>NC_138344.1:47424799-56757299 GCF_046562875.1 Panthera onca
CACTAAACAGTTCAAACAAAATTTTTCCTGATATAAAATGTTACTATTAAAATATTAGACAGGTATCCTGCTAACACTAAAGTACAATGAAACAATCTTCATTGTTTTCATAAACAGTATTTTAATTTTTTGTTCAATAATTATTACTTATGTTTCAGCTGTTATTTTGAAGCACATTAACTCTGTAAACATAATACAACATACTAATATACTTCATATATGCCATATCATTACAACCAATTTATCTCTGACTTGATAAATAAAACATTTATTTTAAATGCTTAGAAGGCATTTCAAAGTCACAACTTCAACTATGTTCTGAAACAAAAACCAGTCTTTATTATTTATCTCTCCTGGGTTTATCTTTCAAATATATATTTAAGTATTAACTTTTGAAGATGTTAAAGTCCAAATTTGAATCTCTTAAACCACAAATATAAATCAGAATACAACCTATCAGACTACAAACAATAGCTTTTCTTTCCAAGTACCACAAAATATTTCTGTTCCCTTTATAGTACAGTTAATTTAATCTCATTAAAATGTAATATCATTAAAATACAAAAATGCCAACTTTTTAGAAGTAAACAGTACTGATCATGCCAAGTACCAAAACTGCAAAGTAGTAGATTCCACAGCTATTTAACATTGACTAGAGTCTGAACTTCATATAAAGTAGCAGCTACAAGAGTTTTCCTCCTCTCCCTCTCTTTCAGATGACAGAAGAAAGCACTGAGAGAGAAATGTTTTATTCGGAAAACACAAACCACATTCCATAGCCTCTATCAATAATTTAAATCTTAATCTCAATTATTGAATTATGGCACTTTGCAAGTAGACATCAAAATTTAAGTATTGTATTGACCTTATCCTCAAAAACATACCTTACTTAGGTAGACTAATATTACAAATCCAAATTCTTTTTCTGTTATCAAAGCTAGTCAAATAGTCTCAAAAAATCCAAAGACAAATTATTTATTTAACACAAAACAAATTTTGAACACCTTTTGTTCCTTCCAAAGTAAGTCTATCCTGCTAAGTATTCCATAAGTCTTGTCAGAATTATATTTAATTAACATATCTTATAGGTTACCAACATTTCTCACAGATATACTAAACAGAGACAATTTTGTCACTTACTATAGGTTAGGCCCCCTTTTAAAAAAAAACTGTAGACATGACTTAGTAAATCAAGTAAAAAAAGACCTTTTGTGTATAAGAATATACAAAGTAACTCACTTGGTTCTATAGTCAACAGTCTCTTTTAAAAACTTTTAAAACTAATTTACTCCAAAAGATATTCAGGAATTCAACAGATTATAAAATTGCTGGTAGATTTCTATTTCTGGTTTCTGCCATAATAAATACCAGGGGTTTAAGCTGAGCTGCTTTTTTGACTTTAAAGATTTTTCCACAGTCAGCAACTTACAACAGGACATACTGTAATACCAAAATGGAAACTACTTAATCAACATTTCCTCATGGAAACACAGATCATACATAACAGTCTATAAGGGCAAAGTTTTATTTTAAAAAGTAGCGTTTAAATTTCATTGAGCAACACAAGCTCAGTCTTTCCCCCTGGTTCTGTCAACATATTCAGTTAATTTTAGTCAACACTGATATTACACACACCAGAAAAGTGAAATGTAAGCACTATAAGGCAATTTATTTGTAATGCTGAATAAAACCACACTTTCATTTTATTAGAACAGAGGTCACTGGTTTTCCAGTCTTATAGAATAAA
The DNA here is from genome assembly GCF_046562875.1 of Panthera onca. Classification (NCBI taxonomy): domain Eukaryota; kingdom Metazoa; phylum Chordata; class Mammalia; order Carnivora; family Felidae; genus Panthera; species Panthera onca. The sequence goes on from NC_138344.1 coordinate 47,426,547, forward strand.
TATGACCTTGTGCTCATGCTATGGGTTTTTAAAATTCTCTCTCTATAAAAATTTAAGCCATGTGGGAAAACCCAACAGTATGTGAATCATCCAAAACACAAATCTTTCAGATTTCAAGTTTCAAACTGCAGTTATCTATAGCATCACAAAAGGCTGACAAAAGATTGAGAACTGTTGGGCATAATTTCAAAATGTTCCTCTTCCCTTTCTGTACACTCTGTAAAACATACAGTTTAAATTAATAAAAAATAAAAACTTCATACCTGAAATTCCCTCAGCCTCATAGTTGGTCCTGGTTGGCTTAACTACATACAACCTCTAAATTCTATCATTTAAAAAAAACTGCAGGAAATAACTTTTTAGTCGTTGAGCTCCACACTTATACAGGAAAAATAACTGTTCAGAATTAAACAGGTTATAGAATTCCTAAGCTTTATATTCTAAAAGGAATAGTAAAAAATAGATTTTATTAAGTAGGTATCATGGGGTAAACAAAGATACACGATACAGGCAAGCTTTTCTTCACTAAATACCATCTATTGTATAATCTTAAATTACATGGCTCAAGTTTTTAGTATTCTTTTTATGGAAATAAGACCTATAGTTACAAGCAAACTAATTTAGCTTTTGGTATGAAAAAGAAGGGAATTTGATAATACCAATTTGCTACCATCTACGGATCTGGATAAACTAACCAGGTAAGCCAAAATAAATCATAATATATATATGAAGACTGGTAGACCCAAGGGAAGTAATATTAATTTGGCCCTGACTCACACTTTTAAACAGTCCTTTGCAATACTCTTCATTCAATTGCCTCATTCTTTAGTGCTTCCTCTTCACAATGTCTAAGCTTACTTCCTAAGAGCTTTCTTCTTGCAGGAATCAGCATTTATTGACCTCACAAAGCACACACAATTGCTGCTGTCAGCAAAGAACACAGAGTTTGGAGAAAAAGCATTATAAAAGCATTGGAAGGGTATGAAAGTGTAGCTTCTCAGACAGTAATGTTTGTAAAAATCTGGGACCTTAAATTTAAGAAATACTGAAGATTGTGAATATTGCAGAAGAAATACATTTCAACCCCAGACTTCATTTCATCTGATTTCATCTGACATTTAGTTTATACAACAGAGTAGAAAGATAATTTCTACTACATTTACTGGTACTTACACAGTTAAGCAATATGAAAGCCTGAGTATTTTTTACAGTGTCTTAGAACAATCTTACAAAGGTTTTTACAAACACAAGTGCAAGCCTCCTGAGGTCATCTGAGATCTCATGGGGCTTTTCATAACAGGAGAGTGTTAATCCCCATTGCCCTGCCTATTTCCAATATGGATCATTAGTTTCTGCTTACCTAAATTCCTATTACCATTCCAACTGGCTCATATATTCGTCAATTCCTGTCTTGAACCACAGTCCATGTACTAATTATTAAACAGGCAAAATGAAATGGCTTCTTTGGGTGCCTATATACTACCAAAAACATTTCATACCACTTTAGGATTAGTAAAATAGTAGTTTAAACCATACTCTGTTTTAAGTGTTTAAATATTTTTACTATTGTTTTGTATGGCACAAGGAATATTCTGATTGCAACTTTACACCGAATTTCTAGATTTTATCTCTGTCAACAGAGTTTGTTAATGATGAGCTTAAGTGCTAACAAAGCTATGAAACTACAATTAAGGTTTTATTTCACACCATGTTAGTAATCAAACCTAAGCTAGCACAAGGATGAAACATAGCTAAATAGACCCAGTTCACCACTCCCTGTCCCTACCATCCACATCCACACACACATTCTCAATCTCTCTTTCTCTCAAACACATACACAAACATAATATGCACATGCTTCTCTAAATCTGTGTATGTATATGTATGTGTACATATACTACATAAACTTGTTTCTATATATACACATCATCTCAACCAGACACATATATAATTCATAAAGATCAAAACGGAAGAGAAGTATTATCTTTCTTCACAGGAATAGGTGCTATAGACCTTGGGAATATTAAAACAAAGATGGAGAGACCCAAATCCCTTATTAAAAAATTCTAAAATACAGGGCACCTGGGTGGCTCAGTTGGTTAAGTGTCTGACTCTTGGTTTCTGCTGGGGTAATGATTTCACAGTTTGTGGGTTCAAATCCCACATCAGGCTGCACACTGTAGTATGGAGTCTGCTTGGGATTCTCTCCCCACACCTCTCTGCCCCTCCCCAGCTTGCACTCTCTCATCTTTCTCTCTCAAAATAAATAAATAAACTTAAAAAAAATATCTAAAATCCAAAAAATTCTGAAAACCAGTTTTACAGAACTCATTTAGTGGTAAAACCTGAAATGAACTGAAATGAGGATAATTATAGTCCTCATTTTTCCCACTCAAAGTGTATGTCAATATGTTTCAATTGAGAAATACTGATGTATTTGATTATAAGGTTCTGCCACAGATCCGTCTGGGGAATGTTACATAATATATAGTATATACTGCTATTTTAGTTTTTAAAATTCAAGAAATTCTGGATTCTAAAGCAAATCCAGTTTCAAGGTTTGGGGGCAAAGGAACTGTGAAGTTATACTTTTATATTAAAAAAAAATACAGTTTAGGGGCACCTGGGTGGCTCAGTTGGTTAAGCATTCGGCCCAAGTCATGATCTCAAGGTTCGTGGGTTCAAGTCCCGTGACAGGCTCTCTGCTGACAGCTCAGAGACTAGAACCTGCTTCAGATTCTGTGTCTTCCTCTTTCTCTGCCCCTCTCCCTCTCATACTACTCTCAAAAATAAACAATAAAAAGGTTTTTTTTTTAAAAAATACAGTTTATATAATTATCTGCTTTCCCTCTACAGCTTTCACTAACAGCAATCTTCCATCAATTCTAAAGGAAGGGAGGGAGGGAACCACAATAAGGTTCATGTTTTTAACTCTTCTCTTTAATGCTTATACATCTGTCTTTTGCCAGGAATGGTTTACCCTGGACTAGAGGCAGCAGTAGCTGCCAAAGGATGAACAGGAGAGACAGAAGTAACAGAAGAGGGCTTAATACATAATAAAGTTCAGAAAAAATATTCAAGCCAGGAATCTTGAGAATTTCTCTATTTTCAATGCTATTATGTCTAATAATAACAACTTGCATTAATAACAATGTTTTATTTCTTTGACTCTGCTTTCAAATATGTCATCTGACCTTCATATTCTATAGTCATTCTACAGTCACTGTATATAATTCATTTGTGATAGTGGTACATATTTTAATCCCAGACTATCTAAAACCTACAACATATCTAATACCTACCCCAAAGATAATTCAGAAGGCATATCTATAGCAAGGAAATCAGGCAATGTATTATATTATATAAATAATTTTTCCATTAGCAGTTACATTGGGATTAGATGAGATACTATTAACCTCTCAGATAAGATTTTGTTTTCCATTATATCAATTTAAATCACTAATCAAGAAGATTCCATTTCATCTGTTTTCTACAGAGAATGCATTCTTCTTCCCAGAAATATAAAAGTATGTTCTATATAATCAAAATGTAGACAAAGAGATTTTTTCTTTAAAAATATAATAATAAACCATTTAAAGTAGTAATGTGTTTTAATATATAGTGAAGTTAATTTTGCAAATTTGTCTGAAACTGAATGACTTAGCTATTTCATTCACAAAGGTAAATTAAGCAGATAGTACGTCACTGCAAGGGGAATCGGCTCCAATTCAACAAGCTAATTACTGATCTTATGGAAATCTGTAATTACATTTGCATTAGATATAATCACCATAAATCAGCGAAAATTTTGAATTTACCTGTATGTTTTAAAGCATAAAGATCCTAAACCTTGTTTATACCTTTTCTAAAAATATTTTTTAAAAATGATTATTTATTTATTTTGAAAGAGCAACCGGGGTGGGGGGGAAGGGGCAGAGACAGAGAGAGAGACAGGAGTAAGAGTCTCAAGCAATCTCTACACTGCCAGCGTAGAGCCCCATGCGGGACTCAATCTCTTGGACTATGAGATCATGACTTGAGCCAAAACCAAGAGTCAGGCACTTAACCAAATGAGTCGCTGAGGTACCCCTACAGCTTTTTAAATACATTAGCTAGACATATAAAATGTGATTACCTACATTAAATTTATTTTAGTGATAGTAACCAAGAAGCTAAAATTTTGGATTATTCAGCATAAAATCATGGTTTATCTTCTCCATTTTTTTTTACATTTTTATCAGCTCCATGGACTTACATGTGTCTTGCTTACCACCGTACCTCTAAAGTCTACATAAGTGCCTTGAACTTAGTAGACATGCAATAAATATTTGCTAAATAATGAATAAATTACATCTAAATTTAGAACTGGTAAAAACTATATATATAAACTTTCTGTGAAAAAACTACTGTTTGAAACTTATTTCAGCGAACTCTAATGAATTTAGTGTCTTATCAAATGACTTATATACAAGTTCATGTTGTTACATGAGTCACCATTGGTCCTCAATTTATTACTGAAAATACAAAAAGATGAAGACTTGTAGCTCTAAACATAGATAAATCCAAAAAAGTGATGACCATGTCATAGCTTAATCTTCCACAAATGTCAAAAACTTCCAGTTCTGAGTATTAAAAATTGAGGTAACCGAGAAGTTTACGGAACAACTATCTATTATGTGCCTAGTTAATATGCTGTGCATCCCAAATACGTATATAAATAATATCTATCCTCAAGAAAAGCACAAATGTGAGAGTACAGCCAGAGGAGTAAATAATCAAACATGACTGGCAGGATGAATAAAATCTTACGGGAAAAAAAAAAAAGACTGAAATTGGAAGTCATGTTCACAGATGAGATGACAACTAATCTGGTTGACACAGGAATGTGGAGTAGGATATGGGTGTTGAGAAAGTGGTAAGCCCAAGGTGTCAGAGAAAGGCATTATGAATAGAGGGCACAGTATAAGCAAAGGCACAGAAGAATACACACACACGTGCACATGCACACACATACAAAAGAGAAAGATAATAAAACTTATTTGAAAAAACAAATGACAGTAAACTATTTTGACATGGACATCCCTTTTCATAAAAAAATTCTTATAAGAGCCTTTAACAAAATAATTTAACCAAATATTATTTTCTTAGAAATCTACAATTCTAGGACTAGCACAAAATTTATGAATAGTCCAGGAAAAGTTAACTCATTCTATTACCTAAAATACATAGTACAGACCTTATTTCCTTTGATGTTTAAGCTTACGTCACCAAATGAGCAATAGCTTCAAATCCTTACCTCTCATTTTTACCACTCCCCATGAACCTTATGTCATATCACTTATTCTAAAACTCACAAAATTTCAATTCTTTCACAGCTATTATTCTTGTCTTTCAAAAAGGACCATAATTTCCTTAAAGGCAAAAAACATTTTTTTTGTGTGGCAAAAAACTTTTACTAGTCTTTACATATCCAAAGATCTAGAATTATAGTGGATATTCAAGTAAATATTTCTTGACTAAATGTTTGAGATTGGGATTTTACCTTTTTAAAACACATGCTACTTTAAAATATACTTGATATTATATGAACTTGTAGCTTTTCATTCTAGTTGACCATACTATCTAAGAAAACAGTGAGAGTTAGTCTTTCAAGAATTTTTAACCTGCATCCTGTCATCATAACCTGGCATCGGGTTTGATTATAACCTTGTCCTTCACAGGTAATTCTATTAGTCAGCTAGCTTAACTTACAGCAAACACAGGAGAGACCCTAACAGTAAGGTTTGCAAACTGGAGTTTATACATTAAAGCCAACATTCTAAATAAAATAATGCAACACTGAAGTTTAAATGTTTTTATACTTTGCAATTCTCATACAACCATGAAAAACTAAAGAAAAATGTAAGATATAAAGATTCTTAACTTTTCTGTAGAAAGGCACAAATAGAAGACATTCCAAAATATTTACTGAAGCAGTAAATAAAATAAATATAACTGAAATTAAAAATACACTTAGACTATTCTGATAATATTCAAAAACATTTGGTGGGGGGAAAAAGTATTTGGTGAGCTTCAGCAAAAAAAGGAACTAGAGCATTCTTTTCATGACTGAAGGATAAACATATAATTGTAAAGGTGATTATGTCTGGCACAACAGGTAGTAATCTGTGAACAGACCTGTGTATTTTTAAAAAAGGAACAGGTTGAGATAAACACTTGCTAAGAATATGTGTAATATAATACACAGTACTATAAATTTGAGAAGTATAAAACTAAGAATATTTCCTTATAAGGAAGGGAATGAATTCATTTACTAAAAAGCTTCAATTATATTACAAGTATACCTTGCTTCCAGAAATAAAAATGTTCCTAGAAACTGTCTATAAAGTGATTTTAATAGAGAAAATTCTCATTAATTTTAAAAACAATTTTTAAATATTACAAGACAGAATTTAAAAGAGAATGAAAAGGGTAAAAGATTAAAAACAATGGGAAAAAATCCTTGGCAAAACTATTAAAGAAATAACACATTCTGTGAAAATGAAAATTTTCTAATGATTATTTAGATTTTTAGTCTTTGAGACTTTCATTCTAATCTTTTCATTCTACTGATGGCTCCAAACCAAGCCCAACTCTTTAAAAAAAAAAGCTTTTAGCTTCTAGACCAGTTTATTGCAACTGATTATTTACCCAACAGCCCTGGCTATAGCTGGCTAAACTGGTCTTGATTTGCTTCCCTTTGAAAATTCTGAATGATAAAGAAACTTGGGCCTACTGTTAACCTGGGTAAAAGAAAAAGTACCTTCAAAAAAGGATTATATAATTTACACAATAATATAACCATGAGCCTCTGAAAATACAGCCAGTGTCCATTTCTACTCAATCTATACCATGATCTATCTATGGAAGGAATACATTACACGTAAATGAAAGGGACCTGAGTTTATTTAGCTAGTTTTCTTTTTCCAGCAAGCCAGATTGTTGATATATAATTACTATCTCAGAAGCAGTAAAGTCTGTTCTTTTAAGCTGCCATGACATAAACACTAGAAGCTTCAATTTTGTTTCAGATGCTACAGAATGTATAATACCTGACTTTAAAATGCACGAGCCAACTTTTATTTTTACTGAACTAGTCATCACTGATTCTTCTACATTGTTATTTCTAACAACTCAACAAGTCCCAAAGTGTTTGACTTAAAAGGTGGCTGAAATCAAAGGCATAGAAAACTCAGTTTGATCCTGAAAACTAGACCAAGAGTTCTGTACTTCATCATGGAATCATGAATTGCATCCAACAGCTGTTCCCTCACTGGCTATTTTAAACCATTTAATATGATCTGTAGCAAGACTAATTCTTTTCTAAATAAGCATGTCAACACTTATACCAAAACTATGCTGTTCTTCAAAATTGTCTCCTTGAAAAGCTTAATACTTATTTAACTTATGTTGCCACTTTTCAAATAATTTCAGAACTTTCTTTCCAGAAATATCCACCATAGAAAACTCACTAACCACATAAAGAAATCACTATCATTACTGTGTATAGATTAATACCCTTGACCTGGCTTTTCCAACTTTCCTTCTGATTAGCCCATCTATTCCCATATTTCCTTAAATCAAACCCCTGTCTTTTTTTTTTTTTTGATTTGTTAAATCAATACTGAGTATTTATTGGGTGGGAGTGAATATTTAAGAGACCCAATAGTATGCATGGTAGAACAAAAGAAATAGATCTGGAAGCAATCATTTTCAGGATTAGTTGCTAGGATCATAGGTAAAAATGTGCTAAAGGTCATGAGTATTTTTTTAAAAAAACGTTAAGTTGTATAATGCCATACTTTCTCCTGAAACAAACAAACAAACAAACAAACAAACAAACAAACACCTTCCAAGCCAGCTTTTCCAAGTCAGCATTCAGGGGAGTTAGAAGAAGGATGTTTCCAGAATGTTAACTACAATCAATATTCTCTAAACTCTGCCCATCTGGAGATGACTTGTATCTTACTTCCTTTCCCTCCAACACATTCCATAGTCCTTATCACTCTGCTCATCATGCCCTGCACTAAGATTAACTTCCTCCACAATAGTCAGTACTCTAAACTTAAGGCCAGCCTAAACTACTAAGAGTACTCAAATACAAATGAATGATGCTCAATAAGTATTTCCAAAATTGGACTTTGGTGGAAGGGCTATGAAATCCCAAGAATTTCTGGTAGGCTAAGCAAACTCCTATCACAGCTGCTATTAGCACAGGTGCCCTTTTTATCCCCTACTTTCTAAAATGGTAGCATATTTTTAAGGATGTTGAGGGTCAATAACCAGAGCAGATGAGGACAATGTGGTCCATTACTAAGCAGTGTAACTGGATAACTCATTTAAATCATGGGTATGAAGAAAAATCTGTATTTATTAAGAAAACAACTAAAAGCTCATTTTCAATAAATAAAATTTAAACTGCTTAATTTGGTAAGAATTAAGTTGGATGGGAGAAATTTCTTTTGTTTTGTTCTTGCAATGTTATTTTCATAACTTGAAAAAATAAGATATCTTTTTACAACTCAATATATTAATATGCTACATGTAAATATATACACATTCTTGCCAAACCATAAACTCTCCTTACCTGCTAATGGGCAATTAATTACATACATGTATATTCACTTCTAATTGTTTTACCTCAACAAAGTGATTCAAATTCAGTTATTTAAGTAAGGCATACTTTGAAAATGAGTTACCTAAAGATTATTAAAAAATATGTATGACACAAAGTGGAGGACCAAACAGGTGCAGAGGTTTTTGCAATTCAGGCTTAGGAAAGAAAATTAAAACAAGGCCTTAGAAATAGGATTCTTATGTCTGATATGGGAGGGAATTTGGATTTGGAAAGAATATTCTGATCTAAGTCAGAGAACTCAGCTATGCTTCTGCCTTAAGTTTGAAAAGTAGAGGATCAGAAATAATCACGGAATAAGTGAAGATCTTCCAATGTTTCTTCCTTACTCACACATCCAAGTCTGTCTCTGGGTCCATAATGGGATAGGAGGTGGCATCAATTACTTTTAAGGAATAATATCAGAAAAGTAGTAAGCATCTGAACGAAGAAGACATAAACCACTCAGTTTGCATGAGGTAAAATTGAATATAACCACTCCACTGAAACATTGGGGGAGGGAGTCTTGAAACGGTTTGAGTAACCAGAAATAAATAAAATAAATAAACAAATAAACAGAAAAATAACTGAATGATGTTCACGTAATTAGAAATGTGTAGAATTTTCATAAATTATTTGTTTAGAGTCTTCTTTGTTTTGGCTTAAAAACCATGACACTATATAAGGACTTGTGCTTGTTTGCAATTTAAGTTGCCCAAACCTGTTTTTCCCCCACATAGTTAAGTTCCACAACTGTAAAGTCACCATGGGATTTTCAAAAATACAAGCTTCAAAGTTCCTACTTTGTAAGCTTTTAGATACATCTTTTCATATTTCTATCTTTTAGCAGTTTGTGGATGTACGCTTGCATCCTAAGATCTAGTGTGACAGAATCTTTCCCAATTACAAAGAAAAGTAAGAAGTAGTAGAATCCAAATACATATTATACTAAAAATATCCAATCTGTTAGGAATTGATTTCTTTAAATAATCATTAAAACATAAAGCTCTTAGAAGAAAACATAGGCAATAATGTCTTTGACAAGGGCCACTGCAACATATTTCTAGATAGTGTCCTCAGGCAAAGGAAAAAAAGCACAAATAAACTATTGGAACTATACCAAAATAAAAAGCTTTTAATACTCAAAAAATATAAAGAACTTACGCAACTCAACACCAAAAATCCCAAATAATCTGCTTTAAAAATGGGCAGAGACCCTGAATAAGTATTTTTCTAAAGAAGATACACAGATGGTCAAGAGATACATGAAAAGAAGCTCAACATCACTAACCATTAGGAAAATGCAAATCAAAACCACAATGACATATCACCTTAACACCTGTTAGAATGGCTAGAATCAAAAAGACAAGAAATAGTAAGTGTTGGTGAGGATGTGGAGTAAAAGGAACCCTCATGCACTAGCAATGGGAAAGTAAACTGTACAGCCACTGTGGAAATCAGTAATCAAAATCAGTAATCAAAAATTTAAAAATAGAAATACCACATGATGCAGTAATTCCACCTCTGGGTATTTACTCAAAGAAAACAAACACTAATTTGAAAAGATATAGTACCCATATGTTTAATGCAGCTTTAGAATAGCCAGGATATGGAAGCAACCTAAGTGTCCATCAATATATGAATGGATAAAGAGGATGTGGTACATTTCTTACACACACACACACACACACACACACACTGAGCAATATTGCCCAGCGATAAAAAAGGATGAGATGTTGCCATTTGCAGCAACATGGATGGCCTTGAGTATATTATGCCAATAAGTGAAACACATCAAGCAGAGAAAGACATGTGGAATCTAAAAAACAGAGCAAGTGAATACACAAACAAGCAAAAAGCAAAAACAGACCCTTAAATACAGAGAATAGGTTGCCAGAGGGGAGAGTGTTGGGGGAATGGGCAAATGAATGAAGAGAAGTAGGAAACACAGGCCTCCAGTTATGGAATGAATAAGTCACAGGGATAAAAGGTACAGCATAGGGAATACAGTCAGTGGTATTGTAACGGCATTTTATGGTGACACATGATAAGTACACTTGTGGTGAAATAGCATAATGTACAGACTTATCAAATCACTATGTTGCACACCTGAAACAAATGTAACTTTGTATGTCAACTGCAATAAATAAATATAGATAAATAGACAAATAAATCTACCGAAAAATAATAATTAGAACATTTTGAAATAAGCAATATTATGCATTTCCTATGGTGATATAAATTTTAAGGCTTGATTCTTTAATTAAAATGTTCTGATTTGATCAATAATAGTTACATTAATATAAGGCAAGGAATGCAAATTATTGCATTCCACCTAGTTCACATCATTTTATTTTTAAAGAAAATCTTAATTTAAATGTTTCATTAAAAATGTTTAAAGAAAATCCCAGCGATAACTTCAATTTACACTCAAATAGATTATCAAAGGCTAAACATAATAGTATTTGTGGATATAAATGAATCTATATTTCCTCTTTTTATTAATTTATTCTAAACTAAGAAACTTACACATAATTTATGAAAACTCATCTCTCTTTTCTAGTCTTTGAACAAAAATGAAGACAAGTATTAAAATCATTCAATATTTATAGTTACCATACTGATCTGGTTGAAAGAGTAATTGGAGAGGTTATGTTTTTAGTTAGATTTAAAATTATACACTTATTTATTTTTTAAAAAAATTTTTTAACGTTTATTTATTTTTGAGACAGAGAGAGACAGAGCATGAATGGGGGAGGGACAGAGAGATGGAGACACAGAATCTGAAACAGGCTCCAGGCTGTGAGCTGTCAGCACAGAGCCTGACGTGGGGCTCGAACTCAAGGACCGCGAGATCGTGACCTGAGCCGGAGTCGGCCGCTTAACCGACTGAGCCACCCAGGCGCCCCTATATACTTATGTAAAACAGAAGATATAGAGAGCTGGGAGAAAAAAGATACACGATATGAAGGAAAAAGCTAAATGGCACCAAGAGGAAGCAACCAGACATGCCCTCCTATTCCCCCCTCAAAACATAACAAAAGGCAAAGCCTAATCAAAAAGTCAGTACTACGAAAAAGGTAGGGATGGCAGGGGAGAATTAGGTTAGATTTAAAAAGATATGAGGGGAAATAATTAAAAATGCAATGGGTCATCCTGGATTGGACCCAGTCTGGACAGATCAACTGCAAATAGTATTTTTCAGAAAACTGAAAAAATGGGTGTATGTGTTGGGTATTAGATCAGACAAAAATATGCTGACGTGGAAAAGTACAACAGTTAGCTTAAAAAAGCATATACCAAAATAACATGTACAATAGTATAATTTTAGTAAAGAAATCCACGTTTGTGTATGTGTGTGTGTATATATATAAAACATGCAGGAAAACATCTCAAAAAACATACACTAAAAGTACTGATGGTGTCATCTCTAGGTGGTAGGAATATGGTGTTTTTACTTTCTTATTTTTTTTAACTTTCTGTAAGTATTTATGCATGTATGTACTGCTTTTGCAATGTTGAAAGTATAATCTGAGAAAAATTAATGTATATGCTTTCCTCCAAATGATTATATGAATGACATTTTAAAATTGGATTAGAATCCATAACTATACCACATCATTCATTACAGAAATGTACATATAGTAAATAAATAATATATATTTATCAGCCACCTTTCTGAAGAGCTAATTTTAGTGATGGGTGTTTTAATGTAAAGTGCCAACAGAAAAAATTAAGTAGGAGACTCACTCATCTAATAATACAGTCATCCAAATGTGAGCACTTTATTTAATAGTAGATGACTTATAGTCAGTGGCATGTATCTGTCTCAACTGAGAAACAAAATAATCATTTTCAGATTTCCCAAAGGAACTTCAGAAAGTAACCTAACTTTAAAGCATAAAATGTCTGGGTGACAAACAATACAACCTGTAAGCTGACTTGGAGAAAAAAATACACAGACTTATGATCATACAAGTAACATGCACATTTCCTTCACATTAATCATTTAATAATGACTTACAAAATTAAACTTGAGTTAGTATTAAAAAAATACCTACACGATCAACTTTATTTTAAAAAAATAAAATCTAGTAGAAATAATATGTGTACAAAGAATGCGTATGTATAAAATTATAGCTTCAAATATTTGAATGGAAGTTCAAATGTTAAATACAAATAGAAAAGTAAAAATACAGAAATGCAAAACAATGTACACAGAAATAACCTGATAAAAAGGTTAACGAGAGCAATAAGTAATATAAAAAAGGACAATACATTTAAAAATTACACAAAATTTATGTTTACATAGAAAGAATGCAAAGATCAAGTCTCAAGAAAAAGACATGTCCTCCTAGGCTGGAATAGTAGGAAAACATCACAGTCTTTCAAAAATAAAGATTACACTAAAACTGAAGGCAATCTAGGCAGACATGTTTGTATGAATTAACACCATGTCCCTAACCCTAATGAGATGAGACATGGGTAGCCAATCCACGACTAGTTAATCCACTGGCTTAATAATCACCAAATGCTCTCCTGGAAGTTGGACGCAAGAGTCAGATACAAAGATAGTGGGTTAAGCTGGAGGTCTTAAGAATTTGGGCAAAGTGATAAGTAAAGGAAGCTGGTCTGTAAAAGGAACAGGAGCAAAAAGTAGATATCTACCTGGGAGCATGAATTTAAGAGATTATACGGTCCCTACAGGAGAGAGAAAACTCTGTTCTTATTTTTCAAGCCCTATAAGACCTAACTATATTTGTTTAATGTTGGATTCCCAAGGTCTAAATATCTTTACTTGAACCAGCCTAAGTGGGTCCTTTTTTTTTTTTTTTGGCCAACATGTAAGCCTTTACTATAACAATTTTACACTCCCATGGCTATTTTCACTCTCCACAACCAACAAAAAACTTCTAAGGTTTCAATTAGCATCTGTATGCAGGTAACTCTAAAGACCTAAAAATGCTTTTCTAAGCACTATATATGACAAGTATCAGACATATCGAAACACCTAGCACTATGAGAAGCTATCAACATAGGATATTAGTGTACTACATTAAAATTAAATAGGTAAAGTCAATAAACATCACAGTCTTTCACATAAGCAGCAGAAAGGATATAAGAATCATTAGGATAGAGAAGTTTCATTAGGAGGGCCCATACCATTTGCAGTACCTTTTTTCACTTGGCTTGATGCTTTTGAGATTCAACCATATAAGCATGTATTAATATTTTGTTCCTTTTTATTGCTGAGTAGTTTCCCATTGTTATGAATAGGGTTACAATGAACAACAAAAAAATTGTATACACGTTTCATTTCTCTTGGATAAATTACATGGAGTGGGAATGTTGAGTCATATTTAGGTAAGCATATGTTGACTTTATAAGAAAAGGCCAAACTGTTTTTTCAGGATGGCTGTATCATTTTTCATTTCTGCTTACAACACAGGAGTTCTAACTGCTCCAAGTCCTCAGGAAACACTAAGAATTATCATTTGTTGTTGTTGTTATTGTTGGTTTTAATTTAGCCATTCTAATCAGTGTGCAGTGTTATCTCACAGTGGTTTTAATTTGCTTTTCTCTGATAATAATGTTAATGACATTGAACAAGTTTACAGGTGTTGCTGGCCATTCATAGATCTGTGATGGAATGTCTCCTTTGATCCTTTTTTTTTTCCAATTTGGTTGCTGGGTTTTTTTATTATGTAAGTTATTCATATATTACAAGACCTTTTTGAGACATAATATTGTGCAAATTAAAAAATTCACAACATTTAGATGGTAATAGGAACAGTGCTAAGAATTCTTTTAAATGTTTACTTATCTTGAGAGGGAGGAGGGGCAGCAAGAGAGGGAGAGAGGCTCTGTCAGCACAGAGCCTGACGCAGGGCTGGATCTCATGAATCTTGAGATCATAACCTGAGCTGACATCAAGAGTCAGATGCTTAACCAAATGAAACACTCAGGAGCCCCAAAACAGTGCTAAGAATTTTGATGATCTCCTTTACCATCAAGTGACAAAATAACAAAGTAGAAATATGTAAGTATTTTTGGTTGGTCCCTTCCCAGTCATACACTTTCTTGCTCTCATTCCTCCAGCTATTATATGACTATTCGATGTGTTTCTCTCAGGCACATTCTGCTTCCTAAAAATACTTCCAAATATACTCACAGCATAGGTCAGAGTCTATTTCCTCTATCATTCCCCATTACTCAGGAATGCATAATTCACAATAAGCAAGTAATACTTACTGAATGACTCAAGGTATGAACTACATTAATCAAAAAGACTTTTGTTTAGGGGCTCAGAAAAGTCTTATTATTCTTATTCAATACTTTAAAAAAAAAAAGAACATATCATGCATATATAGACAAGTAATAGAATATAAATACTATCCCCTAGGAGGTAACAACAACATTGATTTAATCTTTATTATTCCCTTGCTATTTAAAAATAATTTTACTAAATATGTTTCCCTAAAAATATATTGTTTTGTTTTGCCTGCTTAATTTTACAGGAGGAGAACCACACTTTTTCTTTATGCCATTTGTTCTTTTCACTATTTCCACTTACTCTGAGGCTCATTCTCATCCATCTAAATAACACTGCCATTTGAGACACTACAAAGAGCCCAGGTTTTTTGTTTTTTTTTAATCTCTTAGAGAGAAAGAGCACACATGTTCATGTGAGGGGGGAGGGGGTAAAGAGAAGGAGAGAGAATCCCAAGCAGGCTACATGCTGTCAGTGCAGAGCCCAACGTGGGGGCTTGATCCCACAAACCATGAGATCATGACCTAAGCTGAAACCAGGGGTCAGACGCTTAACCCACTGAGTCACCCAGGTGTCCCTGGAGAGTCCAGTTTTGGTCAGAAAACCTAGACCTAAACCAATGCAATCATCTCCATTGTATCAAAGCTGTGCAAGTTACAAACATAAGGTAAAGGTTTCAAATGATTATCTATAAAACAAATGAATGTGTTCTCATACACATTTAACTGCTCATAAACTAAATGAGAATAACTTTCTTATTATGCATCAAAGACAGATCTTAGTTGCTATACACACATATATCCTTTCCGTTTTTTTGTTTTTTTTTTTTTTTTTTTTATTGTAGTGCAGTGGTTATCAAAGTGGTTTCCTCAACTAACAGCATCAGATCACAGGGGAACTTGTTAGAAAGACAAATCCTTTGCCCCAACCCAAATCCACTGAATCAAAAACTCTGGGGACGTGGTCAAGCTATGTTTAACAAGCCCTCTAGGTGATTCCGATGTGTGCCAAAGTTTAAGAACTTCTAGAGAAGGATCTCAACAATCCGTATATGCAAGATGTTAAACACATGTACAAACAGAAATTTCTAACAGTTAACCAATAAACTCAATTACCAAAATTGATTAGCCTTTTTTCCATTTGTTGAATTTTACAAACTTCAGCTTACTCTCAAATATTACATCAAAACAACTTAACTGGCCAAAATACAAAAAACAACAAAACTACCATCTTACCTATGTATATATACTTATAGTTTACTTTCTCTCTCTCTCCCTCAAACCCCCCCCATACACACACACACACACACACACACACACACACACACACACAGTTTTTATTCTGAGTGTCCAATTTTTTAATTAGTCATCTTCTAATTATGGTCTCGCTTTTTTTTAAACCATTTCCCCCATATGCACCTTGGCCAGTTGCCTTTCTTTGGCAAAATACCATCTATGTGTCCTTTTCTAATTTTTCTATTTCTAAACAGGGAGGGTTTTTTTTTTTCTTGACAACTTTTAAAGTCTCTGTATATATAAAGGCTCTCAACCCATTGTTATACATTGCAAATACTTTTTCAAATGTGTAGTTTGCCCTTATACATTTTAACTTAATTTATACAATATAAAACTCATATAGCCAGGCTATTATTACCCAGATTTAACAAATGTTAACATCATATTCATTTCAGACTTCAAAACAGAGTATTACAGGGATGGGCTAAAAGGGTGATGGGCATTAAAGGAGGGCACTTGTTGGGATGAATAATGGGTGTTATATGTAAGTGATGAATCACTAAATTCTACTCCTAAAACCATTATTAATTATATTATATTTTAACTAACTCTGATTTTTTTCAACGTTTGTTTTTTTTTTGTTGTTTTGTTTTTTATTTATTTTTGGGACAGAGAGAGACAGACAGAGCATGAATGGGGGAGGGGCAGAGAGACAGGGAGACACAGAATCTGAAACAGGCTCCAGGCTCCGAGCCATCAGCCCAGAGCCTGACGCGGGGCTCGAACTCACAGACCGCGAGATCGTGACCTGGCTGAAGTCGGACGCTTAACCGACTGCGCCACCCAGGCGCCCCATAACTTTGATTTTTTAGCCTTAGTTTTTTCTTACTTTAAAATCAGACAAATAGTCAAATTTATTTTTCTGAAAATCTAACATATGGAAAGTTTCAAACATATGTAAAAAGATTTTAATTATTATCAATCTCTGTTCTACTTTGTTTCCTCTGTACCAGGGGTCAACAAACTTTCCATAAAGTGCCACATAGTAAATAGTTCAGGGTTTTGTAGGCCTATGGGTCTCTGTTTTTAATCACTCAATTCTGCCTTTGTATTTCAAAAGTAGCCATAAATGGTAAGTAAATGAATGAGTGTGGCTATGTTCTCATAAAACTTTATTTACTAAACAGGCTGCCAGCTAAATAACCTGTAGCGTATAGCCCCTGATCTACATCCCTCCCCACTTCCTCATTCCTGTATTATTTTGAACAACCTCCGATATAATACTTCATCTCAACTTTAAATATTGCTGTACCTCTAAAAGATAAAGGCTCTTTCTTTAAACATAATTACATTATAATTACATGAAAGAGTTAACAAAACCTTTTTAATATAAATATCCAGTGTTCAAATGTACAATCATCTCATAATTTTTAATTTTATGATCTGTTTGTTTGCATCAGGACCCAAATAAAGTCCAGGCATTTCATCTGCTTGATAGGTCTCTTAAATACCTTTTAATTTTTAGTAGCACAGCTGTAGTGCATTAAAATTGTTTCTCCCAAAAAACTTATGCCCAAGTCAACATCCAGTACCTGTGGATGTTACCTTATTTGGAAATGGGGTCTTTGCAGATATAGTTAAGGATCTCCAGATGAGACCATTCTGGATTTAGAATGGGACCTAAATCCAATGACTGGTGTCCTTATAAGAAAAAAGGGAGAGAAATTTGAGATAAGAGACATAAGGGAAAAGCCTACGTAAAGATGGAAGCAGAAACTGGAGGTATGCCTCCACAAACCAAGAAAGAATAGGCGTGAAAAGAAGCTAGAAGAGGCAAGGAGTATACTTCCCCAGAGCCTTCAAAGGAAATGTAACTGTGCCAAAACTTTGATTTTGAACTTCTGGCCTCCAAAACTGTCAAGAAATAAATTTGTTATTTTATACCACCCAGTTTGTGGTAATTTGTTATGGAAGCCCATGAAACTAATTTACGTATCCAACAGAACTTTCTGCAATAATGTTTTATATGTGTGTGTGTGTATGTATATATATATATATATATATATATATATATATATATATATATGTGTGTGTGTGTGTGTGTATGTATATATGTATATACATAATAAATGTTATCTATTTATACTATATATACATACTGTATGCATAAAAAATGTTATTCATGGAGGCCCATGAAACTAATTTATCTATCCAACAGAACTTTCTGCAATAATGTTGTATTTGTAACACTATATATGTAACAAATGTTATATATCTACAGTATCCAACATGGTAGCCACTGGCCACATGTGGCTGTTGAGCACCTGAAATGTGGCTAGTGCAAATGAGAACTTCAATTTTTATTTTTATTTAATTTTAATTATTTAAATTTTCAAAATGTGTCCCTTCATGTTTTTTTTTCTTTGAGATTTTTACAGGGGAGAGGGAAGAAACTGATAAGCTGTTCTGTAAAGTTTCCCAAAGTCTAGGATTTTTCTGA
This sequence comes from Panthera onca, assembly GCF_046562875.1. Lineage (NCBI taxonomy): Eukaryota > Metazoa > Chordata > Mammalia > Carnivora > Felidae > Panthera > Panthera onca. The sequence goes on from NC_138344.1 coordinate 47,445,206, forward strand.
TTATATCTACTTGCTGGTATTTAACATTTTCCTCTTCTGTATTTTCTATAAGTTAGTGGTTGAATTTAGATGTTTTATCAGATTGAGTTCAATTCTTTTTTTTCTGGGAGGTGGTGAGCAAGATTACTCCAAGGAAGTATTTTGTTTTATATCAGGAGGCAAATGCTGTGGCTGTTTTTCTCCGGTGTTAGTACCCAAGATGTTCAATTACATTCATCAATTTATTAGAGCTTACAAAATGGTGATACTCTAATTTTGTTAGAATAGTTCTATAAAATAAACTTTCCCAAATGTTAGAATAGTTCTATAAAAAACATTTTAAAAAATCTTATAAAAGTAGATTAATGGTTACCTAGGCCTGGGGCAGAATAGGTAATGGGCAGTAGATTGTTCCCAAATGTTAGAATAGTTCTATAAAAATAAACTTTTCATCTACTGTTATCACTGACCAAAGGTACAGTTCTTATAGGAGAGACAAGTTAAAATACTCAAATCTTTCCATTTTCCAAATTAAAAAAAAAAAAAAAAAGGTTTATTAGCATCCTTCACCAAAATGACCAGTAAATTTTTAAAAGTCACTATGAACTCATGTACTTAAACATATATGACATGTCTTAATCCATTGTAGGTACTATCCTTATTAAAGCTCAAATTTTCCCATTTTTAGCCAGTAGGAAGCTATTCAGATTGGACCCTGAGTCTTTAAGTTGACAAGACTCTATAGTCTTTGACACTTCCCTATTATACAGTATGACAAGATGTTTCAGGCTTATTTTGTACATTTCCTGCCTCAAATAGGAAACTGGCCATTTTCCTTAAATATCTGATTACTTTTAATAATAAATTAATGTGTAGAGACTTCATTTAAATGCAAAAAAAATATTTTTTACACTGAATTCTAAACTTATATTAAAATTATTATTTACAATTGGCTGTGTGTCAGGTATCTGCCATAAACGCTTAGAACTGTCTGATATAAATAGTAATAATCAAAAAGCCAGCTTTTTGTTACCACCATTTTATTTTTTAACATTATCACACAGGTTGTAGAGAAAGACAGATTAAATAATTGAAGTTTTTTAGGATGGAGTCTAATAATTTGAAATCACAAAAAGTAAATTACTACATAATTTATTGACAATAATTAAACTACCTACAGTTCACACATTTTTTTTCCTCACAGTATAGGACTATGATTATATAAAATCCACATGTACGCTTGTATTGCTGGAGGCAAATCTTCAGGGTAAATTGCCAGAAGCACAATTGCTGGGTCAAAAAGTAAATGCAAATGTAGTTTTGTTAGATATTGCCAAAGTCCCTTTTATTTTCTTATACCAATTTGCATTCTCACCAGCAATGCACAGGAATGAGTCACAGACACTTTAGTTATGTGGAAAAAACTTATTAGTCACTACACACAGGTAACTCACTTCTTTTAGAACTTCACTGAGATATAATTTACACACCACACAATGCACATATTTAAAGTGTACAATTCAATACTTATTAATATATTTACAGTTGTACAACCACCAAATCACCACTATCAAATTTTAGAACATTTTCATCACATAATACCTTCAAGAAATCAATATCCATTCAGTCACTCTCTTTTTCTCCTCCTATCTACTGCCCATTACCTGTTCTGCCCCAGGCCTAGGTAACCATTAATCTACTTTTATAAGATTTTTTTTAATGTTTTTTATTTATTTTGAGGGATGGAGATAGAGAGAGAGAGAGAGAGAGAGAGAATGGGGGAGGAGGAGAGAGAGAAAATCACAAGCACTGTCAGCACAGAGCCCGACTCAGGGCTTGAACTCCCGAACCATGAGATCACGACCTGAGCTGAGATCAATAGTCGGATGCCTAACCAACCGAGCCACCCAGGCACCCCATCCATTAATCTACTTTCTATCTTTACAGATTTGTCTATTCTGGACATTTCATAGAAAGGAATCATATTATTATATGTGCATGCATATGTTATTATATGTGAAGTTTTTGTGAATGGTTTCTTTCACTTACCATGTTTTCAAGGTTCATCTACATTGTAGCATGTATCAGTACTCTTATTTCTTTTATGGTCGAATAATACTCCATTGTGTGGATATACAACACTATACATTGATTAGGTGACAGACCTTTGGCTTGTTTTGTGGCTATTATAAATAATGCTGCTAAACACTCATATACAAGTATTTGAGTGGGCATGTTCTCAACTCTCCTGGGTATTTACTTAGGAGTGGAATTGTTGGGTCATATGGTAACTCTATAATTAGAGAAATCATGCTGTTTTCCAAAGCAGTGTGCACCATTTTACACTGCCACCAACAGCATAATTCATTTTTAAGCTTGACTTATATTATTATAAATTGTCACATCACCTTCTATTCTAGCTCTAATAACAAGCACAAACAAAATAACTCTGAATATGATGACATATAATCAGGGCCATGTTGAGTTCAGATTAGTTAACTTTCCTTGTGGCATCATTAATCTAAATATTAATCAGCAATGCATATACATAAGACTGCAAAATGTGATGGTTATGAATTAATGTGGAAAGTTTGTATTTATATAGGACATAATAGTTTCCATTCATTCTAAGTATTCTTTTTGATATATTCCACAGATTAAATGTCCCCAAAACATTTCTCACACAATGCCTGTCTTACACAAACCACAGTTAATAAGGATTATTGTTATTTAATTATTGAAATAATTTCGGTCTTTCCAATCACCTGACCTTGCCCTCACATGCCTTGAGCCAGAAGACTATCACTTGCTATGGAAGGAATAGAACAAGGGAGAGTTAGTAAATACTCAGTTTCCTATAATCACAAACAGAATTCCCATGTTGTAGTCCTGCTGTCTTGGAAAAGGTTTGTATTCCTTAACAGATGCGTTTGGCCTCTCAAAAGCCAGTCTTGGTGGGAAAGACCATAAAGTTTTCAGTAAGGTAGGCCCAAAATGGGAAGAAAAGGGATGGGAATTCCCACCTCTTTCTGATCTCAGAGATCTGTGGGAAGAAAAGAAGGGATCAAAGTAGCTCAGATAATAAACTCTTCTCCTCTTCCCTAGCCCTGTTCTTCTGGAAAGAAGCCATTTCTTGAGCTGTTCTGTACCAACCTGGCGTATAGTCATATCAAAATCCCAGTCTGCACTACTATCAACAAAGTATGAAAATACTTCTTACCTCACAGCTAACGGAGTATTTGTACTTTTAAATTTTTACCAATCTCAAGTGAAAACTGGCATGTCAGTGTAAATTTTAACTTGGACTTCTCTTATTATAAGTGAGAGTGAATATATTTTCAAATGTTTCAAGAAAATTTTTATAGCTTTTTGTGAAAACTGTCCAAATCTTCTGCCTAATGCGTCTCTTTCAATTTGGTCTTTTCTTTTCACCCTCTATTTTTAAAGCTTTTTTACATAGGAGGGATTATTAGCCTTTTATCAGTGATAGATAATGCAAATATTTTCTTCCACTTTTATATCTAATGACTCTGTTATTAGTAGGTGTGATCTTTTTGTGGGTTTTTTTTTTTTTGCCATACAAAAGTCTTCTTTTATATTTTAACTGAGTCAAATTTATCGTCTTTCCTTTTATTGCAACTGGATTTTGAGTCACAGAGAAAACTTCCTTATACCCAGGTTACAGAAGAATTCATTCATGTTCTGTTTGATAGTTTCATTCTTACACTGAGATCTCTAATCCATTTGCAGTCTATTTTTCTGTGTGATATGAAGCATGAATTTAACTTTATCTTTTTTTCCAAATGGCTAACCATTTAGAGGGTGCCAGATTTATCATGTGCCAAATTTCCATATGTTCTTGTGTCTCTATCTCAATGTTCCTATTCTATTACACTGTTCTGTTTGCATGATGTTAAACAAAATTCTAACCTGCAAAATGAGACAGATTAGTTGTAGTTTAAGATCCCTTCCACTGTATATCTAACTCTTAAAAAGAAACTTATACCACACTCATAGTCACCATTAAGTGACCGTGCTAAAACTAACTGATCTAATGACATAAAATTGGTAACAATTAGTTATATAAATAAGATAAGTCACGTTAGAATGTGATTTACAGATATGACCTTAAAATTTTTGCCCATCAATTAATAACGAAACCATACAGACAGATACTGACTTAGCATGAAGGACAAAATTACTTAATTAAATTCATTTCAACAGTTTTCTTAACACTAAGTAGAAACATTTTAGAGCTCTTCCACACCTTTCAATATCAACTTTATCATGATATTCACAGGCTTATTATTAGATTTAATAGAAGCCCATGTAGAGTGAAAGGAATAAAGACTATAACAGTATGTCACTTCTGTATTTCTGAAATACGAATCACACTGATAATCTAATACATTTCACTTTCTCTCCTGCTACCACAAGCTGTCCTTGCTCTTGGCTAAGCCTATTCCCTCCACCTGTGCACTTGATCTATCCTCCTCTCAGCTCACACAATTCTCCCTCTCCCTCCTGAATCCTCAGTTCTTTTCCTACTAATTCACTTCCATGATCCTATAACATACTATATTAACTCTCAATCTTAAAAAAGATAAAAAATTAAAAGCTACTTCTGACCCACTTAGCTCTCCCCATCACCAGAGCTACAACCCCTTTCCCATCTTTCCCACAAGAGCAAAATTCTGGGATAAAGAGCCTATACTTGCTGTCTCTAATTTCTTCACTTCTACTGTCCCCAACTTCTTCCCACTAGACTCTTTTTCCCTCCACTCTACCACAAGTGCTCCTTTCAAAGTCACCAATGACCTCCAAATTATTAAATCAAATGGTCAATTCTTAATCTTCATTTTCATTGTCTTATCAGCAGCACTTAATACTGTTAGCAGCTCCTCTTCCTTAAAACGCTCTCTTCATTTGTCTTCCATGATACCACACTTGCCTTGCTTTCTTACTGTATTTCTGCACATGCCTTCAAGTCTCTCTTGCTCATCCCCTCAACCCCTAAATGTTGGAGTGCATACACAGTCTTTTGATCTCTTCTTCATGTACATTCACTCTGATGCCATGACTTTAAATTTCATATACTCAGATAACCCCAAGTGGATACCTCCAGCATCCCAGACCAGAATATCCAATTACCTCTAATATCTCCAACTGGATGTCTAATAGGTATTTAACATGTCTAAAAGTGGATTCCCAATCCTTTTCCTAAAAAAATGAACCAGGCTGCTTACAGAGCAAACTGAAGATGATGCCAGAGGACTTGGATCTCAGCTAAAGGACAGCATTCCAGTTACTGAACTTTCAGTAAGTGGACCTTTTGAAAGTCATGATCTCCTTCAAAAAGGTTTTCCTCGTATAAAAAATGATTTTGTTCAGCTATCCTCTTGAATTATCAGAGAAAAATTTCCAGCTCAAATAAGATTAAATGACTTTTTCCACACTGAGACACATCCAGGGCCTATGTGCTCCACTAGAATTACAAATGGAGGGGTGCCTGGTTGGCTCAGTTGGGGGAGCATGCGACTCTTGATATTGGGGTAATGAGTTCAAGCCCCACGTGGGGTGTAGAGATTACTTACATGCATGCATACATACATACATACATACATACAAATGGAATTCAAAGCAGTGTAGCAGGTTTAGCATCTTTCACTTCTTCCAAGCTCTAACCTTTCACTGGATATTTTGAGGGGTAATGATGAGACTAATGGATTTGAAGATATTCTTAATGACCTGTCACAAAGTAAACTAATGGGAGAACTACACTTGATGGTGAAATATAAACTCGGTTTATTGTAATCAATTGTGCTGTCATTGAAAATAGAGGGGCTGCATCTGGTTTACAGTAAGCTTTATACTGGGGTGCCTGGGTGGCTCAGTAAGTTAAGTGTTCAACTTCAGCTCAGGTCATGATCTTGCAGTCCATGGGTTTGAGCGCCACATCGGGCTCTGTGCTGACAGCTTGGAGCCTGAAGCCTGCTTTGGATTCTGACTCTCCTCTCTCTGCCCCTCCCCTGCTTGGACTCTGTCTCTCTCAAAAATAAAAAAACATTAAAAAATATATATATAGTCAGCTTTTTACTATAATTTGATGTACAAAACATTAAAAGTACTGACACATAAGAATTTTTGCCAACATAATACATGTGATCATTTGAAATTATGTGGGTTGTTGGGTAATGGCCATGTGACAAAACACTAAAGAGGGATGACTTAAAAACTCTCAATTTATATGAAAACAATGTTTCTAAAGAATATTTTAAAATGGTCCTCAGGTGCCAATCCAACCTATTTTCTCAGTATTCCATAAATTTACTTTTGAAGAACCATTAACTGCATCTGAATCTGCAACCTTCCTAAGTAGCATCCTACAGAGTAAACATGTGTAATTGACTTCAGTGGCAACACTTCAAAGTAAGTACAAAATAAGATAGTTATATTTTACCTTGTTTCAGTATAGCCTATTAATACTTGCAAGAATAATAGTGGGCTTTATTGATGCTATTTTAGAATTGTAGCTATTCTTTGATTCTTTCAGGTTGAAAAACATAGTAAGTTAAAAGGTTTTGATTTTCGTCTTGTCTTTAAAGTGAAAAATTAAGCAACCAGCATATGTTGATTTAAAAAAACATGAACTTACTCCCTCTTTAGTCTTCTCCAATCTCAAGTAAGAGTAACTATTCTTTCTGTTGCATCAATTCTACTTCATTATAGATCTCAAATTTAACCACATGCTCTATAGCCTCCTAACTGGTCTCTCCTTTCTACCCTATTTTCTACACAGCAACCAGGGTGATCCTCTTAAATTAAATGAGATGTCATTCCCTCCAATGGCATCCCACTTCACTCAGAGTAAAAGCCAAAGCCAGGCTGCAGCACTTCCAAATGGCTATTTGTTTCAATGTGACTGAAAGCAATCTAATTCCTCCTAGGTTAGTGTTCTAGAAGTAATGTTATGAATAGATCCAAAATAAAACAATGGAAGCCAGCTTTTTCAACTATTTCTAATTAAACCCAATCCAAAGATAGGGATCAAAATTATTTTTTTTCAATTTATCCATTTATTTAAATAATCTCTACACCCAACATGGGGCTCAAAGTCACGACCCCAAGATCAAGAGTCTCATGCTCTTCCAACTAAGCCAGCTAGGTACCCCAGTGGGGATCAAAATTATATTTTCATTTAGTAATCATTGAGTAGCTCAAAAAATTGCTATTTTTTTAATCTAGCTAAAAAAGAAATTCCTCCACTTAACTAGCTTAATATGAAACAACACTCACACATTTTTAGCAATTCCACTATAGTTACTGTGTTCAAGTTTCCTCGGTAAGAAGTACAAGAATGGATAGACTATCTGCCCTGATACTTGATCTTTTTTCATTACGTGAGGCTGAGCTGAAAAACCTGCAGTAGTGGCCCCCCCAACCCATCCTCGGTAATGAACATCCTCTCTCCTTTTATGAACTTATTTTGAACTCAGGACAAATCCTGATCAGTTGGTTCCCCACTTCCTCTCTCGTGAACGTGGCCCACTCCTTTATACATAAAATTCAGCAAAAAGCCAAGAGTGCCATAGTGAGGAAAGAGGCAAATCTGGGCCTTGGCAGACAAAGGTCTATCTCTTCCTCACTCAGTGAACCAGACAGACTGACAAATACAGAAGAACGAAAGAAAGCCAGAGTCTTAAAAAGATTCATACAATAGCCACAAATTTCAGGAACTACACAGAACCCATTATATTAGTAAACTATGTTTCATCTAGTACCAAAGATTATCCTTGACAAATATTTCTAAACTGACCAATTGAATCTCTACTGTCAATAACCAAAAGTGATGGTTTAATTTACAAAAACGCCTCTTCACACCAGAACAACCTACAAGGTATTCAAGAGAATGTTCCTTAATCAGGACATATTAGAGTTTAATGGAGTAGTCACTATCAATAATTATAAATCCAAATCAACTTAATTGTTATTTGTTATTTATTAAGTACTTGATATACCTTTAACTCACAATTGGTTGACATTTAAGTTCACGTTCCAATACATTTAGTATATATAAACTATTTACTATGATGTTTTCTCAACTAAATTTTGCTACTATATGAAAGAAAAAAGTTTAAAAATTGTTTTTAACATCAAAGTCATATGAAGGAGAAATGACAATAGTCTATATGGTCTATATATCTCATAGCCACACATCAAGTGACTGCAATCAACCATATCCAGAGGCAAACAGAGAAATAAGCTAGGAAAAAAGTTCAAATAAAGCTCATACACTCTTCCCCACAAGAAAAGTAAAAATCATTCCCTGGCTTATTTTCTTATACCAAGAGAGTCTCTTGATTTTAACAAGACTTACCCTACCACATTAGCAGGTTAGATTATAGAACTAAATAAACACTGTGCAGCATAATAAAAGCCAAAAATTGGTCAGTCTTGCTAAAAATTGACAAGCTAAGAAATTACTACAGGTAATAAGGAAATAAAAAATAAAAATGCTATGTATATACACACAGAGAAATTAGAAAAGATCACATAGAACCAAGCAATTTTATCAATCTTCATCATAATAAATACTCCTATATTAAAGAAAAACAAATATTCATGACTATAACCCTGGCAGAGCTGGATACCTGGTTAAGCTTTAAAATAACAGTAAAATTCACAATAAATTTTTACATTTTTTTAATGTTTATTTATTTTTGACAGAGAGAGAGATCATAAGCGGGGGGGGGGGGGGGGGGGGTTGTGCAGAGAGAGAGAGAGACACAGAATCCAAAGCAGGCTCCAGGCTGAGCTGTCAGCACAGAGCCCATCGCGGGGCTCAAACTCACAGACTGCGAGATCATGACCTGAGCCGAAGTCGAACGCTCAAATGACTGAGCCACCCAGGCACCCCTTCACGATACATTTTATAAAGATGTTAATCAAAAATGACCAAAACAAAGTGATGCCTCGTCAAGAAAATTCACCCAAATATAACTTATACTGTCAGAAACAGTGAAGAGTAAGTAAATTTTCAACTGTCAAATCATTTTTCATAACAGCTAATTGCAAGACCTTCTTTACTCCACTTGTATTAAGGGAATAATAACTACCTTGTGAATGGGGATTATCCCTAAAGTTTTATCTGACACAAAAGACCCTAGCACTTCCCTAGGGCCCTAGGCATTTCCCCTAGACCTGCTCAGTAAACAAAAGCCTCAAAAGCTAAATGTGAATTTTCAGCTTAATTATGTGTTGTAGATATTTCTCTAATGAATAATTACTTTTAAAAATAAAGGATTGGGGCGCTTGTATGGCTCAGTTGGTTGAGAGTCCAACTCTCGATTTTGTATCAGGTCATGATCTCAAAGTTGTGAGATCAAGCTCCAAGTGGGCTCCACTCTGGGCATGGAGCCTGCTTAGGATTCTCTCTTTCCCTCTCCCACTCCCATGCACGCACTATCTTTCTTGGAAGGCAGGGAGGGAGGAAGGGGAAGGAGAAAGGGAGGGAGAGAAGGAAGGAAGGAAAGAGGGAAGAAAGGGAGGTAAAGGGAAAAGAAGGGAGTGAAGGGAAAAGAAGGGAAGGGAAGGGAAGGAAGAAAGGAAGGAGAGAAGGAAAGAAGGAAGGAAGAATGTAGTTTAATATTTCTAGGTATAAAATGCATGCAAATAACTAATGGATTCTTTTTCAGATGGGGTAATAAAATAATCTTAAGATATATGATTCAGCAGCGATTTTACCTTCCTCTTCTTTCTTAAATTAGAGAGAGAAAATCTTTTTACAGTGTCTGTAATACTAAATGTTGTCCTTTTCAACTAGTCTAAAAAGCAGGAACTGTATTTTACATATGCAGACAGTAGTAGTGCTTAAAATGGGGTTATCATTTTGATAGCTTCTAAGAGATTAAAGTGGCAAAATTTCTACCTGGTCCCTGTAATGTCTTTCCTTAAAAGTTTTACTAGATTTTATTTCTTGGAAAAAGAAATAATAGAAGAGAATAATGAAAGTAACACATGGAAAAATTCACAAAAGTCATCCACATGAGGAAACTGAGTATAATATAGAAATGACATACACATCCCATTTTCAAATGTGATTCCACGTAAGAATTAAGCCCTAGTGCCCTAAAATCATTCACTGTACATACTGAATTAACTTCTCTCCTAGGCATCTAGAATGATGCAAGTTATAAATCATTCTTAGGAGGAATGGGAAAACAGTCATCCAAATCATTTTCTGGGTTGATCAGTTCATATAAAGAATTATGCTTGGGAAAAAAATCTATACAAATTATTATTTGCCCTGGTATCAAGCAGTAAAAACAACACAGTATCTTCAATATAGCACAATGTCCACAGAGACTATATATACAGCTTATTAAAAAGCTAAATAATCTATTACCTGAACATGATATTTCAAATTAAAACCACTAGTAAACTAGTTTTTACTAGGTCCTGACCATGTGTCTGGTCTTTTATTAAAAGGCACATAAGTACAGGACAAAATTCCTAGCAACAAAAAGATTAAGAAAGTAAATCCAGCACACAACACAAAGCCCATCAACCAAAAAAACATATAAAATCGTATTAAGCTCTCAATGATTCAATATGTAAATTTTAATCAAGAGTTGGGGAAGGAAAAGATTCCTGGAGGTTACATAGTAATCAGGGAAAGCTTAATAACAAAGGTGAAACCTGAGAATGAAATTCTGAAATGAGTACTGTTCAGGAAGGCAGAGAAATGAGAAGGCACACCATGCAGGAGGCACAACCTGAGTGAGAAGCAGACAAGATTAGCCACAAGAGCAAAACCATGAGGAAGGTTGAGATTCAGGGTGTACAACAGAGAGAGAAAGTTGGTTACATAAAATAAGGTTCTTCAGAACAGTAGGCACATCATGGAGTTTGAGGATTAATTTTTGTGTTTTACTAGTTTTTAAACAAGACCAAATTCTGAACCAAGTAATTTGTAAAGATTTTTATCTACTCTGCTTTTAATATCAAAACACATTAATAGCAGAATGCATTATACCACTGATTTTACCAAAAACTGAGACAATCTTAGGCTAGTCAAAATACCCCACAGCACATGCTTGGAAACTTATGTTCTTGAAACAAAATGCATGTGAAAATAAAATCTCATATAAATATTTGTTTGCTGCAAGGATAGCATTGAGGGGGAAATTCAAAATATATTTGCCTTCAAGTTAAAGCTAAAAACTAAATGCTTATTTTCCTTGTGCTGGCCTACAGTTGCATGCTTACTGCTGACTGGATCCCTTCCTATCAACACACCCAGCATTTCAAAAGACCCAACCACTCTGCCAAGATTTCCGCCTTGAAAGAGCCTTTGTTGCTATGGCAATCTCATGTTCTCGGGGAACCAAGTTAGCAGCACCCTAAGATACATGTATGAACAACGTTCAAACTCAGCCTGTTTCCTCCTCCAGGCACAGAGAATATCCTGTGTCACAACCGTAACAATTTTTACTTGCCATCATACAAAGTATCAATAGTATCTGCCAGTTCATGGAGAACCAGAGTTACTTCAGATAAATAGTTGCACCCAAAGTGAAAGAATGTGGGTGGGAACTTCTTTTCATATTATAAAGCAGATGTCCTAATGTTATGAAAGCCAATTAAATAAAACCCTGAGTCCAACTCAAATCTGACCAAAGATTTCTCCCTTTTCAAATATCTCAAAACACTTTCCTAAAAAAATAAACCAAAGATTAATATATATATATATATATATATATATATATGTATAAGTATATGTATACGTATATGTACATGTATATGTATATACATATGTGTGTGTGTGTGTGTATACACACACACACACACACACACATATATAGGCATGATACCTTGGTTAAGAATATCCCCTGCCCTGGACCACCTGGATGGCTCAGTAGGATAAGCTTGGGTCCAACTCTTGATTTCAGCTCAGGTCATGCTCTGATGATTCACAGGACGGATCCTGTGTTGGGCTCTGTGCTGAGAGCGTGGAGCCTGCTTGGGATTCTCCCTCTCCCCAACTAGTGCTCGCTCGCTCTCTCTCTCTCTCTGTCTCAAAATAAATACTTAAAAAAAAAAAAAAAAGAAAAAAAAAAAAAAGAATGTCCCCTACGCTGACTGAAGATTTAACACCTTATTTCAACCAACAAAGCTAAATTCTGCCTAGAATTATTATCTTTCCTTAGAAAGAAAGAGTAGAGGCTCTGAAAGGTAGAGGCTGTAAAGTACACTCTGTCAAAATTTCATAAAGAATATACTTGTTAATAAATGGCACAAGTGAAAAACCACAGCCAGAGTTCAAATATATGGTTCCATATATAAAACACTTCTGACCTAAATAAATGGGTTTTTTTTATCTCTACTCAACTTATTCTGCCCACATTCCCAAATCAATTAAGCTGTGTTTTCTATGCTCAAGCAGCTCTCAAGTTAACAGCAAATACCATGACAATAAAATCCAAACATCAAGTACTGAAAAAGTGCAATGAAAGCAATGACCTGCTAAGATTCTGAAAATAACTTTGAGAACTATATGTGTTCCTAGGAAAAAAAAGTCAGAGTAAAGAGTATCTACATGTTGAATTCATATTTTGCAGTTGATTTTCATTACAACATCAGAAAATTATGCTATAGGGGGTAAAAAAATGGCCTTGACACATCAATATAAATTAAATCTGCTCCAAAGACACATTCACTTCAAGGAAAGCTCATTTTTCCCAATATGCAGGCTATGAGCACTGAATTCTTCTATAAAAGTTTGTCAGTCCAGACATAAGCTCATGGAATTATTTAAATGCACACACATTAATGAATGCAGTTCACTTCCAGTTCATTAAGGGTTCTGAACTCCTGAAAGTCAAGCTGTTCATGTTATCATTTGGTGGAATTCCAGAGCTGAATGAGAGGTAAAGATGTCTCAAAAGTTCCAAATTTTCTATCAGAAAATAATTTGAGAAATCAAGTAACAATAATCTCTATTTTTGCAAAACCAAGGTACAAGTAGGTTACAGTATTAACTGGAAAAATTTTCTGTTTGATATCGTGGTTTTTGTTTTGACAAAATTACATTCTAGTTTCTCTCTTCATGTTTCTGCGTTCTTTTCCTTAATATGGATAGAAATGTCAATTGCTTCCAATGCCAATGAAGGCACCTTCTTTCTTTAAAGGAAAATGTCTAACATGAGTTAAAGGTCGTGACTCAAAAGACTAAAGGCTACCTAGAATAAAAAAAAGTAGAGGGGCTCCTGGGTGGCTCTGTTGGTTAAGCGCCAATTTAGGCTCAGGTCATGATCTCATGGTTTGTGAGTTCGAGCCCCGTAATGGACTCTGTGCTGATAGCTCGGGACCTGGAACCTGCTTCGGATTCTGTGTCTCACTCTCTGCCCCTCCTCTGCTCGTGCTCTGTCTCTGTCTCTCAAAAATAAATAAGCATTAAAAAAATTTAAAGAAAGTAGAAATAGACCTTTTATCCAACACAGGAATCTGGAGTGGAGTTTAAGCCACAATGTCAAGCATTTTGCAAAGCAACATTAACAAAGACCAAACCCATCACCCCTCAGATGTGCAAATCAAATCATTTTCACACCTTAGAAAACAGTAAAGAGAAACTGGCACTTTAAAAGCAGCTAAAAACTACTAGATGATGGCTTTCAAAGTCTTTTGTTTTTATTGTTGTTGTTGTGTTTTTTTAACCACAATCCTCTGTTAAATACATTTTATATTACCACCTCATGTACATAAATGTATATTTATATAACTAAAATTTTATGAAAACAATCCTCTACGTACATGTGATGCATTCTCATAGCTTTTGTCTGTTGCATTTATCATGATGTGTGTGATCCACACACAACTCACTAATGGGTAATAACCTGCAGTTTGAAAATAATGGAAAGTAGAAATTAACTATTACTAACACAATGCCTCGAGAACAGTTTTCACAAGCATTCATTCCTCAAATATTAATATTACATGAGTAATACTATGCATTTGACTATAATATGCTATATGTTATAAGATCTTAAGACTGCTTATACAAATAGAACCACACAGTCTTGTTCTCTAGTGGTCTTAATTTTAACAATAAGATTAGATACACAAGGGGAAAAAGGTATGTTAACCTATTTATTCATTATTTTTTCTAACATGTGTACAAAAAGTTTATATTTGTATTACAATTACTAGCATAAGACGCATAGTCTCCCTTCTTAGATATATGGAGCTATACTAATCATATCCAATACGTCTTTCTTATCCTCAAAGCACTTGGCACAGTACCTTGCCTCAAACTGGCACTTATTTACTGAACTAATGGTTTCATCTAATCTTAAAAGAATAGTTTATATCTCAAAAAATTAGGATAAGGCACAATAAAATAGCTTTGGGTTTAACAAAAGGACTTTTGGATACAACTATCAAAATACCTCAATATCAAATCAAATCTCTAGAAGCCTAAATTTTGCTCCATGCATTTGCAAGACTTTTGAATTACTTAAAATGAATTTTATTGTAAAAATGATTCAAATCAGATTCCACAATCCAGTTATCATTAATAAAATCCTTACTTAAAAAATACACAAGTAGCTAGTAAATTTTAATTTAATCATTTCTTTTCTAAAACAAGTGAATACATCCAACTCAAATTCTCTTGCAAACAAGTCAGAATGCAAATAAATTACATATTTAACAAATGCATTTTCAAGCTTTACAATCCAGAGATAGTGATTTTACTGGTAAAAGACATACACACTAGATTTTAGAGCAGCTATTTACTTTCATTATTCAGATTAATCCTGTCACTTCAAAAAACTGAATGATGATTTTGCTATTTTTTTTTGAAGTTTATTTATTTTGAGAGAGACAGAAATAGAGAAAGTGAGCAAGCAGGGGACGCGGAAAGAAGGAGAGAATCCTAAGCAGGCTCCACACAGTCAGCCCAGTGCCCAAAAAGGGCCTCAATGCCATGAACCATGAGATGATGACCTTAGCCGAAATCAACAGCCGAATGCTTAATCGACTGAGCCACCCAGGTGCCCCTCACAATTTCTTTTTAAGACCAAAGTTAAATGAAACAGATGGTCTATGAACTTCATCTAATTCAGTATTTACTTGTATCATCACCAAAACATGACCTATTTTTAAACAATTTTATTGTGATAAACAACAAATATAAAAATTTTAATAATGTAGGTATATCATACCTGAAGGTAAAATTTTTTCTCAACAATTAAGTAGACTGAATAGCCAAGTCAAAACAAGAAACTTAAATATTGATTAAACTGTCCCCTATTTCTCAATTTACAATACATTAGACTCTGGGGGAAAAAAATGGTCTCCTACGTGTGGAAGGTGTTTCTCCTATAAAAACTGGATTCTTGGGGCACCTGGCTGGGTCAGTCAGTTAAGCATCTGACTTCAGTTCAGGTCATGATCTCACGGTCTGTGAGTTTGAGTCCCCGTGTTGGGCTCTGTGCTGACAGCTCAAGCCTGGAGCCTGCTTCAGATTCTGTGTCTCCTCTCTCTGCCCCTCCCAAGCATGTGTGCGCTCTCTCTCTCTCAAAAATAAACATTTAAAAAATTTAAAAAAAAACCTGGATCTTGTTTCCATTTTTCATGAAGCTAGGTGGTTAACTTTCATAGGTCTTTAAAAGTTTGCAGCAAACCATCAGACACTTTGCTCTTTACATGGAATAGTTCTAACAGTCACTAGGGAAAAGAAAGAACTATTACTCCGCTGGATTGATTGTAAGGCAGCTCAGTTGTGCCATCCTACCTTGTAGAATGATTAGAAATCTAGTTAAAGTTTTCAGAATATAAGTTCACTCTATTTTAAGGTGTTGTAGCCTCTCTATGAAAACAATGGATACTCACAGCCTACTACATTTGCAGCACAAATTAGTCTTTCATCCAGGTATCACAGACAGAATGCCAGGCTCATAGTAAGTACTCAAATATTTTCTGAGTGAAAATGTATTTTAACATCCACTACATGCCAAGCACTGTCTTAGACCTGGGAATATAAAGGACACAGAACATTATCAATTAGAATCCTACTTGCCATAAGAAATTAACCAAAACTCAAAGTAAGACATGACCCAATAAGCCAGAGTTTTCTCACTCTGCTACAGGAAGGCAATGTAATATAGTTAAAAAAAGCTCTGAAGTTGAAACCTATTCCCAGTTTCACAACCCAGTAGATAAGTAATACAAACTTGGTAACAATATTAATTTTTTTTTCAACGTTTTTTTATTTATTTTTGGGACAGAGAGAGACAGAGCATGAACGGGGGAGGGGCAGAGAGAGAGGGAGACACAGAATCGGAAACAGGCTCCAGGCTCCGAGCCACCAGCCCAGAGCCCAACGCGGGGCTCAAACTCACGGACCGTGAGATCGTGACCTGGCTGAAGTCGGACGCTTAACCGACTGCGCCACCCAGGCGCCCCGGTAACAATATTAAAAAGCTGGATTCCTGGGGTGCCCGGACGGCTCAGTCCATTGGGCCTCCAACTCTTGATTTCAGCCCAGGTCATAATCTCCCAGTTCACGAGTTCAAGCCCCACATCAGGCTCTGTGCCAATGGAGTGGGGCCTGCTTGAGATTTTCTCTCTCCCTCTCTCTCTGCCCCTCTCCTGCTTTCTCTCTCTCTCTCTCTCTCAAAATAGAAAAATAAAAAACTTTTAAAGAAAAAGCTAGATTTTTATGTGTAAACAGAAATACATAAGCCTAAATTAAACATAAATTCGATTATGTTTATGCTAAAAAAACCTAACTGCAGTTTTTATGTGAGCTTTTAACATATATATGAGCCCACTACATACAATACATGGCCTAGCATAGCATAGTCCAACAGAACTTTCTACAATGATGGAAATGTTCTATATTTGCACTGTCCAATATGGTACCCACTAAATACATGTGGCTATTAGGTACTTAGAATATGGCTAGGCCAAGTGTGGACCTTAATTTTTTTTTTTTAATAATTTAAAGAGACAATATATACTAAGACAGTCTCTTCAAAAAAGGATGCTGGAAAATCTGGATAGCTACACACAAAAGAATGAAATTGGACCACTTTCTTACATCACACAAAAAAAGTAAACTCAAAAGAACTAAAGACCTAAATTTAAGGATCTGAAACCACAAAACTCTTAAAAGAAAATAGAGGCAATAACTCTTGGATGATGGCATTAGTAATATTTTCCTGCATATGTCTCCTTGCAAGGGAATAAAAAACAAAAATAAACAATAGGGACTATATCACACTTTGCACAGCAAAGGAAACCATCAACAAAATAAAAAGGCAATCTACTGAATGTAAGTAGATATTTGCAAATGTACATCCAATAAGGGGAGTATCTAAAATATATAAAGGACTCATACAATATCCAAAAAATAAATAATCCAATTAAATAATGGGCAGAGGACCTAAATTCACATTTTGCCAAAGAAGATGTACAGATGGCCAACAGACCTATGAAAAGATGCTCAACATCACTAATCATCAGGGAAATGCAAATCAAAACCACAATGACATATCACCTCACACTAGTCAGAATGACTAGTATCAAAAAGATGAGAAATAACAATGTTGGCAAGGATGTGGAAAAAAGGGAATACGAGTGTACTGTTAAACTGGTGCAGCCACTGTGGACAAGAGTATGGAGGTTCTTCTAAAACTTAAAAATAGAACATACAACCCACTAGTTCCACTTCTGGATATTTGAAGAAAAAACACTAATTCAAAAAGATATGTGCATTCCTATGTTTATTGTAGCACTATTTACAACAGCCACACTATGGAAGCAATCTGTATCTATTGATACATGAATAGACCAAGAAGATGTGATATATATATACACAATGGAATATTACTCAGCCATAAAAAAGAATGGAATCATGTCATTTGTGACAACCTGGGTGGATGACCTAAAGGGTATTATGCTAAGTGAAATAAGTCAGAAAACGACAAATACCATATGATTTCACTTTTATGTGGAATCTAGAAAACAAATGAACAAACAAAAATCAGAAGTAGATTCAGAAACACAGAGAATTTGTGGTTGCCAAAAAAAGGAAAAGGGGGTAAGTGAAGCAGGTGAAAAGGGATTAAGAGGTACAAACTTCTTATTAAAAAATAAACAAGTGACGGGGATTAAAAAGTACAGCATAGGGAATATAGTCAGTAATGCAATAAATTTTCACAGTGACATACAGTAACTATACTTACTATGGTGAGCATTTAATAATATATGTAATTGTTGAATCATTATGTTGTATGACTGAAACTATATAGTATTATATGTTAACTATACTTTAAAAATTCTAAAATACTAACTTAAATGTAAACAGGCAGAACTTCTGTTTCTAGTAAGGACAGAATAACATGGAGTTAAGGGGACTGGATTTACATTCTTGCCTGGAAAAAAAAGCATAAAATGAAGAAAATGAATGTCAGTGATTTTCAAGACACTGGACAACAGGCACCAAAGACACTGATCTCAGAGAGTCAAGACACAAATTACATAAGCCCTACAAATGACCAAACTTACTGACTTGAGAAAGTTTCCAAGCTGAGGTGCAGGGAGCGGGGAATGAAGATGAAGAATAATGGGCTCACTGAGAACATGGGCATGGGCCTCACAGATTGAACAGGACAGAGAATCAATCAGAGAGCAGAATTGAGAGCAAGCAAATTCCTGCAGAGCACTAACTGGCACATGCATGTGAGGAAACTACCTGAAGCCTGAGAAAGAATAACCTCCCCCAAAAAAGGTAACAATACCAGGCACACATACTGGACCAGTAATAGTGTCTGTTCCCGGCAGTCACACTGGAAAACTTCATGAATCCTGGGGTAGTGGTAGAATACACAAAACAGATTCCCTCAGTAGTGAGCAATAATCAGCCCTAAACTAAGCACTACTCTGCATCTACCTAACAAATCTTAAAAAGCAAGACCAGAAAGAGTCAAGCAATTTCAAAGTAACTAAACCACAACCTAAAACAAAGTTCAACAACATTTTTAGTAAAACAGAAATATGCAACAAAAATATGTTGTTGCATTGTAAAATTCACAATGTCTGCAACCTAATAAAAAATTACTAGGCATACAAAGAAGCAGAAAAGTATAAATCATACAGAGGGGGGGAAAAATCAATAAATTAAATCCAGCCACAACTGAAATAGATAAAAAGAGTGAACAGACCAGAATATTAACTTAGTTATTATAATGTATTCCATATGTTTAAAAATATTAGAAATATGAAGGTACTTAAAAAATACAAATCAAGCTTCCAGAGATGTGAATAACAATGTATAAGAACACTGGAAGATGGTGGAGGAATAGGAGGACCCTACGCTTCCCTGGTCCCCCGAATACAACTATATAACTATCAAATCATCCTAAATACCCGAAAATTGACCTGAAGACTAGGAGAACAAACTCCGTAACAAAGGTAAAGAAGAGGCCACATCAAAGAAAACAGAAGTATGGAGACGCATTTTAGAAGGGAAACAGATCATGGCTGTGCACTGGGGAGGGGGTCTTCTTCGTGGAGAAGTGTGAGAGACAAATAGCATATAGGAGGACACAGGGAAAACCAATCTCCATAGCAACTGGCTTGGAAAATGAGAAGGGCCAAATTTTGTGAGTTCTTGAAACCAGCAGGGCTTAAAGCCTGGAGTTTTAAAGGTCAGCGTGTTTGACTCTGAAAGCCAGGAGAGCATTATGATGTTCTTAGAGAGAGGGCAAGCAAACAACCTGCAGATATACAGCATGGAAACAGTGATCTGAAAAATGTCTGAGGAACACAGTAGGGAGGTTATTCATCTTGGAGCACATCTCAGAGACCTCTCCAAGAACAAAGGAACTAGCTATCACCATTTCGTCTCCTATCCCTCAGCATAAGCAAGGGGTGACCTGTGGGAACAAGCACAGTGCCAACACTCGCTACATAACTTGCCTACATCAAGCTCTACCCCCCTGCACATTGGTGGAACTGCCCTTTACAGTTACATTTGCCTCAGTCCTAGCATAGCAGGCTCCCTCCGCAAGAAGACTGGCCCTAACTCCTGCTCACACCACATCTCCAAAAGGAGGAGTTTTACAGAGCCTTGGTTCTGCAGATGGTGGTGACAAGTCTCATTTCACCAACAGACCAGAGCACACCTAATTAAAACACACCACATTCACACCAGGGACCAAACAATGTCCAGAAAAGGCAAAGAGAGGCTCCGTAGATGACCAACCCGAAGGACAAGGTGGCCAGGACAAAACATCAGGACACATTGGAGACACTACTGGAAGTGCCAGGCACTGGAGAACAGCAGGGCATGACAGGACCTCTTCTCCATAAGGCTATCACCATCAAGAAAAGGAGATGAAGCTGACATCCCTAACACAGAGAAACAGACAACAGAGACTTAGACAAAAAGAACATATAGAAATTTATCCCAAGTGAAAGAATAAAACAAGGCCATGGCCAAAGATTTAAGCAAAAGAGATATAAGTAATATGCCTGATAGATAATTTTAAGTAATGATCATAAGGATACTCACTGAACTTGAGAAAAGAGTGGAAGACATGAGTAAGACCCTTAACACAGAGATAAGGAATAACACAGCAAAGATAAAGCGTTCAATAAATGAAATGAGAGAGAAGCAGAGGAACAAATAACACAGAAGACAGAGTAATGGAAAGTAATCAAGCTGAACAAAAGACAGATAAAAGAATTTTATAAAACAAGAACAGACATAGGGAAATAAGTGACTCGGTCCAAAAAAGTAACATTTGCATTACAGGAGTCCCAGAAGAAGAGAATAAAAGGGGACAGAAAATTCATTTGAAGAAATAATAGTTGAAAACTTCCCTAATCTGGGGGAGGAAACAGATATCCATATACAGGAGGCACAGAGAACTCCCATCAAAATCAACAAAAGCAGATCCACATCAAAACATAGAATAATTAAATTGGTAAAATATAGTGAAAAAGAAAAAAAATTTTAAGCGACAAAAGAAGATGGTAACTTACAAGGAAAACTCATTAGGCTACTAGGGGGTTTTCAACATAAACTTCCAAGCCAGAAGGGAGTGGCATGATACGTGCTGACTGCGAAAAATCTTCAGCTAAGAAAACTCTATCCAGCAAGGCTATCATGCAGAATAGAAGGAGAGATAAAGAGTTTCCCTGACAAAAACTAAAGGAGTTCATAGACACTAAAACAGTCTTGCAAAAGAAATATTAAAGGGAACCTTTTGAGTAGAAAGGAGACCAGGAGTAACAGTATAAAAGGAGGAAACACAAAAGCAGTAAAAAAAATTTTTTTCTCTAAAAAATAACTCACAAAATAAAAGTTTGTAAAATATAACAACATATACCTAAAACATTGGGAGGAGTAAAGAATAGTTTCAAAATTGATTGACCATCAACTTAATATAGACTGCTATATGCAGAAAAGGTTATATACAAACCTAATGATAACTATGTATCAAAAACCATAATAAATATGCAAAGAATAAAAAGAAAGAATTCCAAATATATCACTAAAGAAAATCAGCAGACCATGAAAAAAATAAGAAAGGATTAGAGAAAATCTTCAGAAACAACCACAAAACAAATAATAAAATGACAATACATATCTATTAATAATTACTCTGAATGTAAGTAACTTAATTACTCCAATCAAAAGACAGAGTGACAGAAGAATAGATTAAACAAAAAACAAAAAAACAAACCAAACAACACCCATCTATATGCTGCCTGCAAAATAATGATTTTAGACCTAAAGATTGATAGAGAAACATCTATCATGCAAATAGATGTCAAAAGTAAGCCAGAGTAACAATACTTATAACTAACAAAATACACTTAAAAACAAAGACTATAGGGGTGCCTGGGTGGCTCAGTCGGTTAAGTGTCCGACTTCAGCTCAGGTCATGATCTTGCAGTTCATGAATTTGAGCCCCGCTCTGTACTGACAGCTCAGAGCCTGGAGCCTGCTTCACATTGTGTCTGCCCCTCTCTCTCTCTCAAAAATAAATAACCATTAAAAAAAATTTTTTAGAAAAAGTTTATAACAAGATACAAAGGAGGACACTATATAATAATAAAGGGGACAACCGCAAAAGAAGATATAACAATAGTAAATATTGTTGTGCCCAACATATGAGCACCCAAATACATAAAACAGTTAATAACAAACATAAAGGAACTAGTCAATAATTATACAATAATACTAGGAAAGTTTAACATGCCACTTACATCAATGAGCAGATCATCTAAACAAGAAGGTTAGAAAACAATGGTTCTGAATGACACATCGGAACAGATGGCCTTAAAAGATATATTCAGAACATTCCATCGTAAAACAGAATATATTCTCTTTTCAAGTGCGTATGAAACATTCTCCGGAATAGATCATGTATTACCCCACAAAACAAGCCTTAACAAATTCAAGAACGTCTAAGTCATATCATGTACCTTTTCTGACCACAATGCTTTGAAACTACAAGTCAACCACACACATACACATACACACACACACACACACACATCAAGAAAGACCACAAAAATATGGAGGTTAAATAACATGCTACTAAACAATGAATGGGTCAACCAGGAAATAAAAGATGAAATCAAAAAGAACATGTAAACAAACGAAAATGAACACAACAGTCCAAACAAAACGTCTGGGATGCAGCAAAAGCAGTTCTAAGAGGTAAGTATAAAGCAATACAGGCCTAGTTGAAGAAGCAAGAAAAATCTCTAACAACTTAACTTACACCTAAAGGAGCTACAAAAAGAACAACAAACAAAACCCAGAAAAAGGAAGGAAACAGTAAAGATTAAAGCAGAAATAAATGATATAAAAAATTTAAAAAGCCATAACAACAACAAGAAAAAAAAAACCCACAAAACAACCAATAGAACAAATCAATGAAACCAGGAGTTGGTTCTTTGAAAAGGAAAAAAAAAAAAAATCAATGAAACTGACAAACACCTAGCCAGACTTATGAAGAAAAAAAGAGAAAGGGCTGAAATAAATAAAATGACAATGAAGAGAAGAGAAATAACCATCACAGAAATACATACAATTGAAAAAAATACTTCGAAACTCTATATGCCAACAAATTGGACAACCTGGAAAAAAAATGCATAAATTCCTAGAAACGTATAAACTACAAAACTGAAACAGAAAGAAACAAAAAATTTGAACAGACTAATAACGTAACAAGCAAAGAAACTGAATCAGTAATCAAAAAACTCCCAAGAAACAATAGTGCAAGACCAGATGTCTTGGGACACAGTCAAATTCTACCAAACATTTAAAGAATACATGCTCATCTCAAAATATTAAGAACAGAAGAAGGAAAACTTCCAAATCCATTCTATGAGAGCAACATTACCCTTTTACCAAAACCAAATAGATACCAAAATATAAGAGAACTACAGACCAATATCCCTGATGAACATAAATTCAAAAATCCTCAACAAAATACTAGCAGACAGAATCCAACAACACATTAAAAAGATCATTCACCACGATCAAGTGGGATTTACTCCTGGGTTGCAAGGATGGTTCAATATTCACAAATCAATCAATATACATCATATCAATAAGAGAAAGAGTAAGAACCATATGATTATTTCAACAGACACAAAAAGTATTTAACAAAGTACAACATTCATTCATGATAAAAACCATCAACCAAGTAGGTTTAGAGGGAACATATCTCAACATGATAAAGGTTATATACAAAAAACACACAGCTAACATCATCCTTAATGAAGAAAAACTGAAAGCTTTTCCCATAAGGTCAGGAACAAGACAAAGATGTCCACTCTCACCACTTTTATTCAACATAGTACTAGGTCGTAGCCAGAGCAATCAAACGACGACGACGACAACAACAACAATAACAAATAAAAGGCATCCAAATCTTTAAGGAAGAAGTAAAACTTTCATTATTTGTGATGACATGATACTCTACATAGAAAACCCAAAAAACTCCACCAAAAAACTACTAAAACTGATAAACGAATTCAGTAAAGTAGCAGGATACAAAATCAATGTACAGAAATCTCTTGCATCTCTATAACACCAATAATGAAGCGGCAGAAAGAGAAATCAAGGAATCAATCCCATTTATAACTGCACCCAAAATAATAAGATACCTAGAAATAAACCTTAAACCTAACTAAAGAGATGAAGGAATTGTACTTTTAAAACTATAAAGCACTAATGAAAGAAACTGAAGATGACACAAAAAATGTTAAGACATTCCATGCTCATGGACTGGAATAACAAATATTGGTAAAACGTACACATTACCCAAAGCAATCTACAGATGCAATGCAATCCATATGAAAATACCAACACCATTTTTCACAGAACCAGAACAAACAATTCTAAAATTTGTAGGGAACCATACAAGATCCCAAGTAGCCAAAGCAATCTTAAAATAGAAAATCAAGGCTGGAAGTATCACAATTCCAGACTTGAAGTTATATTACAAAGCTGTAGTGATCAAAAAGAGTGTTGTACTGGCACAAAAACAGACACATAGATCAATGGAACAGAACAGAAAACCCAGCAATGAACCCACAACTATACATCAACTAATCTTCGACAAAGCAGGGAAGAATATACAACGGGAAAATGACAATGTTTCAACAAAAGGTGTTGGGAAACTGGACAGTCACATGTTAAGGAATGAAAATGGACCACTTTCTTACACCATATACAATAATAAACACAAAATGGATTGAAGATTTAAATGTGAGACCTGAAAAAATAAAAATCCTAGAAGAGAACACAGGCAGTAACTTCTTTTGACGTTGGCTGTAGCAACTCTTTACTAAATATGTCTCCTGAGGCAAGGGAAACAAAAGCAAAAATAAATTCTTGAGACTACATCAAAATAAAAGGTTTCTGCACAGCAAAGGAAACAATTAATAAAACTAAAAGGCAACCTACAAAATGAGAGAAGATACTTGCAAAGGAAAACGGGTTAGATCCAAAATCTGTAAAGAACTTATCAAAAAAACACCCAAAAAAGAAATAATCCAATTAAAAAATGGGCAGAAGACACGAACAGACATTTCTCCAAAGATGACATACAGATGGCCAACAGACACATGAAAAGATGTTCATTATCACTTACCATCAGGGACATGCAAATCAAAGCTATGATGAGATATCACCTCACACCTGTCAGAATGGCAAAAATCAACAGCACAAGAGACAACAGGTGTTAGCAAGGATGTGGAAAGAAAGAAATACTAGTACACTCTTGGGGAGAATACAAACTGGTACAGCCACTGTGGAAAACAGCATGGTGGTTCCCCAAAAAGTTAAAAATAAAACTACCCTACAATGCAGCAATTACGCTATTGGGTATTTACCCAAAAAATACAAAAACACTAATTCAAAGGGATATATGCACCCCTATGTTTATAGCAGCATTATTTACAATAGCCAATATATGGAAGCAGCCTAAGTATCTACAGATAGATAATCAGATAAAGAAGATGTGGTATATACACTGCAATATTATTCAGCTATATAAAGGAATGAAATCTTACCATTTGCAGTGACATGAATGGAACTACAGAGTACACAATGCTAAGCGAAGTCAGTCAGTCAGAGAAAAACAAATACCATACAATTTCACTCATATGTGGAATTCAAGAGCCAAACAAGCAAAGAGGGGGAAAAGAGAGAGAGACAGAAACCGAGAAACAGACTCTTAATAATAGAGAATAAACTGATGGTTATCAGAGGGGAGGTGGGTAGAGGGATGGGTGAAATGGGTGATGGGGATTAAAGAGTGCATTTGCTGTGCTCAGCACTGAATGATGTATGGATTTTTTTCAAATGTTTATTTTTGAGAGAGAGAGAGAGAAACAGAGCACAAGCAGGGGAGGGGCAGAGAGATAAAGGGAGTAACAGAATCTGAAACAGGCTACAAGCTATGAGCTGTCAGCCCAGAGCCCGACGTAAGGCTCACACCCAAGAGCCGTGAGATCATGACCTCAGTTGAACTCTGACACTTAATCATCTGAGCCACCCAGGTGTCCCAATGTATGGAATTTCTGAATCACTATATTGTACACCTGAAACTAATATAACACTGTATGTTAACTAACTGGAATTAAATTTTTTTAAAAAAAAGAAAATTACAATGTGTGAAATGAAAATTACACTGGACAGGATTAACTACAGATTAAACATTGCAGAAGAGAATGTGGTAAACCAGAATACATAGCAAAAGAAACCATCCAATGAAACACAAAGAGAATTTTTTAAACAACTCAAGAGTCCTACATAAGTTGAGTTTCTGAAGGTAAGAGACAGTAAATTACTTGAATAAACAACTTCCAAAATTTTTCCAAATTTGATAGAAGCTATAAACTTACAGATTCAAGTTCAAACACCAAGCAACAGAAACATTAAGACGTGCCTACATCGAGTCACATCATAATCAAATTGCTCAGAATCAGTAAGTTTTAAAAAATCTTAAAAGCAGATAGAGATAGGGGGACCTGGGTGGCTCAGTTGGTTAAGCATCTGTTTATTTCAGCTCAGGTCATGATCTCACAGTTCATGAGTTTGAATCCTGCACTGGGCTCTGTGCTGACAGCACGGAGCCTGCTTGGGATTCTCTGTCTCCCTCTCTGTCTACTCCTCACCTACTGATGCACACTCTTGCACACACTCTCACACAAATAAATAAATAAACATTTTTTTAAAGCAGATGGAGAGGGGCACCTGGGTGGCTCAGTCAGTTAAGCGTCCAACTTCAGCTCAGGTCATGATATCATGGTTTGTGGGTTGGAGTCCTGCATTGGGCTCTGTGCTGACAGCTCAGAGCCTGGAGCCTGTTTCGGAGTCTGTGTCTCCCTCTCTCTCTGCCCCTCCCCCACTCACGCTCTGTCTCCCTCTGTCTCAAAAATAAATAAACATTAAAAAAAATAAAAAATAAAATTTAAAAATTAAAAAAAAAAGATGAGAGATGGAACAAAAATAACAATTTAGGGATTTATTACATATGCAAAAGTAAAATATGTGGCGACAATAACACAAAGGTTGTGAAGAGAGATGGATGTAGATTAGAGTGAAGTGCTTATACTATATGTGAAGACAGCATCACTGAGATAAGTTGAAAATGTAAACTATAAATTCAAAATAATCACTAAAATATAAAACATAAAAACAACAAAAAATTGAATACAAAACAGAATTATAAAAAAATCAATCAAAAAAAATGAGAAAAAGGAAAAAGGGGACAAAGAACACAAGATAAACAAAACAAATGGCAAGATGATGGGTTTAAGTGTAACCATATCAACAATCACATTAAATGTTCCAATTTGAAGCCAAGGTTTCACACTGGATAAAAATGTGAAAGTCAACATTATGCTGCTTACAATCAATGCACTTTTTTTAAAAATTAATTTATTTATTTTGAAAGAGTGAGAGTGTGCACATGAGCAGGGGAGGGGCAGAAAAACAGGGAGAAAGAGAACAAGATGTGGGGCTCGATCCCATGAACTGTGAGATCGTGAATTGAGCCAAGATCAAGAGTCAGATGCTTAACCGACGGAACCACCCAAGTGCCCCAATAAATCCACTTTAAATAGAACAGTTAAAAGTAAAAAATAAGGAAATTTTATTCAATGCTAATTATAAAAAAAAAAGTCTACATATTAATATCATACAAAGTAGATTTATAAGCAAAGAACATTACCAAGGACAGAGGAGGCCATTTCATAATGATAAAACAGTGAATTCAGGAAAAAGACATAGTAATCATAAACATTAATGCATTTAATAACAGAGCTTCAAAATATGTGAAAATAAACTGATGTAACTGCAAGGATAAATAAAAAATACACAACTCTAGTCACACATTTCAATTCCCTTCTCTCAGCAACTGATAAGTCAACTACCCAAAAAATCTGAAAGGATATAAAAGACTTGAACAACACTATAAACCAAAATGACCTAACTGATAATTAAAAAACACTCCACCAAACCAGAGCAGAAGATAAATTATTTTCAAAGTTCATGCAGAACATCTGCCAAGACAAACCAGATCTAAACCATAAAACAAGACTCAATACATTTTTTTAAAAACTCAACTCATACAAAGTATGTTCTCTGACCACAATGGAATTAAACTAAAGATCAGTAACAGAAATACTGCTAAAATGAGTATTCCCACCAAATCTGAAACCTGAATAACACACTTCTAAATATTCCATGGGTCAAAGAAGAAATAAAAAAGAAATCAGAAAATACTTTAACCTAAATGAAAACAACTCAACATATCAAAATTTGTGAAATGTCACTAAGTACACTTAAGAAGGGAAGGAGGATTTATAGCACTAACGGTCTATATTAGAAAAGAAAAGATTTTGATAACCTCACAATCTGTCTTAAAATTTAAAAAGAAGAAGAAATTATACCCAAAGGAAACAGGAAAAGACAAATAATAAACCAGAGAAAGCACAGCAAAAATGCCAAGAAATGGGGTAAAAAATAAGGCAAACCTGTGAACACACAAGAGCTGGTTCCTTGAGAAAACAATAAAACTAATACATCTTTAGTCAGAGTGATCAGGAAAAAAAAAAGAACAAATTACCAATACCAGGAATAAGAGTAATGACATTACTATAATTTCTACAGATATTAAAAGGATATTAAGCAAATATTATAAACAACTCAACATAACACAATTTATATGATAAAAACAAGTTCCTTGAGAAACACAAACTATCAAAATTTAATCAAGAAGAAATAGATCACCTAATTAGCTGAATCTGTAGTTAAAAACTTCCCAACATAAACAACCTTCAGACCCAGATTGTTCCACTGGTGAATTACACCAAACATTTTAGGGAGAAATAATACCAATTATTTACAAACTCCACTAAAATATTTAAAAGAAGGGAATACTTCCCAACTCATTCTATGAATCCAGCATTAATCTTGTGTGAAATCCAGATAAAAACATTAGAAGAAAAGAAAACAGACTAATATCCTTCATAAAGACACATGAAAATTAAAAAAAAATTTTTTAGTGTTTATTTTTGAGAAAGAGAGAGAGAGAGAATATCTGAAGCAGGCTCCAGGCCCTGAGCTGTCAGCACAGAGCCTGATACGAGGCTCGAACTCCTGAACCGTGATATCATGACGTGAGGTGAAGTCAGACACTCGGACACTCAACCGACTGAGCCACCCAGGCGCCCCATACACGAAAAATTTTTAAACAAAAGTTTAACAGATAAAATCCAACAACATCTAAAATGAATAACTATTCATTACTACATGGGGTTTACTTGAGGAACACAAACTTGGTTAGATAAAAAAATCAATCACTGTAACGTCTCATATAACAAATTAAAAAAGAAAAACCATGTGTTCATTTCAAAAGATGCAGAAAATGTATATGGCAAAATCCACATCCGTTCCTGGAAAAATCTCTTATAAGTAAGGAATACAAGGAAACTTCCAAAGTCTAATTAAAGACATTCCATAAAAGCCCATAGCTAACATCACACTTAATGGTAAAAGACTACATGTTTTTCCTCTAAGATCCAAAACAAGACAATGATGTCTGTTCTCACTACTTATATTCAAAATTAGTGTCTGGAAAATGCGATCAGGCAAGAAAATATAATAATAGTAACAATAAACTATCCAGAAACCAAGAAGTAAAACTGTCTTCATTCACAGACTACATGATCCTCAAAGTATAATAGCTCATGGAATGGAATCTACCAAAAAAATACTAGAATTACTAACAAGTTTGTGCAGGATACAATGTCAACACACAGAAGTCAATTATATTTCTATATCCTAGTAACTAACCACCGGAAACTGAATTCTTAAAACGATACCACATAACAACAGCATTAAGAAATATGAAATACTTATAAATCTAACAATATATCAGAAACCTGTACAGTGAAAACTACAAAATATTGCTGAGAGAAACTAATCTAAATGGGAAAAGATATCACTGTTCCATTGAATCAGAAAACTTGATATTGTTAAGATGTCAATTCTCCCCCAAACTGATCTACAGAGTCAATGCAATCCCAATCAAAGTCCCAGTAGTCTTTCCTTTTGTAGAAACTAACATAATAGTACTGAAATTTTTATGGAAATGACTTAAATAACCCAAACAATATTGAAAAAGAACAAATTTGGGGCACTTGGGTGGCTCAGTCAGTTAAGTGTCTGACTCTTGATTTCGGCTCAGGTCATGATCTCAGTTTGTGGGATCAAGCCCCATGACGGGCTCTGTGCTAACAGGCCTGCTTGGGATTCTCTCTCTCTGCCCCTCCTAGCTCATGCACTCATCTCTCTCTCTCTCTCTCTCTCTCTCTCAAATAAATAAATAAATAAATAAATAGCAAATTTGGAAGAGTAACACAACAAGAAAAACCTTAGATTGTAAGTAACTTGTTCTGCAAGTGTTCCACAATGTGAGCAAACATTTCTAATAAATTTTACCTTGATAAACGAGTGATGTCTTTCAATACAAGTACTATGTGACAGGCATATCACATGATCACAACTGAGCCAAAAGTTTTTTCTCTCTCTCGTGTGCTGTGGAATTGTGAGTGATCATCTCCCATGCTTGGATGCTCAGACTCAAGCCACAGTGTTTGGCAGTGATTTTTCAGAACAATGGAAGATGCCCACAACTGGCACTAGTGTATTTTTTGACACTTCAAAGCACCTATAGACAGTCCTTTGCTTTTCCACATAAGATTAAGCTGAAGAATGTTCTGCTCCATTCTACATCAGGCTGCCTGCAGATATAGACACTTTCCTCTGCTGTCTTATTGCCAGTTACACTAAACACAATATATGACAAGAGTTTATTAATACTGTACTGTAGTCAACATCCATGCAAGCATATACAATGGCTCCCATGCAGAAAAAGATTCCATCAAGCCAAAAGACAGCAGTGATTCCATTAGTGATAGTGAAAGTCATCCTACACAAAAACCCTCCTCTCTCTTGTCTCTCTCACATGAGCCACAAAGGTTTTCAAAGGTAAATACAGGTGAATCTGTTTACTTTTCTTTATATTTTATATTTTCTTTATTATTTTGTATTATATTACAGTACTGTAATCATTTTTATATGAGGATTTTTGGGTTGTGGAATGAATTATCCATTATTTCTTACTGGGAAATTCACTGATACACAAGTGCTTTTGATTACAAGCATGTTTCTGGAATGAATTATGCTCACAAACCAAGGTTTTACTATATGTGACTTCACGACATATTACAGGGGTACCCGGGTGGCTCAGGCAGTTAAGCGCCCCACTCTTGGTTTTGGCTCAGGTTCCTATTTCACCATTCATGAGTTAGGGCCCCACGACGGACTTTGTGCTGACAGCGCAGAACCTGCTTGGGATTCTCTTTCTCGCTCTTTGTCCTTCCCCTGCTCACTCCCTCTCTCTCTCAAAATAAATACACTTGAAATGAATTTCAATCCATACCTCATACCATACATATTAAAAAGTTAAATCAAAACGGGCTCCTGGGTGGCTCAGTCAGTTGAGTGTCTGACTCTTGAGCTCAACTCAGGTCATGATTCTCACAGTTCATGAGATCGAGCCCCACACTGGGCTACAGAGCCTACTTGGGATTCTCTCTCTCCCTCTGCCCCTCCCTTCCTCTCTCTCTCTCTACTCCTCCCCCCACAAAATAAACTCTTTTTAAAAAAGGGATCATAGCTCTATATGTAAAACCAAATTTTAGAAGTTGCAGAAGTAATATAAAACTTTGTGACCTTTGGTTTGAGTAAGTTATTTAAACAATACCAGAAGTACAAGCCATAAAAGAGTAACTTAATCAACTGAACTTAATCAAAAATACTTTTGTTCTTCAAAACACGCTCTTAAGAGAATGAAATGAGTACCCACAGAGTGAGCAAAAAAAATGTAAATTACATCTCAAAAGGACTTGTACCCAAATTATGTAAAGAAAGAAATCTCAAAACTCAGTAATAAGAAAACCTAATTCGTTCTGAACAAATTAGGTGTGAATAGGTGTGAACCAATATTTCACAAGATAAAAGATGGCAAGTAAGCACATGCAAGCAAAGATGCTCAACATCATTAGTAATTAGGAAAATGCAAAAGAAGATCACAATAAGAGATCATTACACATCTATGAGAATGGCAAAAATAAAAAACAATGACCTTAGCAAGTGTTGGCAAAGATACAGAGGAACTGGAACTCTCATACACTCCAAGTAGAAATGTAAAAGTATACAACCAGTGTGGAAAAAAGGTCTGGCAGTTTCTTAAGAAGTTAATTATGTACAGATAACTATCATATGGATGTCCACACAAATACTTCTGTTAAGAATGGTCATTAACAGGGGCGCCTGGGTGGCTCAGTCGGTTAAGCGTCCGACTTCGGCTCAGGTCATGATCTCACGGTTCGTGGGTTCGAGCCCCGCGTCGGGCTCTGTGCTGACAGCTCAGAGCCTGGAGCCTGTTTCAGATTCTGTGTCTCCTTCTCTCTGTGACCCTCCCCCGTTCATGCTCTGTCTCTGTCTCAAAAATAAAAATAAACATTAAAAAAAAAAAATTAAAAAAAAAAGAATGGTCATTAACAGTCTTATGTATAATACTCAAATTTTGGAAATAACCCAAATATCCATCAAATGAAAAAGGGATAAACAGTATGTGGTACAGGGATCACCATTTCAGCAAAACAAACAAACTAATGATATATGAATAAATCTCAAAATAATAATGCTGAGAGAAGCTAGACAAAAGAAGACATTCTGTGCAATTTTACTTATTTAAAAATTCTAGAAAATGCTAACTAATCTATTATGACAAAAAAATACATCAGTAGTTACCTCAGTGTGGAGCGTGAAGGTAGGGAGAAAGGATTTACAAATAGGCAGGAAAAAACTTTTGAGAGTAATGTATATGTATGCTCAGTATCTGGATTGCAGTGATGGTTTCATATTAAATTTTACACTTTAAATATGTGCTATTTATTGTAAATAGTTTCCAGAAATTTAAATAGTCACATGTTGCTAGTGGCTGCTATACTGAATGGTACAGGCCTAATGTAAAGCACATCTAGAGCCTTTTCCTGTCTTCCCCACTCACCATGCCTTCACCTAGCATGTTAACAAATCATGCAACAACTCTATGGACAGAAGTAGCTGTTTTAGTGTCTGTAGGTCTATGACACTTTAATCACTGCTGTTAAAGCACTTTCCAGATTGTACTGTTATTTATCTGTTCACATGACTGTCTTCCCCAACAAATCAGAAGTTCTTCTAGAACAAAGGTCATACCCATGTCACTTTTATATCACAGACACCAAGCACAGAGCCTGGCACAGGTAAACGTTGAATAAATACTTGTCAAAGCATATAGTTCAAGTGTTTTATGTAAGTGTTTTGTAAACTAATCTTTTAACATTGTTTTCTGTACCAAGAAAGACTATGACAATTAGGTATGCATATGTGATAAGTAAACTGTTAAATCATCTTTGCCTAAAGAAAACACTTTTAATTCATATGACTGAGTTTCAAGACTTTGTTGTTGTTGTTGTTACACACTGGGTTTTACATCTGTAATTTTTCATCAATAAAATTACTGAATCCTGGGGCGCCTGGGTGGCTCAGTTGGTTGGGCATCCGACTTCGGCTCTGGTCATGATCTTGCAGTTCATGAATTCAAGCCCCGTGCTGGGCTCTGTGCTGACAGTTCAAAGCCTGGAGCGTGCTTTAGACTCTTTGTCTCCTTCTCTCTCTCTACCCCTCCCCAACTCATGCTCTGTCTCTCTCTCTCTCTCAAAAATAAATAAAAACGTAAAAAAAATTTTTTTAATTAAAAAGTTACTGAATACCTAATACATGAAATATTCTATGTATTTGAAATAAATTATAGAAACAAAGGACATCACATTCTAATGAAATAACTGAAGAGTGGATTCTGATGTTTTTTGGTGGGTACTTCTTAAAAATTACTGAGATAACAAAACTGTGTATTAATAAATATTCATAATATTAACAAATGTAGTAATATACAAATTATGTTCACTAGCATACAGAGTAATGCAGCAATCGAGATAAATAGCCCAGAACACGTAAAAAACAGAGATATCTAAAATAACTCCAAGGATTTCAACTATATTTTTAAGTATTAAAAACCATTTTTGTGGAGCGCCTGGGTGGCTCAGTCGGGTAAGCATCCAATTCTTGATTTTGGCTCAGGTCATGATCTCACAGTCATGGGATCGAGCCCCGTGCTGGGCATGGAACCTGCTTTAGATTCTCTCTCCCTCTCTCTTTCTGCCCCTCCCCCCTTTCCCTTCTGTCCTTTCAAATAAAAAAACTGTTTTACATTTTAAGAGGGCTATGAAAATGACCTTTTCTGGAAGTCATGAAATTGAACATTTTCTCTCACACATAGTAACCAACAAAATCTGGCTTGAATTAAGAGAAATCAGCAGAAAAAATCAGTTAATTTAAAGATAATTTGTATCTGGGTGTTGTCCATTTCACAGATTATGATTTCTGAGGGAAACAGAGTGGGACTTTTCTGGTCTTTACCAAGGAACCATATAAACATTCTCTTCCCTCTAATGATATACAGAAAGATAAGTGCAAGTAGAATATGTAGGCAAGTTGAGCAGGTAGTAACACTTACAATAATGGAACATGCTGATATTCTTTAGAGGCCTTAAAGACTGCTATTACTTCTATAGTTTTGGCTATGACCTTTGAGCTGATTCCATCATAAGCTTTAATCCTCAGCTTCATTCTAAGATGATTACACACTGAAAACAATGTTTTATCTTCCTCAACCTACATAAATGTCACTTGTATTTACTACTCTACTGGTATAAACAGTCTATACAGTCTCTTCTGGAGTCAAGGGATTTTTTTTTAAAAAGCTGTCATAGAGATTGCCCTGAAGCCCAGAAATTCTCATATATTAGCCTAAACTCTTCAAAGAAAGAAAGAAAACTTCTCCCTGGATATGAATTCCTATGTTTTGAGTTACAAAAACTTTTTCAGGTCACTATGACACCAGGGCAACATTATACAGGCCTTTACATAGAGATCCAGAGGATGAACTTTAGCAATAAACAATACTTCAAACTCTATATTGCTTTGTCACTTAAAAAGCAGTTCCACATACATGATCTTGTAAAAGCTTAAAGAAATCCTTATGAACTGGGCTTATTCACTACCATAGTGATAAATAAATCACAAAAAATAAAAATTGTGACATCATCTTGGATGGTCCACTTACCTCATAGTAGTAACTCATTTAAGAAGAGATCCTATCAACTCCACATAGGCATGCTCTCACTTCTATCCTCACCCAGCTCTGCTCCATGCAAAGTTGTCATTTAAGCTACACACCACACACGTCCAGGGGTATCACTCACGATACAGTGTAATACATAACCACATATATGTGGTTGTGGCTGTCCTAGCTTAATGAACACTACCCTCATTCAAGAACACCATCTCCACTCTGTTATACATTTTGTGTCAGCCACATAACCTTCTAATTTCAGCAATAATGTAGTAACTGGAACTGAATTTAACTTCCCACTCAAACAATTAGAAAACTGGAAAATACATGTCAAATGACTGCTTTCAGACATTGGAAAACAAATAGGGTAAGACTGTGATCCCTGAGAAAAGAGAAACAATCAAAGACTCTACCATCATTCTATTGTGTATCCCTGTGCAGGGAAGGATCTCAAGCAAAATGGAGGGTATAAATGACTTGAGGGGACAGAGATTAGAGTTGTGGAAAACAAGAGCAACTAGAATTTGTGGGGTGGAGATCCAGAGGAAGGAACTACACAGAGAAAGATCTCCAGAAATTTGCATGGAGTCCCCTTGAGTATGTTACTAACAAGTTATCACACAACCATATGGCACAACTCCACAAAGGCAGGCAAAAAATGACTCAAGGGTTGTTAAATTCAACAATTCCCAGAACTCACCCAGGACTGGGTGATGTTTTAAGTTGGAAGTAGAGTGGAGCAGGAACATCAAAAATTTAAGGCATTCAGTAAAGATCTCAGTTTATGACTTCTTAACGGTAAAATACTCCTACCATAAAAGATACTCTAGATCCACTATAACAAAACTTAAAAATAAGACTTGAAGGGATTGAGTTGATCTCCAGTAACTTAATTTCCTGTCATAACAAAAGTTTACATTCTTTAAAAGAAGACAACAAAATCCACATACTCAACAATATAAGATTCATGGTATCTAGATTCTAATTGTAATTTACAAGACATGCGCAAGATAATATGATCCATAACCAGAAGAAAACTCTGTCAATAGAAATAGGCCTAGAATAAAGAGGTAAGGGTATTAACAAACACAGAATTGAAAACAGAGTAAGAATAGCAACATCAAGAAGATAGAGATGCAAAACCAAAACAAAAAAAGCAGCAGGGGCTTCTAGAAATAAAACAGAGTATCTGAAATGAAAATTTACTGAATAGAACAAACAAAAGATTAGAGACTACAAAAGACAAGTAGTTTGAAAACACAATAGAAACTATTAAAACTGAACTGTAAAGAGAAAAGAAGACTAAAACAAATTTCATGTAACCTCAGTAATTTGTGAGATATCAATAAAATTAACCTATGTGTAACTGGAATTCCAGAAATAAAAATATTTGAAGATCTATATATAATGGTCAAAATGTTTTCAAATTTGATGAAACACTATAAACATACATATCAAACAAACATACACACATAGAAACCTCATAATCAAATTACTGAAGACTTATTCCAGACTTGTCATGGGAATGAGAGCCAAAAAAAAAAAAACAATGGAGAGACATCTTTATATTGTCAAAAGAAAAAAGTCAATCCAGAATTCCAAAGCCAGCAAAAATATCCCTTAAAAGTAAAGGCAGGATAACTTTTCAAACTAGCAACAATGAAGAGAATTCACTACCCAGAGTCCCATACTGTAGGAAATTTAAAGGAAATTCTTCAGGCAAAAGGAGAATGATAAACGATAGAAACTTGGATATACACAAATGAATGAAGAATGATAGAAATGAAAAATATAAAAATAAATATAAACTCTCTCTTAAGACTGACTATAACAAGAAAGAGAAAAGACAAAACTACCAATATCAAGAGGTAAAGATAAAACATGATTATACATCCTATACACAATAAAAGGATAATGGAATGTTATGAATAATTTTAGGGCAATAAACTCATTAACAAATGAAATGGATAA
Source organism: Panthera onca (assembly GCF_046562875.1). NCBI lineage: Eukaryota > Metazoa > Chordata > Mammalia > Carnivora > Felidae > Panthera > Panthera onca. The sequence continues at coordinate 47,482,510 of NC_138344.1, forward strand.
ATTCCTTGAAAGACACAAATTACAAAACTTGATTCAAGAAGAAATAGAAAACCTAAATCACCTTAACAACTAAAGAAATTTAATTCAAAATTTAAACCCTTCTTACAAAGAAAATACTAGGCCTAGAAGGTCTCACTGGTGAATTCTGTTATGCACCTAAGGAAGATATAACACCACTTCTACACAAAACTCTCAGAAAACAGAAGAGGGGAAAGGGAACACTTCATAATTCATTTGACGAGACCAACAGACTCTGACACCAAAACCAAGACAAAGACATCACCAAAAAAAAAAAAAAAAAAAAAGACAAAAACTACACACCAATATTCATCATGAATACGGGTGCAAAAACCCTTGACAAAATATTAACAAATTTAGTAATATAAAAATAATACATCAGGGTGCCTGGTGGCTCAACTGGTTGAGTGTCCAACTTTTTTCTTTTTTTTTGAGAGAGAGCATGCGCAAGTTGGGGAGAAACAAAGAGGGGGAGAGAATCTTAAGCAGGCTCCATGCTCTGCACAGAGCCCAATGCAGGGCTCAATCCCATGACCCTGGGATCATGACCTGAGCTGAAATCAAGAGTCAGACACTCTGGTGCCTGAGCCACCAAGGCACCCCACATCCAACTCTTGACCTCGGCTGAGGTCATGATCTCCTGGTTTGTGAGTTTGAGCCCCAGGTTGGGTGCAGAGCCTACTTGGAATTCTCAATCTCTACCCTTCTCTCTGCCCTGCCCCTGTTCTCTTTCTCTCTCAAAATAAATAAACTTCATAAATAAACAAACAAACAATCATCATGACCAAGAAAAATTTTGTTCCAGGGACATAAATTTGGTTTACCATCAAAAGTCAATGTTCACTATATGAACAGAACAAAGGAAGAAATCAATCTCATGATCTCAATGGATTTAGAAAAAAAAACTGACAAAATTTCAATCCACTTGTGATAAAAAAAAAAAAAAAAAACAAACATTCAGCAAACCAGGATTAGAAGGGTATTTCCTCAACCTGGTAAAGGGCATCTATAGAAAATCTACACTTTAAATAATACTTAATGGTGAAAAACTGAATGCTTTTCCCCTAAAAATGAGAACAAGACAAAGATATCCATTCCCACCACTTCTATTTAACATTATATATTTACTATAATTGCTGGTATCCTAAATCAATTAAAGAAATAAAAGATACACAGATTAGAATGAAAAAAAATGTACCAGTCTTAATTTGCAGACATTGATTATACACATAGCAAATCCTAAGTACCCATTTTTAAAAAGTTATTATACCTAGTAAGTCTATTTAACTTAGTAAGGTTACAGGATATAAGTTAACATATAAAAATCAACTTTGGGGCACGTGGGTGGCTTAGATGGTTAAGCACTGGATTCGATTTTGGCTCAGATCATGATCTCACGGTCTGTGAGTTCAAGCCCTGCATCAGGCTCTGTGCTGACAGTGTGGAGCCTGCTTGGGATTTTCTCTCTGCCCCTCCCCAACTCACATGTACTTTCTCTCTCTCTCTCTCTCTCAAAATAAATAAACTTTAAAAATAAGATTTAAAAAATCAACTTCATGTCTACATGCCAGCAACAATTTATATTACAAAGCGGCAGTGATCAAAACAATATGGTACTGGCACAAAAAAAAAAAAAACACACAGATCGATGGAACAGAATAGAAAACCGAGAAATGAACCCACAAGTATAAGGTCAATTAATCTTCAACAAAGTCCAAAATATCCAATGGAAAAAGTCTCTTCAACGTATAGTATTGGGAAAACTGGACAACCGCATGCAAAAGAAGGAAACTGACCACTTTCTTACACCACACACAAAAATACATTCAAAATGGAGGAAAGACCTAAATGTGAGATTTGTAACCAGAAAAATCCTACAAGAGAACACAGGCAGTAAGTAAGCTCTTTGACATCAGCTGTAGCAACTTCTTTCTGCATGAGTCTCCTGAGGCAAGAGAAACAAAAGCAAAAATAAACTATTCGGACATCATCAAAAGAAAAAGTTTCTGCACAGTGAAGGAAATAATCAACAAAACTAAAAGGCAACTTGTGAATGGGAGAAGATACTTGCAAATGGCATATCTGAAAAACAGTATCCAAACTCTATAAAGAATTGATAAAACCCATCACCTAAAAACCAAATCATCCAATTAAAAAATGGGCAAAAGACATAAAGACATTTTTTCAAAGAAGACATACAAATGATCAACAGACACATGAAAAGATGCTCAACATCACTGATCATCCAAATCAAAACTACAATAAGATATCACCTCACAATTGTCAAAATAGCTAAAATCAACAACACAAGAAACAACAGGTGTTGGAGAGGATGTGGAGAAAGGGGAACCCTTTTGCACTACTGGTGGGAATGCAAACTGGTGTAGCCACTCTGGAAAACTGTATGAGGAATTCTCAGAAAGTTAAAAATAGAACTAGCCTATGATCCAGCAATTGCAAAATTGAGTGGGTAAAATAGGTGATGGGGATTAAAGAGTGCACTTGTAATGAGCATCAGGTGTTGTATAGAAGTGTTGAATCAATATATTGTACACTTGAAACTCATATTACACTGTATGTTAACTACATGGAATTTAAAAAAAACTTTAAAAAAATTAATACCATGTATATCAGAATTAAAGAATATGAGGGGTGCCTGGGTGGCTCAGTTGGTTAAGCGTATGACTCTTGATTTCAGCTCGGGTCATGATCTCACGGTTTGTGAGTTCAAGCCCCACATCAGGCTCTGTGCTTACAGTGTGGAGCCTGCTTGGAATTCTTTCTCTCTCTCTCTCTCTCTCTCTCTCTCTGCCCCTCTCGTACTTGTGCTCTCTCTGATTAAATGAATAAAGTTTAAAAAAAAAAGAATATGAAACACTTAGAGATGAATTTAATAGAATATAGACAAGACCTCTACACTGAAACTGCGAAACACTGTCAAGGAAAATTTATGGCAGATCTAAATGAGAAGATAAACCATGTTCACATATTGGAAGACTCAATATTGTTAAGATGTCAACAATCCCCAACTGAAGCATATAGCATCATCTGCATTCCAACCAAAACCTCAGTAGGCTTTGTTTATAAAATTCAACAAGCTGATTAAAATTTATATGGAAATGTAAAGAATCCAGAACAGTCATACACACATACTTACACCAGATTAAACCATTCACTATTCTTAGAACACAGTGCCCATTTTCTACTTGAGACATTACTTATGTGATGTCCTTATTCTACAAAGTCTTTTCCCCAATTGCCAGGCCCTAAGACAATCTTTCCCTAAAATTCCATCTCTTCCACAGTTGCCCTTAATATATAAAATAGAAGATCTAATCCCTTCCTCTGAACAACTCTCTTTTACAGGTTTTATCATATTCACTTATTTCCCACACTATTTGGCAGTTAATGTAACTCAGTAAATAGTGTCTGCTGAATTTAATATGACCTACTAACTTCACTGTCCCCAAGGTAGGAAAGCTCACAAAACAGACAATATTGTAATACTCTGTCCACAAAAAATTAATGCCAGAAATACTGCCAATCTCTCTTCTCCGAATCCCCCAGCAAGGAGAATTTCTAAAGAAGGCAAGAGAATATTTATTTCTTACATCCAGGCTTACCATAATACAGAAAAATAAACAAAAAAATGAAGCCATCAAGTGATTTATTTTTGAATTCTCTTTCCTTAGAAGCATGGTTAATATAACCTCAACATTTAAAGCAATTACAAGGTAAGAGATCTAATGCACAATTATTTCTTTGGATAAGTATTATCCTGCTCTCAGCTGAAAATGAAGCTGATAAACCCATTTCTAGACCTTGTGAGACTTAATCACTTAATTTTGTTTTCCAGTCTATATAGTTTAGAGATGTATTTACAAAACGTTTCCACAGTACTCACCCTTGCAAGAGACAAGACAGGCTTCAGTTTAACTCTGTTATAGTGTGACCCCATGAAAAACGCAAATCCTTATAGCACAATATAATATAGCTCAAAAAGTGAAGTTTTGTTTTGAATACACCACTAAATGAACTTTCAAGTTTCATACACATAACATACATGTGTGTTATATATAAAGTAATGGCTCATGATCTTCAGAAAAAATAAGTGAGAACTAAAACCTCATATTCAGCAAAGCTACGTTGGTTGCTTAAGAATTAAGCAGCAACTTGTTAAAAATTCAGATTCCTAGGGTCTACCAGAGATCTGTGCAATATGAATATCCAGGGTTAGTGGTCCTGGAATAAGTATTTGTTAAAAGTTCCCCAGGTGGTGCTAATCACTGTTGAGTTTGGGATCAGGAAGGAGACAATGCCTCCATTAAATACATTACAACAATGATGATTTCACCAATTTTGATATTAAAGAACTATGATATTTGATAGCAGGACATTAGACAACTATCCATGACACTAGTTTTTGTCTTGTTTTTTTTTAACAATCTGAATAAATAGCTACTGTTGAATAACTCCATCAATCAGCTTTGAAACCTGATTCTGCCTTTTAGTAAATGTGTTACTCAACCATCTGAAGCCTGTTTCCTCATCTGCAAAAACAGGAGTAAAATAATCTGCCTCAGAGTTATTATGAAGATTGTTAAGTAGCTCATGTAAAAATGAGTCCTGTGCACAGTGCCTATATATAAGGAACTAATATCTTACCAAATGCTTTCCATTATAATAAAATTCATTCGTTTGTTTTCTAAAGGGGAGAACAATTATTAAGTGGATAAAACTGAAATCTTAAGACTGCCAACAAATGCTAATGCTTTGGGGCTTTTTAGTTTCATTAAGTCATATGTACTATATAATTATGTCACTTTCTTTTTTTTTCTTTTTTTTTTAAACGTTTATTTATTTTTGAGACAGAGAGAGACAGAGCATGAATGGGGGAGGGTCAGAGAGAGGGAGACACAGAATCTGAAACAGGCTCCAGGCTCTGAGCTGTCAGCACAGAGCCCGATGCGGGGCTCGAACTCACGGACCGCGAGATCATGACCTGAGTTGAAGTCGGCCGCTTAACCGACTGAGCCACCCAGGCACCCCTATGTCACTTTCTATAATAGGTCAAATCATTATAGATATCTTAGGAAATCAAGTGTTCTCATAAAATCAGTATGAGCTCAAGAATGCCCTTTATATAGTGATTCCCAACCTTCCCTGTCATAAGTAAAAAGGTTAAGTTGCAGAACTGTTGTTCCCTGTGTAAAAACCAAAGCTACGCATCATTTTGCAAATGCATGAAAAACTTTGAGAAGAAACTGAACGGTATTAATCTCTGCCAAGGGAGTGGAAATGGGGAATAAGAAGGAATGACTAGAAGAATTTTTGGTTTTCACCATATACCTTTCTATGCTATTTAGATTTTCCTTTTATTTCTACAATTTTTCAAAAGTAGTTTATTTTTTCAATATATGAAATTTATTGTCAAATTGGTTTCCATACAACACCCAGTGCTCATCCCAAAAGATGCCCTCTTCAATACCCATCACCCACCCTCCCCTCCCTCCCACCCCCCCATCAACCCTCAGTTTGTTCTCAGTTTTTAAGAGTCTCTTATGCTTTGGCTCTCTCCCATTCTAACCTATTTTTTTTCAAAAGTAGTTTAAAACAAAAATATTTTCAGTCACTTACATATAGGCTCTCAATTAATTTAAAATTCAACACTTTCTTCCCACATGAAAACCACATAAATAGATCTAACATGCTTCCTCTGGAAACAATAATACTTCCATACCTGACCAGATAATTTCATTTAAAAAGACAACAAAAGTCTTTTTAAAAAGAAGAAATTGGATGGGGCACCTGGGTGGCTCAGTAGTTGAGCGTCCGACTTCGTCTCGGGTCATGGTCTTGCGGTTCGTGAGTTTGAGCCCTGCGTCGAGCTCTGTGCTGACGGCTCGGTGCCTGGAGCCTGCTTCAGATTCTGTGTCTCCCTCTCTCTGCCCCTTCCCCACTCATGCTGTCTCTCTCTGTCTCTCAAAAATGAATAAACGTTAAAAAAATAAATTTTAAAAAAAAAGGAAGAAATTGGAGAATACAAAATCAACCACTTTGTCTTAACAAAATCTGAAGATTCACTTTAGATTTTGCCTGAACATTTTTACATCATTTATTTATACCTAAACCAGTGGAGCCATACCCAAATATTTTTCTTTCTTTTTTTTTTTTAAGATTTTATTTTTAAGTAATCTCTACACTCAATGTGGAATTCGAACTTACAACCTCAACATCAAGAGTCACATGCTCTACTGACTGAGCTAGCCAGGCGACCCATACCAAAATATTTCTGTTTTTGGTCCAATACCAGAGCAACTTGTTCATCTTATGTCAGAGCACTAAACAAATGCTTTTCCAGAATTTCCCAAGACTATTTTCACACTGAAATACAGTGTTTATCATACATTCTTCTAAACCTATACAACAGTTGAAAACTCCAAACTCTCAGGAATATTGGATACTAAGAAAATATTTTCCTACTACAATCCAGTCTAAGGATTATTTTCAATACAAAAGGTTCTAAAAATCAGGTACTCTTTAATCAATGAGATAGTCAATGAAAACAGTTAGATTATTATTAAATGTTAACAAAAGCTCTTTTCTGAACTTTCTTGCTATTCAGCGAACATCTTTACTAAAAAGTGTCATTTATATTTTTGAAATGTGTTTACAAACACAGCTTTGTTTCACAAAATTAAAAAAACACAAAGCCTCCATTCAAATCATAAAAATACCAATTATCTCATCTTAGACCCACTGAATAAATGCAAACCTGCTCCTTTCACAGGGAGCAAAGGGGGACTTTTAGAGAAAAATCAACCACAAGTCTGGAAAGGTGGCATCTCAGAAATCTGCAAGTTTTACAAGCAATAAAAATTACTATTTGAAGTAAAAAACCACTCACCAGACTACACAAGAAAACATATTGTACATATCTCAGAGGTAAGCTATAAAAGAACTAAGCCATATTAAGAGTATTCCAGGAGCCAACATCTCAGATAAAGTGACCTTAAATCAGTGAGAAGCTTACACTGGAGAAATTTTGTTCTGAGGTACATTATTAAGATGAGAATTTTTACTATCTTTATCACACAGATCACATCTCCAGGTATCGATACAGCCCTAGATCTCTCCTCACAAAACTCCTTAACCTTCAACTGATGTTTCCCTCAAAAAAACTTTTTCCAAATTCTACATACAAGGGTAATAACAATTTAGTTCCAAATTACATCAAAGTGATCAACTCCATTCCTAGTTTTAAAAAAAAAAAAAAAGGACAAAAGATACAACTGCCAAAGATACAATGTCTAGATCTGCAAGCTAACATCAAAACATGAAGACAATATTTTCCTACAGTTGACAAAAGCAGCAGTAGTTCCAAAATCTCCAAATGACAATGATTTAGAAACATTCAGGTGGTGGTTCACCTTTCTATCACAAATTAAGGTGAATGGACTCCATTCCACTAAATAAAATCATCTTTTTCTGCTCTTACAGATGTTTCCCCACAACTACTGTAATGCTAGATCATATAACCTCACTTCCATGGTTCAACCCAACTGGCAAAACTCAGTGTTGTTTTAGGAAAATATCACTTCTAAGGTTTTGGCTATCTACTGGTTTATGGACTGTGGTAAAATTGGTTCTTATAGCCCTCATACAACAGATCTCCTCTACCAGATTAATCCTAGCATCAGACAAGTAATTCTCCCCACAAGCTGACATTACTAAAGAACAAAAGTGAGACATACCTTGTGAAAAGAAAACACTAAGAAACTATCACTTCTCTGCTTTTCAGAGCAAGGGTTGGCTATGGTTGGGCAGAGGCAGCTATATTCACATACAATTTCAATGGCTTTACCACTTGGGACACTTCCTGCTCATCCTTGATATTTAAATGTGGAGACCTGGATGGGCTAAGATCTCTTCAGAACAAATAAGAGAACAGGTGAAACGTACGAATAAACAAACACCCCAGATCTCCACTCAACTAAGCCACACAAGTTCATGGCTTCCTTAAAATCTCACCTTGTAGCTGATGCTAGAAAAGAAAAATGCAATTTAGGAAACTTAATCTAAGAAATTTAACTTAGGGAATTTAACCTTTCTTTCCATCAACCTATCACACATCTCCAAATCTAAAAACAGTCAATCAACCACCAGGTGTTTAGTGACCTCAAAGCAAGGTACTTGGCAGAAATACAAATGTAAAACACTATCTCTGACTTATATAAAATTTTTTTTTAAAGGAGAGTATTCTAAGGAATTTTAGGTTAAAAACAACTGAGGTCACCAAGTTCAACTCCTACAAAGAGAAACCCTATGTTCAGTATTCATCAGAAGCAAGCTTCAGGCTTCTCTTAAACTATAGGGTTAGTCTCGTGAGACTGTCTAGCTACAATAACCAATTGGACTTAAAATCTACTGGCCATAACTTCCATATTAGCCTTAGCTTTGCCTTCAGGAGCAAAAAAAGAAATCCTTTACCATAAAGTCTTTAAAATATCTGGAAGCCACATTTTTACAAAACCGTGACTGGAAATGGCTGGAAAAGATTTCCTCAAGTAAAGAAGGTTCAAATGATACAAAGAATGGCAAGAAGGTATTCCAGTTTGGGAGAAAAGAACGGCAAGAGGTCAGATAAGGAGACCAGTGTGACTGAACCATACAATTCAGATTGAGAAGCAGTGAATATAAAACTCGCTAAGGCAAATTCCTATCCTATTATTAAAGTACTTAAACGACAAGGTGAGAATTTTTATTGTTTTTATAGCCAAAAAGGAACAAATCTGACACAAATTACAGGAGGAAAATGTTTTTAAAATATGAGGATTGTGTGATGGACTTGTATCCCCCCAGAACTCATCTACTGAAGCTGGTATTTGGAGGTGAGACCTTGGGGAGGTAATCAGGGTTAGAGGAAGTCATGAGAGTGGGGCTGCTGTGATGAGATTAGTGTCCTTATAAGAAAAGACATCATAGAGTTTTCTCTTCTCCAACCCCCTCTCCACACACACTAAGGAAAGGCTATGTGAGAACACAACAAGAAGGCAGCCATCTGCAATCCAGGAAGAGTCTATATGAGAACCTGACCATGCTGGGCTCAGACTTCCAGCCTCTGGAACTGTTAGAAAATAAACTGTTTATGCCACTCAGTCTGTGGTATTTTGTTACGGCAGCTTAGCAGACTAAGACTGGAAAAGAGAGCAAATGGACACAAGGAGCCCCAGAGAGGAGACTACTGCAAGGTCTAGCAGTGAAGTTTACAGGTCAGAGCTGGCAGCAGGAATGAGGAAGCCATCAATTACCTATGGAAAAAAATAAGCTATTTCACCCAGCCCCAGGGTTCTGAGAAGTTATATTCAGAAACCCTCAATCTCCATTCCCATGCTCTCTCGTTTTGCTGTCTCACCATCTACTCTCACATCACTGCAATTTAATACAGATTTTTCAAGAAAGCATGAGGAATTATTACAATGGGGAATGCAGAGACAGAAAGCTCCAGAACTTTCTTGACTCTAGTTAAGTGACTGTCAAATCATCCTATAACCCAAACCTAGTCATTGTCTTATCCAGAATACTTAATAAGTAGCTCCTATGGAGCCCACAAGTCCACAAACCTCCATCAAAACCACCCTAATAGGCCTACCAGCTCTGGGTTCTATAAAGTTTGGATTTGCTGATTTAAAATAAAATAAAGTGAAAAATTCTAAACAACACAATCCCGTAAACACATACATACAAAGAGGGAAAGCCCCAATATTTCCCAATAAAAGGTAAGCCAGGTGTTTTATTTATTTTGTAAAAAAAATTTTTTAATCTTTATTTATTTTTGAGAGAGAGACAGCATGTGAGCAGGGGAAGAGCAGAGAGAGGGAGACACAGAATCCGAAGCAGGCTCCAGGCTCTGAGCTGTCAGCACAGAGCCTGAGGTGGGGCTCAAACTCACAAACTGTGAGATCATGACCTGAGCCAAAGTTGGACGCTCAACCAACTGAGCACCCCCAGGTGCCCTGCCATGTGTTTTATATAGCCAGACAAGCACACTAAATGGAAAGGGGCAGTAGTAGGACCTGGGGAAGCCTTCATCTTCCCTAATCATAAACCCGAATCAGTAGCATCATCAGATAGCTAGAGACCCTGATACCTTGTCATTTATGGGTAAGACAGCCCTTCCTGCTTCAAGCACATGCATATAGCAGATGAAGTTCCACATGCATGTCCCAACTTCAGCCTTGCACTCTTTTGTCCTCACTCAGGAATATACCAAATCCACTAGATCCCATGCTTTTAAATCTTTAAAATGTTAAACTCTTGGGGCACTTGGGTGGCTCAGTTGGTTGAGCATCCAACTTCGGCTCAGGTCATGATCTCATGGTTTGTGGGTTCGAGCCCCATGTCAGGCTTTGTGCTGACATCACAGAGCCTACTTCTGATTCTCTGTCTCCCTCTCTCTCTGTCTCTCCCATAATCGTGCTCTCTTTCTCTCAAAAATAAACATTAAAACAACTTTTTAAAAATGGGGTGCCTGGGTAGCCCAGTCGGTTAAGCATCCGACTTGAGCTCATGTCACGATCTCGTGGTTCGTGGATTCAAGTCCCACGTCGGGCTCTGTACTGACAGCTCAGAGCCTGCTTCAGATTCTGTGTCTCCCACTCTCCCTGCCCCTCCCCCACTCACACTCTGTCTCTTTCTCTCTCAAAAATAAATAAACCTTAAAAATTTTTAATTAAAAATAAATAAAGAGAGGCACCTGAGTGGCTCAGTTGGTTAAGCTTCTGACTTTGGCTCAAGTCATGATCTCCCAGTCCATGGGTTCAAGCTCCATGTCAGGCTCTGTGCTGGCAGCTCAGAGCCTGGAGCCTGCTTTGGATTCTGTGTCTCCCTCTCTGTCCCTACCCTGCTCATGCCCCCCTCTCTCTCTCCCTCTCTCTCTCTCTCTCTGAAAAACTAAAAATATGTTCAGATTAGTGCTCATCAAACAAGGCAAAAGCAGAGTATTCCTAAGAACTATTCAGCTGTCACACTTACTTAAGCCTGGGATTAACCTTGTCACTAAAAGAGATCCTCAACAAACATTTAAAACAACTAAGCTGAAAATAAAGGATTCAGGGATACTAATTTTGAGAGCTCTATGGTTTGGGATATAATTTAAAATTCTAACAAAGAATGTGTGTGAGAACTTCACTTTTTTGCCTCACTATCACCCATCTAACCAAAGAGAGAAAGAATTCATCTGAAGAATTTAGAAAATTTGAGCATTCACCTGATGTAATCTTCAATAAGTGACTGTCAGAAATGTATGAGTTTTGCATAAATAGTCATTCTCTCCATATATACTTGCAAGCTTAGAATCCCTTCCAGAGTTGCTATGCCACCTGACATAACAGGACAACCAATATCTGTGCAGAACCACAAGTCTCCACATTTTAGAAAGGAAATTCCTTAAAAATTACTTAACCTGATCACTATCACAACCCCTTAAGGCAATATTTTTATTTCCCTCATTTTACACATAAGATAAACAGACTGAGAGAAGTTAACACACTGCCCTAAGATCACAGATCTAGTAAATGATAAAGCCAACACTGAACCAAAACTTTGTGACTGCAAACCCCTCCTCTTTCCAATATACAGCAGTGTGTCTCTATTCTCCACCACCTTAAATGTAAACAAACGATCTTACAAAGACCACTGAAAAACAACCAGACTTTACCAGGTACTCTGTCAAATATCTACAGATGCCCTTCAACAAAATGAAAGCCCAGTCTACCTTTAAATAAACGAAAATACAAAATGGACTAATCAGCACCATTCAATACAATAAAAGCACAAGTATCTTCATTTTAATGCATTGAAAGTTCTGTTGCCAAAATTAAATTTAAACAACTTTTATTAAAATCTCTTCTGTATGTTTAATAGCATTTTTAAACTATCCTTGGGATAACTATTTTCCATCTGCTTTTACTTGCCTTTATAACTAAATAAACACTAAATCTTTGAAAAGGGGGAAGTGAAAATAAAGAATTTTCCATACTATGAAGCAACCATTCTTTCTTAGACCTCAACTAAATAATAGCTGTTAATATTCCAGTATTTTACAACTATCAAATTCCATCTTCTTCCCAAGGCACAAAGCCTGATGACAGCTGGACAATAAGACCATGCACAAAAAGAATTACACTCTCCTAAAGACATTTCAAGTTGTAGTTTTTTATATATAATATCTTGTAATAACTTAATTTTTTTTTATTGTATGAAGGCTTTGATTATTTTGTTTTCTTTTTAATAAAAATAAATTTTGAAGCACTTTCTTTTGGAGAATACATCACACCATTTAAGTCTCCTGTTACAACAACAAATTTTAAAGATTTCTAGAGATATTAAATTCCCCCTCAAGACAAACCTTGCCCTGTGGAGATTAGTATCAGTGCAGGTGCAACTACAACTCATCAGTTTGCTACTTCTGAGGGGCAATAAGAAACCACAGGCAAATGTGTATCACTGTTGATTTCTCTATTTCCTCTGCAAAATGAAGTTACCAACTTCCTATAAGAATTATGAAGAGAATAGTGTATAAGTATTTACAAAATACTTCTACCATTAAAAGAGTAGTCTTTTAACAGTAAAACTCCTCCTTCCCTCAGTCATTCATTGGACAAAGTACTACTGCTACACAACTTGTTTAGCAAGCCTCCAGAGCCAAACTCCATCTGTGCTTTGTGGCACTACAAGGGAAATTACGTAAATATGAAGGCAAGAGAGACACTGGCTGTATAGCCTGTTCTGGGTTCCTACAGGAAAGCATCTCAAATCCCTGCAAACTTTAAGTGGATTTAATTACTCAATTATTTATTAAAGTTTATTTATTTAATTCAGCTTATTTAAGTATTCATGGTTTCAAGACAGCATCACTGGGAACACTTCAGGAAACAGGTTTGTAAGGTAACCAGAAAAATCCAAATGGCCAACTGACATGCCCCTGACATGATTATCAAAACAGATAATCAACAAACTAGTTTCACTGCTACTTTCGTAGTTTTTATCAATAATAAGACTGAGCCAATGACAGGCTCCTGAGGAAAACTTCACACACTCACTAGAATCACAGCTTGTTTTCAGTGGAGATGCCTTTAATGAGTATATTGCAGGAATAAACATTATGCTACTAATCTATGGAAACTTTTAACCAACTAAAAGGAGAGAATAAAGTTACCAAAGATGGGTTTTGTTCATTTGTCCCATACGAAACTGTATTTTAGCTCCTCCTTTTCTTCATGGAAATAACTTGGTAGGCTTCTCTTATTTGTTCTCAGCCAACAGTTAAAACTGGGTATGTCAGGGTTGAGACTGCCTTTTGAAGGTGATCATACAGTGTTAGCTTTATATATTATATACATAATTATCTTTATGTGGGCTTGTATATCTGTATGTAAATATATCTTCTGCTAGCGCCCTGAAAATTTCCATGCAAACTGACCAGGGAAATATCAGTACACTCTTTGGTCCAAAAGATGAAAAAGTATATCCCTCTTCAAAACAGAAATTGATTCTCTAAATCAATGTACTGGCCACAATACTCAAACGCAAAGCTCAGCCTGAAAAGCCTATATTCCAAGAAGAATTTCCTCTATGTTAACAAGTCCACCACCATTATTTTTTCTGTATTTAATATAATAAATTATTCAGTCTAGACTTTTAGTCCAAAAAAGAAATTCTTATTTTGAATTGTAAAAAATACCTGGGAGACATACACAAGAGGGAGAGCTATAAAACCTTTTCAAAAATCCATTGGAACAGGTGGATTTTAGAATTCATTTTTTCAAATTTAAGAAAGAAATACAGTGTACATACCATAGGTTACAAATCACTTCAGCACCTGGTAACCACAAAAGAGCTAGGAAAACAGACTCTCAACGACCTCCCTTCACATAAGGTCAGATTATGCCACTGAAATCTGACAAATAATTTAAGCTGAATTTAAAAAAAAAATTGATTCAGACCTTTTTGGATTTCAAAATTTACAGATCAGATATTGTGGACTTTTGGCAGGTAAAAGGTGGTCTTGACGTATAATGAATAAATTATGCAGGGCGCCTGGGTGGCTCAGTCGGCTAAGCGTAGGACTTTGGCTCAAGTCATGATCTCACGGTTCGTGGGTTCAAGCCCCAAATGGGGCTGGCTCTGTGCTGATGGCTCGGAGCCTGGAGCCTGCTTCAGATTCTGTGTTTCCCTCTCTCTGGCCCTCCCTCACACATAGTCTGTCTCTCTCTCTCAAAAATAAAAATAAAAACATAAATAAAAAAATAAAGCTATCCCTTATAAAAGAACTAGCCAATACTTAGATGAGACATTTAGGATATTTAGTAGGGTCTTGAAATGGCTCTAATTACTTGCCTACTTAGAAAGGCATAATCAATTCAAGCTGTCTATAAGGTCCCACCAAGAGACTGGACATGAAACAATTTTCCCCTTAAACTTTAAGGTGGGACCAACACTGAAAAACATATTATAAAGCCTTAGCATGTCAATGCCAAACAGATAGGCAATGAACCTCTGACCAGGTGACAAAGTCAGTTGGATATAGTAGGGCTCCTGAACAGTAAAAACCTAAGAGGACCTGCTAACTCAGGTTTTTTGCTCCTTGAGACCCACACAAACTCAGATTCCCTAAATTAACTTGTGGCCAAATCATGCTTCTGCCATAAGTTCAAAGTGAAGCCTAGCATTTTTTTCCTCTCTAGTGGTACAGCAAACCTTTTATTTATTCTCAACAACCTCAAAACAACATATGCCTCAAGGACTGAGAAGCCTGATGACTGTAATTCCCTCCTAGCAGGGATCCCTGCAGTGCTCCACCACTACTCACAACTCTTGCTGAGAGCAGCAGCACATTTGCTCATTGACTGAAGCTGCGTGATCACATTAAGTTCAACCTGTGTTCCCTACATTAACCACCAATGAAGTGGTGGAATAGTAATCATGAGTTGATCCTGCTCATTTCAAAGCCTCACAATGGTTCACTGGCAAAACCACTGGAGGAGAAGAAACCAATTTTTGAGTGATGTCTCTGAAGAGATTTCACTGGAGTAAATGGAATAATCTTTCAAATTCACAAAACTCGCTCAGTTCAAATTCAGGCACTTTCCTAGCACCTAAAACACATCTGACAAAATGACACCTTGAGCCAACATTTTTAATAGCCAAAAACATGGTAAGGCATAGCAGTGGTTGTCTTTTTAGTTTTTTTTTTTTTAATGTTTATTTATTTTTGAAAGAGAGAGAGACAGAGAGAGGAAGAGTGTGAGCAGAGGAGGGGCAGAGAGAGAGGGAGACAAAGAATCCAAAGTAGGCTCCAGGCTCTGAGCTGTCAGCACAGAGTCTGACGTGGGGCTCGATCCAACGAACCACAAGATCATGACCTGAGCCGAAGTCAAACACTTAACTGACTAAGCCACTCAGGCACCGCCCCCCCTTTTTTTTTTAAAGTAATCTCTTCTGTCCTGCACCTTGTCTTAAATTGTTTTATTATTTTATTCCAAAAATTTCATCCCTGAGTCACGACCCAATGCAATCAAAATTAGTAACCAATCCCTAATCTGTTTACATTTCAGTGTCATCTTTAAATATGATCTTTATGTCCCCAGTCAGCTTAGAGTAGCTTGGATGACTCACCCTAGTCTTTATGAAAACACATTTTTTAACCTGGAACAAAAGAGAGCACGTTTCAAACAAGAAACAACAACAAAAAAATACAAAGCTCTCTCTACAGAAATATGCATTTTCTTCTCAAGTCATGGGCATGTTAAGAAATTACAGGATGATGTGGCTGGAAACAGAAAACAAGAGTTTCAAAGATAAGCGACATTACTAACAAATTTCTCTGTGGGAGCAAGAAAAGATCCACGAATACATAAAGACAGTTGAAGACTACGCTCTAGACCTGGGCTTCTCACTAACAAAAGGATAGTATAAGCCTGCATCCCACCCTGCCCTCACTCCAACCCCAAAGATACAAAGCAAAATAGGATGAAGGCAATGCTATAAGCCAGCCACAATGCATGTTCTTACAATCTCAGTTTTACTCAATGATGAATTAAAACATATTTATATTACAACAAATATGTTTGTGCTGGGGAGTAGAAAGTAAAATGCACATAAATCTTTAAGATAAGATTTCTTGTGTTCACTTGCAATGTGTTGCTTCAGGCTACCAGGGGAGTTTATGTTCTTTCTCCTCTGCTATTAAGAAAAAAGTGGAGAAGCTCTACTCTAGAGACTCTTAACATTCTCTCCAACCTGTCTCCCAGCTATTCTATCCTCTCAGGTCACGTAATTTTTATTTTACTTATTTATTTAAACTACATATCATTCCAGAAAGAATTTCAAGTAGCTAGGGAGAGAATATGGAGAAAACATTACATCCAAGTGGCAATGCCTAAGCATGGAAGAGGGTTTTCAAAAGGTGTACACATTTCTGTCCACCATTCTGCACTATTCAATATCTAGTCTAAAAAATGACAGTATTAAGAAGAAATCAACTGCACAAAAAAAAAAAAAAGTAGATAAAGGCAGGGTGGTTCTTAGGTACCTGATGACCTTTTGAAAATACTCTTTGGGGGGGGAGGGACTTTTTTTTTTTATTATTATTTAAAAAAACTACTCTGCTACCTGATTTCTTCTTAGACTTTTGACAATACATATAATTTTATGACATTGAAAAGCAACTTTGATATGGTACTCTTGTGGGGTATCTATTTCCTCACCCCCACTACCACTAGCACAGCACCTGGTATACAATAATAGTTCAATAAACATTGGCTATAATTCTGGTTATAATATTACTATTCATTATTAATATTATCATTAGTATTACCTAAAAGGGTGCCACAATAATAATGGCAGCTACCATTTTTGAAGCTGCTATATGGCAGGCAATATATAATCCTGTTTGATCCTCTTAAAGATTTTGAAGGTAGGCAGTATCATCCACTTTTCACAAGAAAGAAAAGTATGCTCGGATCATTTAAATGATTTGCCTAGTCACCTAGGGCCACCCAGCTAATAAGTGGCAAAGTACTGATGCTAATCCAGTTGTTTGGTTCCTGGACCCAATTACTCCCACTCTCAGACAGCACCCCTCTTATAAGTCAAGAATTTAAGGGCTCTCTCACTGATAGACTCCAATTAGATTCCACTCCATTTCAGTCAGCACAGGTCAAAGAATGACAGGAATTCCCTCCAGTCACCACACAACCAATTTATATACAAATATAAATCTATATCTAATGCATCTTATACTCCACATATATATAAAAAATTGTATTTTTACATTAAATTATTAGCCAAAGTCACTAATTTTATACATCTAACTCACCATTGTCATCAATCCTTGGCCTGATAATTTATCTCCCTCTGAGTTCATCTCCCTAAGGGTATTCATTCACTCTCTTAACTTTAATTATAACTTGCAGGCATAAAAAACAAAATCTACATCTCCTATCCAAAGGAAATTGAAGTGTGGATAAAAATACACATGTGTACAAAAAGGTGTTCACTATCACATTTTTTTAATAACAAAAAGCAAATTAACAAAATCTCTAAATGTCAAGCAGTAAGAGAATGGATTTGATAAGTTATGCTATCTCCATTCCATGTAATAGCACACAATTTTAAATCAAGTTTTAAAAGAATCTTTAAGAACATGAGAAAAATGTTCGTAGTATTAAGTGAAATAAAAAAGGAGGACATAAAATGAAACCATCATTAAGATCTCAACTTTGCAAACATAGGACTAATAGGAAAAACAAAACCAAATAAATCAAAATGTAACAATCTCCTCTGGACAGTGAAATAATGGATTTTTTTTTCCTTTGTTGCTTTTTCTGTTCTCCAACTTTCTTTTCAAGGATAACTATTAATTTTATAGGCAAAAAAGAGTTGCTGCTATTTTTTGTTTGTTTTTACCAACATCTTTAACTCATCTCCAAGCACTCTTCTCTCATAAATTCCAAAATTAGCTAGAAGAGTCCCAGGTAGTGTGAAACTAAAAGTGCTCAAAAAAATTCAGCACTATCACCCTCCAGTTATTCTAGAACTGCAATCTTAAGCCATTTCTCTTACCTACCGAAATCCAATCTTTCAAATTCTGTCAATCTTTTTCTTCTGTATTTTTCCTTCCTACTCCCTATACTAATACCAAGTCCAACCTTCACCAGCTCACCTCTAGATTAGCACATTAGCCTCCTGAATGAACAAATGCTTTCCTTATTCTATTGTCTAACCGCTAACAATTCACTCCACCAGAGCTAACTAGGTGCCAGGCACTCATCTTGGAGCTTTACCTGTATTAACTCAATTAATATTCCTAACAACTCTATGAGGATAGCTACTATTAGTCCTATTTTACAGATTAAGAAAAAGAAGCACAGACAGGTTAAGCAATTTACCCAAGATCACCCAATTAATAAGCAGCAATGACTGGATTTGAAGATATGTAGTCGGCTCCAGATAATAGTATGTAAATATGAGCTACTCCAGGAGTGCGGTGGCGATCAATAAAAACCAGCTTCTCTTTCCCTGAACTGTATAGCACCTTGGAGCAAGTCAAATCCCATTTCCGGGTGTCTTTCCATGCTACTCCACATCTAGGAGGCCAGTTCTTCTCTTCCCTAATTCATTTTCCATATCTCCTTCAAAAATAAACTCTAAATTCAAGATCTCTGAGTTTTCCTTAAGACAGTTCCCTGACTCCTCAGCACATTCTCATTCTCACACGTTCAATTTTAACTACATTAATATGTAGTTGTTGATATTTTCTTAGGTCACATTAGTTTACCCCACAATTTTACATGTTATCATCATATCTAGAAAATGGAATGCCTCGGGACGCTGGGGTGGCTCAGTCGGTTAAGAGTCCGACTTCGGCTCAGGTCATGATCTCGCGGTTTGTGAGTTTGAGCCCCGCATCGGGCTCTGTGCTGAAAGCTCAGAGCCTGGAGCCTGCTTTGGTATCTGTGACTTCCTCTCTCTCTGTGCCCTCCCCGCTCATGCTCTCGGTCTCTCAAAAAATAAATAAATGTAAAAAAAAAAAAATTTTTTTTAAGAAAATGGAATGCCTCCACTTTTTTTGATCTATGTCCTTCTCCATTTCCCACCTTCCTGAAAGCTACTAGACTAGCACAAAGTATCTGCATAAAGTAGATACTAAATATGCAATTAACTAATAAATATGAAATATGTATGGCTCCACTATTTAACAAAGTCATTCATTAGTCTTTAGAACTGACATATTTCAACCTTTATCTTCTCATTTTATTCCCTAAACATAAAAGCATCATATTTCTAATTGCAAAGGCCTCATCCAAAAAAATATATTCAAATTATACCCAAAAGCAATTTTATTAAATGATTTTTTTTTTAAAGGTATCCCACATGCTAAGAAAAAGCTTTTTTTTCCCCCCCAAGAGACTCTAATAGTGGTACTTTACTCTTATGGGAGAGTTCTATCCAAGTCTTCCACAACACTAAGCAGGCAGTGACATTCCAGGCATGACTGCCAATTGTTCAGTAACAGAAAACACTATCTGGCTTTAATAAGAGATTATTCTAAATGGCACCCGTTAAATCTAAAATGTAAAATCAATTGTTTTTACATTTAAGGTTGGGTATCTGCACCTTCATCTTCCTATTCCAAAACAATTATTTTAAAACTCAAAGAAAAAGATATACTAAAAGATATCCTAAAAGACAGAAAGTTGACCTCGTATTTAAATTGTTAATGAAGGGGCACCTGGGTGGCTCAGTCCGACTTCAGGACTTGGCTCGGCTCATGATCTCGGGTCATGATCTCACTGTTGGTGGGTTCGAGCCCCGCATCAGGCTTTGTGCTGTCAGCTCAAAGCCTGGAGTCTGCTTCAGATTCTGTGTCTCCCTCTCTCTCTGTTCCTCCCCTGCTCATGCTCTGTCTCTCTCTCAAAAATAAATAAACATTAAAAATAAAATAAATAAATTGTTAATGAAAATAGAGGTGCCTACATGGCTCAGTCGGTTAAGCATGTGACTTCGGCTCAGGTCATGATCTCACAGCTTGTGAGTTCGGGCCCCGCATAGGGCTCTGTGCTGACAGCTCAGGGCCTGGAGCCTGCCTCGGATTCTGTGTGTATGTCTCTCTCTCTCTCTCTCTGCTCCTCCCCTGCTTGTGTTCTGTCTCTCAAAAATAAACATTAGAAAAAGATTTTAAAAATGTTAATGAAAACAGATGAAAATAAAATTCACTACAGGTAAGTATGCCTCACTGTATATAACAAGTAAGTCTCATTATCTAATCAAATTGTTCTTCAAATACATTATAAGCCATGACTGCTTAAAGGAACACTACAGGGACTGTTCTAAAAGGCATTCAATACTCACAGCTATAATCTTGTCTTTAATTTTTTTTTTTCCAAGTTGGAACTTTCATATACACCTTTTCTCTAAAAGACTCCTTTGCTACTTAGCTTTTATCTTAAATGAGCCACTTAACAGCTGACCATATTTATCCTAAAATATATTTTTCTTTACATGCCTACTGACTATGCAGTTACTCTCATTCATCAGAACTTGCCAGAAGCAAATGTCCAACATGGTTCAGTTACCCAAATAACAGTATTAAATTTGAACAAGCGTATATTACCACACGTTTATTACAAATTTTAACACTGATAAATACACACTATGAAGCACACCCTGCTCATTACCTTAAAATACCTTAAATGAAAAGAGCAAACCTAGTTTACCCTCTACTTAAAATCACCATTCCTATGTATATTACAGTTCAGTTAAAACACATATTGGTAAACATTTGGTTTCCTTTCTTGACTTTTTTTCAAATGCTACAAATAATACTACAACAATTTGAAAAGCTTACTCCATGTTTAAAAGGATGAGCAGATATTTACTAATCTACCATGGATTTTCTTTAATTACTTTTGAGAAGCAGATGCAAATATAAAAGGGAAACACCTGGAATCCTTGCAGTGATGTAAACGTTTTGGTATCCTCACTGTATCACTGTCAATAACCTAGTTCTAATATTGTACTACGGTTTGGCAAGATGTTACTTTTGTGGAAAACTTGCTAACGTATACATGGGAACTCTATAATGTTTCTTAAATTATATGAATATATGCCTTCATATGTATATGAATCTAAATTATCATGAGACAAAAAGTTTAATTAAAAATTTTAATTTAATGACAACTCATTTTTTTCTGGCCCTATATCAATACTTTCTAAAAGCATAAAGCTTGTACAAGTGAAAAATTTTCCCACAAAAAAGCAGTAAGTAACTTAAGAATGAAAAATTGTATTCCTTTTAAAAATTAAGAGCTGGTAAAGAGTTCTTACAATTATTTCCAAAACTCTTGAGCAAGAAGAAATCTATCATGCTACAAAAGTCTGCTTTGAGTAACGAAAAGTAAAGCTTTACTTGCTAATTAAAATAACTTTCTAGAAATATCAAACACAAATAGACACATTATATATAAATAGCTTACAAAATGAATTTATCCCACTTCCTTCCAATATGTTTTACTACTTGGATTCAAAAGCTAATAAAGGAAATTTGGGGAGTATCATGTAAACGTTTAAACTACTAAAAATATGGGCACCTGGCTGGATCAGTTGGTTAAACTTCCGACTGTTGATTTCGGCTCAGGTCATGGTTTCATGGTTCATGACACTGAGCCCCACGTCAGCCTCTGCAATGACAGAACTGAGACTGCTTGGGATTCTCTCTCTCCCTCTCTCTCTGTAGCACCTGCACACATGCAAGCATTCTTTCTCTCTCTCTTTCAAAATAAATAAATAAACATTAAAAAAAAAAACTACTAAAAATTAAACCCAGTATCACACACTCAAAATTCTGAAGTGGGAGGGGAAAGCAGACTTAAACACCTGAATGAACTACTTCCTTCCATTTTGCCAATCCTTTAATCAAGTTTTCCCCTGATACACTGGCCTCTAACATAGTACCTCACTTTTAACGCCTACAAAGAGAAATACCTCTCAAGGTCACTTATAAGAACATCTCAGACTCTGTCCTACCAAGGGGGCAAATTCAGTCTTATGATCATAATTCCAAGAAAATGTACACCTTGATAAAGAAATAGCATTGTAACAGATTTCTCCAGTCAAGTAAGTAATAGTAAATACATATGCATTTTTTCCAGTCACTTCTGAAGAAGTATCAGCTATTATATGTTATTTGTTTTAGGAATAAGATTAAAAAAAATATGCACTGCAAAATATGTTTTCAGCTAAAGAAATTCTAAATGTATTATTTTTTTTCTCAAAAAAAGCCCAATGTGAAATTAAGTCATCCTCAAAAAGAACATAAGAAAAAAAATTATTCCGCACAACTACAGTTTTCATGAGGCAAAAGACGGGCGTTTTACAATGTTACTCCAAAGACAAAAAAAAAAACAAAAAAACCTCTAATCTTTAAGTCAGTTCTTCAGAAAGAAAATCAGATCTTCAGCTCCTTTTATACTGCAAATAAACTGGCATTAGGACGTATCATGTATCTTTCGAAATCAGGACAGAAGATAATTCAGATGGCAATAAACCATGTAAAGAAAATAATATTGTTGTACCAATTTCTTCAAGAAAAAATAGCTATAGAAAATCTTTATCTACCAATACACTAATATAAAATAATCACTCATGCCATTGTCCTTTCCCAAAAATTTAAATCTATTCACTAATTATTAAAGGTCATGCCTTTTTTTCCCTGGAATTTAAAACAAACCACTGAAATAAATATTACCATGTCCACTGAACACATGTGTTTAAGGTCAAACTTTCAACAAATAAGTAACAAACCTAACAGTTTTAAAATTAAAAATTTCCCACTCCAAAGAATCAAATACTGTATGACTACTTCTGCAATGCTGAAAAATAATTTTTTCATCGTATAATGCAAGCGACAGAAAGAAGGCTCACAAATGCTCCAATGTCATGCTTATAATAATACAAACCAAGTTCACACATACTTTCTAATTTCACACACTACATAAATCATACATTAATTTTTAAAAGTGAAAAAAATATAATTGCCTTTATTCTAAAACCAAAGTATTTCTGATATCAATTTTCTAAAGTTCATGTCCTTCTTATCAATGAATGTCAGTTAAATACATTTTCCATAATTCAAGCTGGAACCTACTAAAACAGTAATATCACTACTTATTTAAGGAAATATAGTAAGTATCTACTATGTATCAAACTAAATCTGAAAGTACTGGAAAATGAATTATTAGTTGCAAAAATTGAGATACAGTCAAAACAGTAGTAAAGAAAATATATAGCCTTCTTCTACATTAACTACTGATATTTTATCATATCCTTTTGAATAGGTTTATATTAGCCGTTAGGATGTTTAAAACCTAAAGTGTTTTTATTTTATTTATTTGAGGTGTTAAACAGCATGCTATATTTTACCCATGAACTGCAATTTCATCATGAAATACAAATGTTAATAAATTATGTTAGTGAACTATTTTTAAATAGAAACACTTTTTAAATATAAAGTGGTAAAAATGTTCTAGGTAATGACATTTCCTTCTTTCCTCGTGTTTTGCTCTCACAGTATCTTAAGAAATCAACTATCATTTTAATAGGGAAAATACAAGCACCGGTCAAAGAGCAGTTACTAAATTTCAGTCTAGGGATTTGACAGCTGGTTTTCTTAAGATGACGCTGTCCATGGCATTAGTTATTTTTTCGTCTTTGAGAACTAAGGAATAAGTTTAACTTAAAAAGAAAATTATAGCTTTTGTACACTGGAATGGACCTTGCTTCTGGACTGTTTAGTTTTGAAATCACGAGTTTAAATAAGTTAGGGGAAAAAACAAATGCATACTTAAGAAATATGAGATAAATGTTAATAATGGAGAATAGTTATAAATATAAAGTAAATTTAAAGACCACAGCGCTAATGTAGGAATAGGAATCTTATTAAACTTATTCTAAATATTATTCTAATGTAATCTGAATGTAGAATTCAGTCATCTAACAGATATCATTTGAAAATAAATCTTTCTATTCATTTATTTGTAATATTTGTTCCTTGAACATTTTTAAAACTGTCCCCATTTTTAATTTGCTCCAGACTTCCAAGGGAATAGCCACCTTTTAAAATAAGTCTTACTAATTCTTACTTGACTCAATATGCATACAATAATATTTTACCAAATTTTTAGAACACAAAGGTTTAATAATGCTAATAGGCTCAAATTTTAGCAAAATTTAAAAATATACATATGTAAACAAACATTTAAAAAAAACTATATATAGACCACACATGGACCACAGAGCCTTTTTTCTGGTACTTGTCCAAACACAGAGGCAGGATATGATCCCTTGTACTCAAAGAAGACAAATTCAACTTAAAGATTCATGGAAAACAGAAGAATTTTACATCGATATTTAAATTCTTATAGAAATATCAATGGATCCTAAAGTCAACAGCCCATCTAAGGCTTGTTTTTGCTTCTAATTTGAAATGGACACAACAGAATGGCATGAAGATATTAAAATACTTCATATTTTTCTACTAACATGTATCAAACACCAAAATAAGAGTTCCTGATTTTAGATACCATCTTACCTGATCCACTGAACTGACTGCTTCCCAGTGTTGTTGGTCTGGTTTTCCCACTATTAACAGGTGGAGAAAACATCTACAAAATAACCCAAATGTATCTGTTAGTCCTGAAATTCTTCTAGACTCCTTGCAAACAAAAGTCCGCCAAGAGCCATCAGTTACGTATTTTAGAAGGAAGTTAAGATAAAATGGAGATATACATTCAGACCCACAAAGGCAATTACACTCAGTGATATTATTTCCTAATACTACTTAGAAATATTGGTTATATTCTGTTCTCAAAACCCACTCATTTACATGAGAAAGTCTAAAATTATTAAGTTTAAATGGCAAATTTATGTCCATCACCTTTACTTTCTAACAGAAATCTCACATTTACATTACCACATAGTCAGAATCATACCCAAAGAAACTACTACATACAGTAAGGATCCATTATAACCCAGTTTTATAAAGTAGGTGTTGGTCCTGCCTCCTAACAACAGTTAATAAAGGAATTCAGCCCATGAGAGATAAAGGCAGTAGGCTGTCTTCGGTTTAAGCTATTCTTGTCAATCATTTCCTATGGTAAAAACTTTAAAATACATATACCTTACTTATGTACACATATACATACATATACACATTCACACACATAAATTTACGTACTTAAAAGTGTTCAGCCAAAAAGAATGGAAATTCCAGCCTCTATCTTACTTTCTCATAACTGACATCTTTCAGATATCATAAATTCTATCACATCTCAGGGAGGGAAATAGAGTGCAGAAAAAAATAATTTTCTTTTTTCATTCAAAGTTCAAAATCCCTAAGAATCATCAGGGTCAGAGGGTGACTCAACCAAAGCTCATGGTTACATTGTTCTCCTTTTAACTGGTTCAATCAAATGACCCCTCTGGCATTAAAGTTTTAAATCTGCAAGTCTAGACATTACATCAAAGTTCAGGTGTCCAACTTGGGGGAGCTGGACTCCAGCCCTGAGAACTACTGCTCAAAGCAGATGGAGTTCACGCTGCCTAGTCTCCACGTCGCTTCCCACACCACCACCACCCCCCCGCCTTTTTTCCTCTCTTTCTTTTTCTCTTTCTTTCTTTCTTTTTCTTTTTTTCTTTCTTTCTTTCGTAAACCTCAGCAGAACCCCAAGATGCCGCGGAAAGCTCTCATACCGCACTGAAGTCCAGCAGGTCGCTCAGCTCCTTATCGGTCCCTATAGCGGCCATGCGCTGCTGCTGGGGATTCATCTTCGGTCACTTCTAGCAGGTCCTAAGGCAGAGGAAACAGGCTCAGAGAGACCACCACGGCCCAAAGTGTGTGAGGGGAAGAAGAGGGGCGTAGGGCAGGACCGAGAGCTCTGGGCTGATTTCCAGCACTCAACTCGTTCCCACCGCCGCGCGGGCAGGGGGCAGGAGAGCCCAGCACCGCGCCGGGTCGGTGAATCCACGCGTTCCTCCGCGCGGCCCGGGAGCGTCGCGGCGGCTCCCGCAACTCGCCGCCTCTCCTGCAAGTTTCCGAGCCCAACCCTGCCCCCTCCCCGGTGCCCCCACCCCGCGCGGCCAGCCGGGTGCTCGGCGCTGCGCCCGGCCGGGCGGGGGTCTCGGGGGGCGGGGTGAGGGGCGACTAGGCGTCCAGTGAGCGGAGTGGCGACGAGGGGAGATGCGAAGTGACTCACTGGCTCGGCAACAATAGAACTGACAAGTTGCAGGGAACGCGCCGCTCGCAGGCCCGCGTCTGCCGCCGCCGCCGCCCGGACGTCCCCAGCGGGCCCCGGGGGTCGAAAAGCAACCCCCGCGCGTCCCAGGGACGTTTTTAAAAAGAAAATACAAACCCCGACAACTAATCTCGCTCTTACCCGGCGCCCTCCTCCCCTGGCTCGGCCTCCTCCCACTTTTGCTACCCTGCCCGCGGCCGGCCAGCCCCGGACCTGCCGAACAATGAGCCCGGCGCGGCGGCCGAAGCAGCCTGCTCTCCCGCGCGCCCCGGAGCTGGAGCCCAGTGCCGAACGGGGCGCGCAGGCCGAGCGCGCCGCCCGCGGGCCTGGCCGTCCGCGACTCTCGCCTCCGTCCCCACTCCGCTCCCCAAGTTGGAGGGAACCCCAGGCTCGCCTCTGTACAAAGGGGAGAGGAGTTGGGGCGCGGGCCGGGGGCGCCTCCGCTCCGGCAGAGACGTGGCGGCGCCCCTCAGCCCTTAGCCCCGCCACGGCGTACCCCTCCCGCTCGTCTCTCCGCAATTACCTGCCGCCCCGTCTCCGCATCCAACCACCCCGATTAAAGTTCACTTTGGCCGGGAGAGCCGGCTCGGGCTTCCCCTTGTACCTCCCGGCGGCTCGGCTCACTTTGCCCCGCGCGAGCTTTCGGATCCGGGCGGGGGAGGCGGCTCTCGGGCCTGGCCGCCCCTTCCTCCCGGGGCGGGCTGGCGGTCCCCCCGAATAGAACTTGTGGGTCTCCTCAGGCGGACATTTTTTTCGCTGAGGCGGCCTCAGCACCGCGCTCGGCTCGGCTCCGGATCCCTCCGCGCCGGGAAGAGCCCCGGGTTAACCCTTTCGTCCCCGGCGCGCTCCAGCCGCCTGCGCCGAGGAAGTGGGGCCAGCGGAGGGGGTGGGGAGGAGCCGGCGGGAACGGGGAGGGGCCGCCGCGCGGCCGGTGGACAAAGCCCGCGGTGGGGTGAGGCGGGACGGAGTGGGGGCCGCCGGAGAGGGGCGGGAGACGCGCGCAGGCACCCCGCGAAGCAGGGCCGGGCCGCCCGCGGAGGGCGCCTCGTCGGTGCCCCCGGGAGCAGGGCGACAGGCACCGCGGCGCCTCCTCTGGTTTGTCCCGCTTCTGCCTCGGGCGGCAGAGCGGCGCGGAGGAGACGCAGCTGCGGGCGCATCTGGATCCGTTGCCCAGGCCACCCAGCCCGAGGCCGCAGAGCCCTGGAGGCTCCTGTTCCCAAGCAAGCCGCGTTGGACGCCGGACGCCGCACTCGGCCTGGCTCTGTCGTTGCAGCCCTGGCGGCTGCGCAGCGCTCGGCGCGGAAAATTCGTGCGTGATGAAGGGAGACTGAGCCACTTCGGTCCGCGCTCGGAGTAGGTGCCGCTGGTCGAATTCGTTGCTGAGCAGAATGACAGAAAAGGGGCAAAAGCTCCCTCAAACCACACAAAGCAGCGTGGGCTTCAGGTACCCAAACACTCCACTACACAAGCCCTCAAGTCTACAATCACCTCTTCCCACGCGAATCCTGGTTGGGGGCCACCGAATTGGACAGCGGGGAAGAGTTCTTGGAAATGGATCAAGCCAGTGCCTTCATCTTGCAGAGATGGCCCAAGGAGGTTTGATCGCAAAGCCACTATTTTGGCGCAAGTTCTGAACTTGGCCTGAAGAAGCCCCAAACAATAAAAAGAAGACAAAATAGACCTCAATTCCTTTCAGTTTGGAAATGGAAGTAAGGTTTTTTTCCAATGGCAGCCAGTGTTTAACTCTCTTGGTTCAGTGAGTGCAGTAAGGGCCAGGCAGAACAAACACAGAAGAAAGAAGACACACCCAACGTTAACAAATTGAAGGAAGCGGCCAAAGGCTTGAGGGCAACGACATGAAGGAGTCATTGGAGCCCAGATTTGCATGGAAAGAAGGAGGTAGATTCAGCTGCAAATATGCAATTGCTATACTTTATTACAACCCAAGCTGTCCAGAGAGAGAAGGCATTTGTGGCTTGGGGCTAGGGGTTTCCATGACGTTGTCAACGGCCACGCTCCAGACCTTGTACCAAATCCTGTGGTAGCTTCTTCGTTATCCACTCTCAGTTATCTAGGTTAACACCCCATGTTCTTAGCCGTCATATCCGAGCCTTGACTGCATACTGGAGCATGTGGTTCCAATATAAGCAAATTAGAATTAATTCCAACCTAAATAAAGCAGCATAATCCCATCCCTACCACAGTTACTAGTTTACTGGTTGGCAATGGGCATGACACAATTTGGGACGAGAGGAGCAATTTGCTGTGGACTTTCAGGGAAGTTTTTGTTTCATATTTCAAGAGAACTTCAGCGTCAACCTCCTCTTTTTGCATGTACTCCAAAAATCAGAGGGCATAACAACAAAAATTGAAGGTATATCACCAACATGTTGTATGAAAAAAAAAAAATTTAAGGAGCCCCTGGACTATGGGCAGCCATTTTCCAACCACAAGGTCTGGCTAGGTTAAAATAAAGCAGGCATGGAGAAAGCAAATTGATATGATCTTTGATGATGTTTTTGAGCTTTGCATCAAATGGCTTCTGAACCCAGGTCTATGATCATTGATGAAAACAACAGGATTAGAGTTTTCTGCTGTTTGTAATCTAGTGTGTTCTAAGTAATATAGGCCGGATGGCTATTTTTTCGTGGCAAAGACCTCAACATAAAATGGAACGTCTGTCTAGAACTTTTAAGGCCCCATTCCATGGGTAAGATTCTATCACTCAGGGGCAAAACTGAAGAGAAATATTGGGGAAAGGAGAATGTAATCCCATCTGAAGGATTTATGCTGTTTCAAAAAATAAAAACAGAGAGCTAGTTTCTTCTCGTCTTTCTTCTATAACTAATTGAGAGGAAGAAATAGCTATCTCCCCAAACCCTCAGTCATGGGGGCTCCCTTCCTCTTTTGAAGGACTGACTGGTGATGTTTTTTATATCTATTATGGATCATATTTATATGATTTATATGATTATATTTATACTTTATTTTCCATACTATATTATATACTCCCTGAGCACTATGATTGCCATGCTTCTCTGTACCATGTACCTAACATGGCACTAAGTACATAGTAGACACTCAAAAAAGGGAGACTGGAATTAAATCTATCAATCATTTGACATTATAACCTGAATTTATTTTTCATACTGTTAGGTAGTCTTTGCATGTATCATTTTTAATGCCAGAATATTATTCCCACCAGTGGATTTCCTGTAATACTCCTAATAAATATGGAAGACAAAAAGAGTATAAAAACCACAGTTTTGTGTCACTTCTAACTAATTTCTGGGCCTTTGCTGACCCTGTTAGATAGAGCCAGAGGGCTTTATTGAATAGCTCAGGGAAAAACAACTAGTAATACAAATTCAATGATAATTGAAAGTACTATACTATATCTATAATATAAATTAACCAATATTCAAATATATTTAATGACCATTTATTACATGCAAGGCTGGTGCTGATGGCTGTGAGGAACAGAGAGTCTCAAACCCAACCTGCCTCAAGAAGGTTACAATCTGATATATTTTATTTCACTATTCACCTTAACCTGCCACTGGACAGACACAAGAATTCTGTCTACATAGTTTCAGTTCCCACTTTTTTAGAGCCCCCACTCTACACTCTAACACACACACACACACACACACACACACTCATACACACAATCACACACACACACACACACACACCCAATTTTATAAGGGAGACCTGAGTTGCCCAAAGAAACCTTTAGTAGTCAAAAGGAATAGCAACTGAAGCAATGGGCTTTGCTTCCCTGGGAGACTGACTTGCACTTCGCCTCTTGTTTACAAGGAAATATTCTAGAAAGTTCATAGAAGGAGGAGGAAGAAGAGGTAAGAGAATAAAGCTAACTAAGTCAAGTAGCCAGTTGCTATCTAGATGGAGTGAGTGGCCTCCTAGGGCTATCCATCTAGAACCAAGATTCATGGGTAATGGACTCCCTTGTAGCTCCCTTCTCCATAGGAGAGCAGCTAGTTCTTGCTTTCTTTTCCATAGCTATCCCCTTGGGACCAAAGGGAACAATTTTATGTTACAATTAACTTTGTAAGTATTACCTGCAGTTCATGGCATTTCCATCACTGGTTAACTAAAAGCCAAGATTTTCCACCCTACCAAAAGCCAGATTCTACTAGTCATCAAAGGTCCACTCTCTTCATTCTCACTCTAACAAGAATCCCTTGTGGGATTTCCTAATACAGATTTTGTCTTTTCTCTCTGTTCATAGGTAAAAAAGAGTTCTGTATCCCCTGCTAGTGTAATTTATTATTTAAGCCATTAAATGGCTTGTGTTAATGCTATTTTCATACTTGAGACATCCCTTAATTGTCCATCTTATATTCAATGTCTTTTTCCCCTTTAGGATTTTCTCTTTCATATTTAACAAAAGCATGCATTTATACCAAAATCAAGAGAAATTCAGAGTCAGAAAAGGAAAAAAGAAACATGTCAAACACTCTAAAATATCAAACCTAAATAGCCATAGATTTTAATTTTTAAAAAGTCAGTATAGTAAATCAAGTAAAACAAATAATCTCTCTTCCATAGTCCTATGTTTGTATCTTGGCACAATGCCTAGTGCATAGTGGATGCTCAATAAATATGTATTGAAAAACGAATGGTTCTCTCCCTCTAGGTAGAGGTGGTAATTTAACATGTGTTCTGAATTTTGCTCCTTCCTAATATCACACTAAGAAATCAGTACAGGGATTTAAAAAATATTTTTATTTTAGAAATTTTCAAACCTATTTTAAAAAAAGGTAAACAGGGTAGTATTAACAACCTCCATATACTTACTTAATCACCCATTTTTAATAATTATGGATTCTTCATCTATCTTTCCTCCCACTTTTCCTCCCCTATGTTAACATAAATCCAGTACATCATGTCATGTCAGATTAACATCATGAGAAGCCAAAAAGAGACAATGGCAACAAAATTTGAGAAGCCTTTTAGCTGGAAAAGCAGAAGAGTGCTAAAAGATGTAGTAGACTATCAAAACTGAATCTTAAGGGGACAATGAGGTAAATCAATAATCAAACCTATATACACTGAAGTGTTACCAAAAGACTCATAACCAACCAGTTCCAGGCTCCTCTTGAAGTGAAATGAGGAAAGAGGGTAATACTATAAGGAGGATTGGTTGCCAATCTGTTTAAGAGACAATCAGATCCCCAGAATCCCTTCCCAATTCCATGCAATCAGGCAAATAAATGCTTCTCCTCTACCGAAACAAAATACTGCAAACTTATTCCCTGCAGATGATGAAGCAGGAGGTCTTTCAGGGGCAAGGGGATTAAGTGAACATTTGTGTATTGGATGCTGAGGCCTCCAGATATCTTTACCAACTTGGCTCCCAGATTCAGGGCAGCCAGGCTTTCAACTTTCAAGGAAGAGATTAGAGGATCCTTCTCTATGGAATCTGATCAACCCAAAAGGAAAGACCTGAAGATACTGATGTGGGAAGTTCCCCAATGATAAGCCCAAACAAATTAAGGTAAGTTTACAACTGACAAATCCCCACCCATACTCAGAATTTCCTGTCAGCAGTTTGTTGCCCTGTTCTTAAATATGAGTGGACAACCAAGGATTATCAGACACTTGAGGGAAGTCACTATCATGTGAGACACTTAGACATTTACTATCATGTGAGGCAGTTAGACATTTAGAATTGAAAACAGGAGAGCATAAACTTAATAATGGAATTGGAACAAAAAGTTGAGAAAATTTCCTAGTAAGCAGAACCAAAAAGAAAGGACTGGTTCTGGAAATTCAAAATCCAAATAATAAAGTCTCCAAAAAGAGAGAGGGCATTCCGGAGTGGGGGGGGGGTGGGGGTGGGGATATGGGTATCATCATCTATGAAACAATCTAAGAAAAATTTCCAGAACTGAAGTACATGAGTTACCAAATTAAATGAGTTCACCAAGAGCCTACCACAATGGATAAAAATAGATCTATACGAAAGCCTGAGATCAGGAAATTTGAGCACACAGCAGACAAAGAGAAGACCTTCAAGCTTTCAGAGAGGATATAAAACAGGACAAACACCAAAGACTAACACTCAAAATGGCAGTGTCCACTGTTCAACAATAATACTAGAAGCTAGAAGGCAATGGAGCAAGACCTTCAAATACTCCAAAGGAAAAAGAATTGCTAAATAAATTAATGATTTGGAAGTATATTTTCTTGTAAAAGATTTTTTCTCTTTAAGTAATCCCTACACCTAACATGGGGCTCAAACTTACAACCCCGAGATCAAGAATTGCATGCTCCACCAACTGAGTCAGCCAGGCGCCCCCTGGGACTGTCTTAAAAATAACTTTATGTATCATTTTTAACCCAAATATTGCTTTTCTCTAGTTTGGGTCAATGTGAGTTAGGGAAAAAAGATATGCCTAACGAGGTCCATAGAACACACAATGGCATCACCTGCAAATACACATATGGTGTTTGCTATTTGCTCAGCATCTCTAAAGCATTTTGAAAATACTAGTGTCCTCTGAACTTTGGCAAACAGAGAATCTTCTTATTTAATTGTTGTGTTCTCTTTTGAATATAGTGAAATTCAATACACATATCTCTTACAGTCAGATCTCATTTATTCACTGCAATGAGGGAAGCATCCCAAACAGCAAATACCTTTTCTGGAATGTATCTTTGCCATGTATTTGAAGAGGCAGGTGTCTAGAAACTAGACCAAATAATAGAACTATCTTGGAAAAGCTAATAAACAACAGATTACTTATTCTGTTCTATCCACTTAACCTGTCTTTGTTTGGAATAAAAGTTTGAAAACTTGATGTGTACTACCAACAGGTACTGAAGACATCCCACTAGAATGTAAGCTCTGTGGGGGCAGAATTTTTTTTTCTGTTTGTTCATTAGTGTATTTCACGTATCCAGAAGACACTGCCAGGTACATAGGATGTGCTTAATAAATATTTGTTGGGTTTATAAAAAACTGAAAGAGTAAATTAATGACAGAGCTGAATTTCCAAGTAAATGGAAAATGAAAATTAAATTTGCATCCATATTTTCCTACTGACCACTATGACAATAAAACTTGCACAAGAATGGAGGTGGACATTTGTCACAGCCATGAATGTCCACCATCTTTTAAACAGCCTTTCTATATTGAAGAACATTTCAACAATATGACTTTTGTATCCCTAACACGTAAAAGTCAGAAGCAAAAATTCCCAAGACCCTTCTGCAGCCAGGATATAGACTTGTGACCCAGGCACCTGCTGGAAACTTTGGTTCACCCATTTTGTCATTTGGATGTTGGTCTTTCCTAATTGATTTGTGCAGCTCTTAACACAATGTCAGACCTACTCATCCTTCTGTGATACTAGTTGCAGATATTTTCACTTGTAATTTGTCTTTATTTTTATATGCAAATTTTTAAAAATGTTTTATGTAGTCCAAAGTATTCATCCTATATGGGCGTTTGAGTTGTATGTCATAGGAAGGTCTATTTCCCTTTGATATTGTAAAAACAAATAAAATTTACTCATAATTTCTTCTATAACTAGTAGTTTGACTTTTTTGTGTGTTTAAGTCTTCAACCTACCTGGAATTTATTTTGGTGTGAGGAGTGTGGTAGGGGTTCAGCTTCTTTTGTCCAGTTTGCTATACAATTGTCCCCAATCACTTATTGAATGCAATGTTCTGAACTGATATCTATACTAAATTACTTAATCCTCTTATTCAACTCACTGTGTTAAAGAACTAGTGCTCAATAATCAAGAAAGAAAAGTAGGAGATGAAAGAAAATGAGGATAATCAGGAGAAATATAAGTTTAGAGGTTAAGATTTTATGAGATTCTTGTTACTATCAGTGACAACCTCATTTTTCATCACCTGAGAGACAACCTGGTGTTTGGAGCTGATAACACTCTCAATAACTATTTTAAGAAGAGTCATCCCTTCCCTATTATGATCATATACCACCAGCCCTCTAGTACTTAGGTTTTTAGTATGTAGAAGTTTTACTTTATTGGAGCAAGGAGTCACTTATTACATGTGATAGTAAGGGTCCTCTGCTCTTTGTTTTTTATGTAGTTATCTCTTTTGCAAATAAGAAATCATTAATCTATGACTGTAGCCTGAACATCTGTCTAAATATGTAAGATGACTTCCATTATGCTATTATGAGCACATGTGTATTAGGAGCTACCTATTTTAAAAAGACACTCAGTACAGGAACCCTCCAGAAAGGAAGACATTGGCCTTAAGTATATAAACATGTAGAGCCAGGCCTGAGATCTTCATGGGAGTAAGAAAATTCTTTTTTGGCTTCCTCAACTCCTCTTTTGACCTCAGCTCTCTTACTTTTGAGAATAATCAGATAGATATCACTTAGAAGAGTGTTTCTCAAAGCATGGTCCTTGGAGGCACGGGCTGGCTCAGTCCACAGAACATCTGACCCTTGATTTCAGGATGGTGAGTTTGAGCCCTGTGTTGGATGTAAAGATTACTTTTAAAAAGAGAGAGAGAGAGCGGGGGTGGGGGGGGGAGGAAGTTTTAAAAAACAATAACAAAGTGGGGTCTCTGGACCAGTAGCATCAGTTTCACCCGGCAGCTAATTCAAAATAAAAATTCTTGGGCTCCATCCTTAGAAACTCTGTGGGTGAGGCTAGCAAACTATTTTTAACAAGTCATCTCTGTGACTCTGGTGCACACTAAAGTTGGAGAAATGGTGCTTTAGAATGGTGGTTCTATGAGGTCTTTGATGCCTCAGAATAATAAAGGTGAACATGAAATGGATTGCCAGATTGTATTTATTTTGAATAGATAAAGACCACTGGAGAAATGTACTTAGCAAGGTAGAGCAGTGCTAAAAGGAATCAAGTGTATACTACTTAACTGTTGTAAAATGGTTGCTAAAAGTAAGTGTTACTGCTGGGGAAAAGTCCAGAAAGAGGTGACACCAAGTTCAGCTTTTACCACATGTCAGATCTTATAAATCTTTTCTTATAAGTCATTGGTATCTTCAGCAAATTCAGTCTAATATGATAAATTTACTGTTTATTTTAGCATTTATGAAAAATCAGGAGACTACATAGTCAAAATTCTCAAGTTCTTAGGTGCACATGCCTGGTTTCTCTCAACTAGGGATGCTTCAGGGGTAAAGGCTATCTTTCCCTTTTCTTATTAATACCTGTATCTTCTCTCTAACCCCAGTAATCCCTCAGTAATTGTTTATTAATTAAATGAGAAATTATATTTTCAGTGAAAGTTTCCTTGTCTTGAGTTCATTCCCCCGGGTGATTTGATAAGATGAATTGATTGACTTGGATTGGATGATTTAGATTGCACTCAATTATCTGCACTTCCATTTGAAAGGAGTTAGGGAACAATTGTTCTCATATGCTGCAGAAATATTTTGTTTTAGGACCATCTGTTGAATTTCTAATTTCACTGCACCAGCATTTTTATGCAATTAAACATTAAATTTTGGTGATTGGCACATTCTTCTCTAAATCCAAAATATCTTACTATAATTTTTCCTGTTTCATTTGCATTATAAGCCTACAGGATTTT
This sequence comes from Panthera onca, assembly GCF_046562875.1. Classification (NCBI taxonomy): domain Eukaryota; kingdom Metazoa; phylum Chordata; class Mammalia; order Carnivora; family Felidae; genus Panthera; species Panthera onca. The sequence continues at coordinate 47,518,455 of NC_138344.1, forward strand.
TTTCTTATTGTTTCTAATCTTTAAACATATCACCTTAAGCTTTCAAACTATATTCAGTAGCATGATAAAAGGATGCCATTGAATATTTAAACATCTTTTACTTCAGGAATTGGGAATGAAACCTGGAATGAAATTGGAAATGAGACTGGCTTGTTATTCCCCAGGTCTTTGGCTACTCTTTTCCACTCTATTTCTAATGGTCTGGTAGTGTTATATCTTGATTTTACTTTATTTTTAATAAGCTATGTTTGATAGGATTAAAACTGGCAAAGATATAAGTATTCTTTATTTATTTGGAGGTTGCATTTAGTCTTTAGATATGACTTGAGCTAGGATTAAAGAAAGTGAAAATGAAAGCATTAATAATCATCTAGAATACACTTCCATTTCCTTCAGTAACATTTTTATTTGAACAAGTGGGTTAGTATGTAATTTCTCTTTTAACCCAATAATGCATTTTTCTTAGAAATGCAGCTTCATTACATTCATATGTTGAATCAAAAATGCTCTGATTTGTTTTATGATTAGCTCTGTAAGAACAGAAGCACTAATCTATAAGAAAAAACTCTCTAACTTGGCTCTCCCAAAGTGCTCCTGTATTGACTTGTGTGACTGTCAGTCACACTTGAATGGAGCTCACGATGCTAATGAGATCAAAATCATAGGCCTGTCCCCCAAAGGATCCGTTAACTTCTCTCAGAGAAGCAGGAGTCTCTTCACTACAGATCAGTTTTCTATTCCTGACCATCTCAAAAAGTACTAGTCCCAGGGCAGAGCAAAGAATGCAATTGGCTCAATAACATCTTCCATGTGGTTTGTTTGTTTGTTTGTTTTGTTTTCCTCTGTCTGTAGAACTGAACTGATTTGGAGATAGGTGCACATAGGGGATTTAAAGAAAAGAACCATTGGAAACATTAGGGTGATTGGGTAATGGGTAAGAAAGTGGGGGCAGAGAAGGACATATATTCAACTGGGAATTTAATTCTCTGCGTGTATATTGCAAACTTAAAATTGAGATCATACTCTAAACACAGTTTTAAAATCTAATTATTTCATAGATACTTTCAAATACATACAAAAGGAGAAAGAATAGGATAATCAGTGCCCTTGAACCTATCATATGGCTTCAATAACTATTCAAGGATCCCCAGCTCCAGGTTAATTTGAAGCAAACATCAAATGGCTCATTGACAAATAGTTCAGGATGCTTATATATATATATACGTATACATATGTATATATATACGTATATATATATACATATATATACGTATATATATACGTATATATATGTATATATATATATGTTGCTTCTTTAAACTATAATGACAATATCATCATCCCATCACCAGTGTTTATAAAAATGCTTTAATGTCATAAAATATTCAGAAAGTAACTGAATGTAGATGGATACTGTGAATAATGCTGCAATGAACGTGGAAATGCAAGTATCTCTTAGAGAGAGTGATTTCAAATTAAATTTCCTCCAACTGTCCCACAGATTTCTTTTTAATCATACAGTTGACACTTGAACAATGTGGAGGTTAGGGGCACTAACTTCTACACAGTTGAAAAAAATCCACCTATTACTCTTGACTCCCCCAAAACTTAACTATTAGTAGCCTAATGTTGTCTTACTGATAACATAAACAGCCAATTGACACATATTTTGTACATTATAAGTATTGTACAGTGTATATGTACAATAAAACAAGCTAAAGAAAACATGTTATTACGAAAATCATAAAATGAAATACATTTACAGTAGTTATCAAAAAATTTTCCCATGTAAGTGGACCCCCGCAGTTCAAATCTATGTAGTTCAAGGGTCAACTGTATTTGGTCTGTTTAAGTTGAGATCCAAGGGCACCTGGATGGCTCAGTTGGGTGACTTGTCTGACTTTGGCTCAGGTCATGATCTTGCAGGTTTGTGAGTTCAAGCCCTGCGTTGAGCTTGTTGCTGTTAGCTCAGAGCCCGCTTTGGACCATCTGTCTCCCCTCCCTGCCCCTCTCCACTCACACTCTCTCTTTCAAAAATAAAAATAAATAAATATCCAAATGAAGTCACACAGTGAATTGTTTAACATGTGTTAAATCTGTTAATCTATGACTTCCTCCTCCTTCTCTTTCGATTGATTTATTAAAACAAAACTATATGCTTTGTCCTGTAAGATTTTCCATAGCCTGGATTTTCTAATTTTAATCATGTCATTTAATATGTTCCTTTATCATCTGTATTTTCTATAAAGTATAGATATATAGGCTTGATTGAATTCTAGTTTTATTTTTTGGTAAGAATAATTTATATGCGATGTTATATACGGGAGGTAAGTAATATCTGCTTGTCTCTCTTTTTGTGAAGTTAGCCGGTCACTTCCTAGTTACATTATTTCATTAGGGATTACAATATGATGTTATTTTATCATTTCTGCATCAATTATTAGCTAGAACACTGTAAAGAGAAACTTCCTCTTACCACTATTAGGTTACCATGAGATACAATATGTACATGAGAAGTGAGATAGATGCTTGACTCATTCTCTTTATTTACCAGTTTTCAAAATAATAATTCAGTTTCTTTGCATTTTCCAAGATACCAACAGTTTTTTGTTTAAGAGTATCAATTTGAGCTAATAGATCAAAACATGTAATATGCTTTGATCCATTCCGTTACAGTTATCCTAATTCATGCTCAAATTATCTCTTCTTTGACCAATAAGAGCATCTTCAAGTTAGCTCCTGAATCCCTTTTGATGTGACCCAGAAGTCTGTGACACCTTCTGGTATGACAAGTGTTCCAGGATTATCTCATGATTTCCTGCTTTAGTTCTAGAATCAGCCATTTCTCCAAATATCCCTGAAAAAGATGATTTGTAATGCTGCATCTTATGCATCTACCATTATTTATTTAACCAGTCCACTGTTGGGGAGGAAGAGACTTCAGATAGTTTCTAGCTATTCTGTATTAAAAATTAAGTCCTTGGCTCTTTTATAGAAATAGCATGTATGACTTAGTGATGGTGTACCTACAAATGTTTTTTCTATTAATGTTTAAAGAAAGGCTAGTCAATAGGCCCATTTATGGCTGAGCCTATAAACCGGGGTACATTATTCACCTATTGTAGACATTTGACTCTAGGGTGAAGCTTGCAAACAATTAATTAAAAGGTGGCAGCAAATATAATATAAAACCTCTGGTGGGGGACTCTATATATTTTAGTCTCTAATACTCATCAGCCCCTAAGGAGATCCTGCTTCTTGCAACTGCAATCCCTCTCACAGTCCCTGGACATTTCATCACCAGCCAAGAGGATAAGATAAGGTTTGGTGAGAGTAGGATAAATGAAAGATTTTTCTTGATAAACTGCATTGATGGTTCACTGATAACTATGCAAAAGGTTATAAAAGTAAAGTCACCATATCCCAATCACCCCAAAATCTGTTTGGCTGATTGGAAATATTTGGACTGTCTAAAATGTTAAAGTGAATTAAACCATCTTCCAAATAAATGCAATTGATATACATTTTTGAATACTAAAAGTTTTCTCTAATTTTTGAATGTGGTGTTTCTTATTTTACTTGATATATGATACAATCTGCCTTTTTCCCAGACAGAATATTTGACAGCTCTTTTTCTAAAACTCCTGCGCATAGGCAGCAACCCTTTTCGTTAGGAAGAAAATGAAATTATTATAGCAGTTTCCAGAGGGAAGCCAATAGTGATGTCATCAATTTCATTTATGTATTCTGTTCATGTAGCCAGGTTCTGTGGGATAAAGGTGGTTTTGGGCCAAACTCATTAAATAAAGTTAGTTGCAGTTCATAGGTGTATTAAAAAACTCATCCTACAGAACAGTTAATATTCATGGTTAGCAGAGCACTCACCCTTCAAACATTAGATGCTCAAACATTAGATCTCAAACATTAAATGCTTATAAGCAGAACTCAATTTGGGTTTGAAACTGTATAGAATTTCCAAGTTTTGATTTCAGTATACTTAGATCCTGCCAAAATAGAAAACTGGTGTAAATACTTTCCTGTAGGCAGTTACATTAATGTCCTTTCTTTTTGTTAATTTCTATTCATTCTGGTGAGTGCATTTTGTGATGATTATGATTGCCAAATAAAATACTAGATACCCAGTTAAATTTGAATTTCAGATATATAAGAAATAATTTTTGGTATTAGTATGCCCCAAATATTTCATGGAATGTCTTCTAAAAATGACTTGTTCTTGATCTAAAATTCGGATTTACTTGGGCATCCTGCACTAAATCTGGAAAATCTATGGATGAATAGAGCCTAATGGTGACTGATCTTTGAAAATTAAAAATAAATACATGTTGTATAATGTAGAGCAACACTTCTAAAACTTTAATGTACATACAAATTACCTCAGCTACTTCTTAGAAAGCAGATCTTAATTCTGCAGATTTGGAATAGGACCTGAGATCCTGCATTTTAAAAAAAAAGTTTATTCATTTATTTGAGAGAGACAGAGACAGTGTGAGTGGGGGAGGGACAGAGAGAAATGGAGAGAGAGTCCCAAGCAGGCTCCACACTGCCAGTGCAGAGCCTGACATGGGGCTCGAACCCACAAAACTGCAAGATCATGACCTGGGCTGAAACAAAGAGTCAAACACTTAACCGACTGAGCCACTCAGGTGCCCCAGATTCTGCATTTTTAACAACCTTCTGCTTGATGTTTATGCTGCTATTCCATAAACCATCATTTGTGCAAGGCTGTAATGGACATTTTTTTGTTGGTGGTTTTGTTTTTGGTTTTGGTGGCCCAGCATCTGAACTCTCTGAGCTTGGAAAATTCACTGATATGAATCTGCTTTCTTGGAATAAAGCAAAGCCCCCACACTCACTATCTAGAAACTGACAAAGTTGTCAAATACTTTACCACACTCCTTTGCAGCCTGGACTCAGGTACATACTTACCCTCAGCCAATCAGAAGCACCTGCATGGCATGAGTGGAGAACTAGTAACACAAGGAAGCAAGGATAGCATTCAGTTCTCTTGCAACTGTGCAGTTGTGGCCAAATTAAGTTCCCAGGGCAGTGATGGTGGTGGAGAGAAGGGGCAGAGTCCAGCATGCTGAGCAGCACCAGTGATAGCAGTCTCCTTACCATGCTTATTTCTGTGGCATGATTGTGGGCATTGTTCTTGGTTGCACAGCTCTGACCTTCGTTCTCAACTCTCATAATGATTCTGTGAGCTAGCCACTTTCTTTACTGCTAAATCACTCAGAATTTATTTTCATTGCTTGAATCTAAGAACCCCGATGAAGATCAAGGATCTGCCAGAAGATAGTTGGTTGGCGCAGCCCATCAACTAGCAGTATGTGTATGAGATTCCACTTTGGTCACCACTCAGGATGCTCTCTGCATCACAAGTGAAGACAGTTCTGACAGAGGTACAGCCTTTTCTTGGTGGAAGGGTATCTACTTCCTGGCATACATCTCTATGCCTCCTCTGATGATGAGGTTTTGGACAATGACTAGTCTCGACTTAATAGAACTAGACTTATATGCTAACCCTGTCACTAACTACTTATGTGACTTCGAGAAAATCACTTAGCCTCTGTGAGCTCCATTTTCTTGGCTATTAAAGGGAGTAAAAAATAAAAGGAGTTAAAGCTACATGTATATCGCATTTTTTCACATTATAATTGTATTTTTACAACCTTACTGAGGTATAATTTACACGTTATCAAATTTATCCTTTTTGAGTGTACAATTCAATGATTTTTAGTAAATTTATTAAGTTGCACAGTCATTACTATAGCCAGTTTTTATTTTTATTTTTTAAGTTTATTTATTTATTTTGAGAGAGACAGACACAACGTAAAGTGGGGGAGGGGCAGAGAGAGAGGGAGAGAGAGAATCCCAAGCAGGCTCTGTGCTACTAGCACAGAGCCCAACATGGGGCTTGAACCTATGCAAGATCATAACCTGAGCCAAAACCAAGAGTCAGATGCTTATACAACTGAGCCACCCAGGCAGCCCTATATATACCCAGTTTTTAAAACATTTTCATAACCCAGTAAGATCCTTCATGATGATTTATAGTCGATCCCTATACACACCTCTGGCTCAGGCAACCACCAAGCTACTTTCTGTCTCTATAGATTTGCCTTTCCTGGATATTTCATATATATAGAATCACACATTCATAATTATTTGTTACACTAGTTTTTTTCTTCTATACGGTGAGTTTCCAAAAGACTTTTGTGTCGTTGAACTTTTTATTGAACTGTTTATAGCACAGTGCTTTGTACATGGTGCAAGCACTCAGGATAATAAAATAAAAAATACTGGTAACTGCTTATGAAGTTGCTGTTGTGAGAATTATAGAATCTATTCGATTCTTGTTATTCAAAATGTCCCTAGGCTAGCAATATCAACATCACCCAGAGACTAGTTAGAAATGTGGTCTTGGGTCCCATCTCAGACTTAGAACCTGAATTTTCATAAGATCTTCAGGTGATTTATATTCTCAGTAAGGTTTGATAAACAATGCTCTAGACTGTAAGTTCCGTGAGGCAGAGATTAGGTGTGGCACGTAGTAGGTACTCAATACTAGTTGTTGTATGAATAAATGAATGGTGACACATATGAAAACATTCTGTAAACTGTTTAAGGCCTATATACACAAGATTGCCAAAGAATAGGAGTGTGGATTTTTGGCTTAACTAAAATCTGTTAGAGAAACAGTTTGGACTGATCTTTTATAATGCCAGTTTATATACTGAAGCAAATCTATTCATTTTTTTAACGTTTAAATGACAATTCCAAGAGGCAACTCAGTTTAATATTTTAAAAATAATAATCCCTTAACTGAAATGGACTTTATGGTGAGTTTATTAGCATGACAGTTAATTATAAAACTTCTTACTTCTAAAGGTTGACAAGGAAAATTTATTGCAGTTCCATTTTCTATGAGATAAGACCTTGATCAACAGCTAAAAAGCCAATGTCAGACTTTAAGAGACAGGATTGGTAGATGTTATATAGTTAGTATCAACCTTTAACAAGGAAAAGCTGTCCAGTTTTCCACTTAGAGTCTGCCTCTAAATGCTTTAATTTATTCATTTAATCATTCTTCAAATCATCAAACATTTATCAAATTTGTCACTGTTTGACAAGTGCTGTGCCAGGGCTTTCTGATGGATTACCAGCTACAATATTCTTGAGGAGTTCCATATCAATACAATGATAATGGCTTTTTAACCACATAGGCTAACAAAAGATTTTTCATGCTTTATGAATTCAAGAATGTTAAAGTCTTTAAAATGCTATAAAAATTAAACCACATTAGTTACATATTTAACAAATGCAATGGAAAAAATAAAATTATATTTTCATGGTAAATCAGGCTATATGGTTAACACTTACAAAATAGGAATAGTTTTTATTGAGGGTTGCTCTAAGGAATATAACAAGGATGGCCTGGTTATTTTCCATTTGCTTCTCAAGATCTATTTTTCATCTTTTTTGCCTTGCTCTATACTAGAGGCTGACCTCTACAGACTGTATCATCCAAGCCCTGTGGCTTCTGGTTGAGTCTGGCCAATGGGAGGTACCAACAGAAGTTTGGAGACTGGGAGAAAAGAGGACAAGTGTTTATTCCTCAGTCCCTTGCTGGGCCACATTTGGCAGTGGCTGCATTTCTCTATTTATAGTCACAGCGTTTGTCAGACATCCCCTTCTAAACTATAGCTCTTACACTCTTCCCCTCCCCTGCTCCTTCAGGCTTAAGCCTTCCCATTGTTCCTGGTTCTTAAGGGCTTTACCATTGCTGGTTGGTTCCCTTAACCCTTCCCACATCTCTGTAAATCATCCCTTCATTAAGCTCTTTTTACCTCTTTGGTGCGCCATCTTTAGTGTTATAAGAAGAGGCAATCAATCAGCCAGTATCTAAGGACTGCCTGCTGGGTTGGCACTGTTAAGACATATAATACATGATCCTGCTCCAGAGAGACTTACAGTCCAGTGAAGGAGATAAAACCAACACATGTGAAGCAATTAGGAATCACTACACATTGGTATCTAATGAGAGACATTTGGGTTTTTGCCACTCAGTATTCACTCTTTTGATAACCATACCCTGGTTTTCCTTTATTACTCTCAGTCAACGTTTTTAGGTAAAGTAGACTCCCCCCTCAACAATACAAGTAATCATTCCTCTGGTCACATGTACTAATGAAAGCCAATAAAATATAAGGAGATTATTGTGGGCACTTCTGGGAAAAGGCATGTACTCTTCCACTGAGATTGCTAACAGTAAGGATTATGTGAACTGGAGCTGCCAGGAGCCACCATATGGAGCCTGAGAATGAAGCCAACGCAGAAGACAGAGCCAAGAGATGAAACGAAATAGAATTCTAATGACATTGCTTAAGCCCTTGGATCAAGCTATGCTTTAAGCTAAATATATCTTTAGTTCTTTAACTATGTGAGCCAATAGTCAATATATTCTTTTTTGTATAAGTCAGTTTGTGTTTTTTTATTTTGTCACCTGCAACTAAAATAGCTCTAACAATTCACAAATTGGTACCAGAAGTGGGGATTAGTAAGTGAAATATGTTACAATGTTGAATCAGTTGATTCAGATGAGGCCCATTCTATACTAGGCTGGGAATTCAATTGCAAAGTAGTATGTTAAAGTGGCACCTGTTGTATACTAGAATTCAAAACATGTGCCTATCAAGTATGAAATGTGAAAAATGTTACTAAAAGGTCAGATACTAGAGTACACCAACTATTATATGTTGGCATGTTGGCTTTTAGTTAGGTTCTATAAGAAAGACTCAAGATTAGAAATGAACTTAATATATCTAAGCCTAAGAGGGAAAAATACTGCTTTGTTATAGATGACCATTTTTGCTTAAGGCTGCAACCAAATAGGACAGGAACTTCAATAATCTGGAGCCATTAGGGTTGGAAAAATCCCCAGAGAATTTTAAGGCCAATGAAGGCAAGAAATGGAAAATACTGGCACCTGGGAGAGGTCTGAACACACCCAGGCCTCTCTCAAGCAATTCCTGCCTGTTTAGAAAGGTAATAATTATCCCATTCTACTCCCTCTAGCACCACTATGCCCCTGTCCTCTGCCCCACCTTTTTGAAACAAGTTGCTATTGTTTCAAATTGTTCTGAGGCAGAAACCAAAATGGAGGCCATTAAATAAGGAGTACACTAAGGCCTATTATGAAAAGATAAAAATACCCATGTTGGAATCTAGATGCAAAGACTGAAGGTTAAGATAACATCTAGCTTTGGCGGTTTTTCCCCCCATGACATTGGCTACATGCAAATAGACTGGAAACTTACTAAGAAGTAAAGAAAATTGGGGCACCTGTCTGGCTCAGTCAGTAGAACATGGGACTCTTGGTCTCAGGGTCTTGAGTTCAAGCCCTACATTGGGTGTAGAGCCTACTTAAAAAAAGAAGTAAAGGGGAGCCTGGGTGGCTCAGTCAGTTAAGCATCTGACTTAGGCTCAGGTCATGATCTCACAGTTTATGGGTTTGAGCCCCACGTTGGGCTCTGTGCTGACAGAGCCTGGAGCCTGCTTTGGATCCTGTGTCTCCCTCTCTCTCTTCCTCTCCCCCACTCATGCTCTGTCTCTGTCTCTCAAAAATAAAAAATAAAAAAATAAATGTTTAAAAAAAAAAGAAGTAAAGAAAATTGTATGATGAGAGAAACCCAAGTCTGGAGAATAAAGGCCAGTTACCCTTAGTGCTGTTTTAACACTTAATGCAGAAGTTTGGTGGCTTAACACAACTGATGTTTACTTCTCACTTTTGTAAAGTCCACTGTCAGCATTCCTGATCAGTAAGCGGCCTTCTACAAGGTCATTCAGCTACCCAGACTCCTTCTATTGCATGGCTCTCTTATGACTTTTCTCTAGGGCTTTAGAGTCCTTTCAGTGCAGCCAGAGGAGGAAAAGAGACCATAGAAGGCATACCTACTTCTTAACCACATTGGCAAGAAGTGATTCACATCACTTCCACTCATATTCCAAAGGAGATAATTAGTTGCATGACTTTACCAAGATTAATAGGGAAGCCAGGAAATGTAGTCCCTGCCTATGCAGCCACTTGCTAGCAACAATTCTATATAACAGAAGAGGATCACAGCTATTTGGTGATAAATGTTAATTATTTCTGCAATAGCAAGTTACTTTTTTTTTTTTCAATCCCCACTGTATCAGGGAGAATGTTGAAGAGGTATGGCCCTTAGAAGAATTATACTCCCCATTGTCCATTACAGATATAGACAGGATATGTTCCTCCAGGCATGAAGGAACAATGGATGAGAGATTCTCCAATAGTGAACACATGGCAGCCAGATGTGTTGATCAAAGAACTTTCTCCTCCCTCATTGTAGGACGCCCTTGGTGTTTCTGTCCAACATGATATATGCTATGAATTAAAGACCACTATGTGTTTGCCATTAGTCATTTTTCCAAATATGAGTTTTTGTTGCAGTTGTTTTCTTTTTCTGTCATTATATATTAAGTATTTTGTAGCTAATTTTATCTTGTAGCTTAGGTTACTAGACCTTGAGGAACTATATTGCTGTATAATAGAAAAACATGCTTATTACTCTGCTGTCCTGGATTTGGGGGTTAGCTGCAGTAACTAGGTAAGAATTTGGATTATCTCTCTTTTGGGAGGAAGTGAGTATCTTTTTTTGGTGGTAAATAATATTGTCGATTGAATAGACACAAACATTTTTGAAGGCATACGAAGTATTAAGAATGTTTGGGGACATCCAGAACAGGAGTGTGGTATGTCTGCTGTTTTCATTACCCAGGACATATTCGCTCTTTCTCTCATAACCATACTATTTTCCTAAGCGAAATCACCTTCTTGTGCTATTCATGGATTACTGATAGACATAGCTTCAGGAATGGGCTTATGAATCAGGCCAGGGCAATGTGAACATCACTTTCTCTCAGCAACAGTGATTGGTTTAGGAATGGGCACTTGACCTTCGCTGGTAGTGAGGATAGTGAGCCTAGAGCTGCTGGTTGCTCATTAGTGGAGCTTGAGAATGAAGCCAACAACAGAGGAAAGAGCAAACCTATCAGGGAGAATCCAAATCTTGATGACATAATTTGAACTCTACTGCCAGGCCATGTCTAATAAAACTATCTTGAACTTCTCAGTTATGTGAGCCAATAAATTCCCTTTTCTACTTAAGCCAATTTGAGCTGGATTTTATGTCACTTGCAATTATATATCCTTACTGAATCAATACTAAGTTGTGTGAGGGTAGACCCATAAACAAATATACACAGGAATAAGTAAACATGAATACTTGAGAGACAAACCTAACTAGAACTAGAAGGAATAGATTGAAAGTGATTCACAGGATAAGAGGGAACTAGATTGGAGCAAGAGCTTGAAAATCAGTCCGAAGAATTTAAATTTAATGGAACAGAAAATACAGCCATCAAACTATTGAGGCAGGAAGAGATGTACTAAAAGTGAAGATTTAGAATGATTATTCTGACAGGTTAGATTCGAGTAGAAGAAGGAAGTCAGGAAGATTCTCTGTTTTCCTGCTCCTTGTGTAACATTCATGTTGGCCTCTGTGCTTCCTACTAACTCAAGCTCATCAGTTTGGCCTGAGAGCCTTTGTACTTGTTCTTTTCTCTGCCTAGAAAGTTCTTCCCCTCAGACATTTGCTTAGCTTTGTCCCTCATTTCATTCAGACCACGGTTTGAACATAACTTCATCAAAGAGGACTTTCTAGATCAATTTACCTTAAGTATAAAAAAAACCCCACACTACTGTCATCTGCATCCTTCTACCCTGCTTTGTCCTCGTGGCATTTATCACTGCATGACATTATACTCTATATGTTTGTACATGTCTTGTCGTCTCCCCCACTGGAGGAACTGTAAAGAGATTCCATGAGTTCGGGACTTGTTTTATTCACTGCTGTATCCCTGGTAAGTACAACAGAGCATGGCACATGGAAAGCCCCCAATAAAAGCGTGTTTGATGAATTAATGAGTGGAATACAGTAAATTAGATGGGAAAAAAAAATCACAAGGAGGATGAATTAGTCACTTAAATTCCTAGCACATTCCTATCATTTTAGCCAAAAACTCTGCTTAAGGCTCCCTCTTCGGCATCATCTCCCCTAAGGAGAAAATTTAGGGAAGTTCACTACCGCTAAGACAAGGACCTAAGATTCTTTCCTGGATGATTCTGGTGAGAATGGCATATTCTACTGAGTTACCCCGTTAACAAGAAGTATCTCCAATCCCAGATTGGGCGATGTTCTTTCTCCGCCTGAGCTCCAAGTAGAGCTCTGAGAGAAAAACGAGGTGGTGGTGGCTCAAAGACTCAAACGTTCCAAATTACTTCTCTTCCCGGAGATCAGCAACCAGGTGAATTTCAGAATGCTGACACCATGGAGGGGCAAAAGTCACATGCCAGGTAGAAAAGGACACCGGGGTAATCTCCGTTGATCCTTCTTTACCACCCAGCTTTCTATCGAGGCCTGTAGAGAAACAAGCACGCCTTAACACGTCAGTGCAAAGTGCTGCTTTCACCAACTTTCCTTCCCAAGCAGCTGCTCCTCGACCTCTCCTCTTCTCCCAACCCCCCCGCCCCCCCGCAACCTGCAGGCTCAGCCTCCGATTTCCGCTGATCCCGGCTGCAGGGAGTCGGGAATCCAATTACTTTTCCCAAGGGAGCGCAATCCACTCATCAGGCCGCGAAGAGGGGAGAGGGGGTCGAGCAGCCGCAGAGGCCACCCCTCCCCCGCCTGCCGGGGCCTCCCGGGCGGGGTGAGCGAAGCCGAGGAGGGGCGCGCGGCGCCGCCGCGGGGACTATTTGTCCTTCCGCGAGCCGCGCTGCGGCCCCGGCGCCGACGTAGACCGGGCTGAGTGGCAGGAGATTAGCCAAGGGCTTCCCCCGCCGCGCACCCCCGGCCAATCGGCGCTGCGCGGGCGGTGCTCGAGGGCCGCGCACACGCACATTCCAGGGTCCACGCCTCACGCGAGCAGCCTTCGCCCCGCGCACGCTCCCCTTCCCACCCCTCCCTGTTGGCCGCACGCGCGCGTCTCCTCAGGGCCTTCTCCCAGGTCCAGGCCTGGACCCTGTCTTCTGGGCCGCAGATGCTGCTCTCTAAAGTGAAAGTGAAATGAGGAAAGAGGGCCAAGTGGTCTGTAGGGGAAGGGTAATTAGCATCTGTGTCAAGGTTTACACTACCGCTCCACCGTCCAGGCTTGCCTAACAGATGGAGTGAAGCTTCAGAGACTCACTGAGGAGGAAGAAAGAGGACCTCCCTCCTGACTCTTTAGAGAGTGGGTGGAGAACTCTTGCAATATCCTTGAGTGTTATCCAGTAAGAAGATCTTAAACTGGTGAATTTCTCATTGGGTTTTCTGTTGTGGTCAGAGCACTCGCTACATCCTTTCTCCATCGGGAAGGGAAAAAAAAAAAAAAAAAAAAGCGACACTGTTCCTGCACACACTGTCAGACTTATGAGGCCACAATTGACATACATGCTTGAAGGAGAAAGTGCTCTATTATGTCTTGTTTTTCCGTTCGAATTATGTCCTCCTGAGACTGTGGCTGACCCTTAGGCCCATGGCCGTCCTGAATGTGATTGACATGCGTGATTAGCAGGCAAGTGAGAGAGAACCAGGGAAATTGCTATCAAAACAATTACATACAGGGACATCTGAACAATGGCTTGAGAGCCCCCAGGGACTTAGAGACCATCCTAGCTCTGCCACGGATGCCCTCTGGGACTGTGGCCAAGTCAGATCATCTCTTTGTGTCTTCGTTTCCTCCTGGTAAGTTAAAACTATTCTTACTGCTGCCTGTCTCAAAGTATATTATAAAAATAAACTTAGTTAACAGATGAAAACATTGAAGGTTTTGTTTGCGGGGGGAGGGGGGGTGGTGGTTGAAAAGCATTCTCTAAACAGAAGATTCTGCAAAAGGAAGCCATTTGACTTTCAGCCTACAATCTGGTCATTTCAATTAAATTTAATACACATGTGTTGAGACTAACTCTGTAGATGCAGAGTTCTGTGCTGGGTGCTAAGTGGTCTTCATAAAATTTATACTGTAGTAAAGCTATGCTAATTCCTTCAATCTCAGACATTCTCTCATGTCTGTGCCAGTTCCTATCCCTAAGTCTTGGCCATTTTCATTCTCTAGTTGTGTTCAAGGGCCACAAAGCTATAGGTACAGAGTGATGCTGCAGCTGGGGCTCCAGTTGAGCCTAAGCTGTGGCTTGGGGTTCAGACATATCTGGGTATGTCTGTGGAGCTGATGGGGCAAGGGCCCCAAAGCCTGTTTCCTGGAGTGACTGAGGAGCTTCCTGCGACAGAACATGTCTGTAGTGAAGGAGCCAAACATGCTGAGCTTCAGCTAGGAACAAAGACTAAATCTTGAGAGAGGAGAGGTCCTTCTGTGTCTGGTCCTGTGTCCCTGGCCCTTGTCTGATTACAGTAGGTGTGGCGAAGAAATGGAAGAGGGGAAAGAACATGGAGAGACGCTATAGGTGAGAGCTGAAATATGTTTCAAATTTTCACATCCCACATTTCACATCCAAATACATGCTCTTACCTTTACAAGAAAAGATCAAGCTATCAACAAAAGTGCAAGCAACAGAAAGTTTGACTAGAGGTAGCTTTTGAAAGATAAGGAATTTATTTCATTAAATAAGAAGTTTGGAGGAACGTGGTTCCTGTATTGGTTAGTTGAGTAACTCGAGGATGTTGTCAAGGACCCAAGTGGATTTCTTCTTTCTGCTCTGCCATCCTCAGATGACACTTTCCTGCTATCTCCTTCAAGGCTGCACCATAGCCTCTGCATTTTTGGTGTCAAGGGCAGTAAGGGCATCCTGCAAAGAGGGATATTGTCTCCCTCCTCTTTCTTTCTCTGTCTTTATTTTCTCGTAATAAAGGAAGGTAACCCTTACTAGAGTCCTCTGGCAGAACTGAATCCCATTGGACAGAATTGTGTCACATACACATCCTAAACTAACTACTTGTAAAAAGAATGATGCCAAACATAATTTATCCCTCATGCTGGGGAGAGAAATCACTTACCATGAGCATGTGGGAGGATATAATTAAAATAACATCAGATTTTGTTGGGGAAAAAAAGAAGGAAAAGTGGCTGTGGTTTAGGCCTCAGTAGGTTCCTTCAACTTTCCTTTCCTCTACAAAATGTTTCTGTATCTACTCTCCTTAATCACTTCTAAATTTTTCTATCTTCCTTCATACTCTTTTTTTTTACTATCTCGATGGAGAGGTGACTCATCTCCATTTCAGGATCTGGTGCTCCATCTGTCTTCCTATCTAAGACCTTGCTCTTGTCCTAGCCCCTCACACTGGTCCTCAAGCCACATGCAGTTGCTGTTCCAGCTAGCACTCCACTAGTGAGAATCTGAGATCTGAAGCTCCTTTTGTTCTGCCAGGAGAATCCAGATTGAAAGATGCAAGAACTCATCCAAGTCCTATCCTGTGAGGCTAGGGTACGGGTGAGAGACAGGGACTAAAGACAAGCTTTACACTTTTCTATACCTGGGACTTTCCTGTCTGCCTTAGAATTATAGGAGTCCCAAGTGGTATCCTCAGCTACTAGATTTCACACTGCTTCCATTTTACCCTTTCCCTCCCCACCATACCAATCCTGGAGATTGGATTCCACTCTATGTTTCTGAGTTACAACCTGGCGGAACTCTGATAATGGCTTGGCTTGAACCTGAAACTTGTTACATTTCTTTCCTATACTCATATTCATTCATTTTTTTCACTCAACAACTATTAAATGTTGACTCTATTCCAAGTACTGCACTATGTGCTAGGGAGACATTGGCAAATAAACTGGAGTTCTCTGCCTTTGATGAGTTTACATTCTAGTAGAGGGTCTTTGTTACTCCACAAGGCATGGCATGAAATTGAAGGCTATCTCACAGGGACCTTAAAAGCAAGGCCGGGTCATTAACTCTATGCAGCATAACCTATGTTTTAATCCTTCACAAACAACTACCACTATTAGTCGAAATTATTTTGATCTTTACACAGCTCATAAGGTATCTTTTCACAGAGGCCGCTGTTTCAGACAATTACACTTTCCAACAAGATAAACACCATGTAGGGCAATGCACTTGTGGTACAGTTTGCTTTATTAATAACATGTCTTGTCAGCTGAGCAGTCTAGGCTATGGATGGATGATTACAGCAAAAAATGGAGCCTGTATCTGATGCAAGTTTATGTATCATCAGAGTTGTTACCCTATCTCTGCTCACAGTGAGGAAACTGCCAGATTTTATTCAACAGAATGGTTTGTAGATGCATTGGCAGGAGATAAAAATATTTACTGTTAACCTGCTTTCCTTTGGCTATACTTGCCTGAGGATATACACTAAGACCAAATTTTAACTTTTTTAACATTTTCAAAATTTACTCATGTTTATTTCCACTTTCATTTTTAGTAGAAAATAGGTTCTCCAAAGAAGTGTTATACTATATTGAAATACAAAACTTCTTATGTATTTTCAACTAATAGCACTTCTGCTTCAGATGGTGTCATGGACCCTAAGTGTCTAATTTATCTTGACAGTGTCTGAAATAGAAGTAAACCAATTCAGACTGCAGGTCCTAAAATACAAGTCCAAGAAGGTGGATGTAGCATAAGTGAAATGAGAGCATTTAAATGAAATATGAACTCTAGTCAATCTGAATGAATTCCCTTAGCACCTCAGTCCAGAAAAGAACCTGTAAGGGTTTTAAACTTCACTTGACTCATGATGAAGTGCATGACCCAAAGTGAGTCAATTAATTAATCTCTGTGTCTTGGTGTCCCTGTTTTTACAACAGGGTTAACAAAACCTGTAGTGCACTCATACTTGGAATTTGGGAGAAAAGAGAATTATACCTTTTCTGAAATGTAGCTGATAATTATCAATCAATTATCAACAGGAATTTATGGAGCCTTGTACTTACCCATCATTATAGGCACAGAGGCTAGCAAGCCTTACACATAAAAGGCTAAAGAAATTTTTGTCTCATGAATGAATGAGAAAATCAATCAGTGAGCCACCTACTATGTGCTAGATCTTGGGCTATGGAAGACCTGAGATGCATCCCTGCCTTTAAGAAGCTCTCTAGTGAAGTAAGACATATATATTAAAAAGTATTTAACAATTAAGGTTTGAAATGCCAAATAAATGTTATGGTCCATCATCCTCAAACTAGAATTCTCAGATTCTCAGCTTCATTCCCTAAAATTGACCTGCTTGAGAATATGACTATGGTTTGTGTGTGTGTGTGTGTGTGTGTGTGTGTGTGTGTGTAAAGGTCATAGAGTATGTTTAATAAAACACTTAAATATAGAAATATGTTTCATTAGAATAATATTCTGTAGGGAGGTGGAATTAAAATATATTGAAATATAAGTTCAAGGGGGAAAAGATATAAAACTGTTAAAGATTAGGAATTTATTTATATTCTTTTTATATTTGTATTGAGGTATAACATCCATAGAGTAAACTGTACAAAGCACCACTTAAATCAAGATATAGGCTCCCTCTATGAACTTTCTTAGTTAATCTCCTTTCCCCACCCCAGAGATAACCATGATTTTGACTTCTCATGCCATAGAGTACTTTAACCTGTTCTTGGAAGCTGTATAAATGGAATTATACAGTATGCTTTCCTTTGTGTTAAGCTTCTTTTGTTCAACATTATGTCTGTATGAGGCATCCGTTGTTGCATACACCAGATTTCATTCTTTTTAATGATTACAAAATAGCTATTCTCAAAGTCTGAGTGGTCTGAGGATTCTTGCTGGAGGCTGGGGTGCCTAAGATTTTCAGGGGGGTCCATGAGTCAAAATTATTTTTATAATAATTTTGGATTTTATTTATTTGCCTTTTTCAGTGCATTGATGTTATTTAATTCATGATGCAAAAGCAATGATGGTTAAAACTGCTGGCATCTTAGCATGAATTTTTCCCTTGGGTCCATACTCTTTGCATCCCCTTTGAAATATCTTTGCCTAACTTAAAGACACAGATATTTTCTCTCATGTTCTTTTCCAAAAGTTTTATAATTTTAGGTTTTCCATGTAGGACTGTGGCCCAATTCAAGTTAATTTCTGCATATGGTGTGAGTTTAAGATCAATAGTCCTTTTTTTTTTCTTAATATGGATGTCCAGTGTCCAATTGCTACAGCACTACTTACTGTCAAAATGACTCTCTATTAAATCACCTTGGCACTTTTCTCAAGTTGACCATGTATTTAAATTTTTTTAAATGTTCATTTATTTTTGAGAGACAGCAAGAGACAGAGCATGAGCGGGGGAAGGGTGAGAGAAAGGGAAAAGCAGGCTCCAGGCTCCGAGCTGTCTGCACAGAGCCCAATGCGGGGCTCAAGCCCATGAACTGTGAGATCATGACCTGGACTGAAGCCTGGCGCCCAACTGTCTGAGCCACCCAGATGCCCCAAATTGACCATGTATTTATTGGTCTGTTTCCAGATTTTGTATTCAGTTTCATGATCTATATCTTTATCCTTTAATAATACCACAATTTGGGGAGAATTGTTATGTTAATATTGAATCCTCTGATCCATAAACATGGTATATTTCTTCATTTATTTAAGTATACTTTAATGTCTTTCAACTATGTTGTATAGTTTCTAATATAAAGATTTTTTTTTAGATTTATTCATAATTATTTTTTGGTGCTACTGTAAACAGAGTGGCTTTTTAAATTTCATTTTACAATAGTTTGCTGTTAGTATTTAGAGATATATATTTAATGTTTGCTTTAAACAGATTCTTATATATAAACCTTGTATCCTGTGACCTCGCTAAATTTACTTATGGGTTCTAGAAATTGTTTTCTAGATTCATTAGGATTTTTACATTAATAATCAAGTAACTTTCAAATAGGGACAATGTTACTTCTTCCTTTTTAATCTTACTGACATGTATTTCCTTTTCCTCTTACAGTGACTAGGACTTCTAGTAAAATGTTGAATATAAGTTGTGATAATGGCATGTTTGCTTTGTTCCCATTGTAGGGCAAAACGTTCAGTCTAATTCCACTAATTATGTTGTAGGTGTTTTGTAGATGCCCTTTATTCATTTGAGGAAGTTCCCTACTATTTCTGGATTGCTAAAAGCTTTTATCAAGAATGAATGTTGGATTTTGTCAAATGCATTTTCTCAATCTATTGAAATGATCATATTGGTTTTCTTTTTTAGTGAATTACGTTGTTATAGTAAATTACATTGACTAGTTTTAAAATCTTAAATTAATCTTGCATTTCTGGGATAAATCCTACTAAGTCTTGAAGTGTTACTCATTTTATGTACGATCGATTTGCTTTGCTATTGTTTGTTATAGATTTTGCCTCTATCTCCACAAAGAATATTGGTCTGTAATTTTTTTTATACCATCTCTGTCAAGTTTTGTTATTCAGCTTATGTTGGTGTTTTAGATTTCTAAGGTGCTGTAACAAAATACCATGGACTGGGCTTAAACAACAGAATTTATTTTCTCACAGTTCTGGAGGTTTGAAGTCCAAGATCAAATTGCTGGCAGGTTTGTTTTCTCCTAAGGCCTCTCTCCTTGGCTTGTAGATGGCCATCTTCTATGTCTTCACATGGCCTTTCTCTGTGCAACCACATGCCCCTGGTGTCTCTTCCTCCTCTTACAGGGACACTAGTTATATTAGATTAGGACTCTAACAGGATTGTTTTAATTAAATCACCATAACAAGGACCTTATTTCCAAATATGTTTATATTCTGAAGTAATAAGGGTTGGGACTTCAACATACGAATTTTTAGTGGGGGTGGGGGGACACAATTCAGCCCATAACTGTTGGCCTCATAAAATGAGTTGGATAGTGTTCTTTCCTCCACTCTTTGGTGAAAATAATTTGTGTAACTTCGTTGTTTTCACCAGTGAAACTATCTGGCCCTGGAGTTTTCTTTGGGGGAAGCTTTTCCAGAACAATTCAATTTGTTTATTGGATATAGGTCTATTTAGATTTTTTGCTTTTCCTTGTCTCTATTTTGGTACGTGGAAAATTTCAAGAAATTTGTCTTTTTCATCTATTTTGTTGAATTTGTTGTCATAATATTGTTTATAATGTTGTCTTGTTATTCTTTTAATACCTGTAGGATCTATTTTGACAGCCAGTTCTTTTTATTTTACTTATATATTTAATTTTAGAGAGAGCAAGTATGAGTGGGGGAGAGGGGAAGAGAGAAAGAGAGAATCTTAAGCAGCCTTCAGGTTGAGCGTGGGATCATGGGATCATGACCTGAGCTGAAATGAAGCCTTGGTTGCTCAGTGGACTGAGCCACTCAGGCACTTCCATACAATTTGTTTTAAACCCTTGTTTTAAACAGTCATGTCCGGGTCCCCTGGGGGGTTCAGTCTGTTAAGTGTCCAATTCTTAATGTCAGCTCAGGTCATGATCTCATGATTTGTGGGTTTGGGTCCTACATCAGGCTCTGTCCTGACAGTGTGGAGCTTGCTTTAGATTCTCTCTGTCTCCTCCTCTCTCTGCCCTTTTCCCACTCACTTACTGTGTTTCTCTGTCTCTCTCTCTCTCTGTCTCTCTCTCTCTCTCTCTCAAAATAAATAAATAACCTTTAAAAAATGTATTAAACAGTCATATCCATTTTAAAGAACTCTAGAAGGAAAAGAATCAAAATTCATTTGGTTGGATTTTCCCTATAAAGCATAAAATAAGCTTGTCAATTTCTACAGAAAGGGATTTTGATTGAGAGTGCACTTAATCTATAAATTTGTTTGGGGAAAATTGCTACCTTAACAAAATTAAAACCCTCAATCCATGAACATGGTATATCTCTTTGTTTATTTACATCTTTTTACATGTCTTTCCTGAGGAGCACCTGGCTGGCTCAGTAGGTTGAGCGTTCAACTCTTGACATTGGCTTAGGTCATTATCTCATGGTCATGGGATTGAGTCCCACATTGGGCTCCATGCTGGGCATGGAGGTTGCTTGGAATTCTCTCTCCCTCTGCCCCTCCCCCACTTGCACGTTCATGTGCTCTCTATCAAAAAAAAAATTAAAAATAAATAAAAATAAATTTCTCTCATGAATATATCACAGTTTTCAGGATACAAATCTTGCACAAATTTTGTTGGATTTATTCCTAAGCATTTTGCATTTTTTGTAAATTGTATTATTTACATTTCAATTTCCATTTGTTAGTAGCATATATTTTTATATATTGACATATCCTGTGAACCTGATAAATCCACTTATTCTAGCAGTGTTTTTGATATTTTTTATATACATAATTATGTCACCTGTGAATAGAGAGCTTTATTTCTGTTCAATGTGTATGCTTTTTATTTCCTTTTCTTGTCTTATTTCACTGGCTAAATTCTTGAGTACAATGTTGATTAGAAGCAATAAAAGCAAACATTCTTGCCTGTTTTCCATCTTGGAAGGGAAAACATTTAGTTTTTTATTTTTAGTTATGTTAGAAATAGGTGTTTCATAGTCTTTTATCAGATTGAAGAAGCTTCCTTCCATTAATAGGTTGCTGACATTAGTAGATGTCTTTGTAATATTATATATGATGAAACAGGAAGTACACATGAAGTACTTCTACTCCATACAGGAATATGATGATTGTCTCAAGAAAAACCACCTGTGCAATTGAATTGTGGACTGAACTGGTTGTTTTTTTTTCATAGGACACCATTTTTACTTGAGAAAAGCAAAGACAAACTATGATTACTTTGATTTAGTTATTTGACAGATATTTTGTTTAAAAAAATGGAGTGAATCGTTACTTCAAGGCAAATTGACTATATTTGTTGACATTGATAAAATTTACATTTTCAAGCAAAAATAGAATTTTGGAAAATTTGCGTTCACTGTCCTGGGCTTAACATCCTCCCAGTACTTCACAACTTTTCTTTTGAGATTGGTGGTGATATTAACAAATGTTATTTTTCTGACATACAATTAAGTGTGTTAGTATTTGTAAGATCTGCATATATTAGTGAACCAGTATTTTAAGAAACTACCAATTATCAAGTTTTGATATAGTGTTAAAGAAGATAATTCAGAATTTTCTGAAAAGACTATTAGAATAATCTTTCTCTTTTCCACTATATATCTTTGTAAGGCCAGATTTCCTTCATATACTTTAACAAAAGAACATACTGTAACAGAATGAAACAGAGCAGATATTACAATGCAGTTGTCTTCTATTATGCCAGATTTTAAAAGATTTGAAAACGTGTAAAAATAATGCTTTTACTTCTTACTAATATTTTTGTCTGGAAGATATAGTCATACATAAAAATAAGTACATTAACAGGAGCACCTGGGTGGCTCAGTTGGTTAAGCATCTGACTCTGGCTCAGGTCATGGTATCATGGTTCATGAGTTTGAGCCCTGCATCAGGCTTGTTGCTGTCAGTGAGAAGCCCACTTTGGATCCTCTGTCTCTCTCTCTCTCTCTGCCCCTTCCCTCCTTGTGTGCACATGCACACACGCTCTTTCTCTCTTTCTCTCTTTCTCTCTCTCAAAAACAAATAAACATTAAAAAAAATATGTACATTAACATGTAAGGGATTTATTATTGTTTTTTAATTTTAGTAAAATATAAATTAAAAAATTTACCATTTTAACTATTTTTAGGTGTATAGGTAAAGGACCTTAAGTACATTTATATTGAGTAACCATCACCACCATTCTTCTCCAGAACTTTTTCATCTTCCCAAAGTGAAACTCTTTATGCATTAAACAATAACTCTCTATTTGCCTTTCTTTCTGGCCCTTGGCAGCCACCATTTTCTTTTCTGTCTCTATCGATTTGACTACCCTAGGTACCTCCTTTAAGTGAAATCATACAATTTTTGTGTTTGTGTGTCTGGCTGTTTTCACTTAGCATAATGTCTTCAAGATTTAGCCATGTCATTATTGTTATTTTAAAAATAGGTTAATAGACATTTTGAAAATTTCTCAGTCCAGTTTTTAACATTACCCATGTTGATAGAAATGCCCAAATAGATTTTAAAAGCTCTTTGGTGTCCTCAATAACTTTTAGGAGTATAAAGGGGCCTTGAGACCAGAAAGCTTGAGAACCATTGCTATGTAATATCCCAGTATATGTATGCACGTTTGTATGTATGTATGCATGCATTTGTGTACCATAATGTACTTAGCCATTCTACTGCTGAGGAACAGTTGGGTTTTTCTTCAGTTTGTGGCCATTATGGATAAAGTTGCTGTGAATATTTTTGTACATGTCTTGTGGGGAACCTCTATACTAATTTCTGGCTGATGTCTGGGAGTGGTATGGCTGAATCTTTGTGCCTTTTAAAAATGAATAATAGTGGGGGGTGGGGGAGAGGAGAAAGTGGGTGATGGGCATTGAAGAGGGCACTTGTTGGGATGAGCACTGGGTGTTGTATGAAGCCAATCTGACAATAAATTATATTTTAAAAATAAATAAAATAAAAATGAATAGTAGTGGATACCAAACCTTTATTGTATTTATGTCACATTGGATACATTTCAAATAATATTGTGCAGTAGACTTATTTTAAATACTACCATTTATAATATACAGGATATTTATTGTTTGCATTTGTTTAAACTTATGATGAGGGAAGTCTGGGTGGCTCAGTCAATTTAGCATCCAGCTTCGGCTCAGGTCATGATCTCACAGCTCATGGGTTCAAGCCCTGTATTGGGCTCTGTGCTTACAGCTCAGAACCTGGAGCCTGCTTCAGATTCTTTGTCTCCCTCCCTCTCTGCCTGTCCCCTGCTCACTCTGTGTTTCTCTCAAAAATAAACATTAAAATAAACTTGTGAAAATTATAGATATTAAGCATGTGTGAGAGCATGCATCACTTAAATACATTATTTTAGGAGGTACACGAGTAAAGTGTTTTGAAGATTACTAGACAGTAGACCCTTTAAGAGTTCAGAGGAAAAGCCAGATGATTGAGTATAGTGAAAATCTCCTTTTCTTTCCCTCTCTCTTCCCCCTTTTGCTGTCTTCCTTATTATTCGACCAGTGATTTGACAGATACTTACTCAACAACCTTTTTTAATTTATTTTTTAGAGAGAGTGTGCAAGTGGGGGAGAAGGGCAGAGGGAGAGAGAGAATCTTAAGCAGGCTCTACACCCATCAGGGAGCCCGCCACAGGGCTCTATTCCATGACCCTGGGATTACAGCCTGAGCTGAAATTGAGAGTCAGATGCTCAACCCACTGAGCCACTCAGGTGCCCCTACTCAACAACTTTTATTTGCCAGATAATCTGCTATGTATTGGGAATATAGCTATGAACACGATAGACAAAATTTGATTCACAGTTTAGTGAGGAAAATAGTAAACATAAAAATAAGTAATTGAAATAACTACAAATGATGTAAATGTTACAAAGGAAACAGATAAGTGCTATGATAGGGTATAGTGGTAGCATTTGCTATTCTGTAGGATGGTTATGGTGGCTTCCTGTTGGAGAATCTGACGGTGCCTGAAAGCCAGGAGGAGAGCATTCCAGGCAGAGAGTCTCATACTGAGAGCATTAACAAGGCTTTGAAGAAGGAGAAGCTTGGAATGTTCCAAAAACTGAAAGCAGTCCACTGTAACAGGATTATAGTCAGACTGGGAGTCTTTTTTAAAAAGAATTTACATCGTCAACCCTTGTAGGTATCTGTACACAAAATCTATAATAGATACAAACTGTATAATAAGGTAATAATAAAATTTAGAAAACATGCTAATGTTCATGAAAAGTGATAGAAGTACAAGTCTCTACTCTCCCCTGGAAAGTAGACAAGAGACAAGGAGACAAGACAGGAAGCCTCAGGAAATAAAACCATGGTAGCTTTATCTGCATCAGCACCAGCACTGCTATCATCCTGGCTGGAGTATCAGCATGTTGAGGAGTATCAGGTTGTGTCTTATTAATTTTTTGTATCTCCAGTGCTTTGCATTTTGCTTGGTCTAAAGAATCTTAATCCATACATGTCTTAAGGGAGGGAGAAACAGGAACTAACATTTATATAGTACCAACCTCTGTGCTGGATCAAATTAAAGTTGAAAGACAATACTGGGGAAAAAAAGGCAACATGCACAACAGACAATAGGTTGATATGCTTAATAGACTTTAAAAATGAGCATATTCATTAAGGTAATATGTTCTGGAGAAAGGTATACTGTTTTGAAGGCAAATTAGGGATAGGGTGGGTATTTTACTTGGTAAAGGGGAGCCAGAACATGAGACAGAATGAGGCAGGGAGGAGAGAGAGTGAGAGAGACAGAATGAATGAATGAATGAATGAATGAATGAAGAATATGAGATGTCTTTGTAGCTCATTCCTAATCTGGTGCCCCCAAAGCTGACCTACAGATGTTCCCCTCTCATATTTGTTCTTTTTCACTGGTCTCATACTAAGGGTGCAAATATACACAAAGGAAAAGACACATCCCTTTCACACTGTCCAGCTTCAGGGAGAATGACAAAGGTGCAAGTAACCTGTTAATTGAATGTAGACTCCATGCTGTACATACTATCTTTTAAAAAAGCTTTGCTAGAACTTGTACTAACATACATATATTGTGTGTATTTATTACCATAGTTTCATTGGTTACAGAATATATTCCTTTGTATTTTAAGGAGGAAATGAGCCAATTTTTGCATACATGATTTTTTCCTGTTTTAACCAAGCTAATTTCTGCTAAGTTAATGTGTTCAACAAATATTGGGCACCTACTATGTGCCACTGGTCCAAGGACAGCATATAGAGCAAGGGTGAATAAAACAAAATCTGTGGCTTCATGGAGTTTTTATTCCAATGGGAATGAGGGCAGGACAGACAATAAACAGATAAGGAAGTAAATTATATAACATAATGTCAGGTAGTAATAAATATTATGAAGAAAAATAGAGCAAAGAAAGTATGTATGCTTAATGTCAAGAGAAGCAAGGTGGGGCAAAGGATGTTGAATAGAGCTCATCTCTAGCCAAGAACATCACAGCCATGTGGACCCTAACCCTATTCATTCCCACAGCACCCAGGCTGATTTTCATTTACTTAATGTTTAGGTAAAATTGAGTTTGTCAGAACAAGACCTGGAATTCAAATCGTAATATAGATGGTGATAAATGCCTGAAAATAAAAACGTGTCAAATATCATCAGTTCCCATCTGTGCTTTCTAATTTGTTGACAAACCAATAGCTGAAATAAAAAGAGGAAAGTACAATTCCAGGTGGTTTAGTATAACAATGAGATGGTTGCTTTGAAGGAATAGAAGATAGTGCAATCAATAAGATTTGAAAAAAGCGACCCTCAGAGGTCTAGAGCTAGTATTAGTGCGAAACTAGCTTTGTTTATATTGATACCCTTAAAAAGTTTCTTACCGAGATTACCCATGAAAAACTAATACCACAGTCAGTGGTTCATTCTCTCTCCTAAACTTACTCTGTATTTATCCCCAAACTCTCTCCCTTCCTCCCTTTTCCCTTCCTCTTTCTTCCCCCTTCTTTCTGTTTTTTATCGAGACTTCATGTAATCTTAACCAGAGCCGTGGCTTAATAAACCATCTATATGCCAGTGACTCTAATTTATATGTTTAACCTTGTTTTCTGTCCTGAGTTCTAGGCTAGTATAT
Organism: Panthera onca; assembly: GCF_046562875.1. Taxonomy (NCBI): domain Eukaryota; kingdom Metazoa; phylum Chordata; class Mammalia; order Carnivora; family Felidae; genus Panthera; species Panthera onca. The sequence goes on from NC_138344.1 coordinate 47,545,144, forward strand.
CTAATTGCTTACTCGATATCTTTACTTGTATGTCTAATAGGTATTTCAAATTAAATGTGGTTAAAATAGTAGATTTGACTTCCATCTGCCTTCCCCACTTCCCAAATATGGACCTTCCTAAATATTTCCTTCTCAATAAATTGTGCCTCTATAATTTATCCAATTGCATGGTACAACTATCTTGATTTCTGTCTTAAATCCACACCCCATATCCAATCCATCGTAAGTTTAATGGCTCTAATCCCAAACTGTGTCTGGAACCAACCATATCTCATCGTCTCCACTTCAATAGCCTTAGTTAAAAGATGTTGTATCTTGCCAAGTCTGTTGCAAGAACATCCTACTTGGTCTCCCTCCCCGCTGCAGGTGAACCAAGGCTGCTGGGCTTAGAGGGAGTTGAGGACCTATTGTGAGAACAAGGCTTAGAGTGCATGGTGTCTGCACTGGAAGAACCACAGTGAGGTGGTCATTGGACCTGGGCTGGGTCTGTGAAGTTGCTGAGGGACTATGCACTTTGGGTGCACAGTTGGGGCAGAGCCAGAAGTTCCTTCCCACACACTTGCACTACTGATAGATGATGCAGCAGGAAGTAGAAAAAGCAAAATGCAACAATCTGGAACCAGGAAGGCAACCTCTTTTCTTTTCTTCAATGACCTTCCCATCGTCTCTACTGATAAAGTTTAGTTGTGCTGACTATAAGGGGGAGATGTTGCAGAGAGTGAATGAAGGGTGAGTTTAGAGCTGAGAAGCAAGAAGTTGATAGCTGGCACAATATCTTTCAAAATAATAAATGAATCGTAACTATCTTCACAAATCACCATAGTATAAGGGTGCCTGGCTGGCTTAGTTGGTAGAGCTTCCAACTCTTTATCTCAAGGTCATGAGTTCAAGCCCCACATTGGGCATAGAGCCTACTTAAAACATAAATAAAAGTATAAGGTGCATAATTGTCTTTATTTCTGGGATTATTAATAAATTATATGGAACTGGAATTTAAATTTAGAAAGTACAATTTGCATGTCTTTGTTCCCATTCTTTTTTTTTAAGTTTATTTACTTTGAGAGAGACAAAGACACCGTGAGTGGGAGAGGGGCAGAGAGAGAGGGAGACAGAAAAATCCCAAGCAGACTCCTCACTGCCAGCTCAGAGCCTAATGTGGGACTTGAAGTCACGAAACTGGGAGATCATGATCTGAGCTGAAACCAAGAGTCGGACCCTTAACCTACTGAGCCAGTCAGGTGCCCTCTTTCTTCCCATTCTTGTGTCAAGCTTCTTCTATAAACTTTATTGTTACCATTAATAACAAGAAATCCAAAATAGTACATCCTGGAAACGGGTGGAAGGGTGAGGGGGAGATTCCTAGGCATCAAATGCCTGAGTCCCTGAAGCTGTATCTAGCGAATGCTTGGGCATAGGGGTGGGCATGGGCAGCAGTGCTTGATGGTTAGATGAATTAATAAAATTCTTTCAAAGTGATACGAAGTGATAAAACTCTATCTGCTTTTCCTGTGTGAATCACTCTTTAAGAGCAGAACTTGTCTGTTGGCCCAAATTTGTTCATCACAATAGCTACCTAGCCAAAATTAGTCTCAAAGGTTGCGTTAGGGGAAGGTAAAATTTGAGAGAAGAGTTAAGGCAAGAGATGATATGGACTGGATGTTTGTATCCCATCCCGCAAGTTCACATGCTGGAGCCCTAACCCCCAGTGTGGCTGTATTTGTAGATGGGGCCTCTAAGGAAATAATTAAGGTTAAATGAGGTCATAAGGGTGAGATTCCCTTCTGATAGGATTAGTGTCCCTCTAAGAAGAAACACCAGAGAACTTCCTCCCCCACCCCATGCATTCACTGAGGAGGCCCATATATGCCTATATTGGCAAGATGGCCATTTGCATCCCAAGGGGAGAGTGCTCATCAGACACAAACCCTGCTGGCATCTTGATCTTGGATTTCTTGTCTTCAGAACTGTGAGAAAATAAATTTCTGTTGTTTAAGCCACCCAGTCTGTGATATTTTGGGATGGCAGGAAGTAAGAATAAAAGACACTACAAAAGAATAAATAGAATGAGACACTATCTAGAAAAGGCAAGATTGGGGGGTGCTATATATAGGCAAGGGGCAGCATGAATATCCAGGATACTTGTGTAAATGGGAGGAGGGGAAGAAACATGAAACAGAGTGGAGGAATAGCAAAAACAAATTTCTTTCTTTTTTTAATTACTATTTTTTTTTAATGATTTCTGGAATGGAATTTAGTGATTCATCACTTACACATAACACCCAGTGCTCATCCCGACAAATGTCCTCCTTAATGCCCCTTTCCTATTTAGCCCATCCCTCCACCTAATACCCCGCCAGCAACTCCCAATTTATTCTCTATATTTAAGAGTCTCTTATGTTTTTATATTATTTTTGTTTCCCTTCCCTTATGTTCATGTGTTTTGTATCTTACATTCCTCGTATGAGTGAAATCATATGATAGTTGTCTTTCTCTGACTGGCTTATTTCACTTAGCATAATGCATTCTAGTTCCATCCACATTGTTGCAAATGGCAAGATTTCATTCTTTTTGATCACGGAGTAATATTCCATTATATATAGATACCACATCTTCTTTATCCATTCATCAGTTGATGAACATTTGGGCTCTTTCCATACTTTGACTATTGTCAATAGTGGTGCTATAAACATTGGGGTGCGTGTACCCCTTTGGATCAGTACTCCTGTATCCTTTGAATAGAGATGTAGTAGTGGAATTGCTGAGTCAGAGGATAGTTTTGTTTTTAATTTTTTGAGGAACCTCCATTCTATTTTCCAGAGTGGCTGCACCAGTTTGTATTCCCACCAGCCGTGCAAAATGGTTCTTCCTCTGCATCCTCACCAACATCTGTTATTGCCTGAGTTGTTAATGTTAGCCATTCTGACAGGTGTGAGGCGGTGGTATCTCATTATGGTTTTTTTAAAATTTGTTTTTAATGTTTGTTTATTTTTGAGAGAGAGAAAGACAGAGCACGAGTGGGGGAGGGGCAGAGAGATAGGGAAACACAGAGTCTGAGGCAGGCTCCAGTCTCTGAGCTGTCAGCACAGAGCCTGAAGCAGGGCTCAAACTCACAGACGGTGAGATCATGACCTGAGCTGAAGTCAGATGCTTAGCCTACTGAGCTACTCAGGTGCCCTGTCTCATTATGGTTTTGATTTGTGTTTCCCTGATGATGAGTGCTGTTGAACATTTTTTCATGTGTCTGTTAGCCATTTGGATGGATGTCTTCTTTGGAAAAGTGTCTATTCGTGTCTCATGCCCATTTCTTCACTGGATTATTTGTTTTTTGGGTGTTAAATTTGAGAAGTTCTTTATATGTTTTGGTTACTAACCCTTTATCTTAGATGTCATTTGAAAATATCTTCTCCCATTCCTAAGGTTGCCTTTTAGTTTTGATGTTTGTTTCCTTCTCCATGCAGAAGCTTTTTATCTTGATGAGTCCCAATAGTTCATTTTTGCTTTTGTTTCCCTTGCCTCCGGAGACATGTCAAGTAAGAAGTTGCTGTGGCCGAGGTCAAAGGAGTTGTTGCCTGTTTTCTCCTCTAGGATTTTGATGGCTTCCTGTCCTATGTTTAGGTCTTTCATTCATTTTGAGTTTATTTTTATATATGATGTAAGAAAGTGGTTCAAATTCATTCTTCTGCATGTCGCTGTCCAGTTTTCCCAGCACCACTTGCTGAAGAGACTGTCTTTTTTCCATTGGATATTCTTTCCTGTTTGTCAAATATTAGTTGGCCATACATTTATGGGTCCATTTCTGGGTTCCCTATTCTGTTCCATTGTTTTTGTGCCAATACCATGCTGTCTTGATGATTACAGCTTTGTAATACAGGTTGAAGTACAGAAATGTGATGGCTCCAGCTTTGGTTTTCTTTTTCAGGATTTCTTTGGCTATTTGGGGTCTTTTCTGGTTCTATACAAATTTTAGGATTGTTTGTTTTAACTCTGTGAAGAATGCTGGTGTTATTTTGATAGGGATTGTGCAAAAACAAATTTCTTTCACTATGTTGCCATTTTATTTAAAACTGGTCTTTTTAACCAATGGAAGGAAATGAATCAGGATATCCCCAAAACATTAACACCCACACATTTTTCTACCTGGCTTTAGAATTATTTTTTAACTCTCATCTGAGAGTTAAACTAATTAGTTAGTTAGTTAAACTAATATAAATCTATATTAGTTTTCAAGGTAAATATTGTAAAGGTTTTAAATCAAGAGAGGTCAAGAAACTAGTTTTCATTCTTATGTAGAATACAAGCTGTATGACCCACTTCCAATCATTTAAGCCTCTCCTATACAGAAATGGAACCTCTGCACCTCCCTCAGCTCTTCTTAGGAAAGAGGAGGTAGAAAATTATTTGGGTTTGAAAGGACTTCTCTATTGAAAAAAATAAAAAAAATAAAAACATATAGCAAGCAAAAAAAAAAAAAAAAAAAAAGAAAGGACTTCTCTACAGAAAAACTCAACATGAGGAGTAGAGATATCCATAAGTTTGTGAATTAGGTGACTTAGGGCTAAAGTCTCAGTAGTATGATACTAAAGCCAGCAGGTGCTCAGTAAAGCCACTGAATAAACAGTATAGTAAATAAAGCGAAGCATTAGAATTAAGCTTTGTTCCAGATTTTGTTTTCTAGGTATGGTTTTCCCAAAGACATCCTCACCATTTCTCTTTATGAAGCTGTGGTCAGCTTAGTAATGTACCCCTTTCTGCCTCATTTGTTTATTTCCTCACTCTCAGTGTCCTGGGATTACATCTCCCAATGAAGTCTAGTCCTCAAATTTGTCCAGGCTTTGTTTTCTAGATAATCCAAGCATAGACAGTACCCAAAGCAGGATCAGAATTAATGCTTAGAAGAAGATATTTTGTAAATAAAATTAAGAGTCAAAATTTGCTACAGATACCATAATGTGAAGAATTATGTTTTGGTAAAACAGAATTCTTGGCAATAAAGAGCCCTATAATTGATATTTTAAAAAAACCTTTAGCATTTATGACATTGTCATTTTTGGAGGATACTTCCTTTTGTATAGTATGTCCATTATTTGGGATTTGTCTGCTGTCTTATCATGATTAGATTAAAATTAGACATATCTGGCCAGAATATCACATAGTGAATTTATGTCCTTTTTAGGGCATCGTATCTAAAGTACATGATGTCCATAATATCATTTTGTTAGTGATACTAATTTTGATCATCTGGTCAAAATTGTTAATTCTTTAAAAAATGTATACTTGAATACCTATATTTTTCTCATTTATAATATCATCATAGTCGACAACACTGCAACACCATAGCAGGTTTCATTATTATTGCCTAATACTCCAGCCCTCACATCTACCAACTAAAATGTAAGTACCACAGGAGCAAGGAGTATTGCCTGTTTTATTCACTGATACAAACAATTCCAAGCACGTGGTACAGTGCCTAGCACATATTTATTAAATGAATTAATAAAAATATAATTCTGATTAGGAGAATGTTGAGCAACACAGAATTTATTATAATAAAAGCACTTATGCAGAGCATTATTACAGCCATGCTATTATAGGATATGAAACCAGGATGGAAAATATATGATTAAGGATAATTTTAAATCCCTATTTTGGCTCAGATATTTAACCAAAACTATCAGTAGCAAAACTGACTGATTTAGGATGCCTTGCAGATTCCTCTTATCACTCTTTAGAGGTGGTACTAATAGAAATGAAATGGCTAAAAAAGTGACGAGAAAGAAGTATGAAAGGGAGAGAATGAATGTTGCAGGGACACATCTAGATTTTACTCACCAGCTATCAACTGGATTATACACAAGTCTCACTTGGCAGGGTTCTGACATGCATGATTTCCAGTTACCATGGTTTAGTAAAATAATCCAGTCCTATAGCATCATAGTTCAAATTTCAGTTACCATGATTCAGTTTGGTTCAGTAATTGTATAAAGTACAAACTTTGTTGCTGAATCTTCATTCCACAAATGACCACATAATTGACACATGCACATCATGATCAGTGACCAATCGAACCATTTCTTTCAAAGTCTATCAGTGATTGGTCACTCTGCATCTGTTTCATTTTACACACTGACAGCAAAAGTGTGTAGTTGTGTTGTAATCTTGTCTCTTAGTGATAAAATCACATGACATTTTACAAACATGGATAATCAAAAGAGGGAATTGGCCAATAGTGCTACACATAGTCCAAAAAATGACACTGCAAATTGAATATAAATGGAATTATAGAAAAAATAACTGATGGTTGAAATGTTGACACTGCCACCATTTGAAAGACTCTAGATGTACAGCCAGAGGAACTTCGTGAAGGCGAGGTTATCAAGATAAAGAAGAAAGTGGTTGCAACAAAGATGATGAAGATATCCTAGAAGAAGTAACACAGGCAAAAAAATCCACATTAACAGAACTTTTGGAGACATTTCACAACACAAACATCAAAGGATAAAATGTTGGAAGCAAATCCAAATTTAGGAAAGAGTATAACAATTCACTAGGGCAAACATAAGACCCTCACTCCCTATAGTAAGTTATACAATGAGAAGAAGGCAAGCATTGTTTAAGTTACTCCTGATACATTTTTTAAAATGTTTATTAAAAATTAAAAAAAACCTTAATGTTTATTTGTTTTTGAAGGAGAGACAGAGTATTTATGGGGGAAGTGTAGAGAGAGAGGGAGACATAGAATCTGAAGGGGCTCCAGGCTCTGAGCTGTCAGCGCAGAGCCTGATGTGGGGCTTGAACCCATGAACTGCGAGATCATGACCTGACCTGAGCCGAAGCTGTACGCTTAACGGACTGAGCCACCCAGGCGCCCCTAAAAATTTGTTTTTAAATGTTTATTCATTTTTTGAGAGACAGACAGAGAGCCAGAGGGGGAGGGGCAGAGAGAGAGGGAGACACAGAATCTGAAGCAGGCTCCAGGTTCTGAGCTGTCAGCACAGAGACTCATGAGGGGCTTGAACCCAAGAGCCACGCAGCTGCTTAACTGACTGAGCCACCCAGGTGCCCCAAATGTTTGCTTTTGAGAGAGAGAACACATGAGGGAGAGGGGCAGGGGGAGAGGGAGACGGGATCTGAAGTGGGCTCTGTGCTGACAGCAGACATCCAGGTGCCCCACATGGGGCTCAAATTCATGAACCGCAAGATCATGACCTGAGCTGAAGTTGGAAGCAAGGTTAACTGACTGAGCCTCCCAGGCACTCCCTCTTTATGCATTTTTTTTTTTCAACGTTTTTTATTTATTTTTGGGACAGAGAGAGACACAGCATGAGCGGGGGAGGGGCAGAGAGAGAGGGAGACACAGAATCGGAAACAGGCTCCAGGCTCCGAGCCATCAGCCCAGAGCCTGACGCGGGGCTCGAACTCACGGACTCACGGACCGCAAGATCGTGACCTGGCTGAAGTCGGACGCTTAACCGACTGCGCCACCCAGGCGCCCCTCTTTATGCATTTTTAACAAAGAAATAAAACATTTTAATTCTTAAAGTTTCCAATGCCTTAAATTTCAATATACTAGGTAAATAATAGCTTTACTATTATTTTTAATGTACCTATATAGACAATAAGAGATCTTTTACAAATTTTGTTTTTAATGTTTATTTTTGAGAGAGAGAGACACAGCGAGAGTTGGGGAGGAGCAGAGAGAGAGAGGAAGATACAGGATCCGAAGCAGGCCCCAAGCTCTGAGCTATCAGCACAGAGCCCGACCTGGGGCTTGAACTCACGAACAGGGAGATCATGACCTGAGCCAAAATCGGCCTCTTAACCAACTGAGCCACCCAGGTGCCTGACAATAAGAGATTTTAAAAGTTTCTTAAAATTTTTATTTAGAGGGAGAGAGAGAGAGAGAGAGAGAAAGAATGAGAGTGGGGGAAGGGGCAGAGAGAGCGAATCCCAAGAGAGAAAGAATGCATGTTGTTAGCCCAGAGCCCAAAGCAGGGCTCAATCCCATGAACCATGAAATCATGATCTGAGTCAGACCCTTAACTGACTAAGCCACCCAGGCACCCCGACAGTAGAGATTTTAATATTTTGACAAAAATTTTAAAGATCATGAAGCAATCATAATTTTCCATTGATTATTAAAATCACTTTGCACAGTTTCAGCCTGATTGCTTGTTTTCAAGGTTCTGCACAGCCATGCAAAATAAAGACCGTCTTTTTTTTTTTTTTTTTAGTATTCAAGAGAAAGTGCAAGTTAAATGCTCACAAGTGAAAAATAGAAAGTCCTTAACATAGTTGCGATCTAAAGAAAATAAAGAACCACTGATTGGAAATGATAAGCTATAGATGTTAGCTTCCCACTTGGATCACTCCCAAATCTATATCTCTACCTGGTGTTTCAAGGTGACGTCTGGGCATTCCACCAGCAAACACTTCACATACAACACATTCCAAATTGAACTTCCTCCTAATCCTGCCACCTTCCAAAAAGCAACTTAATTTTCTATAATAGGGTATCAATTAGGATTAGTGGCTAGTAACAGAGACCTGAAATGATAGTAGCTTAAATAAGATAAGGATTTATTTTTTGGTTAAAATAGAACTCCAGAATTAGGCAACCCACGGCTAACATGGTGACTCACCAATTTCAGGAATCCATCTTTTTGTTCTATAATCCTTGGCATGAAGTGTCTATCTTTAAGTTACCTCATGGTCACAAACTAGCTATCATGCTCCAACTATCACATCCCAGACAGAAAGAAGGAAGGTAAAGAAAATATGTGGTCACCCTGCTGAGACAATGTACTTTAGACACAGTGGATACGCTACCCAAAGATGTCTGCTTATGTCTTGTGTTATTATGTCTTATCAGACAGAGACACAGTTTTGATATGGTTTTTAGCTGGTCATGTTGTCATCTTTGATACTGTATAGATCAATTACATAAGAAAATGGGTAGAGTGGATATTAGGTAAGCAAGTAGTAGTCTTACCAGACGTCATTAATGATTCTATTAGCCACCTAGTCATCAAGCCAGAGACCTAGGGATTATCTGAGACTCTTTTGTCTCTCTCATTGCTCTTATCCAAGAATAGTTTATCATACTTCCTAAATTTCTTACAAATTTGAAACTCCACTTTTTTTTAAAGCCCCACTGTCTAAAATAGTGCATGATGCATTCTATGTTTGTTTTTTCCCCCAAAAAATTTTTTTTGAGAGAGTACAGGAGCATGAGCAGAGGAGAGAAAGAGGGAGAAGTAGAGAGGATGAGAATCTTAGGCTGCGTGCTCAGTGCGGGGCTAGGCCCCCTGAACCTGGATCATGACCTGAGAAGAAACCAAGAGTTGGACGCTTATCCAACTGAGCTGAGCTACCCCAGGCGCTCCCACTCTGTTTATATGTATAAATGTTTGTGGAATGCTGATTTAATAGCTGCCTTTCAGACAATGGGGTAAGTTATTGCAGTGAACTTTAAATTGAGGTCTTCAAATAATATTCAAAGATTGTAATTCCTGGAATTCTTTAAGTCACAAAGTAATTTCTTATTCTCTAACACTAGTCGGATTGGAATTAGTTATTCAACTTCAATAGTATGAAACATAGGCAAATACACTCCCTTTTCTAGCCTTTAATTTTTCCTAATTGTGTAACTTTGTTAGTAGCTTCTGTCTCTTGCACTCTCTCCTCTTAAACACCTTTATGAGATGTTCCTCAGCATGCCCGTGAGCACACGCCATTCACACACACTCTCTCTCTCTCTCTCTCTCTCTCTCTCTCTCTCTCTCTCTCAGGCATGCAGTAATGGCCTCAAAAATCTTACTCCCTTGCAAGTCAAAATGTCAAACATCTCCGTGGCAGGTATGAAAAACAGTAAGCCTGTCCCTGCTGAGCCACCTGCTGAATATTCCATATGCTAGGTGCTAATTTTAGGAGAAAGAAAGGAAAGTTTAAAAATGTATTCTCTTCTCACTGCTCCACAAGAGCCACCTTTCCTTTTCTTCTCGAGCAGCTGCAGTAGAAGCTTACATGAATACAAGCAAAATGCGAGCGGTACTAGAGACAAGGCTTAATTTAAAAGAATTCACCAGATGACTCAAACAAATAAACCTATTGGTTAAGCTTGTTGTTCTGGAGAGAATAAACAGTGGGACTGGCCTTGGATTGATGGAATTCACTAGAATAGAACAGGGCTGACAAATTGGGATAAAATATTTGGCAGTTGTTTTTTTATCCTGGGACAGATGACCAACTTACTTTAAATTCATTTCCTGCAGCTGGTGAGTGGGTGGCCACGTCTGTATCCTACCCATTGTAGCCAAGTAACATTTCTTGACTTTGACACATTGCCCCACCTGATTAGATATTTGACAAAGCAATGTACATCACAGGCCATTTTCAAAATATTATTATTTCCCAGAGTCCTGACATTCTGGTGTAAATGAAGACCTCTGCAAGCCTTAAACATGCTCAGAAAATGGGTCATTTTGACAAGTTGAGGGATAGACTATCTGTGAACAGTCTGCAGGACAGAGCTTTAATAGTGATCATTTTACAAATGCTATTTTATCTTTATCTTTAAATGTTTCTTTTGCATCTTTAAATATTTCAGTTGCTCAAATAATTTAACATAGGGGCATTGGGGTGGGACAGTTGGAGCAAATAATGTACAGAGATAACTATTGCAATTTCTTATTACATTTGAAGTCATAATTTCATTAAGTTGGTTTTTCAAATTAAAATTTCATACACAGTTGAAGTCATTTCAACATGAATATGATTCTACATAATAAATTGGATGTGCAGAAATTCAAGTATTCAGAAGTTATGAAACAAGGAATCAATTAGATATACAAACGCTAATGACTCACTTGAGAAATATTTTAGGCCTCCTGTGCTATGTATTAGTAACTGTGTCCCCACCCCCAACGCCCATTTCCTTTAGCGGTAGAGGCTCTTGTGACTGCTATGTTTATTTACTGCTCCCTCTGCTTTTTTTTTTTTTTTTTTAATCAGTGCCTCTGTGATGTTTCCTCATCTTCTAACATTCCTGTTTATTCATTCTAAAAGCCAGGAGTTTCCTCAATGTACTAACTGATCAGTTAGGAATTTTTATCCTTGAGCACTTGTGCTAAATATAAACATAACCCTAGGCATTCTATATTTCAATTTGGGGGCTTATTTTGGAGAATTATCAATTTTTTGGAATTTTATTTGGAACTTAATTTTTTTCTCTATTCTTAAATCTGATCTTATGATTGCACACAGAGGGTCTTCTTAAAGGACTGCTTTCCCCCATAAAATATTTATTTTAGCAAGAGCAAATAAAGATTCAAATGAGAGGAGCCTCCAATTGACTTTCAAGTGACCGTCACAATTTTGTAAAAAAGAGGAGTCAATCAGTTCTCACTTGTCCATTTCTACCTCACTTAACTGCTCCATGGTCTTGGGGCAGTTATTTAATGTCTGGACCTCAATTCTCTTATGTGTGAAATGTGGATAATAATAGTGCCTACTTCTATGATGATTGTAGGGATTAAAAGAGTTAGTACGTGCAGCGTGCTATGACCCATACCTGGTACATAACAAATATTCAGACATTTGTAACTGTTATTTTATCCTTATCATCTCTACATAGATACATTTTCCTGTCCTTTCTACTTTTCTTTCTTCTTCCTCTATCCCCTTGTGAGTAAATAAGTTACTTCTAAGCATGCCAGGAGATTAAGAAGTGTGATCTGGAGCTGTAGTTACAGTCTAGTCCTTACTATAAACCAGAATATTTAAATCCCAAAGGAGAGAAAGTCCACCAAGACTACTATATTGCACAACTCCAGGGGGCACCATTCACCTGTAGTCAGAGTGACTGCTGTCCTTGAGACAGTGCAGTGGACAGTCCATGTAGCTATACATGGTAGTTCTGAAGCCTACCATTCAGTCACTTTAACTTTTTTCTCTTCCTTTCTCCATTCATGTTGTTTTTCATATTTATGTAAATATGTATAGTCACCAGATGACATACACACATTAAAGCTTTCCACGTTGGTTCCCCTGTACAAATCTCTTTTTTCCCTTTCCTAAGGTGCTGACATTCAGCTGGGAGTTGTGTGTGTTTGTGAGCATATAAGCTTATATTTATACCTATGTGAAGTATTAATAGTAATAGAAAAGTATAAGTAGAAAAATAAAGAATAAATTACATACCAGGTTTTAAAATGCTCATAATTTATAAGCTGTATCGCTTTTTCTTACTTTTAGGAGATGATTACAATTGGATCAAAGCAAAGTTTTTGAATAGAACCAAAACATTAAATTAATTGACCATTAAGAGATAGGGACTGATAGACTTCCTGCCACTAAATGAAAAGCATAGACAAGCTGAGATGAGCCTGACTGACCAAATCTTTCAGGGATTTTGGCATCCACTTTCTATTATGTGTCTGTAGACACTGCCAGTGATTTGAATCAATATAACATTTTTATTATTGTAAATAAAACGCTTCATTTAGTTAGTTCTTTAGTTGATATGAGAAAAATGTTCTCTGATGAACTACTTCAAGCAATATCCTTTGAAATTTGAATACTGTGACAGCTTTTTTTTTTCAATACAATTTGTGACCAGTAATAGAACTACATACAGGTGGTATTGGATTTCTATGCATTCCTTACCACCATTTAAGCACCACAGATGTTTCCTTTATTCATAATGAGTTAATCCCACTGCCATTCATGCACAAGGAAAGAAGGCGCCCAAAGGACTATGTAGCTAGAGGGAGTAGAAGAAGCAAAAAGCCTTGCTAATCTACAAATTTGATAATCCCCCCTCAAATAATTGAAAGTTTGATGTATTTGCATTAGAAAGGTGTGAATCAGGAATGCTGAAGTTCAACACATTCTGTGCTAAAATTGAAACAGGACTCAGATGGACTGAGCCATATTTTATGATGTGCTTTTTCAATCTTTGGTATAGAATTTCCTTACTTATAGAGGAATTGCAACTGAACATAAGTTAAAACTGTAACTTTACCTCTTGAGATGAATGTTCTGCCTGCAATGATCTCTTCCTTCTCAAAATTACCATTCAGTTCACTTCAACAGTCATCTATTGAGCTTTATACTAGTCTATTTCTAAGAATTCAAGGATGAATAAAACGTGGTCCTTGTTCTTAAGTAGTTTCAATTCAGAGGATTCAAAGAAAATCAAGGGAACAAAGTATGGGTGGAGGAAGCATGGAGTAGGGTGTGGAGGGGGGAACGTTTGAGTCTTATTCTTTATAGCACTCCTTTTATTACTCACAAATTTGTCTCCCTCCCTCTCTCTCTCTCTCTCTATATATATGTAGACATATATATGTGTGTGTGTGTATATATATATATGTCTATATATACATATATATGATATATATATGATATATATATTGCCAACTCTTGGTATTGCCAAGCTTTCTTGTTTTTGTTTATAATAAGATAATCATCTAATAAATATGTATGGTAAAACTCTTATATACAAGTAACTTTTTGGATATTGTCGGTGACACAAATAATTGTCCTCCACTAGCTCACAAAACAAATCAAATGATGGCATTATATATAGCACACAATGCGAACACTGTGGAGTCAGGGTTTAGCACAGTGAATCAGATTTTTCATCAGGACTACACCACTGATAAGCAGCAGAGCTGAGATTTGAGATTAGGTCTGTCTCCAAGACTAGTGGGTTTTTGCTGTTGTTTGGTTTTTTGTTTTGTTTGTTTTCACTTTAAAACTGTAAAGCATGATACCATAAATATCAGGGCCTATCACAGAAATATGCAACATTAAAGTTGTTCTCAGCATTTCATGTGGAACTTCCACTAATTATTGTAATTTTAACCATTTGGATATTCTTCAGAGCCTTTATCATATTCTGACTTGCATATGACCGGAGAAAAAATTACTGATTCTTTACAGTGCTGTGGAAAGAACGTGAATACTGAAGTATAGTTTTATTTAGGTTCTCTGAGCTTTACTTTTCTGATTTATAAAATCCTTGCAGTGTTGTGGTAGAAATGAAATGAAATAGTTAATGCAAGGTCTATGGCATAGCGCTTGTCACTGAGTGGCCCCTCCAGAAAGATGAGTTATCTTCCCTTGAGTTACGAGAAAATATGCCTTTAAACCAGTCTAAGGATGATACATTAGAGTTGGCAAGGACTGAGGGAGTATCTTGTTTACCTCTTATTGGCCAGAGTTGAATATGGAAACCCAGTGCTCAACTCTGATATGCTTTTCTCAAGGTCACATAGACTAAGCAGAATAAGTTGTATCATGTTTTGATTTCCTTTCTGTGCCTAGAGAAGGGACACCCTATTTCCCAGAGCACACTGGAGAACTGGTCTGGATTTGGGGGACTCTTGTCAAGCTTTTATAGGTTCAATAATAAGATTGTGGGGAAAGGGGCACCTGGGTGGCTCAGTGGGTTAAGCATCTGACTTCAGCTTACATCATGATCTCACAGTTTTTAGGTTTGAGCCCTGCATCAGGCCCTGTGCTGACAGCTTGGAGCCTGGAGCCTGCTTTGGATCTGTGTCTACCTCTCTCTCTGCCCTACCCTGCTCACACTCTGTCTCTCAAAAATAAATAATTAAACAAATAAAAAAAATAAGACTGTGGGGAAATGATTTGTTCCTTTAATCATTAATGATGTTGAACAACTTTTTGTTTATTTTTTTCCAGCTTTATTGGGATATAATTGATACATAACATTGTGTAAGTTTAAGATGTACAACATAGTGATTTTATGTACGTATATAGTACAAAGTGATTTTATGTACGTACATAGTGATTTTATGTACATATATAGTATAAACACAATAACACATCTGAGACCTCATAAAGTTACAGTTATTTTGTGATAAGAACTTTAAAAATCTACTCTCTTCGAAACTTTCAAATATGCAGTGAACTATTGTTAACTATAGTCATCATGCTGTACATCCCCAGAATTTATTGATCTTCAATACCTTCACTCATTCTCTGTCCCTTGGTTTTTTAAGATTCCACTTATAAGAGATCATATAGTATTTGTCATTTTCTGTTTGATTTATTTCACCTAGCATAATGCCCTCAAGTTTCATCCATGTTGCTATAAGTGGTAAGATTTCCTTCTTTTTTATGACTGAATAATATTACAAAATTCATATGGAATCACAAAATACCTTGAGTGGCTAGAGCAATCTTCAGAGAACAAAGCTTGAGGCATCACACTTCCTGATTTCAAACTATACTACAAAGCTATAGTAATCAAGACAGTATGGTACTGGTATGATAAGAGACCACTGGAATAGAATCAAAAGCCCAGAAATAAACCTGTTCATATGTGGCCAACTAATACTTGATAAAACAGTGAACAATACTCAATGGAGACAAGAATCTCTTTAATAAATGGTACTGGGAAACTAGATATTCACATGCTAAAGAATGAAACCAGACCCTTATCTTACACCATTCACAAAAATTAAGTTGAAATAGATTAAAGACTTAAATGTAAGACTGGAAACCAAAAAACTCCTGGAACAAAAATAGGAAAGAAGCTCCTTGACGTAAGTCTTGACAGTGATTTTATGACAAACAACACAAAAATGAAGTGGAACTACATCAAACTAAGGAGCCTCAGTTGAACAACTTAAAGGTTTATTCACCATATTTCATATTGTGTGAATTGCCTGTTCTTTGTCTTTTACTTTCTAATTTGTAGGAACTCCTGATAGATTATATAATTTAACCCTTGGTTTGTTTGTACCATAAATATATCTTTTCTTTGAAGATCTGTTATTTTATCTTTTAGTTTAGGTTATCTTTTTTATACCCAAGTTCTAAATTTTTATGTAGCTGAATCTGCCAAGTGTTATATGCCCTGGGAAGTTCTCTGTAATAGTTTTTTTCTCTCATGTCCTAGCATCATTTGTTGAAAACAAAACAGTATCTTTTTTCTACTGAATTGTCTTTGCCCTTTGTAAAAAATCAGTTATTCCATATTTGTATGTATGGCTCTTTTACTAGACTCTATTCTGTTGCAATATTTCCTTGTCATCTTTACTCCAATACCACACTGTATTGATTCCAAATAATGTGTTGAAATTAGGGAATATTGACTCTCCAAACTTGTTTTTTTTCAAAATAGTTTTGGTTATTGTAAGCCCTTTCCTCTGCTATATAAATTTTATAATTAGCCTTCAAATTTCTAAAAAAAAAAAAAAAAAGAACCTACTGAGGTTTCATGGACTCTGTAGCTCAAATTGGAAGGAATTGGCCATTTTCACAACATTGACTCTTCTGAAGCACAAAGTATAAATCTTCATTTATTCAGAATTCCTTCAATTAGTCTCAGCAGTGTTTTAGAGTTGCTAGTGTACAAATCTCCCATATCTTTTGTCAGATTTATTCATAAAATGTTTCATGTTTTTGACGCTATTATAAATATTATTTTAATATTTTTATTTCCACTTGTTCATTTACTAGCATATAGAAATACAACTTATTTTTACATATTAATCTTGTATCCTGCAAGTTTGCTAAACTCATAAACCCACCTGTTAGTTTTAGTAGGGTTTTTTTGTAGATTCTTTAGGGTTTTCTACATAGACAATCATGTCTGCAAATAATTACAATTTTAATTGTTCCTTTCCAATCTGGATACCATTCATGTTTTCTTCTTGCCTTATTGCATTGGCTAAAACCTCCAGTAAAATGTTTAATAGAGATAGTGAGAGAAGACGTCCTTCTCTTGTTCCCAGTCTCAGGGGAAAACATTATGTTATTTATTTATTTTTTAAGTTTATTTACTTGTTCTCAGAGGGAGAGCGACAGCACAAGTGAGGGAGAAGAAGAGAGGGAAAGAGAGAGAATCCCAAGTAGGTCCTGAGCTGTCAATGTGGATCCCAATATAGGGCTCGAACCCACAAACCATCAGATCATGACCTGAACTAAAATCAAGAATTGGACACTTAATCAACTGAACCACTTAGGCACATGCCCCTCCCCTCCCCTTTTTAACCTTTAAGTGTGATGCTGGCTATAGATTTTTTGTAGATATCCCTTTATAAGGTCAAGGGAGGTCTCTTTTATTCCTAATTTGCTGAGAGCTTTTTTTTTTTAATCAAGAATGAATGTTGGATGTTTCCAAAGGCATTGTCTGTATCTATTGAAATGGTATTATGGTTTTCTTTTTAAGTTTGTGTTCATATGGTGAATTCTATCAATTGATTTTCAAATGTGAAACAACCTTGCATTTCTGGGATAAACTGAACTTGGTCATGATCTTTTATCCTTTTTATATATTGTTGGAGTTGATTTGCCCAGTTTTGTATAGAATTTTGTATCTGTGTTTATGGGATATTGGTTTGCAGTATGTATGTATGTATGTATTCATTCACTCATAATGCCTTTGTTTGGTGGGATTCATAGAATAAGTTGAAAAGTTTTCCTCTTCAACTTTTTTGGGAAGAGTTTGTATTGAATTAGAATTATTTATTCCCTAAATGCTTAGTAGAATTCACTAGTAAATCCATTTGGATTTGGAGTTTCCTTTGTGGGAAGGATTTATCTCCAAATACAATTTTTTAGTATATATTTATATATTAAGTTATCTCTTTATTCTTGTGAGCTTTGGTAGTTTGTGTTTTTCACTAAATTTCAAATTTATTGATTCACCGTTATTCATAGTATTCCTAAATTGTCCATTTCTCTAAACTATCAAATTTATTGATTCAAAGTTATTCATAATATTCCTTTATTATCCTTTTAACATCTATAGAATCTATACTAGTGTCACCTCTCTTATTCCTGATATTGGTCATTTGCATCTTCTCTCTTTTTTCCTGATCAGTGTAGAAATTTTTTAATTTTGTTAATCTCTTCAAAGCAAATAGCTGTTAGTTTCACTGACTTTGTTCATGATTTTTGTTTTTTTATTTCTTTGATTTATTTTCTCTGATCCTTATTATTTCTTTTCTTTTGTTTCTTTTGGGTTTAATTTGCCCTTTTTTTCTAGTTTCTTAAGGTAGAACTGAAGTCATTGATCTGAGATCTTCTTTTTTATTTTATTTTAGAGAGAGAGAGAGAGAGAGAGCATGAGCAGAGAAGAGGGGCAGAGGGAGAGAGGGGGGAGAGAATCTCAAGCAGGCTCCACACTCAGCACAGAGCCCAATATGGCTAGATCCCATGACCCTGGAATCATGACCTGAGCCAAAATCAAGAGTTGGACACTCAATCGATTGAGCCACCCATATGCCCCGAGATCTTTCTTCTAATAGAGGCATTAAAGTGTAAATTCCCCCTTATGTCCTGCTTTAATAAATATCACAAAGTTTTAATTGCTTGTTTTCACTTTCAGTGCAAAATCCCTCATCAGGGAAATACAAAACAAACCTCACGCCACTCAGAGTGGCTAAAATGAACAAATCAGGAGACTATAGATGCTGGAGAGGATGTGGAGAAACGGGAACCCTCTTGCACTGCGGGTGGGATTGCATACTGGTGCTGCCGCTCTGGAAAATAGGGTGGAGGTTCCTCAAAATATTAAAAATAGACCTACCCTATGACCCAGCAATAGCACTGCTAGGAATTTACCCAAGGGATACAGGAGTGCTGATGCATAGGGGCACTTGTACCCCAATGTTTATAGCAGCACTCTCAACAATAGGCAAATTATGGAAAGAGCCTAAATGTCCATCAACTGATGAATGGATAAAGAAATTGTGGTTTTTATACACAATGGAGTACTACGTGGCAATGAGAAAGAATGAAATAATGGCCCTTTGTAGCAACTTGGATGGAACTGGAGAGTGTGATGCTAAGTGAAATAAGCCATACAGAGAAAGACAGATACCATATGGTTTCACTCTTATGTGGATCCTGAGAAACTTAACAGAAACCCATGGGGGAGGGGAAGAAAAAAAAAAGAAAAAAAGAGGTTATATATATATAAAATGCCTTATATGTCTTATATGCCTTATATAATATTCATGTTGTCATATTTTTACATATAAGCCCCACAGTACATTGTTATTATTTTTTATTTGAACTGTTATCTTTCAAAGAGATTTATAGATTAAATTTTTATGTATTTGTTTAAGGAGTTAGGGTTTCCATTGCTCTATGTTGCTTGTGTCCATCTGGTGTCATTTTCTTCTGTCTTAAGGATGTCTAACATTTCTTACATAGCAAGGGTCTACTTATGAGGAAGATTTTCAGCTTTTGTATGTTCGAAAAGTCTGTATTTAGCCTTTGTTTTTCAAAGATATTTTTGTTAGGTATAGAATTAGTTGTTGATACTTTTTCCTTTTACTATTTTAATATTGTTGCATCACTGTCTTTTCTGTTGCATTGTGTCTGAAAAGAAACCTGCTGTTATCCTTGTCTATGTTCCTTTCCACATAATGTGTCTTTTTTTCCCCTCCTACTTTTTATATATTCTCCTTTTCACTGCTTTTGAGCAATTTGATTACTCTGTGCCTTGGTGTAATTTTTTCTTGTTTCTTATATTGGGATTTGTTAAGGTTCCTTAATATTTGGGTGTATAACTTTCATCAGTTTTGAAATATTTTAGACTTTTATTTCTTCAAATATTTTTCTGTGACCTTCTCTTTCTTGTAAGGATTCAAATTTCACATGTATTAGGCCTTTGAAGTTATCCTATAGGTCCCTTTTGCTCTACTAATTGTTAAAATGATTATTTTTCCTCCAACTTTTTATTTAAATTCCATCTAATTAACATACAGTGCAATGTTAGTTTCAGGTATGAAATTAAGTGATTCATAGAACACCTGGTGCTCATCACAAGTGCCCTCCTTAATACCCATCATCAGTTTGTTTACTATAGTTAAGAGTCTATTTCTTGGTTTGCCTCTTCCCCACCATGTTCATTTGTTTTGTTTTTCTTATGGTATTTGTCTTTTTATGATTCATTTATTTTGCTTAGCATAAATAGTCTCCAAGTCCATCTACATCATTGCAAATGGCAAGAATTTCATTCTTTTTGGTGGCTGAGTAATATTCACAGTACCACATCTTCTTTGTCCATTCATCAGTCAATGGACATTGGATTCTTTCCATAATTTGGCTATTGTTAATAGTGCTGCTATAAACATCAGGGGGCATGCATCCCTTCCAATAAGTATTTTTGTATCCTTTGGGTAAATAACCTAGTGTAGTGCAATTGCTGGGTGGTAGGATTGGTAGGATAGTTCTATTTTTAAATTTTTGAGGAACCTCCATACTATTTTCCAGAGTGGCTGCAGCAGTTTGCATTCCCACCAACAGTGTAAGAGGGTTCCCTTTTCTCTGCATCCTCACCAACACCTGTTGTTTCCTGTGTTGTTAATTTTAGCCGTTCTGACAGATATGAGGTGATACCTGACTGTAGTTTTGATTTGTATTTCCCTGATGATGAGTGAGCATATTTTCATGTGTCTATTAGCCATGTGTATGTCTTCTTTGGAAAAGTGTTTATTCATGTCTCCTGCCCATATTTAACCTGGAGTATTTGTTTTTTGGATGTTGAGTTTTATAAGTTCTTTATATATTTTGGATACTAAACCTTTATCAGATATGTCATTTACAAATATCTTCTCCCATTCTGTAGGCTGTCTTTTAGTTTTGTTGATTTTTTCCTTCACTGTACAGAAGGTTTTTATTTTGATTAAAGCCCAATAGTTTATTTTTGCATTTGTTTCCATTGCTAAAATTACCTTTTTATGTTTAGTTTTGGGTAGTTTCCTTTGCTATAGCTTCAAGTTCACTAATTTTTTCTTCTGTAATTTCAAATATGCTGTTAATACTACCTAGTATATTTTTCATTTCATCTATTGTAGTTTTCATTTCTAAGAGTTTTAGTGGGTCTTTTTCATATCTTCCATGTATTTACTGAATATTAAATGTGTGGCATACAGTTTTCATGTCTTTATCTATTAATTATTTCATCTCTGTCAGTTCTGGGTTGGTTTTGATTGATTGAATTTTCTCATTGTTAAGGGCTATTTTTTTTTCCCCTTGCTGTATTTCATGTCTGACAAGTTTTGATTGGAGTCTGAACATCGTGAATGTTACTGTAAGTAGATGCTGGATATTTCTTATAGTCCTAGCAATATTCATAAGTTTTGTCCTTGCACACAGCTAAGTAACTATGAAATAATTTGGTCCTTTCTAATCTTGATTTTAAGATTTGTTGGGCAAATTGAAGTAGTGCTTAATTTATAGCTAATTATTCCCTACGTCAGAGATACGGTCCTTCTATGTACTTGGCCTAACGCCTTGTGATTCATTAGGTTTTCCAGTGTAGCTGGTGGGATGGTACACTATGTACTTTTTTGTGTCTGTGTTACTCAATATTTTATCTGTAAGATTTATCCGTGTTGTCCGTGTATCAGCAGTTTGTTTTTTACTTATAGATGTTTAGCATTCTCATGCATGAATAAACGATAACTTATTTACTAATTTTGTTATCGATGGACATTTAGGTTGTTTTGTATTATCATGAGTAAAACTATTGTGAACATTCATATACAGAATGGTTTGATAGGTGCTTTGACAGACTTATGCACTAGATGCTGTGGCATCACAAATGGATATTTGTGGGGAAGGTGAATCTTGAGTTGAGTTTTTAGGGGAGTAATAAGTGACTAGATGAAAAAGCAAAGGAAGATATTCTAGATAGAAGGGAGATTCATAGGAACTGAGAGGAGAATTAGCAAGAAATTACAGAGAAGGTGAGCAGAGAGGAGGCCAAAGAAATAGGCAGACATTTCCATGATAAAGTAAAAGGTCTAAACTCTGAAGAATTTCAAATATGTAATCACATAATCAGGTTTTCTTTTAATAAAAGCATTTCTTTTTTTTTTAATAAAGATTTTATTTTTTAAGTAATCTCTACACCCAACGTGGGCCTCAAACTTACAACCCCAAGATTAAGAGTCACATGCTCTGGGTGCCTGTGTGGCTCAGTCAAGCATCTGACTCTTGGTTTCAGCTCAGGTCATGATCTCAGTGTTTTGTGGGTTTGAGCCCTGTGTTGGGCTCTGCTCTGATGGTGCAGAGCCTGCGTGTGATTCTCTGTCTCTGTCTCTGTCTCTCTGTCTCTCTCTCTTTCTCTCTGTCCCTCTCCCACTCACCCTCTTTCTCCATCAAGATTAAAAAAAAAAAAAAAAAGAGTCGCATGCTCTACCGACAGAGTCAGCCAGCAGCAAGGAACCCTTCAAGAAAAGTATTTGTGATCACAGTGTAGAGAATGGATTGGATGAGGGTGAGACTGGAGATTGGGAGATTGTGAAGAAGGTGTTGCAGTAATTTAGTACAGAAGTAATAAGGCCTGAAGCCATAACTGTGGGAAAAACGAAGAGAAGAAATATTTGAGAAATTTTGAAAAGGTAGCCTCTTGTGGAGAGAGAGGAAAGAATAAAAAGTATTTTAATTGGGTGATTTGACATGGTAGTTCATTCACAAAATTTTGAAAAAGAAGAGGAGCAATTTTTAGGAAAACTTGGTGAATTAAATTGCAAAAAGCAAATGCAAAAAGTGAAGACATTTTTAAATTGGTATTGGAGAGGTTTCTTGCAATATTAGATTGCAAAATATTAGGTTATGAAGCTGCAACAGTTAAGTCACCATGATACTCTACCAAAGAAGGTTTGAATTTGAAATTTATGTGTGATAAAGATACCAAAAACAATATTTAAAAAAACAAATTGGGGACAAAATATTTCCAAATATATAGCAGAAAAAGGTAACTATCCATAATATATACAATTCCTTAAGATAAATAAGAAAAAGATTTTTTTAAAATAGGAAAATAGGTAAAGGATTTAAAGGGGCAATTTACAGATAGGATGAAAATGAACGTAAGAAATTGTTAAACCACTGGCTAAGAGGTTATAACTAAAATTCAAATAATAAGATATAATCTTAACATTTCAGTGTAGAAAAAGGTAAAAATATTTAAGATACCAAGTGCTGGCTTGAGAATAGGAAAACACTCACATATTGTAAATTGGTGCAGTCTTTTGGAAAGCAATTTGGCACGTACTTTTTGACCTTGAATCTGTTATAGGACCTTATCCCTCAGAAATATTTGCACTACAAAACAAAAATGTACTTCCAAGGATACTCATTTCAGTGGCCTTATAATAGCGAAAAATTGGGACAGGTATAATTTAACTAAGGGTTTCATAAATTATGATACGTCCATACAATGGAATACGATTCATATATTTTTTAAAAATGAAGCAGATCTGTTTATGTACAAAGAATTGATAGCCACTTACAATATTTGTAAGGTTGAAAGGTCAAGTTTCAGAAAAAAATGGCAGGTATGATGACATTTAAAAAAATAAACATGCAGTATATACCAGGAACTGGGCCATTAACTAGAGATCCAGCAAAGAATAAAGTTGATAGAGTCCCTGCAATTGTGGAGGTAAAAAATTATTGACAGTGACTACAACTGGGGAATGAGATGGTGGCAATTGGGGGGTGTGGTGGGAAGAATGTTTACTTTTTACATATGTGGACTGTTAAGGTTTGTCAAAAAGCAACTTTTGCTTTTGTAACTTAAAAACTAATTTTATTTTATTTATTTTTTTGATTGAGTACTCTGTAATTAGAAGATACCCGTTTTCATTCACAAATGAAAAACACAAATTAAAACAATGGGATTCCAGTTTTACTCTTATGCAACAGATATAGATGTTATCATCTCTAGTATTGATAAGGGCTATGGAAGACAATTGGTTTTTTTTATGGTTTGTATGTATTTTAATGCCTCTATAGGAATGCAAATAAAACCTCAAAATCAGGTTATTAATTTTATAAAAAGACTGTCTTCACAAGCATGGGAAAAATATCACCAGTTGTTAATATCTAGATTTCTAATAGTTTTTTTTTCTTTTTCTGAAATTTATTGTCAAATTGGTTTCCATACAACACCCAGTGCTCATCCCAACAGGTGCTCTCCTCAATGCCCATCACCCACTTTCCCCTCCCTCCCACTCCCATCAACCCTTAGTTTATTCTCAGTTTTTAAGAGTCTCTTATGGTTTAGCTTCTTCCCTCTCTTTTTTTTTCCCTTCCCCTCCCCCATGGTCTTCTGTTAAGTTTCTCAAGATCCACATAAGAGTGAAACATATGGTATGTGTCTTTCTCTGTAAGACTTATTTCACTTAGCATCACACTCTCCAGTTTCATCCATGTTGCTACAAAAGGCCATATTTCATTCTTTCTCATTGCCAAGTAGTATTCCATCGTGTATATAAACCACAATTTCTTTATCCATTCATCAGCTGATGGACATTTAGGCTCTTTCCATAATTTGGCTATAGTTGAAAGTGCTGCTATAAACATTGGGTTTCAAGTGCTCCTATGCATCAGCATTCCTGTATCCCTTGGGTATTCCTAGCGGTGCTACTGCTGGGTCATAGGGTAGATCTATTTTTAATTTTTTGAGAAACCTCCACACTGTTTTCTAGAGCGGCTGTACCAGTTTGCATTCCCACCAACAGTGCAAGAGGGTTCCCGTTTCTCCACATCCTCTCCAGCATCTATAGTCTCCTGATTGTTCATTTTAGCCACTCTGAGTGGCGTGAGGTTTGTTTTGTATTTCCCTGATGAGGAGCGATGTTGAGCATCTATTCATGTGCCTGTTGGCCATCTAGATATCTTCTTTAGAGAAGTGTCTATTCATGTTTTCTGCCCATTTCTTCACTGGATTATTTGTTTTTCGGGTGTGGAGTTTGGTGAGCTCTTTATAGATTTTGTATACTAGCCCTTTGTCCGAATGTCATTTGCAAATATCTTTTCCCATTCCATTGGTTGCCTTTTAGTTTTGTTGATTGTTTTCCTTTGCTGTGCAGAAGCTTTTTATCTTCATAAGGTCCCAATAGTTCATTTTTGCTTTTAATTCCCTTGCATTTGAAGATGTGTCAAGTAAGAAATTGCTGTGGCTGAGGTCAGAGTAGTTTTTTCCTGCTTTCTCCTCTAGGGTTTGGATGGTTTCCTGTCTCACATTCAGGTCCTTTATCCATTCTGAGTTTATTTTTGTGAATGGTGTAAGAAAGTGGTCTAGTTTCATTCTTTTGCATGTTGCTGTCCAGTTCTCCCAGCACCATTCGTTAAAGAGACTGTCTTTTTTCCATTGGATATTCTTTCCTGCTTTGTCAAAGATTAGTTGGCCATACTTTTGTGGGTCCAATTCTGGAGTCTCTATTTTATTCTATTGGTCTGTGTGTCTGTTTTTGTGCCAATAGCATGCTGTCTTGATGATTACAGCTTTGAGGTAGAGGCTAAAGTCTGGAATTGTGATGCCTCCCGCTTTGGTCTTCTTCTTCAATATACTTTGGCTATTCGGGGTATTTTGTGGTTCCTATAAATTTTCGGATTGCTTGTTGTGGCTTCAAGAAGAATGCTGGTACAATTTTGATTGGGATTACATTGAATGTGTAGATTGCTTTGGGTAGTATTGACATTCTAACAATATTTATTCTTCCAATCCATGAGCACAGAATGTTTTTCCATTTCTTTGTATCTTCTTCAATTTCCTTCATAAGCTTTCTATAGTTTTCAGCATACAGATCTTTTACATCTTTGGTTAGGTTTATTCCTAGGTATTTTATGCTTCTTGGTGCAATTGTGAATGGGATCAGTTTCTTTATTTGTCTTTCTGTTGCTTCATTATTAGTGTATAAGAACGCAACTGATTTCTGTACATTAATTTTGTATCCTGCAAATTTGCTGAATTCATGTATCAGTTCTAGCAGACTTTTGGTGGAGTCTGTTGGATTTTCCATGTATAATATCATGTCATCTGCAAAAAGTGAAAGCTTGACTTCATCTTTGCCAATTTTGATGCCTTTGATTTCCTTTTGTTGTCTGATTGCTGATGCTAGAACTTCCAACACTATGTTAAACAACAACGGTGAGAGTGGACATCTCTGTCGTGTTCCTGATCAGGGGAAAAGCTCTCACTTTTCCCCCATTGAGGATGATATTAGCTGTGGGCTTTTCATAAATGGCTTTTATGATGTTTAAGTATGTTCCTTCTATCCCGACTTTCTTGAGGGTTTTTGTTAAGGATGCTGAATTTTGTAAAATGCTTTTTCTGCATCAATTGACAGAATCATATGGTTCTTATCTTTTCTTTTATTAATGTGATGTATCACATTGATTGATTTGTGAATGTTTAACCAGCCCTGCATCCCAGGAATGAATCCCACTTGATCATGGTGAATAATTCTTTTTATATGCTGTTCAATTCGATTTGCTAGTATCTTATTGAGAATTTTTGCATCCATATTCATCAGGGATATTGGCCTGTAGTTCTCTTTTTTTACTGTGTCTCTGGTTTAGGAATCAAAGTAATACTGGCTTCATAGAATGAGTGTGGAAGTTTTCCTTCCCTTTCTATTTTTTGGAATAGCTTGAGAAGGATAGGTATTATCTCTGCTTTAAATGTCTGGTAGAATTCCCCAGGGAAGCCATCTGGTCCTGGACTCTTATTTGTTGGGAGATTATTGATGACTGATTCAATTTCTTCGCTGGTTATGGGTCTGTTGAAGCTTTCTATTTTCTCCCCTTTGAGTTTTGGAAGTGCGTGGGTGTTTAGGAATTTGTCCATTTCTTCCAGGTTGTCCAGTTTGTTGGCATATAATTTTTCATAGTATTCCCTGATAATTGCTTGTATCTCTGAGGGATTGGTTGTAATAATTCCATTTCCACTCATGATTTTATCTATTTGGGTCATCTCCCTTTTCTTTTTGAGAAGCCTGGCAGGAGGTTTATCAATTTTGTTTATTTTTTCAAAAAACCAACTCGTTTCATTGATCTGCTCTACAGTTTTTTAGATTCTATATTGTTTATTTCTGCTCTGGTCTTTATTATTTCTCTTGTTCTGCTGGGTTTGGGGTTTATTTGCTGTTCTGTGTCTAGTTCCTTTAGGTGTGCTGTTAGATTTTGTATTTGGGATTTTTCTTGTTTCTTGAAATAGGCCTGGATTGCAATGCATTTTCTTCTCAGGACTGCCTTTGCTGCATCCCAAAGTGTTTGGATTGTTGTATTTTCATTTTCATTTGTTTCCATATATTTTTTAGTTTCTTCTCTAATTGCCTGGTTGACCCATTCATTCTTTAGTAGGGTGTTCTTTAACCTCCATGCTTTTGGAGGTTTTCCAGACTTTTTCCTGTGGTCGATTTCAAGTTTCATAGCATTGCGGTTTGAAAGTGTACATGGTATGATCTCAATTCTTGTACACTTATGAAGGGCTGTTTTGTGACCCAGTATGTGATGTATCTTGGAGAATGTTCCATGTGCACTCGAGAAGAAAGTATATTCTGTTGCTTTGGGATACAGAGTTCTAAATATATCTGTCAAGTCCATCTGATCCAATGTACCATTCAGGGCCCTTGTTTATTTATTCATTCTGTGTCTAGATGATCTACCCATTGTTGTAAGTGGGGTATTAAAGTCCCCTGCAATTATTACATTCTTATCAATAAGGTTGCTTATGTTTGTGATTAATTGTTTTATGTATTTGGGGGCTCCTGTATTCGGCGCATAGACATTTATAATTGTTAGCTCTTTCTGATGGATAGACCCTGTTAATTGTTATATAATGCCCTGCTTCATATCTTGTTACAGCCTTTAATTTAAAGTCTAGTTTGTCTGATATGAGTATGGCTACTCAAGCTTTCTTTTGACTTCCAGTAGCATGATAGATAGTTCTCCATCCCCTCACTTTCAATCTGAAGGTGTCTTCAGGTCTAAAATGAGTCTCTTGTAGTTAAAAACTAAGTT
This sequence comes from Panthera onca, assembly GCF_046562875.1. Lineage (NCBI taxonomy): Eukaryota > Metazoa > Chordata > Mammalia > Carnivora > Felidae > Panthera > Panthera onca. Next base: position 47,572,954 of record NC_138344.1, read on the forward strand.
TTGGGGCACCTGGGTGGCTCAGTCGATTGAGTGTCCAACTTCAGCTCAGGTCATGATCTCACACTCCATGAGTTCGAGCCCCGCGTTGGGCTCTGACAGCTCAGAGCCTGGAGCCTGCTTCAGATTCTGTGTCTCCCCTCTCTCTTCCCCTCCCCTGCTCATGTTCTGTCTCTCTCTGTCTCAAAAATCAGTAAAAACATTTGAAAAAATTAAGAAAAATAAAAGCTAAGAGGTTCCGGAAGATGGCGGCGTAGGAGGACGCGGGGCTCACAGCGCGTCCTGCCGATCACTTAGATTCCACCTACACCTGCCTAAAGAACCCAGAAAACCGCCAGAGGATTAGCAGAAGGGAGTCTCCGGAGTCAAGCGCAGACGAGAGGCCCACGGAAGAGGGTAGGAAGGGCGGCGAGGCGGTGCGCGCTCCACGGACCGGCGGGAGGGAGCCGGGGCGGAGGGGCGGCTCGCCGGCCAAGCGGAGCCCCCGAGTCTGGCTGGCAAAAGCGGAGGGGCCGGACGGACTGTGTTCCGACAGCAAGCGCGACTTAGCGTCTGGGAGGTCAGAAGTGAACAGCTCTGCTCGGAAAGCGGGAAGGCTGGAGGACAAAGGGAGGGAGAGCTGCCGAGCCCCCGGACGGCAGAGCTCAGCTTGGCGGGGAACAAAGGCGCCAGCGCCATCTCCCCCGCCCATCCCCCAGCCAAAATCCCAAAGGGAACCGGTTCCTGCCAGGGAACTTGCTCGCAAACACCCAACTCTGCTTCTGCGGAGCCAAACCTCCGGCAGCGGATCTGACTCCCTCCCGCTGCCACAGGGCTCCTCCTGAAGTGGATCACCTAAGGAGAAGCGAGCTAAGCCTGCCCCTCCAGCCCCCATGCACCTTGCCTACCCACTCCAGCTAATACGCCAGATCCCCAGCACCACAAGCCTGGCAGTGTGCAAGTAGCCCAGACGGGCCACGCCACCCCACAGTGAATCCCGCCCCTAGGAGAGGGGAAGAGAAGGCACACACCAGTCTGACTGTGGCCCCAGCAGTGGGGTGGGGGCAGACATCGGGTCGGACTGCAGCCCCGCCCACTAACTCCAGTTATACACCACAGCACAGGAGAAGTGCACTGCAGGTCCTCACCACGCCAGGGACTCTCCAAAATGACCAAACGGAAGAATTCCCCTCAGAAGAATCTCCAGGAAATAACAACAGCTAATGAACTGATCAAAAAGGATTTAAATAATATAACAGAAAGTGAATTTAGAATAATAGTCATAAAATTAATCGCTGGGCTTGAAAACAGTATACAGGACAGCAGAGAATCTCTTGCCACAAAGATCGAGGGACTAAGGAACAGTCACGAGGAGTTGAAAAACGCTTTAAACGAATTGCAAAACAAAATGGAATCCACGATGGCTCGGCTGGAAGAGGCAGAGGAGAGAATAGGTGAACTAGAAGATAAAGTTATGGAGAAAGAGGAAGCTGAAAGAAAGAGAGATAAAAAAATCCAGGAGTATGAGGGGAAAATTAGAGAACTAAGTGATACACTAAAAAAAAATAATATACGCATAATTGGTATCCCAGAGGAGGAAGAGAGAGGGAAGGGTGCTGAAGGGGTACTTGAACAAATTATAGCTGAGAACTTCCCTGAACTGGGGAAGGAAAAAGGCATTGAAATCCAAGAGGCACAGAGAACTCCCTTCAGACGTAACTTGAATCGATCTTCTGCACGACATATCATAGTGAAACTGGCAAAATACAAGGATAAAGAGAAAATTCTGAAAGCAGCAAGGGATAAACGTGCCCTCACATATAAAGGGAGACCTATAAGACTCGTGACTGATCTCTCCTTTGAAACTTGGCAGGCCAGAAAGGCTTGGCACGATATCTACAGTGTGCTAAACAGAAAAAATATGCAGCCGAGAATCTTTTATCCAGCAAGTCTGTCATTTAGAATAGAAGGAGAGATAAAGGTCTTCCCAAACAAACAAAAACTGAAGGAATTTGTCACCACGAAACCAGCCCTACAAGAGATCCTAAGGGGGATCCTGTGAGACAAAGTACCAGAGACATCACTACGAGCATAAAACATACAGACATCACAATGACTCTAAACCCATATCTTTCTATAATAACACTGAATGTAAATGGATTAAATGCGCCAACTAAAAGACATAGGGTATCAGAATGGATAAAAAAACAAGACCCATCTATTTGCTGTCTACAAGAGACTCATTTTAGATCTGAGGACACCTTTAGATTGAGAGTGAGGGGATGGAGAACTATTTATCATGCTACTGGAAGCCAAAAGAAAGCTGGAGTAGCCATACTTATATCAGACAAACTAGACTTTAAATTAAAGGCTGTAACAAGAGATGAAGAAGGGCATTATATAATAATCACAGGGTCTATCCACCAGGAAGAGCTAACTATTATAAATGTCTATGCGCCAAATACCCGAGCCCCCAGATATATAAAACAATTACTCATAAACATAAGCAACCTTATTGATAAGAATGTGGTCATTGCAGGGGACTTTAACACCCCACTTACAGAAATGGATAGATCATCTAGACACACAGTCAATAAAGAAACAAGGGCCCTGAATGATACATTGGATCAGATGGACTTGACAGATATATTTAGAACTCTGCATCCCAAAGCAACAGAATATACTTTCTTCTCGAGTGCACATGGAACATTCTCCAAGATAGATCATATACTGGGTCACAAAACAGCCCTTCATAAGTTTACAAGAATTGAAATTATACCATGCATACTTTCAGACCACAATGCTATGAAGCTTGAAATCAACCACAGGAAAAAGTCTGGAAAACCTCCAAAAGCATGGAGGTTAAAGAACACCCTACTAACGAATGAGTGGGTCAACCAGGCAATTAGAGAAGAAATTAAAACATATATGGAAACAAACGAAAATGAAAATACAACAATCCAAACGCTCTGGGATGCAGCGAAGGCAGTCCTGAGAGGAAAATACATTGCAATCCAGGCCTATCTCAAGAAACAAGAAAAATCCCAAATACAAAATCTAACAGCACACCTAAAGGAAATAGAAGCAGAACAGCAAAGGCAGCCTAAACCCAGCAGAAGAAGAGAAATAATAAAGATCAGAGCAGAAATAAACAATATAGAATCTAAAAAAACTGTAGAGCAGATCAACGAAACCAAGAGTTGGTTTTTTGAAAAAATAAACAAAATTGACAAACCTCTAGCCAGGCTTCTCAAAAAGAAAAGGGAGATGACCCAAATAGATAAAATCATGAATGAAAATGGAATGATTACAACCAATCCCTCAGAGATACAAACAATTATCAGGGAATACTATGAAAAATTATATGCCAGCAAATTGGACAACCTGGAAGAAATGGACAAATTTCTAAACACCCACACTCTTCCAAAACTCAATCAGGAGGAAATAGAAAGCTTGAACAGACCCATAACCAGCGAAGAAATTGAATCGGTTATCAAAAATCTCCCAACAAATAAGAGTCCAGGACCAGATGGCTTCCCAGGGGAGTTCTACCAGACATTTAAAGCAGAGATAATACCTATCCTTCTCAAGCTATTCCAAGAAATAGAAAGGGAAGGAAAACTTCCACACTCATTCTATGAAGCCAGTATTACTTTGATTCCTAAACCAGACAGAGACCCAGTAAAAAAAGAGAACTACAGGCCAATATCCCTGATGAATATGGATGCAAAAATTCTTAATAAGATACTAGCAAATCGAATTGAACAGCATATAAAAAGAATTATTCACCATGATCAAGTGGGATTCATTCCTGGGATGCAGGGCTGGTTCAACATTCGCAAATCGATCAACGTGATACATCACATTAACAAAAAAAAAGAGAAGAACCATATGATCCTGTCAATCGATGCAGAAAAGGCCTTTGACAAAATCCAGCACCCTTTCTTAATAAAAACCCTTGAGAAAGTCGGGATAGAAGGAACATACTTAAAGATCATAAAGGCCATTTATGAAAAGCCCACAGCTAACATCATCCTCAACGGGGAAAAACTGAGAGCTTTTTCCCTGAGATCAGGAACACGACAGGGATGCCCACTGTCACCGCTGCTGTTTAATATAGTGCTGGAAGTTCTAGCATCAGCAATCAGACAACAAAAGGAAATCAAAGGCATCAAAATTGGCAAAGATGAAGTCAAGCTTTCGCTTTTTGCAGATGACATGATATTATACATGGAAAATCCGATAGACTCCACCAAAAGTCTGCTAGAACTGATACATGAATTCAGCAAAGTTGCAGGATACAAAATCAATGTGCAGAAATCAGTTGCATTCTTATACACTAACAATGAAGCAACAGAAAGACAAATGAAGAAACTGATCCCATTCACAATTGCACCAAGAAGCATAAAATACCTAGGAATAAATCTAACCAAAGATGTAAAAGATCTGTATGCTGAAAACTATAGAAAGCTTATGCAGGTAATTGAAGAAGATATAAAGAAATGGAAAGACATTCCCTGCTCATGGATTGGAAGAATAAATATTGTCAAAATGTCAATACTACCCAAAGCTATCTACACATTCAATGCAATCCCAATCAAAATTGCACCAGCATTCTTCTTGAAACTAGAACAAGCAATCCTAAAATTCATATGGAACCACAAAAGGCCCCGAATAGCCAAAGTAATTTTGAAGAAGAAGACCAAAGCAGGAGGCATCACAATCCCAGACTTTAGCCTCTACTACAAAGCTGTCATCATCAAGACAGCATGGTATTGGCATAAAAACAGACACATAGACCAATGGAATAGAATAGAAACCCCAGAACTAGACCCACAAACGTATGGCCAACTCATCTTTGACAAAGCAGGAAAGAACATCCAATGGAAAAAAGACAGTCTCTTTAACAAATGGTGCTGGGAGAACTGGACAGCAACATGCAGAAGGTTGAAACTAGACCACTTTCTCACACCATTCACAAAAATAAACTCAAAATGGATAAAGGACCTGAATGTGAGACAGGAAACCATCAAAACCTTAGAGGAGAAAGCAGGAAAAGACCTCTCTGACCTCAGCCGTAGCAATCTCTTACTTGGCACATCCCCAAAGGCAAGGGAATTAAAAGCAAAAGTGAATTACTGGGACCTTATGAAGATAAAAAGCTTCTGCACAGCAAAGGAAACAACCAACAAAACTAAAAGGCAACCAACGGAATGGGAAAAGATATTTGCAAATGACACATCGGACAAAGGGCTAGTATCCAAAATCTATAAAGAGCTCATCAAACTCCACACCCGAAAAACAAATAACCCAGTGAAGAAATGGGCAGAAAACATGAATAGACACTTCTCTAAAGAAGACATCCGGATGGCCAACAGGCACATGAAAAGATGTTCAACGTCGCTCCTTATCAGGGAAATACAAATCAAAACCACACTCAGATACCACCTCACGCCAGTCAGAGTGGCCAAAATGAAGAAATCAGGAGACTATAGATGCTGGAGAGGATGTGGAGAAACAGGAACCCTCTTGCACTGTTGGTGGGAATGCAAATTGGTGCAGCCGCTCTGGAAAGCAGTGTGGAGGTTCCTCAGAAAATTAAAAATAGACCTACCCTATGACCCAGCAATAGCACTGCTAGGAATTTACCCAAGGGATACAGGAGTACTGATGCATAGGGGCACCTGTACCCCAATGTTTATAGCGGCACTCTCAACAATAGCCAAATTATGGAAAGAGCCTAAATGTCCATCAACTGATGAATGGATAAAGAAATTGTGGTTTATATACACAATGGAATACTACGTGGCAATGAGAAAAAATGAAATATGGCCTTTTGTAGCAACATGGATGGAACTGGAGAGTGTGATGTTAAGTGAAATAAGCCATACAGAGAAAGACAGATACCATATGGTTTCACTCTTATGTGGATCCTGAGAAACATAACAGAAACCCATGGGGGAGGGGAAGGAAAAAAAAAAAAGAGGTTAGAGTGGGAGAGAGCCAAAGCATTAGAGACTGTTAAAAACTGAGAACAAACTGAGGGTTGATGGGGGGTGGGAGGGAGGGCAGGGTGGGTGATGGGTATTGAGGAGGGCACCTTTTGGGATGAGCACTGGGTGTTGTATGGAAACCAATTTGACAGTAAATTTCATATATTAAAAAATAAAAAAAATAAAAAATAAAAAAAAAAAAAAAAAAAAAAAAGAAAAATAAAAGCTAAGTTTTAAAAGAAAAAGTTATATAATTTCAAATTACATTTTCAAATATTTAAAGCTAATTAATGTTTTTGAGAATGTGAAGAAATGGGTGCTCTCATACTCTCCTGGGAGAGCATGTATTTGCTTAAATATTTTGAAGAGTAATTTGGTAATGTATGTATAATATACCTTAGAATATTTGCTTTGATACAAAAATTCTACTTCTAGGAATTTCTCTTAAGGAAAAATTAAAAAGCATGAGAAAGCTACAAATATGTTCATTGCAGCTTTCTTTATAATGGTATTAACTTAGTAACAACATAAAAATCCTTCAACATGGGATTTCTTGGGGCACCTGGAGGGCTCAGCTCAGATCATGATCTCACAGCTGTGGGATTCAGCCCCTCGTTGGGCTCTGTGCAGAGTGTGGAGGCTGCTTGGAATTAAAAAACAAAACTCATGGGATTTCTTAATTAAGTCATGGTACATACATAAACTTTTAAATGGCTATTGACCTCGTAGTTGTTGCCAACCTAATGGTCATCACTTTCCTCTTCTCTCTTGTTAACAGAATTACCATTTTTTTTTTTTAGGTATTGAGGTAATATGCTCAGGGAAGGTGGGCGTAGTCTGAGGAGTGAATTGTGATGACAGTGGTAATCCAATATCTATGTGTTTGGTTTAGAGGTCAACAAATGAGTTATTTCTGGTCAATGAGACACTAACGTTGTTCTTCTTGGAGCTTTTGGGAAGGTTTTTCATCCTGATAAAAATACATACATGAGGAGGAAACCCTGCCCATTTGTTCCTGTCTTTAGATATTTCATGTGAGGATATAAGAATGCGGTGCTTGCGGCTATGTAGCTATCTTATGACTCTGAGGGAAAGCTATGAGAATCATAGAAGTGCCACCTCAAAGCTTTGCGTTGTTGAGTGGTATAGTCGCTTTAAAACTATCTAATTCAAGACTTTTTATCTGTTTAATTTCCCTTTTTCGGAGTTCCATTACTTACAAATGAAATTACTCTGACTTATAAAACACTATAGATAATGAAAAGAGTTCCAACTCTGAAGTTAAACACAGCTTGGTTTCAAATCTTGGGTAACTCTTACTAGGGCTACTCCACTATTAGACCATGGACTATTTACTGAAATTGTCAAAGCCGTAGTTTTTTCATCTGTAAAATAAGGATAATAATATAACTTCTATCTTATAAGGTTGTAGTGTGAAGGTTAAATATATATAGAGCTTACCACAGTACCCTCAGTAAAATCTCAATGAATATTGGCTATTGATAATTAAAGCAGCAATATTAATCTATACTGATATGAAAGAATGTACATTATATTAAGTGATAAAAGGACAATTATGTATGGTAGTTAACCATTTTGTGAAAATAAATGTATATTCTGAGAAAAAGTCTAGTAATATATACTAATCAAAATGTTAAAAATAATAATAATCTTTGGCTGTTAGGATTACTGTTTTAATTCTCTCCTTTATATTTTCCTAAATGTTCTAGAATTGTTTTAATGATTATATATTCCTTTTTATATATTTTTAAAAGCTAGTTAAATTTGGTAGGAGGTAGGAAGAAGCAAAAAGAGTGGAAGACCTATAGAGGATATTTAGAGGAAGGAGTGAGAAATAAGGATGAGTATTGTTGCAGAAGCAAAGGAAGGAACTGATTTCAAGAAGGGAGTAGCCAACATTATTGAATGCTTCTGAGGAGTGGCCAGTTAGTGGAACACTGAAAAGCGTTCATGGAATTTCACAATATCAAGTCACCTTAGAGTTGTGTCAACCAAGAAATCAGAGTGTACTAGAAATGAGAAGGAAATGCGTAATTAAGAATTGGATTCTGGGGCTCCTGGGTGGCTCAGTTGGTTGGGCATCCGACTTCTGCTCAGGTCATGATCTCACCGTCCATGAGTTCGAGTCCCGCATTGGGTTCTCTGCTGACAGCTCAGAGCCTAAAGCCTGGAGTCTGCTTTGAATTCTGTGTCTCCCTCTCTCTCTGTCCTTCCCCCCACTTGCATCTGTCTCTCTCTGTCTCAAAAATAAAATGAAAACATTAAAAGAAATTTTTTTTAAAGAATTGGGTTGAGCGGTGCCTGAGTAGCTGAGTTGGTTAAGCATCCCCAACTTTGGCTCAGGTCATGATCTCGAGGTTTTCAGGTTGGAGCCCCACGGTGGACTCTGTGCTGACAGCTCAGAGCCTGAAGCATGCTTCGGATTCTCTTTCTCCCTCTCTCTGCCCCTGCCCCCACTTGTGTTTTCTCTCTCTCTCTCTCTCAAAAATAAATATTTTAAAAAAAGAGTTGAGAAGTGGACAAGGTAAATGTATATTAATCTTTCAAAAAAATTGGTCGTGAAGAAGAGAGATAGGGCAGTGTTTTGGAAAAAAGCCAGTAGAGAAAGAGAGAGAGAGAGAGAGAGAGAGACTTAAGTTACAAAACATAAGAAGAGTTGCTAGGGCAAGGACCCTAGGGAAGTGGAAGACAATGGTATCCAATTGTACTTGTATGGGGAAATCATCTTCTACAAATGAGAACTTTCACAGTTCACTCAGTAGTGAGTTTTTCTACTCTCTTGCTTATATATTTTGATGAACAGAATTTCATAATTTTAATAATAAAACATAAATCCCATTATTGTCAGTGATTTTATGTCTTATAGAAATAATTTCTGACTCCAAGTTCAGAAGGATACTCTCCTATATTCTAAAAATGTTAAAGTTTGCATTTCATATTTAAGTCCATAATCCATCTGGAATTGATTTTTGTTTGTAGTATGAGGTAGGGATTCAATGTCATTTAAAAATTTTGGATAGCAAATTATTCCAGCCTGATTATTTTTATCCATTGGTGTTCAATGTCTTGGTATGTGAGTCATGTAAATGGTATACAGGAGCCAACTCATAGCAATTTGTGAAAATTGCTAACATCTCCCCCCAGTTTTGAATTTAGTGAAGTCTTTCTGGCAGCTTGAAATTAGCCAAGATTGTAGTATTTACACCATGGAAATCAGCAAACAACTACAAATCAAGGCTGTTTGACTGGAGAGCTGACTTATTTGTGATGATTTGCTCTTAAAAAAAAAAAGAGAGATTCTGGGGCGCCTGGGTGGCTCAGTTGGTTGGACGTCGGACTTCAGCTCAGGTCATGATCTCACGGTTTGTGGGTTTGACCCCTGCATCGGGCTCTGTGCTGACGGCTGAGAGCTTGGAGCCTGTTTCAGATTCTGTGTCTCCTTCTCTCTTTGCCCCTCTCCCACTTGTGCTCTGTCTCTCTCTGTCTCTTAAAAATAAATAAATGTAAAAAAAAAATTCTGTCTTTCCGCGGGAACCACCAACTTCCAGTAATTTGCCAAAATGACCAACACAAAGGGAAAGAGGAGAGGTATTCGCTATATGTTCTCTAGGCCTTTTAGAAAACATGGAGTTGTTCCTTTGGCCACATCCATGCGAATCTATAAGAAAGGTGATATCGTGGACATCAAAGAATTGGGCACTGTTCAAAAAGGAATGCTCCACAAATGTTACCATGGCAAAACTGGAAGAGTCTACAGTGTTACCCAGCATGCTGTTGGCATCGTTGTAAACAAGCTAAAGGCCAGATTCTTGCTAAGAAAATTAACGTATGTATTGAGCATATTAAGCACTCAAAGAGTCGTGATAGCTTCCTGAAGGGTGTGAAGGAAAATGATAAAAAAAAAGAAGGACGCCAAGGAGAAAGGTACTGAGGTTCCACTGAAGTGCTAGGCTGCCCCGCCCAAGAAGCACACTTTGTGAGAACCAATGGAAAGGAGCCTGAGCTGCTGGAACCCATATGAATTCACAGCATGATAAATGTAAAAAAATAAAAGACCTCAAGACTGTAAAAATGTTTCCCTTATTTGAGTAGCTGTGTGGTGTCCTCTCCCTCAAAGAAATATTTAAAGCAAACTTTAATTGTGTCCTAATTCATTGGGTGATGTCTTTTTTTTTTTTTTTAATTTTTGTTAAGTTTATTTTTGAGAGAGAGACAGAGACAGAGACAGAGCATGAATGGAAGAGGGGCAGAGAGAGAGGGAGACAGAATACGAAGCAGGCTCCAGACTCTGAGCTGGATGTGGAGTGCTAACTCACAAACTATGAGATCATGACCTGAGCTGAAGTCGGATGCTTAACGGATTGAGCCACCCAAGTGCCCCTCGGGTGATGTCTTTATTCAAATTTGGTGGTTTATTTCTTGCTGAAAGATGTGAGGTGGTTTATTGTATACAGCAGAATATACTCAACTGGTTAGGAGCTGACAGATATTACTTATAAAATATTTACAGTAGTTTGAAAATAGTCCCTCTAAATCACTAAGAAAAAACAGTTTTAAAAATACACGAAAGCTTATCTGTTGCATTGTATTTAAGCTCAGGGAAAGTGGAGTACTTGTAATTGTATCCTGTCTTAAATAGCTGTGTTTTAAGGATAAAGAACTTGCCTTTGAAACCTATTACTTAAAAATAGATTGTTTAAAGCACTGTGTCTGGTTCCTACTAAACCGTTTTCCCTATCATTTCCTGTTACTGTTTCTTCTATATGGTGCTCTAGCTATTAGGAAAAATTTGTTTATTGGGACTGCTCTTTCTTGCCCCAGTTCCTTTGCCTGAAAATACCTACCTTTCTAAAGTTGGTGAATTTCTGATTGTCCTTTGTTCATCTTGAGTGTCTAAGTGAACCTTACCTGATAAAGGTATTTTAAGGAATGAAAGTGTTTGGAATCAGAGGAGAGAAATTCTAGTTTGGGATGATAGAATAAAATCCCTTATATATGTTCCCACAGCAGGGGAAAAGATTCTAGATACTTTATTATTATTTATTTATTTTATTATACTTTATTATTTACTTATTTTAAGATTTTATTTTTAAGTTATCTCCCAACACACCCAACACAGGGTTCAAACTCACAACCCTGAGATCAAGAATCTCATGCTCTACTGACAGAGCCACAAGGCCCCTGGGTTGCTAATACTTTATTTATGATTGTCACATCTATGTTCATGAATGAGATTGATCTGAAATTTTCTTTCTTGTAATACCCTTGCTTGAATATGGTATAAAAAATATTCTAGTATTATAATTTAGTTGAAGAGTGCTTATTTTGTTTGTATTCTCTGGAAAAGCTGATTAAAATTGAAATTAACTCTTCTCAGTAGAACTTGCTGGTAAAACCATTTGGTCCTGGTTCAGTGTAATGTGTGGTGGTGGTGGTGGTGTGTGTGTGTGTGTCTGTGTCTGTGAAAAGATTAAAGATATTCAAGATAATGAATTTCTGTATTGGTTATAAGATCACTTATGTTTTTATGTTTTTTTCTTGAGTCTGTTTTCTAAAAACTTTCCACTTCACTCAAATTTACTAAGAAAAGACTTTCTTAATATTCTTATGTTTTTAATTTATGCTGCAGTTATTTTCCCTTAAATTTATAATACTTTCTTTTTTTTTTTTTAACGTTTATTTATTTTTGAGACAGAGAGAGACAGAGCATGAACGGGGGAGGGTCAGAGAGAGAGGGAGACACAGAATCTGAAACAGGCTCCAGGCTCTGAGCGGTCAGCACAGAGCCCGACGCGGGGCTCGAACTCACGGACTGCGAGATCATGACCTTAGCCGAAGTCGGCCGCTTAACCGACTGAGCCACCCAGGCGCCCCTAATTTATAATACTTTCACTTGTGTTTCTCTTTCTTCTGATCAATATTGCCAGAGGTTTGACAATTTTATTCGTGTTTCCTTTGTTGATACTCTTTTGTGTATATTTGTTTTCTATTTCATTAATTTATATTATTTTCTCACTTTGAATATCTTTTTTCTGTTGCACTTTATATAATGTTTTAATGTTTTCAGCTTATGTCATTCATTTTCAGCTTTTCTTTTTTCTAAGATATGGCCATATATTTCCTCTAGTACTGCAAGTTTTGATGTGTACTGTTTTTCATTATCATTTAGTTCCATTTTTTCTTTCACTATATTCTTCTTTATTCCATGAATACTTTAGAAACATTTAGAAATTTTTAAATGTAGATTTTTAAAAATATTTTTTTGTTATTTATTTATGATAATTAGCATTGTAGTCAGGATGTAGTCAGTATGATACTAATTCATCAAAATTTGTTGAGACTTGCTTTATCTCCTAATACATAGTCAGTTTTCATAAATACTCCTTATATATTAAAAAAGTTGTATTTTTGCAGATGCTGGATGCAATTTTTTATATGTGTATTAAATCAAACTTGTTCAAATATTATTTTTAAAATATTTTTTAGAGGGAGTGCACAAGATGGGGGGAGGGACAGAGGGAGACACAGAGAGAGAGAAAGAGAGAGAATCTTAAGCAGGCTTCAGGCTCAGCATGGAGCCCAATGGGAAGTTCAGGCTCATAAGTATGGAATCATGACCTGAGCCGAAATCCAGAGTCAGACTCTCAACTGACTGAGCCACCCAGGTGCCCCTCAAATATTCTTTATCCTTACTAATTTTCTGATCTACTTACTCTATCATTATTAAGTGAGTTTATTAAAATCTCTCACTTCGGTGGATTTGCCAATTTCTCTTTGTTATTTTGTCAATTTTAGCTTTCTGTATTTTGAAGTTATTTTTTGTATAAGTTTTCCCAATATTTTATTTTGAGAAGAGACTCCTACATAAAAATTGAAAGAATAATTCAACAAACATCCATACATCTTTTATTTAGATTCACAAACTGTTACCATTTTGTCACATTTTGCTTTCTCTATTTCTATATGAGTATGTATGAATTTACGTCTTTTTTTAAGTTGAAGTGAAACCCATAGTATAAAATTAATGATTTTAGAGTGTAAAATTCAATGACATTTAGTATATTCACAATGTTGTGTAACCACCACCTTTATCTAATTTCAAAACATTTCATCACGCCAAAAGAAAACCCGGCACCCATTGAGCAGTTGCTCCCCATTTCTCCCTCCTTCTAGCTCTGGAACCAACAAACTACTTTTTGTCTCTATGAATTTACCTATTATATATATTTCATAAAAATGAGATCATGCACTATATGGCATTTTGTGTCTGGGTTCTTCCACTTGGCATAATATTTTTGAAGTTCAACAATATTGTAGCATGTATCAGTATTTCATTTATAATATATATATACCTTATTTGTTTATCCATTCATCTGTTGATGGACAGTTGGATTGTTTTCACCTTTCAACTTTTGTGAATAATGATGTAATGAATATCAGCATCAGCATACAAGTATCTGTTTGAGTCCCTGTTTTCAATTCTTTTAGATATATACGTCAGGCTGGAATTGCTGAGTCATATGGTAATTATATGTTTAACTTTTGTAGGAACTGCCAAAGTATTTCCAGAGTGACTGCACTATTTTACATTCTCACTAGCAATATATAAGAATTCCAATTTTCTACATTCTCATCAACACTTGTTATTTTCTGTTTTTGTTTTATTATTATAGTTATTCTAGTGGGTATGAAGTGGTATCTCATTGTGGTTTTAATTTGCATTTCCCTAGTGACTAATGATATAGAGCATTTTTTCATGTGCTTGTCTACCATTTGTATATTCTTTTTAACAGAAATGTCTATTGAAGTCCTTTGTGCACTTTTAAAAAAAAATTTTTTTTTTTAACGTTTATTTATTTTTGAGACAGAGAGAGACAGAGCATGAACAGGGGAAGGGCAGAGAGAGAGGGAGACACAGAATCTGAAACAGGCTCCAGGCTCTGAGCTGTCAGCACAGAGCCCAACGCGGGGCTTGAACTCACCGACCGTGAGATCATGACCTGAGCCGAAGTCGGACGCTTAACTGACCAAGCCACCCAGGCGCCCCTTTTGTGCACTTTTAAATTGGGTTGTTTGTCTTTTTGTTTTTGAGTTGTAAGAGTTCTTGTGTATTCGAGACACTATATTCTTGTCAGATGTAAGTTTCAAATATTTTCCATTCTGAGGTTATCTTTTTACTTAATAATGCTCTTTGATGTACAAAAATTTTTAATTTTGATGAAGTCAAGTTTATCTATTTTTTCTTCTGTTGCTCATACTTTTAATGGCACATCTAAGAATCTCTTGTCTGAGTACATGAAGATTTACCTCTATGTTTTCTTCAAAGAGCTTTATAGTTTTAGTACTTACATTTAGGTCTTTGATCCATTTTGACTTAATTTTTCTATGTGCTGTGAGATAGGAGCCCAACTTCATTCTTTTATATCTAGATATCCATTTGTCCTACTACCATTCATTGAAAAAACTGTTCTTTCTCCATTGAATAGTGTTGGCACACTTGTTGAAAATCAGTTGTTCATAGATATATAAGTGTATTTTTACCCTCTCAATTTTGTTTGGTTGGTATATCGGTTTATTCTCATGCCAGTACAGCCTTGCTTTGATTACTGTAACTTTTTTGTAAGTTTGTAACCAGGAAGAATGAGGCCTCCATCTTTGTTCTTCTTTTTCAAGATTGTTTTGGCTATTCAGAGCCTCTTGTAGTTCCACATGAATTTGAGGATTGGCTTTTCTGTTGTTGCAAAAAAGGCCTTTGGAATTTCAATGAGTCTGTACATCCCTTTGGGTAGTATTGCTATATAACAATATTGTTTTCCAATCCACGACACGGAGTATCTTTCCATTTATTTAGTTAGCTCTTTAATTTCTTTCAGCAGTTTTTTATATTTATCAGTATGTAAGTCTTTAATCTCCTTGGTTATATGTATTCTGAGCTACTTTTATTTTTCGGATGCTATTATAAATGGAATTGTTTTCTTAGTTTTCTTTTTGGATTGTTTACTGCTGTTATATAGCAACACAACTGATTTTTATTAATGTTTATTTATTTATTTTGAGAGAGAGAGATAGAGCAAGCAGGGGAGGGGCTGAGAGAGAGGGAGACAGAGAATCCCAATCAGGCTCTGCACTGTCACACAAAGCCCAACGTGGAGTTTGAATTCGTGAACTGTGAGAGAATGACCTGAGTTGAAATTAAGAGTTGGTCGCTCAACCAACTGAACCACGCAGGTGCCCTGCAACACAACTGATTTTTGAGTGTTAGTCTTATACCCTGTAACTTGTTGAATTAGTTTACTAGTTCTATTAGTTCTTTTATGGATTTTTTTAAAGTAGGTTCCAAGACCAGTGTGGAACCCAACGTAGGGCTTGAACTAATGGCCCTCAGATCAAGACCTGAGGTGAGAACAAGAGCTGGACACTCAACTTACTGAGCCACCCAGGCACCCTTCTTGTATGGATTGTTGAGGGGATTTCCTATGTAAAGGATCGTGTTGTTTGTGAATAGGAATAGTTTTATTTCTTTCTACTTTGTATGCCTTTTTTTGTTGTTGTTGCCTAATTGTTTTGGTTAGGACTTCTAGTAAAGTGTTCAGTCGCACTGGTGAAAGTGAGCATTCTTGTCTTGTTCCTGATCTTAAAGGAAAAACTCCTAGTCTTTCATCACTGAGTCCAACATTAGCTGTTTTCTGGTGGTGGTTTATGTCTAGATTTCTGTGAAAATTTTTTAACTGTGTTTGCAATATATAAGGCTTTTTGAATACAAAAATTTATGTATTTGATCATTTTGGAAATATTATTAACTTTCCTTCATTATTTCATTTATCTTTCACTATTATAAGTATATATTTGTTAGACCTTCTCTGTGCTATGTGTTCATACTTATTAAATATATTCTATTTCATTGTTTTTTTGTGTGTTGTATTCTGAGTAGTTCCCTCAGATATAGCTTTCAATTTACTAATTATTTCTTCAGTTCCATCTAGTCTGCTGTTTAATCCACATCCTTGGGTGGGTTTTTAAAAAATTTTCAATAATTGTATTTTTGCATTTCTAAAAGTTCTTATTGGTTCTTTTATAACTCAGCTGATTTTTTATAAATTCATTCTTTGGCTTTATGTTCTTTTATTTCTTTAAGTATATTAAACATGTTTATCTTGTATTCTATATCAGTATAGATATATACCTTGTATATATAGCTTTTTATGTTAAAATTATATATAACTTCCTAAACTGAAGTTTTTGTGAGTCTCATTCTGAAATTTTTTATGCTGACTTTGTTCACAATAATTTATTCTTCGTGTCTCATTATGTCAAAGTATGGATTTATGTTCCTTGAAATTTTATTGGTGGGATTTTTTTTTGAGGCCTAAATTAAAGTTAAATTTCTTGAGAGATTTGTTTTATTTTCTGCTCAATGTCTGGACTAAGACTAGGACTAATTTGAACGAAAATTTCTGTTTGTGTTTTTGGGACCATTCAGATTTTGTAAATCCTATCATTAAACCCACTTCAGGGTGGACTTGTAGTCTTGAATTATCAAGAATGACTTATCTTTTGCCTTGATTTACGGCCAAGAGTGAGACAATTTTCCTTAACATCTTTCTCCGTAGGATAGATTATTTTCTAGATTACTCACTGAGGATATGGGTCTTTGGGATTCTTTGTTATTTGCAAAGTCCAGTATAATATCCTGCCTTCACGGGCCTACATTGTCTCTTGTCTGCCATGCCCAATGCCTTTTAAAACTAAAACTCTAGGCCACCAAAGATTGACAGATACCCAAGACAGGAGCTGTCTTCAGATTTCATATCTCTTTGGAGTTATGATCCTCTTCTTATACTTTTTTTTAGCTTTGGAGGCTCTCTCTTGCATTCTTGATAAGTCAATCATGGATGTAAAAAAAAATTTTTTTTAATTTAACTAGCATTTTAAAGATATTTTGCACTTAAGAACTTTTAGAAATGCAAAAATACAATTATTGAAATTTTTTAAAAAACCCACCCAAGGATGTGGATTAAACTGGGCATTTAAAAAGAAATTTGATAGGTTTTTGCCAAGGACTAGAATTTTGTTATTTCTGAATAAAGATAACATATACCATATTTAGCTTAACCTTTCCCCTACTCTTAAATTGTCATGCTAATTTTCTTTATTATTTCTTCATTAGTTTTTTTACTAAGTATAATAGTGAGGTGAATATCTTTCCTCTTTGTTTATTTGTTGCTTTATTAATATCTTGATTATTTCCTTGGAATATTTTTGAATAGGATTTCTGGGTCAAAGGAAAAACGGCCATTGATTTGAAGGAAGTTTAGGAAGTAGTATCTACAAGAATTGGACGTAGGAGGTAAGGCAGAGGAGGGAATCTAGTATGAGACTTAAGTTTTTGGCTTAAGTAACAGGCTAGATGATGATGTCATTAACTAAGATTGGGAACACAGGTTAAGGTGGGTGTGTGCGTGGGGAATGATAACAAATTCAGTTTGGACATGCTGTATCTGAGGTTAGGTCACGTAGGTAGAGAAATTTTTAGTAGGCAGTTGCAAATACAGGGCAGAGGCTCAGGAGAGGGTTTTGGGCTATAGACACAGATATGGGATTCACAAAATTGGGGGTTCCAGGAGCCTGGAATCTATCAAATGTATTTTCAGGGATTAATGTATTTGATAAATTGATTTTTATCCTAATGCTTCTATTCATGCTTTCATTTCAATAATAATCTGGATCACTCGGATGACCACTTTATTAATAGTATTGCCAACTTACTTCAGTGTCTTTATTTGTATTAATGTTTATAATCTTGCTGGTGCCAAGTATCACAGAGCCAGGCTTACTATGTAAATGATGCATTCAGGTCAAGTGAAGATGAAGTGATATCATTGTGTGCTTGCTCATATGAATGAAGGTTTCATAGTAGTATGAATAGAGAAAAGTGGTGGGAGAACTGAATCATCACATGGTACATAGTTCTATTTAAATTAAAAAGAATCTATGTTACTAGCAGCCACGCCCACATTCACATTCTGAGTTGGCAAATTGGTTTCAAGGAAAAAAGCATAACAATCCTAATAAATTAATGTTTATTTCATCGTATGAGTTTTTTTAGATTTTTAGTTTTATTTGAGTGTATTTTATAAAGATTTTGCTTGTAAACTTGTTAGGAACTAAAAGCATAAAGAATTTATGCTTATTTAAGTAAGTGAATAATACAATAAAAATAATTTTGGTCAACATTGAAAAGACAATAATTTTTTTAGATTATACAAATTTGTGTGTCAGAGCTGAGCCATGGATATAAGTAGGACTTGTCCAGAGAAAGTTCAAAGTGGAGAAAGAAAGGGTGCTGGGAACAGAATGCTGGGAAGCATCAGTAATTAAGTAATGCATGAAGGGAAAGAGAAAAACTTACAAACCCAATGTTAAGATGGGAATAAGGTGGTTAAAAGGAGGGAATTGAAATGTCTTTGAAAGGCATATATGGCCTTTTCCCAAACACTTTCAGTGGAATGAGTAAATAAGTGGTGAGAATGTAGGTAGGAACAGTGTCAGAACAGTTTCTTTTTTTTTTTTTTTTTTTTTTAATTTTTTTTTTTCAACATTTATTTATTTTTGGGACAGAGAGAGACAGAGCATGAACGGGGGAGGGGCAGAGAGAGAGGGAGACACAGAATCGGAAACAGGCTCCAGGCTCTGAGCCATCAGCCCAGAGCCTGACGCGGGGCTCGAACTCACGGAGTGCGAGATCGTGACCTGGCTGAAGTCGGACGCCCAACCGACTGCGCCACCCAGGCGCCCCAGAACAGTTTCTTAAAATGAGCTTGGTTAAGATTGAAAGGAAAGAAAGAATGTTCTGGAATGGGACATAACATCATTATAAATGCAAGTCCTTGAACATATTTATGTGCTAAAAAGGAATAATGAAGGAAGGATTCACCTATATATCGGAAGAAATAATTGACAAAATGGGATCTCAGTAAAGATGGGACTCAATGTGAGATAGATAACAGATGGCAGGGTTTTCCCTTGAAGAGTAATGGTAATATTCATTTGAGATGAGATATGAGTAAGTTTAAAACTGGAAACTGGAGTCATGCTGTATAGCTTGTAAGTTTCTATGAAGTAAGGACCAGAGTGATGGGGAGGTAGTTGTAGAAGATTCATGAAAACAGTGATGAAGATTTGTAATAGTTATTATGAGAAATGGGTTGGGAACTTAACCAACAGTGTTGACAACCTTGCTGAGATCAGGGTTCTAGTTTTGGCTGTGCGACTTACTAGCTCTATGAATTAAGCAAATAATCTAACCTGTCTGAATATTTGTAGAATGAGGAATTTGGACAATGTACCTACTTCTTTTTTTTAGTTAAAATTATTTTTTATTGAATTATAATTGGCATATAATATTAGTTTCAGGTGTATAGTATATTGATTTTATATTTTTTTACATTCTGAAGTGATCACTTGGTTAGGTCTGATTACTATCTGTCACTATACAAAGTTGTAATATTATTGACTATATTCCACATAATTCACACACATCTTTTTGACTTATTTACTTTATAACTGGAGGTTCATACCTCTAAATCCCCTTTGCCTATTTCACCCATCTCCCTACACTCTTCCCCGCTGGCAAATACCAGTTTGTTCTCTCTGTGAATCTATTTCTGTTTTATTTGTTTTGTTTTTTTGTTTTGTTTAATTTATTTTGTTTAATTTATTTTAATTTAATTGTTTATTTAACTTATTTTTAATTGTTTGTTTGTTTCATATAAATGAAATCATATGATATTTGTCTTTATCTGACTTATTTCACTTAGCATAATATCCTCTAGGTTCAGCCTTGTCACAAAGGGTAAGATTTCCTTCATTTTTGTGGCTGAGTAATATTTCATTGTAGATATACTACCAGTTCTTCTTTATCCATTAATCTGTCAATGGACACTTAGTTTCCTTCCATATCCTGGCTATTATAAATAGTGCTTCAGTGAACATAGGGGGCCATATCTTTTTGAATTAGTGTTTTTGTCTTCTTTGGATAAATACATAGAAGTGGAATTGCTGGATTGTATGGTAATTCTATTTTTATTTATTTAATTAATTTATTTATTTATTTTTAATTTTTTTAACGTTTATTTATTTTCGAGACATAGACAGAGCATGAACGGGGGAGGGTCAGAGAGAGAGGAAGACACAGAATCCGAAACAGGCTCCAGGCTCTGAGCTGTCAGCATGGAGCCCGATGCGGGGCTTGAACTCACAGACTGTGAGATCATGACCTGAGCCGAAGTCGGAGGCTCAACCGACTGAGCCACCCAGGCGCCCCTGTATGGTAATTCTATTTTTAATTTTGAGGAACCCCCATACTATTTTCCACAGTGGCTGCACCACTTTACATTTCCACTAAGAGTGCATAAGCGTTCCCTTTTCTCCACATCCTCACCAACATTTACTTCTTGTCTTTTTGGTAATAGCCATTCTGACAGGTGTGAAGTGATAGCTCATTGTGGTTTGATTTGCATTTCCCTGATGATGAGTGATGTTGAGCATATTTTCATGTGTCTCTTTGTCACCTATATGTCTTCTTTGGACAAATGTCTGTTCAGGTCCTTTGCCTGTGTGTTAATCAGATTATTTGGGGTTTGGGGGATTGAGTTGTATCAGTTCTTTATATGTTTTGGATATCAACCCCTTATTGGATATATTGTTTCCAAGTATTTTCTCCCATTCAGTAAGTTGCCTTTCTATCTTGTTGATGGTTTCCTTTGCTGTCCATAAGCTTTTTAGTTTGATGTAGTTCCATTTGTTTATTTTTGCTTTGTTACCCTTGCCTGAGGAGACATATCCAAAAATATATTGCAAAGACCAGTGTCAAAGAGCTTACTGCCTGTGTTTTCTTCTAGGAGTTTTATGGTTTCAGGTCTTATAGTTAAGTCTTTAATCCATTTTGGGTTTATTTTTGTGTATGGTGTAAGAAGGTGGTCCAGTTTCATTCTTTTGCATGTAGCCATCTGGTTTTCCCAACACGGACTAGGTAATTTATAAAGAGCTTTTAAGTCCCCAAATCATTTAATTTAGAAGTCAGGCACTAACTCCTTTCTAATAAGAAATCTAACACAATAAATATTTTCCCCTTTTAAGAGTTACTTTGGAACCAAAAACTAGGCCTTTTTAGACTACATTTAGTTTGAAAGTCCACATGGAGAATTAAAAAGCCAGTTAAAATAGGAAGGGAAAAGGAATGGAAGACTTATTTTTTTCTCCTCTTCAAGCACACCAACCATCCACTGAAGCAAACAACACTCACAGAAAGATACAGGAACTAGAATAAGAAAAAAAGGTGAAATAAATTGTTGTCAGTGTCTTTTTGTCTTCTAGTTCCTAGGAATTTGTAAGTGAATTCCAACTTTGTGTTAAGTTATTGTGAAATTCCAGTGAGGAATTGAGGAAAATGAGATAGCCTGGAGGAATTTTTTTTTAATTTTTTTTTAATGTTTATTTATTTTTTGAGAGAAAGAGAGAATGAGTAGGGGAGGGACAGAGAGAGACACACACAGAATCTGAAGCAGGCTCCAGGCTCTGAGGTGTCAGCACAGAGCCCCACATGGGCCTTGAAGTCACGAACTGTGAGATCATGACCTGAGCTGAAGTCCAAGGATTAACAAACTGAGTCACCCAGGTGCCCCTCTTATATATCTGTCTGTCTACAAATAGATAGATAGATAGATAGATAGATAGATAGATAGATAGATAGATGATAGATTTTCCAGGAATAGAATTTAGTAATTCATCACTTACATTTAGCATCCATGCTGCTCATCCCAACCAGTGTCCTCTTTAATGCCCCTCACCCGTTTAGCCCTTTGCCCCACCCAACACCCTGCTGGCAACCTTCAGTTTTTCTCTGTATTTAAGAGTCTCTTATGGTCTGTCTCCACTGGAGGAATTTCTTGTAAGAGAATCCACTCTAAAAGTCTAACTACTCTGCATCTTTAAGGAAGGAGTGGCTCCAAATAAACACAGGCTTGATAATGATTGAAAATGTAACTTTAGTGGGTCACCTCTCTTTGCTCTCAAGAATTTTTTTTACAATTAAACTTTTTTTAAAATTTAAATTCTTTACAATTTGCGGTATGAATCAACTGAAATAACTTCCTAAATACCATATCTGGCCTTGTAAAGAGTCAAGACCACATTCAACAATCATGGGAATACCTAACTCTTTATTTTCCTTCAAGAAAGGTCTTTATGTAAAAAAAGACCAAAGCAATCTGAGTTGTGCCTGAAATTCAAGAAAACCCAGAGCTATATGATTCCCTGAGCTGCTTGGCCTGGAATACTCAGGAGCTGCTTGTATGGAGCTGTGTGCACCTACTGTACTCCATGCATTCAGCCCTCAGCTAATAATGCCTGCGAAGAGTAGACCTCCAGCAGAAGGAAGAGTTCCAGTCCTGCCAACTATTACACTATTTATGTATTCACAGTTCCGCTTCTCTCACCAGAATGTGAATTCCTGGAGGGCAGAGAAATTGTCTAATTCATCTTTTTTTTTTTTCAACGTTTTTAATTTATTTTTTGGGACAGAGAGAGACAGAGCATGAACGGGGGAGGGGCAGAGAGAGAGGGAGACACAGAATCGGAAACAGGCTCCAGGCTCCGAGCCATCAGCCCAGAGCCTGACGCGGGGCTCGAACTCATGGACCGCGAGATCGTGACCTGGCTGAAGTCGGACGCTTAACCGACTGCGCCACCCAGGCGCCCCCTAATTCATCTTTTTATCCCTAGCGCCTTTAACAGCAACTTGCACATAGCAACTTCTAATATCTTCTTACGGGATAAATAAATGATTTAAATCTATGATTCAGTATCCCAAATAATAAAAGGCAGAGTGTATAATAATTTCTAAGCATTCTTAAGGTATGGCTAATAACAGTTCTTTTCAGTCATGTTAACACAAAAAGAAATGGCACTTGGCATCTTTGGAAATTAAGGAAATATATATTGGTTGGATATATATTGAAAATCAATGTATATATTTCTGAATGCACATATGAGCATATGTTGTTCTGATTATTTCCACATATCTCTTGCCAGGCAGATTTTTCTAAAGCACCATCTTTATTTTGTTATTTCTCTGATTAAGGCCCCATGATGACTTCTAGTTGTATAATGTATTGGTTTGGAGCTTTTGGACACTAACAAAAAGCAGTTTTCATTTAATCCAAAATTTCATCAGTGTTGTGTAATGGAAGTGGTATAGAATTATGCTATGTGGGCATAATTATTACTCAATACTTATTTGAATGCAGGGGACAGAAACTCAATTCAATTAGTTGAAGAAGGAGAAGGAGGAGAAGAAGAGGAGGAGGAGGAGGAGGAGGAGGAGGAGGAGGAGGAGGAGGAGAAGAAGAAGAAGAAGAAGAAGAAGAAGAAGAAGAAGAAGAAGAAGAAGAAGGAGAAGAAGAAGGATGACGAAGGAGGGGGAGGGGGAGGGGGAGGAGGAAGAGGAGGACGAGAGGGAGAGAGGGAGAGAGAAAGAAAGAAGAAAGAAAGAACGAAAGAAAGAAAGAAAGAAAGAAAGAAAGAAAGAAAGAAAAAAGAAAGAAAAGGAAAGAAGAGAAAATGTTTTTTTGAGTTAATGGGAAGTCCAGGAGATTGCACCTG
Organism: Panthera onca; assembly: GCF_046562875.1. NCBI lineage: Eukaryota > Metazoa > Chordata > Mammalia > Carnivora > Felidae > Panthera > Panthera onca. Next base: position 47,596,605 of record NC_138344.1, read on the forward strand.
GCTGTAGGCATGGCTGGCTCCAGAGGTTTGAATAATGTTGTCAGGACTCTGACTCTATTCCTCTCTCAGATTCATTCATTTCTTCTTGGCGTCATTCTTAAGTAGGATTTCTCTTCTCTGAAGGCAATGTGGCCTCCAGTTGTCTTAGGCTCACATCCTTCAAGTTTAGCAATCTCCAAAGTAGGGGAAATCATCCTGATTAACTCCAGAGGGAAAGTTCTGGGGAGGACTCTATTTGGCCTAAACTGGGTCATGTACCCATTTCTCAACTAATGTGGTGAAAGAATGGTATATTTTGACTTGCTAAATCTGGATCACATGTCCCAGGCTTGGAGTCAAGGGAAGGTGGAGTCCCATAATGGCCATTTCCTTCAAGATCACTTTGAATGGGGTAGAGCAGTTCTCCAAAGGAAAATGTGTGGCTCTTATCAGAAGGGAGATGCATTGACACAAGTAGCTTATCGGTCTACCACACCAGGGCTGAGGTGGAGCTTGTATATTCAGGTCTGATGAACCAACTGGCATCTGTCCCAGTTGCTCAGGGTGTATATTCTCAATGCCTGGTGTACATATTGTACCATTGTTAACTTTTTTTTTTAACGTTTTATTTTTTTGAGAGACAGAAAGAGTGTGAGCAGGAGAAAGGCAGAGAGAGAGGGAAACACAGAATTCAAAACAGGCTCCAGGCTCTGAGCTGTCAGCACAGAGACCAACGCAAGTCTCGAACCCATGAATGTGAGATCATGACCTGAGCTGAAGTCAGATGCTCAACCGACTGAGCCACCCAGGTGCCTCAATTGTTAACTATTTTGATATCATCCCCACACCCCATGAATCTCACCATTTATGAGTTAAAAATAATATATGTAATACCATATGAGCAGTCTTGAACACATAAAAAGAATATTTATTTTTATGGAACAAAAATGACACCTAAACAAAGTTTTTGGCAAGATATTTTTCAGAGCCTGATCAGATTTGGAGCAAACAAAGAGAATTGGTGAAACTATTGCCCCCCCTTTTTTTTCTTAAAGAAAAAATAAATAACGTTTATATGTAGTCCTTTATGAAGTGTTTATATCATATTATTACTCTCCCCAATATCTAAAAGTGGTTTGAATTTCTGATAATAAAACTGAATACTTCTGTCAGTAGTGAGCTTAGGGACACATGCACCAAAGCAAAGCTAAGTCCCAAGTCCCTAAGATGCCCTTCAAAAGCAGTCATCCAGTTAATTTGATCTATTAAACAAACTTAGCAGTTGGGATGCCCACACAGTGAGAAAGGCTGCTTAGAGATGGAATTTTGGCTTTAATTGGAATCTTCTGTCCTTTATTAGACAACCATAAGCTTCCAATTATACACACCATCTTCATTTCAAATTATGGATTTATAAAACCTTATGAATTTTCATTCCTCACAACAGATTTAGGAATAAACACAAGCTTCTGTCATGAACAAATATAAGAGGTTTTCTTCTCTCTCTCTCTCTCTCTCTCTCTCTCTCTCTCTTTTTTTTGCCACATCCCAAAGGTCATTGATAATTGACCAAACACCCACTGTGTATCCAGAGATGTGTTAGGTATTTGGAGCTATTAAAAGGAAACTTGAAAAATAATTCTTTTCCTTGAAGAATTTAGGTAATATGTCTCAGGAGAAAAATTAACATACTTAGAACAATAAGGTAATAATTAAATGGAACCTTTGCTGTTTCCACTAATGGTGTAATGGCTTCCCCTCCATTTCAGTCTGTTGAATTTTACCCATTCTTCAGGGTCTGTTTCCAGAACTTTCCTTTATTTAGCTTTACTTGATTACTTGAATATAAAGTAGGGCTTACATTCCTCTGAACCATCCACCCTAGCGACACTTAAAATGTCTTCATAGCTTTTTATCATCTATAGGAGCAGCCCAGCCTCTGTAGCCTGGTGAGGAGTCCTTGACCAGCTTTCTTGCCTTATCTCCCCTTGCCCTTCTATTTGCACACATTTTGAAAGTAAACCAAATCCTGGTACCAAATCCAAACCTGGTTTAGTAAACAAAATGAAACAAAACAAAATGTTACCAAATATTGTGAATTTCCACATGTAGTCTTCTCTACATAGACCAGTCTTTTCCTTCCCTTTCCCCCGATTTAGCGCTTGACAAACTCCCACTCACTCATTAACATAGCTTAGACATCACTCTCTCAATGAGGTCTCCTTCCTTTCCATCCTGTAGGTTGTGCTCTGCCTTTTGTACCTGCTCTTATGATTCTGGGTGGTGGTGATTCACTTTCATGTCTACCTGCATTCTCCTTGTAATCGTCAGCACCCATCCCTTACTTAGTTTGGACCCCTGAGTGTCTAGTAAGAGCCTGGCACACAACAGGTCCTCCATAAAATTTTATTGAAATGAATTGAGTTGCATTGAACTAAGTAAGAGTATAGAGAAGACTTGAAGTAGCTGAAGATCCTAGCTGAACCCCAGGTTTTATGTCCATGTTGACAAGGGGAAAAAGTTGTTAGAGAAGGGGGAGATGACATGAGCAATACCCAAGGGAGGAGAATGAGCCAGGTGAAAGCTAGAGACTGTGGATGATCATATCTGCCTAGAGTAGAGGCTGTAGAGTGGAGAGCATTAGGAAATAAAATCAGAAAGGCCAGGATGGCCATGTTATGGAAGACTTTGAATGTGAAGCAAAGGAGGTGAAACATGATGGAATAAGTACTGCAATTTGAGAAAAGAAAATTTTAGAAATATCCCAAGTATCTGTGTAGAAGAGGAGCTTTATCCCTCTTGCAACCTCTTTTGGCATTTACATTATTACTACTAGTATGTCAGTGGTCCCAACTGACCCAGAGTCATCTGAGCATAATAGTCTGGTAGTTTGAAGCAGAGTGTGATGTGTTGGGAGTCAGAAGTCTGGAGTTGAATTTCTGCTCTGGTCTAATTTGTTACCTGATAGGGTGAAATCACTTCACCTCTCTAATCCTGTGTTCTCATCTGTAAAATGAAGGCAGAAGGTGGATAACACAATTCATGAGGTCCCTTTGATCTCTAGGAGTCTATATGTAACAAAATAATTCTTAGCTACTTTATTAATCTGTTTTTGCCCCTTAGTTTTATTTGTTTATTTACCTGTTTACTGGGTTTTAGAGTTGCTTTATTAGACAGGTCTCTGACAGTCCCACAATCTGCTCTGCTGAGACCAGCCTCTGAGGTCCTAACCATTGTGTCACACCTAGAAAACCCTGCCCAAGCTTCCACCCTTCCTTAAAAACCCAGCTCCAGCCCAACATATTTCTTGAAGCTTTTCCTAATCTCTCCAAGTCTCTGATATTTATTCCTTGCTTTTGGTGTTTAAATATATTTTGTCTTGAGCTATTCTTTATTTGTATCATATTGTCTTTTCTCTCTCCAATTTCTTTTTAAGCTTCATAAAATAAGGAACTGTTACATGCAATATTTGTTCATCTCCCATACCCCATTTCACCCCAGTACAAAGCTAGGCACAAAATAGATGTTTAGTAAACGTCTTGAAATATTGAATGAATGATGTACAGGAAATATTACTAAAAATAGAAAAAGCTGACCTCAAAAAGGACACCTATAGGGCTTGGAATTGAAATAATGTAGCCTATCAATGATTTCATAGATGGTATTTTGTACCCCATGAAAGACTGATTTAAGATGTGTTGTGTGTGTGTGTATATACACACACACACAAGATGTGGTATATGTATATATACATACACAATGGAATACTACTCGGCAATGAAAAAGAATGAAATCTTGCCATTTGCAACAATGTGGATGGAATTGGAGGATATTATGCTGAACAAAATAAGTCAGTCAGAGAAAGATATCATATGTTCTCACTCATATGTGGAATTTGAGAAACTTAACAGAAGACCATGGGGGAAGGGAAGGAAAAAATAGTTACAAACTGAGAGGGAATTAAACCATAAGAGACTCTTAAATACAGAGAACAAACTGAGGGTTGAGGGAGGGGAAATGGGTGATGGGCATTGAGGAGGGCACTTTTTGGGATCAGCGCTGGGTATTGTATGTAAGCAATGAATCATGGGAATCTACTCCTGAAGCCAAGAGCACGCCGTATACTCTGTATGTTAGCTAACTTGACAATAAATTACATTTAAAAAAAGATAGGATGATCTGTGAAGTTTCTGGTCTGTGGGCTTGTCTTGAATTAAAGAGTGGGTGGTACCAGGTCCTAGATATTCCAGCCAACTCAAGGAAAAGAGAAAACAGAGAACTGTTTACTGAGTGACTTTGCTGTTGGACAAGTCCCAAGTGCAGCTTGAGAACATCGGGCAGAGTTACCACCCTGCTGCCACAACCTCTGCCAACTTGGATAAGAAGCAGTGAGGTTGACCTGTCTTTTGGCTCTGGAACAAGGCGAGGGAGCACACCAGCAGGCATGGGAAGGAAGAAGTTGTGAAATGAAAGACATGAAAAAGAGATGACTATGAGCCTCTTTCCTCTTTTCTCCTGTTACCCCAAGTCTCTCTCCTGCCTCCTTGACACCTGTAAAGTGGTAAAAACCAGAACCTTGCACTTTGCACCAACTGTGGCATGGGGCTTTGGGGTCTAGCTTGGGGTAACAGAAGACGGTGAAAATCAGTTTTGTTTCTTAAAGTAGTCCTACCATAAAAGGTTTGAAGATCACTACTCTGCTTGGATAATTAGCCTTTAAACAACCCAATGCCTAAACAGCTCAAAGCAAAATATAAGAGGGAGGTTTACTATGTGAAGCAGTTGAGTTCTAGATGGCAGTGTTGAAGCTCTCTTCACTGTAAATTAGCTCATGGAAATAAAACGTGAGGGGTTAGGAACTCCAAATCCTGCCGTTGCTCTCAAATTGCCTCAGGCTGTCTTTCGTAGGAAAGTCCAGAAACTACGGATTCGGATGCACCCCCCGCCCCTTTCTGACATGCTCCAAAGCTGTTAGTGTTTATAACAGAAGAATGGGGCATTACGTTGATTTGTCTTACTGTGTGCAGAAAATGTAGGAATAATTCCCGTGTGTCATCAACCATTTAGTCAGCACTCAGTTCCTTAGCAGAGGAAATGGTAGGATTTATTAGGGAAAGTATCTGTCATACCATATAAATAGATGCACAGTTAAAGCAGATGCAGCAGGCGGAGTATATATTTCTGTGTGACTGATCATAAGGAACTTATTATCAAGAACTCTTTGGAAAAATCAGTCATTTGGTAAGATGGCAAACATAAGGATGCACTTATATTTTTATGCAGTTCCTCCAAACAGTAATTTTGGCTCAAAATGCATTATTGGGGTAGAAATAGTTTTAATTAAAAATGGTTTTGCATTATTTTTTTACTTTTGAGAAAACATGCAAGTGATAAAAGCAGCCCAATTGTAGAAAAAGCTACCTAAAATAGATCACTTTCTCACTGCCGACCCCAGACCCCAGCCTCCTCCCTCTTTAGGGGTCATCACTGTCAATTTATTTGGTATCATTCAGAAATATTCAACACAAACTGATCCCCCCCCTTTTTTTTTTTTAGTTTTTACACAAATGGCAGTGTCTTTGTCATAGTCTTTCATGGCTACCTTTTTCCCTTAACAGTATACCTTGGAAATCATTCCTTATCAGTCTTACACATGGCCAGGCTCATTGTTTTTAACAGATTTAACTGATGTTGACATCTTGCCAAAATGGCTTTAGGGTTTTTTATGTTAACATTACGGATACTTTTTTTCCCCTTCTTAAATGTTTATTTTTGTCAACGTTTTTTATTTATTTTTGGGACAGAGGGAGACAGAGCATGAACGGGGGAGGGGCAGAGAGAGAGGGAGACACAGAATCGGAAACAGGCTCCAGGCTCCGAGCCATCGGCCCAGAGCCTGACGCGGGGCTCGAACTCACGGACCGCGAGATCGTGACCTGGCTGAAGTCGGAGGCTTAACCGACTGCGCCACCCAGGCGCCCCAATGTTTATTTTTGAAAGAGAGAGAGAGAGAGGGAGAGAGAGAAGGGGAGGGGCAGAGAGAGAGGGGGACAGAGGATCTGAAGCAGGTTCTGTGCTGACAGTAGCCAGCCCACTGTGGGGCTTTAATTCACCAACTGTGAGATCCTGACCTGAGCTGAAGTTGAAGTTGGTCACTGGACTCACTGAGCCACCCACGTGCTCCAACATTACAGATACATTTTAACCATAGTCCCCCCTGCCCAATTCTGTTGCTCTCTGACTAAAGGTAATCACTATCCCCAAATTAGCATGTATCCTTCCTGCCTTGTTTTTTATATATTTAGTGTATACGTATTTAGTATTTCATTATGTGACTCTGGCACCACAATTTATCAGCAGTTGTGTTTTTGAACATTTAGTTTGTTTGCAGGTGTTTGCTGTTAAGTGCAATTCTAAAATAAGCATTCTCTTTAATGTCTCCCTGGGCACATGTATGTGAATTTTTTAGGATATATACTAACAAGGAGAATTCCTAGGTTGTAAGGTGTGTGCATAGCACCTTCATCTGATATTGCAAAATTATTCTCCAGTGTGGTTTTTGACCATACACATTCACACCAGCCACATTTAAAAGTTTTCCTTTCCTTTCCTTTCCTTTCGTTTCCTTCCCTCCCTCCCTCCCTCCCTCCCTCCCTCCCTCCCTCCCTCCCTCTCTCTCTCTCTTTCTTTTTCTTTCTTTCTTTTTCTTTCTTTCTTTCTTTCTTTCTTTCTTTCTTTCTTTCTTTCTTTCCTTCCTTCCTTCTTTCTTTTTCTTTCCTCTTTCTTTCGGTTGCTACATTCTTACCAACACTTGGATTTCTCAGGCTTCTAAAATGTTGCCAAGCTAATAGGGATGAAATAGTATCTCATCATGGTTTTAATTTGCATTTATTTCTGAAGGTATCTTTTCTTACCTTTTTTGGCTATTTAGTTTCCCTCTTAATAATTAATTATTGAAATGTTTGACAATTTTTCCTTCATATTATTTGTTTTTCCTTATTGATTTATAGGGATTATTTTATATTCTGGATACTATTATCCCATAATGTGTATTATAATTAACTTCTCCCACTCTGTGGCTTGCATTTTTACTATTTACGGTGTCTTCTGTCTAATGCAATTTTTATATTTTAATGTATTCAAATTCTCACTGTTTTCATTTTTGCTTTTGTCATTTTGTTTAGGAAACCTAAAGAAATGTAATGAAGACATTCTCTTAAACTTTCTTTTTAACTTTAAAAATTTCCCGCATACATTTGAATTTTTAATCCACGTGAGCTGTCTTTTTGTTACGGCATGAAATAGAGATCTAAATGCCTACCTTCTCCCGGTATATGTGCTGGTTATGACCAGTTCTCTTGGCACCAAGTGTCTCATGGTCGCTACTCCCTGCTGACATGTAAAGCCATCTCTGTCCCATGCCAAGTTTCCATATATGTATTGGTCAGTATTGACTTATTTTGTTCATTATGCTCCTCTGGCCTTATTTTATATCCTTGACCTAATACCACACTATTTAAATTACTGTGGCCTTATAGTTAGCCTAGTAGGGCAAACCTCCACTCCATAGTTTTCTTGTTCAAAAATTTCTTTGCTACTTTTATCTCTTTTATCTTCCACATGAACTTTACAGTAGGACTATTAAATTCCATGAAGAGTCTTGGGGCTCCAATTGGAATTATAATGATTCATAGATCTATTATATATTCATGGGGAGAGCTACTGGATTTACACAATTATATCTTTCAATTCTTCAGTGTCTTATCATTTATCCAGTGCATCTTTTGTGTAAATGTTTCGTAATTTTACCAAATAGGTCTTGCATAAATTTCATTAGATTTTTGCCTAGGTATCTACTGTAAACGAGAGATTTTATATAAATATATATTGTTTTCTCTTACACTCTGAACATGTATTATGTTGAATTCTCCATTTGTTTGAATTATTTACCTACAGATTCTCTTGCATTTTCTATGTAAATAATCCTATGGTCTGCAAATAAGAAAAATTTTCTTTCCTTCTAATTCTTTTTTTTAAGTATCATGCTGGCTAGGACTCTATACAGTGTTTAAGAGAAGCTGTGATAACTGGTACCCTTGTCTTGTTCCTGACTCTAAAGAGTACAATTCTAATGTTTTACCACTAAATATCATGTGTTCTAGAGGTTTCTGATAGATACATGCGGAAGTGACTGCCGGCTCCCCCAGATTTGGCTCTTTTTCCTTAAGTAGAATCTTTAAATTTTTTCTGAAGACTTGTCTACCAAGAAAATGCCTTGGGAATGCCAGGAAAAGGCATTGCCCAGCCTTCAACTACGTGAGGGCACATAACTTAGTTTCTGCCATGGGCATCTAAGTGGAAGTCATATGTGCAAATTTCAGTATATCCTAAAGGGGAAAGGGTGCCTCTTTTTAGGTACTCTCACCTTTTCTCCTTCCTGCGGCTTGACATGCAGTTGTGATGACTGAATTGGAGAACTATAGTGGACTTGAAGTGATCTTAGGAATAAAGATCACACAAAACATAATAAAGGAACTTGGCTCTGGGCCACTTAACCAGTCTTACGTGAGAGAGAAGTAAAATACTATACAGTCTGAAGTTTTCTGCCACTAATAGTCAAGCCCAATCCTTCAACACTCTTCACCAGGGTAATGAGGTTGTAGTCCATTCTCAGTTTGCCAATGTTTTTTCTTTTTTCATAAATTACACTTTTATAAATTGCTCACCTCTATTAATGAGATGAATTACATTGATAGATTTTTCAATCATCCTTGGGATTCTGTTATGATATGCTTTTAGAGGTTGCAGATGTACAGAGATTTTCTTACTTTTCCTAAGGTTTTCAGATGAAAAATTTTAAACTAGAAAAGTTGGCCTGCACAGTGAACTCCCATGCATTAACCATTCAGATTCTACAATTAACATATTATTATATTTGCTTTGTACTTTATCTCTTGTGATGTGTTATATCAGTTAGGTAATATTTTAAAATACTTGTGTTCAAAAGTGAGAATATTTAAATATATAAATATTTTCTTTTCCCATATTGTCTTTGTGCACTTTGGGTATCAAAAATATATTTATGTCATAATATGAAGCAATGATCTCTTCTATCTCTTCATTGAAAAAGTCTGTTTAGTGCAGGAAATAAGTTTTGAACATGTGGTTAAACTCACCTGTGTGGGTAAGTACTTGGTTGGCATGGTGCTTTTTTAATGGTACATTTTTTTTTTATTGAAGTATAGTTGACATAAAGTGTTATGTTAGTTTCAGGTGTACAGCATAGTGATTCAACAAATTTATTTGTTATGTATGCTCACCTCATGTAACTACCATCTGTTACCATACAACACTATTACAATACCAGTGACTATATTCTGTATGCTGTACGTTTCATCCTGGTGACTTATTCATTCCATAACTGGAAGCCTGTATCTCCCAGTCTCCTTCACTCATTTTGTCCATCTTCCTATCTCCCCTCTGGCAACCATCAGTTTGTCCTCTTTGTATTGTATTCTTTGTATACTGTTTCTATTTATGGGTCTGTTTCTGCGTTTGTTTGTTTATTCCTTTGTTTTGTTTCTTATATTCCACGTATAAGTGAAATCATATACTATTTGTCTTTCTCTATCTGACGTACTTCACTTAGCATAATACTCTCTAGGTCCATCCATGTTGTTCCAAATGGCATGTTGTCATTCTTCTTTATAGGTGAGTAACATTCCATTGTGTGTGTGTGTGTGTGTGTGTGTGTGTGTGTGTGTGTGTGTGTATATACACACACACACATATATATACATATATATGTATATATACCCCATTTTCTTTATCTGCTCATCTATTAGTGGACACTTGGCTTGCTTCCATATCTTGGCTATTGTAAATAATGCTTAAATGAACATAGGAGTGAATGTATCTTTTTGAATTAATGTTTTCATTTTCTTTAGGTAAATACCCAGCAGTAGAATTACTGGATCTTATGGTATTTCTGTTTTTAACGTTTTGAGGCATCTCCATACTGTTTTCCACAATGGCTGCACGAATTTGCATTGCCACTAATAGTGCATGAGGGTTTCTTTTTCTCAACATCCTTGTTAATACTTGTTGTTTCTTGTGTTTTGGATTTCAGCCATTCTGACAGGTATGAGGCGATATCTCATTATGGCTTTGATTGGCATGTCCCTATAATGAATGATGTTGAGCATCTTTTTATGTGTCTATTGGTCGTCTATATGTCTTCTTTGGAGAAATGTCTGACCAGATCCTCTGCCCATTTTAAATCAGATTATTCTTTTTTTGGTGTTGAGTTGTATAAGCTCTTAATATGTTTTGGATATTAACCCCTTATCAGCTATATCATTTGCAAATATCTTCTCCCATTCAGTAGGTTACCCTTTTGTTGATGGTTTCCTTTGCCGTGCAAAAACTTTATTTTAGAGTAATCCCAGTGGTTAATTTTTGCTTTTGCTTCTCTTGCCTGAGGAGACCTATCTTAATGGATACAATTTTTTTTTTTTGGATACAATTTTTTAAAATTACAGATTCAGGTGCGCCTGGATGGCTTAATCAGTTAAGCATCCGATTTCAGCCAGGTCATGATCTCACCTTCTTGAGTTCGAGCCCTGCACTAGGCTCTGTGCTGACAGCTCAGAGCCTGGAGCCTGTTTCAGATTCTGTGTCTCCCACTCTCTCTCTGCCCCTCCCCCACTCACATTCTGTTTCTCTCTCTCAAAAATAAATAAACATTACAAATTAAAAAATAAAATAAAATTACAGATTCAATTTATTTAATGGGTATAAATAAATATATAGATTGCCGTTTCTTTTTCAAGTCAATTTTAGTGATTTATCTATCTCTAGAGAACTGTCCATTTCATTAAACTGTCAACTTTACTTGTGTAACGATATTCATTGTATTTTCTAGTCCTTTTAAAAACTTTGACTCTATTTGTAGTCCTGTCCCTTTCTCCTCACTTTTCTCTTTTTCTATCAATCAGAAAAAATTAAAGTTTGTCTATTTTATCAGTCTTTGGAAAAAAACTAGTTTTAGGATGTATTGACTCCTTATTGATTTTCCCGTCTTTCATCTTTTTCTGTTCCTTTTGTTATTTTTTCTTTCCTTCTGCATGCTCTGTTCTAATTAACTTTTGAGGCATATGCTTCCTTCTCTTCTATTAATGCATTTAAAGTTCTAAATTTCCTACTAAATACTGCTTAAATTGTACACCACACATTTTAGTACTAGTGTTTTCATTGTCTGGGCAGTGCTAAACATTTGGTAATTTCCATTAATTTTTCTCGCCTTCTTAATAATTATTTAGAAGCTTCTAACATGAATAGGGCAGTGTAACTATTATATTGATTTCTAATTTTACGTCACTGTTATTAGAGAACATGTTTTGGGTCATTGGTACTCATTTGAAATTTGGTTTTTGACATATTATAGTAAATTTTTATATATGTTTCGTGTGCTAGAAAGAATGTGTATTTTAAGTTTTGGGTGTAGGATCACTTATGTTGTTTACATCATCTACAACTATGATTATTGATTTATACACACACACTCTCACACACATTTGAGGTTCCAAATAACTATTTATTCAATGTGAATTATTCTGTTTATCTTTGTATGTTTATATAATGACCCTTTTGCCTTAAAGCTAAAAAGTTGGTACTACTATATTTAATTTCTGTTAATTTTGTTTAAAAGTACATGTTATCCATTTACATAATGACGTCTCCATCATTGTGTTTTAGGCATATCTCTTAATAAGCAGTACATTGTTGCATTTTTAAAAGTCCTTATGATGAAAATTTGTCTTTTAGTAGGCAAGTTCAATATATTAATATTTGTATGTACTTTGATTATTGATCTATTTGGATTTATTTTTACCATATATGTTGTTTTCTATTTACCATCCTTTTTGATTCTTTTTTTATTTCTATTAGGTTAATCTAGTTTTAAATTTTATTTTCCTCTTTCCTCTGTACTGGAACTTTGCTATCTGCCTAGGGTCAGGATTAAAATTAAAAAGTCCCATGTGAGAAATTAAAACCCCAAGCTTCTATACTAATTTCCCAAGCTGGGAGGTTGGACTTTTCTATGTCTCTTTTCATATTTAAAGGGTCTTCCTCCAAAGACATTACTTGTCCCCAGAATCTGTGTTTCAGGGAGCTCAGAGAGATTCCTTTATGCAGCTTCTGAACTTGAACAGAGAGGGTGGCCAAAAGCCTGGGATGGGCTCAGGGCCAGGACTTCTTTGCCCAAGGCCGGGGGTCAATGTGACAGACAAGGACACCTGAAGAAAACCCTGAACAGGAACTCTTTAGACCATCAAGTGAATCAGAGTGTCAACTCAGACTGAACCCACTATGGTTTTGTTCTCTTTTTATTCTGAAACCTTTTTTCCCCCTTTTGAGCTTAGCTATTTATTAAAAAATTGTTTTTTATTGCATTTTAACCAGCGTTTCTATGTAGGTACCAATCTGCTACACTCTAAAAAGCTGTGGGAGTTAATTTACTTATCTTACAGATTGTTTACAGTTTGCAAGTCTCACCTTCCACCTCAGATCTTTTTGTTTTTATCTATTTTCCTCAGCTTCTGTTTAGCCAACTTATAAGTAGATTCTTTTTTTCCCCCCATCTTACTCACTGGCATTTTGAAGTTCTGAGTGGCTGTTGTTCTGGCCTTTCCTCAAATCTCCTTGTCTCTCAGATTGAGGCAGGGAAGACCTCCCCTGTGCACAAGCTCCTGGATACCATACATCAACAGTCTAGGTAGGAAACCTGAAGTTTCTGGATGTGTGGCCTTTCACTTGTCCACCAATAGTTTCTAAAATGATGGCCCTGACAAATCTCAGCCTTCCTGGCTGCACATGGTGCTGGGTTTTTTGGAAATGTACCCAGCTGGAAGCAGTTGACCTGCCCAGACCTTCCAGCATTGGGCTTTCCAATACAACATGTTGGGGCCCTTATTTCCTATTGCTTCCTTTTGGCTAGGTGGCTCCCTCCAGCACAGGCATTCCCTGGGCAGCTGTCTGAGTTAACATCTGAGCTTGGCCCTGGCATTACCGCTCATGAGCAAATTCCCCAGTGAGCCCACAGGGCTGTCTTCATTTCTTTTTTAGATATGATTATCTTGGAACAAAGCCAGCCTCATGGGTGTGAAACCTATGCAGTTATCCTGGCCCCTAACTCAGAAAAGCCAGTACTTGCATTAATACTCTGCTACTGCTGTCTTGACATTTTAAAATAGCTTTTCAATACAATTAAAATTTTTTTTATTTTGCACTAGGTTCCACAAACTATATACCCTCTCCTTAGGAGAAGCAGAGAACATCACTGATACTTGGAGAAGTGGGTGGGTCTTACTGACTATCCCTTACTGACTAACTGACTTAGGAGTCTAGGGCAACAACTATTAGGAGTAATTGTTTAAAAATGTTTTTTAGATGTAGTGCCATATGCTGCAAAACTTACCTTATGGGAAGCTTCCTTCTAAATAAGGCATTTTAGGACTTCAGGAAAGAAGAAGGGTACAATTCTAGAATAGCTAGATAGAATTTTCTGCAATGATGTTAATGTTCTATATCTTTGCTGTCCAATATAGTGGCCATTAGCCACATATGACTACTGAGAACTTGAAATGTGGCTAGTATGAGGAGCTGAATTTCTAAATTTTAATTAATTTTAATTATTTTACATGTAAAGTTAAATAGCCACATGGGACTACTGGCTATTACACTGGACAGTGTAGCAATGAAACAAAGTAGTTTCTGACCTTTGATACTTTGATTATATTTTGCATCGATTCTTTTTTGTTCAGAAAAGATCTTTTTAATTCATATTTAAGGTTTATCCAGAACTAGTTGGGGGAACTCAAATCACAGGTTTTTTTTCTCTTTAGTATAGAGAAGATATCCTTTCTACCTATGAAAGTTAAGCCATGAGGCTCTTTTCTATAGCCTACAAGGGAAACAATACCTGGACGAATGAATTGCCTAAAGACTTCACCTTCCAGTTCTAAAGGATTATGGAAGAACTAAGGAAGACGAAGAAGAGGCAAGGTCAAAAGCCAGAGTCTTGGCAAGGAATTATGGCGAGGAGGTGTAGTGGGAGGTGAGTTGATAGATGAGCTTGAGCCATCCCTCCTGGGTCCACATGACCTGGTGTACAAGTGACCCAGCAAGTTCCGCGTGTTCAGAGAACATAGTAGTACATCAGAGGGCTGTGGTCAAAGCCAAAAGGTAGCTGAATAGGAACTTCAAAAAGGCCAGAACTACAAATTTCAGAGATAGGTAGTACTTCATCTCAGAAAGCCACACCAGAAAAACTATACTTTAGTGGTCACCAGTCCAAGAAACAGAAAATCCAGCCACCCCACTATTCACCAGTGAAGATCCAGATAATGCTATCTCTGCTGCTATCGGTCCACACAGATGCTATTTTGAAGGACACAAAGAGATGAAGAGAAAATTTGAAAGATTTAATATTTTACTTAAAGAAACAAAAGAGAGAATTCACATGAAGGGGTTATTTGAATTATTGAACTGAACTAATAAATTGAGCTGAATGGGATAAATTTAGGGTTCTTTTTCCCAGTTCCCTGTGGATGAGCAGGTGTATTGTAGAGAAATAAAGAAGCTGCATTTTCTTTATACATCTAAGTGCAGAGTGAATGAATTTGTGACTCTGCTACAAATATGTCTGCCTTCCTGCCAAGCCAGTTGTGGGCAGCAATTCTATTTACAAGCTTTAGCAGAAGTGGAATGTGTGGCAGGAAGTGTGGTGGGGATGCTAACCTGCTGTATTGAGCTTAAGAGCTAGCATTATGAGAGAATTGGCAACTTTACTCATAGATAGACGTCCTTTCTTCAAAGGCATGAGCAACTTCCCATGGGCAGTTCATTGGGGCTTATGCAGAAGGCAGTTTTTCTTTTATCACCTACCTGGACATGGAGGAGGTTGTAGATACTTCAGTGTACCTGTCCAAGAGCTTTGAGATCAATGGGAGAGACACCGTCTGTCAGATTATGGTGTCATTTTGCCTTAGTCATCTTCTAATGCCAAATGAATCACATCTGGAATCAAGGAGGCAAGATCTACTTGGGCAATATCCTAATTACTCATCTGAATCTAACATCCTATCCGTCTCTTGTGTATACTGTTGTGTGTAGTCCCTCTGTGGGCTACAACTCCACCTGCAGGCCAACTCCAAAAAATACACATTCAAGAAAATGGAGGAATATCTGGGTTGTATTCTGTACAGCCAAGACATCTGCATTGTGCTTCAAGTATTCATGGTCCCAGAGTAAAAACCCACATGGTTCATTAAATATATTTAGCAATTCCTGGAATTTATTACAAAATTCATTACACATTTCTTCTCCTTGGCTGTTAGAATAGCTGACACTTTGAAAAGGGAAGGAGGTTTTTTGTTTTTGTTTTTTGTTTTTTTTCCTGCTCAGAGGCAGATGCAGCTTTCCAATAAGACTTGCTTCATTTTTCCAACCTTCCACTAACCCACCTGACTCAGTCCAACCCGTACGAATATTTCCAACCATTGAGATGGGAAACATTAGATCCCAAGAGGCCCCACCCCTGATGCCTCCTCTACCCCTTGGGTTTCCTTCTCTGGGAAATTGACTTTTGGAAAAATTCAATTGATCATCCTCTTTGGGAACAAAAGTCACTTGTCATAGAGACTGTAGTGGCTAAGATGAGTGCAGGGACTCCTTTGCATTAGTGTCATCTTTTTTAAGCACTTTGGGTTTACCATTTCATACCCAATCCTGGAAACCATAGAACCATGAGTGAAAACTACAGCACCAATCCTGGCAGTCATGTGGCTGGGAATCCTGAGGACATCCAGCCCTAGCCATTAGGCACAGATAAGGGCCCACACAATTGGATTTTTATGATATGTGGGTGTAAGAGGAATAAAATGGTTATGAATGGGCTTTAAGTTTACATTCTGAGGTACTGGGTTTTCTTAGTCCATTCAGGATGCTATAAAGTACCACAGGCTGAGTATCTTTATACAACAAGAATGTATTGGTCACAGATCAGGAGGCTGGAAGTCTGAGATCATGGTGCCAGCATGGTCGCATTCTGGTCAGGGCTTTCTAACTGGTTCATAGCCAGCACCTCCTTGCTGTGTCCTCACGTGGTGGTAAGGGTTAAGGACCTCTCTGGATCTCTTTTATAAAGGCACTAATCCCATCCATGGTGTTCTTAAGCACTTTCTAAAGGCCCTACCAACCACTATCATCACTTTTGGGTGTTAGGATTTGACATATGAGTTTTGGGGGGACACATCCAGACCATAGCATGGATGAATGGCAAAGCCAGTAGCTGCAGTGAGAAAATTATTGGAGAAACATGTTGGGGAGATAAGATCAAGTTCTATTTAAAAAATTTTCAACTTGAAATTCTAATTAGACACCTAATGGAAATGTCAAGTAGGAGGCATGATATGATTGTTAAGTCTGGAGCTCAAGGGAGATGTCAGGACTGGAGAATATATAGATCTGGGAATTATTGAGAAGGAGATAGAAATGAAAGCCATGGGGCTGGATAAGATCTTCTCCAAAGTGAGTGAGTATATTTAAAGAAGAGAAGAGGTTTAGACAAATTTAAAAATCAAGAATAAGTGGAAGGAGCCAGCAGACTAAGAAGAAGCCAAGCAGGAATGTAGGAGGAAGGCTGAGAGAGTGTGTTGACCCAGAAGCCAAGCGGTTTACTGAGTCAAATGCTGCTGAGAGGTCCAGTGAGAGAAGGACTGGGAATGGTTCAGAGGATTTAGAGAGATGGAGGTCATTGGTGATCCTGAGAAGGGCTTCAGTGGAGTTGTAGGGAAGAAAACGATCAGAGAAGACTGAAAAGAGACTATGAAGTGAGGAAGTGGAGACATTGAGCATTGATCACTGCTTTTAGGAATGGTGATATAAGTAGCTCTGCACACAGGAGGGGGTAGATGGAGAAGGGCATAGATTCAGGGGAGGATAGATTTATTTTAAGGTGGGAGCTATTCTGGCATTTTTATATGAAGATAGGAATGTTCTAATAGATAGAGGAAATGTGGAAATGCTAGACAGAGTGGATTATGGAAAGAGCAAAGCCTTTGAATAGGTTAGAGGGGCTCCAGGGCTTAAGTGGTGAAGTCTAAGAGAACTTACACTCCAGGAAAGTTCTGTCATAAAGGAAAGAGGCAAAAATTAGTAACTGTGATGATGTGAAATTGTCATAGCTGTCTTCTGGTTGCTCCTTTCTGAGTAAAAAGAGAGATGAAGTCTCCTTCCACCAGCTCCACTAGTCCATCTCACTGAGACCCTGCTTCCAACCCAGAACTCTGTCTTACCCTGACAACTGAGTTGGAGGAACTCAAGAATCTGCTGAAAGTTTCTGGGTTCCCAGCAGTCCCAGAGCCAGCTGTGCTACTTTGTCTTTGAGAAGGGGTGCAAGTTAGAGAATCAAACACATGAAATACCCTTGCTCAGACTCAGAACCCTGAACATGTGAGTCTATTTAGCCACGCACACTGGACAACGCAGTCTAGTGGAGTGCCAAGTGGAAGAAGAGCAAGTCCTGGTTAAAATGTCCACTGCCATCAGGCAGCTACCTTATTTTAGTTTCTACCGTATACTCTGTTTCTAACCTCCTTGTTTTCGGTGTTCTCCCCTGTTTGTCTCTTATTTAGATACTGTGGCATTAAAAGTGTTGAAATGTTAAATGTTTATTTATTTTTGAAGGAGAGAGAGAGAGAGACAGAGCATGAGTGGGGGAGGGGCAGAGAGAGAGGGAGACACAGAATCTGAAGCAGGCTCCAGGCTCTGAGCTGTCAGCACACAGCCCGATGCGGGGCTCGAACTCACCAACCGTGAGATCATGACCTGAGCCAAAGTCGGACACTTAACCGACTAAACCACCCAGGCACCCCTAAAAGTGGTTTTTAATTCAGCCTCTCCCTAAGTTGCTTCCTCTTGAATCTCTTCCCCTTTAGCTCCAGTGAGCCTCAGACAAGTCCCAGGGTCCCAGCTACCACATCCCCTCCCAGCTTTCCCAGCCCCCTCTTGTTAGGGAGAAAGGTCCTCACATAAATGGGAAAACATGTAAAACGGATTTGGAAAGGATAAACTAATGTCACCCTAAGGTATTTTTGACTAATCGGAGCAAAATAGCAAAAGCAGAGCTTTCTGAGCAAGATTTTGCTATCATCTAATCTTCTTCATCCATCTCTTAGCACCCCCCATCTCTCAAAGTCTTCTAAAGGAACAACACACCCTTTGGAAAAATGAGTGAAAGTACAGATAAATTAGGGGTTGGAGATAATGAGGGTAAAGAAGGTTGCTTCCCCATAGAATACCACACACATGTACACACACTTTGGATATCACACATGCAACTACAGTTACTGTAGCTTACAGGCGAATGAGTAGCAAATTTGAATGTCTTTTTTTCTGGTAAGAATTTTGCAGCAAAACATAAATATATTAATTTAAAAAGAAAACATGCACAATTGTACACAACTATGTTAATTTCTTTAGCCAAACTTTTGTGGAGAGGTGTTTGGACTTTTATTTATTTATTTTAAACTTTATTTATTTTGAGAGAGACAGACAGTGTGAGCAGGGAAGAGGCAGAGAGAGAGAGAGAATCCCAAGCAGGCCTGACATGGGACTCGAACTCACAAAACTACGAGATTATGACCTGAACCGAAATCAGGAGTCAGACGCTTAACTGAGCTACCCAGGTGCCCCTGGGCTTTTATTTGAAATAAAGTATCTATGTATACATACTTCTAACTAAATAGGAGTCAGGGTGAATATTTATTTTCCTACATAATATGTGACTAAACAAATAAAGCTCTTTTTTTTTTTTTTTAACACTCCTTATATTGAAAGCCAAACATCTAATTTGTCATGTGCCATCACTCAAAATGATTTTGGAACTTATTTTTGAAACTTCAGAGCTCTTTAAACACACAGGGTGGGGCGCCTGGGTGGCGCAGTCGGTTAAGCGTCCGACTTCAGCCAGGTCACGATCTCGAGGTCCGTGAGTTCGAGCCCCGCGTCAGGCTCTGGGCTGATGGCTCGGAGCCTGGAGCCTGTTTCCGATTCTGTGTCTCCCTCTCTCTCTGCCCCTCCCCCGTTCATGCTCTGTCTCTCTCTGTCCCAAAAATAAATAAAAAACGTTGAAAAAAAAAAAATTAAAAAAAAAAAAAAAAACACACAGGGTGATCAACCATCTCAGTTTGTCTGGGACTGAAGAGTTTCCCAGGATGTGGGACTTTGAATTTTAAACGTGAGACAGCTTTGGATTAACTTTCCTGGGTTACCTGGAACCGAGGGAGATTTCAGTCCTAAAACTGGGTGAGTGCCAGGCAAAATGGGTTGAGTTTGGTCACCCTATTTGTAAACACAAGAAACGCCAGCTTATTGTTTTATAGTTGTAACCCTATTACTCAGTTTGATCCCCTCTTTATTTTTAAAGACTTGGCCCTCAGTATCTTTTGGCTATTGCAAAATTTCTTCACTGCAAGCAAACAAACCTTTTCTTCCTTCCTTTCCATTCTTACCTTTCCATATCTGGGTCAGTGTAAGTAAAAGTATGTATATTAGTGGTGGACTTGACAGACTCTCTCTCTGACCATAGTTTAGTCAGACTTCTCTGAGTCTTCTTCTCTATTAGGTCTCCACCTTGGCCCCATTCTGTCTTTGGCCTGTCTCTCCCAGTTTTAACAAGAATCCTATTAAGCTGGTTTAGTAAGAATCCCCTTACCCCTGATATCTCCTCTTAGTAATTTCCATCCACTGACCCCCTCACTCTGCCTATTGGCTATAAATCCCCTGCTGTCTTTGCTGTAATCTCTCCCCTACTACAGTGATCTTATTGCAATTGTCCTAAATAATGTCTTCCTTGCCATTTTAATAAGTGCCGGAATATTTTTTTCTTTAACGGTTATGGTGCCATGACTTGGACGGGATCGAATTCATCATTGGACCCCTGGAACCTCTCATCCAGGACCCCAAGTGTGTGCTTTTGAAGACTTTATTTCACTCCTGACTGATTAGAGATCTACTGGTGAGTCTAACTCCTGGGCCAGTGCTCTGGATGACAGGCTGTTAAAGCATGGTTAAGGGCAGGTTTTGATTCTTAAGATTCAGCATATACTCGCTGAGGCTAGGTTAGAGTTCCACGATCCTTTGGTTGAAAAGTACCTGTTAAGCAAGTATCTTTCTGGATGGATGTCTTCTTGGATCTTTCTGAGTAGGGATTTACTCCCTGACTCTTAAGTGGCAAATTCCTGACTCTTTTGGAGGCCTCTACTCTAGAAACTGTGTTAGAGTCCCAGGCAAATGGAAGCTGGGTTAGAGTCCCAGCCTTCTTTGTTAGCAAGGTACCATGAATTAAGAACAAGGGAGGATCTCAGTAGAATGAAAACCCCTTCTCATACCCCTTTTGACTATATGCTCCACTACCATGGTACTAACTCTCTACTTCCTTTCTTGTTGGAATAATTTTACTAGAGATAATTGGGAACCTCAGTGACTCCCCCAAACTGGTTCCTCTAAGACTTCTCTCAGCATTATTTTTGTTTCTCCTTTTTCCTTTTAGCACCTTCAGTCTTTGAATCCATTGATATGACTGTTGTCAAGCCCCTACCTCCTCCATCTCTCTGTCCACCCCTGCAAGACTTTCTCTTTCCCATTCCAGCCCCTCAGTTTCTTACAGTCGCTTGAATTTTGGGTTCCCCAACCCACAATGAAGGCTCTCAAGAGACTCTGGGACCACCAAAGAAAGTACATGTAGGGCAAAACAAAATCTTAAAATGTTCCTCCATAAATCTTGGTGAAAAGCATTAACCATCAATTAAGCAGGTAACCTTAACTTGTTCCATCTGTCAGAAACACAATTTGGGATAAAAATATAAAGTGGAGCAAAAACAAGAGCCAATTATTTTGTAGAAACCAGTGAGTTTTTATTGCTATGTTTACCTGACTCGTGGCAACAATTTTAGAATGAAAGCGACAGGGTCTCTCTTTGCATCTGTCTGTATGTTTATATAGTTATGTTTGTATATTTGTGTTATGTATATGTGATATTTTCTATCTCTCGTTGGTATTGCCAAAAAATTTATAAAATCTTGTGAAGGAGATTCTTAAATTGACTTAGAGGGATGACTGAGTGGCTCTGTTGGTTAAGCGTCCAACTTCGACTCAGGTCATGCTCTCACACTTCGTGGGTTTGAGCCCCGCATCGGGCTCTGTGCTGACAGCACGGAGCCTGGAGCCTGCTTCGGATTATGTGTCTCCCTCTCTCTCTGCCTCTCCCCCACTTGTGCCCTGTCTCTCTCTCTCTCT
The DNA here is from genome assembly GCF_046562875.1 of Panthera onca. NCBI lineage: Eukaryota > Metazoa > Chordata > Mammalia > Carnivora > Felidae > Panthera > Panthera onca. The sequence goes on from NC_138344.1 coordinate 47,617,947, forward strand.
CTGTCTCTCTCTCTCAAAAATAAATAAACATTAAACATTTTTTAATTGGCTTAGAGAGAAGTGCTTATATAAATTAAATATTCCTAAATCTTCCAGAAATATAGAAACTAATTCAAATGCTTTAAGTATAAGCATCAAGTATAATACAAGTATATATTTGGTGTTTAACCATTTTTAGATTTCTTTGCTTTTGTGACTTTTTTCTTTTTCTTTTCTTTTCTTTCTTTCTTTCTTTTTTTTTTTTTTTTTTTTTTTTTTTTTTTTTTTTTTTTGATACTTGCCTATCATGCATGTGCTGTAAAAATAGGCAACAGGGAAATAACTTGAGATGAGGGCTAGCTTTGTTTAATGTTATGATATATATGCCTAAAAAGAATTTACAAAATATTTTTTGTATTAGCAACCTTAGAGATATGTATGTTAAATAGAGACATTCATTAAACATTGAGATCATTTCTAAGAGAAACTATTAAACCTTAAATTTCTAAGCACAAGTTTAAGTTTTATATACCTTTGGCCTCTTATTTTTATATGATATAGAGAGGCTAACTATATTTGAGTCTGTTGATAACATCTTTCTGACACAATGAAAAGTACTGTCAGAAAGCATATATGTACTTATAAAATTGTGAGATGGTATATTCATAAAATTTGCTAGTCTGTTACAGAAATCTGGTATACAAGAGACAATTCAGTTGCCTACTTCCTAGTTTTTTCTGTTAAAATGTTATTAATGATTAAAAAGTATAATCAATATTTGTAAATGAAGCTACTAGAAACAATAAGGGTGAAATGAAACAACATTGCATGACAGGTGTGTAAGGAAAGTAGAATGTATTTTTGATAAAGTAAAGTATACAGTGGGAATGTCTGGGTGGCTCAGTTGGTTGAGCATCCAACTTCCACTCAAGCCATGATCTTGCATTTCATGAGTTTGAGTCCCACATCAGGCTGTCTACTGTCAGCGTAGAGCCCCCTTCAGATCCTCTGTCCCTTTCTCTCTGCTGCTCCCCTGCTTGCGCTCTTTCTCTCTCTCAAAAATAAAAATAAACATTGAAAAAAAGAGAGAAAAGTATACAGTGTATGTAGGAAGGGTTTTGTTAAGGTAATAAGAATGTAATTTTTCCCAAAAGGAAAAAAGGAAAAAATAGGACAAAAACTGAATGGGTGTAAAAAGTTATAGAAGGTTTTCAGGAAAGGAATCTTGGAGAAGGAATCTTATGTGGTCAAATCTGGATTATTGAATATGTTTATTTATAAGGTTTTTGAAAATGCATTTTAGTATTAAAAGTACACTAATGCAAAACTAGATTTTGGTTTTCTCTTTGTTGAAATAACAAAATTTTCTTGATTTATTGGTCTGCTCTTAATAAGAGATTGTAAAAGCTTTTCTACCTTTTGTGTAATTCTCCTAGGAAACAGATACCGTGTCTTCTCAGAATAATTTCCTGTGCTTTATATGCTTTGTCATATCCTTAATTGTTTAAGAGAACCAAGTCTTCTCACTTTTAAAAGAACTAATTTTTTAAAAGATGTTACAGTCATGTTATCTATGACATTTACTTTTGAATTCTTTTTTGTGACTTTGGTTAAATGTGTAGCTAAGTATTGTTCACCATAACCTGGGATTGTATTTAGTCAAGTATTCAAAACTTTTGACCTTTTTTTTTTTTAAAGCTTATTTATTTACTTTGAGAAAGAGAGTGTGTGCAGGAGTAGGCGAGGGGCAGAGAGAGGGAGAGAAAGAATCCCAAGCAGGCTCTCACTGTTAGCACAGAGCCTGACGTGGGGCCAGAACTCATGAACCTCATGATGTGAGATCATGACCTGAGCTGAAATCAAGAGTTGGATGCTTAACTGACAGAGCCACTCACGCGCCCTCCATCTTGGACCTTTTGGACAATTTGCCCTCCCTGGATCAAATCCTAAATGAAATCTTTATCTTGAACTGACCTTGACATTTCTCAGACGGCTCCTTCAAGATCTTAAAGGATTTTTCTTTTATCTTGAAAAAGAGAAAAAAAAACAATTAGCTTTATTTCATATGTTCAACTGCATGAAAAGTATTGTCCAATAAAAGCTACTGTAACCTTCTCCAAGTTTTATTTGTATGGATAAAATATTTGTATGGATAAATATTTCAGAAATTTTATGAAACTTTTCAATACCCTCACTGTCCATGATGTGTTCTGTTATAATGTCACCAGTCATAACTCTAGTTAACATTTTAAATGTTCTACACCACATAATCAAATTCCCTTGCCAATTGCATTATTTTTATGATGAATTCTCCTCAGATCTTTCATCATTAATAGTTTTTGTTTGACTCTGATTCTTCTCTGAAAGTACTTACAATCAGCTGTAGGCCAGAGTGCCTCATCTTCAACAGAAAGCAGTGGTCTCAGAATCCCACTAGGACAGGTCTCTGGATACAGGCTTTCCAATGGCATTGCTTAAATAATTTTGAGACCACACTATTTGACTGAGAAAGCATCCTAGAACTCTAGTGGAGAAGCTGATGGGTTCATAAGAGCAAGCAGAACAAGAATGAGTTACATAAGAATGAATGAAGTGATGAAGGATGATTATGGTTTTTGTTCAGAAGATTGCCACTGGATTTAAGGAACCCCTTTTCCTTTTCTCTTAAGCTATAACTCACAGCGATTTAGTAGATAATACTTTTTGTAAACAGAAATGAAACATTTATCTTTTCTCCCTGCCTGATTCCTCCAGAATTCAGAAACTCTTACTGAGTGTTCTTATTTTCATGGCAATATAATCATTTGCGTACGTCCAATAAGAATCTGTCCTCCTTGAACAAGACATAATTGGAAACATTTGTTATATAACCAAGACTTTGAGTGGAATGTCATATTTTAGACTGATGAGCATAGAATCAGTTATGACCAAATAGTTTGAAGGAACTAAGGTTGACTTTATGGAGCTAATGCTTTCAAAGCCCTTTTGGGAAAACTGGGCTGGTATGGCTTACAGCGTTCCCAGCCTTGTAGGTGAGTAACAAAGGTCTCTTCTTGGCAGGCCCAGGAACGTTAGGATATTTTGGAGACCTAGAGAATGGAGAAATTTACCTAAATCTATAGATACTGCAAGTGAAATCTGGTGGCAAATTCGTGGCTTGGGTTCCTAACCTTGAGAGGCTTTTAAAAGTCTAAGTTGAGATTCCTTATGAAAAGTTCTAGCAAAGCAAACTTCAAAGATGTATGTGGTCAATTACTACTCTTGCTGCACTTACGTAAATAATAGGCCAAATATAATATGACCAGACTTATTTTGTAAACAGGAATAATCATACTTTGGTTAACTTTGGTGAAAAAAGGGGTTAATGTAGAGAGAAATTTTATGCTTCAGTGAAAATCTGTAGCTTACCTTTGTGGACGTCAGACTCTAGTCTGGTCATTGTCTTTGAGGTTTTATTATAAACTTACAGATTGGAGTGAATCCTGTCAACTTGCCTTAATTAGAAGAACTCGTCCTTCCCAAATATTCAGTTTTTCTAATTTTCTTCAATATCTTTCCAGAACTATCCAAATGAATATTTCCAATTTTTCTCCCACTTTCCTAACTTGGTGTCACTGAAAACTAAAACCTGACTGTGCAGATATTTATTGGGATCTTAGGTTGTTTTGCAAGCTGAAGCTGGACAATGGGCAGCCTTTAAGCCTGATGCTGCTAAGTAGACCCTCAGAAAGTTTATGGAAAAGTTCCATATCTTCCATGCTCTGCTCTGGGACATAACCATGGCACTGATATTATGCCATCACTGAAGACATTCAAACTGCAGACTAGGAAATCTATCAGATTGCCACCATCACCTTCATTTCACTGTCTAAAGATGGCCACTATCTAGAAATCTCAACTGCCTGCCCTTTGGACTCAGAAACTGGGTTTATAGTCTGCTTCAACCTTAATCTTTATTTTTCTTTTTACTTTCATAGAAATTTCCTGAATTAAATGCCTGATTATTTGTACCATGCAGCAAATATCCTCCACTACCAACTCCCAACAGATGGTTTAGCTGGTCCTTAATAACAAAAGGGGACTGAACAAGAAATGGACTTAAATTGTTCAGAGGAAAGAAAAATGTCTCTTTTTTTCCCTTGAACAGGAGGAAGGACTGACAAAGATTCTAAGGCTTCAGTCTTGGTCCGGTCCTGTTTTAACAAGAATCTTGCCAATTACGTTTAGTGAGAGTACCCCCACCACTGATATCTAGTCACCCTCCATGTCTGGTCAAGTCCCCCATCACTCACCATTGATGTGTAAGTACATGGTCAGCCTTTCACAGGAATTCTGTTAGAAAAGAATTTTTTTACGCTTGATACCTCCTGTTAGTAATTTTCTATCCACTGACCCCTCATTTTGCACATTGGCTAATAACACCCACTTGTTTTTCTTGTATGGGGAGTTGAATCTGATCTCTCTCCTATTGCCATAGAGCCAGCTCCTATTGCAATAGTCTTGAATAAAGTATTCTTTACCATTTTAACAAATGTCAGAATAATTTTTTATTTAACAGACACATCAGGAAAAAGGGGTTTATTACTATGTAAGCCACAAAAGACATTAAAATCATCATCTCTTTAAAGGTCATTTTGTCCTTCCTCCCACTAGTTTTGGAATCCTTCAGACCTCAACTTGTAGCTCAGTACATTATCCCTTCCCCTGACTTTTGGCTGCTTAACACATTTCATGGTAATCACTAATTCATCACATGGAACTGAATAAGAACCATTTAATATGATTATCTTCTCCATTAAAGCTGTCATCATAATTAGAGCTGCAGTGAACTGTTTGCCAGGAATTATAACTTCTGCCAAGAAAAACTTGGGTGTCATTTTAGAAAAATTCTTAGGTGGGGGAGGAGGAGATCAGGACCATCTGTGTTGGGATCCAGAACTGAATAATGAAAAATAAAGCCCCCTTCCCCTGCTATCTGCCAAACTCTAGCCAGCCCTCCAACTGGACCTTGCCAAAGACTTTAGAATGAACCAACTTCCAAGGTAGTCCAAAGAGCACACCCTCTTAGGGAATGATAACCTTGGGAAAGCCACCCTTTAAGAAGAGAAAAAGTACAGCATCAAATAAAAATCAGGCCTTCGTGCGTAAGGCTTCCTAAAAGTTGTTCCAAATGGTTTTGTTTGCCACCCTACTGTTTCCAGGGCAACCACCTAAGCCAGGACAGAAGTAGAAGGAGACATGAGGCTAGAATGGGACCACCCACTGCAATTCTCATTTTATTCTGATGGCAAGAACCTTTATATCGACTCGAAGTGTTTGTCAGCCCTCTTGCTGTGAATCACTAGAATAACATTTTGCCCTGATGGAAGTGTGTCACAGGCTGCTGCTCCCACATCCCCCCATACTGAGGTGTTTTCAAATGGAACCAAATATCCCAGGGGAATTTTCTCTGCACTACCAGCATTGCTTTGTTGCACATTTTTAGATTACACACTGTAAATTATAGATAAAATACATTATGCTGATTTCCTCCTGCATATCTTTTAGTTATTTTTAGGAAAAGTGTCTTTGAAATTCAGCCTCTCAGGTAAATGTTCAAAATGAAGAGAAAAATAAAACCAAGGCAGAGGAATGCACAAGACTGAGACTGCAACCACATCACAGTCTGGCACTTTGTCATAAGCATAACTCGTGTCCAGCAAGGATTTTAGTTGCAGAATGTGAAGAAGCCCTGCATTAGGCATCATGAGATTTGGATGTGCCTCTTGGTTCTGCATGTTTCTGGATATATGACCTTGTAGGAATTTATCTCATCCCTCCAAGTCTTAGTTTCCTCATCTATGAAATGAGAAATGTTCATGGAGATCTCTAAGGTGACTTCCACTTCTCACACTGTATGACACTCTGTATGAATCTTACTAAAATGCCCTTGAATCACATAGATCATATTATTTTGACCACTTTTAAAAAGAATTAATAAACTCAACTTGTGAGCATTAAAAAATTCAGTAGCACCAAAACACTTTGACCTGCAATCTTCATGATATCTTACTGCACTGGGTTTTGGTGATTTTCTACTTGCTATGCTGAATATCTCCCATTTTCTCCTCAAATGGACTCTCCATCGTTCACCCCCGGAGGTTGTCCTGTGAGGACTACAACACAGGCCCATGTCTCCTGCCTTCCAGGTGGATTCAGTGAATGGGCAGGAGAATGAAAGGAGGGCAGAGTGTGAGGTTGCCCCTTTCTCCCTCTGCCTGTGAGGTCGAGCTAGCATCGTCCCTCAACCAAAGGTCACAGCTGGAAAGCATCCTCTCTACATAACTGTCTCCAGGTTTCCATAATGGCTCTTATTCTGTTCAGGCTGCAATAACAAAATGCCATAGACTGGGTGGCTTATGGACAAGAGATTTATTTCTTACAGTTCTTGGGGCTGGAAGTCTGAGATCAGGGTGCTGACAGATTTGGTGTCTGGTGAGAACCCACTTCCTGGTTGTAGACTGCTAACTTCTTGCTATACCCTCCTGTGATGGTAAAAGGGTGAGGGAGCTCTCTGGGGTCTCTTTTATAAGGGCACCAATTCCATTCATGAGGGCTTCACCCTCATGACCTAATTATCTCCTAAAGACCCCATTCTCTAGTATCATCACATTGGGTGTTAGAATTTCAACATTATGACTTTTGGGGAAACACAAACATTCAGTCTATAGCAGACTCTTTCCTCTTGCTACTGCAGGTTGAGAGACACTGCATAACCCTTATGGCTCTGTATGCCCTGTGCATACCTTTAAATTTTGGTCTAGTCAAGTTTGAACAAGCCATCTATTGCTTTCCTCTATCTTGACTGATACACTCCATTTTTTGAGATACAAGTATGGCAATATTGGAAAGACCATGGTGCTCTTTATTTCAATATATCAATTCACCTTGAATATCAAATACATATTCTGCCCCCCCATAATTGTGACTCTGAGAAAAGATGAGAATCTCCATGCAATGCTTCTTGGTTATGTTGTACTTGACTTCTATATGTGCTTGTATTATTAGACAGGATTCAGAAGCAGATAATAGAAGCCAGTCTAGTAGTTAAACAGAAAGGATTGGACACAAGGAATCAGATGCTCACAATTATAAGGCTGGGAGGAGTAGGCGCTAGGTTAGGCTTTCTGGAATGACTTCCAGAACACTACCACAGAGCTGACCTGTCTAGAGAACTATCTCTGCAAAGAATAGGAAGCTGGGGAATCAAGAAGCCCATGCCAACCTGCCAGCTCCAAGATCTCACAACTTTTGCTGATTTAGGCATCAGAAAATTGCAGACTCAGTTGTTAGCCCCAAACCTTGTATTCCTGATTTGCACCACCAGAATGAAGGCCTGCCTTCCCTCCTATTTGACTCAGTTCTGAATTCAATTTTCATGTAAGTACATTTAATCAATCATATTCCTAGTTGCAAATGAGTATGGGAAATATCAGTTTTAGCTTTCCAACGTCTGTAGTTCAGGAAGGCATACTAGAAGGAGATTGGGATGAATTCTGAGCAAGCCAATCTATTCTCTGTCACAAGATTATTTCTGAAAGCATGTTTCAAATGGCACACTAAAAAAAGATGAACTTTGGAGATTAAAAAAAATAGAGTAGAATTAAAATCTCTGCTTTAGGACTTACCAGCTGTGTAACCTTGAGCAGGATGCACTTAATACTACTAGAGCTATTTTTCATATTTGTAATAGAAATAATAATGCCTACCTCACAGAATTTTCATTCATTTATCCATCTCTATTAACATGACTTTTTAGTTGGAAGTGACAGAAATCTAATTGGTTAAGTAACAAAAAAATTGTCAAAGGCTATTTGGTAGGTCACAGAATTGCCATAAGGTCTAGAGAGTCAGCCTCAAGGCTAAACTTCTAGGACACCACCTGAAGTAGGCATCAGAACTATCTTGGGACACTGCTTCTGTCTCCACAACTCCCGCCTAGCACTCGATGCTACATTTTCCACTGCCAGCAGGAATTTAACTTCACTGATGCAGGTACTATCGCCAGCTGTGTTACCAGAAACTAACCAGTGTCATGTCTGAAAGCCAAGTGGCAGTGCTGTCACTCTCATTGGCAAAAATGGATTCCACATGGCATTTCTTCTTCACATTAGTCTCTTCTCAAGGCAGGTTTCACAGGAGTGTCTGGTGAGGCCTGGATCACATGCTTGTGCCCAGCTGCAAGGAGGGCTAGGAAAGCATGATTTCTGACTTTTAACTTGAGGAGGGAGGAAATTCCCTAACCAAAGGGAGAGTATTCATAAAGTGCTGGCCTCCAGACAAACGTCCATTATACCTCCTCCAAATGGCTAAGCAAAGGGGACTTTTATTAGCTTTTTCTCACTCTGCTTTCCTCTGTTCATGGACCATTCTCCTCAAAATGGTGGCATGCTGGTTCCTGAGAGCTGCAAATTTATATTTTATCAGCCAAGCAGTACTTGTGTAAAGAATGTGTCTCTTTCCCAATGATTCCATCAAAATCTGTAGCTGACTCTATTGATCAGATTTGGATCGCATAAACTTTCCTAAATCATTCATTGAGCCAGAGAGATGGAATAAATTAACACATCAGGTCTGGGTTACATGCCAGCTGAGCTGAGGAAGTATAGATTCAGCCCTTTTAGAACTGTTTGGCTCAAGCCTGGGGGGAGAAAGTTTTATAAAGGAATGTTGGGCATTCTTGGGATGAGAATGCTAGGCAGGCAAAAACAATAGTTTTTCACTGTACTCTTCCTGATGCTTTGATATCCACAAACACACACTCTTCCTCTCATCATAAAATGTCATAAGTATTCCCACTCATGACAGTGCAACTCTTCCATGTACACCCCAAACCTCCCTCCCTAAGGTCTATGCCACTTATTGCATCCAGCTCTAGGGGCTCTCAGCAATGGCATTTGATGGTTAATTTTATGTGTCAACTTGACTGGGCTGAGGAATCCCCAAATAGCTGGTAAAACCTTATTTCTAGGTGTGTCTGTGAGAGTGTTTCTGGAGGAGCTTAGCATTTGAATCAGTAGACTGGGTAAAGAAGATCTCCCCTACTGATGCACATGGGCATCAGCTAATACATTTAGAGCTTGAATAAAATAACAAGTCAGAGGAAGAGTGAATTTGCTTTCTCTGCTTGAGCTGAGACATCCATCATCTCCTGTCCTTGGACATCAATGCTCTTGGTTCTTGAGCCTTTGTACTTGGACTGGGACTTATACCATTGACTCCTCTGGTTCTTAGACCTTTGAATTTGGACTAGAAGCACACCACTGGATTTCCTGGGCCCCCAGTTTGCACACAGCAGATCATTGGATTTCTCAGCCTCCGTAGTCACATTAGCTAGTCCCTTATAATAAATCTCTTTCTGTGTATCTCTGCATATCCTACTGGTTCTGTTTCTCTGTAGAATGCTGACTAACGCAGTTCATTACTCTCAGGTCCAGAGTATATGCTCTGTATTGGCAACTTTGCTAAATGACAAATATAACCTAAGCTACAAAGGTGTAAGGAGATCAGGATACCTTAATTAAAAAAAAAAGTCCCATGTGAAAAAGGGAAGAAGAATCAACTTATAATGGTCACTGTCTAACAACATTGATCACATCCTGCTTTCCAGGAATAAAAAACTCTCCCTGCTTCAGTGGTGGAGTGAAATCAGAGGTTAGCCAAAGTAGCTGACAATGGCTTTCTCCTCTGGTAGTGCAGTATCTACTGTGGTCACATCTGAGAAGCTCCCACAGATGGGAGCTAAACTAATTTTGAAACCTATTTTCTATAGAGAAGAGTTCAGGGCCCTGGAGATTGCCTTAGGCTGGTCATCATTTTTATTTAGATCTAGTAGGCTTTCCATCTATATCTAACACTACAGTGTCCTTTCTTACAGCAACAGGCCTTAGATTTATGCCCTTGTCCCCAGCCCTTAACTATAATGCCTCCATTTTGGATATTTCCTGGGGGAAGTGACAAGCAGTAGCTTGAGTTGGAAGAGACAAAACCTGTGGGCTCCCCCATGCCAAGTATTTCAGTGGTTGGGTTCCAAAGTGGGGCTAAGTGGAGATTTCATCAGGCAATGGAGACTCAGAAAGAGGTGCTCAGTGGGGCTTTCCTTAGCTCCTTTTTATCTCCTTTTAAGTTTTCAGTGTCCTGGACTTTGCTTCCTCCAACTTTATCTTGAGGAAGAGAATTCAGCATTTGCCAAATGAGCAAAGCGCAAGATTATCTGGCTACTAACTCTCCTTGATCATAGGGCTTTCCTTAACCATTTCCGTTCTCTTTCTGCTTTCTGATGAGCCAGTAATCACTTATAGTAGCTTGTCTCAGTCTGAAAAAATATCCAACCTTATCTAACCAGATGACATTTTTCCACCAACTCTCCTAAATTTCCCAGCATAGACATCTTGCCTGGGTCTCCGGATAAAACTTACTCATGAAGCTAACCATCTTCCCAGCAAGAGAAGCGAAAATACACTATGTCCTGCCTCACCATGACCCTTCCAACTCCACACTGTCATTCCAAGTGTGTCAGTTGTAACAGGTACTTTCAGGAATCAATTTCTATTTCACTTTTTCCATAAACAAAAAAAAAAACTGTGGCTATCTTAAGCAAAAACAAGAAATGTGCTCAAGAATGTGGAGTAACACAAAGAATTAAAAGAAAATCTAAGCACCAGTCTGTGAAAAGAACAGAAATCAAAATAGTTCTAAGTATCCAAGTAACACGAACCAATGGTCAGTCCGTTTTGTGGCAGTGTTGTTAGGATAAGTGATTATAGCCATTTTCTATCCCTGTTTTATCATACTTGAGATTTAATGATTGGGATGAGACCAGCATAGGGTCTTCCTATTGCTCTGCCATTTGAACTCCTCCCCAAGGTTTAATGTTTGGAAGAAAGAGTCTGAATGGCATTTTTGGGTCATCCAATCACTCACTTCTTGTTCAAGGCAGAACATTTTGAATGATTGCCTCACCAAGACTGTCAAAGGAATTGTTTTAAGGTGTTCTTATCAGGAAAAAAAAAAAAAAAAAAAAAAGAATGAATGCCCAGGAGACAAAACTCAAATATGTTTACTATTTGCTCACTTATATGATAAGCCCTATGTTAGTTTCTCTGGATCCAAAGATAAATAATGATGTTGACTAACACTTATTAATCATTTAATCAATGCCAGGAAATTCCTATGTATTATTTCAGATATTCTTTATAATAAATACTATAATATAGGTACTCTTATGTCTTAGGTCAGTGTTATGGGTTTAATTGTTCAGTGGGTTTAATTGTTTAATACATATATTGAAGTCTTAACCCTAGCACCTCATAATGTGGCCTTATTTCCAAATAGGGTCATTGCAGATATAATTAGTTAAGATGATACCAATAGTGTGAGCCCTAATCCAATATGACTGGTGTGTTTATAAAAAGAGGAAATTTGGATACAAATGCACACAGGAAGAATGCCATGTGAAGATGAAGGCAGAGATAGAAGTGATGCATCTATAAGCCAAGGAACACTAAAAATTGCCAGGAAACCATCAAAATCTTGGGGAAAGGCATGGACATTCTTCCTCACAGCCCTTAAAAGGAACCAACCTATCAATACCTTGATCTTGGATTTCCTGCCTCCAGAACTGTGAAACAATAAATGTATTTTATGTCCCCCAGTTCATTAACACTTTGTTACAGCAGCCCTTGAAACTAATATAGCTGAGTTCCCTAGAAGAAGAGTCTGACATAGAATTCTTATACAAGAGATCTATTGAAATAGCACCTTTCTAGGTTTTTCCTGTGTTCTTCCAAAATGGCCACCACATTATTTCTGGTCCCCTATACTTTTCATATTCTTCCCAAGTTGCCACTCCACTGTCAAGAAGTGGAGTCTTTGAACTTGAGGGGACCTTGTGAGTATTTTAACTAATAGAATAAGGCAGAAGTAACACTGGGTGACTTCCAAACTTAGGTCCTGAAAAGCAATTCAACTATCATATAGCTCTTTTTCAAGATACTCTCCCTTAGAAGCCAGCCACTGTGCTATGAGGAAGCCAAAATTAGCCCATTCAGAGAGACTACATAGAGAGGGACTAAGGTCCCCAGTGAATGGGATAGAGATAGAGATAGAGATAGATACATCTCAACTGCCAGACATCTGAGTGGTAGGACTTCAGACGATTCCCGTCCCCAGCCTTCAGGTCATCTATCTCACAAATGTTATGAGACAGACAAAAATCACTCCCCCAAAGTTCTTGACCCACAGAGTCTATGAGCATAATAAATAGTTGCTGTAAGTCCACCACGTTTTGGGGTGATTTATATTGCAGCCATAGCAACTAGAACAGTTTTTAGTATATAGGAGTAGGGTATTGCTATAACAAAATGCCAAAAATGTGGCAGTGGCTTTGGGACTTTGGGACAGTAGATGAAATGTGAAAGGGCCTTGAAGAGACTGGTGGAAGAGTCTAATGACCCTCAAGAGAACTCTCAGAGAGGAATTAAAGAAAAGTAAGGAAAATATTATTGGAAATTGGAGAAGAGATTCCTTGTTATGTAGTGACAAAATGTTTAGCAACACTGAACCTATGATAAAGTAGAAAATAGAAAATATACCTAATGAGCTTGATAACCTAGCTAAGGAGATTTCCTGGAAGAATATTGAAGGCACCACCTGACTTCTTGCTTATAGTAAAATGTGAGAAGAAAGAAATAAGCTAAATAAAGAACTGAATTTGAAAATAAAACTATCATTTCCAGGCTCCTCAAGATTGCCAATTAAGAAAAAGCTTCACAGCAAGGATCAAACCCAGGGAAGAAATATAACATCCATTTTCATGATCTCAGACAAATCTGAAGTCGTTCCTCAGAAGACAATTTAGTCAGACCAAAGGTCCTTTAGGGATCTTAAGGATGTCTCTAAAAAGGACTTCTAAGAATCTTAAAGGTGTTGTCCCTCAGGAGTTTACTAGGGAGACCAAAGTAAGAGAAGGGCTTCTCTCAGAGACTTTGGGCATAGATTTTGTTTAATGGAGTGGACTATAAATTAATTGAGTCATAAAAACCCATAAATGTTTTAAAAGAATTATATAAACTTGGACTAAAAGGTTTAGAGATAATATAAAATGAAAAAGAGGTCTTTGGACCTCCAAATTTCTATGGGCAGAGCAGACTGAGAAAATTACTCAGTTGCAAATGTGGACTATTTTCTATGGAAAATCAAGAAGTCAAGAATACAGAGGGTAGAGCCAAGAGCAATAGTGAATCATTCCCAAACAGTAGGACTGATCCTCTAATCAAGAAACTGGCAATATATGTCCAGCTGGATTTTAGTATTGTGATGGACCAGTGACTTCTGTGTTCTTCAGTTTTTCCCCTTTTTAAATGGCAATGTCTATCACAGTTATTTGTGCCTGTCCCATCATTGTATGTTGGGAATGTGTGAGAGAGATATTTTGTCTCTTTAGTTCATAGGTTTGCAGATCAAAAGGAACCATTCCCAGGGAGCTATATTTGAGGAAACACATCCAAGGAAACATATCGATACCTAGATCTAATCTAAATGACAATATTTTCCTTTCCCCTCTAAGTATGAATATAGTACTTGACATATATGCTTAGAAAGTGAATAAAAGAACATGTTATTCATTATACTGGAAAAATAGATATTCTGGTTAGTAAAAATAACTTGGGACTGGCCTAAAGATAGTTATATAGACTTGGGGTGCCTGGGTGGCTCAGTCAGTTAACCTTCTGACTTGATCTTAGCTCAGGTCATGATCTCAGGTTCATGAGTTCAAGTCCCGCTTAGGGCTCTGTGCTGACAACGTGGAGCCTGCTTGGAGTTATCTTTCCATTTCTCTCTGCCCCTACCCCACCTGTGCTCTCTTTCTTTCTCAAAATAAATCAATAAACTTAAAAAAATTTTAAAAAGATAGTTATATGGACTTGAGTGCTTAGAAATATACCCATACAATTCTTGGACAACTGATTTGTAACAAGGGTACCAAACAATTCAATGGGGGTAAGAACATTCTTTTCAAGAAATGATATTTAGAGAACTAGATATCCACATGAAAGAGAATGAAGTTGTACTCCTATCTCATACTGTACACAAAAATTAACTCAAAATAGACTAGAGACCTAAATGTAAAAGTTAAAACTTATAAAACTCTTGAAAGAAAGCATAGGTATAAATATTTGTGACATTGGATCAGACAGTGGTTTCTTAGATATGACACCAAAAACATGAACAATCAAAGAAAAAGGAAACATTGAAGTTCATCAAAATTAAAGATTTTTGTGTTTCATAAGACATTATCAAGAAAGTGAAAAGACAACTCAAAGAATGGGGGAAAATATTTGCCACAATTGGCCCTCCTCCACAACACCTCCTTTACTCTCTGTTCTAAATTCTCCTAATGCTTAACTATTACCTCCACTTGTTTCAGTGGCTAACCTGATGGTCTAAACAAAATTCATGTTCGTGAGGGATCTCAGTCACACATTTGGTTTTGATTACTAACCCATGAAGGTGACAAAATATATGGGTAAAATACTACTGACTTTTAAGGGCTTGTATTGTGAAGTACAATTTTTTTTTATTGGAAATAGCCATACTCATTCATTTACATACTTTCTTTGGGTATTTTCATGCAATCACAACAGCATTGAGTAGTAGATGGAGAGAGCCTATTGCATGCAAAGCCTAAAATATTTACTATCCTGCCCTTTACAGAAAATATTTGCTGACTGCTGCTCTAAGGCAATCCTTGTCAGTAGGAAGTGGCATGTAAAAGGAGTGAAACCTTTAGAGGGATATTATCCCCCGTGCTCTCTTTACCTTGCTCTTTGGTCTCTTCTTACTAAATCTATGCTTTGACAGAACTCTCAGCCTTCAAAGGATTCGAGAACTGCTGGGAAAATAATTGTGGCAGTCTGATAGTTCTCTAGTATACATCTCTCTCTCTTTTTTTTTTAAATAAAAGAACCCTTGAAATTTAGGTAGTCACAGGGTGCCAAAAATAAAGAGGGCATTTCCCAGCTTCCATTGGGGTTAGGCATGGCCATATGACTAGCTGACTGTCAATGAGATTGCTTTCCGAAAATGTGCCAGATGTAAGAGTTATGCATTGGGTTTGATTGTCTCCCTTGTGCTGGTAGGAATGCAGGTACAAAGACCAGCTATCCAGCAACCACCATGGACCATACCTATATGATAACACCCTAGTGTTGATAACAAAGAAAACTGGAATGAATCTGGTTTCTGCCAAATAGACATTTTATATGAGAGTATAATATCTTGAGTATTAAAGCCACTGTGATATTGGTTCTTCTCTCTCATGCTACACCATCTAATTCTTATAAATATAGTGTCATAGACAGAATTATGACTGTTTGAGAGCAGGGACCTTGTCTGTTTGAGTCATGGGTATATCTCGAACATCTAGAATGATGCCTAGTACATGGCAGATACTCAGTAAATATTTATAGAGGATGCTTGAATAAAATATGAAAAAGGAGAATGGAAAACCAAGACAATTGAATAAGAATTATTTCCCATACCTAGAGAATTACTATTTGTCAATTGTGGTTACCTAGCTATAATGTAAAATTTACCATTTTAACCATTTTTATTTTTATTTATTTATTTATTTATTTATTTATTTATTTATTTATTGTATTGTTTTATTTGCCTTTTTTTAAAATATATGAAATTGATTGTCAGGTTGGTTTCCATACAACACCTAGTGCTCATCCCAAAAGATGCCCTCTTCAATGCCCATCACCTCCCCTCCCCTCCCTCCCACCCCCCATCAACCCTCAGTTTGTTCTCAGTTTTTAAGAGTCTCTTATGCTTTGGCTCTCTCCCACTCTAACCTCTTTTTTTCTTTTTTTTTTCTTCCCCTCCCCCATGGGTTTCTGTTAAGTTTCTCAGGATCCACATAAGAGTGAAACCATATGGTATCTGTCTTTCTCTGTATGGCTTATTTCACTTAGCGTCACACTCTCCAGTTCCATCCACATTGCTACACAGGGCCATATTTCATTTTTTCTCATTGCCACGTAGTACTCCATTGTGTATATAAACCACAATTTCTTTATCCATTCATCAGTTGATGGACATTTGGGCTCTTTCCATAATTTGCCTATTGTTGAGAGTGCTGCTATAAACATTGGGGTACAAGTGCCCCTATGCATCAGCACTCCTGTATCCCTTGGGTAAATTCCTAGCAGTGCTACTGCTGGGTCATAGGGTAGGTCTATTTTTAATTTTTTGAGGAACCTCCACACTGTTTTCCAGAGTGGCTGTACCAGTTTGCATTCCCATCAACAGTGCAAGAGGGTTCCCGTTTCCCCACATCCTCTCCAGCATCTATAGTCTCCTGATTTGTTCATTTTGGTCACTCTGACTGGCGTGAGGTGATATCTGAGTATGGTTTTGATTTGTATTTCCCTGATGAGGAGTGGTGTTGAGCATCTTTTCATGTGCCTGTTAGCCATCTGGATGTCTTCTTTAGAGAAGTGTCTCTTCATGTTTTCTGCCCATTTCTTCACTGGGTTATTTGTTTTTCGGGTGTGGAGTTTGGTGAGCTCTTTATAGATTTTGGATACTAGCCCTTTGTCCGATATGTCATTTGCAAATATCTTTTCCCATTCTGTTGGTTGCCTTTTAGTTTTGTTGGTTGTTTCCTTTGCTGTGCAGAAGCTTTTTATCTTCATAAGGTCCCAGTAGTTCATTTTTGCTTTTAATTCCCTTGCCTTTGGGGATGTGTCAAGTAAGAAATTGCTGCGGCTGAGGTCAGAGAGGTTTTTTCCTCCTTTCTCCTCTAGGGTTTGGATGGTTTCCTGTCTCACATTCAGGTCCTTTATCCATTTTGAGTTTATTTTTGTGAATGGTGTAAGAAAGTGGTCTAGTTTCATTCTTTTGCATGTTGCTGTCCAGTTCTCCCAGCACCATTCATTAAAGAGACTGTCTTTTTTCCATTGGATATTCTTTCCTGCTTTGTCAAAGATTAGTTGGCCATCCTTTTGTGGGTCTAGTTCTGGGGTTTCTATTCTATTCCATTGGTCTATGTGTCTGTTTTTGTGCCAATACCATGCTGTCTTGATGATGACAGCTTTGTAGTAGAGGCTAAAGTCTGGGATTGTGATGCCTCCTGCTTTGGTCTTCTTCAAACTTACTTTGGCTATTCGGGGCCTTTTGTAGTTCCATATGAATTTTAGGATTGGTTGTTCTAGCTTCGAGAAGAATGCTGGTGCAATTTTGATTGGGATTGCATTGAATGTGTAGATAGCTTTGGGTAGTATTGACATTTTAACAATATTTATTCTTCCAACCCGTGAGCACAGAATGTTTTTCCATTTCTTTGTATCTTCTTCCGTTTCCTTCATAAGCTTTCTATAGTTTTCAGCATACAGATCTTGTACATCTTTGGTTAGGTTTATTCCTAGGTATTTTATCCTTCTTGGTGCAATTGTGAATGGGATCAGTTTCTTTATTTGTCTTTCTGTTGCTTCATTATTAGTGTATAAGAATGCAACTGATTTCTGTACATTGATTTTGTATCCTGCGACTTTGCTGAATTCATGTATCAGTTCTAGCAGACTTTTGGTGGAGTCTATCGGATTTTCCATGTATAATATCATATCATCTGCAAAAAGTGAAAGCTTGACTTTATCTTTGCCAATTTTGATGCCTTTGATTTCCTTTTGTTGTCTGATTGCTGATGCTAGAACTTCCAACACTATGTTAAACAACAGCGGTGACAGTGGGCATCCCTGTCGTGTTCCTGATCTCAGGGAAAAAGCTCTCAGTTTTTCCCCATTGAGGATGATGTTAGCTGTGGCTTTTCATAAATGGCTTTTATGATCTTTAAGTATGTTCCTTCTATCCCGACTTTCTCAAGGGTTTTTATTAAGAAAGGGTGCTGGATTTTGTCAAAGGCCTTTTCTGCATCGATTGACAGGATCATATGGTTCTTCTCTTTTTTTTTATTAATGTGATGTATCACGTTGATTGATTTGCGAATGTTGAACCAGCCCTGCATCCCAGGAATGAATTCCACTTGATCATGGTGAATAATTCTTTTTATATGCTGTTCAATTCGATTTGCTAGTATCTTATTGAGAATTTTTGCATCCATATTCATCAGGGATATTGGCCTGTAGTTCTCTTTTTTTACTGTGTCTCTGGTTTAGGAATCAAAGTAATACTGGCTTCATAGAATGAGTGTGGAAGTTTTCCTTCCCTTTCTATTTTTTGGAATAGCTTGAGAAGGATAGGTATTATCTCTGCTTTAAATGTCTGGTAGAATTCCCCAGGGAAGCCATCTGGTCCTGGACTCTTATTTGTTGGGAGATTATTGATGACTGATTCAATTTCTTCGCTGGTTATGGGTCTGTTGAAGCTTTCTATTTTCTCCCCTTTGAGTTTTGGAAGTGCGTGGGTGTTTAGGAATTTGTCCATTTCTTCCAGGTTGTCCAGTTTGTTGGCATATAATTTTTCATAGTATTCCCTGATAATTGCTTGTATCTCTGAGGGATTGGTTGTAATAATTCCATTTTCATTCATGATTTTATCTATTTGGGTCATCTCCCTTTTCTTTTTGAGAAGCATGGCTAGAGGTTTGTCAATTTTGTTTATTTTTTCAAAAAACCAACTCGTGGTTTCATTGATCTGCTCTATAGTTTTTTTAGATTCTACGTTGTTTATTTCTGCTCTGATCTTTATTGTTTTTCTTCTTCTGCTTGGTTTGGGGTTTATTTGCTGTTCTGTGTCTAGTTCCTTTAGGTGTGCCATTAGATTTTGTATTTGGGATTTTTCTTGTTTCTTGAGATAGGCCTGGATTGCAATGTATTTTCCTCTCAGGACTGCCTTTGCTGCATCCCAAAGTGTTTGGATTGTTGTATTTTCATTTTCATTTGTTTCCATATATTTTTTAATTTCTTCTCTAATTGCCTGGTTGACCCATTCATTCTTCAGTAGGGTGTTCTTTAACCTCCATGCTTTTGGAGGTTTTCCAGACTTTTTCCTGTGGTTGATTTCAAGCTTCATAGCATTGTGGACCGAAAGTATGCATGGTATGATCTCAATTCTTGTATACTTATGAAGGCTGCTTTGTGACCCAGTATGTGATGTATCTTGGAGAATGTTCCATGTGCACTCGAGAAGAAAGTATATTCTGTTGCTTTGGGATGCAGAGTTCTAAATATATCTGTCAAGTCCATCTGATCCAATGTACCATTCAGGACCCTTGTTTCTTTATTGACCGTGTGTCTAGATGATCTATCCATTGTTGTAAGTGGGGTATTAAAGTCCCCTGCAATTACCACATTCTTATCAATAAGGTTGCTTATGTTTGTGAGTAATTGTTTTATATATTTGGGGACTCCCGTATTCGGTGCATAGACATTTATAATTGTTAGTTCTTCTTGATGGATAGACCCTGTAATTATTATATAATGCCCTGCTTCATATCTTGTTACAGCCTTTAATTTAAAGTCCAGTTTGTCTGATATGAGTATGGCTACTCCAGCTTTCTTTTGACTTCCAGTAGCATGATAGATAGTTCTCCATCCCCTCACTTTTAATCTGAAAGTGTCCTCAGGTCTAAAATGAGTCTCTTGTAGAAAGCAAATAGATGGGTCTTATTTTTTTTTTTTATCCATTCTGATACCCTGTGTCTTTTGGTTGGCGCATTTAGTCCATTTACATTCAGTGTTATTATAGAAAGATAAGGGTTTAGAGTCATTGTGATGTCTGTAGATTTCATGCTTGTAGCGATGTCTCTGGTACTTTGTCTCACAGGGTCCACCTTAGGATCTCTTGTAGGGCTGGTTTAGTGGTGATGAGTTCCTTCAGTTTTTGTTTGTTTGGGAAGATCTTTATCTCTCCTTCTATTCTAAATGACAGATTTGCTGGATAGAGGATTCTCGGCTGCATATTTTTTTTTCTGTTCATCACATTGAAGATTTCCTGCCATTCCTTTCTGGCCTGCCAAGTTTCAATAGAGAGATCCGTCACTTGTCTTACCGGTCTCCCTTTGTATGTTAGAGCACGTTTATCCCTAGCTGCTTTCAGAATTTCTCTTTATCCTTGTATTTTGCCAGTTTCACTATGATATGTCGTGCAGAAGATCGATTCAAGTTACGTCTGAAGGGAGTTCTCTGTGCTTCTTGGATTTCAATGCCTTTTTCCTTCCCCAGATCAGGGAAGTTCTCAGCTATTATTTCTTCAAGTACACCTTCAGCATCTTTCCCTCTCTCTTCCTTCTCTGGAATACCAATTATGCGTAGATTATTTCCCTTTAGTGCATCACTTAGTTCTCTAATTTTCCCCTCATACTCCTGGATTTTTTATCTCTCTTTTTCTCAGCTTCTGCTTTTTCCATAATTTTATCTTCTAGTTCACCTATTCTCTCTCTGCCTCTTCAATCCGAGCTGTGGTTGTCTCCATTTTATTTTGCAGCTCATTAGTAGCATTTTTTAGCTCCTCCTGGCTGTTCCTTAGTCCCTTGATCTCTGTAGCAATAGATTCTCTGCTGTCCTTTATACTGTTTTCAAGCCCAGTGATTAATTTTATGACTATTATTCTAAATTCACTTTCTGTTATATTGTTTAAATCGTTTTTGATCAGTTCGTTAGCTGTTGTTATTTCCTGGAGGTTTTTTTGAGGGGAATTCTTCCGTTTCATCATTTTGGATAGTCCCTGGAGTGGTGTGGAACTGCAGGGCACTTCCCCTGTGCTGTCTTGAATAACTTGCGTTGGTGGGCGGGGCCACAGTCCGACCTGATGTCTGCCCCCAGCCCACCGCTGGGGCCACAGTTAGACTAGTGTGCACCTTCTCTTCCTCTCTCCTAGGGGCGGGATTCACTTTGGGGTGGTGTGGCCCGTCTGGGCTACTTGCACACTGCCAGGCTTGTGGTGCTGGGGATCTGGCGTATTAGCTGGGGTGGATCTGCAAGGTGCACAGGGGCGGGAGGGGCAGGCCCAGCTTGCCTTTCCTTCGGAGATGCGCTTCGGGAGGGGCCCTGCGGCACCAGGAGGGAGTCAGACCTGCTGGAGGGATGGATCCGTAGAAGCACAGCGTTGGGTGTTTGCGCGGTGCAAGCAAGTTCCCTGGCAGGAACTGGTTCCCTTTGGGATTTTGGCTGGGGGATGGGCGAGGAAGATGGTGCTGGCAAGCGCCTTTGTTCCGGGGCGCAACAACTCTCCCTCCCGTTGTCCTCCAGCCCTCCCGTTCTCTGAGTAGAGCTGTTAGCTTATAACCTTCCAGATGTCAAGTCCCGCTTGCTGTCAGAATACACTCCGTCTGGCCCCTCCGCTTTTGCCAGCCAGACTCGGGGGCTCTGCTTGGTCGGCGGGCTGCCTCTCCACCCTGGCTCCGTCCTGCCAGTCTGTGTAGTGCACACCGCCTGTCTGCTCTTCCTACCCTCTTCCTTGGACCTCTTGTCTACATTTGGCTCCGGAGACTCCGTTCTGCTAGTCTTCTTGCGATTTTCTGGGTTACTTAGGCAGGTGTGGGTGGAATCTAAGTGATCCGCAGGAGACGGTGAACCCAGCGTCCTCCTACACCGCCATCTCAACCATTTTTAAATTGTAAAATACACATAATATAAAATTTACCACCTTAACTATTTTTAAGTGTACAATTCAGTAGTATTAAATACATCCAAGTTATTGTACAACCATTACCATCATCCATCTCCAAAGCTTTTCTCATCTTCATGGATAAAAACTCTGTATCCATTAAGCAATAACTGCATTCTGCCCTCTCCTCAGCATCTGGCTACTACCACTCTATTTTCTCTCTCTATGGGTTTAACTAAGTGCCTCATACAAGTAGAATCATGCAGTGTTTATCCTTTTGTGACTTGTTTGTTTTGCTTATCATAATGTTCTCAAGATTCATCCATGTGGTAGCATATATTAGAATTTCCTAATGTTTTAAGGCTGAATGATATTCCATTGTATGTATATACCACATTTTGTTTATCTATTTATCTTGGATGGATACTTAGGTTGCTTCTACTTTTTAGCTACTGTGAGTAATACTACCATGAACATGGATATATGGAGAATATTCTTTAAATTTTCAGATTTTGGGGTCCCTAGGTGCTCTGTCAGTAAAGTGGCCAACTCTTGATTTTGCCTCAGGTCATGATCTCATAGATGTCATAGACCATGATCTCAAAGACCATGATCTCATAGACCTGAGCCAACGTCAGAATCCCAACCGACTGAGCCACCCAGGTGCCCCTGTGATCTTACTTTTCTAGGTGTTCTTAATTATGGAATCATAGCTCATTCAAAGTCCAAATTGACTCATGGTATATTTCATTCAACCATTATTGAAAAGCAAAGTATTGTTCCACTAAATATATAATACATTTTGTTATGTTGTGAAACTCTCATAAGAGCAACAGTATTGTCAGTTTAACCTTTACGTACACAGCTGTTATTTCTCTGTGTGAGGATGGGACACCAGGAAAGAAAAATTGATGCAGAAATATGACCTCTTAAAATTAAAATTAATCTAAAATCATCTTTTGACCATGAAGAAGTTCTTTGCAGTTTGTAGTATAACAAAATCATTTCAAATTCTTTTTCCAATAGCTGAGAGAAAGTCTGTGTGTTGAGATTTGATCCAACATTGAAATGGAATTGTGAACATTTATCAGTTTTTTTTTTGTTGCAGCTTTAAGCTAGAAGAGGAACTTTGCCAGAAATCATGTTTTTTCCCAAATTATTCCATCTACATCTAAATCAATACATTGGTCATATTCTGCCCCCTTTGGTTGAGTTACATTAAAACAAATTTTTCCTTCAACCTTTTACCCTACAAGGATGTTAACTCAGCTATTTAATTTATCCTCTAGCTAACATAGTATGTTTTTCTGATATATATGTTTAAAAAATTTCTCATTTTTATAAATTGCTTGGATATAACCAGGAAAATTTCTCCTATCATGTCTTTAAAAATTTTAATAAATTTTACCAACCTGTTTTCATTTTGTAAGTGAACCAGTGATAGTCTCTGTAACTTTCCACTTCTTTGCAAATACAATTCAATTTGTTATTTGATGAAGCGTGAAGTTAACTGAAACTTATTATGCTAAGAGAATGTCTTCCTCTTGTTGACTTCTTTAATTCATTAATTTATTAAACAAAAGAAATAAAGCACTTACTATGTGTCAAGAACTGTATTATTAGTGAACAAAAAGAGTTTCTTATATGAGAGAGACAGACTTTTATGAAAGAATCTCATAAATAAATGTAAAATTTCTATGCTTACAAGTAGCAAAGCCAAACCCATATTGTGCTTGTAAAGTAAATGATGAGGATCTGGTATGTTTGAGGACTCATGTGAGACATTTGAGCTAAGAATTAAAAGATAAGTAGAATAAGAAGCATGATATTGAGTATATGGAGGCCACGGGCATTTCAGGAAGAGGGAATGGCATGAAAAGAGGTTAAAGGTTGGCCTTTGTGGATTGAACCCAGAAAACAAACATAAATATGCTTCAAGTTGCATTAAGCCTTTTGCTTTTATTCTATGTGTAATGGTACATTAGCTTGGATGGATATTAGCTAAGAATTTTTCAGCTTCAAGTGATGGGAAGCCCAATCTCTCTTGCCTTAAGCCCTACCCACCTCCCCGCCAAATAGTCATTGGTTTATATAATGGTGAAGTTCAGAGTTCAGACCCCACTCAAACACAGTTTTATGCATAGGCAGTTGATGTCTTAATATCCGAGCTCTAGTTCTCTGGGATCCCTTGATTCTGCTCTTACCATTGTGCTGGCTCAACTCCAGTCTGGTACCCATCATGGTCACAAGAACCAGTCAATGCTGCTGATTGGATTTACTTAAATCACATGTTACCTTGAACTAATTCCTTTGACTAGGGGAATACAGTACTTTAAGTGGCTTAGGTATGGGTTAAATGCCCTTGCCTAGAACAATCTCTGTGGCTAGGAAAGAGTATGCCAATTAGGGGGCATCCATAACTCTGGAGCTGGAGATGGAAGTAATCCCAAACCACTTGGGGGAGGGGTGGTTTCCTAAATGAAATTTAGGGTGTTATTACCCTGAGGAAGGTGGACGTTTCT
Organism: Panthera onca; assembly: GCF_046562875.1. Classification (NCBI taxonomy): domain Eukaryota; kingdom Metazoa; phylum Chordata; class Mammalia; order Carnivora; family Felidae; genus Panthera; species Panthera onca. The sequence continues at coordinate 47,642,057 of NC_138344.1, forward strand.
GGATAGAAATCATCAGATATGCAGTATACGTTTGAGCAACAGCACAAACAGGGAAGACCAATTGTAGGTAAGACTAGTAGTCTAGTATGTTGATAGCTTGGACAGAGGAAGTGGCGGCAAAGTAGGGAGTAAGTAGAGAGATTTAAGACAAATTTGGAGGGTAATATAAATACAGCCTGGTGATTAAATGCATATGGAGGAAGTGAAGGTATATAAGTTATTAATAATAACCCTCAGGTTTCTGGTTTACATATAAACTGCATAAATGGTGGTGACATTATACTGATAAATAGTATTAAAAGAAGACCAGCTTTGAGAGATACAGTCTCAGTTTCAGATTAGCTGTAGTTCCTTTTGCAACATTCAAGTGGAATTGGCCAGCAGACACTTAGATTGTTTTGATTTACTCATATACATTTATTAAAGGCTTTGAGACAAATCACCTTTCATACTTGGTTAAATTTCTCTAAGCCCTCTCCTATTAGAAAAAAATAGCTTCCCACTTATTCTATTCCCCCCCCCCCCCACCAAAATAGGTATTAACATTCCTCCCATAATCATCCCTTTATGTACTAAATAAGAATCTTTTCTTTTCTAATTGTATGCCAACAAATTGGACAACTTAGAAGAAATGGATAAATTCCAAAATTGAATCAAGAAGAAATAAAAAATCTGAACAGACTGATTACTAGTAAAGTAATTGAACTGTTAATTTAAAAAATATGAAAAAAACCTAGATGTAAGATTGGATGGATTCACTGATGAATTCTACCAAACATTTAAAGAAAAATTAATACCTATTCTTCTCAAGCTATTGAAACAAATAGAGGAGGAAGGAAAGCTTCCAAATACATTCTATAAAGGCCAGTATTACCTTGACACTGAACTCAGACAAAGATACCAAAAAAAAAAAAAAAAAAAAAAGAAACCACAACGCAATATCCCTGATGAACATAGATGCAAAAATCCTCAAGAAAATATTAGCAAACCACATCCCACAACATATTAAAAGGATCATTCACCACTGTCAAGTGGGATTTATTCTGGGGGTGCAAGGATGGTTCAATATTTATAAATCATTCAGTGTGATACACCACATTAACAAAACTAAAGATAAAGATCATATAATCATCTCAATAGATGAGAAAAAACATTTGACAAAATTCACCATTCATTTATGATAAAAACTCAACAAAGTGGGTTTAGAAGGAACATACCTCAACGTACTCCATTCTTCACACACATACACATATACATACACACACACACACACACACACACATATACATACACACACACACACACACACACACACACACACACACACTGGAATATAAGCCATGAAAAAAATGAGATCTTGCCATTTGCAACAACATGGATGGACCTAGAGGCCCATCCCTTCATCCCTTCATTGAAGGGAACAAGGCTGAATTGAGGCAGGGAAAGTACACGATGAGCCTGGAATATCTTACTGTGTGAGAAAGTAAGGAAGTATTCAAAGAATGATGAGGATGTTAAAAGAACAGAAAAGTCAGTTTCCAGAAGCTTCCACTGGTCAACTCTAGGACAGTTTGGTCGTCAAAATAAGTAACAGTAATATGGATTATAAAATTGAGTGAAATTGTAATTCATGGGCTTGTATTAATATAAATAAATACATACATATAGAGAGGAGGAAGATTTTCCTTATAACTAGTAAACATAGAGGGAGTGATGGAATTTTAGAAAAACACTATTTGACAGCCATCATAATACTAATAAATTGAACAAAAAACATCAACAAATGTTAAAACTAATGGGTAAAATCTGATGGAGAATGGGATAAAGAAACTCAACAAAATACTTATTAGTTGGAAAGTGAAAAAGTATAATTTTACAGAGGAGAAGCTTGGCAGACACCACTATAATCAAATGTAACTAAAGACTCAGAGAGGGGAATATCCTAAAATAAAAAGTCACTCAAAGCAATAATCTTTTCACCTCTAAAGATCAAAATTCCAGCCATGCTTGTGCACTATTTTCCACATTCTCCCTTTCTCTCTCCTCCTCAAATGACCCTCTTGAACAAGAACCCTATTAAAAATAAAAATGAGATCATTCCATTCTGAGACTTTAAAAGAGTTTTTGCTTTCATAACTTCTTTCTTTTCACAAAAATTTCAAAATAGTCTGAATTGAAAATTTGATTCTTATTTTTTGCTTAAGTTGTGGCTATGTGATATACAGTGAGAACTGTGACCACAACACATTAGGTTTTGGCAAATTTTTCAAAGTAAGAAAGTTGCTGATAAAAGTCTTTGGAGTTGATAGTACCCTCTTTTGACAGAGTTTACCGCCAGAATTCTAAATGACCACTAATTCATTGCAGCCTATCCCATCGAGAGGTAAAGTCTATTTCCCCACACTTGACTCTGGGTCAGCCTTGGATCTTTGACCAATAGAATATGGTGAACTGACATTGTGTTTCTGAGGCCTCAGAAAGGTCTTGAAGCTTCTACTTTTGGCACCTTGGAATCCACTTGCCATGCAAGAAACCCCAAGCTAGCCTACAACAGAAGCCGTGTGAAGACAAACCCAGTACCCAGCCAGCAACCTCAGTCAACTGAGAGACATGTGAGTGAGACTATTCAGAACCATTCTGCTCCCAGCCAACTTGCCACCTGCCTACTAACACAGGCATCATCAACCCATTCCATCATGAGAGCAGAGACAAGTCTTCCCCATTGAAAGCCCTTCCCAAAACACCAACCAATAGAGTTATGAGCCCAAGCACATAAATAAATGAATGAATGAGTGAATGAATGAATGAATAAATAAAATCAACAAACTATGGCCTGTGGGCCAGATCTGGCTCACTGCCTCATTTTGTAAATAAAGTTTTATTGGAATGTAACCACACCCATTTGTGTATGCATTGTTACAACTACTTTTGAGGTAAAATTGCAAAGCTGAGTGGTTGTGACAGATTGTATGGCCAGTAAACTCTAAAAATACCTATTATTTGGCCCTTTACAGGAAAAGTTTGTCAAGCTGTATTTTAACCCATTAAATTTTAAGGTGGTTTGTTATGTAGCCGTAGATTGCCCAAACACTTTCTTTATAGCAGAAGAACAGGCAAGTCCTTGCTTGAACTATAACTAATTTTTATAATTTCATGTATACATGTTTGAGACCTCTAAAGGCATTTAACTTTATCTAAACCAACATCTATTTTCATATGAATAACAATGTCATTCTTCTAAATAGAATATGTTAATAACGCTGGGCACAATATCCACTTTCTTGATACAAGGCACTTTTTGAATTTAATAACCAGATAAAATCCAATATAACTCTTTTCTACTTTCAGAAAATGCTTCATTTAAAAATTATTCATGTTAAAGTGATTTTAACTTGATGTCAGAATGGGCCTTGGGTAGTATATGAAAGTCTTACAAAGTATAATAATTCACTGTTGAGAGCAACCTCTAAGTATTACTGCTACAATTTTCACAACTTTTGCCTGACAGTTGGCCCTTATCTTTTTTTTTAAAGAAAAGTAAAATATTAGCTTGTCTTCAACCTTCAAAAAGATGAGCCATATTTTCTGACTTAAACAAGGTATTTTAAAAAACTAATTTTAGGGATTGGCAGATCTACTGTGTAATCCTGGCTTGTTGAAAAGTATATGAATAGATTTCCACATGAGCTTGGGAAATGTGAATAAATATAATGTGTAAAACATTGTCAAATTCAGATATTTATCTGTGCACTGCAGAAGTTTACTATCTTCTCTGCCTAAATACATAGACAATCAGTTAATGCTGATTAAAGGTTATTATTTCTGCAAAAATAAAAGTAAAGGATATTGGAAATAATGTGAATGAAAGCTGTGAAAGGATATGAAATCTATAGTAAGGCATAAATGCACATGGTCAGTTCTCCTAGGTCAGTTTTGAAGCATGTGCCACCATGAAAGAAAATGCTGGTTATGCACTGTGAAACTGGGAGCCTGAATTGCCATAGTATGAGTTACGATTCAGAAAGTCTAACTCTAGGTTAATAATCAGACCTGAAGACTTTCCTCCAAGATATTTTAGATTGCCCAGTCAAATTTTAAGAGAAACTTCCATGATTCCTGACCTGATTTCTGCTTTTCCTATATGCCCATTTTTATAACACATATCCAATATTTAAAGATTATATTTAAGAACATAAATTTTTGTTGTCCTTGAACTAGAATTGTGGGGTTTTAGGACTAGAAGAGAACTTACAGATTATCTGGTCCTCTTGCTTCATTTTGCAGAAAAGGGAATTGTTTTTCTTTATATACTTATGTATATGGATATATATATATATATATATATATATATATATATATATATATGATATCTATCTATCTATCTATCTATCTATCTATCTATCTATTCATAAACTCCAAAGGACCATATAATATTATTTTGCATGTATCTATTGACTATCAGCTTCTGAATTCTTTGAGTGGAATAGAAATCATGTGCATCAGTGTCAGCCAGGTATTTTACTACTTGACGATAATTTAATGAAGAAGTTGAGACTATTCTGGCTATCAATTATAACAACTTAGGTACAAGTCCTGAAAGACCATCAATAAAATTAAAAGACTTCTATAAATGAAAATAAAGATTAATTTTGTCGGCAGCCTTGTGTTATAGTCTGATTATTGTATCCTTTTTGAAATCTTAACGCCAAATATTTCAGAATTTGACTGTATTTGAAGACAGCATCTTTTAGCGAGGTAATTAAATTAAAAGGTCATTATGATGGGCCTTAACCCAATATGACTGGTGTCCTTATAAAAAGAGGAGATATCATACACAGAGACACACACAGAGGAAGGACCTTGAGAAGACATTGAGAGAAGATGGCCATCCACAAACCAAGGAGAGATGCCTTAGAGGAAAATAACCTTGTCAAACCTTGATCTTGGACTTCTAGCCTTCAGAATTGTGAGAAAATAAATTTCTGTTGTTTAGGCCACCCAGTCTGAAGTTAGTTATGGCAGCCCTAGCAAATTAATACCCCTTATAAAAATTTGATATCCTGGGCTCGAGATAATAATATAGATGTCTGCCAAAATGACATGATTGTCATCTTTATTATGTTCAAACATTATAGTTCTGTTAATGCGACATCAGATTTTGTAACCTGCATACAGTTCAGATATTCTGTGGTGGCTTCTCAGCTCAAAGTTCCATCCAAAGACACACATTTCAAACATCCAAAAATAATTGGAAAAAAACGTTTAAATTTTACTTAAGTCTCTTAGAACACACACAGAGTGACATGATATTCATAACACATGACAACACTTCCTGTAAAACCTCTTTCCTCATCTCAAAAGCCTCCCTTGCCATAACACAGCAGCTAATCCAAATATCTTTCTCTTTTCTTTCTTTTATAAACTTCCCAAACTCTCTTTCTTAGCCAGTGCTTATTGGCTTTTGATTTTTGGAGTGCCTCCTCTCATCTTCAGCATCTGCCTTTTTCCCTTGTGTACTTCTCCAATAGGTCAACTTTTCTAATAGGTCAATCAGTCAAAGCTTTCCTTTTACCCAATCCACAAATCTCTTAAAAACGAGCCGAACTTGCCAAGGAAAAAAGTTTCCTTGGCTGAAGAAGGAGAGGAGAGGCTGTGAACAGTCAGACATCAATTTTTTTTTCCTGTCAAAAATGCATTAAATGTACTGGCAGCTGTTTCACATTGTTGTTGATACTAAGTTTACAGTAAACTAAAATGTTCCAGTGTGTGTTAAGTGAAATCATCCCTATCCTGTAAGTTTGTGTTTTATTTTATTTTGTTTGTTTTGTTTTTTACATAGAATGCAGATCTTTTCATTTCTTTCTGATAAGTTTCATCTTTTGGCCCAGTGTTCCAAAATTCCAGGATCTTTTGAATCTTTTTCTTTCATCTAACACATTGGACTTTTTTTTTTTTTTTTTTTTTTAGTTTTATGAGTTTGATAGCCTGGGACCACCAGCTGAGAATGAGTCAGCAGTATAGCGTGGCTGTTTTTACAAAGCTAACTGTGATACTGAAATATATTAATAGGTCTGTGACATCCAAGAGTTAGGAAAGTATCCCTCTGCTAAACTTAGAATTGGTCATACCCTTAAAGTATCATGCCAAGTTTGGGCCCTGGCATTTTAATGCACATGTGAGTGGCTGGGAGGATTTGAGAGAAGAGTAGCAAAAATGAAATAAAAAATGAAATGAAATATGGTTAAAGTTAGAGAAGTCAGAGAAGAAAAATGTTTACATATTTGTGAAAAGGCTTTTACATATTTGTGAAAAGAGAAAGCATTCACCTTTTGTTCTTCAGTTTCTCAGAGAATTTAGGACAAAATGGGGGATGTGGCCTTTGGAGAATGGGAAACAACATAAAAGTTTAATAATACAAGACTATTTAAATAAATTATGGTGCCTCCATATAACAGAAACCATCATGAAACACTTGATGAAACAGTGAGTTTTTAAAAATTATCTTGGAGTAAGGAAGGCTGTTCTAAGAATTATTAAACAAAACAAAACAAAACAAAACAAACAAAAAAACCCCACCCAAGTCAGAAAGTAAAATATACGTATGTAAAATTTTCCATTAGGAGGAAAATAAAAATAGAAAGAAAGTTAAAAAATAAAAAGAAATATTAAATAATGAACAAAGGCTTAACTTCTTTAATGTACAGAAGCGTGGGACAATTCAATACCATAAAGATTAATCACCCATTAGAAAAATGTGCAATGAATTAAAAGAAAAAATTTATATTATTATTATTTTTTAAAGTGTTTCAAGTTTTTAAATTCTAGTTAGCTAACATATAGTGTAAAATTGGTTTCAGGAGTATAATTTAGTGCTTCATCACTTACATTTAACACCCAGTGCTCATTCATCGCAAGTGCCCTCCTTAATGTCCCCCACCCATTTAGCCCATCCCCCCACCTACCTATCATCCAGCAACCCTCAGTTTGTTCTCTATAGTTAAGAGTCTCTTATGTTTGCCTCCCTCCCTCTCTCTCTTTTTTTTCCCTTTCCTCTATATTCATCTGTTTTTGTTCTTAAATTCCATATTTGAGTGAAATCATATAGTATGTGTCTTTTGACACATTAAAATAAATACAAATGGCTAATAAAAATAGTAAAACTTATTCTACTTCAATAATGATTAAAGAAGTGTATTTTATAATTAGAACTAGATATTTTTAAATTTTAATTCCGGTATAGTTAACATACAGTGTTGTATTAGTTTCAGGTGTACAATATAGTGATTTGATGATTCAGTACATCACTCAATGCTCATCATAAGTTCTATATATATTCTCTATATATTTATATATATATTATATACCATATCTTCCTTATTCATTCATCTATTAATGGCTACTTGGATTGCTTCCATAATTTGGATATTGTAAGTAATGCTGCAGTAAACACAGGGGTGCATATATCTTTTTGAATTCACGTTTTTGCATTTTTTGGGTAAACACTCAGTAGTAGAGTTACTGGACAATATGGTAATTATATTTTAAATATTTTGATGAACCTTCATACTGTTTTCTAGAGTGGCTGCACCAGTCTGCATTCCCACCAACAGGGCACAAGGGCTCCCTTTCTCTACATCCTCACCAATACTTATTGTTTTTCATATTTTGTATTTTAGCCCTTCTGAAGGGTATGAGGCTCTATCTCATTGTGGTTTTGATTTGCAGTTCCCTGATGATCAGTGATGTTGAGCATCTTTACATGCATCTGTTGGCCATCTGTATGTCTTCTTTGGAGAAATGTCTGTTCACGTCTTCTGCCCATTTTTTAAAATTGGATTATTTGGTTTTTGGGTTTTGAGTTGTATAAGTTCTTTATGTATTTTGGATACTAACCTTTTATATGATATATCAGTTTGAGATATCTTCTCCCATTTAATGAGTTGTCTTTTAATTTTGTCGGTTGTTTCCTTCACTATGCAGAAGTTTTTTATGTTGATGTAGTCCCAATAGTTTATTTTTGCTTTTATTTCTGTTGCTTCAGGAGACATATCTAGAAAAATGTTCCTACAGGAGATGTCAGAGACATTACTACCCGTGCTCCCTTCTAGGATTTTTATGGCTTCTAGTCTCAAATGTATATCTTTAATCCATTTTGAGTTTATTTTTGTATATGTTGTAAGAAAGTGGTCCAGTTTCATTCTTTTGCATACAGCTGTTCAGTTTTCCCAACACCATTTGTTGAAGAGACTTTTTTTCCAATGCATATTCTCTCTCTCTTTGTCCAAGATTAAATGACCATATAATCATGGGTTTATTTCTAGGCTTTCTATTCAGTCCACGGATGTCTGTGCCAGTACCATATGGTTTTGATTACTACAGCTTTGTAGTATAACTTGAGATCTGTAATTTTTATACCTCTAGCTTCATTTTCTTTTTCAATATTGCTTTCGCTATTCACAGTCTTCTGTGGTTCCATTCAAATTTTAGGATTATTTGTTCTAGTTCTGTGAAAAATGGTGTTGATATTTTGATAGGAATTGCATTAAAGCATTAAATTGCTTTGGGTAGTATGGACCATTAACAATATTTGTTCTTTTTTTAAAGTTTATTTATTTATTTTGAGAAAGAGAGAGAAGACACAATTGGGGGAGGGGCATAGAGAGAGTGACAGAGAGAATCCCAAACAGGCTCTGTACTGTCAGCATGGAACCTGACTGTGAGGCTCGAACTCACAAACTGTGAGATCATGATCTGAGCCAAAATCAAGAATCTGACAACTGAGTCATCCAGGCACCCAACAATATTTGTTCTTTTAATCCACGAGCATGGACTATTTTTCCTTTTGTGTCATCTTCAATTTCTTGGTTATTTTACCTCCTTAGTTAAATTTATCCCTAGGTACTTTATTACTTTTGGTGCAGTTGTACATGGAATTGTTTTCTTAATTTCTCTTTTTGCTGCTTCATTATTAGTGTATAGAAATGCATGGATTTCTGTGTACTGATTTTATTTCCCATGACTGCACTGAATTCATTTATCAGTTTCAGCAGTTTTTTGGTGGAGTCTTTAGAGTTTTCTATATATAGTATCATGTAATCTGCAAATTCTGTACGTTTTACTTCTTCCTTATTAATTTGGATGCATTTTATTCTCTTTCTTGTCTGGTTGTTTTGGCTAGGGCTTCCAGTACTATGTTGAATAAAAGTGGTGAGAGTGGACATCCTTATCTTGTTCCTGGCTTTAGGGGAAAAGCTCTCAGTTTTTCACCAATGAGTATGATGTTAGCTCTGTGTTTTTCATATATGGCCTTTACTATGTTGAGGTATGTTTCCTCTAAGCCTACTTTGTTGAGGGTTTTTATCATGAATGGATGTTGTACTTTGCCAAAAGTTTTTTATTTGATTTGATTTTTATACATCTATTGAAATGGTCATATGTTTTTTTATATCCTTTCTGTTATTGATATTATGTAGTACATTGATTAATTTGCTAATATTGAACCAACTTTGCATCCTGGGAATAAATCCCACTTGATCATGGTGAATTCTCTCAATGTATTGTTGATTTGATTTGCTAATATTTTGTTGAGAATTTTTGCATCTGTGTTCATCAGAGATCTTGGCCTGTAGTTCTCTTTTTTTGTAGTGTCTTTCTCTGGTTTTGGTGTTAGGGTAACAATGGCCTCATAGGATGAATTTGGAAGCTTTATCTTCTATTTTTTGGAATAGTCTGGGAAGAATAAGTATTAACTCTTCTTTATATGTTTGGTACAATTCACCTGTGAACACTCCTGTTTCCTGAGTTGTACATTTTAGCCATTCTCACAGGTGTGAGGTGGTATCTCATGGTGGTTTTGATTTCTATTTTCCTGATGATGAGTGATGTTGAGCATCTTTTCATGTGTCTGTTAGCCATCTGGATGTCTTCTTTGGAAAAGTGTCTATTCATGACTTCTGCCCATTTTTTCACTGGATTATTTGTTTTTTGGGTGTTGAGTTTGAGAAGTTCTTTATAGATTTTAGATACTAACCCTTTATCTGATATGTCATTTGCAAATATCTTCTCCCATTCTGTTGGTTGCCTTTAGTTTTGTTGATTATTTCCCTTGCTGTGCAGAAGCTTATCTTTTTATTTTATTTTATTTTTTATTTTTTAAAATTTACATCCAAATTAGTTAGCATATAGTGAAACAATGATTTCAGGAGTAGATTCCTTAGTGCCTTTTACCCATTTAGCCCATCCCCCCTCCCACAACCCCTCCAGTAACCCTCAGTTTGTTCTCCATATTTATGAGTCTCTTCTGTTTTGTCCCCCTCCCTGTTTTTATATTATTTTTGTTTCCCTTCCCTTATGTTCATCTGTTTTGTCTCTTAAAGTCCTCATATGAATGAAGTGATATGATTTTTGTCTTTCTCTGACTAATTTCACTTAGCATAATACCCTCCAGTTCCATCCACGTAGTTGCAAAGGGCAAGATTTCATTCTTTTTGATTGCCAAGTAATACTCCATTGTGTGTGTGTGTGTGTGTGTGTGTGTGTATGTATGTGTATATATATATGTATATGTATATATATGTATATGTATATATATATATATATATATATATATGTATATGTATATATATATATACACACCACATCTTCTTTATCCATTCATCTATCGATGGACATTTGGGCTCTTTCCATACTTTGGCTATTGTTGATAGTGTTGCTATAAACATTGGGGCGCATGTATCCCTTCGAAACAGTACACCTGTATCCCGTGGATAAATGCCTAGTGCAATTGCTGGGTCACAGGGTAGTTCTATTTTTAGTTTTTTGAGGAACCTCCATACTGTTTACCAGAGTGGCTGCACCAGCTTGCATTCCCACCAATAATGCAAAAGAGATCCTCTTTCTCTGCATCCTCGCCAACATCTGTTGTTGCCTGAGTTGTTAATGTTAGCCATTCTGACAGGTGGTATCTCATTGTGGTTTTGATTTGTTATTTCCCTGATGATGAGTGATGTGGAGCATTTTTTCATGTGTCGGTTGGCCATCTGGATGTCTTCTTTGGAGAAGTGTCTATTCATGTCTTTTGCCCATTTCTTCACTGGATTATTTGGTTTTTTTGGGTGTTGAGTTTGATAAGTTCTTTATGGATTTTGGATACTAATCTTTTATCTGATATGTCATTTGCAAATATATTCTCCCATTCTGTTGGTTGCCTTTTAGTTTTGCTGATTGTTTCCTTCACTGTGCAGAAGCTTTTTATTTTGATGAGGTCCCAGTAGTTCATTTTTGCTTTTGTTTCCCTTGCCTCTGGGGACACATCTACTAAGAAGTCACTGCAACCGAGGTCAAAGAGGTTGCTGCCTGTGTTCTCCTTTATGTTTTTGATGGTTTCCTACCTAATATTTAGGTCTTTAATCCATTTTGAATTTATTTTTGTGTATGGTCAGTTTAATTTTTCTGCATGTTGCTGTCTAGTTTTCTCAAAACCATTTGTTGAAGAGACTGTCTTTTTTCCATTTGATTTTCTTTCCTGCTTATATAAGATTAGTTGGCCTTACATTTGTGGGTCCTTTTCTGGGTTCTCTATTATCTTCCATTGATCTATGTGTCTGTTTTTGTGCCAGTACTATACTGTCTTGATAATTCCAGCTTTAAAAAATTTTTTCTTAATGTTTATTTTTTAGAGAGAGAAACAGAGATAGATAGGAGTGGGGAGGGACAGAGAGAGAGAGTGAAAGAGAGAGAGAGAGAGAGAGAGAGACAGAATCTAAAGGAGGCTCCAGCCTCCAAGCTGTCAGCACAGAGCCTCACGTGGGGCTTGAACTCACAAAGTGCAATATCATGACCTGAGCCAGTTGGACACTTAACTGACTGAGCCACCCAGGTGCCTCAATGATTTCAGCTTGTAATACAGCTTGAAGTCCAGAATTGTGATGCCTCCAGCTTTGATTTCTCTTTTCAGAATTACTTTGGCTATTTGGGGTCTTTTCTGGTTCCATACAAATTTTAGAATTGTTTGTTCTAGCTCTGTGAAAACTGCTGGTGTTATTTAGATAGGAATTGCAATGAATGTGTAGATTGCTTTAAGTAGTATAGACATTTTAATAATATTTGTTCTTCCAATCCATGAGCATAGAATGTTTTTCCATTTCCTTGTGTCTTCTTCAGTTTCTTTCATAAGCATTCTATAGTTTTCAGTGTACAGATCTTTTACCTTTTTGGTTAGGTTTATTCCTAGACACCGTATGGGTTTTGGTGCAATTGTAAATGGGATAGACTTTTGATTTCTCTTTCTCTTGCTTCATTATTGGTGTGTAGAAATAAATATGCACATCTTTTGATCCAACACTTCCACTTCCAGAAATTCATTGTATAGATATTCTTGCTCAAGTACAGAAAGATACGGACATAATTGCAATGTTGTTATAAGAAAAAACACCAAAGCCCATCAACTAAAAACTATTTAAGTAAATTATGGCTCATATATAATATGAAATTTTAGGCATCCTTTTTACATTCTTCTGTATTCATATGCATACACACCCAGGAAGATGTTTTAGATATATTGTTAGATGAAAAGTAAATTTTAGGGGCGCCTGGGTGGCTCAGTCGGTTGAGCGGCCGACTTCGGCTCAGGTCACGATCTTGCAGTCCATGAGTTCGAGCCCTGCGTCGGGCTCTGTGCTGACAGCTCGGAGCCTGGAGCCTGTTTCGGATTCTGTGTCTCCCTCTCTCTGACCCTCCCCCGTTCATGCTCTGTCTCTCTCTGTCTCAAAAATAAATAAACGTTAAAAAAATTTTTTTTAAAAAAGTAAATTTTAGAGAACATTATTGTAGTGTGATCTCATTTGTGAAAAAAAATATATATGCATACATTTATGTAGTAGGCTGGTAGTTAGGCTTATATCCCCTATGTAAAAGAATAGAAGATTCTCCTTTAGCAAAATTGATTAAGTTAAGAGAAACTTCTTGCAGTTAGATTTTGGGATCCTATTTCTTCTCCATAAAGAGCGTAAGTGACTGAGACACTGGATGAAAAAAGACCCATAGCAATTGTAGAATTGTAGCAATTGTAGAATTTCAAATCGAGAGGCATAAAGAGAGAATCTTTAAGGGGAAAAAACACAAAAACCAACCAGATTGCTTACAGAGTTCTAAGGATCAGACTGGCAGGTAATCCTGGAAGGTAGAAAACAATGGAGTAAGGCCTTTAAAATTCTGAGGAAATGGGGTGCCTAGGTGGCTTAGTTGGTTAAGCATTCAACTTCAGCTCAGGTCGTGATGTCACAGTTTGGGAGTTTGGGCCCTGCATCAAGCTCTGTGCTGACAGCTCAGAGCCTGGAGCCTGCTTTGGATTCTGTGTCTCCCTCTCTCTCTGCCCCTACCCCACTCATGCTGTCTCTCTCTCTCTCTCAAAAAAAAAAAATAATAAACATTAAAAATTTTTTTTAATTCTGAGAAAAAGTTTTTTGTAATATAGAGTTCTATACCCAGCCAAACTACCAATTAGGTGAGGATAACTTATAATAAACATTTTCAGTCATCCATGAACGCAAAAAATTTCCTTTCCACACAGAGTTACAGGAAGTTATTCAAGTATGTGCTTTACCATACTTGAATGGCAGTAAAGCAAGAAAGAAAAGATTGGGGTTCAGGAAACAGGAAATCCAAGGTAGAAAAGATGAAAAAGGACTTACCAGGATAGAAACAATCTAGGTTGAAGGTGAGAGCTTCCAGTTCAGATAAGAGCAGGATTATGGCAGGCTCCAAAATGGATGTTGTATTAAAAAAAAAAAAGAACTGATATATTTGGCTGACCTATTTTAAGTTTTATAGTTCTGTTGAAAAGTTGAGATCATTTCCATAAAAACAGAGCAAACAGAGGGAAAAAACAGGTAATTACTAACTTTCAGAAAAAAAAAATTGTAGTAGAAATGAAATGTATTACATACTAAATAAATGACTGTGAATAATGTTGATATAATTTATTTTTTGCAGTTTGTGTTTTTAGAAAAACTTGTGGTAAAATATGCACACTAAAGTTTACCATTTTAACCATTTTTTAAGTGTACAGTTCAGTGTCATTAAGTCCATTCCCATTGTTGGTATCATTTTAAGGTAAACACTGAATGATGGTTTAGTAAAAATTATTGTATAACTCCAAGAGGAAGGGAAATATGTGTGTGCAATGAGTGAAGCGTTCATGAGTTCTTAGTCCTTGTCTTCCATTGTGAGACACATTTTCAATGTTTAAAATTTAAAACCCAGAAATAACCATAAAGGTATATTGTTTAGAAAGATTGGAAGGAAGGAACATAACACCAAAAGATTAATGGTGGAAATTTTGGGATGGTGGGATTATGGATGAGTCCCACTTCTTTTTCATTTGATCTGGTTTTTTTTCAAGTTTTTTTTTTTTTTTTTTTTTTTTTTTTTTTACAATAAACAGATATTACTTTTGAGATGAGAAAAAGAATCACCAAAATGTTATTACTTATATCAACAGTTTGGATATAAGTTGAATTTGGTAGTAGAAGGGGTTTAGTCAGATATTAAAAAGTACTTGATTTTCCAGGTAACTAAACATTTCCCTGATGTTTCCTTATGCAAGAGAAGATGAGTGTGCCCAGGAAAGGAAGGAGTTAAGAGGCAGAAATGGAGCATGCTAAAAAAGCAACTGTTGAAAACTGCTAGAATGAGAGGGAGAGGAATCACAACAGAATGATGGAAACTTGAAAAATATAAAAACAAAATTACGTCTCAGAAACCTTGGAGCCTAAAAATGACCATGTCTGGCTTTCATTCAGAGATACAGACTCTTGCTGAAGAATCAGAGGGAGAAGAAATGGAGTTACGGGGCCAAATACTGTTGTAAGTTCAAGACAAAAAAAGAAGAAAGAAATAGAAAGACAAAAGAAAAAAGAAACATGATTGGCAGTGGTGAGTTTTATCATTAACAAGACATGGGATAAAAACAGGTTTTATGCATTCTAGCAAAACAACCAGTATTTTCTGCCAGGACCCTGCCCCTTAGCATTTCTAGGTCTTGGGAGGTTTCTGATCAATTGGTCAAATGTGTTGGGAATAATGAAATTTCCTTTCCTACTGCTATGGCTATAAACTGGCAGATGTTCCATCATGGCTTTTTAAATCTGTTTTCCCATGAAAAAATTGCACAAATAAACTTTTAGATCTTCCCTTGGTTCAGTTTTGCTTGGATCTCCAGCCTCCTTTATCAATCTTCTGAAATTCCATCACCCAGCTACAATGACTCTTTGCAATCCTCTTAAAATGCTATAGCAGAGATTGTTAGTTGTCTACAGAAAAATACATTCTTCCCTTTCTTTCTTTTTAACAGAATTTTTATTTTGTTGAGGTAGTTTTGTGCCCAGCCTAAAAAGAATAAAATAAATAAATAAAAGAAAACATTTATTTCCCTGCTTCCTTTAGACTATAGGTCAAAATAATCTCAAAGACCTACGACTTGCCATCCTTGAGTCAAATCAAGGCCAACATCTACTTCTAGATTTCCTAGAATGTGGGAAAAATAAATCCCAATTTTGTTTATACCTCTGTTATTTTTATTTTCAGTTAAATGCAGGCAAATGCAATGTCTCTCTTTTTTATATTTTTATACACTATTTCCCCTGCCTGATATGTTCTTCCTCTACCTGTGTAACAGATAAACCACTATATTCCCAAGATCATCTAAAGGGATTGCTCCTTTGGAAAGCTTTCCAGTACCTCTGCAAATTCAGCTAGTTATGCATTCGTTTGTGCTCCCATAACATTTTGTGTAAAGTTCTCCTAGAGCACCTATCATAAACTTTTAAAATTATCTGTGTACTGATCTATTTCTGATCATTTGAACTTCTCCAAAGCATAACTGAGTTGTTTCTACTTTTGCATTGGCTTGCACTGTCACATACCCATGCAGGGGCTCAATAAATATTGGCTAAATGAACGTTGAATAAACTCAGACTGTCTTGAGAACCCAAAGTACATATTAATTTCTTGATTGTAAATTTGTTCTCACAAATGTAAATGTGTTGTAATTTTGCCTTCTGTGTCAGAGTTTGGCATCATCTAAAATGCTGAAATGAACTATGTGAGTGTTGACTAACTCAAGCTGTATAGTCATAGAAATAAATACCTTTAAAATCTGGACTAGACGGGAAAGGAGGGAAACAAACATTCAATGAGTACTTACTTTGTGCCAGGCATCATGTTCTGAGGCTTGTCTCATTTACCAAAATAATTCTGAAAGATAGGTATTAATTCCACTTAGAAACATAGGGTATACATATTAAGTGATATGCCCAATGTCACAACTAATAAGAGACACAGCCAGAAAATGCTTTCAGACTTCAAGTCCAGTGATTTTTCCACTCTGTAAAGCCTCTGCTCATGTAAGAGTGAGGATGTAAACTCTAAAAGGCAATCTAGTGTTGAGTTGTCTCTGCCTATAATCTGTATCTCTTCCCCATTCTAATTCCCCATTCTAATTCAACCAACACATTGTGGTCAAAACCATCTACCTGAAACATAACTCTAATCATGACACTCATCTGGACAGAAGCAATAATGTTCCCCAGTAGTTTAGTAAGAAAACCTCTGATCTGCCCTTCTCTCTGGCTACTTCACCGTGGCAACTGTGTCTCATCCAGACTCTATCCTTTTGTTAATACTAGCCTAAACCCAGGACAGGCCTTCCTATAACATTGACATATTTAAGTTTTATCTACTATCAGAGACATTACTCAAATTTTGTTTTTACCACCAAGTTTTTTCTGATTTTACACAATAGAGTGAATCTTCCTTTTTCTTTCTATTCCCACTATACCTTACTCATATCACTCTTGTTTGCATTTAATTTTACTTTCTAAACTGTTTACTCTGTCTCCCCAATGCTAGATTGTAAGCTCATAGAAAGTAGGAACATGCATTTTCATTTTTTAACCCCTCTCAGTAACTAGTATGATAGCAAGTGCTCAGTAAGGGAATGATAAAAAGTATAGACAATTGTACCTTGCTCAGCACTCCTTCTTGTTCTCTATTTTTTTGTTCACAAATGTAGTCTTAATTCAAACATGAATGAAAGTAGGCTTACAACTCCAGCATTATACTTTAAAATTTTTAAATGTCTGTTTCATCCCTTTGTATTTCTCTTCATCTTCATGAAGTTTCATATTATGATAGAGCATTGAATAAAACCATGCATTCTAAATATTTTGGTAACTAAAAAAAATGTGAATCAGTTTATTATTTGAAATAGAAAACTTAAGATTTGTTCCTCACTTTTCCTACTATCATATATATAGTAGCTTCTAAAGTGCTCAGCATCACACATTTTTTAAAGTTCATAATGGCCACTTTACACACTGGGGGCAATGTGAATGATGTAGAATGGCCACCACAAAGAAAAATCTTCATCCACCTCTTCAGGCAGGAATGTACTAGAGAAGGTGACTAGAAAGATGCAAATGCAGGTCATTCCATAATTTTTTTAAACCTAAACGTGTTGGGGACAAAAATGAGAAATAGGGGTTAAGACCTGAGACAGTGAGCTGGAAAACAGAGCTTGAGTCCCTCACTGCTGTGAACTCTGAGAATGAGGAATAGACAGATCTGGGTAACACCAGAAACTTGAGCAAAAAGGAGCTATATATACAGAAAAGGGCCCCACTGAAAAATTTAGGAAAGCTTACTACCAAAATTCCATAGAATGCCACCACCTTTGGCACAGTGAAATCAACAATGATTTCTAAGCCTCAGTGGTAACACGGGGCTAGAGTTGAGGATAGGTGTACTAGCTTATAAATCAGAGTTTCTCAACCATAGTGCACAATATAATCACAAGAGGAAATTTGAAAAAAAAAAACAGTGGCTGAGGGGAGAGAGGACGGGGAGTTTTTGTTTAATGGGCACCAAGTTTCCGTTTGGGATGAGTTAAAGATTTATCTGGGGTCAGTGAATATATGTACCTTAAAAGATAGTCAGGTAGCATATGGAAAGTGCTAAAGGAATTCAGGAAAGAGTGATTACCAAAGGATGATGTATATAATAAAACTAAAGAGTGGAGGTAGCGTTTGAGCTCTGCTTTGAAGATAATGTACCATTTAGATAAAAGGTGAAGAAAGGAGAAGACATTTTAAGTAGGAGAAGTGATGTGACCGAGAGGGGAGGGAACATGTGTCATATGTGGGAAATCTGAGCTTGATTGGAAGGCTTTTTTAAGGAGTAGTGTGAGAAAAAGTTGGAAATGAGGTTCTTGAGAAGGCTGTGAGAAGATAGAATTTCAAGCTGAAGAATTTGATCTTATTCTGAAATCAGAAATAGCCATTAAAAAATATTGGAGGGAGGGATAAAGGAGTGCTGATTCATAGGGGCACATGTACCCCAATGTTTATAGCAGCGCTATCAACAATAGCCAAATTATGGAAACAGCCCAAATGTCCATCAACTGATGAATGGATAAAGAAGATGTGGTTTATGTTTACAATGGAATACTACTTGGCAGTGAGAGAGAATGAAATCTTGCCATTTGCAACAACATGGATGGAACTGGAGGGTATGATGCTAAATGAAATAGTCAGAGAAAGACAGATATCATATGTTTTCACTCATATATGGAATTTGAGAAACTTAACAGAAGACCATGGGGGAAAGAAAGGGCAAAAAATAGTTTCAAACAGAGAGGGAGGCAAACCATAAAGAGACTCTTAAATACAGAGAATAAACTGAGGGTTGATGGGGAGGTGGGAGGGAGGGGAAATGCGTGATGGGCATTGAGGAGGGCACTTGTTGAGATGAGCACTGGTGTTGTATGTAAGCAATGAATCATGGGAATCTACTCCTGAAACCAAGAGCACACTGTATACACTGTATGTTAGCTAACTTGACAATAAATTATGTTAAAAAAATAAAAGCCATTTTGAAATAAATTAAAAAAAAAATATTGCAAGGTTCCATAGGCAGGTATGTAAACAATTGTAGCTTTGAAAGATTTACTAGCATTTTTGAGGAGAATTGACTGAAAGGTAGAGTGACCCATATGGTGGAAAGAGCGATTGAAGGGCTACAATTGTGTGATCATAAGGTAATGGTGGCCTTGACTAGGTGAACAATGGTGACATTAAGCATAAGAACAGATTGTAGGCACATAAGACATCTGGGTAAGATGGTGTATGGTAATGGATGTGTATGATTAAAAGGAAAATGTAACATATGCCTTACTGAAGGAAAGATCAAATCGGGAAAATATTTTCAAAGACCTTATATTCTTTGTACACGCAGAATGTTTAGGTTTTTATGACCCAGAATGTTCCTTAAAGGCTGTTTAAAAGCAGATCTGTTTAGTGTATACTTAGTCAGGAAATGGTGCTGGTGAAAGCTCGTTCTTTGCCGCTCATGTGTTCTCCTGGCTAGCTCTTTGGCCATTTAGGCAACTATGGCCAGTGGATGATTATCATTAACTTATCTAAACCTTAGTTTTTTAATCAGTAAAATGAGGACAATACCAGTTCTGCTTATCTTGCAAGGATAGTATGAAAATGAAATTACTCTAGATTGAATTATATTAAAAAACATTTATTGATTATATACTGTGAGTATACCTGTGTGAGGTTCAACAGGAAGTAAAGATGAATGAGACAAAGTGCCTCTCTATGGAAGACTAAAACAAACACAAAACATGAAGTGCCTGGGTGGCTCAGTCAGTTAAATGTCTGTCTCTTGATCTCAGCTCGGGTCTTGATCTCAGGGTCATGAGTTCAAGCCTTGCACTGGCTGGCTTCATGCTAGATATGAAGCCTACTTTAAAAAGTAAATAAATAAAACAACACAAAACACAAAATGGTAACACAAAAATATAAGATGGGATAAGAAAAGCATCTCTGGACACAAAATCCTTAAGAGTTCAAATAAATGAGAGTGGATATCTGGAGGATGAGCTAAAGAATGGCTTCATGAAAAAAAAGGGATCATTTGAGGTAAGACATTAATAAGTAGAGAATGGAGGATAAGAGGAGAGTAATTCATCCGTTTATGCACTCATCTATCTATTCATTCATCCATCCATTCATCCATCCATCCATCCATCCAGTATTTTGGGGGGATCCTCTTTGTGACAAATCACAGAGAGAAATAATACCCTGCCCTTGTTTAGCTCATAATCTAGGAAGGAGCTTAGTCCAGAGCACAGAAGGAAAGAAAATAAAAGGAAAGGAAAGGAAAGGAAAGGAAAGGAAAGGAAAGGAAAGGAAAGGAAAACGATTCAATAGTGAACCAATTAAGACAATGGATATAAACTGCATAAAATCTAAAGTAGGAGAAGCCTAAGATTAATGCATAGTAAAACACAGAGTGTTAAAATGTAGGAATTGCCTATATGTCTAGAAGTTTTCTTCCTATTCAAGAATAGGGGGGCTTCAATAACATTTGGGGAGCAGAGACCAAATCTGGGAAAGAGAAAATATTTAAATGGTCAGTGAACAATCTAAACTAAAGGAGACTTATTTTCACACATATTCCATTGACTTTGGCTCTTCTCTCTTGGTAATATCTCCTACATCCTGCCTAGGGTTCTGAAAGATGGAGCACCAGTACAACTCCAGCCAAAGCTATAGACTTTTAGCTTGTATAGTTCAGCTTCCTCTCAGTTGTTTCTTGTCTATAACTATTAGTGTGGCTTTGGTCTTTTATGGTGGGTCTTGAAATTTCTTTACTGTCTCCTTCCACTATACATCCTTAATGACTGATCCTCCTTTCCTGAGGAAGATAGAGTTTATGAAAAAAACTATGGGGCCAACTATGGGGCTCATTCTAGAGCATGCTTATAGGAGGGAGGCAGAGGCAGAGGTAAGGACAGAGGAAGAGAATGAGAGGAGAAGAGGGGGAGAAAGGTAGAGAGAAAGAGATGGATTGACTAGCTTTTCATGTATAGAAAGGCTGTGTACTGTGAGGTGAGAACTGTTGCTACTAATGTTCCCACAATGGATAAAGCAAAAATTATTTTTGTAAAAGAGAATATTTGGGATAAGAACATGAAAATTAAACACTCTAAACCTTTAACAAGTCAGGAGAGTTGTGTTATTCACCAATATGATCAAGGAATTCAGGGAAAAAAATCTGTTGCATTTATGCCAGTTAATAACCCTACAATGACCCATAAGTGTATAAGTGGAAGGAAGAGTTGCACGTCTCCCACCTTAAATCAAAAGCTAGAAATGAATGAACTTAGTGAGGAAGTCATATGAAATGTGGAGATAGGCTAAAAACCAGGCCTCTTGCACCAAAAGTTAGCCAAGTTATGAATGCAAAGCAAAAATTTTTTAAGGAAATTATAAGTGCTACTTCTGCAAATACATGAAAATAAGAAAGTGAAACAACCTTACTGCTGATAGAAAGTTTTAGTGGTCTGGACCGAAGATCAAACCAGCCCCAACGTTCTCTTAAGCCAAAGCCTAAGCCAAAGCAAGGCCCTTAGTCTCTTCAGTTAGGTGAAGGCTGAGAGAGTTGAGGAGGCTGCAGAAGAAAAGTTTGAAGATAGCAGAGATAGATTCATGAGGTTTAAGGGAAGAAGCTACCTCCACAACATAAAAGTGCAAGGTGAAATAGCAAATACTTATGTAGAACCTGCAGCAAGTTATCCAGAATATTTAACTAAGATAAGTAAGTAAGGTGGCTATACTAAACAACAGATTTTCAATGTAGATGAAACACCCTTCTATTGGAGGAAGATGACATCTAGGACTTAAATAGCTGCAGAGGAGAAGTCAATGTCTGGCTTTAAAACTTCAAAGGACAGTCTAACACTCTTGGTAGGGGCTAATGCAGCTAGTGACTTTCAGTTGAAGCCAATACTCATTTATCATTATTAAAATCCTAAGGCCCTTAAGAATCATGCTAGATCTACTCTGCCTGTGCTCTATAAATGGAACATCAAAACATGGATGCCAGCACATCTATTTACAACATGGTTTACTGAATATTTTTAGCATACTGTTCAGAACTACTGCTCAGGAAAAGAAAGATTCCTTTCAAAATATTACCGCTAATTGACAATGCACCTGGTCACCCAAGAATTCTCATGGAGATGTACAATGAGATTAATGTTGTTTTCCTGCCTGCGTCTCATCACATCCATTCTGCAGCCATGGATCAAGGAGTAATTTTGACTTTTAAGTCTTATTATTGAAAAAATTCATTTGTAAGGCTAGAGCTGTCATAGATAATGATTTCTCTGATGGATCTGTGCAAAATCAACTGAATACTTTCTGCAGAGGATTCACCATTCTAGATGCCGTTAAGAGCGTTCGTGATTCATGGGAAGAGGTCAAAATATCAACATGAAAGGAAGTTTGTAAGAGGTTAATTATTTTTTTTTTAATTTTTAATGTTTATTTATTTTTGAGAGAAAGAGAGCGCAAGCAGAGTAGGGGCAGAGAGAGAGGGAGACATAGAATCAGAATCAGGCTCTAAGCTGCCAGCCCAGAGCCCAATGTGAGTCTCAAACTCATGGGAAATGTGAAATCGTGACCTGAGCTGAAGTTGGATGCTTAATCGACTGAGCCACCCAGGCACCTCTGGAAGAGGTTATTTCTAACCCTCATGGGTGACTTTGAGGGGTTCAAAACTTCAGTGGAAGAAATAACTGCACCTGTGGTAGAAATAGCAAGAGAACTCGAATTACAAGTAGAGCCTGAAGATATGACTGAATTGCTGCAATCTCATGATAAAACTAATTGTTGAGGAATTGCCACTTATGAACAAAAAAGTGGTTTCTTGAGATGGAATCTACTCCTGGTGAAGATGCTATGCAGATTGTTGACATGACAACAATGAATTAAGAACATGATGTAAACTTCGTGGATAAAGCAGTGGCGGGTTTGAAGGGACTGACTCTAGTTTTTAAAGAAGTTCTACTGTGGCTTAATGCTATCAAACAGCATCACATACTATGGAAAAATAATTTGTGAAAGGAAGAGTCATTCAATGTTGTCTTATTTTAAGAAATTGCCAGAGCCACCCCAGTTTCAGTCACTACACCCTGATCAGTCAGTAGCCATCAACATTGAGGCTAGACCCTCCACTAGCAAAACTACTATGACTTGCTGAGAGCTCAGATGATGGTTAACATTTTTAGCAATACATTATTTTTTAGTTTAGGTATGTACATGTTATTTATTTATTTATTTATTTATTTATATTTATTTATTTTTTTTAATTTATCTTTTTTTTACATTTTTATACAGATCAAAACAGATTTAGTGCCATGTTCATATAGGCATTGACTATGTAAAGAAAGATGAGCCTCTGAAGACATCTCATACACTTTGGGCTCCCACTGTTTCAGGTTTTTTTAGTGTCTGAGAATTCTCAGCTAATTCTTCAATCTGCATTTCACATAATATTTCACCAGATAAATGGTTTTTCTGTTCTTCCTCTACAATTTTCTTCCTTAGATCTGCCTCTGAATATATTGTCAGTTTAAGCGGTAAATCTTCAACTTTCACAAAGTACATGTTTTTTAGATACAGTGCTATTGCACACTTAAATAGATTATAGTATAGTGTAAACATAAGTTTTATGTGCATTGGAAAATGACAAATTTCATTCGATTGCTTTATTTTTATTTTGGCTTTATTGTGGTGGTCTGGAACTGAACCTGTGGTATCTCTGGGGTATGTCTATACAGCCTAAGTGTAGCACTCTATAAAAATGCCTGAAGCACTTGTAGGGGCTCAGGAATTCTTCTGAATGTTTCCTACTATTTCCAGTTTTGACCAGTTTGTTCTGGTCTGAAGTATGTGTCTTGTTGCCATATAGTTGGCTTTTATATTGGCTGGCTAGTATCTTTAGAATGATATATCAGTCAGATGGATTGCCTGGCATTCTCTTTCATTTTTGCCTATTGCTTATTTGTTAGACAGTCCTGGGCTCCCTAAATATGAGCTCCAATTCTCCCCTACAATGACACTCAACCCTGGTGTGATCTTCCACTGCCCACTCTGTTCTTTGTGGCCTCTGCCCAACCTCTTGTATTTTCTCAGGAGCAGCAGTCTAATACTGGACTTGGAATCAGAAGACAAAATTTTGATTCTACGTTCTGTTCTTTCCTAATCATCAAACCCTGAAAATCCACTTAAGCTCTTTGAATTTTAGTTTTCAGATCTTTTTTTAAAAATTTTTTAATGTTTATTTCTGAGACAGAGAGAGAGAGAGAGAGAGAGCGAGCATGAGTGGGGGAGGGGCAGAGAGCGAGGGAGACACAGAATCAGAAGCAGGCTCCAGGTTCTGAGCTGTCAGCACAGAGTCCGACGCGGGACTCAAACTCACAAATCGTGAGATCATGACCTGAGCTGAAGTCGGTCGCTTAACCGACTGAGCCACTCAGGCACCCCTAGTTTTCATATCTTTTATGCATATGATGCAGATGCATACCAATTGATGTATGAGGATAAAAAGAGATAATGTGTGTTAAAGTCCCTTGTAGACTACTTTTACCCTGGAAGGTGTCTTTGAGGCTTTGAAGAGCTAAATTGACTATGGGGGAAATATAGAGGAGAAAATGCTGGAGCTGGCTGACCTCTCTTGTTGTGCACTGGATCCCATATCCCTTTGTCCATGCCAGCGCTGTTCCTAGAATTATTCTCTGTGTTTCCTACATAATCAACATAATCAGTTTCTCTTTGTCTATTTAGATAATTCTGATCAGTATACAAACATGCTTTAATAGGTCCTGTTTGCACAACATCACAACAACAAATCTTACACCTCATGTTCTCCCACCAGGTGTAATTTTTCTGCTCCTCCGTATAATGTTTGTCTCTTCCTACTTTTTTTTTTTTTTTAAATGTTTATTTATTTTTGAGACAGAGAGAGACAGAGCATGAATGGGGGAGGGGCAGAGAGAGAGGGAGACAGAGAATCGGAAGCAGGCTCCAGGCTCTGAGCCGTCAGCCCAGAGCCTGACGCGGGGCTCGAACTCACGAACCGTGAGATCGTGACCTGAGCTGAAGTCGGACGCTCAACCGACTGAGCCACCCAGGCGCCCCGTGTCTCTTCCTACTTTTGATTTAAACTACTCTGTGTTAGTTTGACTACTCTGATATATTGATACCCTATGATTTTAAGTACTATTTATATGGTGATATTTCCTAAGTTTATATCTCCAGTCAAAACCTCTCTCTGAGCTCCAGAATTGAAGGCTCATCTTTATATTAGACAACTACTTGAAATCCTCTTGGTTGTCTAATGGGTATATGAAACTTAACATGTACAGAACACAACCTTTGATTTTGCTGTAAGGATTATTATCTACAGTGGGCAAGAGTAGAGCAGTGGAGACCAGATAGAAGGCTATTGTAATAATCCAGGAGAGAAATAGATGAGATGATGCTGGCTTGAACAAGTGGTACAAGGACTTTGCAGATACGATTAGGCTACAGACCTTGAGATGAGGAACTATCCTGGATCATCATGGTGTACCTAATCTAATCAAGAGTCCTTACAGTTGGAGAACCTTTCCCAGCTGTGGTCAGAGAGAGAGAGAAATGTGATGAAGGAAGAATGATCCGTGAGATGTGATATTATTGGCTTTGAAGATGGGAGGAAAGGGCCATAAGCCAAGGGATGAAGACACCATCTAGAACCTGGAAAAAGCAAGGAAGACATTCTTTCCTAGGGCCTCCAGAAAGGAACATAGCTCTACCAATACCTTGGTTTTAGCCAATTGAGACCTATGTTGGACTTCTGACCTATAGACCTGTAAGATAATAAAATTGTATTGTTTTAAGCCAGTAAGTCATGGTAATTTGTGATAGCAGCAACAGGAAACTAATAAAGCATACGTGTAGTGGTCCTTTGTATTAAAGGTGGTTATGGGCGTTAAATGAAGTTAAGAATTGTGATCATTTCTGAATATGGGTATACATAGTTGCTTCATTCTCCTCAGCTTGCCCCCTAAGTAAGGGGCTCCCTCTCCTCACAAGATCCCAATTTTTTTTAGTATAGTTGACAAACAATGTTACATTAGTTTCAGGTGTACAATCTAGTGATTTGATGTTTATACTTTATGCTATGTTTATCACAAGTATAGCTACCATCTGTCCCATTACATTGCTATTACAGTATCATTGACTATATTCCTTATGCTCTGCTTTTTATTCCTGTGACTTACTCATTCAATAACTAAGGGCTCTCTATTTTTAAAAAAGTTTTTAAAGAGTTTATTTGAGCAAGGGCACCTCAGTGGCTCAGTTGTTTAAGTGTCCGACTTCCACTCAGGTCATGATCTCATGGTTTGTGAGTTCGAGCCCCGCATCAGGCTTTCCGCTCTCAGTGGAGAGCATGCCTTGGATCCTCTGTCTCTCTGTGTCTCTCTGCTCCTCCTCTGCTCGCATTCTTTCTCTCTCTCAAAAAATAAACATAAAAAAGAAAAGAGTTTATTTGGGCAAAAATAATTGGAAATGGGCAGCACCAAACCAAAAGTGGTTATGAACATTCCACTGTCAGGAGTTCAGGGAAAGACTTTATGAACAGGAGGAAGCAAAGTAAGGACATTAATTGGCTATAGCATAAAACCTAGTTGGCTGTGAATGAATTGTTGTCCTTTGTATTTTGATTTTGTAACCTTGAGGCATTTATAGACTTAGACTATGGTTTGCTTATGTAGTTCTCCATGGCATTACAGCCTCATCAGTCTAATGACCTCCTTGTTTAGTTTAACAATTTCCACCTTTGGTAATCCTCTCATACAGGAGAGATTAGCACCACTTTCAGTCACCATCAGAGTTAGGTTGCTCATTTCAGAAGAATTGGTTTTTCTG
Organism: Panthera onca; assembly: GCF_046562875.1. Lineage (NCBI taxonomy): Eukaryota > Metazoa > Chordata > Mammalia > Carnivora > Felidae > Panthera > Panthera onca. Next base: position 47,668,882 of record NC_138344.1, read on the forward strand.
TTCCTGTCATTGTTCATCTTGTGTCTGTTTCTCCAAGCACAGTGAGACCATGTGATGTACTGCTGATGGGTATGAACATACATTTAAGACCTTTGAGAGAAATAGTGTACCAGAGAGACTATAATGCTAGCTATTAGGAGGATAATATTAAGAGACTGAGGTATACTTCTTACCCATGATCCCCATTACCAAACCAGTTAGTTATCAAATAAATCAAAGAATGAATCTGAAAGGGTGATCTGTTCTAGGCTAGTGACTGGCTTGTTAATTTCTTGTATTTGCTATAATACCAGAGCCATTAATCCAGGTACAGCAGAAGTTACTTGCTATGGCACAGACTTCTCCTTGTAAAGGCAGTTAGTAATCTAAAGCAATTCTTTATCTAAAAGCACCTTAGCAAGAAAATCTAAGGACTTTTATTGTGCAGCTATGGCCTTAGCATTGGTTTCAGTGATAGTTGCCAGAGTTAAGGAGCATTATCTTCCCATCTATTAACAGAGAAAAGACAAGTAGCAAAAAGGCAAAAAGAACAAATGTTCACATTGGAGATGAAGATCTTGATCTATGATCTTGGGAGAGCTCTACACCTCAAGATGCTGTCCTGTATTGAAGAAAAGCACTTATGCAATTATTTGAGTTGTGAGCTGAATTAGCAATGCTTTTTAAAAAATGGAATGCCATTTTTACTTGAAGGAAAAACTGATAAACTATGAGTTTACTGTATTTGAGAAAATATTCTCAAAAATGAATGATGTGAGCCTGTCATTTTAAGGAAAACAACTGAAAGTATTTGTTGCTGATAATAAAATTTGAGCTTTCAACCAAAAAGTAGAAGTTTGGACACATGTGTCCACCACCATGAACTTGGCAGCTTCCCAGTATTTAAAGATTTTCTGATGAGATATGTGATATTGGTAACTGATGTGACTTTTGATATTGTATAATGAAAAATGTCAACATTTGGAAATCTACATAACTCAGTGCACTAATGTTCTCCATATGATCAATGCATGATGTATAGAATCACACATGGGTTAAAGATCCATTCAAACTTCAAAATAAACGAATGGACTATAATGTAATAGGATGAACGTTCATTTATATGGTTTCAGATTCCATATTGTAACTAACATTTAAGAAACTATTAAATGTTGAGTTTTGGCATACTGCCAAAGAATATCCACAATTATACGGAAAGGCTATTAAAATACAGTAAACCTTGGTTTGAGAATAATTTGTTCTGGAAACATGTTTGTAATCCAAAACATTTGAATATCAAAATGAATTTCAAGAACCATTGGCTCAATTGTGATCATGTGATGTTAAGCATCATGTCCTACTCGTATTGCAAGACATTGCTCGTTTATCATCTTAAAATTTATTCTAAATACTTGCTTGTCTTGCAGAACACTTGCAGAACAAGTTACTCATAATCCAAGGTTTTACTGTATTTCTTTTTCTAGCTTAAAAAAAAACAGTGAAAGGGCGGGCCTCCACCGCCGACTCCATCTTGTTCTGTGTCCTTCACCTAGACCACGCCTCCTCCCCTTGAGTAACCTCCCGCTCACCCGTTCAAACTTCCTGATCAAAACACGCCCAGCGACCTGCGTAACAGGACTCCGACCCTTCCCCAGCCAATCGGCTGAGGCCACAGGCATTACCTCACCAACTGCCCCTAGGCCCCAATAAAACCTTTGTGCTTTTGAAACTTGCTCTCTCTCCCTGGTATCTCACCGCTGCGTCGGTGCAGGTAGGGGATTGAGCTCCAGCTAGCTCTAATAAAGGCTCTTTTGCTTTTGCATCAGACTCGGCTCCCTAGTGGTCTTTGGGGATCACGAATTCTGGGCATAACAACAGGTATGGGGGTACCTGGGTGGCTCAGTCAGTTAAACATCTGACTTCAGCTGAGGTCATAATCTCATGGTCCGTGAGTTCGAGCCCTGAATCAGGCTCTCTGCTGTTAGCATGGAGCTGGCTTTGGATCCTCTGTCCCCCTGTCTTTCTGCACCTCCTCTGCTTGCACTCTCTCTCTCTGTCAAAAATAAACAGACATTTAAAACAGAGTAGGTATGAACGTTAAATGAAGTTAAAAATTTTGATCATTTCTGGGGTTACCTGCCTGGCTCAGTTGATTAAGTGTCCAATTTAGGCTCAGGTCCTGATCTCACAGTATCATGGGTTTGAGCCCCACGTCAGGCTCCATGCCGACAATGCGGAACCTGCTTGGGATTCTCTGTCTTCCTCTCTCTCTTCCTCTTCCCCTTTTGTGCTGTCTCTGTCTCTCTCTCAAAATAAATATATAAACTTAAAAAAAAAAAGAATTTTGATTTTTTCTGAATGTGAACTTCTAAACTGAGACCACACATATATTTAAAATGACACAGATCTTTCTAGTACTTTAGAGTGTCAGAAAGGTGATGGAGCTTTTCCAAGTGTTATTCAGGGATAAGAAGAACACCACTCACTCAATCTCACCCCCAGCGAGTAAATTTTTGAGGTCAATAACAGGCAATAGCAAGTTATATTTTTCATGAATAAAATGCAGGCATGGACATGGAGGAACAAAGGCACCAAATCAAGGTGGTAAACAATATGCCTCTAAGAGCAGACAATCAAAATGTAGAATGTAAGCACAAAACCCTGTATGGCTACAGCAAAGTGGAATAGAGGGCACTTAATATTGTTACACAGGGTACAACATGGATTCTGTTACTTCTTTACAGTGTTTAATCCTTTATCAAATTAAATTTGACCTGTAAGTTATTCTTTTAGCCAGAAGCTAAGATAAGAGGGGAAGAGTACCAACAGAGAAGCAGATGTGGATAGTACAGAGCAGAAAGTTGCCACACAGAGGCAAAGAAACCATTCCACTTATAAAAGTTCTGAGTGACATTTTAGAGAAAGAATACTGGAGAGTGTTGAGAGGGAGTTATGTGAAAATCCCAGTGGAGCCTGAAATTCCTCTGGCAGCAGCCATGGAAAGGGGGATACTGATGTTATAACCATTGTTTTTAACCATGGTAGGCCAAAGTTCACTGAGCAATAGCAGCATGTTTGCATGGAGGGAGAATGAATAATATATGCAAATTCTGTGCTTTAAGTCCCCTTGTTTAGAAATCTGGCTTGCTTGATTTTGTCTTCTTAATCTACTTAGGCAGAGACCTTTCCTTTTGTTTTAATATCAAATAGGCTTTAGCATGGACAGGTCTAATGGGACTTTGCCATTGGTGGAGGCTTAACAGAGTATCAGGAGATTTTAAGTAAATTTCATTAGAAGGCTACAATCTCTACCTTATGAAAAATTATACTTTTAAAAATGTACAGGGTCAGGATATCCCTCCAATTTGCTAGAGCAATAACCTAGAACTATCCCGTGGGGATTACCTGTAAGGCTTCTGATACCCCTCTGTAGTCCACTTCCAGTCATGAGCAAGCCACATAAACTCATGGCTCATGAGTGCTTGGACAATTGAAGTTTTTCCCTTTAAGCAAACAACTGAAAAAGAGTATGGCTAAATATAATTATTGTTTGGACATTGGATTTGATAGAAAATAAAAGGGCATGTTAATCACTTTTCACCAGTTTCTGTTTGTTAGAGTCCTGAATTTCTGTCCCATTGTTATAAAAAAATTAAAATATGGCTTGTCTTCCTAATTTGGCAGACTCTATATAACAAATAGAAAGAAACGTCCTTCAGTTCAATGCAATAAAAAATCAAGAGGGGAAGGAAAAAAAAAGTTAGGAAGTGTGGGAGCCAAACAATAAAAGACTCTTAAAAAGTAAGAACAATCTGAGGGTTGATGGGGGGTGGGAGGGAGGGGAGGATGGGTGGCGGGTATTGAGGAGGGCACCTGTTGGGATGAGCACTGCGTGTTGTATGGAAACCAATTTGACAATAAATTTCATATTAAAAAAGTAAAATAATGAAAACAAAACAAAAAAAATAAATTGTTTCAAAAATATTTCAGAAAAAAAATCGGGTGTAGTTAGAACTTTATGAAGATGTCCTTTTTTTTTTTAATGTTTATTTAGTTTTTGTTTTGTTTTGCTTTGTTTTCTTTGAGAGAGAGAGAGAGAAAGAGAGTGAATGGGAGAGAGGCAGAGAGAGGGGGAAACAAAGAATCTGAAGCAGGCTCCAGGCTCTGAGCTGTCAGCACAAAGCCCCACGTGAGACTCAAACCCTTGAAATGCGAGATCATGACCTGAGCCAAAGTCAGATGCTTAACTGACTGAGCCATCCAGGTGCCCCTATTGAAGACTTCTTCTTTATTTTTATTTATTTATTTTGAGAGAGAGAGAGAGAACATGGGGGGAGGGCAGAGAGAGAAGGAGAGAAAGAATCCTGGGGCTCAATCTGATGATAGGTGATCTTGACCTGAACTGAAATCAAGAGTCAGACACTTAACCAACTGAGCTACCCAGGAGCCCCAATTTATATTTGCTTTTATGTAAACTGTTCATAGTCTTTGCCCTTTTATCTTCAGGGTTATTGGTTTACCTATAGGGTTTTTTCATTTATTTTTTCTTTTTACTTAATCTCTTTATTTTAGGCTAAAATGAATCTGGAATTGCTGTCCATGTGAGAGAATATATTTAGTTGGTCGATATTTGATTTGCACAAATGAGCTTTTGGCTTACATTCAGATGAGTGGTTGAAATTCCTTCTGAGGTTTGTTTAAGTACTTCAGTGAGGTTGCTTTTTGTAATGCTCCTCCTACAGGAAAAGATATTTACTTGTAGAAAGAGGCTTGAGCTCCCTTTGTTTGTGTGGCTGGTTCAGCCACTAAACTTCATCCTATATCCTTAAAATGATGACTGGTAATTGACCCCTATTGAAAATAAAGTTGATGGATGAGCTTTGAAAATAAACGTGATATGTACTGGAAACGGGGAAAGTGGGATATCTTTCCCTTTCCCATAAACTAAAAATTGTAGAAATGTTTGGTAATAGTACTTTTACATTTCCCAAACTTTACAAATGTCTCATTTTCACTGCATTTCCTCATTTTATATATCACAAATCATTTATTTCCATAAATACCACCTGCATTTATGCAGTGAAGGAAGGTGTTCTTCCTTCCTGGCAGAAGTGAGAAGTAGTGGTTTGTGATTGGTCTGACACCGGCAATCTGCTCCAGAGAACAGCCCTGGGATGTCAGCATGTGAACAGCTCAGGCTGGGCAAGTTGCCAGTTGGGCCTTTTAGACCGGCAATAATTTTTGTTGATACATGTATTCAAGGTATTATTGTTTATTTTATTTTGAAAAATTTTAACAATTCTTACCATAGTTGTTTTTCTAGTTTACATGTTCTCTGATAACATACTGACATGAATTGGCCCTGACCTCTCCCCTGCCAGAAAAACATATCCTTATAACTACCCATATTATCTAATCTTATCTTGGTGGGAAGACTTTTTTTTAACAGCTGCTTCAATATATTTAAGAGTTGCAGGACTATTCAAGGTTTAATTTTTTCTTGAGTTACATGTTGTATATGTATGTTTTCAAGAAGCATATACATATGTTCTCCATGCTGTCTAAGTTTTCAAAATTGTTACCAGGTAGTTGTTATAGTTTAAAAAATAAGATTCCTTATAGACAAAAAATATTGGTGCTTTGTGAAATGAATTGCACATATTTTTCCATTATTTCCACAGAGTTCATGAATATTAAAAATTATTTGCTGCCTTTATATTTGAATAACAATTTGGATGATATAAACTTGGGTCACACTTTCTTTCCTTAAGGCTTTTAAGAGGCATTTCTCCAGTCTTCTAGAAGTGCATATTGTTGTAGAGAAGATTGATGTCAGCCTGTTTTGTTTTTATCCTTCATAGATGACTCATGGTTTTTGCCTGATTGCCCAAAGGATTCAAAGTTCAGCAACTGTATTAGGATATATCTGTGTTGACCATTATGTGTCAGTTTTCCTAAGACCTGAAATGCCCTTACAAAATGAACATTTTCTTCAATCATATTTCAAATATTTGTTCTGATCCATTATATAGGGATTTCAGATAAGTGTATGTTAGACCTCCTTTGCCTGTCTTCCCTAGATATCATTTTATCTCTAATTGTTTTAAATGCTATTGGTTTTCACTTATTTTGTTTGCTTTTCTCATGTCTAATCTCCATGTTCCTTTTTGCATTCTCATCAGAATCTAGTCTCCCCTGGGCTACTTGCAGTTTTTACTCTATTTCTGTTATTTTTTAAACCACTATTCCCCCAAGAGATCTGCCAGTTTGTGTTTCATTTCTTTAGTTGTCTCTGTCTTCCTGAGCCTTATATCTCTGCCTTTAGCTCTTTGCTAAATAAAAAATAAATTATTGTAGTAAAATGTACATAATGTAAAATTTACCATTTTAACCACTTTTAAGTGAACACTTCTATGGCATTACATGCATTTACATTGTTGTGCAACCATCAACACTATTCAACCCCAGAACTTTTTATCTTCCTCAACTATGTACTTATTAAATACTAACTCCTAATTCCTAACCTCCACCCTCAGCCCCTGGCAACCATCATTCTTCTTTCTGTGTCTATGAATTTGACTACACTATGTACCTTGTATAAGTGGAATTATACAATATTTGTCTTTTGGTGACTGGCTTATTTTTCTTAGCATAATGTCTTCACATTTCATCCATGATGTAGCATGTGTCAGAATTTCCTTTTTTTTTAATGACTTTTTTTTTTTTTTTAGCTCAGTTTTAGGTTCACAGCAAAGTTAAGGGGAAGGTGCAGAGATTTCCTGTATACCCTCTGCCCCTACACATGCAGAGCCTCCCACATTATCAACATCCTCTACCAGACCATTTGTTACAACTGATGAATGTACATTGACACATCATAATCACCAGTTTAATTTGGGTTCACTTTTGGTATTGTACATTCTAGGGTTTGGACAAATCTATAATGATGTGTATCCATCATTATGGTGTTGTACAGAGTATTTTCACCACCCTAAAAATCCTCTGCTCTGCGTATTCATATTCTTCCTGCCCAAACCCTTGGCAAACACAGATCTTTTTACTGTCTCCATAGTTTTGCCTTCTTTAGAATGTCATATACTTGGAATCCTATAGTATATAGACTTTTCAGATTGGTTTCTTTTACTTAGTAATTCACATTTAAATTTCCTCCATGTCTTTTCATGGTTTGATAGCTCTTTTTTTTTTTTTTTTTTTTTTTTTTTTTTTTAGCACTGAATAATATTGCATTGTCTGGATGTACCACAATTTATTTAGCCATTCACCTACTAAAAGACATCTTGGTTGCTTCCAAGTTGTGGCAATTATTAATAAAGCTGCTACAAACATCCATGTGCCAAGTTTCTGTATGGACATAAGTTTTCAAGTTGTTTGAGTAAATACCAAAGAACATGACTGCTGTATCATCTGATAAGAGTATGTTTAGTTTTGCAAAAACTGCCAAAGTGTCTTCCAAAGTAGGGGTATCATTTTGCATTCCTACTAGCAATAAATAAGTGTTCCTGTCACCCCCCTTCATTGCCAACATTTGGTGTTGTCAGTGGTCAGGATTTTGGCCATTATAATAGGTGTGTAGTGGCATTTCATTATCATTTTAGTTTGCATTCCCTGATGGCAAAGTATGGAGCTTCTTTTCATATGCTTATTTGCCATCTGTGTATCTTTTTGGTGATGTTCCTGTTAAGGCCTTTAGCACATTTTAAAATCAGATTGTCTTTTTTCTCATTGTTGAGTTTTAGGAGTCCTATGTATATTTTGAATAGTTCTTTATCAATTTATTTGTCTATTCTTTCACCAGTAGCTTTATAGCAAGTATTGAAGTCTGATAATGTCAGTCTCCCACTTATTCTTCTCTTTCAATATTGTGTTGACTATTCTGAGTCTGTTCCCTCCATGTAAAATTTAGGATCAGTTTATCAATATCCAAAAAATAACTTGATGGGATTTTGAATGAGATTGCATTGTATCTATAGGTTAAGTTGGGAAGAACTGACATCTTGACAATGTTGAGTTTTCCTCAATATTGAACAGGTACTAATTATTTATTTACTTTTTCTTTGATTTTTTTTTAATCAGGGTTTTGTAGTTCTCCTTATATACATCTTGCACACACTTTGTTTGGTCTATACCAAGTGTTTCATTTTGGAAGGTTGCTAATGTAAATGATATTGTGTTTTTAATTTCAACTTCCACTTACTCATTGCTGGTCTATAGGAGAACAATTGACTTTTGTATATTAATATTGTATCCTGCAACTGTGCTATAATTGTTCACTAGTTCCCAGAGTCTTTGTTGATTCTTTTGGATTTTCTGCATAGATAAACATAGCCACCTGCAAACAAAGACAGTTTTATTTCTTCCTTCCCAATCTCTATACTTATAATTTCCTTTTCTTGTCTTATTGCATTAACTAGGATTTCCAGTATACTATTAAAAAAGGGTGGTGAGGGGGGAATTGCTTCCATTGTTCCTGATTTTAGTGGGAGAGCTTCTAGTTTCTTACCATTAAGTATGATGTTATTTGTGGGTTTTTTGGTAGATATTTTTTACCACATTGAAGGAGTTTCCCTCTATTCCTCTTTTACTGAGTTTTTATCACCAATGGGTGTTGGGTTTTGTCAAATGCTTTTTCTCCATTTATTGATATGATCATGTGCTTTTTCTTTTTTAGCCTGTTGATGTGATGGGTCACATTAATTGGCTTTCAAAACTTGAGGGGCGCCTGGATGGTTCAGTTGGTTAAGCATCTGACTATTAATTTTGGTTCAGGTCATGATCTCATGGTTTGTGAGACTGAGCCCCTCACTGGGATCTACACTGATAGTGTGGAGCCTGCTTGGGATTCTCTCTATCCTTGTCCCTTTGCCCCCTGTCTCTTTACCCTTCCTCCACTCACACGCACACTCACTCTCTTACTCTGTCTCTCTCAAAATAAATAAATAAACAGGGGCGCTTGCGTGGCTCAGCTGGTTAAGCATCTAACTTTGGCTCAGGTCATAATCTCATGGTTTGTGAGTTCAAGCCCCATGTCAGGCTCTGTGCTGAAACTGAGAGCCTGGAGCCTGCTTCACATTCTGTCTCTCTCCCTCTCTCTTTATGTCTGCCCCTCCCCTGCTTTCACTCTGTCTCTCTCTCCCTCTGAAAAATAAACATTAAAACAAACAAACATTTTTTTTTTTTTTAATTCACTTAAAAAGCCCTTGAACCAGCCTTGGATACCTGGAAAAAATCTTACTTGGTTATGGTGTATAATTCTTTTATACAATATTGGATTTGGTTTGCTAATATTTTGTTGAGGATTTTTACATTAATTTTTTTTAATGTTTATTTATTTATTTTTGAGAGAGAGAGAGAGATAGAGAGTGAGATGTGGGGCTCAAACTCATGAACCATGAGATCATGACCTGAGCCAAAATTAAGAGATGGATGCTTAACTGACTGAGCCACCCAGGTGCCCCCTGTATCTATGTTCATTAGAGATATTGATCTGTAGTTTCTTGTGATGGCTGTGTCTGGTTTTGAGATTAAGGTAATGCTGGCCTCAGAATGAGTTAGGAAGTATTCTCTCTGTTTTTATCCTCTTAAACAAAGATTGTAAAAATTGGTATGATATCTTCCTTAAATGTTCAGTGAAATTCACTAGTGAACCCATTTGGGCTTAATGCTTTCAGTTTTGGCAGGTTATTAGTTATTGATTCAATTTCTTCAATAGATATAGGCCTATTCAGAGAATCCATTTCATCTGTGAATTTTTGCAGATTGTATCTTTTAAGAATTGGTCCATTTCATTTAGGTTATCAAATTTGTGGGAATAGACTTGTTCATTGTCTTCCTTTATTATCTCCTTAATGTCTATGGGATCTGTGGTCATGTTCCCTTTTTCATTTCTGATAGTAATTTGTATCAACTCTCTTTTTTTCCTAGTTAGTTAGAGGATCAACTTTTATTGATCTTTTCAAAGAACCAGCTTTTGGTTTCATTGGGTTTCTCTCCCTTCCTTTTCAAAGCTTTTAAAATCATTGCATGTATGTATGAGCTCTTGTTAATTGATGAATTGTTTCTTTAACTGTTTAAATCCATGGCAAAACATTTGTTCAAAATTTTCATCTGTTTCATGGAAATACTACTTTGATCAATATTCATCTACATTTGTATTCTTGTTCCTTTTTTCTTTGTATAATATTTTTTTAAAAATTTAAGTTCATTTTTATTTATTTTTGAGGGAGAGAGAGTGCATGAGTGAGGGAGGGGGCAGAGGGAGAGAGAGGGAGAGAGAGAATCCCAAGCAGGCTCTATGCTGTCAACACAGCTCCTGATGCAGGGCTCAAACTCAGGAAACATGAGATCATGACCTGAGCCTAAATCAAGAGTTGGATGCTCAACTGACTGAGCCACCCAGGCACCCCTCTGGTAATATTTTAGTATAGATTCTGGATGGTTTATTTTTGATTTCTCAAATTGATAAGTGAGCTTCCTTGACCAGCTACTTACAAATGAGTCATATGTTGGAGATACTAAAGCTGTGTCCAAGGCTAGTAGCAGTCTCTTTAGAACCCTTAGTTAAATGTAAGAGTCCATTTAACTGTTACCTTTCCCTGGCCAACAGAAAGAGGCAGCTGTAAGACTCATTCAGAGTCTTTTTCAATCTTTTGCCTCATCAACAGACTTCTTCTTAAAAAATGGCTTATCATATTAGTCATATCCTTGTTCACTCCTATTACCTCTGCTTCTCAAAAGCAAAGTAGTACATGGATGCTTCTGTCGCTACCCCACACTCCCTGTCCCATCTTGGGGTGTTGCCAGCTCTCTGAGGGATTTGCATTCACAGCCATTCTCTCAGCTTCTTCCCACATCCTGTCTGATCTTCACTGCTTTTGGCAGCCCTTCTATTTGTGGCTTAAGTTTCCATATGTATCCTAGCTTGTATTTCTCTTTCTCATTCTTCTTTTGGGTGACTTCCTAGAGAAGAAGGAGGAAAGGCCAATTTTACCCCATTATTATCAAACTGGAAATCTATATCTAATTCTTCTTCCATACTTTAGGGTAAGTCATTCTCAAACAAATGTTTTACTGCTTTTGTAAACCTCCAAGTTAGAGAACACTTTTGGGTAATATTGTGGATATTTGAACCTAGGAGACCCAGCTGACAATTGCAATCAAGAGCATTATGATAAGAAAGCAGAACATGAAGGAGCATCAGTCAGAGGAGGACTGAACTGGGTCATTTCTAGTTTTATATGTTGCATACAATTATCTTCATGCCCTCTGATTCAATGATTGGAACCATCAGTGTCTTTTCTATCACCCAATCATTCCAACACTTTCCGGGTATGAATGAAAATAGCTGTTCCTGGCTGATACTGGGATTGTGATTTAAGAACTCCCCTTCCTTCAACTAAATGCGCTCGTTATGCAGTTCCTCAAGTCATTGCTTTTTTTTTAAAAAATTTTTTTAAATGTTTATTCATTTTTGAAAGACAGAGAGAGACAGAGCACAAGCAGGGGTGGGGCAGAGAGAGAGGGAGACACAGAATATGAAGCAAGCTCCAGGCTCTGAGCTGTCAGCACAGAGCTGGGCGCGGGGCTCAAACTCACCAGCTGTGAGATCATGACCTGAGCCGAAGTCAGATGCTTAGCTGACTGAGCCACCCAGGCGCCCCAAGTCATTGCTTTTTTAAATGTCTAGGGTCTATAGCAGGGCTGCTTTACTGTGGGAAAAAACAGTGTGGTTTCAGGAAGCCCGTGAAATATACCTCTGATCTGTGTGCATATGTTAAACTCCATCGGTAACAATTTATTCCTTTATGTTGCTATGGGCTCTTTTAAATGCCTATCATTTCTTTGGAAATAAGTCATCCTTAACATCTTTGTGTAAATCACTTTTAAAGAATTGTTTCCAGAGGAAAGAACACTGAGAAAGGAAATAGAGGAAGTGGAAATTAAGGAACATCCAAGATAAACACTGAACACCAAGATAAACACTGCCCACTTAACAGTTTGGTCTGGCTGGGCTTGTATAAAAAGAATGCAAGTCAAGTTGTTACTCACATTTAATTAATAGTTAAAATTGGATAAACCTACCTATACGGTAAACTGAACCTAAAGTTTAGTATGTGAGCACTTCCTGGAGAGAAGGCAAACTCTTTTTAGATGCCTATAAGTAAATTCCTGTTTTCCTTCTCCACTTTATGGAATTTTTAAGCCTTGCATTCCACACTAAGTCCAGTTGACGTTATTGTTCTTTCTAGAGCATACCTCTGCTCTATGCAAAGCTTAGCTCCTGTTCTTTTTATATCCTGTGAAGCAATACTAGCCATGGCAGCTAGTTTAAGGGTAATTAGAGAGTACCACCTTTAGGTTTTGCAACATCAACAGCACTTCTATTATATAAAGAGTAATGTTAGGATTGGATTTAAGCTTTCCTGTACTGGGCTGGCATGGATAGTTGTTGCTCAAAGTCAGAATTATCAGTCATTTCATTTTTAGAAATCGATTTTAAAAATTAAGTTGATGGAGAAAATGTGGACATTGAATATGATCTAAGACCAGCATGGGCTCTAACATAAAAAATATTGTGAGTTGGAAACTATCTCCTGATAGAAATACTGTTTTGAATGACAATCTCATAAGGGTATATAATATAATCATCCATACATTATGTATAAATTTACCATAATTTCCAAAGCCACAGGGAACATACTGTACCTCCTTTTCAAAACTACTCTTAATCCCGTGGCTTATACAACTGAGGTTATACTGCCAAGACAGTCATTTCAATTTCTTGTCCCATAAACAGAAGCACTTAGGCACAAATACTTTTTTTTTTTCACAAATACTTTTAATAAGAAAATATTTTGAAAGGCATTTTATTAATAGTTATGGCTTTGGAAATGATTAGTTAATAGGAATCATACTGAATATACTGAATACTGTGTTCTGAGAATTCATTTATTCAGTGATCATTTACCTAGTTGAGAACTTTTCCAGGATTTAATACTTTTTTTCTTCTTATCTTTTAGTCATTTCACATTTTAGTACTAAGATCAAGAGAAAGAAAAATAATAATATCCCCAAAATGGAAACAGTCCAATGTCCATCAGCTAGTGGAATGGATAAATGAAATGTGGTATAGCCCCATAATAGAATGTCATTTGGCAGTAAAAAGAAATGAAGCACTGGTACATGCTACACCATTGCTAAACCTTGAAAACATTATGCTAAGTGAAAGGAACCAGTCATAAAAGACCACATATGGTATGCTTCCATTTATATAGAATGTCAGAATAGGCAAATCAATAGAGACAGAAGGTAGATTAATGTTTACCTAAGGCAAAGCACTGCGGAGCAGGATGGGAGTGACTGCTATAGGATATGAGATTTCTTTTGGGGGCAATGAAAATGTTCTAAAATTGATTGTGGTGATGGTTGAACAACTCTGTGAATACACTAAAAATAATTGAATTGCATGCTTAAAATTTGTTTAAAAATTTTTATTAAGGTATAAATTGACATAACATTATATTTGTTTTGGGTGTACCTTGTAATGATTCTATACTTGTATATATTCTATACTTGTATATATTGCAAAATGATCACCATGATAAATGCAGTTAATATCTATCACCATACATAGCTACTTTTTTTCCTTGTGATGAGAACTTTCAAGATCCATTCTCCTATTATTTTCAAAGATGCAGCATAGTATTATCAACTATAATTACCATGCTGTCCATTACATTCCTATGACATATTCATTTTTTAATTGGAAATTCCTACCTTTTGAGTCCTTTTTACCCATTTTACCCACCTCCACTCCCTGCCTTAGGCAACCACCAATCCATTCTCTATATCTATGAGCTCAGTTTTTGTTTTGTTTTGTTGTTATATTCCACATATATGTGAAATCATACAGTATTTTTTTCTGTCTGACTTATTCCACTTACCATAATGCCCTCAAGGTCCATCCATGTTATTGCAAATTGCAAGGTTTCATTTTTAATAGCTGAATAATATTCCATCATCTATATGTATACATACATATATGTTTATATATACACACATATATGTTTATATTTATTTGTCTATTTCATTGATAGACATTTAGATTGTTTGCATGTCTTGGCTATTATAAATAATGCTGCAATGAACATAGGGTGCATATATTTTCAAATTAGTGTTTTTGTTTTCTTTGGATAAATACCCAGAAGTGGAATTGCTGGATCATATGGTAGTTCTATTTGTAATTTTTTGAGGAACCTCCATACTGTTTTCCCAATTGATTATACCAATTTATATTACCATCAAAAGTGCATAAGGGTTCCCTTTTCTTCATATTCTCATCAACACTTGTTATTTCTTGTTTTTTTTTTTTTTTGATTTGAGCCATTCCAAAAGCTGTGAGTTGATAAGTCATTGTAGTTTTGATTTGCATTTCCCTGATGATTAGTGATGTTGAGCATCTTTTCAAGTGTCTGTTGACCACTTGTATGTCTTCTTTAGAAAAATGTCTATTCAGATCCTCTGCCCATTTTTTTTTTTTTTTTTTTTTTTTTTTTGCTACTGAGTTGTATGAATTCTTTAAATGTTTTGGGTATTAACGCCTTATCAGATATCAGATATTTGCAAACATCCTCTCTCATTTGCTGGTTACCTTTACATTCTGTTGGTGGTTCCCTTTGCTATGAAGAAATGTTTTAGTTTGATATAGTCTCACTTGTGTTTTTGTTTTTTACCTTTGCTTTTAGTGTCAAATCTAAAAAATCATCACCAAGACCAATATCAAGGACCTTACCACCTATTTTCTTTTAGGAGTTTTATGGTTTCAGGTCTTATGTTTAAGTCTTTAATCTATTTTGAGCTAATTTTTGTGTATGGTGTACGTCTAGCTTCATTTTTTTGCATGTTGCTGTCCAGTTTTCCCAACACCATCTATTGAAGAGATTATACTTTCCCCATTGTACATGGCTTTTTTTGTCATAAATTAATTGACCTTATATGGATAGGTGAGTTGTATACTTTAAATGGGTGACTTGTATGATAGTATATATCAATTAAGCCGTTGGAAATGCAAAAGGGAAATGAGATTTTCCCATTAGTCAAATTTTTGAGATAACAGTCCTTGTGAGGAAAAATGTGGTGGCATTTTGATACAGAATATCAAAAGATATAATGATAAAATAGGAATTGTTACAAATTTTAAAAATGTTTTATCTGGTAAACGTTTTTTCTACTTTGATGCTTGGTTTAATGTTTGCCACTATTAGTCAGGGTTTTCCTGTCTAATACATATTAGTAGAATATGCATATATAGGTTTTCCTGACTAATACATATATAATACATATAATATAATATAATATAATATAATATAATATAATATAATACAATACATATTACTATATATACATACATATGTACACACACACACACACACACACACACACACAGAGTGAGAAACCCAGAGAAAGAGATTGAGAGAGAAAGATTGATTTATTATTTTACAGAATTATCTCACATGACCATGGAGCTTGAAAGTCTGAAATCTGCAGGTTAAGCTGGAAGGCTGGACACCCAGAGAAGAGTAGATGTTGCAGCTGGAATCTGAAAGCACTCTGAGAAAGCGTTCTGGAGGCAGAATTCCCTTTTCCTTGAGGAGCCTCAATCTTTTTGTCTTAAGGTCTTCAGTTGGTTGTATAAGACCTACCCACATTATGGAGGGTAGTCTGTTACTCCAAGTCAACTAACTGATTTAAATGTTAATCTCATCTAAAAAATACTTTCAAAGCGACATCTAAACTGGAGTTTGACCAAATATCTGAGTACTATGGCCTAGCCAAGTTGGCACATAAAATTAACTATTACACCCACTTATGTGAGGAAGCAACTAATTTTAATATTTTCATTTCATTTTGGCTATACACAGAAAGAGCAGGCCAGCTCTTGAGCAGAAAGAATCCAGTAATCATACAAGCAACATGTTTGAGATTTTGGAACTTAATTTCTTTGCAGAAGAAAAATTAATGATTGCTTATTACTATAATTTTTTAAATGTCAGAAAATAGAGTAAATGAAACATTTACTCTATACTCATCATTTTGAGTTATCTTGTTCAATTAGACTTTGTGTAGAATGTCTTCATAAATTGGAGAATTAAGGTTTTTGTATAAGAAATACTTTAAAGTCAAATATATCAAGTGTGTAAAGAAAATGTATTATGATGCCAGTAAATATGAATTGTCTATACTACACATTTCCACTTTTTTAATACAATCCAGCAGGTCCAGAGAAACAAAACAATGGTGTTCATGAGGGAGAAGCTTCTTATGAGACCGTGGTCCTTACTTTCCAACTGCTAGTCTTGCATATAATGTAGATAATAATAGCGTTTTGCCTTTCTTCTCAAAACTTTTGGAACCTACTCCATAACCCAAAGATATTCTCTCCACAAACTTAAACCAGTTGGCAATGAATTTCACAATGAAAACATTTTATTTTAATTATGAATCAAACCACAGCATACATTTGATCTGGATACCATATGTGTAGAAGATCAACAGTCATTAACTGAGGGTATACTAGGTTACAGATAGTTATAGTTAATTTACTCTGCAATACTCCTGAATGGGAAAAATGGAAAGGTTGAGAAGAAAATGAATAAGAAGTCATGTTATGTGCCATGTTCTAAAGCCTATTACATGATTTAACATAGCAGTCTTGCAGGGTAGGTAATGCTTTTCCTGTTTTTGACAGATTAGCAAACTGAAGCTTAGAGAGGTTACCTTCATTGTCCTAATCATGCAGCTAATCAATAGAGAAGTCTTTCTCCCTCCTCAACCCCCCCCCCCCCACAAGATTGTGTTTATCCTCAGAAGCCTCAAATCAAGGGAAAATAGAAGAGTTTTCTGAGCCCCAGCCCTTGTAACTGGTGATCATTTTCTGTTTCCTAGCATCTTCCAAGCGTGCTTAAGCTCCTGTGTTTCAGCCTATCCGAAACAGCTCTGGTCTCCCAAAAGACATAGCAATACCTTGGCTGTTGTACATCCTGAAGCTGTCCTGGAAATAGTCCAGGGGCCAGGCTGTCTAATCCAGATAGAGTTTCCGGTTTCTTTCTCTGAGGACAGTCTTTGGGAAGTTCATTGGAATTTTTGAAATTAGCAATAATGTCTGAATTAGGTTCTATTTCCAGTATAAGGTTTCTGATCAGGTATGATGAAGTGTACATGAATACTTATAATTCCAGACAAGTCCCCACATGTCACAAAAGCTGGAGTAAAACTTTATGAAGGACTAGATAAAGAATTCAGTGGATCAAGAATGATGCCTATATTTTTGTTTTGAGACTGAGTAAATGATGGTGTAATTTTCTGAGATTGGGAAGAGTGAGAAGCAGTTTAGTAGGGAGGTTGCAGGGAAATGTTTTGTTTTGATCTTTAAACTCTTCCCTCATACCCCATATCCAATCTCTCACCAATCCTGTCATTTTTACTTAGAGGTATGCTGATTCCAACACTTCTTACTAACCCCACTTGTCCCTGTATCAGTCCAGTCTCATCCAGGAGAAGAGAACCCATTTAAAACAGAGAAGAGTTACTGCAGGAAATTCATTACACAAGTGATGTGAGAAGTGAAAAGCCAAATGGGATGACGAGACAACCCAAAGATGAACAACCCTAGGAAGCTGCTGCCATGTGCACAGGCTAGGAGGACAAAAGAAGGGTCATGATCACCCAGATGAAGCTGGATCCATGGTGATAGCATATGGCAGATGCCAGAGCCATTCCATCCCTGCCAGAGATGCTTCCTGTGGCAGAGATTGAAGGAGAGAGACAGAAAGAGAGAGAGAGAGACAGAGACAGACAGAGACAGAGAAAGAAAGAAATGACCTGGCTTCCCCCATTCCTGCCAACAGTGCCTACAGCCAGCCAGAAGTCAGGTGACAGGGAGCCTGGAAAATGCAGAATGCAGGGACTGGGCAGCAGAGGAATGGAATGGGTCTGAGAATAAAAGGCCCAGCTGGCACATACCCTAATTCAAGCCATCATCATCTTTTAACTGATTATGACAATAGTCTCCTAAGTCTTCCCCCTGCTCCCACTCTAACTTCTCCTGCTGTTAGAGTAAGATGAGATGACTGTAACAAAGAGACCCAACAATTCTGTGGCTTATTGCTTAAAGAAAAACATTTTTTTCTGTCTCTCATGGGTTGATGGGGAGATTTGTTGTTGCAGTGATTCAAAGATTAGTGTTGCTTCTAAGTCATTGCTTCTCCATTTCCTTGGGTATTATCATCATTTGCATAGTCCAAAATGGGCACTGCTATGTCTGGGTTGTGACTTCCAGAAAAGGAAAAGGTTGGACACTCAGGGTAAGGATTTCTTCTTTATCTGGTGATTCAAAAATGTCACGCATCATTTTACTCACATTCTATTGGCACATACTTGAGCACATACCCACATGCAGCTGCAAAGAAGACAGAAATGTAGCCTTTAGTCAAGGAGCTTTTGCACTAAAGGACAGGTTGAATTTGGAGCTTATAACCATACCCCCTATAATCTATATACCAATCAGCAGTCAGGATGTTCCATGTAAAAAGTAAGTCAGATCATGTCTCTGCTTTGCTCACAACTCTTTAAAGACTTCCCATTGCCCTTATACTTAAATCCAAATTCTTTGTCTTGGAGTACAAGACCCTTCAAGTTCTGACACTTACCTACCTTTTTTACCTCATTCCTATTACTAGTAATGGGATCCTTTATATGCTGCCTTTGTCCATTTCCAAAGTATAAATACTTCCTCCATGGCTGGTATCAAGCTAACAGTGGAACATCACTAAATATAAGGTTGGGAAGAGATGCTTAATTTCAGCTCTTGTGAGCTAGTATAAGCTGACTTTGGCACACTGTTGCCTACCATTCTCCCAATTACTTAAATTTCTCCAGCCATATTAGTTTCTTTGCTGTTCCCCTAACACAATGGTTCTTGTAGTGTGGTCCCTAGAACAGCAGCATCATCATCACTAGGGAACTTGCTGGATATGCAAATTCTTGGGCGCCTTCCCAGGCTTACTGAAAAAGACAGTGTGTGTGAGGAATCAGCATGTTTTTTAACAAAATCTCCAGTTGATTCCAGTGCATGCTTAAGTTAGAGAACCACTGCTCTGATATACTAATACTCCTCCCAGCTCAGGACTTTTATTTCTGCATCCTCCAGCGAATACTCTCCTCCTCCAGATTTTTATGTTATCAAGGTCTGTGTTCAAATATATTATGTCCTTGAAGAGGCTATTCCCTCCTGCCAACCCCACTCGATTCCCCTTACTAGAATGTAAGCCTACCACAGGGAAATTGTCCTGTTCCTTGCATCTCCAGCAGCAAAAACAAAAAACAAACAAACAAAAAAAAACCCAACCACAAAAAACCAAAACAAAACAACAACAACAAAAAACAATTCCTGGTACCTGCTAGGCAAAAGGAAATATATATCACATGGATTAACATTATATAATTTATGTTGGAATTAGTTTTATATTCTAAACAAGTGCATTGAAAAATACAAACAGAAATACAAAAAAGAAAAAAAATAGAAAACACAGTTATAATCAGACCTTTAGAGACCATCTATCCTTCTCTCACCTCTTTAAACCTGAAATTCAACACACACGCATATAGTAGTTCAGGTGTAAGTTACATAAAAATATTTTAAGGTAAAAATCACCCAACATTTCTATTTATCAGTTGTTTCTGGTTCTTTTTGTAGGGGAGGGGAACATCCTTATTAAGATACAATTCACATACCACACAACTCACCCACTTAAAAGTGTACAATTCAGTAGTCTTTCGTATATTCACAGAGTTGTGCATCCATCAACACAATCAATTTTAGAATATTTTCACTTTCCTCAACTCTCCCATCTCTAGGCAACCACTATTCTTTCCATTGCTATGAGTTTGCCTATTCTAGACACTTCATATAAATGAAATAATAAAATATGTGATCTTTTGTGACTTGCTTCTTTCACTTAGCATAACATTTTCAAGTTTCTTCAATTTTGTAAATGCATTAGAACCTCATTTTTTTAATTGCCAAATAATATTTCATTGTATGGATATACCACATTTTATTTATCCATTTCATCAGTTGATGGACATTGGGTTGCTTCCACTTTTTGGCTATAATAATGCTGTTATAAACATTCATGTACAAGTGTTCGTGTGGATATAGGTTTTCATTTTTCTTGGGTATAATTCAGTAGTAGAATCAACAGGCCATATGGCCATATGGTTACTCTGTGTTTAAGCTTTTGAAGAATGACCTGATTGTTTTCCAAAGAATTCACACCATTTTGCATTCCTACCAGTAGTGTATAAGGGTTCCAGTGTGTCCATACGTTTGCCAATGCTTCCTATCATCTCTATTTTTTATTATAGTCTTTCTAGTAATTTGGAGTGGTATCTCACTGTGGTTTGGATTTGCATTTCCCTGATGAATAATGATATTGAGCACCTTTTCATATACTCCTTGGCTATTTGTATATCTTCTTTGGAGAAATGTATATTCATATCCTTTGCCAATTTTTAGGATGGGTTATTTGTCTTTTTATTATTGAATGTAATAATTCTTTGAACATTTTAGATAGAAGTACCCTATCAGAAATGTGATTTGCATATTTTTCTCTTATCCTGTGTGTTGTCTTTTCATTTTCTTGGTGGTGTCCTTTTAAGCACAGAATTTTTTAATATTGTTGAAGTCCACTTCATTTTTTCTGTTTTGTTGCTTGTGCTTTTGGTGTTACATCTAAGAAACTATTGCTAAATCTAAAGTCATGCAGATGTATACCTATGTGATCTGCTAAGAACTTTATACTTTAGCTTTGATTAATTTGAATTGGTCTTTGATCCATTTAGGTCTTTGATCTATTTTGAGTTAAATTTTGTCTATGGTATAAGTAGGAGTCCAATTTCATTCTTTTGCATTCAGATAACTAGTTTTCACAGCATAATTTTTTGGAAGGACTGTTCCTTCCCCACTGTATTGTCTTGGCACACTTGTTGAACATCAGTTGACTATAAATGTGAGGGATTATCTCTGGACTCTCGATTCTATTCCATTTATGTCTATCTTTCTGCCAGTGTTTCTGGTCCTTTTAATCAATGTCCACTTGGCCATATATTAGAGCCCATTTCACTGCATAAACATATGCTTTATTCTAAAGCAATTCTGTCTGCATGTTTTTCATTCCACAACTAACAAAATGTAGTCAGTTTTGCCCTCTTAGGAGAGGGGAGGACTACAAATTATAAAAGGGAATGAACTACTTCAAATGAGTGGAGTCTTTTCGTAATACCAAAAGATGGAATTGGAAATCAAATACCAAAAAATGGTAATATTAAAATTATGATTGCTTCATCTAGATCTTATATATGGTAGCTGTCTCCTTTGTAGAAAAGAGGTAGGCATTTGTAGGCACAGTGTAAATAAAACATTTGAAGACAGTTATATTACTTAGCATTATCAGTGAAAGGTTTTAATACCCTAATGAAAATTCAGCTGATTAGTTCTCCTGCCTTTCTGACAAAATAAATGATTCTTCTTGAGAAACTGTGATGCCACATTTTACCAACACTCCTCTGTTCACTCTCATCCCACTGTTCTCATGTCTGAGGTCCTAGAATTGCTCCCCTGTGAATGATTTATGTTGAAAACAATTGCTTTCTCTTTTGTCCAAAAAGAAAATGATGTATTCTACCCACTGTGAAAGTGGAAATACCAAGAATTCTAATCAGATGTAGCTTTGGACACCATCCTAAAGTAATTTTATCTCAACAAAATCAAACATGTAAGGTATGCTGTGGTCAATATTTTCATTGTGACAGAAAGAACTTCAAGTGATAGTACCCTAGAATCTAAATGAAACTTGCCTCAGTTGGGGGGGTGGAGCATTGTTTTTCAAGAGCTTTAATTCACTAGTGCACAGGAAACGTTTTTTTCTCAAGTACATTTTCAGTTTTCAAAACCATGTGTTATTTACAGAAAATAGAATTCATATGTTTTTGATTCCTTTACACTTAACTCATTAAAAAATTCTTGTTAAACCACTTGGTATTCAAGGACTTTTCAGTTTTCTAAATAAGTTTCCAAAAGCCTTCTCAAAGATATGAAATGGTGTTAAATAAATATGTACATGAGTTTCCAAACCATGTTCATAATTTGTCTTTAGAATTTTATGCCTTTAATTAGTAAAATGTGCTTTTCTACTATCCAGAAAGAGACTAATGTGTGAAAATTTATCATTTGTCAATGTAAGAAAATCTAAATTTACAAATAAGTTTTAAATATCATTAGAAATCAACAAATAATTTAATGATGCACATATATGCTACAAATAAATGTCAGATAAACATCAGAAATTAAGGAGGGAGAAAGTGAAGGAATAATTATTGAGCACTTTTTACATACTATTGAGTACTTAGCAATCACTTTACATAGAATTTCATCCTTAGGAGATGGATATTTTTATCACATTTTCACAGATGAGAAAAATGGAGGCTCAGACAAGCAAAATGATCTTCCTAAAGTCACACAGCTAATAAGTCAGTGCCAGGATTCAAACAAAGGTCTGTGTGATTCCTAAGTCCATGTTATTTCTGCTATCTATGAACCCACTAGATTTGAAGTTAAGATATCTGGCTTCAAATAATTGTGCTTTTATTCTATATTAGTATTCTGAGCATGAATAAACCTTAGCTTTCTTGACTTAGAATGGGAACAGTAATACCCACCTTATAAAGCTGCTGTTGGAAGAAATGAGATAATGTGCATGTAAACATACCTAGACTGAGTTGGACTGGTTTTCTTACCTCCAGCCTTTCCCCATTTCAACAAATTTCTCATAAAGCATAGCTTAAACCTTGGAAGCTGCATGTCTATTCCATCTTCCAAATTTTTTATTGATTCCCCAAAACCTTATACTATCACTAAAAATTCATGCTGATTTTGTTCTAAAGTAATATATTCAACTTCATTTCCTTTTATTCCCTCAATAAAACTTTAACTTCAGTCAGATTAATTTACTACCACACCCATAAATCAACATGTACACTATACTTTTTAAAAATTGCAGTAAAGGGGCACATGGGTAGCTCAGTAGGTAAAGCATCCGACTCTTGATTTTGGCTCAAGTCATGATTTCACAGTCATGAGACTGAGCCCCACATTGGGCTCTGCGCCGAGTGTGGAGCCTGCTTGCAATTCTCTCTCCTTCCCTCCCTCTCTTCCCCTTCCCCGCTCATGCTTTCCCTCTCTTTCTCTCAAATAAAATTTAACAAAATAAAAAAAAAATTGCAGCAAAATATATACAACATAAAATTTACCATTTTGACTATTTTTAAGTTTACAGTTCAGTGGCATTAATCAATTCACATTATTGTGCAACCATCATCACTTTCCCACACTGTACTTTTCCAAGCAGCATTTCACCATATCCCTTATTGAAAGTCTTTTCCCACTTCTATTTATCTAATTCTTAGTCCTCTTTTTAAAAAAATCTTTTAATGTTTATTTATTTTTGAGACAGAGACAGAGCATGAACGGAAGGGTCAGAGAGAGAGGCAGACACAGAACCTGAAGCAGGCTCCAGGCTCCAAGCTGTCAGCACAGAGCCCGATGCGGAGCTCGAATTCACAGACTGTGAGATCATGACCTGAGCCGAAGTTGGAAGCTCAACTGACTGAACCACCCAGGCACTCCAACTCTTAGTCCTCTTAAGATTAAATTCAAACCCCATCACCCATGAAATCTTCCCTTACTTTGTTCACCTGACTTGTATACATGTTGAAAGGAAGTTTAACATACTGGTTAAAGGTACAGACTCTGGATCAGATTATTTGAGTTCAATTTCTAGCTGTGTTACTCCTTAACTATATGGCCTTGGACAAGGGAATCAAACTCGTAGTGTCTGGGATATTTATCTAAATTACTTCAAAATGTGTCCACGCAAAAGCCTGAGCATAAATGTTTATAGCAACTTAAAAATTTTTTTTTAAATGTTTGTTTATTTTTGAGAAAGAGAGAGAGAGGGAGGGAGGGAGCGGGGGAGGGGCAGAGAGAGAGGGAGACACAGAATCGGAAGCAGGCTCTAGGCTCTTAGCTGTCAGCACAGAGCTTGATGCAGGGCTCGAAGTCACCAACTGTGAGATCATGACCGGAGCTGAAGTTGGACACTTAACTGACTGAGCCACCCAGGCACCCCTATATCAACTTTAATCATGGTTGCCAAAAACTAGAAGCAGTCAAATGTCCTTCAATAGGTGAATGAATAAACAAACTGTGGTGTATCCAGACAATGGAACATTCAGCAATAAAAATAAAGCCATGAAAAGTCATGGATGAACCTCAAATGCATATTGCTAAGGAAAACAAGCCAGTATGAAAAGGCTACATAGTCTATGATTCTAACTATATGACATTCTGGAAAAGGGAAAACTATAGAGACAATAAAAGGATCAGTCATTGATAAGGGTTTGGGGGGAGGGAGACATAAATAGGTGGAGCACAGGGGATTTTTAGGGGAGTGAAACTATTGTGTATGATCTACAATGGTGGATACACAACATTATGCATTTGTCAAAACTCATAAAACAAGGGGCGCCTAGGTGGCTCAGTTGGTTAAGTATCTGACTGTTGGGTTTCAGCTCAGGTCATGATCTCGCAGTTTGTGAGTTTGAGCCCCATATTGGGCTTTGTGCTGACCATGTGGAGCCTGCTTGGGATTCTCTCTCTCTCTCTCTCTCTCTCTCTCTCTCTCTCTCTCTTTCTCTCTCTGTCTCTTTCCCTTCTCTGCCCCTCCTCCCCTCACAGCCTCTGTCTCTCTCCCTCTCTGAAAATAAATAAATAAACTTAAAAAAAAAACCTCATAGAACAGTACAAAGCAGAATGAACCCTAATGTAAATTGCAGACAATTGCAAAAAACGTACCACATTAATGCAAGTTGTTAATAATGAGGGCAACTAAGGTGGAGAAGGAAGAAGGGTTAAATGGGAACTTTGTACCTCCTGCTCAATTTTTCTGAAAACCTAAAACTGTTCTAAAAATAAAGTCTGTAGGGGCACCTGGATGGCTCACTGGGTTCAGTGTTTGACTTCGGCTCAGGTCATGATCTCATGGTTTGTGGGTTGGAGCCCTGTGTCGGGCTCTGTGCTGAAAGCTCAGAGCTTGGAGCTTGATTTTGATTCTGTATCTCCCTCTCTCTCTGCCCCTCCCCAATTCGTGCTCTGTCTCTGTGTCAAAAATAAATAGGGGCCCTTGGGTGGCTCAGTTGGTTAAACGTACGACTACAGCTCAGGTTATGGTCTTGTGGTTCTGAGTTCGAGCCCTACATCAGGCTCTGTGCTGACAGCTCAGAGCCTGGAGCCTGCTTCAGATTCTGTATCTCCCTCTCTCTGTTCCTCCCCCACTCATGCTCTGTCTCTCGCTGTCTCTCAAAAATAAATAAACGTTAAAATTTTTTTTTAATTTTTAAAAAACTTTAAAAAATAAAAATAAAGTTTGTTAATATGAAAACAAACTAAAAAATTATAAATCTGTAACAAAAAGATATCTAGGAAACCCTCAAATATCTATAAACTAAATATTACATTTCTAGATAACCTATATGTCAAAAAAGAAATCAAGACAGATTTGAATTGAAGAAAAATAATTTGCTGAAATGAATGAAAATGAAAACACAACAAATCAAATTTGTTAGATGGATATACATCTAGACTTAGAAACTTATAGCACTAATGCCTATCTTAGAAAATAAGAAAGGTCTCAGTTCAATGACTACAGCTTTCACCATAAGAAACTGGATAAAAAAGTGAAAGTCAAGCCCAAAATAAGCAGAAGAAAGGAAATAAAACATATCAGAACAGAAATGAAAACAGAAAAATAATAGAAGAATTCCATGAAATTTATTTGGGAAAATGAAAAAAGAATTAATAAAAGTTTAGCCAGATTGATTAGAAAAAGAGGGAGAAAACACAAATAACAATATTTGGAATGAGAGAGGAGATATCAGTATATATTCTTCAGATGTTAAAAGGTTAAAGAGAATATTATGAGTGACTTTATGCCAATAAATCTGACAACTTAGATGGCATGGATAGATTATTTGAAAGACAGAGACTGCCAAAGCTCATCCAAGAAGAAATAGAAAATGTAAATATATGTATGTCTATTAAAGAAATTGAATTTGTAACTAAAACATTTCCTACAAAGAAAAATCCACGCCCAGGTGCTTTCCTGGTGAATTCTATTGAACGTTTAGGGAAGAAAATAATACCACTCCAAAAAATTAAAGAGGAGGGATGATCACTTCCCAGCTCTGGAAGGCCAACATTACTCTAATACTAAAACTAGACACAGACATTAGAAGAAAAGAAAACCTCTCTTCTTTATAAAGTTATATATTCTATTTTTACTCCCAATCCTTCTGACAAAAGAGCCTAAAAATATTGGAAAAATTATTAAGTTTTTTTTTCTTAAAAGCATTGTAGAGCCCAAATTATGGCCAAAATCCAAGAAAACAAGAAAACAATAGACTCTGGAGACAGAAGCAAAGCACTGATACACTGAGGCTGCCTTTACTCTAAGGGAAGTTGTTGATCTGGGCATGTTTGGGCATTGGTTTTAGCAATCTCACATGTAAGAAATCAGAAGTTGAAACCCAAGTCCTGCCCACAGTGAGGGTGGGGGGTACATAGCAGACAACCCCTTCTCCACTGAAGTGGTGTCACCTTCAGAGCAAAAGAAAACCTGAAATATACCTATCCATACATGCAGAGACCAAAGAGAATGTTGCCTTGGCACTTCAAAAAACAGATGTAAAAAAAAAGGAGAAAAACTCCCTGAGAGGCTGTGGCTGTGAGCTCACTCTTCACAAGAATTACAGATCTGGATTTGAATGGCCCATTGAACATGAAGCCATGAATTTGTATAATTTTGTTCTAAACTGGTAGAAGAAAATCCTTTCTGAAGGAAGGTACATTTATGCTAGACTTCAAAGAATCCTTTCACATAATATTTTATGGACAATAAACAGTGTACAGTAAAACAACATAGGCACACATACACAAACACACACACACAAGGAAAGCATCCCATGAAAAAATGACAGAAATAAAATATAGCAGATATTGGAATTATTAGAGAAGAGATTTTTTTAAAATGTGGCTTACTATACTTAAATAAAAAACAAATTTAAAATATCACAATAATCTAAAAGACGGCTGATAATATTTTTAAAAGAACCAATGATATTATACATAAATTAATGTGATATAAACATTTACAAATGAATGGATAAATACAAGAGCAAATTAGAAAATATTTTAGAAGAAATTTTCCAGAATGAAACACAGATAGACAAAAGAAATAGGAAATATAGAAGAAAAGTCAGGAGACATGGAGGACAGATCTAATATTCATATAATCAGAGTTCCAAAAGGAGAGGAAGGAGAGAACGGAACAGAGTCAATGCTTGAAGAAATAATGACCAAAGATGTTCCAAAAATGAACAAGAATCTCACTTCAAATGACTTGGCCATCTCATGACAGTTCAAATATTTGCAACATGGGCTATTCCATTTTTAAAATACTGCTTCCTTTGTGCTATGAAAATTAGAAGCTTCACTTATGTGCTGCTTACCAGATAAGTCATTTAAACTGCTGCTTCATACTTGATAATTGCAACTCTAGATATCTTAGAGCAATATTATATTAAAAAAGCAGGCAAGTTTCAGGTGGGCTATTCCATAATAACAAATTAATAGTATTCACATATTGATGCTCTATGGATATTTTAGTATAACAAATTTTAATGCAAAGTGTGGTGGTGGTATTTAACATTTTCCAGACCAAAATTATTGCTGCCATGCTTTATGGTGTGGAACTCTGTAATATCAGTTACCCAGTTTTCAGTACGTTAGAGGGGGCACAAATTATTTTCTGAAGACAATTTCATCTTTATTCTTGTGCTTTATTTTTTTGGCACAACTCCCAAGTACCAGGTGGGGTGACTTTTTATACAGGCATCTTTTGCATGTTTTAATATTCACCAGAAAATGTCAAAGCTACCCCCCAGCTCTAGTGATTATTAAAACATAAGGCTCTGTACTTAATTAGTGACAATGAATAGCTGTATTCTAGGTGTTTCTCAGGTGGGTTAATTTCAAATTCAGAGCTGTTCACTATTCTTTTTTAAAGCTTAGATGAAAGAATCACTAAGGAGGACTATCCAGAGAATTCGTAATTCATCCATTTCTCTGGCTACACTGAAATCTACTCCCAGATTAAGGCATATCATACATAGAATCTTGCCTATGATGATCCAGTGGAGAAATTATTTTCTGGTTTGAATTCAAGCATAGTTTTACTTTCCTAAGAAATTGGTTTGCGTTTTGCATTAGGACAATATGAAACTTTCTTAACCTTTCTTCCCTTTTGACTGACTTTCTTGTTTTTAATTTATTTGATATTTCCATATTATTTGTATCTGTATACAAACTTTTTTGAAACGAAGCATTACATAGATACATTTAAAAACAAAAATTATCTAAGTATTTACGCACCCAACAGCAGAGCACCTGATATATAAGGCAAATACTAACAAAACTAAAAGGAAAAATAAACAGCAATACAATAATAGTTGAGGACTTTAATACCCTACTCTCAGACAATCAATAAGGAAACAGTAGATTTGAACAACACTATGGACTAAATGGTCCTAATGGACATATGCAGAATATCCCATCTAATAGCAGCAAAATATACATTTTTCTCAAATTCATGCAGATAATTCTTCAGGATATATCTTATGTTAGGTCACAAAACAGGACTTACAAATTAAAGAATATTGAAATCACACTTAAGTATCTTTTATGACCACAATGGTATAAAACTAGAAATCAATAAGAGGAAGAAATCTGGAAAATTCACAAATACATGGAAATTAAACAACACAATCATGAACAACCAAAGGATCAAAGAAGAAATCAAAAGAGGAATTAAAAAATATCTTGAGACAAACAAAAATGGAAATACAACATTGCAAAACTTGTGGGATACAGCAAAAGCAGTTCTAAGAGGAAAGACGTTTATAGCAATAAATGTATACATCAAGAATAAAGGAAGATCTCAAATAAACATCCTAACTTTGCTCCTCAAGGAACTAGAAAAAGAAGAACAAACTAAGCCCTAAATTAGCGGAAGAAAGGAATTAGAAAGATTAGAGCAGAAATAAGTGAAATAGAAAACAGGAAAACAATAGAAATGATCAGCAAAACTAAGAGTTGGTTCTTTGAAAAGATGAACAAAAACAGCAAAACAAAGAGTTGGTTCTTTAGCTAGACTGAGCAAAGAGCACCCAAAAATAAAGTTGTAAATGAAAGAGGAGACATTACAACTGATATCACAATATAAAGAACCATAAGAGACTACTATGAATGATTATATGCCAACAAATTAGACAACCTAGAAGAAATGAATGCATGTCCTAGAAACATTTAGCATACCAAAATGAATCATGAAGAAAGAGAAAATCTGAATCAACTAATAAAGAGTAAGGAGATTGAATCAATAATCAAAAACCTCCCAACAAAGAAAAGCTTAGGACCAGATGGTTTTTCTGGTGGGGTTTACCAAAATTTAAAGAAGAATTAATGCCAGGGGCACCTGGGTGGCTCAGTTGGTTAAGTGTCTGACTCTTGATTTTGACTCAGGTAATGATGTCATGATTTGATTCGTGAGATCAAGCCCCAGAGCCCCATGTTGGACTCTGTGCTGACTGCTCTCTCTCTCCCTCTCACTCTGCCCCTCCCCTGCGCATGTGCGCGCTCTCTCTCATGAAAAGGCACTCAACATCACTAATCATCAGGGAAATGCAAATCAAAACCACAATGAGATATCATTTCACACCTGTTAGGATGACTATTATAAAATTAAACAAGTTTTAAGTGCTGACAAGGATATA
This sequence comes from Panthera onca, assembly GCF_046562875.1. Taxonomy (NCBI): domain Eukaryota; kingdom Metazoa; phylum Chordata; class Mammalia; order Carnivora; family Felidae; genus Panthera; species Panthera onca. The sequence continues at coordinate 47,698,882 of NC_138344.1, forward strand.
GAGAAAAAGAAGCCCTTATATTCTGTTGATGGAAATGTAAACTGGCCATTATGGAAGACAATATAGAGGTTCCTCAAAAAATTAAAGCTAAAACTACCATATGATCCAGCAGTTCCACTTCTGGGTTATATCTGAATGAAATGATATCTCTGTCTCGAAGAGATATCTGCACCCCATGTTTGTTGCAGCATTATTTACAGTGGCTAAGACATGGAAACAACCTAAATGTCCATTACTGGATGGATTTATTTCTCAGCCCTAAAAAAGAAGGAAATCCTGACATTTGCTACAACATGGATGAAACTTGAGGTCATTATGCTAAGTGAAATAAGTCAAACGGAGAAAGACATATACTACATGGTCTTACTTCTATGTGGAATCTAAAAAAAACCCAAATTCATGGAAACAAAAATCAGATTGGTGGTTGCCAGAGGTAGAGGCAGTGGAATGGGGGAAATAGGTGAAGGTATTCAAAGGTACAAACTTTGAGTTATAAGTTAAGTTTTGGAGGTATAGAAAACAGTAATGTTCAAGGTGACTACAGTTAACAATACTATATTGAATATTTGAAAGCTGCTAAGAGATTATTTCTTAAAAGTCTTATCATAAGAAAAAAATGTATGTGAGGTAATGGATGTTAACTAAACCTATTGTGGTAATAGTTTTGCAATATATACATATCTCAAATAGTTATGGAATACATCTTAAACTTATACAATATTATATGCCAATTATATATCAATAAACTGGAAAAACTGATTATCGCTTTTGTAAATTCTTTATCAATTATGTTTCATTATGATGCATGGCTATGATTATGTACATTATTAAATATTTTGGATAAAATGTTTTATATTTTTATTTCATGACTAAATGCTGTTCATGTGTCACTGAGTCAACATATTTAGAGATTATATTACATAGTTCTACCTGCTTATCACTTACAAATATTATCACTTATAATTACTAACTAACTTATAATAACCAAAATATGTTAGCCTATTTATGATCTAGTACTCTACCACTGTTTTAGAGCTTACACTTAGAAATGGAGACAGGACATATACATAGCTCTGAATTCTGTTTTTTTGAGATGGCCAGTTTGATGCAATTGTTACAGACTCATCAAAATGGTCATGATCATGACAAAACATAAACTCAATTTTGTTGTTTATACCTCATTCCTTACCCCACTTGATCTCTAAGTCTCATCACATCCCAGATCTTTACTCCTACTGAAGATGTAATTGTATGAGACTTAGGAATGGGTTGAGAAAAATAATTTTGAATATTTTATCAAAATAAAAAATAGTATGAGTTTCTATTTTAGTCTGTACCAAAATGTTCCCTAGTCAAAATGATCACATCAAAATTTTACATACTCAGGAAACTATTAATATAACAAATGTCAAATTCATCTAACAATGTCTCAGCTGTGGGTTAGGTATTTGGATCATGGAACAGTGAGACACTAGCAAATATGCCCAAATTTGAAAACAAGGATTAGTTTAATATTTAAAAATGAAACTAGTAGAATCTATACATAATGGAAATAACCAACTACCCACAGAAGTAGTTGAAGTTTGTGTGTAAGTTAGTAACTGAGGAGTTATGGAAAGGAAATTAAAATGAAATTCATTAAACATATTTATTATGAATTGGACCTGTGTATTTACCTCATTGAGGAGCACCTAAAACTCTAAGTAAAATAAAAAAGGAATAGTCTCAGGAAAGTATGGTTGTATTACCGCACAAAAATTCAATCCAGCTTAATCTAATAAATTTTATTATATTTTGACTGAAGAAAAAATGATTTAATAAAGAAATGTTCTACGTGTTTCCTATATGGTACAATAGACCAAAAAATGCAGCTTTTTAGAATGTTTGTCATTCGTTCACATATTTGTTTATTAATTAATCAAACATTCATTGAGGCTTGGTATAGGTTTTGTGATAATCACTGAAAAGGTAAAGACTAATGAAACACAGTCTCTGTGCTCAACAAGCATATAGTTTAGTAGAGAGCAGTAGACAATAATTACAATATAGACTGACTTTTGTAATAACTACTAACGCTAATTATATACTGTATTAGCTATAAATGCAATGTTACATAAGAATGTGGTCACTTAGAATAGGAGAAAATAGTTGTAAATCATATATTTGATAAGGGATTAATATCCAAAATATATAAAGAACCCATATAATTCAATAGGAAAAAAGAAAATCTGATTTAAAAATGGGCAGAAGATCTGAATAGACATATTTCCAAAGAAGACATACAGGTGGCCAATGTGTATATGAAAATGTGCTCAAATTCACTAATCATTAGGGAAGGTATTATCTGTAGGTAATACCTACATCTGTTAGGTATTATAAAAAAAGACAACCAATGTTGGTGAAAATGTAGAGAAAAGGGAACCTTTATGAACTGTTGGTAGTAATGCTAATTGGTGAAGCTATGGTAGAAAACAGTATGGAGATACCTCAAAAAATTAAAAATAGAATGGGCATATGACCCAGCAATTCCATTTCTGGGTGCTGTGCACATAAAACAAAAACACTAACTCAAAAAGATACGTGTACCCCATGTTTATTGCAACATTATTTAGAAGAGGCAAGATATGGACTCTAAGTGTACATTGTCAGATGAATGGATAAAGAAAATGTGATAAGTATATATATACATATATATATATATATATATATATATATATATATATATGTATATATATATAATGGGATATTACTCAGCCATAAAAGGAATGAAATCTTGTGATTTGTGACAACATGGATGGACGTTGAGATCATTATGCTAAGTGAAATAAGACAAGGAAAGACAAATACTGCATGATCTCACTTTTATGTAAAATCTAAACAAATAAGTAAAGAACCAAACTCATAGATATAGAGAACAGATTGGTGGTTACCAGAGGCAGAGATTGGAGGCTGAGCTAAATGGGTGAAGGGAGTCAAAAGGTACAAACCTGCAGTTATAGATAGATAATACTACCACTAGTACTCAACTGCTGCAATTGCCTCTAACAGTCACATCTTAATAACCTTGCTGCCAGAAGATGGCTTCGACCTCAAATTTAGTGCAGGTGCATCAAATTGCAGAACCTAACACATCTAGAACTCTACTGGTAAGGCTGTATGGAGAGTATAGTTGTGTTTTTTTGTGTGTTTTGTTTAGCTTTCTATCATGTCCAATTAGAAGGAGAGTGGAATGGAAATTGAAGTGGCCAATCCACAGTATCCAGCACATCATGTTAAGGAGCATGAGTTTTGTCTTTAAGGGCTATGTAAAAAATTGATATATTTCTAAAGCATGGATGTTATATATTTAGATTTGCTTCTTAGAAAGGTGTTTTATAGGGGCGCCTGGGTGGCTCAGTTGGTTGAGCATCCGACTTCAGCTCAGGTCATTATCTCACAGCTTGTGAGTTCGAGCCCCGTGTCGGGCTCTGTGCTGACAGCTTGGAGCCTGGAGCCTGCTTGGGATTCTGTGCCTCCCTCTCTCTCTGCCCCAACCCACTCACATTCTGTCTCTGTCTCTCTCAAAAATAAATATACATTTAAAAAATTTAAAAAAAAGAAATGTGTTTTATAATGTTGGAAGAAATTAATTGCAGGAGTGTACAAAGGAAGATTTTCTCACTCAAGTGAGGTAGAGTAGAGGAACTAGAAATTAAAAGTAGGGAAACGGTTAGAAAGATGTGGTGAAGGTAGAACCTTCAGAAGTTGGTACAGGGTTGATGGGTTATGATGGGGACAAGAGAAGGAGAAGGTGAGGGTTATTCCAAGATTTCAGGATTAGAAAGTTGGAGGGATGGCGCTATGGCTGAACAAAATTGAATAGAGAAAAAAAGAGGGAGCATAAAGGATTAAGTGTTAGTAATGTTGAGTTTTTAGGTCCTGTGGGACATCCAAGTGGGATTGTCAACTAGGTGATGAGATATATGGCTCTGATGCTTTGGGGAGGGGTGTGCTTTGAGGATATAAGTTGAGGAATAATGAAAATAGAGATAAAAGTCAATGTCATAGGAAAAGTCAGTAACAATGTATTTGGATAACTTACACTAGCTACTCAAAAAAATAACCCCCAAATCCCAGAGACTTAACATATTAAAGTTTATTTCTCACTCACCTTATAGTCTAGTGGATATTGATGTGTTTTTTGGGGATTTGTTTCTCTTCCATCAATCATTCAGAAACCCCAGGTTACTTCTACCTCGTACGTCCACTATTTTCTAGGGCTTCAAGTACTCTGGTAGATCCTCTGCATCTGACCAACTGAAGAACAAAAAGGTCTGGGAAGAATGTTAAGAAGTTTTAGAGGCTGGGCTAGAGGTGATGTTAGAATACAGCTTCTCAAACTATCTGTAGCAAAGGACCACTTTTTAAAAACTTTCCGATCTGTTACAGACTATTACTTTTGTAAAAGACAACAAAGATGTTGTGAAAATGTCCAATTTCTATATAAGTTTCTAAATATTTTCATTTGCTATTCTTACCTTGTTATGGACCAAAAACAAACAAATCATGGAACAATACTGGTCTCTGAACCACACTTCAGTAGCATTGATGTAAATTGCTTCTGATTACATTCCACTGTCCTGAACTAGTTACATGCTGCCACTTGAATGTAAAAGGGATGGGAAATGTTCAAAGGAGAAAATTAAGTGATTATCTCTGTCTTAATCCACCTTTCTGGTCCCAAATACGTATTCTTCTTTTCCTCCCTTACACTAACCTATGTCCAAAGGTGATAATCCAGAGTCCCATCAAGCCATTGTGTCTAGCGTAAAGTCTCAGATGGTGCACAGATTTCTTCATCAGCTCTAGATGTGACTTTTCTCAGTTTGGTGACCTATGAGCTAATGCATATAATCCACTCCTCCCACAAGACTTACACTCAATATACAATGGTAGAAGTGAAGGAGGATAACTACAAAAGACACTCTTGTTAGAAAAGGAGCAGAATGTGAGACAAAGTGGTTACACCTTTATAGCAATTCTGAAATCCTGATGACAAGACATTTTTGAAGGCCCTTTATACCAGAGGTGAAGAAGTTTCCTTGGTTAGGTGTTAAACTCTAATTCTTCTTTTGGTGAGATACTCTGTAATAGCGTTTTCCAGAGAAACAATCAATAGGTGTTAAATATAGAGACAGATACATATCTTTATTTCTATATATCTGTATCTATATTTACATCTAGCTGGAGAACCAAAAAAGCCAGTGGCATATTCAGTACAAATCTGAAGGCTGAGAATGAGGGGGGCTGATGGTGTAAGTCCTGGCCTGAGTCTTAAGGCCCAAGAACCAAGAGTGCTGATATCTGAGGGCAGGAGTTGATGCACAAGCAGAGAGAGTAAATTCACTCTCCTTCTGCCTTTTTTCTTCTATTTAGGCCCTCAACAGATTGTATGATGCCCATCCACATTGGTGAAGACAATCTTCTTTGCTCAGTCTACTGATTCAAATGGGACTCTCTTTTGAAACCACCCTCATAGACACATCCAGAAATAATGTTTTATCAGCTTTACTGGGCATTGCTTATCCCAGTCAAGTCAATATGTAAAGTTAACCAGGATATTATCTTTCTTCATTTCCTCTGGCTCTACACTTTGGGAAGTTTTCCTTGTTTATAATCTTCCGTGGCCATATCTGAATTAGACTGCTCTCCCTGGAGACTGTATAGCTTTCATACTTGAAGAGGCTAGTGGTCAACCAAAGATGGTTTTACAGCTTTAAAATTAAAAATAATTTTAGATTAGGTGCCTAGTTACTTTCACAGTAGAGTTTTCTCAAAACTATAGTAGGCCTCTGATCCATTTGTTTCCAGTCAGTTCAATATTAACAACACCCAAAATTCTTTCTGAGACTGTTTTAGGTTGAGTTACCCAGGAGATCCTGAGAAGAGGATTTGTGAAAATTGACTATTAAGAACTTTGTATACAAGTGGGGAAAGCAGGGCAAGGAAGAAGAGGAAGCCAAGTGTATCACTAAGGATCCAGTTAGGAGATAGAAGCATACTATCTCCTAACTACTAACCTAAATACAAAGAGAACTTAAAATAAAGAATTGTTAACAGCAAAAAGATAACACTAAATATTATGGAGGTGGTGACTACAGGAATCAGCTACCATCTCTATGGCTGAGGGAACAAAGAGGTTTGCATTACTAACACTGTCTTAGTTTGAGATGCTATAGCAAAAATACCATAGACTGGGTGGCTTAAACAACAAACACTTCTTTAAAAAAAAAAAAAATGTTTATTTTTGAGAGGGTCCCAAAGAGAGAGGGGGACAGAAGATCTGAGGTGGGTTCTGTGCTGATAGCAGAAAGCCCAATGAAGGGCTTGAACCCATGAACCATGAGATCATGACTTGAGCTGAAGTCAGGCACTTAACTGACTGAGCCACCCAGGCTCTCCAAATGATAAACATTTGTCTCCCACAGTCTGGAGGCTGGGAAGTCCAAGATCAAGTTGTGGCAGACTCAGTGCCTGGTGAGAACCTGCTTCCTGGCTTGTAGAATGGAGCCTTCTTGCTGTATCCTGAGAGAGTGGGGGAGGGAGGGAGAGGGAGAATCAGAGAGAGAGAGAGAAAGAATGAATGAGAGAGAGGTCTCCATTGTTTCCGAAAGGCCCTATCTCCAAATACGATCACACTGGGGATTAGGGTTTTAACATAATGAATTTGGGGTAGGGATGCACTGGTCCTAGAGGGGAATTCTGGAGTGTGAGTCATGCTTCCAAGTTGTTCTCACCCAACAAGGGAGTTAGGACTTTCACACTCCTGCATTTATCAGTTCTTGGTTAAGAGCTTGCCCTATGGGTATAAATTCCCAAGTATTTTCAGTCTCTGTGTTGGGAGGAAAAGTGGCTCCAAGAGCCTAAGTGTAGTCCTCTGAAAAAGAGCTGCAGATGCTAGCTGTTGGAAGGCGCAGTGAAGCTTGGGGCAAAGGGAGCACCCCCAAAAAAGTGGGTAGATATCTGAGAGTAACGGTTGAAGCACCAACAATATTGCCCCTGGGGACATACTTCTAAAAGATGCCTTATTTCTCCACTTTCTTAATCAAATCTCACTCTCAATTTAACAGTTGCTACTCTGGGGAGATGCTGGTCACAGCTTTCAATTATAATATGAATACATTCTGGGGATTTGATGTACTAATACTGTGTTGTATACTTGAAATTTGCTAAGAGAGTAGATTTTAAACTTTCTCACCATACACATGCAAAGTAACTGTGTGAGGGGATGGATGTGTTAATTAACCTAATTGTAATAATTTCACAATGGATATGTATATCAAATCATCCTGTACACTTTATAATACAATTTTGTCAGTTACACCTCAGTAAAGCTGGGGAACAAATAATAGCTGTTACTTTGAGGCTATCTGAAACAGTAGATACGATTTGAAACAACATGTGTAATCTGATCTGTTCCTAAGGGCTGAGTCATTTTGTTCAAATCCTACTGAGCTTTCCTTGCTCAAAGCCTTTTAAAATCATAGCTCTTCCTCTTCTGAATCTAGGAGTATTGTGTTTTCAAACTCTGCAAGACCTCCAAATGCTGGATTCTATTTCCTTTCATTTGTTTGTAAACTGGTTCCATGCTAATCTCTTTCTAGTAATATCTTGCTAATCACATAAAAAGTCACCAACATCTACAATTAATATTGTTTTCTCAACTCTTCCCTTAAAGCTAGAAAATATGTACTTATACCAATCTGCCTTCTAAGGTATTATAGGCAACAGCTTAGCCCCTGCCTAATATGAATTTTTGGTTATCCAGCCTACTACATGGTTCTTTAATTTCCACATGACTGCTATGCTAAACTAATGCCACCTATTTGGATTTTTTGTTATGGTAGGCCATTGTTTCTATTATTAATCAAGGTTAGTGATTTAGTAATAAACAACCCTCAAATCTCAGTCATAACCCAGTAAAAGTTTATGTTTTGCTCCCATCAGTACAATGAAGATCATTGTATTAGATGTGCTCCATGCAATTATTAACAGAACTAGGGTCCTTCCATCTAATGTTACTGCCTTTCCTTAGCTCCTCAGAATTTTCTGTTATGTGGCTGACTGATGTGTGAAAAATAAAAAGGAACTACAAATCACTGGAGGCTTTAAGGGTCAGGCTTTAGATTGGGCAATCACTGCTTCTGCCTACATTGCACTGGCCAGAAACAGTCACATGGCCTGACATAGGAGCTAGGAAATGTGGGTTTCCTGGGTATGCAAGATGGTGAATATTTGTCTCTGTCACAGTTAGGGTGCTTTCACTTGCAAGTAACAGAAAGTCCACTTAAAATGGCTTTGTCAGGGAGCAAACTTTTTCTTTATTCTCTTAGATTTACTTTTCAGGGGCTTGTGAGTAAAAGTGACAAAAGGACAGGTTAGCAAGAGAAAAGACAGAATTTAATCACAAACCTTGTAGGGGGGTTTACAAAGAAATGTGACTCAAAGGAGTGGTTAGAATTTGGGGCTTATATACAATTTAAATAGGTGAAGGGGAGGGGAGAGGGCACTTACATGAAAACAATTGACTTATTGGAAAGGGGTGGGGGAGAAAGTGCACTTATGGGAAAACAAATGACGTTTAGGAAAGATAAATGGGCCCGTAGGAGAATAGATGGGAGATATGATAGTTTTGTGATAATGATTGTTTAGGTGTGGTGACAATTCTCACTGTCTCTGTTGATAAGAGCTAATCTTCCCTGGTTGCTCCCTGGGAGGAGATTTATGACAATTGAGTTCTTTTGGGAGGCTCCACTTTTAGGCAGATAAGAGATTGCAGGAACTCAAATGCCTTCAGCTAAAAATAATTTTTTTTGCCACAGAGTCTTATTCTGGATCCCTTCTACTTAAACAGAAAAGGAAATTTATTGGCACATATAATAGAGAAGTCTAGAGGTAGCAGGGGGTTCAGGTTGGGTTTGGTTTGGAGGCTTGTGATGCTCTCAGGGATTGACTTCCTTTCCCTATGATTGATTCACCCAGCCCTTCCTCTTCCATTTGTTAGCTTTATTCTCAGTTGGCTCTTCTCAGTAGAAAAAAGGACAAAAAAGTTATAACTCTACCAGTATTCACATTCTAATGCCAATGCTATAGCATTCAGAGAAGGAAATAACTTCTCTTTTGCCCACAAACAAAAATCCTGGGCTTTGCTCTAATTGGTTTATGAAACCAAAACTGGTTCAGAGGGAGGTAAGGGTAGTAATTATAATAGTTTTACGCTGACTGGACCATTCTTGGAATTGGATAGTGGTTATTTCATCCAAATTGTATAGGTGGATACAATGGAGTGGTGGAATGGAAGCTGGGCAATCACCTATGCCCACTACAGTCAGGGAAGGGTGTGGAGCATGATCTCACTTGAGAATGAGTATGGTGAGGACACTTAAAGAGTATGTATATAAGGAAAAGGGCAGAAAATAGAAGTCAGAGAAAGAGAAGCTCTTAAGAAAATGATAGTAAGTCAAAAGAACCAAGAGAGTCATGTTCTACAAGCCAAGGGAGGAGTTTTAAGGATGGAGTAGTCAAAATAATAATTAATAATAATAATAATCTAAATTACTTCATGTGTGTTGATTCCATACTCATTGGACATCCTTTATAATGTAGCTTCTCATATAAATGTTTCCTTTGAGTGAAAATGTGTCAACCAGGTTTTCTGGTCTTCAGAGCAGTTATGCTTTTCACGAAAGGGGGAAAAAAAAAAGAGGGATAAACTGGTTTGTAGATCAGTCTGTATTAAGTTTGGTTGGCATGAATCATCCCCTGGATTTAAATTAGCTCTAGGGTCTAACAACATTAAGTTTCTGTCTCTTTAAACCGAGGACCAAACTATAGAACACAGAGTGAAATCTAAGTTCATTTTCATACCATAATGCTTTGAGAACCATTAGAAGTATATTTGAAATATAACGATTTAAGAATAATACACCAAGATTTTTTTTAACTTTCAGCTTCCCAGTTTGTTATTTTAATTATTCTCTTTTCCTACAAAGTTGACTTTCAGGGCCAGGAAGAAAAGAGAAAGCTGGGTAGACTCTCCCTGGCACAGATGGGGGAAGAGTAGGTCATGGTTACCTGTAGCCATTCCAGGTCTTCTAGGGTTAATTCAGGTGGCCTTTGGGTAAGATTAATCTGGGGGTGGTAACCAATAATGAAGTGACTGTAATGCTAAACACCAAAGAAAAGCTGGGGGCAGTCTGGATGAAAAAGAAGAAACTAATTCAAATAGGGAGAATTAGTACAATTCAGTGATGGGTTTGCACAGTGATTGGTGTTGTGTGTGTGTGTTTCAAGGATCTAATGAAGATACATTGATCTTGTGAGAACAACTCGGAGAGGAAACTTCTCTTACAGATCAGAATATAGTGTGTAGCAAGCAGTATCTTGGTAAGTGTCCTTGAAAATGCATGTTTCTTTCTTTTTTTTTTTTTTTTAAGTTATTACAGGCATCCATATGGCAGGAATTAAAGGAGACAATTAAAATCGCAGGTTTGAAAAAAGTATGGCGAAATTAGCCAATTATTAAAAGAACCTGTCTTGACTTCTCATCTGGTTTACGTCTTCGCGCCTCAGGAACAGTCTTTGTAATGGCGCCTCTCTTCCTAGACGTTCTTTCTTTCCAAGCCTGCCGAGAACTAGCTGCTACACACAGGGAGGACCTGGAACTCACGTTCCCATGCCTTCAGACCCGGTGCAGCCCCGATTTCGAGACAGCTGGCCCGACCGGGCCGACAAGCAGGCGGGCTCTCACAGCCTCGCCAGGCCCCGGCCCTAGCCCTCGCCCGCGGCCAGCGCGTGGTGGGGCGCCGCGGCCTTCGAAGGCCTGCGGTGCGACGCACATGCCGGCGCCCGCCTCCCGTGTCGGCTAGAAGAAAGGGAGCCCGGACGCGCGAAGGCTGACCCGGAGCCTACCCATGAGGCAGCGCGCCGGCTCCACGAGAACACCCCCCCCCCCCCCCCCCTTCCCACGGCTCATCTGCTGCTCCGCAATGGGAGCCGCCGCCGTTGCCGCCGTGTAGTTTTTCGTGCTCCTCCTTTTCCTCCTCCTCTTTCTCCTCCTCCTCAGGGCCCCAGTCAGGCCGATCCGCTCCGCTCACGGTAAGCGCCCCCCGCCCCCGCCCGCCCCGCGCTGCAGCAGGCAGAGGCCCTCCCGCGCGGCCTGCGCCGCCTCACTCCGGGGGCGCTGGGCCGGGGGTGTCGAGGCCGGCGCGGTTTGCTGAGAGCGCCCAGGGCGCGGGGGAGGGGACCGGCTGCGCGGCGGCGGCCTGACCGCCATCTTGCGCCGGCCCCGGCGGGGGAGGGATCCCGGCGCGACGCGGCAGACGGCTCGCTGCGGCAGGCGGCTCGGTGCGGCAGGCCGGGGCCGCGCAGGCCTTCGCCGCTTCCTCCGTCTCCTCCTCCGCCTCCTCCACCGCCTCCTCCATCTCGCCTTCCAGGGCCTGTGCGCCTGTTTGCCCCAGCTTGGGTTTGGCTCTCCTCTGGAGACTACTCCCTTTGGTCCGCCGTACATTTTGTGCCGATGTTTGGCGGGGACCCATGCCTCCCTCACAACGACGCTCCCCGGAGTCTCTAAAGTGGTAGACAGAGACCAAAGGGGGTCCCGAACTTCCAGGCGTCCAGGGCCCTAGGGCCCCTGTCTGCTGCCCTACCCCTCGCCCCCAGGTGACCAGTCATTCCACGCTCACACCCTCATTCTTGTCAAAGGGACTTTCCCTGCTCTGCCCTTGAAGTCCCGTTATTGTCTGCAGAAGGGCCCTGAGGAGAAACGTGGAGTTGGGTACACAATTTACTGACCGTGCTTTCAGGTTTCACTTAATGAGACATAAAGAATGAGCTCACTCTGAGGTTTTATCTTGCTCTAGAGATGGAAGTTCTTCCCAACTTACGTCAAGTTTGAAGGCTTTTAAGGAGAAATCTGCTAGAGAGGAGAAACGTCAAAGCGGACCCGCTTCTGCAAGCACGGGAGACCTTGGTCCAAGGGTTTCTCTTTGTTTGCAAAGATTGGTTTTTTAAAAATTCTGTGGACTTAAACTTTATTGTTTTGAGATTTGGACTGGGTCTTAAGAATTTGACATCTTTTAGTGCCATTAAGCATAAAATTGAAGCCTCGGAGTAGAGTTTTAAAGTACAAAAGCCCCCTCTTAGCATTTGTGAGAAGTCCTGCTTTCGGGGGATTAGTGGCAACTTAGGCTGCCTAAGCGGAAACTTGCTGTGCCAAGGAAGGCACTGGTTTGCTTGGAGAATTGTTACGGCTGCTTTGCTCTTGATGTTTCGAAACATCAGTATAAATACCGTTACAACTGTTATCTTGCATTTGTATCTGCCATTGGTGCAATCTATTTGTACCTGAAGACCCCTTTTGCACTGGTCTGTGTTTATGGCACCATCTTGAAGATCAGGAGACGGCCTCAGGGAGACATCTTTAATGAGGTCATGGCTAAGGAGTGATAGAACCATTTCTAGAACCTTAGGTCTTCTGATACCTCAGTGTGCACGCAATTCACTATATTTCTTTTTTTGTCTGTGGGAATAAGGTGAGTGAGGAGAAGCAAGGAGGCTCACCTACAAAATTTAAGAAATATTATTCAATTGCTCCTTCTTTTACATTTTTGTTTTTTAGACTTCATTTCTTAGTTTTTCAACTTTTTATTAAGTTTTGATGTTATTTTTTTCCCCAAACATATTGAAAAGTTGAATAGTCTGTTTGGACACACATAACCTACCACCTAGTTTAAACAGTGTTGCCACTTTGTCACATTTGCTTTAAGTACCTATCTTAAATTCTTTCTGGTGAACATTTTCAGAGCACACTGCAAATACCACAATTCACACCTAAGTACCGTGGATGGATGTGTCTATCTGTGTGTCATAAAAATAAGGCCAATTTTCCATATAAACACAATACCATAAGCACACTTAAAGTTAAGAATAATCCCTGCAATCTAATATATATATATATATATATATATATATATATATGTGTGTGTGTGTATATATATATATATGTGTATATGTGTATATATATATATGTGTATATATATATATATATATATATATATATATGTGTGTGTGTATATATATGCAGTACGTATTCACATTTCTCCTATTGTCCCCAAAATGTTCTGTTTAGTGATTTATTTTGGAACCGGTATCCAGTCATGCATTACATTTGTTTGTGTTAGTTTCTTTTAATTTAGTGTAGTTCCCTCTTTTTTATTTTTTAATGACACTGACCTTTGAGACCAGGCTACCAGTAGTCCTGTAAAATAACCCACATTCTGTATTTTACTGATAGTTTACTCTTCGTTAGGTTTAAATTGTACCTTCTGTACATATATATTTTATGCATTTAATTATATACCACATACTACAATGGATATGCACGTTTTAAAATTTTTGGTATGCACACGAAGAATATCTTCCTTTATTCCCACTTTGAGACCTGTGCAAAAGAATGTTGTGGTTGAAGGGTTAGACAAAATTCCTTGTTTCTGCAAGTTCTTTTCCTAGTTGCATGAGAAATATTTTTCTTGGCAATTTATGGTTTTGTAATTGAAGCTTTCCCCATACACTGAAAGAATTCCCTGCACTATTGTCGGTCATAGGTTATCATTTTCAAGTCATTCCTTTGCAAATACAAGTTCTAACCTTCTTAATGAGCATATCTACCTCTCATGTAGTCTTTTTATAATACATCTCTCTTCATGTTAATTTATGCAAGGGTTTTTGAATTCATTTATGCTTGAGAATGCATTGAGCTGAGAAAAAAACTAGTTTTTCGTAGGATAGTTAAGAGTCATCAAATATGTATAAAGCCCAGATTATGTGCAGTTGACTTTTTCTTATGTCCTATTTGTGAAAATTCATAGAAGTTCAACCATGTTCTTCCTGATATTGCCAAATCAAGAAAATTTCTTGTTGGATAATAATACTAACCTAGTTCTAAACTTAGAAAAATTTTGTCACATGTTGTATTTCTGACAGAATTTTAAAATTCTTTTGTCCATTCTTGTGATTTTTCTATTACTCTTGGTTCTGCTCCCACCCTTTTCTGAATCTGTGTAGATCTGCATCTTTCAAGTTTAGGATGATTCACTGTCCTGTGTTGCCCAGATTTTTAGTAAATGTTTTTCAGGGTTTGAAAGTGTGTGTACCTGAAATGGGCAACATTGTTTGAATGTAACTAACTACTGGTCAGCTGTCATACATGAATGAACTTGGAGTGTATTTATCTTGTAAATACTGATTTCAGATTTCAAATACTTCTGATAAGTTCTTATCATTCTGGGGCTTTTTTTTTTTTTCTTTTGCATGTGCATCATTAAATGCAATACTTGAAGAATTTTTTGAAACCTTTCATAAGTCTTAATTTTGTTGAAGCATTGATGGCCATCTTTGCTTCATAATTGCCAGATATTTTCAGTTCTGGATTTGTAGATATCAGTTAGCATAACCAATCCAGTGAATTAAAAAAATTTTCCACATTTTCTATGTCCTTTTAGTCATCGTTATATACACCCGCATTTAACATTTGTCCATTTATGAACTGTATCAGGTTAATCTCATCTGAAGATTTAGTCTGAGATTTCCGTGTTTTCATCATTAGAGTCTAAGGTGCTTGCTGTCTATCTTTGCATTCATTTTCAGGTTCATTTAATAATTGTGAAATGTGTCCTCTGCCAGTTTTCTTCTGTCCCATAATGGGCAGAAAATAAAAAGTTCTGAGTTCTTAACTGTATTTAGGGAAGACTAAAATAAAAGCATATGAAAAGGATCAGGGTATGCTGTGCTAACATATGCCACTTTGAGCTAAGGATTATTTTGAGTGGACAGCAGTTTGGAATTAAAAGAAGTAAAAATTGTTTTCTGTCCTCCTGTTATCTGCCTGAAAGCAAGGCATAAATATCCCTTTGTGAAGACATCCCCCTCCCCCAACCCCGGGCCCCCTTAGTAGGAAAGAGTGACTCCTACCACTTTGAGATGGAGAGCTGATACCAAGATGAGTTTGCATAAAGAGACCTAATGAAAATAACCCTTATCTTCCATTAGTTCTCCCATGTATTTCCTAGTTATTTCCCATGATTTATTGTCTCCCAAAGCCCTAATCCCCTCTCCTTTGTTAAAATGGTATATGAGACCTTGAATTTAACCACTTCTTTGAGTTTTACTTCTTTTCTGTGAATTCCTGTGTGTGTAAATGTTAATAAAAATTTTGTGCTTTTTCTCCTGTTAATCTGTTTTTTTTGTTAGTTTAGTTCATGGGTCCTCAGGTACAACAACATAAAAGGGTAGAAGTAAAGTTCTTCTTTTCGACACAGATTACAAAGATAATGTCTTCAGTCATCTTTTGGAAAGTTCATGCAATATTTTGTGCAAAACAATAAGAAAACTGAAAGATAAGAAGAGTGAAAGATGATGATTTACTTAACTGTTGCATTATTCTTCTAGGCAGTTAAATCGTTCTTATGTTTTCTTATTTATTTATAATTTTCTTTTGTAAGCATAGGTGGGAATATTTGTTTATCAGTGGTGAAATAATACCCAGAATGATGGAATTAGCAAATTATTTCAAGATGTAAGAAGAATAAAATCACTATGATCGCATAATGTATCTTAGATTTATAAAAGGATCCTGTAGACCCACATAGTAATTGTCAAATACAATGAGTTTTATTCGGTTTAAAAGTAATAAGGTGTTGTTTGAAGATTTCTAGGAAACAATAAAAGCCATAAAATGTCAATCTTTACAACTAGAACTACCCGAGAAAGAAAATAAACTAAAATTGTTTCTGTGGATTCTGATGGTATATTGAAGGTTAATGGTTAATTTGGACCTTCAGATATATAAAGTGCCCCCTTTCTAACACATTAAACCTGCCTGCCTCTCCATCTACTACCATGATAGGTTTTTCAGCAGTTTGCACTCCATCTCTAATGAATGCAGGTAGTACTTAAAAAGTTATTCCTTGACGTGTCTGTTCCACAATATTTTTGTTGTTAGCATTTTTTCTTTCATTACTTCCCAACTTTACCTTCAGAGCTCCTCTATAGTAAAAAATGATTAACTGAAACCCTGTAGAATCAGGGTGTAATATTTAGGCCTTTTGGCGAACTGGATTAAATAAAAAATATTTCTTATTTCAATTATTTTTCATTGCAAACATTTCTGCTTTTCTGGTTTATTATATGGTGATGAACACTGATTTTTTGGAATGATGCTGTGTCATTTTACATCTTTGTGTTTTTAAATACAATGCTTTATATATAATTACTGCTTAATAAATGCTTTTTCTTAATGTTGTGCTCATCACTTTAATATTCCCTAACTATTTAAAATTGTGACTTTACTCCTTGGGATTGGTATATACCAAATTTTTGGTCAGCTCTAATTTAGCTCTCCTTTTTAAACAAAGGCTTTGACTTGTTTAATGTAGTGTAGCAGTTCTCTAACCATGGTCTTGGGGACCTGAGGTGCTTTCAAGGGTTATACAAGATCCTCTCTCTATCACCTACGTATCTTGTGAGGCTGGATTTTTCAACCGAACGATGTAGTGCAACAGATTAAATGTAGAAGCAGATAAGAAAATACAGCTGTCTTTATTAAGGCAGATATTAATGGGTTTTGCAAAAATATAAAACAATGCCACCCCTCTCTAAATATTTTGTTTTGGGAAATACTTCTCACATAAATATTTATATTAATATGTAATGGGTTTATTATAATCATTTTTAAAAGTTTTTCTTTTTTCTTTTCTTTTCTTTTCTCTTTTATTTTTTAAGGGAGAGACCCCACATATGTTCAGGGGAGGGGCAGAGGGAGAGGGAGATAGAATCTTAAGCAGGATGCATGCCCAGTGCTAGCCTGAAGTGGGGCCCAGTCTCGTGAACCATGAGATCACAATATGAGCCAAAATCAAGAGACGGATGCTTAACCAACTGAGCCACCCAAGCACCCCTATTGTAGTCATTTTTAAGTAAATTAATATATCTTGAATATTTTAGGTTGGGGTTTGTGGACTTCTAAGATTCCATCCTTAGAAATTAATTAGACACACTTTTTTTTTTTTTTTTTTTTTCCAGGTTGGGGATTTCTTCAGCATGACCGCTACTTGCATGTCTTTCAGTTGAGGGCTATTAACCAAAGCAAAGATCATTAGTCTATGAAATAATATATTCCTTGCTTCTAGGCTTTACCCCTGTGTTTTCCTTATTTTGTGGGTAATTGTTACCTTTGGCAAGTTTGAGAAGGGAAGCCTAAAGCTCTTGGGAGGGGTCTGAGTGTTTTGGGTATAGGTAATCCCTATCTCCTACTTTGTTTACTTATTTTGCTTTTTCCATTTAGGGTTTAAGATTATCTGACTTTATACAGGATTGTTGATTGCTGATGGGAAGGCCCTCATAAACAAAATGTCTTTATTAAGTTCTAGGATTAAAAATAAGTAATAGAGCTCTCAACTTTGTTGAATAGACAAAAAGTAAATAAGAAAATTGGCCTTACTTTTTTGACACTACATTGTTAGTATTTGTGTTTATTTGAGGAGTTGTAACACAAGAGATGTGTTTCTAATCTTTTATTGTGGTATTTTATATATTATAAGGTAAATTTATACATCATATTTTATCTTTAAAATAAATGCCTTTTTGAGATGGATGGTATTATCATCATCTGCCCTTTACAGATGAAGGAATTGAATCTCAAAAAGTGCATTTCATTTATTGTAATACTTACTGGATGCCTAATGCTGTATGTTAATTTTGTAGGCTATGATGCCTTGGTCTTACCTAATTCAAACCTCAGCCCTGTAATCCCAGGATTGCATGTTGTTTGCTTAAGCTGGATAGTATAGGACTAGCCTTGCAGCCTGGCAGCACCAACCACTGGTGGAAATGACAGTTTCTAAAACATTTGGCCTGTTCTGTACCTCACTGGATTCTAGAAGCTTCTGACACAAGGATAACCGAGCTCTGCATGGATTGGTGGAGTGTTACTGAGGAGTTTGGATTGATAAATGACACAATGAAAACATTTTTTTATGACATTGTTAATTTGGTGGTTCTATGTTAAATGGATGAAATCATATAGATCTGGATGCTGAGAGGCTGATATAAAGTGAATCTTACACGGTAAATCTTACTATGGATGTGAGGTTCTAAGTGCCTGAACAAGTATGTAGTGAATTGAAAATCAAGGGTGGTTGTAGAAAATATTTTGAAGGAAGACTATATAGGACTGGGGAATTGATTGATTAGATATGATGAATAAAAGAGGGGAATATTGAGAAACACTTTTAAGGACTCAAGATCAGAATGATGACAGTTTTATTGGTGGAAGAAGAGAAGTAGAACTAATTTTTATAAACTGAGGTCAGGTTAACATAACATTAAATTCACCATTTAAATTATTTTAAAGTATACAATTTAGTGGCATTTAGTACATTCATGGTGTTATACAATCATCAAAATCGTCTAATCTCAAGGTAGTATTTTCAGCTTTCAGACCATTAACTTTCAGGTAATGGTACTGTTAAGCTGCCTCTCCCCACTCCACAGGTCCTGGCAACCACTGATCTAATTTCTGTCTCTGTGGATTTGCCTGTTCTGGACATTTGATATTAATGGAATCAAACAGTATGTGACTGACTTCTTTCACTTAACATAAAGTTCTCAAGGTTCATCCATGTAGCATGTACCAGTACTTCATTTTTTATTGCTGAGTAATACTCCATTGTATGGATATATATCATATTTTGTTCATTCATCACTTGATGAACATTTGGCTTGTTTTCACTTCTTGGCTGTTATGAATCATGAAGTAGGACTAATTTTTGTGGAGAAGTTATGTTCAGTTTGGAAATACTGAGTTTGAGGTGAGTTTAAATACCCAGATAGTAGTTTTTAGCAGTTAAGAAACGATAGGCGGGAACTTAGTAGGGGAGTCAAGGTTGGAGGTTAATATTTGATGATTTTATACCCTGCTATTGAGAACTGACAACCTAAGACAATGGAATTTATTAGATCTGTTGTTTAGGTAACAATTTGTGTAGGGCGGAAGACTAAACTCTGAAAAACCTGATTTTGCACTATTTAAGGAGCAAGAAAATGTGGAGAATCTATTGAGTTAAATTGGAGCAGGTAGATAGAGAAACAGTCTGTTGGCATATAGAAAATATTTGAGGAGGAGGTTTCAAGAAATTGAGTTAAAATAGATGAAAGATAAGGAAAATGTAAATGAAGAAAGGGTAATTTGCTTTGGCAATGGGGGAGGGTTATCCGGATTGTCAGTAGAATACAGTGTGTGCAGTAGAAAAGGTAGTAGCTGTACTGTGGTGCTTAGGTTAGTTTTGACTGACAGAATGGGTGGTGATAAGTAGAGCAAATGGATTGCAGCCTGGATCAGGGTTAGCAGAACTTTTACTTGGATGAAATGGAGGTGGTACAAAAAGAGATTGATTCCTCATACCCTTTTTTATGAAGGATTCCTTTCACATAGAAGCTTTTAATGACTGCTGATTTAGATTGATTTATAGTTATAAGCAGTCTGCTGAAGCATAGGCCTTCTACTTATTGATACTACTTTAAAGATTTTTGTGTCATCAAAAATGTTAAAAATCTGAACAGTTGGTTTATCATGATTTGATATTTGGGATTTTGCTCTGAGTCAGTGTCTGTGAAGTAGATCTTGATATCATTGGGAGTTGACATCAAACAGGTTTATTAAAATTCAACTTATATTATTTAATTAAAATTATCAACTATTACTTATTCTTCAGGAATTTACTTGCTTTTATCCTCAGTTATCCTCAATTATCCTCAATGTTGAACTTCAACCCATTTGCTTCATTTATTATATTGAACTTGGAGTTTCTAGAAAATATTTGGGAATGGTTGATTTGATTACTGAAAGACTTTTCATAATACCAAATTGGCTTTTCATAATTCAACATTCACTGAAATAATAAATCCCCTTTGTCTAGGCAAAAATTTACATTTTCATATCTATGCCAGATGGGTATGTTTATATTAGGGTTGGAAGGATCCTTGGGGATTTTGGAAAGTGACCATTTCGATTACATAATGCTTGAATTTTTCATATTTTTGTTTGGTGATCTATCACACCTTGAGTTCGTCTCATTTCCTGATATTTAACCATGAATTGTTCTGTTCTTGTGTTGAGATGAAATCTGCCTCCCTGTAATTTTGGTCTTGTTCCTGGTGGAGGCAAGTAGTGTATGGCTGGAATCTGTGATATTTTAAGTGTCTAGATTTGAATCCTTGCTCTACTCTTAATTGTGTTTCTTTGGGCAAGGTACTTAACCTCAATAATTCAGTTTCTGCAGTTGTGAACTGAGGATGATAATAGTACCTGCCTCATAGAGTTTCTTGAGGAATAGACAAAATAATGTGTGCATTTAATTAATGTTAGCTTATGGTAATGATAAATTGTTATTATTAGTAACATAATTTGTAATTGTGATAACATAATAGTATGTAATAAATTAAGTAGTTTTGTTGAAGCTGAACACTAGGAATGAAATTCTTGTTTATTCAAAACAAGTAAATATTACTAATATTGTTATTATTATCACTTGAGCTAGAAAGAACAAGACCTACTCTTTTCCTTCTTTCTCATGACAAACTTAAAATATCTGTAAATAGCTTTCTTTTCTACCACCCCTGCCCCACAGTCTCATGTTTCCTAGGTTAAATATCTTTAGTCCTTTGACCTAGACAAAGTGCTAATACTAATTCCTTATAATGGACATCTGTTGTTTTTGTTACCTAACATTCCCCTTTACTTTGGTAACAGATACCTTAATTTTCCTTTGGGGAACCAATTTTTATCTTAGTTGTTGTTGTTGTGGCTCTGGTGCCAGGGGTAGTATGTGATCTAGGACTAAACCTATTACAAGTCCTTAGCAATAGTGATTGGCTTCAGGAAGGGCATATGACTTAAACCAGTCAAACCAGTCAACTCCAATCAGAGCTAACCCTCTTATTAGAGTCTTGGACTTGAATCTTGGAAGGTGTTAAGTTGGAGAGATTCATAGTGGGAAACCTCTTCTGAAGGTAGAAACAACATAGAGGAAGTGAAGTCAAGGAACAGAGATAGAAAAGCCAACTTTGTAAGTCATTGTTTAAATTGCACCTGTATTTAGTTCTGTAAATGTGCTAAAAATTCTCTTTTGCATAAGCCAATTTGAATTGGGTTTTCTGTTACTTATAGGTGAAAGCATCCTAGCCAGTATACTCACTGTATTCCCAGTGGGGATGATTAGGACAGAATAGAATAAAACTACCGTCTCTTTGATTTTAGACTCAAATTCTGTTATTTTGACACTGTATTACAAATCTGATTATACCAGTTCTTGTTTAAAATCCCCTTTTTGGTTTTCCATTGGTCTTAGATTACGGACAAGATTCCTAATATGATCTCTAGGATGCTGCGGTTGTTTGACTTCTGTCTTACCTTCTACCATATACCCCCTTGATTTTCTTTTCCATTCACACTGGTTTCTTTTCTGTTTTTCATATTTGCTGTGCCATAGATCTTTTCCACATGTTATTTCTTCTGCATGGAATCCTTCCCTCCCCTCCCCTCCCCTCCTCTCCTGTCCTTTCCTTTCCTTTCCTGGAACTCCAGCCAAGGCTGAGTCCCAACCCTTTCCATTGTCTCTTTGCTTGTTCACTGTTAAGATTCCTGCATGTATAAAATCCTTTTTTAAAATGACATTTGAAATATTTAGTTTATTTAAAAAATAAAACAGTGTATCCATATTCTCCCCTTATGGAGACCTTTTCTCATATACTTGGAGTGACCATTTTCAAAAGACATTATTCTACTTAAAATAAAAATAACTGTCTTTCAGAAATTGGTTAAAATTTGATGACATAGCTTCTAAAGTTTCTATGATCTCTCAGTATTTTGTCTGTAGTATTTTAGTTGCTAGTGGTCAGATGTTTCTGATTGTACATTTTATGTGATTGAAATGTACCTTTTTCAGAAATAAGTCTGTGGTTTTTAACAGACTGGACTGATAAACTGGGCTGATTCTACAAAAAGGTACTTAGTTTTCTAACAATAAAGCATTTTAAAAAATAGGCATAAAAGGAGAAAATACTGATTTAAAATTTTGTTTCATCTGCTTAATGTTAGTAAATAAATTTACTAAGTTAATTTCTTTATAAAACCTCATATTTAAACACCTGAATTTTATGAAATCAGATTTCACTTGTGGGTCTTTTTCAATTATATAGGGTTTATTGCTTATGCTTTAAGGTTTGTATTTGTGTGATGTATGCCAAGGTAGACCTCATTCTCTGTTTTCTAACCTTGTTACAATTAATTTCCACAGTGGAATCAATAGGTGATGGATATTAAGGTACTATAAAATGAAATTTTTAAAATGACTCTCTGTCCTCAAAAGATTGTGTATGCTTTTAAGGTAATGAACGTTAAAATGAGTTTTTTTGTAATCTCCTTGAGATAGTTGGAAATTCTTGAGAGATCACAAAACAAGGGTTGGAAATAATAGATTGCTACTCATAGTTAAGAACACACTTTGAATCGTTAAAGCTCTATTAATTTGGGATTAGAATTCTAAAAATATAGACCTCCATTTCAGTATGCTATTAGTGACAAAGACTAAGAATTGTTTATAAAATGATATAGAACATAAACCAAAGCTTTAAAGTCAGTGGAATGATTTGAATACTTGATTTTTTGGGAAATTTGTGAGGAGGAAAGAGTGACAGATCAAACTTTTCTGAACAGTGTACCAGTGACCCTGTGTCATCCAAATTACTCCACTGAAAAACACTTCCAAGTGTATAAGTAAAATTGTTAAAGGTTTATTAGTGTTTCTTACAGCTAGCTTTTTTTATTTTTTATAAAATTTATTGTCAAATTGGTTTCCATACAACACCCAGTGCTCATCCCAACAGGTGCCCTCCTCAATGCCCATCACCCACTTTCCCCACCCTCCCACCCCCATCAACCCTCAGTTTATTCTCAGTCTTTAAGAGTCTCTTATAGTTTTCCTCCCTCCCTTTCTTTTTTTATCCCCTTCTCCTCCCCCATGGTCTTCTGTCAAGTTTCTCAGGATCCACATAAGAGTAAAAACATATGGTATCTGTCTTTCTCTGTATGACTTATTTCACTTAGCATAACACTCTCCAGTTCTATCCACGCTGCTATAAAAGGCCATATTTCATTCTTTCTCATTGCCAAGTAGTATTCCATTGTGTATATAAACCACAACTTCTTTATCCATTCATCAGTTGATGGACATTTAGGCTCTTTCCATAATTTGGCTATTGTTGAGAGTGCTGCTATAAACATTGGGGTACAAGTGCCCCTATGCATCAGCACTCCTGTATCCCTTGGGTAAATTTCCTAGCAGTACTATTGCTGGGTCATAGGGTAGATCTATTTTTAATTTTTTGAGGAACCTCCGCACTGTTTTCCAGAGTGGCTGCACCAGTTTGCATTCCCACCAACAGTGCAAAAGGGTTCCCATTTCTCCACATCCTCTCCAGCATCTATAGTCTCCTGATTTGTTCATTTTAGCCGCTCTGACTGGCGTGAGGTGATATCTCAGTGTGGTTTTGATTACAGCTAGCTTGTTAATCTTAGACAAAATTTATGAGTTGGTTGAACATATATATGCTGTACTTATTTTGAATACAAATTTTCATTATTTAAAATCATTATATTTTGGTTTTGTATTTTCCCTTTTATGTTAATTCTATCTGGTTTTACTGTTGCTAATTTCTTGATTAGGAATGCAAACTCCCTATTAAAACATTATTTTTATGATGAGAAGAAAGCATTAATTTTATGATGTGGTTTCTCGGGTTATTTTATTGAATAACTGACTTTTGGGGCCTGGGGAGATAGAAAACTTAACCATTCACCATATTCCTCACATTCTTTTTTTAATTTAACTTGGTACCTACTCATTTTTTTTAAGGGTTTTACTGTTTGTTTGTTTGTTTGTTTGTTTCTTTGCTTTTGAGAGTGTGGGAGGTGGGGAGCAGAGAGAGAGGCAGAGTACCCCACGCAGGTGGGGCTTGAACTCATCATGAGATCATGACCTAAGCCGAAGCCAGATGTGTAACTGACTGACCCGCCAGGTGCCCCTTACTCATTTTTAAAAAAGGATTTTTTTTTAGAAATTAAAATACAGTGTTGCATGTAAAATGAAAGTGTTTTTTAATGGATATGATATCAGGTACTTTATTGTAATGTTAATTTTTATATGTTGGTATTTTTTAATTAGATACTGTTTTAACCTATGAGACAGGTAGTATATATTTTAACAGTATTGATGAATTGTAGGTATGTGTGTTATGTTTATATGAGGGTTTAAAATTGTTATGTGTGTTTTCACTAGTTTATGTTTCTTTCTTAAAAAGATGAAAATATGGTAGGATAGATTTGACAGCTGCATTCTAGAAGGTATACTTATAAAGCTAACATTTCATCGTGCGAAAGAAATAATGTAATAAAGATCTAAAAATAATTTCTAAATGCTCAGCTGATATCTTGAAAATTCTAGTGTAATAACAAAATTGTAATCTGTTCTTAGAGTTTTTCAGAATGTGATTAAGCCAAGAGTTAAAAATGGTTAAGATTTATTGAATGATTTCTGTGTGCCAGGCAGAGAGCTGTGTACTTTATGTTATCTAATTTGATCTTCACTGTAACTTCATGAAATAAGTTGCATGTATAAAGTAAAGCAAGGCACAGAGAGTAATTTGCCCAAGGTTGTACAGATAATAAATGGTTGAGTCAGAATTTGAATGTGGCATTCATTCTTCACCATGTTTTACTGTTTACTGTTAATAAATGTTTAAAGTACACAGTATACAGCAGAGAGCTGAATTAAGCCATAGAGATTATTAGTTGAACTAAGAACTGAGACCCAAAATTACAAGGTGATTTGACTGCAAGTTGTAGTAGTGCTGGGGGCTATAACTCGCCTCTTCTGGCTTTTAGCCTAAAGCTCTTTTTTAATGTGCAGACTCTACAGTTGGGGTTTGTGGAATTAATCTTTTATCAGAAAGTAAATTGAACTATATCTAGTACATAGCACACCTGTGTCATACTGTGTGCTTATGTACCAGATCAAATGCTTTACTTTCATTCAACACAGTGACATTGCATCAGGTAACAGCTATCAGTGGCTAAAAGCAAATTTTTCAATTAAGAATGTAGACCTACATTTTTACTGATTTTTTTAAATTTGTAGAAAAAATTATTTAAGATATAGCTTAATTTTGGATATATAAAATCTGAAACAAAAAATAGTGAAATAGGAATTAAAATTATTTATATAAGCAGTCTCCCAACAGTGAATGAATCATTTTCTAAAAAGTCTTTGATAAGTCAGTTAATTGGAATTCATTTTTTTCTTCATAGAAACAAGTGTATTAAACTTGGCATGAAATGAGTCTGTAGCTGAAGTAGAGTATTCTCTTTTTTCTGGCTATTTTGGAGCTAAGTCTGAGCTGTAGAAGCTATTAGAAATGTTTGGGAACTTTGAGATCCACACTGCATATCTTTGCTGGATATTCCACTTCAGTGACAGCTGACTTAATCCTTCATAGAATTCCATGCCTTACACCAAAATTCTGCAGTGTGACCTGAGAGGTTTTTATAATGGTAGTTTTGGCATGCTTCAGTGGCTGAGATGACAAAAGAATCCATGAAAGTGTTTGTTCATTAACGGAACAAAATATGGCAATGATTTGTTAGTCCAGTGTTGTCCAATTGTAATGTTCTGTAGCTGCACTGTCCGATATAGTAGCGACCAGCCACATGTGGCCTTGAGCATTTGACATGTGGCTAGTAAAACTGAGAAACTGAATTTTACATTTTATTTAATTTTAATTAATTTAAACTTAAATTGTCACATGTGGCTAGTGGCTACTGTATATCACAGGGCAGCTTTAGGCTGAATTTATGATTCAAGTTTTATCTGAGGACTTCCAACTTTATAGTAGGCTACTATGGTCCTCAGGCTTTTGAAGTAGGTTATCTTAAAGTCATCTCTGTCGTAATAGGCACTGGATGTCTTATTCATATAGACAAGTCATTCATTAATTGAATATTTGTAAATTGAATACTAATTACAGAATTTTGGTAAGAGATATTTGTATGGTCACTTAGCAAAATATCTATGTGTCAACTATGTAATATTTAATATAACCATTATGTATGACCCAATATAATTATAAGTACTCAAATAAAAAATATATATGAGTCTCATAAGCTGTGTAATTGTGGCACTTAAAAAATATTCTGTATTCTTGGTAACAGTAGGTCCTTAACATGAGCAAAAATTGTTATGTATATATTTCCTTGACATATTTGTAATAGTGATACTGTTTAGAGATAAGCTATAACTATTTAAATGACTGAATTAAGGGGTGCCTGGGTGGCTCAGTTGGTTAAGTGTCTGACTCTTGATTTCAGCTCAGGTGATGATCTCATCATTCTAAGTTCAAACCTCACGTTGCACTCTGCGCTGGCAATGTGGAGCCTGCGTGCAATTCTCTCTCTCTCTCTCTCTCTCTCTCTCTCTCTCTCTCTCTCCCTCTGTCTCACCCTCACTTGCGCTCTCTTTTTCAAAAATAAATAAACTTAAAAAAAATGAAGGCTATGAGTACTTATGTTTTTTAAGTTTATTTATTTTTTTTAATTTTTTTTTTTAATGCTTATTTATTTTTGAGACAGAGGGAGACAGAACATGAGTTGGGGAGGGGCATAGAGAGAGGGAGACACAGAATCTGAAACAGGCTCCAGGCTCTGAGCTGTCAGCACAGAGCCCGATGTGGGGCTCAAACCCACGAACCATGAGATCATGACCCGAGCTGAAGTCGGATGCTTAACCGACTGAGCCACCCAGGCGCCCCAAGTTTATTTTTTTAAGTAATCTCTACATCCAACTTGGGGCTTGAACCCACAACCCTGAGATCAAGGGTCACATGCTCTTGTGACTGAGCCAGTCAGGTGCCCCAATGAGTAGTTATTTTTGGATGAATTAATCTACACTGAAATATATCTAATTAATTTCTTTATTTTTAAATTCTTTTGATAAAAAATAAGAAAAATACAATTTATTTAAAGTTATGTTTTCTTATGGAAGTAATTACACTTATACCTGAAACGTGAATAAGTAACAGTTAAAGATTAGTATCACTTAGCATTTGAAAATTCAGACTTACTAAAACAATACATTATGAGGTGATTACTCATTTTTACAAAAAGATTAAAAACATTATTTTTAATAATTCAGACTTCTTCAAGTAGTAAGTACTTAAGAGAATTACCATTTTTATTACTAAATTCTTGAATGAACCAATTATGTAAAGTGAGTTATAAGTAAAAGTCAGACATATCAAACTTAAAAATTGAGCTTTTTATAGGAAAAAAGATTAAATATGTGTACACTTAATTTAATGAGATCCACTCTAATACTAGGTATCTTTATTTTATAGGAAGGAAAACAGATACAAATTGCTGTCTTGTCTGTAATCACATGGTGAGTTTTGAGATCAAAATTAGATCCAAGAATTTCTGAACCCCAAGTTTCATGTTTCAATATTTGGCATTACTTAAAGTGACTCATAAAATTGACTCATATCATGTGTCAGTACTCAGGTGACAATTTACAGAAAGTCAACTCTGCAACTTGATGGGCGACAACCCTTTTCAGCCAAAAAGTAAGTGTTGCTGCCACGACTGATAATAGTATACGTGGCTTTTGTACTGATAAATTTGCTTCAGTAGAAAGAAGGAAGGGTAGGCACATTTTCTTAAAGACAGAAAAACATAAATTTATTGGAGTAACATGCTCACATAAAAAATGATGTAAATTAAAACGTGAGTAACGTAGAAATGAAGTTTTTTTCTTCTTATGCTCAGTGATAACTGCTAGTTTGGTGTATATAATTACCTATATTTTTTCTATGCATAGACAAAAATATAATTATTTATAAAAATGTAAAGATGTTATGTGTCTTAAAAAATTTTTTTCTCAACAATGTATCCTGAATGTATTGACAATGGCACTACCCTGTTAAGAAGAATGAAGAAGATCTTTGTCTTCTGTATTAGTTTGCTTGGGCTTCCATAATGAAGTATCATAGACTGGATGGCTTAAACAACAGAACTTTATTTCAGAATTTCTCACAGTTCTAGGGTCTAGAAGTACAAGTTCAAGGTGTTGGCAGGTTTGATTCCTTTTGAGGGCCATAAGGGAAGGATCTGTATCACGTCTCTCTCCTTGGCTTAGAGATGGCCATATGCTTCCTGTGTCTTTGGATGGTTTTACCTTCAAGCATGTCCTTCATCCGTGTCCTGATCTCTTCTTCTTCTTCTTTTTTTAAACGTTTATTTTTGAGACAGAGAGAGAGCATGAAGGGGGGGGGGGTCAGCGAGAGGGGGGACACAGAATCTGAAACAGGCTCCAGGCTCTGTCAGCACAGAGCCTGACACGGGGCTCAAACTCACGGACTGAGAAATCATGACCTGAGCCGAAGTTGGCCGCTTAACCGACTGAGCCATCCAGGCGCCCCATGATCTCTTCCTTTAAGGACATCAGTCATACTGGATTAGCACCCACCCTGATAACTTCATTTTCACCTCATTATTTCTTAAAGACCCTGTCTCCAAACACATTAAGATTGTGAGGTACTGATGGTGAGGACTTTAATGCATGAATATTAGAGAAACACAATTTAGCCCATAACATATACTAACTGGAAACTTTTATTATCCATTTACAATGTTTCCCTAATTTTTAAAAGCTAGGCATTGCCTAACTTCACTTAGTTTCCTAGCCATAGATTATTATATACTATGTGCTTACTGCCTGTCTAGTGTGTAGAGGGAAATACACTCAAAAGTGTTCAGTTTGGTCTTGGACATATAGTAATATTTTTAGTTACTTTACTTGAAGAACTCTATGTAGTTAATAAAACATTATAGTTTAGAAAATAAAGGGATCAATTAATATGTTTATGACCTTTGGGAAAATGGAAAGGCCTCCTTTTTTTTGGTAGGTGGACTATTAACATTTAAATAATGTTAAGACAGGAAATGATTTGTGACATACTTTTATAGAAAGGAAAAAATTTAAAAATTTATAAAATAATGGTTCTTAATTTGTTAAGATATTTCTTTTGTATGCCATCAAAGAATTGTTTCAGTTAGTATGTTTTAAGACCTGGTAGAACATTATCCTAATTTTGAGTCAAAAGTAGAAGTGGCATTACTTTAATATAATAAAAAATTACCTTTAGAAATGACTATATTTAAATGATAAATGAAATATATTATTGTCAAAGCCAGAACTCTGGAGGGTTTTTTTGTTTGTTTGTTTTGTAGACCACCACCCATCTCATTCTGTGTATCAGTTAAGCACCACTTATATCTAGTTGGGATATAAGTTTAGGCCTTCAGTACTGTTTCTCTTCTTTCCCCTCTTCCTCCTCTTCTTTTTTCTCCATCTTAGCTTAAAGCAATCAATATATGCAGATAGTTTAAAAAGTCAGGTAGTCCAGGGACGCTTGCATGGGCTCAGTTGGTTAAGCGTCCATCTCTTGATTTCCGCGCAGGTCATGAGTGCAAAGTCCAGCTCAGGGCTCAATCCCAGGAACTGCTAGGTCATGACCAGAGCCGAAATCGAGAGTGGAATGCTTAACCGACTGACCCACTCAGGAGCTCCTATCATATTTTTAATCTTATTTTTTGTTTTGTGAATATTACTTTTTATAACATTCTTTCTTATCTAATATCTCTAAAGATGCAAATTATATTTTCTTTAATATTTTTCTTGCTCTCTGCATTATTTCTTTTCCTTAGGATTCTTTATCTTTTTTATTGATTTGTTCTAAAAGACAGGAGATTTTCCTAAACTTTCTGGTGCTTATTGATTGTCCATTAATATTTAAGAGTGAAGTATTAAAATGCTTCGTAGGAGTTCTGTTCTTGGTCAGAACTTATAGGATGGTGTATATTCATATTTACTGCATGTTCTTTGGTCTGTTTCTTTAGGTGAGAAATGGTCTAATTTGCCCCGAATGGAATAAGTCTCACCTTGTTCCCTTATTTTAGTCTAGCATCTCATCACTGCTTTGTGTCTAGAATTCCTGAATTTGGTTTAGTTTTACTAAGTATATCTCCCAGGAGATGCCTCCTAGTCTTAGTTTATTTCCCAGTTGTTAATATCCCCCCCTCCTCCCGATAATGGTTAGGTACGGTCCTTTTGTAGATAAAATTATATTCCAGGCATATGACTAGAACTCATTTTGACTTTTCCATTAAATAACTACTACTGTCAACCATTATCTGTCTAAATTGGTTTGTATCTTAGAGAGTGAGCTCTGAGTTTCTCACTTGCTGCCATGCACTATGTACAAATATCAAGTTACATTGCTATTAGGATGATTAAAGTAGATTTTAAATATACTATGAATTTTTAAAAGTGTATTTTTCTTTTTGAAAATAAGGTTTGCTTCTCTCCTTTTGGAAATTAGATAATTCAAAAATGGCAGAACTCTTTATGGAATGTGAAGAAGAAGAGTTGGAACCATGGCAGAAGAAAGTAAAAGAGGTTGAGGATGATGATGATGATGAGCCAATCTTTGTTGGAGAGATATCAAGTTCAAAACCAGCAATTTCAAGTAAGCATTTACTTGTAGTGAAGCCAAGTTTTATAAAATATTGTTTCTAATGGGAAAATTTGTGAACTGCTTTATAAGGACATAAGTTCCTTGGAATATTACCATATTATAAAATAGTTACTCAAATTCTGTTACTGAAAACATGACGGTTAAGGTCAGGTTGAATTTATACCAATTAGGGATGACTGATAACAGTATTCAACTAGAACAATGTATATTAGTTTTAGAATAATTTTTTCCAAAAGGAGATTGACCCCAGTAGAAATTCTCTTCTGGACTGTTAAGATGCAGAATTTAAATGAATTTATTGTTGTTAAGGTATAAGCCATAAGATATTTTAGTATGTGGAATATGAGTCAAGTGTTTATATAGAACTGCTAGGTAGGAGGGTAAAAACTTGTGTTTTGTAGAATACAGCCACTAAAAAGTACTTCAGCCAATAGTTCTTTGATGGTTGGAGTAATACTTAATCTTAAATTTCTGAATGAAAATGGTGTCAGGTTGTTTGAACAGGTTTTTATTCTGTAAGACATTTGTAGTTAGATATACAGTATTGCATTGCCATTATCAGAAAACAACTCTACTTTTGTGTGGCCCTTTACTTTATAGAGTTATTTTATGTGATCTGGTTCTTTTTTTACTGTGAGGTAAAAAGGAAATTTTTATGAGGTTTGGTACTGTTTGTGCTTTTACCTTTTCCTGACCAGCAGGTTTTGGCAAATCCCCAC
Organism: Panthera onca; assembly: GCF_046562875.1. NCBI lineage: Eukaryota > Metazoa > Chordata > Mammalia > Carnivora > Felidae > Panthera > Panthera onca. Next base: position 47,730,339 of record NC_138344.1, read on the forward strand.
TCTTCCAATTTTAGCTTGATTACCAAAAAATCTAGAAGTTACAGAGGTAACACACATGTCAGAATCAGGAACTTTCAAGTGATCCTGAAAGTTAAATTAGGCTCAGATTGACTTCAGGTATACTGGTAGATTTGAAACCCCTTAAGTTATAAGATACCCTGATAAACTGTAAGTTGTTTTAGTCTGCAATCTCTGCTAGTTTTTCCCTTTCAGAATTCTTCAGAGTAGGGGCAACTGGGTGTCTCAGTCAGTTAAGTGTCTGACTCTTGATTTTGGCTCAGGCATGATCTCACAGTTGTGAGATCGAGCCCTGTGTCAGGCTCCGCTTTGAGCGTGGAGCCTGCTTGGGATTCTCTCTATGTCCCTCCCCAGCTTGGGCTTTCTCTGTCTCTCTCAAAATAAATACATTGAAAAAAAAACCAACTCAAAAGTAATGCTACAGATAATCCAATGAAATCCCTTATAATAACACTTCCAAGGCTTCTAGAGGTGTGAGTGGGATATGGAGGTTGGATAAAGTTTGATTTTGAGTGGTAGGATCCTGAGTCATCACTCAAAGAAAGATACATATGCTAATTATAGACTGCATATACATATATTTTTGGAAGATTTTTATTATGTGGACCTTTTCTTTACCATAAAAGAAACTTTAGAAAGTTTGACTTATATGTAGTCAGATTTATTAATCTTTTACTTCTGGCTTTTAGATTTTGAGTTACAATTAGAAAGTTTATTCTTATTCTATAAAACAAGGCTAGTAATCTTGTTTCTTTGGTAGATAAAGATCTATATGTTTAAAATTAATCATATATATTTTTTAATGTTTATTTTTGAGAGACAAAAATTTTTGAGAGACAGACACAACTGGGTGAGGGGCAGACAGAGAGGGAGACACAGAATCCAAAATGGTCTCCAGGCTCTGAGCTGTCAACACAGAGCCCGATGCAGGGCTCGAACTCAGGACTGATGAGATCATTACCTGAGCTAAAGTTGGACACTTAACTGACTGAGTCACCAGGTACCCCAAAATTAACTGTATTCTTAAATCAGTGATAACTTATATACTTCTTCTGGGAATCTATTTGATTGTTTCAATTCATGATTTCTGTTTTATTCAAATAATGAATTTTAAAATCACTATAATTTTTTGTAGATATTTTGAATAGAGTAAACCCCAGCTCATATTCAAGGGGAATAAAGAATGGTGCGCTCAGTCGAGGTACAGTATTATTTTAGTATTTTATTTTAAAGTGAAGTATTTTGACATCATTGATTATATCAAAATATATTCAAAGCACTGTTTAATTTTAAAATACAGGTATTACTGCTGCATTCAAGCCTGCAAATCAACACTACACGAACCCAGCATCAAATCCAGTGTCTGCCTCGCCTGTAAATTTTCATCCTGAATCTAGATCTTCAGATAGTTCTGTGATTGTTCAGCCTTTGTCTAAACCTGTAAGTGTTTCTAAAACTACACAGCTCAGGGATACATTGGATATTATTTATCAGTATAAACAATGCCAATTAAAATTCTGGATTGTTGTGGGTAGTCATCCAATAGAAGCATAATCAGCATCAGGAATGTCACTATCTATATGATAGCTCAGCCAGTATCCGGAGTAATATTGGAAGGAACTACCGATGTAGTCTGTTCCTAAATCAGGTAACACACTTAAATAGTAAGGTATTGGAATTTGCGATAATAAAACATGAATAAAAGTATTACGAATATTGCATAATGGCAAAAATTGTAAACTGGGTCAAATGTTCTTAGTTCTTAATCGGAAAACTTTTGAGAGGACATTGTAGCTTTTTATTCTGAAAATATACCTTCATAATTTAGTTCACTTAAAAAATTCTTAACAAAAAGTAATAGTTAATGGTAATAGTTAATATTTGTAATATTTATGAGGCTTTGTTGTAAATGCTATACATAAATCATTTAATTCTTAAACGACCCTGTGAAGAGGCACTATTATTATTTTTCCTGTTTTATAGTTGAGGAAATTGAGGCTCACAGAGGTTAAATAATTCATTTAAGGTCACACAGATGGCAAATGGTAGATCTAGAATTTCAATCCAGACTAACCCATAGTTTCTATGTATTTGTATACATATGTACATATTGGTATGTGCGTGTGTGTATGTGTGTATACTTAATATATACTTAAAATGGAACCATTGCCTTAGTGTAGCAGTTTTCAAAGTATAGTCTTCAGTCCCTGGGGTTCCTCTGAGACTCTTCCATGGGTTTTGAGAGTCAACACTATTCTCATGATAATACAAAGACATGATTTGCCTTTTCCACTGTGTTGACATATGCACCGATGATGCAGAAGTAATGGTGGGTAAACTGCTGGTGCCTTAGTATAAATCAAGACAGTGGTACCAAGCTGTATGAGTACTTTTTATATTCGTCCCCACTGTGCACTCCCAATAAAAAATATTCTTGCTCAATTTCCTTGATGAAATGTTATTAATTTTGTTAAATCTCTACCTTTCTATGTGTCTTTTAAAAATATTTTGTGTGATGAAATAGTATGCGAAAGCACTATTGTTTCCAAAGTTTGATGATTATCTTAAGGAAAAGCACTTATGTGATTCAGTTGTGAGCTAAACTACCCACTTTCTAAAAATAGAAGACTACTTTTACTTGAAAGCATGACAAGCCATAGTATATTATTTATTTTCGTGTATCAGTAATATCACAGACTTCATGGTGTAAAACCACACATATTGTCTCACAGTTTCTGTGGGTTGGGGGTCAGGTCATGACTTAGCTGGATCCTCTGCTTCAGGTTCTTATGAAGCTACTTTCAGGGTGTGGACTCTGAGGTTGTGATCTCATCTGAAGCTTGACTGGAGACGTATCTGCTTCCAAGTTCTCATGGTAGTTGGCAGCATTCAGTTTCTTAAGGGTTGTCAGACTGAGAATCTCACTAAATGACTGGCTTTTGGCTGGCTTTGCCACCTGAGTTTTCCCAGTTTGGCTTCTTACATGCTCAAAGCCCACGAGAGAGAATATGTAGCAGAATGCCATGCTGATCTAATGTAATGTAATCACATACACAAAATCATGTAATCCTGTCACCTTTGTTGTATTCTCTTGATGAGAAGCAAGTCACATGCCTTGCCCACACTAAAAGGAAGGGAATCATGCAGGACATGAACACCATGGGGTGGGGATCATAAAGGCCACTTGAGAGTTTGTTTGCTGCACACTGTGAGTTATTCAGTTTTGGTTATTTGGCAGACATTTCCTGAAAACTGAACAAAGTGCACACTTAAAGGAAAATAACTGATGGCATTTCTTCCCAATAATAAAATTGAGCTTTCAAGCACAAATTAGAATTTTGGAAAACTTGTATCAGCCACCATGATCTGACAGCTTCCCAGTACTTAAAGACTTTTCTGATGGGTGGTACAGTTAATAAATGTGATTTTTTGTTATTGTATAGTGAATTCTGTTAACATTTGGAAGATAATCATAATTCACAGAAACCAGTATTTTTGAAATAACCAGCGCATCATATTATAAAATCATGCATGGGTAAGAGATCATTCAAAGTTTAAGATAGACTAATAGATTTTATTTTAACAAAGTACAAAAAATTCAGTGATAAGGAGTCAGATTCCACATTGCAGTAAATCTTTAAGAAAATATCAATGTTGAATTTTGGTGTGGTATCAAAGAAGTGTACCCATAGTTATCCCAACTTGCTATTAAAATACTCCCTTTTTCTTTTTTTTTTTTTTTTTTTTTTTTAAATTTTTTTTTCAACGTTTTTTATTTATTTTTGGGACAGAGAGAGACCGAGCATGAACAGGGGAGGGGCAGAGAGAGAGGGAGACACAGAATCGGAAACAGGCTCCAGGCTCCGAGCCATCAGCCCAGAGCCTGACGCGGGGCTCGAACTCACGGACCGCGAGATCGTGACCTGGCTGAAGTCGGACGCTTAACCGACTGCGCCACCCAGGCGCCCCAAAAATACTCCCTTTTTCAACTATATATCTTTATGAAGCCAGATTTTCTCTATATTTTTCAAATAAAATAACATACTCTAACAGATAGAAAACAGAAGCAGATATGAATCTGTAACAGTTTTTGATTAAGCCAGACATTAAAAAGATTTTCAGAAATGTAAAACAGTGCCATTCTTTTCACTAATTTTTTATGTGTTGTAGGATAGTCACTTTTCATAAAAATGTTATTTATGGTAATCTATAGTGGGTTTATTGTTATTTAAAATAAATATTTAATGTCTAATATTATAAATATCAGTAGATATAACCCAACTAAATAAAACCTTTTGGGCCCTCAGTAATTTTTTTTTTTTTAATTTATTTTTATTTTTTTTATTTTTTAATATATGAAATTTACTGTCAAATTGGTTTCCATGCAACACCCAGTGCTCATCCCAAAAGGTGCCCTCCTCAATACCCATCACCCACCCTGCCCTCCCTCCCACCCCCCATCAACCCTCAGTTTGTTCTCAGTTTTTAACAGTCTCTTATGCTTTGGCTCTCTCCCACTCTAACCTCTTTTTTTTTTTTTTTTTTTTTCCTTCCCCTCCCCCATGGGTTTCTGTTATGTTTCTCAGGATCCACATAAGAGTGAAACCATATGGTATCTGTCTTTCTCTGTATGGCTTATTTCACTTAGCATCACACTCTCCAGTTCCATCCATGTTGCTACAAAAGGCCATATTTCATTTTTTCTCATTGCCACGTAGTATTCCATTGTGTATATAAACCACAATTTCTTTATCCATTCATCAGTTGATGGACATTTAGGCTCTTTCCATAATTTGGCTATTGTTGAGAGTGCCGCTATAAACATTGGGGTACAGGTGCCCCTATGCATCAGTACTCCTGTATCCCTTGGATAAATTCCCAGCAGTGCTATTGCTGGGTCATAGGGTAGGTCTATTTTTAATTTTCTGAGGAACCTCCACACTGCTTTCCAGAGCGGCTGCACCAATTTGCATTCCCACCAACAGTGCAAGAGGGTTCCCGTTTCTCCACATCCTCTCCAGCATCTATAGTCTCCTGATTTCTTCATTTTGGCCACTCTGACTGGCGTGAGGTGATATCTGAGTGTGGTTTTGATTTGTATTTCCCTGATAAGGAGCGACGTTGAACATCTTTTCATGTGCCTGTTGGCCATCCGGATGTCTTCTTTAGAGAAGTGTCTCTTCATGTTTTCTGCCCATTTCTTCACTGGGTTATTTGTTTTTCGGGTGTGGAGTTTGATGAGCTCTTTATAGATTTTGGATACTAGCCCTTTGTCCGATGTGTCATTTGCAAATATCTTTTCCCATTCCGTTGGTTGCCTTTTAGTTTTGTTGGTTGTTTCCTTTGCTGTGCAGAAGCTTTTTATCTTCATAAGGTCCCAGTAATTCACTTTTGCTTTTAATTCCCTTGCCTTTGGGGATGTGCCGAGTAAGAGATTGCTACGGCTGAGGTCAGAGAGGTCTTTTCCTGCTTTCTCCTCTAAGGTTTTGATGGTTTCCTGTCTCACATTCAGGTCCTTTATCCATTTTGAGTTTATTTTTGTGAATGGTGTGAGAAAGTGGTCTAGTTTCAACCTTCTGCATGTTGCTGTCCAGTTCTCCCAGCACCATTTGTTAAAGAGACTGTCTTTTTTCCATTGGATGTTCTTTCCTGCTTTGTCAAAGATGAGTTGGCCATACGTTTGTGGGTCTAGTTCTGGGGTTTCTATTCTATTCCATTGGTCTATGTGTCTGTTTTTATGCCAATACCATGCTGACTTGATGATGACAGCTTTGTAGTAGAGGCTAAAGTCTGGGATTGTGATGCCTCCTGCTTTGGTCTTCTTCTTCAAAATTACTTTGGCTATTCGGGGCCTTTTGTGGTTCCATATGAATTTTAGGATTGCTTGTTCTAGTTTCGAGAAGAATGCTGGTGCAATTTTGATTGGGATTGCATTGAATGTGTAGATAGCTTTGGGTAGTATTGACATTTTGACAATATTTATTCTTCCAATCCATGAGCAGGGAATGTCTTTCCATTTCTTTATATCTTCTTCAATTACCTGCATAAGCTTTCTATAGTTTTCAGCATACAGATCTTTTACATCTTTGGTTAGATTTATTCCTAGGTATTTTATGCTTCTTGGTGCAATTGTGAATGGGATCAGTTTCTTCATTTGTCTTTCTGTTGCTTCATTGTTAGTGTATAAGAATGCAACTGATTTCTGCACATTGATTTTGTATCCTGCAACTTTGCTGAATTCATGTATCAGTTCTAGCAGACTTTTGGTGGAGTCTATCGGATTTTCCATGTATAATATCATGTCATCTGCAAAAAGCGAAAGCTTGACTTCATCTTTGCCAATTTTGATGCCTTTGATTTCCTTTTGTTGTCTGATTGCTGATGCTAGAACTTCCAGCACTATGTTAAACAAGAGCGGTGACAGTGGGCATCCCTGTCGTGTTCCTGATCTCAGGGAAAAAGCTCTCAGTTTTTCCCCGTTGAGGATGATGTTAGCTGTGGGCTTTTCATAAATGGCCTTTATGATCTTTAAGTATGTTCCTTCTATCCCGACTTTCTCAAGGGTTTTTATTAAGAAAGGGTGCTGGATTTTGTCAAAGGCCTTTTCTGCATCGATTGACAGGATCATATGGTTCTTCTCTTTTTTTTTGTTAATGTGATGTATCACGTTGATCGATTTGCGAATGTTGAACCAGCCCTGCATCCCAGGAATGAATCCCACTTGATCATGGTGAATAATTCTTTTTATATGCTGTTGAATTCGATTTGCTAGTATCTTATTAAGAATTTTTGCATCCATATTCATCAGGGATATTGGCCTGTAGTTCTCTTTTTTTACTGGGTCTCTGTCTGGTTTAGGAATCAAAGTAATACTGGCTTCATAGAATGAGTCTGGAAGTTTTCCTTCCCTTTCTATTTCTTGGAATAGCTTGAGAAGGATAGGTATTATCTCTGCTTTAAACGTCTGGTAGAACTCCCCTGGGAAGCCATCTGGTCCTGGACTCTTATTTGTTGGGAGATTTTTGATAACCGATTCAATTTCTTCGCTGGTTATGGGTCTGTTCAAGCTTTCTATTTCCTCCTGATTGAGTTTTGGAAGAGTGTGGGTGTTTAGAAATTTGTCCATTTCTTCCAGGTTGTCCAATTTGCTGGCATATAATTTTTCATAGTATTCCCTGATAATTGTTTGTATCTCTGAGGGATTGGTTGTAATCATTCCATTTTCATTCATGATTTTATCTATTTGGGTCATCTCCCTTTTCTTTTTGAGAAGCCTGGCTAGAGGTTTGTCAATTTTGTTTATTTTTTCAAAAAACCAACTCTTGGTTTCGTTGATCTGCTCTACAGTTTTTTTAGATTCTATATTGTTTATTTCTGCTCTGATCTTTATTATTTCTCTTCTTCTGCTGGGTTTAGGCTGCCTTTGCTGTTCTGCTTCTATTTCCTTTAGGTGTGCTGTTAGATTTTGTATTTGGGATTTTTCTTGTTTCTTGAGATAGGCCTGGATTGCAATGTATTTTCCTCTCAGGACTGCCTTCGCTGCATCCCAAAGCGTTTGGATTGTTGTATTTTCATTTTCGTTTGTTTCCATGTATATTTTAATTTCTTCTCTAATTGCCTGGTTGACCCACTCATTCGTTAGTAGGGTGTTCTTTAACCTCCATGATTTTGGAGGTTTTCCAGACTTTTTCCTGTGGTTGATTTCAAGCTTCATAGCATTGTGGTCTGAAAGTATGCATGGTATAATTTCAATTCTTGTAAACTTATGAAGGGCTGTTTTGTGACCCAGTATATGATCTATCTTGGAGAATGTTCCATGTGCACTCGAGAAGAAAGTATATTCTGTTGCTTTGGGATGCAGAGTTCTAAATATATCTGTCAAGTCCATCTGATCCAATGTATCATTCAGGGCCCTTGTTTCTTTATTGACTGTGTGTCTAGATGATCTATCCATTTCTGTAAGTGGGGTGTTAAAGTCCCCTGCATTGACCACATTCTTATCAATAAGGTTGCTTATGTTTATGAGTAATTGTTTTATATATCTGGGGGCTCGGGTATTTGGCGCATAGACATTTATAATAGTTAGCTCTTCCTGGTGGATAGACCCTGTGATTATTATATAATGCCCTTCTTCATCTCTTGTTACAGCCTTTAATTTAAAGTCTAGTTTGTCTGATATAAGTATGGCTACTCCAGCTTTCTTTTGGCTTCCAGGAGCATGATAGATAGTTCTCCATCCCCTCAATCTAAAGGTGTCCTCAGATCTAAAATGAGTCTCTTGTAGACAGCAAATAGATGGGTCTTGTTTTTTTATCCATTCTGATACCCTATGTCTTTTAGTTGGCGCATTTAATCCATTTACATTCAGTGTTATTATAGAAAGATATGGGTTTAGAGTCATTGTGATGTCTGTATGTTTTATGCTTGTAGTGATGTCTCTGGTACTTTGTCTCACAGGATCCCCCTTAGGATCTCTTGTAGGGCTGGTTTCGTGGTGACAAATTCCTTCAGTTTTTGTTTGTTTGGGAAGACCTTTATCTCTCCTTCTATTCTAAATGACAGATTTGCTGGATAAAGGATTCTCGGCTGCATATTTTTTCTGTTTAGCACACTGTAGATATCGTGCCAAGCCTTTCTGGCCTGCCAAGTTTCAAAGGAGAGATCAGTCACGAGTCTTATAGGTCTCCCTTTATATGTGAGGGCACGTTTATCCCTTGCTGCTTTCAGAATTTTCTCTTTATCCTTGTATTTTGCCAGTTTCACTATGATATGTCGTGCAGAAGATCGATTCAAGTTACGTCTGAAGGGAGTTCTCTGTGCCTCTTGGATTTCAATGCCTTTTTCCTTCCCCAGTTCAGGGAAGTTCTCAGCTATAATTTGTTCAAGTACCCCTTCAGCACCTTTCCCTCTCTCTTCCTCCTCTGGGATACCAATTATGCGTATATTATTTTTTTTTAGTGTATCACTTAGTTCTCTAATTTTCCCCTCATACTCCTGGATTTTTTTATCTCTCTTTCTTTCAGCTTCCTCTTTCTCCATAACTTTATCTTCTAGTTCACCTATTCTCTCCTCTGCTTCTTCAAGCCGGGCCATCGTGGATTCCATTTTGTTTTGCATTTTGTTTAAAGCGTTTTTCAACTCCTCGTGACTGTTCCTTAGTCCCTCGATCTTTGTGGCAAGAGATTCTCTGCTGTCCTGTATACTGTTTTCAAGCCCAGCGATTAATTTTATGACTATTATTCTAAATTCACTTTCTGTTATATTATTTAAATCCTTTTTGATCAGTTCATTAGCTGTTGTTATTTCCTGGAGATTCTTCTGAGGGGAATTCTTCCGTTTGGTCATTTTGGAGAGTCCCTTGCGTGGTGAGGACCTGCAGTGCACTTCCCCTGTGCTGTGGTGTATAACTGGAGTTAGTGGGCGGGGCCGCAGTCCGACCCGATGTCTGCCCCCAGCCCACCGCCGGGGCCACAGTCAGACTGGTGTGTGCCTTCTCTTCCCCTCTCCTAGGGGCGGGATTCACTGTGGGGTGGCGTGTCCCGTCTGGGCTACTTGCACACTGCCAGGCTTGTGTTGCTGGGGATCTGGCGTATTAGCTGGGGTGGGTAGGCAAGGTGCACGGGGGGTGGAGGGGCAGGGTTAGCTCGCTTCTCCTTAGGTGATCCACTTCAGGAGGAGCCCTGTGGCAGCGGGAGGGAGTCAGATCCGCTGCCGGAGGTTTGGCTCCGCAGAAGCACAGAGTTGGGTGTTTGCGCGGAGCGAGCAAGTTCCCTGGCAGGAACTGGTTCCCTTTGGGATTTTGGTGGGGGATGGGCGGGGGAGATGGCGCTGGCGCCTTTGTTCCCCGCCAAGCTGAGCTCTGCCGTCAGGGTGCTCAGCAGCTCTCCCTCCCTTTGTCCTCCAGCCTTCCCACTTTCCGAGCAGAGCTGTTAACTTATGACCTCCCAGACGCTAAGTCGCGCTTGCTGTCGGAACACAGTCCGTCCGGCCCCTCCGCTTTTGCCAGCCAGACTCGGGGGCTCTGCTTGGCCGGCGAGCCGCCCCTCCGCCCCGGCTCCCTCCCGCCAGTCCGTGGAGCGCGCACCGCCTCGCCGCCCTTCCTACCCTCTTCCGTGGGCCTCTAGTCTGCGCTTGACTCCGGAGACTCCCTTCTGCTAATCCTCTGGCGGTTTTCTGGGTTCTTTAGGCAGGTGTAGGTGGAATCTAAGTGATCGGCAGGACGCGCTGTGAGCCCCGCGTCCTCCTACGCCGCCATCTTCCGGACCTCAATCCCTCAGTAATTTTTAAATGTGTTAAAGGGGTCCTGAAACCAAGGAGTTAGAGTACTAAAACAAAAGGTTACCCAAAATGTAAAGGTTCTTTGCTATTAGTTGGAATTGAATTAACTCAGTGCTTTTTTCATGTATATCTATCATAAGCTATTTGGCACTGGCCTTAGAGAAATAATAAATTTTAATGAAAATGTTTGTTCTTTTGACAATAAGGGAAACTTCCAAAGCACCTATACATTTTCTTGCAGATGTCCAAGTTCAAAACCAGAACTGAATCCAAATACTTTTGTGAGGAATAATATATTTTTTCTGTATTTCATGTTACTATTAGGTAATCTGCAGATCTGTTAGCACTAAAATTGATATTTTGCGGTTTTATTTTTCATAAAAGTTATTTTAATTGTAATTTATGTAAAAATGAAAAGGAAGGCTGTAGATTTTTAAATCTATGGCTAAGTAAATTCAACTCCCACTTATATTTTGAAGAGGTTATATATCATAAAAAAATAAGAATATCTTTGGGCAAATGTTTCTGTCCCCTGAGTTGTTAATGACTTGAGATAATTATTATCTGAAATAATAACTCATAGTGATATCAGCTCTGGACCGGTAGTTTAAAAAACTTAGATTGAAGCAAGAGACTTGAATGCTGATTCAACCTTGCTCCTTAGCATTGTCAAAACCTCTTTGAGCCTCATTTTCTTAATTTCTAAAGTGAGAGATTTTACCCAGACCACTGACTCTATCTTGGATCCTAAGGTTATGCAGGTTATTTCTGGGATTTCAAAAGTTGGAAAGCTACTTGAAATGTATTAGTTGGATCACATTAACTCAGTATACTTTCCATAAGTTGTCAACTCAGTATACTTTCCATAAGTTGTTGGCTTTTGCAGGATAGAAAACTGGAAAAAGAAACTTTGTTATTTAATTCAGTTTGATAAAAAATCTTTCTGACTTGGACCCAGGAAGAAGAAAGAAAAACAAAAGGAAGGGTTGTACATTAGTGTTATAAAAGTTAGAAACTAGAGCTTTTTCTAGCTGAGAATATTTATTTCTCTGCGCATAGTTTTAAAATCAAAACACCTCAGTTGGTGTTTCCCAATCTTGTAAGTTCTTAAAAGGAGAGATTGTGCCAGTTGGTCTGTGTGGGTCCTACAGATGAAATATTGTAAAAAACTCTCCAAGTGATTCTAATGTGCAAAGTTAAGAATGTCATATATTCTGGAATGAATTGAGACCCCTCTATTTAAGGGAATTTACTCTGAAGTTAGGAAGCCACTGCTTTTAATAAATTATAATTACAGTTTTTCATTTTTTGGTGTGTGTGTATATGTGTGTGCGTGCACGCACACACACTCACATGCTTTTTCATGGAATATCTTTATACCTCAATATCTCTTTGAGATCTCTTGCAGATGGCAGGGATATATTATTATCACTTATAATAAAGTTAGTGTGATACAGCCTAACGGTATAGCCTTGGAAATAAGGCGTCGATTCTAATTACAGCTACATCAACAAGCAGCTGTATTGGGAAGCCTTATGTAACCACATCTAAACTTAGTTTACCTATTTATAAAATAGGGTATAACATTAGGTTTTTATTAGTAATGTGACAACTACTTGATTTAATACATACATGTGTCATGAAGTACAAGTACATTTAAAACACAATTGTAGCCATTATTTCAGTTTGATAGGTGAATAACTTGAAGCTCAGAAGTGACTTGCCCAAGGTTACATAGTTAAATGTGCCAGTCTTCTGAATCTCAGTCTAGTGTCTGTTCCACCCTTACTATTCCATTTGATATCTTTTTGAACTGTTTTTTAAGACATTAAAAATTCCCTGTTGGAGAATTATTTTAACCAATTATTATTGAATACTATGTGCCTGCTCTCTGAAATTGTTGAGCTTAATTAACCAGTTGTTTTCCTAATAAAGTATTAACAGTGTTAACTTTGTATTTCTGTTAAAGAACTATTTTGTTAAATACATGTGAATATTTTCTATTTTTTAAGTGCAAATTTGGAGAAAATATTTATTATGAAATAAGATTGTGCTTTTTTACAGTAAAGTCATGACATTACTGATTTTTTATATTACATTGTTAAGGCCCAAATAAAGATAATTTACCTGTTATTTCTCAAATTTTAGAAGTGGTTTGAGTTACTTACACACTTGTTTCCATAGCTTCCAAGAGCAGAGCAGCTGGTCCAGATTATTCCTATAAACAGTTTCCATTTTAAATAAACCCTGTTTGCCTGGCTTTCTTATTTGTTTACCCTGTTGATCAGGTAGCTTTCATATTTATCCTATGAAATGGAAGATTACCTGGTCTAGCATGGCTTTCTGTGGAATGGTAGGAAGAGTGAGGCGGGGCAGGGTGTGGGTGGGGGGACACCCATTCTTTCTTTTCCTGACCCTTGCCTTATAAATTTTTCCAATTAGGATGATTACAAAACTCAAACCATGTGATATATTCATCCCTAATCCTGATGCACAGCACTGCAGATTGACTTCTAATTTGTTTGCCCTAATATTTTGTCTTGGGGTGGGGGGTTTATAGAGATACAGAAGCTTTTAAACTTATGTCAGTATGTTTTCATATTTGTTTTCCTTTTACCCAAAGATTTTGATAAGTTTTACTGTTTGCTCTTTGATAGGAATACTGCATTTTTAGTAGCCCTCTAAAGTGTATCAATCCTATTGATTTAAAATGAGTATATGTTTCCTTGATCTTGAAAAAATCAGACTAAAATTTGCCCGGTTTTAATTCGGTAGTTAGGAACAAATCAGCTGTAAGTAATAGCTTCCTTTTAGTTTTACTAGATGATAATTTTGACAGTAATAATTACCTTTGTGTTTTATAACTTATTAATTACTAATTGAGTCATCAAAAGCTATTCTTACAATATTGACATACAGTTAAGTTTACCTTTAGAAAAGTTTATGAAAGAAAATAATTGTAACTATGTTGAATAAATGTAATATTCTTCCTTTGAAATATTTTAACAGGGTTATATAACAAACTCATCACGAGTTGTGTCTAATAATTCTTCGGAGTTACTATTTGATTTGACCCAGGATACAGGAACATCACATTACCAAGGGGGACCGACGCTTTCTATACCAGGTTGGTTTTAGCACTTTTAAACAAAATTATAAGAAGAAACTTGATGAATATGCATATGTAATTGACTTTCTTGTAAGGTAGTATAGTGCTAATAGTTCATGAATACCTTTCTTGGGTGACTTTTTTTCCCCCTTGGATGGTTTTAAGTAAAATTTTATTTATTAATAAGACATTTTATTTTTATTTGTTTTTTTACTTATTAATAAGACATTTTATTAATAAGACATTGGCTAATGTTCTTACTTGGCACTAAAAATGGGCTGAAAAATCATAAAATAATTTCTGTAAGTTATAGAAGTCTTCTGACACCATAAATACTCTGTTAAAAGAAGTATTAATTTCCATGACTAGTGTGAAAAAAGTATATGGTTACAATTGATTTCCTAATTAGATTAGCGTCTTTCTATTCAGTAAAGCCTTTAGATACTGTAGTTACATATGATTATAGAATGCTATTATAAAGTGGTACAATAAATTTGTATATAGCCAGTACTCAGTATATGCCCATTGGAGGAATATGAAATTTCTGTTTAGTAGAATTAAAGTTCTTAGATTGTATACTGAAACATAGTTCTTCATTAACCTAAAATAAATTAGTAATCTATGAAAGAATTTCATCTAATTGAAAATTCCCTGTAATGAAGGCAATTATGCTTTGTATCTTAGCAGTTTTGGTATATTTCAGATATTTGACTAAATAGAGACAAGTAAGATTTGAGGGGAAGTTTTAGATTATTTACTAAAAAATCAGTGTGGAGAATCTACTAAACCCTCTTAACCATTGTTTTTTTGTTTTTTTGTTTTTAAAGCAAGACAGAAATACAAGCACACTTACTTTAAAAAAAATTTTTTTAATGATTATTTATTTTTGAGACAGAGCATGAGCGGGGGAGGGGCAGAGAGAGAGGGAGACACAGAATCCGAAGCAAGCTCCAGGCTCTCAGCTGTTAGCACAGAGCCTGATGTGTGGCTAGAACTTATCAACCACGAGATCATGACTTGAGCCGAAGTTGGATGCTTAACTGACTGAGCCACCCAGGCACTCCTCTCCTCCAATTTTTTTATTGTAATATTAGTGCCTAAAATGTTTTTCCATTTAGATAATATTGAGTTCATATTCACTTCTTGGTGTGTCACTTACATGCTTTATAAAAATATAGTCAGTAACATAGGTAAGAACCAAAAGAAAGAAGAAAAATTGTTGTCTTAAGTCTGGTTTTCTAAAACACAGAAACTTTATTAATAGAAAAAGTGAATTTTTGAAACTTCTTGGGAGTAAGGGCAATGACTCCTGCTCAACCTGTAAGTTTTCTGTTGCAGAGAGAGTTTAGCCTGAACAGTAAGTAGGATGAGGAAGAAGATGTAGATTTCAACTGCCGTTCTTAAGATTTTTGTAGTCTTTATCAAGTCTTTATACTTCAGTTTTCTCATATTATTAAAATGGAGATTTAATTTTTCTTTTTTAATGCATTTATTTTCCAGGCCTGGAGTCAGCCATCAGGAGATATAATTTTAATTCTCACTCTACTTTAGTCAGGGATTTTTCAGGCACAAATAAAATAAATAAAATGAAAGTGCATTATGAACTTTATAAAAAAATTTTTTTTAATGTTTATTTACTTTTGAGAGAGGCACACACACAGCATTGAGTACGGAAGGGGCAGAAAGAGGAAGACACAGAATCTGAAGCAGGCTGTAGGCTCTGAGCTGTCAGCACAGAGCCCAATGTGGGGCTCAAACTCATGAACTGTGAGATCATGACCTGAGCCGAAGTTGGATGCCTAACCACCTGAGCCACCCACATGCCCCAAACTTTAAAGGATTTGACACCAGTTGGTGTGAATGATAATATGTGTTTTATGTTCAGTAGTATGATTGACTACTCTGCAGTGATCATGGATATTTGGAGAAGATTGGATTTGAGCTTGTTCTTGAAAGGATTTTTACTGGCAGAGAGAGAACTGTTCAGAATAGGAAACAACACAAGCCAAAGACAACAGGGATAAATAAGTTGAAGGGTCAGAATTTAAAACTCCTAAATGCAGAGTGATTTTATTATATTAAAAATTTCTTATAGTAAAACAGTCTGTTTTTACTCTCCAGCCTGTTATGTAAGCAGATGCATAATTAAAATATCAGCATTCATTGGCTTTTCAAGTAACCTAACCATTTCACAAGAATGCTATTGTGATTGCACAAATCTTTTCCAGGTACCCATATTATAGCCATAATGATGTGCCTTGAAGATGGGAAGAAAATCATTTTTATGTTATTTCACAGGATGAACAGAGGAGCCAACTAATATAATATTCTTTATTTTTCTGGCATGTTTCCCCATATTAAAAAGCTGATAGGTGAATCTATTAGAATAATTTTTTTCCTCTAAAGTAAGATACAGAATAATTTCATTAGTAATGATAACAGCTACCATTCATTATTGAATGCTTTCTATGTGCCATATATTGTATGGGTACTTTTTAAAAGTAAGTTAAGATACAAAATATTTTTTTAGTAATGATAATAGTTGTCATTTATTATTGAATGCTTTCAGTGTGTCAGATATTGTGTTGGGTGCTTTAAATATATTATCTTATTTGATCTTAAAACAGCTCTGTAAAATAAGGCATTATAGCTCTTATTTTACAAAAGAGGATACTGAGGCTAAGAGAAGTTAATTGAATAAACCAAGAATACATAGCTAGTCAGTGACAGAGCCTCGATTTGAACTTATACTTTCTGACTTAAAACCCTGGAGTATTTCTAATATATTTACTTTACTGCTCCTACTTACAGTGTACAGTTGAGAGAATGAAAATATGGTGTGCAGTTTTAGAATGCTTATTACCATGTACAGTTGAATGTTATTTTCAAAAACAGCTTTTGCCTGGCCTGATTATATAGCCTAAATATCCCCATTTCTCTTGCTAATGCTCTGAATAAGGCTTTCAGGTGATGGTTTTCAAACTGTTTTTAGGAGTAAAATTCCTATGCAAAAAAAATTTTATTCAGAAACCTAATAAATAAAATATACAAGAATTTCTCTGTTAGACATACCCTCTATATTCCCTAAAATGAGCCTTTTAGGCTCTGGGAACATAATTTGAAAACCTTTATGCTAACACTCCTTCCATTATGAGTCCTTTCATATTTTACCCTTGATCTTAGCCAAAAGGCCAACAAGCCATGGGCCCTTTCATATGAATGAGTGAAGTATTATCGTTTAAGATTAGTTTTTCTACTTTGTACTTAGGAATTTTCCTCAAGTTTTTTTTTTTTTTTCTTTTAAGTGTATTTATTTATTTTGAGAGGTGGGGGTGGTGCACAGAGAGAGAGAATCCCAAGCAGGCTCTACACTGTCAGCGCAGAGCTCCCATGTGGGGCTCCAACCCATGAACCAAGATCATGATCTGAGGGAAATCAAATCAGACACTTAACCAACTGAGCCACCCAGGCACTCCTCTTTTTTTTTCCTTTATGTTCATTTGTTTTGTTTCTTAAATTCCACATATGAGTGAAATCATAGCGTATTTGTCTTTTTCTGACTGACTTATTTTGCTTAGCAGAATACTCTCGCTCCATTTATGCTGTTGTAAATGGCAAGATTTCATTTTTTTATTCTTTTTTTTTTAATGTCTATTTATTTATTAGAGAGAGAGAGAGGGAGAGTGCATTAGCAGGGGAAGGGCAGAGAGAGAGGGAGACAGAGAATCCCAGTCAGGCTCTGGGCTGATGTGGGGCTCGATCTCATGACCCGGGAGATCATGACCTAAACTAAAATCAAGTCAGATGCTTAATGGACTGAGCCACCCAGGTGCCCAAAGATTTTATTCTTTTTTAATATCTGAGTAGTATTATATTACACACACACACACACACACACACACACACACACCACATCTTCTTTATCCATTTATCAGTCTATGGACATTTGGGTTCCTCCAGATTTGGGCTATTGTTGATAATGATGCTATAAACATTAGCATGCATGCATCCCTTCAAATCAGTATTTTTGTATCCATTGGGTAAATACCTACTAGTACAATTGCTGGATGGTAGTGTAGTTATTTTTAACTTTTTGAGGAACCTTCATACTGTTTTCTGCAGTGGCTGCACCAGTTTGCATTACCACCAACAGTGTATAAGGGTTCCTTTTTCACTGCATCCTTGCCAACACCTGTTGTTTCCTCTGTTAATTTTAGCCATTCTGACTGGTGTGAGATGATATCTCATTGTATTTTTGATTTGTGTTTCCCTGATGATGAGTGATATTAATAAGCATCTTTTCATGTGTCTGTTGGCCATCTGTATGTCTTCTTTGGACAAATGACTATTCATGTCTTCTGCCCATTTTTTAGTGGGATGATTTGTTTTTGGATGTTGAGTTTGAGAAGTTCTTTATAGATTTTATATACTAATTCTTTATCAGATATGTCATCTGCAAACATCATCTCCCATTTCATAGGTTGCCTTTTAGTTTTGTTGATTGTTTCCTTTGCTGTGCAGAAGCTTTTTATTTTGATGATATCCCAATAATTTATTTTTGCTTTTGTTTCCCTGACCTCAGGAGACCTATCTAGAAAGAAGTTACTATGGCCAGAGTCAAAGAGGTTACTGCCTGTGTTCTCCTCTAGGATTTTGATGGTTTCCTATCTCACATTTAGGTCTTTTATCCAGTCTGAATTTATTTTTGTGTATGGTGTAAGAAAGTGGTCCAGTTTCATTCTTTTGTGTGTTGCTGTCCAGTTTTCCCAGCACCATTTGTTGAAGAGACTCTCTTTTTCCTATTAGATATTCTTCCCTGCTTTGTCAAAGGTTAATTGACCGTATAATTGTGGGTTTATTTCTGGGTTTTCTGTTCTGTTTCATTGATCTGTGTGTCTCTTTTTGTGCCACTACTATGCTGTTTTGATCGCTACAACTTTGTATTATAACTTGAAGTTTGGAATTGTGATGCTTGTAGCTTTGCTTTTCTTTTTCAAGATTGCTTTGGCTATTTAAGGTCTTTTGTGGTTCCATACAAATTTTAGGATTGTTTGTTCTAGCTCTGAAAAATGTTGTTGGTACTTTGATAGGGATTGCATTGAATGTGTAGATTGCTTTGGGTAATATACACATTTTAACAGTATTTGTTGTTCCAATACATGAACATGGAATTTTTTTTTATTTCTTGGTGTTATCTTCCGTTTCTTTCATCAATGTTTTGTAATTTTCAGCATATAGATCTTTTACCTCTTTGGTTAGGTTTATTCTTAGGTATCTTATTGTTTTTGGTGCAGTTATAAATGGAGTTGATTTCTCGATTTCTCCTTCTGCTGCTTCATTACTGGTGTATAGGAATGCAACAGTTTTCTCTACATTCATTTTTTATTGAATTTGTGTATCAGTTCTAGCAGTTTTTTGGTGGAGTCTTTTGTGTTTTCTGTACACAGTATCATGTCATCTACAAATAGTGAAAGTTTGACTTCTTCCTTGCTAATTTGGACTTCCATTATTTCTTTGTGTTTTCTGATTGCTGTGCTTAGAACTTCCATTACTATGTTAAATGAAAGTGGTGAGAGTGGGCATCCTTGTCTTACTCCTGACTGTAGAGGAAAAGCTCTCCGTTTTTCCCCGTTGAGGATGATGCTAGCTGTGGGATTTTTGTATGTGACCTTTACTATGTTAAAGTATGTTTCTTCTAAACTGACTTTGTTGAGGTTTTTATCCTGAATGAATATTGTACTTTGTGAAATGTTTTCTCTGCAGCTATTGAGAGGATCATATGGTTCTTTTCTTTTATTAATGTGGTGTATCACATTGGTTTACAAATATTGAACCACGCTTGCATCCCAGGAATACGTCCCACTTGATTGTTGTGAATGATTCTTTTAATGTACTGTTGGATTTGATTTGCTAGTACTTTATTGAGAATTTTTGCATCCATGTTCATCAGGGATATTAGTCTGTGGTTCTCTTTTGTCGTGCAGTCTTTGTCTGGTTTTGCTATCAGGGTAATGCTGGCATCATAGAATAAATTTGGAAGTTTTCCTTTTGTTTCTGTTTTTTGGAATAATTTGAGAAGAATAGGTATTAACTCTTCTTTATATGTTTGGTAAAATTCCCCTGTGAAGGCATCTGGCCCTGGACTTTGTTGGGAAATTTTTGATTGCTGATTCAATTTCTTTGCTAGTTATTGGTCTGTTTAAGTTTTCTATTTCTTCTTCTGTTTTGGTAGTTTATATGTTTCTAGGAATTTATCCATTTCTTCCATGTTGTTTTTTGGCATATAGTTTTTCATAATATTTTCTTATACTTGTTTGTATTTCTGTGGTATTGGTTGTTATTTCTCCTTTCTTGTTTGTGATTTATTTGAGTCTTTTTTCTTTGATAAGTCTGACTAGAGGTTTATCAATTTCATTGATTTTTTTTTTTTTTTTCAGTGAACCAGGTACTGGTTTCATTGATCTGTTCAAATATTTTTTTTAGTTTCTTTATCATTTATTTCTGCTCTGATGATTATTTCTCTTCTGCTGGCTTTTGGTTTCGTTTGTTGTTCTTTTTCTAGCTCCTTTAGGTATAAGGTTAGGTTGTTTATTTGAGACTTTTCTTGCTTCTTAAGGTAGGCCAGACTTCCCTCTTTTTTAAACTAAGTTTATTTTTTTTTAATGTCTTTTTTTTGGGGGAGGGGATGTGGGGGAAGAGAGATAATTCCAAGCAGGCTCTGCACTGTTAGTGCAGAGTCTGATGTAGGGTTCAATCTCAAGAACTGTGAGTATGACCTGAGCTGAATTTAGAATTGGATGCTTAACTGACTGAGCCACCCAGGAGCCAGTGTAAACTTCCCTCTTATGACCAGTTTTGGTACATTCCAGAGGTTTTACACCATTGTGTTTTCATTTTCATTTGTTCGCTTGTATTTTTTGT
This sequence comes from Panthera onca, assembly GCF_046562875.1. Lineage (NCBI taxonomy): Eukaryota > Metazoa > Chordata > Mammalia > Carnivora > Felidae > Panthera > Panthera onca. The sequence goes on from NC_138344.1 coordinate 47,750,665, forward strand.
ATTTGCTTTTGGATTTCCTCGTTGACCCATTCGTTGTTCAGTGGCATGTATTTGAGGTCTTCCCAAATTTTTTTTTGTAGTTCACCTTAAGTTTCATAGCATTGTAATCAGAATATATGCCTGATATGATCTCAGTCTTTTTGTACTGGTTGAGGCCTGATTTGTGACCTAGTATGTGATCTGTTTTGGAGAATGTCCCTTGTACAGTTGAAAAGAATGTGTATTCTGCTTTAGGACGAAATGTTCTCAATATGTGTGTTAAGTCCATCTGGTTCAGTGTGACATTCAAAGCCCTTGTTTCCTTGTTGATTTTCTGCTTAGATGATCTGTCCATTGATGTAAGTGGGTGTTAAAAATCTCCTACAATTATCGTATTATTATTAGTTCCTTTATGTTATTAATTGTTTTATATATTTGGGTATCTCCATGTTGGGGTAATAAATATTTACAATTGTTAGATTTTCTTGTTGGATAGTCCCTTTTATTCTGTTGTGCCCTTCTTCATCTCATGTTATAGCCTGTGTTTTAAAACCAAATTTGTTTGATATAAGTATTGCTCTTCTGGCTTTCTTTTGATGTTCTTTTGCATGATAAATATTTCTCCATCCTTTCACTTTCAAACTACCAGTGTCTGGGTCTAAAATGAGTTTCTTTTAGGCAGTATTTAGTAGGGTCTTGCTATTATTTATTTATTAAAAAAATTTTTTTTTAAATGTTTACTTATTTTTTGAGAGACAGACAGCATGAGAGGGTAGGAGCAGACAGAGAGGGAGAGACAAAATCCGAAGCAGGCTCCATGCTACGAGCTGTCAGCACAGAGCCCAGTTCGGGGTTCAAACTCATGAACTGTGAGATCATGACCTGAGCTAAAATCAGACTCTTAACCAACTGAGCCACACAGGAACCCCTATTTATTATTTTTTTAATAAACATTTTTAAATGTTTGTTTATTTTTGAGAGAGAGCACAAGATGGGGAGGGGCAGAGAGGGAGGGGGACAGAAGATTTGAAGCAGACTTTTACACTGACAGCAGAGAGCTCGATTTGGGGCTTGAAATCACAAATTGTGAGAACATGACCTGAGCCAAAGTTGGACACTTAATTGACTAAGCCACCCAGATGCCCCTATTTTTTAAAATGTTTTTATCATTTTAGAGATTGTACATGAGTGTGGAGAGGGGCAGAGGAAGAGAGAAAATATCTTACTCCACACTCAGTGTGGAGCCTAATGCAGGGCTCAATCCCCTGACCCTGGATGACCTGTGCTGAAATCAAGAGTTGGACATTAAACTGACTGAGCCACCCAGGCACCCCAGTACCTTTTTTTTTTTTTTTTTTTAACCCATTCTGACACCCTATGTCTTTTGTTTGTGGAGTATTTAGTCCATTTACATTTAGAGTAATTATTAATAGGTATATATTTAGTAGCAGTGTATTACTTGTTTTGTCATTGTTTATGGAGATTTTCTCTGTTCCTTCCTTGTCTTTGTCACTTTTAGTCTTTCTTTTCCACTTGAAAAGTCCCTTTTTAATATTTTTTCAGGGCTGTTTTAGTGGTCACGAACTCCTGTTTTTATTTGTCTGGGAAACTCTTTATCTCTCCTATTCTGAATGATAGCTTTGCTGGGTAAAGTGTTCTTGGCTGCGGATTTTTCCCATTTAGCACTTTGAATATATCATGCCACTCCCTTTTGGCTTGTCAAGTTTCTATGGAGAGATGTGAAGCTAGACTTACGGATCTTCCCTTGTAAGGTAGGGACTTTTTGTGTTGCTGCTTTTAGGATTTTTTTTTTTTTTTGGCTATATTTTACAAATTTGATTACAATATGTCTTGATGTTGACCTGCTTTTATTGATTTTGATGGTAGTTCTTTGTGCTTCCTGGATCTGGATGTCTCTTTCCTTCCCCAGATAAGGGAAGTTTTCAGCTGTTATTTTCTCAAATAAATTTTCTCCCCCCTTTTCTCTCTCCTTCTGGGATTCCTATAATATGAATGTTATGATGTTTGATGGAGTCACTAAGTTCCTAAGTCTATTCTCATGTTCCATAATTCTTTCTTTCTGTCTTTTGTACAGCTTCATTATTTTCTATTATTTTATCTTCTGTATCACTTATTTGTTCCTCTGCTTCTTCCATTCATGTGTTCTCTGCATCCAGTTTGTTTCAGTTTGTTTTCAGATTGCAATTATCATTTCTGACTGATTGTTTTTTAACAGTTTTATCTCAGGTAAGGGTCTCCCTTTTTTCAAGCTCAGCAAGTATTGTATGATTGTTGCTTTAAATTTTCTATCAGGGATATTATATCTATTTTGATTGAATTTCTGGCCATGACTTTTTGTTGTTTCATTTGGGATTAAATCCTCTGTTGTGGCATTTTATCTAGGTCTCTGTCTTCTGTGTGTTAGAAAAGCCTGTTATATTTCCTGTTTCTGAGACTAATGGCTTTATGAAGAAGAGGTCATATAGTGTTCAGAGCTTGGCGCCTCAGGGAGTGTCTCTGGTGTGTGTTGTGTGCACTTCACTGCTGTGTTTTGGCTAGTATGTCCTTTAGGCCAATCATCTTCAGAGGTTCTGTTTGCTTGCAGTGAGCATTGTTTGGACCTGGAACAGAGTTTGGTGAGTTTTAACTACTTCCTCTAGAACTGAAGCCTTGCAGAACTGTCTGGCCAGGGGACGTGATGTTTGCGGGGTTTCTGCTGGTCTTCCGGGTAAACGGCCGACTGCACTGGTACTGAAGCATGCTTGCCCAAGAAGGGAAGTCCCACCAGAGTGCTGGGGGGCGGTGCAGGGCATGGTGTAAGCAGGTTAGGCAGTCAGTGTAGGCACTATGCTGTTTACTGCAGGTGGTTTATGCTGACACTTGGGGAGAGAAATGGTGCCAGCGTGCTCCCTTGTCCCCAGAGAGGGGTCTCCGTGCTTGCTTCTATCAGGGAAGCACTCTCAAAAGAGCAGGTAGTTTCCCTTCTTGTGTCCCAGGCATCTTTCAGATTGCCATTTTCATGCTGTCTGTCCCTGGGTTGCTTGTCTGCCAGGAGCAGTGCAGTGTACTTAGGGCTCTAGCCCAGCCAACCCTTCTGACTTCTAAAACTCCAAACTTTAGGGATGTGGTGTGGGCATGGCCTGTGCTGGCCTTCTGGCAAAAGGTCTTGTTGCCCTGGGACTGATGTGGGTTTGACCAAGAACGGCAGTTGCCAGAGGCCAAGGTGCACAGGGTAGGCAGCCAGTGTTGGGTCCAAGCTTCCCTTGGCAGGTGGCTCTGTGCCTATGCTGAGGGGCAGGGTAGGGAAATAGCGCTCCCAGTTCTTTTGGCCCGTGAGAGGTGCCTCTCCAAATGCTACCTCTCTCAGATGCGCCCCACAAGTGAACAGTTTCCCCACTGTGTGCCTTGGGCATTCCTCAGATGTCACTGTCCCCAGATTTGTTTGCCTGCCTTCTCGTCAAGCCTGCTGACCTTTAAAACTCCTGTCTTCAAGCTCTGCTGATTGCAAAAACTTAGGAAAATCCGCCTGTCTCCTTTTCCCGGCCAATGGCTTTGGGGAAGTGTTTTTGTGCATTCCCCTGTGTGTTCTTTTCTTTTTCTTTCTTTCTCCCTCCCCTCTCTTTCTCATCTCTCCACCACCAGAGCTCCCTCCCCTCTGCAGCACCTGCAGTCCATTTCTCCCCCAAAGTGTCTGTGCTTCCTACCTACCTAGATGTGTGGCCTCTTCTCTCCCTCTAGTTGTGGTGTTTGTTCTGTCAGTCCTCAGGTCAATTTCTTGAGTATTCAGAATGATGCTATAGTTACCTAGTTGTGTTCAAGGGACAAGAGGAGCCTAGAGTCCTACTATGCTGCCATTTTAGTTCCTCACCCAAAAGTTAAATTACTTTTTAAAAAATTTCGAATATAATTGAATACAGTGTTATATTAGTTTCAGGGGTATAATATAATGATTCAAAAATTCTATATGTTACTCAGTACTCTTCATGATAAGTGTACTTTTAATCCTCTTCACCTATTTCACCCATTTCCCATCCACCTGCCTGCTGGCTACTACCAGTTTGTTCTTTATATTTAAGAGTCTGGGTTATTTCTTTCTCTCCTTTTTTTCTTTATGCATTTGTTTTGTTTCTTAAATTACACATATGAATAAAATCATATGGTGTTTGTCTTTCTCTGACTGAGTTATTTCACTATAGCATTGTACCCTCTAGGTCCATCTCTGTTGTCGCAAAAGTTCAGATTTCATTCTTTTTTATGGCTAATATTCCATATACATCACATTTTCTTTATCCATTCATCTGTGGATGGATGCTTGGGTTTCTTTTATATTTTGGTTATTGTAAATAATGCTGCAATAAACATACATCTTTTTGAATTTATGTTTTTGTATTCTTTGAGTAAATACCCAGTAGTGGAATTACTGGATAATACAGTAATTATATTTTTAGTTTTTTGAGGAACCTTTACACTGTTTTCCAAAGTGGCTGCACTGGCTTGCATTCCTACCAGTGCATGAGGGTTCCTTTTCTTCCACATCCTCATCAACACTTGTTGTTTCTTGTCTTTTTGATTTTAGCCATTCTGACAGGTGTGAGATGATTTCTCATTGTGGTTTTGATTTGCATTTCACTGATGATTAGTGTTGGTGAACATCTTTTCATGCGTCTGTTGGTCATCTGTATGTCTGCTTTGGAGAAATGTCTGTTCATCTCTTCTGCCCATTTTTAATTGCGTTATTATTTTTTTTTTTGCTGTTGAGTTGTATAAGTTATTTGTAAATTTTGGATATTAACTCCCTATTGGATGTATCATTTGAAAATATCTTTTCCCATTCTGTAGATTGCCTCTTTGTTTTGTTGATGGTTTCCTTTGCTGTGCAAAAGTCTTTAATTTTGGTGTAGTCTCAGTAGTTTAATTTTGCTCTTGTTTGCCTTGCCAGAGGAGACCTATCTAGAAAAATATTTCTATGGCTGATTTCAAAGAGATTATTGCCCATGTTTTCTTGTAGAAATTTTATGGTTTCAGATCTTTCATTTAGGTCTTTATTCCATTTTGAGTTTATTTTTGTGTATGGTGTAATAAAGTAATCCAGTTTCATTCTGCATGTTAACTGTCCAGTTTTCCCAACATCATTTGTTGAAGAGACTTTTTCAAACCATTGTATATTCTTGCCTTCTTTGTTGTAGATTCATTGACCGTATAATTGTGGGTTTATTTGTGGGCTCTCTGTTTTGTTGTACTGATCTGTGTGTCTGTTTTTGTGCCAGTACCATACTGTTTTATTACTACAGCTTTGTAGTATATCTTAAAATCTGGGATTGTGATGCCTCCAGTTTTGTTCTTCTTTTTTAAGATTTCCATTTGGTACACCCCTGACTTTTCATCACATAAATTTTTATCATTATTTATTGTCATTTGAATGATAGGATCACTCAATTGTATTACATTTAATTTAGCTCCAAAGTAATTTTATTTAGTTGTAGGAAACATGCTACAGTGTTTAAAAATACTTTTCCCACTTATTTAACTCATTGTAGGTATGAATGAAAGTTCGTTTTTATCAAAACGTCCTTCTACTTCTGAAGTAAACAGCGTTAATCCAAAAAAACCTAAGCCCAGTGATGGTGTTTCTGGAATAAATTCTTCAGCTGTATTTCCTTCAGTTAAGTCTCTTTCAGTGACATCTCCCCAGGCTACATCATCAAAAGGTAAATGTGAAATGTGGCGTATAAAAAAGAAATTATAGTATTTATATATAAATTTTAGAAATCATAAATTTCCTGACTATTTTTAGTGGTTAAAGTTATAAAAGATGAATTTTGAATTACATATGTTTTGAATTTATTTTAGGTACAAATACCTCATCAAATCAATCTAAAAATGGAACACCTTTTCCAAGAGCTTGTCCAAAGTGCAATATTCATTTTAATCTTTTGGATCCTTTGAAAAATCACATGAAGGTAAAACTTTTTCAAAATTTAATTTTAAAAAGGTTTGCAAATCCCTAAAGTATTGATTTATAGTAAATAATGCTTTGTCCAGATATTTAATGAAAAAAATCTTGTCATAGTGGTATTTCCATATAACTTTGGCAAAGATTTATATTCATAATGATTATCTTCATATAAGATTTTTAAATTTCCTCTGAATCATCAAATTTTTTTTAAATTTTTTTTTTTAAATTTTTTTTTTTTAACGTTTTTTATTTATTTTTGAGACAGAGAGAGACAGAGCATGAACGGGGGAGGAGCAGAGAGAGAGGGAGACACAGAATCGGAAGCAGGCTCCAGGCTCTGAGCCATCAGCCCAGAGCCCGACGCGGGGCTCGATCTCACAGAGCGCGAGATCTTGACCTGAGCTGAAGTCGGCCCCTTAACCGACTGAGCCACCCAGGCGCCCCTTTTTTAACGTTTATTTATTTTTGAGACAGAGAGAGACAGAGCATGAACGGGGGAGGGTCAGAGAGAGGGAGACACAGAATCTGAAGCAGGCTCCAGGCTCTGAGCTGTCAGCACAGAGCCCGATGGGGGGCTCGAACCCACGGAGTGCGAGATCATGACCTGAGCCGAAGTCAGCCGCTTAACCGACTGATCCACCCAGGCGCCCCTGAATCATCAAATTTTAAGAATTAAGTTTATATACATTATAATGTATACTTATTATATTCTCATTTTAAATGAAAGTAAATTATTAATCAAAATATTTAGTAGATTTGGCATAATTCAAACTTTTAAAAAAAGGCATTTTTATAGTTTCTGTAATTATTATGTTTTTGGGTTCATAGTAACATGTGCATGACACATTACACGATGAAAATCTGAATTTTACATTTAATTTTCAACGCTCAGACTTAAACCCCAAATGATGGAGCATTTCATCTGAAATAATTATATTCAGAGTATAGTTTGTGTAATTGCCCTAAATTAATTCAGGCTTTTTATTGGAATAGGAAGCTCTTGAGATTAAATTTTAAGAATTTTTCAAAGTACAAATGAAATATGAGGTGTAGGTAACATTTCACTTGAAATATTTTAGTGTATATTACAGTATCCTCCTTTGGTGTGAGGAAAGATATCCTGCATTCTCTTTGCATGTCCTGTAGAAATGGCAGGAAGGGAGAAAGAGAAAGAAAAAAGTCCATGTAGATTATATGAAGAAAGAAAGGAAGGAGAAAGGTACAGTTGTAAAGAAATAGGTAAGGAAAGTTTTTGTTCACAATTTCAGAGATTGACAAACTTTTATTAAGATAAAACATTTTATTAAAAAGGTAGAAAAAATAAGGGAACTTTTTTAGAATTTCAAGTATGTCTTTTTATTCGGTTACAAAACAGCATTTGGTCTGTCACTACTTCCAGCAACCAGAATGTAGTCCCTGATAATTGCACTCTGTGCTTTCTTCTTACGTAAGAATTAACCTGTACAGGTGCTTTCACTTTTTTTTTTTTTTTTTAATCTGTGTAATGCTTTGATGAGATACTTGATGTATTTTATGTTTGCATTTTAGATGGAAAGAAAAAGCTACATTCTTTGACTTTAATTATTTGAGTAAGGAATACAGTGATATTATTCAAGATAAAAAAGTTTCCAAAGACATTAAGTGAAAAATCCTAACTGTGTCTCTTATTTAACTGGTTCTCAGAATGACTCTCAAAGAAAATAATTTTTATTAGTTGGTTTTTGTATTTTTCCTAATTTCCTTTCTACATATACAGTTAACACAAATGTTCTTATTTTCTTTCTGTTTTGTATATAAATTGTAGCATATTGTGTATATCCTTCTGTATCTGGTAAAATTGGCAGCTATTTTCCAAAATGTAGCTTTACATCCAATATGTGTATTATTGCATTGTTTTTGATTACTCATATTAGAAACAACCAAAATTTCATATAATATTCATATAATAGAACACTATGCAACCTTTTAAAAAGAATGGAATGTCTGTAATGGATAATGATATGGGATGATCTCGAAGACGTATTAGTGAACTAAGTTAAATATATGATATAAACAGCTTATTATGTGTGTTTATATCATAAAGAAATGTGACAGAATAGTCACCAACTCTAGGACAGGGAAGTTTAAAACTTAGACTTTTTGTATCCTAACTTATGCATTTTATATATCAGTTGAAGTTTTAGTATTACAACAATGAGTTCCATTTTGAAAAAATGTGATTTTTAGATTCTTTGTGAATTAATGTTTGCTATTATAGATAAGTAGATGACTGCACTACAGAAATAATGTTTTCTCTTTCAGTAAAGAATATCTAAAACATAAGGCAAATATCCTACAGTATTAAGAACAATTTGTGTATCTGAGACCATGTGCCAGTCTACTAAACTTTAAATACTGTTTTTCATTTAATCTTTAGAAAATTCTTGCAGGGGCACCTAGGCAGGTCACTCTCTTGAGCATCTGACTCTTAATTTTGGCTCAAGTCATGATCCCAGGGTCGTGGGATTGAGCCCTGCTTCGGGTTCCACGCTGGTAATGGAGCCTGCTTAAGAATCTCTCTCCCTCTCTCTCTCTCTTTCTTTCTCTCTGCCCTGCTTGTAGGTTCTTTCTAAAATATATATTAAAATCTTAAAAAAAAAAAAAGAAAAAAATTCTTGGAGATGAACATTTTTCTCATTGTTTTATAGCCAGTTTATTTAAAGGCATAACTGGCGTTCAAACATTAATGGTAAAAGCCAAAATTCTCACAATTTTTTTTTCCTTTTTGAGTGGATAGGTTATTTAATGTTACATGGAAACCTGAAAATAGGTATGCAGTTTTTCATAGGGTATGGAATTTGAAATTTATCAATCAAACATAGCTTATTAATTACATTATTTAGATTTCTGTATCTTTATTTTGTTGTATACTTCATCTTTTTTTTAAAATCTACAACAAATTTATTATTATTTTTTTAATTTAAATCCAAGTTAGTTAACATATAGTATAATAATGGAGTAGAATTTAGTGATGGATCACTTACATATGACACCCAGTGCTCATTCCAACAAGTGCCCTCCTTAATGCCCATCACCCATTTAGCCCATCCTGTCCCCATCTCCCCTCTAACAGCCCTCAGTTTGTTCCCTGTATTTAAGAGTCTCCCCTGGTTTGCCTCCCTCTCTGTTTTTATCTTATTTTTTCTTCCTTTCCCCTATGTCCATCTGTTTTGTTTTTTTAAATTCCACATATAAGTGAAATCATGATATTTGTCTTTCTCTGACTGATTTCATTTTGCAAAATACATTCTAGTTCCATTCACATTGTTGCAAATGGCAAGATTTCATTCTCTTGGATTGCTTAGTAATATTCCATTGTATATATATATACCACATCTTCTTTATCCATTCATCAGTCATTGGACATTTGGGGTCTTTCCATAATTTGGCTGTTGTTGATAGTGCTGCTGTAAACATTGGGGTGCATATGCCCCTTCGAATCAGCATTTTTGTATTTTTTGTATAAATACATAGTAGTGTAATTGCTAGCCATAGGATAGCTCTATTTTTAATTTTTTGAGGAATTACTCTGTACTGTTCTCCAGAGGGGCTGCACGAGTTTGCATTACAGTACAAAAGTGTTCCCCTTTCTCCACATTCTCGCCAACATCTTTGTTTCCTGAGTTGTTCATTTAGCCATTCTGACAGGTGTGGGGTGGTATCTCATTGTGGTTTTGATTTGTATTTCCCTGATGATGAGTAATGTTGAGCGTCTTTTCATGAGTCTGTTTGCCATCTGGATGTCTTTGGAAAAGTGTCCATTCTTCACTGGATTATTTATTTTTTGGGTGTTGAGTTTGAGAAATTCTTTATGCATTTTTGATACTAACCCTTTATAAGAGATGTCACTTGCAAATATCTTCTCCCATTATGTTGGTTGCCTTTGAGTTTTGTTGATTGTTTACTTAGCTGTGCAGAAGCTTTTTATCTTGATGAGGTCCCAATAGTTCATTTTTGCTTTTGTTTCCCTTGCCTCTGGAGACATGTCTAGTAAGAAGTTGCTGCAGTTGAGATCAGAGGTTTTTGCCTGGTTTCTCCTCTAGGGTTTTGACGGCTTCCTGTCTTACATTTAGGTCTTTCATCCATATTGAGTTAATTTTTGTGTATGGTGGAAGAAAGTGGTCCAGATTTATTCTTCTGCATGTCGCTGTCCAGTTTTCCCAACACCATTTGCTGAAGAGACTGTCTTTTTTCCGTTGGATATTCTTTCTTGCTTTGTCAAAGATTAGTTGGCCATGTATTTGTGGGTCCATTTCCATGTTTTCTGTTCTGTTCTATTGATCTATGTGTCTCTTTTTGTGCCAGTACCATACTATCTTGATGATTGTAGCTTTGTAATGTAGCTTGAAGTTCAGAATTGGGATGCCTCCAGCTTTGGTTTTCCTTTTCAACATTACTTTGGCTCTTTGGGGACTTTTCTAGTTCTGTACAAATTTGTAATTATTTGCTCTAGCTCTGTGAAGAATGCTGGTATTTTGATAGGGATTGCATTGAATGTGTAGATTGCTTTGGGTAGTATTGACATTTTAACAATATTTTTTCTTCCAGTCCATGAGAATGGAATATTTTTCCATTTCTTTGTGTCTTCTTCAATTTCTTTCCTAAGTTTTCCATAGCTTTCTGTGTGTAGATCTTTTACCTTTTTGGTTAGGTTTATTCCTAGGTATCTTATGGTTTTTGGTGCAATTATCAATGGCATAGATTCCTTGATTTCTTTTTCTGTTGCTTCATTATTGGTGTATAGAAATGTAACTGATTTCTGTATGTTAATTTTATATCCTGCAGCTTTGCTGAATTCATGTATCACTTCTAGAAGTTTTTTGGTGGAATCTTTGAGGTTTTCCACGTAGAATATCATGTCATCTGTGAAAAGTGAAAGTTTGACTTCTTTGCCAATTTGGATGACTTTTTTTTCTTTTTGTTATCTGATTACTGAGGCTAGTACTTTCAGTACTGTGATAAACAACAGTTGTGAGAGCAGACATCACTCTTGTGTTCTTGACCTTAGGGGAAAAGCTCTCAGTTTTTCCTCAGTGAGGATGATAGTAGCTATGGGTCTTTCGTGTATGGATGGCCTTTATGATGTTGAGGGATGTTCCCTCCATCCCTACTTTCTTGAGAGTTTTTATCAAGAGAGGATGCTATATTTTGTCAAATGCTTTTTCTGTGTCTATTGAGGGAATCATATGGTTCTTATCCTTTCTTTCATTAATGTGATATATCACATAGATTGATTTGTGGATATTGAACCACTCCTGCAGCCCAGGAATAATCCCACTTGCTTATGGTGAGTAATTCTTTCAATGTATTGTTGCATTTGGTTTGCTAGTATCTTGTTGAGAATTTTTGCATCCATGTTCATCAGGGAAATTGGTCTGTAATTCTCCTTTTTAGTGGAGTCTTTGGTCTTAGAATTAAAGAAATGCTGACCTCACAGAATGAGTTTGGAAGTTTTCCTTCCATTTTATTTTTTGGAACAGCTTCAAATGAATAGGTGTTAACTCTTCTTAAATGTTGATAGAATTGCCCCAGGAAGCCATCTGACACTGGACTTTTGTTTGTTGGGAGATTTTTTATTACAGATTCAATTTCTGTACTGGCTGTGGGTCTGTGCAAATGCTCTACTTCCTGTTTCAGTTTTGTTAGTTTATAATTACTGATTCAATTTCTTCAGTGGTTATGGGTCTGTTCAAATTTTATACTTTTACCTGTTTCAGTTTTGGTAATTTATATGCTTGTAGGAATTTATCCATTTCTTCCAGATTGCCCAATTTGTTTGCATATAATTGTCCATAATATTCTCTTATTATTGTTTGTATTTTTATGGTGTTTGTTGTGAAATCTCCTCTCATTTGTGATTCTATTTATTTGGGTCCTTTCCTTTTTCTTTTTGATAAATCGAGGAGTTTATCAATTTTGTTAATTTTTTCAAAGAACTAGCTTAGTTTTATTAATATGTTCTATTTTTTTGATTTAGAAATCATTGATTTCCACTCTAATCTTTATTTCCCTTCTTCTGCTGGTTTTGTACATTATTTGCGGTGCTTTTTCCAGCTCCTTTAGGTGAATGGTTAGGTTGTGTATTTGAGACATTGCTTCCTTCTTACAGCAAGGCCTGGATTGGGATATACTTCCCTTTTATGACTGCCTTTGCTGCGTCTGAAAGGTTTTGGACTGTCATGTTTTCATTTTCATTGGCTTCCATGCACTTTTTTATTTCCTCTTTAATTTCTTGGTTTACGGATGTTCTTTAATCTCCAAGTATTTGTGGTCTTTCCAAATTTTTTCTTGTGGCTGATTTCAGGTTTCATAGCATTGTGGTCTGAAAATATGCATGGAATGATGTTGATCTTTTTGTGCTTTTTGAGGGATGTTTTGTCACCCAGTGTGTGATCTGTTCTGGAGAATGTTCCATGTGCACTCAAGAAGAATGTGTATTCTGTTGCTTTAGGATGAAATGTTCTCAGCATATCTGTTGAGTCCATCCAGTTCAGTGTGTCATTCAAAGCCATTGTTTCCTTGCTGATTTTCTGCTAAGATGATCTGTGTGTTGTTGTAAGTGGGGTGTTAAAGTCCGCCTATTCGCCTGGGTGGCTCAGTCGGTTAAGCGTCCGACTTCAGCTCAGGTCATGATCTCGTGGTCCGTGAGTTTGAGCCGCGCGTCGGGCTCTGTGCTGACCGCTCAGAGCCTGGAGCCTGTTTCCGATTCTGTGTCTCCCTCTCTCTCTGACCCTCCCCCATTCATGCTCTGTCTCTCTCTGTCTCAAAAATAAATAAACGTTAAAAAAAAAGTTTAAAAAAAAAAAGTCCGCCTACTATTATGGTATTATTATCAATGAGTTTCTTTATGTTTGTGATTATTTGACTTGTGTATTTGGATGATTCTAAGTTGGTGGTATAAATATTTACAATTGTTAGATCTTGGTGGATAACCTCCTTAATTATGATATAATGCCCTTCTTCATCTATTGTTACGGTCTTTATTTTAAAATCTAATTTGTCTGATATAAGTATTGCTACTCAGGCTTTATTTTGACATCCATTAGCATGATAGTTGGTTCTCCATCCCCTTTCAGTGTGCAGTTGTCTTTTTTTTTTTTTTTAATTTTTTAAAGTTTATTTATTTATTTTGAGGGAGAAAGAACATGAATGGGGAAGGGACAGAGAGAGAGAGGGAGATGGAGATTCCCAGGCAGGCTCTGCACTGTCAGCGCAGAGCACAATACGGAGCTTGAACTCACAAATGCGAGATCATGACCTGAGCTGAAACCAAGAGTCAGATGCTTAACTGTCTGAGCCACCCAGGCGCCCCAAACCGCAGATGTCTTTAGGTCTAAAATGAGTATTTTGTAGTCAGCATATAGATGGGCATTGTTTTTTTTTATCCGTTTTGATACCCTGTGTCTTTTGATTAGAGCATTTAGTCCATTTACATTCAGAGTTGATTATTGAAAGAAATGAATTTAATGCCATTGTATTGCTATGGAGTTGGTATTTCTGGTAATGTTCTTGGGTCCTTTCTGGTCTTTTTTGCTTTTGGTCTTTTTTGTTTTGTTTTGTTTTTTTCTCCACTCAGAGTCCCCCTTAAAATTTATTGCAGGGCAGGTCTAGTAGTCACCACTCCTCTAGTTTTGTTTGTCTGGGAAACTCTAGCTCTCCTTTTATTCTGAATGACAGACTTGCTGGATAAAGAATTCTTGGCTGCATATTTTTTTGATTCTGCATGTTCAGTATATCCTGCTACTCCTTTCTGGCCTGCCAAGTTTCTGTGGATAGATCTGCTGCAAACCTGATCTGTCTTCCCTTGTAGGTTAAGGACTTTTTTTTCCTTTGGTGCTTTCATGATTCTTTCCTTGTTTGTGTATCTTGTGAATTTGACTATGATATGTCTTGGTTATAGTTGGTTTTTGTTGATCTAATGGAAGTTCTCTGTGCTTCTTGGGTTTTGGTGTCTGTGTCCTTCCCCAGGTTAGGAAAGTTTTCAGCTATAATTTGCTCACATAAACCTTCTGCCCCTTTTTTTTTGTCTCTCTTCATCTTCTGGGACTCTTATGATATGAATGTTATTCCTCTTTAATAAGCCACTGAGTTCTCTATGTCTTGTATTGTGATCTTTTGCCTTTTTTTTTCTTTTTTTATACTTTTTTATTTTCCATAATTTTATCTTCTATATCACTGATTCACTGCTCTGTTTTGTTCAGCCTTGCTGTCATGGCATCCATTTGAGATTGCATCTCAGTTATAGCATTTTTAATTTCAGCCTGACTGGCTTTTAGTTCTTTTATCTCTGTAGAAAGGGATTCTCTGGTGTCTTCTATCCTTCTTTCAACCCCAGCTAGTATTCTTATAATTGTGGTTTTAAATTCTAGTTCAGCATGCCTGGGTGGCTCAGTTGGTTGAGCATCCAACTTTGGCTCAGGTCATGATCTAACAGTTCATGAGTTTGAGCCCCATGTTAGGCTCTGTGCTAACAGCTCAGAGCCTGGAGCCTGCTTTAGATTCTGTGTCTCCCTTTCTCTGACCCTCCCTCACTTAACACTCTGTCTCTCTCTCTCTCTCTCTCTCTCTCTCTCTCAAACATTAAAAAAAAATTAAATTCTAGTTCAGATGTCTTACTTATATCTTTGTCAATTAAATTTCTGGCTGTCATCTGCTTTCTCTTGAGGGGAATTCTTCTGTCCTTTCATTTTGGAGGTAAAGAAAAAATTAATAAAATAAAAAATTAAAAATAAAAAAAGTCAAATAAAGGAAGCTAGAACCTAGGTGTGTTTAGTCTGCTTGTTTAGATAAGCTTGACAGAAAAGAGAAAAGAGAGAAATGAAAAAATAACTTATAAAACAAATTTAAATATTAAAAAAGGGGCACCAGGGTGGCTCAGTCGGTTAAGTGTCTGACTTCAGCTCAGGTCATGATCTAATGGTCCACGAGTTCAAGCCCCGCGTTGTGCTCAGTGCTGACCGCTCGGAGCCTGGATTCTGTTTCAGATTCTGTGTCTCCTTCTCTCTGCCCCTCCCCTGCTCATTCTCTCTCTCACTCTTTCTCTGTCTCTCTGTCTCAAAAATAAACATTAAAAAATTTTTTTAATTAAAAAATTGAATAAAATAGTATAAAAGAGGATAAAGAAAATAAAGTAGAATAAAAAATTTTAAAAATTTCCCTTTCTGTATCTAAGAAACAGAGAGAGAAAAAAGAAAATAACATAAAAACAGAAGCAAAGAAAATAAACAAGCAAACCGAATGATATCCAAATGAAGTTATATCCATTTTTCCCTAGAACTGAAACTTTGCAGCACTGTAGTCTGTAGACTAAGCAGGTGGAAGTGATTTGTGCTGGTCCTCTGGGGGATGTGCCTGGAGTGTGCAGGTGGGCATGGCTTGGTGTAACAGCTCTGTTTTCTACTTGGTGGCACTGCTTAGCTCACTGGGGTTGTTCCACATGTGTGTGCATGTGCATGTGCATGCTTGCAGTGAAAATAGCTTCACCTGGCTCTCTAGTCTCTGGCGCAGGAATTTCATGCCCTCACACACAAGCAGTCAAGCAACCGTCCTTTGTCTCAGGCTTCCATCTGCTCCATGCCTTTACTCTTTGTCCAAGCTGTCTGTCTTCCTGGTGTGGCCTCCAGAGATTTATCTCAGATGGGGCTGTGTTTCAAAACCCCACACTTCAGAGACCCCGGCATCTTGGATCCATGCTGATTCTCTGGGGTAGGGTATTCCTGGGCAGTGGCCAGGTTGTCCCAGAAAACATTCATGTGATCGCGGAGCAGCACTGTCTCAGAGTTTATGGTAAATCACAACACACAGCCAGTGCCAGGTTTTGCTCCACTCTGGGATCATTGTTAAAATATCAGTAAATGTGGCAGTTCTCCAGGGTCTGCTGAGAATCTTGCCCATAGGAAGGTTGTATGGCCTCTACCAAATGCAGTGCAAGCAGGAGAACCGCTTCTCCCCGTGAGAGACTTGGACCCCTCGAACTGTGCTGCCTGCTTTTGGGTATTTGCCCTACTTTTCCACCAGAGGACTGCCAGGCACTGAGCTCTGAAACTTCAGACTCTGTTCTCCACTGTGTATAAACTTCTGGCAGTATTAGAACCCTCTCCTTTCTCCCCATCAGTGATTTTGGACAACAAACGTCTTGTCCTGTCTCCTGTGAGTGTTTTTACTCTTTGTTTCTCTCCAGCTACTTTTGGGGTGTGTGCTTTTTTTGCATGATCCCGATGTGCTACAGTTTCCCCCTTTTTCTTAATCTCTCAGTCCTCTCTCTGCGAAAATGACTCCCTACCCTCCATGGCTCTGTGGGTTTTTTCCTCCCCCAATTCACTTCTATTCATTGCGTAACTGCCAAATTCTCTGGCTCAAATAATGCAGATTATTGTATTAATCCTTCGATCAATTTCCTAGGTGTTCAAAATGGTGTGATGCTGATCCAGCTGATGTCAGGGACTAGACAAGCTTAGGGTCCCCATACTACTTTGCCATCTTAACTCCATCCTGTTGTGTACTTTATCTTACATGGATGGAGAAATACCAAATGTCAATCTATATCTTTCATTACTGATGTTTTCTGCCATATATTTCACTTCTAAGATTGTTAATATTATTTGCGATATGGATGATTCTCTCACAATTGTATTACAAACCCATCCTTTAGCATTTTTTAAATATAATTTATTGTCAACTTGGCTTCCATACAACACCCAGTGCTCATCCCAACAAGTATCCTCCTCAATGCCCATCACATACTTTCTCCTCTCCCCCACTCCCCATCAACCCTCAGTTTGTTCTCTGTATTTAAGAGTCCCTTATGGTTTGCCTCCTTCCCTCTCTGTAACTTTTTTTCCCTCCCTTTCCCCTCCCCCTGGTCTTCTGTTAAGTTTCTCAAGATTCACATATGAGTGAAAACATATGATGTCTTTTTCTCTCACTGACTTATTTCACTTACCATAATTCCTTTCAGTTCCATCCACATTGCTGCAAATGGCAAGATTTCATTCTTTCTCATTGCCAAGTAGTATTCCATTGTGTATATAAACCACGTCATCTTTTTTTTTAATTAATTAAAAAAAAATTTTTTTACATTTACTTATTTCTGAGAGACCGAGAAAGAGAGAGAGAGAGAGCGAGAGTGCGTGAGTGAGGGAGAGGCAGAGAGAGAGGGAGACACAGGATCCGAAACAGGCTCCAGGCTCTGAGCTGTCAGCATGGAGCCCGACGCAGGGTGCAAACTCACGAACCACGAGATCATGACCTGAGCTGAAGTCAGACACTCAACCGACTGAGCCACCCAGGCGCCCCTAAACCACATCTTCTTTATCCATTCATCAGTTGATGGACATTTAGGTTCTTTCCATAATTTGGCTATTGTTGAAAGTGCTGCTTTAAATATTAGGGAACATGTGCCCCTATGCATCAGCACTCCTGTATCCCTTGGGTACCCTCCTAGCAGTGCTCTTCCTGGGTCATAGGGTAGTTAGTTCTATTTTTAGTTTTTTGAGGAACTTATGTACTGTTTTCCAGAGCAGCTGCACCAGTTTGCATTCCCGCGAACGGTGCAAGAGGGTTCCCATTTCTCCACATCCTCTCTAGCATCTATAGTCTCCTGATTTGTTCATTTTAGCCACTCTGACTGGCGTGAAGTAATATCTCAGTGTGGTTTTGATTTGTATTTCCCTGATGAGGAGTGACATTGAGCATCTATTCATGTGCCTGTTGGCCATCTGGATGTCTTCTTTAGAGAAGTGTCTATTCATGTTTTCTGCCCATTTCTTCACTGGATTATTTGTTTTTCAGGTGTAGAGTTTGGTGAGGTCTTTATAGATTTTGGATACTAGCCCTTTGTCTGAATGTCATTTGCAAAACCTTTTCCCATTCCATTGGTTGCCTTTTAGTTTTGTTGGTTGTTTCCTTTGCTGTGCAGAAGCTTTTTATCTTGATGAGGTCCCAGTAGTTCATGTTTGCTTTTAATTCCCTTGTCTTTGGAGATGTATCAAGTAAGAAATTGCTGCGGCTGAGGTCAGAGAAGTTTTTTCCTGCTTTCTCCTCTAGGGTTTGGATGGTTTCCTGTCTCACATTCAGGTCCTTTATCCATTTTGAGTTTATTTTTGTGAATGGTGTAAGAAAGTGGTCTAGTTTCATCCTTCTGCATGTTGCTGTCCAGTTCTCCCAGCACCATTCATTAAAGAGACTGTCTTTTTTCCATTGGATATTCTTTCCTGCTTTGTTAAAGACTAGTTGGCCATCCTTTTGTGGGTCTAGTTCTGGGGTTTCTATTCTATTCCATTGGTCTATGTGTCTGTTTTTGTGCCAATACCATGCTGTCTTGATGATGACAGCTTTGTAGTAGAGGCTAAAGTCTGGGATTGTGATGCTTCCCGCTTTGGTCTTCTTCAATATTACTTTGGCTATTCGAGGTCTTGTTGTTCCATACAAATTTTCGGATTGCTTGTTCTAGCTTTGAGAAGAATGCTGGTGCAATTTTGATTGGGATTGCATTGAATGTGTAGATTGCTTTGGGTAGTATTGACATTTTAACAATATTTATTCTTCCAATCCATGAGCACAGAATGTTTTTCCATTTCTTTGTATCTTCTTCAGTTTCCTTCATAAACTTTCTATAGTTTTAAGCATACAGATCTTGTACATCTTTGGTTAGGTTTATTCCTAGGTATTTTATGCTTCTTGGTGCAAGTGTGAATGGGATCAGTTTCTTTATTTGTCTTTCTGTGGCTTCATTGTTAGTGTATAAGAATGCAACTGATTTCTGTACATTGATTTTGTATCCTACGACTTTGCTGAATTCATGTATCAGTTCTAGCAGCCTTTTGGTGGAGTCTATTGGGTTTTCCATGTATAATATCATGTCATCTGCAAAAAGTGAAAGCTTGACTTCATCTTTGCCAATTTTGATGCCTTTGATTTCCTTTTGTTGTCTGATTGCTGATGCTAGCACTTCCAACACTGTGCTAAACAACAATGGTGAGAGTGGACATCCCTGTCGTTTTCCTGATCTCAGGAGGAAAACTCAGTTTTTCCCCATTGAGGATGATAGTAACTGTGGGCTTTTCATACATGGCTTATGATGTTTAAGTATGTTTCTTCTGTTCCAACTTTCTCGAGGGTTTTTATCAAGAAAGGATGCTGCATTTTGTCAAATGCTTTTTCTGCATCGATTGACAGGATCATATGGTTCTTATCTTTTCTTTTATTAATGTGATGTATCACGTTGATTGATTTGCAAATGTTGAACCAGTCCTGCAGCCCAGGAATGAATCCCACTTGATCATGGTGAATAATTCTTTTTATATGCTGTTGAATTCGATTTTCTAGTATCTTGTTGAGAATTTTTGCATCCATATTCATCAGGGATATTGGCCTGTAGTTCTCTTTTTTTGCTGGGTCTCTGTCTGG
The DNA here is from genome assembly GCF_046562875.1 of Panthera onca. Lineage (NCBI taxonomy): Eukaryota > Metazoa > Chordata > Mammalia > Carnivora > Felidae > Panthera > Panthera onca. The sequence continues at coordinate 47,770,046 of NC_138344.1, forward strand.
TTTGGAAATCAAAGTAATACTGGCTTCGTAGAATGAGTCTGGAAGTTTTCCTTCCCTTTCTATTTTTGAAACAGCTTGAGAATGATAGGTATTATCTCTGCTTTAAATGTCTGGTAGAATTCCCCAGGGAAGCCATCTGGTCTTGGACTCTTATTTGTTGGGAGATTTATGATAACTGATTCAGCTTCTTCGCTAGTTATGGGTCTGTTCAAATTTTCTATTTCTTCCCATTTGAGTTTTGGAAGTGTGTGGGTGTTTAGGAATTTGTCCATTTCTTCCAGGTTGTCCAGTTTGTTGGCATATAATTTTTCATATAATTCTCTGGTAATTTCTTGTATTCTTGAGTGATTTGGTTGTAATAAATCCATGTTCATTCATGATTTTATCTAATTGGGTCCCCTCTCTTTTCTTTTTGAGAAGCCTGGCTAGAGGTTTATCAGTTTTGTGTATTTTTTCAAAAAAACAGCTCTTAGTTTCATTGATCTATTCTACTGTGATTTTGGATTCTATATTGTTTATTTCTGCTCTGATCTTTATTTCTCTCCTTCTGCTAGGTTTGGGTTTTTTTTTTTTTTTTTTTTTTTTTTTTTTTTTTTTGCTGTTCTGTGTCTAGTTCCTTTAGGTGTGCTGTTAGATTTTTTATTTGGGATTTTTCTTGTTTCTTGAGATAGGCCTGGATTGCAATGTATTTTCCTCTTAGGACTGGCTTTGCTGCATCCCAAAGGGTTTGGATTGTTGTGTTTTCCTTTTCGTTTGTTACTATATAGTTTTTAAATTATTCTTTTATTGCCTGGTTGACCCATTTGGTCTTTAGTAGGATGTTCTTTAACCTCCGTGTATTTAGAGGTTTTCCAAACTTGTTCCTGTGGTTGATTTCAAGTTTTGTAGCATTGTGATCTGAAAGTGTGCGTGATATGATCTCAATTCTTTTATATTTATTGATGGCTCTTTTGTGACCTAGTATGTGATCTACCTTGGAGAATGTTCCATGTGCACTCAAGAAGAAAGTATATTCTGTTGCTTTAGGATGTAGAGTTCTAAATATATCTGTCAAGTATATCTGCATCCAGTATATCTCTCAGGGCCATTGTTTCTTTACTGATTTTCTGTCTAGATGATCTGTCCATTGTTGTAAGTGGAATATTAAAGTCCCCTGCAATGACCACATTCTTACCAATAAGATTGCTTATGTTTGTGATTCATTGTTGTTTATGTATTTGGGTGCTTTTGAATTTGGTGCATAGACATTTATAATTATTAGCTCTTCCTAATGGATAGACCCTGTAATTATTCTATAATGTCCTTCTCCATCTCTTGTTACAGCCTTTAGTTTAAAGTCTAGTTTGTCTGATATAAGTATGGCTACTCAAGCTTTCTTTTGACTTCCAGTTGCATGATAGGTAGTTCTCCATCCCCTTACTTTCAATCTGAAGGTGCCCTCTGGTCTAAAATGGGCCTCTTGTAGACAGTAAATAGATGGGCCTTGTTTTTGTATCCATTCTGATATCCTATGTCTTTTGATTGGAGCATTTAGTCCATTTACATTCAGTGTTACTATTGAAAGATATGGGTTTAGAGTCATCGTGTTTTCTGTAGGTTTCATGCTTGTAGTGATGTCTCTGGTAGTTTGTGGTCCTTGCAACATTTCACTCACAGAGACCCCCTTAGGATCTCTTATAGGGCTGGTATGGTGGTGATGAATTCCTTCAGTTTTTGTTTGTTTGGGAAACCCTTTATCTCTCCTATTCTGAATGGCAGGCTTGCTGGATAAAGGATTCTTGGCTGCAGATTTTTCCTGTTCACCACATTGAAGATTTCCTGCCATTCCTTTCTGGCCTTCCAAGTTTCAGTAGCTAGGTCTGCTACTACCCTTATGTGTCTATCTGTATATGTTAAGGCCCAGTTATCCCTAGCTGCTTTCAGAATTCTCTCTTTATCCTTGTATTTTGCCAGTTTCATACTGATATGTGGTGCAGAAGATCCATTCATGTTACCTCTGAAGTGAGTTCTCTGTGCCTCTTGGATTTCAGTGTCTGTTTCCTTCCCCAGATTGGGGAAGTTCTTAGGTATGATTTGTTCAAGTATACCTTCAGTCTCTTTCCCTCTCTCTTCTTCTTCTGGAATTCCTATGATATGGATATTGTTCTGTTTGATTGAATTGCTTCGTTCTCAATTCGTCTAAATCCCCTGGATTTTTTTCTCTTTTTCTCAGCTTCCTTTTTTCCATAATTTTATCTTCTAATTCACCTATTCTCCCCTCTGCCTCTTCAGTCCTTGTTATGGCTGCCTCCATTTTATTTTGTACCTCATTTATAGCATTTTTAAAATTCATCATGAATATTTTTTAGGTCCTTGATCTCTGCAGCAATAGATTCTTTGCTATCTTCTATGCTTTTTTCAAGCCCAGCGATTAATCTTATGACTATTATTCTAAATCCTTGTTCAGTTATATTGCTTATATCTGTATTGATCAATTCTTTAGCTGTCACTTCTCCTGGCATTTCTTTTGAGGAGCATTCTTCTGTTTCGTCATTTTGGCTAATTTTCTGTCCCTTATGAGTTCTAAAAACTTGTCATGTGCTCTGCACCTGTAAGCACTGCTATATTAAAGGAGGGTCATACACTGTCCAGGGCCTGGACCTTCAGGAAGTGTTTTTTTGGAGAGTGTTATTTGCTCTCTGTTGTTGTGACTTTGGTTATTTTATTTTCATACTCGTAGTGATGTTTTGGACCCTCCACCAGGTGTGCTTTGATTTGTTCCTTCAAGTAGCCTTGGAAAGGAAAGTGAACAGACAAACATACAGAAAACAAAACACGCAAACACACAAGCAGGTTAAAGAAAAAAACAAAACAATGCGAAAGCAAAGGCAAGAAACACCAGCCTCAAATAAAGAACAGGGTGGAGGTGGTGCTGATGGAAGAGCATATACAAAGAGAGAAGTGACAAGGGCGGGGAGGAAAAAGAGAAAATAAACATTGACTGGGCAGAGAGACTAAATGGCTTAATCCAGAGAGAGAGAAAGGAAAATAAAGAAGGGGGGTGTGGAGTGGGGAAAGAAATGAAGATAAAGTTGCCCAGACAGAGAAACTATGGGGCTTGATTAGCCCCATATATGGGGGGAGAGAAAGGAAAGTAAATAAGGAGGTGTGGAATATGTATCAAGAGAATGGATTAAATATGTCTCCTTAAATAAACTAACAACCAGGGTAACCAGACTAGAGGAGGGAAGAGATAAGGAGGAGAAAAGGAAGGAAGAATGTATCTATGTAACAAGAATTGTCCAAGAATTAATCAAGGCAATGCAGCAGCACTGGTCTGGAGGAGGGGCTGTCTGGTTCCTCTGCCTCTATCCCGCGCCAGTAGATATGCAGTATACCTGGTACGGAGGGGCCTAGTTTGGTGTGGGCAAGTTCCTCCCTCCACTGTGGGCCCTTAGGACCAATCCCTGAGGCCCCACCTTGGTAGTGGTTGGGGGAAAAATGGCGACCCGTTCCCCAGCCCCCCAATTGCTTCTCCATGGACCCGTTGTACCAAATTACTCTGAACTGCCCTTGCTGTGCTGGGTGCAGACCAGGTGGTCTTTCTCACTCCTCTGACTCCCGTGCCCTTGTGCTTGGCTAGGATTCAAACTTCCCTTCTATGTGCCGTGGTACTGGAGAAGTGCCTCTCCATGGCGCATGATATGTGGTCCCTGCCTGCACTCCAGGGGTGGGGGTGGGGGATCACTTCCTCTTCCTTTAGCATTTATATAAAATATTCTCTTTTTTTGTCTTAATGTTTGATGACTTTTAGGCTCACAACCCTTGTTTTCCTGTGGTTTCCATTTGCCTAATATATTGTTTACCCTGAATCACTTTATGCCTCTTGGTTTGTGATCCTATGTGAAAATCTCTTGTTTTGGCATTTATGTTAAACTTACTTGTATTCGTTGATATGATTTATTTTGGTCTTGGTTCTGTGACAATTTTTATTATCTTTTTTTAAAAGTCTTTCACCATGTGATTGCTTCATATGTATGTAGCTTCAGTTTTTAGGGAAGCTGTATTTTTGTTCTCTTGTTTACCCTTGTAATTTTAATGCTGATATAATTCTAGTAGTCTTATATTCATTTTGCCATTCTGTAAAATTAGAGTTGGTTAAAGTATTCTTAACCCACTCGTTGTTACCTTCTCCTCTCCTGCCTGATTTTAGTCATTATTATTTTTCTGAGTATTTATCTTTGTACTATTAAAACTGCTCATACATATACTACTTCGTTTGGTAGCTCTAAATGATATTCTTTGGTGTACTGCTATTATATGTGAGGCAGTCTATTACCTTTCTCAAGCTTACTTATGCTTACTGTCCTTTTACCCCCTCCCAGTTTTTATTTGTTGGTTGTATAATGTTTTCATTGCCAGGGCATATAACATTTGCATTTGACTTTGTTAACCTTATTTCTATATTTGTTTTAATCTTTTTTCACAGTAAATATGTTGATTACCAGTCTGTTTGTCATGGTTTTAGTTATCTGTTGGGCTGAAGTTCATCCTCTAGTAATTTCCTCAAACATGGCCTGGGAACAGCATTTTTTGATGTCTTTCATATTCAAAACAGTTCGATTATCCATTCTCAAAAGACAGTTTGTCCAGATATAAAGTAAGTTGGATCCTACTTTGAGGATCTTGTTTGTGGTGCTCCTGTTTTACAATATTGAATGTTGCTGTTGAGAAATCTGGGATAAGCCTGAATTATTTTGCCCTTTGTAAGTGATTTGACCTTTTTGCATGCAGTCCATAGAATTTCTTTATTTTGGAAGACTGATAATTTTATAATGACATGACTTAGTGTTGGGATTTGAGAATTTATTTTAGTGTAATTTTCTTGATTAATATTTAAAAATATTTATTCCATGTAATTATTTTGCCTTTTGAAGGGGAGGAGAATGTTGTCCAGTATGCATTCATTTGATGTCCTTTGTCTGGCATAAATGTTTTCTTCTTTTAACACTTAATTTTTTTTATTTGCTCTTCTTATTATTAACCTCTGTGTCCTTCATTTTATTTTCCAATGCCTGTTCACCCCTGTTGTCTAATTTCTCTTTATCTCTCTGATTTTATTTCCTTACTTTTCCCTCAGTTTTGCCACTCTTTTTAATGTCTTTTTGGTCTTGCCATCTCTTCTTGCTTTATGGTCTTCCAAATAGACACAGTTGTGTCATTAAGGTTTTAAAATTTGCAACAAAAATTTTGTTCACTGTTTTCATCTGCATCTGCTCCATGGCGTTTTTGTCTGAATTTTACGTTTTCCTTCTTTTATCCTAAAGTATTTTTGTTCAGATGTAAGTTTCTATCATAGTGAAGAATAAGTTGGATTTTCTTGGGCTAGCTCTTTTGTACAAAGCTCCTTTAGGGAAGCCAAGGTTGCCATAATAATCTCACATTCTATTAGCTGGTTTATATAATAACCCTTTGCTGGGCAGAAGGTTTCCTGCAAATGTGACTTGTGTGTCTGATTTTATAGCATTGCCTTGTCTACTTCTCTGTACCAAATGAAGTCTGAGGGACTTCTGTCATCCTACTTGCCCCAGCTTCTGCACCTGTTTTTGCGAAGAAAGGATATAGCTTTGCACTTCAGGATGTGTTTTTCATCTTTAGCAAATTTTTGCTGACACTTTCTAAGATCTGTTACTATTGGGTCCTTTTGACTTCTCTGTTCTACTTCCACCTGCATGTCTTCTGTCTGATCTTGGCTGCTTTGGGTAGTGCTGTCATATGTTGTAGAGTCTGTGGATTTTATATGGTTCTTAGTTTCAATGAAAGTGAAATTTTTAGAATTTGGTTGTTGTGGCTTTGGATGAGTCCTAGGAAAAGGGGGAAATGTTGACTTATGTAGGCTGATCATATGGGAACTTCCAATTTACTATTTATTTTTTTATTTAAAATATTTTTTTAGTGTTAATTCACTTCTTAGAGACAGAGACAGAGTGTGAGCAGGGGAGGGGCAGAGAGAGAGGGAGACAGAATCAGAAGCAGGCTCCAGGCTCTGAGCTATAAGCACAGAACCCTACAGGGGGCTTGAACTCACAAACTGTGAGATCATCACCTGAACCCGAAGACAGATGTTCAACGAACTGAGCCACCCAGGCACCTCTGTATTTTAGTGTTTAAAAATAGCATCTCTCCTTCTTTGTTCTGAAAATCTTACCTAAATATTAGGTACTAACAAAGCACTAGCACATGGCCGTCTACTGGGAGGACTGAAGATGAAAATGGTGCTAAGATGGTATCTACTGTTTAAAATTACAGTGTATGGCATTAAAGTTTAACATTTTCGAGTGGCTAACCGAGGACAATAAGGGATAACCTAGAGCTACAGTGAAGGGCTAGAACCAAAAGGGTTTTAGACTGAATAAAAGATGACCAGGTGATCTTAGACCATACCTCAGCCATACCATCCATAGCTTTTTCTATCCTCCTGTAAAACCTTCCTTCTAAGCCTAATTCTCATTTAAGTTGCTTTCTTGCCTTTTGACTTCTGGATATTTTCTGTGGGATTCTGTGCTTTTCTCTCAGTTACTAAATTTTCTGAACTAGGTTGTCCGTTCTTGGTTTTCAGTGATTTATTACTCATCTGTCTTACAGGGATCTGAAACATTGCTTAAAAGATACTGTGAATGAAAAAAAAAAGATACTGTGAATAAAACTAACGTAGTATTGTATGACAACTATACTAAAAAATAAAGACACTTTGAGACTTAATATTTATTTTTAAAATCGGATCCTGTTTTATTTAAAAGAAAAAATGGAGGCACAGAAAGCGGTTGATCATCTATTATGTATATCATAATTTATGAGTAATTAAGGTAACTTTACCTTTTATGGGTGTACCAAATTAGATGTTTCTGAAAAATATAACCTTGTAACACACTCTACTATAGACTACTTATTTTGTAGATTTCAGGAAAGTATTGAATCTCAAATATGACTCAATAGCTCCTACAGTCTGAAAACCAGGTTTGTTGTTTGAATATATGTGATTGTCCACATTTCTAATTAGGGACACTATTCCATATATATCATTTTGGTGCATTATAATTTTTCCCATTGTTTGAGATCACTCCAATGGTAAAATTGCAGTTAAGGTCAGCGGTTTTATCTATCAAAATGATACTGCGGTACACATCACTTGTAATAAGATATGTATTTTGAGTTTTTTTCTGATAGTGTTGATGGATTTACTCTGAACTATCCTTTTCTCCATTTATCTTTAAATTCAAAACCAGCCTGTTTTAGAAGGAACTTAGCCCTATAAAAGTCCTTAGAAATAGCCTGACTTACCTAGTGTTCAGCTCTTAAATATTATGTGTGTCATAAGGAATATCTAGAAACATATAGAGAAAACCCTTCTCATTTCCCTCTTTTCATTGTGGTTTCATTTCAACTGTATTTATTCTGAGTGGTTGACTACAGAGGATCATGTAGTATTAAGGACCTAATGTATTTGTCCTAAATTCGCTTATGGATGCAACCTTAACTCCTAAATCACAAGTTATGTCATTGTTTTGGGGCCCATTTTATTCAGTATTTTTTCCCCTTTCTTTTAGATCTAAAATAGATCTATTTTAGATTTTTTTCTTGGTGTTTTTTTTCTTAAAGTTTTCAGAACTGATAGATGAAAAGCATAAATGCAATTGAAGGAAATGTTATAGGCCTGTTTTGGAACAGCTTCTCATGTGATTCAGAACATTTTACCAGTGATTTAACATTTCGATGTGGCAGAAGAAGAGATGGATGTTACCTTAGAAATGGAAGAGAGTTGTGTTTATAGAGTTTCAAACTCTTTAATGTTGTTATTAATTTACTAAGTAACACATTTAAGAAGAGTTTAAGTCAGCTGGTTTATATTATAAATGAATTACCTGGGTGGCTTGTTGCAAAATAAAGATTTCTGGGCCCTGTATCTAGACATTGTGGTTTATGGATCTGAAGTGGGCCCAGGAATTAGCATTTTGACAAGTACTCCTGGTTTTTCTAATGTAGGTCTTCTTTGGACTGACCTTTGAGAAAAACTGCCCTGGAGAAATTCTACAACTGAAAATGATGTACAATAAATGAATTAGTTAAATCTTGTTGGGGAAAAAAAAAGCTCATGTATGAAAGTATTCCACTTTAGAACCAGTTTATGTGACATCTTGAGTTTACTCATGAGGAACTAAATTTCCCCTTCAAAAATTTAAGCATTCTAGATTTCAGGGTGTTACTACTGCTGCTTTTTTTTTTTAACTCATACATTTTCTAGCATCTTGAGTCTGGGCAATGGCAAATTAGTTGTACTCAATTTTTAGTTCTAACTAGATATTATGAAATTTCATATATCACTTGATAATGAAACATCTACATTATGGCATATAACCTACATTTCCTATCTATACTCTATCTTGACATGAGTGTGAAATGAATAAGGTTTGTTTTTTTATTTATTTAATTTATTTATTTAAGAGTGGGCGAATGTGCAGTGGTTGAGGGAGAATGTCAGAGGAGGGGAGAGAGAGAGAGAGAGAATGAATCTTAAGCATACTCCATGTCCAGCATGGATCCTGAAGTGGGGCTCAATCCCACAACCCTGAGATCGTGACCTGAGCTGAATCAAAAGTCAGACACTCAGCCAACCAGGCACCCTGAATAAGTTTTAGTTTCAGTTAAGCATTTAAGTTATTATTCAATATTTATATCCAAAAAGATAAATTGCAAGGAAAAAAATTATTAGGTCAGTAACCAAGTTCTCATTTTAAAGTTTTTCTTTAAAAATTTTTTGTTGTTGTTTATTAAGATAATAGGTATTTATTGTTATTAGAATGTGAGTATGTACCACAAACTTTTGGTGAATATTTTCCCAGATATTTACCAAGCATAGTTTTAACATGGTCTGGCCTTGTTGTAAACTTACAGTTGTTTTTTGATGTCCAATCTTTTTTAAGTGTTAAATAAGACTTATGTTTTTTCTCTTTCAGTACTGTTGTCCAGACATGATAAATAACTTTTTAGGACTGGCTAAAACAGAATTTTCAAGTACAGCAAATAAAAATAAGACTGTTGATTCAGAGAAAGGAAAATTGATCATGTTAGTTAATGACTTTTATTATGGAAAACATGAAGGAGATGTTCAGGAAGAACAGAAGACTCACACAACCTTTAAATGCTTCAGTTGCTTGAAAATTCTTAAAAATAATATTAGGTATGTAAATACTTATTTTTATTTGTGTTTGAAAATTGGAATGCTAAAGATACAAATGTTGTATCTTTATCTTGTATTTCTCTGTGCCATTCTAGATAAGTAATTTTAATACTTTCTACTAAAGAACAAAGGCAGATTGTCCTGTTTGAAAAACTTGTTCTTTCTTGTAATTCAGAGTTGACTCCTGGATCCACTTAGTTGTATCTTTTTAAGATAAGAAAGGACAAACTTTATTTCAAATAAGGGAAAATTAACATTTCCCTTATATTATCAGGGTTTTAGGAATTTTCATGAGATTATTTTCATTCTTAGCTGCTTTTGAATTTTATTTTTCTTCACTTTACAAGAAGTACCACTTCAGTATGTTTTGTCTAGTTTGACCTCTTCCATATTAATCTTATTTAATGCTCAGATCTTTCAATTCATGTTTGTAATTTTTGGAACATTTACCTTGCAGGAAAAGTGATCTTCTTTAGAGAAATACCAGTTCTAGGAAACATGTTGTCTCTGATTTCAAAATTTAACCTCTTCAAAAATTACAAATTTAATTTCCAGTGTAATTTTGAAGATTTAGACATGTATGCTTTAAATTTTATGACCTTTACTTTGTAATCTTTGTGTTACATGGAATATTAGTAGTTGTCATCCTATTAATGAGTAATAACAAGAACAAAGTAACAAGACATATTGATTGGTATTTTCATTGGTTATGTAGCTTGACATTTATATTAGGTAAGGTTGTTTCTTCATTTTGTTACAAAAATTTTCAGACATTCAACAAAGTTTTAAAAATTTTACTGCAGATATTTGTATACTTACCACCTTGATTCTACCATTAACATTTTACTGTACCTTATCATACATCTATTTGATATCATATATCAAACTTTTTTTTTCACACATTTCCAAGTAAGTTGCAGACATCACTGGTGTGTGTGTTTATACAAGCATACCTATGTATGCCTTTTTATGTTTACCCTTGATAACTATTATTTGTAAATAGCATTCTTAGGTACCAATAGGTTACTTCTGGACCTAGTATTTATTTCATTTTCCTGTGAGTTCTTACGTCAAAAAGAAGGATATGGAAAAACCCTGAAATATATTGTGATATACTCCTATAACAGTTATTAAAGCTTTTTTTATGGTGGTGCTTTATAGTTTCCAAATTCTTTCATGTATGTTATTTCATATGAGTTTTCACTTTTCTTTATCTCCTTTTATTAAACTTTAACAGCCATCAATAGTTAATGGTCCTAGTAGTTTAACAGAAGGGATATTGTATTTTTAAAAAAATTTTTTTTAAATGTTTATTTATTTTTGAGAGCTGAGAGAGACAGAGCATGAGGAGGGGGAGGGGCAGAGAGAGAGAGGGAGACACAGAATCTGAAGCAGGCTCCAGGCTCTGAGCTGTCAGTACAGAGCCTGACGTGGGGCTGGAACCCACGATCTGTGAGATCATGACCTGAGCCGAAGTCAGTTGCTTAACTGATGGAGCCACCCAGGGGCCGTGAGATATTGTACTTTTTGATATAACACTGAAACAATATTACAGTATAATTCTGTCACCGATTTCCATATTATTACCCCTTTAATAGTAAAATACACCAGAAAAATCATGTTAATAAATGTGGTGCATGCATACAAATATGTTTCACTGACTTAGTTCCTTGTTATACTTAAGTATTACATATATGATATTAAGTTATTTCAGCAACAGCTTTTGCCTTTCCTTTGAGATTAGCCCACTTAATATTAAACATACGAAAATTAACAATTCCTTTTTTTGTTATTTTTTTCAGAAGAGTAGTTATACATTTTAGAGTACTAGATTATTTAGGAATTTTAAGCAAACAGCACTTATAACATCCAGGAATTGAGCATTTTTTCAAATACTAGTTGTTGAGTAAATGTAACCTTAATGGTTAATACTTCATAACCAAAGGAGTTAGATGTGTTAAATAATATTTTAACAGTAAAAATTGGGAAGACAAATTGATGTTTATAGAGAATGGTAAGAAATTGATAGCTATAGATTTTTTTTCTCTGCCTCATCAACATACTGTGGTGTGGTATTTTTCTTTTGTTTCCTACAGTGAATGTCACCAAAAACGGTTAGGTTTGTTTTATTCTGTGAACATCTTGCAAGAAGTTTGTTTTTCTGTTTCCCTCATTTCCATAGTTTGGTTTGAGAGCATGAGTTCCTGATGGGGGCTCATATAATAATTGAGAGAAAGCTTGATAGTTAAAAGATTATTTTATATAGGTACACTTGAATTGCTTAAAGTTGTGAGGTGAAAATTTAATGGCTTATGACCATATCTCTCTATATAAATACTCCAAGACTAGGATTTTCTATAGGTGTTTGTAGATCTGGTGTTAAAACCAAAGGAGGACAAAAAGATACTTCAGAGTTTGCCATAACCTGTTTAAGAGTAGTATTGTGGAGGTGTGAAAAAGAGATAAACGTTATAGCCTTCATGGTGACTGCTATCCAGATTAATAACATTATCATTTACTTTCTAGATTCTTTCCTTTACAGGCTCAAAGTGAGTAATTGTTAATAGTTGACCCAGACTAAAAATTGTTACAACTTTACTTTCAAATTCAGTAAAAAGCTTCAGTAAGCTCTTTTAAATAGGTGTTCCCAGTTTTATTGCACTCTTTGCTGTTGAAGGTCATAGTTCCTGCTCGTAAGAAGCCTTTTAGGGAAGCTGAAATAGCAGAATGTAAAACTGAAAAATGGACTTTGCCTACAAAGGGCACAGTCTGCAAGTTAAAATGAACGGTCTGTGCTAACAGTAAACCGGTATCATTAAATAAAACAAAAGGTTCTCGTAATTGTAGGCATTAAAATTGCTATTACATGCATTTAGAAACCAAGACACAAGTAAAAATACCAGTAATTTGTCTTTTAAACAGTTGGAATCTATTGTATATCTTCACAACCTTAAAAGATTTCTCTCATGACTATAGCTGCTTTTGGTGGTAGGGTTTCCTTCCTTTCAAGTATTTTATTTCCTTCCTTTCAAGTAAATAAATTTTATTTAAAAATGTAAATAGTATTTGTGTATGGAAAAAAAGACTGCTTTTTTATCTTTAAAAAAACATTTTAATCTGAAATGATTAAGAATTAGAGCAAATTATTGAGATTTCACATTAATTACATTGATGAATTCTTTTAAAACAAAGATGAAAAGATGTTTATTTAGCCACTTAATGAAAGTGATTATTTAAAATACACAGTTTTCTAGAAGACTTTAAGGCTTTTGAGATTTTTTTTTGAGTAATGTATTTGTATTTTTAAGATTTAGATTCAGATACTTATTTTTTACATTTGTGTTTTTAAATCTGAATTTTTGCACCTGTTGACAATCATTTATAGGTTTATGAACCACATGAAACACCACTTGGAACTTGAGAAGCAGAGCAGTGAGAGCTGGGAAAACCACACCACCTGCCAGCATTGCTACCGTCAGTTTCCCACACCATTTCAACTGCAGTGTCACATTGAAAGCACACATACACCTCATGAATTTTCTAGTAAGTTACAGTATTGGATATTATCAATTTTGACAATGTAACTCTGAGAAAACCTTAAGAAGCTTGTTAGGAAAATAAGACTAAGAAAAAGACTTTGGAATTTGGGGGCAAAATTGAAAAAGTTTTAACTTGTAAAACTAGTTACTAAAATTAAAATCCCTCTTGTAAATAATTCATTAAGGTAAATAACCTGTGCATTATATGTGGGGGACTAAATTAAAAAACTCAGATCATAGTTTTAAAATATGAAAATAATGAAAAAAACAACTACAGTCATAGTTAAAGTCACAGATCTCGGAGCTAGATAGCTTGAGTTCAAATCCCAGGTCTGCCTTTTAATACAACTATGTGATGTTAGGCAACTTAGTATTTGAATAATGAGAATAATAGAAATACCTGTTTCATAACGCTGTTATGAGAACTATATGAGCTAATGTAAGTAAAGTACTTAGAACTGTGTTTGGCACACCAATAAAAACTATATAGCTGCTGTCTGTCACTACCACCAATACTATTGTTATTATTGATATAGATATATAAAATGAATTTTATTCATATATATTTGTGTTTGCCTGGTAACGATACTTTTTTCTGAGGTATAATTGACATAGAGTTTCAGTTATACAACATAATGATTTGCTGTTTGTGTGTGTGTGTGCATCTTAAAATGGTGTAATGTCTTTCCCCCCCCCCACTTTTAGCCATTTGCAAAATCTGTGAATTATCATTTGAAACAGAGCATATTCTTTTACAACATATGAAGGACAATCATAAGCCCGGTGAAATGCCATATATTTGTCAGGTATACATGTATTTTATTGTGTACTTAGTGTTTGGTTTGTTTGTTTTCTATTGTTTTGATTATAAGATTTAAACCTCTTGGGCCAGGGGTCAGCATTTTTTTTTTTTGTAAAGCACCAGGTGATAAATATTCAGGCTTTCAGGGTCATATAATCTCTGTTGTAACTAATCAACTCTGTTATTGTAGCACAAAGGCAGCCACAGACAATAAGTAAATTAATGTGATCTGGCTGTGTTTATTTAAACTTTATGAACACTGGAATCTCAATTCCATATAATTTTTATGGATCATGAAATAAAATTGGTTACTAATTAAAATTCCTTTTGTAAACTATTTATTAATTTAAAAACCTTTGGTATAACTTATGCATTGTATGTGGGGATCAGTAGAGAGTTGAAATTGGCCCACAGGCCATTTTTACCCACTCCCGATTGGACAAAGAAAAGCCCTGTGGCTAAAAGACAAATGTAGAGACTTAGCTTACTATATAGGGAAGAATGTAGGCATACAAGGGAAACATGAAATGCTTCTACTTACAGAGAACTCTACCAAATGCTTTGGGATTAGTAATTTTTTCAGAATTTGAGGAAATAGAAAAAGAAGATGAAAATATATTGCCAGTGTCATAGCCTGGAAGCCATGTATAATCTAAAGGAAAGTGCTGTTTTATGTAGCAGAAAAAACTTTGTAGGACAGGAGGTGTTAAAGCTTGAAAATTCAAGTCAAGATGGGGATGATAATTAAAAAGAGCTGATAAAAATAAGGGAATCTAGTTATGTTTTGGGAGCTATCCCTGAACTTTGAAAGATAACTTTTCTCTCTCAAAGATTATCTTTCACTGCTTGTATTAAATGGGATTCTAATAGCACCTTATGTTCTTCTAAACAAATGACCTATCATTGTTACTTTGTAATTGATACTTTGCATATCATTATACATTTTCAAGTTAAACTAAACCTTCTTTATTTGTAGGTTTGCAATTATAGATCATCATCATTTTCTGATGTGGAAACTCATTTTAGAACATCCCATGAAAACACTAAGAACTTGCTATGTCCATTTTGCCTCAAAGTTATTAAAATTGCAACACCCTACATGCATCATTATATGAAGCATCAGGTGAGATTTACCAGTTCTTATTTGTTCATGTTATTTTAGCAAAAAGATAGGTTATTACTGAGAACATTGGTTAGATTTGTTCTACAGGAAAGCAAGGTTATTTCAAATGACATGATTAATTTTGATTTATGCTGAGTTACTTGTGAATCTTTCACTTCTTTTCCTTGCTTCCTTTCTGGTGATGTTGTAGCTCATAAGTGAAAATTCTGAAAGATAGCTGGAAATCAGAAACCTAGGATTGAAGGAAAAAAAGGAGAGATGAGTGGAGTATTCAAATGATTGGATATTTCAGAGCCCAAGAGTGGATATAGGAATGATTTTGAAGGTAGTTATCAGGTGTGGGAATGATTTTGAAAGTGGTTTCTTAGAACTGAGAAAACATTGAGGACTCATAATCTTGTTTTCCATTTTCTCTTCCAACCTATTTCCACTTTTTAGCCCCCTTATTATGAGAATACATGTTGTTATCATTGACCAGAAGTGGTGTTTTATAGCTGCCACTGATAAAGGAAACAGTAATGACACTGCTTGGTACATGAACTCTACCAAAGAACTGTATTTAGGCCATCACTTGTTTTATGGATGACTTATGTTAGTTCTGCTATGTAATTTTTGGGACCCAATATTAGCACTTATACCCTTCTCTTGAATTCTGGTGTTAATACTTACTGGTTCTTTTCCTGAAGCAATTAAACCACCCTTTGTTTGGGTTGAAAACCTTTATGTAACACTGATCCTGTTCTTAAGTGCTTGAAAGAGCAACAACAGTGCCTTTGCCAAAATGAGAAGTCACTGGGCTTACTGAATCTGATCATGCAATCAAGTTTTGCCACCTCCCTAATCAGCTCATTACATTTTCTTATTATTGATGAAGTTGGCACGCTGATTGGTGCTCACTTTGCTTTCAGTTCTAGTCATGAGACAATCATGAAATCATCTTGTGGTTTTTAACTGGGAAAGATCATAAAAGTAGAATTTCCAAGTGAATTTTTTTTTTCATTTTCATTTAAATTCCAGTTAGTTAACATACAGTGTAATATTAGTATCAAATTTAGAATTTAGTGATTCAACACTTACATACAACACCTGGTGCTCATCACAGGTGCCCTCCTTAATCCCCATCACCTGTCAAACCCATCCCCCCATCCACACCTCACCTCTTAGAACATTGGTTACCTCTGATAACCATCAGTTTGTTCTCTATAGTTAGGAGTCTGTTTCTTGCTTTGCCTCCCCCTTTTTTCCCCTATGTTCAGTTGTTTTCTTTCTTAAATTCCACATCTGAGTGAAATAATATTTGTCTTTCTCTGTCTTATTTTGCTTAGCATAATACTCTCTAGCTCCATCCATGTCATTGCAAATGGCAAGATTTCATTCTTTTTTATGGCTGAGTAACATTCCATTGAGAGTGAGTGTGTGTGTGTGTGTGTGTGTACCACATCTTCTTTATCCAATTGAATTTAGTATCACCTATGTTGTGACTGGGATGATACTCCTCTTGGAGAAGTTTTGGCAAGATCTTTCTATTCTAGGTTTCCTCAGCAGTGTTCCAGCAGGTGTTAATAGATGTTTCCCCCCACATTGTTACTGGTAAATAAATTTGGTAAATGCCCAGATTTACAATATTAAACAGTTTGGTTGTCTGTTTTTTAAAATAGGACTTCTCAGAAATTTTTATATGACAGTGAACTTTGTGAATTTCTGAGCAAGGGGTATAGTATGCATTAGTCCCCAAACTTTTTTGGCCACTAACCCCTTTATTTGCATAATACCTATTAACATTTTTTTGAAGAATAGAATTTTGGAAACACCATTTTTGGTACTCTTTATTTCGCCTTTGGCCTTTAATTTTGAATGGGAGAATGAGATATAAAACAGTAGTGCTATTTCATTATGGGAGTTTTAACATAATTTTCCCCACATGCTTTCCTAAGCTCCAGAGTGAGATGTAGATGTGGGAAGAATGATAATTATGAAAGAGATGTGTGGGGCCACTATGTGGGCTATGTGATTTATAAGGTTTTTATAAACTGAGTTTTATGTCTTAACTTGCTGTTGGTACCCAGTTTTCTTTGGTTTATATGGAATACTCAGGAGGCAGGCAGTCATCAGTAAAGAGGGGAGAAATCTATTAATAAGGATCATCAACATCCTTGAAGGTATTTACAGTTTGTTTAATTATTTACAAAGGCTAGGACACCACAGTTGAGCAGGACTATAAACTTGTAATTGAGGTGACGTTATTAGTGTGATATTAGACAATAAGAATTGTTGACTCTGGCTCATTTTATTGTCTTCGAAGACTTTGGTTGTGACTTTTTTTTAAGTAGTTTTGTTATTAAGTCTCGGGATTTTAGAGCTAAGAATCCAGTTTGTATGACTTAAGAAATAATATAAGTGATTTTGGATGTGTTAAATATGCTCATTAGATCTTTAATAAAAATGTTAAGCAGTTAACATATGCCACATGCCATCGCTTACCTTATGGCAGCAGCAGGTGCTTTACAAACATTATCACATTTAATCCTCACAATCACATATGTATATTATTATTTCTAACTTATAGATGAGGAAACAAAGTTTTAGAGAAAGTAACTTGCTCAATGCCTTATTACCTAATAAAAAGCAGAATTAAAATTTGACTTCAGAGCCCAGGCTTTTACTACTTTATCACAGAGCCAGATTTCACATTGGCATTAGATCTAAGGGTAGAAATCACATATAGTCAGAATCACTCTTATATCCTTTAAGCTTCTCAAACAATGTCGTATGTGTATCAAAAAGTTCAACACCGATAATTAGTTCTCTATCCTTGGAATAGATCACCATTTTTTTGATTGAACATGATGTTACTGAAAAATGCACTGTTTTCTTTATCACTCTTATCACATTGAAATGCATGCATACACAAGAAACACATGCAAGACTTGTGTCCAACTAAGGGAATAGTAGATTAATGTATTCTATCTCATGATTCTGGACAAATGTTCATTGAATGGAATGGCAGACGTTTTGAACTAGTTAAATTGTACTTCTCATATGTACTTTCTCTGTCAGTCTCTTGCTTTCCGCCTCACTATCCATTTACTTAACAAATATTTACTGAGTGCCTTACTATGTGCCAGGAGCTGTTTTGGTTATTATATAGCAGTGAAGAAAACAAAGTCTAAGCTCTCTGGAATTTGAATTATAGTGGAGAAAGATAAATATATGTGTTTATGTTTGAATGTATATGCATGCTAGCTGGTGATAGTACTGTGGAAGGAAAATGTGGAAGATGGAGAGTGCCAGAGAGGTGTTGGGAGTGGAGGAATGGTTGCTGTTATGTATATATTGTGGTAAAACGCGAGCCTCTCTGAACGAAATAAAAGAATAAGCCACGTAGAAGTCTGGGAGAGGAAACATACAGTGAAGTGAATGCATACATGGGACACTCAAAAAACAGCAGAGGACAGTTGTTGCTAGAGCAGAGTAAACTAAAAAGAGG
Organism: Panthera onca; assembly: GCF_046562875.1. Classification (NCBI taxonomy): domain Eukaryota; kingdom Metazoa; phylum Chordata; class Mammalia; order Carnivora; family Felidae; genus Panthera; species Panthera onca. The sequence continues at coordinate 47,788,214 of NC_138344.1, forward strand.
AGGAGAAGTAAGAGGTAAGAGTGTAGCAGTAGAATGCAGGCTAGTTTATGTAGAGCCTTGTAAACCAGAAATAGGACTTGGGAAAGCCATGGGAGCATTTTAGCATGTGAAGAAAGATCTACCATGTTTTAAGATCATTGGCAGCTAGGGGGAGAATAGACCATACGGAGGAAAGAACATGACAGGAAGGTAGGAGATTATTATAGTAGTCCAGGTGAGTGGTTTGGTAGCAATGGTTAGAGGTAATGAGGGGTGGAAAGATTATGAAAGGTTTTGAAGGTAGAGCTGACAGGTTTTATTAGTGTGTTAGTTATAAGATGTGTGAGTGAGTTACTGATTTTTTGTCCTAACCAGCTATAAGAGTATAATTTTCATATACTGTCATAGGGGAAAGAGTGAGAAAAGAACAGATGTTGGGGGGGGGGGCAAGGAGTTAGGGAGAAAAATCCAGAATTCAACTTTGTCCATGTTGATTTGAGATACATATTAGCTATCAGGTAGTGGTGTCTAGTAGATGGCTGGATAGATAGTATTTAAAGCCTTGAAACTGGATGAGGTAACCTGGGCAGTGATTACAGATAGGGAAAAGATTTCTGGGAATTGGATTCTGGACAAGTAACTTTCTGTCCTTTTGTCTTGGTATCTGTTTCTTGGCCAAGTTTTCTCTTTTTCCTCCTCCTCTTCCTTCAGCACATATAAATGAATTTTCAAAAATTGCCTGTATCTATGATATAATCCAATTCACCACATTTCTAAAATAGTCTTAAGAAGCAGCTAGAATAGTAATACAAACACATTATATTTATACGTTACTTTGAATTTTGTAAAGAGCTTTGATTTATGAAATCCCTGCCGTGTGCTAGTAATTGTGCCGGGGACTTCTTAGTATATTACCTTGTTTGAATTTTATAAATGAGTGAGTGTATTAAAATGGAAATAATGATGTATCTGGCAGATCATAGCTTTTGAGAAAACATTCTTTTATATTTATGTATTCTTAAAGTTTGTGTATATATACACACACACACATATATCATTTCTAAATTAATGAGAGCATATAGGTAAGATTGTAGTTGATATATAGTAGAAAGAACACTGGATCAGCAGTCTGGCAACGTCAGTAACTAGTTATGGGAAAGTGATTTGGATTTTTTTGGGTCCTGTTTTCCAGCTGTAGAATAGTAACAGGATTGAGTTTCAAGAGGGACTTACTCAAGAGATCTCAATCAGTAAGTAGATGGAGAGTAGTAGTTCTGGTTTATGCCTCTACATCAATACTGTGCAATGTCAATGTGGCTATTCAAGTTAAGATTAATTAGATGAAATTAAAAATTCAGTTGCACTTGGCACATTTCAGGTGCTCGATAACCATATGTTGTAGTGGCTACCATCCTGGTCAGTGTAGCTATACAACATTCTCATCAGTGCAGAAAGTTATATTAGACTGCTTTATATAACCATTTCTATAGTGACCTTCTCTGAAATGTCTGGTTAAGTATTTGACTTTATTTTACCAACTTGTCAACTAACTGGAAATAGCAAAAATTAAAAAGAATTTACCTTTTTCTAAGGTAAAAATATGGTATGGCTCCTTTTAACCATATCATGTGTCTAAATACTATAAAATTGTAATTTGAAGAGCTTTCACACCACTATTGAGAGAACTTTCATTAGAACCTACTGATAGATCTTTTATGTTCAATGTCTATATAGTAATAGACATTTTTGGAACATAAATACTAATACAAAGTGCTTTTAAAAATGAAATAAAATTTTGCTGTTTATATGGGAGATGTAAAATACTACTTTTAGAATTATTTAGGTATCATTAAAATTGAATCAGAGCAGTTTCAGGACATAGCATTTGTGGTTGTAAAAATTATTTTTCCTCCCTTTTTCTGTTTTTTTTTTTTTAAACAGAAAAAAGGAATACATCGTTGTACAAAATGCAGACTGCAGTTTTTGACGTGCAAAGAGAAAATGGATCACAAGACTCAGCATCATAGAACATTTATAAAACCTAAACAACTAGAAGGATTGCCTCCTGGAACAAAAGTGAGTTTAAATGTGTTGTATTTTTAACATTTTGTATGATAATAGAAATTAACTCCTGCCTCCTTTTACCTATTGAATGTAATACTTAAAAATGATTTCTGATTTTTGTTAAGACTTTAAGTTTTATCATTCTTATATCTAGAAAAGAAACCTTCTGACTATTGTTTTATGGTCAGTGGTGTGTGCTGTGCTAGAGTGATATTCCTTTTCAAAAAATGCAACTAGATTAACTGTTCCCTGGGTCAGTGGGTTGTGTCAATATCATACAGGCTATTTCTGAGCTATTCCAGTTGGCAGTGTATATTTCACTTTTATCTGCTTAACTATAAGATGCTTGAGATCGGGAGTCATGTTTTATCTTTGTGTCCTCAGCATCTGGCATAGTGCATCGAATGCCATAGGTTCTCATATGTTTATTGAAGTTGTTGTTACTGAGTCTCCTCAGAGAAGCAAGTTCTGCTGCTGGATAGCATTATGTTTTAAATGAGCAAACAACATGTCTGACTGCATACTGATGATTGTAATTTACTTTTCCCTTTTTGCCTTATATACCTCTGTTTTCTCTGACTTCTTTATATACAGTCAGCTCTTGAATATTTGCTCCAGTGGAGGGAAACAGAGGCATGGATAATCCAAAGTGAAATAATCCCCAAAACATTTATATTTGGCTTTGGGTACTTACCTTTGAATGTGGGTATGTCTGTTATTTGAATTAACTAAAACAATATAAAGCCATGCTCTGAAGACCTAGAGCAAGAGAAGCTATCCAGCATCCCTACAATCCATTCATTCCATGCTGGGACTAGACATGCAGAACACTAATGTAAGCAGTGCAGTCCTCTCTCATATTTTCCCTTATTAATAATAATAGTAATAATATTAATAATGATACTAAATGTTTTTATAGCACCTTAGAATTAGGCTTTTGATATGCTTTTTCATACATTGTTATTTAATCCATACAGCAATCCAGTGAGGAAGACAAGGTAGTTATTGCCCTATATCATAGATAAAGAAGAGGATAAGTTACTTACTTAAGGTCACATGGCTAGGAAGGCATGGTATGAAATTTAACCTCAGGTCTTTTGATTCCTAGTCCAGTGCTTTTGTGTGATACCAAAATACATGTATCTCATAGGACTTCCTCCAATACATGGGAGAAGTATAGTCAAATGATTAACAAGAATGTTGGTAGGCAATTGTTTTTCATTGTCAGTCAACAAATATAATTTCAGGATACTAAGTGATAAGCTTTATATTAGTTTCCTTTAAGGAAATTCTAAATATAATTAAACTTTCCATATAGTATAATGAATTAATGTAACGTCTCCCTAACCATCGTATACAGAAATCCTGCCTAATGAGCCCCTGAAAAGAGGAGGTGATGTTTACTGTAGATCTGTTTGTTGTATAGTTGTTGAGGGATAATACAGGACTTTCTAGAATGATTTTTCAGACTTTGAAATTTAAATTTTGATGTCTATGTTTATGAATTATTTTAGTTATAGGAGAGCATAAAAATAGCTATGTAATGTGTTCTTTTTTAATAGTCTTATAATTTGCATTAACTCCTAATTATGCATTAATAACTGTTAACATAACTGATATCAATACAAAAAAGTGTAGTACTGCAAGTGAATGAATATCAAGTTTAATTTAATTGGTATGAAAATCTAGAATAAATGGAAGACTTAATCTAATTTTAGTTTATACTTGCCCTTTCCAAATACTTGATGTTTAACTTTTTATTACACAGTGATATTTTAATGTTAATGCCATGATTAATTTTCTAAAGCAAATATTATCTCCATTTTTGTAGGTTACTATTCGAGCTTCAGTTGGACCTCTTCAGTCAGGATCTTCAACTACATCTTCCATTAGTGCAAGCACTTCTACTCTTCAGCTCTCACCTCCAAGGACTAAAAATATAACTGCTAAAATTCCCACAAAATCTAACACAACCAAACCTAATACAACTAAACCCAATACAAGTAAACCTAATGCAAGTAAGCCTAATGGAAGTAAATCTAAATATAAATCAAAAATCTCTAATATACAAAAGAAACAAAGCACATTGGCTAGTAGCAATAAAAAAAGTAAAGTCAATACAGCATTGAGGAACTTAAGGTAATCTTTTATTCCTCATATATAGTTCTAATTTAATCTTAAGTATAAAAACTTTAATATAAATTTACCTTATTACACATATCTCTTATACATTTATATGCTATCACTATGACATAAAGGCCAAGAAAATAATAAAAAGGTATTTTTTTACAACTATTGAACAGTACTTGAATTACTATTTTTTTTTTATAATATTCACTTATTATACTGGTATTATATGTTGTGCTTATATCTTGTGATGTTTGTATTGCTTAATTTGATCCCTTTTATGCCAGTGAAAAATATTGACTTATGTTAAATTGTTTACACTTAATTACAGCTGTTGTTCCATAACAAATTTTTCAAATTACAACTCTCTGTTTACATGTTAATTTAAACACACTGGCCTCTATTAACAGAATATTAATAAGGCCCTCCCTTATTATTTTTATTTTAAAATATATATCATTTTCTTTATATCTCCATAAGGTATCGTCGGGGAGTTCACAAGTGCATTGAGTGTTGTTCCGAAATAAAAGATTTTGCAAACCACTTTCCTACGTATGTCCATTGTAGTTTTTGCAGATACAACACTAGCTGTAGCAAAGCCTATGTAAATCATATGATGAGGTAAGATGAGTTAAACATCTGTAATTACCAATTACAATTATAGTTCAGCAAGTTCGTTGTAAAACAGTTATCCTTTTAGAAGCCAATTTTTCTCTTCGAACCTAAACATCTAGCAATAGGGAACTTTTAGGATAATGCCCCATATACTATTTTCCCAGCATAGTAACTCAAAATTACTGGAACTAAAATTTTATGAATGGTTAGACTAATGAAATAAGGATAGGTTTGTTAGGGAAATGATTTCTCTATGGGTATTTTTTTTTTCCTATAGAATTTAAAAAAATGGTCACTTTCAAATATAAAAGGTCAAATGTTTTAAATGTATTTACCAAACAAATTTACAAAACATGTACTCTCATGAATATTACTCTTTTTAAAGCAATCACTTTAAGAGACTCCAGGATGATGTTAGGAGCCTTATTGATTCTTATTTCTCTCTCTCTCCTTGTCTGTAATCCATTGTCTTAGCAGTTCATCTATCCATCAACCATCTTCTTGTATTCATTTAGTGAAATGAGACGTTATTCCAGTCACGAGGCCACTGTTGGAACTCCTTTTTATTGATTCATTCAACTTAGGCTTTTGAGTACCCAATATTTACTCTATGCAGAGAAAGTATTCACAGCTCACATTGCTTTCATTTTTGTCTCATTAATAGGGGCATCCCTTAGAATGGATTTCTATTTTTTTAAGAATAGTCAAAAATTGTTTTGATATAGAGCAGTTAGCTTGATTATTCAAAGTGAAGTTGTTCCATTTTTTTTTTTTTTAAGTTAGAATTGAAGTATAACTAATAAAAGTGATTTTCTTACAGATCATAAAATATCCTCTATGTTACTTTCTGGTCATTTATCAGCCACTCTTTTCAAGGATTCATCCACCTTTCTTGATGGTTTTAGCACCTGTCTCCCACTTCCCCCCCGCCCCACCCCCCTTTGATGATTAATTAGCTTGACCTCATGGGACCTGGACTTCTTCATGGCCAGTGCTTCACATCAGCTTTTAAGTTCTTGTACCCCCTTTCTTACATCATTCATCATAGCCACTGTTCATTTCTTTCCAGTTCCCGTTACCCTGTGACTTTAAGGAGCTTTGACTCGTTTTTTCATTCTAACAGCACCTATTTAACTTTATAGTCCATTTCACTCGCAGGATCATCTGTTTGATTGCTGCTTTGTTTTTGTTTTAAAATCCTTTATATTTTTAGTCATCTCACTTGGCATAAAGGCCAACATGAGACTCGGACATTTTACTCTCCTGAAGTTTATGCTCAGTTCTGGACTACTCACCAGCATTTGATTCAATCAAGTTTGACTTTGTAGGCTTTAACTTTGGGTCCTATCTTTTTATTTTTAATTTTTCTTTCTTTCTCTCTTTCTTTCTTTCTTTCTTTCTTTCTTTCCTTCTTTCTTTCTTTGTTAAATTTTTAATGTTTATTTATCTTTGTGAGAGAGAGAGATTGGGAAGGGCAGAGAGAGAGGGAGACACAAAATCCGAAGCAGGCTCCAGGCTCTGAGCTGTCAGCACAGAGCCCGATGTGGGGCTTGAACTCACGAACCGCAAGATCATGACCTGAGCTGAAGTCGGATGCTCAACCAACTGAGCCACTCAGGTGCCCCATGTCTCTCTCTCTTTCAATACTTCTTTATTTTTATCTACAATTTTTATTTAAACTTTTTATGTATTCTAAAGATTTTATTTTAGTCTCTTAGTTCTTAACCTGGCCTACTAGTAAGTACTCAGTTGGAAGTCATCCTTTTAACTAATCTTTAAAAACCTCAAATTTTTTTCTTGTTACTTTTATCTAGTCATTGATCTCAGAAATCAGATATGTTCCACCTCTCCAGACTTCTAATTCTTCCACAGTCTTGTTCAGTTAACTTGCAACTTCATGTCTTCTCTCTCCCAGATTTCTTTTGCTTATAAACATTTTCAGGTACTTTTTTTTTTTTTTTTTTGGATGGAAATTTGTCCCTACTGCTTACTATCCTTATTTTTTGTCTTCCTCTTACCATGAATATTTATAAGAAGTGTTTACTAGCGTATTTATGATTCATTTCTCTACCTTTTAACTCATCCCACCGTACCAACTGACACTGACACTTTAAAAGATTATTTGTCTTTATTTATCACCATGTTTATTTACTTTTTCACTCGTACTACTCCATGACTTCTTTAGAGTATTTGACGTCATCATTCACTTTTGAAAGTATTCTCTTCAGCTTCTGTTAAATTATTACCACTATCTTTCTTCTTCCTTTTTGGCTACTCCTCTATTTCATTGTCTTGTCTTCCTTTAACTCATCTTCTTTACATTTGCTTTCTTGGTAACTTAACCACTGTCACTTTTACCTTTCAACTCTAAATCTTCCAATTTTAATCCTTAGTCTTCCTGAGGTCCAACTCTATGTTTCTAATTATTTTATATGTATTTTTACCTTTGACTCACTAGCATCTCAAAAGAACACAAATGATCCAACCTTTATCATCTGTCCAGAATTCACATGACTACCACTCAAATACTCTTTCAGGATATCATTTTGATTGGCCACTGTGCTCATCATGATTTTTGAGACTCCCATTTTTGCATTCTGCCACTTTGCCGACCAGCTACTACAATGGTCCACACCTATGTTCCATTTACTCTAAACCAGGCCCAGGCATCCTTTTCCTCGGTATACCTCTGTGTGGAATGTCTCTTCTTCCTGTGACAAATAAATACATGGTTTCCCAAATGGGGCTTTAATTCTGCCCAAAACTTCTAGGGGGCCAAATTCGAAAATATTTTCTGGTTTTTTTTTTTATTGTATTTAAATCCAAGTTAGTTAACGTGTAGTGTAATAATGATTTCAGGAGTAGAATTTAGTGATTCATCTCTTACATATAACACCCAGTGCTCATCCCAACAAGTGCCCTCCTCAATACCCATCACCCATTTAATCCATTCCCCAACCCATCATCCCTCCAACAACTTTCAGTTTGTTCTCTGTATGTAAGTCTCCTATGGTTTGCTTCCCTCTCAGTTTTTATCTTATTTTTCCTTCCTTTGCCCTATGTTTATCTGTTTTGTTTCTTTAAATTCCACATGTGAGTGAAATCATAGGATATTTGTCTTTCTCTGACTGACTTACTTCCCTTAGCATAATATACTATAGTTCCACATTGTCACAAATGGCAAGATTTCATTCTTTTGGATCACCATATACCACATCTTCTTTTTTTTTTTTTTAATTTTTAAATTGTTTTTTTAATTTATTTTTTGAGAGAGAGAGCAAGCTGGGGAGGGGCAGAGAGAGAGAGAGGGAGACACAGAATTTGAAGCAGACTACAAGCTGTCAGCACAGAGCCTGATGCAGGGCTTGAACCCATGAACTGTGAGATCATGACCTGAGTCAAAGTTGGACGCCCAACCGACTGAGCCACCCAGGTGCCCCATATACCACATTTTATTCCATTCATCAGTCAATGGACATTTGGGCTCTTTCCATAATTTGACTATTGTTAATAGTGCTGCTATAAATATTGGGGTGCATGTGCCCCTTCAAATCAGCATTTTTGTATCCTCTGGATAAATACCTACTAGCAAAATTGCTGGGTCATAGAATAGCTCTGTTTTTAATTTTTTGAGGAACTTCCATACTGTTTTCTAGGGTGACTGCACCAATTTGCACCAATTCCCACCAACAGTACAAATGCATTCCCCTTTCTCTACATCCTTGCTGACATCTTTATTTCCTGAGTTGTTCATTTAACCATTCTGACAGGTGTGTGGTGGTATCTCATTGTGGTTTTGATTTGTATTTCCCTGATGAAGAGTGATGTTGAGCATCTTTTCATGTGTCTGTTTGCCCGGTGGAAGTCTTCTTTAGAGAAGTATCTGTTCATTTTTTTGCCCATTTCTTCACTGGATTATTTGTTTTTTAGATGTTGAGTTTGAGAAGTTCTTTATAGATTTTGGATACTAACCCTTTATCCAATATGTCATTTGCAATTATTCTCTCCCATTTTGTTGGTTGTCTTTTAGTTTTGTTGATTGTTTTTTATGCTGTGCAGAAGCTTGTTGTTTTGATGAGGTCCCAATAGTTCATTTTTGCTTTTGTTTCCCTTGCCTCCAGAGACATGTCTAGTAAGAAGTTGCTGTGACTAAGGTCAAAGAGGTTGCTGCCTGTTTTCTCCTGAAGGATTTTGATGGTTTCCTGTCTCACATTTTGGTCTTTCATCCATTTTGAGTTTATTTTTGTTTATGGTGTAAGAAAGTGGCCCATATTCATTCTTCTACATGTCTCTGTCCAGTTTTCCCAACACCATTTGCTGACGTGACTGTCTTTTTTCCATTGGATGTTCTTCTCTGCTTTGTCAAAGATTAGTTGGCCATACATTTGTGGGTCCATTCCTGGGTTCTCTGTTCTATTCCATTGATCTATGTGTCTGTTTTTGTTCTAATACCTTTCTGTCTTGATGATTATAGTTTTGTAATATGGCTTGAAGTTCAGAATTGGGATGCCTCCAGCTTTGGTTTTCTTTTTCAACATTACTTTGGCTATTTTGCGTTTTCTGGTTCCATACAAATTTATAATTGTTTGTTCTAACTCTGTGAAGAATGATGGTGTTATTTTGATAGGGAATGCACTGAATGTGTAGATTGCTTTGGGTACTATAGACATCTTAACAGTATTTGTTCTTCCAGTCCGTGAGCATGGAATGTTTTTCCATTTCTTTGTATCTTCTTCAGTTTCTTTCATAAGCTTTGTATAGTTTTCAGCATACAGATCTTTTACTTCTTTGGCTAGGTTTACTCCTAGGTATTTTATGGTTTTTGGTGCAGTTGTAAATTGGATTGATTCCTTGATTTCTCTTTCTGCTGTTTCATTATTGGTGTATAGAAATGCAACCAATTTCTGTATGTTGATTTTATAACCTGCGACTTTGCTGAATTCATGTATCAGTTCTAGCAGTTTTTTGGTGGAGTCTTTGAGGTTTTCCATGTAGAATATCATGTCATCTGCAAAGAGTGAAAGTTTGACTTCTTCCTTGCCGATTTGGATGCCTTCTTTTTCTTTTTGTTGTCTGATTGCTTAGGCTAGGACTTCCAGCACTATGTTGAACAAAGTGGTGAGAGTAGACATCCCTGTCATGTTCCTGACCTTAGGGAGAAAGCTCTGGTTTTTCCACATTGAGGCTGATATTAGTGGTGGGTCTTTCATATATGGCCTTTATATACCTACTTTCTATTTTTTCTATTTTTCTATTTCTGGTTTTTATCATGAAAGGATGCTGTATTTTGTCAAGTGCTTTTTTCTGTATCCAGAGCGTCATGTGGTTCTTATCCTTTCTTTCATTAATGTGATGCATCACTGTGTTTTATTTGTGAATATTGAACCACCCCTGCAGCCCAGGAATAAATCCGACTTGATTATGGCTACTAATTCTTTTAAATTGTGGTTGCATTCGGTTTACTAGTATCTTGCTGAGAATTTTTGTATCTGTGTTCATCAGGGAAATTGGTCTGTAATTCTCCTTTTTAGTGGGGTCTTTGGTTTTGGAATCAAGGTAATGCTGGCCTCATAGAATGCGTTTGGAAGTTTTCTTTCCGTATCTATTTTTGTAGCAGCTTCAAAAGAATAGCTATTAACTCTTTTTTAAGTGTTTGGTAGAATTCCCCTGGGAAGCCATGTGGCCCAGGACTCTTGTTTATTGGGAGATTTTTGATTACAGATTCAATTTCTTTAGTGGTTATGGGTCTGTTCAAATATTGTACTTTTTCCTGTTTCAGTTTTGGTATTTTATATTTTTCTAGGAGTTTGTCCATTTCTTTGAGATTGCCCAATTTGTTGACATATAATTGCTCTTAATATTCTCTTATTATTGTTTGTATTTTTGCGGTGTTGGTTGTTATGTTCTGTTTTGTTAAACCAAGCATCATTCCACCCTTCCCTCTTCCATTTGTCATAGGCTTCCTACCTGTCCTATAAACCTCTAAATCCATTCTCTTCCAAAACATTGCCAATTAGCCCAACTCCCTCATACCCATTTTCCAGTTCCCAATGAGCCCAATCCTGCTCTTCATCATCATCACATACTGAGCTCCTACTCATTGCTGGTCTCTTATGGAACTAAAAGCTTCCATTGCCACTTTTAGGGTTTGGTAAGTCTCTTTTCCTTTTTATGTACTGGTACACTTGCCTTGTTCACTGCCTTAGGTACCTCCCATTGAATGGTCCCACCATTACTTCTACCCAGTGTGAATTCGTATTATAGGCTTGAATTCTCTATGTACAGAAGCTTCACAGTCTCTAGAGGATGAGGACTTTTAATCTCTATCCTATATCACGTCTGTACTCTTAATTCGTCTTTTTCCCTCTGGTCTCATATCTGCCCCAATCCATTCTTTAAAGACTCCCATCTCCATAAATTGACTACTCTTCCCCAAAATAAAGTTTATTGCAAATCTCATTTTTGACATTTGTGTCTCCTTATTCTTTGTTAGTCTTTAGAATGTTCCTGTTCTTCTTTTCTGTTTACCTTCTTTTTTTGGAGTATCTGATCACCACAACCACTCACAGGGATCGTTCCTCACTTTCAGCTGTATACCATTCATTTATTCTGCCTTTTATTATATTTGTGTCTGTATTGTTTCTTTGAGAAGAAGGGGCTCTTTGTATTCACCATGTCACCTAGCACAGTAGGAATAGTAAGTCATAATTATTATTTGTTGTAATTATAAAAGGCTCTAAATAAAATCTCAAAAAAGGATATTAAAAAATCTTGATGCATTTGGAGTATATTTGAAATAAGACTTTTGAAGAAGAGCATCATTAAACGTGTAATTTTTAACTGATTTTTTAAAAAAGTACTGTTACTTGTGTTTGGTTGTTTAAGTTACTGCACCTTATTTGCTTATAGCTTTTAAGTAGCAATTGAAGTCACCTGAAAAAGAAATAAATTACCATATGATAATGTCATTATTCCCCAACATTATATATATGAAGGCTTCTTCTCTACATGTAATAGAATTAAGTTAATGGACATAAGTGTTTATCTCTTTTTCTAGCACAGTTTACTGCTTGCTAAGACATATGGCAAACTGGTGGTGAAGAATGAGACAAATCTGGATTTGAATCCAAGCTTCACCAATTATTTATTACCTGTTTGACTTTGGGCAAATTACTTAACCTGACTCCCAGTTTCCTTTTTTTGAAAATAAAGTCATTGTGATAATTACAGAAAATGTACTTAAAGTGCTTAATAAAATGATTTTTGCTTAGGAGATATTCAAGTAATTATAGCTGTTATTATTTCTGAGTTGCCATTGTTAGGTATTATGGATAAAGTCCTTGCCTTTAATTTTCACAGTTTAGTAGGATAGAGATAATTTACCTAACTAAATGTGGTAAACAAATGACTATAGGAGCACGGAGAAGGTAAGAATGAGTTCTTTAAGCAAGAAATAAGGGGAGGTATTCTATAAAGGACATTTCACTTAGGCTTTACAGGATGATTTAAAATTTTTCCAAGGAAAAAGAAATATACAGTGAGGAAGACAGTAATGAATTAATTTTTATAAGATATGCTTGAGTTCATTATATACTTTGTATAGATTTATTGGCATTAAATAATAGTCATTAGAAGAACAGTTGCATAATTGTGATAGCATCATAATTGATGTCTTGTCCACAAACCATCCTCCCACCACACACATTTTTTCCAATTTTTCCTTTCTTCTGTTGCTGCAGTAGGCATATCTGGTCAGGTCTTTTTTGGCCTATAATCCTTTGCCTTCCTAACATTAGTAGTCATGAAGTTCAAATTTTTTAGAGAATATGAGACCTTTCAATATTTAATTTCTAACCACCTTTTCAGCTCCTTTAATGCTTATTTTCTTGAAAATCCCTCTGTATCTTGCTCTCTGTTTTGCCTGGAGCAAGGCAGTAGTGACCTTCTTAACTGAAATGAACTCCTAATTGTTAGCTGGTTTCTATTGCATATATCTGCATTTTTCCTTCAGGTAGCCACAAAATTTCATATGTGTCACTATTAATGTTTATAATTATTAGTAAATATGTATTCATTCATTTAACCATTTATTAGGCATTTATTCTGTGCCAGCTGCTGTTTGACTTTTTCCCCTTTCCCCCCACTGTCCCCTTGGACCTTCACTTATAGGGCAGACAACTTGCCCTCTTTCTTTTTGTATCATCAACCTCTAGTCCAGGGTCTTAAATTGTAGACATACCATCAGTATTGTTGATGCTCCTTTTGTGTTTCATCAGAAACAAATTGTTATTAGACTGAATTAAGATTATTAAGAAAATGTCAAAGGGAGTTTATTCCCTCTAGCCTTATTGAGGTATAATTTATACACAATAAAATTCACTTATTTTTAGAGAATAGCTTAATGAGTTTTGATAATTATATACAGTCATATAACTAGGTAGTGAACTTTTAGAATCTAGATTTTAACCTGTTTTTACTATATTGTTTTTAAAATTTTAACTTTTTTCTCTTTTCTTAGACTTCTATATTGTTATTAACTTTATGCAGATCTAATAGGAAGAAGAAGGATTGTTATTTTTTTTTCTTTTCCTTTTTGTGAGCTATATGGATCCACTTTTCCATTTCTATAATACAAGGATAATAATAAAGAATGGAATTTATGTAATAAATGTAAATAAAGAGACTTGATAAGCTTTTACATAGATAGGGAACTCTAAATTAAAACTGGATTCAGTAGCACGTGGGTGGCTCAGTCGGTTAAGCGTCCGGCTTCGCATCAGGTCATGAACTCACAGCTCATGGGTTTGAACCCCGCGTCAGGCTCTGTGCTGACAGCTCAAAGCCTGGAGCCTGCTTCGTATTCTGTCTCCATCTCTCTCCCTGCCCCTTCCCTGCTTGTGCACTCTCTCTCTCCATCAAATATAAATAAACATTAAAAAAATAAAACAAAAAAAACTGGATTCAGACAACTAGAATTATAAAATTACCAACATTTTAATAAGGTACAAGTTATATACAGAAATGGAAGCCATCAAAAAGACCCTAAAATGTAATCTTTTCCTCTCCTCTTACCAAATAAATAAAACCAAAATAGTCTGTTTGAGGAGAAAGAAAAAATAGCTTTTAAAAGTAACTTTTAAATCTCATTAAAAAGTAGCTTATTTGATTCACATTCTTTGGGAATCAGATAAATCTTGGATTTATTCTTCTGAAGAAGCACAGTATATGTGCACAAATTTTTGCATGTAATTTCAGTGTTTTCTAACCCACTGTGTTCTACAAAAAACCCAATTATTTTTGTGATGTTGTCTTGAATTTATAAACTCTTTAATAGTATTTATCCTCAAATTGAAGAAATGACTGTTAGAAGTCTTCTGAAGATATTTTCTGGGGATTATAGCTAGTGACAGTATATTTCTTTTCCCATACATACATACTGTGTTGGTGATGGTTACCTTGTATTTGAGAGTGACCATTGACGTGGATGATGGCTACTGGGGCTACTGCTTCTCAATGTTTAGCTTGCATAAATAAGAATCACCGGAAAACCTTGTTAAAATGGATTCTAGTGGGCCCCTCTGCCAGAGATCAATTCACTTAGGTTTGTGGGGGTTACAAGACTTTGCATTTTTAAATAATCTCCTGGGTGATGCTGATGTTATTAGTCTACGACTTTTCAGTAATACTGTGCTAAGCTAATCCTGGTTTCTAATACAGGAAAGCTTTCTTTACCAGATTTAAAAGGGTATATGAAAGCTATTATCATGTGTACAAAGTATGGTTAGTGGTTCTCTGTTTTGTGTTTAGGGGAAGCATTATTTTAGTTCTAGGGTTCTGCTTAAATTTGTTTTTTTAAAAAAAAACCTCTACTAGTAATTGCAAGGAACTCTTTAAATGTTTGATTTCACAAATGGTAAAGAGTGGCATTTAGCTGAAGGACTGTTTACTTCAAAGATCATTTGGATTTTACTCCCCCTCCCCTGAGACAGGCATGTTAAGATTGGAAAATGACTTTAAAATGATTATTGACAATGATTCATATTATACAAAAATGTTATTTGCAGACATTTAAGTGTCTTCAACTCTTCTGTAACAGATACGCAAGAATTTTTTTAAAAAGTAAAGCACATCAAACCAGTTTTTTTCAACTCTTCTGTAACAGATGAAAAAAACTGGTTTGATGTGCTTTACTTTTTAAAAAAATTCTTGCGTATTTCCTTTTTTTTTTTTTTATGTAATGGTGAAGTAGTGGTCATACAAGAATATGCTTAGAGAAATATGTGTCATTAAAAATAAATAGATAAAGTGGAATTTAAGATAAAATGTTGAATTAAACAGTGATGATAAGCATTATTTTGTTACTTATATCATGATCTTTTGTTCAAAACTAGAAACTTAAGTATAGGCTTGATAATAAAGCTATAAATTAATATGACTTACTGTATAATAAAATTAATAAAATTTGCTTTGTCTCTCCAGCTTTCATAGTAATCGTCCAAGTAAAAGGTTTTGTATTTTTAAGAAGCATTCAGAAGATCTCAGGTAACTAGTTGATCTTTTTAAATTCTATTGAAAAATTGTAGAACTTCAACTATGTGTGATGTATATGACATCTTTATTGAAATATAGTTCATATACCATGTAATTCATGCCTTTAAATTGTACAATTAACAGTTCTTAGTGTATTCACAGAGTTGTGCAGCCATCACCACAGTTACTTTTAGTACATTGTGGTCATTCCAAAAAAGGAACTCTGTACCCATTTATAGTCATTCCCATTTCCTTCCAACTATTCCCATCCCTAAGCAACCACTAATATAACTCTTGTCTCTATAGATTTGTGTATTGTGGACATTTCATATAAATGGAATGACACAATATGTGATCCTTTGTGATTGGCTTTTTCCATTTAACATATTTTCAAGATTCATCCATGTTGTAGCATTTCAGTACTTCACTTTTTAAATTGCTGTATAATACCCCATTGTATGGATCTACCATAGTTTGTTTATTAAGGTTATTTTAACTTTGAAGCCATTATGAATATTGTTGCTATAAACATTTGTGTACAAGTTTTTGTCTGGATTTGTGTTTTCATTTCTCTTTAGTGTATATGTAGGATTAGAATTTCTGGGCTATATGGTCACTCTGTGTTGCACCTTTGAGGAGCTGCCAAACTGTTTTACAAAGTACCTTTACTATTTTACATTCCCATGAGAAATGTATGAAGGTTCCAATTTCTTCACATCTTTGCCAACACTTGTTATTACCTCTTTTTGGTTACAGCCATCCTAGTGGGTTTGAAGTGGTATCTTATTATGGTTGTCCTATTTTTAAACCTGATATCAGAATGCCCGATTTAGAAATCTAAATGATTGCTACTGGACATTGGAGAGTTCTATTCATTATGTCCTTAGATTAGAGGTATGATTAGCCTATATTCTTTTGCTAAATTTCAGTGGTGACAAGTTATATCTTCATTCATTTATATTATAAAATGAGAACAAAAATAAGGCTGTCCAACAATATTTGATTATTAAAAAGATAACCTAAGATACCTAGTAAAGTGACTAACACTTTTTTAGTTTTGAAGTAAATTTCTTAAACCACTGGAATTCTTGAAATTACTATGTAGCTTCATAATTCTTATTTTTCCTTTTTCAAATAAAGATAAGTGCACAACTTGCTTACCATGTAGAAAGAACTGTTGATGAGTATTTCTAAAGATATTGATAATTCATTTTGATTGTACTACACACTTAACTCAGAATCCACTGAGCACCATTTTTTTTAATATTCTTTTGAAGCATTTGGACTCTCTTGTTCTTTATTTTGTTCACGTTGCCATTGCTACTTGGAATATCAGTGTCTTTGCTGCACCAAGCTAATATATAGAGATAAAGTTAGCCAGTACTTGTTTTGGTGCTTTGACTTAGTGGAAAAGGTAGAAAAAGGGATGATATTATGTTTCAGGATCTTTGTACTTACTGGTTCCTATGACTAGTTTCACTCCCCAGATGTATTAGTCTGTTGTCTCCTTTGGGTTGCAACTCTGAGCCTTTCCTTGACCGCTTGATTTTTAGATTATATCTTCTCCCTGTGCCTTACCCCAGCACTCCCTATCTCCTTTTTATGCTCATTTTCATTCAGATCATCTTTTATCATCTGACATACTGTATACTTTACTTTTAAATTTTTCTGTGTGCTCTCACTAGAATATGTGAGGTTTGGATTTTTGTCACTGCCAGGAATTGATTAGTGCCTGGCACATGGTAGGCACTCAGTAAATATTTGTTGAATAAGTTAATGTATATGTTGAGAATGACTTATATGAACAGTCATATAAGTCTTATATAACAGATTTATATGAACAGAATAGGCCCCATCTATTATATAGGGATCAGTGGCTCACAGGGAGAGAAAATTTTGATTCAGCTTTTAAAATGCATTAGTACAGGGGCGCCTGGGTGGCGCAGTCGGTTAAGCGTCCGACTTCAGCCAGGTCACGATCTCGCGGTCCGTGAGTTCGAGCCCCGCGTCAGGCTCTGGGCTGATGGCTCGGAGCCTGGAGCCTGTTTCTGATTCTGTGTCTCCCTCTCTCTCTGCCCCTCCCCGGTTCATGCTCTGTCTCTCTCTGTCCCAAAAATAAATAAAAAAAAAAGTTGAAAAAAAAAATTTAAAAAAAATAAAAAATAAAAAAAAAAATAAAATGCATTAGTACAGATTTTAAAACATTTACTGAATTCAAGGAAATAGATTAAGATTATATTACATGTTGCCCTTACTAAAAATTTTTATAAGAATAAAAAGGGCTTTTTTCAAAAGATGAGATTTTAGTTTGATTTTTTTTAAGTTTTTATCTATTTATTTTGAGAGAGAGAGAGAAAGAGGAGAGTGTACATGAGCAGGGAAGGGGCAGAGAGGGGGGGGGGCGAGAAAGAGAATCCCAAGCAGGCTCTGTGCTGAGAGCACAGAACCTCCCACAACTATGAGATCATGACCTGAGTTGAAATCAGGAGTTGGATGATTAACTGACGCAACCACCCAGATCCCCTAAGTTTGATTTTTACCATAATGTTTCAAGCTCAATTGTGCGTATGTGTTTTAAATGAACTATATGATTTTAAAGATCTGGAATACTTTTCTTTCAACTGGAATAGGTCTCAAATTGAAAATGGTCAATTTCTGTGAATGGACATAGCATACTTATAATTGTAGAACAGTAGTTTTTGTAATTAGTCTTTTATTAGATTGGAATAGTCACTCTTTAGCTATTTATGATACATCTACCAGGTACATAATATAGCAGGTCCTATGAAGAGGACAGTGATGAATTAGTCTTGGAACCAGCCTTTAGGGAATGTACAGTTTATTGGGGGGGAGATAAGGCATGAACATACAAAACTATAATAAATCAAGGAGGTTTTTGTTAAGTTCAGTAGAGTTTTTTTTTTTTTTTTTTTTTTTTTTTTTTTTTCCCCAAAGGAGAGAGTGGTTGTTTTACTTGGAAATATCTGCATAGATGTTAGGTGTACTTGGCTTTAAGGAATGAATATTTATACTGATAGAAGGTGCACAGAGGCATTCGAGTTAGAAGGAATAGTGTGAATAAGGTGCAGAAATGAGAAAGTACAAGGCATACAGAGGGAATAGCTAGTAGTAAATGGATGGAGCATGAAGTTCAGATAATGGTAATAAGGAAAGAAGTCTTGAGCAGTAGTTTTAAGCCTAGAGCCAAATTATAAAAGTGTTGAAAATAAGGTTAAGGAACTTGGACGTAAGTTGGAGAACATTGGAGAACCGTTGATACTTTATATAGAATCAAGTGATAAGGAAGATTTAACAATAGGATGAGTTATAGATGCATGAATCCTACAGATTGGGACAATTGTAGTTATGAACAATTTAGTTAGTTAAAATGATGAGGCAGTATTATATTGTCTTTGAGACTATGGGCTCTGGAATCAAAGTGCTCAGTTTCAAACCTAGTCTTTACCTTTACCGGCTCTATATCCTTGGTAGTTTACTAAGCTAACTTTATAAAAAGATGATAAATTCTAGCACCTGCCTTTTTGGGTTGTTAAAATATTTAGATAAGATGGTAGATGTATGTCTAAAATTGTTAGCTTGGCACAGTATAAATAATAAATATTATAAAATCCTTGCCATACTTATTATTTTAAGGAAGAAGAGACAGAGATAACTATAGTTTGAGTTTTACTATTAGAGGAAACATCATAAGAAAGACAAGTCAGGAGAAATTAATTTGGGAAGGAAGTACGTGATTTTAATAATGGTCAGTTTTAATGTCCTAATATGACATCTAGGTGTAAATACACATCACATTGTTAGAGTAGAGCTTCAGATAAGTCAATCTAAGGTATGTTATTTGTTTGTATTTGTATATTGGTAAAACACTTAAATTTATTAAGTTATGTGATGAACTTCAAGACTGTATTTATGCTTTGTTGATAAATTGACGGTAACAATGATCACATCACATAATCTATTTTTTTTTTTTTTAACCTAAGCAAAAATAACTTATAAGCAGGATTCCAAAGAATCTCATGAACCCATAAGAGGAGGAGGTGGAACCAGAACAAATGAGGGAAATAGAAAGCTACCAATTGCTAACATTGCTTCTCTCTAGTCTGAGTTGCTGAGGCAGGATGATCTTGTCTTTAATATTTTCTCTGGACTTGTGTTCCATTTTCTTTTCTCAGTGCAGACCAGCCTTCTTTACTGATGACTCAAATATAGTAGTCCCATTCCCCATGTCTTCCCAGATCAAGAAGTTTGATTACAAATTCTAATTAAGAATCCTTGTTTAGTGAAGGTCCCAGTAACTATAACTAGTGGAAGAGTAATTTAGCTACTGCTTACCATTGAGACTGCTTTTAGTTTCTGGAAGGGTAGTTTAATAGAGAAGACTATATAATTGGTTATTAAAGTATTTAAATCTTAACTTCCCTTAAGCTTTTAAGTTTAACTTTAAAATATTCCATTTGGAAATCTAGTACTCTTTTTAAAAATTTTTTAATGTTTATTTTTGAGAGAGAGAGGGAGAGGGAGAGACACAGTGTGAATGGGGGAGGGGCAGAGACAGAGGGACACAATCCGAAGCAGACTCCAGGCTCTAAGCTGTCAGCACAGAGCCTGAAGCGGGACTCAAACTCACAGGCCATGAGGTCATGACCTGAGCCAAAGTCACAGGCTCAACCAACTGAGCCACCCAGGTGCCCCTAGTACATTTTAATAATCACTTTCAAGAGAGCTTTTAATTAATGTTTGATAAAAAGTTCATTTAAGTTGAATAAATTTTTTAAACAGTCCCATTTATAGTTCAGGTTTGTTAACAACTTAACATCATTTATACTTTTAATATATTTGATTTTTTTAAACAGCACTTCAAATGCTTGACACACAAGATCCCAAGTGCTTAACTCTAGTAAATATAATAAATTAAGCATATAGTGGTTTTCTAAATTCTCTGAAACACTTCCATATATTTGCAGGCTTAATAATATTTTAGAATACCTTTCAACAAAAAATCAGACGTTTAAACACAATTTAAATCTTAAGGCCAGTGTCACATCCTGCAATATGCCAATTGTGTTTAAATACTTCAAATAGCAAATGCTACACAGTTTGATCCAATGAGTATAAAAATTATTCAACAAAAAGTATCAATGGCTTTGAGAATTCTTTCCTAATATTTTTGAAAATTTGTAATCATTACAGATTTCATTTAGGAACTACAACACCCAGTGAGGTTTTCTTAGGGGAACTCATAATTTTGGCTCCAGCAAGTGGACCAGTTGCCAGTGCTGATATACTAAGTACCTCAAGCTTTGCACTTTTATGGTGAATTAACTACTTTAGTTAATACAGCGTTAAATGAGAATAGTGGCAATACCTTTAACATATGGTACACAATTGATGGCAGCTACAACATGATCTGTTTTTAAAGCCTTAATGTTTCTTTTCTAATTTTTTCATCACCTAAGTGAAACACTAGATTATAAAGTCTTTCAGAGCACAGACTATATTTTTGGTCATCATTATAATCACAATACAGTATAATAGTACAGTATGTATCAAGAAGCCTTAGTAAACATACATTAAGTGAATGAATACTGTATGCTTGCATTGCAGATGAGCAGAGGCACAAATAGATTGTGACTTATTGAAGAGACACATGTTGTTAGTAGAGCCAAGGTTGGGCTATAGATCTCTTGTCACCCAGGTTTTAGCAACTGACATGAACTGTAAAAGTTTATAAAGCAGGGGTGCCTGGGTGGCTCAGTCGGTTGAGCATCCAACATTGGCTCAGGTAATGATCTCATGGTTTGTGAGTTTGAGCCCTGCATCAGGCGCTGTGCTGACAGCTCAGAGCCTGGAGCCTGCTTCGGCTTCTGTGTCTCCCTCTCTCTCTGCCCCTCCCCTGCTCACTCTCTCTCTCTCTCTCTCTCAAAAATAAACAAACATTAAAAAACGTTTATAAAGCAAAAATACTTTCTGTAAATAAATAGTAGTATAACTTGAATATGGCTTTTCCATTTTCTAGAGAATCATTTCAGTTATATCAAGTTTCTATAATAAAAATGGGAGTGACAGTTATGACATAAAAAGCAAATTATAGAAAAGTAATCATTGAACTTGTATATGGATTTTTATAAAAGATGAAAACCTTTTCTTTTATACTGTTTCCTTTTTTTTTTTATAGGGGCATTACTCTAGTGTGCCTTAATTGTGATTTCATAGCTGATGTTTCTGGCTTAGATAATATGGCCACACACTTACGTCAACATGAAACTCATACTTGTCAAGTTGTAATAGAGAAAGGTACGTATTTATAATTGCATTACTTTGGATTTTTGAAATTTGTCCCAGTATTTTTGGTCAGCTACAATATGAGCTCTTTACTAAATCGTTATTCTCACTCATATTTCATATGCCATTTTAAATATAAAACTTTTCTTCTAATTTCAGTTTCTGTTTGTATCCCAACTTCTGAACATCTTTCTGAGTAAGTTTAATTTTTAATTCAGTGCAATTTAATTTGATGGATTTTAGCACTATTGCATTTTAAAATGTATCATTAATAGAAATGAAAAATATTAAAGTATTTTGTTTGTTTGTTTTTTTTTTTTAAAGCTGCTTGTTGAAATAGGTTCCTGCTCTTTGGAGCTCGTGACCTGGTGCAAGACAAGTTGGAATTTCCTAAGTTCAAAGTTCTGAGATGTTTTCTTACACAAAGGCAGTTAAGCAGCCAAGTTCATGACACTAGCTCTCATTATTCAGCAATTTTCAGCTTCAAATGGGACTAGATTCTTATTCCACCTTATCTTTGTGTCAGGTTGACATATCTTAACATATGTTTTTTGTTTTTTTTTTTTCTCCCAGTTGGCTCTCTCCAAAAATAACTTTTGTTGCTACGGTCATTTCTTACTTTGCTTAAAATAATTTGCGTTTTTCTCTGCTGTACTTGCCTTCAGAATAATACATTCTAAATGATATAGCTGTTTGTCTTTTTGTCTGTTTTGTCTGCTTTCTTAATTTCTTATAAGTCTTAAGCTTTTAGGCCAGATGATTGTCTTTTTCCTCATCTGTTGTCTGTCATTGTACTATTTTTCTTATTTTTCAGATGCAGAGGCAGCCCAGAGATTTCAAAAAATGTCCAGGGTACACCTGGAAAGTGTCCCCCTTCGATGGACACAACTGATGCCTGTTCTCTCTTTCCAAGGAATGTGAATAATTTGACTGTGGGACCTGCTCTAGGTTGTGGTCTCAAGAAATCAGATTTTGGGGAGACTCCCTTCCTTCATGGCTGGCCTCCCGTAAGGCTGATGCTGATTTAGCCAGAGATGGTTTTAAGCCCACCAAATTGAGCACAACTTCCCACTGGGGGCTTGGCTCTTGATCTTAGGCTTGTGGGTCACTTGTGGCCAAGAAAACCCATTCAGATAAGTGCTTCAACATCCAAGTTGAAGTGTAGTCATTTTGGCTGCTACCTTTTAATCTTTATCTAGCATGAATGCAGTCCAAGGAATACAAAAGCTCTCTGGTTGTTAGGAAACCATGGTTATTTTTATGTCCTTGGAACAACAGGTCTCTAAACTTATGTTCCAAATTGCAGTTATTTTTCTATCATTTAAAATATATTACTCAGTGCTAACTTTATTATAGAGTTTTAGCAATACCAATTCTCAGATTTTTGAATTAAAAAAAATTTAATTTTGGTAGCTTGGTTTTATGTTCTCCAGATTTACAGATGTCTATTTTATGATGTCTATTTTTATATTCTTTTTTTGAAAACTGTTGTTTAGTGTTTGCTTTGTTTTGTTAAGAACTCCAAGAGATTCCCTGGAATTCTCTATGGATTTCTTTATAGCTGCCTATTTATAGCTTTTTAATTTGGCTGTTGTTCAGACCATTAGACATTATTATATCCTCTGTCTTACTTTGGGATATTTATTATTAATATTATCTTAATGATTGTGAATTTTAAAGTGTAAAGAATTGGAAGAACCTCTTCTTGCAGACCTTAAAACAGGTTTTAAAGTCACATGTTTGTACGTCAAATACATAATAGCCACTTAACCATTAATGTAGTTTCTTTGGGTAAAGATAACATTAAAAATGATGGGGGCCAATAATGCAGTTGTTATATTTTATATATATATTTCCTCATACATATGTATATTTTAAATATTGAACATTTGTTTATTTTAGCTATATTAAATATAGATATAAACAGTTTTGATGCTATTAATTTCTTTTAATAAAAGTTGTATTGTTTAAGTGCCTCAGGAATTATTTACCAATAAAGAATTCATATGAAAGCTATAGATTTTTATCATATAAATAGGAGCATTGCTTTAATTGTTTTATGGAGGCCTTGTTATTATTTGGCCTGCAAACTGAAAGCTGTGTCTATTTAATGCATCTTGCATTTTTTCCTCCAGAACAATTGAAAGGTCACTATAGTATACCAATTTCTTGAATTTTAAAAACAAGCAAAATGCTTTTTGTGATCTTACCTGCTGTGAGGTTAGGAGCCTCTGAAAGTATGACCTCAGTTATGTTTTTTACTCTAAAATCAAAACTTCTTTAATTTTACTTTGAAAGAGATTTAAAGCCAACTTAGATGACTACTTATTATAAAATGTGCTCCTTGCAAATAGTAAGAATAATAAGTTGAATCCATTAGTGTTACATTTCCAAAATAATTTGTACTGTAAATGAATGATTTTCCAAAAGCTCCCAAAGTGGCTTGTTTCTTAATAATTTGACATGGGGATATATTAGTCTTTATTTCCTTATCTGTCTCTAGAAAATTTTTGTCATTCACCCTCTTTCTACCCAATTTTTAAAAATATTTTAAAATTTTGCCCAGAAACAACAACTTCTTTCTGTTTTTAGCATAAGTTCCTTTTTGTTTATAAATCTTTGTTTTGTTCTACCTTGGTTAAAGCTCAAAAATATGATAAACTACATTATTTTTTTAATGTTTGATTTATTTATTTTGAGAGAGTGCACACGAGCAGGGGTGGGGAAGAGAGAGACAGAGAAAGAGAATCCCAAGCAGGCTCTGGGCTGCCAGCAGAGAGCCTGATGCGGGGTCAAACTCTTGAACCGTGAGATCATGACCTGAGCTGAAATCAAGAGTCAGACACTCAACCGACTGAGCCACCCAGGTGCCCTGATAAACCACATTCTTGATAGAACAATGTAGGAGTACTGCATTGTGTTCTTTCCTAGGACTGTATCTTATAGTGTTATCCAGTTTATTTTCTTGAAGTTTAAGTTCTTAAAGTTCTATCACCTATAACTCCTTTTTTAAAAAGTTGGTTTAAATAAAACATTAAGGCAGTTGATGTAAAATTTGCTTATTATAGGCAGTGGTTGAATTTTAGTTTGGTTTTAGCTTGAGTCTGATCCCTCCTTACCATCAAGTTTATTCACCTCATCAGAAATTGTCATTTCATGCATGTTTGTTTTGGTGACCACTGAATAAAAAGTGAGATTGGTTCAGTTTGAGTCCATCACCATTCTTAGAAAAAATGATTCCTAAGCTACATAGACTTAGGACTCTTGCCATATTTGTGTCACATTTTGGCAAAACACCTTGCTGTTTTGGGCCTCGTTTATTTATTCAGTGTTTCTTAAACATCTGATTTGTGCCTGGCACCATTCTAAATGCTAGAAAAATGAACTGAAATCTCTGCCCTCCTCGAGCTCATGTTTTATTTAGTGCTGAAAGACTGACAATAAAAAGTAAATAAAACATATGGTATATTAGGTTGTGGTCAATATTGGGGAGAAAAATTGAGTAGGAAAGGGGAATAAGGAGTACAGGGTTGGAGGTGGGAGGCTTCCATTTGAAAGTTGTTGGTCAGAAAAGGCCTTTGAGTCGACACTGGAGTGAAAACCCGAACTGCAAGGAGACTGGGTTGGTTGCAAATGAGTGAGGAAGAGAGAGAGAGCAGTAGGAGGCAGGGCGTGGGAGGTAATGTAGGCCATGTGTGAATTTGGCTTTTACTCTGAGATAAGAAGCTGTTTATTAGAAGATTTTGGATAGTGAAGTCTTTTATATCTCAGTAAGAACTACAATCAACAAAAAACCTTAAATAGAGAAGAGTGTTTATATTACTCTAGCCCCTGTCTTGAGGATAAACTCTAGAAGACCAAGGGCAAATTTCAGAGGATTAGTTGGGAGGCTATTGTAATAATCTGGTAGGAGATGGCAGAGGGTTAGGCTAGGCAACTAGCAGTGTGGGTGATAAGAGGTTTGATTTGGGGTATATTTTGAATTTGTTGTTGGTTTGGATGTGAAGTAAGAGAAGAGGATGACTTCATAGTTATTACTCTGAGCAACTAGAAAGATGGCATTGTTATTAATTGAGATGGGGAAGACTAGGAAGAATACATTTGGAAGGGAAGATGAAGACTCTGACTTGGTACATGTTTTAGTTTGAGATACCTCTTAGACATCCAAATGGAGATGCCATAGTCATTCACTTGTGTGAGGTTAGGGGAGTTTCTAGGCTGTAAGTATCATTGAACACTGTTAAATGCCATTGGAATGAATATAAGTAAGACCAGAGTAATATGAATTAATTGGTATATTATACCACTGTCAGTATCTTGATTATGATTTTGTACTATAATTTTGTAAGATGTTATCACTGGAGAAAACTGGACAAAAGGTACATGGAATCAATATATATTATTTCTTACAATTGCATGTGAATATACAATTGTCCCCAAATAAATATTAAATTTAAAAAGGTCATGGGACTATAGATTACCGAGGAACACAGTAGAGATAGAGAAAAGGTAAGGTCCATAGTTTGAGCTCTGTGGAATCTGACAATAAAGGGTTAGGGAGATGAAAAGGAGGAGGAGACTAAACAGTGGTGGCCAATGACATAGAAGAAAACCAGGGGAGTGGTGGTGTCCTTGGGGTCACAGTTACTCTTTTTGTAAATAGGAGTGCAGACATGTTGTAGGGTTCTGGAATTCTGTTATTCAGTATTGGTTATACCTACATGCTATAATTTGTTCTTAGGAGAAGATGATTACAGAATGCCGCATATCCTTATCTCTGGTAGCAGAACCTTTTGACCTTAAAAAAAAACTAAATGTCTGCATTAATCCTTAGCATGGTTAACTCTCTACATATATTCTCATAAAAGTAATTCTCTTGCATTTCTATAAAAGAAAGTAAGTCATTGTTTCCCAAATGAATGGTGGAACTAGTGTGTCCAAAATTTATAAAGTGTCTGGGGGGGGGGGGGAAGTTTCCATAGTCAAATAAGTTTAGGAAATACAAGTTAAAATTATATAGATTCTTAAAAAAATTTTCTTTTAATTTTTAATGTATTTATTCTTGAGAGAGAAAAAGAGAGAGAGAGAGTGTGTGTGTGAGCCTCAGAGGTCAGAGAGAGAAGGAGACAGAAGCTGAAGCAGGCTCCAGGCTCTGAGCTGTCAGCACAGAGCCCGACACGGGGCCAAACTCACGAACTGTGAGAGCGTGATCTGAGCCGAAGTCAGATGCCCAGCCGACTGAGCCACCCAGGTGCCCCTAAATAGATTCTTTAATATAGGATTTTTCATGCTAGATGTGGCCCATGAGTGTCTGCAAGAATATTTATTCAACCTTACTTACTAATTTCCTGACATTAATTTCCATATAATACGTATGTAGAATGCTGATTTAGAGGAATCATTCTTCAGATTCTCTGACTTGAGAAATAAATAGTTGTGTAGGGTTAACGAGGATGGACTCCTAGACATTTCATTCATTTTTATGTATTTTTCTAGACTTTATAACTTGATAGCAATGTACATTTTCATATTTTTAGAAGTTAAATAAAATCATATCTTCCTTTATGTTTATAAAATTGAAGAAATACATAACAGGGACAACCAGTTATTAGCTTATTCTGTCTCTGATCATAGCTGCAACAAATTTTTTTTTTTTTTTTTTGGAGGAGGAGGAGTATGGTTACTTTTCATTTCACACTAAGAACCTTAAGAATCTCTCATTTATTTGTAGCTTCTTCTCCTTATGCTTAGTTTATCAATATACCCACTTACCTACTTTTCTTGAGGCTATTTCCAGCCTTTTATTATCTGATTATCTGTTAAGGAGTTTCTTCCAATGTAAAGTTTTGATACTAGCTCCACATTAAACCCTCTCAGACTGCTAAGGGGACAGTAGTTAAATAGCATAAGCTCTACAGTTGAGTGCCTCGTTTGGAGTTCCTACCCTGCTGCTTACTAGAGTGTGTGTGACTTTGGGTGGGTTACCAGTTGTCTGTGCCCCATTCCTCATTTGTAAAAATGAAGATAACAACAGTACTTGCTTATAAGGTGTTGAGGGAATTAAATGAATCAGTTTATGCATATAGTTCTTACAAAATAATTGGTCCATAGGAAGTGCTATACAAGTGTAAAGTTATCGGTGTTACTATTGTTGTTATATTACTACTGTTCATGATTTTATTTCTGCCTGCATTTTCTTAATCTTCATTAGGATTACTATTTTCAACCTAAGCTTCCCATACCATTTTCACAGATCAGTTTTGTTAACTTTCTTTTCCTAACCCAGTATATATATATTTTTTAGAGTTATTGTTGAAGCAAATAGTAGTCATGCCATTAGATTTTTGGTATCTGATGCTCACCAAACTGCTGTTTGAGAATGTCTGTGAATGCTCCTAGGTTCCCTTTAGTCATAATTGTATTTTATAAATAGTAAGAATAGTCTTTCCACCTAATTATCCTGCCTTATGCTGATTGCACTGTGGTTCATCTCATATTTTCAGTCCGTCTCTCTGATTTTGAGATCCTTCAGCAGCCTCACTCTAATCATTTTGGTATTTGACTACCTGAGTTTGCTCTCATCTCCAAACTTGGAGAAGCTACTGTGCATCTCCTTTCCTTTGTCATTTATTGAAATATAGGAACCTATTGTTTCGAATCCTCCACATGGATAAATATCTGTCTCCATCCCACTGTGAAGTATGGTATTGTGAAAGGAGTGCAGCTGTGAAATAAGGCAGCCCTAGGCTTAAGTGCTAGTTGTGTATCTAACCAGCTCGTTGAGCCCCAGCTTCCTCATCAGTGAAAGGTCTGTGAGAATTCCTTACAGAGTCGTTAGAAGAAAAAGACATAATGTATGAAAATTAAATTAGTTAAGTTATTAACTTAAATAATTGAAATTATTAACTTCAATAATTACAATTATTTAGCATTGGCCTGACAAAAAGTAGTTAATAAATGCATGTTGTTGCCATTGCTGTTCCAGCTGCTGCTGTTACTACTGCTACTACTGTTAAGGCACTTCCTGTTACTGCTCCAGCTGCTCCTGCTCTTTCTGCTGTTAATACTGTAATTACTGCTACTGCTGATGACAGGAGACCCTGGACACCACCTGTCAGTGGCATCTTCTCATCATTGAGAGTTTTAGTGCAATCGATTTGCACTGTAGTTATTTGTAATTTCGGCTTGTACTTCACAGATCTTGCAGTACCTTCCTCCAAACTGCTGGGTGGATGGCATCTTATTGAAGTGCTTCAGTTGCATCTGATATAATTCTTTAATGTCAGATTGAGTATAGTTCTTACTTTTCTTGTCTAGAGACTATGAAACAACACCCTTGTTGAAAACTCGTACATAGGGGCACCTGGGTGGCTCAGTCGGTTAAGCATCTGACTTCAGCTCAGGTCATGATCTCACAGTCCGTTAGTTTGAGCCCCGTGGTGGGCTCTGTGCTGACAGCTCAGAGCCTGGAGCCTGTTTCAGATTCTGTGTCTCCCTCTCTCTTTTCCTCCCCCACTCATGCTCTGTCTCTCTCTGTCTCAAAAATAAATTTAAAAAAATAAAAAAAGAAAACTAGTACATAATTCTCTCTGTTGAGGAGAAAACATTCCCTTTGAGCGTATAGAATCCCCCTTTAAAAGAAAACTTTTAAAATTATTAGTAGGCATTCATTTCCTGGCTACTTATTCGATATTACTAGATTTATGGATATGTATAACTGTGCCAGGTAGTAGTAGTAAAGTTGCTGTTCCTTTTGTAGACCTTTGAAATGATTTTTTTTAAAAACTTTACAATGTGAGGGGGTAATTCAATCATGGAATTGTACTTTTCTATTTGTTTTTCCCTTATTTTCATTTTCTTCTTCCTCTGTCTTCTCCAGTATACTATCTGGGTGAATTAATTATAACATAGAATAGAAGTAAATTTTCAGGTTTTTTGCAAGGTTAATTTTCTTGACAACAAGTTCAGGTTAGAAAGATATTCCCCTCTAACACATCTTGAGAGTATGAGTCCATAGTAAATCCACAAAACCTCAAACTTAGAAAACTAGGCTACTTAACCAGTTGTCTACTTTATTGATTGAATCAAATGCACTAAAAGCCACTGTTTAAAGTGATTTTAGAAGTTGATTTGGTTGTCTCAGTTACCTTTAAGTTTGTTTTAATCAAAGTACAGTAAACACCGGAGTTGAAGACTCCTCTCTCTTATTAACTTTATGTTCAAGTTACTTACTTCAGTTTCATTTGTGAAATAAATTTAAAAATAGTTTTTATACTATTGTTTAGAAGATTTCAGGAGTGTAAAATATTTTACAAATAAAAATTTGTATTATGTTTTATTAAATACTCCTAATTAAAAGAGTACTAGGAAGAAATGAAAACAAAACTTACTTTCCTTAAAACTGAGTTCCTCTGTCTTATTTCAGAATGGCTACTGTGTTTTATTCTTAACACCAATTGTAACTGCATGGCTCTTTAATAGTATGATGTAAATAAATAACCCTCCCATATATTCCTTGACCCAAACATTGATTTCTTGCCTTCTGTATCAAGTGCTGGATATGGAAACGTGAATAAGGCATATAGTTCATGCCATCAGAGTAATTACAGAATAAGCCAATCAGAATTGTAGACACTGAATCCACATCTTCACAGGGCCACATAGTAAACTGATTTCATAACCAGTTAAACCAGTAATACCATGTATATATTACATTATGTGATTTTTGTGAAATACTATACCAACAGAGAATCTGGACTTGTTCCCAAAGAGAAATATCACTATTATACCACTCTAAACAATACCAGTAACTCATTAATTATCCTTCATAAATGTAAGCCATAAGTAAGCTCTTTTAGAAACAGAATGGCAGCCTTTTTAAGTAAGCTTTATGTTTAGGAATACTATCTTTCTTTAATGTTTACTTCTGGGGCGCCTGGGTGGCTCAGTCAGTTAAACGTCCGACTTCAGCTCAGGTCATGATCTGACAATCTGTGGGTTCGAGCCCCGCATCGGGCTCTGTGCGTACAGCTCAGAGCCTGGAGCCTGCTTCAGATTCTGTGTCTCCCTCTCTCTCTGCCCCTCTCCTGCTCATGCTCTGTCTCTCTGTGTCTCAAAAATAAATGAAAACATTTAAAAAATTTTTAAAAAATAAATAAAAATGTTTACTTCCATTGAATACTGTGACCATTGAAGAGTATGTAAGAAATCATTCCATTATTTTCTTGTGAAATTCTGAAATTATTTGGAGAAATTATTTGTTCTGAACACATTATCTAAGTTAGGGAATCTTAAGTATTCAAAATGGTCAGTGTCTTCACTTCATATATTTGATTTAGTGGGAAAAAGGCAAACTGATCTCATTTATGAGGTATATGGAATTTATTTTGGGCTTATTTCCTTCTCTAAACTAAAAAAGTATTTTTTAAGTTTATTTATTTTGAGAGAGAGAGAGAAAGTATGAGTGGGGGAGGGACAAAGAGAGAGGGAGAGCGAGAATCCAATTGGGCTCCACAGTCAGTGAAGAAAGACCCCGATGTGGGGCTGCATCCTACAAATTGTGAGATCATGACCTGAGCCGAAATCAAGAGTCAGACGCTTCACCAACTGAGCCACCCAGGGTCCCCTAATTTTTTTTTTTTGAGTATAGATGACACACAGTAATCCATTAGTTTCAGGTTACAGCATATGGTAATTCAACTTCTCTATAAATGCTACGCTCACCACAAGTGTAGCTACCATCTGTCACCATACAACACTATTGTAATATCATTGACTATATTCTCTATGCTGTACCTTTTATTCCCATGACTTATTCCGTAACTGGAAGCCAGGATCTCCACTCCCCTTCCCACATTTTTCCCATTCCCTACCACATTCACCTCCAGCAACTATCAGTTTGTTCTCTCTATAGGTCTCTTTGTGCTTTTTGCTTGTTTATTCATTTGTTTTGTTTTTTAGATTCTACATATGAGTGAAATCATACAGTATTTGTCTTTTTGTATCTGACTTATTTCACTTAGTGTAATGCCCTTTAGGTCTATCCATGTTGTTATAAATGGTAAAATTTCATCCTTCTTTGTGGCTGTATAATATTGCAGTGTGTGTACACATATATACATACATATACATACACATGTATGTACATATATGTACAAGTTATATATATATGTACATATATAACTTCTTCATTATACACTCATATATTGATAGATATTTGGTTTGCTTCCATATAAATTATGCCACAATGAACAAAGGGGTGCATATATCTTTTAGAACTTATGTTTTCCTTTTCTTTGGGTAAATACCCAGTAGTGGAATTATTGGGTCAGGTGATAATTCTATTTTTAATGTTTTGAGGAACCTACATACTGTTTTCCACAGTGGCCATGCTATTAACATTCTCACCAACAGTACACAAGGGTCCCTTTTTTTTGTACATCCTCACCTTGTTCTTTCTTGTCTTTTTGATTTTAGCCATTATGACAGGATTTAAAGTGATCTCTCACTGTGTTGTTTTAATTTTAGTTAAAATACTTCAATATTGGTTTCAGGAGTAGAATTTAGTGATTCATCATTTACATACAACACCCAGTGCTCATCACAAATGCCCTCCTTAATACCCATCATCCATCTATCCCATCTCCCACCTATCTCTCTCCATCAACTCTCAGTTTGTTCTCTATCGTTAAGAGTCTCTTGTGGTATGTTTCCCACTCTCCTCCCCACCGCCCCCCCATATATTCACCTATTTTGTTTCTTAAATTCTACATGAGTTAAATCATATAGTATTTGTCTTTCTCTAATTGACTTATTTCACTCAGCATAATACATTCTAGCTCTATCTATCTTGCAAATGGCAAGATTTCATTGTGGTTTTGATTTGCATTGCCCTGATGATGAATGATGTTGAGCATCTTTTTATGTGACTGTTGGGCATCTATATGTCTGCTTTGGAAAAATATCTATTCAGGTCGTCTGCCCATTTTTTAATTGAAATGTTTGTGTTGAGTTGTGTAACTTCCTTATATATTTTGGATATTAGCCTTTTGTCAGATATATCATTTGTAAATATTTTTTCTCAATCAGTACATTGTCTTTATTGTTTTGTTGATGGTTTCCTTCACTATGGAAAAGGTTTTTTTTTTTTTAAGTTTATTTATTTTGAGAGAGAGAGTGCACGCATGAGCTTAGAAGGGGCAGAGGGAGAGGGAGAAAGAGAATCCCAAGCAGGCTCTGTACTGTCAGTGCAGATCCTGATGCGGGGCTTGATCTCATCAACTGTGAGATCATGACCTGAGCTGAAGTCAGGAGTTGGCCACTTAAGTGAATGAGCCACCAGGTGCCCCAAAAGCATTTTTTTTATTTCAAGTTTTTATTTAAATTTTAATTAGTTAACATATATGGTAAAATTGGTTTCAAGTGTAGAATTTTAGTGATTTCGTCACTTACACATAACACCCAGTGCTCATCCCAACAAGTGCCCTCCTTAATACCCATCACCCAATTAGCCCATCTCCGCCCACCTCCATCCATCAACCCTCAGTTTGTTCTCCATAGTTAAGTCTCTAATGGTTTGCTTCCCTCTCTCTGTTGTTTTTTTCTCCCTTCCCCTATGTTCATCTCTTTTGTTTCTTAAGTTCCATATGAGTGAAATCATATGGTATTTGTCTTTCTCTGACTTATTTCACTTAGCATAATACACTCTAGCTCCATCCACATCATTGCAAATGGCAAGATTTTGAGGGCTAAGTAATATTCCATATATATATATATATATATTTACATAAATATATCAAAATACGGTATACACACACACACACACACACACCTTTATTCATTAGTCGATGGACTTTTGGGCTCTTTTATAATTTGATTATTGCTGATAATGCTGCTATAAACATCAGGGTGCATGTGCCCCTTCAAATCTGTATTTTGGTATCCTTTGGGTAAATACCTAGTAGTGCAATTGCTGGACAGTAGGACAGTTCTATTTTTAACTTTTTGAGGAAACTCCATGCTGTTTTCCAGATGGCTGTACCAGTTTGCATTCCCACTAACATTGTAAGAAGGTTCTCCTTTCCATATCCTCGCCAACATCTGTTGTTTCTCGTGTTGTTAATTTCAGCCATGCTGACATGTGTGAGGTGGTATCTCATCGTGGTTTTGACTTCTGTTTCCCTGATAATGAGTGATGTTGAGCATCTTTTCATGTGTCTGTTAGCCATCTGGTAGTCTTCTTTGGAAAAATGTCTATGTCTTCCCATTTCTTAAGTGCATTCTTTATTTTTTGGTTGTGAGTCTGATTCTTTATGGATTTTGGATACTAACCCTTTATCAGATATGTCATTTGCAAATATCTTCTGCTATTCCATAGGTTGTCTTTTAGTTTTGTTGATTGTTTCTGTTGCTGTGCAGAAACTTTTTATCTTTATGAAGTCCCAGTAGTTTATTTTTGTTTTTGTTTCACTTGCCTCCAGAGATGTGTCTAGTAAGGGGTTGCTATGGCCGAGGTCATGGAGTTTGCTGCCTATGTTTTCCTCTAGGATTTTGATTGTTTCCTGTCTCATATTTAGGTTTCATCATTTTTAATTTATTTTTGTGTATGGTGTGCAAAAGCTTTTTATTTTAATATAGTCCCAGTTGTTTATTTTTGCTTTTGTTTCCCTTGCCAAGGGAGACGTATCCAGAAAAACATTGTAACAGCCGATGTCAGAGATACTACTTTCTGTGTTCTCATACGAGTTTTGTATGGTTTTGGGTCTCACAGTTAGGTCTTTAATCCATTTTGAGTTTATTTTTGTGTATGGTGTAAGAAAATAGTCCAGTTTCATTCTTTTGCATGTAGCTGTCCAGTTTTCCCAGCACCATTTATTGAAGAGGCTGTCTTTTCCCCATTGTATAGTTTTGCCAGTGTTCACTGTCATAGGTTAATTGACCATATAAGCAAGGGTTTATTTCTAGTCTGCCTTTTCTGATCCATTGATTTATGTGTGTTGTGCCAGTACCATACCATTTTGATTACTACAGCCTTGTAGTATATCTTGCAGTTGGGAATTCTGATACCTCCAGTTTTGTTCTTATTTCTCAAGATTGCTTTGATTTTTCAGGGTCTTCTGTGGGTACCTTCTCTAAACTGTTGAAATGTAACTGGGTTTGGAGATAATGGGGGCTCATGCCCTTGGATTTCTCTCCCCTACCATGGACATTAATATGTCAATCCAAATCTTGAGCAATTCTAAAATGGTTTCTCCTTTTCAAAGTGGGTACAATATATTTGCCCCTACTATGTAATTACAAGTCAGTAGGTAGGAGTTATGTGTCAAAATAGGGTGTTTTCTGGCAGTTTGGACCTCTATTTTTGATACCTGGTAAGCAGAGAAGGATGGGAGAATCAGTGAAATGAAAAGATAAATGAAACTTTAGTGTAGTCCTTCATTTAGGACAAACTGTACCAGCTTCTGCCAGTGATTCTAAGGCTACTAGTTTTTTCAGTCTTCTGGTCCTGATGGTGCTTCTTGTTTATTATAAATTAAATATTCCAGACTTAATTCAATATTGCCAACAAAATGACAAAATAGAGCCCTAGTCTGGCATCAAAATCTTCTGCCTTCACTAATGGTCTTATTATTATTAATTTTTTTGCTTCACAATTTCACAAATATTTTGTTTCTTTTGATTCCTGTCTCTTGTTAGTTCTTTCTTCTATCCATACAGAGTGGTTTTTTACTCTTATCTTGCCTAACTTTAGATCATACCTAAGTGTTTAGAAGTGGGTAGATAATTTCATATGATAGCAAATAAGGCTGGTCCTAACAGGAGTAGACCAGCAATCAAAATAAATATCTAATGTATTGTGTTTAAGAGTTGGGGGAAGTATGGCAGGGAAATCTCAAAATATGAAGGATATTTAAGTGGTAAAAGGCTTTACGAGCCTGTGTGGTACATCAAATAAATTCTGGACAGTAAGGTTGACTCCCAACTCTACCCATGTCATTAATAATAACTAACATTTATTGAGCACATGTAATGTGCCAGACACTCTTCTTTTTTGTATTTGTTGACTCATTTAATTCTCACAAATTAATGAGATATGTGCCAATTTTATGGATAATTTTATGGGTAAGACAGTTGAGGTACAGATACATAATTTGCTCAAGGTCACATAGCTTTCAAGTAGAGAGACTCCATTTAAATTATGGCAGTCTGTCTTCAGAGACCAAAGTAATAAGCACTGTACGCTATTGCTTCTCTGGTTGTACTTGTGGTTACACATGTAATTCCTGCTTTGTTTCTGATTGGCTGCGGAGTTACATGGGACTGAGCTTCAGTGTGTTTTCACAGGAGGGTAGGCAGCAACTGACACACTTGTAGCATTGAGACCAGAATCTAGCCTCCCAATCTTAGAGCAGTATATCTATGATGTACTGTAGGCAATAGGACATTTCAGCAAACAATGGCCATAAATTGGTCTATTAGTAAGATTAATTTGGCAATGATACTCAACATATTTAAGAGTGGAAAACATCCAGAGGCAGAGAGATCAGTTAAGCTTTTTCACTTTTCTTGGAATGATTATAAGGGAGCCTGATTCACAGGAAAGGAATTGGCTGTGAAGCAATGCAGTGGAAATTTGAAGTAGAGCCACCACTTTTAATCCCTGTTCTATTGCTTAATAGACTTATTTAGCATTTTTGGGCTTCAGATTTTTCTCATCTATAAGACAGGGGCAGTTGTACAATCTCTTAGGGCTCAAGTCTAATTCTAATATACTGTGATATTTCTGAATTGAATTGTTGATTGATTGAAATAAACTAATAAAAATGGGGGTGGGGTAAAGCTCTGAATGATGACTCTGAGGTTATCTGTTTGGAAGTGATGGTTGGAATTTTTCCTCAAGGATGAAACAAATAACCCTGAGCAGTTCTGAGTGGTAAATATTTCCATCTGAATGTTTTGCAGGCATCACAAGTTCATTTCCCCTCCACAGTATATGTTGTTTCTCCGCCTGAATTTCCTTTCTTGGTTAATGGTATTACCATTCTCTTGCCACTTGAGGCAGACATATAGGTGATCCTATTTACTCTACTCATTTATCTTTATCAAGTTGGTACTTATATTCTGTTGGTTTTTATTTTGTTTATTGTCTCCCTAAACCTTCCTCTTCTTTATTGACACTACTGCTTTACTTGAAACAGGCATTAACTGTCTCTTCTCTGGACTTCCTGGGTGGAACCTATCCTCTTCTAATACTACCCTTTCTCTTTCTTTCTTAAAATGTTTATTTATTTTAATAGTAAAGGAGAAAGTAGAGGAGGGGGTATTTATTTTGAGAGGGGGGCAGGGAGAATCCCAAGCAGACTCTCCACTCAGCATGGAGACCCACCCACATGGGGCTTGAGCTCATGACCAGGAGATCATGACCTGAGCCAGACACTCTTCTGAGCCATCCAGGCATCCCTACCCTTTGCATTTCTAATGTACAAATTTAATCATACTTTCCTGTTCGCCTTAAAATAAAGTTCTTAACATAAGCACTTTACCCAGGCAATCAACATCTTTCCTGAAGTTGTCCTTGCTATTTCTTCAATTGTGTTTTTGACCCCTCTCCCTTGTTCCCTACATTTCAGGCTTATGAGACCACTCAGGTTCTTATATCATTGTCTTGTTTCATACTTCTTTTCTTTTGCATTGCCTTGAATCCCTTTCTCCTGCTTTGCTAACCCTTGCCCTTGCTGCAAAACCAAGTTTACTGTAGTATATTCATTGCTTCCTTGCATGTTCCCCTTCATAGTGGCTCAGTCCTTTGTACGGTCATTCCGTCATATAGATGTCTCTTTTTCAACAGTACATAAGCATTTGCTTCTATATGTTTCCTTTATGGTGATGGTGAATTCCTTGATAGGAGGGACTGTGTCTTTGGACTGGAACTCTTAGCACAGTACCTGATGCATGTGCAACCTAGTAAATGTTTAGCTCAGTTAACCTTTCTGCATATCTATTAACATCTCCCACAACATATGATCAGAAATGGTAGACTAGATGTTTTACTACAATTTATTAGTCTGGTGATTACTATCTTAAATCCAATCATGAGTGTCTAAGTGGAAGATCTTAAGAACTGATTGATTTTACTATTGGCTTTTACAACTTTTTAGCTTTTTTCATATGCTTACAAATATTCTGAAATTGAAGATTACATTTTAAAACTCAGCATTGAAATTTGGGGCTTTTAAACGTAATTAGAAGGAAATAATGTAGCCTGGCTGAAATGAATCTGAACATTTTTCCCTTTATAGCTCTTCCCTTTAACCCGTGGTTATGTATATAGTATGAATGAAACCTGCAAAGAACACACTAATGTAATTGACCTGAAATATTTATTTTACATGTAGCCTTGGATTAGTTATGTGACCTGCAGAAAAATGCAAGAAGTGACATTTGGTTTACTTTAACCTTTAGAGAGAAAGGATTGTCCTTTATCAGAAAGATCTGTTTCAGCAAGTTCACATACAGAGGAAAAGTAACTTATTTGCAATCTTGATTTCTAATCATTGTTGAAATTGATCACAGTCTTTCTGTTCTCTTTACACTGAAATCTTAGTGTTTGTTTTAAATGCTGTACTACTTTTTTCTATAAAAAGTTATTGCAACATTCCCAGGTGAAAAGTGTAATTAACTTAAATAGCAGGTCTTTAGCTCAGAACTTTGAGCTTAGCAAATTTCAATGTCTTCTGCCAAGCAATTAAATATCTCAAATGATGACTATTTCAGCAGGTATCTTTAATGAATAAGAATTACAGGTAAGAACATTTTTTTCTTTTCCAATAAATATTAATGAGTTGCATTAAAATTTGTTAATCTTTTTTTTAATTTGTTAATCTTAAAGTATGCTTTTGTAATTATAAAAATGTAGTGTACATTTTAGTGATGAATTTGTAACTCTGAAATTTTTTATAGTGTGCTTTTCTAATTTTTTAAATATTTGTTTTCTTAAGTATTTCACTGGTTATTATAATTCTGTTCCATAAACAGAATATCAGTATAGTTAAAATAAGATTGGGATCATAGACCTCTTACTGCTAATTATTTCAATAACTTACTTTGTTCTCATTTACTAGTTTCTTAGCCAGTAAAATGAAGCGTAATAAAAACCTCTGTCACTAACCTACCTTCCAGAGATAGTAGGAGGACCCAGTTTCCCCAAATGAAATGTCAACAATAATAGTAACACATGCTTATTGGCTTTCATTTTAATTGTTGCATAAAATCTGTTCATTAGAACAGCCATATGTGAAAATGATAAGCATAGTAAAGTTTCTTTTGTAAGAATGTAAGATTGATCTTTGATAATATTTCAGTAATAAGCTGAGAAGGAAAATTCTTTTATAAAATATTTTTAAACTACTTTGTGAGTAGTTTGTTGCACGGCTTTTCAAACTGAGTTTAAAATATTAACTGCTTAGAAATAAAAATCAGTTGTAATATACAAATTTATTTTAAAGATTTTTAAAATTTATTTTTGAGAGAGTATATGCACATGAGTGTGCTAAAGGGGGAGGGGAAGGGGAAAAAGAGAGAATCCCAAGCAACGTGGACTCACTCTAATGGTGTGATTATGACCTGAGCCAAAATTGAGAGTCAGACACTTAACCAACTGAGCCACCCAGGCATTCCTATTCAAATTTACTTTAAAATTTCATTAGTCCAATGTTTACTCTTTGTTTCTTCAGACTAAGTTTTCATATTTTCTTACTATTTTGTAGATATTATTCTTAAGACTATCATTTTCCTGTATAAATCATTAAAGCAATGAAGTTAGACTAAACACTTGAAATTTCATCTGTATGAATATTGTTTTTCACAGTTAAACACTTTAGAGAATTACAAAATCTTTGACTCCCAAAATGATTGACATTTATGCATTTTGTCAATATTTCTGCAAGTTTTATTTGCTTAAATTTGTTTAGTAAATTAGTTATAAATTATTGTAATACACTACTAACAGAGTAAAAGAACAAAAAAATACATGCTCAATTTCCAATGGTTTGCAATCTCATGTAATAATTAAAATATAGATAAGTAATTTTACACAAATTATTGTTAATATTTAGTAAATTATTAGCCTTTATCAACCTAATTTTTTCAGTTTGACTACAGAGAATGGAGAAAGAAAAGGATGTATGTACACCAGCTATATTTCACTAACCATGAGAGTAGCTTTTAGGATATTTGACATTTCTATCCTATCATATGTCTTCATTTGTGTACATGAAATTTAAGTCAGTATAACTGTTGCTTATGTTAAATGTATTAACCTTTTAGGTATAACTGTAAGCCTTCATAAAATAATGAATTCACCTTACTATGTATTAATGGCATTTTAGATCAGGTAGGCACCCAACTTATATGGTTTATAATTGAGTTTAATATATAATATCAGCAAATAATATTGAGTTATCAGCAGTTTGTAAAAGATCTTTTGGGAAAGCTAGCTTTTATATTAAATTATTTCAAAAGATTTTATAGATGGTATATGCCTTTCTGAATGTTGTAATAAGTTACAATTAGTTTTTTTATTTCTAGAAGCCAAGTTTAAAAATTTATAGTTACTATTTGAGCTATGCTTATGAAGGCTCTTAAGAGACTATATCCTTCAGAATTCTAAATTATTTCTGTGAGGTTGCCACTTTAATTATAATAGATATCAAAATAGCATTACATTGAATTTCATAATAGATAAAATTTCTCTTTCTCTTCTCTCCCTTTTTAAGCCCTATAATAGTAAATATTCATGCATATTTATATATGAGT
Organism: Panthera onca; assembly: GCF_046562875.1. Classification (NCBI taxonomy): domain Eukaryota; kingdom Metazoa; phylum Chordata; class Mammalia; order Carnivora; family Felidae; genus Panthera; species Panthera onca. Next base: position 47,828,645 of record NC_138344.1, read on the forward strand.
CATAAAACGTGCTTTCATTTTTTAAATGAAAAGTAATTCCTTTTTTGAAATTGTTTTACTAATGTATTATGTCCTTTATTTATAATTGTATTTAACATAGAGAAAATTTCATAAGTGCTCTTAACTTTAGAAAAGAAGGAAGTACATGTCTGTATTAATTTATTTAGCACATTTATTGAATCTGTTTATTTTGTGCATTTTATTTTTCCCTTAAAACATTTATAGAAGTCATTTACAAATCTACTTTAGTTTAGATTTACATTTTAATTATTTTAAACATGCAAAAAAGAACTGTCTCATATTTTTCCATTGTAAATATAAAATATTCAATACTTATTTTGTTTTCAAGATCAAAAAATGAAGCTCCCACTAAGGAACAAGAACCTGTGTCTGAGGTAAATTTTGTTTTATTTGTACTTTAAAGGTTTATACATTTGAAAGTATTACTGGTTTAATTTTTCAGACATTTCAATTCATTGTGTGTACATCGGTAATTATTGGCATATGGCATATTATCAGGGAAAAAAATTTGAGATTTGTTTTTTGTTTGTCTTTAGATAATAAAAATATGTAACTCTAATAAGGTGTTTTTGTTTTTACAAAGGCATCACATATTTCACTTGCCTGTTGTTTAGTTCAACTAGTGAGTTAATGGAGATAAATTTATGATATAAAAATCCTGAAATCAGTAAAACCTCAAAGATTTGACACTTTGGAATACTAATCTTTCCAGATGATTATATTTTCTGGGATTTTTTAAAAGACTTAACTGGTTTTTAAAATAGAAATATTTTATGTTTTAGCTACTTATTAAATGTGTTTTACCTATCTTAAACTGGTACTCTTAATATAACACTCAGGATTATCATATAAATGTTATTTACTAGGCAGTCTACTGGATGTGTATAGAAATAGTTTTGCTCAAGTACTTGTTCTTTTGATGTCATTATTTTTAATATTACAAAATATTACATGTCTCCTTCTGAGTGTAATGAAGTGAGGCAGGTTCAGCATTTATGTTTGGAACAGCATTTCTTGTCTTGTAGAGTTAGTGAGACCTAGACAGAATTAGCCGCCTTCTTCCAAGCAGCTTTCTTTTACACCACAGAAAGTTTCCTTCTGTTTGAAACTTTCTATAAGTTTCATAGAAATGGGATTTTTTTGATTATATGATTATTCTTGAGTGAGTTTTGGTAGTTGTAGTTTTTAATGTTGAATTTATCTGTGTAGAGTTGTTTGTACTATTTCCTTATTCTTTTAATGTCTGTAAGGTCTGCAGTGATAATCCTCTTGTTCATTCCTGATGTTAATAGTTTGTGAGTTCTTTTTTTTCTATTATTGTCATATATTTTACTTTTATATAGGTTATAAAGACAAAGTACAGTGTTACTGTTTTTGTTTTAGCTGGTTATTTTTTTAGAGCAGTTAAAAATTCTAAAAAAGAGTTTCATATTCACTGCTGTTTTTACCATGCCCAATGCTCATTGTTTCTTTGTTAGCTCACCATTTCTGTCTAGTATCACATTCTTTTTGCATAAACAACTTCCTTTGATATATTTTATGTTGCAGATCTACTGGTAATTAATTCTTCTGTGCTCTTTTCATTTAAAAATATCTTTATTTTTCATTTTTGAAAGATATTTTTTGGTGAGTGTAGAATCATTTTATTATCTCTTGGTTTACATATTTTCTGACAGAATGTCTTACTGAATTTTGATCTTATATATATATATATATATACACACACATATATACACACACACACACACACACACACACACACACACACACACATATATATATATATATATATATATATATATATATATATATAAATTTTTTGGTTGTCCTCAAGATTTTATCTTTATTTTATCTATAGTTCTCATCAGTTTGAGCATGATGTATCTTATTCTGGATCGTACATATGTTTATTTATGTTTATCTAGTTGTTTATTTATTTGGGACATTTACCCTGATTGGTGTTCTCTGGGCTGTCCTGAATCTTCTACTTTTGGGGTTTCAATATCCTCTGAGCTGTCCTGTATCTTCTACTTCAGTTTCCTAAATACTATACCATTTGATGTTTGTCCCTGTTCTTAGATGCCTTGTTTTAGTCTCCACCCTACCCCACACACACTTTTTTTGTGTTTTAGTGTGGGTAGTTTCTACCTATTGACCTTTGTTCAGTTTCACTGATTCACTTTTTCAGTGTATCAGGTCTGCTGATGAGCTCATCAAAGGTATTTTTCATCCCTGTCATTTGTTGTTGTAGTTGTTGTTTTCCTAGCATTTGCATTGATTTTTGCAGTTTCTGACCCTCTGCTAAAATTCCCATTCTGGTCATGCATGTTGTCCTCCTTTTTTACCAAAGGATTTAACATATTAATAATAGTAATTTAAAATTTTCTGTCTGATAGTTCCAATAGCTGGGTCATTTATAAGTCTGGTTCTACTGATTGCTTTGTCTCCTTACAGTCCCATTTTTTCCCATTGCTTTTTTTTTTTTGGTGTTATATCATGTTTGGTTAAAAGCAAGAAATTATATCTAGGACTAAGATAAATAGTGTATATATATCTGAAAATAGGTGTACCTTTTCTTATGTTAAGTCATTACTATGGAATTTTGTTTCACTTAATAGTGAGTTGAACTGGGTTGTAGCTTTCTTGTTGCCATGGTTACCCTTAACATACTACAGGTTCAATTCCTCTGGTATTTCTTTGTGCTTAGGGTGGGAGTTATATCACTGGAGGTTTTTTCCCTCAATATCCTTGTTTCACACTCAGCTTTAGTCCCTGTGACACTGAGTCTTAGAGGGTGTGTCTTTCTCTCTCTACACTGTTGCCTTTTTTTCAGCAGTAGTGCTGTTGCTTGTTATTTGGTGTTTGCTAGCCTGGAGGTGGGTGGTGGGGCATGGGGTGATGTTCTGTATTCTGGTTTTGCCTCACTCTTAAGATGGCTGTGTTCTGGGTCTTGAGATTAGGATTTTTTCTTCCATCCCCTAGCCACAGTTGGTCCCTGTGCCCTGGGGACAACAGAGTTTGCCCATCTTCTTTCCAGTATGTAGAGGCATGAAGAAAATTTATGAATCCATATGAATATGAATCCATATTTTCATCACGTCATCTACTGATTCTTTTCTGATACATTCATACTTGACTAGAATAAATCTTTGAACTCTTACTTTCCTTTGATTGCCCTGTTTCATCTGTGTCAAATGAAACCAGCCTTTTATACATAAACCAAATTTCTTAAATTTATTTTTTGTTAAAAGAAAAAACCTTATACTAAAAATTCAGCAAGCCATCATCAGAGTTAAAGGCAGTCATATTGAATGGAAGGCTACATAGAACAATCTTGGTCCAGGTATGTCTTTCAAGTATAATGTGATGTGGATAGTTCTTTGAATAGATGCAAGTATTTATTTTAGGTACACCTGTGATAGGATGGATAGGTTGAATTAATCTTCAAGATTTTGATTAGATGGTGTTACCATGCCCAGATAATATTTTCCTGGTATCACTCTTTTTCATTCTGTAGTTTTACATTTTCTCTTTGAAAGTTAGTTCCTTTCCTATACTAGATTATAGTTGGAATTATGATTTAGTGGCTTCTAACATAGCCTCTGTTACACAACTATTTGTATTCTGTATGCTCAACAGTCTACTGCTATTGTTCTATAACTGTATGTATGCCATGAATCTTCCCCTCCAATTTGAGGGTTAGTGGAGTTTCATTATAATGTAGGTAGGGAGTAAGAAGAATCAGGTAGAGATGCCTTTTTTTTCTAAGTTTTTATTTAAATTCCCGTTAGTTAACATATAGTATAATATTAGTTTCAGGTGTACAATATACTGATTCAGCACTTCATACCACAACCAGTGATCATCACAGCAAGTGCACTCACTCCCTGTTCCCCATCACCTATTTTACCCATCCCCTCCACCTCCCTTCTGGTAACCATCAATTTGTTCTCTGTCATTAAGAGTCTGTTTCTTGGTTTGCATATCTCTTCGTTTTCACTTTGCTCATTTCTTTTGTTTCCTAAATTCCATATATGAGTGAAATCATATTGTGTTGTCTTTCTCTGACTGACTTATTTCGCTTAGCATAATATTCTCTAGCTCTGTCCATGCCATTGCAAATGACAAGAATTTCATTTTTGTTTTTTATGGCTGAGTAATACTACATCTTCTTTAAACATTCATCAGCCGATGGACATTTGGGCTGTTTCCATAATTTGGCTATTGTAGATAATGTAGATAATAACCCCAATCTCAAGATTGGGGTACATGTATCCATTTGAATTAGTATTTTGTATTCTTTGGTAAATACCTAGCAGTGCAATTGCTGGATGGTAGGGTAGTTCTGTTTTTAACTTTTTGAGAAACCTCCACACTGTTTTCCACAGTAGTTGCACCAGTTTGCATTTTCATCAATAGTGCAAGCCACATCTTCTCTAACACCTCATTTCTTGTGTTGTTGATTTTAGCCATTCTGACAGGTATGCAATGATACCTCATTGTAGTTTTGTTTTGTATTTCCCTAATGATCAGTGAGGTTGAGCATCTTTTCATGTGTCTGTTGGCCATCTGTATGTCTTCTTTGGAAAAATATTTATTCATGTCTTCTGCTCATTTTTGAATTGGGTGATTTGTTTTTTGGGTGTTAAGTTTATAAGTTCTTTATAGATTTTGGATCCTAACCCTTTATTGGCTATGTCATTTGAAAATATCTTCTCCTATTCTGTAGGTTGTCTTTTAGTTTTGTTGATTGTTTCCTTAGCTGTACAGAAGATTTTTATTTTGATAAAGTCCCAGTAGTTTATTTTTGCTTTTGTTTCCCTTGCCTCAGGAGATCAATCTAGAAAGAAGTTGCTAAGGCTGATGTCAAAGAGGTTACTGCCTGTGTTCATGAGAATTTTTATTTTTTCCTGTATCGCATAAAGTCTTTCATCCATTTTGAATTTATTTTTGTTTATGGTGTTTCTTAAGAAAGTGGTCCAGGTTCATTTTTTTGCATGTTGCTGCCCAGTTTTTCCAGCACCATTTGTTGAAGGGACTTTTTCCCATTGAGTATTCTTTCCTGCTTTGTTGAAGATTAATTAACCATATAGTTGTGGGTTCATTTCTGGGTTCTCTGTTCTATTCTACTGATTTATGTGTTTGTTTTTGTGCCAGTACCATATTGTCTTGGTCACTACAGCTTTATAATATAACTGGAAATCTGGAATTGTGATGCTTACAGCTTTGCTTTTCTTTTTAGGATTGCTTTGGCTATTCAGCGTCTTTTGTGGTTCCATACAAATTTTAGGATTGTTTGTTCTAGCTCTGTGAAAAATGCTGTTGGTATTTTATTAGAGATTGCACTAAATGTGTAGATTGCTTTGGGTAGTATTGACATTTTAACAGTATTTGTTCTTCCAATCCATGAGCATGTAATGTCTCTCCTTGTGTTTTTGTCATCTTCAGTTTCTTTAATCAGCATTTTATAGTTTTCAGAGGACAGGTTTTTCACCTCTTTGGTTAGTTTTATTTCTAGGTATGTTATTATTTTGGGTGCAATTGTAAATGGGATTGATTCCTTAATTTCTCCTTGTGCTGTTTCATTGTTATGTACAGAAACACATCACATTTCTGTGTGGGGCGCCTGGGTGGCTCAGTGGGTTAAGCATCTGACTCTTGATTTCAGCTCAGGTCATGATCTCATGGTTTGTGGGATTGAGCTCCCACTGTCAGCATGGAGCCTGCTTGGGATTCTCTCTCTCCCTCTCTCTCTCTGCTCCTCCTCCACTCGCATGCTCTCTCTCAAAATAAATTAATTAATTAATAAATTAATTAAGAAACACTAAAAAAAGGAAATGCAACAGATTTTCGCACATTAATCCTGAAATTTTACTGAATTCATGTATCAGTTCTAGCAATTTTTTAGTGTAGTCTTATGGATTTTCTATATAGAGTATAGAGTATATATTTTCTATATGGATACTCTATATAGAGTATCATGTCATCTGCAAATAAAGAAAGGTTGAATTTTTTTTTGCTAATTTGGATGCCTTTTATTTCCTTTTGTCATCTGCTGAGTGTAGGATTTCCAGTACTGTTAAATAGTAATGGTGAGAGTGGACATCCTTGTCTTATTCCTGACTATAGAGGAAAAGCTCAGTTTTTCCCTGTTCAGTATGATATTAGTTGTGTGTTTTTCATATATGGAATTTATTATGTTGATATGAAGTTTATTATGATTATGTTTATAATTATTATTATTATTATGTATCACATTGATTGATTTGTAAATATTGAGCCACCTTGCAATCCAGGAATAAATCCTCCTTGATCGTGGAGAATGTGTTTTTAAATGTATTGTTGGATTCAGTTTTTTAGTATTTTATTGAGAATTTTTGCATTCGTGTTTATTGGGGTATTGGCCTTTAGCTCTCTTTTTTTGGAGTCTTTGTCTGGATTTGTCTGGATTTGTTATCCGGGTAATTCTGGCCTCATACAATAGATTTGGAAGCTTTCCTTCCTTTCCCATTTTCTGGAATAGTTTGAGCACAGTAGGTATCAGCTCTTCTTTAAATGTTTGGTAGAATTCTCCTGTGAAGCCATTGAGTCCTGAACTTTTGTTTGTTGGGAATTTTTTGATTACTGATTCAACTTCTTTCCTGGTTATTGTTCTGTTCAAGTTTTCTATTTCTTCCTGTTTCTGTTTTAGTAGTTTATATGTTTCTAGGACTTTATCCATTTCTTCCAGGTTGTCTAGTTTGTTGGCGTATAGTTTTTCATAATATTCTCTTATAATTGTTTGTATTTCTGTGGTGTTGGTTATTATTTCTCCTCTCTCATTTGTGATTTTATTTATTTGGATCCTTTCTCTTTTCTTTTTGATAAGTCTGGCTAGAGGTTTATCAATTTTATTGATTTTTTTCAAAGAACTGGCTCCTGGTTTCATTGATGTATTGTATTGTTTTTTTAGTTTATCATTTCTGCTCTAATCTTTATTATTTCCTTCTTTCTGTTGGCTTTAGGCTTTATTTATTCTTCTTTTTCTAACTCCTTTAGGTGTAATATTAGTTTGTTTATTTGAGGTATTTTTCTTCTTAAGGTAGGTCTCTATTGCTATATACTTCCCTCTTATCATAGCTTTTGTTGTATCCCAAAGGTTTTAGACCATTGTTTTCATTTTCATTTTTTCCCATGTATTATTTTTATTTCTTCTTTGATTTCCTTGTTGACTCATTCATTGTTTAGTAACAGGTTGTTTAACTTCCATGTATTTGTGGTCTTTCCAAATTTTTTCGTGTGGTTGATTTCAAGTTTCATAGCATTGTGGTCAGAAAATATGCATGACATGATCTCAGTCTTTTTGTGCTTGTTGAGGCCTGATTTGTTATCTAGTCTGTGATCTGTTTTGGAGAATTGCCCATGTGCACTTGAAAAGAATGTGTATTCTGCTTTAGGATGCAATGTTGTGAATATATCTCTTAAGTCCATATGGTCCAGTGTGTCATTCAAAGTCATTGTTTCCTTGTTGATTTTCTGCTTAGATGATCTGTCCATTGTTGTAAGTGGGATGTTTATGTCTCCTACTATTATTGTATTATTATTAATTAGTTCCTTTATGTTTGTTATTAATTGTTTTATATATTTGGATGCTTTCATGTTAGGTGCATTAATATTTACAATTGTTAGATCTCCTTTTTGAATTGTCCACTTTATTATGATGTAGTGTCTTCATCATTTGTTAAAGTCTTTGTTTTGAAGTCTCATTCATCCAATATAAGTATTGCTACTCCAGCTTCCTTTTGACATCCATTTGTGTGATAAGTGTTTCTCCATCCTCTCACTTTCAATTTGCAGGTGTCTTTAGGTCTAAAATGAGTCTCGCAGGCAGCATATGGATGGGTCTTGTTTTGTTTATCCATTCTGACACACTATGTCTTTTGATTGGAGGATTTAGTCCATTTACATTCAGAGTACTTATGATAACTGTGTATTTAGTTCTGATTTATTACTTGTTTTGTTATTGTTTCTGGAGATTTTCTCTGTTCCTTTCTTGCCTTTGTCATTTTTGGTCTTTCCTTTCCACTCAAAGAGTCCCCTTTAATATTTCTTGCAGGGCTGTGGGGCCGTGTTAGTGATCACGAACTGTTTTAGTTTTTGTTTACCTAGGAAACTCTATCTCTCCTTCCACTCTGAATGATAGCCTTGCTGGATAGAGTATTCTTGGCTGCACATTTTTCCCATTTATCACTTTGAATTTATCATGCCACTCCCTTCTGGCGTGCCAAATTTCTGTTGAGAAATCTCCAGCTAACCTATGGGTCTTCTCTTGTAAGTCAAGGACTTCTTTTGTCTTGCTGCTCTTAAGATTTTTTTTCTTTATCACTGTATTTTGCAAATGTAGTTACAATATGTGTTGGTGTGGCCCGCTTTTGTTGATTTTGATGGGATTTCTCTGTGCCTCCTTGATCTGGATGTCTATTTCTTTCCCAGATTAAGGAAGTTTTCAGCTATCATTTCCTGAAATAAATTTTGTGCCCCCTTCACTCTCTCTCCTTCTTATGGAACTACTATAATATGAATATTATTATGTTTATGGAGTCACTGAATTCTCTAAGTCTATTTTCATGTTCCATAATTCCTTCTCTTTTTTGTTCAGCTTCATTATTTTTCCATTATTTTGTCTTCCATATCACTAATTTGTTCTTCTGCTTATTCCAGCCTGCTGTTCCTTGCATCAAGCCTGTTTCTAATCTCATTAATTGCATTCTTCATCTCTGATTGTTTTTTTTTAACTTTTTTTTCTCTGTGGTATGAGTCATCCTGATGTCTTCTATTCTTTTCTCAATTCCAGTGAGTGATCATTATGATTGTTGCTTTAAATTCTCCATCAGGCATGTTACTTATATCTCTTTCACTTAACTCTGGCTGTGACCTTATCTTGTTCTTTCATTTGGGATAAATTCCTCTGTCTTGACATTTTATCTGATTCTCCTGGTATGTAATTTTCTATTGTTTGTAATCATTAACTTTTTATATTTTTCATACAAATGTTTATGTATACCTATTTGGTTGTTACATATTTTAATTTATATAAATTAATTAAATGTTGGGGTGCCTAGGTGGCTCAGTTGGTTAAGCGTCCAACTTCAGCTCAGGTCATGATCTCACGGTTTGTGAGTTCGAGCCCCATGTTGGGCTCTGTGCTGACAGCTCAGAGCCTGCAGCCTGCTTAGGATTCTGTGTTCCCCTCTCTCTCTGCCCTTCCCCCACTCCCAGTCTGTCTCTCTCTCAAAAATAAACATTTAAAAAATTAATTAAATAAATGTTTGTTATGTTTAGCTGAATGTACTAATTAAAATAAATATATTTAAAATGTATACCAAAAATTTCTTAAAACAAATATGGCACCTAAAAAGTCAAGTGGTGCATAGGGAAAAACACATACACAACTTGATCAGAATTATAGGGCACTGTAACAAGTCAGGGTGGAAAAACACAATATTCCAGTGGCTGAAAATTATAGTCTTTAATGTTGATTGATACTATTAGAATAGAATTACTATGAAATTCAGAGTTAAATAAAGACTTTTCTTTGAAATGTGAGGAAAAGATAAAGAAAATGAAATGTTGGAAGTCTCAGAAGCTAGATTTCTTAAGCATCAGCAAGAAAATAAGAAGATGCCTTTGAAATAAATTTATTAATTCTTCATTGTCGCCACATATTTCTAATAAAATCAAAATGCTTTTAATAGAGCATGGGCCTATTCAACATGCAGATTTTGGAGTATCTGTTTTACATCATGAGCAACAATTTTCAAAAGTTGGATCTTTTTTTTTCTTTTCTTTTTAATGTTTATTTATTTATTTTGAAAGAGTGAGTGAGAGCATGAGTGAGGGAGGTGCAGGGAGGGAGAGAGAGAATCCCAAGCAGGCTCTGTGCTGTCAGCACAGGGCCCACTGCAGGGCTCAATCTCACAAACCATGAGATCATGACCTGAGCTGAAATCAAGAGTCATGCTCAACTGACTGAGCCACCCAGGTGTCTCACAACAGAATTAAATTTTTGTAACCAAAAAAATGCTTTCAAATTTTTCTAAAATTTGAAAAATAATTTGTGATCACAAAAATTCCATGTTTCATCTTGATGCTTTTAAAATGTTAGTATTTTTTTTTCAGTTTATTTATTAAAGAGAGAATGAGAGAGAGAGAGAGAGAGTGCACATATGAGCAGGGGAGAGGGAGAGAGAATCCCAAACAGGCTCTACCCCGTCATTGCATAGCCTGACCTGGGGCTCGATCTCATGTCCTGTGAGATCATGACCTGAGCCAAACCAAGAGTCAGATGCTTAATCAACTGAACCACCCAGGTGCCCCTTAAAAATGGAAGTATTTTTAAACATATATTCACTGATAGTTTAATAGATGATGCTTTACAGAATGTGTTAAAATATGTGTCAGTGATTTTAAATGTATGTTTTGTGCAAAAATTGTTTATTTCTTAGATGGGCATAGGAAACTCTTGGAAGTCCAAATGCTGGAATGTTTATAAATCACTTGAACTTACAGGAACTCCTCATCATATAACTAATCATTAAAAGGCTTCTATGCTTTATTTGTCTAGTAAAATTTAAAAAAACATATAATGCTGTTAGCAAATCATGTTAAATCTGAAATACCATGAAGAATAAAAAAAAGCAAAATGTTTCCTTGCTCTTTGGAAACCAGATATACTCCATTATGAATGAATGTGCCTGATTATTTACATTAAGAATAATGTCATTTAAAGAGGAGAGTTTTATTTGACTTGATTGAAACAAAAGGAAAAACTGGACAATTATATCTTAAAAGAACTTTTTATTTTAAAGAAAAACTCAATATGGTCTAGCTTATGAAATTATCAATAAGTTAAAAGAGATCATATTTATATAAAAATTGTCCTGGCCAGGTATATGATAATGGAGCAGGTATGTCAGATGTATACAAGGGTATACAATCCAGTATTTCTCCCCCAAAATAATTATGCCAAATTTGTGCCTTGCTCAGCTCATAATCATAATTTGATATAATAGTACAGCATCTATGAATTCAAATATGATTATCTTTTTCAGTATTGTAGAAAGGATATATTTTGGGAGTTGGTTAATTCAACAAGCACATGGAATATTCTTGACTATTCTAAATACAAATTAAAATCACATACAGATATGTGATAGGCATTAAGATTAAATGCAATTGAGATATTTTGTATACAAATTAAAGATTTTTATCAAGTATGAAAAGATAATATCAAATGTCAAAATTATGTTGAACTCAAAAGCATCTTGATACAAATATATTACAGATTTTTACACAACTTATCAGTATGATATTTTGAACAAAGTGGCAAGATATAATAGAACTCTACAATCAGAAAAATCACCATAAATAAAACTGCATGATTAATAAAAGGCTTGTGCCTTTGCTAACAACAAATGAAACAAAGTAATTTGACAAGTGTGTTCATTGAATATAAAACATAAGCAATAAATGTGAATATTCACATGAATTTCAAAATTAGACAAAAAGAAAAGAAATTAGAAATGCATGAGTCAATGATTGAGGGTATTTATAATTATAGAGAAAGTGCTTATCAAATAGACATTAAGATTATAAATGTGCTAACTTCATATTTGAAATATATATATGAAAAATTAAGGTATCTTCAGAATTTAGAATTTTTAAAACCAGAAAAAAATTATTTTCTATAAATTACATTGATTTACACAAAGCAGCCACTGACTCTGTTCTCAAATATCCTGACATTTTAAGTTCTATCAAAATTTCATGTAGAATAGTTTGTTACAATATCAATAAATTATAAAATTGGGAATTGTATTCGGGTCCTCTAAAATTGATTAGCAATGCTAACCATCATCAGAGCTTTCAGCAAGTAATAATATTTTTGCGAGTGAAGGGTGTTCTTTCAATTGTAATGGCTACCGACTGATTAATAGAACTTCTTTCAAAGTTGGAGTCACTCCTCTCAAACCCTGCCACTGCTTTATCAATGAAGTTTATGTAATATTCTAAATCTTTTGTTGTCATTTCAACAGTCTTTACAGCATCTTCACCAGGAATAGATTCCATCTCAAGAAACTACTTTTTTGTTCATCCATAAGAACCAACTCCTCAACCATTAGTTTTATCATGAGATTATACCAATTCAGTCACATCTTCAGGCTCTACTTCTAACTCTAGTTCTCTTGCTGTTTCCACTACATCTGCAGTTACTTCGTCCACTGAAGTCTTAAACCCCTCAGTCAGCTGTCAGGGTTGGAATCAACTTCTTCCAAACTCCAGTTCATGTTGATGTTTTGAACTCTTCCTATGAACCATGAATGTTCTTAATGGCATCTAGACTGATGAATTCTTTCCAAAAAGTTTTCAGTTGACTTTGCATAGATCCATCAGAGGAATCACTATCTATGGCAGTGATAACCTTATGAAATGTATTTCTTAAATAATAAGACTTGAAATTCGAAATTACTCTTTGGTCCATGACTGTAGGATCAATGCTGTGTTAGAAAGCATGAAAAACATCATTAATCTTATTGTACATCTCCATTAGAGCTCTTGGGTGACTGGGTGTCTTGTCAATGAGCAGTAATATTTTGAAAGGAATCTTTTTTTCCTGAACAGTAGGTTGCAACAGTGGGCTCAAAACATAGATTCATATCTGTAGTAAACAGATATACTGTCATCCAGCCTTGGATTATGCCACAGCTGCCATAAATCTTTAATTTGTAAAATAAAATGCATATCTGTGAAATGCATGTAATAAAATGAATATGTCTGTATTTTGGAATTCCTGAGTCTGTTGAATGCCTGCAACTTCCAGGGGAAGACTTGGTTGGTAAATTGTAATTACTATTGGTTAATTTAAGCATTCAATACAGTAGCAGTTACCCACCCCCCACCCTCAGCCACATAGCAAGCAGCTGTGCACATGTACCTAGAACAGCTTGCGCAAAGCTTATGAGACCAGAGTGGCCAAAAAAGATACTGCCCTCCAAATATTGAGGAGCTGTGTTGTTATCACTGATTGATACTTTTTATCACAGCATTGCACAGAAGTGGGCACATTGTTGTTAAAACCTCTCCTCATTGTTGCAAGCCCCTCCCCTTATAACTGATGTGACTTCCAAGGGATTTAAAGGTACAGTGCCCTTTTTCCCCCCTTAGTTTTTTGCTTTTTCCCCATTCAGGAGCCTGACATTAAAGATTAGGACATTCAAAAACAATCACATATATGGGTAAAATTAGAAAGTGATTGTACATGCCCAGAGAAGGGCTCAGCATAGACCTAAGAAGACCTTAAGTTTACATCTCATGTTGATCCTGGAACAGAGACAGCCTACAACAATCAAAAGAAACAAAAACAATAGCAAAAACATCAGAGACTGGGAAGGGGGAGAATCTGATTTCCAAAGTTACTACATTATTAGTTTCAAATGTCCATTGTACAATAAAAAAAAAATTACAAGGCATACATAGAAACAGGCAAGTATGGCCCATTCACAGGGGAAAAAGGTCAATAGAAACTGGTCCTGAAAAAGACGTAATGGCAGATAATGCTAGACAAAGACTTTGAAACAACTATTTTAAAGATGCCCAAAGAGCAGAAGGAATGTGGGGAAAGTCAAGGAAACAGTATGTTAACAAAATGTTAGAATGAAAACGTGAAAAGGTAAAAATACATTCTGGGGCTGAAAAGTTCATTAATTGAAAGTGAAAAGTTCACTAGAGGGATTCAAAAGCAGATCTGAGCATACAGAAGAAAGAATCCGAAAACTTGGAAGACAGGACATGGAAAGTATTGAGTTTGAGGAACAGAAAGGAAACATATTGAGGAAAAGTGAACAGAGCCTGAGGCAGCTGGTGCCCACCATTATGCAGACAATTATACATATCATGGGAGTTCCAGAGAACATTTGACAGAAACAAAGAGACAGAGAATATTTGAAGGAATAATGATAAAAAAAACTTCCCAAATTTGATGAAACACATGAATGTAAACATCAGGAAGCACAGTGAATTCCAAGTAAGATGAACTCAAAGAGACCCACACTGAGGACACATTATAATCAAACTCTCAAAGGACAAAGAATCTTGAAAGCAAGAGAAAAGCAAAATATCACATCTAGGGGACCCACAAAGATTATCAAAAGATTTCTCATCAGAAACTTTGGAGGCCAAAAGGCTGTGGACCAATGTATTCATAGTGCTAAAAGAAAAAAACTCAGTCTATAATTTTATATCCATTAAAACTATCCTTCAAAAGTGAGATATTCTGACATAAAACCTAAGAGAGTTTGTGGCAACTACATCTGTCCTGCAAGAAATGCTCAAGGGAGTCGTTGTAAGGTGAGATTAAAGGACACTACGTGGTAACTCAAGGATGTGCAGAGAAATAAATATCTAAATAAAGGTAAGTACATGGGGAATTATAAAAACTAATAGTATTGTAACAATACTTTGTAATTGTTTTTTGTTTTCTATGTGAATTAAAAGATAAATTCATTAAAAGAAAAAAAATATTAGTGTATATGCTAGTATTACTGTAACTTTGGTTTCTAATTCCAAATTTGTTTTCTATGTGATTTAAACACATTTAAAATAATTATTAGTTTATGTCTGGGTACACAGTTTATAAAGATGTGATTTTGTTACAACAGCCAAAAAGCATGGGACAAGGGGGGCAGAGAGGGAAATGGAGCTGTAAAGGAGCACAGAGTTTTTGTATGTTATTGAAGTTAAGCTGGTATAAAATCAAATTAGAGGGTGGCAATCTTAGAATGTTAAATATAATTCCCATGGTAAGCACACATACACACACACAAATAACTATACACAAAGGAAACGAGAAAGGAATTTATTTATTTATTTTAATTTTTTTTCAATTTTTATTTTTGAGAGACAGAGACAGAGCATGAGTATGGAAGGGACAGAGAGAGAGGGAGACACAGAATTCAAAGCAGGCTCTAGGCTCTGAGCTGTCAGCACAGAGCCCGATGCGGGGCTCGAACCCATGAACTGTGAGATCATGACCTGGGCCAAAGTCGGACGCCCAACCGACTGAGCCACCCAGGTGCCCCGAGAAAGGAATTTAAACATTTCAGCACAATCAACTAAACACAAAGTCAGTAGTGGAGGAAATGAGTGCCAAAGCAGTTATAAGGCATACAGAAAGCAAATAACACAATGACAGCTATACCTCCCTCCTTATCAGTAATTAATTTAAATGTAAATGGATTAAACTATAATCATAAGACAAATGTTGGCAGAATGTATAATAACACATGACCCAAGAGCATGCAGTCTACAGGAGACTCATATGAGATCTAAAGACAAGTTAAATGAAAGGATAAAAACAGTATTACATGCAAATAATAACCAAAAGAGAGCATGGGTATCTTTACTAATACCAGACAAAATAGACTAAATGAAAAAAGTTTACAAGAAATAAAGAAGGACATTATGTATTAATAAAAGGTTCAATACAACAAGAAGATACAACAATTATAAATATTTATGTACCTAATGACAATTCACCAAAATATATGTAGCAAAACTAACAGAATTGAAGGGAAGAATTGACTGTTCTACAATAATAGTTAGAGTCTTCAATACCCCACTTAAAATAATGGATAGAACAATAAGACGTAAGTAAGGAACTAGAGAACTTAAAAAGCTAACTAGATTTAGCAGACATTTAGAGCTAGATTTAGTTCTGCCCAGAAATGGCAATTAGTCAAGAAAAAGAAAAGGCAACCAAATTGGAGAAAAGGAAGTAAAATTATCCTGTTTATGTAGAAACCCTGAAGAGTCCACCAAAAAACAAATAACAAAACAAAAACCCTGTTCGAACTAATAAATGGGGGTGCCTTGGTGGCTCAGGCTGAAGGGTAACTTTAGCTCAGGTCATGATCTCATGGTTTGTGATTTCGAGCTCTGCATTGGGCTCAGTGCTGACAGCTCAGAGCCAGGAGCCTGCTTTGGATTCTGTGTCTCCCTCTCTGTGCCTCTCCTGCTTGTGCTGTGTCTCTCTCTCTCAAAAAATAAATAAACATTAAAAAAACTAAAAGAAACTAAGCCAAGTAGGAGGATACAAAGTCAACAGACAAAAATCAGTTGCATTTCTATACACTAAAAGTCTGAAAAGGAAATTACCAAAATAATTCCATTTTACAATAGTATCAAAAAGGATGAAATAGTTAGGAATTAACCAAAAGGATGAAAGATTTGTAAAATAAGACTAAAAATCCTTACTGAAAGACATTAAAGAAAACATAAATAAATGGAAACACAACCCATGTTCACAGATTGGAAGACTTAATATTGTTAAAATGTCCATACCACCCAAAGCAATGTACCAATTTATTGCAATCCCTACAAAAGTCCCAAAGACAGTTTTTAACTTTTTCCCATCCTAAAATTTATATGGGACCTCAAATAGCTAAAACAATTTTGAAAAAGAAGAGCAAAACTGGAGGACTTACACGGATTTCAGAACTTACAGCAAAGCTACAGAAATCAAAACAGTGTGGTATTGGCATAAAGACAGACACATAGACCAGTGGACTAGAATAAAAAGCCTAGAAATAGGCCTCATATATGTAGTCAAATAATTTTTTACAAGGTAGCCATGATCAGTGGGGAAAGGACAGTCTTTTCAATAAATGGTGCTGGTAAAACTGGATATTCACATGCAAAAGAATGAGGTTGGACCCTTACCTAACACCATATACAACCATTAACTCAAATTGGATCAAGAACCTTAATGTAAGACTGAAAACAATAACATTCCTGGAAGAAAATAGGATACAAGTTTTATGACATTGTATTTGGCAATAATTTCTTAGTTATCACACCAAACCACACAGTCAAAAAAAAAAAATACACAAATTGGTCTTCCTAAAAATTTAAAAATTTTGTACATCAGTACAGTATCCACAGAATAAAAAGGCAACCCACAAAAGACAGGAAATATTTGCCAATCATATGTCTGATCCAGAATATTCAGAGAACTCCTAAAACTTAATGACAAAAAACAACCCAATTAAAAAAATGGGTAAGACTAGAACAGACTTTTCTACAAAGAAGATAGATATATAAATAGAAAAGATATGCAACACTAATTATTAGAGAAACACAAATCAAAGCTATGATGAAATATCAGCTTATACCTGTTAGGATGACTATTATTAAAAACAACACAACAACAACGAAAACAAGTGTTGATGACAATGTAGAGAAAATGGAACCCTTGAGTGCTGTTGACGGGATTGTAAAATGATACAGCCAGTATGGCAATTTCTCAAAAGAAAAAATATGTATGATCTAGCAGTTCCACTTCTGAGTATACTCAAAAGAATTGAAAGCAGAGACTAATTCAATCAGTCTGTATACCAATTTTCGTATAACATTATTCTCAGTAGCTAAAATACGGAAGTAAACCAAGTATCCGTCTATAGATGAATGGGTAGGCAAAATGTGATATATACATACAGCAGAATATTATTCAGCTCTGAAATGGAAACAAATTTTTCAATATGCTACAACATGGATGAGCCTTGAATGCATTATGCTAAATGAACTAAATCAGTCACAAAAAGATAAATACAATATGATTCCCCTTTGTAAAGTACTTAGAATAGTCAAAATTATAAAGATGGAGAGTGTAGTGGTGGTTAGAGGCTGTGGGGGAGAGGAGAATGTGGAGTTAATGTTTAATAGGTATAGAGTTTTAGTTTTACAAGATAAAGGTATGGGGATGGGTGGTGTTGATGGTTGCACAACAGCGTGAATGTATTTAGTATCATTGAACTGTACACTTAAAATTGTTTATGATGGTAAGTTTTATGTGTATTTTATCACAAAAAAAAAACACGTGTGTATAGGGGTATGTGTTTTTTCTTTTACTTCAGGTTCCAGTATGGCTTGGCATAGCACTGCTCTCAGCATAGTTACATCACAGCTTTTGAGACCATTATGTGTGCTGATCCAGGAAGTACTATGATTTCTTTTCCTTTATTATATCCTTTCCTTTTACTTTTATGGAGTTAAACAATATATATCTTTACTCATTTGTTTCTCTATACACTTAATGCTGTTTTTTTTAAAAAATGTGATTTATTTGTCTAATGTTTGGAAGTATTTTTTCCAAATGTTCACACACATCACAAGAAATTGTTGGAGAGTCTGTATATCTCCTTAGATCTCCTTCAGTGTAAACTGGTTGCTCTCTGGGTCTGGTTGCATAGTTTGTTGTATCAAGATTTTGCTTTGCCACTTTGTTATGTTGGATGTCCTATTTCCTGGACTCTGAGTTCCTTTTTTTCCTTTTTGGTTTACTTCCTACTTTGATGAAACATGTTCTATAACACCTTCCTCAGAAGGGGTGCATCTTTTTTCACTCCTTGCATATTTAAAATTTTATTTACGTAAATGGTAGTAGTTTGGCTGAAGTACATAGAAATCATTTTTCCCATGTAATTTTGAAAGTATTGTTTTTGATAAGTCTGATGCCATTCTTGCTCCAGTTTCATTGCATTTTGGTTATTTTGTTCTTTCTGGAAACTTTAATGATTATCTTTAGTGTTTTGAAATTTCATAATATGTTCACCAGTCATCCGTTTTCCATTCATTATGATAGGCATTTGATAAACCTTTGTAATTTGGATGTATATGTTTGGGAAAGTTTTCTTGTATTATTTATTTGGTAAATTTTCACTTTTCTTTGTTCATTCTCTTTCTCTTTTTCTCTCTCTCAACTCCTATTGATGTGACACTGATTTCCTACTTTAACTCCTCTAATTGTATGGCATTTTCTTTCTTGCCTTCCATCTTTCTTTTTTATACAGTCTTTTTAAAAACATTTACTGTACTTAACACATTATTTTAGTTGTCATGTATTTATTTTTGAAGAGCTCTTTAATATTTTCTTCAGTTCTCTTCATAATTTTTGTTCTTGTTTAACGGATGTAATAACATCTGATACTTCTTTGGGGATACTAAATATAAATTATATATTTTTTCTTTTGTTCCCAGCAATGTCTCTGATGTCTCGTATCTCCTCTCTTTATTCCTTTTCTATTTGTTTTGGTATTTCTGACATTAAAGGGTGTCTTCAATTGTGTGGTGATCCTTGTCTGCCCATACACACTAAAGAGTAAAGCAGTACAAAGTTCTTTGAAAACTTGTTTATGAATGGGGACAGGGCTGCCTCATATGGTCATACAGGTTGTGCACTGAAGAACTCCAGGGGGTAATATTTACATACATCCCTTAGTACTTTCAAAAAGTATTGGATTTGCCATATTAGAAATTAAAAATAGGAGTTGTAAAATGTAACTTAAAAACAAAACTAATAAACCTACTATATATTCACATATAGTAACATATAAATAACACTTTTCTGAAAAATAACTATTTTCTGAAACATGAGATATTTAGTTAGAAGACTTGGTATTGTTTTATACTTTTGCATAACTATTTAATGTCTGGTTAAATAGAATAAAGCTAGATTTTCATGTTTCTGCATTCAGTCTGTTATGACTTGTTATTGTGGATGAAATATATGATGAATGTCCAGCCTTAGCCAGTACTTCAATAATCTTTTAAAATAATTGTGATTTTTTTTTGCTACTCATCAAAAGTAGACAAGTAGTATTGCATTGAATATGTAAACTGCTTTGGGTAGTATTGACATTTTAACAATATTTGTTCTTCTATCCAGAAGCATGGAATATTTTTCCAGTTTTTTGTGTCTTCTTCAATTTCTTTCATAAGCTTTCTGTAGTTTTCAGTGTATAGATTTATCTTTGTTAGATTTAGGTATTTATCCAAGGGATGCAGGTATGCTGCTTTGAAGGGGGCACATGCACCCCAATGTTTATAGTAGCACTATCAACAATAGCCAAAGTATGGAAAGAGCCCAAATGTCCATCAATGGATGAATGGATAAAGATGTGAGATATATATATATATATATATATATATATATATATATATATATATACACACACACACACACACACACATACATCATACATACATACATACAGTGGAGTATTACTCAGCAATCAAAAAGAACAAAATCTTGCCATTTGCAACTACATGGATGGAACTAGAGGGTATTATGCTAAGCGAAATCAGTCAGAGAAAGATAAATATCATATGACTTCACTCATATGAGGACTTTAAGATACAAAACAGATGAACATAAGGGAAGGGAAGCAAAAATAATATAAAAAAAGGAGGGGGACAAAATATAAGAGACTCTTAAATATGGAGAACAAACAGAGGATTGCTGGAGGGGGGATGGGCTAAATGGGTAAGGTGCAATAAGAAACTCCTGAAATCATCGTTGCACTTAATGCTAACTAACTTGGATGTAAATTAAAAAATAAATAAATTTTGGGGTTCCTGGGTGGCTCAGTCGGTTGAGCGTCCGACTTCGGCTCAGGTCATGATCTCACGGTTTGTGAGTTCGAGCCCCTCATCAGGCTCTGTGCTGACAGCTCAGAGCCTGGAGCCTGCTTCAGATTCTGTGTCTCGCTCTCTCTCTGCCCCTCCCCTGCTCATGCTCTGTCTTTCTCTGTCTCAAAAATAAATAAAACATTTTTTTTAATTGAAAATTAATTAATTAATTAACTTTAAAAAAGTAGACAAGTGGAAATTTCCTTAAAGGATTTTTGCAGTGCAGGATTTGATTCCATATCACTGAACTTTTTTATGCTTTGTTACATTAAAATCTATTGGTCTGTCTTACACTTTGATTGAATCATTCATAAATGATTTTATAGCATCATAGATTAGTCATTTGGAAATAATGGTTCACTGTGTTACGTAGATCTTGCAAGTGTTGACATGTTTTTTGTATAATTCCAAGTAAGCACATTCATTATTAGCATTAATCTAATCAATGGTGAATGCAAGTTTTCCTAAAATTTAATTTTTGTTTAATTTTATTATGGCAGTAAACACTGTCAGTTGTTTCTTTGATATGACAGGCTTATTTTGTCAATTTTAAGAAAATATCTCCTAAATAACCAAGTTTCAATATTCAGTTTGACAGTCATCCTTTAAAATAAAAATGATATTCTATGAAAAAAATATGCCTAAATTCAACTTGCAACTCAGTCTCAGACCCAAGTGTTTTCAGTATACAATAGCAGTGCTTTATGCATTCTTCTGTTTTATCACATAGAATATTCAAAAGACATGAACTCAGAGATTGATATTTAATAAAGTGAGTGTTACTGCTGGTGTTTGCCAGTGAAGAATTATTTAGTGACTTCTAGTGTAGTTTTGCGTTGATGCCACTGCCTTGATTGATGTTGAGATGCCAGCATGTTACTACTGCTTTTGTACCAAGAGTTTTAACTTCATCTGCCTCCTGAAAGTGTCTTGGAGGCCCAAGGTATCTGTGAAACACACTTGGAGAACTGTTGACATGTATTATAATATGAAGGTTAGTTAATTCTTCTGGATTAGTGGTCTATACAATCTGCATAGTCTGTATGGGAATTGTTCAGACTTCCATAGGAAAATCAGATGCTAATGAACTAATTCTTTGGTGAGGAAGATGCTTTCAAAGTCATTATAGGAAACCTTGTCTGTCTTGAATCTAATAATTTTCTCCAAAGAAGAATCTTCTAGATTCCAGATGTTGGTAGTAGAGTGAAGAGTGATCCCTCCAGCTGCTAGCATTTTGGGAGCTAGTCAGGGAGAACTGTAGGGACCTTTATTCAGTTTATGGAATTTGACTAAATTTTTCTGTTTTCTCCCAGTACGTCATGGCTGCCCTTTGCCATTCCTGGTGTTCACAAGTCTAGATTCTCTTTAGTTCATAAAGTTAACCTTTAGCCTCTGTGGTAGAGGAAAGAGTAGGTATCTGTTATATGAGTTGGAGAAAGAGCATTTAGATTTCTCAGCAGTACTTGTGCTTCATTTTTATATTTTATGTACTGGATATTATACCGAATTACTCCAAATACCAGATCGCTTAAGTTCCCTGGACAAATTGATTCTCTTCTCCTTGTACTCATTTACTCAGATATTTAGTTGTAACTTCCTCCATGCTGCAAAGTTAACTTGTACTCTTCTTACAGTCACTTTCCATCTAAAAATTTGTTGAAATCTCATTGACAATTAGTATGGTTTGGTGTTTTTGTGGTCTTTATGAATGAAAATATTTCATATCTTTGCCTCAATTTAGCAGGGTTTTAGGAGAGTAAAAAAAATAAATATATGTGATTAATACACCCTTATCAATTTCAATAGTCAATCACTATAGTAGTTAAGAACTAGACTTAGATTTGAATCTTTTCCATTTATTGTGGTTATTGCCTAGGGTTCTCTATTTAACCTACATAATCGTATTTCTTATTATAAAAATGGAATTGAGAATGTCTAACATGAAGATTAAATGAGGTAATGAATGCAAAGCTCTTAACATACTACCTCATGCATCATATGTGCTCAATAATCAGTAATTGTTATGAACTGTTGGTCTGGTTTCTGGCTTACTGAAATTTTATTGCATTCTTTTCTACCTGTAAAACATTTCAAGTAAGCAAAATATTTAATCTATCATCTCATATTATACGAAGGGTTAACATGACTCCAAAATGAAATTATAATTTCAGAAATGTTTTATATAAATGTTTGTATTTAATATATTTGTATAAAATTACTATGGATGCAACTTGTTTTCAAATTCAAGTTGTGTTTCTATTCAAGTGATTGTAACTAGAGTCCACATTTTAAACAGTCTAAGAAAAACGGATATTGTTATAACTGGGTAATTGCTTCATGACCTTGATTTGGAAACTTGGTATACTGAAGTTCTGAAAGGTTTTTTTTTAACAATTTTTTAAAGTCTGCTTTTGAGAATTATTCTAGTACATACTTTAGATTAAGAAATTGTTTTTCTGTATCTTTGGTATGTTAGGTTGAACACTTACATTCCTTTAATCCAGAAAGTTTAGTATCATTAAAGTAGTTTAATTTAAGCCTAACTATGAATATAAAAGAAACATTCTTAATCGTTTCAGGAAATTACAAGAACTAATATGGCTGAAGGAGAAACAGAAACATCAAATTCTGAAAGGTAAATATAAGGAAAAACTGACTCTCTTGAAATTCAAGTATATAAAAAGCTTGATACTTGAACTGCATTATTTTAGTTAATTGATATTTCAGTTATTTAGTTTTTTTTTTAAGCTTATTTATTTATTTTGAGAAAGAGTGAGGGAGAGCTCACAAATGGGGGAGGGGCAGAGAGAGAGGGAGAGAGAGGATCCCAAGCAGGCTCCGCACTGCCAGTAGAGAGCCCTCTGTGGAGCTCAAACCCATGAAACCATGAGATTGTGACCTAAGCCGAAACAAAGAGCTGGCGTTTCATTGACTCAGCCACCCAGGTACCCTGTTATTTTAGTTTTAATTAAAATAAAATTTTGAAATTTTAATACAACAAAAATATACTGTATATCCTTAGTTTTAAAATCATTTTTTAAGTTTTGACATCTTTTAAACATCTTTTAAACACCTTATAGTTGTTAAATTTTAAAAAGTACTTATTAGTAAATAAAATGTTAACAGATTTTAATTGCCCCTATCAAATGAAAACAGTTATAAGATACTACAAGTTACAAGACAGATGGGGACAATTTTTGCAAACAGATCATCTTAAAATCTTTTCTTCCTAAAGTATTTTCAAAAGCTATAAAACTTTTGGTGGGAACTCATAAAAGTTTCAAACTTCAGGAATTGGCTTTAAAAAATGTAATTCTCTGATCAACACTAAAGAGCCCAAGACATTTTAGAAGCTTTCTTAACAAAAGAGAATCTAACATTCAAATTAGAACTTAATTCCAGATAAAGATAATTTTATTTTATCTTTCAAGTTAAGTAATTTCCCCATGTCTATGTTTATGCTGTGTATTTTATATACAGCTATACAGCGTAAGGTGTAGGGTGCTAGTTAACCAAATAAGAGTGATTCATCTATTGCCCCTGAGAAGAAAATTATGGAATAAGGCCTTATGAAGGTGTTTCTTAGACTTTGCTAGAAAAATTATTTAGCCCTTTCTTCACCTAGAATTTGGGGACAGGGGCAATGGTTAACAAAATTTCAACAAAGGAGTTAGAAAAAGCAGACTAGTCACCTCTCTATAATGTTTTCTGTAAATTGTAGTTAGTCCAATAAGATCTGAATAAAAATAAAAATTATATAAATTTAAATGAGGAAAATAAACTAATTGTTTGCAGATGGTATAAATGACCTATAAGATCCAAGAAAATGAGCTAAGAATGAAATTAATGAGAGTATAAATTAAGGTAGTTTGTTATAAAAATCTGAATCTTTCAATATACCAATAATGTGATTATAACATATAATATTCTTCACAAGAGGAGCAAAAAATGAGAACTGTGCAGGATCTAAATGAAGAAATGCAAACTTACTGTGACAGAAAATAACTAATTAATAACTACTGCATAATAGGCCATTTTCCAAATTAATTTATAGTTTTAATAATGAGTAGTTAGTTAAAAATCCTAATGAGATTTGGGTTGGAAACCAACAATGTTTAAAGGAAGATTCATATGTTCTATTTACTACCATAATTGTTTATTTAAATTATTGTTCTTTTGTTAGTATTAGGTTGTTTCTGTATTCACTATTTAGACATTGTTTTTATGAGTGTCTCTGTACAAATATCTTTTACATTTTTAAACTATTAAACTTAGGAAGAAAAGTAGTAGAATGTAGGTGATTTACTCTATTAAATAATAAAGGACAGTTGCTGGGATGAGCACTGGGTGTTATACACTTGTTGGGATGAATCACTGGAATCTACTCCTGAAATCATCTAATATTTTATGATTCACTACATAGTTTGTGTTAACATGCCAGGGTAAGTGTGAACACACACACTTATACACACATAAACATTTATATATACAAACAAACATATTTATGTATGCATGTTGTATATATTTACATATACTTTTTCAGGCATATGTTTATGTTTTTTTAATTCAGCTATTAAATATTAGGGAAATATTTATGAATGCTTATTTAATTTTGCATAGGGAAAGACACTCTAATTAAGAGGATATAGAAATCATTTAAAAAGTAGTTTTTTTCCGGTGCTCCTGGGTGGCTCAGTCGGTTAAGTGTCCAACTTCTGCTCAGGTCATGATCTCATGGCTTTTGGGCTCGAGCCCAACTTGGGGCTCTGTGCTGACAGCTCAGAGCCTAGAGCTGCTTCAGATTCTGTGTCTCCCTCTCTCTCTACCCCTCCCCCACTCATGCTCTTTCTCTGTCTCTGTCTCTCTGTCTCAAAAATAAACATTAAAAAAATAGTTTTTTTCCAAATATGTTCACTTCTTCTTTAAAGTTACAAATTAATAAGAATGCTTAAATTTTAACCTAGATAGGCAAGAGTGTGAACAGTTGAAAGTGATGATTATCAGGACTAAAACCAGTTTTGATAGATTCCCCAGGTCTCCTTTTAAGATGTGACTCTGGAGTTTCTCAGTCTCATGCCTAAGAAACTGGCCACCTCCTAAAGTGTACATGGCAAGGACTGGGGATTTGGGTTATTTTTGTTTGTTTGTTTTCTGTTTTGGCAAATGTGCTTTGATCTTTTTTTTTTTTTTTTTTTTTTTTAAGAGCATGACTTTATTTTGATAGTGTTCAAATACAATGTGTTATAAAGGAATAGATAATAAATGGCTTTATTTTTTCAGTAAACAAGATAAAGCTTCTTCAGAGGAAGAAAAAAATGAATGTGTTACAAATTCATTTGAAGGCTCATTAGCAACAAAAAATGAAGAAAGTGTAACAGTGTCAAATAAGGAAAATGATACCTGTCTTGAAGATCAGAAAACTGGCTTAAAGAATATCTTCAGTCATGATTCAAATATTGATGCAGATAAAGTAGAAAAGGAAAAACAAATAGAGCACGTTTGTCAGAAAATGGAGTTGAAGATGTGCCAAAGTTCAGGAAACATAATTTCTTGTGATCAGAATGAAGATTCCAACTCCAGTGAAGCTAAGTTTTCTTCAAAGAATGTTAAGGATTTGCGGTTAACATCTGGTGATGTTAGCATTGATCAATTTTTGAGAACAAGAGATGAACCTGAATCTATTAGTTCTGATGTTAGTGAGCAAGGCAGTATTCATTTAGAACCTTTGACTCCATCAGAGGTACTTGAGTATGAAGCCACAGAGATTCTTCAGAAAGGTAGTGGTGATCCTTCAGCCAAGACTGATGACGTAGTATCTGATCAAACTGGCAGTGTTCCTGGAGAAAATAGCCCTAGCACAACAGAGACAACAGTAGACCGGGCAGAGGAAAAAGAAAGAAGTTGAAATTTATTAGTTATTCTAAGTTTAGTGTACCAACGGTAATAACATTTGGAACAGTGCTATCAGGTGAACTCAGTGGTGCTGTTCTGTAGAGTTCAGAAATAGAAAAATGTGAGGGAGGTCATTCATCTACACTTTACCTGTATGTTCAATCCAGGTTATTAAAGAAATCAATTCACCCATAATAGCATGATTTGTATGGATTTCCAAAAAGCCTTTAAAACTATTATGGATTTTAATGAAAGCTAAGTTTGTAATGGAAAAGTCTCATTTAACAGTTTTTGAAGAGAAGTTGGTGGCCAGTATGAATTGATTTTTAGAATATTAATTATAATGATAAAGCTTTTGAAACTTCCATCAGTCCTAAGCTAAAAGTTCTTAGTACCTATATATTCTTTTCAGGTTACTTAAAGGAAGAGATTTGGAAACCACATACCTTTTGGGAACAATTGATTTAAAGTAATGGCTGATAGGCATTGTTAATGAAGGCTTCATTTCGAGTATGATGCTGGTAAATGGGGCATGCTTAGAGTGCTAAGTTAATTGATCTAATGAGAATTTGGATGAACGTAAAGTTAATTTTGGATTTAATATAACATTCCAGACTGTCACAAGCATGTAAACAGAATATTTGAATCTGTGTACCTCCCTACGAGTGTGAGCCTGCAAGGCTGTAAGCTTACCTTAATTAAACTTTCAGTGAAAGTGACATTATTAATATGTAAATTTATATTTGTGCTTTTTGTCAGTGTGTAAGCTGTGCAGAAATCCCTTGATGTGCTAGTTGTATAAAATAGAAACCCATTGTTGAAACTCCTGTAGCTATTATGCTTTTAATATTGTTTTAATGATTTTTAGAAATAGACCCATAAAAATGGTCTGGACACCAAACCAAAGTATGGTATAATGTAGATATTGTAAAGCAGTAAACTGAAAACATGTCCTGGCTCATGCCATGTTTAAGTGACTTTTTCTTTAATTGTAAAATAGAAATTTCAAATGGGACCTAAAGCAGTGATGTAAAAAATTGGTTTGGGACATTTAATCTAATTTATCCATATCCTATTTTATCCATAAAATGGCTGCTAAATAGATTTTTCAGTTGTTTTTTATCATCTAGAAAATAGTAGATATAGAAATAAATAATATGAATAAAGTAGTTTGCTTTAAAGTACTTAAAATTTTATTTAAAATGCTACATTTTTACTTCTTAAAATGTGCTTTGAATTCTTAAATTTTGTTTCATTGAATGTTAAATGTTTTAAATGGCTATTAAAATTCTGCTGTATATAGTAGTATTTGAGTAAATATTTGCAATAAAAATCTGTCCCTGAATAATTTTATTTTTCAGAAACCTGCTTGAGTTGGATTACCTTTGGCGCCTTTAGAAATTGTATACTTGTTCAAGGAAATTTCATGTTGAAGTTAGTGGTAGGATTTCATTCTGTATTCTTTAATTGATGCATGATTTATTTTAAATTAGGACTTAAAGTACAGGGGAAAATACTGTTAATATTTACAGAGAGTGTATCTGCTTTAAAATTTCTTTTATTGCAAGATAAATATAATTTACTATTCTAGTTTTCTATCTGCCCAGCAAAGTAAAAAGAGTAAACAGGCAAAATATATTATTGATCTACTTTCTTGAAAAGTTTTTTTTTTTTTGAGGGGGTCACATGTTTTCATCTTTCCTGCTACCAAGAAAAGATAGGGAGAGAGGGACTTTTTAGCTGTTACCCTTCACCTTGTTGAAACATAAAACTATAGCAGACAAGATTTTTGGAGTAATTTAAAGCTTAGAAGTGAAGGAGTAGAAGAAAGTCTATGTAAAGACTATTTTCTGAATCTTATTCAATTAATCGGCTGGCAGATCACCTAATGTACAAAACCCTAGATCACTGTGCCAAAATAAGTCTCTAATGACACTGTTATCCCTTTGAGCTTTGGGTAGTTCCTTCTTCTGTGGCTATATACCTTTAGAGTAGTTGTGTTCAACATAGCTAATCAGTGAACTGTTTATGCCTATCCATTAGGAGAAGAGGAAACTGTACCAAACTCTAAGGAAAGTCTGGCAATGAAAACAAAAGTGTAGTTGAAATAAGCATTGTATTTGGTAACATAATTGGTTTATGTTCTCATACCATCTCCTTATTTCCGTTGAGGAACAAACAGTTCAGGTGCACAGACCAAGCCTTTGAGTAGCAGTGCTTTAGAACAGTGGACAGCAAACTTCTGTGTAGGGCCAGATAGTAAATAATTGTGGACCATATGGTCACAATTATTCTCAACTCTTCCTTGTAGCTTGAAAGCAGCTGTAGATGTAATGTAAATAATAGCCTGTTTGTGTTCCAATAAAACTTCATTTACAAAACAAGAATGTTTGGCCCATGGATTGTGGTTTGCCTTTGCCTGCTTTAGAGTGCTTAGACTGACTTAATCTGACAGTGAAAGCCAGTGATGCACTCTAGTGACTGTTTGCCTAGGAACTACCTACCAAGGTGCCTTAGTGTATAATAGTTCCCTGTTACCTGACAATAAACTTAGGATTGATTTTAAGTGCAGTTCAGTGACACTAAGAAGCATTGTATTCATTTTGTGGATATACTTTTAATTTACATTGAAAATCTGAATGCCATATTTATTTGTATTCTTTCTTCCCCTTTGTGTCTCTCCAATAGGGAGGAAATTGGAATTGTTTTCATCCATGAATTTTTTTAAGAACGATTCTAAACATTTTAAAAAGGAACTGATAATGTACAAGTCACTTTGTTTTAGCTGTAAGTAAAAAGATGAGGAAACCAAATATCTAGGCAATTATTGGCCTAAGGTTAAAAAGCTAAGATTTGAATGAAATTTGATCTTGATTCTGAAACAGAATCTGAAGCAGGCTTCAAGCTCTGAGGTGTCAGCGCAGAGCCTGACGCAGGGCTCGAACTCCCAAACCATGAGATCATGACCTGAGCCAAAATTGGATGCTTAACCAACTGAGCCACTAAAGATATACTTTATATAATAATTATATAAATTTAACATCATTAAATTTTTGTAGGCTTCTGTAATGTCATTTTTTACTTCATGGTTGACATCATTTTTGTTCCATCAAAATCATTACTCCAAAACCACTCACTTGTACTAACTTCAATGAAATAGTACTTTTGTATGTATGTAGACACTACAGAAGAAGTGCAAATATTTCATTTTTACTAGATTACCTTAACAATAAGACTTGTTTTTTCAGTTAAGAAGTCAAACATTTAACTTACCTATTTCTAAGTGTTAAAAGAGATAAAGTTATTTTTAAATTATTTTTTCAAATGAGACACATGTGCAGATCCATGTAGACAAAAAATAGTATTAGATTTTTAAAAGTTATGGCAATGTTTAATTTTTACCTCAAAAGCTATAAATTAAAAGATACTTTTAAGGAATTAAACACATCTTTAGCAACAAATGTAACTTTGTAGAGGAATGAGATATCCTGAGAAATCACTTTTACAGTTATGTAAATTGCATGTTAAAAATATTATACAACCAGTTTCATTATTTAAATGAATATACTAAGCATAATTTAGTCTTCTTTGATGACACAGTGTATCACCATGAAGATTATTGAGCTAAGCTGTAAATGAAGCCATAGCTATAGATGTTAATGGCCTGAATACCTGCTGATCACAGAAGTTACCTTGGATTTTGGTTTCTAGAAAATATCCCAGGTACATCTGGGGTCATTTGGCTTTTCCAAAAACAGAACAGAAAAATTGTATCATTCACCCAATCCAACCTCTTTTTAAAAATGACTAAAACCCTTTAAATCTTAAAGTATAACTTGCCATTTGTGGGGAATTTGGGAGAATTTAAACTATAATTTTAAATTTTTTAAATATTTCAAGTCTTCATCCACTGCCTTAAAAACATGACTTTAATTGTTCTGTATCAGGGGCTAGCAGACAGTGACCCACAGTTGGCCACCTGTTTTTATAAACAAAATTGTATTAGAAAATACCCATATCATTTGTTTATATATTGTCTGTTGTAGTTTTTGCACTGCAATAGCACAACTGTACCGGACAGAGACCATTTGGCTCACAGGCCCAAAGCTTAAATCTGGCACTTTAAGAAAACGTTTGCTAGCACCTGCTCTATATTTTTATGTAAGTATATCATAATTTTATAATTATTTTATTGTCACCATTATAAACACTACAGGGAAGCTCTCACTTCGTAAATTTTGGTCTTTATTTGTTATTACCTGTAGGAAGTCTAAGTGCAATATTAGATTGAAGAATATTTAGTTTTTAAGTAGCCAAATACCAATACTTAACTTTAATTATCTTCCCATGATGCTTGTGGAAATCTTCTTGTTCCAGTATGAACTCCTAGAGTTAAGAGTTTACTTATCTAGATTTTATTTTGACTCTTCAAACAAATTTAGCTTTTTTAACCTAATGTGACTTTAATTTATGCTATTCACCAAATATTTCCAGTGTGTGGTAATATGACTGTTACCTAGCCAGTGAGTTGTGAGTGAAAAGTTATTTCAATTTGGATCATTTAAGTGTTGATACGAGACTCTTTAGAACTTTCTTTTCTCTCTGACATGGTGATGATGATTGCTGCATCAGGCTGGGTTCCTGAGGGACTATAAATCTAGCCTCCCTGTTTAGATGGACATACAGCGTGAGGGAGAAATAACCATTTTTGTTTTAAGTTAATACAGTTAGGGAATACCTCATTTGATACAGGATTAGTCCTGAAAGTGGAGTGCTGCCATAAAAAGAAGCAAAATTGAACTAAATTAAACTATATTGCATTGGCTTAGGTGACAGGTGGTACATGAGATGATCCACATTTGCTGTGGTGAAACGTTTGGTAAACTTGCCTGCAATACTTGGAAGAAAAATAATATAGTGAAGTTTTATCTCTATTGGAAGAGTTTGGATAACAATTTTGTTTATTAGTTGCATTTGACAGTTGCATTTTAAGAAAGACATGAACCCAGATAAGAAATGGTAAGATGTCCATTGGAAACAAAATAAGAAAAGTCCAGAAATCCACGCACTTGAAAAGCTGGGAAAGACAGAACTTCTCATCCCCAATCAGTCGAACAAGAAAGCCTTTAAGTAACAAAGCTAAATTAATTCAAGAATATGGCCATGATACTAATTGTTTTAAATGTCTAATTTGGTTAAGGAGATCCCGCCTCCATAGTGTTTCTATGTAGGAATTCTTTCACAGCATTTCTTGGGAAATTTATGTATTTTTCTGAATCTCATGACCCATCATTCAGGAAATTAGTGAAACAGGAAGAAGAATTGCAACTAAGCAAGAATTAAAGCTTAGTAATGAAGTTAGAGCCATTATTGGACTGAAGGAATCCACTGAAGTCAAGCACAAAAGCAAGAATGGGGAATGCTGATATAGAGTCCAAGAATAAGTTCAACATTTCCAGGAATCAGAACAGGAGGACATGGAAGAGAAGTTGTCACAACCTGATCATTCAGTCTTACTTGTAGCTATTGCCATGTTATGAATGTATGTCTATGTTCCTGTCTGCTACTAACGGTGAGTCATTCTTATAAGTAAAATAAATATGAATAGGATTATATATAGAGAGTATACTTTATGCAAATCCCATCACTGGTGTTCTAAGAAATAACACATGGAAGCAAATTAATTCCTTACATTGTCAGTTTTGACCTGTGATTCTGTGTCCTGTCCCTTCATGGGACATCCAAATGTAACATTCAAATACTACCAAATAAACTTGTCAGCATTTCTAAGTTTGTATGATTATTTGCCAAAGGCTGCTGTTCTTTGCAAATACTTTAACTAGAAATGCAAAGAAAAGAAATAAATGTTTTGGCACATAATGAAATGAAGTTAGAAACTGATCTAAACTCTAAATTAGAAAAAGCAGTATCAATTTCAACAGCAAGACCAAAATCAGGGAAAGCCGACAAAATATTTTTATCATTAAAAAGGAAAAGAACTTTAATAAATCAACATGTAACCAAATGCCAGCTTATAGATGTTTTTGGACAATTCTTAGCAATTCAACTAATAGAAATGTGAACATGAAAGATAAGTTTCTTTTTTTTTTTTTTTTTTTTTTTTAAATTTTTTTTTCAATGTTTTTTATTTATTTTTGGGACAGAGAGAGACAGAGCATGAAAGGGGGAGGGGCAGAGAGAGAGGGAGACACAGAATCGGAAACAGGTTCCAGGCTCTGAGCCATCAGCCCAGAGCCTGACGCGGGGCTCGAACTCACGGACCGTGAGATCGTGACCTGGCTGAAGTCGGAGGCTTAACCGACTGCGCCACCCAGGCGCCCCGAAAGATAAGTTTCTATGTCTGAAATGTTTGTAACAAAATAAAGATAAAAACTATCAGGTCAATTAATGCATTGTGTGCTTTTAAGTTTCATTTTAAGATAAACTTATAACAAGTATTTGTAGTACTTACAGTTTAAAATGATTTTAATTTGGCGTCTGTGCTAATGTTTCCTTCATTTAATGTTTTCTGTTGTCAAATGTCTATGTCAGGTAAAGAGAGTGGTATTGAAATATATAATATTGTCACAGTACATTGGTTTGTATTAAGAAATCACATATTTATGTCTTTTTAACAGAAAATATCAAATATTTAGCAGAAAAATGATGCAGTATTTATTATGGTGATAACTATTTTAAAATATATTAATTATAGTGTTATGAAAAATACAGAATGATGATTGCATATAATTTGGGGATTCCTGAGAATTCCCAGAAGTGTTATTCTTTATTCCTATTTCCTAAATATTACTGTCTGTCAGGAATTGGAAATACTAATGCCCAGTAAATCTGTTCAGGTAGACAAAATGGCTTAGGAAATGGGTGCTAAAGTGTCAGTCTTCTATCAATGCCTGATGGGCTCAAGGTACTCCAGTTAAGTGGGGACCATTTCTTTAAAATTGTGGGTGTGACTATTGGCTCATTGCTAACTGGAATCATATAAAAAGCAAAAATTTGGAGAGAGGTATGCTGTCAAAGAAACCATGAATTTGGACTAAAAGTTTATAAATGTTCAAGTCTTAAAATGAACCCTTGGGTCCCCAACATTTTTTTTCTTTCCAAGTTTTTATTTAAATTCCGCGTAGTTAAAATACAGTGTAATATTAGTTTCAGGTGTAGAATCTCGTGACTCAGCACTTCCATACAGCACCTGGTGCTCATCACAAGTGCCACCCCTAATCCCATCACCTGTTTACCCTGTCTCCCCACCCACCTCCCCTCTGGTAACCATCAGTGTGTTTGTTTTCTGTAATTAAGAGTCTGTTTCTTGGTTTGTCTCTTTCTTCTTTCCCCCTATGTTCATTTGTTTTGTTTCTTAAATTCCACATACGAGTGAAATCATATGGTATTTGTCCTTCCCTGGCTGACTTAATTACACTTAGCATAATACTCTCTGGCTCCATCCATGTCATTGCAAATAGCAAGATTTCATTCTTTTTTATGCCTGAGTAATATTTCATTGTATATATACACCACATCTTTGTCCATTCATCAGTCGATGGACATTTGGGCTCTTTCCATAATTGGCTATTGTTGATAATGCTGCTATGAAGATTGGAGTGAATATATTCCTTCAAATTAGTATTTTTGTATCCTTCGGGCTCCCACCTTTCTATATGATGTAGCAGATGGAACCTATTACCCAATATCCACCTCAGATATGGTCAGAAGGATAAAGAAAAAAGGAAGGGCCTCTTTGATGGTGGGATCAATAGCTATAGACATCAGTGGATTAGGGATCCCCGCAAGGAATTTTTGAGCCACCAGAGTAGAGCATTCTTGTATCAAGGAATTGTTTTGGGCCAGTGACTGTGTATCTCCCAAATTCCCCCTTTTTATTTCTGTTTCAACCTTGTATGTGTAGGAGACGGATAGCTTTTCAATTCATAGGTCAATAGTTAAGAGGAGACTAGTGCATACCATTACCCAATTTAGAGACTGGCAGGAGATACTGAACTTTGAGCTTGCTGCCATTGATTTAATGGGACTTTTCAGTTACTTCTGCTTAGAAGAGAAGCTGTATTTGGGCTGTAGGAAGGAGGGTGCACTGAATAGCTATTGACCAGAAAGATGGTCCCATATGGTTAGGTTCTCCCTAGAGAACCAGACACAACAGGATTACACTTCCTTTATGGGTGAGTGGGGCAATCTGTTTGGGTCTATGAATTGTAAGCAAATATGACATGTAACTTCTGAACTCAAGCAGTGAATTGCCAGTATGAGACCTTCTAGACTCTTATCTTTCCTCTGATTTGTTTACTGGCACTGTTTGAGATGGTGGTTGCTTTGTCATCTGAGTAACTAATGAACAGAAAAATCACCGGTCCAGTTTGCAATGGACTTTTAAAATGAGTGAGAAATTTTTGTTGCTGTTACTAATTGAGATTTGGGGGTGGTTACTACAATATAAGTCTAACCTATCCTGACTGATAATATCGTGAAAATCTTTTTGAGCCAGTGCCTTAGAACCTATGTCAGAATTTCCTAACCTTTTAGAACTAACTCAGCAATTCTTAGTTTTTCCTATTTTTAAATTAGTCCCCCTTGGGATTGTTAAGAATCAGGGTTTGTGCATAATTAAAAAAATAGTTTTAGAACTTTGACTTCTAATAAATTTGGAATAATAAGGATTGGATTTACCTTCCCCCATGAAATAAACAAACCAAAAAAGCAACATAAAACAATGGTTTTCAAGACAGTGGCCTCAAGAACGAAAGGTAGTGAATCCATGAGAGAAAACAAATGTGGTGAGTCCTATGATTGCCTGAGTTTACAGCCTTGAGAGTTTACAAGCCAAGAAACAGAGGAAGGTAAGTGAGACAAAACCTGAGAGATTCACTGAGGTGAGAAGACACAGCTGAGAGTCTGGAAAGGCCCAGAGAAGAAGAGTTCATAGGACCAAGTCCCAGAGAGGAGAGAGCTGCACTGATGTGCGGTATTCTGCAGAGTACTTTGTTTTATGTGAGAAACTAACCAGGGGGAAGGAAAGAAAAATCCAAAAGGATTAGGGGAAATAGTGTTGGCATTTTAAACAGGGCTAGAAAGTGCATATTCCTAAAGGCCAGAATGCAAAAAAAAAGTATAATTCATGGAGCATTGGGTAGAGAACTCAGGGAAGTCTTGCCTCAGTAGTATGGAAATAATTAGCCCTAGACTGAGCAGTGCTCCGTACCCAATGAACAAATCATAAAACAAGACCTGAAAGGGTCAAGTAATTTCCACATTAAGCAGAACAAGAGTAAAAAAAAAAATTTTTTTTTATACAAAATTAAAATTCACAATGTCTGGCATCCAGTAAAAGATTACCAGGCACACAACAAGGCAGGAAAACATGGTCATAATAAAGAAAATAGCTGGTCGGGGCACCTGGGTGGCTCAGTCGGTTAAGCGGCCGACTTCGGCTCAGGTCACGATCTCGCACTCTGTGAGTTCGAGCCCCGCGTCAGGCTCTGTGCTGACAGCTCAGAGCCTGGAGCCTGTTTCAGATTCTGTGTCTCCCTCTCTCTCTGACCCTCCCCCGTTCATGCTCTGTCTCTCCCTGTCTCAAAAATAAATAAACGTTAAAAAAAAATTAAAAAAAAAAAAAAAAAAAAAAAAAAAAAATAGCTGGTCAAAATTGACGCAGACTGATATAGATGTCAGAATTAGGACAAGACATTAAAATAGTTAATAGAATTATCTTCAAAAATTAAGAAGATACTTAAAAATCAAAATTGATCTTTAGAGATAAAAACTATATCTGGGATAAAAATTGTGAGATTAATGGCAGATCAGACAGGGCAGAAGAACAGTTTAGAGATTTTAAGACAGCAATACAAACAATCCAGTGAGCTGCAATTGAGGCCTAGTGTTTTCCAAACATGAACACTATACAGCTGCGTATCCAAGAAGCTCAACAAATCCCAAGTACATGATACATGAAGAAAACCCACAAAAGTAGCATAATAAAATTGCTCAAAACCAGTAATAAAGGGAAAATTGTAAGCAGACAGATAAAAGTTTAAAGTAGTCAGATAAAAAGGACATGACATACAGAGGAACAAAGATAAGGATGACATCAGATTTCCTTAAAAGTACTGAAAGAAAAAAAACCTGTCAACATAGAATTATATTCTTTAGGAAAACTGCTTTTCAAAAACAAAGGCAAAGACTTTTTCTGAATTTATCACCAGGAGACCTACAATACAAAGAAGTCCTGTATGCAGAAGGTGTACACTTGAGATCAAATTACTTAACTCTGTTCACATTATCTGTAGTCTTACTGGTTTTTTATTCCCCTTGATCAGTTATTAAGAGCATGTTTTAAATCTGACTCTGATGATGGATTTTGTCTATTTATAGCTGTAATTTTATTAGCTCTTGCTTGAATTTGAAATTATATGACGTACATACAAGCTTAGTTTATTTTCCTGGTGAATTGAGCTTCATTATATAGTGACCCTCTTTATTTCTAGTAATGCTTAAAGTTTTTGTTATTTTGCTGAAGTTATTTTGCTTCATATAGCTTACACATTTACTGTTGGTTATGATTTACATAAGTATTTTCCACGATTACACTTTCAACCTTTTTGTGGTATATAGATACAACCTTAAAATCTACCCAGGCAATCTTTGTCTTTTAATCACAGCATTTAATCCACTATATCTATGGTACTGATGAATTGTGTGTGCTCTGTTTCTCTTGTGTCTTCTTTATTTTTTTATCTTATTTTTGGTCATCTTTTGAAGTATCCTTTCATCTATTTTTTAAAATGTACTGGTTTGGAAGTTATATACTCTATGTTCTTTTTTTTTTTTTTTAATCTTTATAAATGGGTACCCCTAAGAATTACACAATGTATACTTTAATTTATTAAAGTCCTAAGTTATATTTTCCATTTTCCTAAACAGGGACTAAAAACACTTAAACTCCACTTGAGACATACCCTTTTCTAAAGGTGGCCTCTGCTTCCCATTTCGACTCCACTCCTGCCAATCAGAAATGCAGGCTCAGAATAGGACTTGAAATCTCTTGATTTTTAAGCGTTGGTTAAAAAATGTGTAAACAAAACATAAACATGTTAATAGTTCAGCAGTTACACGACTCTGCTAGGGCCCAAGAAAGAGAACATTTCATCATGACTTGATTGAATAGTGGTTGCAACTATTTTTCACAGACAGCCTCACTGTAGTCCCTTACCACATGTGCCATGCTTTTATCCCTGCTATGAGAGAAGTAAAAATTTCCAGTAGCCCCTGCGTGCCACTCCAGAAATTATACCAAGTAACCTTAATTTATTAATGATGTTAATCAATTATTTTTAAGAGACATTCATCTTCTCCAGAGCTCAGACATTGGCACTCCCTGTTCTTGGAATTTCTGACTCAGATCTGGATTTACATCGTTAGCCCCCCATTCTCAGGCCTTGGAACTCAGGTTATTATATTACTGGCTTCCTGGTTCTCCAGCTTACATAGGGCAGATCATGGGACTTCTTGGCCTCCATAACCATGTGAGCCAATTCCTATAATAAATTTACCCATATATATTTTACAGATACAGATATATAGATACAGATATAGATACAGATATAGATATAGATCTATTGGTTCTGTTTCTCTGGAGAACCCTGACTAATATAGGGCCCTACAGTTGTCATGTGCATGATTTCTTTGTTTTGTTTTAACAAATGATGAGTAGTGCCTCCAAATATTTGACAGAGCTAATTCTTTTTAGAGGATGCCAGCTTCATTCCAGGCCTCTAAGAATTTCGCATGAGAGATTAACATAGCTGTGAGGTTCATTCAGATTTACCATCATATTTACCAGGTTTTTGTTCTTCATCTTTTCTTGTGTTTCAAACTTCTCTCTGGGTTCACTCTCCTGCCTGAAGTACATCCTTCATAATGCTCTTCAAAGGAGGGTTTTCAGATTCTCAGCTTCTGTCTGATTGCTTTTAGTCCTTATTGTTGGAAGTAATTTTGTAAGTATTGAATTACAGATTGAACAATAATTTTTTTTTGGCATATTAAAAAATATTAAAATTTACTTTTTTCTGACTTCTGTGTTTGTTGCTAACAAGTTAGCTATTCATTTAATTGATGCTTCCTTTTTTTTTCTGGATGCTTTTAAGATCTTTTAGCCTTGTGTTATCTGCAGATTCATAAAGATGTGTTTAGGTATGGATTTCTGTTTATTAACCTACTTTTTGAATCTGTGGATTGGTGACTTTCTGAAACATTCTCAGCCACTATCTAGTCAAATGTTGCCTCTGCTCTTTTCTTTCTTTTTAAAACTCATTAACTTCACATTAGACTTTTTCACTCCATCCTATGACTCTTAGCCTTTTTTCTCATATCCACTGTGGACTACATTCTGCATTACTTAGTCAGACCTTCTAATATATTGCCTTTAGCTCTACCTAGTCAATATCCATTGAATTTGTAAAATTTCAATTATTACATATTTTAATTTAGAACATCCTCTGATTCTTTCTTCAACTCTCTTGTAATTTACTCATTATTTTAAGTTCCTTTGATGTATTGAAGGATATTAAGCAAAATTATTTTGATTTGTGTCTGAATATTCCAATGTCTGACTTTTTTCAGGTTTGATTCTGTTCTCTGTTGTTTCTGCTTGTTATCACTTATGGGGTCTTATTTCTTTGATGTTTAGTGATTATTTTGATCTACTGTGTATTTTCCTCATACAGTAATTTTTAAAGACCTGGAAGAAAGGAAATTTCCTCTGAGGAGGGTTAGATTGTATCAAGCATCTGGAGGTAGTACTAGTCCAGTACCACTTTTAATTCATGATCTGAGGTTTTGTGGACTCTTGAAATACCACAAATTCAAGCTACAAACCTACTTGAAGGGCAGCTTAGAAATACAAATTCTCGGGGTGCTGGGTGGCTCAGTCAGTTAAGTGACCGACTTTGGCTCAGGTCATGATCTCACCATTCGTGAGTTCAAGCCCCACATCAGGCTCTGTGCTGACAGCTCAGAGCCTGGAGCCTGCTTCACATTCTGTGTCTCCCTGTCTCTCTGCCCCTTCCCCACTCGTGTCCTATCTCTCTCTCAAAAATAAGTCAACATTAAAAAAATTAGAAAAGAAATGCAAATTATCCCAACATGCCACAGTTTAAGAGATAATTTTTTGTTTTTGCAGTACCAGTAGCTGAGGGAGTGAGCAAGTATTTCTAATTCACCCTTACACTAAGAAGTAGACTTTTGTGGTCTCAGCTTTGTAGGCCAGTCTCTTATTGCACATAAGCTTTATTTTCCTTCTTCAGGGTTAAGGCTGTAAAACTGATGCTCAGGTTCATCCAATTCAGCAAGTACACTCACAGCAGAAGTCAATTTCAGGTCTCAAACTCTCTGGGTTCCTGCCTTCAATGAGTTTTTCCTCCTGAGTTGTTTTTCTTCTTCTTCTCCTTCTCCTTCTTCCTTCTTCCTTCTTTCTTCTTCTTCCTTTTTCTTTCGTCCTTCTTTCGTCTTTCTTCTTTCTTCTTTTTTTAATAGATTATGGACCATTTAAGACGATTTTAAAAATATTTGTCCAGACATTTTGGTTATTTTCTATTCTGTTCTTGGCTCTGTTTCTTAAAGTTAATTTCCATCAGATGGTTTGGAATTTTTATCTGCAGATTCATTTTCAGTGGGAGTGTTGCTCCCACCTCGCCTCTTTCTGTGCTCACCCCTCCCTATTTGGCAGTTTTGTGGTTTCCTCCCTCTGAGCATCCAGGACCCTAGTCCAAAACTAGGTTTCCATGGCTAGGGACTCCTGCCCCAAAGTGGCTTGAGGCTGTAGCTGGCCCAGTACCTGGGGCAGTATGCAACTTTGCTCAGGTCTCTGTTCAGTTTTCTCTGTTTATCTTACCAATAATGAAGTTATACAGGTTTATATAAGCAGTAACATCAGATAGTGGTCACAACCATTTTCACACAGAGAACCCAGCTATACCATGGTTCCATGCCACATACGGAATGCTTTTGTCGCCTCAAAAGAGTGAAAAATCCTACCGCATTTTTAAAAAGTTTATTTATTTTTTGAGAGAGAGAGAGAGCACACAAGCAAGGGAGGGGGAGAGAGAGAGGGAGAGAGAGAATCCCAAGCAGAATCTCTGTGCTCACAGCATGAACCCCAAGGCAAGGCTCGATCTCATGGTGGTCAGATCATGACCTGAGCCAAAATCCAGATTTGGAGGCTAAACTGACTGAGCCATCCAGCCTCCCCCTCCCCCCAACTGACTTCTAATTGCTTCCTGGACCCAGAAATCTGCAGGGCTATAGCTTTATAGCTGTAAGGCCACATCTTACTATTACCTTCTGTTTCTGACCCAGAGAATGTTCATTTTATGTTTGAGCATGAGTCAATCTTTTTCTTGTTGTTAATTGAATCTATAATCCACATATGTAGAACAGGAGAGTTAAAAGTGTGAGTTTACAACAATCTTGACCTGAAGGGTCCCTCTCATATTTCTCTAAGTTTATTTTGTTGTCCTCTTTCCAGCTTCTTTATTTGGGTGCTTAGTCTCTTTTGAATCATTTTGTTTTCTAAATATGAGTTTAAGGTGATTATTTTTTAGAGCTCACATTTACTAACCATTTACTATATGCCAGGCACTAGGCTAAAAGTACTTTATATAAATTATTTGCTATAATCTTCCCCCAAATCTTAGGAGATAGAAACCATCAATACCTCCATTTGTAAATGAGTATATTGAGGCATAAAGAATAAGAAATTTGCCAAAGGTAATTAGATAGGTCGTCTGTTTCTCAAAAGTCTGAGATCTTGACTAGAATTAGATCAACCAGTTAAATGATGCAAATATGTATAGAGAAAGAGTTCATCGATTTTTTTCATTTTTTAGTTCCTTTCCGCTTACTCAACACACTCAAAGTAACCAATGTTAATAACCCTGGTATGTATCATTTAATTCTTGGTACTTGTACAAGCATACCACATGTGTGTGCATGCACATACACACATAAAGATTTGCTTTTCTATGCACAAAACAGCCCTTTAGGAGCTCCTTAAACAAGGATTATGGTACAGAAGACACGTAGATGCCTGGGAGACAGGTGTGATGAAGAGTTTTCACTTAATGTACTTTTGGCATTTGAACTATGTTAGTGAATTGCCTATTTAAAAGTACATTTAAATAAAATACCAATTTTAAGCCACTAAATTTGTAGTAATTTGTTATGCAGCACAGAATACCAGTACAGGATGTTTCCAGTTTTTTAGCTATTATAAGCTGCTGTGAACATTGTATATGAGTCTTTAAATGGACAAACATTTCATTTACCTATGGTAAAAATCTGAGTAGGATTACTAGGTCATATGGCAAATGTATGTTTAATTGCTTAGGAAACTGTTGAACTGTTTTCCAAAGAGGCTACATTGTTTTATACTCTCATCAGCATTATATGAGAGTTGCAGTTGTTCCAAATTGTCACCAACACCTGGTATGATCAATCTCTTTAATTTTATCCATTCCAGGGGGGTATGTATGGTATCTGTATTGTAGTGGTATCTCAGAGAATATACTCGGCATGATTTCAAGCTTTAAAATGTGTTGGGATTGTCTTTATGGCAAAGTAAGTGTCAATTTTGATTACTGTTTCACGTGTACACTGTTTCATGTGTACTTGTTACCTGTGTGTTTGAGTACTATATTCTGTAGTTGTTGGCTATATGTCCATTGGGTCAGTTTTCTTAATTTTAAAGAATCAAATCTCTTACATCCTATAAGATTTTGTTTGTCTACTTTTTCTATTGCTTACTGGGAATGTGAGTTAAAATCTCACTCTGGTTCACCTGTTACTCCTTCAGTTCTTCAGTTTTTCTATAGTGCAACCACTGATTTGGTCTCTTAACTATGGTTTTGTCTTTTTGAGAGTATCATATAAATAGAATATTACCCTTGTAACCTTTGAGACTGCTTCTTTCACTCAGTGTAATGCCTGAGATTCATGTAACCTATTCCGGATATTAATAGTTCATTCTTTTTTACTGCTGAGTAGTAATCCATTATATTTATAAACCAGATTTGTTTATCTATTTACCCATTAAAGGACATATGAGTTGTTTTCTGTTTGGTGATTATGAATAAAGTTGGTATAAACATTCATGTACATATTTTTTTGTAACCATAAGTTTTTGTATCTTTGGGGTAAATACCTAGGAGAAGGATTGTAGGTCACATTATAAGTGTATGTTTGACTTGATAAGAAGTTAACAAACTGTTTTCCAGAGTAGCTGCATAATTTGCATACTTAGCTTTCACATTTTACTTAGAATAAATATTTTACTTCTTAAAGTGGAATGTAGAAAACTTACCATCATATGTCCCTTTATCCTCGTTTTATGTTTTAATTGTCATATATGTTACACCTACATTCATTAAAACTCCATTAGATAATGTTATAATTTTTGCTTTCAACCCTCAAATATATATTAAAGAACTCAAGAGAGAATAGTCTATTATATTTACTAAGAAACTTACCATTTCTTTTCCTCGTCATTTATTAATGATATGCCAAGTTTCCTTCAGGTATCATTTCCCTTTTGTCTGAAGAAATTTCTTTAGTAATTTTTTTAGAGTAGGTCTGATGACAACAATTCTCTTAGCTTTCTTTCATCTGAGAATGTCTTTATTTCACCTTGATTCCTAAGTAATATTTTAACTGGATAAAGAATTTTAAGTAGACAGATTTTTTTTTCGTAATTAAAAATAAAATGTTGTGCCACTTTGTTTGGGTCTCCATGATTTCTGGTGAAAATTAGCAATTATTTGAATCATTGTTCCTTTATAATAAGGTACTTTTCTTGGAACGCCTTCAAAGTGTTTTCTTTGTCTTTAGTTTTCAGCAGTTTGGTTATGGCCTGTTTAGTTCTGAATTTCTTTGGGATTATCCTATTTGGGATTTACTGAACTCCTTTGAATCTGTACATTTCTGTCTTTTGCCAAATTTGGGAAGCTTTCAGCCAGAGGGAACCCCTTTTTTTATTTTGGTAAAATACACACAACATAAAATTTACTGTTTTAACATTTTTTAAGTTTTTGTTTTAATTCTAATTAACATACAGTGTAATATTCATTTCAGGTGTACAGTATAGTAATTCAGCACTTCCATACACTTACTGTGTTGAGTATAGAGTGGTATACTATTTTAATGTTTTTAAGTATACAGTTCAGTGATATTCAGTACATACATTCACAGGGTTGTACAACCATCACTGCTATCTATGTCCAGAACACTTCCGTCATCCCAAACAGAAACTCTGTACCCATTAAGTATAATTCCCCATTTCTCCACCTCCTAGTCCCTGATAACTTCTCTTCTACTTTCTGTTTCTGTGAATTTGTGTGTCCTAGATATCTTCTATAAGTGGAATCATACCGTATGTCTGTATTACTTTGTGTCTACATTTTTTCACTTAGCCTGTTTTCAAGGTTCATCCACGTTGCAGCATCTATCAGAACTTCATTCTTGTTTATGACTAAATAATATTCCCTTGCATGTATATGCCACACTTTGTCCATTCATCTGTTGATGGATACTTGGCTTGTTTCAACTTTTTTGTCATTGTGAATAATGCTGCTGTGAACATGTTACCTGTGTGTTTGAGTCCTGTTTTGTGTTCTTTTGAGTATACACCTCACAGTGGAATTGCTGAATCATATTGTAATTTCTATAGTTAACATTTTGTGAAACCTCCAAACTTTTCTTCAGTGGTTGCACCATGTTACATTCCCACTAG
Organism: Panthera onca; assembly: GCF_046562875.1. Taxonomy (NCBI): domain Eukaryota; kingdom Metazoa; phylum Chordata; class Mammalia; order Carnivora; family Felidae; genus Panthera; species Panthera onca. Next base: position 47,872,869 of record NC_138344.1, read on the forward strand.
CAGTGTGGGAGTGTTCCCGTCTCTCCACATCCTCAGTAACACATGTTAATATCAGGGTTTTTGATACTAGCCATCTTTAGGGAATGGTATCAGCTATAATTGGCTTCTCTCTCTGTCTGGGACTTTGATAACACAAACATAAGACCTTTTGGTGTTGTCTTACAGGTTCCGTACGCTCTGTACTTTTTAAGAAATATGTTTCTGCTTTCAGAGCAGATAATTTCTATTGATCTATCTGCTAATTAACTTACTCTTTTTGCTTTCTCAATTCTGCTACTGAATCCATTCATTCCAGTGAGATTTTTAAAAATACAGTTACTACATTTTTTACTTGTAAAATTTTCATTTGGTTCTCTGTATCTTCCACTTCTTTACTAAGACTTTATATCTTCACATTCATGTTAAGAATGTCCTTATTCTTGGAACAGTTTTGTAATGCCTTCTCCAATGCTTTGTCAGATAATTCAAACATCTGTGTCAAATCAGCACTGGTATGTGTTGATTATTTCTTTCTCATGTAAGTTCAGATTGTCTGGTTCTTCATATGCTTCATATTCTGGATTATATCCTGGACATTTTGAGACTCTGGGTTTTGTTTAAATCATATGGAGAATGTTGATATTTTTGTTTTGGCAGACAATTAACCTGGTTGGATTCAGGTTGCAAGTTCCAAGCGGCCATCTGTAGGTTGTGGTTTCAATGTCAGTTCCATTTTCAAAGCCTCCACAGTTTTATTCAAATCTGTCTTACATGTATGCTGCTCAGAGGCCAGTCTGAGTCCTGAGTGGTGGTCTCTCTCTTACTTGAGTTCTCAGTCTTTGCTATGTTGTTTACATTCAGAACCACACATGCACTCAGAAATGATACCAGGTGTTCATAAACAATTCTATCAGGTCATTGTCAAAAACTTCTCCCTCTTACTCCCCTCAGTACTAATCCCATGGGACTCCCTTTTGAAGCTCCATTTAGAATGCTGGGGCTTTATTTCATTCTGCCACCCACCATAACTGCCCCCACAACCAGGGCTAAGTGAAGTTGGAGAGAGTTAAAAAGCAATGGGGATCCCCTCACTCTCTTGAGACTATGACTCTTCTGATTGGAAAGTTTGCCTCCCTCAGTTTTTAGTGCTTGTGGGGTCCTGTAGCTACCAAGAGACCCCTATCTTGTTCTTTGACCCTGAGCTAGAAGGCTTCTCTAGAACCACTCTCTACCATGTCAATGCCCATTTCCTCTTTCAGGCTGCCTAAATCAAGCAGAGGGATACTAGAGGGAGAAAAAAATACTTCACTCACCACTGATTGAGTGATACTTTGAATTCTGTCCTATTTCTCTACTCTATATACTACCATTTACTTTTCAGTGTTCTTAAAAGTGTTACATTTAAGAAAAAGATTTAAATGTTTTATTCATTTTCTGAGAGAGAGGAAGAGAGAGAGAGAATGAATCTGAAGCAGTCTCCACTGCCTGGAGCCTGCAGTGGGGCTCGAACCCATGAACCATGAGATCATGACCTGAGCTGTAGTCAGATGTTCAACTGACTGAACCACCCAGGTGCCCCAAAATTGTTACATTTTTGTAACACTGGTTTTATAGCCTCATTCAGTGGGAGAAGCAGAGTGGAGTGTTTACTGCATCTTACCCAGAATTGGAATCCCTGTAATTTTGTAATTAAAAACAACAGTAGCAAGGGAGACTGTTTATTCAGTTTTTTGTTAATCAAACAGATTTGATGTGCAAGCACTTGTAAGACCAGGCGAGTTTCCCTAAAAGTTTCCATACTTTTAAAAAAGTTTTTATTGGGGCACCTGGGTGGCTCAGTCGGTTAAGCATCCGACTTCAGCTCAGGTCATGATCTCACAGTTTGTGAGTTCCAGCCCCGCGTCAGGCTCTGTGCTGACAGCTCAGAGCCTGGAGCCTGCTTGAGATTCTTTGTCTCCCTCTCTCTTTGCCCCTCCCCTGCTCACACTCTGTCTCTCTCCCTCTCAAAAATAAATAAACATTAAAAAAAATTTAAAAAAAGTTTTTATTTAAATTCCAGTTAATGTACAGTGCAATATTAATTTCAGGAGTACGATTTACCGAGTCAACACTTCCATACAACACCCGGTGCTCATCACAAGTGCACTCCTTAAGCCTCATTACCTATTTTACTCATCCCCTCACTGACCTGCCCTCTGGTAACCATCAGTTTGTTCTCTATAGTTAAAAGTCTGTTTCTTAGTTTACCTCCCTATCTCATTTTTCCTTACGGTTGTTGTTTTGTTTCTTAAATTCCGCATATGAGTGAAATCATATAGTATTTGTCTTTTTCTGACTGACCCATAGAATTTTAATCGAAGCAAAATTTCAGGTAGAAGCCAAATTCAAAATTTCACTAAATCAAGAACAAGTCAGGGATGCCTGCTGTGTTACTCAGGCTTTTTAGTTACAGATCACAGAAAAGCCACTCGTTGATTTAAGATGAAAATTAACTTACAGAATAAATACTCTAAGAAGACAAAAATAACCACATCAGAAATGAAAGTGGGGACATTACTACCAACTTTAAAGAAATAGAAGGGATTTTTGGAGAATACTATCAACAGCTGTATGCCAAAAAATTAAATAACCTAAATAACATAGACAAATGCCCAGAAACACAAATTACCTAAATTGAATCAAGAAGAAACAGAACCCTAAATAGAGCTATCACAAAAGATTTAATCAGTAATTAGAGAACCTCTCAACAAAGAAAGGTCCAGGGCCAGATGTCTTCCCTGGCTAATTCTAACATAGAATTTTAAAGAAGAATCAACACCAAACCTTTTCAAACTCTTCCAAAAAATTAGAAGAGGAGGGAACAGTTTGTAACTCATTCTGTGAGACAAGAATTACCCTAATACCAAAGTCATATAAAGACATCACAAGAAAATTATGGATCAATGCTTCATGAATATCGATGCAAAAATCCTCATCTAAATATTAGCAAGCCAAATCCAGGAGCATATTAATAGATTAAACACTTTGACCAAATAGAATTTATCCTCAGAATGCAAGGGTTGTTCAACATAGAAAATAAATCAATGTACTATATTACACTAATAGAATGGAGAAAAAACGTCACGTGATCATTGCAACTGATGCAGAAAAAAACATTTGACAAAATGTTTTCATGATAAAAACTCAGAAAACTAAGAATATAAGGGAGTTTCCTCAACATGATAAAATTTTTGATGCTTGTGGAGTCCTGTAGGGGTTCCAGAAGACCCCAATCTTCCTCTTTGAACCTGAGCTAGAAGACTTCTCTAGAACCAATCTCTCACCACATCAATGACCATTTCCTCATCTCAGACTGCCTAAATCCAAGCAGAGGGATACCAGAGAGAGAAATAATCATTTCCTCAGAAGTGATTAAGTGATAATTTCAGTACTAGAACTAGTAAACAAGTTCAGCAAAGTTGCAGTGTACAAGACCAACACTCAAAAAGTTGTGTTTCTATTCACTAATGAATAATTCAAAAAGGAAATTAAGAAAACAATTTCACTTATAATAGCCTCCAAAGGAATAAAATACCTGGGAATAAATTAAACCAAGAAGGTGAAAGACTTGTATACTGAAAACTACAAAACATTGTTGAAAGAAATTAAAGACATCCTATGCTTCTGGATTAGAAGGGTTATTCACTTATAATAGCTTCCAAAGGAATAAAACACCTGGGAACAAATTAAACCAAGAAGGTGAAAAGACTTGAATACTGAAAACTACAAAACATTGTTGAAAGAAATTAAAGACATCCTATGCTTCTGGATTAGAAGGGTTAATACAGTTGAATTGGCAATACTACACAAAGTGATCTACAGATTCAATGTAATCCCTAACAGGCTCCAATGGCCTTTTTTCAAAGGCCATTTTAAAGCTACTTTCGGATTTAAAGAGCCAATAGATAAAAGATAAAGACCTATGAATCTCTGGATTCAGCCCTGAGATTACATTTTTGTAGCCAAACGTGCTGTCTCTGGAACTTGATTTTACTCGAAATGCCAAAAGTGCCTTCAGAGCGAAGAAAATGTGATCTTTCCTCAAAATACCCAATTACTGCAAATCTACCAAGTTTCAAGAGTAGGCAGTTTACTGTCAGCTAGCCTTCCTTGGGTTTTGAACAAAATTTTCACCTGAAAGTGTAATAGAAAACACTAGATTCTAATGGAAAATTAATTGTTTCACACTACTGCATTTATTTACACCTTTCCCCATACACCTGATCTCAATATTTGTTTCATTATATGTAAACTTGAAGACTTGTAAGAAGTGTTCAGGGATTGGTTAACCTTTAGCTGTTTTCATATTGTTACCAAAATGAGACTATTGTTGATTGGCTGACTTGCAGAAAGGGTGATCACTGATTACTTAATTACTGATCTGAAGTTATGGAAAAGTTGGGATGAGTTTTAAACTGGTTCTGGTTGTTACTACTGATAGGGCCAGTAAATGGTCAGACCATTTCTAGAAAAATAAGAACTTTTTTTATTCTCAGCACTTTGTTATTTCATTTCACTCATGCCAACGTTTCTCAAAGTATATATGATATCTTGGTTCTAAGTAAATAAGAGTGTTGTGTAACTTCAGAGTTTCTGGGCAAATATATAAGGTTCCTTACAGCTGGATTAGGCAAAGATAGACAAGTTTCTTTATTGCAGAAGTTTTCAGAATGTTTCATATGCACAGCTTGAATGTACAACTCTTCTCTCTCTTCCTTTCTCAAAATAAATAAACTTAAAAAAAGTAAAAAGAGACACACTGAAAAACAGACTCTTAACTATAGAGAAGAAGCTGATGGTTACCAGAGGAGAGGTCAGTGGGGTGGGGGATGGGTGAAATGGGTGAAGAGGATTAAGAGTACACTTATCATGAGCACTGAGTAATGTACAGAATTGTTGAATCACTATATCATACACCTGAAACTGATAGAACACTGTATGTTAACTATATTGTATACCATTCTTTTAAAATTTTTAATTCCAATATAGAATGCCAAATTTGTTCACATATATTTTTTGATAATATCTTATAATCTTTTGTATTTCTGTGGTCTTGGTTGTTATTTCTCCTCTTTTATTTCTGATTTTGTTTATTTGAATCTTCTCCCCCCCCCCCCCCTTTCTTGATGAGTCTGGCTAAAATTTTACCAATTTTGTTGATCTTTTCAAAGAACCAGCTACTGGTGTCATTGATCTGTTCTATTATTTTTATAGTTTCTATTTTGTTTATTTCTGTTCTAATATTTATTATTTCCTTCTTTCTACTGGCTTTGGGTTTTCTTTGTTCCTTTTCTAGCTCATTTAGGGGTAAGGTTAGGTTGTTTGTGGGAGGTTTTTATTGCTTTTTGAAGTAGACCTATATTGCTATAAATTTCCCTCTTAGAACAGCTTTTGCTACATCCCAAAGATTTTGGACCATTGCGTTTTCATTTGTTGACATGTACTTTTTTATTTTGTCTTTGATTTCTTGATTGACCCACTCATTGTTTAATAACGTGTGATTTATTCCATGTATTTATATTCTTTCCAGATTTTGTCTTATGGTTGATTTCTAGTTTGAGAGCATTATGTTTAAAAAGATGCATGGAATGCCTGGGTGGCTCAGTCAGTTGAGCATACAATTCTTGATTTCGGCTCAGATTGTGAACCCAAGGTTGTGGAATCAAGCCCCACGTCCAGCTCCACACTGAGTGTGGAGCCTGCTTAAGATTCCCTCCCTCCCTCTGCCCCTCTACCCTGCTCATGCTCTCTCTCTCTAAAATAATTTTTAAAAAGATGCATGGTATGACTCTGAAGTTTTTGAATTTGATGAAACTTGTTTTGAGGCCCAGTATAGCCTGTACTTTGAATGTAAATGGACTAAACACTCCAATCAAAGACATAAGGTGATGGAACAGATAAAAAAGAAAGACCTATTTATATGCTACAAGAGACTCATTTCAGACCTAAAGACACATGCATATTAAAAGTGAAGGAATGGAAAAGCATTTATCATACAAACAGTACTGAAAAGAAAGCCAGGGTAGGAATACTTATATTGGACAAAATAGGCTTTAAAACAAAGACTATAACAAGAGACAAAGGACACTATATAATCATAAAGGGAGTAATCAACAAGAAGATCTAACAATTGTAAATATTTATGCACGCAAGGGAAGCACTCAAATACATAAAGCAGCTAATAATAAACATAAAGGAAATAACTGATAGTAATACAATAATAGTAGGGGACTTTAACACTACACTTAATATCAATGGATAGATCATCCAAACAGAAAATCATCCAGGAAACAGTGGGTGGAGCATGCTGTTAGCAAGTTAGGTAGTGAATGTCAGTGCTGCTCTAGAACCTGCAGGTGGTCATGTGTCTAGGCTGGGTGGTAGGATAGGGAAATGGTGTCTGCCAGCTTCTTTGTTCCTGGAGGAGCCTCCCCAGTGTCCCCTAACCCTCAGGTACATGCTTAAAGATTAGTAAACAAAACCCTCTCCTTTATACACCAGTTGTTTTTCAAACTGTTTCTATGCTGTATCTCCAGGGGCTATTTGTTGTGCTGGCTCTTTAAGGATGAGAACTCAGTTCCCTCTCATCCTTCTGGCTCTCCCAGGAGCCTGATTTTTAAACTTCCAGGGTTAAGCCCCACTAAATGTAAGAACTCCTGAAATTCAGCCCCTCTAGTTTTCAGAGCCAAATGTTATGGGGATTCATTGTCCCCCATTTGTTTTTCTTCTCTCTCCACACCCATATTGTCTCCTCAGACAGTCCTCTAGGTCCCTTTGGCTCCAGAACACATCTCTGCCCTTCCTATCCTCTTTAATGTGGCTTCTTCTCTACACTTCATTGTAGAGAGTCTGTTCTGCCAGGTTTGAGGTCATTTTCTGGGTTAGTTGTATCCGTGGGATGAGTTGAGCTTAGCATCCTCCTATTATGTCATCTTTCCCAGTAGTCCTGCATATGGCTTTTCATAAAGCTATTTGACTTTCTATACTTGAGAAAGATTTCCTCAAAACATGTTTTGATAAATACTATTCTGGATTACATTCTAGGTTAGGAGTTGGAAAACTATGGTCCAATGTCCAAACCTATCTTTCTGCTTGTTTTTGTATAGCCTCTGAGCTAAGAATCATTTTTATATATCTTAATGGTTGTAAATAATCAAAAGGATAATGTTTTGTGATACTTGAAAATTATATGAAATTTACACTTCAGTGACTTTGAACAAAAATTTTTGGTGCACTACCACAGTCATTTGCTTACATATTATCAACGCCTGTTTTTACACTATAACAGCAGAGTTGAATACAATTGACCATTGAACAATAAGGGTTTGAACTGTGCAGGTGCACTTACATGCAGATTTATTTTCAATAAGTATATTGGAAAATTTTTTGGAGATTTGTGACAATTTGAAAAAACTCACAATAGCCCAGAAATATAAAAAAAATCAAGAAAAAGTTACATATTTCATAAATGTGCACAATATATGTAGATACTGATCTATTTTATTATTTAGTACTATAAACATACACAAATCTAGTTTAACAGGTTAAAATTTATCAAAACCTGTGTACACAAACACAGAAAATACATGGTGCTATTCACAGTGGAGAGAAATGTAAACAAACATAAAGATGCAGCATTAGATCATAACCACATAAAATTAACTGTAGTACATACTGCACTACTGTAGTATTTTTGCTGGAACCTCCTGTTGCTATTGTGGTGAGCTGAAGTGTAGGGAGTATCCACTTAAAATGCTGTGTGATGCTAATCATCTCCACATGAGCAGTCTGTCTCTCCAGTAAATTGTATATCACAGTAAAAAGCGATCTCTCGCAGTTCTTGTCTATTTTTCATCATTTTTAGTGCAATATCATAAACCTTGGATAACAAACACCATGGGACCCATACAAAGTGCCACTATTGGTGCTGGAAGTCCTCAGAAGAAGCAGAGGAAAGTCATGACATTGCAAGAAAAAGTTGAGCTGCTTGATATGTACCATAAATTGAGATCTGCAGCTGTGGTTGCTCACAATTTCAAAATGAATTAATCCAGTGTTAAGGACCACTGTCAAAAAAGAAAAGGGAATTTGTGAAGCCGTCACTGTCAGCAAACATGAAAACCTTGCACTTTTTGGAAATGCCTCTTTATGTCATGTTGAAAATGCAGCTTTCAGGTAAGTACAGCATTGCTATAAGACACACCTATAGACTAATATAATTCAAGAAAAACTAAAATCATTATGTGACAACGTAAAGCAAAATGAAGGCGAAGGACCTAAAGCTGGAGAATTTAGTGCCAGCAAAGTTTGGTTTGGTAATTTTAAAAAGAGGTTCAGCTTTAAAAATGTCAAGATAACAGGAGAAGCAGCTTCTGCCAGCCAAGAGACAGCAGACGAGTTCCCAGACACCATTAAGAAAATCATTGAGAAGAAAGGATATCTGCTTGAACAGGTTTTTTAATGCAGACAAAAGTGCCCTATTCTGGAAAAAAAAAATGCCACAAGGAACATTTACTAGTGAGGAAGACAAGTGAGCCCTGGGATTTATGGCAGGAAGGGATAGGCTAATTTTATTGTTCTGTGCAAATGCAGTCAGGTTTATGATCAGGACTGCCCTCATCTATAAAGCTGCTAACCCCTGAGCCTTGAAATAAAAAGATAAATGCCAGCTGCCGGTCTTTGGGTTTTATAACAAGAAAGCCTGAAAGTGAGAACCCTTTTTATGAATTGGTTCCATTGATGTTTTGTCCTTGACATCAGGAAGTACCTTGCCAAGAAGGGACAGGCTTTTAAAGTTCTTTTAATATTGAACAACACCCCTGGCCACCCAGAGTTCAACACTGAAAGCATCAAAGTGGTCTACTTGCCCCCAAACAATGTCTCTAATTCAGCTTCTAGATTAAGGGGTCATAAGGACTTTTAAGACTCATTACACATGGTACTCTTTGGAAAGAATTGTCAATCCCATGGAAGAGAACCCTGATAGAGAGAACATCATGAAAGTCTGAAAGAATCACACCATCAAAGATGCCATCATCATTATAGAAAAAGTCATGAAAACATCAAGCCAGAAACAATTAAGTTCCTGCTGGAGAAAACTGTGCTCAGATGTTGTGCATGACTTCACAGGTTTATGACAGAGCCAATCAAGGAAATCACGAAGGAGATTGTGGCTATGGGGAGGGAAAAAAGGTGGAGGGTGAGAGTTTCAAGACATGGATCTTAGAGAAATTCAAGAGCTAACAGACACCACACCAAAGGAATGAACAGAAGCAGGCTTGATAGAAATGAGTGCTTTGGAACTGGTGCCAGATGATGAGGAAGAAGATCTAGAAGCAGTGCCAGAAAAAACAACTTGACGTCAGACAATCTGGCAGAAGGGTTCTGATTATTCAAGACTGCTTTTGACTTCTACAACATGGACCCTTCTATGATACAGGCCTGGAAACTAAAGCAAACAGTGGAAGAAGAAATTGTACCATATAGAAACGTTTTTAGAGAAATGAAAATACAAAATGTCAGAAATTACGATGTATTTCCAGAAAGTCACACTGAGTGTGCCTGCCTCTCCTGCCTCCCTTCTACCTCATCCCCCTCTTCCACCTCTGCTACTCCTGAGATAAAAAGACTCAATCCTTCCTCTTCCTCCTACTCCTCAGCCTACTCAATGCGAAGAACCTGAGGATGAGGACCTTTATGATGATTCACTTCCACTTAATGAATAGTAAATAATCATCATGCTGTACAGTCAATAAACTTATCTGTTGTGTATAGATGTGTCTTCTCATGAAAACCTAATAACTGTACAAGAACTGTGTAAGACATTTTTGTGTCACCATTACCATCATGACCCCAAGTGTTCATCACATTGAACATCCTGTGTGAAACTTGTATGGAAGGTGGACAGCCTATCATCACATAGACATAAGGTGAGTGATATTTAACATAAAATTAATAATGTGTTAGTTTTCTGTTTTATAACTTTGCTTTCAAAGAATTACAGTACGTCTCTCTCATAGTTACAAAAACTATGTATCAGCCTATCATCACAAGTGTTTTTTTCTTTTTAAAAAATGTAATAATGTTTCCAATAATGTATTATGAATATGACTATAATTCTGTAAGCCATAAAAATTTTATAATGACTCATCCATTAGTATATAGGCTCAGCTACTATGAAGCAAGAAGGTTGATTACAATAGGCTCCTATAAAGCAATTATATGGCTGCTTCTTTGTTATCAGTGCATGAATCATTATACCTGTAAATTAATATAAATTTCTTTTTCAGATTATCTTTCCATTTTTTTATGTCAGATGTTAGTAATATGTGTAACATCTACAGTGTTTTGTATCATATCAGACAATACTGATGTAGATGATGACAATTTATCTTATAAACAGATGGTGTTAATTTACCTTATCTATAAATACAGTAAAATACTGTAAATATATCTTCTCTTCCTTATGAGTTTCTTAATAACATTTTATTTTCTCTAGCTTACTTTACGTGTGAATATAGCATACATGCATAACATATAAAATATGTGTTGACTGTTTATGTTATCAGTAAAGCTTTTGCTTAATGGTAGGCTATTAGTAGTTAAGTTTTAGATCTTGTTTAGCTTTCCCATCACTTCATGTTGCTGTCTGGTGGCACTGTAACTTGCAAGGAAGCAGTTGTAACTGAGCAGTGTTGCAAGTGCCATGTGTTGCACCAGAGTGCAACATTTTATTTTAGTATTTATTACTAGTACATTCGCATTACGTCTAAAAAAAATAAGGCAAGTAAAAGTGGGCTCCAAGCGTCATGTTTTTTCTAAGGTATGGTGGAGTGTGAAATACTTTGTTGTTGAATTAGATGGCATAACGTTGTATTTTGTGTGCAATGACATTATAGCTGTGTTATAATGGACCTTTGATTTATGACAAAGATGGTATTGCAGGGTCACAGGGGAGAGAAATCCCCATCAAAATGGAAAAAAAAAAAACAAACCATGAACTTGATTTTTCCTCACATTGTACATGAAGACAGTTCAGGGTGGATTAGAAATCTAAGTGTGAAACACCAAATAATAAAACTTTGATATGTAATATAGAATGAATTCACAGCTTTAGTGTAATGAAAGTTTTCTATAAAACAGAAAACAGAACAAAAAAGAAAGTACTGACCATAATGGAAGATTGATAAATTTGACTACATTGTAAATGGGATCTTCTATTTATCAGAAGATACCAAAATGATAAGGTGGGACAGAATTTATTTATTTATATTAGTTATTTACTTATGTATTTATCTATTTTGAGAGAGAGAGAGAGTAGGGGAGAGGCAGAGAGAGAGGAGAGAGAATCCCAAGCAGCCTCTGCCCTGCCAGCGCAGAGCCTGATGTGGGGCTCAAACCCATGAACTGTGAGATCATGACAAAAACTGAAACCAAGAGTCTGGCACTCAACCTACTGAGCCACCAGGTGCTCCAATGTAGGACAGAATTTAACTGGCCATTCTATGGCAACCATGAGTTCAATTAAGTGATCCTTGCAGGTAAGTTCCATTTCATATGGATAGCAGTCAGAGCTCAAAGTTTGCAGAAAAGAGACCTAACACTCTTACATTTCCCAGTCACAAAAATGTATAATAAATTTATAATATGCATTCGTATATATAAAAGTTATGTATCAAAGTTAATTTATATCATATATAAAAGTTAATATATATATAAAAGTTAATGTATCAAATGAATAATAAATGACTTGCTGACATTAATATTACTAAAAAGTACTTTGAAAAAAATGCAGTTGATAGTATTAGAACTAATATGTTCAAATACTTTACAAATAAATTGTTTTTTATTCATATTATACCAATCACAGCATTTGAAAGGCACTAGTTCTGTTAGATATGAAATCAAACCTGACTAAAGTGAAAACACATCACAATGCAATTATCCATGTGGTTGTCATTTAGAACTCTGGCTTTACTGAAATAATCATTAGACTAGTAAATAAACCTCAACAAAACCAGTGCACTATTTTATGTTAGTAGATGCATTAGCTTTATTGTAGCTAGTGGGCAGAGACAATTTGATGAAACTCCTGGAGGATGACACATTTCACAGTGAAATGTTTTTCCATCCTTTGCTTTATCTGGTAAATATAGGAAGCATTAGCAGTTTAAATGTGGCCAGTTTAGGTCAATAAAAACTATGAATACAAATTGGTAAAGTTATTATTTCAAACTCAGTTATATAATCCAACAGACAAATCCAACAAAGATTCTATGACTTTCATACATAACTGCTAAAAAGAATAATCTCAGAAGTAGAGTATTTGTCATCAAAATTTCCTTTACGTAATCTAATCCTTCATGCTAAAAATAGCTTTTTAAAAAGTTCTTCAGCAGGAACTATGTGGGAAGTCTCTATACTGTTTCCTAAATTTTGCTGTGAACCTAAAACTGCTCACAAAAAAAAAAAAAATTCTAAAAAACAAAACAAACCCAGGTGAGGAACTCCCCCTTTCACAACATTCACTCCTTGCAGCCCATTGCCCACAACTTGGCCATGTGGCGATACATAGCTGTATTGGGGACCAGGAAATGTAATTTTTTATTTAAAAAAATTTTTTTTAACGTTTATTTATTTTTGAGACAGAGAGAGACAGAGCATGAACAGGGGAGGAGCAGAGAGAGAGGGAGACACAGAATCTGAAACAGGCTCCAGGCTCTGAGCGGTCAGCACAGAGCCCGACGCGGGGCTCGAACTCGCGGACCGTGAGATCATGACCTGAGCCGAAGTCAGACGCTTAACTGACCAAGCCACCCAGGCGCCCCAGGAAATGTAATTTTTAATCTCAGCTGCCATATGCCTACGAGAAAGAAAGATAAGTGTGGCTGGGCATAATTAGTAGTTTGCACTATGCCAAAAGGCATAGTTTGTACTATGGAAAAGGCTATATTGCAGACATATTGCTGAGACCCCAGAGTTACTAAAGTCTTTATTAAAGAAGCAACATTCAGAAATTAAACATTTAAAAAATAAATTAGGCCCACTGTGCACATTTCAACAGAGAACAATGAAAGTAGTTTAATGCTTGTTGCTTAGTTATGTTGTTGGTTCTGTCAAACAGTGCCTTTGTAAAACAAAAGCAAGCAAACCTGAACAACCTAGACTAACCATACAGAAGCATATCAAATAGAGTGAAAGCCCCTCCTCTCTCCCCTTTCTCCCTATTCGCTTTTAAATCCTAATTCCTAGAATTAATCAATCACTGTTAAAATTTGACACAGACGCCCCCAGGCTGTGTTTGTGTGTGTGTGTGTGTGTGTGTGTGTGTGTGTGTGTGTGTGAATAGATAGCCATCTACATACACAGACACACACACACTTGTTTTAGTCAAACAGACTCAGACTATATGAGAGGCTCATATAGTGGTGGTGGCTCAATTGGTTAAGTGTCCAGCTCTTGATTTCAGCTCAGGTCACAATCTCATGGTTGGACTGGGGCTCTGCGCTGTTATTGCAGGGATTCTCTCTCTCTCTCTCTCTCTCTCTCTCTCTCTCTCTCTCTCTCTCTCTCTCCCCCACTCACTCGTGTGTGTGTGTGTGTGTGTGTGTGTGTGTGCGCGCGCCTCCACGCTCTCTCAAAATAAGTGAACAATAAAAAAAAGAGAACCAAACTATATGCATCCTTCTGTGGTCAACTATAAAAAAAACCCTACAGGGGCGCCTGGGTGGCTCAGTCGGTTGGGCGGCCGACTTCGGCTCAGGTCATGATCTCGCGGTCCGTGAGTTCGAGCCCTGCGTCGGGCTCTGTGCTGACAGCTGGGAGCCTGGAGCCTGTTTCAGATTCAGTGTCTTCCTCTCTCTGACCCTCCCCCATTCGTGCTCTGTCTCTCCCTGTCTCAAAAAAAATAAATAAAACGTTAAAAAAAATTTAAAAAAACCCTACAATTTATTAAATAAGCCACCATTTTATAACTAAATCAAAAAGTCACCTTTATAAGGTAGGTTATAATATAATATATATATATATAATATATATATATTATATATATATAATATATAATATATAATATTCCTTCTAAGCTAATTATCTACTCTAATGCTTTATACTACAGTATTGTGATTACAGTAGGTTTAGAGTAAAGTTTAATATCCAAAGGCAATTGTTCTTCACAATATTTTAGCTATTTTCTATTGTTTTTCATAACATTTTGTATATTCTTGGAGATTTTTCTTCTTCCATATGAACTTTTCCATATGAATTTTTGTATATGGACAATTTTATCTAGTACCAGGAATAACCCTTCTGATTTGGAGTAAATTCGATTTGTGTATTAATTTGAGGAGGACTGAATTTTTTATTGTGTTAACTTCCAATTCTGGATGGATATGCCATGTCTGTTTTTGAAAGTTTTGCTTTATGTTTTTTATAAGTTTTCAGTCATCCCCCCCTTATCTGCAGGGTATATGTTCCAAGACACCCACAGGATGCTTGAAACCACAGATAACACCAAACTGTATATATGCTCCATTTTTTCCCCATACATACATACCTGTGATAAAGTTTAATTTATAAATTAGACCTAGGAAGAGATTAACAAGAATTAATAATAAAATAATATACTGTAATAAAAGTTATATGAATATGGTCTTTCTCAAAATATCTTATTGTACTTTACTCACCCTTCTTGTGATGTTGTGTGATAAAATGCCTATACGATGAGATGAATGAAGTGTGGTGAATGACTAGGCATTGTGATGTAGTGTTAGGCAACCATTAGCCTTCTGACGATGTGTCAGAAGGTGGATCATCTGCTTCCAGGAACACAGTTGATCATAAAACTGAAACTTCAGGCAACTGAAACTGCAGAAAGGTAACTGTGAATGAGGGAGGACTACTGCACAGAATTTTTCATCATGTGCTTTTTAAGTATTTACTATTTTTTCAAAGTATTTATTTATTTATTTATTTATTTATTTATTTATTTTTGAGAGAGAGAGAAAGAGAGAGAGGAAGCATAAGCAGGGAAGGGGCAGAGAGAGAGGGAGAAGGAGAATCCCAAGCAGTCTCCACTTGGGCATGGAGCCCAATGTGGCGCTCAGTCTCATGAACCGTGAGATCATGACCTGAACTGAAACCAGCAGTCCTACACTTAACCAGTTGCACCACCCAGGCACCCCTCATATTTACTATTTTTGATGTTATGATAATGGGAAAAATTTCAATTTCCATTATGGGTAAGAAAAGCTATTGGCATTTGTATACTCATCTTGTATCCTGCCATTTTAACAAATTTTCTCAGTAGTTCTTCGAATTTTTCACTAGCATTTCCAGTTTTTTGCTGGGATGTCATCTGTAAATAGAGATATTTTCTCCTTTCCTGATATTTCTTGATTTTCAAGTCAAGGTTAAATATGCCGTAGACATTTACCACTTGGAGGAAAAAAACTGCTCGACATCTGAACCATTTGTTGTTGTTGTTGTTAAGGAATTTCTTGCCCAGTGAATCAGGAAAAGCCTGTCTCTCACTGTATGAACAGAAAAAGCCAAAATACTTTTCTTCCCAACCCCCTTGAGGTAGGATGTGGATATTTCAATTAGACTCAGCTAATCAAATGTGCCCCCTTAGGACTCAGAGATAAGGAAGCAAAAATGGAGGACCAATGAAGAATTCATTTTGGGGGGGCACCTTGGTGGGTCAGTTGGTTAAGCGTCCAACTCTTGTTTTCGGTTCAGGTCATGATATCATAGTTCATGGGACTGAGCCCTGTTGCAGGGCGCTACGCTTGGAATTCTCTCTCTCCGTATCTCTCTGCCCCTCCCCTGCTTGCTCTTTCTCTCTCGCTCGCTAGCTCTCAAAATAAATAAATAAACCTTAAAAAAAGAAGTTTTCATGATGGCACAACATTCTCCTTTCAGGGGTAATAATATTGTCCATGGCACCATCCATAATTGAAGAGTTGAAGCTTTCATGCAAGCTGTGGAATATAGCCTCAATCTCAGAGTAGCACTTGCCCTCCAGACTGATTCTATGGTGTGAATTTCATGTAATTCTGACTGCCTGGCCTCCTTTTTTTTTTCTGGTCAATTTCCAAGCCTACTTCTCCAGATTTCCTGGAAATTCTGTGAATATACAATATTCTTTTTAAAAAAAAATTGTTGAGGTAAAGTAATATAACATAACAATAACCATTTTAAAGTGGCATTTCAATGGCATACAGTATATTCACAATGTTGTGCAATCACCACCTGTATCTAGTTAAAAAATACTTCCTCACTCTAAGGTAAAACCCCCTTGTCCATTAAGTAGTTTCTCCCCATTGTCTCCTCCCTACCAGTTTCCATCAACCACCAATTTGTATTCTATCTTTATGGATTTATCTATTCTGGGTAGTTCATATATAGGATATTACATAATATGTGACCTTTTGTATCTGGCTTCTTTAATTTGCCATAATATATATTTAAAGATTTATTTATTTATTTATTTATTTACTTACTTACTTACGTACTTGCTTACTTACTTAAGTAATCTCTACACCCAACATGGGGCTCAGACTCAACCCTGAGATCAAGAGTCTCATGCTCTACCTACTGAGCCAGCCAGGGGCCCCTATCCTATTTTTGAGGTTCATGCATGTTGTAGCATGTCAGTACTCCATTCTTTTTATTGATGAATTATATTCCATTGTGTGTACATACTATAATTTGATTATCTGTTCATCCATTGGTGGACCTTTGGGTTTTTTCCACCTTTTGGCTTTTGTGAACGGTGCTGCTGTGAACATGTGTGTACATCTACTTGTTGAAGTGTGTTTTCAATTCTCTTGGCTATATACCTAAGAGTTGAACTATGGAGTCATGGTAATTGTATTTTTAACTTTTTAAGGAACCGCCAAACTATTTTCCACAGTGACTGAACCATTTTACTTTACTAGCAGCAATGTGCAAGATTTTCAGTTTCTCCACATTCTCAACAGGACTTTTTATATTCTGTTGTTTTTGTTTTGTTGTTGTTGTTGCTATACTAGTGGGTGTGAGGTGGTACTTTATGTCATTTTGATTTGCATTTCATTGTTGATGAAGGATATTGAGCATATTTTTGTGTGCTTTTTGGCTATTTGTATATCTTCTTTGGAGAAATGTCTATACAGTCCTTTACCATTTTTAAAAATTGGGTTGTTGGCCTTTTTTGTTATTGTTGACTTGTAGAAGTTTTTATATATCCTGGATACTAGTTCCTTGTCAGATATATCATTTGAAAATATTCTTCCTGCTCCTATACATTGTCTTTTCACTTTTTGACTATGTCCTTTGCTGCACAAAATTTTAAATTTTGATGAAGTCTACTTTACCTGTTTTTTTTCATTGCTTGTACTTTTGATATAGTATTTAAGAATCCACTACCAAATTCAAGGTTATGAAGATTTACCACTGTTTTCTTCTAAGAGTTCCTTTTAGCTCCTATATTTAGATCCATTTTGAGTTCATTTTTGTGTGTGGTGTGACGTAGGGGTGCACCTTCATTCTTTTGCATGTAATATCAAGTGGTCCCAATACCGTTTGTTAAAGAGACTTTTCTTTCCCTATTGAATGGTCCTGGCACATGTCAAAAATCAATCAGTCAATGACCTGAAAGGCACAGGTAACAAAATAAAATGTAGACAAATAGGACTACCTCAAAAATTGTAAATTTTGTTCCTCAAGAGACACTATGAACATACTGAAAAGGCAACACATAGACCGGATGAAAATATTTGCAAATCATGTATCTGATAAAGAGTAAATATCAAGAATATATAAAGCACTCCCACAACTCAACAACAAAATAACAAGCAATCCAATTCAAAAAGAGACGAAAGACTTCAGTAGATATTTCTCCAAAGAAGATAAAAAAATGAAAAGATGCTTAACATCTTTAGGAAAGATGCACTAATCTTTAGGAAAATGCACTTCCAAACCACAATGAGATATCACCTTTTAGGATACCTAATGTCAAGCAAACAGAAAATAAAAAGCGTTGGGAAGGATGTGGAGAAATTGGAATCCTTGCACATTGTTGGAGGGAGGATAAAATGGTACAGTCACCACGGAAAACACTTTGGTGCTTCCTTAAAAAATTAACAGAATTACCATATGATTCAGCAATTCCACATCTGGACATGTACCCAAAATAATGAAAAGCAAAGTTTTGAAGAGATATCTGTACACCCAAGTTCATAACATCATTACTTACAGTAGTCAAAAAGTGGAAGCAACCCAAGTGTCCATTAATGGATGAATGGATAAGCAAAATATGATCTGTATACAAAATGGAATATTATGTACCCTTAAAAAGGAAACATGCTACCACATGGATGAACCTTGAGGGCATTATGCAAGTGAAATAAGCTAGTTAGAAAAATACTATATGATTTCACTTATAAGAGGAATATAGAGTAGTCCTAATCATAGAGACAGAAAATAGAAAGGTGGTTGCCAGGGGCTAGGGAGAGGGAATAATGAGAAGCTAATGTTTAATGGGTTAGAGTTTCAGTTTTACAAGATGGAAAGATTCTGCTGATTGGTTACACAGTATGAATGTGCTTAATAACATTGAATTGTACACTTAAAATTGGTAAAGATGGTAGGGCAGCTGGGTGGTTCAGTCGGTTAAGTGTCCAACTTCAGCTCAGGTCATGATCTTGCAAATCGTGAATTTGAGTTCTGTATGGGTCTCTCTGCTGTCAGCACAGAGCCCCCTATGGATCCTCTGTCTTCCCCCTCTCCCAGTCACATTCTCTCTCAAAAATAAATAAACATTTGAGAAAAAATGGTAAAGTGGTAAATTTTGTTATGGATACTTTACCATAGCTTTTAAAAGTACAATAGTTACATTTGTAGAGGTAGAAAGGGATTTTGATGAGGAAGAACATACACCTTTACTGTCATTTTACCTCCTTTACTATAATTTTAGTGATATTTTAGGAGTTAATGAGGCCAAAAAATATTAAATTTAAACTTTTGTATAGATTTTTGTTTGTTGTTTGATTTTTTTAGGAGATAATACCAAGTAACAATGTGCAAAGCATAGGCTGAAATAGAAAAATCTGATGGCAGGAGAGTTTTATATGGAGCAGTTATAATAGTCAAATTTGAATGTGCTCATGTAGTTGGACTCCAGGTACATAGGGTTGGCAGTTAGGATAGGTAGGAATTCGCTGATTGAGTAATATAGCCTCTTAAGTATTTGAAAATTAGCTTCAATTATTTATCAAGGAAATCTCTCCCTCTCTTTTTCTTTTTTAATTTTTTAATGTTTATTTATTTTTGAGAGAGACAGATTGCGAGTGAGAATGGGACAGAGAGAGAGGGCAGCACAGAATCTGAAGCAGGGTCCAGGCTCTGAGCTGTCAGCACAGAGCCCAATGTGGGGCTCAAACCCACAAACCGCGAGATCATGACCTGAGCTGAAGTCAGACGCTTAACGGACCGAGCTACCCAGGCACTCCTCTTTCTCTCTTTTTCAATACTTCTAGGGCTGATACAATATACCAACAACCCAATTCAAACAACAGCTATCTCAGTGTGCTCACATTACTAGGATACTCAAGAGCTTCCAATTTATCTGGACTCACTGTACCCTCAGCTTCATTTCCACCAGATATTGAGGTTTGGCAAGGAGTATTTTCTTCTGTCCATTTTAGGCCAACCTCAGCCTCAGACTATTACATGGTATTATCCAAAGTTTAGGTTTATAAAATAGGTGAAGTGCATTCTACCTGGGGAAGCAGAAAGGTGGTAGAAAACTGTAAGACAGGGGCGCCTGGGTGGCTCAGTTGGTTGAGCATCAGACTCTTGGTTTCAGCTCAGGCCATGATCTCATGGTTTCAGGAGTCTGAGCCCTGCATCAGCCCTGTTTGGGATTATCTGTCTCCCTCTCTCTGCCCCTCACCCACTCGTTCTCTCTCCCTCTCTCTCTTAAAATAAACTTAAAATAAACTATAAGACAGATGGAGGAAACAAGCACCTACTGAATATATTTCTAAAGCTATGATATTGATTTTAAATAGGTTATGTCATTTCATATTTATGACAACCGTATGAGGTACATATTATCATTTCCTTCTGTTTAAATTAATAAAAAGAGAGCTTTTGATAACATTCCCAAAGTTAGCTACATCACACAGAATACAAAAATAGAGTTTATAACTCAAGTGGCCTAAGTCTGTTTTGAGGTTTTTTTCTGTCCTGCCAGAGGTGGTTAGCTCTGAGGTTAGCTTGATTATAGCCAGGAAGAAGTCAGAAATCAGCTTTTGATTAAGATAAGATTACATCACTGGCCTTTCTCATTTCTTCATGCACTTTTTACCAGTTACTGTGACAAAGATGCTTTGCTAAATGGAAAAAGGGTCCATATTTGGCCGAGAGGTAATAAGATTCACACTCAAAAGTTTGCCTTTCATGCCTAAATATGCCACCAGAGAACAGATTCAAATTCTGTATTTTGAAATTTGGAGCTGTAGAATAAAACATCACAGATTTGGTGTTGATTATGTTTAGATGTTAAGTCTATTCTTGCTGCCAAATGACAAAACAAAATAGTGGGTTCATTGAATTTGCACCAATGCAGCCTTTGTGCTTACTTATTCATGAATGTGACACTAATTTTCCCCAACTCATAAAAGGTTTATAAGAATACAAGAGGGAACATACTGAAAAGTTTTTAAATATTTAGTAATTGAATGGCAAGTTTTCAAATTATGCTGGAAAATTAAAGTCATTTTTCTTGTTCATGCAACAAACCTACATTAGTAGTTCATTGCATAAAAGAGATCAAAATCCCTGTTTACATGTTTGGAATCTGCTTCTCTTGTATGAGGATATGGAAAAAAGTGAGCATGTTTCTAGATGTACATAAAGCAAACTTTTGTTAGAATATTATTTCCTCCATGGGGCACCTAGGTGGGTCAGTTGGTTAAGCGTCCGACTTCGGCTCAGGTCATGATCTCACAGTTTGTGAGTTTGAGCCCTGCATCAGGCTCTATGCTGACAGTTCAGAGCCTGGAGCCTGCTTCAGAGTCTGTGTATCCCTCTCTCTCTGCCCCTCCCCTGCTCACACTCTGTCTCTCTGTTTCTCTCAAAAATAAATAAACATTAAAAAAAAACCCCAATATCATTTCCTCCAATTTCTGTATCCCAAGCCAACCTATTTAGCCATTCTCTTAACTGGCATTTCTACTTCTTGTAAGGAAAACCTGACCATTTAGATGTCTGTTAACTACTTGGAGACAGTTCCAGGCTTTAGATTTCATTCTTTCCAGTATCTAGAGCAATGGTTCTCTACTTTGGCTGCAAGTAAGAACAAATAGTGATGTTTAATTTTATTTATCATCGTGACTGGGCCATATTGCCCAGATACTTGGTTAAACATTATTTCTGGTGTGTCTTTGGGGATGTTTCCAGGCAAGATTAACATTTGATAGGTAGATTGTGTAAAGCACATTGCCACCCCCAACGTGGTTGGGCTTCATCCAATCCATTGAAGTCCTGAGCAGAATAAAAGGCAGCGTGAGAAAGAAAGCTTTGTCTCTGCCGGTCCCAGAATGGGTACAGTGATATTCTCCTTCCCTCAGACTTGGACTCAGACTGGAACTTATACCATTGGCTGTTCTGATTCTCAGTCATTCATACTCAAATTAAAACAATACCATCAGCTTCCTTATGTCTTCATCTTGCCAACTGCAGATTTTGAACTTCTCAGCCTCCATAAGTGTATGAGCCAATTCCTTATAGTAAATCAACCCCCCCCCTCTTTCTCCTATCCTATTTGTTGTTTATCTGGAGAACAGAGACTAAAACAGAGGTCCTATATACATGGAACGATGTCCTGTGCTTATGGATTGGAAGACAGAATATTGTTAAGATGGAAACACTACCCAAAATGGTCTACAGATTGAGTGCAATCCATAGCAAAAATGATGGCCTTTTTTTTTTTAATTGAAGAATTGGAAAAGCCAGTCTTCAAATTCATATGGAATTGTAAGGACCCCGAATAGCCAAAACAATCCTGAAAAAGAACAAAGTTGAGGAACTCACACTTTCTGATTTCAAAACTTACTACAATGCTACATAATCACAACAATGTGCTACTGGCATAAGGACAGATATATAGCAATAGAATTGTGAGTACAAAAATAATACATAAACTATGACCAATGGATTATTTTCCATTTTTTATTTTGGTAAAATATACACAACATAAAATTTATCATCTTAACTATCTTGAACTGTAGAGTTTAGTAATAATAAGTACATTCATATTGTTGTGTAACCATCACTACTATTCATCTCCAGAACTCTTTTCATCTTGCATAATTGAAACTCTGTACCCATTAAACATCAACTCCATAATCTCCCTTTCCTCCAGCCCCTGCCAACTATAATTCCACTTTATGTCTCTTGATTTTGACCAATTTAAGTACCTCATATAGATAGAATCATGTAATATTCATCTTTTTGTAACTAGTTTATTTCACTTAGCATAATGTCCTCAAGGCTCATCCATGTTGTACCATGTGTCAGAGTTGCATTCTTTTTAAAAGGCAAATAATATTACATTGTATGTACATACCATATTTTGCTTATCCATTCATCCACTTATGAACACTTGGATTGCTTCTATCTGTTGACTATTGTGAATAGTGCTGTTATGAACTTGGGTGTACAGGTATCTCTTCAAAACCTTGCTTTTAATTATTTTGAGTACATTCCCAGACATGAAATTGCTGGATCATATAGTAATTCTATTTTTTTAATTTATTTTAATCCAAGGATAGTTACCATATAGTGTTATATTAGGTATAATATACAGTTATTATATCAGGTATAAAATATAGTGGTTCAACAATTCTGTACATTACTCAATGCTCATCACAATGAGTGTACTCTTAATCCCCTCTATTTCATTCATCCCCCTGACCTTACTTGCTGGTAATCATCAATTTGTTCTATTTAAGAGTCTGCTTTTTGTTTGTATCTTTTTTTCTTTGTTCATTTGTTTTGTTTCTTAAATTCCACATATAAGTGAAATCATATGTATTTGTCTTTCTCTAACTGATTTATTTCACTTAGCATTATACTCTCTAGATCCTTCCATGTTGTTGCAAATGGCAATATTTTATTCTTTTTTACGGCTGAGTAATATTCCATTATATATATATAGACACCACATCTTCTTTATCCATTCATTTAGGGATGGACAATTGGGTAGCTTCCATAATTTGGCTATTGTAAATAATGCTGCAATAAGTATGAGTGCTTATATATTTTAAAATTAGTGTTTTTATATTCTTTGGGTAAATATCTACTGGTGGAATCACTGGATCATCTGATAATTCTATTTTCAACTTTTTGAGAACCCTCCATACTGTTTTCCATAGTGGCTGCACCAGTTTGCATTCCCACCAAAAGTGCACAAGAGTTCCTTTTTCTCCACATCTTCACCAATTGTGTTTTCTTCTTAATTCATTTTTTTAATTCTTCAGGTAGTATATAAAAATTCAACTAATTTTTGTGTGTTTATTTTGTATCCTGAAACCTTGTTGAATTCATTCATTAATTCTACGTGTGTGTGTGTGTGTGTGTGTGTGTGTGTGTGTGTAATCTTTAGGGTCTCCTGTATTGAATTATGGTAAACATGTCCTTGTTTTTCTTTATTCTTGACCAATAAGACATGTAGGTCTAAGCACTATTATTTAGTTTTGCCTGGTTTTATACTTCTATTCATTAAATCATACAAAATGTATTATTTTGTGTCTGGCTTCCTATATTCACCATTGTGTTAGCTTATCCATGTTGTTGCATCTGAATTATATTCATTGTTTCTTTTCTTTAGTGTTGTATAGCAGTCCATTGTCTGTAAAGAACATTCTTATATGTGTCTCTTTATACACACATGCAATTCTGTAGAATATAAACATGTAGCAGTAAAATTGTTGGATCATGAGATATGCATATCTTGAAATTTACTGGATAATACCAAATTATTTTCTGAAGTGGTTGTACCAATTATACTCCACTTAGAAGTGCATTGCAGTTTCTGTTCCTCTACATACTTGCCAACTCTCAGTTTCACTAGTCTTAAATTTTAGCCATTATAGTGGGTGATCAGTGGTATCTCCTACAGTTTTAGTTTGGATTTTCCTGAAGAGTACTGAGTTGAGCACCTATCCAAGTCTTCATCCATTTTTCTACTGGGTTATTATTCTTTTTCTTTACTGACTTGCAGGAATTCTCCAAGGTGGATTGTGTTGCTGCTTGAATGAATGTTCTAACCATCTCAAATTACTACATTCCAATCTTAGGACTTGAGATTTCTGGTCACAGATGACGTTTAGTTAATCTCTGGACTCTTAAAGTCTTCTACAGTAACTCTTGGAAAAAGCTCTGATTCACAGAAAACCCAACTTGCAACAAAAACGTTTTGGTAATTCTGCAGAGCTAGATGGAGTTTAGTTTTTAAGATGTTTATTCAGGAGTGCTGTTGAGATCAACAGCTGTGAAAGGGAGGTAAAGGGAGTAGGAATTGGGTAAAAGGAAAAGTCAGGATGTGATACGGGTCCAATAACAGGGGAGTTGAAATAGCCCATTAGTGTTGCCCTAAGGAGGAACAAAATGGCCAAGTTTTTATACAGTCATTTCAATCACCTATTGGATGTGGGCCATGCTAGGAATGGCATGATCTGGGCCAGGTGGCTTCCCTACAGCTGAGACAATCCCTGAAAAGGACAATAACTAAAGACTCTTTGCTGACAGTATTCTTAGCACCTGGAGTATCAGTTACTTCCTTAAAGAAGGATTTGGACTCTACATCTCTGTGTCCTCTCAGCTGCTTTTTCTGAGTCAGCAAATGCCCCCTGAGCAAAAGCAAATCCCTGAATTGTTATTCAGGACTTAGCTCTGGACTTAGCTCCAGTATTTCCTTTATATCCTTTACATTTTTTGATGCTTTTAAGAATATGATTGTTCTATTCTAACCGTTTTTAGTTTTCTTCAATAGGAGTATTGGTCTAAATTACCATTCCAACATCACCAGAAGGGGAAGTCCTAATCAGGTCTAATAACTAAGGATGGGAATTTATATATCTTTATAGAGATTTAGCTAACTTTGATATATAACCTTGAGCCCAAATAAGGAACTGGAACTGAGCCCCCTGAATAAAGCTAGGGTTCCCAAAGCATGCTATTTCTATGAAAAGGAGACTAGATGAGCTTCACCCATGAAGTTTTTGAAAAATGCGAAGTACCTGGTCATCTGCCTGATTTTGTGAAGGTCAGAGGAGGGGGGGAAGTCTTTTCTAAGAAAATAAACCATGAGACCACTCTACCAGTACTGTGGATGATGGAGAGTATATGAATTTATACTATCCCGTGCTGTAAGATATTATTTTAATAGTTATCCATGATGGGGCACCTGTGTGGTTTAGTCGGTTAAGCAACTGACTTTGGCTCAGGTCATGATCTCGCAGTTCATGAGTTCAAGCCCTGCATCGGGCTCTGTGCTGACAGCTCAGAGCCTGGAGCCTGCTTTGGATTCTGGGTGTCTTTCTCTTACTCTGCTCCTCCCTCACTCACACTCTGTCTCTGTCTAAAAAATAAATAAAACGTTAAAAATTTTTTTAAAAAATAAAAATTATCCATGACTATTGAAATAATTTGAGGGCACACAGCAGGGGGAAAACGCACAAAATTGCTCCATGGGGAGCACCCCCACACCCCAGGATGCATTAATTCACACATATAAAGCAAATTCCCACTGAAGTTAAGCTAGTGACAAAAATTCACAAACAACATGAGATGATCTAGCATGAGGAAGAGTCACCAGACTCAACAATCTGGAGAACTGACAGTCTAAGAACTTGAGATAATAAATAATATCAGTGTATAAAATACATTTGTTAAAATGATCAGAGATAAAAGAATTACCAGCAATCATGATAATAAATAAGTCACTGTGAGAAAAAAAGAGGCAAAATTTAAAAAGGACCAACTATATTTTTATAAATGGATATAGTCATTATCGGCATTGGAATTTAAAACTCAGTAAATGTTTAAATAGTAGAAAAGAGAATTTGTGACCTGGAAGATAGATCACTGGATATTACACAGAATGCAGATTAGAAATATGGAAAACACAAAGGAAATGTTATAAGATATGAAGGGTATAATTAGCAGGTCTAACATATATCTCAAAGAATTCTGCAAGGAAATAATAGAGTGCATCAATATTTGAAGAGAAAATGGTTTCAAAATTTCTAGAGTTAAAGTAAAGACATGAATCTTCAGACTGAATATACACCAAGTCCCCTACTGGATAAAGCAAATGAAATGGAGAAGTAGACACATTGCCACCAAAATACAGAATACCAAAGACAGAAAGAAAGTTTTAGGACACCAAAGAAGAAAAGACAATGTATTTATAATGGAAAAAAAATTCAGCTGACTGACTATATACTTGTTATGTTGACAGTCATACAATGATAGAACAATAATTTCAAAGTGTTGAGGGAAAATAACTCTATGTCTATACACCTCTTCCCATTGAATTGTCTTCAAGAGTAAGGAAAAAGAAAATCTCTTCTAAACAAGCAATAGATACATTTATTTTTTTAATACGAAATTTATTGTCAAATTGGTTTCCATACAACACCCAGTGCTCATCCCTAAAGGTGCCCTCCTCAACACCCATCACCCACCCTCCCCTCCCTCCCACCCCCCAACAACCCTCAGTTTGTTCTCAGTTTTTAACAGTCTCTTATGTATTGGCTCCCTCCCTCTCTAACCTCTTTTTTTTTCTTCCATTCCCCCATGGACTTCTGTTAAGTTTCTCAGGATCCACATAAGAGTGAAAACATATGGTATCTCTCTTTCTCTGTATGACTTATTTCACTTAGCGTCACACTCTCCAGTTCCATCCACGTTGCTACAAAAGGCCATATTTCATTCTTTCTCCTTGCCAAGTAGTATTCCATTGTGTATATAAACCACATCTTCTTTATCCATTCTTCAGTTAATGGACATTTAGTCTCTTTCCATAATTTGGCTACTGTTGAAAGTGCTGCTATAAACATTGGGGTACAAGTGCCTCTATGCATCAGCACTCCTGTATCCGTTGGGTAAATTCCTAGCAGTGCTATTGCTGGGTCATAGGGTAGGTCTATTTTTAATTTTTTGAGGAACCTCCACACTGTTTTCCAGAGTGGTTGCACCGGTTTGCATTCCCACCAACAGTGCAAGAGGGTTCCTGTTTCTCCACATCCTCTCCAGTATCTATAGTCTCCTGATTTGTTCATTTTAGGTGACAGATACATTTATTGCACTCAGACCCCTGAAGAAGGATTTGTAAAAATGCATACTTTAGGAAACTTAACCCAGAGTAAGATGTGGGCTGTAAGAATAATCTGAGCAAAACAATACGGATAAATCAAATTAACAGTTGATTATATAAAAAAGAAAATGAAGAATCACTATTATAGAACTGGACAAAATTAAGTGAAGCTGAAAAGCAATCAATATTAATATGGAAGAGGCTGGGTGGTAGGGGCATGTTGTAATTAGAGTCCTTACATTTTAGAGAGAAAGAGATATTGACTAATCTTAGATTTTCAGTCAAGTATAATCAGTAACTCCCAAATCAGTAAAGTAGGGTAAAGTGAGTAAAGAAAACTCAGTTCAAGTTCTTTCTTCCCATGAGTCCTGTCCCTGTACTTTAATAAAAACACTTGTTTGCACAGAAAAAGGAGAAGAATATTCAATCCAATAAATGAATGAATGAATGATGCAAATATACATACATACATACATACATACACAAGCAAGCAAGCAAGCAAGCAAGCAAAGATGGGGAACAAGTAAAAAGCCTAGAAAGTAGAAAATAATAAAATATGGTAGGAATGAATCCAAATATACGACTGGTCATGATAAATGGATGGGTTAAACTGGTCAAGATTGTCAAATAGGATTTCAAAATACAATCTAGCTATATGTTTTATACCTAGAGTTCATATAAAATACGATGACACAAAAAAGATGAGGACCTGAGCCTGTTGCCGTGACCATGACCCCATTTATACCCAGGCTAGAAAGGCCTTGGAAAACTTAGTCTATTCTTATAATCTGTTGGCTCCGTATACAAATGGTGATTCATGTTTACTGACCCTGTTATTTAAAAAGATTTGTTCTTCAGGCTTCCAATTTTAACACATTCATTTTGAACAGAAGCATTATTAATTCTTCAGCATTTGAGGAAATGACTATGGACAAAGGGCGTCTTTTGGGTTTTCACATGCCAATCTGGAAATGGTGCCAAGGTTCATTTACTACTTGCACCCTTCTGCAGTCTAATTCAAAATGTGCAAGCTCATTCTAGCTCAGTCCTAATGAACTAGAGCTGCAGTGCAATCAGAAACTCACTATTTGCTGCACTAAACATAATTACCAATCATTCCTTGGAGGAGACCATAAAACTACAAAAAGATTTTATTATGTTAAAGGTCTTAAACAGGGTAACTAAATATAGAACTGTAAGTCCGTTCACTGATGCTAAAACATTAAAATTTCCTAGTATCCTATATTATTACATTTTGCTTTTAAATTTATTATTTTAATCTAATACAAATATAACACTAAGTAATAAGGATTAAATATTGTAGTTAAAAGACTGATACTTGGCATTAAAATACTAAGTTCAGCAATTATTTATTATCTTTATTTATTATTATTATTGTGTGTGTTTTAATATGAAATTTATTGTCAGATTGGTTTCCATACAACACCCAATGCTCATCCCCTCACCCCCCACCCCCCACCAACCCTCAGTTTATTCACCGTCTTTTTTTTTTTTTTTTTATGTTTATTTATTTTTGAGAGAGACAGAGACAGAATGCTTGTGGGGTAGGGGCAGAGAGAGAGGGAGGCGCAGAATCCGAAGCAAGCTCCAGGCTCTGAGCTGTCAGCACAGAGCCCCACGCGGGGCTCGAACTCACAAGCTGTGAGATCATGACCTGAGCTGAAGTCGGATGCTCAACTGACTGAGCCACCTAGGTGCCCCAGTTTGTTCTCAGTTTTTAAAAGTCTCTTGTGGTCTGGTTCCCTCCCTAACTTTTTTTTTTCCCCTTCCCCTCCCCCATGGTCTTCTGTTAAGTTTCTCAGGATCCACATAAGAGTGAAAACATATGGTATCTGTCTTTCTCTGTATCTTTCTCTGTATTATCTTTCTTATGGTAAGATGCAGGTAGAGGATAGATAGATGCATGCTCATTTCTTAAGGTAAGATTGTGACTGTTATCAACACTTAAAGTAATATCACATATGACTAGAAAGATTAATGGAACAGAATATAATTTATAGATAAAGTATAATAGATATGGGAATTTAGTATTGACAATTGTGGCATTAGTGGGAAAAAGCTAGTTCTTTAAATAAGTCATGTTCATACAACTTATACCCAAATACATTCTGCACAGAGCAAAATTTGATAACAAAAATGACTATAAGATACAGAAGAAAACATAAATTATTGTATGTAATCTTGGAGTAGGAATATATGATGTAAAACCAGGATTATATTAAGGGAAAGAATAAGTCAATTTGACTAAATAAAAATTAGTAACATTTCCAATGAAAACTATATATATATATATATATATATATATATATATATATATATATCTTAAAATAATATATTGGCAAGAACATTTGAATATTAATTATACAGTACCTTTTAAAATTCCACAGTGAGGGATTCCTGGGTGGCTCAGTTTGTTAAGCTGCTGACTCTTGATTTCAGCTCAGGTGTTGATCTCAGTGTCATGAGTTCAAGCCCTGTGCTGGGCTCCACAATGCATGTGAAATTTATTTAAAAAATGAAATAAAAATAAATTGTTACCAGCTAAATAAATAAATATCCACAGTGACTATTTACAACTCAGTTGGAAAAGATAAACACCACTAATAGAAATACGGGAAATAATAAGAAAAGTCATTTCACATATAAAATCTACTAAGAATAAAAACAATAATCATCCAGCACATACAATAATCATCCAGCTGACAGCTCAGAGCCTGGAGCTTGCTTCGGATTCTGCGTCTCCCTCTCTCTCTGTCCCTACCCCACTCGCATTCTGTCTCTGTCTCTCTCAAAAATAAAGGGGCACCTGGGTGGATCAGTCGGTTAAGTGTCCAACTCATGGTTTTGGCTCAGGTCATGATCTCACGGTTTCATGAGTTCAAGCCCCACATCTGGCTCAGTGCTGACAGTGCAGAGCCTGCATGGGATCTCCCTTTGCTCCTCCTGCACTTGTGCTGTCTCTGTCTCTCTCAAAATAAATAAATAAACTTAAAAATTTTATCTAAAAAAGTTGTAAGTAAAAAAAGCAGTGGTATACTACTTTTTACCTATAATTTTAACAAAGATCAAAAAGCTTGTTTAATATTACTCATTGGCAGGATGTAGAGGTACATGTGCTCTTAAAACCTGGGGATGCAAATTTAAATTAATTGTAACTGATATAGCAAAATTTAGCCACATAAATAATTTTTGTCAGATTTATTTATTTATTTATTTTTATCAGATTTATTTATTTATTTATCACATTTCACATGCATTATTTATAATAATTTACATGTAGCAAAGTATATTATTTTAAAATGTATAATTTGATGAGGTTTTTTTTTTAGTTTATTTATTTTGAGAGAGAGAGAGAGAGCATGAGTGGGGCAGGGCAGAGAGAAAGGGAGACAGAGGGAATCCCAAGCAGGCTCTGTGTTGTGAGCGCAAAGACCCTGAGGGGCTCAAACTCACAAACTATGAGATGACCTGAGTCGAAACCAAGAGTCAGATGCTTAACTGACTAAGGTACCCAGGCGCCCCTAATTTGATGAGGTTTAACAAACACATACAGTTATATAACCATCACTACAATCAAAATTTCCATTTTCATCATCCCCAAAAGTTTCCTCCTGCCTACTTGAAGTAACTCCTTTTCCTTCATTCCCAGCCTTAGGCAATCATCAATATGTTTTCTGGCCCTATAGTTTTGCCTTTTATAAAATATCCTCACCACTTATATCTGGTGTCTTTCATTTATCATAATTCTTTTGATTGTTGTTGTATGTAGAAGTATGACTAGCATTCCATTGTATGGATGTGCCTATCCATTCATGACTTGGGCGTTTGAGTCCAGTCTTGGGGGTACCTGGGTGGCTCAGTTGGCTAAGCAGCCAACTCTTGGTTTCAACTCAGGTCACAATCTCATGGTTTGTGGGTTCGAGGCCTGCATCGGGGTCCGTGCTAACAGTGCAGAGTCTGTTTGGGATTCTCTCTCTCTCTGCCTCTCCCCTGCTCATGCTTTCTCTCTCTCTGCAAATAAATAAATAAACAAAAAATATTTGAATCCAGTCTGGGGTCATTATCAGTATCTTCTATGAATTTTCTATAAATATACATGGGCAATTATTAGTGGGACATATATTTTCATTTTTCACTGGTAAATATCCAGAAGTGAAATTACAGATTTCTATAGTACATGTATGTTTAACTTTATAAGGTACTACCATACTTCTTTCCAGAGTGGTTTTATCATTTTTTTCCATTCATACCAGATATTTAGAGCATTTCAGTTACTCCATATCCTCACTAACTTTTGGTATTGTTGATCTTTTTTTTTACTTTTTTAATGTGTATTTATTTTTGAAGGAGAGAGAGACAGAGCACCAGCAGAGGAGGGGCAGGGAGAGAGGGAGACATAGAATCTGAAGCAGGCTCCAAGCTCCAAGCAGTCAGCACAGAGCCCCACACAGGACTCGAAACCCCAGACCCATGAGATAATGACCTGAGCCAAAGTCGGACATTCAGCTGACTGAGCCACCCAGGCGCCCCATGGTATCGTTAATTTTTTAAATTTTGCCTTCTGAGTGGGGTCTATAGTAGTATTTTATTGTGGCTTTATTGCATAATGGCCAATGATATCGAGAATTGTTTTATGTGTTATTTGCCATCTACATCTCTTCCTTGGTAAATTATCTGTTCACATCTTTTGCTCATAATTTTACTGGGCTGTTTATCTTCTTTTTATTGAGTTTTAAGAGTTCTTTATATATTCTAGATTTAAGTCCTTTACAAAATATGTATTATGCAAATATTTTCCCCCACTCTGAGGGAACAATCCTCAACTCATTTTCTGAAGCCATTATTACCTGACAGTACAACCAGAGACAGTACCAAAACCTCAGTATCACTTATGAATATAGATGCACAAATTCTTAATATCAACAAATAAAATTCCACCATGTAAAAAAAACTATACACAATAATCAAGTGGACTTTATTCCAAGGATGTATAGCTGGTTCAGTACTCAAAACTCCCAATGTTTATAGCAGCATTGTCTACAATAACCAAATTATGGACACAGCTCAAGTGTCCATTGAGTGATGAATGGATAAAAAAGATGTGGAAATATATATATACAATTGGGATATTATTCAACCATAAACATAATGAAATCTTGACATTTGCAACAATATAGATGGAGCTAGATAGTATTATGCTAAGTGAAATTAGTCAGTCAGGGAAAGACAAATACCATATAATTTCACTCATATGTGGAATTAAACAAAACAAAACAAAACAAAACAAATGAGCAAAGGGAAAAATGGAGAGAGAGAGAGGCAAACCAAGAAACAGAGTCTTAAGTACAGAGAGTAAATTGATGGTTACCAGAAGGGAGGTGGGTGAGGGGATAGCCTAAAAAAGAGATGGGGAGGGGCGCCTGGGTGGCTCAGTCAGTTGAGCGTCCAACTTTCGGCTCAGGTCATGATCTCACAGTTCGTGGGTTCGAGCCCCGCATCAGGCTCTGTGCTGACAGCTCAGAGCCTGGAGCCTGTTTCAGATTCTGTGTCTCCCTCTCTCTCTGCCCCTCCCCTGCTCACACTTTGTCTCACTCTGTTTCTCAAAAATAAATCAATGTAAAAACAAATTAAAAAAAAAAAGGTATGGGGATTAAGGTGGACATTTGTCATGAGTATCAGGTGTTATATGGAAGCTTTGAATGACTATTATACTGTATGTTAAGTAACTGGCATTCAAATAAAAACTTAAAAATATATATAATCCGGAATATTAATAGGCTAAAGAGGCATTTGACAAAATTGAACAATGATTCCTAATGAAAACTTACAAAAATTGGAAGTGAGGGGAAATCATCAACCTGATAAAGAACATCTACAAAAAACTTTATAGCTGACATACATTTAATGGTGAAAGAGTGAATGCTTTATCCCTAAAACAGGGAATAAAGCACATATATTTATTCTCTCAACTCCTATTCAACATAGTACTAGAAGTTCTAGCCAGTGAAATAAGGCAAGAATAGGAAATAACAAGCATACATATCATAAAGGAAGAAATAAAACTATTCATGGAAAAAATCCTAAAGAATCTACAAAGACCTTCAAGTGATAATAAGTGAGTGAGTTCAGTAAAGTTGCAGGATACAACATAAACATTAAAACACTTATTGTATTTCTTTACCCCCAAAATGAACACATGAACACTGAAATTTAAAACAGAATTCTATTTGCAATCACTGAAAAAAGAGAGAGAGAGAAATACTTGGGTGGAAAAGCTGAGAAGTACAAATGATGATGAAAGAAATCAGACTGTTGATGGGAATGTAAATTGGTGCATCCACTGTGGAAACCGATATGGAGGCTCCTCAAAAAATTTAAAATAGAAATACCATATGATCCAATAATTTCACTACTGAGAATTTCTCCAAAGAAAATGAAAACACTAATTTGAAAAGATATATGCACACTTATGTTGATTGCAACATTTTTTACAGTAGCCAAGATATGGAAACAACCTAAGTGTCCATCACTAGATGAATGGATAAGGAAAATGTACACACACACACACACACACACACACACTCAACGTATATTATGAGTTCATTAAAAAGGATGAGATTGTGCCATTTGAGACAACATGGATAGACCTGTAGGGTAATATGCTAAGTGAAATAAGTCAGGCTGAGGAAGACAAAGACCATATGATTCTACTCATAAGTGGAATAAAAACAACAACAAAAAAAAAACCCACAAAAACTAAACAAACACAAAGCAGAATCAGACCTATTAATACAAAGATTAAACTGATTGCCAGAGAGGAGAGGGGTGAGGGCTTGGCCAAAATGAGTAAAAGGGAGGGGGGTAATACAGGCCTCTAGTTATGAAATGAACAAGTTATGGGAATAAAAGGCACAGCAGAAAGAATACAGTAAATGTTATTGAAATAGCAATGTTAATAGGACAGATGGTAGCTACACTTGTAGTGAATATAGTATCATGTCAAGCATAAACTTGTCAAATTAACTTGTACACCTGAAACTAATGTAATATAATGTGTCAACTGTACTCAAATAAAAAAATCTTTGGGGGAAAATCATGATAAAAATAAACAAATTTAGTTACCAAAAAAAAAAAAAAAAAGATGTATATATAGACAGTGGAATATAACTCAGCCATAACAGAGAATGAAATCTTGCCATTTGCAACATCATTGATGAATCTAGAGGGTATAATGTTAAGTGAAATAAGTCAGTCAGAGAAAGGTAAATATCATATAACTTCACTCATGTGTGAAATGTAAGAAAAAAACAAATTAAAAAAAAGAGAAAAACAAAAAACACAGACTCTTTTTTTCCCCTGTATTAACTCAATTTATTTTTTTTTTCAATATATGAATTTTATTGTCAAATTGGTTTCCATACAACACCCAGTGCTCATCCCAAAAGGTGCCCTCCTCAATACCCATCACCCACCCTCCCCCCCTCCTACCCCCCATCAACCCTCAGTTTGTTCTCAGTTTTTAACAGTCTCTTGTGCTTTGGCTCTCTCTTACTCTAACCTCTTTTTTTTTTTTTTTCCTTCCCCTCCCCCATGGGTTTCTGTTAAGTTTCTCAGGAGCCACATAAGAGTGAAAACATATGGTATCTGTCTTTCTCTGTATGGCTTATTTCACTTAGCATCACACTCTCCAGTTCCACCCGCGTTGCTACAAAGGGCCATATTTCATTCTTTCTCATTGCCACGTAGTACTCCATTGTGTATATAAACCACAATTTCTTTATCGATTCATCAGTTGATGGACATTTAGGCCCTTTCCATAATGTGGCTATTGTTGAGAGTGCTGCTATAAACATTGGGGTATAAGTGCCCCTATGCATCAGTACTCCTGTATCCCTTGGGTAAATTCTTAGCAGTGCTATTGCTGGGTCATAGGGTAGGTCTATTTTTAATTTTCTGAGGAACCTCCACACTGTTTTCCAGAGTGGTTGCACCAATTTGCCTTCCCACCAACAGTGCAAGAGGGTTCCCGTTTCTCCACATCCTCTCCAGCATCTCTAGTCTCCTGATTTGTTCATTTTGGCCACTCTGAGTGGCGAAAAAACACAGACTCTTAAGTGTAGAGAACAAATTGGTAGTTGCCAGAGGGGAGGTGGGTAGGGGGATGAGTGAAATAGGGGGAAGGGATTAAGAGTAATCTTATCATGATGAGCAGTGAGTAATGTATAGAATTGTTGAATCATTATGTTGTATACCTGAAACTAATATAACATTGTATGTTAATTGTACTCGGATTAAAAAAGATATCAGTAAGTGAAGAGGTATAAGACGTTTATGGATTGGAGGAAAGAACATAATCAATTCTCCCCAAATTAATACTCTGATTTAACACAATTCCCATCAAAACCTCAGCAAGAAATTTTATAGATATAGGCAAGATTCTTCTAAGATTTTTATGGAAGACTAACTAGAATGCTAAGACAATCAAGATAGATTGGTATTTTTGAGGCACAGACACATAGATTAATGGAACAGAAGAGGGTAACCCCCAAAATACCAACACACATATGCCTGAGTTTTGACAAATGTGCAGATGCAATTCAATGTAGGAGAGATAGCCTTTAAACAATGGTTATGGAGAAAATGGACACCCATAGGTTAAAAAAGAAACATATCTTGACCTACATTTTACACGTTATGGTAAGTACTGTGTAAACATAAAGCTTAATGGAAACATAAAACTATAACACTTTTTTTGGGGGGGGGGAAGGAAAAAAAGTCTTCAGGATCTAGGACTAGGCCAAGAGTTCTTAGACTTGTCACTGAAGCACAATCCATAATGGAAAAATGAAAAGCTGAACCTCATAAAAATTACATGGGGCACCTGGGTGACTCAGTTGATTAAGCATCTGACTGACTCCGGTTATGATCTGACGGTTCATGAGTCTGAGCCCCACATCAGGCTCTATCAGTGCAGAGCCTCCTTGGGATTCTCTCTCTCTCCCTCTCTCTGGCCCTCCCCCACTCTCTCTCAAAATAAATAAACTTTAAAAAAAGAAGATAGTTATGAGCAACGAATGTGAAAAATTATTTGCAAACCACATATCTGACAGTGTGCTAACATCTAAAATACAAAAAGGACTCTGAAATGTCAACAATAAAAAAAAATCCAATTTGAAAATGGGGGAAAAAAACCAGAAAGAGACATTTCACTGAAGAGGATATGCAGATGGCAAAAAAGTACATGAAAAGAGGTCTACCTCATTAACCATTAGAGTCATGCAAATTAAAACCATAATGAGATATCATTACTTATCTATCCGAATGGGTAAAGTGAAACGTAGTGATAATACCAAATGCTGACAACGTGAATAAACTGGACCACTCATATGTTGCTGGTAGGATGGTAACATGGCACAGCCACTCTGGAAAACAGTTTCGCAATGTTTAAATAGATTGAGCATGCAACTACTGTATCACCAAGCAACTGCTTTCCTGGACATTTATCCCAGAGAAATGAAGAATTATATTTATATAAATACCTGTACATGAATGTTTCTAGGCCTTTTTTTGTAATAGCCTGAAACTGGAGACAACATAAATGTTTCAGTGGGTGAATGATTAAACAAATGTGGTAAATCCATATCATGGAATGCTACTCAGCAATAAAAAGGAGTGAAAGAGGGGCACCTGGGTGGCTCAGTTGGTTAAGCGTCCACTTCGGCTCAGGTCATGATCTCGTGGCTCGGGAGTTCGAGCCCCGCATCGAGCTCTGTGCTGACAGTTCAGAGCCTGGAGCCTGCTTCAGATTCTGTCTCCCTAGATCTCTGCTCCTCCCCTGTTCATGCTCTGTCTCTCTCTGTCTCTCTCTCAAAAATAAATAAACATTAAAAAAATTGGGAAAAAAAAGGAGTGAAAGAACTGATACACAACAGCCTGAGTGAATCTCCAGAGAATTATTCTGAGTGAAAAAAGCTAATCCTCACAAGAAACAACAAGTGTAGGTGAAGATATGGAGAAACAGGAACCCTCTTGCACTGTTGGTGAGAATGCAAACTGGTGCAGCCACTCTAGAAAACAGTATGGAGAGTCCCCAAAAAGTTAAAAATGAAACTACACTATGATCCAGTAATTCCACTACTGGTTATTTACCAAATAATACAAAAACACTAATTAGAAGCGATACATGCACCCCTTTGTTTATTGTGGCATTATTTACAATGGCCAAATTATGGAAGCAGCCCAGTGTCCATCAATAGATGAATGGATAAAGAAGAAGTGGTATATATACACAATGGACTATTACTTGACCATAAAAAGAATGAAATCTTGCCATTTGCAACAACATGGATGGAACTAGAGAGAAAAATGGTAAGCAAAATAAGTCAGAGAAAGACAAATACCATATGATTTCACTTACGTGTGGAATTTAAGAAATGAAACAAATGAACAAAGGAAAAATAAAAGAGAGAGAGAGAGAGACAACCCAAGAAACAGATTCTAACTATAGAGACAAAGCTGATGGTTACCAGAGGGTAGGTGGGTGGAAGGATGGGTGAAACAGGTGAAGGGGATTAAGAATACACTTATGATGAGCACTGAATAATGTATAGAATTGTGGTATCTCTATATTGTACACTTGAAACTAATACAACACTGTATGTTAACTATTCTGGAATTGAGTTTAAAAACTTAATAATAGGGGTTCCTGGGTGGCTTAGTCAGTAAAGCATCCAGTTCTTGACTTCAGCTCAGGTCATGATCTCACGATTCATGAGATTGAACCCTGTGTTGGGCTCTGTGCTGACAGCGTGGAGCCTGCTTGGGGTTGTCTCTCTCTCTCTCTCTCTCTCTCTCTCTCTCTCTCTCTGTCTCTTTCTCTCTCTCTCTCTCTCCCCCTCCCCTTCTCTGTCTCTCTCTCCCCCTCCCCTCTCTCTCTCCATATAAATAAACATTAAACAAGAAAGAAAAAATAATAAAAATAAGCTAGTCCCAAAAGGTTATCTACTGAATGATTCCATTTATAGAATATTTTTGAAATGAATTTTAGAAATGGAGAACTAATTAGTATTTGATTCTTGGTGAGGAGGTATATGAGAGAAGTAGAGGTAGCTATAAAAGGGCAACATAAGAAATCCTTGTGGCGATAGAAATGTTGTGCATTTTCACGTTATTAATGTCAATACCCCAGTTTTTATATTATTATGTAGTAATGCAAGCTGTTACTATTGGAGAAGAGCTGGGTAAAGGGTACACAGGCTCTCTATATTGTTTTTTGCACCTGCATTAGAATATTCAATTATCTCAAAATAAAGAGTTTAAATTTTAAAAAAGTTAAATATGCACTTACCGTATGAACCAGCCTTTCCCCTCCTAAATATTTACCCAAGAGAAATGAAAGCACTGACCATACTAAGACTTGTACACAACTGTTCATACAGTCTTATTTGTAATAGTCTACTACTGGGAGCTTAATTGTCCTTCAACAGGTGAATGTGTAAACATATTGTGGTTTATTCAAATAAATAACGGAACACTGCAAAAAAAGAACTGACCTTTTGGTATTTGATACATGCAACAATATGGATGAATCTCAGTATAATTAGGCTGAGTCAAACAATTCAAACAAATATAAAATTCTAGAAATGCACATTAATCTGTAGTCACAGAAAGGAGATCAGATGCCTTCACAGGCACATCTCAATGTTTATTAAATTGTATACTTTACATGTGTGTGCTTATTGAATGTCAAATTATAACTCAATAATACTGTAAAAAAATAACCATATTCTCTGTGTTCCTACAAAATGTTGTTTTAAAGCTCTACCACAGTGTCAGCTTTGGAGTTAGAAGGCCTTGGGTGAAGTCCCATTTCCATCATTTATTAGCTGTGTGACTTTGGGAAAGTTAAAATCAGCTTCACCATCTATATAACTAAATATATGGATATACAAAAATGCCTATCTCAAAATATTGTTCAGAGGATTGAATGTAATAATGCAGGACTTGACACACTTCCTATCAACTGGCAAGTGCTCAAAAATACTCATTATCATTATCACTAACATCACATAGTGGCCACTATACCTTATCCATCCTTATGTTCCCACTAACTGTTAAACAAAAGTACATACATTCTCAGTCTTCAATAAATTGAATTGGACAAGATGGCTTATTATTATAATATGCCAAAGTACCTTTACCATTCTTCAGCATTTGAGCATTTGGGCCATTTCCAGGTTAGGTTTTGTTTTGTTTTCCTTTTTCTGTTAAAATGTAAAAAGCTATGACATGTTGGCATAGTAATTACACAAGCCCTCCCTCCCACTATTTCAACTTACTTCTTGGGATATAATTTTAGGAATATTATTACAGCAAAGGGCATGATTAGATTATCAGATTGTGACAGTTATTTTGTCTAGGACACTTTCTCATTCTCTGTTATCTGGTACATATATCCCCTTTCCTTTGGAGAATATATGAGGACAAGAGCAGTCTGGAGGGCATGGTCATCCATGGTGTCCACCTTCGGTGGCATTGTCTTTTATTCCTCTTGACAGTGACTGATTTGTTGGTGGGAAGGCATGTGACCCAAGTCTGTTCAATCAGTGTCCAAGCTAGAGAGGAAAAGATAGTCGACTCTTTCTTACAGGATGTAAATCTTGGATGGTCAACAGCTCAATCTTCAATAATGTTAGCAATTCTAGTCTTTTAAAGTTATGGAAGAATGCATTTTCTCAAAAAGGTAGTCTTGACAAATATGATTAGTTTTATGATTCTTTTCCCTTAAATGTCATTCAACTTACTGTCCTGAAAGCCAACTCTCACAGTACCATCAGCAATGTATGAATCAGCCTATATCTCTTTTGCCCACCTACATATGGTTTTAGAATTTTTAAAAATTACCTTTACTAATTTAATGGTTACAAGAGTTGTTTAATTTAAGGGTTTTTGACATGCAGCCCATCTTGTCAGAGATGGTTTTTCTCAGACTCCTTAAGAAATGTAACACAATGAGGCACCTGAGTGGCTCAGTCAGTTAAGCATCCAACTTGATTTTGGCTCAGGTCACGATCTCATGTTTTATGAATTCGAGCCCTGTGTCAGCCTATATGCTGACAGTGCAGAGACTGCTTGGGATTCTCTCTCTCCTCTCTCTGTGCTCCTCTCCTGCCCTGATCTTTCTCTCTCTCTCTCTCTCTCTCTCTCTCTCTCTCAAATAAATACATAAGCTTAAAAAAAAAAAAAATATATATATATATATATATATATATATATATATATATATATATATATATATAACACAAAACACTCTGCAGCCCAGTGCATAGTCTATACTCCTAAGTAAAACTTCTGACTTTATCCTTGTCTGCTTGACCATCCTAGTGAGCTAGCCTGGGCAGTAAATTCAATGGTCCACTTTATTCTTTCCATTGACATCCTGGAACCAACTCTGAGGTAGGTCTGGAGTTGGCTGTGGCTCTCCTCCACCCTTTACTACTACTTACTGCAGTGGAGAAGTACAGAAGACAGAGGGCAAGCAAGAAATAGAACAGAAGATGGTTTTCAGCATTTATTCACTTTTCCCACCAAAAGTTTTATTCCCTGGTCCTGAGTTAGTGATGAGCAAAACACTGTTACTACATATCACTTATTTAGCGCCTATTAGGAGCCAGGTCTTAGGTTTATATACATCCATGTTAAGTCTCATAACAATTCCGTGAGGTTGGTGTTTTTAGGGGAGATTGAGTAAATTGCCCAAGTTCACATGTTTATAAGGGACAGAGCCAGGGTTTGATCCCCAGGTCCATACATCTGACCTCCCTGTTACGTGATAGAGATATAGAGGTGGCAATAGTTTGAATGTATAATGCTTGACAGTGACCTTCTCCCATGGCAGGTACTGAAGAAGAACACCACTGGCACAAAATAAGTTTTGAACA
This sequence comes from Panthera onca, assembly GCF_046562875.1. Classification (NCBI taxonomy): domain Eukaryota; kingdom Metazoa; phylum Chordata; class Mammalia; order Carnivora; family Felidae; genus Panthera; species Panthera onca. The sequence continues at coordinate 47,914,215 of NC_138344.1, forward strand.
CAGACAGTTTTAGAGTGAAGGGAAGCATCCTGTATACCTTTTCTTGCTGTAGGGGAATTGATCAAAAGAAAAAGAAGGCATGGGTGCACATGATCTTAACAGATTTTAAATGATCCAAAGGGCCACCAGAATGAGACCCAAAGGCTTCTAAATTCCAAAACAACTGATAAAATTATTTAAAAAAAAAATTTTAACGTTTATTCATCTTTGAGAGACAGAGAGAGACAGCGCATGAGCGGGGAAGGGGCAGAGAGAGGGAGACACAGAATCCGAAGCAGGCTGCAGCCTCTGAGCTGTCAACACAGAGCCCGACACGGGGCTTGAACTCACGAACTGCAAGATCGTGACCTGAGCTGAAGTCGGATGCTCATCCCATTGAGCCACCCAGGCGCCTCAATAAAATTATTTTTTGAAATCAATTTAAAATATGTTAGTTATATTTCTGTCCCTCATGTGCTACATTTGTAATTTATGATTCTCTATATGAGCAATATGTTTATAAAAATATCTTTGAACCTTGGAGCATAAGTTTTCCATTTGAAGATAGGGTTATAGTTGTATATATTATCACACACAAATCTCCAAAGCTATTTCTAAGTGAAAAGACTCATGCTGTATTAAAACTTCTAGTATCTCCTTGTGTAGCAATGGCCCAATTTCTCCTTTTCAACAATTCCCTGATACCTTCCTGATATCATAACAACAAAAAGGTAGATTTAAACACAGGAAACTTTATCTTATGCTTTATAACAAGTAGCTATTTTGTTCTGTTCTTAGCCAACTGAAGACACTTCTATAAGTACAATATATAAGAACAGTTAAGTAAATGACAAAACTCAATGGCTTCTAATTACTGTGTAACAATTTTGATAAGTTTTTCTACCAAAGTTAAGTGCAGACTTCTCCAAATATTAAAAAAAGGTGTATATATTATTCTCTTTTCTTGTTTCCATCATTTGGCTTGGGCTTTTCAGAGTATTTTTGCTGTCAGAGTCCCATGCCATTTTAAAATAAGACCGTTCACTACCTGTATTTGTGTCAAAAAGTCTCTGGGCATAACTCCTACTTCTATTAATAATTGAAAGTCCTGGTGGCTTTCTTTCTCTGCTTGTTAGTATTCAGTTCTCACGAACTTCTCTCTGTCAAAAAGAGTGAATAACAAGTTGTATATTCTACATTTTAAGTGAGGTTTGCATACGAATAGGATTATTAAAATGTTACATGAGATATAAATTCAAAAGCAGAAACAATTATACACGAAAAGCAAGAATATTGCTAATACCACTACACCCTCTATGAATAAACAGGAAAGACATGACAGATTCACTGGCTTTGCTGACACTAACAGCAGTGAAGTCAGGAGAAGGCCAGTACTTCAGTAATAATATCCTTAGGGGCCTCCCATATGCAGGTTTGCAAATAATTAACACTCGAGTTACAGAGACACTTGGCCTAACCTGCACAATATCAGTCCATATGACATTTAATAACGGTGTAATTATGCATCCTTTTAACCTTTTCAAATGCAGCTTCAATTTGAGATAAGAAAAATGACAAATCTACATATTTTTTCTATGAAATTTACATAAAGCTGAAGAGTTATATCCACCATGAATTAATATTTATAATGAGAAAATAAAATCTTTCATTAGGAACAAGACTAACTGCAATTTTACTGATTCACTTACTTCTTTTGTATTTCCATGTCATACTTTATTTTTCCTTTGTAATATTTCATTTTATTTATTTATTTATTTATTTATTTATTTATTTGTATGTATGTATGTCTTTATTTACTTTTGAGAGACAGAGAGCATGAACAGGGGAGGGGGGTGGCCAGAGGGAGAGGGAGAGAATCTTAAACAGGTTCCACACCCAGCACAGAGCCCGACGGGGGGCCTGATCTCACAACCATGAGATCATGACCTCAGCTGAGATCAAGAGTTGTATGCTCAACTGATTGAGCCACCCAGGTGCCCCATTTTATTTCATTGTAAACTGCATGTCAAATTTACTCAGTGATTCTGAGATCAGTTAGTTTCCTCATCTGCACAATGAGAGTAAAATAGATGATTTGTATTCAAATGGTATTTTACAGCTGAACCACAACATATCAAAAGATAAAACCAGAGCTGTTAAGGTGCGCATTGGAATAGGGAGGGACTTTTCCATCAGGGAGAACCCTGAGTCTCCTGCCTTACCACTCTGCAAGAACTGTAGGGAATCTAGTAAAAACAAAACAAAGCAAAACAAAATACTTGAACTGAGCAGTGAAGCCATATGATGCTGGATCAGTAAAGCAATCCAATAATGAAATTAAGAAAACATTTCTATTTACCACAGCATACAAAAGAATAAAATTCTTAGGAATAAAGTCCTTAGAAGAGCAAGACCTGTACACCGAAAACTATAAAACATTGTTGAAAGAAATTAACAGCATATATAAGTGTTATGTTCATGAATTGTTCATGAATTGGAAGAGTTAACATTGCTAAGATGACAATATTCCTCAAATAAAACAACAGAGTGGATAAAAGTCCTATAAAAATTTCCATAGGTTGTCATAGGAATTGACAAATTGATCCTAAAATTTATATAAAAATGAAAAGCACCTAGAACAGCCAAAGAAAAAATGTTGAAAAGAAGAACAAAACTGGAGGGTTTATACTATTTGATCTCAAAACTTACGACACAATTTCAGAAATTAATATGGTGTAGCGTAGGCATTAAAATCAATGTGAAAAAGCAGTGGGTCCAGATATAAATGCACACATGTACAGTCTGTCACTTTCTTTTAAAGTTTATTTATTTATTTTGAGAAAGAGAGAGAGTGAGAGCACAAGTGGGGTAGGGGCAGAGAGAAGGAGAGAGAATTCCAAGCAGGCTCCATGCTGTAAGCGCAGAGCCCGATGTGGGGCTGGCACTCATGAACCATGAGATCATGACCTGAGCTGAGATCAAGAGTCAGACACTTAATTCACTGAGCCACCCAGACACCCATGGTCTGTCACTTTTTGACAAAGATTCCAAAACAATTCAGCGGGAACAGAATATTCTTTTTTAAAAAATGGAGTGGGTATAATTGTATACTCATTAAAACAAACAAATATAGACTTTTATCTCACGCCATACAAAAAATTAACTCAAAATGGATCATAGATAGAAGTGTGAAACTGAAAACTATAAAATGCCTAGAAGAAAACATAGGCAAATGTTTGTGATTCTGGGTTATGACGCAAAAGGATAATCCATTTGAAAAATGGTATATTGGCCTTTGCCAAAATTAAAGTCTTTTTCTCTTCAAAAGACACCATTCAGAAATGAAAAAACAAACCACAGAGTGGGAAAAATATTTGCAAATCGTGTGTCTAAAACTGGACATAGGTATGTACACAAGATTCAACTCAAAATTGATTAAAGACTTGAATGTAAGATATGAAGCCATAAAACTCCTAGAAAAACACAGAGAAACTAAACTCCTCGCCATTGGTCTCTGCATGATTTTTTGGATTTGTCACCAAAAGCAACAGCAACAAAAGCAAAAATAGACAAGTGCGACTACATCCAACTAAGAAGCTTCTGCATGGCAAAGGAAACCAACAACAAGATGGAAAGGCAACCTACAGAATGGGAGAAAATATCTGCAAATGATATATCTGATAAGGGGTTAATACTCAAAATATACAAAGAACTCATACAACTCAATAGAAAAAGAACAAATAATTTGATTAAAAATAGCCAAACCTCTGTCCTAACAAACACAGGAGTCTAATGTCAGTAAAGTAGTGTGGGAGGAAACCCAGAGTGTCCAGCATTGAGGGGAGATTAGTAAGGAGGTGAAGACCTCTCATGTGGACAATCTTTTTTGGCATTTGTCAGTACTAAGAAAGGACCACAAGAGAAGGATAAGTGCTTGAAGAGACAATAAAGGATACTAGACAGAAACTTCCCTGGGGAAGCTCTTGTTCTTAGTTTTTAAAAAGGGTGAGTATATTCATAAGCTAAAGCTTGAAATAGTTAAACTAACACAATTTACTGCTACATTAATCACGGATAAATATGAGCTAGTTTAGTTTAGAAATATATTGCTTTGAAAACGAACACTACAAGTGGAAAGAGTGAAACCTTTGTTACATGCTTTTTTTTTTCTTTTCTTTTCTTTTTTTAGTAGGCTCTACACCCAGCATGAAGCCCAATACTGGGCTTGAACTCACAACCTTGAGATCAAGACCTGAGAGTCAAATGCTTCTTAATAGTAGAATTTACATTTCTCCAAACCTACTGCATTGGTGTTGCACTTTTAACACAGTTAATGCCATTTTATTAAGTCATATAATCCAATCCAGTTTATGAATAAGAGATTATATTTATTAAGAAACTACTATATGCACATTAGAACATTATTTAAAGAAATCTCTTGAAATCATGGTGACAAGAGGTGATGATGTAAGAAACTTAGTTGAATAGAAGGCAGGACATTTTCAGTATCTCACAGATTTTTAACAACAAATTTTTGTGGAGATTTTGTAGGGTGGATATAGATAAATAGGGTACATGGAAGACATACAAAACAAAATAGTTGTCAGTGGTTGGGGGATTATGTAGCATCTTATATTTTCTCTTTATTTACATTTTTAACAATAAAAATTTTTTAAAATTTTTTTTTAACGTTTATTTATTTTTGAGACAGAGAGAGACAGAGCATGAACGGGGGAGGGTCAGAGAGAGGGAGACACAGAATCGGAAGCAGGCTCCAGGCTCTGAGCCATCAGCCCAGAGCCTGACGTGGGGCTCGAACTCACGTACCGTGAGATCCTGACCTGAGCCGAAGTCAGATGCTTAACCGACTGAGCCACCCAGGCGCCCCTAAAAAAATTTTTAAAGAGAAAAAAACTGGCATTTTGTATTTAAAAATCTTATTTCTCCCAAACTGTTAATTGAAAGGAAACTAATTACTTGAAGGTAGAAGTAGTAGGTATAACAAAACATAATGTACTCTGAACTTGTTTTACTTTTGTAAAGGAAGATGAAAAACAACAACCTCCAGAAACAAGAGTGGGGAGCTGTAAACGTGCCTTGACTGTGGTCATCTCTGTTACCCCTGTGAGGGACAGGAATTTTCCACGTGAGTCAAAGAAGATTAAGATGGTGGATGGGAGTGACAGTGAGCCACTAAGATATATTTTTAGGATAACTGAGGGTCCAGGGAAGAAGGAAACAAAATGACCCCAAGGAGAAGTTGAAGAAATGCCCTGTCAAGAAAAGCCTTCACATTGAAGATGGGAGTGTTTGCTTGGGCAGCACTGATGGGAATGACACTCAGGTTGTGAAGGCCCCAGGTCAGAGAAGTGAGTCTGGACCAGGAAAGTCAGAGCATTTTCCTGTGAGGAGAGCCGAGGGAGGACTCTGGCTAAATTGAGAACAAAGGTAATTTCCAGCATGGCCAGTGGGGAAGCAAAGACCTTGCTCCTGAGATTTGGAGGATCAGGAGAAAACAAACGTGGGTGAAGTGGGAAATGCGGTAATCCCAAAGGCTGAGGCCTAGAAGAGGAATTTCTGGACCAAAAAAAAAAAAAAAAAAAAAAAAAAAGAAAGAAAAAAGAAAAAGAAAAGAAAAGAAAAGAAAAGGAAAGGAAAAGAAAAGAAAAAAAAGCAATGTCACTAGGAGAGAGACAAAAAGTCCCAGGATGCTTTATATCAAAACATTGTGAAATTGTTCTTACCATTGCCTCTACTGTGTAACTCTGTGAAGCACCCCCAGCCCCCACATTTCCCTCTGCTATGGAAGTTTATGTCTCTATATTGCACTATAGTGCACCCTGTTGGGAAAGCAGCTCTGGTGGACACTGGAATGTCAGAAAGCGGAGGGTACTAATGTCATAGAGGAAATTCTGCTTCACACAATTGGGCTAAGAGGATTATGCATGCCGTGTTTTCTTTTCATTTTCACAAGAACCTTGTGTAGTCAATATTATTATCTCTGTTTACAGACATAAAGAGAAATGTGTGGCCAAGCTGATCAGTCAGCTTCAGTCAGCTGTGAGCCCAGGCCCTGGTTTCCCACTTAACCACACCCATGAGTGTCCTCTGATTTGGAAATGGTAATTAACTTTAGGTAAGACAAGATAGATACATCAAGTGGGAGGAATCATCTGTTTGGTATCTTTATTACTAACAGGTGTGATAAAGTTTCAATACATTGGCTAATTTCCCAAAGATTCCAAAGAGACATTTATTTCTTAAGACCCCAAAAAGCAGAAACATTCAAGTCTTTAAATGAAAAAATCACAAGTAGTATTTTTAAAATGCAGTGTCACTGTGGCTCTGGTGCTAATGGAATTAGATACACTTAGCTACATGAACAGGGCACACCATGTCCAACTGGCTTGAGAGGTTTGAGGAAATCAAATATTACTAAATGAGATTTAAAGATGTATAAAGATAGCTCTCAGAGAGGAAGGCGTTAGCAGGTTTATACCATGCCTAGATTTTTCTTTTCTATTTTTGTATGACAGCATAGCTGTTGATAATCAAGAAAGATTACCCGTTTCTGGGGTGAAAGAAAAAAAAAGCAATCAATTACACTAAATCACGAGTATAATTTTGGGGGAAATAATAACTGATAGGAGTGATGAGGGACTTAATTAAGGCTCTAGCAAAGAATTTTAATGAACACATTCTTTCATGCATGTGTTCATTCATTCATTCATTCATTCTTCACTCTTACCTTCTATTGCCAGGCCCTGGTAAGTGTGAGAGAAACAATAATGAGTAGGGCATGGTCCTTCCCTCACAGAACTTGCAGTCCAGTGAGAGTGATAGACATACTTAAGCTAACTACATAGAAGTGATGGGCTTTACAAGAGCAGGATGAGCAAAGGGCTGTGAGGGCCAGAAGAGAGAGACAGACATCTATTGCACCAGGAACCTGTGTGACTGTTAAAGCACCCCAGCGGCCAGAGGCCAGCCCCAGTCTCTGTAATGGCTGCCAACGTAGCAGCTGCAGAACTGTGGTTACAACGTCGTAGTAACAGTCAGAGAGCAAGATGAAGCCAGGACCGGCAGCCTCAGTGTTGTGGTTAACAGGTGTTCAAGCAAGTATGAAGAAAATGTGAGATCAAGCCACAGCTGGGTTTTGAGAGGTAAGTGCTCTATTAAATGTATAAAGAAATAACACAAGCAGGCAGGGTTGGTACTTCACTGAAGTTTAAGTCCATCTTCAAATGAGCAGGATCTCACGACTTTTCCTGTGGTTTTTCTAAGCCTTCATACTTGCCTGGATTGGAAATGATGGCAGTATTGAGAGTCAAATGTTTGGAGGTGAAAGATGAACCTTTGTGAGAAAGTGGCTGGAGTTTTGATTAACACCTCTTTTGGAACTTTCTCACCTGCTAATTCCTCGTGCTTTTTTTTTCTTCCCTTAAAAATTGCAATGCCCCATCCATCCATCCATTCATTAAACATATATTGAGTGCCTACTGTTGACTATGCACTAAGGACATGTAGATAAATCCAATGCCATCACTGATTTCTGGGAGTTGAATCTTGATGGGATGGCAACTCTCAAACAATCCTGTAGGAGGCAATAAGTGTGTAAAATGTACACTCACAACACAGTGGAGGAACTGACAGATCTGCCCAAGCAAGATGTCACAGTATCTGATACCTCTGAGCTAGGTTCTAAAAAAAAAAATGGGCAAGAGTTTTCAAAAGGAGAAAGGTTTTCAAAGAGCTTTCCAAAGACAGCAAATAGCCTGAACCAAGATATGAAGGCTCAGAGCTGCGGGAAATGTTCAAGGAAGGTGGCCAGCTTTAGGTAAACATGGTAGTGGCAGGAAAAGAGCTAGAAAGGTAGATTGAGACAGCTATACAGAAGAGAGTAAACAACTAATTGCATTAAATCTTTAGTCCCTCTAAACTCGTGGGTTGAGAGATAATGGGGTTGACTCTAGTTGACCTTCGCTTGGCTTCTGTCTGTTGCATAAATAGCCCAGTGATTTCTAAGACAAAGTTTTGAAGCAAGAAAAGTGCCTTTGAAATGTCCCTCTGTCCCCTTTTCTTCTTCTCCTCCATCCTTCCCAAGAGTACCCTTTGCCTCTAGACTTCTTTTTAGCTTCTTTTATTCTGGTGATCTAACAAAGACTGCCATTGAGAGATTCCCTTCCTCATGGCTCTGCTCCAGGCTCAAATGAACCTGATAAACACATTAGAAAGTAACTCCCTTGTGCTCCTTCTCAGCATAATATAGTTGACTCTTAGCAGAAGTGATCAGTGCTTTATACAAATTAATTTTTGGATCTGGCAAGTACATGTATGTGTGTTTCTGTATGTGCTTGTGTAGATTTTAGGGAAGGTAGGGAGCAGATGTTTTGGGGCTGCTGAAGTCATCACCTGGATTCATACTTCACTGAGACTGAGGACCTGGCCATATATAACCACTTCCATCTCATTGGCTCGTGCGGTTGTGGTTCTATTACCCACGGTCTGGTGGTGGGTGGCTATGCTTGATTGGAGCTTCAATGTACAAGCTTCATATGTTTAAAATATTTATAATCATTACATGCTAGAGACATAATAAATTATTTACACTAGCAAAACCACCACCACAAAAGATTTCATTCATAAAGTCCCACCATCTCTTGATGAGTCCGTAGGCTTCCTGCCATAAGAATAATTGGTGTTTAATGGGATGCTTTGAACAGACTAAAGAGAAAAAAACACAAATAGACGAGTCTATAAATTATATGATGGTTTTGTTTCTAGAACTGATCAATGACCTACAAACAAAAGTATCACTGTCATAGTCTATGAAACCACAGATGCTTCCCACATCCCACTATTCTGTCTTTCACACCAGCCAGTTACAGTCCCTCTGTTCCAGGGGGCAGTTCTAGAAGATACTGGGATGAAGACAGTGTTTCATATTGTCAGTATGGCTAAGGGAATATAAGTCTTTCAGTGCAAGCAAAACCCTGCATTGTGGTAGTTAAGAAAGAGCCATTCGCCCTGCAGTGTGTATAGCCTATGCCTTTTACGGTCTCTGGTGGCAGTGTTGGGCGGCACAAGTAAGAGATGATACTAATAAGCTCTGATCTTGCAGATGCAAAATGCTGGGCCAAAAACTGACTATAAAAGGTTTTGCCAACTGGGGATCCAACACTGGAACTCAAATTAAAATGTGAGAGCTTCTCTTTTTTTCTTTTTTTTACACTACCTCTTTCTTCCCTACAGGGAAACAGGCCTACAGCTCTCTTTTCTACTAGCTAAAGCCCCTACCAATTCTAGTGAGGGTCTTTAGCTTCATGAGCAAAGGCAGATAGAGGTTTTCTTTTAAATCAGCATCTTAAGCAAGTCAGCTGGGAACTCTTCCACATCTCAGGGAAGGTAAAAACAGTAACATGCTCCCAGGGAGCCCCCCCCCCCCCCCGGGGAGTGTGGCACAAAGCAGAGGTGGGTCTATCGTATAGGCCTTTGTGACAAGCCTTGTGAGCTAGGCTGTGAGGGAATATTTTAAAAGACTAGTTGCTGAAGGTGATGAGCTACCTCCATGCAGTCATGGGAAACAATTGTTGGAGGCTGGTGAAGTGGGGTCTGGAGAATATTGAGCGTTATCTCCTCTCCTGAGCTAAACTCCTTCCCGCTATTTGACAGTTGCTATGTACAAAACAGGTTACCCCATCGCCTTGGGTAAAGGAGAATCCAAACTGAGGGTCCACAGAAGCATTATCCATCTGCAACTTGGGCAGGGCTTTTGCATATTAGTACAGAGCTCAATGGGCAGCAAGAGGGTTGTTTGTGCTTGGCTTATGTTTGCTGTGTTTCAAAACTAAGGTGAAATCTGGTCTCAGATCCCTGGGGTCTAATTAATCCAGTAATGAACTGAGACAGCTTGATAGGCGATGTTCCCACCCAATTCCCAGACTGTTCTGTTCTGGGAAGATGTTTGCTAAGTTGAAAATGGGGTAAATGCAGTGGGTCCCCCTCAAAAATGACAAATCTCACTGTAAAGTCATCTATAAATGAATTGAGCTGGTGATGCCTTGAAATATTCCTCTGCTCCTAAAGTTATATTCAAGAGTCTTATTGTCAAGAAAACATGATGGGTTTATTCAATACCCTATAGAATAATGTACTTGAAGTGCCTGCCTTATCTTATGCAATTTTTCTATTTAATCTGAGTTGTATGTATGCTACTGCAGCTCCAAAACATCTGGGCACAGCAATTTTTTTTTCCTGCACCTGCAAGGGTAAGTACACGCATAAACAAAAAAGAAATTAAATCTTCCGCAGAGCTGGGGAGAAAAAGAACCCAACCAGCCATGAAGCTCAAGGGAGCACTACGACAAGTGCTGAGCTGTAAACAAGCTTGAGAGGGATTTAATTCTTATGACAAGTGCCAGTGGTGGCATCTCACATGGACTCAGCATATGCACACATTTCAGAGAGGAGCCACACAGGATTTAATGCAAATGGAAAAGAAAAAAAGAAAGAAAAGAAAAAGCTCTCAGTGCATCAGCTTCTCCTCATCTATAAATAGCCAAGCAAATCAGGATGAGCTAGTGTTGTAATTATCTTGATTTTCAGAATTTTTGCCACTCAGAAGAGATTTTTTAGAGTCTCCTCCCTGCTCTTTATAATTATAGCTGCTGTTCCAACCTCTGCCAAGGGTTGGTCGTTGCAATGTGATATCCGCCAGGTGGCTGCTCTGTAGCAGGGAAAATTACCCAGTTTTCTTGGTTGGTCCAGTTTTGTCATTTAGGATCCAAATCAACACTTCGGAGAGCAGCCATTCATCATCTTGTGACAGCCACGTCTTCACTTTTGCCTGTGACTTCTACACTCTGGTGCAGTCGGGCTCCTGCACTTGAATAAACGATATGACTAAGATACCAGAGTAGCTGGGCTCCACTTTGCATGGAGTCACAGACACCTATGTCAGGAGAGGATTAGAAACCGAGTCCTGTGACAACCCAGAAGCCGAACCCCTTCCAAATGTGCAATGTCGTGTTCGATATCCTTATTTTCTTGCTGTGTTCAAGTACCGGAATGCAGGGTGGGAAAGGGGATTGGAGAGTAATTTTTAAAAACAAACAGGTGAGATGGGACACCCTGCTCATTTCCTTCCTACTGTCTTTCTCCTATGTCAAGACAGTGGGTAAACTGTAGTCCTTAGGCTAAATCCAGCTTGCTGCTTGTTTTTATAAAAAAATTTTTGGAACACAGTCTCACCATGTATTGCCAATGACTGCTTTCATGCTGCAAGGACAGAACTGAGCAGTTGCAACAGACACTTTCTGGACCCAAAAGATGAAAATATGGCGCTTTACAGAAAAAGTTTGCTGATTCCTGTCTTATATTAACAGAACTCCCTTTTCATTGCAGCATCTACATGCCAGTTTTTATTTTATTTTTTTAAGTTTTTGTTTAAATTCAAGTTAGCTAGTATACAGTGTCATATTAGTTTCAGATATACAATATAGTGATTCAAGACTTCCATATATGTCAGTTTTTTAAAAAATCACTTTCTTGGCAGCTAGGGATGGCCATGTGATCTATTTCTGCCTAATGAGATGCAAGAGAAAGTAAACTGGTGGGGCCTCCAGGAAAACTATTGTTTGTCTAAATTGTACAGGGAGAGTTCCCTGAATCTCTTTCCTAAAAGTCATCTACTTGTGTGGTATATTCCTCCCTAAATACATTAGCTATGCCCAGTGGTCAATAGTACCATTGTATCAATATGTGATAGTGGTAACTCTCTGAGCAGGTAAACATCACTGAATTTAGTATGTGAGAAAAGGTGGAACCAGGTGGAACTCTAGTTCTCTCTTTGAAGACTTTCTTTTTACGCTGTTGATGAGGAGGTAAAAAACCATTTCTGAGTGATTTCTGCCACACTTTCTGCTATGCTTCTTTCCCTTTTCCCTGCTCTCCTCTTTCTTCTCTCTGCTGCCAATCCCATGTTTGATATTGCAGGGAGTGAGGTAGTGGAAGACTAGGAAAGTGGGAGGAGCAGGGAGTCCATAAAACAATCAGGGCAGTTTCTTCACTTACCTCATGATACCTTGTTCAAACTGCATTCATGAATGGACTTTCCCCAAAATGTAACCTTTGCAGTAACAAATTGGTCCATGCCAAAATGGCAGCTTCAGTGAAGATACTACCAAACCATTCCCCAGCCCCCTCTGCTTCCTTCCCTGGGCCTCAGTAGGGCGGCAATGACTCTGAAACAAAACCTTAAGTAGACATTGAGATTCCTGATCTTTTCTCACAAAATCCAAAGATTTCATGGATGATAATATATAGCTGATATTTTCCTCCCTACAGTCCTAAAAAATCTACAACCAAATATGATCTTACTTTGTGTAAGACCCATGTTGACCCATGTTAAGACCCATGTTAAGATGCAAAGAGGGTCAAGTGTGGGAGTTGAATTCCTATTAAGTATTTACTTTCCTATTAAGTATTTAAGTATTACTTCTATCTCACAGATACCATTCTGGAAAGCATAAAAGCATAAAAAATACTTTTACTTTTGGCATTAAGATTAAACATTATTTGATCTTTTAATGTTATTTTGATTTGGTTGTAAATGGTCTGTAGCTTGGGGTTTTTTTTTTTAATGTTTATTTGGGGGTGGGGTCCAAGCAGGGGAGGGATGGGGGGAGAGAGAGAGAGAGAGAGAGACGGAATTTCAAGAGCTGTCAGCACAGAGCCCGATGCAGGGCTTGATCTCACGAACCATGAGATCATGACCTGAGCCAAAATCAAGAGTCAGACGCTCAACTGACTGAGCCACCCAGGTGCCCCTGGTCTGTAGTTTGTTTAACTTTGTATGGTTTTGTCTAAAAATTATTGTAGACACTAGCTACCACGCTTGTGAAATTTTGTAGAAATAGAATTTATAAGGTACTTGCTGCTTCAAATGATCGTATTTACACAATTTAAATAAACCCTTTTTGCTCTTTCTTCTTTTGTGAATGATATCAGATCCACCAAATTCCCTTACCAGAAATGGCTCTAAAATGCAAGCATAGCTACTAATACCCCAGTATCCTCAACATGTGTCTCTGAAGAGATAAATGACCTGGAAATATTCCCAAATTAAAACAAAATAAAGCAAAAAACACTCTAGAGTTTAAAGATTCCAAGTCAGGATGACAAATGTAAACAAACTATTTACTTGAAAAAAAAAAAAACCTACGAACTTTGAAGAGCACTAGAACTTGCACCACCATGGAAGGCAGTATTCTACAATGGCCCCCAAGATTCCCACCCTGGAGCATACACTTTGTGTATCTTCTCCCCCTGAGTATAGGCAGGACCTACCAATATGATGAGATACCAGTTATCAGGTTACTAATAAGTGAATTGACTTTACTCAATCTAAAGGGATTACGTAGGTGGACCTGAGAGATTGGAGGTGTGAAGGGGCTTACAGAGGGAGTCATGTACCTATACCTGAAGGCAGCCTCTAGGAACTTAGGGAAACCCTTGTCCAACAGCCTGCAAGAAATAGAGGCCTCAGTCCTATAGCTGCATGAAAGTGAATCCTGGCAATAACCTGAATGAGCATGGAAGAGGCCTTCAACCTCCGGATGAGACCCCAGCTCTCATCTATGGGAGCTCCATATTCTGTTGTGGGGAAGAGATGTCTCTCTTTAGAACTTTCCTGCTTGGAAGGATGGTCTGTTGACTGGATGTTGTGCTTGGTAAGAATCACTTACGAGTTCATGAGGATGGCTTTATCAACAGTAAAATTAATTAATTCATCAATTCATTCAATTCAAAAAATATTTGAGCACCTACCACAAGCCATGAATGCTTCCAGATGATGTTTTATATGACTATTTTATCTGATGGTACCCAATTTTTCCATTTTCTCTTCTAGATACTATATCGACCCTTCTTTTTATCTTGAGAGGTTAATTTTCTGGACTTCTATGTACTCTGGATTCAGCTAATGGAAAAACAGGACAAGGAAAGAGTAGAAAGAAAGTGAAATCAGGAATCTTACTTCTCTAGATTTTTCCCCAACAGGTTACTTTGAGCTAGCTGCATCCCTCCACTCTTGTTGGTGTTTGTCTCCTAAGCTACTCCCTCTCAGAGTAGCCCCCTCCCTTGTCCTACCCTTGGATGGGAAGAGCTCCCCACTACTGCTGGCCCTGGCACACAGACTCTCCCTTGTGGCATACCTAAACCCTTGTCACACCTTTCTAAACAGTTTCTTTATCAAACTGCCTTCATTTTTTGATGTTTGACTGTGCTTTTTCCTACCAAGACCATGAACATATAGCATTAATAATCCCTCTGAAAATTTGGTATTTGGAACCATTGGATCAGGGAACTTGGATTCCAGTATCAGTTCATCCTCTATATGAGGAACATGGTCTTTCAGGGACAGTCTTTCCTTCTCTACACAATGAGAGAAGAGGTATAAGGTTTTCATGAGGGCTCATAATCTATAAATCAGTAGGTGGGTTGTAGAGCTCACATTTTGAGATGTTGAGAGGAAATGTAATTTCTTGGTTCAGACTTCCTCATGAATTTCAGCCCTTTCATGTTGGAGAAACTATATTCAGGCCAACCTACTGAAATAATAGAGCTATCCATTTAGATAATACTCAGTCTCTCTAGGTAAAAACCTCAGCCTCTTGAATTTCTCAGTTCAGTCTTCAGTCCCTTTTTCAGCTTCTCTCCAGGATAGCTTCTGAGTGAATAGAAGAAGGGGCTTATGCTGTGTGTTCTCATGACTAAAGAAGGGACTCCAGCTCCTTGGATTTGCTTGGTAGCCTCTGATTCCTCTGAGCTCCAAAGCACCATCTCTTATTGGCTTTATTACAGCTTGTCCTGAATAGCTTGTCCTGAAAAGCCTTTCATAAGGCTTAGGGCAGGGGTTGACAAACTTGTTCAATAAAAGGCCAGGTAGTAAATATTTTAGGCTTTGTGGACCCTATAGTCTCTCTTACAGTCCAACTCTGCAGCTCAAAAGCAGCCACAGACAGCATGTAAACAAATGGGTGTTTATTTTATTTATAAAATGGGAGACTGGGCTGGATTTGACCCATAGGCAATAATTTTCTGACTCCTAGTCTAGAGGTTCCTTGGGTGACTTGACCTCCCCTCACTCTCACTCATGTAGACCCTGCGCCTTGTATCCTTAGGCTCCAAGTGGCTCCATCTGGAACCCAGGTCTGAGGGGTCCACTACAAGCCTTGTTGTGAAGTCACCTCACTGATGCCAAGGTAAGCCTCAAGACCCCCTCTCAGAGCCAGGACACAGGGGAACAAAGGCTCTAGTCTCTTTCTTTGATTCCCCAAAGTGTCTGTTCCTCAGTTTAGTTGGTGTTCCCCTGCCTTAAAACTTTGCCCCAAGAAGAGAGAAAAAAACTAAGAACTCTGGAAGCTACTGTGTCTGTCCTCTTCTTCTCACTCTCCCTTAGAGTCAGAAGGATCAGTTTTTTTCCCCCCTGACCTTTATTCTTTCTCTACCATATTCTAAGTCTTACCATAGAACAATAAGCTTCATGGTCTTATTGAGGTCAAATAATAAATAGGTTCAGAACTCTTTAAAGGTCAGTACCAGTTGTTCTATTTCCCACAACAAATTCATATCAGAAAATAATTAGATTCAGTACCAGGCTCACTAATGCTGAGTCTTACTCCACTGATCTCTATTCTTTGTGGACAAACTCAATGTTATTGCCTGAAGATTGGTTTATGGATTTTGGTTTCTTACTTCCCCATGAGAGGGTTCAAATGGCCACAGCTGCCGGGCCTATCATAGTGTAGTTTCAGACATCTGTACTGTGTTTCCTGATGTTCTTGATATCCCCTATGCTTATGTAAATATAATGTGACTGACCTTTGGCCCAAGAAGTCTAACTTTACATGGAGAGATTGTTGAGGTGGGGAGAAGGGTGAGTTTCATGGTAAAGACTGACACATAGAGGTGAAAACATGTTAGGGAGACAATTTATGAAAATGAGGAAGTAGACCAAGGAGAAGAAAAAATTATAGACAAAGATTGCCCGGGTAAGAATTCCATACTAAGAATGAATACTGTGGAAGACAAGAAATAACTCTGAGAAATGGATAGTGTATCTTTGGTGCCATCCTATGCCCATTTGGCATTTCCTCTACTGGTCTATGCCCTCTTCTGGTTCTCTGTGCTCGGCCCAGGGACACCTTCCCTAACCTCCCCTTCCTGTCTGCTATTTCCTTAATCCTCATTAGGATGTACTTCTGGATCCCTGGCCTGGGCAATGGTACTGCTAATGTGAAGCTCACCTAATGGGTGTAAATATGTTGGCTCCACAAGCCACTATATTTAAAGTCTAAGGTGAGGGTTTGGGTAGCCTGGGACTTGACTGATTCTAATGGAGATAATATCAAAAGAAGGGCAGTTGGGAATGGAAGCTGCACTGAAAGACCAGAATCCCAGAAGTCATACCTGCTTAATCTAAACAATGAGGCAGCTCAAAACATGCATATCAGAATATCAAGTTTAAGTTTGATGAGAATAAAGTTGCAAGACTAAGGGAAGGTGGCAGGGTGGGAGGGAGAGGGAGGGCATGTAAAGAAATATAATCAGAATCTATAAGGCACTTGTTGCTTCAAATAATTTTTTCCCATTAATACATTTAGTTTTTCATGGGCAGCGTTTGAGGGACAGTGTAACTTGCCAAGTACTCACTGTGCACCAGGAAACAGAAAGAAGCTTTATAAATATTGTCCAATTTAATGCTTCTCACAAATCTGCAAAATAGATAGCAGATCTAAATTCTAGCTGGAACTCAACGAGGGTATATTCCAAAAGCAGCTGCAGGAACTTACATCAGGATTAGTTCTTAAGCAAATTTGTGAATATGTTTCAAAATGGTGACTTCCCTGAATCCACATGTCTTGGATAAGTTCTGAGATGAGGAGTGAGTGCAACCACAGCTTCCATATGCCCAATGCATAAGCCCAGCTTGCATCCACCCCACAATTCTTCAAACGGCTTACTTAACCATGTACTTGGTTTTTCCCTACAGTTTTAAGTTCCTGTGTCTTGTCTCATCAGGGGAAAAATGCTAATGGCAATCACAGCAGCACTCCACTATGGGGGAGTCAACAGGTCAGAGATGCAAGGAAGTGTAGCTCCTGAAGCAGGGCCCGCTGCTATTTATAGTAGTAGGGATCAATTCTGCAAAAAGGAGGGGCGGGGGCAGCAGGATCATTGATTTAACTTGGAATTCCTCAGATCTTTAGCTTCACAATCCTTCCCCTCTCACTGCTCCAGTCTCTACAACACTACATATTGGTGTTTTCCCAGCACTTCATTAAGAACTTCCCTAGACACAAAGATGGACACTCACTTAAAATCTCTATAAATTCTCATGACTGAGCATGCTCTCATTTATTCAATTAATAGTTATAGGAAGGTTGTGTGTTCTAGGCATGTTCTGGGTGCCAAAACAAGACAGAAGTATGTCCTCAAGAGACTTGTGATCTAATTAGAAGAGAGATATGTGGACAAGTAATTGCAATGCCATGTGATGAGTGTCCTGATTGTTGTATGTATAGGGGAAGAGCAGATGAAGGAAGAGAAAGGCCAAGGAAGGTGTTTGTAGAGGGGGCCATGTTGAATGAGGATGAGTTTGCAGCTAGACAAGTGTGGGGGGTGGGGGGAAACATCCAAGCAGTGGCAGTAGCAGGTGCAAAGACCCAGGAGAATGAAACAGTCTAGTGCCTTTGTAGGGGACAAGTGGATAGAAAAGTTCAACTAGGTTAAAGGAGGCAAGGGTCAGATGATGAGAAGATTTGAATGTATTGCTGAGGACCTTGGGTCCTTTCTTTATTTTGTAAGTTATGGGGAGGTTGAGGAATTCCTGACACCTTTCAACTATGAGGCAGTAGAGGTTTGTCTCAGGCAAGGTCAGTGCTTTGCACTCTCCCTTTCTTCCTTTCTAGGATCTGCTTGTGACGTGCACCATCAGGTGCCAGAGGCTGAGTTAATCACATTTCTGTTTCATGGCACCCTTGTTGTTGACAGGGGTCAACATAGCCCCTCATTTATTTCATTATATTTTATTTTTATTTTATTTCATTTTTCCCCTTCAGTCATGATCCCTGCGCACTCATTCCTTCCTCCTCACAGAGGCATCCACTCTGATGGATTTGGCAGATGTCCTCAGATATTTATGTATGCCTATAACATATGCTGTGCTCTTTTGTACATGTATGTGTTAATTCACACAAAGGGTATTGTGGTGTAACTTTTGTTCATTCAACACCATGTTTTATGATCTATATTGTGGCTCTATGTGTATTTAATTTATTGCTTCCTACTCGTGTGTAATATCCCACAGAATCTAGTCACATTTTCTGATCCTTTCCCCTAAAGTTGAACAATTCAAGGTTGACTGCTCTCTAGAAAAGACAGCACGGCAATAAACATCCTCATATATGTCCCCTTATGGATCTATCTGGGTAGGAATTTCTTTAGGATATGTAATGAAGACTAGGGTTTTGAATATGAGTTTACAAATCTCTGGCTTACCAATTATTGGCAGATTGCTCTTAAGAATAGCTATACAGTTTACGCTTCCACTCATAGTACATGAAAGTACGTGTCCCTTCATCCTCACCAAACGTATTTTCTGACTTTATAATTTTTACCAAATTTGTGTACATCAAATGGCATCTCATTTTAATATCTATTTCTCTGACTGCTAATGTGGTTGAATATCTCTTCAATGGTCTTATAACTGTTCAGATTTCCCTTTATGTGAACTCCTCATTTGTATTCTTTTTTGTTCTGCTAGGCTTTCTTTCTTTTCTTATTTATTTGTAAGTATTCCTTGTGATATTAATTCCAAGGGATATTAATCTCTTGGTTTGTTTAATCATTGCAAACATCTTTTCCCAAGGTGTCACTTGTTAAGTGTATCCATAGCATTCTTCATTGAATAGAAAAATACTCTAGTTTGTTTATTTATTTTTGAGAGAGAAAGCGCCTGGGGGAGAGGCAGGGAGTGGGAGAGAGAGAGAATCCCAAGCAGGCTCTGCACTGTTAGCACAGAGCCGAACATGGGGCTTGAACTCATAAACCATGAGATTATGAACAGAGCCAAAATCATGAGATGGACACTTAACTGAGCCAACCCAGGTGCCCTTTGGCTGTATAATTTTAATCTTTTATATTTAGGACTTGTTGATCTGAAGTTCACTTTTGTGTATGGTGTGTGTGGTGTAAAGGATCTACATTTGTTTTTCTCCAAATGTCAAGAAAGTTACCCGACTCCATCTACTAAAGAATCTACTTCTTCCCACTGACATGAGATATCACCTTTTTCATTTATCAAGTACCCATATGTCAGTGGGTATATTTGGAGGACTCTATTTTGTTCCATTGTTCTGTTTGCCTATTTCTACAGCATTAGCACAATGCTTTATGATAGTTCTTATTTCTAATAGGGTAAGTGTCCTTTGCGTTTATGGATTCATTTGGGGAGAACTGTTACTTTAAAACAAGTAAGTCATTTCATCCATTAACATAAAAAATCTTTAGTCAGTTCTTTATTCAGATTCTTTCTTTTTTACCCTTTTAAAGATATAAAGCTTTAGATTTTTCTCCATAGAAGTCTTCTGCATACTTTATTATTTCATTCTTAGACTTTATATAATTGCTGTTTCTGTGAGTGATGTTGTTTTCAAATTATATTTTCTCTTTAATTGTTAGTGTAATGAGGGGCTCCTGGGTGGCTCAGTCGGTTGACCATCCAACTTCAGCTCAGGTCATGATCTCACAGGTTCGTGAGTTTGAGTCCCATGTAGGGCTCTGTGCTGACAGCTCAGAGCCTGGAGCCTGCTTCAGATTCTGTGTCTCCCTCTCTCTCTGCTCCTCCCCCACTTGCACTCTCATTCTCTCTCTCTCTCTCAAAAATAAATAAATATTAAAAAATTAAGAAAAGACTGTTAGTGTAATGAAAACACTAGCTCTCTTATTCTGATAGGCTGTTAATTCTGAAAGTTTTCCATGTAGGTAATCATGTTGCAGCAAATAGTGATACAGTAAAGTCTTTTCCTTTACCATACTTTCACTTCCAGTTTCTTTTTCTGTGTCATTACATTGGCCAGGACTTCCAAAAGAGTGGTGATGACTGTTTTCTTGCCTGTTTTTTTTTATTTCAAAATGGCTGCATTTAAAGTTTCCCTTATAAGTGTGGTGTTTGCTGTGGGTGGCAATGTAGAGCCTTTAATACATTTCAGAAGTTCCCTTCTGTTTTTAGTTATTTGAGAGTTTATATTTTTATATTACAAATAGTTGTTCAGTTTTTTTCAAATTCTTTTTAAGCTTCTCTGGGATGGTTATGTAATTTTTTCCTTTTTAACTCATTAATATGATGATTTACATGGACAGATTTTCTGTTACAAAACCATTCTTCATCCTGGGATAAATTTTATTTTATTATATTATTTTTTAAAAACACTGGTAGGTTCAGTTAGATTTTTTTTTTTAGATTTTACATTCATTTCCACATATGAAATGGGTATAATTTTCTTCTACTACTATATTTTGTACGGGAATCCAGGTTATACAGACTTCATAAAGTGAGTTGGGTAACTTTCTCACTTTTTCTACTTTCTGTAACAACTTGCATATGGGAGGAATCATATATATTTCTAAGATATTTCTGTATTGGTAGAATTTACTTATATAATTGTCTGGGGTTGGAGAATTTTTATTCTTTTTATGCAAAGGTGAATTCTTTTATTATTTTTCTGATTTGACTAGTCTATTTACATTTTAGATTTCATCTTGCATCGTTTTGGCATTTGTATACTTTTTTTTAACCTTTATTTATTATTGAAAGACAGAGAGAGACAGAGTGTGAGCAGAGGAGGGGCAGAGAGAGAGGGAGACACAGAATCTGAAGCAGGCTCCAGGCTCTGAGCTGTCAGCACAGAGCCCAGTGTGGGGCTCAAACTCACAAACCACGAGATCATGACCTGAGCCCAAGTGGGACCCTTAACTGACTGAGCCACCCAGGCGCCCCTGGCGTTTGTATACTTTTGTAGACACTTAAGTGTTCAGATACATTGGTGTGTGTATACATGCATCTGTGTAATTTCAAATTTCTAATTTCTTTCTGTGTTTTGCTTATTTGCAATTTCTCTCTCTCATCTTTTCCATCCTTATCATTCTTGCCTGAAGCTTGTCTATTTTATTGATCTGAAAAAAATTTCAGGTCTTGCGTTAGCTAAATTTCTCTAGTTTGGAGTGTTGTTATTTTTCAGTATTTTATTGATTTATCATGTTTATGACTTCTTTCCTTCATATTTCTTTGGGCTTTCTCTGTTGTTCATTTTCAACTTGCTGAGGTGAGCATTTAGCTCATTAATTTTAAGTCTTTCTTGTTTTCTGGTATGTTTTTTAAATCTATAAATTTCCTTCTAAGTAGTGATTTTGACTGGTATATTTTTAATACCATTTAATTTTAAGTTTTATTTTTTGTTGTTGTTTCAAGTTTTTATTTAAATTCCACTTAATTGGGTCACCTGGGTGGCTCAGTCGGTTGAGCGTCCAACTTCGGCTCATATCATGATCTCGCAGTTTGTGAGTTCAAGCCCTGCGTTAGGGCTCTGTCAGCTCAGAGCCTGGAGCCTGCTTCGGATTCTGTGTCTCCCTCTCTCTCTACCCCTTCCCCGCTCATGCTCTGTTTCTGTTTCTCAAAAAATGAATAAACATTAAAAAAATTTAATTCCACTTAATTAACAGGTAGTGTAATATTAGTTTCAGGAGTATAATTTAGTGATTCATCACTTACATACAACACCCAGTGCTTATCACAAGTACCCTCCTCAATACCCATCACTCATTTAGTCCATCCCCTTACCCACCTCCCCTCTGGCAACCCTCAGTTTGTTCTCTATAGTTAAGAGTCTGTTTTATGGTTTGCCTCTCTCTCTCTTTTTTTTTTAATTTCCTTTTTTTTTAAAGTTTATTTAAGTAATCCCTACACCCAAAGTGGGGGCTTGAACTCACCACCCTGCGATCAAGAGTCACATGCTTTTCTGGCTGAGCCAGCCAGGTGCTCCTATGTTTCCTTTTTAACCAAAGGGTTTGTGTATTTTTTTAGTTTCCAAGCGTGTACATTAAAAATTTTTTTTTCTTGTTACTGATTTCTTTCTATACTAATTTTATTGCATACTGTCAGGTAATATATCACTTGATTCTTTGGAATTTCTTGTGGCTTTCTCTGTTTCCTATTACATTGCTTATTGGTAGAAATGTTTCATATGTGCTTGAAAAAGAAGTAGTATATTCTTTCTTAAAGATCACAGGTACATGATAGATAGGTGGATAGACCCAAACTCTCAGTTTTGTTATTAAATCTTTTTCATATTTGATTTTTCAAAAATCTGAACAAAAGTCGGCTATATGGACTTAAAATTTCCTAATCCAGAGTAGAATGAGTGTCAATAAAAGATTGGGCATGAGCTGGGTGGTGGGGGAGGGAATTTTTTTCCCTTCTGTGTCCAATATGGCTATATTATGCTGATAACTTATTCTTATAGAGACATGTATTTTATTTACAGTTGTAAGAAGAGTGGAAGCAGAGAATGAAGGAAGAAAATGCTTGAGGTTTGGCTGAATGCCTCCTCCCAGTGGAAGGAAATTTAAAGAAAGTTGCTCCAGTTTAGGCCCAGTGGATGGCTGATAACCCACAGAAAGGTAATGTGTGTATGTACGTGAGAGTGTGTGTGTGTGTGTGTGTGTGTGTGTGTGTGCATACTTTTCATGAACTGTAACACTTGGTCACCAAACTGCTTTGCTTTAGGACATCTTGGATGGTGGAAAACACAAAGAAGAGAGAACACTTTACTATCACCCCCAAATCGCTATTTTCCTGAACAAAACAAGAAAGCTCACTGCTGTGTTTGGCAGGAATAAGTAATTATATTGGAATCACTTTTTTTTTTCATAGTTCTTAATTTGTGTGAGTAAACCTCAAGTTTACCAGAATTATAGATGGGGGTTTCACATTAATGGAGTCATTGGGCCTGAGACTAATATTTTTTAATGCATGTGAACTACCCTGGGACCCTTAGAAATATTTTGGGAAGGGGACTCTTTAAAAAGACTGGATAATCAAGCAGGAAAGGGCTCAGGGCCATTGTAGTTTGGCCATTTAAATGTTAAATTGACTTAATTTGTATTCACAGATAGTGATATACTGGTTTTTATATGTGTGTGTGTCTTTGTGTGTGTATTACCATATTACATGTATCTAGAAAAAAACCCATATGTGGTGAGTATGTAATTTTTTCCTCATAAGTAGCATACAGCTTTGTTAGCCTGTTTCATCCATTAAACAATATGTCATTGATACAGTATAATAGTTAAAAATATTACTAGTAATCCGCAGTCAGAAAGAATTAATCCATTTGAAAATTCTAAGTATTCACTCACTCCTAGCTTGTCTGATCAGACTCAATTTACTTAGCAGGGAAGTATCCAAACATTTAAGTATGCAAATGTGTAAAGCCAAATGAGACATCATTTAATTCCTTTATTGTCTTACAGTGAAAGAGAGCAAATGAGCAAGTTGATGGCTTTATGCCAATTATTTTTACTACGATTTCTTTTATGCTAAGGTATAGCTGAAGGCAAGCCCTCAAATTCCAGCATGAACATGCAGCAGCAATAACATGAATATTTTAGGGGCTATAAGATTCTTTTCATGGCTTATGGTTGGAAATAAAAAATTTAAGTTGCAACTGCTTTGGAAAATATGTCATAAACGACTGGGACTAAATGTAAGAGTGTGTGCGGCCTCCAACCCAAACGTTCTTCTAAAAGACCCAAGTCCTCGGTGTTCAA
Organism: Panthera onca; assembly: GCF_046562875.1. Taxonomy (NCBI): domain Eukaryota; kingdom Metazoa; phylum Chordata; class Mammalia; order Carnivora; family Felidae; genus Panthera; species Panthera onca. The sequence goes on from NC_138344.1 coordinate 47,938,083, forward strand.
GGCCCTCCTCAATGAAACACTCTTTCTCCCTATTTTTCTAGGTTAGTTTTTTACCACTCAGCCCACTTGACTCAGCTCCACACCTCCCTCCAGTCACACAACTTTCTTGAACAGGACATGCATTTTCGCATCAAGGAATATGGCCCAAGGACTATCTTCAGATCCCAAGGCCAGCACACCAGCAGTGCAATGGCGAAAATACTGAGAAACTCAGACCGAGACTGAGAGCCAGAGAGAGCAGCCGGCTAACAAGGGTTAGGTCATGACCTCCAGCATGACAGCTACGTTTCCTCTACTCTTTACCACCAGACTGCACGCTTAACCTCACCTAGTCCTCTTGCAAACTGGTTCTATCGATTAGAATGGTGACCATAGCAGGGACCACATGGAAACCTCTCTCTTAAGCAAACTGCAAGCCCCTGTCCCAATGACAGCTTGTCGGGAGCATCCATTCACTCACACTGAGAGGGAGACATTACTAGTTTTGAGAAGAACTAACCAATCAGAGTATTTAGCCTATTTGTTTAAGGATGGTTTTCCCCATCTAAGAAATAGAAAAAAGTACAGTGTTTCTGTGTTTAAAGCACATCAAGAATTAATGAACCTCATTCTCTTTCTCTTACCCAAGGCATATCCCTGTTTAAAACCACAAAGTGCTGACCCAACCAGTGGTTCCAGAACCCAGGGCCTCAGCACAGCATTTTAAAGACTCAACCTCATAATGAATTACTATTTTAGTTATAGTCCTGGTAACATATGGTGAATGGAAAACACTTTCTGTAGATTAAACAACATAGTTCCCATTAATGGTTTTTTATACTTGAGAACTGAAAGAGATTTTAACTAACTGTTGGTTTGGTGCAGTTTCTGCTGAATTATTTAAAACACCTCCTTCCTGCTTTAACCATGAATTTGCATTAGAAAGTACAATGCCAATTAAGATTCCTCCATTGCCTCAAATGCTCTAAAAATAAATACAAGCTAAATTGCAATCACAAATACATTTCTCTCTTCATACTCTGACCTTCTTGTTATCCTAAGCTTAGGCAAAATAAAGAAACGATACAAAAATTTGCAGAAAGAGATGGCGAAAGTTAGGAAATTAAGAAGATTAAAAAAAATTACCGTCTAACAGATGGCTCTTTGGACATGCTGGAGACACACGGAGTTCTATATGTAGGTGGAAAACTCAACGTTTACTAGTACAAGTTCTCCCAATTCCAGGATTACTTAATATAAAATATAAACATAAGTCATTACATGTATATAAAACCAGAAGTTGAAGATATTGGCTTAGCTAGATGATTTGAATTTTATTTACTGTGATAAACAATCAAAAGTGAAAATCCAATACAATACATAACTTTGGCTGGGCATGTTTTAGTTGCCTGTTTATTTTTGCAAAGCTGAGTGTTTCTCTTGCACTTGGCAACCTCCCCCCCCACCCCCAAGCCTTGTCTCATGGCTTTCTTCCCATGATATGAAGATTAGCTAGTGACTTTAAGTCTGCATCAGATAACTTTCTCACAGTAGACCCCAAATGTCTCATATTTTTCACACCACTTCTTTGACCTCTACAGGCCACTCTTCCCACCTGGCATGTCTGCTGCTCGCTGCCTCCTGTCCCTTCCACCCATTCAAAAACACTCTACGTAAGGAAGCTCTTCCACAAAAGAATTCTCAGCTAATCCCTCTAATTATAGCATTCTGATCACTCTATATCCTGGTACACATCCACCTTCCGAAAGAAGTTTGCAAATGTGATTTTGAGGTACTTCTGTCTTGCCACACATTTTCACTTGGGTACATCCTGGCTGACTAGTACAATGTCTTCTTCACAGAGCTCAATATAGGTTACTGCGGGACTACTGGAAGCTTAGTTTCAGTTTGAACCAGAGTGCCATCTACTGGTGTAAGCATTAACAATACCATCAACATGATTACATTCAGCCCAGTGAACATATTCAATACGCATGACGCACGCCAGCTCTCATGGTTTGATTGAAAAATAAGGGATATATTGGGGCGCCTGGGTGGCTCAGTTGGTTAAGTTAATGACTCTTTTTTTTTTTACTGTTTATTCATTTTTGAGAGAGAGAGAGAGAGAGAGAGAGTGAACAGGGGAGAAACAGAGAAAGAGAGGGGGACACACAGAATCCAAAGCAGGCTCCAGGCTCTGAGTTGTCAGCGCAGAGCCTGACACGGGGCTCGACCTCACGAACTGCGAGATCATGACCCAAGTCAAAGTCAGACGCCCAAAGTCAGATACTCCGTGAGTGACTCTTGATTTTACTCAGGTCATGATCTCATGGTTCATGAGATTCAGCCCTGTGCCAGGCTCTGCGCTGACAACGCGGGGTCTGCTTAGGATTCTCTACCTCTCTCTCTGCCCTTCCCCTGATCACACTGCTTGTTCTTTCTCTCTTCTCAAAATAAATAAATTAATTAAAAAAAGAAAGGAAGAATAATATCAAAGCAATACTTTGCTCCTACCCTTAGTAACATCTATGTTTTCAAAAGAGAAATGGCAATGGAATAAAATTCTCATTTTGATCCTCTAAATAATAAAACCATCATCTCAAAAAGATGGGTGTGAATTCTAGACTATGTCCTCTGGCTGTTTTGTAAACTATTTATTGAAAAAAATATCATATGAATTGAGGAACTGAAACGATATACAATACAATGTCAGGATGCCACTAAGGCCTATGGAAATGGCACTGTTTTACGAGGAAGACAAGTTTTTGTTTTTGTGTTATTCCAAGAATTTAGCCCTTCCATAGGGCGAGCCATCCCTTCAGGATGATCACATCCTTGAGTCATAAACCTCTGAGTTGGCACAATTTCTCAGCACGAAATGGAAGGACTGTATAAAAAAGCAATATTAAAAATACTTAGTCCCTGTTTATCGGGCTAACATTGTCGTCTATTAAATAATTTCTTAAACCCTTTAATAATTCCATCTTTCTACTCAGTCTAAATCCCATCACACTGTGGGTAAATTTAAAATCGCACAAAGGTGGGTCTGTAAGTTAAGAGAAAACTTTTCTTTCCTTACACAGAGGCTGACTTAGGCAGCATGGGATCATTAGTGACCAAACAGATGCCCCCATCTATAACCCAGAGACAGTTCTCAGCTGTACAGAGAACCTTTCATTTCCTACGTAGAGGTGAACTCAAAACGTGTCACTGATTTTTGCACCCTCTTAATCTTCCTGTTTATTCTGTGCTTCATTAAAGTCAATCTCCACAGGGCAGACTGTCATCTGAGCTCGGCCTGTCCTGCTGTCTTCTCTCTCCAGAGAGCATCCTTCATCCTGATAAACGGGCTGTGAGCTGAGCACGTGACTGAGCTCCTTAAGGTAAATAGATTACAGAGAGCTGCTCCTTCCACACTGGCTCAACAGAATTTGATAAGCAGGATCATTGACGTGGGCATCACAGTGGAGACAATGTTTTCTGAAAGATGAGATTTCAGATTTACTGTTGTAAAATGAGATAGAGAAAAATTTTTTTTTCATTGTGTCATACCATAGCTTTAAGGCTGCATTAGCTATTGTCATTCATCTGCCAAGTGTCTCCCTCAGGATTTAGCATCATTTATAGGATGTCTTCTGCATGCCAGACTCTCTGCTAGGGACTAGAGACATAAATGTACACACAGGGAGGAAAAGTGGTAGCAGTGGTAGGAGATGTAGTGAGGCTCTGTTGGAAGCCATAAAGCATGGCACCATCACAACACCAGCCCGTGTGCTCAGTTCAGTACCCCACATGTTGTGGCAAGGGTAAAGGTATGGATAGCTCAAAAGAAGTTGGAAGCCTCCATCCTGGATGATCAGGGCAAGATCTATGTGGAAAGTGCTACAGTGACGCTCACTCCCTCTTAGCTGAGAAGAAGAAGGTCAAGGAGGCTTCCCACCCACCCCACACCTCAGTTTTTCCAAGGTCTGGGTAGCAGAAATCCAAGATCCTCCTCAATAATGACTGCAGATCAGCGAGAAGCCTGGACAGCCACGCAGATGGTGTCCTGTTCTGCGAGGGACCGCTTCTAGCTCCTGCCTCGCGTCTACATTGTTCAGTGATAAAAGCAGTGGTGAAGAGCTCTGTGGGATGTGAGAGGGTGTCAAGGGCAAGGGCTGCAACATCTATGGGCTGCCAACCCATACAAAGCCACCATCGTCCGAGATTAATTCAACTAACTATGCTGTGTTAGCCCTTAAGTTCTCGCTGGACCACACAGGCCTCTCTCTCCTCTGAGCTCCTCTTGTAATTTACAGTTTGGCTTTTTCTTATATTCAGCCTCATAATATAATTATTCCTTGTATGTTGTGCGACCACAACAAGATTACATTTGTGTCTTCTTTGAAGAGAGAGATACACAGCAGACACGTAGCTGGCATCTAATGCTTAATCTAAACTGGGAATCAGAAAATAAGAGCTTGTAGAAACGTCCCTCCTTTAACAGAATAGGAAGCAGATTTAGAGAATTGCTGCTTTATTCATTCTACAAGTGTCTCATGAAACTTTCAAGTCACTGTGCTGGGCTCTGTGGAGGAGACAGAGATGGGTCCAGTTCCCATGCACCTGTCAGTGATGCATGAAAAAGAGGATGTGTGGCCTAATCACCACAAGTGGAATCCGTAAGGAAGGTAAAGATGAGTCTGAGGGATGCCAGGTGAGGGAGGTAATGGGTCACCTGAACTTGATGAAGGATTTGATGTGGGAATGGGGAAGGGTATAAAGTGTGAATGTATTTTGGCCTTCACCAAGCTTTTCATCTCACTCAAAACCAGCCTACAGGAGTCCGCTGAGACAACTGTGATGGTGGTTACCATCCATGCTGGACCCCCTGACGGTTTGCTGAAAGGCACACTTTCATCCACCAGAAAGTGACTGTCTCAGCTCCTTGCCCATGAAGACGTCTGTCTCTTTTTTCTCTCATGTCTGTTTCACTCCCCTGCTCTCCCAAGTGCAGGGAAGATTGCAGTCCCACTTTAACCTTTAGCAGTTGGCTAGGCTTGGACCCTATCCTGTTCCAGCCCCAGAATGCTAGACCAAGGCATGCCTGTGGGCCCAGCTCCCCACCACCCACACGGGGAGCACAGTGAGCATCCCACCTTGGGTCTGGCCCTGGTTATCATGGGGTTCAAAAGGTTTCCCTGGAGACAGAACAGAGTACTGCCCAACTCTCTGCCTCCAGGGTTTGCATTTCCCACGGAAGGAAGCCAGGCTATTTCTGGGAAAAGCTGGAGGAGGTTAAGCAAATTCAGACTGCATAGGAAAGAGTTTTCTGAGCCCTCTCTGCTACTCAGCCCCCTGCCCACCCCCCACCCCCCCCCCCACTCTTCTGTCCGGTGGCCCTTCACAGCCTTCCTCCCTGCACAGACATGTCCTTTGCCCAAGCTAGGACCTTATTGCTCATTTTCCCTGACCCTCCCTGGAACTTGACTCTGCACCACTCCCCCCCCCCCCACCCCAACCCCCACCCCCGCATCCTGCCGCAAGGAGTAGCAGTTTCAGCCTCTTTCTTGCTTCTGCTCATGCAGCATCCTCCTCACCGGGCATCTCCTGTGGTAGAAGAAAGTACTTCACCCTTCACATCTGCTTGCTTCTTTTGTCTCTCTTTCCTCATTCCCTTTGCAATTAGGGGAAAGGAAAGAAGCATCGGGATGCCAGGACAGCAGCATGGGATGGGGACAGCACAGAGATGCTGGATAATGCACCTCTCCTCTTAACATAAAAGCCTGCCCCCACAATTTCCTCTCCATTATTCCCTCTAGACCTGGGTCTTCAGCTTCCTGCCCTCACCTTAACTGGAAACTGGGTAAAAGCCACATCAAGAGGAGTTCTGAAAATGGCATGTGGATGAAAAGGGAGCTTCTTGGAGACTCTGGCGGCTGGTGAGGACCTCATGCCTTCTGATTCCTTAAGCTTCTGTCTGGTGGAACAAAGAGTGGGTATGTCAGAAGACCCTCCAGGCCAGGGTTCCCAGGGTGTCTTCCCTTCTGGCCTTGAGGCTTCCTCTCCCTTAGGTATGACCAATTCTAATTCACTATTGCTTTAGAGTTGTGATATCCTTTTCCCTTTAAAAAAATTGTTTTTAATTAATTTACTTATTTTGAAAGAGAGGCAGACAGACAGGAGGAATGAATGAGGGGCAGGGAGACAGGGGGAGAGAGAATCCCAAGCAGGCTCCGCCCTGCCAGCACTTAGCCCAACGCAGGGCTTGGACTCAAAAAACCTCAAGACCATGACCTGAGCCGCAACCAAGAGTCAGACTCTTAACCAACTGAGCCACCCAGGTACCCTTATCCTTTTCACTTTTTATTTTTTAAGTTCCTGTGTCCCAAAATTTAGTACAAGTAAACATTTATATACAGCAAAATATATGGTCCAGTTCTAATCCTTTGGTAGATGTGCGGTTTCACATTGTCTAATGTCACCCTATCTGAGAGCAATAAATCAGGGCTGTGCCCAATTTGCTTTCTCCTACCTTCCAGCTACTTCTCACTCTTACCATCTACTCATGGATGATGGGGCCTTGGTCTTAACCACCCATCCATCAAGCAAGCACTGACCGTGCTGATGCTGCCAGACTGAGCTCACACTGTTGGCCCAGAACTTCCAAGTACTTTAAAACAATCTTTGCTTAGGACTTTTTGTAGATTTGGACTGAGTGTAAAGGCTAAAGGGGAGACCTTAGTGTCACAATAGGTGCCAGAGGCCTGATATTTGAGAGTGGAGGCTGCAAATTCTAGACCCCTGGCCTGATGTGACCGCCCAGAGCTCTGAGAACCTGTAGTCACAGAACAGCCCCGCTCCGGCCAGTCTGAGAGGTAAGGAAGGTGATTGGACCAGGGTCCCACCTGAGCCTTCTCTACTTCCACTCTCAAGACCCTATTAGAGGTTGTTAAATGTCTTAGATAAGCTCATAGTTAAGATTCAGGAGATATTCACTGGCAAAAATGACACGAAATGCACAGCGAATAAGTACCAGTAAAAACTGAAAATAGACACAAAATAGTTTTAATTTTGAATATTGTTTAATGGAAGCATTTGGGTGTGTGATAAAGAGTATTTTTCTCAGCCTAAGCAAATCCTTCAGAATCTGTGAACCAAGGCTGACTGAGCCAAGGACGCTTTCTCTCCACATCTAAGCCTTGGCTCCCTCTAGTGTCCCTGACTCTGCCTGTTTCAGGCCTAAAATGCCTGGAACCTACCATCTCTATCAAAATGGGGATTCAAAGCCCAGTTCAACTAATTGTCTTCCTGTTACCCCTCCATGGTTACTGTTGATCACATACTTCTCCTTTCTCTATGAGTTTCATTGTTCTCTTAAAACTGACATTTTATTATATTCAGTTTATAAGATAGTTGTTTTATGTGTATTGTTTTCCCTGCCCCCCATCAGAATTGTCTTTTTAAAAATTTATTTATTTTAAATTCCAATATAGTTAACATATAGTGTTAGTATCAGGTGGACAGTATAATGAATGAACATTATTAGACATTACTCAGTGTTCATCATGATAAGTATACTCATAACCCCTTCACCTGTCTCACCCATCCCCCTGCCCACCTCCCCTCTGGTAACCATCAATTCTCGGTATTTAAGTGTTTATTTTTTTGTCTCTTTTTTTCCTTTGTTCATTTGCTCTGTTTCTTAAATTACACATATGAGAGAAATCATACAGTATTTGTCTTTCTTTGACTACCTTATTTCAACATATAACATCAGGCATGCAATAGGTGCCTAATACCTTAAATTTGGGAATCAGAATATTAGAGTCAGTATGACAGCTATTACAGTTTCCCCCTTTCACAAAATGGGAAACACATCCAGAGAATAGCTGCATCATTGATTCTACATGTGCCTAAGCAAACTTTTAAGTCACTGTGCTGGGCACTGTGGAGGAGGAGATGGCTAACAGATGGGCCTATCTCCCATGCACCTGTCAGTGAGGCATGAAAAACAACATGTGTCCCCATCACCAAAAGTGGAAACCATAAGGAGGGTAAAGATAAGTTTGAGAGATCTCAGGTGAGGAAGATTGTTTATCAGCTGAGGGACTCAGTAGTTTTGTGGAGAAGGTAGCACTTGAACCTGATCTTGAAGGATTTGATGTGTGGGAATAGGTGAAATGTATATTTCACATTCAGGGAAGGAAATTTGAAGAACTTCAGAAGCTAATACTAGGAAGCCTTAGAGCCCTATTACAGCAAGCCTTGAATACCAGCCAGGAAGCTTATACCCCAACTGGTACTTAGGAAGCACTACTGAAGGAATAACTTGTAAAAAGTTCCAACTTCTTGAACATGTATTGAACTCCTTTTTAAAAAGTGAATTCTTAGTCCTTGAGGGTGTTTAAGTACGCACTGGATGTGCTCTTACCTAGCCATCTATTTATGATTTATGGATAGATTCATAGAAAGGACTCATGCATGGACTGGGTAACTGCTAAGGTCCCTTCTAATTGAGATTACCCAGTTAGGATTTTTCAAACAGAAACTGGCCCTATGTTACAGGAGACAAGTGTGTATTTCTTTTTGTACTTCATAGGTGCTCAATTAGTGCTACCTTAACCAATGAATGACATGAACATCGGTGTGCTTTAGGAAGAGGAATTTGGAGGTGAGATTTAAGCTAGAATAGCAAGAAGAGAGAGACTGCATCCAGGGAGCCTGGGTAGAACACCATGATCATTTTCAAGGCCTGGACTAGGTTAGTGGAAATGGGAATGGAAAGTGAATTAACAATGTGGACGCTGAATCAAGGTTACTATTTTGTTGTAATTATCTGTGACCCTCCTCAATAGACAGAAAATCTTGTGAAAGCAAGAAGTGTACCTCATTTGACTTGATATCCCCACTACCTAACAATGACTAACACATACAAGTGCTCAACATGTTTTAAATGAATTTGTGGAGTAAATGTTGACTGGCTTAATGAGTAAGTAGTTGAGATGGTGTTAACTTGAGAGGAACTGCTGGACAAGGGGCAACTCGAGTCTCGGGATATGAACCCAGGACTTGAGTGGTCCTGGCCCTGGTGTGAAGGGAACTCAGGAGACAGCAGCTGCCTCTACTTCCTCACTCTGCAGTCTCTCTAATCTCTGCCAGGTAGGCCCTCATTCATACTCACAACCTTATTGTATTTAGGTCTTCTCCACCCTTCTTGCCCTTATCTCCCATTTTCTTGCTTTACTTCTCATCAGGATTTGACACAGTTGACCATTTCAGTCTTGGAATAGTCCCTTCACTTCCAAGACTTGATTTTCTTCCTATCTTGCTGACGGCTTCAGTTCATTCTAGTCATTCTGATTTATTTAACTTCCTATTCCCAATTTTTAAATCAATGGTTCTCAGCCTTAGCTGCATGTTAGAATCACAGGAAGCTTTTAAATCTCTTGATATTCAAGCTGCACCCCAGACCAATTAAATACGAATCTTTGAGGGGTGGGCCCAGGTTCAATACTTATTTAAAGCTCTCCTGCTGATTCCAGTGTTGTAAACCACAGTTCCAAGTATTAGTGTTCCTTAGAGCTTAGTCTTAAATCTCTCCCCATCTTTGGCTCTACCCCTCAGCCCATGGGTTTCAAGTATCCTTATCATGTTGATCTAGACTTGTAGCCCCAATTTCTCCTCTAAACTATAAACTCATATATGTAACTGCCTATTCGAGATCTCTACTGAGATGCAGACATCTCAAATTTAACAGGTCCAACTGGAAATCTTGACTTTCCTTGCTTCCAAATCTGTCCCTTCTTAGTATCCCCCTCTTAGTTGATGGTGTCATTTGTCCAGTTGTGCTGGCAAAGACAGCTTGGCAGCTATTTTTGGTTCCTTCCTTTCTGTCACTCCTCACATCGAATCCACCATTGAGCCCCGCTAGTTTTCTTTCTAGAATACATTTTAGATCCAGCCACTTGTCACTACCTTTCTCAATCCTCATGTGCTCTGCAGCTGTGGCTTCCTGTGTGTTCCCTGACTTCACTCTTGCTCCCTTACAGTCTTTTCTTCATACAGCTTGTGGAGAGATCCTCGGGAACATATGCCATATCATATTTCTTCCTCCTCAAAAAGGTGTCTTGTGGTTTCCTATTACATTTAAAACAAAATTCAAACTCTTGGGGTTCATGGGTGGCTCAGTCGCTTAAGTGTCTGACTTTGGCTCAGGTCATGATCTCGTGTGTTATGGGTTCGAGCCCCACATCCAGTTCTCTGCTGTCAGCACAGAGCCTGCTTTGGATCCTCTCTCTCTCTCTCTCTCTCTCTCTCTCTCTCTCTCTCTCAAAAATAAACAAACATTAAAAAAATTCAAACTCTTGAGTTTAGCCTTCAGGGTTCTTCATGATCTGCCCCCTTCCTGCCATTCTAATCCTCTTTAATTCTCCCTTCATCTGCTCTGTCCCTGCTACACATCATTTTTGCTGTTTGTGGAACACAGCCTTTGCCTAGAATGCTCTTCACCTAAATCTTCACATGGTTTGATGATGACCATTCAGGCCTCTGCTCATGTGTTACCTCTTTGGAAAAATTTTTACTGACCTAGCCCCTCAAGGAAAAATGATCCCTGTGGTCCCCTATCTTAACCTTGCTTTATTCTTTTATTATCTGAAATCATATTTATTTGTGTTCATTTCTCTGTCCTCCCCCAATAGAAAGTGGGGATCTTGTCTGTTTTATTTATTGCTGGTTCTCTGGCACTTAGTAGTTTCTCAATAATTGTTGAATGAATTGTTGAAACCCAAACTAATAGTGAAGCAGACTATAGTCTGAGTTGTCACAGTGAGGTAGATGAATAATCTCAGCATGAGACATGATTAATTAAAGACTTTATTAAAGGTGTTTTAGGAGTGTCTGGCTTAGCCTCTGGCCAGGCTGTCCCCACCTCCCAAATTTCCTTTCTTCCTCTACTCATGGTGTCTGAAACTCGGCGATTTAGATTCATTGAATTGAAAGGTTTTCACCTTCTGTAGAATTCTCTACTAAAATTCAAATACCTTCAGCATGTATCTATTGCCTAATAAAAGATTAGGGAGGAAAGATTATTCTGAGAGACCAAACCTAGAGCAGAAGGGACTAAGGACAAAGGGAGGGGCAGATTGTCCTACTAAATTTTCTTCACAATGCCATGTCTTTGACAGAGCCATTTGAGGAAATTGGTCCTCTAGAAAGCTGAATGGCTTTAGGCATCAACAAGAAACTTTCTGTGTGAATTCTGTTGGGAATGGCAAACTCCTAATTTCTCTCTCTCCCATGTATTTCCAGTTCCATTCCCCAATCCCCAGTGTAACTTCCTAAGTGTGGGGACTTGACAGTTTGGTAGTCTACCTCTAATGCACTTCTCCCACCTGATTGTTTTTCTATCACAGTAAATCAACTAGCTCCACCTCTATCCACAGTAAAGTAATTCTGTACCAGGGGATTTAAAAAATACCTGAACAGGGTGTCTGGGTGGCTCAGTTGGTTAAGTTCTGACTTCAGCTCAGGTCATGATCTCAGTTCATGAGTTCGAGCCCCACTTTGGGCTCTGTGCTGAGAGTTCAGAACTTGGAGCCTGCTTTGGATCCTATGTCTCCCTCTCTCTCTGCCCCTCCCTTGCTCACACTCTGTCTCTCTCTCTTTCAAAATGAAATAAACATTAAAAAAATAATAAAATAAAAAATAAAAATACCTAAACAATATGTTATTAAATGATGGATAGAAACCTATTTCCTTATTAAAATACTTACATTTTCTTTTTGTGGGTATTTTTTTTATTTTAGAGAGTGAGAGAGAGAGTGTAAGTGGGGGAGAGGGGCAGAGGGAGAGAGAGAGAGAGAGAGAGAGAGAGAGAGAGAGACAGAGAGAGAATCTTAAGCAGGCTCCACACTCAGAACAGAGCCTGATGCAGGGCTTGATCCCAAGACCCTGGGATCATGACCTGAGCTGACATCAAGAGTTAGATGCTCAACTGACTGAACCACCCAGGTGCCCCTATAATACTTATATTTTAATAACATGTTAGAAACAAAGAATTTGATTTCCTTAGTGTTAGAATTTGGCTTCCCTGAGAAGCAAACTCAGAGGCAGTGATGAGCATGCAGAGCTTGCATTAGAGAGTAGGGACCCTTAGAATCAACATTTGTGGAAGGCAAAGAGGCAGGACTGGGTAGCAGGAAAAGCTGAACTCAGTGCAGTCTCAACAAAGGTCTCAGCTTGCCCTTTGAGGAGCTCTTCAGAGCAGCTGAAATGTCTCTTTACAGTCAACTCCCCTTGCAGTAAGGAGGCTAGGCTTTCATATTCTCATAGCAACCAGGCAGTGGATGCAAGCTGGTCCTGGGTGGAGAGGGTGCGCTGTTGCTAAGGGCAATTTTTGGACTGGGCTGAGTGCCAAGAGCTGCCTGCTGACACCACTACCTGAAGACAGAACTGGGCAGCACAACACAGCATCCATTATATCTCATGTTTTCATGTTAATATCACTTTTTGGTTGCTAACATTATTCTTAGGATCTGTTGAAAGACCGATAAACTTTGTACTAAGAGTCTCCCCTGAATTGGCTTTACTACTGAGAAATCTTTTCTTGTTAATGCTGTGCTTTTGAAAGACATTAACTTTTCTGTTCCTAACATTTTATAATCCTATGTAGATAAGAGTGCTATTTGTTGATGTTGTCATTCTTATTTAACATTTTGTGAAGCATTCACTGGATGTACCAGGGTCTTGTGATTCTTTCTTAGTCATCTGCAGTGGCCAGTCTGGCTGATTAGAAAGGTAAAGTTCCACTCTCATTAATCTGCCTACCCCATTGAATCCGCATCCCAGGAGTTTTCCTTAAAATAAATAAACAAACAAGCAAACAAAATAAATCCCTCAGCCTGGGTGATGTCAAAGGAACTAATTATTCAGGCTTCTCATTACAGTTTTGTCTATGTAAGGACTGCAGATTGGGGTCCTGAGTAAGCATAATTGAGAATTAATGTGTTCTGTGCCTCAGAGGTGGGAAATAAAACTGAAATGGCCCACATGAGGGGGGAGAAAGATTTTTATCGTGTAAGTGAGACAATAGGATTCATGATTGTAGGTTTTATTGCTCAGGCCTGAAACAAAAGGATCTTTTTCTCTGGTGGTTTTTCACCCTGGCAAGATTAGTCTCTGAAATAGGACTAACACCTTAAGTTATTCATCTCTCTGGAAAAATGTGGACATGAAAGAGCAAGGAATTTATACTTAGTCTGCATATGTCTGAGCAAGAATTAAGCAAATAATAGATACTTTTCTGGAGTTCCAACACTGTGGTCAGGGCCAGGAGTTGGTACCAGCTGGTTCTGAGGCTCATCTCCCTCTCCCTGCACTTCTCCCAGCACCTGCGGATGATGAGGGAGGTTCACTGTTTCCTTGCAGCTTCAGCTTATTGCTGACAAGGCTGTATTCAGTGTTTCATTTGAAGGGCAATATGGTCCAATGGCTTGGCATGTGACTGTCAAATCCTGACTTCATCATTTAAGTTTTATTATGTTAGGCATCCCAAATTATCTACTCTGGGCCTTAGGTTCTTCCTCTCTAAATTAACAGTGACCCTACTGCCTACTATTAGAGTTGTTAAAAAGCATTACATTAGATACTACATGTGAAGTGTTGATGGTGCACAGTAGAAAACAGTCAATACCAGGTGTTATTATTTGCTAGGAATAAGTTCACAGGTATAAGATGAGATTAAGAATTACTTGAACATTTCTGCAACAAAGAGAGGGACAGCTAGCCCTGGTTGAGCTGATAATTCTTTGAATAGCTACCATTAAGTAAATAGCAATAGAGAAGAATAGTTCCCCTGCAAAGTTGAAACCAATGAGATAGATTCCCTCTTTAAAGTGAGATGTAACAGGGAGCTGTATTAGACAACTTAGTGTGGCAAAGGTAATAAATGTTAAGTTAGGAGTGGCTGTCATTGCCAGTGAAAGTCCAGAAATCTCTATTTCTGTCAATCACAGAAGATACGCGTCAGTCAAGGAATTGGATTTCCCTATACCAAAAAGCCATTGCTGGCTGAGCAGAACAAGATGTGGACTCACCAAACTCAACAACCTGCTTTTCTCACAAGAAAGTATTAATTGCGTAAGTAATAATTTCCTTATTTGTCAAAAAACCTCAACAGAATTTCAAATTTTGATCTAGTTGCCAACTTAGACTCTGCTCCACTAAAGTATAAATAATTGCTCAGAAGGAATGTGTCTCTGGACTATTTCTAGCACTCCTCTTTCATACTGTAGGTATTAAATTTGGAAATCTTACACTTCTATGTTAGAATATCTGTTGATTTTTATGTACTAGAGAAGAGTTTCTTCTATATCCTATTGCTTTTCCTAGTTGACTATGCTCCATATTTACTCATCCAACAAATATTTATTGAATGCTCACTATGAACCAGCTATATAGTAGGTATATATTCCGAGTGGAAGTAAAAGGAAGGTGACTATTTTCAAAAGGTTTATAGGCAAATAACTAAAAATCTATCAAATATATGTATTTTTTTTTTACTTTACATTCATGAGTCCAAATGATCTCAACTCTGTTTCCTTAGAGTTGAGACCACATATCTAGAATGTGTTGGTAAAATTTCCACTATCTCTCACATGATATCATGTATCCACTTGACACATTTGTCAACTGATGCTAAAAGACTGTTATAGTCAGTAGTGGAGACTATGACTTCAAGGGCAATGTGATTACCAGTAATGTAGTTTCTCTTATTTGAAGAAAGTTACAGGTATAAACTCAGCCTGAAAAAATGATACCATTTGTGGAATTTTTTTTCCCCAGCCATCAAGCTTTAAGAAAGTTTGAGGAGTTAAGTTTTATTTCTTTGAAATGAAATGCAAGAAAGTCAAGATGAAATAGAAAAAGGAAAGACAGAGTAGTCAGAAAAGAGAAGTTAAAATGAAAATTGCCTCTCTCTGGAATTATAACTATGTTGGTAAAAGCTTTTACCTTGGCTACTACAAGTGAGAATAGTTTCTAAAATATAAAAGTTTTACTTACCAGAAAGATTAGCATCCAGCCAAAATTGAAAACAATCAAGGTTTAGTTAGGTATTGTATCATTAACATGTCATTCCTCTATTGCTTCTTCCAGGCTACTTCCTTTTACTTAATGAATCTCAAAATTTTATTTTGGCTTTGACTGTGAAGGCAAGAGAGAAATGCCAGGGTTCCACCCCTGCCTTCCTGAGTCAGACCATCTGGCGAACAGAGCTCATTCATCTACACGTTTTTTTTTAATGTATAAAATAAACATAACAAAATTGACCATCTTAACCATTTTTAAGTGTACAGTTCAGTGACGTTAACTATATTCACATTGTTATGCAACTATCACCACCATCCATCTTCAGAACTCTTTTCATCTACAAAACTGAAAGTCTGTGCCTATTAAACAGCTATCCATTCCTCCCACCTCCCAACTCCAGCCCCTGGCACTCACCATTCTACTTTGTCTTTATGATTTTGGTTACTCTAGGTACCTCCCGTAAGTGGAATAATACAGTGTTTGTCCTTTTGTGACTGGTTTCTTTCACTTAGCATAATGTCCTCCAGGTTCATCCAACTTGTGGCATTTGTCACTTTGATTCCTTTTTTTGAGACTGAAAAATACCCATTGTGTGAATATACCACATTTTGTTTATCCATTCATCCATCAGTGGACACTTCTTCCACCCTTTGGGTATTGTGAATAATGCGGCTATAAACTTGAGTGTACGGGTCTCTCTTCAAGGCTTTTCTTTCAATTATTTGGGGTATATACTTAGAAGTGGAAATGGTCGGTCATATGATAATTCTATTTTTAATTTTTAAGGAAGCACCAAATTCTTCCACAGTAGCTGTACCATTTTACTTTCCCACTGAAAGTGCGCAAAGGGTTCTGATTTCTATGTATCTTTGCCAACACTTGTTTTCTGGTTTGAATTTTTGTGGGTTTTTTTTTTAACAGTAGATATTACAAAGAATGTGAGGTGGTATCTCATTGTGGTTTTTGATTTGCATTTCTATAATAATTAGAGACGTTGAACATTTTTTCGTGCTTCTTGGCCTTTTGCATTTCTTCTTTGGAGAAATGTCTATTCAAATACTTTGCCATTTTAAAAATTGGATGTTTGGCTTTTGTTGAATTGTATGCGTTCTTTATACATCCTAGATATTAACTCCTTATCAGATGTATGATCTGCAAATATTTTCTCACATTCTGTAAGTTGCCTTTTCATTCTATTGACTTTGTCCTTTGTACAGAAAATTTTTATTTTGATGTAGTCCAGTTTATATCTTTTTTTTCTTTTGTTACCTGGGCTTTTGGTGTCCTTTCCAAGACATCATTGTCAAATCTTGAACTTTTCTCCCCTATGTTTTCTTCTAAGAATTTTATAGTTTAGCTCTTAGGTTTAGGTCTTTGATTCATCTTGGATTAACTTTTTATATGGTATATATGATGCAAGGTAAGTGTATAATTCAACCTTTGGCATGTAGCAGCTGTACTTAAAGTTCCACAGATGTTTCTGGTGTTTGTGAACCACTGTTAGGCTAGTGATATCCAGCTAGTTCACCCCTTCTCCAAATATCATTATCATTTGTGGCAAAACAACAGCAACAACAATAACAACAACCCTAAAAGGGCTAAGCACAGAGATAAATACTCATAAAAAATTCACATATGCTAACTAGATTATGTTTACTATTTGGGGGTAATTTAAAACGTGAAATGACTGCTACCCACAGTGATGATATTTCCATATTTTTTCTTCTTTTTCACATCTATTGTTCCTGATATTTCAACTGTCCTCCCCAAATAAAGCCTAGAAATAAGCATTTAAAAGTGGTTCTCAGTTAGTTACATAGCTTCATCTCTGGAACAAAAATTAATCCTCCTTTTGGGAGACATATCTGCAGCCTAGGCCTCAGTTTTCCCACAAATGAAGCATGGTGAAGCATGAAGAATGATGAATACTCATCAACCATGAGAGTTGGCAGAAAAATCTAATATGCTTTATATAATAAAATTATCAAATACATTTTGTTTAAACTTATGATTTTAATTCCATCTTTGTTTAATAAGAGAAATAAGATGAAACTATTTTCTACTTTAACACAGTATGTTTTAAATCAGTGTACTCAAGTTAATTGAGCCAGAAAGTTTTCTGTCCAGGTTATAAGCCCACTCACACCCACTTTCACAAAACAACCAAATAAGAATGTTAGAACCATTGTGGGGTCCCTGGGTGGCTCAGTTGGTTAAGCAGCCAACTCTGGATTTCAGCTCAGGCCATGATCTCACGGTTCATGGATTCGAGCCCCACATTGGTCTCTGTGCTCACAGGACCTGGCCTGCTTCAGATCCTATGTCTCCCTCTCTCTGCCCCTCCCCCACTTGTGTGTGTGCACAGACTCTCCCTCTCTCTCTCTTTCTCTCTCTCAAAAAAAATTAAAAAAAAAATAGAACAAAAGAACTATTGTAGAAATTAACTGACTGATAAGAACAAACAAACTTTTTTCTGAATGTAGAAATAAATTGATAAAATTTAAATTTCCATCCAGGCTGAAAATTCACAAACAAGGGAATAAAACACCTATAGTATGAAATGCCCTTCATAGTGTGTAACCTTTTATAATATGCATAATCAGTATAATCTCATTCAGTTAAAAATCTGCCCATGTATATTCTTGTAGTTCACTAAGGTGTTAATAGTCATAAACTCTGCTAATAGAAATATAGTGTTCTTATATTGTTATCTATATATTCTCACTTTCTACAATGTACATATACTGATTTTGCAATAATAAAAGTAAAAACATGAAAAAAAATTACTGCAAACATCTTACTTAGAGGTCAGATGTCAACATATAAGGCAAGGATAAAAAAAATTTTTTTTTAAATTTTTTTAACGTTTATTTATTTTTGAAAGAGAGAGACAGAGTGTAACCTGGAAGGGGCAGAGAGAGAGGGAGTCACAGAATCTGAAGCAGCTTCCAGGCTCTGAGCTGCCAGCATAGAGCCCGATGTGGGGCTCCAACTCAAACTGCAAGATCATGACCTGAGCCGAAGTTGGACGCTCAACCGACTGAGCCACCCAGGAGCCCCAAGGATACCCCGATTAATTAGTTCTTCTATTTATTAGAAGTTATGGTTAGTTCAATAAAGGAAGAAAATCTTTTATATGGTGTAAGGAGAGGAAAGCAAAAGATGTTTATGAACATAGAAGACTCAAGAAAATCTACAGATACGTGATCAAATTTTAAAATGGAATTTAGCAAGACTAGTGGATATAAAATCAATATAGAGAAATAATTTGTTGAATATCAATTTGCCCCTCCAGATTCACTCTTCACCTTTCTCCACAGTGGTAGTGCCTTGGGATACCGACCTGCAGTAACAAGTTCCCTTATTCTCTGGCTTCTCATTAGGTTCAGTAAGTAGTAGCAGCAGCAGCAGCAGCAGGAGATCCAAGGGAGGAGGAAAAGAGTATGAGGGTTATATAACCTCATCTCTCTCCCTGTGGGGCTGCTCTTGGCTGGTTGTATCACCCATCAAAAGTCATAGCTCCCATCAGAGGGCTCTCTCTGCATAGCTGTTTCTGTCTTTGCGTTCTGGAGAATTTCCTCTTTCCTTCCCTTTAAGTTTAGGAGTAGTAATGGTTCCCCAACATTACTGCACCTTAGGTACTGTGTAATCCCTGGTAGTTTGCTTAAACCCTGCCTACGTCTTTGTAAATGACCTAATATGAGGGTGCTGTTTCCTACTTGGGCCTTCAAGGATATAGATAGTATTTATGGCAGCAACAAAGAATTTAACTAGAAATAAACAAAGAGGCAAAAGACCTTTATAGAAAAATTCTAAAGCTTAATTAAAGGACATTTTAAAACAGCTATTGAGCTATACCATGTACATGGCTAGGAGGACATAATATGCAGACATTGTTTTTTTCTCCAAATTGATCCGTAGATTCAAATAAATTCCATTGCAACTTCCAACCTTATTTTCATGGGACTTGGCAAGGGAAATCTAAATTTATATAGAACAACAGAGGGCAAATAATAGCCCTCTATTGAAGAACAATAAATCAGGCAAAGCCTTGCTCTACAAGGTAGTGTTAGTATACACATGGAGTAATTAAAACTGAAATTGGTGCATTGCAGATCAATAAGGAAAGATAATGGTACTGGAACAATGGTATTCATATGGACAAAAGAATAATAAAATTATACACCTATCTCATTATTCAGAATATATAAATCCCAGGTGAATTACAGTTGGATCATAAAAAGCTTTATGATCTCACATTACTAAAAGAGTATTTAAATATGGTCAAAAAACCCACATTAGACCTAAAGGAAATAATTGATGAATTTGACAATTCTGGATTTTAAATTTCTGTGCATTAAAAGCCATTTTAGACAAAGTAAAATATGCCACAGCTTAGAGAAAACAAAGTAGATGTACCCGCAATAGGATGTAGTAATCTCACACACGTGGAGTTAAAAGTGATTTAGGAAGTGTGTCTCAGCCTTATTAAACATGGAAAGTAATATCACTTTCTAAATACTTTTTCTAAAGTATTACTTTAGAAGTAATACTTCTAAAGAGAAGTATTAAAAGTATAAAGTCGTGCGTGGGAATGATGCTATTAAATACAGAATAGTGTTGTCTCAAGTCAGAGAGACGAGACCAGGATATGTACCCTGGTGCACAAAAATAGCTTCCACGGTTTTTCTTAGGTCAATTTTTTTAAAAATAGAAACATGGGCGTTCATATTATTCCCTATGCTTTTATGTTGGAGATATTACCAATGCAAGTAGACATGTGACAAAAGTAGAAACTAGATACCAGAAAACAAAGTTTAATAAACCAAAAGTTGTGGGATTTAATTTTTAAAATCTAAACTATGTATATAAATTATGATATTTAAGGAAAAAATAGGAAAACATCAGCATTGTTGAATAGGCATTAAAAAGAGGATAATGTGAAATACTTCCTTATTAACTGGAGATCAAAACAGACTTTTGTTTAATGGAAAATTAACCAGGATGTTTTTCTATTAACAATTCAATGTTGACCCAAGATAAAGGCAATGCATCATAATACATAAAGGCAATGTAAAGGAAACAAAAGTAAGAAAAACATAATGGAATTAGATGAAGTAGGTGTGGGCACAACTAGAGTCCATGACCACAGATGTCCTTGAGCACTTTGGAAACTGGTAAGGAATTTCACAAAACCACTCTCTATCATTTTCAAAATTCCGGTAGAGTGCCTGCTGAAGTTCTGAATATAGGAAAAAAGTCAGCACAATGGCTATTTTTTAAATAGAAAAGAATGGCCTCGGTATTATAATATGTCTATCAGGTCAAATTCCTTGCCCACAAAGCTACTGAACCTTTTGTGAAAGCATTAATTTGCAAATCTTAAAAAATAATGTTGGACTTCAATTCAACATGAGTTGGTGAAGATTAAAATCTGTCAGTTGAATCTAATTTTCTTCTGTGATGGGTCTGTTAAAGGGCAGCGACAGTGTAATTAATTGCTCGAGGCTCAGAAACCCAATTAATCTCTAAGTTGACTTTTATTTCATAGAATGTTAGTGCTAGAAGAGGCCTTAAGGATTATCTAGCCCACCCTCTTCATTTTATAGAAGAGGAAACAGACGTTAAGGAGGTTAAATAACTTGTTCAAGGTCAAAGACACAGTCTTTCTTTGCCAGTGCATCCTGTAAATAGGTTCAGTAATGCATCCTTTAAACTTTTATGAGTTTCTTTGCATTGGATCATGAAATATTATTTGAACACAGGTTTTTTTTTTAATTTGCCTCTAAGTTTTTGAAAATTGAAGCCTGTTCCATAATGATTATGCAGCAAAGGGGGGGTGGGTAGTGAGGGCAGGGTCCTGGTCTGCACCCTCAAGAGGAGGACTCTGGAGACAGAGGACCAGCCCTATATGGACTCTTGGAAAACCAGGAGTCCCAGTTTGGCAGATGTGAATGACACCTAATCCTGGTGGTGCTTTGCCAGCCATGACCTCTCTTAGGGATTTGTATGTCTGATTCCGAGATGTAAGTGGATAAACTGGGCACACAGGGTACTCTTAGAGAAGATGTCAGCAGAATAACAATGATAACAAAGATGACATATGAGAAGATTAGAGGAAATGAGAATAGCCACTATAAATGTGAGACGCATACTAGCACTCCACGTGTCAATGTAGCAGCCATGGGGGTGCTCTGCTCAAATCTCTCTTTAAAGGAACTTGCTTCAAGGAAAGCAATTGTCCAAGAACCTGTGGTTGCTGCACATCAGGATCCACTGCAGCGTTCACACTCAGGCCACACTCTGCCAAAGCTGCTCCCAGGCAATGCCTGAGCATGACTGGGGGATTAGAGCCGGGACTTTTTGGCCCAACATGGGACATCTCTCATGGAAAGGCTGTGCTTGGAGACTCCCTACTGGCCTGGTAGAGACTTTATCAATTGTACAGCAGTTTGAGGCTCTTCTTCTTTTCCTCTCTCCTTTTACAGGTGTCAGAATCAGTTCTGAAAGCTCTCCATGCTTATGTCTACTTCTCCCTCCTCCTTTCTCCTTTATAGACCTTTTCCAAAATAAACCTCTTGACCAGCCAGTTTGGTCTTGGCATCTGTATCACAGAAGACCCTAGCTGATGCAGAATATAGCAGTTGCCTTGGTTGATGTCAAGGAGGGATTTAAACATTACCTGAGAAAAAAATTAGGATCCTGCTTTGTGGAGGGAGTGGTTTGAAAGCAATAGTTTCTGTCTGGTTGTTGTAGTTACCATTATCACAATTCCTTAATTGTGCTCCTTCATGATGGCATGGCCTTAGATATACATATGTATTGTAGTAAAATTTACTTTTGGTGGTGGTGGGGCGGGGGGAGAAAATCCATGTTTCACAGATTCTAGGATACACTTTCTTTTTTCATTTTAGTCTTTCTGAAATTGGGATGGGCCTTAAAATAAATGATGTGCTGCAGTTAAATCAGAGGGGTTTCTTCCTTTACTGATGGATAAAATACCTGGGCATCCTACCATTGATGGTGTCATAGATTGATTCAGTAAGAAATATCATCTCAATTCAGGTCACAAGATGCTAGGTACTATTATAGATTCTAAAGGCCTAAGGGGCTGAATTAACCTTTGTGGGTTATTATTTGGCTATTTGTTAGATGTATCTACTAGGAAAGGAAAGAAAAACTCATGGAACAGAATTATATGATGGATAGGTATACTGTGGATAAATATTGTCATGGGCATATTACTATAGAAATAAGTAGGGATCCAAAGAGGCATAAAAAAAGTTTTGGAGGGGCACCTGGGTGGCCCAATCAGTTAACCGCCCGACTTTAGCTCAGGCCATGATCTTGCCGTTCATAGGTTCAAGTCCTGCATGGGGCTTTGTGCTGACAGCTCAGAGCCTGGAGCCCGCTGTCGATTCTGTGTCTCCCTCTCTCTCTCTGCCCCTCCCCTGCATGCACTCTGTCTCTCTGTCTCTCTAAAACATAAATAAACATTTTTAAAAAGTCATAGGAAGCAAGAACCTTTACTCTTGTCACTTCTGACTCTATTCACTCTTTTATTCCTTTTTCTTTTTTGCTACTTTTACAACTGATGTTTTCTTATAGGCCAGAGCTGTCTTACCTAAAATTGGATTCCTTGGCACTGTTTCCAAAGTTAGGATTGAAACCATTGTTTCCTTTCCCTCTCCATGTAACCTTTATACTTGGATCAGTTTCTCCCAGCATTCCAATTATTTCCAAAATTCCCCATGTTCCAAAAATCCTAGGAAAGAATAAGTGGGGATCATTTTGATATACTACTCCATAATCATTGGAAGGATTGGTAAAGTTTGGGGAAAATATACTTCACACTTGATTCAGAGATTGTTTGAAAAAAAATGATTTTGTGTTGAATGATGCCCTAGACATTGTGGAAAACATTCTATAAAATGAGAAATTTGCTGTAATTCCGAAGTTCACAGCATTTCCCTGAGATTCAGTAGTTTTTAAATTTTTTTGACCTTGACCCATAGTAAGAAACACGATTTATATCATGATCCAATATATACTCTCTTTCTTGCTTTCTTAGCTTTCTTTCTTATCTTACCTTATTCGTGATCCACAATTTGAAAAATACTTAATTTTATAAAAAAGCATGAGCTGGGGAGACAGACTTGGTATAAAACTCTGTCGCACAACTAACCCCTTCCATGAACTTGGCAAATTGCTTCTACTGAATCTTGTTTTCTTCATATGTAAAACAAACTGAATTGTCCTGATAATTACAGACAATTATAAATGAAGCGGCTGGTATAGAGTAGATGCTCAATTAGGTATAAGGTAGCAGGAAAATGTTTTCAAAATATTTTGCACTGCATTTCCTTATACACTTTGTCATCTATTATCTCAAGGCAAGGTTGTTACAGGATTTCTGGGCCATTCTGGTCTGTTAGCTCTACCAGTGAATTGATACAGCTGCTCTCTCTCTCTCTCCCTTTGCCTTTCCCCTCTCCTCCCTTTTTCCCTGTCTCCACCTCCCCACAGCCCCCCAGTTCCTCTCTG
This sequence comes from Panthera onca, assembly GCF_046562875.1. NCBI lineage: Eukaryota > Metazoa > Chordata > Mammalia > Carnivora > Felidae > Panthera > Panthera onca. The sequence continues at coordinate 47,961,678 of NC_138344.1, forward strand.
TTTTCTGGCAATGGGCCAAGCAGGGCTGGATCTTAGGACAATGTAAACAGCCTTGCATCATACTCCTTTGCCTTGCTTCAAGTGATCACAGTGAGCTTGGGTTCTTAGGCTCTCCCTCCTCAGGTAGCTGCCTTCTTCATCTGCCATTCCTCTTGAAGGAGTATTGGGTCCCTCTTGCTCTCCAGGACCTTAGAGTTGGTGCTCAGGTTCTCAGTGCCCAGTCATTCTTTCCTATGATGTTGCTCAGGCTCTCTGCAAATCACCTCTTCTGGGCCTGCCCCTCTGACCCTCCAGACATACTCACATGTTCTCTAGGTACGTAGCTGATGTGCTATTATTTATTTCATCATTTCCTTACCATTGTGTATTTGGGCTGCTCCTCTTTTTCTGCTAAATTGGAAAATTCTACAGTAAATAAAATAATACATTTAGTGGTTTCAAATTTTTGTTTGGTCTGGTTAATTTTCCATTGAAAAAAATGCCAATGAAATTTCATGTTAATGAAAAAAATTTGGCCAAATATGCCAAATTTGATCAAATTAGGTACTTTTTCCAAAGTTAAGAAATGAAAAACAATTAACGCCTTTCTAAAGGTGTTTTACCTATATATGTACTTGGATATTAATATGTACACACTTTTTTAAAAAATGAATATGAGCTTTATAGTTCAGAAAGGGACTCCTCTGCTCTTTACAGTGAATTAGATGTGGTCGTCTTTGTTTCACCACTAACCAATTAGTCTCTATGCACCAAATGACAAATCTCTAAGCAACTATTACTTGCTGTTCCATATCTTGTTATGTATATGCCAACCACCTATTTTAGTACTAATTAATGTCACTTTTCATTCAATTCTGTTCTTACACCTGTTGTATCTGCCGTTGGTTTTCCTCTTATGCTTAGAATGACAGAATGCACAAAAATAGACAACTTGAGGCAATCATCTAGATGAAGGTAATAATTTTTTTCAACTACATGGTATTTCATTTTATTTTATTTTATTAAGTAATCTCTACACTGAACATAGGGCTTGAACCCACAACCTCAAGATCAAGAGTCACAGGCTCTACCAACTGAGCTAGCCAGTCATGCCAAACTACATGGCATTTTAAATAAAAGTGGCTTTTTAAAAAATTACCCAGATAAAACTTTATTCATATCCACAAAGAATAAGCATTCTTTCCGTGTGGTGTTCCCCAACCTTAGAAATGTACGTGTAACATTTCTATAGTTACTTTCTAGCATTCCTTTAGAATTTACCAAGTCAGTAATTTCCTAATAGGTGAGCATGCAAGAGCGAGGATGAAACTAAGAGAGCAGTGAAGGAAGGGATCCACTAATCTAGGTTTAAATGGGCGACAAATAAGCCTCTATAACTGTGTCTCCTCCCTCCCCCGCAAACAATTATTTAGCTCTTGATCCCATCAGCACCTAGTCAATGTGATTCCCAGATTATGGTGGATAAAACATCCAGAAACAGATTTTATTGCCTTAATGAAACAGTCAGGTTCAACATATGGAAACTGGCTTATTCTGAATCTACCAGAAATAGTCACTTCCTAACTGCATATCACAGAGAGACAAAGTAAGAAAGGAAGTTATATACAATGAAACCATTAAATGCAGATTTGCCACAAGGCAAGATGGTAATGCTTGAACATTATGAAGTGCGAAAACTGCACAAACACATTATATTTTAAACACTTCATCTATTTAACAAACTATGTACACTCTTCAGCTAAATAAGATGAATTGAGATTCAAGAGGCAGCACCGTACTGGCAAATCTCGTCCTAAAGGCATCCATTAATATAAATCAACAGTAGCAATTTGGTTTGATCATTTATTTGCGAGAATCATTAAGGTTTATTAGCATAATTATTCCCTGTGGGATTTCATGTCAAGGAAATGAAAAATGGCATTATCAATATTTAAAAGATAAGTGTGTAACGTTCAGAGTACTTAGTCATCTGCAGGTGGTGTCCAGCTGCAGCAAATTAGATTAGATTTGGGCATTTTTCTGAATGAAAGAAAAATTGCTTTTTTTTTTAATTGCCTCATTTGATAAAGCAATACAATTTTGTAAATAATTTCTACTATATGGTTAAACTTACAGTGTATACCTATTACCATGACTTATTTCATATCAGGAACTATGTTATGTTCAACCTCCCTATATTGTAACTGTTGGGAACTGTGAATCATATAATCCATCATTTATTATTAGGAAAAGCTCTTTCCCTTACATACTCTAGACCTTTAGTCTAGACCTGTGGGTGAAAAGCTATATTCCAAAGGGAAATGAACCAGAAAATTTCTCCTTAATGCTGGGAGGGCATAAATCCTTCCTCAACAATGAAGTAGCATTTATGATAATTTATCATAAAAAATAATCTTTAAATGTAGTAATTGTTTTTTTAAAAAGGCATACAATGGAGTATTATTTTGTGATAAAAATAAATGAGCTATCAAGCCACAAAAAGACATGGAAGAATCTTAAATGCATATTACTAAGTGAAATAAATCGGTCTGAAAAGGCTACAGACTGTGTGATTTCAACTATATGACATTCTGGAAAAGAAAAAAAAAGGCAATAGAAAGATTAGTGGTTTCCAGGACTTGGGGGGAAGGAGGGAGGGATGTATAGGTGGACCACAGGGGATTTTTTAAGCAATGTAACTATTCTGCATGGTACTGTAATGGTGAATACATGACATTATGCATTTCTCAAAACCCATAGACCTGTAAAATAGAGTGAACCTTAATGTCAACTATGGACTTTAGTTAATGTATCACTATTGGTTCATCAATTGTAATAAATGTACCACACTAATGTTTGATGCTAATGATAGTAGAAACTGTGTGAGTATGGAGGGAGGAGAGGACATGTTGGAACTCTCTGTAGCCTATCAATTTTTCTATAAATCAAAAACTGCTCTAAAAAGCAAAGTCTATTAATTAAAAAAAATTAGGCTATTTTTTCAGGTCAAATCAGCTAAATGTTGCAACTTACTAAATTTATCTTTAATTTATTATTATTTGTAATGTTTATTTATTTTTGAGAGAGACAGGGCGTGAGCAGGGGAGGAGCAGAGAGAGAGGGAGACACAGAATCCAAAGCAGGTTTCAGGCTCTGAGCTGACAGCACAGACCCTGATGCAGGGCTTGAACCCACAAGCCATGAGATCATGACCTGAGCTGAAGTTGGACGCTTAATGGACTGAGCCACCCAAGCACCCCAAATTTGTCTTTAATTTAGATGAACATTTGGGCCAAAAATCTTTTTCTCTGACAGATCCCTTATTAAATTACATAAATTATTGTAGAATCTTTCTACAATACTCATGTGTTGCCTGGAAACAAGAAGCTATAACTAAAATTCTATTTAGAACCAACAATCCTTAGTTAGAGAAGCAAAAAATAATTGCTAAAATACTTTATAATACTACATCACATTTCGCTATTAGGAATTAGCAAATTCCACTCTCTTAAACCTGGTATATCCTGAACCTGTCCTCCTCATTTACCCTTGCTACAGGGAGCCTAACCTTTTAGGGAAGTGGTTATATCAAGAAATTTGCAGCAGGCTGTCTGCTTTGCTTTGTTCCAGGTCAATTTACACAGAACACCAAGAGAGAAAGCTTGTGCCTTCTGTTCCTCTCAGGCAATATTGCCGATGAGTAGAGCGGGAGAGATAATATTGATATGCAACCGTGCGATCAATAACCCAAGGACAGAGAGAGGAACAAAAAATTTGCAGTTCCCAGAACTTTTTTCACAGCTCCAGTTAATCTTTTTACTCATGCTTTAGATTCTTTTCCTTATGGTCTCAATCTTTGCCACATATAGACCTTTCTCAAACTCCTTCCCAGAATTTGCTTTAACATGAACGTTGCATGTTTTTAGCTTGTTTGTGTATGGCCCTACATTTTATCACTGTTTTCTTCATTAGTGAACATTGTTCTTAGTATAATGTCATTACTTTAAGGTAGGGGTCCCTTTGCCAGGGCAACCTGGAGTGCAGTGTAGGTCCTCTTAGACCGAGGACTTGAATTCTACTTGTTCAGAATCCTGTTGCTTTTTCAGCACCCTCCACTCTTGTGATTAAAAGTACACCAACCATTCCTTAACATTCTTCTTTTGTCTCTCATCTCATAATTTCTGGTCACCTATATGGTTTCATATTAGTTTATTTCTACTGACTAAATGCAAAGCTTTCCCTCCTCCTACACAGTAGATTCTCCATCTGAATTATCCTTCTGAACATCCTAACACTCAAATCACCACGTTCTAAATATACTGTCAGTCCTTCAATGTATACTTACTAAGCTATACTATGTTCAGAGCTCTGTGCTAGCCACATTCTGGTAAATTTAGACAATTAGTAATGCATTTAGACTATTGCTTACCATGTGTGGTGTTCTGAAATGCTAATTGCATGTTTTAAGAGGCAAATGGAATTGATATATTTAGCTGCCTAACTAAACAGATAATCTATGTATTGATGAGTGAAATACTTTGTGTATTTGATTAATGAAGTAGTCTTTAGGTTACAAATGTTTCCTTGCAAAAACTAATGTATTAGTGTGTATTAGAAGTTCATTGTATATGAGAGCTTATATTTAGTTAGCAAGTAACTAATGTTTAATGATCAGATTTGTACCCTCTTAATGTTTTTAAGACATTTATATTTATTGATCGGTGAGCATTTCAGGCAAATAACATTGACCTGAATCTATCTATGCAACCAAAAAGATTTGTCATTTGGTTGCCAAGAGGTCAATTGGATTGTGTTAGACAGATAAGGGAAATGAAGAAATTATAATGTATTTAGACTTTAATGAAGTCTTTTTGAAGAATTCTCCCAGTAAATTCTTATGGAAAGGTATATAAATATTGGTAACATTTTAGTAAAATTGGTTCATTGGTAACTAGTTAGATGATCATACTCAAAGTTTGCTGATTTAGTTCCCCTCTAAAAGATACTCCAATAGTATATGTTAGGGCTCTTTGTTCTTGGAGCCTTGTCTACTTTTTTATCCTTTAAGTATTTGAAAATACAAAAGGCATGTTTATTCAATTTGTAAATGACATGACTCTGGGAGTTATTAAACATGTTACGTGGATATTTTGGAAATCAAAACCAAGAATCAGGCATCGAAATCGGCCAGGAGGAGGACAAACTTTCACTCTTCACAGATTACATGATACTCTATATGGAAAATCCAAAAGATTCCACCAAAAAACTGATAGAGCTGATTCATGAATTCAGCAAAGTTGCAGGGTATAAAATCAATGCACAGAAATCGGTTGCATTCCTATACACTAACAATGAAGCAACAGAAAGAGAAATCAAGGAATTGATCCCATTTACAATTGCACTAAAAACCATAAAATACTTAGGAATAAATCTAACCAAAGAGGTGAAAAATCTATACACTGAAAACTATAGAAAGCTTATGAAAGAAACTGAAGAAGACACACACAAAAAATGGAAAAAGATTCCATGCTCATGGATAGGAAGAACAAATATTGTTAAAATGTCAACAGTACCCAAAGCATACATATTCAATGCAATCCCTATCAAAATAACACCAGCATTCTTCACAGAGCTAGAACAAACAATCCTAAACTTTATATGGAACCAGAAAAGACCCCAAATAGTCAAAGCAATCTTGAAAAACAAAACCAAAGCAAGAGCCATCACAATCCTGGACTTCAAGCTGTACTACACACCTGTAATCATCAAGACAGTATGGTACTGGCACCAGAACAGACACTCAGATCAATGGAACAGAATTGAGAACCCAGAAATGGACCCACAAACGTATGGCCAACTAATCTTTGACAAAGCAGGAAAGAATATTCAGTGGAATAAAGACAGTCTCCTCAACAAGTGGTGCTGGGAAACCTGACAGCGACATGCAGAAAAATGAACCTGGACCACTTTCTTACACCATATGCAAAAATAAACTCAAAATGGATGAAAGACCTAAATGTAAGACAGGAAGCCATCAAAATCCTTGAGGAGAAAGCAGGCAAAAACCTCTGTAATCTTGGCTGCAGCAACTCTTACTCACCACATCTCCAGAGGCAAGGGAAACAAAAGCAAAAATGAACTACTGGGACCTCATCAAAATAAAAAGCTTCTGCACAGGGAAGGAAACAATCAGCAAAACTAAAAGGCAACCGATGGAATGGGGAAGATATTTGCAAACGACATATCAGATGAAGGGTTAGTATCCAAAAATCTATAAAGAATATATCAAACTCAACACCCAAAAAACAAAGAATCCAGTGAAGAAATGGGCAAAAGATACGAATAGACACTTCTCCAAAGAAGACATCCAGATGGCCAACCGACACATGAAAAATGCTCAACATCACTCATCACCAGGGAAATACAAATCAAAACCACAATGAGATACCACCTCACACCTGTCAAAATGGCTAACATTAACAACTCAGGCAACAACAGATGTTGGCAAGGATGTGGAGAAAGAGGATCTCTTTTGCACTGCTGATGGGAATGCAAACTGGTGCAGCCACTCTGGAAAACAGTATGGAGGTTCCTCAAAAAACTGAAAATAGAACTACCCTAGGACTCAGCAATTGCACTGCTAGGTACTTATCCAAGGGATACAGGTATGCTGTTTCGAAGGGGCACATGCACCCCAATGTTTATAGCAGCATTATCAACAATAGCCAAAGTATGGAAAGAGCCCAAATGTCCACTGATGGATGAATGGATAAAGAAGATGTGGTATATATATATATATATACACATATATATGTATGTATACACACACACACACACACACACACACACACACACACACACAATGGAGTATTACTCGGCAATCAAAAAGAATGAAACCTTGCCATTTGCAACTATGTGGATGGGACTAGAGGGTATTAGGCTAAGTGAAATTAGTCAGAGAAAGACAAATATCATATGACTTCACTCATATGAGGACTTTAAGGCATAGAACAGATGAACACAAGGGAAGAGAAGCAAAAATAATATAAAACAGGGAGGGGGACAAAACATAAGAGACTCTTAAATATGGAAAACAAACAGAGGGTTACTGGAGGGGTTGTGGGAGGGGGGTGGGCTAAATAGGTAAGGGGCACTAAGGAATCTACCCCTGAAATAATTGTTGCACTGTAAGCTAACTAACTTGGATGTAAATTAAATTAAAAAAACAACAACACAAGAATCAAAAGTTGTGATCAAGACTCTGAGCACAGGAATTATGGGAAAGGAACTAATTAGTAGCTTCTATAAGATAAGGGAGAGAGGAAAATGGGAGAAAGGAAATCGGAGGTTTTCCACTCTGCCTGTTAATCTTCAAAATCAAATATTGATTTTAAAAGGCAATGAATGCTATAAAAAGTTTTGTTTTTCTTAATCATTTTCACCCATGAGATTAAATAGAGATGGTGGTTTGTATCATTTAGGAATTGCATCTGACTAATAATAAGAAGAATCCGGAGTGAAGAAGAGGACACAGAGGCTTAGACAAATGAGGAATTTATTTTTCTTTCATATAGCATTAGGCAGCCCAACCTGATATTGTAGCTCTGTGGTCATAAATAACCAAGGCTCCTTCCATTTTTCTCTTCTGCCATCCAGAGCATGTGTTATCTCATTGACAAGATGGCTGGTGGGCTTTCAGTCATCACAACCTCTTATTAAGGGCAGAGACCCACACATATAAAGGCCTTCTTGCAGGAAGGAGCTCAAAGAAGTCAATTTTGGCTGAAGTTTGAAGAAATCTGAAGAGATAAACATACAGCCTTTACAGCCAGGTGAAGGGTTCTAGATTTTCTTTAAAAGCAATAAGAAAACAGCCAGTACTTACCATTAAGAGAAGTTTTATCAGTTTATGAGACCCCCCCCCACACACACACACACACAACTAGTGTGCCAGAACCCACCTAACACTGAGACTGGACCAGGGTAACAGAGAAGCCCCTCTTCCCACTACCTGGCAAGCTAGCCTTAGCAACAAAAAACAGCAGTCTCCTGGGAGGGCAGGAACCAGAAGGTGGAGAGAGACAAGCTTTGGCATGCCAGAATCACAGGGAAGGCCTTAAGCTAAAGATGAACCAGGAACACTGAGAGAAGCCTTTTGGAAAACTAGCTTCCACCATTAAGCAAAAGATAATGCTAGAGAAATTTGAAGATAATGGTGTACTGGAACCACATAACCATAGCAACACGAAGTTCAAATCCAGCTCAGCTCCTGACTACCTAGGCTCAACCTCCTACACTGATGTTGTATGCTTATTTCCAGGCCTAAATATGATTTACCTCAGTCTCTACTGCCTTACATGTGATGTCTGGTATTCAATCCAGAACTATGACATCCACCAAAATTCAAGGAACAACATTGTAAAAGGTGTATAAAGATGAACCTATCAACAGAACAAAATTCATACATGGCCCAAATGGTGAAACTCAGAAAAATTTAAATACTATGATTAATATATTAAAGACCCTAACAGAATAGGTAGACAATATACATGAAAACTTGGATAATTTTAGCTGAGAAGATGGAAACTATAAGAGTTGAATGGAAATTCTAGATAAAAATAAAACAAATGAACTTTGACAGTTTCAACAAAAGACAACATAGCTGAGGAAAAGAGTCAGCGAATTTGAGGATATATTAATAAGAATTACCCAAAATGAAAGACTGAAAAATATCGGAGAAAACAAAAAACAGAGCACTTGAGAATTTTGAAACAATATCCAACAATCTAACATATGTATTGTGGATTTATGTAATTTAAAATGTATGGTAACAGCACAAGATATGGGATGGAAGAATTGAAATTATACTGTTCTAAGGTTTACACACAACAACTGAGGCAGAGTTACAGTATTTGAATAATATATAAATAGTAAAGCTTAGGGCAATCACAAACATTTAAGAGGTATAAATAACAAGTCAATAGTGAAAATAAAATGAAATCACAAATAATAAAAAAAGAAGACCAAAAAAGAAGAGAAAATAAAAAACGTATGCAACAAATATTTTAAAATTAGCATAAGTGTATATTTTAATCCATACATCTCATTACTGATATGTAAATGGCATAAACCTAGCAATTAAAAGATGGAGACTTTCTTAAATTTTTCTTAAATTAAACATATGAGTGAAATCATATGCTATTTGTCTTTCTCCGACTGACTTCACTCAAACATACCCTCTAGGTTCATCCATATTGTGGCAAATGGCAAGATTTCATTCTTTTTTTTTTTAATTTTTTTTAACGTTTATTTATTTTTGAGACAGAGAGAGACAGAGAATGAACAGGGGAGGGGCAGAGAGAGAGGGAGACACAGAATCCGAAACAGGCTCCAGGCTCTGAGCGGTCAGCACAGAGCCCGACGCGGGGCTTGAACTCACCGACCGTGAGATCATGACCTGAGCCGAATTCGGATGCTTAACCGACCAAGCCACCCAAGCACCCCTGATTTCATTCTTTTTTATGGCCGAGTAATAACTCCATTGTACATATTTACCACCTCTTCTTTATTCATTCATCTATGGATGGGCACTTGTGTTGCTTCTATATCTTGGCTATTGTAAATAATGTGTAATAAGCATAGGGGTGCATATTTCTTTTCAAACTAGTGTTTTTGGGTTTTTTTTGGGGGGGGGGGTAAATACCCAGTAGTAGAATTAGTGGATCATATGCTAATTCTGTCTTTAATAATTTTGAGGAAACTCCATACTGTTTCCCACAGTGGCTGTACCAATTTGCATTTGTACCAATAGTGTACGAAGGTTCCTTTTCCTTCACATCCTCAACAATACTTGTTATTTCTTGTGTTTTTGATTTTAGACATTCTGACAGATACAAAATGATATCTCATTGTGGTTTTCATTTTTATTTCCCTGATGATTAGTGATAAAACAAAACAAATGAACAAAGAAAAAAAAAAGAAAAAAAATCAGACTCTTAAATACAGAGAACAAACTGGTGGTTGCCAGAGGGGAACCGGCCAGAGAGGGGTGGGGGGCTGGGTGAACTAGATAAAGGGGATTAAGAGTACTCTTTTCTTGATGAGTATTGAGAAATGTATACAATTTTTGGCTCACTGTATTCTACAGCTGAAACTAGTATAACATTATATGTTAATTATACTTAAATTTAAAAAAAGATGGAGATTATTCAATTGAATAAGAAAATAATGCTCAATGATATCTGTAGGAAAGTCATTTTAAATATAAATATGCAGATACATTAGATAGAAAATTAGAAAAGTAAAAACATAGAGAAATACATGCCATGTAAACATTAGTTATAAGAAAGCTGGGGTGGCTACATTAATGGCAACAAGACTTCAGAAAAAGAGTATTACTGGGGTGCCTAGGTGGCTCAGTCAGGTAAGTGTCTGACTCATGATTTTGGCTCAGGTCACAATCTCAAAGTTCATGAGTTCGAGCCCTGCATCAGGCCCTGTGCTGGCAGCATGGAGCCTGCTTGTGATATTCTTTCTCTCTCTCTCTCTCTCTCTCAAAATAAATAAATATTAAAAAATTTTTAAAAAGAATAAAGAATAATTACCAGGGGAAAATAAGGGTGTTTGAAATGTTAATGTCAAAATGTTAATGTATATACCTTAATCCTAAAGATATACACACTTAACAATAATACTTTAAAAGACATGCAGCAAAAGGATAAGCAAATCCACAATTATACTTGATGACCTCAACACTTCTCACAGTAATTGATAAAATAGAAATACTGTAAGGACATGGAATTTCCTTGGCATTGGATGAAAGCCATTCTCAACCAACTTGACCTTTGCGATGTTTATAGAATACCTCACCCAAAGTACCTGAATACATATTCTTTTCAAGGACACATGAAACAGTCACCAAAATAGACCATATTCTGCTGAATAAAATAAATCTCTACAACTCAAAAGATTTGAAGTCATACAGGTACATTTTTTTACCATAATGGAATCAACTAGAAATCAATAACAAAAAGATGCCTGGAAATGGCTAACAAAGCATGTTTAAATAATTCATAAGTCAAAGAAAAAGTCTTTGATATTTTGAACTGAATGAATGAGAAATCACCATATATCAAAATCTGTGGGAAGCAGCTAAAGCAAGGCTTAGAGAGAAATTTATATTATACATTTATATTTGAAAAGAAGAATGGTGTTAAAGATTTAAACTTCCACCTTATGAAACTATAAAGAGAAAAGCAAATTAAACCCAAAGCAAGCTGGGAAGAAAATAATGATGGTAAGAGCAGCAAACAATTAAAATGGAAAAAAAAATATATATACATATATATGTGTATATATATATATATATATATATATATATATATATAGAGAGAGAGAGAGAGAGAGAGAGAGAAATTAATAAAGCCAAAAGTTTGCTCTTTGAAAATGTAAGTAAATTTGATAAAACTTTAAATGATGAAGAGCAATATATTTCTTCAAAGTTATCTGGGTAGAGCTTTTTCCTATGTGTATAACAGTACCATAATTTCAATCATTTGTTAATTTAACAAATATTTATTTATCACCTATTATGTGCCAGGCACTAATCATTGTTCAAAACAAAACAAAAATTCCTGCTGACAGCCCAACCAACGAAATTTTAATTAGAGGCTACTTTATGAGAAGCTATACATAAGCTGTGCTTTTTGTAGAATTCTTGTGGAAGTTCTAGACAAACAAAATTGAATGTTTTCAAAATGTTTTGCACTGTACACATGTGGCCAATTCGACTTTTGTGGTAACTGGGTTTATATGATCTCCCAAAAAATAGAAACCTTGACAATTACCATCCCCTCAACACACACACACACACACACACACACACACACACACACACACATGCCCTTTTCTATTGTAGAAAACAATTTGATTCTAAGGTGAGGTCTACAAGCCCAATAGGATTATCTATTCCTTGCATTTCAGTTTGGGAAGTTTCTACTGACATATCTTCAGGCTCAATGATCCTCTCCACGGTGTTGTCCAGTCTACAATAAGCTTGTCAAAGGCATTCCTCATTTGTTACAGTGTTTCTTATTTCTAAAATTTTCTTTGGATTCTTTGAGTTTCCATTTATCTGATTACATCACCCATCTATTCTTGTATGTTGTCAATATTTTTCATCAGCTCCTTTAGCATATTAATCATAGTTATATTACTGTTTAATAATCTCCCAATCTGTTCTGTTTCTCCCAATCTGGTTGAGTCTAGTTCTGATGCTTGCTTTGCCTTTCAAACTGACTGTTTCCTTGCCTTTAGCCTTGTTGTTTTTTGTTGAAACTGGCTGTGTTATATTGGGTAACAGGAATTGAGGTAAATAGCGCTTAATGTGAGTTTTTTATTACATGGCTGGGAGTTGGGCTGTGCTTCATGTTTGCTGTAGCTGTTTGTTCTAGAGGTTTCAAATACCTCTAGTATTTTTGTTTCTGTCTCCTGTTGTCTTTGGATTTCCCTAAGAATTCCTTGTTAGTATGTGATTTTGCAGTGCTTTCATCTGTACTCAATGTTAAGTGTGGGAAGAATTCCATAATTTTATATTTAAGCCTCTTTAAACCTCTTTGGGCTGTGACCTTCACAAGTGTTTCTTAGCTTCCTCCTCTCTACTTAGGAGAGACTGGCAGGCTGGAGGAAGCTATAGTCAGAGAACTGTCCTTGCCTTGGGTGGGATATAGCTTTGGTACAATCTTTTCTTCTGGGAAGTAGGCCTTTATTAAGGAGAAGGCTCTAGATATATTTGATAATAATTATTAATCTTATCTGCTTCCTGGAGCCACAAGATATCTTTCTTGGTTTTTCATGGTGAGAACTTGCTGGAGTTCGTCAAAGCAAAACCCATGCAAGTGTTGGGGCTCCCAAGACTGCAAACCCCGGGTAGTTTAACTCACGCCAGTCTGTGCTCAGTTTCCAACAATTAATCAAAATTAGTATTCAAGTATTCCTTGTTTATGGCTTCAGAGGCTCCTGCTCTAGATAAGTAGGTCTTGGCTGTTACCCCCTGGACTCACCTCTCCAGATTTCAGGGTTGTAGGTTGCCCTGTGACCTCAGTTCTTTGATGAGTCCAAGAAAAATCATTAGTTTTTAGTTTGTTGAAATTTTTCTGATAGTAAGGACAAGTGATAACTTCCAAGCTTTTACATTTTGGAGCTAGAACTGGAAGTCCTTTTGGTTATTAATCTTTAAGCACAATATTGCTGCACATGATGGGCTTCAAATTAGCTAGCACAAACTAAGTCGAGTTCCCACACTACGTTTAATTTTTTTTTTTAGTATTATTTTTGAGAGAGATAGAGAGGGAGAGAGTGAGAGGGAGAGCGCAAGTAGGGGAGGGGCAGAGTGGGAGGGAGACACGGAATCTGAAGCAGGCTCCAGGCTATGAGCTATCAGCTCATACTCACAAACCCCAAGATCATGACCTGAGCTTAAGTCAGATGCCTAACCCACTGAGTCACGCAGGCGCCTCATTTTTTTTAGGGACTTCTCTGTCATCTCTATAATCTTTGACTAATTTTTCTGACCCATTCTTGTTCTTAAATTCTTCCATTTAAAATGGACTGTAGTGTGTAACTGCCAGTAAAATAAACCTGATCACATCCTGCCATCATCTGTATGCTGGCTCATCGATACCTGGACCAGGTATTCCACAGCGGAGAAAGCTCTGTGTGGCCCATGCATTTTATTACCACAGTTTACCAACAGCGTCTGCGGGGTGTGAGGTGAAGGGCGCTGGAAGGACATGCCACCCGCAGTGCCTCACAGTTACCCAGCTAGGGAGACGGTGGCCGTGCCTCCCACTGCTAAAGGTGAAGGCAGTCATCAACGCAGGCAGAACGGGCTTTGAGGGCACAGTATGTTCTATGCGTGGAAAGTGACTTTGGCCCCATGGAATAGGAGTTTGCGTATTTCTGTGTAAAGTTTCCACAGCTTCCCCTTGGCTCCCAAACCCACCCAAATCACACAATTTAGCCGCTTGAGGGAAATCGTGAGCGCCCTAAAAGACTACAAAGAGCTCGCGCCTGGATACAGAATCTGAACTTCCCGCCTGTTAATTAGAGCTGGAGAAGTAGCCCCTCTGCCAGCCTTCCAAGAAGCTCAATGCCCATTGGCTCTTCCTGCGTCCAATGAGAGACTGCGCCCTGCGCCGGTAGGTGGGACCCTCTTTGGCGGCAGTTGCCAGGAAACCGCATCAACATCAGAGAGCTGAGCCTCTGCTTTGGAAGCGGGAGGTGGTGGCCGCTGGAGCACGAGAGGGGGATTTTCATCTGCCAAGATGGTAAGCCGGTTGGGGGTCTGGAAACTACTTGTTTATCTATTGGTTTAATTGTAGTTTAGAGCCAGCTTGCACCTAAAAAGGATTTGAAGTGCCTAATCTGAGAATTAAAGTGGGAAACTCGTACAATTTGCTTTCAGAGGCCTCCTGTGCTATTGTTTAAGCAACGAACACGGTGGCTTCCAGCCTTTTCTCAAATTTCTGGCTGTTATTAGATCTGCCCAGTAAATATCTTTTTTCTCATATTGTGGAAATTTGGGAAAAGATTAAGAACGTTGAACGAATAACTGGGGGAAGAAAACTCCAGGAGAGAGTGAATGAATTAAGTAGCAGCGGCCCGACCTGTTAAATCTATATTAGGAAAACCTGACCAGTTTCTCAACGGAACTTGATGGCCAAGGGGTAAGGGAGAGGGGGTGGAATGGGGAAGGAGGAATTCCCTGTATTGCGCTAAAAGCTAGTTCTACAGAGCTTGACTACCGGTCTTTGAATCTTAGTACTGCGGCATATTTAAGCTGAGGAATCCTGGGTAAAGTTGCTTTTACTTTTTATTCTTCATCTATAAAATGGGGAGTAATAAAAGTTTACTGATATATCAATATATTAGCTACCACGCGTACTTTTTTTTATTTCTCTGAATTTAGGAAGGGGGCCAAAGGTCCTTTGTTTTTATTAGTGTTCCCTATTTTTGTAATGGGAGCTTACATCAGTATACTTTTAAAGTTTATTTATTTATTTTGAGAGCGAGGGAGCACAAGTGGGGGAGGGCAGAAAGAAAGGGAGAGAGAGAACCCCAAGCAGGCTCCACGCTCAGCCGGGCTCAATTCCTTAGCGGGGCTCAATCCCAGGACTGGGAGATAATGACCTGAGCGGAAATCAAGAGTGGTGCATAACCCTCTGAGCCACCCAGGCACTCCACAGCAGTATTCTTTTAAAAATTAGATTTTGGAATATCAAAGTATGCATACTTTTCTTTTTTTTCATTATAGGCTTCTAAAAGGAGAGCTATGAACTTCAGTGAAAGACATCAGAAATTAGTAGATGTAAACTACTGCAAGAAATTGCATGTCCAATCACTAAGAAAGATACAGAATCAAGTCAGGGACCAAATGGTGCAGAACGAAAATGATGACCGTGTGGAGCGCAGGAGATTCCTCAGATTATTACAGAATGAACAATTTGAGTTGGATATGGAAGAGGCCATTCAAAAGGTACATTTTACTATTCATTCTTACATCATTTTTTTCCCTTCATTTTCTCCTTGGAAATGATAAAAATCAACTACTGATACTGGAATTGAATAGATAACAGCATCAGATAAAGTATGCCTCATTGTATGTCAGTCCAGTGTAGTGGTAAAGAACTGGGTTTTTGGAGTTAGACTGTTATGTCTTTAAATCCTAGTATTGCTGTATATAAGCTGTTGAACCATGATTTTACTTGCTGCCTCATCTATAAAACAGGAATTATAATAGTACCCACTTTGTAGGATTGTTTTAATAGTTAATGATTTAATACATGCAAAGCACTTGGAAAAGTACCTGGAACAGAGTAAGACACAGGTTTTCTCGTTTTTTTCATAAACATGAAATCCATAATTACTGAGTTTTGCTCATATAAGTAAAATTCAGTTGCATTCCATAAAATTCAAAAGAAAAAATTTCAGATTACCTTTTTTGAATTTACTGATATTAAACATGTTCATTGTTCAGTGGTAGAAAATGAACATGTATGTATTAGATTTGAATTTACTTGTATTTTTGATTTTTGAAATACTGACTTGAATTCAGGTACAGTACATATATATAACTCCTAAAATATGGAGATAATTTTTCAATGGAAACTTCTAAATATTTTACAGGGTGAAGGTGGTAAAAAAGGGAAACCAATAAGAAACAAGTTGTCATAAATGTGAAAAAGGTGTTCTGATATTTCACTATTTATTGAGTTCCTGCTTTATGTTCAACATTTTGCAGGATATTGTGGGGAATGGCAAAAGCAACTTTTAAAAATGATATCCATCCCTCTGAATTTCAATTTCATAAAGCTTAGACATGATTTTCAACTCTGAGCAATAAGATCCTAGGGATTAGATTTTTTTTCCTATTTTTATTCTTATTTTTTTCTTTAATTTTAAAGAAAATCCTAGATATCAGATGCATTTTACAAAATACAGATATTTTCTAACATAGTAGCAGAACAATGCCATTATCTCACATAATAGAATTAACAGTAAATTCTAGGTATCATTTAATGCCATCCCATAATCAAGTTTTGGGGATTATGTCAAAGTCTGCTTTTACAGTTGGTTTGTTTTAATCAGGATCCGAACAAGGTTCATATAGTATATTTGGTTGTTATGTCTGTTAGGTACCTCTAATCTAAAATAGTCTCTTCCTCATCCTTTATTTATTTAAAAAGAAATTTTTCTTTAACGTTTATTTATTTTTGAGAGACAGAGAGAGACAGAACATGAGTGGAGGAGAGACAGAGAGAGGGAGACACAGAATCCAAAGCAGGCTCCAGGTTCTGAGCTGTCAGCACAGAGCCCGATGCGGGGCTCAAACCCATGAACTGTGAGATCATGACCTGAGCCAAAGTTGGATGCTTAACCGACTGAGCCACCCAGGCCTCTCTGGGTCTCTGGCTTTCTACTCTCAGATTTTAGGAATCACTTGAGCTGATTCATTATCCTATTTGTTCTTTTCCTCTGGTGAATACAAGACTCATCTTGTAAATTTCTGGCTTCACACCCGGAATCAGCCATTGTACCAAAGAGCACTGTTATCATCTAATGGAAATAATATTTAGAGACAATTTTTGAGATAAATTTAGATATATAAGAGTTGCAAAAAATAGTAAAGAGAATTCCTGTATACCCTTTACTGATTTCTCTTTAAGTTAACATCTTAAATAATCATGGAACAATTATCAAAATGAAGAAATTAGCCTTGGTACAATATGTTAACTATAGTATTTATTCAGATCACATGAGTTTTTTCCATTAACATGTTTTCTGTTTCAGGAATACAAACTGCATTTAGTTGTTATGTTTCCTTAATCTCCTCCAATCTGTAATAGTTTTTCACTTTTCCTGTCTTTCATGACCTTGACAATTTTAAAGACTACTGCTCATTTATTATATTAGTTTTCTGTTGCTATGTAACAAATTACCACAAATTTAGTGGCTAAAAACATCTGTTGATTACCTCACGGTTTCTGTTGGTCAGAAATCCAAACATGGTTTATAGCTGGATTGACTGCTTGGTCTCACAAGGCTGAAATCCAGGTGTTGTCTGGAATATATTCTCATCTGAATCTTGGGGTCCTCTTCTAAGCTCATTTAAGTTGGTAGAGTGCATGTTCTCATAGTTCGAAGACTAATGCTCATATCTCTCAGAGATTGCTGACATTCCCTGCCACTTGATCCTTTCCACAACATAGCAGTCTGTTTCCCTGATATCCACAGAACAGTGGCTTCAACTGCTCTTTGTCATTTTGGGGCTCACCTGATTAGGTCAGGCCTACCCAAGAGAATCTCCCTTCTGATTAGCACAGTAGTTATTCTAGCCTTTCTCCTTTCCTTATTCATAATTGCTTTCTCCAACAAAAAGAAACCTGGTTCTCATTATCTATAGTATATTTACTTATTCTTTCAACCCTAGTATACAAATAAAGTAGTCTCAGAATTGTTAACCTGCACCCCTGTGAACAACACATTTACTTACTACAGTACGGATTTGGATATAAATATTTTTTGTCCTTAGCCTTATAATATCTAGTCAGACGCTGTTTCCTAAAATTACTTATGTCTATTTCTACTGCATTTATGTGATTGTCTTTTTAAAAATTTTATTGAGGTATAATTGACATACATTATGATATTAGTTTCAGGTGCACAACATAGCAATTTGACCTTTGTATACATTGTGAAATGATGACCTCAATAAGTCTAGTTACTATCTATTTACCATACAAAGTTAATACGCTATTATTGACTATATTCCCCATCCTGTATGTAAATCCCCATTACTTATTTTATAACTGGAAGTTTGTACTTCTTGATCCTCTTCACTCATTTCACACCTCCACTCCTTCTCCCCTCTCGTCTGGCAACCACTAATTGGTTCTCTATATCTATGAATTTGGGTTTTGTTTTGTTTATTTGTTTTGTTTTTGAGATTCCACATATAAGTGAAATCAAAGATAATGGTCTTTCTCTGACTTATTTCAGTTAGTGTAATACCCTCAAGGTCCATCCAAATTGTCACAAATGGCAAGATTATCTTTATGGCTGAGCAACATTCTGTTGTACTTACATACCACATTTTCTCTATCCACTCATCCATTGATGGACATAGGTTATTTCCATATCTTGATTATTATAAATAATGCTACATTTATATATCTTTTCAAATTAGCGCTTTTGTTTTCTTTGGTTGATACCCAGAAGTGAAACTGCTGGATCATGTGATTTTTTAAAAATTTTTGAGAGCTTCCATACTGTTTTCCATTGTGGCTGCACCAATTTATATTCTCACCACCACTGCATGAGGATTCCCTTTTGTCCACACACCAACACTTATTTCTTTCTGCTAATAGCCATTCTGACAGGTGTAAGGTAATAATCACATTATAGTTTTGATTTGCATTTCTCTGATGATGAGTGATGTTAAATATCTTTTCCTGTGCTGGTGGGCATCTGTATGTCATTTTTAAAAAGAGTCTATTTAGGTCCTCTGCTTATTCTTTAATCAGACTGTTTATATTTTGTTTGTTTTTGGGTTTTATGACTTTATATATCTTGGATATTAACCCCATATAGGATATATGATTTGCAAATACTTCTGTCATTCAGTAGGTTGTCTTTTCATTTTGTTGATGGTTTCCTTTGCTGTGCAGAAGCTTTTTAGTTTGTGGTAGTCTCATTTGATTTTGCTTTTTTATTGCAGTTACCTCTGGAATCAGCTTTAAAAAAAAACATTGTTAAGATTAATGTCAGGGAGCTTACTGCCTATGTTTTCCTTTCAGACTTTTATGGTTTCAGGTCTTAGCATTCAAATTTCTGATCCATTTTGAGTTAATTTTTGTATATGTTGTATGATAGTGGTCCAGTTTCATTTTTTTGCATGTTGCTATCCAGTTTTCCCAGCAGCACTTGAAGAGTTTCAACACCACTTTTCCCCGTTGTATATTCTTGCCTCCTTTGTTCTAAATTAATTGACATATATGTGTGGGTTTTCCTGGGCTGTCTGTCCTGTTATATTGATCTATGTGTCTGCTTTTATTTTAAAATTTTTTTAATGTTTATTTATTTTTGAGAGAGAGACAGAGCATGAATGGGGGAGGGTCAGAGACAGAGGGAGACACAGAATCTGAAGCAGGCTCCAGGCTCTGAGCTGTCAGCACAGAGATGGACGCGGGGCTCGAACTCATGAACAGTGAGATCATGACCTGACCAGAAGTCAGACACTCAACCAACTGAGTCACCCAGGAGTCCCTCTATGTGTCTGTTTTTAATGCCAATACTATACTGATTTGATTACTATAGCTTTGTGATAATAGTTTGAAATTTGGGAGCATTACACTTCTGACTTTGTTCTTTTTCAAGATTGCTTTGGTTATCTTAATTCTTTTGTGCTTTTATATGAATTTTAGAATTATTTGTTCAAATTCTGTGAAAATGGTGTTGATATTTCGGTAGGAATTACATTGACTCTGTAGATTGCTTTGAAAAGTACAGACATTTTATACCACTACTCCATGAGCACAGAATATCTTTCCATTTATTTGTGTTTTCTTCAGTTTCTTTCATGAGTATCTTATAGTTTTCAGTATATAGTCACCTTGGTTAAATTTAGTCCTAGGTATTTTGTACTCTTTGATGCAGTTGTAAATGGGATTGTTTTCTGATTTTTCTTTCTGATCTTTTGGTATTGATGTGTAGAAATTCAACAGGTTTTTATGTATTTTTTGTGTCTTATCACTACTGAATTGATTTATTTTAATAGTTTTTTGGTGTAGTCTTTAGTATTGTGTTATTTGCAAATAGTGACAAGTTTGCCTCTTCCTTTCCAATTTGGATGTCTTTTATTTCTTTTTCTTGCCTAATTACTATGGCTAGGACTTCCAGTGCTATGTTGTATAAAAGTGGGGATGGAGTGAACATTCTTGTCTTGTTCCTGATCTTAGAGCTTGTCACCAATGAGTATGAAACTAACTGTGGGTTTGTCATAAGGGTATTAATTATGTTGAGGCACATTCTCTCCATAATCTGCTTTTCCTGAATCAAAATGATCAATGATTTTTATCTTTCATTTTGTTAATGTGTATAATAGTGATTGATTTGGGGTGTTGAATCATCCTTGCATCCCTGGAATGTCACATTAATCATGGTGTATGGTCCTTTTAATATGTTGTTGAATTTGGTTTGCTTAATATCTTGTTGAGGAATGTTGCATTTATGTTCATCAAGAATATTAGCTTGTAATTTTATTTTTGTATGGCATCCTTGTCTGGTTTTGGTATTAGGATAATGATGGCCTCATGACATGCAGTGAGAGTGTTCCCTCCTCTTCAGTTTTTTGAGAGTTTGAGAAGGGGAAATATTAATTCTTTGAATGTTTGATAGAGTTAACCAGTAAAGCCACATAGTCCTGGACTTTTGTTTTTTGGGAGGTTTTATTGATTCAGTCTCCTTACTAGTAATCTCCCTACTAGTATGTTGATTTTATTCTTGATTCAAGAATTCTTCTTGATTCAGTCTTGGAAGATCGTGTGTTAGGAATTTATCCACTTCTTCTAGTTTGTCTAATTTTTGGCATATAATTGTTTATATTACTCTCTTATGATCCTTTGCATTTCTTTAGTATTAGTTGTAACTCCTTTTTCACTTCTCATTTTTATGTATTTGAGCCCTCTCTCTTTTTTCCTTGGTAAGTCTAGTGTCGCGACTGGCGCGACAAACACCGAGGTCAGGGTCCTGAGGGTAGGGGAATGCAAGAAAAAAGAGAGAGAAGAGAAAGTTTGGGAACAGGAGGGTCCCCTGGGCTGATGGCCCAAGTGACGGCTTTATTGTTGCTGTACACAATCTTTTATATCCAGACTCTTATGGGTCAGTCCATTCTAAGAATAAACAGGTTTCACATAATCGCTGCCAACCAAAACATTTAGTTCTGTGTTTCTTGTGCATTTTCTAGACGGGTCACAACAAGACCTTGTTGATAAGATTGCTAGCAAAACACAATTCCCATGTTTGTTTCTATCTGACTCGGGGTAGAAAAAGGGAGGTAGCATTACTGCCAACACCTGCAGACCACAGGCTTCAGGAATTAACTTTCTCAGCCTTGACAAGGCTTTGGTATGCCCTTGAAAGTGGGGAAATGGGAGGGGGAACCACCGGGTTGGCTAAGTCAACAGGGAACATTGCTCGACCGGGTCTCAGCCTGGCACTGGGGCCCGGTCCCCCACAGTCTAGCTGAAAGTTTGTCAATTTTATTTATATTTTCTTTTTTAAGTTTATTTTTGAGAGAGAGAGAGAATGAATGGGGGTGGGGGCAGAGAGAGAGGGAAAGAGAGAATCCCAAGCAGGCTCTGCACTGTCAGCATGGAGCCCAATCTGGGCCTCGAACTCACAAACTGTGAGATCATGACCTGAGCTAAAACCAGTAGTTGAATGCTTAACTGACTGAGCCACCCAGGCACCCCATTTTTATTTATATTTTCAAAGAAGTAGTTCATAGTTTCATTGATGTTTCCTATTGTCTTTTTTTGTCCGTATTTCATTTATTTCCACTCTGATCTTTATTATTTTCCTCCTACTAACCTTAGGCTTCATTTATTCTTACTATAGTTCCTTTTGGTGCAAAGTTAGACTGTTTAATTGAGGGTTTTGTTGTTTCTTCAGAAAGATCTGTACTGCTGTGTACCTCCCTCTTAGAACTGCTTTTGCTGCATTTTGATGTTATTTTCCTGTTTTCATTTGTCTCCAAATTTTTAAAATTTTATTCTTTAATTAAAATTTTTTCTCAATGTTTATTTTTATTTTTGAGAGAGAGACAGACAGAGCATGAGTGGGAGGAAGGGTAGAGAGGGAGAGGGAGACACAGAATCCGAAACAGGCCTAGGCTCTGAGCTGTTAGCACAGAGTCTGACAAAGAGCTTGAACTTGGAAATGGTGAGATCATGACCTAAGCCAAAGTCTGATTCTTAATTGACTGAGCTACCCAGGTGCCCCTGGCTGTAGATTTTTTAAACATTTCTTCTAGGTATTTATTTCTTCGATGCTCTTGTGGTTGCTTTGTAGCATGCTGATTAATTCTCACATTTTTGTTGTTTTCTTCTTGATAATTGGTAATTCCATACCATTATGGTTGGAAAAGGTGCTTGATATAATATCAATTTTGAATTTATTTAGATTTTCTTTTTTATGTGGCCTAACATTGATCTGGTCTGGAGAATGTTTTATATGCACTTGAGAAGCATGTGTATTCTGCTATTTTTGTACTGAATGTTCTGTATATATCTATTAAGTCCACCTGGTTTAAGGTGTTGTTTAAGGCTGATGTTTCCTTATTGATTTTCTTATTTCTGTCAGATGATATAAGTAGGGTGTTAAAATCCCCTACCATTATTGTATTGTTGATTTCCCCTTTTTGGTGTGTTAATATTTGCTTTATATATTTTGGTGCTTCTATATTAGATACATATATATTTGTAAATTTTATATTTTCTTGCTTGATTGACCTCTTTATCATGAAATGCCCTTCCTTGTCTTTTATTACAGTGTTGGTTTTAAAGCTTATTTTGTCTGATATGAGTATAGCTATACCAGCTTTCTTTTCATTTCCATGGAATATTGTTTCCATTCCTTCACTTACAGCTTGTGTGTATCCCTACTTCTGAAGTAACTCTCTTGCAGGCAATATATAGATGAGTCTTGTTTGTTTTTTGTTTGTTTGTTTATAATCCATTTGGCCAGCTGTCTTTTGAGTGGAACATTTGGTCCATTTATATTTAAAATATTACTGTTAGATCTGTACTTATTGCCATTTGGTTAATTGTTTTCTGGCTGTTTTTGTAGTTCCTCTCTGTTCCATTTTCTTTCTCTCTTTCCTTGTGTTTCATTGTCTTTCTTTAGTGTTGTGTTTAGTTTTTTTATTTACTTATTTACTGTAAGGTTTTGCTTTGTGGTTACTGTGAGATAATTTATGTATACAACATATATAACATCCTATCAACGTTTTAGGTTGATATCGACTTGAACTTACTCCAAAATAGTACACTTTTACCATCTCCCCCATTTTATGTTTTTGATGTCACATTTTATCTCCTATTTTATGTATCACTTAATTATTGTAGTTTTCTTTTGCTGTTTTTGTCTTTTAACCTTCATACTAACTTTATGAGTTAACTTATATACTACCTTCACTAAATATTAAATCTTACAGAGAGATTTTTACTTTCAAATGTTTTCTGGTTGTTAATTAGTGCCATTTCTTTTCAACTTAAAAGATCCCTTTAACATTTCTTGAAAAACCAGTTTAGTGGTGATGAACTCCTTTAGCTTTTGCTTATCTGAAAAACTATCTCTCCTTCAATTCTGAGTGATAAACTTACTGGGTAGAGTGTTCTTGGTTGGAAGTTTTTTCCTTTTAGCACTCTGAATATGTCATGCCACTCCCTTCTGGCCTGCACAGCTTGGGCTGAGCAATCTGCTGATAGCCTTGTGGGGTTTTCTTTGCAACAAGTTGCTTGTACTGCTTTCAGATTTTCTTTTTTTTTTTTAATTTCTAAAAATTTTTTTAAAATTTATTTTTGAGAGAGAGAGAGACAGACAGAGTGCAAGCAGGGGAGGGACAGAGAGAGAGGGAGACACAGAATCCAAAGCAGGCTTCAGGCTCTGAGCTGTCAGCACAAAGCCCGATGCAGGGCTCAAACTCATGAACTGCAAGATCATGGCCTGAGCCAAAGTTGGACACTTAACCAACTGAGCCACCTAGGGCACCCTAAGATTTTCTCTTTAATTTTTGACATATTTATAATAATGTGTGTTGGCATGGATCTCTTTGGGTTTATTTTACTTGGAACTCTGGGTTTCTGGATCTGGGTGTCTGTTTCCTTCCTTAGGTGAGGGAAGTTTTCAGCCATTATTTCTTCAAATAAGTTTTCTGCCTCTTTCCTTTCTCATCTCCTTTGGTATCCCTATAATGCAGATATTATTTCACTTGATTTTGTCCCATAGATCTCTTAATTTATCATCTTTTTTTTAAGAATTCCTTTTTCTTTTTGCTGCTCTGTCTGGGTGATTTCCAGTGCTTTGTTTTCCAGTTCTCTGATCCATTCTTCTGTTCTATCCAATCTGCTGTATAACCCTCTTCGTGTATTTTTCAGTTATTATATTCTTCAGCTCTGATTTTGGTTTCATACTTTCTTATATCTTATATCTCTTTGTTGAAGTTCTCACTGTGTTCATTCATTCTTCTCCTAAGCTTGGTGAGCATCTTTATGCCTATTACTTTGAATTCTTTATCTAGTAAATTACTTATCTCTGGAGCAGTAAGGTCTTTTTCTGATGTTTTGTCTTATTCTCTCATTTGGAACATACTTCTCTGTATCCTCATTTTGTTTGGCTGTGTTTGTTTCCCTCTGTTAGGCAAAACAAGTACTTCTTTCAGTCTTGAAGAAGTGGCTTTGTGTAGATGATGAAACTTCTCATTCACCATTGATTAGTTCTTGGTTGTCTCTTGAACGTTTGTGATCGTCTGTGAACAGCCTGATTTTTATTCTTGATATGTCTGTGTTGTTGATGGTATGCCAAGACCTGTCTGTGTTCCAAGGAGAGGAATCTTATTCAGCACCTAGTTTCAGGCTGAATGGAAGCCAGACCCTCAGGCAGCAGCTTTTAATATATGCAAATATATGCAGTCCTGTGGGGCTACAATTGTAAACTCTGTTGGCCTCCAGATCTAGAGATGGAGGTGTTCCCTGGGCAACAGTTGTAAAAACAGGGCTGCAAATGAGTATATAAGCTCCTTTCTGGGAGGTCTTGTTGAGCTGCAGTGAGGCCAACAGGATGGGCAAGAATAATGTCTCCCTACTTATGTTCCCTGGGAGTGCCTTTGTAGCTACTGTTTGTGTGGGAAACCTGAAGACTCTTTCTTAGGCTGGAGCTCCAGGATAAATAGGCCTTTTTCAAGGAAGACTGGGCGTGCAGTGCCCTGGGGGGTTGGCCTGCCAAGAACTGTCTTCTGATGGTAAGAGTCCCTTGGAGCTCAGGACTTTCAGCCCTCTTGGCCACCAAGGCCAAGTGAACAAAGGGCATTCCCTGTGTGGTTTGCACACACCTGCTCCGAAAGGTGCGCTCACCAGGTTCAGAAAGGCAGGGGGGAAATGTCTTGACTGCATGTGACTGAAGGCTTCTGTGATACTGTGGGAGAGTGCCCTGTCTCTGTGCCTGTATGGCCCCAGGTTGGTGGCAGGAGAATGTCACAACTGCTCCCACTTGCCAGTCCAAGCAGGGTATGGGGGATTGCTATGACCGCTCCCACTGCCCAGCTGCAGATAAGCAGCAGGATGTCACTGAGGCCACCTGTCCCACCAGCCCCAGGGAGGCAGTGAGAGGGTGCAGCATCCAGTGTGCTACCCTGGCAGGTTAGGTAGAGAGCACACAAAAGGAGTTAGCCTTGCCTCTGTCTCTGGCAGAGTCCCAACTGTCCCTTACTTCTGCAGCAGATTCCCCCAGATCAGCAAATGAATTCCCTTCAAATTGGTGCTTTTGTGCTTGATCCTGGGATGAGTGAGACTGTAGGTGAGCCTTTAAAATGAGAATCTCAGTTTCCTATAGTACTTTGGGTCCCTTGGATGTCAGCCCTGTTGGTTTTCTAAGCCAGACATTTTTGGTGCAGCTCTGAAGTGTTGGAGTGCCTAATGTGGGGCACCAACCCCTCACTCATCTGGCAGAGGTGCTGGACTGGTGAGATCCCTCTCTGTTGTGTCTCCCTGCCTATTGGATGTAGGGTTTTTTGGCAAGACAGTGTCTCTACCCCTCTCAGTGTGGTCCTTTTATCCTTTGTTGTAGAGAAGCAGTTCATCTAGTTTTCAGATCCTTTTCAGAGAGAAATTGTTAGAAGGTGCAGGAGAGACATGAAGTATCCCCCAAACTGAGAAGGCACTTGGAGACCGGAAAATGAAGTAGGCCACTCCATACAGTTTACACAGTGTTTTACTTCAGGTAACTTACTGACAGGGGGATTGGGTGGAAGACTGACTATTCACAGCAACTGCATAGTTATTCTCTGCCAAATCCAGACCTTAGTCCACAAACCTTATAGAGCAAAGGGACGCATAGAAGGGCACTATACTGAGATCAAAAGGTTCACACACACCGCAGAGAGCTTGAATGTGTCTAATTGACAGCTAACTTTTAATTAGATCTTACAGCCTCACCTGTGCATCAGGAAGGGGAAAGACTATTATTTCTAAAAGATTAATGGGAGACCAAAACAACCTTCTCCCTATTTTGGTCTTGGTGGGCATTTCTAAGGTATGATTATTCATTTCCATGGAATGGCTACATGGAACCTGTAGCCCCAAGAAAGGTCATTGAGCAACCATGAACAAGATGGAGGGCTAAAGATGGAGTCGGTATTGTCAGCATTCCTACACAAATGATCTACATGTAGCTGTAGATTTTGTGTGTCCATGGGAGGAGATGAGTTCAGGATCTTCCTATGCTGCCATCTTGGACCCCCTGATTTTTAATACAGTTAATTTGACATAGTCTGCATTCCATTATTCCCCCCACATGTGGTTGATTTCTTTAAAAAATTTTTTTATGTTGAAATAGTTACAAATTCTTGGGAAATTGCAAAAATCATATGGAGAGGTCCATTGGGCACGATACAGAAGATTCCCCCGGTGGTTACATCTTGCATAACTGCAATATAATATCAAACTCTAGAAAATGATATTGGTACAATATGCATATATACCCATATGTCATTTTTTTCAAATGTGTAGTAGATTTACACAGCCACCACCTAATTCAAGATAGAGAACTGTTGTATCACCACCAAGACCTTATTCATGCTACCTCATTATAGTCATATATTTTCTTCACCACCACTGCCCTCCCCTCCCCACCACCCCGCTGCTGCCACCGACTATGCCTGGCAACCATTGATTTGTTCTCCATCTCTGTAATTTTGTTCTTTCAGGAATGTTATATAAATGTAATTGTGTGTGATTCCATATATATGTAGAGTTATATGTGACCTTTAGAGTAGATTTTTTCACTCAGTGTAATGCTTTTGAGAGTCATCCAAGTTGTTGAATTTGTCAATAGTTAATTCTTTTTTATTATTGAGTAGTAGTGCATGGCATGGATTTACTGGTTGATTTCTTTTTAAATTTGCATATTATAAAATTAATTCTCTCTGATGTATATGTAGTTCTATGGATTTTGACAAATGGATAGATTTCTATCTCTACCCTCCCAGTGTCATTCAAACACTTCTATCATCCCCAAAGTCCCCTCATGCTGCCCCTTTGTAGTCAGCCACTCACCCTTCTCCCCAAATCCCTGGAAACCACTGATTTCTTTTATGTCCTGTTAGGTTCACCTTTTCCACAATGTCATAAAAATAACTGGAATTAGGCAATATGTTACCTTTTGGGTCTGACTTCTTTCACTTAGCAAAACAAATGTAAGATTCCGTATTGTTGTATGAATTGTTCCTTTTATTGCTGAATGGTATTGTTGTATTCTAGTATATGGATGTACCACAGTTGTTCATTTGCATGTTGAAAAAAATATGAATTGTTTCCAATTTATGGCAACTGTGAATAAAACTGCTATAAACGTTTGATTACAAACTTTTATATGAACATAAATTTTCATTTCTCTTAGATAGATATCTGAGAGTAGGATGGTTGTGTCATATAGTAGGTGTATGTTTCACTTGATAAGAAATTGCCAAACCATTTTGCAGAGTTGCTGCATTTTTTTGCATTTCCTCGGGTGGTGTATGAGAATTCCAGTTGTTTTGTGTCATCATCAGTACTTGCAGTTGCTTTTTGTTAATTGAAATTATTATTTAGATAATTGTGGATTCATATGCAGTTGTAAGAAATAATACAGAGAGACTCAATATACCTTGCACCTAATGTCTCCTAATGGTACATCTTGCAAAACTGTAGTACAATATCACAGGCAAAATAACAGCAATGATACAATCCACCAATCTTGTTCAGATTTCCCTACTTTTACTTGTGCTCCTGTCTGTGCATTGGTGTGTGTGTGTGTGTGTGTGTGTGTGTGTGTGTGTGTATTTGGTTCCCTACAGTTTATCACACGTGTAGGTTTGTATGTCCAGCACCACAGTCATGATCCAGGGGAGCTCCATGACCACAAGGGTCGCTCATTTTGTCCTTTCATAAACATAACCATCTCTTTCTTGTACACCATACCTCATGCCTGACTCTGGCAACCACTAATATGTTCTCCATTTCTATAATTTTGTCATTTCAAGAATGTTACCTATACAACTCAACAATAAAAAGACAAATAAACTCTTTAATGGACAAAGGACATCAATAGCCATTTCTCCAAAGAAGATACACAAATGAATAATAAGCACATAAAAGATGTTCAACATAATGTCATTAGGGAGATGCAAATCAAAATCGCAGTTAGGTATCCCTTCAGAGCCATGAAAATTGCTCTAATTCTTTTTAAAAAGGATAGTAAGTATCGGAAACGATGTAGAGAACTTCGAACCCTTGTACGTTGCTTTTGGAAATGTAAAATGTTGTAGTGGCTGTGGGAGACAGTTGGACAGTTCCTCAAAAAGTTAAATGCAAATGCTGTATCACTTAGCAATTCTACTAAACCCGAGACAATTGAAAACATGTTCACACAAAAACTTGTACATGAATATTGAAAGCAATATTATTCATGATAGCCAAAAGGTGGTTGTTGGAAACAACCCAAGTGCCCATCCACTGATGACTAGATAAAATGTGTTCTATCTATACAGTGGGATATTATACAGACATAAAAGGGAATGAAGTACTGATACATGCTGCAACATGGATGAACCTTGAAAGCATTACACCAAATGATAGAAGCCGAGCACAAAAAGGCCACTTATTCTGTGATTCCATTTAAATGAAGTATCTAGAATAGGCAAGAACATAGAGATAGAAAGCAGATTAGTGGTTCTCAGAAACTAGTGGGTATGTGGAATGGTGAGTGACTGCTAACAGGTATGGGTGTTTTTTTGTTTTTTGTTTTTGTTTTTTTTTTGGAGGCGATGAAACTGTTCTGTAATGTTGAAACTTACATCTACACGAAAGCCTGCATGTGGATGTTTATAGCAGTTTTAATTGCCAAAACTTGTAAGCTACTAAGATGTCCTTCAGTAGATGAATGGATCGTTGATCCAGACAATAGAATATTAGTGCTAAAAGAAGTGAACTATCAAGCCATGAAAAGACATGGAGAAACTTTAAATGTGTATTACTAAGTGAAAGAATCCAACCTGTAAAGTCTTCATACTGCATGATTCCAACTATCTACCAGTTCTGTATGATAACTAATGGTAGATAAATATCATTACATGTTTCTCAAAACCACAGAATGTACAACACCAAGAGTTAACCCTAATATAAACTGTGGACTTTGGGTGATTGTGTCATTGCAGATTAACTGATTGTAACAAACGTACCACGCTGGTGGGGTGTTGATAGTGAGGTGGGGCGGTGCATATGTGTGGGCTTTGGGTATATGGGAACTCTCTTATTTCTGCTCAGTTTTGTTGTGAACACAAAGCTGCTTCAAAAAAAATATCCACTTAAAAAAAAGTTCTGAAACTAGATAATGATGTTTGTTGCACAACACTGTGAATATACTAAAAAAACACTGAACAGGGGCGCCTGGGTGGCTCAGTCAGTTGAGCGACTGACTTTGGCTCAGGTCATGATCTCGCGGTCCGTGAGTTCGAGCCCCGCGTCGGGCTCTGTGCTGACAGCTCAGAGCCTGGAGCCTGTTTCAGATTCTGTGTCTCCCTCTCTCTGACCCTCCCCCGTTCATGCTCTGTCTCTCTCTGTCTCAAAAATAAATGAACGTTAAAAAAAAATTTTTTTAAAACACTGAATTGGGAATTGTGAAAGGTGAATTTTATAATATGTGAATTAAAGCGCAATTGTAAAATAAGGAACGTGTTTCAAGAACATTATATAAATGGGCCCAAACAGTATATTGGGATTGGATTTTTTCACTCAGCTTAATTGCTAGAAATTCATCCAAGTTGTTGCTAGTGTCACTATTTCGTTCCCTTTTGTTGTCGAGCAGTCCTCCATGGTAGGATGTACCACAGTTTATCTCACTATTCACCTGGTAGCATTTGTCTGTTTATTTCCATTATTGGCTATTTTGAATAAATCTGTAAACATTTGGATACAGGTTTTTATTTATTTTTATTTTTTTATTATTTTTTAATATATAATTTATTGTCAAACTTGTTTCATACAACACCCAGTGTTCATCCCAACAGGTGCCCTCCTCAATGCCCATCTGTCACTTTTCCCTCTCCCCCACCCCCATCAACGCTCAGTTTGTTGTCAGTATTTAAGAGTCTCTTATGGTTTGGCTCCCTCCCTCTCTAATTTTTCCTTCCCCTCCCCCCTGGTCTTCTGTTAAGTTTCTCAGGATCCACATATGAGCGAAAATATATGGCATCTGTCTTTCTGTGCCTGACTTATTTCCCATAGCAGAATACTCTCCAGTTCCATCCACGTTGCTACAAATGGCCAGATTTCATTCTTTCTCATGGCCAAGTAGTATTCCATTGTATATATAAACCACATCTTCTTTATCCATTCGTTAGTTGATGGACATTTAGGCCCTTTCCATAATTTGGCTATTGTTGAAAGTGCTGCTATAAACATTGGGGTACAAGTGCCCCTATGCATCAGCGCTCCTGTATCCCTTGGGTAAATTCCTAGCAGTGCTATTGCTGGGTCATAGGGTAGGTCTATTCTTAATTTTTTGAGGAACTTCCATACTGTTTTCCAGAGCGGCTGTACCAGTTTGCTTCCCACCAACAGTGCAAGAGGGTCCCTGTTTCTCCACATCCTCTCCAGCATCTGTAGTCTCCTGATTTGTTCATTTTAGCCACTCTGACTGGCACGAGGTGGTATCTCAGTGTGGTTTTGATTTGTATTTCCCTGATGAGGAGTGACGTCGAGCATCTTTTCATGTGCCTGTTGGCCATCTGGATGTCTTCTTTAGAGAAGTGTCTATTCATGTCTTCTGCCTACTATTTCACTGGATTATTTGTTTTTCAGATGTAGAGTTTGGTGAGTTCTTTATAGATTTTGGATACTAGCCCTTATTACCCAGTATGTCATTTGCAAATATCTTTTCCCATTATTTTGGTTGCCTTTTAGTTTTGTTGATTGTTTCCTTTGCAGTGCAGAAACTTTTTATCTTGATGAGGTCCCAATAGTTTATTTTTGCTTTTAATTTCTTTACCTTTGTAGATGTGTCAAGCAAGAAATGGCTGCAGCTGAAGTCACAGAGGTTTTTCCCTGCTTTCTCCTCTAGGGTTTTGATGGCTTCCTGTCTCACGTTTAGGTCCTTCATCCATTTTGAATTTATTTTTGTGAATGGTGAAAGAAAGTGGTCTAGTTTCATTCTTCTGCATGTTGCTGTCCAGTTCTCCTAGCACCATTCGTTAAAGAGACTTTTTTCCATTGGATATTCTTTCCTGCTTTGTCAAAGATTAGTTAGCCATACATTTGTGGGTCCAATTCTGGATATAGGTTTTTAAATAAACATAAGTTTTCATTTCTCTGGGATAAATGCTTGAGTGAAGTTACTGAGTTATATGGTAATTGTATGTTAGCTTTATAACAAACTACCAAACTGTTTTCCAGAGTTGCTCTATCATTTTACATTCCCACCCAGCAAACAATTTCTCACCAACATTTGGTTTTCCATTATTTTTCATTTTAGCCATTGTAATAGGTTTGTAGTGATCTGTTGTTGTAATTTTAATCAGCATTTCCTGAATGCTAATGATAGTGAACATCTTTTCATGTGCTTATTCCTTCCAAATACAGAATTTAGTTAAGCCTGTAGATTCTTCTACCATTTTACCTGTGATACAAAAGAGAAACAAGTTAAATGGTATCCCGGAGAAGCAATCAGTCAAATTCAGAATGTAGGACATTCTACGGGCTACATGTACTAATTTCTACAACAAATAAATGGCTTGAGGGGAAAAATGTGTGTATGGGATGACTATTACAGAACTTATAACTAGATGCCACATGTGGACCTTGTTTGGATTTTGATTTGAAAAAGCAAACTAAAAGCATCTTTGAGACAATTGGGAAAACCTGAAAATGGACTACACCTTACTAAGGAATAACTGTTATTTAGACATGTTAATGGTATGGTTGTTATATGAGATGAAATTCTTATCAGATAGAGATCAATACTGAATTACTTATATGGTAATGACATATCTAGGATATGTTTTAAATAGTCTAGCAAAAAAGAACAAAGAAAAAAATGAAATTGGAGTAGAAGAACAAAGAAAAAAGGTTGACAAAATATTGGTAGTTATTGAAAATGAGTAATGCTACTTGAGGGTGTATTTTAATATTCTTACTACTTAAGATATCTGACATTTTCTATGGTAAAATGTTTGGGAAAGTGTTGATTGAAATAGCGTTTTGTATTTTAAAATAAAACACAAATGGTTGTTGCTCCGAAGGCACTTGAAGTTTTCTGTTACAAAACAGAGTCTTCCTTGAGGAAAAAATATATCTGATTCTGAAGGACAAATAATTGAAGTTTCTGTTTTAAAAAAATTCAGGCAGAAGAAAACAAAAGATTGAGGGAACTTCAGATTGAACAAGAAGAAAAATTGGCTATGGAATTGGCCAAACTAAAACATGAAAGTCTAAAGGATGAGAAGATGAGGCAACAAGTAAGAGAAAACAGGTATCTTGGCCTTTATAAATTTCAGTTATTTTGTTTTTGCCTTTAAACTATTTATGTTATGCTTGGCACCTGAAAGTGAAATTTCTTTCTTTGTATCATTGCACTTAGTTAATATTTTGTCTGGAAATGCTTATTGCTTTAAGTCCTGTATATATTCATTTGAGAAAAGAAGTTGTATTCAAAGTAGTGTTTAAGGTGAAAATAAATATCACTTTCTTATCTTTCCTCTAAATGTAATTTTTTAAATGACCTAAAAAATAGACTCATGAATCCTACTCTTAAGTGAAACCTTACATAATTGAATTTTCTACCCCAGTATTACTGGAAAGTGGCTGGTCAACTATGGGTCAACACCTCTAGTGATTGCCATAGAACTTCTTTTTTCATTCAGCTGTAACTCTGAATATCTTTCCCCCATATTGTTTCAAAATTAATTTCCTTGTAACTTTCATGAATTTATCTCATTTCTGCTATCTAATAAAAAACAAACAAATTTAGTGCTTATTTAGGATATCCTTTCATATTTATGAATCCCATAAATGTTTTACTCTATAAGTTAAACATCCTTCATTCCTTCATTTGTTTCACATATAGTATAATTTCAAGCTTCACCATCCTGGTTCTCTTCTGTAGATATAATTTACATGATTATTGGTCCTTAACAAAATATTACCCCCATAATTATGTGTAATGCTCCAGGGTATTGCTTAATACCCGTACTAGAGGGACTGTTAACCACATTGTTCTAAAATATGTTTCTTAATGTTGCCTAAGACAGAATTACTTATTAGGAGCAGCCATGTCACGCTGTTGGTTAAAACTCAGGGCTAACTAAATACCCATCCTATACTTACATAGTTGAATATAATAGAAATTTATTTACTTTGATAATTGTTACATTTTTTCTTAACTGAGCCAAACTTCCTGTAGGACTATGACCCATGGGTGACCTTCAGGGATTCTAAACTTCATTAATTTATATTTATATGTTTGACAGATGTACCCATGTGTGTTTTTCTGGGTCTATAACTTTTATCAAATTCTTTTACTAATTCTTAAAGATTTAAAATTGCCACTAATGTCTTCGTATTGTTCTAGTCGCAAACTGTCTTTTTGGACATTAATTCTCCAATCATATGAGCTATCCCTTGTGGTTTTATGTTATCTGAAGATGAAACAAATATTTCATCATATTTTTGTCTAATTCACTGATCTAAAAATGAAATGGAGGAACTTTCTACTTCTAGCAATTTTTAGACAAAGTGATTCCAATAATTGCTCCCTCTGAGAACAGGTTATCTGGAGAAAGTATAAAAGTCAGATCTGGGAAAGAAGAAAACCAGAATGGTAAGCTTGGCATTTGAAGCTGCATTTCTTTTGGAAGCTTTGCTGATTCCAAAAGTATGGCTGAGAGTTAAGAACTGAAGCAGAGCTTAGCCAATAAGCATATGGCAAGGTGTTCAACATTTTAATAAACTTTATGTTTAAGATTTTTGCACCTTTGTGTATGTTTTACTTCACTAATACAGAATTCAATTTGATTTTATTAGAAAGAAACAGATGAAGAGAGTCATGTGCAAGCAGGCCAGTGGAAAATATCCAGAATGAAGCACAGAGAGACAAAAAGATAGAAAAATACAAAAGAAAGCTTGAAAGAGATAAGGGCTTTCTATCTCTTTGAAGAGATATTGGCCAAGAATGTCCAAAAATGATAAAAGACATAAAGCCACAGGTTAAAACACAACAAATGTTGAAAACTATACCTGTACTTATCCTAGTCAAACTTTTGAAATCCAACAATAAATAAAACTATGAAAATCACAAAAGCAGCCCCTCAAAAGACTATTACGTTCAGAGGAGCAACAATCAGAAGTACAACTCGATTTTGAAAGTAACAGTGAAAACGAGAAGTCCATGTATTGAAAGGGCTGAAAGAAAATAATGGCCCATCTAGAATACTATATTTTTGAAAATTTTCTTCAAATTTAAGGCAGAAGTCATTCAGCTGAGTGCTTTTTCAAATAGCGTATGCTACTTCTTAGCAGTGTCAAAACTGCTAAGAGTTTTTAATTTTGTGCATAAGCCGTGATGGAATTGTGACTGACGTGCAGAAAGGGACCAGTTTTCTGATCAGTGTTTTCATCTGCAAATTGGCAGTTCTCAAATCAAGGAAATGTTTGCAGTGATACTCAAAATACATCCTAAGTGATTAAAAACCATGTATAGTAAGATTAGCCTCTTTAAATCTAAAAGAAATGAATTTTTAAAACCCAAGGTAAATTTTTAAAGCTCATTGACATTTATTTTGAAAATAATTGACTTTGAAAGTCATGAGATTCTTTGTTATTTGATCTTTGAACACATGATTTTTTAATCCAAGAAAATATTTAAAAGACAGTTTAATTTTATCACTGCTTTTACCTTGAGATGGGACAATCACTTCCTATTTTTATTTTTTTATTTTTTTAGTCACTTCCTATTTTTAGAAGTCTTTTTTAAAATTATACCACAGATCAATAATTATGTGTGATTAATAATTTCAGTTAGTTATTTAAAATTATTATGCTTATATAATTAATTATACAATTTATAATTACATAATTAGCAGCTATACATGTACTATATAGTTAATATATAGTTTTATAAAAGCAAAAACAAGTATCTCATATATAATTGATAGTTAAGTTTAGCAAACACTGGCTCAAAGAGGAGACAGAGATAGGCTTCCTTTATTAAACACATAGCCACTTTGTTCCTGATGGCGGTACAGTTCGAACAGTCAAAGGTTCATAGCAACCAAGTGAATGCTGAATCAAGAAAAAGGCAACTTATAAATGGCAGCAAAGCTTTGTAGTTTTTTCATTTGTCCTTGCTCCATCCCCTCCCAGCTCTAAGGCAGTCTTGAAAGTAGTAGCCTATATTGTGAGTATCTGTCCCTCATTCTGGAGAGAGGAGAGCAGATCAGATCTTATTAGAAAATTATTATGTATGTATGTTTGAACCTACCTGGTAGCTACCTGTAGGATTGACACAAGATGCTCATCTCTGTTACACATAACTCCTAACCAACTCAGACTAGAAAAGCAAATTACATCTCTGATAAGATTTTAATATCCTTGGGGCGCCTGGGTGGCTCAGTCAGTTAAGTGTCTGACTTCTGCTCAGGTCATGATCTCACAGCTGCATCAGGCTCTGTGCTGATAGCTCTGTGCTGATAGCTCGGAGTCTGGAGCCTGCTTCAGATTCTGTGTCTCCCTCTCTGTTTCTGCCCCTCCCTGTCCATTCTCTCTCTCTCTCTCTCTCTCTCTCTCAAAATAAACATTAAAAAACTTAAAAAAAAAGAATTTAATATCCAGAATATATAAATGATTCCTACAATTCAACAGTTTGGACATAGGCAAAGTACTTAAGAGATTTCTCCAAAGAAGACAGACAAGGGGCAATAAGCGCATGAAAAAAAAAACACTCAACATCATTAAGTCATTAGGGAAATTGATAGGATAGCTTTAATAAAAAAATGGAAAGTAAATGCTGGTGAAGATGTGGATAAATTGGAACCCTTGGACATTGCTGGTAGGAACATAAAATGGTGCAAGCACTGTGGAAAATAGTTTGACAATTCTCAAAAAGTTAAATATAGAACTGCCGTATGATCTATCTAGGTAGATACCCACAAGGATTGAAAATTGAGGCTTAATCAGATATTTGTACATTAATGTTTAATGCAGCATTATTCACAATAGCAAAAGGTAGGAACAACCCCGTTGTCCATCAACAACTTTGGTATGTATATACAGTGGAATATCATTCAGTTATGAAAAGGAATGAAGTTCTGATACATGCTACAATATGGCTGAACCTTGAAAGCAATATGTTAAGTGCAGTAAGCCAGACACAACAGGATAAATTACTGTGTACATCCACTTATGTGAAATAACTAGGACAGGTAAATTTATAGAGACAAAAAGTAGTAAGAGATTACCAGAGGCTAGGAAAAGAGAGGAATGGGAAGTTACTGCTTAAATGAGTACAGCATTTCTATTTAGAATGATGAAAAAGTTTTAGAAATAGTGATGATCGTTGTAGAACATTGTGAATGCAACTAACACTACTGAATTGTACACTTAAAATAGTTAAAAATGGCAAATTTTTCTTTTTTGTATTGTACCACAATAAAAAAACTATAATATGAAAACCCTCAAACTTATGGGGTTTAGCTAAAGCTGTTGCTCAAGAGTAATTTATAATCTGAAATGACTATTAGAAATGAAGGCTCAATCTGGATATTAGAGAATGTACACCAAATTTCCATCTGGAATGATTATAAAAAGAATGTAGGAAGAGAATAGTAAGAGCAGAAACAAATGAATTAGAATGTAAACATAAAGTAGAATGAAATCCAGAATTGTGCCTTTAAAAAGGCTAATAAAATTGATTACCTCTGGTTAGAACGGTATAGTGTAAAAGAGAATGAATGCATAAATAACCAATTTTAGGAATGGATGATAAGATATCACTGTAGATCATACAAATGTTTACTAGATCATAGCAAGATATTGTGAATAATTTGATACAAATAAATTTGAAAATTAGATAAATTCTTAAATAGAACTATTTACCAAACTGGCATATGTAGAAACAGAAACATAAATGTTTCTATAACTTTTGAAGATATTACACCTATAATTAACCTTTTTAACAAAGAAACCTACATAGCTAGGTGGTTGGTGAATTTTACCAAACATTCAAATAATAACCCCGATCTCACATAGTTTTGCAGAGTGGGAAAAGAAGAAACACTTTCCAATTGATTGTAATCAGATCAGTACCTGAGTAGGGTAAGAACATTATAGACTAATTTTTCTCTTGAATTTAGCTACTGTAATCTGAAATTAGTTAATGTCAAATCCAACAGTGTGTGAGAAAGATAAAAATCTGACTAAATTTAACTTATTCTAAGAATACAAACTTGTTTTAACATTAGAAAATCAGTAAGTGTAATTCATCCGATGAACAGAATATAATAGAAAAACTGTATGAGCAGAAAAAAACCAATTGGTAGAAATCAACATCACTCTAAGATTAAAAGAGGATTAGCAAATTAGGAATAAAAGGAGTTTACAGTAACATCATACTTAATGGCAAACATTAAACACTTTACTTATATTAAGAAGACAGGAATGCTTGCTATAACAGCTTCTCTTAATAATTGTATTGGGCACACTAGCCAGTGCAATAAGGCAAGAAAAGTAAATGAAAGTTGTTAGGATTGTCAGTAAAGAAATAGAACTTTCATTATTACCAGATGATATGATTGTGTATGTAGAGAATCCAAAAGAATCTATGTATAAATTATAAAAATAAGTTCAGCAGTGTTGTTGGATGTGAAGTCAATATACAACATTAATTGTATTTCTGTAAATTAGCAACAATTAATGAAAGTTTTAAAATAATTTGTACAAGAGCATAGAAAAGTAAGTAACTAATGAAAGAGGTGTAAAACCTCAACACTGAAGAAAAACTATTATCAATAGAGTTTTTAAAAACCTAAATAATTGGAAGGATGTGCCATGTTTATAAAATTGAAGACTCAGTATTGTAAATATGTCAAACTGATATATAAATTCAGTATAATCCTAATCAGAATCTCAGCCAGTATTGTTTATTATGACATTTGACAAGCTTATTCTAAAATGTATATGGAAATGCAAAGTACCTAGAATGGCTAAGACAATCTTTAAGAAGACCAAAATTGGAGACTTATTCTTTAGGATATGAAAAAGCTATAATAATTAAGATATTGTGGTTTTAGCACAGAATAAACAAATGGATCGATGAAATAGGATGGAGCAGATCTTTTCAACCAGAAAATTTAAACCCTAATGGCCTACGGCATTTGTAATGAATTAACTTACTTCCTGTGGATCTAAAACAATGCCTGCTATATACCGTCTATGAGAGAATTAAAATATAGACTCCATTTTCTGTGAGGCTTAGTTCTCTTATGGAACCCCAGTTGAGGAATGATGGGATGGGATATTCAAAAATGGATCCATGCATATATGCACACTTAAACTTTATGACACTGCAGATCCCTGGCACTACAATGGTAGTGCAGAACATTCAGAAATGGACATCTTTATAAAATGGTACTGCATCAATTAAATAGCCATATATACAAAAACGAACTTGATTTTTTACCTCACTCTACACACAGAATTCAATTCTTGAATGATTATAGTCTAAAAGTCAATGGTGAAACAAAATTTTGAGAGACTAACAAAAGAAAATAACTTTATGTCTGTGCAGTAGGCAACATTTCTTAAAACATGACACAAAAGTCATTGACAATGAAGAAACAGATGGGTGAATTAGAAAACTTCTCTTCATCTAAAGAAACAGCTATAAGAGTAAGTACAGACTGGAATAAAATATTTGCAATGATTGTAACTAACAAGAGACTTATATTAAGAACATACAAAGAACTCTTCTGTAACAAGAAGTAGACAATTTAGTCTAAAAGTGGGCAAAAAATTCTTGAACAAAAACTTCACAGAAGATGAATGACTTCACAGAAATGATTCAAACATATGAAAAGGTCTGAGTTTCATTTTATTAGGGAAACAAATTAAAACCACAGTGATATTTTACCCACAAGAGTGGTTAAAATGAAAAGAATGACACGACTAAAAAGTGTTGCTGGGATGTGTAGCAGTGGGGGTACTGAAGCACTATGAGTGTAAATCTCTGTACAGAGCATGGAAAGCTGGCATTTTCTATGAAATTTGAATACAGCCTACCCTGTGACTCAGAAATCTCATTCCTAGGTATATATCCAATAGAAATCTGTGCATTTGTCCTTCAAATGAAAGTCATTTATTTGCATGTTGGTTGTTTGGAATTTGATGCACTTTGTTTTGGAGAGGTAATATTATAAATTGGGATTGGGTATGTACATTGGCTTACTAATATTAGTACCTAGCTCTAATCCAACAAAAACTCTTGTAAATATGTCAGCTCCTTAGAGTAAAATATGTGGACTAACCTAGAAACTTAATCCTCATTTATATTATTACTTTTATGAAGGAAGGCAATCTTGTGTCCCATACATTTACAACTACAGCAGTGAGGGCAAGAAGGACACATCACAATACCAAGAATAGCTCTCTTCCCTATCCATGATTGTCTCTTTGGAGGTGTAGGGTACTTCTCAATTGTTTATAATTAGGTGAGTGCTTCTGTTCTAGTAAGAATTAAGATGTGCTTAAAAAAATTTTTTTTAATTTAACTTAATTTTTTGAAACAGCATGCACGAGTCAAGGAAGGGGAAAGGGAGAGGGTGACAGAGAATCTTAGGCAGGCTCCATGATCCACGCGGGGGCTCCCACGACCTTGGGATCATGATCTGAGCTGAAATTAAGAATCAGATGCTCAACTTATAGAGCCACCCCAGTGCCCCAAGATGTGCTTCTAAGTGACATCTAAGTACCCTTCTGACTCAGAATTCTCATATTCAGAAATATGACTGGCACATTAAAATGAAAAGTTGTGTATGGCATATTATTTTCCACTATAGTTAGGGAAGGGATAGATTGAAAAGCAGTTCAGAGGTTTTCTGAGGGTGATCCTCATTTTTAACAGGTAAGTAAACAAGCCCAGAGAAGTGAAGCAAACTTGCCCATGGTCATTCCTCTCCATCATTAATCATCAAAAAATAGTCATCGCTTTCAGAGTGTTTACAACCCCTCCACTATAGTTCTTGTAGCTCAATAGTGTCAGTAGCTGGACAGAAATTTTAACCAATATTGATAAAGCATCTTCTCTGAGTCAGGCACTGGCAAAAAGATTTTTAGTGATGATTATTGGAAATAAAACAGTTGTTTTGTCTGGAAAATTAATTATAATGCCTCATTTTCATTCTGATTTTTCTTTAGATGAAGAGAGAAAAGAGTATTAACTTTCAAGATATTTAATATAAATATACATTTAGAAAAAAATTATTTTAAATTTCAGGTACAGATTTTTAAGATGAAAATGTGGTCCTCAATTTAAAATTTCTGTCTTTTTTTTTTTAAACAGTATTGAGCTCAGAGAATTGGAGAAGAAATTAAAAGCAGCTTACATGAATAAAGAAAGGGCAGCTCAGATTGCAGAGAAGGATGCCATTAAACATGAGCAAATGGTAATCATGTTTCTGGTCATTATGTTTTCTATATTTTTAGCTTCATTTAGAAAACCAACAATAGACCAATTTTTTGAAAATTGCTACATACTATGAAGAATTTACACTGCTAGATTTCTTAAATACTTTTATGCTTTTCAGATCCTTAAGGTATAGAAACTCAGAAATTATTCAATAGTGAGCCTTGTTTAATTTAATATTAGAGCCTTTCAGAGACACAAAGAATGTGGTTGCTGTTTAGAATGAATAGCTATACTCAGTAAGTCTGAGCATTCTTTGTGGTCTGTGACTGATAATTCTTTGACAAACCAATACAGTACAAGTTGTTAGTGTGATCAATTCATTTTAGAATGTTACTAGATTTTGCATTTGTTAAATGTTTTAAAAAGTGAACTATTTTATAATTTTAAGCAGGAAACTTTCCTGTTTTGTAAGTAGCTATCTCTATCTTTTTTCCTCTGTTTATTCCCTTTTCTAACTCCTGACATACTGCCAGATTCAGGGCAAGAGTTACTCTTGGGCAAAGGAGTTTTAGACACACTCACTAGTGGTGCTACAGTAAATGTAAAATAGGGTTTATTGAGTTAATTCTGAAAAGCAGCGTGCACACCATCACGTGAGCCCTCATGGTCCCCTGGAAAGGCTAGACATCGATGAAAAGGTCTGATTGCAATAGTACACAATCTTAGAAGTTCTTTTCTCTCGTTTCTCTATTAATACATAGAGCATTTTGGTTGTAGAGTTTCCTCTCTCTTGGATCCCTTTCAAGGATTATAAGCTATTAAAAAGAAGAGGTAGAGGTAAATGTTGTGGCTTTTAAAGTTATATTTTAGGTTAAAAAGAAAAAAAAAGTTGCAGAAAAATCAAGTTGGAGAGAAATATACATCACAGACCGTCTTTATTTTTTAAAAACTGTATATTAACATATGTGTATATATTTCAACACATATATGTTGATGCACACATACAATTAGAGGAATAATATCAAAATACTTAACCAGCACAATGCAACATAGGCATCTCATAAGAATAGATGCTGGCCACAGTGATGTGCATGCATGTGTGTTAGTACAGGAAAAGTCTGAAGGGTTGCACAGCATGCTGTTAACTGGGATTGCCTTTGGCGTGGCAGGTGGTAGGAGAGCATGAGGAGACCTCATTTCCTAAGCCATGTAGTTCTTTTCTACCCTTTCAAAAATAAAGTGGAACTGGGGCAACTGGGTGGCTCAGTTGGTTAAGCTGAGCCAGGAGTTGGTCCAACTCTTGATTTTGGCTTAGGTCATGATCTCATGCTTCGTGAGATCAACCCCACATCCTTGTGAGATTTTCTCTCTCCCTCTCTGCTCCTCCCCTCATGTTCTCTCTTTCTTTCTCTCTCAAAATAAATAAAATTAAAAACAAAAATAAAGTAGAACATGAACAGTGTACTCTTTGACCAGTAGTTTGCAGTTTTATTCTGATCATTGAAGGTTTTCCAGGTAGTTGTACATTTAAGTCTGACTCCTGAAAGAATTGCCACTATTTTCTAAATAAAATGAGTCCACAAAAATTAAAGTCAAATAGTCCTACAACGTGACTAGGTGTCAAGATACCTAGGTGCCAATATGGGCTCTGTCTGTCTGAGCTTTAGTGTTCTTAAATCTGTGAAATGAGAACATTGTATGTCTATAAGTGTGTGGCAGTGTGTACATAAATGTTTTTGTCATTTCACATTTTTTTAAAGAACCCAATACAACATGTGCTAAGAAAGTAGAAGAGAAAGAATTTTGGTCAAGTCATATTAATAGTGTATATGTTAAAAACCTCAATTAGATTAGGAATGGCATTCACATTCACATTTTAATCTTTTCTTGTCTATTTGATGCTATTTGGTATGTGATCCTAATGGTCAAGGGTAATAAAAATTGCCTCAATATATTTAATTTACAACTTATTTTGTTAAGTGATTTCAAAATGCTCAAAACAAATAAGAGGTTTAACCTAGTTAAGAAGTAAGATTGTCTCTAACTCAGAGGGAATGGTCTTGAATGAGTGAATTAAAAGCTACAGAAAACAGGCACAATGATATATGTGACTCTTTTAAGTTAAAGTGATTATAAAGGGCATTTAATAAATGAAAAATGAGAGACTTCAAAGGCTGGTGGCAAGAAAGAAAGTTTAAGCTGAGAGAAACTTCAGAGTTGCTTAGAGCTGGTTAATAGGAGACTTGTCTGAAAAAGAGTACAATCCTTACTGTAAAGGGCAGCTGATACATAATGGAGCTAAAAATTGCCTACATGACTTTTAAATAAAAGGAAAAGATTACTACTGCTTTTTTTAAAAACAGTTATTAATAAAGTGCTTCTAATTTTTTCAAATTTTTGCTGTTTTTCAAATGCGGAGTTTTTCTAATTTTCTCACACGTGGAGTTATTAGTTACACTTATCTCGTATTTCCTTGAGATCTACTTGAAGGAATGGGAAAGCATCTTTAGGGTTTGACTCATCATTCAAACCCTTCAAGTAACAGTGACTTACCTTTGCATTTACCTGGACAGATGAAAATATTTTATGCAGTACACTTTATATTCAATTTCACCTGTTTTGAAATATTCTATCATACTGCACTCACATTTGAAAGTAGAAAGATGAATTTTGTTTTCATAACAGAAACGTGATGCTGAAATAGCCAAAATCATGATGGAAGAACACGAGAGAGCAATAAAGGAAGAGAATGCTGCAGAGAACAAACGGAATAAAGTAAAAGCACAGTATTATCTTGACTTGGAGAAACAACTTGAGGAACAAGAAAGGAAAAAGCAGGAAGCTTATGAGCAGTTACTGAAAGAGAAACTCATGATTGATGAAATTGTTAGGAAAATCTATGAAGAAGATCAATTGTAAGTTTATCCCAGTTTCTTTACATGCCTAAAAATTGAGATGAGATTTATGTCAGGCTTGTTGTGAAGAGGAGAAGCACCTGAACAGTGCTGAATATGTACTAAGTTCTCAGGAATTATTACGATCACATAAACGGAGTCCAACTCCTGTTTATCTTTGTGAGCATGATAATTATCTGGTAACAAATGCTTATTAAGTAACAGAATGATTAAACCTTTGTTTTTCTTAAATGTGCCCATATCGTGTCAGAGGACTTGTCTTCTGATCATTTCTTTGCTAGACAACTGAAGTGTAGTGTACTGCTAGGCTTATGTAAACAGGTTGGTGCCTTTCTGAAGTGAGAGGCATAAAACTTCATTAACAGGTTAGAGGAAAGGTATAAG
Organism: Panthera onca; assembly: GCF_046562875.1. Lineage (NCBI taxonomy): Eukaryota > Metazoa > Chordata > Mammalia > Carnivora > Felidae > Panthera > Panthera onca. The sequence continues at coordinate 48,006,440 of NC_138344.1, forward strand.
TAGTATTTTACTTGGAAAATTCATACCTGTCATTATATTTAGCAGTACATAGTGGACACTCAAAATGTTTGTGGTATGAATGAATGAATAAACTATAAATAGAAAGGCTGTTTTTTCCCACATTATCAACTGAAGGAAATGACACATTTTTATATTTATATTATTTCTTGTACTATAAAACTGTACTCAACTATTGCTTTTTTAGGGAAAGACAACAAAAGTTAGAAAAAATGAATGTAACTCGAAGGTACATAGAAGAGTTTCAGAAAGAGCAGGCTCTCTGGAGAAAAAAGAAACGTGAGGAGATGGAAGAAGAAAACAGAAAAATCATAGAGTTTGCCAACATGCAGCAACAAAGAGAAGAAGATCGAATGGCAAAAGTTCAAGAAAATGAGGAAAAAAGGCTGCAGCTTCAGAATATGGTATTAAAATAGCCACTTCTTTAACATTGGAGAAATTCAGAAATACTTGATATAGAATTTGTTTCTTATTAATGTTTGTGTGTTTCTTTAAAAATTTAATAGCTGACTCAGAAATTGGAAGAAATGCTGCGGCAACGTGAAGATTTGGAACAAGTGAGACAAGAATTATACCAGGAAGAACAAGCTGAAATACATAAGATGAAACTAAAAGTAAGTTTTGGAAATGGAAAGAATGATTAACATAGAGAAGAATATCATCTTGAGATGAAGCAGTAGAAAAATAGTAGATTTAAACCCAGCCATATTGATAATTACATTATGTGTAAATAGAATAATCACTGCAATTAAAAGAGAAATTTTCAGGCTGGATAAAAAAGTCATACCTAGGTAACAGTTCACAAACTGCATAGAAAGTATGATTCAACTGTGTTATCTATAAGACACACAATTTAAATATGAAGACATATAGTTTAAAAACAAAAGGATGGAGAGAGATATACTAAACACTAATCAAAAGCAAGTGGTGTTGGAAATCATGGTAAATTCATCTAGAGGATATAATAGTCCTAAAGGGTGGATGAACCTAAATAAAGCTTTAAAATGCATGAAGTAAAACTGAAAGGAGAAAGAGACAAATCCATAATTATAGTTGAAGATTTCAGTATCCCTTCTCATTAATATATAGAATAAGTAGTCAGAAAACCACAGGATATATGTTCAACAACATCAAAAACCTTGACCACAAGTCAAGATGATTGGCCAGTTTTCTAATTGTGTTGTTAATTTATCGTAGAGTTTTGAGAGTTCTTTATGTATTATAGATATTAGTCATTTGTCAGGTATGTGGGTTTCATATATTTTCTCTTGGTCTATAGCTTGTCTTTTTATCTTTTTAACAGGGTCTTCTTCCAAGCAAATGTTTTCAGTTTCTCTGAGGTCCAATTTGCTAATTTTATTTTTTTTAGATCATACTTTGGTATCAATTCTAGGAAGTCTTTGCTTAGATCCTGAAGAATTTCTCCTTTTTTTCCTAAAACTTTTTGCCTTTTCCATTTAAGTCTGTGATCTATTTTCAGTTAATATTTTGTGTGGGATGTGAAACTTAGGTCAAAGTTTTTTGCTTTTAGATATTTAGTTGCTCTACATCATTTGTTGAAAAGATTTTCTACCCTACATTGAATTGCTTTTGCAACTTTATTAAAACACAGTTAAGTATATTTGTGTGGATCTGTTCCTGGGATCTCTATTTTGTTCTGTTGATCTATGTATCTGTCCCTCCACCAATACCAGACAGTTTTGGTTATTGTAGCTATGTAATGCTTCAAATTTGCTTTAGCCTTTTCATACATATTTTTAAAATTTTTTTTTAATGTTTATTTATTTTTGAGACAGAGAGAGACAGAGCATGAACGGGGGAGGGTCAGAGAGAAAGGGAGACACAGAATCTGAAACAGGCTCCAGGCTCTGAGCTGTCAGCACAGAGCCTGACGTGGGGCTTGAACTCAGACCGCGAGATCATGACCTGAGCCGAAGTCGGACACTTAACTGACTGAGCCACCCAGGCACCCCAGCCTTTCCATACATATTTTTGAATAATCTTGTCTCTAAGTACAAGTAAGTCTTCTAGGATTTTGAGAGGAATTGCATTAAATCTAAGTATCAATTTGGGGAGAACTGACGTGTTCACTGTTGAGTCTACCAGTCCATGAACATAGTATGATTCTCCATTTATTTAGATCATCTTTGTATTTTTTCTTGTGTTTCATAGTTTTCATCGTACAAATCCTGTATGTGCTTTGTTTTTATATTTAAGTATTTCTTTTTTTTGAATAATTGTAAATGGAATTTTAGTTTTAATTTCAGTGTCCACGGACTCATTACTAGTGAATTCACTTTTTTTATATTTATCTTGTATCTCACAACTTTGTACTGTAGGAGTTGTTTTTCTTTTTTTTTTTTTTTTTTACCTACCCAGTTATGTTTTCTGAGAATAGGGACAGTTTTAATTCTTTTTTATCTGTATCCTTTTTATTTCCTTTTCTTGCCTTACTGTTCTGGCTAAAACTTCTAGCATTGTCTACCACTGTGATGAGTAACAGTGATGAGATAGATATCGGCTTTCTTTGTTGTCTATCTTCAGGGAAAGCATTTTGTTAATTGTAGTTCTGTAGATGCTCTTTATTAAGTTGAGGAAGTTCTCTTCTAACCCTATTTTCTGAAGATTTTTATCATGAAGAGATATGAAGTTTGTCAAATGCTTTTTTATATCTATAGATATAGATATCTATATCTGTCTATCTATATAGATATCTATTTATATCTATAGATAACGTTGTGTGTTTTTTCTTTACTTTGGCGGGTTACATTTATTTTTTTTTGAATATTGAACCAGTCTGATTACTGGAATAAATCCCACTTTGCATTGGTGTATAAGTCTTTTAATATATGGCTGGATTCTATTTTCTAATATTATGCTAAGGATGTTTTCATCCATATTCATGAGGAATATTGCTTTTTAGTTTTCTGTTTTCATATTGGTATCAGGGTATTCTGATCTTCATAAAATAAATGCAGAAGTGTTCCCTCTTATGTTTTCTGGAAGATTGTGTAAAATTGGTTTTAATGCTTTGTTAAAATGTTTGGTAGTCTTTTCCAATGAAACCATCTGGCCCTGGAGTTTTATTTTTGAGAGGTTTAAATTATTAATTCAGTGTCCTTAATAGTTATAGATTAATTCAAATGATCTTATTTCATATTTGGTTACTATTAGTGACTTGTGTTTGAGAAAGTGATCCCTTTTGTCTAAGTTGTCAAACGTGTATGTAGAATTATTCATACTGTTCCCTTATTATCCTTTTGATGTCTGCAGGGTCTCCAATGCTATCCCATGTTTCATTCCTGATATTGGTAATTTGTTTGTTTTTTTGGTCACTCTTGCCTCAGGTTTTTCAAGTTTACTGACTTCTTGAAGTATAATTGACATATAAACTTGTAAGATATTTAAAGCATTATGGTGATTTGATATATGTTTATTTTGGGGAATGATTCTCCCATCTAGTTAATACATCTATCACCTCACATAATTATTTTTTTAATTTCTTTTTGAAGAGAGCACTTAAGTTGGACTTTTAGCAAACTTCACTTATATAATACAGTGTTATTCACTTTAATCACCACATTTTACATTAGATCCTCAGGCCCTATGGCTGAACTTTGTACCCATTATCAGCCTCTTCCTATTTCCCCTACCCTCCAGTTTATTATTTTCTGTCTCATTATATACAAAGATTAACTCAAAATAAGTGTGACAAACAAAAAGGCTGAAACTACAAAATTTCTAGAAGAAAACAGAGGAGAAAGTCTTCACCCTTGAGAAGGGTGAAGATTTTTTTGGTACAGTAAAAAAGGTATGATCCATAAAGGAAAAAGTTGCAAATTGGGTTTCATCAAAACTAACACTGTTAGGAAATTGTAAATGCAAGCCACAATCTGGGAAATAGTATTCTGTACGTGTATCTTACAAAAACCTTTTATTAAGAATATAAAAAGAACACTTATAACTCAATAATAGAATAATAAAGAACTATTTTTTTAATGAGCAACAAGTTTGAACAAAGACTTCATACAACAAATACATGAATAGCCAAGTATACAATAGATTGTTGGTTATTAGCATTATTTTTAATATTTTTCTCCTAAAACAAAACATCATTTTAGATAAACTGGAAAGAGTTACCATGTATTGATATCAAAACCCTTTTGGGTGTATATTCTTAATGATTACTGCATGTAAGAATGTAAAATATAGGGGCACCTGGGTGGCTCAGTTGGTTAAGTGTCCGACTTGGGCTCAGGTCATGATCTTGTGGTTCGTAGGTTCAAGCTCCACGTTGGGCTCTGTGCTGACAGCTTAGAGCCTAGAGCCTACTTCGGATTCTGTGTCTCCCTCTCTCTCTGCCCCTCCCCCATTCATTCTCTCTCTCTCTCTCTCTCTCTCTCTCTCTCAAAAATAATACATTAAAAATTTTTTTAAATGTAAAATATGTACATTTCTTTTTAAAAACAACTTAATGTAATCCATTTATATATACCTAATATCAAATTACCCAAAAAAGTTAAGAATAAAATGATGGATGAAGGTGTAACAGGTATATATGGACCAAGGGGAAGCAAATAGGCAAGGTTAGCATCAGATAGATAGAACATCAAATGAATCCCAGATATCACAGATGAAAGGTACAGTTGACAATGAGGGTATTACAGGATAAACATTTAATCTTCTATGTAACATTGCATTGAAGTACATAACTTGAAAATTTTTTTTAATGTTTTATTTATTTTTGAGAGACAGAGAGACAGAGTGCAAGCAGGGGAAGGGCAGAGAAAGAGGGAGACGCAGAATCTGAAGCAGGCTCCGGTCTCTGAGCTGACAGCACAGAGCCTGACTTGGGGCTCAAACTCACAAACCGTGAGATCATGACCTGAGCCAAAAGTCTATGCTTAACTGACTGAGCTACCCAGGCGCCCCTGAGCACCCCTGAAGTACATAACTTTAAAAGCTATTAAACTTCCAAAGAAAATTTACCAGAATAATACAAGGGGAAATGGTATTTATCATCACTAGAAATTAATTACAAATATTTTCATCTTCTATCTGAAAATCTAAAAATATTATTTTCAGTTATTATTGGTTGAAGAGGAAATTTGTAGGTAATTTAGAGGATGAGATTAGTACACATCAAAATCTTATCAGATTTATAAAACTGATCTCTGAGGCAATTAATCTTTTAAAAATTTTTTTTTATATTTTATTTTTTTAATGTACCTCCAAATTAGTTCGCATTTGTGCAACAATGATTTCAGGAGTAGATTCCTTAATTCCCCTTACCCATTTAGCCCATCCTCAATCCCACAACCCCTCTAGTAACCCTCTGTTTTCCATATTTAAGAGTCTCTTATGTTTTGTCCCCCTGTTTTTATATTATTTTTGCTTCCCTTCCCTTATGTTCATCTGTTTTGTATCTTAAAGTTGAGGCAATTAATTTTTAACAAGAAATACTAGAAAAAATTATCCAGGCAGCCAACTCAGTAACTTAGAAAAACAATACAAATTCAAGTATGGGGCAAGAATATGGAAGGGAATCATAAAGATACAAGTGGAAATTTACCAAAATCAGGAAAACATATTAGAATTAATTAATCCAATTATTTAATATTGGGTGGTAAAGCTTTTACTCTGGAAAAACATACTAAAAAGGAAAGCAAAAACAAAACTAGAAAGACTAAAAGGTCTGTAAAGAAAAAAGATTAGAAAATAATGAACGGTCATTCAATTGTATACTTATAAAGTGGGAAAATCTTAATGGTACTATTTTCTGCATTAAAAATATAGTGATTTCAAAAAAATGTAGAAAAAGCCAAAATAAGATTACTAAGGATATATCCCATGTGAAAAGCTTGCTGTGCCCTGCCTCATACCCTCTTAGCCTCACCTCTAATTTCAGTGACAGCTGTGGAGAACACTTGTGAGGGTTTACACTGACTGTGCTTGACAGTGTCCTAATGTGTGGTGCTGTTGGTGGGGGCAGGGAGTGAACACCCTCTGAGGCATCCCTCAGCCAACAGTGGACAGGAATTAAGGGATAAATGCTTCTTCCTGTCAGCCTTGAGGACAGACCTGAAAGGTGCTTCATGCATTCCTCACAAGATTCTGGCAGGATTAAGCCACACTTGCCCACATAGTAACCAGTTCAGTGATGCACCCACGTGTTGGCTTTTCTCCCTTCCCTATTTCTCTCTGCTTTTCCCTCACTGCTGCTTCCTGAGATCTCTCTCTCTCTCTCATAAAATATGTATACGCAAATATTTGTGTAAGATTATGCTTTCAGAGGAGAACCCAGACCAAGATACCTCTAAAAGTTTCCAGGCTCAAAGTAGTTTTTTCAGCAAATTATTTCAAACCTGCAGTGAAGAGCTATTTCTCAAACCACATTATGGGCTTTAGAATGTAGAAAAGTTTGGAAAATTATGCAGTTCATATTACATTAATATATATTCCTGATCCAGGCATATCAAAGAGTATAGGGACATTTTTCTAGTTGAAAAAAAAATACAGTGAATGGTGTTTTGTTTTGTTTTGTTTTGCTAACATTTCCCTGATTTTTAGCCAGATGTCTTTACCGTTGATTGGATTAAACTAAAATTTGTATGGGAGATGGATGCCAGGAAATGTCAACAGTTGATTTGGTTCTATGTGTATTTTTTGTGTGCAAGGTATTAGGATAAACTCTGGAGGAATTCAAAGCTGAGATAATATCTGCCTTCAGTGAGCCTTCTGACTTCTATATAGAATACATAGAGACGAACACAAACTATAATATCATAAAAACACTGTGCCCAGCATCCCAAAGAAAAATAATATATAAGATAAATAAAATAATAAGAAATAATATGCCTTCTAGGAATTTATTTTTAGTGAGGAGATAATGCATGTATCTGAAGTAAAATTAATGATGGGAAAAATAAATGGTATCAGAGGCCCAAAAGAGAGAGATGTATGAATTACAGTGACTTTCTGGAGGAGGTAGGTTTTGAACAGATTAGATAGAGGTAAGTGAAGAAAAAGAAGTGGAACATCCAAGATAATTAACAAATAGGTGGAACAAACAGCTAATATTCCAGATTGGGTGGCTTAAAATCCACTCCTATACTTTTTTGTCTTACTTTGTTATAAAAGCTATAGAGTTAAAACCACATTTCTTTTAGCTAGAATTCTTCATAGGACCTAGGTTATCTTCCAAGTTACTCTCCACCTCAAGGTGTGAAGATAGAAGTGGGCAAAATGAGGTCACAGTCACATGTAGAAGACTGGGTCTTTGGGAGTAGTTTTGGTAGAGTTACCATCATGGAATTTGAGCCATGATGGTTAACTCTACCAAAGACAGATGGTAACCAAGATGGTGGCTGGCTCCTTGGCCATCCTGGAAGTTCTCTCATAACACCTGCTGGCCTGTAGTAAATCCCTTATAGCTTCTGTTACCTGTAAGAAATCTGACCAAACGGCTGTTATTAAGGCAATATTTTGATTGCCTTGAGGATATGGCTTACCTCCTGGAAATCGTGTTTGAATTAGGCAAGGCAGGTTACAGTTGAGAAGGAATTGTATCAGTCCTAATTGGATAGATGATAAAGCAAAAATAGTAAAATGTTACTGACAGTATCTAGGTGCTAGGTAGATGAGTGATCACTGTAAACTTCTATTTTCCAGTTATGTTTGAAATTTTTCATAATGTTAGGAAAATTAAAGCTTGTAGGAAAACACTTGAACTGCTCCAAGTAAATTTGAATTTTCCTGAAAAACTTGTGCTTGTCACTTGTAGATTATTATTCTGAAAAATATTTCCCAGTAATTTGAATCATAATTTCAGGCAAGATTCTAGAATGATTCTTTGTGGGTACAAATTTCACAGACCACAGATTTAATGATCTCAGTTATGCAAAAAAGTTTTTATGTCAGCTCCTTTCAAAATAGATACAAATTAAAATTTAAAAATAAAAGAAGGCAATCCAAAGTAACATGTCCTTTATCCAACTAGTGTTAACAGGGTGAGGGAAAGTGTTATCTTGAAAAGGCTTAATTTTTCAGCTTTATTTCATATTGTAACACTGCACTTAACCAAACTCTATCCACCCTTTCTTTATAAATCTGTTGTAAAGAAACAGTTACTGAATCAATGTTTATACGGATTGTTGTTTAGGAGGAAGCAGAAGAGAAATTAAGAAAGCAAAAGGAGTTGAAACAAGATTTTCTAGAACAAATGGCCCTGAAGGAACTAGTACTCCAGGCTGCAAAAGAGGAAGAGGAGACCTTTAGAAAAGCTACGCTAGCTAAGCTTGCTGAGGATGATCGAACAGAACTGATGAATGCTCAGAAGCAAAGAATGAAGCAGCTAGAACACAGGAGGGCTGTGGAAAAGCTTATTGAAGAGCGTCGCAACCAGTTCCTTGCAGACAAAGTAAGAAAAAGTGTTCATTTTTGTTATCACTGAACAGTAGTCAGCTCATCTATTCATCCACTCAGCATTTAACTGAAACCCTTTTATGTGCCAGGTGATGTTAGATATCTGCTTACTAGTCACATGGCATAGACATTTTCTGACCATTTATTTATGCATCTAGAATGTATTTATTGATGCTTTCTATGTGCTAGACACCGTTTGGTGTTGAGAACATATGTACAGCTAAGTCTATGACATCTATGATTTTATTTTATGGTCTTGGTTAAAGAAAATATATAAAAACAATCATTGTAAAGATATGCCAGGTACACGTGACAATAATTATACAGGTATGGGCATCTTGGTGTGGTAGACAGGGCACAGATCATGAGTGCCCTGGATGCTATTTTAAGGAAGGTGGTCTTTATCCAGGGGAACCCACTGAAAAATTAAGAAAGCTATCTGATAAGATCTGCACTTGGAAAGATGACTTGAGTAGTGGTACTGGGGGTACTGCCTGGAGTGAGACCAGAGACAGGGAGATCAGTTAGGACATTACTACCATCAGTCCATGATAGGTGGGGAAAGCCTGTGCAAATAGAGAAGGGGGCCATGTGAGAGATGTTAGGGAGATAGACTTGATGGGGCTTGCTGACCAGTTAGCTGGGTCTGGAGAGGTGAGAGCAGGATTATGCCTGCTACTACCACTAAATAATACTATTGCTTCCATCTTCAGTGAGTGAGTGGGTGATGTCCTAAAGAAAACAAAGAAAAATAGATTTCAAGGGGGTATATAATTCCATTTTGTCCACATTGATTTTGAGGCCCCAGGGGTTGATTTCTTAGTTGGAAATATGGATTTAAGAGTTGGAGATGGAACTAGGTTTGTGCCTTTGGACACATTGATTTATCTATTTTATGTTTGATTTATAAAACTGAAATAATACTTAATCTGCCACACCAGCTTGTTGTGCTTTAAGAACCAAATAAGAGGGGCACCTAGGTGGCTCAGTCGGTTAAGCGTCCGACTCGGGCTCAAGTCATGATCTCATGGTTCATGATTTCGAGCTCCGCGTCAGGCTCTGTGCTGACAGCTCAGAGCCTGGAGCCTGCTTCACATTCTGTGTCTCCCTCTCTCTCTGACCCTCCCCCACTCACACTGTGTCTCTCTTTCCTTCAAAAATAAATAAACATTAAAAAAATTCAAAAAAAAAGAACCAAATAAGATAACGTATAAGTGCTTTGTAAAGATAAACACTCTAAATATGAAGAGTACAGATTAGGCATAGGGTAAATATTTTAAAATAATTAATATAAGTGGTAGTGTAACAACTAACATTTATTGAGCTTTTACATATGTCATTCAACTATTCTAAGCTCATTTCAAGCAAATAACTTTAACCTTTCAACTCTATGAGTTAGGTAGGTCGGGGTTTTATAGCAAGTAAGTGGCAGAGCTGGAATTAAGTTAATTGATATCCTAATGATGATCTTTTCCAGTATGAGTAGGCAGAAAGAAATCTCAGGATATTCTTGTAATCAATAGATACTGATCTGCTAGGCATTCTGCTGAGTATTGGTGAGAGAACCAAAATAAATACAAGTTAATTCTGGTACTTTCTAGTGTAGTACAAAAAATGGGGTATAGATTCCCAAAACTCTCAATTATATATAAAATTATACTGAGAATACATTTCTTAAATGTACAGTGTACATTTATAGAATTTGGTAGTTATAATTTACCAATTGTGCAATACAGTTGACCCATGAACAACACAGGGGATAAGTAAGGGTGCTGACACCTCCCCCAACCCCCACCCCAAAAATCCACATAAAATTTTTGACTCCTCCAAAACTTAACTAATGGCCTCCTGATGACCAGAAGCCTTCCTGATAACATGAAGAGTCAACTGGCACATGGGGTGCCTGGGTGGCTCAGTCAATTGAGCATCTGACTCTTGATTTCAGCTCACGTCATGATCCTAGGGTTGTGGCACTGAGTCCCACATTGGGCTCTGTGCTGTGCATGGAGCCCTGCTTAAGATATTCTCTCTCTCTCTCTCTCTCTCTCTCTCTCTCTCTCTCTCCCCCACTCCCTCTCCCCGCCTCTGTCCCTCTTCCCAGCTTGTGTTCTCTCTGTAAAATAAAAAAATAAAAAAGATTATCTTATTTTAAAAAAGTCAATTAGCACACATTTTATATACATATTATAAACTATATTCATATAATAAAGTAGCTAGAGAAAACAATCTTATTAAGAAAATCATAAGAGAAAATATCTTTATGGTACCATATTATATTACTGAAAAAAATCTGCAGGTAAGTGGACCCACGCAGTTCAAACCTGTGTTGTTCATGGGTCAACTGTGCATTTATGGCAGAACTATGTGGGTTTTCCTGGAAATACATAAAAGATGAATAAAAGCAGAAGAAGGCTATTCTAAGTTGGCAGCATATGGAATTACCCACAATGAGAAACTTGAGTGATAGAGGAGTTTAGACATGATACAATAGGAAATTGGTGATCACAACATGGTCTTAGGAAGAAGAGAATGTAGTGATTCAAGAGTGAGGTGATGAGTACCTAGAATAGGTTAACAAAGCATGGGAGAAGCAAGAAAGGAAGAGTTTAAATATTTTTAAAGGAATATGAGACTGGTATGTTTTGTTTTGTCTTGTTTTGTTTTGTTGGTGGATCATATAGGGTAGACTGGAGGAAGGAGTCAAAATAACTCCAAGGTTTCAACTAGGAGAACTCAAAGAATACCAAGTGCTGTTATGTTTTGAGTCAGAGAAAAAAGATAATTACTTCAGTTTATATCATGTTGGACTTGAAATAGAAATACAAATTGAAAATATCTTGAAGGCACTTGACTCAGAGGAGCAAAGCTTAGGTCAAGTTTTCCTAAACATACATATCTGGCATTAATTAGCACACAGAGATTCCAAGAATATATTATAATGAGAAACAATCAGAAGGCCAATGATGGAGTCTCAGCGAACATTCTTACTTAGGAGTAGAAGGAGGAGGAAAAAAACAATGACAAGACCAAGAGATGGTCAGAAAGGCAAGAGAATCTGGATGGTTGTAGTCACAGAAAACTAAGCGAGGTCAGCTCTTTTTTTTTTTTTCTGCTCCATGAAGTGGGGAGGTGGGGGGGATACTTGGAGTTCAATTTTTAGGACTCTTCTATTCTTATTCATTTCATGCTTTTGTTCTGATGCCATATTTCTAGCTGTCTAAATGATATAGTTGGAAATTTTGTAGGTGCCTTAGAATTTAGTTTCCAAAAGTGAACATTCCACACAAACTTTTTACAGTTTCTGTAGCCTGAATCTTGGTTAAAGACAGCATATTCAGTCAGTCACCCAAGTCTATGACTTTGAAATCATCCTGGACTTTTCCCCATTCCTATCTAATAATTTTTAGTCAGCCACCAAATTCCATTGACTTCATTTCAGTAATAAGTCTTAAATCCAGTTTCTTTTCTTAATAACTTAGTTCAGACATTTAATACCATTCCTATGGACTACTGAAATTGTTATCTACTGGTCACCATATGACTAGTCCATCTGCTACTAGTTATAATGGGCTTAAAAAATTCATTATGTCCTCCTCGTACTTAAACCTAAGTGGATTCCTACAGCATAAAATCCCAATTCCTTATCTTTGATAAATCAGTCATGATCTACTCTAACCTTTAAGGGTTAACCTTTAAGCACCTAGCATTTTGCTTGACAAGTGGTGAATAATAAATGTTTGTTGAATCAAGGAGGGTGATCAACAGTGTCAGACAAGCAGAGCAGTCAAGGAGGATGAAAATTAGAATTTTGATGAAAATTTGAAATGATCAGAAGGTTTTGAATACTCCTTGCCTAGAAAGAGGTAGAAACAGTGATAGACCGTCCTATCTCATGGCTTACAGAGGTAATTAGAAAGCTCCTAGAAAAGTTAGCAAGGCAACTATAAATGGAAATCACATAAAACCACCTAAAGCATAGATATTTCTACAATTTATGTCTTAATTTTCTTAATTTTTTCTAATGTAAATATTCCTAATATAAAGCTGTGTGCTAAAAGTGTCTGTGAGATTGGGTCACATTTTTCTTGCCCAAGAGCAAGGGTGGATTTTCATGATCATGGAACACATTAATCCTATAAGGTTCTAACTCTGTTTTTTTAGATTTCAGATATATTCCTAAATAGGTAACTACAATTCTGTCTACCTCTAAAAAAATCATATGGTTAGACAAAATATAAAACTCCCCAGGAAAGAGTTACCTAATACCAGCTCTATTGAGTTTGTCTAAATGGACAAATTGGTTTCATACTTTCTATTTACCCTAATTTACTATGAAAGTGTTTATTAGGATAAATATTTAATGTGTTTACCACATCCCAAGTAGAGAAATCTTATATTCTACCCCAACTAGAGACCATACATCATTGGACAAAAATCTAACAACTGACCTTTCCTCACAACGTTTCAGAATCTTTTGCATCTCCTTTTTATAAAGAACAGATCAGTTAGGATTAGGTTTGGCTGCAGGTACAGAGTATCAAATTAATAGTGGCATAGTAGATAGTTTACTATTCTCACATAAAAGTCTAAGGGAATTCAGGGCTGGAATGGAGGCTTTATTCAGCCTTCAGGAACCAGGGTCATCCTAGCATTTCGCTGTGGCTTCTGTAGCCTATACCCTTTATCTTCATGGTCTAAATTGGATCTTCACCCTTCATGTTTCAAGTAGCAGATGGAAGAGTTGAAGAGAGACAAAGTGGGTGTATACGATTGATTCCTGGAATCTGCCATATGACACTTTTGCTTATAGTCCATTGGCAGAAACCAAGTCCTGTTGTGACCACACATGATTATAAGGGAGCCTTAGAAATATAGTCTCAAAACAAATTCAGGTATAACGATTCCATGGCAGATTCTATAACTTTATATCATCTTAGAAAATAAGTAAGAGCCACTCAACTCTTTGATTCAATAACAAGATGGGTAGAGAGTGTAAGTCTTTTCTCAGCTACCAATGCTTCTTCTGATTCTGTAATGCAAATAAGGTAATATCATAGTAGACAAAATAGTCTCATTAGAAGCCATTAAAGGCTTAAGTGGCATTGGATATGGCTGTGTCCTAGCATCCTTCTTTATTTGGTAACTATGAAGAGTTTTGAAGAAATTGTGACCCTAGGAAACTACTTATTGCACAGACCAGCTCAACATTAATACTACTTTAATTCTATGTAGGAATTCATCACTACTTCAGTGGCCTGCCTTTAGCACCCTTCCCTTTCCAATAGATTATTTGGATACAACGCTGTAAGAGTTCTTTTAAGCCCTAAAACTTTTAAAACTGGCCATCTCTTCCATAGCATGTGGCACAGAATTTTGGTGCGGTTACATGAGAGCATTCAGAACTGTTGCCTGAGAAACACTGGTTCTCCTGTTAGAACTCTTGCTGCTACTCCTGTGCTTCATATGGGCTCTTAACATTTTTAACATACATGGAAATATTTATCTTTTAGATATCCCTATTCTGTTTCATCCAGTTTTTGGTTTTGTTTTACACTGAAAGCTGCCTTCAGCAATTGGCATATGGTAAACATTACATAAATATTTGAATTAATTAGGAAGTCCCTTCTTTGTACATTTTTTCCTTGGTGATGAAGATACTGTCCTGAAGACATATACTTGCCTCCCTAAAATCCCAGCCATGCCTATTTTTTTGTATCCTTAAGGGAATAGTGACTGTAAAAAAGAGATTTGTATATATATAATAAATATAAAAGATATATATACTACATAATATTTTCTGAAGTTAGTGTAAAAAATAGTTCAGTTTTATCTAATCCACTGCAAGATGGCTTTATTTGATGACTTCTTAAAAGATTAATGTATTCTGTGACAATAAAATTTCATTTACATTTCCAGCAACGTGAACTGGAAGAATGGCAGTTGCAGCAAAGACGACAAGGATGTATTAATGCAATTATTGAAGAAGAAAGACTAAAGCTTCTCAAAGAACATGCTACAAAATTACTAGGATATCTTCCTAAAGTAAGTGAGATTTAATTCAAGGTATAATCTTCCTAAACTCTAATAATGGGGAAAAAAAACAGAGGGCCTGGGTTTCACTTACTTGTGGCTGTTACAAAGCAGCAGTGGGATCAGAGGCAGTCATTGAACATCTGTCTCTAAAATTAGAGTTGGTCTTGGCACATTCTTTTTTTTTTTTTCTTAATATTTATTTTTGAGAGAGAGACAGAGTACAAGCAGCAAAGAGTCAGAGAGAAAGGAGACACAGAATCTGAAGCAGGCTCCAGGCTCTGAGCTGTCCGCCCAGAGCCTGACTTGGTGCTTGAACTCATGGACTGTGAGAGCATGACTTGAGCTAAAGTCAGAAGCTTAACTGACTGAGCCACCCAGGTACCCCAAATCTTGGCACATTCTTAAAGTAGGAGCTAGATTTACTGAATTTAAATTTTAGAAGTTCTTTTTCCCTTTTGGTGTAGGAAGTCTAAAACTAAACTACCCTAAAGGAACTGTGATACTTTTTGTACAGGAAACTCTTGTAATTGGTAACACTGATAACAGAAACATGCTTGAACCGAGTCCGAGACAGAGCTGCTGTATAATGGGAGGTTATAAGTAGGTACTAAGTAATCTATTTTTAAAAGTACTTCCAGAAGGTAACAGATTTTCATGTATAAGTGGGATACATTCTGACTATAAATGAAGTAACAATGGATTTTCCTAAGCCCCATAAACATCTGGACTCATGTAAATAAAATTTACAACCTTCAAATAGAAATGTCATTTGATATTTTATTCCATTGGAAGAATAAAGTGCTTATTTTGGGTTCAGTCCAGTGCTAAGGAAAGATAAAGGGAAATATATGAGTAATTATTGCTTGTCCACAGGATGTTATAGTCTAATTGGCTGATTGGATTAATGAATATGAAATGATATACTGACAAAAGCTATAAGAAATTCATTTCAAAAAAATTAGACTATAAATTCTGGAGAATCTCAGTTTAGATACTTTTAAAAGGAAATAAATGTGGAGATAAGGAGAGTCTAACAAACCTGTTCTGCCAAAATGATTTTAATCTTTTAGGTCCTAATGGCCCTAAATGACCTAAATTATTCTTTAGCTCCTTTAAATTACATAAGTAAATATTTAACAGCCTTTTATTGTGTACTATAAGGAAAAGAAAAGTAAATAAAAGCATCAAGAATTTCAAAGGGCTTGCTTAAAGGGCATGTAACTCCAAATCTGGAGTCTTTCCTGCAAGACAATGTTTGCTGATCAACCATAGAATGGAGGTGAGAGCCAATCCCATGCATGAATCTGGCAAAGCTCAGTCTCTTAACTCTGACTGCTCTCATACCTTATGAAATTCTCATTCAGCCAATCCAAGCAGTGGTACTTGAGGTAGTAAAATAGAATTCCAGATTCCTATTACAAATTCCTATACTGGAGCTGATAAATAAAATCAGGAAATCAGGTCAAAGATTTCATTATACACAGAGTCATAATTTTCAGAGACTAGTGATATTATATGTAAACCTATGAAATAGATTTCATTATCTTGGAGATAACTTTACAAATTTTTGTAGTCTATATGTTAGTCTTAGAAGCATTTAGTTAAATATTCTGGCATTTGAAGTAACTCACAAAATATTTTTCCTGTAGGGAGTATTTAAAAAGGAGGATGATATTGATATGCTTGGTGAAGAGTTTAGAAAAGTATATCAGAAAAGGAGCGAAATTTGTGAAGAGAAGTGATACCATCAAGATTTGGTAAAACCTGGATTGTTTTGTTTTCACCACTAGATGTCAGTGTGACTTTTGTTTCACAGGTCAGTGATAGAATCCATAATCTATTTGGATTTTGTAAAGCAACTCTGTATTTCATCATTTGTAAACAATTATCTATAAGAAAATATTTGTTTTCTGATAAAATTAAATTGCAGAATATTTTTTATCTATAAAATTAATTGCTATTAGCCAAATTCTTGTTCTTGTACTGATAATTTGAAGAGCTGAGTTACACACCACATTACAACATTTCCTTTATATAAATACAATACAGCCGAACCCAGGAGACTAACTTTTCCATACTACTCCTCCTGCTCAGAGCTTGGTATTTGTGTTTAGGGAAATTATCTTTTTCTTTCTACTATAAGGGAAAAGAATAGTAAAGAGTGAGGAATTTCAAAGTGCTTTATTGTCAATAAGAACTTAAATGACAGTTTATGTGCTAGTACTGTTTTTATTAACTAGAGCTAAATCACCAGAGCATAAAATACTTTATATAAAAGGGCAAGTGGCTCACAATTTTCTAATAATCATCTATCAATTTTGTATCCACCCCAAATCTAAACAGGGAATTTGTTGCAATTGCTTTGATTTCATTATCAAATATCTTATTTATAAAGAGTAAAAATAAATCATTAAAACTTTAAAATGTATATGGGGCACACAGTCAGTTATACAGACTAATTAAAGTAGGTCACTTATCAATTTCCCCATTCAAGTGCCTTCATAAATTCCTCTTCGGTGAAAGACAGCATCTTGGCAGCTTCAATATGCATCTGTGTTTGTAACAAATCAATATTGTTTTAGCATTAAGAGTAGACCACAGGACAACACGCAGTTGATAAAAATGTGTATATAAATATGCTATCAAATGATAAGCTCTGTTGGAATGTGTACTCTAATTCCAATAAACATATTTGAAATAATTACATTCAAGGGTCAGCCTGTAAAAGCCTATTTGTCCATGGTGGTTACTGAATCAACCTGTTGAGAGAACACGTCAGTAGTATTTTAATACATAACCTTTGCAAAAAGGGAAAGTGGCAGAGCCATGGCTTCGAATCTTCTCACCACCAGGTAATTCATGTGTAGAGAAGGGAAGAGTGATTTGGAATCCATTTTCACTCTTCCGTGTTTAAAGAGGCAAACCAATCCAATAAGATAATAGCATATTATACTCTTGTATATACTTTCTATCATTAGGGAGTACCCATACTGTATTTACCAGTCCCATTTTCCACATTACTAATTTACCTGCCTGAAAATATCCATTTGCTTGGATGACATGTTATGTAGAAATCTTATTATGTATGTTCTATAGGTAAAATTTTGCACCTAAGCATATCAAACACATCTAAAAATATCTACAATTTAACTGTGTTTTTTTTTAGAATAGACTCACCTTCTGCCTTTTTAAAACATCAATTAATTTTAACTGCTTCTTGAACCCTATCATTAATTCTCCTTTTTGTTTTTCTAGCTTCTTGTTTTCAGACTTTAATGCTTCAATTTTTTTGTGGTCTTCATTGGCTATATCCTGCACAAGGAAAAACAAATCCCATATAGTCTTCAAATTATAAAAACTATAGTCACTTTGTAATAACTACCTTTAAAATATAAAATTTTTGTAAATCTTCTTTGCATTACTGAAAAACTGACTTTGATAACTCATACATTTTAAGCATTTTAAATATAATTCAGTTCTAATTCCAGTAGTGGCAGAGTAACTTATAATGGACCAAACTCTTCTGAGGGTAACAATAACATATTTGAAGGCACAGATGAGTAATCAATAGTAAGCAGAAAGTGGAGATGATATGATCCTTGAAAAAAGGGAAATAAACTGACTGAGGTCCATATTCAACTGGCTTCTGAGAGCACTTTCCACTTAATGGGTTCACAGGAGATAGACCTCAAGGAAAAAGTAGTTTTACTGGGCTAAGGAATGAAAGAGCAGGGTTGCCAGGGTGGTAGAAATTTCCAGGTGGCAAATCCTGGAAAGAAAAGAGCCCTCAAAATTCCCTCAAATCCTTGGCAGATACCTAGATAGCCCACGTGCAGAGTGAGACCCCTAGGAAAGACAACATGAAAGGCAAGAGCTGTGGTCTAGAGAGCTGGGAAGAGAATTCAGCCAGTGGCCTGACAAGGCAGAGTTTGTAATTTTGGCAAAAATTACCTGAATGAGCTCTGCAGCAATTTCGACAGTGCAGAAAAAATATCTGTGAGCTTTAAGACAGGTCAGTAGAATTTATTTAAGTATGGGAAGATCTTAAAGAAATATTAAAGGAAGTCTTTCATGCAAAAGGACAATGATACCAGAAGGAAATCTGAATCTACATACACATAAAAAAGTACCAGAAATAATAGAATATTAGACTTCTTTTCAAAATAAATCTCTGTAAAAGATAATTAACAGCGATATCACCAAGATTAGGAAGCTCCAGACCCTTCTCCCCCCAACAAATACACAGGGAAACACTGAAGATACAATATACTCCCCAATGTAACGTGAGAACTCTAGAAGCCAATTAAGCAGCAGTAACAACCAAACACCTAACCAACAAAAAGTCACATTCAAAATGATAGGAAATTTTATGGCCTTTATGCTCACCCTTTCCCCTCACTCTCCTGGCCTAGTGGAAAAAAGCCTCTAAATTCATGGGAAAAAGAGTGGAACTTACTTGTGATGTTCTGACTTGTCTGAGGATTGCTTGAGGGACTGTCTTGCCTGACTCAGAGCACTGATGGGAACTGCTACACCTGAGGGCTACTGGGGGTCTGCAGAACCATGAATGCCTAAGGGCAAGAGATTATGGGCAGAGGAATAAAATACAACATCTAAGGCCCTGAGAAGCAGCAGGGCTGAGACTCCTAGGAAATTAAGACGTTTAAATGACAAAAAGAGCTTTAAGACATATAGAAAATAATACAAAATGGTAGCAGGAATTTCCTCCCCATCAGTAATAACTTGAAATGTAAGTGAATTAAAGTCCCCATAGATTGGATTTAAAAAACAAGATCAAGTATATACTGTCTACAAAAGACTCACTTTAGATCTAAGGACATACACAGATTGAAAATGAAAGGATGGAAAAAGATAATCCATGCAAATGGTAAGCACAAGAGGATGGAGGTAGCTACAATAATACCAGACAAAATAGACTTTCAGTCAAAACAGGTACGAGAGACCAAAAAAAGGCCATTATATAATAATAAAAGGCTTAATTCACCAAGGAGCTATAACAATTATATATGCACCCAACATGAGTTCCTAAATATATGAAGCAAACATGGACAGAATTGGTGGGAGAAAAAGAACCACTCTACAGTTACAGTAGACTTCAATACCCCACTTACAATAATGGATAGAACCAGAAAGAAGAGCAATAAGAACAGTACTTGAACAACCCTAAAGACCAACTGGACCCAAAAGACATTAGAACATTACACCCAAGAAAAGCAGAATATATATTTTTCTTAAGTGCACATGGAACATTCTCCAAAATAGACCATTTTAGGCCACAAACAAGTCTTAGGAAATTTTAAAAGATTGAAACCAAAGTGTCTTTCCTGTTCACAGTGAAATGAAACTAGAAATCAATAGCAGAAGGAAAATGGAAAATCCATAAATACATGGGAATTAACATACTTTTAAACAACCAATGGGTCAAAGAAGAAATCACAAGAGAAATTAGAAAAATATCTTCAGATAAATGACGATGAAAACCCAATATAACAAAAGTTATAGGATGCAGTGAGAGCAGTGCTAAGGGGAAAATGAAATGTATAGCTATAAATGCTTACATTAAAAAAGAAGATATCTCAAATCAACAATCTCACTATAACTAGAGA
Organism: Panthera onca; assembly: GCF_046562875.1. Classification (NCBI taxonomy): domain Eukaryota; kingdom Metazoa; phylum Chordata; class Mammalia; order Carnivora; family Felidae; genus Panthera; species Panthera onca. The sequence continues at coordinate 48,026,542 of NC_138344.1, forward strand.
ACTAAACCCAAAGCTAGTTGAAAACAGAAAATAAAGCTTAGAGCAGAGATAAATGAAATAGAGAATAAAAAAACAGTAGAGAAAAATCTATGAAACCGAGTTCATTCTTTGTTAAGATCAATAAAATTGACAAACCTTTACCTAGACTAAAAAAAAAAAAAAACCCACGATGACTCAACTAACATCAGAAATGAAAGCAGGGGTCACCTGGGTGGCTCAGTCTGTTAAGTGTCTGACTCATGATTTCGGCTCAGGTCATGATCTCATGCTTGCGAGATCAAGTCCCACATTGGGCCCTGCACTGGGCATGGAGTCTACTTAAACTTCTCTCTCTCCCTCTGCCCCTTCCCTGCTCATGTTTGCTCACTCTCAAAAAAATAATAACAAAAATGAAAAAGGGGATATTGCAACTGATTTTACAGAAACAAAGCCATTTTGGAAGATTTTATTTTTTAATTTTTTTTAATGTTTACAACAGAGTGCAAGTGGGGGAGGGGCAGAAAGCAAGGGAAACACAGTATCAGAAGCAAGCTTCAGGTTCTGAGCTGTCAGCACAGAGCCCAACGTGAGCTCAAACTCACAAACCGTGAGATTATGACCTAGGTGAAGACGTTTAACCAACTGAGCCACCCAGGTGCCCCCATTTTGGGAGATGTTATTATTTATTTATTTATTATTTTTGGAAGATTTTAAATTAATGGGAGAGTAGACATTACAACTGATATCCCAGAAATACAGAAGGTAAGAGAATACTATGAACAGTGGTACACCAATAAATTGGATAACCTAGATGAAACAAATTCCTAGACATTCCCAATCTACTAAAACTGAATGATAAATACGAAATCAGTTCAGGAAATCCAAATAAATCTGTACCTAGTTAGGAGATTGAAGGAGTATTCAAAAACCTTTTAATAAGGTAATCCCTATTCAAAAACCTTTTAACAAGGAAATCCCTGAACTAGATGGCTTCACTGGTGAATTCTACCAAATATTAAAAAAAAAAAAAAAATGAACATGAACCATCTTCAAATTCTTTACCCAAACTGAAGAGAACAAAAACACTTCCAAACTCATTCTATGAAGACAGCATCAGCCTAATACCAAAGCCAGACAAAAATACAACAAAAAAACTACAGACCTATATCCCTCACAAATGCTTACATGAAAATCCTCAACAAAATAATAGCACACAATTCCACAGTACATGAAAAGGACTGTACAGAATGACCAAGGGGGATATACTCCTGGAAGCAAGGATGGTTCAACATAATGAAAATCAATCAATGTAACACTTCACATTAACACAATGAAAGAAACACACAATCCTCTTGAATGATGTCAAAAAAGGATTTGAGAAGATTAAACACGCTTTCATGTTAAAAAACATGAAACAGACAAGGAACAATGATCCTACTTCAACATAATAAAAGCCCCACATGAAAAGCCCACAGCTAATATACTCAGTGGTAAAAGACCAGAAGCTTTTACTCTATTATCAAGAACAAGACAAGGATACCTGCTTTTGCCACTTTATCCAACATAGTACTGGAAGTCTTGGTCAGAGCATCCAGGGAAGAAAAATAATAAAAGGCATCCAAATTAAAAAAAAGAAGAAGAAGAAACATTATTCCTGTTCACAGATAACACATGTATGTGGAAAACCCTAAAGATTCTACATGAAATCAGTTATGTTTTATATACTAACAATGAATATTCCTAAAAAGAAATAACCATTGTACAATAACCATTGTATTGTAACCATACAATAACCATTGTATTCAAAAGAATACAATACTTAGGAATAAACATAACCAACATGAAAGACTTTTACACTGAAAACTTGAAAACTGCTGAAAGTATTTAAATCCAAATAAATGGACAGATATTCTGTGTTTGTGGATTGGAAAGACTTATTTTTATGATGCCAATACTACCCAAAAGATATTTATAGATTCAATGTCATCTCTATCAAAATCCCAACTGTGTTTTTTTACAGAAATGGAAATATCCATCCTAATATTGATATGGAATCTCAAAAGGATATAAATGGTCAAACAATCCTGAAATGAATAACAACGTTGGAGGTCTCATACTTCTGGATTTCAAAACTTATTACAAAGCTACAGTGATCAAAGCAATGTGATACCTTCATAAAAGACATAGACCAATGGAACAGAATGCCCAGAAATAAACACATAAGGACAAATAATTATATTGACAAGAGTGCCAAGACCATTCCCTGGGAACGGACATCCTCTTTAACACACTGTACTTGGAAACTTGGTATCTCCAAGCAAAATAATGAGCTTGTACCTCTATATCATACTATCTACAAAAATTAACTCAAGTTTGGTTAAAGACCTAAATGTAAACCCTAAAATTATTAAAGTATTAGAAGAAAACACAGGGGACATGGTACATGATATTGGATTCAGTTGTGATTTCTTAGGATGCCAAAAGTACAAGCAACCACAAAAAAATTTTAAAAAATACTACATTAAAGGACAAAATCAACAGAGTGAATGGCAAATCTCTGCAAATCATATATCTGACAAGGAATTAATATCCAGAATATGTAAAGAATTCCTACAAATCAGTAACAGAGCACAGTCAACCAATTCAAGTCCTTGCCTATTTTGTAGACCTTTCTCCAAAAAAAGATATACATATGTCTAGCAAGCACAAAAAAGGTGGTCAGTATTACTGTTCATTAGGGAAATGTAAATCAAAGCCACAATGAGAAATAACCCCCTAATAAATATTAGGATGACTACTATAAAAAAAATAAAACAAAAACCACAAAAAATAACTGCTGGTGAAAATACAGAGAAACTAGAACCCTCATGCACCATTGGTGAGGATGTAAAATGAGACCGCTCCTGTGGAAAAGCAGTATGGTTGTTTCCTGAAAAATTAATAAGTATTTGCCATATGATCCAGCAATTCCACATCTGGATATATACCCAAGAAAACTGAAACCAGGGTTAAAAAGAGTAATTGTACACTCATGTTCATAGCAGTCAGTTAAGCAGCCAACTTGATTTCGGCTCAGGTCATGATCTCATGGTTCAAGGGTTCGAGCCCTAGGTCAGGCTCTGTGCTGACATTGCAGAGCCTGCTTGGGATTCTCTCTCTCTCCCTCTCTTTCTTAAGCAACCATCAGCTTCATAAGACTATGATAAAGGTAGAAGATGTTATATATACACCTAATGATAACCATAAATCAGAAAACAGTAAAAAATATGCAAAGAATAAAGAGAAAGGAATCCAAGTATATCACTAAAGAAAATCAGCAAACCATGAAAGAGAGCAAGACAAAAGTCAGAGAAAAACTACAAAAAAATCCTACAAAACAAGTAACAAAAGGACAATAAATACATACCTATCAATAATTACTTTGAATGTAAATGGACTAAATACTCCAATGGAAACACAGGATGACAAAGTGGGTAACAACAAAATCCATCTATATGCTGCCTATAAGAGACTCATTTTAGACCTAAAAATACCTGCAGATTGAAAGTGAGGAGATAGAGAAATATTTATTTTGTAAATGGATGTCAAAAGAAAGCTGGGATAGCAGTACTTAGACAAAATAGACTTAAAACACTGTAACATAAAGCAAAGAACACTATATATAATAAAGGGGACAATCCAAGAAGAAGATACAATAATTGAAAATATTTGTACACCTAGCATGGAAGAACCCAGATCCATAAAACAGTTAAAGACAAACATAAGGGAACTAATCAATAGTAACACAATAATAGTAGGGGACTTTAACATCCCACTTACATCAATGGACAGGTCATCTAAACAAAAAATCAACAAAGAAATAGTGGCTTTGAATGACACAGGAGACTAAATGGACTTAACAGATACATTCAAAACATCCTAAAATAGCAGAATACACTTTCTTTTCAAGCACACATGGAACATTCTCCAGAACAGACCACATATTAGGGCACAAAACAAGTCTCAACAGAATTTAAAAGATCAAAGTCACACCATACATCTTTTCTGACCACAGTGCTATGAAACTAGAAATCAATCACAAGAGAAAATCTGGAAAGAACACAAATATCTAGAGGTTAAATAATAGGCTACTAAAAAATGAATGTGTCAACCAAGGTATCAAAGAAGAAATAAAAAATTACATGTAAACAAATGAAAATGAAAACACAACAGTACAAACTCTTTGGGGTATAGCAGAAGTGTTTCTAAAAGGGAAGTTTAGGGGCGCCTGGGTGGCTCAGTCGGTTAAGTGTCTGACTTCGGCTCAGGTCATGATCTTGCGGTCTGTGAGTTCAAGCCCCGCATTGGGCTCTGTGCTGACAGCTCAGAGCCTGGAGCCTGTTTCGGATTCTGTGTCTCCCTCTCTCTCTGACCCTCCCCCATTCATGCTCTGTCTCTCTCTGTCTCAAAAATAAATAAACGTTAAAAAAAAATGTTAAAAAAAAAAGGAAGTTTACATAAATACAGGCCTATCTCAACAAACATAAAAAGTCTTAAATAAACAATCTAACCTTACACCTAAAGGAGCGAGAAAAAAAAAAGACCAAACAAAACCCAAAACCAAAAGAAGAAAATAATAAATGTTACAGCAGAAATAAATGATATAGAGACTATAAAAATTATAGAACAGATCAATGACACCAGGAGCTGGTTCTTTGAAAAGATCAACAAGATTGATAAACCTCCAGGGAGACCCATCAAAAAAAAAAAAAAAAAAAAAAAAAAAAGAGGACTCAAACAAAATCATAAATGAAAGGAAAAATGACAACCAACACCATAAAAAGAATTTTAAGAGAGTATTATGAGAAACTATATGCCAACAAATTGGACAACCTAGAAGAAATGGATAAATTCCTAGAAACAAATAACCTACCAAAACTGAAAGAAATAGAAAATTTGAACAGAATGATTACCAGCAATGAAATTGAACTAGTCAAAAAACTTCCAACAAACAAAAGTCCAGAACCAGACAGCTTCTCAGGCAAATTCTATTGAACATATTTTATTTTTTAATCTTTATTAATTTATGTTGAGATAGAATCCCAAGAAGGCTCCATGGTCAGCATGAAGCCTAATGCAGGGCTTGATCCCACAAATCATGAGATCACGACCTAAGCTGAAATTGAGAGCCAGATGCTTAACTGACTGAGCCACCGAGGTGCCCCAAATTCTATCAAACATTTAAAGAAGAGTTAATATCAAGTCTCCTCAAACTATCCCAATAAACATAATAGGAAGAAAAACTTCCAAATTCATTCTATGGGATTAGTATTACTCTGATACCAACACTAGATAAAACCACCACAGACACACACACACACAAACCCACAAAGAACTACAGGCCAATATCTCTGATGAACACAGATGCAAAACTCCTCATCACAATGTTAGTAAACTGAATCCAGTAATACATTTAAAAAAATCATTCATCATGATCAAGTGGGATTTATTCCTGGGATTCAAGGGTGGTTTAATATTCATAAATCTCTCAACATGATAGAGCACATCACTAACAGGATACAAACCATATGATCATTTCCAAAAAGCTTTTGACAAAGTACAACATGCTTCATGATAAAAACAAAAAACTCAACGAATTAGGTTTAGAGGGAACATAACTAAACATAATAAAGACCTTATATTGAAATCCCACAGCATATATCCTACTCAGTGGTGAAAAACTGAGAGCTTTTCCCCTAAGGTCAGGAGTAACACAAGGATGTCCACTCTCATCACTTTTATTCACCATAGAACTAGAAGTCCTAGCCACAGCAATCAGACAACAAAAAGAAATAAAAGGCATCCAAATTGGTAAGGAAGAAGTAAAACTTTCACTATGTGCAGATGACATGATACTCTATATAGGAAACCCTAAAAAGTTCGCCAGAAAATTACTAGCACTGATAAATGAGTTAAGTTGAGGGATACAAAACCAACGTATAGAAATCTCTTGCATTTTTATACACTAATAATGAAGCAGCAGAAAGAGAAATTAAGCAAGGAATCCCATTACAGTTGCACCAAAAATAATAAAATACCTAGGAATAAACCTAACCAAAGAGGTAAAAGACTTGTACTCTGAAAACTATGAAACACTGATGAAAAAATTGGACATGACACAAAGAAATGGAAAGATATAATAAACATGGTCATGAAATGGGAGAACGAATACTGTTAAAATGTCCTTACTACCAAGCAATCTACAGATTAAATTCAATCCCTATCAAAATACCAACAGCACTTTTCACAGAACTAGAATAAACAATCCTAAAATTTGTATGGAACCATAAAAGACCCCAAGTAGCCAAATCAATCCTGAAAAAGAGAAACAAAACTAGAGGGAAGTATTACAATTCCAGTCTTCAAGTCATATTACAAAGCTCAAGTAATCAAAACAGTATGGTACTGGCACAAAACAGATTAATAGAACAGAGTATAGAGCCCCCAATAAACCCACAATTATATGGTCAATTAATCCTCAACTAAGGAGGAAAGAATATGCAATGGGAAAAAGTGTCTTTAACAAATGGAGTTGGAAAAACTGGACAGCTACATGTGAAAGAATGAAACTGGACCACTTTCTTATACCATACATAAAAATAAATTCAAAATGGATTAAACATGAGACCTGAAACGATGAAAAAAACCTAGAAGAGCAGCAGTAATTCCTGTGACATCAGCTATAGCAATATTTTTTCTAGAGATGTCTCCTGAGGAAAGGGAAATAAAGCTTAAAAAATAACTATTAGGATCACATCAAAATAAAAACCTTCTGCACAGTGAAGTAAACAATGAACAAAACTAAAATGCAACCTACTGAATGGGAGAAAGTATTTGCAAATGGCCTATCCTATAAAGGGTTAATATCCAAAATATATAAAGAACTTCTACAACTCAACACCCAAAACCAAATAATCCAAAAATGGGCCAAAGACATGAATAGACATTTCTTCAAAGACATACAGATGACCAAAAGACATGAAAAGATGCTCAAAATCACTCATCATCAGGAAAATGCAAATCAAACCACAAGAGGTATCACCTCATACATGCCAGAATGGCTAAAATCAAAAACACAAGAAACAACAAGTGTTGGTGAGGATGTGGAGAAAAAGGAACCCTCAATGCACTGTTGGTGGGAATGCAAGCAGGTGCAGCCTCTCTGGAAAACAGTATGGAGGTTCCTCAACAATTTCAAGATAGAAATACCATATGATCCAGTAGCTCCACTACTCAATATTTACCCAAAGAACATGAAAAGAATAATTCAAAAAGATATATATGCATCCCTCTGGTTATTTAAAATAACCAAATAGGTAAGCAGCTCAAGTGTCCATCAACAGATGAAAGGATAAAGAAGCAGTGCATATACACAATGGAGTATTATTAAGCCACAAAAAGAATGAAATCTTGCCATTTGCAACACCATGGATGGAGCTAGAGAATATAATGCTAAGTGAAATAAGTCAGAGAAAGACAAATACCTTATGCTTTCACTCATATGTGGAATTTAAAAAACAAAATAAATGAGCATAAGAGAGAAAGAGAGAATGAAAGAGAGAGAGAAACTAAGAGTGAACTATAGAGAACTGATGGTTAACAGAGAGGTGAGTAGGGCAATGGGTGAAATAGGTGATGGGGATTAAGAATACGTTTATCAGATATGTGAGTACAGAAAATGTTTAAAATTGTTCAATCAGTATATTGTTTACCTTTAATATAACCTTGTATGTTAACTATAACTGAATTAAAATAAAAAACTTAAAAAAACAAAAACAAACACAAATTCATTATATGTCCACCATGAATTAAATTAGAAATCAGTAAAAAAAGTATCTGGAAAAATTACCAAATATTTGTAAATGAAACAACAAGTTTCTAAATAACTCATAAGTAAAAAAGAAATCAAAAGGAAAATTAGACAGTATGTGAATAGAATGAAAATGAAAAAATGACAAATCAAAATTTGTAGCTAAAAGAATGCATAGAAGAAAATTTACAATGTTAAATGCTTATATTAGAAAAGAAAGGGTTCAAATCAACAGATTCTGTTCCCATTTTAAGTAACTAGAAAAAGAACAAATTGAACCCAATTAAAGAGAGAGAAGGAAATAACAAATAGAAATCAATAAAAGAGAAAACTGAGGAAAAATAAATAAAAACCGATTTAGTAAGGTTCTAGTAAGGCTGATCAAGATGATACAAATTACCAATATCAAGAATAAGGAGAAAAAGAAATCTATGAGAATGTGGGAAGAACATCAATATAAATTCTCTAGTTATTCAAAGGACAATAAAGGAATAACAAAAAAAATTATATGCCGATAAATTTGACAACATAGGTAAAATGTAAAGATTCTGGATTTCAGGGATGATGGTGACGTAGGAGGATGCTGGGCTCACCACCTCCTGCTGACCACTTATATTCCACCTACACCTGCCTAAATAACCCAGAAAACCGCCAGAGGATTAGCAGAACGGAGTCTCCGGAGCCAAGTGCAGACGAGAGGCCCACGGAAGAGAGTAGGAAGGGCGGCAAGGCGGTGCATGCTACACAGACTGGCGGGAGGGAGCCGGGGCAGAGGGGCAGCCTGCCGGCCAAGCAGAGCCCCCGAGTCTGGCTTGCAAAAGCGGAGGGGCCAGAGGGAGTATGTTCCGACAGCAAGTGGGACTTAACATCTGGGAGGTTATAAGTTAACAGCTCTGCTCAGAAAGTGGGAAGGCTGGAGGACAACGGGAGGGAGAGTTGCTGAGCCCCTGATGACAGAGCTCAGTTTGGCGGGGAACAAAGGCGCTCGCCAGCACCATCTCCCTTGCCCATCCCCCAGCCAAAATCCCAAAGGGAACCGGTTCCTGCCAGGGAACTTGCTTGCACTGCACAAACACCCAACGCTGTGCTTCTGTGGAGCCACCCCTCTGGCGGTGGGTCTGACTCCCTCCCGCTGCCACAGGGCCCCTCCTAAAGCGGATCACGAAGGAGAATTGAGCTAAGCCTGCCCCTCCCGCCCCCGCCGCCGCCCCCGTGCACCTTGCCTATCCACCCCAGCTAATACGCCAGATCCCCAGCACCACAAGCCTGGCAGTGTGCAAGTAGCCCAGACGGGCCACGCCACCCCACAGTGAATCCTGCCCCTAGGAGAGGGGAAGAGAAGGCACACACCAGTCTGACTGTGGCCCCAGTGGTGGGCAGGGGGCAGACATCAGGTCTGACTGCGGCCCCGCCCACCAACTCCAGTTATTCAAGACAGCATAGGGGAAGTGCCCTGCAGGTCCGCACCACTCCAGGGACTATCCAAAATGACCAAAGGGAAGAATTCCCCTCAAAAGAATCTCCAGGAAATAACAACAGCTAACGAACTGATCAAAAAGGATTTGAACAATATAACAGAAAGTGAATTTAGAATAATAGTCATAAAATTAATCGCTGGGCTTGAAAACAGTATAGAGGACAGCAGAGAATCTACTGCTATAGAGATCAAGGGACTAAGGAAGAGTCAGGAGGAACTAAAAAACGCTATAAACGAGCTGCAAAATAAAATGGAAACGACCATGGCTCGGATTGAAGAGGCAGAGGAGAGAAGAGGTGAACTAGAAGATAAAATTATGGAAAAAGAAGAAGCTGAGACAAAGAGAGATAAAAAAATCCAGGAGTATGAGGGGAAAATTAGAGAAATAAGTGATGCACTAAAGAGAAATAATATACGCATAATTGGTATCCCAGAGGAGGAAGAGAGAGGGAAAGGTGCTGAAGGGGTACTTGAAGAAATAATAGCTGAGAACTTCCTTGAAGTGGGGAAGGAAAAAGGCATTGAAATCCAAGAGGCACAGAGAACTCCCTTCAGACGTAACTTGAATCGATCTTCTGCACGACATATCATAGTGAAACTGGCAAAATACAAGGATAAAGAGAAAATTCTGAAAGCAGCGAGGGATAAACGTGCCCTAATATATAAAGGGAGACCTATAAGACTCGTGACTGATCTCTCTTCTGAAACTTGGCAGGCCAGAAAGGAATGGCAGGAGATCTTCAATGTGATGAACAGGAAAAATATGTAGCTGAGAATCCTTTATCCAGCAAGTCTGTCATTTAGAATAGAAGGAGAGATAAATGTCTTCCCAAACAAACAAAAACTGAAGGAATTTGTCACCACGAAACCAGTCCTACAAGAGATCCTAAGGGGGCTCCTGTGAGACAAAGTACCAGAGACATCACTACAAGGATAAAACATACAGACATCACAATGACTCTAAACCAATATCTTTCTATAATAACACTGAATGTAAATGGACTAAATGCTCCAACCAAAAGACATAGGATATCAGAATGGATAAAAAAAACAAGACCCATCTATTTGCTGTCTACAAGAGACTCATTTTAGACCTGAGGACACCTTCAGATTGAGAGTGAGGGGATGGAGAACTATTTATCATGCTCCTGGAAGTCAAAAGAAAGCTGGAGTAGCCATACTTATATCAGACAAACTAGACTTTAAATTAAAGGCTGTAACAAGAGATGAAGAAGGGCATTATATAATAATTACAGGGTCTATCTATCAGGAAGAGCTAACAATTATAAATGTCTATGTGCCGAATACGGGAGCCCCCAAATACATAAAACAATTACTCATAAACATAAGCAACCTTATTGATAAGAATGTGGTAATTGCAGGGGACTTTAACACTCCACTTACAGCAATGGATAGATGATCTAGACACACGGTCAATAAAGAAACAAGGGCCCTGAATGGTACATTGGATCAGATGGACTTTACAGATATATTTAGAACTCTGCATCCCAAAGCAACAGAATATACTTTCTTCTCGAGTGCACATGGAACCTTCTCCAAGATAGATCACATACTGGGTCACAAAACAGCCCTTCATAAGTATACAAGAATTGAAATCATACCATGCATACTTTCAGACCACAACGCTATGAAGCTTGAACTCAACCACAGGAAAAAGTCTGGAAAACCTCCAAAAGCATGGAGGTTAAAGAACACCCTACTAAAGAATGAGTGCGTCAACCAGGCAATTAGAGAAGAAATTAAAAAATATATGGAAACAAACGAAAATGAAAATACAACAATCCAAAAGCTTTGGGATGCAGCGAAGGCAGTCCTGAGAGGAAAATACATTGCAATCCAGGCCTATCTCAAGAAACAAGAAAAAACCCAAATACAAAATCTAACAGCACACCTAAAGGAAATAGAAGCAGAACAGCAAAGACAGCCTAAACCCAGCAGAAGAAGAGAAATAATAAAGATCAGAGCAGAAATAAACAATATAGAATCTAAAAAAACTGTAGAGCAGATCAATGAAACCAAGAGTTGGTTTTTTGAAAAAATAAACAAAATTGATAAACCTCTAGCCAGGCTTCTCAAAAAGAAAAGGGAGATGACCCAAATAGATAAAATCATGAATGAAAATGGAATTATTACAACCAATCCCTCAGAGATACAAGCAATTATCAGGGAATACTATGAAAAATTATATGCCAACAAACTGGACAACCTGGAAGAAATGGACAAATTCCTAAACATCCACACGCTTCCAAAACTCAATCAGGAGGAAATAGAAAGCTTGAACAGACCCATAACCAGCCAAGAAATTGAATCAGTCATCAAAAATCTCCCAACAAATAAGAGTCCAGGACCAGATGGCTTCCCTGGGGAGTTCTACCAGACGTTTAAAGCAGAGATAATACCGATCCTTCTCAAGCTATTCCAAAAAATAGAAAGGGAAGGAAAACTTCCAGACTCATTCTATGAAGCCAGTATTACTTTGATTCCTAAACCAGACAGAGACCCAGTAAAAAAAGAGAACTACAGGCCAATATCCCTGATGAATATGGATGCAAAAATTCTCAATAAGATACTAGCAAATCGAATTCAACAGCATATAAAAAGAATTATTCACCATGATCAAGTGGGATTCATTCCTGGGGTGCAGGGCTGGTTCAACATTCGCAAATCAATCAACATGATACATCACATTAAGGAAAGAAAAGATAAGAACCATATGATCCTGTCAATCGATGCAGGAAAGACATTTGACAAAATCCAGCACCCTTTCTTAATAAAAACCCTCAAGAAAGTCGGGATAGAAGGAACATACTTAAACATCATAAAAGCCATTTATGAAAAGCCCACAGCTAACATCATCCTCAATAGGGAAAAACTGAGAGCTTTCTCCCTGAGATCAGGAACACGACAGGGATGTCCACTCTCACCGCTGTTGTTTAACATAGTGTTGGAAGTTCTAGCATCAGCAATCAGACAACAAAAGGAAATCAAAGGCATCAAAACTGGCAAAGATGAAGTCAAGCTTTCTTTGCAGATGACATGATACTATACATGGAAAATCCGATAGACTCCACCAAAAGTCTGCTAGAACTGATACATGAATTCAGCAAAGTTGCAGGATACAAAATCAATGTACAGAAATCAGTTGCATTCTTATACACTAATAATGAAGCCACAGAAAGACAAATAAAGAAACTGATCCCATTCACAATTGCACCAAGAAGCATAAAATACCTAGGGATAAATCTAACCAAAGATGTAAAAGATCTGTATGCTGAAAACTATAGAAAGCTTATGAAGGAAATTGAAGAAGATATAAAGAAATGGAAGAACATTCCCTGCTCATGGATTGGAAGACTAAATATTGTCAAAATGTCAATACTACCCAAAGCTATCTACACATTCAATGCAATCCCAATCAAAATTGCTCCAGCATTCTTCTCGAAACTAGAACAAGCAATCCTAAAATTCATATGGAACCACAAAAGGCCCCGAATAGCCAAAGTAATTTTGAAGAAGAAGACCAAAGCAGGAGGCATCACAATCCCAGACTTTAGCCTCTACTACAAAGCTGTCATCATCAAGACAGCATGGTATTGGCACAAAAACAGACACATAGACCAATGGAATAGAATAGAAACCCCAGAACTAGACCCACAAACGTATGGCCAACTCATCTTTGACAAAGCAGGAAAGAACATCGGATGGAAAAAAGACAGTCTCTTTAACAAATGGTGCTGGGAGAACTGGACAGCAACATGCAGAAGGTTGAAACTAGACCACTTTCTCACACCATTCACAAAAATAAACTCAAAATGGACAAAGGACCTGAATGTGAGACAGGAAACCATCAAAACCCTCGAGGAGAAAGCAGGAAAAGACCTCTCTGACCTCAGCCGTAGCAATGTCTTACTTGACACGTCCCCAAAGGCAAGGGAATTAAAAGCAAAAATGAACTACTGGGACTTTATGAAGATAAACAGCTTCTGCACAGCAAAGGAAACAACCAACAAAACTAAAAGACAACCAACAGAATGGGAAAAGATATTTGCAAATGACATATCGGACAAAAGGCTAGTATCCAAAATCTATAAAGAACTCACCAAACTCCACACCCAGAAAACAAATAACCCAGTGAAGAAATGGGCAGAAAACATGAATAGACACTTCTCTAAAGAAGACATCCAGATGGCCAACAGGCACATGAAAAGATGCTCAACGTCGCTCCTCATCAGGGAAATACAAATCAAAACCACACTCAGATATCACCTCACGCCAGTCAGAGTGGCCAAAATGAACAAATCAGGAGACTATAGATGCTGGAGAGGATGTGGAGAAACGGGAACCCTCTTGCACTGTTGGTGGGAATGCAAATTGGTGCAGCCACTCTGGAAAACAGTGTGGAGGTTCCTCAAAAAATTAACAATAGACCTACCCTAAGACCCAGCAATAGCACTGCTAGGAATTTACCCAAGGGATACAGGAGTACTGATGCATAGGGGCACTTGTGCCCCAATGTTTACAGCAGCACTCTCAACAATAGCCAAATTATGGAAAGAGCCTAAATGTCCATCAACTGATGAATGGATAAAGAAATTGTGGTTTATATACACAATGGAGTACTACATGGCAATAAGAAAGAATGAAATCTGGCCCTTTGTAGCAACGTGGATGGAACTGGAGAGTGTGATGCTAAGTGAAATAAGCCATACAGAGAAAGACAGATACCATATGTTTTCACTCTTATGTGGATCCTGAGAAACTTAACAGAAACCCATGGGGGAAGGGAAGGAAAAAAAAAAAAAGAGGTTAGAGTGGGAGAGAGCAAAAGCATAAGAGACTCTTAAAAACTGAGAACAAACTGAGGGTTGATGGGGGGGTGGGAGGGAGGGGAGGGTGGGTGATGGTTATTGAGGAGGGCACCTTTTGGGATAAGCACTGGGTGTTGTATGGAAACCAATTTGACAATAAATTTCATATATTGAAGAAACAAAATAAATAAAACTTTCACTGTGCTTTTTATCACTGGCTGTATAATGTTCTACAATAAATAAAAAAAAAACAATGACTTCGAAAAAAAATGCAAAGATGCTTTGAAAGACACATCCAAATCACACAATAAGGTACAGATGGCCTCTATATAGAATACTTATGTATCTGTTAGAGAAACTGAATTTGAAATTCAAAATATTGTCACATGAACTAAGGATGATTTTCTTTTATTTTGACAAGATTAATTTTTTTAAAAAATGAAATTTGGTGAAGGCCACAAGGACAATATGTAGCCCACAAAACCTAAAATAGTTATTAGCTGGCCCTTTATGGAAAAAGTTTGCCTACCTTTGTCCTGTGTAGAATCCTAAGGATAGAATACGTGACTTTACCAAGTTTCAAGATACAAATTAAATCTATAAAAGTAAACTGTATTTCTCTATACTAGCAACAAATAATTGAAAACTGAAATTTTAAAAATTTACAATAACATGAGGAAGATTAAAAACTAAGGGACAAGTGTGAAAAAAATGTACAAGACCTGTATTCCAAAAACTACAAAAAACTGCCTACAGAAAATGAAGAAGGCTTAAAAAGTAGATATGCTCTATTCATGATGTGGAAAACACAGTATTAAGATGTCACTTTTCCAAGTTGATCTACAGATTTAATGCAACTCCAAGCAAAATTTCCGTACTACCAAAACCACCTATAGATTCAATGCAATGCCTCTCTATCAAGATTGCAGTTGCAGTTATTACAGAAGTAGATAAAACAATCATAAAATTTATATAGAACCACAAAAGATTTCCAAAAGCCAAAGCAATCCTGAGAGAAAAGAACAAAGCAGGAGGCATCACACTTCCTGATTTCAAGCTATATTGTAAGACTAGTAATTAAAATAGTATGGTATTGGCATAAAAGCAGACACATAGACCACTGGAACAGAATCAAGAGCCCAGAAATTAATCCATGCATATACAGTCAACTAATAATGGGAAAATGATAGTGTTTTCAATAAATGGTGCTGGGAAAATTAGATATTCACATATAAAAGAATGCAACTTGATTCTACCACTATCAGTTTAGTCCAAGCTACCTCATCTTTCACACTGCACCTCTTAACCAGCATCCATCCTTCCAATCAATTATCCACACAGCACACAGAAATACTTTCCAGGTACACATCTGATCATAGCAGAGTCTCCTTTCACCTTTTTCAAATAACCATACAGTGACTTTATACTACTCTTTGGGTAAAACCTGTAATACTTAACATGGCCTAAAGGATCTAGATGGTTTGGCCTCTACCTAATGTTGGAGGCCTCACTTTGCAACACTCCCTTGACATCCATCCCTGACTTTCATACCTTGTCTTTCTTCCTGCCACAGTGCCATTTTTTACATAGGATTCCTTTTGTCCATAATCTAGCATCTAACTCATTAATATTATTTAGAACTTAGCTTAGAATTACTTTTTAAAAAAGCATTCCTTGAGGTGCAGGGTTGGCTCAGTCAGTTAAGTTTCCGACTTCAGCTCAGGTCATGATCTCGTGGTTTGTGGGTTTGAGCCCCGCGTCGGGCTCTGTGCTGACAGCGCAGAGCCTGGAGACTGCTTCAAGTTCTGTGTCTCCCTCCCTCTCTGCCCCTGCTCGTGCTCTGTCTCTCTCAAAATAAATAACATTAAAAAAAAAGAATTAAAAAAAAAAAAAGCATTCCTTGACCTGGTTACCTGCTGAAAGCACAGTTGCACCTTAGTTTTGCTTGATGAACTGTCTAACACACAGCTTCTTCACTATGAAGTGTGTGATTGTAAGCACCACATTTATTTTTATCATGTTTATATCTCTAGCCTCTAGTAAAAATCTGGCAGGTACCTAGAAGGCCCTCATAAATATTTCTGAATGAATTAAGGAAGAATTAGATATTCTTTGTTCCTAAATGACATGGACTTGGTGACATGTTTTAAATGGATTACAAGCAAATCATCAAATGCCCTGTTTTAAGAATTCCAATTAAACCATCACAAAGTTGTTTTTCCTCATTCCTTCCTGCAGTGTGTTTCAGGGGCAATTATTATGTTTCAGGCACTGAGACCCAACAATGGATGAGACATTCAGGGTCCCTCCACTCATGCAGCATCTGGTTTAAGCTGACTGACTTTTCATTTTGAAAGTTACTCTTATTCTAAGGCCAGATTACTTGTTTCCTAACCTCTGTGGAGAAGAAATATATCATTATTTTTAAAATAAATCTTTAACTTTCTTATGACTCTGAGGAAATCTTGTTCTATTTTATGGAAAATTTACTCTTTCTTAAACATACAGACCTGAATAATTTTAATTACCTACCTATTTATATGTCTAATGAGAATGAGAAGCAAAGTACAAAGAATTAAAATGGAAAATAAAATATACCTCCTCACAAAACTTATATACAGACTAGACGACAAGCAAAAACCTAACAGCATATGCCCAGAGTCCTTCAAAGACAGAAGTTAGAAATAAAGCAAAGTAATTAAAAAATGAAAAACTTAAAGACATACACATATTTTTTCAGAAATCTGAAATAAGTTATGTCTAAGAACTCTGATCTTGAAATGCCTACTTCATAGCAAATAGTTACACAAAATGTTATCCCAACTATCTTTAAACTCATCACCCATAATGCTGACTTGGGATCAGAAATTTATCTTGGACACATTTGTTTTTACAGTGTTGATGGTTTTAAACTGAGATCGCATACCAAATCCTCATTACTTGAATTTGTAAAATGGCTGATTAGGATTATTGCTGTCATGGAAACTAGTTTTTCCTTCTGCTTCTCTAATGTGTGTGCTAAAACAGACATCACATCTACAACCAAGAATTAGCAAATCCTGGCATATACATGGTTATTCCATTTTCTTCAAAATCCCTTCAGAGTGCACCAAAGTGAAAATAATACTCCAAGAGCATGCTAATTATTGGCAAGTTATAAAGATGACTTCCTAACTTGCTTACTAACTTCTATTAATAAATCCCTGTCATCATACTATCACTGATGGCTCTTGAACATGAACATAGTCTGATCACACAGCATAAACTATCTCACAGAAGATATCTTAAAACTCTTTAGTCACTGTAACATATTTGCCTCTGTTAAACATGTTAGAGGATTCATCAAGTTCAGTTTAGTTCTATGTTCTAACATAGTGTTACTGTTAGTTCTAATACTTATTAAGTGTTATTAATTTAGTCCAAAATGTATCATCTGTGTCTATAATGACAGTGGCTCCTAATTTCATCACCCAAGTCATTGTTAAAGTATTCATTATTGTCCTAAGGGAGAGATTCCAATGGAGCATCACTTTTAGGCTGACATAGAACCAAAAACTAAGAGCCAAAATTTATACAAGATTTTGATATACAAAATAGAGTATACAAAAAGTTTTTACACAACATGGATATGTGAGCCTTTATTTATTCAACAGACATTTCAGGGACTGAGTGCTAATTCTATGACCATCACTGGCTAGATACCAGGATACAACAGTCATCCTTACAACAACCCTATAATAGTGACTATCAAAATGTTGTCTCAGAAGCAGTGGCATCAGCATCAACCTGGGAACTTGTTAAAACTGCTTCCTTAAAGTAGTTACAACAGGCCTCACCCCAGACCTACTAAATCTGAAACTCTAGGGTTGGGGCCCAGCAATGTGTTTTAATAAGCCTCCCAGGTAATTCTGATACACGCTCAAGTTTGAGAACCACATAATTGCATTAATATACTGAAAAATTGAGGCTCAGAGAAGGAAGCAGACTTGAGGTGGAAAAGGGACATTTTCCTTTCATCTATCCCCAGAGATTAGAAAAATGTCTGGCACATAATATGTGCACACAATAAAGATTTTTGGATGGGAAAATGACTGAATCCTCTAAAGAGGTGTGCTATCATCCAATTATGGCAATAGCCCAAGAAATATAATCCTAACTTATTGAAG
Organism: Panthera onca; assembly: GCF_046562875.1. NCBI lineage: Eukaryota > Metazoa > Chordata > Mammalia > Carnivora > Felidae > Panthera > Panthera onca. Next base: position 48,044,842 of record NC_138344.1, read on the forward strand.
ATGTACATATTGATGATGAAAGTATTTCTTCTTTGAAGAGAATTGTTTGCCATGACATCAAGAATTATAATTTAAAAACTATTATTTTTTACTCTTGCATAAAAGAAGTTACCAAAGGTGACCACTACCCAAACTGTTCAATTTTTCCATACCTTGTTATTTTGCCTTGATTTACTTAACTCCAATTTATACTTTTCTGCCTCTTCTAGAGCTCTATTCAACCGAACTTCTGTAGCACTTTGATTAGTAGCAGCCTGTTTTTGTAGTCTTCTTTTATTTTCTAATTCCTGTACAGTAAAAGAAATATATGGGACATTTATGAATATATCACAAGTTCCCTCTATTATTATATAACATTTTCCATTTCTCCCAAATTTTACACACACACACACACACACACACACACACACACACACATACAGCTGGGGGCGGAGGGCTGAAGACTGACTGACAGAAGTCTCAGGGAATTCTCACTTCCAAATTTGTAGTAGGAAAATATATCCTTAAAAATGTAGTTATGAATTCAACTTTCAAATTACTATTTGTTTGGAATTTTCTACTTCTTTTTATGTAGTATAGAGATTCTCTGTATTTATTTTATAAGCAACTCCTTGTAACTACAATTCTTCCTTTGGGAACCTCCCCAAAACACCCATGTAAGGCACAAACTCTCTCATAAACACTGTGTTTATGTAAACCTAACAAAGTATAGAAGAAATATTTGTTAAAAACAGAGCATTCTATGTTAGCCTTATAGGGAAAATCCCAACTCTGAGCAAAAACAACAGATCTTGTGGATTAATTTTCCCCATCTTGGGGTAGGTTTAGACTTGCATTTCTGCAAATATTCTAAGAGATGCTGCTGCACAGAGTCTACAGGCCACACATGAAGAAACATGAACATGTAGGATAAACTCCAAATTCTACCATCATCTGGCACTACAGTTTCATCTCCTGCCAGAAATGTTACCTTCAGATGTATCAGCAGTATGTGGATCTCTTCTAAACAGCTATGATGTTTCTTGCCTCTAAGCCTTTGCTCATGCTCTTGCTTCTGCCCTGATCCCTCCTGCCTACTCCTCATTTTTACATGCTTATCCTTTAAAACTCAGTGAAGGGTGTACACGAGGGCTTTACCTCCTCCAATAAGCCTTCCCTCATTATCTTCCTCATTCTCCTCCTAGGCTGGATTAGGTACCCTTCCTTTAGAGCTTCTACAACACCGTGACGCACATTTATCATGGTACCTGCTGTGGAGAACTGAAACTATCCATTTACTTCATTTCCCCCACTATAATATAAACTCATTAAGGATAGAAATGGTCTTAATTTCTGTATTCCCAGAACTTTAATGACATGTTTATTCAATTAAATTTATTTTGTAATACTTAACCCACTCTTCTTTGCATTTCCTATAGTGCCTAGTACAGAGCTTTATATACAACAGATACTCAATAAATATCAGGGAATTGAAATGATGCAGTTAAAGCTACAGTTGTCTGTTTTCTTCTTTTATTAAGTTTTTTTTCTCCTGGCTGCATCACTAGGTTTTATTTGAAAACTGATCTCCCTGGCTCTGAGTAATTAAGGGCAAAACAAAACAAAATACAACAAAACACATGCTGCTCTTTATGTAGGTTTCTAAACAAATCAAACTGTGTATGGGTACCATCTGCTATCACCAGCCTTCTTCACAGCTTTGTGGGTGGTAGCTACAGTAAGAGCAAGCTTGATTTATCTCACTGTTCACATGGAAAAGGCAGAGATTCTCATTAGCTAGAAAGTCCACAATTCTAGCTGCCTCATTTCAGCCTCCTCTCGTAAGAATATGAGATAAATCTTTGCCCTTCTCTTTCCTCCTGGTGACTTTGTAACCTGCTTCATAGAGAAATGGAAACCATCCTACACCACATTATGTTCCCCTTTTTGTGAATCAATATTGACCTCCTGCTTGGGAGAAGTGAAAAAGAAAAACGGTAGCCATTAGAATACTAAAATACGAAATAAAATACTCCTATACGAGTAAATCTACTAAGGGAAAACCTTACCAAAAACTTGAAAACATTGCTGCTTTCAGTCACACTCAAGGACTCTCTACAAAATGCATACAAAGTACCAATATTTTTTATATATGCTGAAAATAATAAAGTAAACCTATTGTTACCAAAGTTAAGCATTTTACATGTTGTTAGAGAAAATTTTTATGAAAGATCTCAAGCCCTTACTTTTACATCAGCTTTAAAAGAAAAATCTAGATAGCTTAAATAAAATAAAATCTAACTTTAAAACTCAAAGAGTATGAGATCCAAGAAATAATTTGCCATCCTCTGATAACTTTTAAAGCATTCATAAGGCACTACAAGAGGGCAAGAATACAGAGAGGTATGTATCAGTAGCCACAGCACAGGATGAAATGTAGCAAATGCTTTAAGAGGAAAAAGTCGCCACAGTAATTTAGAAGAGAAATAATCACATGAGGACAACAAGTAAATGATCAGATAAGGTTCTAGAAACAGGTGGCTAAGGTACAAAGAGCATTAAACGTGGAGTCAGAAAACCTATGAACTGTGATAGACTCAGTTTCCACATCTGAAATTGGAAGTGATGAGATGTGTATCTAATTACTTATGCAACACATTTATCAAGCACTTACTATGTGCCAGGTACTATTCTATATGAATGATGGGCACATGATAATTAACCAAAGTTCCTCCCTTCATAAAGCTTACCTTCTAGACGAAAAGACAGATGATAAGCACATACATATATACATACTCATACATAATATCTGGTAGTGATAAGGGCTATGAAGAAAAATAAAGAAGGCTTGGCGCCAGAAGCGAGAGCCCCTTGGGGCTCATCCTGCCCTCCCCCTCATTGGGTCAGTGAAAAAACGGTAAGAGTAGTGGTATTTCACCGCTGGCCGGCAAGGCCGGCAGACCCTGCCCCGCCCCTTCATGGGGGGGGGGGGGGCGGGGACGCCAGGGTCCTCCCACTTATTTTTTTTTAAATGAAATTTATTGTCAGCTTGGTCTCCATACAACACCCAGTGCTCATCCTAAAAGGTGCCCTCCTCAATAACCATCACCCACTTTCCCCTCCCTCCCATCCCCATCAACCCTCAGTTTATTCTCAGTTTTTAAAAGTCTCTTATGATTTGGCTCCCTCTCTAACTTTTTTTTTCCTTCCCCTCCCCCATGGGTTTCTGTTAAGTTTCTCAGGATCCACATAAGAGTGAAAACATATGGTATCTGTCTTTCTCTGTATGACTTATTTCACTTAGCATAACACTCTCCAGTTCCATCCACATTGCTACAAAAGGCCCTATTTCATTCTTTCTCATTGCCAAGTAGTATTCCATTGTGTATATAAACCACAATTTCTTTATCCATTCATCAGTTGATGGACATTTAGGCTCTTTCCATAATTTGGCTATTGTTGAGAGTGCTGCTATAAACATTGGGGTACAAGTGCCCCTATGCATCAGTACTCCTGTATCCCTTGGGTAAATTCCTAGCAGTACTTTTGCTGGGTCACAGAGTAGATCTATTTTTAATTTTTTGAGGAACCTCCACAGTTTTCCAGAGCGGCTGCACTAGTTTGCATTCCCACCAGCAGTGCAAGAGGGTTCCCGTTTCTCTACATCCTTTCCAGCATCTATAGTCTCCTGATCTGTTCATTTTAACCACTTTAACTGGCGTGAGGTGATATCTGAGTGTGGTTTTGATTTGTATTTCCCTGATGAGGAGTGATGTTGAGCATCTCTTCATGTGCCTGTTGGCCATCTGGATGTCTTTAGAGAAGTGTCTATTCATGTTTTCTGCCCATTTCTTCACTGGGTTATTTGTTTTCTGGGTGTGGAGTTTGGTGAGCTCTTTATAGATTTTGGATATTAGCCCTTTGTCTGACAAGTCATTTGCAAATATCTTTTCCCATTCTGTTGGTTGCCTTTTAGTTTTGTTGGTGGTTTCCTTTGCTGTGCAGAAGCTTTTTATCTTCATAAGGTCCCAATAGTTCATTTTTGCTTTTAATTCCCTTGCCTTTGGAGATGTATCAAGTAAGAAATTGCTGCGGCTGAGGTCAGAGAGGTTTTTTCCTGCTTTCTCCTCTAGGGTTTTGATGGTTTCCTGTCTCACATTCAGGTCCTTTGTCCATTTTCAGTTTATTTTTGTGAATGGTGAAAGAAAGTGGTCTAGTTTCATTCTTCTGCATGTTGCTGTCCAGTTCTCCCAGCACCATTTGTTAAAGAGACTGTCTTTTTCCATTGGATATTCTTTCCTGCTTTGTCAAAGACTAGTTGGCCATACTTTTGTGGGTCCAATTCTGGAGTCTCTATTCCATTGGTCTATGTGTCTGTTTTTGTGCCAATACCATGCTGTCTTGATGATGACAGCTTTGTAGTAGAGGCTAAAGTCTGGGATTGTGATGCCTCCTGCTTTGGTCTTCTTCAAAATAACTTTGGCTATTCGGGGTCTTTTGTGGTTCCATACAAATTTTAGGATTGCTTGTTCTAACTTTCAGAAGAATGTTGGTGCCATTTTGATTGGGATTGCATTGAATGTGTAGATTGCTTTGGGTAGTATTGACATTTTAACAATATTTATTCTTCCCATGCATGAGCATGGAATGTTTTTCCATTTCTTTATATCTTCTTCAATTTCCTTCATAAGCTTTCTATAGTTTTCAGCATACAGATCTTTTAAATCTTTAGTTAGGTTTATTCCTAGGTATTTTATGATTCTTGGTGCAATTGTAAATGGGATCAGTTTATTTGTCTTTCTGTTGCTTCATTATTAGTGTATAAGAATGCAACTGATTTCTGTACATTAATTTTGTATCCTGCGACTTTGCTGAATTCATGTATCAGTTCTAGCAGACATTTGGTAGAGTCTATCGGGTTTTCCATGTATAATATCATGTCATCTGCAAAAAGTGAAAGCTTGACTTCATCTTTGCCAATTTTGATGCCTTTGATTTCCTTTTGTTGTCTGATTGCTGATGCTAGACCTTCCAACAGAAGTTGGAATTCCAATGGAATTTGTCCATTTCTTCCAGGTTGTCCAGTTTGTTGGCATATAATTTTTCATAGTATTCCCTGATAATTGGTTGTATTTCTGAGCGATTGGTTGTAATAATTCCATTTTCATTCATTATTTTATCTATTTAGGTCCTCTCCCTTTTCTTTTTGAGAAGCCTGGCTAGAGGTTTATCAATTTTGTTTATTTTTTAAAAAAATCAACTCTTGGTTTCATTGATCTGTTCTACAGGTTTTTTTTTTTTAGATCCTATATTATTTCTGCTCTGATCTTTATTATTTCTCTTCTGCTGGGTTTGGGGTGTCTTTGCTGTTCTGCTTCTATTTCCTTTACGTGTGCTGTTAGATTTTATATTTGGGATTTTTCTTGTTTCTTGAGATAGGCCAAGATTGCAATGTATATTCCTCTCAGGACTGCCTTTGCTGCATCCCAAAGCATTTGGATTGTTGTATTTTCATTTTCATTTGTTTCCATCTATTTTTAAATTTCTTCTCTAATTGCCTGCTTGACCCATTCCCTGGTTAACCCCTCACAGGGATGGGAGGTGGGCCACTGGGGGCCTCACTTATTCTACACCTCTCATGTCTCTTCACCATGCCAGACTAGAGTCAAGGTCAACAGGGTCTTCTTTCCCCCCTGATTCCGCCAAGCCTGTTCCCCTGGCTTTGGTTTCACTGGATAGTAGGTAGGGACAGTGGGAATCTTGTTCATCTATTCATGCATGTCACTAATTAGGTGATGAGGCATTTGGCTACCTTAAGAGAGTCATATTTACTCCCGAAATTTACATTTGGAAGGCTTCCAAATGTGGGGATGATTCTTATAAAGATCTGGAGGGAAGAATTATAGACTGAAGGAACAATGAAAACAAAGATCCTGAGGTAGGAATCCATTCAGCATATTCAAAGATCACCAAGGTGGTATTGCTATTGAGGTAGGACTATCAATCTAGGAGGTTACTGGAATAGAGTAAGTGAACGACAGTAGCTGGGGCTTGGATAGAAGTAGTGAGTTTTTGATAAGTAGTTAATTCTATGTATTTTGAAGATAGAATTGACAGAACTTGTTGATGGGTTGGATGTAGATATGGGAAGAGAGAAGGAGCAACAGGACTTTTGGATTTTGGCCTGAACAACTTGATGTCTTTTACTGAGAAGGAGAGGAAAAGCATGTTTGCAGAGGGCAGGGAAGCAGGAGCTCCTTTTAAGATGTACGAAGTTTAATATATCAAGCAGAAGTATCAAGTGGGCACCAAAGAAGAGGTTAGAGCAAGAAAAAGAAATGTGGTGGTGATCAACATATGGATGGTATATAAAGCCATGGAAGTGAATGAGAGCATCTAACAACTGGATGTAGACAGAATAGTGAAGAGAGCCAAGGACTCAGCCTTGGGCACTTCCACATGTAAAGATCAAGAAAATAAGGACGAAAATCATTAAGTGTGCTATAGAAGTCAAATGAAAAGTATTTCAAGGAGTGAGTAATCAACCATGGCAAATGTTACTGAGAGACAAATTACTGAAAGGAATAATAACTGACTACAACTGGCAGTGTGGATTATTGATGATGTTGTAAAGAATGGTTCTGAGGCAGAGCAGAGATGGAAACCTAACTAGACTAGTTTCAGGAGAGAATGACAAATGAGGAATAGAGACATTGGGTATAAACAACCATTTTAACAAGCTTCACTATAATGGGGAGCAATGTTATAGAGCTGGAGGTACATATAAGATCTATGGAGGTTTTAAAAAATATATTGCATATTCTATAACATGTTTCTATGATAATATGAGTAATCCAATAGATGAATGTGATTTTTGAGAGAGAAAGACAGGATAATTGTAAAAGCAAAGTCCTTGAGTAGGAGAGAGGGTATGTGATCCAGTACATGGTAAAGAGAGGCATTTACACAGAAGAGGTAGGAATCTATTGTCATACATTAGGGGGAAGCAGAGTAGATGGGTACAGAGGCAGAGACATTCACAGATTTAGTGACAGGATGACAAAGGGTTATCTTTTGATTTTATTTTCTTAGTAAAACAGGGGGCAAAGTCATGAACTTAAAATGGGAAAGTTAGAAGAAGTACTGAAAAGTTGAGGAGAAAAGTTCACCTGTTTAATAATCATCTTGGGAGAGGGAAATGACTTCTCAGAAAGTTGGAGAGGAAAATGGCATTACACCTGAGATTTGTAAAATAAATTAAAATAGGACCAATCCATTTGGCTGGTGTTTTTTTGTTTTGTTTTGTTTTGACAGCCCAAATTCACTGCACTTGAGGAAGCATGCAGTAGCAAGGACATTAGGTTTAACTAGGCTTGAGTTTTGCCCACACACTAGATTTGCAGGGAAATTAAGAATATACAATGGATAATTAAGTAGTGAACATGAAAACTAAGCTGGGAGGAAGGGAATAAAGAACTGGGGGGAGATACAGATCTGTATAATAAAAATGTATTTGACTATACACAACTATCTTATGTACATGATAGCAATTTGTAAACTACACAATATTAAACAAAAGGACCATTAATATAACAGCTCTACAGGACACATCTAGGCAAAAATTTAAAAAACTTTCTTTGCAAAATAAGAACTTGAAGAAATTAAGAAAATGATTTTGAGTAGTTTTGCTATAAAAGCAAAAAAGAATAAAGTATCTTCAAGAAATGATACAAACATCAATTTTAGCTGGGGAAAAAGATAAAAAGAGAGCAGACTTTTTAAAAAGTGAGTTACTAATGATAAGCATGTTTGTGTGACACAATCCATGGTCAGAGAAACTTGTGGATGTACCTGCTGACTTTAATTTGACCAAAACCAACATAAAACAGAGATTAAGTCTTCCACACATGATAAACAATAAGGATCTAACATAAAAACACATCATAAGCAACTAAAAGAAATAATCAAAACTTGTTAAATGACTATTCAGAGATCATGGAAAAGAGTAGGATGGTGATTCCTGACAGAAGGGAAATAAATGAAGTAGTCCTATAATCACCCCAGCATTCTGCGTCAAGGCAACACCCACACTTTGGGTACAAGGAGGAGAAAACACAAATAGAGCTCAAGGTCTGTTGAGCTGAGTAAGGAGACAGAGATGGGAGTTGGAGGAGACTGAAGCAGCTAGAATTTCTAAGAAGGGTTCAAGTAAGGAGGAACTCCATTAGGAAGGAACTTCAGGAATCCACATACTGAGGATTAGGCCACACCTGCATACAGAGAAACTCAACAAGGCCAGCAAAGAACAAGCAGGAAGTGTATATAGAACAATTCACGTCATTCAGACAAGGAACGAAGACATTTGAGCTCTATACAGACAGAAGTGAGAGTCCATAGTGATAATCTAAGGCATTCAGTGGAGATTTTGGAAGATATCTTTAAGGGAAGCCTTGGTAGTAGAGTTGAATTATTCTTGGAGGCTACTCTAGACACACCCAGCCAAACTTAAAAACAGGCCTCAAAGGGACTATATTGAAAAATATCTGTTAAAACCCAATACTAGCTTCAAAGAGCACACTAAACACAGACACTCAATAATATAACATTCACAATGTCTATCATCCAATATAAAATCACTAACCAATTCTAGAAGCAGGAAAATGTGATTGATCTCCAGGAGAAAAAATAGTCAAGAGAAACAAATCCATATCTGAGAAAAATGATGGATCCAGCAGACAAGGCTTTCCAAACAGCTATTTTAATTATATACATTATTATAATGAGAACATAAAGTGAAAATATAAAACAGAATCAAATGGAACTTCTACAGATAAATAATATATCCGAATGAACTTTTCACTGGGTTAAGAATAAGAACACATCAGACATTGAAAAGAAAAGATGAGTGAACTACTGAAGACATAGCAACAGAATCTATCCAAACAAAAAATATAAAGGAAAAAGGCTTAAAAACATCAGTGACCTAATATCATTGATATATTATCAGTGTGATAATATCAAGTGGTGTAACAAAAGTATAACTGAAGTCTCAGGGGAGAGAAATAGAGGATAAAGAAAAAATACTGAAAGAAATAATTGCCAACATTTTCCAAATTTCAGGAACATTATAAACCCACAGATCCAAAAAGTTCGACAAACTTCAAGCAGAATAAACACATTCTCCACACAAAACTAAGAAAACACATCATTATCAAATTACTGAAAACCAGTACCAGGGAATGTCTTAAAAGCAGAGATAAAAGATGTAAAAATAAAAAGGTAGACAGAGCAAAGAATTACTGTGAAATTTTTGTCAGAAATGACATAACCTAGGAGACAGTGGGATGGTATCTTTAAAGTACTAAAAGAAGACAAAAATTTTCAACTGATAATTCTATCTCTAGAGGAAAATACCCTTCAAAAACGTAAGGGTCCAAACACAAGTGCATACAAAATTGATGAAATATGAATAATACCTGTGGCGTGTACCAATGTTGGTTTCCTGGTTTTGATATTGTACTGTAATTATGTTCAATGTTATCAATGAGGGAACTGAGTGAAGGGTACACAGGACTTATTATTTTTCCAGCTTTCTGTGAATCTATGATTTTCAAAATAAAAAAAATTTAAAGAAAACAGTTTTTTTTCAAAGAAACAAAAACAAAGAATCAGTAATTAGCAAACTGATACCACAAAAATGGAAAGAGTAGTTATTTCAAGCAGACATATACAAAAACAGATCTAAAGAATGAAGAATACCAGAAATGGCAAGTATAAAAGGCATTTTCATACGTTAATCTTTTTAAACTATAACTATTTAAAGAAATATTGTGAGATTTATGACATTTAAAAGTAAATGTATAACAACACAAGCATAAAGGAAAGGAGGTAGAAATGGAGTATATGGTTGTGAGCGTCTTATATTTGAAAGAGTATAACATGATTTGAAGGTAGATTGTGATATGGTAAATATGTTTTTTGTGTTTGATGTAATTTATGCATGCAAACATTTTTGATGTTTTTTGTGTTGAGTCTAACATAAAAATATAAAACAAAGATATAGCCAATAGGGGAAAAACCACAAAATACTAAAAAATATTTAATTCACAAGAGAAAGGAAGTAACAGAACAGTTAGAAAAGCAAGATGATAGATTTAAATCCAAATATCAAAACCTGAATTAATGTAATTGGTATGAACATGCCAATGAGAGACGAGACCATCGAAGTAGATAAAAAAGCAAAACCCAATTTTGTACTGGCTATAACAAACTCATTCTCAGTATAAAAGGCAGATGACAAGTAAAAAGATGTATCACACAAACACTATGCATCATGAAGCTGGAACTACTACACTAATATCAGAAAAAGTAAGTCGACTTTGGAACAAGAAATATCATCAGAGATTTTAAAAAAGTATTTACAAAGAAGCATTAATCAAAACCACTACAATCCTAATTCTGCAGGCATCCAAAATAGAGACTGAAAATACATGAATCCAAAACTGATATAACTGAAAGGAGAAAAAGACAAATCCACAACTCTAGTCAGAGATTTCAGCATCGGCACCTAATAAATGATTAAGCACTTTAACAACACCATCAACAAACTCACCCTAATACTTGCAGAACACTCCACTCAACACAGCATACTATATATTTTTTTCAAATTACATGAAGTATTCATCAAAAGATGCTAAATGCTGGTCCATAAAACTAGTTGAGATAAATTTTAAAAGAATGAAATCATACAGGGTAGGTTCTCACACCACAGAATTAAATTAGAAATCAACAGAAAGACATGAAAAATGCCCAATTATTTAGAAATTAAACAATATACTTCTATATAATCCAATGATCAAGAAAAATTATAAAGGAAATGGGAATATACATTGAACTTAATGAAAATAAAAAGACAACATCAAAATTTGTGGAATGCAGATAAGGCAGCACTTAGAGGAAAATTTATAGCTTTAAGTGCTTATGTAAGCAAAGAAGAGACAGATAGAAATTTGAGAGTTGCCAGCTAACATGGAGGAGCAGCAAGGAAGTTTTTTTTGCCTCTCTTGTCCCTGAAATGCAGCCAGATCAACACCAAACCATCTTGCACACCTAGAAAACTGATTTGAGGATTAACATAACAATACAACCTGAACCACAGAATTCAGCAGGTACGTGGCACAGAGACATGAAATGGGGAGAGAGAAGCCAGAGAGGGTAGGGAGCTGGTTTTGCTTGCAGAGAGAGGATGGAGAGTACAGAAAAAGCACTCCCCCCTAAAGCAGCTGGAGGGAAAGAGAAAGAGTAGAAAACCTGCAAGGGACTGAACAAGAAAGGGAGAAAGGAGAGGGTTTGGATACCTTTCAGACTGTATGAACAGGGGAGTACAGAGTCTGAAACTCTGCAGCTTGATACCTGGTGGAGCTCTAGTAGGAAGAGCAAATCCCCAGGAGAAGACAGTGAGGACCAAGGGGTCCTCAGGCCACATGGAGAGTGGCGGTTCCCCTGCTGGGAGGACATTTGATAGAGGCTGTGCAGCCTCCCCAAAGGCAAAGGTCCCAGGGGTTTCTGGAGAACAGCCATGTTTGCTGGTGTTGGAACAAGGACGTTGAGGGTGAAACCTGGTGCCAGATGTGTGTTGTAACTTCCCATAATCCTTGAAACACTGCTGCTACATGATTGTGCAAACTTTTTCTGGGGCAGGTAGGCACCTGGCTGTAGTCTCTGGGAATCTGCAGCAAAGCAGTCATGTGAAAGTTCCTGAGGGCAGGCCAGCACCTAGCCATTCCCCAGAGGGTCTGAGTGGGTCAAAGCTGCAGGGCCCTCAGAAGTGAGGGGTCTAGAAACACAGCCCCATCTGAGATAAAACTTAGGACAGGTGCTGCCTGGCAGGCTGATGGCTTGGTCACAGTATAGAAGTGGGGAGTTAACAGAAGCTGGAGACAAAGGAGGGGTGCTTGATTGCTAATGCTCAAAAGCACAGAGTTCTGATACTAGAGACAGGGTACCTGGGTGATACCATTTTCAACCCTCTGTTGCCACATGTGCCACAATAATCCACACCAGTAAATTAAGCAGTGCCATCTACCAGTAAATTAGGCAGTGCCATCTAGTGGAGAATAGTGTCCTTACTCCAAGCCCTGTCCAACTGGGCCAACCGTTCCCTAGAGGACCACAAGTCTCTCTGCCTGCATAGTTCACGGACTATAAAGTGCTTCATAGTTGGACTTCTAGGGTAAACTGGACATAACTTTAATCATATTTCATTCTGTTCACTGGTCCATCTATCAATTTTTTTCCTTTTATTCTTGAATACAGGAAGAGAAAACAATTATTTTTATAAAGAAGATTTTTAATTTTTTCTACTATATTTTTTACTTTTTGGTAAATTTTTTAGTTCTATTTTACTCTCACCATTTCAATTTATTCTATTTTAGTGTATTCATCTTTTAAAATTTTCAAACTTTTTTTTTCTTTTCTTTCCCTTTTTTCTCTACTCTATCAAGCCTCTTTCAACAACAAGACCAAAACACATTTAGAATCTAGCATCCTTTGTTTTTTTCTGTGTTGCTTTTAATTAATTAATTATTTATTTTATTGTATTAATTTTCTTCCTGCAAAATGACAAAACAAAGGATTCACCCCAAAAGAAAACAGGACGAAATGACAGCCAGGGACTTAATAAAAGTAAGATGTATGAACTAGAATTCAGAATCACAATAATAAGAATACTACCTGGGGTTTAAAAAAAGTAAAATCTAGTCAAGATGACATTAAAAGTGTTGTAACTTAGATGCACTCTCACATGGATGCCCCAGTGGCAAGGATGGATGAAGCAGAGCAGTGAATCAACGATACAGAGGACACACTTATGGAGAATAATTAAGCAGGAAAAAAGAGGGAAACTAAGGCAAAAGAGCACAATATAAGAATTAGAGAACTCAGAGACTCATTAAAAAGGAATAACATTTGAATCATAGGAGCTCCAGAAGATGAAGAGAGAGAAAAAGGGGTAGAAGTTTTATGTGAGCAAATCATAGAGGAAACTTTCCTAACCTGGGGAAAGACACAGACATTAAAATCCAGGACACAGAGAACTCTCATTAGATTCAACAAAAACCAACCATTGACAAGACATATCATAGTCAAATTCACAAAATACTCAGACAAGGAAAGAATCATGAAAGCAGCAAGGGAAAAAAGTCCTTAACCTACAAGGGAAGACAGATCAGGTTCACAGCAGACCAATTCACAGAAACTTGGCAGGCCAGAAAGGAGTGGCAGGATATATTCAATGTGCTGAATCAGAAAAATATGCAGCCAAGAATTCTTTATCCAGCAAGTCTGTCATTCAAAATAGGAGAGAAAAAAAGTTACCCAAACAAACACTAAAGCAATTCATGACCATTAAACCAGCCCTGAAAGAAAATTTAAGAGGGACTCTCTGAGGGGAGAAAAGATGGGGAAAAAAAAGACCCAAAGCAACAAAGACTAGAAAGGACCAGAGAACACCACCAGGAACACCAACTCTACAGGCAACATAATGACAATAAATTACTATCTTTCAGTACTCACTCTAAATATAAATGGACTAAACGCTCCAATCAAAAGACATAGGGTAACAGAATGGATAAGGAAACAAGATCCATCTATATGCTTTTTACAAGAGACCCATTTTATTTTTATTTATTTTTATTTATTTTTTTAATACGAAATTTATTGTCAAATTGGTTTCCATACAACACCCAGTGCTCATCCCAAAAGGTGCCCTCCTCAAAACCCATCACCCATCCTCCCTTCCCTCCCACCCCCCATCAACCCTCAGTTTATTCTCAGTTTTTAAAAGTCTCTTTGGCAAGAGACCCATTTTAGACCTAAAGCCACCTTCAGATTGAAAGTAAGGAGATGGAGAGCCATCTATCATGCTAATGGTCACCAAAAGAAAGCCCTAGTAGCCATACTTATATCAGAAAATCTAGATTTAAAAAAAAAGACTGTAACAAGAAATTAAGAAGGGCATTATATCATAATTAAGGGGTCTATCCACCAAGAAGATCTAACAGAGTAAAGATTTATGCTCCAAGTGTGGAAATACCCAAATATATAAATCAATTAATCACAAACATAAACTCATCGATAATAATATCATACTAGCAGGGGACTTCAAAACCCCACTTACAACAATGGACAGATCATCTAAACAGAAAATCAACAAGGAAACAATGGCTTTGAATGACACACTGAACCGGATGGACTTAACAGATATATTCAGAACATTTCACCCTAAAGCAGCAAATACACATTCTTCTTGAGTGCACATGGAACATTCGCCAGAAGAGATCACATACTGGGACACAAATCAGCCCTCCACATGTACAAAGAGATAGAGATCATACCATGCATATTTTCAGACCACAGTGCTATGAAACTTGAAATCAATCACAAGAAAAAACTTGGAAAGATAACAAATACTTGGAGACTAAAGAACATCCTACTAAGGAATGAATAGGCTAACCAAGAAGTGAAAGAGAAAATTAACAAGTACATAGAAGCCAATGAAAATGATAACACCACAGCTCAAAACCTCTGGGACGCAGTAAAAGTGGTCATAAGAGGGAAGTACATAGCAATCCAGGCCTTTCTTAAGAAGGAAAAAAGGTCTCAGAAACACAATCTAACCTTATACCTTAAAGAGCTGGAAAAAGAACAGCAAATAAAACCCCAAAACAGCAGAAAACAGGAAATAATAAAGATTAGAGCAGAGATGAATACTACTGAAACCAACAAAAGTAGTAGAACAGATTAATGAAACCAGGAGCTGGTTCTTTGAAAGAAGTAACAAAGTTGATAAACCCCTAGCCAATTTGATCAAAAAGAAAAAGGAAAGGATCCAACTAAACAAAATCAAGATGAAACAGGAGAAATCACAACTAACACAGCAGAAATAAAAACAATAGGAGAGTATTATGAGTAATTATACACCAATAAATTAAGCAATCTGGAAGAAATGGACAAATTCCTAGAAACATATAAACTACCAAAACTGAAACAGGAAGAAACAGAAAATTTAACAGACCCATAACCAGTAAAGAAATCAAATTAGGGGCGCCTGGGTGGCGCAGTCGGTTAAGCGTCCGACTTCAGCCAGGTCACGATCTCGCGATCCGTGAGTTCGAGCCCCGCGTCAGGCTCTGGGCTGATGGCTCGGAGCCTGGAGCCTGTTTCTGATTCTGTGTCTCCCTCTCTCTCTGCCCCTCCCCCATTCATGCTCTGTCTCTCTCTGTCCCAAAAATAAATAAAAAAAAAAAAAAAAAAAAAAAGAAATCAAATTAGTAATCAAAAATCTCTCTCAGAAAAACAAAACAAAACAAAACAAAAAAACATGAGTCCAGGGCCGGATGGCTTTCCAGGGGAATTCTACCAAACATTTAAAGAAAAGTTAGCACCTATTCTTTTGAAGCTGTTCGAAAAAACAGAAATGGAAGGAAAACTTCGAAACTCATTCTATGAAGCCAGCATTACCTTGATTCCAAAACTAGACAAAGATCCCACTAAAAAGGAGAACTACAGACCAATTTCCCTGATGAACATGGATGCAAAATCCTCAACAAGATCTAGCCAACCAGATTCAACAATACATTAAAAGAATTATTCACCATGACCAAGTGGGATTTATACCTGGGATGCAGGGCTGGTTCAACATCTGCTAAATAATCAATGTGATATATCACACCAATAAAAGAAAGGACAAGAACCACATGCTCCTCTTAATAGATGCAGAGAAAGCATCCCACAAAATACAGTATCCTTTCTTGATAAAAACCCTCAAGAAAGTAGGGATAAAGGATCATACTTCAAGATCATAAAATAGGGATAGAAGATCATACCTCAAGATCATAAAAGCCATATATGAAAGACCCACTGGTAATATCATCCCCAATGGGGGAAAAATGAGAGCTTTACCCCTAAGTTCCGGAACACAACAGGAATGTCCACTCTCACCACTGTTATTCAACACAGTATGGGAAGTCCTTGCCTCAGCAAACACAAAGGAATAAAAGGCATCCCAATCGGCAAGGAGGAAGTCAAACTTTCACTCTTCGCAGACGACATGATATTCTATACAGAAACTCAAAAGATTTCACCAAAAAACTGCTAGAATTGATCCATGAATTCAGCAAAGTCGCAGGATGTAAGATCAATGCACAGAAATCAGTTGCATTCCTATACACCAATAATGAAGCCACAGAAAGAGAAATCCAGGAATCGACCCCATTTACGATTGCACCAAAACCCATAAAATACCTAGGAACAAACCTAACCAAAGATGTGAAAAATCTATACACTGAAAACTATAGAAAGCTTATGAAAGAAATTGAAGAAGACATTAAAAAAATGGAGAAATATTCCATGCTCATGGATTGGAAGAATATTGTTAAAATGTTGATACTACCCAAAGCAATCTACATATTCAATGCAATCCCTATCAAATTAATACCAGCATTCTTCACAAAGCTAGAACAAACAATCCTAAAATTTGTATGGAACCAGATAAGACCCTGACTAGCCAAAGAAATCCTGAAAAAGAAAACCAAAGCTGGAGGCATCACAATCCCACACTTCAACATGTATTAAAAGGCCAGAATCATCAAGAGAGTATTGTACTTGCACAAAAACACACACTCAGATCAATGGAACAGAATAGACAACCCAGAAATGGACCCACAAACGTATGGCCAACTAATCTTTGACAAAGCAGGGAAGAATATCTAATGGAATAAAGACAGTCTCTTCAGCAAATGATGCTGGGGAAAATGGACAGCAACATGCAGAAAAATGCATCTGGACTACTTTCTTGCACCATAAACAAAAATAAACTCAAAATGGATGAAAGACCTAAATGTAAGACAGGAAGCCATCAAAATCCTAGAGAAAGCAGGCAGCAATCTCTTTGACCTTGGCTGCAGAAACTTCTTACTTGACATGTCTCTGGAGGCAAGGCAAACAAAAGCAAAAATGAATTATTGGGACCTCATGAAGATAAAAAGCTTCTGCCCAGCAAAGGAAACAATCAGCAAAACTAAAAGGCAACCGACAGAATGGGAGAAGGTATTTGCAAAGGACATATTGGATAAAGGGTTAGTATCCAAAATCTGTAAAGAACTTACCAAGCTCAACACCCAAAAAACAAATAATCCAGTGAAGAAATGGGAAAAAGACATAAATAGACACTTTTCCAAAGAAGACATTCAGATGACTAACAGACACATGAAAAGATGCTCAACATCACTCATCATCAGGGAAATACAAACATCACTCATCATCAGGAAATACACAATGAGACACCACCCCACACCAGTCAGAATGGCTAACATCAACAACACAGGCACCAACAGATGTTGGCAAGGATGTGGAGAAAGAGGATCTCTTTTGCACTGCTGGTGGGAACACAAACTGGTACAGCCACTCTGGAAAACAGTATGGAGGTTCCTCAAAAAATTAAAAATACAACTACTCTATGACCCAGCAACTGCACTACTAGGTATTTACCCAAGGGATACAGGTGTGCTGTTTCGAAGGGGCACATGCATCCCAATGTTTATAGCTCTACTATCAACAATAGCCAAAGAATGGAAAGAGCCCAAATGTCCATCAACTGATGAATGGATAAAGAAGATGTGGCATATATATACACAATGGAATATTACTCAGTGCTCAAAAAGAATAAAATCTTGCTATTTGCAACAATGTGGAAGGAACTACAGTTTATTATCCTAAGCAAAATAAGTCACAAAAAGACAAATATCATGATTTCACTCATATGTGTAATTTAAGAAAAAAAACCAAACAAACATAGGGGAAGGGAAGGATAATTAAGATAAAAACAGAGAAGGGACACAAACCATAAGAGACTCTGAAATACAGGGAACAAACTGAGGGTCACTGGAGGGGAGGAAGGAGAGGGATGGGTTAAATGAGTGATGGGCATTAAGGAGGACACTTGTTGGGATGAGAATTGGGTGTTATAGGTTAAGTGAAGAATCACTCAGTTCTACTCCTGAAATCATTATTAAACTATATACTATATGTTAACCTGTATTTAAATTTAAATGTTCATTTGAATTAAAATGTTCTAAAATTGATCATGGTGATAGTTGCACAATTCTGTGAATATATTAAAAGCCACTAAATTGGGGGACACCCAGTGGCTTAGTCAGTTAAGCATCTCACTCTTGATTTCAGCTTGGTTCATGATCACATGGTTCATGAGTTTGAGCCCTGCATTGGGATCTGCACTGACAGTGCAGAGCCTGCTTGGGAATCTCTCTCTCCCCCTTTCTCTCTGTCCCTCTCCCACTCATGCTGGATGCCTCTCTTTCTCTCTCAAAATAAGTAAACTTTAAGAAAAAGTCACCAAATTGTATACTTTAAAAGGGTGATTTCAGGGTGCCTGGGTGGCTCAGTCTGTTAAGCATCCAACTTTGCCTCAAGCCGTGATCTCACAGCTCATGAGTTCAAGCCCCGCATTGACTCTTGCTGACAGCTCAGAGCCTGGAGCCTGCTTTGGAATCTGTGTCTCCCTCTCTCTTTCTCCCCTTCTCCTGCTTGTGCTCTGTCTCTCTCTCAAAAATAAATAAACATTAAAAAAATTAAAAAAAATTTTAGAGTGTGGTGTGTACTATATGTGAATTTTATCTCAATAAATCTATTAATATTCTCCTATATATGGTGGAAGACTTTTTAGTAAACACTAACAAAATAAGTGAACAAAAGTGATGTCTACACAAACATGTAACTTTAATGTTTTATAGTGTTTTTAACATTAGGGCAGGAAAAAATCACAAAATTATTACCTTTTCTACTGAAGACAGCTGTTGCTGTAATCCATCACATTTTTTATTTAGCTCCTCAAAAAGAGTTTTATATTTTTCTGTTTGAGACTGTTGCAAATTAATTGTTCGCTGCTGTCTCATACAATCTTCTTCCAAGTTTTTTATTTGAGACTTTAAATCCTGAATTTCATTTTCCTATAGTTATAAAATTACAGATTATGTGAAAAATACACAAGATTTGGTATCAAAACATAAAGCAGAAAACAAAAAGGAGTTTCCGATGATTTTTAATGAGATACTTATATCCATTTCAAGGAGAATAACAAATTGTGTTCCATTCTCATCTTCAAAAATAGAAGTTTCATTTGTGTTTAATAGCTTCCATTTGTAAATCTTATACAAAAAATTCTAACTGCTAACAAGTATTTAAAATTTTTTCACTTAGTGAAAATTCAACATCTCAGATTAGAACATAAGTCAGTATTTACATACAATTTTTAATTCAAAAGTTAACTGTAAATTACATGTCAATAAACATTTATTGTAAAAATAATGAAACTGCTCCTAACATATCTTTAAATATAGAGCATTTAGTTTAAAAAACATACCTTCTTATTGCATTCATATACAACATTATCCAATTCCTCCTGCATAACACGGAGTTTGGCCTTTAGAAATCTGTTCTGTGCTTCTGTGGATTTAAATGATTACATTTATTGTCCTTCACTGAATCTAAGATGCCATTAACTGCAGACAGACCATTTTATGAGGAAAAAGAATGCTCAAGATGGCAAGTTTATCAGGAGACCCCTGTTTGAGAACACTAAAGACACTGAATACTCATACTATCAAGGTAAAGGAAAAACAAATCCACCCAACAGAAAGGAACTGTTCACATTTCAACAGTGGAACTGAGTAAAGAGGGGAAAAAAACCCAAAAACCTTTCCTTAGAATCTGAACCACAAGCCAGTATTCACTCTTGCAAACTGAATTTGTCTTTACCAAGGTGGTACAAAATACCTCAGTCAAAATTTAAAGTGGTTTCAGGTTGGTAACATCCCCAGGTGTTTGGCAGAAACAAACACAAAACCACTCGAACAAAACTCAACTTCAGTCTCAGCCATTGTAATTATAAAATACCATTGACTGTAACACACTTGCCAATTTCACGGAAGTTATAATGTAGTCTATGTGCCTTAGAAGCAAAGAAATACACTAATACCTTACTGCTGAAGCTTTCTCGCACAAACTCTAAGATCTGCCTTTGCAAAGTATTTCATTGCTACCTAAAGTTCTTTATTCAATGATATCAGCAGTAAATCTTTGATGTTTCTAGGTGTATACAAGTAAATAAAGTGAAAACTGAAATTAGCACTCACTCCATAATTCATTCAATCATTCATTGAAAAAATATACATTAAGTCTCTACAATGTTCCAGACCTAATGGGGATAAAACAAGCTTTGCCTTCATGGATCTTATGTTGAGTAAACACCCTGAGTGGTCTCTGAGAAGTCATTAGAATATACCCCAGAGAATGCACAAAATCTCTTCATCCATACTCCTTCCAAAGCTCTTCTTTTTATTTTTTTTTTAAGTTTATTTGAGAGAGAGAGAGAGAGAGAGAGTGCACATGTGGGCTGGGGAGGTACAGGGAGACAGGAAGAGAGAAAGAGAGAATCCCAAGCAGGCTCCGTGCTGTCAGCACAGAGCCTGACGCAAGGCTAGATCTCCCAAACCATGAGATCATGACCTGAGCCAAGATGAAGAGTCTGACGTTTGACTGAGCCACCCAGGTGCCCCCAAAGCTCTCTCTATTAAATGCTTCCAGTGTTATCATGGAGATGATTAATGATGACTGGCTCTAACCCACCTAGATCTCTCCAGCCTCAACTCTCCTTCAAGCCTCTCGTGTCACTCCAGGTTAGCAGCACAGGATAGAAGGGAAATGATAAATTTAAAAATGTGAAGTTTGCAGTAGCTGTTCTCTAAGGGGAAAGGAGGAAGAATGCGAGAGCCTGAGTTTGTCCATCTCTTTCTCTCCCCAACTAACCTTAGTGTCATCAAGGAGTTGAGTGCTCTCATCTCTGTAGGCCACAGCATTAACCTCCCATCCCCATCTCCCTCTGACTTTAGTCTTAGAAAGCAGTATGTGCTACTAAACTACTTTTCTTATCTTTTCCTCTTGCCTGTAAGATACCCATTCATATCTGGAATAAGAGAAAAACTCCCCCAAAAGGGGAGATACCTAGGCCAAAGACTCTGGAAAGGGAATGCAGGGAGACAAAGTGGCAGAGAGGTGATTCAGCAATAAAAACCAAGTGGCAATATAAGGTAGTCTGTTGTATTGGTTCTATGTATCTGGGAGTGGGAATATTGTAATGGGACCACGGGTGACTATGTACTGAGAAACAGCCAACATGTGACCAGTGTGTCCTTGAAGGCATCTTGACAAAGACCTAAAGGCAGCTTCCTGCTTCCTTTATCTTCTCTTCTGACAAGTACACCCAGAAAGCTTAGATTTACTAGCCAGTAAATGTGATAAATTCATAAATGAATTGCTCATTTATGAATGAGTAGCATGTAGCACAATAATCATTATACATATAAATTGTTATTGTTTTCACAGAATCAGAATTTTAAAGATAACCTTATGACCATCTAATATAAGCTGCTAAATTTTGAAATTAAGAAATTGCAATTACAGAGAGGCCAAGTGGCTTGCCTGAACTTACAATTATAGTTCAGTATTAACTCTTCATCTACACTCAACTGTCTTATGTTTATAATAGCATAGGTGGCACCTCATAAATTCAACAGTTCTAGAGGCACTACTGATAATGTTTTTAGAGTATCTAAACTTATTATTATTTTTCAAAGTGATATGCAGAGAATGAGTTTATAAGAAAGAAAATCACATTCATTAGAAAACTAATTTGATTATTTTAACTGATGCCACATGAGTGATTCATTTATCCTTTTAACATGCCATAAGTAGAATACGGTAACAATCAATGAAAGAAATACAAAGACATTGGGTTTTAAAAAGTATTTTAATGTTTAATGATAAGGTATGGGGCATTTTAACCTTAGTTGAACAGTGGTCAATGAAACCAATACCATATAGTCTTTTTCATTTTTACTTTTTATAATGGAAAATGTCAAACATATAAAAGTAGAAAGACACTGTCAATGAAAAACCACTTTCCTATCATCCATCTTCAACAACTGACTCATAACCAATTTTATGTCATCTATAATTCCACTCATTCCTCCTACCATCATGTCCCACTAGATGATTTTGAAACAAGTGCAAGATATCACAATACTTTTTTTAAATGCAAAAAAATATTTCCCAAATATCTGTTTCTAAGTAATTGTGATATACAGATAAAAATAAACAGAAGAAAACTTACCTATTCCAATGTCATTACTAACACCACAAAAAATATCATCATCGATATAATCAGGTAAGCCTTCTTCCTCCAGTTGCCCTTCAATTTTACTAATTGTTTTAGCAAGAGAAAAGTCTGAGAAATCCTCTGGAATGGCAACATCATTGGCAGTCTGTACATCAAAGTATTTCAATTTTATACTATAAATAAACATACACACACATATACATACTCATTATATATTATATACAATGTCAACACACAAAGGAAATATGACTTTTATCCAAATAAAAAAGATCAAAATTATTAATTAAAAAATTATTAATTTTGAATTTATGATGAAACCTATAATTGATACTTCCAAGGATTATATTATAAAAGACTTGGCTTCAATCTTTATGAATCACACAGCCACAGAGCTAGAGAAGGCTTATGAAACCAGTTTGTCTACACATTGCCTCCAAACAAGTAAACATCAAAACTAAGAGTGCTGAACTTGGCCTCACAAGTTAGATCCAGACTGTGGATTTTAACTTATATGCTGCTGAAGAACTATATAAAGTGATATTGCGTTTAGCCATAATTCTGCAAACACTGAGAATAATACCTCTTAAGAATTAGAGTGAACATTTATTAGCTCAATCAAAATCAACTTTTTTTTCCACCTAAAGAAACACATTCTAACCAGAACCAAAATCAACCAAAAATTGGATTTGCTTTTCTTAACAAGAGAAGAAATATGAAATAAAAGTCACTAGTAAAGGCATTAAGGAATGAGCCAAGCCTAACCCATCAAGTTTATGATTCCAAAAGCCTTGTTTTTAACTTTTTACTTAATTTAAAGCCTAACTTTCTTTTAATACATAAGCACAGACTTCAGAATTCTATTTATAAAAACAACCTTTTCCTTAAAAAGTAGTTTTGAAGTCTGAAAATAAGATAACCAGTTATGTATGCATGCATGTACTGATGTACGCAGTATATGTTCTCTTTTCTTCTATCAATTTATTTATTTATTTTAATGTTTATGTATTTTGAGAGAAAGAGACCATGAGTGTAACCAGGGGAGGGACAGAGGGAGGGACAGAGAGAGAGAAAGAGAGAGAGAGAAAAAGAGGGAGGGAGGGAGGGAGGGAGGGAGGGAGAGAGGGAGAGAGGGAGAGAGGGAGAGAGGGAGAGAGGGAGAGAGGGAGAGAGGGAGAGAGGGAGAGAGGGGGAGAGGGAGAGAGGGAGAGAGGGGGAGAGAGGGAGAGAGGGGGAGAGAGGGAGAGGGAGAGGGAGAGGGAGAGGGAGAGGGAGAGGGAGAGGGAGAGGGAGAGGGAGAGGGAGAGAGAGAGAATCCCAAGCAGGCTCCACACTATCAGTGCAGAGCTCAATGTGAGGCTCGATCCTACGAACCATGAGATTATGACCTTAGCTGAAACCAATTTGGACCCTCAACCAACTGAGCCACCAGGCTCCCCTATCAATCTATTTTAGATTTATTTTATTTTCCTTATCCCTTCACTGTATTTTTTCTTTTATTCAAAAAACAAAAAAAATATTTAGCCTATTAAAAGACACCAACATTAACAAAGATTTTTCCAGGATTATAATGCAGTATCAGTTTGGATAAGTAATAGACACTTAATAATTTACTGTGAATAAGAAGTGTGTTGGTACAACCCATTGTAGGTATGACCTTCCTTTTCCAGAAGGTCTCCTATCCTAGATTGCCTCTTGGGTCCCCTTTTCAAGCTTAAACTACTAAGAACCGTCTTGAATTCTTTATCACCAAAAACAATAGAATGTAAATTATAATGATACTAGAGTCTTATTTAGAGCCTACCAAATCACTCTGTATGTCAATACACACAATAATGTATGGTGTTCTATTAAATGTTCGAAAAAGTAGACTAGTCTGAGAGAACTAAGCAAAGACACCTATGTTCTAGACTCAGTTCTAAGAAAATATCTCACTAAAAATAACATTTAAAAATTTGAAATGTGGCGATTTTGCTTAAAAGAACTGTGTACAATGTTTACTAACTGCTGTAAGACATTTCTGAGTTGAGAATGTTTTAAATTACTGAATGTAGATAAGATATATACGATGCCAGGTATAAAAAGATCTGGAGAAAGAGAAAGAGCTTAATATAACTAAAATCATGATAGTATGAATCATAAAACTAAAAAAATAGAAAGTAATACTTTTAAAACTGTACTATACCTTGAATTTGTTTTCCTTCCTTTATTTGTAGAGTGTAGTCTGTTTTGAATCTTGTTCACTGCATCAACATTTTTGGTCTTTGGCTACATCAAAGAATTTAAATTATTGATTAATTAGATTCTAATCATTTGCCCTGGAAAGCAGTTTTGTAATACAGAGAACTGCTAGTTTACTACACAGAAGAACTCCTATTTTCATGGAATTATTGAATTGTATTTTAAAGAATCCCAGAAACTGTATAGCTGGAAAAGACCTAGATATCACTAGCACCAACAGGTTCAAAGATAAGGAAAATGAGTCCCATAAAGTCAAGGATATTCAGCTGGCTAGTGGAATATTAAACCGGATGTTATGACTCACAGAACTGAGTTCTCCTCACTGATTATTCCCCAGGCAGGCCTTCACATAGGCTGTTTTCTTGGCCTTGATATCTGTGGGTGGGGAACCTGTAGATCTCAATAAGCCCAGCACCTGTAATAGTGATCTATACACTGCAAATATTTAAATGAATGAATAAACCTTTCAAATTACCTTCTTAGTATATAAATAATTTTCGTTTTTGGGTCGAATACCTGGTAAATTTCAGCTTCAGAGGGAAAACAAACTCCTTAGGTTACAGATTCATTTTACTCAGAATTTCTTCCAGTATATAACCAAATTGTTCAGTGAAATTATGAGACAAAAAAGGATTCAGCTTATTTTATAAGTAACACATCATGAAGGCAACTCTTCTAAGTATCAAGGCTTATATTCTATTTCTGTAGAGTCATACTCCTCTCTTTTGTTCTAAGAAAAGCCTAAAAAATAACCTAAATTCTATACAACGTAATTACATTTACAGCAAGTTCAATTTCATACCTTAGTTTCTGAATGAAGATGAACTATCCCTTCAGACAACAGACCTCTACAGACCAAAAATAAACATTATACATTAATAATAGATGATACTACGCTGAGACACAATAAAAGTCAACAGTAATTACATCTGAAAGGGAAAATAGACAACTACCAAGTAGACTTTGCTATAATTCTAGTTATGCGCATGTTAATTTATTAACACAAGAAAATTGCTTTGGTTAAATAATTCACCTTTAAGAAGTTATAATGTAATACCAATATTTTTGTAGGAAAATGAAGCACAAACTTTAACAAATTAAAATCATAAGGAGTGATTATTGCCACACACAGGGATTATCTATTTTACAAAATAATTCACCACAAGGCTTTTTAGTGTGAGCCCGCCCAGTGTTATCCTTTGTTTAATGCATTTAAATACGTGGTCTGTATTTGTTTCTCCCATTACACTGTGAAATCCATGAAGGTAGGAATCATGTCTGCCTTGTTCACTGCTCTATGCCTAGTACGTGGTGTAGTACATGGTATATAGGTTCTTAAATTGTCACCAAGTAAATATTTGCTAAATGCATGAATCTAAAATACAATTCATTTTTTAAACATTTTAACTTCACATTTTTTTAATTGACATACAATAGTCTATTAGTTTCAGGTGTACATCATAGTGATTCAGTATTTTTATACAATACAAAATGATCTCCACAATAGGTCTAGTTGCCATCTGTCACCGTACAAAGTTGTTATAATATTACTGACTATATTCCCTGTGGTGTACATTACATCCCTGTGACTGACTTAATTTATTACTAGAAATTTGTACCTCTAAAATACAACTCATTTTTCTGCGCAGTTTTCAAAATATGTTTTTATTTAGTACAAAGAGTGTTTATGGGGTCTGCACTCTCTGGCCCATGGGCTGAATCCATCCACATCAACACATTTTCACATTATCTATGGCTGTTTTCACACTACCAGCAGCAAAGTTGAGTAGTGACAAAAACTGTAAAGCTGACAAATACAAAAATATTTACTATCTGGCTCTTCACAAGAAGATTCTGCCTACCCCCTGATCAATTGTCTAGATCATCCCCATTACATATATTATTATTTCTATATCTTGTTGCTATTAAAAAACAAAACAGGCACTGGGTGTCTCAGTTGGTGAAGTGTCCTATTCTTGATTTCGGCCCAGGTCATGATCTCATGGTTTGTGGGATGGAGCTCTGCGTGCAGCTCTTCACTGACTGTGTGGAGCCGGATGGGTATTCTCTCCCTCCCTCTCTGCCTTTCCCCCACTCACATTCTCACTCTCTTTCTCCCTAAATAAATAAATAAATAAATAAATAAATAAATAAAATACTTAAAAACAAAACACTTCATCATATCCCCCTGAGAACTCATTACCAGAATAAGGACATAAAAACAAAATTACTTTCTATCAGATGTCACCTACTGAACTAGTTACACATAGGTTATTTCAATATTAAATACAAAAATATACTTAGATAGATATTATATACAACCTCTCAAAGAACCAGAAATAGCTTTGCAAAGAATAAAAAGAAGGCTTTAAAACAGCTTAAAATTACAGACTAAGAATCATTCTCACATATGATATTAAAATGTTACCAAATTTTGTACAAAATTTTAGCTGTCCTCTTCCATGGCCTTCATATCAAAAATATTTGCCATTTCCTTACATTTTCTGTAGCTTCCATTGTTCCTTCCCAGATACACAAACGTATCAGCCAAAAGACATTTAACGGTTATCTGTCTCCCTCAGGTTTAGCTGAGTGACATTACTTTGCTAGTGTATTTCTGTGAAAAATGAACTGAAATACAGTATTCTAGTTACTTTCATTACATTTCTCCATGAAAGGTTTGTACGTAACATGACTGAAATGATTTGTGTGGTAAACCTTGCTTCCAACAGATCGAAGGATATGTATCCCATACTGTTAAGAAGCTAGATTCTGGTTTTCCAACTGTATTGTTTGGCAGAGTAACCTTGGATGTTGAAGACCTATTATAATGTATACTGCCTGACCATAATCATTTAGGTGTATTATTCTCCAAGCTAAAATGGATTGTCTCTCTACAGAATTACCTTCCAGATTCAGCAATTCCCAACTAATAGTCAAGTAGCATGTTTAAAAGCCAATTGTTCAAACAGTAGTATTTTTTTAAAAAGTCACCTGACCAAGGTAAACAGAGGTGTCATCACCACTTTGCACTTAAAGAAAATTTTGTGAAAGAAAACCAACAGATTTATCTTTAGGCTTGTGAAATCAGTCTCTCACTTGCTTCAACAGAAACTAGGCATTAGCAGTCATTACCATCATTTCAATCTATTCATTTACTTGATAAAAGCCATGCCTCATTTTCTCTGTAATCCAAATTTTGGAATTTTGATAGCATCATTTCCCATAAAGTATCAGAAAGTGTTATATATAATAAGGATAAGTTGTTTCACGTGTGTATGTCAAATGATGATATAAAAAAATTTTTATGGGAAAAAATTTTATTAAAAAAAATTAAAATGCACCAGGCATTAACTCCTTGGAAGCAGGACCTGGTCTGTTATCACTGTATCACCAGTAGCTAGACCTGGCATGGATGGTGTTCAAAAATTGTTTCTTTTTTTTTCAGAAAGATTTACTGATTTACAGTAAAATATACTCTTTTTAGCTATACAGCTCTATAAATTTTAACAAACTTTATGATCATATAACCATAACAACCAAGACAGAGAATGTTTCCATCACCCCCAAAAGTTCCCTTGTGCTTTGCAGTTAATTATCTCCCCTCCACAACATAAAACCACGAATCAGATTCTGTCTCTATAGTTTTACCATTTCCAGAATGTCAAATAAAGGAACATAGGGATAAGGGAAAAAAAAGAGAGAGAGAGAGAGGCAAACTAGAAAATAGACTCTTAACTACAGAGAACAAACTGATGGTTACCAGAGGGGAGGTGAATGGTGGGGGGATGGGTGAAATAGGTGATGGGGATTAAGCTGTGCACTTGTCATGATGAGCACAGGGTGATGTATGGCAGTGTTGAATCACTATATTGTACACCTGAAACTAATATTACACTGTATGGTAACTAACTGGAATTTAAATAAAAACTTTAAAAAAATGGAATCATACAGCATACATATATTTTAGTCTAGCTTCTTCACTTAGCTTCTATGTTGCTGCTGCATCAATAGTTCATTGCTTGTTACTGCCAAGTAGTATTCCATTGCATGGATATAACATAATTTGCTTATCCTACCTGTTTACTACTTGATAGATATTTGAGTTGTTCCAGTTTTGCAATTATAAATAAAAGTGCTATAAACATTCTCATAAAGGTTTTTGTTTGGACGTGTGTCTTCATTTCTCTTGGGTAACCAGCGAAAGGAGAATTGCTGTATCATACGCAGTATTTTTGAGTAAATGAATGATGTCCCAATATTTCAAGTATGAGCCAAATGTACTACTGCTTAAATAACACATTTCTTTTCTGTTTCTAAGCCTTCTAAGGTGTTTAAACATTAGACCCTCTTGGGGCTGTGCTGCTTTCACAGCCTGCTTCTTCATCTCAGAAGAATGGGAGGACGCACAGCTGTTTTAAGATTTAAACAGTCACAGTTTTAGTCTATCACTCAAAGTTTCTTTGCCAATAAAACTCCCTCAAAAACTAGTGGATTTCACACCTATTTGATTCCAGTTAGTTCTGTGTGCCATTACCACACCTACAGTTCTCTCTGAGACTGTATTGCTTTAAACTGAACACCTCACCCTCCTCCCCTTCTCCTTCCTGACTTTAAAAATGGCTTACTTTGAGGTTGTCAGGCTTCTATGGGGAAACTACAGCTTTAGTTAGATCTTTGTACTGAGCCATTTTACCCAATTGGAAAGTTTCACTAGGTGCCATTCAAAATGATCCTTGCCCTGAAGAATCTTAATCCACTGTAAAGTTTTATCAATAGCATGAAGCGCACATCTTTAGTTTGACTTTTACTTCAAGGCTGAGCTTTAATAGGCTTTTGTTCCTCAAAGAATTTCTCTATATCATAATTTCTCTTGTCAAAAAGCAGCTGATTCTACAAAGCAAGAGTCATCAAGACAGTGAGGGAGGGCATAAGAAAAGATATATAGATTGGGACGCCTGGGTGGCTCAGTTGGTTGAGTGTCCAACTTCAGCTCAGGTCATGATCTCATGGTCCATGAGTTCGAGCCTTGCATCAGGCTCTGTGCTGACAGCTCAGAGCCTAGAGCCTGCTTTGGATTCTGTGTCTCCTATCTCTCTGCGCCTCCCCTGCTCACACTCTGTCTTTCTCTCTCTCAAAAATAAATAAACATTAAAAAAAAAAAAAAAAAAAGATATATAGATCAATTGGGTAGAATTGAGAGTCCACCAATAAAACCATGTGTCTCTGGTCAGGTGAGTTTTGACAAAAGTGCCAAGACCATTCAGTGGGCAAAGAATAATACAGCTAATAGTAACTAAAAGCACGTACTACTAATATTCTGTTTTCCAACCTCTCTCCCTAACGCACAAGTTCATTTGACATCTGTTCTGCCTTCCCATTTAGCAAAGGTGGCAGTTTTACTAAATCTACTGCTGGTACATTTAATACAACTTCTCTGTCTTTCCAGGATCAGTTTCCTCACTGGCTACCACCTAACTACAAAGCTAAAGCCACACTTTTTTCTACCATAAGTTCCATATGGTCACCCAGAGACAAGGCTGGGAGATTTCATCAACTGGATTTTCACTGATCATGGCATAGAAAGACTCAGCTTGAGGTTCAAAACCCAACTCCTATCTGTTGGCTTCGAAGAGAATAGTCTGACTTTTGCTCATAGCAAGAAACTTAGAATGTTGGGTGATCAATATTGCCTCAGCTTTAAGATTTTATAGTTTTATTCACATAGATTTTTTATGTTTCCTGTTAAATTTATTCCTAAATACTTTTTGGGTCCCTATTTTTTTCTTTTAACATACCTGAAGTCCACATGAAATTCAAGGGAAAAAAGATCTAATATATTTTATTTTTACTAATTTATTTATTTTTACCTAATTTTCATATGCAATTTTAAAAGAAAGTATAGGATGTAAGAACAGGTTCGGAAATCTTACCAACTGTGGTTTGCATCTCAGTGAAATCACATATTATCTATATATCCTTGGGCAAGCTCCTGAACTTTGCTAAGTTCTAGTTTCCTCATTTTTAAAATGAGGACAATAACATTTATTTCAAAATAGTACTCTGAGAATTAAATGAGATAAAGTAGGTAAAGGGTTTACATTGTGTCTGGCTGATATAAGCTCCCATTTTATTACTACATTATACATTACATTATTCTTCAAATTATAAATTTCCAATACTTACATGCAAAAAGATCTTACATAAAAAAAGATCCAAATGCATCATCAAAAAAATGGTATTTGAGATTTAACTTACTTTAAATTGCAATCCTCTTCCTTTTCATATGATTTAATTTGTGTTGAAACAGGCCTCGATTGGTCTTCTTGCTGATCTCTCTAGTTAAATGAGTAAAGGTAAGTCATATAAACAAAAATCACAAAACCAGGATATGGTTAAGTGCCTTTCTGATCATTAATCATTTCAGAGTTGTCCATAGTTTCCATGAAATCCAGGCACAGAATTTGAAATGTTATGGTATGAATATAAGGTTTGGAACAATGTAATTTCGCCTTTCATTCTTTTTGGATTAAGAAAGTCAATTTTAAAGGAAAAATGTATCAATGCCTTATGTGATCTTGTCTAACTCCTGTTTCCCCACTACATTAGTCTTCCAACTTGTAACATACAAAGGAAATTAGGCTCACAGGAAATGAGAACATAAATCTGTTTAATGGGTAGAAATGCTTATCTCAAAATAGGCAAGACTTCAATGTTAAGAAGATCATGAAGCACTAAAGTACTAAGTTTTTTGTAATGATGTATCAAGAAATGAAAGTGAGTAAACAAAAATTCAAGGGAGCAAAAGTTATATCCATTAGCTTCTGTGGGGCAGCAATGTCTTCTCCCCTTTCCCAGACCTTCCTGGGCTTCTACTTTACTCTTTTTCGGGTAGAGGTAGATTGTCCTTATTAGAGGATTCTTGGAGCAATAAATCCCTCATTTTCCTATAATATGGTTTGTTATTTTCCTACTCTAGACACTGGCAAAAACTAAAAGATATCATAAATGTTTTACTAAAAGTAAATTTTTAATTACAAATGAAACTAGCAAGTCTATAACCATTATCTGAATACATTACCTGAAAAGAATGTGATGTGTGTGTATGTATGTGTGTATATATGTGTGTACATGTATATTATATATATTATATTATATATTATATATGTGTATACATAATACATTATATATATACATATTATATATATACACGTATACATAATATTATATATAACATATATTTATTATTTCAAAACTAATGAATAATGAAGGACTGTATAAGGCAGTTCAAACAAATTATTCCCTATTCTTCACTACCCTCCTAAGGGGGATGGGTGAGAATTTTAAAAGAAGATGTATTAAGTAGAGTAAAAACTGAAAAAAGTTTGAAAGCAGCCACTTTATTCCTCTAAGGAATAAATAATGGGAATGTTGATGCATACGGAGCTGCTTACATTAGGAATAAACAATTTGGTAGCCAGAATGGGGCAAAATATGCTTATATTGTCTAGTGATAAAACTTCACTACATTTTCTCTAACTATAAAACTGACTACAGTCTAGCCCTAAGAATCTGAGTTACATCCAACTGCAGAATTTAAGAAACAAATTACCATCTGACTATCAGTGATGACTGTTATCCTTTATTCAACTTTTTTGCAGAGCCCATGTTATTTCTATCCTTACTGAATTACCAGAATTAATTATATACATCTACTCTCAAACATTAATTTTAAAGTAGTGGGAAAGATTACTAAGTATGAATGTTCTTACTAATTAGATGACTGGAACATCAAATAGAAAACACTTTTTCAGTGGCTTTTCAAAAATGCGTGCATATCAAAAACATATACTTGCATATATATACATACACCTATTCATATATTCATGTTCATTCTGTGATAATTCATTGAACTAAAAATTTATGTTTTGGGCACTTTTAAAAAGTTAAAAAAAACTAGCGCTCACATGAAATTAGTAATAATTGCATATTTACTTACTATTACTTCCTCAGCTTGTCGAACCAGATCAGCTGTTTTTGCCTCCAATTCTGCATTTAAACGCCTAAAGGCAGAAAATAATTATTATTTGGGATATACTCAAAATTCTAACAAAAATAAAAGCAATTAAATTTCAGTAACTACACTTTAGCTAATCAAAAAAATGCCAAAATACACACATGACATTTTTATCCTAAAATTACCATTACTTTAGAACTCTTACCTCCAACCACTCATGATTCCTTATCTTTTGTGGTAGAAATTCATACAGTAACTCGTGGCCTCTCTGGCCCTCACTTCAGGTGGAATGATTTATTTGGGTAGAACAAACTGGATGGGTTCAACTCAGTTTCACTCTCCATCTTCGTGGGATCAACTCCAACTGGGGACAGGAATAGGGCAGGGCGGGGGAGAGGCCTGCTTTGGTCTGGGGTGTTGCTGCAACTGGGGAGATAACTCTGGGTTTAGTGAGCAGACCTAATGTGGCTCACACCTCAGCTACATACTTCAGTATCAGCTTCAGAAACAAAGGTGACTGTTTTGGCCTCCACTTGCCACTCCTTCCTCCACCCCCATCCCTGCCTCACCCCACCACATCTACTTGGAATCTAACCAAGAATAGGAATACTATTTGGCTCCATTTAGATGGGAAGAATGGCAAGAATGGCAATATCACTGAAGGAAACTCTTTTTAAAGAAAAAAGTGCTCATAATCCTTCCACCATCATCCAATTGTTTTTATTTTTCATATTCCCTTCTAATTTTCATCTATACACACAATTTCATACTATGCTTTCCTACAAAAAACAGAAGGAATGTGTATCTCCACATAATCTTTATAATTCATGCCTTAAATGGCTACACAATTCTAATGAGTTGCACTTAACATAATGTACTAAACTCTTCCTACTGTTAAAGATTCTTTTTCACTTTTAAAGGTTAACACTATAATAAATATCTTCAAAAGCATGTAACTTTTTAATTTTATTCATAGGTCACATTTCTAGACCATCTAGTCTCTTTTGAAATTACATGAAGGGAATATGTTGAGCAATTTTTAAAATGAGATATGATATTTTGTTTTTCTTCGATATGTGATTCAGAAGAAACAAAATTCAGACAATCCCCACCCCCCAGTAAAAAAAAAAAAAAAAAAGGGGAAGAAGAGAAGCAATACTACATTCCTTATGCCTTCCTAAAACAGTCTAATGTTGTAAGAAATATTTTTACATCTTAAGATCAGTTAATCAAAAGAAAAATAACTAATAAAGACTTAAAGTTGCATTTAAGATGCCATTACTTGATTTTTCACATTTTCTTAAGAATCATGAGAACTTAAATAGAAGCTTCTGGTCAATATAGTTTCCTCAGGATGACTCCGAACACTATTCTGCTCCAAACCATGGATGTCCAAATGGACATGTTGGATAAAATGTAATGAAGGAAATATTGCTAAACTCCAACTCAGGCAAGGAAAATACCCTGACACTAAAAATAAAGCAGTAACTCAAAGTGAGAGCAGTAAACAGGAACAGAAGCCAAAAGAGTCTAACAGCTAAAAACTGATGCATGTGTGGGAGTCATGAAGGACTACACCTGTGAAACACAGACTATAAAACACTACCCATAACATTAGGCAAATGGGAATGAAACTGGAGTCATGGGTGGAAAAGATTCTCTTGTCAGTGGTCAGAGCAAATTCATCTTTCCCAGATGGTGTGGGGACACTGTGCCAAATTTTAGTGTAGAAAGGTACACCGAAAGCAGTGAAAACTCTGATAAGCTAGGAAAGGTAAATGTGAAATCAACCTATAATGACATTTATTCATGTAGAACATATGGAGCTCTCTCAGAAAGCAAACCCTGCTAAAAATAACCTCACAAACATAACAAACTGCATAAAGAAGTTACCAAGACAGAGAAACGGCAGACACGACAAAACTTATACCATAATAACTAGATTTTCTAAATCTATAAATAAAAATCTAAATCTAAAATCTATTTTTAAATATTTTAAATCAGGATTTTTCATTTGCCCACTCCCCAAAAAGCAGGAATAGAAACTATTAGGCAAGAGCTAATATTTTTTTTTAACAAAAGAACACTGAATTTAGAAAAGAACCAAGTAGAAATTACATTAACAAAAACAGTCATTGCACTTAAAAACTCAAACTCAATGGTTACACTGAACAATCAAATGAACTGAAGAGGAAATGAATGAGAGATAAGAGACAATGCACCTAAAAGGAGATAAAGAGAAGCAAAACGATAAAAATACAAAAGAAAGGTTAACATGCATTGAAGAGAGACTGACAAAGACATATGTACATCTACCTAATAGAAGCTGCAGAAGGAAATCCCAGAAGCAGGAACATCAATATTCAAATACTGAGAATTTTCTAGTACTGAAGAAAGACATGGATCTCAAGTGGAATTAAAATAGTGAAATTAGTCAGAGAAAGACAAAAATCATATGACTTCACTAATATGAGGACTTTCAGAGACAAAACAGATGAACATTAAGGGAAGGGAAACAAAAATGTTATAAAAACAGGGAGGGAGACAAAACAGAAGAGACTCATAAATATGGAGAACAAACTGAGGGTTATGGGAGGGGTTGTGGGGAGGAGGGATGAGCTAAATGGGTAAGGGGCACTAAGGAATCTACTCCTGAAATCATTTTTGCACTATATGCTAACTAATTTGGATGTAAATTTAAAAAAATAAAAAATAAAACAAGTTAAAAAAAAAGACTGTAATCTGGGCACTAAGGTTGGTGTTATTAGAATGGTTACTGTTTCTAGGTCTTTTCATGGACAAAGCTAGGAAATAGTGGGTGGGGGGAAGGGGAGGAGATGTTTTGTTTATTTATTATATATTTATTTATTTATTTTTAATGTTTATTTATTTCTGAGAGAGAGACAGAGCATGAATGGGGGAGGGGCAGAGAGAGAGGGAGACACAGAATATGAAGCAGGTTCCAGATTCTGAGCTGTCAGCACAGAGCACGACACGGGGCCCGAACTCACAAACCTTGAGATCATGACCTGAGCCGAAGTTCCTCAACCGACTGAGCCACCCAGGCACCCCTATTTTGTTTTAAAGATAAAATAAATCATAAGTTCAAACATTCTTCCAATCCAAATTCAAGACTACAGAGCTTTTACTTAGCCTCTTTTATGTTACATTCATATCTCCTTTTCCCACTCTGATCATTCTGGTTCTCAAAGTCACTGGGGATAAAAGAATTAAAATTATTATATAACAAACATATATCAAAACATATATATATAATCATATAACAAACATAAATCAAAAAAGAAAACAGGGGCACCTGGACGACTCAGTCAGTAGAGTATATGACTCGTAATCTCAGGGTTGTGGGGTTGAGCTCCATGCTGGGATTAGAAATTACTTAAATCTTAAGAAAGAAAGAAAGAAAGAAAGAAAGAAAAAGAAAGAAAGAAAGAAGGAAAGAAAGAAGGAAAGAAGGAAAGAAAGAAAAAAAGAAAGAAAGAAAGAAAGAAAGAAGGAAAGAAAGAAAATTAGCCCACACCTATATATGTCATAGTGAAATTACAGAACTTCAAAGACAAAAATAATCTTTAAATTATCAAAGCAATTATTTAAAAAAAAAATAGTCTACCAGCATGATGTTCTAAAAAGCTGAGAGTAGACAGTTTATCAACATCTCTAGATTCCAATAGACAATGAAGTGTTAACTTCAATGGATTGCAGAGGAAGAAAACTGACCATTTAGAATTCTATGTCCAGCTAAACTACCATAGAAGAATAAGTGTTAACAAAATTTTCAAAAAAGACTGCAGACTCAGAAAAAGTAATGAAGGGTCTACACTTCAGGAAGGAGGAAGCTGGACCTAGAAAAAAGGTCACAACAGGGAAAAAAATTAGAAAGCATGATGATAAATCTAAATTAGTACAGAACATAAAAATAACATTAATGATAACCTGGAGAGCAGGAATGTTCAAAACTAAGAGCAAGTCAAGTATTATCTAACTTGACAGATAGAAGGAAACCAAGTTAAAGCATTTTAAGGTCTTCCCAAACCAGAAAAAGAAAAATAGAGATACAACAAAAACTTCAACCCAATAGAAGACAGAAAAGAACAAAGGGATAGTAAAGAGGAAATACAAAAAATAAAATGACCCAAAGAATTTCAAATTAATGACACAATAATGTAAATAAATTCACTTATCAGAGGCAGAAATGATCAGACAGGATATAAAAACAATGTTTTTAAAACTAAATGATATAAAAAGCTTGTAAATAAAAGAATAAAAAATGGAACTAATAATGAAAGGAATAATTCATTTCATCTGGAAGATTTAAGGAAATCAAACAATATAGTGTCCAAGCAAAAAAATGAACACAATTCTATGAAAAAGTTTTTAAATTATAGT
Organism: Panthera onca; assembly: GCF_046562875.1. NCBI lineage: Eukaryota > Metazoa > Chordata > Mammalia > Carnivora > Felidae > Panthera > Panthera onca. Next base: position 48,081,732 of record NC_138344.1, read on the forward strand.
TATAGCTTATTTCAATACACCTCTAACAGGAATCAACAGAGCTAGCAAGAAAAAAAAAATGGTGAGGATACTGATATTATGGAAAGCCAAATTAATTTGCTTGAGCTAAGAGATTAATCAACAAATAGCAAATATACTTTCTATCAGAGAATACATGAACATTTACAAAAACTGAACATGTATCTATTCAGAAGTAAGTTTCAATACATTTTCAAATAACATTAGTATGTAATTCTCTGACCATAGTGCAATTAAACGTAAATTTTAAAATTATAAAAATAAAGCAATCAAACAATCTATATGCCTGGGAACTAAAAAACTCCTAAATAATCACTTATGAAAATCATAAAATATTTAAAACAAATAACCACAAAAGAAATAAATATCAAACTAGGCCCTGAAATACAAATAAGCTGTAGGTGGAGAAAAATTTACAAAAATTAAATGTATTTATTAAAAAATTAAAAACAAAACTAAAAATGAAACTAAAGTAAATTAAAAATAACTTTTTTGTTTAAATTTGAGACAGAGAGCATGAGCAGGGGAGAGGGGTGAGGGAGAAAGAGAGTCTTAGCAGGCTCTATGCTCAGTGTGGAGCCCAACACAGGGCTGCATCTCACAACCCTGTAATCATGATCTAAGCAGAAGTCAGGAGCCAGTTGCTCAACTGAGTGAGCCACCCAGGTGCCCTAGTAAACTAAATATGAACTAAATTACTAAACTAAAGAGTAAAAAAAAAAATCCACCACAATTAGAAGAGCTAGGATAAAGACCAAATAAAAAAACATAGATTAGCAGCAAAATCAAAAGCTAGTTCTCTGGGGGCATCTGGATGGCTCAGTCAGTTAAGCATCTGACTCTCGATCTCTGCTCAGGTCTTGATCTCAGGGTCATGAGTTCAAGTTCCGTGTTGGGCTGGGCATGGAGCCTACTTAAAGAAAAAAAAAAAAAGCTAGTTCTCTGAAAAGACCAATAAAATAGACCTTCCAGCAAGACTGCAAAAAAGAAAAGGCAAAAATAAATGACACTAGAAAGCTTCCATAAGATGTGTGTGTATAAGGTAACAAACACGCACAAGACTTAAAATACACACACACACACACACACACATCAGACACATATACACATAATGGAACATTATTCAGCCATAAAAAAGAATGAAATCTTGCTACCTGCAACAACGTGGATGATGGTAGAGAGTATTATGTTAGTGAAATTAAATCAGAGAAAGACAAATAACATATGATTTCACTGATGTGGAACTTAAGAAACAAAACAAATGAGCAAAGGAGGAAAAAAAGAGAAAGAGAACCAAGAAATACTTAACCACAGAGAACAAACTGATGGTTACCAGAGGGGAGGTGGGTGAGGAGATAGGTCAACTTCGGGATGGGCATTAAAAAGCACACTTGTCGTGATCAGCAAAGAGTGATGTATGGAAGTGTTGAATCACCACACTGTACACCTGAAACAAATATAACACTATATGCTAACTATACTGGAATTAAAAAAAAATAGTAATAAATTAACTATTTCTTAAAAAATAAACATATTAAGAGTATATTTATGTTTTTATATTATAAATTTACCTTTTTAAAACATACATGAAGTGGACACTTTTCTAGAAAACTATAAATTACCAAAATTTATTCTGGAAGCACTAGTACATCTAAATTAATGATTATTCATTTATGAAACTGAAATGATAGGCAAAAAAATTCCATCAACAAAAAATACATCAGACTCAATTTCAGTTTTAATCAAAGGATAGATGATCCCTAGTTACAAAAAGCTTCCAAGAACAGAAAAAAACAAAAAGGAAAACTATTCTGTTGTTTCATGTGGCTAGGATAATATGGGTATCAAAATCAGAAAGGAAAAGAACTAGAAAAAAGTATAAGACCAATTTCATTTGTTTGAAGATGCAAAAAACCTACATAAAATTAGAGCAGTCAAATCCAGCAGGCTTTAAAGGAAAATAAAAAATCTGCTTAGTAGTTCAAAGTGTTAAAACATTAAATATGGTGGGGGAGGGCATTTAGTCACCTAAATTAATTAGGGAAAAAAGTTTTGATAGGATTTAACATTCATTCAAAACAGGAATTAAAGGAAACAATGTCCTTAAACCTAATAAAACAATCTAGTAAAACTCTATTATCAAATTTCATACACAGTGATAAATTAAGTGGGCTCCTTAAAATCATAACCAAGATAAGGATGCTCATCATCACTTTTTCTATTCCATACTGCAGTGGAGGTGCTAACCAGATTGATTTAAAAAAATGCATAAGAAACTGTGAAGACACAAAACTATCCTTATCTGCATTTAATATAACAATGATTATAAAAAATCCAAGGGGCTCTATCTACACAACAACTAAGAGAGTTCAGCAGGACTGACTATATATAAATACAGGCATAAGATCAACATACAAAATCACCAATGTTCCTACACATCTAATCAATTAGAAATATTTTAAAAAGCCATTCATTATAGCCACAAAAACTATAAGGCACCTAGAAATAGATTACATATGTGAGGGTTTAATGTAGTAATATAAAATATTAAAGGACACCAAAAAACCCCAACCCCTGTATAAATGGAGATGTATCAATATTCATGGAAAGAAAGATTCAATACCATAAAGATGCCAGTTCTCTGCCAATTAATCTATAAATCCAATGTCAGTAGTATTTATGGGTATGGGATGTGGGGAGGAGTGGGGCTTGCCCTACCGGTTATCAAGACCATTATAACAGAGGTCACAGAATCTTACTGTTTAGATTTCTAGTTTTACAATATAGGCAAGAAACTTGGAAAACCTACTGACTTGAGTAATCAGCACATTCTTTAGTATATTCTCTCAGATGGTGATTATTTCCTGAAAATATCTAACAGCAGTTGATTGTAGACCATTCTATATTGGGATCCCGGCAAGTTCTGTGTTCTGCTGATTGGAGACATCCCAAATATGCTTAATATCAAGAGCGCATGTGGCAAAATACTTTGTTATTACCTCTTATTCTTGCCCATTAGAATGGCCAGATATTTTACTCTTCTGCATGGCACAGAAGTGATCTATAGCTTCAGGCAGAGCCAGGAAGCTACTCTGTTCATATATGCCTCAGATTTGCACACCTGAGTACAGGTAACAGAACAAGCAACAACTGGCCACCTTTACCACAAAATGACTTTTGTTAAAATAGAATAGCTCCTATAAACATCTTTAAGAAGACTTGAAGCAGGACCATAACAACATACCAGAGCTAGATGCAAATTATACCCCTAAATAAGTAAATGAATTAACCTAATCAGTGCAGGTATTTAGTGCTATCTAGAGTATAATGAAAATAACCATTTGGGGTTGAGCACAGCTGCTTCAGACCTGTACACAGACAACAGATGAGTTACTTAGGTAAACTCCTGAAGTGAATTAATAGGCCCATTTCATTAAATAGAGGAGAATTATTATCTTCCTACATGTTATGGCAAATTAACGAGTACATGTCTAGTTCATCAAGAGAGTTCACTTCAGTTTTAACTTTAAATATGCTTTAATTTTAAGTACAGATCATATGGTAACTCTATGTTTAACTATATGATGCAGTACTATAATGTTTCCCAATTTTAAATTAAATTAGATAAATTAAAAAGAAAATGAGTTGGTAAAATATAATTTTTTGTAAGGGTATATGCAATGACAAATAAAAGACGTGGTCTCTTACTTTAAAGAACTTACAGCCCAGTGGAAGAAACAGACAAAAAGTACACTAACAAATGAATTATGCTAACTGCAAAGAAAAATTAGTAAGTCCCTATAAAAAGAGTAACTGGGGAGCTTACTTTAACATAGTTCAGGAAGACCACGCAGAGCATTACAGGTGGAAGGCATATGTGTGATTGTCCTCAAGGGAAAAGTCTGAGAAGCTTAAAGACCAGTGAGGCTCAAAATTGGTACGCAAAAAAGAGAGGGCACCAGATCAAACTAGAGACAGGAGCCAGATCAGACAGCTTCTTTTTTGATTTTTTGATTTTTATTTATTTTAATATGAAATTTATTGTCAAATTGGTTTCCATACAACACACAGTGCTCATCCCAACAGGTGCCCTCCTCAATGCCCATCACCCACTTTCCCCTCCTTCCCACCCCCCATCAACCTTCAGTTTATTCTCAGTTTTTAAAAGTCTCTTAGGGTTTGGCTCCCTCCCTAACTTCAGACAGTTTCTAAAGTGCAACAGGGAACCACTGCAAAGTTTCAAGCAAGGGAGTGACATGATCAAACTGAATGATTACTCTGGGTCTGTGTGAAAACTGGGGCATGAAGGCAGAAATGATCTAAAAATGAAAGCACGTGTTGTCAGAATAGGTATAATTACACTGAGCGCAGATAAGGAAATGCTCCTCCCAACTCCACCAAATGTGGATGAGAACGGGAATTCCAACTTCAATGAGAAACACGCTTTCAATTTAAAAACCAAGAGAAATTTACATAACTAAACTCTAGGGACTCCAAATTAAGTGGATTTTCTTAAACTAGAAACTGAAATACTGGCAATTCCTGCTATCCTACTCACAAAGAGCATTATCATTTTCCTGATGAACATGTTTACTTGGGGTAAATTTCCATCCCCTTCAAACACTGACGATGCAAGCGGAGAAAAGATGAAGAAAGACTAGCGAATAGGATGATGAAAGGAGAGTGGTAAACAGTGAGTAACCCCGAAGACCCCGTCAGTCACCAGGAAAGTACTTGCAAGCAGCCTCATTTGGGTAAAGGAAAGTAGGAAAAGCTGAACGGCTTCTTACTTATATTCTTCCTCCCGGGCAAGTAGGTCACGTCGAGGCGCAGCAGGTTGCTGAATACGCTGCGGGAGCGGAGTGCCTGGAACGCTCCGTCTCTGTAAAAGAGAAAGGGACTTTCAGACCCGAAGTTAAATGAGGTTCCGCGTTCTCAGCCCGCTGGAAATCTAGTCGCTACTCGCGTGTCTGTGTTTGAACTGACCCGGGGACCGACACTGCGCCCCGCCATCTTTCACGACCGACGCTGTTACCGAGGCAACGAACTCATCTTCCCGCGAGAGTTCCCGCATCCCAGACAGCCTACCGCCCTGGGCGCAGACTCCGTCTAGTCCTGGACTCTAGAGCTGTCTGAGACTGGGGTGGGGCATGAGGGCTAGGGAATAAGCACAGAGGAAGCTCTAGCTGTGGACTGAAAGGGGGAACCCTGATCTGCACTGCCCCAGTAGCCCAGGAAGCCAGCCTACTGGGTCGACATACAAATTGTGAAGTTGGGGTTGGAAACGTTTCAATCAAGGAAGGCAGGTCCGTTTCTAAAACTCAGAAGCAAGCTAGTAAAGCTCCTTCTCTGTTGTGCTTTTCCAAACTTACTAGCCAATTCGACCTCCACCTGGTTTTTAAAAAATGAACTCGTTATTGGGATTTTAGGTTCTAATTTCTCACAGAGCATCAGCCAGCCTAAATTCATGTCCTGGCTCTGCCGCTTACTAGTTGTACGGTCTTGGGTAAATCACTCTGTATCTTGGCTACTTCACCTGTAAAAGGAGAATAAAAATAGTTCCCATCTCATAGAGTTACAATGAGGAGTAAATGAATTTGTGATTAGGATTGTGGCTGAAACACAGCAAGCAGTTAAATTTTCCAGCTCTTTTGGAATAAAATTGAGAGTTCAAAAATAAACCTTCACATGTTAAAAAATAAAACTGCCAGTTATTTTACCAGCAAAAATGGGTTTGGGAATAGCAGAGAACTGGAATCTGGAACAAGCAAGCTGCAGCAGAACCACAGGCAAATCCACAGAACAAAGGAGAGGACTGCTCTTATACAGGAAAGGGGGATGCTGGGAAAGCTGTTATAAACAAAAAGCCTATTGGAATAAAAACTGGGAGTTTGAAGTATAGTTGCTATTCATTGGCTGAGCTGTGACAGTCTGTTATTGGCTGGGCTGTTGTCAGGCTATGGGAAACACCCTTCCTCCTAAGGAAGTGTATCCATGTGCAAGGTCTATCTCTTCCTGTTAGATTTGCAATTGTTAAGTGGTAGAGTTTAAGAGCTTCCCCCTCCTGGTCTCCTGACTCCATTCTCAATAAGGTTTCCTTTTATTAATTTTTACAAGTGTCAACATTTGGCAAGGATGCCAAGACCATTCAATGGGGGAAAGAATAGTCTTTTCAACAAATGGTACTGGGATGCAGAAGAGTTAAATAGGACCCTTATCTCACACCAGGTATAACAACTCAAACTGGATCAAACACCTAACCTTAAGAGATAAAATTATAAAGCTCTTCAAAGAAACTGTAAGTGAAAATCTTCACCTTGAATCAAGTAATCATCTCTTAAATATAACACCAAAAACAAACCACAAGAGAATAATCAATAAACTGAACATCATGAAAATCAAAAACATTTTGTTTTGGGGCATCTTGGTGGCTTAGTTGGTTAAGTGTCCACTTCAGCTCAGGTCATGATCTCACACTTAGCGAGTTTGTGCCTCACATTGGGATCTGTGCTGACAGCTCAGAGCCTGGAGACTGCTTCAGCTTCTATGTCTCCCTCTCTCTCTGCCCCTTCCCCACTCATGCTCTGTCTCTTTCTCTCTCTCAAAAATAAACATTAAAAAAAACATTTTGTTTCAAAGTATACCATAAATAAAGTGAAAGACGAACAATAACAAGTGTTGGGGAAAATGTGGAGAAATTCAAACCCTCATACACTATTGGTGGGAATATAAAATTGTGCAGCCACTTCAGAAAACAGTCTGGCAGTTACACATAGAGTTACCAGATGATCTAGGAACCAACTCTTAGGTATATGCCCAAGAAAAATGAAAACATACGCCCTCACATAAAGTTGTACACAAATATTTATATAACAGCATTATTCAGAATAGCCAAAAAGTGAACATAACCTAAATGATCATATGCTGATTAATGAGCAAATAAAAGTGGTATAATAATAAAATGGAATATTATTCTGCACCCAAGAATGAAGTACTGACACATACTATAATACGGATCAGCCTTGAAAACATGAAATGTGAAAGAAGCAATTCATAAAAGGCCACATATTAACTGAATCCATTCCAATATGACCACATATTATGTGAAATGTCCAGAATAGGAAAATATATATTGACAGAAACTAGATTAGTGGTTGCCCAGTTTTACAGATGATGGAGGATTGGCTAAGTTGCAAGGTTTTCGTGGGGGTATTGTAAATATACTAAAATTGATTGTGATGATGGTTGCACGACCTTTTGACTACACTAAAAGCCAATGAATAGTACAGTTTACATGGGTGAATCATAGGTATGTGAAATACATCAATTAAGTTGTTAAAACATTAAAAAAAATAAATTATTAAAATGAAAAGATCAAGGGATGGAGAAAAGTACACCACACTAATGCCAATCAAAAGAGAGTTGAAGTGGCTGTATTAATTTCAAGCAAAGCTGACTTCAGAACAAGGAAAATTATCAGCAACAAGGAAAAGCATTACATAACGATAAAGAGGTTAACACTCCATGGAGAGGCAGCAATCCTTAATGTGTATGCGACAAACATTTTAGTGTTAAAATGCATGAGGCAAAAACTAACGGGATAAGATACGGATAAGTCCACTAATATATTTGGAGATTTTGACACCCCTCTTTCAGTAATTGATAGTTTAAACAGGAAGAAAAACATTAAGGATGTAATTGCTATTAATCATCTTGATCTAATTGACATTTGGAGAATACTCCCTCCAACAAGAGCAGAACACACATTCTTCTCAATGTCACATTAAACATTCATCCAAATAGACCACATCCTGTATCAAAAAATGCAAAATAAAAAAATTTAAAAGAATATAATTTATATTAGTTTCCTAGAGCTGCTGTAACAAAGTATCACAAACTAGGTGGCTTAACACAGAAGAGGGACACCTGGTTGACTCAGGTGGTTGAGCATCCGATTTCAGCGTGGGCCATGATCTCACAGTTCATGAGTTTGAGCCCCATGTCAGGCTCTGTGCTGACAGCTCACAGCCTGGAGCCTCCTTCGGATTCTGTGTCTCCCTTTCTCTCTGCCCACCCCCCAGCCCCCGCCCTGCTCATACTCTCTCTCTCTCTTTCAGGAAATGAATAAACATAAAAAAATTTTAAATAAATTCATTTTAAAAATTAAAAACACAGCAGAAATGTATTGTCTCACAGTTCTAGAGGACAGAGGTATAAAAAAGTGTTGGCAGGGCCATGCTCCTTTTGAAACATATAGGGGAGAATCTTTCCTTGCCTCTTCCTAGCCTCTGGCGGTGGCTGTCACTCTTTGGCATTCCTTGACTTGCAGGTGCATCACTTGAATCTCTGCCTCTGTAATCACACTGTGTTCTCCCCAAGCGTCTCTGTCTTCACATGGCATTTCTTCTCATAAAGACTGCCAGTGTATTGGCCAAATACACTGTTTTAGTGTCAATATCAGTCTACCAGTAGTGATGCTATCAGTCAGGAATGCCTGGGGGACTCACCTGGACCCATACCACTTGTGGCAAGCCCCCACGGATATTTCCCCAACCAGAGCCAGTGTTGTGGCTGGACTGACCTTTATGGTTCTTATTATGAATGTAAGATACACCCCAGCAACAACCATGAAGGAAAAAATGAGGTTTATTACTCACGAATCCTGGAGGGTACACAGCATGCCTAAGGGCCATACAAGGGAGGCTGCAGGTAGAAAGGGAGTACAGACCTGGGATTCTGCCTTTATCAGGGTTGAAGACAGGTTGCCTAAGGTTTCCTTGATTCACTTCTATTGGTGAATTTTCAAACCTAAGAGTAAGAATTGGGGCATGGAAAGGGGAAAGGGGTGTGGACACTCAAGCAGTCCGTTATCTAGGTTTCCTTTATAAAAGGAGAAGTCCATGGATAGGGGAGGCCTCGCTCCTTATCTAGTTATTTAGTTAGTAGCTGTGTCATCCAGCTGGCAACATGTTTATTCGAGATGGATGTCTTTGAAAGGGATGTCTTGGCAATCAAAAGCTTAAGGTCAGCCACTTACTACAGACCCACCTTAAATGACCTCATCTTAACTTGATTACCTCTACAAAGACCCTATTTCCAAATAAGCTCAATCCACAGGTTGGGGAGCATGGCTGAGGACTTGAACATATCTTTTGAGGGGACAAAATTCAACCTATAACAGGATCATACGAACTATATTCTCAGCCCATGATAGAATTAAACTAGAAGTCAGTAACATAAAAATAGCTGGAAAATCTCAAAATACTTAGAGATAAAACACAGACTTCTAAATTATATATGAGCCAAAGAACAAGTAGCAAGAGAAATTTTAAAAACATTTTGAACTAAATGAAAACAAAAATACAACTTATCAAAACTTACTGGAAGCAGCAAACCAGTACTTAGAGTACTTAGCATTAAATGCATATATTAGAAAAGATGAAAACCTTAAAATTGACAGTCTTAGGTTCCAACTTAGGCAATGAAAGAAAGAAGAGCAACTTAAGCTTAAAGAGAGAAAAAAACAAAAGAAAAGGGAAAAAAGAAGTAAAAGAACAGCAATCATTGGAATTGAAAACAGGAAAACAATAGAGAAAATCACAGAAACTAAAAATCTGGTTCTTTGGAAAGAGTAATAAAATCAATAAACCTCTAGTCATGCTAAACTAGGAAAAGGAAAGAAGACACAAAATAAATTACCTATTCTGTGTTATTTTATGTGATGGTTAGTCAGATATGACCATGAGAGGAGTCACAGGAGAGAAACAGGTGGCAAAGAATGCCACACAAAACTACAGGGGAAAGCCTCTGGTGGTAAGGAGACAGAAAACACAAGCAAGAGGGAAACCTAGGCTAGAGCTTTTATTGGGGTTTCTGCAGGAAAGGCAAGGCAGTTTAGGGTTGACTAGTTTGAATAATTTCAGCAGGCCTTGGGGCATAGGAGCTGTCCCTAGTTGCCTGGTATCTGGTCCTGGGACAATTAAGGCAGAGGAGTATTGCCTCCTGGGGTGTACAGGACAGGTAAAAGAGATATGACTCTGGATTGGTTAATTTGCATACCAAAGGCATGCTCCTGGCTGAGTCCTTTGCTATCTCTGAGAATTGGCTTAACCCCCGGAGAGACAGTCTTTCCCCAGGCAGAAAGGTTTTTTAAGATGTCAAAACACCATAATCCACAGAAAAATTAAAAATATAAATGATATAATACCAGGGTCAGAAATGGAAATGGGATCATCATTAGTTATCTCATAAACATTAAAAGAATAATAAGAGAATACTATAAACAACTCTATATTCACACATTTGATAAATTAGATGAAATGGACAAATTCCTTGAAAGATGCAAATGACCAAAACTCAGACAAGGAGAAATGTATAATTTGCATAGTCAAGGACTGAGTCACTAACCCTCTGAGAAAGAAAGCACTAGGCTGAGATAGTTTCATTGATGAATTCTACCAAATATTTAAAGAAGAAATGGTACCAATTCTCCACAATGTCTTCTAGAAAGTAGAAACAGAGCGAACACTTCTAATCATTCTATTAGTCCCTAATACTGAAAAGCAGTTAAACACATTATAAGAAGAGAAAACAATGGACTGATATCTCTCACGAACATAAACACAAAAATCTTCAACAAATATTAGCAAATAGAATCCAACAATGTACAAAAAGAATTATACACACAACCAAATGGGAGATTTATTCCAGGTATACAAAAATAGTTAAACCATTCTACAATCAATGTAATTTAGCATATAAAGAAGAAAAAACACATGATCATAAATATTGATGTGGCAAAAGCTTTTAGAAAATCCAACAACTTTTATGGTAGAAAATTTCTTGGCTAAAATTCTCAGAGCAGAACATCCGCAACTTGATAAAGAACATCTACAAAAAACCCACAGCTTTCATCATACTTAATGGTGAGAAGCTGAATAGTTCCCCCTAGAGGGGCACCTGGGTGACTCAGTCGGTTGAGTGTGACTTTGGCTCAGGTCATGATCTCACTGTTTATGAGTTCGAGCCCCGCATAGGGCTCTGTGCGGACAGCTCAGAGCCTGAAGCCTGCTTCAGATTCTGTGTCTCCCTCTCTTTCTGCCCCTCCCCGACTTGCACTCTGTCTCTCTGTCTCATTCTCAAAATAAATAAACATTAAAAAAATAAATAAATAAGAAAAAAAGAAAAAAATGAATACTTCCCCCTAGGGCCTGGAACAAGACAAGAATGTCCTCTCTCACCATTCTTATTTAATATCATACCTGAAGTCCTAGCTGATAATAAGACAAGAAAAGGAACTAAAAGGTATACATTGGGAAGGAATAAATAAAATGTCTTTGTTCAGACATGATATAAGTGTCTATGAAGAAAATTTCAAAGAATTACTGAAAAAACTCTTGCAGCTAATAAACAAAATTGATAAACAAAAGGCGGTATACACACACATATATATGTGTATATATGTGTATATATATTTATACATAATGAAATTTGGATCCATGCTATAACATGGATGACTTTGAAAACATGTTAAGTGATAAAAACTGGACACAGAAGGACAAATATTACATGACTCTATTTATACAAGGTGCCTAGAATGGGCAAATTCAGAGACAGAATATAGACTAGAGAGGGAGAGAGGGACTGGGTAGCTACTTTTTAATTAGAGAGTTTCTGTTTGGGATGATGAAAAAATTCTGGACGTAGCTAATATCGATCATTGCACAACATTGTGAATATACATAATGCCACCAAATTTTAGACTTAAAAATAGTTAAAATGGTATATTTTATGTTATATATATTTTACCACAATAAAAAATATTCCAGTTGAGGAGCATCCTACAAAATACCTGATCAGTACTTATCAAAACTGTCAAAATCTTCCAAAACAAGGTAAGTTTGAGAAACTGTCACAACCACAAAAAGCCTACAGAGACATGACAATGAAACATAATGTGGTATTCTGTATAGAATATTGGGACAGAAAAATCTATTATGTTAAAAGACAAAGAAATCTGAATAAACTATAGACCTTAGTTAATAATGATGTATCAAGAATGGTTCATTAGCTTTAATAAATGTACTATACTGGTAGAAGATGTTAATGATAGAATAAACTGGGTGCAGGGTATATGGAAACTCTCTGTACTATATTCTCAATTTTTCTGCAAGCCTAAATCTGTTCTAAAAAATAAAGTCTATTTTTTAAAAAATAAGCTAAAAGAGACTTCTTTAACAGAATTGTGAGCTAGATTCTCTTCTTGTACAACAACCAGATTCTGTTAAACAAGCATATACGCATTGCTTAATTTGCAGAGGTAAGGAAAACTTCTGTGTCCTGCTGACATCTGCCACTCCAGCTCTCTGCCCTCCCAAATGAACAAAACGGATTCTTGTGAATAGGCAATTAAAAAAATAAAATGAGCTGGGGTGTCTGGGTGGCTCAGTTGGTTAAATGTCTGACTTTGGCTCAGGTCATGATTTCATGGTTCATGGGTTCAGGTCTTGCATTGGGCTCTGTGCTGACACTGCAGAGCCTGCTTGGGATTCTCTCTCTCTCTCTCTCTCTCTCTCTCTCTCTCTGCCCCACCTCTCAAAGCAAACAAAGAAATAAACTTTTTAGAAAAAGTTTTTAAAAAATAAAATGGGTTAACCTGAGAAAATGCCCATAAAAGGACTGTGCTCAGAAAGCAAGGTTGAGATCATCAGTAATATGGAAGATCTGAACCTGAGACCCTTCTTCTAAGCTACTGAACTAACTGATAAAGACTAAAATAGCTCCAAATTGATAATGTACCTAGGCTCCCAACAGAATCAAATACAAAGCCTTTTCAGAGGAAAAATATCCTTAATTAAGCCCACCAGATTCCTGGATTAAGATCAACAAAATGTGAGTGCACCATCAAAAATAACCAGGCATAAAGGAAGCAAGCAAGTCACCATGAGGGAGAAATCAAAAGAAATAATAAATATTTATAATCCCCAATAAACTCAGATATAAAAATTTTTATCAGTTGTGAAATGTAGAATATTTATTTAGAATATATTTAAAGAAATAAGGGATAGAGTTATAGTGATGATGAAGCAACAAAGGACTCTCAGGAATCATCAAGCAGATGTGACAAATAATTGTATGACACTTTTAGACATTAAACGCCTTTTTGTTGAAATGAAAACACTCAGTGGATAGGTCGAATGCCAGATTATACACAAATAATTTGTTAACCATAAAATATCTAGGAGAACTATCCAGAATGAACAGAGAATGACAAGGACATGGTAAATATAAAAGAAATGTTAATCATAGGAGTCAGACTGAGAAGATCTGACACGTACATAATCAGATTCCAAGGACAGATTTTAAATATCGAGAAGCAACATTACAAAAGTTAATTGCTTAGAATTTTTGAGAATTTAGGAAAGACATGAATGTATAGATTCAAGAAACACAGGAGGATAAAGTTAAAAATCTATTCTTAGACCTGTTATACAACCCAAAAGTTTTTTTTCAAGCATCTTTAAAATAGCCAGAGAGAAAAAAGACAACCTACAAAGAAGGAATTAGACTGAAAGCAGATGTTTTAATAGCAACAATGGAAGCCAGAAGACAGTAAAATGATTAGTGAAATCCCAGGATAGTAAGCTCCATTATAGTGAGAATTTGGATCAAGCATAATGGATGACTAATCACCAATTAATCATTAATGATTGGCTACCTTCTCTCTAGCCCCCATTTTCAAACTGGGTGGGAGAAACCTTTATTTTCTGAGTGGAAGAGATAGAGGGTGTGGAGTGATGAAGAAAGGGGACATAAAAGCTGTGTGAGAAAAACTAAGCACCCAATCTCAGGACACAGAGAAGCAGAGGCTGAGTCCTTTATTGCCAGTATTCTTCCAATCTACCCTCCTTTGATTAGAATGATTAAATGGGCCCCAGCTATATAGAAGATTACTATAAATTACTATAAATGCTGTCACTGTCCTGGAAGCTCTAGTCAGTGAGACAGGATCCAGAATTGGCATCACTGGTGTTTATTTTGATTCAGACCGCCACCACCAAGTGGTGCAAAACCACAATCAGGATGAGCAAAGATTTTAATTATAGAGCCAGAACACTAAAACTTCTAGCCAGCCAGCTAGACAGACTCAGGTGACTCCTTTCTTTAATTTCCACAATAATCCCACTCTTCTTTGTATATAGTTCCACATTTTCATCTTCCCTAATATTGCCATATTGTTTCCATATTCTGAGGGGATTTTATTGTATCCTCAAAGGGATCAAAGAAAATTTCAGTCTAGAACCATGCACTCACTACTACTATATTGCAAGAGTGAGAGTATAATAAAGATATCTTCAGATAAATAACACTTAAGAGACTCACCACCCACATACACATACTAAGGGAACTTCTACAAGATGTACTCAGGAAGAAAGAAAATCATACCATAAGAACACTTTGAGATGCCAGAAGAAATAGTAAGCATATAAAATGGTAAACAGGCATGTCAGTCTAAATAAATAATGTCTCTAAAATGCCTACTAATAATAATGCCTAATATGTAGAGATTAAACATTGGATTCTCACCATACTGGGAGGAGAAAGGAACGTCTTCAACCTGATAAAGAGCATCTCAAAAAAAAAAAAAATCTGCATCTAACCTCATATTTAATGATAAAAAAATAAATGTTTTCCCCATAATATGAGGAACAAGACAAGAACTTCCATTTTTACCACTCTTATTCATAATCATACTGGAGAACTGAAGTTCCCTCCTATGCAATAAGGTAAATTAATTTATCAATCTGGGAAGGGAGGAAATAAAAGTGTCTCTATTCACAGATCACATGATTGTCTATTTGAAAAACCCCAAAGAATCTACCCCCAAAGGTCCACGGAAATATTTAGAGATATTAGCAAAGTTGCAAGATACAAGTCCAGTACACAAAAACTAGATGCAGTTCTAAATACTAGCAATGAACAATTGGAAATTGAATTCTGAAATGCAGTACTATTTACAATAGCACCAAAAGAATGTGAAATGCTTAAGAATAAATCTACCAAAATATATGAAAAATCTATAAGCTGAAAACTGCAAAACGCTGATGAAAGATACCAAAGACCAAATATATGTAAAGAGATTCCAAGTTTATTAAATAGGAGACTCAATATTGTGAAAAATACCAATTCTCTCTCATCAACATTCCAGCTGGATTTTTGTAGAAATTGACAAACTGATTATAAAACTTGTATGAAATGACAAGGAAACTACAGTAGCCAAAACAATTTTGAGAAAGAACAGCAATGTTGGAGGACTCACAATACCTGATATTAAGACCACAGTGATCCCGACAATATAGTACTGAAAAAAAAATATGTATAGATCAATGGAACAGAAAAGAGAGCCCAAAAGTAAACCCACACATTTCTTTTTTTTTTTTTTTTTTTTTTGGGATTTAAATGTAATTTTTATTAATCAAGAAAAAGTTTTTTCATTTGAAAAGTTTGACACTCTCCCAATCTTTATCTATCCATCCATGGTACCTTCTACTCAGTCAGGCTACATCTTTTACAGGTATATTTCTAGACTGAGAGAGTAAAAATATATCTATATCCAACAATATCCTCTGAATAGTTTCATCAAGAAAGAGTACAAAAATACAAGGGGGTTAGAAAACAAAAGGAGATAATAAATGTAGTTTCTTATAGATCCACTGACTAATTTTCTATTTGGTGTACCCAGTTTCTTTTAGGTCCTGGTGTGTTGAATGTCAAGTGGATAGACTTCATTTCAGTTATTACACATCCATTCTTTCTCCTTGTTGCTTAGTTGAGTTTTCCTCACAGCATCTTTTATGTGTTTCCTCAGAAAATACATTAAGATGAACACTTTAGGGTACAAGTAACCTAAATTTCCATCAATGGATGAATGGACAAAAAAAATGTAGTATATACATACAATGGTATATTATTCAGCCTTTAAAAAGGAAGAAAACCCTGTCACATGCTACAGCATAGATGAATCTTGAGGTTGTTTTGCTAAGTAAAATAGCCAGTCACAAAAAGACAAATACTGTATGATTCCACTTACATAAGATATTCACAGTAGTCTAATTCACAGAAACAGAAAGTACGAGTTGCCAATGGCTGAATGAAGGGTTCAAAGGCCATTGTGTAATGGCCATAGAGCACCAGTTTTATAAGATGGAAAATTTCTGGAGATCCATGGCACAACAATGTGAATATACTTAACATTGTTGAACTGATTACTTAAAAATGGTTGATATGAGCGTCTGGGTGGCTCAGTTGGTTGGGCATCCGACTTTGGCTCAGGTCATGATCTCATGGTTTGTGGTAAACCCACACATTTCAATAAAAGTACAAAGGTATTCAATGGGGGAAAGGATAGTCTCTTTAATAAATATTAGTGGGATAATTATAAATCCTTATTTTAAAAGTTAACTATGATTCCTACTTCCCACCATATAAAAAACAATTTGGATGTGACTTATAAAGTTCAACATATAGTTACCATATAACACAACAATTTAGGTAGTTACCCAACACAAATGAAAGCACGTCAAACACAAAAGACTGTATGCTATATGATTCCATCATATTAAATTCTGGAAAAGGCAAATCATAGTGACTGAAAGCAAATTGATAGCTGTCTAGAATTGGAGGTGAGATGAAGGCATTGACTGGAAAGGGCCACAGAGAAATTTTAATTGTTGGAAATGTTCTCTAATCTTAACTGTGGTGGTAGATACATCGCTATTCATAAATACCCAACCTCATTAAACTACCCAATTAAAATCAGTGAATTTTATTGTGCATACTTTATTTCTCAATAAAACTGTGGGAAAAATGATTGGTTAAGATATTCCTAAATATTCCAATTCAGTTTGACTTGCTTGAATCACTTTTCAACGAAGAGTCATCAATGTCCACCCTTCTCCATACAGTATTATTTTCTGTATCATCAAGTGTGGGTTATGAAGCACTTAAGAGTGCTCCACTATTTTCTCCAGAATTCTCTTCCATGTCTCTGACACCCATTCTGCAGGTTCTGATGTAAACACTGAACCATTGATAATTATAAGCAAACCTTTTATGTTTGGCTGCTTGTCTGACTTTAACTGCGAGATGCCTTCTGACTTCAGATATATTAAAATGTGAAAAAAGGAGAACATTTTGGAATTAAAATGTGGTAGAGGCAAACAAGGTTTTATTATTATGTAATAATCTATCCCCAATAATGCTTTTTGGTCAATTTTATCTCATATTAGTGTAACTAACTTGGCTATCTTTTGATTAGTCACTTTCATCAGTCTATCTGTTCCTCCCCTTTCTTATTTCTGGAACTCAGCCCAACTTTGACAATGCAAGGGCTCTAGGGAGCCAAACGTGGTGTTCAGCAGAGTCCAGGATACCTGCTGGAAGAGGGGTAGATACCTTGCAGAGGAGTAATAGTACCTTTAAGATAAGACCTGTTTGTAAATACAAGAAAGATACCTCTAGGAGCCCCCAGAAATACTTGAAGGACACAAAAGTGGATAGTGACTTCTGTAAGCAGGTAGAGCAAAAGCCAGTGACATCTGAATATTAATAAAGGAATGACTCCTATCTCTGACCCCAACAAACATAACTCAGGATACAAATGTGCCAAGTATATACATGTAATTAAAGCCAGGAAAGATTCCACTAAAATGTTCATGGAAATTGAAAACCTTTTTAAAAATAATCTGGATTTTCTAATCACTACAAAGTACACATATTACTTTTATAATATTTAGAATGCTAAAAGTAAAATGAAACAAATATGAAGTTACCCAACTAAAATACCATGGAAAAACTGAGCAATAGGCAGACTGAGAAAAGCCCTCTGGATTTGGCAAGAAAGAAGCTACTGGCCTCAAGAAGGGTATTTATAGGAAAGTGGAAGAATTAGAAGCCATGTTAGAAGGGAATGAGTAGAAGGCAATTACTGTCAACAATATGTTTGAGGAATTTGGTGCCAAAGGATGGTCATATCCTTCTCTTAAATCAGTCCATATCCTAAAACCTGAAGCTTAGGCCTGACCAACTGAATTGATTCATGCTGCTTTCTTTACATGTACCAATTTAAATGTTTATCACATCATCTCTTTTTGTTAGATTTCTTTCCACTTTTTATTAGATTTTATTTTAAGTAAGTAATTTTTTTTAAAAAAAGTTTTATTTATTTTTGAGAGAGTGCAAGTGGGGGAAGGACAGAGAGGGGGACAGAACATCCAAACTGGATTCTGCCCTGAAAGCAGGAAGCCCAATGTGGGGCTTGAACTTATAAACTGTGAGATCATGACCTGAGCTGAGCTCAACCAACTGAGCCACCCAGGTGCCCCTTAAATAAGTAATTTTAGTCACAATTTTAATCATCCTCAAAAATTTCTTTTAATAATTTTTTACTCCTTTCAAATTAATATGAATTTTAAAGAATTAGTTATGCACAACTTATAAAGCATAGGTTATATTTTTCAAAAGTGCCTTCTATTAATTTAGAGTGCTAATATGATTTATATTTTTCCCCAGTGTACTATAGAGATATCAGAAATTGGGCAATAATTGTTAGTTTCATTATTTCATTAAAAATATCCAAAGCTGAACATTTCTTTGTGGCATCCTTAGGAGTTGACTATTCATTTTTCAATAGGCTAGTCATGGTTTTCCTTAAGGGAAATAACCAGAAACAAAAACAACAGCATATACATTAATTTAATTAAAACAAGCTTATATGTTCTGAGTACTTCTCAACATACAATAAAATTTTACTGCAGACAGTAAAATAAATCAAGTTTACATTAAAATGTATAAAGTAGTTATAAGCGGATAAGAAAAAAATAAAACCAGTCTAGTCAGGGTAATAAGAGAAGAATTACGGAAACAACTTAGTCTTAATTTATCTCTTCTTGGTTATAAGTTCATTAGAAAAACCTTAAATGTGTTTTCCAGCTTCAGTTATTAAAGAACTTTATAACACAAATTCATATAGGAGAAGTTCTCACCTTTTCTTCACCTATAGAAAAAGCTACTGTTATTAAAATCTGTATCATCTCTCCAATACTTTATGATAAATATCGATGCCTAAGTAAAACCTATCTGTTTGTTGAAATTATTTGCTTTAAAATTACCAGTAAAAATTTTAATTTAAGCTTTAAGAAACACTAATCTAATGCTATACAATAATATACTATAGAATGGTCAACTTCTTATAAGAATCATCTTCAATACACAAAACGAATAGTCAAAAAAAATTTCTTTCTATCTTACCATTGTCTCCAAACTTGTTTATATAATCTATGTTGGGAGGGAGATATGATTTTTGGGTGTTCTTCCTCAGCAGATTGACAACTGGCCGCAAACAACAAGACGCATTCACTACCCCCCCCCCTTATTCTTTGTTATGTATTTTTCAGCAGCTGTTCCCTACCTTCAAACATTGTGTAATTAATGTCAGATGAGGTCAGACAAGAGTGTGTTAAATCCATAGCTCTTCTAGAGCAAAAGCAGAACATTAGCTGTAATTACTCAAAATCTTCTCTATGTCAATGTTTATGTACAATAATTATTAGATCTTGTTGCAGAGTTGCTCCATACTTTGATCTGTCATCCTTCAAATGGCAGAGATCTCCTCTAGTCCTGCCCTGATAAACCAATCTGCTAATGTTTTCAATAATACTAAGTGACTATAAGTGTCATCTAGAAGGCAAGTCATGGGTGACACATATCATCTCTCACAGTGCCACTTTTAAATCGGAGGTACTTTGTGATACACTTTTCAGACAGTGCTTCTGGAGCTTGAAAATTCACAACTAGTCATCCATAATTCAATTCCACAAATCTTCAAAAAAAATTAGGAATGTTTAGATGTTATGTAGTTTTGAAATATGTTTCACAGTAATGAAAATGTATGAAACATAGCATTCTGCTATGGAAACATTGTGAAAGCAAACATGAATTTAAAGGATGTTGTGAATTCTGGATCTTTGTACAATAAAGTTCATCACTATGAGTGTGACCTGAATAAACATTTGCAGCTGATTCAACAGTATAGATCTTGTAACAGGATAGATAAAAGTCTTAAGCGAATGGGTAGGATGAATCTAATTGGAATTCAGTTAAATGTGTGAAAAAACAAACACAACTTGGAAATTGTGTCTAAGATACCCTTAACATTAGCTGGAACGGAATTCCGATCTATTTAAGATTAAGTATTTTTAGGGGCGCCTGGGTATCTCAGTCAGTTAAGCTTCCAACTTCAGCTCAGGTCATGATCTCATGTTTCATGGGTTTGAGCCCCATGTCAGGCTCTATGCTGACAGCTTGGAGCCTGGAGCCTGCTTTGGATTCTGTGTCTCCCTCTCTCTCTCTGCCCCTCCCCTGATTGCGCTCTGTCTCTCTCTCTCTCTCTCTCTCTCGCTCTCGCTCTCGCTCTTGCTCTCTCTCAAAATTAAACATTACAAATTTTAAAAAAAATATTTAAAAAGTATTTTTAAAGTTCAGATGAGATCGTACTACAGAATCATAATTTTAGAGTAGTACATAATCTGGCATAAGCCCCTCATTTTACACTAACAAGGAAGCCAATTTCTAGAGAGATTTAAAAATTCATTCAAGGTTACATGGTTCATTAACAATAGATTTAGGATTAAAGCTATGTTTTATGACCCATCCCCACTGCTTTTTTTTACTACAAAAAATTTTTTAGGGGCGCCTGAGTGGCTCAGTCGGTTGGGTGTCTTACTTCCTCTCAGGTCATGATCTCATGATTCGTGAGTTCGAGCCCCACGTCGGCCTCTGTGCTGACAGCTTGGAGCTTGGAGCCTGCTTCCTATTCTATGTCTCCCTCCCTCCCTCTCTCTCTTGAAAATAAATAAACACCAAAAAAATTTTTTAGTCATATTTTCATTATAACCAGTATATAACCAGTATAATAGTTTATTTTCTCTAATGTGTTTCAAAATAAAAATTTGACCCTTCGAAATGTGAAAAGTACAAGGTTATGGAAAAAAAGCCTATCCTGATGTTATATGTATAGCAAGTATAAAAAGCATAAAAATAAAATACTTGTTATTTCAGGGGCGAAAACCGAGCTGGATAGAAAAATCCATTACATATAAAGCTGTATGTTAGCTTTAAAATGATTTTAGAGGAAAGGAGATTGAAAAATTGCAAAAGTTAAGGCAACAATATGATCAAATTTGTGATTAAGGAAGAGCTAAAATGTGTAATAGACATTATGGGGATTCAAGAAGGGAACACTTCTGGAGTTCTTGAGAAATAAGACCTACTTCCTGGGGAAGAAAGGATTTGGTTTGCACCATAAAGAACCTTAACATTTGGCAATTACTGAGAAACAAAAGAATTATGTGGATGTGGAGTGATGGAAAGAAGAAATGGGGGTGTCTTCTAGAAATTCAGTGGAGGTCTATGGATGGAGGGCAGTGAGTAATAAGGTGCAAATGATAATCAGAAAACACTGGAGGCTCTGGAACCGGGGAGTGTATGATAATTAGGAATAGGAGGAGAGAAACTATGTGCAGGCGTGTTAGCTAAGAAACTATTTTAGTAATACAGACATTTAAAGTATTTGAAAGAAACAAAATTGTATTTTGAAAGACAATATAGTATTGTACCAAGAACACCCACTTTAGACTCAGATCTAAGGTTTCCTGGATCTGCCACCTAACAGCTGTGCAACTTTGGGTAATTAACCTACCTACCCAGAGCCTCAATTTCTTTACTTGTAAAATGAAGAAAACCATTAGTGTTGTTATGACAATCAGTGGGTGGTAGATACAATTATTTTTAAATACTCTATGATTCACAGTTTTGTACATTTAGACAAAGCTTTGTTGTAATTAGATTCTGCCTTTAGGAGGCTTTGTAGCCATAGTTGTTGAAATGGACTATCTTGCAGGTAGTGAATTCTTCATCACTTTTCATAACCACAGTTATGAGAGCCAGAGGTAGTAAGTGACCTGGCAAGCAGGTATAGCCCTATCATGAGAGCTGCAGCTTAAGTATAGTGCCCTTGTGCCCAATAACTGGCCAATACCAGCAGAGATTTCCCTTAGAGAGTTTGAAAGAGACTCCCACTGTGAAAGAGTTATTTCATTGTTATTGACAGGAGCAGTAGCAATAAAGACAGTAAATGAGTGGTGGAGCACCGGAACTGGGAGCAATGAGTCTTTATACTTTACTGGAGGCAACAAACAGCAAGCTGGCATAAATTTCAAACAAAGTTACTTTGCATCCATGATATCCTGTTTATTGCCATAATGTGAATTTATCTCTTAGAAAGGTGCATAAAATCTCAGTAAGACTTACTCATGAATCATGGTTAATAGCCACAAATTATTTTCATATTTTTATCAAAGAGAGGAAAATATTCATTGTACACTAAGTGCCTGAGGTTTGGAAGCCTGTGAAGGGAAAACTGACTAATGATCTTCCCAAACAGTGACCCTCCATAAAGCTATGGAAATGTTTTACAGTTTGTGTTCTTCCATCATACACACTCTACTGCCATATATGCTATACTATAAAATTATTCAAGAATAATTAACATACAGTGTTATATGAGTTTCAGGTGTACTATGTATAGAGTCAACAATTCCATACATTTCTCCTATGTCCTATTCTTGCCTGGTCTTGGCCTCAGCTAGCTATCAGTTAATTGACTGTCTTCTAAACTATTACCCTTCCCACAGATATTTTTACTGAATTTAAATGAATTTGAATTTGAATTTGAATCAATTTAATGAAATGAATATAAAATTACGACTTTTCTGGGACCAGGATTGATGTGTCCCCTAGCAGAAATAACTTTCATCACTGAAGATCACTAGATTAAAGGTCAGACTAATCCAGTTTTAAGGCTATTCCAGATTAAATGCGTAGATTTTTAAATTGGTTGGTGCGAATGGAATGAGAACCCTCCAGGCACCTGTAGACTCAGTATGTGGCTGCCTTCTTCTCTAACCCCTGTCATCAGTGCCTGCTCAACAGGATAGATTCTGCTTCCATTCCTAGTTTTAATTGTCATTCCCACTGCTAAATCTGGAATCTTTCCAAGGACCCCAGTCTACTTGGCTATCTCCATAACCATCCTATACTTACTAGGCCAACAGTTATATTGGACTTATCCCCTTGAACACTGTGGTTTTAATACCTGGACACTACATACCTACCAACATGAAGAGAATAATAAAAATTATACACTCACATACGCTATATTTACTAAATTTAGGGGCACCTGGGTATTTCAGTCAGTTAAGCATCCAACTCTTGATTTTGGCTCAGGTTATGATCTCACTGTTTGTGATATTGAGCCCCACTTGGGCTGACCGGTCTATCTCTCTCTCTCTGCCCCTTCTCCCTACTCATGCTCTCTCTCATTTAGACTCCTGTTTGCATGTCTTGCAATATCTAGTATATTTTAAACAGAGTATCTTTTTCACATTTTAACATTTATTTATTTTTGAGACAGAGAGAGACAGAGCATGAACAGGGGAGGAGCAGAGAGAGAGGGAGACACAGAATCTGAAACAGGCTCCAGGCTCCGAGCTGTCAGCACAGAGCCCGACGCGGGGCTCGAACTCACGGACCGTGAGATCATGCCCTGAGCCGAAGTCGGACGCTTAACCGAACAAGCCACCCAGGCGCCCCTCTTTTTCACATTTTAAAGAGAAAGATTTCCCTCCCCCCTGTTTTTGAGAACTTTCAAGTTATTCTGGACCTCATATCCATCTTGTTTACCTTCTCATTTATTTTTTGTTGCAAAAAGGTGGTTTTATTATACCAGAGGCCTGGGACCTGTGGGCAGCAAGAGCCACACTGGCGTTGTGAAGAGTGACTGGTTATATATTATGGAGTTGGGGGAAGTAAAGGCCCCCTTCTGGGGCCTCCAGAAGGACTTTCATATGTTAGGAGGACTCATAAGATATTTTAAGACTTGTATTATTGCGTTTTCTTAATCCTGGTCTACAGAGAGATGATAAAGCATCCATATTGGAACTAAAGGGGAAACTATTCTCCTTGAGTGATCTCCCAGGACCAGACCCCATCAGCAAGAGGAAATCCAGACTCAATGCCTTTCCCCTTTGGATCTGTCATAAAGGGAATGTTTTCAATACTTGCAGGACTTTATTTCAAAGTACAATTGTTAACGCCCTACTGGAAGCCAGGTTGAAGAATGTAGAGAAGACTCCAGGTTAAATGGGAGAAGATTTCTAATGACCTAACCTTGAGTACCATTACTGAGAAGGCTTAAAAATTTAAGTGAAAACACGAGGCAGAAACATCAGAAATAGAGAAATCAACATTTGCGATTTCTAAATGCATGGAATTTTAGGTGAAAAAGATGACTCAGCCTCCGACCTGGGACACCAGGCTTACCTGAGAGCTGGCCATTTCTTCTTTCACCTCATCCTCTAGATCTCTTTCTCAGAAGATAGTTGTGGAGAATTCACAGCTGCATCAGGAGAAAATGCCCTTAAAGGCACCAACAGAACATCTTCACCAGAAAACTGCTCACTGGCAGGCAGGACTTTGAAATGCCCAACTTCCTAGTTTTTTGTAGCAGGAGCTTTTCAGAAACAAAGACTTCCTACTTGGGGACCAATCTCTGAGTTTTCCTTCTATACTTTCAGGGGCTTCCTCTCCCACAGACACCCACAAATTCTACTACAGCATAGGAAGAGTGTGCTGCATTGACTTAATCCTCCCACACTCATGTAGAGGAGACCCTGTTACCTCTCCTTGAGCAAAAGCCTGCACTCAACTCCTATAAATTAATGGGAAGCTTTGCCAACTAATACTGGCCTCACCTGGAGCACTTAATTAAATCAAACACTGTGGATGGTGTTTCCATCCACACCAATTTACAAAATCTGAGGAGGAGTGTAATAGCAAGGATGGGTTTTGAAACTCCACAGGGGATCCTATTTGGAATCATTTGGGGGAAGTAAGGAAGGCTATGGTTATTATCCAGACTTAAATCCATTTCTTCTTCACTTATCAGAGTTTCTGGACATTGGAAAAAAGAGTGTTACAAATTTAAGAGCCTAACGCACCTTCAGCTCTTCAGTCAACCTTTTCAGTGTCTTCCTAATTCCCAATGACAGGGCTCTGAGGAACCACAGGGATCTTCCCAATCCTCCTTCTCAATTGGCTTGAAGAAACTACTCTCCACATTGGGAAAAAAAAAAAAATCTGTCTCTGTCCTTATTGAAACCTGAGCTACACTCTCAGCCCTCAAACCCAATGCTACCAAGCAGCCCCTGCCTCAGAGAACTGAAAAAGTTCAAAGAATATGGGTCCCTCTCTATGAAGTTACTCCTTTGTGTCTCAGCCTTTTGAGCATTACACACCCATTTCTCCTTAGTCCATCTGCCCCAATTCATTTACTGGACTGACATTTCTTTGAAAAAATGTCATGTCAGAATTTCTTTTTCCCAAAAAGGGGAAAAATATCTAGAATTTGACAGTAGGAACCACATTAGGAAACAAGGGGAAATGAATGACATTTCAACGTGTAAAAATAAATAAACAAATAAATAAACTTAAAAAAAAAAAAAGTGTTCTCATTGTCCAGGCCCTCTTGTTATACAACCAAAAGACTGGCAGTTGGTGTTTCTCTTTTCCCTTCAAAGTTTGAGGTTAGCAGTTTTATAGATGAGGGCAGTCCTGATCATAAACCTGACTGCATTTGCACAAAATAGTAGAGTTAGCCTATCCCTTCCTGCCATAAACCTCAATGCTCACTTCTCTGCCTTACTAATAAATGCCTTTTGTGGCATTTTCTTTTCCAGGATAGGGCACTTTTGTCTGCACTAAAAATCTGTCCAGGCAGATATCATTTCTTCTCAATGATTTTCTTAGTGGTATCTGTGAACTCGTCTTCGACCTCATAGTTGGCAGACGCTATTCCTGTTATCTTGACATTTTTTATTTTTATTTTTATTTATTTTTTTTTAATTTTTTTTAACGTTTATTTATTTTTGAGACAGAGAGAGAGTATGAACGGGGGAGGGGCAGAGAGAGAGGGAGACACAGAATTGGAAGCAGGCTCCAGGCTCTGAGCCATCAGCCCAGAGCCCTACGCGGGGCTCGAACTCACGGACCGTGAGATCGTGACCTGAGCTGAAGTCGGACGCTTAACCGACTGAGCCACCCAGGCGCCCCTATCTTGACATTTTTTAAATTAAACCTCTTTCTAAAATTATCAAACAATCCTTTGCTGGAATTAAATTCTCTAGCTTTAAATCCTTCGCTTTCCTTTTGTTTTAAGTTGTCATATAATGTTTTATCTTGAATCGTATTAGTCTATAGGTGTGCCTTTCTTATAGCAATGCCGCACCTACCTGAAAGCTGCATTTTCAATATGAGATTAAAAAGTATTTTGTAAAAATTGCAAGGTTTTTCCACCTGCTGGTGTAGCTTCAGTGATGATTTCATGGATTTCCTTTTCTTTTTTTCAATGGTCCTTAACACTGGATTAATTTATCTTAAAATGGTAAGCAACCGCAGCTGTAGACCTCAATCTATAGCGCATACCAAGAAGCTCAACTTTTTCTTGCAATGTCATGACTCTGCTTCTTGGGAGGACTTCCAGCATCACCAGTGGCACTTTGTATGGGTCCCCTGGTATTATTTAAGGTTTATGGTATTGCACTAAACACAATGAAAAATACATGAGAACCACAAGAGACCACTTTTTACTGTGATATGCAATTTACTGGAAAGACAAACAGCTCATGCAGAGATGATTAGCATCACATGGCATTTTAAGCAAATAGTCAACACCTGAGCTCACCGCAGTAGCAACGGGAGGTGGCTATGAAATTATTACAGCAATACAGTATGTAATACAGTTAATTTTATGCAGTTATGATTTAATACGAATCTTAAGCTTGTCAACTGTGAACGGCACCATGTACACTCTGTGCATAAATTCTGATAAACTTTAACTTTTTATAATAGATTTGTGTATATTTTATGGTAGTAAATGATAAATAAAATGGACTAGCATCTATATATATTTGATGTATCTATGGCATGCCTATCTTTTTATTAATTTTTTCAATATTTCTAAGGTTATGTGGTTTGTATGCAAGTTTTTTCAAATTGTCACAAATCTCTAAACAATTTTCCAGTATATTGATTGAAAATAATCCATGTATAACTAGACCCATGCAGTTAAAGGGTCAACTGTATATGCATATACATACAGTAGATGTAAATGTATTTTCACTTCCTTATGATTTTCTTAATAACATTTTCTTTTCTCTAGCTTACTTTATTGTAAAAATATAGTATATAATGCATATAACATACAAAAATATGTTTTAATGACTGTTTATGTTAGTAAGGCTTCCAGTTAATAGTAGGCTATTAGTAGTTAAGTTTTGGGGGAGTTAAAGTTATGCAGATTTTAGACTGTGGGCAGTTGACCCCCCTAATCCCCATGTTGTTCAAGAGTCAATGTGTATCTCTATCTCTATCTCTATCTCTATCTCTATCTCTATCTCTATCTCTATCTCTGTCTCTGTCTCTGTCTCTATCTCTGTCTCCATCTCTATCTCTATCTCTCTCTCTATCTCTCTATCTCTGTAGTGTCACACAGTGCTACAAGATGTATATATATCAACACAGAATGTTTGACAAAATAGTCTATGCACCAGATCTTGTACAACACACAAGGAATATAAAGATAAATAAACTAGGATCTCTGAGCTCAAATTCTTATAGTCAGTTGAAAAAGAAATATACACATGAATAACTTCATTAAAAGTTCTCTAAGCAATGTTGATACAAGTTCCTATGAAAGCCCAGGGGAGAGACACCTAATCAGCTCTTATGTAGCTAACTGACTTTCAACCTGAAAGAAATGAAAGAAAGAGAGGGTTTCTGTGGGGAGGTAATGTCTTAACTATTCTTGACAGATGAGCAGATGTCCTTTTGGTAAAAAAGAGAAGGAAGGACTTGAAATTCTGGTATGGCTGAGTAACCTACTGGACCAACACTGTTGCAGATAACAACTATAAACTCTGAATGCAATCACCTGTAGGAACTGGAAGGTGACCAAAACAGACAATTTATGGAAGAAAAATTATACTTGAGTGTAGGGCATGGCATAGAGTGAGTTTCCCATTATTATAGCTTTAGATGTAAAAACAGCTGCAGTTGGCACAACAAAAAATGTCTAAAACTCTGACAGAAAACCCAGTCTTTCTGGTTTGAAGAACCAGAGAACAGAGTTTGGAACAACTTGAAAAGAGCACCAACCAAGAAGAGCCCAAAATTCTGTGTATAAACTGTACCCAAAGCTCTAGTTGACCAGTGAATTACAAGTGGTTGGGAAGATTTCAATCAGCTCATCTAATAAAGGATGTGAGATTTGAAGTGTTTCCTAAGAGACAAAGTTTTCGGGGTGAGTGTGACCAACTTTATTTCATTCTAAAACAACTCTTTGGGGGAATAAAATAGGATCCAGAATCTCTACAACATTAGTATTAACCTTGTTCAAGATACAACCCCAAATTACTTGACATATGAAGAAACAGGAAAATGTGACCTATTCTCAAAATAAAAACCATCAATGGTAACTGACCTTGAGATGACCCAAATGTTGGAATTAGCAAACAGGGAATTTAAAACTGCTATCCCAACTATTGTCAGTGAAAATTTGAAAACTTCATTAGACAGGCTGAATGGAAAAATAACGATAAAGGAACTTCAGTGAACTTGAAAATTAATCATTAGAAATTATTCAATCTGAACAACGGAGAGAAAAATATTAAATATATGATAAGAGATTCAAGAGCCTATAGGATAATATCAGTCATTCTAATATATGTGATATATGAGTTATTGAAGTCACAGAAGAAGAGATTTAGAATGGGACAGAATATGTAAAGAAATAATGGCTAAAAATTCCCCAAATTTGATTAAAGAAGTAAATTTACAGCTTCAAGAAGCTCAGTGAACTCCACACAGTATAAATATAAAGAAAATAATGCTTAAACATCATAACCAAATTTCTGAAAACAAAAGAGAAAGAAAAAATTTTAACATAGTCAAAGAAAATTAATGCAACGGAGATCACAATATAGAGACACAGGTTATTACTGACTTCATCCCCAACTCACAAAACGAGCAACTCAAGACAACACTGAGAGAATCCTAGAACACAGAGTGAAGCTGAAGCACCCCACTGTACCTCAGAGACCAAGACAGATTGCATTAGAAGGGTAAGAGAAGTGCCTACACACTGACCATATGTCCCTCCACCAGACCAGTGCAGCACCATACAGAAAGGTCTCCCCTGAGCCTCTGGTTCCTCCAGTGAGAAAAGAGAACCCAGGGAAGACAAACAGTGCTCCCAACATTCTGAATCACTTTGCAGGAGTCCCTACTCTGACCTCACTCCACAGGGATTGCAAGAGAATTTGTGGGTTGTAGCCAAAGGGAATCTGACTGTGACAGAGAAGAAAGGAGGGTTTGCAACAACCAGCACACATATCCTGCCAGATTGAGTTCATATTGGCAGTGACCAAGTAGTAACCCCAGCCAGTAACTATGTTAATCTGCAAAACCAACTCAGGGTTGTACTCTGATCAGGGAACCCAGTGGGGTGCAGAATTTTCTGATTGAATTCTCAGAGAAGTTATTTCTCTGGCTTTAGAGTCCACTTTGCTGACATGCTGAGTTAAAGACCCATACACTATACAGAGTATTTTCTAGCTCCCTACCAGAAGAGCTAGTGACAACTCATGGAAACTGTCTAGCCCAGTAGCACTTGAGCCAAGAATTAGGTATTAAAAGCTGATTCCCCCAGAAAAAAAGCCAGTACCAGGCATGGAAAGTTCACACGCTATGCACAGGCACGAGCATTAATTCATAAACAAGGCTCAGGGTAGAGAGTGGTCCCTCCCAACCAGAGAGTATGTTTGGGAAATTGAGAGTAGCCAGGATCAGCTTCTACCACTTCCACCCAGACAAGGGGGCTGAGACCTAGTTTCACTCACTGTGGAGAGTGCCTTCCAGCCCCATTCAACCAGAAGGGTTGCCAAAAACACCTGGAAGCTGTACATCACAGTGGCACTCAAGCCAAAGAAGGAAAGACAGAGTTGATGGTTTGCAGAACAAAGTCAGTGGCCATGTAGAGCCAGTGAACATAGGGTATAAATCAACTTAAGTTTAGACAACAAAGAGATTTACCAGTTTTAGAGCTGCTTCTCCTGGTTTGAACAGTCAGGGAATCTAATTTGTAGCTCTTCCCATCACTGAATACACCCTTCAGACTTTCAGATCAGGGAACCTAACCAAAATGCATAAGAAGCCACATAGTCCATTTAATAGTCCTTCATACAGTGGCACTTGAACAGAGAGCATAGCTCACAGTTTCCCCTATCTGCAGAGCAAAATCAGTGGCCTCACCAGACCAGGGAATAAAGCACACACTTTGGCCTGATGTAGGCCCCAAACAACGAGCCGTGTAGGCCCTGGGCCCTGGCCTACCACCCTGCCATGGTAGGGAAGCTAACTTATATCCCCACCTATTACCAAACATATTACTCATCTGCAGCCATCTACCAAGCCTGACCAGATTATTCAGACAATTACAGAACCCATACTACAGACTCACTTGGGCAAGAAACCAAGACAGTAGTTTTATCCAATAGTTCTCACCAATGGCATAGCCCCCCATCCCTGTCTTCATAGCTCAGTTGCCTCACCCAAAATTAGACCATAAAAATTAGACCATAATATTAGACAACCTACCCAAACACATTATCATCAGACATACTCAGAAACCCAAACTAAGCTGACTGGTGAAGAACTACTTCTGTTAAAGCAAACCTGTAAAGTCTGGAAGAGGAGCCTCATTATTTAAATGTACAGATGCCAAAATAAGGAATCAAGAATCATGAAAAACCAGGTAAATATGAATACACCAAAGGAAACTAATAAAGCTCTAATAACTGACCAAAGAAATGAAAATATACTATCAGACAAATAATTTAGAATAATCTTCTAAAGGACATTTAGTGAAATACAAGAAAACACAGACAACTAAAAAGTTAAAAAAAAAAACAATGCATGAACAATATAAGCAGTTTGACAAAGAAATAGCAACTATCAAACATAACAACAACACAAATAGAAATTCTAGACTGGGCCATGCAAAAAATGTAGACTGGACCATGCAAAAAAAGAATCAGCAACTTAGAAGATAGGACATTGGAAACTACCCAGAGCAAAATAGAAAGAAATACAGAGAGAAAGAATGACAGAAAGAAAAAAAGGAAGAAATCAAGGAAAAAAAGAAAAAATGAAGAAAGCTTATAGGAATTTATAAGACATAATGAAAAGGAACAATATTCACATTATGGGAATTCCAGAAAGCAAAGAGAAAAGGAAAGGGACAGAAGGTATATTTAAAGCAATAATGGCTGAAAACTTACCAAATCTAGGGAATGGACATCCAGATCCATGAAACCCAAGTAGGTTGAACTCAAATAGGACTACAAAGACACTTTAAAATTAGTATATCAAAAGTCAAAGACAAAGAAAGAATTTTAAGAGCATCAAGAAAAGAAAGAGAAGCAACATGCAAGAGAACCCCTATAAGATTACTGGCACATTTCTCAATAGAAACTTTCCAGGCCAGGAGAGAATCAGATGACATATTTAAAATATTAAAAGAAAATAACTGTCAACCAAGAATTCTATACCCAGATAAGTTTTCCTTCAGAAACACAGGAGGGATTACACTTTTCTAAACAAAGAAAAGTTGGGGGAGTACATTACCACCAGAGCTGCCTTACAAGAAATACTAAAGGGAGTTCTTTGAGTGGAAGTAAAAGAATGCTAATTAATATTATAAAAACACAATAAGGTAGCAAAACTCTCACTGGTAATGATAAATATATAGTCATAATTAGATTCTGCAATGGTGGTGCATAATTTACTTACAACTCTAGCTTAAAATTTTTCTAAATTAATGTAGTAAAAACACCCACAAATACAATAATCTATTGTTACACAGTACAAAAAACATGCAAATCCTAACACCAATAACTTAAAATGTGGGGGGAGAAGTAAAAGTGTAAAGTTTACAAATACTATTGAAGTGAAGTTTTTATTAGTTGAAAATAGGGTGTTAGAAGTTTAAGACAATTTATGGAAGCCTTATAGTAACTAAAATGAAAATCCTATAGTAATTATATAAAAGAACATGAAAAAGAAGTCAAAGCATACCCATACCAAAAGACATCAAAATGCATAAAAAAGCAGGAAAAGAAAAAAGGACCAATGAATATATAAAATAATCAGAAAACAATTAACTAAATGCCATTAGTAAATAGTTACCTGTCAACAATTACTTTAAACATAAACAGATTGAATGCTCCAGTGAAAAGACACAGAACAGCTGAATGGATTAAAAAACCAAGATTTGGAGTGCCTGGGTGGCTCAGTCAGTTGAGCGTCCAACTCTTGATTTTGGTTCAGATCATGATCCCAGGATCGTGGGATCAAGCCCTGCATATGAGACATCACCCAGAAAATGCCAGGATGGCTAAAATCAACAACACCAGGAAACAACAGATGTTGGAGAGGATGTGGAGAAAGGGAACCCTCTTGCACTGTTGGTGGGAATGCAAACTGGTGCAGCCTCTCTGGAAAACAGTATGTATTACCCCAAAAAGATAAAAAAATAGAACTATCCTATGATCCAGCAATTGCATTACCAGGTATTTACCCAAAGAATGCAAAAATACAAATTCAAAGGGATACATGCATCCTGATGTTTATAGCAGCATTATCTATAATAGCCAAATTATGGAAATAGTCCAGTGTCCATCGACTGATGAATGGATAAAGAAGATGTGGTTTATACACACAATGGAATATGAATGAAATCTTGTCATTTGCAGTGATGTGCATGGAGCTAGATAGTATTATACTAAGCATAATAAGTCAGTCAGAGAAAGACAAATACTGTATATATGATTTCACTCATATGTGGAATTTAAGAAACAAAACAAGTGAGCAAGCGTAGCGGGGAGAGAGAGGCAAACCAAAAAACAGACTCTAAACTATAGAGAACAAACTGATGGGTGCTAGAAGGGAGGTAGGTAGGGGACATGGGTTAATAGGTGATGGGGATTAAGGAATGCACTGTGATAAGCACTGGGTGTTTTATGAAAGGGTTGATTCACTATATTGTACATCTGAAAGTAATATTACACTGGAATATAAATAAAAACTTTTTAAAAAAAGCAAGAAGATGCTACTTGAAAATAAAAAAAAATTTACCATATGATACAACAATTCCCCTTCTGGGAATATATCCCAAAGTAATGAAAACACTAACTCAAAAAGAAATCTGCAGACCTTTGTTCACTGCAACATTATTTATAATAGCCAAGCCATGGAAGCTATTTATGAGACCCACTGATACATGAATGGATAAAGAAATTGTAGCCTAGGGCGCCTCGGAGGTTCAGTCAGTTATGTCCAATCCTTGATTTCATCACAGGACATCATCTCCCAGTTTGTTAGATCCAGCCCTACAACAAGCTCCGCACTCACAGCACAGAGCCTGCCTGGGATTCTCTCTCTCCCCCCTCTGTCTGCCCCTCCCCTGCTCTTTGTCTCATGCACCCATGCATGTGTTCTCTCTCTCTCTCTCTCTCAAAATAAATAAATGAACACTAAAAAAGAAATTGTAGTATATAAAAATACAATTGAAAGTATTTAAAAACACAGAAATCCTACCATTTGTAACAACGTGGTTGAACCTTGAAGGCATTAATTGCTAAGTGAAATAAGTCAGACAGAAAAAGGCAAATACTCACTTAAATGTGGAATCTAAAAGAAAAATAAGAGCCAAATTCATAGTTAAAGAGATCAAACTTGTGGTTACTGGAGGCAGAAGGTGGAGGAAAGGGGAATTGAAGAACGGTGGTCAAAGGCAAAAATTCCATTTACAAGATAAATAAGTATTAGGATATAACGTACAACATGATTACTATAGCTAACAGTGCTATATGATACATAGAAACGTTAAGAGAGTTAATCCCAACAGTCCTCATCACAAGGAGGAAATTTTTTTTTCATTTATTCTTTCTTTCTTTCTTTTCCTTATATCTACATAAGAAGATGGATGTTAGCTGTAGCTGTTGTGGTAACCATTTGACAATATATGTAAATCAATACATCATGCTATATGCATTTAACTTATACAGTGATGTATGCCAATTATTTCTGGAAAAAAATAATAAAAGCATTGCATTAAAGTAATTGATACAAGAAAGTCAATGATTCAAATTTTGCTGCCTTTTCTTCAGAAAATGGAGAAGAACAGGCAATGGAACAACAACTTTATTTGTTTGTTTGTTTTCTTCATTGAATGTTCTCTCTTTTTCCACTGGCATTTTTATTTTTATTAATTTATTTTATTTTTAAAAATTTAATTCCAGTATAGTTAACATACAGTTTCAGGTATATAATATAGTGACTCAACGATTCTATGCATTACTCAGTGCTCAGCGTAAGTGTACTCTTAATCCTCTTCATCTATTTCACCCATCCCTCACCCACCTCCGTCCTCCTTTCTAGTAACCATTAGTATGTTCTCCATAGTTAAGAGTATGGGATTTTGGTTTTCTGGTT
Source organism: Panthera onca (assembly GCF_046562875.1). Classification (NCBI taxonomy): domain Eukaryota; kingdom Metazoa; phylum Chordata; class Mammalia; order Carnivora; family Felidae; genus Panthera; species Panthera onca. Next base: position 48,116,475 of record NC_138344.1, read on the forward strand.
TTTGTATTCTGGGGTTTGCCTCTTTTTTTCTTTAGTTTGTTTCTTAAATTCCACATATGAGTGAAATCATAGGGTATTTGGTTTTCTCTGACTGACTTATTTCACTTAGCATTATACTCTCTAGATCCACCCATGTTGTTGCAAATAGCAATATTTCTTTCTTTTTTATGGCTGAATAACATTCCATTGTGATATATACCACTTCTTCATCCATTCGTCTATTGATGGACACTTGAACTGCTTCCATATTTGGTTATTTTAAATAATGCTACAATAAACAGAGAGATGCATATATATTTTTGAATTAGTATTTTTGTTCTCTTTAGGCAAAAACTGAGTAGTGGAGTTACGGGATCATATGGTAGATCTATTTTTAATTTTTTGAGAATCTTCCATACCCTTTTCCATAGTGGCTGTAACAGTTTGCATTCCCACCAGCAGTGCAAGAGGGTTCCCCTTTCTCCACAGCCTCTCCAATACCTGTTGTTTTTTATGTTGTTGATTTTAGCCATTCTGACAGGTGTGCAGTGACATCTCATTGTAGTTTTGTTTTGCATTTCCCTGATGATGAGTGATGTTGAGCATCTTTGCATATGTCTTTTGGCCATCTGTATGTCTTCTTTGGAAAAATGTCTTGTTCATGTCTTCTACCCATTTTTAAATTGGATGATTTATTTTTTGCGTGTTGAGTTTTGTAAGTTCTTTATTTTGGACCTTAACCCTTTATCAGATATTTCTTTTTTTTAAATTTTTTAATGTTTATTTATTTTTGTTTTTTTTTTTTTATTTTATTTTTTTTATTTTTTAATATATGAAATTTACTGTCAAATTGGTTTCCATACAACACCCAGTGCTCATCCCAAAAGGTGCCCTCCTCAATACCCATCACCCACCCTGCCCTCCCTCCCACCCTGCCCTCCCTCCCACCCCCCATCAACCTTCAATTTGTTCTCAGTTTTTAACAGTCTCTTATGCTTTGGCTCTCTCCCACTCTAACCTCTTTTTTTTTTTTTTTTTTTTCCTTCCCCTCCCCCATGGGTTTCTGTTATGTTTCTCAGGATCCACATAAGAGTGAAACCATATGGTATCTGTCTTTCTCTGTATGGCTTATTTCACTTAGCATCACACTCTCCAGTTCCATCCATGTTGCTACAAAAGGCCATATTTCATTTTTTCTCATTGCCACGTAGTATTCCATTGTGTATATAAACCACAATTTCTTTATCCATTCATCAGTTGATGGACATTTAGGCTCTTTCCATAATTTGGCTATTGTTGAGAGTGCCGCTATAAACATTGGGGTACAGGTGCCCCTATGCATCAGTACTCCTGTATCCCTTGGATAAATTCCTAGCAGTGCTATTGCTGGGTCATAGGGTAGGTCTATTTTTAATTTTCTGAGGAACCTCCACACTGCTTTCCAGAGCGGCTGCACCAATTTGCATTCCCACCAACAGTGCAAGAGGGTTCCTGTTTCTCCACATCCTCTCCAGCATCTATAGTCTCCTGATTTCTTCATTTTGGCCACTCTGACTGGCGTGAGGTGGTATCTGAGTGTGGTTTTGATTTGTATTTCCCTGATAAGGAGCGACGTTGAACATCTTTTCATGTGCCTGTTGGCCATCCGGATGTCTTCTTTAGAGAAGTGTCTATTCATGTTTTCTGCCCATTTCTTCACTGGGTTATTTGTTTTTCGGGTGTGGAGTTTGATGAGCTCTTTATAGATTTTGGATACTAGCCCTTTGTCCGATGTGTCATTTGCAAATATCTTTTCCCATTCCGTTGGTTGCCTTTTAGTTTTGTTGGTTGTTTCCTTTGCTGTGCAGAAGCTTTTTATCTTCATGAGGTCCCAGTAATTCACTTTTGCTTTTAATTCCCTTGCCTTTGGGGATGTGCCGAGTAAGAGATTGCTACGGCTGAGGTCAGAGAGGTCTTTTCCTGCTTTCTTCTCTAAGGTTTTGATGGTTTCCTGTCTCACCTTCAGGTCCTTTATCCATTTTGAGTTTATTTTTGTGAATGGTGTGAGAAAGTGGTCTAGTTTCAACCTTCTGCATGTTGCTGTCCAGTTCTCCCAGCACCATTTGTTAAAGAGACTGTCTTTTTTCCATTGGATGTTCTTTCCTGCTTTGTCAAAGATGAGTTGGCCATACGTTTGTGGGTCTAGTTCTGGGGTTTCTATTCTATTCCATTGGTCTATGTGTCTGTTTTTATGCCAATACCATGCTGACTTGATGATGACAGCTTTGTAGTAGAGGCTAAAGTCTGGGATTGTGATGCCTCCTGCTTTGGTCTTCTTCTTCAAAATTACTTTGGCTATTCGGGGCCTTTTGTGGTTCCATATGAATTTTAGGATTGCTTGTTCTAGTTTCGAGAAGAATGCTGGTGCAATTTTGATTGGGATTGCATTGAATGTGTAGATAGCTTTGGGTAGTATTGACATTTTGACAATATTTATTCTTCCAATCCATGAGCAGGGAATGTCTTTCCATTTCTTTATATCTTCTTCAATTACCTGCATAAGCTTTCTATAGTTTTCAGCATACAGATCTTTTACATCTTTGGTTAGATTTATTCCAAGGTATTTTATGCTTCTTGGTGCAATTGTGAATGGGATCAGTTTCTTCATTTGTCTTTCTGTTGCTTCATTGTTAGTGTATAAGAATGCAACTGATTTCTGCACATTGATTTTGTATCCTGCAACTTTGCTGAATTCATGTATCAGTTCTAGCAGACTTTTGGTGGAGTCTATCGGATTTTCCATGTATAATATCATGTCATCTGCAAAAAGCGAGAGCTTGACTTCATCTTTGCCAATTTGGATGCCTTTGATTTCCTTTTGTTGTCTGATTGCTGATGCTAGAACTTCCAGCACTATATTAAACAACAGCGGTGACAGTGGGCATCCCTGTCGTGTTCCTGATCTCAGGGAAAAAGCTCTCAGTTTTTCCCCGTTGAGGATGATGTTAGCTGTGGGCTTTTCATAAATGGCCTTTATGATCTTTAAGTATGTTCCTTCTATCCCGACTTTCTCAAGGGTTTTTATTAAGAAAGGGTGCTGGATTTTGTCAAAGGCCTTTTCTGCATCGATTGACAGGATCATATGGTTCTTCTCTTTTTTTTTGTTAATGTGATGTATCACGTTGATCGATTTGCGAATGTTGAACCAGCCCTGCATCCCAGGAATGAATCCCACTTGATCATGGTGAATAATTCTTTTTATATGCTGTTGAATTCGATTTGCTAGTATCTTATTAAGAATTTTTGCATCCATATTCATCAGGGATATTGGCCTGTAGTTCTCTTTTTTTACTGGGTCTCTGTCTGGTTTAGGAATCAAAGTAATACTGGCTTCATAGAATGAGTCTGGAAGTTTTCCTTCCCTTTCTATTTCTTGGAATAGCTTGAGAAGGATCGGTATTATCTCTGCTTTAAATGTCTGGTAGAACTCCCCTGGGAAGCCATCTGGTCCTGGACTCTTATTTGTTGGGAGATTTTTGATAACCGATTCAATTTCTTCGCTGGTTATGGGTCTGTTCAAGCTTTCTATTTCCTCCTGATTGAGTTTTGGAAGAGTGTGGGTGTTTAGAAATTTGTCCATTTCTTCCAGGTTGTCCAATTTGCTGGCATATAATTTTTCATAGTATTCCCTGATAATTGTTTGTATCTCTGAGGTATTGGTTGTAATCATTCCATTTTCATTCATGATGTTATCTATTTGGGTCATCTCCCTTTTCTTTTTGAGAAGCCTGGCTAGAGGTTTGTCAATTTTGTTTATTTTTTCAAAAAACCAACTCTTGGTTTCGTTGATCTGCTCTACAGTTTTTTTAGATTCTATATTGTTTATTTCTGCTCTGATCTTTATTATTTCTCTTCTTCTGCTGGGTTTAGGCTGCCTTTGCTGTTCTGCTTCTATTTCCTTTAGGTGTGCTGTTAGATTTTGTATTTGGGATTTTTCTTGTTTCTTGAGATAGGCCTGGATTGCAATGTATTTTCCTCTCAGGACTGCCTTCGCTGCATCCCAGAGCGTTTGGATTGTTGTATTTTCATTTTCGTTTGTTTCCATGTATATTTTAATTTCTTCTCTAATTGCCTGGTTGACCCACTCATTCGTTAGTAGGGTGTTCTTTAACCTCCATGCTTTTGGAGGTTTTCCAGACTTTTTCCTGTGGTTGATTTCAAGCTTCATAGCATTGTGGTCTGAAAGTATGCATGGTATAATTTCAATTCTTGTAAACTTATGAAGGGCTGTTTTGTGACCCAGTATATGATCTATCTTGGAGAATGTTCCATGTGCACTCGAGAAGAAAGTATATTCTGTTGCTTTGGGATGCAGAGTTCTAAATATATCTGTCAAGTCCATCTGATCCAATGTATCATTCAGGGCCCTTGTTTCTTTATTGACTGTGTGTCTAGATGATCTATCCATTTCTGTAAGTGGGGTGTTAAAGTCCCCTGCATTGACCACATTCTTATCAATAAGGTTGCTTATGTTTATGAGTAATTGTTTTATATATCTGGGGGCTCGGGTATTTGGCGCATAGACATTTATAATAGTTAGCTCTTCCTGGTGGATAGACCCTGTGATTATTATATAATGCCCTTCTTCATCTCTTGTTACAGCCTTTAATTTAAAGTCTAGTTTGTCTGATATAAGTATGGCTACTCCAGCTTTCTTTTGGCTTCCAGGAGCATGATAGATAGTTCTCCATCCCCTCACTCTCAATCTAAAGGTGTCCTCAGATCTAAAATGAGTCTCTTGTAGACAGCAAATAGATGGGTCTTGTTTTTTTATCCATTCTGATACCCTATGTCTTTTAGTTGGCGCATTTAATCCATTTACATTCAGTGTTATTATAGAAAAATATGGGTTTAGAGTCATTGTGATGTCTGTATGTTTTATGCTTGTAGTGATGTCTCTGGTACTTTGTCTCACAGGATCCCCCTTAGGATCTCTTGTAGGGCTGGTTTCATGGTGACAAATTCCTTCAGTTTTTGTTTGTTTGGGAAGACCTTTATCTCTCCTTCTATTCTAAATGACAGACTTGCTGGATAAAGGATTCTCGGCTGCATATTTTTTCTGTTTAGCACACTGTAGATATCGTGCCAAGCCTTTCTGGCCTGCCAAGTTTCAAAGGAGAGATCAGTCACGAGTCTTATAGGTCTCCCTTTATATGTGAGGGCACGTTTATCCCTCGCTGCTTTCAGAATTTTCTCTTTATCCTTGTATTTTGCCAGTTTCACTATGATATGTCGTGCAGAAGATCGATTCAAGTTACGTCTGAAGGGAGTTCTCTGTGCCTCTTGGATTTCAATGCCTTTTTCCTTCCCCAGTTCAGGGAAGTTCTCAGCTATAATTTGTTCAAGTACCCCTTCAGCACCTTTCCCTCTCTCTTCCTCCTCTGGGATACCAATTATGCGTATATTATTTTTTTTTAGTGTATCACTTAGTTCTCTAATTTTCCCCTCATACTCCTGGATTTTTTTATCTCTCTTTCTTTCAGCTTCCTCTTTCTCCATAACTTTATCTTCTAGTTCACCTATTCTCTCCTCTGCCTCTTCAAGCCGAGCCATCGTGGATTCCATTTTGTTTTGCATTTCATTTAAAGCGTTTTTCAACTCCTCGTGACTGTTCCTTAGTCCCTCGATCTTTGTGGCAAGAGATTCTCTGCTGTCCTGTATACTGTTTTCAAGCCCAGCGATTAATTTTATGACTATTATTCTAAATTCACTTTCTGTTATATTATTTAAATCCTTTTTGATCAGTTCATTAGCTGTTGTTATTTCCTGGAGATTCTTCTGAGGGGAATTCTTCCGTTTGGTCATTTTGGAGAGTCCCTTGCGTGGTGAGGACCTGCAGTGCACTTCCCCCTCTTCCGTGGGCCTCTAGTCTGCGCTTGACTCCGGAGACTCCCTTCTGCTAATCCTCTGGCGGTTTTCTGGGTTCTTTAGGCAGGTGTAGGTGGAATCTAAGTGATCGGCAGGACGCGTTGTGAGCCCCGCGTCCTCCTACGCCGCCATCTTCTGCAGTCTGCCCCTCAGTTTTTTAAAGATCAGTCTTGTTAGGATGTCCCTGGAAGGGGACGGCCCTCTCACCAGCGCGCCTGAACAAACTGAACTCAATGTTTATTTATTTTTGAAAGAGAGAGAGAGAGAGAGAGACAGAGCACAAGTGAGGGAGGGCAGAGACACAGAATCAGAGGCAGGCTCCAGGCTATGAGCTGTCAGCATAGAGCCCAATGCGGAGCTCAAACTCTCAACAACAACCGTGAGATCATGACCTGAGTCAGTCAGACATTTAACCAACTGAGCCACCCAGGCACCCCCTTTTATCAGATATTTCATTTGCCAGTATTTTCTCCCATTCAGTAAGTTCTCTTTTAGTTTTGTTGATTGTTTGTTGTGCAAAAGCTTTTTTTTTTTTAAATGAAGTTCCAATAGTTTATTTTTGCTATTGTTTCCCTTACCTTAGGAGACATATCTAGAAATATTTTGCTATGGCTGATGTAAAAGAAATTATTGTCTGTGCTCTTTTCTAGGATTTTCATGGTTTCAGGTCTCACATTTAGGGCATTAATCCATTCTGAGTTAATTTTTGTGTATTGTGTGAGAAAGTGGTTCAGTTTCATTCTGTCCAGTTTTCCCAGCACCATTTGTTGAAGAGACTGTCTTTTTCCCATTGCATTCCTTGCTTCCTTTGTTGAAGATTAATTGACCATGTAATTGTGGTTGTTTTCTGGGCTCTCTATTCTGTTCCATTGATCTGTATGTCTATGTTTACACCAGTACTGTACTGTTTTTATTACTACAGCTTTGTAGTATATCTTGAAATCTGGGATTTGATACCTCCAGTTCTGTTCTTTTTCAAGATTGCTTTGGCTGTTTATGGTCTTTTGTGGTCCCACAGAAATGTTAGGATTGTTTGTTTTAGTTCCGGAAAAATGCTGTTGCTATAATGATGGAGATTACACTAAATCTGTTGATTGCTTTGGGTAGTATGGACGTTTTAGCAACCTATTGTGCTTCCCACGGATGAGCATGGAATATTTTCCATTTGCTCATGTCATCTTCAACTTCTTTCATCTATGTTTTATAGTTTTCAGAGTACAGTTCTTTCACCTCTTTGGTTTAGTTTACTCCTAGGTACCTTATTATCTTTGGCACAAATATAAATGGGACTGTTTTCTTATTTTCTCTTTCTGCTACTTCATTATTATTGTGTAGAAATGAAACAAATTTTTGTATATTCATATTGTATCCTGCAACATTACTGAATTCATTTATCAGTTCCAGTAGTGTTTTGGTGGAGTTTTAGGGTTTTCTATATATAGTATCGTGTCATCTGCAAATACTGAAAGTTTTACTTCTTCCTTATCAATTTGGATGCCTTTTATTTCTTTTTTTGTTTTCTGACAGCTGAGGCTAGGACTTCTAGTACTAATGTTGAATAAAAGTGATGAGAGTGGACATCCTTGTCTTGTTCCTGACCTTAGGGGAAAAGCTCTCAGTTTTTTTTTTTTTTTTTACCACTGAGTGTGATGTTTGTTGTGTGATTTTCATATAAGGCCTATATTATGTTGAGGCATGTTCCCTCTAAACCTGTTTTTTTGAGAGTCTTTAACATGAATGGATGTTGTAGTTGTCAAATGATATTTATGCATTTATTGAAAGGATCATATGGTTTTTATCCTTTCTCTTATTGATGTTATATACCACAATGATTGAATGCAAATATTGAACCACACTTGTATTCCCAGAATAAATGAATGATTTTTTATAATATTTTTTAATGTTTGTTTATTTTTGAGAGAGCGAGAGTGAACGGGGCAAGGGCAGAGAGAGGGGGACAGAGGATCTGAAGTGGGCTCTCTGCTGACAACAAAGGGCCTGATGAGAGGCTTGAACTCATGACCCATAAGACGATGACCTGAGCTGAAGTCGGACACTTAACTGATTGAGCCACCCAGGTGCCCTAACGAATGATTTTTTAAAAATGTATTGTTGGATTTAGTTTCTTAGCGTTTTGTTGAAAAATGTTCTATGCATGTTCATCAGAGATACTGGCCTACAATTCTCTGTTTTGTAATGTCTTTGTCTGGTTTTGGCATCAGATTAATGCTAGCCTCATAGAATGAAATTGGATGTTTTCCTTCCTTTTCTATTTTTTGGAATAGGTTGGAAAGAATAGGTATTAACTCTTCTTTAAATGTTTGGTAGAATTCACCTGTGAGGCCCTCTGGTCCTGGACTTTTGTTTGTTGCAAGTTTATTTTCTTATTGCTACGGATTAAATTTCATTGCTGGAAATCAGTCTGTTCAAATTTTTTGTTTCTTCCTGATTCAGTTTGGGGAGGTTATAGGTTTCTAGAGATTTATACATTTCTTCTATGTTGTCCAGTTTGTTGGCATATAATTTTTCATAATAGTCTCTTTAAAAAGTTATTTATTTTTGAGAGAAAGAAAAGGTGCAAGTAGGAAGGGGTAGAGAGAGAAGGTGGGGAGAGAGAATCCCAATCAGGCTCCACACGGAGCTCAATGCAGGGTTCAATCCCATGAACGATGAGATCATGATCTGAGCCAAAATCAAGAACCAGACACTTAACTGACTGAGCCACCCAGGAACCTCCATAATAGTCTGTAATAATTCTTTGTATTTCAGTGGTGTCAGTTGTTATTTTGCCTTTCTTTTCTGATTTTGTTTATTTGAGTAATCCCTCTCTCTCTTTTTTGAAGATTCTGGCTAAAGGTTAATGATTTGTTGATTTGTTTCAAAAAACCACTTCCTAGTTTTATTGAACTGCTCACTGTTTTTTTCGTATCTGTTTTATTATTTCTGCTCTAATCCTTGTTATTTCCTTCTTACAACTGATTTTGGGTTTTGTTTGTTCTGTTTTTTCTAGCTCCTTTAGGTATAAGATTAGCTTGTTCATTGGAGATTTTTCTTGCTTCTTGCTATAAACTTCATTTTTTGAACTACTTTTGCTGCATCCAAAGATTTTGGACCACTGTATTTTCTTTTTCATTTGTCTCTGTATATTTTTTAAATTTCCTCTTTGATTTTTTGGTTGATCCATTCATTGTTTAGTAGCATGTTATTTAACCTCCACGTATTTGTGTTCTTTCCAAATTTTTTCTTGTGGTTGATTTCTATTTTCTTAGCACTATATTTGGAAAAGATGTATGCATGACTTCAATCTTTTTTAATTTATTGAGACTTGACTGTAGACTAACGTGTTCCACGTGCTCTTGAAAAAAACGTGTAATCTAGTGATTTAGGATGGAATGTTCTGAATATATCTGTTAGATCCATGTAGCAGTCCAGTGTGTCATTCAAAGCCACTATTTCCTTGTCAATTTTCTGTTTGGATGACCTATCCACTGATGGAAGTGGGGTGGTAAAGTCCCCTACTATTATTGTATTACTATCAATTACTTCCTTTATGTTTATTAAAAGCTGCTTTTTGTATAAAGAGGCTTCTCTGTTAGGTGCATAAGTATTTACAATTGCTATATCTTCTTATTGGATTATTCCCTTTATGGTTATATAGTGCCCTCCTTTGTCTCTTGCTGTAGTCTTTGTTTTAAAGTCTCTTTTGTTCAATATAAGTGTTCCTACCCTGGCTTTCTTTTCACTTCCATTTGCATGATAAATACTTTTCCATTCCTTCACTTTCAATCTGCCGTTGTCTTTCATTCTGAAATGAGTTCCTAGGCAGCGTAGATGGAACTGCTTTCTTATCCATTCTGTCACCCTACGTCTTTGGATTGGAGTGTTTACTCCATTTACATTAAAAGTAATTATTGATCATTAATTATTGCCATTTTGTTACTTGTTTTGTCATGTTTGCTTTTGTATTTATTCTCTGTTCCTTTCTTTTCTTGCTCTCTTCTCTCACGGTTTGCTTGCTTTCTTTAATGATATACTTGGACTCCTTTCTCTTTATTTTTTGCATATATATCACTGGTTTTTATTTGTTTTACCATTATGTTTGTACATAACATCTTCTGCATATAACAGTCTATATTTAGTTGGTGGTTGCTTAAGTTTGAACTCTTACTTTACTCTTCTTCCCGCCATGTTTAGGTATATGGTGTCAGACTTTACATCCTTTTATGTTGTGAATCCCTTGATGGGTTTTTTATAAGTATAATTACTTTTTCTGCTTTTGTGCTTCCTACTTTTCTCTTTTAATTTTTTAAATTAATTTTGAGAGAGAGATAGAGAATGAGTAGGGGAGGGGCAAGGACAGAGAGAGAGAGAGAGAGAGAGAGAGAGAGAGAGAGAGAGAGAATCCCAAGAAGGCTCCATGCTGTCCATGCAGAGCCTGACAGGGGCTCGATCCCACCAACCATGAGATCATGACCTGAACCAAAATCAAAAGCTGGATGCTCCACCAACTGAGCCACCCAGGTGCCTGTCTTTCTACTCTTCTTACTCCTCCTTATGGTCTTATCTTGCAACTCAAATAATCCCTTTTAACATTTCTTGTAGGCCTGGTTTAGTGGTCATGAATTCCTTTAACCTTAACTTTTGTTTTTCTGGGAAATTCTATCTCTCCTTCTGTTCAGAATGAACAGCTTTGCTGGATAGAGTGTCCTTGGCTGTAGATTTTTTTCCTTTCACCACTTTGAACATATCATGCCACTCCCTTCTGGCCTGCAAAGTTTCTGCTGAAAAATCAGGTGATAGCCTTATAGGGTTTCCCTAAGTAACTGTTTTCTCTTGCTGATCTTCAAATTCTCTCTTTATCACTACTTTTAGCCATTTTAATTACTATGTGTACTGGTGTAGAGTTTCTGGGCTGATTTTGTTGGGGGCTCTGTGGACTTCCTGAATCTTGGTTTCTATTTCTGTCCCCAGATTTGGGGAGTTTTCAACTGTCATTTCTTCAAATACATTTTATTTCACCCTTTCTCTCCCCTCTCCTTCTGGGATCACTATAATGTGGATGTTATTATGCTTGATGGTGTCACTGAGTTCACTATTTCCATTTTTTATTATTTTTCTTCTCTCTCCTGCTCAGCATGATTGTTTTCCATTACTGTGTCCTCCAGGTCACTGATCCATTCTTCTGTTTCCTTTAGTGTACTATTTATTCCCTCTAGTGTATTGTTAATTTCAGTCATTGAGTTTTTCATCTCTGATTGCTTCATTTTTATATTTTTTTATCTCTTTGTTAAGGGCCCCACTGGTCTTCTCAAGTCCAGTGAGGAACTTTATGATCATTACTTTAAATTCTTTATCAGAGCTATTGTTTATCTCCATTTCATTTATCTCTCTTGCAGTAATTTTGGCCTGTTTTTTCACTTGGAATACATTCCTGTCTCCTCATTTTGTCTAACTCTCTGTGTCTGTTTCTATGTGTTAGGACAGTCAGCTATGTCTGTTGCTCTTGAAAGTAGTGGTTTGTGGTAGTATGAAGTAGTAGTATGAAGAAGAGGTTATATACTGCCTGCAGTGCAAGGTCCCCTGTTCATCAGACCCTGATGCTTCAGGTGTGTCTCCTATGTGTGTTGTGTGCACCTTTCTGTTGTAACTCAGCTGCTTTTGCCTTCAGTCCAGTCATCTGCAATGGCTCTCTTTGTCTATTGTGGACAGTGTTCGGTGTCTGTGTTGTTAGTAGGCCAGTCCAGGGCAGCTTTGGGCTTGAGGTGAGTCATGTCAAGCATTTACAAGAGATGCGATAGCTCTAAACTGCAGGGCTCTTTCCCTGTGTTGTCCCCTGGGAAGTTTTTGTTGGTAGGCAGAGCATGGAGGCAGACCAGATGTTGGCCCCCAGCTCACTGCTGGTGCTGCAGACCAGTGTATGTGGTTATCTTCTCCTCTCCCTGGGGCAGGAGTCACGTTAGAGTGTTCCTGGCCCCTGTTGTGGCTGCTTGCACAATGCCAGGCTTGTGGCAAGCAATGGGCTCAGACCAGGGAGAAGGCAGATCCACAGTAACATGTTGGGGTGGGGCACACCGTTAGCAAGCTAGGTTGAGAGTGTTGTGCTATGCTGGTTCCTGTAAGTGTCCATCTATCTAGGCTGGGGATTAGGGAAGGAAATGGTGGACACCAGCTCTTCAGCTCTTGGAGAAGCATCCCAGAGGTCCCTGCCCCTTCAGCACATGCTCTGAGATTAGTAAACAGACTTTTCTCCTGTATACCTCCAGTGTTTTTCAAACTGCTACTTTTATACTTTATATCCTTGGGCTGTTTTTTTGTGCTGTCTCTTTAAGGGCAGACACTCAGTTTCTTCTAGTCCCCACGGCTCCCCCAGAGCACAGTCTGCTGATTTTTAAAGTTCTAGGTTTTAAGCCTTGTTGATTGTAAGAACTCACAAAATTATGCCCCTCTAGTTTTCAAGGGGGTCCTCTTTGTCTAGGGTGCTTAGTAGTATCAGGGTCTGGTCCTCTCCTGTCTGTGTCCACAGCATCCCTCCTTTCCATGAACAGTTCCGTGGGTCTGTTTATCTCCCCATCACATCTCAGCTCTTCCTACCCACTTCAATATGGCCTCTTCTCTACATTCAGCTGTGAAGGGCCTGTTCTGCCTATCCCCTATCCATTTTCTGAGTTATTTACATAATGTGGGTGTCATCTAGTTGTATCCATGGGACAAGGTGCTCTTAGGATCTTCCTATTCTGCCATCTTCTCTGGAAGTCCCTGGAACAACAACTTTAAAGTGCTGAAAGGAAAAATCATTAAGTCAGAATTCTTTATCCAGCAAAAATATATGTCAATAATGAGGTGAAACAAAGACATTTTCACGTAAAAGAAAACTAAGCGAACGTCACCAAGAGACGTGTGCAATTTTATCATCAGGAGGCCTGAACTACAAAAAATGCTATAGAAGTTCTTCACACAGAAGTGAAATGACACCAGATGGATCTCCAATAAGGAATAAAGAGCATCAGAAGTGGTACATATGGAGTGGTAATAAATGTAAAATATTTTTTTCTATAAGAGCTTTTTATTTATTTATTTTTTTTAACATTTATTCATATTTGAGAGACAGAAAGAGACAGAGTGTAAGCAGAGAAGGGGCAGAGAGAGAGGGAGACATACATACAAAGTAGGCTCCAGGCTCTGAGCTGTCAGGACAGAGCCTGATGCAGGGCTCGAACCCATGAACCATGATATCATGACCTGAGCCAAAATCAGACACTTAACCAACTGAGCCACCCAGGTGCCCCACTAACAACTTTTTAAAATAAGGTAAGGTGCATTTCAAGCAAAGGAAGCAGCATAAATAGAGGCATGAAAATGGAAAACAACATGATGTTTTAAGGAATTACAAGCAGTTTATTACTTGCAATCTTAAATTTTTCTTTTTTTATATTTATTTATTTATTTATTTACTTATTTATTTTAAATATGAAATTTATTGTCAAATTGGTTTCCATACAACACCCAGTGCTCATCCCAAAAGGTGCCCTCCTCAATACCCATCACCCACTCTCCCCTCCCTCCCACCCTCCATCAACCCTCAGTTTGTTCTCAGTTTTTAAGAGTCTCTTATGTTTTGGCTCCCTCCCTCTCTAACCTTTTTTTTTTTCTTTCTCCTCTACCATGGTCTTCTGTTCAGTTTCGCAGGATCCACATAAGAGTGAAAACATATGGTATCTGTCTTTCTCTGTATGACTTATTTCACTTAGCATAACACTCTCCAGTTCCATCCACGTTGCTACAAAAATGTTTATAGCAGCACTTTCAACAATAGCCAAATTATGGAAAGAGCCTAAATGTCCATCAACTGATGAATGGATAAAGAAATTGTGGTTTATATACACAATGGACTACTACGTGGCATTTTTTTTTTTTTTTGAGAGAGAGAGAGAGAGAGAGAAAGACAGCACAAGCAAGGGAGGGGCAGAGAGAGAGGGAGACACAGAATCTGAAACATCCTCCAGGTTCCAAGCTGTCAGCACAGAGCCCAACATGGGACTTGAACTCACAAACCCTGAGATAATGGCCTAAGCCAAAGTCAGATGCTTAACCAACTGAGCCACCCAGGCACCCCTTACTACTTGCAATCTTAAGTATGATAGGAAGATTGGAGGGCATGACTATCATACTAAGGATCCTTTTCCTAATTTTTTGTGGCAAGGTTTTCAAGCCAGAAAATGACATAGTAGGATCTGTGTTTATGTAGATCACTCAGGCTACAAAGGGAAGAACAAATTTAAAGGGACAAAACAAGGCAGAAAAAAACTCCAGCCATTTCAGTGATCTAAGAGACATATTGAAGAAAGTGCATTAAGAGAACCTGCCCTACAGAAGTAACTGTATAGAGGTTTAATGAACATAGCTCAAAAATATTTCAGAAGTAAAATCTTGTATGAATTGGAGATTGTGAATAAAGTAGAAAAATATTACTTGAAGCATTAAAAAAGTTTGAGGGAGTTTTCCCTTAATATATACAAATTTACTACCTGGTTTTCTGGTTACAATGTACTGGACACTAATCCATGTTTCCTGTCTCATCTGTCTCATTCATAGCACTTAAGGCTCACCCTCTTATTTGTTATCTTTGGGTTTTATTTTAATTCCAGTATAGTTAACATACAGTGTTATATTAATTTCAGGGGTACAATATAGTGATTCAACAATTCCATATATTACTCAGTGTTCATCAAGATAAGTATCCTCTTAATCCCAAGATAAGTATACTCTTAATCCCCTTCACCTATTTCTCCCAACCTGCCCCCACCTCCTTTCTGGTAATGTAAATCAAAACCACAATGAGACATCAAATCTCCTATTTAATACCAGTTGAATTAAATCCCTCATCCCCTTGGCAACAGCTATTTTGATGAGGTTACCTGGTAGAAAGAGGGAATGAATAGTCAATGAATAGACCTACCAAAATCCAATAATGTAGCCACACCAAAAGATGAAGTGAATCAATCAGATTTTCTCTGTCAGAGAAAGAGAACAAAGAAAGCCCAAAAGGCTGGGTCATTTAACAGGGGAAACCATCGCTAAAACTTCATGTCAAAGAGAGAAAGGCAAGCTCAAGAAATATGGAAAGAAGCACACACATACATCCTCCATGAGAAAGTGACACTAGTTCCAGAAAGAGACAAAAAGAATAAGCTGATATGCTAGAGATACCTTGGCTTCTGTGCCTGGCATAAAATAGGGATTCAAAAACCATTTTTGTTATTGTTGTTGGCTGGAAGAATAAATAAATGAATAAATTAACAAATGAATGTCGCTGATTTTCCAGTGCCAGTTTCTGTAAAGAGTTTCTTGCAGCCTTATTTTCTAGTTCCTCAGAAATCTCTATCCCTAGCTTCCCTATTTTCCCATTTCTATTCCTTTATTATACTCAATTCCACTGTGTCACATTTTATAGAGTCCTGTGACCATCTGCTTTCTTTTCAGACTAAAAAGTTTAGCAGAAATGACCACCAATTTCGTTGCAATTTTTTTCGACATCTCTAGTCTCCAGTCAGAAATTCTCAGTATGTACCCTTATCAGTGATGGACACATTCTTGGACGCTGGAAATCAAACAGCCTGTATACATACTCATGCCATTATACCTTAAGGACTATGTAGGTTTGATTACTTAAATTTTGTAGGCTACACCGCTCCTGGAATCACTCTTTTCCTGCTGAAAAACATCTGTGTTTGTAGATATCAAGTCTTTGAAGTCTTCTTTTGGTAGCCCTCTGGGCTGCTACTTTCTTCATTCCTTTCCTAGACCAGGTGTTCTGTTTGGATCACAGCCCAGGTGGAGTAAGAAATGATGACAGTACCTGATCATCCTTGCAGAAAGCATTCCTGAACGCCAGATATGAAATTTTGCCGCACTTATTTTAGAATAACACAGCAGAGTGTCTGAATCAGCAGCAGGGACCGCCAGCAGAGACCTCAAACCACAATAGAAAAAGTATTCCCCTTTTGCACTACTGAGGTTGAATGGAGGAATAAAAAAAAAAAAGGTTTTCTTTAAAAAATTTTAAAAACAAGGGAGATGTTTTCTCATTTCTGCTGCTTAGAATTGCATAATGCTACACATTCTGCATGGGGGAGGAAATTATATAGATGAAGAAGAGAACAGAGGTGATTAGTCTGTCACTGGAAAAAAATATTAAAGGATGGAAGAACATAAAATGAATTTGTCAGTTCCTTAAATAACTAATGAAATAATTACAAGCTAATTGTCTCTGAATTATCTAGCTCTGACATAAGGTCAAGTCCTTTGTTTCTGAATTTTTCTTCCTTCCTTTCAATTTTATCCAAAGGACAGCATCTGAATTCGTATCCCTCTTCAATAAGCATCATCTCCCTTACCACATGCCTAGCTATGTTGAACATACCCTAAACAAAGTACATAATTAGCATTTGCTTAAGAGCATGAGAATGGAAGTAAATATAGTCACAAAGTATTCATCTAAGGAAATTCTACTAAATTCTAGGTTTTCTAATTTGTTAACATATCATTTTTTCATAGTATTAATTTATAATCCTTTGTATTTCTTTGGTGTCAGTTGTTACTTCTTTTTTGCTTATGATTTTATTTGAGTCCTTTCTCTTTTCTTGGTAAGTCTGGCTAAGGGTTTATCAATTTTGTTTATCTTTCCAAGGAACCAGCTCTTGGTTTCATTGCTTTTTTCTATTTTTTAAAAATTCTCTATGTCATATATTTCTGCTCTGATCTTTATTATTTCCTTCCTCCTACTCACCTTGGTATTTGTTAGTTCTTTTTCTAGTCTCTTTATATTTAAGGTTAGATTGCTTATTTGAGCTTTTTTGCAGGGGGTAGGTCTATATCACTATATATTTCCTCTTAGAACTTCTTCCACTGTGTCCCAAAGATTTGGGACCATTGTGTTTTCATTTTCATTTGTCTTCACACATTTTTAAATTTCTTCTTTGATTTTTTCATGGACCCATTGATTGTTTAGTCACATGTTATTTAGCCTCCACGTGTTTGGGTTTTTTCCCATTTTTTTCTTGTGATTGATTTCTAGTTTCATACTCTCACTTCTTTGTGGTCAGAAAAGATGTATGGTATGATTTTAGTTTTCTTAAATTTATTGATAATTGGTGGTCTAACATGCGATCTATTCTGGAGAATGTTCTATATGCACTTGAAAAGAATGTGTATTTTCTTATTTATGGATGGAATAAATACATTCCTAGAAACATACAATCTTCCAAAATTGAATAAGAAATAAATAGAAAATCTGAAAAGACCATTTAAGAGTAACTATATTGAATTGGCAATCCATGATCATGGATTGGAAGAATTAACATTAAGTGTCCATACTGCCCAAAGCAATCTACAGGTTCAGTGAAATCTCTATCAAAATGATAACAGCATTTTTAACAGAACTAGAACAAATAATCCTAAAACTTTTACAGAACCACAAAAGATCTCGAATAGCCAAAGCAATCTTGAGAAAGAAAAGCAAATCTGGAGGTATCTCAATTCCAGATTTCAAGCTATACTACAACACTGTAGTAATCAAAACTGTATGATGATGGCACAAAAATAGACACATAGATCAATGGAAAAGAACAGAGAGCCCAGAAATAAACCAATGATTATGTGGTCAATAAATCTACAACAAAGAAGGCAAAAATATACAAGGGGGGAAAAACAGTCTCTTCAATAAATGGTGCTGGGAAAACTGGACAGTTCCATACAAAAGAATAAAACTGGACCCTTTCTCACACCATACACAAAAATAAACTCAAAATGGATTAAAAGCCTAAATGTATGACCCGAAACTATAAAAATCCTACTAAGAGAACATAGGCAGTAATTAATTTCTTTGACTTCAACTGTTGCAACATTTATCTAGATATTTATCTAGATAGGCAAGGGAAAAAAAGCAAAAATAAACTATTGGGATTGCACCAAAATAAAAAGGGTTTGCATAAAGAAGGAAATCATCAACAAAATGAAAATGCAACCTATTGACTGGTGGAAGATATTTGTAAATGATACATCCAATATGGGATTAATATCCAAAATATATAAAGAACTTCTACAACCCAGCATCAATAAACCAAACAGTCCAATTAAAAAATGGGCAGAGGATCTGAATGTACATTTTCCCCAAAGGAGACCGACAGAAGGCCAACAGTCACATGAAAAAAGAGGCTCAACATCACTAATCATAAAGGAGATGCAAATCAAAGCCGTGATGAGATATCACCTCACAACTGTCAGAATGGCTAAAATTAAAAACACAAGAAATAATAAGTTTTGGTGAGGATGTGGAGGAAAAGGTACCCTTGTTCACTGTTGGTGGGAATGCAAACTGGTGTAGCCACTGTGGAAAACAGTATGCAGTTTTCTCAAAAAATTAAAAATAGAAATACCATATGATCCATAATTCTACCAGTGGATATTTACCCAAGTAAATGAAAATACTACTTCAAAAAGATAAGGGACATTCTCAGACCTGACTGCTACTCTGCTACTTGGCCAGGCCAGTGGGCAGGGAGGGCACTTTGTGTCCTCAGGGCATCCTGTTTGGCTGCCCCTGTGGTGAATGTGGGTGCACATTGGGCCCTACTGACAAGACCTGGTGCACTAGCTGCCCCATTGGGCTGTGGAGAAGTGATTATTAAAGTGTTAAATTCTAAAAACAAAGCCACAAAAAGATATATTCATCTCTATGTTTCCTGCAGCATTATTTATAATAATCAAAATATGGAAGATATGTATAAATGGCATATCTATCTATCAATCTATCTATCTATCTCTCTATCTATATCTCACATATACATATATATATAGGAATATTATTCAGCCATAAACAAGGATGAGGTCATGCCATTTGCAACAACATGGATGGATCTAGAGAGTATTATGCTAAACGAAATAAGTCATACTAAGAAAAACAAATACCAAATGATTTTATTCATATGGAGAATCTAAAGAACAAAACAAACGAATAAACAAACAAAAAGCAGATTTAGACCTATAAATACAGAACAGATCAACGGTTGCCAGAGAGGAGGGGGATGTGCAAAATGGGTGAAAGGAAGCGGGAGATACAGGCTTCCAGTTATGAAATGAATGAGTGATGGGAATAAAAGGTACAGAAGAGGGAATACGGTCAATGATACTATAATAGTGATGTATGGTCACAGATGGTAGCTACACTTGTAGTGAACATAGCAGATAGAGATACTGAAAGGGTATGTTGCACACTGGAAACTAATGTAACATATATGTCAACTATACTCAGATAAAAATTTTTTAAATTAAAAAAATAAGTTCTACTAAATTCTGTTTACATGCTTTTACAAACTTTGTGTATCAGCTGTTCCCAAGCCACTAGCCTGGAAAAGAAGAACCAAAAGACCAATCCTCAATGGTAAATAAAATCAACTGTTTTTCTCCTGGGTCCCTAACAACTGTAATCCCAGTGTCCCTACCTCCTACTGCCCAGTACTTTTGGTCTCTAACAAACTATTTGCAAGAGTAGGAGTACCTCAATCAAAACCACACTCAGATACCACCTCACGCCAGTCAGAGTGGCCAAAATGAAGAAATCAGGAGACTATAGATGCTGGAGAGGATGTGGAGAAACAGGAACCCTCTTGCACTGTTGGTGGGAATGCAAATTGGTGCAGCCGCTCTGGAAAGCAGTGTGGAGGTTCCTCAGAAAATTAAAAATAGACCTACCCTATGACCCAGCAATAGCACTGCTAGGAATTTATCCAAGGGATACAGGAGTACTGATGCATAGGGGCACCTGTACCCCAATGTTTATAGCGGCACTCTCAACAATAGCCAAATTATGGAAAGAGCCTAAATGTCTATCAACTGATGAATGGATAAAGAAATTGTGGTTTATATACACAATGGAATACTACGTGGCAATGAGAAAAAATGAAATATGGCCTTTTGTAGCAACATGGATGGAACTGGAGAGTGTGATGCTAAGTGAAATAAGCCATACAGAGAAAGACAGATACCATATGGTTTCACTCTTATGTGGATCCTGAGAAACATAACAGAAACCCATGGGGGAGGGGAAGGAAAAAAAAAAAAAAAAAAAAAGAGGTTAGAGTGGGAGAGAGCCAAAGCATTAGAGACTGTTAAAAACTGAGAACAAACTGAGGGTTGATGGGGGGTGGGAGGGAGGGCAGGGTGGGTGATGGGTATTGAGGAGGGCACCTTTTGGGATGAGCACTGGGTGTTGTATGGAAACCAATTTGACAGTAAATTTCATATATTAAAAAATAAAAAAAAAAAAAAAAAAAAAAAAAAAGAGTAGGAGTACCTCACAAACTCTCCATAACATAACAGGTGGCAGCCCAAACTATCTTAATCCCTCCACCCTTTTTTAAAGTAAACTCTTTTATTTTGAGATAAGTAGATCATATGCAGATTATATGGGATCATGCATAGTTTGCCCAGTTTACCCAAAGGCAAAACTTGCAAAACTACAAGACAAAATCACAACCAAGATACTGACATTGATTCAGTCAAGATACAAAATATTTCCACTACTACAAGGATCCTTCATGCTACCCTTTACTGACGCACCTACTTTCCTAGTACCCTTAATCCCTCCTAAACCCCTGGCAACAACTAATCTATTCTCCATTTATATAATTTTGTCATTCTAATAATGTTATATAAATGGAATCATAGTATATGTGACCTTTGGAGATTGGCTTCCCCTCCCTTATAATTCTCTGGAGATTCATCCAGGTTGCCGCATGTATCAACAGTTTGTTCCTCTTTACTACTGAGTAGTATTTCTGGTATGGATGTATCTCATTCACTGATAGAAGCATATCAAGGTTATTTTCACTTGGGGGCTATTACCAAAAAGCTGCTATAAATATTCATATTAGGTTTTTATGTGAACATAAACTCATTTCACTAGGATAAATGCTGTGTCGAGTAACAGTTACACGTTCGGTTTATTAAGAAAGTGCCAAACTGTTTTTCATTGACTGTATTACTTACATTGCCACCAGCAATGTATGATTGATCCAGATTCTTCAGCACTGTCATCAACATTTGATGTTGTCACTATTTTAATTTTAGCCATTCTAGCAGCTTTATAGTGATATCTCATTATAGCATTAATTTACATTTCCCTAATGGCTAATGACGTTGAACATCTTTTCATGTGCTTATTTGCCATCTGTGTATGATCTTTGGTAAAATGTCTCTTCAAGCCTTTTGCCCATTTTCTAATTGGCTGTTTGATTTCTTTTTTCTGTTGAGTTTTAGGAATTCATTACATAGCGCAGACACTAGATATAACAAATATGTGGTTTGCAAATATTTTCTACCTCTCTGCAGCTTAGGTTAACAGGGACTTTCCTGGAACAACAGTTTTTAATTTTGATAAAGTCCAGTTAATTTTTCCTTTATAGATCATGTTTTTGCTGTCAAGTCTAAAAGTCCTATATCCTGAAGATTTTCTATGTTTTTTTTTCTAAAAGCTTTATACTTTTACATTTAAGTTCATGATGCACTTTGAATTAATTTGTGTATAATGTGAAGCTTAGATTAAGGTTCATTTTTTTAAAGCTATGAATGTCCAATTGCTCCATCATCATTTGTTAAAAAGGGTATCTTTCCCCTATTAAATTGCTTTAACATCTTTGTCAAAAATCAGTTGGGCATGTTTTGTAAGTTTTTTTCTGGGTCCTCTGTTGTGTTTCAATGATTGATATGTCTATCCCACTAGACCACACAGTTGATTGTTGTAGCTATAGTAAATCTTGAAACCAAGTAAACTGATTGCTCCCATTCTGTTCTTTTTTTAAAAAAGTTTTTAGCTATTTAGTTCTTTTGCTTTTCCATGAAAAATTTTAGAATAATATTACCTACGTCTACAAAAATTGTTGCTGGGGTTGATAGGAATTGTGTTTAACCTGTATTCAATGTAGGAAGAATGGATTATTTTTACTATGTTGACACTTCCAAACCATAAATATATTATGCCTTTATATATCTTCTTTGATGTCTTTCCTCAGTTTTCAGCATACAAATTCTATACATATTTGGTTAAATTTACATCTAAATACCTTTTTTTACTAGTAAATGATTGTAAATAATATTGTCTTTTTATTTTGGAGCTCACATGTACATTGCCAGTGTATATAAATACAATTTTCTTTGTATTTTTATCTTATATGATAAGACCTTGATAATTTCACTTATTAGTTCTAGAAAAATTTTTGTGTGGAATCCTTAGGATTTTCTATGTAGATAAATATATTATCTGCAAATAGGGACAATTGTCTTTCTTCTTTTAAGATTTCCATGCTTTGTGTTTCCTTTTCTTGCCTTATTGAACTGGAAGTCTAGAACTTCCAGTACTGTGCTGAATAAGAGCTGTGAGAGTGGACATTCTCACCTTGTTCCTGATCTTAGGGGTGAAACATTCAGTCTTCTACCATTAGGCTATAGAATATTTGTAGATGCTATTCGTCAAGTTGAGGAAGTTCTACTCTTGTCTTATTTTTCTAAGAGTTTCATCATTAATGTGTGTTAAATTATGTCAAATGCTTTTTCTGTATCAATAGATATGATCATGTGATTTTTTCTTCTTTAGCCGATTAATATGGTAGATTACATTGATTGATTTTCAAATATTGAGCCAGCTTTGCATCTCTGGAATAATTCCACTTGTTCACATTGTATCATTCTTTTAATATATTGCTGAATTCTATTTGCTAATATTTTGTTAAGATTTTGCATCTATATTCATGAGGGGTATTGGTCTGTAATTTTCTTTTCTTTCTTTCTTTTTTTTGTATTTCTTTGTTTGCTTTTGGTGTCAGGGTAATACTGGCTTCAAAAAATGAACTGGAAAGCACTGCCTCCTCTTCTATTTTCTGGAAGGCATCCTGTAGAATTGATGTTAATTCTTCTTTATTATATTTCTCTAATAAAACCATCTTGCCCTAGGGATTTTTTGGAAGTTTTAAAATTATAAATTCAATTTCTTTAATAGTTATAGGAGTAGTCAAAACATTATTTACTTTGGTTTTGGGGGGAAGCAGTCCATTTCATCAAGGTTGTCAAATTTACCTAAACAGACTTGTTCATATTATTCCCTTAATATCTTGATATCTGCAGGATCTGTAGTAATCTCCCCTGTTTCATTTCTGATAATGATAACTTGGGTCTTTCTCTCCTTTCTTTTTTAAGTCTTCCTAAAGGTTCTCAATTTTATTTATGTTTTTAAGAATTAGCTTTTTGCTTGATTTTTTTCCTCTGGTTTTTCTGTGTTCAGTTTCACTGACTTGTGCTTTTATTGTTCTTATTTCTCCCTATGCTTGCTTTGGTTTTATTTTGCTCCTCCTTTTCTAGGTCCTCGAGGTGGGAGTTTAAATAATTATTTGACAATTTTCCTCTTTATAATATGCATTCCATTGCTATAAACTTCCCAACTGCTTTAGTTGCATCCTATGTAATTTTGGCATGTTGTATTTTCATTTTTATTCAGTTTAGTGAATGTTTTTTAATTTTCCTGTTTTATCCATGGATTATATTTAATTTCCAAGTGTTTGGATATTTTTCTGTAATCTTTCTATTACTGATTTCTGTTTGACTTCACTGTGGTCAGAGGACACACCCTGTATAATTTCAATTCTATTAAAACTTTTTCAGGTTCATTTTATGGTTCAAGATATGATCTATCTTAGTGAATAATCCATGCACACTTGAGAAGAATGTGTATTCCATTGTTGTTGGATGGAGTGTTCTAAAAATGTCTGTTAGATGCTATTTGTTGATAGTATTCTTAAGTTCTTCCATATTCTTGCTGATTTTGTCTAGTTTTTTTTGATCAATTGTTGAGAAACGGTGTTTATTATTTAATAAATCCAACTATAATTGTGGATTGTCTAGTTCTCTTTTCTATCAGGTTTTGCTTCACTGATTTGCAGCTCTGTTGCTTTGTACATACACACTTGGGATTGGTATGTCTTCCTTTTACCAACCTGCCTATATCACTGTATTTGAAGTGAGTTTTCTGTAGACATCTTTTTTTAATGGTTTCAGAAGTAGAATTTAGTGATTCATTACTTACATATGACACCCGGTGCTCATCTCAACAAGTGCCCTCCTTAATGCTCATCACCCATTTAGCCCATTCCCCCGCCAGCAACCCTCATTCTGATCTCTGTATTTATGAGTCTCTTACGGTTTTCCTCCTTCTCTGTTTTTCTTATTTTTCCTTCTCTTCTTCTATGTTCATCTGTTTTGTTTCTTAAATTGCAGATGAGTGAAATAGACATCTTTTTAATGCAATCTACTAATATCTTTTAAATGACATATTTAGATTACTTTCATAAAAAATACATTAGGGATTAACTCTGCCATTTATTTTTTTGTTCTCTGTTGGTTCTTTAAAAATTTTTTCTCTATTTTGTTTTTCCTGCCTTTCCGTGGGTTACACAGATGTTTTTTAGAATTCCATTTTGATGTTTCTATAGTGATTTTGAGTGTATCTCCTTAGCATTTATAGTGGTTGCTGTAGGTATTAAATATACACAATTGAACTTTAGTAGTATCAGCATTTACCAGTTTAAGTAAAGTCTAGACACTTTAGCTATCTTTACATTCTTCTCCCTTCCCCTGTTTAGAATACAATTATCTTAATACCTCCTTTGCTTTGAGAACATCAAACATTATTATAATTTTTGCTTCAAGTGCCAAACATAATTAAGAAAATTCCAGAGAACAAGGAAAGCCTATTGTATTTACCCACAGTTTTGCTTACCATGTATTTCCTTTTTTCCTGGTGTTCCAAGGTAACTTCTTAATTTGTTTCTTTACTGTTTAAAGAACTTCCTTTAGCCATTCTTTTAGGATGAGCTTCTTGGCAACAAATTCTCTTAGTTTTCCTTCATTGGAGAATATCTTGACTTCTCCTTAATTTTTGAAGGATATTTTTGCTGGATATAGGATTTGTTTTTCAGCACTTGAAAATACTGTGTCACGTCCTTCTGGTCTCCATGGTTTCCGATGAAAAATCTACTGTTGTTCTAATTGTTTTTCCCCTATAGGTAGGATACTGTTTTTCTCTGCTTTCAAAAAATTTTTTTGTTTAGTTTTAGTTTTCAGAAATCTAATTATAAGTATTTTTGAGTAGATTTATTTGCATTTGTTCTGTCTTGATATTCTGCCCTTTTCCTGATCCTCTGGCTAAGAGAGCAGACTTTTGGTTGGGGTTTCCTTTGTCTGTACTTGCTGGCATTTCAGATTTCTGGATTCTTCAGCTCCAAGTCTGGGATTTATGAGGCCAAAAAGAAAACACTGGAAACTCACCATCATCTTGTTCCTTGGGTCTCAACATACCTAGCTGGTTTTCCTTCTTCTATCTACCTTTCAAAGTCTTCTTATGTTTGTTTCATATTTAATTTCCAGAGTTTTTAGTTGAGTTTAGTGGGAAGAACAGGGGAAAGTACATCTGCTGTATCTTCCTGGAAGTGGAAATATATATCTCTTTCTTTTTAATAAAAAAATAAAAATAAAAATAAATCTTGAAGGTCACGTCTAAGAGCTGAGGTTCACAGGAGTAGTCTCTCCTACCTCTACATGCATTGCTAATATCCTAGAGAAAATGTGTGGTTGGGTCATAAAATATCCCAAATGAGTTATCAATCAATATGGCCAACATGAGGAATACTGAAATTAAGGTAGGAGAGAAATGGGGTGGAGAATTTGAGAGCCTAGAAAGCAAGTCAGAATAGTAAATAGGGAGTGGGATGGCTTAATTTGGAAAATGGAAGAGGAGCTTTTAGGGGCTTCAAGTTCTCCTTTCATGAATAAGCAAGGTGGGGTTTTTTGTGTGTTTTTGTTGTTTGTTTTTAAAGATTTGGACAGCAATAAATACTAGCCCAGGCTCCAGGAAGCACCATCCATAATGCTGCCTTGACTCATCCTTGGCAAGAGCCAGACACACACCTTAGCCTAGTCATTGTTCAATTCTAGCAAACTCATATAACCTACATCCCCCAAAGAATGAAATCAGAAACCCCAAAGCACACTTGGGCTGTACCTCCCTGGTCTTCTCCTATCTCTCCCAGGCATCTTCATCCAACCTTCAGTTCAAAAATTGACTTCTACTTGAATCCCTTCTTTTGGATTGATATCTTTCACTACATCTGTTTTTCTGAAGACACTGTGAGTATTTATAGTGATCTATTAGATCTCTAGATATAGAAAACTCTATGAGACGGCAAACAAGCAATGTTCTTGTTAGGCACTGTTAAATTTATATTTGGGACTGCCATGCAACCTGATTCACACTTATCATGGGCACTACACTCAGCTTAATTGACCAGTTTCCCTTCTCAGGTTAACCCTGTGGCCCTTTCACATTATGAAATGGAAAGATGAGGCCCAGAAGCCAGCCAGACATCTGATGGTGCCTACAACAACAGGTCTTTAGAGCATTACTTCTCATTCCATGTTTTTCCTTGCTCCAAAGCTATTAATGGTGTTTCCACTGTCTTCTCTAGGTCTGATTACTTCATAATATCACCATAACTTGGTTTATGCTATCTCAAAATTTGCCTTATTCTGGAAGTTTCTTCATCCAAATTTTCTTAGTACCTGTAACCAAGGCAGCTCTTGTTCTGGAAACCTCTGCTAAAGGGATGGGATTTGGTTAATGCATATGATGCCAATCCTCCCTTAATAAGCCAGGAAACACTTTCCCTCTGAACCTGGGATGCAAGCATGGAATCCTTCTCAACACAATTCTCGAAATATACTTTGCAAGTTAATCTGCATTGCAATTCCTGCCCTTTAAGAGCTACGGCCTTTTGCCTCTAACTATGTCCTAGGAAAGTGCCCTATCCATTGATGTCTACGCTTCCAAAATATCTAATCTTTTTACCATTCACTCCGTTTGCCACAACCAAACTGTATTTATCAGTGGAGATCTCTTCATATGGGAAGATATCCAAAAAGCTCTCCTAGGAGCAAAATTACCACTGATGTGTAGAAAAAGTAAAGAATTCAAATAGATAAGTTAATCAGTAAGAAAACAAATAAATAAGATGGATTTATTTCTTCTAAACCATACCAGTTTGTGGAGCGCCTGGGTGGCTCAGTTGGTTAAGTGTTTGACTTCAGCTCCAGTCATGATCTCGCAGTCTGTGAGTTCGAGCCCTGCGTCGGGCTCTGTGCTGACAGCTTGGGGCCTGGAGCCTGCCTCGAATTCTGTGTCTCCTTCTCTCTCTGCCCCTCCCCTGCTCATGCTCTGTCTCTCTCTGTCTCAAAAATAAATAAAAACATTAAAAAAATTTTTTAAACCATACTAATTTGCTTATCTACCTTGCTTACTGATTAGACTGGGTTGGGATCACAGATAATAGCAGGTATTATGGATGCAGTCAAGGTGCTATTTTGGACAGGGACAAACATTCTGCTAATGAAGAAGGATCTGACTCCTGTAATTCTTCCTTGCATTTACCAAGTGTATTCTTAATTTATTTATTTATTTTTTGATGTTTATTTAATTTTGAGAGAGAGAGAGAGAGAGAGCGAGCCTGGTAGGGGCAGAGGGGGAGACACAGAATCCAAAGCAGAGTCCAGGCTCCAAGCTGTCAGCACAGAGCCCAACACAGGGCTTGAATTCACAGACCATGAGATCGTGACCTAAGCTGAAGTTGAATGGTTAACCAACTGAGCCATCCAGTCTCCTCTGTATTCTTAATTTAAAAAAAAAGGAAGAAACATACAAAGATTTTCTTTAATGACTTTGTATACACTCTATAATAGAAACAAATGTTTACATATTGTCTTAGTTCAGGCTGAATAATATTACACTGTATGGACACGCTACTATTTGTTTATCCATTCGTCAGTCAGTGGACACTTAAGTTGTTTCCACTTTGGGGCTATTATCAACAATGTTCCTATGAACATTCATGTACACATATTTGCATGAACATATATTTTCAATTCTCTTGGGTATATATTTA
The DNA here is from genome assembly GCF_046562875.1 of Panthera onca. NCBI lineage: Eukaryota > Metazoa > Chordata > Mammalia > Carnivora > Felidae > Panthera > Panthera onca. The sequence continues at coordinate 48,144,398 of NC_138344.1, forward strand.
GAAATGGAATTGAGGCATCATAGGATAACTCTTTAACCATTTGAAGAACTGCTAACCTGTTTTCCAAAGTGGTTGCACCATCTTATATCCCCACCAGCAGTGCAGAAGGTTATCCACGTCCTTGTCAACACTTATTATTTGCTGTTTTCTTTCTTTTTTTTTTTTTTTATAGTGGCCATCCTAATAGGTTTGAGGTGGTATCTCATTGTGGAATTTTTTTTAATTTTTAAAAATTATTTATTTATTTTGAGAGAGACAGAGCGCAAGTGGGGAAGGGGCAGAGAGAGAGATAGAGAGAGGATCCCAAGCAGACTCCATGCAGTCAGTGCAGAGAGTCTGATTTGGGTCTCGAACCCACAAAACTGCCAGATCATGACCTGAGCTGAAGTCAGAAGCCCAACCAACTGAGCCACCCAGGCGCCCCTCATTGTGGCTTTAATTTGCATTTGCCTGATGGCTAATCATGTTGAACATCTTTCCATGTGCTTTACAGGTCATCTGTATATTTTCTTTGGAGAATTAAGTATTCAGATCCTTCACCCACTTTTAAAATTGGGTCATTTATCTTTTTATTATTGAATTGTAGGTGTTGTTTCTATATTCTAGATACAAGTTCCATATCATATACGATTTACAATATTCCCCCATTCTGTGTCTTTTCACTTTCTTGATGGTAAGATGTGTTTCTAAGGTAATTATCCATTTAAACCAAATTGCCATTTATTATGTGATAAATTTAAAGTTATTGGCATAAGCTATATTAATTAAATATAACTTATTAATCAAATATATCCAAATAAATATTGGTATAATCCTCTTATGAGGATATTATTAATTAATATAGGATCTGTAATGAAGACTTCTCTTTCTGTCTCATAATGGTAATTTTTGCCATCTCTCTCTTTTTTTAATTAGTCCTAAGTGTTTATCAATTTTATTAATATTTTCAAAAAATTAACTTTTAGTGATGTCAATTTTTCTCTATATTACATTTGTTTTCTATTGATTTCTGCTGTAGCTTTATTATTTCCTTCCTTCTACTTTCTTCAGGTTTGCCTTGCTGTTCTTTTTTATAGTTCCTTGGAAGTTTAGAAAATTGATATTTAACCTTTCTTCTTTTATGCATTTAAGGTTCTGAATTTCCTCTAGGCACTGCTTTCGCTGAACTCAACAATTTGAGTAAATCATGTGCTCACTATCAGTTCAAATGTTTTGTAATTTCTGTGTTAATTTCTTAGTTCACCTATAAACATTTTACAAATCTCTTTGTTTTTTTTTTTTGTCTTAATCACACGTTTCCCTTTCACTGCCTAACTTCTTTTCTCTCTTTTCTCCTGCTATATTATCATTCTTTTCTTCCCCTTCCAATAGCATTATATGGCATTTGGCATATTGCAAGGTAAATTTTTACTTTTAGGAGAAAGTTAAAATCTTCTCTCTGGGATACTATGCTAATTTCTCGTACTCTCATCTGGTTGGAGTTAGGTCACTTGAAAGTCTTCCCTAGAAGGAATCCCCAGTGGAATTATATATCCTACTAATTGTTGGGAAACAATAATTGAAAGATTCCATTATTTCCCTCTTTCTAGGAGCTACCATTTTGGGTGCAGCTGCAGGAAGTTTCTCGAATACATTCCTTAAGAAAGCCGCATTGGTTCTTAGGTATTATATTTCAGTGCAATGTAACCTCTTACTTATTTTCTTGTATAGATGCTTTTTAAAAAGTAATTTACTGTCTGTTTAGGAAATCATTGCACTGGATCAGTGTTTAGGTGTATTTATTTCTGCCATCACTAACCATAACACCAACTTTTCTGCTATATACAAGGAATTCTCTTTTCTTTCTGTTTAATACTAAATGCTCTAAACCATAATATTCACTTTTTATTCTTTTCTTGACCATAGAAGAGTAGATAGAAAGCTGTTGTTGCAAGTAGAACATATGACCATAGAAAGAAAAATTATTAAGTTTTTACTTTTTAGTTTTAAGTGTTTTTAATTCCACTTAGTTAACATGCAGTATATTAGTTTCAGGTGTACAATTTAATGATTCAACACTTTCATACAACACCCAGTGCTAATCACAAGTGCACTCCTTAATCCTCATCACCTGTTTAACCCATCCACCACCCACCTCCCCTCTGTTAACCATCAATTTGTTCTCTATAGTTAAGAGTCTGTTCCTTGGATTGCCTCTATCTCTCTCTGTCTCTCTCTCTTTTCCCTTATGCTCACTTGTTTTGTTTCTTAAATTCCACATATCAGTGAAATCATATGGTATTTGTCTTTCTCTGACTAATGTATTTTGCTTAGCATAATACTGTTTAGCTCCATGCACATAGTTGCAAATGGCAAGATTTCATTCTTTTTTTATGGCTGAGTGATATTCCATTATATACCACATCTTTATCCATTCATTAGTTGATGGACATCTGGGCTTTTAAAAACCAGCTATCTTGGGATTTCTTTTAAATGAGCAGAGTGAGCCCTGTGGCTCATTTGTTTACTGGTTGTGTGAATTTTCCACTTACCCTCCCTGAACTTTACTTTTATAATCTGAAAAATAAGGATAACAATACCTCCAACTCAAGATTATTGTTTAATATGAGAACAATTAATATTAAGTATTAGGAGAGTTCCTTGCATATAGTAATTTTATAGGACCAAAAGAGAAGTGACCACAGATAACAATGTCAAGTAAAAAGAAAGCAAGCTATTTTAGTACTGAGTTAAGAGTTCACGTTTGAACTTTGAAAATTCCAGACTTTAGGCTTCATAATAGCGATTGACATAACACTGAATCTATGTCAATGTAATAGAAAATCCCACATGTCAAAAACAAAAAAGCATAGTTGATAAGAAAGGTTGGATACAGGCACATATGAAGATCAATATAAACTCATAACTTTTTTAAAAAGTACTATCTTTTACACCTCTATCTCTAACATTTTCAGCATTTTTGCCTACCACCAACTCTCCTGTGCACCTGGAATTAACATTAAAGATCTCCTTTTAAGGTCAAAGTTTTTGTTCTTAGGATTACCTTTTTATATGCTTTATGTTTGTTTTCCTCTTTTGCATATTATCCACTCATGACCTTTCACAGACTCACCTTTTTCATCAATCCTTTAAAAATAATAATTATGTTTTAATGTTTATTTTTGAGAGACAGACAGAGTGTGAGTGGGGAAGGGGCAGAGAGAGAGGGAGACACAGAATCCGAAGCAGGCTTCAGGCTCTGAGCTGTCAGCACTGAGCCTGACACGGATCTCAAACTCATGAACGGTGAGATCATCACCTGAGCCCAGGTTGGATGCTTAACTGACTGACCACCCAGGCACCCCCAAAATAATAATTATTAATATTGGGGTTGTTTTTGCTCCTCATATTATCAGAGTTTGGCTAGTAGGAATATTTAAGAGACTCCAGATTTTTGTTTTTAGTACTGTTCTCCAATAAAATCAATCAGGAAATATTGGAGAAAAGGAATCATCAGGAAGAGTCTGAGACCACTTATTAAAAAGAAATGTCTAATCATTGCTTAAAGTACAAAAGAGGTGTTCCAGGTGTCTGTGGGAGTGGTGAGGATGCTAATAAATGACTGACAGAGGGGTTAAAAGTCTGGTCCCTTGAGCCTCAAGTTGAGAAATCTCTCAGTATAATTTGTACTCTAAAGGGCCCACTTCCATTATTCAAGTAAAAGTCAGATTTAACCTGAGACTACATCACTGAACAGTCTGTCCTCTTCTCTATCCTTCTTCCTTCTGTCTCTTTTAGTTTTTTCCTGAAGTACATTCTTTTATTTTTTCCCAAGTTTTTACTTAAATTCCAGTTAGTTAATATACACTGTAATATTAGTTTCATAATTACATAATAATATTATGTAGAATTTAGTGATTCATTACTTACATACAAGAGTGAGTGCTCATCACAAGCGCACTCTTTTTTAATTTTTTTTATTATGTTTTTTAAGGTTTATTTATTTTTGAGACAGAGAGAGACAGAGCATGAATGGGGGAGGGTCAGAGAGAGAGGGAGACACAGAATCTGAAACAGGTTCCAGGCTCTGAGCTGTCAGCACAAAGCCTGACGCGGGGCTCGAACTCACGGACCGCGAGATCATGACCTGAGCTGAAGTGGCCGCTTAACCGACTGAGCCACCCAGGCGCCCCGCAAGTGCACTCTTTAATCCTCATCACATATTTAACTCATGCCTCACCCACCCACATCCTTTCCAGTAACCATCAGTTTGTTTTCTGTAGTTAAGAGTCTGTTTCTTGGTTTGCCTCTCTTTCTTTTTTTTTCCCATGTTTAAAAAATTAATTAATTAATTTCTTAAAATTTACATCCAAGTTAGTTAGCATATAGTGTAAAAATGATTTCAGGAGTAGAATCCAGTGATTCATCCTGTACATATAACACCCAGTGCTCATCCCAACAAGTGTCCTCCTTAATTCCCGTTGTCCATTTAGCCCATGCTCCCCCCCAAAACCTGTCCAGCAACCCTCAGTTTGTACTATGTATTTAAGAGTCTCTTATGTTTTGTCCTCCTCCCTGTTTTTATATTATTTTTGCTTCCCTTATGTTCATCTGTTTTGTATCTTAAATTCCACATATGAGTGAAGTCATATGACATCTGTCGTTCTCTGACTTATTTCACTTAGCATAATATACTCTAGTTCCATCCATGTTGCTGTAAATGGCAAGATTTCGTTCTTTTTGATTGCCAAGTAATATTCCATTGTATGTATATATGTGTGTGTGTGTGTGTATGTGTGTGTGTGTATCACATCTTCTGTATCCATTCATCAGTTGATGGACATTTGGGCTCTCTCCATACTTGGGCTATTGTCAATAGCACTGCTATAAACATTGGGGTACATGTGCCCCTTCAAATCAGCACACCTGTATCCTTCGGATAAATATCTTGTAGTGCAATTGCTAGGTCATAGGGTAGTTCTATTTTTAATTTTTTGAGGAACCTCCATACTGTTTTCCAGAGCTGTTGCACCAGTTTGCATTCCCACCAGCAGTGCGAAAGAGATCCTCTTTCTCCACATCCTCGCCAACATCTGTTCTTGCCTGAGTTGTTGATGTTAGCCATTCTGACAGGTATGAGGTGATATTTCATTGTGGTTTTGATTTGTATTTTCCTGATGATGTGTGATGTTTAACATTTTTTCATGTGTCTATCAGCCATTTGGATGTCTTCTTTGGAAAAGTGTCTGTTCATGTCTTCTGCCCATTTCCTCACTGGATTATTTGTATTTTGGGTGCTGAGTTTGAGAAGTTCTTTATACATTTCGGATACTAACCCTTTATCTGATATGTCATTTGTAAATATCTTTTCCCATTCCATTGGTTGCCTTTTAGTTTTGTTGATCGATTCTTTAGCAGTGCAGAAGCTTTTTATCTTGATGAGGTCCCAATAGTTCATTTTTGCTTTTGTTTCCCTTGCCTCCAGAGACATGTTGAGTGGGAAGTTGCTGCGACCAAGGTCAAAGAGGTTTTTGACTGCTTTCTCCTCTAGGATTTTGATGGCTTCCTGTCTTACATTTAGGTCTTCCACCCATATTGGTTTTTTTGTGTGTGTGTTGGTATAAGAAATTGGTCCAGTTCATTCTTCTGCATGTTGCTGTCCAGCTTTCCCAGCACCATTTGTTAAAGAGACTACTTTTATTCCATTGGATATTCTTTCATGCTTTGTCAAAGATTAGCTGGCTGTATGTTTGTGGGTCCATTTCTGGGTTCTCTATTCTGTTCCACTGATCTACATGTCTGTTTTTGTGCCAATACCATACTGTCTTGATGATTACAGCTTTGTAATACATCTTGAAGTCTGGAATTGTGATGCCTCCAGCCTTGGTTTTCTTTTTCAGGATTGTTTTGGATATTCAGGGTCTTTTCTGGTTCCGTACATATTTTAGAACTGTTTGTTCTAGCTCTATGAAGAATGCTGGTGTTATTTTGATAGGTAATGTATTGAATATGTAGATTACTTTGGGTAGTACTGACATTTTTAACAGAAATTGATCTTCCAATCCATGAGCACAGAATATTTTTCCTTTTTTTGTGTGTCTTCTTCAATTTCTTTCATAAGCTTTCTATGGTTTTCAGTGTATAGACTTTTCATCTCTTTGGTTAGGCTTACTCCTAGGTATTTTATGGTTTTTGGTGTAATTGTAAATGGGATCAATTCCTTGACTTCTCTTTATGTTGCTTTATTATTGTTGTATAGAAATGTAACTGATTTTTGTACATTTATTTTATATCCTGCAACTTTGCTGAATTCATGGATCAGTTCTAACAGATTTTTGGTGGACTCTTTTGGGACTTCCACATAGAGTATCATGCCACCTGTGAAAAGTGAAAGTTTGGCTTCCTCCTTGTCAAATTGGACGGCTTTTATTTCTTTCTATTGTCTGATTGCTGAGGCTATGACTTCCAACACTATGTTTAATAACAGTGGTGAGAGTGGACATCTTTGTCGTGTTCCTGACCTTAGGGGGAAAGCTCTCAGTTTTTCCTCATTGAGGATGATATTAGCAGTGGGTCTTTCATATAAGGCTTTTATGATCTTGATGTATGATGCTTCTATCCCTACTTTCTTGAGGGTTTTTATCAAGAAAGGATGTTGTATTCTGTCAAATGTTTTCTCTGCATCTATTGAAAGGATCATGTGGTTCTTATTCTTTCTTTTATTAATGTGATGTATCCCATTGATTGATTTGTGAATATTGAACCAGCCCTGCATCCCAGATACAAATCCCCTTTGATCATAGTGAATAATTCTTTTAATGTATTCTTGGATGGTTGACTAGTATCTTGTTGAGAATTTTTGCATCCATGTGCATCAGCGAGATTGGTCTGTAGTTCTCCTTTTAGTGGGGTCTTTGTCTTGTTATGGAATGAAGGTAATGCTGGCCTCGTAGACTGAGTTTGGAAGCTTTTCCTCCATTTCTATTTTTTGGAACAGCTTCAAAAGAATAGGTGTTAACTCTTCTTTAAATGTTTGGTAGAATTCCCCTGGAAGCCATCTGGCCCTGGATTCTTGTTTTTTAGAAGATTTTTGATCACTAACTCAACTTCTTTACTGGTTATGGGTGTGTTCAAATTTTCTATTTCTTCCTGTTCCAGTTTTGGTAGTTTATATGTTTCTAGGAGTTTGTCCATTTCTTCCAGATTGTCCAATTTGTGGACATATAATTGCTCATAATATCCTATTATTGTTTGTATTTCTGTAGTGTTGGTTATGATCTCTCCTGTTTCATTCTTGATTTTATTTATTTGGGTCCTTTCCTTTTTCTTTTTTATCAAACTGGCTAGGGGTTCATCAATTTTGTTACTCCTTTCAAAGAACCAGCTCCTGGTTTCATTGATCTGTTCTACTGTTTTGTTTTGTTTTGTTTCCATAACATTGATATCTGCTCGAATCTTTATTATTTCCTGGCTTCTGCTGGTTTGGGGCTTTACTTGGGAAGCACATTCTTTTAATAAATCACCTGCACCTGAATTCCTGTCTCAGATTCTGCTCCTAAAAAACACCACCCATGACACATTGATATTAGAAATGGGATGCAGACTATAAGGATGGTGTTCAGCAGTTGAATCACCTACTGACAGTGAGGACCTCAATGTTCTTGGTAAGTGGCATATGGTAGATCCTGTTATGCTGAAGCAGTAAAATTATCAAGGCTTTCCAATTGTGGCTAATTGGGATGGGATCTAGAATGGGATGCATTCACTTGTACCATCTCTGGCATCTGAGATGTATGAGGAAAGTGTAAATTATAAAGACTGTGGAATTGCATAGCTGTTGCTGAACATCAATGCTTTAAATGAAAAAAAAAAATGATAGGCTAAGGATGATCACTCATCAATTCAAAGCAAAGTGTGCTTTTCTTTGTACTAAAGACCCTACTAAATATCATTTAAAGAAGTGCTCATTAGTTATGACCTAATCTTAAGAGTAACAGGATTTTAGAAAATACTGCATTATCAACCCTGGAAAATTTCCTATGCCAAAGCCATGGTCCTGAGATGGAAGGAATGGTCCTGAGATGGGAGGTTACTCTTCTTAACCTTAATGTCCTAGGTTAAGGATTCTGGGTGGATCCAGTCAGAACTTTGAACCCCTGGTATGTTTAAACCCTGTGAGCCTGCAGAAATGTCCCACTCATTCTTCTTGGAAGATAGGCGCTACTTTGCTTGAATAACATGCAGATGTTTCCAATAGGCAGGTGGCTTATGAGACAATGCCTGCCCTTCTCAGGATCTGCCACCAACCCTTGACCTGGCAACCACACCAATAACTAGAGTCAAATCTCAGCATAACTGGGTAGCATCAGGTCAGCTAATGTAAGAGACAGGTGAGCCATAATGAGCACCTCAATAACATGCAGCCGCAAGAATCAGGATTGTTTGCAAGGAAGTTAGTCCTGATGATGCTGAATCAAGGACAGCAAAATATAAAGCAGAATAAGGGAGAGTTTATTGATATAGAAGCACTCTCCCATGACATTTGGTTTAACACTCTGGCAATGATCTTTTTTTTTAAAGTTTATTTATTTACTTTGAGATGGTGGGGGGGCAGGGGAGGAGCAAGCTGGAAAGGGGCAGAGAGAGGGAGAGAGAGAGAGAATCCTAAGCAGACTCTGCACTGCCAGCATGGAGCCCTATGGGGGGTTCGAACTCATCAACTGCAAGATCATGACCTTAGCTGTAATCTAGAGACAGAAACTTACTGACTGAGCCACCCAGACACCCCTCTGGCAAGGATCTTGACATGCAGTTCTAATAAGTTGCTGGCATGGCCCTTAGAATCTTGGAAAAAGCAATGGCCTGTGCTAAATGAAGTGGAAAATTCAACAGCTAATTATGTTCCTCATATGGCCCTGAGGACATTCAATTTACCAAGATAATAAATGCATTGGTGAGGTGGCCAGCAGCAGTAGGGAGAAGCTCACTAGTGCCTGTACTCAGTAAGAAGGGGCTGACAACAAGAGACTGTGACACAATAGGCTCATGTCATATCTTGCTGTTTCCAAGTTTGAGCCCCGCATTGGGTTCTGTGCTGACAGCTTAGAGGGTGGAGCCTGTTTCAGATTCTGTATCTCCCTCTCTCTCTCTGCCCCTCCCCAGCTTGCACTCTGTCTCTCTCTCTCTCTCAAAAATAAGTAAACATTAAAAAAATATATAACAATGGTATGATCTTGTAATAGTAGAGGGCAGGTGGAAGCACCTAATTGTCAGAAGCAAGAGAGGTATAATTATTCTCTTGGGCAGTGAGGATAGAAAGGTAGCCAGAGAAGCCTGACCCATGGTGATCTATGGAGATGATTAACAGCTCATGTATCTAGAAGCAAGACTGATAGGGATCCAACAAGGGTGTTGCTTAATATATACAATAATCAATGATATCCATCACTTGATGAGCAAAAGATTAAGGTAACCTACCCCAGTGGGAAGATATAATCCTTTGTGTAGTTTCCAGACCTGAGACAGTTGTCAAACTTAGAACCCATCAGTTAAAGAAGAGGCCAGGTCCCTTGAGGAAGAACACCGAACACTGAAAAATGATAGCAAATGTCTACTATAGTGATGTCCCCAGTCCTTCTCCCAAAAGACTTTCCTCAGGTAATTATAAACTGAAGGGAATACATAGGAGACTTTGAGGCATATTGGATACAAGGTCTGAATGAATATGGAGCTGAATACCCAATGACCCAAAATGTTATCATGACACATCTGTTAAATAAGGAAAGAGGTCAGGTAATAAGTGGAGTCTTGGACCAAATCCATGACACTGTGAGTCCATTAGTTCCCAAAACAGAAAGAAGTATAGAATGACTTAATGGTCCTTTCTCTGGTACCTAAATACCTAATTGGAATGGACATACCCTCATATTGGCTTCCTGACCTATGAAAGAAGACCTGTTATAATAGAAAAGGCCAAATGGAAACCTTGGGAACTGCCCTTCCTACACTTGGAAGACTGTAAAATCAAAAACAATACTGTTTCAAGGTAGAATGGCAGAGATTATTACAATCTTCAAAGACTTGACCTATATAAGCTTAGTGGTATCCATCATAACCCTACGTAATTGTCCAGTCTAGCCTCTAAAACACAAGGTAGATAATATCTCAAACTTAACTAAATAGTAACCTTACATTGTAGCTACTGTGATGGGTGTGATATCTTTGTTATAGCAGATTAACACAGCCCCTGATAAGAGGTATGAAGCTATTAATGTCACAAATGTGTTGTTTTCAATATCTCGCAGGCAGCAAAAGCATAAGCAGTATGCCTTTGCATTGGAAAAACAACAGTACATTTAAAGTCTTGCCCCAGAGTTGAGTTAACTGTCCTATACTCTGTTATTACATAGTGGAAAATACCTGGACCATCTAGATATCCCACAGATTACACTGTTCTATGACATTAGCGATATCATGTTAGACAGACTTAATGACTAAAAAATGGTCAATTCATATCCCTTGGTAAGACACATAGCTGCAGAGTATAGGAGACAAATCCTATGAAAATTCAGACCTATCCATGTCAATAAAGTTTTTAGGGGTCCAGTGGTCTGGTGCTTGCTGAAACATTCCATCCAGATTAAATATTGACATCTATTTAAGGTATGGGTTTGGTTGCCCTGCCCAAGGTGCCTCAGTCAATACCATTATATAAGAGGTCACTATCTCAGCTCAAGTGAGCTATTTTACAAATGAGGTGTGGCAACAGACTCATGACACGGGATTCACTGGTTTTAACACATACTGCACCACCCAAAACCTGCAGGCTTGATAGGTGGAACAGATTTTTGAAAGCACTGCATCATGTGAGGATGAAAGACTATCCTTCAGGATGGGCACGACACCTTAAATCAGTGACCACTGTATGGTGATATTTTCAAACAGGGGAACCCAGGGTTGTGCACGTAGGAGTGCCTTTTCTTATTAGTATTCCAAGGGCTTCCCGTCACCACAACTACATGCTCTGCAGGCCTTGAGTTTCCAGTTTGCATAAAGGAAATGCTTCTGAAAGGGGACAGAGTAATAAGAATCTCATTAAACTTTAAGCTACCCCCTGGTCATTTCGAATTCCTTTTGCCAAGAGGCTAGCAGACAAGAAAAAGAGTCCCCATGCCAGCTGGGTAATTGGCTCAGATGAGGTAGAGCTAACTGTTAGACAATGCAGGAAAGGAAAACTCTTTAGTACTGAACTGATCCACTGGAATGTCTCTTGATAACTTGCCTAAGCAATTTTGATGGCAAAAGGGTAAGTGCAACATCCATATGGCAACTAGAGGGTCAGATCCCTCAAGCCCCATCCACACAAGCCACCTAGCCAACGGAAGGGCTAGTTGAATGTTCTGGGTTAAAAAATTTTTTTAATGTTTATTTATTTTTGAGAGAGAGAGAGCGTGAGCAGAGGAGAGTCAGAGAGGGAGACACAGAATCTGTGTTTGTGAGCTGTCAGCACAGAGCCTGACACGGGGCTCGGACCCACGAACCGCAATATCATGACCTGAGCCGAAGTCAGACACTTAACCAACTGAGCCCCCCAGGCACCCCAGAAAGGGCTAGCTGAATGTTAAGGGGATACAGAATGTGTGGAAGAGGAGAGAGATGATCAGCATCTGGTTCAAATGCAATGTCAGGCTTTGGAATTTTTCCCACCAACCTTATAAATTTCTCCGGGAAAAAAAAAAAGTAACCAAAATCCAGGATAAGCTGTCTCCAAATGAGGTGAGGTTTTGTTTCTTAGAATGTTTCTGAGACTACTCCCTATTAAACCTCCTGTATGCAAATCTCCATCTCGGTCTATTTCCCAGGAAACTTTAGACAATATCACACCCACTGAACAAGTTGGGATCATGGGGGTGGATACTATGTGTAATTTGGTACTGCTATAAACTAACAAGTGACAAGTACTCTAAGGAGAAAAGAAAGTGCTCCAATATATAACTGCATGTGGGAAGGCATGATGGCTCTGGGCTGGAAGTACTCAGCTAAAATCTAAATCAATATTCATAAACACAAAACAATGGATCCTAAGCGGTAGTGGTGTTTAATGACACACATGAAGTTGAATCTCTGTAACCTAAGTGGCTGTATCTTGTGATAATCACAAGATATATTATAGTACTTTGAATTCAAACTTACCTGTATTAAGCAATATTTCTGAACTGCAAACAAAGCATGAATCATTGGCATTTGAATACACGGCACTCTATCCCACACTGTTTATATCTTGTAAGCATTAACATAATAAACATAGTCGAGTGACAACTGGACCAGGTATAAATTCATTGTTCAATGAAACTGAAATAAAGTATTTCTAAGAACAGCAAAAACCTGGAACAAATGTAGATGTCCAACCAGGGAATTAATTAAATAAATTATGTTATAGTATATCATCATTAGTGACATCAGGAGATATATACTTATTGACATAGAAAGATGTGATATATGGTATTACTAAGCATCAAAGTCTATCACTAGGAAGTCTATTACAAAGTCATTACTAAGTCTGCAAACTAGTATCATGGAGTGACATTTTTATGATACTTTATATTCAGGTAAATATAGGTATAGAAAAAATTCTAAATGGACATACATCAAAATGTTAATCATTAATAATTACAATTTTCATTATTTTTCTTATTATCCTGGATACTGTCAGTTTCCCATGCAGCACTCTAGCCTAATTTCTAAGGGCTTCCTCCGCCCCTGAAAGCTTTTTACTCCAGAACTGTGGAAAACAGTTCTGTAAGCAGGCAGAAAATGCTGAGGTAGTAGCTTACCCCTGAGGTAGCATAATTCTGAGGCACTTATTTTGCAGCATTTTCCAGGGGTTTTCAGGAGATTTCTCTAGAGTTTCCTACTATGATAGCTGACTTAAAACACACCCTTCATTGGCTGGATTCTCTTCCTTGTATTACTTCCCCATTATTCTAAAATATTCTGCATTTCCCAAATAATCTTCTTACATTCAAATCCTTGTCCCTTCTCTTTCTGGGCACATCAAAACTATGATATTTATCTGTAATTTTCAAATAGTTTATTTAAAACAGATTATTTATGTAAAAAGTTAAAAAAAAAGCTTTAAAAACATTTAAAAGCAGATGCATAATAACATAATCAGAAGAAAAGTTAAGAGTTCATTCTGTGTTCTTCAATAAAGATATCTGTCTTTAAGTTTTTGTTTTAATACTGTGATTGGGGAGCATGGAAGCTACTTTGAAATATCAAAAGGGCTAGGGGGCGCCTGGGTGGATCCGTGGATTAAGCGTCAGACTTCAGCCCAGGTCGTGACCTCGGTGAGTTCAAGCCCCATGTCGGTCTCTGTGCTGGCAGCTCAGAGCCGGGAGCCTGTTTGAGATTCTGTGTCTCCCTCGCTCTCTGTCACTCCCCCACTCACACTCTGTCTCTCTCTGTCTCTCAAAAATGAATAAATGTTAAAAAAAATTTTTTAAAGAAATATCAAAATGGCTAATAAGTAAAATAAAAATTGGATGTATTCATCATGACACCAAAGTGACCATAGAAAAAGAGGATAGTAGGTAGAAGTGACAAGGAAAAGGATTTCTTTCCAATAAGAACTTTCTAGCAGTTAAAATTACCCCAAATTGGAATAAATGGTCTCTGGGAAAAGAGCATTTTAGTCAGTGACAAGTGACATTGCGTAAGCAGAGGTTAGATGTCCCTTGACAGGGACAGTTGGCTTCAAGAATATTTTACACCCCTTTCAACTTGGAGAGTATTTTTTTAAGTCTTATTCATCAAGTTATATGGCTATCATGGAACCATTTATAATTTCTTACTCATGATACCTGGCGTGTTGGATTACTTGGGACCCTATGTTCATTCCTAGACCTTCAGATATGAGTGAAGAGATCACTGTGGCACCTTGTATTAAGGGTAAGTGCATATTCACAAAACAGAGGTGGAGAAAGATTAGGACTCTAGATAAATGATGATTTAAAAACTGTCATTATTCACACTGACTGTAGCCAGACCATGAAATGGTCTTATTTTATATATTTTTCCAGCAGTTGAAATATCTTACATGTAAGCCAGAGATCATCAGTAAGTGGCCAGTTTGGACAAATGCGAAAAATCATTATGCATCCTTAAAACAAGAGGAAACACACTTCTTCCGTGGGCTATATTATGGGAGAGTACAGACATGGGAAGAAAGAGCCAATGTGTAATACTGTTGGATCCCTCAATTTTGCTAACAACTTCCTAATGTGGTTAAAGAAGATTAGAAAATACAGTATCATTGAAGTGGGAAAATACGTAAGAAGGGATCAGTAAGATAGCTCAAAGTAATGAGGGTGTTTGAAACCCTGAAACCTTTGAAATCCCATGTCTTCTGTCCCATCATCCCCAAACTTTCTAGATCACATACTTCATGTGTTTTGGTTGGGAATAGATGGCTTTACTAATGTGGCAATGAGCCTTCTGGGTCATAAGATCCACAACATACTTCTGTCTTCACCACTAACTAACTTGAGTATTATTAACCTTGAGAATGTAACAATCTTTCCAAGCCTTCTTTTCTCCATGTGCAACATGAAGAAGCAGACTACATGATTTTAAGTGTCCTTTCAGGATTAACATTTTGTATTTCTACAAGGAAGTATTCAATATGTTGAAGGAAAGAGCACATACTCATCTACCAAAAAACCAAAGACGTTATAAAACAGACTGTCTTACCTGGCGTATTTCCAAAGTGACTTAAGCCATGTGGTTATTCCTGATTTTAGGCTCTACTGGAAGCTTCATGATGGTTAAAGACAAGTAGGAGTTATCAGTCTCTTCCTCTACAATTTATTACATGGTTTTTATAATGCAATCAAGTTCTAGGTCAAATCCTGCCACACTTAAACATTTTTATTAGTAAGCAGGAATAAAAATATTCACCCAACCTGCAGTGTAATCTTTCTAAAGCTTCTGTCCTTTTACCACTCCAGCAAGTAACTTACATGAAAGACTCACTGAAGGCAAATGCAACATGATTGAGCTAATCTAGTCAAAGCCAAGCCACAAAAGCCTTATTAAGTGGTTTGT
This sequence comes from Panthera onca, assembly GCF_046562875.1. Taxonomy (NCBI): domain Eukaryota; kingdom Metazoa; phylum Chordata; class Mammalia; order Carnivora; family Felidae; genus Panthera; species Panthera onca. The sequence goes on from NC_138344.1 coordinate 48,159,482, forward strand.
ATACAGACTGAATTGGAATTCTAAGCATAGAGTACCATTTCAAAGGGTGGAGACTAATGGGTTCACCAGATTTTTATATCTTGTCCCCGTAACTGTGGGAGGACTAGTACAATATCACTAGCCAATCCACATGTCTTGAATACTTTTTTAATAATGAAAAATAATCTCTAACATGCATATGCTAACAAGCCCTCTATGTTGATTAAAGATATTAGGAATGCCACCTGTGAGGGGTGCCTGGGTGGCTCAGTCACTTAGGTATTGGACTCTTGATTTCAGCTCAAATCAGGATCTCACAGTTCGGTTCGGTTAGTGGGTTTGAGCCCCACATCAGCCTCTGCACTGTGAGGAGCCTGCTTGGGATCCCCTCTCTCCCTCTCTCTCTGCTCCTCCCCTGCTCTCATGCTCCCTCGCTCTCTTTGTCTCAAAATAAATAAATACACTTAAAAACAAAAAGGAATGCCATCTGTGAAATGTGACTTTGGTATTTGCTTTGGGGCACACTGTTGATGTGTGTACAACCAACTCAATGTTAATTTGCCTGCCTGGGGTGTAGATTAAAATTAAAAATCAGGGGGACTTGGGTGGCTGAGTGGGTTAAGTGTTTGACTTCGGCTCAGGTCATGATCTCATGGTTCATGAGTTGGAGCCCTGTGTCAGGCTCTGTGCTGAGAGCTCAGAGCCTGGAGCCTGATTCAGATTCTGTGTCTTCCTCTCTCTCTGCCTTTCCCCTGCTCACACACTCTCTCTCTCTCTCTCCCAAAAATAAACATTTAATAATTAATTAATTAAAAATCATACTGTCCATAATGAACTATTCTAAGGTAAATTATAGATGTGTAACAGTATAACGTGAGGACTTCCTCTCCAAAGGACTCCTCTCCAAAAAGACCTGAAGTTACACCAGTCATGATTTATTTTTGTTAGATAGTACTCTGTAACATTCTTCATGTATTCCTTCTTTCTCTCCATCTTGTCTCCATCCTCTGTTTATCATCTGTCATCCCATTTTTCTTTACCATTCTTCATACTGTCCTCTTACCATCAGTAATATATCATATGATAACATGTGATATTCTTTTATAACAGGATTATGTACTGGACTAAGATATTAATAGTTTAGGAGGAATTATGGTAAAATTATTTTGGCCCCTTTGTTCATCGCTTACACATCTCTGGCAAAACCTTGACTCTTGGTTAATTAAGTCATCTTCCTTCTTCATTTATATACACCTGGGCTTCTGAACATTGCTAGAGAAAATGATATAGTCATGTGTTTTCAAGCCACAAAAAAATCCTAATCTCCAACTTCAACTACTTTTAAGTTGTCTAGAAGCATTTCTGTATGTACTACAATGTTTAAGGCCCAGGAGAATAAGAAATCCTAAGATAGTATTAAGTATATCATTGCAATGATGAGCCGGAGATGGGATTCTGGCTAGGCAAAAGAGAAAAGCTTTTCCTCTTACCCACTCCATGCACACTAAAGTCTTTCTAAGATACCACCATTTCTATGTAGTTCCAATGGCTTTTTGCTTCCACTCTTACCCCTAAATGTCTACTCTCCATACAGCAATCAGAGCAATATTTATTTTTATTTTTTTAATTTAAATCCAAGTTAGTTAATATATAGCGTAATAATGATTTCACGAATAGAATTCAGTGATTCATCACTTACATATAACACCCAGTGCTCATCCCAACAAGTGCTCTCCTTAATGTCCATCACCTATTTAGCCCATCCCCCCACCCAGCACCCCACCAGCAACCCTCAATTTGTTCTCTGTATTTAAGAGTCTCTTGTGGTTTGTCTCCCTCTCTGTTTTTATCTTATTTTTCCTTCCCTTCCTCTCCGTTCATCTGTTTTGTTTCTTAAATTCCACATATGAGTGAAATCATATGATAATTGTCTTTCTCTGACTGACTTACTTCACTCAGCATACTACACTCTAGTTCCAACCACGTATTTGCGAATGGCAAGATTTCATTCTTTTTTTTTTTTTCAACGTTTTTTATTTATTTTTGGGACAGAAAGAGACAGAGCATGAACGGGGGAGGGGCAGAGAGAGAGGGAGACACAGAATCGGAAACAGGCTCCAGGCTCCGAGCCATCAGCCCAGAGCCTGACGCGGGGCTCGAACTCACAGACCGCGAGATCGTGACCTGGCTGAAGTCGGACGCTTAACCGACTGCGCCACCCAGGCGCCCCAAGATTTCATTCTTTTTGACTGCTGAGAAATATCCATTGTATATATATACAACATCTTTTTTTTTGTATTATCTTTATTTTTATTTTTTAATATAATTTATTGTCAAGTTGGTTAACATACAGTGTGTACAGTGTGCTCTTAGTTTTGGGGATAAATTCCTGTGATTCATTGCTTACATATAACACCCAGTGCTCATCCCAACAAGTGCCCTTCCTCAATATCCATCACCCATTTTTCCTTCTCCCCTGCCTCCACCCCCTCATCAACCCTCAGTTTGTTCTCTGTATTTAAGAGTCTCTTATGGTTTGCCTCCCTTCCTCTCTGTTTGTAACTATTTTTTCCCCTTCCTTTCCCCCATGGTCTTCTGTTAAGTTTCTCAAGTTCCACACATGAATGAAAACATGTTATCTGTCTTTCTCTGACTGACTTATTTCACTTAGCGTAATACCCTCCAGTTTCATCCATGTTGCTGCAAATGGCAGGATTTCATTCTTTCTCATTGCCAAGTAGTATTGCATTGTATATACATAAAAAACCCCACATCTTCTTTATCCCCATCTTCATCAGTTGGTGGAAATTTAGGCTCTTTCCATAATTTGGTTATTGTTGAAAGTGCTGCTGTAAACATTGGGATACATGTGCCCCTATGAATCAGCACTCCTGTATCCTTTGGATAAATTCCTAGTAGTGCTATTTCTGGGTCATAGGGTAGTTCTATTTTTAATTTTTTGAGGAACCTCCACACTGTTTTCCAGAGCGGCTTTACCAGTTTGCATTCCCACCAACAGTCAAGAGGGTCCCTGTTTCTCCACATCCTTGACAGCATCTGTTGTTTCCTGAGTTGTTAATTTTAGCCACTCTGACCGGTATGAGATGGTATCTCAATGTGCTTTTAGTTTGTATTTCCCTGATGAGGAGTGATCTTTGAGCATCTTTTCATGTGTCTTCTGGATGTCTTCTTTGGAAAAGTGTCTACTCATGTCTTCTGCCCATTTCCTCACTGAATTATTTGTTTTTTGGGTGCTGAGTTTGAGAAGATCTTTATTCTTTTTGGATACTAACCCTTTATCTGATATGTCATTTGCAAATATCTTTTCCCATTCTGCTGGATGCCTTTTAGTTTTGTTGATTGTTTCCTTTGCAGTGCAGAAGCTTTTTATCTTGATGAGTTACCAATAGTTCATTTTTGTTTTTATTTCCCTTGCCTTTGGCTTTGTGTCGAGCAAGAAACTGCTGCAGCTGAGGTCAAAGAGGTTTTTTCCAACTTTCTCCTCTAGGGTTTTGATGGTTTCCTGCCTCACATTTAGGACTTTCATCCATTTTGAGTTTATTTTTGTGTAGGTATAAGAAAGTTATATACCATATCCTCTTCATCCATTCATCAGTCGATGGACATTTGGGCTCTTTCCATACTTTGGCTGTTGATATTGCTGCTATAAACATTGGGGTGCATGTGCTCCTTCAACTCAGCATTTTTGTATCCTTTGGATAAATACCTAGTAGTGCAGTTGCTGTGCCATAGGGTAGTTGTATTTTTAATTTTTTAAGGCACTTCCATACTGTTTTCCCACCAGCAGTGGGAGCAATCAGACTAGGTAATTCCCCTGTTTACCCTCAATGGCTTCCAGCCATACTTAAACTAAAACCACTTCTTATTAAGGCCCATCAGACTCCATACATTCTGGCTGCTCCCCACCTCTGCCTACTCCTCTCTATCCACACTGGTGTTACTGCCAGTTATCAAACCTATAGCATGTGCCCACCGCTTCTCAACTTGCTATTCCTTCTGACTGGAACACCCTTCCTATGAGTTTGACATGGTTTACTTTCTCACTTGTTTCAAGACTGTGTTCACATGTCCATCTTCCTCTACCTCCATGCCTGTCCTCATATACCATCATTCCAAACTTCAAGAAATGTCAGTACTTGAGGTTCTATTTATTACTGTGTAATGGAATTTTTAATGCTTCAAATTATTCCATGTAACTATTCCCTGTTCTATCCCTACTGTGTCTTTGGGCCAACAACAGGTCTGCATATGGAAAGACAAATATATCTTTGTACCTAACAGAAAGATATAAACTTGTTAAAGCAACAATTTAGAATGACAAGGAGGATGTCAGAGGAGAGATTGTTTATTTGGTTTTACCTATAAAGTCCTGGATTCTTTTACTTTTAAATCTCTTATTTATTTTAAAAGTTATGTACAATAAAATTCATTCTTTGTGATGTAGTCTTCTATGAATTTTGATATATATGCATAAAGTTACATATTCACCCCAATAATAAAGATATAAAACACTCCCCAAATTCCCTTATTCATCTGCTTCATAGTCAACCTCTTCTCCCACCCTCCCTCAACTCCTGTAATCACTTAGCTGCTCTTTATCTCTATCTTGATCTCTATCTCTAGCCGTTGATCTCCAGCTCTAGCTCTAGTTATTTTGAGTGTAACCATTATTCAAGGTCCAGCTAGTCCTGATATCTGCAGGCATTATTCAAATCTGTACTTGATAGCAAAATAATTGGTAGAGCATGACTGAAAGAGTGTTAACTATGGATATAGTTAATAAATTATACATCAGCTTTTGTGGAAATGTGATATAGAATCTACGGGCAATACCTTAGCTGGAGTGGTTAGAAGAATGATTTCTGTCCTGGTCTGGCTTAGCCCAGATTCTTCCTCTCCTATTTTGTCAGGATTCTGCTAATTTCCTTCATCAGATCTGTTTTTGTCCCTCATACAGTTACTTCTTCATGTAATATTCATAATATAGGTTATGGTTTTTCCCTTGAATTTACAAATGCCCAAAGTTTCTTTTAAGCACAGCATCATTGTCACTGAATTGCTAATGATGTCCACAAAAATTTTCTTCATCCCCCTGTCTCTTTCCATCTGAGTCCTCCACTGCGTCTGTGCTCCCTGGCTCAGGCAGTAGTTCCTTCTTAACCTAAGTGCTTTGTACTCTGCAGTTAGCTCTCTGGTTTGCCACATGTGTGTTTTGGTTGTACCCTGGTACTGAGGGTTTAAGTGCTAACGTCCAACATACAGCCTGGCTACTGCAGCCGTGGGGTATTCCTGTTTGACCATTTCATATCCACTAATCATTCACACCCATGGAGAACCCTGGCCTATGAATTACATAGTGAAATTGAATTTCCCAGGAATAGGAAATAAGAAGTAGGAACAACAAAAAAGTTCACAGGTTGGTTCCTGTGCCTGCTGCACCTGCAGCATCAACCCTAGGGGTTAACATCAGGCAGGCTGATGGCAAAGTAGCTTCAATAACTATTCATGAGTCACAAATATGCTTAGGCTTTGTCCTGTGCATTTTAGAAGGGCTACACTGGGTTCTAGCTCTAAATTCACCTTGGACACCTCTTCATTTCCTACTCCTGGCCACTCCTCACAAGACTCTTGAGGGAGATACACACCCACATAATAAGGGCAATGTAAAACCAAGCAGCACTTTAGTTTCAGACTAGTAGTGCCGTATGGCCTCGTTTGGCAGGACAACGCTGTGTGTCCAGGTGTAGTTACTGATAGCACTTTTTTTACTCTCAAAGTGTAACAATTTTGATTATAAATTATATGACTACCTTAGTTATATATAGCATATATGCACAACATATAACTCTCCCCCTCCCCATCGGGAGGGAATATGGAGCCATTAGAAATCAGACAGACCAAGAGAAGGGCATAGGGTCAAAGAAAGAAATTAAAATTATTCTTAGTATTGCCAAATAAAATTGGCAGACAGAATTTTGTAATACCTCTTGGAGTGGAAGCAACACACCCATAATGGCAGTTCTTAGGAGGGAGTTTGAGTTTTCACAGATATAGAGACTAATCAGAAATTTTAAGGCCCCTGAAACTAGGGAGTGTTGTCACAAAAGAATGTGGTCATGCAAGAAGGAGATGCAGGAAGCCATGCAGATCAGACCAGAACAGAGACCGATTCCTTAACCAAAGTAGCTGAAGGACGCACTGAAAGATTCTAACAGGAGTAAGTATACGGCAGAGGTCCTTTCATTGAGAGATGTTGGGGTCTCTGTCACTTCTGGGAAGTATAACTGAAACTTCTTGTACATACAAAATTTTCTGGAAGACCTATCCATAGTTTTCATCAGATTCTCAAAAAGGTCCAAAAAGTTAAGAACCATTGCTTTAGGTGTTTCCAGTTTTAAATGTTTTAAAATATGTTAAAAGGTTGTTATTCCAGCATCATTCTATTTAGTCATTTTCAACACATCTACCACTAGTTTCACAAAATCCTAAGTCAGGGCCCCCTGGGTGTCTCAACTGGTTAAGCATCCAACTTTGGCTCAGGTCATGATCTCACAGTTCATGAGTTCAAGCCCCGCATTGGGCTCTATGCTGACAGCTCAGAGCCTGGAGCCTGCTTCACATTCTGGGTGTCCCTCTCAGCCCCTCCCCAATTTGTGCTCTCTCTCTCTCTCTCTCTCTCTCTCAAAAGTAAATAAACATTAAAAAAACACCTGTGTTAAATAAACCTTCACAGGTAAATAAAACCTGAGTTTTACAATAACGATTCCAATATCTGGGGTAGAAAAAAAAACAGATAAACAGATAAATCGTTAACAAAATGCTCTCTTAACATAGCTTATTTCTCCCTAGGCATGTTGCACATTATAGAAGCCCTTGGTAATTCTATACTTCTGAGGATAACATAGAGGCAGTTTTGCAAGTTAAATATCATTTCAGATAAAGATGGGAGAGCTATGTCATGTATAAGAAAATAGACTGGTTCTGCAGTGCCATTTGAGAATGTTTTTGTTTCGGTTGACTTTTGGTTTAGTTTATTCCCTGTTGATACTGCATTTATGTGCCAGGTGAGCTAGGGTGTGATTGGTTTATATAGTTCTTATTTGTAATAAAATACTGAATGGTAGGCATCTCTACTTCTGCTATGGCAAACCCCACACTTGTTCCGAACATTGAGTATCTGGATGCCCTTGTGAAAAAAATGTAACTTCTCTGGGCTTGAGGTTCCTTATCTCCAGACATGAATGAGAGCGTTGGCTTTCATTAGAAGTTATCAGAGGTTTCCTCCAACGGTGTAATTTTATGGCTTTGTATTTCTAGGAAGGCATCTGTGTTTATCATTCTCAAGTTTATGCAACAAACTCCTGAGGAGGAGAAGCACTTTATGTTCACTCAGGATATCTAATACAAAAAGTAAATAAAAGATAAAACATTGATTGAACAGCTTGGGAGAAGGCCTCTCAGGAGAGCCATGCTTCTCTAGTCTCCCTACTCCATGAAAAGACTGATTGGCCAAATTCTAGGAGTCCTGCCACAGTGCACAGAACCATCATATCATTCATTAAGGGTCAGACACACACACACACACACACACACACACACACACACACACACACACGGACACAGGCATGTTCATATGAATGCACACACGTGCAACATGAATTCTCTCTTTTTTATCCCTACAAGGCTTATCCTAGCTGGCTCTTTTGTATCATCTTTCCCACCATGCAGAAAGAAATGAACAACTAAGCCAATTGCTGCTTCTCAGTGACAGGAGTCCTGGCCTTTACTCTCTTCCCTCTCCTGGGCACAGAGGTTTTTCTTGCAGAACCTCAGTCCTTCTGGTCTGATTTCTGAAATATGAGAAGGTGCTGGTATTCAGAAATAGGTCACGTGCCCCTACTGAGAGTACCAGAACATGGCAGGTGGGAGGGAGAAGAGCGTTTGAGGTTGAAGCGTTACATATCGGGTAACCCTACACCAGTTATAGACAACATGTTAGAGACAACATTCCCCCGAGTTGAAAGTATCACTTCCTGGTCACAGTCAGAATTGAAAATGGGTCCCCCGGCCAGACAAAATTATGAGGCTTTCATAACCCCAGCGTTAGCTAAGCAATGGCCATAAGTAAGCATTATTATTTAATCATATGCAAGTTGTTTTCATTCTGACAGTTATGATGGACCTGAAGAATATTACCCCCTGTACTCACACCTATAATATCATCTTAGGTGATGTCCCTGGAGGTTCAAAATCCAGTATACTTCACTCTAGAAATAGAAAATCTTGTGCATTTGACTCATATGTGGAATTTAAGAAACAAAAAGATGAACATATGGGAAGAGGGGGAGAGAAGAGAGGGAAACAAACTACAAGAGATTCTTAATGATAGAGAACAAACTGATGGTTGATGGACACAGGTGGGTGGGAGATGGGCTAGATGGGTGATGGGTACTAAGGAGGGCACTTGGGTGCCTGCCTGGCTCAGTTGGCTGAGCGTCCAACTTCAGCTCAGGCAGGTCATGACCTCGCAGTTCATTGGTTGGAGTCCTGCACCCGGCTCTCTGCTGTCAGCATGGAGCCTGCTTCAGATCCTCTCTCTCCCTCTCTCTCAGCTCCTTCCCTATTTGCATGCTCACTTGCATTCTGTCAAAAATAAATAAAAATTAGAAAAAAAATTTCTTTAAAGAAGAACACTTGTTGTGAGGCACCTGGGTGCCTCAGTTGGTTAAGCATCTGACTCTTGGTTTCAAGAGATCATGATCCCACGGTTTCATGAGTTCAAGCCCCATATCAGGCTCTGTGCTAGGAGCATGGAGGCTGCTTGGGATTCTCTCCCTCCCTCTCTCTCTGCCCCTCTGCCACTCACACTATCTCTGTCTCTCAAAAGAAATAAATAAACTTAAAAAAAAAAAAGAATGGTGCTTGTTGTGATGAGCACTGGGTGTTGTATGTAAGTGATGAATCACTGAACTGTACTTCTGAAAACAGTATTGCACTGTATATTAACTAACTAGACTATAAATTGAAAAAAAAAATTTTAATGAAAATGAAAACACAACCCAAAGAATGGGAGAAAATATTTACAAATCATGTATCTAACAAAGGCCTGGTATCCAAAATATGTAAAGAACATTTACCACTCAACAGCAAAAAGACAGATAACCCAATTAAGGAATGGGCCAAGGACTTGAATGGATGTTTCTTCAAAGAAGACAAATGGTCAATCAGGACAAAAAGAGACGTTCAGCATCATTAGTCATCAGCAAATGCAAATCAAAACCACTCACTAGGATGGCTATAATAAAAAAGATGGACCATAATAAGTATTGGCAAGGATATGAAAAATTGGAACCCTCATACCCTGTTGGTAGAATGTAAAATGGTGTAGCCACCTTAGAAAACAGTTTGGCTAAACATAGAGCTACCATATGACCCAGTATTTTCATTCCTAGATGTATACTGAAAAGAATTGAAAACTCATGTCCACAGAAGAATTTGTATACAAATGTTCAGAGTAGCAGTAATCATAATAGCTAAAAAGTGGAAACAACCCAATTCCTCATCAACTGACGAACAGATACACAAATGTGATATATCTACACAATAGAATATTACTAGGCTATAAAAATAAATGAATTACTGATACACACAACAGATGAACATTAGAAATACTAGGCTAAGTTAAAGAAGCCAGACCCAAAAGCTGTGTATCACTCCCTTTACATGAAATGTCCAGAAGAGGCAAATTCATAGAAACAGAAATTGGGGTAGTGGTTTACAGGGAGAGAAGAATGGTAAGTATATGCCAGTGAGTATGAGGTTTCTTTTTGGGGGGATGAAATGTTCTCAAATTGGATCATGGTGATGACTGCACAATTCTAGGAATATAAATCCTAGAGAAGTATACCCTTTAAAAGGGTGAATTTGCTGTGGCAGCAGGCACATCCTTGACTTTATAGAACAATGCTGTTGAGTTGATGGGCCTGTACATGGGGTCAAAAATGCTCTGCCAAAAACCTCATCATTGGTGCCAAGGACCACACAACCACTCAGATGGTGGCAGAAGTTGACAGGGTGACAGGTTCAACAGCCAGTTTAAAACCTATGCTATCGGGGCGCCTGGGTGGCGCAGTCGGTTAAGCGTCCGACTTCAGCCAGGTCACGATCTCGCGGTCCGTGAGTTCGAGCCCCGCGTCAGGCTCTGGGCTGATGGCTCGGAGCCTGGAGCCTGTTTCCAATTCTGTGTCTCCCTCTCTCTCTGCCCCTCCCCCGTTCATGCTCTGTCTCTCTCTGTCCAAAAATAAATAAAAAACGTTGAAAAAAAAAATTAAAAAAAAAAAAAAAAAAAAAAAACCTATGCTATCTGTGGGGCCATTGGCAGGATGGGGAGTCAGACGACTCTATCCTCCTACCAGGCAAGGCCCACAGCATCGTTTCAAAGAATTTCTAACTGGAGAGGATCACAGATGTGGAATATCTATCATAAACAAATAGCAAGGAAATAAAAAAGTAAGTAGCACAAATCAAAATAAGATAAGTGTGAATTTTATGGCATCTGAATTATATCTCAATCAAGCTGTTATTTTTCAAATGTCCGGTACACAGTAGGTACTTAATAAATATTGTTGATTTCATTCCCATCAGCCTAAATTCAGATAACAGAGCTGAGGCTATTTCCTGCCCAGGGTTTAACAACTTTTGTCCCCTTCTGCAGCATCAGGTGGGAGTGCCTGAGGGCTTCCAGTGAAGGAAATTGGAAATAGCTGTCCAGGTTGTTGGGCTGGGAGGAGGAGCTGGTAAAGAAAAGGGAATCCAAAATTAGGAAACAGATGCAGATTCTCTCAACAGAGAGAATGGTCTCAACAGAGGCCATTCTAGTCAATAAAGTAAGGGAAAAGGTGGAAAATAGAACTTGAGACAAGAGACCAGAGGTTTGGGATCTGAAGGCAACTTAATTCAATGAACAGCTTCTTATATCCCCCTCCCTGAGTTTCATTTGTCTGCCCACTTGATTTCTCATAGAGCAAGGACAGGGATCCCACTGCTTATACTCAAGTTGATTCAGTCATTTTACTGCCAGGAAACTGTATCTTTTCCTGTTTCATTGAGATGTAGTTGACATATAACTATTCCTTTTAGGTGTATGACATGATGGTTTGATATATGTATATATTGTGAAATGATCACCACAATAAGTTTAGTTAACATCTATGACTTCATATAGTTAGAATTTTTTTTTCTTGTGATGAGAACTTTCAAGGTCTGCTCTCTTGGCAACTTCCAAAAGTATAATGTGTTAACTATAGTCTCAAAGATGTATATTACATCCCCAGAACTTATTTATCTTATGTTTTAATTAAATAATTATATTACTAGGCATGGAAATAAAGAACAACAAATGAGAGTTGAATTTCTACAATATTGGGTCCCCTATCCTGAGTATAAGTGAAAAACACAGTGGCAATTTATTGTGCTATATTAGCAATACAGGTAACACAATTTGTTTATAGGTAAACAGCTATAATTGGACTGCTTAAGTCTTCATTCAATGCAATCTTTTATGCAGATAAAGAATATTATATATTTATTAATTTAATTAATACCATTAAACAAATCCTTGTGGGAATAGAACTAAAACACATTCAGAACCGAATGTTTACTGGGCACTGTGTATTAAGCACTGTCACAAATGTGATCCAGAGATAAAGCCTAAGAGAAAGCCTTTGAATCTTACGACTGGATAACAGTGGCCTTTGAAAAGCAGTTTCATTAGAGAGGTGAACCAGAATTGGAAGGATTATAGTGAGTGTGTAGTGAAAAAGTAAAAGTAAAGGTGTGGACTCCTTTTCCAAGTCTAGCAGTAAAAGGAAGAACAGATGAGATAGCTTGAGGAAGAGGCAAGGCAAAAAAATTATAGCAACTCATTTCTCTGATTATTTAATATGGGCCCAATGTAGATAGTTTGGAAGAACAGAGAAAGTATAGAGAAGTATACAGGAGTATAACATTGTATATACATTTCTGTATACAGAAAGTATACAGAAGTGTAACAGGAAAATAAAATAAAAATGATTTATGATCTTTACATAAAAATAAACAAACTACAAAGCTACATTTTTTTGTGTCAATTCCTATCAAAGAAACTTGAATAATGAATTATTTAAAAGCTGGTATACAATTTAGACTTCTAACTAATCAAAGTATATTTCTATTAAAGTTAAAGAAAGGGGCACTTGGGTGGCTCAGTCATTTGAGTATCCAACCTTGGCTCAGGTCATGATCTCACAGGTTCCTGAGTTGGAGCCCTTACTGCTGTCAGCGCAGAGCCCACTTCGGATCCTCTGTTTCCCTTTCTCTGCCTTTCCCACCGCTTGTGTGCTCTTCATCAAAAATGAATAAATATTAGGGACACCTGGGTGGCTCGGTCAGTTGACCGAGCTTCAGCTCAGGTCATGATCTTGTGGTCCATGGGTTCAAGCCCCATGTCAGGCTCTGTGCTGACAGCTTGGAGCCTGGAGCCTGCTTCGGATTCTATGTCTCCCTCTCTCTCTGCCCCTCCCCCGCTTGCACTCTGCCTTTGTCTCTCTCTCTCTGTGTGTGTGTCTGTCTGTCTCTCTCTCAAAAATAAATAAATATTAAAAAATTTTTAATACAAAAATGAATAAACATTAAAAAAATAAAGACAAAGAAGGAAAGGACAAAAAGTGACTTTTCTTTTATGGCAGATGTTTAATTTGAAGGAAACGTATGGAAGTAACTGAAGCCATTTGGTACTACTTAGACATTATTTTGCTTGTTGACAACAATAAACTTTTGTTGACAGAAGTAGATCTAATCACAAGAAAAAAAGTTCCTATGTGTGGTGGTAGATGTTAACTAGACTTACTGTGGTGATTTTTTTTTGCAGTGTATACATATATTGAATCATTATGTTGTACACCTGAAACTAACAATGTTATATGCCAATTATTTCTCAATTTTAAAAATAATAAAAATTAAAAAATGGAAAGGAGCAAACCAAAAAAATTGCATTTCATTCCCATATAACAATCCATTCCATTCCCATATAATATCAAAATTATGGACTTCATTTACATTTTAGGTTGTCCTCCCCACATTTGGCTCAGATCTGCTGCACCCATGGCAGCCTGCAGGCAGAGAAGCCACAAGTCAGGAAAGGGAGTATGCATTACTTCTTCTCTCCCTTCCATTACCCTTCTACTGCTCCTCCCACAGCGTTATAGCTCTCCAAGGCTGGCACGCAGAGAGCAAGGAGAGGAAAGCAGGGCAGAAAAATTCTCACTTAACTGATGCTGATGCTGGCTGCCGCTGGCTCCTTTTAGACTTGGAAGACTTGTCAGTCTGGTTTTTTTCTCTCCTGGAAGGTGTTTGGGTTACTTGCAAACCCTGTCACCACCACTGCGGGGATCTCAAATCCATTTCTATTCCAGCTAGTCATTTGTGACTTCTTCCATACCCTGAGGTATCCACTTTGGGCCTTCTGTTCCTGAGGTTTCCACTTGGACAGGAACTAAGACCACTCAGGTTGACTTTTGTCACGTTATCCACCTAGACCTGATCCTTGGGAACCATGAAAACTCTTGCACCATGACAGACTCTAAAATGGCAGCTACTTCCCAAACTACAGCCATTGACCGCTTCCTCTAAGCTCTCAGTCCTTTATTTAAATTTTTCAGGAATAATTCTGACACCAGTCTTGTGTCTCCCAAACTGTGCGAGACACATACTAAGCTCTTTAGGTGGCTTCCGTAAGTTCCTCTCTCTTGCCTTCAGCTGAAGGGGAAGCACCTGTACCTTCACACTCTTCCCACCATGTATGGTATCATCATACTTACAAATTTGTATAAAATTATATTGCATATATTTACATTTTTAAATAAAAAATAAATATGACAAGGTCATAAGAAAGAGTCAAGCACAGTGCCAGGAAGATAGTAAGCATGAATGAAGGTTAGCTATTATTGCTAAATATTAGTTTTTCTGAAAGGTCATTTATATGATTGTTAAGAAACGGAGAATAAAAGAGTCATCTTTAGAAGACCTGGCTAGCTACACGCCAGGAAACCAATTCCCTTTATTAAAATAAAATTAAAAATATTAAGGACTATGCCTTCTGACTTATATTTTTACAACAAAGATGGGGTAACATGTTAAGAGAGATCAATCCATCTGCAGAGGCAAAGAAGGTTTTACCAAAACATGAACCACTAAGAAAGAAAAACTAGACATACGTGGCACAGCATGCTGAAAATGGTTAGGATTTAAAAGAAATTTAAAAAAAAAGCAGGATGGTACAGTTAATAGAGCAATTTTGGTGCCATCTGAATATTTTTTTATAAACAAGGTGGAATATAAATGAAATAAATTATAATAGCTCTAATTTTTCCTTGCAGATCACATAATGAACATGACAGAAGCAATTGGTGGGGGATAAAAATGGCTGAAGTGATCAGATTGCCATGTTCTTATTATATGGGGCATCCAGACCTAGCCAGAGATATTCATGCACTCAGTATCCATGCCTTCATTCAAAAAATATGCACCTACTACGTATGAGGTGTTCTCCTTAGAGCCTGTGATCAATATAAACAACTATGACACAGTAATTGGCCTTAAGGCATGTACAGTCTAGTTGCAAAAGATAAACAAAGCATGCTGTCTTTCAATTTAGAAATTTTGTGTAAAACTAAACTAGCTAGGTAGAGTGTTAGGTATTTATCATTAGAAGAAACATTTGCTGTTACCATCAAATTCTATGTATTTTCAAATTCTAGGTGCTTGTTTTCAAGTTTGTAGGTGTTGAGTAGTAGATAAAAGATGGATACGGTAAAAAAGAATGATTCAAATGATACAAAAGAGTATTGGTTTTAAAATATCATGTTTATATGCATTTCTTACATACCATGATATAAGAAATGCCCTAATTTTCAAAGATACTAGTTTTTACTTCTTTAGCCTATTGTTTCATTTCCTTCTCTAATTTACTTCAACCCCCATGGCACGCAATATGCAGAACTTGATCGGTTATATTTCAGGGCAGCCTAACACTTGGCCACATGTCATTCCCTGTTCTCTTTACAGAAATTCTGCAGTGTTTTCTCTAAATTTTTTTTTCCCATGACATAATCTATCTTCTTTTTTCTGTTGTTGTTCTCTCCATTTCTTTCTTTCTTTTTTTTAATCTCTAATCACATAAAGCAATAGAGATCTAAAACTCCTTATTTCAGCGTCTTCTAATCGCTACCGAATTCTTCCCAGACCCATGATTTAACATCTGTGTTCAATATTCTAATCTACCAAAGAAGAATGGGGCTCAGTTTAACTTGCTTCTTTCAACCTGGGAGAGCAAGAAAAAAAAAAGGCAGAATAACTGAACTCATCAGCTTCCTCATTTGAGATCTCCATTATATAGCTTCATTACTTTGACATGAATTCCCTAGACATCAGACTCACCCATACTCAAGTTTAAGGGCAAAAGCATCCCAAGGACAAATATAAATTACTTTTGGATTACTCAACTTCTGCTTCTTCTGATACAGACAATTTAGTTGACATTATTTTTTACTCAGTGAAAAGTGATACCTTTGGCTAGCAATTAGCTTTTTATATAACTTTTGCAATATTGTATCCCAAAGAGAGTAACTCTTTTAAATGTTATATTTAAAATAACTTTAAAATTGGGTTATAATGAGGGATTCTTGAAAAATTCCCAGCTAATTTTAATGCCCTAGCTTTAAATAATGCTGAAGCACAATGGCTTCATCTTGAAAATTTGACAACTAAAATGGTACTAATTAAAGCAATGTGTGCAATTTTCTTAGGGCTCTAAAACAAATAGAATTTGAAACTCAGTAACAAACTAGAATGACTGTCAGAAAATTAGCTAATTAAAAGATTTTAAAAGTATCACATATGTAATGCAGTAGAGAATAGGTAGTTCTACCTATGCAATTATGTGAATGCAATTTATGTGATTCTTTTAAAAAGATAATACCTGAATGCATTTGGCAGTGCTGACAGTTGTATAAGCTTGACCCTCAGGTATAACTGAGGCCCTGAATCGAGGATGGGACAGGAGGAAAAACAGAGCCAGTCATAGAGTTGGGTTATGGGGCAGCAAGCTAGTGTTCAAATGACAAATTCACCATGGACTCGGACTGGCATAGAAATTTGGTCCATTCCAGTTGGAAAGGGTACAGAGAGTAGAAAATAACGAAGTCAGGGGAGGCAGTGGTTTTGGATTTCAGGAGCAGAAGTCTAACGAAGCCTTGGATTTATGGAGAATAGGATTCAGCTGCTCAAGAGCAGGCTGTTAGGATCCCTTTCACATGGATTTGGTTCAGTGTTCCTGATCCAAGGGGGAGCTTGAATTCTGAACAGTTAACTGAGGCAGAAATCCAGTCAAATGGCCTGGAATAACACAGAGCGATAAACAGAAGCTGTAGTTTGGGGGCATATAAGAAGCCAGGGTTCTCCCTAGGCACACAAAACCCAGGCTTAAAGCAGTGAGATTAATCCCACACTCCAATGGCTCTGGTTTGAGTCTGATAAAATATTGTCTCTTACGTACTATGATCAAAGCAATGGCTGCATGGAGTCAGGAAGGTGGTGAGGCTAAATGTCAGACTGAGGATATCTGTGCCTTAAAAAGAGCATGACCAGTGAAGGCAAAAACCAGTAAGGGCCTCATCCTCAAAAAAGTTATTCATGATACAGAAGCAAAAGAATCCTAAAAAGGAATGGTTTGTACTTGGATACATTCAAAAGAAGGTGCTACTTAACTGATACATCCAGTGAGGACACAAAAGTGGTACCTCCTGAAGGATACTTAATGAACTAATTTTTTCAACCCAAAATGTTAACAGAGCTAATAATAATAGATACATTTACTGAGCACCTCTATTGGGCCAAGCATTCTAGAAGGCTCCCAACAACCTACAAGGCAGTTAGACTATTATCACTATTTTACAGACAGGGAAACTAAGAATCAGAGAGATACAGTAAATGATCCCCAGCTACTCAGCTTACAACTGAGTCTAGTTCCAGTAAAGCAGTTGAGAAGAAATAGGCTTACATTATAGTCAGTTAAATTAAGCAAAAACAAACAACAACCACAAAAACCCAAAAAACAAAAACCAGATTAGACATATAGTCAAGCTTACTTTAATGTATTTATACACATACAAAAAAGTGATAATGAAATACAAGCTTTACTACTCTGATGTTCTAATGCTTACTGGTCCTTTCTCATTCAGATATTAGTGAAATGTTTACATGTCTACTGTTCTCAGGCTCTGCCTGCGTTTTCTTTTTTTCTTTTTTTTTTTTTTTTTTTTGCCTTGGTTTTCTTAGTGCCTGCCTTTTTACTCCACCAGTTGGTCTACAGATACATTACCCCAGTTTCTATGCTGATCCTAAGTGAAATGGAACTTTTGTTTAAAATCTGTTGGTATTTAAATTCCAACTTAAGTTTCCTACATGACTTCAGATAACACCCAAACATTACTATGGAGCCTCCTCCCAGCCACTCTCAAGCAATTGACATCAACTAACACCTGATGACAGGACAAGCTAAGCAATGAGGTTAATATTGTTAGCAAGGATAATAAAAATTTATTTCATTTGTATCTTTTATGGATAATAAACATTTTAAAGAAAATGACCACAGACTCTTTAAAATTATAAAGTAGATGCTATGGAGGCCAAGCTACATCTATTCACCAAGAAGTTTCATTATAAAGGAACATTTATAATTAACACATAATATTAAGTAGAGATCAATTTCCAGAGATAAAAATAGTATAGTTGTAATATGTAAATATGTGCATCACATAAAGAAGGAGGCAGTACTAACATTTCACTGATTTCCAAGCAAAATAATGTCAGATGTGTCTAATCAGAAGTCTAAATTGAGCATCTGAGGGGAGAATGAAGGCCAGGGTTAGGGATGGGAGGGGAATGTTCCCTGATGCAGGGAAGGGAAGAAAAAAAAAGTAGTGGCATTCACAGTAATTGGAGTAAAGAAGCAGACTTTCATCAAGGTAGGGCAGATTCGAGGTCCTAGAAAATGCTGGTGGCAATTAAACATCTTTTTGTCAGTCCATCCCACCAGCTCCCATCTCCTATCTCCAAATTTACTAGCAGACTGTGCTCCACTTACGTGACCTTAATGATGGCTCCAAACAAGGAGAAGAGATGCAAGCCAGTTATGATGGTTTAGTCAACCATATAGCTAGAGGAGCAGTGTCCACACAAGACCACCCTCACTTATGACGCCAACTACATATCTGGGCAGTTCCCCAAACCACCCTCAGTTTTGATCATTTGCTAGAAGGACTCAGAACTAAAACTAAAAACTGCTACAGCCACAGTTGTGGGCTATTACAGGGATTAAAATTGGCCAAGAGAAAAGATACATAGAGCCGAGTCCAGGAGGGGGCCAAATGAGGAGCTTCGTGTTCTCTCAACATGGAGTCATGGACAGAGTTAACTCCTTCTAGCCACAATGTGTGAAGATATGCACAGCCAGCAGAGGAAGCTCACCCCATCTTTGATATTTAGAGTTTTATTGGAACCCCATTACATACCACCTATGTGGCTGAACTGTAGTCTCCATTGGAGGTTGGGCTGATATCTTTAGTCTCCAAGCCCTTCTGGAGGCAAAACTGACACTGAGTGACCCAAAGCCCCCATCATAAATCACATTTTTAGACTGATACTGCATGGGTCAAATCCCCCAGGCAAAAATATTCCTATCAGCAAGACATTCCAGGGGCCTAGAGATCACCTCCTCTTAGTTTGGGGTAAAGGGAGACCTCCCTTTGGGTAAGGTTAATTCTTTACTACATACCGGGCCAATCAAATTCTTCGTCAGGAATTTCCTTTTTGGAGATAGAGGAAAAGGAACTGTCTTAGGATCCCCAGAAGCAGAGCTTGAGACAAGATTCTTTCGTGATTTGCTGAAGGAGTGTTCCCAGGAGAAAGCTATCAGGATATGAGTGAAGCACTACAGGGCAGGGGAAGATATTAAGTAGAAGAAATAGTTTCAGCTGAAGTCTAGTCATAGCCTAATTCCACCAGAAGCTCTTGGGCATGAATGATTGCACCTCAGAACTGACCTACCTTGAGAAGGCGTTTTGTACCCTCATATCATGTCAGCCATTGGCTGTCGGCCACCAGTGGGGGTGGGGCATTATTTCTCAGGCATTTCTGGATGAAGCAGCAACTAGTGGCCCAAGGCAGTTCTCCAAAGTTTGGCGCAGCTGTAAGCCAGTATCAATCAGCCACACTGGCAACAGCTCAAAGATAGATGCACTGACATGGAAAAGGGGGAGGATGGGTGGGCCACCAATAACATTTATTATACTCCACACTGGCACTTGCTCAGATCAGCTTGCCTGTCACAGTTAGTTCACTATACCCAGTCACAGCTTCTCCAGGATTCTGGTTGATCACAATTTGGGGGAAAAGTTACAAAAGAAGGGTCAATGGGATGGACTTCTGCCCCTTGCTGCTTTATTTGATCACAAGGCCAGATACTCATCATGTCCCTCCTCTACTTTTTATTCGTAAATATTCTACCCGTTGACAAGCATTTCCACTGGTCTAGGTTTGTGTAATGGAATAGCCCAGACCCTCAGTGGAAACAGCAGCAAGACCCTTCTGAAGCTCTGGTTGCTGTTTGTCAATTTATAGTTAGAATCAGGCAGGGAGTACCAAGAGATGCCACAAAGCATCTGAATTTCTTCTCTTTTATGTATCAATATACCTATTTAAACGATGAAGTTCAGATACCCCTGCCAGTGTGGTAATTACTTTCTTTGCTTACCAGCTGCTATTAAAGGGACAAGAAATGCAAAGTGACCAGAAAGCAGCTATAAAGTTTAGAGGTAATCTATGTTGCTTGGGACAAAGACCCCCACTGCAATAGAAATTCAGACCTCTCAATCCACAGATCCTAAAGCTGCAAGGACAAGAAAACAAATTCTCCAAGTGGGTCATCAGGAGTAATGTTGACTGGGGATACTGAACTGATGTACTCTAACTGCTGGGGATACAGCACCATATAATATTCATCCCTTTGAGATGTATACACCATTCTGAAGAATAGTGCCCCTTTCTCACATGAGAATCATCTCTAATTCTAGCACCTCAGCAGAAGCTTTGAAAAAACCATTCCAATTGATAACAACACAAATGGAAAGATGTTCCATGCTCATGGAATGGAAAGATTAATATTGTTAAAATGTCCATATTACCCAAAGCAATCTATAGATTCAATGAAATCCCTATCAAAATACCAATAGCATTCTTCACAGAACTAGAACAAACAATCCTAAAATTTGTATGGAAGCACAAAAGCGCCCAATAGCCCAAGACATCTTGAGAAAGAAGAAAAAAGATAAAAGTTATCACAATTCCAGATTTCAAGATATAATACAAAGATGTAGAAATCAAAATAATATTATACTAGCACAAAAACAGACACATAAACCCATGGGACAGAATAGAAAGCCCAGAAATAAACCCACAATTACATAATCAATTAATCTATAACAAAGGAGACAAGAAAATACAATGGGGAAAAGACAGTCTCTTCAATGGGAAAATTGGACAATTACATGCAACAGAATGAAATTGGACCACTTCCTAACCCCATACATAAAAATAAACTCAAAACTGATTAAGGACCTCAATGTGAGACCCCAAACCATAAAAATCCTAGAAGAGAACACAGGTGGTAATTTCTCTGACATGGCTGTAGTGACATTTTTCTAGATATGTCCCCTAAGGCAAGGGAAACAAAAGCAAAAATTAACTATTAGAACTTCATCAAAATAAAAAGCTTTTGCACAGCAAAAATACATCAATAAATACATCAATAAAGCAAAAAGGCAATCTATTGAATGGTAGAAGATATTTGCAAAAGAAATATTAACCAATAAGGGGTTAATATCTGAAATATATAAGAACTAAACTAAACTAAAATATATAAGAACTTATACAACTCAAACCAAAAAACCCCAAACAATCCAATTAAAAAATGGGCAGAGGTCCTGACTGGACATTTTCCAAAGAAGACATGCAGATGGTCAATAGATGCATGAAAAATCCTCAACATCACTAATCATCAGGGAAATTCAAATCAATACCCCAATGAGATATCCCTTTACCCCTGTAAGAATGGCTAAGATAAAAAAAACAACAAATAACAAGTGTTGATGAGGATGTTGAGAAAAAAGGAAACTTCATACACTGTAGGTGGGAATGTAAATTGCAATATCCACTGTATAAAACTGTATAAAAAGTATGAAAGTTCTGTATAGAAAGTATGAAAGTAACTCAAAAATTAAAACTACAAATACTATATGATCCAGTAATTCCACTTCAGGGAATTGCCAAAGAAAACAAAAACACCAATTTGAAAAGATATACACACCCCTATGTTGACTGCAGCATTATTTACAATAGCCAAGATATGGAAGGAGCCTAAGTATCCAATGACAGAAGAATAGATAATGAAAATATGCAATACATATATATACGTATGTATATATGTATATATATATATATATATATATATATATATATATATATATATGGCACATGGAGTATTACACAGCTATAAAAAGGATGAGATCATGCCATTTGAGACAATACGGATGGACTTAGAGGGTATTACACTAAGTGAAAAAATCAGACTGAGAAATGTAAATACTATATGATTTCACTCATATGTGACATCTAAAAAAATTAATAAACAAAAAGCAGAATCAGACCTATAAATACAGAGAACAAAATGATGGTGGCCAGAGGGGAGGGAGGTGGGGTGATGGACAAAATAGGTGAAAAGGAGTGGGAGATAACAGGCTTCCAGTTATGGAATGAATAAGTAAGTCACAGGGATAAAAGATATAGCATAAGATAATATTTATGGTCAGTGGTATCGTGATAGCATTGCATGGCAACAGATGGTAGCCACATTTGTGGTGAGCATAGCATAATGTATAAATTTGTCAAATAACTATGCTGTATACCTGAAACTAATGCAACAACGTGTGTTAACTATACTCTAATTTAAAAACAAAGAAGGGGCACCTGGGTGCCTTAGTCGGGTAAGCGTCCAACTTCAGCTCATGTCATGATTTTGTGGTTCATGGGTTTGAGCCCTGCGTCGGGCTCTGTGCTGACAGCTCAGCGCCTGGAGCCTGCTTCAGATTCTGTGTCTCCCTGTCTCTCTGGCCCTTCCCTGCTTCACTGTCTCTCTCTAAAAAATAAACATTAAAAAAAAATTAAACAAACCCCCCAGCCATTCTACCAAATTATCAGGTTGATAGCTCCTAGTAAATCAGTCTGTGAACCATCAAAGAGTAAGTAGAGTTAGACTTTGTGGATAAGAAAAACACACCCATACCCAGAACCACAACAGTAAAAATGAATGTTTGTTCTTTCAAAGATGGACATTATCTCATGTAAGCAACTTGCCACCAAATGATGGCAAGGAAACCAAATGGTCTTCTCAATGGGGGGCAAATGCTCCTTTCAACTCTCCCGAGCAAAAAACAAACATTTTGGCCCTTTAGTTCAGTACCAAACTCCATGGTCATTGTCAAGGTCAATAGTATCCCTCTTCCCCTGCTCAGGTTGCAACATTTCTGACCAGGAGATCCTTCACATATGTGTTTAGAAAAGCGTCCTTATCTATAGTACAATCTGTATAAATGAAGAATTCTAAATTTATCCAAGGCATTGAGGTGCATTAAGACCAGTTCCTCACTTATCAGAGGCTTCTATTTCCACTTTAAAGTTAGCTTATCTTTTTTAATTTTTAAAATATATTTTAAAAGTTTATTTTTTGAGAGAGAGTGGGAGAGGGGCAGAGAGGGGGAGAGAAAAACCCAAGCAGGTCCCTCACTGACAGCACAGAGCCTAACGCGGGGCTCAAACTCACGAATCCTGAGATCATGACCTGAGCCAAAACCACGAGTCGGACGCTTAACCAACGGAACCACCCAGGCTCCCTAAAGTTAGTTTTACCTTTGAATGCTATTTGTTGTTTAAAATGGAAGGAAAATAAGAGTTACAGTCCTGTCTTCTTTACTAAACATTGCTTGTCTTGCCTAAAACAGCTAAATATGCCTTTTCAATTATTTTAATCCAATAATTTAAATATCTTAAAGGAAAGTAGAATACACCTGAAAATAATGTAACATTATGTGTCAACTATACTCCAATTTAAAAAAGAAGTAGAGGGGGCACTTTTCTTAATTTTTGCATTTCTTATCCATTGGCATTCCAGCTTTCCAGTTTTAAAGATTCATGCCACATTTTGCTGTTTGTCTTTTAATTATGTGCCATCCCCTCTATTTTTTAAAGATCATCTCAAGTGGCGCCTGGGTGGCTCAGTTGTTTAAGCATCTGATGTCGGCTAGGGTCATGATCTCATGGCTAATGAGTTCGAGACCCACGTCAGGCTCTGTGCCAACAGGTCAGAGCCTGGAGCTCGCTTCATATTCTGTCTGTCTGTCTGTCTCTCTCTCTCTGCCCCTCCCCTTCTCACGGTCTCTCTGTCTCTCAAAAATAAATAAACATTAAAAACAATTTAAAGACCACTTCAAAACCTGAATTTATCACAAAGTTCCTTCTTTTTTTTTTTTTTTTTTTTTTTTTTTAATTTTTTTTCAACGTTTTTTATTTATTTTTGGGACAGAGCATGAACGGGGGAGGGGCAGAGAGAGAGGGAGACACAGAATCGGAAACAGGCTCCAGGCTCCAAGCCATCAGCCCAGAGCCTGACGCGGGGCTCGAACTCACGGACCGCGAGATCGTGACCTGGCTGAAGTCGGACGCTTAACCGACTGCGCCACCCAGGCGCCCCACAAAGTTCCTTCTATAGTTAATTTTGTTTCCTTATGTGCAGGTTACCTCACTTTCCCAATGAAATAATAACTGAATAGGGATAATTTCATATACATAAGAATCTCTTATATTTTTTAAACCATATTTCTTTACAGATATCCTAGACCGAGTACCATAATTCATTTTTCTGTATTTAAAGTAAAATAAATTTCTGACTGGGACAATCTCATTTTCAGGTCCAAAGCCAGTGGAACCAGAAAGAACATGGCCTCCTCTTCAGAGATTCCAATCACAATTATCTTCAGCTCTTTGTTAGTGAGATTTAAATTCATAGTTGTATTTCCCATTACTGCATTATCTACCTTTTCAGAGAAGAATTTTTCCTCAGGGTTGGCATGTATCTTTAGAAATCTCTCTCTTCATTAGAGTCTATAAAAAAGTCCAAACTCAAGTTATTTTTGCCACTATCATTAATTTGATTTTGTTGTTTTCTTCACACTTTTCACATAACATCATTTCCCTCCAGAAATCCTGTCCTCTTTAAAATTGCATAATATTTTCTGAAAAATGGATTCTTTGTTCCAAGAGTTTGAAACACTCTCTAATCAAAAAGACAAAATAAAATTTCAACCTGATCTACAAGCTCTGGAAGTTCAGAGATGGGACAAACTGGAAAGAGAAATGGCTTTGAAATTAAATCATGGATAGGTTGTAACCTATTCATGCATGAGATGGAATGAGGAAATGTATTTCAAGAAAACAAGAAGAACTGGAAAAACTCAAGATGTATTCAGAGGATGAGTGAACTAGTTTATTTGGAGGGTTTGGAGACTGAGACATAAGACTTATATCTGGAATAGAAATGTGGAGGATTTACATGCCAAGCTAAGAATTCGTGTCCTAAGAATTAGGATATTATTCTAAACAGAAGTTCTAGATGGTGTTTAGGAAGTGAACTGATGTTATCAAAACTTTATTTTGGGAATATGTGTGAAGGCATTAAGCAAAACTATTAGGAGAACTAATACCAGTAAAGAATTTTGAAGTAATTCAATCATGAAAGAATAAACACTCATATTGATGGTAGCAAAAATGGAAATAATGGATACACAGGAATCC
This sequence comes from Panthera onca, assembly GCF_046562875.1. Classification (NCBI taxonomy): domain Eukaryota; kingdom Metazoa; phylum Chordata; class Mammalia; order Carnivora; family Felidae; genus Panthera; species Panthera onca. The sequence goes on from NC_138344.1 coordinate 48,184,481, forward strand.
CATTTAAAACACAGGGCTTGTTTGGCTGTTCCTGAAACATTAAATATAGATTTATCATATGATCCAGAAATTCCACCCCTAGGTATATTCTCAAAAAAATTGAAAACAGGTATTCAAACAAAAACCTGTACACATGTGTTCATAGTAGCACTACTCATGATAACCAAAAACATGTAGCCAACTCAAGTGTTCAAATAATGAAAGAATAAATAAAATGTGGTATATTCGTACGATGAAATCTTATTTGTCAAATAAAAGGAATGAAGTAATGATACATGCTACAACATAGATGAACCTTGTAGGCATTATGAAGTAAGCCATATATGGGGGCCTGGGTGGCTCTGTCAGTTAAGCATCCAACTCTTGATTTCAGCTCAGGTCATGACCTCACTGTCTTTAGATGGAGCCCAGCTCTGTGCTGAGTGTGGAACCTGCTTGGGAGTCTCTCTCGCCCTCTCTTTCTCACCCTCCCCTACTTGTACACACACACTCTCTCTTGAAATAAGTAAATAAACTTAAAAAAAAATTAGCTATACACAAAAGTACCAATATTGTATGATTCCATTTATTTGAAATATCCAGAATAGGCAAATCTATAGAGACAAAAAGCAAATTAATGGTTGCCAAGGACTGGGGAAAGGGGATGATGGGGACTGACTATTTAATGAGTACAGGGTTTCTTTTCATGATTTTGGAAATGTTCTTGAACTAGATAGTGATAATGACAACATACCACTGTAAATGCCACTGAACTGTATATTTTCAAATGGTCAAAATGGAAAATTTTATAATGTGTGTATTTTACCACACAGCACACACACACACACACACACACACACACACACACACACACCAAAAATCACAGGGCTTGCTAATTGACTGGAAATGTTAGGGAGAAAGGGTAAGCCATGATGTTGTCATTTATAGTATGGTTTATTGGTGAGGGCATCTGGGTGACTCAGTCAGTTGAGCTTCTGACTCTTGATTTCAGCTTAGGTCACGATCCCAGGGTCATGGGATTGAGATTTGCCTCAGGCTCTGTGCTGAGCATAAAGCCTGGTTAAGATAGATGATAGATAGATAGATAGATAGATAGATAGATAGATAGATAGATAGATAAAGTATGTTTGGTTGGGTATTGATGCCACCATTAATTGAAAGATGAAAATTAATTAGGGAGCTTATTGAGGAGGAAACCATGTGGCAATCACCCCCTTATATGGCAGGGAGGTTATGGGTTCAACATTAGGTTTTCTTTCTGTTTTTTAAGGTATCATTGACACATAATGTTACATTAGTTTTGGGTGTACAACTTAGTGATTTGACAAGTTTAGACATTACTCTATGTTTACCACAAGTATACCTACCAACTGTCCCATTACGTTATTATTATAATATCATTGACTGTACTCCTTATGTTCTGCTTTTTATTCCTGTGACATATCTATTCTATAACTGGAGATTTGTATCTCCTACCCCTCTTCACCCATTTTGTTCATCCCTCACCCCTGTCTCCTCTAGCAACCATCAGTTTGTTCTCTGTATTTACAGGTTTGAATCTGCTTTTTGTTTGTTTATTAACTTTTTAGATTCCATTTATGAGCAGAATCATATGGTATTTGTCTTTTTCAGTCTAATTTATTTCCCTTAGCATAGTATTCTCTAAGTCCATCCATGTTGTCTCAAATGGCATGATCTCATCCTTTTTTGTGGTGTGTAATATTCCATTGTATATATATACACCACATTTTCCTTATTTATTTGTCTCTTGATGGACACTTAGGTTGCTTCCATGTCTTGGCTATTGTAAATAATGCTGCAATAAACATAGGAGTGCATTTATCTTTTCAAGTTAGTGTTTTCAATTTCTCTGGGTAAGTTAAGTACCCAATAGTAGAATTACTGGATCATATGGTATTTCTATTTTTAATTTTTGAGTAACCTCCATACTGTTTTCCACAGTGGATATACTAGTTAACATTCCTACCAACAGTGCACAAGTGTTCCTTTTTCTCCACATCCTCACCAACAATTTTTGTTTCTAACATTAGATTAGAATGACTCATTAACAAGGGAGTATAAAGTTCCTGTCATTTGTGTCCAACATAGGAAAACTATGATGAGCCAAGCTTTTCTATGGGTTCCATCAAGGCTGTCATTAGAGCCTGCATAACAGCTCAACTTCTCCATCTGCCTAATCCTGCCTCTTTGATCACAATGGTACTCCCTAATATCATCCTGCACCCTAAACTCCAATCCACTGTGCTTCCCAGAAAATCCAATCTGCAATAATTGGTGCCAGGAGAAGTCTCAGAAAACAGTTAAGAAGGGGATTTAGAGCTAGTTCATTCACTACCAGCTTGGTGAAGAAGATGTCATCACTGATAGTAAATGAAGTAACAGCCTCTGGCTGCAGGGAGCCATCCAATTGTTCAAATTTCCGCTAGTAGTGAGCTGGAATGGCATAGTAGTGAAAAGAAATACCCTAGCTGATTTGATGTATCAGACATTTGAAAAATACAGATACAGTAGTAACTACAAGAACAATGGAATTCCATAGATAATGCCAAATTGGATTGATGCTCTAGAAAAAGATAAAAGGCTAAGAGCAATTAATAGGCAATTGGAAATAGTCAGGTGGAAAACCTGTGGGCCCTTTAGCAACATGTAAAGTGGCTATCTGTAGCAGGGAGGCAGAGAAAACTTAGGATCAGACCCAGTACTTAATTGTCAGAGTAGGTACTTTCCAAAAAAGTTCAACTTTCAAACAACATAAGCCTGCTATACTAAGGTCTAGACTCTGAGAAAGAATTGGACCTTAACACTTGGAGTGGGGACATTCGGATTGATACCCCTGAAAATATCGGATTCTCAGATTTCCCTGAGTTATGAACCTACCAAAGTAGCCCAACTCTTCCTATTCAGAGCTACCACTTCCTCTTGCTTTAAGAAAATACAGATTTCTACCTCCTGTAAGACAATATGTGCTCCTCTCAGCATCTGTGAAGTAGGTAGTTGGGGAAGATTTTGAAGGGGGTCATAGCATATAACCAAGCTGGGGACATGTTGGGACATGAAAGAGGACAGAAAGGAGATGCAGGACACGGACGGCATGTGCTGGAAAGAGCTGGAAGTATGCCTGGGGATGTGTTCTTTGAGTGCTTGATCAAGGAGATTAGAACAAGAGATTGGAAAAAGTGTTTTTTATTAAGCCCTGAGATACAGGATTTAACACCTATAACAAGGATCCCAAGAGAAGGGATCTCTGTGAACTCTCTGTGATCTCTGTTAACTCACTAACTGGGTAACACCTAGCAGGTGGGAAAAAAAATAATGGCCCATAATAAGAGAGGTCAAAATGCCAGAATTCCTGTGACAGATGGAAAAGGAAATTGAAAGATACACAAAAATGAGCATGCTGGAGTAGATATACTATATCAAACAAAAATACCCTCTAAATGATTATGTTCCACGGGAAGACCTGAAGGATACACAATTTAGCAAGACCATAGGGATGTGCTGGGAGAAGGAAGACAAGCATCACTAAAAAATTCAGTGTTAGTTCTCTTTTGTTTGCCAGGGTTGACAGCAAAAGAGTCGGTTACAGTACCGGGCTCACTTATGGTAACAGGGATAATAAGATCCCCAAAAGATGGAGACCACATGGTAGCACTTAATTAGACACTAGGTAGATGCAATTATTGTAATGAGTGGCAAGTTCAGACTGGTGGCCAAGGGGACTGACCCACAGAGAGTTATGGAGATGGTTAGGAAAATACGAATTTGTATTATTTAACTTGTACCCTTAGAAGAAATTAAGGATGGCTAAATAGGAGGCTGAGGGTAGTTGTTCCAGTAAAACTTCATGATCTTTTGCTGTTTTCAGAATTTAACCTCCCCCCCCCCCCGTTTTTGGACCCAGAAGATGCCGTTTTTCAGAAACAAGAGATAGCTGTAAAAGAGCAGAACAAATGTACATGGTAAAATCATTCCCCAGTGGGACTTATGGCCATTTATGCAGATACATACATACTGGACAAAGGGGACTATCTAAACATTTCAGAGGACTATTGGATATCACTTTAAGATGAATGCAGTATCCTGAAGAGCAGTGTCCCTTTCTCATATAGGAGTTATGTCCAAAACCAGCAGAGGTGCCAGCTAAGGATGAGAGACATCTAAACGAGTTGCAATTATGGAAGCTATAGTTCACTTCATTAACACTCCTCTTCCAAGTTTTCCCCAGTAGGGGAGGCCAACCAGAATCCTAGCTGAACTCTCTGAACGTATTTTAAGAAGTAGATTTTAGGGGCGCCTGGGTGGCTCAGTCGGTTGAGCGGCCGACTTCGGCTCAGGTCATGATCTCACGGTCCGTGAGTTCGAGCCCCGCGTCGGGCTCTGTGCTGACCGCTCAGAGCCTGGAGCCTGTTTCAGATTCTGTGTCTCCCTCTCTCTCTGACCCTCCCCCGTTCATGCTCTGTCTCTCTCTGTCTCAAAAATAAATAAACGTTAAAAAAAAATTAAAAAAAAAAAAGAAGTAGATTTTAAGCAACACAGAGTGGATAAGATAGTGGTAGACATGAAACTGTGATATCCAGACCCTTATCCAAAGAAGGACTTGCTGTCCAGTCACTGGGTTTTCTGGAGCCTGCTCTCAGCTCCTTCCAGGATTGCCTGCAGAAAAGTCCTTCGCGCAAGGACACACCCCTTCCAAATGGCACACATGCAGTGACTCATTGACACTAAGAGAAAAGGCTTCACCATTTCCACCCCAAAAAACCAACCCTGACAGGCCAATTTAGCTCCATAGCTGGTGCTGGCATTGGCAAAATGTCATCAGGCCTGCATTGCAACCTGTCTTTTCTCTCTGCCCCAATCTGCGTTTCTTTTCCCCACTAACCCCGAGGACATTCTGTACTCAACATCTTGCACTCTGGAAGTCTGCTTCCTAGAGGACCCAGTCTGCAGCACCCACCTTCCCCAAAACAAATAAAGACTGTAGCTATTTTACTGAAATTCTGGTGAAGCGTTTGGCATTGCTAAAAAGGGAGGCATTAAATCTTTGGTCTTTGAAATGTGCTCTCTTTTTTACATGACGCTTTACTCTCTAGATCTTCAGGGGTTAGTTAAAAGTTCTCTTTCTTGGGGCACCGTGGGTGGCTCAGTTGATTAAGCATCTGACTCTTCATTTCAGCTCAGGTCATGATCTCACGGTTTGTGAGTTTGAGCCCCATGTTGGGCTCTGAGCTGTCAGCTCAGATTGGGATTCTCTCTCTCTCTCCCCATCTCTCCACCGCACCCCTGCTCACAATCTCTCTCTCTCTCTCTTAAAATAAATAAACTTAAAATTTTTTTTCTTTAAAGTTCTCTTTCTCTCCTTCACTCTGAAAAGTTCTCTTCCTTTAACCTACTGTATTTCCATATGCACATTTTGTAGTGTATGCCTCCCCACTTCCTTGGGATCTGTCACCCGTCCCTACAGCACTCACCAACTCCTAACCCCTTCTTGGGTCCTGACGCATGTTTACTGCATGTGCAAAATCTATCTGATTCCACCTGTGCATCACCCTCGTGGGACTTGGACGACAAAGGGGACGACAGGCTATCTCCTGTACCATGCCTCTGACCCAGGAGTCTTGTGTCTTCTGCCAACATCCCTGAAACTGTGTCAGCCTAACTTGTGGCATGCAAGTAGGGTTCAATCTCAGATCCTTCACTGCCCTTAACACATTTGTCCCATGAAAAGTGGAGAAAGAACAGGACTAGGAAGTTTCCACTCTCGCTGTGGCTGGGATTCTTCTAAGTAGTCATAATCAAACACCCATCCACCTTGAAATTTAGTTTTCTTTAACACATTTCTCTACACAAAAGATTCATATATCTTCTGGGGTAAAACTCTGATTTTATTTATTACAAACTTAGGCCTCATGTTCAAAGAACATAACATCGTCCTTGAATTGGGCTACATACAAAGCATTCTAACATGAAGACACAATAAAGGACAGTGCTCAAATTGCTTTTCCCTATTCTTTGGTTTCTCCCGATTACGAGAAGGATAGTATAGGGGTAATTGTCTCAGCTAGCTCTGCTTCAGTGGCAATATTAGTAATATGGTTACAAATATGCCAAATTTGAGGTGATAGTGGAATACCCATGTCAAAATTTTCATTAATCACTTTCATGGAGCTTGAGAAAATGTCAGAGCTAGATAAAGATGAAATAATTTGAATGTCAGTCACAAGCTTGGCTAAGATATACCAGTTATTTTTTTTTCTACCACTCAGGTTACTTTCTGATCCTGACTTATCCTCTGACTCTGTTCCACGGGACTGACAGGAAAATCTTGCTCAGCCATTCTGGGGGATGCTTTTCTCCTTGGATAGTACTGTAATTTTAGGGTTTAATACAGTGCCAGTGCAAGGAGAACCAGTATTGTTACCACTGGGAGTTCGCTGTCCTGTCTTCATGGTCCCTCCATTTTAGCTCTCTGTTGCTTTTGTGTCAATTTAGCGCCTGGGAATCATTTTTAGACTGCCTATGTCTGTCTTTCTGGATGCTTCAAGAGCCATTTCTCTGTAACTACTTTCTCTCTACTATCTCCCTGATAGCACTAGCTGAAAGCAGTATCCCCGTGTCTAAGCTCTGGACCCTGCAGATCTCCTTATCTCCTACCCTCAGTCTAAGAGAATGTCATTTTAGTCTGAGGTAGATCTTTCTTCTGAGACATGCCATTTATACCTGGGAATTTAATTCTCCCTTTCTTCTAACTTCCCCTTTAAGTTTTTCTAAGGTCTTACATTTTTGGAATGCAAAAGCCAAGGAGACTTGTGGGTTATTTCTGCTTTCCATTCTGCTGCATACCCCCTTGGAGGCAATAATCACAGAGCTACATGCTTGAATGGGAGGTAAGGACAGGGGAAATACAGGGATGAAACACTCTGTAGATTCATATCTCAAAATAGCTTCCAGCCACACAGATTTGATCATGGGATGAGTTAAAGTGAATCCATAAAAATTAATGAGATATTTTTTATTCTGTTGCATCAAAATCCATTGGTTTATCTTGCATACACACACACACACACACACACACACACACACACACACACACCCCACAATCTTAAGAATCTATTCAGTTAATTCAAGAGTGACAGATGTTTAGTGCTGGATTTTTTTGCGGGGGGGTGGCAGGTTACATAGAATTGAACCAAATACCATATGAATATTCAGTTGTAATTTTTCTTTTAATTTTTAAGGAGCCAATAAAATTGCATGGTTTCTTTATTTATTTGAATAGTTGACACATGTTACATTAGTTACATGTATACAATATAATGATTCAACAACCTTATATACTATGCAATGTTCACCACAAGTATAACTACCATCTGTCACCACATAATGTTATTACAATACCATTGACTATATTCTCTATGCTGAAAATTCCCTTTATTCCTTTTATTCATTCCATAACTGGAAGCCTGTGTCTCTCACTCCTCTTCACCCATTTTGCCCATCACCCTGCCTTCCTCCTCTCTGGAAACCATCAGTTTATTCTCTATATTTATAGGTCTGATTCTGCTTTTTGTTTATTTATTCATTTATTTTGTTTTTCAGATTCCACATATAAGTGAAATCATATGGTATTTGTATTGTATGGTATTTGTCTTTGACTTATTTCTCTTAGCATAATACCCTCTAGGTCCATCCATATTGTTGCAAATGGCAAGATCTCTTCTTTTTTTTTAATTTTTTAAATGTTTTTATTTATTTTTGAAGGAGAGAGAGACAGCATGAGCGGGGGAGGAGCAGAGAGCGAGGGAGACACAGAATTCGAAGCAGGCTCCAGGCTCTAAGCTGTCAGCACAGAGCCGATACGGGGCTCGAACTCACAAACTGTGAGATCATGACCTGAGCCGAAGTCTGACGCTTAACCAACTGAACCACCCAGGCATCCTGATCTCTTCTGTTTTTTAATGGCTAAGTAAATTGGTATAGCCACTATTGAAAAGAGTATGGAGGTTCCTCAAAAAATTAAAAATGAAATACCATACAATTCCATAATTCCACTACTAGTTATTTACCCAAAGAAAAAGAAAACACTAATTCAAAAAGATATATGCATCCCTATGTTGATTGCAGCATAATTTTCAATAACCAAGATATGAAAGCAACCTGTTTCCAAAGTTTCCATCAATAGATGAAAGGATAAAGTTCGTCAAACTGTCAACCTGTTTCGAACTATGGTGAATTCACTTTCTTCTGAAGTCACAGAAAATGAGAATCACTATTTTCATTTGGGGGGGCTAATAATTATGTATTATCTTGTGACTCATCTTGCTCTTCAAATATCCTGAAGTCCTTGCCCATATTATTTTTTTTGAGAGAGTGCGCGCGCAGGAGTGAGTGCATGCAGGAGGGCACGCATGGGGGGAGGGTCAGAGGGAGAGGGAGAGAGAGAATCCTAAGCAGCCTCCATGCCCAGTGGGGAGTCCAGCAGAGGTGGGGCTTGATCTCATGACCCTTAAATCTTGACCGAAGCCAAAATCAAGAGTCAGAAGCTTAACCGACTAAGTCACTCGGGCACCACATCCATATCTTTTTTAATTACAAAACTAATATGTGTTCATTATAAAGAATTTGTTTGGGGACTTCATTTGGTGTCATGGCAGATAAGTATTTGAGTTAATGCTTTTAGTAAAAACACCAAAAATATTGCATAAAACACATATTTTTTAAGTTAAGAGCAGTGAAGAACTGACATGGTCAAAAGGAACTGCCAGGCCAAAACCCAAAGGAAAGCTGAAACCCAGAGAGAGAAGTCACAACACCAAAACCACTTTTGGCATGAGGGCTTTTGTCCTAACTGAAAAACTTGAATTTGGTTTTGGCGAGCTTACAGTATGGTGGGTAACAGATATTGAACCCCAGGTGGGAGGTGGGGACACATGTCAAAATGGCTAAAATCAATAAAACAAGGAACAACAGGTTTGGTGTTGGTGAGGATGTAGAGAAAGAGGGACCCTCTTGTACTGTTGATGGCAATGCAAACTGGTGCAGTCTGGAAAACTCTAGAAAACAGTATGGAGGTTACGCAAAAAGTTAAAAATAGAACTACCCCATGATCCAGCAACTGCACTAGGTGTTTTCCCTAAGAATACAAAAATACTAATTTGAAGGGATACATGTACCACATGTTTACAGCAGCATTATCTACAATAGTCAAATTATGGAAACAGTCCAAATATCCATTGACTGATGAATGGATAAAGATGTGGACTCAGCCATAAAAAGAATGAAAAGAGTGAAATTTTGCCATTAGCAACAATGTGGATGGGGATAGAAAGTATTATGCTAAGCGAAATAAGTCAGAGAAAAACAAATACTATATGAGTTCACTCATATGTGGAATTTAAGAAATAAAACAAACAATCATACGGGAGAAAAATAGAGAGGCAAACCAAGAAATAGACTCTTAACTATAGAGAACAAATTGATGCTTACCAGAAGGGAGGTGGGTGGGAGGATGGGTTAAATAGGTGATGGGGATTAAGGAGTGCACTTGTTGTGATGAGCGCTGGGTGATGTATGGAAGTGTTTAATCACTATATTGTACACCTGAAACTAATATTACATTGTGTGTTAACTAACTGAAATTTAAACTAAAAACTTTAAAAAAGAAAAAAAAAACAAGCAAATCTGTGCTAATTCCCACTTCCAGCAGATGGCAAAGAACATTGCTTTGGGACTAACAAGGAAAAGAAAAAGAAAGAGATTAAACCTTCCATGATAATTTTCTTTAATGTTTTATTTTTTATTTTTGAGAGATAGAGCATGAGTGGGGAAGAGGCACAAAGAGAGAGAGACACAGAATCTGAAGCAGGCTCCAGGCCATATAGCACAGAGCCTGATGTGGGGGTTGAACCGATGAACCACACAATCATGACCAGAGCCAATGTCAGATGCTTAACCGACTGAGCCATCTAAATATCCCAAACCTTTCATGAGAATTTGTGACTACACAGTGTATCCTCCCATAGATGTGTTGTCTGGATTTATATCACCCAGCGGTCCAGAAAACCTCAAACCATGAACTTGTTCTGATATGGTCCTGGATTAGAACCTGGAAAAAGAAACATAAATACTCCCTGAGGAAAGTACTGTAGTGGACTGAATAATGCCCCCTCCTTTCAAAACAAAAGGTGTTCATGTTCTAATCCCTAGCACCTGTGAATATGTTACCCTACTTGGCAAAAGGGACAGTGAATATGTGATTAAATTAAGAATTGAAATAGGAGAGTCGCCTGGATTATCCAGGTGAGCCCAATGTAATCACAAGGGTTCTTATAAGGAGTCAGAAGGGTCAGAGTCAGAAGAGATGTGATGACAGAAGCAGAAATTGAAGTAATGCAAAGGGCTATGAGCCAAAGAATGCAGGCAGCCTGTAGTAGCTAAAAAAAAAAAAAAAAAAAAGGCAAGGAAAAGTTCTTCCCAAGTCTCTGGAAGGAATGCAGCCCTGCTGACACCTTGATTTTAGACTTCAGAAGTGTAAGAGAATAAAGTGTCATTTTAGGCCATTAAGTTAGCGGTTGTTATAGCAGCAATAGGTAATTTATACAGGTACCTTCATTATAAGTCTTAAAGAATTCTCACCAATAATTTTCAAGAACAATGAGCTCTACACAGTCAAAATACCTAGCATAGAAAAATGCAAGATACAATAAATAAAAACTAGCAGAAACAAAAGAACAAATAGATGCAGAAAGTATTCAGATACAAGAATTATCAGACATAAATTTAAAAACCCTCTCTACATAGTGTGTTTGAAGAAATGAAAGCTAATTTGAATATTTCTGTAGAGAATATAAAATAGACCCCAGATGACCAATTAGAAACCTCTAGAAAGGAAAAGTAAAATATCATAATTAAAAATGCAATGGATGTGTTTATCAGCAGATTATAGCCAGCTTTAGAAAGAATAAATGAATCAAAAAATAAATTAGAAGAAATACAGTATATAACACAAAAAGACTTAAAAATATGAAAGCAACATTAAAAACATGGGGATAGAGTGACAAGGTCTAATATATGTTTACCTGAATTCCAGAAGGAAAAGAAAGAACAAACACAGCCAATATTTTAAAAGACCATGGCTCAGAATTTTCCAGAACTGATGAAATACAACAATCCACAGATTCAAATAAAATAAGATAAATAAAAAGAAATCACAATTATGTACTTCATGGTGAAATGCAGAACACCAAAGACCGTCTTTAAGGAAACCAGATGTAAAAGTTTACCTTCAAAAGAGCAACTTTTATACTTATGACTTATTTTTAAATAGTTTAATGGAAGTCGGGAAAACAGTAGAATATCTTGAATATCTTAGTTAAATAATTAATAATTGAAGAAAGAATTGCTAAACTAGAATTCCATGTACCAAGAAAAAACATTTTTGAGACTGACATACTTCAGGTCATATACTTCAGACAAGAGGAAAGTAATCTCAAATGGAAGGTCTGAGATACAAGAAGGAATAAAGAACACACTTGGGTAAATCTAAATGAACAATGACTTAATAAAAAAGAGACAATAACATCTTGTGACAGAAAAGAAAATTACAACATAGAATTTTAAAATTCAAAGCATACAAGTGGAGATGGGAAAATGAAGTTAATGTGTTCTAAGAAACTGGTATTATGTTGGAGGAGAGTAAATGTATTGATTACATTTTGATAAACAGGTATAAAATTTTAAGTTTCTAGTGTCACCACTAAAAAAAGAGAAACCTAATGTGTAACTTCCGCTCTAGAAAAGGCATAAATATAAAAAGATTAAGCAGTCCACAGAAGTCAAGAAAGGAGAGAAAAATAAATGGAAAATGTGAGACAAGTGGAAATCACAGAATGAAATGATAAATTTAAAACCAAATGTCAGGAATTGACATAGATTTAATGCTCTAGGAAAAAGACATATAGATTCAACCTGGGTAAAATAACACAATATAATATATGGTATTTACAAGAAACACATTTAAAACATTAGGATTCAAATAAAAAAGCTAGCGTAGCTATTGCTGTATTAATATCAAACAAATAAATGCAAATACAGGAAGCATTACTAGATACTAAGATCATTTCGTAATGAAAAGGTATAGTTGGCCAGGAAGACATAAGCATTTTAAATTTGTATAATCATAATAATATGGCCTCAAAATGTTTAAACCAAAATTTTTTCAAAAATCACAAACATAATGAGATATTTCTTAATGCACCTGTCAATAATTTATATAATAGGCAGACAAAAAATAAATACATGTAAGATTTGAATAAAATTAAATTGATCTAAATAATTACTATAAAATACACACATATTTTTCAAGCACACATGAAATATTATAAAAAAAATTGGGGTATAAAGCAAGTCTCAATGACTCTAACATGATTAAAATTATATAGAGAATTTTGTTAATAGATTTTATTTGTTTTTAGCAGTTTTAGGTTTACAGAAAACTGAAGTGGAAAGTACAGAGACTTCCCATATAACCCCTTAATCTTCTCTCTCCCCACCTGGTTTCTGCTATTAATAACATTAAAAAAAATTTTAATCAAAATATTCATCACTTCACACAGTTGTCTCTGTGTGTGTGTGTGTGTGTGTGTGTGTGTGTGTGTGCGCACATGCATGGTGAGAACATTTAAGATCCACACAATGGAATACTACGTGACAATGAGAAAGAATGGAATATGGCCCTTTGTAGCAACGTGGATGGAACTGGAGAGTGTTATGCTAAGTGAAATAAGTCATACAGAGAAAGACAGATACCATATGTTTTCACTCTTATGTGGATCCTGAGAAACTTAACAGAAACCCATGGGGGAGGGGAAGAAAAAAAAAAAAGAGGTTAGAGAGGGAGGGAGCCAAAGCATAAGAGACTCTTAAAAACTGAGAACAAACTGAAGGTTGATGGGGGGAGGGAGAGAGGTGAGGGTGGGTGATGGGTATTGAGGAGGGCACCTTTTGGGATGAGCACTGGGTGTTGTATGGAAACCAATTTGACAATAAATTTCATATTTAAAAAATTTAAAAAAATAAGAAATAAATTTAAAAAAAAGATCTACTCTCTTAGCAACATCCAAAAAATATAACAGCATTTTGAACTGTAGTCACCATGCTGTATATTAGATCCCCCAAACTTATTCATCTTATGACTTAAAGTCTGTACCCTTAAACTAACATTTCCCCTCTCTCCCCATCCATCAGCCCCTGGTAACCACCACTCTACTCTGTTTCTATGAGTTCAATATTTTTAGATTCCACATCTAAGTAACAGGATACAGCATTTGTCATTCTCTGACTTATTTCACTTGACATAATGTCCATGTTGCTGCAAAAAGGCAGGAATTCATCCATGTTGTTGCAAATGGCAGGAATTCCTATTTTTAATGGCTGAATAATTATAATAATCATAATCATAATAATATATAATACCCACTCATGTCTGTCTGTCTATCTATCTATCTATCTATCTATCTATCTATCTATCTCATATTCTTTATCCATTTGTCCATTGACAGACACTTAGGTTGTTTCCATGTCTTGGCTATTGTGAATAATGTCTCAGTGAACGTGGGAGTGAAGACATCTCTGAAACAGTGAGATATCTCTGAGACAGTGATTTCATTTCCTTTGGATATATATCCAGAAGTCAGATTGCTAAATTATATGGCAGTTCTATTTTTAATTTTTTGAGGAACCTCCATACTATTTTCCATAATGGCTATACCAATTTATGTTCCCACTAACAGCACAAAGCTTCCCTTTTTTCCACACCCTTGCCCACACTTCTTATCTCCTGTCTTTTTGATAGTAGCCATCCTAACAGGTATGAAGGGATATCTTATTGTAGTTTTGATTTACATTTCCCTATTGACTACTGATGTCAAGAACCTTTTGATGTACCTATTGGTCATTTGTATATCTATTCAGGTACTTTGGCCATTTTTAAATTGGATTATTTTGCTTTTGTTATTGAGTTTTATGGGTTCCTTATGTATTTTGGATATATGTATGCTTGCACATATTTTCTCCCTTTCTGTAGGTTGCCTTTCCATTTCATTTATTGTTTATTTTGCTGTGCAGATGATTTTTAGTTTGATGTAATCTTACTTGTTTCTTTTTTATTTTGTTGCCTCAGCTTTTGGTGTCATATCCAAAAAATCATTACCAAGACCAAGGTCAAGAATTTTTCCCTATATTTTGTTTATTTTTAATTAAAAATTTTTTCAAAACGTTTCTTCCATGTTTTAATTTAAATTCCAGTTAGTTAACATACAGTGTAATGTTAGTTTCAGGTATAGGATTTAGTGATTCATCACTTACATATACAATAATATCCATTGCTCATCCCGACATGTGTGCTTCTTAGTACCCATTCATTTAATCCATCCCCCTGCCCACCTCCTCTCCAGTAATCCTCAGTGTGTTCTCTATAGTTAAGAAGCTGTTTTATGGGTTCTCTCTCTCTTTTTTCTCCCTATGTTTATCTGTCACATTTCGTGAATTCCACATATGAGTAAAGTCATATGCTATTTGTCTTTCTCTGACTGACTTATTTTGCTTAGCATAATACTCTCTAGCTCCATCCACGTCATTGTAAATAGCAAGGTTGCATTTTTTTATGGGTGAGGAATATTGTATTCTACACACACACACACACACACACACACACACCATATATTCTTTATCCATTCATCAGTCAATGGAGATTTGAGTGTTTTCTATAATTTGGCTATTACTGATAATGTTGCTACAAACATTGGGGTGCATGTATCTTTTGAATCAGTATTTTTGTATCCTTTGGGAAAATACCCAGTAGTGCAATTGCTAGATCATAGGGTAGTGCTATTTTTATCTTTTTAAGCAAACTCCATACTCTTCCAGAGTGACTGCATCATTTTGCACTCCCACCAACAATGTAAGAGGGTTCCCCTTTCTCCACATCTTTGCCAACATCTCGTTTCCTGTGTTAATTTTAGTCATTCTGACAGGTGTGCAGTGATACCTCATTATAGATTTGATTTGCATTTCCCTGATGATGAGTGATATTGAGCATCTTTTCGTGTGTCTGTTAGCCATCAATCTGTATGTTTTCTTTGGGAAAATGTCAGTTCATATCTTCTGTCCATTTTTTAACTGGATTATGTTTTTTTGGTGTTGAGTTTTACAAGTTCTTTATATATTTTGGATAATAACCCTTCATCAGATATGTCATTTGCAAATATCTCCCATCCTGAAGGTTGCCTTTTAGTTTTATTGATTGTTCCTTCACTGTGCAGAAGCTTTTTATCTTGATGATGTCCCAATAGTTCATTTTTGCTTTTGTTTCACTTGCCTAAGGAGACATATCTAGAAAGAAATTGCTATGGCCAGTGTCAAAGAGGTTACTGCCTGTGTTCTCTTCTAGGATTTTGATGGTTTCCTGTCTCACACTTAGGTTTTTCATCCATTTTGAACTTATTTTTGTGTGTGGTATAAGCAAAGGGCCCAGTTTCATTCTTATGCATGTTGCTATCCATTTTCTCAACACCATTTGTTGAAGAGACTGTCTTTATTCCACTGGATATTCTTTCCTGTTTTGTTGAAGATTAATTGACCATATAGTTGTGGGTTCATTTCTGGGTGTTCTATTCTCTTGATGTCTGTGTGGTTTTGTTTTGTTTTGTTTTTTGTTTTTTTGTTTTTTTGTGTTTTTTTTTTTGTGCCAGTACCACACTATCTTTTTTTTTTTTTTTTTTTTTTTTATTTTATTTTATTTTATTTTTTAATATATGAAATTTACTGTCAAATTGGTTTCCATACAACACCCAGTGCTCATCCCAAAAGGTGCCCTCCTCAATACCCATCACCCACCCTGCCCTCCCTCCCACCCCCCATCAACCCTCAGTTTGTTCTCAGTTCTTAACAGTCTCTAATGCTTTGGCTCTCTCCCACTCTAACCTCTTTTTTTTTTTTTTTTTTTTCCCTTCCCCTCCCCCATGGGTTTCTGTTATGTTTCTCAGGATCCACATAAGAGTGAAACCATATGGTATCTGTCTTTCTCTGTATGGCTTATTTCACTTAGCATCACACTCTCCAGTTCCATCCATGTTGCTACAAAAGGCCATATTTCATTTTTTCTCATTGCCACGTAGTATTCCATTGTGTATATAAACCACAATTTCTTTATCCATTCATCAGTTGATGGACATTTAGGCTCTTTCCATAATTTGGCTATTGTTGAGAGTGCCGCTATAAACATTGGGGTACAGGTGCCCCTATGCATCAGTACTCCTGTATCCCTTGGATAAATTCCTAGAAGTGCTATTGCTGGGTCATAGGGTAGGTCTATTTTTAATTTTCTGAGGAACCTCCACACTGCTTTCCAGAGCGGCTGCACCAATTTGCATTCCCACCAACAGTGCAAGAGGGTTCCTGTTTCTCCACATCCTCTCCAGCATCTATAGTCTCCTGATTTCTTCATTTTGGCCACTCTGACTGGCGTGAGGTGGTATCTGAGTGTGGTTTTGATTTGTATTTCCCTGATAAGGAGCGACGTTGAACATCTTTTCATGTGCCTGTTGGCCATCCGGATGTCTTCTTTAGAGAAGTGTCTATTCATGTTTTCTGCCCATTTCTTCACTGGGTTATTTGTTTTTCGGGTGAGTACCACACTATCTTGATCACTACAGCTTTGTAATATAACGTGAAGTCCAGAAAAGCTTTGCTTTTCTTTTTCAAGATTGCTTTGGCTATTCAGGGTCTTTTGTGGTTCCATACAAATTTTAAGATTATTTGTTCTAGTTCTATAAAGAATGCTGGTGTTATTTTGATGGGATTGCATTGAATGTGTCAATTGCTTTGGGTAGCATAGACATTTTAAAATATTTGTTCTTCCAATCCATGAGCATGGAATGTTTTTCCATTTCTTTGTGTCCTCATCAATTTCTTTCATAGTGTTTACAGTTTTCAGAGTATAGATCTTACCTCTTTGATCAGGTTTATTCCTAGGTATCTTCTGGTTTTTGTTGTAGTTGTAAATGGGATTGATTCCTTGATTTCTCTTTGTGCTGCTTCATCATTGATGTACAGAAATCCAACAGATTTCTGTACATTGATTTTGTATCCTGTGACTTTACTGAATTCGTGTATCAGTTCTAGCAATTTCTTGGTGAAGACTTTCAGGTTTTCTACATAGAATAGCATGTTGTCTCCAAATAGTGAAACTGTGACTTCTTCCTTGCCAATTTTGATGCCTTGTATTTATTTTGTTGTCTGATTGCTGAGGTTAGGACTTCCAGTACTATGTTAAAAAACAGTGGTGAGAGTGGACACCTCTGTCTTGTTCCTGAGCATAGAGGAAAAGCTCTGTTTTTTTCCCATTGAGGATAATATTAGCTGTGGGTTTTTTGTATATAGCCTTAATGATATTGAGGTATGCTTCCTTTGTCCCTACTTTGTTGAGGGTTTTTTAATCACAAATGGATGATGTACTTTGTTGAATGCTTTTTCTGCATCTATTAAGAGGTTATTATCCTTTCTTTTATTAATGTATCACATTGATTGATTTATGAGTATTGAACCACCCTTGCAACCCAGAAATAAATTCCACTTGATCATGGTAAATGACTCTTTTTAATGTACTGTTGGATTCAATTATTCAACAAGGATATTGGTTTATAGTTCTCTTTTTCAGTGGGGTCTTTGTCTGGATTTGGAATCGAGGTAATGCTGTCCTTGTAGAACGAGTTTGCAAGTTTTCCTTCTATTTCTATTTCTATTTTTTGGAGTAGTTGAGAAGAATAGATATAAACTTCTCTTTAGATGTCTGGTAGAATTCCCCTGGGAAGCCATCTGGCCCTGGACTTTTGTTTTCTGGGAGACTTTTGATTACTGATTCAATTTCTTTGTTGGTTATTAATCTATTCAAGTTTTTTATTTCTTCCTGTTTCAGTTTGGTAGTTTACATGTTTCTAGGAATTTATCCATTTCTTCCAGATTACCCAATTTTTTGGCATATAATTTTTCATAATATTCTCTTATAATTGTATTTCTGTGGTGTTGGTTGTGATCTCTCCTCCTTCATTCATGATTTTATTTATTTAGGTCCTCTCTCGTTTCTTTTTGATAAGTCTGGGTAGAAGCTTATCAATTTTATTAATATTTTTCAAAAAGCCAGCTCCTGGCTTCATTGATCTGTTCTACTGGTTTTTTGTTTGTTTGTTTGTTTGTTTCTATATCATTTATTTCTGCTCTAATCTGTGTTATTACCCTTCTGCTAGCTGTAGGCTTCATTTGTTGTTGTTCTAGATCCTTTGGGTATAAGGTTAGGTTTTGTATTTGAGATTTTTCTTGCTTGAGGTAGGCCTGTATAGATATACACTTACCTCTTATGACCACTTTTGCTGGATCCCAGAGGTTTTCGACCATTGTGTTTTCATTTTCACTTGTTTCTGTGTATTTTTTAATTTCTTCTTTAATTTCCTGGTTAACCCATTCATTCTTTAGTAGGATGTTCTTTAACCTCCATGTATTTGTGGTCTTTCCAAATTTTTTCTTGTGGTTAACTTCAAGTTTCATAGTGCTGTGGTCAGAAAATATGCATAGTATGATCTCAGTCTTTTTGTATTTGTTGAGGCCTGATTTGTGACCAATATGTGATCTATTCTGGAGAATGTCCCATGTGCACTTGAAAAGAATGTGTATTCTGCTACTTTAGGATGAAATGTTCTGAATATATCTGTCAAGTCCATATGGTCCAGTGTGTCATTCAAAGCCATTACTTCTTTGTTGACTTTCTGCTTAGATGATCTGTTCATTGATGTCTGTGGGGTCTTAAAGTCCCTACTATTATTGTATTACTATCAATGAGTTCCTTTATGTTTGTTATTGTTTTGTATATTTGGGTGTTTCAAGTTGGGGGCATAAATATTTACAATTGTTAGATCTTTTTGTTGGATGAACCCCTTTATTATGATATAGTGCCCTTCTTCATTTCTTGTTACATCTTTGGTTTAAAATCTAATTTGCCTGATTGTAAGTGTTGATACTCTGGCTTTCTTTTTACTTCCATTTGCATGATAAATGTTTCTCAAACCCCTCATTTTCAATCTGCAGGTGTCTTTAGGTCTAAAATCAGTCTCTTGTAAGCAGTATACAGATGGACCTTGTTTTTAAACCATTCTGAACTCTGTCTTTTGATTGGAGCATTTAGTTCATTTACATTCAGAGTAATTATTGATATATATGAATTTATTGCCATTTTATTTCTTGTTTTGTCATTGTTTCTGGAGATTTTCTCAGTTCCTGTCTACTCTTTGTCACTTTTGGTCTTTCTTTCCTACTTAAAGAGCTCCCTTCAATATTTCCTACAGGGCTGGTTTAGTGGTCGCAAACTCCTTTAGTTTTGTTTGTCTGGGAAACTCTTTATCTCTCCTTCTATTTTGAATGATAGCCTTGGTGGATAGAATATTCTTGGCCGCAGATTTTTCCCATTCAGCACATTGAATACATAATGCCACACCCTTCCGGCCTGCCAAACTTCTGTGGAAAGATCTGCTGCCAGCCTTATTTGTCTTCCTTTGTAAGTTAGGGACTTCTTTTGTCTTGCTGCTTTTAGGATTTTTTTTCTTTATATTTATATTTTGTGAATTTAACTACAATAGGTCTTGGTGTTGGCCTGCTTTTGCTGATTTTGATGGGAGTTCCCTGTGCCTCCTGGATTTGGATGTCTGTTTCCTTCTCCAGATCAGGTAAGTTTAAGCTATAATTTCCTCAAGTAAACCTTCTGTCCCCTTTTCTTTTCTCTTCTTCTTCTTCTGGGACTCCTATGACACAAATGCTACCACATTTCATAGAAGCACTGAGTTCCCTAAGTCTACTTTCATGATCCAAGATTTTTCTTTCCCTCTTTTTATCAGCTTCCGTATTTTCCATAAATCTCTCTTCTATAACACTTATTCACTCCTCTGTTTCCTCCATCCTTGTGGTCATTATATCCATCAGTTTTGAATCTCAGTTATTGCATTTTTCATTTTAACCTGATTGGTTTTAAGCTCTTTTATTTCTGTGGTAGGGAATCCCTGGTGTCTTCTATGCTTTTCTCAAGCCCAGCTAGTATCCTTATGATTGTTGCTTTAAATTCTGGATCAGGCATATTTCTTGTATGTGTTTTGATTAGATCTCTGGCTGTGACCTTTTCTTGTTCTTTCTTTTGGGGTGAATTCCCCAGTTTGGCACTTTGTCTAGGTCTGTCTTCCTATGTGTGTTAGGAAAACATGTTATGTTTCCTGCTCCTGAGAGTAATGGCTTTATCAAGAAGAGGTCGTATCATGTCCAGGGCCTGGAACTTCAGGAACTGTCGCTGGTGTATGCTGTGTGCACTCTGCTGCTGTGTTATGGCTGCTCCATCTCTCAGGTCAGTCCTCTGCAGAACTTCTCATTGCCAGGAGGGGGGAGTATTTGGACCTTTGGCATGTGTGGAGTGCAGCAAGTTTTAACTAGGTATGCTCTAGTCTGCTTGTTAAAAGAGACTTGATGCTATTTCCACTAGAGCTGAAGCTTTGCAGAACTTTATGATCAGTAGATGTGGTGTATGCAGGGGTTTGTGCTGATCTTCTGGTCTCCTGAGGGAGAGGCCCACTTCTTTGGTCTTCTGGAGGAAGGGCTGGTCTTCTGGGGGAGGGGCTGGTCTTCTGGGGGAGGGGCCCACAGCACTGGTTCTCAGCAAAACTTGTCCAAGGAAAGCATTACCAGCAGACCACAGTGGGGTAGGGCTTGTTGTAAACTATTTGGGCAGCCAGTGTTGGTGCTGAGCTGTTTACTGAAGTTAGTTTATGCTGAGAGGCAAGGGAGAGAAATGGCACCAGCCAGCTTCTTTGTCTCCGGAGAGGAGAGTTCATGCTTGCTGCTATCAGGGAAGCCCTTCCAGAAGAGTGAATAGATTCCCCCTCGTGCATCCCAGGTGTTCCTCAGATCACTGTTTACACACTGTCTGGGTTGCTTGCCCACATGGTGAAGCACAGTGCACCTTGGGCTCTATCCCAGCGAGGCTGAGTTTTAAAACTTCAAACTTTAGGGACCTGGTGTGGCAGGCACCTGCAGTGGTCTTCTAGAGGAGGGTCTTGCTGCACTGGGATTAATGCAGGTTTGACCCAGAAGGGCAGTTGCACCAGAGCTCATGAGCATGGAATTTGGAGTAAAGCACACTAAGCAGCCAGTGTCTAGGTTAGCCTTAGTGTCTCTGTGCCTATGCTGAGGGGCATAGGAGGGAAACATCACCTGCAGGCTCCTTTGTCCCCAGGGGAGGCAATGCCACCTCTCTCAGATGCACTCCAAGAAAGGGAAACCATCTCTCCAGTGTGTCTCAGGAGATTATCAGATAGTGCTGCACCCCGGGTCACCGGCCTGCCTTCTCTACAGGAGCACTGCTGTGTCCACAGGGGTCTATACCAGCCTCAGCACAAACCTCTAAATCTCCAGTCTTCGAGCCCTGCTGGTTGAAAAAGCTCATGAAAACCAGCCCCTCTTGTTTTCCCTGTCAATGGCTTTGGGAAAGTGTTTTCCTTGTGTGATCCCCTGTGAGCTCCTCTCTCTGTGTCTCTCTCTCTGTCTCTGGCTCTCTCTCTCCCTCTGGCTCTCTCTCTCTCGCCTCTCCACAACCCAGGCTCTCTTCCCTCTGCAGCACACTCGATCTGTTTCTCCCCCAAACCACGTCTCTGCTGCTCCCACTTTCTGCAATGTGGCCTCAAACTCAGATCAATTTCTTGGGTATTCAGAATGATTCAATATTTATCTAGCTGTGGTCAAGGGATGAGGAAAGACTAAGATCCTTCTACTACTCTGTCATCTTAGCCCCTCAAATTTCCTATATTTTCTTCTAAAAGATTTATGGTTTCTGGTCTTACATTTAGGTATTTAAGCCATTTTGAGTAACTTTTTGTAAGTGGTTTAAGACTGGGGTCCAATTTCATTTGTTTGCATGTGAATATCCAGTTTTCCAACATTATTTTTTGAAAAGATTATCCATTCCCCATGGAACATTCTTGACTCCTTTGTGAAATTAATAGTTGACTATATATGCATGGTTTATTTCTGGGCTCTTGGGTCTGATCCATTGGTCTACATGTCTATTTTTATGCCAGTGGAACACTATTTTCATTATTATAGTTTTATAATATGGTTTGAAATCAGGTAGTTGATGCCTCCAACTTTGTTTTTCCTTCTCATGATTACTTTGGTTATTCAGAGTCTATTACAATTCCATATGAATTTTGTAATTTTTTCTGTTTTGTGAAAAAAATGCCATTGGAATTTTGACAGATTGTTGATAGGGATTGAACTGAATCTGTAGATTGCTCTGGGTAGTACAGGCATTTTAACAGAATTCTTCTGCTCTATGAACACTGAATATCTTCCCATTTATATATGTCTCCTTCAATTTTTTTCATCTATGTCTCATAACTTTCAGTGTACAGACTCTTGGTTAAATTTGTTTAACTCTTCTTTATTAAATTTATTACTAAAGTATTTTATTGTTTTGATGCTATTATAAATGAGATTGTTGTCTTTATTTCTTTTGCAGACAGTTCATTGTCAGGGTATAGAAACATAACTGATATTTGTATATTGATTTTGTATAATGGAACTTTCCTGAATTTGGTGATTAGATCTAACAGTTTTTTGGTAGCATCTTTAGGGTTTTCTATATGTAGGGTCATGTCATGTAAAGACAGAGACAATTTTACTTATTCCTTTTGACTTGGATGATTTTTATTTCTTTTTCTTGCTTAATTTCTATGGCTGGACTTTCCATACTATGTTGAATGGGAGCGATGAAATTGAGTATTCTTGTCTTATTCCTGATCTTTGAGGAAAAGCTTTTAAATTCTCACCATTGAGCATGATGTTAGCTGTGCACTTGTCAAATATGGCCTTTATTATGTTGAGGTATTCCTTCCATATACGATTTGTTACTGAATTCAGTTTGCTAGTATTTTATTGAGAATTTATGTATCTATATTAATCAGAGATATTGGCCTATAATGTTCTATTCTTGTAGTATCCTTACCTAGCTTTGGTGTCAGTGTAATGCTGGCCTTGTAAAATGAGTTTGAGAATGTTCATTCCTCTTCAACATTTTAGAAGAGTGAGAAGGATTGGTGTAAATTCTTCGGTAAATGTTTGGTAGAACTCATCACTGAAGCAGTCTGGTCCTGGGCCTTTCTTTGCTGAGAGGCTTTTGATTACTGATTCAGTCTCTTTACTAGTTATTGACCTGTTCAGATTTCCTGTTTCTTCATGATTCAGTCTTCTATATTTCTAGTTTATCCATTTTTTTTCTTCGTTGTCAAGTTTGCTGGCTTTTACTTGTCTGTTGTCATTTCTTATGATCCTTTATACAGCAGCCCCCACTTTATCCACAGTCTCACTTTCCAAGGTTTCAGGTACCCGCAGTCAAATGTGGTCTGGAAGCAGATGATCTGCCTCCTGAAGTATCAGAAGGTCAGTCATAGCCTACAGTTACAGCACAATGCCTATGTCATTCACCTCACTTCATCTCACCATGTAGGTATTTATCACCTCATATCACTGCAAGAAGGTTAAGTACAGTACAATAAGATATATTGAGAGAAAGAGACTACATTCCCATAACTTTTATTATAGTATATTGCAGTAAGTGTTCTATTTTGTTATTATTGTTTTGTTTTGTTTTGTTTTGTTTTGTTTTAAGTAAGCTCCACACCTAGTGTACAGCCCAACACAGGGCTTAAATTCATGACTCTGAGATCAAGATATGAGCTGAGATCAAGAGTCGAATGCTTAACTGACCGAGCCACCCAGGTGTCCCTAGTTATTGTTAATCTCTTGTCGTGCCTAATTTGTAAATTAAATTTTATCATATGTATGCATAGGTAAAAACATAGCATATATAGAGTTCAGTACTATCTGTGGTTTCAGGTAAGTATCAATTGAGGCCTTGGTATTTTACCAAATTTGTAACAGTGCTATAAAATTGTGATTTTTTTCCTTCTAGGTTTATGATTGTCTCTTTTTTTTTATGTTTATTTTTGAGAGAGAGAGGAAGGAAGAATGAGCGGGGGTAGGGGCAGAGAGAGAGGGAGACACAGAATCCAAAGCAGGCTCCAGGCTCTGTCACAGAGCCCGACATGGAGCTCAAACTCATGAACTGCAAAATCGTGACCTGAGCTGAAGTCAGACACTTAACCCATTGAGACATCCAGGCACCCCTATGTTTGTCTCTTAATTGTAGTTGTGGTTTTTCTGTGGGAATGAATAGAAATTTTAAATGTTGACATAGTTAAATGTCTCCCTAGTTTTTTCCATTGCTTTTCAGTTGTTACCTTCCAAGAGTTTGATAAATATTCACTTCTATGTTTTTCTATGTTTTGATTTGTTTTTATATGTTTAACTCAAGCCATCAGGAATTTATCTTGATGTTTGATGTGAGGTGAGAATCTACATAACTTTTTCCAAACTGCTAAACAATTGCTCCAACATAATTAATTGAATAACTACTTATTTTTCCATTGATTAGTGATGTATCCTTTGTATTGATTTCATATTGTATTCAAATTTATTTCTGGAATATTTTGTGCCACTAACAGTTTCTTTCCATACTATTTAAAGGTGTTTATAATTGTGTGTTATAATACGCTTTAATACTCACCAGATGGTTTTCAAAGATATAATTGTTTTTCTTCTAGAAATATTTTTGATGAGGATTATTTGCTAATTATGTTTAAAACACTGATATAAAGAACTTTTAAAAATTATAACAGCACAACATGGTCATAGAAATAATGCAAACAATATTGAAGGGTATAAAGCAAACAGAACTCCTCTACTCCCATGCACTATGTCCCTTTCAACAAGTGCCACTATTAACACTTTTTGTTTGTATTCTTCTGGAAATTGTCCATGTATATATTTATGAGAACCTACATAATGTCTATTACCTCACCCCCAATTTTTACATAAATTGGTTCATACTACACATTCAGTTCTCAAACTTGTTTTTTCCCTTCCCTTTTCATAATAGTAGTATACTCCATATCCAGAAAGAACTATAAAATAACTTGTAAAGTTCCAAAATATTCCATTGATGTTTTGTCTGGAATTGCATCAAATCCTATACACACTAACAGGCATACTGAATTTCCTTTACTTCCTCAGCCATCAAGTGCTTCCTCCTGTTTCTTGGTCTTACTGAGGAATTTCTCTTAGATAGAAAGAATACCCTCATGTGCTTCAAGCCCTTTATGCCTCTCCTTTATCTTGGTAATTCTCAGCTACCTTTTAGGCATTAGCTTGTGATATTTTCTCCTGAAAAACCTTGTTTGCATTTTTTTCCTGTATTTAGTCTTCAATAAAATCACATTAATTCTATTCTTTTTGGAAATTCTAATGAAATTTCCTTTTTTTAAATTTTTTGCAGTATTTATTTATTTTTAAGAGACAGAGAGTGAGTAGGGAGGGGCAGAGAGAGAGGGAGACACAGAATACAAAGCAGCCTCCAGGCTCTGAGCTGTCAGCACAGAGCCTGATGCGGGGCTTGAACCCATGAACCATGAGATCATGACCTGAGTGGAAATCAAGAGTTGGACACTTAACCAACTGAGCCACCCAGGCGCCCCAATCTGATGAAATTTTCTGATGTCTACTAATACAATTGCAAATAATGAGAGTTTATCTATTTCTGCTTCATCTTTATTGCACTAACCAGAACTCCCACTGCAATATTACATAATAGTGATAGTGGACACCCTACTATCTGTGTCTACTTTTAATGAGTATGTCTTCCCTCTTTTGTTTTCAAATATTGTCTACTGGTGGCTTGAAATGTGTACTAAGTTAGGGAAGTGACTATTTAGTCCTATTATTTTAGAGAATAAGGATTTTTATTTTACTTATTTTACTTACCTTTTGACATCTGTTGAGATTATTGTGATTTTTTTGTATGACTTATTTACATAACATACCACAGAAAAAGTTTCCTAATATTGAATCTTGATTGCTTGTCTAGGATACAATCCCTTTGGTTCTTGTAGATTAAATACATATTATTGCTTTCTCTTTCTCATATTTTGTTTAGCATTTTTCATATCTACATTAATAAAGTTAGTAATATCTTTTTATGATTTGAGAGAAGCCTCTCAGAATAAAATAATATCAACATTTTTTTAATGTTTACTTTTTTTGAGAGGGAGAATGCAAGCAGGGGAGGGACAGAAAGAGAGGGAGAGAGAGAACCCCAAGGCAGGGCTCGATCCCACGAATCATGAGATCATAACCTGAGCCGAAATCAAGGGATGGATGCTCAATTGACTGAGCCACCCAGGCACCTCAGAACATAACATTTAGAAGGTAGGTAGTCTCTACTTATGCCAGAATACCTTATATTATAAATGTACAACAACTGATATTCTGGTAGATAAAAATAGCATCCTGTGAATTTGATTAGCAGAACCCATATAATCTTATTTTCCCTAGGTGAATCAAATCCCTCAACCTATAGTGCTTCTAAGTGAATACTGTATTGGGGCAGAAATATGAATAGCCATGAGAACTGACTGGAAGAAGTCAGCACACCAATTCTCACTACAAGTTCCTAAGTCAAATACCTTATTTTCAGAGCACAAAAACATTACAAAATAGACACCAGAGATTTCTTTTGCCTCTAAATTATTTTGACTGTGAGGGTTTGAATTTATATGTCTGCCTCTGTTCACCAATATCTTTTTAGGGATTTTCTTTTCATTTGCCTTAAACAAGTTCTATTTTTCTCATTTTCATTTTGTGACACAAATATCTTTTAAGGCATATCAAGTATTTAGTAGCCCTTATATCCAGAAACACTAGCACTTTTATAACGTTGAAGGTAATATGCCAGTGACTCTAATGTCATTCAATCTCTTCAGTACAAGGTTTTTACCACACACAATAACTTTCTTACCAATCATAGAAAAAAAATCCCTAGAGTACTTTTAACTTTTTAAGTTAATTTTTGAGAGACAGAGAGACAGAGCCTGAGCAGGGGGAGGGGCAGAGAGAGAGGGAGACGCAGAATTCGAAGCAGGCTCCAGGCTCTGAACTGTCAGCACAGAGCCCGATGCAGGGCTCAAACCCACGAGAACTGTGAGATCATGACCTGAACTGAAGTCAGATGCTTAACTGATTGAGCCATGCAGGCACCCACCTAGAGTACTTCTAAGTCCTTTTGAAGCTATAAAGGCCAACTTTGCTTTAGTCTCTGGTTCACTTACTAATACCCCAATACACACCTTTGGTTGAAATTACTTAAGCAGATCTATGCCAGGCATTAGTTATTCATCTGGCTTTGTAATAACATTTTTTCAAGTTAATGCTCACTTTGGGTTGAGAATTTAAATGATTCAGCCAGGGACTGACAGATGTGGAAATCATGCCCAGCTACACTGATTCTATTATGCTCCTCTTCAGATAACTTTCTTCAGGAATTAAAGTCAATTCTCTGAAATTAAAAGTATCCTAATGGAGTTACGTTATTTTGTATCTTTATTGTGGATGTAGTTTTGTTTTCTTACCAATCTGTCTGAAAATGGTTAGAATAGGCATAACGTTGCCTTTATTTGTAGCAACCACATTCGTACATACATTATTTAACTTGGCTCATGTAACTTATTCCTTATGCATAGCAATTACATCTATAATTACAATTTTTTGCCTTTGGGTAGGATGTTCAGAAAATAGGAGGAGGGCTACTGCTTTGGCAAAATTATTCCTGCATAAGAACACATATATTTTTCAAAGCTTACACAATGTGAAGGCTTAACAATAAAATATATATCTTCTATTTCCTTAACATCAAAGGCACTTCCAATAAGGCCATCAAAAGTTGTTAGCAAGGACCATAGAGGGAAAAATGTCTCAAAATTGTCTCTCAATCTTTACAGTCGTACCACATCTTCTGTTCTTCTGTATACAAACAATATTTCATAGAAGTTTGCTTTGCATTAACAAAATTTTGTTAAGAAAAGTGTTCTGATATTTGGAAATTAGGAAAAGGATGACTACATACTTTTTTTAAATGTCACTCCAAAGCACTAATGGCTCTCTCCAAGGATTAACTAAATAGGGGTTTTTACTTTTGCTTGACTTACTATTTACTCTTGATTAGGGACTAGATTCTATAGAATTAGGCTTTAGATTTCTTTCTGGAATTAAGGTAATTCTGATGCTTATGGTTCCTTTGCCCTGTTAGACATTAACTAGTTTGCATCTGTTAGCAAATTCACTTCCCCTTTCCTTTCATGGGATAACCATCTTTCTTGGGTATTTTGAATTCTCCCATGAACCAGCTTTACCTCTTCATGGTTCTCTCAATAATAAGTTAAGAAACCCTTGACACTTGCCCACTATAATATTTATGTAAGAAACAAGTCTTAATTTTTAAAAAAATGTACTTTGACAATTCTCATGTTTAACACATAGTTCACTTTTAAGACCAAAGGCTCCTAGATGTTATTTTTCTTCTAGGTCTTCTCAACAAAATATGAAGGCAGGTGGTTTCAAATACTGTAAAACATGAGAAACCTATAAATTCTTGAGGCATATTTCTGAATGCAAACATCAATTAAAGCATTTTTTATAAAATTCCCATCACTGGTAAGTTCATGTGCAGTTTTTTCCCTTAAATTAAAAAGTAATTATGTATACACACAGAAAGACACACACAAATTATGGGTAGAATTTAATAGGTTGCATCTGACCAATGTCCCAATGCAATAATTAGGGGAAAAATGGATAAATGACAAAAATATTTTTTAGACATCAGAGTGATGTGGATGCAAAATGGACTGGATAATATTACAGCTACGATATGTAAGCAACCCAAGTATACATCCATAGATGAATGGATAAAGAAAATGTGATATGTGTGTGTGTGTGTGTGTGTACACCATAAAAAAAATTTAAATCTTACCATTTGCAACAACATGGATGGATCTAGAGGGAATAATGCTAAGTGAAATAAGTCAGTCAGAAAAAGACAAATAACATGATTTCACTCACATGTGGAATATAAAAACCAAACAAACAAAGGAAAAAAGAGACAAAAAACGGGCCTACAAATATAAAGAACAAACTTGTGGTTACTAGAAGGGAGATGGGTAGGGGGATGGGTAAAATAGGTGAAGGAAATTCAGAGTACACTCGTGATAAGCCCTGAGTAATTTATAGAATTGTTGAAACATCATATTGTACACCTGAAACTAATATAATACTGTGTGTTAATTATACTTGAATTAAAAAAAATAAAAATTAAAAAAAGGTTGGAGTGGCATTTTAATATCAGAAAATTGGACTTCAGAACAGGAATACTTCCTGGGAAAAAAAGAAAAATTACATAATGACAAAGGTTCAGTTCACCAAGAATAAACAAAAATGAGAAGTGTACATGCACAAAAGACCTTCAGAATATAGGAAGCAAAATCTGATAGAATTGAAGAAATACAGACATATTCAAAATTATGGTTGATGATTTCAACATTTTTCTCTCTGTAATCTATTAAAAAATTAGACCAAAAATCAATAAGGAATTAGAAGACTTGAACAACATTATCAACCAATTTGACCTAATTAATATTCATAGAACACTCCACCCACCATAGTAGATTAGTCATCCTTTTCAAGAAAATACGAAACATTTACCAAGACAGATGATATTCTGGGCCATAAAACAAACAAAACACATTTAAAATAATTAAAGTAATACAGAATATGTTTTCTCATTATAACAGAATAAAAGTAAAAAGAAAGATTTTGGAAAAAAATCTATTCAGAAATTGAAAAAATTCTTCTAAATAACCAATGGGTTGAAGAATATCTTGCAAAGAAAATTAGAAAATATTTGCAATTGAATGAAAGTGAAAATATAACTTAGCAAATCTACTGGGATACAGATAAAACTGTCCTTAGAGGGAAATTTTTAGCACTAATGCTTATATTAGAAAATAAGAAAGATCTCAAATCAATGACCTAACCTTTTAACAAAGTAGGAAATGGGGGCGCCTGGGTGGCTCAGTCGGTTAGGCATCTGACTTTGGCTCAGGTCACGATCTTACTGCTCCTGAGTTCAAACCGTGCATCAGGCTCCGTACTAACAGCTCGGAGCCTGGAGCCTGCTTCAGATTCTGTCTCCATCTCTCTCTGCCCCTCCCCTCCTCTCGCTTGTGTGCTTTCTCTCTCTCAAATTAAAAAAATAAAAATAAAATTAAAAAAATAAAAAAAAAGAAAGTAGGAAATATACCTGGGAAGTCATAAGAGCTAGTACAACAAAAACAAAATTGTAAAGAACAAAGTTGGAAGACTCTTCCTACAAGGTTTCAAGATTTATTGTAAATAATAAAGTAACCAAAACAGTGTAAAGTGAAACGATAAACACATAGATCAATGAAACCAAGCAGTACAAAACAGACCCCTACATATGTAACCAGCAGATTTTCAACAAAATTGCAAAGAGAATTCAATAAGGAGCAATCATCTTTTGCACAAATAGGTTGGAAAAGTTGGATATCCATTTAAAAAACAAGACAAAACAAAACCTCAACCCATAACACAGACCATACATAAAAAAATGAGTCAAATGAATTATAGATATATGGAAAACCTAAAGCTATAAAACTATAACAATAAAATGCTGGATGAAGTCTTTGTGTCCTTAGGTCATGCAAATATCTCATAGATTTTTTTTCCAATAATTTCATGAACCATAAAAGAAAAAATTGATACATTTTTTTCATGTCAAATTTAAAAATGTCAGCTCTTCAAAAGACCATAACTGGGAGAAAAATATTTGAAAAATACTTATCAGTTAAAGGTCTCATGTCTTAAATATATAAAAAGATAAGTGACAGACTGGGAGAAAAATATTTAAAAAACACATATCAGTTAAAGGTCTCATGTCCTAAATATATAAAGATTTCTTAAAACTCAGTCAGACTTGGGGCACCTGGGTGGCTCAGTCAGTTAAGCATCCAACTTCAGCCTAGTTCATGATCTCACCATTCCCCAGTTTGAGCCCCGCATCAGGCTCTGTGCTGACAGCTCAGAGCCTGGAGTCTGCTTCAGATTCTGTGTCTCCCTCTCTCTCTCTGCCCCTTCCCCACTCACGCTCTGTCTGTCTCTCTCAAAAATAAACATTAAAAAAAAAAACAAACCCAATGAGACTAAAACAAACAATCCAGGAAAAAAAAACTTGGTGAAATATGCGAGCAGATACTTTATAAAAGCAGACATGGATAACAAATAAACACATAAAAAGATGTTCTACATTAGCAATCATTAGGAAAATGCAAATTAAAACCACAACGAGATTCCACTACACACTTATTGGAATGGCAAACAATAAGCCTGACAATACCCAGGGCTGATGAAGATGTGGAATCCCTATACATTATTTGTGGTAATAAAAAAGTGACATGACTACTTTGGAAATGAGTTCAGATCCTTACTCATCACATGGCACAGCAGTTGATTCCTAGGTATCTACCAAATAAAAAGGAAAACATATTCAAACAAAAACCTACACCTGAATGTTCATAGTGTTATTCAAAATCACCAGAAATTGGTAACAAGTCAAAAACATTGTTCATAACAGCCCCAAAGTGGAAACAACTCAGATAACTTTCAACTGGTGAATGGATAAACAGACAGGTATGTTCATGAATTGAAATACTATGCAGCAATAAGAAAGAGCAAAAGACTTTTATGACAACATATATAGATAGATATAGATATAGACACTGATATATAAAATATATTTATATAAGTGATATATAAAAATACAATGATATACATATATATCATTACCTTCAACAACTGCAGAAAACACATTCAAGTTCATGTGAAATATTTACCAAAATATATTATATGGCATGCATAAAAGAAGTCTGAACAAAATTCAAAAGATAAAAATCATATAGGGCATACTCTCAGATGATGGTAAAATGAAACTAGAAATCAATTAATGGAAAGGTAAATAAAAAAAACCAAAAATGTTTGGAAATGAAGCTATGTTCTTCTAAATAACCCAGTAGTCAAGAAAATACGAGGACAATTAGATAATAAAAATTCAACACACTAAAATTCATGGGATGTAGTAAACGCAGTGTGTTCCATTTATTATTTTTGGCCTCTCAGCTCCAAATCCACCTATAAGCCAGCTTTGTGAAAATGGGTTTGGGCCCTTTAAACATTTTTCCTTGCTGGCTGGAACTCTGTCATTAGAGGGCACTGGACATAAATTGTAGGAAGAAAATGTTTTTGCTTCCTCATTCTGGTATGCTTGCTGGGCAAGCGTCTCCAGGACACATTGGTTTCCCTAGCACTAGGCTTCTGCATCTCACAGCGACCAGCCGCCTCCCCTGGAGCTCCCTTGGGCAGCTTTGTAGCAAAGTGCCTCCCGCAGAGAGTTTCTCTGACACCTCAGAAGGTGGATTTCCAGCACTTTACTAGTATGGTGCCACAAGTACTTCTCTGCCATCCAATGAGCCACAGCAGCCTTCCATAGCAATGTCTGGATCTCAGGCCTTGAGGGGGCCTCTCTCTTGGGTGTGCTGTATCAGCTCTAAGAGTAATGGCTGTAGAATCTTTTTTACTGTTTGCTGACCAATCCGTCAATACTCCAATCAGTAGTATGGTTAATAATTATATTAGGGGCACCTGGGTGGCTTAGTCAGTTAAGCATCTGACTCTTGATTTTGGCTCAGGTCATGATCTCACTGGTTGTGAGATACAGCCCTATGTTGGGCTCTATGCTGGGTATGCAGCCTGCTTAAGATTCTCTCTTTCCCTCTGCCCCTCCCCCACTTGTGCACACTCTCTCTTTTTTTTTTTAATTTTTTTTTTAACGTTTATTTATTTTTGAGACAGAGAGAGACAGAGCGTGAACAGGGGAGGAGCAGAGAGAGAGGGAGACACAGAATCCGAAGCAGGCTCCAGGCTCTGAGCTGTCAGCACAGAGCCCAACGCGGGGCTCGAACTCACGGACCGTGAGATCATGACCTGAGCCGAAGTCGGACGCTTAACCGACCAAGCCACCCAGGCGCCCCACACTCTGTCTCTCTTAAAAAAATAAATACAATTAAAGTTAAGAAAATAATGATTACTTATACTAAACCTTTTCTTTGAAATTACTGTGTGATTTCTCTCTCCTGATTGGACCTATTGATTCATAGTGCTTAGAAAATAAATTATTTTAAAAACATATATTAGAAAAGAAAAAAAAGGGGCACCTGGATGGCTCAATCAGTTAAGCATCCGACTGTTGGTATTGGGTCAGGTCATGATCTCACAGTGGTTTGTGAGCTCAAGCCTGCATAAGGGTCTGTGCTGGCAGTACAGAGCCTGCTTGGGATTCTCTTTCTGCCTCTCCCCCGCTTACCTGCACAGATCAATTTCTAAGGCACCATCTTGAGAAATACAGAAAGAATTAAAGGAAATTAATAAAAATGAATACAAAAATTGATAAAACAGAAAGCTGACATAAAATGGAGAAAAATCAACAAGGTCAACATTTTTTCTTTTAGAATATCAATATATTTGATAAACTCCTTGCAAGAGCACCCAAGAAAGAGAAGGTATAAATTACTAACATCAGAATGAAAGGAGGATATCACCACAGATCCTATAGACATAAAAATATAATAAAATGTCATTATGAACAGTTTTATACAAATAAATTTGACAACCTAAATAAAATGGAGGATTTCCTTTAAGATAACAATTTATCTTAGTTGACACAAGAAAAATCAGAAAATCTAAATAGTTGTTAAATATGTTAAGTCTATAATTAAAACCTATCCCCCAAAGAAAAATTCAAGTCTAGAAGTCTTTACTGATGAAATATTGGAACATTTAAGGAAGAAGTAGTACTAATCTTACATAACCTCTTTAAGGATGAGAGAAAGAACATTTATTCATAACTTATTTTATAAGGCCAGTATAACCCTGACACAAAAATATAACTAGGAAATTATAAGACAAAATTACAGAATAATATTTCTTATTAATAGACACACAGAGCAAAATATTAGAAAATCAAACCCATAGAATATATTAAAGAATATATATCATAATATGTCATGACTAAATTTGCTTATTCTAGGAATTGAAAAGTGGTTTGAATTTTGAAAGTTAGTAAATATTATTCACCTTATTAAGGTAATGAAAGTGAAAGTCATATGATTACCTCGACAGATGCAAAAAGGCATCCAATTAAATTAACCACTAGTTTGTGATAAAAACTATCAGCAAACTATGAATAGAAAACTCCTTTAATGTGATTAAATTTATATACAAAAAGCCCACTGCTAAAATATTTAATATTGAAATGTTGTATGCTTTCTCCCTGAGTTCAGGAATAATTCAGGTACTTTTGTTTTTATTCTATCAATCATTTTATTACTTCACTAATCAGATCCTAATTAGTACAAGGCAAGAAAAAAGAATTAAATGGTATAAATATTGGAAAGGAGCCAGTAAAACTGTCATTCCAGGTGATATTATTGTAAATAATAGAAAATCTCAAAAGAAATATATACTATTAGAGTTAATAAATGAATTAAGCTGCTAATATTGTATTTCTATGTACTTGCAAAAAACAATTAGTAAATTAAACTTTAGAAACAATACCATTAACAATAGTTTGGGAAAACTTCAAATATCTAGTAATGAATCGGATGAAAGATGTAAGATCACTAAACTGAAAACTATAAAACATTGAAGGGAAAAATTAAAGAAGATCTAAATAAATGGATGTTCATGGATTTGGAGAGTCAATATTGTAAAGATGTCAATTCTCAAATTAATTTATTGATTTAATGCAATCTCAGTCAAGATCCCAGTAGGCTTTTCTGTAGAAATTTTTAAGGGGATAATAAAATTTATATGGAAATGCAAATAGCATATAATAGGCAAGAAATCAGATTGAAGAAATTGTTGGAAGATTTACATTATCAGATATCAAGACTTAGCATAAAGCGATAATATTTAAGACAGTGTGATATTCTCTCTGCCCCTCCCCCATTCATGCTCTGCCTCTCTCTGTCTCAAAAAAAAAAAAAAAAAAACTTTCTTAAAAAAAAAAAAGTGGGGGCGCCTGGGTGGCTCAGTCGGTTAAGCGGCCGACTTAGGCTCAGGTCACGATCTCGCGGTCCGTGAGTTCGAGCCCCGCGTTGGGCTCTGGGCTGATGGCTCAGAGCCTGGAGCCTGCTTCCGATTCTGTGTCTCCCTCTCTCTCTGCCCCTCCCCCGTTCATGCTCTGCCTCTCTCTGTCTCAAAAATAAATAAACGTTAAAAAAAATTTTTTTTTTAAAATAGTAAATTTTAGAGAACATTATTGTAGTGTGATCTCATTTGTGAAAAAAAAATATATGCATACATTTATGTAGTAGGCTGGTAGTTAGGCTTATATCCCCTATGTAAAAATATATTTACAAAACTTTTAGAAGACCACATGGGTCATAATTTGCCAACCCCTGTTCTAGAAGATAACATAGAAGAATAATTTTATGACTTTGGGTAGGCAGTGATTTATTAAATAATACCTCCCAAAAAACCATGAACCATAAAAGATTGATAAATTAAAGTTCCGAAATTCTATTTCTCAAAAGATACAATTAGAAGAGTCAAAAAGCAAGACACAGGGATGCCTGGTGGTTCAGTCAGTTGAGCATCTGACTTTGGCTCAGGTCATGATCTCATAATTTGTGAGTTCCAGCCCCGCGTCAGGCTCTGTGCTGATGGCTCGGAGCCAGGAGCCTGCTTTGGATTCTGTGTCTCCCTCTCTTCTGCCCCTCCCTGGCTCATGCTCTGTCTCTCTCTCTCTCAAAAATAAATAAACATTAAAAAATTAAAAAAAGAGCAAGATACAGCCTAAAACAAGTTATTTGTGATATATATGCTTATGTACTTCTGTATGTATATATGTACATATCATGTATACAGCATGTGTATCCAACAAATAACTCAAAGCCACAATATCTAAAGAATGGCAACAAATCAATAAGTAAAAGATAAATAATTCAATGAAGATAAACCGCTCCAACAAAACGAACAATAAACTTGAGATATTTTGCAGAGGACACTATTAGTATGGACATAAGAATCTGAAAAGATGTTCCTTATGATCAATAATCAGAGAAATGCAAATGAAAATAAAGCCATAATAAAATATCAGTACATACTCAGAATGGCTAAAATTAAAAAGACTGATAATATGAAGTGGAAGCCAGGATATGGAGCAACTAGAACTGGAACTTTCATACATTACCAATGAAGTGTAAATTGTTACAACCTTTTTGAATCACTGAGGTCTACTAAAACCTCCCCTATGACCCAGTAGTTCCAACACTAGGTATGTAAGAGAAAATGCATGAATTATGTCACACAAAAAGCATGTATAAGACTATCATAGCAGTTTTCTTCATAATAGTCCTAAACTGGAAATAAATGTCTATCAACAGTAAAATGAATAAATTGTGGCAGAATAGAATACTACAAGCCGTTAAAAAGAACTGATAACATGGATGAATATAACAGACAAGATACTAAACAAAAACACCCAGGCGCAAAACTAGAACAAACTGTATAATTCTATTTCTATGAATTTCAGACAGACAAAATAATCGATGGTAGTGGGTACAAGTGGGAGCATTCTGGAGGACAGAATTATTCTACATATTGATCTAGGTAGTGGTTATATGAGTAATACATATGTAATTATTCATTGGGCTGTATATTTACAATTTGTGCACTTTAGTTTCAGTATGTCAAAACTCGAAAAGAATTGTTTTAAATCATAGAAGTTTACATGAATATATTTTCACCTGAAAGATTCAAAGAACACTGTAAGACATAGAGTCTTTCCTATGTCAATCCTACCTTTTTCCTCATTCCTAACATCCTAATTCCATGTTAATCCTACCTTTAGTTCTTGCACCCCCATTCCTGTTGTCCTCTCTAAAGAAAATCAAGTGAGCTTACTTCCAAATCAATTTTTATGCATTTATGTGCATAAATATATGCCATTGAATAGTAACGTTAAAAAATACATTCATGCTTTACAATAATTCTATACTTTCAACCCTAAAAACACATCTCGAGCTCTTTCCATGTCTAATGCAGATCACTCTAATTTTTTAAAGCAACACCCTATTCATAGTATTGATGTAACATAACATAATTAATAGTTATCTTCCAATTAGTAGAAATTTAGATTATTCCTAATTTTTCAATATTCAAAACAATGCTGCAACAAACATTCTTAAGTTTCCTTTAGTGCACACAAACAAGTATTTTGTGGTACACTATGAACAATTAATTTCTTTTGGCTAAAACGAGAGAAACAAAATTGCAGAGTAAAAGAAAATTGTACAGTAAAAGTTTTGGTAACTTCTGCCAAAGTGGTTTCTCAGAAAGCCTTACAAATTACATTTTGACCAAGTGTACATAAAAATACCTAATTCTTGGAGAGAGAGGGAAGATGGCGGCGTAGGAGGACGCTGGGCTCACCGCGCATCCTGCTGATCACTTAGATTCCACCTACACCTGCCTAAATAACCCAGAAAACCGCCAGAGGATTAGCAGAACAGAGTCTCTGGAGCCAAGCGCAGACCAGAGGCCCACGGAAGACGGTAGGAAGGGTGGCGAGGCAGTGCGTGCTCCACGGACTGGCGGGAGGGAGCCGGGGCGGAGGGGCAGCCTATCGGCCAAGCAGAGCCCCCGACTCTGGCAGGCAAAAGCGGAGGGGCCTGACGGACTGTGTTCCGACAGCAAGCGCGACTTAGCGTCTGGGAGGTCATAAGTTAACAGCTCTGCTCAGAAAGCGGGAAGGCTGGAGGACAAAGGGAGGGAGAGCTGCTGAGCCCCGGGACGACAGAGCTCAGTTTGGTGGGGAACAAAGGCGCTCACCAGCATCATCTCCCCCGCCCATCCCACAGCCAAAATCCCAAAGGGAACCAGTTCCGGCCAGGGAACTTGCTCGCTCCGCGCAAACACCCAACTCTGTGCTTCTGCGGAGCCAAACCTCCGGCAGCGGATCTGACTCCCTCCTGCTGCCACAGGGCCCCTCCTGAACTGGATCACCTAAGGAGAAGCGAGCTAAGCCTGCCCCTCCTGCCCCCGTGCACCTTGGCTACCCACCCCAGCTAATACGCCAGATCCCCAGCACCACAAGCCTGGCAGTGTACAAGTAGCCCAGATGGGCCACGCCACCCCACAGTGAATCCCACCCCTAGGAGAGGGGAAGAGAAGGCACACACCAGTCTGACTGTGGCCCCAGCGGTGGGCTGGGGGCAGACATCAGGTCTGACTGCAGCCCCGCCCACCAACTCCAGTTATACACCACAGCACAGGGGAAGTGCCCTGCAGGTCCTCACCACTCCAGGGACTATCCAAAATGACCAAATGGAAGAATTCCCCTCAGAAGAATCTCCAGGAAATAACAACAGCTAATGACCTGATCAAAAAGGATTTAAATAATATAACAGAAAGTCAATTTAGAATAATAGTCATAAAATTAATCCCTGGGCTTGAAAACAGTATAGAGGACAACAGAGAATCTCTTGCTACAGAGATCAAGGGACTAAGGAACAGTCACAAGGAGCTGAAAAATGCTTTAAACGAAATGCAAAACAAAATGGAAACAACGACAGCTCGGATTGAAGAGGCAGAGGAGAGAAGAGGTGAACTAGAAGTGAAAGTTATGGAAAAAGAGGAAGCTGAGAGAGAGAGAGATAAAAAAATCCAGGAGTATGAGGGGAAAATTAGAGAACTAAGTGATACACTAAAAAGAAATAATATACGCATAATTGGTATCCCAGAGGAGGAAGAGAGAGGGAAAGGTGCTGAAGGGGTACTTGAAGAAATTATAGCTGAGAACTTCCCTGAACTGGGGAGGGAAAAAGGCATTGAAATCCAAGAGGCACAGAGAACTCCCTTCAGACG
Source organism: Panthera onca (assembly GCF_046562875.1). Classification (NCBI taxonomy): domain Eukaryota; kingdom Metazoa; phylum Chordata; class Mammalia; order Carnivora; family Felidae; genus Panthera; species Panthera onca. The sequence continues at coordinate 48,223,526 of NC_138344.1, forward strand.
TAACTTGAATCGATCTTCTGCACAACATATCATAGTGAAACTGGCAAAATACAAGGATAAAGAGAAAATTCTGAAAGCAGCAAGGGATAAACGTGCCCTCACATATAAAGGGAGACCTATAAGACTCGTGACTGATCTCTCTTTTGAAACTTGGCAGGCCAGAAAGGACTGGCACGATATCTTCAGTGTGCTAAACAGAAAAAATATGCAGCCGAGAATCCTTTATCCAGCAAGTCTGTCATTTAGAATAGAAGGAGAGACAAAGGTCTTCCCAAACAAACAAAAACTGAAGGAATTTGTCACCACTAAACCAGCCCTACAAGAGATCCTAAGGGGGATCCTGTGAGACAAAGTACCAGAGACATCACTACAAGCATAAAACATACAGACATCACAATGACTCTAAACCCGTATCTTTCTATAATAACACTGAATGTAAATGGACTAAATGCGCCAACCAAAAGACATAGGCTATCAGAATGGATAAAAAAACAAGACCCATCTATTTGCTGTCTACAAGAGACTCATTTTAGATCTGAGGACACCTTTAGATTGAGAGTGAGGGGATGGAGAACTATTTATCATGCTACTGGAAGTCAAAAGAAAGCTGGAGTAGCCATACTTCTATCAGACAAACTAGACTTCAAATTAAAGGCTGTAACAAGAGATGAAGAAGGGCATTATATAATAATTACAGGGTCTATCCATCAGGAAGAGCTAACAATTATAAATGTCTATACGTCGAATACCGGAGCCCCGAAATATATAAAACAATTACTCACAAACATAAGCAACCTTATTGATAAGAATGTGGTAATTGCAGGGGACTTTAACACCCCACTTACAGAAATGGATAGATCATCTAGACACACGGTCAATAAAGAAACAAGGGCCCTGAATGATACATTGGATCAGATGGACTTGACAGATCTATTTAGAACTCTGCATCCCAAAGCAACAGAATATACTTTCTTCTTGAGTGCACATGGAACATTCTCCAAGATAGATCATATACTGGGTCACAAAACAGCCCTTCATAAGCTTACAAGAATTGAAATTATACCACGCATACTTTCAGACCACAATGCTATGAAGCTTGAACTCAACCACAGGAAAAAGTCTGGAAAACCTCCAAAAGCGTGGAGGTTAAAGAACACCCTACTAACGAATGAGTGGGTCAACCAGGCAATTAGAGAAGAAATTAAAAAATATATGGAAACAAACGAAAATGAAAATACAACAATCCAAACGCTTTGGGACACAGCAAAGGCAGTCCTGAGAGGAAAATACATTGCAATCCAGGCCTATCTCAAGAAACAAGAAAAATCCCAAATACAAAATCTAACAGCACACCTAAAGGAAATAGAAGCAGAACAGCAAAGGCAGCCTAAAGCCAGCAGAAGAAGAGAAATAATAAAGATTAGAGCAGAAATAAACAATATAGAATCTAAAAAAACTGTAGAGCAGATCAACGAAACCAAGAGTTGGTTTTTTGAAAAAATAAACAAAATTGACAAACCTCTAGCCAGGCTTCTCAAAAAGAAAAGGGAGATGACCCAAATAGATAAAATCATGAATGAAAATGGAATTATTACAACCAATCCCTCAGAGATACAAACAATTATCAGGGAATACTATGAAAAATTATATGCCAACAAATTGGACAACCTGAAAGAAATGGACAAATTCCTAAACACCCACACTCTTCCAAAACTCAATCAGGAGGAAATAGAAAGCTTGAACAGACCCATAACCTGCGAAGAAATTGAATTGGTTATCAAAAATCTCCCAACAAATAAGAGTCCAGGACCAGATGGCTTCCCAGGGGAGTTCTACCAGATGTTTAAAGCAGAGATAATACCTATCCTTCTCAAGCTATTCCAAAAAAAAAAAAAAAAAAAGGGAAGGAAAGCTTCCAGACTCATTCTATGAAGCCAGTATTACTTTGATTCCTAAACCAGACAGAGACGCAGTAAAAAAAGAGAACTACAGGCCAATATCCCTGATGAATATGGATGCAAAAATTCTCAATAAGAATTTTTATATGCCGAATTCAACGGCATATAAAAAGAATTATTCACCATGATCAAGTGGGATTCATTCCTGGGATGCAGGGCTGGTTCAACATTCGCAAATCGATCAACGTGATACATCACATTAACAAAAAAAAAGAGAAGAACCATATGATCCTGTCAATCGATGCAGAAGAGGCCTTTGACAAAATCCAGCACCCTTTCTTAATAAAAACCCTTGAGAAAGTCGGGATAGAAGGAACATACTTAAAGATCATAAAAGCCATTTATGAAAAGCCCACAGCTAACATCATCCTCAACGGGGAAAAACTGAGAGCTTTTTCCCTGAGATCAGGAACACGACAGGGATGCCCACTCTCACCGCTGTTGTTTAACATAGTGCTGGAAGTTCTAGCATCAGCAATCAGACAACAAAAGGAAATCAAAGGCATCAAAATTGGCAAAGATGAAGTCAAGCTTTCGCTTTTTGCAGATGACATGATATTATACATGGAAAATCCGATAGACTCCACCAAAGGTCTGCTAGAACTGATACATGAATTCAGCAAAGTTGCAGGATACAAAATCAATGTACAGAAATCAGTTGCATTCTTATACACTAACAATGAAGCAACAGAAAGACAAATAAAAAAACTGATCCCATTCACAATTGCACCAAGAAGTATAAAATACCTAGGAATAAATCTAACCAAAGATGTAAAAGATCTGTATGCTGAAAACTATAGAAAGCTTATGAAGGTAATTGAAGAAGATATAAAGAAATGGAAAGACATTCCCTGCTCATGGATTGGAAGAATAAATATTGTCAAAATGTCAATACTACCCAAAGCTATCTACACATTCAATGCAATCCCAATCAAAATTGCACCAGCATTCTTCTCGAAACTAGAACAAACAATCCTAAAATTCATATGGAAACACAAAAGGCCCCGAATAGCCAAAGTAATTTTGAAGAAGAAGACCAAAGCAGGAGGCATCACAATCCCAGACTTTAGCCTCTACTACAAAGCTGTCATCATCAAGACAGCATGGTATTGACACAAAAACAGACACATAGACCAATGGAATAGAATAGAAACCCCAGAACTAGACCCACAAACGTATGGCCAACTCATCTTTGACAAAGCAGGAAAGAACATCGGATGGAAAAAAGACAGTCTCTTTAACAAATGGTGCTGGGAGAACTGGACAGCAACATGCAGAAGGTTGAAACTAGACCACTTTCTCACACCATTCACAAAAATAAACTCAAAATGGATAAAGGACCTGAATGTGAGACAGGAAACCATCAAAACCTTAGAGAAGAAAGCAGGAAAAGACCTCTCTGACCTCAGCCGTAGCAATCTCTTACTCGACACATCCCCAAAGGCAAGGGAATTAAAAGCAAAAGTGAATTACTGGGACCTTATGAAGATAAAAAGCTTCTGCACAGCAAAGGAAACAACCAACAAAACTAAAAGGCAACCAACAGAATGGGAAAAGATATTTGCAAATGACATATCGGACAAAGGGCTAGTATCCAAAATCTATAAAGAGCTCACCAAACTCCACACCCGAAAAACAAATAACCCAGTGAAGAAATGGGCAGAAAACGTGAATAGACACTTCTCTAAAGAAGACATCTGGATGGCCAACAGGTACATGAAAAGATGTTCAACGTCGCTCCTTATCAGGGAAATACAAATCAAAACCACACTCAGATATCACCTCACGACAGTCAGAGTGGCCAAAATGAACAAATCAGGAGACTATAGATGCTGGCGAGGATGTGGAGAAACGGGAACCCTCTTGCACTGTTGGTGGGAATGCAAATTGGTGCAGCCGCTCTGGAAAGCAGTGTGGAGGTTCCTCAGAAAATTAAAAATAGACCTACCCTATGACCCAGCAATAGCACTGCTAGGAATTTACCCAAGGGATACAGGAGTACTGATGCATAGGGGCACTTGTACCCCAATGTTTATAGCAGCACTCTCAACAATAGACAAATTATGGAAAGAGCCTAAATGTCCATCAACTGATGAATGGATAAAGAAATTGTGGTTTATATACACAATGGAATACTACGTGGCAATGAGAAAGAATGAAATATGGCCTTTTGTAGCAACGTGGATGGAACTGGAGAGTGTGATGCTAAGTGAAATAAGCCATACAGAGAAAGACAGATACCATATGGTTTCACTCTTATGTGGATCCTGAGAAACTTAACAGAAACCCATGGGGGAGGGGAAGGAAAAAAAAAAAAAAAAAGAGGTTAGAGTGGGAGAGAGCCAAAGCATAAGAGACTGTTAAAAAGTGAGAACAAACTGAGGGTTGATGGGGGGTGGGAGGGAGGGGAGGGTGGGTGATGGGTATTGAGGAGGGCACCTTTTGGGATGAGCACTGGGTGTTGGATGGAAACCATTTTGACAATAAATTTCATATATTAAAAAAAAAAAAGAAAGAAAACAAAATAAAACAAAAAAAATACCTAATTCTTCACATCTTTATAAACACTAGGTATTATCAATCTTTTAAAGTTTTTATTTAAATTCCAGTTAGTTAACCTATAGTGTAGTATTAGTTTCAGGTATACATGAATACTATCAATCTTCTAAAATTCTACCAGTTCTAAGGGCAAAAAAAAAATCAATTCAATGTTACTTTATTATTTAATAAAAATTTTTTTTACATTTATGTATTTTTTTTATTTTTTAATTTTTTTTTAACATTTATTTATTTTTGAGACAGAGAGAGACAGAGCATGAACAGGGGAGAGGCAGAGAGAGAGGGAGACACAGAATTGGAAGCAGGCTGCAGGCTCTGAGCCATCAGCCCAGAGCCCGACGCGGGGCTCGAACTCATGGACCGTGAGATCGTGACCTGAGCCGAAGTCGGCCGCTTAACCAACTGAGCCACCCAGGCGCCCCTACATTTATGTATTTTTGAGAGACAGAGAGAGATAGAGCACAAGTTGGGGAGGGGCAGAGAGAGAAGGAAACACAAAATCTGAAGCAGGCTCCAGGCTCTGAGCTGTCAGCACAGAGCCCAATGCGGGGCTCGAACCCACAAACTGCGAGATCATGACCTGAGCCGAAGTTGGATGCTCAATCGACTAAACCACCGAGGCGCCCCAATTCAATGTTACTTTAATTATATGTCTTAAGTTGGACAAAGACAAATAATAGATGATTTCACGTATATGTAACCTAAAAAACAGCACAAACAAAAAGTGGGAACAGACCAGAGAACAAATTGATGGTTGCCAGAAGGGGGTGGGAGGATGGGCAAAATGGGTGAAGGGGAGTGGGAGATACAGGTTTTCAGTATGAAATGAGTAAGTCATGGGGATGAAAGGTACAGCAATAGGCAATATAATCAATGGTAAGGTAATAATACTGCATGTGGTGACAGATTGTAGCTACACTTGTGGTGAGCATAGAGTAAGATACAGAGATGTTGAATCACTATGTTGTATACCTGAAACTAACGTAATGTTGTGTTAGCTATACTTCAATTTAAAAAATTGTATTTCTATTCATTTGTATTGACTTCCTAATCATTCCTAATCACTTCCTGTTGAAGTGATTATTTATATCCTTCATACATGTTTCTATTATGTTGTTTATATTTTTCTTATTGATTTTTTGGTGTTTATTACATATAATAAAATATATTCAAAAACATATGTTGAAAGTACTGTCTCCTGGTTTGTCACCTTTAACTCTTCTTTTTCTTATCACATGGAATTGGCTCGGACTCTCAAAACAACACTGAAATAACTTTAGTGTGAAACTTCCAATATTTCATCATTAGGCTTGATGTTTATGTATGCAGATATCTTTCAGTAAAACAGAGAAGTTCCTCCTACTTCTGGTTTGCTGAAGTGGTTTTATTTCTAATAAAAAAAACAGATGTCAAATTGTATCAAATGCTTTTTGGCGTCTCTTAAGATAATTATATTTTTTCTTTGAGTATAATGATCTGCATTTTATATCCTGAATCAGCTTTGTATTTTTGTATTTATATCCTGAATCAGCTTTATATTTTGAATCAGCTTTGACTACCTTGGATAAACCCCACTTAGTTGTGAATTTTTATACATTTCTATATAAATGTGTTCATTTAAAAAATACATTTCTGGGGGCACTCAGTTGGTTCAATCAGAAGAGTATGCAGCTCTTGATCCTGTGGTCATGAGTTTGAGCCCCACATTGGGTGTAGAAATTACTTAAATAAATAAAACTTTTAAAAAAGTAAAATAAACAAAAATACATTTCTGGATTCATTTTGCTAATACTTAGGATTTCTGTATCTGTGTTCCTAAATGAGTACATGCTTTCTTTGTGCAGTTTTAATATCCAGGCCATGTGAGCCCCAATGCAAATGAATGATAAAACTTTCTGCTTTTACTATACTATGGGTTAATTAGTTAACATAGCATGGGGATTATTTGTTCTACACTTACAGAACTCTCTGTGTTTGGTGACTTTAAAAAAATTTTTTTAAACATTTATTTATTTTTGAGAGACAGGGAGAGAGAGTGTGAGCAGGGAGGGGCACAGAGACAGGAAGACACAGAATCCAAAGCAGGTTCCAGGCTCTGAGCTGTCAGCGAAGAGCCAGACGTGGGGCTCGAACTTCCAAACTGCAACACCATGACCTGAGCCAAAGTCCGACCCTTAACAGACTAAGCCACCCAGGCGCCCCTGGTGACTTTTTGTAAGAGTTTTTTCAATGTCTTTGCTGTGTTTTGTTGTTATTTGTTCTTTTAAGGTACATATTTCCTCTTGGATCAATTTTGATTTTATATTTTCTAGAAATTATTTTCATCTAGATTTTTCTATTATTTTAAATTCAGCATTTATCTACACAGACTTTTTAGAATGTACTCCATATCTGTAGTTATGCCCCTTCTCATCTCTTTGGTTGATAATTCTCTCTTATTTACCTTGATCAGACATTCTAGATTTTTGGTTCTTTTCAAAGAATCAAATTTTAGTTTATTTAAATTTACTTCACTCCATATTTCATTCATTTCTGTTTTTTCTTTAATAATACTTTCCTTATATAGTTTAATTTTTCTTCCACTAGCCTCTTGAGGTGTATGCAAGATTTACTTCTATTCGATCTTCTTATTTTCTAACGTATGCATTCAAGGATATATGTTTTCTCTGAGTATATGTAGATTTTGAATTGTATTGATGTCATTATCCTTCTTGTAGTAGTTAAATATACTGTCTCCAGACCACACTATCTAGATTCAAAGACCGACTCTGTCATTTATGCGTGCCCTTGAGCAGGTTATTTAACAGAGCTTTGTGTTCCAGTTCCTCATCTGTGAAATAAGATGATAATGGAATCAACCTCTCAGGAGTGTTGTGATAAAGAAATGAGACAATCCATGTAGATCATGTAGCAAAATGCTGGTTGTACAGTAATGTTTAATAAATCTTAGGTATTGAAATTATTCAAAGTTACTTGAAGGAGTGGCTTTTAATTTCCAAGTTTATAAAACTATACCTCTATTAATTCCAAATTTTATTGCAATGGGATCAAAGAATGTGATCTGAGTGATTTCTTATCTGGGAATTTATTAACATTGTCTTTGTGTTTTAGAAGCTAGTTAATGTTGTGTTTGAAGAGATCGTGCGTTTACCATTTGTTTATTGCATACAAAGCCCTTTATACTTATTCAACCAAGCTTCTTTACTGCGTTATTCAAATCCTTTCTATCCTTACTTACTTTTTCCTACTTTATCTGTCAATTTCTGAGATATGTACTGAAGTCCTCCAAAATGGCTATGCATTTTCATTCCTGCTTGTATTTCTCTAAGTTTTTACTTTACAAATTATAAGCATGACTTTTGATGTATTGTTAGGATCATAAAAGTTCATTATTAATAAAGCTTAATATGGAATTGTAGCTTTCATCAATATGAATGTTGTTTATCTCATCAAATTCTCTTTATATTAATTTTTTTGTCTAACATTGTTACCACACTTACCTATTTTTAGGACTTGCCTGATATATCTTTATATGTGCTTTTATTTTCAACCTTTTTTAGATGTATTTCTTAATAGCTTATAGCTGAATGTGTTGTTAGTTTACCAAATTTGAGATTTTCTGTCTTTATTGAAGAAATCATATCCATTTGTCCTGTATTGTATCCACTGTCATATGATTATTGATGGTTTGACTTTTTTCCTACCATCTGGTTGTGTGTGTACACGTGTTTTTTTTTACCATGCTTTTAGAACTTCCCTCTTATCTCTTCATCATGCCTTGTCTCTGATGTCTTTGTATTGCAATGATCTAGAACAGGGTTTGGCCTGTAGGCCAAATCTGTCAGGCTACCTGTTTTGTAAATCAAGTTTTATTGGAACACAGTCATGCCCATTCAATTACATATTATCTATAGCTGCTTTCACTGTACAGCAGTAGAGCTGAGTAGTTGTAACAGAGACTGCATGAACCACAAGCAAAAAATATTTACTCTCTGGTGTTTGACAGAAAAAGTATGCCAACACATCTGATCTAGATTTTAATTTTATGTTACTGATTTTTAAACATATACCATATTTAGATAACTACAAGTTAATTAATTTCTTTTCCCTTCATTGCTCCTTTCTTGGATTTCATCTTTCTTGGATTCCTTATTTATTTTGTTAAAGTTTATCCTATAGTCATACATTCACGGATATTCAATGATAGGTAAGTGCTGAGGCTTTTTATTTCAAAAATCATGTTTTTAATCTCTAAGATCACTGTTTGCTTCATTTTTATGGATGTAATAACATCCTGAATCTCTTGAGCATAATTATTTTATTTGTAATACTTGTGACTATATATTTTACTTTATTTTTCTTAAAATTATAACATTTATAAAATAAATTTATACTTATATTTTTATTTTATTTATTAGCTCTCTTTCCTCAGGTATTATTTCAGAATTTACTGACTCTGGTGCCTCCACAAATGTGGATTAGTCTTATGTTTGATTATTCTTCTATTTGTTAATGAGAATCCTTATTAACACTTTATTTCTGCTTAATGTGGATTAACTCCAGTTATTATAGGGAAAGGGAAAGATATATTGCTGGGCAGAGGAGTCTCCCTCTCCCTCTTGAGATCCGTTATCCTATTCTGTTCTTTGGCTCCCATGGCCCCACAGGTTCACTGCTTTAATATATAGACCAATACAATCAGGAAAAGGAAAAGGAAAAGGGATCAGCGGTCCAGCTGCTCCACGTGCAATGTGTCAATCCTTCTCTCATCATCTTAGCACCTCCTATTCACTGAATCTGCTCTCTCTGAGCTTGGACCTTCCCTGAAATAGCTTCCACCTCCTTAGCAGTCTTAAGCATATGAGTATTTGAGGTTCAGTTGCTCTAGTTTGTTCTTCCAAGGTCTGATACCATCTCCTAAAAATTTCTGATATATTGATGACACTTTTGTCCCCCATCCTGCTACCAATTATTTCCCTCCCCTTCCCCCCTACCATTTCTCAATCTTTTCTGTCATTTCATAAGATTTGTTAAAGATTAAGTTTCCTTCAGTCTGACATCTTGATTTAATCTTAATACATAGGATTCTTTAATTGGCTCTTTCAAAACACCATTAAATACATTTATTTCCAGGCAGTAGTTTATGATCTTACCATTTTAACATCAAAACATTTTACAAGATACTCAGAAAGAGTATTTTTGACACAGAAAGAAAACTGAAGCCCTACTTCAACATCTTTGAGGGTATTCAAAATGATAAAATGACTTCCACCAACTATAGTGGAAAGGGGTATTTAGTCTTAAGTCACTTGCCTTTAAAAATAGATTGGGTAGTCTACTTAATTAAAAAATGTTCTTTCACAGGGAAAGAGACACTGGTCGCGCAAGAGCTATAATCATTTAGCCACTTTTTCCAGCTGATAACAAACTTGACACATTAGGCAGCAGCAATCAGTGACATTTGTGACATTTTCAGTCAGAAAAATTTGGCTAACAAGCTCATCCTGTTTTGGAACTCTACCCCCATCCTGCCATACACAGTCCCTTGCCTGCTGAGTAGCCTGTTCAGAATATATTACAAACTAACTTTAACAGTTTTTAATGCTGATTTAAGGGAACTCTTCCTTGAGTAGCTAGAAAGTATAAGCACTGATCCCTCCAACCCCCCCACACACATTATCTGGGTTTTAAAGTTTCTGAAAATCAGAGTAGCTGGTCTCATTTGGCTTTCTTTAGGGACCTCAGAAGGGGTGAATATATGTTTGAAATTCCCACAAACACTCTAGGATTTCCCAAGTGATTATTAATACCTTCCTCTCTTTCCCCTTTTTTCAGTCCTAGGGTTGTCATTTGCAGGAGTTTGCTGTCAGATACCTCTGTACACTCTCAGAGCTTTCTGAGATAGCATATGATGAATCTCCGAATTTTCTTTGCTTGTTGCAAACAAAAATTTTTTCCTTGCCATGATTGGTGCTTATTTTACTGTTTGCTGTGCTTCAATTTCAGCCTGGCAGGGTGTGAATGTCCTCCCATGCTCTGATCAAGGTATCTCCTGCAGCAGCTGCCTCAGGGGCAGTGTGGCTTTCGGTAACCACAACCTGTACTTTATCAGATTTTAAAGTGGTGGCACATGGTCACCAGGCTGCTGTAACTTTTGGGTTTTGGGGCTCCTATCATTGTCAGGGCCCTTGCCCTCTACCATCACCCCTTGTCTTCTCTTCTCCTCCCGCACCTCCCCAGGAAGAAGGAAAGAAGGGAAATTCACATGGATTTGGCTCACTATGTGCTCACTGAGTGCATTATGCTAGGTATTTTCACAAATATTTTTCATCAAACCCTCAGCATAACTGCACAAAGGAGTTGTCATTATCACCACTTTTACCAATTGGTTAACTGAGGTTCACAGAGGTGAGGAACTTGCCTAGGACTACAAAAGTGGCAAGAGGTAGGGCTGGGATTAGGATCCTGGACTCTAAGCTTCAAAGCCCAGAGGATCTCCCAGAGAATGAGCCTCAAGCCTGACCCACCCAAGAGTGTGGATCTGAGTTCAGATGAGAAACTGGAGGCTGAAGGGAAAACACAGCAACTCTTCTCCTTAAAAGGAACAGGGCTGGCCAAAGTACCTTTAAAACTGGAGAATTATAGGACCAGATGTCAGACCGAACAGACAAAATTGGCTGGTTTGGAAATTTTTGTAGAATCATGTAAATTTTAAATATGGATTAATCAAGTTCTCAGTTCCTGCACTATTATGGATAAGCCATTAAGTTTTCTTATTGGCCCATCCTACTTTTTTCAGGCATTGTTTCCCCCTTCCCCCCTTGGCCTAAACAAAAGGAGCTCTAATTCAATAGTTCAATAGACATTTATTTTTTGGCTACTTTATGATAGGGACTGTGTTGTCCATATATGTTGAAAATACAAAGAAGAAGGAAAACATACTTCCTGACCTCATACAGTTCACAGTACTGAGAGCCAGGGCAGTGGACGGCAGATACAAGCAGCTGCCAAGTAAACCTACAATTAACATATAATGTGATCATATCTTTGCAAGGTAGAGAGGTAACTCAACCAGGGTGGTGGTGGGGTGAGGAATGGATAAGGGAAGACTTCTGAGAGGATGCAATTCCTGATATGTGATTGAGCCATTCAGAAGATCAGGACCATAATTCTATGTGTAAAACTCTTTTAGAAAAAGGCCAATTCACACCAAAGTAAGGGAACAACAGGGACCTTTTCAGGGAGGGCCTGAGAAGATAAATTAGTTGCTAGCACTATATTGGAACCTAAATGAACTTTTAGTTCCCTAGCTGTCTTCAAGCTTCTATGAGGTCACTTATATGTCTGTTTCTGGGCTTCTGGATGGTTATTCTGGATTTCCCCAAGGCCTGGACCATAATCTGTTCTTCCTCATTTGTGCCTCCTTACTCTGGAACTCTACGAGGAAATCTATTCAGTTCCTCTCAACCCCTGGGCGTATTGCTCCTACCATTACTAAGCAACTATCTTATCTTCTGGAAGCCTGTACTCATGATTTCAGTTTACTTACTGCCTCTACTAGTTGCTGTGGTCTAACGGTTTCTGAAGTCTTCTTTCTCATGTGTGTCTTTTAGCTACTGTTTTTATTGCTACTGCCTAACCCTCTATCATATTCATATTCTCCAAAAAAGGAACCAGTTTGTTAATAATTACTAATCTCTTCCTTGGGCAAAGCCTCATATTCAGCTAACTCATAGGTCACTGTCTAGTCAGGGGATTGGTTGTCCTAGTGTTGGAGCTGAGCCCTGTTCCAACACAGGGGCCCAGGGTTACAAGTGACAAGGATGGAGGCCTACAACAATAGAGCCATTTACAAGTCAGCTATAGAAGGCAGCCACAGATATGGTAGGCAACCTGAAGCTAGACTGAGGAGAATGATGCTATACATACGCAGGAGCCACTATAAATGGAAAAACAAAAAACATACTAACATCAACCATAATATTCCCTTGGCTAACTTCAGGTAATAGTAAGGGGAGAAAAATGGTGAGAATCTTGGAATAAGTACATACAAGAAAGAACACAGAATATAAGTACATCCAAGGAAAGGAGACATATTGGCCTACTTCACAGGAAATATATATATATGTATACATATATACATATATATATATGTATACATATATACATATATATATATATTTTTTCAAATATACGAGAATGAGAAGCAATGTCACAAAGATAGCAACATAGGTTGTTACTGATTTTGGTTCCCCTCCCAAGAATAACTAACATCTATTCAAGCACAGGATACCATTGAGTGAATCCTAGAACACAGGATAAGGCTGAAGCGCCCCACTGTACCTAAGAGACCAAGACGGACTACATTAGAAGGGTAAGAGAAGTGCCTACACACGGACCACATTGCCCTCCCCCAGGCCAGTGCAGCACCATGCAGAGAGATTTCCCCTGAGCCTCTGGTTCTCCAGTGGGAAAGAAGAATCCAGGGGACAACTAGTGCACCCAATACTGTGGATTGCTTTGTGGGAGCACCTACTCTGATCTTACCTCATGGGGATTGCAGAATCCAATTCTTGGGAGTTTTGTTTTGTTTTCTTTTGTTTTGTTTTGTTTTCAAACTAGAAGTTTTCATAACCCCAAGCACAATTTGCCCACACCCAGACAAGGTAGTGAGTCATAGCTCCACCCACTGTAGAGAGTACCTTCCAGCCCCATCTGGCCAGAGGGGCTGGCAAATATCCTTGAAGCTTATGTGGCCCAGCAGCACTCAAGCCAAGGGGCAGGTAAGCAGAGTTGATCATCCACAGACCAAAGTCAATACCCAGCATGGAGAGTTCTGGTGCTATGAACAGATACAGGGATCAATTCATAGCCAAGGGTGGTGGGAGCTCCCAGCCTTTACCAACTGGAGAGACTTTGGGAAACTTAACAGCCCACCCCACCCCCTCTAGCCCAGGCAAGGAGCTGAACCACAGCATCACCTGCTATGGTTAGTGTCTTTTGGCCTCATCTGACCAGAAAGGCTGGCAAAAACACCTGGAAGCTGTGTAGCCCAACAGCACTTGAGCTGAGAGGCGGGTGAACAGAGCTGATAGTTTACAGAACAAACAGTGTCCCTGTTCAGTCAGGGAACTTGGGGTGCGTGTTGGCTTGAGTTAAAACAACAAAGAGCTTTGCTGACATTAGAGCTGTTTCTCCTGCTGTGCCCAGGCAAGGAATCTAATTCATAGCCCTACTCATTACTGAATATAGCCTTTGGCCTGTCTGAACAGGGAACCTAACATGAGCATATGGAATGCTCCATAGCCCATTCAACAACACTATATACAGTGGCACTTGAACAGCAGTGGCTTCACCCACTGATTTGGGTCCCTAAACAGTGAGCTGTACAAGCCCTTGGCTCCATCCTGCTGTACTGACAGGGCAAGGAAGTTAATTCATAGCCCTATTCACCACTTAATATAGCACCCAGTTCTGACCATTTAGTAAGCCTGATTGGAAAGTCCAGGCAAGTACAGAGCCCATCCTACAACCTCACTTGGATATGGAACAAAGCCAAAAGCCCTACCCAACAGTTCTCAACCAGTGAGGTACCCCCTCATCCCTGTCCTCAGAGCTGAAAGAGTTGCCTTGCCCCCCAAAAGATCATAATATCAGACCACACTTGCCAGAGGATATTCCCAGCAGACACACCCAGACACCCAAACTGAACTGACTGGTAAAGAACTGTCTCTGCCAAAGCAAACCTGTAAAGTCTGGAAGAGGAGTCAAGTTACTCAAATGAACAGATGCCAATATAAGGAATCAAGGATTATGAGAAGTCAGGTAAATATGAACCAAAAGAAACTACTAAAGCTCCGAGAACTGACCCTAAAGAAATGGAGATTCATAAACTGTTACACAAGGAATTCAGAATAATTCTCTTAGGAAAGTTTAGTGACCTACAAGAAAAAAGAGACAGACAAGTGAAATTAGGAAAACAATACATGAACAAATGAGAAGTTTGACAATGAAACAGCAACCATCATCAAAATAATAAAACAAACAGAAATCCTAGAGTTGAAAAATATAATAATTTAACTGAAAAATTCAATGAAGAGTTTCAAAAGTAGACTTGACCGTGCAGAAGAAACAATCAATGGCTTGGAAGTAATAAAACACTGGAAATTATGCAGTCAGGGTAGGAAAAAAAAAGAATGAAAAATAGTGAAGAAAGCTTATGAGCACTACAGGGCACAATGAAAAGAACCAATATTTGCATTATGAGAATTCCAGAAGGAGAAGAAAAAGGGACAGAAAGTTTGTTTGTTTGTTTGTTTAGAGAAAGAGTGTGGTGGTGGGAGAGAGGGGCAGAGGGAGCGAGAGAGAATCCGATGCAGGCTCCATGCTCAGCACAGAGCCCGACACAGGACTCCATCACACAATTCTGGGATCATGACCTGAGCCAAAATCGAGAATTGGATGCTCAACTGACTGAGCCACCCAGGCAACCCTAGAGAGTATATTTAAAGCAATGATGGCTCAAAACTTCCCAAACCTAGGGACAGAAATGGACAGCCAGATCCATGAAGCCCAAAACCTTAAATAGGTTGAACCTGAATAGGGCTACACTGAGACACATTAAAATTACATTGTCTAAAGTCAAAGACAAAGGTTTTTAAGAGTGGTAAAGGAGGGATGCCTGGGTGGCTCAGGTGGTTAAGTGTCTGACTTCAACCCAGGTCATGATCTCATGTTTCATGAGTTTGGGCCCCATGTCAGGCTCTGTGCTGACAGCTCAGAGCCTGGAGTCTGCTTCAGGTTCTGTGTCTCCCTCTCTCTGCCCATCCCCCGCTCATTCTCTCCCTCCCCCGTCATGCCCCCCTTTCCCCGGCGCCCCCCCCTCGTCTCTATAAAAAATAAATAAACATTTAAAAAATTAAAAAACAAGAGTGGTAAAGGAAAAGAGGATTTCGTAAGACTTTCAATGGATTTCTCAACAAAAACTTTTCAGGCCAGGAGAGAACAGGATGACATATTCAAAATATTGAAAAAATTCCTGTCAACCAAGATTCTATACCTGGCAAAGTTGTCCTTCAGAAACAAAAGAAGGATAAAGACTTTTCCAAACAAATGAAAACTAAGGGAGTTCAATGCCACCAGATTTGCCTTACAAGAAATGTTAAATGGGGTATGCCTGGGTGGATCAGTCAGTTAAGTGTCCGACTGGATCTCAACTCAGGTCATGATCTCATGGTTCATGAGTTTGAGCCCCACATCAGGCTCTGTGTGGATAGCACAGAGCCTGCTTGGGATCCTTTCTCTCCCTTTCTCCCTGCCCCTTACCTGTTTGTTCTCTCTCTCTCTCTCTCTCTCTCTCTTTGTCTCAAATAAATAAATAAATAAGTAAAAGAAATGCTAAATGGGAGTTCTTTTAGTGGGAGCAAAAGAACACTAATTAACACCATAAAAAACATAAAAATGTTATTGTAAATCTCACTTTGCAGATGACATGATTTTATATAGATAAAATCCTAAAGACTCAACCTAAAAACTATTAGATCTAACCAATGAATTCAGTAAAGTTAAAGGATAAAGATTAACATTCAAAAATCAGTAACATTTTAGGACACCTGGGTGGCTCAGCTGGTTGAGCCTCCAACTCTTGATTTCAGCTCAGATCATGATCCCATGGTCATGGGATTGAGCCCCATGTCAGTTCCACATTGAGCATGGAGCATGCTTAAGATTCTCTCTCTCTCTCTCTCTCTCTCTCTCTCTCTCTCTCTCTCTCTTTCTCTCTCTCTCTCTCTCTCTCTCCCCCCCTCTCCCTCTCCCTCTACCCTCTCCCCTACTTGCTCTCTCTCTCTGTCAAAAAAAATCAGTAACATTTCTATACAGTAACAATAAATTTTCTGAAAAAGAAGTAAAGAAATAATCTCATTTATGATAGCATCAAAAACAAAATACTCAGGAATAAATTTAACTAAGGAGGTGAAAGATCTCTACTCTGAAAAGGCATGTGATGAAAGAAATCAAAGAAGACACTAAATAGAAAGGTATCTTGTGTTCAAAGGTTGTAAGAAGTAAAACTGGTAAAATGTCAATACTACCAAAAGCCATCCATAGGTTGAATGCAATCCTTCTCAAAATTCCAATGGCATTTTTTTACAAAAGTGGGAAAAATACTTCTAAAATTTATATGGAACCACAAAAGACTTTGAATATACAATAAGTCCTGAGAAAGAAGAAAAATCAGGAGACATCACTTCCCGATTTTAAGCTACTCTATAAAGCTATAGTCATCAAATAAGTATGATACTGGCGTAAAAACACAAATAGACCAAAGGAACAGAATCAAGAGCTGATTAATAAACCCAAGAGTATACAGCCTACTAATAGTTGCCAAGGGATCTAAGAATACTCAATGGAGAAAAGACAGTCTTTTCAATAAATGGTATTGGGGTAATTGGATATGCACATGCAAAAGAATGAAATTGGAAACCACTCACAAAAATTTCTTAAACCACTCACAAAAATTAACTCAAAATGGATTAAGGACTTAAGTGTAAAACCAGAAACTACAAAACTCCTAGAAGAAAACATAGGAATAAAGCTCCTTGACATGAGTCTTGGTAATGATTCTTGGATATGACACCTAAAGCACAAGCAACAAAATAAAACATAAACAAGTGATAGTACTTCAAACTAAAAAGCTTCTGGACAATAAAAAAAAAAAACAACAACAAAAAACACCAAACCATCAACAAAGTGAAATAGCCTATAGAATGGGAAAAAAAATTTGCTAGCCATATATCTGATAAGAGGTTAATATCCAAAATATAAAAAACTCATACAACTCAATAACAAAAAACAAAACAAAAAAGAAAACAACCAAAAACCAAACAGCAAACAGTTAAAAAATGGGCAGAGGACCTGAATAGGCAGTTCTCCAAGGAAAATATATGAAAGGATAACAGGTATATGAAAAAGAGGTTCAACACCATTAATCATTAGGGAAATGCAAATTAAAACCACAATGAGATATCGCCACACGCCTGTTAGAATGGCCATCACAAAATAGACAAGGGATAACAAATGCTGGCATGAATGTGGAAAAAAGGGAACCCTTGTGCACTGTTGGTAGAATTGTAAGTTGGTGGAGCTACTATCAAAAACAGTAAGGAGGGGGGTGCCCGGGTGGCTCAATTAGTTAAGCATCTGACTTCGGGTCAGGTCATGATCTCGCAGTTGTGAGTGCAAGCCCCATGTTGAACTATGCGCTGACAGCTCAGAGCCTGTTTCAGATTCTGTGTCTCCCTCTTTCTCTCTGTCCCTCCCCCACTCATACTCTGTCTGTCTCTTTCTCAAAAATAAACATTGAAAAATAATTAAAAAAAAAACAGTAAGGATTCTAAAAAATTTAAAATGTAACTACAGTATGATCCAGAATTCCACTTCTGGGAATATAACCCCAAAGAAAACAAAAACAGTACTTTGAAAGATATCTGCACCCTCATGTTCATAGCAGCATTATTTATAATAACCAAGACATGGAAACACCCTAAGCGTCCATTGACTGATGAATGAATAACAAAGTTTTGATAAATATATATGTAATATATATATTCCACTTGAATATATAATATGTTATACATGGAATATAACCAATGAAATATATAATATTCAGCCATAAACAATAAGGAAACCCTACCATTTGCAACAATATGGATGGATGACCTTGAAGGCATTACCCTAAGTGAAACAAGTCAGAAAGAGACAGACAAATTTCTATTTTCTCACTTAAAGGTAGAATCTGAAAAACAAAACTCACAGAAGAAGAGATCAGACTTGTTACCAGAAGCAGAGGGTGGGGGAGGGGAAATTGGAGGAAGGTGGTTGAAAGACACAAACTTCCAGTTATAAGTGAGTACTAGAAATGAAATGTACAACATGACTATAGCTGGCACTACTATATAAGGAAAGTTAAGAGAGCAAATGCTATGAGTTCTCATCACAAGCAGAACATTTTTTCCTCTTTTTTGTTTTCTGTTTATTATATCTATATGAGAAAATGGATGTTAACTGTCCTATTGTAGTAATCATTTCACAGTATCTGCAAATCAAACCACCATTCAGTACACCTTAAACTGCTATAGTGATGTATCTCAATTTTTTCCTCAATAAAACTGGGAAAAGAACACGACATAAAGAGTACAGTGAGTATAATGATTAGTTTTATGTCCAACTTGGCTAGGCTCAGGTACCCAGTTATTCAATTAATCTAGGTGTTGCTATGAAGGTATTCTGTGGGTGTGGTTAACATCCACAATCAATTGACTGTAAGTAAAGAAGATTATCATTAATAATT
Organism: Panthera onca; assembly: GCF_046562875.1. NCBI lineage: Eukaryota > Metazoa > Chordata > Mammalia > Carnivora > Felidae > Panthera > Panthera onca. Next base: position 48,242,393 of record NC_138344.1, read on the forward strand.
TGGGTGGGCTCCATCCAATCAGATGAAAGGCCTTAAGAACAAAAGTGAGATAGTCCTGAGAGAAGAAATTCCAACCATGGACACTGCAGTGAATGGTTTAAGAGTTTCTGGCCTCCTGGCCTGCCCTACAGATTTTAGACTCAGCCCCCCACAATCATGTAAGCTAAATCCTTTAAATAATATAATAAAATAATTACAATGTTATGATAGTCATAATAGATATTATAGCAAGTTACCATGCTTACATATGCATTGTGTGTGTATGTGTGTGTATATATATATATATATATATATATATATATATATATATATATTCTCCTACTGATTGCAGGGGACAAAACCTTGACAGAACTCTCCCTGCCAGTATGGAAGCACAGACTTGGAATTTGGTACCCCTAGAACCTTTATCATCAGCTGTTCCTTCCAATTAGGCCCATCTCCTCTCTCTTCATATCCATGCTCATTTTCCTACTTCTGTTCACATCACTCTTCCCTTATAATTTGTCTCTACACCTCCTACCTTATAAACTCCATCCCTTTCCTTACTCTCTAGCTCTATCCCAAGTCCTCCATGAAGCTGTCTCTTTTTGCTCTTTTCTTTCTCTAAACTCCCTCAGTAGTTATTAGCTGTGCTATTCACTGTGATTCTTAACCTTACATATCTTACCTAACACTGTTTTGTATTTAGTGTCCACCACTAGTAAGTATAAATTTGCAAATATAAATCTGGGTGTGCAAGAAATATCACATTTCTTTTTGTTGTTTAAATCAAATTAAATTCACCTCAGACATGAGTGATCCACCCTCAATTCTACTGGAGTAGAAGGAAACCTAATCTCGGTTATCACTGGGCTTTCCTCCTTTCTTCCTCAGGAGTGCACCCGAACCTCAAAGACTTATGTTGAGTCTGGAACGTGGTGGTGGCGTTGGGGGTGGGGGGTGGGGGGGGGGGAGATGGACTTTGACATCCTCACTGTTCGAGGATATATGGTCCCTAGAAGCCAAGTAACATCCCTATTCATGAACCAAAAGTGGTAGAGGGATTCACCCACACTAGGGTCTGAGGTTTGGATATCTCTTGGGGTGCTTCTAGGAAGCAAGGCTGGTATTTCCACTACTGTAACCCTGACCTTTGACTCCTTTCAGTTTGGGGAAATTTTTTCCTTCTCTAAAATTCCATCTACCCACAACCCCTTCCTTCCTTCCTTCTTTCTTTCTTTCCCTTGCTTACCAAATGCCCCCTCCCCCCAAACTTGTTTAAACCCCTAGCAAAATCTCCTCAAGGAGCAAGGAACCTGGAAGGCAGATTGCTAGGCACAATTCCAGGGATAACACTGACACGTCACTCTAAGGTGGTCTAGGAGGCTTCATTTATAATGTGAGTGGTGTCCCCAGAGTTGTCTAAGAAAGGGTTCCTGTCATACAGCTTTTTGCCTGCAAACACAAAACTTCCTTTTTTTTTTTAATGTTTATTATTTATTTTTGAGAGAGAGACAGACAGACAGACAGATAGAATGTGAGCAGGGGAGGGGCAGAAAGAGAGGGAGACAAAGAATCTGAAGCAGTCTCCAGGCTCTGATCTGACAGCACTGATCCCAATGCAGAACTTGAACTCACGAACCGTGAGATCATGACCTGAAGCTGAAGTCAGACATTTAACCGCCTGAGCCATCCAGAAGCCCCTACAAACACAAAACTTTCTTGAAGACTGTTTGGAATGAAGGGAAGGGAAAATCTAAGAACATAAACCAAATTAATAGCCCAGGAAGTTATCCTGGTACTCACCTTCTTTTGAATTTGTATTTTACTGCATTTTAAAAAATATATGTGGGCTGATATGTCTAGTCTTAAATTATATACTCCTTAAAATTTAACAATATTTTGTTTACCACTTATTTTTAAATCTTTCTGAGGTCCCAGCATTAATCATTGGTACATAATAGGTACTTAAATGTGCCCTGAAATGAACTGAGGAATGAGAGTTCATGGGTCACTGAATAGGCTCTGCCAGTTCATACTGCACAGGTGCAGACCTTCTTATTGTAGGATTGGCTCCAGTGTCTTTTCATTGTCACTTTTAGGATTAGTTAAATGTGCTTTTCCTTTACCTGCTTCTGTTCACAGCTGCTGCTAGCCTGAATTTCCAAGATATCAAATTTCAACTTGGGACATTTCTAGCCCCAAGTAAAAGTAAACACTTCTTTTAAAATTCAAGCAGATGATACTAACTTGAACCTTCTTTAATATAAAGAGAATTGCAGGTCACAACACAAACATGTATATGGTAACAACAGTGTAAATTTTCTAAGTGGAGTCAAAGCAGTGATTGGCATTTATTTTTATAATACCTTTCACCTGAAAAACCAAGTATATTTTGAGAACTTTATCCCATTAATCCCTAGAGATAACCTGAAAGAATGTCTTGTATAGATAGGGTCACAGAGCCAGGTTGTGACGGTGTTAACATCCTCATGCCTTGCCCAGTATTTGAATAGTTAGGCTACTTTATTTTCACAAACCATTGTTTTAATACCATAATGGAGTATTTGTGCTCTAATAGGAGAATTCAAATTTTCACATCATACTAAGTATGGCATAAAGAAAATTTATCCATATTTGCCAACATGCATTTGTTTTTTAACCCTCTGATCTCCCTCTTCTATAATCTTGCTTTTTCTTTATTGTCCTCCTCCCCACTCCCCTACCCAACTCCTTCCCTCTAATGCTATTAAGACTGAAAACTCAATTACATTACAGCATTGGAATTTAATATATCAGCTCCTCTAAAACTATATACATTTCTAAAGGCAACAGCTTACCCCCCATACATTAATCATCACTTTCTGATATGGAGAAAGAGTTTTTGGAGGTGGAAAGCCTTCCTTCATTGTTTCCATAAATAATAATGTGTAGGTGATTACATATTCTACTTTCAAGTCCTAGAAGGAAAAGTTTGCAATGGAGGAGGCAGAGGAAGTAATGATCAAAGGAAAAAGGATGAGGGAATACTTTGCTGTTTTTGTTTTGAGAGAGAGAGCACGCGTGCATGCTTGAGTGAATATAGGCAGATAGAGAGGGAAAGAGAGAATCCCAAGCAGACTTCATGAGGTCCGTGAAGAGCCTCAGGTGGGGCTCGATCCCACAAACCATAAGATCATGACCTGAGCCAAAACCGAGTCGGATACGCAACCAACTGAGCCACCCAGGTGCCCCTACTTTGTTATTTTTTAAACATTTTTTTAATGTTTATTTTATTATTTTTGAGAGACAGAGAGACAGAGTGTGAGTGGGGGAGGGGCAGAGAGCGAGAGGGAGACCTAGGATCTGAAACAGGCTCCAGGCTCTGGGCTGTCAGCACAGAGCCTGAGGCAGGGCTTGAACTGCGGAATAGCTAGATCATGACCTGAGCAGAAGTGGGTCGCTTAATTGACTGAGCCACCCAGGTGCCCCCCCCCCCCAACTTTGTTACTTTCAAGGGGGAATAAAAGAATAGGGTAGAACCTTATCTTTTTCATTATTGTAAACCACCATAATTTGTAGAAGTGAAACGTACACTTTGAATACATAACCAATGTTTACTATTGATGAAACCTATTTTAGGATTCATCTTTTGTCAGAACAATTATAACTAATAACCCAGAGTAACATCTTGTAAAATGGGCTTGTGTCTCCCTCTCCTTCCTTTCCCTCCCCTATACAGTCAATTAAGGATGTGAACACCAAGCTAACATTGACCGATGCATTATTCACTCATCCTGTGTGCCCTTCACACCAGTGCTTACGCTAAAATCCTCTTCCTTCAGTGCTCTGCCTATTGAACTTCTTCTACTCATCCAATGAGACCCAATTCAAATGCTAGCCAAGAGACCTTCTCCAGACAGCTCTTTTACCCCAAACAGGACCAATACCTCCCTCCACTATGTCTCTGTAACATGAGTTGACATGATTCTATTTTATAACTCATCATCTTGTATACTTAATATATGTTAATATGTCTTTCTGTCCTAAAGAATGTAAACTATGTCCAGTTCGGACCAGGTTTTTATATAAGTATGTATATATGTGTATTTTTTTGGCCCAATATTATATATCAAGCATGATAAATATATAATTGTATATGCTGTATAGTCTGGATAGTATAAAAAGTTTACAGTTTCATAGAAGAGACAAGGTTTACAGACATAAGAGAGCAAGATGGTATAATGCATTGGGATAAGAAATTTAAGGTTAAGTAAATACTGCATTCAACAAATATTTACTAAACACCTAGGAGTAAAAGGAATTGTGTCCCAGGACTACCAGGATAAATAAAACATAGTCACTACCTTTCAGGTGCTCACATTCCACCTTGTAGAGATTCTTTATACGCATATACCACTTTCGTGGTTTAGATGTCACCTTACCTTTGTTCCTCATAACAATTCTGTGAAGTGGGTCACTAGTTTCATTTTTATAGAGATGGAAACAGAGGATTTGAATTCCCAGGTCTTCTGACTCCAAGACCAGAGTCTTTCTTCCCCACCACATCAGTGTTTCTCAAAATTTTCCACTGGAGTACACTTTCACAAAAAGAATAGACTTATACTCCTCAGGATTGGGAAATACAAGCTCAAAATCAAATGTTATCTTAAAAATTCATGTTTACTATAATGTTTTCCATTACTTCTCACTGAGTCAAAATGAAGGTCTAGGAAAATGAGCCACACTGATTCTGGGTGATTCAGGGACCATAGTATAGGGTTTCATAACCACAGGGGTACACATACAATTTCAGAAGTACATGGCTACACTGCTACCTTTATTCAGTGTCTAGGTTTGGCTCGAGTCCCTATCCAAGATTTTGGGTAACTTGGTCAGCTCTCTTTTAGGTTTCTAATGGCATGATTTTAGTTATAGCCCTCTCTGAAGACTGCAATAGAACACACTCTACTCCCAAATGTTAAAGGAGCAGTGGGAGACAGATCCTTTCCTTCCTGCAAAAATGTCTCATTCTAGCAGTTAGGTCTCTTCAGTCTGATACAATTTGCCACTAATTGCTGGTTGAACCTAAGAGTCCCAGATGTCTCCTCCAACCGCCTGTTGGTTCTTGAAGGCCCCAAAGGCTCTACAATGCCCTCTCAAGCTCAAGCACCGCCCTTCCATCCTCACCCCAGGGCAGCTCAGGGTTGCAGCTCTGCTGAGCCCTCTAGTGGCTGCTGGGGTGACATAGCTCTTTCATGGAACCGATAAAAAACTCTCAAAAGTTGCACTCGGGAAGCCAGCCTGTGTGACACCCACTGGCGTACTTAAAAAAAAAGTCTAGTTTCTCAGCTTCCTTTTCTTAAGGGCCTTTGGCAGGTCTCAGATATATTATCTTTCTTGAATGAAATCCCTCACTCCCTAGTATCTCTCCCTCCCAGGGTGTGGCAATGTGAAGCCATCATACTTTCTTAGCGAGGTAAAAAAATTAGAATCTGGAGGACTAGGCAACTTTCCCCAATGCTTTTCTTTCTTTCTTTCTTTCTTTCTTTCTTTCTTTCTTTCTTTCTTTCTTTCTTCCTCTCTGCTTTCTCCATCTTCCCTATGGACATGGAATTTATATATACACTCAAGATTTTTTAGTATTATCTCATGTTCAGCATGGGTTGCAGATTGTGCAATTAGACTTCCAGGATCAAACTCCTGGCTCCTTCATTTACTAATTGGATAACTTTAAGAATGTTATTTAATCCTTCCAAGCTTCTGTTTCATTTGTTTAATAGGATAATTTATAGGAGAATACCTATATTATATATAGTTTGGGAAGGAATAACTATGATAATGTATGGAAAGTGCTAGGTCTGGCAGGCTGAAAGTGCTCAGCAAACATTACCTAATTGTTATTCTTTTTCAAAGCTTCTATCTAAAGCTTCTATCTAGTGCACGCCATGTCTATCAGTTTGGTACAGAAAAATACTGTCTGTAGAGGACACAAAGGTGCATATGCAAAATGAATTCATAAACAACCTATATTTTCCTAAAGTGGCTAAGCTAATAGTGACCTTAGGTTATAGGAAAGGGGACCAATTTGTATGAAACAATCAGTGCAAAGAGTATCAAGCTGCAAAGGAAACCAAGCAGCCTGAAATCCTCATGGAGGAGCAGTGTTTTGTACACAGGTGTTCCTCCTACTCCACCACCCCTGACCATCTACAAGCATTCAGAGTAAATCTGGGAGCCAGCCCTGAGGGCACAGCGGTGCAAAAGCAAGAGAGTTCCAGGGCAAGGCAGGGCACAAAACACTCCAAAGCCAGGAAGCCCAAGCCAATCAGATTGCTCACCCAGGACTCTAAGTGGTGGCAGAGCCTCATGGCCCAAAGTCCAAGCACAGCAGGAAAGTGGCCAGAGAACCTGATAGGTAGAAACCTGATAGAAACTGTTAGAAAAGTTAAAGCTGAGAGCTCACAACACCCACAAGCCCAGAGAAAGGTCAGTGTGAGCTGAGCAGCTGTTCCATCTGGTGCCAGAGGCCTTGGCGGTTGTCTTCTACAGCCAGGGAGTTTAGGCCTGCCTGATGAGCCCCACCTAGAAAAGCCAATTCTTCTGCTCTTAAAGGGGACTTGCTTGTTTCTAGCAGGGTCTTATTCTTGGTAGACAAAACTGTCTCTTAAGTGTGAATGGGAAGAAGGGCACAGAGTGTGTGTCCAGGGGTTCAACTGGCTCCAAAGGAAGGAGCTTATGTCTGAAGCCTGAGCCTCCATGTTGCCAGAATTGTATGTGTTTCTTTCAGAGGCAGGCAGGGGCCTTGGCTGCCAGGGACCCTGACAAGCCGCGACTTGAGCTGTGCCTTAGAGCCTGGGTTGGCTTGAGAGTGGTATAGAGGAGGGAGGGAGGGCATTCCTGGAAAGGGGGTGGGGTGGGGAGGTGAGGGGAACAGCATGAGCAAAGGCACGAAGGAAGAATGAATCTGCTGCGCGTTGAGAATGGCATGGAGACTTCACTGATTGGAGCCGGGAGTTCTTGCAGGGGGATGGAGGCAGCTATGATTGGATAACTAAAGTGGGGCCAGATTTGGAGGGCTTTGAATGCCCGACTGAGAAGCACTCAACCCAGCTCCTGACTTGCGATTTCCGTTCAAGACTGAATTACCTAAAGGGTGGTTAATTCCAACGGGTGTTCTTCTTTGGGGGCTTTGGAAAAGTCAGCTTATCTTCTTACCTGCTTCAATTCTCTTCGCTTACCCAGGGAGAAGCAATAATCACTCGTCGAGGGCAGAGGGAATAATGTTGATTAATTTCACTTCTCTTGATTTGAAGATGCAAGGGGAAAAAAAAAACAGAATCCCATTTCCACGCCAAATATTATATTTGGTTTCTCCTCCTCCTCGTCCTCACGCAAGTTCTCTTTCTCTCGCCAGCACCTCCCCCACGTTTTCCTGCTCTCCTCCACCAGCTTGGCCAGTCCCCTCCTCTGCCCGGGCGGCGCGCGTTCCGGGCCGAGCTGGCCCGCGTCTGCCCTGCGCACCCGTGCGCCCCCCTCCCGGTCCCCTGCGCCCGCGCCCGCGCCCGTAACCCGCACACGCTGGTCCACGCCCCCCCCCTCCCCCGGCGGAGCGGTAGGTGTTTAGCCGTCTGCGCCGGGCCGCAGTGCGGCTGCGCGCACTAGGCTGCCTCCTGGGCTGGCTGGGCAGCGGCGGCCGCTGTGGCGGCGGGGCCGGGAGCGAGCGGCGGCGGCGGCGGCGTGGGGAGTGGCGTGGAGCCGAGCCTGGGGCTGCAGCAGCGTGGGCCCCCGGAGTAGAAAGCCCCCGGGGCAAGAAAGGAAGGCCGGGCCGCGGAGTCGCTGAGCAATCGTTCTCGGATTTGGGGGAGCCTTGGCCCCCCCACCCCCACCTCGTCTTCAGACGTCCCCTTCTCATCCCCCTCAGCCCCGGCCGCTGACGGGAGGAGGCGGCGGCGGCGGGGGGCTGAGGGGCGCCGCCATGCCTCTCCCGCGGTGAAGCGTCCCTGCCGTGAGGAGCCGCTCGGTCTCCCCGGTGATGTCCCCCAGGCGGCAGGCGAAAGCGACTCACTCGAGCCCTGGGGTAAAGGCCTAGCTTATTCAGCTTCCTTCCTCCTCCTCCTCCTCTTCCCCTCCCCCCTCCTCCTCCTCTCCCCCTTCGTCCTCCCCTCCCCGTCTCTTCCCTCACCCTTCCCCGAGCCCCCATCTTCCCTCCCTCCCTCCCACCCCTCCAGCAGCGATGGCAGAGGAACAACAACAGCCGCCACCACAGCAGCCTGATGCCCATCAGCAGCTTCCCCCCAGCGCCCCCAACTCGGGGGTGGCTCTGCCAGCCCTTGTGCCTGGGCTGCCAGGGACAGAGGCCAGCGCGCTGCAACACAAGATCAAGAACTCCATCTGGTAAGAGGATCCTCCATCGCCGGGGTAAAAAAGCCCAGGCACATTTCTGCTGCAAACGGGGTGGGGGGCGGCGGGCGGAGGAAGAGGCTGAAGCATTCATTGAATGTGGGTATCCAGAGTCGGGTGCATTTTTATAGGACCTCTGGAGGTGTGGGGACTTTGCATCACCTCTGGTCTCCATATCCCCCCCCCCCCCCAAAAATGCTTTTACCCCCTCAATTGTGAGTGTAGATAAACAAGTTATTTGTGGTGTTCATTTATGTGTAAGAGGAATATGGGACGAAATTAAGTCATGTTGCATGATCGTGGCATGAATTTAGGACTCAGGAATGTGAAATGTGTTTACTCCTTTTTGCAGTCATACAGAAAGGAAGAAGTGTATTGTGAATTTTCACCAAACAGACATTGTGCGTAAGAATATTAATATGCAGCACAAAACCTAATGTGTCTCTTCCTTTCGGTTGGTTTAGCTGCTGTTTCTGGATGTTTTTGCCTTCTTTATTCTGAGATTAAATTTCCTTTCCAGGGAGTTTATTTGCATGATTGTGAAGAAAGGGCTTTTTTAGTATATGATATTTTAAGGTGGCAGTTTACACTGTAAAGTGATTTTTTAATTTAAAAAGATGTTTTATTTTAAAATGTCTTGCCATTTCGTGCCTTTTTCTTTTTTTTAAAAAACCATAGGTGAGATATCCTTTGCCATTTCTCTGCTTGCTTGTATGAGAATTTACAATATTTCAGCATTAGGTTAAACTCTGACGGACTGGTGGCAATCTTTTAATAATTAAATACATTGAGTTAAGTCTATCCTCTATTAGAGCCATTGTAAATATTCTTTGAACATGAACTTGCATTATTTTTGTAGGATTCTTCATTAACTGACATTTTTAAAAAATGTAGTACTGTTTTGAAAGTGGAAAGCAATATTTGGACTTTGGTCTAAGAGATTGCTTTTAATAGACGTTTTAAAATAGAATGTGGTGTAAAACAAGCTCTGATTTTAAAAATGAAATACCACATGTCCATCATTGAATATGACTACTAAAATATTAAAACTCCTTCATTTTATTGCAATTTAAAAAATAAATGCATCATAACACATTGTAGTACAATATTTATGCATTTTAAAAACAGTCACAATTTTTAAATACAAAATTAAGGTTTGTTATATGGTAATTTTTATTATTTCTTGGCATACATCCATGTTGTCATGATGCTGATATGAAGTAGGTCAGTGCAGGCTTTAATAGTTTCTTACTACACAGTAGTTGGCAGCTGAGTATCTTGCTTTCAGTTTTAATTTTAAAATGAAGTTTAAATATTTTAAGGTAGAATTTTTTGGCTTTGATGATAGTCATGTTTTGGCAGCTTGAATAGGTCAGAGAAGTAAGATTGTCGTGTGTGTGTGTGTGTGTGTGTGTGTGTGTGTGTGTGAGAGAGAGAGAGAGAGACAGAGACAGAGACAGAGAGACAGAGAGAGAAGCCTTTATTCCTTAAGGGATACCCTCACCCCCTTTTGAAAACTTTAAAGGGAGAGATGGTTAATCTCCTGCCAGAAAGTAGTGGGTTTTAACCCCTATTAACTTAATGTAACTTAGTGTCTCTGAAATCATCATTGAATTGTATTTGCCCCTTGGTTTTTACATTTAAGGTAAGGGGCATCCAAATTAAAGAACTAAAATCTTTTACAAAAGGCACATTTTAAAAGTTGAATTAGTAATGTATTTTAATTTATTATGAGAACAGTAGGGGAAAGGAAACTCCACTTTATATTTTTAAAATAGAAGTTATATAGCCAACTGACTGAATAATAATGATAGTGCTCTTTTTGGTAAATCATGTGATTTAATTATCCTTTCATTGATAATTTGTATTTACACATTCATTACAACTTAACTGCACTGACTCTAATGTGAGAAAAACTTATCCTAGAGTGCACTTCATTTTTTGCTACTTGCTCAGAAAAAATAATGGGCAACAAACACCTTCATCCCCAAGTATACAATTTCATATCTTTATTTTAAAATTGTAATGCCACACTTACTAGTGTTTAATTTTCAAGCGTAGAAATCCTATTTGCAAAAATGATTACGTTTAGAACTTTGGAACAAACAACAGTAGTGGGTCATAAACAGCATTAGTGGAGATAGTTAATATATAGTCTCATATCCCCTGACCCACAAGGCTGGATTTGTATTATTCATCAAGTGACTATCTAAAATAAAGACACTAAAAAAAGTGAAAGCCTTTTCACCACCATCTCCTCTAAGAACTAGTGTGCTAAATTAAAACTATTTTTAATAGATAAGATTGCAATTCTTTAAGTATCTCATTTCACATTTTTTGAGGGAACAATATCTTTTTATCAGTTACTTTATAACTTGATAATGCTCTGAGAGATCAGTTTTGTACTACTTTCTACATCAACCTTTGGTATCATTACTAATGAGAATTTAAAATTACATTAAGCCAAAATGTGGCATTTTAAAATTATCAAATGGGTTTTGCATTTAGGTTGATCACAGTTTCTAAATTATTGAACTTGCAGATCACAAACAAGTCCGTACTTGTCTTCCTATTCAACAAATATACATATAATATGTGAGGCAGGCCCTTAGTTGGACAATGAGTTATTTATTATTTCAGTTCATAATTATTCTGTTAAACTAAAATGCTGTTTGATGAAAGTATGTCCATTGTAATTTTAAGCATTAAATGAGACTTTGAAAAAAAAGGTTAAGTGTTCAAAGTTGAAATCATGGTACCTGATGAGATCAGAAATTATTTCATAAGAATTGGAAATAAAATTCTAAAAAAATGTTAATAAGGTAGTTCTAGAAAATGAAGATACTGCCAACTTGATAGTGTTGTAATATTTGTTGATATATTTAAGAGTATCATCCACTTAAGTCCCAAGTTTATAAGCTGGCACTTCTTGACCTTCCTCATTCCCACTCGATAGACAAAGGTCCAAATCACTTACTACTTTGAGAGGAGAGGTATTTACAGAGATGTGTATTAATACTGAATATGCTGTGAAAATGTTATTTTCTAAATAATAGGATTCTAATATAAACTTTGCATTAAAAAAATGAAACTAGTAACCTGTGTTTTTTTCCTAAATAAAAATCTGTTCTGGCAACCTAAAACAGCCACAGCTAACCTCACTGCAAACTGCTTGAAATTAACATTGCACCCCTGTTTGGATACCTAAAAAAAAACAAAAAAAAACCCAAAGCAAGTTTTTCATTCCTCTTGTCTCCCCAATATCTTCGTAGTTTAAAGAAGAAAAAAAGAGAATTTGTGTTTAGTTAAAAATACCCCCCCACACACACACACACTGCTTTAGTTTCCATTTTAAAACAGTTTTACTTGAAGCCCTGATAGAATAAAATTCTTGTGAAAAAAATAGGATAGAAAAAAATTACATTTGATATCTCTTCTGCCTGTTTGTGATTAGTTAGGAGAATAATCATACCTACATGGGTGTGAGTGATTAACATTTGCAATTTGGCTGTAACATAAACAGCAAACCTTTATCTAGAAATTTGAAAGAAATCCCGATGTTTTACTGTAGAGAATGTTCTAATACTGTATTTACTCAAGAAACAAATTCAGGGATTTTTGAAAGAATTAGTTATCAGTTGTTTATAAGCCTGTTTATAACCCTTTATTTATTTATTTGTAAGACCTTGCAAACCATTTGTTAAACAGTCCTTAAGATGTGTCATTGTCCTACCTACTTCTTGGAAACAGACAAATTAAATGACAGGAAAGATAGGATTCCTCTCATTAATTATCACACCTTGGAAGCAGTGTTGGTGCCAGAGTTTCTTGTCTTTATTCAGTCCGGTAAGTCATACAGACTTCGGAATCTCATGCATTTTAGACTTAAAATTATAATCAAAGTGAAATTATGTATGTGGACCTTTTGGATGTTTTCTAAATTCAATTTAAACCCAAATTAGACAGTTTTGTTTTACTTTTTTATATATTAGTTACAGAGAGCAAAGTATGATGATCCACAAGGTTTACATGGTAAAGCCATATTAGACCTGATTTCTGTCCCATGTACTAGAACTCAGCAGTTCCATTTTGTCCTTGGTTCTGGGTCAGGGCATTTATGAGCTCTGTCTGAGAATAGTTATTGTTCCTTCAACTGCAGTGGGAAACATTTACTATAAAGCTTATAACTTTAGAGTTTACTGTAACCTTAAGTCCTTGATCTTCATTTTGCTTTAAAATTAGAGACTGACTAGTACATTACCTGGCTTTCATATAGTATTGAATAGTTGGTTGAACATGGGGCTTGTCCTGTATTGAGACTAGCTGTGATGGTTGCATCCCAACAGTTTGTGACTTCAGAAAGAAGGCAGTTCCTTGTTCTCTGTGATTTGAAACTGATAAAATTGTTTTCCCTATTGACCAGGAAGGCAAGTAAAGCAGTTTCAAGCCCCTGGCCTAATGTTTAGCTCTTAGGTAATGGATGTGTGTGTGTGTGTGTGTGTGTGTGTGTGTGTGTGTGTATAATTTACCAATTCGATCTCCCTACGGGGATGTGTCTTGAATGTTATGTGCAAAACTGATTTGGTTTCTGCCTCACTATTAGTTTTGGTATTATTGGGGAAAATGAGCTTCACCGTGGTAGAAAAGACAGAAATATTTTATGTTATGAATGATAATGCTTTGAGTAAAAACTTGTGTCAGATCACTTTTTATATTAGAAAGACAATTGTTGCACACAAAAATTGTACAAATGAAAATAATTAAAATGAGCATTGTCATTTACTGAAATTTGAACACTGAGCAAGAACAGTGTGTAAGTACTCACCTGACTGAGTACCTGCTATATACAACATACTATGCTAGAGACTGGCATTTGAGGAATGTGCCTTCACTTGTAATGTTAACCTAAGCAAAAAAGTGCAATAAAATGTCTCTTTTATTTAGTTAGGGAACCAGGGAAAGAGGTGACAAGTGCCAAAGTGTTGATTGTGAGAAAAGTAGACCTTCATTTCCTTGTCTGTAAAATGAAAGGTTTATACTAGATGACCTTGCAAGTTCCTTTAGCTTAACTTTCTATGACTGTGTTACTAAATTAATATTGACAGGAATAATAAAACATACCATAAGCACAGTGAAAGACTAACAGAATTAACTAATCATAGGCAATCAACAGAACATTTTCAATGGACGAATTGTTAGGATTTGTCAGTGTTTCTTGGGTGTTAGCCCAGGACTATCTGAAGGTGTTATTCACTTTTTGTTACCTTATGCAAGAGTTCTGTTATGTGAGATTCTGTCTGCAAATATTTATTGAGCATGTATTACATTTAAAGTATTCTAAGAGCCGTTGTTGATTGTGCAGAAATATGTAAGTCTGTGCAGTAATCCCTGTTGTTGGGGAGTTTACTAATTGAGAGATTGCACTATGGGGACTATTTGTGTGCTCATTTTGTTTTGCTTATAATTATAAAGAAGTGCTCAGTACTTAAAAGCACCTCACATAGGAACTTTTTCCTGTAGTAATAGTGTAACATTTTAAGGCAGTAGTGGTTTGGTTATGTAGATAAGAAAGGTGTGTTTTCAGAATTATTTAGTATAGGGTGGAGCTTCACTACTTCTCCTCTTCACCTAACATAGACTTTTTTATGTTTATTTATTTATTTTGAGAGAGAGACAGTGCAAGTGGGGCAGAGGCAGAGAGAGAGGGAGAGAAAGAATCCCAAGCAGGCTTCACGCTCTCAGTGCAGAGCCCGATACAGGTCTCGATCTTAAAAAGCTTAAGATCATGACCTGAGCCGAGATCAAGAATCAGAGGTTCAACCAACTGAGCCACCCATGCACCCCTAGGGTAGACTTTTTAATGTGTTATTGTGACAGTGTTCTTTATAAGTGTAAAGAACAAGACAGTAAGATGGTTACTCCATATCTCTGCCCAAACTTAAACCAGTGCCTCTTTTTCCACCAGCCTGTGTGTATTTACTTGCTTTCTCTTCTGCTTTATTGAGGATTCTAAGACTTCAGGTTAAAGATGAACAGCATCGACCAAAAGGAGGAAGGATCTTCCTGTCCTGGGCAAGTTAATAAATAAGGAACAATAAGCTCTGAGGCCTTAATGCACTGTGCGCTGGCTATGAGATTAATAAGAGAGTTAACACTTAACCTTAACCCATGTGAATAAAAACTTTAAAACATTTAATTTTTCTTTCTTGAGACATTTACTTTTTTCTGATAGTGGGCTCTAATACCTCCTATTTATAAGAGGAAATAGAAGACAACGAGGTTTGGTTAATTATGCATAATACCATTTTCAGACATCTATTACAATAGCTTCTCTATATATTATGAAAAGTTGTGTGGGAGGTGAGGTTTTATATTCCTCATATCTTAAAACAAACTGAAAACATGAAGATATTACTTGCTCTTTGAGTCTCTGGTTTCTGAATTCATAGAGCGAGAGGTCAGAGTGACAGATTCCAATCTGTTATGTCTTGGAATTTTGGAAGGCAAGAGTCCATATGGTGTGAAATACCATCTCTTCCAAATAGCTTTGTCTTAAAAAAAAAAAAAAAAAAAAAATTTTTTTTTTTTTTTTTTTTTTTTTTTACCTGAACCCATTCATAGTCTGAGCTTGGATAGCAAGGGTTCAGATAGCAAAGGATACCTTTACACTAATTCCAACACAGGATTAACAAATTGATTTGAATTTGCATGCTAAATCTGATTGATTACTGATACCTACCAAGAGCATGGGGATCAATGTGAACTATTGGTTATCTTGGAGGGGGAGGGTATGAGTCTCTAGGGCTGTGGTGTTGGAATTTATGAGGCCTCATTTTAAGATACAAACCAAGCATCGAGAGCACTTGGGTTTGTGTTTTTCTTTCTGTACTTGTATTCTTTTTATTTTTCTGTGGCTTTTCTACTTTGATCACCTTGTACTGTCAAGTAGCTACAAGATGAGAACAGGGGATTACTCTGTTAAGTGTGGTGACTGCAGTTTGCACTAACCCTTTTTCTTTGCTTTTATTATCGTGTTTCTCTTTGTATGCCTGTGCTGGTCTCTTTACCTGCTACTTTAAAAACCTTTCTTTTTTCTTCTGATACAAGGGTCTACTAACTTTAAGGTTCGATTCATGTCTATTGTTTCCATGAAATTTTTCTCAACTCTCGGGGAACAATGATCTCAGTTGTGTGAATTAACTTTTTTCAGTGATTTAGACTGGCCTTACCTGAGATGATCCCAATGTAGTGAATTTTTACTGAATTTAAATGAAACATTCTCATTTTCTAGTACGTAAGGTTCATAGGAATTCAGAGACTGAATATATACCTAAAACAAAGCAGTCACTGCATAATAAATAATTTATGACAGTAAAATATTTTATTTATATGGGGTAGCCAAGTACTTACCATTGTTTTTGCAGTATATATGGAATTTTAAAAATTTAATTGGATAAGAGTGTCACTTCATTGACCTCTTGCTTGAAGTAAAGTTGGTGCTTCTGGGAATCTGGGAAATCTATTTGAACAAGATGCTTCAGTTAATTTAAGTGAATCACTTTACTAATTTGATTGCAGTTATTAGATCTATTAATTGCATATGTATGTAAGCAGTCTATGATCTAAAATGTTACTGTGATATTATTAAATACATGATTCCTTTTTCTGAAGCAGGAGATATTAACAACCAGTGTTTGGCCAAATTCTGTACATACAAGTTTTCAGAGAAGTGAGAAGGTCAAAAACTAGTCTTGAATTTACAGAATCAGGTGGTTAAGGAAAACTGAATACAGTATACCTTTATTTTAATGTATATTATATATAGTCAGGAGGATTAAAAAGTAACAAGACACTACTCCTCATTTAAAACATTCACTCCTTTGTGGTAGTTGCATGCGTCATTAATTGAATTTAACAAAAGTAAGATTTTGTTAAATGCAGCGATGGTGTGCTATAATCAATTAAATTAAAAAATAGAGAGTTAGATTCAGAGGGATTCAGTAAGATATAATACTCTTATTGGCAAAATTCAGGATGGTGACCATAACCATCTGATGGTGACCTTAAAAATCAAGGGATGGACTATTGATCCAAATACAACTTAATATCCCACTAGCAGGAATTAGAGTCACAGTTGTTGATGGCAGTAAACCTTACCAGTAATGAGAATAATTAGGGGAAGATAGCTTAGGTCAAAATTTGCTTACCTGGGGAGTGGGGTTTCCACCAATCACAGTTCTCTCATCTAAATTTTAATGTGCAAAGGTAGAAGAAAAAAATAAAGTAATAATAGAGAAGGAAAGGATGGGCGTGTTGAGAACTGGGGCAGAGGACCAGGAACTGCTCTGTTAGTACCCTGAGTTGACTCTCTTTGAATAATGGCCACTTCGTGAAGAGGATCAGAATACAACTATATGTGGGATCCTCTGTATACCTCACTTAGCTCGTATTTTGGATCCTGTGTCTTAGCATCTGTATCTGTGTACTTTTCCATTATCAGATGAAATTTGTTTTCCCCTTTGGATTCATCCCTTTTCATATATTTAGGGAATTTGTTCTAATACATACCCTTTCTGTCAGCATCATCAAACTGTTCTTTTCCACAGGCTGCTTTTCCTGTGACTTTATACATGCTTATGACTTCCTTAAAGCAGCAGCAAACAACCTTGGAGAAAAGTTTTTGCAGTAAAACAAAGAGTTGATCTTTCAGTGACCTAAAGAGCTCATTCATAGTCTAAGAAAAAAAGTCATTAGGTAAGTGAATGAAGAATGCAAATACTCATTTTATAAGAATAATAATATAAACAGTTAACAGTGCAAAAATCCTTACTCAATAATAAAAAATAAAGCAGAAAAATGCAGTTTTTTTTGACCACTAAGAAAAGATTTAAGAAACGTGGTAACCATTGCTAGCTAGTCTCATCCCTGGTTTTACTATTTTCCTTACTCCTTTCCCTCCCCTTCAGTCCCTCATTTATAATCCTGTTGTTTGATTTGTAAGCCCACTTACATATTTGGAGGAATAAGTGAACATACATTTTAAAACTGTTAACTGTTTTGCACTTAGATGGTGGAACAAATGTATGCTTCCCCCCCCCCCCCCGCCTTTATATATTCTTGAAAATTTCTTGAATGAGCAAGTATAATTTTTGATTTAGAAAAATACCCAAACAAGTAAAATAATGCTTTTTGTCTACCCTGCTGCTCTTCCCTTTGGTTGCCATCTGTCCATCAGCTCACCACCCTCACTCCATTAGATCTTCTCTCTGCTCTTGTCCTTTTTGACTCTTGCAGTCTGGCTTCCTGTTCTTCTTGCCAACTCAGTGGCCTTTGTTTTCAGTCTTTATCTTTTATCGTGTCTTCAGCTCTAGTTTTTAATATGATTCCTTTGTAGTTTGGGAATTATCATTCATTCCTTTTTGAGAGCTGCCTTTGTGTCAGCTACTCTGCCAGGCATTGGGGATTCCATGGACAAAGATGCAAGATCTTTGTTTTCATGGACCTTACTTCTGACTAACATTTTAGTTTTCCTGCTTCTTTCCTCTAGATGCCCTTTAATGGTGAATATCCAGGCACTTATTTCTCAACCATCCATTTTTTTCTCTGTTCACTTGTTTGATAAAGTCACAAATAGATGGACTGATCAGACAACTCTAATCACATCTACTGATTCATTTGCTAGAGTACAGGTAGCTAGCAACCACTGTCTTTGTAAACTTGGCATTTTCACAGTAATCTGTGCCATAGTGTTTGCTACCTCAGTTTGCTTTCATTTCTAACTATTTTACCTCTTTGGGTAGTAGATGCCACCTGTTCTTCATTCTGTCAGGCTAGTAATATTGGTTTCATATTTTTCTCTCTTATCGTTATGCCCAATATTTTAAGATTGCCAAGTTCACAGGGTCACTTAACATTTCTCCCTATCTTCTACTCCCTAGATTTCCACTGCCAGGACCACAGTCCAGTGCTTTACCATCTCATTCCTGGATTGTTACAATGGCACCATAGTTGCCTCTGCCTCTGGCCTTTCCCCTCTCTGAACTATGCTATATATTGCTGCCAAAATAAGTCTTCAAAAATATCCTTTTCCGTGTAGTCTCCTTCTAATAACCTATAATAATTTCATGTTGCCCACCACATCATACCAAAAATTGCTGTCAGGTTCAAAGGCCTGTATAATCTGGCCCCATGCAGTCAGTCCAGGCTGATTTCTTTCTGCTCTTCGGCGTTGAACTTCTGTCCGGCTAGCACTTCAGTGTCTGCCTTATATTTTGTGGTCCTCCTTTTATTCCTGCTTTGTATCTTTTCTGGAATCTCTACTTGCCTGTATCCAAATCCTACTTAATCACATTTTAACCATTTTTAAAGTCATAAATCATCATACTAGCTCAAATCATCATACAATAAAACATTCTTTAGCTACTCTAGTCCATGTTGACCTTTTCTTGACCTCACACTGTATATTGATGTTTGTACAATTAAGCATGTAATCACTTTAATTTTTGTCCTGTGATGTTTAATCAACAGCAAGTTCTTTGAAGCTAGGGGCAACACCTTTTGCATCTATTTCTCATTCAGCAGTAGGTACTAGTGAATACTATTTTTGTCTACTACATTCTTAGAGGCACTTGATTTTTTTCTACATATTAATGTTTCTGTATTTTACACATTTGATGTGGTAATTTTCTGCTCAAATAAGTTATTAAACTCAAGCTGCATTTTACACAATTGAGGACTTACAGCAATAGATTTTTTTTTTAATTTGCATTGGTGAAACTGAAGTAATCTTTTATTTAGTGTTTCAGTACTACTAATCAAATATTTTTCAGTATATGTCTAAATTAAAAAATAATATACCTCCCAAGTAAGAGCCATTGTGTCCTTCATTTTAAAAATACTGAGCAGGGGCGACTAGGTGGCTCAGTTGGTTAAGCATCTGACTCTTGATTTTGGCTCAGGTC
Source organism: Panthera onca (assembly GCF_046562875.1). Lineage (NCBI taxonomy): Eukaryota > Metazoa > Chordata > Mammalia > Carnivora > Felidae > Panthera > Panthera onca. The sequence continues at coordinate 48,261,715 of NC_138344.1, forward strand.
ACGATCTCACGGTTTGTGGAATTACTCCGCTGACAGCACAGAGCCTGCTTGGGATCCTTTCCCCCTCTGCCCCTTTCCCACTCATTTTCCTGCTCTCTTTCTCTCTCTCAATAAATAAACTTTTAAAAAAATTTTAAAATACTGAGCAAATGACTACTACATAGTTTAGTAATCTTTTATGAGTATACAGTAGTATTTTAGTTAGGGTTTTGTGGGCTAATCAGCTACTTGTGTTCCAGCCTCGTTCCTAACAGGTGAAGTTGGAATTTTGAAGAACCCCTTAACATTAACCTGGAGATAACTTCTTGAAAGTTGGGTTCTAGTGGAGGATTTAACCCACTTACCTCTGGAGCCAAGACCCAAAGCTAGGGTAACTTGTTGAGTCATGGCCACAGCCTGAAGACGGCAAATGAACCCTATGAGTTAGGGCAAATAACTAAGGAAGATGGATTTATTGGGGAAGTAGCGAGGGAATAACTAAAATAGGAGAGCAATTCTGAGGGCCCAAAGTGTTTCACATTTATAAAACAGGTTATAGTCTATTGGACCTTTCTATTTATCTGACGTCAGAGACTTTTTGGTTTTTTTTTTAGTCTGATACTCTTTATTTCAGAGAGGTACAACAACTAGTTTATCTTTGAAAGACCCTTTCAGAGGCAACTGGCTCACTCAGTCATTAGGCTTCCCAACTTTGGCTTAGGTCATGATCTTGCAGTTCATGGGTTCGAGCCCCATGTTCGGCTCTGTGCTGACAACTCACAGCCTGGATCCTGCTTTGGATTCTGTGTCTCCCTCTCTCTCTGCCCCTCCCCTGCTCACTCTCTGTCTCTCTCTCTGTCTCTCTCTCTCAAAAATAAATAAACATTTAAAAAATAAGGTACACTTTTAGCTTTAAAATTGTATTTATATGAGGCTACTTGGTTTGTTAGAGCAACCGTTCTTTATATTAGCATCATACTAGTATCACCTTGGAACATGTTAGAAATGTAAATTTTGGGGTTGCTCCCTCAGATTTACAGGAATAGAAACTCTGGGGGTGTAACCAGCAACTTTTGTTTTATTAGCCCTTCAGATGATTCTAATACAGAAGTTTGAGAATCACTTGCTTAGAGGATATATCTTCTAATAAACAGTAGTAAGCCAGAGTCCTCTGTGGCAAAATTTTAATCTTTCAAACTTTGAGTACCCCAAGTAGAGTTAATAACTCCTTTAATTTTTCATAGTATTTGAGTGTAATTGTTATAATATTATTTACACTGTGTTGCCAAAAAAGTCCACTAAACTGATTCTTTAATCTCAGCAATTGTATATTAAATGAATTGATGGATGACTCCATGAATAAACATTAAAAATAGATAGTGCATGGTCATCATTGCACTCTGCCTGGTCAACAATGAAAAGACAGACAGACATACAAAATAGCAGAGATCACATGTATAACCCAGGGCCAGCAAGCTCTTACTTTGAAGGGCCAGATGGTAAATATTTTTGGCTTTGTAGGACATAGGGTTTCTGTTGCAACTACTTTACTCTGCATTGTTATCAGGAAAGTAGCTACAGACAATACATATGCAAGTATATAAATGAATGAATGGCTAGATTTGTTCCATTGCTGGCAGGATTTGGCCCTTGGGCAGCAGTTTGTGGACCTCTGTATCCCAAACTGCAATAGTGGTTCTCAGTCTTCACTCTCTTTTATTGACTAACGATGGATGATAGTCACCTGCTTATTATTGTCTTATAATTCTCTCTTAGGTAAACCCAGGATTATGTGTAAAGCATATTAAAATGCAAATAAGTAAGAGTTATATTCCAGAGATAGTCCTACCTTAGCTCTTATGATAATAAAGTATATTGACTTAACGTTTTTGGTATGACACATAAAGAGCTGGAAGTCCTCACTTCTGTCATCACAAGAAGAAAAAAAGCTGAACAAACAGAATCAGCAGCTCTTCTTAGATGCGTCAGAGAATTGAGGCAAATTCAGGGCAAACTGCTGCTTGCAAAACTGGAGACTGGCAGATAGAGAATCAAAGCTGATGGGTGGCAGCAGCCCAGGAGTAGAAGCCCCACAACTGAAGCCACTATAGGTAGGAACACTTTAAACTTAACTGATGGATTAAATGCTAGAGGCTCTGGGTGGCCTAGCTTGGGTGTTGAAAACAGAGGAGCCCCAGTGTTAGACTGGTATCCCCATACTTTCCAGGAGACCTACCAGGTTCTCCCTGTGAGGATCAGAGAAAAATCTTTTACTGCTTGCATAGTGAGGGAGGGCTTCAGTGGGTGGGGAGTTTATAGGAAGGGTCAGGGAAGGAGGAGGAGAAAAGTAGTCATTTTGAAATATACCCAGAGCTCTCTATTATTTTTAACAGGCCTGTTTCAAGGGAAAATATTTTACTAGAGCCTAACTAACAGGGGCTTTACCAAAGCTTTCTTGACCCGGGGAAAGGGAAGTATCCAACATAGGCTCACTAAAATACTGAGACCTAATTATAGGACAATAGAATGCCTCTCTCCAGCTTTACCACCATGTCAGTAGGGCTCCTGTATAATAACAGGATTGCATCTAAAACAAGAGTAAGCCTCACACCTTTTTTAAAGTCTTTAGGGATTCCCAAAGAGAACATGGGAGACAAAAGCAAGGACATTAGAAAAAATTTTAGCTTTAGACACCACACCTACAGCAAACAGTTAAACAGCCCAAATCCTAGTAGATAAATACAAAACTTTACTCTAAAGGCCTGTTGACTAGAGTTGCTTTTACCCAACAGTATATCTGGCTTTCAAGAAAAGATTACAAGGCATGCTCAAAGGCAAAAATAAACACAAACATAAAAACAAAAAAGAAACAAAAACAAACAAAAACAACCCACAATCTGAAGGGGTAAACCAGTTTCAGATATGACACAGATTTGGGGATTATTATCCTATGGATTTAAAATTATGATTAATATGCTAAGTGCTCTAATGGAAAAAGTAGACATCATGCAAGAATGGATAAGTAATGTGAGCACAAAGATGGAAACTCTAAGAAATAATCCAAAGGAAATGCCAGAAATCAAAAACACTGTAACAAATGAAGAATGCCTTCATTGGGCCTATACAGTAGACTGGCCATAACTGAGGAAAGAATCAGTGAACATGAAGATACATTGATAGAAACTCCCACAACTAAAATGCACCGAGAAAAGAAGTGAAAAAGATGGAACAGAGTATCCAAGAACTGTGGGATAATTACAAAAGGTGTATCATAAGCACAATTGGGATATCAGAAGGAGAAGAGAGAAAGAAACCAGAAGTGTTTGAAGTATAATGGGTGAGAATTTTCCAAAAATTAAAGACCCTAAACTACAGATCCAGGAAGCTCAGAGATACTAAGCAGAATAAACAACAAAAATCTATCCCTAGGTACATTGCATTCAGTCTGCAGAAAATTAAAGACAAAGATAAAATCTTGAAAGAAGCCAGAGAGAAATAACCACCTTACTTATAGAGGAACAAGGATAAGAATTTTGTCAGACTTCTCTTCAGAAATCAAGCAAGCAAGGAGAGAGTAAAGTATTTAGAGTTAAAAGAAGAAAACCACCAACTTTGTATCTGGTGAATTCTGTGTCTGTATCCTTCAGAAGTAAAGGAGAAATAAGATCTTTTTCAGACAAACCAAAATTGAGGGAATATGTAACTAGTAGACCTGCTTTGCAAGAGATGTGACAAGTTCTTCAAAGGAAGAGAAAATGATATAGGTCAAAGATTTAGATCTACATAAAGGAGTGAAAAGGAATAAATGAAGATGGAAGCTTTCATTTTTCTTACATTTAATCGATCTAACAGATAATAGTTTGTTCAAAATAATGTATTTGGTGATTATACCTTATGAATAAATGAATGACAACAATGTCATAAGGAACAGGAGAGAGGAATTGGGAATAGTTTTAGAAAGTACTTGTAGTAACTAAAGTGGTATAGTGTTTTCAAAGTGTACTTGGATTAGTCATAAAAGTATATTGCAAACCACTAAAAAGATTTTGAAAGGAAGTGTAATTGACATGCCAAAAGAGTAAAGAAAATAGAATCATATAAGGTGTTCACATAAAACCAGAGAAGTCAGAAATAGAGAAGACAAAAAAATAAAAAACAAAGAAAAAGAGCAATGAATAGTAAATCATTAAAATATGGTACATATTAATCCAACTGTATCAATAATCACTTCAGCTGTGCATGTTCAAAATACACCAGTTAAAAGAGACTGTTACAGTAGATTAAAAAACCAGAACAACTGCCTTTCTGTGCTGCCCAGAGAGGGGTCCAACCAGTGTTCTGGGTTCCCCTCATAACTTTAAAAAAAGCTTCCATGATGTCCAGAGCCCTTGATAGTCTGCAAATGAAGGAGGAAGATGCCCTGAAATTCCTTGTAGCAGGAACCCACTTAAGTGGCCACAACCTTGACTTCCAAATTGAACTTCCAAATTCCAACCTTGACTTACAAATTGAAATTCCTTGTAGCAGGTACCCACTTAAGTGGCACCAACCTTGACTTTCCAAAAGGAAAAATGATGACATCTATATCATAAATCTGAAGAGAACTTGGGAGAAGCTTCTGTAGGCACTCCTGCCATTGTTGCCTTTGAAAACCCCACTGATGTCAGTGCTCTGTCATCCAGGAATACTGGCCAGTTAGCTGTGCTGAAGTTTGCTGCCACCCCTGGAGCCACTTCTGTTGCTGGCCACTTCACTCCTGGAACCTTCACTAGCCAGATCCAGGTATCCTTCTGCAACCAAGACTTCTGGTGGTTACTGATTCCAGGGTTGACCACCAGCCTCTGAGTGAAACGTCTTATGTTAACCTGCCTACCATTGCTCTGTGTGACACAGACTCTCCTCTTTGCTACATGGATATTGTCATCCCTTGCAACAAGAAAGGAACCCACTCACTGTGTCTGGGGTGGTAGACGCTGGCCCCAGAATTTCTGTGCGTGCATGGCACCATTTCCCGTGAACACCCATGGGAGGTCATGACTGATTTCTTCTTCTACAGAGATCCTGAAAAGATTGAAAAGGAAGAGCAGGCCACTGCTGAAAATGTTATGACAAAGGAGGAATTTCAGGGTGAATGGACTGCTCCAGCTCCTGAGTTGACTGCTACTCAACCTGAAGTCGCAGACTGGTCTAAAGGTGTGCAGATGCCCTCTGTGCTCCGTTAGCAGTTCCCTACTGAAGACTGGAACACTTGCCCACCACGGAAGACAGGGCTGCAGCTTCCACAGCTCAGGCCACCTAATGTGTATGAACAACTACTGAGTGGTCTTAAGCTGCTCTTCCACAAAGAAATAAGGTTGATGGAAAATAAAAGGTTTCTAAAAGTTGGGGGAAAAAAATCAAGACAACCTTATGTTGTTTACAAGTATACCTTTCACTGACTTTGGTACTTTATTAGTTAGTAACCAATTACTTGTAACATGCTTCACCAATATGTTGTAACGCTAAATTTGAGAACCTAAAAGTTACATGTAAATGATAAGGTACTTAAATTATAAAGATCTAAAGGGAAAATGGCCATGTTTCTGTTTAACGTTTTTATTTTAATTCTAGCTCGTTAACATACAATATAATAGTTTCAGATGTAAAATACGTGGTTGAACAATTCCATACATCACCCAGTTCTCATCACAAGTGCGCTCCTTACTCCCCATCACCTGTTTAACCCATCCCCTCACCCACCTCCCCCCTGGTAACCATCAGTTTGTTCTCAAGAGTCCATTTCTTGGTTTGTCTCTCTCTTTCTCTTTTTTAACCTTTGCTCATTTGTTTCTTAAATTCCATATATGAATGAAATCATAGGACATTTGTCTTTCTCTGACTTATTTCACTAATAAGTGTTATACTCTCTAGCTCTATCCATGTCATTGCACATGGCAAGATTTCATTCTTTTTTATGGCTGAATAATATTCCATCGTATATATACACCACATCTTCTTTACCTATTCATTAGTCGATGGACTCTTGGGCTGCTTCCATATCATGGCTACTGTAGATAATGCTGCTGTAAACATAGGGATGCATGCATCTCTTTGATTTAGTGTTTTTATATTCTTTGGATAAATAGTGTGATTGGTGGAGTGTAGGGTAGTTTTATTTTTAGCTTTTTGAGGAACCTCCATAACTGTTTTCCACAGTGGCTGCACCAGTTTGCATTCCCACCAACAATGCCTAAGGGTTCCATTTTCTCCACATCTTCTAAAATGGCCATTTTGTGTCCAGTTTTGTGTATAAAGTATTTAATTTCCTGTTTAGAATTAATTTTATGAGTAATTTAGTGAACATTTTTTATGTACATTCTAATTTTTTAAATGTTTGTTTATTTTTTGAGAGACACAGTGTGAGCAGAGAGAGAGTAGAGAGAGAGAGGGAGATGCAGAATCCAAAGCAGGCTCATGAACTGTGAGATCATGACCTGAGATGAAGTCGGATGCTTAACTGACTGAGCCACCCACGTGCCCCTAAACTGTTGTAATGAGATAATTTACATACCACTAAATTTACCTGCATTAGCATACAATTCAGTGGTTTTTAGTGTACTTTCAAAGTTGTGCAGTAATTGCAATGATTTAATTTTAGGATGTTTTGATGTTTTTTAAAGCATTTGAAAAGTGAACTATATTGACTGAATTGATTAGAAATGGAAAGGTATTTATCTAATCATTTCTGAAGGTTTGAAGGCAGTAGGAGCATTCAAGATAGTATTTTTGTTTTACATGTTGATGGACTTAACAGTAGAACATTGATTTGTAGAAACTCAAAAATGAAGTTGTAATTGCTCTGTGCTTTTTCTTTATGGTCTTTCCTTGTCTTTATCCTTTGTGGACCAATCTTTATATTACTTTAGACATGCTAAAGAGCTTTCTTCTGTATAGAGGCTTACTGCTAAAAAAAAAAAAAAAAAAAAAAAAAAAAAAGGTCTCAGTATTACCTTAAGCTTCATCATAGCTGGTCAAATACTTGAGTCTTCCTATGGCACACATTATTTTCTGACATTTCAACTTTTTATATTTGTAATTATAGAGCATAACATGTGAGCTGTTACTTTTTTCTGTAATGTATTTCGAACCAGTGAGATACTACTTTACTAAATTAATTTTCTTTAAGATGGTTAGAAAATTTCTCTGTCCAGCATAAAAACTTTCATTTAAAGAAAAACATATTTAAAAGTTTTAAAGCAAGAAATAATGAGAATCACAAAGAGGAAGCTCACTTTAGTGATGTGTCATAATGCATTCTGAAATTAGTTGCCTGGGTTTGCTGCTCAGGTCCCCATAACTTTTAGAAGTTGTTTCCTTTATCAGTAAAGTGGAAATAGTAATAGTGCTTACCTTGTACAGAGTGGTGAAGATTAAATGAGATAAGTCATATAAAACACTTTGGTATAGAATCTGGCACATGGTAAGAACTTGATATATGTTGGCTGTTACTCTTTAACCACAGTAAATTCAAAGAACTTTTTCACTTTATTTTTTTTTTTTATTTTTTTATTTTTTTTTATTTTTGGGACAGAGAGAGACAGAGCATGAACGGGGGAGGGGCAGAGAGAGAGGGAGACACAGAATCGGAAACAGGCTCCAGGCTCCGAGCCATCAGCCCAGAGCCTGACGCGGGGCTCGAACTCACGGACCGCGAGATCGTGACCTGGCTGAAGTCGGACGCTTAACCGACTGCGCCACCCAGGCGCCCCGAACTTTTTCACTTTAAAACACCATATGTTACTATGATTACTTTTTATTCTTAACTGTATTACCTGTATTGTGACAGAGGAAAACCGTGATGATATTTGAGGGAAGAGTTATCCAGGCAGAGGGAACAGCAAATGTGAAGGTGAGAAAGCTGTGGCAAGGAGGCCAAGTGGCCAGAGTGGTGAGAGTATGCTAGAGTATAGCAATGAGGTCGTAAGTAAAAGAGGGGTAGATTTGTGTAGGGCCTTGCAGGTCTAGTAAGCACTAAAACTTAGGTGCTTCTAAAACTTCTGGGTGAGGTGGGAGCCATTGGAAGTCTCTGAGCAGAGGTGTGACATGACCTTACTGGTGTTTTAGGCTCCCTGGGCTGCTGTGTGGAGAAGAAACTATAGAGGGGCAAAGGCTGGGTTACCGACATTTTACACTAGGGGTGTGTGTGCACGTATGTGTAGGTGTGTAAAAGATGAAGTATTATTTAAAAATTACTAAAAATATTTAAAATTATTTAAAAATATTAGTAAGTGGTGGTCTCAGGGTGTTGGAGTTAGCTGTGAATGATTTCATTTTCTTTATACTTCTGTTTTCCAAACGATTTTAAAGAGTACTTTTGTAATTATAAATGTAACTGTTACCATTTTCTTTAAGTAGAGCTGTAATAATAACAAAAAATTATGCTATATATTAGGTTTTTTGCTTATAGGGACATGCTTCCATATTAAGTACAGTATCATAGGTGCTGTTACTAAAATTTTTTAAATGTGCCATCAGAGAGACTAAATGTTCATAATGTATCTATTGAATATAATGAGGCATCAGGAATTTAGAATAAATGACCTAACTAAATTAGTAAAAGGTGAGAATTAGACTATAGAACATTTTACATATAACTCAGTTATTTTAAATAACTAAAATGAAACTATGTATTAACAGTAGAGATACTGTTTTAAAGAACTTACAAATGATTATCATTGTAACAGTCCAGTAGCCTTATTACTATTACTGATGGTTTCCTTTTGCAGTGCAGTTTGGTATGTTACTATTTTTGAAGTCTCAAACTCTTGTTTAAATGATTGCATTTAGGTACTATTTTTAATAGACTAGAATGCCATTTTGGGATCTCTAATTAGTTTTGTTTTCCTGCATTCCCTCACTTGCTGTCCTTTTGCCTAATCCATACTCTCGGAACCCTAACCACCAGTCTTCCCCACCTTAAGTAAATTTCTACATATCCGTCAGAGCTCCACTCAAGTACAAAAGGAAGGAGTCTTTCCTGAATCTTTGACATAGTGAGGTCCTTAAATCACTCCCCTACTGGGTTCTAATTCTTGTTACCACACATTCCAATTCTAATAAAATAATTGTATAATTTTATAGTCTCCTCTGTTGGAATATCAACACCACAAAGACAGGAATTATAGCTCTCTCATTTAGAGATTATTTCTCTAGTACAGGATGAGTGAATGCATGAGCAAACTCCATAACTACCGAACTTCTTTTAGATGTCATTTGGAAGTCTGGTGCAGATTTTCGTGCTATTCTTCCTCCCATGTCACACTGTCCACCCCCTCGTGTGTTTAAGTTATAAGTTACTAAGTATAGTAAAAGTTATAAATAAAAATAGCAAACTTCAGTGTTTTTACCAGTAAACATCTTTATACACCATTTCCAGCAGTATAAAAGGATAGCTTATTGTAAATTTTTGTTTATAGATGACCTTTTTGAATGTATAATTTATTAACGTAGACAGCATTACCAAAGAGAAATTATATCAGAATTTAAATTAGTATGTATAATCTCAAGTTGTTGGGGTTTTTGTTTTGTTTTGTTTTGTTTTTAGCTTTAAGCATAAAGCATTTTTCTGAAATTCACCTTTTCTCCTTGTATGATGGGTTTTACTGGTATATGTTGTGTGCTTCTTTATTGAAAAGAAGTGTTCAGTATGCTTACTAGAGATTCGTTAAAATTCTTTACAGTTTTTCACTGGTGATATAGGGGAGGAGAAAAACAGCTTTGTGGTATTGCTGCCACACTTTTTTAACCTCTGGAAATTATGACCTATCACATTAGTATAGCCTGACTTCTTGTTGAAAACAAAGTATGAAGAAGTCTGGCATATTGACAACCTATTCACTTAGCTGTGATCCTTAAGGCTTAATTTTGGGTGATGTGATTTCTTTCTTGAAGGCAATATATTTCCAGAGAATTCAAGATTAACTACTTGTATTTTTTTTATGTCTATCTCAGTTCTTTAAAAAAATCTTTCTGATCACTTTTGTTTTCTTGGAGAGTATTTTATTTCTTGCTCCTAGGGGATTTTTAAAGTTTTTAAACAACAAAACACAGATCTCTAAAATGTTTCTCCTACATTAAACAGATAAGAAGAACTTCCAGACAGAAAGAAAGTTCTCTTTTGTTCTTTGGCTGGTGGTTACCACTTCTACTCCAATCCCTGTGTTAGGTGTCACTTTTCTTTGGGGCTGCAGCTTTGTTTTTACGTTCTTCCTCTCTGGAGGGACATACAGTATATGCAAAACTATATGTTACATTACATATATCATATATATATATATATATATATATATATATATATATCATCATGATAAGGAAAACTTTGGGTATACGCTTGAATACTAGTGGGTACATTACATCAGAGTCACACTTTTGTTGTGTTAAGCGGCACATCTTAACAAAGTACTTATTAATAGTTTTCTCTCTGAATTACTTTCTTGCTCCATCTTTGCCTCTAGCCCATTTAAGTCCAGGTTTTCTTTCTCAGTTCCTTTATCACCTTTTGTCTTTTTTCTCCAGTTCTGCCTCTGAAGCTGGCATATAACATCTGTTAGTGACCCTAAAGCTATTCCTTGCTTTCTGTACTTCCCTAGGTGACTTCTCTCTGGATAACTATGTTGGATGGCTACACTTGTCCTAATCTTTATAGTTAATCATCACTTTCTCACCTCTCCTTCTAGTCATTACTCTAGACCACTCTCTGCATTGGTCTATTACATGTACGTCTTTAAACTTGTATTAAATGTGGATCATCCAGTCTAACGCAAGACACCACTAACTTCCAGTAAATTGGGAAGAGAAGTATTTCCTTACAGCACTCATGTTAATAGAATACAAGATGTTTATAGCAGATAATTCAGAATCTCCTAGTTTGTCTCTCTGAATTTTTTCTCCATCTTTTTTGTTGTTGTTGTTTGCTCTTGTTCTTATCCTTTCCACCTTTTACCTTTTTTTCACTGCCTTCCTGTCCTCAATATAAAAGAAAAAAATTTACCTAGGTAATTTGTTAAAATTTTATGTCTGCTTTTCTTACATTTAGAATCTGAGAAGTTGACAGGTTTATATTTTTTTTTTTTTAATTTTTTTTTTTCAACGTTTTTTATTTTATTTTTGGGACAGAGAGACAGAGCATGAACGGGGGAGGGGCAGAGAGAGAGGGAGACACAGAATCGGAAACAGGCTCCAGGCTCCGAGCCATCAGCCCAGAGCCTGATGCGGGGCTCGAACTCACGGACCGCGAGATCGTGACCTGGCTGAAGTCGGACGCTTAACCGACTGCGCCACCCAGGCGCCCCTAAGGTTTATATTTCTTTATCAGGTTGTTTGAAAGCCTAACGAGGTTGTTTAAGAAAAGATATAATGAGCCTTTGCTATGAAAAAGATTATGTAAAATCATTTAATAATGTACTGTAGGGAAGGTGTGAGTCAACAGGCAAGTTTAACAGAAGGAAAGGTTGTGCTAGGCTGATTGCTTGGCTGCTTTGGTCTCCAGATATAATTCCAACCAGTTGAAGATGGAGAGGAATGATGCTAAAAGGACACTTTAGGATTCCTAACTCCTGAAGTGAGTTGTAAAATGTTGTGAATTCACTAAAGTTTCACCCTGTTTGGAAAGAAGTACGGCTTTTGTCTTACTTTATTTGAATAATACAGCGTTGTTTAAATTCACTTTTTAAAAGTAACTTGGAATGTGTATTCCAGCATTGGCAGCCCAGTGTGAAGAACTTAGATGTTGCTCAGAAAACTGCTTTCCTGGATGAAGACAGTGAGCTGTTAGGGACTATACTCACAACCAGCTAGAAAAGTCAGTTTTAGAGGATGCCAGTGCTACAGTGTATTTGCTGCTTGATTATGTAGCTCATGTTACACGTGTTTAATCTTTGTGATGACTTAAAGAGATGAATGGGCTTTGGAGTGATTGTGGCAGATTGAAAAACAAAACAAAACTTTATATTTTGGACTAGTGTATTTTGGCTGTTTTGTATGGTTGCTCATCCCTTGAATTCCAAATATAATACTGTTACATTCAGTAATCTTAAATAATAAAATCTTGTTTGCTACTGTCATTCATGTTCTTTTTTAAAACTTAAAATCATAATCTATTTTAATTTTAATGCAAACATATGATACAAGGGTCATCACAAAACCAGCAGGAGGATTATTGAAGAGATGGTATTAGTGCATTTGCTTAGCTGTTTGAATGAGGGGGTAATAAATTTAGAGCCTCAACAGCAAGTCATGAGAACAATTACAGATGAATAAATGGTTCAGTGAAAAAAAGGTGAGATGATTAAAAAAAAAAACTAGAACAAGATAGAAATGAACTTTTGTCAGAGGGGAAGATTTTTTTCTCTTGGAAGTAGTAGAAAACATCTCAATACAAACGAGATTTTACTACTTAAAATGAAAAACAAAAACACCTTTAGGTATTAACTTTCTTACCTATACCTTTAAGTCCACATTAAAAGACCAATCAGAACAGAATAAAATTTTTATGGTTACACTGCCATTAAAAATTTTTAAAGACAGAGTGCCGGAAGATGGCGGCGTAGGAGGACGCGGGGCTCACAGCGCGTCCTGCCGATCACTTAGATTCCACCTACACCTGCCTAAAGAACCCAGAAAACCGCCAGAGGATTAGCAGGAGGGAGTCTCCGGAGTCAAGCGCAGACGAGAGGCCCACGGAAGAGGGTAGGAAGGGCGGCAAGGCGGTGCGCACTCCACGGACTGGCGGGAGGGAGCCGGGGCGGAGGGGCGGCTTGCCGGCCAAGCAGAGCCCCCGAGTCTGGCTGGCAAAAGCGGAGGGGCCGGACAGACTGTGTTCCGACAGCAAGCGCGACTTAGCGTCTGGGAGGTCATAAGTTAACAGCTCTGCTCGGAAAGCGGGAAGGCTGGAGGACAAAGGGAGGGAGAGCTGCTGAGCCCCCTGACGGCAGAGCTCAGCTTGGCGGGGAACAAAGGCGCCAGCGCCATCTCCCCCGCCCATCCCCCAGCCAAAATCCCAAAGGGAACCAGTTCCTGCCAGAGAACTTGCTCGCTCCGCGCAAACACCCAACTCTGTGCTTCTGCGGAGCCAAACCTCCGGCAGCGGATCTGACTCCCTCCCGCTGCAACAGGGCTCCTCCTGAAGTGGATCACCTAAGGAGAAGCGAGCTAAGCCTGCCCCTCCAGCCCCCGTGCACCTTGCCTACCCACCCCAGCTAATACGCCAGATCCCCAGCAACACAAGCCTGGCAGTGTGCAAGTAGCCCAGACGGGACACGTCACCCCACAGTGAATCCCGCCCCTAGGAGAGGGGAAGAGAAGGCACACACCAGTCTGACTGTGGCCCCAGCAGTGGGCTGGGGGCAGACATCGGGTCGGACTGCGGCCCCGCCCACTAACTCCAGTTATACACCACAGCACAGGGGAAGTGCCCTGCAGGTCCTCACCACGCCAGGGACTCTCCAAAATGACCAAACGGAAGAATTCCCCTCAGAAGAATCTCCAGGAAATAACAACAGCTAATGAACTGATCAAAAAGGATTTAAATAATATAACAGAAAGTGAATTTAGAATAATAGTCATAAAATTAATCGCTGGGCTTGAAAACAGTATACAGGACAGCAGAGAATCTCTTGCCACAAAGATCGAGGGACTAAGGAACAGTCACGAGGAGTTGAAAAACGCTTTAAACGAATTGCAAAACAAAATGGAATCCACGATGGCTCGGCTTGAAGAGGCAGAGGAGAGAATAGGTGAACTAGAAGATAAAGTTATGGAGAAAGAGGAAGCTGAAAGAAAGAGAGATAAAAAAATCCAGGAGTATGAGGGGAAAATTAGAGAACTAAGTGATACACTAAAAAAAAATAATATACGCATAATTGGTATCCCAGAGGAGGAAGAGAGAGGGAAGGGTGCTGAAGGGGTACTTGAACAAATTATAGCTGAGAACTTCCCTGAACTGGGGAAGGAAAAAGGCATTGAAATCCAAGAGGCACAGAGAACTCCCTTCAGACGTAACTTGAATCGATCTTCTGCACGACATATCATAGTGAAACTGGCAAAATACAAGGATAAAGAGAAAATTCTGAAAGCAGCAAGGGATAAACGTGCCCTCACATATAAAGGGAGACCTATAAGACTCGTGACTGATCTCTCCTTTGAAACTTGGCAGGCCAGAAAGGCTTGGCACGATATCTACAGTGTGCTAAATAGAAAAAATATGCAGCCGAGAATCCTTTATCCAGCAAGTCTGTCATTTAGAATAGAAGGAGAGATAAAGGTCTTCCCAAACAAACAAAAACTGAAGGAATTTGTCACCACGAAACCAGCCCTACAAGAGATCCTAAGGGGGATCCTGTGAGACAAAGTACCAGAGACATCACTACAAGCATAAAACATACAGACATCACAATGACTCTAAACCCATATCTTTCTATAATAACACTGAATGTAAATGGATTAAATGCGCCAACTAAAAGACATAGGGTATCAGAATGGATAAAAAAACAAGACCCATCTATTTGCTGTCTACAAGAGACTCATTTTAGATCTGAGGACACCTTTAGATTGAGAGTGAGGGGATGGAGAACTATTTATCATGCTCCTGGAAGCCAAAAGAAAGCTGGAGTAGCCATACTTATATCAGACAAACTAGACTTTAAATTAAAGGCTGTAACAAGAGATGAAGAAGGGCATTATATAATAATCACAGGGTCTATCCACCAGGAAGAGCTAACTATTATAAATGTCTATGCGCCAAATACCCGAGCCCCCAGATATATAAAACAATTACTCATAAACATAAGCAACCTTATTGATAAGAATGTGGTCATTGCAGGGGACTTTAACACCCCACTTACAGAAATGGATAGATCATCTAGACACACAGTCAATAAAGAAACAAGGGCCCTGAATGATACATTGGATCAGATGGACTTGACAGATCTATTTAGAACTCTGCATCCCAAAGCAACAGAATATACTTTCTTCTCGAGTGCACATGGAACATTCTCCAAGATAGATCATATACTGGGTCACAAAACAGCCCTTCATAAGTTTACAAGAATTGAAATTATACCATGCATACTTTCAGACCACAATGCTATGAAGCTTGAAATCAACCACAGGAAAAAGTCTGGAAAACCTCCAAAAGCATGGAGGTTAAAGAACACCCTACTAACGAATGAGTGGGTCAACCAGGCAATTAGAGAAGAAATTAAAACATATATGGAAACAAACGAAAATGAAAATACAACAATCCAAACGCTCTGGGATGCAGCGAAGGCAGTCCTGAGAGGAAAATACATTGCAATCCAGGCCTATCTCAAGAAACAAGAAAAATCCCAAATACAAAATCTAACAGCACACCTAAAGGAAATAGAAGCAGAACAGCAAAGGCAGCCTAAACCCAGCAGAAGAAGAGAAATAATAAAGATCAGAGCAGAAATAAACAATATAGAATCTAAAAAAACTGTAGAGCAGATCAACGAAACCAAGAGTTGTTTTTTTGAAAAAATAAACGAAATTGACAAACCTCTAGCCAGGCTTCTCAAAAAGAAAAGGGAGATGACCCAAATAGATAAAATCATGAATGAAAATGGAATGATTACAACCAATCCCTCAGAGATACAAACAATTATCAGGGAATACTATGAAAAATTATATGCCAGCAAACTGGACAACCTGGAAGAAATGGACAAATTTCTAAACACCCACACTCTTCCAAAACTCAATCAGGAGGAAATAGAAAGCTTGAACAGACCCATAACCAGCGAAGAAATTGAATCGGTTATCAAAAATCTCCCAACAAATAAGAGTCCAGGACCAGATGGCTTCCCAGGGGAGTTCTACCAGACATTTAAAGCAGAGATAATACCTATCCTTCTCAAGCTATTCCAAGAAATAGAAAGGGAAGGAAAACTTCCAGACTCATTCTATGAAGCCAGTATTACTTTGATTCCTAAACCAGACAGAGACCCAGTAAAAAAAGAGAACTACAGGCCAATATCCCTGATGAATATGGATGCAAAAATTCTTAATAAGATACTAGCAAATCGAATTCAACAGCATATAAAAAGAATTATTCACCATGATCAAGTGGGATTCATTCCTGGGATGCAGGGCTGGTTCAACATTCGCAAATCGATCAACGTGATACATCACATTAACAAAAAAAAAGAGAAGAACCATATGATCCTGTCAATCGATGCAGAAAAGGCCTTTGACAAAATCCAGCACCCTTTCTTAATAAAAACCCTTGAGAAAGTCGGGATAGAAGGAACATACTTAAAGATCATAAAGGCCATTTATGAAAAGCCCACAGCTAACATCATCCTCAACGGGGAAAAACTGAGAGCTTTTTCCCTGAGATCAGGAACACGACAGGGATGCCCACTGTCACCGCTGTTGTTTAATATAGTGCTGGAAGTTCTAGCATCAGCAATCAGACAACAAAAGGAAATCAAAGGCATCCAAATTGGCAAAGATGAAGTCAAGCTCTCGCTTTTTGCAGATGACATGATATTATACATGGAAAATCCGATAGACTCCACCAAAAGTCTGCTAGAACTGATACATGAATTCAGCAAAGTTGCAGGATACAAAATCAATGTGCAGAAATCAGTTGCATTCTTATACACTAACAATGAAGCAACAGAAAGACAAATGAAGAAACTGATCCCATTCACAATTGCACCAAGAAGCATAAAATACCTAGGAATAAATCTAACCAAAGATGTAAAAGATCTGTATGCTGAAAACTATAGAAAGCTTATGCAGGTAATTGAAGAAGATATAAAGAGATGGAAAGACATTCCCTGCTCATGGATTGGAAGAATAAATATTGTCAAAATGTCAATACTACCCAAAGCTATCTACACATTCAATGCAATCCCTATCAAAATTGCACCAGCATTCTTCTCGAAACTAGAACAAGCAATCCTAAAATTCATATGGAACCACAAAAGGCCCCGAATAGCCAAAGTAATTTTGAAGAAGAAGACCAAAGCAGGAGGCATCACAATCCCAGACTTTAGCCTCTACTACAAAGCTGTCATCATCAAGACAGCATGGTATTGGCATAAAAACAGACACATAGACCAATGGAATAGAATAGAAACCCCAGAACTAGACCCACAAACGTATGGCCAACTCATCTTTGACAAAGCAGGAAAGAACATCCAATGGAAAAAAGACAGTCTCTTTAACAAATGGTGCTGGGAGAACTGGACAGCAACACGCAGAAGGTTGAAACTAGACCACTTTCTCACACCATTCACAAAAATAAACTCAAAATGGATAAAGGACCTGAATGTGAGACAGGAAACCATCAAAACCTTAGAGGAGAAAGCAGGAAAAGACCTCTCTGACCTCAGCCGTAGCAATCTCTTACTCGGCACATCCCCAAAGGCAAGGGAATTAAAAGCAAAAGTGAATTACTGGGACCTTATGAAGATAAAAAGCTTCTGCACAGCAAAGGAAACAACCAACAAAACTAAAAGGCAACCAACGGAATGGGAAAAGATATTTGCAAATGACACATCGGACAAAGGGCTAGTATCCAAAATCTATAAAGAGCTCATCAAACTCCACACCCGAAAAACAAATAACCCAGTGAAGAAATGGGCAGAAAACATGAATAGACACTTCTCTAAAGAAGACATCCGGATGGCCAACAGGCACATGAAAAGATGTTCAACGTCGCTCCTTACCAGGGAAATACAAATCAAAACCACACTCAGATACCACCTCACGCCAGTCAGAGTGGCCAAAATGAAGAAATCAGGAGACTATAGATGCTGGAGAGGATGTGGAGAAACAGGAACCCTCTTGCACTGTTGGTGGGAATGCAAATTGGTGCAGCCGCTCTGGAAAGCAGTGTGGAGGTTCCTCAGAAAATTAAAAATAGACCTACCCTATGACCCAGCAATAGCACTGCTAGGAATTTATCCAAGGGATACAGGAGTACTGATGCATAGGGGCACCTGTACCCCAATGTTTATAGCGGCACTCTCAACAATAGCCAAATTATGGAAAGAGCCTAAATGTCCATCAACTGATGAATGGATAAAGAAATTGTGGTTTATATACACAATGGAATACTACGTGGCAATGAGAAAAAATGAAATATGGCCTTTTGTAGCAACGTGGATGGAACTGGAGAGTGTGATGCTAAGTGAAATAAGCCATACAGAGAAAGACAGATACCATATGGTTTCACTCTTATGTGGATCCTGAGAAACATAACAGAAACCCATGGGGGAGGGGAAGGAAAAAAAAAAAAAAAAAGAGGTTAGAGTGGGAGAGAGCCAAAGCATTAGAGACTGTTAAAAACTGAGAACAAACTGAGGGTTGATGGGGGGTGGGAGGGAGGGCAGGGTGGGAGGGAGGGCAGGGTGGGTGATGGGTATTGAGGAGGGCACTTTTTGGGATGAGCACTGGGTGTTGTATGGAAACCAATTTGACAGTAAATTTCATATATTAAAAAATAAAAAAAAATAAAAAAAAAAATAAAAATGCATATTCAGTTAAAAAAAAATTTTTTTAAAGAGAGTATGTCATTACATAAATACTTTTGATAGAACATGAGCGGGAGACAAAAATTACGGTATAGTCACACAGTTTCATACAGGCAAACATACACACTGCATGCACCTGCACACACAACTCTAATTTTAGAAAAAGAAAATAGAATAAAAACACACCAAAATCGTGTCTTTCAGTAATGTTGGGATTGATGATATGGATAATTTTCAAAATAATTTTACATTTTTTTCTGAAATAAACAATTTACTTTTAAAAACATTTCTTGTAAAATCGCATACAGATTAAGTCTAAACACTTCCTAATTCGTTTCCAGCTTGACTTTCCAGCTTATCTTCTCTGCCCTCCTTTCTCTGACATCCATGGACTAGCACAGTGCTTTTTATAAAATTTTACAAAAATTATGATGTGAATGCCTCAAACTTGTTCCATTTCACTACATGACCCGCCACATCTTACCTGTATTAGGTCCAGCTGTATCACACGTTTAGGGTTTTTGCCCATCCCTGAAGGGTATCCTTGCCTTGCACCCCTTGCCTGATAGGTGTTTTAGAGGATATAATGTTCTCTTAAAGGTCTGGGGTATAGTCGTCTATCTTTTCCCTTTGGCTTTGGCTTACCTTTTAGCAGTAATGCTTACCTCTTCCCTTTGCATATTTGAAGACAAGTTTCAAGACCGTGATTAGGTCACCCCAGTTTATTATATTCCTTCCAGTGTCTTGTCAACCCATTTTACCTTGTACTTTCAGTACAGCACTTATCATAGTTTGCACGTACTGTTTTTTCTACTGTGTATGTCTTTCCCAGTTGATGTTGAGCCCCTGATGGGTAGCAGCCACGTCTTACTCATCTTTGTATCTCCCACAGTGCTATGTTAGCAAATATTTATAGTCTTGTGTTGGTTTTAAATAATGATTTGTCACAGTTAGAATCACGAGTCAGAAAGATGTTTTAGTCCATTTCTATCCATATACATTTCTTCTCGTTTGATATATAATCTTAATGCACCATCTTTTTAAAAAAGAACATTTATTTTCTATATCATAAAAGCAAAGGGTATTAAAAATAGAAAACTTAAAAAACAAAATAACTTCTTTCCACCATCTGTATGAAACATATGTTTCTTTCTTTTTCTCCTATAAGTAATTTTTTTGTTTGTTTTGGCCTCACTTAAATCATATTGTATGGTGTCTCTCTCAGTATTCATTCATTATAATCATTCGTTTATTCACCTAATATTAAGTGCTTAATATTAGGCAAGTAGTCTGGCAGTAAACAAATTAATCAAAAAGGTCTGCTTTCATAAAGCTTGCATTGTAGTGGAGGGAGACATAATTAGCATAAAATTAAAAATATATATGCTATGTGACATAGTGGTAAATTCTCCGAAGAAAAGCAAAGCAGGAAAAAGACCGAGTTGTATGTCCGGGAGAGGATTACAGTTTTAAATAGGTTTGTCATGGAACCCTCACCAAGGTAGTATTTGAATAAAAACCTGAATTATAGAGTGAGTCATGTGGATATTTGAAGACAAAGCCTTCATTTATAATGGTGTGACCTAAATGTTCAACAGTAAGAGAATGCTTATTATTAATTATAAATTACTATCAAGATTTTTATATAGCCATAAAAGATTCTGTTTTCAGTTAATGTATAAGGACTTGGGAAAATGCCCACCATGCAGTGTTAAATGGAAAAGGAAAAATAAACTAGTTTCACCCTAATTTAAAAAAGATCTTTCACACATGGGTATGTACAAATGTATGAATGTAGTTAGAAGAAAACACAGTAGAATTTAGCAGAAATTCTTTGCTGGATGTGGTCTTGGGTTGTTTTGTTTTGTTTTTTTTCATTTTTATATTCATCAATTTTTTAATATGTTAATATAATCTTAAAAAGTACTTAAAAATTAATTTTGATATATCTTAACTTCCAGATCCTGCCATAATGGGGTAATGAGTATTGGATTTATCCTGTCTCCATAATCAACCATAAAACTGGATAAAATACATGTAGCAACTGAGGTTTTCTTAGCATTAGATAGCAGAGCATAGGACAGTGATCCTTGAGAGAAGGAAAACCCAAGAGGTAAGCTCACTCTGGCTTTCCAAACTGAAGCTCAGTACAGGAGAGCTCATAGAGAGACCAGAGATTTAGTGCATTGGAGAAAACAGTGATTGGAGTGTGTGGCTGCTGAAGCACCTGGAATTTGTGAGGCTGGGTGTTGGAAAGGAGGGAGCTATTTGGAGAAGGAGCTTTAGAAATCTCCACAGGGTCCTTGGATTCTTTGGCTGAATACTGAACTCCACATATGCAGGGCAGGTCTCTTTTCAGAGAACAAACTACTGGGGCCTGTAAGTCAAGAAAAGATTCTAGAGGTCACACAGAATTTTGGCCAGCCAGATTGGAAGGAGCTAGTTGGGCACCTTGAGCATTAGTGGACACCCCAGAAAGTTGTATACTTTAGGACCAAGGTTACTTTACTCATAGAGGAGGAGCTATTTTATTTATTTATTTATTTATTTATTTATTTATTTATTTATTAAAAAAAATTTTTTTTTTGAACGTTTATTCATTTTTTGAGATACAGAATGTCAGTGGGGGAGTGGCAGAGAGAGAGGGAGACAGAATCCGATGCAGGCTCCAAGCTCTGAACTGACAGCCCAACATGGGGCTTGAACTCATGGACCATGAGATCTTGACCTGAGCCAAAGTTGGATACTTAACCCACTGAGCCACCCAGGCGCCCCAAGGAGGAGCTATTTTAGACCCATCCTAACAGTCTAAAACTAACCCTCAAAGTATCAGGTTGAACTGCCCATAGATTAACATTATGCCAGAACAAAACACACTTTGAAGGAACTCCAGAGACTCATCATAGTACCAACAATTTCCAGCTATATAAGAAATTACTAAACATATGAAGAAGTGGGAAAATGCAACTCCTCTTTTGAAGAAAAAGACAATTGGAACAGAGTCAGGGATGAAAGATACAGAATTAGTTGACAGGTATTTTAAATTGTTTCTGATAAGATGGGCATTATCCCTGCCCAGATCGAGAATCTCAACAGAAGTGGAAATCTAAATAAGAATCAAATGGAAAATCTGAAACGGAAAAATTCACTACCTGGAATGAAATATTTGAGGGTTATGTATGATGGCATATTGAAAACTGCCAGAAGAAAACTTCAGGGTGGGGGAGAATAAGCCTCAGAGAGCCATGCTAATATTGAGTGGTAGGACATACGTGTAAATGGAGTTTCAGAAAGAGAAGAGAGATTGCAGCAGAAAAATGTTTAAAGCTGTGTTAGTTGAAAGATTTCCAAATTTGACTAAAATTTGGACAATACATTTTACAGACTTGTGGAGGTCAACAGACTGCAAGCACAGTAAACAAAACCATACTAACACATTAAGTCAAATTGCTGAAAATGAAACTTAAAGAGAACATTTTAGAAGCGACTGGTGGTGGGGGGAAGACACATTGTATTTTGCATAAGGGAATAATAATCATCATCATAATAATAATTATACTTTTCATAAGAAATAATAGAGACTAGAAGACAATGGATTATCTTTTTTAAAGTTACGAAAGAAAGAAGTTACCAACCTGAAATTATAAATCCATCAAAAATAACTCTCAGCAATGGAGGCAAAATAAATACATTCTTATTTAGCAAAAGCTAAGGGAACTCTTCACCATGAGACTTCACAACGAATAATACTAAAGTTCAGGCTAAAGGAGACATACTAGTCAGAAACATACTTGTCAGCTCTAAATGAAGGAATTGAAGAGAGCCAGAATTGGTCTTTGTATAAATGACATTTTTTTCTTGTTTCTTTTTTATGAAAACTATATAAAAGGTGGGTGCCCCTTTTAAAAAGTTAACATTGGGGCGCCTGGGTGGCTCAGGTGGTTAAGCGTCCGACTTCAGCTCAGGTCATGATCTCACGGTTTGTGGGTTCTGGTTCATGGGTTATATCAGGGTCACTGTCAGCTTGGGGCCTGGAACTCGCTTCAGATTCTGTGTCTTCCCCTCTCTCTCTGCCCTTCCCCCGCTTGTGCCCTCTCTCCCTCTCTGTCTCAAAAATAAATAAATATTTTAAAATGTTAATGTATTGTAGGTTTATAATATGTACAAATAAAAAAACAGTATAGTAGCAAGATAGCGTGAATTGCATTGTTATAAGATGAAAATATACAGTATTGACTGAAGGTAGACTGTTAAAGATTAAGACTGTATATGACAAATCCCTAAAGCAATCACTAAACAGAGTGGTATGGCTAAAAAGTCAATATAAGCAATGAAATGGAATACTAAAAAATACTAGATGAAACAAAGCCTACCATAATAATATTTACCTTAAATGTAAATGTGCTGAACACTGCAAGTTACAAGTCAGATTTTTCAGACTGGATAAAAATGTAATACTACATTATATACTGTCTACAGGAGATGTACTTTAAGTATAAAGATACAGACTAAATGTAAAAGGAAGGAAAAAGACATAGTACACAAATACTAATCATAAGAAAGCTTGTGTGGCTCTAATAATACCAGACAAAGAAGTCTTCAAGACAAAGGTTATTACCAGTGATAAAGAGAATCATTTCATGATGATAAAAGAGCCAGTTCGTCAAAAAGATGTAAAATCCCAAATACGTATTTGTGCCACATATTGGAGCTTCAGTGTACATGACACAACAGATTATACTAAAGGAAGAAATAAAGCAAATATTGTAGTGTTGCCAGTTAGTAGCTGAGGAATTACTGTATTTTAGCTTTTTATAATAAGCTTCAGAAAGGTATAAGTGGTCTGTTATCAACTTCTTTTTCTCCCAGTGACATTTTGCTCATAATTTTTTATCTGAATGGAATTCCTTCACTCATTTACATTTGTTTACTCACTGTTTTAATGTGCATTAACTCTCTAATTGTGCAGTTAGTTCTTTTTATCTGGTATCAGTAAATACAATATAGACTTGTAAGAAGACAAATCTAGATTTAATTTTGATTCCTCTTCTAGATTTGTATTTTCTTTGTACCTCATTTTATAAGCAATGTATATGAAGTATTATGTATTGGCAGTCAATACACAACAGCATTATTATCTGGTAGAGTTTTAGTATTTTTTTTTTTTTTTTGATATTTTTTTCATTTGTTTTGCATGGAAGTGATTGGAGCCTTCTTGTTGCTCATTGTACATGCTGTTAAAGTTGGGTCTCTACTTCCTTCCTCATTAAAGAATAACTTTACTTTGTCATCCCCACTTCTAGAGGCCCAGATGCTATATATCCATAAACCAGGCTCACTTTGTTTTCTCTTCTCTCCCAGGTAATCAGCCTGGCAGTGCATTGCCCCAGCTCTGGTTTCCAAATGGGCTTTTCGCAAAGTGGGGACACTGTGTTTTTTCTGTTGTAGATTTAAAACCGAAGAGACAAATGATGTGAAATCGTGGTCAGTGAATTGCTGAAAGATCCCTTAGGACCAGTCTCTGTAGGGAAGGTATAAGGAAAGATAAGATTAAGCGTCAGTCATAACTGTACAAGGGAGGAAGGCAGAAGAAACCAGGAATATTAGATCTCTTAATATTTGAATAATTGTGAGGATTAAACTCTTATGCTGTTGCTTCTATGTAATGTTGTTGGCTCATTACTGGAGAAATAATAAAAATGAAAGAAAACTATGACAGGTTGATTTGGTTGAGCAAAAGAATATTGATTATTATCATTTATATGAGATATTTAACTTTTGTGCCTGAATACTTTGCCACACAAAAAACAATTGTACATATCATTAAATTTGTATTAAAATTATAAATCAGTCTTAATATCATGTAATTCAGTTAGTGTGTACTCAGGCAGTTAATTGGTGCTCAAGTTGTATGGACATTGACTCATAAGTTAAAATGCTTAGCGGAAAAGATAAAGCATTTGCTTTAGAATAGTGCATGCATTCACTTACGACATCAAGAGGAAGCAATCACACAAATCTCAGAGTATGTGAGATTCTCAGGTCAACTGTACTGGACTCCAAAAAGTGAATATCATAAGGGGAAAAAAGGTGGAAGGACTGTTCTAGACAAAAGTTACAAGAGACATTCAAAATGCATGAACTTGTATTTGATCTGTTTCTCAGGTAAAAGCTCTTTAAGACATTCTTGTGATAATTAGGGAAAATGTGAATGTGGGCTGTGTGCTATATTGTGAAATTGTTAATTTTCTTAGGTGATATAATGGAATTGTTATTGAGAATTTGTTTCTTCTTAGGAAATGCGTGTCAAACTATTAGGGTTCAAATGTCTTAATGTCTGCAACTTTTATATGCTACAGCAAAATACATGTGTTAAATATATCTGTGTATGTAGAAAGAGGAAATAAACTGGCAAATAATTATTCAATCAAGGTAAAGCCTGTACAGTTGTCCCCTTCTTTCAAATTGTCTTTGCTTTAAAAACTATTTTAATAATAAAAAGTTGCACACGTTTGCACACATTTGGCAATTTTTAAAACACCTTCAAAAAAGAAATCATGGTGAAAATTAGAAAATGCTGAGAACTGGATGGTAATGAAAAGATTTTCTTTTTTTTTTTTTCTTCTTTTCTCCCCCATGGGTTTCTGTTAAGTTTCTCAGGATCCACATAAGAGTGAAACCATATGGTATCTGTCTTTCTCTGTATGGCTTATTTCACTTAGCATAACACTCTCCAGTTCCATCCATGTTGCTACAAAGGGCCATATTTCATTCTTTCTCATTGCCACGTAGTACTCCATTGTGTATATAAACCACAATTTCTTTATCCATTCATCAGTTGATGGACATTTAGGCCCTTTCCATAATGTGGCTATTGTTGAGAGTGCTGCTATAAACATTGGGGCACAAGTGTCCCTATGCATCAGTACTCCTGTATCCCTTGGGTAAATTCCTCGCAGTGCTATTGCTGGGTCATAGGGTAGATCTAGTTTTAATTTTTTGAGGAACCTCCACACCGTTTTCCAGAGCGGCTGCACCAATTTGCATTCCCGCCAACAGTGCAAGAGGGTTCCCGTTTCTCCACATCCTCGCCAGCATCTATAGTCTCCTGATTTGATGAAAAGATTTTCTATCAGAATTTATAGATCCAATAACTGGTACTTAATAGAGAAATTTGTACCTTTCCTGGTTTACACTAGGAAAAAAGACAAGTTGAACATTAATGAGCTAATAAGCTTTCAATTTAAGATGAACAATTAACAACAATTAACCCAAAGAAAATGGAAGTAATAAAGGTAAGGCTAGAAAATGAATATAAAACTAAGATACGATAAGATCGTCATCTAAATTGGTTTCTTTGTTGGGGGCACCTGGGTGGCACCTGGGTGGCTGTCCTTTAAGCATCTGACTTCTACTTGGGTCATGATCTCACAGTTGGTGAGTTCGAGCCCTGCGTCCCTCTCTTCACTGACAGCTCAGAGCCTGGAGCCTGCTTCAGATTCTGTCTCCCTCGCTCTCTGCCCTTCTCCCACTTGCACTATATCGGTCTCTTTGAACAAATGAATAAACATTAAAAAAATGTAAATAAATTGGTTTTTTAAAAAAATCTTATTAAATGGTCAAGACTTAGAAATGATGATGGGGCAAGAAAAAAGTAGATGTAAATAATAGTAGGAATGAAAAATGAGACATAACTATGATGCAGCAGAGATTAAAATGAGGGTATTTGTAAGCAACCTTGATGCCACTTGTTTGCACACATTTTAAAATTTTAAAAATTGAAAGCAATGGATAAATTCCAAGAAAACTTGGGGCGCCTGGGTGGCTCAGTCGGTTAAGTGTCCGACTTCAGCTCAGGTCATGATCTCGCGGTCCGTGAGTTCCAGCCCGACGTCGGGCTCTGTGCTGACCGCTCAGAGCCTGGAGCCTGTTTCGGATTCTGTGTCTCCCTCTCTCTCTGACCCTCCCCCATTCATGCTCTGTCTCTCTCTGTCTCAAAAATAAATAAACGTTAAAAAAAAAAAATTCCAAGAAAACTTTAAATTGCCCCAATAATAGAAAGACTGATTGCCCTTTAATCACTAAGGAAGTTGAATTCAGTTATTTAAAAAAACTGCCTGCAAATAAAATACCAAGTCCCAATAGTTTTATAAATGAAATCTACCCAAGTATTTAAGGAACAGATAATTGCAATCTTACACAAATTTAGAAATTAGAAAAAGAGGGGCGCCTGGGTGGCGCAGTCGGTTAAGCGTCCGACTTCAGCCAGGTCACGATCTCGCGGTCCGTGAGTTCGAGCCCCGCGTCAGGCTCTGGGCTGATGGCTCGGAGCCTGGAGCCTGTTTCCGATTCTGTGTCTCCCTCTCTCTCTGCCCCTCCCCCGTTCATGCTCTGTCTCTCTCTGTCCCAAAAATAAATAAAAAACGTTGAAAAAAAAATTAAAAAAAAAAAAAGAAATTAGAAAAAGAGGGAATACTCCATGGTCTTTATAAAATATATTTAAACTCTTGATACTCTTCCCTTCAAGAGGTGGAAATCTAATTCCCTCCCCTCTAGTGTGGGCTGGACCCAGTAACAAAAAAATGACAATGTGGGACTTTAGAGAATAGCTCATAAAAAGCACTGTAGCTTCTTCTTTACTCTTTTGGTTCACTTGATCTTGGAGAAGCCAGTAGCATCATGAGGACACTCAAGCCTATGGAGTTATTTATGTGGTGAGGCACTGAGGCCTCCTGCCAACATCATGTGAGTGGGCCATC
Organism: Panthera onca; assembly: GCF_046562875.1. Taxonomy (NCBI): domain Eukaryota; kingdom Metazoa; phylum Chordata; class Mammalia; order Carnivora; family Felidae; genus Panthera; species Panthera onca. Next base: position 48,288,989 of record NC_138344.1, read on the forward strand.
TTGGAAGGGGACTCTACAACCCCTGCTGACGTCCTGACCGAAACCTCATGAGAAACCTTTAGAAGCCTTTCCCAAGTTCCTGACCCACAGAAGGTGTTACATAATAAATGTGTGTTGGTTTAAACCAGTACATTTTGGGGTAATTTATTACACAGCAATAATTAAAACACATTCCTAATTAAAAAAAAAAAAGGGCGCCTGGGTGGCTCAGTCAGTTAAGCATCTGACTTAGGCTCAGGTCATTATCTCACAGTCCATGAGTTTGAGCCACGCGTCAGGCTCCGTGCTGACAGCTCAGAGCCTGGAGCCTGCTTCAGATTCTGTGTCTCCCTCTCTCTTATCTTCTCCTGTTCATGCTGTGTCTCTCTGTCTCAAAAATAAACACTAAAAAAAAAACCAAACACATTTCTGTTCATATTGTGAGATTAGTATAATCTTGGCATCCAAACCAGATAGGATATTAAAATGGCCTTTAATTTTACTATCCCACTCAAACATAGCAACAGAAAGTCCAAAACAAAAATTGCAAAATCAGCCAAAAATGTATTAAAAAAAGGTAATATACCTTAGCCAGCTTGAATGTGTTACAGAGTGCAAAGTTAGTCCATTAGAAAATCTGTTCATATAATTTACCACTTTAACAAATGGAGAAAGACAAATTATTTGATTATCTGAATTAATGCAGGAAAATAATAACATAATAGCTGTGATAAAACTCTTAGCAAATTAAGAAGTTCCTTAATTGATAAAGAATGTCTGCAAAGAACCCACAGAAAAACATACCAATTAGTAAAAAAGATCTAAAACACCTTTTTAAAAGTTAGAAACAACATATCAGTGCTTATTATCTCTCTTATCCATATTGTACAGTCTTAGCACATTCAGAAATTTAAAAAGTTGAGTAAAAGAAATAATTTGAAGAAACAGACATCCTAGGTTAAGCTATATAGAAAACTCCATAAAAATTATTGAAATGATTAGTAATATAGTCTAGCAAAGTCCATTTGCATTTGTATATACAATAAAATTTTTATATAAAATATATAACTTAAAAGCATTCATAACAAAAAGATTCTTATAAATCTACATAGAAACATGCAAGCCTTTATTTTAGAAGATTTTAAAAGCTTATTGAAAGATTTTTAAGTAATTTAGACCTAAATAAATGGAGAAATGTACCACTACCATAAAAACTTTTTCATATCTTACCAAATAAGTCTACAGATTCAATGCGATTTTAACCAAAATAATGTTTTCAAAAACCCACACAATCTAATTTTAAGCTTTTTTGCAGATAGGTAATGGCTTATAATAGCCGAGATGTTCCTGAAGGACAAAGTTAAGCACTTTTAATATCAAATGTCAAGACTAGTTGTGACTACAGTATTTTTGGCACAGAGTTCCAGTTTCTCCATATTCTTTGCAACACTTGTTATTTTGTAGTGTTTTTTTAATCCATTCTGATGGGTATGAGGTGGTATATCCTTTTTTAACCTATGGACATTCAGTTGCTTCAGCACCATTTGTTGAAAATCTGTCCTCCATTGAGTTGCTTTTGCATGTTTGTCAAAAGTCAGTAGAACATATTTGAATGGATCTGTTTCTGGGTGTTGTGTTCCATTGATCTTGTGTCTATCACTGCCAATACACTTAATGCACATCAGCTTCATAAAATGAATTGGGAAGTTCCTTTCTATTTTCTGGAAAAGATTATGTAGAATTGGTGTTGTTAAATGTTTGGTAGAATTCTCTAGCATTTCTGAGCATTTATATTTAATTCTAAAGTTTTGTTAATCATGTGTCAACCTAATGAAAGTGAAAACATAAGTCACATACTGAGAGAAGATAGTTGCAACACAGCTGAAAGATTAGTATTTGAAATATAAAGAAGTTTTACAGATTACTAAGAAAGAGAAGCAAATAGAAATTTGGGCAGAAACCATAATCAGGCCTTTTATTAAAAGGATACATGATTCAAAAAAACCCACCAAAACATGCTCAGACTTGTTTTCAGAGAAAGGCAAATAAAGACAACCATTTTATACCCACCAGACTTGGCAAAAATTAAATGTCTCCTCCTGCTGGCTATTAAAACTCTGTCCCTTGACTGTTACCTTCATTTTGTGTTTTCTCTTCTTTGGTCCTGTAGGCGGGAGTGTTTAATCCAGATTCAGGATTTAGAAAGATCACAGTATTTTTCGGAGTGTGTTCTTTATTTTGCTTGTGACATCTTCTAAAATCCCCCTCCTTAGAGGAAATAACTGTCTTTTTGTTTTTGTTGTCTTAGTTGGCACCCTTGTATGTATTTAAAAAAGTTTTTTTAATGTTTATTTTTGAGGGGGAGGAGTGTGAAGGGGAGGGGCAGAGAGAGAAGGAGACACAGAATCCAAAGCAGGCTCCAGGCTCTGAGCTGTCAGCACAGAGTCCAATGTGGGGCTCGAACCCACAAACCGTGGGTTTGTGAGATAATGACTTGATCCAAAGTCAGATGCTTAACTGACTGAGCCACCTAGGCACCCCATTTAGATCCCTTTTGGTTCTAGACAATGTGGTTATTTTAGATGTTTCTGTGTACATTATTTATCCTGTTTGCTTGATTACTTCTTTAAACTTTGTGCTGTTAACAGAGTTTTAAGCATATCTAGTTTAACTGTATTAGCTTTAGAATCAATTGGATGAGTTTTTGACCCTCCCATTTGATTCATAAAAGTTTGTTTTTTGATCTGTAGGAGCATAAGACCAAAATGAGATTTTTTTTTGCAGGATTTTAACTAAATTAATCTTGTATTTCATAGCTATTATTACTTGAATTAGGAATGGGGGAGAATATTATAGCTCTGTGGATAGAATAATACAGATCATTGCCTATTTTACTTTATCAAATCAAAAAGGTGTTCCTGATAATTTAGTCCTCAGAGTTCCCATTAGAATATTGTTGGAACTAGACCCTGAAAGCCTAGTTTAGCAGTATATACTTCTTAAAGCCCTTACCACTATCTACCTAGGATTGATTCTTCCTGGGGTTGTGAGAGTCGTCTTACTGTGCTTTTAGATCATCATTTCCCAAATTGGGATACTAGTTCCTCAACATCCATGAAAATAAAGTTTCTTCACTAAATTAGTTGGGAAATGCTATGTCCTGTAGCTGTTTTTTTAAACCCCTATCAAATGGACACTGTGCTTATTGACATATTGAGATCCTTGAATAGTCAGATATTATAGGGATGGAGAAACCTAGAATATGTTTAATATTGTTTAATTCAGCAATTCCTAAATTGACTTGAATATTGGCACTTTTTCCATGGGATGCCTGTTCATATTAAGAGGAGCAGTCCTTATGAAATGCAGCTCTAGAATATTGGTAATAACATATACTAACCTTGCATTGAAGTTCTCTGTTCCGGATGGTATATGGCTGGCTTCTGATATATTCTTACTCCCTTATCTGGCACTTATATTCTGCCTGTGTTGTTACTGACTGTGCTTTATCATCTGGGATTGTGATTCTTGGTTTTAAGTGAAGGGCAATAGGTTATTAAATAAGTCACTTCTTTTTTTGGAGGATATATGTGGGATACTGATACTGTTCTAGTAAAATCTAGAAAGAAATTATTCTGCATGTATCATGGTTGAGGGCAGTCTAAGAGATTTGAATTTCTATACATACTTTCTAAGGAGAAAGCCCTGTAATTAGAAGTAACAGATGACCTGTTTTGTCTCTGCGTGCTCACCTCTGAAGGTGTCATCAAACTTTTCTGATATTCTTTTAAGTATAGTCCATGAGAGTTATTGTGCCATAGACCTAAACTGTCCAGTACACTAGTCACTAGCTACATGTGGCTGTTGAGCACTTAAACATGGCTAAATCATATTAAAATATGTTAAGTATTAAGTACATACTGAATTTCAAAGACTTAGTGTGAAAAAAGGATCTAAAATATTTCAGTATTTCTTATATTGATTATATATTGAAGTGATCTTTTTGATGTATTAATATTTTGTTAAAATTAATTTCATCATTTTTACTACTTAATGTGACTACTAAATAAGATTACTTATGTGGGTTGTGTTGTATTTCTGTTGGATAGTGAAACATTTTCCCCATGAACTGACAGGTCTCAGAGACTAAAACTCATTATTTAGGTTTTTATGAAGTTTTCTAGCCCCAGAAATAATTCCGTATTTGTTTTTGTTTTGGAAAATTTTGGCCTAAGATCTTATGATCCTTCGTTTCATAAGTCTCTTTGAAGTATCTCAAGAGATTACTACCAGACTTACTACATGGAATTGTGGTTTAGGCACAGGGAGAAAGGTGGAAAATCTAGAAGTTTCTAACTATATCATTAATAAATAATTTTACCTATTTCCATTGATAACTATTCTACTTTAAAAACATGTTAGTCTTCGTATCTTCTCATTAAACCATCATTTGAACATTAAATATTCTTTGATCTTCTTAGATAGCCCTTTGCTTTATAGACCGGAACAACATTTTTAGATCGGGCTCACCACTTTTGGTTCTTTTAATGCTTTTTGGGAGAGAATTTTAGTAACAACTATCAAATTGGTTTTCATGGTTTTTGCCTTTCATTATGACAAAAGTCCTGTGATTCTTGGGGCTAAACAGAGGACAAGGACATTAAACATGGTGGCTACATTTTTTAGAATAGATTTGGGGATACTGAACCCTTTATTACCCCAATATAGTCTAGAAGAGAGTAGTAAGTTATGTCTCAAGAGTGAAGGCAGTGTACACAAGTGTCATTTCAACTACAGTTTTAGTTTATATGAGACATTAATATTTTTTATTTTTTAGAGAGAGAGGGCGCAAGTGAGCGAGGGGCAGAGAGAGAGAGAGAGAGAGAGTGTCAGGGCTCACCAGGGGCTCGGTTTATTTTGTTTTTTTGTTTTTTACCTGATGCGGGGTTCGTCCTCACCAGAAGTGGGGCATGAGTTCACCCAAAGTGGGGCTGGAGCTCACCCAATGCAGGGCTCATGCTCACCGGATACGGGACTCGAACTCCCCAACTGTGAGATCATGACCTGAGCCAAAGTCACATGCTTAACGACTGAGCCACCTAGGCACCCTAAATAATAATTACTTTACTATTATTGTTATTATTATTATTAATTTTATTATTTTATTAATTTTATTATTTATTTATTATTTATAAATTTGTTTATTTATTATTTATAATAATATTTATTATTTATTAATTTTATTAATTTTATTATTGTTATTATTATTATTAATTTTTGAGAGAGGGAGGGAGGGTCAGAGAGAGAGAGAGGGAGATTGAGAATCCCAAGCAGGCTCTGCACCATCAGTGCAAGCCCCCAGTGCAGGGCTTTAACTCATAAACTGTGAGATGATGACCTGAGCCACAATCAAGAGGCAGATGCTCAACTGACTGAGCTTTTCAGGCACCCAGTATACTTTCTGATCTGCATATCCAGCATTATTGCCTGAGTCTGCCATCTTAGAAGATATCTCATTTTAACTGTGGTCCTCTACAGCAATTCCTACTTTGGTTTCCTTGTTTTGGGATCTCAGTTAAGAAGTCTAGTAAGTATCTGATAATAATAGATTGGCTTAATGCATTCAGTTTAAAAAGACTTACATGTCACCTATTGGTGATGTCTAAGGTACATCCAAAGAAAATGAAGGCACTTATCCCTATGTGGTTTTGATTTTAAAGATCTGCCTTATTTCTGACCTAGCTTTCTTATAACATAACACAAGAAAATACTAAGCTGCATGGCCCTGTCACTCTTTTTTGGAAGCTATGCAGCAGAGGAAGAAGAATAATTACCCTTACTGGGCTATCCACATGGTTCTGTCTTGCCTTGTGTTTTAGTTTGCTTTTTAAAGTTTTATATGTTTATTATACAAATTCAGATAAGAACAAAAAGTTTAAAAACTTTTTGAAAGTTTGAAAAGAGTAAAACCTCTTCAAAATTTCATCTTCCAAAGAAAACAGAATCATCCTTATAGATGGGTGTCAATGTTGCCTCATGTTTCATTTCATTATTTTTATGGGCATTATTACCTGTTCTATAGACCAGGTAAATTTGCCTGTATTTGAAACTAGAGGCTGCCTCTGCAGATCAGCACTAGAGGGCATTGAAGCCCAGCAAAAAGTGTATGACTTGGGAGCTAGCCAAAACCTTCATTCAGCTCACTTACTGGCAATACCTCATGTTTTCTGGAGAAGGAAGTTCCAAAATGATGGGACTGGTACACAGTTGTTCTTTCTTCTTAATTAAAATCCCTGTGTAGAATAGAGCCATGATTTTCTGGTATAATAGTAGCATTTTTACTGGATAATGTTCCCAAATAAAAAAATCAATGTGTGACTTAGCACAAGTCATTTAAACTCTTTTGATTCTCAGCTTACTGTAAATGAAAGGGTTAGATGAGATTTAGTTTCATTTCGCATTTATTAAGAATCTATTACTTGCTTGTTATTGCAATATAGGACTTTTATATAGATCATCTTGTTTAATCTTCACAAAAAAACTTTGGAGGACGTATCCTGTACCTCAAGAGAAAAAGAGGTCATTTAAGTAAAGGGCATATAGCAGAATTGGAATTCTTTCTTTCATAAACCATGTTTTCTTCACTACATATACCATGATGTTTCTTACTAAATTTATTCTAACAGTTCCTTTTAACTTTTAAAAAGTATATTGCATGGGGCGCCTGGGTGGCTCAGTTGGTTAAGTGACCGACTTCGGCTCAGGTCATGATTTCATAGTTTGTGGGTTCAAGCCCCGCATCGGGCTCTGTGCTGACAGCCTGGTCTGCTTTGGATTCTGTGTCTCCCTCTCTCCCATTCGTTCTCTCTCTCTCTCTCTCAAAAATTAATAAAACATTAAACATTTTTTAAATATTAAAAATAAAAAGTATATTGCATGAACACATGCTTTCCTATCATTTGACTACTTTGAACTTTTATTATAAACCTAAAAATCTGCACATTGGAAAAAAATGGGCAGGTACACAGATTGAGACTAAAGAGAATAGCAAAATTTGTTCACTATCTTGCCTCCCGAAAGCACAGACTTTTCAGTCCTTGAAGAGCAAATTTTAATAGTAAAATTCAGCATTTGGAATAACCAGCATTCATATAGATATCTATATGTGGAGAACAACAAAACAAGGAAAATACCTCATTAGAGAGTTACTAAAGTGAATCATAGTCTAAACTTTTCAAATACCAGTAACATACTCTGGATCACTAAATAGCTGTTTAATAAACATTGATTAACTCAGTAGATGTTCAGTATAGTAGATGATTCTGTGATTCTTAGTTTTGTTTGTAGTCGTCTAGAGTTTAAGTCCTTCATAGTTTTAATCTGTATCAGATTTTTAGATATCAAACTACCATCTTAGCTATAGGACCTTTGTGTTTAATGATTTGCTTTTCTTTTGAAAAGAATCTGTTAAGCATTCCTCTTTTTAAACATTCTATTTTGAAAAGTTCAATTGTATACAGAAAGAAAATACAGTGTACTCTCATGTCCTTATTCAGCTTCTACAACTAATCTCATAGCTAAATATATATCTAAATATATATATGTATATATATTTAATATTTAAATTAATAAAATTAATTTATTTTAACTTAATATTATATCTATATTATGTATATATATTATGTATATCTAAATCTCTCCTGAGTATTTTGAAGGAAATCCTGAACATCAAATCATCTGCAAATTACTATAACTATATGATCAATCCACCAAAAAAAGTAATAGTCACGCCTTAATATCTACAAGCATACAGTTCATACTCATATTTTTATGTCTTATTTTTTTTCCTTTATAGTCTGAATTGGTATCTTTATATTGCTGTTGGTTGATGTCTCTTAATCTGTAGGTCATCTTTTAAAATTTTTCTTATAGTTTTTTTATCTGTTGAAGAAACCGAATCATTTGTTCTCTGGAGTTTCCCACAGTCTGGGTTTTGCTGATTTCAATCCCATGCTGCTTTTTATCATGTTTTTCATCTGCTCTATTTCCTATATATTGGTAGTTAGATATAAATATGGTTCAATATTAGACCTGATTTAATATTTTGGCAAGAATACTTTGTAGGTGGTTTTGTATACATCCATCAAGAGGCTAAGCCACCTTTTACTCTTACGGAATGTACTTCCTCAACTATACTGAGTGAGCTAGGTACCATAATCTTGCTAACTAGGGAGCTATTTTTCTGTTGAGGGCCACTGAAGCAGAAGTCTTTGTAGGTCACATTCTTCTTCCCTTTATTTCTATTGTGCCCTTCCCCCCCACCCCGCCCCAGTTTGACCTTAAGGTTAGGAATTATTGGGGAAGAGACTGTCTACCCACGTGTTGTATGTTTATAGATTTTTTTTTAAGTAGGTAGGCTTCATGCCCACTGTAGAGCCCAGTGTAAGGCTTGAACTCATGACCCTGAAGTCTGAGCTGAGATCAAGAGTCAGATGCGTAACCAACTGAGCCACCCAGATGCCCCATGTTCCTGGATTATTTAGTTAAGGATACAGAAGCCAAATGACTATTCTGAATAATAGTAAAGGCAGCATATCTTTAAACTGCTTTTTTGATCCCTGTAGGTTTTCTTCCATGCATACAACTACCTTTCCTACAGGAAAAGTTCAGTTAGAGTTGCTGTAGCAAATGTGTGATATAGCTTTGCCCTTTAAACGTAGGCTTTCATTAAAATTCTGCAAAGACAAAATCCAAGTGATAGTTCTACAGCATCACAGCTTTCCAGATACTGAACCAACTCAGCACCAGCAAGGCCGCATTCTCATCCTGGGAGAGAGAAAGCAGAGTTGTTACCCAGTTACATGATCAGTATCTTTGCTTCAGGGTTCCAAAGTTATGGAAAGCCCATCTTCCTACAGCCTTCCCTCTCTGTCTGCTTTTAATATCCTTTGACTTGTATAGTTCTGATACTTAAGTTTGCACCAAGGACCATAATCTGAATACTTTTTCCCACACTCCTATCCCTGCTTTGCCTCTGTCTCCCATCTTTCTCTGTCCCTCATTTTATTGAGCACACATTGCCTAATGTGTACCAGGAAAAGTGCTAGACTTAGGAAACACAAACAAGACTGCAGCCTCATCTACAAGGAAAAGGGTGGACCACTGGGACCTTTAGTCATCTATATGAAAAAATATGTGTATGTATATCACACACAGAATCGAGGGAAACACGTCCCAAATGTGAAAAGCAAACATTTAAAAGAAAATACATCTCTTTGTGACCTCGTAATAATGGAGAATTTTTAAAAACAATACACCAAAAGCACTTTTCATGAAGAAAAATACTAATAAATTTGGCTATATTAAAATTAAAGCTTTTTGTTACAAATCAAAACCACAATGAGATACCACCTTACACCTGTCAGAATGGTTAATATTAACAACTCAGGCAACAACAGATGTTGGTGAGGATGCAGAGAAAGAGGATCTCTTTTGCATTGTTGGTGGGAATGCAAGCTGGTGCAGCCACTCTGGAAAACAGTATGGAGGTTCCTCAAAAAACTAAAAATAGAACTACCCTACGACCCAGCAATTGCACCACTAGGCATTTATCCAAGGGATACAGGTGTGCTGTTTCGAAGGGACACATGCACCCCCATGTTTATAGCAGCACTATCAACAATAGCCAAAATATGGAAAGAGCCCAAATGTCCATCGATGGATGAATGGATAAAGAAAATGTATATATATACAACGGAGTATTACTCAGCAGTCAAAAAGAATGAAATCTTGTCATTTACAACTACGTGGATGGAACTGGAGGGTATTGTGCTAAGGGAAATTAGTCAGAAATAGACAAAAATCATATGACTTCACTCATATGAGGACTTTAAGAGACAAAACCGATGAACATAAGGGAAGGGAAACAAAAATAATATAAAAACAGGGAGGGGGACAAAACAAAAAAGACTCATAAATATGGAGAACAAACTGAGGGTTGCTGGAGGGGTTGTGGGAGGGGGCATGGGCTAAATGGGTAAGGGGCATTAAGGAATCTACTGAACTCATTGCTTCACTGTATACTAACTAATTTGGATGTAAATTTTAAAAAATAAAAAAGTTAAATCAAAAAATTAAAATTAAAAAAAATAAAATTAAAGCTTTTTGTAAAGTGGCACCATAAAAAGAAAAACAAGCTGCAGATGAGGAAAAAATACTTGTAATTCAAATAATTGGCAAAGGATTAGTATAAAAGTATAAAGAGGACTCCTATAAATAATATTATTATAAGAATAATAGCGAACAGCAAAGTAGAAAAATGGTGAAGGATATGAGTAGGCAGTACACATAAGAAAGCCTAGAGGGCAGGGGCACCTGGGTTGCTTAGTCAGTTAAGCATCGGACTTCAGCTCAGGTCATAATCCCATGGTTCCTGGGTTTGAGCCCTGCATCGGGCTCTGCTGCCAGCTCAGAGCCTGGAACATGCTTCAAATTCTGCTTCCCCCTTTTTCCCTGCTATTTTCCCACTCGCCTGCCTCTCTCTCTCTCTCTCTCTCTCTCTCTGTCAAAAATAAGTATTTAAAAGAAGAGCTTAGTAGGCAATAAACATGTAAGGATGTTAAACTTCACTAATAGAGTAGTACGTATTAAAACAATGAAATATTTCACACACATCACATTGGAAAAAGTCCGTCATTACCAGATTTTGCAGAGGATAGAGAAATTATTCTCTTACACAGCTTTTGGAGAATACTTTAAAGGGCAATTTAGCAATAATTAGAAAGTTGAAGATAAACATACCAGAATTCTTCTGCAAGGTTTGTTTATGTATGTTTGTATATAAGCCTGTCTGAGAGAAAGTGTTGCAATGTGCATAGCAAGATCTGTGTGCCAAATGTTTGTTGGGATGTTGTGTGTTATAGTATAGAGCTGGAAACCCCATAAGTCTTTCAGTGGAAGGGTGTACAAATAAAAAGTAGTATGTTCAATACTATGTGTATTAGTTTCCTAGGGTTGCTGTAACAAAGTACCATAGAGTAGGTGGCTTAAACAACAGAAATTTATTTTCTTGCGGTTCTGGGGGCCAGAATTCCAAGATCAAGGTGTTAGCAGGGTTGATTCCTTCTGAGGGTTATGAGGCAAGGATCTTCTAGGTTGCTTTCCTTGGCTTGTAGATGGCCACCTCCCATATCTCTTCACATCATCTTCCTTTCATGGGTGTCTCTGTGTCTGCATTTCCCCATTTTATTAGCATAGCTGTGGCGTTGGATTTGAGCACACCCACATGTCTGATTGATTTATCTTAACTTGATTGCTTCTGTAAAGACTCTGTCATCAAATAAATTCACATTGTGAGGTATTGAGGATTGGGACATAATTCAATCCATAGCACTGTGTAACAGTTAAAATGGATAAACTAGAATGAATCAAAATAGATATACTTTTTCTAAGGCCTAGTAAGTAAAAGGGGGATGAATGATACATGCATCATAATTCCATGTTTATAAAGTAAACAAAGCTGCTTCATATCGTTTAGTGACATATAGCAGTCCCCCCCAACCCCCCATCCAACAGGGGATATGTTCCAAGACCCCGTGGATGCCTGGAACCATGGATATACTACCTATGTTTTTGCCTATATGTACATACATACATACATACATACATACATATGTACATACCTATGATAAAGCTTAACTTATAAGTTAGGTACAATAAGAAATTAATGACATACATTAATAAAATAGAACAATTATAACAATATGATAAAAGTTATGTGAATGTGGTCTCTCAAAATACCTTACTGTACTCACCCTTCTTATAGTGATGTGATATGGTAAAATGCTTACACGATGAGATGAAGTGCAGTGAATGATATAGCTATCATGACATAGAGCTAGGCTACTAATGACCTTCTGATTATACATCAAAAGAAGATCTTCTGTTTCTGGACTGTGGTTGACTTTGGGTAACTGAAACTATGGAAAGCGAAACCACAGGTAAGGGGGGACTAGTGTACTGAATATTTGTCATAAAAATATAAACATTCATAGGAATGGTAACCAAGAAGTTCTGGATAGTAGTCTGCACCAACAAAGGAATTGTGAAATGAAATTGGAAAAGAGCCCAGAGGGGCTTCAGTTTTATCCATAAAGTTTTCTTCCTTAAGGGAAAAAAAGGTGGGGGAAATGTTCAGATTTGTTCAAACTGGCTGGCAGGAACATGTGTATTATATTATTCTCTATAACTTTACTATATATTTGCAACTGGGTAATTTCAAAAAGTAATAGAAAAGATACTAACTCAGTGAATGGGAAAATGTCAGTAAGAAGTTGAAAGCTTAATTTTAATAATATGAGTAATTAAATAGTAGGCAAAAGTTACCTGGTAATAGAATTAATTCTTCTAGTTGAAATTAGTTTTAATTTTCTGAACAACAAAGTGAGTTTTATGATAAAATTAACAAATGCTTGTAGTACCTTGTTTTTTTTAAAAAAGGCAAGAAGTTCATTTTTCATACCTAATGAAGTTTGAACTTTTGAAGTAACTCGTTTGTAGAGCACTTATTAGGGAACTTCTTATGTGTGAGTTGACACATAATGTATGAATGACTTTGTTCTCTACTTTCTAGAGCAGTAGCTCTCAACTAGGGACATGTGGTAATATGTAGGGCATTTTTGGTTGTCAAGTGGGCATCATCCAGTAACGCCAAACATTCTATAAAGCATAGAACAAACTTCACAGTAAAGGAGGATGCCATAATGGTGTCTGTATGATTTCCAGAGGTTGCTACATCAGACCTCTGCCAATTAGAAAAGATGACAACAGCGGCTAGACCAGCTTTTGAACCTGCAAGAAGTGGGCGAGGAGAAGGAGAAGGTGATTTGAACCACCTCTTAAAGCAATATTCAAGTAGAGAACCTCTCATACAAAGATAAAATACAGACAAACTACTCAGTATGCCCCTGAAGAAGTTCAGAACCATGGCTGCAGGACAGACAAGAAGGGAGAGACAGAGCTACTATAAGAGAGAAAAAGAGATCATCTGACATGAGAACATACAACCTCCTTTTCAATGTCAAAAACGCCTTGGTGGGGCGCCTGGGTGGCTCAGACTGTTAAGCATCTGACTCCAGCTGAGGTCATGATTTCACGGCTTGTGAGTTCAAGCCCCATGTTGGGCTCTGTGCTGACAGCTCAGAGCCTGGAGCCTATTTCGGATTCTGTGTCTCCCTCCCTCTCTCTGTCTCTCTCTCAAGAATAAACAATAAAAATTTTTGGAAAAAAAAAATGCCTTGATGAGACCAGATACCTCCTGCAGCCTTGATGCAGATGATACTCTAACAGACGAGGAAGATGAAGATGAAAATTATGAAGAAGAGAGTGATGATGTGATACTTCAGCTCTTCTTGCAGAACTAGAAAAATTTTTTTAATTGATGAAGAGCAGGCCAGGAAGGAACAAGAATAGAAGGCAGAAGAGGAAAGAATAAGTACGAAAAACATGGAGTGGAAACCCTCTTGCTTAATCTCACTGGCCCATTCCAGCCTCAGGCCAATTTCAAAGTTAAAAGAAGGTGGGATGATGGTGTTGTTTTCAAGAATTGTGCAAAAGGTATAGATGATCAGAAGACAAAAGATTTGTAAATGATACATTGTCATCTAAATTTCACAAAATGTTCATGCAGAAATATATTAAATACTACAGTTTTATGTGCTTGCTTAAAGACTGTAAAATGTAAATGATCAAAAGCATTTTGGGTTATAAAAATTAACATTGGTACTTCGTTGATTAGGTTGTGTAGTATCTAGGTGAGTTTTTCTTAGTTTTATGATCACAATTTGGTTTTCATTAAGGTAAAATTTACATAATCTAAAATTAGCCACTTAAAATGCCCAATTGAGTGACATTTAGTACTTTTATATTTACAAGGCTTTGTAACCATCACCTCTGTCTAGTTCCAAAATATTTCATCACCTCAAAATGAAACCCCATATGAGTGTAATTAAGTAGTCACTCCCCAATTTCCTGTCCCCTCAACCTCTGGCCACCACCAGTCTGCTTTCTATGTCTGTGGATGTAGATACTCTTGGATATACATTATAACTTACAATACATGACCTTTTATGTTTGCCTTCTCTAAATATAAAATTTTCAAGATTCAACCATGTTTTAGTATGGATCAGTACTTCATTCTTTTTTGTGGCTGAATGATATTCCATTATATGGATGTACCACATTTTGTTTGTTCATCTGTCGATGGACATTTGGGCTGTTTCCACCTTTTGACTCTTATGAATAATGTGTCTATGAATATTTATGTGCACATTTTTATTTTAATACTCATTTTCATTTTGGGTATATACCTAGGAGTAGACTTGCTGGGCTTTGTGGTAATTCTGTGTTATTTGAGGAAGGAACAAACTGCTTTCTGCAGCAGCTGTACGGTCTTACATTCCCGTCAGTAGTATTCAGTGGTTCCAATTTCTCCACGTCCTCACCAACAGATCCCAGTTATTTTTAAGAAGACATAGTAAGTATATAAATAAATATTTCTGAATGATGGTGTTAAGGGTAGGTTGCTTTTTAAAAATATTTTACCTTTCAAACTTTATAGAATTAGCCACTATTACTGTGGTTATTTTTTAAAATGTGAAATTTTGTTTGTTCTCATTTGAGCAAACTAAAATTCTTCACATTCATTATAGATAAGTATAAGGCAAAACTGTCTTTTACTTTGATGACTGTGAGTTGAGTCATAATCTACAAAAAGGATCTGAAGTCAATATATTTTTAATAGAATTAATTATTTTACAGGAAGAGGAAGCTAACAAAGAGTTTGACTTGTCCTGACAAGGCTAGAATGCAAGAGCTTCTTACAGTTGATATATTACACTGTACCTCACCTACCTCAGATTTTCCATGAGTGAAGTCTAATATCTAGCATTCATAAATCACAATTTCTGCAACACAAGAATTTTGAATCAGATATTTAGGAACTGTGATTCACTTTTAATTCTGACTTGGAGACTCTACATAAATGTAGAAAAAATATTGAACTTTTGGATGGAGGCCAAACCTGTTGTTAGAGAGATGAGTGAGAGTCTCTTAATATGATATTATCTGTAATAAATAGTTTATAAACAATTTGTAGAAACTGGAGAAACAGTCTCTGAAATGTTTCTAGCAAGCAGTCTCTAAATGTTCATTCAGGCATACTACTACTTACAGAGTATTATATTCGGTGTATGTTTGGCCCATGACTGCTAATTTATTGTATCATATTTAAGTCTGAAGAAAAGAGAATATTACATGGTTATTTTTATTAAGTGTTTCTGTGGGTAAAGTAGGCTTAGACTAATTTTTTTTTAACATCTACTTTCTAAAATTACTGTCTCTTTTGTATAACCCCACTAGCACGAGGTAAGAAGTTATTTCCAGCTTCACTTTTTAATTCAATTTAGGGAAAACAAAATATGCTTTCTCAAGCTGTATCTCTCTTCCTTAAATTAGTATAAGCTCTTCTTGCTGGTGTGTTTCCTTCTTTTTCCTACTCTATAGGTCTAGGTTTAAGGTTTTTACTTCGTAACATTGTGTTGATCTGACTTGACGTGCAAAGCTTAAACTGAAAGATGGGGCAGATGAATGATTAGCATGTTCCCTAACCTTAGTAGTTATAATACCACAGCAAAATTGTGATACTGATATTGTGTTATTTTTGTCTAATACCAATTACCAGATTGATACTATTTAAAATGTTTACAAAACTAACAATTTTTTTAAGAAAACAGTGAGACCAGAAGTTTGATGCATTTGAAATCTAATAAATTATCAACAATTTAGAAAATGTCAAAAAACATAGAAAAATATTCATGTTAAACATATTATCATTTGAACATAAGTTATTCGTCGATAAAATTAATGAAATGGTTTTATTCAAAAATAAAAATGAAGAACTATACTATCTACCTTTTTAAAAATGCTCAAATGTGCATCAGTGGTTCATTATTAGAGTGGTGAATGTATTTTTATGTATATTTTTCCTGTTTCTGAAAAATTTTCTTAAATAGGAAAAATAATAGAAAAAGTAATTATAAGTTAATTCTAAATATATCCACAGATAATACCATTTCTTGTTTTATAAGTTCAAGACTTTTTAATTTAAATTTTTATATATTTTTCATTTTTGACCAAAGTCTTTGATGCTTATGGCTCAATGAGTTCAAAAAGGTCTTAAGATTTGTTCAGAAGTTCCCCAACAACTAAACTCATTGCCTGTCAGAGAGAAAGCCAAAAGGAATAAATACCTCCTGTCTCTTCTTTTGCTCTCTTATCTCCTTCCAGTGACTGATACTGGCTCACTGGAAACCAAAGAAGGGAGCCATATAGATACAGTGCATGAGGCCAGCCTCCTGGGTTATTGCAAAGGATGAGAACTGGATCTGGAAGGATTTTCTGGCAAACGGAAAATATCCAGCCCAATCATTTTGATTTTAAGACATCACTTTTTATTTCTGTGTTTTAAAATGTATATATAGTATCCAGTTTTTGTTCCTTACCTTTGTGAAGATTTGGTTATATTTTTTTCTTCTTGCATAGCCTTCTAGTAGGGGTTTCATGCCCTCTTTTTAACAGGAATGTTCTGATTTTCATATTAGGGATTTCCCCCAATTGTGTAACTATTTGAGTATATTTAAGAGTGAGCCAGAAAGGCTTAGAAACTTTTTATAGGTGATTGGGGCTTCTGCTTTCTGATTCAATAGGTCTAGAGTGGGGCCCACAAGTTTGCATTTGTAACTACTCCCAGGTGATGGTAGTCCAAGAATTATATTTTAAGAATCACTTCATTAGGGAATGCTCTTGAGATTCACATCTATGGAAAGAATGGAAGAAGGCAGAGGGAAAATTAAAGTGTAGTGCTGGAGTATTTGGAAGCTGGAATCATCCATCAGAGTTGGTCCAAGGTGGAGTAAGGAACTGGGCCTTTATATCCCCATGTTGATCAGTCTCTGGGTTTGGGCTGTTCCTGGAAGGAGATATGACTTGGGGAGTGAAGTTTTCTTCAGCATAGACACCCCCCAGACAAGAGAGATCTTTCTGCTGGAAGCACTACCAGCAGCTGAAGGGCAAAATTCTTTCCTGTAAAGGGCAGATGGGGCAAAAAGAGTTCATACGTCCTCCATCCAAGCCAACCCCACCCTCATCCTAAGACATCCACTTTTTCTAATTTTTCTTTCACCATAGATTGATTTTGCCAATGCTAGAACATCATATAAATGGAATTGTACAGAGTGAACTTTTCCGGGTGGTGTCTTTGGCTCAGTATAATATCTACTAGATTCATCTATGTGTTTGTATGTATATATAAGTCTTTTTTTTTTTTTTAATTTGCTAAGTACTATGAATATACCACATTTTTATCCATTCTTCTATTGACTGCCATTTAGATTGTTTTCAGTTTGGGGCTATTGTGACTAAAGATGCTGTGAACATTATTGTAAAAGACTGTTTTGTGAATAGTTTCATTTCTTTTAAATAAATACCTAGGAGTAGAATTGTTGCATTGAAACATAGGTTTATATTTAACTACCAAATTTTTCAAAGTGGTTTTTCCTTTTACATTTCCATCAGAAATGTATGACAGTTGCACTTGCTCCAAATTCTTGCCACTTCTTGGTGTTTTCAGTATTTTTGATTTTAGCCATCCTAGTGAGTATATAATAGTATATCATTATGATTTTGATTTGCATTTCCTTGATGATTACTGATATTGAACATCTTTTTGTATGCTTATTGGACATTTGTATATCCTTTTTTTGTGTGTGTAAACTATTCCAGTTGTTTGCTTTTTTATTAATTGGCTTTACTGTTGAGTTGAAGGAATTTATTACATATTCCAAACATAAGTCTTTTGTTAGGTATAGGTTTTGCAAATACTGTTTTTGGTTGGTGGCTTATTTTCTTAATTGATGTCTTTTGATGAATAGAAGTTGATTTTCATTTTGATGGGATCTAATTTAGTTTTGTTTTTTTTTTTAAAGGTTATTGCTTCTGTGTCCTAAGACATCTTTGTATAATTTTAGGACATAATAATTTGTGATTTCTTCTAAGCACTTTATAGTTTAAATTGTTATAGTTAATTTTAAGTTCCAATTCAAATTTAGGTGTAGAATGAATTATGTTTATTTGTTTATAGATACATACAGTTATTCCATCAGCATTTGTTGAAAGGATTTTCCTTTGTCTCTTGAATTCCTTTAGTACTTCTGTTACAAATCACTTCACTATATAGAAGTCAGCTATCGTTCATACCACTTTTTTTTTTACCACATTTAATGTTAACTGTACTCCGGCTGCCTTCAAAATTTGCTTTTTATCTTTGCATTTTCATCTCTTTGACTATGATAATCCCATGTGTGGTTTTCTTAGTGATTATCCTGCTTGTAGTTTGATGAGCTTGGATATGTAAGTTTGTGTTTTTTACCCAGTTTGGGGAAATTTTGGTCATTTATCAGATATTTTTCTGTCCCATTCTCTCTCCTCTCTGGCTGCACATAGTTAGACCACATTTGTAGTTGTACTACAAATCTCTGCAGCTCTGTTTATTATGTTGAAAATCTTTTTCTTTCTCCTTTAGATTCAGTAAGATGTATTGATTTATTTTCCAGTTTAGTGACCCTTTTTCTGATGTGTCTGATCTCTTAAGGTAATCCAATGAATTTTTCATTTTAGACATTGTACTTTTTTTTTAGTTTTAGAACTTCCATTTGGTTCTTTTCCATAACTACCATTTCTCAGCTGAGATTCTCTGCCCTCCACACCATGTATACATTCTTATGACCATATTTTCCTTTAAATATTTGCACATATTTGTAATATTTGCTTAGAAATCCCTGCCTACTAATTCTGACATGTAGATCATTCAGGATTTGGTTTCTGTGAGCTGCTTTTTTATCTTGAGTATGGGTCTCTTTTTCCTGTTTCTTCTTTCTGGTAAATTTTGCTTGTGTAATAGACATTGTCGGTGATATGTTGTAGGCTTTGGATTCTGTTATTTTTCTCTGAGTGTTGTGGGTGTTTTGTCTTTTGGGTTTTCTTTTTGTTTTTTATCCCGGTACACTGGATTCAAATGCCAACATTGCTCCTATAATAGGCGGCAGCAAGAAGGCTCAGCTCAGGTCTTTCCACCTTCCAGCTGTTACTTTTTTCTGGAAGCCTTGCTGTCTTTCCCAGAAGAAGCCAAACATTTGGGCATAGTTTACATAAAAATTTTGTGACACCTTCCTTTCTGGGATTTCATCTTTCATGTTATAGTAGCTCTGGCAATCCCAGATATTGTCCTCTGCTCCTCAGCTGGCAAGACAGCAGGTTTCTGCTTCATTCTTGTGGGCTCAGTGCTGCATGGGGGGTAAGAGGCCTCAGGCAACAGCCTTATAAATATATATCCTACCCAGTGCAGTTCCCTTCTTTTAAGGATGCCTTCCCTCCAGTTGCCACCTGCTTTTGGTCACTCTCTTTAACTTTAATGTTTGTTTTTATATGTAGTCCACAGTATATCATTGTTGTATGTGGGAAGTTACCTTGTTATTATCTGAAGCAGGACATTAGAAAATTGAAGCGTTATTTTCTTTTAATCAAATAAGCATCACATATTTAGGAATATTGTAGGAAAGTATAAAATATACCCTAAATGGAATATCACAGTATATCATATTAAAACTTTGAAATAAGAATTGGAAACAGAACAAGGATGTCTGCTGTCACTGCACTCTTTACCATTAGACTAGAGATTTTAGCTGATGTAATTATTTAAGAGAAAGGAGGAGAAAAAGAAGCATAAAGACAGAAAAAGAAGAAAAACATTTTCATTAATTGTAAGTGAAATTATCTATAAGAGATTCTACATACTATTAGAGCTAATAAGTTCAGGAAGGTTTCTCGATACAAGGTCAGCATAGAACTAACAGTTTTGTGCACATCAGCATGTACATTAGCAAGAACCAATTAGAAAACATAATAAAAAAAGTTATAATTCATGGTACATGGTATAATTCATCTATAAACTAGCTAGGACTTTTTCTAACGAAAGATATAGGGAAAATTATAAGAACTTTTTAAGACAGACAAAAATAAATCCAAATTATGAATTAGCTCTCCCACTTCAATCTATAACTTCAGTACAGCTCAGTATAAATCTTAGCAAGATTTTTGTGGAATTGAAAAAACCGAAAAAATCACTTAGAGTATTTTAAGGCCCAAGACTTACCAAGGCTGTTATGAATATGGTCAAGGAGGGTCATGGAATAACTAGACCTAATTTTTAAAGCACTAATAAACTTGGAGTGGTGACTCAGAGATAGACACATAGATTAATAATAAAATAGAAAAAAAGCCACAAGTAGGTTCAAGCTCACTTGAAAACTTGGCATAATAAAATAGGGTACAGTTGGCTTGCCAAAAAGAGTGTGTATGTGTGTGTGTATATATATAAATATATATATATTTATATATACACACACATACCATACCATGCATAAGAATAAATTCTAATTTGAATAAAGATCACAATTGAAAAGCTAACTTCAAAAATTTTAGAATGAAATATGTCTTTAAAACTAGATAGGGGGCACTTGGGTGGCTCAGTCAGTTAAGCATCCAGCTCTTTCATGATCTCGCAGTTTGTGAGATCGAGCGTGAGATTAAGCCTCACATCAGGCTCTACACTGCCAGTGTGAAGCCTGCTTTGGGATTCTCTCTTCCTCTCTCTCTGCCCTTCCCCTGCTCATATGTGCACATGAGCAAGCGGTCTAAATAAATAAATAAATAAATAAATAAATAAATAAATAAACATTAAAAAAACTTTAGGTAGGATGTCTTAAGATAAAAAACATAATCATAAAGGAAAAAAATTGATAAATTTGACTAAATCAAAAATTTTAACTTTAGTAAGATGTCATTAAAATGCATCATTAACAAAGTTAAGTATATGTAAAAGAGAATTAGTGTCCAGAATGTATAAAGAACTACAACAATTTAATAAGAAATAGTCAACTCCCTTAAAAATGGGTAAAGAATATGAACCAGCAATTTACAGAGGAAAGAACCTATATGGCCAGTAAGCAGGTGACAAGGTACACAGTATTGCTAGAAATTGGGAAATGATAAATTTTAAAAATTTATATTCCTTAGAATAAGTATTTAATATATGTATTATATGTCATGTATAAATGGAATTTATTTGTGCAATTTAATAGGAAAATAGGGATTATCATATACTGCTGATGGAAATATAAATGAATATTACTGCTTGGGAGAAGAATTTGGTAATATATAATAAAACTGAATAGATACATCCATGAGACCCAGAAAATTAACTTCTGAATTTATAACTGAGAGGTTTTCACATGTGTACACAAGGAGACATGTACAAAGTTTATTGCAACATTGTAGAAAAACTGGAAAGTACATAACTGGCTTTCAGTAAATGTGAAATGGATGAATAAATTTGATATATTCATCCACTGGAATACTTTTCAGACATTATAAAAAATGAATGCATTTCATCAAACTGTAGATCTCAAAATAATGTTGAATGAAAAAAGATAGTTGCAGAATATATATATGTGTGTGTGTGTGTGTGTGTGTGTGTGTGTGTGTGTATAATGTAAGGGCATTTATATAAACATGTAAAAGCTTCTTGGAACAACAGTGTATGTTGCTTGTAGATATTTGTGTATCTCATACAAATATTGAAATATCAACTGGGAAAGTTACACATCAGATTAATAAGTTGTCTTTGGGAAAGTAGTGAGGTATGATATGAGACTGGACAGAAGATCAAAGGGGACTAAAAATCTATATCCTTCTATTATGCTTGTGTTAAGTATGAGATAAAAAATCATCAAAAGGCTAGGTCAGGTGATTGCCAAGGTTCATATCTAGCTTAGAAGCACTTTCACTTTACTTTTCAAGTTTATTCTTTGAAAGGCTATCTTTTATACATAATTTTTAGCGATTTACCAAATTGTTTGTGATAAGAAGACATAGTCATCCTCTTCAGATATCCTGTAGAGCAGGTTTCTGATAGAAGAGGAGTATATCTAGAGTGATGCTTTAAAAATGAACACATTTTCAATTTTATATTAATTTCTCTACAAACCCTTTTTTAAGTGATCCGTCTTTCCAAAGAGTTTTCTTCATATGGGGGACTGAATGTTTTTGTCATTTATTCATTTAACAGATTTTATTGAACACCTAACATGTGCCAGATTATAATACCCCAGGGAGCAAAACAGATAAAGCCTGCTTTCATGGAGTTAAATTCTAGTCAAGGAAGATAGCCGGTGACAAACTAATAAAAATATAAAATGACTGGTGGTAAGTGCAATAATGAAAAGTGAAACAGAGCAAGGAGGAGAGTGATGGAGAATATTTTATCTGGGAAAGTCAGGGAAGAACTATCTGTAAATGATAACATCTAGCAAAGTTATGAAAAAAATGAACAGATAGCCATATGGGAGAAAAGTCTTAGAAGCTGACAGAAAACGCCAGTACAAAGGCCCTGCACCAGCCTTGAGAAAATAGCACCGAGGATAGTGTGGCAGGAGCTGAATGAATGAGGAACAGAGGAATAATAGGAGATGAGATTAGAAAGCTAGCTGAAGGCTGGGTCATCCGGGGCTTTGTTGGCCATGATCAAGACTGGAGGGAAGGACTAATGTGGTTTGGACAAAGAATGACTCTGGCCATTTTGTTGACAATAGCCCACAGAGTTGTTGGGGCAAGGAGGGGGAGGTGTTAAGGAAAGAAGGAGGGAGACCGTTTAGGTTACGGTAACACTTTAGACAGGAAATGTTGGGGGTTTAGAAGAATGTGGTGAACAGTGTTTGGATTCTTTATTTTTTAGGAGCAATTCTTAATCTGTGGATTACTCTCTTATCTCAGGGAAATTGTGGGAGTTACTAAGAAGAGAAAAAAAAATAGCACACTTTAGCTGCTAATGTGTTATAAACTATACAAATCCCAAAAGATTTAAAAACCTCTAAAAAGTCTTCCGTGGGATTGTGGGAAGGGGATTTCATTTCCTCTTAAGTGGAGGTATCATTTGCTTTTCTTGTTCTTTTTAGTCATTCTGATTTTTGCAACTGAACTAAATTAAGTCATACTTTATTCTTTAAAACGTGAAATTTGAAATCTCAATACAAATGAAAAATTTTGAGGTTATTGATTGCATTGACTGTAATGAAATTTAAATGTTGATTGTTTACTCTATAGATTAACTGCATAGCTGTATAAAGAGGCAAATAACCATTTTTTTACATTTAATTGACTAGAATCTTTTATGAGAGATAATTTTGTTTATAACATCTTTTAAGATATAAACTATCTCTGAACTTTATATGTGATTTCATTGCATTTGAACTTTAATGTGTTATAACAAAATTCAGATGACAGTTAAATTATTTTATACTGACTTCATTTGTATTCCATATTAATAATTCACTTATTCAGTGGCTCAGTTAAATTGATGTATAGTGCCTTTATTTGGATTATTTATTTCTTTTTTTAATTTGATTTTTTTAATGGATTATTTATTGCTAAATACATTATCCCCTTCCAATTTATTACCATAGTAGTTAATCTTTATTACTACTTTTATGTCTACGGATTCCTTTCCCTAGGCTGTGTGCCTGTGCATGAGCGAGCGTACATATGTGTGAATGGGAGGGAGAAGAGGACAAGAGAATCTACTTTATAACAAGTCTTTAGAAATACAGATAATATTACACCATTATGGCTTTTAAATGCCAAACAAGTCATTTTCCAGAGTGGCAGGCATTGAATAAAAATCATAATTCATTATAAACTCTCTGTCCTATTTCTATGTATAATAATACATATCTGCATTTTAGTATGTCTCTAAAAACTTAATTGTTTATTCAAAACATCTGTTAGAATGATACATTGTAACAGTAATAGGTTGACTGTAGCAGTGAACTCAAGATATTTTGATCATGCTTTAGGGCTGAATTTAGTACAGTGAATGGGAAATAGATGTATGTTATGCTTTGTGAAAGATGCAGTTTTAGGGTATTATGCCTAATGTTAAAAAAGAGTTTTACTATTTCAAATATTTAATAAATTTATCATTTTTATTAACCTAACTTTCTTTTTCTTTTAGCAAAACTGTACAATCTAAAGTGGACTGCATTTTGGTAAGTAAAATAACTAATATTAAAGTTCTTTTGTAATAGCCTTTTCCACTATATCAAATATATTATTCTTGAGTAAATATTTATTTTAAACATAACTCAATTTTAGCAAATAAAATTTGACATTCAATTACAACCCTATTGGTGAACTGGCTACAAGCTATGTAGATACTTTCCTATATCTCATCAATAATGAAATCACAACCTGAGGCTGTTGCGTGTTTTTGAAGCTTACTGGCTTTTGCTTAAGATGTTTGATGGTTTAGTTTTGTTGATAGCATGCACATTTTTCCTATTTAGGTTGCTAGACATTAGGAATTAAAGCCAAGATAATAGTTCTAATTTATGTTGCAGTTAATAGAACTCTTAAAAATGAATTTAAATGAGAGCCTTTTTAAATGCTTCATGGATTAATTTTTGTTGGTATACTTTTCATGTTTGGTTTGATGGCCTTCAGGAATTAAAACCACAACAATAGTTTAAATTAAGATTGTATTTGTAGTTCGTTAGCTCCTCTCTTGAACATGTGAGGGTAGGACATGAAGCTACTGGGGCTACTGGAATAGTACTGATGTCTTTAATGAAATCTCTGCTAATGGAATATTCCCTAGGCTCTAAAATGCTCAGTGACTCTGCACTGTTAGATTTCCCCAGTGATCTTGTAGTTAGTCCTCATCCTAGTTTTTTGTGACATCAGAACTTTCTTATTCAGGTTTCCATGTTCCTTATAAGCTAATTTGTTTGTGGGAAAGGGAGGATCTTTACTGTCTGGTGCTGAAATAGTATGTAATATGTTATTAGCTTATGAAATTATTATGACCTTATGATATTATTAGCTTATTAGCTTCTAGGTAGGTGAATAAATGGGAAGAGTTCATAGGAGAGGTGGTAATTTGATCAGTTCTCCTGTGCTTTTCTAACCTAATAGTTGAGATTAAGTACTTCATGGAGATGTTTTTCCTTGTTTCTTTCACTTACCCTTTCTTCTTCTTTTTTTCTTTATTGGCCTCACAATAACCCTCTGAAGTAGGTAATCTTGTTACCTTCCTTTTATAAATGAAGAAACATGCTGTTCGCTTCGGAAAAATAATTAAACACCTTCTGTCTAGCAACGCTAGCTAGATACATGGGATTCAGAATAAAAAGGACGTATTCCCTTGCTCTCAAGAATTCACTGTTGATCACAGTGTCATATTCAAGAGTGCTGTTAAGACCTAGGAAGATAGTAATTTGGGATGGAGGGATGACTTTGCACCCAATCCACAGAGGATTTCCTATCTGCCCCAACCCTCAAGAGTTTCATTGTTTATCACTCAGTAGTTATGGCATACTGCTTTCTTTTCAGTACCTGAGATAGTGTTGGAGGATTATTCAGCTTTTGAAGAAGACTGGTAGAATTTGTAAGATATGACATTTATAAAATACTAAATGAGAAAAAGGCTTTTAAAAAATCTTTCAAGAGTTCAAAATTGTTTATATGTTAGCATAAGGTTTAAAGTTATGTATATTTGATGAACAAGATAGTAAGATCTCTGTCCTCATGAACCTTATAATTTATTGAGTGAGGTATATATTAGATGAAGTCAAATAAATGAACATTATAACTTCAGATAATGATAAATGCTATTTATCATTACAAAATTTTTGTAAAGCAAAAAGAGGCAAGTCATGGGGGTAGGGTAAATTTAGATTGGATGATCTGAGGAAATGGCATTTGAGAGGAGAATCCAGCCTTGTGTGATGATTTGCCTGTGACACTTACTAGGCAGAGGGAATAATAAGTACAAAGATTCTGAAGCAGGAAGGAGTTGGGGACATTTACAGAATACAAAGTGCAGTGATCTGGAACTTATAGAGAGAGGAGAGAATGATAAGAGAAAAGTTCAGGTAGGGAGAAGTTTTTTTCATAGGGTATATTTGGCCATGGCAAATAGTATGGATTTCATTCTCAGTACATAGAGAACCAATTAAAGGGTTTCAAGTAGGAGAATAGTATGAAATGAAAATTCAAGGCTCTTGCTCCCATGATGGCAGTGGAAGATGGAAAAAAAGTATATGGATTCAAGGCTTATTTTGTATATAAAGCTAATAGACCTTGCTTGCTTATGCACTGAATGTGCAGAGAGAAACAAAGAGGAATCAAGGATAATTTCTTTCAGTCTAAAAGATTTCGTTTAATATTTCTGGTAAGGCATGTTTGCTTTTAATGAATTTTCTTGGTTTTTCTCTGTGAATGTCTTTATTTGCCTTTGGTTATAAAGGATAGTTTTGCTGGAAACATAATTCTTTATCAACAGGTTTTATTCTTCCATCACTTTGAATATGTCATTCTGCTGCCCTTAGCCTTTGTTGTTTCTGATGAGTAGTGAGTAATTTATCATGTTGTTTTCATGTGCATGATGAGTTTTTTTTCTCTGGTCCATACCAAGATTTATTGAAATTCATTCACTTGCTTGTTTGCTCACCCATTTACTCTAGCTTTCAACACTTTTTGTGTTACATGTGTATGTACGGATCACTTTGTGTTTATCTAGCTTGAGATTTGATGGATTCACATCTATAGATTATTCTGATTGGGGAAGTTCTCAGCCATTATTTCTTCAAATATTTTTCTGTTCCTTGAATTCCCCTCTCCTTCCAAAGCTTCCATTACATGTATGTTGAAATGATTAATGTTATCCTTTCAGTCTCCGAATCTTTATTCATTTTTCTGATTGTCTTTCTCAGTGTTCTAGTTTCTCTGTCTTTATTACAATTCTCTTTATTTGAATCATTGTCATCATGTTTTCCTGTGTATATTTAAACACAGCACCCTTATCCTGGCAGTACTACTGTCCGGATCATATGGGATAGGTCATGGGAGTAGACCAGGCAAGAATGACACAGACTTTCAACAATTAGTACCTAAAGTTCAGTTTTTAATGACAAAACATTTCTTAACATGTTGTTTGCCATTAGTGCCCAAAGCCCTAAAATTGTTCTTCTTGACAGTTTATATCATTATATAGTTATTTTAAGGGGAGGATTTGCTGACCTCATTTTCTAGATTCCCCAGCCTTCTCACAAAGATTTTATATGTTTTCTTGTAAAATTTTATTATTTTAGCTTTTTCTATTAGGTCTTTTTCTGTTAACCATTGTGATTTAAATTTGTGTTTTGTATGAGGTGAACTGCAGTCTTTATCTTTTACCATATGTATGGATATCCAGTTGTTCCAGCGCCATTTATTGAAAAGTCCACCCTTTCCCAGTCACCTCCTATGTCAAAAATAATCATGTGTGTGTCCTTTTCTATCCCCTTTTTTCCCATCCATTGCTTTATCTTTCCTTATGACGTCACCACACTGTCTTTTATGTGGTAGCTTTGTAGAAAGGCTTGATATCAGGTAATATAATGGTTGACATTGATTTTAGCATTTCCATGGAAATTTAGAATAGATTTGTCAATTTCTTTCTTTTTTTTTGTTTGTTTTTAATTTATTCATTTTTGAGAGACAGAGAGAGACAGAGCACAAGCAGGGGAGGGGCCGAGAGAGAGGGAGACAGAGATTCTGAAGCAGGTTCCAGGCTCCCTGCTCTCAGTACAGAGCCCAATATGGGGCTCTAACTCAAGAACCATGAGATCATGACCTGAGCTGAAGTCAGATGCAAAAAAAAAGGAAAAAACATAAGTCGACTGGGATTTTTGATTGGGATTACAGTGAATTTATAGATCAATTTGGGGTCAGTTGACATCTTAACAACAAGTCTTTTAATCCTTGAGCATGGTATATCTTTATATTAGTTGGTTCTTCTATAATTTTTCTCAACAGTGTTTTGTAGTTTTCTATGTATAGGGTTTATATTATTTATGCTTAACTTAGACCTAAATATTTTAATACTTTGGATGCTATCATGAATGGTATTTAAAAATGTTTGTTATATAATGTTTTATTGCTAATATTTGTGTAGACCTTGTAGTCTGAAAACATACTAAGTTTATATATTATATTCAGAGGCTTATGTGGAGAATCCTTTGGATTTTCTACCTACTTAATCAAATTGTCCATAAATAAAGACATTTCATTCATATTATTTTTTTAAATGTTTATATATATTTTTTTAATTTTTTTTTTTAACGTTTATTTATTTTTGAGACAGAGAGAGACAGAGCATGAACGGGGGAGGGGCAGAGAGAGAGGGAGACACAGAACTGGAAGCAGGCTCCAGGCTCTGAGCCATCAGCCCAGAGCCTGACACGGGGCTTGAACTCACGGAACGTGAGATCGTGACCTGAGCTGAAGTCGGACGCTTAACCGACTGAGCCACCCAGGCGCCCCTAAATGTTTATATATTTTTGAGAGAGAGAGAGACAGAGTGCATGTGGGGAAGGAGCACATATAGAAGGAGACACAGAATCCCAAGCAGGCTCCAGGCTCCAAGCTGTCAGCACAGAGCCCAATGCCAGGCTTGAACTCATAGACCGTGAGATCATGACCTGAGCCAAAGCCGGACGCTTAACTGACTCAGCCACCCAGGCACCTCAGGATGTTTCATTTTAAACATCTATTTATTTTTATTCACCTTATTGCTCTGCTAGGACCTCCAGGACAACATTAAATAGACATGGTGAGAGTAAATTCCCTTTCCTTGTTCCTAGTTTTAGAAGAAAACCACTCATTCATTCACTTTACAATATGATGTTAATACTACTTTTTTTCATGGATGCTCTTTTCAAGCTGAGAATGTTCCCTTCTGTTCCTGTTTTTCTAAGAGTTTTTTTTTTTATCAAATGCATGTTTTATTTTATCAAATGCTTTTTCCGCACTCATCAAAATAATCACAAGATAATTCTCCTTTCTTTATTCTGTTAACATGGTGAATTACACTGATTGATTTTCCCAAGTGAAACCAATCCTTGCATTTCTGTGATAAACTCTACATGATACTCTGTACTTCATGTGTTGCATTATACTTTTATATATTACTACATCAGATTTGCCATTTTGTTAAAGAGTACTGTCTGTATTAATTAGGGCTTTGGAAATACTATTTTCTTGTAAAATCTTTTTCTGTTTTTGGTATCTGGGTAATGTTGACTTCATATAATGAGTTTGGAAATGCTGTTCTCCATTTTCGGAAGCAATCTATTTAAAATTATTATTTCTTTAAGTGTTTCATAGATTTTACTAATAAAACTGTGGGAAAGGTATTAGTTACAAACTTAGTTTCTTTTATTATTATAGGGCTATTCTTCTGTTTATTCTTGATACAGTTTTAGTATTTTAGTCTTTGAAGGAATTTGTTCATTTCTACTATATTACTGAATTGTTCATGTAGTGTTGCTTATAATGTTCCCTTATTATCCTTTATTGTCTGTAGAATCTGTAGCAGTTATCTCTGATTCCTGATAAGGGCGCTTTATATCTTCTTTTTTTCTGGATCAGTTTAGGTAGAGGTTTAATAATTTTATTGGTCTTTTCACATGAATTGAGTTTTGGCTTTATTGATTTTTCTCTTTTTGTCAGTTTTCTATTTTGTTTCTCTTCTAGTAAGTATTATTTCTTTCTTTCTGCTTAACCTCTGTTTTAAATTATTCCTATTTTTCTAGCTCCTTAATATGGAAACTTGAAACATTTTTTCTTTTCTGTTGTAAGCTAAAGTGCTGTAAATTGTCCTGTAAGCACTGGTTTAGCTGTATCTCATATTATGTTATGTTTTCATTATCAATTTTTTTTATATTTCCATTCTCATTTATTCTTATACCCATGGGACACTTAGATATATCTTGATCAGTTCCTAGATAATTGAGTATTTATCAACACTTTTTTGTTATATATCTTAGTGGATAAATTCAGATGATTCGTTCCACAATCCAAAAATATTCATATAAAAATGATTACAGTAGTGTAATATAATATAAAGTAATAAAGAAAATACAAAATATAAAGAAAAATAAGCAAATTAACCTGTAGTTAACTTTGAAACCTTTGTGGCTGGTGTGAAGGAGACAAGAGAGGTTATTGTGTAGGATAGCTTTCACTATCAGTAACAGAATCACTGCCATCTTTTGGCTCAATGGAATCTTTTTCTTTTTGTACAACTTTAACAAGGGACCTATCCAATGACCTACAATGAAGCAAAGCATTCCTAAGGTTACTCTTGTGTGGAAAAGCAAAGGACTGTCCATAGGTGCTTTGACATGACAAAAAATACACTAGTGCCAATTGGGGGCACCTTGCAGTGTTCTGAAAAATTACTGACCGGCAAACACCGCAGCCTGAGACCAAGCATCCGAGCATGGGAGACAATCACCCACAATCCCACAGCGAGTGAGAGAGAAAGAGAGAGCCATCCGCTCAGTTGTGTACATGTGACATTGGGCATCATGTAGTACTCGTATTGCAAGACATCACTTGTTTATGAAGTTAAAATTTATTAGAAATGTTTGCTCATTTTGCAGAACACTCGCAGAACAAGTTACTCGCAATCCAAAGTTTCACTGTGTATTCAACTGTCATTGGATGGAATGTTCTTAATCTAACACTTAGGTCCAGTTGGTTGTTTTTTTTTCAAGATATAGGGATCCTTTTCTTCCCCCCTTATTTCTGTTACAGAGAGGGATACTAAAATGTCTCTCTTGTGATGGTTAGTATTTTTTTCTCTGTGATCCTGGCAGATTTTGCTTCATGTATTGAAGCTATTATTGGACATAAATATATAGAAGTATTATGTCTTCTTTGTAAATTGGTTCTTTTATTATTATGATGTTTCCATTTTTATCTCTGATAATATTTTTGCTTTGAAGTCTGCTTTGTCTGCATAATCTTCCCCTCTTATAATTGGTGTTTGCTTGTAAGACATACCTTTTTCGACCCTTTTTTTACTCTTAAGCATTATAGGTCTTTATGGTCAAAGTGTGTTGTTGCTGTTGATGACATCATATACTTGTATCATTCTTACCCAGTCTGACAAGCTTTATCTTGTTACTGCTTACTTGTATGGTTGAGTGTACACATAAGATTTTGCATTTATTTTCTTGTAGGTCTACTGTTAGTTCTCCTAGTTTTAGTTTATCTGAAAACAAAATCCTTTAATTGCCCTTCATTTCAAAGGACACTTCTTTGAATAAAGAATTCTAGTATTTCTTTCATCATTTTAGCAGTGGTGATTCACTGTCTTCTGGCTTGCACAGTTTCCATTGGGAAGTTTGTAGTTATTCTTGTTTCCCTGTATGTAATACATTCTTTTTTATTCTCCTTTAATATCTTGTAAGATTGTTTATTAGTGGTTTTCAGCGGTGCTATTATAATAGCCTTAGTATGATTTTCTCTGTTTTTGTCTTGCTTTTTGTTCATTGAGCTCCTCAAATGTGTGAGTTTATATTTTTCACCAATTTTCAAAAAAATTCCTAGCCATTGAAATATTCTTCATTGCCCCTTCCATCCTGGAACTCAAAATAGGTCACAAAGGCTATGCTTAGTTTTTTTTTTTTTCTCTTTTTCATTTTGGATAGGTTATATTTCTTTATTATCACATTCACTAATATTTTCTGCTGATGTGTCTAATCTGCTTTAAATCCCATTGAGTGAATTATTATCTGTTTTAGATCTTGAATTTTTCAGGTCTAGAAATTCTACTTGGGTATTTTGTTTTGTTTTATTGTCC
The DNA here is from genome assembly GCF_046562875.1 of Panthera onca. Lineage (NCBI taxonomy): Eukaryota > Metazoa > Chordata > Mammalia > Carnivora > Felidae > Panthera > Panthera onca. The sequence continues at coordinate 48,320,826 of NC_138344.1, forward strand.
ATTTCTCTTCTTATTAAACCCTTGGGCATATTTATAATACTTTCTTTTAAGTCCTTGTTTGCTAATTATATTATCTCTAAGTCTGTTTTATTTACTGATTTTTTGTTTATTGCAGTTAATGGGTCATGTTTTCTTCTTTGCGTATCTAATTATTTTTAATTTAGTATTTATTTGTTTGTTTATAGTGTGTGGGTTTTGTTCTCTTCCTTTAAAGTGTATTAAAGCTTTCTTTGGCCAGGAACTAAATTACTTGTAGGATAGTTTGATCCTTTGCTGTGTTTAAGCTTTGTTGGGGCAAATCTATAATGGCATTTATGTTAGAATTTAGCTTTTATACTAAAATATAATTTCTGGTGTCTATACTGTATTCCTTGGGTGTTCACTGAGATCTCTCAATTCTGTCTAATCAGAATTTGAACATGTCATAGACAAATACAGTTCCCTGGTGATTCTGTACCCAGCTTCATGGAGTTTTTCTGTACTCATACAGTTTAATATTCAGCAGTAGATTCCAAATCTACATGATTTGTGTAGATTTTGAAGTGATTTCGTATCTTCCTTTTGGTAGTTTGCTTTCTCAAATAGTGATCTGTGTCACTTTAGTGTATCAGTACTTGGCCATGTTCTGCTTGATTTGCCCCTCCTTGTACCATTTCACAAGTTGCCTTCAGATGGAATTATCTTATTTGTGTCTTTTCTCTCAGATGTAACAGTTCTATGCTAAAACAGTTGTTGGGTATGTTTTGTTTAGGTTTTTAGTTGGTGAAGCTGGGAAAGGTGCTCCGGTGTCAGGTACTCCTGTGTGGCCACATTCATAAGTCCATTAATAGATATTTTAAAGATTCAGTAAAATGTACAGGTCCCTTCAACCCCCTTCATTTCCTAGTGAGCTGTCATCTACTCTTCTCCACAAAAACTGTTTCAAACTTTTAAACTAAAGTTCCCAAACTCATTTCTTCTCTTACTGTCAGCAGATGATCTCACCTCCTACTTTTCTGAGAAAATAAGAAGACACAGTGAAGGTATTCCACAAAATTAACACTGTTTCTTATCCCCAACTCACTAGTTGCTCACTTCTGTACCTATTGTATCCCTTCTCTTTTCTCCTAATAGTAGAACTATCTTTCTGCCTTTCTGAAAGTTGATCTCTGTCTAGGCTCTGATCCCATACCTTCCTATCTCAGAATTCCTTTATTCTCTTCTCCTGGTTTTTTTTTTTTTCTTTCTCATTTTCAACTAGCCTTTTTCTGTTAAAAGTTAAATGGTTAATCTTTTCTCATCTATTAAAAAAAATCCTTCTTGAAATTCACAACCGTTCTCTAGCTACCATGTCTTCCTTCTTTCTTTTGAAACCCATTCTCATGCCTCACCCACTCTTCAACTCCAGCAACAAGTCTTCCAGTAACCACTTCTCTGACACCTGTGTTTACCAAGAAGACCATGAATGGTCAGTCTCTTATTGCTAAATATAATGGTCTCAGTCCCTAATTTCACCACCCTTTTTCACTTGACTGTTGATCATTCCCTAACCTTCCTCATTTAGTACGTTCCTATTCTTTTCATTCCTTAGATATCACACTATCTTGGTTTTCCTGCTACATCTTAGGCTGTTCCTCTCCAGTTTCCTTCAAGAACCTCTAGTACATGTCTACCTGAATTGTCTGCATTCTGTCTGTATTTTCCCATGATGATTTCATCTACTTTGATGGTTTCAATTAATGTCAGTATGGTGATGTCTGCTAATTATACATCCCCACCTTAAGGTCTAGATTTCATCTATCCATCAAGTTTACCAGAATGTCCCATAGTTACTTCAAACTCCTCTTTTCCAGAACCAATCTCATTGTATCATACCCCAATTCTGAACCTACCTGTATTAGTTTCTTATTGCTGCTACGACAAATTACCATAAACTTAGTGGCATAAAACAAAACAAATTTATTACAGTTCTGTAGGTTAGCAGTCTGACACGCCTCACTAGGATAAAATGAAAGTAGCATCAGGGCTGTGTTCCTTTTGAAAGCTGTAGGGAAGAATCTGTTTCCTTGCCTTTTTTAGCTTTTAATGGCTGTGTCTTCAAAGCCAGTAGCGGCTGCTCAAGTCTGTCTTACACTGCATTACTTTGACACTTCTCTTTTTGTGTGTTCAGAGTTCCCTCAGGCTCCCTCTTATCTGAACACTTGTGATTACATTGGGCCTACTGTATAATCCAGGATAATCTCTCCATCTCAAGGTCCTTAATCACATCTACAAAGTCCCTTTTGCCATGGAAGGTAACAGATTTACTGTTTTCCTGGAAAGAGAAGATTAGGACATGAACATTCTTTGTACCATATTGTCTTAGTGGATGTACTCATTCATCCATCCTAAAAACCTGGTAGTCATTCTTCATTCTTATCCTCAGTGTACCTCATATCTGGTCAATCACCAAGTCCTATCAATTCTGCCTCCTTAATTGATCCATTTTTGTCCGTCCCTACTGCTGCTGCATTAATCCAGGTTGCCATACTTGTTAGAAATACTGCAGCTATTTCTCTGCTTCTAGACTCTTCACTTTCATTCTGTCCTCTGCAGCACCATTATAATCAGCTTTATAAAATGTGCATCTGTTATTTTATACCCTTGCTTCACACCTCTCACCAGATCCCCATTATTCTTTGTTAAGTCATGGGAGACCTTTCATACTCACGTCTTACTTCTCTTGTTTAACCTTACCTTTTTTCACTCCCTCCACAGGCTCTCATTAAGGCATAGCGAACAGTTGTGAAATAAGAGAATATATACTCTCTAGAATAGTGCTGTCCATTAAAACATGGCTAAGGAACACTTAAAATGTGGCTAGTGTGACTGAAGAACTGAATTTTTATTCCATTTAAGTTAATTTCAAGTGAAATAGCTACATGTGACTAGTGGCAACCAGTTTGCATTGTGCAGGCCTGGTTCTCAGGCCTCGTTGTGCAGCAATGGTTCTCAACCAGAGGCATTTTTGCCCCCTATGGGACATTTGACAATATCTAGAGACAGTTTTGATTTTCAACAGAATGTGCGACCAGCATCAAGGAGGTGGAAGACAAGGCTGTTCAAACATTCTACAAAACACTAGACATCACCCTGTAACATACTTATCAGCCCAAAATTGTTAGTAATGTTAAAGTTGAAAAAACTCTGGTCTAGACCATCTCTTCTTCTTCTTCTTTTTCTTTTTCTTATGTTTTAAGATTCTTAAGTATCACTCCCTCTGGAATACCATCTGTGATTTCTTAGGTCTGAGTTTGATACATCTGTGTCCCATATTATCCTGTGTTTTAATTACCTTTCTTGGTATTATGTAGTCATCTCTATGATAATTATAATAAGCGTTTTTATTTGTTCTTAGCTTCTCAAGTGTAGGAATATATTCATTATAATATGGGCAAAGGCATATGACAATGATCAATGCATATTTGTTAGGTATATGAATGAGCATAAACTAATCAATTATTAAACATTGCAATTTAGAATATAAAGAAGGTTGCCACCTTCATTTTAGGCATTTTAGAGACCTTAAACTTGCTAAGATATTCAAATTTATTTTTTGGAATTACTTCACAGTTTGCCAGTAAGAACAGAAACTTATTTCATTGTTTTGGAGGAAAAGAACATTTTTTCTTTTTCTGACATTTTCCCTTTTTTCTTGTTCTACTCTACTTACATATACCCCTTCCTTTCCTACTCTCCTGTTAGGAGATAACCATCCTGAGCCACCACCACTCTCCTTTACAGAGTACAGATGGGGAACTAAAACTTTACTGCATAGATGCAGGAAGGACGCAAGCAAATGAAGTGGAACTAACAAGCCAGAAACTAAGGAAACTGTTTACCAGTATAGCAGAATGGCTCAGAGCCGAGGCTATAGAATGAAACAGACATGAGTTTGAATCCTTGCCCCAGCCAATATTACCATTACTGTTTGAATTTGGACAATTTTAACCTAAATCAGTTTTGTAACAAAGGACATAATAACAGTACCTATCGCAGAGTTGTTGTGAATATTAAATGAGATAATTAGTATAAATACAGTGCCTGGCACATAATAAGCACACATGGCAGCTTTAGTTGACGGTGTTATATGTGTAAATTGATAATATGGATCTAATTGACTTAAATTACCATAAATTTGTTTTTAGAAGTCTAAACATTAGTTAAAGACACATGTTCATCATCACAGAACATACCGTTTAAAAATGAATGCTGCCCATATGGAAACACTGAGAGGAGAGCATTGAATCCCTGAAACCTCGTGAATGGAAGATGGAAAAGGTTGGGAATCTCCTGGCTAAAGCCTTCTGAGAAGCCAGAAGGTGCATATTGTAGAACAGATGCCGGTGTCAACACTCCATACTCTCTCTTCCTCCAGGCCTTTGTAGATGCTATTTCCTCTGCCAGCTGTGCCCTTCTCAGGTTTTTTTTCACTTGGATAACTCCTGCCCCTTCTTTTGGACTCGGTTCAGAAACCTTTTCAGAAAGTTTTGTTCATCTACTAAGAATGAATTCAGCTGCAGATAACAGAAAACCCTATTGGTGGCTTACAGAAATAAGAGTTTGTGTTATCTAACAAGTCCAAAATTAGGCATTCTAGAGTGGTGCAGTAACTCAACAATGCCACCAGAGTCCTAGGTGTTTTGTTTTTTTTGTTTTTTTGTTTTTTTGCTGTGTCATCTTTTGTTCCAGTCACATCATTGATGGCTGCTGCACTTATCTGCCTTTGTCCAAATGGTGAGGCAGGAAGGGAGGAAAGGCAAAAGAGCTTTCTTCTAGAGACGTTCTGTCTTTATTTTAGGATACTTTACTTCCCTTCTGAAAACCCACTTCAGAAACTTCAGACTCCAGAGTAATGTCATTTGGGTACTCCTAGCTGTAAGGGAAACTAGAACATGGAGGATTTTTTTTTTTCTAGCCTCTATATGAAAGGAAGACAAAGAAGAAAATGGTTAGCAATTTATGTATATATGTACATATATACTAGTTCAACCTATCTGCATTACCTTCTCATTTAAGAGCCCCTGCTTTCATGCACCCTATAAAACACTCTGTACTCCTCTTAAAGCTCTTACCACATAGTATGCTAATCACCAGATTAATTTGTTTTCTTCTCCAAAAATAAGCTTTGGAAGTAAAGACTATTTCTTATGGTCTTTATATCCCTAGTGCTTAGCACAGTGTCTAGTACATGGAATATATTCAGTAAACATTTGCTGAATGATTATTCACAAACAATAATTATCAAAAAGAATGTATAATATGCATATAATATCCCCAAACAGAGTTTCTTTGTATTTCTTATTGTTTTTGTTGTTAGCGTTTATTGAGTATGTATTACCATATGCCAGATGAGTACTTTACATGTTTTATCACTCTGTCTTCTTAATTTGCCTATGAGGTTAATCTTGTTTTCATCTTCATTTTATAGACAAGGAAGCTCAGACAGGTTAAGTAATTTATCCAAGGTCATAAAACTTGATAATTGGTAGAATTAGGTTTTTAATCTAGGTAATCTGACCCCAGAACCCAGGCTTTTAAAAACTGTGATACACTATATCATTTTTTAAAAATATCTGAAACATGAGTTTGTGAATTTTTTGAAATTCTGTTCCTTATTATAATCAAGAATTATTTCTCAAAATATTAATCAAGAATTATTTTTGAAAATAATTTTCCAACTTTAAATCTGAAATGAAAAAATTAAAATCTGATTTTATTATTTTACTGAATTTTAGTAATCAGTAATTCTAAATGCAATTTAGTTTTTTGCATGCAGGTTGCTTGAATGCGTTTTAAAGAAATAACATTCTCTCTAAAACAAAATAGCTAAAATTATTGTAATTAATTAAATCAATTATAATTGCAAAGACTATACCACTATGAAATCTAGAAGAAGTGAAAAATTTTAAATTGTATCTATGCTAGTTTTAAAGCGTAGCATTTTGCCTGTTTATCAGTAAAGACAAATGAAAATATTTGTAGTGGTATAATTGTGAATAAAATTTTTTTGTTAATGTTTTAATGCTTTTGCAATTAAAGCATTTGGTTTTTACTTAATTTTAATGATAGCCAATATATCTTAAACTAAATTTCTCATGAGTTATAACACTTTTAGATCTATAATGTCATTATACATTTGTAAAGTTGATCCAGTTACATTTTTTTTTTAATGTTTATTCATTTTTTGAGAGAGAGAGTGCAAGGAGGGTAGGGGCAGAGAGAAAGAGGGAGACACAGAATTCAAAGCAGGCCCCAGGCTCCAAGCTGTCAGTACAAAGCCTGATGTGGGGCTCGAACTCACAAACTGCAAGATAATAACCTGAACTGAAGTTGGAGACTTAACCAACTGAGACACCCAGGCATCCCCCAGTTACATTTTTTATAACCAATTTAATAGTAGAGACTAAATCTTATCCTTGCCATACCTAGTACCGGAAGATTAGCTAGACCCCAGCAGAATTTGAAAGCTGCTCAGTCCATATTGCTTAGTCCTCTTGCCTTAGTTTAGTTAAATGAACTACCTGACAGCTGTAGGAAGGCCTGAAATGTGAGAGAAATAACCATGAGTGTAATTGGTATAGGAAAAGCCTGTTTTGGTTAGAGTCCATCACAGCGAGTTGGAGAATAACAGTTCATGTTTGCCAAAATATGGTCCTTGGAAGAATAGTCCCATAGAATGTTAAAATATTATGCAAAAAGTTTGAAAAGTCAAAAATGTTTCATGAACTTTGGATTAAAAAATATCTTAAAAGCTGTTAATATGGTGTTACATGTCATGAATCTTAAGTACTCAGTGTGTTCTATACGTTTTTCCCCTCATAAGACTTATCATGAAAACGGTTTCCTAGGCCACACTGTTTAGGAAATGATTGGTAAAATCTGTAGAGCAAGTTTCCAGAATAGAGAGAGAGAAATTATTTCCCGTATGTTATCATTCGGAACTACCAGGATATTGAGAACTTCCTACTTACGTTACTGTGTTTTAGGTGTTTGCACCACCAGGAAGCAGTGTTTCCAGCAGTTCTAATGTTCAGGTTCCCTAAATGATTAGTCCTGCTTTGAAATTATTAGAACTAATAATGGTTAAGGGGGCGGGCAGGGGAAAGACTATATGTTTTGGATCCTGTTAGGAAAGGCTAATGTAAATATTAAATAACATTCAGTTTGTCAGGAAATCAGTCGGAAGCACCAAGAAAAATATATGTCTCATGGATTAGGCAGTTCAACAGCAATCCTAGTAAGAATATAAATGTAAGATTAGACAACATTTGCTTACCTTTTTTCTCATTAGTTGGAAAGATAAAGGCTTAAAACCAAGAATAAGGGAGGGTATTTTAAACCATTTGAGTCCATATTTTAAACCTCTCAGGAGGAGTATGCTGCCTGACTTCTAGGGCTCTCTAACGGACTAACTGACCAATATTGCAAAAGGACTCAAAACAAAAAACAAAAAAAAAAAAACTGTTTTACAGAACTGTGGTATAAATCCTGGGATAGGGTTTATTCATATGAAAGTTGACCAAAAGAGGACTTTGTAGGATTATCATTAAGAGGGAGAAGTGGTAAGTGACACAGAATTGCCAGAAGACTATTCCTTTTAGAGGGTTGGAGAAACCTGAAACTGGGTGACAAATGCCATCATTTAGACCATTCAAGTAGTGAGGCAGGTTCCCTCCAGAGGAGAGCTCTCAGGAGGGTCCTCTTGCAAGGGAGTACAATAGAAAACTTGAAAAAGTGAACTTGTGATGAATCTGTATTAAGTGTGTCCTAGGTTCTGAATATTGATTCATTAATCCTTTAAAGACTGTGTCTCCCACTCCCACTAGAATAGCGTTTGTCCTCCCTAAGGAAATGAACAAAAATTAAAAGACTAAACTATGTTTTAAAAAACTTTATCTCTTGAGACGCCTGGGTGGCTCAGGCAGTTGACTTCGGCTCAGGTCATGATCTCGCAGTTCATGAGTTTGAGCCCCACATTGGGCTCTGTGCTGACAGCTCAGAACCTGGAGCCTGCTTCTGATTCTGTGTCTCCCTCTCTCTCTCTCTGTCTCAAAAATAAATAAACATTAAATAAACATTGCACTCTGTCTCTCTCAAAAATAAATAAACATTAAAAAAATTAAAAAATAAATAAAAAACTTCACCTTTTTAGTGAGCACCAAAGCCTTTAGTGAGCACCAAAGGTTGTTTTCAGGTAAAGCAACCAACTTTCTGGGCACATATGAGTTGTCCATTACAAAATCTAAAACCTAAAAATAGAATCACAAAAAAGGCACCAAATACCCCATCTGAAAAATCCTGTTTAAGCATAGTAGTAAGTTCATTAGAACAGGCAAGGAGAAAGCCGAGCAAGAAGTCTGTCTGTGGGAAGTTTGTTCATTTATCAGATATCAGAGATCCCTATGTGGAAGTTCAGCAGTACCTGGATCCTCTCCAGGGTTGTATTTGGAGCACTGCAATAGAGGATATTTCCCTGGCTATTCTAGTATCATTTCATCTTGGCTTATAGCATCTTTTTATTACGGCTTTCTCTGAATCTAAGTACATTCCTGGATTTTAAAACATATGCTAACTCAGATATGGACTGGATGGTAATAACAAGCAGGTCTTTCCAGCAAATCAAGCTTCTTGGTGCTTATGGCCCTGGAAGGAATCAGCACTTAACCCTGTAGACCAGAGGAACTAATCTAGAGAACCACAGGCTAGATCTGTTCCACAGAGGTGTTTTGTTTGGCCCATGTTGACATTTTTTAAATTTCATATTGGTTACCACATTTCAAAATTGGGAGAGTTCACAGAAAAAAAATTGTGTGTTTGGTTTCTCTTGAAAACTCAGGGCACTAAGTCCTTACTTCCATATGACAACAGTTACTAGGTTTCGGTAGCAGTTACCCCTTTCAAACATGATCTGTACTCTCCAGTCTTCTCAGTTCCCATCAGGCTTTTGTTCCTTAGCATAAATACATTTCTTCCCTATAGTCTGTTTTTTTTTTTTTTTATTTTTAAATTTTTTTTTTTTCAACGTTTTTTATTTATTTTTGGGACAGAGAGAGACAGAGCATGAACAGGGGAGGGGCAGAGAGAGAGGGAGACACAGAATCGGAAACAGGCTCCAGGCTCCGAGCCATCAGCCCAGAGCCTGACGCGGGGCTCGAACTCACGGACCGCGAGATCGTGACCTGGCTGAAGTCGGACGCTTAACCGACTGCGCCACCCAGGCGCCCCGTCCCTATAGTCTGTTTTTAATCATTTGCGTTACCTGCCTGGCATTTGAATTTGTGACCTCTGTGTTAGATTCTTTTGGGGCAAGGTTCTTCAGAGAGTCATTCTTTACAGGGTTGAGGGAGCCATAATGATATGTATGAGGACAGACAGAAGACAGCCTCTCTTTTTGTCTCTTAGTAATGTGGGCTCTCTTTACTGTCAGTTCTTGCAACATTACAACAGCTAGTCAATAGAAATCAAAAGTAGGGTAGAACAAAGAATTATGGTGGCTCTTTTGAGAGTCTTTCCCATTGGTTAGCCATTGTGCGAAATATTTTCATGTCTTATTTCCCACTGAAACTTTCCCTGACCACTCTACTTTAAATTGTATCCCTTTCCAAAACTTTTTCTTCATAGCATTTATCATAAACATGTAACATTTGTTTCATTTTTGAATTTTGTTGATTGTCAGGGTGCCTGGGTAGTTCAGTTGGTTAAGCATCCGACTCTTGATTTTGGCTCAGGCTGTGTGTGATCTTGTGGTCTGTGGGTTCGGGTCCTACTTTGGGCTCTGAGCTGTCAGGTGCTTGGGTTGCTTTCTCTGCCTCTCTCTCTCTCTCTCTCTCTCTCTGCCTCTCTCAAAAATGAATAAATAAACTTTAAAAATAAATAAATCAGTTTGGTTGATTGTCTCTCCCTTTGTATTAAAATTTAAGGTCATGCCTAAAGCATAGTAGACACTCAGTGCTGGATGAATGAATGAATGTTCTCATTTAATTTTTAAACTTTTCAAGTCTATCCCATGGTTAATGTCTTTGGTTGGAAGCCAGTTATTTGAGTGTGCCTACTGCTGAAGTGAGTGGGCAGGAACTAAAAGATGTATGCAACATGAGAATGTAGTATATCTGCTCCTTGAGAACCAAACTAATGCTGTTAGAGTGGGACTAAGACAGACGGTACTCTGCTGGACATAATTTTCAATAACTTGCCCAAGGAACAATTTTTAAAGAAGAGGCATATGGGGGGTGTCTGGGTGGCTCAGTTGGTTAAGCATCTGACTTCGGTTCAGGTCATGATCTCACGGTTCATGAGTTTGAGCTCCACATTGGGCTCTGTGCTGACAGCACAGAGCGTGAAGCCTGCTTTGGATTCTGTGTCTCCCTCCCTCTCTGCCCCTCTCCTGCTCATGCTCTCTCTCTCTCAAAAATAAACATTTTAAAAAAGAAGAAGAAGAAGAAGAAGAAGAAGAAGAAGAAGAAGAAGAAGAAGAAAAGGAGGTACTTGTCCTCTCCTGCCCTCCAGAGGTGTTTAATACGTCATTGAGGGGGCATGTATGAGGTCAATACAACTGGAAGGCTTCCTTCCTCCTTTCCCTCCTTTACAGGAGAAATCATGCTTTCTGACCCCACATCCTTCCTGTGATGAATGCTAAATGGTGAATGAATGCTAAATGGTGACCAAGGTCAATTTACTAACTCAGACTTGATTGAAACAAAAAACTTTGTTTGCAGTATCTAATTAAAATACATTGTAGCTTGAAAAAGGCTCATTGTTATGGGGTTTATCTTGCGATGTGACCCTAGGGTTACTGTTAGTAAGTAAAGACCTATTTCAGAATCTGACTTTTTCCTTTCAGTCACTTGGTAAAGAAATGGGTAACTTTCAAAAGAAAGCATTTTTGTGTAGAATCTACTGGGGCAGGGTAGAAGACTTAACAAAAGGGCCAGATTTAAATAGCTGGTTTTGTGTTTTGAGTATCATAAAGAAATAATCTGTACAAGGCCAAGCCATTTAGAGGATATTGAACCTTTTATTTTATTTTATTTTTTTACAGTAATCATGAGTTACTTTATCCTCTCTTTGTACGGGAGGACAATATAGTCATAATGTGGTTTTTGGGGGTTTTTTTCCTCCTGTTAAGGACTCAAGTGGACCAAATTGCCAGTAAGGCCCAAATCATGAGTTCTAGTAATTCTTCTCTTTCATAATTGTTAAGAATGCCCTAACCATTGTCAGCTAGTTTTCAAATTCATTTTATTGTCACAAAGAAAAATAGGAAAGAATAATAGCTATCTCTCACCATTACCTGAAAGAAACACAATTTTATTACTATCTCTATATTCATAACAATGGCATAACACAACAAAAGCATAGTCTCATAGCAAACAAATGAATTGTTATAGGATTCTAGTTTTTCTGTCTTTGCATTTTCAGTCATTTCAAACTTGCAGAAAAGTAAACTAAGGAAAAAAAAGGAAAGTTTATTAGAAACTTTTAGAGATAGCAATTACAGAACTGAATTTTCATCTCTATGGCCTACACTTTTGCTGAGGCTGTAGCTTTAAAATCTTGAAGAATCAACTAGAAATCCATTTTAGGGGGAACATAATAGCTGCGCTCTTGGGGACTATTCTTTCTTCCCATGCTGAAAAAATTAAAAACAAAGTGACTAGAAAGACCTAAACTTTATCCTTCTTGTTAGTCCCACCCCCCCAACCCCAACCATTGGTAGAACCCTGGGGTCTTTTTGTAAGGGATGCAGAAATGTTGATAATAACCTTTGCCTCACCTAAGTGATCCAGAGAAGTACTAAATGATCATCCCATGTTGATCACTTGTTTGTAGAATTTAACTGTGGGTAACTAGTGCCCTCCTCTGAGTCCTGTATCAAAGGGACCCAAATCTATCAATTTATGTGCCCTCTGCCTGTTTGAACCCTAGGACCTACTATATGAATATTTTAGCAATATGCCCTTGTCTCAGATTTTGTTTAATCTTTGGTCATCTGGGCACTTATGTAGCCATGACACTTGCTACCATGTTATTCATTATTTCAGTTTCAGAGTTGCAGCTTCCTTCTTTATTATTAAACCCTTAAAACACACACGTACAAAAACCAGTATATTTTAAAGTACATTCATTAAAATGACCACTGTTAGATACAGTTAGATGTTTGGATGTCCTTGGCAATGTCTTTAACTTTTTTTTTTTTTCATGATTTAATCTGTTTCCAATTTTATGTGCAGAACTTTCCTAACCTATGACACAGTATCTACTCAGAAATACCTTACTTACCCACTTGGAGTGTGAATTTTCCGGTGCTTACCTTGCAGCCCTTCAGGGCTTCTTGATGTGGGAAGTTCTCTAGGTTTGATTGTAGTTGAGGCAATCTGAAGGGGGTTTTTTGTTCATTAGTTTGTTTTCAGATGGCCATGGATTCTTTAATTCACCCAGCAGAATTAGAAGAAAGTAAGAAATTTTGGGTTTCGCTGGAGTTTGCTTGTCAGCCTTGCTTTACTTTTTCTAAGCTGTCCCTTAGTAATTGATGTCTTTCAAATGAACTCAGGTCACATTCCTTATCTCAGAGCAAAATATTTTAGACAGAGATTTAAACCATTTTCATTTTATATCTAAATCAGTAAATTTACAAATAGAGTAAATTCTCACAATACTACAAATATAATAAAAATTACTCTTCCCATTTGATTTATATTTTCTAGGACTCAGAATAGAAAAATAATTTCATCTTACATTGTTTGTAGCAGGTAGCTCAAAAGAAGATCGCATCCCGTCCCCATGCCCACTATGGTTCTATCATAGCAAGTTAGGAAACTGAAAATTAAGAATTCTAAGCAACAAGGATTGAAAAATAAGAGTCCTCATACCTTGACCTTTTTCTCTGTCTTCCTTATTCAATCCTGTGGGAGGACAGCTTTCACAACTGCTCGGGCCTGAGAGAATATAATATCAGGTATGTGATTGTTTCCATCAATTAAAAAAAGCTATAAAAAAAGCTTCTACTTTCCCCCTTTTAGTCCTTCTGTCAGTGATGCTGGTGAAGAGGACTTTTAGTTCTGTGCTCTTGAATTAGTGTCACCTGAGGGGAAGAAATTGGATTTTTTTTTTTTTTTACATTTTGTTTTGTTTTTTGCTTTTTTGTTCAAAAAATTAAAGGCAAATTCAAGCATGATTATCCTATCAGTGTATATATTTTCCCTCCATACATGATTAACTGAAGAAACAGTCAAGCTGGAGAATTTAGGTTTCTGGATTTTAAGCTGACTGTGCTAAATATAAATTTAAATTGAAACTTTTTAAAAAGACCTTTTTCTGATACCAGTTTGAAAAGTAAAGATTAAAGAATAATTATGGACATGATACCCTGGTTGGTCATCTTCCACCAGAACTCAGTCATTGTCAACCTAGCCATTTCTTTGAAGGGTATTTATACATCTCAATGGAAGAATTTCTTCTTCTGGAAATAAAGATGATCCTCAGATGTCATTTCACCATCAAGGATCTACCTGAAAACTTCTCAATTAAGCCTTTAATTGTTATGCTCTTTTAAGCATCAGCCCTTTCCCAGTTCTATGACCTTATTAAAACAAAACAAAACTCTGAATAACACCTGAGAGGGAAGTCTCATAACAAGAAATACATCACTATAGAGAATTGGTTTCAAACTGGAGAAATTCCTTTTTTTTTAACATGAAATTATAGAGCAAACCTGATTCAAGATGCTCCCTAAAAACAGGAGCAGATCTCTCCATTCAGACTACCTTATAACTATATCCATGATAGTAAATACTGGGAACATATTTCTTTTCCATCTGCTGAAAGGGCTTCAAGTTCTGGTAATCAGATGTTTGAAATTCTACCTGGTTCTCAGTAATCCATCCTGTATGTATTGGTAGTTTAGAGGCAGATGTCCTGAGCATATAAGCAGAAACACTAAAAATAAACTCAGTTTTTGAATTATAGAATATTTTTTCAAGTCTTTTTAATTACAGGAGACGAGTGGAACGTTACACATTTTGTTCCAAGTCCAACCTAGGAAAAGCTTTTATTTCTGACCTATTCTGTATTCTGCTTAAATTGATTCCTCTCTGTCTAGTACTAGCACAGTTGTTGTCAGAAGTAATTTCTAATTTCTATTTCATCTTGATGGTTTAGGAAGGAATAGTATCAACTCTCTTCTGCATTTACCCAGCAGAAAGTCAGCACTGGCAGAACATGGTCTTTAATAACTTATGGGCAAATGTGTCGCTTACATATAAAATCTAGGAGCCTTGCTCTTACAATGTACCTACCAAGTTAGTGGAGGTCACCAAGCTAAATAATTCCTAAATTTCTTAAGATATCTTGCTTTTTGAAATAAAAGATTATGTACTTTTTGATAGAATTTGAATAATAAACTCTTCCAGCAAAATCTTTTAAGCAATTAAATTAATTCAGAATAATATTTGTATAATAATAATAATATCTATTATAAATATATTTTATAAACTGCTTTTAATCCTCACAGAAATTTTATGAGCATTTTATACAGATTACTCAGCTTGAACAGCTTGCCTAATATCACAAAGCTAATGAGTGCAAATCTGGAATTTGGCTCTAAGCCTTCTAATTCTATATTCTACACCTTACTACTCTATCTCACTGCTTTAGATAAATTGAACTTGAAGGGTCAGTCTATCAAGCTCAAGTAGCAGCTGCTGCTTTCATTTATAACATATAATATAGGTCATATTCATATTATTTATCAATAGGAAATGTGCCTCTTAAACTCAGATTTATAAAAGCTCTATCAAAGATGCTTTATTACTATATTAATCAGCTACTGGATGATATTTTTATATGAAAGGTCTCTGTGACACAAGTTCAAGAACAATCAGTGAATCATACATTTTGCTATATTACTCTTAAAGATAAATTGTTTTTTTCTAAATTAAATTCCACCTCAGAAAAAGGTGTTTTTAAGTGCTAAAAGTAAAAATTGCGTCCCTTTTTAAACTTGTGAATAGACAAGAATCCCATAGTAGATGGAGCATGAAAACTAAGGGAATTGGTGAATTATTCAATAAATTATACTGAACATTTAGCTATCCTTGTGGGAAAATTGTAATTAGAACCGTACTTTATATGAGAAAAATAAATCCCGGGGGAATTAAAGACTTAAATGTGAAAAACAAAACTTTAAAAAGAAAATGAGGGATATCTTTATGACATTGGGACAGGGAAGGATCTTAAAACAAGACACAAAAAGCACAGGTTATCAATGAAAAGATTGATATATTTGACTTCCTGGAAATTAAAAACTTCTCTGCATCAAAGACTCGAAAAACAAAATGAAAAGACAAGCTACAACTAGGAAAATGTAATAGCAGCACTTATAGCCAATGGCGGATTAGTACATGGACTATGACAAATATCCTCATTTTTAAATGTTCTTCAACTGTGGTTCTTTCGATAAGATTCTCTAACTAGCAGTATTAGCATCACTGAACTGAATGTATTAGAAATCAGGATTCTCTGGCCCCCACTCAAGACCTACTGAATCAGAAACTCTGGAGTTTTTAACAGGCTCTCCAGGTGGTTCTGATGCATGCTAAAATTTGATATCAATTATATTAAAGTAAACTCAAATGATAAAAAAATATGAAAAGATCCTCAGTCTCACCTTCAATCAGAAAATGTAAGACAGTGAAATACTTTTTCATACCCATAAGAGTAGCTAACATTTAAATCTTAAGCTTTAGCAGAGATATAGAAAAATTGTAGCTTTGGTGCTGAAAATATAAATTGGCACAACAGTTTTGGGGGAGCAATTTGGAAATGCCCAATAAAGTTGAAGATATGCACCCTTTATGGCCAGGTATTTCTACTTTTAAGTATGTACCATAGAAAAAACTCTTACACAAAGATACAGCAGTCACAAATAAAGGATTTTTATTGTAGCACTATTTGAAATAGTGAAACTTTATGATAACTGTCTGTCAGTAAATAAATGAACAAATTGGTTTTTTTTATCCATGTAGTTGTTGTATAATCTGTTTAAAAGTGAAAGAATTTTGGAGCAAATGTGGCAAAAAGTTAGCGTCTTTTAAATATGACTAGTGATGCATATGTACCTGCTTCCTGTATGTTGTTTGAAATACTTTATAATTTTAAATTAAAAAAAAAACTAAATGGGATATTAAAGTATTAGAAGGATTCCCATCTGGCTCTGTCTTATCTTTCAGGATTCTGCTTCAAAAGGTGATTGACTTTGGGCAAACCAGAATCTTCAGTCTAGTTGAGGGGGAAGGTGTAACTAGACACTGAAAATCATTTTTTGAATAGTAAATGCAAAAAAGCAGTAAGTGCAAATTAATTGGGTATAAATTCTTGAATAATTGCTGTGGCCCAAAGTAGAGGGACAAAGGCATATATTACAGGATCATGTGTCCCAAATTATTACAGTTGAATTTTTAACTAGTTTTTTGTTTGTTTTTGTTTGGTTTTTTTTTTAGAAATAAAAGTTAAGTGGAAGAGAACATGAAGGCTGTATCTTCTAAAGTGGTGCTTCTCAACCTTTTTTTTTTTTAGCTTATATCTCATTTTGATAAATATAAATATCTTATATCCATGATTAATTTAATTTGAAATTTCACAATAAGTTAAATGCCATTTTAAAAATGATTGAGTAAAAGATTTTGTGATTACAGAAAGGAATCCTTTCCCCCTCCTCACATTTTTATCTACATATAGGAAAGGGATCTTCAGTTCTTTCAAAAGTGCTAGAAGGAAAAGTCTAACTTTCTATATTACTCAAGATGGGCTAGTCTGTGCTGCCATAACAAAGTATGCCTAAAATACCAGTGGCATAACTGCAAAAATTTACTTTCATTCACATTATATGTACAGCACAAATCAGTGAAGGTCCTTGCTCCACGTGCCCCCTTGGGAACCCACATTGAGACACTGCGTCTTACAGTTTCACCAGTGAAATACATGGCTTCCAAGGTTCACAAAGGGAAGAAAAGAACAGAGTTGACACATTGATTCTTAATTATGTCAGCTGAGAAATGAAATAGTCATTTCTGCTCAGTTCATGGCTGCAAAGGAAGCTGAGAAGTGTAGGTGAGCAAGTGGAATGTTTGATGAGCACTGTCTCTATCCCTTGTTCTCTTCACCACTTTACTTGCACCTCATAGAAGGAATTAGATAGCTCCATGCTACTAGTTCCTGGTGTGAATGAATATTCTTTATCAGCCAAAGCTTCAGAAGGGAAGGGGATTGAATGTAGGACTTGAATACTAAACTCCACCTTGAACCTCCAAAAGTAACTTGATTTTGTATATCTTACATATATACCTATTTTCACCCTCTGGATCACATGATATCAAACTGAATGCTGAATCTGATTGTTTGCTACAGGCTCTTCTGTTCAGGATGTGAAAGATCAAAGCACTAACTAGGTCATGTGCAAAATTAAGTTTAAAGTGGTTTCCTGGAAGGTTTTTGACATCTAAATCAAACTTTAGTTCAAAGATTTCCTTTTGTATGTCTTCATACAAAGATTGAAATGTGTGAGAGAGAGGTCCTCATAAGCTTTCAGAAGAAACCTTCAATCACAATAGTAGGAAATTATCACCATGGTTCATTCAACCAACTAGATAATATTTGAGGTAAACTTGAAATCATTTTCAATAATTTTGCTTTGAGACTTAACTTCTTCAATTAAAGAAAATGAAAACTTTAAAGCCTACGGAATAAGGATGTAGATGTTTGTTATTTGAAGTTTAAAGTCAAGTATTCAGATATATCTGTCAAATATGTCAAGCTCTTGAAAATTGTAATTTTTTTATTGCCCTAAAATACACAGCACAAAAAATTTACATGTAGTGACACTTAGTTTTTAAGTTTGAGAGAGAGAGAGAGAGAGCGAGCTCATGCATGCGCAGGAGGGGCAGAGAGAGACACAGAGAGAATCCCAAGTAGGCTCTGTGCTATCAGCATGGAGTCTGACGTGGGGCTCGACCCCATGAACCGTGAGATCATGACCTGAGCTGAAATCAAGAGTCGGACACTTAACCAACTGAGCCACTCAGGTGCCCCTGTGATACTTACTTAGTATATTCACAATATTGCATAACCACCACCTCTATCTAGTTCCAAAACATTTTCATCACCCCAAAAGGAAACCCATGAAGCAATCAGTTCTCAAACTCCCCCGGTTGCCACTAATCTTTCTCTGTGGAATTGCCTATTCTAGATATTTCATAGAGGTACAATCATATGTGGCCTTTTGTGTCTGGCTTTTTTCACTTAGCATAATGTGTTCAGGGTTCATCCATGTTGCAGCATGTATCAGTACTTCATTCTTTTTCAGGCTAAATTTAAAAATTACAGCTTTTAAAAGTTTCGGCAGTTGGCCTTTTTTCTAATGTTCTAAAAATGGAGCAACTTTGTTCTTCATTTCATAAATCCAGCCAAACGTACTTCTTTTTGACAACCAACAAATCTCAACGTGGGACAGAAAAACATGTTTCTTGACATTTAA
The DNA here is from genome assembly GCF_046562875.1 of Panthera onca. Taxonomy (NCBI): domain Eukaryota; kingdom Metazoa; phylum Chordata; class Mammalia; order Carnivora; family Felidae; genus Panthera; species Panthera onca. Next base: position 48,339,376 of record NC_138344.1, read on the forward strand.
ATGTTCACAAAGCATAGCAAATAATCTGATGTTTAACATATTTGCAACATATTTTTGCCTTGATTATCAAGCAAGGCTAAGTCTTCTACACCACTAGTCATTGTTTTGGAAGCCAATGATTATCTTTAAGTGACACATTATATCTGAAGCCAAAAATTTTCATGGTGAACTCAGCCTTGCTAGACCTGAATGCCATCACTACACACTTGAGTCATTTGTTGCCGTTTGCTTCACAGAATTTTGATATCAGGTTTAGCAAATTCTCCATATTTTTTCTTCTATGTGTTGAGTCCCGCATAATAGATGAAATAGGAATCAGTAGTTAACTTTTCGTTGTTTTAAAGACAAGAAAACCCAAAATAGGACAGTGAGGTTGATCTTTTTCAAAAATATTTTTCTGACTTCTGTCTTTAAATCCCTTCTTTGGCACTTTCTCCTAATTCGGATTATCTTCTGAATTCCTTCTGGAATTTCTCCTCTTTTCTGGAATTTCTTCTCTTTTTTCCTCTAGTATATGTTAAATTTACAAATTATAGAATCCAAGGTTTCTCAAGCTCTATGAAGTTTTTTTTTATTCTTAGTCATCAAAAATGATATTTTTTCCTTTTCTTATTGAGGTATAATTAATGTGACATGATATTAGATTCAGGTGTACAATATAATGAGTCCTCATTTGTATATATTGCAAAATAAGTAAGACCAGTTGACACACAGTAAGTCCATTTGACATTCATCACCATTCGTAGCTACAAAAAAATATTTTTTGGTAAGAACTTTCAAGATCGACTCACTAAGCTATGTTCAAATATGTGATACAGTAGTATTTTTTAAAGATTTTATTTATAAGTAATCTCTACACCCAGTGTGGGGCTTGAACTCACAACCTGATATCAGGAGTCACACACTCTACTGACTGAGCCAGCCAGGCACCCCTATAATACATTAGTATTAATTTTTGTCACCATTCTGCACATTGCATCCCCATGACTTTCTCATTTTATGACTCGAAGTGTGTTCTTTTGACTCCCTTCACCCATTTTGCCCATGCCCTGCCACCTGCCTCAGGCTATTACCAATCTATCTCTATCCATGAGCTTGGGGTTTTTTTTGGTTTTATTTGTTTATTGTTCAGATTTCACATATAAATGAGATCATATGTTGTATACCTTTTTCTGTCTGACTTATTTCACTTAGTATAATGCCTTCAAGGTCCATCCATGTTATCATAAACTTATGGCAAGATTTCATTATTTTTTATGGCTGAATAGTATTCTGTTTTATACACACACATCTACTGCATTTTCTTTATCCAAAAATGATGATTTGTACTACATTTTCTCAGGCTTTGCACATAATAAGGTTTTTTGGTAACATAACCTACTTTGGATTTAATATGGTAAGGATTGTTGAGATTAACTGGGTGATGTTAATAATACTCAACAGAAAGTATTTTAGGAACTATTTTTAAGTTTATTTATTTTGAGAGAGAGGGAAAGACAGAATTCCAAACAGGCTCCATGCTGTCAGTGCAAAGCCTGATGCAGGGCTCGAACTCACTAACCATGAGAGATCATGACCTAAGCCAAAATCAATATGCTCAACTGGGTGAGCCAGCAAGGTGCCCCTAGTTTTCTATGTTTTTAGTAATGACAAATCTTTGTAAGTTCCTTAAGGACAAGGACTGTTGCGTTGTTCGTATGTGTATTTCTAGTCTTTGTAGGTTCACTGTAAGTTTGTAATTACTGTAAATCATTTGTGAAACATGGCAGAAAATAAAATTGATGAATGAGTAAATGAATCCTCCTTTATTGTTAAAAGACAGACAACTGAAGACTTAGACTAATGTAGGGGCAGAGAAAATAAAGAGACTTGGAAGAATGTGTGGGACTTAAGAGGACTAAAAAAAGGATTAAAGTGCAGAGCATGACAAGGAATACAATTAAGCATGCTCCAAAACTGAATTCTGGGGATCTGGAGAAAAGAAAGTGTTAAGTAACAGTTGGGAAGAAAATGTCTATTTGTGTTTTGGTTTTTCCTTTGTTGAGAGGAGAGTTATACATGGTATTGTTGATAAATATATTAGGTATTAGAGTGAGAGCTAATTGCAAAAATTCCCATAAAACAGTAGAATGAAAAATATGGAGATTTTTGTGGATGAATTCTAGGATTAAACTGTTTTATAGATAAATCCTGGTGAGACTAAGAATAGGCTAAGTTATATCATTTTAAGCTTTTTTAAAATTGGATATGTGTTTAAGCTGTGCTTTATTAGGTAAGAATAAATTCTGTTACCAGGAGTACCAATTAATTATTTGTCCACATTTTCAATTGCAATGGACTTCTTTTAGGCTACCAAAATTTCACTGTATTATTTTTGTAACAGAGTTTGTGGCACATTTAAAGCTACTTTTGGCAAACTGAGCTGCGAAAGAAAGTTCTACAGTCCTCTGTATAGCAGAAATTATTTTAAAGGGTAGGTTTAGAGACAAAATGATGTAGTTGCAGAATAGCTACAGCTTATCTTACAGGTAGGTTCTCCAAATAGCAGCCATGGTTGCAGCGCTGTGAATAATTAAATCTGCATTGTGTGGAAAGGTTTGTTGGTAGTACTTCAGTATTTTTAAACTTCATTTCTGCCCCTGTATGAGAGTATCATCATCAGTCACATGTTGTAGGTTTTTGAGAATTAGAAAAGGATCATAGAAGTCCTGTCATCCGTCTCACAGTTGTAAGGAAAATTTGCCGGAGCACTGAAGCTTCATAGCCAGTTAAATGGTTAAGTTAAGACTAACGCATGAATATTCTTTTGACTTCTAGTCTAGACCTTTCCTCTAATACTATTTTGTCTAAGCATTGATTTTATTTATACCTAGAATATAAGAATTAATAGGAAATTACCATTTTCTTTTAGTAACTTTTTATGTGAGATATATTTATCAAACAACTTATCTATTATTTTACTGATAAGAAAAAAGCCTTAATTTTTTCTTTGGCAGGTGACTCATCTAATTTAAATTTAAACAGTCAATATGTTTTTAATTGTTATTATTTTTATTGAAGTATAGTTGACTCACAATGTTGCATTTGTTTCAGGCATATAACATAGTGATTTGACAAGTCTATATGTTACACTACGCTCACAAGTGTAGCTACCATTTGTCACCATACAATACTATTAAAATGCCATTGACTATATTCCCTATGCTATACCTTTCATCCCTGTGGTTTATTAATTCCATAACTGGAAGCCTGTACTTCCAGTCCCCTTCACCCGTTTTGCTCATCCCCCTACCTCCTCCCTTCTAGCAGCCACCAGTTTGTTCTCGGTATTTATGGGTCTGTTCCTGCTCATTTTTGTTTGTTTTATTTTTTAGATTCCACATATGAGTGAAATCACATGGTATTTATCTTTCTCTGACTTACTTCACTTAGCTTAATACCTTCTAGTTCCATCCATGTTGTCACAAATGGCAAGATCTCATTCTTTTTTATAGCTGAGTAATATTCGTGTGTGTGTGTGTGTGTGTGTGTACACACACACACACACACACACACACACCCCTCATCTTTTTTGTCCATTCATCTATCACTGGACACTTAGGTTGCTTCTGTATCTTGGCTATTATAGATAATGCTGCAGTAACCATAGGTGTTCATCCTTTTGAATTTATGGTTTCATTTTCTTTGGGTAAATATCCAGTAGTGGAATTACTTACTAGATCATATGGTATTTCTACTTTTAAGTTTTTAAGAAACATCTATATTGTTTTCCACAATGGCTGTACCAATTTACATTCCTACCAGTAGTACACAGGTATTAGTAAATTTTGTTGAGGGATAAACAAGTGTTTTTAAAATGATATTTCTTTTTAATCTTTTGTAACCAGAAAGAAGTTGAGAATTTTACAGACCTGGAGAAACTCTACCTCTACCTTCAGCTGCCTTCTGGTCTCAGCAATGGAGAGAAAAGGTATATCTCTTGTTTTTTGCCTTAATTATAGTGTTTGTAGGACATCCCTAAGAACTGTGCGGGGAGTGTGTGCTGTGGTTGTTATTGTTGTGTGCTATTTCTAAAATCATCAGGAAACAGAATGGCAAAACAGGAGATCTTTTTTTTTAGTCTTTGATCATATTTGGGTAAGTGTTTACCTATAGTTTTTTCCAATTCATTTGTGTACCCGAGTAAATGCTATGAAATACAATTTGGGTTTTATTTTTTAAACAGATCAATATATTTATGCAGTGTGAGGGATTGTGAAAATTGAACAGAAAAGCAGAAAATAAACAGTTAAGTATCGTAAAGAATGATGTTGCAGGAGTTTTTTGTAGTTACTGCCCGGTAAACAGCACAGTATAAAAGAAAAAAAAGTGAAATCACATATATGGAACATGAATTTATTTTAAACAGAAGATATTTTAAGTGTGTTTTGGGATATTACTGTATTTTCATTATTAAAAATATTTAATAGGGGCACCTGGATAGCTCAGTCAGTTAAGCATCTGACTCTTGATCACAGCTTAGGTCTTGATCTCAGGTCCTGCATTAAGCCTACATTAAAAAAAAAAATTAATAGTTTTATCCAGAAAATAGAGAAGTTGTTGGTTCATGCATTCTATTCTTAGGTTTATTTACCCTTTTAAATTTCTTTCATGTAAGTTGTACTTAAATTTCTATTACTTTAAAATTGTGTATAAAAAGAAATGGCATGAAAATTCTGTTGCTTTTACCTCTTCTCCCTCAAACCAGATTTCATAACCATTTTCATCATCTTTTTTGTCCTAGAAACTTCTTTAGTATCTTCTTTGGAATTAAATAATTATTATAGGTAACTGGGATGAATGTCAGAATCAATAGAGGAACTTCCCTCATGCTATTTTGGGTGTCCCTTTTATGGATTTAGTTTATAAATGATGCTGCCCTACAGTAAAAACTGAGGATGTTTAATGGAAGTAATGGCCTGGGGAGGGGGCCAGTTAGAGAAGGACTGTAAAGGGAGATTTGTCCTCTCTGGATCTCTCTGGTATGAATTGCATTCTGAAGCATAGAGTGCTTAATAAGATTTCAGAATAGTTACTTGAAAATGCCAAGCAAATAGAAAATAATTGTTTCCATAACTTATTTTAAAAGTTTGATGATTTGGTAAGTTAGGTAAATGTATAGGCAAGTAAGTGAGCAAATATCCACTTAATCTGTGTAATTTTCACAGAAACAAATACTTTATGTTGTCAGCGCTCCATCACCTATGCCACTCTAGAGACCATGCATGGGAAGGGATGGTACAGGGATGGAACAGCAATAACTTCAGTCAGTCACTAGCTGTAGAAAATGGCTCACAACCACAGGTGGACAATTTGTATATAGATAATGGGGCATTTACTATATGGCCTGAATTTGGTTTGGTCATTTGTATTTACACGTATTTACAATTGTATTTACATGCAATTCTTTAGTGGAGCTTATAGGCTGTCTCAAAAATTATCAACGAATTGCTGTCTGGTTCAGCTAAAACATGTCTTTGTTTTATGGTTAGTGATCAGAATGCCGTGTCATCTAGTCGGGCACAGCAAATGCATGCCTTTTCTTGGATTCGGAATACCCTAGAAGAACATCCTGAGACTTCATTGCCCAAACAGGAAGTCTATGATGAGTACAAGTAAGTATCATGTGTATACATTATGCATGCTGATGTGTTAAAGAGCTTAAGCACTATACTTGGGTACAGTGATTTGTTTTATTCTTGGTAAATATCACTCTGGTATATGGGATTTTAACTTAGATATTTCTAAGATTCTTCCTATCTCTAAGCTTCTCTGGTAGCATATATCATAAAGGACAGGATTATTGAATAAAGGGATTCTTTTGGAGTTCTTCTGGATGATAGAAGGGATGTTGGAGGGTAGCATGATAATGGTAAAAGATTGCTAAATAAGAGCGTTCCTGTAGAGTTCTTAAGGATGACAGGAAGGGTCTGCCTAGGTCTAGGACAGTGGAAGGCAATAAATAAGTCAATGTATAAGAGAAAATTAAAACATGTTTTTTATTAAAACTTTTTAAGGGCCTTTTTCATGTGTTCAAAACTTACCTAATGTTTCTCTGTACCAATCAAAAAAAAAAAAAAGATAAGTTTCTGAGATATTGTGAATTACTTATTCATGAATGAGGGAGTTCAGTGACTTGTACATATTAGATGCTCGAATAATGTCGATTGTACAGATAATTTATTTAAATACAGGAAACAAAAGTATAGACTAATGGACCTTTCTGGTTAAAAAAATTTAATAGTTGCCAAGTCTAGTTTTGTTTAACATTTTTTATAATTGATACTGAAAATGGAATTTATTCTGGCAGAGTAAATAAAAACAACATTCTCTGGGTATTTAAATGTCAAACCACCAACGATTCATGTGTTGTACTTCTACAGTTTGAAAGAAAAGTGTCAAATAAATGCTGTTGTTAACCAGTGTAAAATGATTCAAAGGGACTACACTACCACACTTACTATACTTTCTAGAAAGGAAACTTCAGTCTTCATTCAAAATTCTGATTCCTTAACCTTAAGGAACATAGAGCCAGAGAAAGTCTGGAGAAAAATGTCTGAAATAATCAAGGGAACAAAGTTAAACTGAAGAGCTTTAGATTTTTTCTCTTTAAGAAAAGCTTAGATTTTTTCTTTTTAAGAAAAGCTAAGAGTACATGTGACCCAAGTCTCTAAAGTTCATTCTCTTAACTTATAACAACCTGTCAAATGCCTGCTATGTGCCAGAACCTGTATTAAGTTCTGAGGATATAATGAATAAGATGTAGTCCTTCCACTGGTGAAAATTCTGTTATGTATTTATAGTAAGTGTTAATTTTTCACTAAATCCAGATAATTATAACAGAAATAACCCTATAAAACTATAAGGAAGCAAATATTAACTTATTAAAAGGTTGTTAATACCAGCAAATGTGATATGCTGAAGAAATTCTGGACTGAGGATCAACGGAATAGATCTGTCATTAAATTTGTGACCTGGAAAGGTGTTTTCACCACTCTTTTTGTCAGATGTGTTATCTATAAAATGAGGCAATTGAAAGAGTATGGGGTCTCTTATAGCTCTAAAATTCTAGAAGTTGTCTGAAGTGGGAAATGTTGAGGGAATAGTTCTCCAAAGATGTCTTCCTAGTTTCCCAAAAGGCAAATTGAACCAATTAATGTATGACATTTTCATAATGAATTAATAAGAGAACTTGAGACTTCATATATTTTTTGAAATGATATCTTTCCACTGTTGTTAGAGACAGCACCCTAACTTTGTGGAAGTATGACTCTGGCCCATTAAGTATTCCTTATGTTCCTAATGGTTTCCTGCCTTTGGCAAAGAACAGTTATATTTTCTATTAAATTATTTTCTGAGGTTCCCACAAACCCTCAATTGTTTTCATTATGAAAAGTTACAGGTTAAAAAAGTTAACAGGTTTTGCCTAAACAAAAGAGAAATAAGACATTCCATCATTTTGTGGGAGCAGTGGGCACTTCAATTTTGAACAATTAATTTGCAGTTATAATAGAGAGCAGCAAAAATAAAAGGAAGGACCTCAGAGAGTTGAAAAAAGAAGTAGTAATAGGTAAGAGAAATTTCTAATAATAATGTGACTAGTTCTGTTCATGGAATGTGAAAGAATTGTGCTAATGATTATGCCTCTCTTTATAATTAGTAGGTAGTACTATACCTAAGTCTGGGTATTTTAGTTCAAAAATCATTTTGCTAAGAATATATTTTATTTACTGTTGTGTTCCCCACAGTATTTCCACACAGTAGATACTAATTTAATATTAAGAGCAATTAGAATGGACTCTGTTCCCTAACATTGATGATAAAGTTTCAGAGTTATAAAAGACTTCGTTAAGTGTTTTAGTACAGTCCTGTCCTCACTGTGTAGATGAAAACATGGAAACCCAGAGAAGTTAGGTGACTCTCCCAGTGTCACAAAACTAGTTAGGAGACCATATAGGGTTAGAACTCCGATTCCATGAGTGTTTCATAATGGGTGAAAAGGCAAACTTGTTAAATTTGAGTGATATACTGTGTGGGTAGAGAAGGTTGGTCAAGTAGTTAGAAACAAACTTGGCTAGGACTTTCACTTAGTGTGAATAAATAAGTTGCTCAAAATATGAATTAGTACACATGCATACAAATAATACAGTAACATGTATTAGCACAACATGGTCTAAGAAGAAAGTATGTTTCTGTGTCCACAGTATCACAGCATATGGGAGCTCCAAATTATTCTCTCATATGATTGTGCCTTGCCTAAAAGCATAAGTTGCCATATGGGTTTAAGTAACTTGAGAGAGATGCAAAATGTAGGACTACAGACGGGCAAGAAGTATATCAAAGTATTAGGAAATAGCTTACTAAAGAAAGCAAAATGTAGTATAACTACATTTTTTTTTAAAGTACAAGAGTTTTAAATCACAGAAGAGATAATACTCTTCTCAGTAAATACTTTTAAAGAAATTTTGTCCTTTCCTAATGTCCTTTTTAGACTAGTCATCTTCCTGTTTGGAGTACATTGATGAGGTTTCCTACATAAAAACTTAACATAGAATGACCAGACTTAAATTGATTCTCTTTTAAATATTCACTGAAAATATATTATGAATGTGAAATATACTTTTAAGCTATTCCATTGCATATAGACCCTTGTAGAATTCATTGCAGTGATGTTCAGATATAATTTCTGTGAAATTAATCCCTTTATTGTCATTAAAATCAAAATCCCTTTGAGAGAAAAAATGGAAATAAAATCTAAGACAGCATTGAATGACTTCTTTTAACTGTATTTTCATGTAACATTAAGAAACTAATAGAACCAGAAAGCTTTAAGGGGCTTTCACAATGCAAAGACAGTTTAATTTACAAATGATTGTGAATTTTTGTATTTGTTGAAACTTTTGAATTCTGATAATCTCATGTGTTTATAAAATGATCATTCATGTGTTTATTTTTATATTATTTTTGAATTACAAAAGTAATATATATTTGTCATTACAGTTTTGGGAAAGAGTTACAAATGTATATTAAAAAAATAATCTAGTACCAATAAACCTCACTACATAAAAATAACCACCTTGGTTTATTTCCTTTTTTTTTTTTTTTCTAACGCATTCTTTTTGTGTATATGTTCTTGTTTTGTTTAACCAAATTTGGCCCCATTGTTTACACAATTACTGAAGGGGAAACAGTGACAACACTGCAGTGAATATTCTTGATGATATAATTTAGTGTAGATTATCAGAATTGGGATTGCTGGTTTATGGACCTTTATATATTAAGGATATTTACTAATAAAATGTAAATATCTTTTCAAGATTGCTGTTTATTATTTAATTTTAGTTCATTTTTTTGTAAGTAGCCTGAAATAACTACTTCCTTTGCAGCTTGTAGCATTGTTTTTATGCTTAGAAAGAACTTCCATGTATTTTTCCTAGACTGTTTTTAAAGATATTTCTTATTTCACTTTTCATATATGATCCTTTAGTCCATCTGGTATTTATTTTGGTAAATGCCATTAGATAAAGCACTGGTTTTAATTTTTTTTCTAAATGTTCAATTACTGCTGCCTTATTTATTGAATAATTTTTCTTAACACAGTAATCTGTAATATAACTTACAGGGCTTTATCTTACTAAAACCCTTTGGACTCAGTTTTCTTCCTTATATTTTCTGTTCTTATTCCAGTACCATACCATTTTTAATATTTTAGCTATTGACTGTCTAAGAAACTGGTAGGACCAGACTCTCCTTACTATCTCTGTTTTTAAAAATTTTCCTTGGTTTTATTTTCAGACCAATTAATATATTTCATATAAAGTTTGGAATCACTTTTCTAAGTTTAAAAAAAGGAAACCTCAAAGGAATTTTGATTCAAAATGCATTAAATGTGAAATTTTATATTAGAAAAATTAACTTCAGAGCCAGAAATATATTTCTTAATTTACATCTTTCTTATGTCCTTCAGTGAAGTTTCAGTTTTTTCCCTTCAATTAAGTCCACTTATTTTTCTTACTAAGTTTATTCCTTGGTAATTTTTATTGTGTTATATATATTAAAAGTATTTTTTTCTATTGCTTTACTATTGATTTGTTTAGGTTTATAGACTATCTATAGACTTTTGTTATATTTATGTTGTACGTTTTATATTTACTGAACTTCATTTAATTCTAATTTTTCAGTTGTTACTTTTGACTCTTGAGTATAGTTTATTCTGTATATCTTTCTCATTCTCTTTATTTTATTACATTTAGTAGATTTTCTTTCTGATTTTAAATAATGATAGGCATCATTTCCTCTTACAGTTCTTTGATGTTAAGAATGTATCATTTATAGTTGACTTTCTTTGTTGTTTTATGAGAAGTGGATATTGAAATTTATCAAATGCTTTTTGGGCATTTATTGAGATTACTATGAACAAAGTACTTTTTTCTTTGACCTGTTGATGTGCCATATAAAGGTATTACCTAATACAAACTCTCCTTTTAGCCCTAGACTTAACGTTCTCTTCAGATCAAGATGTGTAATCTTTTAGTCTATTGTTGATTTCTGTTTTCAGGTATATTATTTAGGATCTTTGCATCTATATGAGTGAATATTTTGGTCTGTAATTTTCTTTTTTTGTGCTATCTTTGTCAGGTTTTGATATCAGGGTTAGGCCAGCTTCGTAAATGAATTGGAACTCTTTCCCTTAATTTCTGTGCTCTGGAACAGTTTATATAGCATGGGAGTTATTTGTTCTTGAAAATTTTACAGAACTCAACTATAGAACCATCTAGGCCTGGAGCCTTTGTTCGAGGTAATTCTTTGACAATTTTCTGTGGCTTTTTTCTGGTTAGGTTTTTACTTCATTAGTCACATTTGGTAATTTGTTTTTCCTGGAACTCATTCAGATTTTTAATTGTTTATTAGCATAGCATTACATATATTATTCTCTCCTAAACTGAATATCGTCTATATTTCATACCTATTTTCATATTTCTAGTTTTATACATTTGAATTTTCCTTTTTTTCAAATTATACTTAGCTGTAGTCTATTTCATTGGTTTTCTTTCAGGAAAAAAATGAAGCTGAGATTGATATTGAGGTTTTGTTTTTGTTTTGTCTGTTTTTTTATTTATTAGGTGCCTTTCTTTTTCTCCTGATTTTCTTGAGATTTTTTTATTACTCTTTAAATGGAATTCTTAATTTTCATTTTTTTCATATTTAAGATGTGAACATTTATATCTAAGAGTTTGCCTCTGATTATAGTTTTGGCTGTATCCCTTAGTATGGATGTGTTTGTTAAAATTATCATTATTTTCCAATAGTGTGAAGTTATAGCTCTAATTTCTTCTTTGACCCAAAGTAGTTTTTTTTATTTTTCATATGCTTGAGGGAGTTCTTTCATTTTGTTTTGTTTTGCACTTTATTAATTTGTAGTTTCATTATACTGTGGTCAGAGAATGACCACATTCAATTTCTGAATTTTTATATGTGTTGAGGTCTACTTTCAGTCTAACAAATTATCAGTTTTTATAAATATATCTGGACATTTTCTTTGTTCACTGTACATTGATATGTACTAAATCCACTTTTCTATATTCTTCAAATACTTCAAATTCTGCAAAACCTTTTTTTGTTTGTTTGTTTGTTTGTTTGTTTTGGTCTGTTTAACCAGTTGAAGATGAATAGTGTATTAATCTCTTACAAAAGTGATATTTCTCATGGTTTCTCATAGTATTTTTAATGCTTTTTTTTATAGATCTCTGGGCTGATCTCTGGGCTGTTTGACACAAGAAAAGTCCATGATTTAGATCTTTGTTAAAGTGTTTGCTTTTTGTCAACAAAAAATGATTCTGTGTCATATTGAATGTATTTTGTCTTATTCTCCTTTGACCCATTTTGACCCATCTGGCTATCTTATATATAAGATATATATACATCATATATATATATATATATGGGTGTGTGTATATATTTACACGTGTATACATATATATATGTGTGTATATATATGTATATATATACACATGTACATATATATACACATACGTATATATGCATATATATACATACATACATACATACATACATACATATATATGTATATATGCCTGTGTTTTTTTTAACCATTTGTGTCATTTTGTTTAGGCTGTTTATATTACAGTGTTTCTAAAGTTTTTAATCTAAAATTGTTCCTGGTCTTAAAATCTGACTAGTTGATGAAACTCATGGAATAAACCAATCTAAAGTCTGATGTGTGCAAACATTTAGTAACAGGGATGGCAGCAGCTGCAGCTTCTACTGCTTTTTCCTGCCGCCTGATGGAGAAACACAAGCATTAATCTTAAATGGATTTCTTACTAATTAATATGTGGCCGATGCTAGCAGTCCTGAAAATCTGCTTTCATTCTGAGAAGAATCACAAACTTTCAGATTTCTAAACTTGACAACCTTGGCTGCAGTGTTTTCTGGTACACAAGTGTTCTGTCCAAATCCCTTTTTTATAAGATTTAATATTTTAAGGAATATGATTGTTTTAATTTTTATATATAACCATTTTGTGTATAAACATTAATTCAACATGTATGATACTTTGGTACTTACCAGCTAAGTTTATGGTTTCTATTCTGCTAATCAGTGTAAATGAAACTCTTAGGGCAGCTTTGAAAGGAGAAATAGATTCCAGAAACACTTGTTTTAAGAACATTAAGACAGTGAACCACTTCATAAGTTAAATGACATATAAATATTTTACACCTGTCTAAAATCTAGGTTAGGCCTATGCATATGTACATAATTTATAAATTTCTTAAGTTTATAATATATTGTTTAATGTTATAGCATCTGTATAAAGTAAGTGGAAGCAAATATCATCCCTCCCTTTAAGGGTGACTTAAAGAAATGAATGTCTAGATACAGACACATCTGAACCCAGGTTTTGTTATTTCAGCGCTGGGCTCTTTTGCAATAATTCCTATTACCTCTGGAAATTTACTCCAAATGCTATTCTTTTAAAAAGTTTTTAGAACAGCATTTGCCATGCCTTAATTATATTTTAAATATTTTTAACTGATCAGAAATAAACTAAAGCATAAAAGTAAACTAAAGCATAAAAGTCATCAGTTTCAGCATTACTTTTTGTTCATTATTGGGATATTAACTGTCTCTTAAGATACAAACTTAAGGGGCGCCTGGGTGGCGCAGTCGGTTAAGCATCCGACTTCAGCCAGGTCACGATCTCGCGGTCCGTGAGTTCGAGCCCCGCATCGGGCTCTGGGCTGATGGCTCAGAGCCTGGAGCCTGCTTCCGATTCTGTGTCTCCCTCTCTCTCTGCCCCTCCCGCATTCATGCTCTGTCTCTCTCTGTCTCAAAAATAAATAAAAAACGTTAAAAAAAAAAAAAAATAAGATACAAACTTAAGATTTTACCATTGAAATTTATTCTAATAGTGTCTGAATTATTTCCCTAAATACATTGTCTAGCATTTATGTTACTATTTTTTGGGTAAGATTTTTTTCCCACACACTTGCTTGGTGTGGTCTAGTTCATAGAAATTTTTATCCCAGTTTTTTCTTTTCTCTGTTTTTCTGTGACTTGACTTTTAAGGGGGGTAGTTACATCATCTCTTTTTCCTCACTTTCTCTGTTTCTGACCAATTGTACTTTCACAGAGTCCTCATTTACTATCTTCTTTTACTTTTAAACTCTTTAGTGATAGAAAAAGCATGGACTAAATAATAAAAGAGTGGCAGAATAGAGCTACAATAGTGATGTTGTATCGGGAAGGAACTGGTTCCCATATATGACACAGTTGTAGAAAGGGTTGACTGACTTTTCCAAATCACACTCTCTATACTAAATACATTATAATCATAACTGGAAGTACAAACCCAAGTCTTCTCATTTAAAATCAGAGTCCTTAGGGCACCTGGGTGGCTCAGTCGGTTAAGCGTCAGACTCTTGATTTCACCTCAGGTCATGATCTCCTGATTTGTGGGATCGAGCCCCACGTTGGGCTTTGTGCTGACAGTATGGAGCCTGCTTTGGATCCTCTGTCTCCCTCTTTCTCTGCCTCTCCCCTGCTCACGCACGCACTTTCTCTATCTTTCAAGAGAAAATAAATAAACATTTAAAAATAAATAAGTAGATAAATAAATAAATAAATAAATAAATAAATAAAATCCTTTTCATTTCCCCCACCCATATAAACTGGATGCCCATGAGCCCAGTCATCACATATTTTGAATCTTGGAATTATCACTTTATCACTGCTCTTACTTACTACCTTAACTTTTTCATCTGCCCCCAACATGATATGTGGCAGTTGGTGGGCATTTAGTACTTTTGTTTTAACTAATGCAGCGAAGATTTCAGCATTACCACTCCCAAGGACAAAGAGATCATGGAAGAAATTAGTAGTGCTTTTTGCAATCAACAAATAAAAATAAATTATTTTAAAGTAAATTTATTTATGTGCATTAATTTACCAAGCATTATATATACATAGTCCTTACTCTCAAATAGGAGAAACAGATCAGTAACGAAACAGGGCACAAAGAAAGAATTTCCAGATTAACCTGATGGAGTGAGGGCCAGCATCACAAAAGAGATGACGTGTATAAAATTGTAAAAACTGAGTTTACCAAGCAGACTAGGGATTCAGAAGTGCATTCTGAGTGGAAGGTGCAATAATAAATGCATGGTGGCTTATAATCAGAGTTCAAGAGAAGATGTCAGCAACCAACCCAAGAAAATTAGAATTATTTCCATGTGTAGGCCTTGGAAAGTTACTGTAAGCAAGCAATAGAACAACATCTCAGAAAGTGAGAAATGATAAGGATAAGGAGAAAATGGGTATTTAAGGATTAGGCAGAAAAACATGAAGAATTTAAAGAGAAACAAAAAAAGCATGATATAATCTGAGAAAAGAGATTATTTTGAGGAGTTCACTACAGTGTCCTTTGCCTCAGCTCAAGTAAAAGGAAGTCAAGAAAAAAGCCCATGTTACATATCCATTAATAGCCCACTGGGATGTATTGCCAGAGCAGTTTCCATATTGCACTGGGGAATGAAGCCTGATTGTAAGGCCATGAAAGGTAAATAGGTGGTTGGTAAGGACCTTGAGTAAAAACAGGTTTTTTAAGAGGTGGAGAAAGAAAAAGTAGTTGGAAGTTGAGGGGGAGAGTGGGTAGTAGAACAGACTTTTTTTTTTTTTTTTTTTAGCCTTATTCAGTAAGGATTAAGTTCATTTGTATGTAACAGAACATCCAGTGAACAGTAGTTTTCAAGAAGGAGAATGAATTCACTTTTTCTTTTGGCAGCTCTGTGATAGCAGGGAGCCCAAGCTCCTTCTAAATCCCCACTCCACCACCTGTAAGTCTTATTAGCCTGGTTTTACTTGTTGCCATCTAAAGTGAGCTACTGTGGCAGATAGGAGAAGTAAGTGACTTAGAATTCAGATGCATTATGGAAGGAAGGGAAAGAAACGTTGAAAATCGCTCATTTATGTTAGTTATATAAAGTTATTCAGTCAGTCAATCAATAAAGTTAGTCATCCTGTCATATTCTGCAATTTTTCTAAATTGTCATTTAAATGTAGTGTTTGTTTCCTCTTCCCAAATAGACGAGATACTATTTTTAAGCCTTGCACTAGGCTTTCTTTTTCTTTCTTTTTCTTTTTTTAAGTTTTTAATGTTTGTTTATTTTTGAGAGAGAGAGAGCGAGAGCAAACACTAGCGGGGGAGAGGCAGAGAGAGAGGGAGACACAGAATCTGAAGCAAGTTCCAGGCTCTGAGCTGTCAGCACAGAGCCTGTTGTGGGGCTCGAACTCACGAACCATGAGGTCATGACCTAAGCCAAAGTCAGACACTTAACCACTGAGCCACCCAGGCGCCCCTAAACCTTTCTTATAATAAAACCACAGTATTTTGTTATTTTTATTTGTGGTAAAATGCATAAAATTTGCCATCTTATCCATTTTTAAGCATGTAGTTCAGTAGCATTAAGTACGTTAACATTGTTATGTACCACCTCCCATCCCCACAGAACTTTTCTTTTTCCCTCAGCCCCTCAAAACCACCATTCTATCTACCTCTGTCTCTTATGAATTTGACTACTTTAGGAACCTCATATAAGTGGAACCATACAATATTTGTCCTTCTGTGGCTAGCTTATTTCCCTCAGCAAAATGTTTTTAAGGTTCATCCATTATAGCATATTTCAGAATATTCGATTGTATGTTTATACCACATTTTGTTTTTCTATTCTTCATTGATGGATAGTTAGGTTGCTTCCTTTTTGGCTACTGTGAATAATGCTGCTATACAGATGGGTGTACAAATATGTTTTCAAGTATGCTTTTAATTATTTTGAGTATATGCCCAGAAATGAAATTGCTGGATCATATGGTAATTCTATTTTTAATTTTTTGAGGAGCCACCACACTGTGGTTTTTCATAATGGCTACACCATCTTATATCCTTACCAGCAGTGCACAAGATTCTTCACATCCTTGTCAGCACTTGTTATTTTCTGTGTCTTTTGATGATGGCCATTTTAATGGGTGTTAGGTAGTATCTCATTTTGGTTTGATGTGTTTCCTAACTGGTTAACGGTGTTGAGTATGTATTGTACTTATTGGCCATTTGTACATCTTTGGAGAAATGTATTCAGGTCCTTTGCCCATTTTTTAACTGGGTTGTTTGGTTTTACTGTCATTGAGTTGTAGGAGTTCTTTTTACATTCTAAATATTAACATCTCATGAGATACTCAAATTAATTATTTCTACATATAATATACAAATATGTGCTCAGTACAACAAATTGAAACAGTCTAAAAGTATAGCATCAAATAAAGATCAGTCTTTACTCTCTCCTTCATCCCACTACCTTCCTGAGAGTGTAATATTCCTACCAGCTTTATCTTTCTGTATTTCTATGCATAGGAGTTATGTCAATTATTCTTAAATTTTATTTTTTTTAATTCAAATGAAACCATACTATACATATTGGTCTGACTTTCATCACTAAGCAGTATGTCCTAGGTAGCTTTTCTTGTCCATATATGTAGAGTTATTATATTCTTTTTTTTAACTGCCACACAGTATTTCACAATATAAATGTTCGATGACATGTTTTTTAAGCCCTTTATTTATATTTTTCTATTAAAATAATACTGTACTCAGCAACCTTGAATTATATATCTTTGTGCTTGTATAAAAGTAATACTGAAGTACGGAGTACTTAGAATTGTTGGATCAAAAGCTATAGTTTGGGCACCTGGGTGGCTCAGTCAGTGGCTCAGTGTCTGACTCTTGATTTCGGCTCAGGTCATGATACCACATTTGTGAGATGGAGCCCCAAGTTGGGCTCCGCACTGGGCATGGAGCCTGCTTAAGATTCTCTCTCTCCCTCTGAACCCTCCCCCTCGCTCTCTTTCTCTCAAAAACCAAAACTAAACAAAAAACTATAGTTTTATCATTTTTAATTTAAATTTTGAATAATTATTGTATTCTTGTCATTGTAAATCAAAAGATACACAAGGTATATATAGAAGAAATTGTGTCTCACCTTTGCCTTTCAGCCACCCATTTTCTGTCCCCATATGCAGCAATTCCAATTAGTTTCTTCTTTATCATTCTAGCAGTATTTTGTAATAGTTACAAGTAAGCACTATTAGGTATTTTTGTTTCCCCTTTCTTTACAAAAATGGTAGCACACTGTCTACATGGTTTTGTACTTTACATTTGCTTACCCAGAAACATATCCTGAGATCTTTTCATAACAGAGCATGAATCATTAATTATATTAGTATAGAATTATACCTAAATAATTATAATTACATAATCATAATGATTACCAATTATGAATGGCTGCATCTTATTCTGTGCTATGAATCACTATTCATTTAGACCACAACTGATGGACATTTAGGTTGTTTGTAGCCTTTTGGTAATACTAACAATGTTGTTATGAATAAACACCAGTGAGATAAATTACTAAGGATTTGTGCTTTTTTTTTTCTTTTTAGAGAGAGAGACTGCAAGAGGGGGAGAGGGGCAGAGGGAAAGAAAGTCTCAAACAAGCTTCACACTGAGCACAGAGCTCGATGTGGGGCTCAATTCTACAACCCTGGGATCATGACCTGAGCTGAAATCAAGAGTGGGATGCTCAACAGACTGAGTCACCCAAGCACCCCAGGATTTGTGCCTTAATTTTAATTTGGGTACAAATTGCCCAACACATAGAGATGTGAAATTTTCTTTAGTCTTTATTTCATTTCTTGTATCATCTCTGCTTCTTCTGACTTTTTATTGTTATTGTAAGTTTTTTGTGTGTTTTTTTTAATCTTCATGTTGGAGATTTTCTTCAACGTGTCTGGTGATCTTTTTGTTATCTGCTTATATTTTTAAATGGCAAGTTAAAAAAAAAATCTTTAGGAATTCCATGTATAGTCAGAGCTTGTCTGCTGTTGCACTTTCCTTTTAGCTAAGCAAGCTTGA
Organism: Panthera onca; assembly: GCF_046562875.1. Lineage (NCBI taxonomy): Eukaryota > Metazoa > Chordata > Mammalia > Carnivora > Felidae > Panthera > Panthera onca. Next base: position 48,357,899 of record NC_138344.1, read on the forward strand.
GAGATTGCTGAATGTCTCTATGTTCTCCAGGGATCATTTTTCAGAAGGATTCCTCTAAACTTCTGTTTCAGGGCACACGCACTGGCTGCTGTTAGCAGTTCTGGACCCCAGACCCTGGATAGGGAAGGGGGAAATGGGACTATTCTGTTGGTAGACTTTTAAAAATCTGCACACTCCCTGTACTCCCTTTTCCCCTCCCCACTACTACCCAGACTGGCTTTAGATTTCCACCTCACCTTTGCTGTCTCTGACTTCCACCTACCACCTACTCTTTTTGAGTGTTAAGTTATCCTGCCTGAAGAACTGATTCCTAGCTGGAATTCCTAGCCTGGGGGGGGGGGGGGGGGGGCATTTTCAACTTATGTTAACTTTTTCTTTTTTATTTTTTTTAACGTTTTTTAAAGTTTTTTTTTTTTTAATGTTTATTTATTTTTGAGAGAGGGTGGGAGAGAGAGAGACAGAACACAAGCATGGGAGGAGCAGAGTGAGAAGGAGACACAGAATGCAAAGCAGGCTCCAGGCTCTGAGCTGTTAGGACAGAGCCCGACGCAAGGCTCAAACTCATGAACCGTGAGATCATGAACAGAAGTCGGACACCCAACCAACTGAGCCACCCAGGCGCCCAACTTTCTTCTTTTTTAAAGCATGTGATCTTTCTAGCATATTTGGACAGAATCCTTCTTTATTTGTTTTGGCATTTGGTAGTGCAACACAGCATATTTTTTTGTCCTACAGACTGATCTTAACTCCCCATAGTAACCTAGCATGTAGTAGACCCTTTGTCAGTATATTCAGCCTAAGGCTGAGTAACTTTTAGATCTCTGAGATAGTTCTGTCAACAGATGGGGGCCCTACAGTAACACTGTCTTTCTCACCTCTTATTTACCCTGCAGCTCACTGCATTCTGTCACCAAACTTTTTTTAGTCAGAGATTATTAAGTTCTTTAATAATTTAAGTCAGTGAGGGGCGCCTGGGTGGCTCAGTCAGTTAAGCATCCGACTTTGGCTCAGGTCTTGATCTCACGTTTCATGAGTTCGAGCCCTGCATTAGGATCTGTGCTGACAGCTCAAAGCCTGGAGGTTGCTTCACATTTTGTGTGTGTGTGTGTGTGTGTGTGTGTGTGTGTGTGTGTGTGTGTGTCTTTCTCTCTCTGGCCCTCCCCTGATCACTCTCTGTATCTCAAAAAAATGAATAAATGTTCAAAAAGAAAAAAAAAAGAAAAATATAAAACTAGCATGCTAACATTCATTATTTTACAAAACAATGGTGCTGCCAGGTAATGCAGCCTGAACTTTGCCAAGCAGATACTGCACGACCTTAACAGATTCCTAGTTTGGGGAATATCATTACTCTTTTAGATGTCTTCACTTTCTATTCATTACCATAATCATCTGCTTTGAAGAATAGCTTTGTTTTCAGGGCAATTTCTCCAACATCCTATTAAACAATTTGCAAACATAACAAATGTTGAAAGAATAATATAAGAATATCCAGATATTCTCCACCTAGATTGAATGGTTTTTTTTCCTATACCATGTGAAAAAAAAGCTGTGGATATACTTCTGAGGATAAGGACAATCACTTATGACCATAATACTTTTATCACGTCTAAGAAAATGAACAATTCTACAATCCATCTATTCTCTGGTTTGGGGCTATTTTTAACAGAGAAAAAACATTTTTGTCATTTTCAGAGACTGCATGTGTCTTAATGATTTAAGAACAGTGAAGCCTTACTGAGATGCAAATAGCCAGCTCATGTCCCAGCAAATGAGTCACTACCACTCCTGTCATAAAGCATCGGATTCAGATTTTTGCAGCAGTAAAAAAAAAATCTCAATTACTGCATGTCATAGATTAAGAAAATTATTCACAGATGGATGAAACTATAAATTTTTGTTTTGCTTTTTAGATTTTATCTTTTGAGATATAAATCACAAATTATAAAATTCACTGTTTTAAAATTGCACAATTCAGTGGCTTATAGCATATTTATAAAGTCATGCATCATTCACCAGTGATGCCAGAATATTTTCATTCTTTCCCCAAATTCTTTATCCATTAGCAGTCATTATCCATTCTTTCTTCCTCTCAGGATCTAGCAACAATAATCTACTTTCTGGCTGTATGATTTTACCCATTCTGACATTTCATATAAATGAGACCATACATTTATGTGGCCCTTCCTACCTGGCTTCTTTCACTTGACATAATGTTTTCAAAGCTTATCTGTATTGTATTATATATCATTCCATTGTGTGAATATACCACATTTTATTTATCCATTCATCAGTTGATGAACTTTTGAGGTGTTTCCACATTTTGGTATTATAAATAATGCTGCTGTGAAGTTTTGCCCTTATGAAGTCTCTAAATTTTTGTATGGGCATGTGTTTTCCGTTTTCAGGGGCATATACTAACAGTAGAATTGCTGAATCGTGTGTTAATTCTGTGTTTTAAGTTTTTGAGGAATTACCAAACTGTTCTTGAACAATGGCAGCACCATTTTACATTCTTACCAACAGCGTATGAGGGTTGCATTTCTCCACATTCTTGCCAACACTTGTCCATATTTCTTTATTATAGCTCTTCTAGTACATGTGAAGTAATAGCTCATAGTTTTGATTTGCGTTTTCCTGGTGACTGATGATGATGGGCATCTTTTCATATACTTATTTGCATATTTTCTTTTGAGAAGTATTCCTTCTTTTCCCATTTTTAATTGTTACTGTTCTTTATTATTTAGTTATATTTTCTTCATATATTCTGGATACTAGAACCTTATTTCATATATTATGATTTGCAAATATTTCTCCTATGTGTGAGTTGTCTTCATTTTTTTTGACAGTGAACAAAAGTTTTTAATTGTGATTAAATCCAGTTTATTTTTTCTTTGGTTGCTTGTGCTTTTAAGTGCTTTTAAGTATTCTATCTAAAGAATTTTTGCCTGATCAGAGGTCATGGAATTTATACCATTTTATTCTAAGTGTCTTATAGTTTTAGTTCATACCTTTGGGTCTGCATTTTTAGTTATATTTGTACACAGTGTGAGGTAGGTACCCAAATTCATTCTTTGCTCATTGATACCCAGTTGTCCCAGCATCATTTGTTGAAAAGACTATTTCTTCCCCCATTGAATGGTCTTGGCATCCTTGTGGAAAATCATTTGACCATATATGTATGGGCTTATTTCCAGATTCTGAATTCTGTTCCATTGTTATATATCTTTCTTTATGCTAGTCTTGCACTGTCTTGATTAGTTTAGTTTTATAGTAAGTTTTGAAATTGGGAAGTGTGAATCTTCTAAATTCGTTCATTTTCCAGGTTATTTTGATTCCTCTGTGTCCTTTAATTTCCATGTGCATTTTAGCATCAGTTTGTCAGTGTTTGTAAGGAAAGCAGTTAGAATTTCCATGAAGATTGCAGTGCATCTGTAGATCAGTTCAGGAGTATTGCCATCTTAACAATATTACTTCTTTTAATCCTTGAACATGTGATATATATCAGCTTACTTAAGTCTTTAATTTTTTTCAAGGATGTTTTGTAGCTTTTATGTATATACCTTACACTTCTTCTTAAATTTTTTTTTATGTTTTTATTTTATTTTTGAGAGAGAGAGAGAGACAGAGTGCAAGTGGGCGTGGGGCAGAGAGAGAGGGAGACACAATCTGAAGCAGGCTCTAGGCTCTGAGCGGTCAGCACAGAGCCTGATGCGGGGCTCGAACTCATGAACCGTGAGATCATGACCTGAGCTGAAGTCAGACGCTTAAACCGACTGAGCCACTCAGGCGCCCCCACCTTATACTTCTTAATTAAGTTTATTTCTAAGAGTTGTTTGGGGTTTTTTTTTTAATGATACTGTGAGTGGAGTTACTTTTTAAATTTAATTTTTGATTGTTGCTAGTGTATAGAAATAATAATTTTTATATATTGATCTTGTGTCCTTCAATCTTGCTGAACTAGTTTGTTAGCTCTGTGATAGTTTTTTAGTACATTCCTTAGAATTTTCTATATATAATATGTCATCTGAGAATAGAGATAGCTTTACCGCTTTCTTTCCTATTTGGCTTCTTTCCATTTCCTTGCCTAATTGCCCTTGCTGGAATTTTAGTACAGTGTTGAATAGAAATGGTGAGAGTAGACATCCTTCTCTTCTGCCCACTTTGAAAGAGGAAGATTTCAGTGTCTCACCATTAAGTATGATGTTTGTTAGCAGTCAGTCTTCCATAGATGACTTTTATCAGGGTGAAGAACTTGCATTGTGCTTCCACTTTGTTGGATGTTGACGTTTGTCAGATACTTTTTCTGCACCTGTTGAGATGATCATATCAAGATTTTTCCCCTATGCAATTAATACAGTATATTACATTATTGATTTGATTAATTTTTGTATGTTGAATCCATCTTTATTCCTGAGATAAATCACACCTGGTCATGGTGTATAGTTTTATATATGCTGATTGATTCAGTTTGCTAGTATTTTGTTAAGGATTTTTGTATCTGTATTCATAAGGACTTTTATTTTTCTTTCTTGTGATGTCTTTGTCTGATTTTGGAATCAGGGTAATGTTGGCCGTACAGAATGAATGACTTTGGAAGTATTCCCTCTTCTATTTTTATGAAAGAATTTGTGAAGGATTGGTATGAACTGTTTGGTAGAATTCACCAGTGTGAGACCATCTAGGCCTAGATTCTTCTTTGTAGATACTTTTTAAATTAGTAATTCAATCTCCTTTTATAGGTCAGATTGTCTTATTTCTTTTTGAGTCCATTTTGGTAATTTATGTCTTTAGGAATTTGTCTATTTTGTGTAGCTTATCCTATCTGTTGGCGTATAGTTTTCCATAGTATTCTCTTATAGTATCTTTTCTTTCTCTAAGGTATACCTATAAGATTAATAGTAATATTTCTCATTTATTCTTGATTTTAGTTATTTGAGTCTTTTTTCTTACGCGCCCGATCTCGTCTGATCTCGGAAGCTAAGCAGGGTCAGGCCTGGTTAGTACTTGGATGGGAGTCTTGTTTCTTAAATCTTAGTTTATCTAGAGGTTTATTAGATTTATTGATCTTTTCAAAGAATCAACTTTGGGGCTTGTTAATTCTTTTATATTGGTTTTCTATTCCCTATTGATTACCACTCTACTCCTTACAATGCCCTCTTTGTGCCTGCCTTAGGTTTGGCTTCCTCTTTTCAAATTTCTTAACATGGAAGATTAGGTTATTTATTTGAGACCATTCTTTTTAAATGTAGGCATATGCAGCTATAAATTTCCCTTTAAGCACTGCTTTCACTGTGTCCCATAAGTTTTGGTATATTGTGCTTCATTTCTATTCCTCGCAAAGTACTAATTCCTCTTGTTATTTCTTCTTAGTTCTATTCTTTATTGAAAGTGGAGTATTGAAATCTAAATTATTGTTGAAATATCCATTTCTCCTTTCACTATTGTCCATTTTTGTTTTATGTGTTTTGGAGCTCTGTTCTTAGGCACATAATAGGTTATAATTATTTTATCTTCTTGATTGATTAACCCTTTTATTGTGAAATAATGATTTTCTTGGTTTCTAGCCACAATTTTTGTCCTAAAGGCTTTTTCTCTGATATTAATATAGGCACCCTAGTTCTCTTTTGGTTACTTTTGGCATGCTATGTCTTTTCTGTTCTTTTACTTTTGACTTCTTTGGTTTTTTTTTTTACTTTAAAATATATATGTAATATGTATCAAACATATAGTTTGATAATATTTTATTCTACATCTATGCTGCCTCTCCCTGCCTTTTAATTGAAAAGGTTAAATGTAAGTGAACATTTAATGTAATTATGAGGTAGGATTTCCATTTGCCATTTTTGCTATTTCCTGTATGTTTTTGTTCTTCAGTTCCCCCATTACTGACTTCATATTAAATGGGTATTATACAGTGAATCATTTTTATTCCCTTGTTGTTTCTTTTAGTATATATATTTTTAAATTATTTTCATATGTGGTTATCCTAGAGATTGTAGTTAACACATTAATTTATAAAAAATGTGTTTGGAGTAATACCAATTTAATTTCAAAAGTATGCAAAATCTTTCACTCCTATATGTATATGTTCTCTCCCATAACCCCATTCATCTTATGCATTGTGTACCCATCAACACAAACTTATATTTGGTGCTTTGTGCAGCTGTCTTTTAGACCAGATGAAAGAATAAAGGACTTAGAAGAAAAAATATATTTAGACTGAATTTTATATTTATTATATGGCTACCTTTACTGGTGCTCTTTATTTCTTCTTGTGGATTGAAGTTAGTGTTTGGTGTCCTTTCACTGAAGCTTGAATGACCCCCCTTTAGTATTTCCTGTAGAACCAGTCTGCTAGTGTTGAATTCTGATGTTTTTATCCGGTCATTGAAGTCTCTACTCAGCTTAGTGTCCAGCTATTGATTGGACAGAGATTTCTTTAAATAACTTTAACCAGTAAATCTCCCAGTCGATTGGACAGAGATTTCTTTAAATAACTTTAACCAGTAAATCTCCCAGTCTTTACCAAAGGGCTATGTGTGTGTTGGGGCATACCATAAACAGTCAAGCAATTGACAGCTCTTCTTAATCCTCTACGGCGTGCTTTTGTGGAGCCTCAAGTTTAGCCAGAGGTGAGAGCTTGGGGTTTTCTAGGGTCTTGAGATGCACACAGCCCTTTGCATGTGTATGGCCTTCTAGATTCCCAGGAATAAGGTGGAGCTTTCCAAAGCTTCTATGGACGTCTTATTTACCAGTTTTTCCTTTTAAGTTTTTGGTTAGTTTGTTGTCTGCCCAGCTGTTATCCACTGTCTTAGGCAGCCACAAAGTTAAGACATTTGCCTACAATTCTTTTTAACGGTTTCCTCTCCCTACCATTCCATCCTCTCAAGGGAGAAAGCTTTTTGCAGTGGACAAAGCTACAAGACAGATCAGATGTAGCCAAAAGTGGGATCATCCACAGAATCCACCACAGAAGACAAATAATGACAGTTCTTTGGGATGTGGCTTTGAGCAAGCTCCAGCTGTGTTATGTTTATTCTAGTGACCACTATGCTGAACTGGGAATGTTGAGCTGTTACTTTTCAAGGCTACTGTTGGATCTTGAGGGAATCAGGGCAAGTTAAAATGATACAAAGCTGTTCTTACTGAAAATCAGCCAGTTTTCTTGGGTAAATGCTCTCTAGTTTACTGAAAGCTTTGGGTTAATTTCCAGAATTCAGAAAAGTTGATATTGACCAGCTTTGCCAGTTTTTTCCATTGTTGTATGGAGAAGTGGATTTCAGTGGCCCTTCCTTTTATTGATGTCACCAAAAGTATAAAGTTGAAATCCATGAATGTTAAAGACCCAGAAATGTTATTTGTAGTTCTAACTGCCACACTTTATTGAAAAGTTAACTGAAATGAACCAGCAAATGAAATAGCCATTTTAATCATAAGAAATAAAAACTATTCACCTGGAAGATGAAACCCTCTATAAAGACTTTCTTTAAAAGTCTATAAAAAGTGTAAACTATAAAAAGGACTCCTTCCAAATTGTATTTGATATTTCCCTTTGCTATAGAATGAAGTCCAAAACTTTTATTTTTCAGAGAAAGGTATAATTATATAGTAGAGAAAGATTAGACTTTGAAACTAGCCACATCCAAGTTTGAATCCTAATTTAGACATATGCTGGGATTTGTAGTTGCAGGCAAGTCCTTAACCTTTAGTGTCAATTTGCTTTCTATCCCTCTGTAAAATACCATACTATTTTTATTAAGGCTTAAAACTATATCTGTAAAATGTTTATCACAATGCTCAGAACATAGTAAGCCCTCAATATATGGCAGCAATTGTTATTATTCAGACTCATCCACAATCCAGCATTTTGGCCGTAGCTGCTACAAATCTTATTTTGTATAAGCCTTTCTTCCCCCTTTTTCCTTTTTCCTATTATTTATCCTACACCTTAGCTATTTTGTACCTCTTGAGATTTTAAAAACACAGCCTGCTCTTTTCATTTTTTGTTCACATTTTGTCCTCCACATGAAACAGATCTGCCTCACCCCCATCCCACCCTACCACTCATATGATAAATCTGCTTTTTTTCTAAGGCCCAATTTAAATCCACTTTCTCCATATACCATTGTACCCTTAATTATTTAAATTAAATGACTCCCTTTTCTGTGATCACATGGCACCTTATATATATTTCTGTCATAGCATCTTATTTACAATATTTATTGTAGCTTGTATTGAGGTATAGCATACACACTAAAAATTGTACAGATTTTAAGTGTACAACTTGGTAAATTTTCACAAAGTGAGTACACTCATACTGCAAGCATCCGGATCAAGAAACTGAGCATGACATTACCATCATCCCAGAAAGCCCTCTGGGTCCCCTCCTAATCACTCTCTTCCCAGAACCACCACCCTAGCCCTACCAAGAGTAACTGCTCTCCTGGCTTCTGACACCACAGATTAGCTTTGTTTATTTTTTAATATTATATGAATGAGATTATATAATAATTTTTTTAAGTTTATTTATTTTTGAAAGAGAGAGAGAGACTGACTAGCACACATTAGTGTGCTAATGGGAGAGGGGCAGAGAGAGAGGGAGACTCAGAATCTGAAGCAGGCTCCAGACTCTGAGCTGTCAGCACAGAGCCCAATACGGGGCTTGAACTCACTCACCATTAGATCATGACCTGGGCTGAAGTCAGATGCTTAACCAACTGAGCCACCCAGGCACCCCTATACAGTAATTTATTATCTGTGTTCTTTTTTATTCAACATGTTTGTAAGATTCATGCATTTTGTTTCACATGGTTTTGGTTCCCTCATTCTAATAGCTGTTCACTATTTCATTTATGAATATATACCACCGTTTCTTTGTTCATTTTATTGTGTGTGAACATGAGGGATTCCCCCCGCCCCCACTTTGGGTTTCCATTTGCATTTCCTTGATGACTAAAGTTGAGGGGATTTTTATATGTGTTTTTAGCCAATTGGCTCTCTGCTCTTGTGGAGAATGTATTTAAGTCTTTGTCCATTATTCTCATTAAAGGCAGGTTAAATATATCTCTTTTATTTCCTGCTGATGTAGTTTATAGAAGAATGCCATACTGTATAGTATCTATATGTGTTTATTGGTGTGAGATTTTATGTAGCAAATCAATTTGGGAACTGATCGGTGTTCTTAAGAAGGAGTCTTTTGAAAATTAGCAGTGCCACCAGTCATTATGTATTAAATACTCATTATATAAAACTGCTTGGCTCATCAGTGATATAAAGAATCACTCAATAATTAATTACCCTTGTAAATCATTTTTACCTTTCTGTTCCTTAGTTTTATCATCTACAAAATGGTATGATTGTACAAGATGATGTTGGAGGTTATTGGTGTGTTGTTGTTTTTTTAATGTAGACAACCTTGTTTTTGTCCAGATTTATCCTCTTACTAACAGGATTTTAAGAAATGTTTGAAACTATTGAAGAACTATTAGTATAGTAAAATTGGATTTTGATGGAAATTTAGAGAAGAGAGATGGTTAATCAGGAATTCATTGGGTCAAAGCATTGCTTCAGTGTTTTGTTTGTTTTTTAAAGTTTATTTATTTGAGAGAGAGAGAGAGAGAGAATGTGTGCATGAGCAGGGGAAGGGCAAAGAGAAAGAGAGAGAGGGAAACAGAATCCCAAGCAGGCTCTGCATTGTCAGCGTAGAGCCAGGTGCGGGGTTTGATTTCACAAACTGTGAGATCATGGCCTGAGCCACCCAGGTGCTGCATGCGTCCGTGTTTTTGTTCATTCTTAAACTGTAGGCAGTTACTATCTGTATTCATATAATCTGAACATTTTATGTTAGAAGAACTGAAAACTGAGACAATTGAAAAATAAAAATAAGGGTACCACAGGAGCACTGCATACAGAATGTTATCAGCATATGTATATATTTATGTGTGTACACTTGTAATTTTTTTATATATATAGTCTTTATTTTTAAAAAAAGATACAATACAAATTGACCAAAAGAATAGTTGTTTTAAATGGCTCTTTCATAAGCAACAGTGAGAAATCAAGCCTTTCTTAAGAAATAATAAAAGAAATATTTCCTTTTTTACTGTGATTAAATAGTTAAGGACACAAATTTTTTTCCCTTGGGATTATTATCTAAAATCATGGGTAATAAGCCCATAAAAAGGAAAGGCAAGTTGGAAGGGAAGACCTGGGTAATAAGGTCATACATGATTATTTGCTTTATATATACATTATAATTTAACTTTTCTTAAAATTAACGTTGTTGACTTCAAACAAAGTAATCTTTTAGATATATTGTTCATTATGTAGTTATTTACCACAAAAATAAGGTTCCCTGAATTTCAACAAGTGGTATTTTATCTTAGTCTAAACTTGGCTTAATAGTACTACTAACAGCTCTAAATTCTCTCCAGGGTTTAGATTAGAGACACCATAACTAACCTAACAAACGTACACAGTCCTTTTCCAGCTCTGCTGTCCTCTGGTACAGCAAACCATTGCACTGTGCACTTCTCCAGTGTTCTCCAAGTATCCTTGCCAAATGCGAGAGCCCAGCAGACTTCACTTGTGCCTCAGACTTAGCTGTGTAATATTGTTCTACCCAGAATGTGGAACACTAAGAAAAATCAAATCTGTTTATGATCAAGTTTAGGTACTTTCAAAGAGTTTTCTCTCCAGAGTCTCAGGAGCTAATTGTACCTTAAACATATTAGAGAATTTCAACAACTGTTCCACTTTTCAAAGGCTCAAGCTAATTAGATATTTGGCCATATTACTTTTACCTCATTTGTCTTCAGATTACCTGGCAAATGTATTGTGTGATTAATACTTTTAAAGCAATATAACTGTACCCAACAATATAACTGGGACCTCTCTAAATTCCTCTACCTTTTGTTACCATCTATAATGCATGAATGTTAAGTCTCACCAAAACAATAGTGTGGATCTTGTTAAGAAAAGGGGTTTTTAGTAGAAAATCAGTAATTTTTAATAAATTCTTCTCTTTGGGCATGTCTGGCTGGCTCAGTCAGTACAGCATGCAACTCTTGATCTTCAGGTTGTGAGTTTGAGACCCACGTTCGGTGTAGAGATTACTTTAAAAAAAAAAGTTAAAAAAATACTTCTCTGTATAAATGTTAGAAAAAAATTCAATGACATAATTTTGGTTGCCTTCCAAGCATTCAGTTTGCTTGTAGTTACTAATTAACAATATTTCCCATCTGTAAGATCAGCTGGATAACTAAATTCTTTCCAGATTTACGTCTCTATGTAAGTTCCTCATCTCTAAACTGTGTATGTATAATAAAAATAACTGAGGAAAATGGTACATGATGGTGATGTAGGAAGATCCTGAACTCCCCTTGTCCCACAGGCACACTGACTCTACAGCTACATATGAACAGTTTTCCTCTAAAAAAAAACTAAAGACTGGCTGAGTGATGACTACACATTGGACAAATGAGAAGAAAACCACATCCAAGCAGATAAAAGGGCCTGGAACAGAGTCTCACCATAAACCCCACTCTCAGGTGACCCATAATCAGGAGGGAACTCAAAACCCAGAATTCCTCCATGAGGAGCAAAGGATTTGAACACCACATTGGGCACCATAACTTTTAAGACTTAAACTTGGGAGATGAGCTCCCAAAGTATCTAAGTTTGAAAAGCAACAGGGCTTGTGTCTCAAGATCCCTAAGACTAGTGATCTGCGACACAGCTTTTATTTCTTCAAATAAGAAATAATGGCTGAAAACCTTCCAAATATGAGGAGGAAACATACCCAGATCCATGAAGCCCAGAGAGTTCAAATTAAGATGAACTCAGAGACCCACCCAAGATACATTATAATTAAAATGTTTAAAGACAGAATTTTTAAAGCAGCAAGACAAAAGCAACTTGTTATATACAGGGGAACCCCCTAAGACTAGCATCAGATCCATCAGCAGAAAATTTGCAGGCCAGAAGAGAGTGGCAGGATATATTCAATGTGCTGATAGAAAAAAATTTCCAACCAAGAATACTCTACCTGGCAAAGTTATCTTTGAGACTTGAAGGAAAGATAAAGAGATTTCCAGAGAAATAAAAGCTAAAGGATTTTATCACCACTAAATTGGCCTTACAAGAAATATTAAAGGGACTTCTTTAAGCTGAAAAAACACAAACTAATAACAGGAAAATGTATGAAAGAGTAACTCTTACTGCAAAAGTAAATATATAGTAAAAAGGTAGTAATCACTAGTGAAGTTTCAAAGACAAAAGTAAAAATAACTGATTATAATAATTAGTAAAGGATGTATATAAGACAGAAAGATGTAACATAAAAATATAAAATGTGGAAGGTGAGCTTTAAAATGTGATCAAGGGGCGCCTGGGTGGCTCAGTTGGTTAAGTGGCCGACTTCGGCTCAGGTCATGATCTCACAGTCCGTGAGTTCGAGCCCCGCGTCGGGCTCTGTGCTGACAGCTCAGAGCCTGGAGCCTGTTTCAGATTCTGTGTCTCCCTCTCTCTGACCCTCCCCTGTACATGCTCTGTCTCTCCGTCTCAAAAATAAATAAACGTTAAAAATAAAATAAAATTTAAAAAAAATGCGATCAAACTTAAGTTATAAACTTAGACTATTGTAGCTATAAGTTGTTATATGTAAGCCTTCTGGTAACCACAAAGCAAAAACCTATACTAAATGCTCATATGATAAAGAGAAAGCAGTATAAGCATACCACTAAAGAAAGCCATAAAACCACAAAGAGAGTGAGGGAAGAAGAAAAGAACAGAGAAGAACTACAAAAACAGCCAGAAAACAATTAACAAGATGACAGTTAAGTACATACCTATCAATAATTTATTTCAGGGATATAAGAGTGGTTTACTGTCTTCAATCAACAGGTGATAGGCCACATTAATAAATTGAAAGATAATCCTATGATTAACTCAGTAAATGCAGAATAAGCATTTGACAGAATTCAATATCCATGATAAAAACCCTCAACAAAGTGGGTTGAGGGAATATACCTCAACATAATAAAGGCCATATATGACAAGTCCACACCTAACATCACACTCAACAGTGAACTGCTGGAAGCTTTTCCTGTAAGATCAGGAACAAGATGTGGATGCCTACTCTCACTACTTTTCAACATAGTATCGAAAGTCATAGAGCAATTAGGCAAGAAAAAGAAATTTGAAACATCCAATTTGGAAAAGACATTTGCAGATGATGTGTTACTATATATCAAAAACCCTAAAGACTGGGTCAGCGAGCTGTTAGAGCTAATAATGAATTCAATAATGTTGCAGGTTACAAAATCAATACACAAAAATCTGTTGTGTCTCTAGACACTAATGAACTATCAGAAAGAAGTTAAGAAAACAATCCTATTCATAATTGCATCAGAAAGAGTAAATTCCTAGGAATAAATTTTGCTAAAGAGATAAAAGACCTGTGTACCCTCAACTACAAAACATAAGGAAAAAATTGAAGACACAAATGAAAAGATATTCCATGCTCATGGATTGGAAGAAATAATATTGTTAAAATGTCTGTACTACCCAGCGCAATCTACATATTCAATGCAATCCCTATTAAATTTTCAATGGCATTTTTCACAGAAATAGAACAAAGAATCCTAAAATTTGTATGGAACTACAAAAGGCCCCAAATAGCCAAAATCATCTTGAGATGGAAGAACAAAGCTGAAGACATCACACTCCCTGATTTCAAACTCTGTTAGCAAAGTAACAAGTAATCAAGGTACTGGCATAAAAACAGAAAAATGGATCCATGGAACAGAGTAGAGAGCTCAGAAATAAACCCATACATATATGGTCAATTAATTTGTGACAGAGGAAGCCAAGAATATACAATGGCATAAGGACAGTCTCTTCAATAAATGGTGTTGGGAAAACTGGACAGCCACATGCCAAAGCATGGAAACTGGACTCCTATCTTAGACCATACCCAAAAACCAACTCAAAGCAATTAGAGACTTGAACATAAGACCTGAAACCGTGAAACTTCTAGAAGAAAATATAGGTCTTGGCTTTGATCTTTTTTTTTTTTTAATCTGGCACCTTAAGTAAAAGCAATAAAAGGAAAAATATACAAATGAGACTACATCAAACTAAAATCCTCCTTCACAGCAAAGGAAACTCAACAAAATACAAGAGCAACCTACTGAATATGAGAAAATATTTATAAACTATCTATCATAAGGGGAAAATATGCAAAATTTAGAATTCATACAACCCAATAGCAAAAGGCAAACTGATTAAAAACTGGGTAGAAGATCTAAACAGACATTTTTCCAAAGAAGACTACAGGTGGCCAACAGTTATATGAAAAGTTGCTCAATATCATTAATCATTTGGGAAATGCAAATTAAAACCATAATGAAGTATCACCTCACACCTGTAAGAATTGCTGTTCTCAAAAGGACAAGAAATAGCAAGTGTTGGCGAGGTAGTAAGAAAAGAGAATTCTTAGTGCACTGTTGGTGGGAATGTAAATTGGTGCAGCCACTATGGAAAATAATATGGAGATTCCTCAAAATGTTAAAAATAGAACTGCCATATGATCTAGCAGTTCTAGGTACTTATCCAAAAATGAAAACACTAATTCAAAAGGATATCTGCTCCCCTATATTCATCACAACACTATTTACAATAGTCAAGATATGAAAACAACCTAAGTGTCCTTTGATGGATGAATGGATGAAGAGATTGTGGTACATACACGCACAAGAATATTATTCACTAGAGAAACAAGTGAAATCTTACCAGTTCAGGCAATATGGATGGAGCTTGCGGGCATTATGCTAAGTGAAGATAAAGAAAGACAAATACCGTATCATCTCTCTTATATGTGGACTCTTAAAAATTTAAAAATAAAAGAAAGTTGGTAGATACAGAGACTAGTGATTGCCAAAGGCAGGGAGGGGTTCAGGAGGGTGGGAAAAATGGGTGAAGGGGATCAAAAGGTTTTTAAAAAAAAGAATGAATCAAGGGGCACCTGGGTGGCTCAGTTGGTTTAACATTCAACTTTGGCTCAGGTCATGATCCCATGGTTTGTGACTTCGAGACCTACATCAGCCTCTATACTGACATCTGAGAGCCTGGAGCCTGCTGCAGATTCTGTGTCTCCCTCTGTCTCTGCCCCTCCCCTACTTGCGTGCGCTCTCTCTCTCTCTCTCTCAAAAATAAACATTAAAAAATTAAAAATAAAAAAGTGTGGATCTTGAAATCATTCATGAAGACACTAACATGCCACGAATTGTAGCTCACAGCTGAGAATGTGCCAGTCAGAATTTTTGCTACACAAAGTAAATCTATCTTCTTAGAAATAAAGTAGTTATGCTCTATAACATTTTCTATACATCTAATGCTGTCTTCCTTGATTTTCTACCTGGTAGTGTATCACACTTTTCTTTTTTTTTGCATCACACTTTTTATAGGTAGTAATGTGCTATTGCAGTGAGACAGCTTAAGTGCATTTTAGAGACCAGACTCCTGTATCACCATCCTTATCAATTGACATTTATTGAATTCTGGCACTATAAATAATGTATATATATTTTACATGTAGTGAAATACATGTACATGTTTTCATATAAATTATGCTAAGGCCATTTTCTTTTACATCTATAAGAAAACAGGAGTTCCTGTATAATATAATGGTTTTGAAACTTCATGTCTTACAAGACAATAAAAACAACTCTGCTGGGGGGAAAAAAATACCTGCCTCAAGGTCACTGAGAGAATTAAATAATGTAATGCATACAAATCACTCAGAAATGTCCAGGTATGTTAAGGTATCCTAAGGCTGTATTTTTGCCACTAGTATTTTTGACTAGTTTATATTTTTGTACCTTTAAGCATTGTGTAACTTACATAGTTAATTTATAAATGATATGAATAAACATTGAAGATTGACTTGCTACAAGGATTTTGAGTGATGTGTTGAGGATTATGCTGAATGTTAGGCTTAATTTCAAAGATTGAAAAGCATATTTAAAAAAAAAAAAGAGTGAGACCAAAAACAACCCCCCCCCCCCAAAAAAATCTCATTTTAAGAATTGCATTACGGTATTAGTTATCCTGTGAACAGAACATTGTTCCTTCCCATTGTTTTAAGTGTTGGGTAAATATAATCTGACACTGAGTTAGATATTAACTGACACCATATCTTGCCTGATCAACCGGCAGTTAAAATTATGAACCAGGAAAACCAGATGGAGACTAACCAAAATCTCCACATGGGCTGGAATAACCTATGGCTGGTTTCAAAATTATGAATAGGTAACCTAAAAATATTTACTCAGATTAAAGTGAAATCAGTGAATATGTCTTCCCAATGGAGAATGGGCTCTAATAATGAAATTCTTTTTCTTTGAAAATTAGAACCACTTAAAATTGAATAGGCCACCTCACAGTATAGAGCCGTCTCTATCAGGGGAAGTGTTCACACTGTCATACTGATGTAACCATCATGTATGAGCATGGTCATTTTCACATCCAGCAGGAAATTAAACCATACAACTTCTGAATGTATTGCCAGTTCTGAGGTTTCATAAAATTAAATAAATCTATGACCTATTTCAAGTATGGTTGCTTTTAATTTGGGGCTCTCTGTGTTCTCTTTGACATATAAGATGTCAACTATAGAATTTTTAATCATAAGCAGTTTTATTCTTAACATTATCTACTATTTGATTCAGGAAGAGTAATTTGAGCTGTTTATGTCTACAAGGTACTTATTTATCTACTAGAGTATATACTAAAGATAAGGTCATTGTAAAAAAAAAAAAAAAAAAATCAATCTTCCTAAAGGGGAATTCCTCTCTTCTAATGGAATAAATAAGAATCAAAAAACATGAAATGGGGTGGTCATATTCCAAAGTTACACTCAGGATTTGACAAGCACATTTTGCATTGATCATCTTGATATTTAACTTTGCCAACCTTTCACACATCCCTTCCACCAAAGCAAAAAATTTTGGTATGCTAATATAATGAAAAAAACATGAAAACTTAAGTCCCAGAGGGAGAATAGAGTGGATATATTACATCTCTTATTAGACTCATTGTCCTGCTTTTCTTTATCTGGTGTCAGTTCTTTTAGGCATATATATATGCCAATGCTATCACAAGAGCCTAGTGGGCAGTGTTTTCTTTATTGCCTTTTTATGTGTTTCTTTAAGGTTTTTTTGTTTTAAGTATGATGTACTTAATGTCATATTAAGACTGAATGGGACCTCTTAAATCTTCTTAATGCGGACAATACAGTGGTGAACCACATAGATATGGTCACTGCCCTGGTTGCACATATAGCCTAATGGAGGAGAAAAACGATAAGTAAATCAGCTGTTACATAATTATTATAAGTCATGAAAGGAAAGAAACAGAGCACACTCTTAGATAATATGGTGAGGGTGTCACAGGAGAGCGCTGCTTTAGATAAGGTAGTGTTGTTAGAGACACTTTTGAAATAACATTTGAGCTGAGACTTGAAGAATAAGAAAAATAATCTTTTCAGGTTATGTCAAGTCCCTGAGGTGCAAAAGAACCAACCTCATTTACATTTTCTTTCTGTGCTTATTTAAACCATAAAAATAACTGATTTAACTTGCTACTGAAATGGTTATGATTTGATGCAGTTCATTTAAATTGTCAGCACCCCAAAATAGTCACCTCTTCATTTTGTACCTTAAACCTGACCCCTGAACCACTCAGAGTGTAACATGTAGTCTCAAGTTAAATATAACATTAAATCTCTCCCAGTTTGGCTTCTTAAATTCAGGTCACTTTAGGAATGTTGCCAGTGTATTCAGCAGTTTACAAGAACTGAAGTCCCAGTTAACATTATACCCTGTTCACAGTCCTTCCAGTTGTTTTCCTTTGTTTCTTCTTCCTAAATCTCTTTTTGGCTCTTAGCTGCATGGCTTCATCAAGAAGCTGCTCTGGTCCATGCTGAAATTAGGGGTGAGGTGGGGAAATTTGATGGGATTACTTTGGAATTCCTCTGACTTCCTCTTTGGTGTTTCTCAGGTAATGGTTCTCTCAGAGGCCAGCAGTTATGAGGAAGGCTTTGGTAGCCAGGACAAGATGTGGGCCTTGACCTGCTGCTGAACTGGTAGAGGAGGGATTGGCTTTGTACCTATGACTGGCAGGTCTAGAGAAAAACAGAATACCTGATTCCAGTAGTAGTTAAGACTTGGCTTGTTTCCCTGTTCCCACTTGAAGTTACTGCCTTACAAAGTACCTTTTTCCTGGCAATAGTAAAAGTGGTAGGGGTGAAGAGAGAACACTGGACCTTGGAATTTCTCTGTGCCTTCATTTTTTTTCCCCTTATCAGTAAAATGAGAGTGTTGGTATAGATGATCCCTAAAGTCCCTTTTAGGTCTAATATATCATGTTTCTCTTTTAAGCCGTATAGTTTTGTTTCTGATGTCTGACTTACATAATGTGTATATTGGGAATTATCTCCCTATATATTAACTTGATACATATGTGGAAATGTCGAGTCCTACTGGTTGAGCTGGATATGCTCATTTCAGAGTGCAGGGTTGGATTGTAATTGGAAAACTTTGTACCACCAGTATCTCTTACTACAAGTTTTTTGTATGCTGTTGAAAGCAGTGGTATTGTATACCCTGAGGATGAAACAAGCTAACTAAACCTGAGTTAGCCTCCAAAGAACAATCAATGAAAATTGTGGTGAATGACTTGAAGATGTGGTTTTTTATTTTGTCAGAGTAGTCAAATTGTATTGAAATAGCACTGTCCTATATATTCTGAATTTTTTTGCTCTAAATTGGTACCTCCTTCTTTTGCAGGAGCTATTGCGACAATCTTGGTTACCATCCATTAAGTGCTGCTGATTTTGGAAAGATCATGAAAAATGTCTTTCCAAACATGAAGGCACGTCGCCTGGGCACAAGAGGCAAATCTAAATATCCTTTACCAGAATGGTTTTTTTAGTAGTCTCTTTAGTAATCACTTATTACAGAACATCTGCTGTTGTAGTTCAACTAGCAACTATATTTAGAAATAAATTTAAGTCAACAGATACAAACAACTCTAAAGCTCTTAGTAGAATAATTGCAAACATTATTTTCCTGGCTATATATCAAACTGCCAGAGAAATAACAAATAGTGGTTTTAGGATTTTGATAGATTTCACCTTGTTCTGTCATTCTTGTGTGTTCTTACTGGTCTGATCTCCTTTTCTTCAACAATAAGAATTAACTGAGACATGCCAGAGTGCAGCAGTAGTAAGTCATATCAATAAAAGTGGGGAAAGATGTTAGCTGTCTTCTTCCTGTAATTTTGAAACGTAGGGATCTTCTTGGCAAAATGTACAACATTCAAGAAAATTTCTTGTGGAATTTGTACTGGAAGATTATATTCTCTTTAAAGTATTTTTCAGCCAACCATTTAAAGCCATATTAAAATTAAAGCCAGAGCATACAAAATGTCCCTCTTGTGACAGAGAAATGCTTAGTAGCAAACAGAAGGAAATGAAGATTAAGAACTTATTAAAGTCTTTCCTTCTCTTGGAAGAAGATTGTAAAATAGAGGGTCTCTGTATTAGAAAAACATTATTTCTCATTACTTAGCCCTTGGTCTTTTTCAAAGCACAGAAGCTCACTCCTGTGGAGATGAGAGGAAAGGGGAGGGAAGGGGCACTGCTCCAGGTGTTCTCTAGCCACTTGTTGCATGACCCATCATTGTTCCCTGTGTACAAACAAAAATGTCTTGATGGGTCTTTGGCATGTTACAGGTGATAATCCTGTGTGTTTCAGTGGAAAAAGAACTGAAAAGGTTAAAGCCCTTGTGACACTCTTTAAGAGTTGTTTTTGTCCCAGTGCCCTGGGCTAAAGTTTCCCTCTGGTGTGCCAGGTTTCCATCTGGATATTCCTTTCCTTCTGACCTGTTTGTTGCTGGTGGTTGGCACAGCCTATTAGGAACATTTATTCATAAAATTTATAACAGATGAAAATGATTTTGTTTCATTTAAGACAGTAACATTCTGCAGACTATTTCAGTTTGAAAAGAGTGAAAGTGTCCTGAGTTTATAATATTATGGTTGCTCTTACCGAGGAACTCTGAAAGTAGTTGTTATCTCATGTTGATTGTATTCTTATGTATGGCTACTTCTCAAATGCTAATTATATAAGCAGTTCATTTAATTTAGAATGCTTTAGACCTTAACTGTTTATTACATATTGCTACAGTGGACTAAGGAAAAAAGCCTTTGTTCACATGCCAACACTGCCCAATCTTGATTTTCACAAAACTGGAGATGGGGTAAGAATTCTGCCTTTTCTTTTTACTAAGTAGAGTCATGCCTTATTTTCAGCATTGAAAAGCATACTGCATAGTCTCCTTTTGATAAAACCAGGGACCAGGAACTATGCCTTTTACAAAATATGTAAGACAAAAAATTTAACAGTGGCTGAAAAATGTTAAAATATCTGACTGTGACAACATGGCTCGTGAAATTAGGGGTAACAGAAATCAAAACTGGTTTCTAGATACATCCATGATATATATTGACAATAGGTATGTTGTCAAGAGGAGAGATTAAGGTGTGGGATAATATATATATATATAGTATGAATGTCTTTTTTTTTCCTTTTTGATTTACTTATATATTTATCTAATACCACCTTGGTGTACAAAAGACTTGGGGTGGCCAAAAGTATAAAGAAGACAAAATATATAGCTAGTGGCATAGTTTGTTTTATTGATGTCAGAAGAGGCTTTTAGAAAGATTCACAATATCTCTTAGCCTTCATATATGTTTAACAACCATTTAAATGTTGTATTCATAGTGCTGCTGGTAACTGTGCCCTGGTGGGGATAGGGATAGGCCTTTTCTTTGCAAGGCTCTTATATGCCTGCCAGCAGGGCATTTTATATGACTTTGACCCGACAGATACAGATTGCGTCTTCTAATTAAGAATACATGTCTTTGATGTGCTTCAGTTTAATTTCTCTGAGTTTTCTTTTATATTAACTTTTCCTTTTTCCTTCATTTAGTTGGAAGGAGCTGAACCTTCTGGGCAGCTTCAAAATATTGATGAGGAAGTTATCTCTTCTGCTTGCCGTCTTGTGTGTGAATGGGCCCAGAAAGTGTTAAGCCAGCCATTTGACACGGTCTTGGAATTAGCCCGCTTCCTTATAAAAAGTCACTATATAGGCACTAAGTCGATGGCAGCTCTAACGGTAATGGCAGCAGCACCACCAGGTACAAAATTACCGTTAATAAGCTAAAACTGACAGATATTAATATATTTTAGAGTTGATAGCAAAAGAAGAGTTTCACCAGAGGACTTCTTTGTCTTTTTAGTGTTTGTATGAGTTTACTGTCACTTCACTTAGCACTAAGTTCAGATGGATTTGTTGAGCCAACAAAAATAGTAGTAATTATAGTCATTTCATTGTAAAGCTTAAAGCTATAGTTTATTTTTCTATAGTACATTTCCCTGCTGAAACATGAAACTTTCAAGATTTCCCAGTTGATATTCCATTAATATTTTTATTGCTATTTTAAAATTCAAAGAATATGTACTTTTAAGTATATGTGTGTCTAAATTAATAAATATTAGATAAGATTAAATGTTTTAAATGACTTGCTAGATTCCTTTAGAAACTAATACTTAGGTTATTATAAAATATTATTAAATGTTATAAAATATATAAATTATAAAATGATAGCGTTATTATAAAATAGCAAAAGTGATTTTTTAAAAATATATATTCAAATGAGTATTTTTGTTTAAATAGGGATTTTTTCATTTGACAGTTTTAGGAAGTATTGGAATAAACGACTCTTTCCTAAATTAGTAAGAAAGTATCTGTTTTGATGCAATTTTTAAATATCTCATTTCAGTCATACCTTATAAACTTAAGGAAAAGTCTAAGTTGTTATTACTCTAGGAAATTATAACTTCTGCGAAAAATATATTAATGTGAAACTTGTTTTCCAGAGATGATTCTTCTGATTGTTAAGTGTAAACAATTTTAAATCTACAATAGATTCATCCCAGCCAGAATTACAGTTCCTTAAATAACTTCACTTTTTAAAAATTTTAATAGTTTTAACAATTGTCTTCCTTTCAGTTTATGTTTATCAGAAGATTTACATATTTGGGGGAGGGGTGTATAATTGTTCTGTCCTTTCATTTTATTGTCAATTGAGGACTCACTTCAAAATAATCTCTTACCAGAGCTTTGTCATGATTCTCTCTGTCTAGATTGTAAACTGTGACTTAAATCTGTTCGCTTACATATGAGCAGGAGAGTGCTTGGGTAGCCTTACCTAGCTAGATAGCTTGTATATGTTACCTCATTTCTTCCCTCCAGCAGTCCTGGGAGGCATGTGATATTCATTCCCACTTTACAGATCAGGAAACAGGTTTAAGAAGGTTAAGTAATTTTATCCATTGCCAGATAAGTAGTGGGACCAGGATCTGAATTCTGATTTGTCAGGTCTCACAGCCCAGGTTGGCTACGTTACTATACTGTCTTCTTCGGGCAAAATGAGGTTTTAAAAGATAATGGGCCCTACAACTTTCCGTGTTCTCTTTCTCCTGCTTCTACTGATACCCAGATAAGTACTTTAATAAGCTGAGGACTTGGTAGGTATCATGGAACATGAAACGTTTCTTCCTTCCTTATTTTCACAAAGTCTGACTGAGAGAAGTGGTGAATGATTGGATGAATGATTTTTTAAAGCAGAAGTGTAAAGAAAGATGTGTTTTTAAGCAAAAATACTAAAAATTTCATGTATAAATATGTTTCACTTTGTGAAAATAGCTTGGGAAGTTGTTACTTTAGCAATTAATTATATCATTACTCAGAGCATTTTTAGACTTAAAATTTTGTTCTCAGCCACTGCCATATTTTTTAATACCTTTGGTATTAATTTAATTAATTAATTTAATACCTTTGGTAGTGATTAATGTTCAATCGTTTGAAGGTGAATTTGGTTTTTTATAAAAATAGTCTCCATATTAAGAACAGGTTGTGTTACAAATGTCCTTTTTGTAAGTCAGCTGCTTGGAAATCATTCCTGTCCAGAAACCCTGGCAGGAGGGAGACATCTGAGCTTTGAGCCATTGGCAGAGGCTTTTGGGTGCAGGTGCTGAGAAGCCAGAGCTGAGGCTGGGGGCCAAGAGGGAGCAGTACAGTCTGAGATGGATTTGAAGAGGAAAAATTGGCACTAAGGTGATCAAAAGATGAGGGATTTTTGAGGAGTGAGCATGCGGGAAAAAGTTTACAGTCACTTCTTTTTCTCCGTCCTGTTCCCCCTCCCCAAATTGTTGATGAAAAGCAGAAACTAGGCTGGGGAAGGGAAAGGCAAGGTGTACCAGCAGGATGGCGTGGTCCTCCCCTTTGCTCTCCGCTGTTTTTACCAACCACAGCTTAGTTTCTAATGATTGTAATGCTACACCCTAAATATGAAAAGAGCTTTTTAAAAAATTAACTGTATCACATCATCAGTCCTTAACTTAAAATTTATCTCTTGCTTGGTTTATCATTCGTCTTTTCTCACTGTTGCTGTTACTACTGCTTTAAAAAGTTTTCTCAGTGACACTTTTTCAAAATATCTTAAGCTCAGTTTTATTCAGAAGCTCTGCTTATTTCTCCTATGTCATACTGGAATAATTGTATAGTAACAGTTAAAATAGTCCCTCTTTTTGTAAATTTCTGGTAGAATTAAAGACTTGTTTTCGCTGTACACATTTTTCTAAATATGAACGGTTTCAGCAAATATTTATTGAATACCCCTTGTAGGCTGAATATTTAAATCATGAAAATGCATGAATTTCTAATTAGAGAAGGTGGAAGGAAATTTCTGACATCTGATAAAATGCGAAACCTGCTCCCTTGGCATTTATTTATCTTAGCTTCTGCATATTTATGTCATAGCTACTACTCTTTTCAAAACCTTCATCTTGTTATTGCTGATTTAATTGAAACTGTCACCTCATTTGAACCATATTTTAAGGTGTCAGTTAAAACAGTACTGACAAATGCTTACAAACTGAAAGTGTAACCCTTATGTTTTATTAAGAGATTGTGAGTTAAAATTTGCTGGTTTTGGTTGCTTTGTCCAGTAGATGGCTACATATTCAAAGAAATTGAGTTGTAACTGCCTTCTATAAAACAGAGTATTTATTTTAGCTTTCTTTTCTGTTTATTTTCAGGAATTAAAGGAATTACCCAGCCGTCTGCTTTTATACCTACAGCTGAGAGTAATTCTTTTCAGCCTCAGGTGAAGACTTTGCCTTCTCCTATTGATGCTAAACAGCAATTGCAACGGAAAATTCAGAAGAAGCAGCAAGAACAAAAACTACAGTCCCCTTTGCCAGGAGAATCCTCAGCAAAAAAACCAGAAGGCGCTACAACCAATGGAGTGACTAATCTTTCTAATGGAAATCCTGCAATCCTTTCTCCTCAGCCTATTGGTATCGTTGTGGCAGCTGTCCCTAGTCCCATTCCGGTAATAACATTAAATAAGTGTTTGACCTCACTGGGATGGTGGGAGATCATTTGTTTAATTAAAAGGGGCACATGAGCGGTGCCTAGGTGGCTCAATTGGTTATGCGTCTGACTCTTGGTTTTGGCTCAGGTCATGATCTCTCAGTTCCTTAGATGGAGCCCCGTGTCAGGCTCCACACTGACAGTGTGAAGCCTGGTTAGGATCTTGGGATTCTCTGTCTTTTCCTCTCTCTCTCCCCATCCCCTATGCTCTCGCGCTCGCTCTCTCTCTCTCTCAGTAAAAAAATAAACAAAGAAACTTAAAAAAAATGGTACATAAGAAGGAGGCAATTATAGGTATAGATTCAGTACAAATTGATTTTGTGAGCACAAACATATTCAGCTTCAGTCATTTGTCTTTTAGTCACAGTATACGATGTTGATTACAAAGCAAGGTATAAAATGAACATAAGTGAAAATACAGAGATTCAAGACATGCGCAGTATGCATACATAACCAGTCAGAGCTTTATGTTAAAGAGGAGTCGTTTTCAGAATTGGTTCATCCCTAGCTAAGCCAAGATGATCAGTTGCAAAGTTTTTTTGGTTTTTGGTTTAAACTCTTCTTCTTTTTAACATTCAAATGGAGCAAAGTTGTAATACATATTGATAAACTTTAAGGTAGACTTATGGCTATGGCTTGCTGGACATAGGGCCTTGGACAAGTCTCCCTTAGCTATTCTGAGACCATTTCCTTATTAACAAATAGAGATTATAGTCTTCTATCTCACATAACTGAGGTTATGATAAAGGGGCTTTTAAAATGAGAGTGCATGGGGTGCCTGGGTGGCTCAGTCGGTTAAGCGTCCAGGTCCAGGTCATGATCTTGCGGTTTGTGAGTTCGAGCCCCATGTCAGGCTCTGTGCTGACAGCTCAGAGCCTGGAGCCTGCTTCGGGTTCTGTGTCTCCCCCTCTCTCTGCCCCTCCCATGCTCATGCTCTGTCTTTCTCTGTCTCTCAGTAATAAATAAACATTAAAAAAAAATTTTTTTAAATGAGAGTGCATCATGCTACAACAAAGTGGTATTTTATGTTATTATTGATGGTATTGTTGAGATATTTTATCAAATTTGTTTTTCTTATCATCATCATTATCCTGTCATTAAAACGTGGTATACCTGGGGCGCCTGGTTGGCTCAGTCGGTTAAGCGTCCGACTTCAGCTCAGGTCACGATCTCGCCGTCTGTGAGTTCGAGCCCCACTTCGGGCTCTGGGCTGATGGCTCAGAGCCTGGAGCCTGCTTCCGATTCTGTGTCTCCCTCTCTCTCTGACCCTCCCCCGTTCATGCTCTGTCTCTCTCTGTCTCAAAAATAAATAAAAAACCTTAAAAAAAATTTTTTTTAATAAAAAATAAAACGTGGTATACCTGGTAACTATACTCTTATGCTATTGACTATAGAGAAAATTTGTGGAGGCAGTAGTTTTATCTGAGACCTTATCCACAGTGATTTAATTACTAATGTCCAAGGTAGATGCATTTACAGGACAGTTCCCCCACCATTCCCCCATGAGTGAGTCGTTTTCTTGGCCCAAAGGTAGATACCTTTATGGTTGCATGTTTCTTCAAGATTTTGTCATCTCTTCCTATCACCTCCTTAAAAATGATTATTTTGGCAAGTATTCATCACAAATGTGAAGTTTTTAATCTTGTTTATTGAAAAGTGTCTTAATGTTTTTCTTACATATTTTTATTTGATAACTATATTGCACTGTGTTGCATTTTTTATAATATTTCTGTGTCTGGTACTGGTCTAACATCATACATATATAGAACTCTCGTCTAAGAAAGGAACTGTTTTGTTTTTTTTCTTAGCATTACATTTATTAATGCCTTCATACTATACAGATACGTGAATTGCTGTTTATATCCTAAACTCGTTAAATCTGACTTTTTTGTTTTCCACCTTTTAACAGGTCCAGCGAACCAGGCAATTGGTAACTTCACCAAGCCCAATGAGTTCTTCTGACGGCAAAGTTCTTCCCCTCAATGTACAAGTGGTCACTCAGCACATGCAGTCTGTGAAACAGGCACCAAAGACTCCTCAGAACGTTCCAGCCAGTCCTGGTGGGGATCGTTCTGCCCGGCACCGCTACCCTCAGATCTTACCCAAACCAGCTAACAGCAGTGCACTCACCATTCGCTCCCCGACTACTGTCCTCTTTACTAGCAGTCCCATCAAAACCGCTGTTGTGCCCACTTCACACATGAGTTCTCTAAATGTGGTGAAAATGACAGCAATATCTCTCACACCCAGCAACGGTAGTGCCCCTCTTAAACATTCTGCCTCAGTAAACAGTGCTACAGGAACAACAGAAGAATCAAGGACCATTCCACAGATCAAGAATGGTTCTGTCGTATCACTTCAGTCTCCTGGATCTAGGACCAGCACCGGGGGATCATCTGCTGTGGAAGTCAAAATGGAACCTGAAGCATCATCAGATGAGCATCCTGCACAGTGCCAAGAGAACTCTGATGGGGCAAAAGCTCCCAAAACAACACCTAGTGCCCTTTTGGGGCAGAAAAGTAATACAGATGGAGTAGTGCAAAAACCTTCAAATGAAGGTGTCACTGAAGTAAAAGCAACTAAGGTCTGTGACCAGAGGACCAAATGTAAAAGTCGCTGTAATGAAATTCCGCCAGGCACTTCAACAGGCAATAATCAAAGCACTATCACTCTCTCAGTTGCCACTCAGAACTTAACTTTCACCAGCACCAGCTCACCAGCTAATGGTGACTCAATAAATAAAGACCCTAAATTATGCACTAAAAGTCCAAGAAAGCGACTGTCTTCTGCATTGCAAGAGTCCCAGGTGCCTCCCATAAAGAAACCAATTGTGGAACAGCTTTCTGCAGTTATCATAGAAGGTCAGAAACCAGGCAGTGTTGAGAAGGACCAAAAGGTTCCACATTCAGGGAAAATAGAAAGTTCAACAGCCGGTGCTCAGATTCCTAGCAAGGTATCAATAAATGTCAATTCACACATAGTGGCAAATCGACCCTTAAATTCTGCTCTCATTGCTAGTGATTCAGCTTCCGAACAGCAAACACCATCATCATCTCCAGATATCAAAGTAAAACTTGAAGGGAATGTCTTTCTTTTGGACAGTGATTCAAAACCAGATGGCAGCTTTAATTCAAACGAATGGCAACAGGTCAGTAAGGATTCTGAGTTTATATCTGCCGGCTGTGAACAACAACAAGATATCAGTGTTATGACAATTCCTGAGCACTCTGATATCAATGACTTAGAGAAATCTGTTTGGGAATTAGAAGGAATGCCACAGGATACATATACCCAACAGCTGCATAGCCAGATACAAGAATCTTCTTTGAATCAAATACAAGCACAGTCTTCAGATCAGTTACCTCTACAGTCTGAACTGAAAGAGTTTGAGCCTTCTGTTTCCCAGACAAATGAAAGCTACTTTCCTTTCGATGATGAGCTTACACAAGATAGTATTGTGGAAGAGCTGGTGCTTATGGAGCAGCAGATATCAATGAACAATTCTCATTCTTATGGTAACTGTTTGGGAATGGCCCTTCAGAGTCAGTCAGTAACTCCAGGAGCTCCAATGTCATCTCATGCCTCCAGTACCCACTTCTACCATCCAATCCATAGCAATGGCACTCCGATCCACACACCCACACCCACTCCTACTCCAACGCCCACCCCCACCCCAACCCCAACTCCAACATCTGAAATGATTGCTGGGTCTCAGAGTCTGTCCCGGGAGAGCCCTTGTTCCAGGCTAGCCCAGACCACACCTGTGGATAGTGCTTTAGGAAGTAGCCGACACACACCCATTGGTACTCCACATTCTAACTGCAGCAGTAGTGTCCCTCCCAGCCCTGTTGAATGCAGGAATCCGTTTGCATTTACCCCAATAAGCTCCAGTATGGCGTATCATGATGCCAGCATTATCTCAAGCAGTCCTGTGAAACCAATGCAAAGACCCATGGCCACACACCCTGACAAAACCAAGCTTGAATGGATGAATAATGGGTATAGTGGGGTTAGTAATTCGTCAGTTTCTGGCCATGGCATTCTCCCAAGCTATCAGGAACTAGTGGAAGACCGTTTCAGGAAACCTCATGCTTTTGCTGTGCCTGGACAGTCTTACCAGTCTCAATCCAGACATCATGACACTCATTTTGGTCGTTTGACTCCTGTCTCTCCTGTGCAGCATCAAGGTGCCACTGTAAGTAACACCAACAAACAGGAGGGTTTTGCAGTCCCTGCCCCTCTTGATAATAAAGGAACTAATTCATCTGCCAGCAGCAACTTCAGGTGCCGGAGTGTGAGCCCTGCTGTTCATCGCCAACGTAATCTTAGTGGAAGCACCCTGTATCCAGTATCTAATATCCCCCGATCTAATGTGACCCCCTTTGGAAGTCCAGTAACCCCAGAAGTTCACGTTTTCACAAACGTTCACACAGATGCATGTGCCAACAACATAGCTCAAAGAAGTCAATCAGTTCCATTGACGGTCATGATGCAGACAGCCTTCCCGAATGCTCTTCAGAAGCAAACAAACAGTAAAAAAATAACCAGTGTTTTGTTGAGTAAACTTGATTCTGACAATGATGATGCAGTAAGAGGTTTGGGCATGAACAACCTGCCCTCCAATTACACAGCCCGGATGAATCTCACTCAGATTTTGGAAACTTCCACTGTTTTTCCTAGTGCCAATCCACAGAATATGATCGATTCCAGCACTTCTGTTTATGAATTCCAAACACCATCTTACCTCACTAAAAGTAATAGCACCGATCAGATCAGTTTTTCTCCTGAAGATAATCAAGCACAATCAGAAATTGGAGAGCAACAATTAGATTTCAATAGCACTGTTAAAGACCTGTTGAGTGGAGACAGCTTGCAATCCAACCAGCAGCTGGTAGGTCAGGTAGCATCTGATCTCACTAATACTGCGTCTGATTTCTCTAGTGACATCAGGTTGTCTTCTGAGCTCTCAGGCAGCATCAATGATTTGAACACTTTAGACCCAAATCTACTGTTTGATCCAGGGCGTCAGCAGGGACAAGATGATGAAGCTACACTGGAAGAATTAAAGAATGACCCATTATTTCAACAAATTTGCAGTGAATCCATGAGCTCTATGACTTCATCAGGTTTTGAGTGGATAGAAAGCAAGGACCATCCTACTGTTGAAATGTTGGGTTAAATAGTGTTTTATAATATGTAGCACACTGTATCTAAAGACATATGTATTGTATTTGTCTTAATGGAAGTGCCTCCCGCAGCAGAAACACTTAACTATTAATTGTGACATTTTAAAAGAGTTTGCTGCAGAAGTGGTTTCTTCTTCAGTAGGAAATGGTTAGACTTGCCTCAGTTCTTAACAAGTTTCTGAAGACAGTAGGCTGTAGGAGAACAAGTATTAGGTTTTAAATTTTATAATGTTGCCCCATGTAATCACATTGTTGGCTAGTAAGCAATTGACTAACCAGCTTTTACAAGAGCAGTCTAGATCTTTATTTTGTGTAAGTTCGTTTTAATTCATCAGTTGATCTGCACAGAATGTAGAGGAAACCATTGATTTTAGGTATAGGCTATTTTTTTGTTGTTGTTGTTGGCATTATCTTTTAGATATGAAATCATAGCTAAGGTAAATTGTAGAGAAGAAGGTCTTCCTTGAAACAGGGATAATATTCAGGTTATTATCGGTATTTAGGCTTGAAGCATAGAGCTACTGTAGAATGAACAAAATCTCCGTAGGGCTTTCTGGGACTTCAGTACCATTTGCACCTGCATTTTGAAGGGCTTAAATAGGAGAAAATAATGGAAAATTAAATGTTAATTTAAGGAAAGCAAAAGCTGCACTAAAATTTTTAAAAGGAAAAACTAGTAGCCATTTATATTTGTGACTTTGCATTAGTCTTATTTTAAAATTTAATTTCAATATGGAGCCAGCACACACACAGAGACCTGCATACACGTGTGAGTGCACGCGCACACACGAGAACTCCAAACATTGTAGAATCTGTTACTAGGATAAATACAAGCATGTTAGAAAAAACATTTTATGTTTTAGTGTTTGGAAATTGAGATAGGGGAATTTAGAAAGAATAAAAGCATTTTCTTAGTTCTATCACAACGGCTACCTGCACATATTAAAATTCTATTTAAGATTTAATTTGAAGTTTTTTAATTATAATATTCTTAAGTCCTCAATTTAGTGACTGACTCCTTCACTCCTGACTATAGTAATACACGTTGATCATGGGATCCAAATAAACAGGAAGGAGATGACATAAAAAACAAACAAACAAACAAACATTTCGCCACCTAAGGTCTGAAGCCACAAATCTTTATGTCTCTGCTAAAGGGGACATCAATAGTACTTGAAGAAGAGGAGCATTTTATTACATGCTTAATTTATTTATTGTGATAACCACAATTGCAAAAGAAGCACTCAGGATTTGTTTTAAAATGTTTCTCTGTTTGGCTCCCATTTTGTTTTATGAGTAATTATTTATGAATTTCTTGTTGACACAAATCTGCTCACTAGTCCGCTCCGTTTGAGTGAATTTAGGATTTCTTTCAAATAGATTTCAAAATTGCCATTAAGTTTTTAAAGCTAACATTAAACCATTGCTATGCTACTTTGAGCCTAGCTAAGCTTTCCTTTACCTTAATTAGCAAGCCAATGAGAAGACTACAATCAATGAATATTTAACAAATGTGATGAAGGGTTTAATTTAATAAGGTTTCATTGCTCAATAAATTTGCAAGGTAGGGTATTAACATATTTTGATAAATAAACGGTGCTAGGGTTGGCTCAGAGGTTTATATATTGATATGTCCTAGTTATTGGCGTTTGTGTGTGTTTGCTGTTATTTGATTTAATGATCTGTTAGATATTTTTTCTTGATGCTAATTATTTCTTCACTGTACATTGAGACACAGCACTACTGCACACCAAAGTATGCAATACCCAAAGGAAACTGTGTGATTTCTTTCAACAAATGATGGGAGCCTTTCTAGATGAGATACTCTGAAAAGGAGATTTTGAGGCCATTCTAATCCCTTGTTTACATTATTAGCTTCCTACTAATATAAAAATAATGGAAATCTTTTTTTATAAAAATATAAAGACTGGAGGATTTTTAACCCTCTGTACAGTATTGCAGCAAACACTTTAAATTTGGCTGAATTCGTCCAGCAAACTTTCTGGGGTTCATATATTGCACTAAATTTGTTGAACCTGTGGTAGGCACATCTCTTAGGATAAATGCAACCAATACAGTCCACAGATTAAACTTTTTAAATGTGTTTCATTATGAAAAGACAAAATGTCATCAAAGTGACAGATAAAATTGTCTTATGTAGCAATGTGCATTGATCTCAATGAGATATTTCTATTTCTTATTCTCTTACATGAGAATATTACAGCAGGAAGAATTAAGTTTAGTTTGCTTCACCATGTTAATACATGATCACAAAATGTGCATGAGTGTTATTGACTTATCTTGTACAGTACTAGGTATTCCTGTAACCACTTTTTTTTTTTCTTGACTGTATTGAAACTGGTTCAGTGTTAACCAGGCAAGCATAGTTATTCACGAGTTATTTACTTTTTTATGTTGACTAATTCTGCTTAGTTATTGTTGACTATGTTCTTTTCTCAGATTATTTTCATTGTTTTCATGTTTAAAACATTTTTCATACTGTTTATCATGATAAGACTTCATGAAATAAATAATTTTGCATATAATTGCAATAAGCACTGACTTTTGAACTGAAAAGAAGGAAAGTGTTTTGTTTTTTTTTTTTTTTTTGTGCAGTGCATCTGAGGTTCATATAATAGTCTTGTACTATAATGTGCTTTACTACACCATAAATGACAAAAAACAAGCCCTGTTTCATGTTTTCATTTAGTGCAAAAAGTCAGATTTCCCCAGTGTTTTGTTGTCTGTTGTACCTGCTGAAACTCCAGTAGTTGAATATTGCAGTAGCATTTCAGTTCTCTTTTTTTATTGAAAGTGCTCAAAAATTGTTTTTTAAATGTTTTCAAAAACAATTAAAAACATTTTATATTAAACTGACTGGGTCTTAAGGTGATTTGTGGGATCCATCTTACATAGGCAGTGTGCCGTTTTCAAACAGACCTGATGCCATTCTTCCTTAGATCTCATGAAATTCATAGAAATGGATAAAAATCAGCACAAGGCTGAACAGGGCTACTAATCTTCTCTCTGTTATTAATCCAACAGGATACACAGGTCTCATTTTATTCATCAGAACTCTGCTGTTCACTTAGGATTTATTACTGATGAGTGGTAAATAGCACGGAGCTTTATGTTATCCCCAAACATCTTTGCTTTTGCTCATTCACATAATGTTTGCTTTAAAGTGCTAGTCTGTGGAGTACCTAGGTATGTATATTTTTGAAGCTTTGAATAGAAGTATAGTAGGAAAAAAGTGGAGAAAATTCTAAAGCACAAGTGTGCCCAAAGCAGCATCGACATTTTGGTGAGCCAGAAATACAAAACACACTGAACTTGTAAACTGGAACCTGAGCTGTAGGTATGGAATCAGAAAGAAGCATACAGAAATTTCAACTCAAAAAAGGAAGAAGAAGAGACATTTCAACTCCTAACTCCTACAGAGTAATGAAACCAGGGTCTGAGATGGAGTTTCCACACCCTTTTGAAATAACTGCATCAACAACCAGTGCCTGGGGCTATATAACTTATATTGTAGCCGGGACCTGAGCCAAACAGGCTGTTCATCCGTGTGATCTGTGACAGCCCCACTAACACTACAGGACTGTAGCCATGACTGGGCAGGTGGTAGAAGCAATTATAAAAGGAAAGAAGAGAGTAGCGATTGAGAATGGGAGAGGGAAAAGCAGGACGACTCCTACACAAAATGAGCCTACAAACCAAAATTGTAAAGTATTTGAAGAAAATGAAACTAATCCTAAGAAAGGCAATCTGCACTTAAATAAAGGTAATGAACTACCTAGATGTTGACTTAAAAAATAGGTGTGTTAGGATTCTCAGTAACAAAAAGCTGTTTTAATAAGAGCAGGTAAACAAAACAACTAGTGGATATAGTGAACCGATAAAATCTGGGGGAAAAATACTGTGTATCTGAGGTGCTTTGGGCTGCACATAACAGAAAACCTAACACTGGCTTCAACCATAAAGACATTTAGCTTAATTTTGAAGATAGGAGGTTCAGAGTTTCATTCAGTGGCTCAATGTTCTAAAAAATGTTGAACTCTTAAGAACTCGGTTTCTGTTGCATTATCTTCAGCTTTGCTTTTCCGTGTCTATTGGGTCATGGTCACAAGGTAACTGCCATACCTCCAAGTTTTATATCTGCATACATCCCAAACAAGGTGGTAAGAGCAACTCCCAGCCTTGTACCAAAAAAAAGAAAAAAAAAAATCCTTACCGGAATCTCCTATTAGACACTCCCTCCTCACCCTCCAACCCCTCATTTAGTCTTGTTGGGCGAAACAAGATCAAAGGTCTACCTGAAAGCCAGTTAGCTTAGATTTTGTTTTTAATGTTTATTTATTTTTGAGAGTGAGAATGCAAGAAGGGGAGGGGCAGAGAGATGGGGAGACAGAATGAAGCAGGCTCCGAGCTGTTGGCACAGAGCCCGACATGGGGCTTGAACTCACGAACCGTGAGATCATAACTTGAGCCAAAGCCAGACTGAGCCAGCCAGGCACCGCTAAAGTGAGTTCTATAACCTGGGAAAGATACTAGGGACTCAAGATCTTGTGCCCACATTAGAGGGGCTCACAGTCTTGTAAAGAACTAATTACATGTTTTTCGAGAAGTACCAATTTTAGATAGATGTGTGTGTGTATCCCAATACAATATGCTATATAGAAGAAAAGGTGAGAATTCACACTCTGAGGAGCCAAGAACAGGGCAAAAGGATGATAGTAAGGACTACATTTAGAAATAGCTGTTTACTGGTGTAAACTGGTCTCCTGCCTTCCCTCTCTGAGTTAAACAATCGGGTATTAGTATCATAAATGCAAATTGCCTAAGCACCTATTATGATAATAGAGCCAAAATTTTTATTTTGCTAAATAGAGATTGATTTTGATGTTCACTGCTATAAATGAATTTTTTTTAATAGAATGGGATCATTTATCAGTATCTGAAATTTTTTTTAATATATATATGACCAGCCCTGAAGCTATAATCTGCTTCCGAGGCTGGAAGGGTAAAAACAAAAAGGCTAGTCTTTTTAATATAAATTTTATTTCTAAGAAGTACTTAATTTTAGAGAGAAGGGAGAATAAATAAAATGTATCATGAGAATGGTATTAGTATACATAGAATATTTCCTTGCATGAGACCTTCTATTAAGTATTTTGCATATACTCTCATTTCCTCATTGGAATAATTCTGAAAGAATATCATTTTTCAAGTGACAGAATTTTAGCTTGGGGATTAACTGGTAGTGGTAGCAGCTAATAACAGGAAGAGCCAGGATTATAACTTGATTTCAAAGCCTAGTTCTTAACCATTATGCTGTACTTAAAATATTTGTTCAAACTACCTACTGTAGTAGTTTGATTTGGTGGCTTTTGTGACATTTTTATTCCGGCTTAAAATTTAGAATTAGGTTTGATTTTGTGGGGGTTTTATTTCTCTTAAACCTCCAATGCTTACATCTCTTACACTTCTTTTCACTTTTGTTGCTTTGGGATTTTACCTGTGTTTTGTAACTTTAAGTTCCTTTTCCTCACTTCTCCCCATAGAAATACATGCCCTAATGTATTGGAAGTCAAGGGAGAAATAAGATTTAAATACAAAATTGGATTTTACACACAACTTTTCAAGTACATTTCTTAGAGGTATACCTAATCATTGATTTTTAAACCACTTTTAAAATTTCATCAGGAAATAAAAACTAGGCTGTTTTTTGAACAAATGACAGAGCATCTAAACTATGTCTGTCTCTGCCTGTTGCTGGAGAAGACACCTGCCATTTTGAAATTTTACAAAGTACAATGTGAAGACTCAAACAGGATTTCAGGATGCAATGAGGTCACTGTAGCAGAGACTGCTGTTTGCCACTAGTCATCCGCAAGAGACCACATTCACCAGTTTCCCTCGTAGTTAAGTGGAGCCACTTACAAAGTACTCAACCAAAAGGATGTCATCAAAAGGTTTGTGTGCAAATTGCTTTGAAGTGTACTTGCCCTCCTTCCTCCCTGCTGGCTGGAATGCACATGTGATTAGTAGAACTCTAGAAGCTCCCTTGGTCTTTGAGGTAATGCCACACACTAGGGATGATGGAGTAACAACATGGAAGGAGCCCAAGCATCTGATGACACTGAGGGAAGCTGTGCTGACTGCTTGCCCCTGAATGTGTTTTACATGACAGAGCAATTTCTTCCTGGTTTAAGTCACAATTATTTTGACCATTCTGTCACTCAACACAAATCCCAATTATAACCCAGTGTAGCCACAGAAGGTTTTCAGCAATAGTGGGAAATGTTCGATTAGCATGAGGATCACTAAACCATCATGGATTCCCCTGAAGAATGGCAAACTGCATCTCTTTTTCATTGGAATTGGTAAATAATGAGAGGATCTTAAGAAAGAATACCCTGATTTTTAGCACAGTATTTGAATACGGTTTCATTGCGGTGCAAAAAAAAAAGATAAAATTCGGTGGATTATAGATTGCTTAAACGACTGAAGGGAATTAATGAATCAAAGTGAAAAGCATTACAACATTCTGGTCTTTGATTTCAGACCTGGTTTTAAGACTCAGCTCTGCCAATTATAACCAGGACTCTGGGCAAGTTGTTTGAATATGTGTTATGGTATCCATCGAGAGCATTTTCTAGTGGTGGGCCACATGATTTGGGCCTGTTTAGTATTTGTCCCAATATCTTGAACGAAGACAAAAAGTTTTCTATGGCAGATACTGTGGACTGGCTTGCTCAATTTCTGTTCCAGCCTCTTCCTGGTATGCAAATCCTGGGGATCCAAAAACTACATTTTTTTTTTACTTCATCATAGCTTAGGTTCTGGATATGAATTACATTCTACTAAATTCATTCCTGAAAACCCCGGCAGATGAAAATGAAGCAGAAGCTATCCTACTTGTTTTCAGTGACTTCCTTGCAAACAAGCTCACTGTGACAAAGTTTTCAGCAGCCATGTGTTCGAGTTCATTCTTGAGATTCTTAACTCTCAAGGGACCACATTACACTGCCAAGTCTCCAGTTCTGTGAATGTCAAGAAGCAGTCAAGAGGTGGCAGTGATGGCAGCAGCAGCAGTATCCGCACCTTCTTGGTCTGGCTTCCCCATCGCTAGAGCAACTCCAAGTATGAGCTTATTTCTTTGATGGTCAAATACCATGTTGTTCTAGGAGTCGTTTTTGGAGGCACAGCCTAACATTTATGTATAAGCACCAAATTCCCTGTATTAAATTCTGCTTAAAATACCTAGAATAAGCATTTCCTACTTAACTCTTAACATATGCCTGTAGGCTAGGAGTCCAGAACATCGAAAATCTAGACCTAGCTCTGTCATTCTTTTCCCCTTTCTGTACTTTATTAAGAATAAAGATCACTCCCCTGGTTACTTCCCACAATCTTTTATGAAGTTCAGTAGCATATGACCATATTTTGTAAACCCTGTGTATAAGCTATTATTGTTATAAATGCCTACATAAAAGGATAGACATTTATCTAAGAGTGGGGGAAAATTCTTCTTCTTTTCAGCACTTAAGGGCTATGTTGTACTTGAAGCCACAAACTAACATCCATCAGGAATTAAAATAATGTTTATTCAGACAAAGGGCTGAACTTTGTATTTAGGTAGATGGCCATAAACAAGAAATTACTTAATAAAATTAACTTAGGCCAACCTGTTGTCATCTGATCACATTTGTTTAACTAGTATCTACATAGATAATTTAAATCATGAGATTTCTTTTATTTGAATTTCACATATTTGAAATGCACAGTTTAAATATCCTACACAAATCCATCCCTAGTTCAATATGATCTCTTAATTTTTCACAATCTAACCTCACCTTCAGAATGGTTCTGAAATGGCTGTCTCAAAAATTACTGGTGATTTTGTAATTGTGACACTATTCTTTTGTTTCTTTGACTTTGTATTCTGATTCACTCCCTTCCCGCCCACCACCCCCCCCCCAAGTCTTCATTCTTGGTTTCTTTCAGGTATCATCTTCCACTGCCTATTATTTAACATAGAAGTCCTTTGACATTTACTATTGGCTTTTCTCCTTTTATTCAATTACTCTCTCTCCTTGGTCATTTCAAACACTCCTACAGCTCTACCTGATGGCTTCCAAATCTAAATTCTCAGATTTGACTGCTCTCAGATATGACTCTCAGTCTCGAAATCTAAATGCCCCCAAATTGAAATGCACTCTCTCAGGGGCACCTGGGTGGCTCAGTTGGTTAAGTGTCTGACTCAATTTCTGCTTAGGTCATGATCTCACCATTCATGGGTTCAAGCCCTGTGTCAGGCTCTGCACTGACAGCGTGGATCCTGCTTGGGATTCTCTCTCTCTCTCTCTCTCTCTCTCTCTCTCTCCCCCTCCCCAGCTCTCTCTCTCAAAAAATAAAAATAAAAAGTTAAAAAAAAAAAATCATTCTCTTTCCCCAGCCTTCACCTCTTCCTATTACCTGCTAATTATCATCATCACAGTCACCCAGCTGAAACTTCCGTGCCCTTCCCTTCATCCTCTCCTCAACATCAAATTAATTTCCAAGTCTTATACCTTTGAAGTACTTATCTCTTTGTTCCTTCATCTCCTGATCCTGCCTTGGTACACGATGCATTTCTCACCTGAGGATTACTGAATTCTCTAATAATTTCTATGGAGTGTCACCATAAAAATATTTAACTCAAAAGTCTTTGATATTCATTAGTCCATATTCTTCATATATATAAACAATAACCAGTTAGAAGATATAATGCAAGAGAAGACCCTTTTTATGGTAGCAACCAAAAAAGTTAAATATCCAGGCATAAACTTAATAAGAAATTATGCAAACTTTATATAAGGAGAGCTTTTTAAACACTTTTACTGAAAGACACGAGGTAGACGAGAGTAAATGAGATGAGAAACTGTTCTTAGATGGGAAGCCTCAATATCATAAAGATATCAATACTTCCTAGCTTAATTGTTAAATTCAACATGATCCCAACAAAAATGAAAATGGTTATTTTCTGGAGCTAGACAAGTTGAATATATATTTAAAATAAGAACATAAACAATTGTAGTACCAAAAATGATCTGGAAGAAAAAAAAACAAAGCTGTGTTTCAGGGGATAACCCTACAAGGTTTTAAATATGCCAAAACTCCTATCAGTAAAGTCAAATTAAAAAATTGTGGGAAGATATCTTTGTGACCCATATCACATAAAAGGGGTAATAACTCTAATATTAGGAAAGAGTTCTTAAAAGGAGGAAGAGAGAAACCAGAAACCCAATAGAAAGTGGACAAAAGATACGAAACAACTCACAGAAAAAGAAATTCTTAAGCATGAAAAACAAATGTTCAACATGTTTCATAAAAAGAGAAATACAAATTAAAACTATATCAAGTTACCACTTCTCACCTATCAGGTTTGCAAAAAGATCTGTTTGACAGCATCCTCTGTTGGAAACATTGTGGGAGTATGGGCATTCAATATTGTTTCCTTGCACAGTTTCTGAAGAATCTACTAGAGAACAAACTTCAGACATCCAAATGACTAGAGACACATCGACATGAGGACTGTGGTGAGCATTAAGTACCTATTTACTTGCAAAACAAAGACTACATGAAAGTTAAGGAAGAAAGAATATACTATGTATTGAATATATATCTGAAAATGTTTATAAAATGCAACTTTAGAAAATGGAGAGGGCATATGCAAACAACTTTTTAACTTTATAAACGATATTGGTGGTGGTAGAATGGGTGATTTTGCTGAGACTGTTGTGTGTATAGTGCAAGACAATGCGAACAATAACTGATAGTTAATTCTGTTGTCTTCCCTGTTGTCCCTGAGAACCTGGATTCTCAAATGAAAGGGGATACCCATGTAAGACAGATGTTAAGTAATAATAATATTAATAATAATAATAATAATTAAGAAGAAGAAGAAGAAGAAGAAGAAGAAGAAGAAGAAGAAGAATTCTGAAAGTATCAGAATGAACTCATGGAACATCTTCCCATATAATAGTAAGGAAGCTACCAAAGACTACTGAGACCATGTCAAAAGGACTTAGGAGCCAACTTGAAGAAGCTGCCACTGGCCAAAGATGGGATAATTGTTAAATAAGGATAATAATTTCAGTGGCTTTTGTTTATTTTTAATTTTTTAAAATGTTTTTATTTTTGAGACAGAGACAGAGCATGAGCAGGGGAGGGGCAGAGAGAGAGGGAGACACAGAATCCAAAGCAGTCTCCAGGCTCTGAGCCGTCAGCAGAGAGCCCAACGCGGGGCTCAAACCCATGGACCATGAGATCATGACCCGAGCGGAAGTAGGACGTTTAACCGACTGAGCCACCCAGGCGCCCCTCAGTGGCTTCAAACATCTAAAATATGTTTAAATCTTTGAGTTTTAAGGATCCTAAAAGATTAATTGCTCTCCTTTTGAAGATGGTAGGCAACCAATCACTATTTTTAACTTTGGGTAAAGGGAAGGAATCCAATACTTATTGTGCCTTTCCTATGTGAGCTGTACCAATGGGTAACTGAGTAATAGATGAGGGGGAGTTGCTCTATATAGAAATATTCTAGCTAAAAAAAACAATGGAGTGATAAAGTTGATAAATCATCATTTTGCAATCCCTAATGAATTGAAATGGTCTGAACAATAGGCATCAATGGCTACTAATATCATGAAAAGAACAACAGAAGAACATAACCCACAATGAAGTAGTCTTGCCTCTAAAAATTAAACTGAAATCTAATCAAGTCTCTATATCCAAGTACCAATTGATGGGAGGTACATAGATTATGAAACACTGTATGATAGGGATGCAATCAGTAAAATCCAGAGTCTAGGAAAACTAAAAATCAGTCAAGTTTCTTTAACAAATTCTACAAGGGGAAAAAAAAAAGAGTAATGGAAGGAGAACTTGTAGACTTTTTAAAGAGCCATATGAAAGTTCATATTAAATAAAATAGATGAAACTATAGTTTTTAGAGATGCACATTTAAGTGAGAAAATATAAAGAAAAGCAAGGAAATGATTACCATAAAAATCAGAATCTGTGGACAGAAAGAGGGCTTCTGGGGTGGCTGCCAAAGTTCTGTTTCCTCACCTAGGTGATGGTTACAAGGGTGTTTGCTTACAGTAATTTATTAAAGTATTAATTTATTTTATGTGACTTTCTGTATCTGTGTTATATTTTTCAGTTTAAAATTTTTTTCAGGTACTATGTTAAAAGTTGACAGTTATAAGGAAATTCAGGATAACCCAGTAACTCTACATGACTCAGAAAATTTTTCTTTAGTGAAAAATTCTAGGTAATAAGTGTGGAAAGAGTGATAAAATTAGAGAGTCACCATTTTACAACCCCTGGTGAAATAGAAGATTCAGGCAAAGGTCATCGATGAATGAAACCAATAGGTAGTAGACAGATAGGAAATTTTATAAGGGAAGAATCAGGCTGTTACCACCTGAATGCACTGATCAATCTTAGGATTATTATTAATAAATGTAGGGCAAGCAGACATCAAGTAATTTCCATTTGTAAGAAATTCAGGACATAGTAAAACAAGTTAACACCACCGGGAAGCAACTGGACCAATCCAGAATTGGAAACATTCTACGGAGCAATTGACATGGTTTCCTCAACAAGTCAATGGCATAAAGAGAAAAAAAAACTGGGATGAGGAGGGCTGCTATGGATTAAAATAGATTTAGGAGCTATAAAAACCACATGCGATGTGTAGACCTTGTTTAGAACATGATTCAAACAAACCTGCTTATAAAGACATTTTTGAGATAATCAGAGAAATTTTAATGTGGACTGGGTATTAATCGATCCCAAGGAATCATTAGGTGTGATAATCGAATTTTGTTTGTAAGAATATGTCCATACTCTTTAAAGATGCATACTAAAATATGTAGAAGTGAAAACACGTGATGTCCAGGATTTACTCTGAAATACTTCAGTAAAAGGAGGATATAAGAAGAATGATAAAATCTTGACAATTTAGTCTGGATCTGAGTTTATACTGACTCATTGTTTTGTTTTGTTTTTACTTCTGTATATGTTTGAACATTTTTAATTTAAAAGGGTTTTTACGATTCTCCATTCTATTAAATAAGAGATTTAAAATACATAACTTTAAGTGCGATCTCCCTTGGGTGGTATACACAACATTGTACAATCAGTTCCTTCAAGTTGTGTGAGCTGAAAAGGGAGCAGGGATAGTTTCCCTAAAGGAAAATCAGGGTGCTCTTTCCAGAAGAAGGGAGTCAAAGCTAGGCAAAAAACATAATAGATGCTCACTATTGTTCCCATGAAACTTTTTGAGCTCCATCTTAAATAATGTATCCAGCCAAACAGAACCACTTGCTATTTCCTGAATAGAGCACACACTCCTATGCCTCTAAATGTTGCTCAGGCTATTCTATTTTTTTTAATAAGAGTCATTCATATTTGGGGTGCTTGGGTGGTTCACTCAGCTGAGCATCCAATTCTTGATTTCAGCTCAGGTCATGATCCCATGGTTATGGGATCAAGCCGCGTATCAGACTCCATGCTGAACATAGAGCCTGCTTGGGATTCTCCCCCCACCCCCTCTGTCCCTCTCCCCAGCCCACACACACACACTCTCTTAAATTAAAAAAAAAAAAAAAAAAAAAGAGTCCTACTTTCCTTCAAAATCCACCTAAACTGCCATCTGAGGGGAAGGTTTTGTCACCCATTCCTATAAAATAAGAAGATTCCTGTAGCACTGGATTCAGGCCTCTATGGTAGTATTCAGCCTTGTATGGGCAAATGTGTGTGTTCATACTCCCCACTAGACTGGAGGCCCCTTAAAGGCCCCTTTCATCGTATGCTTCAAAGCACAGAGCCCAGTGACTTGTAGGGGCACTATCTTTGTTTGCTGAATTGAATTGATACAGTGTTTTTCAAGAAGGCACAAAATATCAACCTAAGAAATTGTCATCCTTCATAACAGCAAATAAATAGAACATTTATTATCTAATAATTCTTGCCTCTTTAAAGACATTGGATATCCTTTTCATTGAATAGTAAGTCTTAGATCTCAATTGTCTATAGTCAAGATGCCTGCTTTGAGATCTGTAGGGGGAGAAGACTTAAGATGTGTTTGCATTTTGAAATATGTTCATTTCTTTGCCAGCCATAGCAGATGGCCACCCTTAGTGCTTGTAACAGAAATTTAACTGATTTGACAATAGCCTTATGGTCTTTCTGGTAGGATGCCAAGTATTTTCATTAAATGAATCTTTGATTAAGCTACTATTTTATCATGTGGGTCAATGAGTGGGAACATCCTCGAATCCAATTGAATCAAAATATATTTTTATATTTTTATTTTTAATTTGGTGACTGGAGTCTACTCTAGTCTTTATGAAATTATGTTATGCAAATATACTTTCTAAAAATTTTAATAAACCCCCCCTTTAAAAAAATTTTTTTAATGTTTATTTATTTTTGAGACAGAGAGAGACAGAGCATGAACGAGGGAGGGTCAGAGAGAGAGGGAGACACAGAATCTGAAGCAGGATCCAGGCTCTGAGCTGTCAGCACAGAGCCCGATGCGGGGATCGAACTCACAGACTGTGAGATCACGACCTGAGCCGAAGTCAGCCGCTTAACCGACTGAGCCACCCAGGCGTAGCCCCCCCTTTTAAAAAGAGTCTTGACATAGACCAGTGTTTGCATGTGCAAATCAGAAGTATTTCTCTTTCTTGTCTGGTGAGGTGGTCCTACATTGGGAAGGTGGGCTTCCTTCACCTATAAGAAGGGAGCAGGAGACTAACATTCATTGAGCACTGTGGTAGATACCTTCACTTAACTTATTCTAAAAAGCCAAG
Organism: Panthera onca; assembly: GCF_046562875.1. Classification (NCBI taxonomy): domain Eukaryota; kingdom Metazoa; phylum Chordata; class Mammalia; order Carnivora; family Felidae; genus Panthera; species Panthera onca. The sequence goes on from NC_138344.1 coordinate 48,401,526, forward strand.
GTCAGTTTGGGGCTTTGAACACAATTGCAAAGTTAGGAACTATTTGCTCCTACTTCTTAAAGATCCACTACCTACCCGGAGAAAGTCCTGGTTCTCCAAAGGTCTTAACTACAAACTCCTCCTAAATTTTCCCCTCTCCAGTAGTCTACAAGTTTTTATCTTACCACTTTTTAATTGATTCTTGGACCTTTAGAACCTGATATCTCAGAGAAGTTAGACCACCTCTCTTGTTCTTCAGATGGGAAAGCAGTGTTTGGAAATTAATAAGTCAAGACTAATACTCTGGCTGCCTGGACCCTGCATCAGTGCTTTTGCCACTACAAATATGGGGCATCCCTGATAATGTGCAGCTGCCTGGGAAGGTGAGACTGGATGAAGCACCCACACTTAACTGCCCACTGTTACTTACTGCCAAAAGCATCATGACCTGATATGTCCATCTTAACCCAGGTTCCTTCCCTCCATTTCTGTGTCTTGGCCTTTCCTCCTTTGTAATCAGACAGCATTATATGAAGGGTACATGTGAGCTGTGGGTGAGGACAAATCCAAGCAAAGAGACTTCCATAAAAATAAATTCACGTTTGTTTCCTTATCTCTATTCCAGAGACAGAGATGCCCAACAGAATGGTCTTCCTGAATAGATATACCTGGTAATAAATCCAGGGGTCTTTAGGAGTAGCAGAACAACATCCTGCTCCATCAGGAAACAAGCCACCTGATCTTCTGTCCAAAAAACTGCATCTTCAATTCCATGGCTCATTTGTAAGTAGATTCTATATTTGGATGATTTTGGCCCCACTGTCCTTTTTCCTTAAGTGAATGCTCAGGAAATGGCAGCCCTCAACCTTATATACTGGTTTCCCTCTAGTTCTTGATGGAAAATAACAGATAATGTTTTAAGGATGGACTTATTCCCCGGGAGCCTGGGTGGCTCAGTTGGTTAAGCATCCAACTTCAGCTCAAGTCATGATCTCACGGCTTGGCTCATGAGTTTGAGCTCTGCATTGGGCTCTGTGCTGACAGCTCAGAGCCTGGAGCCTGCTTAGATTCTGTCTCCCTCTCTCTCTCTCCCTCTTTCCTTCCCCACTCACATGCTGTCTCTCTCAAAAATAAACGTTAAAAGGATGGACTTATTCCTGAGCTCTTTAAGTCTTCAGACTCCTTGATACCAGAGATAAAGACACATTTCTTTTATATTTCCCCAAATTAAGACTTGTTTGGAAGATACACAATAATTTAAAGTCCCTTATTTATTGAATTCTGCCAATAGATGAGCAACTCCCTGGACTGATATCAGAGCCAAGCAAAGTGACTGTCAGCTTAAGGATGGCATCTGTTGGAGCAAACTCCTGTTCTCCCTGGTTATTCTTGATCCGGGCACAGAACAAAAAAATTTGTTGCATCAGATACCTGCCTTGAGCTGCAGATCAAGGCAAAATGCCAGTGCTTATGTGAGCTTCTACACTTCCCATCTCCTGCCTTGAGCTCTAATTAGCAGACAGGGAAATCAGCAGGAGATAGCAGAGTATGCCTTCAAAACTGAATGGAAGTCAATGGGGAAATGATTTGCTGTACAGAAATCTGTTCTGTGTGCAAAGTTCCAGGAATATCTTAAAAGTGGGTCTATTACAGGTTAAATGCAACATCTAAATAAGCCTCAAATCATGTAGCCAATGACATTTCTAGGTGATCTTTAAAAATGTCTCCCTTCTATCATATGAGGATAGAAATCTCTTTTTAAAATTAGGAAAAGCAGGGATATTGATAAATTAGTTCACGGTTGTGAAAAAATTTCTAAGTCTTTCTAAGACTTTTCTAAGTCTTCACTCCCTTAATAATCTACATGTAATTTTTTTTTAATTTTTAAAAATGTTTATTTATTTTTGAGAGGGAGAAACAGAGTGCGAGCAGGGGAGGGGCAAAGAGAGAGGGAGACGTATCTGAAGCAGGCTCCAGGCTCTGAGCTGTCAGTACAGAGCCCAACTTGGGGCTCGAACTCACAAACCGTGAGACCATGACCTGAGCCGAAATTGGACACTTAACCAACTGAGCCACCCAGACACCTCATAATCTACATATAATTTTTAAATGTTTTATTATAGAAAGTTTGAACAAATACAGAAGTTAAGAGAACAGTGTTTTGAATGAATTTTCATGTACTCATAACCCAACTTAAGTAAATGTCAATTCACAATCAGTCTCATCTCATCTGTACCCCAGGCTATTTCCTCATGTTCTCCAGATTATTTTGAAGCAAATTCCGAATATATCACTTATTTTAAATACTTTGGCAAGCTATCACAAATATTAAGTCCAGTTCTCAAAAAAGACTTTTTTGGATCACTCCTGGTTTTTAGTAATCAACAGGTGTTTAAAATTTTGATATACTTCCTGTAAAAATAAAAGTATTTACTTATAAATTCATTTTCACTAAGATTTAGTTGCTTCATTCATCCATCCATTTGTGTATTCATCATATGTTCAGAAAAATTTAAGTACTTACTATGTGCTCGGCCTATTTGGAGTGGTGAGAATACAGCTGTGAACAAAGTAGACGAGGTCTGTGCCCCCAACATCAGATCCGATATTTTGATAGGATGAGGAAAAAGTGAACAAGTTAAAAAACTTAAGATCATTTCAGATGACAAGAAAGGAACAAGGTAATGTGCTAGCAACTAGGTCGGGGAAGGAGTGACGTTTCAACAGATACTAGAAGACTATTGGTGGTTCAGATGGAGAAAAATCAAAGCAAATATCTGAGGCAAGGCAGAGATTTGTGTGTCAAGGAACACAGTATAAGTTAAGCATAGCAAACAAGAGAGAAACAGGTAAGACACAAAGTTGGAGAATGTGGTAGACAGTGACCCCCAGTGATTCTTGCCTTTTAGTATTCATGCCCACGTTATCATGTCCCACATTGACTCTGGACTTTATTGTATGACTTGCTCTAGCCAACAGGACACTAGCAAGTGTGATGGAAGGAAACTTGATATGCACTTGCACGTTGGGGTTTGTCTTCTTAGAAGGCTCTCTGGTAGCTAGCCACCATGCTGAAAAGTGACGGAGGCTCAACCACCGAATGATGGGAGGCCGCATGGACACATACCCTGAAGGACAAGAGTGCACACTGGGTGGTCCAGCCCCAGAAAAATCCTAGATGAATGCAGCCACAGAACTGCAGTCAAGCCACCGGACCATGAGAAATGATAAATCATTGGTATTAGCCATTGCACTTGGTAATGGCTTATTACACAGCAGTAGGTAACAAAAAGAGAAAGTAGTTACTGTTGGTGGGGTGTTGCTGTGATAGAAACCTACAATAGTGGTTTTGAGACTGGGCCACAGAATCTGGGCTGGAAAGGTGGCAAAGGCAGTGAGAAAATTATGATTGGAGGCTGGAAAGATTGATTTGTGGTTGTTGGTGGAACAATTAGTGGAGCATGACCACGGAAACGTGGAGGAAAGGAAATGCACCTAATGAACTTGAGGATCTGGCCAAAGGATATTTCCAGGTAGAATGCCAAACAGGCTAATTTGCTTCTTTAGCTGCCTCTAATAAAATATGGAAGGAAACATGAACCAAAAGAAGGGGCAGTTCAGTTTTCAAGCAGAATTTAGAGAAAGTATTTGCAAGCTTGCTGGGTCGGAATACAAAACTCTTTGTTCTGACCCCAAGGGTTTTCAGAGTAAGAAATGGCCTGAGGGTGCTACCAGCAAAATATGACCTTACTTAAGACAAAGGGTATGGTTGTAAGACCTGTTTTAACACCTCACAGCCCAAAATAGACACGGCCTATCTCCAACTGGGGACTGATTTTTGTCCAACGAAGTAGATTATAATTTAATGTATGGGATTGTACACACTTAGAATAAAGGAACAAAGATGATTCAAAATGAAGAGACTTCTCAGCCCCTAACTTTTCATGAGCAAGAAGCAGAATGAGAAATTACTCAGCTGTAAACATGCACCAGTCCTAATGGAAAAGGAAAAATATCTGAGGAAAGAGCCAACAGCCAAGAACAGTGACTGGGAGCAGAAGCAGGCCCTCATCAAGAAACAGTCCCTGCCTCCAAATCAGGGGAACTCGCAACACGTATGTGGCTGGATTTTGGAATTTGTAAGGACCCGTGCTGCCATGTGCCTTCAGTTTCCTCCCCTGGGAATGAGGGCATCAATTGCTGATATCTTATTGCTCTCTCACTGTTGTGTGTGGGCTTCAGGCAGGAGGGCCAGATAACCTGGCCCTCACAAGTTTCCAAATTGGAAAAACCACACTCAAGCAACCTTATTTACATCCACACCTAAAACAAATGATGAAATTCTGAACACTGAGCTGCTGCCATATTGGATGAGACTTTGGGAGATTTGCAGAGATTAACGTACTTTTCATGTAGGAGAAATGCAAATAATTTATGGCCATAAGATAGACTGTGACTGATTAAAAATTAAAGATGGCTTTTCTCTTCCCCACATGGAGACATGGAGTCTATTTTCTTTCCTCTTGAGTCTGGGCTGGCTTTGTTACTTGTTTTGACAAAATGCAGCAGAAGTGACACCGTGCCAGGTCTTACAAGACTGTACAACTTTCAGTTTTGCCCTCTTGGAGCCCCGAGCCACATGGAAAGATGTTCAGCTGCCCAGATGGAGAGCTGAAAGATGCCTGGCTAAAGAAAAACAGTTTCTCTGCTCATAGTACTTCTGACACCAAGTGTATAAGTTTTCCACACCAAGCAATCCTCTAATGCTCTGTGAGCATCAACTGGGTGACCCACAGTTTAATTCAACTCTGACAGTATTCATCCCGAGTTACCACAGACCCACAGGCTATAGGCTCAGTCCCACAAAGCTGCCCCTGCCTTCTGATGTCAAGCACAAGCAGTGGGTCACCACGTAATGCACACCTCCTTCCAACTTGGCTGCAGATTGGAAGCTAGTACAGCCTCCTCCTCAGGTTTGATGAGTTTGTATAATGGCTCACAGAACCCACAGAAATGCTTTACGTACTCTTATTGGCTTATTATGAAGGATACAGAGGATCAGCCAAAAAAGTAATTAGGGTGAAGTTTGGAAGGGTCTTGAGCACAGGAACTTGTGTTTTACGAAGTTGGTGTGTATACCCTCGTGGCACGTGGACATATTCACCAACCTAGATGTTCTCTGAATCCCATATTTATTGTATGAAGGCTCCATGTTTTTAGGCATGAATGATTAAATCATTGGTCATTGGTAATTAAGTCAGTGTTCAACACCTCTCTCCTCCCTTTATCAAAGTAAGTCAAATAGTCAACCTGGATTCAAGAGACGGGGAATTAGCAGAGAACTGAGTAATGTCTCTTCTTACCTTATTGATGAGAAAAGCTGAAAAATGTTATTTAATCTACCACCATACCACAAAAATTATAGTCAAATTTTTAGTCAATTTTTACTTAGGAATTAAAAGTACTAAATAGAGCAGAACTAGAATGAATGTCTACATAATAAACTATATGGCATTTAAAACATCAGTCTTGGGGCGCCTGGGTGGCTCAGTCGGTTAAGCGTCCGACTTCAGCTCAGGTCACGATCTCACGGTCCGTGAGTTCGAGCCCCGCGTCGGGCTCTGGGCTGATGGCTCGGAGCCCGGAGCCTGTTTCCGATTCTGTGTCTCCCTCTCTCTCTGCCCCTCCCCGTTCATGCTCTGTCTCTCTCTGTCTCAAAAATAAAATAAACGTTAAAAAAAAAATTTTAAAACATCAGTCTTATAAAAACATTATGTAATCATTGTATTTTAGCCCTAATGTCAAAATGACCTTACCTTTCTTTTTTTCTTTGTTTTTAGGAAACCCATTTTATTTTATTTTTTTAAGTTTATTTATTTTGAGAGAGAGACAGAAAGAGTGTGAGCGAGTGCTCGAATGGGGGAAGAATGGAGAGAGAGTGAGAAAGAGACTCCCAAACAGGCTCCATGCTATCAGCATGGAGGAGCTGGATGCAGGGCTTGAACTCATAAGCTGTGAAATCATGACCTGAGCTGAAATCAAGTCAGACACCTAATTGACTGAACCACCCAGGTGCCCCAGAAAGCCCATTTTAAAACAAAGATACCAAATGCAAAAGGGGTGTTTCCAAACTATTTTATGAATTATCAAACTTTTCCTCAGGCCTCAAGATCATCCCATGGGGACACCATTGCTGACAAGAGCTGTTCTCTCCTGAAATCCTGTTAAACCTAGGGAAGAGAGAATAAGGAGAAGTGTAATATAAAAGCAGCAAGCAGCCCGAAACTGTCAGGTAAGACCTCTAGAACATTGGGTAGGTCCTGATTTACTAGAAAGCCTACTCTAAAAACTTCTGTAAAAACCTACGTTTCAGAGTGTTTACTTTAACTTTTCAGGACCTGTCCTTGAATGGTTAATAATTAGAATTGTACAGAGAACCAGAATTTGCAGAGAATCCTTTAGTTCATAAATTCTACAAATACAAGCTATTAAACTGGAAGAGTCTGAGATTATCTGTATTTATTCCAATATATTTATGTCATGGGTCAGAAAGCAATGGTGACATACATATAGACTTAATAATGGAAGTTTACCCGTTTAAAGGGATCTATATGATTCTTTGTATCACCTTTTATCATCTAGAGGAATTTGTTGCACTAAGTGTTTTGATCAAACATCGTATAACAGAGATTTATGTCTGAGAAGTAGCACAATGCAGTCCTCAATACAGATTAAAGCTAAAGTAACCTGTAGTATCAATGAGGCACTCTTTTGGCGGTTGGGGGGCGAGGTGGGTATTATAATCATAATTGTGTTGAAGGCAAAAGTTGCATGCAATTTTTCAGTTTTACCACTAGATGGAGAACTCACTTTCTCACCAATGCAAGAAAGAAAATTCCAGTGCCTACCCTGTGCAAAGCTTCATGCTAAGTAGGTCCTGCTGGTGATCAAAAGTAAGATATCCCTGTTGTCCAGTGGGGATAAGGCAAGAACTCAAGAATTTGTATTTCAAAGCAGAATTTAAATGTCAAAATACAGACAAGACATTCTATAGACACTCAAAAGAAAGAATAACTCAAAAAATTACCAGAAGATATATGGATGAGGAAGTATTTGAGTTTTGAAGTTCAACTGGCATTTCAGTAGGCCAACATAGAAAGTGCAGCATAAATAAACACAGAGCCCGAAAAGCATGGTAATGTGTTCAAGGAACCCAAAAGTACAGTTTTCTTGGCAAAGATAAAATTTGAAATCTAGTATATGGCTATATTGTTTTAAATGTGGAGAGAAAGAGTTTATAACTAATGCAATCTGTGATGGGATAGTGGTTTCTTTGAGGCTTCAGTCAGTGAACCAGGTTCTGTTAGTCCCCATTTCCTCCTTCAGGCAGGGTTGGGACACCTTCCTCCCCAAAGACACAGCCCTCAGATCCACTAGAATGTCTGGAATGCAAATGTCCAGTTTTTCTTTGAGTACCTAGCACTGTGCTAGGTACATGTTAGCTGCTCCATAATAAGATGCATATAAGAAAGGCTGGGATGGGGGGTGGGAGGGAGGGCAGGGTGGGTGATGGGTATTGAGGAGGGCACCTTTTGGGATGAGCACTGGATGTTGTATGGAAACCAATTTGACAGTAAATTTCATATATTAAAAAATAAAAAAAATAAAAAAATTAAAAAAAGAAAGGCTGGGAGCCCAGAGAAATGGGAAGTTACCGGAATGGTTTACTAGAGTTCATTACTTGAACTGGGATGGTAGCAATGAGAATACCAGAGATATTTTTCACACTCAAATATATGGCAAATAAACATGTATGGGAGTAGTGAAAGTGACAGATAAACAATAAAACCGAATTCATTAGCACTGCTTTTTCCCTGTTTATAAAAGATATTCATGTTATTATTATTTTGACTATTTTCAAAACTTGGGCCTACTATTAAAAGAATGCATATTTCACATGAATGAGAATATTCAAAAGAATAAGCCATGTTATGGAGGTAACTCTAAAATATCCACAAATGTTTTGAGTTGAGACAGCTTTATTTGAACACACATAATATATATTGCTCCAAAGTATAATGTCCAGTTATATGACTTGGGGTCCTATCCAGTGCAAGACATGTGTTGTTGTTGTTGTTGTTGTTGTTTTAATGCTTACTTTTGAGAGAGAGAGAGCGTGAGTGGGGGAAGTGCAGAGAGAGAGGGAGACAGAGGATCCAAAGCGGGCTCTATGCTGACGGCAGAGAACACCATGTGGGGCTCAAACTCACAAACCACGAGCTCAGATGAAGCTCTGTTGTTCCCGTCTCCTCTGTACTTCCCTCTTGTCTCCTTGAAAACAAAACAAAACTCTATGCCTTTTGTAGCTGTTACAGTGCAATTTGTCTTTGGATAATTCAGATAATGGTAATTCAGTGTATAGTGATTTCCAAATATGTAAACTGTAACCTCCACTTTGTATAAAATGTTTAAGGGTCCATTTTACACTTGCTTTGTTTTTCATTACCTGTAGCTTCAGGCAGATTTGCAACACCAAATTAATGTGTAAAATTGGATTATTACCACAAAGCTGTTCAGTCGTAGCTATCTAATCAGATCTTCTTTTGGGAGGATTTGATGTGAGTTACTGACAAGCCTCAACAAACCCAAAGATGCTAACAGTATTTTGAGAAGTTGCTGCAGATTCCTTTGGCCACTGTATTTGTTAATTTCTTGCAATTTGAAGGTACAATTTGGGGTTTAAGGAAAAATCAGTTTTGTTCTTAAAAATGCATTTAAATTGTAAACGTCTTTTTAAACCTTTGAAGTACCTATGATTCTATGTTAACTCGTTGCAGTCTGGTGTTAATGGATACATATAACAGGTTTTTTTTAAGTTAGTATTTTATAAGCACAGACAATCCTAATGGTAACTTTTGTAGTCTTATAAATATAAACATCTATTGTAATTTGGGAACATAAAAGCGACTTAATAAATCATGTGGCCTAATATTGGGGGAAAAAAAAGAGTTCATGACCTGAGCTGAAGTCAGACACTAAACCAACTGAGCCACCCAGGCACCCCTAAGTTTGCACAATTTTAAATGTTTTGAGTTAGTTAATATTACTTTACAAATCACGAGATTTTCACATGCAATGTACATTTCTGGCTTCTCTTCAAATATTGTAAAATTTTATAACAAGAGGTTCCTATTCTTACATGGGAAAATCAGCTGAAGTTGGGGAGAGACCACTTCCCTGTTCAATAACACAATTACTCTCTGGTTTCCATTGCTCCCTTCTGTAATACACAGGATCTACTTTCTCATTTATGTTTCCTGTCTGGCCCCACAGACATTTGACTCATGTGATCTCTGTATCTGTCAATTTGGATCTGCAGATTTTAGTATCTTTGTTGGACTGGTCATTACCAGTCATTACACACTGGAGTTCTAAAACTTTCCTGCGTCCACATTTTGGTTTGTGCATAAATTAATTTTGTTACAACTGAGCATATGAGCCATTACCTCCTTAAGCTGAGTGAGTTGTATGACTTGCTATTGACTGAGGTATAATCTCTTATAAGTGACAGGTAAGAGTCATAGTGTAGGACCAAGAAAGATCATGATTATTGGAACACCTGAGAACTTTGCCTCATGAGTATATGAGGGCAGCAAAAATGTCTATTCAAATGGCAATACAATAAATCCAAGAACTGTGGATGCTTTGGTAGCGAGATATTTTTAAAACTGTTGATGTGTTTTTTTTTTATTTTTGCATTTCTTTGACAGTGACTTTCCCCATAATTTAGCCTCCATTGCCTTAAGAAGGATTAGGATTTTTACAACAGGAATACAGAGCCATTGTTTAACTCTTGAAGCGCATTTCAAAAGCAAGAGTCTCAAAAGCTGGGCGTGCAGTCAGGTTTTAACCAGATAAACAGAAACCCCTCTAAGAATTTACAGCAGAGAAGAATTAACATAGATAATTGGAATCATATGGGGTGCCTAGGTTAAGCATCTGACTCTTGATTTCAGCTTGGGTCATGATCTTGTGGTTTGTGAGTTTGAGCTCCGCATTGGGCTCTATGGTGACAGCACAGAGTCTGCGTGGGATTCTCTCTCTCTCTCTCTCTCTCTCTCTCTCTCTGTCTCTCTCTGTCCTTCCCCCTGCTCACTCTCTCTCTCAAAAAAAAAAAAAATTAAATTTAAATTAAAATTAAATTAAAAGATAATTGGATTCCCAGGAGATGGAGGAAGGGAGAAACGAAAGAGAAGTTAAATCACCCAGCAATGAACATCAGCAAAACTAGAGACAGATACCTACAGGGAGCTATGCCTACAGGAAGCTAGGTCCACAGTGGAGTAAGGCAGCTCCTGCCAGAGACACAGCTGGGGGAGAGAGAAATAGACTTCTCCCTTCCCACCCAGCCCCACGTACTGCCAGTGTCTCCCAGGGGCTAATGCCAGCTAGAACCAGCTGCCATGAGGGCCTATAGGCATCAGGCCCCCAGACCAGAGAGGCATAGGGGCAGGGCAGGGAAAGACTGGAGGGCAAACAGGCCCAGAATCTGCACACCAACTATAAAGGCTGGCCATCTGAAATAGAATACAGTTTTTTTCTGCTTTGTTTTGTTTTTAAATTCTAAAACATTCTCTTTAAATCTCTAGATTCAAAGCATGGAGGGCTAAGTTTAGAGTTTTTAATATAAACCATAGGGTTTAGGACATGAGGTCATGGCAATTTCCTGTCACACAAAAGGGCAATAAAAATTCTTCCTGGCTTGGGAAGGGGAGCTTGGAGAAAAGGCTGAGGAGGGAGTGCAGTGAATGGGGATAGGTGGGGATAAAGAGCTTCAAGCTTAAGATTCCTAGAGCTGGGAGCTCACATGCTATGTTCTGTATGAAACACTGGAAGGATGCCACCCTAGAGAATTTTCCACATCACACAGGAATGACAATAGAGTAGAAATGGTGGGGTGGGGTGTTTAGGCACAGAAACAATCTGTGATTGTGGCCTTCTGTGGGTTTTCTGGGGTTGGGTGTGTCCTGAACAAGAACCAGAGGCTATGGCCTCCGTGTGGGGTGCAAAACTGCTGAGATGTTACTGGCAATGACTGGATTCCAGCGGAGGATACAGTGCATCTTGATCGGGAAGGCCCAGGAAGTACCCCAGGCTTCCAAGCAGGTGCTGGCAGGACCACACAGCAGGTGCAAGCAGGTGCCGGCCAGTGGTGCACACAACAGAGAGTATGTCACCTTTGGCCAGCAAGGCACAGTTGCAGGTGGGCCAGATGCTCCTCCCTACAATATAACACTGACTGTTTGCCACCTGCCACCTGTGCTCAGGGCACAGCACTGGGGACAAAATGCAGGAAGATTTAGAAAAGCCTAAATGTGGAGTTTGACTTTGAATTAAGAGGAAAAATAAATTCACTTTTGCCCTTCTGAGTTCTTAGCTAGAACCCATACAAAAAAGACAAATTAATAAGAGAAAACAGATTCTTGGCATGTGTATCACACGTGTAATATATGGGAGACCCCCTCCCCAGCAACTAGAAGGTCTGATTAGAACTTGACTTTATATAGTATCTCAGCAAATGAACAAAACGTTTAGAAAAGTGACAAGACACAGGAAAAGGAACTTGAGTCTCCTGGGTGGCAAACTGTAGAGGCAAATATGTGGGAAACTAATGGTAGATAAAGTCTAGGTTGTAAAGTTTGTTATACAGGTTCCTCTGGAGACATCTCCAGGCTGACAGGGTCCAAAGTCTCCAGATAATAACTTTTGTCCTTCCTTTAGAGAGAGGAGGAGGGACACCTTTGTGAATGGATACCCTGTTTTAGGCAAATAGGGGGAGGGAACAGAGCTTTCCTTATATCTGCTTCTTAATTGCCTTCAGTTCAAAATAATCCTTCTGCCAAAATGGCATATTTAGTGGTGGGATATTCTGCCACACTTCGGGTGTTTTTGCAAAAGAGATGAGCTTTTATTTATTTTTTTAATGTTTATTTATTTATTTTGAGAGAGCAAGATAGAGAGTGAGTGGGGGAGGGGCAGAGAGAAAGAGAGGGAGACAGAATCACAAGTAGGCTTCCCACTGTCAGCACAGAGCCGATGCAGGACTTGAACCCACAAACTGTGAGATCATGACCTGAGCTGAAATCAAGAGTCAGACACTTAACTGGCTGAGCTACCAAGGCACCCCAGAGATGAGCTTTTAAACTAGAGATGACTGAATTCTTTTAAAAGGGCAGGATGGAGTGTTTCCCACCACTTGTAGAAATGAGGGACTTTTTCTATGTTCATTGACAAATAAAAACAAATTACATTTCTTTCCATCTGAGTCATTATGACCATAAACTTCAAACATATTTCACATGCAGGGTTTCAGGCAATTGTGCCTACTCTGAGTTTAAACACACAGACTCCACACTCACACACACACACACACAGAACACAGGCACACATGCATGTACATGCACATACACATCTGCATGCACACACACATACACACACACACACACACACACACATACACTACTTTTCAGCCCTTCAAAGGCCTTCTTTGTTTTAGTTGAATGGGCCTTTCCCTGAAGCAATGAGTGCCATTTTAATGAGTGAAGAATCACTGGGCAACATGATCATTTTTGGGAAGAAAACAAATCTTCATGTATAATTTCCAAGTATACAAAATTCCAAATTCATTTCTTCTCTTAGTGAATTATCCACGGTCCCCACAAAGAAATTTACTCTCTTCTGATGTGCCCAGTTCAAGAAGGCTTCTGTGTAGAGTCTGATATCTTTCTTTGCAAGCCCTCTAGGTTTACCTCAGTCGTCTTGATCTTAAGTAAAATCCTTACATTCCTCATCAGTGGCTTTCCTTCATTCTCCCATTGACCTCCAGCTCCCAGGGAGCTTTAGCCATGATGTAGACAGACCTCCTTTGATGGGAGGCAAGCTTCAGGTAGGCTTTAGACAGGGATCCCAAGTAGAAGAATGCAGAATGTGCATTACACAGCCCTGGGCATCATGTTTGTCCTGGTCCAAATGCATGTCACCCACCATTAGTAGAATTGTGTATTGTGGCCCTCATTTCACACCAACAAGGCAAGTTGCTGTCTTTCCTTAAGAACAACAGAGGGGTGCCTGGGTGGCTCAGTCGGTTAAGTGTCTGACTTCAGTTTAGGTCATGATCTCACGGTCCATGAGTTTGAGCCCTGCGTCGGGCTGTGTGCTGACAGCTCAAAGCCTGGAGCCTGCTTTGGATTCTGTGTGTGTGTCTCTCTCTCTGTCTCTCTCTCTATGCCCCTCCCCCACTCATGCTCTGTCTCTGTCTCAAAAATAAATGGACATTAAAAAAAATTTTTTTTTTTAAAGAACAACAGTAAGTGTGGACTGATTCTTTAACCCAAAGCCCTCTTCTCCCTGCTAGAAGCAGTATCCTCCTTGGCTTGTGGCTGAGAAAAGTTTATGGACACCTCTTAGTTAAGGCTCTTCCCAGACCAGTGTGACCTCCCCTTGTTTCCTCTCTGCCTCCCCAACATGCCCCAGGTCTTCTCAGCTTTCATGTCACTAGCAATGGGCTCTCTTTCAAGCCTACCTATAAAATGTTGTCTCTCTCCCCAACATCCCCTAGGCCTCCACTCTTACGGCATGCCTTGTTTTATGATTTTGCTTAATGCTTCATCTTTATCTCACTGAAAATAGTTTAGTTTTTTTTTTTAACTATTCAGAGTCCAAGAAAGAAACTTTCTCTCCTTTCATCCACCCATTATCCTGTGTGTACCTCCACTTAGCACACCTGGTCTGTGTGCCCTGGGTTCCAGTTGCACTTAGGAACATGGATCTTGTCCAGGTCATGGAGGACCAACAATTCAGGCTCTCTTCATCTACCAAACACATCATAGTACCGTTTCTACTCTACTGAGGCTATCCGTGGCAGTGTGGCCCTTCTGCAGGGCTGTCTTTTTAGGGTCTTGAGGGGGAAATGGGGCATAAGCTCCTTCTGTTCTGATTACTGACCCACACTCCATCAACTTGTTCCCCCACTGCAGGTCTGACTGCTCCCAGAAGATGCTGGGAACAGGTCCCTTCAGACATTTTAGTTCTCTTGCTCTCCTCTCCCTCTTTCTCTGATTCCTCTCCCTGGCCCAGGAAGTTTCTTTGATTTTCCAGCCTGGGGGTTGAAGAACTGCCTCTGCGTCACAGAGTGTATTGTTCTCTACTCTCTGGTTAATTTTTAGAAAGCCTCACTCTGATCCTCCAATCTGATTCAAACTTTGGAACTAAGCCCTCTTTGAATTCAAAACAAAGCCATTTCTATGTAAAAGCTTGGTTCATACAAATCCAAAATGCTGTGACTTCAGACTCTTTTGCTAGGTGTGAATTTAAAAATCCATTCAGCCCTTCAATTAAATTATTTGAATTATTTTTTTGTAAGTGGTATTTGCCCTCATCAAACAACAAATGCCATTATCCAGACAGTGGAGAAGTGTAGAATGATTTTTGAAGACAAGTCCAAGGTTAAAATCTCCAAATATTATTTCAGTATACGTTTACAGACATTGTTATACTTTGAAACTATTGCTAATTGTATAGTTTTGTTTTGATCCTTTCTATTTCTTCAAGAAGGACAACATGACTTTTAAAATACTTGATGAACCACTTTTTACTACCATGTCTTGCAAAGCCACTATAGAAAGATGGTGTTAAACAGAATCATGATTTAAAGGCTTTATCAAAATTTCTGGACTTAAGAGATTTCCTTATCACATTTGGTTATTCTGACTTATTTAAGATCTCTTTATACTCTGGTAGTAGAGAGAATCTCTACTTAAACTGGGGGATCATTTTCATAGGAAAGACATGGATTTATTGGATTAAAATTTGTTTTGGTAAATTTATGAGGAAATAGAATAAATTTAAGACTTATTTACCAGCCTGTCGCTTTGGATCTCCACTTTGGTCATATGTTTAGTTATTCCTTGAGAATAAGATTTGAAAAAGAATGATCTGTTTTTTCTTCAAAGGGGTATTTAAATAAGCCATGTAACCCTTTGTACTGAAAAAGCAGATAATAAAGCTCTGACCTAAATCTCATAAATCTCCTGACCCTAGATTTTCTCCATTTAGTATTTGTGACTGGTCTTGATTTCTTCAAGGGGCATAACCTAATATTGATGAAGAGATACTGTGTTCTTAAAATACTTTTTAAAGAATCTTTTCACCCTATACAGTTAATGAGGAAATTATTTACCAAAGTCTTGCAAATATTTTTGTTTGCAGTATTCCACAGTTTATATCTGTCTCCTTAGACTATAGACTAACAACATTCTTAAATAATGAAGCATTTGAATTTCTAGGTATATATATTTAAAATTTTTACTTATTTATTTATTTAGAATGCATGCACATGCATGTGCATGCATGAGTGAGTGAGGGGCAGAGAGGGAGGAAGAGAGAGAGAATCCCAAGCAGGATCCACATGGTCACCCAGAGGCTGATGTGAAGCTCGATCCCACAAACTATGAGATCATGACCTGAGCCAAAATCAAGAGTTGGACACTTAACCAACTGAGCCACCACGGTGCCCCAAATTTCTAGCTATATAAATAGCCACTTAGTGCAAAGATATCTAGGCAATTTAAAAAGAGTAGATACATCAACTGAAAGATAGCCTTCTACTTCCCTTCTTTGGGTTCTAATGTCTTCACAGAATTCCCTTACCAGCAAATCTCTTCATCTTTCATTAAAGAGTTAGCTCCTGTATGAGAAATATTCTTAAAAAAGGCAATCTATTACCTTCTGAAAGGAAACAGGGTTATTTTACCTATAGTGTATTTTGTTAAATTAAAGTTCCACTCTCAAAATTATCCGCCAAAAGCAAATGGTCTACTTTATTATTAACTGCATAGTATATCTCTTTCCTCGAAGTAATATTAGTCCATAGTTTTAAAAATATTGTATAATTATTAAAGGCATAGAAGAAAAAGAAAAATCCTCTGCCCTCTTTCATCTTGTTCTGTTCCTTGGATGTAACTCTTAATTCTTTTATTCTTCTTCTAACATTTACTTTCATATTAACATGCAAACTTTGCTATTTATTCATCAATTATAGAGATTATCTAAATTATCCATTATTATGGTAGAAAAAGAATTACACTCCCTTACTCTCTCCCAATCTATCCTTCCAATACAGTGTTTTCAGAAACTCTGGTTAAATCCACTGTTAGTATTTTACATTATTGACTGCAATACTGTGATACACACATGCACACACACATATGATGTATATATATTTACATATATTTTTTTTTCATATGTATTTCAAGCAATATGAATGAGTAGTGCTTGTTGGTTGGTAGTCTTCACTCTAGGACAATCAAATGGCCAGCCACCTTTTTCTTTGACACAGACATTTTTTCCTGAAGCTGTCCATCCTTCCATATCCTGCCAGTGTTTATAAAACTGGTTATTGTTATTCTGAAACTCAGCAGGGGGAAGAGAAAGAGGTTTATCTTTAAGTGTGTAGAAAATCACTTTTCCTTGTTTCAAATACCATCTCATACTCGCTTTGCTATATTCCTGATGTCCTCAAGTCCAGAACCTGTGATCCCATTTCTCCAAAGCGTCCCTTCTGTTGTAAATGTTGGGGAGGGGAGGGCCTGACTACTTGAAGTGTGAATGGCAACCTGGCATTCTAACTGTTACTTACACAGACTTTCAACAATCCGTCTGCTTTTGTTCCTCACACACACACACACACACACTCACACAAATACACACATACACACCTTACCCTCTGCCTTCTGAGGTACTTAGTACTTTTAATTTCTGAGCATTTCCCAGGGTTTTGTGGAGGTGGAAAGGGAATCAGTTCACTTTCCATCAGTAGCGCCCTCTATAGGTACTACTTCATCTTAAAATTCTAAGCCTGCTGATTACATTAAGCATGTCACCAGGTGGGGAGAGATACGAATTTGTCTTCAAATAAGCAATAAGTGAAGCATCAGTTGTGTTGGTTTCTTTGCATAAATGTGATTAGAAATCATACTTTGCATTTAACCAGAATTTATATTCTAATATAAGAGTTCTAATAGAGGAGTTCTGTCTAGGTATGACATGTAATTTTTTAGACAGGTAAGTCTTGATAGATAAGAAAGGAACTTTGAAGAAGCACTTGCCAAAAGCCCTAACAGGACAATGAGCTTGCACTATGCGTGAGGTCAAGGAACCTTGACTTTAACCTTTGAAACATTATAGTAACTCCAGGAACATGTGAGAGCAATGGCTGAACTCTGTGTTAGGAGAAAATTGAGGTAGTAAAAAAGAGTTTCAGGCCAGGATTAACTCTGATGATCTAATTCTATCCTTAGCTAGGAAGTTTTAGAGATGCCTGTCCTGGACACCAGAGATCCAGGTAGGAAGTATGACCAATCAATCTATACTTGCTCTGTGCTCTTTTCCTTCCTAGTGAATTGCCAGTAGGCACAGGTAGTTTAGATTGATATAGCTACCAGGTGGAACTTTTACACCAAAATACCCAAAGTCAAATGGAATCTATCATCAATATGGCCTCCAGGATTGTTACACGTTTATTCCCATTCCTACATGAAGATAAGTTTCTTCCATTCTTATATGAAGATAAGTTCAGGACATATGGATTTTTAATTTTTCAGAGCCTGAAGTTAATCATCAACCCAATATATTCCTTGTGTGTTTTTCTCTGACCTCTCATTTGTATAAATATTAAATGCAGAACAAAACAATGAGCTATAAAAGATTACTAAGACTTGATCATTTCCTTTTATTTGAAGATAATCTTCAAACTCCAAATAATAAGTAAATCCTACTCTTTAAATGCTAAAAACGCTGGGAGATATCTTAGATGGTGAGTGGGCCTTTTCTGATAAAACACTGAAGATAGTCTTAGAGTGGTAAAGGCAATCTGACACAATCATTTATTAGAAGAATAAAATTCTAATATAGTTAAAATAAAGCTCCGATTTCAAGGTGAAAAATGGATAACCACAGCAGTGAGTTTACTGAGGTGACAATATAACGTTTATCACAGCTCATAGTGGGCATGGTTTTTCCAAGAATGGGGCTTCCTGGAAGATTTACACACAATTCAAGCACAGAAGGCAAAAATGCTCAAACAAAGGTCTTGAAAAGAAGAGTCCTACATTTTCTTTTGTGTGACCTAAAGCAATTACACAGGATTTTTGGTTTTTTTTTTAATATGAAATTTATTGTCAAATTGGTTTCCATACAACACCCAGTGCTCATCCCAACAGGTGCCCTCCTCAATGCCCATCACCCACTTCCCCTCCCCATCAACCCTCAGTTTATTCTCAGTATTTAAGAGTCTTTTATGGCTTGCCTCCTTCCCTCTCTGTAACTTCCCCCACCTTTCCCCTCCCCCCTGGTCTTCTGTTAAGTTTCTCAGGATCCATATATGAGTGAAAATATATGTTATCTGTCTTTCTCTGCCTGACTTATTTCACTTAGCATGATACTCTCCAGTTCCATCCACATTGCTACAAATGGCCAGATTTCATTCTTTCTCATTGCCAAGTAGTATTCCGTTGTATATATAAACCACATCTTCTTTATCCATTTGTCAGTTGATGGAGATTTAGGCTCTTTCCATAATTTGGCTATTGTTGAAAGTGCTGCTATATATATTGGGGTACAGGTGCCCCTGTGCATCAGCACTCCTGTATCCCTTGGGTAAATTCCTAGCAGTGCTATTGCTGGGTCATAGGGTAGATCTATTTTTAATTGTTTGAGGAACTTCCACACTGTTTTCCAAAGTGGCTGCACCAGTTTGCATTGCCACCAACAGTGCAAGAGGGTTCCCATTTCTCCACATCCTCTACAGCATCTAGAGTCTCCTGACTTGTTCATTTTAGCCACTCTGACTGGCATGAGGTGGTATCTCAGTGTGGTTTTGATGTGTATTTCCCTGATGAGGAGTGACGTTGAGCATCTCTTCATGTGCCTGTTGGCCATCTGGATGCCTTCTTTAGAAAAGTGTCTATTCATGTCTTCTGCCTATTTCTTCACTGGATTATTTGTTTTTTGGGTGTAGAGTTTGATGAGTTCTTTATAGATTTTGGATATTAGCCCTTTGTCTGACAGGTCATTTGCAAATATCTTTTCCCATTCCGTTGGTTACCTTTTAGTTTTGTTGATTGTTTCCTTTGCAGTGCAGGAGCTTTTTACCTTCATGAGGTCCCAATAGTTCATTTTTGCTTTTAATTCCCTTGCCTTTGGAAATGTATCAAGCAAGAAATTGCTGCGGCTGAAGTCAGAGAGGTTTTTTCCTGCTTTCTCCTCTAGGGTTTGGTTGGTTTCCTGTCTCACATTCAGGTCCTTCATCCATTTTGAGTTTATTTTTGTGAATGGTGTAAGAAAGTGGTCTAGTTTCATTCTTCTGCATGTTGCTGTCCAGTTCTCCCAGCACCATCTGTTAAACAGACTGCCTTTTTTTCCATTGGATATTCTTTCCTGCTTTGTCAAAGATTAGTTGGCCATACTTTTGTGGGTCCAATTCTGGAGTCTCTATTCTATTCCATTGGTCTATGTGTCTGTTTTGGTGCCAGTACCATGCTGTCTTGATGATGACAGCTTTGTAGTAGAGGCTAAAGTCTGGGATTGTGATGCCTCCTGCTTTGGTCTTCTTCTTCAATATTACTTTGGCTATTCAGGGTCTTTTGTGGTTCCATACAAATTTTCAGATTGTTTGTTCTAGCTTCGAGAAGAATGCTGGTGCAATTTTGATTAGGATTGCATTGAATGTGTAGATAGCTTTGGGTAGTATTGACATTTTAACAATATTTATTCTTCCAATCCATGAGCATGGAATGGTTTTTCCATTTCTTTGTATCTTCTTCAATTTCCTTCATAAGCTTTCTATAGTTTTCAGCATACAGATCTCTTACATCTTTGGTTAGATTTATTCCTAGGTATTTTATGATTCTTGGTGCAATTGTGAATGGGATCACTTTCTTTATTTGTCTTTCTGTTGCTTCATTATTAGTGTATAAGAATGCAACTGATTTCTGTACATTAATTTTGTATCCTGCGACTTTGCAGAATTCATGTATCAGTTCTAGCAGACTTTTGGTAAAGTCTATTGGGTTTTCCATGTATAGTATCAGTCATCTGCAAAAAGTGAAAGCTTGACTTCATCTTTTCCAATTTTGATGCCTTTGATTTCCTTTTGTTGTCTGATTGCTGATGCTAGAATTTCCAACACTATGTTAAACAACAGCAGTGAGAGTGGACATCCCTGTGTTCTCGATCTCAGGAGGAAAACTCTCAGTTTTTCCCCATTGAGGATGATAGTAGCTGTGGGCTTTTCATAAATGGCTTTTATGATGTTTAAGTATGTTTCTTCTATCCCCACTTTCTCGAAGGTTTTTATCAAGAAAGGATGCTGAATTTTGTCAAATGCTTTTTCTGCATCGATTGACAGGATCATATGGTTCTTTTCTTTTATTAATGTGATGTATCACATTGATTGATTTGCAAATGTTGAACCAGCCCTGCAGCCCAGGGATGAATCCCACTTGATCATGGTGAATAATTCTTTTTATATGCTGTTGAATTCAATTTGCTAGTATCTTGTTGAGAATTTTTGCATCCATATTCATCAGGGATATTGGCCTGTAGTTCTCTTTTTTTTGCTGGGTCTCTGTCTGGCTTGGGAATCAAAGTAATGCTGGCTTCATAGAATGAGTCTGGAAATTTTCCTTCCCTTTCTATTTTTTGGAACAGTTTGAGAAGGATAGGTATTATCTCTGCTTTAAACGTCTGGTAGAACTCCCCTGGGAAGCCATCTGGTCCTGGACTCTTATTTGTCAGGAGATTTTTGATAACTAATTCAATTTCTTCACTGGTTATGGGTCTGTTTAGGAAGAACATTTTCTATTTCTTCCTGTTTGAGTTTTGGAAGTATGTGCATGCTTAGGAATTTGTCCATTTCTTCCAGGTTGTCCAGTTTGTTGGCATATAATTTTTCATAGTATTCCCTGATAATTGCTTATATTTCTGAGGGAGTGGTTGTAGTAATTCCATTTCCATTCATGGTTTTATCTGTTTGGGTCCTCTCCCTTTTCTTTTTGAGAAGCCTGGCTAGAGGTTTATCAATTTTGTTTATTTTTTCAAAAAACCAACTCTTGGTTTCATTGATCTGCTCTATTGTTTTTTTAGATCCTATATTGTTTATTTCTGCTCTGATCTTTATTATTTCTCTTCTTCCAATGGTTTTGTGGTGTCTTTGCTGTTCTGCTTCTATTTCCTTTAGGTGTGCTGTTAGATTTTGTATTTAGGATTTTTCTTGTTTCTTGAGATAGGCCTGGATTGCAACGTATTTTCCTCTCAGGACTGCCTTTGCTGCATCCCAAAGCATTTGGATTGTTGTATTTTCATTTTTATTTGTTTCCATTTATTTTTAAATTTCTTCTCTAATTGCCTGGTTGACCCATTCATTTTTAGTAGGATGTTCTTTAACCTCCATGCTTTTGGAGGTTTTCCAGACTTTTTCCTGTGGTTGATTTCAAGTTTCATAGTATTGTGGTCTGAAGTTATGCATGGTATGACCTCAATTCTTTTATACTTATGAAGGGCTGTTTTGTGACCCAGTATGTGATTTATCTTGGAGAAGGTTCCATGTGCACTCGAGAAGAAAGTATATTCTGTTGTTTTGGGATGCAGAGTTCTAAATATATCTGTCAAGTCCATCTCATCCAATGTATCATTCAGGGCCCTTGTTTCTTTATTGATCCTGTGTCTAGATGATCTATCCATTACTGTAAGTGGAATATTAAAGTCTCCTGCAATTACCACATTCTTACCAATAAGGTTGCTTATGTTTGTGATTAATTGTTTTATATATTTGGGTGTCTCTGAATTCAGGGCATAGACATTTATAATTGTTAGCTCTTCCTGATGGATAGACCCTGTAATTATTATATAATGCCCTTCTTCATCTCTTGTTACAACCTTTAATTTAAAGTCAAGTTTGTCTGATATAAGTATGGCTACTCCAGCTTTCTTTTGACTTCCAGTAGCATGATAGATAGTTCTCCATCCCCTCACTTTCAATCTGAAGGTGTCTTCAGGTCTAAAATGAGTCTCTTGTAGACAGCAAATAGATGGGTCTTGTTTTTTTATCCATTTTGATACCCTATGTCTTTTGGTTGAAGCATTTAGTCCATTTACCTTCAGTGTTATTATTGAAAGATGTGGGTTTAGAGTCATTGTGATGTCTGTAGGTTTCATGCTTGTAGCGATGTCTCTGGTACTTTGTCTCACAGGGCCCCCCTTAGGATCTCTTGTAGGGCTGGTTTAGTGTTGATGAATTCCTTCAGTTTTTGTTTGTTTGGGAAGACTTTTATCCTTCAAAGAAGATCATCAAAGATCTCACCAAAAGAAGAGGGTGGAGGTGGTGCTGATGGAAGAGCACATATAAAGAGATAAATGACAGGAGCTGGTGGGGGGGGGGGGTGGCGGGAAGAAACATTGATTAGGCAGAGAGACTAAAAGGAAAATAAAGAGACAGGAAAATAAAGAAGGAGGCAGGGAAAACGAAACACAGTTAAAATTATCCAGAGAGAGAAACCATATGGTTTGATTATTCCAGAGAGAGAGAAAGGAGTGTAAAGAAGAAGTGTGGAACATGTATCAAGACAATGGATTAAATATGCCTGTTTAGACAGACCAGAGTAACCAGCCTAGGGGAGGGAAGAGATAAGGAGGAGAAATGAGGAGGAGGGGGGAGGGGAGGGGGAGGAGATTATGTCTATATATCCAGAACTGACCTAGAGTTAATCCAGGCAATGATGCTTGTCAGGAGGAGCTGTCGCAGGATCTGTGCCGCTTTGGTGGATATGCAGTTACCCGGTGCAAGGGGGCGTGGTTTGGCGTAATCTGAACCCACCTCCACTATGGACCTGGGAGTGATCTCTGAGGCCCTGCCTTGGTGGTGGTGGTGAGGGTGCGGAATGGTGATCCCCCAGTCTCTTCTCCAAGGAGCCAGACCCGGTGGACTCAGTTTGAGTCGTCCTCACTGTGCCCCGGGTGCAGATGGGGCGGTCCTTCTCTCTCTGCAAACTCCCCTCACCCTGCGCTTGGCTAGGATTCAAGGTCCCACTCTGTGCGCTCTGGCACTGGGGAAACACCTCTCAGTGCCGAGATACGTGGTCCCGGCTGGCTTTGTCTGTGCCACCGCACTTCATGGAGGACCGCCTCCTCCTACTGTGGACTGAGCCACTCTGCTGCTCTCGCCCGCGAGCCCCCGGGGTGGTGGACGGTGGACGCAGGCAGGCTTTGTCTTTTTCCACAGCACTCCAGGGAAGCGGAGGCCTTATCCTCCTGCAGACTGAGCCCTCGGCCCAGCCACTGCGCGGAGGGGGAGGCGGGCGGTGGACGCAGCCAGGTTCTGTACTATCGTGCAGCCCTCCAGGGAGGGAACCAATTTCTCCAGCTGCAGACTGAGCCCCTGACCTACCACCGCACCCAGGGCTGGCTTCCCTCCTCCCCAGTTGTGCGAACAGGGAACTGGCCCCAGTCCGAAGAAAGCCCCGCAGTTAGAGATCGGATCCCTGTCAGTCTCAGTCCGAGGTCTTTCTCCTGTCCAGATACGGTCCTGCACTTCCCTAGACACTCTTTCTCTTCCCTTTGTCTCTCCGCAAAAGGGGGTCCCTCTCCTCCGTGCCCATGCGGTCTTTTTTATCTTCCCCAGTTCGCAGTTACCCACCTATCTTTTTTTCCAGCTTTCCCATTTTCTTCCGAGTAGATTCAGTCTCTTTTCCTCCCAGGCTCTGGTGTTCAAAGTCCTTTGGCTTCTACACTTCGTTGAGAGATGCGAGACATATGGATTCCCCCTACTTCTCAGCCATGTTGGCCGCTTCCTTCCCAAAATTACACAGGATTTTTTAATCTCAGTTGCCTAATCTGTAAAATGGGAAGCCTACCTCACAGTGGTGTTGTAAAGGTTAAAAGAGTAAAACGTTTAAATGAGTGTCTGACGTAGTGTAAATGTTAGCAATTATCACTTCACACATAAGGAAACAGACAAATGCTTAAAAAAGAAAAAAAAAAAAAAGTCAAAATTAGCTAAAAGCCAAACAGCCAGGGCCTCTCCCTCTGGTTCTAAATTGTATTTCAATTCAGGAAATTCCAGGATTGCATCAGCCTAAAGAGATAACTGCCTGTCATCTCATACTTTGCCAGCACGTGATGATTTTTGTACATTAGTCCACTATTCTAATGTGAGTCACGCATGTGAGCTGCACTTACTTCTGCAAATGGAATAAAATGTTTCATCGAGCTACAGGAACTGCCTGTTCTCCCATTTTCTCACCTCTAACCTGAAAATCATGTGGGATTTACTCTCTAAGTTCAACTCTACAGTTAACTCCAAATTATCCATGCTAGTAGAGGGAAAGAAAGACAGATGGTTATGAAGGATGATTGCCTCACAAATCCCTCATAATTTATGACTTTTGTGTTTAGGATTCATATTTGAGAATTGATGTCTGCATGTTTTGGAAACAAAACTTCAAGCAAAATAACTCTTGCTGGAAAACTGACCTCAAAGAAGCCAAAAAATGTATCCCATTCTCCATTCCAGAACCCAGTTTTCCTCTTCTGAGCTAAGAGGCACCATAGCATCTAAATGAGGGGAACCACTAGCATGGTCGTTCACTCCATGGGGTGTTTGGCTCACCCCCTTCCTGGGGAGGAAGAAGATGTTTCATCATTCCTGACAGCTGAAGCTAATTGTGAATACAGCCTCAATCTTTTTATCATTCTAGAAGATTGTATATGATAGAAAGAACTAACAAAGAAAATAATGAATCATCTGGGAGTTTAAATAGGTTTTTTTTTTTAATGCACAAATAGTATAGTTTATGCAATACGTAGAAATCAGCTCTTTGGCAGACTAGCCCTGTGTAAATTAGCTGATAAATGAGTCAAAAAAAAAAAGAGGAAGGAAGGAAAGAAAGAATAAGACTTTATATCAATGGTATATAAAACACACTCACACTCACACACACACCACACATACATGTATGCAGATTCATTGGGTTGTAGTTTTTTTAAAGCAAGCTGTATGCCCAACATGGGGCTCTAACTCACAATCCCAGAGATCAAGATTTGCATGCTCTATTGACTGAGCAGCCAGGTGCCCTTGAATTGTAATTTTTAAAAAGAACTTTACTGTGTGGTAAAACTTTGAATTATGATTTTCAGTAAATTCCATGCCACCTTCATATTTAAGTTCTACACGTGAGCTATAGCAAAGTTTAACTCGGCAACCTCAAGTGTTCAAACATTTTTAATGTTGAATTTAGATTAGAAATGCTTGCCTGAACATGCAGTTTCTAAAATAGAAGATGATGTATCCTCTATGAATTTGTATGCCCCACTTCATTATCTCTTGCTCCAGAACACAAATTCATGGAGAACGGTTCCATAATGAGTTAGTCAGCCAACCCAGTCTCTTTGACTTGAGCTTAGATGACTATATTTCCTCTAAATACATACTTTGCTGTTGTCAGCTAGGAATGCTGGATTTAAATGGAAGTTTCTCTTCACATTCGGGAGCCATCCCAGGGCCAGTTTTTCATTTTTTTTCCTCGGTATTTTCAACCTGCACTGCCTTTTTTTTCTTTCAAAAATGGAGATATTTTGGTCAGTTAATAGCTGACAAGGGAGCCAAGAGGACTCAATGGCGAAAGGATAGTCTCCTCAGTAAATGGTGCCAGGAAAACTGGATAACCTCATGTGGAAGAATGGCGTTGTATCCCTATCTTATAGGACTCACAAAAATAATCCAAAATGGATTTAAGATTTATGTAAGACCTGAAACTGTCAAATTCCTAGAAGGAAAACTAGGGGAAAAACTCCTTGACATTGCTGTTGGCAAAGGCTTTTTTGCTATGACACCAAAAGCACAGACAACAAAAGCAAAAACAAACAAGTGAAACTATCAAACTAAAAACCTACACAGAAAAATGAATAATCAGCAAAATAAAAGGGCAACCTACAGAGTGGTAGAAAATATTTTCAGGCCATCTATCTGATAAGGTGTTAATATCCAAAATATATAATGAGCTTCTACAATCAATAGGAAAATACCCAAATAATCCAATTTCTAAAAATGGCCAAGGGACTTAAGTAGAACATTTTCTGAAAGAAAATATATAAATGGTCAAAAAGTATGTGCAGAGATGCTCAGCATCACTATACCAAGTACATCAGGGAAATGCAAATCAGAACCACAATGAAGTATAGCCTGACACCTGTTAGAATGTCTATTCTCAAAAAGACAAGACACAAGTGTTTGTGAAGTTGTGGAGAAAAGGGGGACCCTTGTGCACTCTTAGTGGGAATGTAGATTGGTACAGCCACTATGGGAAACAGTCTGGGGTTTCCTCAAAAAAATAAAAAATACAGCTACCATATGATGCAACAATCCCATTCCTGGGCGTATATCCAAAGGAAATGAAAACACTGTCTTAAGAGATATGTGCATCCCTATGTTCATTGCAGCACTATTTACAATAGCCAGCCATGGAAACAACCTGTGTCCATCAATGGATGAATGGATAAAGAAAATGTGAGCATGATAGGTAGATAGATAGATAGATAGATAGATAGATAGATAGAGATTCAACCACAAAAAAGAAGGAAATCCTGCCTTTTGTTATGACATAGAAAAACCTTGAGGGTATCAGGCTAAGTGAAATAAGTTAGAGAAAGACAAGTACTGTATGTTCTCATTTATATGCAGAATCTGAAAATCCAAACTCATAGAAATAGAGAATAGAATGGTGGTTGACAGGGGGTGGGATGGTGGTGAGGGGTGGGCAAAATGTGATGTTGGTCAAAGGGTACAAACTATCAGCTATAAGATGAATAAGTTCTGGGGACCTAATGTACATGACAGTGAATATAATTAACAGCATTCTATTACATATTTGGAAGATCTTAAGTGACATCTCCATACACATACAAAATGATAATTATGTGAAGGGATGGAGGTGTTAACTAACCTTATGGCAGTAATAATTTTGTAATATATACATGTATCAAATCATCACACGGTACATCTTAAATTTACATATGTTATACGGCAACAATATCTCAAAAAGCTGGAAAACAAACAAAAACAAAATGGGGATAGTTTTATTTTAAAAGAAATAGATAACTATGGTTGAAAAAAATGCTACAGATGTGGACTCTGCTCCTCAGTGATAACTCTGTGTGTAAATGTTTGAATTTCAATGAATATATAATTTGTTAATAAGTTTAATCATAACCTACACATAAGGAAACTAATTTTTTCCCCTGCAATGTATCATGGCCATCTTGCCTTTTAGGATTTATACAAAAGCCTTAAGTGGTTGTAAGGGTTAAGTGACTCTAAAACCTGACTTTGAAATTAGAATTACCTGGAACGCTTTTTAAAAATATAAATAATGGGCCTCGCTTTAGACCAAATAATCAGAATCTCTGAAGGTGGGTCCTCAAATCATGATTTTTTAAAACATACTTGTAGTGATTCAAATGTGCAGCCAGGGTTGACAATCCCTGGTCAATATTATTAAAAACAGAGACAGGGAAGGGTGCCTTACTAGCTCAGTCAGTTAAGTGACTTTGGCTCAGGGCATGATCTCACAGTTTATGAGTTTGAGCCCCACATCAGGCTCTGCACTGACAGCATGGAGACAGCTTAGGGTTCTCTCTCTCCCTCTCTCTCTCTGCCCCTGCCTCTCTCTTTCTTTCTCAAAATAAATAAATAAGCTTTAAAAAAAAAAAAAACAGAAATAGGGGTGCCTGGGTGGCTCAGCTGGTTAAGCATCTGACTCTTGATTTTGGCTCAGGTCATGATCTCACAGCCATGAGATTGAGCCCCAAGTATCTATGCCCAGCATGGAGCCTGCTTAAGATTCTCTCTCTTTGTGTCCCTCTGCCCCTGCCCTGCTCTCTCCCTCCATCTCTCTCAAAAACAAAACAAAACAAAGACACATAAAAACAAATGAAGAGGAGAAATGGGCCCATAAATACAAAGAACAAACTTGCCAAAGGAGAGCAGGGGGCTGGGGCTGGGCAAAATGGGTGAAGGGGAGCAGGAAATACAGGTTTTCAGTTATGAAATGAATAAATCACAAGGATAAAAGGTACAGCATAGAAACACTGTCAATGGTATTATAATTCTAATAGTGTTATATGGTGACAAATGGTAGCTACATTCATGGAGAATACAGCATAATATGTAGACTTGCACAAAAAATTCATAGATTCAAATTGCTGTGTTGTATACCTGAAATTAATGTTCCATTGTGTGTCAACTATACTTCAATAAAAACAAAATAAAAACAAATCTGCATAGTATTATACGCATAATATATTAACCCTCCTCTATGGATGGACACATAGGACATTTTGAATTTTTTCTACTCTATGCAGTGCTGCAATTAAGATTATTTTATATACATCTTTGCCTTTTTGTCCTTTAGGATAAATTCCTAAATGTGGACTATGCACATTTAAAACATTAATACATATTACCAGATTCCTTTCCAGAAAGAAACCAGAAAGTACTAAAGTACTATCCCACTAATTTTGCCTATCTTGGGAAATACTGGTATTTTTCATCTTTGTCGGTATGATCAATTGAAAACAGTACTTTGTTGTTGCTTTAATTTGAAATTCTTTTACTATTAGTACAGTTGAGAAACTTGTTTCTGAGTCAGTATTCTGTCTTCTAAATTTACTTTAAACAGAGTCAGTAAAGTACCCACTAAAGTGAAAGTTCTAAGTGGATTATTTACTTAGCAGGTGGAAGTTGGGGAGAACAGTTCTCCAAAGAATTATGTGATTGTAGAGTTGAAGGGGACCTTAGAGATCCTCTAATTTAATATTGAGTAGTCCTATGATTTGATTACTTTCCTATCCAAAAAGCAGTGAAAACTGAATGCTGCTAACACTAGAAAACTAGACTAAATGATAGCGAGTTAAGGAAGAGAAGTGGTCAATGGGGAGAAAATCTAAACTGGGTAGGACTGAAAATGAAAATAAAGTTGAGGGAAGATTACAGAGGAACAGGTTGGTACTACCCTGTGGTAGTACTAGGTGAGTCCTACCAAAATGGAGGTTGGTAGGTACAATGGTTAGGGTTATGGGTACCAGGGGCCAAGATGGGAGACCAGCTTCTCTAGGTAGGGATAGACAAGACCCTGTTGCTGACCCTACTGCCAGCAACAAATGTTCTGGAAGCTGTTTCCAGACAAACCAATGTTGGTGTCCTAAGAAGAAATCAAGAAAGCACATCCCCTAACAGACACTAAGGACTCATGTTCTCAGATGGGGGAGGTACACAATTTAAAACAAATGGAATCCAACCAAACTGCTAGGCTACCAGTTTTTGGTATTATACTTGAGGCCAGAGAAAGGAGTTCACCTCTTAGCTCCTCAGATGGTTAGAGCTGATTCCCAAGGAGGCTTGGCATATAGCCTGACTTTTTTGTTGTTGTTGTTTAACATTCTTTATCATAATCAATGTGGTGAAAGTTCCAGACTTTGGTGGGTGTTTGAAGCTGCTTGTTTCAGCTTCATGTGCTAGACAGGCCTCCTTGCTCCTGAACTTTAATAATATAGACATTCCTGAAACAATGCTGGATTGATTACGTTCTGAGTATAACATTCTTCTTGCTCTTTGGCCACTGACAGAGAATTGGGTGCTTCTGCCAAGGGAAAGATAGTTGTGCTAGGATTTGAGGATAGAGCTCTAAACTAGTTCTTCAACGAGATGAATAACGGCCCAAGGGGCTTAGGTTTTTTAGATTTATTTGCCCCACTCAATCATAGTGAAAGCAGCAACATTAAGAGTGGGGCAACCAACCCCACGATAGCCAGGTGACCCTGGGTGAGAGGGATGGTAATGGGGCTTCTATGCTGACCTTTGACAGGTGGACAGGCATTGCAACTCACCTCTGAGCCCTGCCGTAGGGCTCAGATGAGGCCTGATGAGGCAGGAGCCATAGATAAGAGCACATGTAGGGAACACAATGCAGTTTAGGGCATCACAAAATGCCTGCCACTTTTGATCAGTTCTGGGAGTGGCCTTGAAGACCACTGATGTTGAATTGGGGTTGCTGAGGTTAATGCTCTCCAGCCAAAAAGTAGCAGGAATGCCTCTGCAGCAGAACAATAGGGTTTATTACTCCTAGCAAGGGTGAGGGAGACACCATACCATGCTGTGTGTCTCAGTAACCACGGGTGTTTCAAAAGACTTCCTATAGGATTTGAGCTCTTGTTAGGTAATTTTAGGGACAATGGGAGTTTACTCTGGATTGGAGGCTGTCAGGAAGCAGGACCTATCCTGTGATTAGGTACCTTAATGAATCTTATCTAAAAGGAGCAAGACTAAAGTAAAGCTAAAGGTGTAATTGTTAAAGAAGCAGCAGTCATCCCTCTTAGCAAGACATGTTTGGTTGGTCCCTTCTGTCATTTGGACAACATTCATGGTTTTGTGTGTGTAAAGACATGATTACAGAATGGTCTTGTTTCTGTCTTGACCCATCCTGGTCACAGAGTGGCCTTGTCTGATATCGTTATTCTGTGAAATCATTTATGTTCAACACAGGAATGCCAAGGCCTAGCTGAGCATAAGGCCAGTTCCTAAATATCAGGGGTTTCACGTCTCTTCCTCACAGTCAATCTGCAGTGAGGAGTAGAGTTCTTAAAGACCACATGGGCAATATAAGAACAGGACTGTGCCTGGAAGGAATGCCAGAGTGCTGAGCAGTGGGGAGCGATGGCAGGAAGCCACAGACAGGCTGGAGCCTGCCCTGAAGAGTTGGACAAGCTTGTTGGGAACATAGGAAGCACATTTCCATAGCGAACTTGAGCCAGTATAAGAGATCTCACACAATCCAAGAAGGCACAAGAAAGGAAGACTCTGAGAACCAGGAGGAAATACGGAAGGAATGAATCCCTTGGCATATATACTAAGGATTAGGCCTTTTAGTATAGGTAACCAGGAACAATCCATTCAGCTGGTTCCAAGACTTGGGTCTTCTGACCATATCTATTTATATGGTGGGAAGTGTGGACTTTAAGCCCTTAAATGCTTCAAAAATGCACTTTTTATTACTTGGCCAGTCTCAAAGTGTTCACCTCTACTACCCAGCACATTAATTGTGTACTAAATATATCACTCAGACTAGAAAATAAAACCGGTTGGTAGTGTGTAAGGTAGGGGGCAGGATCATAGAAAGATACTAGAAATATACACACACACAGTGTGTGTGTGTATCCAGTTAAAATTTTATTTCAGATAAATAACAAATGTGCAATACTTGGGAATAGTTACATTAAAATAAAGTATTTTTTGTTTATCTGAAACACAAATTTAACTGTCCTATAATTTATCTGGCAAGCCCAACCTAGGGAGGTTTGAACCACACGACAGTTTAGCTTAGAGGAGAGTTAGCATTAGCCCAAATGGGACAGGTTGTACGGTGCACTGACATACCTGATCGAGAGCAAGGATTACCATGGTGCCAGTCACTCTACTGACAGAATGATGTTACCTCAGGAAATGGTAATATTTAAGTCAGTAAAATTAGTATTTTAATTAGTGTTATTAGCATCATCACTCAGATGATTTTTATGTTTTAAAACTTTCTATTGGTATGTTATTCTGATTTTTTCCTTAGTTTATTATCAATCTTCTTTTTTGAGCAATCCAGTATATGTTAGCCATGCTAAGGTGCTAAGGCATTTATAAAATTAACTCAACAAATTTCCAACTAGATTTGAATAGAAGAAGCAATATGTTGCATGCTTGGTTGAAAATAATTAATATAGTGAGAAACACAATATCCTTCCAATTTAGGATATAAATTTAATGCAGTACATAGTCATAGATTTAATGCAGTACAATTAAAATATCTATGGAAACCTCCATAGAAATAGCAAACCATTTACAAAAAACTAAATAGTAAGAATTCTAGATGCTATTATATATATATGTAGAAAACTTAATATTATATATAATAATGTCAATGTATAGTATGCATATTTTTAAATATAAAATAATTAAATATTTTAATAAATTTTATAAACAGAAATCAAGATTAATGATAGAGATAATATACTAATGCTAGAAATGAGCAGTAAACAATTTAATGACATCCACGACTGCATAGTCTCTTTTGAGCCTTTCTTGAAGGTAGGTTCTGACATTAATATTGTTTGTACCAGTGGTGGAGAATTGCGCACATGAATTGTTTATGGTCTGCTTCTTAAAAGTATTAATAAAAGGAATAAACTGAAATCCTAGAGATAATGTAAAAAGTAGGATGAGGATGTTCTGACAAGGATATGGAGCAACGGAAACTTTTATTCACTGCTGGTGGGAATGCAAAGTAGGACAGCCCCTTTGGAAGATAGTTTGGCAATTTCTTACAAAACTAAACATATCCATCATTGGATCCAGCAGTTGTGCTCCTTGGTGCCTACCCAAAGAAGGAAAACTTCTGTCCCCACCCCCCCCCCCCAAAAAAAGTGTACATGAATGTTTGTGGCAGCTTTATTCCACAATTGCCAAAACTTGGAAGAAACCAATATGTCTTTCAGCAGGTGAATGGATAAATAAATTGTGGTCCGTCCACACAATGGAATATTATCTGGTGTTAAAAAGAAATGAGCCATCAAGCCATGAAAATATATGGATGAAACTTAAATGTGTATTACTGAGTGAATGAAGCCAATCCGAAAAGGCTACACTCTGTGTGATTCCAACTATAGGACATTCTGGCAAAGGCAAAACTGTGGAGAGAGTAAAAATATCACTAGTTGTTAGTGGTAAAGGAGAAGGGAGGTGAATAGGCAAAGCACAGAGGATTTTTAGGAGTGTAATCTACTCTGTATGATACTATAATGGTGGCTATAGGTCACTATACATTTGTCCAAACTCATAGAATGTACAACACCAAGAATGGACCCTATGTAAACTCTGGGCTTTGCCTGATAATGATGCATCAATGTAGGTTTGTCAATTGTAACAAATGTTCCACTCTAGTGGCGGAGGTTGATAATGGGGAAGGCTCTGCATGTGTGGGGCAAGGGGTGTATAGGAAACCGCTGTACCTTCTGTTCAATTTTGCTTTGAACTTAAAACTACTCTAAAAATTAAAGTATATTAAAATAGAGAAAGAAGGAATTTAGTATAAATCCGTGGGCTAAATCTTTAGGCCCGGGGATAATCATAGTAATCAACAAGAATAAAATATTTTAACAGTAATAATAAGGAGAACAAGTAACATTTATTCAGAACTTACTATATGCCAGGTTCTAGTCAAAGCATCCTTCATGTAGTAACTCATTTGTAAGGATATTAGCTAACAGCTCATTACAGAGAAAAATATAGAGGAAATCAAGAAAATATTCACATTTTTAGTAAGTAAATAATGCAGATTAAAATAACATGTATTTGTTTACACTTAATTATTTAACAAAAGCAAATAAAATATTAACACTATATTTTGAAGGAGAAATGGCAAAATAGGCCTTGATAACTGTAACATACAGAGCTCCCCAAATCCCGAATAAAATATTGATAAACTGAATTCCAACAATGAGAGGAGACGGAGGCAGATTTTGAGGCAAACAGTAAATAAAACAATAGTCCATTCATTTAATATTCACTGAATGACTGTTGTGTGCAGGCACTGTTATAAGCCCTGGGGATATTACAAGGAACAGAACAGGCAAACATCTCTGCTGTCATGAAGCTAATATTCTAATGGGGGAGAAACACAATAAACAAATAAGCAGATACACAGTATGTCAGATGGCGATTAGTGCTATGGAGATGATGCAGGGAAGAAGGTAAAGGAATAAAGGAGCATGATTGCAGTTTTCCATAATATCAGAAATATCTCACTTAGAAGGTATTATTTGGTATCATATGACTTCACTCATATGAGGACTTTAAGATACAAAACAGATGAACATAAGCGAAGCAAAAATAATATAAAAACAGGGAGGGGGACAAAACATAAGAGACTCAAATATGGAGAACAAACAGAGGGTTACTGGAGGGGTTGTAGGAGGGTGGATGGGCTAAATGGATAAGGAGCATTAAGGAATCTACTCCTGAAATCATTGTTGCACTATATGCTAACTAACTTGGATGTGAATTAAAAAAATAAATTAAATTTTTAAAAAAGGTATTATTTAGGCAAAAATCTGAGAGCTGAGGGGATATATATGCATATAGGCAGACCTATATGTAGGCATCTATGTGTAGACATGTATATATGTAGACAAGTACTAATATACACGTATATAAGAATATCAATGTATAGTATATATGCATCTGTTAGTATATGTGTATATATTATATACATATATATGTTTATATTAGTATATGTAGTATATATGTATATATTAGTATATGTAATGTAGACAGAGATATATGTAAACATCTGTGGGAGATGTGTAGTATATATGTATATATTAGTATATGTATGTAGACATAGAGATATATGTACACATCTGTGGGAGAGAATTTCCCAGACAGAGGCAGAGGAATCAGTTAATGCAAAGACCCTGAGGTGGGAGTGTGCTTTGTGTGCTCAAGGAAGGAGGCCAGTGGGGCTAATTTGGAGGAAATAGGAGCAGGGGAGAGTAGCAGCAGATGTGGGCCATCAAAAGGATTAGAGTGTTCATGGCAAGGAAGATGGGAAGTCTTCTGAAGTGTTGGACAGAGGAGGGGCATAATCTGACTTGCACTTCAAAAGGATTATTGCAGTTGCAACTTGAAAATCAACTACAGAGAAGCAAATGTGGAGGCAAAGAGAACAATGGTTCAATGATTCAGTGGTTCAGTGATTCGATCCAGGCAACAAATGATGATAACTTTTTTTTTTTTTTTTTTAATTTTTTTTTTTTTCAACGTTTTGTATTTATTTTTGGGACAGAGAGAGACAGAGCATGAACGGGGGAGGGGCAGAGAGAGAGGGAGACACAGAATCGGAAACAGGCTCCAGGCTCCGAGCCATCAGCCCAGAGCCTGACGCGGGGCTCGAACTCACGGACCGCGAGATCGTGACCTGGCTGAAGTCGGACGCTTAACCGACTGCGCCACCCAGGCGCCCCAGATGATAACTTTAATTCAGATGGCAGAGATGATTACAAATGGTCAGATTAAGGATATATTTTGAAGAGTCATTTGGGTCTGCAAATGGACTTAATGTATTGGATGTGGATTATGAAAGACAAAGTAGTTAAGGGTGACTACATTTACCCTAGAGCAAACAGAATTTATCCTAGAAATGCAAGGAAAGCATATTAATGACATTCACCAAATTAATGGGTTAAAGGAGAAAAGCAAAATCATGTTCTTAAAGATGCAGGAGTAAAGGAGTTTTTCTACAAATTGATTATAAGTGAGATATGCTTACTATTGTAATCAGCCACCTGAACAGTCTGTGATCTGGTTGGTAGGAAATAACCAAAGGGTGAGAAAAAAATCTCAAGGCAATTTTAAAAATATCTTCTTAAATTCAATTATTAAATTTAAAAATGGTAAGTTAGGCAAAGTAAAAAAAAAAACAAACAAATCCTTGTTAGGCACTCAAATAGGAAACTTGCTTACCTTTATAAAACCTAGCCATAAAAAATGTAAAGCAAGCACCATATTTTATGGCAAAATGTTAGAAATAATATTTCAAAGGAAATAAAAAAATTGGTGCTCAGCATCATTGCTCCTTCTCAAAATTATCTTGGCAGACCCAGCCAATGTAGTAAGAAGACAACAAGAAAAAATATGTATAAAGATTGGAAGGGAAAAGCAAAAGGTAATTAATTATTCATACATGATATGATTATCTAAACTGAAAATTCAATACACTGTAGTAACTAATGAGAGTCTAGCAAGGTTGATTTAAACTCAATATACAAAACCATTGCATCCCCACAGCACAGCAAAAAACAATTTGAAAATGTTATTAAAGAAAAGTGATGTCATTCAAAGAGGCAATCAAGTTAGATAGCTATAAACAAATCCAACAAAAGATATGCAAGATCTTTTTGTTTAAGTTTATTTATTTATTTCTTTTGAGAGAGAGAGAGGGTGTGGGTGAGTGAGTTGGGGAGAGGCAGAGAGAGAGGGAGAGAGAGAGCATCCCAAGCTCTCAGCGCAGAGCCTGATATTGGGCTCAAACTCACGAACTGTGAGATCATGACCTGAGCTGAAACCAATAGTTGGATGTTTAACTGACTGACCCACCCACGTACCCCAATGTGCAAGATCATTATTGATACAATTTAAAGTCTTTATTGAAGTTTAAAGAAGCACTAAGTAAATACAAAGGTTCACCATGTTCCTAAGTGGGAATACTTAACCCTTTTAAGATGTCAATTCATCACAAATCAACCTATACATTCACTGTAATCCCAATCAAACTGAAACCCATAGCCAGGTTTGTGAGGTAAACTGAGAAGATAACTCTAAAATTCAGATGGGAGACTAAAGGTCTAAGAATAGTAGACGTATTTTGAGGAGGATTTGCACTACACCCAGAAGTCAAGATGCACTATGAGATTACAATAATTAAAATAGTAGATTAACAAAAAGTGGTAGAATCATTCTAACTCTCTTAGCAGTGGAGTGAATAAACTCTCATTTATTCATATGATGGAATAACAAACAACACATAAAATGAATAAACCTGAGTTAACACGTGTCAACTTGTATACTTAAAAAATATATATAATACTAAGTTAAAAAGCAGTTAAAACTCCTTTTAACTAAGTTAAAAATTCTTGCAAATTTGTAAACTGTGGTATATTTATGTGTAATTAAGAAATGGAGTAATTGGCATATTCTTTATGGATACGTTCACAAAATAAAAAACATTCATGGGTAGTGGTTGCCTCTGGAAGGGGAGATGGGAAAGGAATGGCCCCATGGCAGAGCAGTGTGCTTTGGCTATATATTTTAAAGAAAGTGCTCTCAAGTAAAAGTGGTGAAATATCAAGATATACTTGATCCGGATGCATGGTTGTCTCTGTATTCTTTTCTGATTTTTATGAGAGAGATGACATAGCATGTTAGATGAAGCCCTGGCTAGGTTTGAATCCGGCCTCCACTGCCTACTAGCCATGTGGCCTTGGGAATGCTTTCACATTAACTCTCTGTGCCTCAGTTTCCTGATACATGAAATGGAATGATAATAAGACCTACGTCACAGGTTATTAGTGTGAGTGCTTAGAACTGTGGCTGCCTCAGTTGAAACATGTACACTTGTTGAGTGGTGTGCCAAGTGAATAGATCTGCTATTTTTTTAATTATACTTTTTAAATATTATTTTTTAAAAAAGAATGTGCATTTTGGGGCGCCTGGGTGGCTCAGCTGGTTAAGCGTCCGACTTCAGCTCAGGTCATCATCTGGCGGTCCATGAGTTGGAGCCCTGCGTTGTGTTCTGTGCTGACAGCTCAGAACCTGGAGCCTGCTTCAGATTCTGTGTCTCCCTCTCTCTCTGCCCCTCCCACTTGAGCTTTGTCTCTCTCTCTCTCTCTCTCTCTCTCTCAAAAATAAATAAACATTTTTTAAAAATTAAAAGAATGTTCATTTTTCATTGCAGGGAATTCTAAAAATGTCTCAACTATAATTAACCCCTGTTCATTTTACCCACCTGTGCCCATTTTCTTTCTTTTGATCACAGATCCCTCTTCCCAGTGAGGGGCCTTGTCCACGTGGGTCAGGGAAGGCTGACACACCCCCTCCTGCCAGAAAGGGGGAACAAGCGCAAGAAGGACCAAGTAAAATCGTCCCTTAAATGAAATACATAGTGGGTGTAAGATTAAGGGTTTTTTTTTCTTTTGTGTTTGTGGGTAAACGGAGAATCATGCACTTGGAACCACTAGCAGCTGTTGTGCTACCAGGCAGAGAGAGCTTTTTCAGCAATGAAGCCAGGAAAAGGCAGGAGATGGATGGAGAAAGAGAGACAGAGACCTAGAACTTTCAGATCTAGTCATCTCTGACATCACATTCACCTTCTTGACCTTTCTAAGTTATCAAGCAATATACAATTGATCCTCATCAGTCAAAGATTGTTTACTTGCAAAGTTGCCTACTTGCTAAAAATTATTTGTAACAACAAACTCAATAATTTGCATGCACATATGCAGAACGGTAAAAAAAAATTGAGTTACCTGATATGGGTGTTCCCTGCTGAGGTCAAACAAGGGGCACATTCTGCCTTCTTATTTCAGCTTCAACCTGTAAACAAGTGTCCTTGTTAAGATCTATTTAGTACCATAGATTTTGTTTGTTTCATTTTGTTTTGTTTTGTTTTAAATCCAGTATTAACATACGGTGTTACATGAGTTTCAGGTATACAATATGATTCAACAATTCTGTACATTTCTCAGTGCTCATCAAGACAAGTACACTCTAAACCCCCTTTATCTATTTCACCCATCCCCTTACCCACCCCCACTCGTTCAACTACCAGTTTGTTCTCCATATTTAGAGTCTACTTTTTGTTTGTCTACTTTTTTCTTTGTTCATTCTTGATTCTTAAAGTCTACATCTGAGTAAAATCATATGCTATTTGTCTTTCTCTGACTTATTTCACTTAGCATTAGACTCTCTAGGTCTATCCACGTTGTTGTAAATGGTGAGATCTCATTCTTTTTATGGCTCAGTAGTATTCCATTGTGTATATACCACATCTTTTTTATCCATTCATCTACTGATAGACACTTGGGTCACTTCCATATCTTGGCTATTGTAAGTAATGCTGCAATAAATATAGGGGTGCATATATCTTTTTGTTTGTTTTTTATATTTTTATTTATTTAATTTACATCCAAGTTAGTTAGCTTATAGTGCAACAATGATTTCAGGGGTAGATTCCTTAATGCCCCTTACCCATTTAGCCCATCCCCCCTCCCACAACCCCTCCAGTAACCCTCTGTTTTGTCCCCCTCCCTGTTTTTATATTATTTTTGCTTCCCTTCCCTTGTGTTCATCTGTCCTGTGTCTTCAAATCCTCATATGAGTGAAGCCATATGATATTTGTCTTTGTCTGACTAATTTCATTTGGTATAATACCCTCTAGTTCCATCCACGTAGTTGCAAATGGCAAGATTTCATTCTTTTTGATTGCCGAGTAATACTCCATTGTATATATATACACCACATTTTCTTCATCCATTCATCCATCGATGGACATTTGGGCTCTTTCCATACTTTGGCTATTGTTGATAGTGCTGCTATAAACATTGGGGTGCATGTGCCACTTCGAAACAGCACACCTGTATCCCTTGGATAAATGCCTAGTGGTGCAATTGCTGGGTCGTAGGGTAGTTCTATTTTTAGTTTTTTTGAGAAACCTCCATACTGTTTTCCAGACTGGCTGCACGAGTTTGCATTCGCACCAGCAGTGCACAAGAGATCCTCTTTCTCTGCATCCTCACCAACATCTGTTGTTGCCTGAGTTGTTAATGTTAGCCATTCTGACAGGTGTGAGGTGGTATCTCATTGTGGTTTTGATTTGTATTTCCCTGATGATGAGTGATGTGGAGCATTTTTTCATGTGTAGGTTGGCCATCTGGATGTCTTCTTTGGAAAAGTGCTTATTCATGTCTTTTGCCCATTTCTTCACTGGTGCATATATCTTTTTGAATTAGTGTTTTTGTTTAATTCAGATAAGTACTCAGTAGTGGAATTACTGGATCATATGGTATTTCTATTTTTAACTTTTTGTGAAAACTCCATACTGTTTTCCACATTGGCTACACCTGCTCACATTCCCACCAACAGTGCAGTAGCGTTTCTTTTTCTTCACACCCTCATTAACATTTGTTATTTCTTGTGTTTTTTTTTCTATTTTAGCCATTCTGACAGGTGTAAGGTGATATCCCATTGTGATTTTTCTTAATGTTTATTTCTTTTGAGAGAGAGAGAAAGCGTGAGAGAGGGAGGGGCATA
Organism: Panthera onca; assembly: GCF_046562875.1. NCBI lineage: Eukaryota > Metazoa > Chordata > Mammalia > Carnivora > Felidae > Panthera > Panthera onca. The sequence goes on from NC_138344.1 coordinate 48,441,520, forward strand.
GAGAGGGAGGCACAGAATCTGAAGCAGGCTCCAGGCTCTGAGCTGTCAGCATAGAGCCCGACAAGGGGCTCAAACTGAGACAAAGTCAGACACCCAAACAACTGAGCCACCCAGGTGCCCCTTATCATTGTAATTTTGATTTACATTTCTCTGATGGTGAGTGATGTTGAGCATCTTTTCATGTGTTTGTTGACCATCTATATATCATCCTTGGAAAAATATCTATTCAGGTCCTCTGCCTGGTTTTTAATTGGGTTATTTGTTTGTTTGTTTTTTGGTGTTGTGTAAGTTCTTTATGATATCCCTTATCAGAGATATCATTTGCAAATATCTTCTCTCATTCAGTAAGTTGCCTTTTTGTTTTGTTGATGGTTTCCTTCACTGTACAGTTTTTTTTTTATTTTGGTGTAGCCCCAATAGTTTAATTTTGCTTCGGCTTCCATGCCTCAGAAGACATATCTAGAAAAATGTTTCTATAGCTGATGTCAATGAAATTACTGCCTATGTTTTCTCCTGGGAATTTAATGGTTTCAGGTCTCACAGTTAGGTCTTTAATCCTTTTGAGTTTATTTTTGTGTATGTTGTAAGAAAGTGGTGCAGTTTCATTCTTTTGCATGTCACTGTCCAGTTTTCCCAACACCATTTGTTGAAGAGACTATCTTTTTCCCACTGGGTATTCTCACCTCCTTTGCCATGGATTGAGTATAAAAGTGTGGGTTTATTTCTGGACTCTTTATTCTGTTCCATCAATCTATATGTCTATTTTTGTGCCAGTGGTACCATGTTTTTCTCATTTTTGTGCCTTTTGTGGGTGATTTCACTCTTTAAAATGGCTCACAAGGGGAGTGCTGAAGTTTGGTATTGTTTCCCTGAGCGCAAGAAGGCTGTGGCGTGCCTTATGGAGAAAATACATATTTTTGCAGTTTTCAGGCATCAGTTATAGTGCTCCTGCCTGTGAATTCTACATCAGTGATTCAACAATATACATTAAGTAAAGTGTCTTTAAACAGAAACACACATAAAACAAGGCTATTTATTGGTTGGCCAATGAAAATGTTGTGATCAGAACTCCCTGGAACCAAAAGGTTTATTCCTGAGAGCAATGGTTCAGTAACCACTAATTCAGTGTTTGTGGCAGCCTTATAGAACATCACTACCACAAATAATGAGAACTGACTGTATTCTCTTCTTGCTTAAATTAGAGTTGGAAGAAGTGGCACATGAGCTGGTATGAGGCTGAGGGAAAGCTTTACCAAAGGAGTGGAATGCAGACAGATGAATTTTATTTCACCAAGAAAGGAGTGGGAGAAGGCACTTGTAGGCTAAGAGAATAGCCTAAGCTATTCTTTTAGAATTTATTAGAGTGAGAAGGAGCAAAGCATGTTGAAGATCTGAAAGGTGAGAGATTGGATTACAAAAAGTAAGGGGAAGAGTAGTGTAGGAATTTAAGGAAAGTAAGAAAATACATACAGTGGATATTCTTGGTGCATGATCCACTTACCAAGCTTCCTTTCTCATTGATCTCCAATTTTGCCCTGGTATTAGTCCTTATCCTACACACCTTCCTGACTTGGAGAAAGCTGACTCCATCTTTGGCTCACAAAGTAGGGACTGGTTAAGGAAAGCTAATCATGGTAACCCTGTGCCTGGCCAGCAGATGGTTTAGGAATGGGAATGTGCCAATGGTGGCAAATGAAATTTGAATTACTGAAGTTTTTAATGAAGTTCTTCCTTTTATTTGAGTGATACTGATGGAAAGTCAATCTTACTTATCTATATTGAATATAGGCAAAGAAGACCATTGCCTTATTTCCTGCTGGCAGCCATTTTGTGATTTAAGAGAAGTCAGTCTGAGCACAGAACCTAAAACTTGGAGGAGGATGGAGCTGAGAGAACTGTAAGAAAATAGGGTAAGAGCCTTGATTATGTTATACCTTAAGCCTGAATATGTCTAGATTTCTGGTGATGTGAGCCAACTTCACTGTTCAAGCCTTGGAGTTGGTTTTCTGTTATTTGGAGTAGAAAGCCTCTTACCTGAAACAGTAGTTATCTAGGTATAGTCCTGAACAATATGTCCAAGATGAAGTCAACTGGACAGAGGAGACTGGGAATTCTGGTGAGTAAATCATAACCATAAAGTCTATTTTAGTGTTACATGATGTGTTTATTTCCCTTTTGTTATTTCCTAGCTTTAGTAAAGTCTTATGTAAGCCATGTGTTAGTATTGGAGTTTCCTTGCCCATGAGATTATGCTGAGAGTGTCTTGAACCCGTTATTCCAGGATCTGTAGAAATACAAAGCACTTGTCTAGATTTCTTTCTAGAAAATTCTAGATGTACTCACGTTCATATTTCCACCACTGGCAATGGTTTAGTTTATGAATCATCTTATTCTCTAGTGTATGCTGAGCTGTATGGTGTCTGTTAAACATCATACCAACTTTTTTTTTTAATTTATTGTCAAGTTAGCTAACATACAGTGTATACAGTGTGCTCTTGGTTTTAGGGGTAGATTCCCATGAGTCATCACTTGCATACAACACCCAGTGCACATCCCAACAAGTGCCCTCCTCAATGCCCATCACCCATTTTCCCCCTGCCTCCCCCATCAACTCTCAGTTTGTTTTCCACATTCAAGAGTCTCTTATGGCTTGCCTCCCTCTTTTTTTGAAACTATTTTTTCCGCTTCCCTTCCCCCATGGTCGTCCATTAAGTTTCTCAAGTTCCACATATGAGTGAAAACATGATATCTGTCTTTCTCTGCCTGACTTATTTCACTTAGCATAATACCCTCCAGTTCCATACACATTGTTGCAAATGGCAGGATTTCATTCTTTCTCATTGCCATGTAGTATTCCATTGTATATATAAACCACATCTTCTTCATCCATTCGTCTGTTGAGGGATATTTAGGCTCTTTCCATAATTTGGCTATTGTTGAAAGCGCTGCTATAAACACTGGGGTACATGTGCCCCTATGAATCAGCATTCCTATATCCTTTGGATAAATTCTTAGTAGCACTATTGCTGGGTCATAGGGTAGTTCTATTTTTAATTTTTTGAGGAACCTCCACACTGTTTTCCAGAGTGGCTGCACCAGTTTGCATTCCCACCAACAGTGCAAGAGAGTTCCCATTTCTCCACACCCTCACCAACATCTGTTGTTTCCTGAGTGGTTAATTTTAGCCACTCTGACTGGTATGAGGTGGTATCTCAATGTGGTTTTGATTTATATTTACCTGATGATGAGTGATGTTGAGCATCTTTTCATGTGTCTGTTGGCCATCTGGATGTCATCTTTGGAAAAGTGTTTATTCATGTCTTCTGCCCATTTCTTCACCGGATTATTTGTTTTTAGGGTGTTGAGTTTGGTAAGTTCTTTATAGATTTTGGATACTAACTCTTTATAAGATATATCATTTGCAAATATCTTCTCCCATTCTGTCAGTTGCCTTTTAGTTTCTTATTTGTTTCCTTTGCAGTACAGGAGCTTTTTATCTTGATGAGGTCCCAATAGTTCATTTTTGGTTTTGTTTCCCTTGCCTTCAGAGACATGTCAAGCAAGAAATTGCTGCAGCTGAGGTCAAAGAGGTTGTTGCCTATATTCTCCTCTAGGGTTGTGATGGTTTCCTGTTTCACATTTAGGTCTTTCATCCATTTTGAGTTTACTTTTGTGTATGGTATAAGAAAGTGATCCAGTTTCATTCTTCTGCATGTTGCTGTCCAGTTTATCTGAAACACAACTCCTTCATTTGAAACACACACACATACACAACATTATTAGTAAACTTGCTTGAAGATTTTGGGGCTTATATTGTAAAATTGCAAACTATTTAGAGGAATGTTAAATACTCTTATTCTTTTTTCAAAAAATGTTTCTTTATGTTTTGAGAGAGAGAGAGAGTGCACGCACATGCAGTGGTGAGGGGCAGAGATAGAGGGAAAGAGAAAGAGAGAAAGAGTGGGTGAGCAGTGGGGAGGGGCAGAGAGAAAAGAAGAGAATCCCAAGCAGGGTCTGCGTTCAGCACAGAGCCCTGCATAGGGCTTGATTTCACTACCGTGAGGTCATGACCTGAACTGCAATCAGGAGTGTGATGTGGGGCACCTAGATGGCTCAATCAGTTGGGCATCCGACTTTGTCTCAAGTCATGATCTCACAGTTTGTGAGTTCGAGCCCCTCATTGGACTCTGCTGACAGCTCAGAGCCTGGAGCCTGCTTCAGATTCTGTCTCCCTCTCTCTCTTTAAACTTCCCCGGCTTGCTCTCTTTCTCTCTCTCTCTCTCTTGCAATAATAAATAATAAACATAAAAAAATTTTTTTTAAAGTCTGATGCTTAACTGAGTCATGCAGTTACCCCTAAAGGCTCTTATTCTTAAAGGGGTGTGCAAACCAGGGGATTTTTTCCCTGCCCAGCTCCCTAGCTCATGTCATCCTTTTCCTTTCTTTCCTCAACCCTCCTGCACTCAACGAGTATACCAGGAATTCTGATTTCTTCTGCCTCTACATGCAGAACAATTCAGTTTTTCAAACCCAAATTTTGCTCTAGGCTCATTTTGCATATCCAAACCTATCAAGGTATTCAGCAGGACAAAAGGGACTTTGTTTTTTCTTTTTTTAATTTTTTTTAATGTTTATGTATTTTTGAGGCAGAGAGAAACAGAGCATGAGTGGGAGAGGGGGAGAGAGAGACACACACAGAAATCCGAAACAGGCTCCACGCTCTGAGCTGTCAGCACAGAGTCTATGTGGGGCTCGAACCCACGAACTGTGAGGTCATAACCTGAGCCGAAGTCAGACACTTAACTGACTGAGCCACCCAGGGGCCCCAACAAAAGGGACTGTCTTATAACAGAATCCACCCTCTTTTGAAGAAAACTGTCCTATGTCAATTAGCAATTTTAAGCATTCCTGTTTAAATATTCAGACCTTCTTGTTTGCACTAAGAAATATTAAGGATCATTTAGGCATGTTTAGGTCAGTGTGCTCATGAGTGATAATTGGCAACAGCCCCCCATCTCTAGCTGCTCTTGCCCATGTGGATATTATTCTTTTGATTCTGATGTTAGATCTGGATTTTATTCCGATTAAGTTAGATGGCATTCCCATACAGTACAAATACCACTTATATAAAATTCTTGCTTGTAGCCAAACATTCCAGAGCACTCACTTATCATTTATAAGAAAGATGTTTTTGGCCACTTTACCTATAAGGAATTTGCCTCTTTCTCTCTCTCTCTCTCTCTCTCCTCTCTCTCTCTCTGCCTGTCTCTCTATCTCAACATTGCTATTTACCTCAAGAATAATACCAACATTTTTCCTGGCAACTCAAATTGGGGCTCAGTAAGAAACCAACTCTTAGTGTGTTAGGGAAAAGAGGGAAAGGAATTCATTATTAGGATCCAGAGAATTAAAAAAAATAGTAACTTAACAACCTATTCTTGGGAAAGAGAGAAACGAGAGTAGCTTTGGAGTTCTGGAGACCTTGAGGTGGGAACTCACTGGCAGTATTTTACAGGTCAGCCTTGGGACAACCAGGCTGTAACTGCCTTCCATCTGTGTGTGTCTCTGTTAGAGGTATTATTTTATAAACCTTTTCAACTGAAGTATAACATATAAAAAGACACAGATCCTAAGTGTAGACCTCAGTGAATCTTCACCAAGTGAATATGTAACTAGCACACAGTTCAAGATATAGGACATTCATTATTTATCAGTGCTCTAGAAATCTCCCTCATGCCCCCTCCCCCAGTCATTACCCCTCAAAGGTATCCACTCTTCTGATTTTATCACACAAATTCATTGGGCCTATTTTTGAGCTGTATGTAAATGGAATCATTTGCTGTCTTGTTTCTTTTGCTCAAGATTATGCCTATGAGCATAATGTATCATTCCTATTACATATGACAGTAAATAGCTTGTTCTCATTGTTATATAGTACTCCAGTGAATACTATACTCCTAATGGATATTTGGGTTGTTTCCAATTCAGAGATACCATAAACAAAGCTACAAATGAATGTTTTTGCACATGTCTTTGAGTTCACACACGTTTTCATTTTCTAAGAGTGGAATTACTGGGTGATAAAGTAAGCATATATTCAGATTGAGTAAATATTGCCAAATAGCTTTCCAAAGAGACTATGCCAATTTACATTCCCACCAGTAGAGGATTAGAATTGCAGTTGTTCCATATCTTGCCAACACTTGGTTGTGCATTTAATAATTATTGTCTTTTCTGGTGAGTGAATAGTGTTATCTCATTCTGTGCATTTCCTTGATGAGAGCACCTTCTGTTCATATGCTCATTGAATACTTTCTTAGATATCCTTCATTGTGAAATGCCTGTTTAAGTATTTTAAACACTTTGTGAAAAATTTAAGTATTTTATTGGGTTGTCTATTTTTATTTTTATTTTTTGAATCCTTTGTTAGATTCTATACCTAAAATTTAAATTCCCAGGAGTGAGTTTGGTTGGCCCAGCCTGGACCACATTCTCATCTTTGTATGGAGTGTGGGAACTTGTGATTAGCAGTCTTTAAGAATTATATAAAGTGGGAGCAATGGAAGTTTTCCAAAGGAAGATCCATTGGACAGTAAAAACCAAATAATATATACTTTACAGTAGTTTTCATTTAAATACTCCTTCTTTTTAAGTGACAGTGTCCTGGAGCCATCATGAACCAGCATTTTCATTCCACATTTCAATAGAAATTTTAAGCTATTCTAAAAAGCCCTTTCGTTCTTAGTAATTCTAAAATTCTTGCAATATGATCATCAAATAAGAATCAGGAGTAATTTTGGTTAAATGCTTTATCTTTTCCTCCTTACACCAAATCTTACCTAATACTTTTATATTTCTTATTAAAACCTTATATTAACATTAACATATATAACATAGCATTAACTGTATAGTTAATATTTTTCAGTCACTGTCTCAACATGTTTTAACTACTTCTTTATAATATAAAAAGTAGATTAAATTTCTTATTTAAAGAAATTAATACATTATAGATAAGGCTAAAGTCCTTTTGACCAAATCCCCAAATCCCAGTACCCTACCCTCCAAACATAACATAACATGTTTGATATGAACAAAGCTACTTGGAGAGTGAACAGTATACATTGTTCCACAACTTGTTTTTTTTCCCTTCAACTCTTTGTATTATAATTCATAGTGTTGCATACATTTATGTTTATGGAAATATACAGTATCAATACACCATAATTTATTTAAGCAGTCCCTTTAGCGATGTTGTTTAAATTTCACATTATTTCCTATGAACTTTTCACATAAGAGGGAAAATATTTCTATACACAAGAGTGACCAAAAAGCTCTATGTGGAATACAGAGAAAAAAAGATCATTACTTTTATAGTCAGTATTTAAAAACAATTTTTTAAATGTTTATTTATTTTTGAGAGAGAGAGAGACAGAGTTTGAGTGGGGGAGGGACAGAAAGAGAGGGAAACACAGAATCCGAAGCAGGCTCCAGGCTCTGAGCTGTCAGCACAGAGTCCCATGTGAGGCTTGAACTCATGAACTGTGAGATCATGACCTGAGCCAAAGTTGGACACTTAACCAACTGAGCCACCTAATAGTCAGTATTTTTGTATTTATTCTGCAATAAACACTTTTTGTCCTTCAAGACAGTGTCCGTCATTTAAAACATGCCCTCCTATTCCAAAAATTCTATTATTTTATAGGTATTTCCAATTAGAGATGCCAAGTTTGTTTTTGTACTTTGACTGTTCACTAGACAGCTATAGTGTTTTAAACTGAAAAATATCTTCTTTGAAGAAGGAACTTTATTTTTGGCCTCAACAAGAGGCAAGAGAAGGAAGAAGATTTGAAATGCAGCAAATTTATTTAGCAAATTGCTTGCAGATTATTTACCTGCACTTGAGTCTCTCCAACCAAAAGTTAAACAAGTCTGTAGGTGGATAAGACCTTTAGTTCAGTGTATAAGTGGTTTCCTGCAAAACCCTGAAGCCATTTTATCACTCACCTTGTCTTAATAACAAAACTGGGGGTTAATCTATATTTGGTAAGAAAATTTGAAGACAGTTTATTCAATGGTTTAGACATTTGAGGCCATGTGTGACTTACAAGTGACTTCGTTACCTCAGAAATGTGGCATGCAAAGAAAGAAGACAAAATTACACACACATACATGCATACACACACAAACACACACACCAAATTGCTGATAGGATAATGTTCACTTTTTAAATAAAATTGAGTTTCTAAATGCTTGACAACTTGTCTCCTTGGTCTTATAAGGAGGTAATGTTATTTGTTTATTTATTTTTTTAATGTTTATTTTATTTTTGAGAGAGAAAGAGAGCGCCAACAGGGGAGGGGCAGAGAGAGAGTGAAACACACACAGAATCTGAAGCAGGTTCTGGGCTCTGTGGGGCTTGAACTCACGGACTGTGAGACCATGACCTGAACTGAAGTCAGATGCTTAACTGACTGAGCCACCTAAGCATCCCAAGGTAATGTTATTTTTATTCACACATTTGAATAATTTCAGATAGTGCAGAAATTCTCATTTGTATTATGTTTACTCTACATATTATAAATAAAATAAATTTCTTAAATGTTTAACTCAAATTGACTTTTATAGATAAATTCTCTAATTCAGATTTAAAAAGTTAGAGTAATAGAACCAATGAATACAATGCCTTTTATTTTTCCAGGGAATAATATAAAACATTTTACAATTAGAACTGTTACCTTTCTATCTGTTTAATAATTCAGGTAAATATCATTTAAAATCCTAAATGCTACTCATTTCAAGTAAAAGTTCAAGTCATTGTAGAAAGATCATATAGTTGTAGTAGTTATTGATATTTTTTCTAAATCCCCTTTTCATTTAATCAAACAATTTATAACTAAAAGTGAATGTTACTTTTAAGTTTATTTTATATGTGGGAGTGAAAACAAACAACAGCATTTGGTCAAAGTGCACAGTATTCATGGTATAGATATGGCTTCTCTATTGTAGAACTGGATCATGGCAATCAGAAACAACATAAAACCCATAAATATAAACATTGTGTAAGGTAAAAATTTGAGTGTTACATACGCATTTGCCCCATTGCTGGTAAACAACTTTCATTCCTGTTAATTGGCTACTATGTATCCAAAGGTAAGATACACACAGTTCCTGTATTCAAGGAACTCCCACACCAATTCAGGGAGCTCTTGAAGACAATTTGTAAGACAATGTGTTTGGTCCTGCAAAAGAGGTATGAATAATTTTTTAAAAGAATGACAGCTGATTAAAGCTTGAAAATTAAGGTAAGAATAAAGGGTTGTGAAAACAGAGTAAATCTGTATGGGGGAATTGTGAGAGACTTCAGAAGTGATGACATTTGAGCTGGAGCTTAAAAAATGAGTAACTGCCTTGCCAAGAAAGGTGAGGCAGAAGGGCACTGCAGGCAAAAAGCCAGCATGAGCAAATTTAGAGAGTAGTGATTCAGAACGCTTCCATGGCAGCATGTAAAGAGTCCTGTATTTCCTGCAGCTCTCAGGCAGATCCTGCTAAAAACAAGACCCAAGCTTTAATGGTAAAGTAAGCAAAACTACACAGGAGACTGAATACATGACCCCCACATGTTGGTCACACCAAAGTCAGAGTTCTGATGGGGAAAATACCAAACCCTGAAACCTCAGATGAGGACATTTGGTTGGAAGAGCCTGAGAATCTTGAAACCCCATGGTAGTGAGTTGAATAATGGCCACCCAAACATATTAAGTCCTAATCCTTGGAACTTGTAAATGTTATCGTATCTGGAAAAGGGTCTTTGCAGATGTAATTAAGACTCTTGAGAGAAGGAGATTACTCTGGATTATCCAGGTGGGCCCTAAATGTCCTCACAAGCGTTCTTACAAGATAGAGGCCGAGGGAAATAACAGACACACAGAGGATAAGGCAATATGAAGACAGAGCAGAGAGAGGTGTTACCACCAGCCAAGGAATGCCGACAGCTGCCAGCAGCTGGAAGAGATAAGGAATAGATTCTCTGGAGCCTCCAGAGGAAGTTCAGCCCAGCCAACACCTGGATTTTGGCCTCTGGCCTCCAGATTTGTAAGAAAATAAGTCCATGTCAGTTAAGCCACCCTGTTTGTTGTGGCAGCCCCAAGACATGAGTCCACCCAGATCCCCAGCACTCTCTGGACTGGCAGAAGCAGTTCTTTCATCCTTGCTGGCGTTGAGCAGTGTCCCTTACCTAGAAACCCTGCAAAATGTTACATGAGGCAGCGTCTCTCAAGATGAAGCTTGTCTTCTTCAAGATCCTGTCCCATCAATTCCTCCACATAAATAATGGATGCATTTTGGGGTCAGGTAGCAGCACAGTGTAAACAATGAAATATAGTCCCTATTCTGGGAGGAAATAAGATACACACCTAAGAATTGGCATGCCCAACAGAAACCAAGAGAGCATAAGCAAGAGTAGAGCTTGAAGAGTTAACTGCAAAGGGCAGACCACAAAGCCTGGATAAGAAGAATTGATTAACATGGGGGCATTCTCCCCTGACTCAGGGTTTAAAGTCCTGACAAGGATACTTGGACCCAGTCTTTTTTTTTTTTTAATAGATTTGTTTTAATGTTTATTTACTTTTGAGAGAGAGAGCATGTGAGCAGGGGCAGGGGGCAGAGAGGGAGACAGAGGGTCTGAAGCAGGTCTGCGCAATCAGGATCTGACACAGGGCTCCAACTCACAAACCATGAGATCATGACCTGAGCCAAAGTCAGACGCTTAACTGACTGAGCCACCCAGAAACCCCATGAAACTACATTTATAAGAATGTTAGAGTTCTGGAAAAGCAGAGGGATGTGGACATTATTACAATGGGCGGTAAGATGGCTGACCTATGGCGTTATGTTTCTAATAGCTAGCTATCAAGATCTGTAACCCAGAATGGAAGTAGGCTAGACTCTTCTTACAAGATCAGAAGTCCTAGTTCCTGAGGTGGGGTAGGGGAATGCTTCTCCCAGGAGACACAGTAAGGGTTCCACTATAACTGAAATTATGATTATTACTTAGTCATTTTGAGCTTCTCATGCTAGTGGACCCATAATCAAATAAAAGAGTTACTATATTGATAGGAGGCAGAGGGATTAACTCTGATTATTGTGAGGAACTAGTTTTGGACTATAAAGAAAGACGAGAAAAAGTATGTGTGGGACTCAGGGGGTTCACTTGGGCATGTCTTGGTATACTTGCATGTCCGATGATAGCTGTAAATGGGCTATTATAGCAACCACATCCCAATGAGGTTAATACAAGTGACGGTTCATATCCCTTGGGGATAAAAATCTGAGTCACCACTAGGCAACAACCCAGACTTATTGAAGTGCTGGTCAAGGGTGGGGGAAATCCAGACTAGGTGGTTTAGGAGAGAGATGATAAATATTAATTAATGCCCTGCGACCAGTTCCTACAGTGGGAGAAGCAGCTTATCCCACTAACCCTTGTGTCAGATTCCTGTTGCACTCTGCCTCATATCCTCTTGCCTAACTTTCATTTCAGTCCTTGCTGCAGCAACCAGCTGTGTAGAGATGTAATCAGACAGCAATCCACTTCCATTGTTTAGCGTATCACATACTTTCTGCACCTGGGTTTCACTGCCACTGGCATCGCTTGAGATGTCTGAAAGTACTCACCCATTCTGCATACAAGCAAATCTGGAAATAAGAGGCTTAACGGTCCATGAGGCAACCCCTGCCTGCTAGGGGATGGCAACTAGTGCAACATACTCCTTTGCTGGGAGGATAATTCTGGGGTGCATTCTCCATGGCTCTTCTGGGGTCCTTAGTGACAGAGAGCCCCAAATCAACTCAGCAGTATTGATCCAACTCAGAAACTCAAAGCCATCGCATTGGTTTTACCCTTTTCCTTGTTTTATCTTCTCAGGCCCTCATTCATGTTTCCTATGATCAGTAGTATGTTGGTAATGTTTAATAATTGGCTCTCCAGGAGAAAATAATTACCCTCGTGTGTAGTGTTTGCTAGTTTCTGGGGTGTAAGTACTCATCCTGTGGTTAATTTTAAGCCACCAATATGATATCATGAATCTACAGCGGTATAGACATGTGCACAATTGGTTCTGGGGAGCTAGCAGAGGCTGAGTCCAGGACACCACCGCTTGACAGCATGTTCAAAAATAAATGACCTGCACGCAAACCTTTGCCTTAGAAGACAGAGGGCGGCTCAAGAAAGACAAAGAGTTACCTACTTGTCTGGGCCAAGAATCAGAATGGTGGGTACACTGTGCTGACATTAGACATAGATACAAATAAGATGGAAAAACAAAAACAAAAACAAAAGAAAGCCCTCTGAGGTTGGGGGGAGAATTTCTACTGTTTAACACATTGATGGGGTATGGGGTGGGGAGCTGTGAGGGATAAGAATTTGGGGATACTCAGAAATTTCTAGCCTTTGGCCTGGATAGATAGTAATGCCATTTCCAGAGACACAGAATATAGGACAATGATGAGTTCAGTTTGGGATCTATTAAGTTTGAGGTTTCTTCATGACATTCAGGCAGACTTAGCTAGTGAGAAATACATGTGTGAAACTTACAAAAGAGCTAAGGGTGTGCCACAGGCACAGTATTATTGTGAAATTCTATTGTTGATAACTACGTATTATCCCTGGAATATCCTGGCTCCCTTCCTCTCCCCACACCCAGGCAGCAGTGAGTGCCTTCTGTATTTATTACCCTCAGGGAGGGCTGTTACTAGAGAAATGAAAAGAGAGATGAGTCAATGCTCAGTTTCTAAGTTTCAAAATAGAGCTGTGAATCTCGCAGTAGAGAAAAGCAAGTTGAGAAAAAGTTTTTTGAGCCTCAAAAGCCTACATTTTGACTGCCAAGAGCTAAAGTTGATGTCATTAGGACTGATTTAGGTAGAAGGAAAGATGATGTGAAGCAGCCAGTTTTCCTACCCTGAAGAGAGAGTTAGAGGTGACAAGAATGTATAGATGTGTGTCTCTGAGAAAGAACTCCCTGCCTACATCCTTGCTGCTGAGCTATCAGGAGAAGGCAATTGTAGAATACCTAACAATGGAGGAGCTCTAACAGAAAACGTGGTGTGCCTCACTACTGTCAGGAGGCCTGTGAGTTGGGAAACTCCAGATAGGTCTCCTGCAGACATAGCCTAGAGGCAGTAGCTGCAGTAGAAATGACAGTATAGTGTGATTTGACAGTGGAGTGGAGTCCAGATGCCAAGATTTCTGTCTCCACAGCAGTAGGGGTGCAGCATGTGGAAGTTTCCACAATGCTAAAAGGTGGAAAACAGAGGGCCACTGAACAAGAAGAGCCCTTAGAGATGGGACAACAATCAGAGAATGGCAGGTAAACTGACAACTGCTATGTATTTCCAATACAGAAGGAGAACAGGAGAAAACCAGACCCCCTCCTCCAATGCCATGACCATACAGAAGCTCCTGGTACTCAGACTCTACTCATAAGACAACGGGGAGAAAAGAAATATCATCATTTGATTAAGTAGAAATCTGAAAAGACTACATTATCATACCTCAAATTTACCATAACTCATTACCATAACTTACCAAAATCTACCACTCTAAAAAATTTAAAGAAAAAAAAACCATCTCAAGAGGTACAGAAGACATTGTTAAATAAAATCCAATGTCCATTTATGACCAATAATCTTACTATTGAACTAGAAATAGAAGTGAACTTCTTCACCAAAGAAAGGAGAGCAAACAAAACAAAACAAAAAAAGAAAACAAAAAAACCCAAAACCTTACAGCAAGTAGCATTCCCTTTAAAACCAGAAATATGTCAATTATACCCATGTTATCACCATGTCTATCCAAGTATTAGACAGGACACTAAGAAAAAGAAATACAGGAGGATTAGAACGGAAGAAACAATTCAAAGATGTTAATGAATGTCTACAAAAAAGAGAAGAAGTATTTTAGATGAAATGAACTTCAGGAAGTTTGTTGAATCCTAAAATAAGTATAGAAAATTCAGTTGGATTTCTGTACATCAGCAATAAACTGTTAGGATATGTAGTATTTTTAAAAGATACCATCTGTACAATAAAAAGACAAAATATAAACTATGTTGGAATAAATATAGTAAAATATGTGCAAGACCATAGTGGTGAAAATTGTAAAACTTTTTGAGACTTTAAGATCTACTTATTTATTTATTCATTTGTTTATTTTTAAATAAACTTCATTTTTTAGAACAGTTTAGGTTTATAACAAAATTTGTGAAGACAGTATAGAGAGTGCCTATATACCCTACATTTACTTCCACCTGTTATCAACATCTTATGTGAGTATGGTACATTTGTTACAATTAATAAATATTAATCCATTGTTATTAACTAAACTTTGTACTTTGTTCAGATTTTCATAGTTCTTACTAGTGCCCCCCCCCTTTTTTTTTTCTGTTCCAGGATCTCACTCAGGATATCACATTATATTACTACATTTTGTTATCCTGTCTCTTGAGACTCCTTGTGGCTGTGACTTTCGTTGTTTTCGATGGACCTTGACAATTTTGAGGAATACTGATCAGGTGTTTGCAGACCGTCTCTATAGTCAGACTATCTTATGTTTTTCTCCTGATTAGACTGGGGTTACAGATCTTTGGTCTCACAGAGGAAAAGTGCCATGTTCATCACATCATATCAAGGGTACATAGTATCAACATGACTTATCACTATTGATGTTGACCTTGATCGCCTGACTGAGGCTGTGTTTGTCAGGTTTCTCCACCCCACCCCCACCCCATTTTCCCTATTGTCCTATTTGGGAGAAAGTCGCTAAGTTTAAGCATAGCCCACAATGTAGCAGTAGGGAGTTATGTTCCCTCTCCTTGAGTATCTACATAAATTATTTGGAATTCTACATAAAACTTGTGTCTTCTCCCCTACTTATTTGATCATTTACTTATATTAGTATAGACTTGTGTATATTTATTTTGTTTTGGGTATAATTCAATACTACTTTATTTTGTTGCTCAAATTGTTCCAGCTTTGGCCATTGGGAGATCTTTGATATACCCCCATCATTGTGGGCTTGATTTTTTTTTTTTCCAGCATTTCTTTACTTTCTAGCACTAAAATATGCTTCAGGCTCATCTTGTACCTTTCTTGCCCCAGTACTAGAATCAGCTATTTCTCCAAGGGCGCTAGCTAGTTCCTTTTATTAAAGACCTTTCTTTATTTTTAACCAGCATAATTTCATTTTTTAAAATCTGAAACAATCTCAAACTTACAGAAAAGTTGAAAGTATAAAGAAAATTTTTTCTTGATCCTTTGAAGAAGATTTTATTGACTTGCTGCCCATGAACTTTCTAATACATTCGTACCTCGTACATCTTATAAACAAGGTCGTTTTCATCTACATAAACACAATACAGTCATCAGAATCCGGCAGTTAACATGCGTTACAATCACCTCATCCTCAGAAACATTCATGTTTCAGCAAATGCTTCAATAATGTCTTTTATAGCAATAGGGTTTGGTATTGTGGGGTGCCATGTCTCTGTGATGGCTGCTTTTATGTATCAACTTGGAGGGTGTTTTTGGAAGAGATTTACTTTTAAATTGGTGAACTTTGGGTAAAGCAGATTGCCCTTAATAGTGGGGTGGGCCTCATTCAGTCAATTAAAGGCCTGAATAGAATAAAAGACTGTTCTCCCCTAAGCAAGCAGGGATTCTCCAGAAGACAACCTTTGAACTATATCTGCATTATCAGCTCTCCTGCTGCTGGGCCACACTGCACATTTTGGACTTGCCAACCTCCATAACTGCGTGAGCAATTCCCTCTGGTAAATTTCTTTCATATATGTATATCCCATCAATATACACACACATACACCCATTGGTTCTTTCTCTGGAGAACCCTAACACAGTCTCTTTAATCTCTGTCTGCAATAGTTCCTCAGATTTCTTTGACTTCTATGTCCTTGCACTTTTGAAAATTACAGACTGGTTGTTTTATAGTAAATGTCCCTTAATTTGGGTATGTCTGATGCCTTTATCATGATTAGATTCTAGTTAGGCAGGAATAGCACTGAGGTATGCTCTGTTCTCTGCAATGCATTTTAGCAGATTCAAGATTTTGTTCTGCCCCATTACTGATCTTCAGTTTGAATACTTATTGTGGTGCTGTTGTTCATCCCTTCTCCCTATGTAATTAATAAGTATTTTGTGAAAAGATAAATCAAACTCTGTAAAAATCCCACTTGTCAAATTCTGAATTTACTCATTTAGTATAATTTACATCAGTATGGATTTACGGTATCAGATTTATTATTGGATTATAATCTGGTGCTATCATAATTTATTTTGGTGCTCAAATTAGTCTGTTTTTTGGCAGTGGGAGCCTCTTTTTGCTGGCTTCTGTGTCCTTTTGACATGTCTCCATCATTACTTCATTATTTTCTGGCATAATAAGATGTTTCATAAACAAGACTCTATAGCAGCATCATGTGTAATAGCAAAACAAAATGAAACAACAGCAAACAAATGTCAAAAAAAAGGAAGCATTGCCTTTAATTGCTGAAGTGGAAAGTTCAAACTCCCCTTTTTTTTTTAAGTTTAAAAAAGAGAAAGAGAGAGAGAGAGAGAGAGAGAGAGTTGGGGGAGGGACAAGAGGGGAGAGAGAATTCCAAGCAGACTCTGCATTGTCAGCATGGAGCCCCATGCCCCAGGTGGGGCTTGAACTCATGAACCGTGAGATCATGACCTGAGCTGAAATGAAGCGTAGGATGCTTAACCAACTGAGCCCCCAGGCACCCCTAAAGTTGAAACTTCTTAAAATGGCATGAAAGAGAAAATTAAAACTTTCTGGGTTTCAATAAGAGAAAACTTTTAGAATTTACTTCATTAAAAAAAAAAAGTATAAACATAAAAGATAATTCTGTCCTTGAATATAATAAACCATTGGGAAAAGCTTAGTAATCTGATGTTTCATTTATCTCAACTGACGCAAAAATTTTTAAGTAATCTCTAGGCCAATGGGGGCCTTGAACTCATGGCCCCAAGATCAAGAATCGCAAGCTGTACCACCTGAGACAGCCAGGTGCTCCTCAACTGATACAAATTTTGAACTATCATTAAGTTTCAGAGACACCATTGTCATTTATCTAATCAAAGTACTGCAGGGGTGCCTGGGTGGCTCAGTCAGTTGAGCATCCGACTTCAGCTCAGGTCATGATACTATGGTTTGTGAGTTCTAACCGCGCATCAGGCAGTCTGCTGTCAGCACAGAGCCTGCTTCGGATCCTCTCTTCCCCCTCTCTTTGCCCTTCGCTGCTCATTTTCTCTCTCTCAAAAAAAATAAATAAATACACTTAAAAATTTTTAAATTATAAAAAATAAACAATGTGCTGCAAACATTTGAAACAGCTAAATCATGTAATAAGAGGCGTTTACAAATTAAAAACAAAACACAAAAAAACATGTTACCCCAATGTCGAACAACAGAAGAATGATTGATTAATTGTGGTAGACTCATTCAATGGCATATCATACAGCAGTGAAAACAAGTTAAATACTACAACCATTTGGCATGAATTTATCTCACAAATAGAATGGCAAGAAAAATGGAAGTCCTCTTATGATTCCATTTATATAAAGATCAAAGAGATGAAAATGAACAATATGTTACTTAGGAATACATACCCATCTGGTAAAACAATTTAAAAAACACAAGAAAACAGGGGCATCTGGGTGGCTCAGTTGGCTAAGCTTCCAACTCTTGATTTCTGCTCCGGTCATGATCTCACCATTTGTGGGTTCGAGCCCTGTATTGGGCTCTGTGCTAACAGTGTGGAACCTGCTTGGAATTTTCTCCCCCACACCCACCCCCTGTATCTCCCCTGTTCACAGGCTCTCTCTCTCTCTCTTTCTCAAAATAAATAAATACACTTTATAAAATAAAATAAAAAAATTTTAAAAAACTTTAGGAAAAAAATAAGAAAATTAAAAAAAAACAAGAAAACAGTAAACAGAATTCAGAATAGTAGTTATCTCTTGGTAGGGGGAGGAAAGGGGATGGAATAGGAAGGCACAGATAATGCAAAAAAATTGTTGGTAATATTCTTTTACTTACAGTGGGTGATGAGTGCATTAGTGTTCATTTTTATTCTTCGTACCTTATACATTTTTATAACTTTTTGTATGTACTCAAAATGTAATTTAGAAATTTTTCTACAATTTGAGACACATTGAACACGTTTCCTATGTTGTCTAATATGGCAGTCACCAACCACAAGTAAACATTTTAAATTTAATTGTAAAATTATTCCTTATTTGTCTTAGCCACATTTTAAGTGCTCGACAACCAAGTGAACTAGTGGCTACCATGTTGGTAGTGTAGATATAGATTTCCTTCATAACACAAAGTTTTATTAGACAATATTGGACATAGTGCCTATCTCCAAGAAGAACACCCTTCTAGCACATGGGTTTTTCTCTCAGGATTGGAGAATGACAAATCCCCAGACTTGGAGAATCCAAGAGCAGAGATGACCTATATCCTAAGTATAGTCTTACATCAAAAGCTTTAAAGAAGTGTCCCTCATCCCCACCGCATGCCAGAGTGTAATGTCAGCAATACTACAGAAGTGATCCAAAGCTTGAATACCCAAAGCAGGCTGGAGACAGGTACCAAGTCTCAGAAGCCACAAAAATGATGCAGAGGGCCAGCAGCAAATGAGAGAGGTCAGATGCCCTGAAGGGGTTTTCTTCTTTGAGCCTAAAATTCCCTGGCCTGAAGACCAGAAATGGATTGGGAGTGCTGACTTCTCCGTGAATGCCAGAGGGCAAAAATGGTAGCAGAGACTGCTAGGTTCCCTGCCCCCCCACCCCCCCATCACTGGTCTCCCTTTCCTCCCTAGTGATAGAACCCAAGGTTCCCCAGAACAGTCTATATTTGCCAGCCTACCCTGTATTTAGATACAGCTATGTGACTCAGTTCTGTTCTATGAGTTTAAGTAAAAGACTCCATAAGCCTTTCTTAAAAAGACAAGCATGAGACCTGAACTCCCATCTTTATCCCCTCATCTGTCTTGTTGCCTGGAACAGGATGTAAGGGTTGGAGCCTGAGGCACTCTCTGGACTAGAGCATAAGGGCCACACCTATAAATGGCGAAGCAGCCAGCTTTACAGTGCCTGAATTTCTGATGCCTTTGTGGAGCAATGTAGCCTTATTTACCCTGGCCTACCTACCTCTGGACTTAAATGGGAGAACAATGTAACATCTACCCTTAAATTCTGTTACTTTGGGTTAGGATTACTAACAGCCAAGTTTCACTCTAATGGATACAGAGGTCTATGATTAGAGACCAGTGGGAAGAAAAATGTTTCCATTAATGCCAGCGGGGAGTGATGAGGGCTCTGCTATGCCCTCCATCCCTGAGATGATGTAGCACCACAGCTGCCGGCTAGAATGTAGAATTAATCTTAACAAAAAGAGGGTTGAGGAAGACCAGTGAACTAATCAGGACTAAGTTTTCTACCACTGGGCAGACAGGAAGCTTAACTATAGGAACTAAGTTCGGTTACAGAAAATTATATAGCACCATTTCTTGCACTATTGAGCTCTGAGTCTGAGATCTCTACAAGGATTGTACCTCACCATGCCGATGGCAATGTATGAGGTTCAGGGAGGGAGTTTAGAATGGAAGGAGAAAAACAGTGAACCTTAAAGATCTCAAAAATCCAGCGTTAGAGAGAGGAGTGGCAGCCAGCAGATATTAAGAGTAAGAAAGAATTAAAGAACTTTCAAGCAAGGCTTTTGGATGCTTTAGAGAATAACCAACATTAAAGTATCTTTCATAAGGTTTCCCTTGTTAGATCTGTTATTCAACACCAGTCTTCCTGTGATTAGGGAACTATAAAATCCGTCAGACATGACTATAATAAGCATGATTATTCCATAGCACAGGAGGTCCTAGTTCATTGTATTTTTCTCCCTTTTTTCGCTACCTTCCATTGCTGCTACAGGTCAAGGCTTAGTTAAGCAGGTCTAGAGGGTTAAGCCTGGAGGCTGGACGTCATTGGTAGGCTTAAAAGACAGACCATACGACAGGAAATCGCTTATGAATTGGCACAGTGTTTAAAAATCACAAGGAGAGAATTTCAGATCCTGAGTCCAGGAATGATGAGATCCCTTCAGGCCTCCCCATATGCTGCCACGCTCACGCTGGGCTTTCCCCCACGAGGTCCCAAGGTCCAGCTTCTATTGGAATTGGCAGCCTTTACTAAGAACGCGCTCTGATTTTTGGCTTGTGGTGAAGCTAGGATTAAGCGCTCCTGATCCCAGGCGTCTAGAAAGAGGCAGAGCTGTGGAGCGGATCTGAGTGAGACTTGTTGTTGGGGAAAACCGCAGCTTTGTTTCCCAGGGGAAGGGCTGACGTCCCCCGGCCTCCACGGCTTGCTCCACGCGACGCCTGGCGCTGCACCGCTCTCACAGGCGGGCGCGTTGGCCAACCTCCCGGGACGGGAGCGGCCGGCGCGCCCCCGCCACGCGTGCCCCCGCCACGCGCACTCTCCACGCCCTGAGCCCCGCCACGCGCGTGCCTCCTACCCGAGCCCCTGACGCACGCTGTCCTCACGGCGCGCGCCCCCACCCCCACGCCCCAGCAGGCGCGCCGCCGCCGAGGCGTTGCGGGCTCTTTCCCGCCGCGCTTCCTAGTGCCACTAGCGCCCACTGGCCGGGGGAGGCGCTGCCGCCGCCGGGGGAGCACCGCCTCCTCTTCCTCCACCTCCTCCCGCCTCCTCCCAGTTCTCCTCCTCCACCTCCTTCTCACTACAGTTCCCACTCCAGGGCGGGGGCAAGCGCGTCCAGTTTGCTGGAGCTGTTCGGAAATGGCAACTTGCGCGGTGGAGGTGTTCGGGCTCCCGGAGGATGAGGTGCGGAGGCCGAGGGGCTGCGGGGCGGGCTTCCCTTCGCGCTGCTCACCAGCCGGACCGGAGGCGGCGGCGGCGGCGGCGGCGGCGGCCGGAGGGTCGTCTGTCAGCCCCCGCCTCCCCATGCGCGAGCCCCGGGAGCGCGCTGGGCGCCGTGGGGACCTGGGGCGGCCCGGCGCGCGCACGGGGGCGGTGGGGAGTGCTTCCTCTAGCTAGCAGCGTTTTCTTCGCCAGCCTGGAGACTCCACACCCCTCTCCGCCCGGAGCCGCCGCCTTCCTTGTCAGTTTCCTTCAGGAAGTGTAGAGGAGGGGTGCTAGGCAGCGAGCCGCATGAGTGCGCGGGGGACGCGCATCGCCCCGCCGGCCCCTTCCTGCCACCCCCAGCCGAGGGTGTGTGAGCTCCGGGGGGCGGGGGTGGGGTGGGGTGGGGTGGGGCGGATTTCCCTGGAGTTCAGCATCCCGGCTGTTGTTTAGCCTCCGCTCGCAGAGGCCCGCTGGACTTAACTTCATGGACTTTGACATGAAGACTTCCAAGGGAATTGTCATTAGCTATTTTGGCTTTTATTTTATTATTATTTATTATTATTATTATTTTAATCTGAAATCGTTCTTAACCTTCTAACTGGAGACGGCAGTGGGAAAGCAGGCAGATAGATTGTTCTCTTCATGTTTAGCAACAAGTGCCAAGTGTGGAAAGTTCATGCTATATTTCACCAGTCTTCAGTAATATATAAAAAATAAAGCTGTAATGTATACTTTAAAGAACTTCCCACAGCTATCCAGTTTGAAAATTAAGTTCCATGATTTGAGAAGGTAAAGCTGTCCCTTGCGAAATAACTTAATGCTGGTTATACCTTAACACTTACTAAAAATAAGGGCATTTGGAAAGACTTGTTCCGTTTTAAATGAGATGTGGCTTCCCTGAATTCTTGATTCAAAATGGGAATGGGTGGGAAATGAAAGGCTATATAGTCTAACAGCGACTAGTTCAGTTTGGGGGGGAAATCAGATTTAAGCATTTTTGTTGACTGGCTAAGCTGTCACAAGTACCTGTTATCAAGATTGGACCCAATTATCTAAGTACATCACCTTAATTTTATCTTTTGAGAGTGTTGGCATAGTGCCTTCTCTTAGTCACTTGGTATCTTCAAACGTCTTTTACAAAATGTCTTTTACATTTATCTTGACAGCTCTTTGTACATGAACAGTGGGCAACTTGTTTATGCTGGCAGGTTATCTCAGAGTGTTTTGAGAATGATCATGTGATAGATTAGAATTTAATTTCTCAGTTATTGCCACCAGAAGAGAATCAAAGCAGTGGTGGAAAAATGGTGGCAGCTTGGTAGACCCTCAGAAACAGTAGACAATATGTTATGGCTAAAGATGATATTCCGGGTGAGGTCCTTTACCGTTCTGCAGAAGAGATCAGAGGAAAATAATGGAGTGTTGAACCTGTGATAGCTTTCTTCTTATCAGTCAGGTCTTCCTGCTTTGCTACAATAAGCTGTTTAATGCAGATAACGTCAAGCTGATATCCAACCCATTCAGGCTGACCTTGGACTTTCTTTCCTTGTTAATATTCAGAGGTAGGTCCTGATTCCAGATTTCTCATCTCTTTCCCTTCCAGGGAATATTGCCAAAGGTATTGTGCACTGTTTTCTCTTTGGTGCAGATTCTGTGTTTTCAGTTACCTGCTTTTCACATCACCCTCCCACCCAGCTGAAATAAGATGAATTATGGCTGTTAGTGGGTGGTCAGTAAGCAATTGGGACTGAAGGCCAGAAACTCCACCCATTGAAATGAGGTTTTCCTGAACTTGCTTCCTGAAGGATTTGTACTTCTGGGAAGTTTCATGGCCTGAGGCCCACTCTGTTTGCCTGATGGGAGTCCATTTGTGAGTCCCAGGACTCAAAGTTCCTTGCAGCTCCCTCTGTCCACTTTGTCCACATTGAGGAAGAGAGTGAGATGGGCAAATAAGAGACATGATGGAGTGCTGTCTTCTGCTTCTCCACTGTAATTTAGATTATTCATCCAACAGACATTTATTAACTGTCTGTTCTGTATCAACGCAGTATGCTGGCCACCAGGGACACAGAGAGAAAAAAAAACGGCCCCTGCCTGTTTGTGAGGAGCTCACAGTCTAGTGGGAAAGATAAAAATCACTTGTTTTCTGTTTTCTGGTAGAGGTTGACATCTCATCACTATTATTTGTCATTTATTTTCTGGTTCATCACGAAGTAAAAGAGGGCTTAGAAGAGCTTCCCCTCACTGTTTGGTTGTTTTGTTTTGTTTTGTTTTGTTTTGTTTTTGTTTTTTAGAAGAAAAACTTTGCAGATGTGTTATTTTCTAGAACTCACAGACAGCCTGGTAATAGGCAGCCCTCTACTGTTGATTAAAAGTAAGGTAGCTTTTCTGTTACCGCAAAAAGTGATGATTATTTTAAATTTGAAACTGAAACAAGAAGAAAAACGAACAGGCGTGGGATACAAGATGCTTGGAGAATTAGAATTTAACTGATATTTTTAAATGCTGAGTCACACCATAAGAGCATATTAATGTTGAAGTAGGCCAAAGTTTAGATCATAATTCCTCTCTATCACTTTTCAGTGAATTTTAGCTATTATTCCACATGTTAATGTCTTTTAGTGAGAGGTGGCCCTGGCTTTGCGTGCAGATTTTGTCATAAAGCATGACAAACTAAGGAAGTAGTGTAATATAAGTTATACCAGATTTGCTCTGACAGTCTCTTGGGATTAACAGTAGAGGCCAATTCCCACTTTGGTGAGGAGGAGTGTGGTAGCTATGGACACTGGAATTCAACAACCCTTCCACTCTCTTTTCATGGACTTCCCTGTTATGCAGAGATTAGAAAGCTGGACTCTATGTTTCCCATACTCTCTTGCACTTAGCATTTCTAGAAATGGGTTTTGAAATAGGTTTCCCAGTTTGGTGTACTTACTTGAGATGTGGAAAGTAGAAATGAAGTGGAGTATAAGTTCGTGTTTCTTTGGCTCTTTCTGCTGCCAAGCATAGTCATGTAGACATTGACTTTTTCTGCCAAAGCATTTTCAGTATCTGGTATCTTGGGGCTTTGGTAGGAAGTTGCAGAACCAGTGGTCGTGGCAACTTCCTGATGACTAGATACAGTATGTTTGTAAAGCCAGCAGATCTGGTGGTGGCTCCTGATTACCTACCTTCCTGACTGGGGCAGAAGTTGGCAGTTTCTTGGGTGGGCCAGTTCTCAGATGTTTCAGGATCCTGCGGGGGCCTCGCCTACAGCCTGCCCCTCCAGCTCTTCAACGATTTTGTAGGCGCCTAATTCCCTGTATTAACTTCTTTCTTTTCAAAACACCTGGAGTGATTTCTGTTTCCTGCAACTGAAAGCTGACTGAAGCAAGGTGAAGAAGGAAGGAAAGGGAAAGAGTTGAGAGTGTCCAGGGCCAGTTTGGAAGTACAGGATGCACCTGTAGAGGAATGGGTGCCCTGGGTGGGTGACAGCTCCGACAGCACATCAGCAGCAGGGTAGTTAAGAAGTGCATATTACTGACACTTCGACAACCACCGATGCCAAGCGGAACCAGACCCCATCTGCCCTGGCATCATACTGAACCGGGGAGCACAGTGCCCAAGCTTTTATTCACCGCACAAAAAAGGAGAAGCACATTTGAAGCTGCACCTGTGTCAGTTGGGCCACAAACTTTCATGTGTTGTTTTTGCCATTGCTCCTTTTTGGCAGCTCCTTAATTCTATCCTCATTCTATTTTTCATGGTACCGGAGAAGTGGATGCATACAATTCATTTTCTAGCAATTTGCTTTTGAGTTATTCTAAACCAAGAGAAAAGTTGGAAGCACAGTGCAAATAACTCCAGATCCTCCTCACATGGTTCTCCTGCTATTGACAAGTCACTACCATTGCCCCATCATCCTTTTTTGCCCTTTTTATTAGTCTTTTTCTAAACCATTGGAGGCCAAGCTGCAGAAACAATGCCCTCTCACCTCTAAATGCGCTAGTGTGTATTTTCCTAAAACAAGAACACTTCTACATAACAGCCATCCAACCTCTAAGCCAGAAAATAAGCATGGATATGACACTACCATCCAATCTTCAGATCCCGTCAATCCTTGACAGGTGTTTTAATATTTCCCTTTTTCCTTTCTGGTCCAGGAGCCCATGTAGGAGCATATGCTGCATGTACTTGTCTTTGCAGTCTATTCTAATCTCTATCAGTTCCTTGGTCTTTTTTTGACAGATTACAAGCTGTACAACCTGTAGGATGTTCCTTAGCTGGGGTTTGGTTGCTGGTTCTTCAGGACCATGTCGAAGTCATGCTTTTTTGGGTAGGAATCACAGAGATGATGCTGTGTTCTTATCAGTGCATCACATCAGGGGGTACATGGGGTACATGATATTGACTTGTCCCATCACTGTCAATGGTAACCTTGCTCACTTGATCATTTTGGTGTCTGTCAGGTTTCTGTTTTGTCATGTCACCATTTTCCCCTTCCTAATGATTTGTATTTTTTGTGGGGATGTCTTCAGAGATTATGCCAGTAGCCTGTCCTTCCTCATCAGATCTCCATCCACCACTTTCACCATTCATTGATGACTTCCACCTGAATCAAACACCACTATTTTTTTTTACTTCTATCTTTATTAATAGGCATTCTATGTAAGAAGAGCTTTCCCTTTCTCCTCCATTTATTTATTCATTTATTTTCATCAGCATGGATGTGTAGAATTCCACCTTATTCAATGGGTTGTAATTAATTACTATCATTAAATATTTTGTTACTCAAATTGTCAGAGTTTGGTCATAGGAAGACTTTTTAAGGGGGTTCCTAGGTCATTGTGACAAGTCTCCATCATTCTTTGAACACTTCATTACATTCTGGCTGAAGATGTTCCAGACTCCTCTTGTATTTTGCCTAGCCCACCATTGTCTAGAACCAGCCATTTCTTCTAGGAACATTGGTTTCATTTAGTAGAAAATGGTTTTCATTTTTTATTTTTTTTAATGTTTATTTTATTTATTTTTTGAGAGAGAGCAAGAGAGAGGGAGAGCAAGCGAGCAGGGGAGGGGCAGAGAGAAGGGGAGAGAGAGGATTCCAAGCAGGCTCCACACTGTCAGTGCAGAGCCTAATGCGGGGTTCAAACTCACAAACCGTGAGATCACGACATGAGCCGAAATCAAGAGTTGGACGCTTAACCCACTGAGCCACTCAGGTGCCCTCGTAGAAAATGCTTTTTAGAAGCCAGGCACTAAGATCTGGGTGCTCAGTGTGCTCACACCTGCTGGATGTCATTGCTTTTCAGCAATCTCAGCAAACACTTAAGTGTGCGTGTGTGTGTGTGTGTGTGTGTGTGTGTGTGTACTGTGTGTTTATTTATGTACATACATAAATGTATACCTATTTCTATATCAATCTGTATTTAAAAATTATTAATTCAGGGGCACCTGGGTGGCTCAGTAGGTGAAGCGCCAGAGTCTTGATTTTGGCTCAGGTCATGACCTCACCATTCCTGAGATCAAGCCCCACATCAGGCTCTGTGCTGACAGTGTGGTGCCTGCTTGGAATTCTTTCTCTCTCTCATGCTCTCTGCCCCTCCCTGCTCACGCACATGCTTTCTCTTTCTCAAAATAAATAAACATTAAAAAGTAAATAAATAAAAAGCATTAATTCATAGCACTTTCTCAATTTAAAATATCATGCCTCAGGGTTCTTTCCAGTCATCAGTACCTTCTCTACCAATGAAAATTCTTACTTTTCTTAGTCTCACTATATTTACGTATTTTCCCAATTCATTTACTTATGTTTTTTGTGTACCTAATTTCCTAATCATGCAAGCATCTTCTCTGTCTGCCACTTGTGCACCCCCACTTTCAGCTTTCATAGTACTGCTGTTGCAACTTTGTGCAACCTCCTCTGTGTCCCAAGCCATTGGGTACCCACTGATGCATCTCTGTATGGCACCTCCCTTTTCCTCTAGTCCCCCATGCTGCTGAGCATGTTGACCATGCACTTCCATGAAACTCCCTCCTCCCCTGACCCCTGCCTAAGGTGGGCCTGACGGTGACTCCTCTGCACCAAGAAGAGAAGGTTAGAAGGGATTAAATGTGTATATATATATATATTTTACAGGTAACTATTAGCAATTCATATATCATATAGGAATAGAATCTTGGAGCTGGAAGGCACCTGTAAATAAGTCATTTATGGTGCATAGGGGTATAGAAAATTGAATTTGACTAGGATGGAATTCTGGCTCTGTCATTCTCTGTGATCTGGCATAGGTATTTGACATCTGTCAGAGCGGGATATTTACATCAACTGATAGGGTGACCATCCCCTAGCTGTGTCTGGTATTCATATTTTACAGTACCTAGAGAATGTGAGATTGCTGATTTGAGTTGCTAAACCCACTGTTCTACTGAATTCTGTGGCCATCAGTGTTACTGGCCTCTCCCTTCTCTGTGTGGCTCCCTTGCTAATCCTATCAAAGTTTTAAGAGGATAAACAAATGCAGAAGGTAGGAGAAGTCTGTAGATAAATGCAGGGAGAAAGACACAGCAAAATGAAAAAAGGTTTTGATAAGACTTTCCTGAAGTCTTGAGGAATAAATATGTCTGTGGTGCAGCATCATAACTGCATGACCTGACCCAAATGTTTGGCTTCCCCCATCTGAGATATGCTGTGGCAACGAATGCAAACAATCATGCCAGTGCATAAAGATGTTTTAATGAAAATATCCTCCCTCAAAGTAAAAGAGTCAGCCTAAATATAATCAGAGCTGCCTTTAATCGAGTGTCTGCTGTATTTCAAGTACCAGGCCACATGTTCTTATACATCAGTTATTTAAAAAAATTTTTTAAGTATATTTACTTTGAGATAGAGACAGAGAAAGTGAGTAGGGGAGGGGCAGAGAGAGGGAGAGAGAATCCCAAGCAGGCTCTGCACTGTCAGCATGGAGCCTGATGAGTGTCTTGAACTCACAAATTGTGAGATCATGACCTGAGCTGAAACCAAGAGTCGGACGCTTAACTAACTGAGCCACCCAGACACCCCTCACACTTCAGTTATAACCATTGAATCAGTTTTGCAAATGTAGATAGTGTTATCCCCATTTTACAGATGAGGAGTCTGAGATTGTGATTTGCTCAAGGACTCAGTCCTATTAGGTAGCAGATCTGGACTTGAATCTCAGATTTTGTTAATACTAAAGACTTGGTCTTTCCAGTGTCCTGCTGCAAATAATTGCCTAAATAAAAGAATTTAACAGAAAGAGTCTCTTTCATAGGAAGGTTATAAATATAACATGCAAAATTAACTTGTAACTGTTTTTATGTTCTTCCATATCTTCTGTCTTTTTGTTGTTGTTGTTAATAGGTTTTAGGTAGACCTTGAATTCTGTGTTTGCTTAAAAAATATTTGTCCAGCAGTGACTATGTGTAAGGCATTTGGATCAGGCCATGAGGTGATAATGATGAAAGGCAGACTTCACTGAATTTATAGCCTACAGGAAGAGAAGGACAGTAATTATGTAATCACACAAACATTTTATAAATGTTATGAAGGAGAAAGAATGTGAGATAAAAACATATAATAGGAAAGATGAATTAATCTTTCATGGTATGAAGGAGGGGAGAAAGTCTAAGGAAAGACTGAGGAAGTCATCTTTATTTATTTATTTAAAAAAAATTTTTTTTAACTTTTATTCATTTTTTGAGACAGAGAGAGACAGAGCATGAACGGGGGAGGGTCAGAGAGAGGGAGACACAGAATCTGAAACAGGCTCCAGGCTCTGAGCTGTTAGCACGGAGCCCTACGCGGGGCTCGAACTCACGGACCGTGAGATCACGACCTGAGCCGAAGACGGCCGCTTAACCGACTGAGCCACCCAGGCACTCCTGAGGAAGTCATCTTTAAACTGAACCTAAGGATGAATAGGAGTTAGCCAGGTGAAGAGTGAGGCAAAAAGCCTTGCAGGTAAACAGAACCACATGTGGAGAAGATGAGATGGAGAGGAACATAAAGAAGACTAGAATGGTGGAGGAGAAAGGACAGGGCCAGGACATAAATCTGGAGAGGAGAGAAGAGCAGAGCCCAGGCAGGCAGTGCCTGAAAGTCACATTAAGGATTTTGAATTGGATCCCCAGTGGAATGGAAACTCACTAAACATGTGTGTGTACATGCACACACGCGCGCGCACACACACACACACACACACACCATCATCATCATTGACATTTCAATGTTAATATTTGTTCCTCACATACTTAACTTTTTCCCTACTTATTATTTCTTCATTTCTTGTCACATCTCCTGGCTTTCCATGTAGGATCACTTTTTTCTGCCTGAGGTGTATCCTGTAGAAGTTTTTTTAGTGAGTGTTTGCTGGTAATAAATTTCCTTGGTTTTGTTTTTGTCTGAAAACATCTTTATTTTGATTTTTTTTCTTTTTGGGGGGGAGCGGGGAGAGGAGTAAAATTTACAAATAGTGAAATGCATGATTTTAAAGTACACTTAGATGTACAGTGCTTTTTTTTTTTAAGTTTATTTATTTTAAGAGAGAGAAAGCACGAGCAGGGGAGGGACAGAGAGAAGGAGAGAGAGAATCCTGTGAAGGCTCCACACTGTCAGCACGGAACCCGACGTGGGGCTCAATCCCATGAACTGTGAGATCATGACTTGAGCCAAGATCAAGAGTCAGACGCTTAGCCAACTGAGCCACCCAGATGCCCCAAAGTACAGTGCTTTTCAACATGTCTAACCCACAACTCAGTTAAGATCTAGAATATTTCTGGGGCGCCTTGGTGGCGCAGTCGGTTAAGCGTCCGACTTCAGCCAGGTCACGATCTCGCGGTCCGTGAGTTCGAGCCCTGCGTCAGGCTCTGGGCTGATGGCTCGGAGCCTGGAGCCTGTTTCCGATTCTGTGTCTCCCTCTCTCTCTGCCCCTCCCCCGTTCATGCTCTGTCTCTCTCTGTCCCAAAAATAAATTAAAAAAAAAAAACGTTGAAAAAAAAAATTAAAAAAAAAAAAAAAAAAAAAAAAGATCTAGAATATTTCTATTACTCCAGAATGTCCCTTTGGGCTCTCTTCCAGTCAACTCCCCACTTCACTCTCCAGAGACAACCTTTTATCACCATGGATTAGTTTTGCCTGTCCTGGAATTTCATATAAATGAAATCATACAGTGTGTACACTTTTGTATGTGGCTCCTTTTGTCTAATGTAATGCTTTTCAGTTGCCCATGTGGTTGTTTGTATAAGCAACTCATTCTTTTTATTGCTGAGTAGTATTCCATTGTATGAATAAACCAGATGTTTATCCATTTTCCCTCTGACAGATACTTCCATTGTTTCCAGCTTTTGGCTCTTATGAATAAACCTACTGTGAACATTCATCTACACATCTTATGAAAGTATCTTTTCCACAAGTATAGGTTATTAGCTTGATGTGTATCTTTCCAGAGGCATTTTGTGTATAAACGTATATGGTGCCATCACATATAAGAGTAGTGTTAAAATGTGAAGTGATGATGAGCTGTTTTTTTTTTTTGGAAATTATACAGTACTGATTGAATAAGTAAAGTGGTAGTTTTTGAGAAGGGAAATAGTCCCACAACTGCATTAACTACAGCACTTCCCTTTCTTACCTTCTTGCTCTTTACCTGTGCATATCAACTTTTGTTAAAACACAGGCTACTGGCTCCACCACTGCCTGATTGAGTAGGTATGGGGCCTGAACTTTTGTGTTTCTAATAAATTGCCATGTGGTGCTCATATTACTGGTGCAGGGAATACACTTTGAGAACCACAGCTCTCTCTTAAATCTAAGGATTTTGAGTATTCTAGTTTATTATGGTTATTAATGCCAGACGCTTCTTAGGATCTTTGACCATGCATAGCAAATATATAGGAGTCATGTACTCCACCCTTACTGGGATAATCCTCACTTTATGTATTTTCCAGTAAGAGTGATCTAGCATTTACAATTTTGTAACAGGTTTCAAGTAAATTTACACACCAGAGGAAGAAAACTTCTGGCAGTCATAGGTTCAGATTTTTAGTTTTGAAAATATGGTCACCATAAATTATATTACATGTTGCCAAAAAAAAAAAAAAAAGAAAAGAAAAAAGAAAAGAAAAGAAAGTACATCCCTCCTTCCAACTCTAGTCATTTTTTGTTAAATAAATATGCAATATTATTACATTATGTGAATATAGTATTATTCATGTTGGAACCATTGTGCCATGTTTATAATTATGGCACATTTTTTGTTTGCTTTAGTTTTTTTTTTAAGTTCATTTATTTATTTTGAGAGAGAGAGAGAACAAGTGAGCACAAGTGGGGGAGGGGCAGAGAGAAAGAGAGACAGAATCCCAAGCAGGCTCCTTGCCATCAGAGCAGAGCCCAATGTAAGGCTTGAACTCACGAACTGTGAGATCACAACCTGAGCCGAGATCAAGGGTCAGAGGGTGAACCCACTGAACCACCCAGGTGCCCCTTGCTTTAGTTTTCTGTATACTTGTCACAAATTTGCAAACTGTCTGACAGAGTTTTGAAACTACTCAATGTAAATGTCATATATATACGACATTGAGTGTGTATGTATGTGTATATAGAGCTATCCATTCCTTTTTCTTCATTCTTGTCAGAGACAGCCTCTTGCCACATCGCATTCTATCTGAACTGCTTGCACTCTACACCTGATGTGTAGCCATCACCTGCAGGCTTCCATTTGCCCTTATTGTGAGAATCCCCTTTATCTTTTTTTCTGTGTTGGAGCTCCTGTTTCTGTAATCTCTTGTCTTCCTCCTCCCTAATTTATTCCATCATTTGCTAATATACATCCTCTGTACAGTAGGCAGTTACTTTTGACTGGAGTATAGCATGATAGGGTTATCTGAACTTGTCATTTCACTGTGGGGTTCTCACATATAAGTACTTACAACATTTGGTTCCTCCCCTCCCTGGCATCATTCAGTTTCCTCAAAGAGAAGTCTTCCAGTCATCTGTTTTGTGGGTATAGATCTGGCAGCCAGTGTTCTGGGCTCACTGTACAAACTTTTCCTTTCTTGATAAAATGCCTTAATCCTTCTTTCAGCTACTTCAGAAAGCTTTGTGGTTAATCAAGAATTTGTTACCCTCTGCTCTGTGCCAAGTATTCTACTGAGTTTCACAGAGGATACAAAGATAATGAAAAGATAAGTTTCCTGAGCTTCAAAATACCACAATTTTAATAGTGCAGAAAGACACATCGTTTATCTCCGCAGATACAAGACCATATGTGATAAGTGCTGTAAAAGTGGGCTTTAACATCGAGAGGGGAGAATTCATTTCAACTATGAAATCTTTTTGAAAAGATGGCATTTGGACTTTGAAGAAAAGGCAGGCCTTTCTTAAAGAAAAAACTTCAATGTAAATTTATAAAAAAGTTATAACTTAAAAAAGTTATAAATTATAACTTAAAAATTTATAATTTATAAAAGTTATAAAATTTACAAAAAGTTTAAGAAGTAAAACAAAAACCTTCATCATCTCATTATTTTAATAGTTATTATCGCTGTTAAATATTTCCTTCTAATCTTCCTCCATCTGCATATCTTTTTTCAGTTATCACAGAATAAATATCACTCTGCATCCTGATTTTTCCAATTAACATTATAATTATTTTCTCTCATTAAATGATACTCTCTCTCTCTCTCTCTCTCTCTCTCTCTATATATATATATATATATATATATGTATGTATTTTTTTTAATGTCCATCCACTTTTGAGAGACAGAGATAGAGTATATGCGCACAGGAGCAAGGAGAGGCGGAAGAGGGAGAGAGAGAATCCCAAGGAGGTTCCTTGCTGTCAGCACAGAGCCTGACACAGGTGGGGCTTGACCTGATCCAAGATCAAGAGTCGGATGCTTAACCCACTGAGGCACCCAGGTGCCCCTGTCATTAAAAAATAATAATACATTTTAAATGACTGCTCAGGTGATACAGGACAGCTCTACATTTCCTATTCCTGGAAATGGGGGCATTGACAAAAGATTAAGGAGCAGTTGGTAGCTATTTTCATGAATTGTGGAGAAAATCTCAGGTCTGGAAAGCTGCTTTTAATTACTGTAGCCTCCTGCATAGATAACACATTATCATTTTATTGTGTACTGTCATTAAGAAAAGCCACATACCTTTGCCTGCCATTTGTGACTTTTACATTTCACTTTCAAAAATCAGGAAAGCTCTCTTAGGAGTGGAGGGGAAACTCAAACTTTAGCAAACAGCTGTGGTCTGTTTCCGTTTTGAATAAGGAAGAGTTGTTTAATTTTTGTTTCTTTTTTCCTCATTTGAGCACTGTCCAAGTTTCTATTAACAGTACTTTGAATATCATGTTTCCAAAATTATTGAAGAGTTTAGTTTCTAGTTGCAGCATTTATGCTCTTCATTTTCAAAGATGATGTGAGGTATGATTTCTGCTTATGGATGTGATTGCAAAGACCCATTTTGACAATTTTCTAACATTAATTTGTAAAATGCACAGATGTGAATGGAAATGTGAAAATAAAGGGCATTTCTTATTTAATTTTATGACAAAATCTCAAGTCAATATAGCTTCACATCCATTAACACCAGCAGCATCGAAAATAACTAGTTCTGATTTTTGTGGAAGGAAATGCAAGAAGGTTTAAAAGTCAAATGTATTTGTCACTGTGAATAATTTATCATCCCCTGGAATTTTTAAAATTAATGCTTGTTACATTTTTCTCCAGGAGACTTCTGGGGGATTTTTTCAGTAGAGGCTCCACCAATATGGATTAACTATTTCAGATTGTTTCCTCGATTAAATTTATATCTAAATTATAAACACTTGTCTGTGTTTACAAAAGTTGGGATTTTCAAATAACGTTATTTGCTGATGGCACTTTTCATTACACTTGACCACTTGAAAATGTTTGTATTTATTTATTAAGTCATCTCAGAAAAGTGTTCTGATTTTCAGAATTCAGTGTGGGAGATCAGTACCTAATAAAGCACAGCCATTTCCCAGTCAAGTGGTATAGTGAAAATGTGGCTATTGGGGCCAGTAGAATCCTTTAATGGGCCTATTTAGTCAGTGGGACTTTCCAGGAAGAGTGACTGCAGATCTTTTCAGTTTTTTGGGAATCAGTCCCTGCAGAAAACTGAAATTTCAGTTCACATATTTTTCTCTCTGGTTTTTAATTCCATCTTTCTTCTGATACCTGAGGATTTCCCTTCTTTCTTGCACCATCAGCTCTGTATTTAGTTCTATTTAGGGATAGAGGAAACATATTTTATCTAGCATCTTTTGTAAAGATTTTTGTATTATCTGAATTTATCATCTGTTTTAGAGCTAATAGAATATTCCCATTATCATATTTATTCAGTGAACTTCCAGGAATGAGGGTGGTCGTAAGCATTTAGAAATAGAAGAAGATTGAAATAAACATTCTGTGATATGTGTATTATCTCCTTTCCAGACCTCTGCTCAGAAGGGAATATGACTGACTACTTGCTGATTGAATGATTGTATAATAGAATCCATGAGGTTGCTCTCTGCTGGGCAACACTTATTTCATATTTCTTGATCTTAGAAATACTCCTGTGAATGCTGTTGTGCTTATGTCCTTGAGTACGTGAGTGAAAGTTTATCTAGGGACTAGACCTAAAAGTAGAATTTCTGAGTTATTAATTTAGAACATTAGTAGGTTTTCCAAATGTCTCTTCAAAATGAATCTTCAATGTATACTTCCTAACAACAGTGTATTAGATTTCTCCCTGATTACTGGTGAGATTGAATATCTTTTCATGTATTAACTGTACATTCTCTATGATTTCTTGTATTAGACTGTTTATATTTCACCCCCAGGTTTTTTGGAGTTCTTTATGGATTCTAGATAATCGTAATTTGTCAGTGGCACACATTTTAGATACTAACACCTTGTCTGTCCCCTTGACTTCTCATTTTGTTCATGGCATCTCTTCTCTTGCAAAAGGTACATAATTTTAATATCAAATCTAACCACTTTTCCCATTAGAGTTTGTATTTTTTAAAATCCTTTCCTACCCCACTGTCATAGAAATATTCTAAAATTTCTTATGAAAATTTTAAAGTATTCTTTTTTTGCTTTTAGACTTTAACGTAGTTGCAGTTTGTTTCTGTATATAAGATAAGATAGTGGTTGAATGTTATTGTTTACTTCTTTACTCATTTTTACTCTTACCTATGAATTTTACAATTATTGTTAAAACCTATGAAAAAATTTGGGGGTGAGGGAGTTAGAATTGTATTGAATTTATAGGTTACTTTGGAGAAAACAGACAATAATTGGAATAATTCCATCCATGAACACAGTAAATTTCTTCATTTATTTAAGTCTTTTTTGTGTTCTTCAATAAGTTTTTATAATTTTATCCATAAAAGTATTTTACATTTCTTATTAATTTTATTTCTCAGTGTCTAATAGTTTTGCTTACTTGGGAATTTTTTAAAAATAAGCATTCTGTTTTGTAATATTTTCTTACTCACCTTTTAATTTCAAACAACCTAAAATCTACAGGACAGTTAAAATAGTGCAATGAACACCTGTATAACCCTCAGCTAGATCCACAAATTGGTAACATTTTACTCATTCCTTTATTTATACACACACACACACACACACACACACACATTCACATTCAACATTTTATTTGCTTAGCCATTTAAACGTAAATTGTACTCTATCACATTTTATCCCTAAGTATTTCAATATGTATCTCAAAAGACATTCTTATATTAAACCTCATAACAGTATATAATACCTAGGATATTTAGTACTTGATATATTACAGTATCAATATACTATAGTTTTATATACTGTACAATCTATTGAGTGAGATTTTTAAAATAATGAGCCTAGGGAAAAAAAGAGAGACACGACCAAGAAACAGACGCTTAACTATAAATAACCAACTGGGGAGGTGGGGGTAGGGATGGGGTAAATAGGATGGGATTGAGGAGTGCCCTGGTGGTGGTGAGCACCAGGTGTTTGTTTTTTTTTTTTTTTATTTAAGCGTTGAATCAATGAATTGTATACCTGAAAGTAATATTACACTGAATGTTAACTAACTAGTATTTAAATAAAAACTTTAAAAAAATTACCTTTTTGAATAGTTATTACAAATGATTATAAGCTCTTGATTTTTATTGTGTACATAGCAACAATGATAAATATTACTACTAGGAATTTGGATGTAGATTTTCTTGGAAGCAATGGTAAGGTCTTAATGTAATAGTTTAACACTAGTTTATTTGTGTTTTCTTTGTATATATCAAGTTATCCACAAATAACAACATAGTTTTTTATTTTCTCTCATATCTTTTTAATCAGATTAATTCTTAAAAAAGATTCCTCCAAGTAATTTTAATATCCTGAATACTTTATTTGAGATATATATATATTTAAACATATGTGTCTTAGATAGGTTATAAAGTACATGAAAATAGTATATAAATTTTTGTATTTTAGGAAAATTCCCAAATTGTGAGGGTCAAAGTGATAGCTGGAATAGGCCTTGCCAAAAAGGATATCTTGGGAGCTAGGTAAGTACATTAAGTCGGTTTGTAATTTTAAAACTGCACTGGTTATTTAATTTTTTCTAAACTTTGGTTTCCTGCATAATTGAATAATATTATTAATAGGTAAATTATTGTGTAAGGCAGAATGATTATGTTTCCAATTGGTGTTTTACTAAATTCGTTGCTATCTGAACTATCACATAGCAAGGTTGGGGATTCTGGAAGGGAAAGACGCAGAGAGTAGATTCCCAAACTGTGCCGATGGACATCTGCTGACCCTGAATCACACATGTGATAGCAGATTCAAAGCATCTCAACTAAAGTCAAAAAATCTGGGGCCCCTGGGTGGCTCAATTGGTTAAGCATTCAACTTCACCTTAGGTCATGATTTCACAGCTAGTGAATTCGAGCACCGCTTCAGGCTCTGTGCTGACAGCCCAGAGCCTGGAGCCTGCTTTAGATTCTGCCTCCCTCTTTGTCTGCTCCTCCCCCACTTATGCTCTCTCTCTCTCTCTCTTTCTCTCTCTCTCTCAAAAATAATAAATAAAACATTCTTTAAACAATTTTTTAAAAATAAAGAAAAAGATCTGAATAGAGATAAGAGTTGTTGCCCAAGAAACATGGTTTGTAGTTCTTGTCCAAATAAGATAATTAATTATATGATAAAAGAAAACAAATAATCATCAGAGAAAATTGCAGAATCCAGAGTCTCCACAACTTAATATTTATAATGTTTAGGATATAATTGAAAATTATATGATCTATAAAGAACCAGGAAAATGGAACACGTTTTAATAGCATGCTTATACTTGATATTATACCAGTAAAGATTGAAAATCTCAGGAATGAGATAGAAACCATAAAAATAATTCTAGAACTGAAAAATATAATATTTGAAATTAAAAGTCTTGGTGGAATTGACAGCAGAATGCCGATGAAGAGGAAAACTTAATTGCCTTAAAATTAGATCAATAGAGATTATTTTCCAATTAGAAAATGACAGAGACAAAGATTGAAATAACTTTTTAAATGAACAGTGACTCAGGGATTTGTTAGAGAATATCAGACAGTCTAACATACATGTAGTTAGAGTCCTAGAAATAGAAGAGGCAAAATTTTTTTTTAAGTTTATTTATTTATTTTGACAGAGAGAGTGAGAGAATGTGAGTGGGGGTGAGGTAGACACAGGGAGAGAGAGAATCCCGAGCAGGTTCTGTACTATCTGTGTAGAGTCCAACACATGGGGCTCAAACTCATGAATCGTGATTTCATGACCTGAGCCAAAATCAAGAGTTGGACACTGAACCGACTGAGCTAAAATCAAGAGTTGGACAGTTAACCGACTGAGCCACCTGAGGCAAAACATTTTTTAAGAAATAATGGTTGAGCTTGGGATTCTCTTCCTCTCGCCCTCTGCCCTTCTCCCCTGCTCACACTCTCTCTAAAATTAAAAAAAAAAAAAAAAGAATGGCCAATTTTTAAAAATCTGATGAAAGATACAAATAGATAGTATCCAGAAATCCCAAGCAGGATAACACTAAGAGGAACAAGTGAGGCACATCATAACCAAACTGTTGAAAGACGAGTATAAGGAAAAATCCTGACAGAAGAAAGAGAAGAAAATGACGTATTACGTGCATGGGAACTACCAATTTGGTTAAGGGCTGACTTCTCCCAAGAAACTATGGAGGCCAGAAGAAAATGCAACAATAGAATAACAGTTGTCAATCCAGAATTCTGTATTCAGTGAAAATGTCCTTTAGGATGATGACAAAATAACAGCACTTTTAGATAAAAGAAAACTATAAGGTTTTATCATTGGCAGACCTGCAGTATAAGAAGAGCCAAAGGAAGTTCTTCCAGCTAAAAAAGAATGATAATAGATGGAAACACAGATCCTCAGAAAGGAATAAGAAAACGGTAAATATCTGGGAATATGAAAAATGCCTTATGTTGTTTTTATCATAACTTAAAAAAAATAAAACGTATGCCTGTTTAAATCACAAATTACAACATTTCTTACAGGATTTATGTTATATGTAGATGGAATATATATAACAACTATAGCTTAAAGGACAGGAATAGGTGTGGGTTATTGTGATGAAAGAAAAACAACTGAATTTAGTTGCCTCCTGGGCATTTTACATTATGACAACCCTGCTCACACCCAGGGTCTGGACATTTAGATAAGGACCTGAGCTTAAGATTTCTATCACAAGTTCCCCCTATGTGTTCTCCAGGGCACCTTTTTAAAATAACCACTTAGAGTTAAGACCACAAAAAGTTAGTGACGTCCACCCCAATCACCTTATAAGTAATCGGTGGTTGCTACCTTGTTCTTTATCTCTTACTCACTCATGACCTGGTAATGGAAGACTGCCCTTCTTCTGGCTCATTGCTTTCCCTTCCACCACCCCTCCCCCCCATTTCCTCCTGTTTCTGGGATCTCTAAGTAACAAATCTTGTGACTTACTTCCTTTGTGTGGGTATATTAAAACTGCCTTCAATCAAAATGACCCTGAGGTTTTCACTTCCCCAAAGCAGGAGCTCACATGCTGAGGAGCTACCTGTCAACTCCATGTGGGTGGTTTATTCCTCCTCACTCAGCACATCATAATTTGCACATTCTTAATATAATACACCAGTTCCTGCTCCTCAACACAGTTATGGACCTGTTTAGTAGAGTGGTACAATATTAAATGTAAGTGGAATAAAAAATTAAGGGTGTGTTTTGTAAGACTTAGATAAGCCACTGAATATAATGTAAAGAATTATAGATAAAAAAACCAAAAGATATTTTTAAATGAAATTCCTGAGAAAATAAATAATTAAAAGGCCAAGAAATGAATAAATGATCAAGAAAAGAAAAAAAAGAGGGAAAGAAAAGAATAAAAAATGAATAATAAATTGGTAGACCTAAATTCAATCTTATCAATAATAACATTAAACATTAATGGACTAAGGCAAATATGAGGCAGAGTCAGAGGTTGTTAGAATAGATTGAAAAACAAGACCCTATTACATGTTGTTTATAAAAGATGCATCTAAAATATAAAGGCACAGCTAAGATGAAATAAAATGCATCCAAAGAAATATGCCATACAAACAGTAAGTGTAAAAAGACTGATGTAGATTTATTAATATCTGATAAAATAGATTTCAACACCAGAAAGTATTTGCAGACATGTCATAACAATAAAAGAGGCTGTAACCAGGAGGTTACAGGAGGCTGTAACCATCATAAATCATAAATAAATTATAAAACAATCATAAATATGTGCCTGATAACAGAACTTGAAAATAATATGCATAATGTTATGCATGATAATATGCAACATAATATTTTGCAGCCAAGCTGGACAGAATTAAAAGGACAAATAAAAAATTCCATAATCATAGTTGGAGACATTAACACCTCTCTCGCCAGTTGATGAAACAACTAGATTAGAAAATCAACAAAAACATAAATTTGAACAATATTGTGAACAACTTCAACATAAGGAACACTATTTCTAACAACTGCATGTGTACATTCTTTTCAAGTGGACATAGTACATAAACTAGCATAGCCCATAAACGTATTATCTATTTCTGCATGACTCTGATTACCATAAACTTAGCAGCTTAAAAGAATGCACACATATTATCTCATAGTTTCTGTGGGTCAGAATCCTTTCATGCGTTAGCTGTGTTGTCTACATTAGGTTCTCATAGAGCTGCAATCAAGGTATTGGCCAGGGGTATGACCTCATCTGAGACTTACTTGGGGAAGGGTCCACTTTCAAACTCATGTGATTATTAATAGCATATAGTTCCTTGTAGGCCGCCAGACTGACGGTTTCAGTTTTGCTGGCTGTCAGACACAGGACACCCTAAGTTCCTTGCCATATGACCTTCTTCATATGGCAGCTCACAAGCTAACATCTTGCTTTTTCAAAGCTAGCAAAGGAGGGGGTCCCCAAGCATACATAGTCTTTTGTAATGCAATCATATACATTTTGTCAGTTTTTCCATAATGTATTTTAGGATTGGTTAGGATGCATAGGTTCTTCCCACATTTAAGAGGAGGATACCACAAAGGGCATGAAAAGTAGGAGGTGGAGATAATAGGAGCTACCCTACAGTCTGTCAGTCATAATATGTTGGGCCATAAAACAATAAACAACTGCAAAATTCACATTCTTTTGAAGTGTGCATGGTACATTCACCAACATAGACCATGTTAGGACAAGTCTCAGGAATTTTGAAAACACTGAAATTATATATAGGAAGTTCTCTGATAACAAATAAAGTTGTTAATGAGTAACATGATGTTTTGAAAAACCCAAATATTTGGAAATAAAGCAATACTCTTCTAAATAATATGAGTCAGAGAAGGGATCACAAGAGAAGTTAGGAAAAAATTTGAACAGAATGAAAATGAAAATACACAATATTAAAATTTGTGAGATGCAGCTAAAGTAATATTTAGAGGAAAATGTATAGTTTGGAAATGCCTAACTTAGAAAAGAAGCAAAATCTAAATGAATGATTTGAGTTCTGATCTTAAGAAATTAGAAAAAGAAGAGCAAATTAATTCCAAAGTAAGCAGAAGGAAGAAAATAATAAAGGTAACGACAGAAATTAATGAAGTAGAACATGCATAATGATAGAAAAAAATCATTGAGGTTGGGGCATCTGGGTGGCTCAGTCAGTAAAGCAGCCGACTTTGGCTCAGGTCATAATCTCATAGTTCATGAGTTCAAGCCCCACATTGGGCTCTAGGCTGGTAGCTCAGAGCCTGGAGCCTACTTCTGATTCTGTGTCTCCCTCTCTCTCTGCTCCTCCCCCACCTGCACTCTGTCTCTATCTCTCAAAACTGAATGAACATTAAAAAAAATTTTTTTTTAAGTCATTGAGGTCAAAAGCTTATTTTTTGAAGGGACCAATAAAAATTTTAAACTTATAGCTATATTGATCAAGAACAAAAGAAAAGGCACAAATTCACAAATTACCATAATGGGAATGAAAGCAGAGGGATTGCTGTAAAGCCTATGGAATTGAAAAAGACAAAAAGGGAATACTGTGTACAACTTCATGCTAATAAAGAATTGGACACAACTTAGATGAAATAGACAAAATTCTTGAAAGACACAAATTACCAAAATCAATCGCAGAAGAAATAGAAAGCCTGAGTAGCCCTATATTGACTGATATATAACAATATATGACCAGGTAGGCATTTTCCTAGAAATGTAAGGTTTGTTCAACATTAAAAAAAAAAAATCTATCAATGTAGGATATAGTGGAAGTGCCTTCACTTCCAGTCTTTTTGGTCTTGGCCGCAGAAGCAAGATGACAAAGGGGATGTCGTCATTTGGAAAGCATCACAGTAAAATGCACATAGTGTGCTGCCATTGTGGCTCTAAGGCCTACTGCCTTCAGAAGTTGACCTGTGGCAGATGTGGCTGTCCTGCCAAGTGGAAGAGAAAGTATAACTGGAGTGCCAAGGCTAAAAGATGAAATACCACTGGGACTA
Organism: Panthera onca; assembly: GCF_046562875.1. Taxonomy (NCBI): domain Eukaryota; kingdom Metazoa; phylum Chordata; class Mammalia; order Carnivora; family Felidae; genus Panthera; species Panthera onca. The sequence continues at coordinate 48,483,529 of NC_138344.1, forward strand.
GTTGGATGAGACACCTAAAAATTGATCCCAGAAGATGAAAGCATGGATTTCATGAAGGAACAACACCTAAACCCAAGAAGGCAACTGTTGCAGGATCCAGTTCATCTTAAGGATTTCAACGATAAGTCACACAATAATAAATGATCTGATTTTTTTTAAAAAATCTATCAAGGGTGCCTGCATGGCTCAGTCAGTTAAGCGTCCAACTTCAGCTCAGGCCATGATCTCACAGTTGTGAGTTTGAGTCCCGCATCAGGCTCTCTGCTGTCAGGACAGAGTCTGCTCTGGATTCTCTCTCTCTCTCTCTCTCTCTCTCTCTCTCTCTCTCTCTCTGCCTTTCTCTCAAATAAGTAAACATTAAGAAAAAAAAATCTATCAATGTAATTCATCATATTTATATGGTACAGAAATAACACATTTTCACTTCAGTAGGTATGGAAAGTACATTTGACAAATCCAATACCTGTTCACGGTAAAAAAAAAAAAAAAAAATCACAGCAAGCTAAGAATAAAATGGAGGATTCATTTAACATCCAAAAATTAATCAAGGGGTGTCTGGGTGGCTCAGTCGGTTAAGTGTCCAACTTTGGCTCAGGTCATGATCTCATGGTTCATGAGTTTGAGCTCCATGTTGGGTTCTGTGCTGACAGAGCCTGGAGCCTGCTTCAAATTCTATGTCTCCCTCTCTCTCTGCCCCTCCTCTCCTCACACTCTGTCTGTCTGTCTCTCTCAAAAATAAGTTAACATTAAAAAAATCAAGGTAGTTCATTATATTAATAGAAAAAAAGAAAAATACATGATCATTTCAATGAAAGGAAAAAATCATTAGCACCTCTTCGTGGTAGAAACTCTTAATAATCTAGGGACAGATGGGAATGTTCTAAACGTGCTTAAGGTTATTGTGGAAAAAAAAAAACAAAAAAACAAACAATAGCTAACTTCATACTCAGTGGTGACAGTCTGAATGCTTTCTACTTAAATTCAGGAATAAGGCAAGGTTTTGTCCTTTTACAGTCAGTTCAACACTGTACTGGATGTCCTAGCTGTGTGATATGGCAAAGAGAAGAAATAAAAGTAATGTAGACTAAAAAGGAAGAAAATTGTCTGTTTGCAGACAACATGATCATGTACATGGAAAGCCATAAAGAATCTAAAAAAAAAAAGCTGCCAGACCTAATAAGGTACAAGGCCACAAGATACAAACTCAGTGAACCAAAATTGATTATATTTTTATACCCTATCAATGAACAATTGGAAAATAAATTTTAAAAATATCAATTTACAATAGCATAAAAAATAAAAACTTAGAAATAATTTTAACAAAAGATCTGTACAAACTTTACACCGAAAACTATAAAACATTGGGATGCCTGGGTGGCTCAGTCAGTTAAGCGTATGACTCAGCTCAGATCATGATCTCACAGTTCACAAGTTCGAGCCCCCGTCAGGGTCTGTGCTGACAGCTCAGAGCCTGGAGTGTGTTTGGATACTGTCTCCCTCTCTCTCTCTGCCCCTCCCACACTTGCTCCTGTGCTCTCTCTGTCTCTCTTTCAAAAATAAATAAACCTTAACAAATTTTTTTTTAAAAAACCAGTAAAACATTGTTGAGGGAAATCAAAGATCTAAATCAGTGGATAAATGTGCTGTGTTCATGGATTGGAAGATTCGCTTTTGTTAGAGTTTTAGCTCTCTTCAAATTGAGTAGATTTGGCATAATCCCAGTCAAAATCCCAGCATGATCTTTTCTTTTTCTTTCTTTTTTTAAACATAGCCAGATTTTTTCTTTAAGTTTATTTATTTATTTTGAGAGAGAGGGAGAAAGGGAGAGATGGAGTTGGGGAGGGGCAGAGAGAGGGGGAGAGAGAGAATCCCACGCAGGCTCTGCACTAACAGTGTGGAGCCTGATGTGAGGCTTGAACTCATGACCCTGTGAGATCATGACCTGAGCTGAAATCAAGAGTCAGATGCTTAACCAACTAAGCCACACAGGTTCCCTCACAGAAAGATCTTTTAAAGAAATTGGTAAATTGATTCTATTATTTTTATGGAAAGTCAAAGGACATAGAGTAAACCAAAACAATTTCATAAAAGAGCAAAATTGGAGAAGTTATGCTACCTAATTTCAAGCCTGACTATCTAGCTACAGTAATCAGAACAGAATGGCATTGGCATAAGAATAAATAAATTGTTCAACGGAATAGAAGAAAGAATATAGAAATGCACACACACATATGCGCACGCACACACACACACACACACACACACACACACATGGCTGATTGCTTTTCGACAAAAAGTATTAAGGTAATTCAAAAGGAGGTTAGTCTTTTCAGTACATGGTACTGGAACAGTGGGTTATCTGTATGGCACAAAATGAACCTTGTTCTTTATCACACATTATATAGAAAATAAGAGCTAAAATTATAAAACTTCTGCGAGGACAATACGAGAAACTCTGTGCTCTACTGGGGTACACAAAGATTTCTTGAACGGGACTCAAAAAGTATGAAACACGAAGGAAAGTGTTGAAATGGACTTGATCAGAATTAAAAACTCTTGTTGTTTGAAAGACACAATTAAGAAAAGGAAAAGGCAAGCCACAGATGGGGAGGAAATATTTTCAAAACCTGTATCTGATAGAAGCCTTTAACTCACAATATATATAAAGATCTTTTACAATTTAAAAATAATATGATAGAACAGCCAATTGAAAATTGGGCAGAGCTCTTAGACTTTTTAGTTATGAGTAGGAGTAATAAGAAATTGTTCTTATGATATTAGGAATAATAGTTCTGCTGTATTGGCATAACTTATTTGAGTGTCTTTAATCTTGATACTAATATCAGCGTAAATATATTTTTGCTACCAGATGGTAGCTCTTTTCATGTGTTCAAGTTCCCTCTGCATTGTGGTAATCTACTACTCAGTGTTAGTCTTTATTTTTCCATGTTGGAAATATATATCACATAAGTATCTGTAAATCATGACAGAAACTGCAAACCGTTTCCTAAGACTTTTGTTTTTGGTTATGCAGTAATAAGAAGTTGCTAATTTATTTTGTTCATGATGACTTTATCTTACTCCATTACCCTCAGAGAATACCATTTTTTAAAAAGATATCTGTAAATCTTCTATCTAGCTGTGTATAAGATTATTTTCTGTTTAAGTCCCACCCTTCCACCCATACCCCATTCTCTCCAAAAAACTCCTAATTGGTGTATTCCCTTCATGTCGCTATGTGACTGTGAATAAATAATGTGGAAAAAGGCAAAAAAAAAAAAAAGGGGGGGGGTGGGGGGAGGGAAAATCAACTCTGAAACAGCCAGGTGGCAGTGTCTAGCTGGGTGGTGAGATTGAGGATATATACTTATATTTACATTTACGTTTAACATTTATATTTGAGAATACACAGTTAGTTGTTAAAACCATGGATGAGATTGTGAAGGGAAAAGGTAGAGAGAATAAAGGACCAAGGGCAATACTTAAGGGAGTTTCAGTATTTAACTGGCAGGTAGTAGGAGAGGATCCTAAGAAAGCAACCGAGAGAGAACAATCAGGATAGTATAAGGACAACCAGAAGGGAGTTGTGTCATGAAAGCAAATGAGATTAGTTTCAAAGAGAAACTAATCAGTAGTATTAAATAAAGAGAGGACCAGCAAAATCAGTGCCTGGAGAGTGTTGATTGTTTTAGCAAAATTGGTGATTTTAGCATTTTCAGAGGGATGGGTTAGAAAGAAAGAGGTGGCAACCAGATTCTAAGACTTTGAAGAGCAGTGGGGGTTGAGGAAATGAAGAAAGGGAGGTGGTGGGCTAGAGTAGCTAAGAACATGGCCTCTGAAGCCAGGTGCTTGAGTGTCAGTTCTCACTCTTGCACTTAGTAGCTGTAGGATCTGCTATGATTTGAACTATCTCTCTGTACAAAATAAAAACAATAATCATACCTACCTCACAGGCAGTTATAAGGATTCTAAGAGTTAATATATGTAAACTGCCTAGAATGGTACCTGGCATAGAGTAATTGCTATATAAATATTAGTCATTATTATTATTACAGATTATTTTCCTAGAAAGTTTGAGGTGGGAGGAAAGACAATCTAGATCACTTTGCTGGAGGAAGGAAGAAGAGTTAAGGGGGGGAGGTGGTTTAAAAACATAATTATGTGACTAGAAAAACCTAGGTGAAAAGAAAAGCTGAAGATACAAAAGGGAGAAATGAAAATAGATGATAAAAGTTTCCAGAGCAGGTGGTTAGAACATGTACAAAGAGGAATTGGCCTCAAATAGGGGCACAACACCTGAATCACTGAGGTGAGGGGTAAGGATGAGTTCTGATAAATACCGGGGTCTTGGGAGTGGTCTGATGGCTTTGATTTTTGTCAAAGTAAGAAGTAAGGTTGTATGAGGAAATTGGAGGGGGAGTTGGTGGTGGAGAATCATGAGTACTTGGGATCCCCAAAGGAAATGGGAGGAATTTGACCAGGGACAGGTAAAGTGTACAGTCTTTTGTTTTGCAAACTTATGTATCACAAGATTTTTCTTTTCCATGTCACTTTGTAGAAGGGGTTACATGACACATAATTATTTTGAACTGAAAGCACTTTGTCTTATTTTGTAAAAACAGTTTACACCCTTGAGATAACTTGGAACAACCTGAGGTCTTGCAAAGCTAGGCTTAAGAATCAAATTAACCATCTTAACCCCAAAGAAGAAAGAATGTAATAAAAACTGAACAAAATTTGAAAAATCGAAATAGGTTGGAAATCACTAAATTGGATTAAAAGGTTTCTTTCCAATTCTTTGTCTATTTCACTAACACAGTACTTTAGCTTTTCAACAAGATGCAGAAATTACTATTATTACCTACTCCTGCCAAGGAACCCTCCCTTTAACAGTAGGAAATAATTGTAGAAATTGCTAACAAGGAAAAATCTGTGATTTTTATAGGTTGAGCAATCTGAGTTTGGGAATAAGCAACAATTATATATATGTTTTTTTATTTTAACAGTGATCCATATGTGAGAGTGACATTATATGACCCAATGAATGGAATTTTTACCAGTGTGCAAACGAAAACCATTAAAAAGGTTAGACGTAGCAATATTCAAAAAAAATTTTAATATACTTTGCTTTATTTTTATATGACAAAAATATTTAAAAAATAGTTATACTCTGTTTATTGTCTTTTAGACTTTGAATCCAAAATGGAATGAAGAAATACTATTCAGAGTAAGTATGAATTTTATTTCAGTAAAACAGCAAAAAATTATTTTCAATAGATTAGAATGATACTATTATTTATCATATTCTGAAATGTATCTTATAATAAATTGTCTAGATTTTTAAAAATTTGAAAAGTGTTAAAGCTCGGTATCCCATGATGACATGGTCCTGGAACCATTTATCTTATAAAAAAAACATGTATGTAAGGTAACAAAGAGGTAAAAGATGATTATAAACCTGGAATTATCTTATTCTACTTTTTTAAAAGGTTTGTTTGTTTGTTTGTTTGTTTGTTTATTTTGAGAGCATGAGAGAGAGCACACATGAGTGGGAGAGGGGCAGAGAGAGAGGAAGAAAATCCCAAGCAGGCTCCGTGCTGTCAGCGTGGAGCCCAACATGGGGTTCAGTCTTACAGACCATGAGATCATGACCTGAGCTGAAATCAAGAGTTGGACATTTAACTGATAGAGCAACCCAGGTGTCTCTATCTTATTCCACTTTAATTCTGGGTTAAAGTCTATATGATAGTCTTATTCAGATGTAGCAGATTTTGGTGTTTTCCCCTAAAGATCATTCAACATTTGTGTCTCTACAGTCACTTATTAAATAGACTGATCTGGACTAGAGATGGTGAGGGCCTATCAATAAATAGATGCATTTCTTTTCATATACCCTTCATTCACATTCCTGTCGTCCCCCTCACCCTTCCTTCCTATACTACAAGAGCAAACTCCAAATCAGCAGTTATTTCAGACTCCTCAGGAGGGTCCTCAAATTGACAATGCTTCTTTGTACCTATTTGTCAGATTGCTGATTCCAGAATCAGTACCCTCCAAGTAATGGTAGAGATGCATATCAGTAATCTCCCCTTCTCTGCTGGATCATTCCCATTTGTACATTCCATCCTTAAAATGTCCTGCCTTGCCTCATATTCCCCTTTAGTTGCAGACTTAAATTTCTTTGTTCACTTAAATAACCAATGTTCTTATAAGAGTTGCATTGTAAGAGCTGTCCCCATCACATCTACTTCTTTTTTTTTTCTTAATTTTTTTTAACGTTTATTTATTTTTGAGACAGAGAGAGACAGAGTATGAACAGGGGAGGGGCAGAGAGAGAGGGAGACACAGAATCTGAAATGGGCTCCAGGCTCTGAGCTGTCAGCACAGAGCCCGACGCAGGGCTCGAACTCACGGACCGTGAGATCATGACCTGAGCCGAAGTCGGACGCTTAACCGACTGAGCCACCCAGGTGCCCCTACGTCTACTTCTCTAATGCATTCTTTAACCTACTCTAACCTAACTCACACCTGCATCGTTGGAATAAAACTGCTCTTACTAAGGTCACCACTGACCCCCATGTTGCCACATTCATCTAGTCTCATCCTACTTAATGCTCTCAACAATGGTCAACCGTAGCTGACCATTCCTTAAACACTAGCCTGTCTGCAGGCTGTTATGGTGCCACACCAGACTTTGGTCAGGAAAACAGAAGTCACTCTTCTGTATTCCACATTTGAAGATTTTTTTTTGTTTAGTCTTGTTTTAATAAAGTGAATTGGAAGGAAAGAAATTGCTGAAGCAAATGTCTGAGAAGCTGTTACTGAAAATCCAGCCAACAGCACCAACTAGAGTGCTTCTGGTTTTTCTTGTTTAGAGAAGGAGATCTCCCTTACCCTATTTAGTATGGCATGAAAATAGCATTTTAAATCAGTTTGGAAATTTTAGATTCTTGAGGAAATTGTATTGAGTCAGCTGGATAGTCATATGGGGAAAAATGAAGCTAAATTTCTGGCTTACCTTTACCAGAATAAATTCCAGATTTGGTAACCTCTGGTTTTGATTGCTTGTTTGGCACAAATATTGCTTAGGAGAGAATTTTAACATTCTCAAGTGGTTAAGTGTTTTATTTATTTACACTTTCACTATTATTTTACTTATTTTTTTTTGTGTTTTTCTTAGAAATGTATGTGTTTTCAATGTATTGAAGATTTTTGGACCTCTTACTCTTTTTTCCTTCTAATATGATTGGCCTGTACTTGTCATAATGTTTGGCCCTAATAGGGACGAATGTTTATTTGTCTTGTTTCCAATTTTAATGAGAGTTTATCTAGCTTTTCTCCATTAAAAATAGCTTTTTATTATTTATCACATTAGAGATATATTTATCTCATTATTTTTTTCAAGAATTAAAAAAAAATTAACACATCTAATTTTAGCCATGATGCAGTAATAGGGCATTGATGCTATAAACAACTGTAAAGCTATTAAGGATCTTAACAGAATCCAGAGTGTCACAACATAATATTAAAAATGCACCTGGGGAGAGGCCAAGATGGGGAACAGCATGGAAGGTTTTTTTTGTGTCTGTCATCCCTGAAATGCAGCCAGATCAACACTAAACCATCTTGCACACCTAGGAAACTGATTTGAGGATTAACACAACAATCTTCACAACCTGAACCACAGATCTTGGCAGGTATGTGGCACAGAGAGGTAAACTGGGGTAGAGGGGAGCTGCAGAGGTCAGGGAGCTATTTTTGTTTGCAAAGAGAGGACAGAGACAGGAAGAGAGTACAAGAAAGCATCCCCCCACCAAAGCAGTGGGAGAGAAAAGAAAGAGTACGCAAGGGACTGAATAAAAAAGGGAGAAAGGAGAAAGGAGAGGGTTTAAATTTCATTAAAACTCTATAAACGGGGAGCGCAGAGTCTGAAACTCCACATAGCTCAATACCTAGTGGTACTCTGGTGGGAAGGGCAGATCCCCAGGAGCAGAGAGTGAGGTCCGAGGGGTCCTTGGGCCACAAGGGGAGAGGTGGTTCCCCTGCTGGGAGGACATTTGGTAGAGTCTGTGTGGCCACCCCACAGGCAAAGGTCCCAGTGGACCCTGGAGAACAGCCACATTCACTGGTGTTGGAACAAGGATGTTAAGAGTGAAGCCTGGCCCTAGATGTGTGTTGTGATTTACCATAATCCCTGAAACACTGCTGCTACACGATCACGTGAACTTTTTCTAGGACAGGCTAGCACCCAGCCACAGTCTCTGGGCATCGGCAGCAGCACAGTCTCGCGAACATTCCTGGGAGTAGGGGGGCACCCGGCCATTGCTCAGGGAGACCCTACCCCAGAGGGTCAGAACGGGTCAAGGCTGCAGTCCCTCAGAAGTGAGGGGTTGGGAAACACAGCCACATCTGGGATAAAACTCAGGAGGGAGGTGCCACTTGGCAGCCTGACTGTTTGGTTATGGACATTGTAAAAGCGGGGAGTGGACAGAAGCCAGAGACAGAGGAGGTGTGCTCAATTGCCAGTTGGGAGAGCACAGAGCTCTGACACTAGAGACTGGGTAGCTTAGTGACAGCATTTTCCCATCCCCTGCATGCACATACACCCCTACATGCAACACAACAATCCACGCCTGTGAGCTAAGCAGCGCCATCTAGTGGAGAATGGAACTGCTACACTAAGCCCTGCCCAACTGGGCCAACCTTACGCTTCAGGAACACCACAAGTCTCTCCGCTTGCTTAGTTTATGGACTATAAATTGCCTCATAGTTTGTCTTCTAGGAGAAATCGATGTAATTTCAATTGTATTTCAGTCTGTTCACTGGTCCATCTATTCAATTTTTTTTTCTTTTTATTTTCTTATTCTTGAATACATAAAGAGTAAAAAATTTGTTTTTATTTTCCATTTTTATTAAAAATATTTTTAAATTTTTTCCTGTATTTTTAACTTTTTTGTAAATTTTTCAAATTCTATTTTACTTCCATCATTTCATTTTATTCTATTTCATTGTATTCATTTTTTCAAATTTTCAAACGTTTTCCTTTTTTTTCTTTTTTCCTATTTTCCTTTTTTTTTTCTTTTCTTATCTTTCCCTTTCTTCTCTAATCTCCCAAGCTCCTTTCAATAACCAGACCAAAACACACCTAGGATCTAGCATCCTTTATTTGATTTTTTTGTGTTGTTTTTAATTTTGTTATTTTAATTTTTTTGTCTTATTAATTCCCTTTCTTCCTTCAAAATGACAAAATGAAGGAATTCACCCCAAAAGAAAGAACAGGAATAAATGACAGCCAGGGGTTCAATGAACACAGATGCAAGCAAGATATCTGAACCAGAATTTAGAATCATGATAATAAGAATACTAGCTGGAGTTGAAAATAGATTAGAATCCCTTTCTGCGAAGATAAAAGAAGTAAAAGCTAGTCAGGATGAAATAAAAAATGATATAACTGAGCTGCAATCTCGAATGAATGCCCCGGTGGCAAGGATGGATGAAACAGAGCAGCCAATCAGTGATATAGAGGACAAACTTATGGAGAACAATGAAGCAGAAAAAAAAGAGGGAAACTAAGGCAAAAGAGCATGATTTAAGAATTAGAGGACTCAGTGACTCATTAAAAAGGAACAGCATAAGAATCATAGGGGTCCCAGAAGAGGAAGAGAGGAAGGGGTAGAAGGGTTATGTGAGCAAATCATAGCGGAAAACTATCCTAACCTGGGGAAAGGCACAGACATCAAAATCTAGGAAGCACAGAGAACTCCTACTAGATTGAACAAAAGCTGACCATCAACAAGGCATATCATAGTTAAATTCACAAAATACTCACGCAAGGAAAGAATCATGAAAGCAGCAAGGAAAAAGAGTCCTTAACCTCAGATCAGGTTCACAGCAGACTTATCCACAGAAACTTGGCAGGCCAGAAGGGAGTGGCAGGACATAGTCAATGTGCTGAATTGGAAAAATATGCAGCCAAGAATTCTTTATCCATCAAGGCTGTCATTCAAAATAGAAGGAGAGATAAAAAGTTTCCCAGACAAACAAAAATTAAAGGAGTTTGTGACCACTAAACCAGCCCTGCAAGAAATTTTAAGGGGGACTCTCTGAGGGGAGAAAAGGCAAAAACAAACAAGCAAACAAACAACAACAAAAACAAAACCAAAAGGACCAAAAGCAACAAAGACTAGAAAGGACCAGAGGGCACCACCAGAAATTCCAACGCTACAGACAACATAATGGCAATGAATTCCTATTTTTCAGTACTCATTCTAAACGTCAATGGACTCAATGCTCCAATCAAAAGACATAGGGTAACAGAATGGATAAGAAAACAAGATCCATCTATATGCTGTTTACAAGAGACCCACTTTAGACCTAAAGACACCTTCAGATTGAAATTAAGGAGATGGAGAGCCATCTGTTATGCTAATGGTCACCAAAAGAAAGCCGGAGTAGCCACACTTATCTCAGACAATCTAGACTTTAAAATAAAGACTGTAATAAGAGAAGAAGAGGGCATTATATCATAATTAAGGGGTCTATCCACCAAGAAGATCTAACAATTGTAAACATTTATGCTCCAAATAGAAGCACCCAAATATATAAATCAATTAATCACAAACATATACTCATTGATAATAATACCATACTAGTAGGGGACTTCAACACCCCACTTACAGCAATGGAGAGATTATCTAAACAGAAAATCAACAAGGAAACAATGGCTTTGAATGACATACTGGATCAGATGGACGTAACAGATATATTCAGAACATTTCATCTTAAAGCAGCGGAATATATATTCTTCTCCAGTGCATATGGAACGTTCTCCAGAATAGATCACATACTGGGACACAAATCAGTCCTCAATAAGTACAAAAAGATCGAGATCATACTGTGCATATTTTCAGATCATGATACTATGAAACTTGAAATCAACCACAAGAAAAAATGTACAAAGATAATAAATACTTGGAGACTAAATACCATCGTACTGAAGAATGAATGGACTAACCAAGAAGTTAAAGAGGAAATTAAAAAGTCCATGGAAGCCAGTGAAAATGATAACACCACAGCCCCAAACTTCTGGGATGCATCAAAGGTGGTCATAAGAGGAAAGTATATAGCAATCCAGGCCTTCCTGAAGAAGGAAGAAAGATCTCAGATACACAGCCTAATCTTACACCTTAAAGAGCTGGAAAAACAACAGTCAATAAAACCCAAAAACAGAAGAAGACAGGAAATAATAAACATTAGAGCAGAAATCAATGTTGTTGAAACCAAAAAACAGTAGAACAGATCAATGAAACCAGCAGCTGGTTTTTTGAAAGAATTAACAAAATTGATAAACCTCTAGCCAGTTTGGTCAAAAAGAAAAAGGAAAAGACCCAAATAAATAAAATCAAGAATGAAAGAGGAGAAATCACAGCCAACACTGCAGAAATATAAACAGTAATAAGAGAATATTACGAGCAATTATATGCCAATAAAATGGGCAATTTGGAAGAAATAGACAAATTCCTAGAAACATATAAACTATAAAAACTGAAACGGAAGAAATAGAAAATTTGAACAGATCCATAACCAGTAAAGAAATCGAATTAGTAATCAAAAATCTGCCAAGAAACAAGAGGCCAGGGCCTGATGGCTTTCCAGGGGAATTCTACCAAACATTTAAATAAGAGTTAACACCTATTCTCTTGAAGCTGTAACAAAAAATAGAAATGGAAGGAAAACTTCCACACTCTTTCTATGAAGCCAGCTTTATCTTGATTCCAAAGCCAGACAAAGACCCCACTAAAAGGAGAACTACAGACCAATTTCCCTGATGAACATGGATGCAAAATTCCTCAACAAGATAACTAGCAAACATGATCCAACAATACATTAAAAAAATTATTCACCATGACCAATTGGATTTATACGTGACATACAGGGCTGGTTCAATATCTGCAAAACAATCACTGTGGTATGTCACATCAATGTGATACATCACATGATCCTCTCAATAGATGAACAGAAAGCGTTTGGCAAAATACAGCATCCTTTCTTGATAAAAACCCTCAAGAAAGTAGGGATAGAAGGATCATACCTCGAGATCATAAAAGCCATATATGAAAGACCCACCACTAATATAATCCTCAATGGGGAAAAACTGAGAGCTTACCCCTAAAGTCAGGAACAAGACTGACACATGAAAACATGCTCAACATCACTCATCATCATGGAAATACAAATCAAAACCACAATGAGATACCACCTCACACCTCTCAGAATGGCTAACATGGACAACTCAGGCAACAACAGATGTTGGCAAGGACATGGAGAAAGAGGATCTCTTTTTCACTGCTGATGGGAATGCAAACTGGTGCAACCACTCTGGAAAACAGTATGGAGGTTCCTCAAAGAGTTAAAAATAGAACTGCCCTACAATACAGCAATTGCACTACTAGGTATTTATCCAAGGGATACAGGTGTGCTGTTTTGAAGGGGCACATGCACCCCAATGTTTATAGCAGCACTATTGACAATAGCCAAAGTATGGAAAGAGCCCAAATATCCATCGATGGATGAATGGATAAAGAAGATGTAACACACACACACACACACACACACACACACACACACACACACACAATGGAGTGTTACTCAGCAATCAAAAAGAATGAAATCTTGACATTTGCAATTACATGGATGGAACTAGAGGGTATTATGCTAAGTGAAATTAGTCAGACAAATATATGTCTTCACTCATAAGAGGAATTTAAGATACAAAACAGATGAACATAAGGGAAGGGAAGCAAACATAATATAAAAACAGGGAGGGGGATAAAACATAAGAGACTCTTAAATATAGAGAAAAGGGTTGCTGGAGGGGTTGTGGGAGGAGGGGATGGGCTAAATGGATAAGGAGCATTAAAGAATCCACTCTGGAAATCATTCTTGCGCTACATGCTAACTAACTTGGATGTAAATTAAAAAGTAAATATAGTATTAAAAAATATGAAGGTACCATAAAAAAAATGAGCCTATTTTGCACTACCAAATGGATATTTAAGTTTGAACACAAACAACATAATTCAAATCAATAAACATTGAATAAATGCTGAAAACATCTAAAATTATTTTACGTACAACGAACCTCAACAATATGACCAGTTCTCAAAAGGAGAGACAATCAACAAGTGCCACTACCAAGATGATGCAGATATTGGAATTACCAGTAAAACAGCTGTATTATATTAAAGCAGCTATTATAATCATTATAATTATGCTCCATTATATGAAGGTAAACAGTCTTGAAATGAATGGGAAAATAGATATTCTCACATATTAAAAACTAAAAACGAATGAAATAGAAATATTAGAACTTAAGAATATAAAATCTGAAATTTAAAAAATCATTGAATGAGTTCAGTATCAGAATGAAGATAACAGTGAAAAGAACTAGTGAACTTGAAGATAAGCAGTAGAAATGATCTAATCTGAAGAACAGAAAATAAAGATTAAAAAAATTAATAGAGTCTTAGGGACCTATAAACAATATTAAAAGAGCCTAATATTTGGGTCATTGAAGTCTTCGAAGAAGAAGAAAAAGGCATTGGTAGAAAAAAATATTTGAAGAAATAACTACCAAAATTTACAAATTTAGTGAAAGAAATGCATTTATGGTCTAAAGAAGTTCAGCAAAACCCAAAGAGAGTTTATGCAAAGAAAACCATGCACAGACACATCATAATCAAGTTGCTGGAACCAAAGATAATGAAGAAAATTTGAAAACAGGGAAAATGGTACATTATGTATAGAGGTATAATGACTTAAAAAGCTAAATATTTCTCTTCAGAAACTATGATGAAACGGCATAATTAAGGTAGCAAAGGAAGAAACAACAGTCAATTCAGAACTCTATATCTAATGAAAATATCCCTCAGGAATGATAGTGTAATAAAGGTATTCTAAGCTGAGGAAAAATAAGAGAATTTACTGCCAATAGACATACTCTAAAGAAAATGCTAAAGGAAATTACTTAGGTTGAAGGTAAATTATATCAGATGTAAATTTTACTTCAGAAATGAAGAAGCAATAGAATAAGTATTGGTTATTATACTATCTTTCCCTCTTGAGTTCTTTAAAATATTTATGACTATTGAAAGGAAAAATTAAAACACTAGTGGGATTTATAATTTAGGTAGATATAATACATATTACAACCAAAATATAAATGAGTGAAGATAAAGTAACCTTTTTGTTATAGGGTTTCTACATATTATGTCAAGAGGCTTAATACTAACTTTAAGTGGGCCATGAAAAGTTAAGTATGTATATTGTAATCCCTAGCGCAACCACTAGAAAGTAATAGATATAGCCCAAAAAACAATAACAAATAAAAAACAGTAAATTCATCAAGATGCCACAGAACCTACAGACATTAAATGGATAGTAAGGGATACTATGAATTCTGTGCCCATAAATTCAGTAACTTAGATGAATGGACCAATTCCTTTAAAGATACATAGTACCAAAACTTTAAGAAGAAATAAATTATCTGAAAAATTCTGCAACTCTTAAAGAAATTGCTTTTGAAGTTAAAAACCTTCCAAGAAAGAAAACTTAAGGCCCAAGTGTTTTCACTGCTGAATTCTATCACATATTTAAGGAATGAATGATTCTAATTCTACACAATGTCTTATCAAAAATAGAGGAGAGAACATGTCCCAATTCATTTATGAGGCCAGAATTACCCTGATCCCAAAACCAAATGAATATTTTATAAGAAAATAAAACTGCTAACCATTAACCTTCATGACTATAGCCATTTTGTGGTAAGCTTACTAAATTGGGCCCCTTCCATTTTGAAAAGGCCAGTAATTTGTTGTCCAATTACTTCTGTGTGTGGGTTTGCCTTTCCAGTCTGCAGAACCTGAGCCAGCACAAGTGTCTGGGGGCTTACAAAATGCATGTTTTATAGGGATAGAAATCTACATAACATTTCATCCTTCCAGGGGACTCAATTTCTAGAGAAAGAGATGTAGGAATGAACTCATGACCATGGGATCCATTGGTTACATCACCTGCGACGTCATCCATAAGCAAGTAACCTTATAGCACACTAGAATGTCCTACTGATGGCACAGGCAGTAGTCTGCAAAGATGGGGTGCCAGTTTATTCACTAAAGCAGAGACTTCAACATGATGCTCTGTCTGCAATAGAAAGTATGCATGGGTCCAGGAACAAAGGGGTAGAAGTAGGAGTGGCCCCACTTCTCATCATTTCCAAAGACCCACTAAAGGATTATGTGCTCTAGAGAGTTCTAGAGAACTCTGGACTTTACTAAGTTAGAGGTCCAAGTTCCCAAAAGAAAGCACACTCAATCCAAGGGACATAGTGAGTCCCATCAAACCACAGTTTACTGCTGTAGCCAGGGCACTCTGGACTTCTTGTGCTCAGAAACCAGCGGGTGACTGGGGCTATTAACTTGGTTGAGTTTGCATCTACAGTCATTCTCCAAAGTTTGTCTGGATTCTGCAGGGACCAGACTGGAGAATTAAATGAACCTATTATAGGAACCACCCATGTATCATTTAGGTCCTTAGTAGTGATACTAATCTTTGATATTCACAGCAGGTTGCACGATTTTTGTTTTATAAAAACAGCTTTTATTAAGATATAATTCGCATAACATACAATTCACCCCCTCAAAGTATACCATTCAGTGGTTTTTAGTATATTCAAAAAGCTGTGCAGCCATCAACAAAATCAATTTTTAGAACATCTTCATTAGCCCAAAAAGAAATCCCATGCCCACTAGCTGTCACTCCCCATTTTTTCCCAACACTTGCCCTTCTTCCCAGGCAACCACCAACCTACTTTCTGTCTCTTAGATTTGCCTCTTTGAGCCATTTCATGTAAATGGTTTCATACAATACGTGGTTTCCAAGTTTTAACCATGTTATAGTGTGCATCAGTACTTCATTTTTTAAATTGCCAAATAACATTCCACTGTATGGATAACCACACTTTATTTATCCATGCATCAGTTGATGGACATCTAGGTTGTTTCTACTTTTTAACTGTTAAGAGTAACGTGTGGACATATATTTTCATTTGAAAGTACATACCTAGGGGTAGGATTGCTGGATCACATGAGGAATTGCCAGACTGTTTTCCAAGTGGCTGTACCTCTTTACATGCCCACCAACAGTGTATGAGTTTTGAGTATGAATTTTGATTTCTCCGCATCCTTGATAACACTTGCTATTATCTCTTTTTTTTTTTTTTTTTTAGAGAGAGAGAAAAAGAGTGCATGTCTGTATGTTCATCGGGGAGGGGCACAGGGAGAGAGAGAGGAGAAAGAGGGCGGGGGGAAATCTCAAGCAGGCTCCATGCCCAGCATAGAGCCTGATGCAGGGCTCTATCTCATGACTGTGAAATCTTGAACCAAAATCAAAAGTCGGACTCTTAACAGACTGATCCCCTCAGGTGCTCAACAACACTTGTTATTATCTTTTTATGTTAGCCCCCCTAGTGGGTGTAAAATGGTATCTCATGGTTTTCATTTGCATTTCTGTGATGACCAATGATGTTGGTCAATGGCTTTTTGGCCATTACATATCTTCTTTGGAGAAATGTTTGTTTATATTCTTTGCCCATTTTATAATTGGATTATTTGTCTTTTTGTTACTGAGTTGTCAGGTTCTTTGTATTTTCAGATACAAGTCCCTTGTCAAATACACGATTTGCAACATTTTTCTCCTGTGGGTTGTGTGTTTTGATTTTATTGATGGTATTATTTAAAGCACAAAAGCTTTTAATTTTGAGGATGTTCAGTTTATTTTTTCTTTTGCTGTTTGTGTTTTTGTTGTCATATCTATTCAATGTTGTTTTAGATTTATTACTTTGACCAGAGGGAGGACAGTTTCAGAGGCTTCCACTTGGCCTTCTCACTTTGCTAGCTCTTATCCCACAAGCCCATGGATTCACTGTGGTGGTAGTGGTGGTGAGGGGATCCAAGTTCCAGTATGTCAGTCCCAATTTTACATTTGAAAACAAGAAAAATGACTATTGGGTGGATCACAGAACCAGTGGACTCAGTTTAAGCTGAATTTTAGCCAGGGCATTTCCCCAGCACACCACTGAAGAAGTCTTTAGGTATTGAGCCACTGCCTTATGCCAGTGACTTTATGTGTCCCACATTCTTCTCAGGATGGGGAGCTCCTTGCCATTAGGTAAGTGTGAGCTGGTCCTAAAACCCTACCACCCATACCATTTGTGTTGGTTTAGGTCCTCTAAGAAACAGACACTCAGATGAGAATAGATACGCAAGAGGTTTTGGGGGGAAGCACATGTGAAGCTTAAAGAGGGAGGACACACATACGGGAAGAGCCTTCTGATCATCATGCAGCCCTAACACTTGTGCAAGGAGGGGAAAAAGGATTGGTAAGAAGAGCCCCACATTGCAGCACAGTTCTGAGAAAGTCTCATCCAAGCTGCCAGAGAGTTTCCCAGGAAAGATTGTTAGAGAAATCCTGTGTTGGGCATGAATGGCCAGGCTCTAAATCCCTGCTGTGCCCAGTCTTTGGGAGTAGGCAGGGAGAACACAATGGGTAGATTCAAAGGTGCATGGTCACTTGGGAGCTGTCAATCAGCAATGCACGTTCTCTTGAAAGAGATCCAAGTAGCTCATCTCTGGCCATTAGAGTTATGATGTTTAAGGATTCATATTGTCATCCTCAGAGCAGCCACTAAAAAATTAAAATGGAAACTTATAGGTAAAACTCCAATAAAGGAAATAAAATGAAATACCAAGAAATACCTGATTAATAATTTTTTAAAAAGAGAAAAGGAAAGAAAAGAGGAATGAAGGAAAAATAGAAATAGAAAGACGATGGTCGTAAAGCCAACCATATCAATAAGTGCCAAAAAAAAAAAAAAAAAAAAGCAAGGTTCAACCATAGACTCTTAATAGGAGTCACTCTTTGAGTATAAAGACACATTAAAAGTAAAAGTACAGAAAAAGATACACCATTCAAACACCATGCCAAAAAAAAAAAAAATCCTCATATGGCTGTATTAACATTAGGTAAGTAGACTTCAGGATGAAAAGTATTCCTAGAGATAAGCAGGGACATTGGACATTTCATAATCATAAAAGGGCTTATTCATCAAGAAAAGATGTCTGATAAAGGAGCTTCAAAATTATAAAGCAAAAATTGAAAGACGTAGGGAAATAAATTCAGAATAGTTGAAGATTTCATCACTCTTCTCTCAATAGTGATAAACTAGACAAAAATGTCAGTAAATACATAAACAATTTGAACAACCTATCAGTCAACCAATTTAGCATGTATGGAAGACTACATCTAATACCTGAAGAATACATATTCTTTTTATATGCCTATGGAACATTCACTAAGGTAGACTATATATTGGGCCATAAAACAAGTCTGAATACATTTAACAGACTTAAGATTCAACATGTCTCTGAAAATAGAATTCAGTGATACAAATATACCTGAGGAATCCACAAATATTTGGAAATTAAGCAACATAATTTTAAATAAGCCATGGATCAACAAGGAAATCATAAGGAAAATTACAAAACATTTTAACTTGATTATTAAATCCAAACATTATCAAAATATGAGATGAGCACATTCAGTGCTTAGAGACAAATTTACACCTTTAAGTGCTTATATACAAAAGAAGAAAGACTTAAAACCAGTGATCTAAGTTTCTATCTTAGAAAACAAAATATAGGGAAGGAAATAAGAATGGGAATCAATGAACTAGAAAATGGATAAAAAGTCAAGAAAATAAATGAAACCAAACATGCTTCTTTGAAAAGATTAATAAAATTGATATACTACAGCTAGCTCAAATAAGAGAAGTTCAAATGACCATTATCAAGAATGAAAGGAGTATCCTATAGATATAATAATAATAATAATAATAATGATGATGATGATGATGATGATGTAATATGAACAACTTTGTGGCAATAATTTTAACTTAGCGCAAATGGAAAACTTCTTTAAAAGCCAAAAATATATCAGAGCCAGCATTAGAAAGAATGCTTGAAAGTCGGTACTACTTTTGAATTAGAGATGTTACCACAAAAATAAAAAAGAAGACTATTTCTAAATGATAGAGCAGGCTTAGGAACTTCCTGTCTTTTACTCACTGTTTCTTTTACTAGAATTTCACTATTACCAAATGTCTCAGCCAGCATTACTTTACTCTGGGACCATAGGCTGCACATTTATTTCCAACAGACCTTTGCAAATATATTGCAAGAACGACCAGAAAAATCTGTATAGATGAATGCTGATTCATCACAGCTAGAATAGAACTGACAACACATGGTGATTTAGTATTTTCTGTCGAAAGGACGTTATTATGTGTGGTCCTCTGTTTTTCTCTTTGTCATTTATATCATTATACATAGCACAAAATATTTTCAATTGAATGTATTCACATAAAATATTTATTGAGATAATATAAATACAGTCAAAACTTGGTTATTTGGCATTTAACCAATGGAAATTTTGGTCAGACGTTGAAGGGAGCCTTTACATCTTTGAGAAAACATGAGGTTCAAAAAAAGTTTTTGTGGAGAATTGTTATTAGTAGGTCAACAAACAGGAAAGACTCCAAATTGAAGTTAGTGCTTAATAGCAAATTATAGTGAAACCTGCACTTACAGTTGCTCAGATGAGACTAAGGGAGGCAGGTTACAGGAGGGAAAAACATCAGGCAAGTAAGGTAACAATGTACACTTTGTATGAGCATAGTGCATGAGCATCTGAAAAGACAGCTCACTCCATTCCTCATATTCCCATGGTGCTTCGTTTGTATCCTTAGTAGTCATACTCATCATATTATACAGTTGACCCTTGAACAGCATGAGTTTGAACTGTGGGTCCACTTATGTATGGATTTTTTTTAAAATGTGGTACAGTACTATAAATGTATTTCCCTACCTTGCAATTTTCTTAATAACATTTTCTTTCCTACAGCTTGCTTTATTATAAGAATACAGTATATAATACATACAAGGTACACAAAAAACAATAAGCACATTTATTATCTTGATTTATGTTTGTGTTACCCATAAGCCTTCTGGTCAACAGTAAGCTCTTAGTAATTGAGTTTTGAGGGAGTCAAAAGTTATATGCAGATTTTCAAATGCACCCCTAACTCCCATGTTGTTCAAGGGCCAACTGTATTTACGTAATGTGTATATGTTCATGCATGTGTTCTGTAGGAAAACATAGATCTCAAAATGTGGGAACACAGGTTCTTTCTGTTGTGCATACTCCGCCACCCCTGGGTGAACTCTGTGTTTGTTTGAGTCTGAGGAGCCCTTTTATGAGCATGTTACTTGTTTGTCAAAGTTGCCTTTCAAAGTAGCAAAATTTTCCTTTTATCTATCTGCCTAGTAGAGACTCTGGTTCTGGAAATTCTGACAAATGAAGCAATTATAAATATTTTCTGTATCATTATTTATATTTATATATAATATGTATTATATATTTTTTAAAGTTTACATATTTTGAGAGACAGTGTGTAAGCGAGTGGGCTAGGGCCAGGGAGAGAGGGAGAGAGAATCTAAAGCAGGCTCCACATTGTCAGTGCAAAGCCTGATGCGGGGCTCAAACCCATGAACCCTGAGCTGAAGTCAGATGCTTAACCAACTGAGCCACCCAGGCGCCCCTGTATTATATATATATATTGAGAGAAATAACAATCAGCTGTAATTTAATCACCATAAAACCACCACTGTGCGATCTTCCTGTATTGTTTCCTATGTATCTTTATGCATATATTTATACTCCTCACCTCTACATACACACAAAAAATTGGTGTGATAGTTTTCTATATTTGTTTCCAGGCACTTTGCTGATGCTTGCTAATGAGATGACCACAGTCCCTACCCTCAACAAAGCTCACTGTCTACTGTGGACTCCTATGAACATCCTTCTCAAAATAATTGCCAGTGTACTGAGCATTATGAAAGGGAAAACACCAGAAGCTAGGGAGTGAACACCAGGGAGATATTAGGGAATTTAGGGAATGATGTCAGGAATGTCAGGGAGATATTAGGGAAGTCTCCTCTCTGCAGAAGTGTACCATTTAGGATGCTTTAGGGGGTTAAGTAACATACTTGAAGTAACAACTAATATTGGCTTAAACAATATGCACATTTATTATCTCTAACAATAAGGATCATACATAGAGGAATGGGGTTACTGCAGCATCTGGACAGTCATGTGTGACCCAGCCTCTCTGAGATTCTCTTAGCTTTCTGTCCAGGCTACAAGATGCTTGCAGCAGCTCCAGACATCATAGCCTCACACGATCATGTCTGTAGATAGAAAATGGAGAGAGTTTTCCAACATGTGTCTCTTAAAAAAGTGAAGTACCCTTTTCAAAAAAGCTCCCCCCGGAACTTTGATTCTCATCTCATGGGCTACAATTGTCTCATATATGTATTTCTAACCCAGTCTTTGATAAGGAGAATGGAATTACCACGACGCTTAGAAGAATTAGGATGCAGGCCCTGGGGATGGGGAGTGACCATCTATCCCTGACACACATTGTCATCCACTATTTGAATAAAATCAGAATCCTGTTAGCTAGGAAGAAATGGAGGACACCCTAAAGTACTAAGTAAATTATGGTATAGCCACATAATAAAACCCTCATCAGATATTTAAAAAGAAACAGATGTATATGTATTAATAAGGCATTGTTTCAAAATATGCTAAATGAAGGAGCTAAGGCACAGAACACTGTGTGCATGATACACCTATTTGTGTTAAAACAGAGACAAAAAATTGCTTTCTCATATGTTGGTATTTGCATAAAATACTTCTGGAAAGACCTAAGAAAGTGCTGTGTTTTCTCTGAGAGTAGGACAAGGATAAGAGAGTGATTTATTGTTCACTATGTATCTTTTTTAGTGTTTAGATGCCCTCCCATAGCTATGTATCTATAGTTTATTTTTATATTTGTTGATGAAAATTGCTATATAGAGAAAGTAGAGAGACATAAAACACATAAATAAAAATACCAAGATACTTTCTATTTATATAATGCTGTATGCTTATAAAAAATATCTAATTCATTTAACAGTGTTCTTTTAAAACATTTTTTTAGTTTATTTATTTGTTTTGAGAGAGAGAGAGCCAGAGTCAGTGGGGGAGGGGCAGAGAGGGAGTCCCAAGCAGGCTCCACACTGCCACCACAGAGCCTGATGTGGGGCTCAAACCCACAAACCTTGAGATCATGACCTGAGCTGAAATCAAGAGACGGATGCTTAACCGACTGAGCCAGCCAGGCACCCCTACACAGTTTTATTTTAAGATGTACTAATATCATATGTCCACACAAAAACTTGCACATGAATGTTCATCGCATCATTAATCATTATAGTCAAAAAGTCGAAACAGCTCAAATGTCCATCAACAGATGAATGGATACACAAAATGGGGTATATGCATGCAACAGGATATTTTGCAGCTGTAAAAAGAAATGAGGTACTGATAACATGCTACGAAACGGGTGGACCTCGAAAAAGCAGCAAGAAACCAATTAAAAAATATCACATATTATATGATTCCATTTATATGAACTGTCTAGAATAGGCAAATTTATAGAGACAGAAAATAGATTGGAGGTTGCCTGAGACTGGGGTGGTGGAGGGAAAGTTAGGGGTGACTGCTAAAGGGCATGAGGTTTACTTTTTGAGGTGATGAAAATGTTCTAAAATTGTGACAGTAGTTGTACACTATGAAAATACTAAAAACCATTAAATTGTACATTTTCAATGGGTCAATTGTATGGTATGTGAAATATATCTTAATAAAGCTACGTTTTAAAAATGTATGTGCATTGCTTTTTTCCTGCATCTACTTGTAGAATTTCCAGGAACATTACTTCAGATTCTTTATGAACCCTGTAGAGTAAATTGACACTTATCAATACCTTTGTTGTTCTTTGAAAAAATTTGACTACTCTTCTGCCAAATTTTTCTCTCTACTGTTTTATGTATTTATAGACCTACATGCTTATTCTTGATTTTCAAAAAATCTATCATCAGCATTTTAATTTTTGTCTCTCCTGCTTTTACCCTTCCCAAAATATGACGCTATAAACTATTTTTTGTGACCATAGCTTTACTCCTTTTTTTAATAAATTAAAAACACGATCTCATCAAAGAATTCACACATAGCTTTAAAATGAGATCGTATATTGGGGCGCCTGGGTGGCTTTGTCGGTTAAGCGTCCGACTTCGGCTCAGGTCATGATCTCACAGTCGGTGAGTTCGAGCCCCGCGTCAGGCTCTGTGCTGACAGCTCAGAGCCTAGAGCCTGTTTCAGATTCTGTGTCTCCCTCTCTCTGACCCTCCCCTGTTCATGCTCTGTCTCTCTCTGTCTCAAAAATAAATAAACGTTAAAAAAATTTAAAAAATAAAAAAATAAATAAATAAATAAAATAAAATAAAATGAGATCGTATAAAGGGGCTATAATGGAAAGTGGTAGACTCTAGAGCCCCATCTTCCTTCACCCTATCCCTACTTCCCAGGAGGAACCACTTTTTAACTGTTGTTTGTTATTCTGGCCATTATTCCCATATTGCTGAATTGCCTGCACATCCATGTCCCAATCTGACCTCAAGCTATGACAGATGAATAAACAGCCAACTTATGTTTGGCTGATAGTTTGGCCCCTCTTGGGATTCTAGGTTGAAAATAATTTTTCCTTAGAAACTTGAGGGCATGGCTTCGTGATAACATCGTTGAGCAGCGTGTTGCTGTTGAAAAGTCTGATTCTAGTTCCTTTGGTGGTGGTTCTTTTTCTGTGAAACATTTGACAATTATCTTTATCCAGTGTTTTAAAATTTCACAGTGATATGCCTTGTATGTACAGCTTTAAAAATCCATTATTGTGCTGGGCCTTTGATAAGCATTTCAATTTAAAGACTCCTGTTTCCCTTCAGCTCTGAAAATGTTTATGTAAAGAATTTCTTTAATAGTTTTCTTCTCTCTGTATTATTATTTTGGGTATTCCAACTGGTTTGTTGTAGAGTCACCTGGACTAATTCTTTCTCAACCAGAATTCCTCATGTGAACCAAAGAACACAGGAAATGGTTTGAGTGTTTTCTCATACCTTTCAAGGATGGTCTTATCCAGTACCTTGCTAGTTATATAGGAGAGAAATTAATAGATAACATACAGTGAATGTCTTAGGAAACAGGTCTGCAAACTTTTTTTTTAAGAGACATATAGTAAATAAATATTTTAGGTTTATGGGCCTAGAGGCAAAAATTGAGAGTATTATGAAGCTACTTATATATCCATTTAAAACATAACCATTTTAAATATTTTAAAAATTCTTATCTCATAGGCTATTTAAAAAACAAAAAGAAGCAGGTGGCTGGCTGGACTTGACCCACACATAGTTTTCTCAGTTTCTACTTTAGGGTGTTAGAATGTAATTATTTCATTGAAAGAGGATTCAAATAATCCACTTTTTTATTTTCTCTCATACTTTCCTTAACTTAGCTTTTTGTTCTACATTTTGAGAGATTTTTTCAAATGTACCTTAGGTTGCTTATATTTGAATTCAACAGTCATTTTTAGAGCATATTGTTTTTTTATTTTGGCGGGGGGGGGGGGGAGAGCAGGGGAGGGACAGGGATAAGGGAGGGGAGAGAGAATCCTAAGCAGGCTCTGCACTGTCATTGGGGCTGGATCCCACAACTTGAGAGATCATGACCTGAGCCAAAATCAAGAATTGGACACCCAACCGACTGAACCACCCAGGTGCCCCTCAACAGTCATTTTTACTTCCAACACCTCTTTGTTCTCTAGTTGTTCCCTTTTTCTAGTATCCTATTTTTGCTTTATGGATGCAAAACTTTCCCAGACATTTCTACTTACATTTTTTTAAGTGTTTTCTTTTTATTTCCTAAATCGTTTCTTTTTCCTTCAGGGACAGTTTTTCTGTGTATACATCTGTGATCTCTGATAACCTAATCATACTTAACAGTGATAGAATAGAAAAAATCACCTACTGCTTCTGTACATAAAAGGCATAAACACTCAACAATTATGTTACATTTTTAGTTCCCATGTAAGTTTTGTATATTAAAACTGGTGGTTGAATTTTTGCAAAACCTATAACTGAAATCAGGCACAAAGAGAAAATGTGTGATAAGTGTGTGTGTGTCTGTGTGTATACCATCCAGAGGGTAAAGTACTATTCAAACATGGTCTCACTGGGGCAGTTGCCCTCTTGCTTCAACCTTCTGCATTGTTTTGAGTTTTCAGCTTCTTCTGCTCTGTTTACTGCTATATCCAGATCTATCAACAGGGTGTAGAAGTGTCTGGAGAGGCTCATTGGGTTCAGATCATGAGGGATCATTCCATGCTCAGTCATTTGGATTTCATCCTTTAGACTATTGGGAACACCTTTTGAGTAGGGCAGTAAAAATAGCTTAACCAGTCTTTTAGGTAGGTCATTCCAGTTATATAGGAAAGAGAAATTAAAAAGATAAGATAGTAAGATTAGAGAATTCTGTTAGGTAGCAATTAATTAAATGCCAAACCAGGACAGCAGAGGTCTGATTAGATCAGACCTGATACCTATTTTTTTAGCAATATTCCTCAAACATCTACATTATCCACCTTTACTTTGATAGACACTGAGACTTTTGATTTTTCTTCCTCAAAATGTTTTTCATGGCCTTTCTCCCTTCCTACTCTCACTGGGACTGTCTCAGGCAAAGCTTTCATATACACTTCATGCTTGAGTCATAGGAGCAACAGTCCCCACAGGGTTTCTCTTCAGCCCAATTTATTTTGTGTATCACTGACAAAATAATATTTATGTATGACCTACATCATGTCATTTTTCTTTTAAAAGCTTCATTTTCTTTCCTACCAATTATGTCCTAACTCCTTTTTGTGTATTTCGGTGCCCTCAGCCTGGCTCTAACCTAAATAATCAAAATTTTTTAACACTTTCTTTTAAGTTTATTTATTTTTTAAGAGAGAGAGAGAGAGAACATGAATAGGGGAGGGTCAGAGAGAGAGGGAGAGAGAGAGAATCTCAAGCAGGCTCTGCACTGCCAACGCAGAGCCCAACATAGGGCTCAACCACATGAACCATGAGATCATGATCTGAGCTGAAACCAAGAGTTGTACGCTTAACAGGTGCCTGTCATGGCAGGCACCACTGCCATTTTATAATACAAAAATGTTCTTATCAGTTTGATTTCCTTAGAGCATGCTCATTCTGCCTCCATATCTTTCTTAATGTGATCTCCTTGCTGTGAATGTTCTCTATATTTTCTTATGCAAATTCTTCCCAACATTGAAATTTCAGCTCAAGTTTCATCTTCTCCCCAAATTCCTCTACATCTTCTTAGAAAAGATTATTGTCTTACACTACTTTCCTATTCCCATGGTGTCTCACCCTTGATTGGGGTTCCCATCCCCGTAGTTGCTCCATGGTCACAGTGTGATTATAAGAGAGTCAGCTGTCCTAACCAAGACAGGAAGAGAAATGCAAAGGGCAAAAGGGACATCTCTCCTAGCTGAGTCAGCCCTATTTAAAGAACTCTCCCAGAAGCCCCATCAAATGACTGCCAGTAGGTTGGCCTCTTTGTCCCTGGGTGTTTATAGAGAAAACAATACATAAAGTACAATGGAGCATTTGATATTTTGATCTAGGTGATGATGACACAGTATCTGTAGATCAAAAGTCATCAAGCTGTGGCCAACAGACACAGGAAAAGATGCTCAACATCACTAATCATCAGGAAAATACCAATCAAAACCACAATGAGATATCATCTCACACCTATCAGAATGACTAAAATCAACAACACAAGAAACAAGTGTTGATGAGGATGTGGAGAAAAAGGAACCCTCGTACACTGTTGGTGGGAGTGCACACTGGTGCAGCCTCTGGAGAAAACAGTATGGAGTTTCCTCAAAGTAAAAATAGAATTACCATATGACCCAGTAATTTCACTACTGGGTATTTACCCAAAGAATATGAAAGACATTAGTTCTAAAAGATATATGAACCCTTGTGATTACTGCAGCATATATACAGTAGCCAAAATATGGAAGCAACCCAAGTGTCCATCAATAGAGGAATGGATAAAGAAGATGTGGGGTGTGTGTGTGTGTGTGTGTGTGTGTGTGTGTGTGTGTGTAATGGAATATTACTCAGCCATAAAAAAGAATGAAACCTTGCCATTTGCAACAACATGGAGGGAGCCAGACAGTATAATGCAAAGTGAAATAAATGGGTCAGAGAAAGACAAATACCATATGATTTCACTCATAGGTGGAATTTAAGAAACAAAACAAATGAACAAAGAAAAAAAAAGAAAACAGAAAAACAGACTTTTAAGACTGTTAAAGAATAGAGAACAAACTGAGGGTTGATAGAGGGAGGTGGGTGGTTGATGGGCTAGATGGGTGATTGGTCCTAGGAACGCACTTGTGATGAGCACTGGGTATTGTATGTAAGTGATTAATCACTGAATTCTACTCCTGAAACTAATATTGCACTGCATGTTAACTAACTAAAATTTAAATTAAAATTTAAAAAAATTAAAAAATAAGATATTAGTTGAAAAAATAAAAACAAACTCTGAAATATAGAGAACAAACTTATGGTTACCAGAGGGAGGGTGGGTGAGAGGATGGGTGAAAGGGGTGAAAGGGATTTAAAGTACCCTTATAGATGAGCAGTGAGTAATGTATAGAATTGTCAAATCACTATATTTTACATCTGAAACTAATATAACACTGTATGTTAACTATACTGAAATTAAAATTAAACAATTTTTTTCAATGGGCCAAATATCAAGAAAAGTACTAAGAAAAATAGAAACATAATTGAAAAAAAATTGGTAAGAATGAAGAGAATCCAAGTAAATTAACTGAATAAATGTGTATCAAACTTTGCTGTCTAATATCAAAAAATGCAACTTTTGTTAACTTGCCATTGGAGTACTTTACGTATCTTGCTCTAAATGAGGCCACTATGAAAATTTCAAAAATAAAGACCACATTTACTTTTAATAATTCCTTCTTTTCACTAGTATGTATTTTGTATATTTTAATGGTATTTAAAAATTATTTATGTATTTATTTTGAGAGAGACAGTGACAGAGAATAGGGGAGGGGCAGAGAGAGAATCCCAGGCAGGCTCCATGCTCAGCTTAGAGCCCGACTCAGGGCTTGACCCCATGACCCTGAGAGCATGTCCTGAGCCAAAATCAAGAGTTGGACACTCAACTGACACAGCTACCCAGGCACCCCTTAATGGCATTTTTTATATATGCTTATTGCAGTTGTATCTTCATTGTAAACACTAAATGATATGGATTGAACCTGTAGTCCTACCTAATGCTTTCTCCTATGAAATATATATATTTTTAATGTTAATACAATTACTTGTTTTTACTTTTTGGATCATTTACCTCAAAATTTTCTTTTTTTTTTTAACTTTGAGAGGCTGTATAACTTAGTAATTAAGAGCATATAGTTTGAAATTAGTCTGCCTAGATTAAAATAAGAATTCTACCTCTTGGGGCGCCTGGGTGGCTCAGTTGGTTAAGCGTCCGACTTCAGCTCAGGTCACGATCTCACGGTCCCGGAGTTCGAGCCCCGCGTCGGGCTCTGGGCTGAAGGCCCAGAGCCTGGAGCCTGCTTCCAATTCTGTGTCTCCCTCTCTCTCTGCCCCTCCCCCGTTCATGCTCTGTCTCTCTCTGTCTCAAAAATAAATAAACGTTAAAAAAAAAATTAAAAAAAAAAAGAATTCTACCTCTTGATAATTCTTAGAAAAAGAAGTCATAAGACTGTGTATTTAAGGTTAGTAAATTTTATACTTTACTGAATGTATCCTATACTTCAGTTTTAAAAAATTAATGCCTCTCTCCCCCAAGAGTGGTACAATGTGGTGACCCTGAGTATGCTGCTGCAGGTAAAATTAAGATTATGTTCTCAGAAGGACATAAGGGAGACTGGACATTGGCTTAGGTATCTAAATATATTTTTCACACTTATTGGACCTTTTGCTGAAGACTGCCAATATTTTTAACATGTAAACCAAAGTTTTAAAATATCACAGTGTTTAATGTAATGTATTTATTCTCATAGGGAAAAAATCAACTTAAATGTGAGAATTTTTTGTATGTCATCTTAATCTCTGGTATAAAAATTATTAAAGATTTTCTTCATATTTGATATTTAGTAGATATTAACTCGATGTCGAAATATCTCAGCAAACATGAAAGCATCAGCTTTGAAAAATAAAATACTGCACATTAATTTTTATTTATAAGTGAAAACTAAGTGTTTACTTTTTGACTGCTTGTGTCTATGTAGTGGAAGCAACAAATGGTTCTATAAAGTCATTACTAAAAAGGATTCAGAAAACTAGTTTCCATAAAGTCAGTATCCACTTTGGGTAGTTCTACCTTGATAAATGAGAAGTCAGTAAATAAAATTTATAATAAGTTAAAACATAACCCATATATAAATATATATATGTATATATATTTAAGTTTATTCATTTTGAGAGAAAGAGAGAGAGTGTGCACACAGGGGAGGGGCAGAGAGAGAGGGGGAGAGAGAGAGAATCCCAAACAGGCTCTGCGCTGGCAGTGAGTTCAAGAGCAATGAGATCATGCCCTGAGCCTAAACCAAGAGTCGGTCGCTCAACCAACTGAGCTACCCAGGCACCCCTATAACCTATTTTTTTAAGTACTTGCAAATATCTAAATAATTTTTTTGACATTTTATTTTCCTTTCTTTCATTCTATTTTTTAAAAATGTAAAAATAAGCACTCAAATCCACTTCACTGTTACGGTAAAGCTGTTAGAAAATGGGTGACATAGGATTGGTTTGCTTTTGTATTAAGTGTCTCGTATAATTTAAAATACACCTAAATGGAATTAGGAAATGGCAACATTTTCAAGAATTTATCTCAGAGTCGGTAAGTTGATTGATGTTCACTTGTTTTTAAAGAAAGGTTGTGTTTTTCTTAACTTAGGTCCATCCTCAGCAGCACCGGCTTCTATTTGAAGTATTTGATGAAAATCGATTGGTAAGTTATGTTGCACTAGTGTGATGCGAAGCCAGGGTATATCTCAGTAGAGCAGAGGTAATACGCTGGGAATCTGTGATGTGAGAGATGACTTGGGGTGGTTATGGAGGCTCTGGGCAAAAAGGAGAGGTGGATACTTTTTTTTTTTCCTTCTTGGTGCTACTTTCTACCCTTCCATTCTCCTCCCAGGCACATCTCTTGATTGACAGTTCTCACCAGATTACAGTCTCACTCAAGACCTGTTGTGGCAGGTGATGGGATAGCAGGAAAGCTGGCCACATTGTCTTGCCTTCCCTCACCCTCATCCAGCATGGCCTGATGGGTATGCACAGGCTCAGGGAAACTTCTCCCTGAGCGGCTGCACCTGTGCTTCCTCCTTACAGTGGATTTCTTCTGTTACTTGTATGTACTTATGTGTCTCATGCCTTCTCCTCTTCCCACTCTTCTGCAAAGGAAGACTGTCCTCTTTACACTGATAAAGCCTCTAAAGGACTGCGAGCTCTTACAGAGGCAAAGAAAAAAAGGGCAAAGTTAAAGCTGATTTTATGTTTGTGAAATGATAGTTCTGATTCCTCATCTCCTAAAGACTATCTTGAAGTCCTATCCTTTTCCTAATTTTGTCTCTTAGGAATACTATTTTACATCTTCTCCTTCGCATCTTTTCAAAATTTTTTTAAATTAAAAAAAATTTTTTTAATGTACATTTATTTTTAAGAGAGAGAGAGCATGCAAGGGAGGGACAGAGAGAGGGAGACAGAGGATCTGAAGCAGGCTCCACCCTGACAGCAGAGAACCCAGTGTGAGGCTCGAACTTACAAACTATGAGATCATGTTTTGAGCCAAAGTTGGATGGATGCTTAACTCACTGAGCCACCCAGGCATCCCCAAATCTTCTTCTTAGCATCTTACATATATATTTTAAACCTGTAAAATTTGAACATAAAAAAAGAACAGTGTTATGTAAGGCATATCAGTTATTAAACAGAGGCACCAAAAAAGAAACATTCACTTCTTAGCTAACTAAGAAACTGGATTTTTAAAATTTGTTTTTAGTGTTGGACTACATGACATGTTTTTTTCCCTCAAGAAATGATAACTATACTACTAATGGAAGATACTGAAATTAAAATATATTAATTAGCCTCATAATAAGCAAAAGGGTGTTTTTATTGCCAAAGGAGACTGATCACTAACTGCAATCTAACTCTTTAAGGCTGAGTGATATGACAGATGTTGAAGATTTGCTTATCAGATATGGTCATATGCAGAAATGTTTGTTTTCTGCTTGTATTTTTGCATTTTCTGTAGAATAGAGATTTTTGCCTTCTGTCTCTACAGGTTTGTTTTCCTTCTAGATGGGACCAGGTAGAATTTACTATTTGTGTTTTTTAAATCATAAAATAAACATATAGAAAAGTGTATGTAATATAAATCTTTTTTTTTAATAATATGACAAATACCTATGCACTTACGACTCAACTTAAGAACTAGAACATTACCAAACTCTACAACCCTCACTTCCCCTCCCCAATCACATCTCCTTTTCTTCCCTCGCACTTAGTAGACACTGTCCTGAATATTGTGCTTATCATTTCTTTGCCTTAAAAAATTGTTCGTCATATACATATGTGTCCCCTGAGTATAGTTTCCTTTTGCATATTTTTGAATTTATTAAAGTAGTATCACTGTGAATACATCCCTCTGTGGTATGTTAACTAAGGTATGCCATTTAGGGTATCAACTCTGTTGGATACTCTGCTCTCAATTAGAAATACAGCTTTTCTCAAGAAGCTCGCTTTACTAGGAAAAGGGAGCAAGAAATCATTAGAACAGGGTGGTGTGTGTCATTCTAATCCTCTGATTTGTTGTTAGTCCTAGCAGGTAATTGAAGTATTACTTATCACCTGAGATGTCATAGAAACTATAGCCATTGGTAGAGTAAGAGGCTTGATTGTATGGCAGTAAATGTCCTGTGCCTCTGTAAATGTCATTTGTGTTTATTCTCGTATAGCATTCACAACAAAATTAAGAACATATCCTTTTCCTAACAAATACTCTTTGGAAATGTACAACAAAGAGCAACGGATAAAATCTTAGGCAGATAATTTCTAGTCCTGTGGAAAATGTTTGTCATATAAGTGACACTTGTTTTGAAAAAGAGTACGCTTGGGTGCCTAGGTGGCTCAGTCAGTTGAGTGTCTGACTTTGGCTCAGGTCACGATCTCATGGCTTGTGAGTTTGACCGAGCCTTGTGTCAGGCTCTGTGCTGACAGCTTGGAGCCTGGAGCCTGCTTCAGATTTGATTTTAGGAATTGGGTCATGTGGTTGTGATTGGGTCATGTGGATTCTGGCAAGTCTGGAATCTGTAGGACAGGGCTAACAGGTTGAATATTCAGGTAAGAGTTGATGTCACAGTCTTGATTCTGAAACCTGTAGGGCAGGCAAGCAAGCTGGAAACTTAGGCAGAGTGTCTATGTTGTAATCTTGAAGTCCAATTGCTTCTTCAGGAAACCTGGCTTTGCTTTTTAAGGCCGTTAGCTGATAGCATGAGGCCCATCACATTATGGAAGGTAATCTGCTTTAGTCAAAATTTACTGAATCAAATGTTTTTCTTTTTAATTTTTTAACATTCATTTATTTTGAGAGAGACAGAGACAGAGAGAGAGTGCAAGCAGGGGAGAGGCAAAAAGAGAGGGAGGCACAGAACCTGAAGCAGACTCCGGGCTCCGAGCTGTCAGCACAGAGCCGGAAGCTGGGCTCCAACTCACAAACTGCAAGATCATGACCTGAGCCGAAGTCGGTTGCTTAACTGAGCCACCCAGGCGCCCCATGAATTAAATGTTAATCACATCTGAAACATACCTTCATAGCAACATCTAGCCTACTGTTTGACCAAACAGTTGGGCAAAAGAGCCCAGCCACATTGACACATACAATTGTTCATCACAGTGGACTCTGGCTTTCAAATTTCTAATCAATGATTAGTGTCATCCAGAGTCTATCCCTGACATTTAATCACATTATTTTCTGTGTAGATAATCAATAACCAAACATCTCAGAATGTGGGGTCCTGAGCTTCAATCTAATCCTCAGATATTATCCATTTCATTCCAGAGTATGAAATTCTACAGGACTTGCTTAGATTCCTCCCCGATGAGGGTGTGACCGCTCTCCACCTCTTCTTTTGGAATTGATGCTCCTCTTTTGGAATCTGTTTGGCTAAGGGGCTACATTCTACCCCAGGCTCTCCACTGAACTGCTGTAATGGTGGTACAGATCCTGTGCAATCCCAGCCCAGAACCAGCAATGCAAATTCTTTAGCCTGTCTACAGTTTAAACTCAGACTGGCAGGCTGGAAAGTGCATATCATTCTCTTGCCTTACTTTTCCTTGTCTTAAGCCCCCTCTTTGAAAATTTTCAATCATCATTCCTTCCGATCCAGCTGTGGTGCTTTTCAATATTTCTTTAATATTCAATATTTAATTTAATTTTCTTCAATATTCAGTATTTCCAGTAATAGCTAAATCAACTTTTATTTATTTTTTAACGTATACTTATTTTTGAGGGAGTGGGGAGGGAGGGGCAGAGAGAAGGAGACAGAGGATCCAAAGCAGGCTCCGCACTGTGAGCGCAGAGCCTGTTGCAGGGCTAGAACTCACGACAGTGAGATCATGACCTGAGCCTAAATCAAGAATCGGACGCTTAACCGACTGAGGCATCCAGACACCCCTGGGTCAACTTTTAAAAAAAATTCCTGAAAGAAAGCATTAGGCACTCAGAGTAAGTGTGACCATCCATCCATTTAATCTCCTCTCTGGTGTTACTTAGTGTTTACTTGGCGCTGAGCATGAGCCCAGAAATGTCCCAAGAAATGTGTGGCTACCGTCCTCATGGTCTGGAAGCTTGATACCTAGTTAGGGGACATGAAACTGATGCTTCTGGAGAAGCTTACCAAAGAGAAAACATTTATCTAGCCAAATACCTGAGGTTCATTATTTTATATCAACAACCGGAGGAGTTTAACTAGAAGTTTTAGGCCACAGGTATGAGCAGTTAGATCCTATTAATTAGCCTATTAGAAGTGTTTGTTCTTTAAGCTATGAGACCCCTAACTTAATTCAAGAAGAAAAGCTGAAGTCATTTGAAGGCAAAGTGAAAAGATTAGGACTGTTCCTTCTATAAGGAAAGAGGATTATAGGGAATATTTCCTGAAGTCTGTAAACTCGTAAAGGAGGTAGATTATATAAAACCAAAATAATATAATAATTTCATTGCTAAGTTTGCAATTATTGTACACATTCCAAAACATAGTGCTGTATCATTCTAGACAGAAATATAATTTCACAAATTCCATATTTCTATTTTATCATATCTTAATTGATTAAAAATACTGTTTAGAAGACTGTGATTGAGAACAGATCTATCTTAAGGCATTTTCTTTTTTAAACAAAGTGCAAGTATATGTTTTACATATTTGCTTTTACTTTGGAAAAAATCTTACTTAGAAAAATACAACTTGGGTGTAGTACCATGTGGTGTAAACAACTGAACTATTTTACTTTTTACTCCTATGAATGAGCCAGTATATATTTATTACTGGAGTTCCAGCTATAAAATTCAGGTAAGGGGTTTAAATATACCCTAGAGTATTATTTAAAAATAACTTTGTTTCTTTCAAATAGAATACCAAACTTGGTCTATGACATTTGGGGGAGAAATTAAAATATTAAACTTTTATTACCTAGTAAACTGAAAATAAAGTAAAGGTTAAATAAATACAAAGCAGAAAAAATATATATACAAAATCGCAAGCTCTTGGAGAACAAACAGTCTACTGTTCTGTACTGTGGGAGCTCTATCAGCAGTAGTAACTAATTCCACCTCGAGGGCAATGCTAGTACTCAAAAATGTAAACAAGTATGGACTTTGTTTATACAAAGAAATATGCAGCTTGGTTTGTATTTCTCTCTAGATATCAAACAGCTACATGGATTGTTTCAACACACCAGTAGAGGCCAGCAAAGAGCTCTTAGAGTTTTCAGAACAGAATTGGCATTGAGATATGTTTATTTGATGTGTTAAATCCTTTTTAGACTTCTTTACTTACCACAACACTCTCTTAAGTGAATGAATTGCAGAGACAGTGGAATAAAATATCTTGTGTGCTCAAACTATATTGGGGTATAGTTTTTCTGTCTAATCTGCATATATTTTTAAAGGAATGTTTGCTTAGGCTATTTCTTGGCAGAGTTGTAATAGTCAAAATATAAATGGCATCATTTAAAGACTGTACTACTTGGCTGGAAAAGGCCTTAAAATTACAGGAGAAAAAGCTTGGTGACAGCTTCTCTTAAACCTTTCTTTCTCAGACCTATGCTCAATTTTTCAATAGTATTACTAGGCTAATTTTGTATTGCTCTCCTTAAGCTTTCACTTTTTATAAGTAGGGTTTTGGAAGCTAAAATACTTATCTATTTGATTTAATGCTAGAGTTTTAATTCAGAACCTCAAAGTTTTAGTATTTCCAAATTTATACAACTGTTTGAATTTACTCATTAAAAAAAACTAACAGAATATATGCCTTTCTACATCAACTGACTTGATGAGATTCCCTACTCTGGCTACTATTTGGAAATTCAATCCTTGATTTGATACTCAATTACATGGGGTTTCATTCCTACCAACTTCCTGTAATTCTATCCTTATGGGTAAAAATATTAGTGGTCAAACTCTGCTGGAGAAAGTATAGGCACTGTGATTCACATAGTTAAATGTTCATTTAGTAGAGCTGGAGTGAAAAAATACTGTTTCAACTTGAAATGCTAGAAGATTGTTGTTCTTGTGTTACTCATTCATGCAAATTGGAGAAGGTATAATTGAAACAAGGTTGGCAGTGTTTGAGGCAGTGTGCTGCAGCTGAGCTCAGCTTAAAGGTCGCTGGAAATCAAGTGCTTTGTAAGTGAAGGCATTTTGACTACACGCGATTCAAAAATATTTGGAAACGTCAGTCTCGGGAATGGGTCGTCTTTTTCTTTCTATGATATCTGGTATCTAAGGTTTTACTTAGGATAAAGACTACTACTTAAGAGCTCTTTTAGGCACCACAAATGATTTTTTCCTTCGATGCAGTGCAGCTGCTTCTAGCCTGTCTCCCGACAGAGATCTTTGTTATGACTTTCAGCCCTTAACATGTTTGGAAATGAGAACAAATGGCACAAAGCTTACGATTGCACTTTGCAGCCAGAAGAAGCAATACTTATCCTTTGTCAGAAACCTCCGGAGATGATCTGGATAACAATGTTCACATGTGCTTCAAAAGACCAACACGGATTTCAACGTCTAACGTTGTTCAAATGAAGCTGACTCCTAGACAGACTGCACTAGCTCCGTTAATACAGGAAAACGTTAAGTCTCAGGAAAGATCATCTGTTCCTTCACCTGAAAACGTTAATAAAAAGAGCAGCTGTCTGCAGATTTCACTACAGCCAACAAGGTACAGTGGATGTCTTCAGTCTAGCAATGTCTTAGCTGATGGTGATGATGCTTCATTTATGTGTGTCTTGAAGGACGGTATTTACAACAATGCTGTGGCTGATAATGAACTGAATGCTGTGAATGATGGTAACCATGTAGGCAGTTCTGCCCTTCGCAGCAGTAGCCTTAGTAACTGTTCCACCAGCGAGAATGGGTCTTACAGCAGCAATGGTAGTGATTATGGATCATGCACAAGTATCACAAGTGGTGGTTCCTACACAAACAGTATCATCAGTGACAGCAGTGGTTATACTTTTCCACCAACTGATGATACTTTTCTTGGTGGAAATTTATCTTCCGACAGCACCTCCAACAGAAGTGTGCCATACAGGAATACTACTCCCTGTGAAATTTTTTCAAGAAGTCCAAGTACCGTTCCCTTTGTCCAGGATGACTTGGAGCACGGACTAGAAATTATGAAATTGCCAGTGAGCAGGAACTCGAAAATTCCACTAAAACGTTGTTCATCCTTAGTCATTTTTCCTAGGAGTCCTTCAAATACCCCACCAACTTCTCCAACAAGTACAGATATTCTTCCGAGCAAAGGATCCTATCAAACCTCACACCAGTTTATAATTTCTCCTAGTGAATTTGCCCACAGTGAAGATGGTCCTGGTGCTAAGGGATTTCTTTCAACAGCTGTCAATGGACTTCGGTTATCTAAAACAATCTGTACTCCTGGAGAAGTAAGAGACATACGACCACTTCACAGGAAGGGCTCATTACAAAAGAAAATTGTTACTGCAAATAACAGTCCGAATCAGACTATCTGTGAAAAGTCATCTGAAGGATATACTTGCGTTTCGGTGCATTTCACCCAACAAAAAGCACCTACGTTAGATTGTGAAACAACAAATGGTGATTGTAAACCAGAGATGTCAGAAATTAAGCTTAATTCTGATTCAGAGTGCAGTAAGCTTATGCATAGGACATCTGCACGTTTACCATCCTCCCAAAATGTAGATTACCAAATAAATATCAATGGACAGTTGGAAAGACCAAATTTACAGATCAACAAAAATCATGCTGTTTTACAAAGAAGTATTTCATTGGGAGGAACTTATCCAAATGTTTCCTGTTTATCCCGCCTTAAGCACAATTGTTCTACGGGGGGACCATCGCAATTACTCATAAAGTTTGCAGCTGGAAATGAAGATAAAGTTGATAATTTATCAAGAGACAGTAACAGAGATTTCACAAATAAACTATCTAATTCTTTAAAGCATTCTTGTAAGGTAAGTTTCCTGTGGTCTTGGTAAATGTTAATTTATTCTGGAAAAGCTTTATGGACTATTTGGTTAAAATTTATTATAACTTAGCAGTTTTATGTACTTCCCTGGTCCTTAGCTAGCAAGTGTTTTATAGTCCCAATCTTTGTATTTGTAAATCTGAAGAACCCCCAATAGTTTATAACTCTATTTGTTATTTTACCAGTGTTGAAAATGTGCATTAAAAAAAAAAAAAAAAACTTTCCAAAGTGATTTAGGCCATGACACATTTCTGTTGCATAAAAACAAGCTTTAAATAATAATTTATTTTGTTAACATTTTTACCTTGGTGTATTTCTTTCCTCCAGTAACATGGCATTTTAATATCTAATTCCATATTTTATTCCCACTTTCAAAAATGTTCATTTAGTATTCTTCCCTCCTTAATCATTGTGAAACTAAGTAAAATATAGAATGCTTATTTAAAATATTAAACAATAAAAAGCCTACATAAAAATGTGAAAATATTGTTGCAAATGAACACAGAGAAAATGTTTCTCTAAAATATATGTATTTATTAGAACATTGATAAAAACTCTTATGCTGCACGTTTAAAGCAGAGGAAAGATAAATGGCATTTGCATTTGTATATAGCCTTAACCACAGGAATTTTGTTTCCACCCAGATTTTCCTTTAGCTACCAGTTAAGACTGCCTTCTAAAATTTAACTCAGTCTTTCAACAATATTGAATTTTAAATTTTATATTTTTTGAATTTGGTTTCAATTGCTAGGCATTTCCCATACTTTTCTAGTTACTTTATTAATTTGTTATTTTGATAATTTTATTTATTATATTAGCAATTTAACTCTAATGAATCTTAACCAAAACAGTTCTTTGTATAATTGAGTCTTTCCAAAGTATCTGAACTTAAATAGATTTTCCAAAGTATTTGAACTTAAGTAGATTTTTAAAATTTTCTGTATTTGTAAAGTCTTGCCAGATTCCAGGAAATTAAAATTTTTTTCTGGCTAAACCAATTCTAGATGACACTACATAATAGTTTAGGGGGGAAAAAACCCTTATCTGTTTATCTGTGTTTATATAACACTCAATATCTACATTAAAAAAATTTTTTAAACATCTGGACAAAGAGGTTTAGGTAAATAAAATATCAAGTAGTTGATAGTTTTATCTCTTTTGAAATCTCATAAATAAAATAAAATGCCCAGATGTTAATATAAACAACTACTTTATTGAAGATGAATAAAGATTAGATTTCCAATTCTGACCTATGTTTTAGGATTATTTCATTTATGAAACTTTAAAAAAAACAACTTTTAGGAGATTATAATCCATCAAACTGTTTTGCCCTCAAAAGAAAGCAATGAAGTGACACTATAAAGAAACATATTAATAACTTGCTAATTGAATTACATGTACCTTGTAAACTTATTATACATTTAATGAAATAATTAATCTGAAAGGAATAATTAACCTCAAAATATTTGTGAATAAATATATTTATAGAAATAGCCTTAAAATAGTTTATTTTTGCGGTAATGTTATAGTTTGTTATTAATGATGCTTTTGAAAAAGAGGTATTTTTAATGTTTTTTAATAAAGTGTGACTAAATGCCTTTTGCATAGCTAAAAATATACACTTCTATTAGTTTTATTTAATTTAGGTAAGCTAACTTAAATATTTTTTTTGTGACAGCCAAATGTCTAGCTTTGTGCAGATTCTATTTTTTGTTGGGATTATTGGATTATAAATAGTTCGTAAGTGTGCAGTTTGGTGGAGAGCTTTAAAGTGTTCCTCCATTTAATATTTATGAAACAACTCTTTATAAAAGTATTGGTAAGCAACCTAGTGACCATTAAATTCAACATATACTAGATCTAAATTGATCTAATTGATTGGTAAGGGTTGTTTTACGAGGAAAATGCTAGTGTTGTTTTTTCTAAACTTAGCAGTGGCAACAATAATGGGGTTTTAGAAATAATCCTGTGTTTATCAATAATTATATATTAATCTAATTATAGTGGTATATTGTAACTCATTTATAAATAAACAGCTCCCAAAATATTTCCCATGACTCCAGTTAGTCTGGGTTAGTATTCTGATATGCTGAGTCTGGATTCACATTTAACAAGTTGATATTAGAGTAGCATTTAGTAATGTCAGCTATCTGTACTGAGCAGCCATGAAATTAAATCACTGCTTTGGTCAGGGACCCTGGTTTCTAAAGCACTGACAGTCTACGGATTCTTTTCTTATGTGTTTAGCTACCAGTCTCTAGCAGCATAGTATCCAGTTTCTAGTTCTCTACAATAACAGCTCATTAATGGCTAATTTTTAAAATCTACTGAGAACTTTTTCCTGTATCTGCAACAGGGCTCTGTTCTGTGTTTACAATAGAATGAAAATGGGACTTTGTAGTCTGCATGATAATGTTTATTTTATTCATTTGCTATCAAAGAACATAACAATAACCAGCATGTGTTTATATATACTTTCTGAAATAATGACTTTTGATCTGAAAGTAGATATTTGATATTTTAACATGGTGTGTAATATTTTGTCAGCCCAGTCAAGAAGTAGTTTTTATCTAGTTACCAAAATTACTCTTCATATTTCTAAGCTCTATATAATGGTTTACTCATTATTATATTTTTTCCTACCTATTGTTTTCTAAACCTCCCATGTTATGTTGTAAGGATGCTCAGAGATTTTGTTACCCTATTATTTAAAATACCTTAGCATTTTGCCCAAGTTTGTACATGTCCTCATTCTTCACATACATGCATGTTTTTTATCCCATACTTTGGCTTTATGTTTTATTCTCTTTGTTATAAAATTTTTTCTTCATTTTCTGTTGCTTCATCCCAGGGAGGTAAATTGTTCAAGCCTAGTGTAATAGAACTTTAAAAAACTATGTCTTAATTATTTCAAAAGCCTTTAACACTAATCTCAAGATTAGACATTTAAACAATTTAGTTAGTTGTTCTTACTAAAATAAGTGTTTTAAATATATATTTGTTTTAGAGTTCCATTTTTTTCTCTGCCCTTATTAACTCCAGCAGAATATTTAGAAACATTTGGTTAAATTTATTTTGAACAACACTGAAACTTTCCTATAAAATCCAATATGGTTTATAAACATTGGCTAAAACCATGATGCAACATTGTGAGTGACCAGTCTTAGAAATTTGGTAAGAAATGTATGCTTGTGAATGTATAGGTCTTAGAACTGAGAAACTGTAATGTTAACTTCAGAGTTGTTTAGGGAGCTGAATTGTTTGCTTCTGAAACACTTTCTACTTCTCCATAGATATGATTTCTTTAATCCATTCACCTAGCACACATCTGAGTGCCTACTATTTGCCAGGCACTCACCCAAGCCCTGGGAATAAAAGATAATAAAATATAGTCTCTACTTGAGGGAACTCCCATGCTAGTAATAGAGACACACTGGTAAACAAACAAACAAGCAGAAATTCAGTCTAATATGTGATGTGCTAAAATAGAGGTGTGTATGAGAAAGTAAAAAAGGTGCAAGAGTTCTTGTCTGGAGGAGATGACCTGGTTGGTAGAGAAGGCTTCACAGAGGTGGTGACATTTGAGCTGAGTCTTGGTAGGTGAGTTGGAGTTCACCAGGCAGAGAAAGCAAGGATATTCTAGAGCAAGGATCACCAGTCTCAGAACTGTTGACATTTTGGGCTGTTTACTTTTTGTTGTGGGGGCACTGCCTTGTGCCTTAGATGTTCAG
This sequence comes from Panthera onca, assembly GCF_046562875.1. Classification (NCBI taxonomy): domain Eukaryota; kingdom Metazoa; phylum Chordata; class Mammalia; order Carnivora; family Felidae; genus Panthera; species Panthera onca. The sequence goes on from NC_138344.1 coordinate 48,525,181, forward strand.
CAGCATCTCTGGCCTCCACCCGCTAGATGCCAGTAGCACCCCTCGCCTCTAGTTGTAATAATCAAAAATGTCTCCGGATATTGCCAAGTGTCCACTAGGGGCAAAACTGACCTCTGTTGAGAATCATCGCTCTAAGCAGAAGCAGCTGCACTTACAAGGCTAGAGGCATGAAAGGGTCACACCGTAAATAGTTCAGTGTGAGTCAAGCACAGGGAGTCCAGGGATGTAGGAGGAGGTGATACACTAGAAGTGGGTTGGACTTTCATTGGGTGTAGTACCTCATGCTGAAGAGAAAACAGGGTGTCTCTTGCTAACTGACAATAGTTAGGCAAAGGAAATCTATCTGAGAGTGTATGATGTGCTCATTTTTATGTTTTTAGGTGATAAATTCTTACGACACCGTGGATTATAAATGAACCAAAGTTTCTTAATTTGGATGACTAGGTGAATGGTGATGTCATGAACTAAGATAGAGAATCCAGAAGAAAGACAGGTTGGGAGGGCCAAGAAGAAATCATGCATTACTAGGTTCATGTATTAAGAGGGTGGTATTAAGTGTGTTAAGTGCATATGTTAAGTGCTGCTGTCAAGTAGGGCTGTTGGAGATACAGAATCAGGATTCAGAAGAGAAGAGAGAGCTGGAAATGTAGCTTGGGGTTACCAGTTAGTTAAGGCCTTAGGTAAGGATGAACTAAAAAGCACAAAAGTGAGTTGGGAGTGGGTGGTAAATCAGAATTCTGGGGACCACCAGCTTTGGGAAGACAGTGGAAGAAGGAATAATCAGGAGACTAAGAAAAGAGCCACTGGAGGGACAGAAAGGCCAGGAGAGCAGGGAAGCCCAGAAGTCAAGGGAAAATTCAAGGAGGGCAGCATATAGCACCACAGAGCCTATGCATCCACTGATGTGGCAGTTAGGAGTTCCTTGGTGACTTTAGCAAGAGTGGGTTCAGGAGGATAGTGTGAAAGCCTGGTTGAAGAAAGAATGCAACAGGTAAGGAAGCAGAAAGACTTGTTCAATGTCATAAAAGAGGCATGAGTTAGTGTAGGCACAATATGTATTTAATGGCTGGTATAAAGAAGACATGGTATTGGGTGGATGTAAATGCACAAGACAAATTCTCTGTCCATGAGGATATTACAGCCTGTTCTCTGGGGGGGGGGGGGGGGGGGGAAGGGCTTATATCTCTGTTCTTTTACCTTTGAACCACAGAATAAGTGAACATGAGCAGTGAAACCAGAAGTGGAGATTCAGTAATCTGAGATGAAAGAACACATTAGAAGAGAAAACTTAATGCTGCCTATGAATAGTCACAGCTCATTTTGAACAGTGTTATTCTTAACTTTCTCATCACTCTCTGTACCACCAAAAAGGAGACAAAACAAACACAGAGATTCCACATAGAAAGCAAGTCAGGGTTGAAGGTCTGTTGCTGCACACTACTTGGAAAATACGCATTTCTGTCTTTCTGTCACAGGCTTCTTCCAGGATATGGAGCCCACCATGTCCTAGGAGTTGTGAGGACTCACTCTTCTAGGTTCCCTCTCCCTTTGCATTTGGTCACAGTGAACTGGCGAGACCGGGAGAAGTCAGGACCAGGACCAGGACCAGGCAGAAGGGGCTAGGCAGAGTCCCTGCATGTGGCCAGCCTGTGTGTTGAGGTCAGCAGGGTGGTTAGCAGGAGTGAATGAATGCTAAGAATGGGAACCAGTGATCTTGTTGGCATATCCAGGAAATACCTGAAGTATTGCTCAAGTGTGTGGTTCAGAATTCTTTGTTTGCCATGTGTGAGACCAGAAGACTATAATCAGATGAAGACAGACACTTAGCAGTATAAGAAAGCATTTCAAAACAAGAGGTGAGAAAATGTGTCCCAGCTCAGTGAGATATTTTAGGGAAGACTTTCAACATGGGAACAATTGTTGAAAAGCAATTTTACCTACGCTGAGATTTAATAAAACTTAGATATAACTAGAGCAGATCTGAGCATGTGAAAGGGTAAGCAGGTAACTGGCTTATGCACGTTGTAGTTCAGTTCATGGGCTAGTAACAACAAAGAACTTCTTGACCAAGTAAATCCATGATGTTTCTAGTTAGGCTCTAGGATATCTATGGAGGTGACAGGCAGGGGGAACATCAGGCTTTCTCTTGATGCAGGTGTATTACAAAACCATAACACTGTGAAACATTTTGTGATTTTCCATAATAGAAAAATATTACCAGGCAAAAACCAATTTACATCAAGTGTATTTGTGGTACAATGGACAATGTCTTTTAAATTCAGTTGTTTGTTAAGTACAGAAACATTCTTAACATATTTTTTTAAGCTTTTGTCCCCCTTACAAAAGCTGAGTGTGTAACATTTTATGTTATAGCTAAAATAATATTATTCAAGACTAGTTTCCTTTTTTCCCTTTCTCTCTCACACTTTTGTTGGCAAGCTGCCTTCTAATGCTTTGAAGATTGCAATTGGAAAATGCCTTAAGTTGTCAGTTGGACCAGTACTTCTCAAATTTTCATGTGCATGTACATCTCCTGAAGATCTTATTAAAATGCAGATTCTGGTTCTGTAGGTCTGGGATGCCTGATAGTACTATATTTCTAACACGCTTCTAAGGCCTATCAATACTGCTAATTTCTCAAACATAATTTGAGAAAACCATTCTCTTATGAGAACAGTAATACAATTAAAAAAAAAATTTTAACATTTATTTATTATTGAGAGACAGAGAGAGACAGCATGAGCAGGGGAGGGGCCAAGAGATGGGGAGACACAGAGTCCAAAGCAGGCTCCAGGCTCTGAGCTGTCAGCACAGAGCTGACGCGGGGCTCAAACTCACAAACCGCGAGATCATGACCTGAGCCGAAGTCGGATGCTTAACCGACAGAGCCATCCAGGCACACCAACAGTAATACAGTTTATAGTTGACGTATCCAATGAGTCCTTCTCCCACTTTTACATAAAGCAGAGCTAGAAGTATACTGTGGTGTGGCCAGGGCGAAAATAATTTGCAAAGAATTTTAAATCTACTTAGGCTTTAGACTCATTATTGACTGAGACCATGTAATATAGAAGAGATTGTTTGGACCAAGAAACATTGAAGAGCAAGGTTGCCTACCTGTCTTATAAAAGACCTTTGATATGACTCTGACAGAATTCTAACTATTAAATTTTTCCAGGATTACATTTTAGTTTCATTTAAGACTTTAAAACTATTAGTCTATAATGTTTGGAATTCTACTTGAGGAAGTCTCTTAAATTTATAATGGCTGTAATTCTGGTTATGTTGTTCTTAAAATTGTCACATACATTAATTTTTTCCCTCTTGGCATGAGATTTGAAAAATACTCAATTTAAATGTTATATGTTTCTTAAATGTTTTGGCTTTTTCAAGCAGTATATTCTATCTTTCTCTTTGTAAACATTTTTAATGTTTTCAATATACTTTTCTGTACAGTGTCAGGGTACTACTAAGAATTTTTTTTAAATGTTTATTTTGAGAGAGAGACAGAGAGAGAGAGAGAGAGAGAGAGAGAATCCCAAGCAGGCATCGTGCTGTCAATGCAGAGCTAGGTACTGGGCTTGATCTCACAAACTGTGAGATCCTGACCTGAGCCGAAATCAAGAGGCAGACGCTTAACCGACTGAGCCACCCAGGTGCCCCACTAAGAATTTTTTAAATATTACACTGGCCTAATGTAATGAATTGAAACACTATATATAATCAGTGCTTACTTATGAACTGTTCTTTTGATAACTCTATAAGGAGAAAATGTAGAAATCATTTATATATAACTTTGTAATGCTTAAAAGTATATATTACTTCTTAATTATGAAGCAGTACATGAAAATCTTAGAAACTGTCCTTCCTTTGGAACAGTTTAAGAAATCTTATCGGTAGCTGGGTTTTTATAGACTTTGTAGCTGTTCTTGGCTTAGCCTGCTTTTAGGGAGCCAAATAAGATATTAAACATTTCAGGTAAGAAATGGGGAAAAGGATGCATAGCAAGAAAATAGTTAAAGAAAGGGAGATAGAAATAGATGGGCAAGCAAACAGATAGAAAAATGTAAATTTTCCAGAATTGATCAGAGAAGAATTCTAGAGAAAGGATTAAACAAATGGGTAATCTTTTCTTGGTTCTACTTTACTCAATTGTAATTCCCTAAGTCAGAGACTTTTTGGCTTATCCATTACTATATCCCCAGTACCTAGAACAATGCATTACTCAAAACACATGCTCAATAAATATTTATTAAATTAATGACCAAAACTAAGAGACCCTTTGGGAGAGTAGAGATGACTGTAGAATCCTGATAGATGAGGGTGACCAGACAGCCTTGTCCAAATAGATAACCAAACTAGGATATTTAAGAGATGACTGTAATGATGAGTGGGAACTACTTGATGCTTCATCCTTTGCATGAAAGAGTGGCACTCTTAAATGAATACCTTGTCCCTGGGGTGGATGCCAATGGAATATTATGATCGTGACTCAAGGATTAGTTTCCACAGTAGAGTCTGATTCATAGCCTACATATTCCATGAACTGGTATCGTAGAACTATGTGTCTGGATGGAGGCTCAGATCAAGTTTTCTGAAAAGAAGATTGAATCGGCCAAAACTTGTCAGGGTATTTTAACAAATGCTGTTTGACCAACTTTAAATTTATCATTGTTTAGTAAAATGATTTCATCCCAAACGATGTGAGATCTAGATTCTCAGAGTTGTTCCTGGGGTTTCAAGTAACTGTTTTAGCTAAGAATGACCTTTACCTTTTGTACCGAGGCTGAAAGACTGAACCCTCTTAAACAATCACAGAGCTTACTGGAAACTAAAGTCATCTTCAAAGCAAATGAGTTTGACAAGTATTTATCGGAAATAGAATATGTGCCTGCCCTAAGTGGCAAATATTATTCCTGGCTTTGAAGAATTTACAATTTAGATGAGAAAGACAGCATAATCTATTAAAAAAAAAAAGTAGAGTGTAACAGTATAATATATAATAACGTCCATAGACCTACGTTAGGCAGGTGAGCACCTAAATCCTGATATACGTGATTGCCTATATAATTTTTATCAAGATAACACATGTGCCTGTGTTAAAAATCAGGTTAATTTCCTTGAAGATTTCCTTTCTGCCTTTTTCTGTGTTTTCTTTTCCTAGAATTCCTATGAGCCAAAGTTTGCATCTCTTGGATTGCTCTTATAATTTACTTTTCTCTCCTGTTTTCTGTTTCTTTGACTCCTTTTTTACTTTCTGGAAGATTTCCCCCAAGTTTCCCTCTCTTCTTAATTTTAAAATTTTGGTTATTTTAATTTCTAAAGTTCTGTCTTTGTTTCTGATTATTCCCTATTCTTATTCTTGTTTTATAAATACAATCTCTTATTTCTTTGAGAATATTTTACTTCAAGTTCTTTTTCTAAGTTTTGTTGCGAGTGCTACAGTGTCTCTTGTTCCTTTGGGTCACTTTGCTGTTATTGTTTTTCATTTCTCTTTGTTATTGAACATTTTCCTTCAGGTGTCTGGTGAACCTTGGCTGTTTGTTCATATTTCAGAGTGAGTCACGACCAAGTGATCAGGAGGCTCTGTAATTGTGTGGGGCCTTTAAACTGGGAGGCTTCATCATTGGGAGACGTCTGACTGTCAGTATCTAGAGGTCTTTTCTCAGAGGCTAGTGTGTTTCCCCACAGAGAAAACTTCACATGATTGCCCAGTTATGTTCTATAGTGATAAACTATGGTTTTGATAAACTATGAATGAAGGTGATTGTTTTAGTTTCTGAAACTGAGTTAGTTCAGGGTAAAACCATGCCTTAAAAGTGATATTTACTTACTAAATCCTTAAGGTACTGTAATTAATTTCGTTAAATTACAGTAAGTGAGGTACCTGATTTTCATACCTTTGTCTGAATATACATTGTGTATATTATAGAAGTGAAGATTCTTCCAGAAAGACTAAATTAAATCTTCTTTGTAATGGAATAGGTGGTTTCCTTAACATATTTCCTAACCTTTTGCATTCTTGGCAATCTATTTAAATGTAATACACATGATTATCACCCTGAGGAAGACAATAGACCTATTAAAAATGTGTTTGGATAGAGAACAAAAGGAAGAGGTGATGGTCATGGCCTCCTAATGGAATGTAATATTGGATGCTCACTGTCACTTGAACTTGAAATGTTAACTATGATTTTTTTTAACTTGGAGAAAATCCTGTTATATCGTTTTTAAAACTCTTAACCCTATATCTGTGAAAGCTTAAATCAGTTAACATCATATTGTATATCACATTTCAAAAAACTCTCTGAGGCAATGAGTATCTCCGTATTAGAAATAAGGGAACAAGTTCAGGAAAGTTAAAATGATTTACTCAAGATCGTAAATTTAGTAAATGTCATATTTAGACCCAAACTCAGCTCTGTTATATATTCTAAAGCACTTTTCTACTACATCACTAGCCAAGGACTTTCATCCCACCGTGCAGCGGGGGAATCTACAGGATAAAGCTGCTTGGGGCAGGTTATTCTAGTAAAAATAGCATCATAAAGAAAAAAAAAAGAAGAGTTGTCTAAAGGAAAGTTTCCACTTGAGCTGAATGCAGTCCGATGAGTAACTTTTACACTCGGACAGAGTCCGGGTCAAGTCCTTTCTTATTGCCATTGTTGAGTGAAAGCTAAGTTTGGAGATTATTATTTAAACACGTTATTAGACAACCAGTGTATCTTTCAAATATTTCTTTTTCTATTCTTCTGACTTGTGACCTGACACTGTTAATGACTTTGCTCTTTCTGATTAATTTTATTGATCAAATAACACATACTGTGTGTTTCTATCTCCTTTAACACTGTTTATGAGTTTCCTTGTATTCTTTTTCTTCAATAACCATTATAAACTACCTAAAAGATTGTAAACTACCTATTTTTTTCAATTATTTTTAAGCTTTTTATTAAGGAAAATTTCAAACACATACAAAAATATAAAGAATAATACAATGAGCCCCTTGGGCGCCCCCATTAAGCTCCTACTTTCATTAGCAACATGTTGTCAATCATGTCATCCATATTCTCCCCTCCTTTTTTTTCCTGGGTTTTTAAAAAGTAAATCCCATGAAACATATAATTTTACCATAAACATTTCAGAGTGCAACTGTAATGGATTAAGGACCTTTTAAATATATAAAGCTACTGTGCAATTTCACACTTAACAAAATTAACACTAGTTCTAAAACTGTTTTGACTGGATCTCTACCGAAGGCATCGAGGTCATTTTAGTAATGACATAGCTCAAGATGGGTACATCTCCTTTAACTTGTGTCTGTCTAATTCTTCATCTATTTTATGATGTTCATTTCGCTTTGGGGCTGAGCATGTCAATTATTTGTCGTGGGATTTTCTGTTTCTTTAATCAGATAATTTTTGATAATATATTTGTTACCAATAAAACTGAGGTTTTCCCTTTGGAACCTAGAACTAAAAGGTTATTGTTAGGAGCTGGAGTTTATCACCTAAACTACACCTTACCTCCATCTTAATCACCACAAATCTGCATTTAGGGTTTAAACATCTAGGATACCCACCTTCCTCATCCCTGAGTAGAGTGAAAATGTACACTATAATGAATTAGTTATATTAATTCCTCTTATTCTTCTTATGCTTTTCTGAGCCTTAATTTCATGTTTATGAAATATGAAATTTATGAAACTTGGCAGAGTTGTCTTGAGGATGGAAAATTTCATATCTGTTTGGCAGATAGTTGGTTCTCAGTAAAAGGGAGCTATTATTATCTACCTTACAATATTGTGAGAGTACATGACGGTGCACTGTAAACTATAAAGTACCACAGTGTGTAACATATTTTGTTGTTTTATATATGTACAAACTGAATCATATATAAATTTAAGAATCCAAGTTAACAGTTAAGTAATAGGAAATACATGAAAAGAACACAATAGAAAGCACAGTTGACTCTTAAACAACGTAGGAGTTAGGGGCACTGATCCTCCCCAGCCACCATACAGTTGAAAATCTGCGTATAACTTTTGATTCCCGCAAAACTTAACTACTTACAGTATACAGTAAATAGTCAATTCTCAATAAATAGTATATTAACACATATCTTATATGTTATATATGTTGTATACTGTGTTCTTACAGTAAAGTAAGCTATAGAAAAGAAAATGTTATTGAGAAAATCATAAGGAAGTGAAAATACAGTACTGTACTGTATTTATCCAAAAAATTCCACACTTATGTGGACATGTACAGCTCAAACCCATGCTATTCAAGGGTCAACCATGGAAAATACAGACTAGAAATCTGGGGAAGGACTTCTTCATAAGACTCTAAATCAAAATCAAGGTATATTTTCAAAGGAATACAGTATTTTTCAAAGCCCTATCACAAATTAAAGCACAATTCTTTTTTTTTTTTTACTCAATTTTGATTATGCATATTCTTGGAGAAAAAAACACATCAATATTAGATGTACAAAAGAAATAAATAAGACCTATACAGCAAATTAGCAGAAGGAGATAATTAGCAGTTAGGAAGTCCTATATGATGGCCACAAGCCACTCCTTATGCAACAAATGGTAGTTCTAAAGAAGGCGGCCCTATTACTTTTTATCCCTCATTGAAAATAGTGACTCGGACACTATTTTATTGACTTTATGTCATTGTTAGAGTCAATTTCTAGCCATAAGATGATAGGTTCTTTCTCTTCAGTTTGTGAACTAAAGAATTCCAAATCTCTCAATACATGTTGTTTTCATTTAATAGACTTTAGTTTTTAGAGAAGTTTTAGGTTCATAGCAATAATAGGCAGGAGGCGCAGAGATGTCCTATATACTCCCTACCCTGAAACATGCAGCCTCCCCATTATCAATATCCTCCATCAGAGTGATACATTTTTACAATTAATGAACCCATATCGACATATCATTATCATCCGGAGTCTGTAGTTTAATTTAGCTTTCACTCGTGGTGGTATACATTCTATGGGTTTGGACAAATTTATAATGGAATGTATCTACCCACCATTATAGTATCATACACAGTAGCTTTATTGCACTAAAAAACTTTGCCTCTTCATCTCTCCATCCCCTAACCCCTAGCAACCAGTGATCTTTCTACCATCTTTATAGTTTTGCCTTTCCAAAATTTCATATAATTGAAATCATATAGTATCTTGTCTTTTCAAATTGGCTTCTTCCACTTAGTAATACTCATTTAAGTTCCCTCCATTTCTTTTCATGGCTTGATTTTTTTTTTCTTTTTCTTTTAGTACTGAATAATGTTCCATTGTCTGAATGTACCTTAGTTTATTTATCCATTCACCTACTGAAGGACATCTTGGTTGCTTCCACATTTTAGCAATTGTGAACAAAGCTGCTATAAATATTTGTGTGCATGTTTTTATTCAGACTTAAGTTCTCAACTCTTTTGGGTAGGTACCAAGTAGTATGATTGCTGAATCATATGGTAAGAGTAAGTTTAGTTTTTTTAAGAAACTGCCCAACTATGTTCCAAAGTAACTGTACTGTACTATTTAGCCATCCTACTGTCAGTGAATAAGAGTTCCTGTTGCTCCACATCCTTACCAGCATTCAGTGTCATCAGTGTTCTACATTTTGGCCTTTCTAATATGTGTGTAATGGTATCTCATTATTTTTTTAATTTGCATTTCCCTGACAACATATGATGTGGCACATCTTTTCATATGTTTATATGCCATCTGTCTATCTTCTTCGGTGAGGTGTCAACATCTTTAGCCCATTTTTTAGTTGAGTTATTTGTTTTCTTACTGTTGAGTTATAAGTGTTCTTTGTATATTTTGGATAATAGTCCTTCAGCAGATATGTCTTTTACAAACATTTTCTCCCAGTCTGTGACTTGTCTTTTCATTCTCCTGGCAGTGTCTTTTGCAGAGCAGAAGATTTTAATTTTAATGAAATCAGCTTATCAATTATTTCTGTCATAGATAATGTCTTTGTTATTATATTTTAATCATTGCCAAACCCAAGATCATCTAGGTTTTCTCCAGTATTATCTTGTAGGAGTTTTATAGTTTTACATGTTCTATTTAGGTTTGTGACCCATTTTGAGGGGGGGGGGGGGGGCGCTTCAGTGGGGGAGGGGTAGAGAGAGAGAATACCAAGAAGGTTCCATGCCCAAAATGGGGCTTGAACTCATGGACCATGAGATCATGACCTGAGCTGAAATCAAGAGTTGGACACTTAACCAACCACCCAGGTGCCCCAGAGCTAGTTACCTATTCTTTTACCATTACCACACTGTCTGGATTGTTGTAGTTTAATAGTGAGGTGGTGTCATTCCTTCAATTTTGTTCTTGTTCTTCACTGTTTTGTTGACTGTTCTGGGTCTTTTGCCTCTACATAAACTTTAGAATCAGTTTTTGAAAATTCACAAAACAACTTGCTGAGATTTTGGCTGGGATTGCCTTGAATCCATAGATCAAGTTGGAAAGAACCAATATTTTGACAGTGTTGAGTCTTGCTGTCTGTGAACATGGAATATCTCTTCATCTATTTAGTTATTCTTCATGCATCAGGCTTATAGTTTTTCATATAGATCTTATACTTGTATTTTGTTAGGTTTATATTGAAGTATTTCTGTTTGGGGGATGCTAATATAAATGATACTGTGGTTTTAATTTCAAATTCTACCTGTTAATTGCTAGTATATGGGAAAACAATTGACTTTTCTTCTATCTTGTGACCTTGCTATAATTGCTCATTAGTTCAAGGAATTTTTTTGTCCAGTCTTATGGATTTTCTACAAAGACAGTCATATCATCAAAGACAGTTTTGTTTCTTCTTTCTCAATCTGTATATTTTTTATTTCCTTTTCTTATTATATCAACTAGGCCTTTCACTACAATGGTGAAAGAGTAGTAAGAGGGGGCATCCTTGATCTTAGTGGGAAAGCTTCTAGTTTTTCACCTGTTAGTATGATGTTAGATGTAGGTTATTTGTAGATATAACTTGTCAAATTGAGGAAGTTCCCCTCTATTCTTAGTTCAGTGAACACTTTTATTATGGATTGCTGTTGGGTTTTGTAAAATTTTTTTTCTGCACCTATTAATATGATCTTGTAATTTTTTTCTTTTTTAGCCTGTGGATATGATGGATCACAATAATTGAGTTTCAAATGTTGAAATAATTTTGCATACCTGGTATAAATCCTACTTGGCTATGATGTATGACTCTTTTTATACACTGTTGGAGTCAGTTTGCTAATATTTTGTTGAAGCTATTTACATCAGTGTTCATGAGAGATAACACTCTGTTGGTTTCCTTTCTCGTAATTTCTTTGCCTAATTTTGGTTTTATGGTACTTCTAGCTTCATAGAATGAGTTAGGAAGTACTCCCTCTGCTTTTGTTTTCTAAAAGAGATTATAGAGAATTGGTATAATTTCTTCCTTCAGTATTTGGTAGAATTCACCAGTGAACCCATCTGGGCCTGGTGCTTTGTTTTGGAGCATTATTGATTATTGATTCAATTTATTTTATACGTATAGGCCTATTCAAAGGGTCTATTGATAGTTGTTTAAGATATCACAGTTTTGTCTAATAGCAATATTTTCCTTTAAATGAGTTTATGATATTTGAAAACATTAAATACCTTACTTTGTAAAAATTGTTATAATGTGGTTTTTATTTTATTCTTGATCTTTAGGAATCATATGATCTTCTATTATCTCTATTTTTTAATGTTTTTAACAAAATATTACATTTACAAAAGGAAAAAACATATCCTGGTATCCCCACTTATCTTTATATTAAAATGTTTGGATGACAGTTTAGGGTGAAAGCAAAGTAACTCAGCTATTATGATTTCATGTTTACAGTAAAACCTTGGATTGCAAGTAACTTGTTCTGCAAGTATTCTGCAAGATGAGCAAACATTTATAATAAATTTTAGCTTGATAGGCAAGTGATGTCTTGCAATACAAGTACTACCTGGTGCTGAACATCACATGATCACAACTGAGCCAATGGTTCTTGAAATTTGCTTTGGAACCCCCAAGTCTGGCTTGGAAAAGCGGAGGGGCTGGCATGAGTTCTGACAGCCAGCGGGACTTAACATCTGGAGTGTTATAAGTCAACAGCTCTGCTCGGAGAGCGGGAAGGCGAGAGGGCACCAAGAGGGAGAGTTGTTGAGTCCCAGAAGACAGAGCTCAGCTCGGCGGGGAACAAAGGTGCTGGCAAGCACCATCTCCCTCTCCCACCCCCCAGCCAAAATCCCAAAGGGAACCAGTTCCTGTCACCGAACTTGCTTGCACCGTGCAAACACCCAACACTGTGCTTCTGTGGATCCATCCCTCTCACGGTCTGCCTCCCTCCCAGTGCTGCAAGGCCCCTCCCACAGGGGACCACCCACAGCAAAGCAGCTAAGCCTGCCCCTCCCACCCCTGTGCATCTTGCGGATCCACCCCGCCTAATATGCCAAATCCCATAGAAGAAGCACCACAAGCCTGGCAGTGTGCAAGTAGCCCAGACAGGGGCCATACCACTCCACAGTGAGTCCTGCCCCTGGGAGATGGGAAGATAAGGTACATACCAGTCTGATTGTGGCCCCAGCGGTGGGCTGGGGGCAGACATTGGGTCTGACTGCAGCCCCGCCCACCAACACAAGTTACTCCAGACAGCACAGGGGAAGTGCCCTGCAGTTGGGCGCCACCACAGGGACTACCCAAAGTGACAAAATGGAAGAACTCTCCTCCAGGAAGTAGTGACAGCTAACAAATTGATCAAAAATGATTTAAGCAATATAACGGAACAAGAATTTAGAATAATAGTCATAAAATTAATCGCTGGACTTGAAAAAAGTATAGAGGACGGCAGAGAATCTATTGCTACAGAGATCAAGGGACTAAAAAACAGTCATGGTGAACTTAAAAATGCTACGAATGAGATGTAAAATAAAATGGAGGCAACCACAGCTCGGATTAAAGAGGCAGAGGAGAGAATAGGTGAATTAGAAGATAAAATTATGGAAAAAGAGGAAGCTGAGAAAAAGAGAGATTAAAAAAATCCAGGAGTATGAGGGGAGAATTAGAGAACTAAGTGATGCGATCAAACGGAACAATATCCGTACTATAGGAATTCCAGAAGAGGAAGAGAGAGAGAAAGGGGCTGAAGGTGTACTTGAACAAATCATAGCTGAGAACTTCCTTGATCTGGGGAAGGAAAAAGGCATTGAAATCCAAGAGGCACAGAAAACTCCCTTCAGATGTAACTTGAATCGATCTTCTGCACAACATATCATAGTGAAACTGGCAAAATACAAGGATAAAGAGAGAATTCTGAAAGCAGCTAGGAATAAACAGTCTCTAACTCTTTATAAAGGGAGACCCATAAGACTAGTGGCAGATCTATCTACTGAAACTTGGCAGGCTAGAAAGGAATGGCAGGAAATCTTCAATGTGATGAACAGGAAAAATCTGCAGCTGAGAATCCTTTATCCAGCAAGTCTGTCATTCAGAATAGAAGGAGAGATAAAAGTCTTCCCAAACAAAAACTGAAGGAATTCAGCAACACTAAACCAGCCCTACAAGAGATCCTAAGGGGGATTCTGTGAGTGAAATGTTGCAGGGACCACAAAGTACCAGAGACATCACTACAAGCATGAAACCTACAGACACACAATGACTCTAAACCCACATCTTTCAATAATAACACTGAAGGTAAATGGACTAAATGCTCCAACCAAAAGACATAGGGTATCAGAATGGATAAAAAAACAAGACCCATCTATTTGCTGTTTACAAGAGATTCATTTTAGACCTGAAGACACCTTCAGATTGAAAGTGAGGGGATGGAGAACTATCTATCATGCTACTGGAAGTCAAAAGAAAGCTGGAGTAGCCATACTTAATCAGACAAACTTGACTTTAAATTAAAGGTTGTAACAAGAAATGAAGAAGGGCATTATATAATAATTACAGGGTCTATCCATCAGGAAGAGCTAACAATTATAAATGTCTATGCCCTGAATCCAGAGACACCCAAATATATAAAACAATTAATCACAAACATAAGCAACCTTATTGGTAAGAATGTGGTAATTGCAGGAGACTTTAATACTCCACTTTCAGTAATGGATAGATTATCTAGACACAGGATCAATAAAGAAACAAGGGCCCTGAATGGTACATTGGATCAGATGGACTTGACAGATATATTTAGAATTCTGCATCCCAAAGCAACAGAATATACCTTCTTCTCGAGTGCACATGGAATGTTCTCCAAGATAGATCATATAGTGGGTCACAAAACAGCCCTTCATAAGTATAAAAGAATTGAAATCATACCGTGCACACTTTCAGACCACAATGCTATGGAACTTGAAATCAACCACAGGAAAAAGTCTGGAAAACCTCCCAAAGCATGGAGGTTAAAGAACACCCTACTAAAGAATGAATGGGTCAACCAGGCAATTAGAGAAGAAATTAAAAAATATATGGAAACAAATGAAAATGAAAATACAACAATCCAAAATTTTCTTTGATATACAAGTGCTTTGGATTACAAGCATGTTTCCGGAACAAATTATGCTTGCAAACCAAGGTTTTACTATATATAGTTACTGTCTTTGTAATATACATAAAAACTCAATTTTCTATCATTCATATAAACAATTTGTGCACCTGGTGGGTTTTTAAAAATATCTTTCTTATAGTTATCCTTCCATTTACTGAAAGAAAATGTGTATTTGACTCAGGATTTTTTTAACCTCTAAAATTAATTTGGATATTTTCCTGGATTTTAATTTGTAAATTTTATCAGACAGGTGGTAAAACTGCTGAAATATACTGATAGACACCTATCAAATCTGTGTACTCAATACACACAACCTAAGTTTTCTCAAGATTCACCAGACTTGGGGCACCTAGGTGGCTCAGTCTGTTAAGCATCCAACTTCGGCTCAGGTCATGATCTCACGGTTTGTGAGTTTGAGCCCCACATTGGGCCTGCTGATTTCTGTGTGGAGCCCTCTTGGGATCTTCTGTCCTCCTCTTTCTCTGCCCCTCCCCTGCTCATGTGTGCACATGTACATGCTCCTTCTCTCTCTCTCAAAAATAAACATAAAAAAAAAAATTCACCAGACTACAGGTACCCAAATTTCATTGATTTAGCCCTTCTCTTCTGCCCAGAAAAGATCCCAGGCAGCTGTAAAGTACTCTTCAGTATTTCTGGGATTCCCAACAGATGGCTACCTTGCACTCTTGAACAAACCGAGTCCAGTTGAGCATTGATTGCTATTGCTACCTTTCTAGTTACACTCACTGTCACTTTGGGGTACTACTGTGCCCCACTGGGCTACAGTTTCTCCTTCTTTTCTTAAGGAGACTTATTTTCCAGTAGCATACTTACAAAGTTTAACTCAACCTTTCCTTAGGTATGATAAACCAACCTAATTAAAAAATATATATAGTTATGAATCCAAATACAGTATGGTGGGGTAGTTTGTTAGCTCTGGAGACATGTCTGAATTACAGGACAAGAACTAAAATTAAAAGCTTAAAACTAAGAACTACTGTTTTACTAAAAAAAAATTTTCAAGAACTCCACAATCCAGTACAGTGGTGAGTAACCACATGTGGCTATGGAGTTTTAAATTAATTTAAATTAAATAAAATTTTAAAATTCAGAACCTCATCTGTACTAGACACGTTTCAAATGGTGATTGGCCGCAAGTGACCATGGCTATTGCATTGGTCAGCTCAGGTATATAATATTTCCATTGTGGCAGAAAGTTCTATTGGACAAGGTTTCTCTAGAATGTTACATTATGAGCCTCAAGCCATTGATACCCCTATAATTTTGACAGTGTTCCAGTCTATTGAGGAAAGTGCCTAAAGCAACAGTGCTTGGTATCTGTGATGGCTGAAGGAGTGGAGCCACATCTCAGTGACCTTATTTTTTTCCACTGGTACCTGCTATTTAAGCAAGAAAATTTTGGTTTTAAAGGAATCCATTAAGTTCTTATTTTCTTAAACAACGGTAACCCACATCCTTCCCCCTACCTCGTTTTCATTGATACATTATATTCTTCAATAAAAATTATATGAATTTTAAACCCCAGAGGAAACTTTAAAAACTGTTTATAGATCAGCTCAATTTACCCTTGATCAAATAATCAGGTAAGCAAATCCTAAGAATAATCACTTTCTACTTCTGAAAGTTTTTCTAAAACCTTCAAAGAGATTATTTCAAAAGGTAAAAGTTGTTAGAGAGAACATTTATTTCTACTACTATGAAAGTGTCTTGGACCAAGGTTTACAAACAATGAAGAAGAACAAAGAGGAGGAGGGGGAGAGGGAAGGAAAAGGAGGAGGAGAAGAAGAAAAATGCTTTGGGAATCTTTTGATAATAAGTTATTTTCTTTGTTGTTTAGAGATATTCTTTAGCCAGTGCCTTCAGGTCTTCTCTTAATGTATTCATTTTATTGACAATAAATCTTTGAAAGTATTTGCCAGTCTCTGTGCCTTGTTTCTGCTTAATACTATTTGTTGACTAGGGAAAATACTATCGAAACTCCAGCAAGCAAATTTTGTTTTTAAAATATTTTTTTGTTGTGAAATACAAAAAAATAGAACATACCATCCCAACTTTTGATGGGCCAGCCTAAGCAAGGAAGGCAAAGAGCATATGTAAAATGGTTTTAAATTAATTAAGGATCAGAGAGTTGAAATGATTGAAATGCCTTGAGTCAAGAGAGTTTGCAGGAGGGTCACCTCATTCAAGTAGTCAGAAATCTTTGGTAAATCCTGAATTGTCATTGGTGTTCTCCAGACCCACTAACGCTAGCTGCTGTTTAATACACTGAAGAAACATATTTAGTATGAAGTTCAGTGGTTTTTAGATTTCAGATTCAGTTACCTTTAAAGATGACTAAACTAAAATCTGGATCAACTGACCAAACAATGAGCTAAATAATGACTTCCTACTATGAGCAAGGCATTGGTAGGCCCTGCACAATATGACAAAACTTGGGAATTGTTTTTAATCTTCCTTTTAAACATTTTTAAAACATTCTTAGATTATATTTAAACTATTAAATGGGGTAGTTTTATCTGAATCGAAATCTACATGAGGTGTGGATTTCACCTCATGGATGTGTTTTTTTACTTTGGGGGTAGTATTGATAGGAAGTCAGTATTGTAATCTCATGGCACTTGAATAATAGATTCATGCAAAATATTCTGTTTGTCAAACTTTACCAACGGTGTGCACATTGCAAGTGGTGGATTCCATATGCCAAGGATAGGAGTGGTTCCTGGTCACTAGAAGGCAGAAAAGGTCAGGAATGGATGGGGAAGACTAGAGACAATGCAGGGAAGAGTTCATACTACTCCTTCATAAGGAAGACGCCTCTTACAACTCAAAGAAAACTGGCTGAAAAGCTTTTTTCTGAGTCTGGAAAGCCATTAAATGATCCAGGAAGATAACCATCATCAAAGCAGTGAGAAACATGGGCAAGGAATCAATAAACTAATCTGGAGCCCAAACATTACCAGGTTATCACACTGGTGGCAGAAAACTAAATTCAAGTCCAGGTTGAAGAAGGCAGTCAGATTGCAGGGAGTTGAGCAGATCATTTAAACCCTTTTGATTTTTGTTCCAACAATGTCCAACATACCCTCTTGAAATGGGCAAGCAGGACTTAGTCCATTGCCTAAAAAGGGAAATCTGATACCATCTTCTTTTGGTGTTGTAGCATTTCCTGTAACATTGCTGCTTTGGTTTCCTAATGCTAGAACTATTACTCTTTTCTTCCTGCTAAGTTCTCTCAACGTCATAGAGTACTTCCTGTGTCTAAATAGCTAGTTTTTATAAAAGAGGGATTGATACAAAGATGATTTATTCCAGTAAGTCAGGCCATTTCAAATTTTTTAAAAAATGATTTAATACTTTTTTTGGAGTAGAAGAGAACTATTATACATATGTTAAAAGATACAAGGTGAAGAAGAATTACAGAGGAGGAAATTAACAATTTAGTCTCACCAAGAAAAGTTCCATTAAAATGGCATTGAGGGGCGCCTGGGTGGCTCAGTCGGTTGAGCGTCCGACTTCGGCTCAGGTCATGATCTCGCAGTTTGTGAGTTGGGGCCCCACATCAGGCTCTGTGCGGACAGCTCAGAGCCTGGAGCCTGCTTCGGATTCTGTGTCTCCCTCTCTCTCTGCCCCTCCCCCACATGTGCTCTTTCTCTCTCTGCCTCTCAAAAATAAAGAAAAATAACAAAATTTTAAAAAATAATAAAAATAAATAAAATGGCATTGAGCTATGCCTCATAAGTAGAAGTTACACAGGCAGAGAGAGAAAAACTTACCAGGAAGCATAAGTGAGTTTGAGAGGGCAAAATCTAGGGTTTGTTCAGCAAAAGCATAGTACTCTACTGGGTAGGCTTATATTAATAGATGAAGCTGCAAGGTCAATTAGAAAAGCAAATGTAGAAGGCCTAGCATCACATACTAAGGAATTTATAGTTTTTCCTCTGGGCCAATATTTCTGAAATGTGTTCCTCACCAGTTTGTAAGATACCTCATCCCGTTGAGAAATAAGTTTATAAAATGCCACATGCTATACTCTTAGAATGTCACAGTGCACACTAGGAAAGTTAAGTTCCTAAGGTCCTACAGGAGATAAACTTCTGAATTTTGTTTAACTAAATGTTTCCCAATTGTGAGACCAACTTGAACTCTTTTGGTATCCAACAGATCTATGATTTCTTCAGAACACACTGGGGAAATGATGTTTATTCAAAAGTTTTGAAAAGAGGATTGTTATAATTAGAAAATATGTTTTTATTTTTTGCAATTTAAGCTAAAAAGAAATGCAAGTACCTGACTCCTTTTTCTTCTTTTAAAACTTAAAAAAAAATGTTTTTAATGCTTATTTATTTTTGAGAGAGAGGGACAGAATGTGAGTGGGGAGAAGCAGACAGAGAGCGGGAGACACAGAATCCAAAGCAGTTTCTGGGGCCCAACTCTGGGCTTGAACCCACGAACCATGAGATCGTGACCTGAGCTGAAGTCAGACACTTAACTGACTGAGCCACTTAGGCACCCCTCCTTTTGTTTCTTTTAGAGGGATTCTGTTGTTATCTTGAAGTGTCTTAATTTACATTGTGTTATCTTGAAACTAGCAAACCATTTGCAAATAGGAGAATAAATAGATACATTTAGATGCCCTGCTCATGCTTCTTTAGCTGTTATCATTGTTTACTCTTCCTGGTTTTCTTTAGAAATTGAATTGAATAGAGATGTGGGACTACTGGATCAGCAGCAAGAGTTACCACTTGAGGGCTTGTAAGAACTGCAAATTCTCAGTCCCTACCCAGAAGTTTGACAACCACTTGAGTGGACTAACTCAACTTGAATCTTTGAAACTCTAGATTAAGGGTGGAAGCAGAAGCCTCTGGACGATTTCCCCAGCTTCCACAGCTTCCCTTTATCCATTTTAAAGTGATGATTTTAGTTCATCTTCTCACACTTACTTGTTTTTAAATTAAATATCTGAGATTTTACACAGCTCTTTGGTTTCTTTGGATTAAAGTCACTAGATCTTTCTCAACAGTGGAAGCTATCTACTGATTTCTCATTTAGACTACAGATAGAATTCCCCAGAGATAGCTTTGATCTCTTCAAAAGTTTATTTTTTTTCTTTCCCTAATAGCTTGGCAGACATTCCTAGAAAGAAAGAAAAAAAAAAAAAAACCACTAGTAACATATTATATTGGAGCTCAGAAGAATGAATCTCTGTATCTGTTTATTTTCAATCAAGAAATGAATATTTTTCTCTCTGGAAAGAAGAGCCTTGTCCCTTTTATCAGTTACCTAGTGGTAGGTATTTCTTGGTTAAATTATAACTTTATACATTTAGTCCTCTTGTAATTTTCCTTTGGTTGGAAATATAAATTTGAAACAATGGAGAAATTTGATGAGCCCTTCACCTTTGTGAAGTCGTCGGGGGAGGGAGTTGTAATAAATGCAAAACTTTCTTCTCATCTTCTATAGTCCTTTGGTTTAGGGGCATACAATATAAATTGCTTATAAAAGTATGTTGGCTACATTGAGGCTTAATTTTGAAAATTATTATAAAATCCTATTCATGTTTAATAAAACAGTCTGATTCCTGTTCCTCCTTGTCTGCTTTAGAGCCCTTGATTTCTGTAGCATATTTTCAAAAAATGGTTTTCATTTGAAAACTCTCACAGTAAATAATAAGCTAAATTTTAAAGCATGTAAAAGTAGAGGACCGTGTCGAGGTAAATCATCAGTTTTCACAATCTGTGATGATTATCAAGTTGAGACCTCCAAAGAAACTGGAATTCAGAGGCGGATAGTTCAAACCGAAACTGATTTAGACAGTGGCTTCTCCTGACTCCCTACTGCCGTCTATTAGGTAAAAATCCTTTTAAAAATGGGAGAGTTGCTAAAGGCTGTAGAACACATGTACTCAAATTTTCAAGCAGTATGAAGCTATTGTCAAAGAACAAGTACAGTTTGTGTCTCATAGTTAAATCTACCAGACAGGCTTGGCTGGCTGGCCAACTAGATCACAAGCGTGGGACGCTGAATGTTTGCTTTAAGCAAAGACATCCAGTTTCCATAGCACTATGGTTTTATAGCATAGATCAGATTATACTGTTTGTTTAGCTAACACCATTTCCCCCTCAACATACTGAAAAGATTGAATCAATAAATCTTGAACTTCCAGAAAAACTTTTAAAAAAAGCAGGTCATAGTACAGAGTGAGTCGGTATGAAAGTAGGAAAAGTAGAAGCTATGTAAATGCAGTTTTAGTTAATAAGATTTGCATATGTTAGAAAATAGTTAAGCCAGAGTCATTTTTATGATTTTTAAAAAATATATAACATCTAGGATGTCTGGGTCCACGTAGTATGGATTTTTAGAGAAAGGATGTTCATTAAAAATGAGAGTTTTTATAAAATTTTGGAAGCAGAAGATATATGGTCCCTTATTTTTTATATGCTATAAATGAGCCCATTCATAAAAATTTTACTTTTTTTTCTCAGATGTTCACATGTGCTAATACGCTGTCAAGATGTCAACTTTTCATGAGTTCAAGTCAAGAAAATGTTTATCATCTTAACATAAATAATAGAAAGAAAGTTTAAATTCTACTTCAGAGAAAGAGGTTTTAGGTAATTTCACTTTTATTGTCTCAGCTTCACCTCTTTTTACTTTCATCTTTTATGATCCCTGGAATATCTCTTGATCATTTCGCTTAATTTAAATAATATGGTTAACAACACTTTGAACATTTTTGTAGTTATGAATTTTTGTTTCTCTTTTGCACCCCAATTCATTTTTTTAGAGTTGCAGTGATCTATACAGAGGAATGACATTTGCATAGCGACAGTTTGACTATAGCTGTGTGAAGAAAGTAGTTATGGGCACCAAATAAAATATTGACTCAAATGCACACTTTTGATCTTGAATCTTTGATCTTGTCTTAGAAAATGTATATGTGGTTTTGGCTTACTCAGGACACAGTTCCCTTCTGTAACATCCAATCAGTCACTGAGGTCTGTGTCCACTTCAGATTAGTTCAGAATAATCTACTGTAGTCTTTATTAATTACACAAAATGAAAATCATACTTACAGGGTTACATACTAACCCTCTGTTTGTTCTCCATATTTAAGAGTCTCATATGTTTTGTCCCCCTACCTGTTTTTATATTATTTTTGCTTCCCTTCCCTTATGTTCATCTGTTTTGTATCTTAAATTCCTCATATGAGTGAAGTCATATGATATTTGTCTTTCTCTGACTAATTTCACTTAGCCTAATACCCTCTAGTTCCATCCACGTAGTTGCAAATGGCAAGCTTTTATTCTTTTTGATTGCCCAGTAATACTCCATTGCATATATATACCACATCTTCTTTATCCATTCCTCCGTTGATGGACGCTTGGGCTCTTTCCATACTTTGGCTATTGTCAATAACACTGCTATAAACATTGAGGTGCATGTGCCCCTTTGAAACAGCACACCTGTATCCCTTGGATAAATACCTAGTAGTGCAATTGCTGGGTTGTAGGGTAGTTCTATTTTTAATTTTTTGAGAAAACTCCATACTGTTTTCCAGAGTGGCTGCACCAGTTTGCATTCCCACCAGCAATGCAAAAGAGATCCTTTCTCCACATCCTCGCCAACATCTGTTTGCCTGAGTTGTTAATGTTAACTATTCTGACAGGTGTGAGGTGGTATCTCATTGTGGTTTTGATTTGTATTTCCCTGATGATGAGTGATGTTGAGCATTTTTTCATGTGTTGGTTGGCCATCTGGATGTCTTCTTTGGAGGAAGTGTCTATTCATGTCTTTTTCCCATTTGTTCACTGGATTATTTGCATTTTGGGTGTTGAGTTTGATAAGTTCTTTATAGATTTTGGATACTAACCCTTTATCTGAAATGTCATTTGCAAATATCTTCTAACGTTCTGTCGTTGACTTTTAGTTTTGCTGATTGTTTCCTTTGCTGTGCAGAAGCTTTTTATTTTGATGAGGTCCCAATAGTTCATTTTTGCTATTGTTTCCCTTGCCTCCAGAGACCTGTTGAGCAAGAAGTGCTGTAGCTGAGGTCAAAGAGTTTTTGCCTGCTTTCTCTAGGATTTTGATGGCTTCCTGCTTTAAGTTTAGGTCTTTCATCCATTTTGAGTTTATTTTTGTGTTTGGTGTAAGAAAGTGGTCCAGGTTCATTTTTCTGCATGTTGCTGTCCAGTTTTCCCAGCACCATTTGCTGAGGAGACTGTCTTTATTCCATTGGATATTCCTTCCTGCTTTGTCAAAGATTCGTTGGCCATATGTTTGTGGGTCCATTTCTGGCTTCTCTATTCTGTCCCATTGATCTAAGTGTCTGTTTTTGTGCCAGTACTATAGTGTCTTGATGACCACAGCTTTGTAATACAGCTTGAAGTCCGGAATTGTGAAGCCTCCAGCTTTGGTTTTCTTTTCCAAGATTGCTTTGGCCATTTGGGGTCTTTTCTGGTTCTGTACAAATTTTAGGGTTGTTTATTCTAGCTCCATGAAGAATGCTGGTAATATGTTGATAGGCATTGCTAAAATTACTTTAAAAAATCATCTTGATTAAAAAAAAGTGCTGATAGCTAAGTCTGAAAACTAAAACTATGCTATATTTAACTTATAAAGTCCTTCATATATAAAATTATTTTTATTCGTGTTTAAAATTCATTTTCTTTTTTTTCAAACCTGATGTCTTTTTTTTCAATATATGAAATTTATTGTCAAATTGGTTTCCATACAATACCCAGTGCTCATCCCAAAAGGTGCCCTCCTCAATACCCATCACCCACCCTCCCCTCCCTCCCACCCCCCATCAACCCTCAGTTTGTTCTCGGTTTTTAAGAGTCTCTTATGCTAAAATTCATTTTCACTGATTAAACAACATGATTGAAATTAAAAGTTGGATATTATAGCAAAAACCTTTGGCTATGTTTGGCTTTGATTGTGAGGAGATGATTCTTTCTTTATTATTTTGCTTTATACAGTAGAATTGCCCTGGGAAATGGTTTGTAACTCCAATTTAATGGAAACTTTTTAAAGGCAAGTATTCTTCAAAGCTATGACACTAACTTCTTTTTAAATTTCTGATTTTTTTGGTAACATTGGGTTCTCTTAAAGCAGAAATTCAACCACTCTACAGCCTTATTAAAGTTAATAGCGGTTTGTCCTCCTAAACTTAGAGCCATCTAGAGTTATTATTGAAATTTTGCAAAAACAGCAATTTGATTTTTCTCTTTTCATATTCTAAAAATTGTTTTCAGAAACTGAAATTCATATCTTTAAAATATTAGAAAAGGTAGTATTTACTGACAGAACTGTGCCCACTACAGATGGTCCTGTTTAAAATCACCTGCTGTTCTAAATTCTTACTCAGATTTCAGGCATTTTTAAATTATTTATATTTTACCCAATGCAAATTTGCTCTATGGAGTAAGCTGCATGCAGTTCAAGTATAGGAAATAACTCTCACAAAGAAATGCTTGATATTCAGAATTTGGAACAATTGGTTGGCTAGAGAAACATTAATGAACATCACAGACTGACTCGCCTTCACAGGAATGAATGTAAAACTATTACTTTTTCTTTGTAAATGGAAAAAGAACCTCTAATTGTCCTATATTTATAGCAACCATATGTCCCTGACTTTCCAGGATAATTCCCACTTTCATATTCTCCATCTCCTCAGACCATGAATATTGATTTTTAGTTTGGAAAATTTGTTCACTCTTCTAATATTAGAAATACAGTTCTTTGGGACCATTTCATGTTAAGTAGAAGTTAAGAAACTCATTTCAGATCACTTGTTTTAAATAAGGAAGATGTGTTGCAAGAAATTTTTGAAGTGTGTTTTTACATACCAGAATTACTTGAGACAGAGAAATTTTCATTATGTGGGATTTTTGTTCTGTGCTTTTGTTCACAAAGTACAGTCAATGGACAAGAAACATGGAGCAGTATATGGAATGAGATGTTTTCTTTCATCTGTTCCACCGTAACCAGGCACTGCCTCTGCAATGGAAATTGAATCTATAGGGAAGATTTCTAAGTTAAGAGATTTTGAGAAATAAAGAGCACCATAAGTACATGAAAACATGTTCAACATCCTTGGCCATCAGGGAAATGCAAACAGAACTACAGTTAAATACTACTTAACACTGACTAGGAGGGCTATATCAAAAAGATAGGTAAATTATAAGTGTTATTAAGGATATGGAGAAATTGGAGCCCTCATACAGTGGTGGTGGTATTATAAAATGGTGCAGTTACTTTGGAAAGTATGGCAGTTCCTCAAAATGTTGAACAGAGTTACCATATGACCCAGCAATTTTACTCCTAAGTGTACACCCAAGAACAGTGAAAACATGTCAGCACAAAAACTTGTACTTGAATGTTCATAGCAGCTTTATTAATAATAGCCAAAAAATGGGAACAATTCAGATGTCAATCAACTGATAGATAAATAATACAATATATCCATACAATATAATATTCAGAAATTAAAAAGGAATAAAGTATGGATACTTGCTATAATGTGAATGAACCTTGAAAACATTATTGTAAGTGAAAGAAGCCAGTCATAAAGGACCACATATTATATGACTCCCTTTATATGAAATGTATAGGCAAATCCATGGAGACAGAAAGTAGATTGATGGTTGCCAAGGCTAAGAAAAGAGAGAGGAAAGAGGAAGTGACTGCTCATAGGTATGGATTTTCTTTTTGGAGTGATAAAAATGTTCTAAAACTGATTATTTACTTTAAGTGGGTGAATTGTATCTCAATGAGGGTGTTGTTTGAAAATGGAGGGTCTTTTACTCACTGTTGGAAACATTCTGTTTTACACCCTCTTTAGTAGTGGTTCTCAACCAGGGAGAATTTTGCCACCCAGGGGACATTCGGCAATATCAGGAGACATTTTTGATTGTCACAACCAGTGGAGGGGTGCTACTGACATCTAGTGGGTAGAATCCAAGAATGTTGCTAAATATCCTTCAATGCTCAGGACAAGCCCCCACAACAAAAAATTATCTGGCTCATATTGTCAATAGTGCCCACGTTGAGAAATCCCGTTCAATAACTGTGTTAACTCTAGTGGTAATTGACCACAGCCATGTTTATGAAGCACTGCAAGATCATGAATTATCAAACAGGTAGATGTTTACTCTATTCAGTTTAATAAGGGCAAGGCTATTCAATAAGACAGAACCAAAAAAAACCAAAACAAAAACAAAAACAAAAAACCCAAAAAATGCTTTATTTCCTTATCTGGTGAAGCCTAAACTAAGTTAATTAGATAATTCAGTTAATCACAATGGTTTATTCATCAGTCATCCTGGTTAGGATTTTACTACATTTTGTTGTATTTTACTTTCTTACTATTTATAGCTTCTTAAACATCAGATTTACAGAGTGTAACATCTAATTGCAATAAAAACAGGAACAAACCCTAGTTGGCCTTGAAGGTATAACTAAAAGGTAATTTGTTCATTTCAAAAGTTATCAACTCAGGTTCTAAAATAGGGATATGAGGGGCACCTCGGTGGCTCGGTCGATTAAGTGTCCAACTTCGGCTCAGATCTCATGGTTTGTGAGTTCAAGCCCCGTGTTGGGCTCTGTGCTGACAGCTCAGAGCCTGGAGCTTGCTTTGGATTCTGTGTTCCTCTCTCTCTGCCCCTCCCCTGCACATGCTGTGTTTCTCTCTGTCTCTCAAAAGTAAATAAAACATTAAAAAAAATGTTTTAATAGGAATATGAACCCTAAACTAAGCTAATTTGCTAGACTTCCATCTCCAGCCATGCTTTTTTTATTCTACATACCTGTCTGACATGTCTACAGACTGTTTTACTGGACAAGGAGCAGGGGCTTCATTAACGAATCCAGCATTTCAAATACAACAGCTAACATTCATTGGATGGTATTGCATGCTGGCTATTATGCAAAGCACTGAAGGTATATTATCTTATTTAATTCTAACAAAACCCTATAAGGTAGATATGTTATTCCCGTTCTTCTGGAAGCATCCTTTTATTTTATTTTATTTTATTTTATTTTATTTTATTTTATTTTATTTTAAAAGGTTTTTTGATGTTAATTTATTTTTGAGAGGCGGGGAGGGGCAGAGAGCAAGAAGGAGACACAGAAGCTGAAGCAGGCTCCAGGCTACCAGCTGTACACACAGAGCCCAATGTGGGGCACAAACTCACAAATGAGATCATGACCTGAACTGAAGTCAGATGCTTAACTGACTGAGCCACCCGGGCGCCCCATGGAAGCATCCTTTTTAAAAAATGTTTATTTATTTTTGACAGAGAGAGAGAGATCAAGCAGGGGAGGGACAGAGAGAGATGGAGGCAGAGGATCCAAAGCAGGCTCCACGCTGACAGCTCCCAATGTGGGGCTCAAACTTGTGAACCACAAGATCATGACCTGAGCTGAAGTCAGGCGCCTAACCAACAGGCGCCTCTGGAAGCATTGTTTTTATAGCCATCCATCTTTCCTGCACCAGTATGTACTGGTTTTTCTGTAGATCTTACACTACTGTTATTCAAAAGTTCCCTTCCTCGTGACTTGGGGGATCCTCTTTTCTTGTTTCTCATCTTGAATCTCCTGCATCTTCACTTACCATGATATACTCCCTTATTTTGGTGGAGTATATCCTCTATTACCTTACTAAGAACATCAAGTGTCTGAAAACGTCTTTATTCTGCCTTCATTTTTAAAGATCTTTTGGCTGGGTATAGAATTCTATGTAGGAAATATTTTTCTCCCACAATTTTGAAGGCATTATTCTCTTGTCTTTCAGTTTTGTGTATGATCTGTTTTGTGTCTCTCTAGACTTTTAGAATTGCTTTATCTCTGGTGCTCTGAAATGTCACATTGATGTACTTTGCTGTGCATCTTTTCTTCATGCATTTTGCCTAATACTTAGTGGAGACTTTCACTCCAAAATTCATTTCCTTAAGTTCAAGGGAAGTTTCTTAAAATGCTTCTTTGATAATTTCTTCCCTTCTCTTTTTTCTCTCTGGAATGTTTGTTAATTAGATGTGGACTTAAGTTCATCCTGTAATTTCCTTATTTTGGGAATCCTGTAGTCTTTTAATTCTACTTTATGAGAAATTTCTTTAACTCCATTTTCCAACTCTATATGAAATTTTTTATTTCAGTTATATTTTTAATTTCCAACAGCTCTTTTTTTGTTCTTTCAGTGCTTCTTTTATAACCTCCTATTGTTTGTCAGATATTTCATCTCTTATGTCTGAAATATTAATTTTGGTTTTTCTGAAGTATTTCTCTTGCAGTATGACTTGATACTGATTCATCTGACTCCTTTATTTCTGTTTTTTGGGGGGAGGGGGGAGGTCTCTGTTTTTCAAGTTACAGATTTTATTCCAATATTTAGTGGTCCTTAACTGTCCATAATGTATAAGATTCCAGTGTTTATTGATTACTTACAGGATGCACTGAGAAAAATGCCAATATCACTTTTATGGTATTCTTGCTCCCCAAATGCATAATCTAAATTCAACCATGAAGAAACATTACACAAACCCAAACTGATGAACATTCTGTAACTAGCCATTCCTCTTCATAAGAGTCAAGATTATGAAAGACAAAGAGACTGAGGTACTTTACTGATTAAAAAACATTAAGGAGACATGACAACTAAATGCAGTATGTGATCCAGAATTAGATCCTGGACCAAAATTAGTGGGACAATTGGTGAAGTTTGAGTAAGATCTGTAGATTAGCTAATAGTCTTCCCAGTTTTCTTATAATTCAATAGCAAAACAAACAAAAACAAAAACAAATCTGATTTTAAAAATGAACAGAAGATCTGAATAGACATTTTTCAAAAAAAAGACATACAAATGGCCGACAGACACATGAAAAGATGCCCAACATCACTAATAATGAGGGAAATGCAAATCAAAACCACAATCAGATATCACCACACACCTGTCGGAATGGTTATTATCACAAAGACAGGAAATAACAAGTGTTGATGAAGATGTGTAGGAAAAGAAACCCTTGTGCATTGTTGATGATGTAAATTGGGACAGCCAATATGGAAAACAGTGTGGAGGTTCCTCAAAAATTAAGAATAAAATTGCCATATGATCTAGGAATTTCACTGCTGGGTATTTTCCCAAAGAAAATGAAAGTACTGACTCAAAAAGATATCTGCACCTCCATTTCATTATAGCAGTATTTACAATAGCCAAGCCACAGAAACAACGTAAGGGTCCATCGGTGGATGAATGGATAAAGAAGATGTGAGATGTATATATATATATACACACATGTATACATATATATATATATATATATATATATATATATATATACACATACACAATGGAATATTATTCAGCATAAAAAAGAATGAAATTTTGCCATTTGCAACAACATAGATGGACCTTGAGGGTGTTAAGCTAAGTGAAATAAGTCATACAGAGAAAGACAAATACCATATACTCTCACGTATTTGTGGAATCTTAAAATAAATAAATAAATTAATTAATTAATTAATTTACAGAGAACAAGTTGGTAGTTTCCAGTTTCCATAGGAAGGGAGTTGGGGTGGGTGAAGTAGGTAAAGGGAGTCAAAAGGTATAAACTTTCATTTATAAAGCAAATTAGTCATGGGAGTATAATGTATAGCATGGTAACTATAAATAATACTGTATTGCATATTATAAATCTTCTAAGAGAGCAAATCTTACAGGTTCCCATCACAAGAAAAAAAAACTATGTATGGTGATAAATGTTAGATTTATTGTAGTGATTGTTTTTCAATATATACACACATTGATTCATTATATTGTATACCTGAAACTAATATAATGCTG
Source organism: Panthera onca (assembly GCF_046562875.1). Lineage (NCBI taxonomy): Eukaryota > Metazoa > Chordata > Mammalia > Carnivora > Felidae > Panthera > Panthera onca. The sequence goes on from NC_138344.1 coordinate 48,554,612, forward strand.
TATGTTTATTGTACCTTAATAAAAAAAAAGGTGTATGAATGGATGTGTGTAGGTAAATGTCTGAAAGAAGTTTACTGAACAGTTAACCCTGGTCCACTCTGGAACTGGGATTGGAGGGTCAGGGTTTTTCACACGTTACTTTAAATACTTCAATAAATATTACAGGTGACAGATATTGTTAAGCATATAGGTTTTTGTTTACAATTAAAAAACCTAAGAATAGAAGATTAAATACATAAAAGTGTTACTATTTCCTCTAAAAAAAATAGTATTCCTGGTTCTAATCATTGCGCTATAGTTATCTAAGATTAACATCTTAATGTTTGGGGAAGCTGGCTACTTTTCCTCCAATTGTCCTATCCTCTCTGTCTCTCTCTCTCTCTCTCTCTCTCTCTCCCCCTCCCTCCCTCCTTCCCTCTCCTCTTTTTCTGGCACTCCAGTTGCACATATATGAGACTGCTTGAAGTTTTTCCATAAGTCCTCCTTATTTTTCATCTTATATAAATTCTACTGGCATATCTTAAAATTCATGGAGCTTTTCTCCAGTCATCTTCAATCACATGTTAAGTCCATCCCGTAATCTTTAATTTGGATATTATATTTTTCAGTTCTCTATATGTTTTAAAATATACATTTGATTCAGTTTTATAGTTCCCATTTCACTACTGAGATTTTCCCCTCCAGTTATTCATTATGATCTTATTTTCCTTTTCAGTCCTTGAACATCTTTATAATAGCTGCTTTAATTTCTCTGTCTGCTGATTCCAAGATCTGGTTGGTCTTGGGGTCAGTTTTTATTGACTTTTTCTCTTGATACTGGATCACATTTTTCTGTTTCTTTGCATGTTTAGTAACTTGTGTACTGGTCAATGTATGTAGTACATAATTGAGATAGTAAATTTTATTATCTTTCCCTGAGAGTGTTGATTTTTGTTCTAGCAAGTTGTTAACTTAGCTGAGCCTTCCAGCCACTGCCTTTCATACGTGCAGTTCAGGGATCAGCTAAGAATTTGGGTAGAGTTCATGTATAGATTTAGAGGGACTTCTGTGGCATCTTTCTTTCAGAGATTGTCCCTCTCACTTTCTAGCTATGCTGTTAGCCTCAAACTAGGTTTTCAGCTTCCTCAAATGAGTAAGATGTCAGATGTCTGTTTGAGTTCTAACCATACCACCATATGAACCGTGAAGTACAAGGAGGGGAAAAGCGATGTAAATATGAATCCTACCCAATACAGTTTCTTCTTTCAAAGATTGACTCCCCTTCAATTTCTGCTTGCTTGTAGTAACTCTATAGTGCTTTCAAATAGCTGTTTTCATAATTTTTCAGAGTATATAATTATCTGTAAAATGATCAGTCTAGTATACTCTATTCTATAATATACCATAAGTTGTATCATATTACCTTTTATTTTACATTATATGGCATAGGATTAAACAACAAAAAAAGGCTTCTACATTTTTTCATGAATGATGGCAATAGCTCATCAAAATTTCTAAAAATGTTGAGCATATTACTAATCTTATTTTTTATTCTTTTTCTTGTAGACAAGAGATGATTTCCTAGGTCAAGTGGATGTTCCTCTTTATCCATTACCGGTTGGTATAGATGATTTTAATTTTTATATTTATTCTTTTTTTCTAATAAATACTTACAGATACACGATATTACAATATAATAAATGTAAATATTTGATTTGTAAAATGTATACTTCTATAATTTCTTGACCATATTATTTTCTGAAAACTCATCTCAATTTTCCCTTTTAAGGATTTTTTTAATGTTTATTTATTTTGAGAGGCGAGGAAGGGGCAGAGAGAGGGAGAGAGAGAGAGAGAGAGAGGAGAACCCCATGACAGGCAGAGAGAGGTGATGATGATCTGAGCCAAAGTCATGAGTCGTACATTTAACCGACTGAGCCACCGAGGAGCTCCTAAGTTTTCCATTTTAATTTTATTTTCAAGACTCCCTTACATGAACCCCAATAAGAAATAGACAGCTGCTGAGGTTGGTTGACATCAGGAAATCATGTCTCAGGGAAATAAGTTTGGAAACATTCGGCTGAATGGAGAGAGCTTAGTCTCGCAGAAAGAAACTAAGATCATTTACGACAGTCTGGGCATGAAACTGAATGTGGACCAAGCATATAACAACAGAGGAAAACAGATTCAGAACACATTTCATAATAAAAAATTATTAAGCCAGTTTTCTGACATTGGAGGTTGAGAAAAAAAAAATAAACAGAAAGTAAAGATAGTACAGGTTGAATTTGGGACATCAAGGGGGTGTCTCAAGTAGAATAGGTAGGAGGAAAAGCCATTTTGTTTTGAAAAATGATAGATTTATTTTTGGCCATAATGAATTTCAACAGATAACAGGGGAAGTGGAAGGCCTAAAGTGGGCAGCTGACAGAAATACAAAAGTCAATTGTGTAGAGAAAGGCTGGAAGGAGTGAGAGTTCTCACATTCAGGTGACAGCAGAATCTCTGAGAACGATGGGCTGTCCAAGTAAGAGAGGTGAGAGCATTGAAAGCCAAACATTGACCCTTAGTCAGGGTGGGCCTATCAGAGAAGACAGACAAGGAGAAACAGGTGGGGGATAAAGGAAAATAATGTCATGAGAATTTAAGAGTTACAAGACTGAATGGGTAGTTAATGCAAAATGTAACAAAGAAATGAACAAAAGCAAAGGGCTGTTGAACTTGATAAAGACAAGTAAGGCTTCTTTACTGTATCAGTCTTTTGAGATATTTATTGGTTCTCTATAGTCTTTAGAGATCACAAGCTTTTAATAATATATTTAATCCAGTCTTGCTCTCCAGGCTGTTTTCTTTTTTGTTCTCCTAGGATGGCCTCTATGTTGTAACCACTTCTTCCCTCTATGTGCACCTGCTCAGCTTATTTGGTATTAAGGCGTGATCCCACTGCAATTCCTAGGGTTCAGGAAAGTGAAAGCACTAGCAAGGTGCCAGATATAACCAATGAATGAGCTAAACCTATATTTTTCTCACTTCTAACTTCAGCCAAGGCTTAGGTCATAGTTCATGAATATTTCCTTAAAAGTACATGTTTTTGGTGTTATAGATGTATCTTGAAAACTTACTGTTTTATTCTAGACAGAAAATCCAAGAATGGAGAGACCATATACGTTTAAGGATTTTGTTCTTCACCCAAGAAGGTCAGTAAATATAAAATAATAACATAATGTTTTTTAAAATATTATTATACCTTGTAGTAGCCTCTTTGCAGATTCAAAGCTTAAACCTTTGTAAATAAGCTACTTCTAAATGTTATTTTTAAAAGCTTTACTTTTTATTGCTGATTAAAAAGTAATATATGCACAGTATAAAAAATTCTGAAAATACAGAGAAGTGATCATATCCCTTTAGGAAAGACTTGTCCCCCTAATATTTATCAGACTAGAAAGTGGAAATTTGTCATTACTGTTTTATTATTTATTTTATATCTTAAAATATATATAATTTTGTCATACTATCCTTTTCAAAAGCACAAGCATTAATTAAGCCAAAAGCAATATCTAACTTGATATGCACAAAAACAATTTCAGAAAAACCTAACCACGTTTTGATACTTTAATAAAAACAGGTGTTTAAGAAAACTCAGATATTTAGAGAAAATAATTTGAGCAAAGACTAGAATTTAAAACCTGAATAGCATGTTCATAATTCCATTTTTGTAAACTGAGTTACTTGAGTTTTGTTAAAATTTTTGTTTAAGCTGTAAATAAAACTCCTTTACAAAAAAAAAAAAAAAAACTCCTTTTAATATTCTGTGCCACCTAGTTAAGTAAAATCTAGTGAGGATGTATTGATTTACTGTCAAAAAGGTCAAAGTCAAAATAAAGAAGTACATCTGCAAAAACAACAGTATTTGTCATGTTTTTTAAACTAGAAAATACATTAGAAAAATATACTATGGGAACTGAGTAAAATTTTTCATTAAAAAAATTTACTCTTTGTAATATAAATTATTAAAGCAAAATAAAAGGGACAGTACTCTCTGTTAATATTTATATTCTATAAGAGAAGTCACATATTTCACTTCTGTAGAAGTCTTGGAATATAAATCTCTTTTCTTTTTAAACTGATTGTGGCATCTGCATACCAATAATAAATAAATGTTTCTTCTCTTAATTGCCCTAGTAGCCTGCTTGTTACTTTTTCAAATGCTTTCTAGTGTCTTTCTCTTTAAAAAAAAAAAAAAAAAAAAAAAAAATATATATATATATATATATATATATGTATATAAAATAATTTATATCTTCTGTCTGTATGGACTATCACTGCAAGTGCAGAAAGAACTTGAAATCAAATAGGAAATGTACTACATTCTTACACTTTTTGAGCCCCATTAAGTCCAAACCCACAGGCTTAATGTCTAGTTTGAAAGACATGAAAATGTCACTATAGAGAAACTCTTGTATAAAACATTATTTGAGCAAATTTTCTGTATCCATCCATTATAGCAGCAAGTCAATGTTCACATTCCCCTAAAAAATGGAGACACAAGCCACATTAGTGGCCTTGGAAATAAACATCAGGGATTCTGTTGACCACTCAGGAAAGCTAGTTTCCAAACTCATGAGAGCTGTACAAAAGATTAAGGGAGGAGGCATTAAGTGGGGTGGGGAAGGGAGTACCTTTCAATAAAAGATAGAATAAAGATAAGACTTTCTTGTTAAGAAAGACAAAGAGTAATTGGTTACATAACTGATGTCTATAAAAATCACCAAAATATCTTTGCAGAAAACTAGGACAAGGAAGAACTTTTTAATTATATAGGATGTTGAAATTGGTGGGGACAAATAGACAGATTTAAAACTTTTAAAATATTAATACAATGGACAGCAACCTTTAGCTTGGACAACTCATTATGAAAAGACGTTATTCATATACATTATAAAATAAAATAGATAAATTAATGTGTGACAGACTCAAACAGCTGTCAAAGAAAGACAGTAGGTTTCAGACAGTTATCAGGCCTTGCTCTCCACTTTTCTATCATCCTGTAGAGTATGACTAGATAAGTATCCCCAAAGTATATCCCTGAGGCTGCCTTTCCCTGTCCGCCAAATTCTCTGGCTTCACAGAGTATACAAAATCTAAAGTTCTCTTGTTTCACGTGGACCTCATCATCTGGATCATCCCTTCCTCCTCTGTGTATCCTGTAAGCCAGCCAAACCCAACAACTACCCTTTCCTTCGGTGTACCCCAGGTTTCCCATCGTTTCCTCATTTTTTAGTCTTTTCTCCACTCTTATGCCTTTCCATTCACTGCCACGGATCAAAATCCTCCTCAATCTGTTAGCACCAATTCAGATGCAACTCCTTCACGTTCTCCCTGATCTTTTACTCAAACTTCCTTAGCATCTTATTTATTTCATAACAATATTTATTTATGTCTATTACTTTTTCTCCACCACCCACTCCTTTTCCTAGCTGTCTTTTGTAGTAGAGTTTGTCTTTGGGTCTCCTCTAGTAGCTAGTAGGTATTCGTTAAACTTTAGTTAAATGAGTGCTTTTCTTCTTAAGTGTTAAAGTTTTGCGAATAATTATTTTCTTTTCTACAGTCACAAATCAAGAGTTAAAGGTTATCTGAGATTAAAAATGACTTATTTACCTAAAACCAGTGGCTCAGAAGAAGATAATACAGAACAGACTGAAGAATTAGAGGTGAGATTTTATAAATACTTGGTTCAATGAAAAGAAAATATCTCATTTCTTATTTTACTATACCTTGAAGAAAAAATAACTTTATTCAATGAAGTTAATGTGTGCAATAAAAATTATATACCTGGGTATTTGTTTATTTTACCTAATCATTCATTAAACATTTCTTTCCTCTGAGGACATTTCTGTATAATGAATGGCCATTACTGAGGGCATTCTTAAAGGTTAGTGAAAAGGGAATATGATGTTTATAAATGAAAGTATTTATTGTAATTAAGTTATCAACTCTTTCTGTTTTTTCAGGGTTTTCTAAAACCATGTCATATTCTCCTCCATTAAAGTAAGAATATAATTTACTATTTGTAAGCTAAATATATAGAAATTTTAAGGAGACTACTGAGTAGGAACTCTTTTATGAAATATAATTCTTGTTACTTTTCCTCTCATAGTTGCAGTGAGGATGGGAGGACTCATAGGAAAGGAGGGGAATGGAGGGGGGAAGAATTCAAGTGATCTAATAAAAGGCCATATTTATTTGAGGCAAATAGAATTTAATAATTTTCGTGGATGACAGGATATGAAGAAGTCCAAGTCAACTATTTGGGTGGAGCTACATGCATCAAGGGTGAGTGAGGAAGAGGCAGAGAGCATGTATTTGGAATAGAATTGGATACGGAGTTAGTGACTGGAATCCTAGTCCCGAGCTCTGGTACTAGTGAGCCAAGTGACTGTGTGTCATTCAATATCTCTGAACCACAGTGTCTTCATTTGTACAATGACTGTTGTACCAGATGACCTCTAGGGTTTCTTCCAGCAGAAAAACTCATGATTTGAAAAAGGAACAAAAGAACCCTGTCTTGAATTTCCCACTGAAGCAACAACATTTACTGAAAGCACATAGTATATTGGCACCAATATGCTTTGGAGAGTTTGTTTGTTTGTTTGTTTGTTTGTTTGTTTGTTTGTTTGTTTTAGAGAACAAAAATACAAGCAGGGGAAGGGGAGAGAGAGAGGGAGAATCTTAAGTAGGCTGCACACTCAGCATGGAACCTGATGTGGGGCTCAGTCTTACAATTATGAGATCATGACCCTGAGATCATGACCCAAGCTGAAATCAAGAGTCAGATGCTTAACCGACTGAGCCACCCAAGCACCCTTAATTTGGAGAGTTTTCTTGCATGTGCCTTCCTCAACAGTCATGCCTCTTTGGCTGAGGGTCTGGTTAGGTCTCCAGAAGAACCATGAAGGTAAAGGACCTCCCAAGCACTGGACTCTACCTCAGATACCCACATACCTTGGGTCAGAAAGCTTGAGAACAAGCCATGCTTTTGCAAGAGAGCTTTCTGGGAATTTTTTATATGCACTAATAAGATTTTACTTTGTGGGGGAAAGCTGTAATAATAGAAGGAAAAAAATTATTTAAATCACAGAATATAGTTAACCCTTAGTTGGGCAATCAAAAAACTTGGTATCCTCTCTTAAGCCTATATTTGTTTATTTGATTACCTTTTCTTTTTTAGTTTTTCTCTAGCTTATTATATAAAAATCACTTTTTAAAAATTCTACGTATTTATTGGGTCGAAGTTTCTCTACCTGACGTTTTGGTGCGCAGGGTATCTGCATAATGAATACTGTTTGAAATGAAGGATGCCTGCTATAAAGAAAGAAAATTCTTAATTTAGTAACTTAAAAAAACTTAACAACATTTCATTATTTAGTAACCTGCTCCAAGTTTTGCCCACACACACGTATCATAGGTACCTTATTCACAGTTTAGTGTCTGTGGGTAGAGTTCTTTCACTTCATTTTGTGGCCTCAGGTCTCAATGTTTGAGTTCCCTCAGAATGCACCTTATAATTTCAGTAGATGTAAGCATGTAGGAGTTTATTTATGAAAGGCCTTAGGAATTCAAACACATGAGTCTATGCTTATTTATCTTCTGTGTAGCTAATGACCAGAGAAGTCTTGTCTTTGACATCTAGCTTGTGAATATATAAATTCTACCATTTAAAGAAAAACAATGGCATTTTCAAAAGAGTGGCTCACTCAGGCAATTTGTATTTCTTAGTATGTTAAAGTCTGGCTGTAATAGATTATTGTTTAACATTCGATTTTTGTACCTTTGCAACTTTAGACTTAGTTGTATGTATTTTACAAGATTAACATATAATGTGTGTTGTAGCTCTAAATGCTTTCTTTCTGACCTTCTTTGACTCCATTAAATTGTTGGCAATCACATACTAGCTTATCAGTAATTAAATAACATTGATACTTAGAAAATATTTCATGAAGAGTATTAGCTGATATATGTTTAATAGGGAGGCATTCTATACAAAAAAAATGAAAACTCAGTCTTTCTAAACAGTATTCAAATGTACAACTGCACTTTCTCAAACTTGAAACAAGTTTTTAAAAACTGGGCCTTCAATTAAATTAGCTTTTCCTGGGGCGCCTGGGTGGCTCAGTAGGTTAAGCGGCCGACTTCGGCTCAGGTCATGATCTCGCGGTCCGTGAGTTCGAGCCCCGCGTCGGACTCTGTGCTGACAGCTCAGAGCCTGGAGCCTGCTTCAGATTCTGTGTCTCCCTCTCTCTGGCCCTCCCCCGTTCATGCTCTGTCTCTCTCTGTCTCAAAAATAAATAAAACGTTAAAAAAAATTTTAAATTAGCTTTTCCCCTTCTCATTTACTTAGCATAAATTCGCTAAGTAGACCTTTAAAAGAGACATCTTTAAGAAGATTTTAAAGAAATAATCTTGGGGTGCCTGGGTGGCTTGGTTGGTTAAGCAACTGACTCTTGGTTTCCACTTAGGTCATGATCATGTAGTCTGTGGGATCAAGCCCTGTATTGGGCTCCTGCGCTGACAGCACGGAGTATGCTTGGGATTCTCTCTCTCCCTTTCTCTGCCCCTCGCCTGCTCGTTCTCTTTCTCCCTCTCTCTCTCTCTCAAAATAAGTAAACATTAAAAAAAAATAACCCTCTGTTACCATTTTCTGAGCTCTAAACGTGTTTACAATCCTTTACAGCAGAAGTGAGGACCCTTTTATTAATAAATTTCATTGATCTACAGAAAAATAATCAATGACCATATTTTTAAAAACAAACTTTTTTCAACAGAGCAAAATATAAAAATTCAACTCACATACTTTTAAAATCAAGACCAGAGAACTAAAATTTGATTTAATATATACAAGACTAATTTTTAGGAATGTAAATCCTATATTATGATCATTTAAAGGAATGGAAAGGGGAGAGAAAAGGAAGGTAAACATAGATGGAAAGAAAAAGAGGATAAAGAGAAAGAAGAGAATGGAGCAATAAAAATAAAGAAACAAAATTAAAGAAGAGGAAAAAAGGAAAACAATAGAAGAGGTAAAAAGGAAAAAATAAGAGTAAGAAAGAAAAGTAGTGAATTTTACTTCCCATCCAGATCTCTTTTTTTCCAGACAAATTCTTTGTCTTCCTTTCTCCGTACCCACCACCCCACCCTTGTTCACTTTCTGTCCTGCTCAGTCTAGAACCCTCCCATCAGACCAGCCAGAGACATCAGCCTTGCTGGAGAAACCCCTGTCCTTTTCTCCCTGATGCCAGAAAAGATTCCTTTCCTTCCCAGCTCTTCTCCCTGATCCTTTCTTGTCAGATTTTGCCTTCCAACATAAAAGAATTCTCTTCCACCTTCTAAGCTATCCGCTGGCCAGCAAATAGCTGTCCTTCAGGGCTAGATCCCCACCCAGTGCTTCGAAAGAAAGACAGTATATGTTAAGGAAATTATTTTTTTGCCTGTTACTCTGGTACCAATTATGTTTCTCAGTTTCCCATTTTTCTTTCCATTTTGATTTGGTAGTTTTTGTCATGTACAAATTGGGGGGTTTTGTAATCAAATCTGTCAACCTTCTTTTTCATACTTAAAAGCTTCCCCACTCTTAGATTATATTTTTTAAATCCCCCAGCTTTGTTGTAATACATGTTGTTTTTGCTTTCTAACATTTCAACATTGCTCAGTCTATAACATCCTGGTAGAAGGTAGCAACCCAGATAATTTTTTTCTTTTTTCACAAGTTTGAAATGTCATTATCATATCCTAAATTCCTATAAATTTGAGTCTCTTTCTGGGCTTTCTAATCCATTCTATTGAGCTGTCTGTCCATGTGTGTACCAATTATTGTGGTTTGTAATATATTTTATTCAGTAGGGTTAATATTCACTCCCTTTTTTTAAAAGCTGTATAGAGTTTGTAAGGTTTTGTTTTGTTTTTTTTTTAGTTTATTTATTTTGAGAGAGAGCACATGCATGCACGTGAGTGGGGTAAGGACAGAGAGAGAGAGAGAATCCTAAGCAGGCTCTATGCTGACGTGGGGCTCACTCTCACAAACCATGAGATCACCAAGAGTCAGAAGCTTAACCAACTGAGACACCCAGGCTCCCCCTTCTTTTTTCTTTAGAACTTTGGTGGTTATTCTTGCTTGTTTGTGTTTCTGTTTGAACTTGAGAATTGCCTTGTCCCATTATTTTTAAAAATCTGTAATGTAGTTTTAGCGGAATCTTGGCAACTTTATATATTAACTTGGGGAGAATTGATACCTTAGTGAGACTGAGTCTTCCTAACCAAGATCATATTATGTCTTTTCATTCATTCACTTCTTTCTTTATGTCTCTTTAGGAGAATTTTTAAGTTTTCTTTATTCATTTATTTCTGCCTTCCTAGCATTATTGGTATTTAGTAGGACCTTTCACTACTGCCTTTTCTGTTAGGAGTTTTCTTATGTAAAAACATGCCATTAACCCTTACTACCTTTCAAGTAATTCCTTACCCTAACCACCCTAGCTTAGGCTTCATGTATATTTGCCCCTCACTATATCAGAGGAAATTTCCAGTGTCTTCTTGTCTTTTAAATGAAACAAAGAAAACAAACAGAACTTGTATTTCTTTGGCTATTTTATGACCTGACCAAAATGCCTTTCCATGGTCCATAGGAGAAAGAGAAAAATCAGACCAGAGAATCGTAATGGCTTTTCAGTTGCTAGAAAGTTGACTGTAGCAATTATTTCTGCATCACTTGCCTTTCCCTGCTATGCCTATACATATTTGAGCTTCATTTAATGATTTTTTTTTCAGGTCTCCAGTAGTTGCTGATTTCCATTATAAACAAGGTGTTTTCACTGGAGGAAAGACAAAATTTGTGTCCTTCATTCATTTGCTTATAATTTAGAGAATAGCCTAAGATTACACTAGTTTAAATTATGTTTCTCAGTGCTTTCCATCATTATCTGTTTTTTTAGAAGTTCTGTTCTTCTCTCCTCTTAGGTATGTTTTAAAACTTTTTTGGAAAATGTTAAAAGTTTCAAGCGGAACTTAAATGTTATTATTTTGCTGGAAAAAAAAGTCTTCATTATCATAAAATATTTGTATTATGGTCTTAAAGGTAGACACTGTGCAAATTTTGTCCTTGCATAATTTCTGGAACTGGATATGCTAAATCTCTTTTTTAAATTTCCTCCAGCATAATTTATAAGGTGAAAAAGATCAAGAGCAAACTTAATTGTTACCACTCTGGTTTTCAGCCTGGCTGGGTTGTTTTGGACCAACCGGATGCTGCTTGCCATTTGCAGCAACAGCAAGAACCTTCTCCTCTACCTCCAGGATGGGAAGAGAGGCAGGATATTCTTGGAAGGACCTACTATGTAAACCATGAATCTAGAAGAACACAGTGGAAAAGACCAACCCCTCAGTATGTGCTGGTGACTTTCACATTCGTAATCTGAATACATTTTGACCACAGATTTTTATTTTGCAGTCATATCTCAAATGGATTAATAAAGTGTAGGGATCCATAAACTATAAAAATATGAGGATTTTTGTGGTTCAGGACTTTTAAAATGCCATCCTGTTTTTTTATTAAATGATTTTGTAATATTCAAAATTATTTGAGTCACAAATGCCACTCTTCTAATTGCTTCTTTATTTTAAATTACTTTGTAGCCACAAAGGATACATTTTTCTCTTTAGACTGGTTTAGAAAAATCTTGGAAATTTTTGTAGCTTGTTACTAAAGTATAATAAACTGTTAATTTCTACAGTACACTATTTTTAAATATAAATTACTGGGGCGCCTGGGTGGCGCAGTCGGTTAAGCGTCCGACTTCAGCCAGGTCACGATCTCGTGGTCCGTGAGTTCGAGCCCCGCGTCAGGCTCTGGGCTGATGGCTCGGAGCCTGGAGCCTGTTTCCGATTCTGTGTCTCCCTCTCTCTCTGCCCCTCCCCCGTTCATGCTCTGTCTCTCTCTGTCCCAAAAATAAATAAAAAACGTTGAAAAAAAATTTTAAAAATAAATATAAATTACTTTATAAAATATAGAGGACTGAATAACAAGGGTCTTTTGTTAAACACTCATTTGCCAGTCTGGTCAGTGTATACATAATTTCCAGTGCACACAGATCAAGGATAGAATGACCTTTGAGGTATTCTAATTGATGTCTCCTCAGTGACATTTTTCTTTTATTACCATCAGACCATATGTTATACATATACATTTACAAATGGCCCATTACTCACATTTATTATCAAATACCCTTCCACTTCTCCTCCCTTACAGTCTTACGAGGCTTTCTTTAGTCTTCTACTTTTTGACAGAGACTTAAAATTTTTATTTGTCCATTAACCTTCTAATTTTCGGCTTTGGTATTTTGAGTCTGATACAGTCCAAGCACTTTCATAGACAGTTTCTGTTCTCAGATCCTTCTAAAGCAAATCAGTGGTCATAGTTCTTCATGGTACAGAAGCATCTATCTCTGTAGAGATCTGTACAGATTGCAAATATGAAGGCACTATAGAATTCTACAAAATTGTCCTACTGCATACCTCAGCAGGCCTGACTTGAGCAGGATACATTTCTTTCACTACCATTGATGTCATTTTCAGTTAGCCTAAATCACATATTTAGGGGAAAAAAATCTGAAGCATTCCCTTAAGGTCATCTGTCAAAATTGAATTTTCTTCAGCAATAGTACAATAAGAACTGATCTTTTGACTATCCTGGGATTATATGGCACTAAATAAATTAATAATAATTTTGTTATTAAATATTTGTATAAAATTCTTGATCTGATGGTCTGGCTGTACTAAATTCAAATAGCTAGAATAATAAAACTAATTAATGGGATAATGGTGTTCAGTCTGATTTATATAACTTTCCTACACTCAGACATGCCTTTTCTATGATAATTTTTCAGACCATGCCTATTTCTGTAAATGATCAAAACCAGATACTATTTAATCTGTAATCTATTAAGTTTTTAATTATAGTGTTTCTTACATGATCTTTTATTTTGCCCTCCGCATTCTTGTATGGGTAACTCAACTCTTGGCTTAATATCGATTCTGGAAAATATTACCAACTGATTCATGAAGATGTATAAGTAACTCTTAAAGCCTCTTTTTTATTATCTCTCTAGAGCTATTTTAGATTTTACTCATATAAATAACATGGCAAAATAATAATGTAATGAAATTATTTATGAAGCTCTCAGATATATTTATTCAACAAATATTTTTGAATGCCCTTCCATGTCAAACAGTATTGTATAGACATGGTGATAAAGTAAAATATCAAAGTCAGACATGTTACACATTTGCACAAAGCCTTAATTCCATAAGGTACTCTGAAGATACCAATGTGCCCATGACCTAGTCTGTGCATGTTGAAATAGCCTTTGACCCAAATAGTGAATTCTGATATAAGGTATTTTTTTTTTAATGGTCACAGCATCTGTGACTATCATCTTAACTGTCTTCAGACATGGATAATGGCTTGTATATCTCTAATACAGGGACAGCCTAACGGATGCTGAGAATGGTAATATTCAACTGCAAGCACAACGTGCATTTACCACAAGGCGGCAAATATCTGAGGAGACAGAAAGTGTTGATAATCGAGACTCTTCCGAGGTAGAAGTGATTTTCTTGTTCTTATCGATAGACACATGTTAAAGCAATAGATCAAAGTATGTGTGGATTAAGATGATTCTGTTTATTTTAGAACTGGGAAATTATAAGAGAAGATGAAGCCACCATGGATAGCAATCGGGCCTTCCCATCACCTCCGGCATCAAATAACTTGGATGTTCAAACTCATCTTGCAGAAGAATTGAATGCCAGACTCACTATGTGTAGAAATTCAGCCACCGGACAGCCAGTATCCAGCTCAGTAAGATGCTCTTAGATTTTGTTGTAGCTTCAGGATTTTATAAAATACGTGTTATTCAGTTCAGTATCTAACATTTACGTGAAATTTTGTGTTTTATCCCTGGTTTTATTGAGACATAAATGACAGACGACATTTTATTGGTTTAAGGTATGCAACATAATGATTTGATATACATATATATTATAGCTAAATTATTACCACACTAAATCTAGGTAGCATCCATCACCTCACATAGCTACAAATTGTTTTTCTTGTGATAAGAAAAAAATGTTGTCTTAAATGGCATGTAATAACGTGTTAGGGACTTTCGGACTTTATAGTATGCTCATGTTTCAAATATCTCCACTAATAGTATGGAGCAGAGTCATGGATAATCCAAATAGTCATTGGAGTCTAAATGTCCATTACATAAACTAGTCCCTTCCTGCCAGAGACTCCCAGGAACACACTTGTAATTAACAGTTTGGGTATATTACTCATTTCAGCAAGGAGAACACACACCATGAGTGTCCCCATAAGAGAACATTAGAAAAGACTTGAAGGATTTGGGTTCATGTTAGGTGATTTTGAGGAGGGCTTAAGGAAGCAAGACTTTGCTCTGCATTGAATGCTGTCAGGAAGCAGGAGTGATTCTGTGATTGGGTATCTCACATCTTATGTATAGTGAGGCTAAAGCTATAATTAGTAAAAAGCAGCGGTCTCTCATATTTGTCAGAGAGAGAGAGAGATTTGGTATTTTGTGGCTTGGACAGTGTTCACATTTTGTCTGTGTCCAGGCATGATGACAAAGTGGTCTTGATTTTGTCTTGACCCTACTGATGAGTGACAGGCCAAGTCCTGCATGTCAGGGACTACTTTTCTTCTTCTCAATTATACCACATCTATCACTGGCACACATGTTTGACTAAGAGCCAAGGTACTTTGACTAAACAGGGGGATAGATGGCATTCTCTCTCCAGCAACCACTATCAAAATTGCTGAAATGGAGTTCAGATGCACGTATTCCAACAGGTACCGCCATGATGAGATCTATGTGTCCAGTTCTCTCAGGTGCATCATCAAAGGAGACCTTTCAGTGGAAGAAAGAGATTATTCTCTGAGGATCTATGGTCATTTCCAGTTGGCAGTCCCCCACGCTTCATTCAATCAGTAAATATTTATTGAGGGCTACTATATGCAAGGCACTGTATGCTGGTTAAAGTATTGGCACACAGCTAGGCCTGTTGGTTTAAGTATTGCCTGTGGCTGCTTTCACATTACACTGACAGAACTGAGGAGTTGTAACCGAGACTGTATGGTCCACAAAAAAAGATTAACTATCTGGATCATACCAGAAAAAGTTTGCTGACTTCCACGTTTGCACCTTCTTCAAGAAGCTTCAGGGTAGATAGTTTTGTATAAATACCTATGTGAATATCCAAGAGCAGATCTACCTTTCTGCTCCCTTTCCCTCCTCTCTTCTACCTGACTATTCTCTCTTCCGCTCATTTCGTTTTATTTTTTCATCAGGGGAGTGGGAACAGTCAAGACATAAAAGATATTGATTTGCTGGTGATAGATCACAGAAGCTCCTATTCCCTTTCCTCCTGTTATTTTGTTTGTTTACAAAAGTAACACATGGCATTCATGCAATGAAATACTATGCAGCCATGAAAAGAATGAAGTGGCTTTGAATGTACATGTTGTACGGAACAATCCCTAAGATGTATTGGTCAGTGAAAAACAGGAAGGTACAGAGCAGTGTGTTTGATACTCTACCATTTCTGTAAATTTTCTACTTGACAAAATAAATAGGTGTATCATATTTCCTGAAGATTAAACAGGAAACTGCTAACATTGCTCATCTCTGAAGAGAGGAACAGAATGAGCAGGACACATGTTTTGTGTACCTTTTTAATTTCATGCCATGTGCATATTAATTTAAAAAATAATTTATTATTTTAAATAATTTACTACCTGGGTGGCTCAGTAAAATGTCCAACTTTGGCTCAGGTCATAATCTCCTGATTCATGGGTTCAAGCCCCGCATCAGACTCTATGCTGACAGTTCAGAGCCTGGAGCCTGCCTCAGATTCTGTGTCTCCCTCTCTCTCTGCCCCTCCCCCCCCCAAAATAAATAAACATTTAAACAATTAAAAAATAATCATAATTTATTATTTTAAAGTATTCTGTGGCCACAGTTAAAAATTCAAACAGTATTGAAGTATATAAAATTAAAATTCAACCTTCCATCTCACCTCTAGCATATGCTCCCTCAATCACTATTAATGGTTTGGCATATAGTGTGCTAAACATTTTCTATATATTTATAAACATATATGCACACACATATATTTGTATATCATTTTTTTAACCTGAGATTATTATAGACATTGGACCATTTCAGTACATGTAGATGTACTCCTTTTAAAACTAACAAAGATGTGGGGCACCTGGGTGGCTCAATCGGTTAAGCAGCTGACTCTTGAATTTCAGCTCAGGTCATGATCTCATGGTTTGTGAGTTCAAGCCCTGCATCAAGATCTGCACTCACAGTATGGAGCCTGCTTGGGATTCTGTCTCCTCCTCTCTCTCTGCTCCTCCCCTGCTCTCTCTCTCTCAAAAAAAATTTATATATGTTTAAAAATTTAAAACTAATAGAATTATCAAACATCATCCCATTGTGCAAGTAACCTTTAATATACTTCACCAGTCTCCTATTGATAGGCTTTAGGTTATTTACAATTCTGTGTTATTGTGAACACTACTACAGTGGATATTTTGACTTAATTTATATGTCTATTATAATTTTTTTTATTATTTAATAATATCAAACAATTCAGATAGTGACAACAGCAGGCATATAAGAGCACAGGGAAAAAAAGAGTAAGGGATTTCTGGGAAGCAGGTAATCTAGAATGTCCAGAAGGTGGGTGTTGAGGTGGGAAGTGCTGACACTCTCAGGAACAGCTAGGTCAGGAAGCTGTGTTCTGTGCTATGGATTTCACCCTAATGACCATGAGAAGTCACTGAAGGGCTCTGAGCTAGAGAAGGATGTGACCCGATCTGCCCTGTAGAAGGCTCTCTGGCTACAGCACACAGTATGGAGGGCACATTTAGGGAAATAAGACTGGAAGCAGGGAAGTCTGTTAGGATGTTGCTGCAGTAATAGTCAAGGCGACAAATGATGAAAACTTGAAATAAAAAAAAAATACTTAAGCTAAAAGTGCAAGGAGAATATATTTGGGAGCTAGTAAAGAAACAGAACAAATTAAGATCTGGTGACTGACCTGGCTGTAAGGGACCAGAGGGGAGTCAGCTGACTGACTGACATCTGCCATGAGCTGGACTCAAGTGCTACCCCCGAAACAAGGAATACCCACCAAGGAACAGGTTTCAGTGGGTGTGGACAGGGGAAAACCGAATCCAGTTTGGGGCACAGTGAGGGGTATCTGTTAGGCATTCAAGAGAATGTGTCCAGGAGGCAGTTTAGGACCGAGGGCAGAAGAGGGAGCCGGAAGGTGGAAGGTATTGGCACATGGGTGGTATCGAGTGCTGAGTGCTTTCACACAGAGTCTCTACGGTCACTCTTCCTTCTGCCCCCTCATGCCCACCCCCACACTTTATCTGCCATTCAGAGACAAATCACAAACCTAAAGCTATTGTCACTCCTTCTTCTTTTTTATAAGAATCATTCCAGCAGAAGAGGCAGCTTACAAGCCTATACTTTTGAGGAGCAGCCTACACTTCCTGTGGTGAGTTTTATCCTCTCCCCTCATTGTCAATAAAAATAAGAAACTCAAGAACTTTTTTTTTTTTTTTTTTGGACATTGAATATGAACATTTGACTGCCTAGTAATGAACCAATCCAGCACAGAATCTAGGTTCTTGGAGATAAGGTTCAGGGGAGGGGAACTGGGGGAGGTAGACCTTTTAGAGACAAAACGGGAGAACTCTGTCTCCCACAGTAAGAAAGCAAAGTGTCCGCACTGGTGACCATGGGTGATATCCAGGCTGTGGCGCTGTGCTGGCTGGAGGTGGTCTGCAGGCAGCATTCAATTCGAGATTGTGGTGTCCAGCTGCCGCTACTCTGTGCACTGGCCCCTGCCACCCAGCAGTGGTGTCTTCCCCATACATGAAGCATCACATTGGGGCTCAGTCACGTGGACAGGTCTGCACTGGTATCGGCAAGCTCCGTGGCCAGGTTGGGTGGAGTTCATCAGCCCTTTGCTCTCCTTTCCCTTCACACTCATGTCCACATCTACTGAGGCCCCTGCCTCCTTCTCAGTAGGGTTCCCAGCCATGGCCTTGACCCAGGCTCAGACCTTAACAGCCTCATGCCTTGAACGTTGACTGCCCTTTGGCCTCCCCACCCCATCCCTTTCCTGACTCAACTCTCAATACTTTTGAGTTTATCTCCCCTTTACACAGCCCCTGCTTGTGTTTGAAACCAAATGAAATGCCCAGGCTCCCAGCCCCCTCAGCCTACCCTCCTCCTCATCCACCGACAGGAACCTCCTGCTGCCTTCACCCCGTCCCTGCTTTTTCTTCAAAACAGGCGGCCCCCTTTCCTGATCCTCTTCCTCCTCTGTGTCTTATGCATTCCATTTCCCCACTTAGAATGTCTCCTCACCTTTTTTCACCATTTGTAATTTTGAATGGCAGTCTACACATTAATTTTGAAAAGTGAGGATTGTTTTTGCTTTTATGGAAATTCCAGCATAGGGTTGCAGAGGCTCAAATTTCCTTGACCCAAGAGTGGTTCATCCATCTAAAAAGGTGGCCCTGCACGAATAGAGAGACACAATCCTGTGCTGAGGAAGGGTGGCGGGGGTGGGGGGTGGGGGGGCGCATACCTGTGCAATTGGCCCAGTCAGTGGCCACTCTCTCTACAAGAGAGTGGATGCCACAGAAAGACTGACCTCACCAGCCTCACTCTCACTATAGCCATTTGCCTGGCTTCCTCCATTAGACTGGAGCCTGCTTAAGCGGAGATCCATGGTATTTCTCTCTCTGTGCTTTGTAATGTCCTCATACAAGGGAAATGTTGCATTTCTAATTGACTGACAGGCATTCATCCTAGAAACAATTTTAGTGCATCAAATGAGCGACAGAATCTAGAGGTGATTTATATTCTTCTGTACTTACATGTAGTTCTGTTTTTATTTGTACTAGAAAAGCAATTTCCATACCTTTTTCTTCTCAATATATTGATAAGGTTTTTTAACAGTTTTCTTGAGGTATAATCTGCATACCATAAAATCCCCTCACTTTTAAGTGTGCAAATGAAGGAATTTTAGTAAAGTTTTACAGTTGTATGAACATCACCACTATCAAGTTTAAGAACCCTTCATCACCCCAAAAAGTTCCCTCAGTCCCAGCACCCGCTCCCAGCCCAGGTAACCACTCATCTGCTTTCTGTAGCTACACTTTTGCCTTTTCTAGAAATTTCGTATAAGTGGAATCATACAGTATTGTAGTTTGATGTCTGGCCTCTTTCACTTAACATGATGTTCCTGAGATTTAAACATGCTGTGGTTGAATATCTCAGTAGTTCATGATATTCTATTGTGTACATGTATCTAATACATTTCATTTACCTACCCACCACTATTGGACCTTTATAAAACTGGGCAACTTTAAATTCCATTAT
Organism: Panthera onca; assembly: GCF_046562875.1. Lineage (NCBI taxonomy): Eukaryota > Metazoa > Chordata > Mammalia > Carnivora > Felidae > Panthera > Panthera onca. The sequence continues at coordinate 48,574,132 of NC_138344.1, forward strand.
TTTGTAGACTTAACAGCTCATCATAACTATGAGCAACGTATATCTAGCTCCCGTGTGTCTGGGGAGAGTGTATCTGGTGAACAGACCAATGATGGTAGTTTTTATGTATAAGACACATTGGGAAACCAGGCCAAACCTTGACGAATCCAAAAAGGAAGACCAAATTTGGACTATTTTAAGTAAATCTGGAAATAATCAGATCTCTTTGTTCATTAGTAATAAACTTGCAAGTAGCCACTCCCCAGCCACTCCCCAGTGTACTCCCTAGTGGAGTACTAGCCACTCCCCAGTAATTTAAAACTCACTTTATTTTAAAGAGAGATAGCAGTGAGAAAAGGATGTGGTCCTTTTAAAAGAATTGCTTTTTAATTAATATTCAGTTTTCCTATTCTTCTTCACTTTAGCTTTTGCCTACTTCATCTGGATTACCACCAGGTTGGGAAGAAAAACAAGATGAAAGAGGAAGATCATATTACGTAGATCACAATTCCAGAACTACTACCTGGACAAAGCCCACTGCACAGGTACCCTGCAATCTATCTGTTAACTTGCCTTCTTACATAATTTAAGCCATCACATTCCTATAGAAGCTGTTACATCACTTTGTAGTATATACTGGATGCTGCTAGCATCTTCTAATTGTTTGCCGGCATTGGCTACCATTTCCTACAGAGCTCCAGTATACGTGGTTACCACTGGTTACCATGTAAAACAAGTCCAACTGGGAATAAAAGGGCAGATTGATGATCAAAATTATTTGGGTTGATTGGGTCATTTTGTTATTCGAATGCTTAAAGACCATTATTTTGCTAAAAGATAATCTTAGTGATGATTAGGACCCGTTTAAGAAATTTGTGACGATGACACTTTGTCCTGCCAACAGTAAATGCCTTTGGTGATATTTCCTTGTAAGTGTTTAGAAAAAAGTTTATTTTATCTTTTTTTAAAGTTTATTTTATCTTATCACCATTTCTCTTACTGAGAAATTTTTTAACACTGAAAAGTACAGAGAATAAACGGGCAAACACCCATCTTCTTAACACCCAGAATTTACCAGCATTAACAAATTACCATATTTATTTCTAGACATTTTAATTCTTAAAATAAAATCTTACAGATAAAAAACTAAATTCATTTTAGCCAAACACTTGGTCCCACTACCCAGAGGGAACACCATATTAAGTCTGTTGGGTATTCTTCCAGTATTTATTTATTTATTTACTTATTTATTTATTTATTTATTTAGGCTTAAACAAACAGAAATTTCTTTCTCGTAGTTCTGGAGGCTGGGAGGCTGGGAGGCTGGGAGGCTGAGCTGAGAGTGCAGCATGATGGGTCCTGGTGAGGGCCCACCTCTGGGCTGCAGACTTCCATCTTCTTGCCTTGTCCTCACACAGTTCTTCCAGTCTCTTCCACACACTTACATAGAGAACTAATCAGTGCAAAGTAGTGCTTATGTTCCTGTGTTTCAAATTTTGCCAAGATGTCCTATGACATAACTCTAAATCTTTTTTTTGTGCAACATTATTTTAAAATCCTATCCCTGCTGTTTTACATATCGATCCAGTGTGTTTAACAACTGCCTAATATTTCATCATATGAATATGTTACTTTTCCGTTATCCATTTCTACAGTGGATATTTGCCATTCATTTTGTGTGCCCAGCATTCAAAGCCACTTCTACATATGGGGAATCCCCCACTTTGTGCGTTTTTTGGGCAAGCGGAGACAACCTCCTCTAACTGGCACCATGGCTTCCCTTGCAGTTGGGTCACATCCCTCTGACCTAGCTTCCTCAGTACAGACTTGGACTGTGACCACCATCTTACTGCTCAAGAATTAGCTGAGAAATTATAAAAGTTATTTTAAAAACAAAGTTTGACAAAACATTTTAGGAGAAAAGTGAGTCTGTAGTGTTTAGATCTATGTTTGCAGGTTGTTCCCTTTTAACCACAGCTATTTGTGTGTTCTCTGGAAAACATGACAACATGACTTAATTAATGTGCTAGGCCGCCGTGGAGACAGGTCAGCTGCAGCCCGGCCAGGGTGCCACACGCCCTCAACCACAGGTCCTCCCGAGTGATTCAGCACAGCAGGTGACCCAGCCAGCTGAAATGGAGCAAGGATTCCTTCCTAAAGGCTGGGAAGTCCGGCATGCACCAAATGGGAGGCCTTTCTTTATCGACCACAACACGAAAACCACTACCTGGGTAACTTTAATACTCTCCAGTTTGAATTTAGAACAACAGTCTTAACTCTTATGTACAGTTCTCCATAACCTTTAGGGTACATTAATATAACCTACATTTCCTACTGTTCATTTTAAGATATGCTGAATTCTTAACAGTATTATTTCTTCTCAAGATATATTTATGCCCATTTTTAATATTTTTAGGGATTGTCATGGAAACACACTTCCTGTTTTGTTTTTAATTCACTAGACATTAAACCTTAGGAAGATATTTAGTAATAATCCTTTACCTTTATATGTTGCTTTGTAGTTCCAAAGTACTTTTGAACCCATATCTCATTTAATTCCTTGGGGAATTAAATTTCTCCCCAAGAAAACCTTGGGGAGGCTAGGTAGAATAGTAGTTTTATTTGAAGATAAGCCTTAAAGTTTTATTGCAGTTGGTTCACCACTAATAGAAAACTTACGGAAAATCAGGAACAGATGACTAGATTTTGGTTAATTTACTTAAAAGACCCAAGTACCTTAATGAAACTAAAATATTTTAATAAATTATGTAATAAAATCATATTAAAACAATAATGTATATAAATTAACCCAAACAAATTGAATTTTGTTCTTTTTTCAGCAATTTGAATTGACTTTAATAACCTTTTTGAGCTTACCTTCCTAGCTTGAAAAAAATATTAATAAATTAACACTGACAGGTGCCAAAAAGCATGCTCAGGGCCTCAGAAATAACACGTGGTTTAGTTTAATGCCTCTTTAATTCAGCAGTTATTATTTAGAGAAGAACCCTATGTAGTGACACAATCCCTAAAGAGTAGGGCAAAGTACTCTGGATGGTTTCTGTGATGGAGGTGAAGCTTTAACACTGATCCTACTCTGAGATCTGAGAACTGAATATTGTATCCTGGGAATGATAGGTTTTCTTTCTTTCTTTTTCTTTCTTTCTTTCTTTCTTTCTTTCTTTCTTTCTTTCTTTCTACTTTTTAATTTTTTTAAATATAATTTATTGTCAAATTGGTTTCCATACAACACCCAGTGCTCATCCCAAAAGATGCCCTCCTCAATGCCCATCACCCACTTTCCCCTCTCCCCCACCCCCCATCAACCCTCAGATTGTTCTCAGTATTTAAGGGTCTCTTATGGTTTGCCTCCTTCCCTCTCTGTAACTTTTTTTTACCCCTTCTCCTCCCCCCTGGTCTTCTGTTGAGTTTCTCAGGATCCACATATGAGTGAAAACATGTAGTATCTGTCTTTCTCTGCCTGACTTATTTCACTTAGCGTGATACTCTCCAGTTCCATCCACGTTGCTACAAAAGGCCATATTTCATTCTTTCTCGTTGCTAAGTAGTATTCCATTGTATATACAAACCACATCTTCTTTATCCATTCATCAGTTGATGGACATTTAGGCTCTTTCCATAATTTGGCTATTGTTGAAAGTGCTACTATAAACATTGGGGTACAAGTGCCCCTATGCATCAGCGCTCCTGTATCCCTTGGGTAAATTCCTAGCAGTGCTATTGCTGAGTCATAGGGTAGATCTATTTTTAATTTTTTTGAGGAACCTCCACACTGATTTCCAGATTGGCTGCACCAGTTTGCATTCCCACCAACAGTACAAGAGGATTGCCATTTCTCCACATCCTCGCCAACATCTGTTTTTCCTGAGCTGTTAATTTTAGCCACTCTGACTGGCGTGAGATGATATCTCAGTGTGGTTTTGATTTGTATTTCCCTGATAAGGAGCAACATTGAGCATCTTTTCACGTGCCTGTTGGCCATCTGGATGTCTTCTTTAAAAAAGTGTCTATTCATGTCTTCTGCCCATTTCTTCACTGGATTATTTGTTTTTTGGGTGTGGAGTTTGGTGAGTTCTTTATAGATTTTGGATACTAGCCCTTTGTCTGATATGTCATTTGCAAATATTTTTTCCTATTCCGTTGGTTGCCTTTTGTTTTGTTGATTGTTTCCTTTGCAGTGCAGAAGCTTTTTATCTTCATGAGGTCCCAAAAGCTCATTTTTGCTTTTAATTCCCTTGCCTTTGGAGATGTGTCAAGTAAAAAATTGCTGCGGCTGAGGTCAGAGAGGTTTTATCCTGCTTTCTCCTCTAGGGTTTTTGTGGTTTCCTGTCTCACATTCAGGTCCTTCATCCATTTTGAGTTTATTTTTGTGAATGGTATAAGAAAGTGGTCTAGTTTCAATCTTCTGCATGTTGCTGTCCAGTTCTCCCAGCACCATTTGTTAAAGAGACTGTCCTTTTTCCATTGGCTATTCTTTCCTGCTTTGTCAAAGATTAGTTGGCCATACATTTGTGGGTCCAATTCTGGAGTCTCTATTCTATTCCATTGGTCTATGTGTCTGTTTTTGTGCCAATACCATGCTGTCTTGATTACAGCTTTGTAATGATAGGCTAAACTATCATTTCACAGATGCAGCAAATGAAGTAAAAGTAGACTTTTAAAAGAGAATATCTTAAATATCAATTGGCATTAGAAAATATATTAACAGATTGACTTCCTTGATTTTAAAATTTGTGTGTGTGTGTGTGTTGTTTTCTTTATTTACTCTACAAAAAAAGGAAGATCCAAGACTGAAAATTCCAGCTCATCTGAGAGGAAAGACATCACTTGATTCTTCCAACGATCTGGGGCCTTTACCTGTAAGTTTGTAGAACTGCTAGCCATCTAACTTGGCTGTCTCCAGCGTTTCGTATTTTGGAATACAGTAGTTCTTTCACAACTATAAGTAATGTTATTTTAAAGTGTTGATGCCTTCTATGAAGAATGGAATATGGAAATTAACTGTGTAACCAATGCTGTTTTTTTGCCCATACATCTAAAACCCTTTTCTAAAATAATTGAAATACATTCTTCATTATAGCCAGGATGGGAAGAAAGAACTCATACAGATGGAAGAATCTTCTATATTAATCACAGTATGTGCAATAGGATTTTTTATTACATTATTTTTTGTAGTATTGAATGTTGCACAAGTTAATAAACAACATGTTTTTTCTCACCTTCTTCAGATATAAAAAGAACACAATGGGAAGATCCCCGGTTGCAGAATGTAGCAATAACTGGACCAGTAAGTCTCTTTATATGGGTATGCTCTGATGGGATTGTCCTCTCACCTGTCTTTTCAAGGGTGAATGGTCAAGGACATAATCCTACAGACTTTGAGAGGAAAACACGTCTGCAATTCTGTCCTCTCCCACCACCCCCACTCCAGGTTTCAATGGTTTGAAAAGAGGTATAAACTCATTGTCCTTACCCTTTCAATACACTTAGGAGACTAGTGAGGAGACTAGGTAGTCAAATGCCAAGGCAGTCGGCCCCTGTCCTCAGGCTGGTACTTGCCACTGCCTGAAAGAGAATGTTGGCAATCCTCAGCAGATCAGAGAGGAGCCAAGAATGTGCCAGGGGAGAAAGTAGACAGCACCCTACCAACTCCAAAGGCGTGTCTTGAACTTTTTGGTAGAAATTACTGTAAACACTGGCATATAAAATACTTACATTTAAGTATAAATATTATTGTGTATGATGTTTATACTGCTCTTCAGTCAGTTTAATGATAAGAGAGTCATTTTCTTCTTTTATATAGCTACTTATTCCATTTTTAGTTTTGAGATCTTCATTATTTTCTAGTTCACAAAAACAAGTGAAATTGAATATCCTGTTCTTTCAGACTACTCTTTAGTCTCCATGTTTAGTCTTTTTAAATAATGGGTAAAAAAGGCAACTCCTCAGAGTTCAAGGAAAAAGTACATTTTTCAAATTGTTCCCTTAATGGAGAAATCACTTTGAAGGTCTCTTTAGAAATGGAAATTTTCATTTCTAATATTTCTCTACTTGGAAGAAATTTCCTGTTTCTGGCTTTTTGCATTTCAAGAATATTGCATGATGAAAATTACAGCCGTGGGAATTGCTGAATACAATTTAATCTTAAACAGAGAAATTAAAATTTTTAAAGTTTTGTATTTGTTTTTCTGCAAATTAAACTTTTTCTTTCCAAATATTCTCTTTTAATGCCTTTAACTTATGTTCATAAAATATCCAGAGGGGAACTTTTAAAATTGTTCCAGAATAAAAACAACCTAAACCTTTTTTATTTTTCCAAAATTTTCAACTCAAGGCAGTGCCCTACTCCAGGGATTACAAAAGAAAGTATGAGTTCTTCCGAAGAAAGTTGAAGAAGCAGGTTAGTTATATTTATATTGAGTTCTTGGGAATGATTGTTCTGTACACTGAAAGTGTGGGACATGCACTTTTAAAAGTAAAAATAGAGAATTTATTCTCTATTTTAACAACTTTGAATAGTTTCTTATGTGGAAACCTTGCTTTTTCTTGACTACTCAATGTTACATGTCATTAGAGACCACAATTATATTGTGTTTCCTTATTTTTCAAGATATCTTGTAATATAGAACAATAGTATTAAAGTTTGCTCTTAAAGAGCTCTAACCTGGTTTCCTAGTGGGGTTTGTGGAGCTTGGGATTCAATCTGAGCAAGAGCAGTTCAGGAGATGATCCCGCAGCCTGGTCTCTGATTGTGTAGGAGGGCTCTCTAGATTCCTTTTCTGCTTGGACTGTTGTTTTCCAGTGACAGTTATTCATTCCCTACAACTTCAGATACAACCTACCTCTTCAAAATTTGAAAATACAACTGTGATTGAAACAGTGCTCTTGTTGCTGGTCTCCTTCTGCTTATCAGATGTGTTTAGTATACTTTTTTTTCCATCACTACAAATTTAATATTTGGAACTAAACTCATCATCTGCCCATCTATTTCATTTCTGTTGGTGATGACCGTTTTGTAATGCCTTTCTAATTTGCTCATACTTTTCCCCTTTCCCTGCAGTTTAGGAATACTGCCACTAGGTGGCTATATTGGGTTACACTTTCTTGTGTTCTAAGCCGGAAGCCTGCTTTTCCAAAGATTCAAGATGGTGGGTCTGCTACCACAGATTTTTTCATCCAAAACTTAACAAAGAATGAAATATAATAGTTGTTTAGTGAAAATATTTTGTGTCTTAATTAAAGCCTAAAACATCAGCAACTTTTTAAACTCATCTTCAATACTGACTGTGTAAAAATTCCTCTGGAAATTTGTCTTCTGCTTCTTAAAATTCTTTGGGATATTAAGACTGTTGATCTATTGGTCTGGTAAATATTTTCACTCTTAATGAAAATGTGCTGATAGAATAGAAGCTCTAGCTTCTCCACTTGCCACTCTGAACTCTTTCAAATATATTACAGTATCTAACTGTTGATGTCTTCCAGGCAGCAGGAGATATGGAACAAAGCCTTCATAAACAGGTCACAGAACACAGAAACCACAATGAAAGCAGTAATACTTATTAGGCTCTCACTGCATATCAGACATTCTTCTTAGCAATTTACATGTATTCATGTAAAATCTATACTAACTGTATAAGGAAGGGACTGTTATTATCACATTTTGTAGGTGACTAAACTGAGGCACAGAGAGATTTGGTAATGTGATCAAGTCCCATGGTAATTAGTGGCAAAGCCAGACAAGTGGTCTAGCTCCACAGTTCGTGTGCTTGATCAAAATTACATATATTGGTGATTAAGAGAGAAAGTTACCCAGAATGCAACAAAGGCATATAAAGAGATAAAAACATGAAAGAAAGGTTAAGAAACATGGAGTTATTCCAGAAGGAGAGACTCAAGAGCATGAGGAAGAGTCTAAGAACCTGCATCCTTAGTTTATCAAAAAGTCCCTAGTAGGATTTAAAAAATAAAATTCGTATCAGACACGTTACAGCAAAAGAGCAGAACACAAAACAAATAAAAATGTTTAAAAACTATCGCTACAAAGCCCTGAGTTGTCTTTAACCTTTTCCTCTTACCATCTCGTTAGTTAGGAACAAGGGTGGCTAATCATTATTGAGCTCACCACGCACCAGATACCAACTAAGCACATGAAATGCATTATCCCATTAAGTTCTGAAACAGCTCCATGGGATGACTATTATTATTGTCCCAACTTACAGATGAGGAAATTAATCCTAGAAAAGATATGTGAAATGGAGCTGGGATTTGAACACCAGACCCTGACCCCAGAATCCACACTCTGGTCCACTACTCAGCCCAAACAGGGAAGTTGCTCCTCCTGCCGTCTGTCTCTTCCATTGCCCTCCCTCTCTCACAGGGTCTGTTTCAGGGTCCTTAACTGATTGGTGTGCCTCTTCTCTCTCCTTTTATTTTACCCCCCCAAAATTTTTTTTTAAGTTTATTTTGAGAGACAGCACACAAGCTGGAGTGAGGGAGAGGTAGAGGGATGTGGAGAGAAAGAATCCCAAGCAGGTTCCACTCTGTCAGTGTAGAGCCCACTGTGGGGCTTGAACTCACAAACTGTGAGATCATGACCTGAGCTGAAATCAAGAGTCCAATGCTTAGCCCACTGAGCTACCCAGGCACCCATTGTCTCTCCTTTTAAAACCACCCTCTACTCCACCCCGTCAGCCTCTGAGAACAATCTGATCTTGCAACCCCCTGCTCAGCAGTTTTCCCAGTCAGCACCCCTGCTTCCTACACTCTGACCCCAGGTGACTTTTCACCTTCTCTTCTCACTGCAACCCCTTCCCTCCTTTCTGCTCCCTCTCGCTGTTAAATACATGAGACTCCCCTGTGTGCTCTTCCCTTGGCCTGCTGCTCCTCAGGCCTTCCCTCCCTCTCCCTCTCCCTCTAGTCAGGACTTGCTCTTAAAGCCTCCTGGATCACCTCCCTTGCAATTAATATAGCTCAGTCTTTTAGGTCCCACCAAACATGGCTTATATCTTTATTATTAGCAGTTTTCTTACTCTTCCAAGTCTCAGGATTAGTAACATTTACATTTGTTTCTCACACGCAAACTGGATTATAAACTCCTTGAGGAAGGAACCATATCTTATACCACATTTTTATTCTTTTTACCTCCCATCCCCATTACCATAGCTACATAGCATGCGGTCTGGCCCAGAGCATGCGGCTGCCCAAGAGCAGTCCCTCAGTAAATGCTAGGCTGCACAGATGCCTAGTGTCTAATCTAAAAGTGTTTTCCTCCAATATTGCCTTTATTTTTAAGTGCGTAAGCAGCAGAGGAAACTGCCTATATTATGCTCATATTGCTTATAAAAACTGCCTATATTACTATGTTTCTGTAGGGCTTTCCATTTTCCCTAAACATCTTAAGAGTGAAATTGATTTTTTTTCCATTAGAATAAACTCTCTTGCCTTTTTTTGAAGTGACAAAATTTTCTCTTATGGGTTTCCACCTGCACATTGTTCACAAAGCACTCAAGAGTGAAATATTCATATATCTTTTTATAAAATTTACAGTAAGATCTGCCTAAAAGCATAGTTATCTACATTTGTCACATAAGAAAAGGACATACAAAAAAATCAATGAGACAGCAGAGACTTGAGAGCTAAGACTTTCTTAACTTCTGTCTTCAGTTTCTTCATCTATAAAATGGAGATCATATTAATAGCTTCTTCATTGTGTTGTTATGAGGAGTAAATGAGTTCACCCATTAAAATGCTGGGAACCATGCCTGGGACAGTCTGTAAATGTTAGTGCCTATTAATGAGTGTGGCAGGAGAGGCTCCAAGGAAGAAAGGTGGAGGTTGGGAAAAACCCTGAACCAACGGGCAGGCAGCAAATAGCAGGCATTGGCTAGACTGTAGGTCGCAGGATGGTATTGGAACTTAATATAGAAACGACTGCTCATGAAATGCCTTCATTGTGAGCATTATTGCCACTATCAGTAACTGCCTCTTCCAGTATAAAAATCAAAAGTCTATATTGTTATGTAATTAGAGAAAAATGTGTGAATTCTTTTATACCATAAAGGAAATATGAGGCGATATTCCTAGTCATGTGTTCCCTAATAAAGGGTCTTGGGCACAAGGTAGAACACAATGATTTTATTTCCATGAGAAATAAATTTGCCATCATGTTGAATTGATTTAAAGCATACGTCTCTCTTCTCTGGGTTTTCAGAATGACATTCCAAACAAATTTGAAATGAAACTTCGCCGTGCAACTGTCCTTGAGGACTCTTACCGGAGAATTATGGGTGTCAAGAGAGCAGATTTTCTCAAGGCTAGACTGTGGATTGAGTTCGATGGTGAAAAGGGATTAGATTATGGAGGAGTGGCCAGAGAATGGTTCTTCTTGATCTCAAAGGAAATGTTTAACCCTTATTATGGGTTGTTTGAATATTCTGCTACGTAAGTATCTTCACAATAACTGTATTCACAATGACAGAAAAAAAAATCACCTGGGTGGCTCAGTCGGTTGAGCATCCAACTCTTGATTTCAGCTCAGGTCATAATCCTGGGGTCATGGGATAGAAGAGCCCCGCATCAGGCTCTGCACTGTAGGTGGAGCCTGCTTGGGATTCTCCCTCTCTCTCTGCTCCCCTCCCCTGCTCGCTTCTCTCTCTCCTCCTCTCCCCTGCTCACGCCCTCCTTAAAATATAATTAAAAAAAAAAAATGAAAGTAACAAAGACGTTCTATGATGCAAGGAAATGTGTGTTACAATGTGCCAGAAAGGGGAGACTATAACTAATGTTGTTTCAGAAATAACTCTGTAAAAAACTGTGGTAAAATATGCATAACATGAGATTTACCATTTTAACCATTTTAAGTGTGCAGTTTAGCAGCATTAAGCACCTTCACAAGGTTGTGCAATTGTCACCACCATCCATCTCCTGAATTTTCTCATCATCCCAGACTGAAACTGTACCCATTAAACACTAATTCCCTTGTTCCCTGGAAGTCACCATTCTGCCTCTGTGTGAATTTGACTACTCTAGTTACTTCATTTAAGTGGAATCATACAGTATTTTTCCTTTTGTAACTGACTTATTTCATCAGCATAATGTATTTAAGGTTCATCCACAGCATAGCATATTTTCTTTCTTTTCGAGGCCCATTACATGAGAGGAATACCACATTTTGTGTATCCATTCTTCTATTGATGAACATTTGGGTTGTTTCCACCCTTTGACAGAAATGACTATTTTTAAAACCATTAAATCCAGTGGTCTAATGTGGTTCTAATAGAAGTAAACAACTCCAAAAAGAGAGAGCTAATTTATAATTATTTGTCATATTAAAATTTTTATATGAAGTGTGGAGAGGAGCATTTAAATGTGGCTGTCTTTACAGGGATAATTATACCCTGCAGATAAATCCAAACTCTGGATTGTGTAATGAGGATCACCTCTCTTACTTCAAGTTTATTGGCCGGGTAGCGGGAATGGCAGTTTATCATGGCAAACTGTTGGATGGTTAGTATTAAGCATAAAACTTTTTTTTTAAGTAAAATTATCTTATTTCTTTCATTTGGTAATCATTTTTCAATATATTTTATTTTTTTGAAAGGTTTTTTCATCCGCCCATTTTACAAGATGATGCTACACAAACCAATAACACTTCATGATATGGAATCAGTGGTATGTCTTTTTCACTTATAATGTGGAGAAAGTATGATTTAACAAGCAACTGGTTATTTTAAAGTTAGAATTTAATGATGAAATTAAGATTATCGTGTTCTAAATTATAAACACGTATTTTCCCCAGCATTCTGTTATGAAAATTTTCTAACACATAATAAAAGTTTAAAAATTTTACAGTGGACAGGGGCACCTGGGTGGCTCAATTGGTTGAGCATCTGACTTCGGCTCAGGTCATGATTTCATGTTTCCTGAGTTTGAGCCCCACATCAGGCTCACTGCTGTCAGCTCAGAGCCTGCTTGATATCCTCTGTCCCCTCTCTCTCCCCCCCTCCCCCACTTAAGCGCTCTCTCTCTCTCTTTCTCTCTCTCTCTCAAAATAAATATTTAAAAAAATTTTTATAGTGGACATATGTGCTCCACCGCCAAGATTCCATACTTGGCTTATTTTATTACATATCTATCCATCAGTTCCCCCATGTGTCCATCAATCCATCTTTTTTTGTTTTTTGATGCATTTCAAATAATGTTACAATATCAGTAACTTCTCCCTAATTACTTCAATGTGCTATATACAACAAGTTTATGTATTTCTTGCATCAACATTTGAACTGTGATCTTTTATGATAAATGGCGTATATTTTCAAAATGGCAGTCCTTGTGGTTAGGCCACTATAAAGAAATGGAAACCTAAGGATTAAAGCCCTGACTATAGCCTTGCTACCTGTACTGAATAGCCTCATATACTGTGTGTACACATGGATTCCAAGATCTCTTCTTGGGTACCAAGTACATTTTTGATTCCTTTCTTAGGATACCTTATCAAGGTGGATGGTGTAATTCCTTATGACTCATAAGATTTTGGTTATTTGAGTTGTCTAATTGAGGTTCTGTATTTAATTTGAGGTTTTTCTTTAACTTGGGCCGGGTATGCATAACAACTTGCTCATAGCTTCTTAAACAGACTCTCAATTGGCCATATGAGAAAGGTGCTAAGTGCTCCTGGGTATCCATGGAAGTTAGTACTCATCAGAAAACCATTTTATTTGACGCTTCAACTGGATAATAAAATCTGTACCTCCACTGCTGCTACATAGAAATAGATTTTCAAACTTTCAAACTGGGCATCACTCAGAGGCACCTGGATGGCTCAGTTGGTTAAGCGTCTGACTCTCGATTTCGGCTCAGGTCATGATCTCATGGTTTGTGAGTTTGAGCCCTGCATTGGGCTCTATGCTGACAGTGCAGAGGTTGCTTGGGATTCTCTCTCCCTCCCTCTCTCTGCCCCTCTCCGCTCGTGCTCTCTCTCTCTAGTTACTGCATTCTTTTTATATCACGTGTGTATAGGAAAAGATGTCCTACTGACTTTTCATCTTTTGTCCAAGTGTTCAGACCCTCAGCATACTTTGTTTCCAGGTTCATGGGTTTTCTTGTTATGTACAAATTTTAAATATGCAATTTCCTCATCTAGGATAGTGAGTATTACAATTCACTAAGATGGATTCTTGAAAATGATCCAACAGAACTGGACCTCAGGTTTGTCATAGATGAAGAACTTTTTGGACAGGTTTGTAAATTTTGATTAATTAAAATGGTCCATAAATTTTGCAACAACTGTTATAACTCAAGTTTAGAAGTTAAATAATTCATATTCTGAACACATTTCTGTGCTCTGTTTTTAAATTTATTTTCCAGTAACAAAAGCTGTCTCAGCAAGAATTTCTGCTTTCTTTGACATTTGACTCATTCCATGTTTATTTTAGTAAAACTAATATTTTAAGTTTTCTTAGCTTGTGAATGGATTTAATTTAAAACACTGTGTTTCTGGTATAACTATGATATGTATATTTTATTTTTTTCACTAAAATAACATATCAAGATATCATGCTTAATTTCAGACACATCAACATGAGTTGAAAATTGGTGGATCCGAAATTGTTGTCACCAACAAGAACAAAAAGGAATATATTTAGTAAGTATTTTGTTAGTAAGTATTTTATTATATTTAATAAATACTTTACTGGAAATAACTTTGTAGTTCTTTGTGGGAAGACCTTTTGTATCTTCTTTCTCTTTCTTCCTTCATCACCAGAGTCTCAGTGTTCTTTTTTCTCTTTCTATTACAATGCCATATTATCCATTCATAATCACTTTTTTGCCTTGGGCTTACCTAGCCTTTATTTATTTATTTATTTATTTATTTATTTATTTATTTTGTTTCCAGCTGGAATAAATATATCTTAAATTTTTTCCTTGGTTCATGTGAAAAAAATGAAATGTTTTGTTTCTTTTTAGTCTTGTAATACAGTGGCGATTTGTAAACCGAATCCAGAAGCAAATGGCTGCTTTTAAAGAGGTATTCATTTACTTTCGTTTGTTCTTCTGTAATTTTAAAGTAAAATTCAGAAGTTTCAAGTATTGGGGCCCACCATGTCTGGGAAGAATTAATAGATGACTGGCTTTTAAAAATAATTTTTCATTATATTTTTATATTAAAAATATTAAAATGGACAGATGTTCAGTGTTAAAACTCAGTCATTGAAGAAGTGCATACAGTTAACATTGACAATCCCCCTTCATGTCAGTCCCCACTTCTCATCTTTTCCCAGTCATGACTGCTGCATCTTAAGCAATCTTAGGTGAATAAGAGTCAAGAGTGGGGAGTAGGGAGGGGCACCTGGGTGACTCAGTCAGTTAAGCCTCTGACTTCAGCTCAGGTCAGGATCTCATGGTTTTTGAGTTCGAACCCCACATCAGGCTCTGCGGTGACAGCATGGAACCTGCTTTGGATCTTCCCTCTCTCTCTCTCTGCTCCTCCCCTGCTCGCACTCTCTCTCTCTCTCAAACATTAAAAAAAAAAAAAAAAGACTGCTGTAGGGATAGTGGAATATGCCACCTATTTTCCTACACGGGATCACACTATACATGTTGGTTTGTGACTTGCTTTCTTCTCTTATCAAATATTTATTGGAGATCCTTACATGTCAAGATGCATAACTACCCTTCCTTGTGCTTGGGGTGCATTTTATTCATAATGTAAATTCGTAAATTATTTAAATTTCCCCCATTGGTGGACATTTAGGCTATTGTCAGTGCACTCATTTCTTAAACTAACTTAAAATCTTCTGTTACATATTCATCAAGTACTTTTTTAATTTATTCAGTATCGAGCACTCACTATGTATGTGGTGCTGCACAAGGCAGAAAGACATAGGTCCTGCTTTAGAGGGCAGCGCATCTGGAGTGAAGTGGACAGAGGCAAGCTTGAAGTGCTTGGTAAGCACAGGGAAGAGCTGGAAAAGGGAAAGAGGAGGTGCAGGAAGGGATAGGGAAGGCCTAGAGGACCTGGCCAGCCGCACAGAAGAAGGCAATGTGTTCTAAACACAACGAATGGCACATGTAGTCTGGCAATAAGACAGACTGTGCACATGTTAGAGAAAATGCCAGCAATTCAAACACTGTTGAGGTGATGCAGGAGGTAGAACTAAGCTGGAAAGCTGAGCAATAGCAGGTTATGAAGGGTCTCTTTGCTAAACTGAAAACAGATGGAATTTGGGGTTTTTGTGGAAGGCGAATGAGGGGAAGGAAGGTGGCATTAAAGGCTGTTCTCCAGTAAAACAGCAGGATTCAATTTACATTTTAGACCATTCTGGAAGTGGTGGGTAGTGAGTTAGAGATGGGTGAGACTAGCAGCAGGGCCAGATGGGAAGGTGCTACGGGGATCCAGGTGAGAAAAAGGAAGTCAGGAGCTAAGGTGGTGTGGTAAGATAGCCGTGTGTGTATTTGAATGGCATTCCAAAGGGACAACTGGAGCTTAGTGTGCTTTAAAGGATGGAGATCTGGGGGGCAGCATGGATTTGGGAATCATCTGTTTATGTGCACTGGAGCTGTGGACTAGGTAAGGCGGGAAATTGGAAAGAATGGTAAGAACAGCGAAAGTAGATGGCCACCGTGGAGATGTGGGAACACCAACATTGAAGGAATGAGCAGTAGAAAAGGAGACTTCGGAGCACCTGGGTAGCTCAGTCAGTTAAGCGACAGACTCTTGATCTCAGCTCAGGTCGCGATCAAGCCCCAGCTCTGTCAACACAAAGCCTTCTTGGGATTCTCTCTCTCCCTTCTCTATACCCCTCTCCTGTTTATACGCTCTCTCACCCTCTCTCTCTCTCTCAAAATAAATACACTTAAAAAAACACACACAGCAATATCTGGGTCATAACCCTGGACCTGGAGACTAATTCAGTTGGACCAGACATTGCTTTAAGAAAAAGAAAAAGGAAAGGAAACTTTGAAGGAAATTAGCAAATGCAGACAGAGACACAAGAGAAAAACCACCAACAGCAGGCAAAGTTTCAAGAACAGAGGTGTGTTCGACAATATCATAGTGTGGATAAGTCAAATAAGATACAGAACTAGAAAGTGTTTATCAGAGTTAGCCCCAGAGCTGTCTTTGACTCTTTCCAGCACAGCTTCAGGGAAGCAGTGGTGGGCAGGTCAGATAGCAGTGGGTGGAGGCAGGGACAAGGGTGAGCAGGTGGGTTCAGTAATGTGTAATAACTTGGCAGTAAGGAGAAGAAAGACGGGTTTGCTTTTTTGTTGTGTTTTTAAGGTAGATAGGCTTAAATAAATGTAAATGCATAAGGAGTGAGATAATAAAGGGAAGGAGGTTTAGTGAAATGAGCCCCTTGGGAAAGCAAATAAAGCACAGAGAGAAAGCAGTACCCGTCTCCACTGAGTGAGAAGGGGGCCACAATGGATTTCGGTGCTGGTTCGTACGTGGGAATGCAGAAGGCTGAGGGAATTCCATAAGCACCCCTATGTTCTCTTTCAAATAAAAATTATCTGCTGTAAAGAAGGGATGGAAGAGAAGGAAGCGGCTTGGGAAATGTGGGGAAGTTTCACAACAGCTGCTTTGAGGAATCAGTGAGAGAAAACAGACTGTGGACACATACATTTTCTTGCCAGTATTGAAATCTTGGTTAACTTAAGAAGCCATGGCTGGGTAGTGGTAGGGATCTCTGTGGATGTGGGATTTCTCCAGTAACAGCCCAGAAGCTGAAGTATAAGAATGAGGATCAACTCTGCTAACCAGGTTTTTAAATACATTCTTTCTACTAGGGATTTTTTGAACTAATACCACAGGATCTCATCAAAATTTTCGATGAAAACGAACTAGAGGTAAGAAACATTCTTACTTTAAAACAGGATTTTTATACTCATTATTTTTCTTGTCTACAGTTTGACTTTTCTTATTATGTAGCTTCTTATGTGTGGATTGGGAGATGTCGATGTGAATGACTGGAGAGAACACACAAAGTATAAAAATGGCTACAGTATGAACCATCAAGTGATACAGTGGTTTTGGAAGGTAATTGAAAGCTTCTGTTTCCATAAATTACTTTTCAATAGATTCAATCATGTTTAACCATACTAGTGGATTACACATAGATAACATCGATGATGTTGTTTTGTATACGTCTACCTTCTGGGTGTAGTTCCAACCTCCATAGGTATTTATAGATAAGTAAGTGTTCAGAATGTAGTAAATGGCAGTAACAGCTGCAATGAGTGCTTAGTTCCTTATTAACTTAGAAACTGTTTGAGAGCACTTGTAATAACCTACAGTGTATTCTCTGGGACTCCTGCATGGCTCCTTTAAATGTGATTTTCCATCTAATAGAGAAATGTGTATGCAACTCAATAATATCAGTAAATGTAATTTTTAAAAAGCCGTGACTCACATCCAAGAAGATATTTTTGTCACTTCATTAGAAGACTGTGATCTCATTCTAACGAGGTACCATGTAGCCTTGGAAGTGAAGTTTTAGAAACTTTATAGTCACCCATAAACATAAATGTAACTAACAGAAAGGTGTACATTTAATAACTGATCATGAATACCAAAAATTCTGACAGCATTCTTCAGGATAGTTGTGTTACTTTTGTTCCAGTGATATTCCTAAATGCTGTTTTTATCTTATTCAGGCTGTTCTAATGATGGATTCAGAGAAAAGAATCCGATTACTCCAGTTTGTCACTGGCACATCTCGTGTGCCTATGAATGGGTTTGCGGAACTATATGGTAAGGATTTTCCATAGATCACTTAAAAATGGAGTGATGCCACTTGTCTTTTCATTGCTGATTAGTTTTCAAGCTTCTATCATTTATGCAAACATTTAGCTTAGTAAAAAGAATTAAGATCCTTAGATGATTTAATCAGACACACTGAAGTACACCAGAAGATACGCACACCTTCTAATCAGATACCAAAGGAAAAAGCATACAATGACTCGAGTTACTTTCTACTTTTGAGTTTTATTTTATATTTTTAAAGTTTATTTATTTATTTGGAGGGGGGGGGGAGGGACAGAAAGAGAGAGAGGGAGAAAGAGAATCCCAAGCAGGCTCGAACTCACGAACCATCAAATCATGACCTGAGCCAAAACCAAAAGTTGGACACTTAACCGACTGAGCTACACAGGTGCCCCTCCAACCTTGAATTTTAAATTTGATTCCCACTGTATGTTCCATCACATAAAAAGCATTGTCTGTAGGGTGATAATTTAGGGCAACATGTAACGTCCCACAGAATGTTAGTAAGTGTACAAAAAAAAAAAAAATAAAGAGGGAAATACATTTGAGGGAAATACTAGACTAAACAAAGTTGAGTAGATTTCTTTGGGACTCGTTCAGAATCTTTACTATGAAAAAAAGGGGTTTCCAAAATGTATTTGATCATGGAATCCATGTGTATGTGCATTGGCATGTGTGATGTGCGTGGTTGTGTGTTGTGCCTGCCTCTGTGTGTGTGTGTGTGTGTGTGTGTGTGTGTGTGTGTGTGTGGTGCATGTATATGTGGTAGTGATTAGAGGGTAGAGAATCTCATGAAACTACTATTCCTCAGCTTTGTAGGAAATGGCAGGACTGGTGACAAGACTGCACATATCTTTCATATTCAAAATAGTTACTATAAAGTGAAATTCTGCAGATCCTATCAAACTGTTTTCCAGTTGATATATCTCATAGCACTAGAGGTGTGTTTTGTAAAAATAACCACTGGGGCACCTGGGTGGCCGAGTCAGTTGAGCATCCAACTCTCAATTTCAGCTCAGGTCATGATCTCACTGTTCATGGGTTCAAGCCTCATGTCAGGGTCTGTGCTGACAATGCAGAGCCTGCTTGGGATTCTTTCTCTCCATCTCTCTCTGCCCCTCCCCCCACCACTCTCCTCTCCCTCTCTCAAAAATAAATAAACATTTAAAAACCCTACTGTTTCTGATGTAGATCACCTTTTCTCAAATCAATGAATATCTATTTATTGAAATGACATTTACTTGCTTTTAAAGATTTTAAGAAGAATATCTTTCAGAGAAGGTATAGCTCAGATAGAGTCCCACTCAGAGCAACAACGAAGTTTAGAATTGTTCTGGGAATGACAAGTCAGAACTGCTGCGTCAGTAGTTACTGAGCTGAATTTTTCATGCAAAGAGAAAGCTGCCGCTGTCTGATGGGATCACTAACCCCCAGCCCCGTCGGTCTCCTCCTCAGCAAACCTGGTCTCCTTAAGCTTCACGTATATTTGTTTGCAGAACCCGTTAAGCACCTGCCACTTCCCCGCCTAGAGCTACCGCGCACCCTGAGAAGAATGGGGCTTTGCCCTAACCAGTACGCCCCTTCCTTGCCTAGTTAGATATCTTTGCATTTGTCTTTGCAGTGATTTCCCGTGACTTCCCTTCCTTTCTCTTTTCTTACACTTTAGCCAATTACAGTAGGGAAAGATCAAGGCAGGACAAACACCCGCTTCCATGTCTAGCTCCACATCCCTCTCTTAGGCAGTCCAGGCCTACAGCCATCCACCGATTTCATGAATTGTTTGGAATTTGGGGGAAGTATCCCACACATGGAGCCAGAGGTGGTTGATTAGAATATAACACAAATTCTTATGCACTTTCAGAAAGAAGTAGCAGTTGCTTCAAAATGTTAATATTATAATGCACTATCATCTAGCCAATTAAAAGTGTGTAAGGTTTATATCGGTTGACTTAGAGGAAATTTTTGCAATGGATTGTTAAGGTGAGAGAATCAAGAGGCAGGGAAATATATATTATTCCATGTTATGGAAAACAATGACTAAAGTACTGACATTTTAACTGTGAACATAATTGTGATGTATGGTGTGTATAAAGCAATACTTTTTGAGAAAACTAATATTGAGAATAGCCAATATTCTTAGTACTGCTTCTGGCAATTACACTCACACACATAATTGGATAGATTATAAGATATGGGGAAAAGTATGGAAGGTTTTACATGAGTTATTAACACTGATTACCTGGGTGGTTGGAGGATGCTGAGAATTGGGGAAAGGAAGAGCTAAGTGAAAACTTCAAAGAAAAAAAAATGTCTGAAAGTGTCCATGATAAAACAAAAATGTAGCATGGATAACATGATCACGTGCAAACAAAATTCCACATGCATGCACATGCACAAAACGATTCATGATCTAATAAATCAGATTTAATAGTGGAATTTGAGGTTATTTTTATACCCTTCATTATATTTTTCTCTATTGCTTCAATTTTCTTGCCGTGAGATTATATAATCAGAAAAAAATAAAGCTTTTTTTAGTGGGACTGAAAAAAGAAAGAAAATAACTCATTTTCTCTTTGTACCTATGAAGGAGGTGGTATATGGAAACACAGAGCTAGGAAACAGCAAAAATACCACCAGACATACTACCTAGAGGCAGAGAGACACCGTGGCCATAGACGAGCTGATGGAGGGGAATCTTTATCTCCTGTCTGGACGATGAAGCCATCAAGTGTAGGAGAGCCTTAATTTCTTACGAGTTTAAAGAAACTCGATTAGTTCTCTGCATGTTTAAGTTCTACATTGGAAAAATGAGTTGTGAAATTCTAGGGATTCCTATAAAGAATAAATGAAACTAGGGGTGCCTGAGTGGCTCAGTTGGTTAAGCGTCCAACTTCGGCTCAAGTCATGATCTCACGGTTCTTGAGTTCGAGCCCCGCATCAGGCTATGTGCTGACAGCTCAGAGCCAGGAGCCTGCTTCGGATTCTGTGTTACCTCGCTCTCTGCCCCTCCCCCATTCACACTCTCTCTCTCTCTCTCTCTCTCTCTCTCTCTCTCTCTCTCAAAAATAAATAAATAAATAAATAAATAAATAAATAAATAAATAAGAGAATGAGTGAAACCAGAGCAACCCTTCTTCCTTACAGGCTCAAATGGACCACAGTCATTTACAGTTGAACAGTGGGGTACCCCTGAAAAGCTGCCAAGAGCCCATACATGGTAAGTGGTTTCTTAAACACTTAGAGAATGAGTTTTCTGAGAGTAAAGCTCCCGTGACAGATAGTCTAGGTACAGAAGGTCTAGCCGCTCTGTGCTGCAGCAGCAGCAGCAGCAGCAATGGAGGAAGCAGAAACACCAACCCAGGAACAGGTGTATCTTTGCCAGGTAGGCCTGGGCTTGAAGTCCAGGTAGGTGAACATTGGAGAGGCCAGTCTCAGCTGTTGACCATATATTGCCTCCCTTGCATGAAGGATGGGCCATCCCAAGAGAAGCTGGAACATTCCCTTTTGGAGATTAAAGTAGCAGATGAACCCAGACATTTGGAAGTCAAGGTGGTTTTGACAGGACACGACCAAGAATCATGGGATGAGTGCATGGCTACAGTCCAGTCCTGTATCTTCCTTCTCCCCAATGATAAAACGTCTTCCAGCATTGTTGACCATGTCATGAGTAGCACCATTACTTTTGGTCTGTCAGCTTGGTAACCAGTCCCTCTCTGTTCTTTCAGCTTTAATCGCTTGGACTTGCCACCCTATGAATCATTTGAAGAATTATGGGATAAACTTCAGATGGCAATTGAGAACACTCAGGGTTTTGATGGTGTTGATTAGATTCCAAATAACAATCTGGAGTGTTTCACTGCCTCTTTTGTATAAGCAAAATCTTGACTTATGGTTTTCCAGGGAACTACTAAACCTGGGCCATTGTTTCTTCCCAGAGAGTGGGGAAAAATCATATAAAAGCATATGAAAAAATAGTATGACAGCCTTACCATTATTTCATTCACTCTTAAATAATGTGTTGCATTTACACAGCTGTTTCTCTGTCTTTAGAGTTCACACTCTAGGATATAAGTCCTGTGTGCCTGAAATAGTGAGTTCTGTCCTTAACATTTACCTCTTTTACAGTATTGGCCAGGCAGTTGTTTCTTAAACTACTGAAATGATAACTGTGAAATATTTGTGATAAGTGTCATGTGTGAAAAGTGTGATGCTTTTTGAGAAGGAAAACTGAAATTTGGAAAAGAACACTTTACAATGGAGTAAACTGCGATATACTTAGTGCTGCCTGCAGCTCTTTATTATTTTGTAGACCTTCCTGCCGCACCTTAGCACCCAGATTTTTGGAAGACCCTTGGGAAGTGTGTTACCTATACTTTTAGTCAACTGACTCACTTGCAAAAAACAAAAAATGTTTGCTTCTTTATTTTAAAAGTATTTGGCTTTTGTTAACATGTAGCTTTACTAAACAAGGTGGTTTGTAAGATACGTGAAGCAAGTTCAAATTTGCAGAACGTGAAGAGTATTAACTCCGTTGCCTTTCCTGTATATCCTCATGGTTCATCAGCATGGTCATCACTCCTTCGCGTTTAGGGGAAAAGAATTCCTTCTTGGAACATTAAACGAAAGCTCCACAGAGCAGTATTTCTAAGTATGCCTTGAAGAACTAAGTTAAGTGTATAGTACTTTTCTAGTCATTCTTTACACTTGCACAATTACGTAGTAAATCTATGTTTACAGGGTTTATTATGTTTACAGACTAAGCTAATTTCTATAGTTGCATTTTTATATTTTTAGTATTTCACTTTAGTCAAAAAACCAAATAATTTGTTAAAAATAACCAAAGAATAGTCATGATGCACAATTTGTATTAAATTTATTACCATATTTCTTATGCTTTTTAAAAATACTGTTTACTATGAAAATGATAACGTTTTACTCTAAATGCAAAACTCTTTAGGAAAAATGCTACAAGTAGGATCCTACTTTAACCAAATTGAAGTACGTAGACATCACGTGCATGCATTCAACAAATGTGTTACTGCATGCCTGCTGTGTGCTTGGCACTGTGCCGGCCCCTGGGGGTCAGGGCCGAGACCTTCAAAGATATCTAGCTCAGTCCTCACCTCAAGGAACTTATAGATGTGTAAATGAATTTTTAAACAATCAAAAGAGGGGTGAGAAGCAAAAGGCAAAAGGGAAAGTGTCCCAGGGCACCTGCAAAGATAAAGTGTGCCAAGACTGTATTTATATGTTTCATACGTATATTAGAAAGATTATACAGAAAGTGCTCTTGCAGAAAGTTCAACCCATTTCTCAATATGGTGTCTTGGTCATTTAGGAATAATTGTAAATATATGTTATGAGTCTTCTTAAATACATATATATACTCCAAGAGTTGTAAAAGAGTGCTGCTGGTATTGGTTTCAGTTGGACAACACAATAGGTACAAGTGTGACAGTAGCCAACCCACTTGCCAAATGCCTCTAGATCAGTGCACCCTGCGTTTTGTCTTCACCTGAGTTAACCAGCATTCAGGCAAGACTACCAGATATAGTGCGAGTTTTATCACTTAACAACTGTTTAAACTGAAGCAACTTACTTAACGTCTCTGGGCTCCTGTTCTTTCATCCGTCAAAGGAGAACAATCACACCCACCCTCATTGCCATGGAAGACTGTTGTCAGTTCCAGAGAGCTGTTTTGTAAAGTCTGATACAATCAGAAGATGCTTTGTGCTTTGTGCTGACCATCAGATTTTGTCAAATCAGGTGTGCACACTAGCTACACTCCCAAAGAAGAACCTCTTCATTTAAAAATAAAATGTCTGCTAATAAACAAAGAAGTAGGAACATCTCTGATAGTGTGTGTATATATGTTTATCTGTACATGGATCTTACCATCAGAATTCATTTTCTCCACATCAGCAAAATAATATTAATATGGGCCAATGCATTTTGAAATGTCCTCCTTATAGAGACCTTAATGTGAAAACTATTTTTGTTAAAACAGGATTTTACCACATGGTTGTTTAAATATCATTTCTGTGAACTATCATAGCAGATAGGAGCTTGAGAAAATACAAAGTGTGCTTTTCATCTGACTGATAATTCACTTGGATGATCCTGTAACTCCCATAAAGTGTTAATGACTCCCAAGGTGTCAATGAGACCAGACACTCCACCAGCTCCCAGCCACAGACCGTCTTCCCTTTCGTCTCCAGGTGTGGATTGATGGTCTGGAAGGACCTTGTATCAAGTGACACAGCCTCTCATCCCAGAAAGAAAAGTGTCTCAAATGCAATCTACAGCTGGAGAGTAAATAGGGTCATTTTCATAAAGCAAGGATGTTCTATTTTTCTAGAAATTATAAGCACATAATGTTAGCCTATATTTTCTCTGTAATCAAACTTTAACATAGACATAAAATTGTAATACAAATGCGTTTCATCCTAACTCAAATTTAAAATGGTATTTGTTTTCATTTTTTGATTTATAATGCTGAAATTATTCCACATAATTATCAAGTTAAACACAATTCGTTTTGATTATAAGCCATTTAACATTGTTTTAAAAATTCTTCTCATATGGTAAATATATATCAAGATTAATGTATCAAATTTATTGCATAAAGTATAAAATCATTTTTAAAAATCTTGATGCCACAAATAAAGTTCTATTCTAATAAAAACAAAAACTGTGATTCATTCTTAAATAGAAATGTCTCCAAGCCAGTATTCTGGGTCATATCTTCTGGTCTAGTCCTTTGCAGCACATATGGAATTCTCAAGAGCATCTTGAATTTGTATCTGATGGATTGGCATGATTATAAATTCATAACCGCAGATAATTTCCGCTTTACAAACAGGTCATTTTCCAAAAGTCTGGTTGTTAGTGAATGATCCAGAAGATAATATAATAACAAACTTACAAATGGACTGGATTCAGACAGTGTATTGCCCATTCAAGAAGCCAGGTTGTAACCGAACCATTATTTATAACCTTCTTTCCATGAAAGCAGGAGTTCAAGTATTAATTCAGAACCAAGTATCTTTTTCTCCTTCCTCTAGGCACCTGGAAGTTTCCCAGTTAGAAGGGAATCCCAAACTAATTCAAGCCAGCCCTGGGAACATACTGTTCCAGCCCCCTATTTGTGTGAAAATTCAGACTGTAGCTTTTAATCCTTGGGAGTCAGGCCACTGCCCTCTCCACTTCTGCCCCTTCAGGGCTAACCAGCTCGTCCTCAGTGAGCCCACACCACGCCTCCCTGTACAGGAAACCTTTGTTTTGCAGTCCATCAGGGGCAGACACATTCCTCTTATAAAGGACATTAAACTGAATGTTGGAATCTCAGGGCCTCACTATGAATAAAGGGCTCCAGGAGATTTGTGTGTATTTTTCTTGAAAGGTAAAGATTCACACTAACTTAGCTGCCTGTTTGGTTCTTCCAGTCCGCCTTTGCAGCCATCCTATGCAGGCCCTTCATCCTACACAGTGTTTCATCTCTAGTACACACGTCTGATCGGGTTACTCTGCCAAACAACCTCTGAAGGCTCCCCCAAACTGGAAGCATGAAGCACACCCCGTTGGCACAAAATGCAGGCTGATCTCAGCTTCATGTAAGAGAGTTCCACCTTCCCTCACAACCCACTCAGGCCTGTGTTGCCCCCAAACCAGGCCTCTCTCCAGCCCCTAATTACTGCAGCCTCCTCGCTGCTTGCTCTCCTGGCGTGCTTTCACCCCTCGTGTCCACTTGAGAATCACCCCCTTTAGACCAGTGGAAAGGTGCTGTGGCCTCAGCATTTGATATATGCTAGCATGAATGGCACTGTATTGCAATGCTTTGTTTTTACATAATTCTCTCCTACAAACTTTTGGGCAGCTTGAGGACAGAGATGATCTGGTATACATCTTTTTAATATGTGCATTTCCCCAAACAAATATTTGATGAATATTACAATCTGATAAATGCTACAGCCCCCATGTATTGAGCCCCTCCAGTATCCGTCCCTGGCACTGTGTGATAAAGTGCAGGAAGCTCTGTATTGAGGGGGACACTGGGAACTATACAAATACACATCCAGAGAGGGAGCTTGATTGCGATCCTGCTGAGCACTGGGGTCTGCAGTAAACATTTACGTGGATCCCATTTAATCTTCATAAAAACTCAGTGAGGCAGGTTTTATAGGCTCAAGAAGGACAAGCAATTCACCTGAGGCCACACAGCTTGTAAACCTGGTGGATTATGAACCACAACAAAGTAAGAAAAGCTATGGGATCCCACAAACAAATCAGCATGCGTAGTAGTTTCCTACTGCTGCCTAACAAATTACTGCAAACTTAGCAACTAAAACCAACACCCATTCATCATCTCACTCCAGTAGGTCAGAAGTCCACATAGACTCAGTAGGTTCTCTACTTAGGACCTCACAAGGCCAAGACCAAACTGTCAACCAGCTGGGTTCTTGTGTGCTTCCACGATCCTTCAGTTTGTTGACAATATCCAATTCCTTGTGACTGTACATCTGAGGTCCCCATTTTCTCACTGGCTGTCAGCTGGGGGCCACTCTTAAATTCCAGATGCCACCTCTATCTTCAAGGCAGCAATGGTGTGTGGAAAATCTTCATTCTTGGAATCTCCCTGATGTCCTCTTCTGCCACCAGGTAGGGAAAGTTCTCTGCTTTTCAAGGCTCACTTGAGTAGATTAGGCTCGTCTGGATAATCTCCCCTTTTGAAAGCTGACTGTGCCATAGGCAGAACAGAAGGAGTGAGAGCTTACCACATTCATAGGTTGCAGGGGTTGGGCACTTGAACTGTTGGGGGGCTATTACTGGAAATTTGGCCTCCCATATAAGGTAAAGGTGAAGAATAGCAAAGATTTATGGAGACACCACTTGAAAACTACTGAATATATCTAATTTTATACTGCGCAGTTCAGTTTTCCATTTGTTGTCAATGAAGTGCCAGATAGATAAACTAAATGCTAATATCAGCCCGTAGGATTTGACTTCAGCAGCTGTAAATTCACAAATCCTTGCTCTCAGGTAAGCCACTCATTTGTGTTTTTTTTTTTTCTTTCAGTGACATCAAGGTTAGATTGGCCTGAAATTAGATTCAGCTCATCCTTAGGAGCCTCCTTATTATATAAAGGGAAATAAAAAATCATAGCTGCTCTTTTTATTTGTTTGAACGGTTGGTATTCTTCCCAGTGAAATCGTGTTCAGGATGATGAGGTTAAGTGCGAATCAACTTAGAGCTGAGAAGGGAAGAAAGCTGTTCATAGCCCAGAGTTGCTGATCATTGGGACTTTAGGTCTCTGTAGAGAAGGGGAGGGGGTGCTGCAGACACCCTGGTGACAAGGTCCTGTGTAGTCACGCAGCTCTGGAGCAGAGGTATTTTTCTCCTTGGGACACTAACGAGAAATTAAAACCATAACTGTAGGTCCATGAGTATGCTCAGTCCATCATTTAGGTTCTGATTTACATTATCCTGTGAAAAATAACCAATTATTATGAAGGGAAACCCCATGGCTTTCTGAGAGTTGTTTTTTTTTTAACACTCTTATTTTATTAATGAGAAACTCAGGCATATTCTCTCAAATTAAGGAGAGGTGATGAGAACAGTGAGCTAAGGATAATCCCAGTTTAAACAAACAGGATTTTCACTGATGCTAGACTTGAAAACTCGGTCCAGATTAATGACTTTGTTAATACTCAGTCACTGGGCCTTAACCCAAGTGTAGCATAAATATTCTTCCAGACTTGATGACAGTGAAATAGCTTATGTTTGGCCCTCCGAAGTGATGACCAACTTCTCAGTGATGAATGGGTAGTAGCCACCTGGGTTTGCTTTCATAGCATGGCTGTTTATTGTAATGGCGTAATGCTTGCGAATACATGTTAATGTTGTGCAATTCTAAGCTACAAGGAATTCTGTAATGTTTTATCCTTGCCTACTTCTTCAAAAAAAAAAAAAGTATGAGAAGCAAAGACAACAAGCTCTGTTAACTCAGCCACTACTAGGACTCCGAATATCTGGGGTTGCTTCAGAGACTCAGTTGACATATCTCCCCGCTTCCCATCTGGGAACAATGTGAACCAAAACTTGGGATTTATTGTCAAGACCTCTAATTACTAATTTAACCATTGTCTGGGCAGGGAAAAGGGAACATGCAGCTTGCAAGCTTTTGGACTATTTAAGACCTTACCCGGAGCCAAAACCTAATCCAGCACTGTCCAATAGAAATATAGTACAGGGGCACCTATGTGACTTAGTCAGTTAAACGTCTGACTTTGGCTCAGGTCATGATCTCATGGTTTGTGAGACTGAGCCCTGAGTTGGGCTCTGTGCTGACAGTGCCAAAGCCTACTTTGGATTCTCTGTCTCCCTCGCTCTCTGCCCCTCCCCCACTTGCATTCTGCCTCTCTCAAAAATAAATATAAACATTTTTAAAAAAGAAATACAATACAGGTGACCTGTATAATTTTAAATTTTCTAGTAGCACATTTTATTTATTTTTTGAAGTTTATTATCTATTTTTGAGAGAGAGAGAGAGAGAGAGGGAGAGAGAAAGTGAAGGAGGGGCAGAAAGGGAGGGAGACAGAATCCCAAGCAGGTTTGCACTGTCAGTGCAAAGCCCAATGTAGGGCTCGAATCCACAAACCATGAGATCATGACCTGAGCCCAAGTCAAGATTCAGACCTGAGCCACACACGCACCCCATCTAGCACACATATTAAAAAGTAAAAAGAGATAAATGACTTTAATTGTAATAGTATATCTTATTTGACCCAATATAGAGAGAGGAATATTACCATTCCAGTGTGCAAGCAATATAAAATTGCTAGTGAGATATCTTTCATTTCTGGGTGCTAGGTCTTTGGAATGCAGTATATATTTTATGCTTTATGGCACATCTCAGTCCAGACTGGCCACGTTTCCAATAACCATATGTGGCTACTTCTACCACTGGGCTCAATGGGCCTAGGTCATGCTTCCACACAACATACGGGAATTGAGAAGCAGCTAGAAGTGGCTCACCTGGTAATGTGCTAAATTAGCTTGCTTTCTCCAGGCAACTCCAGACACTTGGAAGAAGTTCCTCTAGGAGAGCTAAATGCTGAAAACAAAGCAACATCCTAGACAGTTGCTCTGTAGCCATTCCAAATTTTATATTTAGGAGCTTAAGAATGGTGGTCTGGTTGAAAGGGGAACTGTGTTCACCCTGTAAGCCCAATGTTTCCACTTATATTATATGTTTAACAGGGATGACTTGGGAGAAATCTGATGCGGGTTATGGGGAAGGAGACTAAATCTCCACATCACAACCCAAGACTGCTTCCTAGTGCTGATATTGTCCTCTATGGTGTCCTGTATTGAAGGTCATGGAAGCTGTGGGCAGAAGCAAATATATGGGAATCGCTGGAAACCAGCATCCAGGGTGAAGTGCTACATCCAAGATCTTGGAAGATTGTCACCAGGACAGGGTGAAGGGGACAGGGAATGGGGTGGTTTATCAGGAAGAAATAGCCAGAAAGTTGGGGGTGGCAATAAGTTTGGACAACTGGGAAGATAAGGCTACTGCAGAAGAGGGAACTCCACGGGGTCTCAGGGGGTCACCTGGGAAAGATCTCCTTTGACATTGCAGGGAAGGCAGAGACTGTGGGAGAGACATCTGTTTGTTTTCTCTGGTGCAAGGAGAATAACAAAATGCGACCAGGAGGGCTAATAGACTGCAGATGGAGAACTTCTGGCTGAGAGCTCAGTCCAGCCAAAGGCTTTGAACTGGAACCAAACCTCTAATTTTCAGCAGTGCGTGTGGCCCATGAAAAAGAAAGAGTGAAATACAACAAGAGACTCACCAGAGATAATTATGAGTTACTCCCAATGAGTAAAATAGCAGAAATTATATTGGGCTGGAGAAACAGGGGCTCAATTATGAAAGGCCTTATATCCAATGCTAAGGAATCCAAACTGTATATGCTGTCAACAATGGGGGAGCTATTCAAACATTATAAGCCAACAGCTTGTGATTTGGCAAGAACTTGCACCAAAAGCTTGCGCCACCGATTTGGGGTAGCAAGACTTAGGGGCAGGTGCTAGTTGGGAAAACATGCCAGTGACACAGGAGAGAGACGGTAGCATCTGAACCCAAGGTGGAGACGTGGGCTTTGCCAGAGGTGGCAGGTTGAATCGGCCCCTGCTGTTGTTTCCAGAGGGGCAAGAAGGGCAGACAGGCGTCTAGGCTGCACCCACTCTGACATCCAGACTGGGGCAACGAGACAGGTCTCATGCTGCCACCGGAACAGAAACGGGAGATATGGACTGCCCCTGGTGATATCAAAGGGGGCCTTTGGTGGGCAGCGTGGATCTGAAAGTGGATGGAGATTGGGAGGTCATCAGCAAATAATTGAGAGCCTGTGAAGAGACCATGTTACATGTGCTGCAAAATAGGAAAGCTGATCCATATTACCAAGTACCACTTCCGATAATTGTATTCTGCTTTGTAATTAATAGAATAAGTGATTCCATTTGGATGATTGGGGGAAGATTATAATCAAAGTAATTGGTAGTGTTTTTCTAGCCCCAGCCAAGCTTTTAGGTGTTTCTTCCTTCTTTGTTAGGGTATTCCAGGACCCGTAATCATTGCCAAACATCTTCTCCCCTCGTGCCAACGCCCCCACACATACACACACACCAGTGCACACACCTGTAGCCTGATGCCTGTTGATGACCAGACTCCTGCTCCCAATTTTCCCTGTGCCAGGCCAGATTTCAGTTTGCTCCCTCCCATCTGAGACCCTATCTGTGATTCCCCCTCCCCAGTCTTCTTCACTTTAGCATCCAGGTGCTGGCAGGCTAACGCGTGGCACTCCAGCCCCAGCAACTGTGAGTAACTGCTGATTGGGGAAAGCTCTAGAAAGTCCATGATGAAGCGGGGGGTTGGTGGAGAAGCTGAAACAGGCCAGGGGGCCCTGAGGAGGGAGGTGAGAATGGGCTCTGAGACCTTGGGAGAGAATTGGGGGAAAGGAAGTGGAGGCTGGAGATGAGTTGAGGAGCCTAGAACAGCACAGAGGAGGTGGTGAACAGGCTGGCTGGCAGGAAGAGGATTGGAGCCTGTGTTGTCCCAAGAGCTACGTGGATGAAGCCTTGGCAACTCCAAGAGGGGGAGCAGGTAAGGTGGCAAGCCCTTCGGGCAGGCATTAAAGCCCCTCCTCTCTACCTGCATACCCTGAAATGACCCTCAAGTACCTAAATGATTACATTTAGTTCCCTCTGGGGGAGTGCCTCCCCATCAGGAGTGGTGAGATTCAAGGGCAATCGGACATGACCCCCACACCCATTTGCTGATGACTGAAATTGTCTTTATAGGAAATAAGACCTTTCACTTCTATATTTAGAAGGTTGGAATTAAAATACAAAGGAAAAGATCACTGACCCCAAATGGATTCATAGTAATGTGTAAGTGACTGAGGTAAGAGCTGTTCCAAAACTGATAGAGTAGGAAAAGGGATACCTTCCCTAGTTTGGAAAAGCGTCCTGAAATGGGAGGCTCTGGTCCTGTAAAGACCCATATCCCATCACTGCAATTTCTCCTGGGCTCTGTTTACCTGAAATCAATCTCAGACCAAGAGATGTGGCCGGGGCAGAGTTCCCGGTGTGAACGGTGGTGGTGGTGGTGTTAGCTGCAGTGTGGCTCGCTGAATTATTGCATCTGCCCGAGATTTCACTTCAGACTTTTGTGTAGATGTATCTCACAAATCTCTTTGCCTCAAAATACTTCCAAACATTGAGTTATTCAAAAGATGCTTACTATTCATGGGCATGAACTCAGAGACCAATGCATACACCAAGAGGGACAGACATAAATGTGAGGTTTTCTTTAATTATACTGGTTCTCTACTTAAATATAACAGGCACTACTTGTGTGAGTCTACAGAATCTTTTCCAGAGTGACAATAACTTTTTCCCTCTGACTCAACCTCTTTCTTCATCTCGGCCTCCCCTGCCAGCACTGTGGGGAGGGCCTTGTTCCGAAGTCTGTTTGCCAGGTTATGGGGCCATGGAAGTCTCTTTAACTGGTGGAACACAGATTTCTCAGCCCTTTTAAAATGATCTAACATACATACCGTGGTCAGAATAGTGACTCAGCCACTGAAAGGATATTTTTTTTTAATCAGTGACAAATGTGTGAAAGCTATCTAACTGTTCCCTCTCTTCCTAATTAGGACACCGGGAAATGCTAGAACGCACAGTGTACTGACTCACTCTAGAGAGTCCCTTACGTTTAGATAGTGCTTTCGATTCTCTTTAATGTATTCTTATTTATTGTCTCACTTTATTCAATGCCAGGAAAAGTGAGTAGGGCAGGCGTCATTATTCTCCTCTGACAGATCGAAAAGGTAAAACAAGACACAGCAAGGGTTTGCCTTTGGTCACAGAGTAAATTAGGAGCAGACTTGGATCTAGAAGTGAGGTCGGCCTCTTTGGGTGGTCCCCTGACCCAGGCTTGATAGAATTTCAGAATTTTGTACCTAGGCCTGATGAGCTCACCTGAATCTCACTGTGCCTGACCTGAAGGTGAGGTTTGGAGGCAACCCCCACATCAGGAATATCAGTCACAGGGCCGGTACCCTTCCTCCCGTCCAGATAGAACAGGTGTAGATACATGAGATGCACACTGTCCATCGCTGAGTCAGGGGCTAATGGGCAATAGGAACTAACCAGATTTGCAATTGTTCATGTAACCTTCTTAGGCTTTAAAACTGGTAGTGGTAGTAAACAATATTCCTAAAATAACAAGTATCAGCAATGGATAAAATTTTCCAAATAGTTAAACATTACAACTAATTAGAAATAGAATATCCGGGGTGCCTGGGTGGCTCAGTCGGTTGAGCATTCCGACCTCGGCTCAGGTCATGATCTCACATTTCATGGGTTCGAGCCCCGCATCAGGCTCTGTGCTGACCTCTTGCTCAGAGCCTGGAGCCTGCTTCGGATTCTGTGTCTCCTTCTCTCTCTGCCCCTCACCTACTCACACTTTGTCTCACTCTGTTTCTCAAAAATAAATAAATGTAAATAAAAAATTTAAAAAAAAAGAAATAGAATATCCCTAGATGCTTTTGGCTTAGAACACCACCCTTCACTTATACAGAGGGCTTGCTAAAGATCCTCTAGTGAGGATGGTTGTGCCAGGGTCTTTGTTCTGTCCCTCAGACCTTGTTCTCTGTGTCTTGATCACTTCTTTCCTGTCATTCTGTGTGTTCTATGGGTGTGTGTGAGAATAAGAAGGGAGGGGGTGCATATGTGTAAACTTCCCACAGTATATCCAATGCCTGGTTATTCTAATACAAGGGCTTTGCTGTCCTGGCTATGAAATTTACTCTTTTCTCCTCTGCTCTATTCTGAAATTTTGTGTCCCAGGTCACTGACTTCATTGGTTATATCAGCCTTCCCTTCCCCCTCTTCAAGGGAGAAACTGTTTATCTTTCTCAAGAAATTTTATGGTTTAGGTGGGAAAAATCTGGCTCCCCACAGAGCCCTGAGAGGAAGATCCAAGAAAGAAAATAATCTTGTATTTCTGGCATTTCCTGGCTGCCCCGAGCATCCCTGTACAGCTGACATTGATAAAATTTCATCAAAGGTATTGGACAATCAGGCTACAGGTTTTTAAAACATCACTTACTACATGAGTCATACTAGCACTTAAGACATTGTGGTCTTTTTTTCTACATAGAATGTGGCATACACTGTCTCAGTTTTGCATGTCCTCACATTCCTAAGGACTCCATACAGCCCCTCAAGTAATTGAAAAGCAATTTTAAAATAAAACTTGGCACCCCTGACAAACACAAAAGCATTCCGGAACAAATGGAAAGACACCTCCTGTTCTTGTACAGGATGACTCAACACTATAAAGATGTCATTTTTCCTAAGTTAATTTAAAAATTGAATGCAGTACCAAGTTTTCTTAGGCAGGTTGATATTAAAGAGTTCACATGGAAAAACAGAAATGCAAAAATAGCAAGAAAACACTTGAAAAAGAACAAGAGATGAATATACAATAAATCCTGTATAATTAAGTGTGTCTGGAGGGGTCCACCTGGGTGGTTCAGTCAGTTGAGCATCTGACTCTTGATTTCAGCTCAGGTCATGATCCCAGAGTTGTGGGAACGGGCCCTGTGCTGAGCTTCGCACTGAGCTTGGAGCCTGCTTAAGATTCTCTCTCCTGGGTCACCTGGGTGGCTCTGTTGGTTAAGCATCTCACTTCAGCTCAGGTCATGATCTCACAGTTTGTGGATTTGAGCCCCCCATCAGGCTCTCTGCTGTCAGCATGGAGCCTGCTTTGGATCTTCTGTCCTCTTCTCTCTGCCCCTCCTCTGCCTCATACATGGTTTCTGTCTCTTTCAAAAATACACATTAAAAAAAATTTTAAAGATTGTCTCTCTGTCCCTCCCTCTGCACCTCTCCCCCATTCATGCTTCCTCTCTCTCTCTCGCTCCCTCTCTCTCTAAAAAAATAAAAAATAAAATAAAAGTGTGGGGGCTCCTGGCTGGCTGAGTCAGTAGAGCATGTGACTCTTGATCTCAAGGCTGTGAATTCAAGCCCCACACTAGGTGGAGAGATTACTTAAAAACAAAATGTTAAAAAAAAAAAAGTGGCAGGCCACATAGACTCTTAAAAAAAAAGTGTGGCAGGCAACATAGACCAATAGACCAGTAAAATAGAAAAGGAAGCCCCAAAATACACCCAAGTATATATGGGAATTTAGTTGACATTAAAGGTGGCATCTCAAATCCTAGGGCGAAGATGGACATTTTAATAAATGTTGCTGTTCACAATAGTCAAAGAAAGTGGAAACAACCCCATGTCCATCTACTTAATGGATAAACAAAAAGATGTACTTATAAAGTGGAATATGATCCAGTAAAAAATTAAATTCAGATACATTCTACAACATGAATGAACCCTGAAAATGTGCTAAGTGAAAGAAGGCAGTCACAAAAAACACCGTTGTGTGATTCCACTTAAATGAAATGTCAAAATTAGGCAAAACCATAAGGACAGAGAGTGGTTAGTGGGTCCTAGGGCTGGGGAAGAATAGACAGTAAGACATAAAGTTTGTTTTTGTGGTGATGACAATGTCCTAAACTTAGATTGTGTTGATGGTTGCAGAATTCTGTGGATCTATTAAAACCATTGAATTGGGGGTGCCTGGGTGGCTCAGTCGATTGAGCATCTGACTTCGGCTCAGGTCATGATCTCAGGGTTCACAAGTTGGAGCCCCATGTGGGCTCTGTGCTGATAGCTCAGAGCCTGGAGCCTGCTTCAGATTCTGTGTCTGCCTCCCTCTCTATCCCTCCCCCACTCCCACTCTGTCTCTCTCAAAAATAAACATTAAAAAAACCATTGAATTTTACACCTGAAAGGGGTGAGTTTTATGGTGTATGAATCACATCTCAATGAAAATGCTTAAATAAGGGACAAAGGACCAAAAACCCAATAGAAAAATGGGGATGACATTTTTTAAACATATGAAAAAAATGTTCAAATTCATTCATAATTAGAGAAATACATGTTCAACAATACTGAGAAAGTACTTCTCACCTAGGATATTGGCAAAAATGACACAGTATGAAGATAGACTCTGTGGGCTGTGGGGAGACGGGCATTCCCATGTGACGCTGGTGGACATGCAAGCTGCAAAGAGGATTAGGCAATACCTAACAGAACTGCGAATGCAATTTGACCCGGCAATACCACACCTAGGAAACTATCCTGCGGATGTAATTCCAACAAAGTGAAAATATAGGGACACAAGGTTATTCACTGCAGCACTGCTGGTAATTGCAAATCGAAATGCTCGGTCATAGGAGACTGATTGTGTAAGCTGTAGTTCATCTATGAAATGGAGTACCAAGCAGGTCTCTAAAATAATGAGGAACACCTCCATAAAATTGAGATGGAATGATTTATAGAATATACTGTTGAGTGAAAAAAAAATAACATGAGGAAGAGCATCTATATAATTTTTTTTGCCTTTGCACAAAAAAAAAATATGGGAAGATTAAACCAGAAACTAAAGAGATAGGTTACTGTTGTGGGTTGAATTGTGGTCTGGCCACCCCCTTTCCCCACAGCCCTGAAAAGCTATGTTGAAGTCCTGATGTCCAGGACATCAGAATGGGACCTTTTTTGGGAACAGGGTCATCGCAAATAGAATTAGTTAAGATGTGGTCATACTGAAGTAGGGTGGCCTCTAATCCAATGTAAGGACAGTGTCTGTACAAGGAGGATGACCATGTAAAGAGAGAGACGCAAAGGGAGAGCACCATGTGAGGGTGAAGGCAGTGATAAGGGTGATCTGCAAGCCAAGGAACAAAAAGATTGCCCGCGAACCACTGGAAGTTAGGAAGCTCAAGGAAGCATTCAGATGGAACATGGCCCTGAGGACACGTCACATGGGGTCTAGCCTCCAGAACTGTGAGAATTGGGTCTGTCATTTTAAACCCCTCAGTTTGTGGCACTTAGAAAGCAGCAACCTTAACAAATACATTTCCCTACAGGGGGTGGGTGTGAAAGGGCTGAAAGAAGGGGGGAATTAGGATGGGGTGGTGGGGATGAGGAGGGAGCCACGTTCTCTGAATAATCCTATTTGTGAAGCTCTGACTCAGAACCATAGTAATGTTTCACATACCACCCAAAATTAAACATTTAAAATCAACCAGGATGTGGGAGAACCCAATGTGGCACACAAACAGTAAAATAGGAACCAACCGAACTGAAAATGAATAACATAACTACACTAAAGGGAGTGAAGAAGAAAAATAACCCAGCTGCAAAAATAGTATTTTGAGTGGAAACTGTAAGGTTCAAGACACTGTATATAAATACTGTCCTCCACTTCCTATATTTATTTCTCACAGTGGCATGGATTAGCAACTCTGAAATTACTGAAGGTATATGCCAGGATGGAACAAACATATAAGTAAATACATTGTAGATGTTGACAGTCATATTTCTCAAGGTCTGAGAAGGAAGTTCCCAAAAAGAATAAGGAGAAGGCTGGAAGGAGTTCTACAGTATTGGAACAAGTTTGGAGGTAGCATGATAAACGATGTTTTGTGATATATGTAAAGATAGATCCATCATTCTCCTGTAAAGGAGCCTTGGAGAAATAGTTGAACCCAGGGTTGGGACAGGGAAAATTAAAGATGAGCCTTGAACAGCTTGGAATTACAGAAATAAGTTGCACAAAAACTAATACAGGGACATCAAAAGGTCACAGAAGCCAAAATGAAGGAGCTCCCCATAGAATAAAATTAATTTCCATGAGTCTGTACTGACACAGATAATTGGATAAATAAATATATGGGTGGAAGCTTCTTCCTTACAGAAGAATTCCAATTAATGTAAAATAAATGAGAGATATTGTAATTCATAATCAGGCAAACACCGCCATAATACTTGTTGCAGGCAACATCCACTAATGGATGCTAAAATGAGCAAAAGTTGAAGAGAACTGGGATATTTGCATACTCTCAAAGTATCTCCCCTAAGATATTAACTACCAAGGAAAACTGTAACTCCGCAGTGGAGAAACCCTGTGGACAGCACCTTAACAAAGTGATTAAGTTAACCTTGAGAAGTCATGTCGATAGCATGCAGCCCCAACATGAGACAGTGAGAAGGCACACTTGTGACCTTCTTGCCAAAAACGCCTAACTTCAGTACAATAATGGGAAGACCTCAGACAAACACAATTTGAGATAGTCTACAAAATAACTGGCTAGTGCTCTTCAAACCTGTCAAAATCATGAAAGGTCAGGAGACTAAGGATACATGACTACTAAATGAATTGTGGGGTTCTGGACTGGATCCTGAGACAGAAAAAGGACAATAGTGGAAAAACTCGTGAAATTCAGATCAGGTCTATATTTAGTTAACAGTATGGTATCAATGCTAATTTCCTGGTTTTGGTCATCAGACTATGATTATGTAAAAATGTTAACATTGAGGGAAGCTGGATGAAAGCTGCATGGGAATTCTCTGTGCTTTAAACTTTAAGCTTAAAATTATTTCAAAATATAAAATAATGTAGTTTGAATTCCTATCAATACAACTATTGCATCCTTAGTTCTACCCCCAGAGAAGTTTTAGTTATTTCCCATCTCCACATCTATAAAGTGTTTCTGCATCTATTCCTTGATTTATGAAATTTACACTTTATTTCCTTTTATAATAAACACTATAGTTCATTGATTCTACCTCCTACCATCATTAACTTCCAATATTTTTATATTCAATTCTCTGTTGATCCATCACTATGGTCTGGATGTTACTGTCCCCCCAAAAGTCATATGTTCAAATCCTAACCCCTAAAGGTGTTGGTATAGAAGGCGAGGCCTTTGGGAGGCCATTAGTCATGAGGCTGGAGCCTTCATAAATGGGATTAGTGTTCTTTTAAAAGATCTCACAGAGCTCCCTGCTTCTACTACCATGTGGGGATAGAAGTCTGAACCCTGAAAGGGCCCTCACTTGACCTTGCTGGCACCGTGATCTCAGACTTGCCGCCTCCAGAATTAGGAGCAATAACTTTCTGCTTTTTATAATCCACCCAGTCTGTGGCATTTTGTTACAGCAGCCAAACAGACTCAGACACCCAGTTTTATAACTTTAAGTGAAAATGATACATTTAATATAACACCTTATGTTAACATATTGGAATTAATGTAAAAAAAGCTTTGAAAAAAAGATACCTTATTCTCTCCTTTCATCTACTATAAACAATATTATTGGCTTCCTAACAGCACCCCTACTTTTTCTTCCAGTTGTCTTCTTCCTTTCTCTTAATCCTGTTCATCTGACGTTGAGGTTTCCATTTTGAAGAATCATAATAGTTACGTTTTGTTCTGAAACCATCATTT
This sequence comes from Panthera onca, assembly GCF_046562875.1. Classification (NCBI taxonomy): domain Eukaryota; kingdom Metazoa; phylum Chordata; class Mammalia; order Carnivora; family Felidae; genus Panthera; species Panthera onca. Next base: position 48,612,818 of record NC_138344.1, read on the forward strand.
AGTCTTCCTTGTAGTACCTATTGGTTAAGTCCAGCAGCTGAAAACCAGTAAGCAACAGTCATTTTGTTATGACCAGGTAAATAATGTTCATACTAATTTACATAGTGTATACACTATAATTAAAGTTCCTCTTTTTTCTGCGCAGGTTTCTGTTTTCCTGGAATTTCTCATTAGCTTTCTTTTTTGTTTCTTCTGCCAATTGTCTTTATCATATTTCCAATTATTTCCAAATTCTTCATGACTTAAGTATTCTATTAAGTTCCCTTTTTCCCAGAGACCTCCTTTCTGGGATGCCTGGCTTCCTGCTCAGGTGGGGACTATTTACACAAGGAATCTCTGGGATAACCTTGAGTCCCTCCTAGATTGGCTACACTATTTCCTAGGTTTTATATCTTCCTCAACTTGCTCCCTCCATTTTCGAGAACATATCCTTAGGTAAATTCATAAGAACAGTTTTTTTTAATGGGGTGCCTGGGTGTCTCAGTCAGTTAGGCAGCTGACTCAGGTCATGATCTTGAGGTTTGTGAGTTTGAGCTCAGTGCAGAGAGTGCAGAGAGTGCAGAGCCTGGTTGGGATTCTCTCTCTCTCAAAACAAATGAATAAACTTAAAAAAAAAAAAAAAGTTTTGAATTAAATAGTTTCAGTCCTTACTTGCCTGAAAATGCTTTGGTTTTACCCTCATATTCAAGTGACAGTTTTGTTGGGTACACAAAAGATCTTTTTCCCTTAGAATTGTAAGGTCTTTGTCCCATTGTCTTCTAGCATTTACTTTTGCTATTGCCACTCTGATTCTTGTTTTTTGATGGATATTCTGTTTTAGTCTCCCCTGAAGCATTTAGAATATTCTTCAGTCTCAGTATTGTGAACTTTCATGTTCTATCTTGGTATGAATATGTAAATCATTTTTTTTAATTTACAAGGTACTTAGTGGGCCATTTTAATTGCACTGTCACTCATTGACATTGTAATGTCATTCAGCATCAGACATTTTTCTTAAATTCTGTCATAATTTCTTCCCTTCCATATTCTTGGTTCCTTTTTCTAAAATTCAGAAGTTAGGAGTTTAAACCTCCTTGATTGGTCTTCTATGTCTTTTCTTTTTCTCTCTGATATTTAGTGTTTTTGTGGGGTTTTGTGTGTGTGTCTTAGTGTCTTATTTTTGTGTCTGTGTGTGTTGGTTTTATTTTACTATTTGGGAGATTTCCTATATTTCTATATTCTAAAATCTATATTTCTATAATCTCTATTAAATATCTATCTCAGCAATCCATGTTTTAATTTCCAAGACCCACTTCTTATATTTTTTCCTTTTGTGAATAGCATTCTGTTCTTGTTTTAAGGACATGGTATCACCTCACATTTTTCTGAGGATATTATTTACAGATTTTTTTTTAAGTCTGTTTCCTGAATCACCTTTGTTTCCTCTGGAGTCAATTTTTCTGTTTGTTTAGCTTTTTTCATTTATGTAATTTAAACCAACTGTCTGGTGACCCTTGGATTTCTGTTCATGTTTAAGAATGAGGGATTAAGAAATTGTATGAATGGGAGAGGCCTGTCATCTTGCAGGTGACTGAACAGGAAGGCAGTTGTCCACTGGATGGTCCCAAAATGCTAGAATCCAGACAACTCTAGAGATGTTCTACTTTGGTAGGAGAGAACTTCTAATTAAAAAAAAAAAAAAAATTTAAAGGGGCTCCTGGGTGGCTCAGTCCGTTGAGCATCCAACTCTTGATTTTTGCTCAGGTCATGATCTCACGGATCGTAAGATAGAGTCCCCCATATGCTGACAGTGTGGAGCCTGCTTGGGATTCTCTCTCTCCCCCCCTTTCTCTACCCCTCCCCTGCTTGCACTAGTGCTCTCTTGTTCTCTCTGTCTCTCTCTGTCTCAAAATAAATAAATAAACATTTTGAAATATTAAGTATTTTTCCAAGAGAATAATCCTAGCTTCCAAGAGTTTTGTCTGTGAGAGAGGGGAAAGATGGTGGGATCAGCTGGTCTGCTCACCTTCCTCCTGGCGTGGCTTGGTGCAGCACAAGTCTCCAGCCTGGATTCAAGCTCTGGTTCTCTTCCCTGGGAACCTCGTGTGAGTGGCTGTCATATCACAGACTTTCTCCAACTGCAGGTCCCACCAGGACATCACCCCCAGTCTCAGCCAGGTCAGCTGGTAAAGACCAATGCCATGAGGTGCTCTCTGTGCGGCCCTAAGCCTGTGGAGCAGGCCAAGCTCTATAAATAGCAGCGGTGATTACAGAGTAACACTCTTTTTAAATGCTTGGATTTTATAGCTTTCCATTCAAAACAGTCCAGGCCCAGTGTTTAGTCTCTCTGGGGGGCTGCTGTAAAGGCCACCTTGTTTCACAGCTAAGGAGAGGTTACAAGGCAATTAAAATATTTTTGTCTCTTTTCCCTTTTGATGATTATTCCCATGCGGTGGCAGCCACTGGAGCAGTTCCTGCCTCCATTACCCACAGGGGAACTGGAGAACACAGTGGTGGCCACAAGCCCTGAAGCTGAGCTTGAATTAGAATTTCAGCCTTAACCCTTCTGTCGGTTTTCAGAGATTTAGAAGTAGAAGTCAGAAATACTGGTGTCTTTAACAGCCATAGCTAGGCAACTGTCACTCACTCTGCAGGGGTGCTTTTCCCCTTCAGGAGTAGAGAAAACGCTTCTTGTACCAGAGTAATTAAGTGATCTAAACGCCACATATGCTTTGGTCTGATAAATGCAGTAAGTGCACAAATAAATGCATGTTCTAGCCACATGTAGATATTTGGGGTAAAGACAACATTCCACATCAATTAACTCTGAATTGTAACAAACAATGATAATAATGCTGGTTATAAACATTATCATCATACGGAAAGAACAGCTGTCAATATGTTACATTGATCCTGACATGTAGAGCCTCTTCACAATGTTTGAAAATATTCATTAACCCTTCAAAGCAATCTCACAGGGCAGGCTAAGCAGAGCTCATTACCACCCCCCCATCATACAGGTGAACACACAGAGGCCTAGTTCTGGCACTAGTTAGTGGCCAATGCTGTACTGGGCCAGTCAGGAATCAGCATGCTCCACATAGTCTGTCTTGCTGGGGCCTGGTGGCCAGTGGGCAACAGCCCACATCACAGCCCTTGCCACCCCCCCACCCACTTCTCCCTCTGAGAACGGAGGTGATGGTGGCTGATGTCTGGGGTGCTTGTTTCTGCACTGTCCTGAGGAATGGATGACGAGGGGAGAGATGATTTGGAATGTTAAGGATTCTCCAACTCAGCAGGAACAGATTCTGCAAGACCCTGTTCTTTCTCTCTTCCAAAAGAGCAATTATGAAAAGTATTTCCAGGAAGGAAAATATTATGTAAAACAAATAGTTATGACTGTAAATCATTGAAGAAAAATGCCAGCACTGCTTTTGGACTCCAGTGTAGGCACTAAGGACTATTGGTGGTTCTGCCAATAGAGTTGGCATCTGAGACCAAAAGGACCACAGAGGTGACCAGGTCCAGATCCCTTGTTTTACAGGTGGCAATCTGGGGAAGGGGCACAGTTAGTGAATTCTCCCAATAACTGGAGATGGCATTAGTAATGTAGCCAGCACAGAGCCAGGTATGAAGCAGGTACTTACACATCAGTTAGGAAAGTATTGAGTTGCAAGCAGCAGAGAGCTGGTATTACAGGTTTGTTTTTCTCACATAACAAGTCCAAGGGAAGCCACGGTTGGGCCTGGGTGTTCCTGAGCTTAAACAAGAGAAGGAAGTCCTACTCCTCAGGAGCTGATCTGCCCAGAGGCTGGATGGGGTTCTGGGGACACAGTGTGACCAGAGAAGAGGGGGCCTTGTTTAGAAACCATAAAACAAACCAAGGATATTTTAACTTAAAGGGGAAGAGCCTGGTTGGAAACTTGACCGCTATTGTATAGAAGACAACCTAGATAGGTCCTATGCTGCCCAAGGGGTTAGAAGGAGGATCAGGGAGGGGTGCCTGGCTGGCTCAGTCAGTAGAGCATGTGACTCTTGATCTTGGGGTCATGAGTTCAAGCCCCATGTTGGGGGTAGAGATTACTTAAAAAAAAATCAGGGAGTGCAATTGTTGGATGACAGTTTCGACAGGAATAATTTTAATGATATGCACTTATTGAAAATACTGAGTTTCCAGGAGATATCAAGTTAAATAAGGAACTGGAGAGGAGTTTGTGTGTGGAGGGAGGTGGAGGAGGAGGAGAAAGAGGAGGAGGATGAAGAGAAGGAAGGAGTAAGAGGTAGAGAAGGAGGGTTACAGCACTGAATAGAGAGATCTCCAAATTTCCTTTTGGAACAATTCACTTAACAAGTATCTGCTTAGTTTCTACTGTGTTCCATACAGGAACCATATTGTCCAAATAAGAAGCTGGTCTGACATGTATGAAAAACTCATGGAGAGAATATGGTAACTGATGAATGTTATTTGCTGATTGACATCTCAGGAACCACTTGCCTTCTGCAGATCCCATCCCACCACTCCCAGGATCCTCCCCTCTCCCCCCAGCTCCACACAATGGAAACAGCCTGTTTCCATTCAGGTTCTCAGAACAAGTGAACAGGACAATCTGTGTAGTTCAGTGGCAGCATTTTTTCCAGATACACTGGAGCCTGGGCTTAATATCTATCCCATGTGATGTCCAGATGTCTGAAAGGTGACTAGGAAGATCCAGAAAGGTAGTGGGGTGCTCAGTCATTGATTAGTTGTCATCTGAGCCTTTCTGGCCCTCACTGCTCTTACCTGGAAAATGGAAGAGAAGAGTATCTTCCTTATAGAGTTGTTGTGAGCATGTAATGTGCTTTGTGCAGTGTTCAGCCCTTGGTATGGATTCAACAGATGTGGTTCATTTAGTTCCTCTGTCTCTGCTCTGCCACTGATTTGATGTCACTTTTCCAGGTCTCAATTTCTTCTCATGGGTTGGACTAGAACAAGCCCTGTGATTTCTTCCAGCTCTGAACTTTCTGGTGCCCAAAACAAAATGGCTGCCATGTTTTCCCAGCCTTCAACAGGAGGTGGTCTCTGCCAGGAGGTGGCACCACTAATTCACTTTTCCAGCAGAGACGTGGGCTGACCATTTGTTTATCTCCCCTCAGCTTTGACAAGGAGCCTGAAAACTGGCCTGCTTAACAAATGCCTCTAAACTGACTTTTAAAATGATGGTGCTGATGTTTCCCAAATGTGACTAGATTTTCCGTTCTTGTTCCTGGCATATCAAATTTGCCTTCCTTTGGACAGTCATCAGTATTTAGGAAAGAGATAAATAGAGAACTCTCATAGAGCCAACTTCACCATTGCTCAACAGCAAAACTGCAGATACTAAGCACGTGCTGTTGAATTGCACCTACCATGGGCCATTTGCATGCTATTCCAAGGGCACAAATGGCCACTTATGCTGGCAATTGTTTAAATGCCACATAGGAGATCACAGATAGAATTCTGCAGCCTCAGATCTCTGGCAGCAGCCAGGCTGGAGTGGCCCAGAAAATGTGGTTTTCTAGTCTTCTTGGGTTACTATGAACAGGATCAGTCTTGTGCCGTAAGAGCAGGACAGGAAAAGGACTTACGGCCAACAGAGCCAAATTCCTAATTTTACCCAAGGCCAGTGCTGGATATGTAAAGTGAATTTAAGATGAAAATTCCCTAACTCTCTTCCACCCTTTTACTTTTCTCAAGAGTTAAAGAAACAGAGGAAGGGGAGAAGGAGACGGAAAAGAAGAGAGGGGGAGAGAAAAAGAACAGTAGATTGTTTTTTGTGAAATAGTTAACATTCAAATAGTTATCTTGCCATTTCCCTCCTAAGCAAATAACTTTAAAATTTAGGAAGTGAAGATATAACTGGATGAATTGGCCATTGCTTCTAGCTTGCCCTGTTTTACACGTGCAAGCTCTAAACATTTATTTGGCTGGAGGCTGGAAAATTAGTGGGCTAAATCAAATTATCCTGTGGATTGGTTTTGACCTTTTGAATGTTAGGTTGTCAAAACTTTCTTCTCTGGTACCAGCCTCAGCAGAGAATTTAGAATGTATCCTCTATGAAGAAGAAAAAATTACTTTCAGACCCTATGCAAGATTTTCTTTATCATCCAAAAAAGACAATTATGATTCCTAGTTTATGGAAATAAATAAATAAATAAATAAATAAACAAAAGTGGTACGGGAAGAACAATTTCCTCACTAGTGTCTTTTATTAGAGCTAAACCGATTATTTTAGATTGCTAGAGAAATCACATCACAGACCATAGTCAAGTCTCGCTGATGGCAGTGTAGATCTTGTTAGATAAAGTCATTTTTCTTCATTACTAACCAAGTGCGTTGTAAAGAAGTGACCACATCTTTTTGGTCTCTCAAGGTTTTAAAGGTAGAATGAGCAGTGGGATGTCAGAATGATGGTTCTACAGTGCTGTGTAGATGTCATTGAGGATTGTTGTTTCACTGGGTTGGGAAGACAGGGGGTGGTATATCCCAGAACATTCCCTTCTGCTCTTGCCCCCGCACCATCTGCAGAATGGGAGCAGGTGGCATGTGGGTGAGAGCATTATCACGGTTTCATCTGTTGTTACTTATGGAAAGAGAACCTGCCTGTTGACGTTATGGCTTTCTTCTGGTCTAATTAATGAGATCTACTCTAAAATTTACCAGGCATCTCATGACGCCATCAACAAATGAACTCCATTAGAAGATTCTGCAGTGGTTTTTTAAAAATGTCATCAATAGCACACGCAGTCCTTGCAAAAGGCAATTATTTTCTCTTGCTTGCTTTAAAGTCATGCTTACAGTGTATGAATGCCTTTATGAAAGGTAGAGTTTTCTATTTTGAAAAGCAAACCCAGACAGATTTCTGGCAAACTGGAAGGTGCTGTATGTCTTATTTTCTTCCTTTCCCACAGTGTCGAATTAAGGATTAGGGTATCAACCCTACAGGCTCTTGAGTGGGGTAGTGCTTTATTAAAATGCATGTGAAGTGGGAATAAACCAACATTTATTAGAAACACACTATGAGGGAGACATTTAACACATGATATGAATTATCTCACTTAATGCTCATCACAGTGTATAAAGAAGGTTGTGCTATCCCAGTCCTTAGATGAGGAAACAGGTTCAGACAGAATGAGTAACCTGTTCTGAGTCATACTGCTTCTATGTGCTAGAAGGGAAGTTGAAATCTAGGTTTGTCTGAACAGCCCTGTGCTTTTATGATATTCTAGGTAAGCTGGTTGCTTTAGAAGTGAAGGATGTTTCTTGTCAATCACTTCTACAGCACTTACTGTGTGCTAAGCACTGCTTTAAGTTAGGACAGCCTGCACTGGGCTGAGTGGAAACAGAGAGACTGAATGAGGGGGCTGGGAAAATGGGTGCCGGGATAGGCTAAAGGAAATACCAATAGCACCCAAGAGTGATGCAGTGGGGGCCTGAGGCAAGGAAGGAATGGTCAGCCACGGTAGCAAGCTGACTACACCAGAACATTATTGCAGATGGACTTGGAGCAGCCTGAAGTGGGGAGAGATGATACCCTCCCCATGCTAGACTGCTCAAAACTGCAAAAGACTCAGGGAAACATTGACCAGAGGACTGGGAAACATTGCAATGACCACCACCTGAAGCAAGTTTTAGATTCAGTTAAATGTCTTCTCGGCCACAACCCCTCAAAGCAGTGAAGTTCTCAAGAGCCTGGCTTTTGCAGTTGAACCTGGCTTCCCATCTCTGTTTCAGCCTGCTTGCTATGTGACCTTGCACATCAGCTTCCTCATCTCTAATAATGACTGCCTAATAGGGTTATCGTGAGGCTCCAATGAGATCATTCCCAAGATGTGCTTAGCACAATGCTGGCATGATTTCACACATCCCCTCTAGGATTTCGCTTTCTTAGTTACCCCTCTCCCCATGGCGTTTCTGAACTCCTCATCTCTGTCTCCCCTCTGCCTGAGACCATACCCGGGGCTCTCTCACCTTTATACCAAACAACAAAACAAAACACACCTTCCCTCAACTACTTGCTGGTGCTACCCTCTTAGTTCTCACGGCACCTGCAGTCTTCCTTTTTTAAAGATTGAGTTATAACTGACATATAACATTTCTCCAATCTTCTTGAAGGAAGAGGACTCAGGCTGCTAGTCCCGAAATGTAGGGACATGTGTTTTGCATATTTCTGTATCCCCAGCATCTATCCTTGTGCCTGGCATATAGTTGGCACTCAAATATTTGCTGAATAAATGCATGGATGTCTCCATCTCCTCATTATACTTTCCCAACTGATCAATGCCCTTGCTGCCTAGCTTCTGCTCTCGCCCCTCTTGATAAACTTCTCTTCCCCAAATTGCCTCTGACTTGATTACCAAAGCCAGGGGTTGTGGCTCCATCCTCTTCTCTCTGAGCTGTCTCCAGCCAACTCAAGTCTTTAAAACAGACTTCCACTTTGCAGTAAATAGTAAATGCAAAAGTACTCCAAGGGGCACAGACAGGCTTGGCTCTCCAGTTCTTAGTCATCCACTCAGTCAGCAGTATCCTTTGAAGTCTTCTGAGGTCACCTCTCTTTGATGGGGGTGAGTGGCATAAGACAGTGAACATCCCGGAAGCCATCTTCCCTGATCTCAACAGCTGGAAACAATCTCTTCCTGCCCTAACATGCTGTACTAAGCTTTATCTGTGCTTCTCTAATGGAACTATCTCTTTCTTTCTATTTTGAGTTAAGGTATTTATAACCACATCTGTGGCACCTGCTATGTACCCTTGGAGGGCAGGAACCAGGCTTTTTCTCACCCACCGATCCTGCTCAGCCTCTAGTCTAGGGTCATACAAAGGGACCAACTGAAAGAATTGTGAAAAGAAGAGACCTTGGGTAACTATGAAAACACTGCCTGTGGAGAGTTTTATAACAAGATTTTCCACTCATGTTATACCTAGTAAAGTCCCGCAACGTACTCAGCCCTGGCCTGGGTACAGTAGAGGGGTAAGATAGAGAATAACCCTGACAGCAGAGACCTAGCTTGTAATCTAGGTGGGACAAGTAGATATAAGCAACAAAGTTAAATAGCAATTCAAAAAATGCAATTAAAATGAGCAGTATGGAAAGAACAAACACATATTTAAATAATTATTGAGTAGCAACTACATGCCCACTGTGTGATACAGCACTAAAAGGGGCCAGGGGATTGAGTATCCCCAATGTGGTCATGCTGAGGGGTAGTTTTCAGAAGAAGGTAAGAATTACCCTGAACTCTTTCGATTATTCGATTTAATTTTCCACAGTACAGAGTACGTATGTCCTAGCATTAATTCCAGTGTACAAGCTGTAGATATTGGGCACTGCCCTCTTTAATGCCCAGATTTTTACAATGCAGTAGAATAGTTAAGAGTGAGAGTCCCAGGTCAGCAGAACCTGGGTCTGAGTCCTGAATCTACCATCGTGGCTTTGGCAGGTCGCTTTCTGTTTCTCACCCTAAATCCCTCCACTATGAAAGAGAAATAAAAATGTCTGCCTCTCAGGTATTATTAGACATTTATGGAGCAGTCACTATGTGCAAGAAACCATTCTAGACATCAAGGATACAGCAGTGAACAAAAGAGCTGTGTTCATTGCCCTCGTGGACCATGAAGAAGATATGTGTGAACTGCTGGGCACAGTGCTTGGCACCCAGCAGTCACTCTGGAAATAGTCACCATGGTTATTCCAAGCATCTGATGGGGCAGAGTTCTCACTAAGTAGGCCCAATTTGGTTTCCAGCCTACTTTCTGAAGTCTTCCCTGCCCTCATTGCACAATCACCACACTGTCTTCTGTGGTTAGGGAACTTTTCTCTATACTTGCAACTGGTACCTAATCATAAGCTGTCTCATGATTTTATTGCCCCTCAGCTTGATCGGGCCTATGTTGAGCCTAGAGAAAAGGAACCTATGTGAAAGAAGATACTGGAGGATGGTCTAGCTCAGCATTACCTAGGGAATGAGCCTCATCCAATCAGTTGAAGGCCCTAAGAAAAAAGACTGAGGTACCCAGAAGAGGAAGGAATTCTGCCTACAGACTCAAGACTTCAACGTTAACTCCTGCCTGAATTTCCAACCTGCTGGCTAGATCTGCAAATTTCAGACTTGGCAGCCCCCACAATTGTGTAAGCCAATTCCTTAAGTTCAATTAATATCTCTAGATGGATAAATAGATCGATCGATTGATTGATTTGTGTGTTTGTACACACACAAATCCTATTGGCCCTGTTTCTCTGGAGAACCCTGACTAATACAGCACAAAGACTTACCAAATCTTACAAAAATATTTGTGTCCTATACAACAAAACATTGTGTTTCATGCTAAAACAAAACAAACAAACAAAACCCACAAACTCTCAGAATACATTAAAGTCTGAAAATTCAGGAAGTGAAATGAAATGAACTTTGTCAAACCCAAGGATTCCTTAAATTATCATTTTAGATGACAGACCACAGGCCCCCTTCAAACTGGAATGTGTACTGTCATCCCAAGGGGCACTGGTGTTCCTTTGGAAGCAATGGGAGAAATGCTGGGATTAGCTTCAAACTCCAGTGCAGACAGGCAAGGCCCTTACCATCAGCTCCCAACAGCTTTACTGACCTCTTTTCTTTTTCTTTCTTTTTTATATTACCATTATTTCCATTTCTCTACCTCTATTTCTCCAAAATACGTTGTATCGAAACCTCGAAAGACTGGCATTCTTTGCTATTTTCTACATCTGGGCCTTGGCTAATAATGCTTTTCCCTCTGCCTGAAATGTCCTTTTGTGGTCCTCCACCTTCTTCCACTCTCACACTTAAAATTCAGTCTCTACCTAGTGAACATCTGTTCATCTCTTAAGACCTACTTCCAATGTCTCTTTCTCCAAGAAGCCTTCCTGGAAGGCCCAGCCCTCACTTCTCCCACAGAGTGAGCCCTCCATTCTGTGCTTGAGCAGAGCTGTTAGCATACTTGTCCAGCTGGTGTGTGGTTATTTGTTTATATACTTGTCTCCTCTACCAGTGTAAGAGAGTACACAGGCCAGGAATTGACTTATTCTTCATGGTAGTACCTGTGGCTACAATTTTGTTCAATTGAATGAATAAGCGAATGGACATTTTTTAGTTCAAAAACTTCCAAAGGTTTCCTAAGACTCAACAGAGCATTTATACCTCATTGGCTGTTAAGACCCTCCACTCATCCTCTGCCCACCTCTACTTTCTTCCACACTCCCTCCCAGCGAGCAATGTCCACATCCATCAGCATACCACAGATAGTGCATGGTCACTCCTAAAGTCATCCATTTGTTAGTACAACAGCTCCTTTCTGCAAGTTAGAAAGGTAAATTAAGCCATTTGCTTTTTACACCTTATTGTGAATTATCATGAATGTTGCCTTTCTCTTAAAAATAAAGTCCAATGTAAAGGGATTTCTGAAAGGGGCTACTCAAACTATTTGCCATTCTGACTTATGCCAGCCTACTCAAAAAAGAGATAGGAACCAGCTCTTCCAAGCAAATGTGTATGTATGTTTTACCTAAAATTTCCTTGCTCATCTAGTAATGTACACTGGAGCCTCCTTCCACCTCTGAACATGACCTTTAGGGAGGAGGCCCCCATTTGCTGTTAGGGAATGATGAGACAGTACAACTAGGGTCCTAATCCCCCCTCTGCCACTTTCTAGCTGTGTGATCTCAGGCAAGCCACCTAACCTCAATTACCTTTTCTGAGAAATGGGAATTGTTAGGATTACGCTTACTTTACAGAGTTGTGATGTGTAGATGAGTACACGAAAAGTGTTCCGCAGAGCGCCAGGCACACAGTATGTGTGGTACACATTAGCCTCTGTTTTCTTTGTCTTCCACAAGAGCACCCAACACTTTGAAGACCCTCTCTGAATGTGGATTGAAGAGGAAGAAGACATGTTTGCACAATGGAAGGAACACTTTGGAGATGTCCTGGGCGTGATGCATTTATTCATTTCTCCATTAATTCAGCACTCTATGAGATGCTGCTACACTATGAGATGCTGCTACACGCAAAGCTGGCAAGCAGGACAGACATCATCCTGACCTCAAAGGCCCTAAGGTCTAGAGGGAGACAAGTATACAAACATTGCAAATCGGACAGAGCATATGAAGGAATCAAGAGATTAAAGAAGGGGCAAGAGAAGAGAGTGACCTCAGAAAGGAGATGGATTCAAGCGGAGACCTGGGGCATGAGTACAAGCTGGGGTGCTGGGTGTGGAAGAACTGATGAGAGAGGGAGGAGACACACACACACACACACACACACACACACACACAAACACACACACACAAAAGGTCCAGAGCTGAGTTTTCACACCTTAATCTTTGGCTAGGGGTGGGCCCTGTCTTCTCTTGCATGAGACCAGATGGAAAACTGCTCCTTTCTTAGGGGCCTGAGGCAATGGGGTCCCAAGCCCCCAAAACTCACTATCCTTCCTACCCTGAGGAGCCAAGTTGGGAGAACTAAATATTTTCCATCTTTGGAGACATGCTTTTGCCCATTGCCAAGCAACTCAGCTCCCAAGCTCTAAGCAGAAGATGGAGTCAGATTCACCTCCTTCCCCTCCTCCTCTGCCTGGGCTTCTGCACACTGCTTTTCTGCCAGAAAGAGAGGGAAGCCAGAGGCGAGGGAAGCATCTTCTCTGGGGCTCCCTCCCTCCCTCCCTCACCTGCCTGGAAAGCTGGCGCCAGAAGGGAACCAATGGAGCCTGGAGAGGTTTTTCTAGGACAAAAGCACGAAGACACCAGGGAATGTACTTCTGACCATTAGGGGCCTCTGGCAGGGGGCTCTGTCTGCAACTCATCAAGCAGCCTTTGTTACCTGCTGCTGGGGGATTATTGACCCAATTGGCTATTATGCGAAGGTTATCGGTTTAAAATTCCTACCTGGCCCGAGGGCTGTGCTTTTCCGAGCTTTCAGTCCCACCACCAGACGTGAGATTTGCATGTGTGAATGCATTAGGAGACAGTGTTTCCTCCTTCGATTTATGGGGGAGCCTTCACTTTGAAAAGCTAAATCCGGGCTTGCAAATCATGCCAGTAGGTAACTGTCATCGTCCTGACAACAAAGACGATTGCTCTTGCAGTGAACAGGAAGAAATATTTTGAGAGCAGGCCCACGGCTTCTTGTAACCACACTGCTCCCTGCTCACTCCCACCTCCCACAATTATTCACTGGTGAGAATACTCACATGTCACATCTTCACTGAACTATTGTAAGTATGTAGTACATGACTATTTGAGTTGCTTCCAGAAGTAATCGCTCTCCACTCCCACCCCCACCTGCTACTGAATCACAGCAAATGAACAAAGAGGATGCACTGGGGCTTCAGAAAGTCTCCTTTTCTGGTGGAGGATGAGGTGGCCACCATGAAGACCTGGGTCCCCAAACAGCTGCAAAATAATAGGAACAGGAAGTCCCAGAGAAATTTTGGCAACATCCGTGTAAGACCCCAGAAAGAAATTCTACCAGCAATTCTCAGGTGGCACTTGTAACATCAGAGAACTACCGTGTTAATACTCCTTTCTCCCTTTTTTTGTTTGGTCACCTATTTTTGAACGAGTTTGACTTGATATTGCCTCCTCACAAATAGCAGCAGCCCGTGCAAAGCACACCCGCTCCCCAGGGACCCTGAGATGACAATAATATGTGACTGTACAAAGAGTCCAGGGGCCGAGCAGTCATAGTTTGGGGTTGTTTTTAAAGCAGGGGGATGGCCACAAGCGTCCTTCCAGAGCAGGGGTGGGTAGGTGGTGCTGGGAACAGGCTTTGCAGACAGAGAAATCTGTTTATCTTCACACTCCGGAGAGGCAATCACTCTTCCCATGACAGCAAGAGTACTGTAGCGAGCACATTCCAGGAGCAGAGATGTGTGGGCTCCTTGGCCAAGTGGCCTTCTCCTAATCAGCAGTGGGTCTCAATGAGATAAAATGGGGTGAGAGCAGCAGGAAGCCTTGTTCCATCTTTCCCCCTTGTCTTCAGAAGAAACTCTGATCAAAGGGGAAGTGGTATTTGTGAAGAGCCGGGAAAACTTGAAAGAAAGTCACAGTGGGCATGGATATTTGTTTATATTTGTCTGGGTTCTGGGGCAGTCTGGCCTGCGGCTATTCAGCAGGCCTGCCCTTTCTTCATCCCACTACCCCTCACCCCATCCATTCCCCCAAATGGATAGGTTTCCTAAAAGTTAAAAACGTTTCTTATAATTCTGTGATTCTCGCAAGCACCTAATACATTCATGATTTTATAGGCCAAGAAGGAGCTGTGATGGTTTATCTAGATTTTACAGTTTTTAATATCTATAAAAATAGATACTCTCAGTAATGTTCTTTGTCTCTGAGGCCTCAGAAAAGAAGGTTTTTGGACACAGAATGGATAGAGAAAAACCAAATGTGTTCGTGTGTGTGTGTGTGTGTGTGTGTGTGTCGGAGGGTATTTTTTTTTAGATCAAAGAGTTTCATTTGGTGTCTTTACTTCTCTCCTCTTTCCTTCCCCTCCCCCCTTCATCCCAGATCTGTTTGAAAAGGACTCAGATCTCTTTTCCCACACACAGACTGACCTGATAGCAGAGGAATGAGTGGGGGAGGGGTCTGTTCTGGTGTGGAGTATAGCCAGTTCAGCACCCTCAGTCTCTGATCTAAAGGAGATCCTGGGTAAGAGGAGATTGTGAGCAATCACTGTACCCTGTGGAGGTGCAAAAAGTAAAAACAAATGCCCCACTTTGATTTTAAGGACAAGACAGTAGCAGTATTGCTTTTACTGCTTCACCCAAGACTACTAATAGTTGCCGTGCATGTATAGAGCTTTTATGTTCCAGGCATTGTGTTAAGCACAATGCATGGATTAGCTCATTTAATGCTACTGAAAATACTCTGTGATAGATATGATCCCTGATTTCCAGATGAGGAAATGGAGGTTAAGGGATATTAACCGGCCCAAGGCTGCATAGCTAGTAGCACCAGGTCTGTCTCACTTCAGAAACTGAGCTCTTGGTCACTATGCAATCAATGCTGCCGATTGGTAATGTAGATATAAATCAAGTGCAAGGAATCCTTTGACAAGTGCCAGGCAATATACTGTCCACTACGAGGCAGACAAAATTAACAGCATACATTAGTAAACATGGAAGCCTTCGTGAGAGCAGGACTACAGCTCAGCTGACGGATGGAGATGTTATTGTATGGACTGTCGCACATCTGGAAGCAGAGGCAAGCCTTGAAATCAGATGTATTCCAGACATGCACAGGTCCCCCTGCCTCCCCCTTGGAAAAACCTTTGCTGGGTCCTGCTGTGCCCTCCAGCTACGATCCTGTTCTCTCTTCCCTTTCCCTGCCAACCTTTCTGGATGAAAAATGGAGCCACTCATCATTCCATTTCCTCTACCCCACCCCTGCACCCCAGCTTCCTCTCACTGCCTTCCTGAGAGCTTGAAGAGGTTACCAGTGAACTGCTTATTTCCAAATCCAATGACATTTTCTCCAGCTTCATTCTCTTGATCTCCCCCAAGCATGTGATGCTGTTCAGCACCCCCTCTTTTCCCCTTGATTCTGTGATTCTGCCCTGTGTGATCCATTGTTCCTTTGATTGTGTCAACCATGGCTTTGTCCTTCTTCTCTTTTTTCTCTAGGATATGCTCTCTCTTAGCCATGTCTCCCAGTTCTCTCACTGCTTTAGCCCTCATCTCTGTGGACAAGATAGCCAACAGGATTCAGTGAAAAGAGAACACGATCGAACCTTGGCCATTCCTCTCCACACCAGCTGGGAGGTGCCAGGTAAGCCATGTATTTACTTTTTCTGTGCCTTACTTCCCTTGTCAGTAAATTAAGGATGGCCACAGGTACTGCACTGGGTGAACACCCTATATACACTGTAAAGAGTTGTGGGAGAATTAGTTATTGCTATTGTCATTACTTTATTTCTGACATTCTGTTCTAGAAATAGTACTTACTCACACGCTTTTCCTTGAAATCTGGAGCAGGGCTTCTCAAATTCTAATACTACCATTCCCATCCTAACATGCATAAATATTGTGAGTTAGTACAATGTATCAATTGACATCCAACTATGAAGACCCACCCAGACAATTTTATGTCCTCCAGTTTGATTGAGCCTGGCCTTTTGTCAATAACCCTCCTGTGACTTCTCAAGCTCAGTGCCCTACGGTGACTGCTGTTAACCTTCTCTTTCTCTCAGTCTTAGAGTTAGAGAGACATGGTTCAAATCCTGACTCTGACTCACTAGCTAGGTGACCATGGGCAATGCATTTAGCCTCCCTGAGCCTCAGTCTGCTGATTTGTAACATGGGAGCTGTTATTGGTTGAATGTGTCCCCCACCACCATGAAAAATAAATACATTGATTCAGAATACAACCCATAACTCAGAATATGACCTTATATGGAAATAGGCTAGCTGCAAATGTAATTAATTAAGGTGATGCCACACTAGACTAGGATGGCCCCCTAATCCAATATGATTAGTGTCCTTACAAGAAGATGGGCCATGCAAAGATGAAGACAGAGACTGGAGAGATGCATCTATAAGCCAGGGATACCAAAGACTGTCAGCAAACCACCAGAAGCTGGGAGA
This sequence comes from Panthera onca, assembly GCF_046562875.1. Taxonomy (NCBI): domain Eukaryota; kingdom Metazoa; phylum Chordata; class Mammalia; order Carnivora; family Felidae; genus Panthera; species Panthera onca. The sequence continues at coordinate 48,629,409 of NC_138344.1, forward strand.
GAGGCCTGGAACAGGTTTTCCTTCTCATCTTCGGAATGAACCCGTCTACCAACATCTGGATTCAGACTTCTAGGCTCCTGGACTGTGGGACAGTAAATTTCTATTGTTTCAGACAGCCAGTTTGTGAAATGTTGTTACAGCAGCCCTAGAAAACTTATTCAGGAAAATATCCATCTTGAAAGAAATAAGGTAACTGATCAAAGTGTCAGGCTGCTGCGATGTGCACAGCTCCACCCCACCCTGCTTGTGCCCATATTGCCTGCCTTTACAGCTAAACTCTGTCTTCCCTGTGGTCTCAGAGGGAGAGGGATGTCCTTCCTGTATTTGCACACATCATAACTGCCACCTAAGCTCTGGCTCTGATTCCTTCTTTACTCTTTAAAATCACACCAGGATTCGGGCATCTGGGTGGCTAAGTCAGTTGAGTGCCAACTCTCAATTTTGGCTCAGGTCATGATCTCAGGGTTCATGGGTTCGAGCCCCGCATCAGGCTTCATGCTGGAGATTTTCTCTCTCAGTCTCTCCCTTTGCCCCTCTACCCTGCTCGCATGTACTCTCTCTCTCTCTAAAAAAATACATAAAATCCTTCCAAGGGCAAATTTGCTTTCAGAAGCTGCCACTACTGCAGTAAGAGTGGGAGGATACAGACAAACACAATGTTCCATGCCATGCATGACCATGCCCCACCCCTGAGACTGCACGTCTCCATCCTCACCTTTGCTTACTTGACCCCCACCTCTCTCCCCCGATCCTGAGGACTCAATTTCAATCACATCCTCCTGTTTCCACCAACATGAGGAGAACAGTCCTCGGAATTTATAGCCTCCTTCCAACTGTCACCCTATTTTCTCTTTCCAAAAAGTTGGTTCTTCAAATATATGATCCAAATCAGCAGGTTTAAGATCTATTTCTTTGTTATGTAGGCTTTTGCCACTCCAGCCTCCACCTCTCCAGTCTCTAGAATACTGTCCTAAGGGTAACAGTAACATTTTTTAAAGTTTGTTTGTTTGTTTGTTTGTTTGTTTTTCATTTATTGAGAGAGAGAGAGAGAGAGAGAGAGAAGGAGAGAGGGAGGAAAAGAATCCCAAGCAGGTTCTGTGCTATCAGCACAGAGCCTGATGTGGGGCTTGAACTCCCTAACTATGAGATCATGACCTGAGCTGAAATCGAGAGTCAAACACTCAACCAACTGAGCCACCCAGGTATCCAACAACAGTGACATTTTTTTAAAAACAAATTTTCCAACTTTTCGGGATTGGACAGTAATAGCTCTTCTTACCCAACATTTGCTTCCTCCAGAGGCTAATTTGTTCTTTCCTCTGCCCTCTTCTCTCTTCTGCCAAACTTTTCAAACAGGGATCTCTGACTGTGAGGTAGATGCTTCTTGTGATTCTATAAGGCTCACAAAGACTCCTCTGAGGAGTGGCCCGGTGACCTTGGCCATAGCTGATTGATCCAGGGGTGGCTAATTCCCCATAGTGTCCCTTCCTAGAAGGTTAGGTATGGAGGGGAGAGATGATGAGCCTAGAAGTTGTTGACACTAAATCATAACCGTGGAGGGACTCTTGAGAGAACAACTTCCACTTCACAAGTACCCAGAGCCTCCCTGGGTTCTCTTCTTCTCACACTAGAGTCATCTGATTCTTTCTTAATCCAAAGTAGACCCCACAGAGACTTCCAGTTTCTGGTCCCATATGTAAAGAACTTGGAGGTCATCACTCCCATCCACACATACACAAAGGCTCAACAAACCGAGAATTGATAACTCTTCTTAAATCCTCCAGAGAACTGAGGTCATAGGACAACCCCCTCCCTCACAAAGTTGAAGAGTGGGAGGATACAGACAAACACAATGTTCCAGAGTGGAAGCTCAGGAGCAGAAAACTCTACAGAAGTCACTACTTTCATCTGGCACATCCCAAGTGACTCAGCAAAATTGGCACTATATGTTCCCATCATTAGCTTAAGGCAGCCATTGTTGGCTCATGTTGCTCAACCCCATGGAACATATTCTAGTTTCCACATGCTTTCTACCTGTGTGCATGTCTCCATTCTTTCACACATTCAATAGCTACCCAGTGCTCACTCACTGAAGATTGTACACCAGCCTCTGTGAGAAATATGAAACATAGGATTCCTATTTTCATGGGACTCATCACCTGCTGGAAGCAGATTTACAAAAATAATACTAAACTCAAGTTTGGTTGTGATCTTCTGCTCAAGCAGAGGCACCAAACAAAATGTGCCATGGAGAATTAAGTGTGACTGTGGATATTTGGGAAAGCTTTATAAAACCCTTGACATTCAAACTAGGTCTGAGAGGATTTCAACAGATACAGATGGGGTGGGGTGGTGGCCCTGGACACAGGAGGAAATGACAATGTATTCCTTGTCATGAAGGACAAAGAAGAGGATCAGTCTGAAGGCTGGGGCTCTTGCTGTGTGGGACCAGACTTGTGATTATAATAAATCTGATGGCTTGGCATAAGATGAACTGGAAAGAGGAGAGACTGTACCAAGCCAAACAAGTACTTAATACAAAAACTAGATAGAGGTAGAGGGAAAGAGGGGAGAGAGACACAAGGTTTGTGGGAAGAAGAATGGGCAGGATTCATGGGCTGGATGTGTGGACACTGAGGGGACAAAAGGAAATGGAGATCCATTTCTTCACCCCACAGCCTGCTTAGCTCTGGCCATCGGCCACCCTCAGAGGGGCCCCACCACTCTCTCAGCCCCTAAGACTGGCTGGCCAGGGCTGCATCAATAGAACACATTATTAGCAGATTGTCCCCAGCTTCCATCCTGTAGCCAGGGACAGGCAGTACGAGTGAGTAGCACGTGGTACAGTCTTTAAAAAGGCAAAGAGACTACAGAAACTCCAGAAAGTGTCTTTCTGAAGGAACTGTGTGGAAGGTGTGTGGTGGAGGAAAGGGGGACATTTCAGCCACTCCTCCCTGTGAGGAGGGAAGACACAGACTACTTCTGGGAAAGGAGGTGAGCCTGGTTGGGCCTTTCCCTCCGCATCGGCTTTCAGAACACCTTTCTCCACCCCAAGCCCTGCTCTTGTCACTTCCACCACTGGCACACACTGCATTTTAGTCACACCCCTGACTTATGTCACAGATTTTCCAAACTGAAAGTGATCTTGTCACTGATCACAGGGTCTTGATTTCGGCTCAGGTTCAGGAAATAAAAGTTGTGCTTATTTCATAGGACTGTGGCTCGGACTAAACAAGACTGAAGGTAAAGGGCTTGGAACCATATTTAGAACATACAACAAATGTTTACTGTTACTATTGTTAACTGTTCAAACGTCTTTCTTGTTTTGAATAAATAACATACATTTGAATATATATGTAATTCCTTTGAATGTATATATAATTCCTCCAGTCAACAAATATTCACTAAGTACCTACCATGTGCCAAGCACTGTGCTAGCTGCTGGGGATAGACTCAGTCCCCTGCCCTCACCTATTCTCCAGATCAGTGGTTGCTGGTATAACTCGTCTGGAGAGAAAGCTACGGGAGAATCCTACTGCAGGCATCAGGAAAACTTTCAGGAGAAGACATTTGATCTTATTTAAGGATGAGTTTGACGGCCCGGGGGGAAGAAGGGAGAGAGCCTCACAGGCATTCCAGCCTCAGGGAACAGACTGGCAAAGGGTGGGGCTGAGAAGCCTGTGGTCAAGGAAGGCAGTGGTGGAAAAAGGCTACAGAGAGGCCCTGGGGCCACATGGCAAAAGCTTCTTATAAGTAAATTGCAAGCTTCCTGTCTGTCCCTTAGGGATAATTAGCACAGTGCTTAATTCAAAAAATGACTTGATTGATTTCTCTTTTTCTCCTTAAAACACACATGGAGAAAACGGATTCACTCTCAATTTCCATTATCACCACTGTATGTTTTTGATTCCCAGATCTACGTTGCTGGTTCTCTTTTCTCTACCAGGAGCCCCACATTGCCAGATGCTTGTGTGGTTGAAATATTAAAGATTCTCCTGCCCCAGTATTTCCTGTTACAACCTCCACTCTTGCCTTAATAGGGCAGCTAGGCCAGAACATATCCAGTGCCTTAATAAGGGTAGGGAAAACTTTTGACATCAGAGCAAGTCTTCCCACTCTTAAACCAAGATGAAGAGTTTCTGCTTTGGAAGAAGGCGAGTCCAGTTTGGGGAGGCAGGCAGTGATAAAAATCATTAGCAGATAGCTTCCTGAAAAAGCATAGATTTTGACTTGTCTGCCTCTTTTAAATTGGCCTGGGGGGTGGCAGTGGTAAATGACAACAGACACTGCAGATAGGTGTCCGGAAGCTGAGAGCAAAGGACACTCATGTCCTGGTCCTCTGGTAGACCCAAGAGGCAGCACAGCCCAGAGAGGGTCTGAGCAGCTGCCTGGCCCCACACAGCACCAGGGTGTAGAATGAGCTCCTTTGAGCCTGAAGGGCACAGAGAAGACAGAATCAAGGCATGAGGGACACTTCAGCCATGAGCTGTGTAGATGGAAGACTCAAAACAAAATGGTTCTTTGAGTCCTCCAAGAATTATACCTAGTCCCAGGGGAAAGCAGGAGAGACCCCATAAATTTGTGTGACCCTAAGAAAAATGACTTATAGAAATGTAAATTTACTTTTATTTTTACACAGTTGGGGTTTGAGGCTATCCCCACTATCTATATTAAAAATTCATCTATAGTTAACTTTAAACTCACGATGTGTCACATTTTTAAAAACACGTTTTGTTTTGTTTAATTTTTAAGAAAGCACACTCACATGGGGGAGGGGCAGAGAAAGGGGGACAGTGGATCTGAAGCGGGTTCTGCACTGACAGCAGAGAGCCTGATGTGGAGCCAGAACCCACACACCGTGAGATTATGACCTGAGTTGAAGTTGGATGCTGAACCCACTGAGCCACCCAGGTGCCCCAAGCCACATTTTATTTCAGTAGATGCTTCTTTGGCACCCATTAATCGCAAGGTACCCACAAGAGGACAGTGGGGTAGGCAGACATGCGAATATGTACATATTCAAAGTGCAAGCAACATGTTGTAAGTACACAGAGGTGCATTCTGACTGACAGGAGGGGAAAGTCATAAGGAAGGGGTTGGCATGGGTGCAGGCTTAGAAAGAGATGGGTAGGAAGTTGATAGTGAAACAATAGTGATTTCTGACTATTGAAGAAGTTGGTTACACTTAGAGCATAACCCGAAGGGAAGGGTCTATAGGGAACTATACGTCCCAGATCTGAGCCTCACTCCTAATGAGCCAACACCTGCATTCTCTAAATCTGTAAGGTCATGTTTGATGCTTTCCTCCCTCTCTTCCCAGGGCCAAACACTTTCAAGTCTCATTTTTCCTATAACTATAACAATAGCAATGAACATCATAAAAAGTTTTAAACAATAATAGCAACTATCATTTAGGGATTTGTCATAGTAGGAAGCTTTTTATGGAAATTATCTTCTTTATCCCTAAATAATCCCAAATATCAGAAGTGTTATCCCATGCAGGAGATTATCTTCTCTTCTCCAACCTCTATCCTCATCCCAATAGTGTCTAAATAACTACTAAGATTTTTTTTCCCCAACATATTCTATATGATCCAAAGTGTTTTTGCCATGTACATATATTATTTTTTCTTGACAAAAATAGTTTTAAACCTCCTAAGTGATCTTGTCTTTAAATTTCCATCCTGCTCTCATTCCGGTAATAATAATTTCACATTTTTCTTCCTCAATATGATTTCACACTACTATTTAATTGCTCAAGAAACTACTCACTAATTCCTACCTGTATGCCTCTCGACATTTGCTGCCTCCTCTGGGATTTATTTCAAGCTGTTTTCTCTTCCTTCTCCCTGGAATATCCTCCCTGACCTCTACCCTACCTGCACCTCCCCCAGCAAAATCTGTTCATTAAATTATACCCACTCTTTAAGACCAGGCTAAATAACTACCTCGTACATGAAGCCTTCCGGAAGTCCTCCCATGAGAATGACTCCCTTCCTTCCCTCTATTCCTGTGAGTGTTGCGTCTGTGTCTTTATGTGGTTGTACGTAAGTTCTGTATATATATATATAGTATGTATATACTCTTCCACTGAGTGGTGGATCCATATCTTATACTTCTCATGTGTCTTAGGCATCCACATTGCTCACATTACAGAATTTTACTCATAAATGTTTGTTGAATCAGATAGAAGTGAATCCAAATTTCTTAATCAGGTGCTCAAGGCCTTTCCTTCCCATGTTCTGTTCCTCCAGCATGTACACTAGATTTTTGTGAGGCCATGATCATTAACACAATCATTTCCTCTTCTTCCCCTGGTTATTTTCTCCTAAAATGGAGGCGGAAGGAACTAGTTGAGCATCTGGCAGCCAGAACTGCCCTGCCCGAATCCCTGCCTGAGCCCTCAACAGGCAAACACCATGGGAATTGGCGGGGTGGAGGGGAGTTGTGGCAGTTTTTTTTTTTTTTTTTGGGGGGGGGGGTTGGGAGGCTCTGGACTTCCAAAAGCAGCCTCATCTGGGGGCACCCTGATGCTGTAGCCAACTGTGGTTTCAGGGAGCTGAGGTCACTGTAGCTGGAAGCCTAGAAAATATTCAAAAGTTAGACCCATATTCCAGCAGACTTTCCAAAGAAAGGTAAAGAGGAAGTGAAGAAGTAGAGAGAATTCATGGTGAGGCCTTGCTGATTTCCTTTTCAAATTGATGGAGAGAGATTAATGAAGACGAGATGTCCCTGAATCTGTTAAGGTATAGGTGAACAAATCACTGGATTTCTCTCTTTAAAAGATGTATGCCCAAATGTGCTTTAAAAGGTTCAGAAGTGGAAAAGACAATGTCTCTTTAATAAGAAATCATTGTCCCAAGTACTACATAAGTAATATACAAGTTAGAACTAAAGAAACCAATACAACCATATGCTGAACATACACCATATGCAAAGTTTTTTAATGTTTATTTTTATTTTTGAAAGAGAGAGAGAGGCAGAGCACTAGTGGGGGAGGGGCAGAGAAAGAGAGGGAGACACAGAATCTGAAACAGGCTCCAGACTCTACAGTGACAGCAGAGAGCCCAAAGTGGGACTTGAACCCAGAAAACATGAGATCATGACCTGAGCTGAAGTTGGATGCTTAACTGACTGACCCACCCAGACGTTCCACCATGTGCAAAGTCTTAGAAGCTTATATTAAAGTTCTTAAGTAGTTTAGGGCTGAAAGCAGAGTTAGTACTTGAGATAGCTGCCCAAAATGTTTTACTCTACTTTCCAGAATACAAACCATTATATATAGAGAATAGTCTGCAAGAACAAGAGCAATCTAGTGCCTTCATTCCTGGAGAAATATTATAGAAAACAGAACATGGCCTGTTTTTAATTCCTTACTAATAAGAAACAAAAAAACATGGGTATTTTAACTATGTAGACTAACAAATTAAGAAGCAAGAATATATCTTGCAGTCCAACTTTCTCATTTTGTTGATGAGAAAAAAATGAGTCCCAAAATGATTGAACAACTCGCTCAAGATCATCAAATGCACTGATTTAAACTTCCAATCATAGGGGTGCTTGGGTGTCTCAGTTAAGCATCTGAATCTTGATTTCGGCTCAGATCATGATCTCACAGTTTGTGGGTTTGAGCCCTGTGAAGGGCTCTGTGCTGACAGTGTGAAGCCTACTTGGGATTCTGTCTGTCTGTCTGTCTCTTTCTCTCTCTGCCCCTCCCCTGCTTATGCTGCCTCTGTCTCTTTCAAAAATAAATAAATAAATAAATAAATAAATAAATAAAATCTTAGAGAAGCTGAAGGGAAATAATGCCAAGACCTGGAAACCATACCATCACTAAACAATTCTTACAGCATGATGGGTAGGAGATTCCCCATGCCCAGTCTTCATCATTTTGGCTACTCTGTCAAACAGAAAGAGGCTTGAACCCCAGCATCTGGTTGTCCATGTGCCTCTAGGCTGGAAAGGTCAGTCAGTTGGTCAGTTTTCAAATCATGCTGGCTTTTAGAAAACAGCCATGCAGGGAGAGGCCAGAAAGAAGAGAGGGAGGGACAGAAAGCTGAAGCCTTTAAAAGCTCTCCACAAAAGGCAAAGAGTTCTCCTCAACCAATCCTGACCTCTACTGACCTCCTGACCTTGTTACCTAAGGTCAGCTTAACACTTTAGAAATGATCCTGGCTGGCTCTGTAACCTCTGTCACTCACAACTAACAAATATGTCTTTACAGGGGTCACCTTTTGGCCAGAAACTGGCAGATTCTTTCCTTTCAATTCATATTAACCAAAAGTCTCTTTGGCTTCTAGGCTGTCTAGTTTGAAACCATTTTCACCAACACAGGATGCTACAATAATTTTCACTAACACAAAATTCTCTAAAGAGTCTAGATTAATACACAGTTTGGAAAACTGAGTACATTTCATATGGATGCTCACAGAACTAACACGGCGTGTGCCCGTGTAAACGATCATGCTGCTATTTAATGAGAGAACACAGGATGACTGGAAACTTAAATTTTAGGGGTTCAAATAGGTCTTGTCTTTGTAGGAATTGTCAATAGTCTCTCTGGTGTACAGAGATGCTTGGAGAGAAAGAATAGGTGACATAAATAAGGCAAACAACCATCCTTAATTATTCTCATCACACGGTCAAGTGACAAATCTCCATGTCCAAATAGACAAGTAAAAAGACTGCAGCAGTGGGGGCAGAGGGGAACTGGGTAGCTCAGTTGGATGAATGTCCAACTCTTGATTTCGGCTCAGGTCATGACCTCACAGTTTCTGGGATCAAGGCCCGAGTTGGGCATCACACTGACAGCATGGTGCCTGCTTAGGATTCTCTCTCCCTCTCTCTCTGCCTCTCCCCCACCCGCTCTCTCTCAAAATAAAAATAAACTTAAAAAAAAAAAGACTGCAGGTTTTCAGCATAGTTATCAAGTTTCTATTTTTTTTTTCAAGACAAGAGAGCAATCAAAATAATTTATACTTAGTCTCCAGCCCTCCAGTTCCTCACATTTACTGTAAAGATGTCTTATTACTCAAGGGATTCACTATCTCAAGATTCTCTCTGGCTAGTCTTCAAATTCAAATAAGGTACCATCCAAATTCAGCAAGTTTCCCTTATAAGAGCAGAGTTTGCTTCCAAGTTCTGGTTCTCAGACCTTCTTTCCTCAACTAAATTTAATTCAACCATACTGTTCCGGATGTAGAATTCAGAACCAAATAAAGCATAACCCTGAACTTCAATGAGTGCAGAATGAGGGGAAGTGGAACTAACCAGTAAACAAATGAGTGAAATAAAGGGTAGTGTGAGTCCAAAGAGGGCAAAAAAAGCACACAGGAGTATGGTGGAATGGTCAGAAAGGATTTCATATGAAGGGTGTGGCAGGGTGGTCGCCTGCCCCCAGTATGATACTGGGGCAGGACCCAATTAGCCTCACTTTCTGGTATTCACATCCTATATAGTCCCTCTGACATTGTATCAGAGTTAGTCTGTGTCATGTATAGGATATGATGGAAGTATTGGTGTGTGACTTCTGGAGCTAGCTCATAAAACATTGCCATTTCTGCTTTGCTTTCTTGGATCATTCACTCTAGGGGAAGTCATTAGTCATGTTTTGAGGATTTGTAAGCAGTAGAAGAGAGCCCCATGTTGGGAGGAACAGAGGCCTTTCACCAAGAACCAACATCAACTTGATGAGTTACCTGAGAAGCGCATCTACCAAGACCAGCTGACATCTTGACGGCAACCTCATGAGAGACCCTCAGTTAAGATGCACCAGAATTTCTAAGCCACTGTAATAGAATTATGACCCCCTCTCCGAGATGTCCATGTCACAATTCCCAGAACCTGTGAATATGTCATATCACATAGCAAAGGGGAATCAAGGTAGAAGATGGAATTAAAGTTCTGACTTTAAAAAAGGGATATTATCCTGTATTATCCATGTGGGCCCACTGTAATCACACATCTCCTTCAATGTGGAAGAGGAAGGCAGAAGAAGTCGGAGTGAAGCAGTGTTTGAGAATTCAACCACTAGGCTGGATTCAAAAATGGAGAAAGGGGCATGAGAGAAGGAATGTGGTGGCCTCTAGAAGCTGGAATGTGCAAGAAAACAGATTCTCCCCCAGAGCATCCACCAAGAAAGACAATCCTGCCAACAAGACACCCTTGTGTTAGTACAGGCAGACCTGTTGTAGAATTCAGAACTACAGAACTATTAGATAATAAATCTGTGTTGTTTTAGGTCATTGCGATGTGGTAATTTGTTACAGCAGCCATAGAAAATAATTGACAGAAACTATAAAGACAAAACACATCTACTATTATTTTAGGACACTGAGTTGGGGTTAATATGTTATGCATTAATAGGTAACCAGTAAAGAAGTTGATGCCCCAAAGTGGACTGTTAACAATAAAAACTTAGAATATGAGAGAAATTTGGAACCACATGGGAAGAAACTAGAAAGACTTTAATGAGAGAATTAGTAAAAGCCTAAAGGGCTCTAAAGAGACTGTCCATTGAAGCCTCGTGGCCTCTGAGGAGGAAGACAGTGGGGTCTTAAATGAAAGCTAGGAAAATTTTACTGGGACCTGGAGGAAAGGTAATCCTTGTTATATAATGGCAGAAATTTCAGTAACACTGTACCTATAGTAGCAGGAAAGTAATAAATATATCTAATGAACTAAGTGATCTAGCTAAAAGTATTTCTAGGCTGAGTGTTGAAGGGGCCACCCAGTTTCCTCTTGCTACCTCAGGCAAAACATGAGAGGAGAAGAAAAGAAAAAAAAAGGACTTTTAAACAAAAAGATCTCCAGAATTAGTGGGTTTGAAAACTTCTGGCCTCTCCAGATGACACATGTTGCTAAAATAAGAAATAACTTCCAGATAAGATAAAATCCAAGACACCTGCAGGAAACATTATATACTAAGATTATACATAATATATATCTATCATATACATTAACACCATATAATGTATAAATTAAAATATAAATAAATATATAAAATAAAAATATATATAAATTAACATATATTTTATACACCTCTATAAAATAGATGATATAGATAGGTAGATCCATAAAATGATAGATAGATAGATAGATAGATAGATGAAGCTTATTGTAGAATCCTTTGTTAAGATCTGACAAAGATTTGGGGAGCCTGGGTGGCTGAGTTGGTTAAGAATCTGACTCTTGATTTCAGCTTAGGTCATGATCTCAGGGTCATGGAATTGAGCTCCATGTCGGGCTGTGCACTGAGTGTGGAGTCTGCTTGGAATTCTCTCCTTCCCTCTACCTCTGTCCCTTTTATTGCACACTAATAAAAGTCAGTAAAATTGTTACTCTCAAGAAATTTACAACTCAGACCCCACTGCTTGTTAGAATGATGAATGAAAAATAACCCTTATCCAGGCATATGATGATGAAATTTCAGAACACCTTTGAGAAAGAGAGATCCTAAAAACATCCACAGGGGAAGGAAAAAAGAAACCCACACTCAAAGAATTAGAAGTCAGAATAGTTAATAGGCCTCCTCAATGCAAAATGATGCCAGAAGACAGTAGATGCCTTTAAAGTTTTAAAGGGCGATAACTTTACTTTTTTAAAGATCTTATTTTTAAGTAATCTCTACACCCAACATGGGTCTTGAACTCAGAACCCCTAGATCCAGTCGTGTGCTCTACCGACTGAGCCAGCCAGGCACCTCAGGATGATGATTTTCATTCAAGAATTCTGTATCTTGCCATACTGTCAATCAAGCACAAAGAGTGAAACATGCATTTTCAGATATTCAAGGATTCAAATAACACCTCCCAAGCACCCTTTCTTGGAAATCTACTATAGGATATGCTTTAGCAAAATAAAGGAACATGCAAGAAAGAAGATGACATGGGATCCAGGAAACACGGCTCCAACTCTGGAGAGCTGGGAAGGAGAGGCCCGGGACAACGGCTGTGCAGCAGGCTGATACAGTCACCAGCCTAGAATGGAGTAGGGAGGGGGAGGCTCTGGCCAGGAGGGGCAAGATGCACTGAACTGCTCATTTGCATCATGACTTTTTACTCTATGAACATGTATTACTTTAATAACATTTAAATTAATATTTTAAATTATATCCTATCTTTTTTTTTTTTTCCAGGGAGAGTGCGCAAGTGGGGTGGGGGGCAGAGGGAGAGGGAGGAAGAATCTTAAGCAAGCTCCACACTCAGCATGGAGCCCCAAGGCCAGGCTCAATCCCAGGACCCTAAGATCATGCCCTAAGCTGAAATCAATCACTCAGTTGCCTGGGTGGTTCAATCTGTTAAGTGTCTGACTTCAGTTCCGGTCATGATCTCAAGGTTCATGAGTTCAAGCCCTGTGTCGGGGTCTGTGCCAACAGCTCAGAGCCTGGACCTTGCTTCAAATTCTATGTCTCCCTCTCCCTCTGCCCTCCCTCGCTCACGCTCTTTCTGTCTCTCAAAAATAAAAATAAACATTAAAAAAAAAAAGTCAGACACCTCAACTGACTGAGCCACCCAGGCATCCTAAGTTATATTCCATCTTGAATTGTCTTTTCCCTCACTTAAACATGTTCCTATCCAGCCAAGTCCTTCCAGCACAGAATACATACTGCTGTTAGGGCAGGGATCACAGAGCCTTATCAGCATTTGTTTATATGTCTGTCTCCACAGTTATGATATGAGCTTCATGAGGGTTGGGGCTGTGTAATTTCATCTTGATTTCTCAGCATCCAGTAATCCACCAGAGTGCCTGAATAGACAGTATGTGTTTGCCCAGTTAGACCAAAATTGATTAAGATAACTCTAGAAAGAAATTCCTCAAAAAGGGCATTTAAAAAAAATAGTTTAGTCTTTTTTTTTTTTTAATGTTTATTTATTTTGAGAGAGAGAACACTCAAGCAGGGGAAGCCTTAGGGAGAGGGAGGGAGGGAGTCTTAAGCAGGCTCGACGCTCAGCACAGAGCTCAATGGGGCTCAATCCCATGATTGTGAGATCATGATCTGAGCCAAAATCAAGAGTCAGAGGCTTAACTGCCTGAGCCATCCACGTGTCCCCAAAAAGAGCATTTAAAAATTTTTTTGTAACATTTATTTATTTTTGAGAGACAGAGCATGAGCAGGGGAGAGGCAGAGAGAGAGGGAGACACAGAATTTGAAGCAGGCTCCAGGACCAAGCTATGAGCACAGAGCCTGATGTGGGCCTTGAACTCACGAACTGTGAGATCATGATCTGAGCCGAAGTAGGACGCTTAACTGACTGAGCCACCAAGCCGCCCCTTATATTGCCATAATAGAATTTCAACTCAGAGAAAAAGTTTATTTCAAACAGTTAACATTCAAAAATATTCTCCTGACATTAATATTAAACTATCAACATGTGAATTGTTTCTATCTCCAAAATAATTCATTCATTTAATAGAGACTGAATGCCCACTATATGCCAGAAAATCATCTACTTGCTATAAACCAGATAAAGTCTTCCAGTGGAAGAAATAGGAAATAAATCACAAATAAATATATGCCATAATGCTGGACTGGGTAAGGAGACTGAGAAGACAGGGGGAGGGGGGCAGACACCTCTCTTAGATGGCGTGGCCAGGGAAGGCCTCATAGCTCTTTGTCCCTGTTCTTCTGTTTCCCTCCATCTTATTAGGAAATAGGGCAGCCTTGAAAAACACATAGCAAGTTTTTAGTTGGGATGCCCTTGCACTAAGTAAAATTTGTTTGTTTTTTAATGTTTATTTATCTTTGAGAGAGAGAGACAGAGACAGAGAGACAAAGGGTGACTGGGGGAGGGGCAGAGAGAGAGGGAGACACAGAATGCAAAGAAGTCTCCAGGCTCTGAGCTGTCAGCACAGAGCTTGATACAGGGCTTGAATTTACAAACCTCGAGACCATGACCTGAGCAGAAGTTGGAGGCTTAACCAACTGAGCCACCCGGGTAAGATTCTTTAAGAAGAGGCGGAGGAAGAGGAAAGGGAGAGGGCTGCTCCTCCTCCTTCCCAACATTTAAGGTGATAACCTCTATGGGACTCAGAAAAGGATCCCTTGCACTCAAAAAGGCTGTAAAGGGACTGCTGTGAAGTCTGAGAAGAAATCAACACTCCTTCACTAGAGCAAGAGCTTTGAACTGAAAGTTAAGTATCCAGGGTACCATCCCACCTTAGCTGCTGCCATTCAGTGATCAAAGGGATGTGACTGGTACAAATGGGAATATGATTTCTTAGTGGACATCAAACCTAAGGGCAACTTGAAGAACTAAGCTTTAAAATTAAAGTTTCTCCCAATTCTTAAAATATACATAATTAAGGAAAATCAACTTTTGTCAGCACCTGTGGTTAGTCATACCTACCACTCCCAAAATATATACTCATACATTTTCATTTTGGAAACTGAAAGCACATCACACTACTAGGTCTTTGTTCACAGTTATGTTATGACCAAAAATGCTACATAAGAAAATTGCTCTATGTTACAAAATGAATATTTATTGATAAACAGTATTTTTATTTATTTTGTTATTTTTTAATGTTTATTTATTTTTGAGACAGAGAGAGAGTGAGCAGGGGAGGAGCAGAGAGAGAGAGGGAGACAGAGAATCAGAGCCTGATGAGGGGTTTGAACTCATGAGCCCGGAGATCATAACCTGAGCCAAATTTGGTTGCTTAACCGACTAAGCTCCCGATAGACAGTATTTTTAAAAATAGAGGGCAACTAGTAGCTTGTTAAGTCATCAGTCTTAGTTATCTTAATGAGAAATGTGAGCTTGAAGAATATAAATTTTCTGAGAAATGTTAGTCAAAGCAAAATAATTATAATCTACTTGTTTGTTTATACATATCCCCCCATGTATTTACCTTTTATTCTCTAACTCTAAAAGCCAAGAGATCTAAAAAACACTTTTCAGTTATCCAAAAATCTCTGGAAATCTTATACAACTTTTAAATAATTCTATGTCTATAATTATAATTATTAAAACTATTCTCCTGGGGCACCTGGGTGGCTCAGTCAGCCCAGTGTCCGGCTTCAGCTCAGGTCATGATCTCACGGTTTGTGAGTTCCGGCCCCGCATCGGGCTCTGTGCTGACAGCTTGGAGCCTGGAGCTTGCTTCGGATTCTGTGTCTCCCTCTTGCTCTGCCCCTCCCCTGCTCGTGCTCTCTTTCTGTCTCTCAAAGATAAATAAACATTAAAAAAAAACAACAACAACTATTCTCCTTTAATCACCTTCTCATAGTATGTATCCCTTGGCAATGATAGCCACACAGTTTACAAACTAGGGAAATAGAAATGTATGTCTGTTAGCTGAAAACATGTGCCTTAGTCAAGTATCTATAGGTTTATGAGCTCCTAGATAGAGATGGTGAACTATGACCACCCAGTAGGCAGTAAACAGCAATTACTAAATACTACTAATGTTATTATTTACAATAGGAGCAGGAGAAATAGCAAGCCAATATATAGTGACAGACTTGAAGTTTCCCACTGATATAAAGTGCACTTTCAATGAAACATTAAATTACCAACTTACAGAGGTCCTTCGGGAGTTAATCAAGAAAATTATTGGTTCAGGAGTGCCTGGCTGGCTCAGTCGGTGGGGCATGTGACTCTTGATCTCAGGGTTGTGGGTTCGAGCCCCATATTGGGTGTAGAGCTTACTTAAAAAAAAAAAAAATCTTAAAAAAAATCATTGGTTCATAAAACATAACTCAGTGAATTATGGGCTAGAAATTGCCACTACATCTCTGTGTGTGTGTTATCAACATTTCCCATGGCAAGGAGTGGAGAGAGCTTGGTGTTCCTTGAAACCTGGGGCTTGAAATACTGGCCAGATGAGTTGGGAGTTGGGTGGACACAATTTAGAGGCTTCTAATTGTGAACTCTGCCTATTTCCACATCAGCCCCATCACATATATACCAACAATGGACTGCAGATTATCGGCACTGCTCCACTCATCAGGAGACAAAGTGAAAAGTAATTTATTCCTCCTTTTGAAAATGTGGGGACCCCCTGGTCCACTGTGTGCAAAGCACTTTGCTAGGTGCTATATAAAGGTGTTGAGGCATGGTGCGCTGCTTGAGGACAGTCATAAAAGATTTATGAATGAACTAAATAAAAGCTTAGCATGGGTGTGTCTAGAAATGGAGAGCTCAAGTCCCTTTGGACTCCTGGAGTGTCTCTAATGAAGCATGAAGGTGTTGGGGCCGATATCTTAGAACACAGTGTTCCCTCCCTCATCACCTCTTTTCTTTTTCTCATCCACCAAACAGAGCATAAGAACAGACACCTCTTCAATGGTCAGGAGATCAGCAACAGGGCAGTGTAGAAGGTGGGGAATTTCTAAATTTTTTTTAATCTTTATTTATTTATTTTTTATTTATTTATTTATTTTTTAAGATAACATGCTATATTTTTTTTTAATCTTTATTTATTTTTTTTGAGAGAGAGAAATACAGAGCATGAGCAGGGGAGTGACAGAGAGGGAGAGACAGGCTCCAAGCTCTAGGCTGTCAGCACAGAACCCGATGTGGGGCTCGAACTCACAAACTGTGAGATCATGACCTGAGCCGAAGTAGGACACTTCACCGACTGAGCCACCCAGACGTCCCCCCAAAGGTGGGGAATTTCTAAATCCCATAGTCATGTTGTGAATTTATTCCACAATTTTTATTTCTTTGGTCTAAACATTTTTCCACCCCTCCCTATTGCTCTTGCTTTATAGATCTCCACTGCAGTCCTCTTCAGCATCCTCAAATTTCTAGTTTCCTAATTTTTTTATTTCCTCTCCTTCAGTTGTATCAAGTGGTGTAGGAATAGAACTCGTATACAAGCACATTGGTAAAGAGGAGGGAATAATTAAGTTTTATACACCAAATGTTATGTGTAGGCATCCCATCACCATGTTTTCATGCATGCATGTATTTTGCTTGCTGTTTCTTAGATGCTTTGCAGAACTCCTGAAACAAAAATTCAGCTGGTGTTAAATCCATTCTCCATAGACTTTTGAACAGGATCAAAGACAAGTGTGAATCCAATGATATATCACTCTTGGTGTTGGTTAAAGAAACAAATACACACGAAACAATAAAGCATGGATTGAATTAACCTACATCTGAATTCTGCTTTATCACTTACTGGTTGTATGGCCCTGAGCAACTTTCTTAACCTCTCTAGGTCTGTGTCCTCCTCTGTAAAATGGGATTAGCTATTCCTTTTTTGCTAATATTATTATTTTGGCTTCCAAACATTTCACACTCTTGGTTATTCTCTGCCTATGTGTCACACTTTGCCTTTTAAAATGTGATATTCAGGGGCACCTGGGTGGCTTGGTCGGTTAAGCGTCCGACTTCGGATCAGGTCATGATCTCACGGTCCGTGAGTTCGAGCCCCACGTCAGGCTCTGTGCTGAGAGCCTGGAGCCTGTTTCAGATTCTGTGTCTCCCTCTCTCTCTCTGCTCCTCCCCTGTTCATGCTCTGTCTCTCTCTGTCTCAAAAATAAATAAACGTTAAAAAAAAATTTAAAAAAATAAAAATAAAAATAATATAAAATAAAATGTGATATTCAGAGATGCATGTAATATGAACAAAGTGGCATATAGTAAAACTACACCTTCCTTGTCATGGACACTATACATGTATGAACACATCACAGGTTTGCATTAGCATGATTGCAACCATACACATTGTTGGCTCAGTCGTGGTCAATATCTGCAAGTCTTTTCTCACAAACTGCAGGCACGTCAGGTTCCTCATACCCAACTCTGACTCCTGTCCATCAAATGCAATTAAACTAACCAAAAAATAGGAGTTTGTGTTTATCTCAGTTAAGTTCCATGCTGTTTAAAAAAACAAGAGAAATGTTTCTCACCCACCATACATAGCCCAGCTCTACCAGTTGTCTGTGGTTTGCTGGTCCATGCAAAGGAGAAAAACAGGTGGTAGTCTTAGACAGTGATAGGAGAATGGAAAGTGTGCCAGCAAGAACCAGTGAGCGGTGTCATTTCAGAACATATGAAATATAGAAGCAACTCCTGGCTAATAAAAATTATCTTGTGGGGCATCTGGGTGCCTCAGCTGGCTAGGAGTCCAACTCTTGACCTCAGCTCAGGTCTTGATCTCAGGGTCATAAATTCAAGCCCGCACTGGGTGTGGAGCCTACTTAAAAAAAAAAAAAATTATCTTGGTAGAATCTGTTAATAGTTCTATCTGTCCACCTTCTGCTACCACTTCTCTCTCTCTTCAACTTTTCACAGGACACTCAGAGTTCTATGACTGAGGATCTGAGTCAAGTAGACTTGGGGGAGCATCATGCTTGTGTCATGTACATGCTGTGTGAACCAGACTAAGCTACTTAACCTCCCTGAGCCTCTGCTCTTCTGCAAAATGAGGATAGCATTACCAAGCCTATCTAGTTATGAAGATTGAGTGAGATAAAATTGTTAAAGTGCCTGGCACAGAGTGGATAGCAAAGAGTGTACTACAGGCAACTGTCCAAAGGGCAGCCTTTGGGAAATCATGGCCTGCAAATTCAAGCTCCTTAGCATGGCATGAGGCCTCTTTGGACATGGCCCTGCCTCTCTTCCCTCCACTCACCACTGTGGCAATTGAAAGACCTACCTATAGTTTCCTGAATATATCTTAAACTTGCATACTTCAATGCCATATTCATACTTTTCTCCCTGGAAGGCTAGCCACAATCCAGTCCAACTAGAAAACTTCTGCTCATCCTCAACATTCACCACAGATATCAGCTCCTATGTGAAGCATGTGTTGGGAGAAAATTCTTCATGGTTCTCTCACATTTCTGCACAAGAGAGGACAGCTTGCAAGAGAGACACCACCTACACTTGGTTCTGGCCTGTCTCTTCAAGGATGTTGGTATAGTAAATAGATGAGGAAGGCAGAGTGTCTCTCTGAGTTAAAGGAGAGGCATTGCTTACTGCCCATTGTAAGATTTGGGGTTGTTGTTTTTTTTTTTTTAATATACTTAAATTTTCTTGGAAGACAGTTTTACTTTTTTTTTTTTGTTTATTTATTTATTTTGAGAGACAGAGAACCAGTTGGGGGAGGGGCAGAGAACGAGGGGCACAGAGGATCCCAAGCAGGCTCTGGGCTGACAACAGAGAGCCCTTTGTGGGGCTGGAACTCACAGACCATGAGATCATGATCTGAGCCATAGTCAGACACTTAACCGACTGAGCCACCCAGATGTCCTGAGGTCTGGGTTTCTTAAGTTTAGGATTCCTCTGTAATACAACCTACTGTATATGCAGGTGACATTTGGTCCTCTTTATACAGCCCTGTGGAGTTTGTGGCTTAGGGAACTGATGCAAAATTGCTGGTACTTTGGCTACTGCTATTGCCATGAGTAATAAACTGTCCTTCATCTCTGACAGGTATTTTGTGTCTTTTACCAGTATTCACAACATGGTAGCAGGCTAACCTGTTAGCAGAGTAAAATCTGAGATCCTTCATACTTCTCGGTAGCATGCTCCCTCCCTTCCCATTTCATCTCCCTGTAGGGGTATACATTTCTTAAACTCTGTTCTCAAATTATCCCAAATATTGCACTTTATCACAATATTCAGTATCTACATACTTTTCTTGTAACTTTTCTTATCTGCGACATCTATCAGTGCCTAGAACACACCGAATTCTCTGTACTTCGCTAAATGAATGAATATGGTCAGTCCTCAGCAGTCCCTTTAAGAGTTTTCTCATTGCTGGTATATATCCAAGGGGATGTCCGGTGCTCTTGGATTCAGTTCTAAATGTCTTGTGCTCTCTTTTGTCACAAACCCTTGATCACCTCCCCTTTCCTGCCCTGGAATGACCACTTCGGTGCTGGTGCCTTATGAGTTACTCCTGGCTCCTGTTTCCACTCTTCTGCTCCAGTAACTAATAACTAGCAACAAATCTTCACCAAAGAGTCCCCCAGGACCTCTTTTCTTAGTTTCCATGTGAGACAACTACGAAGTATAGAAAACTTTTCATTCTATCAAGCAACTTATTGGTTATGCATTGTTTTACATGCAAATTCACATAAATATGTCCTCTGTATTTTAATCCAAGCCAATGATAGTAAATGTAGACTAGGAAAGTTCATTTCCAAATACTGGACTTTACACTAGTCTCTCCAAGAACTTTCTTTCAATTGCTTTCCATCTATTTAATCAATATTTCAGTATAGTAATGTATTATTTCTTCAGTGAACAAATATCTATTCAGTTCCTCTTAACTGCAAGTCAGTGTCTTTCTCACTTTAAGGAACACAAAGATGAATCAGATATGATTTGTCCCCTCAAAATGTTAGTGATTAAGTATGTATAAGTTACATGCCACAAAAATACCATAAGGTTTAAGACAAAATAACATCTGTGCTGTGCCTGAAAATATAGATAAAATTTAGAAGGCTCTCAATACAGGATGGGGGTGAGGGTAAAGAAAGTACTTAGGTTCAGGGAAGAGGTTCTGCAAAGGCTCATAGTCAGGGCAACTCAAGTGCTATTAGGCAATCATCAGAAGTTTCACTTTGGCCTGAATGTTGAATACATTTAAGAAAAGATTGACTCTAAAGTTGTAATGGTAGGCTGAGGCCAGATCAGGGGGCCATTAGGATTAAGGCATTTGTTATTTAATGAACACTGTGGTTTTTACAGGCAATGAGGGGGCAGTGAAAGTTTTTTGATCAGAAGAAAAACTTGACCACAGGCAAGTTAACCTGGTAGTCACCATACAAATGAATTGGAACATGGAAAGATTGGAAGAGTTAGGAGAAGTCTTTTGAGAGCCCATTCTACTGCAATGGCTCAGGTGAGAGGTACTGAGAGCTAAAACATGGCCAGTAACAGGAGATACTGAGTGGAGACAGATTTTAAAAGATTTCTGGGAGAAAGTTGACAACATGGAGCCCTTGAGTGGGAATGAGTAGATCTTCAAACAAATGTGATTTTGCATAATCCCTTTTAATATCCAACTAGTATTTTTCCAATATCATGAGATATGGGTGCTCAGATATCTTGTTGAAATCAAGATGTGTTTTACTTTTCCTTTTTTCTTGACCTACCTTGATATATGTATTCTTAGCAAATGTGGGCTTCTGCCTTGTCACCACCACTGACTCCCTTATGCATTTACAACCCTCATTTTTTTATTGTCGTAAAAAAAAACCCACATAATATAAATTTATTCTTAACAATTTTAAGTGAGAAGTAAAATACTGTTAACTATATGTATAACAGATTTCTAGAACATTTTCATCTTATGTAACTGAAACTTCATGCCTATTGAACCACAACTCCATTTCCTCCTCCTCTAGCCCCTGGCAACCATCATTCCTCTTTCTGTTTCTATGAGTTTGATTACTTTACAGTTTTTTTTTAAATTTACTTTTAGGAATCTCTATACTCAACGTGGGGTTCAAACTCATGACCCTGAGATCAAGCCTCACATGCTCCACTAACTAAGCCAGCCAGACACCCCCGTTTGTTTATTTTATATACCTCATATTAGTGGAATCATGCATTATTTGTCCTTTCATGATTGGCTTATTTCACCTAGCATAATGTCTTCAGGGTTCATCCATGTTGTAGCATATGACAGGACTTCTTTTTTAGGGCTGAAAAATATTCCATCACATATATATGTATATACCACATTTTCTTTATCCGTTTATCTGTTGATGCACATTTTGGTTGCTGCCACAGCTTGGCTATTGTGAATAATGCTGCAATGAATGTGGGTGTGCAAATAATTCCTCAAGATCCTATTTTCACTTCTTTTGATACACCCCTGAAAGTAGGATTCCTGGATCATATTATAAGTTCTATTTTTAATTTTTTAAAGGAACTCAATACCATTTTCCATAGCAGCTATACCATTTTATAATTCCACAAATAGTTACCACTCTCTTTTAACATAGTCCATTTCATGGGGTACCTGGGTGGCTCAGTCACTTAAGCGTCCAACTTTGGCTAAGGTCATGATCTTGCGGTTCGTGGGTTCCGGCCCTGCGTCGGGTTCTGTGCCGACTGATGACAGCTTGGAGACTGGAGCCTGCTTCGGATTCTGTGTCTCCCTCTCTCAGCTCCTCCCCCACTCACACTCTCTTTTTTTCTCTCAAAAATAAACATTAAAAATAATAAAATAGTCCATTTCAGAATGTTTCTAATGGCAAAAATTAAGCTCATCATCACTGAGTGATTTCTGAAATCATGAGACAATCATAGCATGTGATCCTTCTCCCAGGCCTGGTCTTCTAATCAACATAGTAGGAGCTCAATAAATATTTGTTAAAAGTTGAACAACTATAGACTTTTGCTGTCTTTTCTCATTCTCTCTGCTTCATAAACATACATAAATGGTCCTAGGATTTCATGGAATCAGAAAATATGCAGATATCAGAGGGTTTAAAGATCATTTGGTATAACTCTATAATTTGATGGGCAAAGTTATGTGATTCCCCCCTCTCCCCCACCACCAAAGTTGGGCCAGCTGACTTGAATTTACTTAATGAAACACCAATCCTTTTTTTTTTTTTTTTTTTTTGACTTACCCTCATGTTTCAGTTCTCAAATATTTGGCTCTACTCTTTTCAGCCTGAGAATAATTGTTCTTGTTTCAGAATGTGAGAGCAAAAGTAGTTGTTTATCTCAACGAGATTTATCCTTCAAGCAGGAAACTTTGGGAGATTAAATACCAAGGCACTTCCTATCTCTTTCGGGACAAATTTAGGAACTTTTGAAGGAAGTCATTGGAGTCGCCATCAGTATAATCACCAAACAAATTAATCAGATTTGACTCTTAAAAACTTGAATATTCAAAAATTAAGCCCACTTTGAAAGGACAAAGATTGATCACTAGTGGGAATATTTACTTACTAAATAATAATTACAATCATTTTTGGAGCTATGCACAGTTACTTTCCATGGATTATATCACAGCAGCCCATTGGTATTATGCTTATTTCCCTTAAATAGATGAAATCTGAAACAATAAATGACTTGTCTATGTAATGCTGAAATTTGAACTCTAGTCTGCGAGACAGCAAAAAGCATGTTTTTCATCAATGCAAGGTACTGTGCTGGAATCTGTGGAGCACTCGAGAACTCTGTAAGAAGCCCTTGAGTAGTATATGCAGGCTGGTACGTGATATAAGACAAGTGTTATACAGGAAGGAAAATGTACCTGTCTGAGAAGACATGTACTGTGTTATTTAAAGAATTATGCTATAAATTCTGAAGCCAACAGAAATAGGTGTTAAAAAACAAAAAAAAAGTAGGAAAAGGAAAATAAAAAGAAAAAAAAAGTTTAAAGGCAGAAAGGATTATATAGTAGAAAGGGCAACAAACAAATCAAAGCACATGAATTCTGACTCCCAGCTACAACTAACTAATGAGTGACCTTGGGTATTCTGCAAATTTTACATAATATACTATAATTACATCATCAGAGTAAGTTTATTACCACCTAACACGGGACAGTAAATATATCAGAAAAGTTCCATAGGGTTGTTCAATCTCATTACATTGTGTGTGTGTGTGTGTGTGTGTGTGTGTGTGTGTTACACATGTCACATATATTATTTTATTTCATAGTGGATGCAATGCTATGTTCTTCTCCAATGCAACTCAAGGTGCAAAGCCATCCTATAAGAATCAAAGGCCTCTATGATCAATTAAAATGTTAAAAGGAAGGCAAAGTGGCAGTTTTTTTAAAAAAAAGTTCTCCCCCTGCTTTTTAGCTTATCTCTCCCCACCCCCAGCCTTTATACTTCTGATTTAGTCAAGAAAGAGTATAAAAGCATCTTATTAGCAATTCTTATGCAGGAAATATGAGCACTTGGGGTCAATTGAAAGGAAACTGGGAGAAGGGGGAGTCAAGAGGAAGAATGTCACACAATTAGACAATTTAGTTTAGCCACACACAGTTAAGGTATCATGCAAATTTGTGTAAATTTCAGATATTTAAAACATCCTTGCAAGTATTTCGTTTTATTACCTCTAAACACTTTCCCCTTTCCATGAACCTTTATTCTGATGCTTAGAAATAGTTCTAAATTCATCTAAATTATTAGTTAGGTTTTGGAGGCAGTATAGTCAAGGGTATTACTGTTTTACACGGGTTAAAAATTGTTAAACAGGCTGATCCTTATTATAGAAAGCTTCCGGGGAAGGTAGTGCTGCCCTCCCAGCAGATGTTCTAAAACTGTTGATCCTCCCCCGCCCCTTTTTTTTCATAAGGAGGATTTGGGGAACATGCTATAGGCAGTGTGTTGGTGTCTTAGTGACAAAAGCTAAATTTCTGTCTGCAGATTTCATTAAGGTTAGCTTTTAGCCTGTGCCCTCATCATGTGCCACAGATTTAATTTTGGATTAGCAAGTGCTAATCCACATGGAAATGCTCTCTATGATCCACATATGTTTAGCAACCTGATTACATTTTTAAATGTACCTTTTAACTCCTCTTGTTATCCTTAATTCTAAGAGATGTGAACAGATTAATAATATTTGTGTCTTTCCTGGTCAGTTTAACTTCTAACCAGGTAGTCTATGGAAAGCCTAGTCCCCCAAGGCAAGCCCAGAGAATCTAGAAATCTCTTGATCTCGCCTCAACTTTTAGGACAGGCCTTTTGTATTCACCGTTCTCATGAATTAAAGGACTTGACTAACTTGAGATACAGATAGTAAAACGTCTCCCTAAAAGGTTAATTATTCATTTCAGGGTACTCTTCGGAGATGTTTTAAGCCAGTGCTGCATCTGATGGGGGCAGGGAGGGTAAAAGCCATCCCCAAATGGGGCTTAGCACCCGGAGATGCCTCCAGTCGAGCTAACAAATCTCCGAAGTGGGAATAGTCAGTTTTCCCTCCACAGGGCCTCGGCGTGTGAGGGAAGGAGGGGGATGGGCAGGGGGCCATCAGGGGAAAAGTCTCCGGCCTTTCCACGTCTCTCAACACCATCCCTCCCCCCACCCGCCTCCTCTTTCCCCGAATCCTAAACAAGCGGGCGGGAGAGGGGCCCCGGGGGATGGCCGGACCTCGAGGCTTGGCCTTTGTGGCTCTGTCCTCGACGGTGGCGGGCAGGCAGGGGGGCGGGGCCGCGGCCGGAGACCCTCAGCCGGGGCTTGACCCCCAGGTGCATTGTCCGGCGGGGCCCGCCCCCTCCCCGCGGGACAGCGACAGGGCCGCCACTGACCCCCTCCTGCCGTCTCCATCCGCCGGCCGCACCGACCTCGCGGTCCCCCGACCAGGGGCCAGATGTAGAAAGTAGTCCCAGGCCGGCAGCGGCGGCGCTGTCCACTCCGCCGCCCCCGCCCCCTCCAGCCGCCGCCTCACTCCGCCCCCAGGCCGGACTCTCGGGTCCCCCCCGCCTCCCGCGAGCGGGTGTCCGTGCGCCGGCCTCGCCGAGACCACAGACACCCGCAGCCGGCCGCGCAGTGCCACGCCACGCCGGACCCCGAGCGGGAAGCCAGGCTGCGCGCGTCCAGCCGCGGCGCAGGGAGAGCCCGGAGGCGGGGGCCGGCAGGAGGACAGCGGCTGCAGGGCGGCCGGGGAGCATGCCCACGCAGCCCAGCTGAATGGCGCCTTCTCTGCGACCCCTCGCCCGGCTGCGACCGCCAGGGATGCTGCTCCGCGCGCTCCTGCTCCTGCTGCTCCTCGGCTCCGGTCCAGGTGGGAGCGCTTTCTTTTGCGTGTCTCTGCGCCTGTGGGGTTGGAGCAGGCGCGAGTGGGCTGGGGAAAGAAGAAACCGGGGCGGGGGGCGGGTGTTGGGGGAGCGGCGGGGTCCTCCGCGGTGCGCTGACCACCGGATCCTGCCCGCTCCCTGCAGCCAGTCGGGAGCCCCTGTTGGAGGCGCGAGCGGCTCGCGGGCGCTGCGGGGGCGCGCGGGCAGAGCTGTGGGCGACTCTCCTGGCGCACGCCCCTCCTCGCAGCGCTCCCTGAGCCGCAGGCTGCAGGGCCGTGGCGCCCGCTGTCCACTCATCCCCCTTTCTCCTCGCGCCATTGTCCGGGCTCCGGCCGCGTCCCAGCGTCCGCTACCAGCCGCAGTTCCGCGCCGCCCGCCCGGGCCGCCGCGGCGCACGTGGCTTTATTTATATTGTTTCCTTAGTGGCAGCCTTGCCACGCAGGGGGCGCCGCGGTTTCTCGAGGCTTCCCCTTTTTGCAGTGGGGTTTCCTCCATGTTTTAGGGCTGGGGGAAAATGGGTGAACTCAGCGTCCAGGTCAGCGCCCCGAGTGCCCCCATTTTCCAGGATCCAGATCAAGAGAGGAGGAAACAGGAGGGGTGGAATTGGAAAGACAAGAGGGTTGGAAGGTGCGTGGCTGATTTGTGCTCTGGAGGGGAGGAAGGTATTTAAAGAGGTTGCCCCCCCCCCCCCCCCAAACACACACCCCACCCCTTGTAGCCAGGTGTTTTGGGGCAGGGCCTGAAGTGTGTACGAATGTGAAGATTCCTCCAAACTCCAGGTTAGCCTTGTGCAAACTTGGATGAACTAATTTTTCTCGTTTGTGTCTGTGTTGGTTTACCCTCAAATAGATAAAAATGTAAAGTGGATGTGGTGGTTGCAGGAGACGGGGAGGAGAGATGTTCAGGAGAACGGGTACAGGTTACAAACCCCCGACTTTCCTCTTCTCTGGACGAATTAGTTTTTGTTAACATGAAAAAAGGATCAAAGTCAGATGTGACTCGGAAACACAATGGGCGCCTTCCGGAGCGGTCCTCGAAGCGCCGGGCTGTTAGGGTCGCTCGAGTAATCCCAGGCATACGTTAGAGGTCCGCAGCCGTAGCGTGGGAGCGTGACTAGTGTGTAAGTTTCCCGAGGACCTGCCTTGATGAGAAACAGATCAATCCCGGGAATTTGTAATCATGGATTCAGAACATCAGAAGGAAGATTAAATGTCCCAAAACTCCTAACACTCCCCAATCAATATGCCAGACTTTAGCTGGCCTTTGCACCGAATGCAAGAGGTGACAGGGTATTCGGTGGTCATTGCATGCCTTCTCCTGGCAGGGACAGTGTGTTTGCTTAGGATGAAGCCTTTCCTCTTCTCATAAAAATGTGTATTGGTTGATTAAGCAATCTCCTATCCCTGTTAGACTGTTAGGACCAATTAGTCACGCACTTTTTTCCAGCAGTTGGTGGTTCTAAAAAAAAAAGAAAGAATAAAAAGAAATAAAAGTTTTCTAATCCGATCACCCCCTGAGTACAATCACCAAGAGTTACCAACATTTCAAAGTTGACTGTCCATTAAATACCTACCTTACTCTGCAGATAGTAAGTAAATGGTTCTCTTTCAAGGAGAGGAGATAGAGTCTTTGCTGTAAAAGGACAGATATAAAGATGCAAACTTGTAATTTGTCACAAAAGATAAACGTACTTCCCAAAGGAGTAGGTGCCAAGGGGTCCAAAACACTTCAAGGGACAAGGAAATAAACTTGCTTGTTCACAGAGTTGGAGTTTTGCTAATGATTTCTTGTAAAATTAGACTTTTACGACTTACTCTGTTCAAGATCTTTTTGACAAGCTTGTAAAAGTAGCAAACAGCTTGTGCTTTCCTGACGATTTTGATACTCTAGCAAGGAACTTGAGAACACGATTCTTACAAGGCAGAGAAGATCATGAAATCTTCCCTATGCTTTTAGAGTGGATGTAAAAGGTGATTTTCTGATTTGTTGAAAAGGTTTGCTGAAGCTTAGATTGGTTTATTAAGGTATTTATAGGGTAACTAATATGGTTTGTTAAACTTTGTCATGTTACACCCTGCATATGTGTGTTACCATTGTGTGTTAAGAAATGATTTTATACCTATAATTCTGGATATGCCCCCCCTTTTTCCTTATAGGAGTGTGGTGCTTTAGTGAACTGTTTTTTATAAAAGAACCACAGGATGTAACTGTCACAAGAAAGGACCCAGTCGTTTTAGATTGCCAGGCTCATGGAGAAGTTCCCATTAAGGTCACATGGTTGAAAAATGGAGCAAAAGTGTCTGAAAATAAACGGATCCAGGTCCTGTCTAACGGCTCGTTATACATCAGTGAAGTGGAAGGCAAGCGAGGAGAGCAGTCTGATGAAGGATTTTATCAGTGCTTGGCAGTGAACAAATATGGAGCCATTCTTAGTCAAAAAGCACATCTTACGTTGTCAAGTAAGTATTTAAATTCTTCGTTGTTTGACACTTTTCATGGCTACATTTTGATGATATTTTTGATACACTATGTGCTAACCCTGAAAATCACACAAACATTAACAATTACCTGGAGTAGTAGTTGATGCTAACTAAAGCATGCAGAAAAATTTGAGAAAAAATAAATAAATTTGGATGAGTGATTAAGAACAAAAGTCAGGTTAGATTTAGAACACCTAAGTCTGTAGAAGTGGCTTTATATAAATTTAAGTGTTTGACATTATGGGAAGAGTTGGTTGTAAAAGTTTGGCTAAAACAGCAAAAGTTCTAAAATCTCATCTTTCGTAAATTAATAATTAAAATTTTAAAATCACAAGCAAATCTTCCTGCTTCGTAGATGGCCCTTGAGTGCTAAATCTTTCTTAAAGCCCAACCTTCCATTTCTCCGAGTGCTTTAAGATCACTCATGTTGCTTTCTAATTGTAGAGAGGGCATTGGCCAGTAATTCTCAAGCCTTTGAAGTATTCCTAGTCTTTTTCTGCTGGGAAAGAAAGAGGTTAAGGCCACTTCCATATTATGCTTAATGGATTTAAACCAGATCTTGCCCCCTTTATTCCAGTTGTCATAAAGTTTGCTGTCTAATGATTTCCTTTGTATGAACAGCCCCATCAGATCAGCCATTTGTCCAAGTGATCCAGTGGTTGGTGTCTGACCTGATATGTTGGGTGTAAAGATGGGCGTAGGATAGACGGGGATCTCCTTGTTCCCACTGAGGCTTTCCACCTTCTCAGGAGATCTAACATGCAGCACTCAAAATGACAATAGGCAGTGTAAATCTTAAAATAACAACTGTATCTTAAAAACAGTTTTTACAGGCATCCTAGCTACATTCTTTTGTTGATCCACAAAAGATAGATTTTGTGCTGCACCAACAAATTGATCATTTACAGGATGAACAATAGGAAGAGGGAGCTCTTAAGATAAAAACTTAATCTTAAGGAACTAGTTTCTTCAGGGCCTACACAGTTGAAATTTAGGGAGGTATTGGCAGGGGTTTTCTAGGTGACTCACTATGCCATAATAGTGTATGGCAATGTATATGCTACCATTGTATTAGTATTTACTTGTGCAATAATGATTAAATGTAGAAAATAAGTTGCAAGCAAGTATGTTTATATTGAAATATGTCAGAAAAGTAGAAGAGTTTCTAATTTTAGCCCTTCCCCAGAGTAGCAAAAAGCTCAGAATTTCTGATAAACTTTCTCTTTTGTTTTCCATAATCAGTGGCCAGTAATCATTTTGTTGTCGAGTGATGTTTTTTTCTGTACTGTGCTGTTTTCAGGACAATGTGCTTTTTATGCTTATGTTTGGTTGATTTAATTTTTGTGTAACATAAAGTTGTTCTATCGAGTTGTAAATTTTTCACCTTTTCAGTGTTGTGGAAAATGTTTCATCCCCAGGAGCTGTAGCTTGTATTTCTTTCCTGGAGAGGAGAGGAACAGGATAGAAAGGTGGAGGGAGGCAGATGGGCCTTGAAAGGATGAAGCATTTATCATGACCACACACTATTTCCAGGACCTCCTTAGAAGCCTGACAAAAAAAAATTCTAGGGCACCGAGAAATACCTTGAACACACACACAGCTTTGAAGTCTGAATAGCATAGTGAGTGTTATTAACAGTGAAACAAATTTAGTGTTGGCTTTTTGAGCATCTATTGATTTTTGTAACTTTGTAAAAAATAATGGATAATAAATATTAGATGTGAATCATTTTGAAAGCTGTTGTAGTGAGGTTGTTTTCATATAATGAATAGGGGAAAAAAACCTTTCTAGTGAAACTATGTAGAACTTTGCTTTGCTGTTAAATGTCAACTGTAGTCAGTTACAGGGACCACACTTCATAGGCACACATTTTATTTAACTCTGCGGAGGTATTTTGCTAGGACATTGCATTCAGTATTATAGATTTAAAATTAATGCATGCATAGTGGTTTTAGATTTCCCTTTAGAAATTTGAGACTTCTTAGAGATTCTGAATTCACAAAGTTAGTTTTGATATTTAAGAAGCAATGTTCAATGATGTGGGCTCAAATGGCTTTATCCTATGTTCAGAGTAAAGACGTTATACATATTAAACAGGAAGAGGATAGGCATTAAATGGACATTCTGTTTTGCTTTTTTTTTTTTTTAAGCTAGTTCTCCTAGTTATTGATAGCAGCAGGGTGCAAGTGTGTTCTTTTTATTTTCTAATCAAAGATTTGTCAGCAAAGCATATCTTTTGGCTCAGAAGTGTAATAATACAACGTCTGAAACTCTAAAACTTTAATCTGCACAAGTTTAGATTTTTAACACACGGGCAATCAAGTCTTGGTTTCTAAACTTAGGAACTAGAAGCTGAAAGTTGCACTCTAGGCAAGAATTCCATTATTCATGTGTAAATTAGGAATTCACAGGGTTAAAAGGTTAGAAACTGGCCAGGATGAGGTTTACCCTTGTGATAAAGAGCAGATGACCCTCATTCATTGGCCAAAGCTTTCATGTAGCTCTTCTGCAAAGTTAGTTATTGCCATGAATTGTTCTTGAGGAATGCAGAAATTCAAATGTGAACAGGCCTTTCCTTAAGTGTCACTATGGAGCCTTATCTCCCAAGCACATCAGAGCTGGCTGCAGGGACAAGGTTCCTCCCCAAAGGCCTGGAGGCTTGCTTTCCTGTTGTTCATCCAAGCACAAAAGAATTTGTCTAACTTAGTTTTTCTAAGGCATCCCATTTTTAAAGGAAAGTATAGGGTTAAAGTAATATTTAGGTTTTTTAAAAAGATAATCCTTTTTATGGATAGGCATTTTAGCTGTTTTACATTTTCATGAAATTAGAATAGAAAGGGGAATGTGTGGGAGGCCCTTCTTCTGGTTGCATGCAAAGCAAGAACAGAGGATTAAGCGGTTTCCTATAAATTTCAGTGTTTTTAGCTTTTGGCAAATCGAATTTTCACTTTCACGGGTGCTAAATCTTCACTCTAAATAACTTAATTTAAATATTTTAGTAGTAAGAAATAATCTGTGGGCATTTTGATGTTTCTTGCATTCTTAACATTAAAGTAAGATAAATTTCATAGGAAAGCATTAGTGTTGTAAAATGGTCTCATATTTCAACAAGTTTAAATGAAGATAAGAGAAGAGACATTTGAGAGAAGTAAAGGAGGAGGCGGGTTGTGTTCTGTGATGTGTAAAAGACTGGCTGTAAGCTAGTGATTGAACAGGAAGCTAGTTGTTTATTTCCTTTCCATAAAAGGTGGAAATTGAAGTCTTTGGATAGAGGGAAAGAGAACATAAAGCTGGTTTATATTTCTTAGGTATTTCAGGACTGTTCACATGGGTGAAAAATAATTTTTAAAGTGAGTATTTGTAGCTGGAAGACCATAGTATTGTAACTTTATGATTTTTTTTTTTCAAAATTTTGAGGTTAGTTTTGGCATCTACAAAGTTGGGGTGGAGGAGGGGGAAGATGGTCTGTTTCTATACCTTTACATGGCAATAGTGATTTCTTTTAAAAGGATGTAGTTTGTTTTCCATGGATAAAATGTTTATCACTTCAGTTTAAATGGAGATGACACTTGAGAGGTTTTTTGGTGTTGTTCTTGTTAGATTAATGAAAAACTGTTCTATGAGTGTGATTTCTGTTTTCAAGAGTAATACATAAATTATAACCCAAAGTCGATGTTGAAATGAGTTCAGACATATTGAGAACATTTAATGATTCACATTAAAAAAAAAAAAAAAGGTGGGTGGTTGAAAAGAAAGATAAGCACTGGGAGAGTGTTAGCCTACATTTTGGATTTTATTAATGATCAGGAACCCAAGATGAAGCTTTTTGCTACATTGTTACTTTTTATTGAGATTTGTAGGTGCTGTAAAGGGTAGAGCTTCTCTTACATGTGTGCAATTCACTTCAAGCTCTAATTCAAGAGTAGTAGCAAAAGTAAAGGTCATTTGATTTCAGAAAAATAAGACAGAACTGAGGTATTGAGAGAGACCAATCTACCAACACTGTAGGTAAGGTTTACATGATGCTTTCTGGGATCCAAGGTCTTTAAAGAGAAGCGGTGATAGTTCAGAAGTGTATGTTTAACTTAAAATTTGACCATCTTAAAATTGCTTCAATCAGAGAAGTAAAAGCACATAGAGTTCTACAGGCTTATATACGATGACACTTAGTTCTTTAAGTCTGTCTACTTAAAAGGTTTATCAGGTACCTGATAATCTCTGGGTAATGGAACCAGTTTTTCCCACTTTGCACTTGATTAGTGAGGATCATTTCTCATCTTCAGAAACCTGTAACACTATCTCACTGTTGTTCAAAGTTGTTGGATTTTAAATTTTATAACCAAGCAGGATCCATTAAGGGGTATAATTATGATTTGCTTTAAGATGTATATGAGTTTGTTTATTTTATTTCTGTCCAGCCTCTTAATGGAATTTTGCAAGGGCATTCGGTATGCCCTCTTTTGTCAGCTATCTCTGATTATTCTAAAGAAAGGGTCTCACTCTCAGCTGTTGTTTGCCAAGGGATTTGTTGTCATTGCTCCTGAATTTAACAGCTGGGCCTATTGATGGAGTCCAAAGCAATTTAAAAGAACACCAAAAAACCAAAGAACAACAACAAAAAAACAAACAAAACACAAGAAACAACCAAATCTTTTAAGCAAGGTGTTAGGTTGAAGGAGTATTTCAATTAATAAATAAATGTATTTGAGGTTACTTTTTTGAAAAGCCTAATATTCCTAGCTACAATTTTGAGAGGTGATTTTTCTCTCTCATAGGCAGATTTGCTCACTTAGGATTGATTACTTTCAGCTTTTAAATTGGCATTTTCTGTGCTCACTTTGGCAGCACATATACTAAATTGGCATTTTCTATTTATATGAAAAATAATAGTGTTGGACATTTTGTTGAGGATCATACTTGAATTTTAACAACAGCTGTGGTTGTGGAGATGTTTTAAGAGAAAACTTAAAAATTGTACCCCAGCTTAAGTTTTCACTTTCAGTCAAGACTATTTTAATACTTCTGATTTTCCAGACTCTTTAGTAAAGCATTTTTTTAAATCATCATTTAAATTTGGTAAATAAGAGAGTAAGAAGAAGACACAGTTGTGATCACTGAACAATAAATATTGGCAGTTGCCTTAACATGATAGTCTGCACATAGCAGTCTCACAGCCAGCAGTTGCAAAAAAGGTAAAAATGTACTAACTTACCTTCAGTGGCTGTAATTCTGTAGCCAAGTGAATCGCTCCAGGGATATGTATTGCAGAGAATAAAGGTGTCATCCTCACAAAGGTCTCTGACACTAATCTGACAAATACTTTCCTGACTTTTACATTCCTTTTTTCTTTTTTTCACCTCTGATTCTCAGAAACTGCTTTTGATGAGCTTTAAAAGCAAAATTCTTATAGGCTGAGCAAAAGGCATGACTTAAAAATGTTTATTCTTTCAGTTTCTGGAGGGTTTGCCCTTTATGCATGTTTGTGTGTATTTGTCTGTGTATGTATATGTATGTATGTATTGCTTTAGCATTTGTGATTGGATTAATCAAGTGACTATTGGAGAATACAATCATTATCAGGGTTCTGGTTTCAAACTTGTATCCTCACTGAGCTTATTTCTAAGGGACTGATGGAAGGGAAATTTTCTTTTAAAGATTCACTTTATGAAATGATAGTAAATCCCCGTTTAAAATAGTGTGATCGTTTTTGTGTGTGCTTTTTTAATGATGCTGCTTTATATGGACTACTTTCTCTAAATCATATTCTTTTGGAGTGATCCTCCACAATGGCCTTTGTATTATTTTGTGGTCTTTTTGGTACTACTCAAAATGGATCTTTCACTCCACCAACCTTAAAAAACAATAACAACAAAAAAGATACTGTATTTCCTGTGGATTGCATTTCTCAGGGTTTCTCAGCTTTGGTGCGATTGACATTTGGAGCTAGGTAATTCTTCATTGCGGAAGCTGCCTTACGCAATGTAGGATGTACATCAGCATCCCTGGTCTGTGCATACCAGATGCCAGCAGCACCCCTTCCCAGTTGTGAAAACCAAAAAACGCGTTGTGGGAAGCAAAACCACCCCTGGTTGAGAACTACTGATGTTTCTGACAGAGGTGGAAAACTTTCCAAGTGATATTGGGCCATTACTTATTTTAATGGTGTCTGTTTTATGCTTGATAATCTACTTTTTTTGGGTGTTAACAGCACTAAATTTATTGATTGAAGAAGTAGCTACTATTTTTAAGTATTGTGAAGGAAGCTTGATTAAGAAAAATGTGTTTGGGTCATTTTTTGTCTGAGTGTGAGTGATGTCGTCTCTCCATTCCTTATTCACACAAGGTACATTTAAGCCTGCTATTAAGACTTCACTCTTCTATAGGTCCATTCATTTTGATTGTAGTATTTAGATCTTTTCTTGAGGATATCTAGTCAAAGAGTAAATGGAAATTGCAGTGAACCCTGTTTATTCAGTACATTTTATTTTCTTGATGTGCTGGGCATGGTAGTTGAAAAAATACGATAAATCTCCATGTGTGGTAAATATTAAAAAAACATCTTTTGTGATGATCTGCATGGACACAAGTAAAACTGTATGAGGTTAACAGCCCAGAGAATAACATTTGCTGTGTGGTAGGT
Source organism: Panthera onca (assembly GCF_046562875.1). Lineage (NCBI taxonomy): Eukaryota > Metazoa > Chordata > Mammalia > Carnivora > Felidae > Panthera > Panthera onca. Next base: position 48,664,206 of record NC_138344.1, read on the forward strand.
GGTTCTTTGAGTGAATGGTGAACAGAAATCTTTTCAGCTGACTCAACAGTACCAGAGACTGACTTTGGGCAGAAACAATTTAACTTTCTCTAGATAATGATGTAAAGATGGTAGTGTCTTGAGAGGGAATCAAGGGTAAGTAAAGGGAAAATAATTAGACACTATAGTATGTTAACTAGCACACAGAAAGTTGCAGGCAAATTTTGAGTGGTTATTATGAAGTACTTGTTTTAGATTACTTGATAGCAGTGGGTGGGGATTTCATATTCTTCATCTTTCTCAAAGTATCACTCTTTGTGTTTGGCTTTCGTTTTGGTTAGCTATTTATGCTAGTTAATATTGCTGTATGCAGTTGGTCAGCTGTAGGGCCAGTAGCCACTGGTTGCCCAAGTGGCCATTGAGATGGATGAAGGAGGGAGCATGATCTTTTCATGAGTGGCTCTAGTGCTGAGCAAGGATGGCTGAACATTAGCTTTGTGTGTTCTACTCCAAAAAAAGTGCTTGGAGTAGAACAAATCATCAGTTCAAATTAGAAGAGAAAAATGCACATTCCCTTATGTTTAAGGAAAATAGTATTCATGTCAAAATAGAATTTTAGTGTTCTTCAGTTCTTGTTTTCTTATTCTTGTAGTCATTTCATAAAGAAACTATGAAGTTGACAGGTGCCAATAACTTGTAAATATTCTTAATGCTGCTATAGATTTGAAATGAACCAAGCAAGCTTGGTTCTAACTTTATTTTTTTAATATTTATGTACTTATTTTTGAGAGAGAGAAAATCCCAAGCAGGCTCCATGCTATCAGTGCAGAGCGCGCCGCAGGGCTCAATCCCACGAACCGTGAGATCATGACCTGAGCTGAAATCAAGAGTCAGATGCTTAACTGACTACCCACCCAAGTGTCCCCCTGCTGCTATGTTTTTCAGTTCAGTTGCTCAGAGCAGTGGTGGAAAAGCAGAAGGACAAAAGACCAAAGAACCAATCATTTATTTCTTCTCCATTGCTGGTGACTTATATGACTGTAGACAAATCACTTAATCATTCTGATCCCTACCTGTCTATATGTAAAACTGGGTAGTTGGGGGGGAAAAAAGGAGGGGGGGATGGATGTTGAGCAACATAGTACTCTTATTTTTGTAATTCAGTTGTTGTAATTCTAAGTAAATGGCCAATAAATTATATTTTTTACAAGACTGAGTCCAATCATACATTGTAAGAGAATGATTTAAGTCATTGAGAGAAAATTAAAACAGCTTGACCATTATTTAACTTAGTACTTTTAAGAATTCATAGTATTGCTGTGAATCATAGGGGAATCTGTTTTGGTGGGTGGGGGGAGTCTTAAACCAATACTGATTCATTTGAATTAGTACTGTTTTTAAGTACTATTTTTAATAGTACTATTTTTAAGTACTATTTTTAAGTATTTATTTTATAGAAAAATAAGTTACTTTGGCAGTGGGCAGTTCAGAATAGTTGGGCCCTTTGAAGGTTGGCATAGTATATGAAAGATGTAACTTCACAAATGTGTCTGGTTTTGCTAACAATTAATAGTGTATTCTGATATTTATTGACTCTTTTAAAAAAAATAGTGCTAGTTTCATCTTAACAGCTTTGCTAGTATATTAGTGTTTTAGTAGAAATAGATTATGCTGCCTCCTCCCACCCACCACCAATTCCTATTAAGAATGATAAGGTTTAATTTTCCCCCCAGCCTTCAAACTGAGTTAGCTTGAGTCCCTCTGATTGGATTTAAAGTAACTCCAATTAAAATATTGACCTCAAAGTGAACACATAATAAGAAAAAAATGCTTTGATGTTGGTATTGCTGTTTTGGTATTTCTTTTTAAAAGAGAGATGACAACTTTTTAAAAATAATTTTAACAGTTAAATATATTTACTGGTTTTTAAAAATAAAGCTCATTTTTTTATGTGTTCTAGAAACATATGCTTAACATATGTTTTATATGTTAAATAAAGCTCATTTTTATATGTTCCATGCTGTCCTAGTAATACTTTTATCATAATTTTACTTGAGGGATCAACTTCAGTAAAGCAGCAAGATTACCAAAAAGTTTCACCAGAATATTATTAGAGTTATCCCAGTGATGGAATACGATTTCTTCAAAACCTGCAAGGATCTTTACCTGGATGATTTGCCACATTTTTAGAAATCTGTGATAATATATGAAAGATAGTATACCAGTAGGAGAAACTTGGTGAAATTTAAGTTTAATTTTCAGTCCACCAGATGTCTGCTTGGAAGCTATGATATTTAGGGAGAGAATTTTACTGCTTAGGAAATGGTACACTGAGAAATTACAAGTGAATCCACAGTTGGTCAGTAGAGAAGTGACTGATTTCTTATACTAGAATTGACTCTTCTCAGGACAAAAAGAAGCTGACAATCAGAAGTTTTGCCCTGTTAAACAATTTTCAGAAGGGAATGACATTTTTAAAAAATGGAATGAAAGACCAAGAGAAAGTACATTATTAGTTTTCTGATTTCCAAACTTTTAAAGACTTGTTAAGATACTGGCCATGAGCATTTTGAAGAGATAAGATTTTCTGAAACCTATAGTCAGTAGAAAGTCCTTGCTCCCTAATTTGTCTTGCGGTATCATTTAGCGTTCCTTCAACATGAGTTAAGATCAAACTTGTAGTCATAGAAATTTCTATTTCGCCAATAAGGATTATGAAGTTGGAAGGAGTACCTTGCCCAGGGGTACAGATGCTAGATCTGGGACCAGAGCTCAGGTTAGCTTAGAGTCTAGTCATGAATTTGCAGTGTTTAAGTTAAAGATTTTCTGGGACGCCTGTGTGGCTCAGTTGGTTAAGCGTTCCGACTTTGGCTCAGGTCATGATCTCACGGATCATGGGTTTGAGCCCTGTGTCGGGCTCTGTGCTGACAGCTCAGAGCCTGGAGCCTGCTTTGGATTCTGTGTCTCCCTCCCTTTCTCTCCCCTCTCCTGTTCTTGCTCTGTCTCTCAAAAATAAGTAAACATTTAAAAAAATTTTTATCCTATGTATTATGTGGAAATGTATCCTTCTATATTCAAATATATTTCATCTAGTCCGGAATATAGAAAAGAGAATGGTAATGGAACTGACCCTGAGATTAAAGACACTTCTTTAATTTCGTAATATTTATTTTGAAAGTATGACTTTGGGGTGCCTGGATGGCTTAGTTGATGAAGTGTTCAACTCTTGGTTTAGGCTCAGGTCTTTATCTTGTGGTTCTTGAGATCCAGCTCCATCTGGCTCTGTGTTGACAGCATGGGGCCTGCTTGAGATACTCTCTCTCCCCTTGTCTCTCTGCCCCTCCCCTGCTCACGCTCTTTTGTGCTTGTGTATCCTCTTTCTCTCAAAAATAAATAAATAAACTTTTTTTTTTAAGAATGACTGAAAAAAAACAAAGTATGACTTGGGGTGCCCGAACGGCTGAGTCATTTGAGCATTTGACTTCTGCTTAGATCAAGATCTCTTGGTTCCTGAGTTTGAGCTCCCCCATTGGGCTCACTGCTGTCGTGCAGAGCCCGTTGTGGATCCTCTGTCCCCCTCTCTCTCTGCCCCTCCCCTGCTCACACACCACACTCTCTCTCTCAAAAAAAGAAAAGTATGACTTTATCAATGCACAACTCACCCTTTACTACTGTATTTGTATAAGGTTTTGTTGTTGATGGTGATGTAGTAAATAGGCAATTTTGAAATAAAATCACTAATGTGTTTCTATTTAAAATGTCCTGTAACGCTTCATGGAATTTCTTTTCCTGTGTAGAACCTCAGTGCAGTGAGATTGACGTCCAGTCCTTTTAGAAGTTTGGCAGTTGATATATTTGTACAAATGGAAGTTTGAGCTAAAGCAGTGGTTTTCAATGTATTTTTAAATAACTCCAATGGAGTGAGGCTCTTTCATAGTCAAAAGGTTGAGATTTGGGGTGTGTGGGTGGCTCAATTGGTTAAGTATCTGACTTTTGATTTCAGCTCAGGTCATGATCTCATGGTTTGTGAGATCCAGCCCTGAGTTGCACTCTGTGCTGACAGTGTGGCGCCTACTTGGGATTCTCTCTCTCCTTCTCTTCTCTCTCTCCCCTGCTCTCTGTCTCTCTCACACACACACTCCCTCTCTCTCAAAATAAATAAACACTTAAAAAAGAAAAAAAAGGTTGAGATTTAAATAAATGGTTGATTATGTGTCATTATTATTATCTCCTGGAAAGATGGGCATAGTGATAGCCTATGTGTAGCATGGAAATTTTCTTAGTAGCAGTTTTATTGAGCTAGAATGCATAGATCACAAATTTCACCTTTTGAAAGTATTTATTATTCTTTGGGTTTTATGCATCTGTCACCACTAATTCAAGAATATATTCATCACCCCAAAAAGAAACCCCACACCTCCTGGTTGTCCCTTCACCTACACACTGGAACCACTAATCTAATTTCTCTCTCTGGGTTTGCCTATTCTGGATGTATCATAAAAATAGAATTGTACAGTTTGTGGAGTTTTGTGTCTGGTTTCTTTCACTTAGGATAATATTTTCAAGGTTCATCCATGTTGTAGTATGTATCAGTACTTCATTTTCATGGTTGAATAAGATTCCATTGTATCATGCACCGCATTATATTAGTCTAGTCATCTGTTGATGAACAATTGGATTGTTCCTTCTTTTAGCTATTGTAAGGAATTCTGCAGTGAACATGGGCATGCAATTATCTGAGTCCCTGTTTTCACTTCTTTTGGGCATATGCCTAGGAGTGGAATTGCTAGATTATATGGTAATTCTACATTTAACCTTTTGGGGAGCCACCTAACAGTTTTCCATAGTCCCTGCACCATTTTATATTCCCACCACTAATGTGCAAGGGATTTAGTTTTCCCATGGCCTCACCAATACTTGTTATTTTCCTTATTATTATTATTATTATCATTATCCTATAGTAAATGTGAAGTGTTATCTCATTGTGGCTTTGATCTGCATTTCACTAATGACTAGTGATCTTTTCATGTATTTATTGGCCATTTGTAAATTTTTTTTTTGGAGAAGTATCTACTGCCCTTTTTTAAAAGTAGGTTGTTGATTTTTTGTTGTTGGGTTGTAGTAGTTTTTGTTTGTTTGTTTTACATATTCTGGATATTAAACCCTTATCACTTTTATGATTTGCAAATATTTTCTCCAATTCTGTATTTTGTCATTTCACTTTTTTGATCACTTTCTGGTTAATGTCCTTTGATGCACAAAGTTTTTAATTTTTATTAAATCCAATTTATTTTTTCTTTTGTTGCTTATGCTTTGTTATACCCAAGAATCCATTGCCAAATCCAGTGGTAGGAATCCAACTTCACACTTTTGCATGTGGAAATCCAGTTGTTCCAGCACTGTTCACTGAAGAGACTATTCATCCCTTGTTTTTATTATTATTATTTTTTTATTAAGAGAGCACAAGCAAGGGAAAGGGGCAGAAGGAGAGAGAGAGAATCTTAAGCAGGCTCCATGCTCAGCACAAAGCTGGATGCAGAGCTCCATCCCATGACCCATGAGATCATGACCCAAGCAGAAATCAAGAGTTGGCCACTTAACCGACTGCATGACCCAGGCATCCCTATTCATTCCTTATTGAATGGACTTGGCACCTTTGTTGAAATCTATTAGCCATAGACATGTAGGATTTATTTCTGGACTCTTGCTTCTATTCTGTTGGTCTGTATGTCTGCCTTTATGCCAGTACCATACTATTTTGATTATTGCAGTGTGAAGTAAGTTTTAAATTAGGAAACGTGAATATTCCAAATTTGGTCTTTCTTAAGACTATTTTGACTGTTCATAGCCCCCTGCACGTCTACGAATTTTATGATTGGCTTCCCATTTCTGCATAAAAGAATCTTAGAATTTTGATTTGGATTGCTTTGAATGTGTAGAAAACTTGGGTAATACTGATATCTCAATAATATTAATTATAATTAATTAATAACAACATATTATTGGAAAAGTCCATGTATTCAGGTCTTTATTTTCATTCAGCAGTGTTTCATAGTTTTCAGTCTGCAAATCTTTCACCTTTTTAATGAAATTTATTCCTAGGTATTTTATTCTTTAAGATGCTTCTGTAAAATGGAATAGTTGACTGCTGGTGTGTGTAAGCCCAATGGCTTTATGTGTGTTGATCTCATACCCCATAATTCGTCTGAATACATTTATTAGCTTTAGTAGCTTTCTTGTTGGTTCTTTGGAATTTTCCATATATAGAATCATGTTATCTGTGAACGATATAATTTTACTTTTTTTTTTTTTTTTCTGGTTTGGATGCCTCTTACATCTTTTTCTTATCTAATTCCTCTGGCTAGAACTTCTAGCACAGTGTTGAATAGTCTGCACTTCCTGTTCCTAAAGCAAAAATATGGCTGTTATCACTGCAAAAACTGCAGCATCTGATGGGAAAGTGCTTATGTGTGGTACATACAGGTTACTAACAAGGCTTACCTCAAACAGTTTTGCAGAACTTGTCAGAAGTCTTGTAACTCTTACCAAGTGGAAAATATCACCTGTCAAGTAAATCAGATGTTTGCATTTTGTACCTGAATTGGGTGGTGGTAGAGTTTTAGTGTATGGGTATTTTTGTAAAAGAGGCTAGGTTTCCAGTAACCTCAGGTTTTCATTACTTTTTGGTAGGAGTTGTAGAAATAATATTCAACTGGAATATGGAGCCTCGGTGTAAGTTTCCTTCTGCTCTTAAAAATCTTGGTCATGTTAACCTCTTAAAATACTATTACCTCACTTGCCGTGTGGAAGAATGATTACCTGCTACTCAGAGTCTAAGAGAAAGCAAACTGGGTAACTGGTTTCTAAAAAATACATATGTGTGTGTGTGTGTATGTATTACATACATATATGTATATATTTTCATATATATGTGAAAAGCTTTCTGTGTTTCACCATTGAGTATGGTGTTAGCCATGGATTTTCCATAAAATCCATTTATCATGGTGAGCAAGTTCCCTTATATTTCTAGTTTTCTAGGTATTGTATGATGGAAAGGTGTTGGATTTTTTCACATGCTTTTTCAGTGTCAGTTGCAGTGATCATAGAGTTTCTTTCCTTGTTCTGTTAATGTTGTATATTGATTTTTTTTTTTTCTGTTGAACTACCTTGAATTCCTGGGATAAATGTCACTGGAATAAATCTCACTTGGTCAATACAGTCTTTTAAATATGATATTAGATTGTTTGCTAATAGTTTCTTGAGATTTTGCATCTATATTTATAAAGATGTCTGTAATTTTCTTGTGATGTGTATCTGGCCTTGACATTAGAGTTGGGCTCATAGAATGAGTTAGGAAGAGTTCTTTCCTCTTTGTTGAGAGAGTTTGTGAACATTTGTGTTAATTCTAATTTAAATAATGAAGCCATTTGGTCCTGGACTTTTCTTAGTTGGGAGGCTTTTGATTACTGGTTCAGTGTCATTACTCATTATAAGGCTATTGTGATTTTTAATTTTTGAGTCATTTAGATAATTTGTATGTTTTTAGAATTTGTACATTCATATAGTTTATCTAAATTATAGGTGTAAAGTTCATGATATTGTCTTATAATCTTTTTTTTTTTGTAAAGTTGGTACTAATGTCCCCATTTTTGCTTCTCTGTTGCTTCTTTTTTTTTTTGTCAGTCTAGCTCACTATTTGTCAATTTTGTTCATCTTTTCAAATAACCAGTTGTTTCTGTTGAATGTCTTTGTTGTTTTTATAGCCTCTATTTTATTTATCTCCATTCTAATCTTTATTCTTTTCTTCCTTTTGTTAGCTTTGGGTTTAGTTTTTATTTTTTCTCATTCTTAAAGATGTAGTTAAGGTTATTGATTTGAGACTTGTTTCTTATTTAATGTAAGCATTTACAGCTACAGATCTTCTGAGCACTGCTTCCACCAAAACTCCATAAGTTTTGGTGTGTTGTATTGTATTGTCATTTTCATTAGTCTCAAAGAATTTTTTTTCTTCTTTTTAAAAATCTCTTCTTATTGGGACACCTGGGTGGCTCAGTTGTCTAAGTCTCAGTTTTGGCTCAGGTTATGGTCTCATGGTTCATGAGTTTGAGCCCTGCATTGGGTTCTGTGCTGACAGTGCAGAGCCTGCTTGGGATTTCTCTTTCTCTCTTTCCCTCTCTCCCTCTCTCTCTGCCCTTCCCCGGCTTGCTCACTCTCTCTCTCTGTCAAAAAGATAAACATTAAAAAAAATTGAAATTTCTTCTTAATATTTCTTCCTTGACCCATTGATTAATAGTGTGTTGTTTAATTTCCACTTGGCATGTGAGTTTTCCAGTTTTCCTTCTGTGCTTGTAATTGGAGAAGATACCTTGTATGAATTTAATCTTTAAAAATGTATTGGGACCATTTGGTCTGTCCTGGAGAATGTTCCATGTATACTTGAGGAGAATTTGTGTTCTTCTCTTACTGGGTAGAGTGTCTTTATATGTCTATTAAGTCTAGTTAGTGTACAGTATTGTTCAAGTCCTCTATTTCCATATTGTTCTGTCTAGATGTTTTATCCATTGTTGAATGTGCTGTGCTGAAGTGTCCAACTATTATTATAGAACTATTTATTTCTCCCTCAATTCTGTCAGTGTTTGATATATTTTATATATATATATGTTGTATATATATATATAACATATATATATTTTATATTTTTATACATGTATGGCTTTATATATACATGGATCAACTCTGTTGTTTGGTACACATGTTTAGAATTGTTGTATGTTCTTGATGAATTGACCCTTTTATTAGTATGTAATATCCTCCTTTGTCTCTTGTAATGGTGTTTTACTTAAAATCTATTTTGTCTGCTATTAGTACAGCCACCAGCTCTCTGTGAGTTATCATTTGCATGGAATATCTTCCCATCCTTTCACTTTCAGCCGATTTATGTCATTGGCTATAAAATCTATCTCTTGTAGACAGCATATAGTTAGATCCTGGGTTTTTTCATCCAGTCTTCCAGCCTCTACCTTTTGATGGAGACTTTAATCCGTTTGCATTTAATATATTTACTTATAAAGAAGGATTTCTGACATGTTGCTGTTTATTTCTGTACGTCTTCTATCTTTTTGTCCCTTCTTTCTTCCACTACTACATTCTTTTTGGTTTTAGTTGATTTTGGTTAGTGAACCATTGTGACTGCCTTCTCATTTCTTTTGGTGTATATATTTAGGTTTTCTTTGTGGTTACCACAGAGATTACACTTAATATCCTGTATCTTAACAATCTAGTTTGAATTGATGCTACTTTAATTTCATTCTCCTGTGAAGTTCAGTCTCTCCTTTTATGTTACTGTGATACATTACATCTTTATACATGTGTGCCCAGTAATAGAGATTTGTAATTATTTTTATACATTTGTCTTTAAATTATGTAAGAAATAAAAGTGGAGGTACAACCCAAAAAATAGAATATTGTTGACTGTAATATTTCCCTATTTAGTTACATTTATTGGAGATCTTTATTTCTTCATATGGCTTTGAATTACCGTCTACTGTCCTTTCATTTCAACCTGAAGGACTCACTTTAGCATTTCTAGTAGGGCAAGTCTAGTGGGATAAGCTGCCTTAGCATTTGTTTATCTGGGAATTCTTAATATCTCCCTCATTTCTGAAGGACAATTTGGGTATGGAGTCCCTGTTTCACAGTTTTTTATGTCTCTTTAAATATGTCATCCAGCCCCCATGGTCTCTGATGAGAAATCAGCTCTTACTCTTATTGAGGAAAAGTAAGATGTGATGAGTTTCTTTTGCTGTTTTCAAGATTCTCTTTTTTTCTTGCAGTAGTTTGATTATAAGTATTTCTTTGTGGATCTCTTTAATTTATCCTACTAAAATTCATTGAATTTTGTTTGGTAAATTCACTTCTTTCATCAAATTTGTGAAGTTTTCAGTCATTATTTCTTCAAATATTCTGTCTATTCTCTCTTTCTATCCTTCTCTCCTCCTTGTAGAACTCTCACAGTGCAGCTTTGCACAGTGGCAGTATTGTAGTCAATGAGGTTTATCCGGGGCGTGATTATTGGTAATAGAAGTCTCACAGTGCATATTATGGCCTGCACAGTGGGGTCCCACATGTCTCTTAGGCTCTGTTCACCTATCCTTTTTTTTTTTTTTTTTTTTTTTTTTTTGCATATCTGTATTTTCTTCCCTATGGCTTTTATTTTTTTTAAGTTTTCATTTAAATTCCAAGTTAGTTAACAGTGTAATATTAGTTTCAGGTGTACAGTTTAGTGATTCAGCACATACATACAACATCTGGTGCCCATCAAAATAAGTGCATTCCTTAATCCCCATCACCTATTTAATCTATCCCCAACCCACCTCCACTTTGGTAACCATCAGTTTGTTCTGTATAGTTAAGAGTCTATTTCTTGGTTTTCCCTTCTCTATTTCCCTCTATGATTATTTGCTTTGTTTCTTAAATTCCACTTATGAATGAAATCATGTGGCATCTAACATTTAATGCCAGATAATAATAGATAATAGCAGCTGTGTGGGGGGAGGATCATTTTCTATGCACTTTACGTGTATTTATCTAATCCTTATTATAATTTTATGTGATAGATACTATTATTTTCATTTTAAAGTTTGAGCATCTGAGGAACAAGATCTTATTCATTGCTGATGATTTTGTCTTTTCTTTCATGATTTTAAGTATTTTTATTATCTTACAATTTCCTTCAACTGTGCTATTACCTCAAGTTCTTGAGGTGTCAGCCTCCTTTTCATGTCTGGTAATTTTCCCTTATGGCAGATTGTTTCCTTATGTGATTTTTAATTTTTGATTATGACCTCATCTTCGGTAAGGCTTACTGTATCCTATATTATGGAAGTATTTGTTTCTTTTTGGTGCCCCAGTGTTCCACTGGTCACACACCAATTGTGGTGTTAATTCTTTGCTGCTCTACATTAGTTGTATACATTTACATTTTACACAATTCTGTGGTATAGGCCAGGGGTTTATATTTGTCATGGTAAACATTTTCTCTCATCAGTAATAAAGCCTCCTGATTGCTAATCTGGCTGGTCAGTGAGTTTTTCTACTGACCCTTTGTCTAAGCACGGTCAAGATCCCAACTTCAAGTCTCCATTAGTTATGTTGTGATGGAACAATAGCACTTCCTCCTTCCAGAAGCCTGTAGCCACATCTGGAGCATCATGACACCAGGCCAGAGTTTACTACTCTGACCTTGACCTTGAAATTTCGTTAGTGGTGGTGATACTGTTTTGAATATGTTCTGTGCAGCATTTCTAAGTGTTTTAAAGTGGGAGAGAGCCTCTATGTTCCCTGTCTACTGTTTTGTAAGGAATGAAATAAGGATGGAGTCTTAAAGAATCTCTTTGTACCTTATAAACGACATGCCTGATGTTTGAGGACTTAGTTCCTAACTACCTAAGTTCACTTCTCTGTATAATCCTAGCTCTCTTCATTTTAGTTTTCATCATTCCTCCTAACTGCATTTCTGTCTTTCTTTATTATCTAGTCCCCATGTTAGTTAATGGGATTTTTCAGTGACCTTAAGTGATACATCCTTCTACTTCCAGAGCCCCAAAATACTTGGCATGTTGTAGGCACTAAAATACTTGCTGATTGAGAATTTTGTGTTTAGGCTTATTTATGATTTAGGACTATCATTCATTTTTTTGACATATATTTATTGAAAGCCTACTCTGCTAGGTCCTGAGAATGCTGTGGTTAATAAAAATCAGTCTCTGACTTCACTGATTAGTTAAGGAGGGAAAGGAATTCATACATAAGTAATAACTAATATAGTATGGTTGTGCAGTAGTAGAGTGTGCTCCTAGCAGAGTTATATATGTGGTATTATTTTCCCCAACTTTTTTTTTTTTTAATTTTTTTAACGTTTATTTATTTTTGAGACAGAGAGAGACAGAGCATGAACTGGGGAGGAGCAGAGAGAGAGGGAGACACAGAATCGGAAGCAGGCTCCAGGCTCTGAGCTGTCAGCACAGAGCCCGACGCGGGGCTTGAACTCACAGACCGTGAGATCATGACCTGAGCCGAAGTCGGACGCCCAACCGACCAAGCCACCCAGGCGCCCCAATTTTCCCCAACTTTTTATGTCGAAAATTTTCAGGTCTACAGAGAAGTGGAAGGATAGAATGAACAGCAGAATATCTTTCACCTAGATTCCCAGCTGTTAATTAACATTTGCCACATTTACTTCATCCTTCTTTCTAAAAAAGTTACAGACGTCATAACACTTCACCTCTAAATACTTCCTTATGCATCTCTGAGTCTGGGATAGAGAGTGAGGGGCACTTAAGAACAGGTGCTTGTGGAAGTGATGTCTAAGCTAAAATTTAAAGGAAAACTAGATTTTAGTTAAATGAGGGGGGTGCATAGGTCAGTAAGTTACAGTAGTGAGAAACAACATGGTATGTGTGGAATAATAAGCTTTTTGGTGTTGCTGGAGAGTAATTTCAAGGAAATAGTAGCCAGAAATGCAGTTGGAGATGTGGGCAGGATCCACTCAAGGAGACTCATTATATACCATATATCATTTTAAGGAACTTGCAATTTAATCCATGAATGATGAGCTGCAGAGGATTGGATTGGTCAGTTTTTTAGATCCTACTAGAGTCTGGGAGGAAGACAGAAGTCAGGTGAACAGGGCTAGAGGCAGGTTGGAGGCTGTGATAGCAGCAGGGTGAAAGCTTATAAGGGCCTGGACTGGAGCAGTGATAAGGGGATGAAGGAGAGAGAGAGACTTTAGGTTATAATTAGGATTAAAAATTGGCAGTACTCACTAGATGTGGGGAGTAAGGGAGAGGAAGAAGTTTGGGATGATGTCAGTATTTCTAGTTTGGGTAACCTGGTGAATGGTGGGCCACCAACTAAAGTAGAAAACACAGGAAGAGGAACTAATACAGGGATCAAGGTTATGAGTTTGGCGTGGAAAATGCTCATTGTAGGTGTCTGTGACATGTCTAGATGGAACTGGTTAGCAGGTGGTCCAAAAGAACAGTTGGGAGTCAGGAGGGGCATGGCATAAAGATACTGAGTTGAGCATCACCAGTTATTAAGAGGAGTTTAATTCATGGGTGATTTTGAGCAGGATGAGTGTGCAGTGCAAGAACCATGGTCAATCAGCAGACACCAAAGCAATTGTCAGGAGAGTAGGTAGAAAACCAGGAGAGTACTAAATCACAGAAGCCAAGGGAGAAGTTTCATAGAGCTTATGAAGCAATATCAGATGCAGCAAAGAGTTTCAATAAGGTAAGATTTGAAAAATAATCTTTGTAGGAGGCACTTAATAGGTCATTAAAGTCTTAGAGGGAAGACAGGTAGAGTTTTTAGGGACACAGAATTTTGCCTGAAACTTAACAGCAAGGTAATTTCTCATTGTTTTAATATTGTCCAACATTGTAGAAATTAGAAATAGAAATAATTAGAAATTAGAAATAATACTACTGTGCTATGACTTAGCAAACTAATACCATTTTATCTTTTCCTGAAACTTATGAATGTCATGGTTATTATCAGAAAATTTAGTGTAAAAAATGGTTAAATTGCTACTGAAATAACTTTTATCTGAAGTAACTGTTACATATGTACAGTTCTGCCTTGGGGAACATAGTCTTTACAAATAACAATCAATGAATATATGAAACTATTAATAAGCATTCATTGTTTATTAAAATTCTGGATTCCATCTATTAAATTCCTTCAAAATATGTATGGTACTTCTAAAATTTTAGCCTATCAGGTCTTCAGCTTGAGAGAGAGAGCTTGATTTTTAAAGAAACAAGCTTTCCTGTTCTTTATTTTACCTTCTAACATTAACTTTGCAGATAATGTTGATGTGGTATAACAAATGCAACCATTTCTCATTAAGCTGTAAATACTAGAAATATTTTATTAAAGTCAGTTAAAATAAGGAAAACAGTCAGTCCCCCAACCCTTGTTTTTGGTGTTTTTGGGACTATGACTTTCTAAGCAGTTCAGTTACTCAATTTTAATAAGCAATCCAACTAATATAGTGGCTTAAAAGTGTGTATGTTTGTAAAACCAATTATGTATGCATGTGTAAAATTATTTATGAAAAGTAATTTGAGTCTCAAATCCATGTTTGAGAAGGTCAAATGAAGATACTGCATTAAAAACTTGGTTGAATTTTTACAAGATTGTTTTAAGAAAAAAAAGATTCCTGTTAACTTTAAAATGCTGGACATTTTCATATATAGTGAAAATTATGATGATTTTTAAAAATATAAGAGAGAAACTCTCATCTTAATGAAACAGCAACATAGGTGTGTCGTTAGTGAGATAAGGACATTTGGTTCTTCAAACATATAGTGCCCCACTACATAATAATTCACTAGATTAAATGAAATTATTGATTTCTGCTTCATTACTAACATACATTTATGAGAAGTTTCTTCAGCACCATAGCACAGTGTCAAAGGTCATAACTTTCTTTCTTTGGAAGAATAAAAGCTTTTAGATGGCAAATCCCAGAAACCTTCACTGTGGCGTTTTGCTTTTTCTCCCTTGCATAGAATTACTGGAGAAGCATGGTTGAAAGAAACGTCTCATAAATCAGCAGGAGAGAGCCTTTACTCTGTAAGGCTTTGTAAAATCATTAACTACTAGTAGAATTCCACTGCAGGATAATATTGTACTTTACCTAGATTTTGACAGTTTTCAATAGGAAATGATTTATTGTAACATGCCTTCTTGTGTATACAGTTTCTTGTGAAATGTCATTTATATTCTTAGTTAAAGCATTCTGTTTGAAATAAGTTAGAAAAATGCACCTATTTTAAATACATACATTGTCTACTTCCCTGTAAAAGCCAGGTTTCTATGACATTAGGATGGACTATTAAAGAGTTAGGGATTTGGATGTTTCTGTCACTGAATTGTGCCATGTAACTAACGCCTTTGCATCAATGGCTGGATTTTCTACTTTTTATTAAGTTGTTTTGTTTATTCAGTTGTGGCTGACACCACATGTTTTACCATATATTACAGATCAGTTTGCATGTGAGGATGTGAATCCCATTTGAAAATGAAAACCGTGTGTGTATTTATTTATTTATTTATTTATTTGCTTGTTTATTTACTTCTTTATTTTAGAGAGAGAGCACAAGCAGGGTTGAAGGGTACAGGGAGAGGGAGAGAATCTTAAGCAGGTTCCATGGTTAGCACAGAGAAATCGCATTGGGATCATGACCTGAGCTGAAATCAAGAGTCGGAGGCCCCACACAGTGAGCCACCCATGCACTCCTGAAAAACTCTTTTAATTTCATAATCACAGCCTGAGTTTTAGGGACTATCAAGTTTTATAAATATATATATATATGTATGTATACATATATGTATATATGTATACATATACACACACACACAATGTGTATTTTTATTATATGTATTTTTGTGAAATAACTTTTCTATGCTGTGATGAATTCAGCAATTATAATTGTAAGAATTCTTCATCTCTTTGTATGTTTTGCTTAGGTAGATACAAAAAGAAACAAAGGACTAGAAGTAACATTTGTCTTGTAGTGGTCTGGTCTTTTGGGAAAAAAAAAAAACTAGATTATATTGTATTCTTGAAGATTACATCTTCTCAGCACTTAACTTGAAGGTAATTTCCATATTATGAAGATGTTGCAGCATCCTATTGAGACAGGCTTGGTAGTCTAAGACCTCTTCAATGACTCCTTGCTCCTGAGGCAACTATAAGCACTAACTATGAGTTTAGTGAGGTGGATTAGGGAGGAAGGGGAAGGTTCTGTAGTTGGCAGAGTAACTGTCCTTCAGCCATGATGAAAGCTCAGTCTTAGTTAACAACAAACTGGGATGTTATGATTGATAAAAAATTTTATTTGGACAATCAGCTGATCCTCAATCTAAATTCATTTATGAATTGGTAAATAATATTTCTTTTCAAGGAAAGTGCTATACTCTGTCTATTTGATTGCCTCTGGGTGGTATCTGAAAAGAATGAGTTAATGTGAACAAATTTTAAGCATTTTAATAGCCATGCACTTATTGGGTAATTTACCTGTGCCTTCTCCAACATATGCCAATTCAGAAAGAAATGAATTGTTTGTTTTCTCTCTCAGGTTTTCTCTTACTTGGAGTTGGTATTAATTAATAGACCAAACAAATAGTAGTTAAATTCCTTTTTGAGTTTCTTTCACTGCCTTTTTAGTTTAAAGATTAACCCTTTTAAAACTTAAAATCAATATTAAAATTTTAAATCCACCCCCACCCCCACCCCCCACCCCCAGACCTCTAGTTTGGATCCTTAGTACTCAGAGGTTTTTTTTTAAAGACTATAATTCCAGAGGACCCTGGATGTTTTGATCCCAAATCAAAGACATTTATCTCTTCTTTTAAGGAAAAAGGGATTAGGAACTTCCTGCTGCTTTTGCAAACACTGAAAGCATCCTTTAGGGCTTGGAGTTGCCCTAAGGTCACTTTTACAAATGCTTCAAATACTCTCAAGTCCCCAAGTTAGCTCCTAACTCCATGCTCTTGCTTTTAGGGATAAGGGCTAGAATCCCTAATAGTCTAATAGCTTTGTGTATAGAATCAATGAATCAATAAGATTAAAAACATAGTTGGGATTATTTAGAGAAAGTGTTCTTATTCCCGAAGGCAAGTGGAAAATCTTTTGATTAGCCTGAAACTTCAGATTTATTTTCTTAAAATTTTGCCATGGGCATATTGAAAACTAATTCATTAGGGAACAAATGTGAAAGCTTTGGCACTGAGGTCTTTGGATGATAGCATTTTGTTTCAGTGTAAGCTTGTCACTGTAGCCTCAATTAAACAATAGGTACATTACTTAATAGTTCCTTTTTAAATAAAATGAATATCAAGACAGCTGATATTTTATTAAATGTTTTTGGTGTTAATATGTTGTACTATTTGAATAAGTAAGAGATAAATTATTACGTTAAAAGAAAAATTATGATTGTATTCAATATGATTATTAGAATATCTTCTCTGTGTACTATAAAGTTCTGCTCCTGAGAGGTTAAAAAACTTTGTAAATGGCTATTTCTCAAAAGTTCCCCTGTGGGGTTACCATTTGAATTCATTAAACACAGAAATTTTTAAGGATTGTTTGTAAATGTTAACTTCAGTAACATCAAAAGATGTTTACATGTACGTTTAATAAACTGCTGCTCAATTTCAGTGCATAAATAACATTTTTTGGTAGAAAAATGTGTATTATCTCTTATAGATATTTTGTGTATGTTTGTTTTTAAAGTGTAAGTGGTTAAGAGGGTTGAGTAGTTACAATCTGGATTACATCATGACACCTGAAATGATCAAGTTAATATTTCAAATCTTATGTGATGCACAAGCAAGGGAAATCGTCTTTGTTTAGAAATTTAACCTTACCTAAAAGCCTTTTCTCCATTAAAAAAAAGATAAGGCAGTGAATATATGCTTTGATATATTCTCTCTGTGCCAAATACCTAACAATTATAAGTAAAACATAAGAATAGAAAACTAAAAAGATATCCTGGCTCAAAAACAAGAGAGACATCTGTGGAAGCCAAAACAGAATTGTAGAGGGTTAAGTGGCCTGACATTTTAGGCTTATACCTAATTCTGGATCAGGAAGAATTTAAAAATAATTTACAAAAAATTTGAACAATGAAGAAAAACATTAATAAATTTAAAAATTTTTTTAACTTCTGAATTTCAGAAAGACAATATAAATCAGGAATGACATGACAAGCCACAAGCTGAATTAAAGTATGGTGCAGTAAATCTAAATAACAAATGATAAGTAATCAGATATATAAAGAAATCCTACAAATCAATAAAAAAGCAAACATCCTAGTAGAAAAGAATAGTAACTGGAGGCAGTTCATAGAAGAGAAAACTTAAGTAGCTGTTAAACATAGGAAACTATGCTTATTAGCTCACTTGTAATCAGGGAAATGAAAAAAAAAATTAAGATACTGTTTTATATCCACTAGATTGACAAAAGTATATGAATATACAGTATATTGCATATAAATATGCATTGTTAAAATATATATTTGCAAATGATGGCAAAAACTGATGGTGATCTAAATTGGTGGAGCTATTTTAGAAAGCAACTTGACAAAATCTGGAAAAATTTAAGATACATATGCCCTTTGACATACCAATTTCATTTCTAGGAATATGTCATAGAAGAATCTATGTGTACATAAGGAGACATATATAAAAATCCCCCATAAAGCATCCTTTGTGATAATGGAAAGTTGGAAACAACTTACATGTCCATCAATAAGAAAGTGGCCAGTAAATTGTGGGGTACTCTATACAGTGAAATTAATTAGTTAAAATCATTAATTAAGTTATATATATATCAATGGGATAAGTGGCAAAAAAAAACAACAGTTGAACATAAAAGTAAATTACAGAATAGACTATGATGTCTTTGTATATAGATTGAAAGTATGCAGAACAGTACAAATTTTGTTTATGAATACATAGATATTTAGTAATAGTATAAAATATCCATGGGACTTAACAAACACTAAGTTCAGGATAGTATTTACTTCTGGAGAGGGAAGGAATAAGATCAGATCAGAGAGAGGTATACAGGAAGCTTCAACCAAATCTGTAATGTTTTACGTTCTTAAAAAAAATTCTGAAATATGAAAAGGTGTTAACATTTGATAAAGTTTGGTGGAATATACATGAGTGTTTATTATATTACTCTTCTATATGCTTGAAATAGTTTGAATACAAACAGTCTTTAGCAGGGTCGTTTAAAATACATTTTTCCCTAGGGGCATCTGAGTGGCTCAGTTGGTTGAGCATCCTACTTCTGCTCAGGTCATGATCTCACAGTTTATGAGTTCAAGCCTGCATCAGGCTCTGTGCTGACAGCTCAGAGCCTGGAGCCTGCTTAGGATTCTGTGTCTCTTCTCTTTCTGCTACTCTCCTGTGTTCATTTTTTCTCTCTCTCTTTCTCAAAAATAAATAAACATTAAAAAAAATTAAAAAAAAATAAATTTCCCTATTTTGTCAGAGATAAAGTGCCCTATTAGTGGCCTTCTGAAATTAAATTATCTTATATTGCTATAAATGTTTTGTTTGCTTGAATTATTTAACAGCTAATTTTTAAATTTTAACTGTCTTTTTACTATTTCTCTTACTTTCGAGTCTTCAAAATAAATTTGCATTAAATTTTATGTTATAAAAGGCTGCTAATAAACTGAAATAATATTTGCCCTGGTATATGTTGAAAAATCAAAACCATATCTGTGCTTGGCACCAAATTGGCTTAAGTTAATTCAGCATGGCCTTTGAATTATCAATCAGATTGCCACATGGTTAATTCAATTTGGGAGGTAGCACAATTATAATAACCAGATCATGCATCATTATTTTGGTTGTCTTAATGATCATACTGGATGAACAATAAGGAGTTAAATCAGCTGCTTTTTAGTCAGCTGTAATAATAACCCAAAAAAGCAAATCCACCTGAGATTTGTGGATTTGGTCAAGACACACAGCAAAGCTGTGTTCTGGTACAGAAAATAAGTTTCTCTCTCTCTGAAGACTAAAGCTATTATTTGAGACAGGAGTCTTTGTCTGTCTTTGACCAGTGGTCAGTGAACTCTGACCAAGCATTTCATTTCACCATCTTGACCATAGTGTGGGTTGCTAGTGATTGATTCATTAACCCTCTAGAGTTCACATTCTTATGTCAAAGACTTATCAATGTAGGGAAAAAAAAGATTATACGTGAGCTTATTCATTTTATTTAAAAGGCTAGGATGCAGTTGTGTGATTGACGAGGTGACTTTGAGGCCTGGGAATGCCTTTATTGCTCCATTTTAATTTGACCCAATCCAAATCCTATATCCAGAATCATTTGCCCTTTTCTTTACCATTTCATCTCACTGTAATCTCTCTCCTCTCTGGTGAGAGTTGTCATCTACTTGTTTGACAGTTTTTACTTATATCTACATTTGTTGAGCAAATGTTTTTTTTATGTATATACATGCACACATAGTTGATCCTTGACAGTGCCTATGCACCTAACCCCTGCACAGTCAAAACTCTACGTATAACTTTGGACTCCCCCAAAACTTAACTACTGATAGCAAGAACACAGGAGATCACTTTTTACCACCATATGCAATTTATTGGAGAGATGAACTGCTCATGTGGAGGTGATTAGTATCACATTATTTTTTTTTTTTTAATTTTGAGAGAGAGAAAAGAAAGCATGCACAGGAGGGGCAGAGAGAGAGGAAGAGAGAGCATCCCAAGCAGGCTTTGGACTGTCAGCACGGAGCCCAGTGAGGGGCTCAAACTCATGAACCATGAGATCGTGACTGAGCTGAAATCAGGAGTTTGATACCTAACGAACTGAGTCACCAAGTACCCCAGTATCACACGTTTTGAGTGGATACTTGGCAACACTTGGACTCACCACAATAACAATAGGAGGTGGCTATAAAATTATTGCAATAGTACAGTATGTAGTACA
Source organism: Panthera onca (assembly GCF_046562875.1). Lineage (NCBI taxonomy): Eukaryota > Metazoa > Chordata > Mammalia > Carnivora > Felidae > Panthera > Panthera onca. The sequence continues at coordinate 48,684,727 of NC_138344.1, forward strand.
GTTAACCTTATGCAGTTATGATTTAACACTGCATCTTTATGTTTGTTTACATTTCTCCCAACTGCAAATGGTGCCATGTATGGCCTAAAAGTGTTTGCATAAGTTTAGATAGATTTTCACTTTTATGATAGGTTTGTATATATTTTATGGTAGTAAGTGATAAAATAGACTAGCATCTACATATATTTTATGTCTTCTTGATATACCTTCTTCATAATCTTTAAAATATTTCTAGGCTACATGATGGGTCTGTGAGTTTTTTCAAATTTTCACAAATATCAAATTTTCCAGTGGATTTATTGAAAAAGTCCACAGATAAGTGGACTGACACAAGTCAAACCTGTGTTGTTCAAGGACTCACTGTATACATAGATACATGTAGTTACTAAAATTATTTTTATAATACACATATATACATGACTGATTATAGGGTGAGAGGAAAAATTAGGGGACCAATTATGAGGCCTTTCCAAATAGCCAGCTCAGAAATGGATGCATGAGTTAGGACAATAATCATGAGAGCAGAAAAGAAAGTGTATCAGTTAGTTATCATTGCATAATAAACTACTCTTAAACATGGTGACTTAAAATTGTAAGTATATATTACTGCTTACAAGTCTTACGAGATTAGGTGGCTCTGTTGAGACGAGCCAGGATTAGCTGATCTCAGCTGAACTCACTTATATATCTTCAATCAGCTGGCAGGTCTTCTGGGAGAAGGGGTGCTGTCTGGTCTGGGATGATCTCAACCCCACATGGCTGCTTTTTGGTTGGAGTGATGGGAGAGATTGGACCACAGTGTCTTTCATTATCCAGCCAGCTCTTCTGAGTTTTTTCACGTGTCTGTGGCAAGTTCCAAGAGAGTGAGGGAAATCACACAAGGCTTCTCAAGGCTCTGGCATAGAATTAGTGAGCTGCTACTTCTGTCCCATTCTGTTGGCCAAAGCAAGTCTCAAGGGTAGCCCAGATTTGAGAGGTGGGAAGGAGCAACAGTGTTACATTGGAAAGAGCATGGATATAGAAGAGTGAATTCTAGCTACTTTTGCAGTCAGTATTACAGATGGATAGGATATACAAGAAAGTGTGGGAATGAAGGTTTGGTGATTTCTACCCTTGAAGATAACTTGAAGATTAATGGTTTGTGTTTTTGGATGATTAAATTGGATTGGAAAGGAAGATGGGGGTAGTGAGGCAGAAAGAAAGTGTTAGGGGGTGGGGAGAGGAAGAAAGAGGGAAAGAATACTATTGAGTGAGAAGGAGAATGAGTTTAGTCCTATCATACCAAACTTTAGGTATCTTTGGGACATCTAGATGGAGACATCTGACCATGTTGTTAGTAGAATTGAATATTTTCCAAGAGAAAAGTTAAGGTCTAGAAATATATAGATTTAGCAGTTGTAAACATACTGGGTGCCAGAAGTTGATGCAGTTGCTAAAGAAAGAGGTAGTATGCAAAGATCAGGGGACTGAAGACATAGCCTTATACTTACAGAGTGGGTGAACAAAGAGGAGTCATCAAAGTGTGTTGAGGAAGTAGTGAGAGAAGATAGTGACCTGAGAATCAAAAAGGAATGAAGTCTCCAAATGCAGAAATTCTACTGTTGTAGATATTACGGAGTCCAAATAAGCTGAGGATGGAAAATTCATTTGGTCCATCATTGTGGTCATGATGGTCACCATAAGATGTGTTTTTGTTTATTTGTATTTTTAAAAAAAACATATCTGCAGGGTGCCAAGGTGGCTCAGTCGGTTGAGCATCAGACTCTTGATTTCTACTCAGGCCATGATCCCAGGGTTGTGGGATCCAGCCCTACATCAGGCTCCACTCTAAGTATAGAGCCCTCTTGAGATTTTCTCTCTCAAAAAACAAACAAACAAACAAACATATCTGCTATATAGCCTTTTAGAGGGGAAGAGGCAAGTCTTCTAAGGGCAGGTATAAAGTTTCACTTTCCTTCTGTCTCTCACTGTGTCTTAGATAAAATTTGGGGGTTTAATATATTTTTAATTGATCATTTTGAGTAGATAATCTATTTAAATTGATCAGAAATCAACTAAATGCATTGAAAGAGGTGTAACATTTTAGCTTAGAGAAGACCTTTACATCTGTTGAGAATAGAAGAATTTAATACAAATTAAAAGTATTTAAGCATACCTAAAGTAAATATCCTAACCAAGAAAATATTAAATTGTAGAATATTACACTCTAATTACAACCCGAAATTTCAGAAAATGAGGCTTTTAAAGACAGAACTCCATGGGGCGCCTGGGTGGCTCAGTCGGTTGAGCGTCCGACTTCGGCTCAGGTCACGATCTCGCGGTCCATGAGTTCGAGCCCCGCGTCAGGCTCTGGGCTGATGGCTCAGAGCCTGGAGCCTGCTTCCGATTCTGTGTCTCCCTCTCTCTCTGCCCCTCCCCCATTCATGCTCTGTCTCTCTCTGTCTCAAAAATAAATAAATGTTAAAAAAAAAAAATTTTTTTTTTAAATAAAAAATAAATAAAAAAAATAAAGACAGAACTCCAGATCCACATCTTTCAAGTATGAGTATCAGAGACACAAACTAAATATGAGTGATTTTAGTGGTTGGGAGTTAGAGAACACTTTCCATGAGGAAAAAAAAATGCTACAAATAACAGTTTGCAAACAGACCTGTTTAACTTAAGTAGTAGCTAATAAATTGTAAATATATAATTAAAAATATCAAATAGCATTACTATAATTGGTGTCAAATAGGTTATCATTAAAACTGGTAAGAAATAATATTTAACAGTTGAGCATGCAGAGACTGGTGGAGATGTTTGTGATTTTGAATAGGGCTTTCTGGAACTTTTAAAGGCTTTTGAGGATACTGATTTCTATTTCTATTTTTATTTTTTATTTTAAAAAATGCTTTATTTTTATTTTTGAGAGAGACAGCATGAGTAGGGGAAGGGTAGAGAGAGGGGGACAGAGGATATGAAGTGGGCTCTGTGCTGACAGCAGGGAGCCCAATGTGTGGGGCTCAAACTCATAAACCTTGAGATCATGACCTGAGCCGAAGCCAGGTGCTGAACTGACTGAGCCACCCAGGCACCCCAGATTATTTATTTTTATTTTTGAAGTTACTGAAGTAATACATGCTTAGCGTAAATATTGCAATACTGGAGAATAAATTAAGTGCTGAGTTCATCTGGAGATAGTCATCCTTAATGGTTATGTAGATTCTTCCAGGACTTTTTCTATATATTTACAAACATATGTATGTCCATACACACAGGATTGTTATTTTTTCATCAGTCTTTTAAAACTTTATTGATGGGGTGCCCGGGTGGCTCAGTCAGTTAAGCATCTGACTTCAGCTCAGGTCAGGATCTCATGGTTTGTGAGTTCAAGCCCTGTGTCGGGCTCTGTGCTGACAGCTCAGAGCCTGAAGCCTGCTTTGGATTCTGTGTCTCCCTCTCTCTGCCCCTCCCCCACTCGTTCTCTATCTTTCAAAAATAAATAAAAACATTAAAAATTATAAAACTTTATTGAGATATGATTGCACAGTAGACTATACATATTTAAAGTACACAATTTGGTGAATTTGACATTTGTATGGTCAGATGAAACCATTACCAAAGTGAAGATAATGAATATACTCATCACTCCGAAAAGTTTTCTCATGCTCTTTGTTATCCATCCTTCCTCCCCATCCACAGACAACCACTGATGTGCTTTCTGTTACTGTCAATTAGCTTGCCTTTTCTAGAATGTTATGCAAATAGAATCGTATAATATATACTGTTTTGTTTGTCTGGATTCTTTCATCCAGCATACGTATTTTGAGATTCACCCATGTTGTGTAAATATCAATAGTTCACCTTTGTTGTTGTTGAGCAGTATTCCATTGTGTAGGTATACCACTGTTTGTTTATTCATTTGTTAATGGATACTGAGGCTGTTTTCCCTCAGTTTGGAGCTGTTAAAGCTGCCATATACAAATCTTTGTGTGAATGATGAGTTCATTTCTCCTGGCTGGATACCTGCTAGTAAAATGGCTAGGTTGTATAGTAGATACATGCTTAACTTTTTAAGAAACTGCCAAGCTGTTTCCAAAGTGGTGGTTGTAACCCTGTTAAATAGATTGCGCTTTATATTGGTATTTAACTTGTTTGGTTCTTTTTTCCACTCAATATACAAATACTTTGTTATTGGCCCCCTTGATACTGTTGAATTTCATCCTTCACTTCCATAATTATAGTCATGAAGAAATTGTAACTATCAGTAAGTTCTTATAGACCTTAAGAAAATCTGTAATTCTATTAACTACTCATTAGATTTCCCAGGTAATTTTTAAAAAATTTATTTCACAGTCCCAGCAGGGATTACTTTGAAATAATCCTGGTTAAGCATATTTATTAGTAGAGCCAGCTACAGTGCTTTGTCACCAAACAGAAATGTACTGGAAGCTGTTGTCATGATTGTTTAGCAGTGATTGGTAGACCAGTGATTTGTTCCTTGGTTTTTAAATTTTGTTTCCGTTTATTTGCACCATTCATTCCTGCTCTCCTTCTCTTTGTTTTTTACTTGAAAACACTTGAAAAATACTACCTTTGTGGCCTCCAAGCATTGAGATGTTTTCAAAAATCTTTCCAGTTACTTGATGCCACTGATAATCAAGGTCTCTGTTGAGCCACATTTACATTAGGCTGTGAATAGTGCTCTACACAAAGTTGAGGTATCCAGCTTTCCAATTGGTTCTGAATGTAGTTTTATTCATAGCAAAGTCATGATCCTTTGGGGATATCAATCTTGGATCAGGTGGCTATGAGGACTGAATATGGGTACAAGTATCATAATTTCTGGGACACTATAAAAGAGGCATTACATGTTCAAACACACATGACTACATTTTTTACTGTTGTTATGAAGAAAATCAGTTTTATTAATCTTTTTTAGTAGGGTCATGTTTCTTTAAGTACAGAATCTTTTCAATGACATTCATTATATGCCATCAAAGAAAAAGTCAGGGTATGTGGCTCTCTATATTACCAATAGCAAGCATTAAAAAGCAGATTTTATCAGTTCACTTTCCTCTCCTTGAATGAATGTGACACTTGACAGCAGATGAAATACGAGCTACAAGTCTCGTTCAGCCCGTTCCTATAAACCATGCATTGTTTTGATTTGGCTTATTTAACACATTATAGGGGATTTCTGTATGGCTGTGGTCCAGAATTCTCTGCTTTTATTCCATTGAGCTTAAGGTTGCATTTGAGTTAGCAAAAATTTCTAGGAGAATGTATGCTTTGCTCATTTAAAAATTTATCTATGAGCAGCATATATAGTCGGTATCACCCCTATGCAAATAATCCAAAGGCCTTTAACAGGTAAAATAAGAGTAAGCTGTTTATACAACAGCTTAGAATTGATGAAACAGCTTAGGGAATTTGATTATATAAATTTGATTTAAATCACTAGTTGGATATGATTAGGCATGCTTAATTTAAACATTCTTGGTGTTTGAGGTAACCTTGTATGTTCCCCATATCATTAGGAACCTCTGTATAGATAAGGAAAACTTTTTTAAAATATTCAGCTTTATTGAGATATAATTGACATATAAAATTGCAAGGTATTTGAAATATACAACGTGGTGATTTGATATATGTATACATTGTAAAAGGATTCCCGTCTTCTAGTTAATTAACATATCTGTCACCTTAAACTTATTATTTTGTGTACGTATGAAAACATTTAAGTTCTATTAGTAAATATCAATTATTCAACTCTGTGTTACCAACTGTAGTCAAAATATTTAAATTTTTTTTAATGTTTATTTTTGAAGGAGAGAGAGATACAGACAGAGCATGAGTGGGGGAGGAGCAGAGAGAGAGGGAGACACAGAATCCAAAGTAGGCTCCAGGCTCTGAGCTGTCAGCACAGAGCCTGACGAGGGGCTGGAACCCACGAGCCACGAGTTCATGACTCAAGCAGAAGTCGGACGCTCAATCAACTGAGCCACTCAGGCACCCCATAGCCAAAATATTTTAGTTAGATCCTTAGACCTCATTAGTCCTATAGTTGAAAGTTTGTACCCTTTTACCAGCCTCTCTCTATTTCCCTCATCTCTAGGTCCTAGCAACCATAGAAACAGAGAGTAGAAAAGTAGTAAGCACTTTTATGAAACAATCATTCTCAAATAGAAGAATCCAATAGCAAGTAAACCATAAAAAAAAACCCCACATTTGCATTTGTATTTACTCATAATTAGCTTTACATATGGCTTTCAAATTTGATCATGTATATCTTTTGCTTCCAGTATTTCAGTAGCTTCTCATTCCCTTCAGAATGCAACCTAACTGTCAAAACTGCTGATTGGATGTGGTAAGCCAGAGGTGGAGCCTGATATACTGCAGATCAAACAAATTAAAGGCTGGTCCAAGGACCACACTTAGAGTAACAAAGAATTAGAGCATAAATAGGCAAAGCTTTTCATCATCTGGCCTCTGCTCATCTGGTGCCTGCATCCTTTAACACCTTCTCTCCATCCTTTATCATCACCCTTTGGTTCTTCTATACACCTCACATTCCCACTATGTGGAATTTCAGGTCTCTGAATGTGTTGTACTCTCTCATTGCCCCTGTGCCTCCGTCCATGCTCTACCTTCTGCCTGGACCACTCTTCATATTCTGTTGCTGCTTACTAGTCCTTCAACTCTCAACCACACTCACCTCCCCTGCAAAGCCTTCCCTGAATCTCAGTCTTGATTTGATGGCTGGGGACCATTGTAGCATCCTGTCAGGGGTTTGCTTTTCCAGGAGGGACTTAACAGTGCTTGAATTCTGAGTGTTTTTTCAAGAATGGCAAGTGGATTATTTAGGGGTAACCAAGAAACTTCATATTGGAGAGTAATATAGAATGTTGAATAAATAATTTTACAATTAAATTGATGTTGGTCAGGGGCACCTCGGTTGTTTAGTTGGTCAAGTGTCCAACTCTTGCTCAGGTCAGGTCGTCTGTGAGTTCAAGCCCCACATTGGGCTCTCTGCTGTCAGTCTGCTGTCAGCACAGAGCCTACTTCAGATCCTCTGTCGCCCTCTCTCTTCCCTTCCCCTTCTCATGCTGTCTTTGTCTCTCACAAAAATAAATAAACATGAAAAAAAAAATTGATGTTAGTCACAAATAGGTAGAAAGAGGGAGAAAAAACTGTTGACAGAAGATTTTAAAGCCCTCATTGATAAAACTTGGGAAATGATGAATATTTAATCAACTGGAAGGTTGGGGAAGTATGTTTTTGTTGCCGCTACTAGGGGTGTTTAAAGGAGAGAAAACAGGAGAGAGCGAAACTGTCCTTATGCATGGGAGAGTAGATTCACAAGATGAGACAAGCATTACTGCTCTAAAGTGCTGGCAGGGTGTTGGGGGGAACTCCTTCTCTAGGGCTGGAGCTTGAGTGTAATTAAAAAAACCAATAACACCATTTTGAATCTTGACTCCACTATTTACTAATTCTATGACCCTGAACAAGTGGCTTCACCTCCCCACAAGTGACGGTAATGTTACTTATCTATTAAGGTTTTTAAGAGTATGAAATGAGGTAGTATATATGAGACATGTAGTAAATTAATTCTCTCTTCTTCCCTTTAGGGCTATGTGTCAAGCCTAATAAAATGTAAGCTACAATATTATTAAAAGACTTCATTATGTTGTGGACAGGTAGCTTAGAACTCAAGGTCCACTTTGTAAATTCACTTTAACAAGTTTATCTGATGTATGTGTATGAGGGTGTGTGTGTATATACATTTTTTTCTTTTGTCAATTAAATAGGCTTTGTCTTTAATAGATATTAGGAGATTAAAGAGATACCCAGTTATTTCAGAGTGGTTGATTCCCAGTTTGTAAATTGAATGTCATATATAGAACATTTACTTGGTGGAATAAACAGTGATTACATAAACTGTAACAAATTGTACTGCATAGCAGGCACTTACTAAATATCCTTGGAGTGTGAGGTTATTAAGAGGAAGAGAAAGGAAAACCAAGCCTTTTATAATCTAAGAAAGCAATATATAGAACCACTGTGGGAAAGAATACTGTGAAGTTTGTAAAAGAAATAATTTAATAATTTAATAATAAGAAATAATTTAATAATTTAATCATTTTGAAAAGTAAAAATAATCCTAGTAGAAACATTTCTGCTGTAATTTTGATGGATTTTATATCTTTCTCATTATAAATTTCTACATGGATAAAGTTGCTAAGTGACATGAGTTTTGTTACAAAACCTCACTCTTGTTAATGGTTTCTTGATCCTTCTGTTTCTCTGACTGATGCAAAGTGTAAAATTGCATGGAATGTTCTTCCTGCTCAGTTGAGCTATTAAGCAGAACTAATTCTTTATGGAATGACAACAAGGCATAAGAAAGGCATCTCTGGGATTAGGGAATATAAGGCAAACACTTGGCAAATGGCTGAAGGGGAAGTGGTCTTGGTGAAGACAAAGCAACGGCGCTTTTTCTCTTCCCCTTGAATCCATAAGAGCCACACAAGTTGAATAGCTTTGAAGCTGGATGATGTGGCTTACTAGACATGTTTTTTCTGTGCTGTTTCCTGCTTGTTTTTGCCAGCAAAGGGGCCAAGAATAATCACTTGATAAATGCATTAGCATGTCTCATACGCTTCTGTGACCACACACTGTTGCTGGGAAGACAGATAATTTGAGAAGACAAATATCCCAGTTGGGGACGTCTTTCAAAGTAAGATCAGATTTTACTCCCAACTAACAGGATTCTGTCTAGATTGTGAGAGTACCATATGGAGACTGATTATTTAAAAAAAAAAAATTCAAACTCAAGATTACATAGTGGTTGGGAAAGGTAGAAGGCAAAGTGAATAGTGGCTTATTTTCATTATATCAGTTCTAAAAAAGAAGACAAGGAATATTGGTAGTAATTTTATGATGGTTTAACAATAAAAACAGAAAACTTTTTATTTCCTTGGATTTTTCCTATTGGCAGCCTGCTCCTATTTATTTTGCTTGGGTGTGTGAATTTCCTTGTTCCTAATCTCGTCCTTAAATTTCTACCAGGACAGACCCTTTCTATTATAGCATCACATTTCTATATCTACTTCTTGTGTTCTTACGATTTGGTCCTGAGAAGCCACCCTAGTTGCCTATCACTCTCTAGTTAGCACTGATCTCTTTAGGATGGACACCATCGATCCAGTAGAACATAAGCCAGGGTGTAGGTAAAGAGAACTGTACTTCAGCTGTAGCTGAGGATGTCAGGAAAAGTCGTTGTGGCTTCAGCACTGCCAACCGTCATTCCGTGTAACTCTTTCCACCTCTGCTTTAGGAGACTAGAAGTATGGCTGTGACACAAATGTGTGTGCAAGACAGCACACCTTTGTTTTAGCATTCGGTGGTCCAGTTTAATCCTGAAGGAGTTCTCAAATGTTCAGCGGTCTTGATCAAACATGAGTTCCAAAACCCTGTCCCCACTCTAGAAAATCTATTTCTCATGTTCTTTGGAGCAGGAGAAATACAGGTTCTTTGGATCAAACCAGTTGGTTCTAGGACCTCTCTCTAAATAATTTAAGCTTTATCTGATGGAATCTGTATCAGGCTCACTATTACGAGACTTCCTAGGATGGGCTCAGCATGCCAGGGGCCCTGGGAACTGACAGACTTTCTGCAGTATATGCTGGGTCAGCAGCCTATGAAAGGTCCCTGCCGAAATGGCAATCCTGCAGTGTACTCCTGGCATCAAGGCAGAGGGCAGGAATAGCTTGTTTTTCAGGTGCGCACGCGCACGTGTGTGTGTGTGTGTGTGTATGTGTTCACACGTGTGTGTAATGCCTTACTTAAGTCCCCATTCTTCTAGCCTCTCAGCAGAGGTGTGACTGCTTTCCTATTATTTCCATAGGAAGAGGAATAGGAGAGTGCTAGGTTTCTTACTCCTCCTGTTCCTCAGGGGCAGAGATCCATTTATGTTTATTAAGATAAATATTTTTGTGTATGCTTTTCATCTGTAGTATTCTAAAGATCTTGTAAACTTAGTTTCAGAATCATGTGGTCCTTCAGATTGTTGTTATGCATACATTATACTATAGACTCCAGATGATGGAGATGGTGAGAGAACTGAATGTACATGTACCCTAGGGCATATCTTACCCATTTATTTATCAGGTATCTATTGAGTGCCTTTTTTGTCTATGTGTGCTGTGTCTGGAATACAAAGATGAAAAGACATAGGACTTGTCCTGTGGGTAGGGGCAGAAAGTAGAGCTGAGAAAATACTGGAATAGACAGCATACTCCAAGATCCTGGGAGTCTGAAAGAATTCTGTACTTGGGAAAATCAGGTGTAACCTCACACAAGAAGTGCAGATGGTCTTCAGGGGTTGGCTTGTAAAATGTATGTGTGCTATCATCTTGCTTATTTTATAATTCTTTATTAAGAGTGACTAGAAAATTAAAAGCCTTTCTGTTTTGTAAAGAACATAGCCTTTGTTAAATTTTATTTTTTAATTTACATACTTAAAAAAATTAAGCTTACTTTATTGGGTCCATAGTTTTGTTAGTTTTGACATATGCCTAGCCATGTAACCATCACCACAATCAGGATACACAATAGTTTCATCACCCTCAAACATTCTGTCACTGCCTGTGTAGTCATACTTTCCCCCTTCCCTTGACTCCTACAGCCACGTGATCTTGCATTTTCCAGAATATCATACAAATGAAATTATACTGTATTATAGCCTTTTAGGTTTTGCTTCTTTCACTTAGCCTAATGCATTTGAGATTTTTCTCAGTTGTTGAGCATGTCAATAACTTGTTCCTTTTTACTGCTGGGTAGTATTCCATTGTATAGATTTATTCATCCACTGATTGAAGGATGTTTGGCTTGTTTACAGTTTGGGGCTATTATAAATAAAGCTTCTGTAACCTTTATTGTAAAGGCTTTTGTGTGAACATATGTTTTCATTTCTCTTGAGTAAACATTTAAAGATGACAACACTGTAAGTGCATGTGGTCAGTGTTTATCTTTTAAGAAACTGCCAAGTTATTTTCCAAAGTGACCTTACCAGTTTGTATTCCCACCAGCAGGTGTTCCACATCCTCAACAGTACTTGGTATTTTCAGTGTTTTTGCATGTGACCCATTCTATTAGTTGTGTAGTGTGGTGTCTCATTGTGGTTTCAATTTGCACTTGCCTGTGACTGTAACTAATAAGGTTGATTATCTGTTTTATTTAGTTGCTTTCCATACATCTTCTTTGGTAAAGTATCTGTTCACATATTTTACCCCCCTTTTAAGTGGTTATTTCTTAATAATTGAATTTCAAGAGTTCTTTTTTTTTTTAATTTTTTTTAATGTTTATTTATTTTTGAGATAGAGAGAGACAGAGCATGAATGGGGGAGGGTCAGAGAGAGAGGGAGACACAGAATCTGAAACAGGCTCCAGGCTCTGAGCTGTCAGCACAGAGCCCGACGCGGGGCTCGAACTCACGGACCGCGAGATCATGACCTGAGCCGCAGTCGGACGCTTAACCGACTGAGCCATCCAGGTGCCCCCAAGAGTTCTTTATATGTCCTGGATACAAATACTTTGTCAGATATGTGATTTGTAAACTTTCTGTCCCAGTTTATGGCTTGTCTTTTCATTCTACTGGTTGTTTTTTTTTTTTTTTCAAGAGCAGAAGTTCTTTTGTTTTGTTTTGATCAAGTCTGATCAATTTTTTCCTTTTATGGGTTGTGTTTCTGGTGTCATATCTAAGAACACTTTGCCTAACCCAGGGTTACAGAGAGTTTTTGATGTTTCCTTCTAAGAGTTTTATAGTTTTATGCTTCATGTTGAGGTCTGTGACCCATTTTGAGTTAATTTTTACATAAGGTGTAAAGTATAGGTCAAGATTAGTTTTTTTGTATATGGATGTTTAATTGTTCAGGCACTATTTGTTGAAAAGACCATCCTTTATTGAATTGTTCTTGCAACTTTGTAAAAAATCAGTTGACATAGTTGTATTGGTTTATTTCTGTGCTCTTCTGTTCCATTGATCTATCAATCTCTTCTTTGCCTTTATCATAGCTTTATCATCATTCTGGAAATTGTGTCTTTAAATCAAGTCATGCAAGTCCTCCAAATTTGTTACTCTTTTTTATTAAAATTTTTTTATTTATTTTTTGAGAGAGAGAGAGCATGAGCAGTGGAGGGACAGAGAGAGACAGGATCCGAAGCAGGCTCTTTGCTGAGGCTGACAGCACAGAGCCTGATGTCGGACTCAAACTCACAAACTATTGAGATCATGATCTGAGTGGAAGTCAGACAATTAACCCACTGAGCCACCCAGGCATCCCAAGTCCCAGCACATTATTGTGCTTTATGATACATCTCTTTATGCACAGATGTAAGTATGTCACTGCCTGCTTGTATTACTAGAACTCAAGAATGTAAAATAATGATGCTGTAAATATTTAGTACAAGAAAATTTGGATTGGGTTGCCATGAGGCTGAGTCAGTTAAGCGTCCAACTTTGGCTCAGGGCATGATCTCGCAGTTGGTGGGTTTGAGCCCCGGGCTGGGCTCTGTGCTATCAGTGTGGAGCCTGGAGCCTGCTTCAGATTCTGTGTCTCCCTCTCTCTCTGCCCCTCCCTCACTCATGCTCTGACTCTGTCTCTGTCTCTCTCTAAAAATAAATAAATAATTTAAGGCATGCCTGTGTGGCTCAGTTGGTTAAGCACCTGACTTTGGCTCAGGTCATGATCTCGCGGTTTGTGAGTTTGAGCCCTGCGTCGGGCTCTGTGCTGACAGCTCAGAGCCTGGAGCCTGCATTGGAATCTGTGTCTCCCTCTCTCTCTGCCCCTCCCCCGCTTGTGCTCTGTCTCAATCTGTCTCTCAAAAATGAATAAATGTAAAAATAAATAAATAAAAATAAGTAAATATTTTAAAAAATTAAAAAGAAAATTTGGACTGATTTTAAGTCACTCGTAGTCTCTTTCTAAGTCTTCCATTTGCACACAAAGCACATTACTATCACAGCTAACTATGAGTTACTTTCATATCAGTAGATATTTCATGATGGGCAGTGATATCTAAAGCACTGTGCCTTTTAGGCCCATTGAAATTACTGCTAATTCCTGGCTCTTGAGCTCCTTACATATTTAGGAGACAGATGCCAAGTTAATGAAGTTAATGATACTTGTCCCTTTGCTGAGAGTTTGCATTGGAAGGAGTGCCAGAAAGTGGAAAAGTAGGGGAAACCTACCAAAAGGAGCCCTCTGTTTAACAATTAAGCCTCAGTCTTAGTAAGCTTGCCATTGAAAAATATGGATGGCTTGGAACGTATCATTGAGGATTAAGATCATCCATGTTGGGTCTTTTTTTATGGCTATGATGGCTATAGCTAGACCAGCAATCTCCGTTAGCTCCAGGAATGCTATGTTTTCAAGTTCGAAGATGGATCAGAGCACACTGCACTATGGCTCTGGGAAGGTCCTTTAGGAGTGGAAGGAATGGCACTGATGGCTGAGAAGAACACTACCATGTTTATTCTTTTTAAAAAATAAGCTTTATTGATATTCAGTTCACCCAGTTAAAGTATATAATGAAAAAAATATTTTGTATATTTACTTGGGCAGCCATCACCACAATCTAATTATGGCACATGTTCAGATTCCCTACAAGAAACCTGAGTAGCCGTAAACAGTCATGCCCATGGACTCCCATCTCTGCCACACCCAGCTCTTGGCAGCTGGGTTCATTCTTTGCAGCCCAGCACCCAGCCTGGGGGTCAGAGTCGATGAATGAGTGGGGAAGAACACTACCATTTTGAGTATGAGGACACCAAGAACTGAAGAGAGCTTACTTTTGACAGATCATACAGATCATTTATAATAGAGCTTGGGAAGAATACAGGTCCCTGACCTCAGTCCAGTCCTGTTTCTCAATTTGCTCTGCTTTTTGCCCCATAGCTAAGGTCCATACATACCCCAGCTCAGGAGCCCTGGTGTGGGGCATATAAGACACTCGTGACTGCAATCTTACTCCCTCCTCAAAAGAACCTGTGAGGTAGATGGCCCTACTTCAAGGGATTCTGATATATGCATGTTAAAGGCAGTGGGTAAGTGAGCCAAGACCAGAACTTAGAGCTCCTGACTCCAGGATCTCTCTTTGTGTCACAGCTATCTCTGTGTCAGAGATTTGGCTTCTGCTGCTGGAATAATAGTGTCATGGAAGGGACCTTTGAGACTAAGAAAATCATTCAGCCTTCCAACTAGTTTGGAATCTTTTACCGTATTCTTTTTTGCCCCATATTCTTGAAGGTTGAACAACAAGAAGCAACTTTTACATAGATTTTTATTACTAAAAAAGGTTTATTACACATTTATAGCAACTACCTACATATGCATTCATTTATTCAGTCAACCAATAAATAAAATTCCATGCCTCAGTCTTGCTTCTCTCCTAAAGCAATTAACCTTTGCTGTAACTAAAAACTTTGAGTTCTCATTGAGCTGATCTTAAGTTTTTCAAAGAAATAAAATGTCTTTGATTAATTTTTTGCTTTTTTCAGTCATATGGTCTCACATCTTTAAAAAAATTTTTTTTAATGTTTATTTATTTTTGAGAGAGAGAGACAGAGCATGAGTGAGGAGGGGCAGAGAGAGAGGAGACACAGAATCTGAAGCAGGCTTCAGGCTCTGAGCTTTCAGCACAGAGCCTAATGTGGGGCTCAAACTCACAAACTGTGAGATCGTGACCTGAGCCTAAGTTGGATGCTTAACCAACTGAGCCACCCAGGCACCCCTGGTCTCACATCTTTTAATTCACTCTGTCTGCATCAACATCAGCCAATGCTCAATAAGCCCAGCATTGTTGTCAAGTCCTAACTCTTAGATGCCCTGCAAAAAAAGAGCTTTGGTTCATCTGTTCATATTTTATTAAGAATAAAAGAAGTTGTAAGAGTGGATTCCAGCTCTCTACTTGAGCAGTCATGAGACAGTTGTCAATACAGTTTTGTATCTTTTTTTTCTCTTAGCATATCACAAACTTTTTCCCAGGTAATAACATAGTCATTTTAAGGGCTGAGTTCCATTAATTGAAGATATAATAGCATCCTTAGGCATGTTTGTTCATTGTTACACATTAACTTTTTTTGATATTGTACTGTCAATAGCAGTGTATTATGAGAATGTTTGTTAATTTGCACTTTTGGAACATTTGCTACTAAGTTCTGGTCATACTGGTTCCATTTTCCAAATGTCTCTTGACTCTGTCCCTGTGTTTCCATCTCCAGTCATTCCTCCAGTTCAGGCCACAGTTATTTTACCAAAATGCCTGCCAGAGACACAGGAATATGGAAATTTGGGAAGAGAAAGTGAGAGAGAGGGACAGAAGGAGGAGAGCGGGAAGAAACTGAAGAGCAAGGGTACTATGCTAGTGCCTGGACAACACAAAGTCAACAATTAGAGTTTTTTCTCTAAGATGAAAATTGATCCCATGTATCAGATATATACAGATATGCCCGGCATCTCTATGGGGACACACTAGGCATTACAGTATGAGTAAATGGTAGTAAAAGCAGGATCTTGAATTATGAAAAATTAAAAAGGGTCTGTGGGAGAGGTAAATTTTCAGTCAGCTCCCGTTTAGTTCAGTTTTTGTGCTCAGGATCCTGGGAGAGTCAGCAGCCTCTTCTTTCTTTTGTTGAGTATCCTCCTCAAGTGAGGCTTGTGGTTTCTTTCTCCAGGTGTTTTCCAGTCAGGCCTAGTGCATAAACTATATTTGCTGTGCCCCATTCCAGCTTACTGTCATAACCCCAAATGGTGGGCATGCCTGTGTTCTCTACCCCTTATAATCTTGTTAAAACTCTCAGAAGTTTTGGGACGCTTGGGTGGCTCTGTCGGTTGAGTGTCTGACTTCGGCTCAAGTCATGATCTCAGTTTGTGAGTTTGAGCCCCACATCAAGCTCTGTGCTGACAGCTCAAAGCCTGGAGCCTGCTGCAGATTCTGTATCTCCTTCTGTCTCTGCCCCTCCCCTACTTGTACTCTGTCTCTCAAAAATAAATAAATGTAAAAAAAAAAATTAAAAACACTTTCAGAAGTTTTAGCCAGCAGCCCGAATGCATCTCCCTCTCCCTTTTCACCTTCTCCTTTATGTGCACAAATTCAGGGGTCCTGATGGCTTGCCTAATTTGAGTCAGGTGGCCATGAATTCTGACACACTCCTAACCTAAACTGGTCAGTTGTTTTTAAACTAAATCTTTGAGCACCATGAGCACTACTACTACTACTACTACTACTACTCTTAAGAGAAATTTCATTCCCAAGGAGGCTCCTGAGCTTTGCATATAAATACAGTTGACCCTTGAACAATATGAATGTGAACTGTGTGGGTCCACTTATACAGGGATTTTTCAATAAATACAGTATAATACTGTAAATGTATTTTCTCTTACAGTTTTCTTAACACTTTCTCTCTAGCTTTGTTGTAAGAACACAGTGTATGATATATATAACATACAAAATATATGTTAATTGACTTTGTAATCTGTAAGGCTTTTAGTCAGCAGTTGGCTATTAGTAGTTTGTAGTAGTTAAGTAAGGAAGTTAAAAGTTACATGTACATTTTTTAGTGTACCTAGGGAGTCAGTGCCCCTAAAACCTCTGTTGTTCAAGGGTCGACTCTATACCTATGGCTGTTCTCCCTCTCTCTTCTTTATCCGCACCCCGTACCATGCCACCCCACCCAGCAGAAGTGAAGAATTAGGTGGATGGAGTAATTCCAGAAGAATGACAGTGACAGAAAAGAGATGTATTGCATGTTGGCTTGACTTGAGTTCTATACTACTTTTTAGAATGGGAAGATATGTTTATAGTCAGGAAGAAACTAGTAATGAGGGAGTAATGCAAGAAAATAGGAATAATAAATGGAATAGGGGCCCAGAGATGATCATCAGGGTCAGGTCATCTTGGCACAGATTGAAATGGTTACTTCTTCCTCAGAACCAGGAGTGAAGGGAGAAAAACAAGGTGAAGAGGGAGGGATTTTTAGGTGATAAGGAAGAAAATTTTTGTCCAATAAAATAGTAGAAATAGCTAAAGACATTGAGTGTCTTTAATGTTATGGGCACTATGCTGAGTGTTCTACATGCATTACCTTATGTAATCCATAAAAATGCTTTTAAGAACCCTCTTTTACATAACCATATTTTTTAAAGATTTTTTTAAAGTAATCTCCACACTCAATGCCTCAAACTTATGACCCCCAGATCAAGAGTTGCATGATCTACTGACTGAGTCAGCCAGGTGCCCCAACATAACCACATATGTTTAGGAAGAGTAATTTGCTCAGGGTTATACAGTAGGGAATGCTATAGCAAAAATTACCTTAATCTTCTCAGGGAGCTAAGATAGTGTTCTGTTGTAAATAGGAGAGAGATGGTGACATGGTTCATTGAGTTCAGTCAAGAAATCTTTATTGACTGCCTGTTGTATGCAGGGCACTGTTCTGGCCCCAAACAACATACAGACGTACAAGACATGTTGTCTGAACTTAAGTTTATATAGCCTAGGGTTTAAGTGGTTGGGGACCTGAATAAATTGGAAAGTTAGAGAATTCCTAAAACCAGTTATCGATAAGAAAACTGTTGAGTGGCCCATCTGACAGAAAGGAACTTGAAGAGCTTTGAGGCACTCTTTCCAGGCAAAAACTTGAATCTGGAAAGAATCAAATCTGGTGTTTGGCAAGACAAAATTGATAAAATATAAAAAAAAGAGTTCAGAGATGTTATTAAAGGTGTCTTTTAACATGGATTTTTTCCTATAAAAACACTTCCTAAAAAGTACAAGTAGTCTCTTACGTAGTCTTTTTTTAAAATTTTTTTTTAATGTTTATTTATTTTTGAGAGAGAGACAGAGCATGAGTGGAGGGGCAGAGAGAGAGAGCAAGACACAGAATCCGAAGCAGGCTCCAGATTCTGAGCTGTCAGCACAGACCCCAATGTGGGGCTGGTACCCATGACCCATGAGATCGTGACCTGAGCTTAAGTCGGACACTTAACGGACTGAGCCACCCAGGCGCCCCAGTCTCTTGCCTAGTCTTAAGGATACAATAAATTTTCAACTTCTGTTTGAAACTTGTACCTTGGTTGGTTTTTGCCTCAGTAGGTAAGAGTTAGTTACCCTGATACTTTGATTAAACAATGGATCAGGTCTCTAGGTTTACATCCTGTTCAATTGCAGGTCAGTCTTCAGGTTTGAAGACTCAAAATGAATTGAACCGAATGAAATAAGAAGTTACAACTATGTTTTGATTAGTAAAGTCTGGAATAGACAAATGCATGATTTGAAAGCCAGTGTCACAGAAATAAACTTTAATCTGTATACACTCCATGATGGACTTGGAAATTGTGCACATTTGAGAGTCTGAGAGGGGAATCTCCCAATATTCTTCATGAGCATAAAAATGCCCCTAGAGCTACTAATTGGTGACTTAGACCCATGAAGACAGTATAGGGGCACTGGAACGTGACTACTGGCCATGTTTCCGGGCCATTCGGGACTCCCCAAGAAGGGGGTGTGGCAGTAGCAACTGGTGCAGTCCTTGACTGTCTGATGCCTCAGAACCCTGGCTGATCCACAGTGTTAGGACCACTGGTATAAACCCTGCAGCAAGATTCTGACTGACTGAAATGTTTTCTTTTAGTAAAAGAATATTTTAAATGGGATTTACAGAAGAAAGTGATGGTTTTTGTTTTAAATTAGGGAATAGTTTATGAATTTATTAAAAAAAATTTTTTTTAATGTTTTTATTTGTTTTTGAGAGAGAGAGAGAGAGACATAGCATGAGTGGGGTAGGGGCAGAGAGAGAGACACACACACACACAATCCGAAGCAGGCTCCAGGCTCTGAGCTGTCAGAATAGAACCCGACGCATTGAACTCGTGAACCGAGAGATCATGACCTGAGCGGAAGTGAGATGCTTAACTGACTGAGCCACCCAGGTGCCCCTCTGTGAACTTATTTTAAATTGCTGTATGGCTGGGGTGCCTGGGTTGCTCAGTTGAGTGACTAATTCTTGATTTCAGCTCAGGTCATAATCCCAGGGTTGTGGGATTGAGCCCTATGTCTGGCTCCACACTGAGCATGGAGCCTGCCTAAGATTCTCCTTCCCCTCCCTCCTTCACCCTTCCTCTTCCTCTTCCTCTCCCTCTCCCCCTCCCCATACCCCTCCCTCCCTCAGCCCCTGCCCCTCCTTCTCTTAAAAAAAATACTGTTTATCATTTCAAGACTGTATTTTCATAATTTTTAGTTTGTTTTCAAATCAACTTGTGTTAAGTATTTTATTCATTGCAACCTTCTAGAAACATGAATGGCACACTAATTTAATGTTGTAGTCCTACATTTTCAATGTAGAAACGTCTGTATGTTCCTTTCTGTTCAAATAAAGATTTGAAGAACATTGTCCTTTTAGTGTCTTTGATCCTTTTTTTTTTTTCTGACTATAAATCATAGAAGCAAATGATTAAGTAGACAGGTGGAGAGGAGGAAGTCACAAATAAAATAGGCACTTACATATATTGTGTTTGCAAGATTGTTTTTGAGGATGGCGCATGTTTCTTGAGACCGCATTTCTTACCTATTTTATAGAGCTCTGGCCTCTTAACAGCACTGCTTTAATGACTTCTTGTGGGGCTCTTGGTTTATGTTAGCACTGACTGTGGAGGGAAGAAAGAGGTCAGGTTTCACAAGGAAGCTGTAGACTTGTAAAATCATACCTAACTGACAGAAACAAAGTCCATATCAAGGAGAAAGCCGAGATTTGCATAAGAACATTAAAGAAGTGCAAAATGCTTTGACAACGCTGAAAATAGTTTGTGAACTAAAGTTTTAGGGGGATCTAGCATTCATTTAAAGGACATATTTATTTACTCAATTAAAACCCCCCTTTAAAAAAAGCAAAATAAAAACTGGAAAACAAAGTTTAAAACTGTCATGATAGAGATGATTCCTATGCTAAAGTTTCTAAGTTTTCATGTAAAATTCTATGCAACTTGTATTTTATTGAAAAGGAGCTATTTTCAGATGTTCTTTTTCTTGTAATTCTCAGGTTGAGGGCCCTGGTTGGGGAGAGAATTGAGCATCCATAGATCGTAGGTGATACCTGCCCAAAGAAAGGGAAATTCAAAGTACTAAAAAGAAGGCAGATAAAAATTAAAGATGAGGGATTTTACCAAGTAGTGGAGCAACAGTAGAAAATTTATGCAAACTCTTCATTCCATGCCCCATGTAGGCATATAAAATTTATTTTAAAATATTACTTTTTAAAATATTACTTAGCTATGTGTCTTGTAGGAAAAATATAAGCACAAAAAAAATCATCTTACATAATTCTACCACTACAGATCTGAATCTGAATTACTATAGATTATCTTCTTGTAATCTATCCCCTATTATTTCATCATTGAAATATTTATGTGTGCACATGAAAAAATGGGAAGATTATTTGTTTCTCCTCATTTTATGTTCCTTTACATAAAGCCTATGTAGTCTGGCTGAGTAGAAAAGAACAGAAGAATTTTATTTATTTATTTTTAAATGTTTATTTTTTGAGAGAGAGAAAAAGAGAGAGAGAGACAGAGTGTGAGCAAGGGAGGGGCAGAGAGAGAAGGAGACACAGAATCCGAAGCAGGCTCCAGGCTCTGGGCTGTCAGCACAGAGCCCAATGCGGGGCTTGAACTCACAAGCTGTGAGACCATGACCTGAGCCGAAGTCGGACGCTCAACTGACCGAGCCACCCAGGCGCCCCAAGAACAGAAGAATTTTAAATCTTAGAATACCTCTGCCTCTGTTAGGACTTTAACGTTTATTTTTATTGTATAAGGTCACTGACATCTTTTGTTTGCCTTCCTTGAAGTCCTCGTCCTGAAAGTAAAAGCAGTGTATTCGTAGCAGGGCATCCTACTGTGCCCACCTCCAGCACCACTATTGGGATTTACTAGGTACCAAGCAGTGCCTGAGCACATGCTCATGTTGTTCTCTGTGCATATATGTACACATATATATATGTGCATATAATTTAATATTTTTATAATATTCTCATAAGATATTATCTCCATCTTACTAAGGGATACTGAAGCTTGAGGTTGAGTAACTTCTCAAGGGCACGCAGCACATGAACATGAGATCAAGGCTATGACTTTAACCCAGAGCTATAGATTTTAATATGGGCACCCTTACCTGCAAGGCTGTACTGTGGTACTGCCTCCCTCTATCTGCCTAAATTATGCCCTGTAATGTACTGGAATTTATTCCTGATTTTCTGTAAACCAGCTAAGGCTAAGCTTCTGCCTTAGTCTTCATATCCTCTACTTTGGTTTTCTAATGCCTTAACTTCTATCATCAAGAAATGAGAATAAGTTAAATTGGAAGAGCAGTAAACATTGTGCTTCCTAGGCTCATCCCAACAGAGCTTCCGAAGTCAGAACTTCTTTCCTCTGCTACTTTTACATTTTATATGTTGCTTTTTTTTATAGGCTGCTGTTTTAAAAACTCAAAGATGTTTTTCTTCAAACATTAATGACAGCCTGACATCTGAACCATTAATTAAAAAATTAGGCTGTATAGGGGTTCTTGGGTGGCTCAGTCGGTTAAGCGTCCGATTTCAGCTCAGGTCATGATCTCACAGTTCGTGAGTTCAAGCCCTGCATCAGGCTCTGTGCTGACAGCCCGGAACCTGGAACCTGTTTCAGATTCTGTGTCGTCTTCTCTCTCTGCCCCTTCCTTGTTCGTGCTCTATCTCTCTCTGTCTCTCAAAAATAAATAAGCATTTAAAAAATTAGAAAGAAATCAGGATGGATAGATACTTGAGAGTTTATATTATTAATCCCTGGCCTAATTGTATAGTTTCCTAGACTTCCTTAATATGTCCAGTTTTTTCTCATTTTGAGGAAATGAGAGTCTATAATGGTGATTCACCAGTCTGTCTGAGCTCCTCTTCTGTGTTCCTATGCAGACACCATACTATATACCCCAGCCTTCCAGGTACATAGGCCAGAAACCTCAACCATTTGTATCTTTCCCTCTTTTTCCCGTGAACACCTTATGGCCAAATCATGTTGTTTAGTGTACATCATCATCTCTTATGTGTGCCCTCCTTTCCATTCCACAGTCTCTTGCATCATTCAGAACCATAGCTGGTTTCCTGTCTACTATTCTAATAGTAGTCTCCAGGTGCTTGGCTTTCTGATGATCAAACAAACATATGTGAGCTTAGAAGTAGGAGAATAATGATACAGGAATCACTAACATTCCCATTAGGTAAACTTTTTTAAATAGATTTTTTTAAATGTTTATTTTTGAGAGACAGTGCCAGCTGGGAAGGGGCAGAGAGAGAAGGGGACAGAGGATCTGAAACAGTCTTTGCACTGACCCTGAATGGGCTGTGGGCCTCCCCACCATTGTGGGGCTCTAACTCATGAACCATGAGATCATGACCTGAGCCAAAGTCAGATGCTCAACCGAATGAGCCATCCAGGCTCCCTTTAAATAGATTTTTTTTTAAATATATTTTATTCCTAAATAAATATTAGAATGAATTAGTGTGATTCGATTTACATGCATTCCTGTCTCTCTTATCCTAATGAGTTCCTAGAAACAGGAACTCCTGTTCAAGATGAGGGCCATAGCTTCAGAATCCTAGTATACAGGAGTTACTCTATTTTGGAAATTTAGGATTTTAACACATACTCTTATCCAACTAGAAAGTCCATGCATATTAACTTATACCAGAGCAGCAGAACTGCTTGAATACAGAACCAATATTTTTTATCTTCAACAAAAATCTTGAGGATTTCAAACTTGTACTCATGAGAGAATTCACATAAGGGTCTATGGAGGTTACCTGGTTTTAGATCTGAGTCTCACTACTTACTAGCTGCAGAACCTTGAGTAAGTTGCTTAATCTCCCTGTGCCTCAGTTTGTTCGACTAAAATTTGGGGTAATAATAGTTATGGGGTTTAAATAAATTGGAATATGTAAGGTACTTAAAGCATTACCTGGCATTAAAATGTTAAGCTATTGTTACTTTTATCCTTATTATAATTTGTTATGTGCTTTCATAATTCTTGGTACTTTTCCATGAAGGCATTTCCCACAATTTGAAGTTATATACTTGCATAGTAATTTTGTTAAATGCCTTACTGCATCACTAGATAAAGATCCCTGAGGGCCGTACCTCTGTTGGTTTTGTTTATTATTGGATCGTCAGCACCTAGAATACTAGACACTGAATAAATATTTGTTGAATGAATGAATGAATTTATAAGAGATTTCTAGCCTAAAATTTTTCTAAAATAAGTATAATTAATATGCTATACACTGAATAAATATTTGTTGAATGAATGAAAAACTTAGAATAGATTACTAGCCTAAAATTTTTCTAAAATAAGTGTAAGTAAAATCCTTTCCTGGACTGGGGAGACAGCTAATATGGCCCATTATTTTATGTATAATTGCATGCCTCAAAGCCTACCAGCATGAGTTAACTACAAGCTAAATGAATGGTGTGATTGTTCAGATAATGAGATTGATATTATATGACTTGTGGAAATTAACCACTTTGTGTCATAGTTATAATGTGTATCTAATAGAGATATTCAGTGTTTTTTATGCATAACTACTTAAGAATGACTATTTAAATACTGTTGCCTGCCTACCATATAAACAGTTGGTTTGGGGTAATTGGTGCCAAACTAACTTTTTAATGTTTATTTTTTTGAGAGAGAGAGAGAGAGAGGGAGGGGCAGAAAAAGAGGGGACAGAGGATCCAAAGCAGGCTCTGTGCTGATAGCAGCAAGCCAGATGTGGGGAACCGTGAGATCATGACCTGAGTTCAACCGACTGAGCTACCCAGATGCCCCAAACTACTTTTTTTTTTTGTTTTTTTTTTTGCAAAAGAGAGCCATTGAGTCTGTTTATTGAGAATGTGCTCAGCCAAAAAGAATTAAAAATATGTAGTTGGCATAAAGAAAGCTATTTATTCCTTTTAATGTAGCAAGGATATATACATTCAATTTTTCTAATAATTAGGCTAAGCAGTTTAAAGACTTAGAAGGAGGGGTTTCTAAGGCACAGTGCTTTTTGACAACATTTAAAACTGGAATCACATTTTTTATGAGATTATTCCTTTTTTGGTTTTAGCAGTATTGGGTTGACCTATCGAAGCCTTTCAAATTAATAGATGGAAGCTGCTTGTGAGCCCAGTGTGGCCACATCAAACAATTGTGTACATCTAGAGGATGTTTTTGAAGCAGGGAAGAGGAAAAATGGGAGTAAGGAAACCAGATAAGAGATTTTTATAGTGGTTCCAGTGAGAGACATTGGGAGAAGAACACAGGAGTGGATTTGACATGTGTTTAGGAATTAAGATCAGTGGGAAAAAGTGAATGAAAATGCAGAACAAGGAGTTAGTAGTGTCTACCTCAGGTGACTATCTGGATACTGGTGTGACCGACTGAGGTAGAGATGAAGGCTTGGAGGAAAGATGATGATTTCATTTTGAACTTGATGATTAGTGCCTTCTATAAATTATAAGCAAAGATGTCTAGTAGTGATTGAAGCCATGAATATGAAGCTCTGGGATGGTGATCCAAGATGGAGATGTATTTGGGGGAATTCACAGCAAGAGATGGATGTCACTGAAAACTGAATGTGGATGAGATCACCCAAGGAGAATCTGGAGAGAAAAAAGGACAGAGAATCTCTGGAGGGAAGGGCAGAGAAGGGAGCACCCTTGAAAAAGGAGACTGGAAGGAGGAATCTGAGAAATAAAGAGATAAGAAAATGTGTTAGAGGGGCGCCTAGGTGGCTCAGTAGGTTGAGTGTCTGACTCTTGATTTCAGCTCAGGTTGTGATCTCATAGTTTTCTGAGTTCGAGCCCGCATCAGGCTCTGTGCTGACAGTGCGGAGCCTGCTTGCGATTCTCCCTCTCTGCCCCTCCCCTGCTTGTGCTCTCTCAAAAAAATAAACTGAAAAAAAAGTGTGTAAGAAATAAGTGTGCAATGTCCTAGACACTGTTTCAGTAAAATAATAGAGAAGAAGACAGATTTTAGATGTTTGAGGAATAAAGTCAGAGAGGAAGAAGGGGAGGTAACGAGAATAAACTACTCTTTAGAAAAGTTTTGATCCCTTGGGGAAGAGAGTGGATAGCTGCCAGAGGGATAGATGCCATAAAGAGAGATCTGGAGTTTTGTTTTTTGTGTTTTGAGGTTTTGAAAAAACTTAATCACTTTTATAGGCTTGATGGAAGGATCCAGGAGAAGAATTTGAATATGCAGGGGAGAGAGAGAGAGAGAGAGGAGAGAGAGAGAAGGCAGATACATCAGGTTCCCAGAGGTGAGGGAAGAAAATGGAGTTGATGCCCAGAGGGAGGAATTACAAACAGAAGAATGGCAATTTATTTTTGTATCACAAATGCCTTTTTCTTTAGTCTCAGAGATACTGATGAGACTTGGTCTTCATTGGGAAAAATCATTTTGCCAGCATGTTGAATTTTCAAAAGGGACCAGAAAGTTAGAAATGTTAAAATATAAAGGTGTCTAGGGGGATTTAAAAAAATTTTATACTTGCTTGAGGCCTTACTAAGAACCAGAGTGAGCTCATTCAGTTAGGTGTCTGCCTCTTGATTTTTCAGCTCAGGTCTTAATCTCCTGGTTCATGAGTGGGACCCCTGAGTTGGGCTCTGCACTGGTAGCACAGAGGCTGTTGGGATTCTCTCTCTCTCTGCCCCTCCCCCTCTCTTTCTGTCTTTCTCAGAATAAATGAATAAACTTAAAAATAAATACCCTTACTTGATGGATATGTTAACTTAGCTTCTTGTGGTCATCATTTCCCAGTATATATGTATATTGAATAATCACATTGTACAAAATGTTGTATGTCAATGTCAATGCAACAAAGCTGTGGAGGAAAGTAGATTAGTGATTCCCTAGGGCTGGAGGAGGGAGGGAGTGGGTAGATTAGGGAGTGATAAGTAAAGGATAATGAGATTCCACTTTGGGATGATGAAAATATTCTAAAATTGATTATGAGAATGGTTGCAAACTCTGAATGTACTAAAAACCATTGAATTGTACTCTTTAAAGTGACTGAATTGAATGGTATGTAAATTACATGCTTTGTGATTATACCTCAATAAAGCTGTTCTTCCACACTTTCCCCAAAAGAAATACCCTTACTGAGTCAAATGATGCATTCATTTAGCTTTTAGCTCTTGGAATTTGCTGACTCCAGAGTTTTAGCATATTTGACCTATATTGCAAAGTTAGTGCAATTTTTATCATAAAAATCTTAAGGGTTTCAGAGACTAATGCATCTGGGGTAAAAAGCAGGGAGCTACTCAAAAAAAAAAAAAAAGATTCAGAGGGATTGTATTGTTTGATTGATTAGTTGAGATCTAGGGTAGAAAACAACACTCAAGTGCTTAAGTGGTTGGAGGGAAATACTCAAGGCAAAAGAATGATTATCTTTATTAAACTCAATAATCATAGCATTTATAAAAAGTCTTAAGAGCCTTCACTTACTGGCTTATTTGATCTTCATAGAAATCTTTTAATAGAGGAGGATCAGACTGTTGTCTCTAAAGATAATGCCACTAAAATATTGGACACCATTCAGAATTATAGCAAATAAAAAAATTATAAAAAGTATAATTTGGAAACTTCTTACATTTCTGGTTACTGTGTTTAAAGACGTAATATAATTGGAGAAAAAATATGTATAAGTTTAGTTGAACAAGTATTATTTTAATGCTGAGTCTGCCATTCACTGCCTTAAGGGATCTTTCAAAGAATATGACCCATTGCTAGCCCTTGATGAGTTCCTAGTGTAGAAGGGGAGAAAAATTGTGAACAAGTGGCTATATTACTGTGGGATAAAAGTAACAGCAGAGGTCTGCAGTGTACAGAAGTTGCAGAGAAAATGATTGTAGCAACTCCCCAAAGGATGGGACAAGTGAACTAGGCTATAAATGATGTTAGGGTTTCATCAGGTGGACAGAGGGACCTCGGATATTTCAGAGAGAAGGATATGCTTGTAGAGGGCTTAGAGGTGTGAAATATCATGGTATATTCAGAGAATTAGTAGTTCAGTACTCATGGAACAAAACTGTAAGTGATTGAGGCAAGAAATTTTGCAGGGATTAGGATGCCTGGATGCCTGGTTAGGCATCCGACTTCAGTTCAGGTCATGATCTCATGGTCTGTGAGTTCGAGCCCCGCGTCGGGCTCTGTGCTGTCAGTTCAGAGCCTGGAGCCTGCTTCAGATTCTGTGTCTCCCTCTCTCTCTGCCCCTCCCCCACTCATGCTCTGTCTCTCTATCAAAAAATGAATAAACATTAAAAAAAATTTTTTTTAAGAA
The DNA here is from genome assembly GCF_046562875.1 of Panthera onca. Classification (NCBI taxonomy): domain Eukaryota; kingdom Metazoa; phylum Chordata; class Mammalia; order Carnivora; family Felidae; genus Panthera; species Panthera onca. Next base: position 48,712,118 of record NC_138344.1, read on the forward strand.
ATTTTGCAGGGCCTAATCATTAGCCACACAAATCAAATTTGTATTTTTTGACTATCATTCTGGAGGTAACTCTGCTGGTACAAGAGGTACCACCTAAGAGGTGCCTACAGTACTTCCAGGCAGGAGATGATAGGGTCCTGGATCAAAGAGAGGACTTTTAGGGATGGAGAGAAATCAGATAGAGAGATGAGATAAAACATAGTGAATCAGGTACTTGATTTTTTTTTTTTTTTGGAGTAATAGAAGAAGTCAAATAGATAGGGCTGAAGGAACAACTACTTTATGGAGAAAAATTAAGCTATATTAGATATTTCAGTGTAGAGTGGTAAAGACTGGAAATTAAGATAAATTTCCCACTTTGAAGTATGTAAGTTGAATATACTCTGGATTATGAATTACAACCAGAATTAAAACTCACCCCTTCATACATGAAAAAGGTAAATATGGGATCAGTAAGAGAAATTAATGCTTCATAAATCAGGCATTAAATTTATGGAAACTTAGGTCCTAATTCCCGCTCTGAATGTATTCAACAAAAGTTTAGTTACTTATAGAAAGATAAGCTTCCATTGTTACTGAGAAATTGGGCTATTCTATTGCAAACCTGATAACTTTGAAGATAAATATCTATTTCCTGATTGTTCAGTAGGTGGACCATAGGTCTGATAGAGAAAATGTTTGTAAGTAGATTAACATCCTAGAAAGTGATTATAGAGGCGAGCAAAAAGAGAAACTATATTGATATTTAGAGTTTGATGTTCTTGATAGTGGTTCTCAAAAATTTTAGTCTCTTTATGCTCTTAAAACTCATTGAAGACCCCAAAGAGCATTTATTTATGTAGGTTATACCTATTAAGACGTCTTATTAGATATTAAAACTGTGAAATTTAAGAAATTTCATTAATTTAAAAATGAAAGCACTGATCTCTTACATATTAACATCTCACATTTAATGAAACATAACTGTTTTCCAAAGCAGAAAATGTTGAGGTAGCATTGTTTTGCATTTGTGCAAATCTCTTTAATTAATTTGATAGTAGACAGCTGGATTCTCACACAGATCTCCTTCTGCACTGAGTCTGTTGCAATATCATTCCTTGATATTACATGCAGTTTCTGGAAAACACTGTATACTCTAGAAATAAGAGTACAAGAGACAGATGATGGTGGTCATGAAAATAGTTTTGACTTTTTCAGTTATCCACTGACAATAGCAGTTTCAGAATCATTCTTGAGGAAGCAGAAATTTTTTGTTATGTACACACATAAAGTATTACTCTACCCCCACTCTGCTTTTTGGAAGTAGATGTTCCTAAGAATATTTTCACCATTATTCACTGGCTTCGTGTTTTACCTCTCAAGTGTTGTGATCTGTTTACAGATTGATGCAGAATTTGTAGTCTTCCATCACTTTTTACCCTTTCCAATCTAATGAAGGATAAGTCATGTAGACCTTATTCCCTCTGCTTTTCTTCATAACTTCTCACTTTGTTGATAAACTATAAAGGCTTATCTATTTTTTTGAACTGGAGTCTGTGGAGGGGGAGTAAGACCATCATTGAGGCCCTCCCTTTATTTATGCCCTAGAATATAGTAAAGGGAAGGAAAACCACAGTGTTACCTGGAGTCTGGACTCTATCAAAGTATAAAACCGTGGAGACAGATGACCAGCTTCTGAAGACTTGCTTAGAATGACAAAGAATTATCTCTAGAAATATCAACACTTAGAGATTTATCTCCACTTGGGAAGAGATATGAGGCTAAAAATAGCCTCTTGAGTCTCTCTACCTTTTATTCATCAAGCACACATACCATTTGCTTTATTTCTCTCCTTTCTCATTCAGCTCTATCGATACCAACCTCATTTGACTCCAAACACACAGTGACCTGTCTGTGTCCAATGAGAATCAAGTTTTGTTTCCATTAAGATATCTGTAGAGCCTCACCATTCTTACAGCCACACCCAATTCTGTCCTTCCTGTTTAAGCAGACTGTTGGTGTTTTGACTTGAGGCTCTCCTTTTTTCACTCTATCCTGTGTAGCAGTGCCTGATTGATTTTCCTCAAACTCTATTATCAGGATTACTACTGTCCTTTGCTCAAAAATTTTCAGTGATGTCTTCATTTGTGCCATGGTATAAATCTTCTTTATCTGTAGTCACCTTCTACTTTTCCATGAACACTTAATCTGAAATATTCTACAGTAGTTAGTCCTGGCTGTTTCCTTACAATCCTGTGAACACAGGCTACACATTTCTTACTTCTGTGCTTGCTTTCATGTTCTTTCTTTTACCTGGAATGTCTTTATTTTCCCCCTCCAATCTGAAATGAGTCTTCAAAACTTAATCTAAAACAAATCCCTACAAATAGTTTTTGCCTGTCTGGTCTGTCTTTTTTGATTTCCCTCTTCTCTGAAATACAGTAGTATTGCAAGTTTGTACCACACAGTTTGGTATGTGATTACATATCATTATTAAGTGTTTGTTTTTGCTGTGGTTATATTTTTTCTCCAGATAGGTTGCAAGTTTCTTGAGAATCTCATCCTGGAAAGACCAGATTCCCTGAGCTAGGCAACTGCCAGTGTTTTTTCCAAAATTATTCCCTAAATTTTCTTTGAGCTAGTTGTGTTGGTCTTATGTCTGGGCAAGAGTTCAAGTCTGATACATAATATCTAGCATGATATTTCCAAGTACTGTACGGTATAATAGTGAATGTACTTACTCTAAATTTGTCAAACTTTGTCTTATAGCTATTTCTGCATTTGAAGTTCAGCCAGTTTCTACTGAGGTCCATGAAGGTGGAGTTGCTAGATTTGCATGCAAGATTTCTTCAAACCCTCCTGCAGTCATAACATGGGAATTCAATCGGACAACCCTACCTGTAACTTTGGACAGGTGAATTCAGCTTTTGTCTTTGGAGATGATACAGGAATAATGAAGATGTCACGAGACTTGTATGGGGAAAGACCATTACGGAGCTTATTTTCAATTACAGTAGCAATTACCAACTTCTTAAATACATTTCAGACTGAGGCAAAGAATTAGATCATCAGTCTCTGACACATGGAAAATAAGTTCTGTTTTTTGGTTTAGGTCATAATTCACATAACCTATCTTACTGCTTTGTTGCTTTCCTCAAACATCTTTTCCAACCAAAAGACCACTGGTTTATAGCTCAAGGTTTTAGGAAACTAAATTAGACCTTCACTGCTGCCAATAGCAATACTACTGTAGGGGTCTCCTATGTATGCCCTGATAGCTGCCCACTTCTGTCTCCACCTTCCACTCCCCTGTCTCCACTACACACACACACACACACACACACACACACACACACACACGTATGCACATGTGCACACGTACTTGTGCTCTGAAGGTAGTTGAGGTTTAAGGATCAAGAACTTAGTAGCAACTTCCAAAAGTTTGATTCCTGTCCTAATGAGTAGCAGTATTCCAAAGTAGATAAAGATCGCTTGCTAAAATGTTAGGGTATTGAGTTGAAAGAAGTTATTCAAGAAAGTTTTTTCTTAAATTTACATTCAGGTGTACCTTGGAGAATGCATGTATATTTATAGGCAAGAAATCAAGATTTGAAAAAATTGTACTAAGCGTTAGACCATCAGTTATATAAGCTATAATGTCAAATGTAACTCTGTGTAAAATTAGACTGATAGATTTCACAGACCACATACCGCATAATTATTTATGCTTTTAGAGAACTGTAGTGACCCAAATGAAAACAATAGAATCAAGCTAATATTTTTAAGGGTCTTGAAACTATTGCATCTGGTTCTTTAAAAAGGTTGAATATATTAAATCTTAATCATAGAATACATGTTAAGAGATGAATTCTACAAAGAATTTAATCATCTTTCTTCTCATAACAGGATAACAGCCCTACCAACAGGAGTATTGCAGATCTATGATGTTGGCCAAAGGGATGCTGGAAATTATCGTTGTGTTGCTGCTACTGTGGCCCATAGACGTAAAAGTATGGAGGCCTCTCTAACAGTGATTCCAGGTACAGCACAGAAGTTATTTCAGATTTATTGACCCAGCTATTAATTTTCCTTCTCTGGCTGTAATAGTATGCCATAAAGTAGTACTTTAATTTCATTTAGGTTATTGTAGTTTAGTTGGAAATTGTCATTTTTACCCCTATTAGGCACCTCTTCTTTCACAGTAATGCTTGTTTTATGTTATATCAACATCTTTAAGAAAGAATGAATATTTGTTCTGTAAATATTTCACTTTTGTTTTTAAAATATAAAATGCAAAAAAGATAAAAACAATTATCCATTTCCACCAAAATTGTCCATTGTCAATAAAGATATATTTGTTTCCAGTTTGGCTTTTTTTTTTGTTGATTTAAGAAAAATTATAATTTGCATTTGTAAAAATAATACATGCATATTATAAAGAGTATTGTCTATAAGAGTACAAATTAAAAAGTTTTCCATTAAACAATGTAAAAAAGTACGAAGATAGAAGTTAAAAATATCCCCCCAAAATATCCCCCCAATTCTAGTATCCAGAAATAACCATTGTTAACATTAAATAAACATAATTTTATATATTTTGCCATACATGAACATAGTTAGAAGGGAAACTAGCTGAAGAGATGAATATGAAAAAAAATGTATTTTATTAAAATGGAATTATACACAGATGCTAGTTTTTTATTTTAAAATAATTTAAATTTACATGAATATAGTGGAAGAAAATCTGTATGAAAGACATTATTGAACTTCATATGAATGTTAACTTTCCACAGATTCCTAAAAGATACTTGAAGGTTAAAAAAATTCCTTTGGAAGGGGCACCTAGGTGGCTCAGTCGGTTAAGCATCTGACTTTGACTTAGGTCATGATCTCACTCTTCATGACTTCAAGCCCTGCATTGGGCTCTGTGCTGACAGTTCAGAGCCTGGAGCCTGCTTCAGATTCTGTGTCTCCCTCTCTCTCTGCCCCTCCCCCACTCTCAGTCTGTCTGTCTTTCTCAAAAATAAACATTAAAAAAATTTTTTTAAAGATCTCTTTGGAAAACATTAAGAAACTGAAATTATATTTTTAATGCTATGTTTTAATATCACATAGTATCTGTTAGCTACCTGGTATGAAAGACTAAAGACAAAAGCACTCTCATACTTCTCCCCACTGTCACATAAATTCTTAACAAGATTAGCTAAAGGATTAAATGAATGTTTGGACCTGAATTAAAAGTGAATGATCTGGAAACAACCTAAATGTCTATCAGCTGAAGGATGGATAAATAAAATGTGATGTATCTATATGATTAAATCTTACTCTATTATTATTACTCAATAAAAAGAAATTAAATACTAGTACATGTTGCAACATGGATGAATCTTGAAAACATTTTGCTAAGTAAAAAGAAACCAGTCACAAAAAGACCATATAATATATGGTTCCTTTGTTATGAAATGTCTGGAATAGGCAAATCCAAAGAGACAGAAAGATTAGTGGTTGTTAGGCTGTGGGGAGAGGAGATTGCTAATGGGTATGGTGTTTCTTTTTGGGGTGATGGAAATGTTCTAAAATTGACTGTGGTAATAGTTCCCAACTCCGAAAATACTAAAAATCATTGAATCAGTTAAAGTGGTGTATTATTTGTTAAGTGAGTGATATCTCAATAAATTTATTTTTTAAAAAGTGAATAACTTAAGAATAGATATTTTAACTTGTTTCACTTGTTATATCTTATTTATAATTTACTTTTATATTGTGCCTTTTCCTCCCCAAAGTTGAAGAGTCTAATTCCTTCTACACACCAACCATTATAGCAGGCCCACAGAACATAACAACGTCTCTTCATCAGACTGTTGTTTTGGAATGCGTGGCCACAGGAAATCCTAAACCAATCATTTCTTGGAGCCGCCTTGGTAAGTTTTCCCAAGGAAAAAAAGACCTTAAACTTTGTTCATGCTAATGAAACTGATAAAATGTTTATTTTATATACCAAACACATGTTTAGCATTTAAGTGACTTTTATCTTTTTGGCATTTCAGTGTGTAGAGAAAAGGTTTTTGTATAGCACATTTTATACTTTTTATGATATGGTTAGATGGTGATCTCTTGATATAATTTTAGATCATATGTTACATTGGTTTAACTAAAATATTGTCTTGGAAATAGATCATAAGTCCATTGATGTCTTTAACACTCGGGTACTTGGAAATGGTAATCTCATGATATCTGATGTCAGACTGCAACATGCTGGAGTGTACGTTTGTCGGGCCACAACCCCAGGCACACGCAACTTTACTGTTGCTATGGCAACTTTAACTGTATTAGGTATGTCTTTTTTCATTCTGCAATCAGGAGAATCTTGTATTTTAGAAGTTGTTGTTCTATCTCATTGATAGCTTACTTCTTCCTTTCTTGAACTTTGTAGCATTGATATGAAGGTTTATATGAACAATTGTAATCCAATAATGAATTTTAGGAGACATAGCCCTATGTTAAAATGTTAGCTATCGTTCTTAAGTCATCATCCTGTTTGCTTGCATACCATTATGTTCCTTCGTGTTTAAGCTTCCCTTTTATCTCTTTCTTACCTACCCACATATCCATTCACCAGCCTAAAATTTTAATCTGTTGATTGTATGCATTTGCAAGTGACTATATATTTGGGCTTAGTTAAGAAGGATTATAGTATACATATTTTTAGTGTGTTTACACAGAGGGTCTCAATAGGGAGAAAGTGTACATCTACATGAGCACTGCTGAGAGAAGGCATCTGGATAGATGTATGTAGAGTGTAGATAAGAAGCTGCAAATGTCAAATATTTTCAAGGATGGGATTTGGGCTCTTTGCTGTACTCTTCCTTAACCCTTGGTATCATTGGAACACAGAATTTTTTTTCTTTTCTTTTTTCTTTAAAAATAGCTCCTCCTTCATTTGTTGAATGGCCAGAAAGTTTAACAAGGCCTCGAGCTGGCACTGCTCGATTTGTATGTCAAGCAGAAGGAATCCCCTCACCCAAAATGTCATGGTTGAAAAATGGGAGGAAGATACATTCTAATGGTAGAATTAAAATGTACAACAGGTAAGCTATGTCACTTTGCTACTATTTTAGTTAAGATATAATGGCTTTAGTATTTTTTATGTGAAATGATTGTAATATCAAATATTTAAATTACCTTGGTATTTTAAACTAAAAATAAAATAAATAAGAAATTAAGATGATAACATCAGCATGCCATATATCCTTTTGTACTTTATATGTGGATTATGGAAGTGATAGATTATAATGAAATAAGTGTTGGACAGTCGCTCAGACCTGGGTTCTAGTCTTGGTAAGCCACTAGCTGATAAGTTAATAGCAAGTATATTAACCCTTTGGGGGTCTCTTTTCCTTCTCCCCAAAAATAAGAAAATTAGAAGGAAATAACTGAATCCCCAGGAGTTTTTCAACAGTTCAAACTTAATGATTTTAAGAACTCATTTTTTTATTAGTGTAAATATGAATCTTCTAATAACATTGTGATATATTTAATAAAACTTTAAAATTCTGGTTGATTTCAATTTTATGTAACATTGCAATATTATATAAATTAGATGCTATTACAGAATAATATACTTCCTTAATAAAAACCAAATTTTAAAAGAGATTAGTCTATCACCTAAAACAAATGGGGTTTGGATATCACTATTACTTATTTAGGTAGACTCAGAAAATGAGAGTGATTTTAAGCAACTCGTAGGTGTTTTTGGTAGGGTTGATTACAGACTCAGTTTTTTGTTCTTAGTAACTTCTGTCATTTAAAATGAGAGTGAACTTAGCAACGGTTTAACTTTAGTTTTACATCATTCTTAGAATTTTTCATAAAAATATTTTTTCCTTTCCTCAGTAAATTGGTAATTAACCAGATTATTCCTGAAGATGATGCCATTTATCAGTGCATGGCTGAAAACAGCCAAGGATCTATTTTATCTAGAGCCAGACTGACCGTAGTAATGTCGGAAGACAGACCCAGTGCTCCCTACAATGTGCATGCTGAAACCATGTCAAGTTCAGCCATCCTTTTAGCTTGGGAGAGGCCACTTTATAATTCAGACAAAGTCATCGCTTATTCTGTGCACTATATGAAAGCAGAAGGTAAGCAATGTGAGGAGTTTATTTTCAAGTGGAACTGGGCATCAGTAATTTGTTTTCAGTGTGAATGACATCTTACATAATTCAGAAAATACTTTTGAAGTTCTATGGCATTTATCTCTTTTATTAAATAATCACTCTATCACCTGCATATCAATTTTTGCTAATTTTTTTGTTATTGTATACTTTGTGTATGTAAGTATAGTTTAAGGTTTTTATGTCTAGAAATAAGTACCAGCTCTGTCTGCTAAACATTACAGAGCAGTGGACTGATTAATTTCATTCCAGCCAAGATATAAATTCTTTAACACTTAATATACCAGTTCAAGTATGCAGTTACATAGGAACAATGGTGTAATTGCTTCATAAAATAATATGGTGAATTATGGTCACTATAGCATGTTATTTTTAAGGGGGGAAATAAACATTTTCAAATCCCCATAAGTTGATTTTATATGTTTTGAAATTTTTCTGGAGTCACATAGAAAACTCTGAACAGGACACTGTCTATTGATATGTCCTATATTACATAAAAGTAGCAATCAAATCTGTCTCAAAATATTTAGTCAGAACTATTAACTCTTTTTTTTTTTTTTGAATCTTTTTTATCCTACTCTTTTCTTTGGCAAAAAAAGGGAAAGGAAAAGCTACTTACAAATCCTGGAGATTTCTCTACTGATTTCTCATAGAAACCATAAATATTAGTTGTACGTATAGTCTAGCTTTTATGCAATAGACATTAAAAACAAATTCCAACACCCAAAAATGATATGATAAAATTATCCATAGAAACAAGTGGTTTGTTGTTGTTTGTTTTTTGTACTTTGAAGTAGTATTTTGAAAAGGAATATTTTGAATTTAAATCAGGGTTTGTGGTAGCCAGAAGAATGAAAGTCTAACTGAGCATGTTGGAGTATGTTAATTCCCTTCTTAGTGATTTAGGAAGGTGAAAGGAATGCTGGTTTTGGTGGAGACCACTCTTGTTCGCTATTATAGTTGTTTCATTAGAGCCTCCACATGCGGCTCAGTGGTCTATTCAGAGACAGAACAAGGCTTTTTAATTCGAACTCAAGGACCTTGTTTGGTAGGTCAGAAATCGTACTATGCAGTTCCTAATTAACGAGCCATTAGCCTGTCTGTTGTGAAATGGCTGTAATCTTGTCTAATTAAAATGCTATCAAGTTAATTCAGAAATGTGGGAAAACTTAATAGTGGAATTTGCCTTCTGTTTTGTTTATAAATCCAGTGTGGGGAGAAGGGCCTTCGTCCTTAGAGAGTTTTGATGAAGTTGACATGCATTTACTGTGAACGGTTCACAAAGCTGCCAGCGCTCTTGTTCCACTTTACAGATTGGCTCTGTAGGAATTAAATCCCACAAAGACAAATTCTTTTCTATACCTTGCCATGCATATTTTATTAAGAATCGCTGAGAATTTTTTCCCCTTTGGGAAGAAAAAAGCTCATTGTGGAACAAAGTGTTTTGAAGCACATTCTGTGCCTCCTAGATCTTTTGCTTTCAGTATAAATAAAAAGAACAACTTGTGTCAGTCAAATTTAATAGAATCTCTAGGGCCAAAATGAGATCTTTTGCAGGACAACTTTTGGCTTGGTTTGTTTTTAAAAAGAGCAGAGCCATTACATTCCTACTGTCTCTCTGAGATTCATGGTTAAAAGAAGAAAGCCATGAGTTTAACCAAGTAAAACTTCCACTGTTAAGAACTACAGTATTCTGTAGTGTTAAGCTCTGTTGTGCTACTGCTGTACATTGTCTCTGCTGTGGGTTTTGACTAGATATTCAATGAAGTTTAGTAAAGATTAATTATTTTCAGTTTGATTTATTAGGGAAAAATTCAAACGACTACTTTTAGAAATTAAGACCTTCCCATTCATATTTTTTTAAAGGGTCACAAAAGAAAACAGAGACAAGACTGGAGGACCAGGGAGGGAAAATGGTCTTATTAATTTCATTTTGAATATTCATAATTTTTTCAAACACTGGTTCTTTAATTCAGGTTTAAATAATGAAGAGTATCAAGTAGTCATTGGAAATGACACAACTCATTATATTATTGATGACTTAGAACCTGCTAGCAATTACACTTTCTACATCGTGGCATATATGCCAATGGGAGCCAGCCAGATGTCTGACCACGTGACGCAGAATACTTTAGAGGATGGTAAGAAACCACGAGTCTAGAATGAACATTAATGTGTTTAATCAGTTTCAACAAATAAATGTGTTTTAAAGTAGAGAAAATATCCTCTTTTTGGTTAAAAAAATAACCAAAACAAGGGTGGCAACCAGCAGGCTAGTTTGCCATTTCAAATTTGACTGTCACTTTTTGACAGTAATAGGATATGGGTAAAGAGCTTTTATAACTTACAATGCAGAACATAAATTTTGATAACAAAATTCTTGTGTTTCTTCAAGTTTCCCAGTTTAAATTGCAGTTTTTAAAATATTTTTTCACCATTGAAGTTTTCTTTAACTGAGTAGAACAAAATGTGAGATTTTCTAGGCATAAATAAATACATATATAATGAGTAAATATATTGAGTGTATATAATGACAAGAGGTCAGAAGTCTTGGGTTTCTGAAACGGGTAGTTTATGAAATTTAGTAACTTATTAGTTAAAAAAGTTCTCGTAAAATCAGCAGTTAGTTTATTTTTAGATATACTATGTTTATTCTGCTTAGGGAGGAAAGTAATAGTAGTTCAGTTTGTTAACTGATCATGGGTTAGAAATTGAGTTGTAGTCCTTTTGAAGGCAGGCCTCCATATATTCTTACAATGGTGGGAAATCTCATCCGTTAGGAAAATCCTGAGACTGATTCTCTCCCTCTGATTCATCATCTCTCTCTTTAGCAGCTCTAGAAGGCCTTTTTGTACCATTCACTGTGAAAAGGGAATGATTTAACATATACCTAATTATACTGCTCTCCCTTTACAGGTGTTTCTCATCCTCACAAAATGGTCCACCTGTAATTTTCAAAACATTTTTTGTATTAATGATTTCCAAATCTTTTCCTTTATTTGCTCCCAGATCTCTTACATACATCTCTGTTAATGCCACTTGTTTAGATGTTTATAAATTCAGAGTATGACTAAATGAAAACAATATTAGTGATCTGGCTGCTAAATTCCAAGTTCTGTTTTCACTTAAGAGTCTGTTTCATTTTAGAGTGAATCACAGTACTTATGACCTCTCTAGTTATCTCCTCCCATTTTACCTCTGACATGCATATCTAAGGTGAAACACAGGCTGGTGGGGGTGTTATCCTGGGGTTTGTGGGGGGTTTGGTGTATGAGGTATATTCCTCCCTATGTCTTTGAAGGAAAGGGGTTTAACCATAGTAAGCTACTTGTTAAAGCCTGTCAGTTCCAGTGAATGTTAAGGTCTCGAAGTTTTTCTCCTTTAAAGCTTTTCTTACTCTACAACTTTTTTATTTAGTGAAATTTCATTTTGTTCTCTGGAAAAGATGAGACTTCTGACACTGGCTTTCATGTTTCTGCACGAGTTTCTGCCCATTTCGTAAGCCCATGTATCTCAAACTGAAATGTGTGGGTCTCGTAGGGTACATAGCAGTGTGTAGCAGTTGGAACTGACACTTTTGGAGGGCTTACCCCTGCCTATTCTAAAAACCTTCTCTCCATTATCTCATTTAATCTCTACATAACCCTGTCACAGAAAAACTGTTATTATGTAGGAAATAGTAAAGTAGGGGGGATAAGAATGTGGGCTTTGTTCAGTCTGCCTACATCGACTTCACTAACAACGTGTGTGACTTTGAGCAAGTGATTTCACTGCTTTGTCCCTTAATTTCCTCAATATAAAGTAGAAATGATCAGAGTACTTCCTTTGGTTTTTGTCAGAATTCATGAGTGCGTACACATCAAGGACTCAGAAATGCTTAATTGATTTTCTCTTTTCCACCTATTATTTCATTCATGCAACAAATAATCATTGAGTACCTACTATGTGTTACTTAGTAGTGAACAAAGGAGGCAAAAAATTGTCCCTGGTTTCGTGGAGCTTACTTTCTGGTGGGAGAAGGGGCAGAGGAACAATAAACAAGATGAGGAGTGCCTGGGTGGCTCAGCCAGTTAAGCATCCTATTTCAGCTGAGGTCATGATCTCGCAGTTCATGAGTTCAAGCCCCACATGGGGCCCTCTGCTGACAGCATAGAGCCTGCCTCAGATCCTCTGTCTCCCTCTCTCTGCCCCTTCCCCACTAGCTTGTGTGTGTGCTCTCTCTCTCTCTGTCTCTCTCTCTCTCAAATAAACATTCAAAAAAAACACCCCAAAATAAACAAGATGAACAATCCATTATATAATTATATGCTATGTTGGATATTGATAACTATCTAAGAGAAGGAGAAAAAAGCAGAAGAGGGGAGTATGAAATGTTGGGAGGGTTTGAGATGAGGCACAGTCGAGGCACAGTCACCCAAGAAGGGCTTACTGAATAGATGACATTTGAATGAAAACCTGAAGGAAATGAAAATGAGGGAGTTGGCTAGGCAGATGAATGGGGGAAGTACACTCTAGATAGAAGAAATGGAAATTGCTAAGGGCTGGAGTGGAGGGAACAAGTGGAAAGCACTAGGAGATTGAGGCACAGAATTAATCAGAAGCCAACTGTATGAGTAGATAGGACTTTGTATGAAGTTACAGTGGGGACTTGGGCTTTTACTATTAGTGACATTTTGTTTTCTTTGGTTCTCTATTCTTGACCATCCCTCATTATTTTTCCTTCTTTTTTCTGGTTTGTGATCTCTATTCAACTGAAAACCTTGACCACTAGGGCTGAAAGTATCTCTCCTTTGTTATGTTACGTCTTGCTCTTAAGAGAATTCAGTGAATACTGGTGGGCTGATTGACAAAAATGATTCTAAATATTCATAAGCAACCTGTCTTCTTGTATGACTAGTTCCCTTGAGACCTCCTGAAATTAGTTTGACAAGTCGAAGTCCTACTGACATCCTCATCTCCTGGCTGCCGATCCCAGCCAAGTATCGGCGGGGCCAAGTGGTCCTGTATCGCCTGTCCTTCCGCCTCAGTACTGAGAATTTCATCCAAGTTCTGGAGCTCCCAGGGACCACACATGAGTACCTTCTGGAGGGCTTGAAACCTGATAGTGTCTACCTGGTGCGGATCACTGCTGCTACCAGAGTGGGGCTGGGAGAGTCGTCAGTGTGGACTTCACATAGGACACCCAAAGCCACAAGTGTGAAAGGTAAATTTCTAGAAACTATTGAGGAAAAATAACACAGTATTTTTGGTCTTTTTAAATCTAACTTATGTTTAGGGGAGCCTGGGTGGCTTAGTCGGTTAAGCATCTGACTTCAGCTCAGGTCATTATCTCATGGTTCATGAGTTTGAGTTCTGCATTCGGCCCTGTGCTGACAGCTCAGAGCCTGGAACCTGCTTCAGATTCTGTCTCTCTCTCTCTCTGCCCCTCCTCCACTCTTGTTCTGTCTCTCTTTCTCTCTCAAAAATAAATATTTTTAAAATATTTTTTTAATCTTTAAAAAAAATAAAATAAATCTAAGTTATGTTTAAATTGTGTTTTATGAATGAAAATATTCCATAGATCATGGATGTAACTGAAAATAATTTTAAACTTTTTGTTGAGTAGTCCCATTTTACTAAAGCTCAGTAGCATGTGAAACTTTTGGTTACTCTCTTAGGTTGCTTAGCAGAGTCTTCATAGATGGGTGGTGGGTCCAAATCAAACTGAATTACCAAAAGTTAAATATTAATAGAGACCTAATTAATATTATTACCATTTTTTTTAAATCATCAGTTTAATAGAAAGACCATAAGGCTAAAAAGTTCTACACCCTGTTTGTTTAATAACGTGAAATGTAAGGTGACTGAGGTTTTTGTTGTTCATTGATTAATTTGGTCTCCAAGTTTAATACCAGTGTGGAATTTTGAAAGTTAAAATGTAATTGTTTTGGGGGCACCTGGGTGGCTCAGTCAGTAGAACATCTGACTTCCATTCAGCTCATGATCTCACGGTTCGTGAGTTGGAGCCCCATATTGGGCTCTCTGTTGTCAGTGCAGAGCCTACTTCAGATCCTCTGTCTCCCTCTCACTCTGCCCCTCCCCGTCTCATGCTCTCTCTCTTTCTCTCAAAATAAATAAAATTTTAAAATATATATATATATGTATAAAAGTTTGGAATTGAACTTATTTTGTAACTGTTGGCTTAAAACTGTGTGTATTTGTATGAATTACAGATTTTTTATACATATATTTCTGGTGAATTTTTCTAGCCCCTAAATCTCCAGAGTTACATTTGGAGCCTCTGAATTGTACCACCATTTCTGTGAAGTGGCAGCAAGATGCTGAGGACACAGCAGCCATTCAGGGCTACAAACTGTACTACAAAGAAGAAGGGCAGCAGGAAAATGGACCCATTTTCTTAGACACCAGTGACCTTCTCTATACTCTCAGTGGTTTAGGTGAGTGAGCCCATACTGCACTTTCCTTTTTCCTTCTTTTCTGACCAGTTGGGAAAAGAGTTTTTGGATAGAGACACAAGAACTGACTTACTGGTGGAAAGAGAAGAATTACCTTTATTACATCACTGTGTATGTCGTACTGCTTAAGTCACTGTTGGTCTTTGACTCACCACTGTGAGCAAACTGGCAAAACGTCAGGTAAATGTGGTATCTATCTTTCCCCCACTTCTGGACATCTGATTTTCTTTCTACAGTTCACTTCTAGTAGAGTGAGCTCTGATAAATTATTGTGAGTATGTGGTGTACGTAGAATAGGAATGTAAAAAGGAAATATCACCAAATGGTCAGAATTAAGATTAACTCAGAAATTGCCTGAGAGTGCTATGTAGGTGTATTATTTTCCCATGTAAAATCTATCTAAATTAGGTACAAAATAATGCTCTTACATATGACCCATGCCACTATAAATATTCATTTTTGTAGCTCTAACACAGAAACACCAGAGAAAAAGCATTTAATTTTGGGTTCATCATAGTTCTCAAAGACATCATTTTTGTGGCACCTGAGTGGCCCAGTTAAGCGTCTGACTTTGACTCAGGTCATGATTTCAAGGTTCATCAGTTCAAGTCCCGTATTGGGCTCTGCACTGACAGTGCGGAGCCTGCTTGGGATTCTCTCTCTCTGTCTCTCCTTCTCTCTCTCTGCCCTTCCCACACTCACTCTCACTCTCAATAAATAAATAAATAAATAAATAAATAAATAACACTGTGTTTTATTCTCTGTTCATCCTGTCTTTGCTGAGTGAAGAATTCCAGAATGTAAACATGTTTAGTGGAAAGTAAAGAAATTTGTGGCTATAATAAATATATGGGTATAAACAGATATATACTCAAGGCATAAACTGCACACTTAGTTATTTCTTAGTTATTTGTTAAAGCAGCAACTTTAATTACCATTACTAACTAAACTCCTACTAAACTGTTATAGCATCTTCTGCACATACTGAAATTTTACAGTGCCTCTGGCTTTCCCTATCACAGACTACCTTTTGGAGTACAAAAAGGAAAAAGGCTTGGTGATCCCACTATGGATAGCTCCATTTATTTTTCTGGCCTCACAGCACAAACTGTGAAAACAGCATAAGACCTGAGACCCGGCGCAGTAAGAAGCAGTGGTGGGAATCTGTTTTTAGAGGCAGGGACATAGGACCCCATCGTCTGTTTCTTAGCAATAGTTTTCCAGATGGCATTTTGCTTCTAATCTTGTTGTCTTGGATTTTAACTTAATCTGCATTTGCTTAAATAAATTTCACTGTTGATTCCTGTCACATAGCTTTATAAATGATGAGGAAAAGTTACGTATGTTCCAGGGTGACCTTCCTTAAAACCACTGATGGTAGAGATGACGTTAGCCCAACCTGTCATCAAAGTTAGGAGCATTTATTTCTAGTCATGGCTTCTCATTCAGTATGCTCTCCCTTTCTGTGTTCATATTATTAATTCAGAAAAGTTGTACTAAGTTTAAAACAGGATTTGGTAAATTGCTGATGAAAAATTATGCATCATAGTATCTCGAGTTTCTTCAGGTTTTTTTTTTTTTTAATATTTACTTATTTTTGAGCGAGAGACAGTGTGTGAGCAAGGGAGGGGCAGAGAGAGAGGGAGACAGAATCTGATGCAGGCTCCAAGCTCTGAGCTGTCTGCACAGGACTCAATGCAGACTCGAGC
The DNA here is from genome assembly GCF_046562875.1 of Panthera onca. Classification (NCBI taxonomy): domain Eukaryota; kingdom Metazoa; phylum Chordata; class Mammalia; order Carnivora; family Felidae; genus Panthera; species Panthera onca. The sequence goes on from NC_138344.1 coordinate 48,728,435, forward strand.
CCACAAAACATGAGATCATGGCCTGAGCTAAAGTCAGATGTTTAACTGATCGAGTCACCCAGGTGCCCCTCCAGTTCTTTCACTGTTAAGGAAATATAAATGAGTAGAAGATACAAAAGATAGGTTCATAGAGCATTCTTCTTGAACATATAAGTCATTTATTTTAGACAAATGAATAATTTATTGGGAAGAACAGTAATGTTCTGCTTGTGAAAAGTTTAGAGAAACAGTTAAAACTTTGTCAATTAAAAGTAATGCTCTAAAATTTAAACATTTTCTATGGGTGCATATAATGACTTACTGATCTTTGTGGAAATGTTTTTTGTAATCTGTATAATAGTTTTTAATACTATGAACTTTAATTTCCTTCTGTGTTTTAAAAAAAACCATATATATTACTGCCTGTGTTTTTATGTTATAAAATCCTCTTTGTGTATACTGTTTGGAGTAGTTCAGCTTAAAAACACTTTATAATGTATAACCTAGGAAATTATTTTGTTATAGTCAGGATATCCTGCCTATTAAAATAACTCCATGTGCCCTGACTATGGACTTGACTGAGTAGTAGGACTAACTACAGTGCAGGGTAACAGGGTAGTCTCACAGTTGTAGGACTTTGTTGTAGGACAGTGGGGTTCGCACCCCTGGAGGTGCCAAGCCAGGACCAGAAGGGCTGACTAGCAGAGAGGCAGTTGTATGGATCCAAGCATTGTATAGCTGTTGACCAGATCACCTTGAAGATGCCTTTTAATCCTGAGAGCCCTACGGTCCTTAGAAAGACACTGTTGGGACCTAGCCAAGCTCACAGCAAGTTCAGTGGGTGCAGCCCACTAAGCAGGCAAGTGTTAACAGCTCTCACTCCCATCCTTCTTACTTTTGGCTGTTGGGAGGGCAGTATGTTCTGTTAACTGGACAACTGACCATCTGTGACCATTTTTAGCAAGAGCATCTGGCAGTAGCTGCCTGTTTAACAGAGAGTGATGTGTGTAGAGGGCAGTAGGTTAAGGGAACCCTATCTGTGTCTTGCATGGTGAATACTTGCTTTCATAGAGCTTTTATACATTAAAGATGCTCTAACTAGAACTAGATTTACTAAGTGGGGCTGGAAATGAAATTTAAATGCTTCTGTTTACTGATTCCATGTCAATTTGAGTAGCCAACTGATGCCTCAGAATTTCATTTTCATACTAATTCCTTCTCTGATACCCTAATACACATCCTTTTGTTGCTTCTGGTAATTAAGTTTTCAACTAAAAAGTATGTTATTGGGACACAGTCTCCTTGGTAACACATAACAGTTCTTTGTTTCTGAAAGAAAAAGAAAGAAAGAAAGAAAGAAAGAAAGAAGAGAAATTTCTGTATTTCAATTCATTTAATAAGAATTTACAAATTATTTTCCTAAGTAAGGCATTGTCATACTAATAAAAGGATTTAACAAATGTGACCTCTGCTCAAAACAAAAAGAATTAAATCAAAAGATACTAACTTTATTTACATTCCCAATTTTCTCCCAAGTTCTGATTAAATTTAATTGTACTTAGTAATGAAAGTTGTTTTAGAACATTTTACTCAAAACCCTCAAAGCTCAGTTCCCTCAAACCCTCAAATCCCTCAGTCAGGGATGTGGAATGTTTGTTTTTTAAACTGGTTGAAAAGATTCTCGTGTCTTTATTAGTATAATATAAATATTGGCAGAGTAGTGGAAGATTTTGATTTTGCTAGTTCTAGTTTAATGATTTGCAAATATACAGTTTGATTTTAATTAGAAATGGTTTTGGGGGTTGGGGAATAAGCATTTAGCTTGTCATTTAATGTGTATGTGATTTGTTCTAAATTGTGGTTTGAGATTTTCTTCAAAGTTTTGCATCTTGTGATTATTTTCACTTAGTTGTTCCCCACCCCTGCCCCTTGGCACTTTTCATGTTTGCCTAAGTTTTAAGTAGAATTTTAAAACATTTGTTAAATTTATCACACAATAAACTGAAGCAAAACTAATAGCACACTTGTGTTCCCTGATAATAGACTTTCTGAAATAATTTGCTCCATTTTTTGGTCTGTTTATTTCAGAAATTGACTTTAAATTCTGAAGTTAGAGTTTCTAATAACAAAGGAGACTGTTTTCATAAGCTATCAGAAACTTAATTCTTCAATATTTATATAATAAGAGGGAAAGGGAAGATTATTATTTAGATGGTGTTGTTGTTAATTTGGCACTTGGAACACTGATAATCTTTAGATTCTACTTTGCCAAAGAATGTTTGCTATTAAACTTCAGAGCAAGCTTGATTAGTGAGCATGAGATTTAGCACCAATTTTACAGATCCAGATTATCAAAAATCATTAGTAACACTTCTAGATCCCTTGTACACCTTCTAAACTCAATCTTTTTTTTTTTTTTTCTTTCTTTCTTTCTTTTGAAAAATCCAAAATCGGAATTCCCGGTTATGCAGGGGAGTAGGAGGCAAAAGAAACAGTCCCTTGGCAACAGTGTAATTTTAGAATACCTTAGCCAGTTTATATGGAAGCGTGGTAAAATTAAGTCAGATTTCTGGATGCTATTGTTTGCCATAACAGAGTAGGATTTGGTTGTGTGGTTACAGATCTGAGGGAAGAAGATCAAGAACTACCAATGGTGAGCCCAACTCATATAGCTGGAGGGAATTATAGTCTCTTTAGTTAAGACAGGACAAGATTTTGTGGCATAAAAGAGACTACTTTTATCAGAGAGGGTTCATTGTGAACCTTACTATAATAGTGATTTTGTTTTGAAGAGAACTGGAATCACTGAGTGTATGAAATCTGGAAGTCACGTTTTAAGGCAAGCCAGGGTCTTTTTAGAGATTGTGTTCCCTCATTCCCCACACACAAGGAAGCCTTAGATAACACTCAGAAAAATCTTTGGAAACATGCTACAGGTGAAAATCCTAGTATTGTGGTTGTTTAGCAACTTTCTCACTGCACCCCTTGCAACAGAGTAAAAAAAGAAACCATGTTTTATAAACAAATCTTCCTGATGGTGTATAGTTTCAAGTATCCCATACTGACTTTTAGCCTATAAATTCATTTCAAATAATTTGGTGCCTTCATATCAATTACCAACTCAAATGTCATTGCAGATGCCAGGATTCTTCTGTTTTATAAAGTAACATATTATCAATCACATAGACATCATTAAGCATTCTGTCCGGATTAGTGTTGACTTTATAAAGCAGCACTGGTTTCTGTGAGATCACTTTGCATTTATATGTTACCAGATAATTTTTAGGGATTGGTGTAGAAATTCGATTGACGTTATTGCTGTTATTTACTACAGGCAAGATCGCTGGGGACATATCTCACATTTTTTGCCTCTTCTCAGTTCTTCCTGTGCTTTATCACTGTTAAATTCTACTTTTCATAGAAATGGCTCCTCCGAACAGTATCTGATTTCACTGTTTCATTCCTTTCTTTGAAAGAATTATAAAATAAACTCATTTAAATGAAGCCAGTAGACTTCTTACATGAATAATTTTGAGAATCACCTGCTATGTAGGCCAGAAAACTGACAACATGGGAGTACAAATAACGACAAAGGGAACATGGTAAAAGTATTTCACTTCGCTATTGAATATCTTTTAAGTTAACATTTCTTGTATTGTGTTTAATTTGTTATCTAGCTAAAATACATTGAAACTTCAATGCTGACTTTAGGAAATACTCAACTATTTTTTTTCTTAATTTAAAATTATGGGATCTGAACATGCCAAATATGATAGATACACAGCTCAAATTTTAGAACCTTAATACTTGGAAAATTAAAAAAACCAATAACTCAAAAGAAACAGAGCATCCATTTCTTAAACAATCCTGTTATTAAAAAAGTACTGTTAATATTAAGACAGTAATGAAGCACCTGGGTAGCTCAGTGGGTTAAGCATCTGACTTCAGGTCATGATTTTGCAGTTTGTGGATTTGAGCCCCATGTTGGGCTCTGTGCTGACAGCTCAGAGCCTGGAGCTGCTTCAGATTCTGTATCTCCCTCTCTTTCTGTCCTTGCCCTGCTCTCAATCTCTCTGTCTCTCTCACTCTCTCAAAAATAAATAAACATTAAAAAATTTTAATAAAAAACATCAAGACAGTAACAAAGGAAATATTTTAATTTGCCAGTTTGCAACAAAATACAGATTTATGAAACTGTAAGAACTGTACAGAAATTACTATGCATCTTCTGGTTATCTTTCCTTAAATTTTTCTTGAATGAAAGATTACCTGCCATTCTGAAATATTTTTAATACTCCTGGATGAAAATGTAGATATATCTCTTTGCATTTGGAAAAATCTTGCCTAGCTTTTAAGTCTCAACCCTTCTGGGAATCCTCTTGCAACCTCAAATGGTGTCAGTCATTCCCATGGTACGTCATTTATAATGCTCTATTGTAGGAGGCACTTAGCACTGACAGCTGAAAGAAAAGTATTGGTGAAGTAAATTTTATGTCTGCTGCTTGACATAAGCTCTGTAACTTATTAACAAATTAAGTCCTGGTTATTTGCCTAATCTTTTAGATAGGGATAATAATAATAGCTATTTTATTTTAAGTGTATTTGTTTATTTTGAGTGAGTGGGGGAAGGGCAGATAGAGAGAGAAAGAAAATCCCAAGCAGGCTCCACACTGTCAGTGCACAGCCTGATGCCAGGGGCTCGAACTCTTGAACCATGAGATCATGACCTGAGCTGAAATCAAGGGTCAGATGCTTAACCAACTGAGATACCCAGATGCCCCAATAATAGCTATTTTAGAACGTTAAGAGGATTAAATGAAATAATGCACATAATGTTTAGCACAGCTCTTAGCGAACTGCATTGAGAGTCTTAAACAAAAGTTAGGTGTTGTAATTGTTGTTAAAAATTGTTCTCCTCCTTGGGTGGAGCCTGGAAATCTGTATTTTAAAAATATTTTTTCCATGTGATTTACCATGATCACTAGATTTGGAAACCAGTGGTTCCTGAGCTTTATTATCTATACCAGAGATCTTGTTAAAATGCAGATTTTAATTTAGTAGGTTTGGGTGGGGCCTAAAATCTTTGCATTCTTGCCAACTTTGACAAGCAAGGATCTAGACCAGGGGCAGGCAAGCTTTTTCTGTTATGGGCTAGATAGTAAATATTTTGGGCTTTGTGGGTGTTGTGGACTGAATATTTATGTCCCCATCAAATTCATATGTTGAAGCCCTAGCCCTTAATGTGACTGGATTTGGAAATACGGCCTTTGGGTAGGTGTTGAGAGTTAAACTAGGCGGGGCTCTACTATGATAGGCTGGTGAATTGTAAGAAAAGGAAGAAACAGCAAGAGCTCTCTACTGTGTGAGCAAGGACTTAGTGAGAAGGTGGCTGTCTGCAAGTCAGGAAGAGATCTCTCATCAGAAACTGAACACTGCCAGACCTTGATCTTAGACTTCTCAGTCTCCAGAATTGTGAGAAATTAATTTGTTTTTTAAGCCATCTAGTCTGTGCTATTTTGTTATGATAGCCAAGCATACTAATACAGAGTGGACCATAAGGTCTGCCACAAGTATTCAGTTCTGCCACTATAGCACAAAAGCAGCCAAAAGAAATATATAAATGCATGAATATGGTTATATTCCAATAGAACTTTGTTTATGGACACTGAAATTTGACTTTCATGTATTTTTGATGTATCATTAAGTATTATTAAAATTATTTTCTGAGCATTTAAAAGTCTAAAAACCAGGTATTTGGGTGGCTCAGTGGTTTAAGTATCTGGCTCTTGGTTTCGGTTCAGGTTATGATCTTGAGGTTTCATATGTTCAAGCCTTGCGTAGGGCTCTGCGCTGACAGCACAGAGCCTGCTTGGGATTCTTTGTCTCCTTGTCTGTCTGCCCCTCCCCCAGTCATGCTGTTTCTGTCTCTCTCAAAATAAATAAATTAAAAACAATTTTTTTTAAATGTGAAAACCATTTAACTGACAGGCTGACCCTAAGGCAGCAGACCATATTAGTGTATTTTGCCAATTCCAGGTGTAGACTCTGGTTATAGCCTTTGTTTTAAAGTCTATTTTGCCCAATGTAAATATTGCTACTCCAGCTTTCTTTTGACATCCATTTGTATGTTTCCCCATCTCCTCAGTTTGAATCTGTTTAGGTAGGTGTCCTTTGTTTCTCATCAGGTATAGACTCTAATGTGGTTGCTCTTCAAAGTGCAGTCTTAGGATCAGCAGCATAATCAGGAAGTTTATTGAAATGCTGAATTTCAGACTTCCTTGTTCCCTCTCCAGATCTACTGGATCAGAATCTCAGTTTTAACAGGATTCTTAGGTGCTTAGTATGCACATTAAAGCTTGGTAAAGTTAGGTCTAGATGACCTAGTATGTTTTTTTCAAAATAGCCGATATCAATTCTTTATAAGTTAATAACTTTTAGCTTTAAGTTTGTTATTCTTGTTGGAAATCTTTCAGAATTTGTTTTTGTGCCTTCTAGCTTCCTAAATTGCTGACTCTTTTAATTGTCTGGCCAATTACAGTTTTGTTTTGGTTTGGTTTTTTACTGTTTTTTTAATGTTTATTTAGTTTTGAGAGAGAGAGAGAGACAGTGCGTGAACAGGGGAGGGGCAGAAAGAGAGGGAGACAGAATCTGAAGCAGGCTCCAGGCTCTGAACTGTCAGCACAGAGCCCAACACAGGGCTCAAACTGATGAACCACAAGATCATGACCTGAGCTGAAGTTGAACACTTAACCAACTGAGCCACCCAGGAGCTGTAGGCCAATTACAGTTTTTAATTGTTATTGACATTAAGCCTCTCTTAAGTCTGCGTTTACTGCACTTTTTATTGCATATCTTGTTTCTAGTCCTATTTCCCCATACTTTTTGACTTTTACATGGGGAACAAAATGGCCTTTCATGGGTATCATCCTTCAGTCAATGCATTTCTTCTCAAACATCCAGGGAGTGGATGAATCACAGATTCAGGTATAATCTTCCAGTTTTGCTGCTTCTTCCCTGCATTTTGTCTGCCACTGAGTGCTCATTCACAAGTTCATTCTTTGATTCTTAGATATTTACCAAGCTTAGTATATGATAGTCTCAATGTTAGGTACTGCCATAATAATGTAGACATGGTCATAGTATTTGAGTCTAGGAGGAAGACCAACAATTAAATAAGCATCTAAAATATGGTGTGATGCGCCAGTCAGAGTGGCCAAAATGAACAAATCAGGAGACTATAGATGCTGGAGAGGATGTGGAGAAACAGGAACCCTCTTGCACTGTTGGTGGGAATGCAAATTGGTGCAGCCGCTCTGGAAAGCAGTGTGGAGGTTCCTCAGAAAATTAAAAATAGACCTACCCTATGACCCAGCAATAGCACTGCTAGGAATTTACCCAAGGGATACAGGAGTACTGATGCATAGGGGCACGTGTACCCCAATGTTTATAGCAGCACTCTCAACAATAGCCAAATTATAGAAAGAGCCTAAATGTCCATCAACTGATGAATGGATAAAGAAATTGTGGTTTATATACACAATGGAATACTACGTGGCAATGAGAAAGAATGAAATATGGCCTTTTGTAGCAACGTGGATGGAACTGGAGAGTGTGATGCTAAGTGAAATAAGCCATACAGAGAAAGACAGATACCATATGTTTTCACTCTTATGTGAATCCTGAGAAACTTAACAGAAACCCATGGGGGAGGGGAAGGAAAAAAAAAAAAAAGAGGTTAGAGTGGGAGAGAGCCAAAGCATAAGAGACTGTTAAAAACTGAGAACAAACTGAGGGTTGATGGGGGGTGGGAGGGAGGGGAGGGTGGCGGATGGGTATTGAGGAGGGCACCTTTTGGGATGAGCACTGAGTGTTGTATGGAAACCAGTTTGACAATAAATTTCATATATTGGAAAACAAAACAAAACAAAAAAAAACAATTTAAAAAATAAAAAAATAAAATAAATAAATAAATAAATAAATAAAATATGGTGTGATGAACTTTTTGATAGTGGACATCAGATCTCCATAACATCATTTGGCAGGTGTTTCTGACCTGTTTCGGGGCTGGAATGGGAATGGCTTCCAGGAAGAAGTAACATTTAGGTTGAAATCTAAAGGATGAGTAGGACTCATTAGGCAAGGGGTCAGGGGCAGGTACAGGTTATATGGGAACTAGTAAAGAAATACATAATAAAATAACAATAATCTAAAAGTATACTGTTGGTGTATGGCCTTGTACACTGTAGGTGTAGGCTTCATACAAGTGAACAGTTCTGAAAATTAAGCCTCACAACTTCATAGTAAACCTGCCTCTGCAAAGAGGGAAGGACAGAACCCAGGAGATGGTCACAGAATGGTGAAATTCACTTGAGTTGTTCAGGAAGTGAGGGGGACCATGTTCCAGAGAAAATGAAGTGTTATTATATGAGCACAAAGTGAAGCCAGTACCTGGTAAGCTACATGAGGGAATTTGGGCTTTATCCTAAGGGCAGTGTGAAGACACTAAATGATTTTAAGCAAGCAAGTGACCTGATTAGATTCATATTTAGAAATATGTTTCTGTTGCAGTGTGTAAAATTTAATGCGGAGAGGGAAGATGTGAAACAGCTCAGAACTGCCTCTTCCCTGAAAGAGGAGGTTTTTGTGAGCTTTCTTTTTCACTTCCTTTCTGGTTCAGAGATGCTACAAAAGTCCACCCTACCCTCCCTGTTTGCTGCAGTCCCATTGTACATGGCAGTTTTCATGCACACAAATAATAAAGATTTCTTTAGAAAATAGCGTGTTCTATTGCTTTAAATCAGTTTATACTCAACCCTTGGAAACTATAATCACTGTATAAAAATATATAAATGTATATTATATATATAAACATAACTATATGTATATGTTTATGTATGTGTATATACATATACATGTATATACATGTGTATATGTGTATACCCACACACACATACCCTACTGTTTTATAAAGTGAAAGTATTTGGATGTTTGGTTTATGCTTGTCTTTAAGTCAGTTCTGTAACTGTGTTAAAGTGTTTTAATTTCTCTTTTGCTTGTGTCAGCTCTCAAGAGGCATGCAGTCACAAATCTAATGATGTATTCTGTCCCCCTCAGAATACCTAACTACTCTTAATTTGGTACATTTCATTTTAGGCAACTGTGATATTGCCAAGTTAATTAAATTTTGTGTTTTTAAATGAACAAGAAAATAAAGGAAATATAGCCATGGATTCCATAAACCCATAACATCAACTGTTCTTTGAAGCCACAGTGTGAATGCAAGAGCATTTAGTGGTCACTCAAAAGAAGAATATTTTTGAGTCCATTCAGCTGCTATCATTGAGCTTTAGTATAGGCTCTTAGAGCTACAATACTGTTTACAAAGCCCTTGTTAACACTGTGTGAATACAGTGAGTACAGTGTTTTATGGAACTCCATAGGCCTCAGATAAAGACACTTCTATGCTTGCTTGGTTGTTCTTTTGGACAGGCTTAGGACACAGAAGCTCAGTGGCCTTGCAAATCAGAAGATGAACTCAATTTAGAAATTACTGATAATGGGCCACAGTTAACTTTAAATTCATGCAAATTAATTACCAGTAAATGAATTACAAAATTGAAACCGTCTTTATAGCATGCAATTTTGACTTGTGTGATTTCTTTTCCTAACACCTCTTGAAGACATTGCCTAGAAGATAGAGCTAATTAAAAATACAAATTTTCTCATTTTAGTGTTGATACAATATATATTTCACAAAACTTGGTTTAATGACATGAGATTGCTATCTATACCAATGTAATTGTCATGTCTTGTTTCGTAAAATTTTCATAATAAAGTTTACCCATCCTAATTGTGGAAGTTAGGTTTATTTTCCATTATTGTTAAAATTTAAAAATTAGTGTATATTTTTTCAAAGCACATACTCTGTATCAGATCCTGTACTGGGAGCAGAGAATGTGAGCATTAAGATGGCATGCCTGCTTCTAAAGCATTTAGGCTGAGCATGAAGGACCTATCAGCATTCATAGGAAAATGTGCTAATAGACAAAATTGAGGTATAATCAGAGTGTTCTAGAAGCACAAAGGATAAATGGCTAATTTTTACCATATGATGGAGAGTGGTTTGCCTAGTAAAGAATGGAGGAAAATCATTCCAATTACAGGAAGTTACAGTGTACAAAAAAGAAGATTAAAGAAGTAGCCTCATTGGTGGTTTTATGGCTAAAGCAGGGGTTATATAGGTAGGAGGTGTAGAGACTGAAGCCATAGAGTTAAACAGGACCCATGTTTTAAGAGTCCTGTGTACCCTAATAATTGATTTGGTCTTTGTCCTACAACACAAGCAATGAGGAACCATCAAAAGTTTTTAAATGAGAATAGAAGAACATGGCTTGTTTTAGAAAGCTAAATGGTAATGACAGTGTTGGGGATAGGTGGAGAAAATGCAGTGAGTAAGGGCCAGAAGACAATATGATGGTTGTTGAAATAATCTACGATGGTGAGAATGTGAGCTAAAGCAGTACTTTATTGGACATAAGGCAGACTGAAGTTGTTTTGGACGTAGAACAGTTAGGACTTAACTGGTTACCTATGGCTCCCTATGGCCTGATGGGAGGACTTCAGATACAGTAGTGACACCTAAGGGGTCTATGAAAAGATATTCAGCATCATTGGCCTTTAGGGAAGTAAATGAAAATTTAACAATTTAAACTATAATAAGCTACCACTACATGCCTATTAAAATGACTGAAAAATGTTTAAATGCCAAAACTGCCAATAACAAGTGCTGACATGGATGCAGGATGCCTGGAAGTCCTACGCATTATTGAAGGAATGCAAAATGGTACAGCCACTCTGGAAAACAGTTTAGTACCTTTTTTTGTAAGTGAAGTATGTCTGTGTCATACGACTCAGAAGTCCCATCCTACGTCTTTCCTCTAGAAACATGAAAATGTATGTTCACACAAAAACCTATACACAAGTGTGTAGCTCCATTACACCCCAAATACTGGAAACAATCAGTGTCCTTCAATGGGTGAATGGATAAACAAGCTGCAGTATATTCATACAATTGAAATATGCAGCAATAAAAAGCAATGAACTATATTGCTGCTTGCAGCAATTTGTGGGTGAATCTCAATGGCATTATACTGAGTGAAAGAGGCCAGTCTCAAAAGGTTGTAATCTGCATGGTTGCCTTTATATGACATCTTTGAAAAGTCAGAATTAGATTAGTGATTGCTATAGAGTAGAGGTAAGGGCAGGATTTAACTACAAAGGGGAACCACAAAAGAGTTTCTTGATGTGATGGAATTCTGTACCCAAATTGTGGTGGAGGTTAACAAATCTGTACATCTGTTAAGTAAAACTGTACACCAAAAAAGGTCAGCTTAAGTGTATATACATTTAGAAATTAAAATAGAAGCCTGGGTTTTGAGATCAGATGGCCAGAATTTGAGTCCTAGCTCCCCACCCACCAGGAATGTGATCATGGTGAAGTCACTCTGCGTTCATGATCCTCAATTTGCTGTAAATGTCTCGGATGTTGGGGATTAAATGTGCTAGTGTATGTGGAACCCTCAGCACATTGTATTGGTACAGACTAAGTGCTCAGTAACTAGTAGCTCTTTATAAATATGATTAAGGAGAGGAATAGGTTGGAATGATTCCCAAGTGCTCTGGGTGGATGGAACTTTAATTGGAGTAGGGCTTTCAGGATTAAGACCAGGTTTGGGGAAGTGGGAGATACTGAGTCGAGTTTTGATCATGTTGAGTTGAGGTTGGTATACTATTGTAGCAGCTTAATATATGTTTAGATTTCAGAAGATCTGAAATGGGGAATTAGTGTACAGCTGGAATTAAGGCTGCATACTGATGCAGTCCTGCTCCAAGAGACCTGGCATCTTTTTGGCTTTAGCTACTTTGAAAGAAACTGAGAAAAAAACTTAAGCAGAAGAAACCTCTGTCAGCATAGCTATAAAGCAAAGGGCATTAGGTCATTTTCAGGAAAGTGAGGTACATCCAACAAATCTCATTGAAATTTCTCTTAATACGTGAAACTTTGAACATTCTCATTTTCTGTGTTAATCACTTTGAGTGCAGTCCTTTTTAAAAATCACCTTCCTAGACCTTGGGAAACTGAAATTCTTTGTATAGTTTCCATATAGATAAGGTCATATTTAGAATCTTAATTTGGTGCAGTTCTGAACATTTATCAGTTTCTCTTACTTGCCACAAAAAAAAAAAAAAATAGAGAGGAATTTTAAATAAGAAAGAAGCAAAGAAGATCAGGTAAATCATTGCTGCTGTGTCATGGGAGAAGTATAGTTGGCAAATTCCAAACTCAATCTTGTAACAAATTACAGAAGATATTTTACACTGCAATAGCACTACTACCATAATTTGCATTTTTGCCCCTTAAATTCGGAGGATGGTGAAAAGCATTAAAATGACAGTGCCTCCTGAAAGAATCAGTGCCTTATATTCTTTTGTTGTATATTGTACTGTATCAGAATTGTAGTGATGGCATCCTATGGGATGTTATACCAAACAATTTTATTTCTCACTTTAGAAAGATCATTTTGGAGAGAGAGAGACGGAAGGCTGCAATAAATGCCTGCATTTTCTTAAATATTTTTTACCATCTTTAAAAAAATAATAAAGTTCACCTTTCCATATCAAACCCCTAAAAATAATTGAGAAAAGAATGTTGATGATTTTTCCTGGGCTTTTATATTCTGAGTCTTGAATAGTCATCAGCTTTCCAAATGCTCTAAAACATGTACACTCTGTGAAAAACATCTGTCTTGTTTTTAAATGCAGTGTAATTTGTGAACAAAACTGATAAACAGCTACTCCCCCCACCCTTTATTTTTTAAGATAAAGCCAAGTTGTTGGTTTTTTTTTTCCCCCAAGAACGAAATGCATGTAGGTTTGAAGTTGTTTTACTGCTTTAGCAGCTGTGTGGCAAGTTTTCTAGCAGACAATGGAGGTGGGGAGGGGGGCTCTGTTACATCTGGTTTCTCTTTGTAGAATGCCTGAAAAGTTGATATTTAGTGGATTCTTGAGAAAGCAGTTTATCTGTAGAAGAGGAACTTTTTTAGTACCTAAATTAGCTTGCTCTGATTAATATGCATTTGTTTTGTTTTCCTGCTTTAAAAAAAGGAGAAAGAAAGAAAAGAGTAAAGAAAATCATCTAGCCTAAAACTACATAGCACAGATAACCCTATGACCTTTGGCTCTGGGTAAAGATTTACAGTACTTGTGGAGCTCGTTCACATGCCTGACTGAAAAGAGCCCTAAAGTAAGGCTCCTGTGGAGATGGAGAAAATAAGCAGGATAAGGAAGTTCCATTATTTCAAGTGGCAGTGTGTTGTTTTATTTTTACTAGTCTATAAAGTGAAATACCATTCGTGATGTGTTTCCAGTTTTGAGTCTCATGTCATTTAAGTTTGGGGTCTGATGTTAGAATAGTTTGAGTCAGGGATGCCCTGGGCAAAGCATCCTTCTTTGTCTCCTTTTCTACCCAGCAAAGATCCCTGCGTGTTGACTCCCTTAAATTAAATTTCCATTTGAAATATCTGTCCTTTAAGGAAAGCGAAACAGCAGAAGACTTTCTTTTTTTAAAGGTACTATCAAAATATGGATGAGAATGAGAATCAGTAGTTGTTTTGCTCTTATATGTTAAGTTTTTCTTCAGATACAAAGTATAAAAAGTCCCTGAGAACAAAATTAGTCCCACTCTTTGTCTCCAGAAAAAGAAATTTTAGTTTGGTTCCTTTTGCTAAGACATTTGAAGAAACCTTAATAATTTACTATCTAAAGACTTTCACATCTGTTTAATGGTTTTTAACTAGAAACTTTATACTGAATCTTTATGTATCTTTCTTGTAAAATATACCATTGTTCTCTACAACACTTTGTATTTATGTTTTGAAGCTTCTTTATTAAACTGATTTACTGTTTTATTTCCTGTTTCCTTTCAGTATGTGCTGGTAAAACCTCATTAACATGGTGACAAATAAAAGCAGTTTCCTTGGTCTTAGGAAGATACTCCTAGCCATTGATCAGCTCTTGATTGTTTTATAGGCCAGAACTTTCAAATGGTGTTTTTTGAATGAAGGAAAAACTTCATTACGCTTTCTATTCTATTTTTAAGAATCTGTAAACATGACAAAAAGTTTGACGTGAATTACGAACAATTTTCCTTATAGAACGGAAAACTCTTGTAGAAAATTAAATCAATACTGTCCATTAATCATACTGTTTGTCAGCCCTCAGACCACTGTGGAAGTTTCTGGTGAATGTAAAAAGTCTTTAAATGTGTGAGGTCCTTAAAGATCTAAGTAAGTTAAAGGAGAAGAGGTTTTTTAAATACCACCATTAGCACATGAAAGAAACTTCAGGATGGATAGAAAAAAAAAATTAGTTGTAAAGCTGTAATTGTACTTGTTGGTTTTGTTTTGTTTTTGTTTTAAGCCTGTTCTTTAAAAAAAAAACTTAGTTAATGCAAATAAAATTTTAAGCTTTGTACTAATTACACACTCCATAAGGTAGATGGGAGCTGTAAGACAGGCCATTACAGGAGGAAATATTTTGGTAGCTTATCCTTTAAAAATATTTGCATGTGTTTATTTCATAACATGCATAGTATATCAGGACAGTAATACGTGTATATGTTATAAATAAAGGTATATATGTTATAAATATGCATGCTAGAAAAATATTTTACTGTTGGAAGGTGAAATAAAAAGATTTGGAGACCACTGTTCTAACTTACTGAATCAGGTATTTCTAAGTACCCAGCTATAAAGCTATACTGTCTAGAAGAGGAAATAGCCAAATCACCACAGAAATCATAATTACAAGCTTTAGTAAGCGCTGTGATGGAAAAGCATAGGGAGTTATAAGACCATGTTATAGCGGTCACTAAATAGCATGAGGGTGGAGGTTAGGGTAGATTTCCCTGACAAACTGATGTTTAATTGATATCTGAAGGATAACAGTTTAACTGGGTGAAGGACCCTGATGGGATAATGAAAGAATTAAAGAAGACATAGCATAAACGATAGTCATGGACTGAATCATCAGAAGAGGCTAAATACTGGAGTATGTTACTATCTAAAGAATCTGATTTATCAGTTGATTTGGATAAGCTGGTGTGATAACATAATCCTGATAGAGTTTATTGAAATTTTACATATTTTTCTACTCTTTATAAATATTTCTATTCAAATATCTTAAAATACTTGAAATCTTGAAAGACTTTGGGTAACATCCCAGACAACGTAGGCTGCCCTACATAAGTGGAGGCCTCTTGCATTAGCCAAGATAACGGACTCCACTGATCCTTACCTTGGATTAATATAGAAACTAGAACTCTTGCTTCAGGTGAAGGTTAAAATGGCATCTTAGCTTTCTCGGCATGCTAAGATGTTAATGATAACTTAAGAAGCCTGTGCAGACTGTAGGCAGCACATTTTGCCTGATTACCACAGTGTATGCATCTCTCTGGGAGATTGTATAAATATATCTATCTAGAGTCATTATTTCACACACCTGATCGTAGCCAAAAGGCCGAGAAGCGATGAGTCATCATTTCAAATGTATGTATCTCCTGTACCTTTTTGAAGAAAGATTTGGAGTGACTCGATACAGAAACACAAAATTCAACTAAATAAAAAAACGAATCGGTGACATAAGGCTCCGTGTTTGTAAGGGTTTGGGATTAAGCAACATTCATAGTAGTAAAAGTGTAAATTGATTCACAACTTTTTAGGCATGACTGAGTAACACCAAAGGAGGGGGCTGTAATATGCATACTCTTAAAAGAGTAATTCCGTTAGTAGACACCTATCATGATAAAATAATAATGAACATGCACAAACATTTAACCATGAGGATGTTTGGGGCACCTGGGTGGCTCCATCGATTGAATGTCTGACTTTGGCGCAGGTCATGATCTCATAGTCCGTGAGTTCAAGCCCCATGTCAGGCTCTGTGCTGACAGCTCAGAGCCTGGAGCCTGCCTCAAATTCTGTGTCTCCCTCTGTCTCTCTGCCCCTCCCTCTCTCACTCTGTCTCTCTGTGTCTCTCAAAAAATAAACGTTAAAAAAAAAATTTAACCGTGAGGATGTTCACTGCAGGGTCATTTGTAATTGTGAAAAGCTGGATAAAACCTAAATATTCAGCTACAGAGGTTTAGTAAGATAAACTGTGGTACATCCATACATTTTGGATAAATGTGGATATTTAAAGGAATATTTTAGAAGAATATTTAATAACATGAATATTTGTTCACAGTATATTAAGTGGAAAAAGCAGGCTATAAATAAAAAAAATATTTTGTATGTGTGTATATGAATAGAAAGGGGAACGAAAATAACCTACAACCTAATGTTAAAAGTGCTATCTGGGTTCTGGTATTAGGATATTTTATTTTTATTTCCTCTTTTCTGCTTGTCTGAGTTTTAGAAATTTTCTGTAACAAATATTTGATCCTAATGAGAAAAAAACAGTATTTTTTTAATTGACTATACCTACGTGAATCAATTGGAGCAAAGGTAAGTAAAAGTTGGAAAACCGATGAAACCAGGATATTGGCTTCTTTATTGCATGCCATAAGGTCCTGTACGGTTGCTAGAAATGCCTATAAGTTTAGCTGTGAGCTTCCTGGCAACCAAAACAAACCACAAACACTGCTAGCTATGGGGCATAGGATATTTTAATTATTAGAAGAAAATTGTAATAGGGGCACCTGGGTGGCTCAGTTGGTTAGGTGTCCGATTTTGGCTCAGATCATGATCTCAAAGTTGGTGAGTTCGAGCCCCGCATCGGGCTCTGTGCTGATAGCTCAGAGCCTGGAGCCTGTTTCAGAGAAAATTGTAATAGGGGTGCCTGGGTGGCTAGTTGGTTAAGTGACTTCAGCTTAGATCATGATCTCACAGTTGGTGAGTTCAAGCCCCACATCAGGCTCTATGCTGACAGGCTGTGCCTGGGGCCTGTTTCAGATTCTGTCTCCCTCTCTCTGCCCCTCCTCTGCTCAGCCTTGCTTGCTTGCTGACTCTGTCTGTTTCCTTCAAAAATGAATAAACATTAAAACAAAATTTTTGATAAAAAGAAATAATAATATATTAATTAAATTCCCAAAATGCAGTATTTCCAGAAAAACTCTATATACTCAAATTGTTGGAGATTCTCTATGAATCTGTATCGAAACCATATAACTTATGCTTGACAAGGGCCTAACATAATAAGGAAAGAAGATTCCTGTGGCTTCTAGCATCATTTGACAAGTTATAGGGTTTTGAATGATCTAGAGATATTAGTGGAGGAAACAATTAAAACAATTTTTTTGAACTTTCACCTTTCTCCATCTGGATGGCCAATTAGGGTGGTTTTAGTGTGTTTCCCTTTCTTGAATACATTCCCATTCTTTTCATAAAATGACCTTTTGTCTCAGAAGAAAAATCTTGGC
Organism: Panthera onca; assembly: GCF_046562875.1. Classification (NCBI taxonomy): domain Eukaryota; kingdom Metazoa; phylum Chordata; class Mammalia; order Carnivora; family Felidae; genus Panthera; species Panthera onca. Next base: position 48,745,890 of record NC_138344.1, read on the forward strand.
AGATGGGCCTCAATTCTGACTCCACAAAACTATAGATACTACGTTTCAAACCTCTGGAAACTTTAAGAAGTAAGGAGACACTTGTTCTCATTTTGCTAATGCACATTTCTGTTCTGAGAAATTACAGGGATTGTATTAATTATATTCTCTTTCCCACGTTGACTCACTGGCACACTTGTGTGGCCCCAGTTCATTGTATGCTTTATTCCCATACTGTGTGCATATTACAAATTGGCAGTTCAGTGTGACTCATTGAGAATTTTTTTTTTAGAAAAGAAATCTGCATTTGCATTACTTATATAGAAAGTATCAGATTTCTAGGGGTTGTGGGAGGGGGGATGGGCTAAATGGGTAAGGGGCATTAAGGAATCTACTCCTGAAATCATGGTTGCATTATATGCTAACTACATGGGTGTAAATTAAAATACTAATAAAAAAAACCCCAATTACCCATAAAAAATGAATGAATAAGCTTTTTTGTTTTATAAAAAAATCAGATATTTCTAGAAATCTTTCAAGAATCTTCAAAATATGTGCTTTTCTCTTCTTTTTTATTGTCCTAATAAAAAGTCATAATCTAACTGATGGAGTAGTCTTACCAAAAAAAGAAAACGTTGAGTCTGAATCTAATAATGAGGAAACAAGTAGATAAACCCTGTTTGTGAGCTATTCTCCAAAACATCTACACTGGATTCTGCAAAAGAGTTGTTGTTAGGAAAGGTAGGAAAAGGACAGCAGCGATTCTGGATGAAGGAGATAATGACATGCGGTATGTGACTCTCAGTTGTGTTGGTGGGAAGGGAGCATTTTAAAGAACACTTTGGAAGCAATTGGGGAAATTCAAAAATGAGTTCTATATTAGATTAAATTGTGTTATTGTTAAATTTGTTGGACCTAATAATGGTACTATGGTTATGTAGGAGAGAATGTCCTTGCCCTCAGGAGAAGCATGTCCAAGTATTTAGGTGTGAAGTATGATGGCTCAACAAAAGAAAATGTGTGTGTTCACTTACTTGCACATACAAGTAAGAGAATAATAAAGCATATCATCAAAATGTTTAAAAAATAACTTAAAAGGTAAAACATGCCCAGTATTCTGTTTTTAATCTTTAATCAGTTTCTCCAAATTAGGGATGTGTTTATCATGACTATGCACATGGTTAAAACAATAGATATTGTTTGAAATAACAGATATTAAATATAAGAAACCTTGGATCTTCTGTTCATGTTTTATTTATCAGAAAATCCTTCTGATTTAACTCTGTATGCTCAGTTGTTTGAGATTCTCTATTATATGTGTTGAAAACCATTTTAAGATACAGTGAATACTTTCCAGTACCTCAGTGATCTTCAGTGTCTTAATACCTGAAAGATTTAAGGCTTATATAAAATTTAAGTAGGCTGTTTATAGGCAATTAACATGGTAATGACCTACACCTGCTTGTATCAAAAAACTCCCAGAATTCCCTTATCTGCTAACATTAACATTGATTTCAGAGTGATACATTCAGCAAAGTTTAAATAAATTGTTGTAACAGTGCTTCTTGTGAATTCTAAAGGAGGCATACATAAATAACAATTGTGTTTTATCACTATGATTGATGAGGCCTATACTTCGCTGGCTTGCATTTCCCACTTGAGAAGAAATTTAAGATTGGTTTCAAGCTGTCTACCTGCATCCTTCCCATCTTGTAAGCATGCTTTTTACTGCTGAGGGCTGAGATTTGGAGGAATGGTTATCAAACCACAGATGTTTTTGCAATGAAACTGTGCACCTCCGACCAAGTCGCCGTGGTTCAGGAGATGATAGATGGTATTTTCATGTTGCCTCACAAAAGGGTCAAAATGGCATGGCGAGCCCATGACAGTGAAACAGAGAAATGTTAGTCCTGGAAGGAAATTTATTTCGTGGCTTCAGGGGAAGTTTGGTTGTCATGAATAGGCTCTCTCTGTCAGTCTATAAAAATATTGTTTGTAAGGCAGTGATGTATGTGAGACAGACAGCGTGAGTGTGCTGGCAGACAGAGCAGCTACTTAAACAAATGCCAAGCCGAGTACAGTATCAGAAGTCAAGTACTTGGATGTTTTTAGTATAAGAATTGCTCGGGATAGAAATAGCAACATGATTAAAGGAATTTGTTTCATTTTCTTAAGTAAACTTTATTTGTAAATTTTACAGCCCCTTAAGTTGTCCTAGGAGGCTGCATCTACTCTACCATTCTAAGACATTTTTATCTTATATTTATAAATTCTTATAATCAGCAATTACTGCTTTTATTCATTAAAAAATTTTTTAAATTTTTTTAAAAATGCAAGCTCTATGCCCAATGTGGGGCTTGAACTCACAACCCAAAAGGTGCATGCTCCAACTGAGCCAGGCAGGAGCCCCTCCATTTTATTCATTTTTAAGTTATTCAGGACTTAAAGGACCAGCCTCATTAGTACTGTTCACATAAAGCTATCATAAATTTGGGGACCGTGAAGCCGCTGCTCTTTTGAAGTGTTCCTTTTTCTCCTCCCCACCCCAAAGGAAGTATCAACCATTGACATCATTCCATTAATTGATGATGTGGTGGCTTTGCTGTCTCATCTTGCAAAATTGGACCAATGAGGTGCCTTTCTTCTGCAGGGATTCATAAAGGGAAAGGGGTATCATAAGAAAAGAACATAAAAGATCAAAAACCGTGTTTGTGGGAGATTCATTTTTCAGGGTTTGGATGTAAATCAGCAACGTTCATGGCAACATCCAGGTAGGAATCTTCAGCACCAAGTATTTCTTATCCAGACAGCCTCAAGTAATGCATTTGTCAAAAATGAAAAATAGTTGTTACAAGAAGTCTTGAAAGCCTGATAGATGTATAAAAATGAAATCGCATGTTCAGAAAATAACATGAACAAAATATTAGTGAACAAAGTACGATCGAAAAAGCCATTTGCTTCTGGATTTTGCAAAACAATCCCAGTCTTTGGGGAGCGGGGGGAGGTTTTTAAAATAGAGATTATCAATAGGGTATACTTATTTTGGTAGGAAACGGATTCTCAAATGTCATGTACAAAGAACTTTCTTCTAAATTATCCTACACTCAGTAGGAGAGGGGATGTTTTCACTGGGAGTGAGAGGTGTTATTTGTCTTAAGGCCCTTCAGGGGGGCAGAACAAAAGGCACTGAGTCATTTCAGGTTTAGACAAATACTCTACCATCAGCTTCCACAGAAAGGTGTTACCCAGAACATGCAGGGTAGGTTGGAGAGTGGGGGAGCGCCCACTCCATCTGCTGTTGTGTCATTTTACACTCAAATATTCTGTATTATCACAGGGCAGACTTACAACATTTCAGCATAGTGAGCATAATAAAACTCCTTTAAATTTATAATGTGATAGGAAAAATGTTTATCATTAACAATGCCTTACAGAGATTCAGTTTATAAACAAAAGGAGGATGAAATTTTTAATCAAGGCTTAAAGTAAAATTTATGGTTGTTTTTTTTAGCTGAAAACCTCTGTTTTTAAATCAGCGTATAGCACCCTCCTGTCAGGCATTGTTTTAACCATCACGAATTAACTTTTTCCATGAATTAACTTTGATGACAGAAGACAAAGAATTCCCGCTTGAAAGAGGCCTGCTCGTCTCATGTCCCTAGGGTTTCTCCCTCAGTTTCTCGGATGGGAGAAACATGTACAAACCTAACAACGTTTGGATAACTTGAAGGCGAATCACATTGTTCACATGTGATTTGTGTTTTTGTTACTGTGTGTTTAAACATCACATTTTAAAGCAGAGTATTTCACTCTGCTTTCCTTTCCCACCCATCCCCCTTAGCATTTTTCCTGCTCCTCTGCTGCTGGACCAGACTTGGGCTGGCCCCAGATCCTGTGTCAGAGGCCACGACCCAGGTGTCACAGCAGTCATACTGTTGGCCTCTTCTCTGAATAATTATATGGGGGGTATTGTGTTGGAGGGACAGGCTTGGGGGCAGTGCAGTCACCCTGGCTAGCCTGACCAAGGGGCTCTCCAGTCAGACCACAGGGGAACAATGGCCCTGGAAAGGCCTGCACAAAACCTTGTAACACAAAAGATTAAATTAAAAATGTACATCGGGCCAGACAGTAGGCTTCATCCTTCAGAATTTCACCTTTGTCACTTATTCTGAGCATTTCCTGATTCAACATTTCCAGACTTCACATGCAGTGACTTTACATCAGCAAATTTTCAGATTGCTGCTTACCTCTGCATATATAGTCTAATTTATTTGATACACTTTTTTAATACTCTAAAGCCATCTTAAATGTGACACGTTGTGGCTAACATAAGCAAAGCTTTCTTTAGTGGTATTTTACGTAAATCATTTAAGGTAGTGCATGGCGATGTTTAAAATAATGCTTTGTATTTTCCTAAGACATTGTATCAAATGTGTTCCACGTCTAACCTGAGCCAAGTGACAGGGACTGTCCCAAAGTAGATGAAGTTGTTTTATCTTCCTTTGGTCTCAGGAAAATTATTTTCCCCACCACCTGATCAGTTTTTCCTAGAAGAATGGGGAATAAAATTCATTAAGTCTTACTCATATTTGAAATTTAGAAATGATGTCAGAGGTGTATTTATTTATGTCAGGTAAACGTTTTTTCATGGTCCTGACCTCAGGTGTTCGCTTCGTTTATCTACCCTGGACTTGTCCACTCTGGCCTGGCTCTTCTGAAGCCTTCTGGAACCTCACCAACACAACAGCTCAAGCAAACAGGCCTGGTTTTCATGATGCCAACACTCTCTCCTGTTGGTCCACAGCTAAATACTTTGTAAATAATGGTTTTCTATTATGCATTTTCCAGGAGACCAGACTTCTGGAAATGTTAGTGTTTCAAAACACTAAAGTTTGAATTGATGTCTGTCAGTTTTACTGTCTGAGTTTATCTTCCATCAGAGAACACTTGGCCTCCATAGTGTTTGGAAGAAGGTATGGTGTGGAAACTTCCTAAGTGAGTCTGTTGATTTTTACCTTTTGTACTTAGAGAAGTTTAAGGACAGAACAATGATCAAAATCTGATAAGACTGGAATTCTTAAATGTTTTCTTCTTAAAGTTAATTTATTCTTTAATATTTACAACTCTTGATTATTATGTTTTTGTTCTGTGTATTTGGCTACTTTGAATATATATTAATATCACCCACCCCATCCGGGCCTACTTCAAAGATCACCTAAAACCCAGAAGTGAGTCACAAAAAAGGTTTAAGTCATGAAGCCACTCAGTAAGAAGTGATGCCATTTGTCAGAATGTGTTCTCTTAATTTACACATGTTCCGACATGTTTTGCTATCTGGCTTCTCAAACATTAGTGATTATAGGGCCCCTGGCTTTTCAGAAAATAGGCCCAGAAGCAGAATTGGAGCTGAAGGTCAACAAAAATAAGTTAAAAACAAACCAACCAACCACTCTTTGCTATGGAAGCTATAGTAATTGATGCTAACAAGGATGATTTTGAAGAATCAAAACAAGTTTTGGTTATTTCTAACATACTAAAGGATCTGGGAAGTTTGAAATACATTTTTGGATATTCTGTATAGAAGAGGGGTTAATTTTGAAATGAAAGCTAATTTACTTACATAGAAGGTATCCTTGTCTATAAAAAAAATTCTTAATATATAGGGCTGTTATAAGATCATTTAAGATAATACATATAAAGTACTGTTTTATTGTTACCAAAGAAATTCATATTTATTATTGAGCAGGTAGAAATATAAGAACCAGAATAACCAAAAATTCTGCTACCACATAGAGCTAGATACCACTGTAAACATTTTTATTTTCAGAAGATACTTCAGTATCTGATGCTACTGCATATCAGAAGATAATGCATTTTTATTTACATTCTGCTTTTTATTGCTGTGCCTCCAGTGTCCCACCGCTTCCTTTCTGCTACCCCCTCAACCCCACCCCTTCCTGATGAATTTACTCTGTTAAACGACATAAATACCAGATATCGCTTTTACCCTCAGTGACTTCTCCATAGCACTGGACATTGCCAACCAATCTTCTTCTCGTAACTCCTGTGATATTATACCTTCCGGGTTTTCCTCATGGCTTCTTAACACCACTTCCTATCTCACACCTAGGCTTCTAGTCCCTGCTGTCTCTTCTCTCCTTGGTACCCCGTCCTCTGTGTACATGACTGCTGAATGTCGTTCTCCATCCTTACTACTTGCTCCAGCCTACACCACTGGTCACCTCCACTTGGTTCCTCCGGTATCTCTGGTTCAGCATGTCATTGGCTCCTCCAAGCATATCTTCTTCTATTTCTGTTGGTCAACACAGGTTGGAAACTTGGGAGCTTTCAGACTCCTTCTCATTAATCCCTTCTTTCAACAATTCCATTTAGCCAAGCCATCTTGTGTGTATGTATAACAAAATCCACAATGGCTAGCCTGGCTCTCAAAGCTCTCTGAGATCTACCCTTAGCCTAACTATTCTACATGACTTTCACTCATGCACCCTTCATTGAACTCTTCCCCATTACTCATCCCTGATCCACAAGTTCCTGTCCGTGAGCCTTTGCTTATATTCTATCCTTGGCCTTTCTCTCCTCCTCCCTGTGCTTACTATGAAAATTAAATTGTCCTCACATGCACTTCTTCAGTGAAGCCTCCCTCTCCTAAAAAAAAAAAAAAAAGAACTACCAGTAACCTCTCCTTCTTTTGAATTCCCTTAGAGCTTTAACAGATCTCTTTGTAGCAGTTTCTCCTGTCTTGCATAATTATTTGTACCTTTGTCTTAGCTCCCCTAACACACTGTTATGGAAACAAATTTGAAACAAACTGATTATTTTAATTTGCTAATCTTAAAGATGAGGAAACTGAGGGGCGGCTGGGTGGCTTAGTCGGTTGAGTGTCCAGCTTCGGCTCAGGTCATGATCTTGCAGTTCCTGAGTTCAAGCCCCGCATCGGGCTCTATGCTAACAGTTCAGAGCCTGGAGCCTGCTTCAGATTCTGTGTCTCCCTCTCTCTCTGTCCCTCCCTCACTTGCACTCTGTCTCTCTCTCTCTCTCTCTCAAAAGTAAATAAACATTAAAAAAAAAAAAAAAAAGGTAAGGATACCAAGTTCCAGGAGACTGCCTTTGAAGCCACACAGCTACAAAATCGAAGATTAAAATCCAAATCCCCTAATTCTCAAACCAGCCCTCTCCTCTACATTTATTTATTTATTACTGAAAAGTATCTACTAAGTGCCAGGCATTCTAAAAAGCTTTTTACAAATATAAACCCATTCAATTTCCATTTTACAGATGAGGAAACTCAATTCAAACCCAAGTAGTCTGGTTCCAGAGTCTGTACCTTTAATCACTATGTCAGCCTGCCCTTCTCCCTGAGAGGGAGCAGGGATTTGGAGTTATGTGTTGCTGATAATAATTATTTTATTACTATTAATGTTTTCATCAGTATAACATTATTGTTATATGTTGGCACTCTTGTAAAAACTTTGTGAATAAATTTATTTCCTCTTCCTAACAGCCTCGAGAGGTAGATTGTGTTATTGTCATCATAGCTATCTTACAGGTGATTTTAACCAAGGTACAGAGAGAAATTAACTTCCCCCAGGTTGCACAGTAGTGACCAAGTTAGAATTGGAATCCAGGCAGCCTGGGCCTGACAGCGCAGACCGTCAGGATTGTGCTAGACTGTATCTTAGCTTCCAAGTAGCGCTGAGTCATTAGGAAAGTTGTCTTCTGTTTGTCTCAGCATCCTTCTCTATAGAGGTCAGGTGACAAAAGCAATAACCTAGCTCACAGGGTTTTATAAACCCCATGTGAAATATTCATATATATGACAAATACTAATCCAAGGCACCCTTTTTTCTTTTCATTGCCTTTCATTTCATGCAGGCCTTCATTTGGTGAAACTTACGCAACAGCCGTATATCATGCATACCTGTTTTTAATTGCTCATTCATAGTTTTAGCTGGTAGCTGAATGGCTCCCACCTTCACTAGCTGGTTGAGTGGGGGCCATCACTCTTCATACCGGCACATAAATGCCATCTAGTGTTAGAGAAGAGAAATGCAAGTTATTCAGGTAAAGCACTGGAAGACCTGAGTTTTTTGTTGTTTTGTGGTCTTTGGGAACATGTATGCAATGAAAATTGGGTATATTATAGCACAGTTTTTGAAGGTTACTTAAAATGTCTAAAGATACCATTAATGTGCAATTATTGTTAAATAATATGCTTTTAGAATGGATTTTAGGTCCTTGATCAGTACATCTTTAAAAAATTTTGGCATTATGGCAAATCTCATTTTATTGAACTTTTTTTCTTGCTCTGAGTTGTAGTCATTGAGGGTAATAAATACCTAATTGTTAAAACTGGTTATAATTAACTGAATTTGTTGTCTCCATCTGCTTGCTGTTCGTAATGCTAGTCCTCAAACTTCCATATTTCCATTTCATAAAACAATCTGTTCTTCCATTAGAGAAGAAATCTATTATGTTGTTTCCCAAAGAATTTATATCATCAGGTAGTTTCTTTGTTAGCAGATGAGAGAGTATTAAATTAACATGAAAGATGTGGGTGAAGGTGGTTTTGAAACTGAGAGTGTTATATACCATGTGACATGGTTGCCAAAACAGCAAGAATTCTTAGTGACCATAAACACAGAACATAACTCTTTCAATCATAAATACATGTCAGACACATACTTGGAGCCTTTTCCTGCTCCCCAAACCAGGGAATATTAATGAGGACAGAAAATAGTTGGAGCTCAGCATTAATATTTGCTAACAGCTAATTTATTGACATTCTGGATTCTCGACCATGCCTGTATATTTATTTACCTTCACAAAGATAATTCCCAAGTTTAAGTGCACCACATTCTTGGTAGAATCTTTTCTGCTCTCCTGGGCAACTTTCCTCATTATTATAACAACAATAATATTGGACGTTTAGTAATTATAGGAACTGTACAGAGTTTTTAATAGGCATAATTTCATTTGGGACTCTTAAAATCCCTGTAAGGGATTATATCTCTATTTTCCAAATGAAAATGACAAGGCTTAGCAAACTAAAAAATATGCTCAAGACTGTATGTTTAGTAAATAATACATACAGAATATTCATTTGCCAGTCTATACTCTGGTAGACTGAAATTAAAAGCAATTAAAATGGCTTCCTAATCCTTGAGTCTTCATATAGTGCCTGACTTTGAGTAGGTACTTGATAAATGTTTGTTTGATACCTGTGACCAGACTTCTGGTTCTGATGCCTCCTGATGTGAAACACACCAGGGTGGAAGGGTTGGTAGTGAGAATGAATCAGAAAGGAAAGAAGGTGAGGCAAGTCCTAGAGCCAGAGGAGAAAAGAGAAGGGGTGTAGCCATAACAATGTTTTAGGAAGGAGATCTTCATTTTTCTGCCAAAGGTTGACTTTGTAATAAAAGGTACAAGTTATTCTGGCTGGGACCATGGTCATGTTAACTTAAGCTGACACTCACTAGAGATTAGTGTTAATTTGAGCTTTCTTTCTTGATCTTTCATCTCTATATATTGCTAAATCTTTGAGCAAGGTTAACCATAAATCCAAGTACTACCTATCTGAGCCATCACTCCTGAGACCATTAAGAATTAACTCTCATGAGTGGTTTTTATGCCCCTTGTGTTGCGTTTTGAAGCAAATGGAACCAACTCTCTCCCTTTCTCCTTTTTCCCTCACTGGGTTTTGGGAAGGCCTGTACTATTCTTTGTGGCTGCTCTTCCTGACTCTGCTGTTTTCCCCCTAAACCACATATAGCCTAAGTCTGCTGAGTCTCATGTAACCAAGCACCACATATGTGGCAATGATTGACTCGAGAAGGGCCGTTAGCAGGCCTTGGAAACTGGTTCTCTGTGTCATTTCAGTGTTGATCCTGGGTCTCTGCTCTGTCCTTTATGCAATGGAGGGTTTTTTCAGAACTGTAGAGTTTGAGTACTTGTGCTACTTATGCTAAGGTATATTACTTATGCATTTAACTATATTTAATAAGTTGGTCCTAACAGATGTTTTGTGGGTTTTTTTTACTTTAATTTTGTTTTCATTGTGTAGGTGTCCTGTTTTCTTTCTTAGCTGATAACTCTATGGCCTGATAATGTTCATCTTGACATTATTATTTGAGGGCTCTGGTTCCCTGGGTCCATGACATCAAATTTCTAACAAATGATGCATAAAAATGGGCCATGTTGTTCCAGGGTCTCTGGATTAACAAACCAAAATTATGTAGTGACTAGATTTTGAGGTTGGAATACTATTTCTTAAAGCCTTACAGGAAGGAGCACATGGCAAATGCACATGGCCCACTGCTCAGTATGGTCCCCAACCTGTCACTTTTATTTTTTTAAATGAGATTCTTTGAAAAGCATAAAGAGTTGATCAGATGTGAACAAACATTAAATGGATTTTCTCTCTTAGATTTTTTTTTTTCCACATCGTATGTCTTCTGTTCTAATTTTTTCCGCTAAAACCGTTTGCAAAATTATCCTGGATCCTGTACTTTTGTGTGTGTGGATACAAAGGAATCTCATGCACCTGATGTAGTTGGTTTGCTAGTCTAATAACTTGCCTTTTCCTGATCTCATGGAAACGAGCAGGGGAAGGAACCCAGCACTGAGATGGTTGCTCTGGTGACTTGGTGATTTCCAGATGGGCACCAGAAGACTGCTCCTCCTCATGCTGGCTGGTTATAGAGTCTATGCCGAGTGGGTCATACAGGTGCTGGGTGTGTTCAGGGAGCAACTCTTTTCTTTCATTTTCTAAGGATACATAGGCCTCTTCTGTCTGATCAACAAGAAAAGGTGAATTTGGGGTTTAGAATTTAATGTAGGCAGCTTGTTTTTTTAAAGAGGAAAAAGGGAAAATGAAATCAATTTTAGGACTAAAAATAACCGTTGAAGAGAAATATTCATGAAGTGTTGATTGATTGTTTGCACAATGGAAAAAAAGATTAATCTCTCCACCCAGACTCATAACCCTCATCAAAATCAGCTTTTTGTTGGGCCCCTGGATAGCTCACTTGGTTAAGCGACTGACTCTTGATTTTGGCTCAGGTAATCTTACGGTTCGTGAGTTTGAGCCCCACATCGGGCTCTGAGCTGACAGTGCAGAGCCTGCTTGGGATTCTCTGTCTCTCTCATTCTCTCTCAAAAATAAATAAATATTTGAAAAAAATTAGCTTTCTGTGAGAGCTGGCCATATCCATGTCTGGCTTCTTGAGAATGTGAGCTACTTTAGTCAAACTCTGTCTCATCCATCCTTCCTTTTCAGTATTTCCTAATTCCTGGCATCATGTCCCACTCCCAGGAGACTTTCCTAAAGATACTCTTCTGATTGAGTAGAGACAATAAATATGTTTGAAGAACTAGACTGCAGAGAGCCAAATGAATTCCATTTGTACCCCTTCAGAGGGAGTATTTGTAAGATGACACTCAGGATTCAGTTGACTAAGGAGTTTAGCAGTATGTTAGGAGGAAGGAAAGAAGAACACAGATTAAAATTAAGTAGCCATTGGGGCGCCTGGGTGGCTCAGTCGGTTAAGCGGCCAACTTCAGCTCAGGTCACGATCTCGCGGTCCGTGAGTTCGAGCCCCGCGTTGGGCTCTGGGCTGATGGCTCAGAGCCTGGAGCCTGCTTCCAATTCTGTGTCTCTCTCTCTCTCTGCCCCTCCCCCGTTCATGCTCTGTCTCTCTCTGTCTCAAAAATAAATAAAACGTTAAAAAATTAAATTAAATTAAATTAAGTAGCCATTAATCTGAACAGAAATCTTTGAATCTTAGAATTTTAGTGCTAAATGTTGGAAATCATTGAGTAATGAAATCCAAATATATTTCTGTGTTTTCTGCAATTATTTTATAAAATGTTTTAAAATATTTCTATTTTAAAATTCATTCTAAGGAGACAGACTTACCTGTTATGACAAAAGTCCATGTATTTGTGTAAATTTAAAGGACCCTATATGTTCGTGGTCATAGAAATATGTTAGTTTAGCTTTGTGTAACCCTGGACATCTAGTCAATACCTTGGTACCACGGTTTATAGAATGGGAATAACATATATATTATAGAATTTTGTTGTACTCAAATGAGATAATGTCTCAAAAAGCATTTTTTTAGTATAATCAAATATTAGTCTTCCTACTTTTTAATAAATATAGAAATGTTCTAAGTTGTATAAATTGTTCTCCTTTTAATGCATTTTAATATTAAATATTAGGATATATCAGTTTTTAAATGTACAAACTCTTAAATTATTTTGAAAATTTTAATAAACTTTACATTTTATTTTTGGATTTTTAAATGTTTAAATTCACTCTACAATTATTTTTATCCGTTTAGTCTAAGTTTTTCCACATCAGAGATATGTATATAAAGGATGATTTTTCCCTTATGAAATGTAGAATGTATTTCTGCGTTTATTATAATTTAGACAAGTATTATATAGGAATACATTAAAATTAGGAATATAACTACTATATGATCCAGCAGTCCTACTTCTGGATATATATCAAAAGGAAATGAAATCAGTATCTTGGAAGAGGTAGCTGCACCCCTATGTTCACTGCAGCATTTTTCACAGTAGCCAAAATATAAAAACAACCTATATGTCTTCTGACAGGTGAATGCATAAAGAAAACATGGCATATGTACACAATGGAATATTATTCAGCCTTAAAAAAAAAAAGAAGAAAATTCTGCCATTTGCACAACATGAACGAACCTAGAGGATATTATGCATAGTGAAATACACCAGACACAGAAAGACAATTACTGTATGATTTCACTAATGTGCAGAATCCAAAACAGTTGAGCCCATAGAAGCAGGGAGTAGAATGGTGATTACCAGGGGCTCAGGGGTGGGGGACATGGGTAGATGTTGCTCAAGGGTGCAAAGTTTCACTTATGTAAGGTGAATAAGTTCTAGAGATCTTAAGTACTATCATGGCATGGGGACTATAATAGCTTTCAATACTGTATTATATACTTGAGATTTACTAAAAGTGTAGATCTTGTTTTCAATATACATACACACACAAAATGGTAACTATGTGAGATGATAGCTATGTTTATGAGTTCAATTGTAGTAGTCACTTCACAATGTATACATATGTCAAGCATCACCTTGTATACCTTAAATATATACAACTTCTATTTATTAACTGTACCTCAACAAAGCTGGGGGAGAAAAATACAGTATTTCTCAATAGTGTTTATTTTTGTCCCAAGTAAGTATTCTATAATTAAATGTTATAATAAACAGTCATACTGAAATATATTTGTATCATTAAACTTCTTGAATATGTTCTAAAATGTATCACTTAAAATGTATAACCATTTATATCCTCAAAAACCTGAATTTTTTTTTTTGTTTTTGTGTGCATGGGATGGAATTTGGTTTTCATATTGTGACTGTGAATGAACACCAGTAGAGGGAGCTCCAGCTCTTCTTTCTTGGTGAATTTAGGGGTCAGCTTGAAAATCAGATTCTGGAAAGGGCACACATTGAGATAAATAACGCATGGTTATGAAAATTTTTAAAGGTATCAAGGGATGACGATTATATTTCTTCTTACCTTTGAGAGGAAATAGTCTCACTTTGATTTCCATGTTTTCAAGTTAGCCACCCTCAAGTAGCTAAACAAAAAACTTCTATGTCACATAACCTCTTATAAGTGATCCATCAGGTTGCCTTTTAGAATCAAGAATCTGTCTCTGGTCAGTTGAGGAGGAGGAGGAAGAGTAATAGTGGTAATGTTACTATCTGAAATGAGGTTAAGTAAAATTTTAAATAACTAATAGTCACACTAGCAAGGTCATACTAAGGTGAATTGCTGAGTCACTATATTGGATAGGGAAAGGAAAAAAACATCTCAAACTGTGAGGCATTCAGAAGATTTTTGAACCAAAATCTAGAAAGGTTCTAGAACCTTTGGTGATATCTAGAAGGCTGGACCAAATTATTACCTGTCAGTTTCTTTATAGACCCCAGAAGAAAATACCACGTGAGGCTACTGGCTTACAACAACATAGAAGATGGCTATCAGGCAGACCAGACAGTCAGCACTCCAGGATGCGTGTGTAAGTAAGAGTTATGGTAGCACATTTTAACTCTGTATGGTCCACAGTCTTTTTTCTCCTCTTCCTTCTGTAGATTTAAGTCTCACTACTAGTTGGAATCGTTGGTGGTCTTATATCTTCCATGGTGCCTAACATAGTTATCTTCAGCAAGTACCTGCTCAAAATAAATATTTAAGTGAGATGTATTTAATTATAAGAACCTATTTTACTTTTGCAAGCAAAAGACCATTAGAAATTTAACTGGGAAAAATAACCCTGAATACCTTCTGCTTTAACCTTGAGGCTAATACTTTCTTCCAATTTCTGTTCAGTTTTACTTGTGCTAAGACCTGTTAGGGCTTATTGCTACTAAAGAGGGTTTGGGTTTAATTTTAAGTCCATTGCTGGCCTTCTGGATGTTTCAAGCTGGTAGTTTGACTTCTCAGTGCTTCTGTTTTACAATCTAAGTATTGATAATATTTGATTCCTTCTCTAACTCATGGAAGAGTTGCTGAGAATTAAATGATACATCTCTAGGTGTATCTATGAACCACTTTAGTGGAAGAAAGACTTACAGCCAACTTATATTGTGGGGAGTTAGGATTTTATCATTTTGCCACTTTCTATAGTAATTTTATGCCATGCAGTAAAGTAACATTGTCTTTTTCAATAGCTGTTCGTGATCGCATGGTTCCTCCTCCACCACCACCCCACCATCTCTATGCGAAGGCTAACACCTCATCTTCCATCTTCCTGCACTGGAGGAGGCCTGCGTTCACCACTGCACAAATAATTAACTACACCATCCGCTGTAACCCTGTCGGCCTGCAGAACGCTTCTTTGGTTCTATACCTTCAAACGTATGTAGCTTCTATTAATAGTGTTTTTCTTTGCTCTTCTCCCCACTCATACTTGTTTCTTACCATCTTCAGCCAGCTTAAGCTTTACCTGAAAGCAATTGTCTCAGGACTTCCCTTACTTATAAAACGGCTGGGAGTTTTGCATCTTTACCATATCGAGTTCTGAAAACTGTATCTTTTGACATTTAGTTTCTGTAAATGATTTTTTGTTGTTGTTTCCCCAGCCTCATGCAGTAAGATTAGATGAGAAGCTAGTATTACTTTCAAGTGGCTAAAGTTAGCATAGTTAAAGGAAGAAACAAAAGACCATTTTTATGCTAGCATCAAAAAATAAAACGAGTATTCTGTTTTCTTGGTTATAGTTAGAAAGATGCCCATCATTATGATTTAAAAGAATGATTTGATGGGGCGCCTGACTGGCTCAGTTGGTTAAGTGTATGACTCGGTTTCAGCTTAGGTCATGATCTCAAGGTTTGTGGGATGGAGCCCCACCTCAGGGGCTGCCTGCACAGAGCTTGTTTGGGATTCTCTCTCTGTCCCTCCCCCCCCCCCAGCTACCTGCCCCTCCCTACCCCCCCCACTCATGCTTGCTCTCTCTCTCTCTCTCTCAAAATAAATAAACTTTAAAAAAAGAATGATTTGACTTGTAGTATTTCAGAGGAAATCATTTTGTATTGGGACATTTCTATACGGCTAATTTCCTAGTTTCCTTTCAGAGAGGCAATTTGTAGGCTAATTTATATAGGATAGTACCAAATGTAGTATTTTAATAGTCAAATGAGATTGCTCTTTTAGGCTAAAAAATTGTTTTAAAGAAAATGAGGTGATAAATAAGAACAGTATGCTTTACCTATATTGACTGGAAATACTGATAATCTTTTAGAAACAATGCACTACCAGCATTAACGACTTCATTGCTCGTTATTATAGATCAGAAACTCACATGTTAGTTCAGGGTCTAGAACCCAACACCAAATATGAATTTGCTGTACGATTGCATGTGGATCAGCTTTCCAGTCCCTGGAGCCCTGTTGTCTACCATTCTACGCTTCCAGAAGGTAAAAACAGTTATCTAAATGTGTAAAAATATATATGTGTTGCTTTAAAAAAGATACTACCCTCGTTGCCACCTTGGTTGACCTGTATGCATTTGTTTTGTTTCTTAACTTTTGAAATTTATTTTTTTAGTATATATTTTTTAAAAAGTTCCTCTTACCGCATGTATTGCACAAGTAGATGGGCTTAATTCTAGCCCCTCTCTTTAGGGAACATTAAATTTTCTAAAATCAGGTGTGCTATTCAAGACTGCACCCAAATAATTAAAAATGGAAGGAAATAGTGTATTTAATGATGTTAGGAGCCCACATTAGAGCAAATGTGAGTGGTAGGTTATGTGCACAGTGCGGTGAATGTGATCCCTGACTGAGCACCATTTCTGTAGCTTACCTGTGCCTCTTGCTGAGGTATTTCATGTCTGTGGGACTGAATTTCCTTTTCTCTAGGATGAAGGTAAAGGAATGGATGATCTATATAAGGACCATTGCGGCTCTGTTCTAATTATGCTGAGAGAAACAAAGGAAGGACATTTACTCCAGTGAACATAGGGCCTCTTTACTGTGGTTTTGGCTGTATTCCCATATGTGATGTGGTACCAAAACCCAGCTCTTCATACTTTTAGTTCATATTAAACTGGGGTCAACTAAAACCCAAGATTTTACTGCTTTCCCAGATACAAATCATTAGTCTAAAGTCTGCCCTGTAAACTCACTGATTCACAACTTTTTGGAGAATAACTAAATATTTTAGTCTCAGAAGTATTTCCTTCAGTGGCTTCCTGGGTCAGCTAAATATATATTCTGTACATTTTAGTAATAAATGTAGTTTAAATTCAATACCTAAACGGGGTATGAGACTCAATATTTAATGGGCAGTTGCTACTGGTGGAATCGTAAACTTTTCTAGTTATCAGTTTGGCAAAACAATATCAAAAGTCCTAAACATGCTTACACCCTCTGATTCAGTAATTCCCCATCTAGGAATCTACCATATCCTTTTTCATGATGTTTTAAACATTATAAAAATGAAATTACCTCTCAGAAAAAGAAGAAAAAAAATAGTATTTTACCCTTATCACTAGTGATCTGTAATAGCTGTGATGCTGAGATTTTTTTATAGTGGTTTCTAGTTTTTCTAACTCTTCCATGACTATCCATCTATTAACTGGGTATTTGAGTGTTTATCACCATTTAATCCTGGTAATACAGTAGTTTTTACATGTGTGCACAGCCCCAGCAGGCCCACCGGTTGGAGTAAAAGTGACCTTGATAGAGGATGACACTGCTCTGGTTTCTTGGAAACCCCCTGATGGCCCAGAGACCGTGGTCACACGGTATACCATCTTGTATGCGTCCAGGAAGGCCTGGATTGCAGGAGAATGGCAGGTCCTACACCGAGAAGGTAAATATCATAAATTATCAAAGAAGATGGAAAGTAAGGTTACTGATGATAAGGAAACAAATGGAAAGAAGGATATAGTTTATTTTAAATTTATATTTATCAAATAACAAATTATTAAGGATTTGGGCTTTTTAAAAACAATTTTTTTAATGTTTATTTTTGAAAGAGAGACAGAGCATGAGTGGGGGAGGGGCAGAGAGAGAGGGAGACAGAATCCAAAGCAGGCTTCAGGCTCTGAGCTGTCAGCACAGAGCCCGACGCAGGGCCTGAACTCACGAACTGTGAGATCATGACCTGAGTCTAAGTCAGATGCTCAACTGACTGAGCCACCCAGGCTCCCCAGGGCTTTTTTTTTTTTTTTAATGTTTATTTACTTATTTCTTTATTTTAAGAAAGAAAGCATGAGTGGGAAAGGGGCAGAGAGAGGGAGAGAGAGAATCCCAAGCAGGCTCTGCGCTCTATTTCACCAACCGTGAGATCATAACCTGAGCTGAGATCAAGAGTGGGAAGCTCAACTGACTGAGCTCCCCAGAGCCTCAGGGGTTTTATTCAGAGAGCATTGGGAAGTCATCAGCATATCTTAAGCATGAGTATGTGATTCACATTCCAGAAAGATCACTTTTGAATATTGTGAATAGAAGGGGTTTGGTCCAGGAGAAATGGGTAAGAGTAATGCAGAGACTAGGAGGTCTCTATAGTGGTCCAGGAAAGAGACAATAAGCCTGGATGAGATCACTGAGGATTGAGATGGAAAGGAGAGGACAGTCAAAAGATACAGGGGAGGTGAACTTGACAGGACTGGGTAGTTTATGTAGAGAAGGAGAGGGGTAAGGAAGGGAGAATCGTTACAGATGATTACTAGATTTCTGGTGGTGGTGTGTCTTACCCTGGAGTAGCAAACGCTGGAAGAAGACCTGGTTGAAGGTAGCAGACCTGTATACAGCTACTAAAACGGCCCACATACAAATAAATTGGCCCATAAAAATAACTAGGGTCCACTTAAGGACAGGGAAAAGCTGAATGGGACATAGGAACACTGAATTTAGTTTTTGTAACACTGATTTTTATTTTTAGCTGAGAAAAACTAAATTCTAAAACATTTTAACATTCTTACTGCATGCTTTTATCATTCTATCCTTTTTAAATTTTTGAATCTTCCATTTGGACAAGTCTCACATACCAGTTTTCAGATGGGCCATCACATAAATGGTAAAGCTTTATTATTTTGGCGCTTCCTTAATTCAGACATGCATACTGGGAAAAGAACAGCTTGCCAAGCAATTAAAAACTTAAGAAGGATTTTAAGAAGGAAATTTGTTGGCCATCTACATATTCTAAACACTTTACAGTGTTTATATTTCTTCATACATTTTACCTTTTGAAGGGAGTATTTACCTAATTAAAATAGGTGTGGATATAATATAAAACTCGTGTGGATATAATATAAAACTCTCTATGCAAATGTAAAACAAACAAGTGGTGACTTTAGTTGGAATTTTAAGAGTCATATATTCATATTTTTCATTCTGTAGAAGCTCCACTAAGTAATGATTTCCTGGTCACTGAAGAAACTTGAATGTAATAAGTACTTGACAGCAATGCAGTTTTATGTGTGTATCAATTGATCTATTGCTTCCTAATAAACCACTTTAAAAATTAGCCATCTTATTTTCTCACAGTTCTATGAGTCAGCAATTTGGACTGGGATCAGCTGGGCAGTCTTTCTCTTGGTCTCTTCTGAGGTCACTCATGAGACTAAAATCATCTCATGATTTCAACAGAGTATGGGTAGCTTAAAAACAGCAGGAGAGAGTTCCAGCATCAGGAGGAGAGGGAGGAAGCTGCACGTACAAAGCTTTGCAAGCCTCTGCTTGTTTCATATTTGCTAATGTCCCACTGGGCAAGGCAAATCAGATAGGCAAGCCCAGAGTTAGTGTGGGAGAGCACTGCCCTTGGGTGTGGATAGACAGAGGCACCATTTATTTAGGGCTATTAGTCTTACAGGCTACCACAGTATTCTTTAAATGTATACTTTAGTTTTAGTTAATTCCAAAATGATTTATTGACACATTTGACAAGCTTGATTTAATGAGGTGTTATTTATAAGTAATTAATCTTATAAGTAAGTAATTTATCACAGAAGCACATATTCCCTTTAGCTCTTCATTTGTACCTGGCTAAAAAGAAACAGTATTTTGTTTTGGTTCCTTTCATTGCATTCATTTGTCAGTTTCAAACAAGGTTCAGAAAACAGTATTTTGCCTCACTGATGACCCAGTAGTGAAATGGATTGTAATTGCAGGTTTTTACATCTATATAAGCCTTTCTAACTATATAATCATGCATGGGAGAAAAAATCTATTTTTGCCATTATCCTACTTTTGTGATTTTAAGACACATTCTTAGCAAAAAGCGTTTGTCTTTTGTTAAGTATAGAGAACGCCTTTTTATAGCTAATGTTAGTATTTCATAGAGGACAAAATGAATAATATAGGTAAAAAAAAAAACCATTGAATTTATTTTTTTGAGAGCAAAAAACATAAATGGTTTGAGTCATCCACTTTTATTTAAAAAAATTTTTTTAATGTTTATTTTTGAGGGAGAGAGAGAGAGAAACAGAACGTGAGTGGGGGAGGAGAAGAGAGAAAGGGAGACCCAGAATCAGAAACAGGCTCCAGGCTCTGAGCTGTCAGCACAGAGCTGGATGCGAGGTTCGAACTCACGAGCCAAGCTGTGACATCATGACCTGGGCCGAAGTCAGACGCTCAACGCGCTGAGGTTGGCACCCAGGCACCCCGGAGGCACCCCTTTTAAACCAAAAGCAAAACCACAACATGACATTTAAAGAAAGAAATAGAATGTAAAATGGTCTTTCATGTCTAATTATGGCAACTTTCAGAAAAGGTAAAAGGATAGAAAGATGAGGGAAAAGGAAGAGGAAAAATATCAGTATTTCTTTCCTATATATCTATTAATCTTCTATACATACTTTATTATACATTTTATGTGTATATTTAACTCACATATTTATTACCAAGTGGAATAAGATTTTCTCATTAGTGAAAACGTTAAAAAAAGTTTTTTTATGTTTATTTTTGAGAGAGAGAGAGAGAGAGAGTGTGAGCAGGGGAGGGGCAGAGAAAGATGGAGACACAGATTCCAAAGCAGGCTGCAGGCTCTGAGCTGTCAGCCCAGAGCCTGACGCAGAGCTTAAACCCACAAACTGTAAGATCATGACTTCAGCTGAAGTTGGACACTCAACCGAGTGAGTGACCCAGTCCTCTCCATTAGTGAAAACATTTAAAAAAATGTTCATGATGACCAGATGATATTTGTGGCTAAAATTGTACATGGTGAAATGATGGGGCAGAAATGTGATATGAAATTATACTTGTGTATAATTTAAAGTGATTCAGAAATTATAGTCTTTACCTTCCTGATCTGCAGTAAATCATCACAAACTAGTCAATTATTTTAAAATCTAAAAGGCACTGAGAAATTATGCCCTATACTATAGCAATTCCTGAACTCTATTTCTCATAACGTGAGTGTCCCAAGATTATCCAAGATGTCCCTTGTTCAAAAAAAAAAAAAGTTCTATGAATAAATAAATATGGTCTAAATAAAGATATCATTTCCGCCTATTAGGGATTCACACTGGAAATTAAAGTCCTTCAGTAAAGGAATCCATTTAACTCAACATTTGGCAAATAGAATACCAATAGTAGGAACAAATTGATTTATTAAATGAATTCTTACTGAGAGATTACTGTGTGACAGGCTCTTTTCTAGGCGTTGGCAGTACTACAGTGAACAAAACAGTGTTCCTTCCCCATTGAAACTTATATCTCAGGTAACACACAAACAAATATGTAAATGTTCAGGTATGTCCTAATGTTATAAAGAAAGCTACAATGGGGGAAGAGACAAAGTGATGGAGGTAGTAAGGTTAAGTTCTTTTGGAAGAAAAGTCATCTGAGCAGAGCCATGTGGATATCGGAGGAAGTACAAAGGCCGTGAGACAGAAGTGTGCTTAGCATGTTAGAGGAACAAGAAGGCCAGAGAGGCTAGAGTAAGGGACAGAGCAAGCAGTAGAAGATCAGGGGGAAGGAAACCAAGGGCAGATCTTATAGGCTGGACTTTATAGACCACACATTTTATTCTAGGAGAGATGGAAGACATTGGAGACTTTGATCAGATTTACATTTTGAAAGGATTACTCTGGGGGTTCCTGTGTGGCTCAGTTAGTTAAGCGTCCGATTTTGGCTCAGGTCATGATCACATGATTCATGAGTTAGAGCCCTGCACTGGGCTCTGCACTAAAAGTGTAGAGCCTGCTTGGGATTCTCGCTTTTCTCTCTGCCCCTCCCTGACTCACACTCACAATTCTCTCAAAATAAAAAAAATAAACCTTAAAAAAAATTTTAAAGGATTACTCTGGCAACCACCTGAAAAACTGATTATAAGCAGGTAAGTGTAGAAGTTGAAGAGACCATTGGACATACAGCTGTCCACGTGAGAGTTAATGGGCATTTGGACAGGAGTGATCATGAGGAAGGTAGTAAGAAGCTATAAGAACACAATTTGAAACAACAGCATGCTAGATTTGCTGCAGATTGATACGGAGTGTAAGGAAAAAAGAGAAGCAAAATTGACAAGATAAATCAAAGGCTTGGTTTTTTCAAGTACAGAGGTTGGTTAAACAGTGTGAGGGTTAAATTCATGGGAGAGGTGTGGAAAAGTTAGTGGTATAACTAAGAAATAATCACCATGTACGTGATCTTTAAAACTATAGGACTAGAAAACAATCACTTAGTGAAGACAGAAGTGAGTTCTGAGACTGCATTCTGGAGTGCTTCTCCAGCCTCAAAATCTTTCCCTTTGCTTTTTTATCCTAAATGAACACTCCTTTGGTGACAGGTATTTCGTATTTTAATAGAAGTTCAGTTGGCGTTTACTGAGAATTATATGAAGCATTATGCTAGCCACCTTAAGCTGTTCAAATGTGCAAAATATTTCTGTCTTTCAGAAGGGAAAGAAGGGAAGGTCAGAGGTGAGGAAGAAGACTCCCTTTCATTGAGTGTATACACTTATGTCAGCGACTTGCCAGTGGTAGTTTATTTAATGCTTTCTAATAATTATATGAGGTGGGAATTATTGCCCCCATGAGGAAATTAAAGTTCAGTAACGTGCCCCAAGTCACAAATTACATAGTTGGGAGCATGCCAGCATTTGATCAACATTGATCCAACACTGAGGCTATTGTACTGTCTGGTTTGTGAAACTCCAGAACAGCTAAAGATTAAGATACATGTGAACAGCTGTGGACCAGAGTAGTCACATTAATTGAGATTGAGCTAGTCTGCTGAGAGAATATAGGGACAGGCATATCACTTCAACATTTGGGAACTGCTTTGAATAAACGGTTTTGTTCTTCAGAAAGGAGCCAGAATGTTAGTTTCCTTTTTTGTGTGAAGGACAATTCTTTTCATGGGACATGTCCACACAGCTCATCTGTTTATAAAACTTAAATGAAAAGATTTTTAATTTCAGGTAGGGATTGGTTTTTTCCAAGCACTTTAAAAAATTAATGTAAAGTATTCTATGCTAAAATGAAAACTCAATTTATTTATATGTCTATCGTGAAGAAATTGAAATGATTTTCCTTCTAGTTAACTGTAACCTGTCACAATACATCTTTGTTTTTTTAAATTCACCTGGCTGAGAATATGGTAGCCATAGAAAGACTCTTCCTGATTCTAAATAAGGGTCAGTTTGTTTATTTAACAGTTGTGTACTCATGTAGCTCACACTGTCTTCAGGCCAAGCTGAAACCAGAGAACATGAAAACAAGTATGTTCAGCCCTCGCATAGCTACTTGCTTCAGCTGCCTCACACCATGTGACCTCAGAGGTGGCCTCTGAATCATGACCTGAGCTCTGAGATCACCCCACATTTCACATGCATAATGAAATATACTCTAGCAAGTGTAGGAGAATAGTGAGGTCTGGCCTGGGGGTGACTGCTATAAGCTCTTTGAAGCTATTATTTTTTTTAATTTATTTATTTGAATTTAAGTTATTTAACATACAGTGTAGTATTGGTTTCAGTAGTAGAGCCTAGTGATTCATCACTTACATATAATACCAAGTGTTCATCCCAGCAAGTGCCCTCCTTAATGCCCATCGCCCATTATAAGGATGCTCTGAGTCGGGGAAAAAGTGAGATGAAGTCATCTTAGGGAAACTAGGTTCCCTGTGAATATCAGCCCACAAATGCAGGCTTGGGACAACTTTCTCGTTGGACACTCTTACATCTACATTATTAACGTTAGAATTAATTCCTAGGGTGGGAATCCCTTTTGTAAAAAAATACTTTAGTGCAGTGGCAGAGCAAGAGCAGAGAGACCCCACAAGTAATAACAGTACACATATAGGAATCCTTCTTAGCCATCATGCCAACAGAGGAAAGATCTTTTGATACCATATATATGTATACACATTTAAGTGATGGTTCCTTTGGAGGATAGTAGATGCTAAGCAGAATATCAGTGGTAGTTTCGATAGTTAATCTGAGATCTAGGTCTTCAACACTCTGAGGTTCCCACATAACTTCAGCATTTTCCTTCCTTTTTATTTTCAAGAAATTTTAGATAATGATTGAGAGAGTGAGAAATATATTCATACTTTCAAAAATAATTGTGTTGTTTCTATTTAAGAAGTAAGAACAAGATCCTCTGTCACAAGTGATTACTATAAATAGTTTAAACATTTCTTTTTTTTCCGTTTTATTTGTTTATTTTTTTGAGTAATCTCTGTACCCAGTGTGGGGCTCACACTCACGACCTCAAGATCAAGAGTCACATGCCCCACAGACTAAGCCAGGCAGGCATCCCTAAACATCCCTAAAGGATCCCTAAACATCCCTTTTTCTAAAAGAAAAAAAGACTTTCACATTGGATTTAAAAAATCTAACTATGACTGTTGAATCTGGGTTCATTGTACCATTCTCTCTTTGTTTGAAATATTCTAAAGAGTTTTTTTTCTCTTTAGAATACTCTCTATGTTTGAAATATTCTAAAGAATTTTTAATGCTGTTTGTATCCATACGTATGTAAAGAGCAAATTTTATGTATATATAAAATCTGATGGGATAAAAAACATTATATAAAAACCTAAACAAAAATACATACAACTTTAAAAAACTCCTAAAACAAAATTACAGAGAAGGATTATATAGAGGCAGTGCGCATGGTACAACGTTAAGCGAAAACTCTAAAATATAAAAAATTCATGTAGGAAGTATGTACTCATACATGTACAGTGTGTATGCATGTATGCACGAACACGCATGCACGCGCGTGCACACACACACACACACACAAATCAAAATGTTAACAAAGGGAGATTGTCACCTTATTTACATCTGTATTTTCCAAATGTTCTACAATAAACATGTGTTACTTTTATAATCAGGAAAACATTTTTCAAATAAAGGGTCATGGTTGTGTGTTTTTTTAAAAGATAAATAAGGTTTACTTAAATTTGTAATTTGATATATTTATAGGGGCAATAACCATGGCTTTGCTAGAAAACCTGGTGGCAGGAAATGTGTACATTGTCAAGATATCTGCATCAAATGAGGTGGGAGAAGGACCCTTTTCAAATTCTGTGGAACTGGCAGTCCTTCCAAAGGAAACCTCTGAGTCAAATCAGAGGCCCAAGCGTTTGGATTCTGCTGATGCCAAAGGTCTGTATACTGCCACAGTCACTGATTTTTCTTAAGAATGTACAGTATTTTGGGGCGCCTGGGTGGCGCAGTCGGTTAAGCGTCCGACTTCAGCCAGGTCACGATCTCGCGGTCTGTGAGTTCGAGCCCCGCGTCAGGCTCTGGGCTGATGGCTCGGAGCCTGGAGCCTGTTTCTGATTCTGTGTCTCCCTCTCTCTCTGCCCCTCCCCCGTTCATGCTCTGTCTCTCTCTGTCCCAAAAATAAATAAAAAACGTTGAAAAAAAAAAAAAATTTAAAAAAGAATGTACAGTATTTTTTTTTTCAGCTCTTCTGTACTGTTTTTCCTCTCCTAGCACGGCCATACCCCTAAACCTGCACTCAGCTCTTTGAGTTGTTGCTCCATGGCTGTTCCCTGCATTCTAGAAGTAAACAAACTTTACCTCAGAATTAACTGCAGTTTTCAGACCACTGTGTCCCAGTTACTTCTCTTCCCAGCTGTGCAGCCACCAAGACAAAGGAGCCACACGGCCCGAGGACTAATGGGAGTACGCTTCCAGAGAGGTTTCGTGGAAATAAACAGCAGTGCTGGTTGTGGTGTTCAAGCTGAAAGCATGGTTTTCATTAAGAGTTTTTACCACAGAAAAACAGCCTTTCCAGAGAGAAAGTTGTTTCTCTCCAGAAAAACAATAAATAGAAGAAATATCTTTAAAGAGACACCCTCACTCCATTCAGGGCAATTGTCATGTCCTGAAGGAAACCAGGGCCTCCTGTCGTACAGGACAAGCCACCTTCTTTTCCTCCTCTTTGGGGAAGTGGGCCTGTGGAGAGGGAGGGGCTTTAAATGGAGGAAATGCCAGCTGAACTTGACAGGGCGAGTAGCTCCTCGGGTAGTCATTCAGTATCTTACTGCTATGTGTGCAGGTGTGTGGGGGGGTGGTGAGAGAAGAGAAAGACAGGGAAGGAGAGAGCGAAAAAAAAGAGAAAGGGCAGAGCTTTAAGCACTGGAGGGAGGTAGCAGTGGTAGCTACCTTATCATGGGAAAAGGAGAGCGAGGCTCATATTCACTTCTCAAATACCTGGCTACTCAGAGCGTTTAGGGACTAGCAGCATGAGTATCACCCGAGAGATTGTTAGATTAGATGTGCAGAATCATGGGCCCCACCCCCAATGTAGTGAATCAGAATCTGTATTTTAACATATCTCCTAGTGATCATGTGCACATTAAAGTTGGAGGAGCCCTGGTAAGTAAGTGCAAACATGTACATGGAAAACTAATCTTTAATATACAAGATCTGCTTTTAAGGTAATATGACATGAAAGCTACCCTTTGGTTCATCAAGAAACATATATGCCTTGTGTCTTTCAGCATTGCACTGTTATCGCCAGTTATGCACTGGCGTTCATGTTTGATGTAATAATGTAGTATTTAGAACTTGTATTTGGAATCTTCGTTATGGGAAGATAAACTGATCTTTGAGATGACCAATACAAGAGTAATACTTTTCTGCTTAGACACAGATACTGCCAAAAATTTTTCCTATGAGAGGAAGAAAAGTTACAGAAAAGCATTTATCAATTATGATAAATGGAACCATTTATTTTTCTGATTGATTCTGAGTGTACGTGTTTCTGCTTCTAGTTTATTCAGGGTATTACCATCTGGACCAGAAATCGATGACTGGCATTGCTGTGGGCGTTGGCATAGCCTTGACCTGCATCCTCATCTGCGTTCTCATCCTGATATACAGAAGTAAAGCCAGGTGTGTTTCCATTGCTAGACACTTTGAGGTGGTTAAAAAACATTTAAATTACAGTAACCACAGGAAGCAAATTGAGGTCAAGGGCCTTCAGGAGCAACTGGGATTTTCCACTTTAAAATAATGTTATTTCAGTTCTTAATTGCTATAGAGATGTGCTCACTTTGGGAGGAGATTATTTTTTTTTGCCCTTTGAAAAAACTGTACCAATAAAATATTCTTTAGAAAAAAAAATTTAATGTCTATTTACTTTTGAGAGACAGAGACAGAGAGACAGAGAGCAAGGCGGCTAGAGGCAGAGATACAGGGAGACACAGAGTCCAAAGCAGGCTCCAGGTTCTGAACCGCCAGCATAGAGCCCAACGTGGGGCTTGAACTCACAAACTGTGAGATCATGACCTGAACCAAAGTCAGATGCTTAACGACTGAGTCACCCAAGTGCCCCACCAATAAAATATTCAATGAGACCCTAGTTTCCTCATTTCCTTTTTATTTTGAGAAGTACAAAATATATCCTTTGGTTTCTTTTTTAAAATGGCACACTTAATCTGATGTATGTGCTGATTGAGAAGATTCCTTACTCTCTGGAATATTTTCACACTTAAGTAGCCTGCCATTGAGAGCTCCTCCCTCACTTCCTCCACAGGACACGTGTTTGGGATTCTCCAGACATGGGGTAAAACAAATACAATAATTAGGGATCTGTCCTTTGTATAAATTGTTAGTCTTATTTGTAGTTCGACTTGGGCTAAACCCTCAGTATTCAGTAAATTTGTCTGTATCTAACCTTTTATGTTTTGGCTTTTGCTTTTATTTATCCTAAAGTTTTTTACTGTATTTTAAAAAAGCAAACTCAGATACACATTATTTTTGGATAATCCCTATCACTAGACTCCCTCCATTAGCACTGATTATCAGAATTTACCCTGTAAGTTTTGTACTTGTGCATAAAAACGTACTCAGAAAGCATATTATGTTAAAGAAAGAATTCTAACATCCTTTTATATATTTAACTAGCTTAGTTTTGCTGTATACGTTTCTCACTTTAAGAATTTTTTTATAAAATTTTTCTGCACATTGTTTTAGTGATACCTAAATCTTGCAAAAGTGCTATGGTAAATTTACCATCATTAACTGGCACCTGAATTGTTACGTTAGTGTGATGGACGATCTGCCGACCTGAAAGGGAACGTGTGAATTTTAAAATTATAATTTTCTACATAAATTTGATATAATCAATAGCAATAAATAATAGTACTTTTGTAACTATTGAGGTTTTTCTTAAGTGTGAAAAGTAATTTTATATAAGCAGATATTGGGGCAAAAAGAAATACAGAAGTTTCTTCAAATCACAAAAGTTTGCAGCAGTGAGTTGGGAGATAAAAATCTAATACTCTGCTTCTAAAGATATTTGAGAAACAAGCATTGAAGAACTCCACTGTTTGCGAAGTTGTGATTGTAGACCAAATTTAGTACATTTGTCTAGATCTCCTATGAAATTAGAAGATTTCCTATTGCAATATTTCAGGAAATCATCTGCTTCCAAGACGGCACAGAATGGAACTCAACAGTTACCTCGTACTAGTGCCTCCCTAGCCAGTGGAAATGAAGTAGGAAAGAACCTAGAAGGAGCTGTAGAAAATGAAGAATCCTTAATGCCAATGATAATGCCAAACAGCTTCATTGATGCAAAGGTACTCTGAACTGAGATACTGATTTGCTGCATAATCCTTCCCTCAGTTCGTCTTCCCTTTATGTGTGAAATTTACTACTGAAAAATCATATGTTGAGCATATTTCATCCATTCTCTACTTGAAGAAATGTAAAACAGTTTCCTTTTCCTTACATAAAATATTTGGGGAGAAGAAGATAAGGATAGATAAAGCATAAAGGTATAAAGGATTAGAGAGATATAGAAAAAAATGAGAAGTTAGCATAAATTCGATTAGATGTGGTTATATGGAACTAACATGTCTTAGATAAGGACACCAGGGTCATTAATCTATATTTACTATAATTTGAGCTGCCTTGTATTTACTGGGCATGCAGTTTTTTTATTAATCCATTCTTTTTTTTTTAAGTTTATTTTTATTTATTTTGAGAGAGATAAAGAGCAAGCAGGGGAGGGGCAGAGAGAGAGGGAGACAGAATCCCTCTCCTTTTATGTTTATTTTTATTTATTTTGAGAGAGATAAAGAGCAAGCAGGGGAGGGGCAGAGAGAGAGGGAGACAGCTATCAGCACAGAGCCCAGTGTGGGGCTCGAACTCAAGAACCGTGAGATCATAACCTGAGCCCAGTGTGGGGCTCGAACTCACGAACCGTGAGATCATGACCTGAGCCAAAGTCAAGAATTAGATGCTTAACCGACTGAGCCACCCAGGCGCCCCTTTATTAATCCATTCTTATACTTAGTTTGGTTGATTTTTTTAACTGCCTTGAACATCAGAACATTCCAGGTACAAACAATATTTTTAAAAATATGGAGTACCTAAGTAGATGTCTCAAGATCCTTCCCTTTATAGACTAAGGAGGTTGGATATAGTAAAGAAATATCATTGGAGGATGTTACTTCATGTCCTTTCCACTATATGTAATAACAGTACAGTGATGAGCATTAGGAACACCAACTGAAAATTATTTTTAGTCACATTGCAACATTAGTATGCATTATTATAATACTCTCATAACCAATGTGGTATAAATCAGGTATCCACAAACTATAACCTCGCCCAAGCCAGTCCATCACCAGCTAAGAATCTTTTTCACATTTTTAAAGGGTAGTTTGAAAAAAATATATAACAGAAGAGAAGAAAATGGGACAGAGGCCATATAAGGCCTGCAAAATCTAAAATATTTACTATTTGACTCTTTACATAGAAAGTTTGACAAATCCTAGTATAAATTCTTCCCCAGCCCTTCCCTAAAATTTAGAATAACAGAAGTCTAATAACACTCAAGAAATGTTGATATTAAATTGTATACAATTATCTTTAACAGATGCAACCTCCTTGTATGTAGCGCAGTGCTATATATGAGTAAATAATAATGAATTCATTTTTGCTACTCCTCTTGTCTTTTTAACTTAGTTAATTTGTTAATAATTAATAACTTAATTATTAATTTATTAATAATTCGTTTAATTTGGTGGTTTAGCTCGTGTTTTCTGATACACATGTAAGCCATTCAGCTTATCACAAATTAATCTAGAACATTGGATCCTAAAACTCCTAAATAAGCAAAGAAGTACTAAAATACATTGGGGTTCTGTTACCAACTTGGAACTGGATATGAGAAAGGACTGAGGAAAAGTGGTGTGAGGAGGAAGACATGGGAAAAAAGAGAGAATCTAAAGTGAAAAGAGGGTCTCCTGGGTGGTTCCGTCAGTTGTGTCTGACTTGATTTCAGCTCATGTCATGATCTCACGATTCCTGGGTTGGAGCCCCTTGTCGGGCTCTGTGCTGAGGGTACGAAGCCTGCTTACCGTTTTTCTCTCTCCCTCTGTCCCTCCCCCACTCACTTTCTCAAAGAAAGAAAGAGGCAGAACAGAGGGAGGCCTATATGAAGCAGAGAAGCCAGTTTGGAGAATGGATCTCTCAGTTCCCTTACTGACCCTCCATTTATTGCCATTGTTGAGCAGTGTTGAGCATATGCAGACCCATTGTTTTTCTTCCCCACTGCTTTTTAAGTTTTCCAAATATGTGGAAAGGTTGAAAGAATAATGTAATGAATGTACAAATAATTGTCAGTATCTTGTCGTACTTGTATATTTCTCATATTTTTGTTTCCTGTACTGTTTGAAAATAATTTTTGGAATTATTACACTTCACAGCAGATACTTCAGCATATATATTTCTCTTAAGAATAAATCTATTACGTCTTTTTGATCACTAACAAATACCCTGAATTTGTTGTGTACTGCTTGTGTGAAAAAAGAAACAGTGATGTCTCTGATGTTTTTCCTTTTAACATTTAAAAATTTTGTGTGCCACATATTACATGTTAAACTGAAATAAACTGAAATATACTGACATAAACTGAAATCTGTAATATTTACTTTTTCTCCTTTTTTTTTTTTTCTCCAGGGAGGAACTGATCTTATAATTAATAGCTATGGTCCTATAATTAAAAACAACTCTAAGAAAAAATGGCTTTTTTTCCAAGATTCCAAGAAGACAAAAGTTGAACAGGTAACCCATCTAAATGAGAAAAATTTTTGGCAACCCATGGTATTATGAAATGATAATTAAAAAGAGAGGAAAATGTAAATGAATGCTTTAATTTTCATTTCTCTCTGGATATGATTTTATTAATTTCGAGCATGACTCTGTGGAAATCCATGGTGCGTGATCACCGAAGTGACAGTTGGAATAGTAATCAGAGCTGTGGTTTTCAGCAGGGAAAGGGGGATAGTGGAGAAAGGGATGGGGCAGGAATATGCATCAGAAATTACTGAAGAAGCCTTGGGACACTTCTGATGTACAGCCACTTGGGTGGGGAACTACTGACTTAGATAATCCCTTTGTGATGATGGCCTTTCACCCATGTATTTGAACAGATTGCTATCTCAATATATAGAATATGTAAAAACATATATTATTTTTCAAGAGCACTCTATCATCACTGATAGTGTCTTATGTATTGTTGTCTAGCCTCAAAGAAGATTTGCTCAAGCGGTCTGCTTTTACCAGCCAGGCACTACTGTGTTAATCAGCGATGAAGACTCTCCCAGCTCCCCAGGTCAGACAACCAGCTTCCCAAGACCCTTTGGTGTTGTAGCTGATACTGAGCATTCAGCGAATAGTGAAGGCAGCCACGAGACTGGGGATTCTGGGAGGTTCTCCCACGAGTCCAATGATGAGATACACCTGTCCTCAGTTATAAGCACCACGCCCCTGACCTCCAGTTCCTTTGCTGGCAGTGATTCAGGTGGAGATCCCTCAGCGAGGAAGGGTGAAGACCCTGCAGTGCCGCTAGATGCTGAGCAAATGTCCCCTTCAGTTCTGCAGCCACCATCGGCCATGCTACGCTTTGATAAGAATGATTTTCCAATCTAGAGAGCCATGTTCGGGTATTCTCGCCTTTAAGTCTGTTCGAAGGACAATGAACAGGGAGCCAAAGCCTTTTGTGAAAATTGGGTGTCTTATTGGGTATTTCAGCTTTTTTTTTTTTTTGAATGTGTTTTGTTTTTTATTTTTAAACTCACGTATTTTGAATGTTTGTCAGCAATGTGAAAAGACAGTCAAGATATTTGACTGGATTATAAAATATATCACTGGAGCAAAGGGAAGACTTTTGAAAGCCCCTTTGCTGACTATCTACCTCAGTTTGCCAGATGGCAAACTCAGAAGACAACTTAGTTACCTCGTTTATTGTGATAGTTTATCTCAGCTACATAACCAATGATACTTCCTAGTAGCATTTTGTTTTCATTGCTGTGTGTGTAGTGTGTGTGATCAAAGGAGTCATATAGGTATATGGGTAAGAATGTTTATCTGAAGCTCTGATTTTTTTAAAGAAAGCTGTGACATCTGCATGGTTTGGATAATTTAATACCTCTGGCTGTGCAGACTGTCAAACCACAGAGAAGAGAAAAAGTGGGACTGTTGATTTTAATGAACGATCAAAACAAAGAAAGTGTCTCTCTTTTGAGAATAGAACTATTCAGTAGCATATAGAGAATACTATTGTTTCAAGGGCCTTTATGTTTTGGGCATTAGAGTCTGAGTGCTTTATCTGCTGTATCCCAACCTCAGCCTGCCTAGAGCCGTGCCTTTTCCCCCTTCCCCTTTGCCTGACAGTTGGCCAAAGGCCGCACTGTGTAGTTTGCAAAGCATCCTCAATATTTCCAGAATTAGTTGTAAACCTCCATGCAGAAAACAGATTTTTAAAGAGAATCAGTTAGGCTTTTGTTTTTGTTTTTAATCCCACCTTGGCTTTAAAAAAAAGGGGGGGGTAAAGAAATTTCATAAAATTTTAAGAATAAAGATAAATGCAACAGTAGACCATAAAATGAACTAGAGGTTATCATGGTAACAGTGCCTTCTGTCTTATATTATGAAATTCTTTGCCTTATACCTTTTTAATATTCATGAAGTTATTTAGGACAGGAATACAAGAAGTTGCCTTAAGAGTTTCTTGGATTTTATCAGTAAGTGTTTTTGATGTATAGCATCTTATCAAAGCATTTTAGTTTGTTCTTATGCAGGTTTTGTTTAGGGATAAGTATTCAAGGCTCTACCACCTTTCTTGTATTTTCTTGAATTCTTAAGAGAATTTGGTACTCTATTTAATCTTCTTTCAGTGTCAATGCTGTGAATGTGGAATGCTAACTCCAGGAGTGAGTTAATCCTCTTGCTGTTTTGAAATCAGCAAACTGTTTACTCAGCCACTTAGAATAGGCCTTCTTTCAGTCATGAGTTAGTTACCTACCAGGTACCCAACAGTGGGAGAGGAAAAAGAATTAAACACATGGTGTAGAAAGGGGGCCTCATATATATATTTTTTCATAAGTAGTTCTTCACATTATCTGAAAATGACTTCTGAACCTCATTTTAAAAGGAATCTTAATAGATTTTTCCCTTGAGACCTTTGGTTTATGGGGGTGGGGGACAGGCTATGCTAAATGGTGTTCTAAAATCAAAAGAATATTACTGGATAATAGTCCCGCCTCCATCATCTCCTATCCCATTGTCTGATGATGCATTTCTTCTTGTTTCTTAGTTTGTAGTTTTGTGCCAAACTGGATGTGTTCAGAAGCAGACCAACATTACGTGCCAGCAATCACTTCTGAACTAAATTCAAAGTCCCCATTTAGTTATCTAAGTCTGGGCTTCATGGCAAAACAAAAAAAGCAGAGCTTTAGGTGAACAATCTGAGGCAAGGGAAAATGCTGCTCCTGCCTTTATAGCTCCTGTTTTATACTACCTCCTTTTAAAGTTATTCTAGTGTTATTTTTTTCCTGTACTCAGGGAACATTTTGTTACTTTTAAGCTGCCTCATGCAAGCATGGGCAAATTGACAGGGTATGGTGTCTTTTGGTTTGTAAGTAGGTATGTGGGGCCAACTTTTATCAGCATCCAAAATTAATGAATACAACGAGTTCATTTTATTTTTTAAACTTTCATTAAAAGGCAAATAAAATCTAAAGTTGCAACATCATCCTTTATGGTTATGGAAGATATGTCCAGGACTGCATGAATTTGAATCATTTTAAAAGCCTAAAAAAGATGATCTGAAAGCCCTTAAGGAAAGTATTTTGTTTGGTTGGCTTTTGATGAATAGGCCCATAGTTATTGTAGATCTTTAGGCTATAACTATTTGCTAATTATTTACCAGTACATTTTTACTTTTTCACCTTTTCATTTTGTTCTTATACAGATTTTTTTCATAATAATCCTGTTACCAAAGAATTTTCAGTAGAAGGTAAACATTTGACTATAATTTCCCCCCAAATTGAATTAACTAGAAATATCTATAGGTATGAAGCTTATGTAAGTAGTTACTAACCCAAAATAATAGGGTTTATATTGATTGTTGTAGTTAAATAGACTAGTAATTTCAACTACCTTATTGTTACCAGAGCATTTAAAATAAGTTCTTTACCAGCAGATAGTTCCAAAGAATTTCAAGTGTAATTTTTTTTCTTCAGCAAATAAATCTTCATATACAGTATTAAAGTATTTTTAAATTGTTGAAACTACTTGTTGGAGAGAAAAGAAAATCTTTTCACCAAAGATAAATATTTTGGTCTCATTGAATAAGATATTTAGTATACACCAAAGACTTCTTTTTACTTGGCCAAAGCTAGCTTCTTTGAAGTCTTAAGTCTGAAACTGTAACTAAAACCTGAAGGTTCTCATCTCTCATAGTGGTGTTACTTCGTGGTATTTCATTCCAACAGGGCTGATATGCAAATGGTAACTGTTTTCTTTTCCAAAGCCTTACTTGCTGTAAGTACTGACACACGCATGCCATTTTTATGCCAAATATTACAAGATTCTGCTCATCAGTATTTTCATACCAAAGACCATTAAAATATATAGATTAGTCTGTAAGTAAAGATGAGCAGATTTGAAATAATTTTATTTAGAGGCTGTTAGGAATCTAGCTTTAAGTAGCAAAAGATATCAAAGGGCTAAGTTTACATAATTAAAAGCAATACGATTATGTTGGTATTTATCAGTGTTTTTATTCAAGTACTTTTTATCAGCAAATTAAAAAAAACCAAAGATATTTAAGGTTATCTCCACATATAGACATTTATTTGTACATTAAACTGTTGTTTCTTGTTTTTATGTCAACCAAACATGTCTCTCCAGAACCCAGTCTGTATCCAAATAGCATACATAGGGACTTTCCATTAAATCTGCTGATTCAGCCACAGGATGTTTTTGCCAAATGATGTGATTACTTTCCTAATCACCTTGAGTGTGAGATGTCAACAGAAATCTCAGCAAGTTTTTCCATTCCAGAGCATATGGCAATCCCTGAATTAGCCTGTACAGTCTTCCTCTTGTTAAAGCATTACCTGGTTAACTCAGAGGCTTGCGGCAGTCCCTTAATAATAGGGATGTTCTCACCTGTGGGGAGCAGTGGGCTATATAAGCCAAGAAATCATATCACTGTTTAAGTGAACGTCCTTTGATAGATGTTGAAAGTTGTCCATAAGTTGAAATATTTTAACTGCATCAAGGGAGCCTAATATTTCAAAGTTTAGGGGAACCCTAGATGAAACTAAAATTTTTTTAATGAAATCTGGAGTTTTATATTTTGATTAGCCTAAAAGCAAGGACACAGCTTTATCCACTAAGTAGCTTATAAAAGATCTGCTTTGGCACACCAGGGCAATTAGATGGTCAGTGAAATGCCTTTATTTGCCTTTGCTTCAAACAAGAACAGTGCCAGCATTGGAAACAATGACAGTGATTTGCATTAGTTTGTCTAGACTTTGTTAAGGACTTCTGCCAGAAACTTGCTCATGTTGACTACTCAGGATCATTTGTCAAGTCCATATGAAGACACCTTTGAGGAGTGTCACAAAAAAAGATGAAATTGAAAGTATCTTTGTCTGTTTTTAATGCAAGAATATCCAGATGTGGTTCCACTTGAGTGGTGGCTACTGTGATTCACATATATGTTTATATTTCATTGAATGTAAATTTTTAATACTGAATGTAAAAGAAAAAGTTCCAAATATATGGAAAAGAGTCATGATCTTTCTAAGACTAAACATATATTTTGTAAACTTTGTTCCTGACAATATTTCACATGGATCTCTGGTAAAATTGCTTTGGTTTAATAGTCAAAATAATTTTTGTGGGCTGTGAGCACAGAGTAAAGGGTTCTGGAGATCACCATATACAACCACTTGTCTAAATGTGACTTTTATTGATGTTTAGAAGAACACATACATAGAATTCTGTGTTAAGTTGATTTATGCTCAGGACATAAGATCACAGGCTAATGCAATGTGTATGTTTGCAGGCTTTAATCTTCTCAGGCAGTTTCCCTTTTTATGCCTTTGAAAGTGTTTAAGATTATGACAGTCTTGCATTTTTATCAGATGCTGTATTTTCTTAAGGCTGCTGTAACAAATTACCACAAAGTTAATGGCCTTAAAACAACACAAATTTATTATCTTACAGTTCTGTAGGTCAGACCTACAGTTCTGTAGGTCTCAGGGGATAAATCAAGGTCTGTTTCCTTGTGTTTTTTTTTTTTTCTGGCTTTTAGAGGCTGTGGACTCTTCCCTCCATCTTCAAAGCCAACAATGTAGCATCACTCTGACGCCGATTCCATCATCCCTCCTTTTCTGACCCTAACCAAGAAAGGTTCTCCAATTTTAAGGACTCATGTGATTACATTGGGTCCACCTGGATAATCCAGGGTAATCTCCCCATCTCCAAATCCTTAACTTAATCACATCTGCAAAGTCCCTTTGCCACTTATGGTGGTAACATATTGAGAGTCCAGGGATTTGGGTGTGCACTTCTGTGAGTGGCCATTATTTTGCCTACACTATTACTATAGAATTTTCATACACAAAATGTGCATTACAGAAATTGGAAGTCTGATGTACCCCTTAGGGATCTTCAAAAGTTCAAAGCTATGAAAACCTTGCATTATAGCTTATCAAATGTACACATTAAACTTTCTGTCTAGATCACTTGCAAAAAACAATTCAGCTTTAAACTTTTTGAATATGTGCTTTGTAAGTTTAACATCTCATTTCTGCGTGTTTAACAGAAAGTTTCCTAAGTATTTGGCTCTTATGGAAGTTCATCAGAAATTTTTGATAAGTGTTCGTATAGTTGAACTTTCTGCTTTTCCCTCAAGTAATTATGTTGTTTGGGGAGGGTTGGGGGAAAAAGACCTCAAACATAGGGACTCAGTAGATGAACAGGGTCATGCTCATGTTCATTCATTATCTTCTAAAAGCATATTTACAACATGCGGCCTTTCTACCTTTTTTTTAAATTTTTGTTTTTGAGAGAGAGAGAGAGAGAAAGAGAGAGAATAAGTGGGGGAGGGGCAGAGAGAGAGGGAGACACAGAATCGAAAGGAGGCTCCAGGCTCTGAGCTGTCAGCACAGACAGAGCCTGACAGGGGGCTCGAACCCATGGACTGGAAGATCATAACCTGAGCCAAAGTCGGAAGCTTTAACTGACTGAGCCACCCAGGCACCCCACCACCTTTCTACCTTTTAAATCAGGTTTATTTCTTCAGCTTCACCAGCTGTATTATTTAAAGTTTGGTAACCCCTTGATTTCCCATCAACCTCAGCAAGAGCTTCCACTCACTTTATCAGCATGTGCAAATCCTAAGCAATGTTATTTTCCTTGTTATTCTCTGTGTTTGATTTCAGTTGTCCCTTTTCCTCGAAAGCTTTAGATTTCACAGCTCTAGTTGGTTCTAACTCCTGGATATTCAAGTGAAGCATTCTTTCAGTTTTGAAAGAGTTTCTAATTCTACCCTTAATTTTCAGTATATCTTAACTAAGAAGATAAAGCTATCTCCATCATGGGGTGGAGACCATGATGACATTTTGAGTAGGGACAAGAGTGCTGGTCATTTGTCAGCTGCTTTTGACTCCAATCTCTAGGAAGAGATAATGTGATTTAGTGAGCATTTGCAGTATGCCAAACACACACTTCCTTTCTACAAACTACTACATTCTGCAAAGCAAGTATTTCCCCCCATTTTAAAGATCAGGAAACTGACATTTAAAATATCTAACTTGCCAAAGATCACAGCTAGTTAAGTGGCTTAGCCAAGATAGGATTTCTACTAGGATACATTTTCTCAGCTAAGAAATTATATTTAATTACCAAGGCTCATGGTACGTTCCACTGTGTCAACACAGCCTGCCCACATAGTAATAGCCAACCAACAGAGAGAAGTCTAAGTTGTGTCCATTTATTCACAAGGGAAATTTAGGAGACTGAGCTGTAACTCACCTCCTGTCATCTCCTAACCTCCGTCTTTTCTCTGTTCAAACTTTCAATTTCTCTTGCCAAAATTATGCCTGAAAACTGATGCTTGTGCCTAGGGTTGCATTAGAAATAGAGTAGTCATGGTTTTTGGAGTCCCTATCTATTAAAGCATTTGATATATTAAGTATTCAGAATTGGAGTTTATCTTTTGTGATTTTTCTATAGTCCCTGTATCCAAACAGGAATTTATTAACTGGAAAAAGCCAGGCGTGTAACCAATCATCCTTCCTTGCTAGATCTGAAGAGTCAGTAGTTTTTATATGAATTACAACCTAATTAAATCTTCACACTAATTTAGGAGGGAGCAAAGTTGAGGGAGGGTCATATAATAGAACAAGTATTAGTTACTGGAGCACCTAAATTCTAATCACTTACCATTTTGAGAATTGGCTAGTAAGAAAGTTCCTAACCTACCTCCGTTCCTTCTCTGTCCATGAAATGAGGATAATTTGTTGTGCAGAATGAAGCAATAGTACTTTGAAAACTTAAAAGGAAATTCCAGTGTAAATAATTGTAATCTGAAAGTCATTTCTGTGAGGCTGTGAAACATTTAACAGATTTTTTTTCTTTACAGGTCAGCCTTTTCAATGACATTTTTCCTATGCTAAAATGAAAAATGTTTGCATTGCCTATGTAGGCACCAAAAACTAACAGACAAAATTGGTTGTAAAGATAAAGACTAGTATTTAAACACTCATCTGTAATGTAGGAAAATCTATAAGAGGAAATGGGAATTGACAGTACTTTTTGAGAGTAGTACTAAACATGAAATCATCTACCTCAATTTAAATCTTTCATTTTTTTAAAGATGATATTGTTCTACATTTTATTATGGTGTTATTTACATGACTGTATACAATTACCAAATTCCATCAAAATTTACTCTTTAAACTGATGTATTACATAATTTAAAGTATATATCAACAAAGCTGGAAAAAAGTATTCTTCTACAACATGATTTTTCATAGTAAAAAAGTCCATCAGAGATAATTAAGACTTGTTTGAATGTACCCCATTCCCTCACAGCTACTAAACTTAAATATCTTTCAGGAATTGCCATAAATGAAATTTCTTATGAAAAGCATTCTATAAAGAGCTTCCTAGCTTAAGTTGGATAGCGTCTGTAATTATTCAATATCTTGCTTTTTAAAATATCAGTTTAATATGACTTTTAAAAAATTATATTTGCATTTTATATTTATATTTGTGTTTAATGCTTCTCTATTCCTATTAGTTTATAAAGACCATGAAAACAGGACTCATGAATTTTTAATTTTAGCTTTAGATGCCTGACATCATTCCTGGAATCCTGGGTATTCAAGCAATAGTCAAAATTCAAACCTAAAGCAAGGACCTCCAGGCTTCTCTTTCCTTACAGTTTCCATTTATTGTGGAGGCTTTTTTGGTTAAAAATTAGACCATATACTAGGGAACTTACTTCCAGACTACTACACTGAACATAGAGTATTATGAGGTAAGATGTCAATAAGGATCCTACAGCTTCCGAATCTTGATTGTAGAGGAATTGCCATAGCAGCCAATCTGGTGTTGATGGTGACAGTCATCTGGGAACCTTAGTTCCTATCCATTGTGCTTATCCATGTGGCCTCTCCAGATAGGCTGGTTCAGGCTTCCCCCACAGCACAGTGACTGTGTTCCATTGCCATGCATCCTTGAAAAAGACAGGAAGTTTATTTATGGAGTGGGAGCTGTAGCTGTTATTGTGAGTTGGCCTTCAGCACCAAAGAGCAGCTTGATGGATCCTCCTTCCTTTTGGCATCGGCGACTCCCTACCCTCACCAGTTCCGCCCAGGGCCCAAGAGGACACTGGGTAGGCAACTCTGGCCAGGAGCCACTGTGGGGCTAGTGTGCAGGCTCCAGAGTGCATCATGTCCCTGGACTTCCCGGGCTGAGCCTTGCCTCAGCCATGTCTCTCTGCTCCTCTAAATCTTTTATTTTTTTGATATTTTGGCTTCTTAAAGATTCAAAGAGTCAAATATCCCCAGAGGGGGTAGATAGGTGAGGAGAAAGTGCATTTTTAGGGTTCTCTAACATCTTCTTTTTCAAGGTTACCGAACGTCTTAACAGTTCTCTAAACTATTTGGAGTGAATTTTCTAGAAGGCAACACCTACTGGCATCTATATGTAGATTACTTGTCTACCTTTAAAGCTTCTTGGGAAGCATTAATGATTATCATGAATCTGAACATCTTTGCAGATTTACTCGTTTGTATCTTGTAAGTAGTTCATGGTATATAGACACAGTTCTAACTCCTAAACCATCCTTAAAAATTTATGCTACAGAAGTTTATTTTTCTACAGAACCATCTTTAAAACAATAAAAATATTTTAAATTTTTACCTAAAACCTTCTTATTCCTGTTACCACATTCTATTTATTCTGTTTGCAAATGAAAAGGATTACTGATGATTAGCAACTTGAGCCTGTTAAAGGAATTTGCAAAGCCTGAATACACACACATTGCCTTAGCCTATCAGTAGAGTAGAGGGCATATATTACCTAAGTTTGTCTGTTTGTTGCTGTTGTTGGACGAAATTTTATGTCTGTGTATGCGCTATTTTTTCTATTTTTTTTTCAAAGATGTGAATTAAATGAAAGTGTGGGAGCCAGCTATATTATTTCATATTATGGGTGTTCTGGATCCTTTCACTCTGTATACCAATTTCTTGTAAGGGCAGCATTTGCAGACTAGCTAATGGACTCTAGAGCTGAGCTATTTTAATTTTATACTTGACTCAGGGGATCAGCTCTGTGAACTCCATTGCATGAAGAAAGCAAATGTTTGCCTTGATTTTGAATGTACCTTTTTAATGTCTTCTTAAAACTTATTTTGTTTAATGTGGGTTTGTTTTCTTTTTCTAGCATCATAGTAAATATTGCCTAGTATTTCCCCTCTCCCCAGGGTAGTTTATATACTATCCTACAGGTCATGCCAAAAATGAGTAAAAGTTTAAATGCCAAAATGTTTATGAAACTGCTGTCTAAATACTGATTGATTGCACAGTTTAAATAAAAGTTTTCCTTAGTTATAAAAAAAAAAAAAGAAAAAGAAAACATGTGTTCTTTTACCTTCTTTTTCTTTTGGGGAATGTAGAATAAAAGCTTTCATTTTATAGAATGATGACTTTTATATCCTGGTATGGGATGATTATAGAGTCCACTCCAAGCAAAAGGAATAGAGCCTAACTAATGCATCTAAGAATTGTTTTCATCGGGCATTTACTGAATAGCAGCAAGGAAATAACAACTTCCCCTTTCCAGCAGATGGCTGATCACCTCAGGAACTAAATAGTAGGTAGCCTAAAAGCTAAGGGCTCATCCAGATAGATACAGTTCTAGTTCAGGTTAAAGTTTCTGTTTTTTATATGTAAAACATCTGTACAGTAAAAGACAACTATAAACAAAGTTAAAAGGCCAGTGAGACACTGGAAGAAAATATCACTAATATACAAAACGACCCTGTAAATCAGTAAGAAAAAGGACAAATGAAGAGAAAATTTGGCAGTGGATTAGAAATCCACAGAGAAGGAACTAAACTAGCCAATAAAAAGGTGTTCTGTGTCACCAGCAATGACGGAAATGCAATTAAAAATGACACTAAAAACATGTTTGCCCATCAGATTGGGAAAACTAAAATGTTTGATAACAACCAGTGATGGCAAGGATGTGGGAAAATGAGCACTCATTAGCCATTGGAGGGAGGGTGACTTGGCTGCACCTTTGAAAGAGTAGTTTGGCAGTATTAAATAGTGTTTTAAATGCATACACCCCACAAACTAGTAATCCCACTTCGAGCTCCTCCTACAGAAATGATAGCACAGGCACTCATATAAACACTCAAGGATTCTCATAGCAACATGGCTGATAAGAGTAAAAAAGAATTCTGAAAGGGGCCTAAATGTTCCTCAATAATGTTCAAATAAAATATAGTACATCCATACTATGAAAATACTCTGCAGCCATTTGACAAGAGGCACATCTATATATAACAAGATAAGAAATATGAAGGTATGCAATGATATTTCAGAATAAGCCCATTTTTATAAATAACAGTTTGTTGGTATATGCCCCAAAAGGCTGGAGGAAAATACCCAGATGTTACAGTAAGCACCTACCAGTAGGAGCATGAAGGGATTTTCATGATCTCCATCATCCACAAGTGTGTTGTTGGATTTACTTTTGTGATTAGAAAAACAATAAATAGTTAATGGTTTTTCCTTTTAAAAATTGTTTTTGTTTTTTTTCTTATTTAAAAAGGTTAAGAAATATTGAAAATCCACTAAAAATCTAGAAATAACAGAAAAAATATATTAGAAAATGAATAGAATTTCTAGAAATAAAAAGGTACAGTCATTGAATTTTTGAAAATATGTTAAACAGCATAAAATACAGTGAAAGAATAGCCTAAAACTGGAAGGTAGATGTAAGGAAATTTTCCAGGATGCAGCACAGAGAGATGAACAGAAATATAAAACAGAGGTAAACATAGAAGATCCAACATACATCTGATAGCCACTTTAAAATGAAAGACTAAAGAGAATGAAGGATAAGCAATATTCAAAGAGAAAATTAGTAATTTATGAAATCATCAGATTCAAGAAGTACAAATCTCAATCTAGAAGCATAAAAATAAATCCATACCAATACATTTTAGTGAAACTGCAGAACAACAAAGATACAGAGAAGAACTTAAAGGCAGGTGGTGGGGGGAAGATGATACAGATTGCAGTGAAAGGATTTCTCAGTGACAATAAAAGAAACAAGAAGATGGTGGTACAGTATCTTCAAAACATTAC
Source organism: Panthera onca (assembly GCF_046562875.1). Taxonomy (NCBI): domain Eukaryota; kingdom Metazoa; phylum Chordata; class Mammalia; order Carnivora; family Felidae; genus Panthera; species Panthera onca. The sequence continues at coordinate 48,789,063 of NC_138344.1, forward strand.
AAAGAAAAATAACTACAATATGGAGTTCTATACCCAGATAAACTATCACTTAAATGTTAAAGGTAAATAAACATAATTCTAGATGAAGATTGAATTTAACCACGCTTGCTTAATAATAGTAAAGTATATACTTCAGAAAGAAAGACATATAATCCACAAGGAAGATATGAGAAACAAGAAGCAATGATGAGCTGGAAATACAAATCAAAAAGACAATGAGGTATCATCCCATATCTACTAGGATGGTTATAATCAAAATGACAGATAATAACAAGTTTTGGCATGGATGTGGAGAAATTAGAATACTTATAACTGCTGGTAAATATGTAAAATGATGCAGCCATCATGAAAAATAGTTTAGCAGTTAAACAATGAGTTGTCATTTAACCCAGAATTCTCACTCCTAGGTATATACCCAATAGAAATGGAAATACAAAAGCTTGTACAGACATTCATAGCAGCATTATTCATAACAGCCAAAAAGTGGAAACAACCCAAATGTCTATCAACTGATGAATAAATAAATGGATTGTGATGTATCAATTCAATGAACTGTTACTCAGCAATGAAAAGGCATGAAGTCCTGGAGTGCCTGTGTGGCTCAGTCAGTCCAACTCTTGATTTCAGCTTAGGTCATGATTTCATAGTTTGTGGGTTCAAGCCCTGTGTCAGGCTGTGTGTTGGCAGCATAGAGTCTGCTTGGGATTCTCTCTCCCTCTCTCTCTGCCTCCCCCCCACCAAAATAAATGAATAAATAAATAAACCAATAAACTTAAAAAAAGGAATGAAGTACTGATAAATCCTACAACAAGGATAAATTTTGAAAGCATGCTAAGTGAAAGAAGCTAGTCAAAAAACCCACATATTGTGGATTGGAATCCACATATTGGAATCACACACATATTGTGTGATTCCATTTATATGGAATGTTCAAAATAGGTAAATCAATAGAGACAAAAATATATTAGTGGTTGCACAGGACTGGAGGTTGTAGAAAATGGGACATGACTGATGGTGGGAATAGGGTTTCTTTTTGGGGTGACAAAAATATTCTAAAATTATTGTGATGGTGGTTGTACCACTGTGTGAATATACTAAAAACCATTGAATCGTACCCTTCAAATGGGTATGTTATATGGTATATGAATTATACCTCAGTAAAGCTGTTTTTACCAAAAAGCCATGATGAGCAAAGACATAGAGAAATGTGGATAAATCTAAATCAGCATTGACTGTATAAAGCAAAAATATAAAGACCTTCTAAAATACAACAATAAAAAGACCAACAATCCAACTTAAACATTGGCAAAGGAGTTGACATTTCTCCAAAGGAATGTGCAAATGGCCAACAAGCATATGAAAAGAGGCTCAACATCCTTAGTCAATGGAGAAATGCAAATCAAAAGCACAATGAACTACCACTTCACTCCTACTTGGATAGCTATAATAAAAATTTTAAGGAAATAAATACCGACAAAGATATGGAGAAATTGGAACCCTCATACACTGCTAGTCAGAACATAAAATGGTGCAACCACTTTGGAAAATGGTTCAGCTTCCACAAAAATGCTAAACATAGAATTACCATATGAGCAGGAATTTCACTGCCAGATGTATACCTAAAAGAATGAAAACAAGGACTGAAACAGATACTTGTACACCAATTTTTATTGACAGCATTATTCACAATAACCAAAAGTTGGAAACAACCTATGTCCATCTACAGATAAATAAAATGTGGTGTATTTATACAATGGAGTATTTTTCAGTCATAAAAGAAGAATGGAGTTCTGACACATGCTACAACATTGACGAACCTTGAAAACATTACCACTTCTATTTAACAATGTACTATAATAGCTAGACAACATCACATGGGTTGGTAGGTAGGATTGCAAAGGAAGAAACAAAACTCATTATGTGTATATGATGTGATCACCTACATAGGAAATCCAAGAAAAATCTATAAACAAACTATTAGTCCAAATAGAGGAGTTAAGTAAGATTGATGGGTATAAGATCAAAATACAAAGTGCAAATGAGTTTCTAAATATCAACAACAAACCCCTAGAACATGTAGCTTTATTTTATTTTATTTTAAAAAATTTGTTTATTTTTTTTTTTTTTTTGAGGAAGAGAGAAGGAGAATCCCCAGCAGGCCCCGAGCTGTCAGAGAGCCTGGTGTGGGGCTTGATCCCACAAACTGAGATCATGACCTGAGCCAAAATAAAAAGTGAGCCACCGGGGGGCACCAGGGTGGCTCAGTCAGTTAAGTGTCTGATTTCAGCTCAGGTCATGATCTTGCAGTTTGTGAGTTCAAGCCCCATGTCAGGCTCTGTGCTGACAGCTTGGAGCTTTGAACCTGCTTTGGATTCTGTGTCTCCCTCTCTCTCTGCTCCTTCCCCACTCACACTCTGTTTCTCAAAAATAAACATTAAAAAAAAAATTTTTTTTAAGAGTTGGGTGCACAACTGACTGAGCCACCCACGCACCCATAGAACATGTAATTTTTTAAGTGTTCATTTATACTTATGTATAAATTATAGTATATAATAAATGAATGTTTATTTTTGAGAGAGAAAGCATGAGTGGGGAAGGCGCAGAGAGAGGAGGAGACAGAAGATCCAAAGTGCAGGCCTCAAATTCACAAGCCATGAGATCATGAACTGAGCTGAAGTCAGATGTTCAACTGACTGAGCCACCTCGGCGCCCCTAGAACATGTAAGTTTAAAGAAAAGTATAATTTACTATATCAACAAAAATTAAGGATTAAGAATATAACATAAGGGGGCCCATGGAATTCTCTTGGAATTCTCTTTCTCTCTCTCCCTCTCTCTCCGCCCCCTCCCACTCACACTCTCTTCTCTCTCAAAATAAATAAATAAACTTTAAAAAAAAATACATAACATAGCAAATATGTATAACACTTTCATGGAGAAAATTATAAAACTCTATTGAAGGACATGCTTGAACACCTATTTAAAGAAGGAGATAGGACATGTTTATGGACAGGAATATTCACTATCTTAAAAATGTCAATACTTCCTAATAAATCTATATATTTAAGGCAGTTCAAACGAAAAATCTTAATATGGTTTCTCACAGAAATTTCCATATGGAAAAGATAATATTAGTAGAAGCCTACCTTATACCAGAAATGGGAAAAGCCTTAAAGACCAGATTGTGAAAAGTACAGCTAAATTGTTAAACTTTAGAAGAAAATAAATTTTTATATCAAGATAGGCAAATGTATTTTAAAAATGTGCTTAACTAAAAGCAAAAACTATAACTGAAAGATGGACAATTCAACTACATTAAAATTTATAGCCTCTCCATGACTAAAGATAGCCTAAACACAATTAAAAGCAAACTGTGTACTGGAAGAAGCTATGTGCAAATATCAACCTCACAGGTTTGGTATCCAGATATAGAAAGAATTTCAAAAAAAGCAATAAGAAAACTTCAAGCCACACAATGGAAAGATGGGCGTGGGTATCTAAATAGACAATTCACAGAAAAGGAAATCCGAATGGCTTACAAACCATTTGGTAATTAGAGAAATGCATCTAAAACAATGAAATAACTCTTCACACCCATGATATTGACATACATGAGAAAAGGCTGACAATAATAACTTGGCAAGGATGGGAAGCTCTAGGATCCCTTATACTTTTCTAGGAGGATATAAACTGATGAAATTACTTTGAACAGCATTTTGGCAACTTCTAGCAATTGTATTGTTAGGCACCTATTCTAGAAAAAAAAAAACAAACTTGCGCAAATGTGCACAAAAAACAAACACAAAATTGTCCCTGGCAGAACTATTCATAATGGTAAAAATGTAGAAATAACCCGTCCCTCAGGAGAACAACTTAAATAAATTATTGTTTGGTTAAATTGTTGAGTATTATCTAGCAGGTAAAAAAACAACTATTCATACCACCATAAACCAAGATTTACTATAAAACCACAATCAAGACAGTGTATTAGAAAACCAGATTCCTATATATAGACACCCAATTTTGCCAAAAGCACCAAGTAAGTTCAATAAATTTAAAATTTACAAATGTTAGATTTAATAGCTTCTTTTTTTATTTATTAAAAATTATTGCTTGAACAAGGCAAGAATCCATTTAAGTATACAATGTTTTAATGTTCCAGTTTACAAGGGCAGCAAACAAGTATTAAAAACAGAATTTTAGGGGTGCCTAGGCGGCTTAGTGGATTAAGCCTCCGACTGTCGATCTCAGCTCAGGTCTTGATCTCAGGGTCGTGAGTTCAAGCCTTGCCTTGAGCTCTGCACTGGGGATGAAGTTTACCAAAAACAAAACAAAACAAAACAAAACAAAAAACAGGTGTGCCTGGGTGGCTCAGTCGGTTAAGCGTCCTACTCTTAATTTCGGCTCAGGTCATTATCTCACTGTTCTTAGGACTGAGTCCAGCATCAGGCTCTGCACTGACAGTGCACAGCTCGCTTGGGGTTCTCCCTCTCTCTCTGCCCCTCCCCCATGCTCTCTCTTTCCCTTTCTCTCAAAAATAAACTTTTTTAAAAACTCAGAATTTAAAAAAATATGCAAAAGACATATGCAAGACCTGTATCAGGGATTTTTATCTAAAGAGGCTTTTTCAAGTTCCTAAACACCTTCCCTTCAAACCCTCAACCCCAAGATTCTCATATAACCCTTTATTAAGATTCAGTTTCACAAGAAGAAAGAAATAAACTGAAAATAGCAGTGACTTGAATAAAACAGAAGTTTATTTCTCTCTTGTCAGGAAGACTGGAAGTGATCATTGCAAGGCTGGTTAGGGATTCAACAGTGTTAGGGTTGCAGGCTTTCTTTATCTTTTTACTCCATGTATGCATGGATTCCATTTTGAGTTCATTTACGGTCATATGTGGCTGCTGGAGCACCATTATTACATTCACATCCTGTTGCAGCTGACATACAGGAAAGAAGGGAACGGTTCCTACTTTTAAGGACACTTGCATCTCATTGCTCAGATCTTAGTCAACTGTTGCACCTTTCTGCAAGACACCCTAGAAAATAGAGTCTTCATTCTAGGCAGACATCTTCCCAGCTAAACACAGAGTTCTGTTACTCTGAGGAGAAAGGAAGGAAAGAAAGAAGGAAGGGAAAGACAGAAGGAGGAAGTCCACCGAGACACAAATTGCAGCTTCTGCATCTCTGCTGCACCATTGAACTGCTACGAGTCATTTAATGCAAAATATTCTGGATGACAGGACATGCTCTCAGTGGCTATGGATGGGATGGAAGCAGAAAAAACATTGAAAACCACTGACCCCTAGGAAGAAGGAAATAAAAACAAGTTACTGAAGGATATATAAGTTAACTTTTTACAGGGCAGTTTTGTACATAAAATTTATGTACAAGAATGTTTAGCACAGTTTATAATAGGAAAAATGGAAACATCCTGTCTCATCAATAGAGACTGAAAAATTAAATTACAGTATATCTATATAATGGAATATGATGATGCCATGGCAAAGAATAAGGCAGATCTTTATTCATAGATGTGGAAATAAACATATATAGTATAATCAAGTTCACATAACAGGTATGTATAAGTTGATTCTATTTTTGTAAGAAAATAGAGACTAAATACAATAATAATAACAAGCATTTACATAGCCCTTACTATGTACCAGGCACTATTCTAAGCACTTTATGTACATTAATTCATTTAATCCTCACAACCTTATTATTGTCCCTCTGTTGCAGATGAGGACACTGAGGCACAGAGAGGCCAAGTACTTTCCCAACATTATACAGCTAATATACATTGAAGCAGTATTTGAGATCAGGCAGCTGGATCCAAAAATCTGAAAGGTTAACCACTATACATACTGCCTACATATGTTTACACATATATTCATGCTGAGATCAATACATACATAAAAGAAAATTGAAAATTAGAAAATTTTAACTTTTTGTATTATTCAACCCTCCCTGACTTCCTTCAATCCTTACCTCTCTCTGTCTCAACCTTCTTTATCTCAATTCCCTCCAACCAAGCCTTATAAGAGCTATCTACAATATCTATTGTATTAGGTATTAACTAATTATAAGCCATAATTTACATTTTAATTTATAACCCTTCAAAAGCAAAGTAATTTACCATCCAAAAAAATGAAGCCATAATATAATAGTAGAGTGATAATTAGTGAGGTTTGCATCTTGGGGAAAGAGGGCTACAATTCATTGTAATGAATGATGATACACTCTCAAGTTGTCTGTACATGTATACATGAGTGCATGTGTTTGTAATTTGTGTGTGTCAATATAATTTTGAAATTATAAATGAAAACTGTGCTTTCACATTTTGATTGTTTTTTGGGTTTTTTTAATATGAAATTTATTGTCAAATTGGTTTCCATACAACACCCAGTGCTCATCCCAACAGGTGCCCTCCTCAATGCTCATCACCCACTTTCCCATCCCTCCCACCTCCCCATCAACCCTCAGTTTATTTTCAGTTTTTAAGAGTCTCTTATGGTTTGCCTCCCTCCCTCTCTAACTTTTTTTTCCCTTTCCCCTTCCCCATGGTCTTCTGTTAAGTTTCTCAGGATCCACGTAAGAGTGAAAACATATGGTATCTGTCTTTCTCTGTATGGCTTATTTCACTTAGCATAACACTCTCCAGTTCCATCCACGTTGCTGCAAAAGGCCATATTTCATTCTTTCTCATTGCCAAGTAGTATTCCATTGTGTATATAAACCACAACTTCTTTATCCATTCATCAGTTGATAGACATTTAGGCTCTTTCCATAATTTGGCTATTGTTGAAAGTGCTACTATAAATATTGGGGTACAAGTGCCCCTATGCATCAGCACTCCTCTATCCCTTGGGTAAATTCCTAGCAGTGCTACTGCTGGGTCATAGGGTAGATCTATTTTTAATTTTTTGAGGAACCTCCACACTGTTTTCCACAGTGGCAGCACCAGTTTGCATTCCCACCAACAGTGCAAGAGGGTTCCTGTTTCTCCACATCCTCTCCAGCATCTAGAATCTCCTGATTTGTTCATTTTAGCCACTCTGGCGTGAGGTGATATCTCAGTGTGGTTTTGATTTGTATTTCTCTGATGAGGAGTGACGTTGAGCATCTTTTCATGAGCCTGTTGGCCATCTGGATGTCTTCTTTAGAGAAGTGTCTATTACATTTTGCTTATTTTGTAATAAAAGCCCTAATAAATATGGGAACTCAGGGAACCAGCGTTCTCACTGTAGGAGAAGAAAAATACAAAGAGGGGAAAACCACATTAAATTGACTCAGAATTAGAGGTATCTATGTATATTGATATGCATTCATGATTTAATATATATAGTTGAGCTATATGACATTGCATTCTCTCCCCCCCCCAAAAAAAATAACCTATAATCAGTGACAATTTAGTAGCAATAGCAAAAAGAGTACTCAGAGTTTGTTTTCTAAATATCATTCCCCACTAAAAGGGATCAAGGCTTCTTGAGGGGAAAACTGCTAATTTCAGGGCTGGGGCAGAGACAGTACTGGATTCTAGAACATCTTGTGTCAGAAACTAAGGAAGTGCACAAAGAATTACGAGATATGTTCAAAAGACCACAGGAATCAGCTGAAAGGCTCTTCATAGCCAAATCTGGGACAAACTGAGTGTCAAAAATGGAAAAATGAATAATATTGCAATATATTGAATAAGTTTATTCCTTTTGGGGTGATAAAATGTTCTGAATTTAAATAGTGGTGATGGTTGCACAACTCTGTGAATATATGAAAATACACTAAAAAGTGAATAAAATACTATACACTGAATTGTACATGTTACAACAGTGAACTTTATAACATGTAAATTGTGTCTCCATAAAAAATGTGAATGTACAAAGAAATGGGGGGACTCCAAGGAAGGTTATTGCACAAAGTTGTCATTACCTTGCCTTCTTTTTCCCACTCTTTCCTTCCAAACACACATACAAAACAAAAAGGCTTAAAATTGGCACATTTTCTGTCTTTTAAAAGATATTTCATAAAATGCCAATTGTTACATATTTACAGTTTGTTGTTTTAACACCAAGATTTGTCATGCTTCTTAGGTAGTCCTGCTTTGCTGTGTTTCATTCACGAGTATGCACATATATTGCTCATTCCCACATGCTCTTAAAAAATTTCTCAAGCACCCACAGTGTTGCAGTCTGCCTATGTTGGCAGTATTTACATCCTGAAAAAAATCTGCCTCTTTTCCCATTGCTGTAAGAAACAGAGCAAAACAAGGCAAAAATCCCACATTACTTTGCCATATTGGTTTCATCAGCTGTCACATAAGAAGCATGTGATTAACTGCCTTTTAAATCAAAGATCAAAAACAGGTGCCTGACTGGAGGCACCTCTATGTAACCAGGAACGTTTTTAACCAGTCTGCCCCAGGAAAGGTACCACGGACCTTCTTAGGATGGTTATGTTAAATTAAAGTCTTTGGGTGTTGTTTGCAAAAGGCTTGTCAGGTTCATACGACAAACAAGGATCAAGCTGGAGGCCTACATAGACATTTGTTCCTTTCTTGACTTGCAAGCCTCCTTAATATTTTTAAGGAATTACAAATGCCCTATTAATCATTTTTTTAAATTTTTCAATAATATTTATCCAATAAAAATATTTAGAAATAAATCTTAGTTGAAGTAACGTATATTTCAGAATGTATTAATGTAAACTGTATATGGATCTGAAATTTGGTTAATGGAATCTATTGCTTAGCAGACCACCCTGAACATGAGTAGTTAATTATCTTTTTTTCTACCAGCTTTAGAGTAGCTAATACATCTTAAATAGATAACGGATAAACAAAATTATGGAACATTAAGGCTTTGACATTGAATTCTTTGCTAGTATGTTGTTCACTCATTCATTCAAAAAATAATGTTAACTGGGGTGCCTGGGTGGCTCAGTCCATTAAGCATCTGACTCTTGATTTCAGCTACGGTTTATGGGATGGAGCCCTGCATCAGGCTCTGTGCTAACAGCGTGGAGCTTGCTTGGGATTCTCTCTTTCTCCCTCCCTCTCTGACTCTCTCTCTTTCTCTCAAAATCAATAAATAAACTTAAAAAAATTCTTATTGAGCACCTGATACGTGCTAGACAATAATAAGCAAAAATCAACATAACCCTGGCTCTGATGAATTTCAGAGTCTAGAGGTGAAGATAAAATTTAATCAGGTATTCACAGAAATTAATATGTAATTTCAGACTGAGAGAAGTGTTGAAGGAAAGGAACATGAAAAAACAGAACCCGAGGTAGGTTATAAGAAGGCTTCAATGAGGAGATAAATACTTCAAGGGAAAAAAAAGTAGAGTTGGAGTTCATTGGACTAGGACCAGAGAGAAAAGCATTCTCCAAAGAGGAAACATTTGCAAAGCCCCTGTGGCAGGAGAATGTTGAAGGAAATTTTTAAAAGGCCAGGGAGTTTCAAAAGCAAGGGGAGTGGTACAGGATGAGGCTGGAGAAATCAGTGGAAATCATATTATATAAGCCTTATAGTTCATCTTTAAAAAAAATAAATCTAGTCTTAATTATAATAGCAGTGGGAAGCCATTGAGGAGTTTAATGTAAAGTGATGACAGGATGATTTCTGTGTTTTAAAAAGAGCACTCCACACTCTGGAAAATAGTTTGGCAGTTACTTTCAAACTAAAAATGGACTAACCATACGACCCAGCGATTGCATTCTTGGGCATTTATCCCAGAAAAATGAAGACTTATTTTCACACAGGAATTTGTACATTAATGTTCATAATGGTTTTATTCATATTAGCCAAAAAGTAGAAATTACCCATGCAGTCTTTCAATGAGTGAATGCTTTAACTGTGGTATATCCATACCATAGAATATCACTAAGTAGTTAAAAGGAACAAAACATTGACACACACAATCTTGGATGAAATTCAAGGAAATTATGTTGTGTGGGAAAAAAACCTCAAAATGATACATACTGCATGATTTCATTTGTGTGACCTTCATGAAATAACATAATTATAAAAATGCAGAATAGATTTGTGCTTGCCACTGATAAGTTAGAGATGGGAAGTGGGTGGGTATAGCCATAAAAGGATAATACAAGGGAATCTTCCTATCAGGAAGTCTTGTGGTGATGATATAATCAAATATCTTGATTGTGGTGGTGGTTACACAAGACTACACATGTGATAAAATTGCATAGAGCTCTACACATGCACACAAACATACATACACACATCAGTGCATGCATAACTGGTAAAATATAAGTAAGCTCTATGGATTGTACCAATGTCAGTTTCTGGGTTTTGATATTGTACTATAGTTGTACATGATGTTGACATTGGGGGAGGCCAGGGTAAGAATGCACAGGCCTTCCCTGTACCTATTGTGAGTCTAAAATTCGAAATAAAAAGGAGCACTCTGTCTACAGAGTAGAAAAATGGATTGAATGTAGGTTAAGGTGAATGTGGAAGAAACTACTATGTGATTAGTGTATTAGTCTAGAACCGAGATAAATGATCATGGCTGGAATTGGTTGGTAGCAGCAGGAATAGAGAAAGAATACATCTCAGAAATATTTAGGAGGTAAAATTTATGAAATGTATAAAATTTATGGATGGGATGTAGGAGGTTAAGGAGAATGACTTCAAGGGTATTTTGAAGCTAAACTCTGCCCCGTATTCCACAGCCTTGAAAATAAATATACATTTAAAACAAGATAGCGGGACGCCTGGGTGGCTCAGTCAGTTAAGCATCTAACTTCAGCTCAGGTCATGATCTCTTGGTTCTGGAGTTCAAGCCCCGCATCAGACTCTGTGCTGACAGCTTGGAGCCTGGAGCCTGCTTCGGATTCTGTGTCTCCCTCTCTCTCTGTCCCTCCCCCACTCATACTCTGTCTTTCTCTCTCTCTCTCAAAACTAAACATTAAAAAATTTTTAAAAAAGCAAGATAGCAAAAATTTGGAAGGCACCATTTTTTGATAGAGCATATTCCAGAACCAGAGGTGCTATTGATATGAGGTCACTTAGGGATCTTTCCTAGGTTAAAGTGCACACTAGCATTGTGTGAATATCAATTCATTGCCTCTCAACCCCAATTTATCCTTCATAAAAATTAAGATGGACTCTTTAAATATTTTTCTTTTAGGGACACCTGGGTGGCTCAGTCAGTTAAGCGTCTGGCTTCGGCTCAGGTCATGATCTCATGGTTCTTGAGTTCAAGCTCTGCATCGGGGTCTGTGCTGACAGCTCAGAGCCTGGAGCCTTCTTTGGATTCTGTGTCTCCCTCTCGCTCTGCCCCTCCCCTGCTCGTGTTCTGTCTCTCTGTCCCTCAAAGATAAATAAACATTAAAAAAAATATTTTTTTCCTTTACCAGTTGGAATGATGTTAAACTTTGTCAGTAGCGGGTGCTGGAGGGATATTTCAGGAGGAAGAGGCTTTTTTTTTTTTCCTGTTACAGATGCTCCTCTTGGTGGGCTCCTGCAGCACCCATGTCTTCTCCAATGTCCAGCTTCTGTAGTGCTGGCAACTTATCCAGGGCCAGGCTCTTGCAATGCAGGCAGCACCCAAGGGCCAACGGCTTCCTCTGGTACTCTACATTGTCAGAATCTCAGTCTGGAAAGGGAGGCGCCTTTTCTTTGGGTGCTCTATCTCAGCCTTAAGGGCAGTGGCTCCTCCTCATATCTGCTTTTCCCATTTGTAAAAAAATTACTTAAGTAATCTCTGCACCCACCATGAGGCTTGAAATCAGGACCCTGAGATCAAGAGTCATATACTCTACCAACTGAGCCAGACCGGTGCTCCTGCTTTTCCCATATTCTTTAGCCGTTTTTTTTTTTTTTTTTTTTTTTTTTGGCTTCTAACTATCCATTCCCTCCCTACAGCAATCTCCTGCTATAGTTAATAATTCTTTGTATTAAACTTACCCTATTCAAATTACTGTATGTTTTCTGTGTCCTGATTGAATCCAGACTCATAAAGCCATTCCCATAAGTTTGCTGTTGTGATTCCCTCCAGTTTTGAGCTTTTAATGGCCCATCTATATTTGTCTACAAAGGGCTTCTAGATGTGGGTGACTAATGTATAGAGGTTGCTAAGCTGACCACGTTTGCAATAATATCATGAAAGGACTCAAATCAATGTTGCAAAACTTCCAAACACCTAGAATTGGCTTTGATTTTTATTTCTATTCTATTTTAAATGGATCTTTGATTTTATATTCTTGAAAAATAGAACTTAAAGGAATATTTTCTTTTTTTCTGAAAAAAAGTTTGCATATAAATCTAAACCAACTCATATCAGATTCTTTACACTTAAATGTTCACTGTGCTACCTTCCACAATACAAAAAGACAAAATTTGAGATGTAATATATTTAAAGCATAAACTATAAATTCAATACTTCAAAATATGTCAAAACAACACGAGGAGGAGTTTAGTACATTCCAGGCCAAGGATGGGTGATGACAGAAATGAGTACTTCTCTCTGCAGCATGTGATCATGTTATCATTTTTCTCTTTTTTCTTGATTGCCCTGACATTCCTGGGTTGTTGTTTTTTTTTCCCATTCCCTCTCAATTTCCTCTACAGACTCCTCTATCTCTACCCATCTTTTAAAATGTCACTGTTTTCCTGTATTCTGTCCTCAACTCTCATTTCTCATTAGTCCTAGGTAGTTTATCCATTTTTAGGTAATACTTCCTTCATTTATATCTGCAGCCTAGGCCTGTCCCTGAGCTCTAAAGTCCTTTATGTGATCCAACCTCTAGTGTAGGAGTCAGCAGATTAGTCTCTGGACCAAATTCAGCACACTGCCTGTTTTTATAAATAAAGTTTTATTGTAACACAGCTATACCCACTTGTTTACATATTGCCTATGATTGATTTCCTCCTATAATGGCAGAGTTGAATAGTTGTGACAGAGATCACATGGCCTGAAAAACCTATAATATTTATTATCTGGCCCTCCACAGGAAAAAATTTGCTGACCCTAAAATGTATTTCTACGGAGTTTTAGGCATGACTGAGCATGTATTTTTAACGTTTTTTTTTAATTTTTTTTTTATTTTTGAGACAGAGAGAGACAGAGCATGAACGGGGGAGGGGCAGAGAGAGAGGGAGACACAGAATCGGAAGCAGGCTCCAGGCTCTGAGCCACCAGCCCAGAGCCCGATGCGGGGCTCAAACTCACGGACCACCGCGAGATCGTGACCTGAGCTGAAGTCGGACGCTTAACCGACTGAGCCACCCAGGCGCCCCTGAGCATGTATTTTTAAACAGTGGGGTAAGCCCACCAACAATAGATTTACCTGCATCTCTCTGTATGAAAGAGGGAGTAAAGATCGACTCGAATTCATAACCAAGCCTCATGGATAAAGACTACAATAGCAAAGTGAAGGAATATTTTTGTTAGCAATTTTGTCATACTGGAGGCATATGGAATATAATGCACAATTCTCATTGCTGTAGAATCACCAAGAGAGCATCTAAAGACAGATTTCCAGACCTCATTCCCAATAATTCTGACTCAGTAAATCTGGGGAGGGGTTTGGGAATGTGAAATTTCAGAATGCCCTCCAAGTAATTCCAGTATGTAGCAACTAAGTAGTCGGAATTTGGAAGTCAAATTGATGTAAAAATCCATAGCCAAGTAAAATGGTCTTTTTATTTCTGATGAATCATTTTAAAAAAGGCCAATTTGCTTCTCTTGATTTACATACTATTTCTGAGTCTCTAGCTTTAGGGAATTACAATAAAGAATTCAAAATCTCTTAGCAATGATTTTGCTCAACCACTCTCCTTGCACTAAGGTTTATGTAATAAAAATTCTACATTTCCATACTGACTGATATTTCCAAAGCTCATCTCTCAACAAGGTAGAATGTAAGACCCAATTTGCTTTATCATACAACTAGCTTAGGCTTTATCACACTGAACAAAACTCTGTCAATCCCATTATCCTACGGTCACTTCCAGTCTGTCTATTCATGCACGCATTCATTCAACAACAATAAAATTTTGAACACTTGCCAGTCATTGTCAGGTACCAGAGGATACGGTAGTGAAGTGGATAAAATTCCTGTCTGCATGGAGCTTACATTCCAGCTGGGGGGAGGGGATGGTGAGTTTCTCCTTAGATGTGCCTTCTGTACAAAATTTTCCTCAGCCTATCCTAGTTTGGATCTTCTAATTACGAATTTTCCTCAAAACTTACTAGAGAAAGGGTAAATTTTGTCTCCTGCACATACCATATCCTGTCTTTTAAAGCTGAATCTGTGGCGATGGTGCTTGTCCATGATGCAGCTGTTAAGACTATACATTAGCTTCATGTTTACACCTTCTTTCTGAAATTCTTTGTGCAGTTGAGTGACTTTTAGGGGTCTTGTCTCAAAAGGATGAGACTCCTTTTGTTTGCGGTTAGCTCTCATGATTAATGAGTGCTTTTCAGTGATTATGACATCAAAATAAACCCAGTGTCTCACTGACTGAAGATCAAAGCCTGCGCCTACAGATTCTCCTTAGTAGGATAACTGTAAAACCTAACAACGAACAGGGACAACAGTTTTGTAAAAGTCAAAGAACATCACAACTAGATGAGACGTTAGAGATGCAGCCCCACCGCCTTTTAAAGATCATACGTCTGAGACTCAGAGAGGTCGCCTAGGTTGCCTCAGGTCACACAGCCCAACCGATGGATGTGGAATCAGTGACCAAATCCAAAGTACAATCACACTAGGACTCCTTCTCCTAAAATGTAACGTCTAAATCAGGTCCAGCCTTCTCTCCGCTCCTACCCACCCTCCTTGGCTGTATGAAATTCCTCAACGCTCTTTCTTGAAGAGTCAAGTCATTAAAACTTGAAGTTGGGGCATTCAACAAACAGGTGTCCAGACCACGGACACGGAGTCGGGGAATGTGGGTCTCCACAAGCCGGCCGAGAAGTCTCCAGCTCCCGCTTATAAAGTTTTCTCGGATCGTACGTTCCTCTTTCAGATCCCTGGCTGCGAGGCCAAGATGCCCGCTGTGGCCTCCGACGAAGTTCGGAGATGCCATTTCCTCGCAGAAGCCTGGCCGGGGCGCGCCGGCCGCAGAGCCGGGCGTCCTCGGGCCTGGCGGGCGACAGGGGAGGCCAGGCGCGGGGCTGGGCGGGGCGGCCCCTCGGCGCGCGACTGCCCGCCCCGGCTGCGAGGACCGCGGGCTCGCGAGTCCCGGCGCGGAGCGAGAGGCGCGCGCGGGCCGTGGGGGCTGGGCCGAGGCGGAGCGCGAGACGGCGGTGGCGGCAGGCGCCGCGGGACCAGGCAGCGGCCCCCGCCCCCCGAAGTCCGTCCCCGCGCGGGGCTGGGGAGCTCAGGGCGGGGAAGCCGCGGGGCCGCGCCACGTCCCTCGCCCGCCCCAGAGCGGGTTTTGCAGGCGTCTCCAGGCTGGGGGCTT
The DNA here is from genome assembly GCF_046562875.1 of Panthera onca. NCBI lineage: Eukaryota > Metazoa > Chordata > Mammalia > Carnivora > Felidae > Panthera > Panthera onca. Next base: position 48,804,496 of record NC_138344.1, read on the forward strand.
TTGTGTCTGCGACTCGGGAGCGGCGAGAGCGCAGACCTCCTCCTCAGAGGGCGCTGTGAGTGAGCCGCCAGGGCCCGGCCGCCCGCCTCCTGCCTCCCCTGTCAGCGGCTCCCGAGGCGGCGGCGGCGGCGAAGAAGAAGGAGTGGGAGGAGGCGGCGGCGGCGCACTCGTCCTCCGCACATGCCGGCCCCGGGCGGGGGGCCGCCCCCAGGCCGCGCTCCCGGCCGCCGCCGCTGAGCCCCGCCAGCCCCCGCACGCCGCCCGGCCGCCCGGAGGCCTCGTCTTCCTCCCAAACTTTGCAAAGTCGGCCAGCGTCCCCGCCGCCCTCGGCCGCGCCTCGGCTCGGAGGCTCGCCTCTCAGCCGCAGCGGCCCCGCGAGGAGGAGGAGGAGCCGCCGCCGCAGCATCAAAGAGACCGAATTCCCGCGGCCTGGGGGGGAGTCATGCTTTGCGGTCTGTAATGTCAGCAGAACAGGAGAAGGATCCCATTTCGCTGAAGAGAGTTCGAGGTAACCGGGAAGGGCGCGGGATTGGGGGGACCGGGGTGAGTGCGGTGCGCGGGGGCCGCGTGCCGGGCCGCTGGGAGGCCACGGGGCTCTGTCCGGGCCTAACTCCGCGCCGTCCGCGTCCCGCCTGCGCCCCGGGGCCGAGGCTGCGGTTCCGGGCGCTCAGCCCCCGCGCCCGCTCGCCCCTAGACACCCGCGCGGAGCCCTCGCCTCCTCGACTTTGTGTTAGGCGGCAGTTGAAGCCGCACTCAGCATCCCTCCGTACCCCGCTCTCCTACCTCAGCTCATTCGCAAGACAGCACAATAGGCACCTCGAAGGGTGAGAAAGAAACCACCCCCTGGCAGAGACCACGGACGATGCCCACCCCCCAAAAAGTAAGTTAGACTGCTCAAGAGTTGACGCTTTGAGGAAGGTGTACCGGGCCTTCGCGTCTCTCCCAGCCCCCCTTCCCACCCTCACAGGCAACAAATATACAGCTTATTTTTCTTGGGTTTAAGAGGAGACACTATATAAATGCAAAAGGCATTTTCTTTATTGGCTTATGGGTAAGAATCGAATCACCTAAAATCAATTTTATACGTGATTGGTTTGCTTCTTCCTTGCACCCTAGTTAGGAAATTTTGTGCTGCCTTACTATCTGAGAGAAATCGGAGGGAACGCTGTACCAGACAAAAGATAATGCGTGTAAGTTCACAGATGCCAAATGCCGGAGGGAAATTTGGGGGATATCCTGCAGCTCTGATTTCCAGCTCAAAATAGGGTTAAGGCTGAAAGTCCCAAAGTTGAAATAGCCCTGTTTGTTCATTAAGCAAATATTTATTGAACACGTACTGTGTGCTACGCTCTGTTCTTGGCACTGGGGTGCAACAGTGAACAAAGCAAAAAGAGTCTTCACCCAGCCGGGGCTCACACACTTGTGGGGTAAACAGATGATAAACAAAAGACAGAGATATAGAATACCACATAGTAAGTGCTCTGTAGAAAAACAAAGCAGGTAAAGTGGTTAGAAAATCCATATGAGGATGGAGAGGTATCAATTATGTGTAAGAGGACTCATGTGGAAGGTGATGTTTGAACCAGGACCCAAAGGAAGTGATAAACCACAGCCATATGGATATGTGTGGCAAGAGCAGTCTCAGCAAAAAGAACAGCAAGTGCAAAGGCCCTGGGTCTGGAATTTGCCTCATGTATTCAAGCAACAGCAAAGAAGTTATGGTAACTGGCAGAGAGTGAGCAAAGGGTGAATAGTATGAGCTGAGCAGAAAGGGTGATAAGAGTGATCTGACTTGTTTTCAACAGGTTTCTCTGGCTGCTCTGTGGAGAATAGACTGTAGAGAACAAGGGCTGAAGCAGGGAAGCTAGTTAGGAGGCTATTGTAATAGTCCTTTCATCCAAACAGATTAAAGTGCTTTATAAATCAGTGCTTTATAAAGTAGTAAGTTAAATTTTGCAGTTGACTTAAGTGATGTAGAGATCAAGAACCACAGTCATTCATCTATGTTTTTGTTCCATGCGACTAGAGATTAAACATCTAGAACTGGATTGTGACACAGTGCCAATGTGGTATCCAAAATACATCACTCGAATATTTAGGTAGAGATTGATTTTCTTAGCCATTTAAGCAAAAATGTAATTTAAAGCAGAATATTGTTTTTAAGGCCTAATAAGCACAATCTTTCATTGAGTGAAGGTTTTCTATTTCAGCTTTCTTTTCTGTTTGTGGTTTTGAGTGGCCAAACACTTTAAGGAATAGACCTTTCTGAGATACAATTATTCCTCTGATATTTTTACCATATTATTTTGCCTTTTATTATAAATGACTTTGGGGTTGAAGGAAAAGAAAGAGGGCTCTCAAGTTTATACCTTTGAACTCAATTATCAGTCTTAATCAAATGTAATTTTAAATAAAATGGATGAGTATTTTATTGTGGGTCAAGAACACAGATCCATCTTTATTTTGTTCCAGCTACTGGTTTTAAGTTTGGTGCCTTAGCTGTTGGGAGTTGGCTCAGGTGTCAGCTCAGGAATATGCTGCGAGTTAAGTACCAGAATAAAAGACAAAGCACTTTTTAAAATAAAAAGTCAATATGAGGAGGGATTTTTACAATAAGTCACTTTGTAGTGACTATAACATTCATTTTAAAAACATTTTTGGATTAATTTATAAAAGGTACCAGAATTTCTACGTGAGCTCTTTTGAAGCCCAGTTCTGCTGAACTTCACTGCCCTGAAACTTTTTGTTGTAATTTATATCCTAAGACTACATGCAGGATGTGGTCTTTGCAGAACATAAACTGTGAGCAGTGCTTCTTAAACTGTTTCCCATCCACTCATGTATACAGACAGACTTTTAAATAGTTACGTATTTATTTCATGGGTATTATAAAAAATACAAGATATAGAACTTCTCATTTAGGATAAGGCTAAGATACATACACCAGAGTTTCAGTTTGAAGAAATTATTAAGAAAATAACATGATAGATGGAACTCAGATGTGGCAAAATTATGACAACATAAATGACTAAGGACTTTACAGTATTATATTCTTTAGACCAAAAGTATCATATCCCCCGGGATGCTTATTAAAAATGTGAGTTTTAGGGGGCGCCTGGGTGGCTCAGTCAGTTGAGCATCCAACTTCAGCTCAGGTCATGATCTCAATGGTCCATGAGTTCGAGCCCTGCATCGGGCTCTGTGCTGACAGCTCGGAGCCTGGAGCCTGCTTCGGATTCTGTGTCTCCTTCTCTCTCTGCACCTCCCCTGCTCACACTCTGTCTCTCTCTCAAAAATAAATGAACATTTAAAAATTTTAATAAAAAAAGTGTAAGTTTTTGGCTCCACAGAATCAGGATTTCAGGGAAATTTTTCTGTATCTTTAACAAGATCCCCTGGTGTTCCTTAGGCCCACTAAGGTTTGAGAATTGCTGTTGTTAGACGTAGATTGAAAAGGTGAATGGACCCGAGGAAGCTGATTTGTGGTCTTTCACACAAATGGTCTTTCACACAAATTTGTGGTCTTTCACACAAATGTGGTCCTGATATTTTAATATTAGATTCAGAATTGCTATTTAGTGGCAAAGTGTCTTACTCCTATTTTTTACCAGTTCTTTCCTTCCCCCAGCCCTCAACCCTTGATTATAAGAAAGATCCCCGAGGAGAGACGCCTAGGTGGCTCAGTTGGTTAAGAGTCTTGATTTTGGCTCAAGTCATCTCACAATTATTGATGGGATTAGGTTCCTGGGATCGAGCCCCAAGTCCTGCTTGGGCTTCTCTCTTTCCCTCTCTCTCTCTCTCTCTGCCCCTCCCCTGCTTATGCTGCTGGCTCTCTCTCAAAAAATAAATAAACAAACTTTAAGAAAAAAAAAAAAAAAGAGGGGCACCTGGGTGGCTCAGTTGGTTAAGCATCCAACTTAGGCTCAGGTCATGATCTCACAGCTTGTGGGTTTGAGCCCTACGTCAGGCTCTGTGCTGATAGCTCAAAGCCTGGAGCCTGCTTCAGATTCTGTGTCTCCCTCTCTCTCTGTCCCTCCCCTGCTCGTGCTCTCTCACTCTCTCTTTCTCTCTCAAAATAAACATAAAGAAAAAAGATCCATGAAAATAGGTACAATATCTTGGTTATCTTTCTGTTTCTCCCTTCTTTGCTTTCCCTGTAGTAAATACCAAATAAATGAATGAGTGAATACATGAAGTAACTCATATCTTTATGCTTTCTGATTGTCTATAGCTCCTCATAATACTTTACTGCCTTTTTTTCTTAGAATGTTACTTTTAACCAACATTCCCATTATCCAGTGTTCTTAGAACTCTTGGGGGTGGATCTGATCACAACATCCATTCATGTATTCAGCAAATATTTATAGAGCAGTCATAGTGCCAGACAGTGGGAATATTAAGAAGGCATAACACTGTCTTCAGGAAATCTTCAGACCAGGATACTGACAAGTAGTAGTCAGTTACGAATAACATAAGTACTGTGATCATCTACAGGAAATAAGGGAACATATAACCTACCCTTTTTAAGGAAATCAAGGAATGCCTCCTGGAGAAGAGTTCTAAGAAACAGTGAATATTCCCTTGTGGAAGTTATGTAGAAAGAGCAGCAAAGTAGATGGGTGATTAGAAAAAGGTCCAAAAAATCAGCAGTGGTTTTAAGAAGGCACTTTTGAGAGAAAACCACATGTTAAAGTAGTAAAAATTAAGTGATAAAGATGTGACTTAAGGAAGGTGGTAAACAGAAAGACATAGCCAATAGCTTAGAGAGAAAGTCAAGAGAAAGTGTCTTTTTATTTCCCTTGAAAAAAGGCCCAAGCATATTTGTATACTTAAAGAAGAACCCAATGTAAAGGGAGAGAGAAGAAGCTGAAAGACAGCAGAAGAGAGGGCAATTCATTAATAAAGCATTCAGTACATGTTTTTAAATATGTATCATGTGCTAGGCACTCAATGTGGGAAGCTGGGATGAGACAGACAAGACTTCCTTCCTTCTCATAAGTCAGGTCTCTGCAGGTGAGAGAAGGGGAATAACATCAGGATTTGAAATAAAGAGTCTTACAGAAAAAAAAAGAATGAAGACAAATTTAGAGATGAAGAAGGAAGTTAAGGCATTCATTCCAGATAAAATGTTTTTAACCTGAGTTAGCAGTGACATTGGAGAGGTTAGAATGTGTTTTAGGCTGGGATAATAGCACAGAAATGTCATGAAAGTACAAAAGTAGACTTTACTAAAAAAATGTTGAGTGAATATATGGAGGGTTTGGGTTATGATTGGAGAAGAAACATAACTTATGTACTCACAAAATGGAAGGGAAGAGCCAATGAAAGTCTAAAAGAAAGATTTTGGGGGGATTTTGTTGTTTTGTTTTTTTAATTGGTACATATAAGGGCCACGCAGATTATCAGGAAAGTGAGTATGCCCCCGGGATGTTTCAGTGTACACAGTGGATATACATGGTTTGGAACTGAGGGAAGTGGTCTGAGCCAGAAATAGAGATCTGGAAGTTATCAGTAAACAAGTGAATACTAATTGATGCCTTGGGAATAGATAGCTCACCCGAGAGAGTAAAAAGAGAGAAGAGAAAAGCACTGAGGAAAGCAACTTGGGGAATGCTAATATTTAGGAGACAAAAGGGAAAAAAGGACCCTGAAAAGCAGAATGTGAAGGAGTAGCCTGAGAGGTAGAAGAGAAAAACCGTGAAGATAATATAAAAGGAGTGGATTTATGAGAGGGAGATAAATGAATTTTGTTTTTAACATGTTGATTGAAAGGTATCTATCTGTGAGATGTCCAGTATGCTCTTTCTCCCGCATTCCCTATCTTGGTGAACGTCATTTATTCAGTAACCCGTCTTCCACTCCCACCCAGCACTGTCCCAAAGTCCTAGAATATCTGTGTCCTTATTGTGTTTTGAATCCACCATCTCTTTGACCTTTCCACAACCACTCCTTTAGTTCAGATTTTCTCTCTTTGATTATTATCATAGCAGCTCTCACTGGTTTCCTGGCCTCCTGTTTTGTCCCTCTAAATCCATTTTCCACATCACCACTGGTGATAAATAACTACTATCTATTGAGTACTTACCAAGCAGTTTGTTAACTGGTTTAAATTGATCATCTTACTTAATCCTCTCAATAACCCTTTGAGTTAGATGTTATCATCATTCATAGTTGAGGAACTGATGCTTAGAGAGGTTAAGTAACACGTGATTAAGTAACACATTCAAATTTACCCAGCTAGTAAGTGGCAAAACTAGAGCTGACCTCCAGGGCTAAAAGTCTTACCCACTGTGTTCCATTGCCATAGTGCTCCAAAACACAATTCATGTTACTCTTTTTGTAAAATTATTAATTTTTTTAATGTTTATTTATTTTTGAGACAGAGACAGAGTGTGAGTAGGGGAGGAGCAAAGAGATAGGGAGACACAGAATCTGAAACAGGCTCCAGGCTCTTAGCTGTCAGCACAGAGCCCGATGCGGGGCTCAAACCCACAAACCACAAGATGTTAGACTCAACAGACTGAGCCACGCAGGCGCTCCTGTAAAATTCTTTAGTGGTTCCCCATTGTCTCTGGATAAAAATCCAGCCTTCTTGTATTGACGCTTTTTTATTTGGTCCAGGCCTACCCCTTAATTCTCCAACCTTCATATTCCATGAAATGCTCTCCTGTGCTCCAGGTCTGTAGATGTTGTAATGGTTTCTTTTGCCTTTAAAACTTTCTTTGCACATTCTCTTCCTTCTGCTAGGCTTGCCCACTCTTTTTCCCACCTTTCATAGAATACTCATCCTCAAGGCATCAGCTCTGTTGAAAACTCCTGGATGGGGGCGCCTGGGTGGCTCAGTTGGTTAAGCATCCGACTTCAGCTCAGGTCATGATCTCACAGTCTGTGAGTTCGAGCCCCGGGTCAGGCTCTGTGCTGACAGCTCAGAGCCTGTAGCCTGCTTCAAATTCTGTGTCTCCCTCTCTCTCTGCCCCTTCCCCGCTCATGCTCTGTCTCTCTCTGTCTCAAAAATAAATTTAAAAAAACATTAAAAAATTAAAAAAAAAAAAAAAGAAAATTCCCAGGATGTCTTTCCTGATACTCCTCCTTCAGTCATTATTATATGGGACTTCCTTATGTTCCTTCAACATCCTGTGCTCATCTGTATCATAGTATTTATCTCATTACATTTAGTTTCAAAAAAAGGAAGAAAAATTGTTTCTTCTAGATTATGGGATCCTTATAGAGAGCAATTACTGTTTTTATTTCTACACTTAAATAAACTCAACAGATGTTTCTGAAATCTAATTTGATAAATGTTAACAAAGAGGTTTCAGTAAATTCAGGTAATTTAGTCTTCCTAGTTTGCTTTCCCCAGAGGTGTGGAGGAGTTACCTCTTGGGAAGATAAATAATTCTCTCTTTAACACTCTTATTCCAGGCAACTCAAGGGGTCTAAGTCATCTTTACCTTCAAGGTATCCTAATGCATTGTCAAGAGTGATTTTGGGTCTCCTTTCCTATTCCCAGTCTCCATAGACATGCTAATAGCAATATTGAGAATGAGTACAGCATTTGTCTCTGACTGCTGGGTTTCTTATCCCATTTCTCCTGTTTACTAACTGTGTGGTCCTTGGCAAGTTATTTAAACTCTGTGCATCAGTTTCCTGTAAAATGAGGATAACACTGGTTACAGAGTTATTTAAAGGATTTAAATACAGAGTTGTTTAAAGGATTAAATGTGTTAATATACATAAAGCACTTTAAACCTTGCCTGGTTCACTTTATCTGTTTACTTTTAAAATCAGAACTAGAATATACATTCTAAAATATACATTCTAAAATATAAGTAATGTGATCAGCATTCACTTTTAGGTGTATTTAATCAATAAGTAAAAGACTGACAGCATATTTTTTCTTGTTTTGATTGGGAGTGGGTATGAACTCAACAGAAATGAAGGTTCTCTCCCTTTACAGGGAAGACTGAACCAAAAGAAAAATTAAAAAAGCAGAAACCCTTCAGATTTTATAATTTTGCCAAAAAGGACATATACAAACTGTTTATTAAATGATTTTTTATGAATATTTGCATTTTTGTTCTCCATTTTTCCTGAATTTTTTAATTTAAAAATTTGGTTCACTTTCTTAATAAAATAAGTTTATTATTAGCGGCATTATTGTAGAGTCAGCTTTGTACACAAATGCCATTTACCCACCCTCCTAAGCTTTACATTTGTTAGCAACTTTAGAACTCATGCACCTCAGCAATAAAAAGATCATTAGTTTGGGGAGAACAGTTGGTACTAGAACCACAAATATTTAAAATCTTAAATCACAGATATTGAGGGTTTTCAGAATTTAATATTTATTACATGCTCAGGTTAATCTAGGATCTGGGCATCACAAAGGGTATAATGGTACTTTCATTCCAGTCATATAAGGCTATTTCACCAAATGCATGAGAAAGTCTTATAATACTATTTTCACATCTTAATTCCTAATATTGTCATTCCATGGTAGAGACTAGTATTACAGAAGTACATGCTGCAGGTGAAGGTAAAGCTGTTAGCTGAGATGTTCACATCCATAGTAAATGATAGAATAAACTGACATTACATCCCAGACTTCTTTGCTGTTATGAAAAACTGATATTGTCCACTGAATGTGTTGATAATGCTGGATATTAGATATTTTGATAGGATGTTAAATACTGTAGAAATTGAAGTGAGCTTATGGTATAGTTTAGTCTAAAGGAAAGCAAAATGGGGGCACCTCGGTGGCTCAGTTGGTTAAGTGTCTGACTCTTAGTTTCTCTTCAGATCATGATCTCATGGTTCATGGGTTCAAGCCCCTAATCAGGCTCCATGTTGATGGTCTGGAGCCTGCTTGGGATTCTCTCTCTCTTTTTTTCCCTGACCCTCCCCTGCTCTCTCTCTCTCTCTCAAAAATAAATAAACTTAAAAAAATAAAGGAAAGCAAAATGAAAACTAGTATTTGAGGGTCCCCATGTGCCAGGCATTGTGTTAAGCACTGCCTTAGTTCAAGCTGCTGTAACAGAATACCATAGACTGAGTGGCTTATAAACAATAGCAATTTATTTGGCACAATTCTGGAGGCTAGAAAGTCCAAGATCAACGTGCCAGCAGATTCTGTATCTGGTGAGGGCCTATTTCCTGGGCAGTCTTCTCATTGTGTTATAACATGTAAGGACCAAAGGAGCTCTTTCAGGTCTATTTCATAAGGACATTAATTCCATTCATCCTAGAGGGCAGAGGTTCTGCCCTCATGACCTAATCACCTTCCAAAGGCCCCACCACCAAGTACCATCAAAGTGGGGATTAGGATTTCAACATGTAAATTTTGGGAAGGACAGACTTGGTTTGTGTCATTTAATCAGCATAGTATATGTACTTAAACCAATATACACATATATTAGAATGCATTCTTATTTGAACTACTCTCGAAACAAATCTGTTTTTGAAGGAAAAAATTATAAAATACGTAAAAAACATTTTTGAAGTATAGTTGGCAACAGTGTTAGATTAGTTTCAGGTGTACAGCATAGTAATTTGACAGCTGTATACATTATACTGTGTTCACCACAAGTGTAGCTACCTTCTGTCACCATACAATGCTATTACGATATTTTTTCTTGTATTCCCTATGCTGTAACTTCATCCCCCTTATTCATTCCATAACTAGAAGCCTGTATCTCCCACTCCCATTCATCCACTTTTCCTTTCCCCCCATCCCCCTCCCCTCTGCCAACCACTAGTTCTCTGTATTTGTGGGCCTGTTTCTGCTTTTATTGTTTGTTTTCTTAAATTCCACATACAAATGAAATCACGTGGTATTTGCCTTTTTCTGTCAGGCTGATGTCACTTAGCATAAAGCCCTCTAGGTCCATTGAAATAATGTGGTTATTTGCCTTTTTCTGTCTGGCTTATTTCATTTAGCATAAAGCCGTCTAGGTCCATATGTGCTGTCCTAAATGGCAAGCTCTCATTCTTTTTTATTGCTGAGTAATATTCCACTGTGTGTGCACATGTGTGTTTGTATCCCATCTTCTTTATCCGTTCCTCCAGCATTAGACACTTAAGTTGCTTCCATATCTTGGTAAATAATGCTGCAATAAACCTAAGGGTGCATATATCTTTTAGAATTAGTGGTGTTTGTTTTCTTTGAGTAAATACTCAGTAGTGGAATTACTGGATCCTGTGGTATTTCTATTTTTAAATATTTGAGAAACCTCCATAGTGTTTTCCACAGTGGCTGCACCAATTTGCACATAAACTAGCAGGGCCCAAGAGTTCTTTTTTCTCCACATCCTCACTGGCACTTATTATTTCTTGTCTCTTTGATATTAACCATTCTGACCAGTGTAAGGTGATACCTCATTGTGGTTTTGATTTGCAGTTTTCTGATTATTAGTGATGTAGAGCATCTTTTCATGGTCTGTTGGCCGTCTGTATGTCTCCTCTGAAAAAACATTTTTGTATTCTGCCCATTTTTTAATTGGGTTATTTGGTTTAATAGTGTTGAGTTGTATAAGTGTTCTATATATTTTAGATATTGAACCCTTATGAGATAAATCATTATATATATCTTCTCCCATTCAGCAGGTTTTCTTTTCCTTTTGTTGATGGTTTCCTGCACTGTGCAAAAGCTTTTTTGTGTGTTAAGTCCCAATAGTTTATTCTCGCTTTTGTTTCCCTTGCTTTAGGAGACATATCTAGAAAAATGTTGCTGTGGCTGCAGAGAAATTGCTGCCTATTTTCTTTTAGGAGTTTTGTAGGTTTAGGTCTCACATTTAGGTCTTTAATCCATTTTAAGTTTGTTTTTGTGTATAGTATGAGAAAGTGGTCCCATTTCATTATTTTTCATGTAGCTGTGCAGTTTTCCCAGCCCTATTTATTGAAGAGTCTATCGTTTTGCCATTATGTATTCTTATGTCCTGTGTAGATTAATTGGCCATATTAGCATGGGTTTATTTCTAGGCTTTCTATTTTGTTCTTTTGATCTATGTGTCTATTTTGGTGCCAGTACCATATTGTTTTTATTACTACAGCTATTGTGGTTTAGCTTGAAATCTGGGATTATGATACCTCCAGCTTTGTTCTTACTCAAGATTGCTCAGCTCTTTGGGGTCTTTTGTGATTCCATACAAACTTTGGAATTATTCTAGTTCTCTGAAAAATGCTATTGGCATTTGATAGGGATTACATTGAATCTGTTGATGGCTTTGGGCAGTATGGACATTGTAACAATGTTAAGCCTTCATTCCATGAACATGGAGTATCTTTCCAATTGTTTGTGTCATCTTCAATTTTTTTCAACAGTGTTTTCATAGTTTGCAGAGTAAAGGTCTTTCACCTCCTTGATTAAATCTACTCCTGGTGTTTTACTCTTTTTGGTATAATTATAAATGGAATTGTTTTCTTCATTTCTCTTTCTGCTAAGTTGTTACTAGTTTATAGGAACACAACTGATTTCTGAGTGTTAATTTTGTATCCTGCAACTTTACTGAATTCATCTATTACTTCTAATAGTTTTTTGGTGGAGTCTTTCAAGGTTTTCTATGTATAGTATCACATGTTTTCTGCAAATAGTGATGTTGTAACTTCTTCCTTACCAGTTTGGATTCCTTTTATGTCTTTTTCTTGTCTGGCTGCTATGGCTGGGACGTCCAGTACAATGGTGAATAAAAGCACTGGGCATGGACATCCCTGTCTTTTTCCTGATCTTAGAGGAAAAGCTCTGTTTTTCACCTTTGAGTATGATGTTAGCTTTGGGTTTGTTATGTGTGGTCTTTATTATTTTGAGGTATGTTCCCTCTAAACCCACTTTGTTGAAGGTTTTTATCATGAACAAATGTTGAATTTTGTCAAATGTTGTTTCCGCATCTGTTGAGATGATCATGTGGTTTTTACCCTTCGTTTTGTTAGTGTGGTGTATCATGTTGATTGCTTTGCAGATGTTGAACCATCTTTGCATCCCCAGAACAAATCCCAGTTGATGGTGGTAAGTGATCCTTTTAATGTATTTGAATGCAGTTTACTAATATTTTGCATCTGTGTTCATTGGTGATATCGGTCTGCAGTTGTTTCTTGGTTTCTTTAGTAGTGTGTTTGGTGTTGGTGTCAGGATGATGCTGGATTTTTAGAATGTATTTGGAAACTATCCTTCTATTTTTTGGAATAGTGTGAGGAGAATAGGTGTTAACTCTTCTGTAAGTATGTGGTCGAATTCATCTGTGAATTCATCTGGTCCTGGTCTTTGTGTTTTGGGAGTTTTTTGATTACCAATTCAATTTCATTGTTAATAATTGGTATGTGTTCAGATTTTCTGTTTCTTTTGATTCAGTTTTGGAAGATTGGAAGTTTCTGGAAACATCTATTTCTTCTAGGTTGTCCAGCTTGTTGGCATATAATTTTTTGTAGTAGTCTCTTATAATTCCTTATATTTCTGTGGTATTGGTTGTTACTTCTCCTCTTTCATTTCTGATTTTGTTTATTTGGATGTTCTCTTTTTTGTTTGTTTTTGGGGGTTTTTTTTGTTTTTTTTTTTAGTTTTGTTTTTGATGAGTCTAGCTAAAGTTTTGTAAGCTTTATGTTTTCAGAGCCAGCTCTAGGTTTCATTGATCTTTCCTTTTGGCCTCCATTTCATTTTTATTTCCATTCTGATCTTTATTACTTCATTCCTTGTACTAAGTTTGGGATTTGTTTGTTCTTTTTAGTCTCTTTGGTTATAAGGTTAGATTGTTTATTGGAGATTTTCCTTATTTCTTGAGGTACGCCTGTATCCATATAAATTTCTTTTCTTAGAACTGCTCTTGCTGTGTCCCCAGGATTTTGGATCATTATGTTTTCATTTCCATTGGGCTCCATGTATTTTTTATTTCCTCTTTGATTTCTTCATTGACCCATTAGTTGTTTAGTAGCATGTTGTTTAGCTGCCACATGTTTGTGCTTTTTCCAGTTTTTTTTTCCTTGTAATTGATACCTAGTTTCATACTGTCGTTGAAAATGGTACTTGATATGATTTCAGTCTTCTTAAATTTATTGAGACTTGTTTTGTGGCCTAATATGTGACCTATTCTTGTGAATGTTCCCTGTACCCTGAAAAGAATGTGTGTTCTGTTATTTTGGATGGAATGTTTTGTATATATCTTTAAGTCCATCTGGTCTAATGTATTGTTCAAAGACACTGTTTCCTTATTAATTTTCTGCCTTGATGATCTATCCATTGATACAAGTGGGGTATTAAAGTACCCTACTATTATTATATTACTGTCAGTTTATCCCTTTTAATATTTGTCTTATTTAGGTGCTCTAATATTGGGTGCATAGATATTTGCAGTTATCATTTATCATTATGCAATTTATCATTAGTCCTTTGTCATTATGTAATGCCCCTCTTTGTTCTTTGTTACAGTCTTTGTTTTAAAGTCTGTTTTTTGTTTATTTGTTTTGCTTTCATTTGCTTGGAATATTAATTTTCTATCCCTTCACTTTCAATTTGTATGTATCTTTAGGTCTGAAATGAGTCTTTTGTAGGCAGCATATAGAAGGGTCTTGTTTTTTAAATCCACTCCATTACCCTGTGTCTTTTTGTTGGAGTATTTAGACCATTTACATACAGTTTTGTAAGTATATACTTACTACCATTTTGTTAATTGTTTTCTGGTTGTTTTTGTAGTTTTTTTTATTCCTTTTTCTCTTGCTCTTTCCTTGTGATGAGGACTTTCTTCAGTGTCATACTTGGCTTTCTTTCTCTTTATTTTTTGTTTATCTATTACAGGTTTTTGGTTTGTGGTTACCATGAGGTCCGTAAATAACATCCTAAGAATATAGTAGTCTATAATAATTTCATGGTCAGTTAAATACAAACACATTTTTTAAATTTTTTAAATTTTTTTTTAATTTTTTTTTTTTAACGTTTATTTATTTTTGAGACAGAGAGAGACAGAGCATGAACGTGTGAGGGTCAGAGAGAGAGACACACACACAGAATCCGAGCCAGGCTCCAGGCTCCGAGCTGTTAGCACAGAGCCCGACGCGGGGCTCGAACTCATGGACCATGAGATCAGGACCTGAGCCGAAGTCAGACACCCAACCAACCGAGCCACCCAGACGCCTTGAATACAAACACATTTTATAAAAGAACTTCAATTTTATTCCCCCCTCCCCATTTTACATATATGTTTTTATATTTTACATCTTTTTATTCTGTGAGTCCTCTTAACTAATTAAGATACTATTGATTTTACTACTTTAACATCTTTTAGAAGGCTAGTTTAGTGGTGATCAACTCCTTTAACTTTTGTTTGTCTCTCCTTCAATTCTGAATGATAATCTTGCTGGCTAGAGTATTCTTGGTTGTAGGTTTTTTTCCTTTCAGTACTTTGAATATATCATGCCACTCTCTTCTAGCATGCAAAATTTCTGCTGAAAAATCAGCTGATAGCTTGTGGTATTTCCTTTGTGTGTAACCATTTTCACTTCTATTGCTGCTTTTAAAATTCTCTATCTTTAACCTTTGACATTTTAATTATTATATGTCATTGTGTGGATCTCCTTGGGTTTATCTTGTTAAGCATTCTGTATGATTCCTGAACCTGGATGCCTGTTTCCTTCCCCAGTTTAGGGAAGTTTTCAACTCTTATTTCTTCAAATAAGCTTTCTGCCCTTTTTCTCTCTCTTCTCCTTTGGGGACCCCTATAATGCAAATGTGTGTTCACTTGATGTTGCCCAAGAGATCCTTTAACCTATCTTCATTTTTTGTTTGTTTGTTTTTTCTTTTTGCTATTCATCTTAGGTGCTTTCCATTAACCTGTCTTCTAGATTACTGATCCATTCTTCTGCATCCTCTACTGTTGATTCCCTCTAGTTTTTGTAGTCTTCGACTCTGATTTTTTTTTTTTTTTGTATTTTCTGTCTCTGTTGAAGCCCTCACTGAGTTCTTCCACTCTTCTCTCCAGTCCAGTGAGCATTTTTATGACCATTACTTTGAACTCTTTATGAGGCATATTGCTTATCTCCAGTTACAAATGGATTTCATATAAAAAAAATCTTTAATTTGTAAAATCTTTAGATGGGGAAAAAAGTTCCTTGTTTAACAGATTAGACTCTCCTGTAAGACTATGAAAGGACATATAACTTCAACTTCCAGCTCTAAAAAAAAAAAGGTTAAAGGGTAAAAAGAGGTAAGAGAATTATTCTGCTTAATTGAGATTAAGTGGCATAATGTAATAATATCTAAAGAGAGAAAATTCCTTAGCTTTCTTAAAATGAGAGAGGCTTCTTGTTCTATTTTCGTCATCATCCTCCCACAGTCTATTCCCCTTGTGCATTCAGAGTTTACTGGGCAGGTAGGAGTTAAGAGATGAGATAAAGAAATTCAGGTATTAACAAATTAAAAGTATCACAGTAGCTGGTGTTAATAATATGCTTTGGCAGTTCCCATTTTCTTGGTTCTCTACCCCACAGTTCTCAGCTCCTGACTGAATAGTCATGGTTTACCTTGCAGAATTAGCAGCAGCAAATATGTAGAGCATCTAGAGAAAAGTTGTGGTACCAAAAGTTCTCAGGGTAACGTAAGTGACTAGCTTAATAACCACCACTTTCCCGTAACCTGGATTCTAACCTTTCACTTTATTTTTAAAGGGAATCATGGAAGTTCTTGGTAGCTTGTATTCTAATTAGCCCTGATGACTATGAATCTGATCTAACATAATGATTACTCCTAGAGAAGAACCATCAGTATTACAGGTAGCAGCAAGAAGGACCTGGGTAATGCCAAGAGTCAGAACCATTGAAAGTGTTATGTAGTTAACTCTTTAGATGAATAATAAATGGAGCAACAGACACCAATGGGAACTTGAAGATTTGCTTTATGGAGGGAAATGTTAGAAAAAGTTTCTAAAAAGAATTTTAGTTCATTTTACTCACAGATTAATTGAAAATAGTAAGTTTATTTAAATGACTGCCAATGTCAGAGCCTTTCCTTACAGTGAACATAAGCAGTTATTACTAAATTTTTGGAAAGTGAACAAAGATGGTAGATACCATTAAGAGTACATTTTTCCCATCTTTAAATTACAGCATTTTAATTTTAAAATTATAATCATTTAGTATTAATGCTGTGAGTGCTAATTTATATATTCTAGATTGGAGATTAGAGATTAATTTATTAGTAATTGTTTTTATTTTTAGGAATTACATTTTTCTATTTATATTTTTGTTATAATGAAATAACCATGACAGATATTAGGAGGTATAGGACTTTGATGTTTGGAACCTTTGTTTATTTATATAACCACTTTATTATTTGGCCTCTAAAATCATTGCTAATTCTTTTCCCCTACCAAACTCATCAAAATTTCTAGGTATTCAGATTTGAGAACAACACATTTCCCTGCTCAGCATGTCAGTATATACTGTTAAAGAAAAGTGAATACAGTTTGTTAATATGTAATCATCAGTTCAATTTATATAGGTTACTGAATAAGTTATAAATTAGTAATAGATTCAGTCATTCCTGAACCATCAGATTTTGAATCAATGACTTTGAGGGGTAGACTGGATCTCACTATTAGTTCTTTACATACCATCTAATGAAATGGGATCACTGCCACATCAAAGAATTTAAAAATAGGAGTTCCTTTAGTTTGAACCACAAGTTTTCATTTTTGTCTTTTGTGTTCTGCTGAGTAAGACAGTATGTGTATAAGATTTTAGGGAGGCAAACTAGTACCTTAGAAGTATATAAATCTAGTTTTATCTAAACAATCAAAAGAAAAATAAATAAATTAGAGTTCGTCAAATTAAAAACATATGTGTGTCAAAGGACACTATCAAAGTGAAAAGACAACCCACAGATTGGAAGAAAATATTTTTATAAATCTTATAACTGATAAGAGTCTAGTATCCAGACTACATAAAAAATTCTTACAACTTAACAACAAAAAACATAAATAACCTAACTAAAAAATAGACAAATGACTAGACTAGTCATTTCTTCAAAGAAAAGATATATAGGGGTGCCTGGATGGCTCAGTCGGTTAAGCGTCCGACTTCTTCCTAGGTCATGATCTTGCAATTTGTGAGTTCAAGCCCCGCGTCGGGCTGTGTGCTGACAGCTCGGAGCCTTGAACGTGCTTCAGATTTCTGTGTCCCCCTCTCTCTCTGCTCCTCCCCTGCTCATGCTCTGTGTCTGTCTCTCAAAAATAAATAAATGTAAAAAAAAAATTTTTTAAAGAAAAGATATATATATATATATATATATATATATATATAAATGATCAATAAATACATGAAAAGATGCTCAACTTCATTAGTAATTATGAAAATGCAAATTAAAACCACAATGAGATACTAGTTTATGCTCACTAGAATGACAGTACTTAAAGAAACAACAGGAAATAAGTGTTGGGGAGGATGTGAAGAAATTGGAACCCTCAGACTTAACCTGGGAATATATAATATTGCAGCCACTATGGAAAACAGTTGGGCAGTTCTCAAAACATTAGACTTGGAGATACCATATAGCCCAGTGATTCAATTACTAGCTATATACCCCAGATAATTGAAAACATGTTCATATTAAAAAAAAAAAAAAACTTGTACATAAATATTCAGCAGCATTATTCTTAGTAACCAAAAAGTAGAAACAGCCCAGAATGCACTGTCTGCCCTTGGAAGCTACTGATGATTTACAGAATTTTGAGAATTCTTACTAATAACCCCAAGTCTGGGGAGAAGCAAATTCAATGAGTACTCTTATCTTCTCATTCTTTTCAGTAAGGAAAAAATGAGTAAAACAAAAAGTTTTTTGTTTTTTGTTTTTTAAAAAAAAGGACTAATCTCTGGTACAAGTCTCCAGGAATACACTGAATCAGAGAACACAGGGAAACCATCCCATGTGAATGGGTTACTCTACCCCCCAACTAGGTAGATGTGCACTTAACAAAAAGTCAGAATTAAGAACCTGGATGTTCCAAGGAAACACAACAGGTTAATCTTACTAACATAGGCAAGCATTCTAAAAAGATATTAGTATGTTCAGTCATATAAAAATGATAACATATAAAAATGAGTAAGGTAGCTTTATTTCAGGAATGTCATTCTTGAGTTGAACACTAAAATAATTTAAAGGGAAAAAAATCACATGATTATCTTAATAGATATAGCATATAAGCAATAGAAGAAAGTCAGAAAGTCACCTATGTTAAATCAGAGCAGGTAAAAGATCTAGGCAGGGTTGTAAGATAAAAATAAAAGCAGAGGCACCTGGGTGGCTCAGTCGGTTAAGCGTCCAATTTCAGCTCAGGTCATTATCTCACAGTTCATGAGTTTGAGCCCTGCACTGAGCTCCTACACCAACAGTGCAGAATCTGCCTAAGATTCTCTCTCTGCCTGTCCCCCACTTACATATGCGCGTGTGTGCTTTCTCTCTTTCTCTCTCTCTCTCTCAAAATAATAAGCGTAAAACTAAACAACAACAAAAAAAAAGCATAACTGTGCAAACATACTATAGCAAACTAATGAACTAACAACAACAAAAAAAGAAATAGCATGTAGAAGATGAAGACCTATAACCTAAAAGACAGAAGGAAATACATGTACTTCAAGTGCTAGACCTTAATAAAAACAAAAAATGAAAAAAATGAGATCTCAAAGACAGGATGATAATTCAACAGATTAAAGGTGAATTGCAGGGGCACCTTGGTGGCTCAATTGGTTAAGCGTTTGTTCAACGTAGGCTCAGGTTTTGATCTCATGGTTCATGAGTTCGAGCCCTACATCAGGCTCTATGCAGGCAGCTCATAACCTGGAGCCTACTTCAGTTTCTGTTTCTCCTCTCTCTCTTTGCTCCCAGGGATCCCTCCCTCTCTCTCTGTCTCAAAAATAAAATAAACATTAAAAAAAAAAAAAACAAAAAAAACTTACTGTGTGAGCGCCTGTGTGGCTCAATTGGTTAAGCATCTCACTTCAGCTCAGGCCATGACCTTGGGGTTCATGGGTTTGAACCCCACTTTGGGCTGTCAGCATGGAGCCTGCTTGGGATCCTCTGTCTTCCCCTTTCTCTGTCCCTCCACTACTTGTGCATGCTCGCCCCACCCCCCCAAAAGTAAATAAACATTAAAAAAATTTTTTTTAACTTCTCTTATGGTAGAGAAACATTTAATGTACTCTTTAGTTTCACTTCTTTTTTCCTTTGTTAAATTCTAATTAACTTAAAATTTAATGCTTTTATTTAAAAAATAGTATCCTATCTTTCTAAAGGTATTACTATTGCTCTATATACACGGAAGGAAAAGTAGATAGGTAGATAATAAGCTAGATGTCTGGAATAATGTTAACTTAGTAGTAATGACAGTTTCTGGCTGGTGGGACTTGAGATGTGTATGTATCAGTCAGAGTCTAGCCAGGCCATATCAGTTGTTTTTAACACAAAGAATTTAGTAAAAAGGTATTGTTAATAGACATTAAACTGAAGTGGCAAAAATAGGCTACTAAAGTTTTCACAGAGATATCAACTATGGGAAACAGCTACCATTCCTAAGGCTGTGGGACAAAGGAAAGAAGTTGAAATTATTAGAATATATAAATTCACAGGAGAGGTCCTGTGGAGGTTAAACTCAGATATCTGAGAATGGGAGTACTGCTTAGGCTAGTTAATGCCTCTGGACCTGGAATGTGGACCCTGTGGGCCTAAGACTCAAATACCTGGTGCTGATGTCTCTGAGGAGGGCACAACAGGGCTGTTTGGGATAATAAGTGAGGTTAAAAAAAAATGTTATTTTGTTCCAGGTGGCTAGCCAGAATAGGGAACACTCTACCCACTTTTTAGAAATCTTCCTCTATGTCTCTCAGTGTAGGACTTTTGAAAGTTTTTATTCATACTGATCTTGTACATTTTTAGAATTTATTGCTACCCATTTTAGTTTAGTTTTGTTCCTATAAATGAAGCATTTCTTCTGCTGTATCTTTTGACTGGTTTTAGTTTGTACATAAGAAAGCTTTTTAATATTATATATTAATTTAACATCCAGAATCCTTACTGAATTTTGTTGTTTGTCAGTTTTCCACCTTCACAGTATTTAAACTTCTCTAAATAGCTCTTACAGAAATCTGCTTTGCATTTTGTTTAGGTGGTTGGACTATGTCCAACATACTGATTTCTCTTTATTGCTAAGTACCATTTCTTTTCCTGAACTATTATTGTAAAATAGTGGTCTCCCTGCTTTTTCCCCTGTCCCATCTCTAATTCATTCTGAACACAATTGCTAATATAATATTTTTAAAACTTAAATCATATCACTTTCCTACTCAGAACCTTTAAATGATCATCCACTGTTCTTCAGATAAAATTCAGGTTCCTTAGCATAAGCTACAAGGCTCTGTGTCTTAGTCTGCATGGTCTACAAGAACAAAAATCATAGACTGGGTGGCTTAAACAACAGAAATTAATTTTCTCACAGTTTGGCAGCTGGGAAGTCCAAGATCAAGGTGCTAGCCAGTTCACTTCCTGATGAGTGCTCTCTTTCTCATTTGCAGATGCTCACCGTCTTGCCCATATCCTTACAAGGTCTTTCCTGTATTTGTACTTCATAGGGGGTCTGCAAGCACACTCTTCTTTCTCCTAAGGCCAGTAATCCCATCATAAAGGCCTGATCCTCATGACTGGATGTAACCTTCATTACCTCCCAACGGCCCTATGTCTAAACATCATCATACTGTGCATTAGGGCTTCAAAATAAGAATTTTAGTGGGACACAGTCTACTCTCCTCTAAAATGATCTGGACCCTGCCTGTCTCTAACCTTTTCTAGTGGCACTCTCCAGAGTCCCTTTAACACACTGGCCTCTTTTAAATTTTCCAAACACATCAAGCTTCTTTCTACTTAAGAATCTTGACACATGCTGTTCTCTGCCTAGAGGCTCTTCCTTAGGCTCTTTACTCAGAGATTTGTTTTCCTCCTTTAGGTCCCCGTTTAAATACCCCTTTCTCAGAATCCACATATGTGAGCAGGTCTCCTCTAATTGTCACCTCACTGAACTTATTTATTAACCTATTACAAATGTGTATCTATATATGTATGTACATAACTTTATTCTTCTGTCTACTTTTTAAATGACCCAGAATCCTCCATAATAAAAAATGTTTTTCTAATGGAAAAAAAATCTGTTGATAAACTTTAACTTCTTGAATTCAGTCAAGCTTTTGCTTTTGCTTTTGCTTGATCATACACTGTTGAGAAAATAATACTCATGTGCATTGTACTTCAGCAATACCTTTAAGAATTAAAAGGCCACATTCCTTTAATGCCTTAATTCCAGTTCTAAGAATGATTTGTACATGTATTTTAAGACATTTATACATGGATTTTCATTGCAGACAGCAAAGGTTTGGAGCAACCTAAATATCCATCAATGGGGAGGGGGTAGTTCAATGAATTAGATTATAATCATACTATGAAATACTACTGAGTTATTAGGGGATGGAGCTGTTCAGTATGTAATGATATGGAATGATTTCCAAGTAGAAAGAAAATGTACAGTGGCATTGTGTATAGAGCGTCTGCCATCGTGTGTGTACACCCCACAAAAGGTACTATATTGGAATTTTATCTAGATTGTCTTTTGAAAGATACAGCAGAAACTAGTGGCTGCTTTCAGGGATAGGAAACCAGATGACTAAAGATTCAAGGGTGGCATGGAGACTTTCTTTCTCAATGAAAGAGTAGTAAAAAAATACCATGGGAGTAGAGATGAATGACTGTTTCTGACTGAAATTATGGGGAAGACTTTTTGAAAAGCAAAGATATTTTTTAAAAACTTAGTATTGCTTTTATCTAACAAAAACAGAACTCATATTAACAGGTAATTATGATAGATATTGCTGTGAGAGATATAAAATGATTTCAGTTACAAGTGGAAATGTTATCTGGATTTTATTTGCTTTTAGGTGGTGATAGTGGACTGGATGGGTTAGGAGGACCAGGTGTACAACTAGGAAGCCCAGATAAGAAAAAACGCAAGACAAATACACAGGTAAATTGACATTTTCTTTGATAACCATTTTTGTTCACTGATACGATCAGCCTAATGAGGCAAATTTAAATTTGGTCATGGATTTTTTTCCCCTCCTCATTTGTAACCTAATAGTGAATTTTGCAGTGATTTTTTTTTTTTTTAATTCTGTAACTAGTGGCTATTGTTGGCCTATAGGCCTAGAGTGGATATTGCAAGAGGGAAGTGTAGGCAGACAAATTAAAATGTTTATTCTTAAAACTAACTTAAACAGCACAGATGCCTGTAGTTTTAGTAAAAGATTTAAAATATATGAACATAGGTTTAGCCTGAAGCAATGTTTAGCTGTTATAATAATTTAGTAGTAGTATCATTGAGCAGTCATGGGGGAGGCATCTTTTGTGTACAACATGTGGTTGAATAAATAGTTATCAAAACAGGCTTTTGTGGCTTTATCTTCTGTAAATTTGAAGCACTCTTTTTATTCTAAAGACTGCAAGTAAGTATTTTGTGTGTAAGGATTATTTTTTTCCATTTTGGCCACCACCTCTTAAAATTACAGTGTGACTAAAACTGGAAGTTTATTTTTCCATTCTGAGGCCGAGAGCATAGTGCTTGGGGAATACTTTAATAGCTACTCCCTGAAGTTAAGCCAGTAAAAAAACTTAGAGCCTGTTTATTGTTACTTAATTTTATGGTTTTTTTGAGGGTGTAACAGGTACTTTTAGTTAGAATTTTAAGTGAAAAATTCCAGAACTAAAGTTAAGCATATTAAATGCAAATTATGTAATTAGGCTTCTTTTGAAGGTTAATAAATACCTTTGAAATTTGAAGTAACAATGAATTTGAGCTCAGAAAAGCATGCCTTATTTTCTTTCCTAAATGGAAGAAATCTATACATTTTAATCATTAAATAAAAGTAAATATAAAACTTATTTGGAATTGAAAAGTCAGATGAATTAAATTTTCATAAGACATAGTAAGAAAAATTTGATTAAAACTAGGTTCTTACATGTTAAGATAACAATTTTAATGACTTCTTTGCTCAAAACATGTATTTTACTCTACATTCTCATTTCAGGGGCCTTCTTTTCCTCCATTGTCTGAGTATGCTCCACCACCGAATCCAAACTCTGACCATCTAGTGGCTGCTAATCCATTTGATGACAACTATAATACTATTTCCTATAAACCACTACCTTCATCAAATCCATATCTTGGCCCTGGTTATCCTGGCTTTGGAGGCTATAGCACATTCAGAATGCCACCTCACGTTCCTCCAAGAATGTCTTCCCCATACTGTGGTCCTTACTCACTCAGGAATCAGCCACACCCATTTCCTCAGAATCCTTTGGGCATGGGTTTTAATCGACCTCATGCTTTTAACTTTGGGCCCCATGATAATTCAAGCTTTGGAAATCCATCTTATAATAATGCACTAAGTCAGAATGTTAACATGCCTAATCAACATTTTAGACAAAATCCTGCTGAAAACTTCAATCAGATTCCTCCACAGAATACTAACCAAGTATCTAACCCTGACTTGGCATCTAACTTTGTCCCTGGAAATAATTCAAATTTTACTTCTCCATTAGAATCTAATCATTCTTTTATTCCTCCCCCAAACACTTTTGGTCAAGCAAAAGCACCACCCCAAAAACAAGACTTTAGCCAAGGAGCAACCAAAAACACTAATCAAAATTCCTCTGCTCATCCACCTCACTTAAATATGGATGACACAGTGAATCAGAGTAATATTGAATTAAAAAATGTTAATCGAAACAGTGCAGTAAATCAAGAGAATAGCCGTTCCAGTACCACAGAAGCTACAAATAACAGCCATGCAAATGGGACGCAGAATAAGCCGCGACAACCTAGAGGTGCCCCAGATGCGTGCACCACTGAAAAAAGCAATAAATCCTCTCTCCACCCAAGCCGTCATGGCCATTCTTCTTCTGACCCAGTGTATCCTTGTGGAATTTGTACAAATGAAGTGAATGATGATCAGGATGCCATCTTATGTGAAGCCTCTTGTCAGAAATGGTTTCATCGGATCTGCACTGGAATGACTGAAACAGCTTATGGCCTCCTAACTGCAGAAGCATCAGCAGTATGGGGCTGTGATACCTGTATGGCTGACAAAGATGTCCAGTTAATGCGTACTCGAGAAACTTTTGGTCCGCCTGCAGTGGGCAGTGATGCTTAATCACAGGCATTAGTTAAAGTGATTTTTTTTTCCTGTGTATTTCAGAGGCTCAGTGACACAGGATTTTAATGTTTTACATTATTTTTTTAAATGCACATACAAAAAGATTATTTACCTTTCAGTTTTTGTTAATATTCTACTTCATTACCAGTGCAAATTTTGTATTGTCTTTGTTTGCTATCTTAAATGAGAATAATGTATATGGGGGTGCTTTAGAAAGTACTATACAAATAAATGTTAGTTGTCGTTGTTGTTGTTAATCATAAACATAAAAGCCTCTTGAAGCTTCAAAATAATATATAGCAAATGTAGGCAAGTTTTGACTTTTAAAAGTTAGAATCATTGAAAAATGTACATTGCAGAGCTGAACTTTGGCAATATTACATTAAACAGTTCAAAAAATTTTTCAAGGATCTATTTGACATATGTTTTCAAAAAAGCATATGTAGCTGTAACATGGAAGAAAGCATACATTTTAATGGATGTTTTAAAAAATAATAGAGTATGACACCAGATTTCTCCCCGCTAGGGTCCTTGAAATTAATGACTTTCCTATTTTCAAGTCAGTCTTCCCAAGATATCTGTTTGTACAGATAGGAGACAGATGTTAGCATATAGTAGATGCTCAGTAAGTATTTGTTGATTGACTTGTGGATTGTACCACATGAAATTGCTAATACTAGATCAGTTGAAAATTGACTGCAATTAGTAGAGTTGAAGTGAAGTATGTTTCTAGTTGTGCTATTTAGAATTGTAACAGTGTTATGCCCTTCACTCTTCAATTTCCTTTGATTATTGAGTTTTTTCTTATTGTTTTCCAGACAAATAAATAATATAGTATCCTCAGAAGAATTATGGATACTTCTTTTAATATGATTTCAAGCCAGGACAATACTGCAAATGAGATAGGTGTAAATATCAAGTTGGGCCTACAAGGCTCCGCTGGGGAAAGAACACCACTCAGTGGTGGTTTGAAAAATCTTGTTCTGGGGAATCTGGATTCAAAAATGAGCCTCAGGGGAGATCAGAATCCATCTTAAAGACCAATTAAGAGCCAGGGTGAGAGCTAACTCACAAACAACAATTCAAGGCCTTGAAGCAGACAGGAGCTTCTGTGACTGGGAAAAGTGAAAAGATGAATCCAAGAACATCCTCCTGGGAGATGATCAAGAATGAAGACAGTTGGAGGTGTACTCATTAAGATTCAAAAAAGCAGAAACATATTTTTAGAGTGGATCATGAACTGTGACCAAAAAAAAAAAAAAAGATACTATATATGACAATTGATAGCAATTTATACAATATTTGGATATTTTTGAAGCTCCCAAACTTGCACCATCATCGTTGTGACCAAAAATGTTCTGAAGGCCATATGGTGATCTGCAGAAGAATAATTACTATTGCTTAAACCCTGGTGAAACGACAGCAGCAGCATATTGCTGAGGAAGTAAAATTATGCATGAAAATTTTGATCAAGAAAGGTCCTTTGGTTAATAAACATGAGCCCACACTTTTACATGACAGCACTTGACCTCACATGTCACAAGCCACGGAAGCAAAGTTAATTCAATTGGGATATTCAATGTCGTCATGTCCATTGTAGTCACCAGACCTTTATCCAATGAACTACCTTCGTTTTCATCATTTGAAGCTTTTTTTTTTAAGAAACAACATGTTCTCCAATTAAGAAGTAGTAATTGGAGGATCTGAACAATTTATATATCTGAAAAAATGACAAATTTTTTTAAAATGAAATATTTAATATCTTACTAGAAAGTTATTAATACTCATACATATTTTGATTGAATAAAACTTATTTTTTTAAATACAGTGTTTTAATTTTGACCTACAAAAACAGCAATTTCATATGGTACAAAGTAGTAGAAGGTTTTCTCCATTTACCTGTGACTAGTTAGAGGTGAGTACAAAATATTTTCAATACAGTTGTAAAATATATATCTTTACAGTTTTAGAAAATGAAATGATATAAATTCTAATACTAGGTACTCCTCTGTGTGACATCTTTACCAGTTGAAGCAGGTTAAATGCAGTATTTTTGGCTGACTCTGACATTTGATGTGTTCAGTAGCATACTTGAAAATCCCATTTTGCTTACATTATAGTTTTTATTAGAGATACACAATTTTTTAAATGTTTAAGGATCTAGTCATGTTCTTGAAATCCTAGTAAGTGCTGATTTTTAAGAAATGATGCACTGCATGCTAAATGCTTATTCCTAGCATCAGGTCATGATTTTTTATAATACAGTTAGATATTGAGTAGAACCTTACAGTGTCCTCAGGAGTTAACATTTTTCATGGTAGTACTTGCGTTGTACTTATTGTTAAAATTGATTTTGTGGTTTCTTAAGCCATCTGTTGCTTACACTTTCAGTAGTTGGGTGAAAGTGAAGTAACCTCTCCCAAGCTAGTATAAAGATACTTGATTCATATTGAGATTCTTTTCCATTTCCAAGTAGTTGTTTTTAAAAACTTACAGTTGAATTTTTATTCAAGTATTTAGGTCTTCAGAGCACCTTATTTAAATAAGAATCTGTAAATATTCAAAAGAAAACTCATGGTTGACTGACAGTGAGTCACTGAAAAACTATAAAATCATAGTTCATGAATGTTTTCATGTCTTTGAAGTACTTTTCTTTACTAGTTCATTTGTCTCCATATGACACTAAGTCAAAAATTATCTAGACAGTTTTTGATAGGAAAAATGATGAACTATAAGAATGGCCAGGTACCAATTTGTCCAATTTGACCCAAATAAGGCTATTAAACAAATTGTTATGGCTTTGTTAGGACAAGTGATGAGCTTCCCTAAACATTTTTAAATATTCATTGATAGAAAGAAATGTACATAGGTCGAATAGCCTTCCAG
Source organism: Panthera onca (assembly GCF_046562875.1). Classification (NCBI taxonomy): domain Eukaryota; kingdom Metazoa; phylum Chordata; class Mammalia; order Carnivora; family Felidae; genus Panthera; species Panthera onca. The sequence continues at coordinate 48,831,607 of NC_138344.1, forward strand.
TAGCATTGCACATTTTTTTATGTAATCCTTTTCTTTCACTGAAAGGCCTCATCTTGCATGCACACAGATACACACCCACATACACACCCACACAATTGAACAGGAAATCATAGTTTCTCTTACATTCTCAAGTTTTGTCTAGTTTAACCTGACTGACCCTCAGCAACTAGGCTCTCTCACGACAGCTAGTCATGATAGTTTTAATGCATCAGTTCCTTTCTCAGAACTCACTTTTTATTCATTTCACTGCTTCTAGATGCTACTGGACTCACTAATGCTGAAACAGCTTAGTTTGTAAAAGAAAATTTATTCTTCAGATAGAGTGCTTAGAATTAGATTTGTGATCAGTGTTTCTTTCCTTTGGTGTGAAATACTTTTAGAGTACTGCTATTATGATTCTTGTTAATCCAAATTAGATTATGTACATAAAGCAAGATTTTTCTTGTAATAGTGCTTATTCTTCTTAGAGTAACAATATAAAAAAATCCAATCTTTTTTTTTTTTTTTTTTTTTTAGACTCCCATCTCTGCCTACTGGTAGGGAAAAAAACCTCAATAGTGTGGGTCACCATGAATTCTGCTAACTTTAATCATCCAAATAAGTATCAGGAGTCTTCATCTAGTATTCTTTCAAACTTGTTTGTCTTGAACATATTAAGAGTGCTAGTACTTATTGTCCATACTATAGTAATTGTATTTAATAGTAAAAAAAAAAAAAAATGTAAGTAATGGTTTTTTCTAAGGGAGCTCTAAAGAATTTTTGAGTTTCTTTTTTATAGTGTATAGAGGTTTCATATGCATGAACATTTGTGCTATTTTAGATTTTTTTTAATTAAAAAGTTCGGTTAAGAGCATCCAGGCTCCCAAAGTTCATTTGTAAATAGTGGTTTGGAACATTATATAAGATGATTAGATTGTTAGGAAAGCTCATAAAGGCTTATTTAAACCATAATGTAGTTAAGCGATAGTATCATGCTGAACACTCAGTTTTCTTTAGGGAACCAATCAGTGTAGGAGGTAGAAAGAAACAGAGGTCTTCCTTTTTCCTGATGTGATTCAGGTAAGTTTAGTTTCTTGGTGTTAGTGTTTCCTAGTTGCCCTCTTACATCCTAAACCCTCCGGTGGAATGCTATATAAGTCAGCTTGCCTCTTCCCTTACTGGATGCCCTGTGCTCCAAAATTCCATATTTTTCCTCCAATCAAAATTCCCATTTCTTTCTGTGGTTATGGCTGGCTAGATTTTAAGGAAAAAGTGTTTTCCACCAAGATGCAAATGAAGATAGTGAAGAAAGTGGGATTAAACATTTTTTTTAAGACTGCTTATTCAGAATGAAGTTTTATCTAATATCTAAGATTTCAGACAATATGACCACATTTCAAGTACTGTAGGAAGCAGTATTTTTATCAAATTGATGGATGCTGTCTTGAGAGTACTTCCCAATTTCCTTTAGGTTTTTGGATATTTTCATAGTTTCCTCAACTTTTGAACTCAGAGGTTTCTTCTCATTTCCACATTTTAGTAACTTCCCCCTTTTCTGTATTCTCTTTATCCAGTAGAGCAGTATAGAAGTCACATCTGCATTTTTCCAACTTTTGGTACAGTAGTGGAAGTCTAGAGGTACTCCTGGAGTAAGGAGGCTAAGGCTGGCATTAACATCTCCTAAGACATATGGTCTAGGGGAAATGAAAAATGGCTGTCAATAAGCCAGACATGAATACGTCAGAGGCTGCCTGTATTTCATTGAAAATTTTTATTGAAAACCCGAGATAAGCTTCATCTTTGTCAGTTTGTCAAAATACATTACTTGCAATTATATTAAAACTTATTCTAAATACCTGTACTTTTCTTGTTCTGTAGATGATATAGATGATGTTGCTTGTTAGTTAAAATATCTTTTATAAAAGAAAGTCCTGCTTCTTATCATGATGTATGTGACTTAAATGACTGTTTCATATTAAAACTATTTCTTCCTTATGTACTGTTTACATATACCTCTTTTTGGGATATTAGTTCAGTACTTTTATACAAATCTGAGTGTGTTCCACATTGGTGACATGTATTTTTGCAGTAATTTTTTGTTTTGTTCTTAGAGCATGTCTGAAGTAACACATGCACTAGTGCTGTGGTCTGTGGCAAAATTACTGTAATTCAAATTGGAAAATAAAATGTTTCCAGACTTTGTCCAACATTTATTCCTATGGCAAAGGAAATTACTATGTAATACTAATTATTTCTTACGCTGGTATGTTTAAGCTACTCTATGAAGTATGTGAAACATCAATATTTGTGGATTAGTAGATGGCCTGATGTTTTGAAATGGGAGAGAGCAGTAAAATTTGGTGTTAGCAATTCATAACACTCATAATACAATAAATACTTCTGAAAATTTTGTTTTTCCTCTTACAGTTATAACTTATTAAGGAATTATTATCTTAATTGGTGGTACATATTAGGACTTTTTTTTTTTTAGCCCATATCATTAAAATTACATTCTAGACTTTGAACCTAGTCTGATATCTTCCAACAAAAGATATCATTCACTTCTTCATAACCAAAATAAGTAGAAATGCTAATCTTCATTTTTTAAGAAACTATTATAATGCCATAAAACTCCTCTAATTTACTTAGAATTTGTAACCATTGATACAAAGACTTGAATGGTGTTTACTTTGTACTATCTGATGAAAAGATTTGTTAATAAAAGTCATAAGGTTTTAAGGAAAAATGTTTAATCTTAGAAAAATGTGAAGCTTTATAAAGCATTTAAGAATACTGCATAGCTTTATAAAGCATTTGTTTGAGAATACAAAAGCATTCTTTTGCCATTAAAACAAGTACACAGAAGAATTGTAATTGATAATGCTTGGCCAGTGCAAATTTGTATTTTTGAAATTATATACTTGAAAGAAAAAGAAAAAAAAGAATGCTCATGAGTGCTTAAACTGCATATCTTTTTAAATATTCAAATTTTTAGACTTTTATCAATTCAAACTATCCTGAGTAAGGCTTTGCTGTATTAGTGATGTATATTATAAGATAAATGTTTACCTGTGTTATGTTAATGGTATCTCTATACAGCATCATTTTTGGCTTGGTTGTTGTGTGGTGTATTTTGTACACTTGGTTGTCAATTATTGATAGGATTGACATAGCAATAAATCTGATTCAGTTCTTAATATTTAAAAAAATACCATATACCATACTGTGGCATAATTCCATTATATTTTATTTGAATCCCTAATGTTTTCATGGGTCTATTTTGAGGGTTAAAAATTTAGAATTACATGTTAGAAATTTATTTTTTCCTGGTACCTTCAAATACAATCTCTTAGAAATGGGTCTGCTTCTATTTAAATCATAGAGGTTTTAAGAAGAATTAGTATTAATTAATTCAGGAATTGCTTTGTGGAAAAATTTCAAGTATGAAATGACTAGGTTACCCCCAAATTGTTTATTTTCTTTATATGGTTTTGTACAGGTTACAGTTTTCAGAGAAGCAAAATTGGCTTGGTAACTGATTGAATATAGTAGATAATGGATAGTTTGTCTAAGGGCTTCCAAGTATTAAACCAAAAATTCTCAATTCTGAATTATTTTTAATAATTACTATTAATAGTGGTAAGCCAATTTATCTTTTTCTTTTGATTCTTTTAATTTCTTGCTTTTGATCCCTTTCTTTCTTCCTTAAACACCATGCTAGAATTTAAGAGGAGTTTATCTTCCACATTTTAGTTTTTTTATTCTGCAGATAATTAGTAAGACAAGTAGAAGTTCCACTTTCAAAACAGTCCATGTTATTGTTGGCCATTCTTTTCAGGGTTCATACTAAATGTCATTTGTGCATTGTATAAAGAATGTTATTTATCAGTATTTAGACCTACTATTGGTAAAAATTATGTATGGCAGGCTTTCTTGAACAATATGTATTGTAAGTTTGTTCCTATAGTGTTATGCTTCAGATTCTTTTAAATAAAGCTAGTTTTCAAAGAGAAAAACAACTGTTTTTTTTAAGTGCTTGACTTTCAACAGGACAATCTTAGGTTATAGGTATGAAAGTCTTGGCTTTGGGTAGGAAATGTTCCAGGAAACACTTACCAGGACAACAGCCTATAATTTACCAGGAATTTAATTTTATACTGAGGACCAAACCAATATTTTTGGATAGGTCTTGTTACATGCATTTTTTCCCCTGTAAAGTTGATACATAACACTGAGCCCTGAGTTTCCTTAGAAAGTCTGAGCATAATCTATCTCTATTTTGATTTTAACAAATTAGGACTTAAGTTCTGTTAATAAAAAATTAATTGGAGAGGAGCTCTACAACCTCACAGCTTAACAATCCCTGAAACAGAAACACCCCTGTAGCAGTATTAAGAAGAAACTTGTCTGAATATAAGATTAATTTTACAAAAGACCTCCAAAGTTTGCTGGAAACATCCATTACGTGTCTAGACTTACATGGAAAGATGCAAGTGGATCTGTCAGTTGATGCAACTTGATATTCGAGGTAATAGGAATGACAATAAGATAAAATTATATCAAGATAAGATTTGAATGCATGAAAGTTCTATTTAAATTTATGGAATGATGGGGCACCTGGCCAGCTCAGTTGGAAGAGTGCAGGGCTCTTGATCTTAGGGTTGTGAGTTCAAGCCCCACAATGTGTGTAGAGATTACTTAAGTAAATAAGAACTTAAAAAAGTTTTAAATAAGTGGAAGGAAAAAATCAAAAATGTGTTTATCTTACGTGCTGTAGAAGAAAGATGTACAGAGACTTCCTATAAAATAACATCGTGAGTGGATGCTCTAAAGCACCCCCTGTGTTTGAAGCATAGTATGATAAATATAAAAAGAAAATTGGGTTCAAAACCAAAAAACATATCCAAGGGCAAAAAATAATAGGAAGAAACCTTGAACCATGCTGAAGCAGCAGCCTGCCTGACTCTAGGTCCAGAGTAGAAATTTGCAGCCAGAAGTTCTAATCTGACAGGGTAATGAGATCTAAAAGTGCAACTACATTTCAAAGCTTGCAAGATGCAATAACAGTATTTTTTAAAAGAAATGTATACCTTTAGATAATTTTTAAGCCCCAAATATAATGAACTAAGTGTTGATCTCAAGAAGATAAGAAAATTTAAAATGTAAGGAAAGTAGAAGAAAGAAAATAGTAAAAAAAAAAAAAAAAAAAAAATAGGAACTAAAAAACAGGAAAGGAATAATAAAGCCACAAGCAGGTTAGTTTTAAAAAGTTGAATAAAATTGATGATCCTCTGGTGAAACTTTTTTTTTTTTTGATGGCAAAAATAACAAGAATGAAAAAGGGGACAAAAAGAGCACTATGTAAAGGCCAAGCTGGTATTCCTCTCTATTGCTGCAGCCACCACTTGTGAAAGGAGGCTAAACAGCAAAACCTACCTCCAGGTGATACGTGGGGCTCCAGCTCATAGGAAGATGTGGGCCCAAGGTTTGCTCAGTTAGTAACTGGTGTCATCAAAGACACTAGTTATTACCAAAGAATTGGTGATAGAAAATCAAAGAATTGAGACATTGAATTAGTATATAACACTTGGCTAAATTGAGGTCTCTAGGACACAATTCAGAGGCAACTTAAAACTTCTAGAAAGGATGAACCCAGAGGAAAGAAAGAAAAAATTAAAGAATATGCCCACTGTAAATCAAAGTTTCAAAATGCATGAAGAAACTGGATGATAAGACAAACAGCCAACCAATACTTTTTGAAATTTCAATCCACTCAAGATGAAGATATTAGAACAGCCTGAAAAGGACTTTAAGATAAGTATGTTACAGGAACCTGAAAGGCAAACTAAAGAATAAAAATTAAAGTTATGAAACGTGGTAAGTAGACATTCATTCATTTACTCAACATTTGTTGAGTGTTTTTTATGTCAGGCACTGTTCTAGATGCTAAAAATATAGCAGTACATGAAACATAAAAATCACCATTGTTAGGAGGTTGTTATTCTAACGAGAAAATAAGCTATAAAGTAGGTTAGAGAACAAGTGCTATGCACAAATAAAAAAGAATGACAGGGAGTGCTCAGGGTGGTAGGGTAAGAGATGGAAGTTCTTAATTTTTAATAGCTCAGTTAAAAGACACTTAAGTAATGACCTGAAGAAGTAAGGGAGACCATCACACAGATAACTGGGGAAGAGAATTCCAGACACAGGTAACAGCAGGTACAATGACCCTGTGGAAAGCATGCTTGGCACATTTCATATATTTCAAGGAGGCCAGTGTGTCTGGAATGGAGTGAACAGGAGGAAAAGTGACAGGAGATGGGGTTGAAAAATTAACAGAAAAGCAGATTATATGGAACTTTGTAGTTCATTGTACAGCTTTTGGCTTTTATTGGAGAGTTTTCAGGGGAGAAGGATCATTCTGAGTGCTGTGTTGAAAAATAGATTCAAGAGGTAAGGAGTTGAAGGAAGAAGACTAGTTAGGAAGCTATTATAATGAATTCCTGTGAAAGATGATGTGATTATAACCACAGAGATAGCAGTGGAAGGAGTAAAATGTGGATCTTGTTTGGTCTTGATTAAAACAAAACAAAACACACAGCTGGGGAAAAGTGACTATGAAATTGGATTATATGACATTGGTGATTATTTTAGTTTTGTTATAATAATGACATTGTTTATTTAATAAAACACCTATTTTTAAAAAGATGAATACTGAAATGCTTATGATTCTTCACCTGGCTTAAAAATAGTCCAGAGGGGAGGGGCATCTGGGTGGCTCAGTGGTCAAGCGTCTGACCCCTGATTTCGGCTCAGGTCATTATTTCACAGTCACAGGATCTAGCCCCTTGTCAGGCTCTGCTGCACTGAGCGTGAGGCCTGCTTAAGATTCTCTCTCTCTCTCTCTCTCTCTCTCTCCCCCTCCCTGCCACCCTACCTCCCTCTCTACCTCTGCTCCTCTCCCCGACTCACTTTCTCTCTCTCTCAAAAAAAAAAAAAAAAAAAAAAAAAAGTCCATCAGGAAGAAAAGGAGCCAAAAAAATCAGTAAGGACATATAAGACTTAATTGATTTTCAAATGTGGCCCAGTTATCACATACAGGAGGATGTTCAAGTGGTAGTTAAGGCATGTTAGTTCCTTATCTCATTCAAGACATGTAAAGATACTGGATAGTTTCAGATTTTTTAAGAAAAAATAGTGGATTATGTATTTGTTTGTTTAGGAGCGTGCATGCATGCATGCAAGCAAAGGGGAAAGGCAGAGAGAGAGGGAGGGAGAGGATCTTAAGCAGGCTTCATGCTCACTGTGGAGCCCTAAAAGGGGCTCAATCTCTCAACCATGAGATCATGACCTGAGCAGAAATTGAGTTGGACTCAACCAACTGAGACACCCAGGCACCCCATGAATTCTGTATTTAAAAAGTCATAACTTCTAAGTAAATTTAAAAGTCACAATTAAAAGAATATAAGTACAATATAGCTTCTAAACCAGCAGAGGGCAAAGCAGAATACAGAAAATTTTATCAAGCCAATAGAAGATAGAAAAGCAGCTAAAAAGAAACTAAGAAAAATGTACCTAAAACCAAATGTAAATGGATTCAGTTCACCTATATGACACTCTCAGATAAGACCAATGAATTTTTTTTTGTCCAAATGACTTTTACAAGAGATACACATAGAAATTTCAAAAGCAAAGGAATGGTTTATGTACAGTGATATTCATTAAGAAGTAGAAAAGCCAAATTCTAAATAATTGTATACTTAAGACCTTCTCTATAATGAAAATTATGAAGAATTAAAAAACTTCATGTTGTATTAAAAAAATGGAAGAAATGATGACAATTGTTAAGTAAAAAAAGTTTAAAAAGTTACATACAGGGGCGCCTGGGTGGCTTGGTCGGTTGGGCGACTGACTTCAGCTCAGGTCATGATCTCACGGTCTGTGAGTTCGAGCCCCGCGTCAGGCTCTGTGTTGACAGCTCAGAGCCTGGAGCCTGTTTCAGATTCTGTGTCTCCCTCTCTCTCTGCTCCTCCCCTGTTCATGCTCTGTCTCTCTCTGTCTCAAAAATAAATGTGAAAAAAAAAATTTAAAAAAAAAAAAAAATAAAAAATAAAAAATAAAAAGTTACATACAAAATGATCACAATTAGTTTTTAAAATAAACATTTTATATGTCTATGTATACCCACCTGGAGATAATTGTCTGGAATATTATAAAATGTTACTGTGTTTATTCCTCGATAATGGAATAATCCTGGATTTTTTTTTCCTGGATTTTTCTCCTCAGTATTGTCAACAATAAATATGTATTCCTTTGGTCATCAGAAAACATAGTTTAAAAAGAAAAGAGTAAACAGATAGCAAAAGGTATAACAGGAAAATGCTAATCAAAGGATGCCACTATAACAATGTTAGTATCAGACAAAACATAATGTAAGGCTATTATAAAAAAGATAGGAGATAACAAATGTTGGTGAGGATGTGGGAAAGAGGAAATCCTTTTGCACTGTTGGTGGGAATGCCAACTGGTCCAGCCACTACAGTTTCCTCAAAAAATTACAAACAGAACTAACATATGATCCAGCAATCCCAATTCTGGGTATCTATCCAAAGGAAGTGAAATGACTATGTCAAGGAGACAACTGCAACCCCATGTTCATTGCAACATTATTTATAATAGCCAAGGCATGGAAACAACTTAAGTATCCCATCAATGGACGGATGGTAAAAAACAAACAATGTGAATATAATATAATATTATTCATCCATAAAAGAGAAGGAAATTCTGCCATGTGCACCAACATCGGTGGACTTGAGGGTATTAGACTAAGTGAAATAAGTCAGAGAAGGACAAATACCACATGATATCACTTTCATGTGGAAGCTAAAAAACTGACATCACAGATACAGAAATTGGATTAGCAGTTGCCAGAGGTAGAAGGGTGGGGGTTAAAATGGGTAAGGGGGTCAAAAGCTATAAACTTCAGTTATAAGATAAATAAATTCTGGTGATGTAATATATAGCATGGTGAGTAAAGTTAACAATACTAGTATCATATATTTGAAAGTTGTTAAGAGGATAGATCTTAGAAGTTCTCGCCATAAGAAAAAAAAATTGTAACTATGTGAGGTGATGGATGTTAACTAAACTTATTGTGATCATTTCACAATACATATATCAAGTCACCAGGTTGTACCCCATGCCATATGTCAGTCATATCTCAATAAAACTGGGAAAACGACTTCTGGTTACACATTTTAAAAATACATGTAAGGACAAAAATATTAATAGGAAGGAGAACATTTTGTAATTATAAAAGGAATGACCCACCAAAATGATCAAACAATCGTGAATACATATGCTTACCACAGAGTTTCAACATAGATGAAACAAAACACAACTACAGGAAGAAAAAAGTAGTAATTGTGTGAGATTTTTAAAGAAATTTGTATCAAAAGTGATAGCTCAAGTATATGTTATATGTTAAATAACAAACATGTATCAAGATCCATTTTGAATATTAAACCAAATGTGGCAAAAACAATAGCATGTTGTTATTTCACATAAAATGAAGTTTAAAGATAGATGGTTCCAGGACTGGTATATTCATCAGCTCAGTATCAGGAAACCATGTAGATTTCTCTGTGGTTCTCTTGGCTTTCCTTTCATGGTTGCAAGATGGTTATCATTGTTCTATATATCATCTTCTCACAGAATAACATCCAAAGCAAGCAGGAAAGGAGGCTCATGTTGCTCTATGTTTATCAAAGAAGAAGATCCATTCTGGAGAAGTTGGCGGTGTAGGAGGACGCTGGGCTCACCGCGTCCTGCTAGTCACTTAGATTCCACTCACATCTGGCTAAATAACCCAGAAAACCGCCAGAAGACTAGCAGAACGGACTCTCTGGAGCCAAGCGCAGACGAGTGACCCACGGAAAAGGGTAGGAAGGGTGGCGAGGCGGTGCGCGCTACACAGACTGGCGGGAGGGAGGTGGGGCGGTGGAGGGGCAGCCCGCCCAGCAAGACAGAGCCCCCAAAGTCTGGCTGGCAAAAGTGGAGGGGCCGGACTGTGTGAGTTCTGACAGCCAGCGGGACATAACATCTGGAATGTTATAAGTCAACAGCTCTGCTTGGAGAGCAGGACAGTGAGAGGACACCAGGAGGGAGAGGTATTGAGCCCTGGAAGACAGCTCAGCTTGGCAGGGAACAAAGGTGCTGGCCAGTGCCATCTCCATCTCCCATCCCCCAGCCGAAATCCCAAAGGGAACCAGTTCCCACCAAACTTGCTTGCACCCCGCAAAAACCCAAAGCTGTGCTTCTGTGGATCCATCCCTCCAACGGGTCTGCCTGCTTCCCTCCCAGTGCTGCAGGGCCCCTTCTGAGGGCACCACCAACGACACAGTGAGCTAAGCCTGCCCCTCCCACCCCTGTGCACCTTGCAGATCCACCCTGGCTAATATGCCAGATCCCATCAAAGCAGCACCACAAGCCTGGCAGTGTGCAAGTAGCCCAGACAGGTGCCATACCACTCCACAGTGAGCCCTGCCCCTGGGAGAGGGGAAGATAAGGTACACACCAGTCTGACTGTGGCCCCAGGGGTGGGCTGGGGACAGATATCAGGTCTGATTGCAGCCCCACCCGCCACACAAATTACTCCAGACAGCACAGAAGTGCCCTGCAGCTCCACGCCACTCCAGGGACTATCCAAAATGACAAAATGGAAGAATTCTCCTCAAAAGAAACTCCAGGAAGTAGCGACAGCTAACGGATTGATCAAAAACGATTTAAGCAATATAACGGAACAAGAATTTAGAATAATAGTCATAAAATTAATTGCTGGGCTTGAAAAAAGTATAGAGGACAGCAGAGAATCCATTGCTACAGAGATCAGGGAACTAAGAAACAGTCATGAGGAGCTAAAAAATGCTATAAATGAGGTGTAAAATAAAATGGAGGCGGCCACAGCTCGGATTGAAGAGGCAGAGGAGAGAATAGGTGAATTAGAAGATAAAATTATGGAAAAAAAGGAAGCTGAGAAAAAGATAAAAAAATCCAGGAGTATGAGGGGAGAATTAGAGAACTAAGTGATGCAATCAAACAGAACAATATCTGTATAATAGGGATTCCGGAAGAGGAAGAGAGAGAGAAAGGGGCTGAAGGGGTACTTGAAGAAATCAGCTGAGAACTTCCCTGATCTGGGGAAGGAAAAAGGCACTGAAATCCAAGTGGCACAGAGAACTCCCTTCAGATGTAACTTGAATCGATCTTCTGCACAACATATCATAGTGAAACTGGCAAAATACAAGGATAAAGAGAGAATTCTGAAAGCAGCTGGGGATAAACATGCTTTAACATATAAATGGAGACCGATAAGACTAGCGGCGGATCTATCTACTGAAACTTGGCAGGCCAGAAAGGAATGGCAGGAAATCTTCAATGTGATGAACAGAAAAAATATGCAGCTGAGAATCCTTTATCCATCAAGTCTGTCATTCAGAATAGGAGAGATAAAGGTCTTCCCAAACAAAAACTGAAGGAATTCATCACCACTAAACCAGCCTTACAAGAGATCCTAAGGGGGACCCTGTGAGACAAAGTACCAGAGACATCACTATAAGCATGAAACCTGCAGACATCACGATGACTCTAAACCCATATCTTTCAATAATAACATTGAATGTAAATGGACTAAATGTTCCAACCAAAAGACATAGGGTATCAGAATGGATAAAAAAAAACAAGACCTATCTATTTGCTGTCTACAAGAGACTCATTTTAGACCTGAGGACACCTTCAGATTGAGAGTGAGGGGATGGAGAACTATCTATCATGCGACTGGAAGTCAAAAGAAAGCTGGAGTAGCCATACTTATACCAGACAAACTAGACTTTAAGTTAAAGGCTGTAACAAGAGATGAAGAAGGGCATTATATAATAATTACAGGGTCTATCCATCAGGAAGAGCTAACAATTATAAATGTCTATGCACCGAATACGGGAGCCCCCAAATATATATAACAATTACTCACAAACATAAGCAACCTTATTGATAAGAATGTGGTAATTGCAGGAGACTTTAATACTCCACTTACAACAATGGATAGATCATCTAGACACAGGATCAATAAAGAAACAAGAGCCCTGAATGATATATTGGATCAGATGGACTTGACAGATATATTTAGAACTCTGCGTCCCAAAGCAACAGAATATACTTTCTTCTCGAGTGCACATGGAATCTTCTCCAAGATAGATCACATACTGGGTCACAAAACAGCCCTTCATAAGTTTACAAGAATTGAAATTATACCATGCATACTTTCAGACCACAATGCTATGAAGCTTGAAATCAACCACAGGAAAAAGTCTGGAAAACCTCCAAAATAATGGAGGTTAAAGAACACCCTACTAAAGAATGAATGGGTCAACAAGGCAATTAGGAAGAAATTTAAAAATATATGGAAACAAATGAAAATACAACAATCCAAACGCTTTGGGTTGCAGCAAAGGCAGTCCTAAAAGGAAAATACATTGTAATCCAGGCCTATCTCAAGAAACAAGAAAAATTCCAAATACAAAATCTAACAGTACACCTACAGGAAATAGAAGCAGAACAGCAAAGACACCCCAAACCCAGCAGAAGAGAAATAATAAAGATCAGAGCAGAAATAAACAATATAGAATCTAAAAAAACTGGTGAGCAGACCAATGAAACCAAGAGTTGGTTTTTTGGAAAAAAAAAAACGATAAACCTCTAGCCAGGCTTCTCAAAAAGAAGAGGAAGATGACCCAAATAGATAAAATCATGAATGAAAATGGAATTATTACAACCAATCCCTCAGAAATACAAACAATTATCAGGGAATACTATGAAAAATTACATGCCAACAAACTGGACAACCTGGAAGATATGGACAAATTCCTAAGCACCCACACACTTCCAAAACTCTAACAGGAAGAAATAGAAAGCTTGAACAGACCCATAACCAGCAAAGAAATTGAAGCAGTTATCAAAAATCTCCCAACAAATAAGAGTCCAGGGCCAGATGGCTTCCCTGGGGAATTCTACCAGACATTTAAAGCAGAGATAATACCTATCCTTCTCAAGCTGTTCCAAAAAATAAAAAGGGAAGGAAAACTTCCAAACTCATTCTATGAAGCCAGCATTACTTTGATTCCTAAACCAGACAGAGACCCAGTAAAAAAAGAGAACTACAGGCCAATATCCCTGATGAATATGGATGCAAAAATTCTCAATAAGATACTAGCAAATCGAATTCAACAGCATATAAAAAGAATTATTCACCATGATCAAGTGGGATTCATTCCTGGGATGCAGGGCTGGTTCAACATTCGCAAATCAATCAACGTGATACATCACATTAATAAAAGAAAAGATAAGAACCATATGATCCTGTCAATCGATGCAGAAAAAGAATTTGACAAAATTCAGCATCCTTTCTTAATAAAAACCCTCGAGAAAGTCAGGGTAGAAGGAACATACTTAAACATCATAAAAGCCATTTATGAAAAGCCCACAGCTAACATCATCCTCAATGGGGAAAAACTGAGAGCTTTTTCCCTGAGATCAGGAACACGACAGGGATGTCCACTCTCACCGCAGTTGTCTAACATAGCGTTGGAAGTTCTAGCATCAGCAATCAGACAACAAAAGGAAATCAAAGGCATCAAAATTGGCAAAGATGAAGTCAAGCTTTCACTTTTTGCAGATGACATGATATTATACATGGAAAATCCAATAGACTCCACCAAAAGTCTGCTAGAACTGATAGATGAATTCAGCAAAGTCGCAGGATACAAAATCAATGTACAGAAATCAGTTGCATTCTTATACACTAATAATGAAGCAAGAGAAAGACAAATAAAGAAACTGATCCCATTCACAATTGCACCAAGAAGCATAAAATACCTAGGAATAAACCTAACCAAAGATGTACAAGATCTGTATGCTGAAACTATAGAAAGCTTATGAAGGAAATTGAAGAAGATATAAAGAAATGGAAAAACATTCCGTGCTCATGGGTTGGAAGAATAAATATTGTTAAAATGTCAATACTACCCAAAGCTATCTACACATTCAATGCAATCCCAATCAAAATTGCACCAACATTCTTCTCGAAGCTAGAACAAACAATCCTAAAATTTGTATGGAACCACAAAAGACCCCGAATAGCCAAGGTAATTTTGAAGAGGAAGACCAAAGCAGGAGGCATCACAATCCAAGACTTTAGCCTCTACCTCAAAGCTGTAATCATCAAGACAGCATGGTATTGGCACAAAAACAGACACATAGACCAATGGAATAGAATAGAAACCCCAGAACTAGACTCACAAAAGTACGGCCAACTAATCTTTGACAAAGCAGGAAAGAATATCCAATGGAAAAAAGACAGTCTCTTTAACAAATGGTGCTGGGAGAACTGGACAGCAACATGCAGAAGAATGAAACTAGACCACTTTCTTACACCATTCACAAAAATAAACTCAAAATGGATAAAGGGCCTGAATGTGAGACAGGAAACCATCAAAACACTACAGGAGAAAGCAGGAAAAAAACCTCTCTGACCTCAGCCGCAGAAATTTCTTACTTGACACATCCCCAAAGGCAAGGGAATTGAAAGCAAAAATGAACTATTGGGACCTCATGAAGAGAAAAAGCTTCTGCACTGCAAAGGAAACAGTCAACAAAACTAAAAGGCAACCAACAGAATGGGAAAAGATATTTGCAAATGACATATCAGACAAAGGGCTAGTATCCAAAATCTATAAGGAGCTCACCAAACTCCACAACCAAAAAACAAATAATCCAGTGAAGAAATGGGCAGAAAACATGAATAGACACTTCTCTAAAGAAGACATCCAGATGGCCAACAGGCTCATGAAAAGATGCTCAACGTCACTCCTCATCAGGGAAATACAAATCAAAACCACACTCAGATATCACCTCATGCCAGTCAGAGTGGCCGAAATGAACAAATCAGGAGACAATAGATGCTGGAGAGGATGTGGAGAAATGGGAACCCTCTTGCACTGTTGGTGGGAATGCAAACTGGTGTTGCCACTGTGGAAAACAGTGTGGAGGTTCCTCAAAAATTAAAAATAGATCTACCCTATGACCCAGCAGTAGCACTGCTAGGAATTTATCCAAGGGATACAGGAGTGCTGATGCATAGGGGCACTTGTACCCCAATGTTTATAGCAGCACTTTCAACAATAGCCAAATTATGGAAAGAGCCTAAATGTCCAACAACTGATGAATGGATAAAGAAATTGTGGTTTATATACACGATGGAATACTACGTGGCAGTGAGAAAGAATGAAATATGGTCTTTTTAGCTATGTGGATGGAAATGGAGAGTGTGATGCTAAGTGAAATAAGTCATACAGAGAAAGACAGATACCATATGTTTTCACTCTTATGTGGATCCTGAGAAACTTAACAGAAGACCATGGGGGAGGAGAAGGGGAAAAAAAAGTTAGAGAGGGAGGGAGGCAAACATAAGAGACTCTTAAAAACTGAGAACAAACTGAGGGTCTATGGGAGGTGGGAGGGACGGGAGGGTGGGTGATGGACATTGAGGAGGGCACCTGTTGGGATGAGCACTGGGTGTTGTATGGCAACCAATTTGACAATAAATTTCATATTAAAAAAATTAAAAATTAAAAAAATTTTAAAAAGTTCAAATATCTTAAAAGTTGATAAACTAAGCTTTATCCAAACCACAGAATGTGAGGAAATATTTGAAAAACATATCTGACAAAGGACTTGTATCCAAATATATAAAACATGTTCACAATTCAATAGGAACATAGACTATTTTTTAAAAAAATATATTAAAAGACATTAACAGACAATTTAGAAAAGAGTGAAATGCAAAAAAGCACATGGAAAGATGCTTAACATCTTTAGTCACTAGGAAAATGCAACTCAAAAGCATAAAATATACCAACTATTAGATTTGCTAAAATTTATTTAATAGTGCTAATATTATTAAGAGTTGGCAAATATGCAAAGTAACCAAAACTTTCATACACTGCTGGTAGGAACAGAACATTTGTACTTTTGAAATCGTTTGGCAGTTTCTTGTAAAATTAAAGATACACCCACCACTAATCTGCCAAGCTGAAGCTGGAATATTCTTGTGTTTGGATGCATCTGCAAGTGAAAAACACCTTTACCTCTGCTTGTGTGAGTGAGATATAATTCTACCTCTAGAATGTACTGATAAATTATAAAGCTCTTAAAATAAAGTAGCACTATTCTGACTGGATTGGAGCATTTGTCCCCTTCTCCCCCGCTTGAGGACATTTGACAACGTCTAGAGATATTTCTGGTTGTCACAACTTGGAGGTGTTTCTGGCATCCAGTGAGTAGAGGCTTGGTGTGCTGCCAAACACCTTACAAGGTCCTGGGTAGCCCTGCATAACCAAGAATCGTCTGCCCTACATGTCAATAAGTGGCAATGGTGAGAAAACTTATTATAGAGACTAAAAAGCATTAATATAAATCTAATAATTTCAAATTTTCCCCAAAATAAAGAAACTAAACAACTAATACTTTAAGTGTGGTAATCTTTTAAGAAAAAAATTATCCTCACAAAAGCTGCTAACTCAGAGCCATTTTAAAAAAATAAGAAATCAAGTTCATGCAATCAAATCAGACTTATTTGATAATTTAGGTTTAAAAACTGGCTATACCTTCTTCCTGATTATATTAGTGTGAAGTAAAATACAAATGTACATTTTATTCTTTTAAAGATGTGGATTTGTTTTCTCTTGAAGAGAATAATTAATCTGAACTTCCTACCATTTTCTGTATAGAGTTGATTAAATATACTATCATGACTCCTACATATTTAGGATAAGGAACAATGAAAAATTTTGTTTAATCAAATTGCTTTATAATTCTAACAACATTTTTAATATCAGGAATATATTATGTTCTAAAAGGGTGTTAGTTTAAATGTTAACTTTAAGACCTTGAACTATATTAAGTTGAATTAATTAATTAATAATCTTTGGATGCTCTGATAATTTCTAAGTAATTTAGAATATAACTCTGCATAATTTTCATACATACAGTTTTGGATTGCATTATCTTGGTTATAGAGTGGTTCTGTCTTTGGGTCCTGTTATTGTGAAATTCACAAGCATGAAAGAGATGACTGTGTGACCATATTATGTGTACTTCTGAGCTGTACTGGTCCACTAAATTCTTGTTGCATATGACAGGTAATTCTCAGTGGCCTCTTCCCAGTAGTTTCTGTGAAGTGTAAGTTGTATTCTGTGAATATGA
Source organism: Panthera onca (assembly GCF_046562875.1). Classification (NCBI taxonomy): domain Eukaryota; kingdom Metazoa; phylum Chordata; class Mammalia; order Carnivora; family Felidae; genus Panthera; species Panthera onca. Next base: position 48,848,902 of record NC_138344.1, read on the forward strand.
ATGATAAAGACTATCCTAGGTGCAATCCTGGCAAGAAATCATGAAGAGAGTAGTTTTATTCTAAAGTATTTGATGCAGAATGTTATAGAAGATAAAAACATGAATGGATGAGGAAAATTATAGAAGTTATGCATAAAGTTAACTTTATTTGCCTTGGTTCATAATATGCACAGGTAAGAAGTCTAAAAAGGAGCAATGAAATATGTTAAAAATTTTGGCAAATTTTACTTAGTTTGTGTGTGTGTGTGTGTGTGTGTGTGTGTGTGTGTGTGTTTATTTATTTATTTTTGAGAAAGGGAGTGAGCAGGGTAGGTACAGAGAGAGAAGGAGACAGAGAATCTCAAGGAGGCTCCACGTTGTCAGCACAGAGAACCCATGAACCATGAGGTCATGACCTGAGCCGAAACCAAGAGTTGGATACTTAACCGACTGAGCCACCCAGGCACCCCAAATCTTGCTTAGTTTTTATCATAAGATGATTTTAAAAAATTTAAGATAGGGGCACGTGGGTGGCTTAGATGTTTAAAAGCACCTGACTCTTGGTTTCAGCTCAGGTCATGATCTGGAAGTTTGTGAGATTTGAGCCAAGCCTGCTTGGGATTCTCCCTCTCTCTCTGCCTCTCTCTCTCAATAAAATAAAATAAACATTTAAGAAGATAAAATAAAACATCTTTTAGATGTAAAATATCTTTTTCCAAGAGGTCCCTAGGAAGTCACAAGGATTCATTCTTTTATCTTACAAAAAATAAATAAAAGGTCCAAATATTTTGGATTGCCAGATATGTTTCATATTTCTTAATTGTTTCAACATTATTGTAAGAACTGCATGGAAAGAGTTGTCAAAAGAAAAATTAAATCTTTTCTAGGTCAACCTTTAGGTAAATACTACTTATATAAACATATTTGAGAGATTATGAACTTAATTTGTCAGTGTCCTCACTATCCACAGTATGTTTTTCCCCCTTGGGGGAAACATTGATTAAATGCTTATTAAATAGTTATGTATTGCATCCTCTTAGAGAAGTTTACTCTCCTCATTCTCATTTAGCATCAACCAATCAGTCTCATCATAAGAGGGTATTTCTGTTTTTCTCTCATGCTTGCCTGAAGTCTCTGCTGTAAGCCACAGGTTAGAAATGGGGTCTTCAAGGGAACCTGGGTTAAGTGTCTGACTCTTGATTTTAGCTCAGGTCATGATCTCACAGTTCATGAGTTTGAGCCCTGCATTGGGCTCTGCGCTAACAGCACAGAGCCTGCTTGGGATTCTCTGTCTCTCTCTGCTTCTCTCACTCTCTCCAGATCTCTAATAATTAATTAATTAATTAATTAAATTTTTAAAAACTGGGTCTTCAGTCAAGGTAGAGAATCTTTGAGTCTTGAAGAAAAGATTTTATTAGGTACTTTTCAAGGTACTTGGTTGCTTATATAGTTACTCTTCTAGGTAACTACCGGTAGCTCAAGAAATTAAGACAATGAGCAGTGAAACATGGATGGATCTGAGAAATACTTAAGACTTGGAGATTGATTGGATTTGTACTCTCTTTCAAAGGTATAGTTGTCAAAGTCAACAGCATTCAGTTCAGGAATATTAAAAGCTTCACTATTATTCCTATTCAAGTAGAAAGCTATTTCATGTATGCCAGGATGTGCATCAGAAAAAAATGCTTATGGCGGAGTCCAGGAGAAAAGCCCTGGATCTGTTCAAATGTCTAAATAAAAACAATATTGAGCACTTTACACAAAATCCTATTTAATCCTCTCAACACCCTACAAATAGATATTATTGCCTCTATTTTACAGATTGAGGTAACTAAGATTCAGGGGGGTGAGAAACTTGCTCAAGGTCATACAGTTAGTAAAAGTAGAGTTGGGGTTCTAACACAATTACCCTGATTTAAAACAATTAATAAATAATTGATAAGTGATTTTTGCCCGAATGCGTGACCTTAGATCCTGAATCCCTGTTTTTGATAATCCTTCTCTGAACTTCTTCTATCTGCATTTTCTCCAAAAGGCAAAGATGTTGGTTGGAAGGATGTGCCATCTGGCACCCATGCTCCCTCTTCCAGACCATGTTTGGGCTTCCCCAAATCTGTAATCCTTGTCCAGTAGCCCTCGGATGCTTTAGGAACATCATGAGTCTTTTCTCTGGCAAGCCTGCTAAGGGTAGCCTGCGCTGCTGCTGCTTTATTTTTTAATAGAGCTAAAATTGATACATAACATTATTAGCTTCAAGTATACAATATAATAATTTGATCTTTGTATACACTACAAAGCAATCACCACAATAACTCCAGTTCATGTGTTATCATATGATTAACCCCCTTCACCCATTTTGCCTACCTTCCATTCCCTTCCCTTCTGATAACCACCAAACAGTTCTCTGTATCTATGTGTTTTGTTTTGTTTGAGACACGCACACACGTGTGTGTGTGTGTGTGTTCATTTCATGTAAATGAAATCATACAATATTTGTCTTTCTCTGACTTATTTTACTTAGCATAATACCCTCAAGGTCAAGGTCCACACGTGGTGTTGCAAATGGAAGAATTTCCTTCTTTTTATGGCTGAATAGTATTCCACTGTACATATACCATGTCTTCTTTTTCAATTCATCCATCAATGGACATTTAAGTTCTTTCCATATCTTAGCTAATATAAATAGTGTTGTAATAAACATCAAAGTGATATATCTTTTTTAAATTAGTATTTTCTTCTTTTTCAGATAAATACCCAGAAGTGGTATAGCTGGATCATATGGTAATTGTATCTTTAATTTTTTTAGGAACCTGCATATTATTTTCCATAGTAGCTGCACCAGTTTGCATTCCCATCAACAGTGTATGAAAGTTCCTTTTCCTCCACATCCTCTCCAACACTTGTTATTTCTTGTGTTGTTTTTTTCTTTTCATAACAGTCATTCTAAGAGGTGTGAGGTGATATCACATTGTGGTTTTGACTTGCATCTCCCTGATGATTAGTGATATTGAAGATCTTCTTATGTGTCTGTTGTTCATTTGTATGACTTCTTTGGGAAAATGTCTGTTTAGAAATTCTGTCCATTTTTTAATTGGATTGTTCATTTTATTAGTTTCTGAGTTATTTACATATTTTGGATGTGGATATGTGATTTGCCTTTCATCTTACTGATGGTTTCCTTTGCTGTGCAGAAGCTTTTTAGTTTGATGTAGTCCCACTCATTTATTTTTGCTTTTGTTGCCTTGGCTTGTGGAATAAAATCCAAAAATTCAATGTTAGTATCAATGTCAAGACACTTACCACCTGTGTTTTCTTGTAGGAGTTTTACAGTTTCAGGTCTTATATTCAAGTATTCAATCCATTTTGAGTTAATTTTTGTTTATGGTGTAAGGTAGTGGTCTAATATTCTTTTGTAATATCTAATATCATTCTAATGTGTGGCTATTCAATTTTCCCAACACTAGTTATTGAAGAGATTGTCCTTTCCCCATTGTATATTCTTGATCATAAATTAATTGGCCATATATGTATGGTTTTATTTCTGGGCTGTCTATTCTGTTCCATTGATCTATATGTCTGTTTATGCCAGTACTATACTGTTTTGATTACTATAGTTTTGCAGTGTAGTTTGAAAGTAGGGAGTGTGATGGTTTCAGCTTTGTTCTTCTTTCTCAAGATTGCATTGGTTGGCCTGTACTTCTTGTGTGTATATCCCTTTCCTCAAGGAAAAGCTTTCATTATGCAATATTCCTGCAGAAAATTCCAAGGAGACTAAGAATTTCAAATGTAAACTTGGTCTTCCAAGTTTAAAAAAAATTTTTTTTAACATTTATTCATTTTTGAAGACACAGAGAGACAGAGCATGAGTGGGGGAGAGGCAGAGAGAGGGAGACACAGAATCTGAAGCGGCGTCCAGGCTCTGAGCTGTCAGCACAGAGTCCAACGCGGGGCTTGAATTCATGAACCCATGAGATTATGATCTGAGTCAAAGTCAGACACCTAACCAACTGAGCCACCTAGGCGCTTTGCAGATATTTTAAATTTTTAATTATGCCCAGCCTATCAATTCTCTTTCATGGATTATGACTTTGGTGTATCTAAATAGTCATCATCAAACTCAAGGCAATCTAGATTTTCTCCTATGTTATTTTCTAAGGGTTTTATAGTTTTTCATTTTATATTTAAATCTGTGATCCATTTTGAGTTCAGTTTTGTGAAAAGTGTAATAGTTATATCTAGATTCACTGTTTTGCATGTGCATGTCTAGTTGTTTCAGGACCATTTGTTGGAAAGACTCTTTTCTCCATTATATTACCTTTGCTCCTTTGTCAAAAATCAGTTGACTATATTCATGTGGGTATATTTCGGGGCTCTCTATTCTGTTCCATTGATTTCTGTGACTATTTTTCTTTGACTACACTGCATTGATTATTTTCTTCCCAAATTGATCTATAGATTCAATGCAATCCCAATCAGAATACTAGCAAGTTATTTTATGAATATTGACAAACTGATTCTACATTTATATGGAGAGGCAAAACACCCAAAATTAGCCAAGACAATACTGAAGGAAAAGAACAAAGTTGAACAATATCCAACTTCAAGACGTGGTACAAGGCTGGCTGTGGCTCCTTGGAGATTTCTAGGAAGCTGGTATGTCTGGCCTCACAAAATGAGCTAAGTACATCCTCTGCCTCTATCTTCTAAAAGAGATTGTAGAGGGGTGTTGGGTGGCTTAGTCAAGTGACTGATTCTTGATTCTGATTCTGATCTCACGCTTCGCGAGATTGAGCTTCATGTCAGGCTCTGTGTTGACAGAGCAGAGCCTGCCTGGGATCGCCTCTCTCCTTCTCTCTCTTCCTCTCCCTTGCTCACATTCTCTCTCCCTCCCAAAATAAAGAAATAAACTTTAAAAAATAAAAGAGATTGTAGAAAATTGGTATAATTTCTTCCTTACATGTTTAGTAGAATTAACGAGTGATCCCATCTAGGCATGGTGCTTTCTGTTTGGGAAAATTATGGATTATTGATTCAATTTATTTAATAGATATAGGCCTAGTAAGTTTTATATCTTAGAGAATTGGTCCATTTCATTGAGGTTATCAAAGTTATAGGCATAGAGTTGTTGATAGTATTCCTTTATTATCTTTTTAATATTCATGGGATCTGTAATTATATCCTCTCTTTTATTTCTGATATTAGTAATTTGTGTCCTCTCTCATTTTTTCTTAGTTAGCCTGGCTTGAGGTTTGTCAATTTTATTACTCTTCAAATAACCAACTTTGTTTTATTGATCTTCTCTATTGAGCTCCTGTTTTCAATTTCATTGATTTTTTTGCTCCAATTTGTATTCTTTTTTTTTTTTTTTTTCCTGCTTAGATTTTACTCCTGTTTTTCTGGTTGCCTAAAGTAAAAGCTTGCATGAATGATTTTATATCTTTCTCTCCTCTAACATATGCATTAACTGCTGTAAATTTCCCTCTAGTCAGTTAAATTTTGATAAAACCCCAGCAAGTTAGAATCTGGTTAAATAGTTTCATCTGAGGGCATACTTTGACAAGAAGAACAGAATGTTTTGGCCTATTTCAAAATGGTGCCTTTTCTCCTCCCCCTATTGGGAGCACAAGGGGATTTTTCTCTGATATTGACTGTGAAAACCTGGTACAGCTTCAGGAAGTAAAATTTCACAGAAGTGTAGGGGCTCCCTGATGACTGGCTCCTCCTGGAGTTTTTATGTCTGAGGCTTACCCATGGTGAGCTCTGGCAATTTGTCAACTACCGTTCCTGTTTTTCTACCTTGGCACTGGCTCCCATGGAGGTTACTTTTCTGATTGGTTGTGATCCCAATTTTTTTTTTTTGGGGGGGGCAGTGATTTTCTCTGTGACCTCACTTTTTTATGGATCTAAGAAGAATTGTTGAATTTTTACTTTGTTCAGCTTTTTACATAGGATGGAGTGGTAACTTCCAAGCTCTTTATATATTAGATCAGACTTTAAAAAAATTAAATAACTGATATTGTGCTAAAACAATCTAATAGGAAAAATCATCAAGATCTCTATTCTATAAGTGTAAATCTGAAATATATGGACCATAAACAAAAATAAAGGAATAGTCACTGTATACTTTCTACATGAGCTCTACCTATATATTCTTATCTAATTGTCAACCACATTGTCTTTTCCTAAAGCCCAAATTTAAAATAGTAAAATAACAAATACATTTAAAACCTAGTGCCTATATTTTGGTCTGAAATGGTATTCTCCATTAAAAAGCACTAAGAGTTCTTGGAGAATAACTGATTCCATTTCCTAGAGATTAAAAAAAAAACAGAAAGAATTTCAAGGTGGGTCTAAATCATCTTGTTCTAAGAATAAAGGATTTTTAAAAGGCTTTTAAAATTCTGGATGGTGTTAAAAATTATAATCAACCTTTCCCAATAGCCAAATATGACAATTTGACCATCAAAAATAAACAAATTATAGTTACTTAATTTTAGGTTAGGAATAAAAAATCAGATTTAATTGTTCATAATGTACATTTTCAATCCCTAAGAACTTCACAATATGTTAGGAGAAAATAGGGACCCTCCTCTACCACAGAGCTAGTTTTTACATTTTTTACTTTAATTTTATATATTTGTCATGTCCAAATAATGCATATATTTGTATATGTACATTATGAATCATAACATAAATAGTACATCCATCACCCAAAATTAGAGAGACAGAGAAAGAAAGATATAACTTGGCAATTTCTTTGGTGCTCTCCAATGGCTTGCTCTGACGTAATGAACAGAATCAAACAAAAATGATCTTGGGTGTTATCTCTGTATCTTCTTGGGGAACCAGACAATATGGCCTAGATCTCTTGTCTCCCCATAAGAAGGACTGCATATGAACTCAGGTGGCCATGGTACTATTACTTTCTTCCAACTAAAGTTTCCCATGTGAGTCAAGTCACATATGAGTCAAGTCCAAAGTATCAAGTCCCCAGATACTGGGTAGTTGACTTTCTTGGACAGGTCTTATAGTTGCACCTAAACCAAGACTAGTGCCCCAGTGATTTCCCTACTGACAAGATTCCTTTTAAGTTTGCCCTGTAAGAAGGGAGAGCCACAGCGGGATGGAATTCCTCTCCTATAATGCAAATTCACACTGAAGATCCAACACATTGCTCTGGCCCCAACGTACTTCTCCTTGAGATGATGGCAGAATGGGGGAAATTGTGTTTTTCTCCTTAGTTTTGTAAGTAGGCTTCCCTTTTCGCCAATAAAACCTAACCTTTAACCTAGTGGTTCTTTTTAAATTATTATTATTTTTTAATGTTATTTTTGAGAAAGAGAGAGAGCATGAGTGGTGGAGGGGCAGAGAGAGAGGGAGACACAGAATCGCAAGCAGGCGCCAGGCTCCGTGCTGTCAGCACAGAGCCCCACATGGAGCTTGAACTCAAGAACCACGAGATCATGACCTGAGCTGAAGTGAGATGCTTAACCAACTGAGCCACCCAGGCGCCCTAGCCTAGTGGTTCTAACTTTGGTGTGGGCCAGATTTACCTAATGGGCTTCTTAAAACACAGATTGCTGTGTCCCACTACCAGAATTTCTGGGTCAGTAGACCTGCAATGGGGTCTGGGAATTTGCATTTCTAGCAAGTTCCCACATAATACTGTTATTATGGTTAGGTGACCACACTCTGAGAACCTCTATCTTAAATCATGCACTGTGTCTATGTGGAAATCAGCTCTGTTGTCTACCACAAAGGATCCCATTGGCACAAGCTTCACCTAGGAGTTAATCATTGTCCTTTATTCTCCTCTACTTGGTTTTATAGTTTTATTATATATGTAGGAATCCTTAACCAATAGATTTGGTTTTATAAAAATGGCATTATTTATTAAGAGTCTCATATGATTTATTCTTTTCACTCATCCATCCAGTGTATAGATATAATTAATTCATTTTCACTGTTCTGTGATATCATTGTGTGAATATAACTATTGATGGACATTTGGTTTGTTCTCAGGTTTTTGCTAGGAAATTGCTATGAAAGCTGCTTCTTTAATCATAGAATTAACCTTGCTTTTTGAAAGGACTCAGTCTAGAGGGAACTCTCCCTCCCTTCGACCTTTCCCTAAATTCTAACATCCTCTTCCTGAGACACCAATGGTGTGTCTTCTACCTTGCTAAGTAAGTAATGAACTCAGCTTGTTCAAGTACATGGGCCTCTGTGGTCTTTGGCTGAAGGGTTATATATAAAATATCTTAACATTCCTTGTTGTGCCTTTTGGTGAATACCAGTTCTTAATTTTAGCTCAAGTTTTCAATGTTTTCCCTTTATAGTTGGTGCTTTTATGTCATATTTAAGAATTCCTGTTGGGGCGCCTGGGTGGCTCAGTCGGTTGAGTGACCAACTTCAGCTCAGGTCATGATCTGACGATTTGTGAGTTCGGGCCCCGCGTTGGGCTCTGTGCTCACAGCTCTGAGCCTGGAGCCTGCTTCGGATTCTGTGTCTCCCTCTCTCTCTGCCCCTCCCCTGCTCATGCTCTGTCTCTCTCTGTCTCAGAAATAAACATTAAAAAAAAAAAAGAATTCCTGTCTTACTCTAAGATCATATGGATATATATTTTTAATATTCAAACTTTTGTCTTGAGTTAATCTGAAATTCATTTGTATGTATGATGCCATATGCATGTAGAAATCTAATCTCATTTTTTCCCATGTGGTAACCATTTCTCCTAGCAGCAATGTATTCAATAGCTATTCCTTTCTGTGCTTTTCCCCACTTGCATGCAGAGCCATCTCTGCCATATATCAAACTTCTATTTATATATGGGTTAAATTAGAGCTTTTCTGTTTTTAAAATGTAGTAAGAAATAGTTTAAGACTTTAAGATTGAATGTCTCAAGGCCTGTGAAATACTGTTTAGATAAGTACATAAAACAATGTGTAAAAGTTAATGTTTTATTGGTATCCGTTGATGCAATCATTCAGTAATAAACTTATCAAGTTTTTTTAAAGGATAATTCATTCACAGTGCAGAAAGTTTAGTAAGACTGTGGTAGGCTGGAGAACAATTTAACTGCAGAGGTGTGTATGTGCTTAACAAAGTGATTGCTAACAGATTTTTTTAGAGCCCCAAACAACACAAAGTATCCCTTTTACTATCTTCCATACATACATTTTCTCACTTGTATTTTTACATAGAGAATCTAGACTTTAAAATTTTATATGAAAGAAATGCATAAATCCTCTCTTTTGGAGCATAGAAAGTCTGAAACAAAATGGTAAGAGTAAGAATAGAACCAAAGGGGAGAGAATGCCAAAAGTAAGGACGAGGGAAAATAAATCTAAGAATGGCTCCCAGTATTCAAAGTTAGAGAACCTTGAGATGATAAACCCCTGACAAAATTGGGTAAGGTACTGAGGGGCGTCCTGTTTGGGGGACAAGATTATATTTTTTTTTCTCTCAAGTCTGCTGCTTCTAAACTTTCCTCAGGGAAATTTTCAGGAGGCTTGAAATTTGTGTTAAAAGCCTCCAAAAGTAAAAAGTTAAAAATCCAAATCCAGGGTGACTGGACGGCTCAGTCAATTAAGCGTCTGACTTTTGGTTATGGCTAAGGTCATAATCTCATGGTTCATGAGTTCAAGCCCATCAGACTCTGTGCCGACAGTGTAGAGCCTGCTTAGGATCCTCTCTCTCCCTCTCTCTCTGCCCCTCCCCTGCTCTCTCTCTCAAAATAAATAAACTTTAAACTCCAAATCTGTAGGTGGCAAGTAGTTCATAGGTGCCGAAATTTCATGTAAATTGTGTTCTTATCTTCTTTTTTAAGCATCAGATTCCAGTAACTTATAAACTGAGTCTAGAGAAAGTAGCCTGGAGAAAAATAATTGGAATAGGAGTTAAGAGATCATGATTTTAATCACAATTCTGCCACTCATGTATGTGGGCAGAGGGTTAAGTGTGTGGGCCTCAGATTCCTTAAATATGCAGGATGAACTACATCACTTTCATATCTCCTTCCGGAGCTAAAGTTCTAAGTCTCCTTAAGCAATTGTAAAATGTACCCATGCAAATCCACGCTATCCTACAGCTTAGTTGCAGCCAAGCATTTGTCACATGAGTCATAGAGTTATTTCTCCCTAGGTCTCAAACCATGGAGTGAACCCGATCTACACTCTTTTGGTGGCGTTAAGGTTGATAGGATTTGGAGCACTACAAGAGTAAGGCCAAGCTCCCAGGCCAGGATATCGGTCTGATCAGGAAATCTCCAAAACAGGAACACCAAATGATGCTCTGACAGCCTCCATAGGAACAAAAGGCCAGTGCTGCAAGACGCATGGGCTCACACCTGCTTCTCCCAGGTCACTCCTTCCAGTAAGGGCACATCTTTTTCTTTCCTTTTTCTTTCTTTCTTTTCTTTTTTTTAAATTTAATTTTATTTATTTATTTATTTATTTATTTATTTATTTATTTATTTATTTATTTGATGTTTATTTTTGAGACAGAGACAGAGCAGGAGCAGAGAAAGGGAAGACACAGAATCCAAAGCAGGCTCCAGTCTTCTAGCTGTCAGCACAGATCCCCATGGGGGCTCGAACCCATGAATCCTAAGATCATCATCTGAGCTGAAGTGGGATGCTTATGGGACTGAGCCACCCAGGCTCCTCCTCCCCCCCCCCCCCCCTTTTATTTTCCATTCACAGGCGCAAGGCTTTTTTCTTAAGACGAAGGCCTATTTCTTTGGTGATTCACTCAGACCGCAGGTACCGGATAAGAGCCAGAGAGGTGGCATCACCGGCGGCAAGATGCCCCGGCAGTCACAAGAGAAGCTCACGGGGAGATGACAAGGCAGTGGAAGGGGCGCGCCCGGGGCACGCTGGGAACGCGGGGCGCCGCAGCCGGGCCTGACCCGGAAGGGCTGGCGCTTGGTAACCCCGGCTTCCCTAGCAACCGAGCAGGTGCTTGTCCTAAACAGCCGAATCCTCGGTTACTACCGCCTCCAGAGATGCCTCTGCAGGTTAGCGATTACACCTGGCAGCAGACGAAGACTTCGGTGTTTATCTCTGTGCCCCTCCGAGGCGTCTCCGTCAGGGACGCGGACGTGTTTTGCACGGAAAACTATCTGAAGGTAGGAACTCAAGCTGTGCCTGAAGGGCCCTCGGGGACGTGATCCGAAGACTCCATGGGCGCGTTGTTGCAAATAAGCGTCCTAAAATTTAGTTCTATTTTTTCAAACCGAATTCCATCAGGTGACACCTCTTTAGACCGATGTCATCAGATCAGACCTTATTCTTATCTAGGATTTCCTCATATGCCTTGTTAATCTTATGGGACCTCGAATAAATTTATAGCAGGCATGTCAAAATGATTTTGGCCCCTATCCCTTTTTTTTTCTTAAAGACTTAGTCTTTATTTTGTGTAACTAAATTAACCTCCGTTTACCCCCCCTTCTGAATAGGTCAACTTTCCTCCATTTTTATTTGAAGTGTTTCTCTGTGCGCCCATAGATGATGAGAACAGCAAAGCCAAGATTGGGAATGACACTATTATATTCACCTTATATAAAAAAGAAGTGGCCATGTGGGAAACCCTTTCACTGCCAGGTGGTAAGTGTTTTTATTCAAAGGTGTTCATCTGGTTGTGTGTTTTGTATTTTATACCTTTAAAAAAAATTCTCTTTCAAAACAGTTGTTTCTCTAGTAGAAGAAAAATAGGAACATGAACATGGTTTAAAGGATATAGTGCTTCAGCTGACACTTAAGATAAATTACTTAAAGATTGAATAATTCAAAAGTTAGAGCGCAATTTGTATTAGTTCTCAAGCAGATGTGGACTTGTATCTTCATAGGCTAAGGCCTCTTGATATGACCTTATTTTGTGTAGGCATTAACACATCTGGTAATCCCAGGAACACCCTATTAGGTTACCATCCCCTGCCCTGCCAGTTTTTTTTTTTTTTTTTTTTTAAAGGTTAGGCTACGGAGGCACAGAAGGGTTGAATAATTGGCACAGGTCACACAACAAGTAAGTGGCAGACTGGAACTGCAGCCCTAGAAGTTTGAGTATAGAGCAGTGATTCTTTGACTCATCTACAAAACTTTTAAATAACACAGATGTCTGAAACTCAGCCTAGTTCAATCAAATCAGTTTATGGGAGTGCGGCACAGGTATCGGTAGTTTTAAAAAAACTTCCCAGGGATTATAATGTACAAAGCTGAGATGCCCTGTTCTCTATTCCCTTAATAAGTACTCTGTTCTTCTACCAAGATTGGCTTTGTGGGTCAGTAATTGCCCTCTACTGCTTTACCTCTATTTCCTTCCTCCCTGTTGTAGTTGTCTTATATTCTAGGGGTTTATGTCTGTTGCCTGAAATTTCTCTTAGGTCTCTGGCGTTAAGCCTTGAGTAGGAATTACTGAGAATGGGGAGGTGAATATCATTCTTGATATTACTCTTTTCTTGGTATTTTGCAGTGGAATTTAATTTTGTAATCCCCAGGACCAGGTAGATTTTTCTCTAAAGTCTGGTGTTCAGCTCAGAAAATATTGGTTAAGGTAGATTACCATACTGAGGTTACTTTAATTTCTTTAGTGATTGCCAGACTAACTGAAGAGGTTTTTTTTTTCTTTCCTAACCATGATCTTCCTCTTTTTTACATCTGCTTTCATTGCACATTTACTTGATTCTTCTTTTTCATGGTCTTATGGTCATCCATTCCACACTTTGACCATTTAAACCAAGGTTTAAGAAATATTTTTCTATATAGGACCAGATAGTATTTTGAATATTATGGGCCATATGGTCTCAAAAGCAGCCAATAGACCATTCATGTTTATTGACACTGAAATTTGAATTTTATCTTGTCACAAAATATTATTTTGATTTTTCAACTATTTAAAAATATAAAAATTATTCTTAGCTTGTGTGCTAGAGGAAAATAGGCAGCAGGTCAGATTTGGCCGTAGTTTCCCAACCTCTGATTTACACTAATCAGAACAGTCTTAAAACTAGCTTATATAACAAGTAATGAACATTGATTTTACTTCAGAAACAAGGTTTGAGATTCCTTTAGAAATCAAACTCAGTTACACATGCAATTCAGTGAAATTATTTCTTTAAAAATACTGGTTTTCACATAAATTATGTGGAACTGCAGTCTATATGCCAAGCCTGCCTCATTATTCAAAACATATTTGCTCCATTTTTTCCTCCTGACTTCTTTCTTGGTATATTTTTCATTTTTTAGAAGTGAAAGTAGGTTCTTTTAATTATTTTTGCCCTTAAACCCGGTCCAGCTGTCTCCATTCTGTTATTAAACAGGAAGTGGGTTGGGGGAGGCTTCAGACTTAATTTTAGTCCTTAAGCCCTAGTCAAGATCTTGAATGAATAAAAATGCCATGCTTTTTTTTTTTTTTCTTTTTAAGACAGTTTCTTTCAAAGTTAAAATTCCAGGGGAGCCTGGGTGGCTCAGTCAGTTAAAAATCTGATTTGTCATCATTTTGGCTCAGGTCATGATCTCACAGTTCATGGTTTAGAGCCCCATGCTGGGCTCTGCACTGATAATGTGGAGCCTGCTTGGGATTCTCCCCCTCCTCCTCCCTCCCCCTCTCTCCCCCTTCTCTCCCCCCTTCTCTGCCCCCTCTCTTCTCCCCCTCTCCCCCTCTCCCCTTCTCCCCTTCTCCCCTTCTCCCCCTCTCCCCTTCTCCCCTTCTTCCCCTCTCCCCTTCTCCCCTTCTCCCCCTCTCCCCTTCTCCCCTTCTCCCCCTCTCCCCCTCTCCCCTTCTCCCCCTCTCCCCCTCTCCCCCTCTCCCCCTCTCCCCCTCTCCCCCTCTCCCCCTCTCCCCCTCTCCCCCTCTCCTCTTCTCCCCCTCTCCCCCTCTCCCCCTCTCCCCCTCTCCCCCTCTCCCCCTCTCCCCCTCTCCCCCTCTCCCCCTCTCCCCCTCTCCCCCTCTCCCCCTCTCCCCTTCTCCCCTTCTCCCCTTCTCCCCTTCTCCCCTTCTCCCCCTCCCTGTCTCCATCCCCCCAATAAGTAAGTAGACTTAAAATTTTTTTTAATTCCATACTTTTTTTTGGAACAACAGGCAAAAGTTTATTAAAATATAAGATTAGAAAGGAAGAATAGTAGCAAAGCTCTCTTTGCAGAGAGAGAGGATTGCCCCTAATTCAATTGAACCTCCACTGAAATTTAGCATTCCCTTCAACTATGAATGTAGGCAACAGACAACAATTGTATCAAAAATACAAATATCACAAATACATTTATATCACAAGTACCTTTATCTTTTATACTCATTAAAATACTTTGAGAGTATTTATTACACTTGTTATATATTATTTAATGCATTAATGAAGAAGCACATGTTAGTATATCACAAAAAAAACCCCTCCTCTTGTAGGAGACCTCATGTGATATTTATTGTGATTAGGTTTATAAGCAAATAGTCCTGGTTTCTTGACAGAGAGGGAGGGGGATAAATGTGTACATTTCCCTCCATCCTGTCCCCTCCCCCTCTCTGCACCTCTTTCCCTCTCTCATTTAATTACCCTTTATCTCCCTTTTATGTCCCTCTCCCCATCCTCATCGTTCCCATCTTATTCACCTTTTCTATTGTTCCTACTTTCTCTCATCCTCCTCCCCCACGCCCCGTCATTATCTCCCTCTGTAGTAATTTATTGCTGTTACAGTTGCTTGCTTGCCTTTTAATGTTAGCTTCTTGGCCAGTTTAATATTGAAAAATGTTTTCATTTTTCCATGTGAAGTTGGGTCCCTCCCAAAATCTCATCTTGGATCAGTATGTCAGACAGTTTTTTCCTAAATAAATCATTCATCATAATCCTAATTTAATGATATTTCTTATGTTTTAGTTGACAAAGAGATGATGCAAAGAATAAGGGAAAAATCTATTTTACAAGCACAAGAAAGAGCAAAAGAAGCTACAGAAGCAAAAGCTGCAACAAGGCGAGAAGATCAAAAATATGCACTAAATGTTATGATGCAGGTAAGTTGCAGATTGATAGGAAAGTCCTCTAATTAAAGAGATAATAGTAAACTGTGTAAGGATAATTTATTACAATCACTGTACTTCCTCAAGTCTTTGTTCATGCTTTGGTTATAGGACTTATTATGTTATGTAGGCTATCTACACTTACATGTGTTCCTGAAAATCTATATGAAAATGGAGGATATAAAGATTGAACAATAGATTTACTTGTTTCAGGAAGAATGTTCTTTTTCCAAGGTAGTAAAAAAATGGTAAGGTTGTATGATAGAAGTGTTTTACTTATTTTTAAATCTTGAAATAATGGACATGATTATTTAAAACAAGAAGAGTCTTGAGGTGCCTGAGTGGCTCAGTTGGTCCGACTCTTGGTTTTGGCTCAGGTCATGATTGCACAGTTTCTGAGTTCAAGCCTTGCATCAGGCTCTGGACTCTGCTGTCAGTGGGGAGCCTGCTTGGGATTCTCTCTTTTCCTCTCTCTCGCTCCTTCCCCACTGCTCTCTCAAAATAAATACATAAACTTAAAAAAATTAAAAAAAGAGCCTAGTTAAACACTAAATATTGACATATTAGTATCTTTTTTTAACTGTTGAGGCTTTCAAGTTAAAGCTTTTAATCAGCAATATATTTTTTGAGATATAATTCACATACCATACAATTCACTCATGTAAAGCTTATAATTTATTAGTTTGTTGTATATTTAGAGATGTGCAACTATCACCACAATCAATTTTAGGACATTTTTATCACCTCAAAAAGAAACCGTGTGCCCACTAGGAGTCACTCACCATTCCTCCCACCCACTCTAGCTCCAGGCAACCAGTAATCCACTTTCTGTCTTTATAGATTTACCTATTCTGACTAATTTTAACAAGTAATTTTTTTTTATTAAAAAAATTTTTTTTACATTTATTTTTGAGAAACAGAGACAGAGCATGAATGGGGGAGGGGCAGAGATAAAAGGAGACACAGAATCTGAAGCAGTCTCCAGGCTCTGACCAGCTGTCAGCACAGAGCCCGACAAGGGGCTCGAACCCATGAACCCATGAACCGTGAGATCATGACCTGAGCCAAAGTCCGATGCACAACCAACTGAGCCACTCAAGCACCCCTTTACAAGTAATTTCTTATCTCTATTCTCATGTTGACATCTTGAAATGATTAAGGAATCTATAACTAACATTTCTTGAAGAGCTCTGTGGATCCAAGTCTCTTCTTTTGTATTTGGATTACTACTATTTTATTCATAATGAACAGTTCATAATTCCAAAGGTTTCTCCACTTGTTTCATTACTTCTACTTGACTTTATATATATGTGTGTGTGTGTACATATATATAGAGAGAGCACGTGTGTGCATGCGCCTATGGTTATTTGTATACTTTGTCTTTTACTTGAAAATTGAACACATGGTCAGCTGACCGAAGATTCCTGCTTTCAGTATATTTGAGTTCCATCTTTTCTTTATTGTGTTATTGCTGCTATCAGCCTTTTGATTTTATCATTTTCCTGAATTTTAAAAAATAAAAGCAAAATAATATAAAATTTGTGGTAACGGACAAATATTTACTGAACTAATAAAATAGTTAAATAATGGTATGCATTCTGCTGTATTGGTAAAATAATAAACCTGGCAGTACCACCATGTTATGTCTCGAAGTTATTAGTATACTGATATCTGAAAGCCTGACTTTGGTATTTGGAAAGATGGTTTTAGGGGTGTTAGTGTATAAAATGTGAAGCTGTAGATTATGTTAAAGTGGATAGAACCTATGGTAAGTCTATAGCCTTTACTCCAAACTGTCCATGTTGTTTGTTTCTTTCCTTCAATAGAATTCAGAGTTGGGATTATGTTTTCTTTCTTCCTTATTATAGCCATTGCCAAGTTAAATAGTAGGTACTCAAATATTTGAATTAATAATTAATGTGAATACCTTGCTCTAATACCCTGTGACAGTAGCAACATTCTAGTTTGATGGATAGACACAGATTTTTTTTTTACTCTGTCTGATGTTAGACATTCAGAAAAGAACTTTCATGGTTCAGTAAGAGTAGATGAAGAGATACAACAACAAAAGGCAACATGTTATTAGCTTAAACCAAAAACTTAACTTAAAATTTGAATTACATCTCAAAAAAGAACAGTTTTTAGTAGTAATCTTTTAAAAATAACTGGGGCGCCTGGGTGGCTCAGTCGGTTAAGCGTCCGACTTCGGCTCAGGTCACGATCTCGCTGTATGTGTGTTCGAGCCCCGTGTCGGGCTCTGTGCTGACTGCTCAGAGCCTGGAGCCTGTTTCAGATTCTGTGTCTCCCTCTCTCTCTGACCCTCCCCCGTTCATGCTCTGTCTCTCTCTGTCTCAAAAATAAATAAATGTTAAAAAAAAATTTTTTTTTAAATAATTAGCAGGGCTGGTGCTAAGACTCATTATAATGTCAGTTCACTGTGCTGTATTAGTCTGGTTGGGCTACCATAACAAAATACCACAGATTGGAAGGCTTAAACAACAGACAGTTGTAACAGTTCTGGAGTCTCGAAGTCAGATTGAGGTCCAGCAAAGTCAGTTTTGGGTGAGGAGTCTATTCTGGTTTGCAGTTGGCAGAGAAAGAGAGAGAGAGAAAGAGACAGAGAGAGAGACAAGGAAAGAAATCAGGTGTCTCCTCTTACTAGGACACTAATCCTGTTCTATCTGGCCCCACCCTTATGACCTCATTTAACCTTAATTACTTCATCAAAGGCCTGTTTTCCAAATATAGCTACCCTGGGGATTAAGTCTTCCACAGATTAATTTGGGGACACAGAAACATCCAGTCAATAACACTGTGTAATAAACTATCCAAAATTTAGCGACTTAAAGGCACAAATACTTATTTCTCAACATTCTGTATGTTGGTGAGGCATTTTTTGTGGTTTGGGGCTGGATTTGTTATGGCTGGATATTCTAGAATGGCCTCGCTCAAGTGTCTGAAACCTTGCCTGGAATGTAAGCTTGAATAAGCACTTTTAAAGCTTTTGCTGTATCATATTTACTAATGTTTCATTAGCCAAAATATGTCATATCGCAAGCTCAGATTCAAGGGCTGGAGAAAGACTACACCTCTTCTAGGAAAGAGGGATTAAATCACATTGTAAAGGGGCATGTATATAGGATGGGAGGAATTTGGGGCCACTTTGCAAGTTCAGTGATAAAGCAGTGATCAGATGTAGTTCATTCAAGGCTCTGATTCCATCTGTCTGCATCATCTTTAGCACTGCATTTTCTTTGTGTCTATTTTATCCTAGGCTGATGATCTACATCGGCATATAACAAGGCCCAGTGGAAGACAGGCTGTTTTGTTGGCTCCCTTGTAAACCCATAAAACAATTGCTTTAGATGTTATAAAGTGATATTAGGGGGTGCCTGGGTGGCTCAGTCGGTTAAGCGTCCAACTTCGGCTCACGTCATGATCTCACGGCTGGTGAGTTCGAGCCCCGCGTCAGGTTCTGTGCTGACAGCTCAGAGCCTGGAGCCTGTTTCAGATTCTGTGTCTCCCTCTCTCTCTGACCCTCCCCCGTTCATCCTCTGTCTCTCTCTGTCTCAAAAGTAAATAAACGTTAAAAAAAAAAATTTAAAGTGATATTAGAAATGATAATCAGTTTGACACCTGTTCACATGAATCATGAAGTCTTTGTTGCTTCAAACTAATTTTACAGAATCAGCTCTTCACTATCTTTGCTGCTGGTCTATCATTTGTTCACTTTATAGTCATTTGTTGAATACTGTGAAAGGTGTTGCTACAGAGTTGAACAAGTCAGTCTTCACTTTCAGTTTACTCATGGTACAGAGAAAGTGACAGGCGAGAAAAACAGATTGCACCAGAGGATGCATGAGAGGTCATGGGAGGATAAAAAGAGAACACTGACAAAAGACTGGTATCTCAGTCTGAGAGTATGGGCAGGAAATATGAGGCAGTGTTGTTTGTGCCCAATACTGGAGAATGAGTCACAGGTACCTGGAGAATAAATGGAAAAATTACAGACAGCTTGAGTAAGCACATGACAGAAAGTGGCACAGTGAGGGAACATTTGTTGGTCAGAAATAAAATCTTAATATTTTGAAAATTTTCCTGAAGGTAATGGGGCACTCTTTAGCAATTTTCAGCAAGAATATCAAGTTAATAGGGTTTGTATTTTGGAAAAGTTCATTCTGGCTATTGAGTGTGAAGTGCTTGTAGTGTGGAGGCAGAACTTTTGTATTTTTAAGATAGAAAGACTTTGAACATATTTACATGTTGAATAAGAGGCCAGTAAAGGAAAGGTTGATAATACAACCAAAGCAGGGAATTGATGATGATGGAATGGGTGGGATGAAGGTGAACTAGTGAAAAAATTACTCTTAAGTAATAGCAGGATATATTTTTTAAATATTTATTTACTTTGGAGAGACAAAGAGTCAGGGGGAGGAAAGAGAGAGAAGGAGAGAGAGAGAAGTGGAAGGGGCAGAGAGACAGGGAGAGGATCTCAAGTAGGCTCCACACTGTCAGCGCAGACCCCCAACTCGGGGCTTGATGTCATCAACTATGAGATCTGAGCCAAAATCAAGAGTCTGATGCTTAACCGACTGATCTACCCAGTTGCCCTGTGGGGTATTTTATCTTTTGACACTAGAGGGCAGGACTAAGGAATAACTAAGTATTTGGAAAATTCTTAAGTACACAGATAGTTAAAAGAATCCTTTTTTTTTTCTCCCCTCAGGATGAAGGAGGCAAGAGGGAAAGAGATTGAGGCAGTTATAGGTTTTGAGGTGATTAATGAAAGTTTGGAATACAGATGCCAAACTAATCTGAAACATGCTCTATTGGACAGTGTTGACTGCTATTGCCTAGATTTCCTATCTTATTTACTATTTGTTTTATAGATTGCCCTGTTCTCTTTTGAGTTTTCCTTTTGTTTTCTACTTCAGGGTAAGTACTACTTGACTTTTGTCCTCTGAACTTTTAACCTAGGTAGATCAATTTTGAGGTGCTTTCTTCTTTTTCTTAAAGATAAAACCCAGAAATCTCAACCTGTGAAACAAATTTTGCCTAATCATGCAGATGAAGTATGAGTTGCTTTCTGGAGTTGTCTAGATTATACTATAGTGCCTTAAAAAGTTCTTATCTGTGGGGGTTGATTTCAGCTCAGGTAATAATCCTGGGGCCCTGGGATTGAGCCCCGTGTCAGGCTCCGTGCTGACAGCACAGAATCTGCTTGGGATTCTCTCTCTCCCCCCCCCCCCCCCCCCTCTCTCTCTCTCTCTCTCTCTTTCTTTCCCTCTCCCTCCGTCCCTCAATCCCTCCATCCCTCCATCTGTCCCTGTCTCCTGCTCACTTGTGCCTCTCTATCTAAAATAATGTTAAAAAAAATTCTTATCTGTGAAACCACATACGCTGTTTATTGGAAGAGTGTACAATGTACAAAAATACCACAAGGAACTACTTGGCCATTTTTTATTCTATTTTTTATTAGTAATTTTAATGTTCCTAGCATTTTTTGTATCCCCCAGCCCCTCCTTTTTCTGCATCTCCTTTCCTTTCAGTATATGTCAGTACCCTGTTAGCCCTATTGATTTTCTCATAATCCTGTTTCTTCCTTTTACATAATTAGCATTTTCCCTATAAACCCATCTTTAGCGCTCTGTGCTTTTGGTAACTCCTGTTCTAACTCCTTTGACCAACTCTTTATATGTGAAGTCTTCATTGTCTTACCTTATTTGTTATTAACAGTTATTGCCATCATAAGACAATTATGCTGTTCATATACCCAGTCTTTGTATCACTATTCCTTTTGAATTTTATTTTTCACCTTTTCTGTCTTTGATATTTCTTTTTTTTTTTCCTAAATTTTTTAAATGTTCATTTAATTTTGAGAGAGAAAGAGAGAGTGTGAGCAGGGGAGGGGCAGAGAGACAGGGAGACTCCAGGCTCCAAGCTGTAAGCACAGAGCTCTATGTAGGGCTTGAACTCACAGACTGCGAGATTATGACCTGAGCCAAAGTTGGACGCTCAACTGACTCAGCCATCCAGGCACCCCTGTCTTTGATATTTCTTATTGACAAGTTTTACAGACCAAATACACTTTGTTTTGTTTGTTTCTCCTTCAAAGTGTACCATGGTGGCTTTTGCTTTATTTTTAAGCTTCTTTTTTTTTTTTTTTAATTTTACTGAGGTGTAATTGACAAAATTCTAATATATTTAAAGTATATAATGTGAACATTAGCTATACATATACATTGTGAAAGGAATCCCTTAGTGAAGTTAATTAACACATATATCACTTCATATAGTTATCCTTACATTAGATCTCAGCACTTATAGCTGAAAATTTGTACCCTATCATCAACTCCTCCCCATTTACCCTGCCTCTTAGCCCCTGGCAACCACCATTCTTTCTATTCTGTTTCTGTGAGTTCAATTTTTTTTTTAATTTGATGTATAAATGATACCATGCAGTATATATGTTATATATAACATGCATAGTATGTATATATATGTGTGTGTATATAACGAACAGAATGAATATGCATGTGTGTATATATACATATATCACATTTCAATCCATTCATCCATTAATGGATTCGGAAGATTGTTTCTATATCTTGGCTATCTTGAATAATGCTTCACTAAACGTGGTAGTGTAGACATCTCCTGGAGAAAGTGACTTCATTTCCATTGAATATATATACCTGCTGGTCATTTGTGTATCTTCTTTTGAAAAATGACTAGTCACGTCCTTGGTACATTTAAAAGTTTTTAATTTATTTTCTTGCTATTGAGTTATGAGTCTTCTGTATTTTGCATATTAATCCCTTATTGGCCCTGTGGTTTACATATATTTCTCCCATTCAGTACATTACTTTTTTATATTGTTGGTGTTCTCTTTTGCTGTGCAAAAGCTCTTAAGATGTAGTCCCACCTTATTTTTGCTTTTGTTGCCTTTGCTTTTGGTGTCAAATCTAAAAAACCATTTCCAAATCAATGTCAAAGAGCTTATCACCTATATTTTCGTCTAGGAGTTTTAGGTTTTGGATCTTACATTCAAGTCTTTAATCCATTTTGAGTTCGTTTTTGTGTGTGGTGTAAGGTAGGGTTCCAGTTTCATTCTTTTGCATGTGAATATCCATTTTTTTCTAGCACCATTTACCGAACAGACTATCTTTGCGTCTTTGTACATTTTTAGTGCTTTTGTTAAAAATTAGGTGATCATACATGCATAGGTTTGTTTCTGGGCTTTCTATTTTGTTTCATTGATCTATATGTCTGTTTTAATGGTAATACCATACTGTTTTGATTACTCTAGCTTTGTAATATAGTTTAAAATTAGAAAGTGTGACACTCCAGCTTTTCTTCTTGCTGAAGATTGCTTTAACTAGTTAGAATCTTTTTTGATTCCATACAAATGTTAGGATTGTTTTTTCTATTGATGTGAAAAATGCTCTTGGAATTATGATAGGGGTTGTAATGAATCTGTAGATCCCTTTGGGTAGCATGGCCATTTTAACAATATTCTTCCAATCCTTCAAGATTTATTTGTGTCTTCAATTTCTTTCAGCAGCATTTTGTAGTTGTCATTGTATAGATATTACACCTCTTTGGTTAAATTTGTTCCTAAGTATTTTATTCTTTTTTATGCTGTTGTAAATGAGATTTCTTCTTATTTTCTCTTTCTGATAGTTTGTTGTTAGTATAGGAATGTAACTGATTTTTTTTTATATGGACTTTGTGCCTTGCAGCTGTACTGGATTCATTTATTAGTTCTAACAGGGTTTTTTTTTTTTTTTTCTTCTTTTTTGGAGTTCTTAGAGTTTTCTCTGTATGTCACCTTCAAATCTAGATACTTTTATATCTTCCTTTCCAATTTGGATGGCTTTTCTTACTTTTTTTTTTTTTTTTTTTTTGCCTAATGGCTCTGGCTGGGACTTCAGTACTATGTTGAGTAGAGGTGGTGATAGTGGACATTCTTGTCTTGTTCCTGATCTTAGAGGAAAAGCTTTTGACTTTGCACTATTGAGTATGATGTCAGCTATGGGTTTGTCATATATGGCCCTCATTTTGAGCTATGTTCCATATAGATCTAATTTGTTGAAAGTTTTTATCATGGAAGGATGTTCAGTTTTGCTAAACGCTTTTCTACATCTATTGAGATGACCAAATGATTTTAATCCTTGATTTTGTTAAACTGATGTATGACATTGATTGATTTGCATATGTTAAACCATCCTGCATCCCAGGAATGAATCTCATTTGGTCATGGTGTATAATCCTTTCAATGTACTCTGGAATTTGGTTTGCTAATATTTTGTTGAGAATTTTTGCATCTATATTCATCAGGGATATTGGCCTATGGTATTCTTTTCATGTAGTGTTCTTATTTGACTGGTATGTGGGTAGTGCTGGCCTAATAAAATGAGTCTGGGAGTGTTCCCTCCTTCACTTTTTTAGAAGGTTTTCAAAAATGATGTGTATGTATCCTTTTCTAAATGTTGGGTGGAATTTACTACTGAAGCCATCTGATCCTGGAGTTTTCTTTGTTGGGAGGTTTTTGATGACTGATTCATTCTCCTATAACTGGTTTGTTTAGGTTTTGTCTTCATGATTCAGTCTTGTAGGTTGTACATTTCTGTAAATTTATCCATTTTTTTAGGTTTTCTACTTTGTTATCATATAATTATTCATTTTACTTTTTTATGATCCTTAGTATTTCTGTGTTGTCAGTTGTGATGTGTCCTCTTTTATTTCTGATTTTATTTTTTGAGTCTTCTCTCCTTTTACCTTAGTTTAGCTTAATAGTTTTCAATTTTATTTTTCTTTTCAAAAAACCAGCTCTTAGTTTCACTGATCTTTTCTATTATCATTCTAGGCCTTACTGCATTTCTTTATGCTCTGATATTTATTATTTTTTTGCTTCTACTAATTTTGGGTTTAATTTATTCTGCTTTTTCTAATTCTTTAAGGTGTAAAGTTAGGTTGTTTATTTGAGATCCTTCTTTTTTCTTAAGGTAGGAGTTTATTACTATAAATTTCCCTTTTAAAATTGTTTTTGCTTCATCCTATAAATTTTGGTATTTTGTGTTTTCATTTTCATTTGTTCCAATATATGTTTTGATTTCCCTTTTGATTTCTTCTCTGACCCATTTGTTGTTCAGGAGTAATGTGTAATCTCCACATATTGGTTAATTTTTGTTTTCCTTGATACTGATTTCTACTTTCATGCCATTGTGGTCAGAAAATATACTTGAGCTAATGAATATTCTTTAACTCTTTTATGACTTTTTGTCTTGGTAGTAGCCATCCTAATGGGTGTGAGATGGTATCTCATGGTGGTTTTGATTTGGTCCTCAATGCCATTTTAATTTAAAATGTATCTTTGAAACCTACCCATTCCCCTTTCCTCCATTTTTAATTCTTTCAGATATTGGTAAGCAGAACCTTTATTTTTGGTTGGTCTTTTCCTCTCTTATTCCATCATTTGCCCTACACTTACTCCTTTTTTAAAAATAACAGTTTTGAGATTTCCTTCATACACTGTACAGTTCACTCTTAAGGTGTACAATTCTGGGGGCTCCTGGGTGGCTCAGCCGGTTAAGTGTCTGACTTTGGTTCAGGTCATGATCTCATGGTTTGTGAGTTCGAGCCCCACATAGGGCTCTGTGCTGACAGCTCAGAGCCTGGAGCGTGCTTCACATTCTGAGTCTCCCTCCCTCTCTGCCCCTCCCCTGCTCACGCTCTGTCTCTCTCTCAAAAATAAATAAATGTAAAAGAAAAATTAAAATAAATAAATAAAAGTATTAAAAAAATAAAGTATACAATTCTATGGCTTTTAGCTTAATCACAAGTTATGCAACCATCATGACTATGTAGTTCCAGAACATTTTCATCGCTTCAGAAAGGAACCCCATACCCATTAGCAGTCACTCACTTTTCTATCCTCCTCTGTAGTCTTTATCTACCTTCTGTCTCTATGGATTTGTCTATTCCGGACATTTCACATACAATATATGACCTTTGGTATCTGCCTTTTTTCACTTAGCATAATGTTTTTGAGTTCATTTATTTATTTATTTATTTATTTTAATGTTTATTTACTTTTTGAGAGAGACAGAGCATGAGCAGGGCAGGGGGCAGAGAGAGAGGGAGACACAGAATCGGAAACAGGCTCCAGGCTCTGAGCTGTCAGCACAGAGCCTGACTCAGAGCTTGAACTCACAGACTGTGAGATCATGACCTGAGCTGAAGTCGGACACTCAACCGACTGAGCCACCCAGGTGTCCCTCATTCATTTTGTAAAATAAGTGAGACCTTCATTCATTTTTATAGCTGAACGATACTCCGTTGTATGGATATACCACAGTTTGTTTCTTTGTTCATCAGTTGGTGGAAATTTAAGTTCTTTTCACCTTTTAGCTATCGTAAATAGCACTGCTATGAACGTTCACTTATAATTATTTTTTTGAGTACCTGTTCTCAATTCTTTTGTGTATATACCTAGGAGTAGAATTGCTGGGACATTTAACTTTTTGAGGAGCCACCAAACAATTTTCCATAACGACTGTACCATTTGGCATTCTCTTCGGCAATATGTGATGATTCCAATTTTTCTACATCCTTGCCAAAACTTGTTATTTTTCATTTTGTTGTTTATAGTCGTCAGAAAGTATGAGCCCCCCAGGTTTTTTTTTTTTTCAAGATATTTTGGCTATTCTGGGGCCTTTGCAATTCTATTTGATTTAAAGATTGGCTTTTTCATTTCAGTTATTATTGTAGCATATCTGTGTGTTATTTGGCAGTTTGAAAAGATCATTATATAAAATCTTATTTTTATAATTAAAAAATGAATAGAAAACAGAAAATGAATAGAAAATAGTGACATCACTAGTAATTTTTTTTCTTTTTTCTTTTTTCTTTTGTATTTTCTGAGTTCTCACCATAATAAATGCATATTTTTTCATAATAAGAAAACCTTTTTTTAAAAAGGAGCAACACTTACCTTCTGATGATTACTTTTTCTACCTTTAATTTCTTTTTTCTGTAATAATAATTTACTAATTTTCTGTGTAAATCTACCAAATTTCTAAGCATATGAGAAATCAACTTTAGCTATTAACAGGTAGTCATCAGAAAAGACAGTATCTCTGACACTGCTTTTCTTATGTGTACATTTTGTCAGATGTGCTGACCTACATCCTTTTTGTGTAAGTGTATCCCAGATTCACAACATCTGTATAGAAGTACACTTTCAGCAATCATACATGTCCATTTTTTTGTTTACTTCAAACTTTTTCATCTTTTCCAGAAGTGTGGTTAAAATTCATTCATTCATTCATTCATTCATTCATTATACCCATTAGGATATTTGTTAGCCTTGGAAAGAAGAGAGTGTGGAAGCAAAAATATTTTTGTTGAGAGAAAAATGGAAAGAACTTATATAATCTACTCTCATTATCCTGGAACCCCCTAGGTATGGTAGTAAATTTATAAGGGAAGAGAAGCATTCATAGACTTTCAGTTAAATATCACTTTTTCCATGGGCCTGTATCTTGGAGCTGTGATCTTTCAAGTTTTCCTCCAGTGAGACAGATTTTTCCCACTGCCTCCTATTCCCTTCCTTGACTGCACTGTTCCTGGTCTATTTTCTTGAATCCTTGACTACTGACTATTTCCTTCTCCCCATAAGTGGGACAGGAAAGCTGGAGAAGACTGAAGTGGGAGGGATTTTCTTTCCCAGCAGAGGTAAGGGACTTCCGCTCTGGCAAGGTCCTTTACTCTGGCTAGTAGATCTTTGTTAAGGAGAGTGCTCTGGGTATTTCTGTAATCCACAATGATTATTCTTCCCCTCCCTCTGCCAGAGACACAAAGTTAATATTCAGAGCTTCATCAATGTAGCCTAATGTGGTTTCTGAAGGTGAAGCCCACAAAAATATAGGGGCACTTCTCAAGACTGTGGCCTCAAACACTTTATCAGTAGTCCTGCTAGTCCACCCTTCAGTTCTAGTATTTTGTCAAAATGACCCATTTAAGTGTTCCTACTAGTTTATAGCTCTAGTTATTTTTGCTACAGGTAATTACATCTTTGTGTGTTTTGGATACACCTGTCTGTCCAGATTTCAGGCTAACAGTTTGCCCTGCAACTCACTTCTCTAAGGAGTCCAAGAAAACTAGTTGTTTTTCACTTTGTCCATCTTTCTTTTGTTGTTGTAAGGATTGGAGTAACAACTTCTAAGCTTTCTGCATGTCAAAACTGGAACTAGAGCTCCTTTATTACATATATATATATATATATATATGTATATATATATATATATATATATATACACACATGTATATATATATGTATATATATATATATATGTATGTATATATAGTTGTAAAACTTTTCAGTGGTTGCTATATGCACCTTTAACTTCTAACAATCTACTTCAAGTAAGCACTGATTCTATTCCAGTAAAATATAGCAAGTTTGTTCAAGTAAAACTCTGTTATCTCCCCCTCTCTTTGGTCTGCTTTGCCATTTAGGTATATGTATTTGTTATAACTCAACAGTACATATTACTGTACTTTAAAAATTATTGCTTTTTGTTAAATATAGAACTGCCCTTCGACCCAGCAATTGCACTACGAGGTATTTATCCAAAGAATACAAAAATACTTCTTTGAAGGGGCACATGCACCCCCATATTTATAGCAGCACTGTCAACAATAGCCAAAGTATGGAAAGAGCCCAATGTCCATTGACAGATGAATGGATAAAGAAAAGGTAGTATATATATATACAACGGAGTATTACTTGGCAATCAAAAAGAATGAAATCCTGCCTTTTGCAACAATGTAGATGGAACTGGAGTGTATTATGCTAAACAAAATGAGTCAGAGAAGACAAATACCATATGATTTCACTCATATGTGGAATTTAAGAAACAAAACAGATGAGCATAGAGGCAGGGAAGGAAAAATACGGTAAGATAAAAACAGGGAGGCAAACCATCTTAAAGAGATTTTTAACTATAGAGAACAAACTGAGGGTTGCTGGAGTAGAGATTAGTGGGTGATGGGCTAGATGAATGATGGGCATTGAGGAGGTTACTTGTTTTGATGAGCACTGGGTATTGTATGTAAGTGATGAATCACTAAATTCTCCTGAAACCAATACTACACTACATGTTAACTAACTTGAATTTAAATAAAGACTTGGAAGAAAAAAAATTAAATAAAAACTTACTGCTTTTTAAAAAAAATCTTAGGTTTTTAAATAAATCAAGAGAATAAAGGCCAAAAAAAAGTCTGTATTGTCTTTTTTCTTGATTAAACAATGTAATGTGATAAATCAGCAGTACTTTTTTTCCCTCATGGTTTGTTTGTTTTATAACTGGAAATTTATACCTTTTGACCCCTTTCATGCATTTTGCCTAACCCAGCACCCCATCACTGGTAACCACCAGTTTGTTCACTGTATCTATGAGCTTGAGGGTTTTTTTTGTTTGTTTGTTTTAGATTCCACATAAAAGTGAGATCACATGGTATGTCTTTCTCTGATTTATTTCACTTATCATAATGCCCTCAAGGTTCATCCATATTGTTGTAAATGGCAAAATTTTATTCCTTCTTGTGGCTGAACAATACCCTGCTGTGTATATATTCCATATTTTCTTTATCCATTTATCCAGCAGTAGACACTTAGGTTGTTTCCATGCCTTGGCTGTTGTAATTAATGCTATAGTAAAGATGGGGAGGGGCATTGTATATTTTTTGAATATGTGTTTTCATTTTCTTTGGAAGTAGAGTTACTGGATCATGTGGTACTTCTATTGTTAATTTTTTGAGGAATCTCTATACTGATTTCCGTAATGGTTGCACCAATTTACATTTCTCCTGACAGTGTACAAGGGTTCCCTTTTCTCCACATCCTCACCAACACTTGTTATTTCTTGTCTTTTTTGATACTAGCCATTCTAACAGCTGTGAGGTGATACCTCACTGAGGTTTCCATTTGCATTTCCCTAGTATTTAGTGACATTCAACATTTTTTAATGTACCTGTTGGCCACCTGTATGTCTTCTTTGGTAAAATGTCTATTCAGATCCTCTGTTCTTTTTTTAATTGGATGGTTTGTACTTTTGGTGTTGAGTTGCCCCTTATAAGATTTTAATTTGCAAATATTTCATTTAGTAGATTTTTGTTTTCATTTTGTTGATGATTTCCTTTGCTGTGCAGAAGCTTCTTAGTTTGGTGTAATTCTGCTTGTTTGTTTTTGCTTTTCTTACCTTTGCTTTTGGTGTCAAATCCAAAAAATCACTATGACAAGTTATCAAGAAATTTACTACCTGTGTTTTCTTCTATGAATTTTATGGTTTCAGATCCTACATCCAAGTCTTTAATCCATTTTGAATTAAATTTTGTGTATGGTGTAAGGTAATGGCTTAATTTTATTCTTTTGCATGTGGTGGATATCCAGTTTTTCCAGTATCATTTATTGAAGAGACTGTTCTCTCCCCATTATATATTTTTGGTTCCTTTATCATAAATTAATTGGCCATATATGCATTCGTTTATTTTTGGGCTCTCTGTTCTAGATCATTGATCTGTGTGTCTGTTTTTATGCCAGTACCATACTTTTATTTTTTAAAAAGTAGGCTTCATGCCCAGCATGGAGCCCAGTGTGGAGCTTGAACTCACAACCCTGAAATCAAGACCTGAGCTGAGACCAACAGTTGGATAGCTTAACTGACTGAGCCACCTAGGCACCATGCCAATACCATACTTGTAAGTTTTAATTACTGTAGCTTTGTAATGTAGTTTGAAATCTGTGGGCTTGCTGCCCCAGCTTTGTTCTTTCTCAAGATTGTTTTGGTTATTCAGGGTTTTCTTTGGTTCCATACAAATTTTAGGATTGTTGTTTTCAATTTTTGTGAAAAAGGACATTGGAATTTCGTAGAGATTTCATTGACTCTGTAGATTGCTTTGCATGGTTTGGACACTGGAACAATATTAATTCTTCTAATTCATAGGCCTGGAATATTCCATTTATTTGTGTCTTCTCCAGTTTCTTTTCATTAATGTCTTAATGGTTTTCAGTGTACAAGTCTTTTACCTCCTTGGTTCAATTTATTTTTAGGTATTTTGTTCTTTTGATATAATTATAAATGGGATTGCTTTCTTTAATTTTTTTTTAAGTATTATTTACTTTTATGAGACAGAGTATGAATGGGGAAGGAACAGAGAGAGAGGGAGACACAGAATCTGAAGCAGGCTCCAGGCTCCAAGATGTCAGCATAGAGCCCGACATGGGGCTCGAACCCATGAACTATAAGATCATGACCTGAAGTCAGATGTTTAACAAACTGAGCCACCCAGGCACCCCATGCTTTCTTAATTTCTCTTTCTGATAGCTCATTATTAGTGTACAGAAATGCAACAGATTTTTGTACATTGGTTTTGTATCCTGCAACTTTACTGAATTTGTTTATTCTAACAGTTTTTTGGTGGAGTCTTGAGGATTTTCTATATATAATATCATGTCTGTTGCAAATAGTGACAATTTGACTTCTTCCTTTCTGATTTGGGTGCCTTTTATTTCTTGCTCTGACTAGGACTTTTAATACTGTGTTGAATAAAAGTGGTGAAAGTGTGCATCCTTGTCTTGTTCCTGACTGTAGAAGAAAAGCTTTCAGCTTTTCACTGTCAAGTATCTTGTTAGCTGTGAGCTTGACGTACATGGCATTTATTATGCTGAGGTATGTCACCTCTGTACCCACTTTGAGAATTTTGATCATAAATGGATGTTGAATTGCGTTATCTTTTTAAATTTATTTTAAGTTGTGATATAATATATGTAACATAAAATTTTTATTTTAATCATTAATTTTAAAGCTCAGTGGCTTTAAATACATTAATGTTGTGCTCCCATCATCACCATGCATCTCCAGAGTTTTGTTAATCTTACAAAATTGAAACACTGTGCCCATTAAACAATAATAACTCCACATTCCCCCATTCCCTCAGATCCTGGCAATACCCATTTTCCTTTCTGTTTCTATGAATTTCACTACTTTAGGTACCTCATGTCATTGAAATCATACCATGTTTGTCCTTTTGTGACTGGCTTATTTCATTTAGCATAATGTCTTCAGGTTTATCCACATATAGCATGTGTCAGAATTTTCTTCCATTTTAAAGCTTAATAACGGTCTGTTATGTATATACCACATTTTGTTTATCCATTTGTATTGTTTTTTATATTTATGCACATATTTACCATTTCCCATATTCTTCATTCCTTCTTATGGATCTGTGTTAGTGTTGGGTGCCATTTCCTTTTAGGCTGAAGAACTTTTTTTAGCATATCTCGTAGGGCAGGTCTGCTAACAACACATCTTCTCAGTTTTATTTATCTTGGAATGTGTTTATTTCATCTTCATTTATGAAGAGTGGTTTTGCTGGACATGGAATTCATAGTTTATATATTTTTTGTCAGTGCTTTGACCATGGCGTTTGACTTTTTTTGTCCTCCATCATTTCTAATGAGGAATTAGCCTTATTTGTATTGTCATTTCCTGTACATGATGAGCCGTCTTATTCTTGCTGCTTTCAAGATTTTCCTTTGTTTGGCTCTTGTATTAACTTAGCAGTTTCACTAAGTTGTATTCAGGTATATCTCTGTGTTCATTTTACTTTGGTTTGTTGAACTTATTGGAGATATGGATTCATGTTTTCATCAAATTTGAGAAATTTTTATCAATTGTTTTCTGAAATATTATTGATTGAAAAGTATACATTTTATGGTGGCTCAGTCAGTTGAGAATCCAACTCTTGATTTCAGCACAGGTAATGGTCTCACAGTTGTGGAATGGAGCCCTGCATTGAGCTCTGCTCTGGGCATGGAGCCTGCTTGAGATTCTCTGTGTCCCTCTCCCTCTGCCCCTCCCCCACTCATGTGGGTGAGCATACTCTCTCTCTCAAAAAAACAAACAAACAAAAAAAAAACCCTTTACATTTAGTTAATAGATTATAGAAATTCTGGGTCCTGTTGTATTTGTTTGTTTGTTAGTTTATTTATTGAGGGCTGTTTATTTTTTAGTAACTTGCCTGTACTTTAACTGTGAAATCAGTCTGGTCTCGTTTGTAGTACACAATTGCTGATGTTTCTGCTAAGTTTTTTAATTCTTATTCTTTAGGCTGGCTTCCTTAGAGGTCTTTCCTGTGTCTGCATAGCTTAATTGTTAGCTAATGATATGGGCAGAGGTGGTAAAGGCTACCACCCTTTGCTGGTTGGTCTGTGGGTAGGTTTTAGAATACATTCAAAGTTGGAGCCAGTTTTCAACTCTTTGTTGGTTTCACTTTTTTTTTTAATTTTATTTTTAATCTCTACACCCAATGTGAGGCTCAAACTCACGACCCCAAGGTCCAGAGTCACCTGCTGTACCAACTGAGCCAGCCAGTCACCTCACTTTGGTTTCGTTTTATGCCAGGCTTTCTCAGGTCTTCCTAATAAATACATACCTTTCCATTTAGCCAGACTTGTAAGCTTTTCGTAGACTTTCTGTGGTTTTCTCATTTACATGATCTTTCTATTAATTTTCTGACTAGTTAGGCACTTATCCTAACCAGGACCTCTACCAACTTCAGAATTTCCCTATTTATTCACAATGAAGTCCATCACTTTTATCCACCAAATCCATGGGTTTTTGCTGCCCCACCCTGAAATGAGTCCACCCTTTTTGCCAACAAAGCTGATGGATTCTTTTTGCTAGCTTTATGTTGGCAGAACTGCCAGTCTCATTATTCATGCTGGCAGTGGGTGGTCTGGAGCAACCTCAGGCAGACAGGTCTAGCCTCCCACTGTTCTTACCTGTAACTTTAGCATTTATTCTAGAGCAAACACTTCTCAATTTGCAAGCTGTCTTTGGTTAGTTTCCTGTGCTCCAGAATGGTTGTTTTGGATAGATTTGTCCAGCTTTATACTTGATGTTTGTGTGTGGGAATTGCCAACCCCTTCATGCCTCTGAGATAACTAAGCAGGTAATTTTTACATTACTTACAAAGCTCCCTAAGAAGTTTTGGTGGTATTTTGATTAGATCTACGTTGACTCTATAAGTTAATTTTCAGAATATCAACATATTTACATTGAGATTTCTCTCTAGGAACATGGCATTTATCTCCATTTATTTGGACTTATCCCTCAGGAAAATTATTTAACATACATATAGGATTTACTTTGTTAGTAAATAGCTTTGTTAGTAAATACTTTGTTAGTAAATAGCTTCTTTGTTAAGCTTATTTTTAGGATTTTTAAAGTTTTTTTGCCAATTACTAATACAATGTTTTTTTCCAATGTATTTTTCTAATCGTTTACTGCCAGTTTGTAGGAAGGTTAGTTTTTATGAGTTTGTATTAGTTGATCTTGTATATAATTGTCTTGCTGAACTTACTTTCCTTATAGTTCTAATAGTTTGTCAGTTTGTTATTTTGGTTCTTTCAGGTAATCTAATTATTTGCAAATAATGACAATTTTATTTCCTTATAATCTGTACTTATATTTCTTGTTTTTAAAATTCTATTGTATAGGCTACGATCTCTAGGAAAATAGTACAATAGTAGTCATGCTGGCTTAGTGACTTTGCTAGAAATATATCTAATGCTTCACCATAAAGTGTGATGTTATATGAGTCCTTTTTTAAGTAAAATTTTTCTTTTATGCCTAGTATCAATGGATATTTTGGCATGTAATGAAATTAAATTGTTTTTTCTCTTTTCATTTCCTAGTATGATAAATAAGAAATAATGGTATTTGATCAAGATGCATTATAATTTTAATATTTTCCTCATTTCAATTTGCTAATTTTATGATTTTTGCATGTAATTCATAATAGAGATTGGTTTATAAAGAACAATGCCTTAATAAACCAGACATTCATTCCAAATTAAAAGAAATGTAGATGGGAGCGCTTGGGTGGCTCAGTCAGTTAAGCTCTGTGCTGACAGCAGGGAGCCTGTTTCAGATTCTCCTCTCTCTCTCTCTCTCTGCCCCTCCCCCACTCATGCTCACATGCACTGTCTCCCTCTCTCTCTTTCAAACATAAATAAATAAAATACATATTAGGGGAAAAAAAAGAAATGTAGATGTCCCCATCTTCAGTCCCCTTCTGAGTTTTTCTGTTTACTGTAGTTTACTATTAAAGCCTTTCTTTAAGAGGTATGTTTCCCATATCATATTTTTTTTAACAAAGGAACTTCAAGGATTGTTTAACATTTGTTTGTCTTTCTCTTTGATATATTTAGTCTCTCTTTTCCTTTTATTGTAAGCTTTGTGGTATTCTTCATGTTTTTCTCTTCATTCTAGTCCCTTCTGTCACCTGCTCTGTAAAGCCTTTCTTGGCCCTTCCTCTTCCCTATTTCTCCCTGAAGAGTTAGCCTTTTTTAAAAACTATAGTGTATTATAAATTAAATCATAAATGTATATGTGTATATATGTATGTATGTGTATTTCTATATGTATGTATATATATGTATATACATATGTAGTTCTCTTAATTATATCTTTGCTATAATACCATAATTTTCCTGTTACTTTTGGTTATAAGGGTAGTCTCATTTTTGGTAGTTAAGGCTTAGTCTTACATGTTTTTAAAAACTTTTCAAAATTCACTTCACTTGTAGAGATTCTGAGGGATTAAGGGCGTTCTGACTGCACATACTTTTCCCTTCTTCCATGTGTTGGGGCAGAGAGGAAGGAGAGGAAAAAAGGCAAACATAATATTTAACTGGGTGAAGTTGTCATCTTCTCCTTTTAGGTTGTGGCTGTCTCTGGCTAACAGTGACTGGTCATCATGCCCTGTTGTCAGTCATTTAAAGGCTGGCTCTTTGCCACACGTAAGATCCTTCCTGGCCCAACCTTTTGGCAGCTCTCTGAACTTAGAACATGCAAAAATTACCATCTTTTGTGCTTAGTTTAGGCCTTGTGTGCAATTCTCGGACTATAGGAAATTCCTGTTCAGTACTCTGTGAAATTTATTTTGAAGTCAGTGTTCCACGATCCAGTAGGAAAATAACAGTCTTCCAGAAGAAGGTATTAGGTCATGGAGATATTACAGAACACCTCTTCAGTGCAGTTTCATACTTAGAATGTTTATTCTGTATTCTGAAATAATTCAGCTTCTAGGAAACTCCATCTCAGCATGTTATTCTAGAGCTGTGCCAAATGTAGTATTAAAATGTAAATTAAGTCTCCCTCTCTCTCTGACCCTCCCCCATTCATGCTCTGTCTCTGTCTCAAAAATAAACGTTAAAAATTTTTTTTTAAATGTAAATTAACTTAAATTTACGTTAATGAAACTTAAATAAAAATTTAGTTTTTCAGTCACATTAGCCACATTAAAAAAACTTTTTTTGAGTTTACTTATTTATTGAGAGAGAGAGTGCAGTCGGGGATGGGGCAGAGAGAGAGAAGAGGGAATCCCAAGTAAGCTCAGCACCGTTATTGCAAAGCTTGATTCAGGGCTCAGACTCAAAAACTGTGAGATCATGACCTGAGCTGAGACCAAGAGTCTGTCACCTAACCAACTGAGCCACCCAGGCACCCCACATTAGCCACATTTTAAGTACTTCCTTAGCCACATACAGCTAGTGGCCGCTGTATTGAATAGCACAGAACATTACCATCATTGAGAAAAGTTCTGTTAGATACTGCTTCTTTAGACAATAGAGTCAGGATATTTTTGTAACCATAGGAAAGTCAGAGATACATGGTCAGTCATTTACACCAACCAGTTAGGCTTTCACAGGCTTTTTTTTTCTTTCTTGCCCATATGAAGGAATGTTAATAAGAGGGAAAAAGAGCACACTCCTGTATGATGCACTGCTTTCAAATTCATCTGATAGTTAGCTTTTCTTGTGGAAGCTTCAAGTAACTGCTACTGCAAACATATTTGGCAGCAACGGCATCCAAAGTTCAAACATTTCTACCCACCAGAGACAAATTCCCTAGTTCATCCTTCCTGTTTCCTTTCTTACTATTCCCTTGTTTCTCAGGTGAATGTAGGCACAACTTCAGTCCCAAGACAAGGTAAGGCTGGCATACATAGAAAG
The DNA here is from genome assembly GCF_046562875.1 of Panthera onca. Lineage (NCBI taxonomy): Eukaryota > Metazoa > Chordata > Mammalia > Carnivora > Felidae > Panthera > Panthera onca. The sequence continues at coordinate 48,884,972 of NC_138344.1, forward strand.
GCGCGTGTGTGTGTGTGTGTGTGTGTGTGTGTGTGTGTGTGTGTGTAAATTTTGGAACAAGTGACTTGTTTTTTAGAAAAAAACAATTTTTTTTTTACCAAGCCCTTAGATATCATTTAATTGAATGCCTGCCCCCATTTTACATATAAGTAAACTGAAGCTAGAGAAAATGATTGCTCAAGATGGTATCAATAGTTAATGGTAAATCTGGAGCCAAAACCTGTGTTCATGGAGATACTAAATCATTTACTATTCCCATTTTAATTTTTTATTCACTACTAACAATTGCTGCAGATTCAATGACAAGAATTTAGAGGTAAGATTATTATAATGCAGTTTTCATTTTTAAAATGTTGCTTTTTACATGTTTTAAAGTTTTGGTAATTGTAATTTTTACAGATTGAAGAAGAGGAGAGGAAAAAAATAGAAGATATGAAAGAAAATGAACGAATGAAAGCAACTAAAGAATTGGAAGCCTGGAAGGAATGTCAAAGAAAAGCTGAAGAACAAAAAAGAATTCATAGAGAAGAGAAATTCTGTGAACAAGAAAAGCAAATTGAAGAAGAGAGAAAAAAATTTAAACATAAAAGCCATACTAGAATTTCAGCATCTAGAAATCTTGCCACTAAAGGTACAGTGATTAATATTTTCTGGGAAAGTGGGGCCTGTTGGTAAAGTGTATGTGTCACTTTTTATTTTCATAATCTATTTACACTATTAGGTCATTATTTTGGTATATAGAGAATAAGTACTATAATATAAAAGCTAAGGTGAAAGATCTATTTCTTCTTTTAGGAAGTAGTGACATTTTCAAAATACAATGAGCAAGGATTCAGTGTTGGTTTTGCTTGTGTGCTTCATTTTGAAATGTATGCAAGTGTTGTTAAATACGTGTTTAACTCAGGTCCAAAAAGACTTGGAGTGGACTAGCAGTGCCGGGAGCATTCATTTATTTCTTTAGAGATAAGAAACTAGGAATCTCATTAAAATACATTTTCGTCACATGACTGAGGAACATGAGTACCCTTACACAAACTTAGTTGTAAGCAAACAAGTGTTTTCCTGGCCTTCGATCCTGATGTGTTTAGAAATAGGTAAAAGAACACATTTCTTTATTGAAAGCTAAGAGTTTGATTTTATCTGATTTTATAATATTAAACTTTGCTTTGGGTATATTTCGTATATTTTGTAAATGGAACATTTTGTAGCAAAATCACTTATGTAATAACAATAATTAACATTTATTGGGTGATTTCTCTATGCCAGGTGATTTTATTGATTGTGTGACTCAGTCTTCACAACAACACTTTGGGCTAAGTGCTGCTATTCTTATTAGAGGAAGTAGATATTCAGAAATGATAAACACCTACCCAATAAGTAAACTTGTGGGATTTGAGCTCTATACTCTTTCTTCTAGGCTATATGTCTTTACCTCACTTTAAGTGAGGTTGAGTGTGTTGAAAAGTCATTAAATGATCCTATGATTTAAGAACCATGATTATTCCCATTTTCCAGGTGAGAAAAGGCATAGAGAGTATTACTAGCCCAAGGTAACACTGCTCATAAATGGTAGAGTCAGAATTTGGACTCAGGTGATCAGGCTCCAGAGTAGGTGAAGACCATTGTTGTGTTATATTGCTACACAGATAAAACAGGCAGATTAGCCATGTTCATTATTTGATTCATAACATATTTTGGCAGGGTTTGTTTGTATGAAGGAGACATTTGCAATCAGAAATGTGTTAGGGAAGAAGTACTCAAAGTGTATAATACTGATTTGAAAAAATATTACCTTTTAAATGTTTGTTGCCTAGCATCCCAAAGCCTTAAAATAACTTTGAAGAGTGACTCAGTTTGTGCTTAACCAAAATATTACTAATGAAGAAATAGCAAAACCTTGGAAGTTTTAATTACCAGTTCCATATTATAAAGCACATCCCCCTAATTTTATCTCTTAATGTGAAGCTAGGAGTCTATACTATGATTCAGTTACTTTGCAGGGCATAGGAGTTAAATGTGTGTGTGAGATCCATGCTCTTCTTGGACCTAGAACTTCAATATTGGGTGATGTCATTTTGTTGAAAACTACTTAGTATTTTATATTAAGGTGATTATAGAAGTAAAAAATTTCCAGAGGCACCTGGGTGGCTCAGTTGGTTAAGCATCTGACTTGAGCTCAGGTCATGATCTCCTGGTTTGTGAGTTTGAGCCCCACTTCGGGCTCTGTATTGACATCTCAGAGCCTGGAGCCTGGTTCGGATTCTGTGTCTCCCCCTCTCTCTGCCCCTCCCCTGCTCATACTCTGTCTCAAAAATAAACAAACATTTTTTAAAAATTAAAAAAAAAAAAGAAAGTAAGTCCTTATCTCATAGAGATACCTACTGAAATATGCATGGATGAAAAAAATATGTCTGAGATTGGCTTCAAAATAATATGTGAGGGGCGCCTGGGTGGCGCAGTCGGTTAAGCGTCCGACTTCAGCCAGGTCACGATCTCGCGGTCCGTGAGTTCGAGCCCCGCGTCAGGCTCTGGGCTGATGGCTCCGAGCCTGGAGCCTGTTTCCGATTCTGTGTCTCCCTCTCTCTCTGCCCCTCCCCCGTTCATGCTCTGTCTCTCTCTGTCCCAAAAATAAATAAAAAACGTTGAAAAAAAAAAAACTAAAAAAAACCAAAAAAAACAAAAAAACCCAAAATAATATGTGAAACTAGATAGAAGATGAAGTGATATTGGCCAGGAGTTGATAATTGAAGTCAGGTCATGAATGCATTATGGTTAATTATTCTATTCTGCCTACTTTTATATATGCTTGAAATTTTTTATTATAAAAAAATAAGGAACAAAGCATATTGAATTATTTTTATAAACAAAGTAATTTTAAATTAGTAAAACAAAAAAACCTCATTTCCCCAGCCTGTCTTGTAACTCGATGTAGCCAGGTGACAAGCTCTGGCTGATGATATGCAAAAAGAAATCTGCTAAAGATTTATAGAAAAGTATTACTCCTTTCTGCTTGCTTCTCCTTTCCTTTTCCTACGTAAGATGAAGGTGTTTACAGAAAGTTCATTAGCTATCTTGAGACCACAAAGAGGCAAAACATACACTAAGAATGATGGAATAGGGAAGAAGAAGGAGCTTGCAACATTAAAGACATTGGAAAGCCAGTACCTCTGCACTGGACTACCTTCCTACCTTCCTTCAAGCTTGTTAAGTGAAAAAAAAAAAACAAGAACTCATTCTTGGTTAATCAACTGTAGTCATGTTTTCTCTTCACACAGCTTAGAGAACTTTTGACTGATAGAAATGGATAATGTGCAAATTTGGTGTAGCATTTGAAAATTATTCAATGTAATTAAGAATATTAACACAGTAAAGGAAAAAACATGTGATCATTTCACTATTGCAGAAAGGTATTTGATAAAATCCAACACCCATTTATGAAAAAAATTTCTCAGCAGATTAGGAGTAGAAAGGTACTTTTTTACTTTAATGAAGTCCTTTTACAAAAAAATGTATAGTAAGCTTCATGTTTATTGGTGAATTAATGAATGCTTTGCCCTGCCCTGTAGGTCCAGGATCAAGGCAAGCATGTCTAGCTTCACTGATTCTATTCAGCATTGTACTGGAGGTCCTAACCATTACATTACGACAAGAAGAAGCAATGAGAGGCATGAAGATTAGACAGAAAGAAGTAAAACTTATTTGTAGATGACACAATTGTATATGTGGAAATCCCTAAGAAATATGAAGAATGACGACTAGAACTAATAGGTGAATTAATAAATTCAGGATATAAGTCACTTAAAATTTTATTTACCAGAGGGGCGCCTGGGTGGCGCAGTCGGTTAAGCGTCCGACTTCAGCCAGGTTACGATCTCGCGGTCCGTGAGTTCGAGCCCCGCGTCAGGCTCTGGGCTGATGGCTCGGAGCCTGGAGCCTGTTTCCGATTCTGTGTCTCCCTCTCTCTCTGCCCCTCCCCCGTTCATGCTCTGTCTCTCTCTGTCCCAAAAATAAATAAAAAACGTTGAAAAAAAAATTTAAAAAAAAAAAAAATTTTATTTACCAGAGGCAAACAACTGGGAAATTACATTTTAATTTATTTATAATAACATTAAAAGAGAAAATATGTAGGAATAATTTAACAAAAGAAGTGTAAGATCACATCACTGAAAACTACAGGAGGATTGCTGGGAGATATTTTAAAAGTCCTAGCTAAATGTAGTGATAGAACATGTTCCTGAATTGGAAAACTCAATGTTCGGATGTCAGTTCTTCTTAAACTCATCTATAGATTCAATGCAATTCCAGTAGAAATCCCAGTAATCTTTTTGTAGAAATTGACAAGCTGATTCTAATATTTATATGAGAATATAAATCACCTAGAATAGCGAAATGAATTTTTAAAAATAAGAGCAAATATGTAGGACTCACACTACCTGATTTGAAGACTTAGCGTCAAGCTACAGTAATCAAGACAAGATGAAATTGGTGAAAGACAAACACAAGTTCAAAAGAACAGAATACAGAGACCAGAAATAGATCCACACATGTATAGTTCAATTATTTTAACCAAAGGTAACAAGATAATTCAATAGGTAAAGGAAGGTCAAGAACAAATGAATATCTTTATGGAAACAAATGAGGGTAGACTCTTACCTCACTGTGTACATAACACATACATAAGAAGACAATCCAGGGGCGCCTGGGTGGCGCAGTCGGTTAAGCGTCCGACTTCAGCCAGGTCACGATCTCGCGGTCCGTGAGTTCGAGCCCCGCGTCAGGCTCTGGGCTGATGGCTCGGAGCCTGGAGCCTGTTTCCGATTCTGTGTCTCCCTCTCTCTCTGTCCCTCCCCCGTTCATGCTCTGTCTCTCTCTGTCCCAAAAATAAATAAAAAACGTTGAAAAAAAAAAAATTAAAAAAAAAAAAAAAAAGAAGACAATCCAATAAACAATTGGATGAAAGATTTGAATGAACTTTTAACAGAGGAAGACATATGAATGGCCAATAGACATATGAAAAGATATTCAAATTATTTGTTAGTAAGGAAATGCAAATTAAAACCACAGTGAGAGGGACACCTGGGTGGCTCAGTTTGTTAAGCCTCTGACTCTTGATTTTGGCTCAGGTCATGATCTCACAGTTCGTGAGACAGAGCCCCATGTCTGGCTCCTCACTGACGGCTTGGAGCCCACCTGGGAGTCAATCTCTCTGCCCCTTCTCTATGCTCATGCACATGCGCATGTGTGCCTGCTGTCTTTTTCCCCTCTCAAAATAAGTAAATTTTAAAGCCACAGTGAGATACAGTACACAGCACATATCCACTAAAATGACTAAAACAGAAAATTAAAGACCATCAACACAAGTGTTATTGAGGATATGCTGCAACCGTAGCTCTTGTACACCAATGGTAGAACTGTAAAATGGTACAACTACTTTGGACAAGTTTTTGGCTCCTTTCTTAAAAGTTAAGTACATACCTATCATGTAACTCAGACATCCTTGTCTTCAGTTTTTACACAAGAGAGAGGTATACACCTAAAGACTTGTATTCAAATGTTTGTGGCAACTTTATTCACAGTGGCAACAAACTGGAAGTGATGTTCATCAACAGATGAGTGAATAAACAAACTCTCATACATTCATAAAAATGAAATACTACTCTGCAATAAAAAAGAGAGACCAAACCAGTCCATACTGCATGAAATTGTAGAAAATATTAACCATTCTGTAATGACTGACAGCACATCAGTGGTTATCTGGGGCCAGAGGTAAAAGGAAGGGATGAACTTCAAGTGGCCATAGGGGACTCTTGGAAGTGATAGAACCTTTCTGTCTTGATTATGATTGTGATTTCATGGGTGCATACATCTGTCAACTCATTGAATTAATACACTGTAAAATTAGTACAGTTTACTGTACATAAATTATTTCTTAGTAAAATTGGATAGAGTATATTGGAAATATTTCTAGGCAGAAAAACAGCAAAGTGCACATGATTTTCTCAAGTTCTTCTTATTCCTCAGTTATGCTTATGGCCGGACATAGTGAAGCCTCCATTTGAGGGTCCTGGCCCTTGTACTATTGTGTTTATAGGAGACTGGGAAAGGGAATCATTGAACGCCTAATTTTTTAAAGTTTATTTATTTTTGAGACAGAGAGAGACAGAGCATGAATGGGGGAGGGTCAGAGAGAGGGAGACACAGAATCCGAAACAGGCTCCAGGCTCTGAGCTGTCAGCACAGAGCCCGACGCGGGGCTCGAACTCACGGACCACGAGATCATGACCTGAGCTGAAGTCAGCTGCTTAACCAACTGAGCCACCCAGGCGCCCCGATTGAACGTCTAATTAATTAACTATGGGGACTTCCTTATCTTGTTAGAAGGAGTTCAGTTACTGGAATCAGCCTGTTCTGTTGATGTAGTTTTGACTTGCTTGGTAAGCTACTAAACGCGTTGTAGAGGGAGAGATGAGACTTGAGGCCAGGTTAATTTGTCCCTTTTCAACTTAGAAAGGTAGGGCAAATGTAAGTCTGGAAAAAAAAAAAAAAAGATTGGTTGAAAGTGCGTAAGTAGAGTTTCACTACCAGATCTCTTCCTCATCATGACAGAAGATTGGGGGTTTCCTTTCTGCGCAGTTGTAGACTGAGTAAGATTCTTCTGCATTGAAAATGCAGAGATTGAGTGAAAACCTGCATTGTGAAAATCTTAGTACTTATTCAAGGGATCCCCATGCACATGTACATATGCATGCACAAGCCTAGTGTACCTGGGATGCAGATTGGAGAATTCCTCTACAGGGAAACTAGTGAGTGTAGGATGAAAAAATCCCGCCATTTGTAATGGCCCAGCTAGTTCACCCTGCTAAAGCTGACTAGCCAACAGATTTCCAATTCATGTATACAGACCTTCCAGTCAGAATTTTTATACTTTATCTCTAATTGATGGTGACAGCCAAGACAAAGAAAAATGCAACTTGGAACAGCCAAGTAATGCAGGGAACAGAAGAAAACTTCACTATAACTAATGTCTTCAAAGAAATGAAAACATGTATTTTTTAAAGTTTATTTATTTATTTTGAGAGAGAGAATGGGGGGAGGGGCAGAGATAGAGAGGGGGAGAGAGAGAATCCTAATCAGGCTCTGCACTGCCAGCACAAAGCCTGACATGGGGCTTGAACACATGAACTGTGAGATCATGATCTGAGCCAAAATCAAGAGTCAGATGCTTAACTGACTCAACCACCCAGGCATCCCCGAAACAAATTTTAATCATTAAACAAGAACAAGAGGCTACAATGAAGAATACTAAGAGAATACAACAGTTTGGAAATTTAAAATGTGATAAAAATTTTAATTGTAATCAAGTGGTTGGAATATACTTTATAATTTTTTTCAGAAAGTAGAACAAAAGGACAGATTTAAAGTAGAAAAGATAAAACAATCAGAGTATCCTTCCAAGATGTTCAACATTCAAATCATAGGGGTATAAGGAAGAGAGAGGGAAAGACAGAGGAAATAATTTTTTAATGTTACAAAAATTCTGAAAACTTTAATGAATTGCCTTGTTGAAAGATTCTATCAGGTCCAGCATGGTAGATTTTGTAATATTCATGCCAAAGCACTGATGAACACATTACCAGAAACTTTAGCACCCTTTAGACAAAGATCTTGCAAGCTCCCAGAGAAGAGGAGCAGATCATGCACAAAGGACTGGAAATGTTGGCATCTGTCCTCAACCTCAGCACTGGAATCCTGAAACATGGATCAGTGCCTTCAAAATTCTAAGTGAAAATAATTTTCACTATGAAATTCTATACCCAGCTTATTAATCAGGCATGAGGCAAAAATAAAAACTTTTCAGACATGCAAATTCTTAAAATATTTATTGCTCAGGTACACTGGGAATTATACCTGTTTTCTTTTTCTATTCTTCAAAATAGTCTGCTTTCACTAACAAATATCTGCTGCTCAAACGTTTAGTAAAACTACCCCTAATACATCTAGGCATAGAAGTACATTTAGTTTCTACAATAGTTAGTGATTTCCAGATTTTCTATTTTTTTGAAGTCAATTTTGATAATTTCTTTTCTAGGAAATTGTCCTTATCGCCTTTTCAAATTTGTTTGCATAAGGTTTCTCTTATTTATCTCTATCTCTAATTATAACATAATTATCTCTATTTATTTATTTCTAACACCATTTTATTTTTCCTTGATCTACTGTTGTAACATTTTGTAAACTTTATTAGTCCATTCAAAAAAGCAATTTTTGGTTTTGTTGATCCTTTTTATAGTTTCTTTGTTCTCTATTCCATTAACTCCTGTGTTCTCTTAGTTTCTTTAGTTTTCTCTATTTTTTGTCCAACTTGTTTCCATTAATTTTGTAATATTTTAATACATGCATGTTAAGTTAAATTTTTTTCCCTCTTAAATACTATGTTAATACCAAGTCACCAAGTCTTGGAATCTTGTGTTTTTGTTCTTGTTTAATTGCAAATATTTTGTAACTCATCATTGTTTTTTCCTTTGGCCCTTGAATTACGAGGGAGTTTTTGTTTGTTTTGTTTTGGTTTTAGTTTCCAAATACATAGAATGAAAATGACTATAATTCTCATATGTAAAATTTTCTGAATCATTATGTTTATAAATTATAGTTTATGATGTGTATTTGTGGTGTTTAAAAAAATTTTTTTTAATTTTTAATTTTTGAAAGAGACACACACACACACGCACACGCACACACACACACACACACACACACACACACACACAGAGCATGAGCAGGGGAGAGGCAGAGAGAGAAGGAGACACAGAATCTGAAATAGACTCCAGGCTCTGAGCTGTCAGCAGAGTCTGATGCGGGGCTTGAACCCACAAACTGCAAGATCATGACATGAGCTGAATTCAGATGCTTAACTGACTGAGCCACTCAGGCGCCCCTATTTTTGTTTATCCTGAGGCTTTCTTTTAATAAACAATGGGACACTTAGATTTATTATTATAAATAAAAATACACTTTTGTCTTAGGATTTTCTTCTATCTTCGTGATTTACATTTACCAGACTCTCTTTTTCGTTCTTTTTTTCTGTTTTTCTGCCTTGGATTTAAAAAGTGTTCTTAATTACTTTCTTTTCTTTCTCCGAATTTGAAAGGTGCGTATTCTATTTTCATTCTTTGAATGATTAATATTAATTTTTTTGTATATGTTTTGGCATATAGATATAATTCCAATTACTATATTTTAACATGCATACTAAACAAAGTTTTAAGGTTAATCTCTACCATACTTGTAAATATTACAAGGAAATTTAGTATGCACATTATAGTTATACACATCTTCTATGTTATTGTCTAAATATTTTAGTCCACTTTTTTGAGGGGCAGGGGGATCAGTTGACTTCACTATATTTTTAAATCCCTAAATTTAGTCATTATTGTTAGTGTGGGTTTTTTCTCCACTAATAGTCATTACTATTTAGATTGATGTATATTTACTGATATTTTATTTGTCCTTGCTTCTTGTGTTTCACTTCTTTGTGGGTCAAACTGCCTTCCCTTTGATAATAAATCCTTAGGGGCACCTAGGTGGCTCAGCTAGTTGAGTGTCCGACTTTGGCTCAGGTCATGATCTCATGGTTCCTGAGTTCCAGCCCTACATTGGGCTCACTGCTGTCAGCACAGAGCCCACTTCATATCTTCTGTCCCCTGCTCTTTGCCCCTCCCTCACTTGCGCTCTCTCTCAAAAACAAATGAAACATTGAAAAAAAACCTTTATATGAAAGTAAATCCTTTAGTAGTTCTTTAATGAAGATTTATGGGTGTAAGTTCAATTATTGTCTTTATATTTAAAAAAATGTTTTTAAGTTTGTTTATTTTGGAGGAAAGAGAGAGAGAGAGAGAACACATGTGGGCGCTTGCAAGAGCAAGCACACAAACAGGGGAGGGGCAGAGAGAAGGAAAGACAGAATCCCAAGCAGGCTCCACACCGTAAGTGCAGAACCCAATGTGTGGCTTGAACTCATGAACTGCAAGATCATAACCTGAGCCGAGATCCTGAGTGGGATGCTTAACTTACTGTGTCACCCAGGCACACTGATTATCTTTATATTTTTACTTGTTGAAGGATAGTTTGGCTGGTTGTAGTTATTTTCCATCAGTAATTTAAAGATATTTTTCTATTACCTTTTGCCTTCTAATGTTGCTGAGAAGTCTGCTCTTGATCTAGCTATTGATCCTTTATAAGGTAATCCATCTTTTGTTTCTGGTTGCTTTAAAATTCTTCACTTTGGTGTGGTTCGATTTTATTAGTCTCAGTGCAGTTTTATATTTGTTTCATAATGTCAGAACTTGGAATTTACTTTTATTAAAGAATGTATGTCTTCAGTCAGTTCTAGGAAATTCTAAGCTATTGTCTTCAAATATCACCTTTCTCAGTTTTCTTTATATTTCTTAATTGCTCTGTTATCCTCAGATCTCTTTGAGTTTGCAGATTTTCTTCACCTATGCTTAATGTGCTGCTAAACTTGTCCTAAATGTTTTAAATTTCAGTGACAATAATTTTCATTTTAGAAGTTCCTTTTTTTGTTTGTTTTGCTTATTCTTTTGTCATTTTTGTTTCTTGTGTGTTCTTTTGTCATTAGTTTCTTAGTTTTTCATTATGGATTTAGCTTGCTTTTGCTCTTTAAATAAACATGTTTAAAATTATTATTTTAATCTCTTCCAGATTATTCTATTTTTTCAAATTCTTAGGAAGCCATTCCTCCTGTTTGTTGTGTCTGGTAACTGTCCTTCATACTGGATTGTTTCCTTATGTGACTTATGTGTTCATCTTCAGTAAGGATTTTTTGTTCAGTGGGTGCATATAAAAAAAAAAAAAATCTCAAGTGTTGTAGTTTGTGGAAGTAAGAGTTGCTCACAGGAATACCTGGAGTTTTGATTTCTCGCAAGAGACATTTTTTTTTCTCCTCCTGTCCAAAGCCCCAGGAAGAACAGGCTTTACTTTCCTAGACCAGTGGATGGAGATTTTATAAGTATCCTTTAAAAAAAAATTTTTTTTTAATGTTTATTTATTTTTGAGAGAGACAGAGACAGAATGCGAGTGGGTTAAGGTCAGAGAGAAAGGGAGACACAGAAGTAGAAGCAGGCTCCAGGCTCTGAGCCTGACGCGGGGCTCGAACTCACGAGCTGTGAGATCATGACCTGAGCCGAAGTCGGATGCTCAACCAACTGAGTCACCCAGGTGCCCCTATAAGTATCCTTTACACTAAGAATGCAGCCCTTCTAAGCTTCTAGTTTCATTTCCAGCTTCCCACTTCTGTAACTATCAGCATTAAATTTCCAGCCTTTAGTCTTTATATATGTATTTTGGATATAGATATAGATATATTTCTAAACAACTTTTTTTTTTTTTTAATTTTAGTTAACAGTGCAATATTGGCTTCAGGAGTAGAATTCAGTGATTTATCACTTATTTTTGTTTTAAGTTTATTTTTTAATTTATTTTGAGAGAGAGCTAGAGAGCAAGCAGGGGAACAGCAGAGAGAGAAGGAAACTGAATCCCAAGCAGGCTCTGCTCTGTCAGCACAGAGCCTGATGCCAGACTCAAACTCACAAACCATGAGATCATGACCTGAGCCAAAATCGAGAGTTGGACGCTTAATCAACTGAGCCAACCAGGCGCCCAATTCATCACTTACATACAACATCCAGTGCTCATCATAACAAGTGGCCTCCTTGATACCCATCATGCATCTAGCCCATCTCCCACCCGCCTCCCTCCAGCAACTCTCAGTTTGTTCTCTATCATTAATAGTCTCTTGTGATTTCTTTCCTTCTCTCATCTTCCCCCACTTCCCATATATTCATCTATTTTGTTTCTTAAATTCAACATATGAATGAAATCATAAGGTATTTGTCTTTCTTTGATTGACTTATTTCACCTATCATAATACATTCTAGCTCCACCCACGTCATTGCAAATAGCAAGATTTCATTCTTTTTGATGGTGAGTAATAAAATATTCCATTGTATGTAATCATTTTTTTCTCTAACATTTATTTATTATTGAGACACAGAGAGACACCGAACGTGAGCAGGGGAGGGGTAGAGAGAGTGGGAGACACAGAATCTGAAGTAGGCTCCAGGCTCTGAGCTGTCAGCACAGAGCCGGACATGGGGCTCAAACTCACAAACTACGAGATCATGACCTGAGCCGAAGTCGGTCGCTTAACCAACAGAGCAACCCAGGTGCCCCTCTGCTGCTTTGTTGTTGGTGTATAGAAATGCAACAAATTTCTGCACATTGATTTTATATCCTGTTGTCTTTGCTGAATTCATGTAGCAATTTTTTGGTGGAGTCTTTCGGGTTTTCTGCATAGGGTATCATGTCATCTGCAAATAGTGAAAGTTTGACTTCTTCCTTGCCAGTTTGGATGCCTTTTATTTCTTTTTGTTGTCTGATTGCTGAAGCTAAAACTTCCCATACTATGTTAAATAGTAATAATGAGAGTGGACATCCTTGTCTTATTCCTGAACGTAGGGGGTCCAAACAGCTTTTTTGTCAGCTTTTGAATTACCTGACTATAAATCTCTGATAAGACTTTTTCTTTGCTTACCTTTTGAACTGAACTGTATATTTGAACCTTTGTTTATTTGTTATACTTTTATCAAGGATTTTACGTGTATATAACATTTTATCTGGAAATTGTTTGTAGAAGTGTCTAAAGCCTTTAACTTATGCTTCTATAAACAGAAAGCTAATTTCTTTTTATTTTGTTGTTTTACTATTTGTCTTATTTTACCATAAGATTTTGGAGGCTAGATACCCTATTTTTATAATGGATACCCTATTTTTTAATTTAACTAGTGGTTGCGGTGCCTGGGTGTCTCAGTCAGATGAGCATATGACTCTTGATTTTTGGCTCAGGTCATGATCCCAGGGTTGTGGAGTTGTGTTCTGCATTCATGCTGAGTGTTGAGCCTGCTTGAGATTCTCTTTCTGTCTCTGCTCCTCCCCCCTGCTTCCATGCATGGAGCTCTTTCTCTCTCAGGAAAAAAAATAAAAAGGTAACTAGTGGTCACTTTAATGTTTTTCATAAACATTAAAAAAATTTTATTTTAGCAAAATTAGTAAGAAAATATTTTTTAATTTATCATTATGGAAAAGAATGCTTATTTCCTTCATGTTCAGTATTCTAGTAATCATTAGTAGTATTATACTGAAGTTAGATACTTCATTTTAACTTTTTATTCTGCTTTCCTTCTGTTGTACTACCATTTAAGAATCTTATTCATAAATTTTTAGTGTTTTCTCCACTATTTGGAAAATCCATGCTTTCCATTTTTACTATTAAGTTCCCTATGCTTGGGTTCTTAATTTCATTTCTCCATGTTCTGGAACGTTTCTTTGAATATATTACAGTAAAACCTTAGACTGTGAATAACTTATTCTGTGAATGTTCTGCAAGACAAGCAAACATTTCTAATAAATTTTAACCTGATACATGAGTGATGTCTTGCAATATGAGTTGTACATGATGCCGAATGTCACATGATCACAACTGAGCCAATGGTTCTCTCTGGCTGCAGAATTGTGGGTGATTGTCTACCATGCTCAGATGCTCTATCTCATGCAGTAGTGTTTGGCAGAAATCAGATTTTTCAGAATGTTGCAAGGTGCCCACAACTGGCACTTGTGTATTTTTCTTCACTTCAAAGCGCCTACAGGTAGTCCTTTGCTTTCCATACAACTGTAAACTTAGGAATGTTTTGCTTTATTCTAAGTCAGGCTGCTGGCAGATATAGACCCTTTCCTCTGCTGCCTTTTTGCCAGTTACATTAAATACAGTACATGACAAGAGTTTATCAATGCACTACTGTAGTCAACATCCATATGAGTATATACAATGGCCCCCATGCAGAAAAAGATTCCATTGAGCCAATAGATAGCAGTGATTTCTGTTAATGATAGTGAAAGTCGTCTTACACAATAACCCTCCTCTCTCTTGTTTCCCTTATACTTAGCCACGAAGGTTTTCAAAAGTAAGTGCAGGTTAATTTATTTTTCTTTTTATTGTATATTTTATTTATTATTTTGTATTATATTATGGTATTATAATCATTTTCATATGAGTATTTTTGGGTTGTGGAATGAATCATCTGAGTTTCCATTATTTCTTATGGGGGAAATTTGTGTTGATATAGAAGTGTTTTGGGGATGTGAGGGAGATCTGGCTGCGACATCTGTCATTGATGTCATTGATTGCCAGGGTTGATTCGACTGATCTGGCTGGCTAGGCGGGTGTCCCCTTCCTCCCTCACTGCTCCATGTGCGTCCCTCCCGAAGCTGCGCGCTCGGTTGAAGAGGAGGACCTTCCCCGATAGAGGAGGACCGTTCTTCAGTCAAGGATATACGAGTAGCTGCGCTCCTCTGCTAGAACCTCCAAACAAGCTCTCAAGGTCCATTTGTAGGAGAACGTAGGGTAGTCAAGCTTCCAAGACTCCAGACACATCCAAATGAGGCACTACACGTGGCAGTCTGCCTTTCAAAAAAAAAAAAAGAAGTGTTTTGGATTATAAGCAAATTATGCTCACAAACCAAGATTTTACTGTCTTTGGAAAAGATGGCTAAGTAATATATTCACTTAGTTCTACATATCTAGGAACATCTTTTGCTTTTATACGTAAACAACAATTTACTTGGATATAAAATTCTTGGGACATTGTATTAGATAGTTAAAGCTAATTGTTGTAATAAGGAGATCCAAGTTACAGATCAAATAAGACAGAAATATAGTTCTCCATAATCTAATACTTGTTATGTAACAGTGATCCATGTAGGCCTGATAAGATGATTTTGTTCTATGTGGCCATCCAGGCTGGTGGGGCCGCCTCTGTTATTACCTCATTTGTCTTCAATCTCTGGATGCTGCAGTTGGCGTTGTTTTTTAGCCAGTGGGAAATGGGAAGAGAAGTCCACAGCAAGCAGATGTACCTATAAGATGACGATCCATAAGTTGTATACATCACTTCTATTCAGATTTTGTTGTCTCAGATTTGGCATATAGTCACACATAATTTTTTTTTAACTTTATTATTTTGAGAGAAAGAGCTCACATGTGAACAAGGGAGGGTAGTAAAGAGAGGAGGAGAGAGAGAAACCCAAGCAGGCCTCGCACTGTCAGCATGGAGCCTGGCTCAGGGCTTGAACTCCCCAACCATGAGATCATGACCTGAGCTGAAATCAAGAGTCAGAGGCTTAACCAACTGAGTAAACCAGGCGCTCCAATCACATCTAATCTTAAGGGAGGCTGGGTTATATCGATTCTAGCCTGACCTAGTCATGTACCTAGCCTAGAACTCAAATTCTATTTCTAAAAGGAAGAGGGGAGAATGGCTAGGATACTGGAAGATAGCTGTCTCAACTACAGACATCTATAGAAAACTTGCAGTCAAATTTTTGTTAATGTTGCTTTCTTGTTTGTTTGAGTCCTTATTTTTTTCCTCCTTGTCCCCTTCCTCCCTCTCTTGGAAATGTCAATTTAGGCCATTTTCCAATTTTTTAATTTGGAAGTTTTTTTTTCTTATTTGTATTTTATAACAAAGATATTACTGTCATATTTGTGGAAAAAAATCTGATTTTCTTTAAATTTTTGATATTTGCCTTTTCTATCTGTGTATCATGCTTTTGGTACTTTTGCAGTTTTTAAACCCAATTTTCCTTCCTTTTAATCATATACTTTATATTCTAACACGTAGATTAATTTCTCCTCTTATATTGATTTAACCATTATTACGTGTAACTATCTTTATTAAAACGTATAGCTTTTCATTATTACTTTTTTTTGGCCTCTTTTCATTAGCTATCTCTGATGGCTGAAAAACTTTTATACCATCACTTTTATACCATAACTTTTATAAGGAAGCTTATAGAAGATATTGCTGTAGGAG
The DNA here is from genome assembly GCF_046562875.1 of Panthera onca. NCBI lineage: Eukaryota > Metazoa > Chordata > Mammalia > Carnivora > Felidae > Panthera > Panthera onca. The sequence goes on from NC_138344.1 coordinate 48,900,916, forward strand.
CTTAAGGAAAATAGAGGTAGTGCTTCCAGTGATGGCTTTCTAAAATGGAAAGCGGTTGTAGAGTTGCCTAGAGTGCCCTCCCTTCCCTAGATTGAATGTAAATTAGACACTGTGTGTTTTAACAAAGAGAACCCTAGAAAAGTAGCTGGGGTCATTGATTAAAGGACAGATAACTTGCTGCCACACTTTTGATGATGGGTTTTACATTCTTTCTAGCAGAAGTTATCTTTAGTTTATTTGTATAGGATTTTAGAGGTAGCTTTGCTGTGTAATTAGTTGAAGAGTCAGTTTGTTAACTAGAAAATGAGAGAGAACTCACTTGCTAATACTGCTTTTGAAGGAAGAAATTCAGAAAATATATTTTTGGAGAAGTTAAAGGAAAATAGTATTCCTGCTCCTCGCTCTGTTGGCAGTATTAAAATCAACTTTACCCCTCGAGTATTTCCAACTGCTCTCCGGGAATCACAAGTAGCAGAAGAAGAGGAGGTAAGTATATTTGCTGTTAGTTACAGTGATCACAATGAAAATATTTTTTATTTCATCTTTTAAAACTAGTACTGGTTCTGAATTTAAGTATTCATTAGACTAAAGATATTACTTCTTGAATATATTTTAGTATTTCCTTATGGAAAAGTATTTTGCAGAATTTTTTTGTCTCAAGATTCAGTATGCAGTATTATTGCTTTTTCCAGGAGATAAACACTTGCCATCTATTTTATCAAATACATTATTTTCTTTTTTTTTTAATTTTTTAAACATCTATTCATTTTTGAGAGACAGAGACAGAGCGTGAGCAGGGGAGGGGCAGAGAGAGAGGGAGACACAGAATCTGAAGCAGGCTCCAGACTCTGATCTGTCAGCACAGAGCCCAACATGGGGCTTGAACTGATGGACAGCGAGATCATGACCTGAGCCCGAAGTTGGACGCTTCAACCAACTGAGCCACCCATATGCCCCATACATCATTATTTTCTATTTTGTATAATAACTTAACGAATAGTATTTTTAATAAGTAGAAATAGTTTAGGTATATTTATAAACTGACATTATGTTCTAAGGATTTTCAATCATTTCCACAATGGGGTTTTGAATTGTTAGGAGGGGGCCCTGGCATTTTGAATGTTTTATCTTTAGGTATATAGACTCTAAGAACTGCATTATTTTTTACTACAAGGTGTTAAGTGTTTCCTCTCACAATTCAAAACTTGTGGAAATGATTGAAAATCCTTAAGACATAATGACAGTTTATAAATATTAACTATTTTCTTATTAAACAATATATTCTAAATTTTATTATTTATAAAGTTATTTCTAGAATTATAAAAGTATAATTATTTAAAAATCATTTATGGGGTGCCTGGGTGGCTCAGCTGGTTGAGCGTCCAACTTTGGCCCAGGTCATAATCTCGCTGTCCATGAGTTCAAGCCCCCTGTTGGACTCTGTGCTGACAGCTCGGAGCCTGGTGCCTGTTTCAGATTCTGTGTCTCCCTCTCTCTTTGCCCCTCCCCCACTCATGCTCTGTCTCTCTCTCTGTCAAAAATAAACATTAAACAATTTTTTTAAAAAGAAAAAATAAAAGTCATTTATGTATTTTTCAATATAGAAAAACAAATGTGTTATAGATAAGAAAAATAAAATAATAATCCCATGAACTCCCACAAACTCCCATTTGTATGAAATTTGGACTAGAAATTTTTGTGTGTTTGGTCTTAACTATCTGGTAATGTTAAACAAAAAAGGATAAAAACTGAAAGTTTAAAAAAATCAGCATTATCAAATAGTATAGTAGTCTACTCAGGCTGCTGTAACAAAATACCCTAGACTGAGTGTCTTAAACAACAGACATTTATTTCTCAAAGTTGTGGAGGCTGGAAAGTCCAAGATCAGGGTACAGGGAGTAGTGGGAGGAGAGCTGTGTTCTGGTCTCTTCCTCTTCTTATAAGGACACTAATCCCATCATGCAGGCCCCATTCTCATGACCTCATCTAAACTTGATTACCTCCAAAAGTCCTACTTCCAAATACCATCACCCTGGGGATTAGGGCTTCAACATACGAATTTTGGGGGTCACAAATATTCAGTCCATAACAGATAGTATTTCCATTTTATATAGAAGCTGGCAAATGTCAAAGTAGCTGTTAATAAAAATAAGATTTTTGTGTCCTTCATTAGACTTCTCTGATTTCAGTGGTTGCACAAACAAGCGGAAGCACGGAGAGCATTGAATACTGATATTCCTGAACTTTCTGATTTAAAAGAAGAAGAAAAGAATCCAGAATGGCTGAAGGACAAAGGAAAGTACGTTGTTTGGACTCTGGCTATGAGATTTATAATAAATTTAGGTAGACCGTAGTACTAACTACATTTTCTAGGTATCTTGACATATGTGCTTATGTGTGTATGTTGTTGGGGAAAGATAATCCAAATAAGCCAATTAGATAGGCAGGGCCTCCATATTTAAAAAGTCAGATTGTATAACAAATAAGGCTCTTATTTTTATTTGATTTTGCATTTAAATGTCATAGAAATGAAACATATCACTTATTAAAATCCCTTTTAAAATCACTTATATTTAACATAAGCCCTTCCTAGAAATGTGTTTTTCAGAAACTATAGCTTCTTCGATTATTCATCTCCATCTTTAAAAGATTACCAAATTTATCTTACAAATTTTCATTTTATATCCATGAAATCCTTTTATTTGTTTCTATGTTGCTCTGTGTGTGAATATTTTTTAAAATGTTTATTTATTTATTTTGAGAGAGAGAGAGAGAGCGCGTGCGAGCGCACAAGTTAGGGGAGGGACAGAGAGAGAGGGAGAGAGAGAATCCCAAGCAGACTCTGCATGATCAGAATGGAGCCCAATTTGGGACTCAGTCTCACGACCATGAGATCATGACCTGAGCTGAAATCAAGAGTCAGATGCTTAACCGACTGAACCACTGAGGCGCCCCTATGTGTGAATATTTTTATACGGTTATCAAAAACAGTACAATCTGATACATTATGAATGGCAATTTGATTTCATATTTTGAGGCAGTTGTAGATATTACTTATTGTATTTCATGACATAGACTTTTATTTTTTTATTGTTGCCATAATAAACTATCATGAATTTAGTGGCTTAAAACAACACAAATTTATGATCTTACAGTTTTGGAAATCAGAAGTTCAAAATGGGTTTCACTGGGCTAAAATCAAGGTATCATCTGTGTTTCTTCTACAGCCTATAGGAAAGAATCTATTTGCTTTCGTTTTCCAGTTTATAGGTTGCCTACATTCCTTGGCTTGTGGCCTCCAGCCAGCAATTGCATCACTCCAACCTCTGCTTCCATAATCCCATCTCCTTCTCTCGCTCTGACTTTCCTGCTTCCCTCTTTCTTTTATAAGGATCCTTGTGATTACATTAGTATCCTTTGCTTAATCCTGAATTATCTCCCACCTCAAGACCTTAATTTAGGCCAGTCTGTGGAATCCTTCCTGCCATGTTAGGTGACAAAGTCACAGATTCTGAGGATTAGGATATGGACATCTTTTGGTGGGGTCGTCTCCATTATCTGTCTACCACAATGTCTGCATCTGTATTTTTCTTTTCTTATTTTTTCTTGGTCTTTTTGCTTGTTACACCGCCAGGGATTAATATGTAGAGTTGAACTGAAGTGACAATTTTTCTGAAGGTCAGAGGCCTGGGGCTGACAAGTTGGCTTCTTTTACTTCCAACATTAAAGTCTTACATGATCCTTCCTCCTCTTTCTCCCCTTCCCTGCCTCCCTTCCTCTCCATTTATCCAACCATTAAATAAACATCTATTAATTGTTTGCTATTTACCAACTAGCCTCTGAGCTACAAAGATCAGTGCAGGAGACATACTTATACGAATACTTATAATACTTTGTGAGAAGTACAATACATAGAAAAGAACAAAGTAAAATGAGAGTACATAAGAGGGACATTTACCCCTAAAGGAAGGAAGGTATGTTCAGAAAAAGCTTCATAGCAAATATAGCACCTGAGATCCTCAGTGATAAGTAGAAGTTTTAAGAGAAAGGAAAATAAAGGCATTCATTTCAAGTATTGGAGAAAATATGAACAAAAGCTCAAGAGACAAGAAATGGTGTGATATATGGGTCAGGAACTATGTGTGGTTTATTTTTTGCTAAAACATAAAATTTGAGGCTAGGAGTAATGACAAATGAACCTAGAAAAATCATCAGGGCCTTGTGTGTTTGGTTAAAATTCTTTTTTTTAATTTATTTTTTAATTCAAGTATAATTACCAGTTGGTGTTATATTAGTTTCAGGTATAAAATATAATGATTCAGCATTTCTATACATCACTCAGTGCTCATCATGATAAGTTACTCTTAATCCCCTTCATCTATTTTACCCATCCCCCCATCTACCTCCCATCTGGCAACTACTAGTCTGTTCACTATATTTAGGAGTCTAGTTTTTTTTTTTTTTTTTTTAGATTTTTTTTAGATTTTATTCTGTAAGGAGAGGGAAAAAATGTGTTGCAGAAAACACAGCAAAGGCCTTGAACTGGCCTTGTGGTAGGTGGTGTTGTAGGGGTGAAGAGGAGGGCAAATTGAGAAATAATGATGAGATAAAATAGGCAGAACCTCTTGATGGATTTGGAGGGAGTAAGAAGGAGGAGTTCTCAGTTTCTAGTTTGAATGATTGATTGCATGCTGTCACCAGCTAAATTAGGGAATACTAGATGAGAGGCTCATCAGGAGAGAATGCAGGTAAGTTCAGTTTTTAATATATTGAGTTTGAGATGTCTCTGGGCCATTCTGGGTGACACTGTCTGGCAAGTTTGAAACTCAGAGGAGAAGCCAGTACTGTAGACATAGATTTGGAGCTTATCAACATTTATATTGTAGTTAAATTTATAAAAGTGTCTGAGATATCCACAAAGAGTGTGTAGACCTGGAGAGTAGTGGCCTGAGGATAACACTCTGTGACCTACCAACATTTGAAGGTCTGGCAAAAGGAAGGAGTACACAAAAATATTCCCAGAAGCCAATGGAGCAGAAAGTTGAAACAGTTTTTGTTTTGTTTCTTTAAGAATATAAAAGATTTGAATAGATTTGGAGACAAGAGAAAGAAGAGATGATTGAAATCCTCCTGAGCAGAGTGGAGAAAATTGGGTCAAAGCCAAGAATTGGATGGATTGTCTTGATTTTGTCCTTTTTATCCAATTGGTTAGCCTTAGTGAAGACAGAGTTTGGTTTGGCTATGAATTGTTCCTCCTTGCAGCCTGAGAATGCTAAAATGGGCAAAGCTGAGTGGGCGGTCCTGTTGGATTGATTACTTTGCTCTAGAAAATGTTGATGGATTGACTTGGAATAGACAGAGATACTTCATTTTCTGAGATTGGAGGGAAGAATAGTGGAGACAAGTATATATCTAGATAAGGGAAATTGATTAGTGAATACTGTTGGCTCTGCCAGGTTGAGAACATGAATTCATAGAGATGTCAGTACAGCTGTGTGATTTATCTCCTTTAGGGTTTGGTCTTCTTTCGGATTTAAGAATAGATCTTGGGCCAGAGTGGGAATTTTAACTGACAAGTACAGTAAAAGACTAGTAGTGCAAGGGACCAGATTGCTCATAGAAAAATAGCTCAGTTGGGGCGCTTGGGTGGCTCAGTCAGTTAAGCATCCGACTTCAGCCCAGGTCATGATCTCACAGTTCGTGAGTTCAAGCCCCCTGTCGGGCTCTGTGCTGTCAGTTCAGAGCCTGGAGCTTGCTTCGTATTCTGTGTCTCCCTCTCTCTGCCCTTCTGCATTCACATTCTGTCTCTCAGACAATGAATAAATGTTAAAAAAAAAAAAAATTAAAAAAAAGAAAAATAGCTCAGGTATTGAGCCACAAAGTCCAAGTTGGGTTACACAGGAAGAGATGCCAGGCAACTCAGTGGCTCAGTTGGTTAAGCATCTGACTCTGGATTTTGGTTCAGGTCATGATCTCATGGCTCAGTGTTTTTGAGCCCTGAGTTGGGCTCTGTGCTGATCGTGCAGAGCCTGCTTGGGATTCTGTCTCTTCCTCTATCTCTGCCCTTCCCCCCCTTGTGCTAGTGCTAGTGCAAGCTTTCTCTCTTTCAAAATAAATAAATAAACTTAAAAAAAAAAGGAAGGGAGAGATCCCATGAGGGGCTCATTGGACTAAGAGAAAATGGAGCAATTAAGAAATTAGAGGGTACTGTTAAGACAGAAGACTTAGTATAAAGGGAAAGTTGGCAGAATAGAAAATTGTGATTAGTGGCTGGGATTCCAGAGTTTGATATTTCCAAGGTAGTGCAGTTCAGGTGATGATGAAGGCCAAGGTGTGGCCCTGGGAGTGGGTAGCAGAAGTACACTTGAAAGGAAGGCATGATGACTTAAGGAGTTTCAGGTTTTTCAAGACTAAATTGATGAATGGACCATAGACATAAACTTTAGAATCTTCTGGAATCATGGCAGAAGTCGGGATAGAGACAGATGCTGGGAACCAGTTTCAAAGGCCTTAATGAATATGAGAAGAGTGATTTTAACTTTTCTCTCTCTCTTTCTCTTAAAGTAGGCTCCACGCCCAACATAGGATTCGAACTCATGACCTTGAGATCAAGAGTTGAACACTTCTAACAACTGAGCCAGCCAGTTGTCCCAGGAGAATAGTGACTTTTAAAAAGACAGGAGATGACAGTGACTAGAAGGCTGTAGGGGGAAAGATGTCAGGAATATCAAAGGATAATGACTGCGTATAAAGAGAGAGTTTGATTTTATATCTAGCAGAAGAGAGTCTGAAGAATGCCAGTTTCTACAGTCCTAACCCCTGATGTGGGGACTCAGGAAGGGACGCAGTGGAGAGGGTGGTAGAGATTAGCATTGCCCTGAGGACAGAGCCAAGTTTATTTTAGATGGGATTGTTAAGAAAAGTTAAGGGTATAGGAAAGGAATGAGAGGTGGAGTCAGTTATGGCAAAACCTGGAATAAGAAAGTGCAAAGGAGGGGCACCTGGCTGGCTTGTTCGGTAGAGTATGTAACTCGTGATCTGGGGTCTCGAGTTCCAGCCCCACTTTGAACATAGAGATTGCTTTAACAACAACAACAAAAAAATTGCAAGGGTGCCTGGGTGGCTCTGTCGGCTAAACAGCTTACTTCGGCTCAGGTCATGATCTCACGGTTTGTGAGTTTGAGCCCCGCATCTGGCTCTGTGCTGACAGCTCAGAGCCTGGGGCCTGCTTTGGATTCTGTGTCTCCCTTTCCCTCTGCCTGTCCCCTGCTCAGGCACACACACACACACACACATACACACTCTCTCTCTCTCTCTCTCTCTCTCTCTCACTCTCTCTCTCTCTCTCAGAAATAAACATTAGAACAAAAATTAAAAAAAAAAAAGAAAGTGCAAAGGAGTAGAGGGGGATGGGAGTAGGAAAGAACGGCAACATGAAGACGGGGGAAAAGTGTGCTTTTACATCAGTGCTCAAAGATAACAGGGTTGATTGACACGGTGAGACAGGTCTTTGGTATAGGTGTTGTGATGCTGTGACTGGCTAAAGGTCCTAGGAGTGTTGGTTTGGTCTTCCTCTGATACCCTTAAGATGTGATTTGGGTTTAAGAGTAGAAAGGACAGATGAGATCATTGAGCCAGGGTTAGAATTTTGACTGATGCACACACACACTGATGCACACACACACACGTGTGTGTGTGTGTGTGTGTGTGTGTGTGTGTGAGTGAATTAAGTTAAAATTAAAAATTAGGGGTGCCTGGGTGGCTCAGTTGGTTGAGTGTCCAACTTCGGCTCAGGTCATGATCTTGCATTTTGGGTTTGAGCCCCGTGTCAGGCTCTGTGCTGATAGCTCAGAGCCTGGAACCTGCTGTGTCTCCCTCTCTCTCTGCCCATCCCCTGCTTGTGCTCTTCTCTCTCTCTGTCTCTCAAAAAATAAAATTAAAATGTTTAAAATTTTTTTTTAATTAAATTAAATAACAATTTTTAAAAGTAAAATATTGAAATAAAATTGCTGGCAAAAGCAACAAATTGGCAGCAACCTAGTGCAAAAGTATACTTTGCAGCAGTCGGGCATGACTGGTAGATTATAATTACTTTTAGTCTCTTGTTTTTGTACCACTTTGCCTTACTACCTCCAATTAGGTAGGAAAAGAAAGAGAAGCAAAACAAGAGGAGAGGAAGAGAGCCGAGAATGAGGAGAGATGGAAGAAAACTTAGTAGCTAATAACACCCAGAGAAACAAAGTACAGTTAATCGAAATGCCAAGTACAAATAGATAAAAGGAAAGGTAAGACTTGTTAGAAGAATATCCTCACTAGCAATGTAATGCAATACAAAAGATAGAAATAGACATAATAGAACTGATTCAGAAACGGTTAGTTGACTTTAAGCCAAAGGATGAAATACCTTCATCTCCAGAGGCTTTGTTTCATGATAGCCTTCTATATTTACACAGGACAAAACTGTTCTTACTGTGCTAAAACTCATGGGACACTTGCTTCACAAAAGGGTAGAGGTGGACAAGCCTTTCAAAAACCAATAGCTTTTTCTTAGAAAAAGCCACAGATTGTTTTCATGTTTTTTGCCTAGCTTCCCACTACTGTATCTTAGTTTTAAATGCCAAATCTCTACCTTTTGGGAAAATACATAAGCTTAGGTAATTTTACTTGCTCATGAAAGCATTTTACCTTTTCCAATTAACGTTATGTACCAGATAGCTTTTCACTGAGAACATCTCATAAAACAGAGTCTAGATGCTCTAATATAGATATATGCATGGTATGTATGATGTTATTTAACAGCCTTACATGACTCAGAATCTGTAAATAAATTTAATAGCTGTCCTTCTAGACACTTGTAATCACATGAAGTAAATGGACTGTAAATGGACCATTGTTCTGTCTCAAGGACATTACTCTGTGCTTGACTTTTAGTGTAAGTTCTTTTGGACCCTGTCTTAACTTTAGACTTACACACCTTCTTTCCCCACACTAGGGCCACTTGAATCCCATCTGCATACCTCACTCTCTACAGCCAAGTCTAATGTTAGATAGGAGGGAATCAAGGATATGTTATGCTACAATCCAGCATTGTATTGCTATTATTACATAAAAGCATTGTCTACCCTGGTTCTTGGGTCTGAATTTTCTTTTTAGTCTCTTGGCCTAAGTGTCATGTCAGATTTTGTCGCCTGCCTAGTACCCCATTCCTTTTAAGATTGAGGATGTCCTTTGCTTTTGCTTTCCCTTTTGCCACCAGGCTAATTCTACTCTGAGCCCCAACTTTGTTTGTAGGAGCCCACTATCTGCTAACAGACTAACCTAGTCTGCCAGTCTGTATTTCTGTATCCTTATTGTTTGCGTATGTTCTGTGTCTGGATTCGATCTGCCTTGCTGGATGTCTTTTACTTCATGTTGGACTTTTTGATGCTGATTATTGACCATCTTCTCCCAACACAGTATATAATTCTACTTGCCAAACTGAATTTCTTCCACATACTTAGGTTTGGGTCCATGCCCCAGCAAGAACTGTGAAGGTTTAGCCTACCACAGTTTCATGGACACCAGGAGAAGACATGAGACTCATGGGTTAGAGACAAAGGAATGTTATTCAAGGCACAGCAATCAGTGTGACCTTCATACTGGTTCCCTTTGCGCCTCAAGTCCCACAAGGCCAATGCATAGGCAGGCCTAGGTTTGAACCACAGCTGAGAACACCATGCTTAACACAATTTTTCATGAGAGGATTATAAGCAAATATGTCCAGCCTTTGACCCACAAGGAGATACTATCTTTTTTTCATACTGAACAGCAGATAAATCTGCTCTTTGCCCCAGAGGGAGACACTATATTTTCCAAGGCTATGTGCTATATGCACATCTTTGAAAAGATTGTCCCAAATAAAAGCCGTCTGTGCATCTGACATAAGATATGCACGAACATAAAATTCCCATGAAGAGTCATCTTCCAACAGTCCTTTGGACCTGCCTACTTTCAGGACAGATCTGCCAAATATGCCTTGCTCTCCTGCATTTTATTTATTAAAACAATTTTTTTTAATGTTTATTTATTTTTGAAAGAGAGAGAGAGAGTGGGAGCTGGGAAGAGGGAGACACAGAATCTGAAGCAGGCTCCAGGCTCTGAGCTGTCAGCACAGAGTCCAACATAGGTGCTTGAACCCACAAACTGAGATCATGACCTAAGCTGAAGTTGGATGCTTAACCAACTGAGGCACCCAGGCACCCCTCTTCTGCATTTTAAAAACTATGTTTCTGGAGATAAGATGGTTTTCTTATACTTCTACCTTTTGCCTGAATTACAGAAGTTTAGAATCCATATTTATTCTCAGATCACTTCTTTGATGTAATTATCATTTTGTTCATTTGCTTGTTTGTATGCATTTTATAGCCCATAATACTCTATTGCAATACACTACCTGTTATGGCCTAACTTGTCATTTTGTTTAATATGTAGTTTCCTTTTCCTGTTTCCATCCTGAGTGCTAAATTGTAGTGGCTGACGTGCTTTCACAAAGGCATACTGATACTCAGCTTTAGAAGCTCTAGAGATACCCAAGAATGTTTTCTATGCTGAAAGATAAGATGCTGAAAGAGACAACAATTTTTGAAGTCTGTTCAGGGGCAGGTGGCTGTTACAGTTCCTATTGCCCACAAAACAGAGCCGTTCTGTCTTCTGTTGGAATATGTGTTGCTCCTGGCCCTATTGCTGTTGCTAAGCCCCACTACTTCTGATTTCTCCTAGCTGTCTTCTGCCCTTTTCTTTACTTCTCTCTACATCACTTCTTTCTTATCATTCCTGCCTCTGGTTGCTTCTCCCAGTCTTGTACAAAATCTTGGGCCCTTTTGGCTATTGCTAATCAGGATGTTTCTTTCTTTACAAAGGCATACCCATCAGTCATCATAAAAATGACAGGATTGTTGGAGCTCCTGGGTGGCTCAGTCGGTTAAGCATCAACTTTGGCTTAGGTCATGATCTCACACTTCGTGGGTTCAAGCCCCATGTTGGGCTCTGTGCTGACAGCCCAGAACCTGGAACCTGCTTCAAATTCTGTCTCCTTCTCTCTCTGCCCCTTCCCCCCTCACTCTGTCTCTCAAAAATAAATAAACATTAAAAATGACAGGATTTGGGGCATCTGGGTGGCTCAGTCGGTTGAGCGTCTGACTTCGGCTCAGGTCATGATCTCACACTCCATGAGTTCGAGCCCCGTGTCAGGCTCTGTGCTGACAGCTCGGAGCCTGGAGCCTGCTTCAGATTCTGTGTCTCCCTCTCTTTCTCCGCCTCTCCCCTGCTCATGCTCTGTCTCTCTCTGTCTCAAAAATAAATAAAAACATTAAAAAAATTTTTTTTAAAAATAATAATAAAAAAATAAAAATGACAGGATTGTTTGCAATTGTTCATGTCTCTTTTATTCTCACTATACATTCAGTATAATAAGCACTCAGTATGTGTTGAATTAATGAGTACTTTTGCATAATTCTTTTCACTGGCATTGCCTTATTTCGAACATCAATGAAGACTTCATGGTTATTAACTTCTCTGCTTAAATTGTTCAAAGGTTACTGCCCTTTGGATACAGGTTTAATTTTTTCCCTTTCCTTTTGAAATTTGGCTGTTTCCAAGTTCAAAATCATTCTGAAAGCCATACGGCAGATTTTTGGATTTTTGTAGTGACATTAAAGTTAAAAAAAAGTAATGTTCATTTGGATTTATATTTTAATACGTATATGTAAACTTTAAAAATATTTTAATACTTTATATTTCTTGCTATTATGCCTCCTACAATGGTTCTTTTAATAACACTCATTGTAGGGGCGCTGGGGTGGTTCTGTCAGTTAAGCGTCCGACTTCAGCTCAGGTCATGATCTCACAGTTCGTGGTTTCAAGCCCCACATCAGGCTCTTTGCTGACAGCTCAGAGCCTGGAGCCTGCTGTAGATTCTGTGTCTCCCTCTTTCTCTGCCTCTCCCCTGCTCATGCTCTATCTTTCTCTGTCTCTCAAAAATAAATGTAAAAATAGTTTAAAAATAATTTTCATTTTAAACTTTTCTTCCCTTCAAACCTGGGAAAATTTTTCTGATAAAACGTTTATATTATAAAACTATAAACTTATGTTAAAGATGAAAAATGGAATTGTTCTTCAAATGTATAGGTTAATATAAGATTTGTACAGTTATACAGACCAATGGAATAGATAGTCCAGAAATAGCTCTCCCCTCTATGATCAAATGATTTTCAATAGTTATTCAGTGGAGAAAGGACAGTCTTTTCAACACATGGTGGTGGGAAAATTGGAAATTCATATGCAAAAGAATGAAGTTGGGCCCTTACCTAACACCTTATACAAAAATTAACTCAAAAGAGATAAAAGATCTAAACAGAAGAGCTAAAACAATGAATTTCTTAGACTAAAACACAGAGTACTTTATGACATTGGATTTGGCAATATTTCTTGGATGTGACATCAAAAGCATAGACAACAAAAGACAAGTAAGTGGAAATGCATCAAAATTAAAAACTTGTACATGACGGGCACTATTAACAGAATGAAAAGACAGCCCATGGAATGGAGACAATATTTGCAAATCATGTATCTGATAAAGGGTTAATATCCAGAATATATTTAAAGAACTTCTGCAACTCAACAGTTTAAAAACTAAACAATCTTTTTAAAAAGTAGGCAAAGAAAATAAATATATAAATATATAAATATTTATATATTTTTCATACATATATGTATATATGTATATACATATATATTCATATATACGTATATATGAATATATATGTACATATATACGTATATATATTCATATATATGTATATGTATATATATGTACATATGTGTGTATATATATATATATATATATATATATATATATATATATATTAGGCAAAGAACTTGAATAGGCTTTTCTCCAAAGAGGATTTCCAAAGGCAAAGGTGCATGAAAAGATGCTGAATGTCACTAATTATTTAGAAAATGCAAATCAGAGTCACAGTGGGATACTAATTTACATAGATTACACTGGGTATTATCAAAATAACAAAATAACCCAGAAAATAACAAGTGTTTGTGAGGATGTGGAGAAATTAGAAACCTTGAACATTGTTGGTGGGAATATAAATTGTACACAGTATGGAGCCCCTTCAAAAAAATTAAAAATAGAATTACCATATGATCCGGCAATTTCACTTTAGGGCATATACAGAAAAGAATTGAAAGCAGGGAAACAAACAGATATTTGTACACTCATGTTCATAGTAGCATTATTCACAATAGCCAGAAGGTAGAAGCAACCCAAGTGCCCATTGATGGATATTTTGGTAAACAAAATGTGGTATATCCATACAACAGAATATTCTTTTTTTTTAATATGAAATTTATTGTCAAATTGGTTTCCATACAACACCCAGTGCTCATCCCAACAGGTGCCCTCCTCAATGCCCATCACCCACCCACCTCTCCTTCCCACCCCCCCTCAAACCTCAGTTTGTTCTCAGTTTTTTAGAGTCTCTTATGTTTTGCCTCCCTCCCTCTCTAACCTTTTTTTTTTCCTTCCCCTCCCCCATGGTCTTCTGTTAAGTTTCTCAGGATCCACAAAAGAGTGAAAGCATATGGTATCTCTCGTTCTCTGCATGACTTATTTCACTTAGCATAACACTCTCCAGTTCCATCCACATTGCTACAAAAGGCCATATTTCATTCTTTCTCATTGCCAAGTAGTATTCCATTGTATATATAAACCACAACTTCTTTATCCATTCATCAGTTAATGGACATTTAGGCTCTTTCCATAATTTGGCTATTGTTGAGAGTGCTGCTATAAACATTGGGGTACAAGTGCCCCTATGCATCAGCACTCCTCTATCCCTTGGGTAAATTCCTAGCAGTGCTATTGCTGGGTCATAGGGTAGATCTAGTTTTAATTTTTTGAGGAACCTCCACACTGGTTTCCAGAGCGGCTGCACCAGTTTGCATTCCCACCAACAGTGCAAGGGGGTTTCCGTTTCTCCACATCCTCACCAGCATCTATAGTCTCCTGATTTATTCATTTTAGCCGCTCTGACTGGCGTGAGGTGATATCTGAGTGTGGTTTTGATTTGTATTTCCCTGATGAGGAGTGACGTTGAGCATCTTTTCATGTGCCTGTGGGACATCTGGATGTCTTCTTTAGAGAAGTTCTATTTGTGTTTTCTGCCCATTTCTTCACTGGATTATTTGTTTTTTGGGTGTGGAGTTTGGTGAGCTCTTTATAGATTTTGGATACTAGCCCTTTGTCTGATATGTCATTTGCAAATATCGTTTCCCATTCTGTTGGTTGCCTTTTAGTTCTGTTGATTGTTTCCTTTGCAGTGCAGAAGCTTTTTCTCTTCATGAGGTCCCAATAGTTCATTTTTGCTTTTAATTCCCTTGCCTTCGGGGATGTGTCAAGTAGGAAATAGCTGTGGCTGAGGTCAGAGAGGTTTTTTTCCTGCTTTCTCCTCTAGGGTTTTGATGGTTTCCTGTCTCACATTCAGGTCCTTTATCCATTTTGAGTTTATTTTTGTGAATGGTGTATTCTCAATAGCCTTAAAGGGAAGAAACTCTTGTTACATGTTACAACATGGATGAACCTTGAAGACATTACGCTAAGTAAAACAAGCCAGTTACAAAAGGAAAAATACTGTATAATTGCACTTATATGAGGTACCTACAGCAGTCAAATTCATAGGACAGATAATAGAACGGTGGTCATCAAAGGTAGGAGGTAATGGGATGTTAATGTTTAATGAGTACAGATTTTCAGTTTTGGAAGGTGAAAAACTTCTAGAGTTGGATGTTGATGATGATTGCACAACAATGTGAATGTACTTAATGCCACTAAACTATACATTTAAAAATGGTTAAAAATGGTACATTTTATGTTATGTATATTGTGCCATAATTAAAAAGGGGAGGGGGAGCTTGTAGTAGACACTATAGGTTATCCAGCCAAAATGTATGCCCTCCCTTTATCCTTATTGGCTGAGACCTTATTTTGGTTAGGAGTGTAGACTGTATTACCCATGTGACCAAGTCCTGAGATAAATTCTGATTGACTTCAACAAATCAGGGTTTTCACTGCACTGCTGGTGGGTTTATTTGCTTGTGTTGTTGTTTTGTTTTTAGATCTATGTTTTATTATAATGTTTATAAAAGCAGAGTATTAGGAAACAAAAACCCTAAATATACATCATTAGGAGGAGACTGGTTTCAGAAATCCTGGCAGAAATTAGAGAATACTTTGCTTAAAAAAAAAAAAAAAATCTTTAAAAATAGTGTATCTCCAATTTTCTTAATATGAAAAGATTATCATATTGTTGAATTTTCTTAAATGCTCCCAAACAGCAATATGTAGTACTGAGGTGTAAAAGTGGGGAGAGAGAGAGACAGATGGGGAGAGAGATTGAGGAAGAGAGGGAGTGACTGGTGGTTTTATTAAGACAAAATATATATTTTTTAAAGTTTATTTTGAGAAAGAGCTTGAGGTGGGGGAGGGAAAGAAAGAGAGAAGAGAGAGAATCCCAAGCAGGATCCATTTCAGTGTGGAACTGATACAGGACTTGATATGGAACTGTGAGATCATGGTGACCTGAGCAGAAACCAAGAGTCAGACACTTAACCAACTGAGCCACCCAGGTACCCCAAGGCTTAATATTTTTTTCAGGTGGGTACTTTTGGTTAATGAGATGGGAAAGGAGGTGAACCAGGAGATTTCTGGAAAAGTTTTTTTTGCTCTCAAGGAGCATATACCAGAAGATACCGTCCCATTTTATTCTAATGAATATCGTGCTTTGAATGTGGCACCTTAAGCTATGCAGTCATCTTATACTATGAGAAAAACCAGCCCTAGGATGAAGTAGCTTGTGAGTATAGTATAATGGAGAAGTGTAAGTAACCTTAGGCCTTGATAATATGTTCAAGTTGCTGATTTCATTGGGCATGGAGCCTTTCCCTCTGGAGTTGTTTTTCTGTTTTGTTTTTTTGTTTGTTTTCTTTTTAATTTTTTAAACTTATTTATTTTGATAGGAACAAGCAGGGAAGTGGGGAGAGAAAGGGGGAAGAGAAAGAATCCCAAGCAGGCTCTGCCATGTGAGCACAGAGCACTACGTGGGGCTCAAATTCACAAACCGTGAGATTATGCCCTGAGCTGAAATCAGAAGTCTAAGGCTTAACTGATTGAGCCACACTGGCTTCCCTCTCTGGACTTTTTAAATGTGAGATCATTTACTTCCTTGTTTAAGCCAGTTTGAGTTGAGATCCTGTTACTTGCATTCCGAAACATCCTAGCTGATATGAGGCATTTCAGAAACATAAACTTTTACCAGAGAATTAGCTTTTCTAGTTTGTGCAAGTTATTTTAAACTTGAATCCGGATTACATTAGATGTCACAGTAGTGTTGTTTTACCTTTTACTAATGGTTTACTGGGTGCTTTTACTTTGATGTCATCAAGTTCTAGAACGGTACAGTATGCAGTACAGTCAACTGGAAATAAATACAAAGTGTTCTTTATATAGCAGTTTTATATTTGGTATTTTATTTTTTCCCTTTTTTGTGCATTTTCCAAAATTCTAGGAATTGTACATGAAAAATAAAAACCACTTTACATTTTAAATAAAACCCTTAATTATGTACATCTGTTTGAAGAGAATTTTGGAAGATTTAAACTATTAGATGCTTTTGTTTGCAAGTAATAAAAAAATTTTTTAAAACAATTTTAAACTCTGTTAAAAGGAATTTATTGGCTATGTAACTAAAAAGCTAAAGGTATGTTATATTTCAGGTAAAGCTTGATGCAGCAGCTTAATTGTATCACTAAGGACTCTGCTTCTGTCTGCCTTTTTATTCTTTTCATAATTCTATGGTATCAGCTTCATTCTAGTGCTGGCTCTTTTCATCGTGTTAAAAATGGTCACCACAGTTAGGGCTGTATGCTTTCTTCATTTGTATCCAGCAAGAGGAGTTTTCCCAACTTTTCATTCTCCAACATTGGAAACAAAGTCACAGGCTTCATTCTGAATAGACCAATTTAGGTCACAAGCTTATCCCCAAGTCAGTCATTGTAGCCAAGAGGATAGAAATATGCTTAGGGCTTAAACTACCATAGCTACCTTTGGAGGTGGGGGTGAGGTCAGTCCCATTCAGATTATATGTTGATACATGTGGAGGAAAGTAGGGGGCAGTGTAGCCTACAAACCATTGTATAGGGAATAGAAAAGGAGGTAAACCATCTCCTCTGCCAGATGTTACTAGATAGTATTTCTGTGTTCCTATTTCAATGTTATATTGTTTTCCTTTTTTTTTTTTTTTTTGTCTCATTAGTAAATTGTTCACAACAGAAAACTATTTGGCAGCTATTAATGCATATAACTTAGCCATAAGACTAAATAACAAGATTCCACTATTGTATTTGAATCGGGCTGCTTGCCACCTAAAACTAAAAAACTTACACAAGGCCATCGAAGATTCTTCTAAGGTATGTGTGTGTGTGTGTGTGTGTGTGTGTGTGTGTGTGTTGCTTTAAAATTGTTATCCTTATTTATTGGTTTAAATGATACCCTTCATGTGTTTTCTTTTAAATTTATGTAGTTGAGATGCAAGGATTATAAGAGTCATCTTGTTGGGCTTTTTTTTTTTTTTTTTACTGAAAAAAAGATTTTTCTGTGTTTGAATAGATAAGAAACTGTTTTTTTTTTTTTTTAGATTTCAAGTTTCATTAGAAATCCCCTATCAATTGCTCCTATATTTCCTTGATGTATCATTTGAAATTCACAAGGAAATTAGTAAATGTTTGTCAGTTGTGCTTACCCTTTTTCTTATTAAAGTTTTGCAGACTTACTGCAAGGTTGAAGGAAGAAAACTTGGTATTCTCTTGTTATCACTACCACTTGCACGGTAGGATAGCTCCCTAGTAATTTCCCGATTTTCAGAGTAACTTAGTATATCCTAATTTCATTACTAATATCATGTCATTACTAATAAACTAGTTTTTTTCTCTTTTTTTTTCCATATCCAAGTAACCTGTCTACAGGGAAAATCACATGCAAAATCTCTTAAGTTGCCCCTTGAGATTGAAAATATGGAAGAAATAACCAGATCCTCATACTTTGATCTTATTAAGCTACTAAAAGATCTGGCAATATTCTTAGGATCCAGTTTTCCTTTTATTAGCACAATTCTGGCCACAAATATTTATTGAATGATTGAATGAACTGAAATGCCCAATTTGAATTTTTATAAAAGATCTCCAATACTCTTTAATCATTCCTGTTAATGAAGGTAAAAATGTAGAGGTTTCAAATGATAAACCAGAGATAACTTTGGGAGAGAGGGTATGAATCTTGTATAGGAACAATTGAACAATTCTTTAAATTGTTCAACCCAAATATAAGTATTTGATACATTTCTATATCAGTTAAGCCCAAAATTTTGGTGGGTGCAGACTTGAGGCTTGTTTCAGAGTTAATATTTTTACCATGTTTTTGCTCAAGTTTAAATTAGGAAATTGTCTTTCCCTCATTTTATTCTGTAAGGCATTAGAATTATTGACACCACCTGTTGCAGACAATGCTAATGGAAGAATGAAGGCACATATACGACGTGGAACAGCATTCTGTCAACTAGAATTGTATGTAGAAGGTAAGAAATTGATAGAAATGTTTTAAGTTACAAATTATACTCTGAAAAAAGTATCAATGGGATTATTTAAGATCATAACTTTTTAGGACTCCACTGTTTTATATTTTTAGCATTTAATGTATTCTTTGCAATTTATCTGACAAAAATGATTTTGAAATACTTAAAAAATTTATTGTTGTAGAAGGGAGTGAACAGCCAGTTTAGGTCTCAGAAAATGCTGTAGCATCAGACAACTTTTCTATAGAAAGATGTGTGATAAAGGTTATAAATGAGTCAGTTAAGGGGTGCCTGGGTGGCTCAGTTGGTTAAGCGGCCGACTTCGGCTCAGGTCATGATCTCGTGGTCCGTGAGTTCGAGCCCCGCATCGGGCTCTGTGCTGACAGCTCAGAGCCTGGAGCCTGTTTCAGATTCTGTGTCTCCCTCTCTCTGACCCTCCCCTGTTCATGCTCTGTCTCTCTCTGTCTCAAAAATAAATAAAACGTTAAAAAAAAAATTTTTTTTTTAAAAATGAGTCAGTTAAGATATGATGGAAATTTAAAATGAACTGCTTTGGACACACACACACACACACACACACACACACACACACACACACAAGCTCAGAAATAACTGATGTACTACCGTATATGATCATTGCTTATATTTGTGGGACTGTGCTAAGGTTTGTAATTCAGCCTGGTGGATAGAAACCATAACACTGATTTTTTATTGTTTTTTCGTTTTTAATGTGTTTGGGGACTGGTTTGCAGTTACTCATTTTGCTCCAAAGGCAAAAGTTTTTAGTAGTCAGTGTCTTACCGTTAATGTTCTTCTTCCCATACTTCTGTACCCAGAGGACCATTCAGCTTTCCTTTATTCAAGGCCTAAAGGTATACTCCTTGATGATGCCTTGCCAGGGAAGGGGCTAGTCTATATGGTTTTATTATTTCTGACTTTGTTTTTAAACTTGTTTCTGACATTTTTAGATTTCTATTTTTTTCGTTTTTTAAATTAAAAAAATTTTTTTTAATTTATTGAGAGAGAGCGCACATGTGTGCACAAGAGAGAATTCTAAGCAGCTCCACGTGCATTGCAGAGCCTGATGCAGGGCTCAATCTCATGACTTAAGGTGAAATCAAGAGTCCTATGTCCAACTGACTGAACCACCCAGGTACCCCAGAGATTTTTCCAACCAAAGCACCCATATGAGATTTATATGCCCTGTTTTTGTTTTTGTTTTTTAAGTGTCTCGTCCAGCTTTGTGAAGATAAAAATTATGAATGCAGGAATGAAAGATTTTAAAGCATTCTTTAGAAATGATAGCACTATCATTTTGGTGAAGATTTAGACTTATTTGTGTATATATGTAACAACCAGCCCACAATGCTTTCCTTTTAAGCCAATTTTTCCTCAAAAGAATTCTGTAGGTATGATAGCTATAGAAAAAAACATAAACGATAATCTATGGATTATATAAAGTATGGATTGAGTCTACCAAAATTATTTTTTTAATCTAGAATCAAAAAAAAATTTTTTTTAATATTTATTTATTTTTGAGAGAGAAACACACTGAGCGGGAGCAGGGGAGGTACAGAAAGAGAGGGAGACACAGAATCTGAAACAGGCTCGAGGCTCTGAGCTTTCAGCACAGAGCCCAACGCAGGGCTCGAACTCACAAACTACAAAACCTGAGCTGAAATTGGACATTTTACCGACTGAGCCACCCAGGCTCTCCTAATCTAGAATTTCTAAATAAGATGGCATTTTTCAAAAATGAGTCTGTTCATGCTTTAATGAGTTTAAGCTGTTAGCTTATTTGTACTTGAATTTAAAATAACTGTTTCTGAGGTGCCTGGCTTGCTCATTTGGAAGAGCATGTGACTCTTGATCTTGGCCCCACATTGGGTGTTGAGATTACTTAAATGAATTTTTAAAAACCCTAAAAAAACTGCTTCTTACAAAGTCCTGAGTGAAGTGAGTATAATTACTTCTGAAATTACTGAAAAATTTCTGCAGTATTTTAGAAATACTACATAGAGATGCATATATGAAAATGAGAATCTAATTGAAAACCTGGTACTTGTCCTGAACCATGTTCTTATTGGTTATTTTTAGTAAAAAAAAATTGTCTAGATAACACAAGTATGTATAAAATACTGATTTTATTGACTATCACTGCTATATAAATATAGGCTTACAGGATTATGAAGCTGCACTTAAGATTGACCCGTCCAATGAAATTGTACAAAATGATGCTGAGAAGATTCGGAATATAATTCAAGGAACAGAACTAAAATCTTAATGACTGCTGAAGCAACTAGGTATTGTACCAGATATTGTTTGAAGTTTTTAAAAAAATAACTGGAGACATTAGGAATATTTGTAAATATGGCTGATTGTGCAGAATCACTTTCTCTTTAGTTCTCTAGTTCTGTAGAGGGCAAAATCTATAGATTTATATATTACAAATCTATGGAAGATTAAATGTGTGACTTGAATGGTTTCTGAATAAGTAAATCAAAACAAGAATGATTTAATTCTTCTTCAATACACAGATTAATTATATATATATATATATTTATACACACATATATATGTACATACATATACATACATATGTATATATGTATGTATATATTGTTGTTTTTGTTGTTACTGAATTCAACTTGCCCTTAAAACTAACCAAATATTTGTTGGTGTGATGAGTATTAAGACACGGATTCATTTTTGACAAGGTAAAATTTGAAAATAAAAGACCACCTTAAAAAAATTTTTTTTTAATTATATATACTACTTAGTTGTCTGAATGATTGACCTTGGTATAATCAATACTGATGTTCACTTAGTTTTCAATGCACAGAACCTTTTTTTTCCCTTTCATACTTCTCCACCACCTGTGTGGGAGGTTAGACCAGTTCAATCTAGCAAAACAACTGTTTGGGAAACCTTGTTTTCAACTTCAGCTACAGGCAGTGTTCCCCAAAGCCTTGATCATATTTCATACTATCTGATGAAGTTAAGTTTTCTAGTACCTTCAAGTACAATAGGAAAAAGAAAAAAAGACAGCAAAGGGTGAAATGTTAACACAGAATATTATGATACTGGCATTTGATTGCACCACCACTTGTGTTGTATCACTGTGATGATGCAAGCATTAAGCAAAAACAGTATAGCTTCCCTTTTGCACATAGTAGTTATCACAATTGTCTGTTTATATTTAGAGGATTTTTAGAAAAATCAAACAATTTTTTAGGAGTAAGTTTTTATAGCATTTGGTCATCTGATATCATTCAAATGGACCATAAGACAGCTTCATTCTTTTTTTTTTTTTTTAACTCAATATTTTTTTTGAATGGGAACAGATAAGGTTAGTTCAGCAACCTTGAGACTTTTATAAAGCAACTTTTGATAACTTACATAGCAGCCTTGTCCAGGTATTAGACCTTCTAATAAGACTTGCTTCTAATAAGGATTGCTTTTGCTTATAATCAACACTGGTTTGTTAATTTATTTTTAAAAAATAAGTGTTACCAACATGAAGATGGGTCTTCATGTGTGTCAAATACCAGTTTGATGTTCAAAATATGTTAACCAACCTAGTGCTGCTTCAGGCTCTTCCTGTTACCATCCTCTCCCCCTCTCCCCCTACCCTCTCGAAAAAGACTGGGCCCAATAGCTGCCCTAAGGGCAAAAGATCTATCCTTGGAGGAATAGAAGAAGGGATAGTCTTAACTAGTTATGTGTGAATATTTTTTACCCTATCCTCTAAGTAAAGTCTTGGTTTAAATGCAACAGATGAATTTGTATTTACGAAATACTTGACCTCTTTTGAGCAATCTCCTATGGTTTACAAGGGACTTTTGTCTTAGATTGAAGTAGTGACAGAGTTGAAATATTGATACAACATTCCCATCTCTTTTATGATAAAAACATACCTCCCAAATAATAGTGCTAATTAAGGCCTGTGAATAAAAGATAAAAAAATTCTAATAGTAGTCCTTTGATTTTTTTCATAATGTCAATTATTTAATTGAAATTAATTTCAAGATACCAAATGGATAACAAACTAAATGTGGCTGTTACAGAAATGTAAACTGAAGGGATCTTTAATCATCTGAAGGGATCTTTAATCCCCCACTACTATGTGATTACCATA
Organism: Panthera onca; assembly: GCF_046562875.1. Lineage (NCBI taxonomy): Eukaryota > Metazoa > Chordata > Mammalia > Carnivora > Felidae > Panthera > Panthera onca. The sequence continues at coordinate 48,923,728 of NC_138344.1, forward strand.
CACATAAATACATAGTATACATGTTAATTAAAGATGATTTTTTGACAAATTTGGCTATGAAGAAATATCAAAACTATATCAAAACATTGATTACAAAGGAAAGATCAGACTTAGCACATTTTGCAGTGGATGCTTTACAGGAATAGAAAATAGTTATTGTTAGACTTAATTAAAAAAATATTTTCTAATATACCACTCACTTGCCCTTTGATAGTCACTTCGGAGTCAGGGTGGATGGGTAACTAGTTTGATTAAACCTGTTTTTATGTCATTAAAGTGCTTAAGCATTTTATGAGGACAGTTCATCTCTTTCTTCCCAGAAAGAGGTTTGTGAATTACATTAAGCAAAAGTGGTTTGTCCCAGACCAGGTTTGGTATAATTTTTTTAATACATTTTAGCTCTTTACTGACAGAAGTAAAAATGTTATTCCTAATAGATAGGTGCTATCTAATAGTTAAGTAGAAAGTAAACACATATGTTTGTATAAACATATCCTGTCCAGTTTTCCAGAGTCAAAGAAAACCAGAGCTGGACAGTAGTTAGAACAGTAAAAACACATTTCACTTGGGAACTATTACAGGATAAGAAAAGAGATCTCAGTGTAGAATTGGGGTCTTTTCATAATATAGCATGGGCAATGGACAAGTGGTGATTAACAGCTAAGGAACAAGTTGGGGATGGGGGTCGGAGTTGTCAGTGGATAGAAAATCACTAAGAGGAAACATCAGGGGTAGGGAGATTCTGGCTATATTAATCTAACAGGATTCTTGCTGAAGGCAGGCCAGGTTGATTGGGCATTACCTGGGGATGATGAGGGGTGAGGAATTTGGTCAAATATTGAGAGTGATTGAAATTAATGGTGGGGATTCTGGCTAACCCAACTTAGCATTATTCTTGCTAACAACTGAACTTGACAAGGCCCAAGGATGAGGCCCAGTTGGAAAGTGGCTAAAGGAACCTGTTTAGAGTTTGGTGAAGGAGAGACCACTTGTCACCAGCAAGCCAAGTACTTTCCAGTGAATCTCATCCATGTGCCAAATAAGGACAAAGGATTTTTGCACATACCATCTGGGGAAAGGGTTAGTAGGTGATCTCCCAAAAAGACTGACAACAGGAGTATTTCATTATCGTATTGATCTGATCTGGCTCAGTCTCCCTCTCAAAGACCTATCAATAGCTGATCCATCTCTGAGTATCAGATTCACATTAACCCAGCTCAGGAGACTGCCTGGGGAAAACATACTGCCTACTTATTAATTATTAACCCAGCAAAACAGACTGCCTACTTATTAATTCATAATTAGAAATTGAGCATCTGCATGGGGATGATAGGTTATATGACAATTCACCTTTCCTTATAAACAGATGTATATAGTAAATCACATCATAAAATTGCTTGGTAAACATGTTAAAAGAAACAGGTCCAAAATGGAGTCGCTTGTGGCTTCACAAGTGAATTCTACCAAACATTTAAAGAAGGGTTAATACCTATTCTTTTCAAACTATTCCAAAAAATGGAAGAGGAAGGAAAGCTTTCTATGAGGCCAGCATTACCCTGACACCAAAACCAGATAGAGTCACTACAAAAAAAAGAGAGAACTATAGGCCAATATCTCTGATGAACATAGATACATATATCCTCAACAAATTATTAGCAAACCAAATCCAACAATACATTAAAAAAAATCATTCACCACAATCAAGTGGGATTTATTCTCGGGATATAAGGGTGGCTGAATGTTCACAAATCAATCAACTTGATACATGACATCAGTAAGAAAAAGGATAGGGTTGCCTGGGTGGCTCAGTCAGTTAAGCTTAAGACTCTTGATCTGGGCTCAAGTCATGATCTCATGGTTGTGAGATCAAGCCCCGTATCAGGCTCCATGCTGAGTGGGGAGCCTGCATGGAATTCTCTCTCTCTCTCTCTCTCTCTCTCTCTCTGCCCCTCTCCTGCTCATGTGTGTGCACACTCTCTCAAAATAAATAAACATTAAAAAATAAGACAAAGGATAAAAAAATATTATTTTAATAGATGCAGAAAAACATTTGACAAGGTACAATATCCATTCATAATAAAAACCCTCAACAAAGTAGGGTTAGAGGGAATAGACATCCACATAATAAAGGCTATCTATGAAAAACTCACTGCTAACATCATCCTCAATGAGGAAAAACAGAGCTTTTCCCCCAAGGGAAGGAACAAGACAGGATTTCCACTCTCAAAATTTTCATTGAACATACTACTGGAAGTTTTAGCCACAGCAATTAGACAAGAAAAAGAAATGAAAGGCATTGGAATTGGTAAGGAGAGGTAAAACTTTCACTACTTGTAGATGACATACTATATATATAGAAAACCCTAAAGACTCCACCAAAAAACTTCGGAACTGAGAAATGAATCAGGAAAGCTGCAGGATACAAAATCAATATACAGAAACCTGTTGCATTTCTGTACACTAATAATGAAGTAGCAGAAACAGAAATTAAGAAAATCCCATGTACAATTGCACCAAAAATAATAAAACCTAGGGATAAACCTAACCAAAGAGGGGAAAGACTTGTACTCTGAAAACTATAAAACATTGATGAAAGAAATTGAAGATGACACAAATGGAAAGATATTCTATGCTCATGGATTGGAAGAACAAATATTGTTAGAATATCCATTCTACCCAAAGCAACCTACAGATTTAATGCAATCCCAATCAAATACCAAGAGCATTTTTCACAGAACTAGAATAAAAAAATCCTAAAATTTTTATGGAACCACAAAAGATCCTGAAGAGCCAAAGTAATCTGGAAAAGAAGAACATAACTGGAGGTATCACAATCCCAGATTTCAAGATATACTACAAAGTTGTATTAATCAAAACAGTATGGTACTGGCACCAAAACAGACATATAGATCAATGGAACAGAATAGAAAGCCTAGAAATAAACACACACTTACATGGTTAATAAAGCTATGCCAGGGAGGCAAGAATATGCAGTGGGAAAAAGAAAGGGTGTTTAACAAATGGTTTTGGGAAAACTGGACCATTTTCTTACACCATAGACAATAATAAACTCAAAATGGACTAAAGACCTAAATATGACACCTAAAGTCCTAGAAGAGAGCACAGGCAGTAATTTCTCTGACATTTTTCTAGATATGTTTCCTAAGGCAAAGGAAGCAAAAGCAAAAATAAACTATTGGGACTACATGAAAATAAAAAACTTTGAATAGCAAAGGAAACAATCAACAAAACAAAAAGACACCAAACTGGAGAAGATATTTGCAAATAATATATTCAATAAGGGGTTAATACCCAAAGTATATAAAGAACTTACACAACACAAAAAAACAAAACAAAAAACAAATCTGATTAAAAACAGGCAGAAGATATGAACAGACATTACTCCAAAGACACACAAAAAGATGCTTAACATCACTCATTGTCAGGGAAATGCAAATCAAAATCACAATGAAATATCACCTTACACCTGTCAGAATGGATAGTATCAAAGAGACAAGATGTAACAAGTGTTGGTGAGGCATGGAGAAAAAGGAACCCTTGGGCACTGTTGGTGGGAATCCAAACTGGTGCAGCCACTGTGGAAAATGGGTGGAGGTTACTTGAAAAATGAAAAACAATTACCATATGACCCAGTAATTCCGCTACTATTTACCCAAAGAAAATGAAAATAAGAATTTGAAAGGATATATGTACCCCTATGTTTATTGCAGCATTATTTACATTAACTGGAATGTGGAAGCAACCCAAGTATGCACTGATAGATGAATAGATAAAGAAGGTATGGTATGTATCTACAATGGAATGTTACCCATAAAACAAATGAAATTCTGCCATTTGCAACAACATGGATGGATCTAGAGTGTATAATGCTAAGTGAAATAAGTCAGTATAAGAAAGACAAATACCACATGAATTCATTCCTATGTAGAATGTAAGAAACAAAACAAATGAACAAAGGGAAAAGAGACGAAAAACAAAAGTCTCTTAAATATAGAGAACTGGTGTTTGCCAGAGGGGAGGGAATGGCTGAAATAGGTGAAGGGAATTAAGAGTACCCTTATCGTGATGAGCACTGAATAATGTGTAGAATTGTTGAATCACTATATTGTATGCCTGAAACTAATATAACAGTGTATGTTAATTATTCTGGAATTTTAAAAATGATAAAAAATAATTAAAAAAGTAAAATAAAAATGGAGTCACTTGCCCCCATTGCTGCAAATCAGGATATAATTGCAAGAATCTGAACTTTAACCAGTCAATCTGGAATTTTCTGATCAGCACTAGTGAGGTAAATTGCTTGCTAGAACCCCATGCTTCCCCCAAAGGAAGGTGACCTTGCCTGAAACAATTCTTCTTTCTCCTTTTTTCCTTTCTTCCTTTCTTCCTTCCTTTCTTTCTTTCTTTCTTTCTTTCTTTCTTTTCTTTTTTCTTCTTCTTCTTCTCCTCCTCCTCCTCCTCCTCCCCCTTTTTTTGTTTATAGCTTCTTTGTCCCACCCTGTTTCTGCCTATAAACATCTTCCATTTTGTTTAGCCTCTCAGAGCACTTTTCTGCTGGCTAGATGGGATCCTGCCTGACTGTTAAAGCCAGTTAAATTTTTCAAGTTCACTCAGTTGAATTCTGTTTTTTAACACATAGAATCAGAACAAGGAGAATTAGTTTGAATAGAATGTTTCATGGCATCATGCATCCAATTGTACACAACAGGCTTCCTCTTTCCTATAAGGTTTGTTTATAAACCCTAAGGCATACCTCACTGTAACTAACTCTCCAATAAAACCAGGTTTATGCTTCAGATAATGACCACATTACCAGCATCTTCTCTTTGTCATTACCCATAGTTTTTGAAATGTAATTCCCCTTTCCAAAATGTTTTATTTTTTAATTTATTTTTTTTTCTAAAATGTTTTAAAGGCATATGATGACCCTATGGCCATCTTAAAATAGTCTTTTTAAGGAACTACTTTTGACAGTATTTATACTTCGTTTTATCCTTTTTATGACCTAATAAACATGTTTTTTGTTTAGTAAACAAAAAAAACAGTACAATAATAGAAATAGTAAACTCAATAATTTTTAGCTATTATACATGGTAAAAACCAATCAACTTATTTGTTCAAATATATTTATTAGATTTTTGATGGGGTAAACTAGATTTCTGATAGTCTTTTAGTTTATAGCTAAAAGAGAGGCAGACCTAAACTCACTGATAAAATATTACTTTGGGAAGATAAACTTCGTTTTGTTTGAAGCTGAGAGCTCATGCTGTATTTGCAGTAATGATGAGTCAAGAAATGGAAGTGAAATGTCAACAATTCTGATAATCATATAAAGGTATGAAAGTTTGCCTGAAGTATATGAGTTTTTGTTTTTGTTTTTTCAGAGCCAGGGAGGGGCAGAGAGAGAGGGAGAGAGAGAATCCCAAGCAGGCTTCCTGCTCAGCACGGAGCCTGATGTGGGGTTCATCTCACAACCATGAGACCATGACCGGAGCCAAAATCAAGAGTCCAATGCTTAACCTACTTAGCCACGCACGGGCCCCTCTGAATTTTTTACCTAATGTGTTTAAATATTTTCTACAAGAATGAGTTGTTCAAACTGTTTTCTGAAATGAAATCCTTCTTTTTGGAAAAATTACAAACTCGTTTGTGTTTGTTTACTTATTTGTACAGTAAGTTACAAATTTGTGTATTTGTTTACTTACTTACATTTTAGCATATTCCAAAAATGTATTGCTTTATGTTGTATATCTCACAAAGTGGTGAATTTCACAGTCCAAACTCTAAAGCTTCTTTTAAGTTGTTTGTATCCAGATTCTAAATATACTATAAGCTGGTGAATAATTCTGTATATTGTCTATCCATGCTTTTGATTTTATACAGTTTAGTTTTTTTAGTCTATATTAAAGAAACATTACTCTGTAGTTGTCTTCAACTACATTTTATCTTTAGAGCTGATTAGTACAGGTCAGTAGTTCACAAAAAGTTATCCCATCAGAATACAAATAGGCTATATTATCCTATCTTTTAAAAAATAACCTTTGGCCCCATATGTCTACTTCCGGCTTCCAGTCTATTTCTCTGTTCAGTTTACAGCAAAACTACTAAAAAGTACCACTTCCATTTTTTCTTAAACCTATTCCATTAAAGTTTTCCTTTCTGTGACCTCACTAAAACACTTCTCCTTGAGGTGACTAATGTTCTCTGCATTGCCTATTTGTACCTTCAGATCTCAATCCATGTGTTACCTCTCAAGATAATTTCACACAGCTGGCCTCTTGAAATAAATCCTTTACTTGGCTTTTGGGCATCAGTTTGCTAATTTCTTCCTCCTTCACTAATCACTTCTTGATCTCATTTGTTTATTTATATTCATTCCCATGATTTCTAAATGTTGGAGTTCCCTAGAGTTTAGTCCTTTGGTCTCTTTTCTATGAATACCTTATAGTCTTATCTGGCCTCATGATTTTAAATTTTTTTTTTTTTTTAATTTTTTTTTCAATGTTTTTTATTTATTTTTGGGACAGAGAGAGACAGAGCATGAACAGGGGAGGGGCAGAGAGAGAGGGAGACACAGAATTGGAAACAGGCTCCAGGCTCCGAGCCATCAGCCCAGAGCCTGACGCGGGGCTCGAACTCACGGACCGCGAGATCGTGACCTGGCTGAAGTCGGACGCTTAACCGACTGCGCCACCCAGGCGCCCCAAGCCTCATGATTTTAAATAATATCTTCGTGTGGATGTTGTTCAAATTGATTATATTCAACATGGGCTTCTCCCTTGAACTCCAGACTACATGTTCAGTTGTCTCACAACAGCTCTACTTTCCCCAGAGATTCTCTTCACTTCCTTCAGGGGTTTGGTCAGACATCAACTTATCAGAGACCTTCCCAGACCAGTCTACCAAAAATAACTCCTTGCTTAAGCACTCCCTTTCCCCCAACCCTGTTTTATTTTTTTCCCCATAACATTTATCACTTGGCATATTTTATATATATTTATAGGCATACATAAATATTTACGTGTAACTATGTATACATAATTTATATATGTACATTTATACATGTATGTAAATGTAAATATATGTCTATATATATATGTACTTACACACATATATATCTATACTTTTTTTTGAGAGTATTTACTTATTCTGAGAGAGAGAGAGAGAACGAATCCCAGGCAGGCTCCACACTGTCAACACAGAGCCCAACATGGGGCTCAAACTCATGAACCGTTAGATCATGACCTGAGCCAAAATCAAGAGTCGGCCACTTAACCTACTGAGCCACCCAGACACCCCTCTATATATATGTTTTTTGGTCTCTTTTTCCCTACTGGAATTTACCAGAATCTAAGCTCCATGAGGACATGCTCTTAGTGCCTAGAAAATCCCTGGACTTTAACAGGCACTAAATGACTATATAGTGGCTATTGCAGACAATGTGCTTGATTCTGAGATACTCATCCTACCTGAGAATTTTAGCAACAAACAAAAAAGGGCCTAACCACCTGCTATAGTAAGAATCTTTAGGTTAATATATAGATTCTAAATTTTAAAAAATTGACTTCACTTGCCACAAATTGAGTACCTACAGTGAAGGGGGAAAACAGGTTGTATAGATTTTGTGGAGAAAAGGCAACTAAACTCAAGTTTTTTTAAAATTTGCAGTATTCACCTCAATATCTTGTCCAGTGCCCTGATTTTTGGTGTTTTAGAGGAGGTGAACAAAACTAATTTTTCTTTTTGTTTATGTCATTATCAAATAAGTTTTGAGGTGTTTGGAAAAATCTTATGAGGCAGAGTTTGAAATATTTTCTCAAATCAAACCATTTTTTTATAAATAGAAGATACAAATTTCTGATCCCCTAGCAACTCAAGATTATTTTTTAATTGATGTTAATATCCTGAATCTGACACTAATAGGGAAAAATAAGAGCAGTGATTTTTTTCATTAAAGGTACTCAGACTCAAGTGTGGTTTCAACAGATGGCAGCTGAAATAAATAAATCTCTGTATACAGTGGAATTACATAGTTTAAAGAATAGTCTGTCATCCACCACTGCTTACACTTTGTTAAGGATATATCAAATTATTTGCGTTTATAAAAAAGTACCGCATCTCTTACATCTTTGTACTTCTACGTATTGCTTCTTCTTCCTCTACTGATCTTTCCTTTGATTTGGTTTTACCTTTTCCAGGATGCTTCTCCTGATGTCCTTGGTCTCAATTTGAGCAATTCTGTCTTTGTGTCTGAAAGACCTTTTGCATAATTTACATAAATTATCACATTTTATTAATTTGCTAATCTCATTCCTCTAAAATATTACTCATTGAAACAATAAAGGGACTGTCTTTTATTTCTCTGTTCCATTTGCATTAGTGACTGTCATTAGCAAGTGTTCTATAAATACCTGCCAAATGAATGAATGAATAGCAGGTCCTCTCTTCTACCGGCCTAGCAGTAGAAACTAACATTCCCCCAGGTTCTAAGCCATTAGTTGAAATAACAGAAAACTGGGAAATTACTGGTCAGTCTTCCTTAATTCAATTTTTTTTCTTAGTGCTCCTGTGTTCCTTTGTCTTGTTAAATATATTCAGTTGACACGTGAGATCCTTAAAGCCTTTTGAAACTTTTGGAGAATATGTACTAAATAATGTACTAAATGTGTCTACTTTTTATTCTATTTTGTACTAAAACGCATCCACCTTTTATTCTATTTTGAACACATTTTAAGAAGAAGTCACTGTCATTCAGTTATCAGTTCAAATGCTTTATTTCTTAAAAGTTTTCTTTTAACTAATTCAAATGCTTTTCTAGTCCAAATTTGGTATTCTAGCCTTAGATTTAGAACTCACTTTTCCTGAGTATATTTTCTCTTAAATATACACAGGAATATATTTTCATAGAGTGTGTTGAAAATTAGGAAAATCAAGTGTTCTGGTTCTGTCAGGTGCAGTGTTTAGAGTATTATTTTGATAAAATCCAGTAGCTCTGATATGGCTTGAAAATACTTGTTCCTTTGGACTATAATTGCAGGGAAAAAACTGTGGCATAGGTAAAAATTCACCATAATTACTTGAACTGGTTTTGTACATAATCATCTTAGGTTTTGATAGTGAGGTAGCTGTATGGAGTGTCTTTGGGTCCAACATACATGAAAACACAGGATTTCCAGGGTTCACACAAGGGGGAAGTTGTTCAGGTTTCATTTCTGTGTCTGAATTTGAAGCTGAAGCACTTTTCTTGTCCTAAAATATAAAGATATAAAATTATTGTCAATAATAAAATTTTGGGGGAAAAAAACCCCACCAAAATTAAACTTAACACAATAGTGTCTTATACCACTCATAAAAATTAACTCAAAATGAATGAAAGATTTAAATGTAAGACCTAAAACCATAAAGCTCCCAGAAAAGAACACAGGGGAAAAGCTCTGATTTAGGTCTTGGCAGAGTTTTTAGATATGACCTCAAAAGCATAAGCAACAAAAGCAAAACTAACAAATGACACTGCATCAAACTAAGAAGCTTCTGCATAGCAAAAGAAGCAACAGAATGAACAGACAGCCTACAGAATTGGAGAAAATATTTGCAAACCATATTGATAAGGGGTTAATATCCAAAATATACAAGGAACTCATACAACTCAATAGCAAAAGAGAATCTGATTAAAAAATGAGAAGATGACCTGAATAGACATTTTTCACACATAAAACACACAGATGGCCACCAGGTACTTGAAGAGGTGTTCAACATCATTAATCATCAAAGAAATGCAAATTAAAACCACAATGAGATATCACCTCACTGTTAGAATGGCTAGTGTCAAAAATATTGGACAATATTGGGGAGGATGTGAAGAATAGGGAACCCTTGTGCACTATTGGTAAGAATGTAAATTGGTGTAGCCACTATAGAAAATAGTATGGAGGTTCCTCAAAAAATTAAAAATTGAATTAACATGTGATCCAGCAATCCCAGTTCTGGTTATATATCCAAAAGAAGTGAAAGCACTATCTTGAGGAGATCATTTGCACTCCCATGGTCATTGCAGCACTATTCACAATAGCCAAGAAATGGGAACAATCTTAAGTGTCCCATTAATGCATGAATGGCTAAAGATGTAGTATACTATACTCTCATGTATACATACACACATGAATATTAATCAGCCATTAAAAGGAAGGATTCGGAATCCTGCCATTTTGGACAACGTGGAAGCCATTATGCTAAATGAACTAAGTCAGATAAAGAATACTAGATTCTCACATATATATTAATCTAAAAGTTTAGAAAAGTCAAACTCATTGAGGGGTGCCTGGGTGGCTAAGTTGGTTGAGGGCTGACTTGGGCTCAGGTCGTGAACTCACAGTTCATGAGTTCAAGCCCCACATCGGAGTCTGTGCTGACCACATGGAGCCTGCTTGGGATTCTGTCTCCTCCTCTCCCCTCCCCTGCTTGCTATCTCTCTCTCAAAAATAAACCTTAAAAATTTTTTTAAAAATAAAAAGGTCAAACTGATTGAAATAGAATAGTGATTGCCAGGGGATGGGTGATGGGGGAAAATGGAGAGCTATTGGTCAAAGAGTACAAACTTCCAGTTATAAGAGGGATAAGTTCAGGGGATCTAATTACAGAATGGTGAGTATAGTTAACATTACTATATTATATACTTGAAAATTGGTAAGAGAGATTTTAAATGTTCTTGCCACAAAAATAACCTTAATTATGTGAAGTGATCGTCAAAATAAATAAACATTAAAAAAATAGATGTACTTGTGACTGGTTATAATCTTGAAAAATAAAAAGGCACTGCAAGTTGAAATTAACCTGAGTTAAAATCTTTTCCTCATAATAACATCCTTAAAAGCTACCTTTTTATGTAACAGTACTATAAATCATATTCAATCAACTTTTCAGTCAACTATTAATGTTCTACTTGAAGAGAGCCCTTAATAAACTTTTTGGAAGTATTTTTCTGTGAATAAGGGATTTAAAAATCTGAATCAAGTTTAGTGAAAAGAGCACTGGAATGCTGGGTCTGGCCTCCTGGACTTGCCAGGAACGTGAGAACCTGGGTAAGTCTGATTCTCTATGCTTCAGTTTCCTGCTTGTAAAATAAGACAGCCTGGATTATTTGTTCTTTTAATTATCATCTAATGACTCCATTTATCCCACAGAACTTGTAAAGTTTGTAAATTTATAGTTTATAAAATGAGGTAGTATCACAAAGTAGTATACTATGTTCTCATGCTGTGCCTGTTTTAATGACATTCATAAGGCAAAGTAACTTTTCAGAAGAGCTTCTTTAAATAATTTTGAGAACTCTTGGATCTTCCTGAAAATCCAACCCAAGAGCACTTGTTTTGCTGCTGTATTTGAATAAAGGGAAAAGCCTTTTTCTTACTGTAAATTTCCCTGTTGCAAACATAGGTGTTAGAAATGAAATTGCTGGTCTTTTTTTTTTCTTCTTAAGTTCTCCAGGTTAACTATTCATTTTTTTAAAGACTGATACTGTAATTGACAAAGGTCTGAAGTGTTTGGTTATTGTTCTATTGTCTTGGTATCTTGAGCTGAAAGACTTTAATATTTGGCCTCAGAAAAACTTCATTGCTCAGTTCTTGGGAATTAGAACGTTATTTTATGAATATTTATCTCATTGGAACCTCCAGCTACTACTGACCCAGCCACCTTTAAGGCCTGCTTCTTTCTTAACTTGTCTCATCAGGAACAAAATCTTAGTAGTGCTTTACTACCTACTAATAACATGGAGAAGTTATCTGAAACTAGAAGTCCTTTATCCATAGTAGTGTTCTCTTGTACAGTCCTTCTCTTACTTTTATGTACATATGAAATACACAGGAATCTAGTTAAACAGTAGATTCTGACTCACGTCTGGGGTAGGGCAAAGATTCTGCATTTCTAACAAAGTCCCAGGAGATGCTTAAGCTGCTGATCCCTAGATGATGTTATGAAAGTTGTGGCTAAGCCATAGTGAGGAGTTAAAGAGGCCTCTGGGAGATAGGCAAAGGAGTGTGGGTAGAGAGAGGGCCATAATCATACCTGCATGGCTTATTTCCCAACAGACTAGTTGGGAAACTTGCTACTTGTGTACCTTCTGCTTTAAGAGTTGTAAAGAGCACCTCTTAGGCGTCACCAGTTCTGTGTTCTGATATTAGCACTAATAGCTAGATGACTGATGAAATTATTTTACAAGGATTCAAGTTCCTTGTCTATAAATATAAAAGGAAGGAGCTGGATTAGATGGTTGTTTTCTAATCTGAGGACTCAGATATCAGTACCCTCCAAATGTAGCAATAGCAACTGTTAAAAAACAAAATTCAACAAGGTAAATTTGAAGATCTAATTGGCTTTATTAAGCAATTCATGAATCAGGTAGCATCCCATCAAGTAAGTGGTGGGTAGCTCTGAGGAGTGGTACAAAATGGAAGGTTTTCATAGGAAGGATAAGTTACTAGCAAAAGAAAAGATTGTTTCAGGCAAGGTCACCTTCCTTTAGGGGAAAGGACAGAGGGTTTTATCATGCAGATTACCTCATTTTCCTTTGGGAGAGGGAGAGGGTGAACCAAGGTGACAGATCACCTGATTGGTGCTGACTATAAAATTCCGGATTGATTGGTTTTAAATTCCTCTTATGGAGTGGCTTAAACTGCAATTAAGTCTTGGTTTGCTATCCTGGGGGCAAGTGATTCCACCTTGGCCCCAGGCTTTCTTTTTAACAGATCTAAGTGATTTTGTTATTCAAAAAGCATAAAGGGATATGCATATTTACTCATGATAAGGCCCTTTATTTGTGACAAGTTAATAAGTTATAATAAGTTAATAAGTATGTTCTATTATCTAAATAGGCAAAAAATTTTGGTAGTTTAAAAATATAAAAATAAAAATATTTGGCAGCTTCTGGAACATGTAAGATCTAAATCCTTCCAGATAGGAAGTTACATTATTATATCTAAATAACTTCATGGTAGTTGACAGGGTACTGTAACTCTGATTTTTAAAGGTTGTGTTAAATAGGAGATTGTTTATGTATCATCTATAAATTAAGAAAAAACAAAACAAAATTGCCATAGTTCCTGTGGTTATGGAGATAAAATGAAATACAACTGAAGTGATATAAATGGAATCAGTTTTTATCATTTCTTTCAGATATACCTCAGTGCATATGGATGATGTTCCAGAATTCAGTTCTAAAGTTTACAGGTTAATAACACTACATTGTACAGTCCTTCTCTTAACTTTTATGTACATATGAAATACACAGGAATCTGGTTAAACAGTAGATTCTGACTCAGGTCTGGGGTAGGGCAGAGATTCTGCATTTCTGTATAGTATATATAAACTGTATAGTACAGTTTACTAATACTTCATATTCATAATTTTTTTGAGAGAGAGAATCCCAGGAGAGAGGCAGAGAGAGGGAGAATCCCAGCAGGCTCCACTCTGTCAGCACAGAGCCCCATGAGGGGCTTGATCTCATGAACCATAAGATCATGACCTGAGCTGAAATCAAGAGTCAGAGTCGGATGCTCAACTGACTAGGCCACCCAGGTGCCCCAGTATATTCATAATCTTGTAGGAAGCTGGCAAACCTAGAAGTAGACCTCATCAGATCTTGCTACTTATTCTTTGTGACACTGCATATTTAGTGTTTTTTAAAAATATCACAGTAGACTGGATAATAGCAAGTCACCAGAATCCTATGGTATCTCAACAGGTCAGCTTTTCTCAAAATGTGTAGGTTTCTGGGGGTGCCTGGGTGGCTCACTTGGTTAAACCTCTGACTCTTGATTTCAGCTCAGGTCATGATCTCCTGGTTCATGGGTTCGAGCCCCAAGGCGAGCACTATGCTGACTGTGTGGAGCCTGCTTGGGATTCTCTCTCTCCTCCTCTCTTCCCCTCCTCTGCTCATGCTTGCTCTCTCTTAAAATAAGTAAATGAATTTAAAAACATTTTTTTAAAAAGTGTGTAGGTTTCTGGAGCACAGGAAAAGCTTCTTAGTTGGAAGGTGGCTGCCCTGTAACTTGTAGGAAACAGTAGCAACCCTAATATACTTTATGGACACCCAGTCAGGTTGCCCATAGCAACCTCAGTCACAGAGTACTCTTTCATCAAATCACCTGCTACTAAATTCTGATCATTGGCCCAAAATATAATACAGAAAACCAAATCCAGTCAAACTAGAAGACAAACTTTGTTGGCATAATTTGTACCACACAATCTGGAAATGTTAAGTGTCTACCTAAATCTTTTTAGACTTCCAGGATAATTAACAAATGTTTATAGACTTAGAAACAAAATACTCAAGGGGTGCCTGGGTGGCTCAGTCTGATTCTTGACCTCTGACTCTTAATCAGTCTAAGCAATTGACTCTTGATCTCTGCTCAGGTCATGATCACATTTGTGAGATCAAACCCCAAGTCAGGCTCTGCGCTGACAGTGTGGAGCCTGCTTGGGATTCTTTCTCTTCCTCTCTCTCTCTCTGCCCATTCCCGGCTGTCTCTTTCTCAAAAATAAATAAATAATCTTAAAAAAAAAAAAACATTCATGGCTTTTACTTTATTCATGGCCTCACTGTAGTTTTCTTATTGGGGTTTCACCCTCTTCAAATCTGATATTCTTAAAATATAGAGTTCAAACTAGATACAATTAAAAACATACAGCCTCATACAAAGAATAACAAAAGGATTATTTTAAATGCTCTGCCAGGTTACACAGCAAATATTACTTAAGGATAAAAAGGTTAATTAAAATTGTAAATGATTTTTTAAAATTGTCTTAAAATTACACTGTGAAATTGCCTTGAAAAGAATAAAAATCTATAGATAGATATTAGCTTTCTCACTAATGTACTTTTCAGTCTCCTCTGGAATTACAGAAAGTCAAGCCACTGTGACTTTTCAAAGTTCTTCATTATAAACACATGCACATTTAAAAAAAGATAAGAATAAGTCATTGAGATAATGAAAATGCCCTTTATGGAAGCTGTAATTGTAAAATTAAAATTTGTGTTTTCTTTTTTGGTGTTGTGTCACAAGTGATGTTAACTAGAGCAACACCAAAAGCAAACGAATAAAAAAACCCTCCAAAAGTCAAATTTTGGGGTACCTTTTTCTTTCTGCCCAGGCCCATCATCTCCCTTGTTAATCTTTTTTTTTTTTTTTTTGCCACAATTGAGGGACAAAACCTTAACTTTAACCTTAAACCTTAACTTTCTACTGCTTCCACCAACAGTAAATACAAGGGCAACATATCCTTTTTTTGGTCCTATCCCTTTTGAACAAGGCACAGTGTAAGAATGTAAAATTAACAAGGTACATTTTTCTCATTTACAGCCATCACCGCAGTTTGCAATGGGGTACGAGTTGCATAGCATCCCCAATCATTTTTATATTTTCAGAGGCAATTCTGGCTCAATGCAATGCACAATTACATCTGTATAGCCCAGTGGTTGCCTAAAAAGGTGTGTTTTTTTTTTTTGCGGGGGCGGGGGGTGGGCGATGCTCAAATTTACAGCAAGGAGTACCAGCGGTCAAAAACATTCAGCTCTCTGCCCAAACCCACCCAGTCGTACTCGGTCATTCTCGGTATCTTCCTTATTTTTTCGGCAAACGTAGTCTTTCCCCGCAGCGGATGGTAAGAAGACCAGCGAGCATCCAGGGGACGCGGCCTTTTACTACATCCAGTTAAGGGAGCGAAGAGAACGTGATCCGCTGGCTGAATCAGTATGTACCGACTAATCCGCCTAATCCAGGGAGTAGCTTTCGGGGTGAAACCGCGAATCCTTTAGAGTGGTCAGAGCTGCCCGTCTCCTTAGCAACCGGCCGCGGCGCCTCTCCAGCGCCGGGGCCCGGATGTTGTGAGGATCGCTGCTGCCCCGCCTAGCTTCCTGCAGCCTGGCAGCGGCGGGCTGCACTTCTCTTCGGGAGTCGTAGTTCTTCCCTCCTCCGGCGCCCGACATGAGGAGCAGGCGGGACTACGAGTCCCGGCATGCGTTGCGTCGCTCCGCCGGCCACCGCCTCCCGGCTGCGGACGCCTGCGAGCAGGTTGTTGTTTTTAAGAGAGGCGTCACTGTGCTCGGAGCTGTGACCGCCGCCACCGCGACAGTCAGCGCAGTCGGGCGGAGGTGGCATTGCTCGTTCAGGTACGGCCCTGGGCGGATTGGGACCCCGGGAGAGGAGTAGCGGCCACCGGTCCGGGCCCTGACCAGCACCCTCTTCTGCCGGAGGCAGAGGCGGGGTCTTCTGTGAGGCTGGGGCTGCTCGTACTGGGGTCTGCTCCGGCGGGGGCCGACTCCTGGAGCCTGGTGTATGCAGGCGCGCGCGCGGTCTCGGAACGCGAGTCCGCAGCCCCCCGGGCCTGAGCCGGCCTTTGAGGCGTCGGGTGGCGAGGTCCTGCAGCCTCAGATGCCCGCTGGCAGACCCGAACGGCGTGTCCGGGGCGTGGGGTAGTTTATAACCCGGGGGACACTCCTTCCTTCACCGGGCTGGCTTGGGGCGCTTCTCTGTCTTGATTGTTGAACATCCATATGGTAAGATGTTACGTGCGTCACCCGGCCGGGTTTTTCATTCGGTCCATCTTTTTTGGTGACGTTTGAGCCCCGTGATGCCAGGAATAGAAAGATTAAATATTAAATAATGCGGCTGAGATTTCTGCTTATACGCCAGGCTGACAGTGGTCAGATATCCTTTCTTACTTACCCTCTTCCCCATCCACCAACCCACTGTAGTATGGTCTTCCTAATGGATGGATAACTCCCCTGTAGCAGCTGTCCACACAATTCCTTGTATGCGTTACATATTTATCTCTGTTTAATGAATCCAGCTCTGCCATTGGGAGCGCCAGTTTTAATGAACTCAGTCAATTAGGGTACTTTGTTGAGGGGGTGAAATTTGCACTGTTTCACAATTGCTTTATGTAGAAACGACGTGAGGCTCTCTTGTAGCAAGAAAGGTAACTACATGAGTCCTGCGAATTTTAGATTTGCCTCCTCCGCTAAGGTTACATCCATTGGATAACGCTTGAAATCCTTGTTAGTGCTTCATAGTTTAAGGTTTGAATCTTATTAGGTCCCACATTTCTCAGAGGGATCTAATTTATCCCACCTTAAACGCTAGTGTGAATGGTTTACTATTCTTTGCTGAGCTCTCATCGTAAAGTTGAAGGACGGGAGTAGGGTATTATTTTAAGCATAATTTTTAACCCTTTGCACTAAGAATAGGATTCTAATTAAAGAAGCAATTAAAAAATCATACTCATAATATTCAGGGATGTGGGAAATACTACTTTTTAAATGAAAAGAGGTTAGAAAATAGTATAATTCTAATTGTGTAAACTGTAAAGCTAGAAGTGATCAGAAATAAGCTCAAAGGATAGTTGTAACAGTGAGTAGATGGTGAAACTACAAATGACTTTTTCTTTATACTTTCTGGTATTTTCCAAATTTTCTATGGAAAAGAAATTAATTAAGCAGCAATTCCAGTTAACCTTTTAAACATTACTTTAAAAAGCAAACAAGGAACAAAAAACATACACAAAGCTCCTGCTATTGCATCCACAGACTATATGAGTAACAATTTGAATGTAAATTATTTGTGCAGAAGGGGCGTTAGGTGGATTAAAAGGAAAAAAAACCCTCACATATGACAATAATTCTTATTATTTGTACATGTCATCTTTTATTTTTAAATCTGTTTTCATTTTGTACAATAAAATCAATGACAGAAGTGCTTAGTCTTGTGTTAAGGCAGTACAATCTTGATTATTCCTGTAAATCTATCAGGTGACAAAAGATGGGCATACTAATCTGAAAAGATCTGGAGATAGGGAAAATTTGAATTTATTATTTGTAAGCATTTGCCAGTGGAAATAAAGAAGTTAAACAGTAACAAAATGTGGGCTTTTAAAGCTTGTTTTCATTGAATCACTTTGAGTACCATGTTTAATATGTCTGATATTTTGGATTATGCTTACTTTTGTTTTATTTTCTATTATGGATATGTCTGTTATGCATGGAAAAGAAGCACATTATTTAGCCCACATTTGGTTTTCTGTCATAAGGAAAGGGTCACATTGGTCTTCTATAGGAATATTCTATCTATGTTTGCAATGATCAGTCCTGAAAAATTGAGATTTAACCTCAACTCCAAGTGTCCATTAACTGTTAATAAAAGATCCATTCTAAAGCTTTTTGTTTTTCAAGCTATAGTAGTCATATTTTATTTTCTTAGATTGTTGTTCTTTGGAGCTTTGCTTCCTCCTCAAATTCCAAATCCTTTTCACTATTTTGTACTTTTTAATTTTGTATATTTTGTGTATTGTGTTGCCTCAATATCTTACTAGATATTTGGGTCCATGTACTGGACATAAGAAACATAATTGATTAACATGTTTGAGTTACTAACTGCTTCCACGGTACTGTAGTCTAGACTGTGTAGTTGTATTCTTATCCAAGTTAAAGAAACATTTAAAAAAGCTAGGTGAGTATGAACTGCTAAGATCCTAGAGCAGTAGTTTCTGACATGTAAAGAACATGGACACAGCAGCAAGGCCTGTTAAGCCCAGGATATCTTAAAACAGAAAATGCAGACTCATCTAACAATGCAGAACTACTAGAGGCTGGATTGTTTGCATGTTATGTGTGGTTAGGTGAGGAAGTTGCCATAATGTATGTGATAACTTCTATTTTCAAGAACTTCCTTGTGGCAGTTTTACAGTTTTGACTAGATTAAAACAATTTAGAGATATGAATGTGTTTCAAAGGATATGTCCAATGTATTGCATCAGATAAACTTGAAAAAAGTTTACAGTTTGAGTTCTAAGATGAAAGTTAGCCCTATAATGTGAGAAGGATTGCAGTTAACTGGTAAGTTTAGGGATTTTCTTTTTTTAAAAAAGGGCTTCTGGTGTGTGTTTAAAGAAGGGCCAGTAGGGTTTTCTGAAGGAAGTATTAAAAAATGAGTAACGTGAGTCAAAGATTTTCCTCCTTCATTACAGTAAATCAGAAATCTAATTTTTCTTTAGTGTTTGTCCATAAATCACAATCCTAAAACCTTCTAGTTCATGTTACCAATGTGATGACATGTAAAAAGAGCATTGGATTGGGAGTAAGGATGTTTAATGATGTTGAGCACATAATTTATGAGTCTCTTTTGTTTCCCTGTGTACATTGTACATAATAGCTGGTTGCCTTACTTCTTAGGGTATTTGTGAAGATTAAATCAGATATGAAAAAGACATTACTTTGTAAGTGGCAGAGTGATCTATGCATGCATAGTATTATTGGTCTACATAAAGTAACATTTACATAAAAATATATTATGCATTTGAAGTGTGATGATAATGTGATAATGTATTTTTTGACAGGGAAGTTTGATGGAAAATGTCAAATGGGGTATTACTTTGATATTTTGGTAGAACTTTTGGCTTTTTCTAGGTTGAAGGAAACCTGGCCCTTGTCCTGACTGTGACTTTGCACTCTTCTGCATTAAAGGTCCTGAAACTTTAGTGTGCTTTTATGGTTGGGCTTTTAATTTTGGTTTTGATTTTTTTTTTTTTTTAATTGCACATCATATCATTCTAACTTCTAACAGTAGGAAGTGGATGTTTTTAATGTTCTAAATGTGTTTAATGTTCTAAAATGTTGGTTTAAGTTGATTTCATAACAGGCTCATAACAGTGAGCTTACACTGTATATGAAATCGTAGGTCCTCTGAGAGATACATTGCATGTGTAAGCCTTGGTCTTTCAGAAATAGTTTACAGCTTAGACACCTTCTTGGGAAATCAGTGCTGCCTATTATAGCATCTGACCCTTGAGATTAACTTCAGTAAGATGGACGTATAGAATATTAAAGCAAAAAAGTCTTTTAGAAACTTTTTAAGGACTGTAAGTAAATGTATATGAAAGTGAAAGGCAAAGAAATACATTCTGTATCCTGGGTTGGTAACAGCTGTTTATATGATTAGTTGATAAGTCAGTATCTTTACTAATACTTTCTAATATTACTACTAAAAAGTAACAATGGATGTATATTTAATTCTATATTTTTTAAAATGGAAAACAAGAAAAGTGTAAAATCCCTTTGTTTTTCATAAAATTAGGACAAATTAAAGAAAAAGTATAGATATATGATGAATATTTATTTTTTAACAAGCAAAAATAAATTATTTTTTAAAAAATTTGAGAATAAAGGAGAACAAAAAGACAAAACCCAACAGTTTTATTTATGTATTTATTCATAAAAGGGAAAAAGGGGCCACCAGAGGCTCATGGTCCCCAAGTGAGTATGGAGCCTGGTCAAGTTTATGTATTTATTGGCTCTTTTGGGCTCTTCCAGAATTAAGATATAACAATCTCAGATTTTTTTCTTAGAATGAGAATACTGGTGAAGGGAATGTTTACATGCCAACAGACATCTTAATTTCATCATAGTGTTTGAAGTTTGAATTCATAATGTTTACCTCATTTCAAACTTTTTATCAAAGATGTGGCTTCTTTTAGATTGAGGCAAAAATAGAATACTTTTATCTTTGAATATGGCAGTAGTTGCTTTTGTTTCCCTGTTTGAGGGATGTTACATCATAGAAGGAAATTTGTGAAGAAACTGTGTATTGATTCACTTCTTAGAGAATTTATTTTCTAGATCCAAAGGTTAATCTGCTGTACTCTGCTGTATGTAACAGTGTTGGTGCCTCTTTTTGGGTGTGGATAATGTGAAATTACTACTCTGTTCTAGATTTTTTCCCAGATACCTATTTTTAGTGATAGATTTCAGTGTTTTAAATGAAATTCCATTCCATTAGAACTAGGAGAGGGTTACTTACAAAGATCGGTTATGTTTATCTTTGCCTCCACTCACATGATGAATATAGTAACCAAGAGTCAGGGCAGCCATAGGACCCACATCTTAATGGTGTAATTATTGCACTGTGGACTCGTCAAAGCCCTGAGTAATGCTGTCTTCTCTAGTGTCAGTTTTCCACAGTAAACTTCTTATACCTCAGATAGTAAACATTTTTCTATGACTCCCTTAAGCCCTTTAACTTGTTTTGAAGAAACTGGTCATCCAGAAGATGATTGGATTTGTATCAGTCATATACTATGCTTAAAATTGGGTTTGTCTTTTCATTTTAAAAAAGCGTTTATTTTCTGCTGACTATAAAGGTAATAATGGTCATTGAAAATTTGGCAGATATATTACATATAATTTTAATTTTTAGATTTGAAAGATACTCTGAAATTTTAATGTCGCACATAGGTTAATATAAATAGCATTTTGTTATACATATTATTCTGTCTCGCTTTTTTTAATGATACCTCTCCATGCCAAGGCATGTTGATCTACTCAATCTTTTTTTTTTTTTTTTTAATTTTTTTTTTTTTTTAACGTTTATTTATTTTTGAGACAGAGAGAGACAGAGCATGAATGGGGGAGGGTCAGAGAGAGGGAGACACAGAATTGAAACAGGCTCCGGGCTCTGAGCTGTCAGCACAGGGGCCCAATGCGGGGCTCGAACTCATGGACCGCGAGATCGTGACCTGAGCCGAAGTCGGCGCTCAGCCGACTGAGCCACCCAGGCGTCCCTCTACTCAATCTTTTTAATGGCTGTGTTAATTATAGATGCTACAAATTTTAATTTTAATAAATTCATTCTTGGTGGGCATTTTACTTTCTAATTCTATATTGTAAAAATTACTCCGTCAACCATTCTTACACGTGTGTATATATATATTTTAATTTTTAAACAAATTTTTAAATGTTTTTTTTTGAGAGAGAGCTTGTGTGTATGTGCACACACAAGTGGGTGAGAGGCAGAGAGACAGAGGGGGACAGAGGATCTAAAGCAAGCCTGGTGCTGACAGCAGAGAGCCCCATGTGGAACTGGAACTCACAAACTGTGAGATTATGACCTGACCCAAAGTTGGAGACTTAACTGACTGAGCCACCCAGGTACCCCTTGTGTATATATTTTCATACTCATGTTAGCATTTGTGTCAGATAAATTCCTAGAAATGAAATAAATAGGAAATGAAATGGAATTGGTGGGTCACAGGTTTTCTGCCTATCAGTGAAAGGAGGGGCGCCTGGCTAGCTCAGTTGGAAGAGGATGCGGCTCTTGGTCTCAGAATCATGAGTTCAAGCCCCACATGGGATGTAGAGATTACTTTTAAAACTTTAAAAACATCACTGAAAGATAACAATATACACTTCCCCTGTGTGCAATGCCTATTTCCCGATATCTTATCCAACCTACTAACCTGTTTAGTCTTTTGTTAATTTGTTAGGCATTAAAATAATCTTGTTTCTCTTTTTACACTACTTTATGTGTTTTAAAAATTGCTTGAGCATGTTCCTTGCTAAATTTTCCACTCAGTGCTTTAACCTTTTTTCTTATTGGTTATTGGTGCATTTGAAGTGTTTTTAAAACTCTTGCATACATGTCTCAGATATTTTCCCAGTATATCATTCATTTTTACATATAGTTACTTTTGGCAAACAAGTGTATATTTTTATATAATTTCCTTTACAATTTCTGGGTTTTGTGTAAAGCTTAGAAAAAGATAATCTTTTTTTTTTTTTTTTTTTTTTTTAACATTTATTTATTTTGAGACAGAGGAACCTGAGTGGGAATGGGCATAGAGAGAGGAAGAGAGAGAATCCCAAGTAGGCTCTGCACTGTTAGCACAGAGCTGTATGCGGGGCCCAAACTTGTGTGAACTGCGAGATCATGAGCTGAGTTGAAATCAAGACTTGGATACTTAACCGACTGAGCTACCCAGGTGCCCCAGAAAAAGATCATCTTTACCTCTGGATTATAAAGCTGTTTTCCAATTTCTTAGATTCTTTTTGTTGTTTCATTTTGTACATTTAAATAGTTAGCCCTATTTTACCAGGTGGTCTTAAAAGTTTTAAGAAGCTGTATATTAATAATGCTTATCTTTTACAAGGGAAACAAAAGATGACATTGAAAGTCTTTTGTAACATCATGTTTATGAACGTGGAGGTTGTGTTCCTGAATGATGCAACTTGGCAAAAACTGAGTTTTTTCCTTTGGGATGCAGGATAGGGAGAACAATGAAATTTGCTTTCTTTTTTAATTTGGAAATATTTTATATGAAAGTGGCTGTATTTCTGCATCTCTTTGATCCTCTACCTTCTACATCAACAGTGGGAAGCTTCTGTGCTGTGTTGTGAGCATCCAGAATGATAGCCAGCACTTAGTTCCATATTCAGAATTGCCTGTCAAATTTTTTGTTCCTTGATGCTTTTGGAAAGCCACTTAGTTTTGGCCTTTGCTTGCTGAAAATACGTTGCAAGATTTATCGGCTGTAACAATTTAAAAGTCCTACAGAAACTTCGTCTTTTCCTTTTTCTTTTCTTTCTTTCTTTCTTTTTTTTTTTCTAAGTCTTTTTCAAATAAAAGGTTTTCCTGACCATTCTAGCCAGTAAGCCTTGAAATCAGCTTCCCCTAGGGTAGTACTTCTGCTTCCCATAGCACAAAGGCTTACTGGCTGAACTGGTCTCCTAAGCTAGGTTTATTTATTGCTAGAATTTGGGGACCAAAATGAGGTCGACACTGTAGATGGTAAAAGTGTAAACTGACCCATCACTTAAGGTTAGACTACTTTGAAAAAAGAAAGCAAATACAGTGAAGAGTTCATTCCTCCCTATGAACCTATTGAAGTGAACCTATTGAAGACTACTTAGTTCCTTAAAGAGATTTCTCACCATCTAACTACAGAAATATTTATGTCAGTGTAACTTTTTAAAATGTGAATCTGCCAAATTACCATAAAGTATAGTGACAGAACCATCTTTATTAGACACTAAAAGCCTTAGATGACTTTTTTCTTGCATCACCCTTTTTCATTGATGATAAAAAAACCCATCAACAACTTAAACATCCATTAATAGGATAATAAACTATGATAAATATAACACTACATTTTTTAGTCATTAAAGTCATTTTTGAATAATTTTTAAACATTAAGAAGTTTGTTAAACAGCTAATTGGAAAGAGTAAAGTAGGATACTTTTTGACCCCAATGCTTATATAAAATGTTTGGAAGGATGTATCCCAGGTACATTTAAAATTTGCAGGTATTTTCAGACCACAATACTATGAAACTCAGAATCAACCACAAGAAAAAAATTGGAAAGACAACGAATACTTGGAGATTAAAGAACATCCTACTAAAGAATGAATGGGTTAACCAAGAAATTAAAGAGGAAATAAAAAGTACATGGAAGCCAATGAAAACGATGACACCACAGCCCAAAAGCTTTGGGATGCAGCAAAGGCGGTCATAAGAGGGAAGTATATAGCAATCCACGCCTTCCTAAAGATGGAAGAAAGGCCACACATATACAAACTAACCTTACACTTTAAAGAGCTGGAAAAAGAACAGCAAATAAAACCCCAAACCAGCAGAAGACAGGAAATAACAAAGATTAGAGCAGAAATCAACGCTATCAAAACCAAAACAAAAGAACAGATCAGTGAAACCAGGAGCTGGTTCTTTGAAAGAATTAACAAAATTGATAACCCCCTAGCGGGTTTGATCAAAAAGAAAAAGGAAAGGACCCAAATAAATAAAATCAAGAATGAAAGAGGAGAGATCACAACCAATACTGCACAAATACAAACAGTAATAAGAGAATATTATGAGCAATTATATGCCAATTAAATGGGCAATCTGGAATAAATGGACAAATTCCTAGAAACATATAAACTTTACCAAAACTGAAACAAAATTTGAACAGACCCATAACCAGTAAAGAAATCGAATTAGTAATCAAAAATCTCCCCAAAAAACAAGAGTCTAGGGCTGGATGGCTTTCCAGGGGAATTCTACCAAACATTTATAGAAGAGTTAACACCTATTCTAGAAATGGAGGAAAACTTCCAAACTCATTCTCTGAGGCCAGCATTACCTTGATTCCAAAACCAAAGACCCCACTAAAAAGGAGAGCTACAGACCAATTTCCCCGATGAACATGGATGCAAAAATTCTTAACAAGGTACTAGCCAACCGGACCAACGATACATTAAAAGAATTATTCACCATGATCAAGTGGGATTTATACCTGGGATGCAGGTCTGGTTCAATATCCATAAATCAATCAGTGTGATAACATCACATTGATAAAAGAAAGAATAAGGACCACATGATCCTCTTAGTAGATGCAGAGAAAGCATTTGACAAAATATAGCATCCTTTCTTGATAAAAACCCTCAAGAAAGTAGGGATAGGAGGATCATACCTCAAGACCTATGGCTAATATCATCCTCAGTGGGGAAAAACTGAGAGACGGTCAGGAACATGACAGGATGTCCACTCTTGCCACTGCTGTTCAACATAGTATTGGAGGTCCTAGCCTCAGCAATCAGACAACACAAAGGAATAAAAGGCATCCAAATCGGCTAGGAGGAAGTTAGACTTTCACTCTTCTCAGGTGATGTGATACTCTATATGAAAACCCAAAAGACTCCACTAAAAAACTGCTAGAACGGACCCGTGAATTCAGCAAAGTCACAGGATATAAAATCAGTGCACAGAAGTCAGTGGCATTTCTATACACCAATAATGAATCGGCAAAAAGGGAAATCAAAGAATTGATCCCATTTATAATTGCGCCAAAAACCATTAAAAAAAACCATAAAATACCTAGGAGTAAACCTAACCAAAGAGGTGAAAAATCTTTTTTTTTTCTTTTTTCGTCATTCCAAAGGGATTTAACTCCGTTGTCTGTTAAACGAAGTTGTGCAATGGTGATGGAAAAATCAGTTTCAGAAGATCCTCAACGCCTTTTCCTCCTCCATGTTTATAGTATTGGGGGAGAAACCTAACTGCATTATTTGCTGAGCATTTATTATTATTATACCATTTTATAATTATACCGTTATTATTTTTAACGAGAGGGGGTTCTTTCCTGATCCTTTGTGGGGCATCCTGAAAACTGAAAGCAGGGAGAGAAATTACTTTTAGTCTGCTTTATTGTTGCATGAGAAAAGCTGAGAGAGTGAGATCCAGAAGCTGGAAAATTAATAAAGCAAAGATTCTCTCTTGGGCCTCAATTTCACTTCGGTGTAAACTACTGTAAGGTATATATTATCCATGGATAACAACACTGAAAACTATAGAAAGCTCTTGAAAGAAATTGAAGAACACACAAAAATGGAAAAAATATTCCATGCTCATGGATTGGAAGAACAGATGTTAAAATGTTGATACTACCCAAAGCAATCTACATATTCAATGCAATCCCTATCAAAATAACACCAGCATTCTTCACAGAGCTGGAACAAACCATACTAAAATTTGTATGGAACCAGAAAAGACCCCGAATAGCCAAAGCAATCCTGAAAATAACAACAAAAAAACCCCTAAGCTGGAGGCATCACAATTCTGGACTTTAAGATGTATTATAAAGCTGTAATTATCAAAACAGTATGTTACTGGCACAAAAACAGACACACAGATCAATGGAACAGAATAGAGAACCCAAAAAGAGATCCATAAACGTATGGCCAACTAATCTTTGACAAAACAGGAAAGAATATCCAATGGGATAAAGACAGTTTCTTCAGGAAATGGTGTTGGGAAAACTGGATAGTGACATGCAGAAGAATGAACCTGGATCACTTTCTTACAGCATATACAAAAATAAACTCAAAGCAGATGAAAGACCTAAACGTAAGATAGGAAACCATCAAAATCCTAGAGAAAGCAGGCAAAAACCTCTTTGACCTTGGCTGCAGCAACTTCTTGCTCCACACGTCTCCAGAGGCAAGGGAAACAAAAGCAAACATGAACTATTGGGACCTCATCAAGATAAAAAGCTTCTGCACAGCAAAGGAAACAATCAGCAAAACTAAAAAGCAACTGATGGAATGGGAGAAGATACTTACAAATGCCATATCAGATAAAGGGTTAGTATCCAAAATCTGTAAAGAGTTTATCAAACTCAACACTCAAAAAACAACCCAGTGAAGAAGTGAGAAAGAGACATGAATAGACATTTTTCCAAAGCCAAGACATCCAGGTGGCTAACAGACACATGAAAAGATGCTTAACATCACTCATCATCAGGGAAATAAAAATCAAAAACACAATGAGATACCACCTCACACCTGTCAGATGCTGGTGAGGATGCAGAGAAAGGAACCCTTTTGCACTACTGGTGGGAATGCAAACTGGTGCAACCACTCTAGAACACAGTATGGAGTTTCCTCAAAAAATTAAAAATAGAACTATCCTACAATCCAGCAATTGCAGTAAGTATCCAAGTGATACAGGTGTGCTGTTTCTAGGGAGCACATACACCCCAACATTTATAGCAGCGCTATCAACAATAGCCTAAGTATGGAAAGAGCCCAAATGTCCACTGAAGGATGAATGGATAAGATGTGGAATATATATACAATAAGCATTACTTGGGAATCAAAAAGAATGAAATCCTGCTGTTTGCAACAATGTGGATGGAACCAGAGTGTATTATGCTAAGTGAAATTAGAGAAAGAAAATCTCTTCCACTCATGAATGGTGGAATTTAAGATACAAAACAGATGAACATAAGGGAAGGAAAGCAAAAATAATATAAAAACAGGGAGGGAGACAAAACACAAGAGACTCTTAAATATAGAGAACAAACTGAGGGTTGCCGGAGGGGGCATAGGTAGGGGGATGGGCTAAATGGGCAAGGGGCATTAAGGACACTGGTTGGGATGAGCACTGGTGTTACATTAGGGGATGAGTCACTGGATTGTACTTCTGAAATCAATGCACTGTATGCTAACTTGGATATAAATTAAAAGTAAAACTTAAAAAATGAAATTTGCAGCAAATATAAACTATGTACCACCACTGTTGAGGAAGATATTCTTTGCCTGTTCCTTTTATTGCCTTTGTACATGCTCTTCATTTTGCCTGAAATACCCTCCCCATCTTATCTGCATGTTTTGCTTCTGTTTGTACTCATCTTGCGTTTTGCCTAATCAAAACCTGTTTCGAGCCCCTAAATGATAATATTTAAAACAAAAGGATTTAGAACAGTGTCATATAGTTGATGTTTAATAAATATTTGCTGAATGAACGTGAATGAATGAATTTATCTTGTTGCCAGAGGGCTGAAGCAACTTATTGAGGTAGACAAAATAGAAGAAGGTAACACAGGTAGAAGAGAAAAATGAGAGCATAATGGTAGGAAATATGAAATGGAACCAGGGATGAAGATATTCCTCTACTCAAAATATACATTATGAGGTCTATATTATTTACCAAGGCTAGGTATCAAGAGGGAAAACTCTTCAGTTACTGAAGCCACCTGTTCAGGATAAGCTCAGTTCTTCTAACACTAAAGTCAGAAATTTCTACTGATCTTTTTTGTGAAGAAGATGCTTGAAAATGTAGTGAAGTATGTGCTTACTAACAATTTCAAGGAACAAGATAGTGAGTTCAGTAGGACTTTTTTAAAGCGACTCTTGGGGCGCCTGCGTGGCTCATTCGGTTAAGTGTACAGCTTTGTTCCAGGCCATGATCCCATACTTCATGGGTTCAAGCCCGGTGTTGGGCTCTGTGCTGACAGCTAGGAGCATGGAGCCTGCTTCGGATTCTGT
The DNA here is from genome assembly GCF_046562875.1 of Panthera onca. Taxonomy (NCBI): domain Eukaryota; kingdom Metazoa; phylum Chordata; class Mammalia; order Carnivora; family Felidae; genus Panthera; species Panthera onca. Next base: position 48,952,392 of record NC_138344.1, read on the forward strand.
GTCTCTGTCTCTCTGCCCCTCCCCTGCTTGCACTCTGTCTCTGTCTTCCAGAAATAAATAAATATTAAAAAACTTTTGAAAAAAAAATAACTCTTAATGTACATCAGTGGCATCACAACAAAGCAAAGTTGATGTTGGTAATGTTAAGGTGTGGCACTTTTATGAGGGCTGTCTGCTACAGAGTTAGAGTAAAATGCCTTTGCGTAGATCTGAACTAGACTTCACTGTCTTTAAGACTTAATTGAGAGCATCCTCAGTATTACACCAGGAAGGCTGGTCTCCTGATAGATACAAGAGTATTGTCTCTGACTGCTGAAAGTAAGATGAGGTGATACAGAAGCCAGCTCCAGCTGGAGACTTTCATTTTTCACAATAGATTTTTGCTATGCTTTTGTAAGAGGTCTTTTTAGAATTGAGAAGTACAGTAACATGGTCAGACCACTGGGGTGATGTGGCATTAGGTTTCATCAAATTTTCTTTCCTTGCTGCTAGAGACTTCATTTGGAAGTTGAAGAGTGGGTGAAATTGGTAGATGATAATGGATTTCTTAAGCTTTTCTGTTTCGACCTCTTCACTGTGGTAGGTAGTGATTTTAGTGGCTCTAAATCCCTTTTGAAAATACGCAGCATTAAAAAAAATACTCATAACTATGCTCAGTTCAACACAGGCAAGTTTAGGGGTGGAGCTAAAGTTGAAGCTCTTTATCAAACAAAGCCTTGAACATAATACTAACAAGCAGAGTAACTCAAGGAAAAAAGTGACACAAACTACATTAGGCAAGTTGTGCTAAGAAGTAAGACGTAAATGCTGTAAACTCAGGAGTAGAGACCATTGTGTCAGAAACTGATCTAGGAAAATTTCATGAAGGAGAGCTGAGCATTAAGTATAGAAATGAGAAGAAAGGAGGAGGAAAGCATTCCAGGAAGTGTAACTTGATTAAGTGAAGACATGGATGAATGAGTGTCCATTCTGTATTCAGGAGACATAGTAAGTAGATTACTTTGACCAGGTGAGATAGTTCAGGAGGGAGACGTAAGTGATTGCCAGATAGTGAAAGTTTCTGAATTTCTCTGTAAAGGGTTTGACTGTTTGTAGAGAATAGTTATTCTCAAGGTCAGATTGGAGTAAGTATTGTATGTAACCTTCCGTCAGTTTCATCTTTGCCTGTATATAATTGTTTTGGGTGTTTATATATGTTTATGAAGGGAATAAGAAAAGTGTTGAAAAATGGTACTAGAGAAAGTGACAAGTGCCATAATAATTAAAACAGCATTGGTACAGGAATATAGATCAGCGGAACAGAATGGAGACTACAGAAATTGATTCATAAATGTATAGAACTTAAAAAAAAATTTTTTTTAATGTTTATTTTTGAGAGAGAGACAGAGTGACAGCGGGGGAGGGACAGAGAGCAAGGGAGATACAGAATCCAAAACTGACTCCAGGCTCTGAGCTGTCAGCACAGAGCCTGATGCAGGGCTTGAACTCACGAACCATGAGATCATGACCTGAGCTGAAGTTAGACACTTAACTGACTGAGCCACCCAAGTGTCCCTATAGAACTTTACATAATAAAAACTGGCATTTCAAATCATAGAAAAAGTATGAAATTTCCATAATCGGGATATTTTCTCACCAAAAGGGAAAAAAATCCAGATGTATAGATTTAAACAGTTAAATGTAAAGCCAAAACTGAAAAAGTCCTAATAGAAAATATAGGAGAATAGTTTTGTCATCCTTGGATTAGGAAAGACTTTTTAAGAGCAAGCAAGATATATAATAGAGGTGTTCTAAAGAACACCCCGTTCTCCATCCTCTGTATTTGACTGCATAAAATTTATGATAGAAGGTATTTTTAAAAAACTGAAGCATTTTAGAAGAAAATATTTGTGATGGGTGTAATAGTGAATTATTTTGTGACCCAATTTAAAGAATTTCAGATCAATAAAGATAATCCAGTAAGAAAGTGAACATAAGAACATGAGATAATCTACAGAAAAGGAAATAAGGATAGTCAGTAAACATTGGGAAAGATTTACAACCCCACTAAGTTATCTGGGGAATGTGCATTAAAATAAGATAGTTTTTGCTCAGGAGATGATCAGACATTAATGATGGTTGTTAGCCTTTTGAGGTTATGGAGAAATAGTTGCCCTCATATTTTGGTAGGAGACCTTCCCTAACCTTATCTAATCTTATTCTGATCCCTATCCTCCAATCCCTACATTCAGTTTTCCCCCTTCATGCTTTATTTTTCTCCACAGTTATTAGCCACCAACTGACTTACCATATATTCCGCTTGTGTGTAGCCCTAGAATATGAACTCTTCAGGGAAGGTCCTGGTGTTTTGCCACCCTGCTGTGCTGTATCCCCATCACTTGGAATAATTCATGCATGGCACATAGTACTTGCTCAAGAAGTATATGCTGACTCAATGAATGAAATACTTATGTTTCAGATCAAGATAGGCTCATTTAAAATATTTCTGAAGAGTTGTTATTGGAGAAATAATTAAATATAAAGGGTGTTTAAAAATTTTTTATTAGTTGGGTTGTTGGATCCTCTTCCCTTTCTCATGATGAAGTCTGGTTTAAAGCAGGCATTTTGATATCCTTTTGGGGAGGTGAAAGTTCCAGAGCCTTTGAAAAACATTTTAGAAATAGATTCTTGAAAGCTATCTAGACTGCCTTATCTTTGATCCCACTTACAGCACAGCAGCACTTTTGAGACCTTTGCTGACAGCCCATTGGTTGGCTTACATTGGAATTATAGACATGTGGGAGAATAATGCTCCCATTCTTCTCCATCATGTCTAATTCTAGAAGATATGGTGATAGGAAACCTTACCCTTTTCCATAGTAAAATGTAGCTACTCAGGAAGGATGAGGGGCACCATTATATCAGGTAACACTCAATCAAGTTATACTTTCTGAGATAAAATTAACATTGCTGTTATTACTTTTGACAACTGCCACCTGAAGTGCTTTACGTCTTTAGCCCATAACTCCCCTAAACTTAGTCTCCAGCTTCCTGCTTGATGTTTCCACTTGGATGTGATAATCGCTGTCTCAAATTTAACATGCCCCAAAATAGTTCACCAGTTTTCTTTTCATAACCTACTGCTTTTGAAGTCTTTCCTGTCTCAGTGGCAATTTGGTTTTTGTATTTGTTTAGGCCAGGACTCCTCTCTCACACCCTATATTCAGTATATTGGGAAGTGTCGTTACTTAGCTGTACCTTCAGAATATATTTGTGTTATCTGTCCACTTCTGATTATCTTTATGGCTACCACCCTGGTCCAAACCACCATAATCTCTCAGCTGGATATTGTAGCTTTGTAAATGATCTTCCTGCTTCTGCCTTTGCTCTCCCCCACAGTGCTGTCTAAAGAAGGCTACCAGAGTGTTTTCTTTCTTTCCTCAAAAATTTTCTGTGACTCTTAGTTTAACTCCGAGTAAAAAGCTATAAAGTCTTAGGATCTATAAGGCTCTACGTGCTTGTTAGCCCTCTGTCCTCATCTTTTCCTGCTTTCTTTTCAGGCCACTCTTCTCTACCACACAGGCCTCATTGCTGTTCCTCAGAGATGGAGGCAGGCTTCATTCCAACTTTGTACCTGCAGTTTGGTCAGAAATGCTCTTTCCCCAGTTAACCACATAAGGATTGCCTCACCTATTCAAATATTTGCTCAAATATACTTTTCTTAATGAAGCTTTTCCTGACTATGTTTTTAAAAATCAGTCCCTTCCAACTTTGGATTTTCTGTACTCCTCTCTTGTTTTTCTTCATAGTTAGAAATATAGCATCAAATATACTGTGTATTCTAGCTGTTTATGTATTGTTTATTGAATGTCTCCATTGTGGAAGATGAAATGCACAGTATAATTGATGATTTTATTTCAGGGTATTGCAATATAGAGAAAGTTCATTAATGAGAAACATCTCAAAGAGAGAGGAAACCAAGGGGTTTTATAAGGGCAAGTAAACAAGGGAATCATGAGGAGAGGTGGAAGTGACTCTTAACCTGGGATTTGTGAGGGAAGGTTGGTCCTTTTGCATTTAGTCATTTGTCAGAAGACAAAACAGGACTGGGAGATTTTTCAGTGTTCCTTGCTTTCCTCCATCACAGGGCTCAGATGCAGTTCAAAATACTCAACTATGAATAGAATTCAAGCCCCAGGAGGCAAGACTCCTGTCTGTTTTGTACTTTGGTGTATGGTATTTTCAATACCTAGCAAGTGCCTAGATACTTGATAAATGTTGAACAGGTGGGTAAAGGAATGAATTTAAAATGGTAATCACCTTAGGCCTCCTGTCTGCTGAAGAATGTGTAATTATACCCATGTAGAATTGGTCTTTCTGCTGTAAGTAGCTTCATAAATGAGATGAGACTCCATGGAGTAAATTTACATCCTATCATCACCAGCTTGTGCTGTATTCTCTGGTGATACCATGTGCTTGTAATACTTACTGTCAAATTCTCTTCAATAGAGTTCTACATACAAAATCTTAACATATTGCGAGGTGAGAGAGTCCATTTAAATGAGGTCTCCTATTCTGGAATCTCTTATTATAGACTTTGGGTTTTATCTGGAAGGCAGTGGAGACTAATTTTAAGTGATTTGAGTAGTTCAAATGATTAGATTTATGTTTTTGGATAAACTTAGTGTGGGCAGCCTTGTAAAGGAGTGACTGGAAGGGAATTGATCACATGTTAGAGATTCATGAGGGAGCTGTTACCTTAACTGAAGTGGGAAATGATGAAGTTGGGGTAAGAGTGGATTTTGGGGTCAAGGTGAAGTTTGAGCTATCCTAAATCTAGGGGTTGATATTTTGTGGCTTTTCCTTATAGCCAGATTGTTTTTGGCTAATGCTGTTCTCTGAGATAGCAAAAATAGGAAGAACAGCAGGAAGATGATTTTAAGTCTTGTAGATGTTATATTTGAAATGCCCAAGAAGCCTAAGCAATGGGAAATGTATGACAAAGAAACTACTCAGGACTGAAAGGAAGCCTGGGTCTAGAAAAGTGCTTCAAGTTTATCATCTTCATAAAGTACCTTAACTTTGTATGATTGTTTATGCCTTTGTAACTTCCCATAAACTGCATATTTCTAAATTATTAGTAATGCTCTTAAAATGGGAGGAGTTTGTGCCTTTACCTTTGGTCAGAATAATGGGAGAGGAACCTCATGGGTCCCTGCAGAATTTTGATTTCCTTGAACAGTTTAGACTTGTGTTACTAACTGCATCATCATCCAGTAATCTACCTTTCTTCTTTTTGAGTACCTAATATGTGTCAAGCGCTGTGCTTGTGTGTTGGGATTATATAATAGGCAAGTAAATAAGCAATTACAGCACAGCATTCTCTTAAGTGGTAGATTAGGGAAAATACTAGTCTTTGGGGATGAGGTAGGAAGGATGGGCACAGGAGTTTGGGTTGAGGTAAGGGGCTAGGGAACTGATCAGAATATCTGCAATGTCAAGCCTTTTAGGGTATCAAAGTCTGAGCAAAGGGAATGAATGGAGTGAGGATGAGATGCTAGAGATGAAACATTATATATTCAGTACCTTTGGGCATTACCCTGAAGACAGTATGAAAATCTTAGCATGTTAAAGGAATAATATAATAAAATTATCGTCTTAGGAAGGTCACTGACGAATGAGGAGGTTCATATACAATGGCACCTTTTAGAGTCAGTGTATTTAGGGTGGGGCTCAGTTTTTAAAATTTTGCTTTAATTGCAGTGCACCCAACTTTTTGAGAATTGCTGACTTAAGTGGGTTCTTTAGTAAGGCTCTGAATTCTACTTAACCAAACTGTTTCTCTGGTGTTATGTCCAGTAGGGAATCTTTTTTTCTCATTTGGACTGGATGTCAAATTTGTCCTTCCTTCCAGATGAGTAAACTAAGAATTAAACTGGGGCCTGATTTAATGGGGCTCCTTGATTTGAAAATCTCAAATATGCTCAAGTTGTTCCAGTTTAGCAATGTATATAACTTTATTTTGAAATGTTGGCTTTGTTAATTTGAACACCTGAGCTACTAGATTACTTTGTTAGAAAACGAAAGCTAGGAACTACCTGTTTAAAAGAGCCGTTTAAATGGAAATTACCTAGAGAAAAGTAGGAGATATGTACACACTAAATATCTCTGGGTTTGGTAACCAACCCACAAGTTTTGGAAGATTATTAAGAAAGTAAAGCACTGGTAAGTCTCAGGTGAGATGAAGCAGTATTGAGAATGTGGGTTATAAAGGAGGTTAGAAGCTTTCACAGGAAGGAAGAATGTTTAGGCTTCAGTTAGTTTTCTTTATCCTACTTCTTGTTCCATGGTTTTTCCAGCTACCCAGTCACTTAAACCAGAAACCTGGGAGTTATCCTACCAACACTCTCTCCCTTCTGTATTTGGTTATTAAATCCTTTAAAACAAAAATCTTTGATGTCTTTTCAAATCTTTCCTAACCCTGTCCCTTCTTTGTTCCCTCCTATTCATGAATCCTGGTTAAATGTATACTCATCTTCTCCAGGGAGTATTGCTCTGATGGCTTGCATCTCCCAGGTCTAGGGCTCTTTAATTGCTTGCCACCTCATCTTAATATATGCACTTTTAAAGATTCATACCTGATTTCTTTTAACATTCCACTCATGTTAGATTAATTGCCTTGCTTAGAACTTTCATATTTAGTTTTTTCTGCCTTTGTTTTTGCTCTGTAATGCTTTTTCTGTTCTTTTGGGACATCCGGTGTCATCTCTAAAGGGGAAACAACTTTATTTTTTTGTGAAATCTCTCAACTTTTAAATTTTGGCAACTAATTCAGTTAAAAAAACTTGCTGTCTCCCATGTCTAAAAAACATTGTAACCTCATAAAGACTTCTTTGACCATTCCTCTTTCCTCCTGTGAAGTTAATTGCTCAGTTTTTGTGTAGTCTCATATGTCAGCTCATAATTTTCAAATTGTTATAAAAGAATTCAAGTACAAATAGTAATGTATCAAAGTTTTTTTTTTTTTTTAACTCATAAAAACTGGTTCAATGAGGAATTGGGAATTGTATAATAGCTTAATATGGAGTGCTGTAGCCTTTGGGGTAATCTTCTCTACTGGAATAGTTTACCTTTACATTTATGGAGTTATAAACTGCCTGGGCCCTAATCAGTTGTAAGTAGGAAATCAGATAATCAGGTGACTTACTAGAAAATGCTCTAGCATGACAGTATAAGTCACACAGTCACACAGTCTTTGTATCTCATTTTAGGTTTTGAGTAATTTGTCTGAATACATGCTAATTTTTATATTATTAGTGGCCAAGCACCTCTTTGTATTTTCTCATTTTAAAATGTTAATTTTTCCAGAATCACTAATAGAAGATTCAGACCAATATTTTTTGGCCTGTTTGTAAATGAGCACTGTTTTCATATTGAATCTGCATTAGCGTTCTGTTAGAAACGCTAATTCAACTTGAATTTAATGTGTTCTCAGTGTATGTACAATAATAGGAGCACTTATAGGACTTAAATATGTTGAACGAAGTCAGTAAGATATCATTTGATTAGCTTGGTTTTGAAGTTTAAATAGGAGTTTCAGATAGAAAGGGGAGAACAAACCAGGTAGAGTGACCAATATATATACTGCTTTAGGACTTGAGTCTGGGTTATTATCAATGACCTCAAGTTTCTAACCCATTTCTGGTCTCCCCCCCTCTCCCCACTTTATTTTAATTCAGGTGGAGTATTGCTGACATAGTTATTTTCATAAAAACTGTTTGATCGTATTCTTTCCCTGCTTGAAAAATCTAAATTGCTTCATGTTGCCAACACAATAGACTTCATTTTGCTTGGCCTGGGAGCTCTTCCGCTATTTGGTCTCTCAACCCTTGATTTACTCACAGAGTCAAATTGGCTTCTCCTTTCCCTTCAGTTCTGCCTGGCCAAATCCTCCATTTTCTTTCAGACTTTATTTCTTTATTCCAACAATATGACTGTCCATATATTCTAACTGAGGAGGTTCTCTTGTCTTAAAAGTTTGGTTGTATTTGTTCATAGAAATAGGCAGTTATATGCCCTGTATGGTAATTCTGTGGGTGGGTTGTCTCAGTTTCACCTGGAAGGCAGCAAGCCACTTTTCATACTAGATCACATGTAGTGCTTCCTATAGAATTTTTAAAAATATACCCCACATGTCAATATATTTTTATATTTGTAGACCTGAAAAATGTCTGAAAATTCCAGTGACAGTGATTCATCTTGTGGTTGGACTGTCATCAATCATGAGGTATGCTATTTAATACTTCAATACATGAGGTATGCTATTTAATACCTTAATATTTAATATGCTATTAATACTTTTAATGCTATTTAATACAAATAAGGCAATTTGTAATATTACAGTGTTAGTGGTGTAAGCTGGGCTTTTTGAAGGCCATTATTTTTTTATGTTGAAGCCTAAGGTTCCATTGTCCATAGCTTGGACACTTTTGCACCCATATTAAACTTCACTACTGAAAACTCTTAACGAGCAGTATCTTTTGCATTATAGTACATTGCTTTCCTCAGCTTTGAGACATTAGGCAAATATTTATTGAAGGTTTATTATTGTGTAGGGCCTGCACCTTACCTACATTCTCATAGAATTGTAAACAACCGTCTGTGGTATAGATTGTTTTCATTCTCATTTCATAGTTGAGAAAACTAGATATTAGAGAGGTTAAGTAATTTGGCCAAATTTTATAACTAGGAAATGTTGGCTGCATTTAAACACACCAGAAAGGAGCATGGAGAACATATGTTCTACTTTTGGTATGCTATGTTATGTTATGTTATTAGCAGAACTTGACAGAAACAAGGCTATGGCCAGAACTCTTTAAAAAAATGAATATTCTTACAGAAGTATGATGTTATGTGACTAGTATATAATAAGCATTAATTTCTTTTCCACATTGGTAATATATGTTCATTGTAGAAAAATCATAAAATACTGATAAATAGAAGCAATAAGTTAAAAGTCATCTATATTTAAAGTTTTAAAGGATTTGTCTACAGTTTTCCTATTTGTTTTTAGGATCTCTTAAGGCTTGACTTATTTTCCTTGACTAATAAAAGTTTTAAATGGTATTTTTTATAATTACTTTGATAATTTAAGGCTTAGACAGTTGGTTACTCCTGTCTTCTAAAAATCACTATTAACCAAAGAAGGATTTTTTTTTTTTTTTCTGTAGTATAGTTGGAAAATTTAATAGCAGCTGTACCAATTGAGATTGGGGTCGTTTCTTTTTTAAATAAGTGACTTTTCTATTTTTAACCTGTTTTATACAAAGCTTAGATCAGCTCCCATAGCAGTAACTTTTCCTTCAAGGATAATTAACATTATAGGAACAAGGAAGCTGTGGGAGTCTTACTTAGGATTCTGCATTGTGAAGCAAGGCAGGAAGCCTCTCATGTACTTAGCCAAGGGTGTCATTAGGGTGCTTCTGTTGGAGATAATCTTGTCACAGAGTAGATCAGATTCGTATTTTCTTTTTATTTTTTTTTATTTTTTTTTATTTTTATTTTTTTTAATTTTTTTTTTTTCAACGTTTTTTTATTTATTTTTGGGACAGAGAGAGACAGAGCATGAGCGGGGGAGGGGCAGAGAGAGAAGGAGACACAGAATCGGAAAGAGGCTCCAGGCTCCGAGCTGTCAGCCCAGAGCCTGACGCGGGGCTCGAACTCACGGACCGCGAGATCGTGACCTGGCTGAAGTCGGACGCTTAACCGACTGCGCCACCCAGGCGCCCCCAGATTCGTATTTTCATCCCTCTTCCCTCTGTATCTAGTTATCCAGTTCTACTCTTTCTTGCTAATGTCTCTTACATGTGTTTACTTTACTTTTCCATTGCTACCATTCTGTTTTAGGCCAGAACCTGTGTCCCTTGCAGTCCCCAATTCAGCCCTACCCTGTTTCTGTCATTTCCCTACCACTTTAGGCATTCCCAGAGTCTTAACATTCAGAATTCTCCTTAGGACTAAACTCAAAACCTACTCCTTTAATGAATTCTTTTAATTTTTGCTGTTTTGAGTTATGTATATTAGGAGAACTTAGACCTTTCAGTTTCATGGATCAGTAAATCACAGAAAAAATTGGGAGAGGGGCATGAGGATAGGTAGAATCAACTTAGTGGTTAACTTTATTTTACTAATTAAGATATGAGAAAAAACTGTAAGATCCACTATTTTCTTAAAGAGAAGGTAGTTGACATCAAAGTAGGGAGGACAACCTTGGAAGAATAAAGAATAATCTAAAATTTTATAGTGAAAATTTACTCCCATCAATTCTATAGATACATTTTAATCCTTGCCTTTAGACTTTTAGTTCTGCATTGCCATAGTAAATAGTTATTTGCATGTGGAAATTTCTCTGAATAGGTTGCAAATTTGAATTTTGGAATTGAGGTTTTTATACCTCATAACACATGGCAAAGTGCCTTGCATAGTACCTTTGTAAATGTTGAGTAGAAGTAAATTAATAGAAATAGCAAAGCTTAAAAACCTACCCTCTGTGATCAAATTAATTGCTTGGGCTTATAAAATAGAGTGCAGCATTTGACTTTTGGCTGACTTCTCTTAGAATCTAACCCTGTGATTCCATTCTGCTGTTTCCCTGACATAGGCCATTATGGACTAAATTGAATAAAAGGTAGTCAGATTAGATACTGTTCCCTTTGAAGTATGGCAGCATCCAGGACTTTTAACAATGGAAGCATCTACATGTAGTGAAACCCAGCTTTGAGCTGGATTTGATAGACATATAACTGATGATCATTTTATCCCTAGGGGTCTGATATAGAGATGGTGAATTCTGAACATGGCACAGCCAGTGACAGCTGTGAGCTCGCTCCAGAATGCACATCTTTAGAGCAAGAGGAGCTACAAGTATTACAATCAGAGCAAGGAGGTAAGATGTTAAAAGGAATCTGATTTTATTTTTTTTAAATAGGATGTGTGAACAATAGTGTGAATCTTGCATTCTTTCTAGTCAGGCAGCCTTTCTGGCTAATCAGATCCAGTCACTAAATGACTAAAATTTTCGTGTGGATTGGGTAGTGACACCAACCAGTGGTTTATTTGCAGCCATAGTATCTATTTCAGCCTCTGTATAAACTCTTTGATAATGCAAGTGTAACCAGTAACTAAACACTACTAATTTTAAGACTAGTGATATACAAAATACAAGAGATTTACTAAACTCTTTTCTAGTTAGCATCACACTTCAAATTACTTTTGGTTAGAGGTGGTAAAAAAGGCATTTAACTGCTTTACTCTTCATTTTTAAATGACTTCTTAAACGGTTTTAAAAAATTGCATTAAAATGTAAATAGAACGTATTCTCCTCAGGAGAATAAAGTGGATACGTCATGTCTAGAAGTAATGATGGATTATACCTGTTAATCTTGTTTTCAGCCTGTGTATTGATTATTCTCATTTGAACAGTGATCCTCATCTTTGATAGGTCAGATTTTTCTCCCAAGAAATACACATACTCACATATATAAAAGTATTTCCAGACTTCCTTGGGAGTTCTTGGACCCAAGTCCACCTTTGCTGAAAGACTTAATTTCAGATTAATACTCTATTAGGGGCTATGTAACATACAGATGGCAAAGTTTTTCTTTTTTTTCCTCCTCTGTTTTTTTTGGAGGGACTAAATTCTATGAGAAATACACACATTAATGACAGAAAAAAATGATGAACAAAACAAATTTTAAGTCACCCTTAATTCTTTTTATCTGGAGGTAACTGCTATACATAAAAATTGATAAAATTAATAATAATCTTCTTAAATTAGTGTAATAAAATATGCAAATGCATATAACGTTTGGTATATGTTCTTGGCTGTGCATAAAATTTATGTTTATCATGTATTATTTTAATATTTTTAACTTCTATGAAAATTTTATAGCCTTTTGTATGAAAAATAGAATTGTATGAACTCTAGGGGTTTTTTTGTACATTTTTTTCTTTGAGGAGTTTCTTATAAAATATATCTCCTGTAGTGACATTTTGTTTTTCTGTGTTCTTTTGAATCCTTATTTTTTATAGTCCTTTTCATGGCAAAGAACTCATAATTTGAAGCTGTAGTTTTGTTTGTTGAGTTACCAGGTATTGACAGTCATTAGAATAGTGCTACTTTTAGGAATTCTGAATAAACTAAGAGTTCAGGAAATGTACCATCAGATGTCTGAAAAATGTTTTCCCATATTCACAGATTTTTACAAACACCTTAAATTTAGTACTTTGGTATTGTACAGTAGAGATTATGTTGTTTACTTAGAGATTGTATTGTTTTTTTTAGTAGAATTTAAATGAGTTCAGTTCGGTATCTAAAATTATCCTCTGACAATTTCAAATAATTATATTTGAAATACAGAGATCTTTTTAGCAACAGTAGAGTGACGGTATGGTTGTATATGACATTTCATTAAATCCACTTACAAAATTAGGAGTAGATTTTATGTACTCAGATTATAATATATGTGGCCTATAAAAAGTCAGTTAAGTATAATTGATTGAATTGATCTTTGCTTTATATCAGAGAGTAGCCAAAATGGCACAGTGTTAATGGGAGAAACTGCTTATCCAGCTTTGGAGGAAACGAAGTCGGCACTTGAGGTAAACATGTGTTTTACTCTGTGGATATATGGTAAGCAATATTCCTTAGGGAATATTAAGGAATAATTAAGGTTTCCCTTTCTAGTTATACTTTTATTCCTCTTTGAATTATGCAACATTTATTAAAAATTTTGAGATTCCACAGATTGGTCACTTTTATGATTAGCATTAGCTTCTGTTTCAACTCTTAAGTGAAATGCCTTTTAATTTACAAAAGTAATTTCTTGGAAATGTGTGAAAGATCTGTTCATTTACTTTCCAATATAATTTTACTTGGAAGTAGATTACATTCTTGAATTATACTGAAAAATTAAGTTATTAGGACTGATCTCTAAAAATGAAGATTCGTTTTTAAATTTGAGAACAAACAAAATCTTGTTTTTTGGTGTTTTACTTGACTTCTAGATAAAACTAGTTTATATGATTTTTACATAGCATAGCTATTGAAATTTATTACATATGCAACCAGAGAAATTTGTAATCAGTCTTTTATGGGCTTCCTGAGTATAGAATTATGCTCGAATAAACCCATGGAACTGGTGAGAAATGAATCCTCTTTTCCATGGTCCTTGTGTTTTAAAGGTGGGCTTTTTAGTTTCTGTAGCCAATGAAAATTAGGCAGCAGTTTGATCTAATTCTGACAGATAATTGTCAAGGGGGTTGATGGTGTTTTCAATCTGAAAGATGAGTCTACTCCTGAGTAATCTTTGTCTTTTGGGCAGGACTCATATCTTTTATTTTAAGCCTAAATTACCATAACACTTAAGTACTGTTGTACACTTTGAACTGCATAGAAAACATAAGGCTCTTAAATAATTGTTAAATTTACTGTTTTTAAAATTATTCCTCAGAGAGAAGAAAAGTCGTCGGAAGACCATGTCTATTTTGGAACTGTCAGTGATGATTCTGATATTGTTACCCTTGAGCCACCTAAGTTAGAAGAAATGGGAAATCAGGAGGCTATAATTGTTGAAGAAGCACAGAGTCCAGAAGACTTTAACATGGGCTCTTCTTCTAGCAGCCAGTATACATTCTGTCAGCCAGAAACTGGTAAGAACTGCATAAAGAATACACTGATGACAGACTTAAGTTCTCCTGTGACCACCTTTTATATATATAATGGTCAAGTTTTTAATATATTTGAGATTTTTTTTTGTAAAACCTACTATTAAATCTGGTGTTTTCTTACATTGTAGGGCTTAGAGTACAATTGCTATAACAATAAATAACAACATCTTTTATTAAGTGAAAGATGAAAAAAATATCTTCAAGGAGATTTGTTACTGTCTCAAACACTCAAATGCATTTGATATATTTTTTAGATCTTTAAGGGTGGGAGATTGTGCCATTGTAACTAAAAACAGGAGAAAGTTAAGGTTTCTACTTACAGTGGTACAAATTTTATATTCTAGAAATAAGCTTATTAATTGAAGTCTTTTAGGTCCTTTCAGTTATTAATCATTTAACAAACATTTATTGGATGCTACTATGTGCTAAACAGGGTTCAAAGAGCTGGCAGCACAGCAGCATCCCAAAGCCTCTGACCTTTGTATCTTTCATTTTAGATTGAGTTATGAAAGGTGCCTATTTTAAGTCCTATTATTAATGCAGTTCATGCCTACTGTTCAGATAATGATTTGGAAGTTAAAATGTGAGTTACTGAGCTAATTCCTTTCTATATTTCTTTGGCTCATTTGGAGGGACGTATATAATAACGTCTTTTCACATGGACATAAATATGTAGACACAAAGTTACTGGAAGATAAACAGACCTGGCATTAACTCACACTTATTAACCAGTAACTTGAGCAGTAGCTCAAGGATGAATTGTGGGAAAGACAAGTTGGTGGTGCACTGCTAAGGGATTCCAAAGTGTCCTAATTTGATGGAAAAATAGGGACGTGTCTATTTTGGATTATTTTCTTAGAATTTACCATTCTTTAATACTTAACATTTGCCAGAATCAGACAAATGGAATTTCTCTTATTCCACTTTAAGCTAAAAAAATGTCAAGTAGAGATTTTTAGCTATCTCGTTTAATGGTGAGTTATTTTCAGTTAGTATACAAGAGCTTTTCATTCAAATATTTAAATACTCATCTGGCATTCTTAGTGGTGGTCAGCCTTTGCCAGAATGTATACGTAGTACATTTATTACAAGGACTAATGAAATGATTTTACTTTTTGTTCATCAGATTTTATTTTGTTTAAATCCAGGATTCATGCTGTATTCAAGTAGTCTTCTTTCTTTCCATCCTTCCTTTTTTTGGAAAACTATAGATGCTGGTTTAATTTGAGAATATTCATGGGCCAGAAAAAGTAGTCACATTGAAGCAGGAGTAGCAGAAGAGTTCAATCAGACATTTAAGAAATTGATGCTATAAACAATTTTTCTCAGGAACTTGGACACTTCAAAGCACATTATTCTAGTTTTTATCTCCATTCTGAACTTGGACTTCTTGGGGATTTTACAGTTTCAGTTAAGAGAAATATTTTATTAGGAGTATTTTTATCCATTGCTATCTCTCCGAAAGGAGTAAGTTATTTCAATAAAGTATTACAAAGTAATAAGAACAAAGGACATTTTGGATTACGTTGAAAATACTATATAGAAATCCATTGCTAAGAGTCTTGTTTTCTCTCTCTTATCTCCTATTTTTCTTGGTTTAATTCCTGACTACCTATTACCTGGTTATTTTGATTTTCCTTTCCCTTCTCCATGTCTGTAGGATTTCATCTTCAGGTTTTTTCTTCTAAATTAGATTCTTGGGACAATATACTTTTTGTTTATTTGAGAATACTGTCCACTGCCGCCAGAGGATTCTCCCCCAAGAAAGCAAAGTTGGTAGCTGTAGAAAAGTTTGTATTGCATATGTTTTTTTTAAAAGGCATGATTGCAAAATTTTGATGGAGCACAAATAACGATGTTAAGTGGTAATTAAAATAAGTATTTTCAATTCTCTTTTTCCTTTTTAGTCTTTATAACAAAGCTTTATACATCTTTTTTTCCTGTTTATTCACAAAAGAAAGGTGGTGGGAGAAGCTGTGGAAGATTCCTGAATGCATAAGGGGATGGGATGATCAGCTGAAACACCATGTTCCTAGCCAACTCGCTTTCCAAGGTGGTGTGACTAAATCTGATCAGCTTTTCCAGAGCTGAGTGTGCCTAGTCACATTTACTATTTACTTAGTGCTTTAAAGATATCTGTTGTCATCTGTGATACTCTAAACAGGTGTTCAAATTGGTCTTGTAATAAAGCTGGCTGAGCTTACTGCATGCCTTTGCGTTGCCTGCATCTTGGACTGTGGGCCAAATTAAGCTTTGGAAGAAATTTAAAACCAAAATATTTTAGCTGTCCTATGTATGGGTTAAAAAAGATGGAAGCATTAGATAAGGAGGTGAATTTATTAATATAGATTAGGCTGCCTTGTTTACTTAGAATATATAATGATGGTGATATGCTAATGTAGAATTAAATTAAATAAATTTAATTTTGTGACATTTCAAATGAAATTTGAAAGGAATCTTGACGAATTGTTTTTGCATTTATCCATCTTAATACATATTGCCAGAGAGTCTGACTTAAATGCTCCAACCATGATCTTGAATGCCTTTGTATTATGTAATGCTTTGTTTAAGTCTTCCTTTCTTTCTCTTTGTCCAAGAAATGTAACCTCACAGCTGAGGCGACGCCATCTGGGAAAAACTAGTGATCAAGAATAACCAGATAAACATGATGGGCATAAGGGTCATGACCAAAAGATCTCTCAGTGGCATCTGTATCACTAAATATTAGGAATATTCATTCATTCAGTAGTTTTTTTGTCTTTGTGTTTGTTGTTGTCAGTGTGAAAGTTACCTGAATTCCTCTGTGATCCATCTTTAAAAAGTATTGCCTAACCTAAGTCACCAACTTTCCTGTGGCATGGTTATCCTGTCTTCCGAAGAACGATTTTACTTTTTTGAAGCATGAATGTTTGTTATTTTGGAGCTCTTTGTATAACATTGAGGTTCACATTTATCCTTTTGGTGCTTTTTTTTTTTTTAATTCCTCTAACTGGCCTGTGGAAATTGTTACCAAGCCATCTAACCTTCTGTGTTAACATATAGTTTATTGATTGATGGAGCGGTGTTAACAAATTATAAATTTGAAAAAACCAAAGGTGGTTTTTTTTAGTGGATATACCAGGACTTGAGATTTCTTGTGGCTTTTTTTTGTTGTTGTTGTTGTTCTTTACTATTCTTTTCATAAAGGAGCAGCACCAGACTAGTCCTTAATATCGGAGATAGCTGTTGTGTCACTTCCTCATGCTGACATATTTACTAGAGGGTAAAATTAATAACCTTCTAGTAAGAGTGGCAGTCGAAGGGAAGGGCTCATCTGACTTCTGGATACCTGTGTTAAACTATAGTGCTTTGAACCTTGATTGTGGACTCAAGGAATGGAAATGAAACTAGGGTCCAGATACACCCAAGAAAACTTTAGGTAGTTGTACTTTGTAAGTCACAGGAACTGTTTGTATACCTCCCTGTGTCCCTTCAACAGTTGAGCTTAAATTGCCTCTATTTGAAATTGAAAGAAGAGATTGACAGTTTTTTTTTTTTTCCTTCCAGAAACAGTATCTGTTTATGGTTCTAATAGCAAAGAAATTTAATAGACTATGAGAATGATTGTTCTAACAGTATAAACTTTAAGAGAGGTTTGAAAAATAAAACCAGATAGACCCTCAAAGGCACAGACTATGATTGATTCTTGTGTATCACAGTTGAAATCTTTGATGTTTATGGCTTTATGTTGATAAACTTGAAAACTTGAGTGTTTGTGTTCTTTTGTTTTTGTTTTTGGCTGTCTTATGTAAAAGGGCATGTAGGGATGGCATTGATTATTCTAAATCATATTTACTAGAAAATCTATTCTAAAATTTTTAATATTTACGTTTTTCTTTTTAAAATAGTATTTTCATCCCAGCCTAGCGATGACGAATCAAGTAGCGATGAGACCAGTCATCAGCCTAGTCCTGCCTTTAGACGACGCCGTGTTAGGAAGAAGACTGTTTCTAGTTCTGACTCTGAAGAACGGCTACTCCCCGAACAAGAAACCGAACCCTCTAAGGAGTTGCATAAACGCCAGTTCAGCAGTGGTCTCAATAAATGTGTTATACTTGCTCTGGTGATTGCAATCAGCATGGGATTTGGACATTTCTATGGTAAGTATTTGAAAATTGGTTATATAAAAATTGATGGTCTAGTGTATGGACCCTTACTAAGAGTGAGGAATTCTGGGATCTGTTTTCAGTGTCCTCATTAAATATATAACCTTGCAAAGCTTGCCATCTGTTTGAGCCTCAGTTTTCTCATTTGGAAAATGGGGATAGTGCTGCCTATCTCACAAAGCTGTTTTTCACTGAAGTTTGGTGGTATTTATTTAAGAAATGTAGCATCCATGGTTTTTTTTTTTCTTTAAAGAAAAAGATTAAAAATCTGAAGTGCTTACCACAAGGGACATCATTTTAATTTAGAATCACAAACTAGCTTTAATTGTGGTTTTATTTGGAAGATTATTTAAATCTCAGTTGAAATGGTTATATTGGAAATGTCATAATAATTGGTGCTCATTATTTTTCCCCTCAGGTTTTATGCAAACATTATATTTTGTGACATTTGTTGCTGCTTCCATGATCCATATGAATTGAGAATTTATTTTTTATAATTTATTATTATACTTTTCTCATTGTTGTTCTTGTTAGTGTTTATGTATATTGATCATCTTTAATGCAAAGCCCTTAAAAGTGTTTTGGATGAAAAGAGGAGGGAATTCCATATGGTCTTATTTTTCATTTGGGAGCCTAACTGTTGAATCTTAGTAAATGTGATTGTTTCTACAAAGATAAGACTGAGAACTGAGCATTCACACTCTTTGCTGTATTAGAATTTTGAAAAAAACACATGAAGCAAATGTTTTAGGTCTTGTCACTTTTACAGATTTCAATTTGCCTTACATGAACTTCTGAGTTTTGCTGATATGATCCACAGTTTAACTTTTGGAATATTCCTGTTTTGCTAGTTCCTTTCAACAATGTGTACCTTAATGCAAAATGTACCATATGTTAATTTTTGGAAAAGATACATTATTCAACACAGTGTAATGTTAGAATAAATAAGACAGTCAATACTTGTTTAAAGTCAGAGTCAATAAAATGTGTTTCTTCTTGTCTAACTTTATATTAAAAAATTAACATTTAGACTCCTGGTGGATATCTGCTTGAATTTAGTACTGAGATACTGTAGTTTGTATCCTCCCTTGAAGTTTGTTGTAATGAGATTTGACTTGAAATATATGCTTAATTTTGTTATTTTCTAGCTGGAACAAATGTATGAATGTTTTTTTTGAGTATGATTTCTTTCCCCACAGGTAAACATGGAGGTAACAAAGGAGAAGGTCTTCTCTTAATCTTTTTTTTCTTACTAAAAAAATTGGACAGTGATTTAATGTTAATCCAAATTGCATTAAAACCCCACCAGTTGCATGACCTTTAAGTATTTAGTGGAAAGAATAACTTAGAAAGGAGTGCTTTCAAAATTAAGAAACTACTGCTCTGTTTAAAATTTTGGTTACTTGTAAATTTTACTTTAATGATTATATTTAATAAAACATTTTCTTATACTTTTTAAAAGCATCTTTTTGGAATATGAAAGGCCTGGGTAATATGAAATAGGTCTCCATCGTGATGAGACTAGCTCGGTGAACATATAAAAACTTCTCTGACAATTTTTCAAGGTCACTATTTAAAGGACATCACAGTTTTTTTCTTAATTCTGGCACTTATCTCAACACTTTAAGAGCTCTTTTGAGTTGATTTCAGAGCCAGTTTGAATTTCTCATGCACCATGAAATTAGTCATTGCATTCCATAATCTATCATTTGGTTACTAACTATGTAACAAAACATCCCATTAAGTGAATCACTCCGAACATTCACCAAGCTTGGCTCTGTATGAGCTTGGAGAATCAGACCTTTCCTAGAAGGAAAGGAAAACTAGCAGGAGTGAGGATAGTAAAACAATGTACTACAGATAATATGGTACTGCTTTAGGTTCTGAAAGTGCTTACAAAAGTTAAAAAAATTTTTCATGTTTGAAGCACCTGTCTTCCTTACTCTTTTTATACATGTCGGCTATCCATATTCTAAATCAACAGTGGAGTTCAGTTGATTCGATTTTCTCATGGAGTTGCTTTAAGTATTGATAGGCTACCCTGCTCTTCAGACATTGTAACAGAATATAACTAAGTACTAAGTTGTGTGGCACAGACAAGAATTATAGCTCAAAGGCTATACTTCCTGAGTCATCCTGGAGGTACTAGGATTTGAGCCGGGTCTGGTCTTATGCTTATGCTAGGTAGAAGGAAAGTGGAATGTTGCAGCAACGGAGAACATGATAATCTGAATGTAAACTTTGCTGGGTTTGGGAGCAGTGAGAAGACTGGCTGGACTATAGCAGAGGAGGTAAATCAGGCTACATTAAGACAGATGTCCAACGCATGCTGTGTAATAGTACTGCAAATTCAGATCTCAACACATAGTTTTAGGTTATTTTCCAAGGGGGTGAAGGAATTCATCCTGTCAGCAGTTTGAAAACAAAGAGGTTTTCTGTTATTTGGGAACTACAAATGAATTTTCAACATTTAAAAAATCTGAAATTCTTTTGAGTAATATTGAAACAAATTTACCATGCTTTTATAAGTTGGAAAATTAAAAGAGAGGAAGTGAACCCTAACAGAAGAATATCAGAGCTGGTAACAGTTGTTTATGATTTGGCAAAAGTTTTCTCTTTACTATTTCTCAAGATTATTGAAGAAATCAAAGGTTATTTTTTTTTTTTTAGCAGTAGGGGAAGAAGTAGTAAACTATCATTACATCTTTCATTCCAAATTCTGTGATGTCTTTACATAATAGAATTCCACTGTAGATGTTAATGTCATGGTTGCCAAATGCCTTTTGCCTTATTTTTTTAACGTTTACTTTATTTTGAGAGAGAGAGAGCGTGCACTTGCACGCATGAGCTGGGGAGGGGCAGAGAGAGGAGAGAGAATCCCAACAGGCTCCATGCTGTCAGCGCAGAGCCCGACATGGGGCTCAATCCCACAAACCGTGAGATCATCACCTGAGCTGAAATCAGGAGCTGGATGCTTAACTGACTGAGCCACCCAGGCACCCCTTTTTGCCTTATTTTTGACTTAGTGTTTTATTTTGTTTTTTTCTCTCTCATGCATGAGGAATGTAGCAGCATGTGAACAGCATGTCTTGGCAAATTAACATTTTGGTTTTTAGGGTGAAAACTTAGAGACTCCTAGTTGGTTTAAGATTTTTCACTGTTGGGATGGGGATGGTGGCACTCTAGCACAGACCTAACTAATGCAGAATTTTTAAGAGATTTGGCTGTGAGAAGGGTAGGTAATCACAGCCAATTATTTTCCTTGCTATACCTTTTGGGCTGTGTTACATCATTTAGGCAAAATGTAGTGAGAAAAAATAGACCTTATTTTTCCTTATTGATTATATCCTGTGAATGGATTTCATGGTTTGTTTGTTTCCCTGTTGAAGACAACATTTTTTTATACCTCAGCCATCTCTCAAAAACAACAAACTTGAGTGCCCTTGTTATGGTAGACCGGCTTGTTTTAATCAAAAGGATAGTGAACTGCTTAAGTATCTGTGGATGTGTGCTAAATTAAAAAAAAAAATGCATTAACCTACTTGGCCTGATTTATATTAACATTTATCTACCACCATTTGATGAATGACATCATGAGATTTTACTTATTCATTTTTCAGGCACAATTCAGATTCAGAAGCGTCAACAGTTAGTCAGAAAGATACATGAAGATGAATTGAATGATATGAAGGATTATCTTTCCCAATGTCAACAGGAACAAGAATCTTTTATAGATTATAAGGTAGGTACTACTAACAAACTTTATAAAAAAGACTTGTTAGCCAATAATTATTGTGCTGTTCAGATACAAGTACAAAGAAGATTATTAGTGAGTAAATATAATATTGTAATTGTAGATTACTTACTGTGTCCTAGTCACTGCTGTGAGTACCTCACATACAGTATTACTCTTATTGCTCACCACAGCTCTGTGAATTAAGCAAGTATTAACTTCATTTCATAGATGGGAAAGAGGTTCAAAAAAGCTAACTTTTCCAAGGCTAGCAACTGGCAGAGCTGAATTTATCTGACACCAAAGATGTTATTTCTGATTATTATAATTAACATTTTTAATTGATATATATATAGAAAACATTGTTATTATTAGCATTATTTTTATAGAACTGAACAAAACATTTCCAGTCAGTGAGAAAGAGGAGTTTGTAGCCTCTCTCTAAGTCTTTCCTTCATCAAGGGAAATGAAGTAATCAGCCAGTCCTTTTTTTTCTTTGGTTTCTTGTTGGATCGGATGGAAGAGCGAGCATGGTCTACTTCCCACCTAAAACTTACCTACCATCCAGCAGCTCTTTTAATACCTGTGTGGGTATGAGGACCAGCGAGATAGCTGGTCTCCTATCTGGTTCATCCATAAGAAGGGCATAGGGCTTGCAGAACTCAGGGTAGAAAAGTAAACTCTTGCTTTTTTCTCCCATTCCTTTAAATTTCCTTCAGTTGATGTGTGTATCCCTTATAGGGTCACATTACATTTCCTTAAAAGAATCCCACTTGACATCTGAATTCTTTCAGGCAGGGACTACTCAAGTTATTTGTTAATAGTGTAGTTTTTCCTACCTGGATCAAAGGATGTTGTAAAAAGAGTAGCCATTTTCTTCTTTACCATCATGGTTTCTGGTTCCATAGGATGATGTTGACTTTTAGGAGACTGACCCTGCATAGATCTTCACTGAGTCAGTTCTTGCAGATCTCTTATCTCCAGCTGTTAAATGTGGCTTTGAAGATCTTCATGGGAGACCTGCCCCTGGATTTGCTTATCAGGCACTTAATTCAAGACTATGGAGTTTACTGAATGCAGAATATACCCTGCATTCTGTGGCCCCTTATGCTTTTGCATTTAAAGATAATGCTACGTTACTCTGTACTACCCTGTGGTCCACTTCCATTGCATACATGAAACTTGTTTTCTCTCTCATTTGGAGAGCAGATAAAATGATTATAATGAAATTTTAAATTTTAATTTGTTCTTTGAAGACAGTGAACCATCCATTTCAGATGGTTATCTTTCAAGTGGAAATACTGTCATTCTCTTTATTTAATTTTTTTATTAAAAATTTTTTTTTAAACATTTATTCATTTTTGAGAGACAGAGAGTGACAGAGTGTGAGTGGGACAGAGAGATAAGGGAGACACAGAATTCGAAGCAGGCTCCAGGCTCTGAGCTATCAACACAGAGTCCGATGCGGGGCTCAAACCCATGGACTGTGAGATCATGACCTGAGCTGAAGTCGGACCCTTAACCGACTGAGCCACCCAGGCACCCCAATATTGTCATTCTCTCTCTCTCTCTCTCTCTTTATAAAAAAATTTTTTTAATGTTTATTTATTTTTTTGAGAGAGAGTGCGAGCAGGGGAGGGGCAGAGAGAGACAGGGAGACACAGAATCCAAAGCAGGCTCCAGGCTCTGAGCTGTCAGCACAGAGCCCAATGTGGGGCTTGAACTCACAAGCTGTGAGATCATGACCTGAGCCGAAGTCAGACACCCAACCGACTGAGCCACCCAGATGCCCCCTGTCATTCTCTTAAAGGACTTTTTTTTTGTTTCTTGTATATCAGATTTTTTTTTTTTTGTCTGATTCAAATGAATAACCATAATGTCTGTGGTAAGTTAAGTAAAATTTAAGTGTCATTTGCTGATTTATACATAAGATACTCTAACTGATTAGATAATGCTATAACAATTAACTTGTTTAAGCATATTGTTTAGTTTCTTGCTGTTTTGGTGAAAGTTTATTACTAGTAACATCTTGAAAGAAAGATCATTCAAGGCTACTTTGAAATGCAGCAGAACTCTGTAAACCTAATTGAACATGGTTTTTTTTTTCTCTATCAAGGATGCTGACTTCTAGCTATAATTTTATTTTTATAAAAAATTATCTTCACTTAAGGGTCCGAGAAGCCTCTAGTCCTGCCTAAATTCTCTTTAGGAGACTTCTCAGGAGAGATTAGAGTCCTGTAGTCAAAAGATAGAAGACCTGTCTCCTTTTCTTCTAACTTGTAAGTGGACCTAGAAACCATTAAGGCTTTAATATGATTATGGGAAATAGTAATCACTAATAAACACTAATCAGAAGTACTCCTAGTTCTATTTTAGAAATCTTACTAGGGATAAACTAGGCTATAGCTAATTTTTTTCCAGTCTTTAAATTCTTCCAACATGCTGTGTTGTTGTTGTTGTTGTTTATTTATTTTTAATGAAACATTTCATTTTATATATATTTTTTAAGTAGGCTCTACACCCCTGGGGCACCTGGGTGGCTCAGTCAGTTGAGCTTCTGACTTCGGCTCAGGTCATGATCTCATGGTCCATGAGTTCAAGGCCCCTGTCGGGCTCTTTGCTGACAGCTCGGAGCCTGGAGCCTGCGTCAGATTCTGTGTCTCCCTCTCTCTCTGACCCTTCCCCATTCATGCTCTCTCTCTCTCTGTCTCAAAACTAAATAAACATTAAAAAAAATTTTTTTAAAGTAGGCTCTACACCCCAGCATGGAGCCCAGTGTGAAGCTTGAACTCATGATTCCAAGATCAAGACCTGAGCTGAGATCAAGGATTGGTCACTTGCATACTGAACCACCCAGGGGCCCCAGCTATGTTATTATTTTGATGTAGCTCTGTGCTGTGCATTTTCTTCCATATGAACCTTCTTATTTTTACATCTTGAAATACATACATATACACTACAAATACATATACTGCATAAAGGGTAGTCTGCAGAAATAGACACGTGGGGCTCCTGGCTGGCTCAGTCGGTAGAGTGATCTCGGTTCTTGGATCTTGATCTTGGTTGTGAGTTTGAGCCCCACATTGGGTGTGGAGATTACTTAAAAATAAAATCTTAAAAAAAATAGATACTAAAAATTTATGAGTATTGGTTATATATGATTTCATCTTACAGATTTAAATTGAGCTTTTAAATAAGGCATTTGACATTTTTCTTTCTTCTCTTTCAAAAAAATTTAGTCATTGAAGGAAAACCTTGCAAGATGTTGGGCCCTTACTGAAGAAGAGAAGATGGCCTTTGAAACTCAGAAAAAGAACCTTGATACAGAAAATCAGTATTTAAGAATATCTCTGGAGAAGGAAGAAGAAGCCTTATCTTCATTACAGGAAGAGTTAAGGAAACTAAGAGAACAGATTAGGCTATTGGAAGATAAAGGGACAGGTACTGAATTAGTTACAGAAAATCAGAAACTTAAGCAGCATCTGGAAGAAGAAAAGCTGAAGACACACAGCTTCCTTAATCAAAGGGAGACTCTTTTAGCAGAAGCAAAGATGCTAAGGAAGGAACTGGAGAGAGAACGACTGATAACCATGGCTTTAAAGGTGGAACTCCAGCAGTTAAGCTCTAGTGAATCATATGGCAACCCAGACTCTCCGAATGTATTGACTGAAAAAAAGGAAATAGAAGTCTTACGGGAAAGACTCACTGAGCTGGAGCAGAAGCTAAACTTTGAACAGCAGCGTTCTGATTTGTGGGAAAGGCTGTATATTGAGGCAAAAGATCAAAATGTAAAACAAGAAACTGATGGAAAAAAGAAAGGGAGCAGAGGAAACCACAGGGCTAAAAATAAGTCAAAGGAAACATTTTTGGGTTCAGTTAAGGAAACATTTGATGCCATGAAGAATTCTACCAAGGAGTTTGTGAGACATCATAAAGAAAAAATTAAACAAGCTAAAGAAGCTGTGAAAGAAAACCTGAAAAAGTTTTCAGATTCAGTTAAATCCACTTTCAGGCATTTCAAAGATACCACCAAGAATATCTTTGATGAAAAGGGCAATAAAAGATTTGGTGCAACAAAAGAAGAAGCAGCTAAAAAACCGACAGTCTTTAGTGAATATTTACACCCACAGTATAAGTCACGTACACAAAACCAGAATAATAGAGGCCCTACTATGCAAAGAGAGGGAAGGAAAGAAAAGCCAATTCACTTTGAAGAATTTAGAAAAAATACAAAATCACAGAAATGCAGTTCTGAGCATGACTGTAGTGCAAATTTTG
This sequence comes from Panthera onca, assembly GCF_046562875.1. Taxonomy (NCBI): domain Eukaryota; kingdom Metazoa; phylum Chordata; class Mammalia; order Carnivora; family Felidae; genus Panthera; species Panthera onca. Next base: position 48,978,255 of record NC_138344.1, read on the forward strand.
ATTCTTTCAGAAAGTCTTGCTCTGGTGTATTTGAATGTGCTCAACAGGAATCCATTAACCTTTTTAATATGAAAGTGTTGAATCCTGTAAGGATAGATGAATTTAGACAGTTAATTGAAAGGTATTTATTAGAAAAACTGGATAGTTTTCATCACTGGAAAGAACTTGATCAGTTCATCAATAAGTTTTTCCTAAATGGTGTCTTTATACATGATCAGAAGCTCTTCACAGACTTTGTTAATGATGTTAAAGATTATCTTAAAGACATGAAGGAATATCAAGTAGATAATGATGGAGTGTTTGAGAAGTTGGATGGACATATATATAGACACTTCTTTGGTCACACTCTTTCCCCTCCATATGGACCCAGGTCGGTTTACATAGCACCATGTTATTATAATAGTTTTTAACATTTATAGATTGGGTAGCATTTTTATCATTTTAACATCTTGGAATGTTACTATCCATAAAGTACTTTTTGTAAAGAAAAAAAAGTGTTATTTGTAAAAGTACTTTATTGCTAGAGAATTTAGAATAAATTAAATGGAAAGATAAAATTTTATTAGCTATTATAAACTGAAAATTTCATATGATCACTTTGACTCGAGCAAATGGTTTAATTTCTGCCTTAAAAATATGTTAAGGAAAAAAGATCCTATTTTAGCCTATCTTGTTTCTTTTCATTATAGTTTATATGAAAAGGTAATTAAGTGAAATTATTTTCCTTTAATCTTTTATTTTTTTACTCACTTTGGGTGAGTAAATTCAGATTTCACTCTGAAATTGGAAGAACTCGTGTGTAACAGTTTGCATTGACCCACTTACTTATCTAATTCCACTTACCAACTAAATTATGATACTTAATAGTTAGTACAAAATTATCTTTGATAAAGGTAGAGGCAAACTTAGCAAGCTACAGGTTATAATATGTATGGCTTATATGCATAATTTCTAAATAAAACTATTCATTGCTTATTAGCTTTATATTCTGTAACCTGAAACTCACCTAATCTTCAAATGTTAGCTTTATTTTTTTATCTTTAAGATAGTTATATATAATCTTTCTGAATAAATGTAATGTGTCTATAAAATAATGAGACTGATTCTGGTATCTTTAGTCATTAAATATCTAGTGCCTAAATGAGCCAAACAGTGTGAGGCTGCCCTGATGAAACATGAAAAACTCTTGCCATCAAGGAGCTCACAAGCTTTTGGAGAGTTAGGTAAATATAAGAAATAAAGTGAGGAATGGAGATATTGTATGTGGTGGCCTCAACCTGGAGATGTTTTGGGAGGCTTCATGAGTGAGGTGGTCTTTGAACTGAACTTCTTTAAACTGGTTTTTGAAGGAGAAATGAGAATTTGTCAAGCAGATAGAGTAGGACATTCTATTCAAAGAGAACTTCATTTGCACACATTTGGAGATGTGAAGACATGTCCTTTTAAGGAGGCAAGGTAGTGCTGGGGTATGAAAAGATAACAGATCTTTTGTGAAGATCAGAAGGACTTCATTTTATGCTAAAAGACTTGTTGCTTCATTGCATTTTGGATCATTGGCAATAGCCTGGAGGATTAGTTGGAAAGAGTGAAGCTGGTAGGTGGTCTTTGAAAAAGTACAGACATGAGCTGATGATTAACTAGGTTAATAGTATGAGTGGGAGAGAGACAGATTTGAATAATATATAAGAAGAAAAATTGGTGCTATTTCTTGTGAAAGAGAAGTAGAAAATAACATTTCTTCCAGATTTCTGGGTTGGATCACTAGTTGGATAGTGGCATCACTAAGGTAAGGGATGCAAGGGCATTTTGAGTAAGGGGAATTGGAATTGAGAATTGGGCTTGGAGGTACCTATTGACAGTCACATGGAAAAAATTAGTTAGCCATTAGATACATGACTCTAGTCCAAATTCTGTGTGCATATAGATAGTCTAGGCTGGGGGTGTTTATCAGATTCTTGGGGAACACTAACACGTAAGGGGTTGTGGAGAATGAAGGCTGAGAAGACCATAGAATAGCATCATGAAAATTGAAAGATCATCTCAAGTGAAAGGAATATACAAACGTGTGTCAAATGCTTTAAACATTAAACAAAAGAGACTGGATTTCTTGGTTGGGGAATTGGGTGGCCATGAATGGCATTATGGACTGTTTTAGTGAGGTAGTGAAGAAGCCTGATTCTTTAGTGAAGAAGCCTGATTATGGAGTTTGAGGAAAACAGTAAATACAGACCTTTGTTTATGAACCTTAGCTGTGGCTGTAAAGAGGAAAAAAAAAAAAAAAGACTTTCTTTTGTTTGTAAGAAATGTATACATATTCCTGCTGAGGGGTGAAGCCAATGGGGAGGGATTGGTTTTGCAGGAGAGGAAAAATAATGGAAACACATCTCATTATTTTATTGTCACATTTCTATTTATTTGTTGAGTATTTCCCCTTTGTTGCCACTACAGTTATGTTTGTCTATTTTTTCTGTCTGTAGGATAAAAGTATAATACTGAATCTTTTTGGTATGGTTGTATTAGGATTATACTTCAGGTTAATTTAACATCCTTTTTCAGAGTGTTCAGATAATTAATGGAGAAAAACATTAAAATTGTTTCTTGTTTAAATTTAACTCTAACATAGATGAAAAATGTGTTTACTGCTTTCAGTCGACCAGATAAAAAGCAACGTATGGTAAATATTGAAAACTCCAGGCATCGAAAACAAGAGCAGAAGCACCCTCAGCCACAACCTTATAAAAGGGAAGGTAAATGGCATAAATATGGTCGCACTAATGGAAGACACATGGCAAATCTTGAAATAGAATTGGGGCAGTTACCTTTTGACCCTAAATATTGATTGTCATGATTAAGTTAAATTAGAAAATGGTAACAGAAACATGGATGGTATCTACAATGTTTGGTATTGAAACTAAAATGAAATTATCAAGATAATGTCTTTCTGTCATTTCTAAGTATCAGTTTGATGACTTTACATTATTACTCAGAAGCATCAAGCAAAAGCTTACTAACGCATTTTCCTGTAGTTTAGTTTTGCTGAAATTTTTTTGGCACTGGAAATGTTCAACTGTAGTTTCAAGGAAGCCAGGCATGCAACAGATTTTGTGCATGAAATGAGTCTTCCTTTCAGTGTATGAGCTTAAAGCAAGCTCAAATCCTATGACAAAGTGTAATTAACACTGATATTTGTGTTAAATTTGCAGTAGAGCTTGAAAAAGTACCTTGTGACGGAATTTCATCTTTAACACTTTATAATCTTACACTTGCTTCTTGTCTTTTTGTGGGTTCAAGAGCCCGTTGACTTGTGAAGAATTTGCTGCCTTATGAGCTTGCTGACTTGTTCTTTTGTGAAATTTCTTGCACATCTGAATATTGTGGAAGAAACAATAAAACTACACCATGAGGAAAACTAAAGGTCTTTATTTAAAATCTGGCATTTGTATTAATATATGATTTTATACTTTGTGATATTTTTCATACATTTCCTCAGTAGTGTTATTTGGTAAATCAGTTCAGTGGTGTTTTGCTAGTTCATAAATTTTACCCAGTATTTACAGGAGTGTTTATGCAGCATCTGAATATTTCTACCCAGCAATGTCTGTTTCTCTAGAAAAGATTTAAACACAGTTGAGAATTTCAGCTTCTGTTGAGTTTCCTTTTTAATTTCCGTTCATAGACATATATGTGACTTCCAGTTCGACCTTCTGGCAAGTGAGTGTGGAAGAACACAGCAGTTCTCTCGTAGCTGCTTGAAATTAGGAAAGCACTTATTTCCTAGAAGTAAATAAACGTTTAAGTAAATAAAGGCTACATTTTGCTGAGCACTGTTTCAAGAATTTTAGAATGACCTCATTTGCGTCTCTACCACTTTTTTCTTAATAAAACAATATAGTTCCTCAATAAAAGAATTAACTTGTTAAGTAACATATGTATCTTGATAGTTACAGAACTGGGACGGATTTTGACCAGGGAAAAGACGAATTACAAAATATGGGGGATGGTGGGGTGCCTGCATGGCTCAGTTGATTGAGTGTCATGATCTCACGGTTTGAGTTTGAGCCCCTCATCAGCTTGCTGCTGTCAGTGCAAAGCCCACTTCACATCCTTTGTCCCCCTCTGTTTGCCCCTCCTCTGCTCATGCTCTCTCAAAAATAAGTAAAACATTTAAAAAAATATATGGGTATTGGAAGGGACCTTAAAAAAGTTATGTTGTCTATTTACTTGAGTGCTAAACTTGAGGCGAAATATAAATAGTAAGTTTTCCCTTTTTTCATGTTTCCTTACCTCCTCTAAAATGCTGAAGATGATCAAGTGACTTGGCAGTGTTGAATCATTGTGAAACTCTCTATAAAGCCAGTTTAAGGGATTTAGATAAAATATATCTGCTTCATCAAGATACTGACTTTTTCCAGTCAGGTCTGGGGGACATTGGAGAAATCTCATTGGAAGTGGGTAGTGGACATGGCTGTGAAGAGAAAGTTAAGTTAAAAGTTACAAGAAGTAATAAAAAATTTTTTTTTCAAAGTACTCTTAAAATCCATCATGTTCACATAAGAAAATGTGAAATCTGAATCTTAAATGGGTTCCATTTGAGGTGAAGAAGCAAGCCTTTAATGTAGTTTTCTCAGAGATGGACAATATGATTCTTACACCATGTTGCTTGTTGCCGCAGCAGCATAAGCTTCAAGTCCAAACTAAAGCATGAAACGTCACTTCAAGGTGGGATAGTAAGTAGTGTGGGAGACTCCATCTTCTGTAACAGTCTGCTCTTGCAAGAATGGAAGGGGCCTTTGGGACCAGGTAGGTTACTTGTTAATAAGAGTAATTCCCCATAGGCTTAATTGGCAAGGTAGAAAATTTCATGAACCACAAAGGATTCTCGCTTTCTTCCCTTTCTGCTCTGAAAGGGGATGGGTCACATCCTTTAAATAAGTTTTTTCCTGTGTGGTTTTTGTTTTTTGTTTGTTTTAGATATATTTAAATAAGCTTTAGTAACCGAGCAACATATGTTCACTGATTAAAATCCAAATAAGTAATGGTTTTATTGTGGCATAGAAAGACTAGAGTGCATGTAAAAAAGATGGATTGATGAATTAGGACAAGTTAAGCCAGTTGCTTGCACTATGCAAAAGCCATGTTTATAACTTAGCCTCAGGAAAAATAACTATGTGATAGAGGTTTTTGTTATCTATGAAATGCATACAAGTAAATTTACACAAGACCTAACACTTCATGGACTTTTATAATTTAGGAGATGAAAATCTTGCTTCAGGGAGAAAATAGAAACACCTGAGAAAAAGTTGCCAGCCTTCTACTCCAAAGTAGGCATTAGACATTTTTTGCTCCATTGTGCAGTTTGAAAAATGTAAGATAAGAACTTGGTGAACTATTCAAAGCCTAAGACATCAACTGCTACAACCATGTATGAAAAGCATCTTGGTGCCTTTACAATTCCTGTTGTCTGCAGCATTACTGCTATCATGAGCATGGAGAGATAGTGAATGTCCCACTCTCAGCTCTGGTCTTTTTTATATAGTAGGTGAGCCTCAAGTTGAAGGGATACTTGGGGTCTTAAATCAAACTGGTGGCTTTTGCTAGCCAATCCCAACTTTCCAAATTGTGTATCAATGATCCGGCATTGATGATTCAGTTAAGCAGAGTATTGCAAAAGTGTTAAGTTACCTTAAAATGATATCAGCTTTGATATTTAGTTGACTATGCACATGGAAAATTAACTTCAGATTGTTTAAAGCCAGGTTAAGTAGGTGTATAACTTTTTAAAAGAAAGCAGTTTACTCTTGTACCATTATTGGGCATTTGGTAATGAATGCAGCTTAGAACAGAAGCATAGGACCAAATGGATATCTTTTAAACTGTCCTGCAAAATTAAGGCAATTTTAGTGTTATATTTCTCAGAAACACTTAATTCAAGCATTAGGATATCATCTAACTGAATTAACTAATTTTTATAGGTGAGACAACTGATATGAAAAGAGATCACTTGATCAGTGGTCAGTTAATTTAAACTCAGGAATCTGAGGAATTTAAGTAGTCAGTTTCATTTTCTTAATAGCATATAGTGGAACAATTTGTATTACCTATAATAAGGAGTAGAGTGGCAAGGCATCATTATAAACACTGAGGCTGAAGATATATTGGGATTATTGTAACAGAGTTCTTGAATATGAGTCATGACATCAAGAGTACCTCGTTGATGAACTAAACCAGTATAGAAGGCGAGGAGCATATTTGATAAAAACAGGAAACTGAGTGCTGGTTTCTTCCACGTTTTGAGGTGGTTTAGTGAGTACCCTGTATGAAGATAGACATGTTGAACCATAATACTGGCACTCTTGTTTTAGGATAGCTAAGCAAATGTTAACTGCAGATATGTTTGTAATCTTTAATGGAAGTAGCACAAACTGTAATGCTGTCATAGACAAACAAGAAATAAGCAATAGGTGATCTTTATAATTTCTCTAAACCATTCACTATCATTGTCCTCTGGTCTTGACCTTTTTCTAGAAAAAATGATAGTGGAAAAAGTATGGCTAGGGAGTCCAACAGACCCAGATTTGAATTCTAACGCTGGCACAAGTTGCTTTCCTTTGCTGAGCATTAGGTTTCCCATCTGCAAATGGGATAACAGTAACTTTTCCAAGTATTAGAAAAATGTATGTCCTGTGCTTGTCATGGTACATAGTAGTTTGTTTACCTATCTCTTCTCTTTCATCTCCCAAGCACTAGCATTGGATTGCATACATATAGTCTCAGTAATTCTGGACGAAGACCAGCAGAGTATCCTCTTAGAAAAATAAACTACCGGGGAGATTTTCAGTAGTTCCTATATGTTTGGTTGGCATGGATGGATATCGTTCTCTGAAAGAACTATGTCTTCTTTTGCTACAATGTTGGGCAATTTGGAGATGCTGAACACTTTTGCCATTTGTAAAATAACTCTTGCATGTGGCAAAAAAACCCAAGCAGAACAGAGTAAATGAAAAGTAAAAGTCCCCTATAGTCTTGCTCCCCAGTAATAATCATTGATAATGAGCACATTAGGATCTGATGAAAATACCATAAAAGAACAGGCCTTTCCACTGGGAAAGAAAAAGCTTTCTTGCCATTTTGCTCATTCTCCATCCACATGTACTGTCTCCTGGAATTAGATCATTGTTCTTTTGGAATTTGGGTACCCAGAATCTAGTCTGTGGCTTGCCTGAAATTTTAGCACTAATTCCCACTGGGGCCAAGGCACTGTTTTCCATGATTATCACCTAATTGACTGTTATCAGCTGTTTTAGCTTGGCTCAGTCACTAAAAACAATTGAACATGAATAAAATTAATTTTGAACTATTCCCATTTAAGGACATTAACATAAGGTTGGCCTAGGAGGGATTGTTTCAAAAACAGGAGTAAATTAAGATCTGTATTTCACTTGAATCACATCTAGTACTTGACACTAACTGAAGACACTCATTCTTGCAAGTTACCATTGTTGCAGATTAAGAAAACTGTTAACATTCAGTTTAGGAAAAACTGAAGACACCTTTCATTGTACACTTAAATGTTAATTAGATATGGGGCCTTAACAGCTTTTCTTTTATCTGTATTCGTTGCTTTGAAGATTATAGATAACATAATGCATATAAACAATATAATTGAAAATACAGCTATTGAAAATAATAATGAAAATAACTTCATCTATTCCAAGACATTTGATACCTGCCACTTACTTGATAGCTGAATCAAATTTGTGCAAGAAATCTTAGATACCCAATTTTGTTCCTCGAGGAAATGTTTTAGATAACATTACCTGTAGTTCAGTCTATTCATCAGTTGGAGTATCACAGATCCCTCTCACCTAGTGCCTCAGATTACAAAAAGCTATCAAGTCTATCCTGGCAAGGTACTTTAGAAGACAGCTTGCCCTCAGGAATATTCAAATAAAGTATAACTTGGGCATCTGGGAAGTGGTACACTAGTTAACAATTTGTTCATTCACTAAATGTTCCTTAAAGTTTTTCAGAAACTGGCATTAGGGAGACAATGTTATGAGTGACTGATACAAAACTGGAGTACATGGTGGTGAATGTTGTAAAAATGGCATTTGAGGTAGAATGCTGGAAGAAAATGTGCTTGTATTTCCAGCTTATTCAGTAAGGAGAGGAGTCTTAAGTTAGGTAATGCTTCTATTTCTTTGTGGTGATTTTAGGGTGGATTCTTTCAGAGAGAATTCAGTCTCCATATTATTTGTGGAAATAATACATAGAAAATGCTGGGAAGAGAAGGAAAGAACGAACAGTTGAACAGACTTGAATTTGAATACTGAGGGTTTTCAAACTGACATTGAACATTTCCAAGGGGATTTCTGAAACTGGAGTTGTTAAAGGGAGAGTCTGAAATACAGTATAGCTACAGTGCTAGTCTGTGCCACAGGAGAAGCTTAGGATCCATGGTTTTCTTACAGGGAAGTACTATGGTTTCTTCACCATTTTAAAGAGGCAATTAACAAGATCCTAGTAACTGCTGCCCAGTAAGTTTACATAATTGTATGTACAAATAATATGGAGATGCGGCTCTCATTGAAAGGATCCACCCTAAAATGAACTAGCTTCTGAAAGGAATAATCCTCACAATGTAATGTAAGCATTACCTAACCTGAAATGTGAGACCTCTCTCCCAATTACTGAAGATTCTGGGAGCTTTCTGTCTGTTCTATAAACCACTTACAGAAATCTGTCAGCCTGGCATGTAATTTCTATGAGAATAAAGACGTGGTAAGAACCCAGTGACTACTTGTCAGGATACAGATTCCTTCACTTCACATACAGTAGTCCTCCCTTCTCTGCAGGGGATACATTACAGGACCCCCACTGGATGCCTAAAACTGCTGATAGTTGAGAACCCTATACTCTTCCTATACCTACATACCTATGATGATGTTTAACGTACAAATTAGGCATGGTAAGAAGTTAACAATAACTAATACTAAACAATTATAACAGTATGCTATAATAAAAGTTGTATGAACGTGGTCTCAAAATTTATTCTATGTAGCCATCCTCTTTGTGATGATGTGAGATGATAAAATGCCTATGTGATGAGATGAAGTCTGGTGAATGACACAGGCATTGTGACGTAGCATTAGGCTACTACTGACCTCAGGATGGTCAGAAAGGAGATCATGTACTTCTGAACCACAGTTTACTGCAGGTAACTGATATTGTGGAAAGTGAGCCATGAATCGAGGCAGGCCTACCATAAATTCTAACTCAGTGCTAAATAACATCCCAGAATATTTAATTTTCTTCTGTTATCTATGCCAACAAAGGTACATAAAAAAGGGCATACAGGAAGTTTTTGTAAGAATTTATAAGAAAGTGAAAATTCTCTCTGGGAAATGGGGCTACATTATTCAGAGGGTGACAACTATAGGGTTTTGTCTTTTTGTACCATGAGTATATTTTTATAATACACACACTGGTTCTTATCCAATCACTATCAGACTATTGTTAAACCATTATGTCCCAGTTGACCACTCTCCAGAATAAAATCTAAAAACTTGAATATGCAAAGAAGGCCCTGCATGAGTTGGTTCCTTTTTTACTCAGCCATATCTTCTAATCATCACATGATTTATCTTGATATACACAATTACTTTTTAAGTTTTGGATACTTAATGTTACAATCTGTATTCTTAAGCAGTAACTGATGAGTTCCTTCTTCCCAAGGTAAGGTTCATTGTAATGGAGAGGATGAGAAAGTAAGGGGCTGTATATTCCTGATCCCATCAAACACATCCTGGTTTTGGCAAGTTGTAATAGAAAACCCAATCTAAAAGCCCAAGAAAAAGGTCTCCACCAGGTTCTACCAACCAGAGGTGTTCTCTCTGTTGAACTTTTCATTTTGAAATACTCTAGGAAAGCTGTTAGGTTAACTTAAATTCAGTGTTTACATGAGAAAAAGGGTGGTTTAATTCTGTAATGTAACATACAGGAGAATGGGCCTGGGGAAGAGAGGCTTTATTTTTATTTGAAAGGAGACTTTATTAAGAATAAGAGTAATAAGAATATTGGGCACAGAGGGTGGTATCGGGAAGAATTTTGTTTTCCTACTTTGCTGAGGAAATAAAGCTATTTTCATCTTCATAGCGAGAAGTCCTAAATAATGCCAAAAACAAAGATGTTTAAAGGCATTATGAGCATTTTATTTAAAGAGATGAATATCAGACCACCTAAAAGAGTTTAAGTGATTCTGAGAAGGGGAACTGGGAGGGTGGGAAGGGTACCATTGTTTTTTAAAACAAACTTAGGGAATGGCTTTTGAAACAACAGGCATGTGCAATTTTGACAAAAATAGTATATGGAGAAACAAAGTGGCCTAATCGGAGACCAGCAAGTTTGCATTGGCCACTTTGGTAGAAACAAATTAAGCAGATACCCAATGTAGAATTAGTAGCAGGTGTTTGGAACCTCATCAGCACAAATGACAGAGGTTCAACTAAAAATTTCAATGTTACTAGACCAATGGCACCTGTCTTACAGATGAGGAAACTGACATAGGTTAGATCACTAAGGATAAGAGCCAAATATAGAAGATATGTTTTCCAGAGTTAGGTCCTATTTTGAATAGTACTCAGGGAAATTCAAATTAGGCAAGAGAAATTATTGGAGATTGAAAAATGGCTGCAGTTTTTCCTCTTCATGTGTCCAGTCCCTACCTGAGCCTGAAGTTTATCTCTCCTCTCGAATCTGGCCTGGCTTTGCGACTTGCTTTGACCAAAAGAATGTGGTAGAATGGACAGTGTGCCAACTACAGACATAATAAGTGAAGTTTTAAGCCACTAAAAGGTGGCTGTTACATAGCAATTGATGATAGAGTTGTGTTTATATAAAAATCAGGTTAAAAGAGGTCACAAAAGAACAAAAACTGAGATTTGAGATATAATAAAACTCAAAATTTCATGACACAGACTGGACCATTTAAAACAACTCCAAAGAGAACTACTGCCTGCTACTGTTCCTGAACATCCAAAGATTAATGTCTGTTGGTTCACTACGGACTTTAGTGGGAATACAAGTCTCCTAGGAATTAGAATCTTTAGGTCTAATTCAAGGACTGTAGATACATGTGTCCACAGGAAAAGATCACATTCTCTGAGAAGATGAGGGGTTTTGCTAGTTCCTGGTCCTTTAGGGATCCTTCTGAGTGGACACAGGATGGCACAAAGGCTGATTATCGTTCATTAGAAGGGGATCTCTTCAACCCTCATCAGCATTTTATCTCAATCTCTGGGACTGGAAATGTCACCAGGAACCTGCCATTTAAACAATTCATTGTTTTGGACTGGGAATGAGGATTCACACAACTCCGTCTTTCTCTAAAACATTCTCTAAAGACAGAAGGCACAGAAGTGGAATGCTGGAAAAACTCAAATTATACAAATGGAATGAAACCAAATTCCTAAATTAGCCAAACAACACCACACACAAATATTTGTCCTCCAGTATGGCAATATACCTGGGCAAAAACCAAGCAATTTATAACTTTAACTCCAATTCACATCATTGTAAAGCAAAAATTTAAATCTGAATAGTGGTTCATAAACAGATTTGCTCTGGTGAATGGCCCCAGTATTCTTAAGACTTGCCAAATAGCTGTTCTGTTTGATGCCTATATTTTTGTGCCTGCATTTTTATATGACGTAAGACTATAGAGACACAAATGACCTTTGGTTTCAGTACTTCAGATGTATCAAATATTTAGATTGTGTGTGTGTGTCTATCAACTGAAGACGGTACATCTGAGATCTGTAGGAGATGATGTATACTTGGTCAAAGGTGGCTGCTTAACCTTGGGTGGTTTGCTGTTTTTTGGTTTTGTTTTGTTTTTTAAGTAAAAAGTTTGATGCCATTGACTACCTAGTTTTTCCCAGCCTCCAGTCTCAGTTGATTACTTATTTCTTCCCTCCCTAGTTCAGTGATTTTTTTTTTTTTTTTTTTTAGTGATTATTTGAAAGAAGCCAACAGTCATTTATTCTGAATTAAACTTGCAGTTAGTAATTTCAATTTCAGTTTTTCCAAACCAACCAATGTAAAAATTCACATTTTCCAGAGTTGAGGAATAGAAGACTTTGTACAAGTCATATGTAAAAACAAAAATTACTGCAAAGACCTAGTGGAAAAATGGAGAAAAGGTCAAAAATAAAATCAGAGGTATGCATCACTTTAAAAATTGCATAGGCATTAGAGTGAGTCTTAAAGGGGTAGATGTGTACAAAGAAACATTAAAAAGTAGTTTCAACAGCTATAAATATATTTTTCATTTATGGAATGAAGAATTTCATAGTCTAATCATAAACTTAAAGTGCTAAATAGACCTATTCCATTACTTTATAGGGAAAGATTTCTAACAGCCAGAAATATTACCACCCAAAGGTTTTGGATATTAAATCCTGTTTTTATTTCACATTACAGGACACAGGAAAAAGTAGGCTGCAAAAGGAATACTGCAGTAATATAATTTGTAATTAGGAATTTCTCATTTAGCTTAGTTAAAAACTATTTTCGTGTTTTATGGAAAATTTATTGTCTTAACTATTTCTATATAAATACAACTTTTTCTATATTAAATAAAAATACTTACCACAGAACACCATGCAAAATGGTAAAACTGGATAGATAAACCTGAATTCTTTGTGGGTCAACATGCTATAATAAAAACAGATATTAAGAGAAAATAGTGTTTTCTCATATTACATGACAGTTTGAGAAATAAATATATTTAAAATGAAATATAGTTAACATCTGTTTTTCTAAATACTGAGACTGAATTTCATGCTTCAGGAAGCGGTCTCTTTTTTAGTTATGAGATGATGTGTTAAAAGTAATCCTAACATTTGATGTCAATGTGAAATTCTAAAGTACAATTACATTCTAAAAAATATTTCTATTACTAATCCAACTAAGTCCTATTACTCAAATTTGGAATAAAGATATATACATTTTCATTGAAAAATATAATTTCTCTGGTCCTTCAGTACTTAAAATTTTGGTAGTTTCAGTTTTTAGAAGCAAATAAAATGTTTTCAACTTCTTAAAAATTGATTGTAATCCTTGACAAGTGAACTAAAGATATCAGAAGTATTCATTCTGAGCATCAGCATAATTATTATCTTTTCTGTCTGCTAAGTAATATCATTAACAAATCATAAGAGTTAATACATCTCCAGAAGACAGTTTACTTTTTGAAGAATTTAGTTAATTTCTTGGTAGCATTAAAAAAGTCTAATTATTTGGACAAATAGAATCTTACCTGTAAACTAGCAGTGTCCACAGTACAGTTACCAAAAGTATTCGGTACCTCTTTGGGGCCAGAAAGCAGCCATGAATAAAGAATGGTAAGTGAGTACCCAAAACAGCTGGAAATCCTTGACTGAAGTACCAATGCCATGGATGAGAACCATAAAATGTTCCCAAATTCTGTAGCACGTTAAATTTCAAAAAATTATATTGAACCAGGGTCCACTGGGATAGTTGATGGAAAAAGAAATAGAATTGTATTAGTGCCAGGTATGAATCTTTGGCATTAGAGAATTTGGCAGAATCTTGACATTAAATCAGGAATGAAGTTAAAAAAAAAAAAAAAGATGATAGTTTATATTAATAATTTTGACTAATGACCACATGAAATCATTCTTTATTCATTTTTTTTAAATTCCAAGTTTTAATGTGTTCTTTTGATTTATAAGCTAGTTTCTGCAGTTTAAGAAAGCATGATTAAATGTTGATGTGTATTTTGATAATATAAGTTTTACATGCAATAATAGATAAAGATCCTCAAAAATAGTTTTTATATGAGTATGTGTGTTACTGATATTCAAAACTTTAGTACCTTATGACATCACACATTATTAAGATAAAGCTTTGAAAACATTACCATTTGAATTAAAGCACAAAGAAGATAGTAACATCAACAACAGCAGTTAACAGTAAGTGGTCATTTCTCCCAGGCACTGTTGTAAGTAAGTAAGCCTTTACATGCAGTATCTCATTTAACTCTTCAGCCTTATGAGACAGATACCACAGTTATTTCCAGATAGGGAACGTACATATATGGCAAGAAAAGTACATAACTTATCCAAGGTCACATAGGTAATAATGAGGGCACTAGCTTTCAAACTGTGGCTGTTTGATTCCAGAGCCCCTAAGTGCCTTAAAATCAGGGAACTTAAAACAACCAAAGGCCATTATCAACAGTCATGACATTAAAATGTCAAACAAAATGCTTGAAGAATAGGGAGTATTTGGCTTAATTTGGAATTCTGAATGATTAACTTGGGGGCAATTAAAATCATTTAAAAAGTTAAACTTTATTGTTAACAAACCTGACTTAATTGTACAAACTTGACAAAAATGTCATAAAATAGACTCCTTTTAACTTCAACTAGGAATACAAAATTATGTTTTATAGAAAGCACAGCAAATTGAATGAAAGGTATATGCCAATAGCTTTTTTTTAATGTATCCCATAAAATTTTAAAAAAGTGATTTGCCTGTGTTCCCAAATATTCACAGATTAAGAAGTCAGGTTGAGTTTTTAGTGTAATAAATGGTTAAATTAAAAATAGCTGTTAGTTTAATATGTTTTTACTTACTTGACCAAAAAAAACCCGATCAATTATCAGAGACAAACTTAAAGTGATAAATCTGGAAAACAAAACAGAAGAGTGATTAATATTCTGAACCTACTGAAAATCCAATGTTGGCATATGGCTTCGCAAATACTTGGCATCAAAAGTCACTTTAAAAATGCTTTACAATTTTGCCAACTGAATGTGGATTTACACATGTTGAAAGATCTTCCACTGACAGTGGCTGTATTTAAGGAAAGTTTCTAAATTAATAAACACTGTATTATCTATTGCTGTACAAAATTACCCCACAACCTGGCAACTTAAAACTATGAATATTTATTATCTTACAGTATTGTGGGTCAAGAATCCAAGTGGAGCTTAGCTGGTGTCTCTGAGTCAGAGCCTTTCATGAACTGTCAAAATGTTGGCTGGGGCTACAGTTTCATCTGAAAGCTTCACTGGTCCTGGTGGGGAAATTTGCTTCCACACTCTCTCACATGGCTGTCGAGATCAGGGATCAGTCTCCCACATGTGACCTTTTTCTTAAGACTACCTCCTGACATGGAGATCGGCAGCTCAGGGTGAGCCAGCCAAGACAGAGTAAGGTGGGCACCAACCTGGATGCCACAGTCCTTTTATAACCCAATGTTGGAAGTGTCATCCCTTCTGCCACATTTCTACTTGTCAGAATGGAGTCAAAATGTCCAGCACATGCTCAAAGGAAGGGAATTACACAAGTACATGAATATCAAGGGCATGGGATCAATG
This sequence comes from Panthera onca, assembly GCF_046562875.1. Classification (NCBI taxonomy): domain Eukaryota; kingdom Metazoa; phylum Chordata; class Mammalia; order Carnivora; family Felidae; genus Panthera; species Panthera onca. The sequence continues at coordinate 48,993,662 of NC_138344.1, forward strand.
GGGGCCATCTCAGAGGCTGCCTACCATAAACATATACACAGAAAAGTACACTATGAATATAAGCTTTCATGAATCATCACTATATTAACACAGCTGTGTAACTGTCATATAGATTACAGGATATGGAGCATTAGAAGCACTTCAAAAGGCTTCTTCATCTTTCCAACCAATCTCTACTCTCTTCCCAAGGGTAACCACTATCCTGACTTCTGATAGTGTAGATGTTTTGCCTTTTATTGAGTTTTACAAAAATGAAATCACACTGTATGTACTATGTCCAGTTTCCTTCGATCATTATGTTTATGAGATTAAGCCACAGTTTTTTGTATATTTCAGTAGCTCATTCATTTACAATACTATATAGTATTCCACTGAATACGAATAACATACCACAATGTATGTATTCTGTTGATGAACACTATGCTTCCCTTTTTTAACTATTATGAACAGTGCTATGAATGTTCTTTTATGCAACTTTTGTTTCCCATATACATTTCTGCTGAGTATATACTTAGGATTGAAATTACTGGACCCTAGGGTTTAGGTGCAATCAGCCTTAATAAATTCTTACAGTTTTCCAAAGTGGTTGTATCAATTTATATTCCCACAGGAATATGTAAGGGCTCTGTATCTTTTTAGGCCATTTGGGTAGATGTACCCTAGCATGTCATGATGGTTTTAATTTACATTTCTTTGATGACTAATGAGGTGAGTATCTTTATACTTCTTGGCCACTTAAATTTTTTTTTTTTTTTTTAATATATGAAATTTACTGTCAAATTGGTTTCCATACAACACCCAGTGCTCATCCCAAAAGGTTCCCTCCTCAATACCCATCACCCACCCTGCCCTCCCTCCCACCCTGCCCTCCCTCCCACCCCCCATCAACCCTCAGTTTGTTCTCAGTTTTTAACAGTCTCTTATGCTTTGGCTCTCTCCCACTCTGACCTCTTTTTTTTTTTTTTTTTTTTTTTTTTCCCTTCCCCTCCCCCATGGGTTTCTGTTATGTTTCTCAGGATCCACATAAGAGTGAAACCATATGGTATCTGTCTTTCTCTGTATGGCTTATTTCATTTAGCATCACACTCTCCAGTTCCATCCATGTTGCTACAAAAGGCCATATTTCATTTTTTCTCATTGCCACGTAGTATTCCATTGTGTATATAAACCACAATTTCTTTATCCATTCATCAGTTGATGGACATTTAGGCTCTTTCCATAATTTGGCTATTGTTGAGAGTGCCGCTATAAACATTGGGGTACAGGTGCCCCTATGCATCAGTACTCCTGTATCCCTTGGATAAATTCCTAGCAGTGCTATTGCTGGGTCATAGGGTAGGTCTATTTTTAATTTTCTGAGGAACCTCCACACTGCTTTCCAGAGCGGCTGCACCAATTTGCATTCCCACCAACAGTGCAAGAGGGTTCCTGTTTCTCCACATCCTCTCCAGCATCTATAGTCTCCTGATTTCTTCATTTTGGCCACTCTGACTGGCGTGAGGTGGTATCTGAGTGTGGTTTTGATTTGTATTTCCCTGATAAGGAGCGACGTTGAACATCTTTTCATGTGCCTGTTTTGGCCACTTAAATTTTATCGTTTGAAGTTCAGGTCTTTTAATCAATTTTCTATTGCTGCCTTGCAGATTTTTACAAGTTCTGTATATAATTGATTGGAATTTTTTTCTTGGTGATGTTTTTTGTATTGCATATATCTTCTGGTCTGCGGCTTGCTTTTTCACTCTCAGTGGTGAATCTGATGAACAAAAGTCTTAAATATTAATGTATTCAAATGTATTTATCTTCTCCTTTATAGTTAATACTTAACTATATTCTATTTAGGAAATCTTTGCCTGCCTCAAGTTCATGGAGATATTCTATTATATCCTGAAGAAGTGCTACTCTCTTACCTTTATGTTAAGATCTATAATTCTTTTGGATATTTATTCATTCATTTATTTGCTTATGGGAAGAGGAGTTAAAGTTAATTTTTTTCCAAATGGATATCCAGCTAATTATATATTTATTGAAAAAAATTATCCTTTCTCTACTGCCTTATCACTGTTGTTATAAATGAGCGACTATATGTCTGGGCCTGTTGCTGGACTATTGTGTTCCACCAGTCTATTTGTTTTACCTTGCAATAATTCTAAGTTATTTTAATTACTATAACTTTGTAATAAGTCTTAATATCTATTAGTGTAAGTCTTCCAACATTTTTTTTCTATGATTCTTTTAGCTAATATTGGTATTTTGCATTCCACTGAAAAATTTAAAATCAGCTTTATCAATTCATACATATACACACCCCATACTGGGCTTTAGTTGGAATTGCACTTAATATATAGATCACAATTTGGAGAGAACTGATATCTTTAAAATATTGAGTCTTCTATCCATGAAGATAGTATATATACTCTTCCATTTATTTAGGTCTTCATTAGTTTCTCCCAAAGTTTTATAACTTCCTGTGTAGAGTTCTTGTACGCCTTTCATTATTTTATTCATAGAAATCTGATGTTTTTTGATGCCACTGTAAATTATAGTTTTCCTTTTTTTATTTTGACATAATTCTGAGTGAGAAAAGTTTCAAGAATAGTATAAAGAATTCCCATATATACTTCACCTAGATTCCCCAAAAGTTAACATTTTACATATTTGCTTTATCTTTTTCTTTCCTCTCTCTAAATATGCATTTTTTCCTGAACTGTTTAATAAGTTGCAGACATCATTTGCCTTCATCTCTATACTTTTAGTGGTATTTCCTAAAAATAAGAAAATTCTCTTACATAAACCACAAATAATGAGAACCAAGAAATTAATATTAAATTTTTATGGCTATCTAATTTACACTTTGTTCAGGTTCTGCCAATTGGCCCAATAGTGTCCTTTATACAAAGAAAAAGAAAACCCTGATTATTTTTTGTATTCACTTGTTGTATGTCTGTAGTCTCCTTTAATCTAGAATATTTACTTAATCTTTCCTTATCTTTCATGACTGGCATATTTGAAGAATACAAGTCAGTTTATTTTCTAAAATGTATGTCAATTTGGGTTTGCCTGATGGTTTCTCATGATTAGATTCAGGCTATGCATTATGGCAGTAATACCACAGAAGGGTCAAGGTGTTTTCTCTGCTTCTAATCAGGAGTTTCATGATACTGACCTCTCCAATTACTGGCAATGTTAACTTTGATCACTTCCAAAAAATTTATTTATTTATTTACTTAAGATTTTTATTTTTAAGTAATCTCTGCACCCAATGTGGGGCTCAAACCCACAACCCTGTGATCAAGAATTGCATGCTCTACCAATCGATTGAGCCAGGCTTGCACCCCTTAACTTTGATCACTTGATTAAGGAAGTATCTGTCAAGTTTCTCTACTGTAAAATTATCTTTTGTAATTAATACATATTTTATAGCAAGATACATTGAGACTACCCACTAGTTTTAGTATACAAATGGCAATCAGTATTCATATATTGACCTTGTATCCAGTGAGCATGCTGAATTTATTTACTAATCCTAATTGTTTAGATTCTTTTGGATTTCCTACATACAGTCATGCCATATAGTTTTACTTCTTTTTTTCCAAGTATTTGTTTTTCTTGCCTTACAGCACTAGCTAGGACATATACTGTTAAACAGCAATGGAAATAATGAGCATCCATGTATTGTCTCCAGTCTCCGGAAAAAAGGATTTCAGTGCTTCAAGACTTAGTGTGATTTTGCTTTAACATTTTATAGAAATCTTTGTCATGTTAATGAAGACCCCTTCTATTACACATTTTCTAATGGTTCTTCCCTTCTCTCCCATCATGAATAGGCTTTTATCCTATGGCTTTTCTGTGCCTATTAAGATAGTCAGATGAATTTTCTCCTTTATTCTGTTAATGTCATGACTCATACTGATTGATTTTCAAATATTAAGCCTACTTCACATTCCTGGGCTAAAACCAATCTTGGTTATGTATTCATTCTCCTTTTTAATATATCAGTAGATTCAATTTGGTAAGATTTGTTTAGATTTTTGCATTCATAGTCATGAGAGAGATTGATTTATAATTGACTTTTCTTGCAAGGTTCCTTGTCAGATTTGGGGATCAAGGGTATGGGATCTTCATTAAAGGAGTTGGGAATTTTTTTTTCTTCTATTCTGTGGAATATTTTGTGTGGATTAATGTTTTTTCTTCCTTAAATATATGGTAGCATTCACCAGTGAAGCCATCTGAGCCTGGCGTTTCTTTAAGTTCTTAATTGCAAATTCACTTTATTATATATAGTACTATTCATATTTACTATTTTCTCTTTTGCCAGTTTTGGTAAGTTGTATTTTCCTAGGAATTCATCTATTTTATTTAAGTTGTCAAATTTATTAGCAAAAAGTTGTTCATATTATCCTCTTATCTCCTTAATGTCTACATGATCTATAATGATGTCCCATACTATGTTTTGTCTTGCTAATTGTTGGTGAGAGAATGTGGCAGCTGAAAGACAACTGAATTATGTTTGATTTTACAGAATGAATGACAAAATGATGTCCCAAATTCTCAAGGTCATGTAAAAGGCAAAAAGAAGTAGGTCCATACATATTAGAAATTTTCCTAAGACTAAAGCAAGATTTTTCTCCATATTTAGAGATACTATTCTTGTCTGGATATGCAACTGTTTGTTTGTTTGCTTGTTTTTTCTTTTCTTTTTTTCAAAATAAAAAGCCCAAAGTGTAGAGGTTTTTGGTTCTAGTCCCAGTTCTGACCCTGATCAGCCAAAAGAGCTTGCAGGTATCATTTTCTTCCCTGAACCTCCACTGCCTCATCTACAAAGTGGGGGTGTTTAGATTAGATGAATTTTGTGTTGTTGTTTTTTTTTTTTAAAGTAAACTCTACCCCCAATGTGGGGCTTGAACTCATGACCCTTAGATCAAATTTCATGCTCTACCAACAGAGCCAGCCAGGCACCCTGCAACTGGTTATTTTGAAAGGATGCATGAGGCGCTTGGGTGGCTCAGTCGGTTTAGTGTCTGACTCTTGATATTGGCTTAGGTCATAATCTCATAGTTTGTGAGTTTGAGCCCCATGTCAGGCTCTGCGCTGACAGAGTGGAGCCTGGTTGGGATTCTCTCTCTCTCCCTCTCTCTCAAAATAAATCTTAAAAAAACATTAAAAAAAAATAAAGTGTCCTTAATACATAAAAGGCTGTTGGCTAGGGCCAAACTCTATGTACCAATACTTGAGAGTGTAAGACTAATTAGGACTGTGAATCATATCTGTAATGCACTGTACAATTTCAAAGTATTTTCATATACATTATCTCATTTGTTCTTTCCTATATTTCCCTTCAAAATAAACAAGTATTTGATCTATATGAATAGGCTCCTTCAGGCCTTTTACAACTTGAAGCATGCTGATTCCCTAGACCTGGCAAACTCATGTTCATGTTTGATGTTATTTAAAACTTCCCCTACTTTATAAATGTTTCCCTATATAATGTTTCCCCTTCAAGCAGAATTAGGCTTTTTATTATCTTTTTTCCTATAACATTTTGTTATATAACTACTTAGAACACTTTATATTGCTGGTCAAGAATTATTGTTCTATCTCTTTTCCCTCCACCAATTTTGACCTTGGGAGCAGACACTGCATCTTCCTCACTTCTGAATCATCAAATGCTTGATACAAAACATCAATACTTGTTGAATGAATAAACTATACATCGTATTGCTGATGAAGAAAAAAGGCTTTTCATCTCCCTGTGTAAAAGCCTACATGATCTGAGCCTCTGCTGTCTCTCTGACCTCACTATCATGTTCTCCCAAACTCACTTTCCTTTAGCTCAGTCTCATTGCTGTTCCTCAAAAATGCCAAATACACCCTTATGTCAAGGTCTTTGCACTTGCTGGTCTCTGCCTGTAATATTCTTTCCTTATCTCATTATCTCAATTCCTTTAGGTTTTGGCTCCAATGTCACCTTATCATGGTGGTCTTCCCCATTTACCCTATAAAAAATAACTGCTTCCCTCCTACACTAGCATTCTATGCTTATCTCTTGTTATTTTTCCCTATAGCATGTATTATCAATTGACAAATATATATTACTCATGTTTTTAATGGTCTTCTCCCACTACAATATAAATTTCATAAAGGCAGGGACTTTGTTAAGTTGCTATATCTCTGGCACCTGGGACAGTACCTGGCACATACTAGGATTAAACAAATATTTACTGAATGAATATAATACATTAAAAACAATGTTAATCTGAGAAATGACAGCAGTGGCAACTTGGCTTCCAGATGATTTAGCCCTTTTTAACTCCTACCCAAAAATACTCAGACAGCATGAATACTAGTATATTAAAAAGATTATTGTTATAAGAGAATGCATGCAGCCCTTTCAATAAATAATTGTTTTGAATACTCTACTAGATACTTGGGATATGTATGATCCTAGGAGCTCAAAATTAGAAGAAACGGGTTGTTTTTTGCACAGGGGCCATGCTAATCTTCTTTGTATTGTTCCAATTTTAGTATAAACCTTTTTGTTTTTACTGTTTATTTTTGAGAAAGAGAGAGGGAGAGAGAGAGAGAGAGAGAGAGAGAGAGAGTGCAAGTGGGGGAGGGGCAGACAGAGACAGAGACAGAGAATCCAAAGCAGGCTCCAGGCTCTGAGCTGGCAGCACAGAGCCTTACTGTGAGATCATGCACTGAGCCGAAGTTGGATGCTTAACTGACTGAGCCACCCAGGCGCCCCCCTAACTTTAGTATATATGCTGGTGAACTGAGCACAGAAGACATGGGTTTCAATCCCAGTTCTATCACAGCTACCAACCAATGACTCTACCTAACTCGTTTTTAATTTTGTCTGTTTCCTCTACTACAAACTAAAAATACCTACATTGTCTAGATCCAAGAATTGTGATCATGAAATGATACTTAAATACACATTATAAATTATAAAGCCTTACACAAATATAAAAGAATCACGTATTTCTAAAATGTATTTGAGATATATTTAGGAAATGAAGTATAAAAAGTTCTAAATTAGAAAAATTGCAAAGATTCCCACTGAAGCAAATTAATTACAATTAACCATAATCATAAATATAAAAATATAAAATATAAATTTGGAAATATTGTTTCCTTAGTCTGATAATTCTCATTGACATTAAAAGATATAATAATTGACTACAAATGTAAAATCTTGTTCATAATCTATAATTTATAGGTTATTAAAATTAATAGATGGATTGTAGCCATACTTACCCTATAGGTAAAAACTGATACAGAATAAGATCAAGTTTTTTCTGTTCTTGCCAGAAATGTCTGAAGACCAAAGGTATCCATGGAATGACAGCCGTGGGACGAATTATGAAGGCAAGTGCCACCAGGGATGAGTACTTGACACTATAAGCAAGGAAAATGTGTTATAGGAAACAAGTTTAGAAGTGATCTACAATTTATGCTGTAATATAACATTTAAAAAAATAATAGCATTTTCCTTTTGGTATAAATAGCTATGTGATCTTGGGTAAGTTACTTATACTTCTGACTCTTAATTTTTCTTATCCATAAAAAGAGGTAATATCTAAGGTCTTTTCCAGCTCTGATATCCCAATTCTAGTCTTTTAAATTAAGAAGCTATTCATTGTCTTAATGTTGGTCTTGTTTGCTGAAAGGTATAATAATTTTTAGCTATACAACTCTGCCAATTGCTTTCCCGATGGAAAAATGATCAAGTCTCTCTTAAGGAGATAAAAGAAAGTCACACAAAACCATTCTCTAAGAAAAAGAAAATAAATGCATTTAAGGAAACATTAGGATTATTTAGGCAATGATGAGCTTCTGAGTACATATGATCTTCTTTTGAAAGTAAGCTGCTAATTTTATCCAAATGAAAAATATGTATGTATAATTGATTTAGAAAAACAAACCCTACTATACAAACTCTAAGAGCATGGATAGAAATGTGGATTTTTATTATTAGGACATCTCTCAATAACTGGCTAAAGGAGACTAATAATTTAATCATGAGGACTACAGACAGTAGATTATTACATGGAAATAGACTTAGCCCTGCTTAAAATTTAAAGCAAGGAAAACAAAACAACTTTATGGTACCATCATATATCTATTAACTAATAAGTAGCTATAGAGAAATTTCTGATGTTGGTGAGGATATAAGAGCAGGGATTTCAAATTCAAGTGCCTACAGAGACCACATAAATAATAAAAATGAGTGATGCAGACCATGGGGAGGCTCTGATACACGAAGGAATCCTTGCCCAAAATGTTGCTGGGCCTCTCATTTTTTCAAAAGAAACCAGAAACCCAGATTTTATGTAGGATCTCCCAATTTTAAAATGTTTCCAAGTAGTTTCTTCAAAAAACAAAACAAAAGCCACTGTGCAGGTGAAATAAAATATATTCATAGGTTGGTTTGTTTTGCATACATCCTAATGCAACCTCTGCTGTAGTGAAACTACTAACAGCATCCCCGGATGGATGTACACTTGTAGTCCTAACCTCACTCCAAACTTTCACACTTGTATTTCTTACTTTTTTTCTGAGTATTTCTACACAGATCTCTACTGGCATTCAAAATCAAAGTGTCTGAAATAAGCTCCAAACCTTCTCTGAAAACTGTTCAGTGTCTAATATTTAATAGTATCACTCAGTTTCTCAGTCTTAAAATTTTAGAGTCCCTTAAATAGCAGTATCTCATCCCACACATCCACTTTGTTTCCTTCCCATTCCCATCATTTTACATCAAGTTCTGTCACTTGTCAGGAATATTTTCATAGTTCTTGTTTTCTTTCTTTCCTTCCTTCCTTCCTTCGTCCCTCTCCCTCCCTCCTTCCTTTCCTCCTCTCCTCCCCCCTCCTCCCCTTCGTCAAGCTTTCCTTCCTTGCCTGCCTGCCTTCCTTCCTTCCTTCCTTCCTTCCTTTGTATTGCCCTCAAATATTCCTTTACTTAATTAACATCATTGTCATCAGCAACACTTACTGAGCACTTACTTTGTAAGAGACCCTGTGCTATATGTTTTATATAGATTCTCACTGAATTCTAATGAGAGACGTTTTATTATCATTTTACCGAAATCAATGCTTAGGTATTCTCACACCATCATTAAATCTTTCATTTATAATAATTGCATTTTATTTTATTAAAAATTTTTTTTAAGTTAATTTATTTTGAGAGGGAGAGAGAGAGAGAATCCCAAGCAGGCTCCGCACTGTCAATGAGGAGCCTGACGCGGGGCTCGAACTCCCCAACTGTGAGATCATGACCTGAGCCGAAGTCGGACAATTAACCGACTGAGCCACCCAGGCCCTCCTGTAATAACTGCATTTTTAAAGAAGTTTGCAAAATGTCATATATTCTAAGGCCAGGAATAGTACCTGTCATGCTTATCCAGGGAAGAATGCTTATGCAGTAGTCGTCTGTGCTACATGACCTTCCCTGCTTGACTGAATCAGGGGAGGGCATCTGAACCCAGGCAATCTAAGACAGGCTAGTGTGAAACTATGTCCAAATAGGGATAATGCATTTAACAGACCTAATCAGATTTTCTCAAACTGAATGTATAGAGAATGTTGGACAGTTGGTAGTGAGGACAGAAAGGGAGACTAGCTATAAGCTTAAAATTAGACAACCAAAACAGATTCACAGACGAGGCTATAAAGACACAACAGAACAGACTTTTCCTCAAAACTGCCTTGGATTCTATAAAATTCATTCATTTCATTTATGTGGCTGAGATACTCTATAATTTTCTTCTGTGCCTGGCTACAAGGTGCCTCTTTTCCTTATTTTTATTTTTAACCTTACAGTAAAGCTCTCATCATATAGGTATGCTTAACTGAATGCCTATTCTTGCAATCAGGAGTCTAATGCAGAAATGATTTTATTTGATTTGATTCTCCCAACAACCTTTTTATATAGGAAGAATGGATACTAGTTTTTTAATTAGATCAAATTCTGGCTTTCCCCCTTTCACTATATCCTAAATACTGGTACTGCAAGAGAATTCTTTCTAAATCATATTTGGTTATGTCATGCTTTTCAAAAGTCTTCAATATTCAATAGTTTCTTACAACCTACAGAATAAAGTCTAAATTCTGCAGAAGGGCAGAAGTCCCATTTCTGACTCATCCCTTATTCTTCTCTTCTCACTACAGAAGTGAGAACACTAGAGTGTGTGGCAGAATGGACAACCTGCCCACGATAAGATAAAACCCTTTTACAGCCTGTGTTTTTGCTCATGTTGTTCCCTTTGCTTGGCATTTGCTTCCCCTGTTATACAAGCCCAAATCAGGCCCATATATATTTTTTAATTTACTTTTTAAAATTGAAGTATAGTTGATACACAGTATTATTAGTTTCAAGTGTACAATATAGTGATCTGACATGTACATTATAAAATGCTTACCACAATAAATGTAGTTATCATCTGTTACTATACAAAGTTATTACAACATTACTGACTATATTCCCAATGCTATACTTTATATCTTCATGACTTATTTACTTTATAAATGGAACTTTGTACTTCATAATCCCGTTCACATGTTTTTTCCCATCCAATCACCCCTCCTCCCATCTGGCAACCATCAGTTTGTTCCCTGTATTTGTGAGTCTGTTTGTTAAGTTTGTTCATTTGTTTTGTTTTTTAGATTCCACTTTTAAGTGAAATAATATGGTAATTATCTTTGTCTGTCTGACTTACCTCACTAATATCCTCTAGATCCATCCATGTTGTTGTAAATGGCAAGATTTCATTTTTTTATGGCCAATATTCCACTGTGTGTGTGTGTGTGTGTGTGTGTGTGTGTGTGTGTGTGTGTGTGTACACGCATGTGCGTGCACACACACACATGCCAAACCTTCTCTATCCATTAATCTATCGATGGATACTTAGGTCACCTCTGTATGTTGCCTATTGTAAATAATGTTGCAGTAAACAGAAGTGTGTATTAATGTTTTCATTTTCTTTGGATAAATACCCAGATGTGGAATTGCCGGACTATATGTATGGTATTTCTATTTTTAATTTTTGGAGGAACTTCCATACTGTTTTCCATAGTGGCTGCAACAATTTACATTCCTGCCAACAGTGCATGAGGGATCCCTTTTCTCCAATCCAAGCCAGCACTTATTTTTTTGTCTATTTGATATAGCCATTCTGAGAGGTGTGAGGTGATATCTCATTGTAGTTTTGATTTGCATTTCTCTAATGGTTAGTTATGTTTAGCATATTTTCATGTTTGTTGGCCATCTATAGGTCTTCTTTGGAAAAGTGTCTATTTAGGTCTTCTGCCCATTTTTTTCATGTGATTTTTAATTGTAGTATTCTTTATGTATTTTGGATATTAACCCCTTACCAGATATATCATTTGAAAATATCTTCTCCCATACAGTAGGTTGCCTCTAAATTTTGTTGGTTCCCTTTAATGTGCAAAAAAGCTTTTTATTTCCAGGTAGTCCCAATAGCTTATTTTTAATTTTGTTGCTCTTGCCTGGGGACAAAAATATATTGCTAAAACTGACATCCAAGAGTTTACGACCTGTTTTCTTTTGGGAGTTTTATGGTTAAAGGTCTTACATTTAGGTCTTTAATCTGTTTTATTTTTTTTTGTATATGGTTTGAAAAAAGTGGTTGAGTTTCAGTCTTTTCCATGTAACCATCCAGTTTTCCCAACACTACTTTTTGAAGAGACTGTCTTTTACCCATTGTATATTCCTGCCTAGCTTTGTCATAGACTAATTGACCACAGAAGTGAGGGTTTATTTCTGGGCTCTCTTTTCTTTCTTTTTTCTTTTCTTTCTTTTCTTTCTTTCTTTCTTTCTTTCTTTCTTTCTTTCTTTCAGACAGAGCATGAGCACACAAAATGGGGGAGGGGCAAAGGGAGAGGGAGAGAGCGAATCTCAAGCAGGCTCCATGCCCAGTGCAGAGCCTGATGCAGGGCTCAATTTCATGACAGTGAGATCATGACCTGAGATGAAATCAAGTCATATGCTTAATCTAGTGAGCCACCTAGGCACTGGGCTCTCTGTTCTGATCCATTGATCTATGTTTTTATTTTGGTGCCAGTACCATACTTTTTTGATTCCCGTAACTTTGTAGTATAGTTTGAAATCTGGGAGTGTGATACTTACTGCTTTGTTCTTTCTCAAGATTGCTTTGGCTACTCAGGACTTTTTGGTGGTTCCATACAAATTTTAGGGTTAATTTCTGAGAAAAATGCTATTGGCACATTGATGAGATAGCTTTGGGTAATATGGACATTTTAACAATATTAATTTTCCAATTCATGAACAAGGTATATCTTTCCATTTACTTGTGTCATCTTCAGTTTCTTTCATGAATGTCTTATAGTTTTAAGAGTACAGGTCTGGGGCACCTGGGTGGCTCAGTCGGTTGAGCGTCCGACTTCAGCTCAGGTCATGATCTCGCGGTCCGTGAGTTCGAGCCCCGCATGGGGCTCTGTGCTGGCAGCTCAGAGCCTGGAGCCTGCTTTAGATTCTGTGTCTCCCTCTCTCTCTGCCCCTCCCCTGCTCATGCTCTGTCTCTCTCTCTGTCAAAAATAAATAAACATTAAAAAAAAAAATTAAAAAAAAAAAAGAGTACAGGTCTTTCACTTCCTTGGTTAAATTTATTCCTAGGTATTTTTAAAATGCATTTATAAATGGAATGGTTTTCTTAATTTCTCTTTCTGCTAGTTTGTATAGAAACACAACAGATTTCTATATATTAATTCTGTATCCTATAACTTTACTGAATTCATTTATTAGTCCTAATAGTTTGTGTGTGTGTGTGTGTGTGTGTGTGTGTGTGTGTGTGTGTGTGTGGAGACTTTATGGTTTTTGATATGTAGTATATTAACTGCAGTAGTGAGTTTTACCTCTTCCATACCAATTTCTTTTTCTTGTCTGATTGCTGTGGCTAGGACCTCCAGTACTATGTGGAATAACAGTGGTGAGAGTGGACAGCCTTGTCTTGTTCCTGATCTTAGATGAAAAGCTGAAAGCTTTTAGCTGTGGGTTTGTCATATAAGGCTTTTATTAGGTTAAGGTATGTTCCCTCTGTATCCACTTTGTTGTGAGCTTTTATCCTAAATGGATGTTGAATTTTGTCAAATGCTTTTCTTAAATTTTTTTTAAAGTTTATTTATCTTGAGAGAGAGACAGTGTGAATGGAGGAGAGGCAGAGAGAGAGGGGGGGAGAGAGAGGGAGTCCCAAGCAGGCTCTGTGCTGCCAGCATAGAGTCTGATGCAGGGCTCAAACCCATGAAACCGTGGGATCATTACCTGAGCTGAAACTAAGAGACAGATGCTTAACTGACTAAGCCACTAGATGCCCCTTGTCAAATGCTTTTTAACCTTCATTTTGTTAATGTGGTATATATATCATGTTGATTTGCTTATATTGATCCTTGCAACTCTGGTATAAATTCCACTTGACTGTGGTAAATGATAACTTTTAATGTATTGTTGAATTCAGTTTGCTAATATTTTGTTGAGGATTTTTGCATCTATATTCATTAGGAATATTGGCTCATATATTCTTCTTCTCCTTCTCTTTTTTTAGTGTCTTTGTCTAATTTTGTTATCAGGGTAATGCTGGCCTCACAATGAATGAACTTAGAAGTGTTCTTTTGTCTTCAATTTTTGGGAACAGTTTGAGGATAAGTACTAACTTTTCTGTAAAAGTTTTATAGAATTTGTTTGTAAAGCCATCTGATCCTGGACTTTTAGTGGTTAGGAGTTTTTTGATTGCTGATTCAATTTCATTAATAGAAATCAGTCTGTTCAGATTTTCTATTTCTTTCTAATTCAGTCTTGAAAGAATACATGTTTCCAAATTTATCCATTTCTTCTAGGTTGTCAAATTTGTTGGCATATAATTTTTTGTAGTACTTTTATAATCCTTTATATTTCTATGGTGTTGACTGTAACTTCTGTTTCATTTCTGATTTAAGTCCTTTTTTTTCTTGATGAGTCTGGCTAAAGGTTTATCAACATTATTTATCTTATCTTTTTATTTTTTATTTTTTTATAATTGTTTTAAGTTTATTTGTTTTAGAAAGAGAGGGGGAGCATGCACACATGGCAGGGGCAGAGAGAAAGGAGAGAGAGAATTCCAAGCAGGTTCCACACTGTCAGCGTGGAGTCTGATGTGGGGCTCGAACTCACGAACTATGAGATATGACCTGAGCTGAAATCAAGAATCAGATGCATGGGGTGCCTGGGTGGCTCAGTCGGTTAAGCGTCCGACTTCAGCTCAGGTCACGATCTCACAGTCCGTGAGTTCGAGCCCTGCGTCGGGCTCTGGGCTGATGGCTCAGAGCCTGGAGCATGCTTCCGATTCTGTGTCTCCCTTTCTCTCTGCCCCTCCCCCGTTCATGCTCTGTCTCTCTCTGTCTCAAAAATAAATAAATGTTAAAAAAAACTTAAAAAAAAAAAAAAAGAGTCAGATGCTTAACCAACTGAGCCACCCAGGCACCCCCTTTTAAAGAATCAGTTGTTAGTTTCACAGATATTTTCTTTTTTTAAATTTATTTCCATTGTGATTTTTTATTGTTTTCTTCTACTAACCTTGGGTTTTCTTTGTTTTTTCTACTTCATTTAGGTACAAGGTTAGATTGTTTTGAGATTTTTCTTATTTCTTGAAGTAGGCCTGTTTTGCTATAAACTTCCTTCCTAGAATTGCTTCTGTTGCATCCTAAGGATTTTGCAATGTTGTTTCCATTTTTATTTGTCTCAGTATTTTTTGATTCCCTCTTTGATTTCTTTGTTGACCTATTGCTTGTTTAGTAGCATGTTTTTGACCTTCACATTTTTTTTCCCCCATTTTTTAAAAAACTGTAATTGATTTCTAGTGTTATACTGTTGTGATCAGGAAAGATGCTTGGTAAGATTCCAGTCTTCCTAACTTTATTGAGACTAATTTTTAGCCTAATATGTGATCTATTGTGGAGGATATTCCATGTGCACTTAAAAAAAAAAAAAAAAACATATTCTGGTGTTTGACGATGAACTATTCTATGTCTGTTAAGCCCATCTGATTTAATGTGTCAGTAGAGCTACTGTTTTCTGTCTGGACGATCTATTCATTGTTGTAAGTGGGGCATTAAAATGTCCTCCTACTACTGTATTTCTCCTTTTAGGTCTGTTAATATTTGCTTTATATATTTAGGTCCTGCTATGTTGGATTCATATTTACAATTGTTATATCCTCTTGTTGGAGTGATCCCTTTATCCTTATGTAATGTGCTTCTTTGTCTCCTATTATAGTCTTCGTGTTAAAGTCTATTTTTGTCTAAGTATTACCACCACTTTTTTCTTCACTTTCATTTGCATGGAATATCTGCATTCATCACTTTCAGTACATATTTTTTGGTCTGAATTGAGTCTCTTCTATGCAGCACATAGACTGGTCTTTTTTTTTTTTTTTTTTTTTTTTTTTTAATCCATCCAGTCACTTTATATCTTTTGGTTGGAGCATTTAGTTCCTTTACATTTAATATAATTATTGATAGATATGTACTTATTGTCATTTTGTTAGCTGTTTATTGTTTGTTTTTGTAGCTCTCTGTTTCTTTACTCTTGTGATTTGATGACTTTCATAGTGCTTTGCTTGGATTCCTATTTTTTTGTGTATCTGTTATTGATTTTTAGTGCCATGAGGTTCATGTATAACACTATGTATACAACAGTTTAAATTGACAGTTGCTTATATTTGAACACATTCTAAAAGCACAGTACATTATTCTCTGCATGATTATGTATTTGAGATCATATTTTACATATTTTTATTTTTGTAGCCCTTAACTAATTATTATAGATGTGGTTGATTTTACTAATTTCGTCTTTTTACTTTTACAAGTAAAAAGACAATAAAAAATAATTATTGTCTTTGAATTTTTATACTAGCTTTAAGTGATTGATCTACTACTTTTACTGTATTTTGCTTTTGTAGTGAAAATTTTCTTTCATAATTTTCTTACTGCTAGTTATGGACTTTTCTGCTTAAAGGATTTCCTTCCACATTTCTTGTAACACTGGTATAGTGGTAATGAACTTTAACCTTCTGTCTGGAAAACTTTTAATCTCTCTTTAATTCTTAGTGGGTAGCACATTCTTGATTATAGGTTTTTTCATTTCAGCTCTTTGAATATATCATGCCAGTCTCCCTGGCTTGCAAAGTTTTGGTAAAAAATCAGCTAGTAGTTGTATGGGTGTTTTGTTGTAAGTAGTTGCTCTTCTCTTGCTGTTTTTTAATATTCTCTAACTTTACTTTTTGGCATCTTCCTTATTATGTCTTGTTTTGGACCTCTTTAGGTTCATCTTCTTTGTGGCTCCCTGTGCTTCCTGGACATGGATATCAGTTTCCTTCCCCAGGTTAGGAAAGTTTTCAGCTATTTTCTCTTCAAATAAGTTTTCTACCCCTTTCTCTCTCTTCTTTTGGGACCCATATAATGCAAATGTTTGTCTGCTTGATGTTGTCCTAGTGTCCCTTAACCTTTCCTCATTTAAAAAAATTCCTTTTCCTTTAGTTCTTCTGTTTGGATGATTTCCACTACCCTGTCTTCTAGATTGCTCTTCTGCATCCTCTAATTTGCTGTTGATTCCCTCTAGTATATATTTCATTTCAGTTATTGTATTGTAAAGAACTGATTGGTATATATATATATATTTTTTTTTTTTTTTTTTCTTCTATCTCCTTAAGTTTTCACTGAGTTCATCCACTCTTCTACGTTCAGTAAGCATCTTTATGACTATTACTTTGAATTCTTTATCAGGTAGATTGCTTATCTCCATTTAGTTTAGGTTTTGTTTTTTTTTTTTAACTGAGGTTTTGTCTTATTCTCATTTACAATATATTCCTCTATCTTGTTTTATCTCTCCGTGTTTGTTTCTTGGTTTTAGGTAGATTAGCTATGTGTCCTGTGTTAAAGGTAGTGTCCCGTGGGCCTAGAAGTACAATTCTCCCTGGTCACCAGAACCAGGCATTCTAGGGGTATCCTCTGTATGGGCTGTGTGACCTCTTGTGATTAGGCCACAAATGCTGTGGGCGTGCTGGTGGGCAGGCTAGCCCCTGGCACAGCTGGCTGAGGGGCCTGGCTGTGGCTGCTGTGGACATGCTGATGGATAGCATTAGGCCTCAGTGTGGCTGGCTCTGAAACCCAGCCACAACTAGTGTGGTATGCTGGTGGGCAGGGCTATCTACCCCCATCCCAGGGCTGGAGTCACTGTGAAGGGGTACCAGTCCCAACAGAGGCTGCCCCCTGGGTGGGAGCTGCTTTGGAGGGGCACCTGCCAGGGTGGGTGGGTTGGGTGGGGCAGGTCTGCAGGAGAATGATGAGCTATGCTAGTGAGGTAAATGGAAAGTACTAAATTATTGCTTGCCAGTGTTGGGCTAGCTAGGCTGAAGGTGGACAAGAAAAATGGTGTCTACTGGCACTTCTGTTCCTGAAGAAAGTGCCCAGCCTCTCCAGTACCCTAAAATTTGTCATTAAATCTTATGTCTGGCTCAGGTGATTTTCAAACTGCTGCCTCTTTGCTGGTTCTTGGATCAAGTGATACTGTCTGTAGGTCCTTAAACAGCAGAGTCTAGATTTCCTATGGGCCTCGGGTCTTCTGGAGTTAAACCCTACTGATTTCAAAAGCAGACATCATAGGGACCCATATTCCTGATGCAGATCCCCAAGAAGGGGGTGTTCCTGATGTGGAGTTGATCCCCTTTCTCCACAGAGAAGACCTCTACACCTGTGATATCCCTCCTGCTGTGGGTCACTATTGGATACTTCTCAAACTACTGTTTTTCCACTGGGTCTAAATGGTAAGCAAGCCTACATGTGAGCCTTCCAAGTGGGGAATCTCAGTTTCCGATAGCACTTGGGGACCCCGGACATCAACCTTGTCGATTTTCCAAGCCAGATGTACTGGGCGCTTGTTTCTCTGGTACAGATCCCAGGACCTGGAGTGCCTGATGTGGAGCACCAATCCCTTGCTCTTCTGTAATAAATGCCTAGCTGGTGAGAACCCTCCCTATTGGGTGCTGCCATTCTGTTGGGGGGGGGGGGTCGTGAGACTGTGTCTCTGCCTTTTTTACCTATCTTTACCCTTTGTTGTGGACAGCAGTTCATCTCATTTTTAGATCTTTTTTGGGAGGCAATAATCCATATGTTCCTGTAGAGTTGGTATGTTTGAGGGAGGAGGTGAGTTCAGGATCTTCTTATGCTGCCATATTGGACCTAATCTCCTGGATCCATAAATTTTTTTGTCTGCCCTTCCATATCTCTTTTCCTTTACTCTAAACTTGTTCTGTGTGGAGGGATGCTGACCTGTCTGGACTACATCAATGAGCCCACTTGCTTTCTGGCTTCTGGTTGGCTTTGGTTAACTGGAGGGCAGAAGAGTTGAGTCAGAGTATTTTAACCACCACCCCCCGCTTTCTCCTTGCTATGGCTAAAGGCTGGCTGTGCCTGTCTCCTATTGGGGTCCTCTCTGAAAGTTACAGTTCTATATGGATTCCTGTAACAATTTCCTCTCCTTGGGGACGAAGGAGTAACAGAAATCTCCTCCTGTGACTAGCCCGGGGGTACTCTGATTATCTCCTTATTGACTTTTCTAAACACTGACTAAACATTTGTACATAGTCCTTTTATTAAACTGCCCTTCATTGCCTAGTTTGCATATATCTGTTTCCTACTATAATAAATATATCAACTGAAAATGTGTGGTTTTAATAAACTTGAACATTAGGGAGTCCACCAGACATTACATATGTTGATATTTAAGATTTTTCAAGTTTCGTACATGATTATTAACAGTAATATATCTCACCTGTTCATAGACTTTGAACCTTCCAAAGGATAGTAGAAAAGAGCAATTATAGTGAGAACAGTTTCCATGGTGTTTGTAAGAGTTCTGGTACAGCAATACCACGTGAACCAAGAGCAAAACTGGCAAAAAAACTAAGAACAATTATAAGCAAACATATATTGAATGGGAAGTGGAAAAGCTCGGTATTACCTTCTTCTATGGAAAACAGCAAGTCAACATACTGCAAAAATCACATCAAAAGGTAAATGATATTGAAAACAGACATGCCCAAACATTGTTTCCAAGAAGTTATATCACACACAGGTCTGTGACGATTCCACATATATATATGTTAAAGTTAAGTTTATATTTTCAGGTAAATTCTTATGGCATTGCATTTGATTGAAGTCTCACTTCCCACTAAGAGAAGGCATAAAACAGGTTGATGATAGAGCTTAGAGAAGACTGAAGTTCATAAGTAGATTCTTCCAGTCAGTATTCCTGAAAATTGCCTTTTATTACTGACAAGTCTTTTGACGGTTTTTTATTGACTTTGGTTGGGAATGTTGCCTTATATTTTGATGAAAAATTAAGACAGCACAGGAGAGAATAAAAACATGACTATCAGGATGTATCGTTAAATTTTAATTTGGAAATTGACTAAAATAATAAACCAGTTTTTGGGAGAACATGCAAACAGAACCGTCAAGTCTACAAAGCAAATGTCTTCCAAAAAGCTTGTTAGCTGGTGCAAGGATGTTAAACTAGCTTCCTGTCTCTTGAAATGTAGCCTTTAAAAAATGTTCCAATTGTTTGTGGATTTAAAGACTTTTCTTAAACCAGAAGAATCTAGTACTGCTACTCTGGAGTAAGGATTTCAAAGGCATTATGCTTTTGCCATTTTAGGTTGAGCCTTCAGCAATGTACAGTATATAGAGACTGATTTTATCCTTGAATCAAATTAGGAAGGAGTCAATCACTACTCCAATCTGTCTTTTTAAGGCAAACAAACACCCTACCAGCAGATGTCTTATTAATGATTACTAAATTATTGATATTTATTAATAAATATTTAATAAATTATATTCCAGAAATGTGTTGATTGATTGGTCACTTGGAACTTGGAACACATTTTCCAGTAGACAGGATTAAAAAGGCAGTAAGATTTCTAAGCTGGCTCATATAAGTTTATTTAATTTAGGAAAGAGCCAAGTGAGGTTAACCACAATATTAAAGAATCCAATCACTCTTCAGAATATGGTTTCAATGGGAACCACTGAATGGCTGAATCCAAGACTGAGTGTGAGATCAGGAATCTCCCTACTGTGAAATAAAAAGTCTGACAAAAGACAGTTTTCTACACTACATTCTCTCCCTTACAGAGTCTATTTCAAACATTCTAGCTAGAGGTGAAGGAATGCTTCAGTGAAAACGTACTTCTTAGGCTCAGTCTCAGGTAGCTAGAGGTAGTGAACAAAGCCTGTAAACAGTGGATGTGATCTGTGAGGTAGGCAATTCCTACTGAGTTTTCTTTTTTTAAGAGTTTTTTTTTTTTTAATGTTTATTTATTTTTGAGAGAGAGAGACAGAGAGAGAGAGAGCATGCAGGGGAGGGGGAGAGAGAGAGGGAGACACAGAATCTGAAACAGGCTCCAGGCTCTGAGCTGTCAGCACAGAGCCCAAGACTGGGCTCGAACCCACAAACTGCGAGATCATGACCTGAGCCGAAGTTTGACGTTCAACCAACCAAGCCACCCAGGTGCCTCTAGCAATCCTACTGAATTTTATGGAAGGTGAGGCAAGGACTCTGACAGGTTTGATGAGTGAAGGTCCTTAAACAGGCTGTTCCTAGGGTTCAGCCTCTCACAGATTTTGAGGGCATCAGTGGCTTCTGTCACCCAAGGTGCAATCAGAAGGAAATATATGGCATGCACCACTTGCATTTTGTTATTCTTCATTATGGAAGTACCTCGAAAAAGTTGTATAAATTATCTTTTGAAGCTGTTTTGAGAATTGATATTTTTCCATGTGTTTCACGCCTGTAGGAATGAAGTAAGTGACATAGTTTCTAAAGTGTTTAGGACTTACCACCCATTTTGCCATTTGCTGATTTTCTAGTTGCTTCATTAATGAATAAAGCCTGATGTCTGCTACAGCAGACAGAAGTGCTTGGGCAAGTCTAGGAATCCAAATCTTCAACAGTTAAAAAAAAAAAAAAAAAGATATTAAAAACATCTTAATGGTTCATGTTGAATTATCATAAGAAATCAACAAACTGATCCAACTATCAATTAAAGGCCATTCTTAGTACAAAAATAGACAATATAGTATTCTTCTGCAAAAATAGTTTTGTTTTTTTTTACAAAAATTATATTAATTTTTCAGGGAAATGCCCAAGGTAGTTTTATCATTCTCATTCTTGCTCTGTAATTTATATATTACAACACTACTACTTTTAATTTAGATAGCCAGCAAAACATTTCATTGTGTTAAGATTCTATTTTACAAGGACATTTAGTGGTTTTTGTTAAATTTTTATGAACTATATACAGTAATGTGTACTAGGTATCATACTAAGTACTTTATATGTATCAGCTCATTCAGTCCTGCTAACAATCCCTGTGAGATAGGTACTACTTTATAAGTGAGGAAACTGAGGTACAGAGAGGTTAAATAATTTTCCCAAGGCTGCACAGCTAGTTAGTGTGGAAACCAGAATTCAAACCCAAGTCTGCCTACTTCTAAAGCCTGTGCTTTTAACTACTAAGTTACATTACTTCCCCATCCTGCAATAAAGATGATAAAATTACTTTTTTTTTTTCATAAAAGGACAAGTATTCCACAGTTATAGAAACATAGTAATCAGATGACATTAAAAAGTAATTTAAGGGGAGCCTGGGTGGCTCAGTGGGTTAAGCATCTAACTCTTGATTTCAGATCAGGTTATGATCTCCCTGTTCGTGAGATTGAGCCCTGGATCAGGCTCCGTGCTGACAGCCAGAGGCTGCTTGGGATTCTCTCTCTGGCCCTCCATTGCTCACACTCTCTCTCTCTCATAATAAATGAATACTTTAAAAAAAAAGTAAATTTAAGAGTAAAACTAAAGAATAAATGTACTATAACTTAATTACAGTTAGTAATTCTAATGCTACACATTGACATCTTTGAGAGTTTTAAAACAATGTCAGTTATTATTAACAAAATAACACAATGATAGAACACAATTTAAACTTAGTTTGTTCAAGGGTGCCTGGGTGGCTCAGTCGGTTAAGTGTCCAACTTCAGCTTAGGTCATGATCTCACGGTTCATGGGTTCAAGCCCTGTGTCAGGCTCTGTGCTGAACTGTTGCTCAGAGCCTGGAACCTGCCTCAGATTCCGTGTCTCCTTCTCTCTCTGCCCCTCCCCAACTCGTGCTCTGCCTCTGAAAAATAAATAAATGTAAAAACACGTTTTTAAAAAAAAATTTAATGTTTTATTTATTTTTGAGACAGAGAGACAGAGCATGAACAGGGGAGGGGCAAAGAGAGAGAGGGAGACACAGAATCCGAAACAGGCTCCAGGCTCTGAGCTGTCAGCACAGAACCTGATACGGGGCTTGAACTCACAGACCACGAGATCATGACCTGAGCCGAAGTCGGACACTCAACTGACTGAGCCACCCAGGTGCCCCTAAAAACAGGTTTTTTAAACTTAGTTTGTTCAAAAGATGTGTTTCTAAAAATATATGTAAATTTGTATTTCTGTTAGATCAGTCTTTATTAACTTTATAGTTAAGTGGCTTTACTATCAGGTATCAGTGGCTTCTAATACTTTATGTTCCTTTTCTTTGTCAATAATCTGTAAATTAAAAAATCTGTAAATTAATGTTTAAGTCTTAAAGGTATGCTGTACTTCATAATTTCACTTAAACTGTGTCCTGTAAAATACAGCAAAAGACATCTATGTACATACCTTGTTTACTCTGCATAAAGATCTATATGCTTATGTCTTATCTTTCAGGCCTGAAAGTAGTTCATGTGAAAAGCCAATTTGGCTACAAATAATATAAGCCAACAATATGAGGAAGTCACTAAAACTAAAAGAATCCTTGTGCATTGACAGAAGTATAGTATTTATGGAGTTAATGGTTACACTGTATTCTGAAGTAGTTACACTAGCTTTCTTTCTATTTTTTTTCAAAAAAATTTTTAATGTTTATTTTTGAGAGAGAGAGAGAGAGAGACACAGAGTGAGTGGGGGAGGGGCAGAGAAAGAGGGAGACACAGAATCTGAAGCAGGCTCCAGGCTCTGAGCTGTCGGCACAGAGCCTGACGCAGGGCTCAAACTCACGAACTGTGAGATCATGACCTGAGTCGAAGTCAGATGCTCAACTGACTGAGCCATCCAGGTGCTCCTACTCTAGCTTTTAATAATGTATTCAGTTTGGAGACCTACATTTTAAGACAGATATTAACAAATTACAGGATGTCTAAAGCACATTATCTGATTATGATACTTAAAACTGGAGACGTTTATCCTGGATAAATAAAACTTTTTGAATGGCTGTCATGTAGGAATCTTGAATTTAAAAGAAGGTTGATTTTTAGTACAACACAAATGGAGATGTAAACTCTCAGTTATTAGAAGTCTCTCCAGACTTTTTTTTTTAGACATTTTATTTTTCTTCTTTTTTTAAGTTTACTTATTTTGAGAGACAGAGCAGAGGAGGGGCAGAGAGAGAGAGGAAGAGAGAGGATCCCAGGCAGACTCTACGCTGTCAGCACAGAGAACCCCCTCTCCAGACTTTTAAGATACCATAATTTTCTAGGTTATAGTAAGGACCTGAGAAGAATTAAATAATAGTTACATATGGCCCTTGAAAATAAAAAGTAGTGGGATGGGGCGTATGAAGGAACATGCAAGGGGTAAACCTTGAGTATGATGCTGTGTTAGCAGCTTACCATTCTCCTGTTCTTGAAATTCCTGATTCCTCCATTAAACTCCAGAGGCCGAATGCCCTTGTGCATCTTCTGACTATTGAAAGCCCCCAGTGTGGTAACCTGTTCAGGTCTCCCTTCTATATCCCTTTCCTCTCACATGTGCTAAGCCAGTGCTGTCCAGCAGAACTATATATAACATGAGCCACATAATTTAAAAGTGTATAGTTGCCAAATTAAAAAGTAAAAAAAAAAAAAAAAAAAAATCCCAAACAGGTAAAATTAATTTTAGTTATTTTAACCCAATATATCTAAAATATTATCATTTCGTCAAAATAAAAAATTGCAGAAATATTTTACATTTTTATTTTATACTTATTTTTTGATATCCAGTATGTATTTTACACTAACAGCACTTCTCAATTTGGATTAGCCACATTTCAAGTGTTTAATAGACACATGTGGCTAGTGGCTACCATATTAGTGCAATTCTAAGCCATTCCTAATTCTGTATACACACTTTATGCAGTTTGGAGAGAAGCTATCTGGTAAGAGCATTAGGCTGTGAATAAGTAGACCTAGGATTTAGTTTTAGCTCTGCTTTAAAAAAAATTTTTTTTAATGTTTATTTTTGAGAGAGAGAGAGAAAGAGCACGAGCAGGAGAGGGGCAGAGAGAGCAAGACACAGAATCTGAAGCAGGTTCCAGGCTCTGATCTGTCAGCACAGAGCCTGACACGGGGCTCGAACACACAAACCACAAGATCGTGACTTGTGCCAAAGTTGGACGCTCAACTGAGCAACCCTGACTCTCCTAGCTCTGCTTTTGACATGCTGTGACCTTGGTCTATTTACCTTACTTCTCTGACCACTTCTAGTTTCAAAATTATGTAATCTATGTTTAAAATAATCAATTATGACAGTATGAGTGACCAAGTGATAGCATCTTAATGTTTCTCCACCTGGTCAAGTTCCAGATAGGACAGAGGTTTTGGGGAACACAGCAGGGTGGGGATGGGGACTATAGGAGGCTTACTTTAAATCACAAAATGGCCAGGTGGGTCAGCTACATGTTGAGGAAAGTGGATTGGTTCTGAAGGAATAGGAAGTTTTCTATCTTGAAGACTCCTTCATTCATAATATAACCTACTTCTTGGCATATAAGATATCCTTAATATGTATATGCCTGTGTTTCCAGAGTTTATAGTTATCCTACACAATCTAGAAGCCCTGACAGGAGAAGAGAATTCACAGCTCCTAACTTCTGCATGTATCAATGGGAGAAACTCTGCAACTGCTGTAAATTCTCCTTCGCCATGATCCTTCCATGTGTCTTTCTTTCCAGGCTCCAAAAACCCCTCAGGATTTGGATTACCTTTGGAATTCTGGGCCACTTCCCTAACAGAAAATGGGGAAGTCCCAAACTTCTGAGTCTAACCTGATGACAGCTTAAAGGAAAATTAGTTTAGAGAATCTTTGGCACCAATAGTTCTTCTTTTGTACCCTCTCTTGGCAAATGACCCCAGAAATTTATGATTTGGCAATTACAATCTAACTTACTACTGCTGCCTAATTACTACATACATAGCACAATGATTGTGTATATCATTAAATTCTTGTGAAATTAATTTTCCCTAGGTTTTAATTTCAACACTAAATCCTGAGTAGGTTTATATGTATTTAGTCTTCATAAGCTCCTATAACATGGTCTTCTGCTGGCAAATTAAAAAAAAAAAACAAAAAAAAAACTAGCTACAACACGGCTGTCATGTGATTCTTTCATGAAGGAAGAATACTTCTAAAGTCCAAATAATGAATATACAATGTAGTCATCCTCAAAGTCTGCATATCTTAACAGGATTCCTTGAAGGAGGACACTTCCATGCTCGGTTTTGTGTTTTAGCATGTAATGAAGAGTTACACATCACAGTACGTCTTTGGAACTGTGGGCTTCCTAGATATGGTCAGAGTTTAGCAGTATCTTTCTAAAAACAAATATTCTGATACCACTATCATTTGGTTAAAATACATTAGCCTTTTAAAAAGGGTAGAATAAATCTACTTTTAATTACTATCAGTTAGTTAATATAGATTGTTAGCCTTTTTAAAAGGATGGAGTAAGTCTACATTTAATAACTGTTTTGATTACTTTTATTTAAACTTACCAGCAGCTGAACACTATCTTTCCCCAAAAGATGTAGAATCTTGTAAATGCTTGCAAAGATTAAGGGATAAGTGTAACCCCTCAATCGTTCTGTCCATTCCCAGGTCAAATAACCATAATTAGTAATATTAAGGACTAATGTTAAATAGCACTGAAACAAAACCTATTTTCATTTCTATGCATAAAGCTCTTTTTTTGACAAAGAAGCTTAAAAACACAGCATTTTATACTGGTTTTTCAAACTAAAAATAGAATCGACCAATTAAACTCATAACTTCTTCAAGATGGGAATGTGCTTTTTTACTTCATCTACATCCTCCACAGTACTGAGCACTATGGGAATACATGCTAGTTAAAGGCTGAGTCAAGTATATTAACATCAAAGAAAGATATAGAAGAAATATTAGTGTAAAATAATGGTATACTTCGATAAGTTAAAATTACTTAGAGAATATATGGAAAATCGACTAAAAATACATAATAGAAGCTAACACAATTTCGAAGATGAATATACATTCGTAATATAGGAAAGAAACTACAAAGGATATTTGAAAACCATGTGATGTGCAACTTCAAGAGACTGCCAATATTCATCTGGAACAAAACTTGTCTGGACTAAAAAACAGTTACATATTCGTAATGCTATAGTAAACAAGACCAGATAAATGTTTTCACCAAGAAGATCTGAAAAACAAAACAAAACAGGTAATTGTGGCATAAAAGTCAGGCAAGTTCCACTTGCAGAACTAATGCTCTGGTTGGCCCCTTGCTTAGATTCTGTTAAGTCACCGTAGAGAACTCTGGCCTCTCTACACTCTGGCCTCTCCCGTCAAAACAGAACTGGGCTGAAAGTTATACAAGGGCCAGAGTCTCACCATTGGGTAATTGCCACTCCTTTCATCTTTCTTGGAACTAACTGTATAAAGAGAATAGTAAGATAAATACTGAAAAAGAGACTGGGTTAACTAAAGCCTGAGGCTATATGGGTATCTAATGAAAGAAACCAGCTAACAAAGTACTAAGGAGCAACTCTTCTATATATGTCAAACAGTGGCATATCAAATGGTCCTTTGTATGTTTTTAAATAGCCTTTATTGATGTTTATGCAAGGTGCTGAGTTCATTCCTTCACACGCCTTACCTCGTTTAATCCTCCCTCCAAACTATGCTAAAAAGTAGATATTGGTCCTGTTTTACCTAGGAAATTGAGACTAAGACGTTAAACTGTCTCGTCCAAAGTCAAAAAGGTTGTAAATGACTAAACAGGACTCAACACAGGTCTATCTGCTGCATCCAAAGCCCTGCTCTTTACCACAAGTGGGCAGTCTGCAGGCTGAATACAGAGTTTTTGGGGGTTTTTTGTTGTTTTTTAATGTGAACCTAGTTGCCAACATTTTAAAATCCTATTTTATATTAAAATCTATATTGTAGCATTTCAAAACTAAGAACTGATGCAGAGCTCAAATGGCAGCAACTGGCTGGTTCTGAAATATAAGGTGCTTTAACTTATTTAGACGTGCCTGTCTGGCCTCCTGAGCATTTGTGTTTGCACTCTAATCCATTTTGAGTCTTTTGCTATCATTCTAGGTTCCTGCCACTCTCCTTCTTTCTTCTCCAGGAATCACATTTAAACATTTTCCAGACAATTGGTACATTCAACACAACATACATGCCCCATCTCAACTTTCATCTTTCAGAAACACTTAAAGAAACCTCCCGACTGAAATATATCTGCTGAAAGCATACCTTGTGAAAAAACCCTTTTACTCTGTGGACTGGGGAGAATAAACAGTACACAGAACTGGCCCTTGGACAGGTGATCTTGAATCCCTAAAAGTTCAACTATTTGTCCAGCTGCCTCTCCCTTTCCCCGCGTCACAACCCTCCTTCTTCATTTAGCAAAATGATTCTCCCCTTTCTTGGTCTCAGGTTTCCAGAAGAGAAACGCGGCATTCTTTTCAGCCACTTATACCGTGCTTGGTATATATAATGCGCTCAAATATTTACTGAATGAATGAGAAGTCCATCTTTATATTAAAACCCCCCTCCGACATATCAAAAATCCACTTGCTGGGGTGATTTTTCTCCTGTCAACATCATCACGACATACCAAAGAGAAGACAGAGGGGGCGGTGGGAAAAATAAATGGGTTAGGAGTCAGAGCTGGTCTCACCCCATCCAGGAATCAACCCCTCCGCGGCTACGAAACCTCAGGTAACTCCCGGACTGGGTACCCCCTTTCTAAAATGGGGGTGGCAACGTCATGTAAATTCACTCCACACGGCCGGCGGCGGCAGAATTAACTGATGCAGAAAAGCACCCTGCAAGAGGCAGGGATCGAGAATCCGGTCTCGATCGCACGATTTCTTGGCAACCCTACCCAGCAGATGGAGCCCTAGCTCAGGGTCCGCGGCTTCCCGCCACTGCCTCGGAGCTCCGCGCCCGCACCCCATCACTCACCTCCGCTGCGCTCGGAGCTATTCGGGGGGCTGAGGTACAAAGTTGACTTTCTCTTTCGCAGCTTCATCTTCTCGTGGGAGCGGTTCTGCAGACCGCGGAAAAAGAGTCGGCCGTTGCCACCTTCTTGCTCCATCCTGCACCTATTTCGATACCTACTGAGGATCCCCTGACACCTCAGTCCCTCGGAAGAAGGACCCTGAAGTAACGCGCGTTGCTCTTCCGCTCATTAAATTTGGCCACTGCAGCAGCCGTAGCTCGCAGGCGCGGAGATACCTGGGAAAAGGCAGCCTCCTCACGCCGGCCTGCGAAGTTTGTCTTTGCTTCGGAATGTTGCACGTTTGTCTGGCGCGGGTAAGCTTTGTCGTGAGCTCGCCTGCGTTTTTCCTTTGGCTTCTCCTTCTCGTGAGATTGCTGCCGGGACTTGGCTTCTAGGTCTCTGAGCCCAGGTTTCTCTTCCGGAAGCTGCTGGAAGGAGCTGGAGCTCCCTTGCGCTGGGGCAGGCAGGAGGCGGGGTCAGCGAAGCCACGGCCGCGCGTTCGGGACGTTTTGGTGGTAAAGATAATAGTAAACGTGTTTGCGTGACATTTCACTATTTGGGTGGTCGCTCAGTAACTGTCGAACCAAGTGGGTAGGGTAGGATGATTTAAGCTGATGTACAGATGTGGGAAATGAGGTTCGGAAAGGTTAAATGACTTGGGTAGGGTCACTTAGCAAGCTAGCGGCAAAAGAGGGAATCTCCCTATTTGGTGTGGTTTATCTTCCAAACAGCTGACTTGCTTTTTTTTTTTTTTTTATTTCTGTTACATTCAGCAGGCGATTAACCATAGCATGCTTCGTAAGCTGTCATTTATTTAGATTTCTTCTCCATTTTAGCGATATTAAGGACAACCTGGTTTCTAGTACCGGTTCTGCCACTAATTTTTGTAACCTCGGGGGCTGGTCTAGGTGACGGTGAAAGATTGCTATCAGAAAACATGAAAATCTTTTACTTTGCTTTCTTCTTTCATAAACATGTTTTCTCCAGAAACTAAGGTGTTCTCAGGTATAATTTTCTGAGAAATAGTGGAGTTTTAACTCCTCAGCTTTTAAAAGTAAACCCAGCCAGATCTCCTTTATATTTTTATCAAAAGTGGATGGAAATTATTTATGTTTGATGTCTACTTGTACCTTCTAAAGCATCAAAGGGAACTCACAAAATCTTTTAGCCTGTTTTTAAAAATTGTTTTTAATCACACATACTACCAAAACCCCTAAAATAGTTTAAAAAGGGGGGGGCAATAATGAAAAGTAACAATTCTCTTTCTTCTACTTCAGATTGGATTGACAGTCACTTTCAACTTCTGGGAGCTGTTTGTTACAGTAGTTAGCTTCATGTAGTATGTGAAGGTGTAAACAGTATGTCTCTCTCCGCCCCCTCACTTTTGCCATTTTAAAAATTATCCATTTAAAACTATGGAGAATATGCTGTAATAGGATTTAGCTTTGTCTCACACCATCCCCAACCCTCATTTGCCATACTCCCTATATATTTCTATTCGTGCTTTAGTTAAATCAAGTGATATGTACATATTATGATGAAAATACTATTCACTCTGGAACAAGGTAGAGACATAGAACCTTTTCAAGGATGCTGTGCTAAGTTATTGCTTTGCTTCCCATTTTTTTTTGTACGCAGATCTGAAGATCTTTCCTGGATGTGGAGTATAATTTTTCAAAACCACTGTGTGGCAGAAGCACTGAATACATTTGTTGAAAAATGTTTGGGAGATTGACTCTTCCACAACTGCTTTTTGCTAGCATCCTTGGAATTGCTGGAGGAATGTATATTTATCAACCAATATTTGAACAGTACTACCGAGATAAGGTGGAATTTAAAGAAAAGTTGAAATTGACACAAGAATCAGAAGAGAAGAAAAGTTAATACTACATGGAATTGAACTGCAATTGTTTAAAGTTCTATTGAAATTATACACTGACTATAAATAATGTAGTAAGAACTTCTCAAATCTATTTTAAACATAAATAAATCATAGGCCATGATTTTAAAACAAACATTGTCGATTTTTGTGTTTACTTTTATTTGCCATCTTACGTCTTTCAACCAAGACAGATTAGTATTGTCTTAAGTATATTTATTTATTTTGAGAGAGAGAAAGAGCATGCATGGTGTGTGTGAGTGGGGGAGGGACAGAGAGAGAGAGAGGGAGAGAGAGAATCCCAAGCAGGCTCTGCGCTGTCAGCACAGAGCCTGACATAGGGCTCAAACTCACTAACTGTGAGATCATGACCTGAACCAAAACCAAGAGTTAGACACTTAACCAACTGAGCTACCCAGGTGACCCTAGTAATTTTTTTAAAGACTAAAATGAATGTCTTAAGGAGTATTTTGTTTCCTAGTTGAGGTTAATTTTTCTGGGAATGCAGCATATACAGAATCATGGGAAGATCCTTTATATTTTTAAAATAGCTGAGAATGATGTTTATAGCACTGTTTATAGATGAAGTGGATCAAGTTAACTATCTTAGGCAGAATGTGCCTCAAGTAGCCTACAATTAGCCTGGTTTAATATACTTGAGCAGTCTTTCAGCCCCAGGCAGAATGGAGGAATAAATTGAGAATTGGGGTAGCCCAGAGCAAGGTGGGGTTTTAGAGAAGATAGTGTTATATAAGATGGCAGATATGACACAGGATCTGTTTAACATAAGCAAATTTACATTAATAATGGTGGTAAAGGTGGAATTAATTTGTTATGAATCTATTATTTATGTATGTAAAGAATTTTTTGAAATCACTAAGAACTAATAATTTTTATTCTAATCTTAAGCTTGTATTTTCATTGAGAGCTATCAATGTAATCACATGTACAAAATGCTTTATTTAAAGCAACTCTTTTATTGTTAGTTTCTTTTTCTTTAAAAGTAAATTTATTATAACTTAATCTAAGCTATCTATGTTGAATGGAAGCCAGCATAGGTAATTTTTTTTAAAAAGAGTGAAGAAAAAATTACAAAAATAGTACATGTTCATTAAAAATTCAAACGATACAAAAATGAACAAAATGAAAAGTGAAAATTATTGATGCATATACTGATTTAATCTGTCCCTCCAACAGTTTAGTGTGAGCTTTTGTGACTGTTTTTCCTCTATGCACATAAAAGTACACATGATAATTTTATTTTATTTTTATTTATTTATTTTTTAATATGAAATCTATTGTCAAATTGGTTTCCATACAGCACCCAGTGCTCATCCCAAGAGGTGCCCTCCTCAATACTATCACCCCCTTTCCCCTCCCTCCCACCTCCCATCAACCCTCAGTTTATTCTGTTTTTAAGAGTCTCTTATGGTTTGGCTCCCTCCCTCTTTAACTTTTTTTTTTTTTCCTTCCCCTCCCCCATGGTGTTCTTGCTAACTTAAAAATACACATGAAAATTTTAATTCATCTACCAAGTATTTACTATGTGATAGGTTTAGCTTTGCTTGACTACAGATAGATTCTCTTGCATGAGTTTTCTCATCATGGAACCCAGGCTCAAGGAGCATCCCCTTTCTGGGATATGACAATATAGGACTGAGAGACAGAGGAAACTTGGAATTGTAAGCTTCTGCTCAACTGTGGCAAATGTCAAGCCTTGTCATATTCTTTTGGTTTATAGCAAGCACATCACATAGTCAAGCCCAGAGTCAAGGGCAGGGACACAGACTTCATACAGGGTACAGAGTCAAGTCATATGACAATGGGCAAGAATATATGATCCTGTTATATCCAAGGAATGATAAACCCATATATGTAGCATCAAATTAAATTGAACTGCTTTTGATATTCCTGAGAATGATGGCATTGTCAGTTTAGCATTTACATACCAAGCGGCAGAGAATGAGTTAATTTTTTTTCTAATAAAGATATTGCAGCTATTTAAATGAAGGTCACAATGAGATACCCACTTGACATACAAACAAAAAAGATGGAAAAATAATAAGTGTTAGCAAGGATATGGAGAAATTGAAACACTGATCCACTGCTGATGGGAATGTAAAACTTCAGTTGCTGTGGAACAATTTGGCAATTCCTCAAAAAGTTAAGCAGTGTTACCTTATGACCCAGTAATTTTACTTCTAGGTATATATCCAAGAGAAGTGAAAACATGTCCACACAAAAATTTATACATGAATGTTCATAGCTTCATTATTATAATAACTAAAAAAGTAGAAATTACACAAATGTCTATCAATGGATGGATAACAAATTATATTTCCACACAGTAGAATATTGCTCAGCCATAATTAATGAAATAGTGATACACGGTACAACATGAATAAACTTGGAAAAACATGAAAGAAGATGGTCACAAGAGACCCTCTATTGTAATTCCATTTATATGACATGTCTAGAACAGGCAAATGGAGAGAAACAAAGATTAGTGGCTGCCAGGATATGGGGTTTCTTTTCAAAGTGATGAAAATGTGTTGGAACTAGATAGTGGTGATCAGTGACAACTTTGTCAATATACTAAAGACACGGAATTGTACACTATAAAATAGTGAACTTTATAATAATTCTATCTCAATAAAGCTGTCTTAAAAAAAAAAAAGAAAGAAAGAACAAGGATACAGCATCCAGAATAGCTGCAATTGAGATAGTTCATTCTTTCTGCCACAATCCATCTAGTTTGTTTTTTATGTGTAATAAAAAATACATAGCATGAAATTCATTATTTTTACAGGTTTTATGTGTACAATTCAGTGGCATTAAGTACATTCACACTGTTGTGTAACCATCACCATCCATTTTTCTCTAGAACTCTTTCCATTTAAATTTTGCCAGGCCCAGAGAGGTGAATTCAGTGGGGATATAGAGACTCTGCCCACATCCTTAAAATCTTTAAAGATGGCATTAATGTCTGCAGTTCTTTGCTTAAATTGCTTCTCATTTACTGTTTTAGCCAGGGAAAGCATATTCAGAGGCTTTCAGTTGGTTCTTTCTACAATAAGGATTTGGTAGGGACTGAATGTGACACCCCTGGCAAAATTCATATGTTGAAACCCTAATCCCCAGTGTGATGGTATTTGGAGGTGGGGCCTTTGGGAGGTAATTAGATTGTGCAGGTGGAGCCCTCATGAATGGGATTAGTGCCCTTATAAGAAGAGATACAGGAGAGATGATCACTTTTTTCACCATGTTAGGATTATAGCAAGAAGGTACAAACTGGAAAAGGGCCTTCTCACCAGACACTGAATCCATGAGCACCTTGATTTTGGACTCCCCAGCCTTCAGAACTGTAGGAAATATTTGTTGTTTAAGTCACCCATATTATGGTATCCTGTTACAACAGTCTAAGGCAGGGTTCCATAAGGTCAGTGATTATAGTGTATGGTCCTTTTAATGTATTGTTGAATTTAGTTTGCTAATATTTAATTGAGAATTTTTGTGTCTATATTCATCAGGGATATTGGCCTGTAATTTTCTTTTTTTGTGGCATTCTTAACTGGTTTTGGTATTAGAGCCTTGTAAAATGAGTTTAGAAGCATTCCCTCCTCTTAAGCGTTTTTGGAAAAGTTTGAGGATAGGTATCGAATCTTTGAATGTTTTGTAGAATTCACTGGTGAAGCATCTGGTCCTGAGCTTTTGTTTGTTGAGAGGTTTTTGATTACTGATTCAACCTTCTTACTGGTAATTTGTCTATCCCAATTTTCTATTTCTTCATTGATTCTGTCTTGGAAGATTATCTGTTTCTAAGAATGTATCCATGTCTTCTATGTTGTCCAGTTCATTGGCAAATAATTGTCCATAGAAGTCTCTTACGATCCTTTGTATTTCTCTAGTACCAGCTATAACCTCTCTTGCTAGTTTTACTAACTTGAGCCTTCTCTTTTTGGTAAGTCTAGCTAAAGGTTTGTCAAATTTGTTTATCCTTTCAAAGAACCAACTCTTAGTTTCATTGATTTTTAAATTTTATTTTTAGTTTCTATTTTATTTATGCTGTGATCTTTCTTATTTTTTTCTTTCTACTAACTTTGGGCTTTATTTATTCTTTCCTAGTTCTTTGAGATGTAAAGTTATTTTATTTGAGATTTTCCTTGTTTCTTGAGGTAAGCTTGTATCATTATGAACTTCACTATTAGAACATTTTTTGCTGCATCCCATGGATTGTGAATTGTTATAGTTACATTTTCATTTGTCTCAAGGTATTTTCTGATTTCCTCTTTGATTTTTTTTGTTGACCCATTGATTGTTCAGTAGAATGTTGTTTAATTTCTACATATTTGTGATTTTTTTTTTTTTTTTTTTTTTTAGTTTTCTGCTTGTAATTTTTTTTAGTTTCATGCCATTGTGATCAGAAAAGATGCTTGATAGGATTTCGGTCTTATTAAATCTATTGAGGCTTGTTTTGTGGCCTAACATGTGATCCATCCTGGAGAATGTTTCATGTGCACTTGAGAAGCATGAGTATTCTGCTGCTTTGGGATTAAATATTCTGTATTTAGCTATTAAGTCCATCTGGTCTAATGTGTGGTTTAGGCCAATGTTTCCTTATTGATGTTCTATCTGGATGATCTATCCATTGATGTAAGTAGGGTGTTAAAGCACACTACAATTATTGATGCAGACAATTTCTTCCTTTAGATCTGCTAATATTTGTTTTATATGTAGGTGCTCTTATGTTGGGTGCACAAATATAATTTTTATATCCTGGGTTGGGTTGACTGCTTTTTCAACAGGTAATGCCCTTTGTCTTTTATAGTCTTTGTTGTAAAGTCTGTTTTTTCTGGTATAAGTATAGTTACACCAATTTTCTCTTCATTTTTATTACATGGAATATTTATTTAATCTCTTCCCTTTCAGTCTAGGTGTGTCCTTACTTCTGCAGAGTTTCTTTTAAGCAGTATATAGATGAGTCTTGTTTTTTTAAGTCCACTCAGCTTCTCTGTGTCTTTTGATTAGAGAATTTACATTTAAAGTAATTTTTTTATATTTATTTTATTTTATTTTATTTTTAATGTTTATTTATTTCTGAGACAGAGACAGAGCATGAGTGGGGGAGGGGCAGAAAGGAAGGAAGACACAGAATCAGAAGCAGGCTCCAGGCTCTGAGCTGTCAGCACAGAGCCCGACGCAGGGCTCGAACTCACAAACCATGAGATCATGAACTGAGCTGAAGTTGGTTGCTCAACCGACTGAGCCACCCAGGTGCCCCAAAGTAATTTTTTAAATTTTAACTTGTTTTATTTATTTATTTTTTAAATTTACATCCAAATTAGTTAGCACATAGTGCAACAATGATTTCAGGAATAGATTCCTTAGTGCCCCTTACCCATTTAGCCCATCCCTCCTCCCACAACCCCTCCTGTAACCCTCAGTTTGTTCTCCATATTTACGAGTCTCTTTTGTTTTGTCTCCTTCCCTGTTTTTATATTATTTTTGCTTCCCTTCCCTTATGTTCATCTATTTTGTCTCTTAAAGTCCTCATATGAGTGAAGTCATATGATTTTTGTCTTTCTCTGACTAATTTCACTTAGCATAATACCCTCCAGTTCCATCCACGTGGTTGCAAATGGCAAGATTTCATTCTTTTTGATTGCTGAGTAATACTCCATGGTATATATATACCACATCTTCTTTATCCATTCATCCATCGATGGACATTTGGTCTCTTTCCATACTTTGGCTATTGTTGACAGTACTGCTATAAACATGGGGGTGCATGTGTCCCTTTGAAACAGCACACCTGTATCCCGTGGATAAATGCCTAGTAGTGCAATTGCTGGGTCGTCGGGTAGTTCTATTTTTAGTTTTTTGAGGAACCTCCATACTGTTTTCCAGAGTGGCTGCACCAGCCTGCATTCCCAACATTTAAAGTAATTATTGATAGGTATGTACTTATTGCCATTTTGTTAATTGCTTTCCAGCTGGTTTTGTATTTCCTGTTTGTTCCTTTTTTCTTCTTTCACTTTTTCTCTGTGCTTTAATGACTTTCTTTAGTGTTATGATTAGTTTTTTCCTTTCATTATCTTTTGTGTATCTATAATAGGTTTTTCCTTTATGCTTACCATGTGGTTCACATATAATAGCCTATATATATATATATATATATATATGTATATTTTAAGTCAATAGCAACTTAAATTTTTACATATTCTAAAGCCTCTACATTTCTAGTCCCCTACCATGTTTTATGTTGTTTTTATTAAAAAAATTTTTTTAAGGTTTATTTGTTTTGAGAAAAAGAGAGAGCAAGAGCAGGGAAGGGAGGGAAGGGGCAGAGAGAGAGAGGGAGAGAGAGAGGATCCCAAGCAGGCTCCATGCTGTCAGCATGGAGCCTGATGTGAAGCTTGATCTCACAAACTGAGAAATTATGACCTGAGCAGAAATCAAGAGTCAGATGCTTAACTGACTAAACTACCCAGGTGCCCCCCTCCCCCATGTTTTATGTTTTTGATGTCATATTTTATATCTTTTTATTTAGTGTATTTGTTAACTAGTTATTATAGTTATGTTTGTTACGTTTGTCTTTTAACCTTAATCCTAGCTTTATAAATGGTTTGTCTCCTGCTTTTACTATATATTTATTTGCCTTCAGTGAGATTTTTACTTTTATATTTTCTTGTTATTAGTGTGTTTTCTTTTCTGCCTAAAGATATCCCTTTAATATTTCTTGTAAAGTTGGTTTAGTGATGATGAGCTCCTTTAGCTTTTGCTTGCATGGAAAAATCTTTATCTCTCCAATTCTGAATGATAGATTTACTGGGTAGAATATTCTTGGTTGGAAGTTCTCTTTTCTTCAGCACTTTGAATATATCATGCCACTCCCTTCTGGCCTGCATAGTTTCTGCTGAAAAATCAGCCAGTAGTCTTAAGGGGTTCCCTTGTACATATTTTTTTTTTCTCTTGGTGCATTTAAGACTTTTTCTTTAACTTTTGACATTTTAATTATGATGTGTCTGGATGTGGATCTCTTTGGAGTTTTTTGTCCTTTTCTCTCTTCTCCTTTTGGGACTCCTACACTACTAATGTTATTCTGTTTGATGTTGTTCCGTAAGTCTCCTAATCTATCTTCTCTTTTTAAATTTCCATTTTCTTTTTGTGGCTCTGTTTGAGTGAGTTCCATTGCCTTGTCTTCTTGGTGACTGATCCATTTTTCTGCATCATCTAGCCTGCTGTTGAATCCCTATAGTGTATTTTTCAGTTCAGTTATGTTCTTCAGCTCTGTGACTTCTGTTTAGTTCTTTCTTATATTTTCTACCTCTTTGTTGAAGTTCTCACTGTATTCAACCATTCTTCTCCTGAGTTTGGAGAGCATCTTTATGCCTATTACTTTGAACTCTAGCAGGTAGATTACTTGTTTGCATCTCATTAAGGTCTTTTTCTGAGGTTTTGTCTTGTTCTTTTATTTGGAACATACTTTTACTGTTTCCTCTTTTTCCATGACTCTTCATGCTTGTTTCTGAGTATAATGCAAACTAGCTACCTGTCCCAGCCTTGAAGGAGGTATCTTACTTTGAAGGAGATAGGAGGTGAAACTTGTTTTTCAACCTTGCCCTAGATCTTATTTGTCTTTGGAATCTTTGTGATTGCCTAAGTAGACTGATTTATTCTTGAAGGGTTCCAGTTGTTGACGGTGTGCTAAGACCTGTGATCTCAGTCAGCACCTGGGTTCAGGCTGATTGGAAGCCAGATCCTTAGGCAGCAGCTTTTAACATATGTAAATATATATAGTCCTTTGGCACACAATTGTAGACCCTGCTGACCTCTAGGTCAGGCGATCTGGAGGGTTCTCTTGGGTAAGAGTCATAAAAATCAGGACTTCAGATGAGTGTATAAACTCCTTTCTGGGAAGTACCAGTAAGCTGTGATGAAGTCAAGGGAGGATGCAAAGACGGTGATTCCCTGCCTACATTCCCAGGTAGTGCCTCTGTGGTCTGTAGATATCTGACAAACCTAAAGCCTGTCCATCAGGTTAAAGCTACAGAACAAGTAAATAGGGCTTATCTGCAGGCAGTCAGGGGTTGTGTTTTGGTCAGTTTTCTACGTAATGCTCTTGGTATAGTACCTTGCCCTGAAATGTTTTTCTAGTTTTTACAATCCTGTGGTGCCCAGGAACATAAGCCATTTTGGCCACCAGATTAGCCCCTCTGGTCACCAGAGTCAGGTATTCCTCAGGTGCTCCCTGTGTGGAGTGTGTTTACCTGCAGGCTTTATCAAGGCTTGGGACAAGTGCTGGGAACAGGAAATGCCTGTAGCTTTAGTGAGTGGGGATTCTTTTATTTCTGGTTGATACTAGGGAGACCTGTTGCAGCAGCATCTTCAACTGTCAATCTCAACCCATAAAGGGCAACGACCATTGATCTTTTCAAAGATGTCAGGCCTCCTCACCAGTGCCTCCGTGAAAGGAGTATCATCAGGGCCATCCATGTAACAATCAGGTGGTGGTTTCTCCAGTCTCATCACAAATCAATTCCAATTCTAAGATCAGCAGGGCAGATAATGGGAGTAAAAGGGTGAGAGAGAAAGCCAAAAAAAATGGTAGATTTTTAAGTGGGCCACTAGACTTTATCCAAAGGGATATTCTAAAGGGACTTCTGAAAGTTTTTTTTTTTTAAACTATTGCAAAATAATGTCACACTTAGAGAAAAGTTACAAAAATAGTGCAAAAAATTTTCATCTACTTGTTACCCAGATTCCACAAATGTTAACATTTTATTACATTTGCTTTAATCTCTCTCCATATATGTGTATTACACATGAACACACACATTATTGTTTTTCTAAACCCTTTGAGAGTAAATTGCCCACATGATGCCATTTTACTACTAAATATTTCAGTGTGTACTTCCTAAAAACAAGGATATTGTCTTTCATAATTACAGTGTAATGATCAAGATCAGGAAATTAAGATTGATACAATATTATCTAATCTCAGATTTTATGCAAATTCTACCAAGTCCTTTTAGTGCTCTTTAGGTCAATAGACAATTTTTTTTTTTTTTCTTGTCTGGGAACTAATCCAAGATCACATTGGATTTGTTGGATCATATGGTCATTCTGTTTAACATTTTGAAGAACTGCCAAACTGCTTTCCAAAGTGACTATCGTTTTGCATCCCCACCAACAATGTATAAGGGTTTCAATTTCTCCACAGGCTACTAGCACTTGTAATTTTTCTTTTCTTTTTTTAAACAAAGTTATGGCCAACCTAGTAGATGTTAATGAGTATCTAATTCTGGTTTTGATTTTCATTTCCCTATTGACTAATGACATTGAACATCTTTTCCTGTGCTTGTTGACCATTTTTATATCTTCTTTGAAGAAATGTCTTCAAGTCCTTTGCCCAATTTTTAATTGGTTGTTTGTCTTTTCTATTTGTAACAGCTCTTTGTTATATTCTGATACTAAATTCTTATCAGATATATGATTTGCAAATATTTTCTCCCATTCTGTATATTGTATTTTCACTCTCTTGTGTCCTTTGCTAAACAAAATTTTAAATTTTTGATAAAGCCTACTTAACCCATTTTTCCTTTGCTGCTTATACTTTTCTTATTAGGTCTAAGAAGCCATTGCCAAATCCCAGGTAATGAAGATTTATGTCTATGTTTTCTCCTATGGGTCTTATAGTATTATGTTTATAATTTAGGTCTTTGATCTATTTTGAGTTAATTTTTATATATTATGTGAGGTAAGGGTCCAACTTTATTCTTTTGCATCTAAATATCCAGTTCTTCCAGCACTATTTGTTGAAGAGAGTGTTCTTACCTCATTGAATGATCTTGGCATTCTTGTTGAAAATCATTTGACCCCAGATTTATGGGTTCATTTCTGGATTCTCATGTCCATTCCATTCATTTATATGCTTATTCTTATGTTAGTACCACACTGTTTTGATTAGCAGCTTTGCATTAATTTTTGAAATCAGAAGGTGAGTCCATCAACTTTTTTTTTTTTTTTTTCTCCAAGATTGTTTTGGCTCTTTGAGGTGCTTTACAATTTAATGTGAATTTTAGGATCAACTTTTCCATTCCTGCAAAAATCATTCCTTTTGGGAAGGATTGTGTTGAATCTGTAACTTCTTTTGGGAGGTATTGTTATCTTTATAATATTATGTAATGATGAACGTGGAACATCTTTTCATTTATTTAGGTCTTCTTTAATTTCTTTTTGTAGTTTTCAGCGTATAAGCCCAGCACCTCCTTGGTTAAACTGATTCCTAAGTATTTTTTTTTTTTGATGCTACTTCACATAGGATTTTTTCTTAATTTCTTTTTTATATAGCTCATTGCCAATGTATAGGGGAAAAAAACTGATCCTGTATTCTGCATCTTTGCTTATTTCACTTATTAGCTCTAAGGTTTTATTTTTCCTGATATTTTAGATATAATCATGTGCCTTTTGCTTGTATTGCAAAAGGGTATTTAGAAATCAAAATCTGGGTGCTAAGTGTATTCACAACTCCTGTGATATAATTGCTTTTAGCATATCTTAGCAGACACTACTTGAAAGTACATACATACCTGCATATCAATATATAATCCTATTGCTGTCTAGGTCTATGTGTTAAAAAGCATGAGTTCTTACTGATACCTCTAATTTCAACCATATTAGTGATACTGGAAACTGAGATTCTGCATGTTTCAAGCAGCAGCCTGCATTGTCACAGAAGCCCCAGGGTGGGAATCAAGAAGTATCCTGTGACCAGTTCTGTGACTAGAGTAAGTGGTATAGAGAGGATTTTGATTTGATACACAAAATGTATTCAATATATTTAGTTTCTGTAATTAACTTTTTCTCTTTGTTTTCTTTTTACCTCTCTGGGCACTCTTAGACTTCTTTAACGGAGTGATCCTCTGGGTTTTGTACCAAGCCCCCTCTTTGCCCATGTAGTGCATTTTCTAGACTACCTCAATGACTTTCATGTCTTTGAGTACCCTTTGTGCAATTGCTTCAGTTCATGTCTTCTGTGCTTCAGATCAGCCTATTCAACTGCACACTGAACAGTTGCACTTGTATGTTCTCCTGATGCCGATATGTCAAAGTTAAAATGTCCTAAACTTGTTCATTATGGCCAAATTTACCCTTTTGCAACAGGGCTCTCTTCCTTTTGCTCAATGGTTCCTAGTTACTGAAACCAGAAATGGGCATTTCCATAGATTTCTCTCTCTCCCTCATCTACAATCAAGTCTTCTTGATTTATTCTCCTAAATATCTCAAATCTGTTTATTCATCTTCATCCTCATGATCACTGTCTTAAACCAGATTAGTGTTATCCCTTACTTGGATTTCAGCATGCTAATTGGCCTCTGAAACCCATTCTTAGCCTTATAGCCATTTAGAAAAATGAGTTCTAAGTTTTAGTCCTGGCTGTGCCACTTTCACCTGTATGATCTTGATCAGGTTGTTTCATTGCTTTAAGGCTCAGTTTCCTTATCTGTGATATAGAGACTGGAATAGTACTTATTTCAGAGGGCACTTGTGAGAAGTATATGAGGGGATATATGCAAAGTTCTTAGCATATTGGCTGATTCGTAGTAAATGCTCAGTAAATGTTAGCTATTATCATTATAATCATTCCAGCGTTATTAAAAATCCAGCCTCTGCTATTCCTCCAGTTTCTTCTCTGATTGATTCATTCTACTCAGTTTTTCAGCTTTTCTGAACTTCTTTCAGTTGCTCTAATATCTGATGCTCTCTTCTGCCTCCAGGTCTTTCCTCTGCTCTCTTTTCCTAAAATTCTCTTCTTTATCCTCCTACCTTATTTATCCTTCTTAATTTATGCAACAGTTTCTCTAGGGAATTTTGATTTGGTGTCACTTATTTGTGTCCCAATAACACTCTAACTTCCATTTTCAGGGATCTTGTCTCACCACACTGGAGTTAACCTGCTTACTTGTTGGTCTACCAAGCCACTGAGTGTAGGGACCAATTTACCTTGTTCGCTATTGCATCTCCAATTCCTAACCTGGATTTATTCAGTGAATGAAAAGATAGTGAATGGGCCACATTACCATTGTCTGTTTTTTTGATCTCCTGCTAGGTAAACTCCTGGTCACAGCTCTGCTTGGCTTCAGGAGTGGGGAGGATTGAAAGGGAAAACTCTCCTTGTATCATATCAGCCATTAGCAGTTGCTGCATTGATGGTCCTCCAATTATTAGCTGATCAGTAACTCCCAGGACTGTTCCTTTACACATGAACACGGGGCTACTTTTCTTGTCTTAGCCTCCGGAATTACTAGTATGATGGCCTTTCTTACCTGGGGAACGTCCTTTGACACTATCACCCTATGATGAAATCTGTTATCTCTAACTTTGAGATTACTCTGCTAAATTTGCCTAGAAATATTAGATTGGATGCATATTCAATATTTCACAATTCCATATGGTTTGTCCTGTAAGCGATTTTGTCCATTGGACACATACCTGAGAAGCTAATTATATTGCAGTGCAGTCTGTGAATAGCTACAGACTGGAAGCATGATGGGGTTGGGCAGGTGGGCCTGGAATGGCTTGAACTTGTGGTGGAAGTAGACCCAGATCAGTGAGATGGAACAGAAGGTAAAAGAAGCTTGATTAGGGTTTTCAATCATTTGGTTCTGCTTAGAAGTGGAATTATTTGGTTCCGAGGTGCTGTGCCTGAAGAGCCCACGGAGGCAAGCCCAAAGGCCACTGTCCATACCCCGAGGCCACTGAAGGAGAAATTTGGCTGCCTCTGAGTGGTAGTCTGGTGGGGAACCGGCTTCACAGCTGCAGGTTCCAAGCAGGGGCACATAAACCCGTCCGCGCTGAAATAAGGAAGCCGCTGGGGGGCAGCAAAGGCTCGCAGATTTCTCCTCACGCTGCTATTCTTTATTGTGCTGTAGTTTGCCTTTTTTTTTTTTTTTTTTTTTTTTATAACGAATTGCTCTCTCTTAAAATTTAGGGT
Source organism: Panthera onca (assembly GCF_046562875.1). NCBI lineage: Eukaryota > Metazoa > Chordata > Mammalia > Carnivora > Felidae > Panthera > Panthera onca. The sequence goes on from NC_138344.1 coordinate 49,036,934, forward strand.
GATTTTATAATCCGAACGAGACTGTATGAACAGAGACCTCGTTTGTCATTTCCTCTCAGGAATATATTTTTTCCTGCCAGAGTTTACTTTTTCTCTATCGCGTCATTTCCAAGAATCCCAGAGCTTTCCCTTGCCCCAGGAAGGCCAGGTCCAGGCCGATCCGAGTGAGGAGCTGGCGAGGCGGGATGGACAGTGGCAGAGCCGGACGTTCGGCGCAGATCCCGCCCCGGGGAGCCGGACCTGGGAGCATCTGGAGCAGGAGCATACCGGGCCTCGGGAACCCCGCCTCGGGCCGATTTTGCAGCTGCTCCGCACCCCCCAGGCTACTACGGTGGAGACACTGATATGATGCCCTGGAAAACACCTTTAAGAACATGGCTTTGGTGGGGGAGGAGATTTGGCGAGAGTCACCAAAGCACACCTCGCAGCTCGCGGGCCCCAGAGAAGTTTGTAAATGTGACCCCTGTGTCTCAATACGAAAACAACTTTCTAAGGTTTCACACTTTCCAGGAAAGGGTGGTGGAGACCTGATATGGGCCAAAGGAAGCGTGCGGGGGCCTTTTCGTGGCTCACGAGAGGAGTCAGGCGTAGGTGCGGCAGGTGCTGCGGGCCTGGGAGCGGCGTGCGAGGAGGAGCCCGCAAAGCGCCCTCGCGGGGTCGGGCGGGAGTGCTCCCTGAGGTGACAAGAGGAAGCGGGAGGTGGAGGGTGGAGAGGAGGTCCCGCCCCCACCTCGCTCTCCTCTACGGGAAGTGATGTGGGGCCAGACGGAAAATACCCGCCGAGAACCCAAAAAGGGCCGGCAACGGGTGGACGCGGAGCGCGCGCAAGAGGAGCTGCGTGGGGACAGTGAGGTTGAGCCAGGTGAGCAGGGCGGCTGCGGGAGGTCTGGGAGGCGCTGCTCGGTCCCCGGCGTCCGAGGGGTTCCGATTCAACCCGGAGGGCAGAGCGTGGTAGCCGGCGAGTGGCTGGGTTGGCCCTGGGGCTGGCATTGAAGGCTGCGATTCCTCGTCTCCCTTCTGGGGGTCAGCCTGCCGGAAAAGTTGCTTTGCTTCTCGCAGGCGCGCGGCACAGACCCTACGTTGACAACCGCCGGGGGTGGGGGACAGCTTGGGCGACGTGCTGCCTAGGTGCAGTTACAGGTTGGCACGGGGCTGAAGTCACCTCCGGGTGGCACCCGGCGCGAGCGTCCCCGTCAGTGTCGAAGGAAACTTCTGGCAGGAGAGGAGTAAAGTCCGAGACCTGCTGCACTGCCCATAGTTCTTCCTCCCTCCTGTTGTTTTCAGTTTGATTACTTAACGTCTTTACACCCTTGTTGGTGAGGGTCTGGGCAGCAAACTGGCTGGGTGCTAGAAGGTTCTCCTGTCAGTCAGACCAAAAACCCTACCTGGTGACAGGCCCTTGGGTCTTGACTGGAGGTAGGACTGAAGGACAGGTTTTGGTAACTATTGCCAAATCCTTATCTCTCTCCCAGTAGATCACCAATTAAGCAAAGTCAGGCCTGAAATGAAGGAAACCTTGTGAGCCCTTAACTTCATCTTCCCGGCCTTTTGGCTCCTGCTGGCCACATGGCCTCAGAATGTTCTGCCTTGGGTTTTCTTCCTTATCTCTTTGGGCTAACAGCTGTTTTTTATGACTCCATGGATTTTCACTTTATGTTTGGCTCATCGCTCAGAGTTGGGGAAGGGGGAGTAGTGTTACGCTATATGATTTCTGTAATTATTGCTGATTTAATTTGTTGGTAGTCCATTGTTGCTATCCCCTTCACTGTTTTCTGCCTTCTTAAAAACTTGCTTTAGAGGGAAAACAGTCTGGAAAACTGTTCTGCAGATGATTAGAACTTAAGAAAGGTTAATAAAATGCTGAAAGAACTGGACTGAAGATCATTCTTTCTGTTAGTTTTCACCTACTTTCTAACTTTCCTTCCTTCCTTCTTCCTCTTTCTTTCTTTCTCTCTTTCTTTCTTTCTTTCTTTCTTTCTTTCTTTCTTTCTTCTTCCCTTTCTTTCTTAAATTACATGGCTTGCCTTGACTTTTAATTTTGATGAAGTATAATTAATTTTCTCTTTTGTTGTTTGTGCTTTTAGTGTCAAATCTAAGAAAGAACTTCCGAATCTAAGGTCATGAAGATTTATGCCTGTGTTTTTTTTCTAAGAGTTTTATAGCTTTAGCTCTTATATTTCAATCTTTGATTCATTTTAAGTTTATTTTTGTGTATGGTGTGAGGCAGGGGTCTAATTTAATCCTTTTGCATGTGGATATCCAATTCTCCCGTCACAATTTGTTGAAAATATTATTTTTTTCCCCCTTTGAGTGGTCTTGGCACTTCTATTGACAATCAGTTGGCTGTTCATATGGGGGTTTATTTCTAGAGTCTTAATTCTATTCCATTGATCTATTTGTCTATCCTTATGCTAGTATCATACTATCTTTATTATTGTAGTTATGTGGTAGGTTTTGAGGTTGGGAAGTGTGAGGTCCTCCCACTTTGTTCTTCTTTTTTTGAAATTGTTCTGTCTGTCCTGGGTCTCTTGAATTTTCATATGAATTTTAAGATCAGCTTCTCAATATCGGTATCTTTGGTTTTAGAACAGATTTTAAGGGTTTTGAAGTGCGCCACAATCTCTAGGAACCAGACTCTTGATTTCCCCCTCCCAAATCTGCTTCCACTTGGTCTTTCCCATCTCAGTCAATGGCAACTTTACTCTTCTAGATTCTCACACTAAATATTCTGGAGTCACCTGATTCCTTTCTTTTTCTCATTCCCACCTCTAATCCTTCAGTAAATCTCACTGGTTCTACTTTGAGAAAATGTAATATATATGGGATAAAAACCATTTCTCACCATTTCCACTGCTTCTACCAAGATCCTATCATTTCTGTCACCTGGATTACTGCAAAAGCCTCCTGCAGGGCCACCCTGCTTTCACCTTCACCACTCTACAGTCAACATAGCAGCCAGAGTTCATTATGCCACTCACTCCTCTGTTCACAACTGTCCAGTGGCTTTTTTTTTTTTTTTTTTTTTATCTCAGAAGAAAAAAATCCTCATCATGGTCTGCAAGCCTCTGATGTGGTGTGTGGCTTCATCTTCCATTATCCTCCTCTTTGCTTGTTCTGCTTCACCCACACCTTAAGACCTTTGCATTTGCTCTTTCCTCTGCCTGGAATGTTCTTCCTTCAGATGTCTGCATGGCTTTCTCACTCATTTAATCCAAGTCAAAGATCATTTCTTTAGAAAGGCTTTCCTGAACCATCCCATCTAAAATAGCATCCTTCACCCCACCTATCGTTTTTTGCCCCCTAAGAAAACCTTAGTTTTCTTTTCTTTAGAGTATCTATAGCACTGTCATTACACACACACACACACACACACACACACACAACTGTTGTTTCCCACTGTTAGAATAGGCTTCATGAAGATCATGAATTTGTCTTGTTCTATGGTGTGCATAGCACCTAGAATGGTTTTTTGGCACATATTAAGCTGTGAAAAAATATGTGTTGAAAGGATGAAAAGGGAATGAGAGACTGAGAAATGGAGATCATTCTACTGTTGCTTCCTCTCTGTTCCTTCACACTTCACCTAAGAGAAGCAATGTCTGTAGTTACTTGAACATCTCCTATGTCTCCCCTATTCTATCCTCCTATTCCCCCCAAGAGAATAGCTTTGGATTCTTATCACAGTGGCAGTGGGGAGCCCTCTTCTCTGTAGCTGGGCAGACTGTGTGGAGGCATTCAGTACCTGTCTCCAGGGATACCATTTCTTGTGCTGAATTCAAATTCAAGAAAATGGAATTCATTTCTTGATGAATATTTTGCACTATAGTGAATTAATCCTTCTCTGGCTTCTAACTGAAATTGCAATTCTGAGACACATTTTGGCATTTAATTACCTAACTACTTTAGACTGGAAACTGTTTATGTATATGTTGTCATACACGTCTTATGGCTAGATTGTAATATCCTGGAGGCAGAGCATGACTTCGGCTTACTTTTTGAGTCTTATACTGCAAGGTATCTTAGATAAAAGAAATGTTCAATAATAAACTCTTGCTGAATGTACCAGTAAGTTAATGAATAAACCTGGATTTATTTTTATCGTTGGAAACTTCTAGTCCATACATTTAATTTTTTAGCCAATAGCTATAAATATCTTGTTCTAGTTCATCTTATCCTGCTGCTTCTGATAGAGCAATATTGGCTGCAGTTGAACAGGGTTTCCTGCTGCCATTTCTCAGTGAGAATTAAAGTACTTCGCCTAGAGAGTATGATAATTAATCTTATAAGTTATTTAAAAATTGAATCAACCTTCAATTGTTTAAACTATATCTATATTTGCAAAATATGGAAAAGGATTATTTTTACATATACATGGGATATATATAAATATATTTTCCCTAATAAATTATGTTTGAAACCTCCCCCCAAAATAAGACAGAGGTTGCATATTTCAAGTCTGAGCCCCTAACTAGATGGGGGGAATCCTCTCACAATGTAAACATACATCAAATAAGCATGAAGTACACTTTAAATGTCTTGGAATTTTATATGTCAATTATACCTCAATAAAGCTAAATTAAAAACAAATGTGAACTCCTAGGAAGCAAGATTGTGTTGCCATTATTAAAACAAGATTGCCTTCTGAAGAGAGTAATTTTTCCCTTTCACTGATTTCGCTTTTTATGCCTTGTGCAGTTTTTGCTTGGATCACATTTATTCTTCTGCCTCTTGATGAGGAAGTTTAAGTTTATGATCTGGTTTCCCTTGAGCTGATTACCTTGGGAGCAGACCTGAGCACTGAATTGGAGGAAGAGATAAAGGCTTTGTAATTAACTTTATGTCCAGAGAGGGAGATATGTGGAGCAGTGAGCATCCAGCTTGTTTGGCCTCCTGTCTTGTCATGCAGCACAGAAGGCACACCACATTCTCTTCTTGTATTATTGAGGTCTACTAACACTCATATTTTATTTACTGTTAACTAAAATTTGATGCCTTGCTTACTCAAAAAGAAAGTTGAAAGTTATTTCTCCTTTTATTTATTTTTGTCTCTATGTGTGTTACTCTTTAAAAAAATTTTTTTAAATAAAAAAGTGTTTGGCATGGAACCCTACATGGGGCTTGAGCCCCTGACCCTGAGATCAAGGCCTGAGCTAAGATCAAGAATCAGCTGTTTAACCAACTGAGCCACCCAGGCACCCCTCCTTATGTGTTATTCTTGAGAAGTCCTCCCATTTAGTGCCTCAGACACCTCAGAAGTACTCACATATATGGAATCAGACTTTTGTTTCTTAAAATTGAACTTTTGATGTGGGGTTGGAGGTAGGGTGCTAGATTTAGCAAGTAAAAAAAAAAAAGAAATTTGCATCTTGAATAAACAATGAATAGTTTCTTACTATAAGTATGTTGCATAAATACTTATACTAAAAAACTTGTTTTTTTTTTTTTAATGTTTTCATTTATTTTTGAGACAGAGAGAGACAGAGCATGAATAGCAGAGGGGCAGAGAGAGAGGGAAACACAGAATCCGAAGCAGGCTCCAGGCTCTGAGCTGTCAGCACAGAGCCTGATGCAGGGCTCGAACTCCCAGACTGTGAGATCATGACCTGAGCTGAAGTCAGACGCTCAACTGACTGAGCCACCCAGGTGCCCCCCAAAAACTTGTTTTTATGAAATGCAAATTTAACTGGGTATCTTGTATTTAATCTGGTAACTCTAGTCTGGTAAACCCATGTTTATGTGTAGGAAATGCATTGATCATGATAATGTCCAAACAATGACTGAGCTATGGCTCGTTCTGGTGACCATACATGTGTTTATCTTAAAGACAGAGAGGGGGTGCCTGGCTGGCTCAGTCGGTGGAGTGTGTGACTATTGATCTCAGAGTTGTGGGTTTGAGCCCCAAGTTGGGTGTAGATTACTTAAAAAAATAAAATCTTTAAGGACAGAGAGGACTCATAAACTCAAGGAGTATAAGAAATGGAAGGAAGTTGAAGAAGATTGAGTTTTACTTTAGTCTTTTGTAATTAAGGAAATTCATATCCGCAGACATTAAGTGACTTTGTAAGATCACAGAGTTACTGGCAGAGTCAGGACTGAAATTCCAGGCACAGTGGTTGGTCTACTGCATAATGTCTTCCATAAGATATCTGTTACTTTGTAAGTTTCTTTCTTTCCTTTTCTTTTCTTTCTTTCTTTCTTTCTTTCTTTCTTTCTTTCTTCTTTCTAGATTTTCAAGTTGACCCTTAATCACTTTTTTTTTTTAATTCCAGTATAGTTAACATACAGTGTTATATTAGTTTCAGGTGCACGATTTAGTGATTCAACAATTCCCACCCTTAATCACTTGTGTTGTCACTCTCCCATGATCACTCCCTTATCATGCTGTCCCTTCCAGTCCCCAGATCCAAATGTGGCAGGCACATGAGACACCCTTGTCTTTTCTCTGAGATCCATATGACTGTTGAAAGCCACCATTTGGTTGTATTCCCTGTGACAATGCCAGAAAGCTTGTCATTCAATGTATTTTTATTCCTTTTGAGGTCTTGTTAATATTTTTGTCCCTTAAAATTTTTTATTATAAGATATTTTGATGCTTTTTAAAGTCCACAACAACCAAGTGTTGTCTTACTGACAACCTGCTTGCTTTGTGGCCTACTCCTATGAAACCTCTCACCCCCTGGCCTTGTGGCAGAACAAATATGGAAGATACATGGTAAGGACAAATGTATTAGATAGATAGAGGTGACTTACCCTTTAGAGATGTGTTGTTGTAAAACACTGGGTTATTTTTTTATTATTTAAAACTTATGTGTACCTATTTAAGAAAGCAGCTTTGAAAATGAACATGCTTCCTCTGCCACTAGAATGCCATATTTCAGAGCCACTAATCTTGTTTTTTCATGGGTTAATTGATTAATTCATATAAAGCCTTACCAGCTGCCAGGTCAAAGCATAATAATAAAATTGGTTGCCAAGAGACTGAAAAATCTGTTCATTTTTATTAACTGCAGTTCATCCATCCTACCCTGATCCCACCACATGGTTGGCTGGTCAAATCTTATCTGGGTATGACTGGTTACTTATCTCCTGTGTATTTGTATCATTAAGAACAAAGACAGGGTCTCAGCTAACTAAACTTTATGATAAGGCATTTTTATTCTTGTTATACTAGCCCTAATATGGGGAGGAATAAGACATATAGAAATAGGTCATGACTTAAATGTTGTTTTGAGATACCCAAGAATTTAATTTTTTTTATTAAAAAAAATTTTTTTTTGAATGTTTTATTATTTATTTTTGAGAGAGAGACAGAGACAGAGAGACAGAGTGAGAGCGGGAGAGGGGCAGAGAGAGAGAGGGAGGCAGAATCCAAAGCAGGCTTCAGGCTCTGAGCTGTCAGTACAGAGCCTGATGTGGGGCTCAAACTCACAAGCTGTGAGATCATGACCTGAGCAGAAGTTGAATGCTTAGTCGACTGAGCCACCCAAGCGCCCCTTAGATACCCAAGAATTTTAAAATTTAATCTATGGTGGTGATCAGGATTTCTTTGTTTCTTAAAATGTGATTAATTTTCATAATGAATCTCACTACTACAAGGGAATGACTCCAAGAATGAGTAAAAAGGTCTAGCAGCCTTTGAAAAGATAAGGCATTGTTCCAGTCAGTTACTAGAGACCAAATGTGGCCAAACAAGCTACTGGCTGTTCCTGACTAGGCTTCCATTGTCAGGGGCAAGGTCAAGTCTCCATCGCCCTGCTCTGCTTAGGCACAGAAAGCGATGAAGTGGGTTTTGGTGCTTCTTCAGGGAGTGACTCATACCTGTGTTCTGGAACTCCTGTGTGAATGTGGAGGAGCCAACATAGCTGGGAACTAATAGGCTGGGTTTTAGTCTCTAATATGGCTGACAATTTACTATGTGATATTGCACCAGGAGTTCTCAGGGCTGATTTGACCCCCTCCTCCCCTGAGGACTCTTGACAATGTCTAGAGATAGTTTTGGTTGTCAGAGCTGGGGGGTTACTACTGGCATTTAATGGATAGAGGCACAGGACAGCCCCTCAGGACAAAGGATTGTCCTGCCCAAAATGTTCATGGTGCCAAGGCTGAGAAGCCCTGCCTTAGACAAATCACTGAATCTCCCTGGCCTGCAGTTTCCTGACTGACATGTTCTCTCCATCACGTAAAGTTAACTAAGCATGACTCCACCATTGTTGTATTTGTCACCTCTCCCTTACCCTGATTCTAAGTCATTAAATGTGGAATAGGGCCCAGGTATTGATACTGTTTTTAAGTCCCCACAAAGGATTCTGATGTGCAGTTGGACTGAGAAACCACTGCCCTCAGGGATCACATGGGAGGAGATCCTTGTAGAAGTACCAGGTGGACCGTTTGAGAGGAATGGACCCTGTGGGGACAGCTGTCAGTAGCAAGTCTGCCACATGACTCAGCATAGGTGGAAGCCTGCTAGAAACCCACAGCATTGTGACTGAAGTCTTGGCCTCTAAATTCCTCAGAGACCTGTGCTCTTGCACCTATGCATGATGAGCTCTCAGCTGACTGAGAGTGTCTGCTCCCCAAATTTCCAGCCGGTAACCATACCCTTGTTTCAGATTTGCCTGGGACATTAGGGTTTTCTAAGGAAAGTGTAAGAGTGGACAGTGTCTTCATTAACACCTTCATTAACTGTAGCTTCTCTGAAAGGTTAAAAGTCAACAACAGAAACTCCCTACCCTGAGTCATCAGCCCATTTTGCCACCCAGGTAAGGACACCACATTTATTAAACTTACAGCATCACGTAATTCAAGGGCTGGTAAGCACTCTAGAAACCCGCTAACCTCAGAGATTCAGAAGAGGTTCAGATTGATGACAGAGAAGGTTCTAGAAGACAGGCCTGTCAGCTGTTTCTCCACTGTGTTCTTTCCATGTCCCTATGGTAATCATTCTTGATTGTAACCAGGTGTAAGATGGGCAAGACAAAATTGTGTTGTTTTGTTGTTTAAACGAAATGACTTTCCGATAGAATTTTAACAACCAGTGTCTTTCCTTGACTGTTCTGAAATATCACAGGAAGTGAAACAAGTATATTATGATTTTTTTAAGTTTATTTATTTATTTTGAGAGAGCAAGAGAGAGCACGAGCATGGGAGGGCCAGAGAGAGAGGGAGAGAGAGAGAATCCTAAGCAGGCTCTGCACTTTCAGCATGGAGCCCAATGCAGGGCTTGAACCCACGAATGTAAGATCATGACCTGAGCTGAAACCAAGAGTTGGACGTTTAACTGAGTGAGCCACCCAGGTATATTATGATTTTAACTTAAGTTAAAGCTGTCCAGAAACATATGAGTGCCTGCTATGGGTATGTGCCAGCTGTGAGTTAAAGGCCACCATCATTTCTTCTGTATATGGCTGCTTTTCTGGTCCCATTCTTGCCCCCCACTCCCTGCTCCTGCCACAGACCATTCCTTGCAAAAAGCTGGTGATCTTTAAAAATCTAAATCAGATCATATCTTCCTTCTCTTTTAAATTTCCCTGCTATTTGCTACTGCGGTTGGTATAAGGTTCAAATGTTCTGACCATGGTCTGTAGAGGTCTCCATGATCTGGGCCCTGCTGGACTCCATGACCTCAGCTCATCCCTATGCCTTCATCTTTCAGCCTCATCTTCCTTTCTGTTCCTTGGAAATGCCAAGCACATTCCTTCTTCAGAACGTCTTGCCCTCAATGTGTTTTTCTCCAGATCTTCATGTGACTGTTTCATTGGCATCATTCAGACTTAATTTCAAATATTACCCCATCAAAGAGGTGGGTGATGGGGGCATATGGGTGGCTCAGTCAGTTAAGTGTCCGACTCTTGGTTTCGGCTCAGGTCATGATATCACGGTTAGTGAGATTGAGCCCTGCATTAGGCTGCAGGCTGACGGCGTGGAGCCTGCTTGGGATTCTCTCTCTCCCTCTTTGTCTGCCCCTCACTGGCTCGTGTGTACACACATTCTCTCTCTTCATCTCAAAATAAATAAACTAAAAAAAAAAAAAAAAAAAGAGGTGGGTGATGACTTTCACCCTGATGACTATTAAAAGTAGCCTCTGGTCACTCACTATCCTATGATTGTGTTATTGTCTTCATGGTATTTATTACTGTTTGAAATTATTTTATCCTTATGTTCACTTATTTATTGTCTCTCTTTGCATGCTAAAATGTTCTCTCAATGAGGACAGGAACTTTGTTTTGTGAACTACTATGTGTTTAACACCTAGAATCATACCTGGTACATGACAGATGCTAAGTTAATGAATGAATGACAGAAAGCAAGCAGTTGGTGTTAGAGAAGATTGCTTTACAGATTCAGTCCTATGAAATTCCTGTATTTCTTACCTGTTGGCCTTTATTTTATTCTTTAAACTGAAACTAGAACAGTAGTTTATTAATACATGAGAATTGGAATTGTTAAGCAGACTGGATTCTTTGAGAACTAATGTACTTGCTTCCTGTAGTAAAACTCCATGCAGAGCAAATATAATAGAAGAAAGCTACTTGGTAAGCACAGACTCAGGGCACAGGGACTTAGAAATCAAAAATATCTTGCTGAAAGAGGCCCGAAAGATCACCGTGGTAATGGTTCCTCACAACTGGCTGCCTGTGAAGATCACACAGGGGGATTTATTAAAACATACTCACACAAAGCCACACATTTTTCAGTCTCTCCTTTGGAAATACTGATTCATTAGTTTGCAGTCAGGACTGAGGAATCCATGTGTCCTTTAAAATGCTGCCAAAATTGGGGTTCTTGGGTGGCTAAGTCAGTTAATCATCTGACTTTCGCTCAGGTCATGATCTCCTGGTTCATGGGTTCAAGCCCTGCATTGGGCTCTGTGCTGACAGCTCAGAGCCTGGGACCTGCTTTGGATTCTGTGTCTCCCTTTCTCTCTGTCCCCCTCCTGCTCACACTCTGTCTGTCTCAAAAATAAATAAACATGAAAAAAATTTTAAATGCTGCCAAAATGATTGATGGTATATGACCAGGTTTGGGAGCTAGTGACTGAGCCCACCCCTGTTTCCAGGTAAGTAAACTGAGGCTCAGAGAGATCAAGTGCTTTACTCAGGGTCACACATCGGGTGAGCAGGGAAATGGCACTCAAATCTCCCAGGCTTCTCTCCTTGCTGTTCGCAAAATATTGCAGCAAAGATTCTCAGGTTCAGAGGCAATACCACTTCAGAAATTGCTGGTTTATTACTTTTTTCTTTATTTACTTGTAACTAAGCAGTCTGGTGTCACACAGGAAATGCATACAGCATAGTTTTCCTTTTTTACCACCAAGTGTCAGATCAATTTGATTTCAGATTCTGGGGCTGCAGAATGACCATCAGAGTGTGGTTCTGGGACCAACACCATCAGCGTGACCTGGAACGTATTAGAAATGCAGATTCTCAGTCCAGACCTACTGGATCTGAAACTCTGGAGGCAGGGCCCACAGTCTGTTATTTTAAAGCCATCCAGAAGATTCTGACACACACTCAAGTTTGAGAACCACTGTCCATAGGTACATTTTGTGGTCCAACCTCTAGTTAAAGCAGCTGGCCTCAGCCTTTTAGTTGGTGACTCTTTAACATCAAGGCCTCAACTAAAACTAGTCATCTGCTTTCTTTGGTGACATTTATTCAAAACAGGGCCTAGTGTTATAAATCTTCATCAGAATGACATACACAAGAAAGGAGGGGGAGCGATTAATTATTGAGCACCTGCTGTGTGCGAGGAACCATGTTTGAGGCGATTACTTATCTCATTTAATTCCCACCACCATTCTGCTAGGTCGGTATTATTATCCTTATTTTACAGATTGGGAATTTGAGGCTGGTAGAGGTTAAACAAGATCTTCCCTACAGGTTGACACAATTATAGTTATAATTGTGCATTTTGCTCTCTGTTGTCTCCCTAGAGCAGCTGCTCTCAAACTTTATTATAGATAACTGGGAATCCCCTGGGAAGCTTGCATTTATAAATGTAAATTCCCTAGTCTCTTTCTCAGATCCTAATTTAGAGGCCTGGATGGAAGCCAGGACTTTGGATTTTCATGAAGTACTCTAGGTGATTCTGCTATCAGTGGGCTGCAGACCATGCTTGGTGAAATCCTGTCCTGGCTCCAACCCCAGTGGTTGGAACTGGGTGCTCCTCAAGGTTTTGATGAGATTGTGTGGGTCTCCAGTGCTTCATACACTCACAGGCCTTGGGCACCTTGTTAGGGATGTTGGCAGAACAATATGAGCATGGGAGGAGGGAGTTTGGGAGCCAGTATAAAGTAGTGTCTTACATTTCTGCTCTACCTCTCACAGGGTTCACAGGCCATGTTTTGGTTTGGTGTAACTTGATCCTTCCTGTTATCTACCCAAACTGTGCAACTTTTCTCATAGCAACTTCACCCTTGTGTTGATGGGGTGCACAGTTGTGAGCAATTTCCTCCAGGCTGTAATTAATATCTATCGAATAATGAGTTGCTTCAGCTTTTGAGGTCAGAAATGGTGTTTCATCTGTTTGATGATAACATAGATCCCTTATTTTTCAGGGATGGAGTTGGCATATTTAATGAATGAGTTGTCAATCCATTAGGACACTGAGTGATTTGGTTCCATTATGAAGGAAAAAAGTAAGATGCAAATTAAAAAGAATGTCAGGTGTGATGCCTGATGGCTGTCTTGGTGGGGTGGCTTGCTGATTGGTCCATAGGTTTGGAAGCAGCTACTGACATAAATACCCCAGGTCTCCCATAGTATAAAAAAGATGCATGTGTCAAAAGATGGCAAGAACCTCCTAGGACTTTGCCTAGTGGAGAAATTAGCAATATTGAAATACTAAATTTCTCTAATATGTCTTAGTTCCTAAAATAAAATTGTGTAGGGCAAGGGCAGAAGGAAATTCACAAAAGCACACATTTCAGTCTCCTGAGATCTACTGTATATAAGGCAAGTTATTTTTGCCAGTAAGAAAATAACCAAATTACAGGGTAGGTATCTAAGAATGATTTGCCACTGATATTAGAGTGGATAATAATATGTAACTAGTACAGTAGCTAGAGCTACCACTTATTGAGAGCTTGTTATGTGTCAGGAAGTATACAAACATTCTCTCATTTAATTCTCACCAGACTTTCAAAGTAGATATTATCCTTTATTTTACAGATGATGAAGAAAGCTCAGAAGGATTAGGTAATCTTCTCAGGGCTGGGACTGAGGTGTGCAGGGGTACAAGACTGTCAGTGCTAAAACTAAGATAATCCTGGGGAAACTGAGGTGGTTGGTTACCCTGAGTGTCACCCAGTGCACTGACCCACAGTTGATAGTTAGGAAGTAAGCCCAAAGGGTTCTGAGGGGTCAGACAGATGCCTCATATTGAAACTTGCCGATCTGCCTCACAGAGAGGTTTTCAGGACATTTCTGGGCGCCCAGTTTCCTCCATTTTACATGCAGTTTTAATAAGCTTGATTATTTGGTTTCCAGGTGCCTTGTCAATTAGAAACTGAACACTGGAAGGAGAAGGGGTTATTCTAGAAAGGCACAGGGATTACTATGGTGAGGGACATCTGGCTGAAGGTGGGAGCAAGGAGAATGAAGTATAAATGAGTAAAAGATGAAATCAATGCAGTGGTCAGGAGGCATTTATTACAGGGGAAAACATACCTTAAAAATAGCTATTATTGAGCACTATGTGCTGAACACTAGTTTAAGCGCTTATAGGTATCACATAATTCAGTTTTTGCAAAATAATCCCATTATTATCTGTTCCACAGATGAGGAAACTGAGGCACAGAGAGGTCACACAGCCAGTGAGTGGTAAAGCTGAGATTCAAAGTCTCCAGAGCCCAGATCCTCAACATCCTGCTTCATTGTAGGTCCTAGATGCTGAGGAGATAGCACAAGTCAGTGGTGTTTATTGTGATGTCCTGAATTATCTAAGAAAAAAATTAAAGCATGGACATTACATTTTATAGTAGTTCCCCCCCCTTATCTGTGGGGAATATGTTCTAAGACCCCCCATGGATGGCTGAAACCGTGGATAGTACTAAACCCTATATATACTATGTTTTTTCCTATACATATATACCTGTGATAAAGTTTAATTTATAAATTAGGTACAGTAAGAGATTAACAACAATAAGTAATAATAAAATAGAACAATTATAACAATATACTGAATAGAAGTTATGTGAACATGGTGTCTCTCTCTCAAGATATCTTATTGTGCTGCACTCATCCTTCTTGTGATGATTTGAGATGATAAAATGCCTATACAATGAGATGCAGTGAAGTGAATGACATAGGCTTTGTGATGTAGCATTTGGCAACTATTGGCCTACTGACGAATCATTAGGGATCATCTGCTTCTGGGCCATTACAGACCCCACATTCCTGAAGCCCTGGAAAACAAAACCATGGATGGGGTCGGTGTACTACTGTATTTTGTATTAATTAATTTTTTTTAATTTTATCAAGGTTATACATGGACATAGTGCTATGGGCCTGTTACAAAAAAAAACATCAGTTCCTCCCCACCCCCGCCAGCTCATTTCCTGCTCCCCAGAGATGACTGCTTTCAATTCTTTTTAGTAAGATGACTCTTGCTGGTAGTTACATCCCTTGTCTCTAAATGACATACTGATATTTCTGTGGTCAGTTTTCAGTTTTAGGCATTATTTAAATGCCTATGCCTAGACACTTTACCATGGAAGAAGAGAATGTTAACTCATTTCCCCACCTCCCTCTACCACACACGCCTGCCTCTACCACACGTGTACGCCATTTCCGTCCCTCCTCTCAACAGTTACGAAATAGTTTTAGTCAGATCAGTATGTCCTGGGCTTGTTGTCTTTATCTTTAGGCCTTCCCTCCGGGGCTGGGCAGATTCTCCAGAGAAGAACATTTGAACCACCTGCCTGTGGAGAATGCCTGCATTCTGGAAGTTCCAGCATGTAGGCAGGGGTGGAGGTATATCAGTATTTAGAGGATTAGGACCTAAGTAGACTTCCACTGTTTTTAGCCTTAACTTTACCCTCCCTTTACCTCCGGGAGTGTTTCTACAGAATCTGTGATGAGTTCCTTTTTGGCTTTCCCTAGTGGCAGATAAGGGGCCACCTTTCCCAGGTCTGCTGTTCAGTTACCTCTTATCCATTTACTTTCTAGCTTCCCCATTTTGTAACTGTTCTTTCCACTCACTTTGTCTTTGTTTGTGTCTAAAAGAATAAAACCCAGCTTTTTGTCGTTATGTTAATGAGATTTGGGGAGGTAGCAGAACTAAGGTGTGTGTTTAGTGTGCCATCTTTATCCTGATGTCAAAGTCATTTCAGAAAGCTTTCAATGTAGAGGAGGTAAAAAAAGTTTGTGTTGCTCTAATGGGAAGATCAATAGTTCTATAAAAAATGGAAGCTTTACTTGATACTCAAAGTGTATTTCTGGGACTAGAACCATCAGTATTACCTGGGCATCACCTGGGTGCTTGTTAGGGAGAGTCATGGGCCCTACCCAAACTTACTGAATCAAAATTAGCATTTTCACAAAATCTCTAGGAGAGTCCTATGCATTCTGAAGGTTGAGAAGTGCTAATATGAAACTTTACTCAACTCCTACTGTAGTTAGGATAAGTTAATTCTAATGAGTTTTAATCTGGGATTTAAAAGTCTTGGTACATTACCTTAATAAATTATTCTCTGAATTCTAGAGGTTGCTGTAAGATAATATAGAGGAGTAAGTTTTCATGAAAATGTACCTTTTCTCCCTTAATAAACCATGTCTGTAAATCTGAGTCAATATCAGATGTGAACCAAAAATTCCATGCCATTTGCCACGAGAGATGTCAGACTGGTTATGTTCAGGCTTTTTTAGTTGCCCACAGTTCTTGAGGTTGGTGATAAGATTTTATAGATGGGCTAGGTTGAGTTTTCAGTCACACATCAAGCTGCCAAAGTGAGAGGGTGGCTTCCCCTAGAGGCAAAGGATAGATTAATTAGTTTATGCCCAGCATCTGACCCAGTGAAAGTATATGCTCAGCAAGTGACTGTGGGATGAGTGAACTAAAGAAGATACAATTCTTGTCTTCAAGATATTCACCAACCAACACAAAATAAATTGGATGTCACCATACAGGGTTGACCAGCTCTAGGAAACCATAAGCACAGAGAAGAGGCATCTAACAGCATTGCTGGCACAAAGAGGCAAAGGGCTATATGTCTTGATGAACCAAGCTTGGATGGTTTAGAGCAGTGGCTCCCAGTTTAATGTGTATTATAATCACTTGGTGGGCTTGTTAAAACACAGACCCTCTGGCCATCCTGACAATTTATGATTCGGTAGGCCTGGGGTGGGCCTAAGGATGTGCATTTCTAACCATGTCCCAGGTGATGCTGATGATACTGATTTCACATTTTGAAAACCACAGGTTTTAGAGAATTATAAATAGTTCTTGTGGCTGGAGTCGGGGGACTAGGAATTGTAGGTGATACTGAAAGCAGAAGTCTAAGAAGTAGGGACTCCATTGTGGAGGTTGTGGAGAGTCATTGACAGGTTTTATAGAGGAGAGTGATGGTTACCCATTTGCAGTTTGGAAAGATCATTTTGGTGTGGTGTGGAGGATGGATCAATGGGGCCAGAAAACCAAGTAAGTGGTTGATCATAGCCATCCGGATGAGAAAAAATAAAAACTTGGAATAAAGGTGGGATGAAGAAGGATCCCTGGGACTTGGTGGCCAGATGGAAGTGGGAGGGGAAGTGAAGGGAGGAGTCAATTCGGACCATCAGATTTCTGGCTGGGTAGGTGTTGGGATTGTGTTACTCAAGACACAGTCAGAGAAGGCTGCCTAAAGCAGAGTCTGGGAAAGAAGAGCAAAGGAGGTAAGTTGAAGGAAGGACATGTTGAATTTGAAATGCTAGAAGAAATCTGGGTGGACCCTTCAGTAGACAGTTTTATTTATGAGTCTGGAGGCCAAGAGCCGGAGGCTGGTAAATCATCCAGCCCCATAATTTCTGCCACTTTGATTTGATCTCCTGTGTTGCTTGTTTGGATCAGGCATTGAATTTGTGAAGAAACAGTGTTAGTATAATTTTTAAGGGCCTGGAGAATGCAATACTTTAAAAGATTCTTTCTCAAGAAAACAAATGTTCTAGTCTTTTGACTGGAAGAAAACAGAGTTCATACTAGTCTTCTTACATTAGAAGAGGTTAATACAGCTGCCTTCTGCTGAAAGGCCAGTGGAATTGGGTTTTAGTAAGCTTGAAAGGAGCAAAATCACTTGACTGGTCTGCAGGCCATATGACAAACAGCTGAGACTAATTAGCTGGATTGTGGGTTTTTACAGAGATGCCTGATTTTGAAAGTTGATGGAGCAGACTGCTTTTCAAAAGATTCTTTTGAAAAACTTTTATAAGTAGACGATTCTGACTTTAATATTTCTCTTTACATCACATAGACAAAAAGTAATCTTTTTGAAGAGGACATGTAATTGGAAGTTGTCTAATTGTTGAAGTTTGGGAACAGCATTTCTAAAGTTTTAGAAGAACACCCAACGATTTATACTCCATCAGGTATAGTTTTGTGTTTATCTTTGTTTTTTGTTTTTTGTTTTTTGGGTTTTTTTTGGAGAGGTTTTGAAAATTGCCAGGCCAATTTTCCTGTACTTAGAGTATATGCAATTTGACATAGAATACCATTGCACATATTAACTTTTTTTTTTTTTTTAACCGAAGACTTCAAGACACCTGCTAAATTTTGGGGGTGTGGTTTGAAAGTTGCATTTTCCATTACCAGAGAATGGGTATGAATACTGACTGCATTTTTCCTTTCTTTTCTGTGCTTCGATAAAGTAACAAAGGTTTTTTTCTCAGTTAATATATTGAATAAGGGAGCTGATTAAGGACTTGAATTTGCTTCCAGAGTCTTGCTCATCCTCTGAGGGTTTTATTCACAAACATTCATGCTTATTGGGATTTTGTTGTTAATATTGTTAATAGCTTTAATGGAGGAAAGCTTTATGTAAGGACGTGTTTTTGTATAAGGTATATTTCTTCTATAAATTAAATTTGCCCCCGAATGTTGATTTTGTTTGATTTGGCAGTGGCATTGTGGTTACGTAAGGAAAGGTCCATATATTTTAGAGATGCTTAGTGATAGTATACAGGAGTGAAAGATCTGGGGACAGGTCTGCTGGGAAGTTGCTTACACAGTTCTCTCTACTTCTGGATATGAACTAGTTTGCAAGGACTGCTGTCACAAAGCACTGCAAACTGGGTGGCTCCAACAGCAGACCTTTATTCTATCAGGTCCAGGTGTCAGCAGGGGTTCATTCCTTCTGAGGGCTGTGAGGAAGAATCTGTTCCAAGCCCCTCCTTGGCTTATTGAAGGCCAAGTCTCCCTGTGTCTCATCTTGTAGCCTTCGCTCTGTGTGTCCTTCTGTGAAGAAGGAACCTGGATACAGACATGCAGGTCATGCAGCTGATTGGTATCAAGGCAGTCTCCTCACCTCCGCTCCAGGGTGCTGACCATCACCTTCTTTTGTTTTCTTTGCTGCAAGTTCAAGCTTTTCTCCTAGCAGTGAATCCAGAGCTCCTATGATCACACATCACCGTGGGAAAGAACCTTGATTAAAAGTTGACTTTCTCTGTCTAGATTCTTGGATTATAAATACAAAAAAATAAAAAAATATTTTGGGGAGGAGAGTTTATTCATGAGGCGTCTTATCCATAGAACATCCAGGTTGGATTTAGTACATTCCAAAGGAGTTTATCCCCATCTTGGTTGCTTTCTGTCTCTTACTGCTTTCTCCTTGTCCTTTCCAGTGTTGAGTGACCCAGAAGCCATTAGAATACAAACAACAGTTTTTTTCTTTTTCACTTGCTGCGCCCACAAGACAGGAACTGTGGCAGAAAATGCTGATGAAACCTTGCGGCCTGCAGGATGGCACTATAACAACCAAGATCTGTGCATGTGTTAGCAGGTCCCAGAACCCAGGGCTGACTCTGCTGATGTTCCAGCTTCTGCCCTCTCTAGACCCTCAGTACCTGCGAGCTCAAAGAGGAGATGCTTGCCACTTCCCTCTGTTTCTGTTTTCTCTGTTTAGGATTAAAGCTTCCTGAGATATCTGTTCACTTTTGCTTTCATTCCTTTCCTCTTCCCTCTGAACTGGGTTGATTTATAGATAGAGCTCCAGGCATAGCATACCTGATAGCTGATGAGTCACATAAAGCCCGTTAAAAACAAAAGCTGATTTTCGCAGAAGCCTTAATTCATTTGTTCTGTCTTTGCAAGAGGACGTCTTCCTGCTTGCTTCTGTGCTCCTGGTGTTGCTGCGGTATGGCTGGGGCCCTGTCCTCTCAGCAGTGGTGGGTTCCTTGAGGGTTGGAGGGTTGGGAGAACATGAGTGAGATCAGGGTGCTGCTCAGGAGATGAGTTTGCATCACTGCTGGTTCTCTGGAGGCAGGAGTCACTTTGCTGAAATACAGATACAGTTTATCCTTCCAAGAGCTGAGTGCATCAATTTTTGTTTGTTTGTTTGGTTTTCCCCATTTCATACTCTATTAGGCATCTCTTCTCTCTGATGTAATCCGAGCAGGGAACATTTAGCTATGAATGCTAGATTGGATGGATCCCTGCTTTCACAAGAAGGAGGAAGTCCAGATTTCTATAAGCTGGCACCTCTGTACTTTGGTGACTATGGACTACTGTTGGAAAAAAATCTCCTTCCTAGTGTCCTTCTTGGTCTCTCTTGATTCTCAAGAGTCGTCTTCTCTCTCTTATGGCCTTAGGAAATCAATTCTGTTGAAAAATCCATTTGTTAACACTGATTTTTCTTTGGAACCTTACTCTGTTTTCCAAATGCCAATTAAACACAACTCCCTGGAAGTCCATCATGTCTAAGGGACATTTAATTGGTCCTCTGCAATGTAGTAGAGTGTGTCTGCGTTCAAATCTTGGCTCCACCGCTTACTGGTTGAGTGACCTTGGAGAAGTTATTTAACCTTTCTGTGTATCAGTCTTCTCATCTGAAAATTAGAGCCTTCATAAGGTTGTTGTGAGGATTAAATGAGTCGGGATTTTAAAGGGCTTAGAAAAGTGCTCAGCGTTAGTTATCATTTCAAATTGTTTTTGCCTGTTTTCGTTAATGATTATAGCATTCATTCTGTTACCAAAGGAAAAGTTTGGGTTAACTCCTATACCAGTCAATTGAGAAGTGAAACTGATTTTTCTACTTCATAAATATATCTTGAATTAATCCTTGCCTCTTCATTCCCACTGTCACTGACAGAAGTCAAATCCCTACCTCTCCCATCCCTTCCTGACCCTATGTTGTATATTCCCAGTTTCTGCGTGGCTGTCCGAAAGATCTCTCTAAGGCACACACCTCATGCTCCTCCCCTTCACAAAAGTCTTCAGTGGCTTTCCATTGCCCAGATGATAACACAGACTCTTTATGTTATGGAAGACTCCTTTCAGGCAGGCCTAGGGGGTTGCAGAGTCTGTCCCACCTTTGTAACCTCTGTCTGGGCACCTCCTCCAATCCCCATGCACTGGTCTAGCCATCCATTTACTTAGGTCCTCTAAGTGCACCATACCCTTCTCCTTATACCTCTGCAAGTACAAATGCCTTCTACTCCACTCCCATCCTCTCAGACTGTCTGTCACCCAGGACTTGCTCCCCTTTCATGGCTGTAGGCCTTGTCTGGTTTTGTACTTTAAATGCCAGACAGCCCTTAGCTAATTCCATCAACAGTGATTTGCACCTTTCAGATCGGCATCAATGATCATTTTGTTGATAGTTTCTGTTATCTTTAAAGGGTGATGCTTATTTGCCATGTGAAGTCCTTTACCACATCCTTCTGTGAACTGTGTGATTTTTGTCCCTTCACTTGTGTCACTTGTCCCTTTGTGTACCAATTTTAGTCCTTGGCTTGGATGCTGCTCTGCGAAGTTTTCCCGATTCCCCCACGAGGCATTCTGGGCTCTCCTTCTAGCCCTTTCTGCCCCAGCCCTCCCACCTACCCAGCATACTGTGCATATTTCTATTACAGTTCTTGTTTCACTGAAACATTGCATCTTGTTCACTGAATGTTTTACTGTTCATTTCCACAGAGTGCTTCTTTTAGACTATTATTCTTCCAGAGCAATGTTCTCAGTCCTTCACATAGTGGTGAGCACATGGCATGTTCTCAGTGCTTGCTTATTAAATGCATGATGTTTAAACTGAGGTGCTTATAGGCTGCTGCCTGAATTTAATCATCAGAACCAGCTCTCCCTCCTCAGTGACTTCAAGCTTCTCTGGTATACCTTTTGATTGTTGCCATAGGCCATTCTACTTATCAAATTTTGAGATTATTAACACCTTTTGGGTTGGTATGTATGTCATTTTTCATTTAATTTCAGTTGTATGTAAGGGACATTTTGTGGAGTTTCTTGGGAAGTACTTCCATACCTGACCCAAGTAGTACTACCCTTCCCCATATCCTCCTGTGCTTTGTAATTTTTGTCGTTCACATTTGTCAGTTGAGCCAAGTTTATTTTTCTCTAAAACACTTAAATGTTCTGTTTAAAAAAAATAGATTTTTCCCTTGTCTAGTCTTTAATAGTTCTTAAAAATGTGTAAAAACTAAAAGTGATTAAGGGTTTGTAGAAATCACCAAATGAAAACCCACTTTTTTTTTTTTTCTTTTTAATGCTGTTGTAAAACTTGTTCACTGCTGGCAGTGGCTTGGGAGCTCTTTAGAGTCAGGTATAGACTCCAATACTATATTTTTTTGTGATATTTAATGTGCTTTTATTAGAAATAAGACTCTAGAGCTTTGTTACAGAGTTGCTTGCTGATTTCTATTTCTTTTGCATAAGTGTCCCTTTTCATTTCTAGATATACCTTGTCTAACATCCTTGGTCAAATAGATGCACTTCATGGAGTTAAATGAAAGAGATGTTAGGATAATTGCATAGGCCATCCTAAATAGAGTTTAGAATTTGTAGAATTTAGAAATGTAGTTTCAAAGTGATATGATCACTCATTTACTAGCAGAGGGAGATGGCAGATTTGGGTAGGGCCTCAAGCATAGCCCGAGGCAAGAAAGATGAGGAACCTGTTTGATACTCATCTTCAGTCATTTCTCCAAGTATCTGGAAAGGACCTTGTCTTTTTTTTTTTTTAACTGTAGCCTCCTGGGTTGTATGTGTATATGGGCAGTGGGGTAGGATGGGGGCAGTGTATGGATGGGGGTCCATGGATCCTTCAGCTTTTTTTTTCCTCTCCTGTTCTACACCATTGGACTAGAGTGCTCTTCCCCAGAGAATGCTAGCCTTATATGTACTGTTTAGGACTGCACAGTACTTAGAGAACTTCTGCATCCCAAGTCCCCAAACCCCTCATCTACTTCTCAGAAACCTCCCCTAACCCACCTGATCCATATCAGGGTTAAGTGTTAATCTCATGGGATCCTTCCATTATGCCTACGATAGGTAATAACCATACTTAGCATCTTGTTTCGGTCGTCCCTGTCTTCTATTAGATGGTAAACTCTCTGAGGGCAAGTGCTGTATCTGTCTTATTTGCATTTCTATCACCTTGCACAGCATGCAGTGGGTACTCACCTATTAAGGGATTATAGGACTCTTTATTCATTTGTAAAGACAGAACCTGCTCCGACTTTTCTAGAGGTACAAACCCTCTTGATGCAGCCTGGCAAAAAATCAGGTTTGCTCACCCCACCTTATTTATTTATTTTTTTTGTAATTTAAGAGTGAGTGTAAGAGAATGTGAGTGGGGGAGAGGGTCAGAGAGAGAGAGAGAGAGAGAGAGAGAATGAATGAATGAGAATATCCCAAGCAGGCTCCATACTCAGCCTGGAGCCCGATGTGGGGCTTGATCCCACGACCCTGGGATCATGACCTGAGCCAAAATTAAGAGTTAAACACTCAACCGACTGAGCCACCCCAGCTTTAAGCAAGAGGAAATGCCAATATTTCCCCCTCTGTCTCCACATTGTTTGTACTATATCATCATTGGGGCTAGTCTTACTTAGATTCTGAACCACGGTTTTGAGGCATGGCCTGACCCCTCTGACTGATAATGTTGAGTTATAGAACGTATATAAGTAGCATTTTGTATTTCTCTAAAATGCCTATTTTTGAAATGTTATACCTCTAATTGGTGAGTTAAAATGGGGGAGCTTGAGCTCTAGTGCTTAAAATCAATAATAGTTTTGAAAAGAAAATTTGAAAGGTAGCTAATGACTTTCTGATATTTCTGTAGGGAGTGAAACACTATTTCACTTGAAAAACTTTCTATAATAATTACTTCTGCCTCTAAGACACTGCATCTTAAGTAAACTTTTTTTATTTAGCTTCAAAAGAGCAACTTTATATAAATGTTATGTGTTACATTTGAAGATTAGTTTTGGGTAATCACCTCAAATACCTGGTACTTACTAGATATTTCATTTTTTATTCTTTCAAATAAATATGAGTGACTCTGAGAACTATGGCCTTTCCTGCACCCCTCCCAGGATGAGAATGACCTGGGTAGAGAGTATAAATTTAAAAATCATGAAGGTTAGAGAAGAAAAAAAAAAAAACAACTAGAAAGATCAAAGTCACAATAAATGCAAAAGCTTGTCAATTACTTGCTTAAAAGAAGCATTACATAATTTGCATAATTACAAATAAACACCAGATTGAAAGAAGCATTACATAATTTTCCCAATAGATGCCAGAACAAACTTGATAAAACTGATACTCATTTGTAATACTTATTCTTAGAAAACTAGGAATAGATGGAGAACTTCCTTATCCTGATCAAGCATCTACCAAAAATCTATAGCAAATGTAATTATTTATTTATTTATTTATTTTGAGGGAAAGAGCAACAGCACCTGGGAGAAAAGGGCAGAGAGAGAAGAAGAGAGAGAGAATCCTAAGCAGGCTCCCTACAGTTAGCACAGAGCCTGATGTGGGGATGGAACCCATGAAGCGTGAGATCATGACCTGAGTCAAAATCAAGAGTTGGATTCTTAACTGACTGAGCCACCCAGGTGCCCCAGAAAATGTTATTCTTAATGGTAAAATGTTAGAATCAAGACAGGACTGTCTATTAAATACTTTGGGACATCCTAACTGGAACATATAGAAGATATATACATTTTTAAAAGATGTCATAATAGTGACAAAAATATAAAGTATCCATAAGTCTGAAGATTTATAAAGTCTTTATGAAGATAATTTATTTATTGATAACATTTTTAAAAACCAAGAAGGCCTAAATAAATGGGAACAGTAAAATGTACATGCACAGGTATGTTCAATATTGTGAATATGTCAGTCTTCTCAATTTGATCCATAGATTTTTCATGCAGTACCAATCAGAATTCCCATAGGGTTTTTGAGGAACTTAGATAAAAGTGTGAGAGGTTAAGAATGTCCACAGTAAGGTGGAGGAGACTGGACCTCCCAGATACTAAGTTGTACAGATGATCCTTGACTTAGGATGCTTGGACTTAGGAGTTTTGACTTTATAATGTGAAAGCGATACACATTCAGTTGAACTGCACTTTGAATATTGAATTGTGATCTTAGGCTAGGGATGTGGTAGGAAGCTCTCTTCTGATGCTGGGTAGCCAGAGTGAGCCTCAGCTCCCACTTGGCCACATTCACAAGGGTAAACAACTGATACACTTAAAACCATTCTGTACCCAGATAACCACTCAGTTTTTCACTTTCAGTACAGTATTCAATTACATGAAATATTCAACATTTTATTATAGACTAGGCTTTGTGTTAGATGATTTTGCCCAATTGTAGGCTAATGAAAGTGTTCTGAACATGCTTAAGGTAGGCTAGCCTAAACTTTTTTTGTATTTAATTTTTTAAATGTTTATTTTATTTTTGAGAGAGAGAGAGAGAGAGAGAGAGAGAGAGCGAGAGGGAGGGAGGGAGGGGCAGAGAGAGAGGGAGACATAGGATCCATAGCAGGCTCCAGGCTCTGAGTTGTCAGCACAGAGCCCGATACGGGGCTCGAACCTATGAACTGTGAGATCATGACCTGAGCCAAAGTCGGACACCCAACTGACTGAGCCACCCAGGCACCCCTAGGCTAAGCTTTGAAGTTCAGTAGATGAGGTGTATTAAGTGTGTTTGTGATTTGAGATATTTTCAGTTTGTAAGGGGTTTATTAGGACATAACCCTATCGTAAGTTGAGGGATACCTGTTTAATGAAATCATAGTGATTAAGGCCTTGTGACATTGGCCCAGGGATAGTAAAAATGATCAAGGAACAAAAGAGCCCAGAAACAAGCCCTTATAGAGTGAATCACTAGGGAAAGGATAGTTTTTTCTTTTTTTTCAGTGAATGGTACTATGACAATTAGATATCCTTCAGGGAAAAATAATGAAATTGGATCCCTACATATACCTTAAAATGTTTTCAACAGATTACAGACTTAAATGTGAAAGGTAACATGTTTAGGAAAATAATGTAGAAGAACATCTTTATCACTTTAGGCAAAGAAGGATTTCTTTTGACCAGTTAAAGAGCCATTAAAAAAGTGAAAAGATGAACTACGAACAGGAAGAAGATAGTTGCAACATCTGTAACTGACAAAGGACTACTATCTGGAATATGTGAAGAACTCTTGCAAGTCCATAAGAAGATAACCCAGAGGAAAAATACGGAGAGGACATAAATATGTTTCCAGAAGAAGAAATTGAATGGCCAACAAATTAAAAAATATGCTCAACGACATTTGCAGTCAGAGAAATGCTAATTTAGATAACAGTATGTTACTATTTTGAAAAGTCTTACAACAAACAGCAGATCTTGGTGAAGATGTGAAGTTGGGAGTGTAAAACAACTGCATTGGACGATTATTTGGCATTATCTTGTATTCTTGAGCAGGCACATACCCAAGTCCCAGGAATTTGACTTTTTGGTGTTTACCCTAGAGCAGCGCTTCTTCTCTCATATGCCCTGAATTGGCTGAGATGGGTTGAGATATTTGAAGCCCTCTTCCCCCAGGATGGGTGAGTAGATTCTGGCATTGTTGGAGCCCCCAAATCTGTTGCCTTTGATCATGAGCATTTGCTCC
Organism: Panthera onca; assembly: GCF_046562875.1. Taxonomy (NCBI): domain Eukaryota; kingdom Metazoa; phylum Chordata; class Mammalia; order Carnivora; family Felidae; genus Panthera; species Panthera onca. The sequence continues at coordinate 49,063,022 of NC_138344.1, forward strand.
AGCTTGTCATACAAATAGCAGGGAAAAGGTTGGAAAACACTTTTCTAGACAAACTGTTGCTAGCATGTATCAGGAGATGTGCACACACATATTTATAGCAATACAATATTGTTCCAAATGAGAACAAAAACATGGAGGATATGGTTTAGTTCCGCTAATTCTCATCTGAAAACCCACAGGCATTAAGTAATTAGAGAAGGGTTTTGGCATGTCATTTCTTAACATCAGCGGTAAAAGCGGTAATAATTGCAAGCCAAGTGAGACAGGAAGAGAAAGAAGCTGAAGGAAAATTATGTGTTTTTTTCTGGCCAGTGTGTGTTTTCATCGACATGTAGTCAGGTGAGTGGTATATGATGATGGGCAAGGTCTGAGTTTTGAAACAGAACAGATGCCTTAATGATGGCTCCCCGAAGGAGAGAAAGTGGTGGAGGCAAAGTGACATCCAGCTGTCTTCCCTGATATTTCCCTCTTACTCCCTGCCAGATAAAGTACCATACAACAGGGGCATGATGTCTGCAAACAAAATTTTGTCAGAACAGCAGGGACTGGCCATCATGTTCCATGTAATTTTCTTTGGCTGAGAATCCCTGCTGTGATCCTTGGTCTTATGTGTTCCCTCTCCTGTGGTGGGTACAGGCCTGGCCTTCTTTTTTGACCTTTCACCATTGGTTCTTCTGCCTCTATACCAAGGACAGACATAAATGTGGGACCATAGGGAATGGAGAGGGTTTTTGGCATTTCTCTGTGGTGCAACTTTCCTAATCCAAATCTCATCATCTTTCCCCTCCAAAAACCTGATCCCCACCACAGAAACCTTATGTCCACTCCAACTTTTTCCCTTCCCCCATTTCAATGGCCTCTTTCTGTCTGCAACACTACTTCACCCACTGTGATTCTTTGGAGTGCTTTGTCTGCTGCTTTCTCTTCAACCCACTGTGGCGCTGCATTATATTTTTAAATTAATGTCTCTTGGGCTCCTTCCATCTCATTCCCACTGCTGGTGCCTCTATCTAGGCTCTCATCTTTAAAGAGTGAGAAGTGATACAAGGGACAGCTGCTACCATGAGTCCACTTATCTTTCTCATTTGTCATGGCGAAACCCTGGACTCTGAACCTAGAATCAGAGAATAGAATGTTTTCTCAGGGACCATGGAGTTGAAACCTTATTTGATATTTGAGGAAACAAGGCCTAGAGAGGGATGGTAGTAGATAGTATTAGAGATAGTAGCAGAGCCAGAACTAGAAACCCATCCACTGACAGGTTAGTCGTTCAGCCCTCTTCAACTTGACACATTATCTCCTAAGCATTCCTTTGAATTCATAATTACTTGTCTTCTGTCTCTCTGACTAAATTTTTAGGTAAAGAATTATTTCTTAGTCTTATTTGTAGCCTTTTCAGTATTTAACAGGGCTTCTCAATACTTGTTAAATTGAAGTCAGACCATGCCCTTGTACCACACATACGGTCTTCCCTATTCCTGACCACCTCACTAAATCCTTCTTGGCTTGGAAGGTATTCAGCTCAGGCCCTGGTTCCTGCTTGAAGCCTTGGCCAGATAGTTTCCCCACCTTTTCTGACCTCCCAGAGTCTACTTGTCTTGTAAACCACCATCTTACTGTACCTAGCAGTTTATAGTTTATAAAATACATTCATGTAATGTATCCTTTAATACCAACAATAATCTTGCTAGATAAATATTCCCATATTGAGGAAACAGTCTCGGAGAGGTTATGTGACTTGCCATAGGTCATACAGCAAGGAAGTATGTAACAGAGTTCAGGTCTTCTGACTTTATGCCCTTTGCACTTTTGATGTCCTGTGCTGGGTGGTCTATGTGGCATACTAGACACTTTGCTTCCTGATAATCTTATTTTTCCTGTGTTGAAAATGAATTCATTTTATTTCCTCACTCCAATACCAACTTCTTGAGGGGAGTGGCTGGGTCACATATTTCTTTCATGCCATTCATAGTTGCTAGCACAGTACTGGGCAACATAGAAGTTAGGTATGGTTAAGTTGAAAACAAATACAACTTAATTTACCAAAAAAGACCAGCTTTCACTGGAGTTCCAAGACCCTTTTTGAGTCACCCCTGAATGAAATCAGCAATGAACAGAGGGAACCAGAGGAAGGAAGAGGCTGTTAGAGAAAGCCAGATGGTAGACATAATTAGCAGTTGGGCGACAGCTGGCCTGTTGTCAGTCTGGTGATGAGGGGTGGTAGACCAGCAATACACAAGATGATCCTCAGGAATTGTGCAATTTTTCTGAAGACTTTAGACACTTTCATGAGAAAGGAGAGAAGTACTTAGAAGTAGCATAATACCCATACAAATTAAGCAGATAGAGCACTCATACTAATTGAGAAAATGTTGGTTAAAGAAATATCCAGAGTAGGATGTGGCTTATGAAGACAGGTTTCCAGGGTGAGAGTGGAGTGGGTAGAGAAGCATTTGGCTTGGTTTGTGATCACTCCTTTACTACCTGAGGCTGTGAGAAAAGGGATATATAGGTAAGCATGTTTCCTTTAAAACAACTTTCCTTCCGTTTTCCCTTCTATGGCAATCAGTAGGGCCTCACCCCTGAGCCCTGGTGTCAGAAGAGAAGCGAGCTCAAATAATCACATATCATCTGTGCATAGAGATGTGTTGTGATGACTAAATCCATGGATATCTCTGGGACTTTCTCATTTCACATATTCTTGTGCATTTGCCCCATAGATTAGTGAGATGGTTCAGAAATTCCACTACTTGGACAACCTAACTATATTTCTAAACTATATTAATTTTTCTCAAAAGGATCACAAAAATGCACTAACATCACATGCCCCACATTTTGGTTTGGAAATCACACTGCATCTCCTGAGTTCTGTAGCATTTTGCATCTGAATAAAATGTAAAACCTCTTTTGCTAGAATGTATATGAAAGATGTCCAATGTCCTGATGGTAGAAGCCTACACATGTTCTTTTATGAGCTTCTGTCTCTTAAGGGAACATAAAATTAAATCATTTTAGATTAGTAGTAATAGAACTTTAACATCTGTTCCTTCCTGTGTCAAAATGTCCACAGTGTAGAATTACTTAATAGGAGCTGAAGGAATGTGTATGTCAACTACTCAGAGATGCCAGCAATTAAGGGAAATTATTTCAAATCAGAAATTGTAATTTATACGCAGTAGACTCTGAAATGTAAGTATGTAAAACCTTTTCTGTGACATTCATATATGAATTTTTAAGGTAATTTCTCATTAAAAATTGATTAATATCATTGGGGTTTATTTTCAATGCTTGATACCTATACAGCAATTGTATTTTTATGTGATGTGCAAATGTATATGGGAAAGTTCTAATTTAAAAAGGATACCAGGGGCACCTGGGTGGCTTAGTCAGTTAAGTGTCCAAGTCTTGATTTCAGTTCAGGTCATGATCTCATGGTTTGTGAGTTGGAGCTGCAAGTTCAGGCTCCTCTCTCTTTGCTTCCCTTCCTCCCTCCTTCCCTCTTTCTTTCTCTCAAAATAAACTAAAAAAAAAAAAAAAAAAAAGGGATACCATTGGTAACACTGTTTTTTGTCTTTTTTTTTTTTTTTTTAATGGAAACATAATTCCTGAGGTCTAAACATTCAACTTAAAAACTTTTACAGTCAAACTTGTGGGTATGTGGAAGTTAACTTTATATTTAAAAAGTTGACTTATTAAAATATGATTATGGAATTGTGAGATTGATTGTCATGGTGGCTTATAAAAACTTTTTCTTACTACTTTACAGTTACCTCTCATATATGTAGAATCTCATTTCATCATCATTAAAAATTTTAATATCACTTGTTTCTTTAATGTCCTCCAAGCACTCAAAAAAATTTCTAAAGTTGTTGCTTATCAATTTCTTAAAAATTCATGGATACTTACATTCTCATGGTATTTTGTCATGTGCTTTATGCTCCTCTTGTCTATAATTCTCTTTACCCTATTGACTTGTTCTCTTGCTGATTCACAGTCAACATTTTTATTTTGTGTTAGTAAATTTATATTGAGGTTTTTTTTATCCATTCCTTTTTAAACAAGGTCTTCTAGATTTTTTTCTGAGTGACCATCGTGCCTACTCACTTTAGCCCCTATATATTTAGACTCCTGCCTTAAAATATTAGTGAGAGAACAGAGACTTGGTTCCCATAGTGCCCTTAGGCTTGGCTGATGACAAAGACAGGTATGGCTTTGGGGAACCAAATGGTAATCTGGACGCTTGGCCTTCCATATGCCCAAGGTAGGAAGAGGAAACTTAGTGAAGGAATCTGGTTGGAACAATTAGGGAGCCTTTGAAATTGGATGGGCTAACAGGAGAGAGCAACCAGATGGAAAAAAATTGCCCTGACTTAGAAGGTAATCTCGCAGGTTTTTGATAAAACAGCAACTACTGAAGGCCTTTTCTAGGTGTTGTCCCTACTGTCTGTAATTAGCTAAAATGTCTCTCCAGTCTCTAGGACTACATGTTCTCCTGAATTCCTGGGACACTCTTCCACAAATCCATAAACCACTTCTCTCCTTTTTGATCTGTTTCTTACTTTGTTGGTGTTTGACTTTGATGTGACCTTGACCACCTGTCTGGGAACCTCCATTTGTATTTAGCCCCTTGTGTCTTGAATTGGTTCTGTGCCACCTACACATGAGCCTGTGTGCTCAGGGAGCATAAGAAGTTGTTCTTTTCCCATTTTCCCACCACTCCTTTTTCCTTCCCTGGAACTTTTGAATAGTTTAAAGTAGCAACGTTTTCATGACATAGCCATTAGCTGGAACAAAGCATTTTGTGGATAAAATATAATACTAGCAATTTTTCCTGAATTAATAGAAAAAAAATAAAGTTAGAGAGAATTTTCAGTTTTTCTCTATCACTATTAAAAATAAACTTTGTGCCTTTTTATGCTACTCTGGTTATAGTTTAGTATAAAGTGGCTTTGGATATAGCACAAAATAATACATGATCAGTTATTTTAAGTTTGCCATTTCATTGTTTCATTATGTTCCTCTAAACATATGTTGACTTTTTAGGGTTCCACCCCAAGCATAGCTTCTTGAGTCTGTTGAGACTAATCTGGATATATTTTCTGATGGCCTCAGTGTGTCCAATTAGTCCCATTAGCAAGGGATCACCAAGGTAGCTGGTTATAAACATCCATCTAACAATTCTCATTTTCAAGGACACTGGTACCTGTCCCAAGGTGGGGTGTGACGGGTGCTGCCTTTTTGTTCACTTTTGGCCAGTTTGGTGTGGATTTTTCCAGGACTATTTAGACTTAGACCCATAGACCTTCATTTCCTGTAAGTGACCCAATGATCATTGTCTCCAAGACTCTATCTTACTGGCTTACCTTAATTCTCTCAAGCTTTAGGTACCCCTACTTGGAGTTCTTATCAGGGACACCCAGTATATTTTAGGTTTTCCCTCCCAGGTGAGAGGAGTCCTAAGAATGTGGTAAGTGGGGGAGATTTGAGAGGTGGCATCTTAAGGAGATGTTCAGTAGAAAAGCTTAGCAGGCCTTACAAAAATGTGTTGTCGATCTAAGGTGTTTAGGCAGACAGGAAGTGTTTGTGTACAAAGGCAAATGAGATGATTCAGTTGGGTGGAAGGTAGAGCTTTCCTCACTGGTTTCCAAATGTGTGCAAAGGGCTCTTGATAGTCCTTGTGGGGGCCACAGGCTTTGGAGGTCAGGTATCATGTTCATCTTATTAGAATGGTTCCACTTTCATTGGTTTTGTATATTGGAGTGCCATGTAAGATTTCATTTGAAGAAACTTGCTAAAGACAGTTTGCAACTGGCTGGACCAAAGCAATTTTCTGAGGTAGTGAAAGGTTTACTGCAATGACCTGATGTAGGTTTTCTGAGACCCTGTGCAGGAGTATCCAACAGGTTGTGAAGATACTAATCTGCAATAGACAAGAAGTAACCCAAACTTAGAATAGCTCAATCATATTTATAGAAGTCAAACAAGAAGCTCTCCAAACATAAAATCATCTCTACAGTGATCTGTAATCAAATGTTTTGATGCAACATATTGTGTTCATTCTTTATTGCTCAATTGACTGTTGTAATGGGATGGAAGCAAACATGCTAAACAGATGTGCCTCAGCCTTGCTGTCATGTACGGAGAGTGGCTCACATATGCCTCTTTAAATAATTTCACAAGAGTGGACCCAGGGATCTACTCTGAATTTTAAAAAAAGAGAAAGAAAAAGGAGAGAAAAGCCTAGTGCAAATTACAGCCTTCTCCATTAATAACACATTTATAGATATTTCAAGTAACATATATGCTCTAAAGACAGAAGCAAATAAGTTAGGCAAGCAGTATAAATGAATAATTTGGATGTCTCTAAATCTGCTATATAACTTGTGTGACTATACGAGTTTTTATTCCAAATCAAAAAAATAATGATAAAGGTAAAACAGACCTTTGAATAAAAATTTACAGAACTCTTAAAGTACCTCCATGGATCTCAGTGTTCTACATAACACAAAGGCCACAGATTGAATGCCTCATGAATAAGGCCTTCAATGCCTTGTTCTTGTATGATGCTTTATATTCATCTTCTTTAAGATATTATCTTATACTTATTTTATAAGAAAAATCCAGTTTCTTCACACACCTTTCTCAGAAACAGATAAAGTAGTAAAATGTAAATAAAGGTAATATCAGATTGAAAAACATAACTAGCATACAACTAACAGGATATATAGATCATTTTCAAACCGTCATGGAACATTCATAAAACTTAAGAAATCCCTCAAAATTTGATATTATGCAGAACAATTTTGCTGACCCAAGATGCAATAAAATTAGAAATCAACAGCAGTAGCTAAACAGCCAACTGTGATGAGACAGGTTAATTTAGAAATTGGCTGGATGGTTGCAAGTACATTGTAGTTTCTCGGTCCTTTTGCATAAGTAAATCCAAGGCACACCCCATTCTATAAACAGCTGCTGACAGAAATGCAAACAGTCCTTTCCAAGACTGCACACTGAATGGGTGGAACAAGGAAAGACTTCCTGAGAATCCATAAGAAGTATATCCGATTAGACCTTGTCAATTGGGTGAGTTTCTTTTCTTTCCTTTTGATTCAGCTATTAAAGAATATGATACTTTTTAGGGAACAATTGAACACATGTTCTAAATATATTACTGTAGAAAGTAGACTTGAGAAGGACCCAAAAGACCTATAACCAGCTGTCTGTAACTTACTGACACCCAATGGGCAAGGCTGAGAATCCTCGTGTCATTGTTTGAGTTGTGCTAAACCATCAGGAAATAGCTTGATTTTCTGAGCCTATTTCAATATTCTTTTTATAATTTTTTATTTAAAAAATCTTTAAAATTGAGGTATAATTGACATTCATTGTATTAGTTTCAGGTATACAGCGTAACTTTTCAATTTTTGCATATGTTGCAAAATGATAACCATGGTATGTCTTGTTACCACCTGTCATATATGGTGATAGAATTTTGTGTGATGAGAACTTTTAAGATTTATTCTCTTAGCAAGTTTCAAATATGCAATACAATGTTATTGACTGTATTTGCCATGCTGTATGTTACATCCCCATAACTTATTTATTTCATAACTAGACATTTGTATCTTTTGACTTCCTTCACCCATTTTGCCCTCCTCCACTCCCTGCCTCTGGCAGTCACTGATCTATATTCATGAGCTTGGGGTGTTTTTTTTCCCCCACATATAACTGACATCATGCAGTATTTGTCTTTCTCTGTCTGACTTATTTCACTTAGTATAATATCCTCAAAGTACATTCATCTTGTCACAAATGGCAAGATTTCCTTTTTTATAGCTGAGTAGTATTCCTTTGTGTGTGTGTTATATTTGTGTGTGTGTGTATCGATATCATTTTATCATTTATCTTTTGACGGATATTTATGTTGTTTCACTATCTTAACTGTTGTAAACAATGCTGCAGTGAACATGGGGTGCATATATCTTTTTGATTTTGTGTTTTTATTTTCTTTTGACAAATACCAGAAGTGGAATTATGGGGTCATATGATTTATTTTTAATTTTTTGAGGACGCTGTATACCGTTTTGCTCAGTGGTTGCACCAATTTACATTCCCACGAACAGTGTACAAGGACTTCCTTTTCTTCCTATCCTCATCAACACTTGCTATGTCTTAACTTTTTGATAATAATCATTCTAAGAGGTATGAGGTGATATCTCATTGTGGTTTTGATTAGCATTTTCTTTGATGATTAGTGACGATGGACATCTTTTCATGTACTTGGTGGTCATCTCAATGTCTTCTTTGGCAAATGTCTATTCAGGTCCTTGGCTCATTTTTAAATCGGATTATTTGTTTTGTTTTGTTTTTTGGTGTTTTGTTGTAGGACTTCTTTATATATTTTGCATATTAATCCCTTAACAGGTATATGATTTGCAAAAGTTTTTTCCCATTTAATATGTTGGCTTTTTATTTTGTTGATAGTTTCCTTAACGGAGCAGCGTTTTTTAAAAGAAGAAAGTTGGTATATGGTAGGAATATTTACAGCTGTTTAAACTCAGGATGGACTTGTATCAGTATGTTGCCTGTTCATTAACATTATGGGAAAACCAAAACTAGCGCAGTACTGAGAAGAATTTATGTTCCTGAAATGGCTCTATTCCCAGGAATAGATGGGGCAAATCTCTTTTCCTTATTGCAAAAGTAGAAGTCCTTGAAGACACAGCAGCACTTGAGCTTACTGAGAGGGTCCAATACCTTGAAGTTAACATGGCAACTCACTGTGTTATAAGGAAATGTGCATTCGTTGACTGGCATTGTTGGTGTAAGGTCAGTTTTTGCACACACAAATTGGTGTTGGGGAAAAGTACCTGAAAATGAGAGACAGGAAAGCCAGAAAGGGGAAAAGAGAGTAGAGAGGTCATGGCACAGGGGTAATTATTAGAAACAGGGCTGTTAGAACCCAACATGGGGGGTGGTTGAGGGTGGATGTTAGACTGTGGAAAAGAAAACCAGTTATGAAGTGATGGAATCCTGTGTGTGTTAATAAGCCACCATGTACCCAAAGAGCATATTCCTGGGGGCTGAGAACAACCAAGCTCTGATGTGGTCAGCAGGGATGAGGAAGTGGGGTAGGTAGGACAAAGGAGAAGTGGAACCATATCTGGAACATCTTAGTAACCATTGTAAGCATCTGTGTGCCAAACCAAGGGTTCAGTTTAGCCTTTGGAGTAGGGCATGTGGGATGGGAGCTCCCAACATTCACAGTTCCTGCAAGTATGTAGGTCATCACAGAAAAGTTAAAGTATGGTCCCTGTCCTTTAAGAAATCAGTGAAATGTTTTCACTATACTGTAAAAATCACCCTTATAAACAACATTGAAAATAATATCCTAGTGTGTAATTGGCTGGATCTGGAAGGGCAGAGTGGTATTTATTCTGGACACACTTTACCTACACGGTGAATAATACAGAGTGCTCACATTCTCATTTTTTAAAAAAAGGCAATGATAATGGAGCTCTTCACTTCCCCAGTTATTGTCAACTCAGGGATATTTATCTAATTGTTTTTATTATTTGGACAGTGATCCTCAACAGGTCTTCCTTCTTCTAATTCCTAAATTTTTTCTATCCTAATGTTTTTCTTGGAATGAAAGAAGCATCATTGTTACTTCACAAATTAAAGTTGTTTGCTCCTTGATTTGGCGTGTTTCTTCTGACAGATTAACACCTTTGCTGTGTTGCAGTACACGAAAAACTTGCAGCAGGTGAGAGGCGAGAGAGCCAGGCTGTGCTGGTCAAAGGCCTCACCACACATGTCCCATGTTCTGGGAGGACAAGTATTGGGAGAAGCACCACTGACTCCATTTCTAGGTGAAAAATGTAAAGGTATTGTGTGTTTTGTGACCTTGGAAATGCATATTCCAATATCAACTCCTGCAAGTCTACGTGATTTTTTTATCCTTGCAGTCCTGGCTGGGGTAGCAGTACTGTCATTCGTAGTATTTCTGCCTCTGAGTCCAAGCCCAGAATTTGGTGGCGCTCCGACACAGCCAAATGCCATCATTTAGCCTGTGACAGCAGAATTCCTTCTGACAGCCAGTTGACTTGCAGACAGCCCACCTTCCAAGTAGCTGAAGTCACTCCTCCTTTTCTATTTTTGGAAAACATTTTCACTCCATTCTTGGAGAGTTTTATAAAGTTTTCAGTGTCATTCTTAAGGTATTGTGGAAAAAGTACCAGGCTTAAAGTTGTAAGATCATTGTTCAAGCTTTAATCTGTTGTAATCATACGAGAGCTGTGACCTACTGATAGCTATTAGGCATTTTGCTACTTATTTTACACAGGTAGGTGGTGGCATCCTGTTGTTTGAATATAGGAGACCCTGACTCCAGTGTTTGTTAACATCATCTTCTATGTGCTTTTAAAAAGCAGCCTCTGTGTCGGAGTAGACTTTACAGATTTTTCACTTCTCTCAGAGTCTTAATTTCCAGCTTCATGGTGTCATTAAGAAGCACATTTAGCCATGGTTTGGACATTGCAGTGACATATGGTTGTGTCCATTATGGGGCTGCTTTCACATTGTTTGAGATATTACTCAGCAAACCAAACAGCCACTCCTATTGCCATAGTATGGCCTATATTTTACAAACGACCTATTCTACAGTGTGCCCTTTCCTTGTTACCTTGTATCTCTATAAAACAAGAATTACTTATCACAAACTATAAGTAATATAACACCCAGTGTTTACTTTCCATAAATTCCTACAAACACTCATATTTTGATCCTAAAAGAGATTCAAGCAATAAATAAACTCTTTTAAGTAAATGAATCAATGGTCTCCATAAATTAAAAAAAAAAAAAAAAAAAAAAAAAAAAAAAGCCAGAATTTCATTTGAATCATTCCACAATGGTTTTCCAGAAGAACACTCTCCACTTTCAAGAATAATTCCAATGTTCCCTTCTTTCCTAATGTGTAGTTGCTTGTATTTGTTTACTGGGTTATGTTGCTCACATACTGAAATGATGGTAACATTTCAGAAATGGGTCAATGCCTGGATTGAGACTGTTTATTCTTTATTTACCCTAATACTTCTCTTTAATACTCATAAAGAATTTGCAAATATCTAGAGGAAGATTTTACAAATGAGGAAATGTTTGGATGTCCTGCAGGTTTTTGGAAATGTATATTTAATCTCATGGTATTTGCAGATCACTTTATTTTTTCTTTGGATAACTTGCTATGCCGGAATAGTACCATCTGCTATAAGTCAGTCTTTTCACTTTGTTTAAATGAGGAGAATGGAATATTCCTATGTAGCAGGTGCATCTATAAATATTAAGCCAAATGATATGCAAATTTAGATTTTTAGCCAGGGACATCTCCCGTTACTGTTAAGGATGGATCCATGATATTCTACAAAACACTGTATTGATAGGAATGTATGTATGAATCATAGGTGATAGGTGAATATCTAATGCAGTTTATAATATTCTGAATTTAGATAAAATCAAACTCATCCTTCAATAAAGTGTCAAGGAAGAGCTAGATTCCAATTTCCTTCTGTTTTTCAAAGCTGTTAGATTTCTACTTAGTTCTCTCTACCTAAGATCTTTTCACAAACAAGACCAGCTACTACTCAGGAGGGCAGAAACCTATCTCCTCATACTTAGACAAGGAATTGAGAAGAGGAAGCCTACGTACATGGAAGGCAGAGGCTGTCTTCTCTTGTGGAAATGGAGTAGTACACATGTTGTTTCTGTAGTGAGAGTGGATGTGTTTCATTCCAGGATGTAGGAATTGCAATGGTCTGAGACCGTTGTAGCCAGGGCTTATTTGGTAAACACAAGTTGACCCCACTCATATCTTGGTACATCTTAAAATGCTTTTTCTACCCTGCCTCACTCTGTATGATTTCTCTTTCCTTTTTCTGCTGTTTCTATTATGTTTGTGCATCAGAATGCCAGGAATGGGTCAACAGTGGTTCCATAAACAAAACAAAATAAGACAAGCCTCCTGATTTTTAACATTAAAATTTAAAAACACTGATAGACTTTATTGTTCTATGCCAGTCATTGGTACGTGAACATTTTTATCTAGATGAATGCTTGGATAAGGGGATATTAATATGTACGACAGAACATGAGGCGATAGAGTTCCCCAAAATGCTGATGTTTTATGCTTTATCAGAAAAATAGTTACATTCATATGCTCCAGTTTCTACATAGAAATCACTTTGGGCAAGACAAGTGGAATCCATAAGCTCTATAGCAATACTGTAATATTTTATTAACCTAACAAGTTCAAAATATTTTCCAGTAAAAATTCTGTACATACACCTCGTTTCTCTTTTAAAAGTTTTCTCTTTATTGGCACACCTAGGTGGCTCAGTCAGTTAAGCGTCCAACTCTTGATACTGGCTCAGGTTGTGATCTTGTGGTTGTGAGATGGAGCCCTGTGTCAGGCTCCATGCGGAGCGTGGAGCCTGCCTGGGATTTTCTCTCTTTCTGTTGCCCTCTTTCCGTCCCTCCCCCCTCTTTCAAAATAAGTATTTTTTTTTTAAGTTTTCTCTTTATTCTCTGTTGAGCTTCACATTTTTCTTCGTTTTGCATCTTTATATGCATGCCACACATGTGGCTTGTGCACATATCGGCAGGGAAAAAGTACTATGGGGATATGAATTTTGATGTCATATTGTGTTATGTTTAGAAAGGAAGATTAAAATATTCACGAGGATTGGTTTTTTTGAAAAACCATAGAGGTGGGTATAGTCATTAGAAGAATATACCTTAGGATGTGTCTAAAAGTGTAAGATTTCCATGGTGAGTATTGGCTCTCCATTGTGCTCAGGCACCAAGCACAGAAAAGGCAGTCAATAAATATTTGATGAATGAAAGAGAGAGTGAATGAGCCAGAAGTATTCTTACAGAGAAGTTAAGGCAGCACTACAGAAAATAATCTTGATTTGAGAGAAGAGTACTAAGCTCAAGACCAAACAAGTTTGTAAGGAAATGAAAAACTTCATGATTTTTATGCTGTTTCCACTTTGAAACCACAAGGAAGAAAGACCTAAAGAAAGGATTTACAGGAGATGGTACAAGTATCAAGATACTTAATTGCTTGGATTTACTATGACCAGTAAGAGGCAGACAAGCCCTCAGTTTCTGACTTCTTTTCTTGGGGGAACCAATCAGAAGGAAGGGCTTTGTGACAGAGATGCAGAAGTACAGGCCTTTTATCCCAACTTCTCTGAGTCTAAGCCTTGGTTATAAAGCAATTCATCTCTGTAAGAGCTGGCACCACAGAAGACTTTGGTTCCTGAATCAAAGCCACTGTAACTGAGGTTCCTGGCTTTTAAGGAAGGAAAGGAATACAGAGAGAACAAAAATCATGATATGTTAGAAAAGGATACAGTGCTAGAATTTAGACTAGGGATCTAGCTCAGTCCCACATCTAACCTGCTGGTTGATTTTGTATTATTCACTTGTCTTTTCTGAGCTTCATTCAGTTTCCTCTTGTGGAAATTAAAATATTCAACTGACGAACACTCCAGCTCTGAAACTGCCAAAAATCACATAGATAAAACTTAGTGTTAGTTTGGAATGCCAAGATAGATTTTGTGATGGATGAAGACCTCATAAGTGATTGTACCTAAATTGAATGTTTCCTATGATTTTTCTAAAGGTTCAGGTACTGGGTTAAATAAGAATAGATTGTAAAATGACATGCCTTGCTGAAAACTTGATGAGACTATTTGGAATAGTATTGCTAAAGACAAGTTTCAATTATTGAACTCTTAACACAGACCAAGCAATATGCTAAAAGCTTTCTGTAGATAATGTCACTTAATAGCCATTATTATCTCTACTTTATGGTTGGAAGAATGGAGGTTTAAAGAGCAAGGAGTCTCACACAAAGAGTCAAAATCTGAACCCAAGCCTACTTCCCCTCATATTAAGAAAATATCACTCTTTATGTATTATAACTCTTATACAGACCATTGAGTTTTCTTTAAGGATGATGACCTGATAAAATCATGTATGTCTAGTACTGTTTGTGGCACATGGTGATTATTCAACTAATATTATCCTTCCCTCTTTTTTTTTTTTTTTTTTTTTTTTTTTACTTTCTGTACTAAATATGGGTGATAGAGGGAAAATTTGGCTTTCAAGAAATGGCTGACCTATCTGGAATAGTTTTAGAATGATTCTGCCAAATGATAGGAGATCCTAAGGTTGGAGTCTATGATTGACTTTAATAGGAAGCTTTATGGAGAATTTGGGCTAAGGTTGTGTGTGTGGTGGGGGGCAGGGAGAGAGGGAGAGAAATGGATCTAATTCCTTTGCTCTTAACTAAAACCACTCTCCTATCTTATTCCCTGAAAAACAATTAAAGTATGTTTTCTTTTTTAAATAAGGAAGAAGACCATTGACTTTCTCTCAGAAGGCAATTATCACCACTTAGTGAATGTTGAGGAAGTGGGTGTTTCTTGCTTTCTATTGTTAATCTGATGAGAGTGAGGGTGGAGAGCCCTGTGAAAAAATATTTGTGTAGGGAGGAGAGTTAGAAGTGAACTGAGTAAGAAAGTCTTTTGCAAGTCCCAAATTAGGGTCATTCTTGACTTTTTAGAAGACACTTCCTTGAGGTATTTCAGATGCTACTTCCTGAAGGAGATCTAGAGTTTAAAGAAGTGAAATTTTTGGGTTCAAGTGTTCTTCATACATAGATCCTTATTTTCTTTTTCATTAATTTTTAGGGACATAGTTTTTCTTACAGTTCTAAGAAAGGAATATTGCCTGCATATTGACTGTTGGAAGCTAGATTGCGATATGATGACGCTAATAGGAGTTAATACTAATACAGGATTTACTCGGTGCCAGACATTGTTCTAAACTCTTCATGTACACATTAGCTCAGTCCCCACAATAACCCTCTGAGATAGGTTTACTGCTTCATCAAATCTAAAATGTGTTGATGGTGCATTTGTGATGTTGCTAGAAGATGCTAATGAAAGGTTTTCACACAATTATCTCCATTCCACCTCATTTAGTAACAATCGCAAGATGTTGTGGGTTGTAAGACTGTAAAATGTAAGATGCACCCCAATTATAAAGAAATTGAAATAAGAAAGCATATGCATGATAGAATTAATAAAATAAAAATTAATTAAAAAAAATCATTCCTAATTTTAAAACTGCAGAGCCTGAGGCAAAGGGGTTAAATTTTCTAAAGTGAAATGACTAGATTCACATCCAGGTAGTTTGGTTCTAGATTCCATGCTCTTAACCTCTACTTTTTCCTATCTCTCAACAATGTGCTGGAATTGAGCCCATGTTAGCATGTAGATAGACTGCCCAAGGCCCACTTACTCATCTTCTCATTGGGACATCCATGACAGAATGGCACTGAGATCCTTCTGAGGGAAGAAGTGTGTGTAGTATGTAGCACCTGCCTTTAGGGCTGTGATAAAGAATATAAAATACTTAGTGTGTGGGCTTCCAACCCATTTTTAGCAAGAGCAATTCAATTGGAAAGAGCTTTCATGAACTGGCTTCTGAAGCATCGGTAGTTTGGAATACTGACTGCAAATAGTTTGCACAAAATGTTGTTGGGGTGTTCCAAATGTAAAATTCTGCACTGTATGTTTTCAGCTGAAACTTAATGTTAAGTTTTCTTCATCTGGTGGTAATAAGCACATGTGTGTTTGTGCTTGTAGTTTGCTAAGCACTAGAATTATCTTCTGCTGAAAGATGGAATGGTTCCATTAATTCTAGGCTTTAACTAAATAACTGCAAACTCAGAGAAGAATCTTGTTACCATCAATATACCCTGCCCAAACCCTGAAAAATCTGTTACCAGTTTGAAGGCCTGCCTCTTTTCCTGAGTCCTTTTATTTCCTTGCAGCTTCCTTCCTTTTTAGAATTCTGGTCTCTGTTAACCCAGACTAGCCTAGTCATTGTGACCAATTTAGGGCACACTTTACATAGCCTCCAAATTTGATGAAGGTTTTCCTCAACTTGAAATCTCTATTTTATTGTTGGATCATGGATCACTGTTTTGCTGCTAGGTCCCTTAGATAAAATGAAGGGTGAGTTCTCAACCAAGGAAGACTCTGGCACTCATCACACCTCTTCCTATTGTTTATCGTATTCTCTGCCAGTGTGCCAGTACTCCTTTCTCCCAACCTGTTCTCTATTCTCCAACACATACAATTGAGGTAATTATAAGTAAAAATTTAAGTTTGTTGGTTCAGTGTAAGTGTAAAGCACCAAACCATTGCTTTTTGTGCTTCTGTTTATCATTTTACATTTCTAGCCTTAAACTGTTTGAACATCTGATAAATCAACTTGGACTAGTTTGAGCCAGTTTTTAATCCATCTAAGACCATAAAAAACATATTATAGATGACATTAACTAATTTACAAGAAGTTTGATAAAATTAGAGCAAGTATGACTTAGTTGGAGAGATTTAACTGATTAGCACTAACTTGATTCAGTAAAATACACTCTGAAACAATCAAACCTAATGTGAACCAGTCAGAACATACTTGTCCAGGTCAGAACTTACAGAGCTAGGTAAAACTAGTTTGAAGCAGTGTGAGCCATTCAAACCAGACCCAAGTAATGTTCACTAGATATACCTAATTTTAGCCAAAGTGGCTTTAGGTCAGTAAAAAGGTGGACTCTGAACTCAACTCTTTGATTCTGAACTAGAATGAAGCATTCATATTTTTTTAGAACAAGTATGAGCTTATTAGAATGGATTGCAATGTCTGATACAGATTTGAACCTGTTTTTAAGCTGGTCATAACTCTTTTGCAATAGACATATCAATTTACAATGAGTTGAAAATGTTTTAAACCAGCCAAAAAAGATCAGAATTAGTTTGAAAGTGATCTATGTTGTGAACTAGATCTAAGTGATCTAGTTCAGCAAATGACTCTGAACCAGTCAGAAATACTTTGTGCTAGAAATATGTCTTGAGCTGATCAGGGGCAATTTCAGAGATTGTTCTTGGTCTTCAGAGCCAGTCTGATCTGTCCAGAATGGGGTGAAGAGATGTCTGAATAGCTGGCATGTGGGAGACTTGGGATTCAGCCTGGCTCTGCTGGACTTCAGAGGTCATGTATTTCCTATTGGGCTACCTTATACAATATCGTACCCAGTCGCTGTTAAGCCCAACATGCATTTGTAGAAACTTGAGTAACAACAATAAGCTTGGAGATAGAGTGGACATTGGACTTGGAGTTAGGAGATGTATATGCTAGACTGTGCAAATGAGTTAATCTCTATGGGTTCTAATTTTCATCCTTTGGAAAACTGAACCCAGAGAGTGAAAGGTCTGGATCTTTATCTGCCTTGTTAATCTGAAAATAATTACCTAGAGGCATGATCTGAAGAGTGCAAACTATGATTAGTAGTGATGGTGGTTTTTATACCTTTAGTTGTGGTATTTGGTTTGTTAATACCTTCATTTATGATGGCTTGGTTTGTGAATAAACTGTTATGTATTGCTGTCAACATGAATAGAAAACGAAACCCACAAAGAGCATTTGTAGACTTATCTGTGTGACTGTTGTCCCATGATAACTAAACACATTAAATTTTGGTGCAACAGAGGTAGTTTCATCTGTCTTTGAATTCCGTTCAAGTGGATTTAGAGAATTACAGAAGAGTGATGCCATTGATGACAACATTTTCTTCTGTACCTTAAATGATGTAAAAACACAGATATAGAAATGAGCAACCTTTGTTCAAATTAAAAATAAAGAAGTAAGATAGCTGTTATCATTGCAGACTTCGGAGTTGCTTTCTGCTTCGTCATTCATTTTGAGGGGAACCTCTAAAATGATTAAACACTATCTAGACCTGCTTTTCAATTCTTAGCTCTTACTAATGAATCACTGGGAGCCAAATGAGATGCTGTAGTGTGATAAACTATTTGTACCCTATTGGTCATCTTCTGGAGAGGAATTCTGTTATGTACCATTAATACTGGCAACCAACCTGTACATACTGAAGCTATAACATAGGAAGGTCATCATCTGTGAAGTATCATTCTTTATAGTGTGCATATAGAATTATGAATGTTAGTGGAGGCTCTGCCCTTATCAGCTGACCAGCCATATCTGAATATGAGGTCACAGTCTTTGCTAAGGCATGATGAGGAAATTAATTGCAGTGGCTCTTGGGGGTCGGCATTCAGGATTTTTGACCATAAGGTGAGTCATCAAATTGAGGATAGGGTGGGGGAGGCACCCTTGAAAATCAATAAATGTCCTTGCTTAAGCTTTTATGAATCTTAAGGATCTATAGAAATAATTCCATAGGAAGCATTGAGAATTGTGGTAAAGTTTCTCAATGTGAGGCTGGGTGAAAGTGGATAATGAGAGGAAAATCAGCATCTAATGTAGGCATTTGATGTGTGTGTATGGGTAAGTATGCATGTTTGAATGGGCAGGTAGAGTGGTCAGTGGTAATGGTATAGCTGATTATTTTTCCGATTTTCAGAACGGTTTATTGGTATCATAAATGCAAAGATAAAAAGAAATAAGCTTTCCCTGGAGGCAGACTACATTTTCAGTTGGACTGGTATTTTGAGTAGTTTGAATCTATTTAGAGAATAAAAACAAATCATGAAGAGTGCTGATTGCAAAGGATAAAAATAACCATGTTTAGGTCTTGCTGGTAAAAACAGAATTTTTCTTCTGTAAGGTGGACTTTTGTTTTAGTTACTATTGAAGACCTGAATTGGTAGCATTTCTTGTTCAAATACCAAGGCAAGTACGGGTAGGTGAACCCTTTGTAATGGAACTATGGTCTCTAAACAGTGACTGCCCAAATCTGGAACTCAGTTCCCAAGGGAGAAGTGAATTCTAGCAAAGCCCTGACCTAATTGCAATATATAATAACAATAAAATAAAAGAAGCTGCAAGCCAAATTTTACTTGTGAATTTAGCATTGTCTTTGAAGGAATTAACTATAGTGACATTTGAAAATGAATAGGATAAATGAAATTGCCTAGATGTCCACATAAAAGAGAAAAGCCAAGGATCTAGTGCCAGGAGACTCTGAAAAAGAAGGGGGTGGTGGTGGTTAGAATCATTTGCACTCCTAATTTTTATTATTTCTGTAACATTCTCCTTTCTCTTTTCTTTTTAAAATTTTTGTTTTATAGGATCTGTATGTAAGACTGAGTGGTTGGGGGTGCCTAGGTGGCTCAGTCAGTTAAGTGTCTGACTTTGGCTCAGGTCATGATCTTGCAGTTTGTGAGTTTGAGCCCGGCGTCAGGCTCTTGCTGAAAGCTCAGAGTCTGGAGCCTGCTTTGGATTCTGTGTCTCCCTCTCTCCCTGCCCCTCCCCCGCTTGTACTCTCTCTCCTCTCAAAAATAAATATTTTAAAAATTAAAAAAAAAAAAAAGACTTGGTAGTGGTTATCTTGATTTTCATTCTCACTTGGAATTTTTGTCTTGATAGTACTATAATGTGCATGTTAAATTTAAATTAAAATGTTATTTCAGTAGCACCTCATCTAGCAAAATATTAGGTCCTTGGGGGCAGTAATATCTAATCCTCTTCACAGAACCCTTAGGCATATAGGTGTCACATAGTACTTATTGAGCTGGATATTAAAGTAACTCACTTTATTCATGGAAGATTCTAATATTTCCTAATGGCTTTTTCGTAAATATGCATTTGTTTGTATTTTGCAGGTGAACCACTGAGTTCTTCATTATGTCTGATGGAGATTATGATTACCTCATCAAGTTTTTAGCTTTGGGAGACTCTGGAGTGGGGAAAACCAGTGTACTTTACCAGTACACAGATGGCAAATTCAACTCCAAATTTATCACAACAGTGGGCATTGATTTCAGGGAAAAGAGAGTGGTAAGTTCTATATAAAAATATCTGAGTCAACATTTGCCTTTCTGTTTAGTCTACTTGTTAGGAATTAGAAAGACAAAGTTTGGAATATACCAGTAAAGGGTGCATATGAAAATGCATTATGTTCAATCTAGGCAACGTGATTTAGAAGGTTGTGCTGAAAAACACTTAATATAAAACCAAGGAGATAGGCGCCTGGGTGGCTCAGTCAGTTGAGCATCTGGCTCTTGATTTGGTCTCCGGTCTCGATCCCAGGGTCTTGGGATCTAGCCACATGTCAGGATCTGTGCTGAGCTTGCAGCCTGCTTGAGATTCTCTCTCTCTCTCCCTCTCTCCCTCTCTCCCTCTCTCCCTCTCTCCCTCTCTCCCTCCCTCTCTCCCTCCCTCTCTCCCTCTCTCCTTCTCTCCCTCTCTCCTTCTCTCCCTCTCTCCTTCTCTCCCTCTCTCCTTCTCTCCCTCTCTCCCTCCCTCTCTCCCTCTCTCCTTCTCTCCCTCTCTCCCTCTCTCCCTCTCTCTCTCTCTCCCTCCCTCCACCCCTCCCCTCCACCCCTCTCCCACATTCATGCACTCAACCTCTTTCTCTGAAAACAAAACCAAGGAGACGAAAGTGAAGATTTCTTTTAATTTTCCCTTGAACACCCTTTTGGCTTGTGTCTTTCCCTGGACCTTCACAGTTATTTGTCTAACTTTGTTATGAAACCTACAAACCACCCTGACCCTGATACTCCTGTTTTGTGAGCTATGCTCTTCCCCCTTTGATGTCATTTTTAATGGCCTTTTTCTTAATTTAACCCCACTAAGTGGCAGAATTCATCACTGCTGCCAGAAGGCTGAGTTTGGGGTTGGAGTGAGAATGCCAGTATTGCGTTTTGATCTAGGAAGTAACCAAGGGAACAGGGAGGTTCTACAGAACACTGAAGGAGGGGGCTCTTTCATTTAAGGAATCACAGGACTGAAAGTTATTCTGGTGATGGAGAGGAGGGCAGGAAGTCACTGTGTTAGAGTTGCAGAGAGAAGATGGTCTTCTCTGTGAACTACATTTCTTGCTGAAAAATCAACCCTTACCATGAAGTAGGTCCACAAGGGGTCAGGAGATTAATAACAAAGATCTTTCAATGGGGAATATTCTTCCTGGAAAAGATACAGGGTCTCTGTCTTCCAGGGCAAATGAATTCGTTCCCTCTTAGTCACCCTAGGTCTTTTTTTCCACTGCTAGAGTCTTAAAGGCCCACTGAGTAAGAACAGGATTTTATAAAAATTTTAGTATTGACATGTAATTGGTAGAATCAGCATGTGTATATGTGATTATATCTATCAATTCCCATTTTATAACTTGTATTTTAAAAATGACTTTATTGAGATATAATTTACATAACATAAAATTCACTCATTGAAAGTGTACAACTCAGTGTTTTAGTATATTCACATTTGTACAAACCATCACTGCTATCTAATTTTAGAACATTTCACCACCCCAAAAGAAACCTCATGCCCTTTAGCAGTCTTTTCTAATTTACCCTCCTTCAGGCATTAATTCATTCTCCATAGGTTTTGAGTTAATTTTGTGTATGGTGTGAATAGGGATCCAACTTCTATTTTTTTGCATATGGGTATCTAGTCCCATTAGCATTTATTGAAAGTTCTTTCTCTTATGTATGTTCTTTCTCTTATGAATGATCTTGGTGCTCTTGTTGAAAATCAGTTGACCATAAATAAAAATACTTATTTGTGGACTTGAAATTCTGTTCCATTCATCTAGATGTCTATCCTTAAGCCAGCACTATCTTGACTACTTCTGCTTTGTACTACGTTTTGACATTGGGAAGCATGTCAAAGTCTTCCCACTTTGTCCTTATTTTTCAAGATTATTTTGGATACCTTGCAATTACATTTGAATTTTAGGGTCAGCTTATCAATTTCTACAAAGAAGCCAGCTGAGATTTTGGTAGGGATTGCACTGAATCTGCAGATCAATTTGGGGAATATTGGTATCTTAACAATATTACACCTTCTGATCCATGAACATGAGATGTTTTTCCATTTATTTAGATCTTCTTTAATTTCTTTCAACAATGTTTTGCAGCTTTCAAAGTATTTTTTTGTTAATATTATTCTTAAGCATTTTAATTTTTTATGCTATTATTTTTAAAAACTATTACTATTTTAATTTTAGAGAGAGAGTATGAGTGGGGGAGGGAGGTAGAGGAAGAGAGAGAGAGAATCTTAAGCAGGCCCCACGCTCAGCATGGAGCCCTGACATGGGGCTTGTGCCTGGGATCATGACCTGAGCCAAAATCAAGAGTTGGACGCTCAATGGATTGTTTTTATGCTATTGTAAATTGAATTAATTTTTTAATTCATTTTGAATTGTTCATTGCCAGTATATAGAAATACAATTTATTTTGTAAACTGATCTTGTACACTGGGTACTTGTTGAACTTGTTTATTAATTCTAATTGTGTGTGTGTGTGTGTGTGTGTGTGTATTTATTCCTTAGGATCTTTTATATACAAGATTGTGTCATCTTCTGTTTTACTTCTTCTTTTCCAATTTGGATAAGTTTTAGTTTTTTCTTGCCTAATTACCCTGGCAAGAACCTCAGTAAAATGTTGAATAGAACTGATGAGAAAGAACATCCTCATCTTGTTTTTGATTTCAGGGAGAAAGAAAGCATTCAGACCTTCACCATTACGTATAATGTGAGTTCTTGGGGTTTCCATAGATGCAGTTTTTCAAGTTGAGGACATTCTCTTCTATTTCTAATTTGTTGAGTGTTTTTATCATGAAAGGCATTGGATGTTTTCAAAGGTTTTTTTTGCACGTATTGAGATGGTCATGTGATTTTTGTTCTTTTGTGTATTGTGTTGTATTGATTGATTTTTGTAAGGCCAATCAACATTGCTGTCCTTGTGATAAATTTCACTGTGTCATGGCATATAATCCTTTTTATATTTTGTTGGATTCTGTTTGCTAATATTTCGTGTCTATACTCAAAATGGATGTTGGTCTGTAGTTTTTTGTTTTTGTTTTTTCTCATGATATCTTTGGTTTTGGTATCAGTATAATATTGGCCTTATAAAATGAGTCAAGTATTTCCACCTTTTATCTATTTTGGAAGACTTTGGGAAAGATTGGTGTTGATTCTCCTCTAAACATTTGGTTGAATTCATCAGTGAAGACATTTGTGCCTGGCCATTCCACAAAAACTCTATTTGTCTCCTTATTGGTTATATGTCTATTTAGATGTTCTATTTCTTCTTGAGTTAATTTCTGGTATTTGTGTTTAAGAATTTCTCAATTATAGATTATCTAATTTTTTGGCATACAATTGTTCAGAGTATTACTTTATAATCTTTTTATAAATGTAAAGTTGGTAGTTTTGTCCTTTAAAAATTTTTCTAATTATTTAAATTTTTATTATTTTTTGGTGTATCTGGAGATACAGAGATCTTTAAAAAACTTTCTGATTTTAAGAGTTTGAGTATTCTATTTTTATTCTTGGTCAATATAGCTAAAGGTTTATGAATTTTGTTGACCTTTTTAAAGAAAAGACAGTTCATTTCCACCAATCTTTATGATTTCTTTTCTTCTGTTTGCTTTTGGTTTAGTTTATCTTATTTTTCTAGTTTCTTAAAGTTGAAAGTTATTTATTAGAAATCTTTATTCTTTTTTAATATAGGTGCTTACTGCTAGAAATTTCCCTCTAGGCAATGCTTTAGCTTCATTTGATCATTTTTTGTAGTTGTGCTACAACTACAGTAAAAAAGTATTTTAGTAAAAATACTAAAAGTATTTTTTAGTTTCCCTTGTGTTTCTTCTTTGACCTATTGGTTATTTAAGACTGTGTTGTTTATTTTCCACATATTTGTGAATTTTCCAAATTTTGGTTTACTGTTAATGATTGCTAATTTTACCCATTGTGGTTAGAGACACATTTTGTATTATTTGACTTTTGAATTTATTGAGGCTTGTTTTATGATCTAACATATGGCCTGTCCTTGAGAATGTTTTGTGTGTACCTGAGAAGAATGTATGATCTGCAGTTGTTGAGTGAAGCATTCTGTAGATGTCTGTCATGTCTTTGATTTATAGTGTTGTGCAAGTCTTGTATTTCCTTGTTCATCTGACTACTTGTTCTATCCATTACAGAAAGTAGAGTATTGGAATATCTCAATATTACTGTCGGCTTGTTTTTCTCCCTTTTTCTTCATATATGTTCTTAATGGAGTAACCTTTTTATCATTATAAGATGATAAATAACAATTTTTGCTTTAATTTTATTTTTTTCTGATATTAGTATAGCCCCTCGAGCTCTTCTTTTAGTTTTTGTTTGCATGGTATTTTTTCCCCATCCTTTTGTTTACAGCCTCTTTGTGTCTTTGAATCTAAAATGTGTCTCTTGTAGACAGTACATTGTTGGATCATGTTTTCAAGTCCATTTTGCCAATATCTGCCTTTTATTTGGAGTATTTAATTCCACTTACATTTAATATAGTTACTGAAAAAGTAGCATTTATGTTTGCCATTTTGCTACTTGTTTTCTCTGTATCTTTTTCTGGTATTTATTTATGTGTTTATGCATTTATGTATTTATTTTTGAGAGAGAGCACAAACGGGGAAGGAGGAGAGAGAGAAGGGGACAGAGGATCCAGAGTGGGCTCTGTGCTGACAGCAGCAAGCCTGATGCGGGGCTCTAACTCATGAACTATGAGATCATGACCTGAACCCAAGTCAGACACTCAACTGACTGAGCCACCCAGGTGTCCCTGTTTTCTACATGTCTTATTTCTCTTCTTGTTACTCAATTTCTTCATGACTACTTTGTTTTGTGTTCTATATTTACTAGTATACTATTGTAACTCCCTTGCCATTATTTTTACTATATTTGAGTTATTTTTTTAATAGTTCCACTAAGCATTACAATTATCATCTTAATTTATAACAATCTAGTTTTGATGAATACCAACTTAATTTCAATATTATAATGAAACTGTGCTTATATAGGACTTCATTTCCTACTCCCTCCTCTGCACCGTTATTGTCACACAAATTACAACTTTATATGTTGTGTGCCTATCAACAGGTTTGTACTTATTCATGAAGTTGTACTTAAATCAGATGGAAGAAAAGAATTACAAAAAAGCATTTATACTTTCTTTTATATTTATGTAGTTATCTTTCTGGTGCTGTTTGCTTTTTTATGGACTTTATTTGCTTCCTAGTGTCCTTTTATTTTAGCCTGAAGCATTATCTTTATTATTTCTTATAGGGCAAGTATGCTAGTGATGAATTTTCTGTTTTTGTGTATCTGGTGATGTCTTAATTAATCATTCAATTTTAAATGAAAGCTTTGTTGCCTATAGAATTGTTGGTTGATTAGTCTTTATTCTTTCAGCACTTTAATTATGTCCTCCTACTGCCTTTTGGCCTCTATTGCTTGTATGTGATGAATCACTTTTTACTTGCTGCTTTTAAGATTCTCTCTTTGTCTTTGGATTTTGACAGTTTGATGATGATATGTCTAGTCAGTCTCTATGAATTTATCCTTCTTGGAGCTCACTGAGTTTCTTGAATGTGAAGACAAATGTTTTTCATCAAATTTTGGGATGTTTTTGGCTATTATTTCTGCAAATATTTTTTCTGCCTCTGTCTTCTTTTGATATGATTGCTAGTTTGCATATGTTGGTATGTTTGATGGTTCCATAGGTCTCTGTAACTCTGTTCATTTTTCTTTACTCTATTTCCTTTTGTGCCATGGCCTAGATAATCTCAACAGACCTGTCTCTTCAAATCAGTGGTTATTTCTTTTGCCATTTCAAGTCTGCTATTGAGCCCCTCTAGTGAATATTGCACTTCACTTACTGTATTTTTAACTCCAGAATCTCTATTTACTTTTTATAGTATCTATGTCTTTATTGACATTCTGTATTCAATGAGGCATTATTCCCATACTTTATTTCTTTAGATAAGATTTCCTTTAGTTCTTTGAACATGTTTATAATAGCTGATTTCAAGTCTATGTCTAGTAATTTCAACATCTGGCCTTCCTTAGGGATGACTTCTGTTGATTTCTTCACTCCCTTCCCCTGCGCCCCGCCCCCCCGTGTATAAGCCATACTTTCCTGTTTCTTTGGGTGTCTCATAAACATTGTTGAAAACTGGACATTTTAAATGATAAAACCTGGCAATCAAATTCTTCCCCTTTCCTAAGAGGTTCTTGTTTTTGCTCTTTATTTTTGTTGCTGTTGTTCCTGCTGTTTATTTAGTGACATCCCGGGACTAATTCTATCCCATTACTAATTCTAGTGCTGAAGTTAACTGAAGTCTCTGTTCAGTTAACTTAGTGATAAGCCAATGAGTGGACAGGTTTCTTTGAACCAGTAAGTCTATCAGCCTTTTCCAACAGATTGTGTATGTGCATGCATGCATCCATTGTGGGACATGTGCCTAATGTTCCTGCAGGCAGTTTACAACTCTGCCTTAGCCTTCATTTCCTGCTTGAGAGAGTCTCAAAGTCAGCCATAGAGAATTGGATCTTTTCAAGTCTTTTCCAAGCATATGTATGGTCCTATACATGAAAGTGGCCTAGTAGATTCCAAGGAACATTTTGGAGCTTTTCAAGTCTCCCTATGGACATCTCATTTCCTGTTTTTTTTTTTTTTGTTTGTTTGTTTGTTTTGTTTTTTTTTTGTTTTTGTTAGATTTAGCCCCAGTTGGTATTGCTGCCTTTGGTAGCTGTGATATTAAATAATTGCTGCTGATTGTTTTCAACGAATGTCCTAAGGGTAAGGTTATCATCATAGAGCAAGCTTTGAGTCAGGCAAAGTCAAGTGAAGGTCTGGGAATGGAGATTTACAGGTAACTTTCAGACAGTTCTCTGGGGATGAGACTTGGAGAGCTCCAAACCTGTTCTGCCTCCTTTAAGTGGCTACTATGCTAATGGTTTTCACAGCTACCATAGTTATGTATCTGTTGGTTTTCAAAGCTACTAAGGAGCTGGGGAGAGTGGGATGGGAATAAGATAAATTGAAACAGCACAAAGTTTACTGTTTTTACTGATATTCAGCCATTTTTATGGAATAGATTCTTCTTGGGATGTTGCAAGCCTTTGTTAATTCTCAGAGTTTAGAAAAAGTGGATTTTGACATTTTTGGCCAGTGTTTCATTGCTTTAATGGAGGAAGAGATCTTAAGATGTCCTTCCTATAAAATTGCTTTAGAGTACTTTTTAAAGATGGGATAGGGAAAAATCATAGAAAGGTAATATTTTCTGAAACTAGTGACCTGAGGGAACTTTGAGGAAAGGTGAGTGGATTAATGTTTTGTTTCTTTCTTTAATATTTATTTTTGAGAGAGAGAGGGAGAGGGAGGGAGAGAGAACACGTGCATGCACAAGTGGGGGAGGGACAGAGAGAGAGAGAGAGAGAGAGAGAGAGATGGAGACAGAGGATCCGAAGTGAGCTCTGTGCTGACAGCAGAGAGCCTGATGCGGAGCTCAAACTCATGAACGGTGAGATCATGACCTGAGCTGAAGTCGGACGCTCAACCAACTAAGCCACCCAAGTTCCCCAGATTATTGTTATTTATACATATTATGTGATATTTATATATATTTCATAATATACTTATAAAATATATAACGTGTATATTTATGTTTTATTACAAATTACTGTATTACCCAAAGATAATTGTTTGGAATAACATACAAACAAGGTTGTATTCCAGAGGGTTTTTTTTGAGTCTAGATGCTTATGGGAGTTTTACTGAATAGAAAAGTAAGAAGAGTAGTGTTCTCAAAAGTTTTCTTTTTTCATTTTGCTATTTTAGGTGTACAGAGCCAATGGGCCAGATGGAGCCATTGGCAGAGGTCAGAGAATCCACCTGCAATTATGGGACACAGCAGGGCAGGAGAGGTATGAGACCTTCAGTTATGTGTTTCTTACTGGAGGAAAGGGAAAACCAGCTATGCTCTTCACACAGTGCCTGAGCAGGAAAAGGCCAGCTGGTTGGTTGATTTGTACTTAGATAAGACATACTTCCAAATTAGCAGGAAATTTATCAATCTGAAATGGTAATGATGTGTCCTTCATACAAGGACAGAAGAAAATTGAATCCTTTTGAAAATAGACCATCTTACTTATGGTCTTTCTTCTTCTTTCTTCTTCTTTCTTTTCCTGCTTTCTCCTCCTCCTCCTCCCTCCTCTCTCTTTCTTCCTCCTCCTTTCTCGTTCTACTCATTTGCTTAGACACTTTCCACCATTTACTTTTGCTGTTTACTCAGCCACAAAGACAATTGTAGAATTGCATGCATTATTCTTGATTGTTGAAACCTCATGGAAAATCTGATTGGAATTAACTCATATGGTCAGAGGTTGCTTGATCAAGATAAGTCACATGAAATCTTGATAAAAATTTCTTTAAGTTAGCTAGAAGCTGCTGTTTTCTCTCGTTTTCTTGAAGTATTCTTTTGTTTTTTAACTTTTTATTCTGGAAATATTCAAATATATACTGGAAAGGATAGTATAATAAAATCATGTACACATTTCCCAGCTTCAATAGCCATCGATTTGTGGCCTATCTCATTTCATTTATACCTCTACCTCTTTTTACCCCCACTCCTAAATTATTTTTAAGCAAATTCCAAATATCAGATTTTTTCATTTATAACTACTTTGGTAGGTATTTATAAAAGATAAGGACTCTTTTTTTTGTAAAAATGTTCACTAGAAATATTTGAGAAAATTTAAAATATATTAGATGACAAATTGATGTCAGTATTCTTTTCCGTAGAGTCTATGCCTGTCAGTTGCAGGCTTTGCATAAAAGTAAAATGGAAATGGACTTGAAACGGAGAGAGAAAGGATATAGCTAGATAAAACCTTGGAAGAGAGCACCAAGAAAGGCTAGGGACTGAGTCAGTAGTACTCCCATCTTGAAGCCAAAGAAATGTTTTTCAGAGTTATTAAACTTCTTTAGAGACTGAAATTAAAAGGTTATGGAACCCATTGCAATGTCAGGGCAAGTTGAACTTTCTCAGGACAAGGAAAACCTACACAGCAGGCACCATTGCTTTTGGCCTAATTAACTCTTAATTGTACTGTGCATTCTTGGCTCAGACTAATGTATCATGAGCTAGTTCTTGTGGTCCCTGTCCAGCAGACTGTTTTTTCAAATCACATGCTCCATTAACACATAAACTTATATAAGTGATAAATAACTGTAGTATACACTTTTGGAATATCATTATCTTTTTTTTAATTTTCAAAAACTTAAACAGATTGTTTTTATTTTATTTATTTTTATTCATTTAATTCCAGCATAGTTAACATACAGTGTTAGTTTCAGGTATACAATATAGTGATTCAGCAATACACTATACTGAGTTCGATACATTACTCAGTCCTCGTCATGAGAAATGTATTCTTAATTTCTTAATCTATTTCACTCATCTCTTCCCCCACCTCCCCTCAGGTAACGATCAGTTCTCTATAAGATTGTTTTTATTTAAATTTTTTAATGTTTATTTATTTTTGAGAGAAACACGGAGACTGCACGAGCAGGGGAGGCACAGAGAGAGAGGGAGGGAGGGAGACACAGAATCCAAAGTAGGATCCAGGCACTGAGCTGTCAGCACAGAGCCTGTTGCAGGGCTCAGACTCACAAATTGTGAGATCATGACCTGAGCTGAAATTGGCCGCTTAACTGACTGAGCCACCTAAGTGCTCCAAGATTGTTTTTATTTTAAAAGAAAATTCCAAATATAATTTTTGGAAAGTATCAGTATGTTTTGAAATATTCTTTCTAGCTCTAGATATCTCTTTACCATATTTTATAAGATACCCAATATCATTGATTATATATATATACCTTTATACTGATAAAATGATCTATTATAGCACACTTTGTTAAATCTTGTATAGTTAAGAGGTACCATATGCATGTATAATGTGAAGTTATTAGAAATTATGGCACATTATTAAACACCTAATTTGTTGTTTATGAATTATTGGAAGAGCTGAGGGAATTGCTGCTAGTTTTATATTTCAGGAGTGAGGCCATGATTTAGGTGACCAATCTGCTTTTATGTTCCTAGGTTTCGTAGCTTGACAACAGCATTCTTCAGAGATGCTATGGGGTTTCTTCTGCTTTTTGATCTGACAAATGAGCAAAGTTTCCTCAATGTCAGAAACTGGATAAGTAAGTGTTACTGTTTCCCTGTCTCCCACTGCCCACTTCCCATAATAAAATGCCCTCTTATATTCTACTTTTGGTGCAAGTTGTTTTGGAGGAGCTCCTAAGGTTTTACTTGAGGGGCAAAGATAACTAACATACTGTGCTTTTCCTGGTAATGTTAACTTTGATTTGCTCACCACTTCTTTTTTTTTTTTTTTTTTTAAGTGTTTTAAAGAAATGTTTATTTATTTTGAGAGAGAGAGAGCGCGAGAGCAAGCAGGGGAGAGGCGGGGAGAGGCAGAGAGAGAGGGAGAGAGAGAATCCCAAGCAAGCTCTGTCAATGTGGAGCCTGACGGGGGGCTCAAACCCACAAGCTGTGAGATTATGACTGAGCTGAAATCAAGAGCCGAGGCTTAACTGACTAAGCCACCCAGGCACCCCTTTGCTGGGTACTTCTTATCCTATAGGCACATGGCGGCACTTTGCATGTAATCACTTTGGCTTTTCCACAGAGGATGCTGTTAGCCCCATTTGATAGATAAGGAGACAGAAGCCCAGAGAAGATAAATCTTTAAGTATCTGCTTGCCTGTCGTATACTGTGAGGACTTGTATCATCCCAGGGCTTAACACATACATCACATAGATATAAATACGTTTTGAAGGCTTTGCAGATCATACCCCCAGCTCCATGTCTCTTCTGTACTCCGAGGTCCCTTTTCTGCCTTTAGGGCCAGAGCACTGGGCAGGAAGACCCATGATGGAAGACTCTAGAATTACATTTGCAAAAATGGTCACCAGTACTACACACACACACACACACACACACACACACACACACACACACACACACATATACATACGCACATACATACATACATACACACACACACACACACACACACACACACTGGAGTATTGCTCAGCAATCAAAAAGAATGAAATCTTGCCATTTGCAACCATGTGGATGGAACTGGAGGGTATTATACTAAGTGAAATTAGTCAGAGAAAGACAAAAATCACATGACTTCACTCATATGAGGACTTTAAGAGACAAAACAGATGAACGTAAGGAAAGGGAAACAAAAATAATATAAAAACAGGGAGGGGGACAAAACAAAAGAGACTCATAAATATGGAGAACAAACTGAGGGTTAATGGAGGGGTTGTGGGAGGGGGGATGGGATAAATGGGTAAGGGGCACTAAGGAATTTACTCCTGAAATCATTGTTGCACTATATGCTAACTAATTTGGATGTAAATTTAAAAAAATAAAAAAACAAGTTAAAATAAAATAAAATAAAACCAAAACAACAACAACAAAAAAACCTGATCCTTGTACTTAACATTAATATTAATGAATAAGATCTCTTGAAAACTATCCTAAATCATTAATATACATTAACACTTTTAGCTCCATTTTCAGACAAGCACAATGAGACAGAAAGATACTGGTTTATCAAAGATTATGTGGCTAGTAAGTGAATGTATAGCTCCTGGGACCATGCTCTTAAGCATGACACCCATGGTTCACAAGTCTATCTCTGACAGTTTCTAGACTAGATTTTCATTATTTCTTACCTGACCTAGTCTAATATCGTAATTTGTTGTCTTAACTCTAGTTTCATCTCCCTCAAATCTACTCTCCACATGGCTGCCAGAATTATTATTCTAGAAGATAAATATGATCTCATTAAAATGTTTCAATGGCTTCCTGTGGCCCATGATAAAGTACCAGATATTTTACATGCATTACAAGATGCTTCAAAATGTGCCACTGGCTGTCATTCTCATCTTCAGCTGATGGCTCACTGATCTTTGCTTCTGTAATTTTACTTTCGTTTTTACCACTGAGTTGCCCTTCTCCTATGTCTCATGAGGAAGCATCTCCTTATTTTCAGAGTGTTTGCTTAAATGTAAATTTCATGACCCCCATGCAATATTATGCATTTCTTCTTTAAATTGCCATAATAGTTTGTACATATTTTTATTATGATGTATGCTAAATTGCTATACTTGTTAACATGTCTTTCTTACATGAATCTGTTAAACTCTGATTTGTGTATGTCTTTTTAGCACCAAGCATGTTGCCTAGAATACAGTAGAAATTAAATGTGCTTTTTATGTATTTATGGAAGGAAGGAAGCAAGGAACAAATGAACTGAATTCTGGAAATATAAATCAATGTCTTTAATATTGAATATAGCAGAGTTTTAGAGGAGGTTATTAAATATGTTTCTAAATGTTAAAAAATACAACATGACCATTAAATCAGAATACAAAAAAAAAAAAAATACCTACCATTTAAAAACAACTTGGTGTTTTGGTATTATAAAAGGGTCATTGGCTGTGATTTTGATAGTAGAAAACCTTGTTTTTAAGAACCAGTTTTTAAATAAGTAATTTCTGTGGTGTATTGTGATTTTAAAAGGTTTTCCCATACTTTGTATCTGGTCCTCACAAGCTCTGGGAGAAGATTCAGGCAGGTGGCGTGTCTTTATTTTAGGATGAGGACTCTGGGCCTTAAATAGTAGTTGACTTCTCTGAGGACATGGAATTTTTGCTTTCAGATCAATAGGCTTTTTAAAATTTTTTTCTTTACATTTATTTATTTTTGAGAGACAGAGAGAGACAGAGCACAGAGAGAATGAGACGCACAATCCAAAGCAGGCTCCAGACTCCTAGCTGTCAACACAGAGCCTGACGGGGTGGGGGTGGAGGGGCTGGAACTCACAAACCATGAGATCATGACCTGAGCCCAAGTCAGACGCTTAACCAACTGAGCCACCCAGGCGCCCCAAGTTCAGTAGCCTTTTATGCACTTTCTCAACTAAATTGATCATTAACAGTTGAAGAGCTATTTAATATTTTAAGTATAGTTTCCCCAAATTTAGTTATGCTTCCTGGACTTGACTTTGTTAATGCCCGTGTTGCATACCTCATTATTTCTCTTACAGCTGAATGATGGTGGCTATTTTTAGTCCTTTATTTTCAGACCTTGCTTCTCATCTTCTTTTCAGTATCGTTAGAACAAATTATGGGGCTGCCTGGGTGGCTCAGTTGGGTGAGCATGCGACTTCAGCTCAGGTCATGATCTTGCGGTTAGTGAGTTCAAGCCCCACGTCGGGCTCTGTGCTGGCAGCTCAGAACCTGGAGCCTGTTTCAGATTCTGTGTCTCCCTCTCTCTCTGCCCCTGCTCACTGATAGAAATGGAAACTCTGAGACAGATAAATCTTGTCTATCTGGATTTTTTAGCTAATTAGGTAAATAACAAAGTTATGTGAAATTATGTGTAATGTATGCATGTTATTTTGTTTTCCTTATAGTGTAAAAGAATTCTTACAGGTAAAGAAAACATATACATTTTGAGGATTTCATATCTTCAATGGAAAATATTCCCCCCCCAACCCATCTTTAAAAAAAAGAAAGTTATAATGTTCAGGGTCAGAAGTAATAGTATCAAATCTTAATTGGGAATAAAAATTTATTATGTATACGTTTTATTTTTCCTCCATTAGCATTTTGAGTATTACACGGATCATTCATTTCTTCTTTTTGGGGGGTGGGGTACATATCAGAACAAAGGTACTGTTGCATTAAACAGCTGATTCCTGGACTCTGATTAGCCTGGGGAGAGGAGGTCTGTATCCTCCCTTTGATTCTCCAGACCTGTACTGGCAGTGCCTTTTCTTTTGACTCCGATTCTCTCCATGCCCTTTTGGGAAGGGGATACATACAAAGGTGAGCCCTGCTGAATCAGGAGACTGAACAGAGAGCTGAGTCCTCTAAGCCTAAATCCGAAATCTGAAAGGAATCAGGCAGTGTTGGATTCACTCATCTGTCTTCCTGGACCTCAGGGAAAAGCCCCTTCTACCCCCCCCCCCCCCCCACTCCACCCTTTTTTAAACTGGTTGGAGTTCTACTTACTCTTTAAAATCTGGGAAATTATGGCCTCCATGAAATTTTCTGTGATAACTGTAGTTGTATTAAACTTTTTTCCTCTTAGCTTCTATTTTGTACTACTTTGAGGATTTTTAGCATAGTAGGTTGTAGTAGGTTTTTATGTATTTGCCTTTTTCTTCAGTGAGATTTTTAAAAGAATTGGTAACTTTACTTTTTATATAAGTCAGTGTTTGTAGAAAAATCAGGAAGAAATAAAAATCGCCAATAATCACAGTTACCAGAGTCTCCAAAATAAACACTATTAAACATCATTACTGGTAATACTCACCTAGCACTTCTAAATGCTTTAAAGATTAACTTAGTGGTTCTCAAATGTGCATCTGGATCACCCAGAGGGCTTATGAAAACGCGGATTCTGGGCCCCAGATCCAGCATTCCTGATTCAATAGATCTGGGGTGGGATCTGAGAATTTGCATTTGTAGTAAGTTCCCTAGTGATGGTGAGGCTGCTGGTCCATGGACCTTTCTTGGAGAATCACTGAATTAACTCATTTAATCCACACCTTAACCCTATGAAGTAAGTACCATTATTATTACCATTTACAGATGGGGAAACAACTTGGTCAGGGTCACACAGCTAGTAAATGGCGGGCCAGGATTCAACCTTAGACAGTCTGTTCTGAGTTCATGTTCATAATCATGACACTGGACACATGGGTTAATAGAACACAGAGACTCTCTGGAGACCAGAAAGGTTTCACAGTAGAGGTAACTGAGAGTCAAGTCTTAAAAGAATGGTCAAGATTCCTGGAAGGAAGGTTGTGGCTGGGTGTTCAAGCACATGGGGACAGAATGTGTACCAGCCTGGAGGAAAGAAAGGGCATGGCAGTCAGTGGAAACACAGTTTGGTTTTGCCTGTATAGGCCTTGTTGCCCGATTGTTCCTTGAAGGCAAAGGCCAGGGCTCTGAAATTCTGCACCAAGTATCTGGCCTATGTTAATGATCAGTGAATGCTTGCCGACTAGATTTTCTCTTGATAAGATATAATGAACATGACTTTGTAATGAGGAACTAAAATGTCAACACTATTCTGGTTAACCATGATAAAAATAGGCTATACCAACTTTGAGGTATGTCTTAATGTGAAAGTTTGGGCTGCTTTAATTTTGTTATGGGGTGTGATGAATAAGAAATAAGATTTGTTTAATTGCTTTTTAAAATTATGCCCATTTACGGGTTTTCAGGTGAAAAGAAATAAAAGCTGTGGAATAAGAATTATAGTCTCCTGCTTCCTCTTGGTTCTGGTGACAGAATCATTTATTATTTATTCTAAATTTTCTCTCAATCTTGTATCTTGTTTATTTTAATTGAATCGATTCTGCTTTAGGATAATAGAAAAATGTGAAAAACATTTCAGAGAGAAACAAGCTAGTTTGTATGAAGACCGTTCTCTTAAAAATGTTGTTGCATGGAAAGAAACCATAGGAAAAACAGAGCTTTAAGATTAGCAATAAGTACTAAAATTTTCCAAGTATTTTTCAAATGGCCTTCAACAGAAAGATAGCCTCATGGGTGTATGCCCGTGGTTGCCACATGCACGTACATACTTTTGGAGGGTTAGCAACTTATCCCACTCCTCTCTGATATTTAAATAAGGTGAGGTATGAACTTAAGGATAAGTTTTACATATCTGTCCCATCCATTCAGTTTTGTTGATTAGGTTATTAATGCTTTTGAAAGCATTATATCATTTATGTCTCTCTATCCATTTACAGTTTTGAAGCACTCTTGCATATATTTTCCATTGACCGTACACTTATTTTCCTATAATAATTTTTCTTATAGGCCAGCTACAAATGCATGCATATTGCGAAAACCCAGATATAGTGTTATGTGGAAATAAGAGTGATCTAGAAGACCAGAGAGTAGTAAAAGAGGAAGAAGCAAGAGGACTTGCAGAGAAATATGGGTGAGTGTTTCTGTGGAGAAATCTAGAGAAAACATTTCCAATTCAAACATTAGCACATGAATGGGTAATAGAAAATACAAAAGCAAAAAATCGCACACTCGGATGTAAGCCTTGGGAGGTATAAATACCTACTTTGCATATTAATATGTGAAAATATAGGAAAAACACTGGGCGAGGGCTTTAATTTACTCTTTCAGTACCATTTTCTCAATCTCATAGTGTTTGAAGAAAGACACATTTGAGTGCAAATGCCCTAATTCTATAAGGCTGCTTTCCCAAGATGCAAGTAGGAGATGCACGGGATAAGAAAATTATCTCTATTCAGCAAAAAAATTGCAAAGCCAGTTCATGTGCTGCTGTAGAGAGCCCCAGAATACAAGCAGGCCTATTGGCTTTGAAATTTCTATGCTGGGAGAGGAGTGTGAGGATCCCCTTGGTTTAGGTTGTGGTTTTGTTGTAGAGAATCATCTAAATACTGTCTTCCTTGAGCTCCGGAATAGGATCACAGTAGCAACAGCATTAATTGGCCATGAAAGAAGGGGTTAGCCTCCGCTTGTTAAACATGTCAGGGCACCTCTACAAAGGAATTTGTGCTCTACTTTGTTTCTCCCTCTAATACAATGAGAACTCAAATGTGTATGCATTAATTACCCTTGATGTAAGCAGGAGGCAGCAAGTGGAGTTGAGAAGGAAGGGAGGTTAGAGAGAGAGGTGGTGTGGTGTGCAGGAGATGCTACTGGTCCTGGTTGTTAGGCAGAATCCAAGGAGGCCAGAGGAGGCACTTTTTCTTTTTACTTGTGACAACTGCTTTGTTCGTCCTTGGATTGATGGAAGACCAGAAAACACTGGAGGATAGGGGTCACATTGGGAAGGGAGTAGAAGGATAGTTTGGCCAGGCGGGAAGAAGCCAGAGTCTGGGGACAGTTTTGAATACCAGATAAGGAGAGTAGACTTAATCTCCTGGGGGACAGGAAGTTGCTGAAAGCCTTTGAACATGGAAGCATGTGATAAGTACTTGTCTATATCAGTCTAGGGTGGTGGGTGGGTGGGGTGAAATGGAGGGAGGAAAGACTAGAGACAGGGTGGGGCAGAGCAGGATTTTAAGTCTTTCTTAATTCTAGGGGTGGGGCAAGGCAGGGTGGGGCTGAGGAGCTGTGTGTATTCCCACCAACTATATTAGCTTACCCTGGCACAGATTTGCAGTAGGGTGTGGAGGTTTTCACTGTAGGATAGGTGGTGCTTAACTGTGTTAGAATCACCTGAGGAGCCAGGCACCTGTGTTCGCTCAGTCAGTTAAGTATCCTGAGTCTTGGTTTTGGTTCAGGTCATGATCTCATGGGTTTGTGAGTTCAGTCCCTACGTTGGGCTCAGCACTGCTGGCACAAAGCCTGCTTGGGATCCTTTCTGTCTGCCCTTCCCCCCTTCCTGTGCGCATGCTCTTTCTCTCTCAAAATCTTTATTTAGATACAAAAAAAAAAAAAAAAAAAATCTGAGGAGCTTTTAACAAATGCTTGTGTCTGGGCCTTACCTCTGAGCTTCTGAAATAATTGACCTGGAGCAGTTTATTAGGCAAGATTCAATCGAAGAAAACTATACCTAAAAAAATTTGTTACAGGGATTTGTGGGAGCTGGTTAAACAGTTTCTGTAAAGTGTTGTTTCTAATGCTGAAGCTTGAAGTCCACAGGACAGGAAGTCAGGAAGGGAAGGTGGGTCTAAGATGAGAGAGAGCACCAGGAAACACCATCTAGGACCCATAATGACACATGAAACCCATGTCAGTACCTGCTGCCTCTGACCTGGATGGTGTGGATAGCTTAGAGAAGCCAGGGACCTTTGGCACAGAGCTAGGCACACTCACTTGGCCCAGGAGCTGGAGAAACTGAGAGAGGATCTTGGGGAAGGTGAAGCAGGTAGAGGTGTGTTTGCTGGTTTACGCCAACGAGATGAGCCAGAAGGTGAGCAACAATGTATGAGAGCTACGGAGTGGCAGCTGCTTTACTTCCACCCCCCAATATCCCCCAAATCTCTCCTGTGATCTACCCTAACTAGAAAGGAAATTCTGGGGAATGTTCAGCCTAGCCAAGTTGACCTGTTACAAAACCACCACAGGCAGGGGCCTGGACATTGATGTCTTTTAAAAGCTCTCCACTTAATTGTCATGTTAAAAGTACCTCTGGTGCTATTAACAAATACTCAGATCTGGGCCTCACCTCTGAGCTTCTGACACACTTGGTCTGGAGTAGTGATTCTGAGGTGGAGGCTGGCAGAGCCCCACAGGAGATTCTGATATGCTCATCTATTCTTGAGAGGCACTCCTGTAATGAATGTAGTGCAAAGGAAAGGGGGAGGGCCAGATACCAATGAGAATACTGAAGTGTCGAAACTGGGACCTGGAAGCTATGTTGCAAGTAGGTGAGGAGGAAGTGAGTGATGAAGCAATGGAAACCATGGACCTAGACCATGCTCTTGAGAAGTATGTGAATGAAGCCAAAAGAGGTAGGGCATCTAGGGGAGCTAGCTAGATCCAACAAGTATGTTCTCAAGTACTGGAGGGGAGCCAGGATTGACTTCTCCCCCCTCTGGGCTTTTTCAGCCTTTTGTTTATTTCCTCTGTTCTGGTTCTCAGGATTCCACATCCTCCCTGGTATCAAAGAGCCCAACATTGCCTTCTGTCTGAAGGGGGAATCTGGGATTGTAGGGAGACAGGGATTGTCTTTCATCTGTGTCCAGCTCACAAGCTCTGGGGAGTACTTCATAAGAGGGACTCAGTCTAAAGTTTCTGAATTAAGTTAAAATGAGAGAAGGGATTAGCACATAAGATTATGGAATCTATTGGAGAAGAATGGAAAGGAATGGAAACAATTTTCTTAGGAATTAGGAAGCATAAAATGTAGTTCTGTAGGCTTTTTGGCAATTTCAGGAGGAGCTATAATGAAACAGTTTAGTGCATATGCATTTCATAAATTTGACATCTAAGTTTAATGATTATTTTCACAGAATCTTTTTTTCATTTTTAATCATTAACATTTTCATTGGCTGTACTAAAGGGCTATGTTGGTCAGTTTATCTCTATGCTAAAAGTCATAAAATAGGGTACAGTTTATGATACATCTTGATATCATTTGTATATTTGATAAATTTGCATTTTCTGTTCCTATTGTGCTACCTTTTCTCCCCAGTTCCTGAAAAAGGATCATTGGCTCACAAATGGTTCTCTTAAATATACATGCATTTGGAGAAAGACTTTGTCTTAGAAAAACTTTGAAAACGTAATAAAGACCATGTTACAGTACAAATATGGAACATAAGTCTGTGTCTGCGAGGATAGTAGATCTGAGAATAAGGATTTCATGGGGTAGTCAAAAATGGAAAGGGTGAATCGAATGCATGATGAAGAATATCAGAAGTTTTATTTTTAGTAGATTAATAATCCGTTTACCTGTAATTCCCTATAATATTTAGGTTTGTCTAGAAAAGTGCAAAATAATACTTTCTAGTATGTTATATTGAATAAAATTGTCAATGCAGTCAGAGAAAAGAGTAAAGCAGGTTTGCTCAAACTTGTACTGCTGCCAGTCAAAACAATTACAGTCTACAGTTGCTGAAACACTTGAAAAAATAGCTACAAAGTCAAATATGTTAGAAGAGGAAGCAGAATCCAGTATTGGCAACATTCTCTTTGAGGTGATACTATGGG
The DNA here is from genome assembly GCF_046562875.1 of Panthera onca. Lineage (NCBI taxonomy): Eukaryota > Metazoa > Chordata > Mammalia > Carnivora > Felidae > Panthera > Panthera onca. Next base: position 49,102,646 of record NC_138344.1, read on the forward strand.
ATTTCAAGCCTTAGTGTAGTGCGGTTCAGAATCACCTGAATGCTGGGTCCCAAGGAGTTTCTTTATTTTATTTTTTAATATATATATATATATTTTATTTTTGAGAGAGGGAGAGCTAGAGAGAGAGAGGGAGACAGAGCTTGTGCGTGCACGCGCACACACACACACACACACACACACACATAACGCACACACAAACACACGCGCGCGCGTGCGCGCGTGGGGGAGGGGCAGAGAGAACAGGGGACAGAGGGTCCCTAGTGGGCTCTGCATTGACAGCCTGATGCTCGGCTTGGACTCAGGAACTCTGAGGTCATGATGTAAGCTGAAGTCGGATGCTTAACAGACTAAGCCACCCAGGCACCCCCCACAAGGAGTTTCTGTTTCAGTAGATCTGGGCTGGAACCCAGAAATTTGTTTCCGATCCCCGGATGCTGCTTCTGCAGGTGGCTGAAGATAGCACTTTGAGAACCACTGGCGTAGATGTCAGGTTACTATCAGACGTGCATGCTGGTGGATATTTTCCTTGACAGTATAGTTGGACAAATCATTATGCACAGAATGTGAAGCAGTTGTCTACTGTACCATGGATGGTTGAGGGAAATGTGCTCAATGACGCATCATTGGAAAATCCATGTTTTAGAGAGGAATGTTTTTCTTTCACAGTTGATTAAATCAGCTGTGGTATAGACTGGGAAGGGACTCTGGGGTTGGTACTGAGAGAGTATCCACCACAAGTGGGCAGGCAAGGACTTTGTGAGTAAAAATGGCTGCATCCAAATACCCTCCCAGACTCTTCTTTTTTCACACAGGTTAGTTGGTGGTCATTACAACCCTTTTGTTCGTGATTCAGAGTTGAAAGAAATAGAAAAAAATGTGACTACAAGGAAGGAGTGAAAATTGAATGTACATATTTCATGTGTCGTACAGAGGAACGGGTAGCAACTTTTTTAAATTGAGTAATAATTGACATATAACATTGTATTAGTTTTAGGTGTACAGTGGGATGATTTGATACATGTGTTGCAAAATGAGCACCACAATAAGTTAACATCCATCACCACATATCATTACAATTTTTTTCATCTAATGAGAACTTTTAAGATCTATTTCCTTAAAGGCAGCAAATTTAAGACAACTTTTTCCCCACTGGAGGCTGTGAGCTATTGATGAGGAAGTTGCTCAAGAGTTTCTGGATTAAAAGATGTGTTAAAAACATTTATTTACAACATTATTGAGTACAGGCTATTTCTGGGGTTCAAGTGGCTTAGCTCAGGAGCATACTTAGTGTCCTTTGTGCGTTGAACTAGATGAAATGTGGTATGAATAGATTGATGTCAAATAATTTGATTCTTTGCATACTTCATGACATCCTTCCTTTATACAAGAAACATTGATGTATTATTGGGCATGTTTGAAACCACACACATAAGCTGAAACTAAACATGCAAACTTTTTCAGAACCCCACACAACTCATTACAGGATCTAGATTTTATTTGGCAAAACCTCCTAGTTTGAAACAGTCCATAAACCAGCCCTTTCTTATACATGGTTGTTCATTTAGCATTCAACAGACTTTGAAAAGTAGTGAGACTAATTATGTAATTTAGTAAAAAATTTCTCCATAATATCTGGATCCATACTGGAGCCAAATAACTAGAACCATTTGAAAGAACCCTCAAATATACTTGCTTTCATTTTTGACAACCTCTAACTGTAATCTAGGGTCTTCTAGTTTTGTGGAAATAAGTAGTAGAAAGGAAACCAGCCTGATGTGGATCCGGATCTATGGCATGAGCAGGATCTTGATATCCTGGTGAACAACTGTAAATGATCATAATACCCCCCCTCATTGATTTGAAGTAGTTAGCCATTTTGCTCATTTTATTTATTTTAAAATTTGTGATTAATCTATTTCTTTTAAAAAATATACCAAAATTGGATTCTGCATGCATTCCAAATGACTATTGAGTGGTTATTTTTGGACTGATATCACAGGTAGCTGCACAGGGTTTTTTCACAAGTTTGGTAATACTGCCTCTAGTAATGCTACATTAGCACCACCATGTGGAGAGAAGGGACAATATCACTATTTCTGTGGTTAAAAGGGGAATTGATCCTCTTGAATTTAAGCTAATTTTTAAAATTTTTTGCCTAATAAGTTTTCGGAAAAGCAGAATATTATTCTTAGAGTAGAAAAAACCCATTAGATCATCATTTATTGAGCACTTTTTGGATGCTAGGCTTGTGCTAAGTAAGCCCTTTACATGTATTATCTCAATTTCTCCTTACCGCAATGACCCCATGAACCATGGTTATCCTCTTTACAGATATGGAGAAGTGTTTGGATAATGTAGCCTGAATGCCTTCTAAAAGTGAACATCAAGAAGATACGGACAAAAAACAGTACTAACTGCATCCACTAGATTCATCTTTGCCCTTAGGACAAGCAAGACAGTCTAGTTTTCAAATGTGAACTCAAAGGCACATGTCTGTTTCTGGAGCACCACTTATTGTGGAAAGATAGTCTTATTTCAGGGTCTTCTCTGTGGACCTCATTTGCTTCTCTGGCAGCGTAACTATCAGAGAGCAGAGAGGAGTGAATTTTAGCAGTCATTTATTCCTGTAGAAACAAAAACCGCATTGCCCCAGAGTCTTCTAAGGAAGACTCTGAATGATTAGTCTAAAGATTAAGGTTGTTAACCAGACTCCTGGTCCCATGACCTGGAGCTTCACAAATGGCAAGAAAATATACTTGACTGAGATGGTGTTGCTTGAATTTGGAATTAAAATTTAAAGTACATCTTATTAAAAGATGTACTATATCAACATGAGTGACTTGAAAGTTTGTAACCTAATTCATATACCTTGAAGTTCTACCAATTAAATATTTAAGTTAGCAACTATATTAGACAATAGCTTATTGATCTGCTAGAGGCATCAATCATTTCTATCTTAGTATTAATCAGTGAAATAAGGTCCAGTTCTCTCTGCATTTGGTGAAGATCACTTGGGGGAATTAGGGATCTGATGAGGACTCAAGGTAGGCAGATGCTTTGGGGCATGAAGAACTCCGGCAAGGATGGATCCGAGTGAGCCATCCCTGATGTAGGAAGGAAGCATAGCATGGTCCCAGGTACTAGGATTTAGGGTAGTTCTGTAGATCAGGTACATTGTGGATTAAATCAGTAGTTTTAAGATAGTTTGAGAGTTTAATGTTGATAATGCTGCTCAGGTCTCTTGGAGTTATGACTGTCTCATGACTCAGTGACAGTGTTTCTATGGGATGATGTGTTCTTAGTGTTAAACAACAAAATTACAAACAAACTTTTGTAACCTAACCTATTTCTGCCTTAGAAATAAGAAACATTTATCAGCGACACATATATCAAAAATGACACATTTCTTGTGTGTCAGATTATGATATAGATGCTTTAAATGTTAACTCATTTAATCCTTATAAGACAATGCTGATAGTGTTTAGTTTTATGGATGAAGCAGGTAAGGCACAGAGTTTAATGGCTTGTCAGGGTTCCATAGTTGGTAAGAGGTTGTACTAGGATTCGAATCCAGGCAGGCTGGCTTCAGAGGTTATGGCTCCTAACCATTGTCAAAGATGTTTGCAACTTCCATGCATAGATTTTATAGTTCTTAAAAGTATTTTCAACTATGATTTTCATGTATGCCTCAAAAATAACTGTGAAGCAATTTTCAGGAGCAAGAGGGAAAAACTGTGGAAAGTAGAAACAGCTTAATAGATTCAGTTGAATTCATTGGAGCTCAGGACCTGAGTTTGAAAGCTATTTACATTGGATTTTGAGGGGATTTCAAAAAATTAGATGTGCATTATGATGACAAGAAAGTTCTTCTGTTCAACCAGTTTTATTCCCCCTTCTTTGTTTCTCTCCCTCCCTCCCTCCCCCTCCTCCTCCTTCTCTCTCTCTTTTTCTCTTTTTGTATTTCCAATTTCAGCTCATTATTCTTGGGGGGAATGATGAATTTTTCAGTTGCTTTTCCATGAAACAGTATATTTCTGAATGGTGGTAGAATGATTAAGCCTTCTTTTATTTTTATTTTAATTTTTTTGATGTTTTTATTTATTTTTGAGACAGAGAGAGACAGAGCATGAGCAGGGTAGGGGCAGAGAGAGAGGGAGACACAGAATCTGAAGCAGGCTCCAGGCTCTGAGCTGTCAGCACAGAGCCCGACATGGGGCTCGAACTCATGTACTGTGAGATCATGACCTGAGCTGAAGTCGGACGCCCAACCGACTGAGCCACCCAGGTGCCCCAAGCCTTCTTTTAAGTATGAGAAATTTTCTGTAGACATTAAATGATTCTTCATGGTGTAGTTAAGAAGAAGCATGATGAAGAAAATGTAAATATTTAAATTTTGAGAATTCTCAACCTATATTCCATTCTTACAACAATGGCAGCATCACACACTGTCCCCGTGATTCAGCTCAATAACATAAGTGCTCAATAAATAAATATTTGTTGAATCCCCACAAAGGATGCACTCCTCCCACTTGGTCATCAAATATTGCATGTGACCAGGGGAGTGGGAAAGAGAGACTCATTATCTTCATTTTATGGATAAGGCAACAGATGAAGATGGAATTAAGAAGACTGACAGTAAGCAAAGGTGTTGCCAGGCAGGTTTAAAAACACTAAGAACATGTAATTTGCCCAGCATACTGTTTCCTGATTAAGGTATGTTAGCATCAGGATACAGAGGGGTATGAACATGGACATGGTTGAATCAGTAGAGCAACTGTGTCTCGTAGTACTCACAGATGGATGGATAAATGTTCATTGGAGAGTTCCTCAACCAGTTTTTAAGAGCTAGCCTGGAGCAGGAGAGAAGTACAGAGGTCCAGTTGCAAGTCCTATCAGCTCCTGCAGGAAGTGTGCAGATAACAAGACAGCCTCATGAGGAATCATATGGAGAAATAGCCTTCCATTCCTATACATGTACCCCCTACTGTACTGCTGCTGCCCTTTTTTTTTAATAGAGAGGGGGTACATGCAACATTGCGAGGGCAGTGGTGGAGGTGGGGAAGAGGGAGAGGGGGAGGGGAGGGACTGGGGGAGAGGGACAGAGAAGCCCCTGCAAGGAGCCCATGCAGGCTCGATCTCAGATCTCAGGATGGTGAGATCATGACCTGAGCCAAGGTGAAGAGTTGTCAGATGCTTAGCCAACTGAGCCACCCAGGCGCTTCCCCCCTCCCCCACTATGGCATCTTAGTGACATGAGAAGCAAAGCAACTGTGAGAAGAACTGGAATCAAGCTGGAATCACGCAGCTGTGGATTCAAATCCTGGCTCTGCTACTTTGTATCTTTATGAAACTTGGAAAATGACTTCACCTTTCTGAGCCTCGGTTTAATCATCTGTGAAATGTGAATAAAAATTTCCAGAGGTTTTTCTCTGTTAGGAATTCAGTGTCAATTATTTTATTGTCTTCTTTTGATTTTTGATGTAAAAGCACTAGGAAGTTTAAAAATATATATATTTATAAAAGCTCTCAGGTGGAAGCTGCTCCTAGCCAAGAAATAATAAAAGAGGAACTGAAATTGTAATCAGAGTCACTGATGTGGCATTAACATACTAGGAGAACACAGGAAAACAAAGATATTCTCCAAAAAAAGTAATACTGATGGAGAATTGTAAAGTCCCTCTAAATGTAAGGAACATTTAACTAGACTCAATTGCAATACCCACAGAGGTGCTCAAACAACTTTCTTTTGCAGTTGTTATATCTCAGAGCATTTTGGTCAGGTTCCTTACTAAATGGTGGAAATGGAATTGATAGTTTGAGGAAATACAGTTTTATCACTGTTTTCATGGCTTTACTAAGAAGCAGGAAGAATTTGGCAGTTGATTAATCCTGTTTCAAGAACTAACTCAAATGTATACAAGGTGGCCACTGAAAGAAGACTCATTTCTCTGGACAAAAGACATGAATAGACACTTCTCCAAAGAAGACATCCACATGGCCAACTGACACATGAAAACATGCTCAACATTACTCCTCATCAGGGAAATACAAATCAAAACCACAATGAGATACCACCTCACACCTGTCAGAATGGCTAACATTAACAACTCAGGCAACAACAGATGTTGGCGAAGGTACAGAGAAAGAGGATCTCTCTTGCACTGCTGGTGGGAACGCAAACTGGTGCAGTCATTCTGGAAAACAGTATGGAGGTTCCTCAAAAAATTAAAAATAGAACTACCCTACAACCCAGCAATTGCACTACTAGGTATTTATCCAAGGAATGCAGGTGTGCTATTTCAAAGGGGCACATGCACCCCAAAGTTAAACAGCAGTACTATCAACAATGGCCAAAGTATGGAAAGAGCCCAAATGTCCGTCGATGGATGGATGGATAAAGAAGATGTGTTGTATATATATAAGGGAATATTACTTGGCAATCAAAAAGAATGAAATATTGCCATTTGCAACTACGTGGATGGAACTAGAGGTTATTATGCTAAGCAAAATCAGAGAAAGACAAATAGATGACTTCACTCATATGAGGATTTTAAGTTACAAAACAGATGAACATAAGGGAAGGGATGCAAAAATAATATAAAAACAGGAAGGGGGACAAAACATAAGAGACTCTTAAATATGGAGAACAGAGAGTTACTGGAGGGATTGTGGGAGGAGGGATGGGCTAAATGGATAAGGGGCATTAAGGAATCTACTCCTAAAATCATTGTTGCACTATATGCTAACTAACTTGGATGTAAATTTAAAAAAGAAATGAAAAAAGAAAAAAGACTCCTTTCTCAAGATTATATGAAAAGCAGTCTTAATAGTTTAGAAACTATGTTTTGTGAATTATTTAAAAATTTCACATATATCACAGGTCCTTGGGTAAACAAAGACTGATGTCCTTGAGAAACTCTGAGATGATGTAGAAATCAGAATGTCTTCAAGTTTATGACCAGAGAATACAGGCTAGAATTGACAAGTGGCAAAGCCTTTGACAAACACAGCAAGAGAGCGTGCATTTTTCTCCACTGTCAGTGCATGTGCAGCATGCAGTCGAAGGGATTTGTTTTGGAAATCCTCGTACAAAGCAGATTAATTTGGAACCAGTTAAACATAATGGTTGAGTTGGTTTCACTGGAATCAAGCAGCTGTGGATTTAAATTCTGGCTCTTCTACTTTGTATTTTTATGAAACTGGGAAAATTACTTCATCTTTCTGAGCCTCTGTTTAATCATCTGTGAAATGGGGGGTGGGGGACACCTAGGTGGCTCAGTCAGTTGAGTGTCTGACTTTGGCTCAAGTCATGATCTCACAATTCATGGGTTCGAGTCCCATGTCAGGCTCTGTGCTGACAGCTCAGTCTGGAGCCTGCTTCACGTTCTGTGTCTCCTATCTCTGCCCCTCCCCAACTTGCACTCTGTCTTCTCTGTCTCTCTCTCTCTCTCTCAAAAATAAACATAAAAAAAATCATCTGTGAAATGTGAATAAAAATTTCCAGAGGTTCTTCTCTGTTAGGAATTCAGTGTTAATTATATTATTGTCTTCTTTTGCTTTTTTACGTACTCTGTTGTGATAAAGCATTTTTATTTTCTTGTATATTTATGTTCCACTTATTTTTGAAGTTGAATTATAAAGTGCAAAGGTCACTTTCTTTTCCCTCCACATGTTTTTACCCGAATTGTCTCTGTCTTGCAGAATCCCCTACTTTGAAACTAGTGCTGCCAACGGGACAAACATAAACCAAGCAATCGAGATGCTCCTGGACCTGATAATGAAGCGAATGGAACGGTGTGTAGATAAATCCTGGATTCCTGAAGGAGTGGTACGATCCAATGGTCACACCTCCACAGATCACTTGAATGAAGAAAAGGAGAAGGGGATATGTGGCTGCTGAAGAGTCCAGTGAGCTACACAATAACTCAAGGGTCTGTGATCTTCTCTGTGTGTAATACATGGCACAGAGAGAGATGAACCGACGTGTACAAACTGCTTCTCACCGTCCCAGTTAGAGCTGTCAATTAAAGCATCTGGTTTCAAAATTAATTTGCTGCAGCTTTGTAAATATTTAAGATTCAGCCTGAGAGTTGTGAGAATGTTTCACATTGCCAAAAGTGCCTTATAAAACTTTAGCCCATGACAGTAGATCATTCAAGAATTGAGGATTCTGTGGTTACAGAAGAGTGCATTTATTAAGTAAAATGACTAAAGATGCCATCGCCTGCCTTAACATACATCAGTCCAGAGTCCAACTCTTAAAATCTTAGGTACAATTATAAAACAATTAATCCAAATTAAAAAAAACATACTTGTACTGTAGGTGACCTTTAGATGGTAAAATGCCATCTAAACCACTTGAATGTTAACTAAGAATATATACAAATGTCAGTTCAATATCTGTGAGTATTTATATAAATATTATCTTTAAATGAATATAGGATAAATTATGGTTATGTCTATAGACTCTGGATAAACTGGATTGACCAGTTATACACTCACTTTGACTCTTGGTAGGTAAGGAATTGGCGTGAGGTCAGGGGTGTCTTAATATAGCATGAGCAACTGAAGTGGGGCTTCTAGCTCCCTGCTATATTCCCACTGCTCTGAAGGGTTGATCGAAGGATCAGGGAATTAGATTTTTATGGCTTTATTTCACTGTGACCTGTGCATTTATATTTGGCTTATGTGCTGGCCACATTTGGACATAGCTGGTGCTTATGCTGAAGTTATTTGTGATAAGTAAACATTTAGCTGCTTTTTCTTCATATTTATAATGTTGTTCTGGCATCCTCAGACAGTAGTTTTAATTAGCTTATGAACTACTAATCTTTTGTCTCACCATCATGCTTTATGTCATTGATATTTGCAATTTGTTTTATTTTTTACATTGGTGGAATTGAAGGAATTAGTTTTTAATTACATAAAATGTTTGTTTGCTATTTGGTAGATAAAATATGTTTGTATTTAAGCAGTTATACTATAGCTGAATATAAGAAAAATGAAGCCTTCTATAGCCTGTATTTTTTATTGAGATCACAGGCATTTATTGCACTTGCTGGGTCTTGCCAAGCTCATGGATTCCTCTGTAATGCTTAAGAGTCTTCATATCAAATTCAAGGTAGTTTTAAAATATGCCTTATGGCAGGTGTTTATAAAAGTCAATAGGGGAAAATTCTTATTTATTGAAGTGGTTTAAAGAAATTAGATTAAAAGTTCCAAAGAGCTTAGTCGCTATTTAGGAAGAAATATCACTCATTGTAATTAAACAAAGAATAAAAGTAAATGTATTTTGTGGTGGCAAATGCTTGGAAGAACTGTAATGATAAAAATACAGCGGTGATGGAAAGTAATTACTTTTATATGGTAATTTTCAAATAGTTTTTTATTGAGTATCCTGTTTTTTTGCCAGTTCCCTCCCACAACTCCTTTAAAACACCTAGCTGTGGTTACTAAGATCTTACATATTTCTAGTCTTGAAATGAAGACTTCTTTTAAATACTGAAGAAGTCATTGAGTCCTGTGCATTTGAACTGTGTTATTTCAGTGAGACGAAGATTCAGACATTACAAGGGCAGGGTCATAATCACAAGCAGTGCCTTTTAAAGTTGCCGTAAGACTTCAGTGAGGTGAATTACAATTTTACTGCTACGAATCAGGCAGCATTTTATATATAGTTAAAAAGAAGACAATATTTGTATGTTTCACTTTTTCAAGAACCAAATGAGCAATTAGCTACATATCCCATTGGCCTTATCTATAATACACAATTAAACATATACATGATAGAGTGCACATGCAGGAACTATCTTTAATTATTGAAATAAATAACCTGTATTCTCTTGGGAAATCACTTGTTTGAATTTGCTATTGAAGTAACATATTTTTTGCATCAATGTATTTTTCTATTTATAAGATTGTGTAAAAGTGAAGTGTATCTTCAGTGAACTTTGTGCCAATTAAGCTTATAATTAAAAAGTAGTCTAGTCAAGTTTGTGTGTGAATATAATTTCATTTCCTATCACAGTAAAGTTTCAAAGAAGAAGTTAGAATACTAGAGAAAACTAAATTCAGGGATACAAATTTCATTAGATGTTTGATGAGGAGCCAGCCAAGACAACAGGTTCTGGAGAAGGTAATTCAAGTACATTATCACCAAACATTTATAGAACACCTACAGTGCAGGCAGTGTTGTACTGGCCAGTCTCTGGTGAGCAAAACAAGGATGGTAAGAGCCTGAATTAATATTATACCTGAGAGATGGATGCAAGAGACATCAGGAAGGGGGTATCATCATTGGATACGGAAAGAATATGTGGGGAGATGGACTCTGACCTTATTTTCTGTCATTGTCCCCCTCACTCACTATCCTGTGGGCACACTGGTCTCCTTGGAGCAGTCAAGTGTGTTCCTGCTTCAGGAATATTTGCTGTTCCCTTGATCTGGAATAGCTAGTCTTCCACATATCTGCGTGACTCTCTCTCCTATCCTTTAAGACGGTTCAAGTGTCACCTTGTGCAAAGGACTTTAGTGACCACTTTCTGTAAAATAGCAGTCACTTGTCCTCATGGCCCCAACCAGATTGTTGCTTTCTTCCTTGTTACCTGCTTTGATTTTATATATGTCACTCAGCACCACTTGATTCAGTTACATGTTTGTCTCCATCCATTAAGACATAAACTCCATGACAAATGGGACTCGGGCAGCTTTCTTCAAAATTGTGTTGTCGCTACACAGAAAAGGGCCTGGCACATAGTAGGTTATTGGTGGACTGCATAAAGGACTTAAGCAGCGGCAGAAGGGAACAAGTTTTCAAAAAGGAGTCAATGTTCAAAAACAGAGGAATAGAATTTGAAAATAAAAACAGCTTCAAAAATGTTTAGGCTCATCTGTAAGTCTATATTGGTTATGAGAAATTAGGAAATCTGAGAAGTACATTCTGATCTTTTGGAGTTGATGTCAAGATCACTAACAATCCAAGAAATGTTCCAGAAGGAGTGTTTTGATTGGCATTTTTATAAAATGGAAATTTCTGTATGGTGTTTCCAGGTCTTCTATTTTTGGCAACATTGGTGACTATATAACTGGGAAATTCTTCCACTCTAAAACATTTAAATAATGCTGTATAAAATATAATGAACATATTTTTTCAGAGTATTGTGGTTTATACTTTATTATTTTTTTAATTTTATTTTTTATTTTTTAAAATTTACATCCAAATTAGTTAGCATATGGTGCAACAATGATTTCAGGAGTATATTCCTTATTGCCCCTTGCCCATTTAGCCCATTCCCCCCCCCCCCACAACCCCTCCAGTAACCCTCAGTTTGTTCTCCATATTTATGAGTCTCTTCTGTTTTGTCCCCCTCCCTGTTTTTATAAAAAATATGGGACATTTCACGAATTTGCGTGTTGACTTGCACAGGGGCCATGCTAATCTTCTCTGTATTGTTCCAATTTTACTATATGTGCTGCTGAAGAGAGGACTAATGAACATATTTTTTTTTAAATACAGTGTTGGTCTCTCAAAGTAAGGGAAATATCCTGCAACTTTCCCTTTCCCCCACAAAACTGACAAAAACAATGGCAACAACAATGGCAGCAACAGAGAGAATTTAGAACAACCTGATATTGAGTGTGGTTTGCTTTTGGTTTCATTTTGTCAGTATTAGTAGTCAAGGTGCTTGGTTTTTTATTATTACATTTTATTTATTTATTTATTTATTTATTTATATGAAATTTATTGTCAAATTGGTTTCCATACAACATCCAGTGCTCATCCCAACAGGTGCCCTCCTCAATGCTCATCACCCACTTTCCCCTCCCTCCCAACCCCCATCAACCCTCAGTTTATTCTCAGTTTTTAAGAGTCTCTTAGGGTTTGCCTCCCTCCCTCTCTAACTTTTTTTTTCTTTCTCTTCCCCTCCTCCATGGTCTTCTGTTGTTTCTCAGGATCCACGTAAGGTGCTTGGTTTTAATGACTACTTGCCATTAGGAGAGAAAGCCTTGGGTATGGTGGAGGTAGGGCACTGGAATGGAGAATGCCCCCATCCCCAAACACACAGAAAGCCAGGGCCCAGTCTATGTTTTAGTATCTCCTGAAAAATTTATAACCTTTTACACAGGTTTGCAGTTCAAGTTTATCCTATTTTTTGTCTGAGAATGGCTAAGCTAAGAAATTAACATAAAAATGTGATTTTTGGTTGGTAATTCCTCTGGACTACTTGGTAGAAGCAAAGCAAAATCTTTTCAGAGGGAACATCTCCACCCACACTTTACAGGACTCTTACAGAAAACACTCTACTAAGGATGAACTCACAATTATGAATAAAAACCCATTCCTTGCCCACTCCCTCATCCTCAATCATGACCCAGGGTCAATAAACCAAAAACAGCAATATTTTACACTTAAGGACTTGAAATAATATAGTAATCAGATGTGGACCACAAAGTAAAAATGTGTAAGATAATTACAAACATAAAAGGAATTGAAACATCTGGAAAAAGAAGTCATTATTATAGCTACAATATTGGTCTGAATGAAAAAAATTTCCATTGTGAAAAACGTAGCGATTGATACTGAAAACTTAACAGTCAGAAGTTAAATGGCAAGTTTGACACAGTTGGAGAGAGAATTATTGAACTAGAAACCAGGTCAGAGAAAATTATATAGATTTCAGAGATAAAGTATGAGAGAAGAGATATAGAGGAAAGATAAAAGCTTCAATTTATGTCCAATGGGAATTCTAGAAGAAGAAATTAGAGAAAATAAAAGAAGAGGCAATACATGCAAAGAAAAGAGCTGAGGAGTTTTCAGTAATGATAAAAGACATCTATTTTCAGATTCAGGAATCATAGGTCTCAAGCTTGATAAATGTAAAGAAGTATTTTAAGATTTTAGCTCAACTTATTGGATGTAGAATACATATCTTTCCTTTCTCATATTTTCTGTTGTTATAATTTGAAAGAAAAAAAAACTTTGGAGACTGGCTACTTGTCCATTCAATCTAATGTGAAACACTGAATATGCTCATAGGTTGAAACAAACAAGTCTCAGAGGAAACATTAGGGTATGGTATTAAGAACATGGATGAGGGATGTGGCCTCTGACATTAAAGGTAAGAAGGGGAAGCTGGGTGACCATGTAAGTGAGAAGGGCAGGAAATTTCTTGTTCAAATAGCAGGATAAAACTGAGAGTTGGGAAGGAATTGTGTAAATAGCTTGTGAGGACTGGTGAGGCTCTTCTATAATTGTTGATGGGAATAAGAGCAGAAGAGTAAATAAGGATAAAATAATTTTCAGTCTCTTGGTTGAGAGTGAAGTATTGGGTGGGGGGGGGCGTGGGGGGGAGGCTGCAATGAATGTTTTGGTACAAACCTTGTAGGGTCAAAAACTCCCCCTCACAACCTGTGGGAGGAATTTCCCAACTGATTGGAAGCAGCCTCCATTAGAGACCTCTCCCTCTGTGACCTAAGACTGCTTATACACAAAGAAAGGACCCCTCTAGCCTCAGTGCAGTTGCCACCTCTAGGCCATACTGCTCTCCCACCTTAATAAACTGCTGCCCTTAATAAACTGCTTTCCTCTCGCTACATTCCTCCAGGCTATCTTTATTGGAGTGCAGATCCTCAGATAAATATTTCTCGAGGAGAGTCCAAGAACCGAGACCTCCATTCACACAATGCTGACTCTCCCACCAGTAATATAAAGATACTTGTTATGCCAAAAGGTAGGAAACAAATGTCTATCAATAAGCAACCAATTAAAATGATATCTTCATATAATTGCATATTATACAAAATGGTGAAAAAGAATGTTAAATATTCATTGGTAATAGAATATATATTTATGTGTCAGGAACTCTTCTAGGTATTGTTGATGAGGAGTGTGGGGCAAGCTGAGGGCAAAATAAAGGCTAACAGTACCCCCTGTTCACTGGTGGAGTATGTGATATTTCTTGGATACTCCTGGCTACCCAAGAACAAAGGAAAGGGTTTAACTACTTGACATGGTAATGTGGGAAACTAAGGCAAGTGAAAAATTAAATTCCCATTGACTAGTTCTTGAAACAGGCAGAGTGACCTCCCAATAGGAGCTCAGCTGCCTTGATGATGACACTTTGCTAGGGGCAAAAGAGAATCTTAGCTTAACATTATTCCAACCTTGAGGATCCTGTAAGTCTACTTTAACATATAAAAATTCCTTTGAAAACTTCTTTTATCTCAACTCCCAAGATACATGCTGTCAATCATACTCCAGGCTTATGCCCCTCTGATACACATCTCCATGGTTCCGTGACTCAGGTTTTACTAACCGGTAATAAATGGCATTTCCCTGGCAACAGCTAATCCCTCAAGATCCTGGAAACCCTGTTTCCAAAATACCTTAGAGACTTACTCTATCCCTAACCTCTTCACAACCTGAGGGTATCTAATCAGTTACCTATCACCCCAGTGCAGCCCTTCCTGCACATGGGTCTTGTCCCCATGCTTTATAATAAAATCACCTTTTTGCACCAAAGACATCTTCAAGAATTCTTTCTTGGCCGTTGTCTCCGGATCACCCCACCATCACCCCAAGACTTCATCATTGTGGGCTATAGCTGTAAACAAAACGACAAAAATCACTGTCCTCATGGAGCTCTTATTCCAATAATGGGAGACAGGTAACAACGAGGTGCAGAAAACGGTGAATAGGATGCTCATTAGTGTTCAAAAGAAGAAAGAGACACACGCACACAGAAATAAACATGTTTATCTACGCACAGAAAATCTTGAAAAGAAACCAATTGCCACTGTGGAGAAGTCTCGAGGTCTGAGGAGGGAACCTTAGTTTCCTATTAAAATGTTTTTACCACATGCATATTAATTAAAAGGGGTAGGGAGGAGAAAAGGTTTAAATCACCACAAGTCTTTCAAAAATTGTTGGTAACGTTCTCTGAGCTTCAGAGACTCGATCGCTTGGGTCCTAGCGTTGAGGCCGCAGGTTCTCTCTGCCACAGCGCAAGTACTCTGGGGAAGGCAGTCAGTGGCAGGTCTGGGGCAGGCAGTGTCCCAGTGTTAAGGAGTTCCTAAAGACATCCCAGTGTGTGGAGAGTCGGCCAGGGACAAAGAACAAATCACATAAGATAGGAGTAAATGCTGACGTTACAGGGTATGGTAGAGAGGAAAACGACCCGCTGTGAGAACAGCGTTTCTAAGGCGGCGTACCGCCACGTTCCACCTCCCACAGTGAAGGCTGCCAAGGCGACTTTGCAGTTCTGCGCCTGCGCAAAACGGCAGCGCTTTTGCTCGCGCTGCCGCTGAGAGGCGCTGTCACGTTCGGATCGCTTCCCAGGTCCCTCAGGGCCGACGCATGCTCACTATTTCCGGGGTCGGGTACTAAAGAGAACCACTTCCTGTGACGGGCTGCGTCACTTCCGCTCGAGTTCGGCGTTTCGTCTGTGAGAGCTCACGCGGTTTCAACATGCGTATTGAGAAGTGTTATTTCTGTTCGGGGCCCATTTACCCCGGCCACGGCATGATGTTTGTCCGCAACGATTGCAAGGTGAGGTCGCCAAGACTGGCGCGCGCTCTGCGACGCTCCCGCGGGCGTGAGGAGCGCCGCTTCAGCGCGTGGTTCCTTTGCACCTGGGGCGTTTGGCTCGCGTTTTCCGCGCTGCCCTCACAAGGGGATGATTTTGTGAGGACCTCCGGCCTCGACCTCCCGCTTTGCGGAGTTTCTCCTTCCTGGTGTCCCGAACCGAGCTGGACACCAGGCGACCCTTGACCGAGGCTGGCTGCGGTGAGGTCCCCGAGTTATTTTAGACAGCTTCGGATGTAGTCTGGGGGTGTGTGGGGGCTGTTTGGTCACTCTTGTACTTGGGTGGAGTTCTTGAATTAAGTAAACTTTGTTGAATGTATGCCCAGTCAAGCATCATTGCTAGGGTCTATGCCCCTAGAGATGAATAAGAGTTGGGAGTGTCCGTAACACTATAGAAATGCTGCATATGGCCTAGTAGTAGTTATGTATTACGAAGTTGCTGGAGGTGAGTTGGGGAGGGTCGTATTTGAAAAGGCTCAGAAAGACATTTATCTTGGATCTTGAATGTTGCATAAAAAAGTGAGAAGAGGGAATTCTAGGTGGTGGAAGAGTGAACAGTTGAAGAGAGGCACAGCGAAGCAATCTCTTTAGGGAAGTGACTTGTAAATGGTGATCCAGGCCTGGGGTAAGGCTATAAATACACATATATGTAAGTCTACATAAGAAGATATATCTATAAACATAAAATACAAACATAATTATGAGACCTGGTTGTGAAAGACTTTGTGAATAATACATGAATTTGCTTTCTTACATCAGAATGAATCTCTTTCCTCTAACATATTATTTCTCAGCATTTGGATCTAGGACTTTATATTTTAACAGGTGACTTTGTTATGCTAAGGAATTACACTTTCTGCTTCATCACCTTGTATCTATTATAGATGGAAGATATTGACGTCATTAATTAGGAGCAAGGGGTTTTTGCTGAAAGTGTGGGACCAAAACTAGGTTTGGGAACTTGAAAGAACGTGTAGAAGATTTTGAATACCTGCTCTCAGGAACATGATAAAAAATTTATAGCAACTAACTTAATGATCGTTAGGTTGGCGTTTAATTCAGAGTGGGCAATATGGCTTTGTAGATCATCTGGTCATTATAATTTTACGGTTTTTGCCCCGCAGGGCTTATCGGGTGGGTATAGGAATGAGAACAAAAGACCATGGGAGCTATCTAGAGTTGTGTGTTGATTTGGCAGACACAGTGGAAGTTCATGGTGATGAAGTCTGTATTGCTAGCAAGGACAGTATTGAATTGGCTGCGAGCCAGCTTACTCTAGGGAAGACAAGAACAGAGTTGGCTGGGGATATAAGATTCAGAGGCCCTGAAGCACTAAGGAAGATAGGAATCTCGTTTTTTCTGTGTTTATGATGTCCAAATCTGTACCTTCTTTGCTGTAGTCTGAATTTTCCACTGGATAGGGAAATCCTGTTTGTACCAAACAGTGAGGTTACTGAGAGTTCCTAATTCACATCTTTTTTGCTTTCTCATTTAATACTACTGTCATATGCCTAGACAGTTTTGCTAGAAATGTGAGAGTCATCTTTGAACCTTTTACCTTTTTTTAATCTAGTTACCAAGTCTAGTTACCAAGTCTTAACCTGGCTCTGCAAAGTTTAGTGGTCTTTGCTTTCTTTTTGGCCTCCCACTCTGGTTTCATATTAGGCACTTGTTACTTTTATAGCTTCCTAATAGTTTTTCTGCCTTTTTTCTCTTAGCTTTTGGGACTGTTCTTCCTTCCTTCCATCCTCTTTCCTCTCTTCCTTCTTCCCTTCTTTAATGTTTGTGTATTTTTGAGAGAGAGAGAGAGAGGTGTGAATGGGGGAGGGGGAGAGAGGAAGACACAGAATCCGAAGCAGGCTCCAGGCTCCCAGATAACAGCACAGAGCCTGATGCAGGGGTCAAACCCATGAGCAGTGAGATCATGACCTGAGCTGAAGTTGGAGGCCCAACCGACTTGAGCCACCCAGGCTCCCTGGGACTGTTTTTCATAGAGACCTCCCCTTTTACGCTTCTTAGGTATTTTCTTAAGGGTACAATTAGTGTTAATATTCCATATTTTTATATACTTTTCAAACATAAAAAATACATGCACCCTTAATGAGTGCTTAATAAGTATTCAGTCAGTGGAGTTTAAGAGTTGAAGAACTTTGAAGCTGAGGTATTAGATCATTTAATATGCTTGTTGAAGACTGAGGATGATAGAGGAGTATCTTAAGAGGGAAACTTGAGCCTATGAAGCTTTGCCTCACAATCCATCCACTACTCACCCACCACTTCCTTTTTTTATATTTCCATTTTACTTACGTATGACTATTGTATATAGTTTTATCCCATTGTTTATGCCCTACCCTGATCTCAATCTCTTCATTGTAAAGTGAGACTTTATTCCAATGCTGTCCTAACCTTCTCAAGATAGAGTATGATGTTTTAATTATTCTTGTATCCCTAGTACCTGGTAATATCAGACACATAGTAGATCTTTCTTATTGGTTGAATTCCCTTCGTAGCTCCATTGATTCCAGTCTTTTCAGGTACTTTATTGTGCTTTTCAGTTAACATCTATTAGATACAGAGTTCAAATAGACTTCTCTATGTATAACTTTCCATTGGCTCAGTTTGGAATTGAGGAGATCCAGGACAAGTTCAAACCTCTCATTAGGTGTATCTCAGAAATGGGGACTTGTCTAGGAGTTATCTAGTAGGCATTAAATGTAGGAGGATTTTACTGTAAAAGTCCTTTGGGCTAAAAATACAAAATTACTGATATGAATTCATGGTGGGGTACTCCAGGAGATCCATTGTATTCTTAGATTTCTACTTGCTTTGAAACTTATTCAATAATACAGGCATGTTTTGACCCATGTCTCTTAGGAGAGGGCTCTCCAGGAGGTACTGACCCAGATCAGATTAAATTAGTATTGGCTTTTTTTTTTTTTTTCTGAGTGAGAGGGAGGGCCAGGAGGGGACAGGGAGGAACAGAGGAACACACACACACACACACAGAGAAAGAGAGAGAGAGAGAGAGAGAGAAAGAAAGAATATCCCAACAGGCACCATGCTCGGTCCCAGTGTGGAACTCCCATCACATGACCCTGGGATCCTGACCTGAGCCGAAATCAAGAGTTGAATGCCCAACTGACTGAGCCACCCAGACGGCCCTAGTATTGACTATTTCTAAGAAAACTGTGTTCTAGTGTATATAGGGACCTGCTTGAATTTCCCCATAGAACAAAGTGTACATAAAATGAAAAGTATTTTGGCGGGGCGCCTGGGGGGGCTCAGTTAGTTAAGTATCCGACTTTGGCTCAGGTCATGATCTCATGGTTCATGAGTTTGAGCCCCGCTTTGGGCTCTGTGCTGACAGCTCGGAGCCTGGAGTCTCCTTCGGATTCTGTGTCTCCTTCTCTGTTCCTTCCCTGCTTGCGCTCTCTCTCTCTTTCAAAAATAAATAAAGATTAAAAAAAAGAAAAGTATTTTGGCTTGTGATATATATGCAGGTTTGTGATGTATACACAAAATTTGAAATGTTTATACTTCATTTTGACCTTTTTTATACTTAATTAGACCTAGAAGATAGGTCACATCTTCTAGGTGTGATGATTCACCTTAATTTTCTTTGCCAAGATCCATATACTCCTAAGTAGTACTTTTTCTTCTCAGATTTCCTGTACACATACAAATTGCATTGTGTTTGGAGACATTACAAAGTAACAAAATATGCATTTTAGACTTATAATGAGTCCTAATTAGCCATTTCACGGGCATATTGAAGCATCATTAAACTTTAAGTTAGCACTGTTAAAGGATAATATCTTCTGGGATGAAGGTGGAGAATTAGAGTATTGAAGAATTTCCTACTATGAATACATATTTTAGAAAACAAATCTGTAGCCAGTTAGTTGCTTTTTTGAAATTATTTTGTGGTTTTAACAAAAAGGATGGAAAGAACAAAAAGGGATTCACAGGAGTTGTTTGAAACTACCCCCACCTCCCACATTGAGGTATATAGAAAGTGAATTTTGAGAATTATTATTAAGTGGGCAGGGATTTAAATAAGTGACTTTCCTTGCAAATACCATTTTTTATTTAAGATGACTGTAAGGTTTTACTGTTAATCTATAAACATGAGTGGTAGTTTTTTAACCATATTATTTTGGGGGCCCTTAGTCTTTAGCTGTGATATTTGATAGTCAGGTTTTAGTCAAAAAATAGTTCAATTTACATTTAATCTTACATGTCTACATGTATTTCTAAGTGGTGTTGTAAGAAGAAATTGTGAGTACAACCATTGTCATTTTTCAGACTTTGCAGTATATTTTGTCTGGGCAGGGGTAACATCCTACGATAGAAAAAATCGTAATGTTGACTTTCCACTATTTTAACTTTTCTTATAGGTGTTCAGATTCTGTAAATCCAAGTGTCATAAAAACTTTAAAAAGAAGCGCAATCCTCGCAAGGTCAGGTGGACTAAAGCATTCCGTAAAGCAGCTGGTAAAGAGCTTACAGTGGTGAGTATAGTTAGCTTTCAATGGAATTTTTACGGTTTTTAAAATTTTAACTTTTACAGGGGAGGGCATATAATTTAATTAACTATAACAAGGCTTCCTGTGATGAGAATTGGCAAGTGATTTATTTGGGTTTGGTTCTGTTAATAATCTAATTCTCACATGATCCTAAAAACGATAAATTGGTAGAATTTTGAAAAGGAAAAAAATTCCTAATTCATTTTTTGAACGTGATTTTCCTTGTTCTCAGAAAACCATTTTTTAGCTCCTGCAAACAAAAAGGAAAATCATTTAAATAGATTGAGATGAAGTTGAAAATTGCTACTCAAGGATTTTGAGACAAAGCCAAGAGATTAATTAAAGGATTCATCACCAACATTAAGGGTTCTGAAAAGATTTGTAGTAGACTCATTTATCAGTTTCTGGATTTCCTTACAGGACTTTGAGAACAGAGAAATTAGTTAATAGTGTTGGTAGAAGGAGAAATAGTGGATAATCAAGGGTGAGAGAATATCATGCATGAGTCAGCCATCATCAGGTTGTTGGTACTGAGTTGGTATAAGGGCCTGGTGAAGCTAGTTCACATATGACCCATATAAAGGAGGAGGTGAAAGCTGCTGCCTAAGCCTCCTTTGAGGGAGGAAGACCTTTAAACTGTTCCTTCCCTCCTTGTTTGACTTTCCCACCTCTCTACTCCTTAAGGGCAGTGTCTAAGCAATTGCAGTGAAGCCTTTTCCTGGCTTCCTTAATACTCCTCGTTTTCCATGAATGAGGAGAATGTATTTTGACAAGATGCAAAGCCAAATCACAATTATTGTCACAAAAATGATTTCTGGTATGGATGAGAATAAACTTAGCACTTCAAATGCAAGTGACAACTGCATGAATGAAGAGTGGATGCCAGTCACAGTCATCTGCTGGTGACCAGTTACCTTGTCATTGCTGAGGTTATTGTGACTGAGTAGGTCACGTGTATATAAATGAAATAGGTAAATACAGAGTTAATGCTGTTCCATGTGCCTATCTCACATAAATTTGAAAACTAAGAAACATACCTATAGTTTTTCTAAGAGAACTATAGCTTTTCTAAAATTGTTTCTCATGTTTTAAGGTAAATAGGATTATTAACTGTCAAAATACCAAGTACATTTAAAGGGCACCTGAAGAATTTCTGGGAGAGAATTATGTCATGCAGAGTAGCACCACATTTATTTGAAGATGTGTAGTTATATAGCTTTATGCTATAACAAAGGTATATAAGTGTTGAGATATATGAACATACATGATAAGTTTTTAGGTTGAACCATATGAAATTCTCAATGTTTGACTCATTTTGATCTTTGAAAAGTAGTAATTCATATGGTTCAGCCTCATAGAAAGTTTTCTGCCTGTGAGTCTCATCTAGGAACTGGAAATTAGGGAGGCCTCTTCAGTTTTTTTATAATCTCCTTGATTGTTATATGCCCCTCTGAAGGATGGGGCTAATACCTTCCTCCCGATGTCCTCTTAAGAATCACTGGTGTACAGATTGGTATTTTCAGTAGGGCTGTCTTATACATCTGGTGTGAAAAGGAGAAAAAGTATGAAAACTTGGGTTTGCTGGGGCCACCCTGGGGAAATCTTAATATGTGTCCATGGTTTGAAATACTTGGAACCCTTGTGAAAAGGAGAATAAAGTTTTAAATAATGCTTCCTCTGTATCTCCCTTAAAACCATTATTTTTCCCTCTCTTACAGGATAATTCATTTGAATTTGAAAAACGTAGAAATGAACCTGTTAAATACCAGCGAGAGCTATGGAATAAAACTAGTAAGTCACAAAGGAATACCGGGAATTTTAGAGACTTGTTTGGGATATTACCTTGAATTTAATGTTTTATGTTGCTTAAATGTTTTCATTGATTAGCTTTTATTCTTTATCTTTGTTTTACTAGTTCTGTTGTACTTGCATCTTTTGTTATAAACTGCCCCAAATCCTTTTCAGAATTGGCTGATACATGCATTATAAAAATAATGTAATTATTAGATATGATTTGAAGTGCCTACACAGATATAAAAATACCTAAAAATCTGAGAAAAAATAGAAGTGGAGAATAGTTTTTTGGGGTGAGTGTGGCATAGTTAAAATATACACAAAAGTTAACACTCTTTTTTTCATTTATTTTGAGAGAACGTGCACATGCTGTGTGCACTTGAGTGGGGAAAGGGGCAGAGAGAGAGAGAGAGAGAGAATCCCAAGCAGCCTCTGCACTGTCAGTACAGAGCCTGATGTGGGGCTTGAACTTACGAACTGTGAGATCAAACCTGAGCCAAAATCAAGAGGCAGATGCTTAGCTGACTGAGCCACCCAAGTGCCCCAACCTAACACACATTATAAGTTTAGATAATTTAGTTTAGGGATATAAACATTCGGTATACTTTACAAAATGTAATGCTTCTGTAAAATTAAAAAGTGTAGCACCTAAGGTGATAATTACATTTTCGAACAGAACTTCTAAGTGCATGGCTTAGGTATAAGTGGAGCTATAGGCTGCTGAAGTTAAAAGCAATGGTAACTAGTCCTTGTCTTTTTTTCCCTCTTTTTCCTGAAGTAGGCAGAGACTTTAGTGAAAAAAAAAATCCCATATGTAGTAAAACTAAATTTCTTAAGTTAGCTTGTAGATGACCCTTTGCGTATGTTTGAGGTCCTTGTCCCTGACTTTTCTTCTCCCCGTGCCTGTCTTACGTGTTCTTTAGCCATTTATATAGTCTTGGGTGTGGAGGTGATATAGTTGGTTTGTTATTTAGAAGTCTCCAGGGCTTGGGGTCCTGTAGACTTTATCAGTCTTGAATGGATCATAGTCAGGGCATCCTTTTCATCACCTTTTGCCCAGTCACAACACTTCAGGGGAGGAATTGAAAAATTGGGGCCTTTGTAGTAGTATTTGACATTCTCTAAAGCTTTATCTTTCTGGACTATGTGAAGAATTTAGACTCCAGTTTTGGAATTGCCTTTCCACATAACCTTGGTGTTTTGTTTCTTTTAAATAAGGTCTTTCCCTCTGTTTTGCAATTAGAGGAAGAGTTAATTTCTGGAAAGCAGTTGAATATACTGGGTTTATTTGATAAGGAAATAATGCTGATTTAAACTCAAGGATTTCTAAAGAGATTAATGGGATTCTTTTTTTTAATTGAGGTATAAATGACATAGAACATATTAGTTTCAGGTATACAGTGTAATAATGATTTGATACTTATATATATTGTGAAATGACAAAGTCTAGGTATCCATCACCACGCATTATTACAAATTTTTGGTAAGAATTCTTAAAATGATTCTAAAAGACAAACTTGTCAGAGATGTTATTAGAAGGTCCGAAAGCATTTTTATATCCCATTGAATTTTATTTAATTTTGGACTTTATTTTCTTTGTTACTATTTGAGAATAGCAGCTCCAGATCATTTTTACATATTTTATAACTATTACTTGGTGGAGATTCAGTTTGATGTTGAAACAGGTGAATATTTTAGTTGTCTGTGTATATTCAGTTACTATGACCCTCTGTGCTGGTTTCCTGTTATTAACACTGTTCCTGAAAGATACAATTGTGTATCGTAAGACTTCATGTATTTTAACAATAAGTACTTAGTCTTGCATACAAAGATGAAGAGGGCACATATAGTCCCTGCTCTTCTGATGCACTTCACTGAGTATTCCTATTTTATTGTTTCTCTTACACAGTAACTGGTTCATATGTTATCAGTCACTGCCCCACTTATTTATACATACGTAAATTTTTAAAAAATTTTTTATTTATTTTTGAGACACAGAGACAGAGTGCGAGCAGGGGAGGGGCAGAGAGAGGGACATGCCGAATCTGAAACAGGCTCCAGGCTCTGAGCTGTCAGCACAGACCCCACGAATCATGAGATTATGACCTGAGAAAGTCGGACGCTTAACCTACTGAGCCACCAAGGCACCCCTACATAAGTAAATTCTATAAGCAGCAGTGCTCTATTGAGGGTTCCCTCCCCCCCCCCCCCCCCATAGATTCTATTATCCTTTCCTTTTGAGATCCTAAAAGTAGACTTTTCGTAGAAAACTTTCTCAGTAGACAGTATGAGTCTTTTGGAACTTAAAACTATTTCCTACTGCACAGTTAATAAAAACTTTTAGTAGTATTCCAAAAAAATATGTTACTCTTCTAAAAGGTTTGTTGATTCCCCACACCCTCTATTTCAGTATCATCAGGTCTGAAGCTAATCTGTTGGCAGTTTTATATTCATTGCTTACGTTTTTGAATTGTGGAAAGGTGTGGACTGAGCAACTTTTGTTAAGATGCTGGTGTCCACAGAAACAGCAGGAGAACTTCAAAAACAAGAATCCTAGGAAGAAAAGTTTGTATTTTATCCTTCAGGTCTTTGTATTGCAGGTCAATTTTAATGTCAGGTGTTTCCTGGGGCACCTGGGTGGCTCAGTTGGTTAAGTGTTCGACTTTGGCTCAGGTCATGATCTTGCTGTTCATGAGTCTAGCCCCATGTCAGGCTCTGTGCTGATAGCTCAGAGCCTGGAGGCTGCTTTGGATTCTGTGTCTCCTTCTCTATGCCCTTCCCCTGCTCATTCTCTGTCTCTTTTTCTCTCAGAAAAATAAACATTAAAAAAAAATCAGGTGTTTCTTACATTAAAAATTTTTCAGTCTTCTGCAATATTTGGAAAGGTAGTGTCTTATTCTTTGGAGAGGATTTACCTGCCACTTTTTTGAAAAGTTTACTTATTTTGAGAGAAAGAAAGCATGCATGTGTGTGTAGGGGGAGAGGCAGAGAGAATCCCAAGCAGGCTGTCAGCCCAGAGCCTGAAGTAGGGCTTGTTCTCATGAGCCCTGAGATTGTGACCTGAGATGAAATGGAGTTGGACGCTTAGCCGATTGCACCACCCAGGTGCCCCTACCTGCCACTGCTCTTTATTTCCCTTCTGAGTAGCTTTAAGGTATAGAAATACTTTTGAGTACCAGAACTGTTCATATTTTTGTTGAAAGTAAAGAAAGAAAAAAGTTACATATTTAGCATGAGCAGATTTAAAGTTGACTCTGTCTTATTCATGTAGA
The DNA here is from genome assembly GCF_046562875.1 of Panthera onca. NCBI lineage: Eukaryota > Metazoa > Chordata > Mammalia > Carnivora > Felidae > Panthera > Panthera onca. Next base: position 49,127,821 of record NC_138344.1, read on the forward strand.
CATTATCTTAATACCAGTGGCTCCATGAGACCTTTGGGGGATCTTGTTAAAATGCAGATTGCGATATAGCATGTCTCTGTGGGACTTAAGATTCTGCATTTCTGACATGCTTTCAGGTGGTATCAATGTTGGCTGGTCCCCAGATTACACTTAAATGATTTTATTTTGACATATTTTTAGACTGAACAGAAAAGCTGCAGAATTCTGATATCCTTCATCTTTGATTCCTCAAATGTTATTAAATTTACCATTCTCTGTCCTTTGTTTTCCTTTTATAATATTTTGAAGTTTTTAAGTTGCATATGTAATGTTTTTATCCCTAAGTAGTTTAGTAGAAAGAGTATTTCCTGAAAAATAGAAATTCTTGTAAATAATCATAGCATAGTTTTTAATATTAAGAAATTAACATTGGTACAGTATTATCATTTAATCTTAGACCTGTGGAGGAATAGTACAGGTCATGTCTCTTTGGTCTCTATGAATTTGAAACAGTTCCCAAGTTTTTATATTTTATGATACTGACAGATTTAAAAAATTTTTTTAATGTTTATTTTTGGGGGAGAGAGAGACAGAAAATGAGTGGGGGAGGGGCAAGAGAGAGGGAGACCTAGAATCTGAAGCAGGTTCTAGGTTTTGAGTTGTCAGCACAGAGCCCAATGTGGGGCTTGAACCCACAAACTGTGAGATCATGACGTGAGCTGAATTTGGATGCTTAACTGAGCCACCCACGTGCACTGATATTGATGGTTTTGAAGAGTATGGGTCAAGTGTTCGGTATAAAGTCCCTTAATTGACTTTTGTTTGATACTGCCTCAGTGTTAGATTTGGGTAATGGACGTTTGGCTGGAATACCATAGATGGGATGCTGAGTTCTTATCGTTGTGTCCTATTAGGAGCTACCTCCTACTGTCCATTGGTCTTATTACTGGCTGTGTTAACTTTGATCATTGTTTAAGGTGGCATCTTACAGGTTTTTTTACTGTATTTTATCCTTTATAAAGTATATTGGTGATGTTTTAAGATTACTTGAATATCCTGCTATTCTTCAGATCCACAGAGTAGAAGTTGTTAGATTGGGAGTGTGTTGCCCAGTCTGGCGGCCACTGACCACAAGGGTTACACTTAAAATGTGGCTATTCTGAATAGAGATTTGCTGTAAATTTAAAAAAAAAATTTGTTTTTTAACATTTATTTTTGAGACAGCATGAGCAGGGGAGGGGCAGAGAGATAGACATAGATTTTGAAGCAGGGTCCTGGCTCTGAGCTATCAGCACAGAGCCTGATGCGGGGCTTGAATTCATGAACTGTGAGATCATGAACTGTGAGATCATGAACTGTGAGATCATGACCTAGTCGAAGTGGGATGCTTTTAACTGAGTCACCCAGGTGCCCTGAAATTTGCTGTAAATGTAAAATACGTGGTTTTTGAAGACTTTATATGAAAACAAGCATAAAATTCCTCAGTAATTTTTGTATTATGTTGAAATGACAGTATTTTGGATATATTGGATAAAAACAAGATACATGACTAGATTTTGACTTTTTAAATGTGGCTGCTAGAAAATATCAAATTACATGTATGGTTTGTCTTAATCTTAGTGCTAATGTAGATTGTAGAGCATAGTTTGATTTAGCCCCTCCACACATTTCCCAAAACTATTGGATTTTAGTGGTTGAGAACATGGCAAATTGATGGGTTCATTCTACCAGTATTCATCATGTGCAGATCATATCCCAGGCACATAGAGGAAAAAGTAGTATTTATTACCAGAATGGTGTTTTGTTTTTTTTTTTTTTTTTATTAACAGAGAGGACAAGGTAAGAATGAGATTTGTTGCCCTTAATCCAAATTCTTAAAGTTTGGGCTGGTTTAAAGTAGAAGGAAAATTTAGTAGCAGTAAAGACTTTTGTAAAATAAAAATTAGAGCTGTATTTGTGAAAGATAGCTGACATCACTGTTAACTCTAAGAGTACCTACCTTCTTCAGCTATTTTAGTAGGGATTGTTTGTGCAGTGAGGGTTTCATTTAAGCCATTTCTAAGTCAGAATAAAGTGATTATTGAAGTTCTTGCTTGAATGTGCAAAAATATGTAACTCTTATTTTTTTTGTAGTTGATGCAATGAAGAGAGTTGAAGAGATCAAACAGAAACGCCAAGCTAAATTTATAATGAACAGGTATGAACATGTGTAGAGTAACTCTTGAAAAAATAATTACTAGTAGAAATCCAGGGAAATTTTTCTCACATAACTTCAGAAAACTTGCTAGAATAGTATAAAGAACTCTTGTATATTCTGGTAGCATTTTGACACATTTACTCTGTCCTTGTCTCTGTGTAAGTTGAAGACATGATACCCTTTTTCTGAGTATATTTCTATGTATATATTCTAAAAATAAGAACATGTTTCTTAGATACCTATCATATAATTACCCAAATCAGAAAATTAACATTGAATGATATGGTTATATAACCTACAAACCTTATTTAAATTTCACCAGTTCCAGTAGCAACAGAAAACCCTGGATCTTGCATTGCATTTAGTGGTCCTATCTCCTCAAGCTCCTTTAGTTTGGACAGTTTCTCCTCTTAAATGACTTTGACATTTTTGAAGAATACAGGTCAGTTATATTATAGAATCTTCCTCAGTTTGTGTTTATCTTATGTTTTCCTCATGATTAGATTCAGATTAGGTACTTTTGGCCAGAGTATCATAGAAATGATTATACATAAGGACACATATAGCAGGAGCCACATATTGTTTCAAGTGATTGATCACTTGGTTAAGGGGGTGTCTGCCAGTTTTTTCCACTCCATTGAAAAGCTCTTTTCTTTCTTTTTGATCAGTACATATCTTAGGGGAAAACATTGACCCTCTGCAAAGTTCCTCAAACTGGTACCTGGTTCAGTAATTTTTTCTTTTATTAGTTGTCTTTCTCATATAAAGGAGCTTTTCCCTTTTCCAGTTTCAAAATGTATTCCTTTATTCATGTATCTGTGTGTATTCATTGATTCTTCTGGTATTCAAGGGGTGATAATTGTCATTATTTATTTTGATGTTGTAAGTGCTCCATATAGGCTACTGGGCATCCCTTCAGGCAGGGTCCCATTTCATTGTCAATTTCCTCATCTTTGGGTGCTTTCTTGATTGATGGCTAAGAAGATGTGGCCTCATCTTATACTTACCTGGCCTGGAATTGGCTATTTCTTTAGAGCAGGGATTTTTTTTTTTTTTTTTTTTTTTTTTTTTTTTTTTTTTTTTTTTTTTTTTTAAGAGAGAGGGTCTACACGTGTAAGCAGGGGAGGGGTAGAGAGAGGAGAGCGAGAATCCCAAGCAGGCTCCATGCTATCAATGCAGAGCCCACGCCAGGCTAGATCCCATGAACCATGAGATGAAGAGTAGGACACTTGACAGACAGCCACCCAGGTGTCCCAGGAGCATTTGTTTTTGATCACATTACTATTTAGTTTGTCATAGAAAAGCATGTGCCGACAGCTTTCTGGCTTTAAAAAAATGTTAAAGTGATATAGAAACAAAAGCTAAATGTTTGAGAACTAGTCTGTTAGCATGTTTGTCTCACATACATGTGTTTTGTGTTCTTGTATTACTGATCAGAAAAATTAGCACAGAGACTATTTCGTTTGAGGAGAAAAGATCTAGGTACTTTAGCATTTGAGAGGTTTGCACTATATCCTTATAATAGATATTGATGTCTGACATTTAATTCTTCAATCACATTTCTTCATTCACTCAGCAAATATATATTAATCCCCAGTTTATTCCTAAGTACTAGGGATACAGTCAATGAACCAGTGGTAGTGTAAGAATTTCTTAAGCTAATTAGGAACTAGAAAATAATTTTGAGTTCTTATTGCTAATCCCTGGCTAAAATTATTTTGATAAATTAGGAATTAATGTCTTTTAAAGAAATTTTAGTAACTAGTTTTGGCTTTTATGTGTTGTGTCCTAGATTAAAGAAAAATAAAGAATTACAGAAAGTTCAGGACATCAAAGAAGTCAAGCAAAACATTCATCTTATCCGTGCCCCTCTTGCCGGTAAGTGCTGTATTACACAGAAGTTCTCTTTCAGTAGAGAAATCAAGAGTCAGGATTGTTGTGGTCGGGTTAAGTGGGTGCTAGTCAACTTTTTATGGGCATTTTTTCATGTAAATATCACATTTATGATATGACTTTGTTTATAATTTATTCATTGTATTGCCCAGTTCTAATTTATTGCAAATGGTGTTTTTCTTCCCTTCAGAAAAATCTTGTATTCCATAAGCTAGTCATATTTGAGTATTAATTTAATAGATTTTTGCCTATTTCATACTTTTTATTAAACAAGTGTTTTTTTATTAGTGGTTTTCCAACTTTGGTTGGTATGGGAATTGTGCAACTTAGGATAAATACAGAGGCCCAGGCCTTTTGAGTCTGAGCTTCTGTTCCTTAGCTTTCTGGGTTCTGATACTACTGTTTGTATTAAAACTTTAAGTTAAATTTTTTTTTTTTTTTTAACGTTTATTTATTTTTGGGACAGAGAGAGACAGAGAATGAACGGGGGAGGGGCAGAGAGAGAGGGAGACACAGAATCGGAAGCAGGCTCCAGGCTCCGAGCCATCAGCCCAGAGCCTGACGTGGGGCTCGAACTCACGGACCGTGAGATCGTGACCTGAGCTGAAGTCGGATGCTTAACCGACTGAGCCACCCAGGCGCCCCTCTCTTTAAGTTTATATAACTTGCCTATAGTCATTCATTTGGGCAGTTGTTTGTGTGCATAGTTTCTTTTGTGGTGCTAGAAAACCAGTCTTCACTCAGCTGGCACCAAATACCATCTGTTACATGATTTACTTATGCAGATTACCTGAAGGGAGAGAAATTTTGGTGAGATTTAGTTCAAGAGTTAATTCCTGTGAATGATTCCATGTCGAAACCTTACTAAGGTCAAATTCTGTAACTATATGTTGAATAGATAAGTATTTAACGAGTTAATTTTTGTACCAACTTTTATTAAAATAGGCAAAATCTTGGAGCATTTGTTTCACATATAGACGATGTGAACTTACACCCAGAACAACGGTAATGAACTGTTGTTATGTAACTTTTTAGGTAACCCTCTTAGGGTAGGTAAGTACACTATAAAGAACAGAGACCTTGGAGCCAGAGGGCCAGGGTTCAAATTCTCTCTTGAGCTTACTGGGCTTACTGAATGATCTGGGACAATTTTATCCGTCTCTGGGTCTGTGTTCTCTCATATTTAAAATGCATGTTAGGGTGAAATGAATAAATGTGTATGGAATGCTTATTTTATGTATGACATATCATAAGACCTGTGTGGGTTTGGTTACTATTCTTAAATTTCTTAGAATTGGCTATTTTAAACCATCTAAGATCCTTTATAAAATGTTGGTAAGTGTTCTGCAAGGTTACAGTGGATTGATTTTTTTTTTTAATTTATTTTTAAAGGCAAAGGAAAGCAATTGGAAGAAAAAATGGTGCAGAAATTACAACAGGATGTGGACATGGAAGATATTTCTTAAAGATCTCACTATTTCTATTAGTGCATTTGAAAATCTCCTTAGGAGACCAAGAACTTCTAAATGATCTTTTATATTTTACATAAGGTCACTCAAATGAAAGGTATTTAAAAATACATCTCTTCTACGTTGCTCATTGCTGTCTGTAAAATATCAGATATTATGGATGTTAGATTGCATTTCCATTGTTAAACCTTCACTGATACTTACATTTATGTAAGTCATGCAACTTCTCTTTGTAAATACAGAAGCAAAGTGTAGACATAAAATGTTCCTGCCATTTGGGTAATGGCACTATGCAGTGCCATTATGGCACTATGGAAGAACTAATGACAAAAATATATTTTACATATCCCTAGCCATAAATTTTCTTTGCAGTAAAATATTAATTTTACTTTATTAATATTATAGAAGGGGGCTTAAAACAAGGAACTAAAACAACCTGTATATATGATAATTAGCCTTAAGTAATCTTTTATTTTGATTTCAGTATTTGTTTCGGTTTCTTAGAAGAGTATATGAAGCCTAATTATGTTGGAGGTGAGAGCTGAATAGCTTTTTCCTGAAATGGCACTCTATACTTTCATTTTGGAGAACACTCAATTCTGAGATTCCTGATAGAACCAGATTTTTTTTTCCAGCTTAGCGGTGGTTTAAAAGTGGAAGAATCCCAGTGCCTTTTAGGATGTTGTGTGGTTCCATTTAAAAAGCTCCTAATTGTTTTTGGATAATAGAATTTACGGTTTTTGTGTCACAAATTATTTGGACCTAAGTTCATATTTTTTGTTTAAAAGCTACTAAAAAACTATTCGTTAGCAGGAAGAAAATAACTCCCACATAGTACTGAAGTAGGAAATACAATTAAAGAAAAATATATACTGAATAATGTTTTTATATTTATACATTTTTTGCAACTTTAAGGATATTAAGTAACTCACTTTTCACATTTTTAAGGACAGAACTTAGAATAAATTATAATCTTAGGGTTATAAAATTATAAAGTAATGGCTAAATTTTTACTTCAGTATTAGTGAAAAAGTGATCACTGGACAAAGTGTTCAGGACAAAGATCTGAATTCCAGTGTGATTTTTGCCCTTGTGTTCTTATTTGTTAAATATGGGTCATTGGTAGACAACATTATTGATAAAACAATTAGGGGAAATGATATATGAACTCAAAGACATTTGTTAAATTATTTGAAGTTTGTACTCCATACTAGATTTATGTTTGTTTTAATATCAACATGTTTAAGGGGTGCCCAGGTGGCTCAGTCGGTTAAGTATCCGACTTTGGCTCAGGTCATGATCTCACAGTTCATGGGTTGAACCCTATGTCAGGCTCTGTGCTGACAGCTCAGAGCCTGGAGCCTGCTTCAGATTCTGTGTCTCCCTCTCTCTCTGCCCCTCCCCCACTCATGCTTTGTCTCAAAAATAAACATTAAAAAAATTTAAAAAAAATCAACATGTTTAAGATCACATACTGTCAGATTTCCTACCCTGAGACCATCAATTTGGGAAATTGAGCTGAAAAGAGAACTGTTTGGTTATTAAACTTTGAGATGTAGTATCAGTTCTTCCTAACTGTCAGGAATTCATAGTATTTTGAGATCCCAGATATCTTTATAAACTGTATGGATGCAGATGCCACCGTTCCCCCCTTCCCTCCTCTGCAGCTCTTTACGGTTCTATGACTGAGTTGTCCCTTTAAAATGTTGCCTGAGAAGTGGCATGGTACAGTGCTGTTTCTGTTTGTCTGATTGAGACCTCTGCTGGGCAGTTAGTGTAACACAAAAGCATAAAATTTTCTTGACCTTTGCTTCATAGAACTTACGTATTCTTCAATTGTTTAAGGGTAATATAACTTTGGAAGTCATAGAAAAGAATTTGCTTACACATTTGCCTTATAAAACCTTGTAGGATAGCAGAAAAAACTCATTAAGGGACACTTGGCTGGCTTAGTAGAGTATGCAACTCTTGATGTTGGGGTTGTGAGTTCGAGCTCCACCCTGGGAGTAGAATTTACTTAAACTCATTAAGTCTTATTTCTTAAAAATAGAAAACCTTGAAAGATGTTTATGTTATAGAAATAAGTTCCATAAGGACTGGCCTCTTTCCTAACATTCCACAAAGTAGCACTCTTCTTTTCTAGTTGGAAGAATTTTTAGGTAACTTGCCTTCTTATCACATAGATGGAGTAGGCAGTGTTTTGTATTCATGCAAGTGCCTATGTGTAGAAGGGATTTATCTGGAGCTTCAGATACTGTCTTAAGTCCCAGTGATTGCTCTAAGAGAGGACTGTACAAGTTACTTGAGTGATGCTCAACCTGTGTGTTGGTTTTTTCATTGAATAAATGGAAATGATAGTATGACTACAGGATTTTTTATGAGGATCCAGGTAATATATGCAAAATAATCATTTCAAGGCCACTCCCATAATAGGTAGTATTGAATTCTTAGCTGTTAGGATTGGCTTTGTGACCACACAAAACTTACAGGCAATGGGCTTTGCCTTGGGAGAAAGGTGGAGGGTATTAGGGTTTGGGGATAGCTGTCATTAAATTGGGTACAGTGCACTTAGTCCACAAAGCCAGAGTTATGTAGGGCTTAAAATGTTAATTTTAACTTTTAATTTCACCTAGAAAAATCAGTTATTTAGAGCATCTTATTCCCCGTTCTGTTAGGAAGATTGGGAGGGGGAAATCCATTTCCGATTTGTCAGCTCATGATTTAAACAGTGAATTGTCACCCATAATATCAAGGGTTAATTTATGTAAGACAGTTTATCCCCCCCACTAATCCTTCTTACATTTTAAAAGGAGATTGAAAAAAATCAGACTTTAATTATACAGATGTGTAGTATACATTATAATATTGAATGAATGCTACCTGGTAAAAATTAGCACAGTAGCCTGCTGAATTAAAAGTGTTCAAAAGATAAGGGGGAAAAGTCACTATCAAAAAAGAGAACACAGTTTCAAAGTCTTTTGCTTTTGGAAAATTCTTTCTGTATTCTTTTTTTTTTATACATATAACAGAATTGAAAATATAACTCACACATTTTGCCCTGCATGTTTTTGTTTTGAGTATCAGTTAGCCTTACGTTGATTTGAATTTTTTGGTCAGTTGAATTTCTTTGTGAAGAAGTGACTTTTTAAGAATATATTCTCATGTTCTGAATGTAAGAATCTCTACTTTCTGGTGCCACTGGTGAGCCTTTGGCTTAAGCTGTCCTGCTCCAAAATTTTCCTTGGCTTTTATAACTTAACTGAATCCATCATATAGGGATTGAAGGTGATATTTGTGCTTTGTAACCTTCCCTAAGGTATCAGTTACTGTATCTCATTCTGTAACCTCTAGTTTTGTGGCTGCCCTTTGATCTTGCTAATAGATTCCTTTTCAACATTTGTGATAAAGTCTTGACTAATAGACATCTCCATCCTGTTCAGCAAATCCAGGCAGCTCATTTTATCATAATCTCCAAGGGTCCAGGGATGATTTCTATCTTATCCCAGGCACATATTAAGTACCTGGTGCCTGGAAGATGCTTGATAATTGTGACTAAGTGGAAAATTAGTGTGTAGCTACATGCTAGGTTTACTGGACGGTTTTTTTGTTTTTTGTTTTTTTAAATAACCAGTAACTTCAAAGATACAAAAGATAAATTACCAGCAGTGAGCTGCATTAAGAAAGGAAGCATTCTGTGACTTCAGCATTAATCAAATCTGTTAGGAAGACTTGCTTAAGAGCAGTGTTTGCCTTGGGTGGCACACCAGATTTTGCTTAGGTCTACTTCTTTAGTGGCGATAGATCAACCTGCATTTCTGGGTTTGGCTGGAGCATTCCCATGTCAGGAAATCCTACGAAGGACTGAACATAAGCTGTTATTGTTATGGCAGTCATAGAGTATAAAAACATAAATAAGGACAATGAATTGGGAAGAATCTATTAATACCTCAAGAGTACTGTTCCAAAGTAATGTTAACCAAACAAAAAATAAAAGAGACAGGCTCTTTAGTATTTTGAGGAACTCAGTTTTCAGAATGACAGCTTTTAAATACTTGCTTTAGTCTATTACAGTAAAGTGCTAATATGTTTAGTTTGGTGGCAAGCTGTGGCCTCTTAGGAACACCAGTGAAAAGTATGCCATTCTAGTCAGTTATTCCACACAGTTTTCTAGTGTGCATCTAATGAGACTTCCATATTTCCTCTTCTGATAGCAAGGAATGCAGTACAGGGAGGGAGTGAGCAAGTATTAAAGGCAGTTTACTTGATTCAAAGAATTTGCCATTCAGAAGCATAGTACAACATACTCCTATTTGTTAAATTTTAGGTGTTTACATTGCATGGTTCACTGAGTTTCTCTTCAGCCCTCAGATTCTTAATGCTGCCAAAACAACACGGCTATTAGCTTTTGACTTTGTACTAATACAGTTTCCCCCATTTCTTAGAATGTACACAAGAAGAACTACCAGAAAATACATTAGAAGAATAGACAACGGAAATAAAAATTGTGTAGGGAAAAACATCTCAAAGGAGAACATATGCAGGTAATAACCTCTCAATACCATTGTTCTCACATTTACAAACATGTAGTACTACCTAGTTCCAGAGTTGTGAGAATCTAGTGCCAGTTATTACCGACAGGTACATTGCATTTATCTTAGAATATTCACAACCCTTTAAGTCTGTCCTCATTTTGCAGATGAGGAACCTGAGGTTAAGAGAGATTGAATAGTGTGATCCATGTCACTAACAACTAGCAGAACTTAGAATTAAGCTCAGTCTGACTGAGTCAGTCACCTGCTGGTATTCTGAATAGCATCTAGTATGATGCCTGGCACATGGTTGGTGCTCAATATATGTTTACTCATTCAAGGGAAACAAAAAATCTATCAAGAGAAGGGGTTCTGGAGAACTGGATAGGTTTTTATGGAGTTTAATTTTTTTGTGTGTAGGGCTGACAGGTGATCATTTGTCCCAGCTTGAGTGTAATTAAGACAGCAAATCTAATGAAATGTTTTTGAAACTTATTGTCTTAAAGTAAATTAGGATAGTAATGCCTGTAATTAGTGTAATTTCTAATTATTGAAGGAAATATTCACCTGGCCCTGAAATGTATGCTAATCCTATCTAAAAAATTTGAAATTTTACCAACACCTGCTTTTATTTATGAGCGATTTCAGTGTTCATCAATTAGGTTTTGAAATGTTTGTGTCTGCTGTGTATGAGGCATTGTTTGCCTCATTTAGCAACAAAATAATTAGTTTATGTTATATTTGAGAAATTTGAATCATTGGGAATTGTCTTCATCTAGTTACAGTTTATAGGACTTTGAAAATTTAATAGGTATTTATTCTTCTGCCAGTTCTTAAAATTCTCCAGGACTGTTGGGATTATTGCCAACAGTCCTAGGGACTGAAAGTTATGATGCTGATAAGCTTCAGGGTTCATTTGAGGTGAGAGGTGGCTTTTGAAGATACCCAGGAGGCTATTTGAGCTGTCTTAACAACTGAAAGGGAAAAAAATCTTCAGATCATCTTCTCAAAATATACAGCATACATGGTAACATGTCATTCCCACTTTTAAGTGGAATCTCAGAAATAACGTGGGTCCTATCAAGTGATTTTACTTCCTTTGGTTAGATGGGAAATCCCCACTAGAGATTAGGCATCCAGGAAGGTTTGGGTCAAATCTGTTAAAGGACAGCTATAGTAGCATGCAGAGAGTGGGTCTTAAACTTGTTGGCACATTAGAATTATATGGGCCAGCCATAAAATTAACAATGCCAGAGCCCTGTCCCAGGCCAATTAAATGAGAATCTCTGGGATTAGGCCCAGACATTGGTATTTTTTAAAAAGCTACCAAGTTAAGGGTTGACCAATAACAACACCATAGTAGCCTCTTCAACTTTCTTACTCCCATGCACACACAATGTATAGTTACATACAGAGCAGTTACTAGTGAAGAAAATCCAGAAACTAGCTAGGTGACTTATACCTTAGCTGAATGAGGAAATGGCCACATTGAAATGAGTAGGAAAGGCTGAGACACATTTCCAGTAAACCTGGTCCAAGACCATGCAACGAGGAAATAACTCCACAACTCCTATCTTCTCCCTGAGGAGTGAAGGGTTTGGAATGCACATCTGGTGCCCTAGCTTTTAAGACGCTCACCCAAGGGACAGGTCCCCACAACACCTAGCACTGAACACCAGTGACACTTGGGTACAAGACTGTAGCAAACAAAAGAGTAGTTACTGGTATGTGAACACTTAACAAGGGCTGCCCTTCCTGGGCCCAGTATAAAGGGAGCAGGCAGAATTACCCATATTCAAATTTTTGATTTTTATTTAATTATAGAGAATGAGCCGAGGAGAGGGGTGAGGGAGACTGAGAATCTTAACCAAGATTGACACTCAGTGTGGAACCTGACGTAGGTCTCTATCCCATGAACTTGGCTGGGATCATGATGAGCTGAAATCTAGAGTCAATGCTCAACCAACTTATCCACCCAGGTGCCCCCCACTCCATCTCCCCGTTTTTGTTTTTTGTTTTTTTAACTAAAAGGGGACCCATCTGCATACTTTGAAAACTGCTGACTGCCGGTCAGACTTCTCCTTTAACACACATCTAGGAAACTGGTGGACACCTCTCCTGTTGTCTCCCCACAGCCCAAAGTTGCTAATGTCATTGTGGAAGAAACTTGTACACATATTTGTGCCCCAGCTTTTGCACTGCTGTCCAAGTGACCTGCCCATGGATCAACTAGTATTGCGACTTGCATTCTCAAGTTTCACAGGCACAGGAGTAGTCACTTGCAGCTATACATACATGTGGGCCCAGAGTAGAGGAAGCAGGCAAAAATGCCCAGCTCCCAATGTCTCCCTGGAAGGGGCTTAATCACATATTGCTCATCTATTGCCTGAGGGTCTGACTTCTCATCAGCCTGCATCTAAGGAATGACTGAGATCTTCACTCTGGGACACACTGGGATAGGTTCTGGTCCCGCTTCAGCTGGAGGCTACCAACAAGGAAGAAGGGAGCTTGGACAATTAGGAAAGCATCTGAGGTGAGGCTGATAGATGTTCATCTCCTACATAAGGATACTCTGTCAAGATTGAGAGATGTGGCTATTTTACCTAAGATGCAGAAATCAACATTGTCAATGAAAATGAAAACAGACAAATATATTTTGAATAATCCTGAAGTAGCTCCTGCTCTGTCTGCCTTATCTTGCAGGCAGCCCTGGCAGAGGCTGGCACTACTCCAAGGGACTCCTGCCTTGGGGAGAGGGAGAACCAACCTCACACACCATGTGCCTGCTATTCCAGGAGCTGAGCCTCCTAGCTGGCTGTGGAGAAAATAAGTCCTGCCATTCAGTGCCCCAGAACTGTGGCAGAGAGGCTAACTGCAGACACGTAGCCTGAATGGCAGCCCAACCTACCTACATGCCCATGGCCACCTCATTCGGGGCTCTCAACAGCATAGGGACCAAACCCTGCCTGCCCAGTGCCCAAACTGATGAGTGCACCCACATCAGGCAAACAGGTCCTTGCAGCAGTCTGGGCTGAAGTCAGACGCTTTAGCCACAACACTAGGGAACATGCAGCCCATATAGAAGACGTCCCCGGAGTGCTGGTCCCGGTAACTAAAGAGGATTGTGCTACTAGGAACCAGAGGACTTCTACACAAGGTCACTACTTTCAAGACCAGGAGACATAGCTGATCTCCCTAATACATAGAAACAGACAAAATGAGACCTAGAATATGTCCCAAATGAAGGAACAAGACAAAGTCACAGCAAGGGAGCCAAATGAATTCTTGATATGGCATATTGCTCATCTCTGTTTCAAAGTAATGGTCATATAGATACTGGACTCAAGAAAACAGTAGATGAGCTCAATAAGAACTTCAACAAAGAGAAAATATAAGAAAGAATCAAAGATGAAGAATTCAGTAATGGAAATAAATATACTAGAGGAAATTCAGAGCAGATTAGAGGATACAGAAGAATGGATCAGTGATTTGGTAATGGAAAGCAAACAAGCTGAACAATTAAGAAAATGAGAATAGGTTAAGGTAACTCAGCAACACCACCCTAACAGTAACATTATAGGGACACTAGAAGGGGAAGAGAGGAGGGGAGCAGCAAACTTATTTGAATTAACAGTGGAAAACTGATCTGGGGAAGGAAGCAGATATCCAGATCCAGGTAATAACAGAGACCCTAAGATTAACCCAAGCATGTCCACACCAAGACATAATAATTAAGATGGCAAAAAGTAATGATAATCTTAAAAGCAGCAAAAGAAAACACAAGAGAAACCTCATAAGGCTATCAGCTGACTTCTCAGCTCAACTTTCCAGGCTAGAAGATAGTGGCATGATATATTCAAAGTGCTTAAAGGAAACAACAACAACAACAACAAATAGATCAATGGAAAAGGATAGAGAGCCCAGAAATAAACCTACACATATATGGTCAATTAGTTTATGACAAAGGAAGCAAAAATATACAATGAGGAAAAAACAGACTTTCAATAAGTGGTGCTGGGGAAACTGGGCAGCTGTATGTAAAAGAATGAAGCCAAACCACTTTCTTATACCATACACGGACGCCCTTCCAAAACAACCCACCCCTCAGAATATGGATATGTCCCCTCAGGCAAAGGAAACAAAAGCAAAAGCAAACTATTGAGACTACACCAAAATAAAAAGCTTTCACACAGCAAAGGAAACCATCAACAAAACAAAAAGGGAGCCTCAGTGAATGTAAGTATTTGCAAATGATACCTGACAGTGGATTAATATCCAGAATATATGAAGAATTTAACACCAAAAAAAAAAAAATCAATCTGATTTAAAAATGGACAGAGTATCAAGACATTTTCCCAAAGTAGACACAGATGGCCAATGGAAACACGAAAAGAGGTTCAATATCACTAACCATCAGGGAAATGCAAATCAAAACCACAATGAGATACCACCTCCTACAAGTCAGAATAGCTATTATTAAAAAGACAGGATAAAACAAGTGTTGGTGAGGATGTGGGAAAAAAGGAACCTTCATGCACTGTTAGAATGTAAATTGTTGTAAACACTGTGGAAAGCCACATGAAAGTTTCTCAAAAAACAGCATTAGCATATGATTCAGTAACTTCACTACTAGATATAAACCAAAGAAAATGACAACACTAATTCAAAAGATATATGCACCCCTATGTTTATTGCAGCATTATCTACAATAGTCAATATTTGGAAGCAACCCAAATGTCCATTGATAAATGAATCAATAAAGAAGACATGGTATGTGTATACAATGGACCATTGCTCAGTCATAGGCAAGGATGAGATCTTGCCATTATTGACAACATGAATGAACCTAACGAGCATTATCTAAGAGAAGTCAAAGAAAGACAGATACCATATGATTTTATTTATGAATCTAAACAACCAAACACCTGAGCCAACAAACAGACACACAGACTCTTAAGTAGAGTAAGTTGGTAGTTGGCAGAGGGGAGGTGAGTGGTAGGGATGGGTTAAAAAGATAATGATTAAGAGGTATAAAACTTACAGTTATGAAACAAGTCAGAGAGATGAAAACTACAGCATAGGGAATGTAGTCAGTAATATTGCAATAATGTATGGTGACAGATGTTGACTATGTTTATCGGTGAGCACTGAGTAATGTATAAAAGTGTTGAATCATTATGTTGTGTACCTGAAACTAATATAACATTGTATGTTAATTATACTACAATAAAAAAAATCGAAAAGAGTGAAGATAGCTTAAGGGACTTACAGAAGAACATCACATGGATCAACACTCACATTTATAATGGTCCCTGAAGGAGAAAATAAAGGTGCAGACAAGTTATTTCAAGAAATAGTGACTGATAATCCAGGGCAAGAAATAGACCTCCAGGGCAAGGAGACCAGAGAGCTCCAAATAAGATCAACTCAAAGAACCACACAAAGACACAGTATAATTAAATTGCCTAAAGTTAAGAACAGGGAGAGAATCTTAAAAGCATCAAGAGAAAAACATTGTTATGTACAAGACTATGAGCAGATTTTCCAGCAGAAATTTCATGGGCCAGAAGGGAGTGGCATGGTATTTTCAAAGTGCTGAAAGAAAAAATTACCAACTAAGAATACTTTACCTGGCAAAGCTGACCTTGAGAACTGAAGGAGAGGTAAAGATTTTCCTATATAAAGAAAAAGATAAAAACTGACGGAGTTTATTACCACTAAGCCAGGCTTATAAGAAATATTAAAGGGACTTATTTAAGGTGAAATGAAAGGGTACTAATTACTAACAGGAAAACATCAAAGTATGAATCTCTATCTGTATAAATCTATGTGTAAAGGTAAGTACACAGCAAAATTCAGATCTCATGTAGCAGTGGGGGATAATTACCTATAAAGCTAGTATGTTTAAAAGACAAAAATAACCATAAGCACAATAACTTAATAGATACACATAATCAAAATATGTAAATTTCAACATCAAAAATGGATTATAGGGGTATGGGGAGTAAAGAATTTTAGAATGTGTTTGAACTTAAGTTGTCAATCTAAAATGGACTTAAAATTTTTTTATGTAATCCTAATAATCATAGATGCACAAATCCACAAAACAAAAATCTCCATTAGATACAAAAAGTTAAGGGGAAAGGAATTAAGCAAACCAGTAAACAAAGTCACCAAATCAGGAAGGAGAGAGAAAGAGAAGAAAGGACTATGGGAACAACAAAGCAGAAACAATGAACAAAATGACAATAAATACCTAGAAGTTAAATGTAAACAGGCCAAATTCTCTAATCAAAAGACATAGATGGGCTGAATGGATAAAAAACAAGACCCATCCAAACAAGACGAGACTCACTTCAGATGTAAAGACACACATGGACTATAAGTCAAAGGATGGTAAAAGATATCCTATACAAACAAACCAAGAGAAAGCTGGGGTAGCTATACTTATAGTCAGACTAAATAGGCTTAGAGATAAACACTGTTATATGACACAAAGAAAATCATTATATAATGTTTATCTAGTCAATCCAAGGGGATATAACATTTGAAGTATCTAATTGTCCAACATAGGAGCACCTAAATAAATCAAGCAAATATAAGGAGAGCTAAAGAGAAAAATAGATAGCAATACAGTAATACTAGGGGACTTTCACCAATGGATAGATCAGACAGAACATTAATAGGGAAACATTGGCCTTAAACAACACATTAGATCAGATGGACTTACACAGAACATTCCATTCAAAAGCAACAGAATACAAATTTTTTCTCAAGTGCACATAGAAGATTCTACAGGAAATATTATATAGGTTATGCCACAAAACAAGTCTTGCTTTTAAAGTTTATTAATTTATTTATTTTGATAGGGAGAGACAGCACAAGTGAGGAGCAGAGAGAGAGGGAGAAGGAAAGAGAAAGAATCCCAAGGTTCTACACTGTCAACACAAACAGAGCACAATGAGGGACTCGAACTCACCAACCATGAGATCATGACCTGGGCCAAAGTCAGACACTTAACCGAGCCACCCAGATTCCCCACAAAACAAGTCTTATAAATTTTAGACTGAAATCAGATCAAAAATATATTTTTAAAATTTAAATCGATTAGTGAACATATAGTGTAATGATTTCAGGAATAGAAAGACAAAACATGTTTTCTGACCACAATGGTATGAAACTAGAAATCAATTACAGCAAGTGAACTGGAAAAATTCATATGTGGAGATTAAATAGCAGGCTACTGAACAATGAATATGCCCAAGAAGAAAGCAGAAAGAAAACAAACAAAAATACCAGAGACAAATAAAAATGTAAATACAACATATCAAAACTAATGGAATGCAGCATGAAGCTCTTCTAAGAGAGAAGTTCAATGTGGTAAATCCTATATCATGAAACAACAAAGGTCTCAACCTAACTTTATACCTGAAGGAACCAGAAAAAGAACAAACAAAACCAAAAGTTAGCAGAAGGAAGGAAACAAAGATCATAGAAAAAATAAATGAAATAGAGATCAGAAAAACAACAAAAGAGGTGAAACAAAGAGCTGGTGTTTTGAAAAGATACACTGACAAACCTTTAGCTAGACTAAGAAAACACGAGAGAATACACAAACAACATCAGAAATGAAAGATGCAGTAACACACAGAAACCACCAAATATGAAATATTATAAAAGATACTATAAACAAATATCTACCAAAAAAACTGGATAACCTACAGAAAATGGGTGAGTTTCTAGAAACACGCAACCTATGAAAACTGATGATGAAGAAACTGAAAATCTGAACTGACCAATAGTGAGTAAAGAGACTAATTTAGTAATTAAAATCCTGACACAAGGAAGCCCAGAAACAGATATTTTTACTGCTAAATTCTACCAAACATTTAAAGAATACTAATTTTTCTTAAGCTCTAATAAAAAACGAAGAGGGAACACTCCTAAATTCATTTTATGAGGCCAGCATTACCCTGATACAAAAGCCAACAAGGACACCAGGAGAAAAGAAAATCATAGGCCAATAATTCTAATGATCATAGACATACAAATCCTCAATAAAGTATTAGCAAGCTGAATTCAATAATATATTAAGAGGTTTATATGTTGTGATCAAATGGAATTTATCCCAAACATGTAGAAATGGTTCATTATCCATAAATCAGTAAATGCTTACACCACATTACTAAAATGAAGGATTAAGATTGTACGATCATCTCTATAGATGCAGAAAAAGCATTTGGCAAAATTTTACATCCATTTAAGACAAAACTTTCAACAAACTGGGTACAGAGGGCAAGTACATCAATATAATAAAGGCCATATATGACAAGTGTACAGCTAACAACATACTGAGCACCGAAAAGCTCAAAGCTTTTTCTCTAAGATTAGGAACAAGACAGATGTCTGCTGTCACCTCATTTATTCAACATGCTTCTATAAGTCCTAGCCTGTGATTAAGCAAGGCAAAGAAATAAAAGGCATCCAAATTGGAAAGGAAGAATTAAAACTGTCACCATTTTTAGATGACATGGAACATAGGGAAAACTCTAAAGGCTCCACCAAAACACTGGTATAATAAATGAATTCAATAAATTTGCAGAAAACAAAATTAGTATACAAATTAGTTGTGTTTCTATACACTAATAATGAAGTTGTCACAGAAGGAAAACAATTGCATCAAAAAGGTTAAAGTACCTAAAAATAAACTTAAAATGGATTAAAAACCTGTACACTGAAATCTATAAGACGTTGAATGAAGAAATTAAAAAGACCTAAGTAAATAGGAAAATATTACATAGTCACAGATTGGAATAATATTGTTAAAATGTTAATTTAACAAAAGCAGTCTATAGATTCAATGCAATCCCTGTCAAAATTCCAATGCATTTTTCCATGGAAATAGAATAAACTATCCTAAAATATTTAAATATTTTTTAAAATACTTGGATAATCAAAAAAATCCTGAGAATAAAGAATAAAGGTAGAGACATTATGCTCTGATTTCAAATTATATTACTAAGTTATAGTAATCAAAACAGTACGGTATTGACAAAAAAAAAAAAAAAAAAAGCCATATAGATCAGTGGAACAGAATAGAGAGCCCAGAAATAAACCTGTGCTTGTGTGGTCAATTAATTTTTCACAAAGGAGCCAAGGATATACACTAGGAAAAAGACAGTCTCTTCAATAAATGGTGTTGGGAAAACTTGACAGCCACATTGCAAAAAATGAAACTGGACCATTGTCTTACACTCCATACAAAAATCAACTCAAAATGAATTCAATGTCTGAACAAGAGATGCAGAAACATACAACTCCTAGAAGAAAACATAGGCGGTAAGCTTCTGGACTTGGTGATGATTCTTTGGATTTGACACCCAAAGCAATCACCCAATACTGATTGGTATTATTTTACCAATAATAAAACAAGCAGGAGTATATCAAAGTATAAATCTCCTGCACAGCAAAGGAAACCATAAGCAAAATGAAAAGGCAACCTATTGAAAAGAAGAAAATATTTGTATATCATGTATCAGATAAGGGGTTAATATCCAAAATATATAAAGAATTCATACTACTCAATGGAAAAAAATCTGATTAAGAAATGGGCAGAGGACTTGAATAGACATTTCTCAACAGAAGATATACAGGTGGCCAACAGGAACATGATGAGATGCTCAAATCACTACTCATCATGGAACTGCAAATCACAACTACAATGAGGTATCAGTTCACACCAACTGGGATGGCTCTTCTAAAAAAAGAAAAGAGATAATAAATGCCAGCGAAGATGTGGAGTAAAGGCAACCGTTGTTGGTAGCAATGTAAATTGGTGCAGTCTCTATGGAAAACATTATGGAGGTTTCTCAAAAAAGTAAAAATAGAGCTATCATGTGATCCAGTAATTCTACTTCTGGGTCTATACCAAAGGAAATAAAGTCATTATGTTGAAGAGATACCTACTCTCATGTTCATTGAAGCATTATTTACAATAGCCATGACATGGAAGCAACCTGAGTGTCCACTGATGGATGATGAATGAATAAAGAAAATTTATCCATAGAGAAATTCCATAAAGAAAACGTAACCATGTATCTATATACACTGTGTTGTTATTCAGCCATAAAAAGGAAGTATTGACATTTGTGACGACATGGATGGACCTGAAGGACATTATGCTAAGTCAAATTAGCAGACTAAGAAAGAGAAATATTGCATGGTATCACTTATATGTGGAATCTAATATTAACAGTAAGGGAATACAAAAAGTTTCAACTCCTAGAAACAGAGTAGAAAATTGGTTGCTGGGGTGGGAGTGGGGTGGGGTGGGGTGGAAATAGGTTAAAGTCTGTCAAAAAGTACAAAGTTTCAGTTTTAAGATGAGTAATTTCTGAGAGTCTAATGTAAAACATGGTGACTATAGTTGATAACCCTATTTAATTGAAATTTGCTAGAAGAGTAGTACTTAAAATGTTTTCACACACAAAACAGGATAAATAATTCCATGGGGGGGTGGGAGTCTTCACAGTGTATACATGTATCAAATCTATTAGGTTGTACCCTTTAAATATATTACAATTTTGTTAATTATAACTCACCAGCTATAAAAAAAAAAAAGACTACCAGGTGATATTAATGTTCTCAAAGTTGAGAACTACCATCTATAACATCTAGGATTCTTTGTTTAGGCAATTAATGCAAAGGTCTCCAAAATAAGAGGTATTTCTTAGCATGATGTTTGTATAAGTTCATCAACAGTTAAGAAATGTATGTACTTGAAAAATTACATAAGTTTTTACACCAATTAGAGTATAACAACAATCATCTTAGGGTTTTTTTTTTTTTTTTTTTTTTTTTTTTTTTTTTTTTTTACTGAGTTTGATCAATATCCTGTTAGACCAATGTGACCTTGGAATAAAGCAGTGAAGATGGTATGGTCCATTTGCCAGGATGTACATATTTTATCTTCTTTACTTCTCCCAATTATGAACATCTTGGCTAGGACTCCTTGAATCTTAAATGAGGCACACACCATATTCTTGCCCTTCTATTTGTGCTTCTGTCATGGTGTAGCTTATCACAAAGAATAAAACTCACCTACTTCAAAGAGAAGGGGATGTAAAAGTGGAGAGAGTTGGGATTTTTATTGTAAATTTTTTAAAAATTTATTTTGAGAGAGAGCAAGCATGGCGGGGGCAGAGAGAGAGGGAGAGAGAATCTCAAGCAGGCTCCGCACTGTCAGCACAGAGCCCAAAGAAGGGCTCAAACCCACCAACCACGACCATGACCTGAACCAAAGTCAGATACTTAATCCATTGAGCCACCCAGGCACCTTGAGGGGTTTTTATTCTAAGAGAAGTTTATTATACCATCTGTGGGTGGACATAGCTGCAAAATGGACTATTACTTGAAACAGTTTTTATGCTTTCATAACTAGATTTGTTTTTTCTCCAATGGTTTTGGGGTTCAAGATCCACTAATTAGATACAAACAAGTACAGGGTATTAATTCAGATTAACTCTTCTATCTTATTTTGGAATGTTTCCATCACAAGACAAATATTTAGTTAAAGTAACATTTTCCAAGTTTCTTAGTCTTAGGAAAATATTTAAGGAAACCAGTTTGTCTTTTTTTTTTTTTTTTTTTTTTTTCCTTCCCAGGAAGGAAGCTGTATAGTCATGAAGGCAGTGAACAGTCTTCTAAAGAACATCCAGAACTAGGGGGGATTCAATAAATAATTCATTACTTCCCTACCTCCACCAAAAAGCTTTTCTCTCCCACTGTAAACTTGGATCTGTAAAGGGTTCAAGTCTTGGACTTTTAATCCGCCTCTTCTTAATATTCTTCCTTCTTCTCTGAAGCCAAAATACACCTATCACTTATTTGTTATTTAAGGATAAACCTCAAATTTGCTCTTTTTGGACAACGTAATTTTCAAAACTAGTAATTTACATGGTGTTTGAAGTTTTAACTGCCATTCTTTCACTTATCTATTTAAAAAATATTGAGCTAGTACTATCTGTTGGACACTGTTCAGGGCACTGTGTGTGTATTGTAGTGAATAGATGGAAATCAATCCCTATACTCATGAAGTTGGGTGGGAAAAAGTGTCCCAGGTAAAGGCTGACACTCATCTCAAACAAACTGAGGCAAAGGTGTGTCAAAAATTTTAAAATGAAGTTGAAAAAATCAAATTAAAAAACCTTGACCCAAAAATCTTAAGAAATATATTCTAAGGAAATAGTTATGTGACAAAATGTGTATGTGCAAAGACCTTCATCATATTATAGCACAACATTGGAAACAAGGACTAATTGAATCAATTAAATCTCAGTTGAATAAATTATAGTACATCATGTAATAGACTATTCTGAAGCCATTAAAAAGGATGCTACAGAAATGTTTCTAATTACACAGAAAGATGCTTACAATATATTAAGTGAAAGTTGCTGATTTCACAATTTTATGTGATTCTCCTAAAAGTAGTTCTGAACTGGGGGCTACTTGGCCTCTCAGGGAACATTTATCAATGCCTGGAGACACTTGACTGCCACACTGGGGTGGTGCTTCCAGTATCTGGTGAGTAGAGGCCAAGATCCTGATGAACATCTTACAATGCATAGGACCAGTACCCCCAACAAAGAATTATATGGTCCAAAATGACAATAGTGCTCAAGTTGAGAAACTGTGCTTTTAATTATATACAGCATTTAAAGAACAAGTACCTTTTGGATAAATAGGGTCATGGATTTTTTTTTTTTTTTTAAATTGTTTTTAATGTTTTATTTATTTTTGACAGAGAGAGAGAGAGACAGAGCATGAGCGGGGGAGGGTCAGAGAGAGAGGGAGACACAGAATCCAAAGCAGGCTCCAGGCTCTGAGCCATCAGCACAGAGACCCATGCGGGGCTCGAACTCACAGACTGTGAGATCATGACCTGAGCCGAAGTCGGACGCTCAACCGACTGAGCCACCCAGGCGCCCGAGGTCATGGATGTTTTTAAATGTTATTTTGTTTCTTTGGATTTTGCTTTCAATGAGAATGTATTAATTTTATAATTAGAAAACAAAGTATTCTAAAATGTGATGAAGTTTGGATTTATTATCTCTGCCTGGGGATGCTTTTCTTTAAAAATTAGGGTATTTTTGTTATTTCTAATTGTTCTTCTGGCTTGTGCACACCTGGCTGCCTATATCTGTGAGGCCTTGATTCTGATGGACCCAGGTTATGTTTGGTCCTGGTTTATTCCCACTACAAGGGTTGATATACTCGCCTGCTTTAATAATGGGCTTTGTCCATCCAGGGAATTTATCTGTTTTGTGTTTTTAATAGCATGTTCTTAGAATCCATGGGTTATGTTCTGAGTAAGTCAGAGGAGTCTGTCATCCCTCAGCACAGGTCCCAGAAAAATGAGGGTGCACAGTGAATGCCTCAACTTTCATAACTCTACTCTGGCATATCCAATCTAGGCTCATGTCCAGAAAAGCTGGGGTATGGTTAATGGTCTCTTTTTGTTTTAATATATATTTAAGGATCTAAATGGGCTTACTAATTTAGCCACCTCTTTGTTAGCCCACCATGGAAATAAAGATTGACCATAAAATACCTAAGAAATGCTCGAATTTTATCTACAAAGAACCCAGGGCCAGTGGCATGCTGGTTTGTGGAAAGCTATTGTGATCTTTTCAGAAACTTTCTCAAGATTTTTATTACTTTGAATGTGCATGTTTTATGCACCAGGGAATTAACTGTCTCCATTCTTTTTAATTAAAAGTCATATTACCTTAGCAGGACAAGTATTATCAAGTAGGCAAGGTAGAGCATGTATTTTCTCTTTCACTGGACTCCTTATTTTCCAACTAGAGCCTACATGCTATAAAAAGCGTCTTGAAATTAGTTTATCGTTCTTGTAACATAACCGCTTGTTGAGGGCCTAAGAATGTGTATGCACTTCATTTGATCACATCAAACGTTCTCACCCCCAAATAAAGCATACAATTAATTCATTAGTAGATGATTTGTTTCCATGGGTAAGTGCCAGTTTTTGATGATTTCATCAATACTTTCAACACAGTATTTTATTTCCCATTTAATCAGTGTTTAAATTGAACTGGAATCAGGCAGAAAAACAACAACACAGTTTTGTATAATACAGGAGCAAGTGGAAAAGTCATAGGTCTTTATCATTAGAAGCCTCATTGTAGAAGCACAGATGGGTTAGGAGATGTTGTTAACAAAAATGTGTCCAAGAATAAATCCTCTGTAAGCACTGTATTAATTCCCAAGGCTTCATGACAATTTTGCATTAGTTACTGTAAGTTTTGTTATACTTTATACAGATCCAGGTAGAAATCCTACAGACTTAGCAACCGTGAAGGCACTTCTTGTCATGCTGCATTTAACTTAAATGATTAGTTTAGAAAGGCGTTTCTTCCTAAATTTGTCTAGGTGCTAAGTTCAATAGTTAGTGATTGTCTCTCTGTGCCTCTCCAAGCCAGTGTTGTTGAAGTATGGGTTTCCCTTGGGGAAAGATGGGCTACCTTGGAAAACTGATTTTCAGATAGAAGCCTGTCTACAAAAGTTTCTGGATTAAGAATTGTAGTTACTGGGTTTGCTTTCTTAAAACTGCTGAGAGAGAGGATATACATATAGTGTTCTTCATGTAAGGGACTTCTTGATATGTAGACATTTGTTAACTGCTGAAGTTTTTGTCTTAGGATTTTTTTCCTCTTCCTCCAGTCATTGCAAATACCGTTGAAGTCTCCCCTTTCACACGGTCACCCCATTTCCCTCCTTCCATCCCCAGAGAACCACTATTCCCAAGTGGTTTTTACACGTCTTTAAACTTTTAAAAGTGGTCTCATACTGAAGGCATCCTATTATATAATACATTTTTGCACTAAACATTTTTATTACATCCATGTTCTGCACACATGTAGATTTAGTTGATTTAAATGATGTATAATATACCATTGAGGAAATATACCACAATTTGTTATCCATTACCCTATTGAGGGAAATTTAAACAAATGTTCACTTTTCATTATTACAAAAAACTTTACCAATTGTTTGTATCATTTTTCTGGGATATGAATTTGAGACTGTCTATGAAGCCTGTGCTTTCCTCACTATATCAGATTGACTCTCAAGTAGATTTCTGTTATAATCCAATTTGATGCGGTAGCACACATTGCTAATGGATTTAATGTCTAAGGCTAAAATGTAGAAGTACAGTAGCCACTAGCCACATGTAGTTACCGGGTCCTTGAAATGTGGCTAGTGCAAATTATGATGTGCTGTAAGTATAAAATACCTACTAGATTTTGATCGAAAACAGAATGTACAATACCTCGTTAACAAATTTTGGGCATTCCAGTGTTTTGGATACATTAGATACATTGGGTTAATATATAAAAATTAATTTCCTCTGTTTTTACTTTATTGACGTGGCTTCTAGGAAATTTAATTACATACATGGCTATTGGACAAGTGGTGGTAAGCAATTACTTAGGCTAAAGTGCAATCTGTACTTCTAGGTGCCAGGTGGAGGCAGTAGAGAGTTGCTAGAATCAGAATTCTGGGTAGAGTGGCACTGCATAGAGGTGCTGTGCTGTCAGGCTGAGCAGCTCAGACAAACTGTCTGCAAAAGGGTTAAATGGAGCCAAAGCCAGTAAGGATCCAGGGGTTAGATTCTGGACCCAGATTGAGAGGGATTGCAGCCAAGTCAATTTAGAGGACACAGAGCTGCTTTAAAAATGAAAGCTCTAATATAGCACAGCTTTGAAGTCACAGTTCTACTGGGCACCGGACTCCGTGAACTCAGTCAAGTTATTTGACTTATGCAAGTCTCAGTTCTCACATATGTAAATTGGGGATGATAGCACTTATTTTTTTGGTTGGTCCATGTAAAGAGCTTATCACATACACTGCATGTTTGCTATTATCATCATCTGTTTTAATGAGTCATTGAGAAAGCATAAGAAATGGTATCTCTTTTTGAAGCAGTAGACTCAGGCTGTAGGTATTACCATACAAAGGTTTAAAATTACCCATATACAGCTCAACATGAAGTTCTCTCATCTGAGAAGTGATACATTACAGTTCTTACTATCTTATCTCTTGCCAGGCAAGAGGCTTAAATTCATTTCTTTTTCTTGCTTGAAGCTGGTGTAATGCATACATTTGTTCACCACAGAAGTTTCCCAGTTCTTTGTTAAGCAATCATTAGGGATGCAGAGATTAGTGAAATGTGACTAAAATACTTAAAGTTAGGTGAAAGAGATAGAGGGCTGTTACTTAGCTAGGATACAATGTGATGGGAACCAAAGTTGATTTATAAGAAAGTAATTAATTCCATGTGGAGAGTGCAGAGGGCTTCCATGATGGTGTTGAAAAGTGGAGGACATTATGGAGCTAGTCATTATTCTATTTGATAAATTCCCCAGTCTCTCAAGGTTCAGTATCCTTGATCTTTACCAGTGATCTCCATCACCCACCATCAAAATATCACCACAGAGCACATTGCCAATAGAAAATGCTCCATTTTCAAGACATGAGCTCTGATTTTCTTCACAGCACTGTCCAACCTTGACCAGTCTTCATTCATGCAGTGGTCTCTAATGTGGAATATGTCGATTTGGGGGCTTTGCTTTGCAGTTCAAAGGGGTTCAGAAAGAAAACATTAAAGCTTTTATTTATATTTAGCTTTTAATCAACCTTTTATAATATGTATTTTTTGTGTATTCTTTATAACTACACAATTAGTACAGCAATATAAGTAACAAACATGCATATTTTGATATTGAGCAAAATTTAGTGATGAGGTACACATCATCAAAGACATCTATAGACAACTAATGTATTATTCATAATTTGTGTTTTTTTAGTAAAAGAAACCCAACTTACACTAAGGTTATGAAGAGGTCATTTATTGGAGCTCTGAAAAGACCAGGTGTGTAGTTAGTCTCAGTATGTGGGGTCCACGCTGCACTGATATTAAGAGTGCCTTCACTCTGTTTCTCAGCTTTTTGTGTTGGACAAGATGGTAAATACTACATTCACACTATTCCAACTTAATGCCTAGTAGGAAAGTACTTTTCTGAGGTAGAGAAAATGCCCAGAGTAGACTGTTTCATTCATATATCGATACAGAAACCAACCAGACCAATCATTGAGGTCAGTGGGAATAGAATATTCTTTCCATGGGAATCACATGGTAAAGGTTTAACCCCATCAAAGGGGAAGGAGATAGAGCAGTGGGCAAATAGGACACGTAGCAGCCTAGATTAGGGTGAGACTGATTACTTCAGGACAGGTTTCATGCAAAGGGTAACTTTTCCTAAAATTGTAAGCAGCCCTGAGAAACTCAAGTAAGGTGTTGGGCTCATTCTTCAGCTGAGGAAAGTTTTATGTTAAATTTACATAAAAATGACCCCAAGTCTAGGCAAACATAGTTTCTAATACCCCCAAGTTACAAAAAGGCAGAGAAATAATTTCTCTTTCTTTAGAGCTGCCAGTGTGCTTTCTCTGAGTGTGTCTTAGGGTGTTAAGTTATAGGCTTTGTGGTTAGAGTGGCTTTGTTTTCACCTTGACTCTACTCCACACTAGCTGTGTATATGCTGGACAAATGTCAGAATCTCTTATCATCTGTACTTTCTTGGCATAATCTTTGTTTGGAAATTAGAGTATGCAGTTTAGTTCCTAGTACTTAATAAATAGGAACTATTATATTGATGCTGCTAATGCTATTGTTTTCCTTTTCAAACAGTTTGGCCAGATTGCTATAGTTAAGGATACAGGGCTGATTCATATTTAGAAATTCCATAAATCCCCATATAGTCTGGTATGCAGTAGATGTTCAATAAATACTGTTGAATGATGAATGAGTTTATGAAGTTAGCTTATTTTGTTTCAAATCATTCCCAAAGGCTCTATTACGAAATGCTACTCGGACTTTCAGCTCTACCAAGGGAAAAATTATTCTTTCAACAAAAAAACTATCTCTCAGTGTTTTTCCTCTAGCTTCTGATGTGTGAACCAACATTACAGGGAAACTTTTCATTGTACTGGGATTTCAGCACTGGCTTTGTGCTTAAGTATAGAATTTTTCAGGGATTATTCTACTGCTTTGTAAAAATATTTTGATCTTTTTTCCCCCAACATTGGCACAAAAAGCCCCTGAATGAACTGTTCTCATTGACTTTTCATAGGCTTTTCCCCACTATGGAAGGGATAAAAAGGCTGATGTGGCCAGGGATTGTGTGTGCTGCTTGAGAGAATAATTTGGGAATAAGGGTTGTGAGTTTTCTCAGCCCAACTTTGGACTACCATGACATTGGTAGTGTGTAAGCAGTTGCCATGGAAAACAGTTATTTAAAAAGACAGGCTGTTCTTTTGGGAAGTAGTGATGGAGAGTAAAGTGGTATACATTTGCCCATATACTGATGAGAAACTCATTTTTGATCACCTTTATTTGCCCAAGAATCTGGCATATTGGAAGCTTTTACCCACAGGAAAACAAAATGGAACCTTCCCAAAATACTATCAGAATTCCAGCCTCAGAAAGTTATTATGGAATCATCAGGGCTTTCATCTCAGACCCCAAAGTGCATGCTTACCAGAGACAGAACAATGATACTGGAAGGGCTGGCTAACTGCCAAGAAAATGCACCTGTCACCTTGATTTTGAGAGTAAAAAAGACAAATCAAGTTGGTAATTTTTGGGCTAATTATTACTGACTACAACCAAAGTCACTTAGGACTTCTTTTGAAGATCGGAAAGATTCTACTAGGGGCAAGGAAGCTTGATCCAGTACTTACAGATGCAGTCCCTCAGTCCAGGCACTGACCAAGGTGGAAAAGACTGAATAAATTGAAAATAATGCAGGTGATGTGACATTATTCAATATTAGGATTCAAGAGTGATGTCACCAAAATGGTGGTGTAGGAGACCCCAGCCTCTGTTCCCCAACAAGTATCAACAATTAGACAGTTATTCATGAATACCAACAGCTCTGAGAAAGCTTTGGAACCCACTTAAGAAACATTACCAACACAGTACAATAAAAATTTGAGACTAACTGCAAAAAAGGAGGCAGGACAACAGCTTCATTTTGCCTGCATCACCCTATTCCCTAAGGTGGCATTGCTTAGCACCAAGAGTCAACTTCTCAGCTAGGAAGAGTTCTCCTCCCTTAGAGAGTGAGGGACCAGCTTCCCCAGCCTTTCAAAGGCACCACAAGAAGATCCTGCATTGGTTTTGCCACTCCCAACTGGCAAAATTGAAATGTATAGAGATGGCTAGGAACAAGGAAGAAAAGCAAAAGCTGCATGTACAAGCTACACAGCACGAGTGATGGTGACTCCCCAAGACCTGCTCTGCACACAAATCTGGTAGCTTTCACCACCAAAGAAACTAATAGCCAGCACAGCTGCTATGGACTCCTTGAAGATTTCACTGCCTTTTGTCTCACAGATATTTCCCCTCACTGGTTCCAGCTGCCTGAGTCCCTCTCTACTCTTAACTTCTCCCCTAGCACTTTCTGGAGTCCAGAAGCTGTACTGGCAGCCATTCCAGACCTCGGTGGCTGTGTGAGTGCAAGAAGCCAGCCTAGATTCCTGTGAATGTCTCCCCACTGCTGTGTGCACACTCAGGGCTAGCCCTTCTAGCTATGCACCGGCCTGACCCCCATTATTGTCTTTCAGTGCAGGACACATGTCGCAGGGGAGACTGTGCAGCCAGGGGAGAGCACACCAACAGTCATGGTCTCCCAGACACTTATGGTTTCAGATAAAATGCTATCTTCCATTACTAGCTTGCACCTGTACCTAGTCTGTCCAGCTGCACACCTGCATGGGCCTGGCCAGACACCTCATAACTGGTCTCCACTGCCATGCACACATTTTGAGACCCAGCAGCCAGCTGGTTCATGATATCCAGGGCACCTGCAGCCACTAGCATGCCCACATTTGGCCCTAGCCTTTGCTGCCTTCCTTGGCTCCCACTACCATATGTGTGTCTGCAACTTGCCCTTGACACTATATAGGCACCTGCAGTTGGCCTCCACACTTCAGTGTGTGCACATCACCAGCTCCAGCCACCACTGCTGCCTACTCTGATCCATAGCTGGTGGACCAGGAGGTACCACTGAGGACTCTAATAGCCCTTGCAGCCAGTGCAGACACCAATAATGCTTATAAAACCATGCAGTTTTTGATGATCTGCACCCTAGCAGCTTCAGTAGAGGGACAACACACTCCCCCAGACCCAGTGCTGCCGCATGCCCCTGCACTTGGTACTCCGCACCACCAGAGCCAGGGTCACAACATGCTCCAGTGTGCCCCTACCCACAGGTGAAAGTCTTCCCTTACAAAAGACTTAGTTGAGACAATCTGGAAAAGATGACTACTTCAAATGTTCAGACACCTATGCAAAGCTACAGGGTTCAAAAACGATCAGGGAAACAGGACTCCATCAAAAGATTACAGTAAACCTCCACTAACTGGTGCCAAAGAAGTGGAGATCCAGGGTTTTTCTAATAGAGAATTCAAAATAATTATTCTAGATGCTCGAAGAGCTACAAGAGAACACAGATAAACAATTCAATGATATCAGGAATACAAAAACAAAATGAGAAGTTCCACAAAGGGAAACTAAAGTTCCAAACATAAATTTTGGAGCTAAAGAATATAATAACTGAACTGAAAATTCAATAGAAAGTTTCAACATCATACTTGAAAAGAATGAATCAATGAGCTTGAAAACAGACGAATTCAAAGTATCTATTGAAAACATCCCATCACAGGAGCAAAAAGGAAAAGAAAAAAAAAAAAAAAAAAGGAATGAAGGAGTTGTAGACCAAGATGTCAATGTAGAAGGATCCTGAACTCACCTCCTGCCATGGAGATACCAAGTCTACAGTTACATATATAATAGTTTCCTGTAGAATAAAACTGCAACTCCTACATATCAAGTGAATGAGGAAAAAAAAAAAAAAAAACACATTGAAATGAGTAGGAGAGTATGACACAAACTTGCCATAAACCCCATCCTTGGCGTGGTGACCCACAATCAGGAATGAACTCTTAACTTTGAGACTTTCCCTGAGAATGAACTGTTTGAAGTTGGAACCACAACTTTTAATACCTGCAACTGAGAGATAGGCGCCCAAACACCTAGCTTTGAAAGCCAATGGGACTTGCACCCACAAGATTCACAAGGCTATAGTGAACGGAGAACCAGTTCTTAAAGGGCTTGGGCAGGGAACCCCCAAAGCCTCAGACACTAAATGCACACCTCCCCCTACTCTCTGCATCCTTGTATGTCAGAGTGAGCTCCAACAGACACAGAATGTGCTTAAGAAATTGGAAAGGGAGAAACCACAAACTTGAGCTATAGCACCACCTCTTGGAATATACAAGACATGTTTCTAATAGCCAGCATGATGAATGTAAGAACCAAAGTGTAAAAGCTTTGTTAAGGAGGTGTCTGCTACTTTAAATGCAAAAGCAGCAGCACATAACTATGAACAATATGAAAAATCAAGGAAATGTGTTATCACAAAAAATAACACTCTAGCAACTGAACTCAAAGGCATGGGATAATGTGTTCTAACTTATGAAATCAAAATAGCTATTAAAAAATTCACTGAGTTACAAGAAAATCCAAAGGCAATTCAATGAAATCAGGAATAAAATTAATGAACTCAAGGAGTTTTTTACCAAAGGGACTGAAATTTTATATTTATTTATAAATATATAAAATATGAAAATTTATATAAATATATATAAACCCATTAAAACATAAATGTAAAATTTATGTACACACAAACTGCAAAAATTACAGAGCTGAAAAATTCAGTGAATGAGATGAAGAATGCAATATAGAGCATGTGCAGCAGGGCAGACCAGATGGAACAAAAAAGTAACTTGGAGGAAGGAATATAGAAGAAATACAGTTGGAAGAAGAAAGGGAACTAAGATTTAAAATAGTGAAGAAAGTCTACAAGAGCCATCAGTTTCCATCAGAATGGGAAAATTCTGAGTAATTGGGGTTCCAGAAGAGAAGATAAGAAAAGAAGGTGACAGAGTTTATTTAAAGAGATAATAGCTGACAATTTGCCAAACTTGGGGAAGGAAGTGCACATAGAAGTTGATGAAACTAATACAACATCCTATTCAATGCAAAAATTATTCAGGGCAAAAAACTTCTCCAAGACCATTATATAGGAACTGTAAAAAATCAATGATAAAGAATGAATTTTAAAGGCAGTCAGAGGAAAAAAAAAAAAAAAAGTAACCTACAAAGGAACCCAATTAGGATATCGCAGACTTCTCAGTAGAAATTCTACAACTCAGCAGAGAGTGGAGTAACATATTCAAAATCTGGGAAAATAAAAACTGCCAGCTAAGAATACTTTATACAGCAAAGTTATCCTTCTGCTCTGAAAGAGAAATAAAAGGCCTTTCCAGACACAAACCAAGGGAATTCATTACCAGGCTTGCCACGTAAGAAATGCTTAAAGGATCTCTTTAAGATGAAATGAATACACTCATCAGCCACATGAAAACATGAAAATACACAAAATACTGGTAAAGGTGAAAATAGAAAAATGTACCTCTATGTTAGGATGGTGTGTTTATCACTTAACTGTAGTATAAAAGTTAAAGGCAAAAACTAGTAAAAATAACTGTAAATTGTTAACAAATACATGACCTAAGAAGAGGTAAATTGTAACAACATTAGTATAAAAGCAAAAGGTGCAAAAGGAGCAAAAAGGTGGAGCCATTCTAGGTCTTCAAAGATATGTTGCTATTAGTGTAAAATACACTGTTTTATGTAACTTACAATGTAATGACAAAGCAAAAATCTTATGGTATATCCACAAAAGACAAATAAAGGGGAAACTGAGCATACCACCATGGGAATTAACATATGAAAGTAGGTAGAGACAGAGGGGAAATAACAGTGGAAATACAAAACAAACACAAATTGACAACATGAAGAAAGTTGGAAAATCTACAAATCTGTGGAAACCATACATTCCTGAACAACCATTGGATCAAAGAAGAAATAAAAAGAGAAATCAAAACGAATGAAAATAGAAATAAAACTTAACAAAATTATGGGATGTTGCAAAACCAGCTCTGAAGGGAAGTTCATAGTGATAAATACATACATTAAGAATTTTAAAAAAACCCAAGTTAAAAAAAAAATTCTAACTTTATACCTCAAGAACTAGAAAACTAACAAATTGCCCAGAGTTAGAAGGAAGTAAATAATAAAGATCAGAGTAGAAATAAATGAAATAGAGGCCAGGAAAACAATAAAGATCAATGAAAGTAAGAGCTGGCTTATCAAAAGATAAAAAAAGTTAATAAACCTTTAACAAGAGTAAGAAAAAAGGAGGTGAATACTCAAAGTCAGAAATGAAAGACGAGAAACAGTAACTGACACTACAGAAACACATAGGATCATAAGAGACAATTAAAAACAATTATGTGTCAATAAAATAGATAATCTACAAGAATCAGGAAGAAATAGCAAGCATGAACAGACCAATAATGAGTAAGGAAATTAAATTAGTAATCAAAAACTTCCCAACACAGAGAACCCCAGGACCAAATAGCTTCACAGGTGAATTCTGCTCAACATTCAAAAAATAATTGCCAATCCTTGTCAAAATTTTCCAAAAAATTTAAGAGGAGGGAACACTTCCAAACTCATGAGACCAGCATTACACTAATACAAAAGCTAAATAAGAACACTACAAGAAAACTATGGATCAATATCCCTGGCACACATAGATGCAAAAATTCTCAATAAAATATTAGCAGAATGAACTTAAGGACTCATTAAAAGACCACAGACAAGAGGCAAAATCAACATGGTGGAGTAGAAAGATCCTGAGCTCCTTCCTTCCCCCTACCTGACACACCAAAATCTACAACAACACATAGAACGGGGTTTGACAATAAATTGAAGATTAGCAGCACACATCATACACACCTAAGGATATAAAGATAAAAATTGTCAAGTCAGGTAGAAAGGGCAAAGGAGTGGGTTAGTCAAGACCCACTCCTCCAGCATGTGATACACAAGTGGGAGGCATAGCACAACCATAGAGGCCCTCCTTGAGGAACAAGCATTCCCAACTCTACATTGAGTTCCACACCTGGGAGTCTTGTACAGGGAAGATGAATCCTTCATGTCTGGGTTTGAAATGTCTGGGTTTGAAAACTAATAGGGCTTTTGTTTGAGAGAGCCAGAGGTCAATAGGAAATAGAGACTGCTTTTAAAGGATGTACACACAATCTTACTCTCTCCAAGTCCTGGTGTAGAGACTACAGTTTGAAAATCACCTGGGTTACATGTGAACAGGATCCAGTGACTAATTTAAGCATGTGGACTAGAGGGTTAGGGTTCTGTTGGAACATACTCTGGGCATGGAAGCATTGGTGGGCACCTTTGTCACTTCCCTTCTAACTAGCTGGACTAGTGCTAGCAGTACCATTTCTGACACTATCTATTGTGCTTGCACTGCTTACTCTGCCCTGGTTTTCCCATGCAGTACCATGCACACACTGCCCACCTGTCTCAGGGCCCCTCCCACCAGGGAGCTCACTGCCCTGCTATCCTTGCTGGGTGGCCTCTGCCAGTACCAGAGACACTCTCAAGTGCCTCTGGTCTGGAACGGCCAGCTTCACCCACCAGAACACCTGTAACACACACAGCCAGGCCTCACAGCAAGCCATGCCAGAGGCCTGCCCTATCCACCATACGCCTACAACTCTTGCAGCCAGGCTTTATAGAAAGTCAAGCCAGGGGTCAGCACTACACACCAGTACCACTGTAACAAAGTTGGGCCTCTCAGGGTGGAATCCATTCCTGCTTATCAGTATAGAGCTGTTGTCAGTCACAGGTAGACCATGCAGCCATATTCCCTCTGCTGTGGGACAACACTACACATCACTGAGTCTGAAAAATAGCAGCCCAGCCGTAACAGCAGTGTGCATGCAGCTCACACAAGTGCCACTCCTGGGGCACCTAGCTTGGGGGAATGGGGGGTACTATCCTACTGGGCCCCACAGGATACCTTATACATAAAGGCACTTTTTTTTTTTTAATTTTTTTAAACATTTATTTTATTTTTGAGACAGAGAGAGACAGAGCATGAATGGGGGAGGGTCAGAGAGAGGGAGACACAGAATCTGAAACAGGCTCCAGGCTCTGGGCTGTCAGCACAGAGCCCGATGCGGGGCTTCAACTCACGGACCGCGAGATCATGACCTGAGCCGAAGTCGGCCACTTAATCGACTGAGCCACCCAGGCGCTCCTAAAGGCACTTCTTTAAGATCAGGAGATGTAACTGATTTACTTAACACATAGAAACAGAGCTACCAAATGAGACAGAGCAATATGCTCCAAACAGAAAGTCCAAGACAAACACAAGAAAAAGAACTAAATAAAATGGAGATAAGCAAATCAAGAATTCAAAGTAATGGTTATCAAGATGCTCAGTAAACTCAAGAGACTAAGTGAGCACAGTGAGAACTTCAGTAAAGAGATAGAAAATATAAAAAGAACCAATCGCAGATGAAGAACCCAATGATCGAAATGAAAACTATACTAGAATCAACCAAAGATTAGGTGATGCAGAAGAAGCTATCAGTGATGTGGAAGATAGGGTAGTGGAAATCACTACCCTGAACATCAAAAAGAAGAGTAAGAAAGATGAAGATAATTTAAGAGACCTTTGGACAATATCAAGCATATTAACATTTATACCGTAAGGGCCCAGAAAGAGAAGAAAAAGGGACAGAAAACTCATTTGATAAATAGTGTCTGAAAAGTTCCCTAACCTGGTGGAAGAAACAACTGTTCAAGTGCAGGAGGCACAGAGATCCCAAATACGATGAACCCAATCAGACCCACACCAAGACATATTATAATCAGAGTGCTAACAGTTAAAGAGAATCTGAAAAGTAGCAAAAGAAAAATTGGTTACATACAAGGGAACCCCCTAAGACCTGTTTTTCAGAAGAAAATTACAGGACAGGAGGGATTGGCATTATATATTCAAAATGCTGAAAGAAATAAACTTAAAGCAAGAATTCTCTACCTGGGAAGGTTATCATGCAGTATTAAGGAGAGGTAAGTAATTTTTTGGACAAATAAAAACTAAAGCAGTTTGTCAACAACAAACCAGCTATACCAGAGATGTTAAAGGGATTTCTTTAAAAGGAAAAGAAAGGCCATAAATAGAAATAAAAAATTATGAGAGAAAAAAAATCTCACTCGCAAAAGATAATGTAGTAAAGGTAGTGGT
Organism: Panthera onca; assembly: GCF_046562875.1. Taxonomy (NCBI): domain Eukaryota; kingdom Metazoa; phylum Chordata; class Mammalia; order Carnivora; family Felidae; genus Panthera; species Panthera onca. Next base: position 49,164,218 of record NC_138344.1, read on the forward strand.
ACACGCACCTACATAGCTGGTATGTAAGTTAAAGAAAAATGTAGCAAAATCATCTAGACTTATAGGTCAAGAGATTCACAAAGTAAGACGTAAAATATGACATCAAAAACAAAACGTTGTGTGTGTGTGGGGGTAAGTAACAATATTATGCTTTTAGAATATTCTCGAACTGGGGATCAGTTGGTTAAGTATCCGACTCTTGATTTTGGTTCACATCATGATCTCACAGTTTGTGGGGTCAAGTGCTCTATCTGTGCTGACAGCATGGAGCCTGCTTGGGATTCTCTCTCTCCCTCTCTCTCAGCCCCTCCCCTGCTCTTGTGTCCTCTCTGGAAATAAGTAAATAAACATTAAAAAACAAGAATGTGCTTGAATTTAAGTGACCATCAACTTAACATGGACTGTTAAATACACAGGATGTTATATATGAACCTTATGGTACCACAAATCACAAAGGTACACAAAAAATTAAAAAAATGAATAAAAATATAACAATAAGGAAAGTCACTAAATTATAAAGGCAAGAAAGCAAGAAGAAACCATGGAAAGAAATTGAAGAAGACACAAAGAAATGGAAAGACATTCCATGCTTATGGATAAGACAAATATTTTTAAACTGTCTATGAAAACAATGTATCCATTGAATGTAATCTCTATCAAAATAACACCATCATTCTTCACAGGTGTAGGACAAACAATTCTAGAAATTGTATGGAACCACAAAGACTCCAAGTAGCCAAAATCACGTTGAAAAAGAAAACCAAAGCTGGAGGCATCACAATTTAAATCACAGTAATTTAAAGTACTGACCATAAAGATATTTGGCTGAAGAAAAGAATGGAAGAACTCAGTAAGACCTTCAATTAAGAGACAGCATCACACAGCACCTGGGTGGCTCAGTCAAGCATCCAACTTTGGCTCAGGTCATGATCTCACTGTTCCTCAGTTCAAGCCCCATGTCAGGCTCTGTGCTGACAGCTCAGTTTGGAGCCCGTTTCAGATTCTGCGTCTCCCTCTCTCTCTCTGCCCCTCCCCGACTTGCACTTGGTGTCTCTCTAAAATAAACCCTAAAAAATTTTTAAAAAGAGACAAATATTAAAAAGAACCCGTAAGAGTTAAGAATAACTGTAATAAACACACTAGTGGGGATCAATAGATTAGGGGATGCAGAAGAATGGTTCAGCTATCTAGAAGACAGGGTAAGGAAAGGCACACAACTGAAAAGGAAATAGAGAAAAGAATTTTTAAAAATGAGGATAGATTGAGATTTCTTGGGCCATATCAAATGAACATTCACATTATAGGGATTCCTGAAGAACAGAAAGGAAGGTATAGAAAAGTTATTTGAAGAAATAATAACTGAAAATTCCCTAACCTTAGGAGGGAAATATACATTCAAGTCCAGGAAGCACAGAGATTTCCTAAGAAAATGAACCCAAGGCGCTCAACACAATAGCACATGATAATTAAAAATGTTAATAATTAAAATGTGAAAGAATAAAGATAATCTTAAAAAAATTTTTTTAATGTTTATTTTTAAGAGAGAGACAGAGTGTGAGTGGGGTAGTGACAGAGAGGTAGAGGGAGACACACAATCCGAAGCAGGCTCTAGGTTCTGAGCTGTCAGCACAGAGCCTGACACAGGGTTCGAACTCACAGACCATGAGATCATGACCTGAGCCAAAGTCAGGGACTTAACTGACTGAGTCACCCAGGCGCCCCCAAAGAGAGAATCTTAAAAGCAGCAAAAGAGAGACAAAAACTTACATATTAGGGAAAACCTGTAAGACTAGGAGCCTATTTTTCAGCAGAAACTTTCCAAGCCACAAGGAAGGGATACATTCAAATTGCTGAAAGGAAAAACCTACAATCAAGAGTACTCTGCCTGGCAGGCTTGTCACCCAGATTTTAAGGAGAGAAAAAGAGTTTCCCACCAAATAAAAGATAAAGAAGTTTATCACCACTAAACCAGGCTTACAAGAAATATTACAGGGATTTCTTTAAGTGGAAATGGCCATAATTAGACCTAAGGAAAATATGAATAAAAAGATATAAAATTTAACAACATATACATGAAATGTGGAGAAGGGAGTAAAAAGGCAAGAGAAGGGGAAGAAGAAGTTTTTTTTTTAAAGAATGTGTTTGAATTTAAATGATCAAATTATTATAGACTGTTCTTTACTTAGTATGTTATACACAAACCTCATGTAACCACAAACCCAAAACCTATGATCAACAAAAAATGAGAAATAAAGCCAAATAAAACTCTGTAGATACTCACTGATCACCAAGAGAGCAAGACAAGAAAGGAACAAAGAACTATAAAAACAACTAGAAAACAAATTTTAAAAAATGGCACTAAGTACATACTTATCAATAATTACTTTAAATGTAAATGGCCTACATGCTCCAATCCGAAAGACATGGAGTGGTGGAATGGATAAAAAAAACAAGACCCATATATGTGCTCCCTGTAAGAAACTCACTGCAGATCTAAAGAGGCATACAGACTCAAAGTGAAGGAATGGAAAAATATTCACCATGCAAAGGCAGCAGAAAAAAAATCTAGGGTAGCAATACTTTTAGCAGACAAAATAGACTTTTAGACAAAGATTCTAATGATAGACAAAGAAGGGTATTACATAATAAGGGGATCAGGCCAACAAGAGGATATAACAATTGCAAATACCTACACACCCAACACTGGAGCACCTAAATATATAAAGCAAATATTAATGGACATAAAAAGAGAAATTGATAGTAATACAATAATAGTAGAGGACTTTAACACTCCATTCACATCAATGGATAGACCATCCAGACAGAAAATCAGTAAGGAAACAAGGTCTTTCAATGACACATTGGACCAAATATTTATGTAACACTCCATCAAAAAACAACAGAATACACATTATTTTCAAGTGCCATAGAATGTTCTCCACAATAGATCAGTTATTAGGCCATAAAACAAGCCTTAATAATTTAAGAAGATTAAAATTGTACCATGCATCTTTTCTGATCACAGTGGTATGAAACAAGAAATAAATCACAAAAACTAGAAAATATCTCAGAAACACGTGGAGATTAAACATGGTATTAAGCAACAAAGGGGTCAATTAAACAATCAAACATGAAATAAAAAAATACATAGAGACTAATGAAAATGAAACAACAATCTAAAATCTCTCGGACACAGTGAGAGCATTTTTAAGAGGGCAGTATATAGGAATACAGGCCTACTTCAACAAACAAAAAGCTTAATCTAACCTTAAACCAAAAGGGACTAGTAAAAGAACAAACAAAGCCCCAGGTGAGTGGAAGAAGGGAAATAATTAAGATCAGAGCAGAATTAAATGATGTAGAGGGAAAAAAAATAATAAAGAAAGACCAATGAAACCAAGAGCCGGTTCTTTGAAAAGACAAACAGCCAGACTCATCAAGAAAAAAAGAGAAAGACCCTCAAAAATAAAAACAGAAACAAGAAAGAATAACTAACAGCCCAGAAATACAAAGGATTATAAGAGAATACTACAAAAAACTATATGGCAACAAATTGGACAACCTAGAAGACATGGATAGATTCTTATAAACATCCAATTTTCCAAAACTGAACCAGGAAGAAATATAAGATCTCATCAGACTGATACCAAGTAATGAAATTGAATCTGTAATTAAAAAAAAAAAAAAAAAAAAAAAGACCTACCAAAAAATAAAAGTCCAAGACCGGATAGAGTCACACGAGTATTCTATGAGACATTTAAACAAGAGTTAATACTTATTCTTCTCTATTCCAAAAACTAAAGAAGGAAAGCTTCCAAATATATTCCATAAGGCCAGCATTACCCAGATACCAAAAACCAAAGACACTACAAAAGAGAAATTTTTCTTTTCTGATTAAGATAGATGCAAACATTTCTAATGAATATAGATGCAAAAATCCTCAACAAATTAGTAACAAACCATATACAACAATAAGTTAAAAGGATCACTCACCACTATCAGGTGGGATTTATTCCTGGAGTGCAAGGATGGTTCAATATTTGCAAATCAATCATGATGATACACCACATCAACAAAACAAATGATAAAAATCATTATCTCAGTATTTTCAGAAAAAGCACTGGACAAGATTCAACTTGCATTCATGATAAAAACCCACCAAAATAAGGTTGAGGGAACACCTCAACATAACAAAGGCCATGTATTAAAACCCCACAGCTGACATCATCCTCAATGGTGAAAAACAGTTTTTCTAAGGTCAGGAACAAACAGGGATGTCTACCCTCACCAGTTATATTCGACATAGTCCTAGAAGTCTTTGCCACGGCAATCAGACAAGGATAAGAAATGAGCCTGGGTGGCTCAGTTGGCTAAGCATCCGACCTCAGCCCAGGTCATGATCTTGTGGTAAGTTCAAGCCCCACATTGGGCTCTGTTCAGACAGCTCTGTGCTGCTTCTGATTCTGTGTCTCCCTGTCTCTCTGCCCCTCCCCCACTCAGGCGCACATGAGCGTGCTCTTTCTCTCTTTGTGTCTCAAAAGTGAGTAAAGGTTAATAAAATTAAAAAAAAAAAAGAAAAAGAAATGAGACATCCACACCGATAAAGAACAAGTTAAAGTGTCACTATTGTGGATGACATAATACTATACATAGGAAATCCTGAAGACTCCACCAAAAAACTACCAGAAGATATCAAACAATTCATTAAAGTGTAAGGACACAAAATTAATACTTAGAAATCAGTAGCATTTCTATTCACTAATAATCAAGTCACAGAAAGAGAAATTAAGAACACTATTTACTTTTGCACCAAAAAGAATACATAGAAACAAACTTCATCAGAGAGTGAAAGATCTATACCCTGAAAACTATGAAACACTGATTAAATAAATTGAAGATGACAGAAAAAAAAATTCCGTGTTCATAGATTCAGAGAATATTGTCAAAACGCCCAAATTTCCCAAAGAAATCTACAGTTTCAATGCAATCCCTATGAAAATACCAATAGCTTTTTTCCCCCCATAAAACTAACTAGAACAAGTAATACCAAAATTTGAATGGAACCCAGAGGACTTTTTACAGCCAAAGTAATCCTGAGAAAGAAGAACAAAGCTGGAGATATTACAGTTCCAGATTTCAAGATATACTACAAAGCTGTAGTAATTAAGACACTATAGTATTGGCACAAAAATTAGATGCTTAGATCAATGGAGCAAAATAGAGACCCCCCCAGAAATAAAGTCACATTTATATTGTCAATTAATCTATGACAAAGGAGGCAAGAATATACCATGGAGGGAAAGACAGTCTTTTCAATAAATGGATCTGAGGAAACTGGACAGCTACATGGAAAAGAATGAAACTGTACTACTTCCTAACACCATACACAAAAGTAAAATCAAAATGGATTAAAGACCAAAATATGGTATCTGAAAAAATAAAAATCTTAGAAGAGAACACTGACAGTAATTTCTCTGACATCAGCCAACGTTTTTCTAGATAGGTCTCCCAAGACAAGGAAAACAAAAGCAAAAATTATTTGTTGGAACAGCAAAGGAAACCATTAAGAAAACTATAAGAAAACCTACTGAATGGGAGAAGGGATTTCTAAATTACATATCTGATAAAGGGTTAGTATACCAATTATATTCAGAACTTCTACAACTCAACACACACACAAAAAAAAACAACCCCAATCTGATTAAAAAATGGGCAGAGGACTGGAATAGATATTTTCTGAAGACATACAGATGGCCAACAGACACATGAAAAGATGCTCCACATCCCTTATCATCAGGGAAATGGAAATCAAAACCACAATGAGCTATTAACCTCACGTCTGTTGTAATGGCTAAAGTAGACAAGAAACAAGTGATGGCGAGCATGTAGACAATAAAGGATGCCTTGTGCATTGTTGGTGGCAATGTAAATTGGTACAGCCACTGTGGAAAATAGTGTGGAAGTTCCTCAAAAAATTAAAAAGTAAAAATACTGCGAGATGCAATAATTCCACTACTGGGTATTTATCCAGGGAAAATATTAACTCCAAAAGATATATCCATCGCTATATTTATGCAGCTTTATTTACAATAGCCAAGACATGGCAACAACCTAAGGGTTCATCATTAGACAAATGGATAAGGACAATGTGGTATACACACACATATACACACAATGCAGTATTACACAGCCATAATAAGGATGATATTGTGCTATTTGAGACAACGTTGATGGACCTACAGGGTAAGCAAAATAGGTCAGACTGAGCAAGACAAATATCATATGATTCCACTCATAAATGGAATGTAAAAAATGTCTAAGGAGAAAGTAGAATCAGAACTATAAATACACAGAAGAAACCAATAGTTGCTGGGGGCAGGGTTGGGGAAAATGGGTGAAGAGGAGTGGGAGATACAGGTCTCCAGTTATGGAATGAGTAAGTCCCAGGAATAAAAAGCAGAACATAAGGAATACAGTCAAGGATATTGTAATAATGATATAATGGGACAGATGGTAGCTATACTTGTGTTGAACATAGCATAATGTATAAACTTGTTAAATCACTAAGTTGTACATCTGAAACTAATGTAACATTGTCTGCCAACTATACTCAAAAAATGTAGCCATCTTATGAGAAGAAATTAAATCTAAACATGTTGCTGTTAAGAAAAAAAATTGTTCAACATATTATCGTCCTTTAGCTGTGCAATTAATCATCAAATGCCTTGCCCTCCTTTTATAGTCTCCTTCAATCTATAATAATTTATCAAACATTACCTTGAAACCAGTGGAAATGCCAACAGTCCAAAATCTATGGGGTATAGTAAAAGCAGTTCTAAGGAGGCAGTTTATAGTGATACAAGCCCACCTCAAGACATAAGAGGAATCTCAAACAATCTAAACTTACACCTAAATTAACTAGAAAAAGAAGAACAAACACAGCCATAAGTTAGTGAAAAGAATAAAGATCAGAGCAGATATAAGTGAAATAGAAACTAAAAGAAAAAAAAAGAAAATATTAATTAAACTAAGAACCGGTTCTTTGAAAAGAAAATTGGTAACACTTAACCTAGAGTCATTACGAATAAAAGAAGGTGCAAATAAAATTATAAATCGAGGATAAATAAGGCACACCACAGAAATACAAAGGATCATAATAGCCTGTTACAAGCAACTATATGCCAACAAATGGAATAGCTTAGAAGAAATGAATAAGTTCCTAGAAACACGCTATCTTCCAAGACTGAATCAGGAAGAAAAAGGCAATCTTAAAAGACTGATATGTACTAACTAAATTCAATCAATAATAATAATAAATCCCAATAAATAAGAGCCCAGGACCAGGTGCCCTCATAGGTCAATTCTGCCCAACATTTAAGCAAGGATTATATCTAGTCCCGTCCTTAAACTAGTCCCAAAAAATTCAAGTGGATGGAATGCCTCCAAAGTCATTTTATGAGGCTAGCATTACCCTGACACCAAAACCAGAGAAAGACCCCTATCCCCCAAATTACAGGCCACTATCTCTGATGAACTTTGATGCAATAATACTTAAATACTAGCCAATTGAATTCAACAATACATTAAAAACATTGTACATCATGACCACTGGTATTTATTACAGGACTGCAATGATAGTTTACTATCTTCCAATCAGTCAATGGGATACACTGTATTAATTAAAAGGATAAAAATCATTTGATCATCTCAATAGACGCAGAAAAAACATTTGGTAAAATTCAAAATCTATTTGTGATAAAAACTTTTAACAAAATGGGTAAAGAGGGAACATACTTCAACATAATAAATGCTGTAAAAGACAAACCTACAGCTAATATCAAACTCAGTGATGAAATCTTAAAGCTTTTCCTCTAAGATCAGGAATAAGACAACAAGGTGCATTCTTATCACTTTCATTCAACATAATATTGGAACTCTTAGCCTTAAGTCTTAGCAATAAGATAAGAAACAGAAATCAAAGACATTCAAATTGAAAAGGAAGGAATAAAACTAATTGTAGGTAACACAATACTATATATAGAAAATCCTAAATACTCCATGAAAACTATTAGAGCTAATAAATTATTTCAGTAAATTGCAGAATTCAAAGTTGATGTACATAAATCTGTGACATTTCTATGCATTAATAATGAGCTATCATAAAAAGAAATTAAGAAAACATATCATTTACAATTGCCCCAAAAAGAATAAAATAGTTTGGAATAAATTTAACCAATAGGATGCAAAGACCTGTACTCTGAAAACTATAAGACATTGATGAAAGAAATTGAAGATACAAATAAATGACCCATGGTCATGGATTAGAGGAATATTGTAAAATATCTATACTACCCAAAGCAATTTACAGATTTAATGCAATCCCTATGAAAATACTAATGGCCTTTTTCACAATACTAGAATGTATAATTGTAAAATTTGTACAGAATAAAGACCCCAAATAGCCAAAGTAATCTTGAGAAAGAACAAAGCTCAAGTTATTACATGTCCTGATTTCAAAACTATACTATCAAACTGTAGTAATCAGAACAGTATGGTACTGGCACAAAAACAGATCAATGGAACTTAACAGAGAATCTAGAAATAAACCCACAATTTTATGGTCAATTAATCTTCGATAAAGAAGGCAGGAACATACAATGGAGAAAGGACAGTCTCTTCAATAAATTATCGTGGGAAAGCTGGACAATGACATGTTAAAGAATGAAACTGGACCACATATAAAAATTCTTTTTTAAAAATGTTTATTTTTGAGAGTGCAAGTGGGGGAGGGGTACAGAGGATCTGAGTGGACTCCACACTAACAGCAGTGAGCCCAATGTCAGACTCAAACTCATGAACTGTGAGATCATGACCTGAGCTGAAGCCACATGTTCAACTGACTGAGCCACTCAGGTGACCTTGGATCATATATAAAAATTCTTATACCATGTGTGAAAATAAACTCAAAATGGATTCAAGTCTTAAATATGACCGAAACCATACAATTACTAGGAAAAAACATAGGCAGTCAATTCTTAGACATCAGTCTACCAAGTATTTTTTGGATCTGTCTCCCCAGTCAAGGACAAGACCAGCAAAAATAAACAAATGGGACTACATCAAATTGAAAAGATTTGCACAGCAAAGGAAGCATCAACAAAAAGAACAGGTAAAACTTTTAATCGAAGAAGATATTTGCAAATGACATAATTGATAAAGCGTTAATATCCAAAATATATAAGGTATTTACAACTCAGTGTCAACAAACTAACTTAAAAAATAGGCAGAGGACCTAAATGGACATTTCTCCAAAGAAGACATACAAGTGGTCGAAAGACACATGAGAAGATGCTAAGTATCACTCATGATCAGGGAAATACAAATCAAAACCATAATGAGTTATCACCCAGCACCTTTCAGAATGGCTGTTATCAAAAAGACAAAAAACAAGTGTTGGTGAGGATGTGGAGAAAAAGGAACCCTCACGCACTGTTGGTGGGAATGCAAAATGGTTTAGTTGCTATGGAAAACATTGAAGGTTTTTCAAAAAATTAAAAATAGAACTACCATATAATCTAGCAGTTCCACTTCTGGATATTTATCCAAAGCAAATGAAAACACTTATTCGAAAAGACATATGCACTCTTGTGTTCACTGCCACATTATTTCCAATAGCCAAGTTAGAGAAGCAACTTAAGTGTCCACTGATAGACGACTGGATAAAGAAGATGTGGAGTGTGTGTGTGTGTGTGTGTGTGTGTGTGTGTGTGTGTGTGTGTAATGGAATATTACACAGCTATAAAAAAGACTGAAATCTTTTCCTTTGTGACAACATGGATGGACCCAGAGGGTATTATGCTAAGTGAAATAAATCAGACAGAAAGACATACCATATTATTTCACTCATGTGGAAGCTGAAAAATAAAATGAACAAACGAGAAAACAGAAACAGACTCATATATACAAAGAACTATCTAGTGGTTGCCAGAGCGGTGGGGGTTGAGGAGAAGGGGAAAATAAAGACGGGATTAAAAAGTACAAACTTCCAGTTATAAACTAAACATGACACAGGGATACAATGTACAGCATAGGAAATATGGTCAATAACATACAACAACGTTTCATCGTGACAGATGCTAGCTAAGATCTATGCAGTAATTCACAATGTATGTCAATGTTGAATCACTATATGTACACCTGAAACTAATATTGTTTGTCAACTACATTTCAGTTTAAAAAAAAAAAGGAATACATACCATGACCAAGTAGGATTTATCCCTTGGATACTAGGATGGTTCAAGTTACACAAATTAATAAATGTGATAGACCACATTGAGAATAAAAGATAAAAATCATAATTATCTCAGTAGCTATGAAAAGGCTTTTAACAACATACAGTACCCATTCATGACAAAAACCCTCAACAAGTTAAGTACAGAACATGTATTAACATAATAAGGGGCATATATGATAAACCCACAGCTAACATATTTCATGGAGAAAAATTGAAAGCGTTTCTTTTAAGATGAAGAACAAGTCCTAGCTAGGGTAATCAGGCAAGACCGAAAATATTAAGTATCAAAATCAGAAAGGAAGAAGTAAAATTTTCACTATTTGCTGTTATGATGTTTTATGTTGAAAGTCCCAAAGATTCAACTAAAAAAGATTGGATCTAATCAGTAAATTCAGTAATGTTGCAGGATATAATGGTCAATACACACAATCAATAGCTTTTTGGGGCACCTGGGTAGCTCAGTAGGTTAAGTGTCTGACTTTGGATCAGGTCATGATCTCATGGTTCATGAGTTAGAGCCCTTCATCGGGCTGTCTGCTGTCAGCATAGAGCCCACTTCGGATCCTCTGTCTCCCTTTCTCTATGCCCCTACTCTGCTGTTCTCGGTCTCCCTCAAAATAAATAAACTTTAAAAAATTTTTAAAAATCAATTGGGTTTCTATACAGCGAAACATCTGAAAATTAAAGAAAACTATCCCATTCACAACAGCATAAAAACAATAAAATAGTGAAGAATAAATTTATCCAAAGAAGTGACAAACCAGAGGACTTTGTGGAAAGATATCAAAGAAGACATAAACAAATGGAAGGACATCCTATGTTTGTGAATTGTAAAACTTACTGTTGTTAAAATATCTATGCTATCCAAAGCCATCTATAGATTCAACACAATCCCTATAAAATTTCCAATGGCATTTCTTTCACAGAAATAGAAAAGCATGTTAAAATCTGTACATCAACAAAAAAGACCAGAAATAGCCAGAGCAATCCTGAGAAAGAACAAAATTGGAAGCATCACACTTCCTGATTTCAGACTATAATACAAAGCTATAGTAATTAAATAAGTATGATGCTGGCATAAAAATAAGACAAAGAAACCAATGGACAGAATAGAGAAAGTGGAATTAATCATCCCACATATATAGTTAAGTTATATTTGATGAGGGAGCCAGCAACATCCACTGTGGAAAAGACAGTCTCTTCAACAAATGGTATTAGGAACAATAGAAAACCACACGCAGGAAAATAAAATGCGATCCCTGTCTTCTATCACTCAAAAAATTATTTCAAGACAGATGGGTGAAGGGGGGAATGTCAAAAAAGTAAAAAGGAAAAACCCCATACATAAGTAAGTAGTGGGATGCTTATTTTGTTTCCCAGAGTTTAATCCCAAGACTGCATTTCCTCCACCTACTCTCCTTTCCTCCTTCCCCTGGACTGTCAACAGTTAGAAAACTGGTGTGACGCCTCATGGATAAGGAAGAAAGGGAGGGAGTGAGGAACTTTCTGTCATCAAGGAAGCTGCAAGAGAGATATACTGTGGGCAAAAAAAGACAAGAAGAGGAAATGTAGATGTACATTCTGTTCTATTTTTATTTCCTATTCTTGCCTCTAAGATTACCCTAATCCTAAGTAGCAAACAGACAAATTGGGTTCTTGTCTTCCCCCTTTCTCAACTCCCAACCTGGCAAAGACTGCAATGTTAATTTGCTGGTATAGCTTCTGAAGTTAAAGGTGTCATGGAAAGAAGTAAGACTCTGGTCTTCTACTTTTGCCCCTCAGCTTGACACAGAACTACCTATTTCATGTGCTTGAGATTTGGTCATTATGAGGTCTCCTAGGATACAGAAAAAAAGAAAAATATATAACTCAAAATAGATTCAAGAATTAAATATAACACCTGAAACTATAAATCTCCTAGAAGAAACAGGGAAGGAGCTCTCCAATGTTGGTCTTGGCAAAGACTTTTTGGATAGGACTGCAAAGGCACAGACAGCAAAACAGTAAGAAAAAAACCCAGTAAGAATACATCAAATTTAAAAGATTCTGCACAATAAAACAAACTAGTAACATAATGAAAAAGCATACTATCAAACTAGAGAAAAATTTTGCAAACCATGTATTGGAATAAGGGGCTAAGAGCCAATATCTATAAGGAAATCTTTGAAGCCACTAGCCAAAAAACTAGTATGATTAAAAATGGGCCGATGAACTGAATAGACATTTTTCTAAAGAAGACATACAGATGGTCAACAGACCCATGACAAAATGCTCAACATCACTAATCACCAGAGAAATTCAAGAAAAAACCACAATGAGGTGTCACCACACACCTGGGAGAATGGCTAGCATCGAAAAAGAGATGACAAAGGGCTCCTGGGTGGCTCGGTCGGTTAAGCATCCGACTTCGGCTCAGGTCATGATCTCACAGTCCGTGAGTTCAAGCCCCGTGTCGGGCTCTGTGCGGACAGCTCAGAGCCTGGAGCCTGCTTCAGATTCTGTGTCCCCCTCTCTCTGACCCTTTCCCATTCATGCTCTGTCTTTCTCTGTCTCAAAAATAATAAAAATAAACATTAAAAATTAAAAAAAAGAAAAAGATGACAAGTGTTTTATGTGGAGAAAAGGTAGCTGGTATGTACTGTTGGTAGCAATGTCAACTGGTGCACTCACAATGGAAAACATTATGGAGGTTCCTCAAGAAATTAAAATTAGAACTACTACATGATCCAGCAATCCCACTTCTGAGTATATATCCAAAGGAAAGGACAATTGGTTATCAAAGAGTTATTTGCACTGTCCTGTTCATCGCAGCATTATTGATAATAGTGAATATATGGAAACAATCCAAGTGTTCACTAATGAATGAATGAGTGAAGAAGATAGTTACATACACACACAGAAATTTATTTCAGCCATTAGAAAGAAGGAGATCTTGCCATTTGCAACAACATGGATGGACCTTGAAGGCATAATGCTAAGTGAAGTAAGTTGGACATAGATAAATACTGTATGGTATCGCTTACATAGGGAATCTTAAAAAGTGAAACTCATAGAAGTAGAATAGTAGGCTGGAGGTCCAAGGGTACCAACATCCAGTTTTAACTTGATATGATTGTCGTTAGTAATTCTGCATTGTTATTTGAAAGTAGCAAAGAGTGGTCTTGTGTTCTCACCACAAAGAAGCAATGAAGATTACATAAAGCTAACAGTGGTAATCATTTTGCTATATGTAAGTATGTCAAATCAACATGTTGTACCCCTTCAATTTACAGAATATGCCAATTATATCTCAATAATGCTGGAAACTCTCCTCCCCCAAGCCCCCCAAAACCCCAAAGTGCAATTCAAATCCTGTTTCATCCAATGGGGTCATCTTGCCGCAGGTGTTACTGGGCCTGTGTGATACCAGCTATTCCATTGTGTCGATTACTCTTCACAGCCTAGCAGTGCTGGTGTCTTTACTTGGGCCAGAAGTAGTTGTGGGAGAATAAAGAACCAAGATCTTCAAACTCACTGCCCCAAGTTTTACTAAAACTGCGGACCTATCCCCAGAAGGTGATCAATTTTCTCAGCCTATGAAATTTCCCATGAATGGACTTTCAGGGGTGAAAAGTACCTCAGGAGTTAGTGAAAACTCCCCATCAAGTTCTAAAAACTTTGAGGAGTGGTCTGATGGGAGTGAGCCTGAGGAACCTGAAAACAAAGTTGTCAACATACAGATTTGTCCCATGGAACCCTATGATGCCCCCATGTTCCCCCTAACTTGAACATCGAAGAGGTGGCTTGGGATGGCTTTGAGTCCAGCAGCTTAGATACTGAAATAAATGCAGCAGGTGGAATCCCAGCTGTAAGATCTGGTGCCTCAGGGAAACAACAGAACATTCCTACTTTGCTTGCACTCATTGAAGAATCTGTGCCTTTGAAATCAAGCCTGCCTCCAAAGAATAATCTTGTACAAAGCAAGGATGACCCAGACCAAATCAAGCTACCAAGAGGGTTGTCATAAGAAAGGTGACTTAAGGTTCCATTTGAACTTGGTTTAGGAGAGGAGTTTACCATTCAAGTAAAATAGAAGCCAGTTCAAGATCCAGAGTTGTACAAGATCTAAGTACAAGATCCAGAAATTAAGCCTTCAGCTGCTATTCTTATTTTGCCTAAACTGAGGACAGAAATGATTTCCAACAAGGATGATGCTCACGAGTGATGCGGTTTTCCTCAAAATTTTTTTTCAAATGTTTGTATTTTCTTTACTTCTGGAATTGTCCTGGAAAAAGGCAGTACATTCCACCTTTCCACAGCTACTAGTCAGAAGCATGCAGGCTCCTTCCCCCCAAAAAACAGCATGGAGCCTCTCACCACCTGGGCATTAGCCAGAACTCAAGGACTTATACTTTGGTTGATACAGACTGGAAAAAAGAATGCTTTTGGGTTTTCTTGTCTGCAAAGCCCACTTTTCAGGTATTTGTTTTTTGTTTTTTTTTTTAAGTAAAATATTTTCCCTAAATTTACACCCATTGTCACAAGTTATGGTCTTCCCAGTTCAACACCCCTTCATTTCCCCAACCTTCAGACTCTCTCGCAGTAATAATTGCTACAGCAAATTTTCTTTTCTATTTTTTAGTGTAGACAATCTTTACTGGCAGGTGTTAAAGGTGCAAAATGGTGACAGATCCAGAGGGATGGGGAAGGAGGTGGGGCAAGTTTCCCCTTCCCCCAAGTGAGGACCCTGTAACCAAGCTAGTGGGGTGAGAGAACTTAACTGTGGCCACCGTGAAGAACAAGCTCACAGGCAGGAAGGATCCTCAAAACACAGGGTACACTAGAAAGGACAGGGTCTGTTTCCCATCCTCAGCAGCTTGATTCCTGCTCACCACACACCTGGACAGCTTAGTGCAGGAGTTTTGGGGGGCTGGACTAAACCTATCCCTCTGCAAACTCAGGAATCTGCCCCCTACCTCAGTTTCCCTCCTCCCAGTGATTAGCAAGGTTGGATCACCAAGCTCTGTAAAGGGCCTGGTCCAGCACAAAGTGAGTAATTTCCATTGGTCGAAGAAGGATTTACTGGAAATATTAGACATTCCTTAGATCTGATCTATAGGAATAGTGTTTGAATATGGCAACTTATATTTGTTCCACTGCTGGGAGGAGAATAGTAAAGTTCGTGTGTTCTGTGCAGAAAATAAGGGCCCACAGCTACAGACACAGGCTGAGAGATGGTAGACAGAAAAGAGCATGAAGTAGGGGTACATTTTTTAAAATGTTTATTTTTGAGAGAGAGAGAGAGAGAGAGAGCACGCACTTGCATGAACAGGGAGGGACACAGAGAGAGGGAGACACATAGAGAGAGGGAGACACAGAATCTGAAGCAGGCTCCAGGCTCTGAGCTGTCATCACAGAGCCCTACATGGGGCTCAAACCCATGAACTGTGAGATCTTGACCCAAGCTAAAATTGGATGCTTAACCAACTGAACCACCCAGGTGCCCCAGCGGTATGATTTTAAGTGCAGTGGAAAACCTGTGCGTCTCTGTGGCTGACTTTACTGTTGCAACATGGATGGAAGTTAAAGACAATACAAGCCTATGTAGGAGTCTGTTGAAGGTACTGATAACCATGTGATTGGTCTGCTGGTTGGGGTGATCAGTCTCTAAGGCAGTGGTTAAAGCTGAAACAGGAAGTATTTTCAGCAATACGAGAAGCTAAGGAGGTTAGGATAGATTCTGGCCAAGGTCTCTAAAGGAAATACAAAAGGAATGGTAACTCTTCTGCTCTTTCATTCCACCTCTACCTTTAGCTCTATCATAGAAAGTCAGTGAGCTTACGTGCACGTGTTGAATTACATAGCTGTTGATCTGAATGGAAAAACTGTGTGAAAGAAAAAGGTGAAATGAACTGATTTCTAAGGATGATTTATGGTATTTCCTGTCAATGAAGCATCAAGAAACTATTATTTTTAAGTAGGCTCCACACCCATTGGGAGCTCAAACTCACAACCCTGAGATCAAGAGTCACATGCTCTACGACTGAGCTAGCCAGGCACCTCAAGAATTGATTTTATATTATATACTTATGGACAGGCCAAGTAGGATATAGGTTATGCAAATCACTGGAACTAAGTAACTGTCTCCCCTTTACCAGATTTCACTCAGTGATGGTAATCTTTTATTTGTACAGGATCTAAACTTTTTATACACTTTTATACATTTCTTTCATATGAGGTGCATAATAACCCTGTAAAGTTTGTAGAGCACATATTACTCCACCGTGACAAGTGATTAAATTCAGACATACACAGATCCAATAGCTTGCCCCAGGTCACATATTCAGGTCAAAGCAGAGCTAGGCCTGGAACCCCTATCTCAGTACTGTTAGTTTTTCCTCCTTGGTTTTTGGCATAACCAGCAGAGGACATTCTACTTTGACCTGGATCAGGTTTAAATGACTTAGACTTCGGAAAAGGTGCTGGAACTTCCTTCCTTGGTGGGCAATTCCAGCCTATTACTGTTTTCAGAGGAGCAGTTAGGGGCTTACAGTGTGAAGGGGGTGCCTGCTGCTTCTTTTCAAGAGGAAAAACAAGATGCTTTAAATAGATTTGAAGGAGAACATTTCTCCTTGAAGATCTTTGTTTTGATAAAGAGAGACAATTTAGTAGCAGCCTAGTGCAGAGAGAATTATGATGGCTTGCATCAACTGAGCTCTTGGTCGGTAGTTTTATTTCCACAAAATTGTGCTTGGAGAGTTTTAAATGACATGGTTTCTCAAAATATCAGTAGTACAAAATGAACAAATCAAATTCCAATTAATTTTATGGATATAATATTGCAATGATGTATTTTAGTCAAATAAAAATACATTTACTCAGAACTTAAGTATATAGGAGTATGGGCAAAGACAGCTGTATCAGAATTGATGTTTTATGTTTCCTTCACTGATATTCATTCTCTGCAAACAATTATTAACTAAGCCTATTTCCTGTGACTAATATATATATATAAGTAGAATAAGCATTACTAATTTTTGGAGGGCTCTTGTTTTGTTTTTGATTTATAAGGCTACAGTAGACTTGGGAATTTTTGTTAGGTGCCATTTCCATAAGGGAAATCAACACAAGAAGGTGCATTTGTTTATAATAACTTTCATGGGCCTTGGGGAGCTGTTTAAGGTGAAACCGTATTCATGACTCTCTCCCTTTTCTCAAGGCCAAAGCTGGTTTGTACATGTATCCCACCAACAACACAGGCAGGGGACTAGACCAACACTATCTCAGACATTTGATCTGAACCAGGCTTCAGATTTTGTCCCTCACCTGGTTTGTGACTTTACAGAGAAGGAGTTACCTTACTTGGATGGATTCTCAAAGTGGTGTGGGTTCTGCATGTGGGCTGACCTGGTGGGGACATGGGTCACAAGGACTGAAGTGCACCTCTGGGTCAGCTGAATTACATACAGCATTTACTAACAGTGGCAGCTTTACTAGGAGTTGACTGCCAAATCATGGTCCAGGGATTAAGTTAGGTCGTGGGGGTATAGCAGTGTCTAAGGTCCAAGGGGATCAAATGATAATATACTTAAACAGGGTAAGAAGCAGGGGGTCGAGCTGGGAATAAGTTAGATAGTTGATAGGTGGTAGGTGGGGCTTGTGGTTCAGGATAAAGGCCATGAATAAAGAGAAGCTCTGGAAGCCTGTGAAGACATTTGAAAAAGGGTATATAGCTCATCTATTCAAAGAAAATGCTAACTGCCACGAAGACAAAAAAAATATTTTCTTTTAAAAAAAATTTTTTTAACGTTTATTTATTTTTGAGACAGAGAGAGACAGAGCATGAACGGGGGAGGGGCAGAGAGAGAGGGAGACATAGAATCGGAAGCAGGCTCCAGGCTCTGAGCCATCAGCCCAGAGCCCGACGCGGGGCTCGAACTCACGGAGCGTGAGATCTTGACCTGAGCTGAAGTTGGCCGCTTAACCGACTGAGCCACCCAGGCGCCCCAGAAAACAAACAAATATTTTCTAAGGAGAAAGTTAAAGAACCCTGTCCTGTATGGGCTCAACAATCCATCAAGTGTATGATGGGAGATATTGCTCCTCAGTGTTGCAACCAGACATCCTGGGAAGATTAAATAAAGTCAACATGATGACAAAACCAACTCTTGGTAGACACTGAAAGAAATGAACCTAAATGTTTTTCAGGTTCTGGGGGAGGTGAAAAACTCCCAACAGGGATTTAATGTTTTTAAATTAGGTTTGTGGCTTTTCTCAATAAAAAAATTTACAAAAGATTGGAATTGCTATGCAATACAGGATTGAGAGGTTTTAGCCTTCAGTGAGCAGACAGTTGTCTTTTCTGGGTCTCTCTGGATCTCTCTACTAATTGGCCCCTGCAGAACTTCTTCAGGCAAGATTAAGTATGTATTCCTTTAGAAGAAAAGGGCCCATTTTCCAGCCCTAGTACTTTTCTCTCTTCAACTCCTCTTAACCTCTTTTCACGTCCCATTCTAGTACCAAGTACCTTAGCTCCAGAGTGTTTTTGAATGTTTATGCAGTTTATCATGCACTATTAGAGCTGGAAGGAACATTAGAAATAACGTGTGAAGGCATGGTTTTGTGGATTAGAAAATTGAGTTCTAGGGTTTTAGCCATAGTGATAGACAATGGAGCTGAATTTAGAACTCAGCTGTCATGACTTCATTGCATCCTATAGGAGATTGGGAAATAACTTATTTCAAAGGTAAATTATACAGAAATGTGTAGCAAATATGGGGATGCCATCAGAATATAAAGAGGTAATTCTTTTGTTTTTAGTTTGAATTACTGCTCCAGTTGTGGGAACTAACTTTTCATAGCTAGCTAAAATCCACTGGCTATAATGTTTAAAACTAAAAAGCAGCTGTTTGCCCTTAAAACTGGTCTACTGACTAGTTAAATAAAAAGATTTCCAGGTCAAAGGTCAACAGATCAGGTTAATAGTTTAGTTAACTCAATTTCATTAACAAAAACATTGTTTCCTCATTCTGTTCCAACCCCCATCCCACCCCCACCTCTGAATCACCTCAGGTTTGAAAAATCACCTTGAAACAATTGTATCAAATTGCTGACTCCATGTCTATGATTGCTAGCACCGAGATCCATTCCCATTTCTAGTTTGTATGCTGTAGTTTGTCTAACAGTAGGAGTGTAGTATTAATCCTGAAGCCGATTAATCCTGAGCCCTTATTACTGGGGATGGGGAGGAGGAGGGGGTGAGGCAACCATGCATCATTAGAAAATATTTTCAGGCTATTAACCAATGATCTATTCTTTTTTTGAAATGAGCTAGGTGGCTCATTTTATTATGAAGGAATGGGACAGTGTAGAAAGAAGCAAACACTTGCAATTCTTCCTGGTTTTAGTTTCCAAAAGCCTTAGCCCATCCTTCAATAGCTTTCTGAGACAGAGTATGAGAAGTAAATCGAGTTGGTAGGTCCTCTCCACTATTAAGATTTAAAGTATACCTGTCAAGAGTTTTATATGAACGTACACCTGTGATCCTATTGTGTACTCTTAGAGGTTTTACAGGACTTACTTAACAAAGTCTTTATTCTACCCTTAAACTTGATTGCTAGTTTGGCCACATAAAGAACTTTTGAGATGATGGGGATTTTGGGAATCTAAATTGCTTACACAGAATTTAAAGCCACCATCCTATTTTTAGTCACCTCTATAGCATTGGGGGACTCTAGTCCCTGATGGGAAAATCCTATCATTTGGCTCCTCACCAGTGTCCATGCTCTCACATTCTTCCTTGTTGTTGAGCCATTTACCAATTCTCTATCAGATTTCCATCTTCACATGGGTGGTGCCTCAGAGATTCTTTAGGACAGAGTGTGTCAATCTGTTTCTCATTCTAATAATTTTGGGCCCCAGATTAAATCCCTCATGAAGCCATATTGGGTCTTACGCTTTAGGCCACTTCAGAGTAGAAACCATTATACTGGAAAGGAAATTAGCAAGCATCTCGATCAGTATTTACCAAAGAGGGTTAGAATATGACGACACTGGAAGACTATACAGGTGGTGCATAGACAAGTAGGTTTGTTTTAAGTAGGAACTTATTTTAGTGTATTTTTGAAAAATATAACTAGCTATTGTGTCAATGAGGATTCCATTTAAGTACATGTAAATTGAAACTATGTAAAAATGATTGAAAAGATTTCAAGAAAAATACTAAACAAACAATATAAGGGATCTAATGGTACAGCAACAGTACAGTATTGAATCCTTCCGGACAGTTTGTTAAAAAAGGCAAAAAAAAAAAAAAAAACGTTTAATGAATGGTCAATGTTGGAGGAGTGGTCAATGTTGAGACTGATTCTTACAGGTCAGAGTTTGTCAACCTGGACACTATGGGCAGCGTAACTCATTGTTGTGGAAGGTCTCTTGCATTGTGGCATGTTTAACTGCATCCTTGGCCTCTGGCCACTAGAGGTCGGTAGCACCTCTCCTCTACTTGTGACAACCAGAATGTCTCCAGACATGATGAAATGTCCCCTGGATGGCAAAACTGCTTCCTTTGAGATCCACTGTTACAGGTTAATGTAGCTGTACTTGAGGGCTAATAGGTTGTGACATAATTAGTCTTCTTTTGTGTTCTCTTTAGATGCTTCTGGTAGTATGGGGTAGTTGAAGGACCAAGGGCTTAGGACTCATCAAACCTGAGCTTAGATCCCAGTTGTCACTTATTTGCTGTGTGACCTTGGGTCAATTATTTAATCTTGGGCTTTTCGTTAGTAAGAGGAATAACCGTGCCTCCCTACTTCTCTGGGCTATGTTAGAACCACATATGGCATTGTGCCAGACATAGTCTGGTCTCACTAGATGTTAGTTCCTCTGACTCTTCTTTCTGCTTCCTCCAATAGGGGTTGTTGAAGCAGGAGGACCAAAGGATGGAAATAGGTGAACTTTCTGATGCAGATTCTAATCCCTGACCCAGATCTGAGTTCTTGTGAGTTGCATAACTTTGCCAAGTAGAACATTTCAGGTTTGGCCAGACGGAGTGTGTAAGAGATTTGTAGCTGGAGACATCTAAGAATATGTTTATGTAGATTTGCACTTAATTTACAACACACTGCTGAAGTCCTTATACACAAAACATGGAAACTGCCTCCCAAGTGGCAAGGACAGCAGGTGGCCATCAAACCTTATACTATGTGCTTTTGGACCTTATTTCCACTGGTATCTTGAAAAGTGATCACTTTGGGGAAACTGAGCGAATAAATACAACTACTTTTAGATCGTTCTATAGATCTGGAAGTCATTTGGGTAAAGGTCACATTTCTTTATGGGGCTGACCTTACTGACTCATCTGCTTTCATCCTTAATGCCAACCTACACCAAGCACATACTCTATATTTGGACCCTGTGGGTCAGCCCAGACATACTGCTCTTGCTGCAAAACACACGTGAGAGGATTTGTGTAGTGGATAGCTAAGAGAAAGCCAACTTGATACATACTCTACGGGGAAGGAGGTGTGAGGCACTCAGCATGAGAAGTGTAGGAAAAGGGACATCACAAGGATGCTGCCTCAAACAAAACAGTGTTAAAGGGCTTGCTGGGGAGTTACTTAAACAGAACCACATTGTATTTGCATATGGAAACCAGAGACAGGATCAATGGGGGGAGGAGGAACAGGAAACCTAATGCCAGATTGTTTACCTTCTGGACTTGACTTTGCCCACTTAATAGCAGTCTGCAAATCACTTTATCTTTCAGCACCTCAGTTGCTTCCCCTGAAGAACAAAGTTTACTCCGCCTACCTCTCAGAGTATTATCAAGATCAAATGAAGCAACATATGTGAATGAGAAATTTGAAGCCCTGAGTGTGGCAGGTGTTACCTAGTGAGGCCTAATGAGGCATTAGAGACCAAGAAACAAAGAAGCAGCACAATTTGCAAGTAGTAACAACAATAGTGATAAATGTGTTAAATGTGCATATGCCTAAAGATTTACATGCTTTATTGATTATCTTTACAGCTCTGTGAACTAGGTATTTTTATTCCCATTTACCAAAATTAAATAATTTGTTCAGGGAAAGAACTAAACTCAATCCTGTTTCTAGAGATTGTGCTCTTTTTACTATTACACATGCTTCCTCCAAATTATTTGCACATTGGTAGGCTGTTGGTATGGGGATCATTCTCCCTAACTTAGTATTCAGCGCTGTGATTCCCCACCTTAGAAGTGTATGCAGGCTTTGATCTAGCAAATCTGTTGTAAGAAACTTGTTTGGGGGAATGCCTTTCCCATTTTCTTGAGTATGTGAGCTCTAACCATGCAGAATTCAAGCATTCTGGTCATGGGCCTGAAGACAGACTTGCCTTCACACCTGAAAAGCCACAGCACCTGCTACAAGGAAAGGTGGAGGGAAGAAATGTCTGTGTGGGGAAGTTGAGATCTTTAATTCCTATATTCTTGTTGCATTGTTGCTGTAACAAGTCACCAAAAATTTAGTGGCTTAAATCAACACAAATGCGTTATCGTACAATTTTGTAGGTCAGAAGTCTGACATAGGTTTCACTGGACTAACATCAAGACGCAGCAGGGCTAAATTCCTTTGTGGAGAATCTAGAAGAAAGTGTTTTCCTTACCTTTTCAAGCCTCTGGAGACAGCCTTCAGTGGTTCATGACCACTTTCCTCAATCTTCAAAATCAACAGTTATTCATGTACTCTTTCACCACGACCCTTCTCTCTGACTGACTACACCCAGGGAAGGTTCTCCCCCTTTTAAAGAATCATGTGATTAGATTGGGCCCACCTGGGTAATCCAGTCTATTCTCCCCACCTCAAAGCCCTTAACCTTAATTACACTTGCAAAGTTCCTGTTGCCATAGAAGGTAACATATTCACAAATTCTGGGGATTAGGGTGTGGAGATCTTTGAGGGGCATTAGTTTGTTTACCACAATCCCCATTCAGATTACAAGTACAACAGGCATAAATAGGTTTGGGAACAAACACAATTGACTGCTGATAAACATACAACTAGTTTAAGGGAAACAGAAGTGTGTGGATGTGCTAGGGAGCAGCTGACTGATATACTGTGACTACTCAGTATGCATTGTGCATATCTGTCTCTTTTATAGAGGGAATGGACAGAGTTGGTTAGTCTGGAAATGGTTAAATGGCAATCAGTAGAATTTCTACTGCCATTTTGTGGGGCAGGTTTGGGAAGCTGAGTTTGATACTGTTGTTAGGAACTTGAATTCTGGTCATTTAGCTCCCAGGGACAAAACAGTTAAAAACTATTCTTGACCCCATTTAGAAGTGAAGTGAGAGAGACACCTGCTATCTATTTGGAATGGGTATCCTTTGATTTTGAGGTGAGAAGCTGGAGTGTTATTTAAGGCAACTGATGTAGAGCTAGGGAGGAACAGGAATAAATAAATCTTAAAAAAATTGAATTTGGCTCAATATTTCTGTGAAGATAAATGCCTTTTTCCCTCTCCTCAGCCAAAGATTTTAACATCTTCTAAGTTCCAAATGAATCATGAATATGTCTCACTTGTAGCTCTTATAACATGGGGTTGAAATTATTTGGTTTCACACTCAGACTGGATGCTTCTTGAGGATAGGCCCTGTATCTGATTTTATTTTTGTATGGCATCATCTGGTCCATTGTCTGTTACAGAGTGAGGGCATGCAAATATTTGAAGGAATAGATGAAGTCTACCCACCTCCTACATCCCCTTTTTCCAGGAATAGCTATTCATTTATACCTATGGTTGTCAGCCAGGGTCATACATAATCTTTTTGAAGGAGTAGGGGGTCCAACTTCATATCTCATGAGAGGTTGGAAACGGTGCTTGGCAATGATGGTTTAAGTTAGGACCAGATTTTTTGTTGATGGGAAAAGGGCTGTCTTCCAGATCAATTCTGTAAGGTTCTGTTGTGCTGGCTGGTTCTCATTTTCTCTTTGTTTAGTTTAAAAGCAGAGTCAAGTTGACTAGCACAGCAGAAATCTGTAGAGCTAATTGCCTTAGAGGTAGCCAGCAATGTTGCTGTGTGATGATGCATTTGTGTAATCCTTTTAAACATAGGATTGCTATTTGAAGTGATTTGCAATGATCAGATAAGCCAATAAAACATGTAACATCCATTTTCTCTTCAAATGTTTAATGAAGTAGACATGGCATCATGTAAGTAGAATTAAACGGAGTTGTTTACAGTGTGTTTACTGTTTTTTGTCAGTTATTTCAGGGTCATTGTTTCTGTAAGATTATTTTGCCAATGGTATAAATCTTCTCAGACTATTGTTCACAAAAGTGGGATGAACTATGGATATGGTATATAGATAATAACATTGTTACAGTTGTAGATTTGTCCCTAGATTTCAACAATTCTCCTACCTTAACTACATTTGGAGGTGGTCTAAATTCACTTTGAAAATAGTTGATGTTTTTTGTATCATAGGGGTGCTCTCTGCTGAATGGTAGAGAAATCAGTGTAAAATAATTGGTTCTATCACCACTTTTGGTCTGATTGTTCTTTTATTTATTTATTTTTAACGTTTATTTATTTTTGAGACAAAGAGAGACAGAGCATGAATGGGGGAGGGTCAGAGAGAGAGGGAGACACAGAATCTGAAACAGGCTCCAGGCTCTGAGCAGTCAGCACAGAGCCCAACGCAGGGCTTGAACTCACGGACCGTGAGATCATGGGCTGAGCTGAAGTCGGATGCTTAACCGACTGAGCCACCCAGGCGCCCCTGGTCTGATTGTTCTTGTTCTCAATTCATGTGAGTATTTCTATCAGATTGGTTAATGTTATTTTACTTTGGCCTTGTGGTGTTTGAATTGTATGCATTCTAAGAACATTATGGTCTCCTGGTAGGTCTGAATTAAATGCAGCAGGAAAAGATAAAAAATAGCTTTACTTATGCAATTTACTTTCATAATCAACATTTATGAGTAACGAAAAGTAGAAGAAACCATGAGTGATTTCGTGGAGTTTTTCTGGAGGCTAAATTTTTTAATCATTTGGAGAAAGCCAAATCTAAGAATTATCTGCGGCAGCAAAATACTACAAAAGGTAAAATCGTATGTGTATTGGTCAGAGATGTCCAGAGAAACAGAATCAATAAGATGGATACATTTATATACTTATAAATATATCTATCTATATCTATATGTATGTCTATACAGAAATTTATTATAATGAATTGTCTCATGTGTTTATAGAGGCTGAGAAGTCCCAAGATCTTCAGCTGGCAAGCTGGAGAACCAGGACAGCTGGTTCCCAAAGCCGGCAAGCTTGACATCCAAGAAAAGCCACTGTTTCAGTCTGAGTTTGAAGGCTGGAAAAGAAAGACCAATGTTGTACCTCAAGAAGTCAGGAAGGATGAGTCCCCTCTTACTCAGCTTCTTGTTCTATTCAGGTCTTCAGTTGATTGAATGAGGCCTGTCCATACTAGGGAGGATAATCTGCTTTACCTAGTCTGCTTTCCTCAGTTTACGCATAAAATTAATAACCACGGTATACAAGAAAGCATTCCTTCAAGAATCCCCTGGTGCTGCTAGAATTCTGTTCAGCAATGATCAAGAGCCTCAGCTGACACAGATTCTTTCTATAGAGTAGAAAATAAGCATATATCTGTACTTATCCATTTGTCACTTTGGGTAACAGAAGATACCTGATGATCAGCATTCAGTAAAAAAAGATGTGACAACTTTCAGATGCAACTAAAGCAAGTTTTAATTTACTTTTTAAGAAAAGAAGGCAGCTGTTAGGCATTCCTTTCCGCTGGCATGTGAAGAGTTCTGTGATTCTACTCCTCAGTAAAACAAGGATAACTACTAAAAACTATAAAATAAAGTCCGAACACTGAAAAATCTACACATTTTTCTAAGGGCATACAGCAAATGAAGAAACATTTATTCAAGAAAATCTCTTAAGGGGCACCTGGGTGGCTCAGCTGGTTAAGCATCGGACTTTGGCTCAGGTCACGATCTCATGGCTTGTGAGTTTGAGTCCCACGTTGGGCTCTGTGCTGTCAGTGGAGAGCATGCTTTGGATCCTCTATATCCCTCTCTCTGCCCCTTCCCTGCTCTCTCTCTCTCTCTCTCTCTCTCTCTCTCAAAAATAAATAAACATTAACATTTTTTAAAAAAAGAAAATCTCTTAAAACTGAGTAATAACAGTAAGAGTCTGTGGCACATAAGCCATAACCAGCCTTCTCCCCATCAACTTGACAGAAGCTCTACTTGTAGTGAGTGTGGCCAAGAAGATGGGGCTCTCTCTCTCCTGAGTTTCTGATCAAGAAATATGGTATATCATCAGGAGGTGCAGGTATCCAGCACTTTTCATTCTCTCAAACTCTGAGTTGAAGAGGCTCCTGTACTGTTGAGTGTGACTGAGAGGTCAGAGTTCCCTTCATCCACCCAACCACCACTCATGGGGCAGAAGATCTTCCCTGGGCATGTCAGGCCAAGGGTACTGAGGTCCCCGATGTGCTTGTCTTAGTTCGCTTGTAGAACAGAGGTTCCAAGCCAAGAGAAGTAAGCCAAGAAAAATCACAGGCTGTCACACTTGCCCAGAGTTTGAAAATTTTGCTCAAGGAGAGAGACAATCCAGAAAGAAAGATCAATCTGAAGTTCTCCCCAAAGGTACTGATTTTATTTGAGAAAAAAAAATGTGAGGAAGTTTAAACCTAAGGATGCTCTCAAAAATAATGGATATCTAAAAAATGGAAGTTTTGGTGGAAGCAAATAAGAGGTGGCAGGTAATTGCTCTAAATTAAAAGCAGTAAGTGGAATCACAGACTGGCTAGTTTAACCAGTGAGAACTGCAGAGGGACAGCCAAGAAAGAGCCTTCTTCAGGTTAGAACAAACCTCAACGACTGGTCCTAACAACTACTACTGCCAGAATTTAATTGGATGAGTTTATGGAACAATTTATGTCCAAGGACATTGTTGACAACAGTAGAACAATTAGTGGAGTGAAACGGATGTGATACTAAATGAGGCAGACATTTTAACAGAGAGGTAGGGAAAGGACAAAGAGAGTTCTGCTAAAACCACGTTGTGGTTTTGTGGCTGTAATGAACAGGCTGGGTGGCTCATTTGGTTAAGCATCCAACTCTTGGTTTTGGCTCAGGTCATGGTCTCACAATTTGTGGGTTCGAGCCCCCCGCATCGGGCTCTGTGCTGGCAGCACAGAGACTACTTGGGGTTCCCTCTCTCCCTCTCTCTCTGCCCTTTCTCTGCTCTCTCTCTCTCTGAAATAAACAAATAAGCATTAAAAAGAAAAGTGTGAGAGAGGGAGACACAGAATCCAAAGCAGGTTCCCGGCTCCACACTGTCAGCACAGAGACTGACTGGGGGCTTGAACTCATGAACCGCGAGATCATGGCCTGAGCCAAAGGCAGACACTTAACCAACTGAACTAAATACAGAGAATAAACTGAGAGTTGCTGTTGGGATGTTGGCTGGGGGGATGGGCCAAATGGGCAATGGGCATTAAGGAGGACATTTGTTGGGATGAGCAGTGGGTGTTATATGTAAGTGATGAATCACTGGGTTCTGCTCCTGAAACCAATACTACACTGTATATTAATTAACTTGAAAAGAAAAGAAAAGAAAAGAAAAGAAGCTCCAGAGAAGGGGGATAAGAATCAGTATCCAGGGTTTCTACAATGTGTTACCTAAAATTTCCAGTTTTTAACAAGAAGATATAGGATGTGCAAAGAAATAGGTGTGACCCACGTACAGGGAAAAATGTAGGCAACAGAAGCTGCCTGTGTGAGGAACCAGATGTCAGATTTAACAGAATTTAAGGCAGCCATTATATGCATCCAAGGAACTAAAAGGAAACCATAGTTTCCTAAACCATGGTTTACCTTCCTAAAAGAAGTAAAGAAAGGTAGGGGCACCTGGGTGGCTCAGTCGATTAAGCGTCCGACTTCGGTTCAGGTCATGATTTCATGGTTCCTGGTTTTGAGCCCCGTGTTGAGCTCTGTGCTGACAGCTCAGAGCCTGGAGCCTGCTGATTCTGTGTCTCCCTCTCTCTCTGCCACTCTCCTGCTTGTGCTTTCTATCAAAAATAAATAATTGTAGAAAAAAAGCATTTTAAGAAGTAAAGAAAGGTACAGTGATGGTGTTTCATCAAATAGAGAATATCAATAAAATATATAAATTATAAAAATGAATCAAATTGAAATTCTGGAGTTGAAAATACAATAATTGAAATGAAAAATTCACTCAAGCTTAACAGTAGTTTTGAACTGGAAGAAGAATCAAACTTAGGGATAGATCAGTAAAGATTATACAGAAAAATGGAGACAAAAAATGAAGAAAAAATGAACAGAACCTCAGAAAAATGTGGGAAACCACTAAGCACATCTATATATGTGTATTAGGGGTACCAGAAGGAGAGGGGAGAGAAGCCAAAACAAAAACAAAAATCCAAAGAAATAGTGGCTGAAAACTCCCAAAATTTGATGAAAATCATTAATCTACATTTCTAAGAAGTGTAACAACTTCCATGTAAGATATACTGAAAGATTCACCACAACACATCATTGCAAATATGATAAAATCCAGAGAGAGAAAATCTTGAAATCAAAAGAAAAATGACTTGTTATGTACAAGGGAACACTAATAAGATTAACTGCTGACAGAAACAATGGAGGTTATAAGAACACAACTGTCCAGATTCAGTAATGCTGAAGTACATAAGTCATAACTTTATAAAGCTGCAGCCCCAGAAAAGAACTTCCACATATGGCAAATTATGAGGCAGTACTTCCTAATCCTGTGTGCATTGTAGGCATCACTAATCAATCCCAATCCTTTTCCCCTTTGAATATAGTTTTGGCCTCAGAATCCTGACAACCAACCATCCAGGTGCCCACTGCCAGTCAACCGGAGCATGCATAAGAAATGAAATACAGTTTTTATCATGCTAGCCTCATTTCACAGGCGAGGAAACCCAGGGCTAGAAGCCACAGTGAGTTAAAGGCAAAGGCAGAAGTAGCCCCCAAATTTCCTGACAACTGGTCCACAATACCACTTCTCATTTGTTCAGATCCAGCCATTATCCCAGGTCCTTTTAACTTTCTATCTCAGGAGTTTTGTGAATTTTAACCAACCAACCAACCTTGTTTGTTCTACACCATATGAATGGAGAGCTTGAGGACTGGAGCATTTATGCTTGAAAAGAAATGATTCATTGGTACAGAGGATATATATATCTTAAAAAACTCAGACTTCTGTGGGATTTCCCTAGGGTTCAAAGCTTTGTTCCTGAAGCACATTTTTCAGTCTTTCTGAAGGTAGTGGAATTAGCTGAGATAAAGTAGCTTCCTGCCATCCTTCCCCCTCACACAGGGGACCTCTTGCTGGTGAGACTAAGCATTACTAGTACTTCAGAAGGAGTACTAAATGTCCATGGGTAAAGCCTCTCATTTGTCTCCAGTTTTGAAGATGGAACTAGCCGGGGTAACTGGTGCCTGAAGTTAGAAAACTATAGCAAGTGTGTAATTAATTCATACTTATTAATACACCCGCCAACAGGAATTTGACAATCTAATGTACCTCTTGCCTTTAGGTTTTTACTTATTTAGTTAGGTTTCTCCCACTCTTTCCTCTCTTGGTTTGAAGAATTAGCCCTGCGAGCTCACCTGGCTTGGTAAATCAGGTGTAACAAAGAGCCTCTTGCCCCTGCCCAAATTGATTGGGAAATATCAGTGATTGAGTGAGTATGAATCACAGCTTCCAAGGAGAATTCAACAATGCCTCTTCCCATTACCTTCACCTATCCTCTTCTCATGTAGTTCCCTGCCTCTTGCAAGTCCATCCCTGAATCCTGGAAGCTTTCTTCCTTTAAGAGGCCTACCATATAGGTGGGATGATATTGGCATTCCAGAAAGTGAGGATTGCAGCTGTTTTCTCTTGGGTGTTGACACTAATGGCAGGGGCTGCTACCACTGCATTCTACTCTCCAATCTCCTATCCATCTTACTGATTTTGCTGAGACTAGCTTACAATGAGAACTTCTAGATAATATCTATCTCCAAGGATTCCCCAGAAATACTTTGTAAATAGTTAACTGCTATATTTTATTTATTATTTTAGCTAAATCCACTCAGATTGTTCCTACAAACACATCTGTGTGAAATTTGGTAGATGGAGATGTAAAAATCTGTCTCATCTATTGGCTTCTTTTAGATGATATTCCTCTTTCTTTTCAGACAACAGCCCTTTAGGCTTGGAACAACTTGCACTGTTGATACTAGGAAGGTGGATAGCTACCAGTGGTTTCAGATGGAGCTCAAGCCTTCTTGCATTGAGATCAGGTTGCCTATTCCCGAAGCCCTGCTTTATGAGAGGCTGGAGGTGTGTATATCTTGCCAGCCTCCTTGGAGTGGTGCAGCCATCTGGCATTTACCTTCTATGTGACTTCGCTATGGTGTGTGTGCAACATAATTATTTCATTATTTCATTGCATCACTCTGGATGCCTTTACCTTCTATTTTAAGTATAAGCAAAAAGAAAACATATATTATTTATTAGTTTTATTAATATTTATATTAATTTAGGGAATGGTTCTTTGCTGGCTTTGTGTTTGGGGCAGTTTGGAAGTGTTTGATGTTTAACATAGGAGCAAGTGTTTCCTTTGTGATAAATCACTGAGAATGTTTTCAGAGTTGGTAAATCTTGGGCCAGTCAAGTCTCTTCTAAATTGAGGGGAGAGTTTCAAGATTTAGCTGGGACTTTGTGAATGTTGAAAAATATTGACTTCACCCAGATGTTGACCATAGTCCAGTTTCAGAATTTCCATGATGCATCTCTGGACTATACTTCATGCCAAACTCATAATCTCTTTATGGTCAATAGAAACAAACCAACAAAACCCCTTTCAGATCATTTGAAATAATAAGCAATTGACATAGAAAACTTTATAGGAAAGGTGGAGGAGGGAATTTGTCATATATCCCATCACAAACAACTGAAAAGAAAATCCTCTTTACACCTATTTGCTCTCCTCCAAAGCCCTTTTTCAGGTGCTTTGTCTCCGTGGGTTTCTTTCTCTTTCCCTTTTATGAGCAGCATTTGGCCTCCTCTTTTGAGATCATTTGTTGCTCCACTCTATCTCTTTATTGTTAGCTTAGCCACTGGAGTTAGGCCACTAATATTGATGTTCTCCCTTCTTCCATGGCCGCCTCTTCAATGCCTTGAGATGGGGAAGGAAGTCTTCCTTACGTCAACTCTTTATTTAACAGTGTTCAAACAGAAAGCCTTGCTTTGCCTCTTATTTAGGCAGAGTAGTCCTTAGACCTAATATTCTTCTTGATTTATTCTTCCAGTTTCCTAAAATGCTTTCTCTTATAGAATCTGCAACAAGTCCTGGAGACCTGGATGAGAGAACATGAGTGATGACACACAGAGAAATCATTTAAAAATGTCCCTTCCAACTGACAGTCAACCAGAAGCTATGAACTGAGTTTGAACTATGTGGACTCATAGGACATATGATGAAATCCAAGCTACCTTTGCAAAATTAGAACCTCTGGTTGTTTGAACATCCTGCATCTTCCACACTCAGCTAGAAGTGCTTTTCATCACCTGTCTCTTTTTGTGGCAACAACTGTTGCCATTGTCATTGCCAAACACCGTCAAAATGGATCAGACAACCTGCTGATATGGCTGTGCAGGTGAAAACAGATGCTGTCACCAACTTTTTAGAACATCTGCAGGGAGAAGCATTGCCATTAAGGATTTTAACGTTCAAGTCAAGTTTAGAAGCTAAAAACTCTGTGATATAAGGGTTAAAATTAAGCAGCTGGTGGTGCACAAGTAACATCGCAGAGACCCAAGGAACATGTTCAGTGAAGACTGAAGAAACAAAAGCTCAGACCTGAGTTTTCCTGATGATACTGATTGTGATTGTCTTGATCCTCATGAAGATGAGAAGTGACATATAGCTACAGTAATATGGTTTTGAAAAATTCTTAAAATTATTTAAAGAAGAGAAGCCACTTTTTAAAGATTTTTAAAAATTTATTCTGAGAGAGAGAGAAAGAGAGAGAGAGAATGAGCAGAGGAGGGTCAGAGAGAGACAGGGGGACAGAGGGTCTGAAGTGGGCTCCATGCCAATAGCAGAGAGCCTGATGTGGGGCTTAAACTCACGAACCATAAGATCATGACCTGAGACGAAGTCAGACGCTTAACCAACTGAACCACCCAGGTTCCCCTAGAGGAACTAGTTTTTAAAGGCCCTGAACAAAAATTTAAAGATAGTATTTTTTCTGGGTAAACATATCTAATTTCTATACATTATATGCAGTATCAGATTGAACAATGTGAAATTGCAATAATTCAACTTTTTTGACTTAAAACAATGGCATTTCCAAATATTCCTATGAGTCTTCTGGTAGTTTTGAATGGTTGGGGGTGCTATGGATGCTCTCTTTGTTGGAGTCACTTGAGGTCCTGCTCTTGGTCCCCTCCTGACTTGGTACAGAATATATTCAGAATGTCATTCCCAATACTAATAGCTGCCATGAACTAGTCTTGCTGCCATACATTAATTGGAAGAAAATAAGAACAATAATAATAATAACATGAATACATGTATATATTTTAGTTTCCAATTTTAATTCCAGTATATTAGCATATGGTGTTATATTAGTTTCAGGGGTATAATATAGTGATTCAACAATTATATACATTACTCAGTGCTCATCAAAATAAGTGTACTCTTAACCCCCTTCACCTATTTCACCCATCCCTCTATGCTACCTTCCCTCTGGTAACCATAAGTTTGTTCTCTATAGTTAAGAGTCTGTTTCTTGGTTTGTCTCTTTCTCTCTCTGTCTCTCCCTTTTTCCTCCTTTGTTTATTTGTTTTGTTTCTTAAATTTCACGTATGAGTGAAATCATATGGTGTTTGCCTTTCTTAGACTGACTTATTTTGCTTAGCATTTACTGTCTAGCTCTATCCATGTTGTAGCAAATGGCAAAATTTCATTCTTTTTTATGGCTAGATAATATTCAGTTGTATATAGATATACCACAGCTTTTTTATCCGTTCATATATTGATGGACCTTTGGGCTGCTTTCATAATTTGGTCATTGTAAATAAGCTTCAATAAACACAGGGGTGCATGTATCCCTTTGAATTAGTGTTTTTGTATTTTTTTTTGTAAGTACCCAGTAGTGTGATATTGGATCATAGTGTAGTTCTATTTATAACTTTTTGAGGAAGCTCCATACTGCTTACCACAATGTCTACATCAGTTTGCATTCTCACCAATAGTGAAAGAGGGTTCCTTTTTCTCCACAGCCTCACCAACACTTGTTTCTTGTGTGCTTGATTTTAGTCATTTTGACAGGTATGAGGTGATATCTCACTGTAGTTTTGATTTGCATTTCCTAGGTAATGAGTGATGTTGAGCATCTCTTCATGTGTCTTTTGGCCATCTGTATATCCTCTTTGGAGAAATATCTGTTCATGTTTGCTGCCCATTTTTAAATTAGATTATATTGTGGTTTTTTTTTTTTTGTTTTGTTTTGTAAGTTCTTCGTATATTTTGGATACTAACACTTTAAAGTGGATATGTCATTTGCAAACATCGTCTCCCATTCAATAGGTTGTCTTTTAGTTTTGTTGACTGTTTCCTTCACTGTACGGAAGCTTTTTATTTTGATATGGTCCCAATAGTTTATTTTTGCTTTTATTTCCTTGCCTCAGGAGACAATATCTACAAAAATGTTGTTATGGCTGATGTTAGAGAAATTACGGTTTGTGCTCTCTTCCAGAATTTTTATGGTTCCAGGTCTCACATTTAGCTCTTTAATCCATTTTAAGATTATTTTTGTGTATGGTGTAAGAAGATGGTCCAGTTTCATTTTTTTTGCATGTAGCTGTGCAGTGTTCCCAACACCATTGTTGAAGGTTCTCATTGCATATTCTTGCCTCTTTTGTCAAAGATTAATTGACCACATAATCACGGGTTTGTTTCTGGCCTTTCAATGCTGTTTCATTGATCTATGTGTTTCTTTTTGTGTCATTACCATACTGTTTTAATTACTACAGCTTTATATATAACTTGAAATCTGGAATTGTGATACTTCCAGCTTTGCTTTTTTTTTGCAAGATTGATCTGGCTATTTGGGGTCTTTTGTGGCTCCAAACAGATTTTAGCATTATTTATTCTAGTTCTATAAAAGAATGCTGGCTCCAGAGCCTGATTCATCCCACAGAATCCTATGCTCTCTCTTCATTGAAAAAGTATAGGAAACAGCTAATAGGGCCTCCACAATGGCAATAGCAGTTGGGACAGAGATGAGGTGACTGATATGACAAGTACTAATGAATTAGAATTGATAGGATTTGGTCTCAGTTAGATGTGGGGAGTAAGGAAAAGAGACAAGGATGATGAGTCCCTGGTTCCTGGTTGATGCTGGAAGAAGAATGCTTGTGCTATTCTATAATAAGGGGAAGATACAAAAAATGGAAACTGGTGCTGTATTATGATTTCAGTTTTGTACATGTGATGGGTTTGAATTATCTGGGGGAAATCGAATTTCCCATTAGACAATTGAGTACACAAGTCTAAGCTCCAGGGAGAAGATAAGGCCTAATAGGACTAGGTAGAAGTCATCAGTATGTAAGTAGAGATGAAATTGTGAACATGAATATAATCCCAGAAAGAGCAGTGTAAGTTTCCATGGTTTAGACAGGCAAAGAGAACTCCAGTACTCTGGGGGATTCCTCTGTCAAAAAGAAAAGAATCAGGTTGTTGGGAATATTAAAACTGCAGAGAGAATATGGTGGATCATTGACATTGTTGAACAGAATGATAGAACCCCAGGAAGTGTCAACATATAAGGGCTGTCAGAGGCAGAGGAGCTGAGTCAGCAACTGAAAGTGATAAATAGCAGCCAGGGATACAAAAGGAGAAAGCTGTGATAGAGGAGTCAAGAAATGAGTTTCAAGGATAATGAAGTAGCTAATGGTATCAAATGTAGGAGAGAGGTCCAGAATTCTAACAAGATCAGGAGAATGTACATTGAATTTGACAATGGAGCTCACAGGGACCTTTCTTGGGTGACAGGGGAGTGTTAGGGGTGGAGTATTTGAAGCCTTGCTACAGTGAGTGAATTTGCATAACAAAATTAGAGATAATTTAATTATCTTGAGTAAGTTGGAAGTGACAGAGAAGAGCTTTAGAAAGGTAGGTTGTGAGGTTTACATGGCTGAAGGAGAGTTTTAAAAAGATCTTGAAGACTTTAAGGAAGGAGATAAGGAAAACAGATAATAAAGTTAGGTTGTAGTCTTAGTCTTAGAAAAAGTAAGATTTGGGAAGAGAGAAAACTCTTCCATTGGCAATGGAGGGGAACATGGTGAGATGAGTTCAGATACTGATACATACACAGATGTGGGGACAAGAAGATTAATGAATTCGTGTCTCATATTTCATTCTGGGCCCCGTTTTCTTTTTCTTCTGGGTCTTCTTTTTATTCTGGGTCTATAGCATCATTTTTACTGTGTCTTCTGCTCTCATTTAAGTTCTAATGTTTGGGGCTTTGTTTTTCATACTATACTTGAGTTGGATTATAATATGAGAAACAATGTTTCCAAACTTTTATTTTGTATCATGGTGTTCTGGTAAAAATTCAATAAATGTCAAAGAAGCAGAGAGTTATAATACTCAATTATTATTAATGGGATTCATTATGTCATGCAAGATTGCTTTACTGAAAGACATTTTCCCCTCAAGATTCTAATTTTCATTTAATTTGTAAAGGTTTTCATACACACATAAAAATAAATGATAATTCACAATATTACTTCTAACTAGACCACTTTCTCAACCATACACAAAAATAAACTCAAAATGGATAAGACCTAAATATTAAACCTGAAACCGTAAAAATCCTAGAAGGAACCATAGGCAGTAATTTCTTTGACATTGGCCAGAGCAACATTTTCCTAAGTATGTCTCCTCAAGCAAGGGAAACAAAAGCAGAAATAAACAATTGGGACTGTACCAAAAATAGAAAGCATTTGCACAGTTAGGAAAACCATCAACAAAAAAAAAATGTTACCTACTGAATGGGAGAAGATACTTGCAAATAATATATCTCATAAAGGGTTAATATCCAAAATAAGGAATTTATACAACTCAACACCAGAGAACCCAAATATTCTGATTATAAATGGACAGAGGACCTGAAAAGACATTTTTTCAAAGAAGACATCCAGATTGCCAACAGACACATGAAAAGATGCTCAACATCACTAATCATCAGAGAAATGCAAATCAAACCAGAATGAGATATCACCTTGTCAGAATTGTTAGCATCATACACATGAGAGATAACAAATGTTGGTGAAGACGTGGAGAAAAGGGAATCTCATGCACTGTTGGTGGGAATGCAAACTGGTACAGCTACTGTGGGAAATAGTATGT
The DNA here is from genome assembly GCF_046562875.1 of Panthera onca. Lineage (NCBI taxonomy): Eukaryota > Metazoa > Chordata > Mammalia > Carnivora > Felidae > Panthera > Panthera onca. The sequence continues at coordinate 49,200,959 of NC_138344.1, forward strand.
AGGTTCTTCAATAAAAAAATAAACTAAATGTAAATGGACTAAATGCTGTAATCAAAACACATAGTGTACCAGAATGGATACAAAAAACCCCAAGATCCATGTATATGCTGCCTATAAGAGACTCATTTGAGACCTAAAGTCACCTGCAGATTGAAAGTGAGGGGATGGAGAGCCATCTATCATGCTAATGGATGTCAAAAGAAGGCTGGAGTAGCCATACTTATATCAGACAAGCCAGGTTTTAAAACAAAGACTGTAACAAGAGATGAAGAAGGGCATTATATAATAATTAAGAGGTTTATTCATCAAGATTTTACAATTTTAAATATTTACGCCCCCATTTTGAAAGTACCCAAATATATAAATCAGTTAATAGCAAACATAAAGAAAATCACTGATAATAATACAATAATAGCAGGGGACTTTAAAATCCTACTTACAGCAATGCACAGATCTTCTAAGCAGAAAATCAACAAAGAAACAATGGCACACTGGACCAGATAGACTTAACAGACATATTCAAACATTTCATCCTAAAGCAGCAGAATACACATTCTTCTCGAGTGTACATGGAACATTCTCCAGATCACATTCTGTGCCACAAATCAGCCCTCAGCAAGTACAAAAAGATCTAGATCATACTATGCATATTTTCATATCACAACGCTATGAAACTTGAAGCCAACCACAAGGAAAATTTTGGAAACCCCTCAAATACATGGAAGTTAAAGAACATCTTACCAAAGAATGAATGCATTAGCCAGAAAACTAAAGAAGAAATTAAAAAATACATGGAGGCAAATGAAAGTGAAAACATGACAGTCCAAGACCTTTGGGATGCAGCAAAGGCAGTCCTCAGAGGGAAGTATATTGTAATTCAGGCCTATCTCAAGAAGCAAGAAAAATCCCAAATACACAACCTAACCTTATACCTAAAGGAGCTAAAAAAGAAAGAGCAAATAAAGCCTAAAGCCAGCAGAAGGAAAATAATAAAGATTAGAGCAGAAATAAATGATAAAGAAAGAAACAAACAAAAAAACCCCACAGTAGAACAGATCACTGAAACTAAGAGCTGATTCTTTGGAAGAATTAATAAAATTGATAAATTCCTAGTCAAACTTACCAAAAATAAAAGAAAAAGGACCCAAATAGATAAAGTCATGAATGAAAGAGGAGAGATCACAACCAATATCACAGAAATACAATTATAAGAAAGTATTATGAAAAATTATATGCCAACAAACTGGGCAATCTGGAATAAATGGACAAATTCGTGGAAACATATGAACCACAAAAACTGAAACAAGAAGAAATAGAAAATTTGAACAGACCCATAACCAGCCAAGAAATTGAATCAGTAATCAAAAATCTCCCAACAAACAAGAATCATAGGCCAGATGGTTTCCCAGGGGAATTCGACCAGCTATTTAAAGAAAAGTTAGTACCTATTCTTCTCAAACTGTTCCAAAAAATAGAAATGGAAGGAAAACTTCCAAACTCCTTATGGAAGGTCAGCATTACCTTGATTCCAAAACTAGACAAACCAGACTAAAAAGGAGAATTGCAGGCCAATACCACTGATGAACATGGATGCAAAAATTCTCCACAAGATATTAACAAATTGAATTCAACAGTACATTAAATGAATTATTCACTATGATCAAGTGGGACTTATTCCTGGGCTGCAGGTCTGGTTCAATATTTGCAAATCAATCAACGTAATACACCATATTAATAAAAGAAAGGTTAAGAACCATATGATCCTGTCTATACATGCAGAAAAAGCATTTGATAAAATGCAGCATCCGTTCTTGTTAAAAACCATCAATGAAGTAGGGATAAATGGAACATACCTCAACATCCTAAAGGCCATATATGAAAGATCTACAGCTAATATCATCCTCAATGGGGACAAACAGAGACTTTCCCCTAACGGTCACGAATAAGACAAAGATGTTCACTCTCACTATTACTAATTAACATAGTATGGAAGTCTGTGCCTCAGCAATCAGACAACAAAAAGAAATAAAAGACATCCAAATCAGCAAGGAAGAAGTCAAACTTTCACTTTTGCAGACGACATGACACTCTCTGAATAAAACCCAAAATGCTCCACCAAAAAAATTGCTAACACTAATATATTAATTCAGCAAAGTTGCAGGATATAAAATCAATGTGCAGAAATCTGTTGCATTTTTATACACCAATAATGAAGCAGCAGAAAAAGAAATCAAGGAATTAATCCCATTTGCAATTGCATCAAAAACCATAGGATACCTGGGACTAAACCTCACTAAGGAGGTAAAAGATCTGTATTCAGAAAATTGTAGAACACTTATGAAAGAAATGGAAGAGGTCAAAGAAATGGAAAGCATTACATGGTCATGGACTGGAAGAATAAACATTGTTAAAATGTTTATACTACCCAAGGAAATCTACACATTTAAATGCAATCCCTTTGAAAATACCACCAGCATTCTTCACAGAGCTAGAACGAACAATGCTAACATTTGTATGGAACCACAAAAGACCCTGAATAGTCAAAGCCATCCTGAAAAAGAAAAATAAAACTGGAGGCATCATAATTCTAATTTCAAGCTATATTACACTATATTACAAAGCTGTAGTCATCAAGACAGTATGATACTGGCACAAAAGCAGATACATAGATCAATGGAAGAGAATAGAAAACCCAGAAATGGACCCACAACTATATGGTCAGCTAGTCTTCGACAAAACAAGAAAGAATATCCAATGGAAAAAAGACAGTCTCTTCAACAAATGGTGTTGGGAAAACTGGATGGAAACATGCTGAAGAATGAAACGACCATTTTCTAGCACCTTACACTGAAAAATAAATTCAAATGGATGAAAGACATAAATGTGAGACAGGAAACCATCAGAATCCTAGAGAACACAGGCAGCAACCTCTTTGACCTCGGCTGCAGCAACTTCTTACTCGACATGTCGCCAAAGGCGAGAAAACAAAAACAAACATGAACTATTGGGACTTCATCAAGATAAAAATCTTCTGTGCAGTGAAGGAAACAATCAATAAAACTAAAAGGCAACCTAAAGAATGGAGAAGTTTATTGCAGATGACATATCTGATAAAAGGTTAGTATCAAAATCTATAAAGAACTTATTGTACTCAACACCCAAAAAACAAATAACCCAGTTAAGAAATGGGCAGAAGACATGAATATACACTTTTCCAAAGAAGACATTCAGATGGCTAGCAGACACATGAAAAGATGCTCAACATCACTCATCATCAGGGAAATACAAATCAAAACCATAATGAGATACCACCTCACACCTGTCTGAATGGCTAAAATTAACCAACACAAGAAACAACAGGTGTTGGCAAGGATGCAGAGAAAGGGAAACCCTCTTGCACTGCTGGTGGAAATGCAAACTGGTTCAGCCACTCTGGAGAGCAGTATGGAGGTTCTTTAAGAAACTGAAAATTGAACACCCTACAATCCAGCAATTACACTATTAAGTATTTACCCAAAGGATACAAAAATACAGATTTAAAGGCATACATGCACCGTAATGTTTTTTAGCAGCATTATCAACTATAGTGAAACTATGGAAAGAGCCCAAATGTCGATCAACTGGGGAATACATAAAGAAGATGTGTGTGTGTGTGTGTGTGTGTGTGATAAATATATATATACATATATATTTATCACACACACATCTATATAGTATATATATATGTATATATATATATATATATATATATATATACACAATGGAATATTATTCAGCTATCAAAGAGAATGAAATCTTGCTATTTGCAATGACATAGATGGAGCTAGAATATATTATTCTAAGCGAAATAAGTCAATCAAAGAAAGACAAATACCATATGATTTCAATCATATGTGGAACTTAGGAAATAAAACAGATGAACATATGAGGGGGGAGGAGAAAAGAGGGGAACAAACGATAAGATATTCTTAATGATAGATAACAAACTATGGGTTGACGGAGGCAGGTGGTTGGAAGATGGGTTAGATGGCTGACGGGTACTAAAGAAGGCATTTGTGATGAGCACTGGGTGTTGTATGTGAGTGATAAATAATTGAATTCTACTCTTGAAACCAATATTGTACTGTATGTTAACTAACTAAATTTTAAATAAAACAAACAAAAAATATGAAAGAAAATGAAAGAATAAAAATAGAATACATTTTCATTTTGGATCCTTGGTTTTAGAAAATGTTATAAGCCAATGAAACTAGTAGACTTTTTTTTTTTTTTTAATGTTTATTTCTGAGAGAAAGTAAGAGCGTGAGCAGGGGAGGGGCAGAGAGAGAGGGAGACAAAGAATCTGAAGCAGGCTCCAGGCACTGAGCTGTCAGCAGAGACTGATACGGGGTTCGAACTCGTGAACTGCAAGATCATGACCTGAGCTGAAGTTGGCCACTTAACCGACTGAACTAGCCAGGCTCCCGAAATAAGTAGCCTTTGATCATATAGCATCTGCTAGCTAAGTTTGGTGTTAGATTCTTTAAATATATTGTCTAATTTTCCTTACAAACTTCATGTATGTCCTGTTTTTACCACTGGAGAGATAATTATTGAAGATTACATGCTGGGAGGCTTAGGAGGAGATTTTTTAAAAAGTACTTTAGGGGTGCCTGGCTGGCTCAGTCAGTAGAATGTACAACTGTTGATCTCAGAGTTGTGAGTTCAATCCCCGTGTTGGGTGTAAAGATTGCTTAAAAATAAAATCTTTTTTAAAAAGCATTTTCATTGGCTTAAAAAAAGCTTATTAAAAAAAATCCACAAAAACAATCATACAGAAGTATATACAGTAGGGATTATCTTTTTTTAGAGTTAAACAAATATTCTTCTAGGCCATTATCAGTTCTCTCTCTCTCTTCCTCTGTATGTATGTGAAGTATATATATATATATATATATATATATATATATATATATATATATATATATAGTTTTTAGAACTTATTAAAAAGAGTAATCACTCAATATATCCAATTCGGCAATTTGCTCCCACTCTGTATTCATATATTTTTTCTCCTCTGACAACTTAAAATGCAAAATAATTTTACCTGTTGGGGCGCCTGGGTGGCTCAGTCGGTTAAGCGTCCGACTTCGGCTCAGGTCACGATCTCACAGTCTGTGAGTTCGAGCCCCGCGTCAGGCTCTGGGCTGATGGCTCGGAGCCTGGAGCCTGTTTCCGATTCTGTGTCTCCCTCTCTCTCTGCCCCTCCCCCGTTCATGCTCTGTCTCTCTCTGTCCCAAAAATAAATAAAAAACGTTGAAAAAAAATTTAAAAAAAAAAAAAATGCAAAATAATTTTACCTGTTACTACTCCCTCCAATCATCTACTTCTGATCTGTTTATGCATAGGCCAATAGTCATAGGATTCAGAAAAACATCATCTGGACCAAGGACCAACTTCCTAAAAAAATTCTAATAATAAAACAGTCTTTTGATAATAATATTTTTTATTGAAGTTTTTGTCCCTTTTTTTTTTGAGTGCCATTTTAAACATGAGCTTTAGTTATAAGCTTTTTTATATAAAAGTGACCAGATGTGTCAAACTTGTCTTTCCCTAAATTCAAACTGTTATGGACAGGTGGCTGGAAGATGATATAAAAATAAAACATATATATAGAAGTCATCACTTGGTTTTGTTTGGAAGGACACAAATTTTCATAACTTTTTACCTTTTACTGCTCACAGCACCCTGGCCTGCAATTTATGCTCTGTCTAGTAGACAAGGTTAGAGTAGCCAGATGTCCCAGATTTCGGTGGAGATAAATGGTGAAGTTTTACCCTGCACCATAACAAAGAACTACTCTATGATTTACAAAGTAATTATTGGGGTCATAAGATTAGCAATTTTCCATAGTGGAGTTGAGATCATTCTCCCCTTCCCCCCAGGGTGATTAGTTTCTGAGATATTATTTGTTTGGACACTGTTAACAGTCTTGGTCTAACATTTCCTAGTGGATTATTTTAAATGGATAAAGAACAGCTGATAAACTGTGAACTATGACCTCTTAGTTAAATAGGATTCCAAAAGGAAATGAGGAGAAGCATTGAGAATCTTCCCAGATTATATTCAAAAGTTAGTCTATTTCTTATTAAAAAATCTTTGCCTTTATACCTATCTTATTTTCTCTCCTTCCACTTAAAACCCTGAAAATAACTTGCAACTTCTTACTTCTGTTCTTTTGATTTTTGATGTATCTTTTCCTCTTCCTGTTCTTACCAGCTTCATTGTCATCCAACATGCCCACTTTTCCCACTGGTTTTGTGGTTCTGAGTGGAAATTTTTTTCTCACTTTTTTTTGAGCCTGAAATCCCAATCCTGGTAAAATGCCCTAACAATTGACCATTTATCATAAGAGAGCATTTGAGAATTTTCATAGTCTCATGCCTGAGGAGAAAGAAAGGAACAGATTTTCTCGTGGAGCCTTGTGGTACCTCAGATGCCTCCTAAAGTATGGAGACTCTGGCCAAGGGAGAGAAAATCTTCCTTTGACTTGGCTTGCTGTATTCAGTCTGTAAGCTGATTTGGTCTTCTGCCACTTCCTCTTGTGTCATTTTCTATATCTCGAAGTTAGAGGTTGAGAGCACTATCCATTTAGACAAGTGGCAGCTCATAAAAAAGAAAGTGAGATTTGGAAATGAAGCCCAGGGACCTAATATAGTTATTGTAGTAGCAATTATTTCTATAGTTCTTAGAAGTTGGGAAGACTGTCAATATGAATTTTGTAAGATACTTGGTAATAAGTGTTAATTTGAACTAGCATGATGTGTGGGATGTAGCCTATGATTGAGACACAACTTTGTTTTTGTCTCCCATCTCCTAGTAACCTGCACCTATCCCTGGATGAAAACTCCAGCCAACCCATGACTCTTCTGGTCACTCTCAGGTAATAACATTGCTATAGTCGTTTAAGTTGCAAACACAATCTTAATTCAGCAACTGGAATGCCTAATGTTAGCAGTTGGAATAAATCAAAATGCTGACAGTTTAAAACATAAAGAAATTTCACCTTTACCATTAAATTTTTGTTATGGTGTTACATTTTCCTCCCTTTACCTCCCCCCTGCCCCATGCTGGCTGCTTGCAAGGGGAAAAGGGGATGTGCTGTTTCTTCACTTTTCACAAAATTGAAAGATATTTAGCTTTGTGAATAATTCCCCTTTGCCTTCCAGACTCACCGACAATATTCCCTTTTTGAGAAATCTATTTCTTGCTCCTAGAGAGGTAGTATAGTATAGTATGGTTAAGAATGTGGAATTTTGTGTCTGATTGGGATTAAGCTTCTAACTTGGGGAAATTTCCCTCCTCTGAACTTCAGTTCCTGGTATGTTAAATAAAAACACCTCATTGAATTACTGTGAATATTAAATGAGTTTCTGAGTGAGAATAGCCAAAGATAATGTCTGGCAGGTATTTACTCAATAAATGTTTGATTATGGTCACTCTGTGTTCCAAGCCCAAATCCCTTTCTGATCGTGGTAGGTATTTCTAGTACTCTTCCATATCTGTTTTTTCTTTCCATAGCATCATTAGTCTGGGAAGATGACTCCACTCAGGCATAAGCTGGGGCAGGAGGCTAGAAGTGGACCCTGTCAGAGACCACCCATATCCCACTGGCACCTCTCATTTCCCTGTGCTCCAGTCCACTAACCAAGAACTAGCCCCATGACTCCACCTAAGGGTTGCTTCTTGCAGCTGCAGCCTGCTCTGCTGTGCATGGGATAGGCCAGTTGTAGAAGAATTATGTCCTCACCCAGTGAATACCCCAGCTCCTTCACTCCTCAGGTGGGATACTTGTAAGGCACATGTTCCACATTGTTTCTCAAAGTTTTCTGGTGTGATTGAACTCCTGTTGCCCACAGTGGAAAATTACTTGATAACATACCCTATATTGGCTTCCTTTCCTTTCCTGTAGTTGCAGATTGGGTGCATTAGCATGCAGGATGTTTATTAAGAGTTCTTTTGGGATCAATACCTGTGCGAAGGAGGGGAAAGAAGCAGAGTAATAGAGGGAGAAGTTGGACCATAATGCAGTCCAAACAGAGCCTCCCCTGACCCCTTGGGGAGCTCTGCAGTTAGAATGCTCTTCCGAGTTGTCCTGAGTTGGGGGAGTGGGTTGGGCATTTTAAACACTACATTGATTAGTCACTGGGTATGAGTTGTGCTTAGAAGGAAGCCTGACCTTGGGAGAGGCAGTTTTCTTCAGACAAGGCAATCTCCAAAGAAGGCCGATGGCTGAGGCTCTTTTGGTAACACTCGAAGTCTTTCTTCTTGAGGGAAACTGGACAGTGCATCCCAGTGCCAGACATACCTAGGTTGCCCATTCCTCCACCAGCTTTTTCTGAGCTAATCTCCAAAATAAACCACTTGACCTTGAATCTTTTTCTTAGTGTTTGTTTCAGGGGAAACCCAAGCCAAGATAGAGCTTTCACAGTACTACTTGGAGAGTTTACTATGTGTCCACTGATGCTGCCAGTTATAGGAAACAGGGATGTGATTTCTATCCAGGGAATCCAAAGAATAGACTGCTTTGCTGATGGGGGCAACAGAAAGGTTACTGTGTAGAGGTTAACCTGTATCCCATTGTTTATTGGGGAAAAGAGTGAGTGTGAGTGTTTTCCATGGAGCAGAGATGGGCCTTATGTGACACAGAGCCTGAGTGGGCTTGGCTAGGTCTTGACCAGCTGGCAAAGGGCCCCTGTAGCAAGAAGCTGGGGATGGACATCAGATTCCTGGGGGTATGGAGAGACCACATGTGCCTATTCAATGTAATAAAACCAAGAAGATTAATAAAAAAAGTCTTGAATCTAATTCCTCCTGCCTACATTAATTATAGAAAACCTAATTTATTTGCACTATACAGTAACAGTGTCCAGGGGTTTTTCTGGACTGCTGATCTTTTCACATTCATCACTCCAGCTATTTGCATTCTGGCAGCCAATCCAGACTCTTTATGTGGAGGATTAACTATTCCATTTCAGGGCTATACTTTCTTTTTTTACATTCCCTTTTGATTAAATCCACCACAGAGGATAATAGAATAATCAAAGTTGTACTACCTCTGGTCATGATTGTACTATTATTCTTAATCAGGGCGTTCCAAAAGACCATATTAATGATTTATATTTTCTACAGTAGACGTCACCACACAACAAATTTCGTTAACAGTTCACTATTTCTAATTGTATGATATTCAATCAAACATTTGGCAGCTTATCATTTGCTTGGGTTGGTCAGACCAGGTTAACTGGAATCCTTAAATGTTCAGTCCTTGTGCATAAGTGTTCAATCTGGGTGGTATTCCCTTGGCCAGCAACAAATGTATCATTCTGGAACATCATATAAAAACCAAATTGAGCAATGCCACAGAAGAAAAAAAAATTTTAATTAAAACTTTATTTTCCATCTCCCCAACTTTGGTATAAATGTTATGTGATTTCCAGAGATTTTGATTTCCATGTAGTTATATTAATCCCCAGATACATCATAAATGTTGAAAGATTTTAAAGCATCAACTTAATCCCATTTTGCCATTATATTTTTAATGAAAAAATAAAATTTTGCTGAGTAGTTAAGGAAGCGAATCAAATTCCAGTTACGTCAATATCTTCAATTTAAAAACATATCTAAACAAAAAAGCGGGCACAGTGCTTTTCAAACTTGACTATACACACAAACTGCCTAGAGGCCTTGTTAAGATGAGAGTTTTTATTTGATAGATCTGGGGTAAGGCCTGAGATTCTGCATTTCTAACAAGATCCCAGGTGATGCTGATGTTGTTGTTTGTGGACTGTATTAGGAATAGCAAGGACACAGAAAACTTTTTAAGCCCTTGTGAGTTTAACCAAAACGTTCACTTTAACATTTCTTCATAAGCCAATTTGCATAAAGCTAAGCTAGTTACCCAACTGCTCCAGGGTTAGAGACTAACTCTCTCATTAAATACTAAGATGCCATTGATTGCTAAGTGAGTCATTATTTTATGTGCTGCTAAGAAGGGAAAATGCTGATAATTAAACTATAATGCATCCCGATTTCAGAAATGTTAAAATATGAGTTTTAGAACTGAAGAAATGTGGTGATTTCTCTGATTTCTTTCCAGCTATTTATCCTCTCCTAGGTACTTTTCCTATGAGGTAAGTACTGTGATTACCTAATTTTATAGAGGCTTGGAGTGAAATTACTTTAAATGGTATAGCTGGAATTTGAACCCAGATCTTTCTGAGTGGGGAGCCCATGCTCTCAACCTCTCCCCAACAGGAAGGGCTATTGTCCCTGAAGAAAATGTTCCCCTGTGCTGTCTCCCATGGCATTCCCTTAAGGTAACTGCACCTACAATACTATCTGTGACTGCTGTATGTCCTATTTAAACACATCTTTTTCAGCTTGGCTTCTTGTATTCATCACTCTACTGAAGTGGTTTGTCTTAAACTCAACAGTGACCTCTTTACTTCCAAATCTAGCAATCTGTTCTTTCAGTTTGAATTTTCCTTGACTTAATCCCTATCTGACATAGCCTACAATTCTGTCCTTGAAACTCCCTCTTCTGTGTTTTTAGTAACTTGCTATTTATGTTTAATGCTTCTCTGGTTATGAGTAAATCTTATTTTGGTTAACCTATTTATTCTCAGCTTTTTCCTTTGCAATGGTGTATCAGAAATGTATGAGAAGAATCCAGTTGGTTTCTAAATCCTCACTGAATGAAAGGGGTGAATTTGGGGGTGCAAAACAAACTTTGACTTTGAAATCATGGATCTTGCTAGAACCCTCTCTTCTTTGCTCCTGTGTTGTGCATATTTTTATTATTGAGTTTACAGTGTTGTATTCTAATTATGTTCACTTGTCTTTGAATCCTACTTGATTGAAATCCTTGTGGGTAGAGATTGTATTTTATTTCTGTTCCTCCAACCCCTGTTCAACGCCTGGCATATAAATGATTCAACACTGCTGAGGCAGAACCATAATTCACTATTGTAGTGGTAAGAGAAACCGTTTCCTGATAATCTTGTGTTGCAAGGAAATGTTACTTATGAGGCCTCTAGCCCAAGGAACAGATCAGTCAGGATGGATCAGGGGACTGTGGTGATGTCTTTTCTCTTTTTTACATGGAGACTTCATAGGTCCCAGATTGAAATTAGTCTTGGATTATTTGCTAGTTTTTGGTAGCTAATTTGGAAGTTCTGATTTTTTCACATATGAGGGTAAAATTAGCCTTTGTTTGGACGACAAACTCTCCTATTGAAAAAAAAAAACCCATCAAAGGTAACCCTATAATATCATTTAAAAGATCATTGTATCAAAGATTGTAGGGTTAAAGATTCTGTCAAGAAATGGTTCCCAAGAATTTTGGATCAGTTGCTTTCTGGAAGTGCTCAACTTGTCCTTCTCAAGGAGCTTCTTTTCCTCATATCATCTGACTCCCTTAGCCCATTCACAGCTCAGACTAAGAGGATGTAAGTCTGGGGAAGATTAGGTCCATTATGGGCTAGCATGATGGGCTTTCATCACTCTTCAGTTTGTTGGGTCATTTTGATTAGATTTGATCCAGTTCATTGTCTGCTTCTGAAGCCAGTCATGTATATCCACAATTAATGGTAATTCAGCCACGTAACAAAGATGTTTTTTAAAAGAATTGAATTGAATATTTTTTAAAAAGAGGGCAATGACATAATCATTGACCCTACCATAAATAATTTTAATGGTTGATTTTAGAGTCCATTATACCTATTTCTCCTTTGTTTTGTCAAATGATTCAAGTTCAATCCATAAAGCACTTTTCTTTTTTTTAATTAAAAACATTTGTTTTAAGGGGAGCCTGGGTGGCTCAGTTGGTTAAGCGTCCCACTTTGGCTCATGTCATGATTTGGCAGTTCGTGGGTTTGAACCCTGCTTCGTGCTCTGTGCTGACAGCTCAGAGCCTGGAGCCTGCTTCCAATTCTGTGTTTCCCTCGCTCTCTGCCCCTCCCCCACTCCTGCACTCGCTCGTGCTCTCTCTCTCTCAAAAATAAATAAACATTAAAAAATAAAAAAGTTTGTTTAATGTTTGTTTATTTTTGCGAGAGAGACGGAGAGCACGCTTGAGCAGGGGAGAGGCAGGCAGAGAATCTGAGGAAGGCTCTGATCTGTCAGCGCAAAGCCTGACGTGGGGCTCCAACCCACCAATGGTGAGATCATGACCTGAGCCCAAGTTGGATGCTCAACCCACTGAACCACCCAGGCGCCCTGTTATACAGCACTTTTCTTAAGCCACTAATTTGTCTGCAGAGCTGCAGCTGCAGAATGTTTAAAAACAACCCAGGTAGCTGCAGAGGCCATAGAGAAGCAGTGTGGCAGGAAGGCCAATAGAGGGCGCTGGGCTATTTGAGATAACTGGAAGAGATGGAGAAGTCTGTTAACCAGCCTTTCAAAGAGAAGAAGAAGAAAAAAAAAAAAAGAAGGCACACAACGTTTTTTATCTAATTCTCTGAGGAGCACAATGGAATTTTAAAAAGTGAAAATGGAAAAATTATCTTTAGGTCTGACTTCTATGCAATGAAAATTTTCAATGCTGGCTGCTGATCAGTTACAAACATCTTATACAACCTAATGTGTACACACTCTCCTCTCTATTTCATTTTGCCGGGGGGGCGATAGTAAAGTATTTAAATTATTCAAAGATCAGGCTGTGGAAGTAATTTGACTCTTGTAACTTTGTGGGTGACAGTTGGAATAAAAGAAACTCTGATTATGTAATATCTGGTTCCTAGTGAATATCGTTTTTCCTTCTGGAATTCTGCTTATCTCCAACCATTCCTTCCTTCCTATCTTCTTTCAGAAGTTGGAGTTGGTGCTTAGTTTCTATAATCTTCTTTGGGGGAATGGATTGGTAAACTTATTATTCTTGTTCCTTCTCTTAGTGTCTTTGGATACCGAGATTGACTCTTGCCCCTTGCCTTATTTTCTGTCTTTTCTCAGAGACCTCAGTTGGAGAAAGTTAGGAAGAAGGTGGCAGATGAAGGAAGCTGGGACAGTGGAGGCTGACTGAGTTTGGAAGATATATTCAGTGGCTCTGGTTGGTTGCTTGGGTCTCTCAAATCTTTCTCCACACTCCGCCCCCTTCGCCCCCAAACCTGCTTTGGTCACATGGCCAAACTTCTTTATTTTAGCCCTAGCAGCTCTCTCCCTTTTCATTCCATACACATTTCTCCAGTACACTTTCAGGCCTCTGATATTTGTTGTCTCCTAAAATTGTTTCAGAGTTTTCCCTCAGATAATGTATCATGGTTACAGCTCGCTGGGTAGGTAGGCGATTTTCACTGCTAAAGGGCTAAAGCATCTCATAAAAACAACTTATGCGTATATTATCAAAGAAAAGCAAAAACTTGTAATTATCTCAGAACTTTAAAATTCGTTATAGCAATATAAAAGTGCTCTTAAGCAGGGAATGCTCCATCTTTCCTTTGAATTCATCTATACTTTGTTTTAATCAAATGAATCTCACCTGTTCTGAAACAGTTAAAAATTTATAAAACCTCACTCATATTACTTCAGTGGATTCTTGGACTCAAGTTCTTTAGGGATAATAATTTATCTTCAATAATTTATTTTGAAAAGAGTCATATGATTTAAAATAGGATGGTTGTAAGGTTATTTATTCATTTAAAGTTAGTGGCAAATAGTTGGTTAGGGCAAGCTAGCTGAAACAGAGATTGAAATATCCATTAAGGAAAAAGTTTAGAACACTAAAATTTGACGCCCAGAATAAGCAGCAGGAAGAAGGATGGATAATGGGGAAAAGCAAATGAGAGATTTAGAGTGAGATATGTTTGTCTTTGAGAATTTATCTTAAAGAGTACCTATAAAAATTATGAAACATGTAAATGAATATAAAAAGTCAAGGAAAAATGAATTATCTCTTCTCCTGAGACAGTAAGAAATGGGTAAAGGGAGTAAAGTAATGTTAAGCTTAGGACTTTTTGTAAATTACCTCCATTCCTAAAGCACATCTACACTTTTCTCTGAAAACCTAACACATTTCAATTCTCTAGCTATAAATGCCTTCATACAGGTTGTTTTAAATTTTTTTTAATGTTTATTAGTTTTGAGAGAAAGAGAGACAGAGTGCAAGCAGGGGAGGGGCAGAAAGAGAGAGGGAGACACAGAATCCAAAGTAGGCTCTATGCTCTGAGCTGTCAGCACAGAGTCCGACACGGGGCTCAAACCCACGAACCATGAGATCATGCATGACCTGACCTGAAGTCAGACGTTTAACTGACTGAGCCACCCATGCACCCCCATACAGGTTGTTTTATAATGAATTTCCAAAGGTATCCTTTACCGCACTTCAGAGTATTGTATTCTATAGGCAATTAAATCATTATTGGTCAAACTGATATAGAAAGGGGAGCTCTCCCTTTGGATTATATATGACTGAGGTTTGGGGTAAGCTCAAATTCTGAATTCTCATCCTCAGTAGAATTCAATTTTGGATGCATCTTTTTATTAATAATTACTTGATGCCAGTTGTGTCAGAGTTTTGTGTTTGGTCTGGGCCTACATAGAAGGGCAACCATAGAAAGCCTGTTGTGACTTGAATCTTTGGCTGTGAAATGAGGGACCCTGAATCATCCGCTCTGCTTCGTTATTAGCAGGGCCCCTAAACCTGTTTTAGGCATAGTCGTTGCAGATGTTAGTATCTTATTAATGCTATGGGAGGGGCATTGCCCTGTACGCAGTAGATCCACCACAAGATCTGTGTTCTAGGATATACGTGGTTCAGTATAAGCAGGGTAACAGAGTGTGCTGGAGTCACTTGGCAAAGTACTGGTTTTAGAGATGAGATCTAGAAGAGTTGGCCCATTCAAAACCTGAGAGTGCTTACCACAGACTGTGTCCTTCTACTGATGGTACAGAAAAAGGAGGCAGAGTAAATCTACCCATATACACCACAGCCCAGGCCCTTTGCCTGTATTGTGGATGGGGAGACATGGAGTTGGGGAAAATATTAATTAATTAAAAAAGAAAGAAGAAAAAAGAAAAAAAATCCCTGAGGCTGTTTGCCTCAGTGGCCTCAGGTAATCTGTATATTCTCTTTGGGAGGCTGGGACGTTGAGAAGAGCGGTTGTAGGATAGAAGTAGAGGGATGCTGATTGCAGGAACCAAAGGTATTTCCCTCTTGGTGGAAGCTTGGTTGATTTGGAGAATATGACAGATGCTTTGGTTTTGGAAGTAAGACCTAGAGTAGATGGAATGGACTACAGTCCTTCAAATAAGAAAGCTGAGTGCTGGGGAGGAGGGGGGATTGGAGTCATTAATTGGCATTTTGGTAGGAGTTTATGGTGTGTAGGCAATAACCCTAAAATCTTCATTCTTTGGCCTCTTCCTCCTCCTGAAGGCTTGGGAGGGGTGTCTTGAAATTACAATAAGAAATTAGTAGAGCCAAGAGTTCTACTTTTAGGTAGAAAAGAAGTTTTGTTGAGGAATTGTCATCATTTCCAAGGAAGTCATGAGTGGCAGAACAATAGCCAAATATTCCAGACTAGTAGTGTGAGAAGGTACCTGAAAGCAGAATATCTCTGAGGGGTACTGGTGTCCCCCCACCCCTCCCACCCTTGGCAGAGCATGTCTGATTTTGGCTGGTTGCTCCTGTGGCTAGTTGGCAGTGAAGAAGAAATAGAACACCACTGGGCTACTACAGCAGCAACAGGCAACCTCTCCTTTTTGTACTAGAGACTTTGACCTTCAATTACTTGTGGGTTCTTAGCTTCTACCCAGATGGCTGAAGCTACTTACATATGACCTTTGCATAAATGTGATACTATTGTGCATATTTTAGGGATTTTTATAGGATTTGTTAACCAAAACACATAAATCTATTCCTATCTGCTAGACTCTCAGACTTATTACTTTGGTATATGGAATGAAAGATAAAAGTTGATGTAATCAAAGGAAATGCATATTTGATTTCACATTAATTGAACTGAAGGTAGAAACATGAAAATGCATTAACTCTAACAGTAGCTTTAAACAGAATAAACTATGGACTTTTCAAAGGATTATGATTACCCTTAATCATGCCAAAATGAAGCTTGAAGCAATTATGGATAATACAGATGTATTATTAATACCAGCTGAAACCCAGGTTTTGATTATGTAAGAAAACAGGCTTAGACTTTTGGCAGATGGTTAACTTAAAAGTTCAAGTAAATCCAAGTTTTTAAATATGGAAGATGTAGGGAGCATTTCAGCTTGATAAACCCAGATTTATTTTCTCCACAGGAAATCATTGAAACTGGAATTACCTCAGCAATTTACAAATGTGACTCTGTTCTTTAGAAAGTAACTGTGCCTTTATTTTTCTGAATCCTCAAGTTTATAATTTTCTAATGCGTTGTGTTTGTCAAACTATGACGAGGAAGCCTTTTTTTTTTTTTTTTTTTTGACATGTGTAGACTTCCATTAGCTTTTCTTCTCCTTCGTTAACCTTTCTTGATTCTCTTTCTATGGGAAGTCCCTGGATTATGATGGTGCAAATGGGCATCATGATGGATGGGAGATTCTTTCTTGCCACAGCAGTGTGATTCCCAAATGAATATGGAGCATGGAAGCAGGACAAATAAATGTACTGAAGTTGGTGGAGCTAATAGAATGGTTTCTTACAGTTTAACAAGGGCAAGGAAGAATCTTTGACTTAAGTTCAGTCAGAACTGTACACCAGGGTCAAGGATGTCAGCACTGTTGTCTCACTTTTTGGCTTCAGTATTCTAGAGCAGGGTATCTGCCATGCTGTTTTCCCCTATTACTGCTTATAAGAGGAACAGCATTTTTACTCTGCAGGAAAGTGGAGGAGTGAAAAGACCAGAGCCCTGGGAAATCACATTATCTTTCATCAATTAGGCAATTGTGTTTTATGAGAGAATGTGATTTGAGTTTCCTTTGAGTATAAAACAAACTATTGGGAAGAATTTGGTTGCAAATATCCAATGTAACTTTTTGGAGTAGAGGAATAAAGTGGAAAATGACAGCAAGATTGAGAGAAAGAGAGAAATAGAGAAAGAGATGATATAGAGATCAGATTTTTACCTGAAAATAACATGCAGGTGCATACTATGCGCTCTTTCTAACAGCTTCACAACTGGATGCTATCTTTAGGAAAATATAAGTAGAGATTACTGACTGGGGATGAATGGAATCCCCTAAAGTGAGTACATACTTTTCATTTTAGAACACTTTATTGTTAAAATGAATCATTATCAAGGAGAAGGAAGACATGATTTCTCATTTTAAGAAATTTCATCCTATCAAAGGAGAAAAAAAGGACAAATACAAACAAGACAGAAAAGAACTAACATTCATTAAACACTTGTTTGCTGGGAACTAGACTAAATATAACATTACAACACTATAGACAATATACCATATTTTTTGCATACACCATATTTGTTGTAACACTATGAAATAGGCATTATTATCACATATTTTACTGATAAAAACTGAGAATTAAGAGGTTAAATAGCTTGCCCAAAGTCACATCAATTAAAAGACAGATCCAGGATCTGAATCTGGAAATCTGACTTCAGATGCTAAACTCTTAATCACTGTGCTCTACTATCTCATTGGCACCTCAGTGCCCTTTTATTGATCATTAGAGAATATGATCTTTATATGTGCCATCTTTATATGTGCCTAATGGTTGAATAGCTAGAACATGAAGGCTGGTCAGCATGGCTAAGCTGATAAGAGTCAAATGGGGCTGAAGAGGAGTGGCTTTATGGCCAAAAGGCGTTTAAAGAGGCAGGGAGAAAATATGAATTGATCCTATACAGAGGCAGTTGAATAATTTCCTGGACTGATTCCATGTCTTAATTTCTCTTTTTTAAAAAGTAATTTTCTTAATTTTCTAGACCATCCTCTAATTAAGGGGCTCACAGATGTTTATTCGTTATGTTAAAAATTCAAGTTTTGATGTTGTAGTCTTAAGAGACTCAAACAAGTAACAATTAGCTCTGTGGCTTTTGGCCAAGCAGTAAATCCATCTAATGGATGGCCAAGTCTAAATCCATCTAATATTTCACTTGGCCAGACTGTAGGATAGCATTCTCCTACAGTAATTTCCCTTGCATCCTGACTTTCTGCAGTAAATGGCTCTACCAAGGAAATGAGCCACTATCTAAGCCTTCTTCCTTGTACCAGTTGGTTTTAATGACACTTGTAGTCTTTCCCATAATTTCCCAAAGTGACATGTTGCTTAAATAGAACCTGTTCATTTATGAATTCATTTGGCCATTTAGTCCTTTCTTCTTCCTTCCTTCTTTACTCCTTCCCTTCTCCTTCCTTTCACACATCTTTCTTCTCTTCTCTTTTATTCCCTACCACCCTTTTGCCCTTTCCTACCTTCAAGGGTAATTACTAGGTTCTCAAGAAATGCTAGGCCTTGTACTAGGTACTGTGGAGGGTATATAGATAGATATGTAGATAGATATTATGATTGATTTGTAATCCATTTAATGAATATTTATTCAGTGCTTCCTGTATGCCAGGGCTCTATTTTACAAGCTAGAAACAGAGTTGGGTACACAATAAAATTTCTTTTTCTCAGTAAGTTGTATTCCTGGGTATGTACTGGGGAGACAGACAAAAAATATATCACATGTCAAGTAGTAATAAGAGCTCTGAATAAAAATGAAGAAGAGAATGGAGAGAGATGTGATGGGGAATGTATTATTTTTACAGAGGCTGGTCAAGGAAGGGTTCTCTGACAAGATTACATTTGATCAGAAATACATTTATCTGAGGGAAAAGTAAGTACCAAGGCCCTCAGGAGATTCATTTCTAACAGGGAAAAAAAGGTGTAAAGGTAAATAACTGTAACAGAAGGTAGAAAGGGTAAGTGCTGCAAGGGAGATGTTGAAGAGCTACTGAACTGGGTAAGTTTGGAGGAAGGGGATAAAACTGCCTGCTGTGGAGGGGGTATAATGGAGAGCAGGCCTCATTTCCTAGGGGGTAAGGTAACTCACACACTCTGATGCCTCATGCAGAGCCTCTCCCCCAGACCTTCTCTTGAAGAAGGACCAGTGTCCTTGATTATGAGACAGTTGGGCTGTACATCTAACCAAGGAGCCCTTTGGTTAAGATGCCCTTTGGTTGAGATTCTAAGGATGGAAACAAGTTACACCACATGTTCAGTTTTTCTTTTAATTTCATACTCCTTGAAATCCTATTTCCTTTTTATAAGAAGACTAACCTTCGGGGCACCTGAGGGTGGCTCAGTTGATTGAGCATCTGACTCTTGATTTCAATTGAGGTCATGATCCCATGGTTGTGGGATTGGCTCCAGGCTGAGTGTGGAGCCTGTATGAGATTCTCTCTCTCTCCCTCTGACCCTCTCCCCCATTTGTGTGTGTGTTCTCTCTCTCTGAAAGAAAGAAAGAGAAAGAAAGAAAGAAAGAAAGAAAGAAAGAAAGAAAGAAAGAAAGAAAGAAAGAACCAAACATCTATGCCCAATGTTGGCCACCAAAGGCAAGAAGGCAAAGGGAGTACTTTTGTTTTTAGATAATTGCTTTGTGCTCAAGATTAGGATACCCCCATTTTTACTTGTTTTGGTCAGTGTGGCAAGGTCTTAGTTCTTCTACTAGAATGCAGATACCCCAGTGAAAAAGAAAGTACTTAACGCAGTATCAGCTAACATTTGACTATTAGCTAGAGAGCGTACAAACAAGGAAGTGTGAAAATGAAACATAGAAGTTTATATCATAGTTTAATTTTTAAACTGGGATACTGGCAATGACTGAATATGGGACACTAAATGGAGAAGTATTGGATGGAAAGAGTACAGGATGGGTGGAAAGATGAAAGAAAGAGAAAAAAAATATTCCTTAACAGAACAGATGTATTCACATTGTGAAATTGATCCAATAGAGACCTCTCAACACAGAGTTACAGATATGTTTAGAAGAGAAAAGATACCTTGATAAGCTACTTGAAGCAAAGGTGAGACCATAGGATAGGGTATGGGGGTCTGCAGGAGCCACTGGCAAACTTGTGATAACTTAAGTAGTGTGCATTAGAAACAAATAGGGATTTATTTATTTATTAAAAAAAAGTTTATTTATTTTTGAGAGAGATCCCAAGTGGGGGAGGGGCAGAGAGAGGGGGGCAGAGAATCTGAAGTGGGCTCTGTGCTGACAGCACTGAGCCGGATGTGGGGCTCAAACCCACGTACTGCAAGATCATGATGTGAGCCGGTCGGATGCTCAACCCACTGAACCACTGAGGTGCCCCTCCAGTAATATTTTCTATTCACTCAAAATATATTGATTGGAGGGTGCACTGGGTAGAAATTAAGGACAAGAATACCTAAGGCAGAGCACCATTGAGCTGGATGGGAGTGGATGATGAGAGGACCCCTGATTTCAATATTCACTCAGCAGAGGTAGAGAAGCAGAGGCAGCCGTTCCAAAGTGTCACCCTCCCTAACCCCTAAAATGGGCAGATATCCCAAGGATCCCACTGCATTTTTCTACAATCCGTACCATGGAGACTTAAATCTGTCTTTATCTAGATATTAAGAAATAGGTCAATGCCAGCTGATATCTGGATTACATATACTTTAAAAACTACTATAAATTTTCATTAGGATGTTAGCAAATCAGAACTTCAGAAGTGTAGATGAAAGTGCAAGCTCCAGTGTTCAACATGAAGGGGAAGGGAATGTTTGAAATTTAGCACTAAGTGACTCTGCCTTTTAATAGATGGGAATAAAACTGTCTTTGGTCAAGAATTATTTTATTTGTCTGTATCTCAGGATGGTCTTTCACAGAAGTGAGTTTTTGCTATTGGGACTCTGGGAGTAGAGGAGTTCTATGCTATTATTTCTTTTCATGGCTCTCAGTGCACATTTAGAATCTTTGAATGTCCCACTCAATTTCTCTGTTTTTTGAAGTTTTGGGAAACTCCAACTATCAACAGAGGAAAAACTTGCATAAGGCTGAAGAGGGAGATGACTGAGTCATTACAGTGCTCTTATTTGAATACTAGCTAGCCAAGAACAGTGAGGTTTCAAAAACCTTCCAGTCCTCTGGGGAGACTTTTGATTTCTGACAAGATGATTAACTGAGCCCGGGTTGCTTTCTCTGTCACCATACCAACACTAAATCGCTGCAGAAGTCAGAGGGAAGTCAGTGGGACTGGCAAACTGAAAAACAAAGAAGCAAACAAACTCAGAAACACTGAGCAAAGAGCATGTCTGGGTTTCACAGTGTGGGAAATGGCAGCCTGGTTTGGAAGAGGGCTGGACACACCAGACTTCCACTGCCCTAGACTCAAGTGGCTGCTGAGCACTTACAATGTGGCTAGTCTGAATGGAGATGTGCTGCAAGTATAAAATACTCCCTAGATTTTGAAAACTGAGTATAAAAAAAAAGGAATGCAAAGTACCTCATTAATTCATTTTTGTATCGCTTACATGTTGAGATGGTAATATTTTGGATATATTGGACTAAATAAAATATATTATTTTTATGGATTTGCTAGGACTTCTGTAACAAAGTACTCCAGAGTGGGTGGCTTAAACAACAGAAATTTACTTTCTCACAGTTCTGGAGGCTAGAAGTCCAAGATCAAGATGTTGGCAAAGTTGATTTCTTCTGAGGCCTCTCTAATTGGTTTTTATTTATTTATTATTATTATTATTATTTTTTATTTAGATTCGAGTTAGTTAACATATAGTGTAGTATTGGTTTCAGGAGTAGAATTTAGCGATTCATCACTTGCTTATCCCAACAAATGCCCTCTTTAATGCCCATCACCCATTTAGGCCATCCCCCAACCCAATAGTCCTCCAGCAAACCTCAGTTCGTTCTTTGAATTTAAGAGTCTCTTATGGTTTGCCTCCCTCTCTGTTTTTATCTTATTTTTCATTCCTTTCCCCTATATTCATCTGTTTTGTTTCTTAAATTCCACTATGAGTGAAATCATATGATATTTGTCTTTCTCTAACTTATTTTGCTTAGCATAATACACTCTAGTTCCATCCACATGATTGCAAATGGCAAGACTTCATTCTTTTTTATCACCGAATAATATTTCATTGTATATATATATACCACTTCTTAATCCATTCATTAGTTTATGGACATTTGGGCTCTTTCCATAATTTGACTATGTCGATAGCATTGCTATAAACATGGGATGCATGTGCTCCTTCGAATCAACATTTTTGTATCCTTTGGATAAATACCTAGCAATGTAATTGTGGGTTGTAGGGTAGTTCTATTTTTAACTTTTGGAGGAAACTCCATACTATTTTCCAGAATGGCTGCACCAGTTTGCATTCCCACCAACATTGCAAAAGTGTTCCCCTTTCTTTGCCTCTTCACCAACATGTGTTGTTTGCTGAGTTGTTCATTTTAGCCATTCTGTCTCATTGGTTTTTAGATGACTATCTTCGCCCTGTATCTTCACATGATCTTTCCTCTGCATGTGTCCATGTCCCAAACTCCTCTTTTTATAAAGACATTAGTCATATTGGAGTTAGGGCCCACCTCAATGATCTCATTTGAAGCCTTCTTTAAAGGCCCTCTCTCCAAATGCAGTCCCATGCTAAAATGCTAGGGGTTAGGATTTCAACATATAAATTTGAGGGTGGGAGGAAGAGGACATAATTCAGTCTACACAACATTATTAAATTTAAAAACACCTGTTTCTTTTCTAAAAAAATATAGGTACTAGAAAATTTTAAATTACTCATGTGGCTTGCATTATATTTCTATTGGACAGTGCTGCACTAAACTGTAACTTCAAAATGGCAAAGTCCTTTATATGTTGTTCATTACTGAGTTTCTTGGTACTTTGACCAGAGCCTGGCACAAATACATGCTTAATTACATTTGTTGCCTCCAGAATGAATGGGCACCATAGACAGTAGATAGGGTGTGACTGGATTTTAGATATTAATCTTTATTTTTTTTTTTCCATTTATTTATTTATTTTTTTTATTTTTTAATATATGAAATTTACTGTCAAATTGGTTTCCATACAACACCCAGTGCTCATCCCAAAAGGTGCCCTCCTCAATACCCATCACCCACCCTGCCCTCCCTCCCACCCCCCATCAATCCTCAGTTTGTTCTCAGTTTTTAACAGTCTCTAATGCTTTGGCTCTCTCCCACTCTAACCTCTTTTTTTTTTTTTTTTCCTTCCCCTCCCCCATGGGTTTCTGTTATGTTTCTCAGGATCCACATAAGAGTGAAACCATGTGGTATCTGTCTTTCTCTGTATGGCTTATTTCACTTAGCATCACACTCTCCAGTTCCATCCATGTTGCTACAAAAGGCCATATTTCATTTTTTCTCATTGCCACGTAGTATTCCATTGTGTATATAAACCACAATTTCTTTATCCATTCATCAGTTGATGGACATTTAGGCTCTTTCCATAATTTGGCTATTGTTGAGAGTGCCGCTATAAACATTGGGGTACAGGTGCCCCTATGCATCAGTACTCCTGTATCCCTTGGATAAATTCCTAGCAGTGCTATTGCTGGGTCATAGGGTAGGTCTATTTTTAATTTTCTGAGGAACCTCCACACTGCTTTCCAGAGCGGCTGCACCAATTTGCATTCCCACCAACAGTGCAAGAGGGTTCCTGTTTCTCCACATCCTCTCCAGCATCTATAGTCTCCTGATTTCTTCATTTTGGCCACTCTGACTGGCGTGAGGTGGTATCTGAGTGTGGTTTTGATTTGTATTTCCCTGATAAGGAGCGACGTTGAACATCTTTTCATGTGCCTGTTGGCCATCCGGATGTCTTCTTTAGAGAAGTGTCTATTCATGTTTTCTGCCCATTTCTTCACTGGGTTATTTGTTTTTCGGGTGTGGAGTTTGATGAGCTCTTTATAGATTTTGGATACTAGCCCTTTGTCCGATGTGTCATTTGCAAATATCTTTTCCCATTCCGTTGGTTGCCTTTTAGTTTTGTTGGTTGTTTCCTTTGCTGTGCAGAAGCTTTTTATCTTCATAAGGTCCCAGTAATTCACTTTTGCTTTTAATTCCCTTGCCTTTGGGGATGTGCCGAGTAAGAGATTGCTACGGCTGAGGTCAGAGAGGTCTTTTCCTGCTTTCTCCTCTAAGGTTTTGATGGTTTCCTGTCTCACATTCAGGTCCTTTATCCATTTTGAGTTTATTTTTGTGAATGGTGTGAGAAAGTGGTCTAGTTTCAACCTTCTGCATGTTGCTGTCCAGTTCTCCCAGCACCATTTGTTAAAGAGACTGTCTTTTTTCCATTGGATGTTCTTTCCTGCTTTGTCAAAGATGAGTTGGCCATACGTTTGTGGGTCTAGTTCTGGGGTTTCTATTCTATTCCATTGGTCTATGTGTCTGTTTTTATGCCAATACCATGCTGTCTTGATGATGACAGCTTTGTAGTAGAGGCTAAAGTCTGGGATTGTGATGCCTCCTGCTTTGGTCTTCTTCTTCAAAATTACTTTGGCTATTCGGGGCCTTTTGTGGTTCCATATGAATTTTAGGATTGCTTGTTCTAGTTTCGAGAAGAATGCTGGTGCAATTTTGATAGGGATTGCATTGAATGTGTAGATAGCTTTGGGTAGTATTGACATTTTGACAATATTTATTCTTCCAATCCATGAGCAGGGAATGTCTTTCCATTTCTTTATATCTTCTTCAATTACCTGCATAAGCTTTCTATAGTTTTCAGCATACAGATCTTTTACATCTTTGGTTAGATTTATTCCTAGGTATTTTATGCTTCTTGGTGCAATTGTGAATGGGATCAGTTTCTTCATTTGTCTTTCTGTTGCTTCATTGTTAGTGTATAAGAATGCAACTGATTTCTGCACATTGATTTTGTATCCTGCAACTTTGCTGAATTCATGTATCAGTTCTAGCAGACTTTTGGTGGAGTCTATCGGATTTTCCATGTATAATATCATGTCATCTGCAAAAAGCGAAAGCTTGACTTCATCTTTGCCAATTTTGATGCCTTTGATTTCCTTTTGTTGTCTGATTGCTGATGCTAGAACTTCCAGCACTATATTAAACAGCAGCGGTGACAGTGGGCATCCCTGTCGTGTTCCTGATCTCAGGGAAAAAGCTCTCAGTTTTTCCCCGTTGAGGATGATGTTAGCTGTGGGCTTTTCATAAATGGCCTTTATGATCTTTAAGTATGTTCCTTCTATCCCGACTTTCTCAAGGGTGTTTATTAAGAAAGGGTGCTGGATTTTGTCAAAGGCCTTTTCTGCATCGATTGACAGGATCATATGGTTCTTCTCTTTTTTTTTGTTAATGTGATGTATCACGTTGATCGATTTGCGAATGTTGAACCAGCCCTGCATCCCAGGAATGAATCCCACTTGATCATGGTGAATAATTCTTTTTATATGCTGTTGAATTCGATTTGCTAGTATCTTATTAAGAATTTTTGCATCCATATTCATCAGGGATATTGGCCTGTAGTTCTCTTTTTTTACTGGGTCTCTGTCTGGTTTAGGAATCAAAGTAATACTGGCTTCATAGAATGAGTCTGGAAGTTTTCCTTCCCTTTCTATTTCTTGGAATAGCTTGAGAAGGATAGGTATTATCTCTGCTTTAAATGTCTGGTAGAACTCCCCTGGGAAGCCATCTGGTCCTGGACTCTTATTTGTTGGGAGATTTT
Source organism: Panthera onca (assembly GCF_046562875.1). Taxonomy (NCBI): domain Eukaryota; kingdom Metazoa; phylum Chordata; class Mammalia; order Carnivora; family Felidae; genus Panthera; species Panthera onca. The sequence continues at coordinate 49,226,642 of NC_138344.1, forward strand.
TGATAACCGATTCAATTTCTTCGCTGGTTATGGGTCTGTTCAAGCTTTCTATTTCCTCCTGATTGAGTTTTGGAAGAGTGTGGGTGTTTAGAAATTTGTCCATTTCTTCCAGGTTGTCCAATTTGCTGGCATATAATTTTTCATAGTATTCCCTGATAATTGTTTGTATCTCTGAGGGATTGGTTGTAATCATTCCATTTTCATTCATGATTTTATCTATTTGGGTCATCTCCCTTTTCTTTTTGAGAAGCCTGGCTAGAGGTTTGTCAATTTTGTTTATTTTTTCAAAAAACCAACTCTTGGTTTCGTTGATCTGCTCTACAGTTTTTTTAGATTCTATATTGTTTATTTCTGCTCTGATCTTTATTATTTCTCTTCTTCTGCTGGCTTTAGGCTGCCTTTGCTGTTCTGCTTCTATTTCCTTTAGGTGTGCTGTTAGATTTTGTATTTGGGATTTTTCTTGTTTCTTGAGATAGGCCTGGATTGCAATGTATTTTCCTCTCAGGACTGCCTTTGCTGCATCCCAGAGCGTTTGGATTGTTGTATTTTCATTTTCGTTTGTTTCCATATATGTTTTAATTTCTTCTCTAATTGCCTGGTTGACCCACTCATTCGTTAGTAGGGTGTTCTTTAACCTCCATGCTTTTGGAGGTTTTCCAGACTTTTTCCTGTGGTTGATTTCAAGCTTCATAGCATTGTGGTCTGAAAGTATGCATGGTATAATTTCAATTCTTGTAAACTTATGAAGGGCTGTTTTGTGACCCAGTATATGATCTATCTTGGAGAATGTTCCATGTGCACTCGAGAAGAAAGTATATTCTGTTGCTTTGGGATGCAGAGTTCTAATATATCTGTCAAGTCCATCTGATCCAATGTATCATTCAGGGCCCTTGTTTCTTTATTGACCGTGTGTCTAGATGATCTATCCATTTCTGTAAGTGGGGTGTTAAAGTCCCCTGCAATGACCACATTCTTATCAATGAGGTTGCTTATGTTTATGAGTAATTGTTTTATATATCTGGGGGCTCGGGTATTTGGCGCATAGACATTTATAATAGTTAGCTCTTCCTGGTGGATAGACCCTGTGATTATTATATAATGCCCTTCTTCATCTCTTGTTACAGCCTTTAATTTAAAGTCTAGTTTGTCTGATAGAAGTATGGCTACTCCAGCTTTCTTTTGGCTTCCAGGAGCATGATAAATAGTTCTCCATCCCCTCACTCTCAATCTAAAGGTGTCCTCAGATCTAAAATGAGTCTCTTGTAGACAGCAAATAGATGGGTCTTGTTTTTTTATCCATTCTGATACCCTATGTCTTTTAGTTGGCGCATTTAATCCATTTACATTCAGTGTTATTATAGAAAGATATGGGTTTAGAGTCATTGTGATGTCTGTATGTTTTATGCTTGTAGTGATGTCTCTGGTACTTTGTCTCACAGGATCCCCCTTAGGATCTCTTGTAGGGCTGGTTTTGTGGTGACAAATTCCTTCAGTTTTTGTTTGTTTGGGAAGACCTTTATCTCTCCTTCTATTCTAAATGACAGACTTGCTGGATAAAGGATTCTCGGCTGCATATTTTTTCTGTTTAGCACACTGTAGATATCGTGCCAAGCCTTTCTGGCCTGCCAAGTTTCAAAGGAGAGATCAGTCACGAGTCTTATAGGTCTCCCTTTATATGTGAGGGCACGTTTATCCCTTGCTGCTTTCAGAATTTTCTCTTTATCCTTGTATTTTGCCAGTTTCACTATGATATGTCGTGCAGAAGATCGATTCAAGTTACGTCTGAAGGGAGTTCTCTGTGCCTCTTGGATTTCAATGCCTTTTTCCTTCCCCAGTTCAGGGAAGTTCTCAGCTATAATTTGTTCAAGTACCCCTTCAGCACCCTTCCCTCTCTCTTCCTCCTCTGGGATACCAATTATGCGTATATTATTTTTTTTTAGTGTATCACTTAGTTCTCTAATTTTCCCCTCATACTCCTGGATTTTTTTCTCTCTCTTTCTTTCAGCTTCCTCTTTCTCCATAACTTTATCTTCTAGTTCACCTATTCTCTCCTCTGCCTCTTCAAGCCGAGCCATCGTGGATTCCATTTTGTTTTGCAATTCGTTTAAAGCGTTTTTCAACTCCTCGTGACTGTTCCTTAGTCCCTCGATCTTTGTGGCAAGAGATTCTCTGCTGTCCTGTATACTGTTTTCAAGCCCAGCGATTAATTTTATGACTATTATTCTAAATTCACTTTCTGTTATATTATTTAAATCCTTTTTGATCAGTTCATTAGCTGTTGTTATTTCCTGGAGATTCTTCTGAGGGGAATTCTTCCGTTTGGTCATTTTGGAGAGTCCCTGGCGTGGTGAGGACCTGCAGTGCACTTCCCCTGTGCTGTGGTGTGTAACTGGAGTTAGTGGGCGGGGCCGCAGTCCGACCCGATGTCTGCCCCCAGCCCACTGCTGGGGCCACAGTCAGACTGGTGTGTGCCTTCTCTTCCCCTCTCCTAGGGGCGGGATTCACTGTGGGGTGGCGTGTCCCATCTGGGCTACTTGCACACTGCCAGGCTTGTGTTGCTGGGGATCTGGCGTATTAGCTGGGGTGGGTAGGCAAGGTGCACGGGGGCTGGAGGGGCAGGCTTAGCTCGCTTCTCCTTAGGTGATCCACTTCAGGAGGGGCCCTGTGGCAGCGGGAGGGAGTCAGATCCGCTGCCGGAGGTTTGGCTCCGCAGAAGCACAGAGTTGGGTGTTTGCGCGGAGCGAGCAAGTTCCCTGGCAGGAACTGGTTCCCTTTGGGAATTTTGGCTGGGGGATGGGCGGGGGAGATGGCGCTGGCGCCTTTGTTCCCCGCCAAGCTGAGCTCTGCCGACCGGGGGCTCAGCAGCTCTCCCTCCCTTTGTCCTCCAGCCTTCCCGCTTTCCGCGCAGAGCTGTTAACTTATGACCTCCCAGACGCTAAGTCGCGCTTGCTGTCGGAACACAGTCCGTCCGGCCCCTCCGCTTTTGCCAGCCAGACTCGGGGGCTCCGCTTGGCCGGCGAGCCGCCCCTCCGCCCCGGCTCCCTCCCGCCAGTCCGTGGAGCGCGCACCGCCTCGCCGCCCTTCCTACCCTCTTCCGTGGGCCTCTAGTCTGCGCTTGACTCCGGAGACTCCCTTCTGCTAATCCTCTGGCGGTTTTCTGGGTTCTTTAGGCAGGTGTAGGTGGAATCTAAGTGATCGGCAGGACGCGCTGTGAGCCCCGCGTCCTCCTACGCCACCATCTTCCGGCACTCCCAGATATTAATCTTTAGATAGGATTCTGTGCCCTGGTAATTACCTGCGTAGCTCATTGTTGGCCTCATTGACACCATAAGGCAAAAAAGCAGCCTACTGACAGCTAGATAACAGCATGGTGGGCAGGGCTGGGGATGTGGGAATTTGCAATGAGTGTAGACAGGTCTATGGGCCTTCAAGCCTTCCCTCTCCCCTAACACCCTCTCCATCTTGAGGGCTATGTGCTAGAATGGAGGGAGACTACTCTTGAAGATTAGTGCCAAGAGAGGTACAGACTGTAATATTAGAGGTTTTCTGAAGTTCCCTGGAGATCACAACCTAGAAACTTTTCACAAAAGTAATTTTTTTTTCTTTTTTTTCTTTTTTTTTTTTCTGATCCCCCCAGTAGAATGGCAGCTCCATGAAGGTCGGGATCTTACCTGGGTTACCACTACATCCTCAGCACCTAATATGGTGCCTGGAGCATACTAGATGCTCAAGAAAGAATTTCTGGGTGAGTGAATTAATGTTTCAAACACACTTTAACTCAATGTGCTCCAAACTGAATTTAGTCTCTTCTTCCCCACCAAACCTGCTTTTCCTTCCGTACACTCCAGTTCAGTCAATGGCACCATCATCCACTCTTGACATCCAACCCAGAAATGAACTCACACTCCCTTCACTCATTCACCTACTATTTTCAATGAGTTCCCAAGCCCTGCCTATTCAACATCCAAAATATCCCACTTATCTAATCCTTTTCTACCTATGTTGCAGCTATCCTGATTCAGGCCTCATCTTTGTTTCATTACTAATGCAACAGCCTCCTCCCTCCTGTCTTCCCTTTTTTTCCTTTTTATTATGTAAGGCTTCACACCATTGTATGTCATCTTTGTGCAGGGGCCATGTTAATCTTATCTGTGTCTTTCCAATTTTATTATATGTGTGGCCAAAGTCAGCCACCCCCCCCCCCCCCCTTAAGCTAAGAAAGCTTTAGCTGCAGGGCATGTCACTTGTCATATGGTCACATGGTCATATGTTTTTATAAAGTTTGCAGAATATATTTAAACCACAATTGATTAAAACCACTGTCCCCTTCCACTAGTTTCCCTAGTCACATTTTCTCTTGTATTAGGTGGTGTTGGAGCTGCTTCAGACATTTTTGAGATCCAGCTGAATGGAAGTTGATTGAAGGGGGGATACGTTTAGTTTCATTTTAGTGAGACATTTCTATATGGTTTGTATCTCTTCTTTATAGTTATTACCTAGGTGTAGGAATAGCTTCTAGAAATACTCTACCTTTGAGCCTAATTTTGTATTCACAAGTCCATATTCTTTCCTTAAAAATTTTTTTTTTACATTTATTTATTTTTGAGAGACAGAGAGAGACTGAGCACAAATGGGGGAGGGGAGAGAGAGAATGAGACACAGAATCCGAAGCAGGTTCCAGGCTCTGAGATGTCAGCATAGAGCCCTATGCGGGGCTCAAACTCACAAATGGTGAGATCATGATCTGAGCCAAAGTCGGATGCCCAACCGACCAAGCCACCCAGGCACCCCTCTATTCTTTTCTTAAAGACCTACCTCACAAACTGTATAAGCTTCAGGTCCCACTAATCCTGAATTTTCCCCTGGCTCAGATGCAAATGTGACTTTTGAGTTGCTTTTGCTCAAAAACCTTTAGTGGTTTGTTATTGTTTACAGGATAAAATATAACATTTAACTTCTTTTTGTAAATGTTTTTCCGTGTGCCTCCATGCATTTGTACATGTTGATCCTTCAGTGAACTCTTATATAGCCTTCAGGTCTCCCTGAAACCTTCCTTGACAGCACCAAGTTGCTTCTGAGGCACTTTCATGACTTTATTTTGCAACAAAAGTAATTTTTAAAAAGACTATTATATAAAAAAAAGTATTTTGAAAAATTAGATGAGCTAGGGTTCTTGAAGAATATGTAATTATAAAATGGCATAAGCAGATAAAAGACAAATTAATTTGATGGTAATCAAAAACCCTTACCTATACCCATACTCCCCACAAGCGCTGGACAAAGATGACTTTATGGGAGAGTTCTACCAAATTTTCTGTGGAAGAAAATTACTGTTTTATATAAGTTTTATGAAAAAAGAAAGAGGAAAACTTGCAACTTTTTTTAAGGCTAGTATGACCTTTACCCAAATAAAGACAGCATAAGGAAAGATAATTAAAGGTCCACTTTACTTATGAACTGTATGTGAAAATCCTAAATAACATATACAGTTAAATCCATCAGTGTATTACAAATATCAGATCAAGTAAGAATGGTTAATTTCATAAATTCTCTCAGTATACTGCACTATATTAATTGAATAAACAAGAATTCTTTCATGGTTATCTTAATAAATGCGGCACAAGCTTTTGATAAATTTCAACATCTATTAATGATTATATAAAACTTCTGCATGCTCTGTTCCTGCCAGTTGAGTTATATGCTTCCCATGAGTCTGTTGTGTTTGTTTCCAAAGCTTTTTATACCAGTTGTACTTGCTGTTATAATTATGTAATTGAGTTAAATATTATATAAACCAAAGAATTTTAAGTGTGAAAAGAGAATTGTTTCTCTGAAAGTTCAATTGAATGTTTTGGAAAGACTTGTTAAAGGCAAGTTGCTAAAAAATATTGGTAACAGATCATTTTAATTCCTATCATATTAAAAGTGAAGGCCTTTGTCCTATGTCAAAAGATTGATGAATATATATGGATTTGTATATTTTAAGTTAAAACAAAAATTCTAATGAGTGAATCACTTTGTATGATTCCTTTTTACTGACTTTTACTTTATTCACTTACCAATTGGCCGCAGATATATTAGATAAGAGGGCTCTTATTGCATTATTTTGAAAAACAGTACTGCTCGAATTCCCAGTATCACCCCTTCCATTCTTTTCAGCCTCTTATTTGATTATGAAGAGGACTTGTAAGTGAATTAATATACTTTCGCCGTACCTAGCCAGCTGTGTCACAGCATGAGTAGAAAAGATGTGTTGGACTGCCTATGTTAGGGCTCTCTTTCTCCGAAATAATTAAATCTATAAGAGGCCAGAGAGTTAGGGATTCTAAACTCTCCTGTTTCTTTTTTGTAATTTCTGAAACCCTTTTCTCATCCTCCTGTCAACCATGTATTCCCAAGTATGAATAAATACAATATATGAAAAATTTCTCTGTTTCCCTCTGCCCTAGATGTCAGCCACTGGAATAATTTTTTGTTGTTGTGAAAATGCACTGGCATACTGTTCTAGTATAGCTTTCTTAGAATTGTGCAAATTGAAATAGCATTCCAGAACCCAGATTTCTGGAGAAATAACAACACGATAATATTGCAACTTTTTTTTTTTTTTTTTTTTTTTTGCTTGTTATGGTGTAAAGGAATTTTGGAGGAAAACATCATAGAAAGATGTTAAATATAATTCATTTGTGGCCACATACATATATTGAACTTCTAGTGCCCATCACTTTCTTTCTAATGTGAAAACTGTATAGTTTCTCTTTTAACAGTGTAAAGAAAATCAGAAATGGAGAGTAAAATAAAAAATGGTTGAGGTGCAGTTTCTTATAGGGATTTTCCTGTTTCCTTTTATAAGAAAGTATATTAAGAAATTACCAAGAATATGTATCTTATACAATTTATTTTCATTCAGAGTTACTGAGGTATAATATGCATACAACAAATGTCACTATGTTTAAATGCACAGTTTTATGGGTTTTACAAAATTTATGTTGTCATGTAAAAACCACCACTATTAAGTTATAGAATATTTCCACTATATCAAAAAGTTCCTTTTGCCCCTTTGCAGTGTCTTCCTCTTCCCAGTCCCTGTAACCAATGATCTGATTTCTATCCCTATTGTTTTGCCTTTTTTAGAATGTCATGTAAATGGAATAATAAAAAAAATGATACATTTTTTTGGTTGGGCTTTTTTTTCTTTAGCATAATGCTTTGGATACTTGTCCAAGTTGTTGCATATATTACATATATTACTACATATATTCTATCTATTGCTGAGTGGTATACCATTGTATGATGTACCTCAACTTGTTCATTCATTTACTGTTTTTTGGTTTCTATTTTAATTCTAGATAGTTAACATATAGTGTTATATTAGTTTCAGGTGTACAATATAGTAATTCAGCAGTTCAATACATCATCCTGTGCTCATCACACCAAGTGCACTGCTTAATTCCCATCACCTCTTTAACCACCCTCCCAACTCTGGTAACCATCAGATTGTTGCCTATAATTAAAAGTGTGTTTCTTTTTTTCTTTCCCCTATGTTCATCTGTTTTGTTTCTTAAATTCCACATACCAGTGAAATCATATGTTATTTGTCTTTCTCTGTATGACTGGTTTTGCTCAGCATTATACTCTCTAGGTCCATCCATGCCATTGCAAATGGCAAGATTTCATTCTTTTTAATGGCTGAGTAATATTCCATTATATACATATGTCATATCTTCTTTATCCATTTGTCAGTTGATGGACACTTGGGCTGCTTCCATATCTTGGCTTTTGTAAATAATGCCGCAATAAACATAGGGGTGCATGTATCCCTTTGAACTAGTGTTTTTGTATTCTTTGGGTAAAGACCTACTAGTGAGGTCTACTAGTGAGATTGCTGGATCATAGGGTAGTTCTGTTTTTAACTTTTCGAGAAAACTTCATACTGTTTTCCACAGTAGCTGCACCAGTTTGCAATCCCAGCAACAGTGTAAGAGGGTTCTCTTTTCTCCACATCCTCACCAACACCTGTTGTTTCTTGTGTTTTTGATTTTAACCATTCTGACAAGTGTGAGGTAGTTATCTCATCATAGTTTTGATTTGCATTTCCCTGTTGATGAGTGATGTTGAGCATCTTTTCATGTGTCTATGGGACATCTGTATTTCTCCTTTGGAAAAATTTCTGTTCATATTTTCTGACCATTTTTAATTGGATTACTTGGTTTTTGGGTGTTGAGTTTTGTAAGTTATTTATATATTTTGGATACTGAAACTTTAAAGTGGATATGTGGATATGTGGATAAAGTGGATATGTCATTTGCACATATATTCATTCTCCCATTCAATAGGTTGCCTTTTAGTTTTTTTGTTTTCTTTGCTATGCTTAAGTTTTTATTTTGATGTAATCCCAATAGTTTATTTTTGCTTTTGTTTCCCCACCCCCAGGAAACATACCTAGAAAAACATTGCTACAGCTAATGTCAAAGAAGTTACTGCCTGTATTCTCTTCAAGGATTTTATAGTTTCCTGTATCAAATTTAGGTCTTTCATCCATTTTGGATTTATTTTTGTGTATAGTGTAAGTAAGTGGTCCAGTTTCATTCTTTTGCATGTTGCTGTCCAGTTATCCTGACGCCATTTATTGAAGAGACTGTCTTTTCCCCATTGGATATTCCTTCCTTGTTCATCGAAGATTAATTGACCATATAATTGTGGGTTTATTTCTGGATTTTCTATCCTGTTCTATTGATCTATATGTCTATTTTTTTTTTTTGTGGCCATAACATACTGTTTTGATGACTACAGCTTTGTCATATAATGTGAAGTCCAGAATTGTGACGCCTCCAGCTTTGCTTTTCTTTTTCAAGGTTACCTTGACTATTCAGGGTCTTTTGTGGTTCTACAAAAATTTAAGAATTGTTTGTTCTAGTTCTGTGAAAAGTTCTGGTGGTATTTTGATAAGGATTGCATTAAATAGACTACATTGCTTTGAGTAGTATAGAAACTTTAACAGTGTTTTTTCTTCCAATCCACGAGGATGGGATATCTTTTCATTTCTTTGTGTCATCTTGAATTTCTTTCATTAGTTTTTTTTATAGTTTTCAGAGTACAGGTCTTCCCCTTCTTTGGTTAGGTTTATTCCTAGGTATCTTATTATCTTGTGTGCATTTGTAAGTGGGATTGTTTTCTTAATTTTTCTTTCTGCTGCTTCATTATTACTGTATAGAAATGCAACACATTTTTTGTATATTGATTTTGCCTCCTGCGACCTTACTGAATTTGTTTATCAGTTCTAGCAGTTTTTAGTAGAGTCTTCAGGATTTTCTATATAGAGTATCATTTCATCTGTGAATAGTGACTTTTACTTTTTCCTTACCAACTTGAATGTCTTTTGTTTCTTTTTTTGGTTTGATTGCTGTGTCTAGGACTTTCAGGACTATGTTGAATAAAAGTGGAGAGAGTGGACATCTTTGTTGTGTTACTGATCTCAGTTTTCCCCCCTTTGGTATGATATTTGCTGTGGGTTTTTCATATAAGGTATTTATCATGTTGGTTATGTTCCCTCTAAACCTACTTTGTTGAGGATTTTTATCATGAATGAACATTGTACTTTCTCAAATGCTTTTTCTGCATCTATTGAAATGATCATATGGTTCTTACCATTTCTCCTGTTGATGTGATGTATCATATTGATTGATTTGCAAATATTAAACCACCCTTAGAGCCCAGGAATAAATCCCACTTGATGATAGTGAATTTTTTTTAAAGATATTGTTGAGTTCAGTTTGCTAATATTATATTGAAAAATTATACATCTATGTTCATCAGGGATATTGATCTATAGTTCTCTTTTTTATTAGTGTCTTTATCTGGTTTTGGTATCAAGGTAATGCTGGCCTCATGGACTGAATTTGGAAGTTTTTCTTCCTTTTACATTTTTGGATTAGTTTAAGATGAATAGGTATTGACTCTTCTTTAAATGTGTGGTAGAATTCACTGTGAAGCCATCTCATTCTGGACTTCTGTTTGTTAGGAGTTTTCTGACTCAATTTCTTTGGTAGTTATCAGTCTGTTCAAATTTTCTATTTCTTCCTGTTTCAGTTTAGGGAGTCTATATATTTCCTGGGATTGATCCATTTCTTGTATGTTGTCCAATTTGTTGGCATATAATTGCTCATAATATTCTCTTATTGTTGTTTGTATTTCTGTGGTGTTGGTTGTTATTTCTCCTCTATGATTTGTGATTTTATTTATTTGAGTCCTTTCTATTTTTGTCTTGATAAGTCTGGTTAGAGGTTTATCAATTTTATTGATCCTCTTTTCAAAGAATCATTTTCCAATTTCATTGGTCTGTTCTGTAGTTTCTTTTAGTTTTATATCAATCATTTCTGCTCTAATATTTATTATTTCTTTCCTTCTGCTGTTTTAGGTTTTGTTTGCTGTTCTTTAAAATGTAAAGCTTATTTTATTTTTGAATTTATTTTGACAGAGAGAGAGAGAGAATGGGGGAGAGGCAGAGAGAGAGGGAGAGAGAGAATCCTAGGCAGGCTCTGGCTGCCAGCACAGAGTCAGACACAGGGCTTGATCTCACAAACTGTGAGATCATGACCTGAGCCAAAATCAAGAGTCAGATGCTTAACTGACTGAGTCACCCAAGTGTCTCTGTTGTTCTATTTCTAGCTCCTTTAGGTGGAAGGTTAGGTTGTTTATTTGAGATTTTTTTTTTCTTCTTGAGGCAGCCCTATATTGATAAAACCTCCCACTTAGAACCACTTTTGCTGCATCCCAGAGGTTTTGGACCATTGCGTTTTCATTATTCATTTACTTGTTGATGGACATTTGAGTTGTTTTCAGTTTTTGACTATTGCACAATAAAACTGCTGTAAACATTCACATGTTTATAAACCTTTAGAAATATGTTTTCAATTCTCTTGGGTTATTACCTAGTAATGGAATTGCTAACCAATGTGACAAATACATATAACTTTATCTAACAATTTACAAAAATATTTTCCAAAGTAGTTGTATCACTTTGTATTCCTATTAGCAATGTATGTGAATTTTAACTTTAGCAATAACAGTGGATATGTGGGCTCCTGAGTGGCTTAGATGGTTGAGTGCCTGAATCTTGATCCTAGGGTTGTGGCACTGAGCCCCATGTCAGGCTCCCTGCTGAGTGTGGAGCCTATTGAAGATTCTCTTTCTCTCTCCCTCTGCCCTTCTCCTCCAATAACACTCTCTCTCAATAATAATAATGATAATAGTGGATATATTCATGACTGCTATTTGAAGTTATGCTTTATTATGATTTCTTTGGTTTGGCATAAAGGTAATGCTTGCCTCATAAAATTATTTGCAGGGGTGTTCCTCCTCATATTTTCTGCAAGAGTTTACTTTTTAAAATGCATGATAGAATTCACTAGTGAAATCATCTGAATATGGCTGCCTCCCCCCACCCAGGAAGGTTTTAAACTATGGATTAAATTTCACTAATAGATCTAGGGCTATTCAAATAATGTATTTACTCTTAAGTGAGCTTGGGTAGTTTGTTTATTTCAAGAATTTTTTTCCATTTCATCTAAGTTGTTGGGTTCTTTTTGGTATAAAGTTGTTCATTTACATTTTGTTATTATCCTTACTGTCTGTAGAATCTGTAGTAATACTCCTTCTTTCATTTGTGATATTGGTACTTCTTGCTTTCTCACTTGGTCTGGTTTTTAAATTTATTGATCTTTTCAAAGAATCAGATTTTTATTTCAGTAATTTTTCTCTAGTATGAGAGCCAAAATAAGACGCAGGGCAGTGCCTCTTTCAACTTTGGCTGAGAACTAGTCCATGATACAACTCAAAGTTTTTATGGTTATGTGCATGTCCATGAATGAGCTTCAAAGTGCCCCAAATACTAATTTGGGTATTACAAATAAATTTAATGAATAGGTGAATTTACGAATACGGATTCTGTGAATGATGAGGATTGGCTGTAATTTAATCTACTATTATTAATAGAAGGGGATCTTGATAAGGCATAATTTAGGAAAAGGATGTGGCATACAGTACATTCTAGAACCCATAATGAAGTAAACAGAGTATTACCCATTTCCTTCTCAGGGCTGAGGTGGAGAAGAGAGGCAGAACGGTAGCTGTTCCTCAACAGAATCCTGGCTATAGATCTTTGGACTAGGTGGAATTTTTTGCCTTAGGCTCACATGCGCAAAACCCTTCACATTTAGATTTTTGGTGTTATTTTCAAATAAACTTATTCAGTTAGTTACAAAAATACTTGGATGGGATTGAAATAAGATGTTTATTCATCCACAGTATAAAATATGTTTGAAACTTGTTCTAGAATTTGTTCATTTAAAAAATAAACTTCAGAATATAAATGGCCAGACCTTGCTTGACTTCTGAGAGCACCTCTTTTTCCCTTTGGATGACAAAGAAGAGGGAAGGGAATGAATGGAAAGGGTAGGCAATGGATGTTTAAGGTGGAATACTCAGCCTAAGATGACCTTAAACTCCCACAGAATTGTACATCACAGCTTTCTGAAATCTGAGGGAGGCTGAGGAGATATGGGGCTGGACAGCTGAACAAGCTGCCACAGTATTATTAGCCCCAGAGCATAGAGAGGTTAAGCAACTTATCCAAGATCACAGTAAATAAGTGGTACAGAAATATTGTGTAGAAATCTTTACATTTAACTAGAAATCAAAAAACATGGATTCAGTCCTAATTTGACACCACTTAGCTATATAACTCTGCACAAATCCTTTAAGCTTTGCAGGTCTGTGTCTTTATCTGTAAGATGTGAAGTTGGAAAACTCAAGTTCCTTTGCATGATATAATGTCATGTAATGTTAGAAGTACTAGAATCCAGAAAAACAGAGTAAGCGGGCAAAATACTTGTTTCTTTTTGAATAGAAAGAAAATTTTCTACCAGAGTCCAAGTGACTTTCCATTTTCAATAGAGAAAGTAGACCTTATCAAGTATTTATAGAAACTGCAGATTGCTCGGATACAATCCAATATCTCATTTGATACTGGCAAGAGACAAATGATGCCTGAAACCTTAACAAATGCTTATACCAATTCAATGAATAAAGAAATATCTGAAAGTGGCTCAAGTTTAGGAAGCCATATATTTCTTGAATGGTATGACTCTGGGGGATACTTGAGAAAATTAAGTTTTTCTAAAATCTTTATAGTTGAGGCCTAAACCATACACCCTTCTAAATGTATGTTAATTCAGTCATCAGTGTTATGTCTTGAGTCTATAATAAATACAGAAAGAAGAATTTTTGCATTTATGTTCATCATGGATATTGGCCTGTAATTCTCCTTCTTAGTGGGGTCTTAGGTTTTGGAATCAAGGTAATGATGGCTTCATAGAATGATTTTTAAACCTTTCCTTCCATTTCTACTTTTTGGAACACTTTGAGAAGAACAGATATTAACCCTTCTTGAAATGTCAGGTAGTATTCCCTTGGGAAGCCATCTGGCCCTGGTATTTTGTTTGTTGGGAGATTTTTGGTTTCTGATTCAATTTATTTTCTGGTCATAGATCTATTCAAATTTTCTATTTCTTCCTGTTTCAGTTTTGATAGTTTGTACATTTCTAGGAATTTGTCCATTTCTTCCAGATTGCCCAATTTATTGACATACAATTTTTTGTAATATTCTCTCACATTGTTTGTATTTCTGTGGTGTTGGTTCTGATCTCTCCTCTTTCATTCGTGATTTTATCTATTTGGATCTTTTTCTTTTTGATAAGTCTGGTTAGGGGTTTATCAATTCTATTAATTCTTCCAAAGAACCAGCTCTTAGTTTCATTGATCCATTCTACCTTTTTTTTTTTTTTTTTTGGTTGTTTGTTTCTATATCATTTATTTCTGCTCTAATCCTATTATTTCTCTTCTTCTCCTGGCTTTAGGCTTTATTCATTTTTCCTTTTCTAGATCCTTTAGGTGTAAGATTAGGTTGTATATTTGAGACATTTCTGGCTTCTCGAGATAGGCCTGAATTGCAATATACTTCACTCTGAGGACTGTCTTTGCTGCATCCCAAAGGTTTTGGACTGTCATGTTTTCATTTTCATTTGCTCCCATGTACTTTTAAATTTCTTCTTTAATTTTCTGGTTAATGCATTCATTCTTTAGTAGGCTGTTCTTTAACCTCTATGTATTTGTGGTCTTTCCAAAATTTTTCTTCAAGTTTCATAGTGTTGTGGTCTGAAAATATGCATAGTATAATCTAGATCTTTGTACTTGTTGAGGGCTGATTTGTGACCAGTATGTAATCTATTCTGGAGAATGTTCCATGTGTACTCAAGAAGAATGTGTATTCTGTTGCTTTAAGATGCAATGCTCTGAATAGATCTGTTAAGTCCATCTGGTCCAGTGTGTCGTTGATAGGCATTACTTCCTTTTTGATCTGCTTAGATCTGTCCATTGTTGTAAGTGGGATGCTAAGTATCCTACCATAATTGTGTTATTATCAATGTGTTTATGTTGGTTATTGATTTATATATTTGGGTTCTTTCAAGTTGGGGGCATAAGTACTTAAAATGTTAGATCTTCTTGTTGGATAGACCCCTTTATTATGATATAGTGCCCTTCTTCATCTTGTGTTACAGTATGTTTTAAAATCTAGTTTGTCTGTTATAAGTATGACTACTCGGGCTTTCTTTTGATGTGCATTAACATGATAGATGGTTCTCCATCCCATCACTTTCTTTTTTTTTTCTTTTTTCTTAAAAAAATTTTTTTTTGAACATTTATTTATTTGAGAGACAGATCACGAGTGGGGGAGGGGCAGAGAGAGAGGGAGACACAGAATCCAAAGCAGGCTCTAGGCTCTGAGCTGTCAGCACAGAGTGGAATGCAGAGCTCCAACTCATGAGCGGTGAGATCACGACCTGAGCTGAAGTTGGACACTTAACCGACTGAACCACCCAGGCACTCACTTCACTTTCAGTCTGCAGGTGTCTTTAGATCTAAAGTGAGTCTCTAAGAGGCAGAATATATGCTTGTTTTTTAATCCATTCTGATACCCTATGTCTTTTGATTGGAGCATTTAGTCCATTTACATTCAGAGTAATTATTGATAGTATGAATTTAATGCCTTTGTGTTACCTATAAAGTTGTGTTTCTGGTGATGTTCTCTGTTCCTTTCTAGTCTTTGTTGCTTTTGGTCCTTTTTTTCCCCCACTCAAAGAGTCCCCTTTAATATTTCTTGCAGGCCTAGTTTAGTGATTGCAAACTTGTTTAGTTTTTCTTTGTCTCAGAAACTATCTCTCCTTCTATTCTGAATGATAGCCTTGCTATATAGAGTATTCTTGGCTGCATATTTTTTCCCTTCAGCACATTGACTATATCATGCCACTCCCTTCTGGCCTGCCAGGTTTCTGTGGACATATCTGTAGTGAACCTGTTTTTCCTTGTAGGTTAAGGACTTTTTTCTCTTGATGCTTTCAGGATTCTTTCCTTGACTATGTCTTTTGTGAATTTGATTATGATATGTCTTGGTGATGGATAGCTGTTGTTGAATTTAATGGGAGTTCCCTGTGCTTCTTGTGCCCTCTTCTCTGTCTTCATCTTCTAGGACTCCTATGATACAAATGTTATTACACTTTATGGAGTTGCTGAGTTCCCTAAGTCTACATTGTGATCCAGTACATTTCTTGTTTTTTAAAAAATGTTTATTTATTTTTGAGGGAGAGAGAGAGAGAGAGAGAGAGAGAGCAGGGGAGGGACAGAAAGAGAGAGACAGGGAGACACAGAATTTGAATCAGGCTCTGGGCTACGAGCTGTCAGCACAGAGCCTGATGTAGGGCTCAAACTTATGAACTAAGAGATCATGGCCTGAGCTGAAGTTGGACGCTTAACTGACTGAGCCACCCAGGCACCCCTCAATACCTTTCTTTCCCTCTTCTTTTCAGCTTCATTCTCCCCCCCCCCATAACTTTATCTTCTTTCTTTTAAGTTTATTTATTTATTTTTGAGAGAGATAGAGACAGAGCGAGTGGGGGAGGGGCAGAGAGAGAGGGACACAGTGAATCCCAAGCAGGCTCTGCACTGTCATCACAAAGGTGTACCTGGGGCTTGAACCCACGAAACTGTGACATCATGACCTGAGCTGAAACCAAGAGTTGGAAACTTAACTGGCTGAGCCACCCAGGTGCCCTGCATAATTTTATCTTCTATAAACCTTCACTGGTTTTTTCTTCTATAACCTTCACTGGTTTTTTCCTGTGGTTCATCCATCCTCAGTGTCATGGCATCCAGTTGGGTTTTCATCTTGGTTATAAGCATTTTTAATTTCAGCCTGACTAGTATTTAGTTCCTTTATCTCTACAATAAAGGATTCTCTTGTGTCTTCTATGTTTTTTTCAAACCCGGCTAATATCTTTATAATTGTTGTTTTAAGTTCTTGTTCAAACATGTTACTTATATCTGTATTGGTTAAATCCTTGGCTGTTACTTCTTCCTGTTCTCTCTTTTGGGGTAAATTCCTCCATCTTGTCATATTGTCAAGGTCCCCAGAAAAAAGAAGGCTAGATCCTAGGTGTGTTTTGGTCAGCTTGTTAAAAGAAGCTGGTTCCAAAAATAATTTGTTTTTTTCTGTATCCCAAGTTGGAGAAGCAAAAACAAAGGAAACTAGGTCCTATTTTGCCTATAGCTGAAGCTTTGCAGCACTCTATGGTCAGTAGACTTGGTACGTGTGAGGAGTTTGTGCTGGTCTTCTGGTGGTGGAGCCTGCTGCACTGATTCTCAGGCAGACTTGCCTTGTTGGAGATGCACCTGCAGGGTGCAGTGGTGTGGCGCTTGGTGTAAGCAGCTTGAGCGTCCACTTGGTGGCACTGTTTTGCTCACTGAAGTAGGTCAATGCTAACTCGTGGGGTGAAAACAGCATTGCTTGGCTCTCATCCCCAGAGCCGGGAGCTCATGCCCACCACTCTCAAGGGAGCCCTCACAGAAGAGCAAGCAATCACTTCTCTTGTGTCCTTGGTTTCTGTCAGATCCCCGCCTTCACTCTGTCTGAGTCTGAACTGTCTGCCTGCCAGGTGGCACAACATTCCTCTGTTCTATCTCAAGGGCATGGCTTAGTTTCAAAACTCCAAAGTTTAGAGATCCCTGTGGCATGGACCCACGCTGATCCTCTGGGCAAGGGTCTTGGTGCACTATGGCCAGTTGTGGCTTGTCCTAGAAATCAGTTGCTTGACCCTACACTGGTTCAGAGTTTATAGGGCACAGCAGAAAGCCAGCACCAAGTCTTGCTGCCTTCAACCAGTGTCCCCATTCCTATGTTATGAATGAAGCAGCTCAATGGCACCAACTAGGTCTTTTGCTTTCAGAGGGGCTGTGTCCTCTCTCCCAAATGCACTCCAAGCAGGAGAACTGCTTCTCTATGTGCAGCCCAGGGGATCCTCAGCCCATGCTGCCCTCTCTCAGGTTTCCACCTTCCTTCTCCACAGGAGCATCGCTAAGCCTGCTAGGTGTGACCCTGATGATGGTGTAAACCTCTGTGGCCCACTGTTGAGAAAAACTTGCAGTATTCAGCCCCTCTCATTTTCTCCATCAATGACTTTGGGGAAGAGTTTTTCTTGTGAAATTCCCTGCAAGCACTTCCACTCTTTTTCTCTCTCTCTCTTTCTCTCTCACTTCTGTCTCTGCGATCAGGGCCCCCTCCCCATCACAGCACCTGCAGCTATTCTCTCCCCTAAATCAATTCTCTGTAGCTCCTACCTTCCACAATGTGGTGGGTTTTTTTTCCACCACTGGTTGTGCATTTTGCTCTCTCAGTCCTCAGATCGATTTCTTGGGTGTTCAAAATAATTTGATATTTATCTAGCTGTGTTTAAGGGATAAGGCAAACCTAGGGTCTTCCTACTCTTTTGTTATATTAACTCTTCTAGAGGATTTATTCTTGATAAAACTCTCAATGAAGTAGGGATAGATGGAACATACCTCAACATAATAAAAACTATATATGAAAGTCTCACAGGTAATATCATTCCCAATGAGGAAAAACTGAGCTTTTCTTCTACAGTCAGGAACAAGACAGGGATGTGCATTCTCACCACTACTATTTAACATAGTACTGGAAATCTTAGTCTCAGCAATCAGACAACAAAAAGAAATAAAAGACACCCAAATCAGTGAGAAAGAAGCCAAACTATCACAGATGACGTGATACCCTCTGTAGAAAGCCTGAAAGACTGTGCTAAAAATTGCTGGAACTGATACATGAATTCAGCAAAATTGTAGGATATAAAATCATTGTACAGATATCTGTTGCATTTCTATACACCAATAACAAAGCAGCAGAAAAATAATTCAAGGAACTGATCCCACTTGCACTTGCAATAAAAACTATAAGATACCTAAGAATAAACCTAACCAAAGAGATAAAAGATCTGTACTCTGAAAACTATAGAACACTTATGAAAGAAATTGAAGAGGCAAAAGGAAATAGGAAAAGATTCCATGCTCATGGACTGGAAGAACAAACCTTGTTAAAATGTCTATAATACCCCAAACAATCTAAACATTTAATGCAATCCCTATCAAAATACCATCAGCATTTTTCACAGAGCTAGAAAAAACAATCCTAAAATTTGTATGGAACCACTGAAGACCCTGAATTAGCCAAATCAATTTTGAAAAAGAAAACCAAATCTGGAGGGCTCACAATTCTGGATTTCAAGTTATATTACTAAGGTGTACTCATCAAGATAGTATGGTACTGGCACAAAAACATTAACCAATGGAAGATAGAAAACCCAGAAATGGACCCAAAACTATATACTCAGCTAATCTTCAACAAAACAGGAAAGAATATCCAATGGAAGAAAGACAGCCTCTTCAGCAAATGGTGTTGGGGAAACTGGACAACAACATGCAGAAGAATGAAACTGGACCACTTACTTACGCCATACACAAAAACAAATTCAAAATGGATGAAAGACCTAAATGTGAGACAAGAAACCATTAAAATAGTAGGGGAGAACACAGACAGCATGTACTTGACCTTAGCCAGAGCAACTTCTTACTAGACTAGTCACCAGAGAGGCAAGTGAAAAAAAAGTAAACATGAATTATTGGGACTTCATCAAGATAAAAGTTTCTGCACAGCAAAGGAAATAATCAACAAAACTAAAAGGCAGAATGGGAGAAGATATTTGCAAATGACGTATGTAATAAATAGTTGGTATCCAAAATCTATAAAGAACTTATCAAATACCCAAAAAACAAATAATGAGTTAATTAATGGGCGTAAGACATGAATAGACACTTTTCTAAAGAAGAGATTCAGATGGCTAGCAGACACACGAAAAGATGCTCAACATCACTCATCATCAGGGAAATACAAATCAAAACCACAATGAGATACCACCTCACATCTGTGAGAATGGTTAAAATTAACAACACAGGAAACAAAAGGTGTTGGTGAGCATATGGAGAAAGGGGAACTCTCTTACACTGTTGATGGAAATGCAAACTGGTGGTAACCTCACTGGAAAACAGTATGGAGGTTTCTCAAAAAGTTAAAAATAGAAGTCCCCTATGACCCAGCAATTACACTAGTAGGTTAGGTATTTATCCAAAGGATACAAATATACAGATTTGAAGGGGTACGTACACCCTGATGTTTATAGCAGCATTATCAACAATGGGCAAACTATGGTAAGAGCCCAAATGTCCATCAATTGATGAATGGATAAAGAAGATATGGTGTGTGTATATATATATATGTATATATATACACATATATATGTATGTATATATATACATATATATACACACATATACTATGTATACATAGTATATGTATACATACACACACACATATACATATATGTATATGTATGTGTATATGTATATATGTATATATATATACACACACATATATGTATATATATTGTATATGTATATATATGTGTGTATATATATATATATATACACACACACACAATGGAATATTACTTTCATCAAAAATAATGAAATCTTGCCATTTGCAACAATGTGGATGGAACTAGAGTGTAGTACGCTACGTGAAGTAAGTCAGTCAGAGAAAGACAAGTATCATATGATTTCACTCATATGTTGAGTTTAAGAAACAAAATAGATGAACATATGGAAAAGGAAAAAAAAGAGAGAGGGAAACAAACC
This sequence comes from Panthera onca, assembly GCF_046562875.1. Classification (NCBI taxonomy): domain Eukaryota; kingdom Metazoa; phylum Chordata; class Mammalia; order Carnivora; family Felidae; genus Panthera; species Panthera onca. Next base: position 49,246,796 of record NC_138344.1, read on the forward strand.
ATTAAAGATAAGAAACTGAGGGTTGATGGAGGGGTAAGTGCTAAATGGGTGTATTGAGGAGGGCACTTGTTATAATGAACACTAAGTGTTATGTGTAAATGATGAATCACTAAATTCTACCCCTGAAAGTAATATTATACTATATGTTAACTAACTAGAATGTAAATAAAATTAAAAAAACAATAATTCTATAATATTTAATAATAAATCCATATTCATATTCTGTGATATTAAATAATAAATATCTAACATCCAGTCCAATATTTAATATGCATTCCAATTTTTCCATGTATCCCAAGAATATAACTTGTATCTTTATTCTTTTGAATTATGACATAATTGAGATTCACACATTGCATTTGCTTATATGGATATTTAGTATTTCTTAATCTAGAACATTTATTTATTTATTTTTTTGCTGGCATTGGCTTTGAAAGAGTTCAGGGCAATTGTCATGTAAAAACCTTCCAATTCTGGAGTTTCTGATTGCTCCCTTATGGTGTTATTGACCTTGTGCTACGATTTCTTAAATTTTTTATGAATTGTAAATTAGGTCTATAGGTTTGATTAGACCCAGGTTAAACATTTTTGGCAAGAATGTTTTACACATATTATCTATTTTATATTGCACCATATGATGAGACACTGAAGGTCAGGTTGTCTTGCTCTTAGAAATTTAAGTTTGGATACTCATTTAAGGTGGTGATTACTAGGTTGCTGTATAATAAAGGTGTGTATTTTGCTTTGGAATTTGTAAGTGATCTGTGGGGAAAGACCCAATACCAGGAGACAATTTTTTACTCCACGGTTTTAGTATTCACTGAGAAACCCAAATAAATTTTTTCAATAGGGTAGAAATGTGGTAAGTTTCTGATTTCCATGATTACTTCTACATTTATTATAAAATAAGAGCTTTCTTTTTTCTTTCCTTTGTCTTTCTTTCTTGAGTTTAATTATGGGTTCCTGGATGCTTATTTATTCAATCCATCCATTACAGTCATTATTCTTTTTAACTTTTTTTAATGTTTATTTATTTTTGAGACAGAGAGAGACAGAGCATGACGGTAGAGAGACAGAGGGAGACACAGAATCCAAAGCAGGACCCAGGCTCTGAGCTGTCAGCACAGAGCCTGACACGGGGCTTGAACCCACGAACAGTGAGATCATGACCTGATTCGAAGTTGGATGCTCAACCGACTGAGCCACCCAGGCGCCCCTTTTTAAAAAAAAAAAATTTTTTTTTTAATTCTTTTTGAGATATGCATTTGTTTCAAAGGCCAGTGGAAGCCCCTTCAAGCTGGCTTCTGGGTCTTTTTGTTATGAATCTGTCTTTGAGTGCTTTCTAGCTTTATGACATAACAAGATGCCCTTGATTTACCTTGTGCATTTCCTCTCCAAGACCTAAAATCAGCTATTTTCCCCCCAAGGAATTCTAGTGTATTAGTGGAGAATTTGAAACCAAGACCTAGGTGTAGACATCCTCATTCCTACTGAACTCTTGCTTTCTGACTTTTTTCAGTGGACAGAGATAGGAAGATATATTTATTATATTTATTTACTTATATAAATATATTTATTATATTTATAAATATGTTCGCATATTATTTTATTTTATTTTATTTTATTTTATTTTATTTTAGAAAGAGTGAGTGAGTCAGAGAGTGCATGAGTGGGAGAGAGGGGCAGAGGGAGAGAGAGAGTAAGAATCCCAGGCAGGCTACATGCTCAGTATAGAGCCCTTTGTGAGGCTCAAACCCGTGACCTGTGAGATCATGACCTGAGCTGAAATCAAGGGTCTGATGCTTAACGAACTGAGTCACCCAGGTATCCCAGCAATATATTTTTAAAAATCATAAGTTCATATTGATGTTTGTAATTAAAATTTAACATTAAAGCATTTTCTCTATTTTTCTTCTTTTATTTGCCGTGTTTTCTCCTATATATGGACTGGGCAAAGGACAGCTGTGGGAGCCAATTAAGGATGTGGTTTCAGACAAAGTCCCTCAGGGGGAAGCTTCAGTCTAATCCAGTAGGGGAGCCCTGGAGTTTAAGTTAAACCTTGGGGTAGGAGTGTCTCCAGATTTCACTCCGACCCCCAAGTAGGTAGCTGGACTTTCTTATTCTATGTTTGTCAGTAATTGGTTGAAGACTGCTCTAGAGGAAAGTAAATTCCAGGCCCTTTGGTTCTCTGCATCTTCAGGTAAGGGTCTGACATTGTTATAAATGATCAGTGGTTTAAAATGCAGTTATTTTCCTAACCAACATTTTATTTAAAAAAGCCATAAACATCGATAATAATCAACTATAAATGATAGTTCTATATTTAGTAAAACCTTCTAAAGGGTATTTAAACTGAATAACCAAATAAATGTGTATTTCAGATGGTGCCTATGATTGTGTGCAATACAAAGTTCTTTTTTAATTCCTACTTAATTTTACTGCAGCAAATCGGAATCTACCTTCAATAAGGTCATGATATTCATATGGGATTATCTCTAGGAGAATTTTTTTTGTGGGGGGCTTAGAACAACTTGGTGGGTCCTGAGAAACAAATTCAGAAATTTGTTTGGCTATCCTATTCTCATTGTTGATTTTCCTGTAGAAAAGATCACTCACGAACTCTTCTCCATTGCCTTGGAAACAGCTTTTATGTTTTTATTTTAACAGTTTTTATTTTCCTCTCATCAGCAATGGCAGCTTCACCTTATTCCTTGACGTGAAACAAACAGATCCATCTTCAACTTGTACTAGTTGACTGATTTGCATTGACTTTTCTCATTCTTTGCTTCCACCACATACCATTGCTTTTCAGCATCAAAAAGACAAACTCGGGGCAAGTTTAGTTCTTAAGTGTCTGAATCAAAACATTTCCTTCTCAGCCACAGACTCCGTCCTCTGCCCATAACAGAGGATCACAATCATTTCCTTAAGACTAAAATGCATCAAGTATTGAAACAGTTTTTTTTCCCAATCAGCATAATAAGGGCTTACCTCTTCCACCTCTCCCATTTTTTCTTCAAAATAGTCCTCTTGGGAGGTTATCTGTTTATTCCAAATAATTTAGGAACTCATCCATTACAGTCATCACAGAAAATGTCATAGGCTGGATTCTCCAGAATTGGGTGCTTCCAGCAGAGCTTGGGATATCACGTTTATCAGAGCTAAACATCTGTGAAGGGAAGGGGTAAGCAGGATTGGGCAGAGGGAGAAACTCAACTGTGATGTAGGCCTGACAAAGCCTCAGCAAACCTGGGTCAGGCATCGGTGGGGCAAGTATGCCTTTGGAGTGTCTGCTTCAGACCAAAGTCTGTGCCTCTGTACCCCTCCGTGTTCAGTCACTAGAAACAGGATGCCCCTGGAACAGTGTGACCACTGGTGAGGCAGCTCCTTGTGACTGAAGCAGACATTGAAGAAGCTGAAAGCTGGAAATTGTCCTGATGATCACAGTCCCCAAGCTGGGCATCAAGTCCTTCCTTGAAGGGGGATTTGGAGTAGGTACGCATGTGTTCATATCTAGCACATAGAACTAGTTACAAGTCCAAGGAAAAATTTGATCTTAACTACAATATTTTTACAACCCATGCTCAGCTTTCGTAATTGTTAGGATTGGTAAGTTTATAGAGATTTTCTGGTTTAATGACTCTCCTCTCCCAACTTTTACAGATGTTTGATATTTAACCCCTGAGACATTGTACTGACAGATAGAAGGTGGCATGAGGCTTCTTGTACTCCCCACCCCAACAATCATCCTTCTACCCACCTCCAAGGAACACAAATGGCTTTACTGCCTCATGGGCTTTTTCTTTACTCAGCTTGGTATAAGAAGGGACAAAAACTTAAGGGAAAGAGAAAATAAGGAAGGTAAAATTTGGGAGGAAAAGACTTCTTTGGGATTATAACCAGGATTTGTGAGAATTATCCAGAAAAGCCTAGATTACTCCCCAAATGCTGATAAATAATTGGAGAACTAACTTCATCAAAAGGTGCTCTGTTTTTCTACCTATTGAAACTTATGTACAAATTATATAGAGATTTACCTAGAGAAAAGAAAATAAAAAGGGAGGACTCCTTAATTAGTATTAATAGCCAGATCTGTGAATAGGTTATGTCTAACCCCCCATGCTCTAAACAAACTAGCTGTGTGATAATTCTTAAAACCATTCATTCATTCATTCATTCATCCATAAAGTATATTTTGAATGCCTACCACATGCCAAGCTCCAGGGAGACAGTGGAGAACTGTACTATGGCATAAATTAGTTCACAGCCAAAGTTGGCTGAAGATTTCAGCCAGTGCTCCTGGCTGTTTCTCTCTGATTTTGAAATCACTTTCCAGGTTATGCTAAATCTATTAATGTGCATGAAAGTGTTTTAAAGCATAATGTGACAGTTTTATGTTGTGTTTTCATCGTTTCACTTTTCTAATCCAATATCTCTCTATATAGGGTCTAGGGAAAGCTGAGGACTGGCTTTCATTGCTCATTTTCCTTTTTTCTTCCTTGTCTGTTCTCTCTTTCCTTTGTTATTTGGGCTCACACACAAGGTTCTTAGCAGAGCCTGCAGTGTGCCGTTGGGGGTGGTGGTGAGGAGTGGTGAAAAGAAAATGAGAATTGGGGGAAGTCTTCTGAGGCTCTCTTTAAGAAGTTGATAGACTGAGTTGTAATAGCTAGTGTTTGTATAACAGCAATCATGTGTCAGCACCTATGTTAACTCATCAGCTTTTTACAACAACTCAGTGAGTTAAATTCTTCTGGTATTTTTTTTTAATCCTTGTTTTGTAGATCAGGAGGCCAAAACACAGAGGGGTTAAGATACTTGCCTAAAGTCAGACAAATAATTGTCAGAGTCAGTATTGAATTCAGGTTCTTTAGTCTACTCTCTTGAAAGTGAGGACAGTTGTCTGCTGAGGCACTTCTGACTCAGTGGTTCTCAACTGGAGGCAGTTTTGCCTCTCAGGGACAATTAGCAATGTCTGCAGACATTTTTGGTTGTCATGACTGGGGGCAGATTCTAGTGGCATCTAGTGGGCAGAGGCCAGGGATGCTGCTAAACATCCTACAATGCTCAAAACAGCCCCTACAACAAAGAAATATGTCAACAGTGCCAAGATTGAGAGCCCTACTCTACCTGGATATATACTCCACATGTAGTCTGTACAGGAGACAACAGTGTGTCTATTCCTTTTCTTTGGCAAAACCCAAGGATGGTTGTTAATGCAGCCAAATACTGCACTAGCTTTTAGCATTTATTTATGCCACACTGTTGGTACATATGGATCTATTGTCACCTAAACTCATTGGGGTGGATTACCCCCTCATTAATTACTCCCAACACACATGTTCCCTATATTTTCATCTTATTTCTTTTTAGAACCAAGATATAGAACCTTAAATGTAGCTGTTTAAGTTTCATCTTGTTACTTTTTATTTTTCCAATCCATAGACCTCTTTTTGAACACTGATTTTGTTTTCCAGTATATAGAATAGCACTGTCAACTTGGTGCCATTGGCAGATAGGAAAATTATGATCTCTGAGTCTTTATCCATGCTGCCAATAAGCTTAAAGGGGGCTACTAACTGAGCCCTGATGTATACCACTAAATACTCTTCCTCAGATCACTGTTCGCTGAATGCAAATCTTTGTACTAGCTATGTCAGTGATACCTGGGAAACTTAAAAAATAAGTCATTCCTGAGTCCATCCTTGGACATCTTGTTTTTGTGTATGTGGGGTAGAAGTCACAAATCAGCATTTTTAAAGCACCCTCTAGGATTGTGATTTTGATGAGCAAACATACTGGGAGCCATTGTTCTTTCTGTTCTGACGCTTCTCCATAAACTTCAACCAGCTGTAAATCTCCCTTACTCATCATTTATTCATATTTCTCTTTCTTAACAAGGATATATATGAGAGAATGTGAAACGTATTATTGAAATCAAGATTAACTAGATGTAAATGATTCTGTTTATCTACAAGTATTGATTAATTTATTTGTTCCTGGGCATGTTCCAAAAGGATTTAAGGCAGTTGACCAACTAGGACCCAATAGCAAAGCAAATAATGTTGATTTGTAACAAAATAGCACCTTGAGTAGTACATAATGTTTTGCAGGCATTAAAAAGGTGTTTTGTAAATAAATGAATAAATGACCAGTTCATGGTGTCTACTATAGTCATTGCTTTACTTTCTCAATGAATATTTGCTGGACATTGACCCAAATGTGCTGGTCTAGAATTCCTGGAAATCAAAACCTTTCTCTCCTCTTGTGCCTATATTTCTTAGAAAACTGGGACAACATTTCCTCTCTCTCACCTTCTGGAAGCTTTTTCATTCTTTATGACTTCTCAAGTCAGTGATGGTATATCAACACTTTCCATGCCCTAAAGGTAAGTCATCTAGGTTTCAGCATTGGATTCATTTAAGTAGCTGGGCAGAACATTACCTCTCTTTAATGTTGTACTTCAGTTTTCTTCAATCAGTATTTGTTTTTTCCTTTCTGGTTGGAGATTGTTCTGGCTGGTAAGATGGTTTGTAAGATAATAACTAAATGGCATGTCTTTCTCTGTTTTGTATCATCTTCCCTCAGAAGTGATCCTATTCCATCCTCACTTTTCTCATCAGCAATTAAGGAAAAGAAACCCCAAACAAACAAACAAAAAAAAACCAAAAAACTTTTTTTTAAAAGGCTTGTTTACAAGTCTCATTTCATTATTGGCCAGTTTTGGGGACATTATTTTTCTAAGTTTGTGGCTCTAACTTGTTCCCCAGTTATGTACCTCTTCTTACCTTTGTAGAGGATAGTTTCTCTACAGTAACATGATTGCCCTGTGGGCCAGATAATTCTTTGTTTTGAGGTCTGTCCTACGCATTATAGGATGTTTAGTAGCATCTATGTCCTTTGCTCACTAGATACCAGTAGCACCCCTCCAAGTTATGACAACCAAAAATGTCCACACAACATTGTCAGATGTCTCCTGAGGTACGGGGGAGGAAACTGCTTCTTATTGAAAATGAATGCTAAAGATGTGAGTATAGATGTATTCAATTATTTGTTTTTTCTTCACAACTGCATAGATTTTTACTTTCTAGAGCATTGCTTCATTTAAAAAAATGGCATTATCTGTGTTTAGTTCATTCAGGATGAAAGAGAGTACATATTCTACCACTCTTCCATCTGGTAGCCACTGCATGCATCTGTACCTTTCCATTTTTTTCCTTTTAAATCACTGAGCTGCATGCTCCCTCATAATCCATCTCATTGCTGGGTGCCAGGCAGCCATTACCAATTGACTAGAGTTGGAGTGCAAAATGGAACCCATTCACCATCCCTTAATTTTGGAGTTTTTTGTAGGATATCCATACTTTCTTTGAATTTTTTAGGAATTTGCTTCCTAAACTCAGGTGCATATGTTTGACAGTGCCTAATATTTCATTTCTTTATCATCATAAATCCCAAGATTAAAGGCTTATTTTCCACAATATTCTTTTCACTATTAACAAGTTTTCCCCTATTGCTAAGAATCAAGGTCTTAGCAAGAATCCTCCTCTTGTTTCTTCTAATTTATGAGAAATGAAGTAGCTAAAATCTTTCAGACTATTTATTATCTATCATACTGGCAAAGGATATATTAGGACAATACAAGAATATATTATGGTGGCTAATACAACCCCTTTGAAAGAAAAATTATCAATATATATCTATCAAGTTTTTATTATTTTTTAACTTTTTTATCAAGAAATTTTTAATGTTTATTTATTTTTGAGAGAGAGAGAGAGAGAGCATAAGCAGGAGAGGGGCAGATTGAGAGGGAGACATAGAATCTGAAGCAGGTTCCAGGTTTTGCTCTGTCAGCACAGAGCCAAACGTGGGGCTTGAATTCACAAACCACGAGATCATGACCTGAGCCAAAGTCGGGTGCTTAATGGACCGAGCCACCCAGGTGCCCCCCTATCAAGTTTTTAAAATATGCATTCCCTTTGATACAGCAATTCTTATATATACATATGTATGTATGTTTATATATATATGTATATATAGTTATATATTATATATAGCACATATACATATATATATATATGTGTATTCTCTCAAGAGCACAAAGAAGAATATAAAGACATGTATTGCAGCATTGCTTTGTCAGATTAAAAAAATACACTCTCAGGGGCGCCTGAGTGGCTCAGTCGGTTAAACGTCCGACTTCGCTCGGATCATGATCCGGCGGTTCGTGAGTTCCAGCATCGCGTCAGGCTCTGTGCTGATGCCTCGGAGCCTGGAGCCTGCTTCAGATTCTGTGTCTCCCTCTCTCTCTGCCCCTCCCCTGCTCATGCTCTATCTCTCTCTCTCTCTCTAAAAAATAAATAAATAAATGTTAAAAAATTTTAAAAAATATCCACTATCAGAGAGGAAAGGATGAATAGGTAGGGCACAGAGAATGTTTATGGCAGAGAAAATATTCTATGATACTTTAACAGTACATGTCATTATATATTTTTCCAGGAATGAATTTAATTTAATATAAACTATGGGCTTTATGGTGATAAATTATTATGGTGATAATATGTCAATGTAGGTTCATCAGTTATAACAAATGTACTATTCTGGTGGAGAATGTTAATAATGGGAAAGACTATGCATGTGTGGGGGCAGGGAGTATGTGGGAAATCTCTATCTTCTGTTCAGTTATGCTATGAACCTAAAACTGCTCTAAGAAATAAAGTCTATTAAAAAACCCCAAATTACAGATTTAGGTAAACCGAGTCTTTATTTCAAAGGATTATTGCAAGAAGGTTGGGGAGGGAGCAGAGACAATTGCAATAGACAGATATTTGGACTGTAATATCTGCAAGTATCTCAAAAGTTAGGCATAAAAGGGCTTTTCTTTTATAGGCAGAAGTAAACAAGGCTAGAAAAAATGGTGTGGGAAAGTGGAATGAGCAAAGGTATTGTAATGAGACGGGATATCAGAGAATGTTTTACCCAGATGTCAGCTTGTTGTTGTGAGAGGCAGGTATGGTGGTATTTCATGATGCTGGCTCAGGCTGAGGCCCAGAGGAAGGAGAGAAACTTAACCAAAGTTTGGTTGATGAGCATCTTGTTCTGATTGCTCAGTGGGGAACAAAACAGTTCAGTTAGTCATTTTTGAGGCACAGGATGGAAATTTGGAGGATCTATGTTGACCATGCCATACATAAACAAAGGAGCATCCTTGAATCTTACTTAAGTCATGTAGGGAAGGGTGTTCTTTGCAGTAAGCCCTCATCTATTAGACTTATCAACCTCATCAAATTAGCTAAAGAAGAAATAGTATGGAGGATTAAGTGCTTATGGGTCAGGCCTGGAAATGGTACTATCACTTCTACTCACATTTTATTGGCTAGAACATAGTCACATACTCACAGAATTGTGAGGGGAATTAGAAAATGAGGCATAGCCATATGCTCAGGAGGAAGAATTTGGTTTGGTGAACAAGTAGCCAATTACTTATGAAAGCTCAATGTCTACCATTTATACTATATTAGTGGTTAAATAAACAATGGAACAAGATGTAGCTTTAAAAAAAGAAAAAAAATTTTAATTGAAGTATGATTGGCACAATGTTACATTAGCTTCAGGTGCACAACATAGTGATTCAAAAACTATATTGGGGAGCCTGGATGGTTCGGTCACTGGTTTTGTGGGTTCAAGCCCAGTGTCGTGTTCTGCACTGGCAGTGTGGAGCCTGCTTGGGATTCTCTCTCTCTCTCTCTCTCTCTCTCTCTCTCTCTCCCTCTCTGCCCCTCCCAACTCATGCTGTCTCTGTCTCTCTAAAAATAAATAAATAAACTTAAAAACTATATTACTAAAAAAGAAATTATTTGTAAGTATTGATATAGAATGACCTTAAAATATTTTAAGTATGAAAAAATTAGGACAGAACAGTTTTTTATCAAGTTAGGATCGGCTCTCTCACCACCACCCCCTGCCCCCCGCAGATAAGAAGTACATTCATAAGCATTCTGGTACATGTACAGAATACCTGTGGAAGCATTCACAAATCAATTACATTCACATCAATTCCTGCCTCTTTATTTGCTGAGGATTCAATGTATGTTCTTTGAAACTGTTCCTGTTTTCTCCTGAGAATTAGTAGGCATATTCTCCACTATTGTTTTCTGTTTTTGCTCTATGAATAAGCTGTTGTTGCCTTCACCTGACTCTGCATTAATATATTTTTCTGGCTTTGCCTTCATTTTTAGTAGCAAAAGCTTTTAATCAGGCTATCAAGTCTTTTTTCCAAGTGTTCTCCAGTTTTTGTGAGATGCCTTCTAGGAAACAGTATCAAAATAATGGACTTAGCAAAAGAACAAAATCTAAGCACTCAAATCCTATCCTTTGATATGAAATAGACTCTTACTGACCACCCTACCTAAAATAGCCTCAATTCACTCCTTACCACATTACTCTGTTTTGTTTTCATTATAGTACATATTACTACCTGATACTTAAAAAATTGTAGTTGGTAATTACCTGTCTCCTCCATTAGAGCACAAGAGACATAGGTAAATGGACCTTCTGTATCTATTCTAATGGTATCTTGTTCCTAGGATAATGTCTTGCATTTGGTGGGAGCTCAATAAAAGTTTTATGCATGTGTGTATAAATCTCCAGTTCTTGTTGCTTACTTTATATTTACCTTTTTTTTTCTTTTCTAAGCTCACACCCTTACTGTATTACAAATTCTTCATTTTCTACCCGGATTTCAAGGCACAGTTTTACTCAATGCCCACAGCTTTACTCTGGCAATGAGCACAGTGTACAGAGCACATTGCTTGCATCTATCCCTCAAATGTGAGCTTCTTGAAGGCAGAGATCTTGTCTGGCTAATCATTGTTTCTCCAGTTCTTTGAATCTAATAGATGAATGAAGGCACTGAAGAAATGATCCAAAGTCCTTAAAAAATTATGAGAGATCATGACTGTAAAGAATCTCCATGTTTTTAATTGTTTGAAAGAGAATTTTTATTGCCTGTTAATTTATTTGGCATTAGAGGAGTAAAAAAGATACTCTTCAAGACTAGAGACATAAAGATGCAGATTATGATAACTTTATCAGAAGAGACAGATAACTTTATGAAACCAAGAAAGTAGATGTAAAGTATGGAAGTTTATTGTTTAAGAAGAAGTCTAATGCACAATCTGAATCTAGGAGTGACACAGACGCTAGCTGTTTAGTGGAAAAACTTTTGAATAGGCAACAAAAAATCCCAGTGATATAAATCCAATGTCTGGTTGAATCCTCTCTGCCTTCATTATAGCGACATGTGAAGACCACCTGAATTCAATTCTTCAGCTGAAATGTGAGATGCCCATTCAAGATGTAATTCAAGAAGAATTTAAAAGGAATTCATAAAAAAAACACCCAAAAACAGAGGGATACTACTCAAAGAGAAGGAAGCTGTTTTTATTCTAGCCTGATCTCAGCTCTTTAGCCTAGCTGGCTAAAGATTCCAACATTTCTTTGGAAGTAAACTCAGTTTTTTTTAAGTGCAGCTCAGCTACCTTTCACAGGGAAGGGTTTGAAGTTGTTGCCAAAGAATTTCATTGATTCAGTAGAATAAATATATAGGTTTAACAATTTTCTGATTTTCAGCATTCCTAGGAACCATAGAATATCAGTTTATTTTATTGCAATTACATTTTAATTTTCCTCAATTAGATAACAAAGGAAGAAGTTGATTTTGAAACTCTTTGTAAACTATAAAAAATATGCTAATATTAGTACTATTATAATTATGGTTACTATTGATCTGCAGGTAAACTTGGCATAGAAACAAACCATCTCCTTAAATGGAGTTTACTAGCTTATCTAAGCCTCATGCCTAAATAAAAATCATAGTTAGTTCCTGGATCAGTGGAGACTGACCCTGGGATCAACCCTGAAGTGATTCCTGCAGAGTCTGGGGCTGGAAGCTGTCACACCATGGATGACAGCCAGGCCGCTGGATCCATTTCAAAGTGACTCAGTGGGGCAGAGAACTATTAATATATTTATCACCACAGGTATTAGATTTAATGTCATTATTGAGAAACTGTTGCAGAGTGTTATTTTTATTCTTTTATTTGTTTAACCATATGTCTACTAAATTTTTTTTATTCGTGCTTATGTGTTTGTTTTGTTCATGCATAGATACTTTTGTTTCTGAGAGTCCTCCAAATTTTATAGCTGTAAGCAGGTAGTGAAAAAAATCCAATTAGAAAGTGGGTGAAAGACATGAAAGGCTTGCACTAAATAGGTACATAGATAGGTGAGATGTTTAACATCATTAGCCATTAGGAGATGTAAATTAAAACCATAATGAGGTATCACGCACAGGTATCACAATGGCTAAAATGAAAAACAGTGACAACATCAAAAATACTGGAGAAGATGCAGAGAAGCTGGATCAATTTATTCCTGTGGAAATGCAAATGGTACATCTACTCTGGAAACAGTTTGGCAGTTTCTTTAAAAACTAAACATGCAAAGACCATTAAGACCCAGCAGTTGTGCTCTTGTATGTTTATCCCAAGGAAATTCAACTTATGCCCACATAAAATCCTATACATGAATGTTGATAGCACCAACTGTTTAAAATATTAAAAATTTAAAAATTTTTAAATACATATAATATAAAATTTCCCCTCTTGACCATTTTTAAGTGTGTAGTTGAGTAGTATTTAAGTACACTCACATTGTTGTTTAACTAACCTCCAGAGCTCTTTTCATCTGTGAAACTAAAACTCTATGCCCATTTAATAGTGACACCCCACTACCCCTTCTCTTCTAGCCCCTGGAAACCCCCATTCTATTTTCTGTTTCTATGAATTTAACTACTCAAGATACCTCATTTAAGTGGAAGCATATAGTATTTTTCTTTTTGTGACTGGCTTATTTTACTTAGCATCATGTCCTCAGCATTCATCCATGTTATATGTTATAGCATGTGCCTGAATTTCTTTTCTTTTAAAGGTTGAATAATATCTTATTGTATAGATACACAGCATTTTGTTTATCCATTCATCTGTCAAAACACACCTTGGGTTGCTTACATTCTGGCTATTGTGAATAATGCTGCTTTGAACTTGAATATACAAACATCTCTTCAAGACTCAGAGGTAAAATTTTGAAATCATATAATAATTCTATTTTTAATTTTTTGAGGAACTGCCATACTGTTTTCCAAAGCCATTTAACCATTTTGCATTCCCACTAACAGTGTATAGGGTTCTAATTTCCCAACATTCTCATCAATACTTATTATTACTATTATTTTTTATAGCTATCCTAATGGGTATGAGGTGAAATTGCACTGTAGTTTTTATTTTTATTTCTCTAATGATTAGTTATGTTGAGTATCTTTTCATGTGTTTGTTGACCTTCTGCATATCAACTTTGGAGAAATGTCTATTCCAGTCTTTTGCCCATTAAACATTTTTTTAAATGGCCATTTATTTTTGAGAGAGAGAGAGAGAGAGCGCAAGTGAAAGAGGGGCAGAGGGAAGGAGACACAGAATCTGAAGCAGGCTCCAGTCTCTCAGCTGTCAGCACAGAGCCTGACATGGGGCTCAAACCTATGAACTTGGAGATCATGACCTGAGCTGAAGTCAGATGCTTAACCGACTGAGCCACCCAGGTGCCCCCTTTGCCCCTTTTTAAGCTGAGGTTTTTTTTTGTTATTAAGTCATAGGAATTTTTAATATGTTTTGAATATTAACCCCTTATCAGAGATATGCTTTGCAAATATTTCCCCCATTTTGTAGGTTTTCTTTTTACTCTGTCAGTTGCATCCTTTGACGCACAAAAGTTTTAAATTTTGATGTAATACAGTTTATCTATTATTACCTTTGTTGCTTGTGCTTTTATTTATATTTAATTTTTAAAAATTTTATTGTTTTAAATTTTAATTCCAGTATAGTTAATGTACAGTGTTATATTAGTTTCAGGTGTACAATATAGTGACTTAACAGTTCTATATACTGTCAGTGCTAATCATGATAAGGGTACTCTTAATTCTCTTTGCCTATTTTAGCCAACCCCTCACCCACCTCCCCTCTGACAACCACCAGTTTGTTCTTTATGGTTAAGTGTCTGTTTCTTGGTTTGTTTCTGTCTCCCTTTTTTTCCTTTGCTGGTTTGTTTTGTTTCTTAAATTCTGTATATGAGTGAAATCATATGATATTTGTCTTTCTCTGACTGACTTAGTTTGCTTAGCATTATATTCTCCAGATCCATCCACATTGTTGCAAATGTTAAGATTTCATTCTTTTTTCTAATGGCTGAATAGTATTCCATTATGTGTGTGTGTGTATACACACACACACACACACACACACACACACACACACACACACACAATGACATCTTTATCAATTCATCTATTTATGGACACTTGGGCTGTTTCCATAATCTGGATATTATAAAAAAGTACTGCTATAGACATAGAGATGCACATAGCCTTCCAAATTAGTGTTTTGTATTTTTTGGATAAATAACTAGCAGCTTGATTACTGGATCGTAGGGTAGTCGAGTTTTAACTTTTTGAGGAACCTCTCCATACTGTTTTCCACAGTGCAAGCTACACTAGTTTGCATTCCCACCAATAATGAAAGAGGGTTCTTTTTTCTTCACATCTTTGCCAATACTTGTTTCTTGATTTTAGCCATTCTGACAGGTGTGAGGTAACATCTCCTTGTGCTTTTAATCTGCATCTCCCTGATGATGAGTGATGTTGAGCCTATTTTCATGTCTTTTGACCATCTGTATATCTTCTTTGGAGAAATGTCTGTTCACGTCTGCTGCCCATTTTTAAATTGGATTATTTGTTTTTTTGTGTTGAGTTTTATCAGTTCTTTATATATTTTGGATACTACCCTTTATTATATGTGTCATATAAAAATATCTTCTCCCATTCAGTAGCTTGTTTTTTAGTTTTGTTAATTGTTGTTGTGCAAAAGCTTTTTATTGTGATAAAGTTCCAATAGTTTATTTTTGCTTTTGTTTCCTCTAGTCTCAGGAAACATATCTAGAAAAATGTTACTATGGCCAATGTCAGAGAAATTATTGCCTGTGCTCTCTTCTAGGATTTTTATGGTTTCTTCAGGTCTCACATTCATGTATTTAATTGATTTTAAGTTTATTTTTGTGTATGGTGTAAGAAAGTGGTCCAATTTCATTCTTTTGCATGTAGCTGTCCATTTTCCCCAATACCATTTGTTGAAGAGACTGTCTTTTTCCCCTTACATATTCTTGCCTCTTTGTCAGAGATTAATTGCCCATATGATTGTATATTTGTTTCTGGGTTTTCTATCCTGTTTCATTGAACTATGTGTCTATTTTTGGGCCATTACCATACTGTTTTGATTACTATAGCTTGGTAATATAACTTGAAGTCCAGAATGGTGATGCCTCGAGCTTTTTCTCTAAAAAAATTTTTTTTAAATGTTTATTTATTTTTGAGAGAGAGGGAGAGAGAGTGCCAGATACAGAGAGACAGAGACAGAGAGGAAGAGAGAGAGAGGGAGACACAAAACCAAAGCAGGATCCAGGCTCTGAGCTGTCAGCACAGAGACAGAAGCGGGGCTCAAACCCACAAACCATGAGATCATGTCCTGATCCGAAGTGAGATACTCAACAAACTGAGCCACTCAGGTGCCCCTGTTTTTCTTTTTTAAGATTGCTTTGGCTATTTGGGGTCTTTTATGGTGCCATATACTGTTAGGATTGTTTGTTCTAGTTCTGTGAAAAATGCTGTTGGTATTTGGATAGGGATTGCATTAAATCTGTAGACTGCCTGAGTAGTACAGACATTTTAACAGTATTTGTTCTTCTAATCCATTAGTGTGGAATATCTTTCCATTTGTTTGTGTTGTCTTGTGTTGTCTTGTGTTTTTAGAGTCTTTTCTCTCTTTGATTAAGTTTATTTCTAGGTATTTTATTATTTTGGTGTAATTGTAAATGACATTGCTTTCTTTATTTTCTCTTTCTGTTGCTTCATTATTAGTGTATAGAAATGCAATGGATTTCTTTACATTGATTTTGTATCCTGCAACATTGTTGAATTCATTTATCAGTTTTAATAGTTTTTTGGTGGAGTCTTTAGGATTTTCTATATAGAGTATCCTGTCATCTGCAAATAAGGAAAGTTTTACGTTTTTCCTTACTGATTTTGATGCCTTTCCTTCCTTTTCCTTGCCTGATTGCTGTAACTTGGACTTCTAATACTATGTTTAATAAAAGTAGTGAGTGTGAACATCGTTGTCTTGTTCATTTCTTTAGGGGAAAAGCTATCAGGTTTTCCTTACTGAGTATGGTGTTAGCAGTGTTTTTTTTTTTTTAAATATATATGTAATTTATTATACTGAGGCATATTTTCTCTAAACCTGCTTTGTTGAGGTTTTTTATCATGAATGGAAGTTGTACTTTGTCAAGTGCTTTTAATGCATTTATTAAAATGATCATATGGTTTTTATTCTTTCTCTTATTTCTGTAATGTATCACATTGATTGGTGAATAGTTTACCACTCTTGCATCTTGGGAATAATCCACTTAATTGTGGTGAATGATCGTTTTAATATATTGTTGGATTTGGTTTGCTAACATTTTGTTGATGATTTTTGCATCTATGTTCATCAGAGATACTGGCCTGTAGTTTTCTTTTATAGTGGTGTCTTTATCTAGTTTTGGTATCAGAGTAATGCTGGCCTCATAGAATGAATTTGGAATTTTTCTTTCCTCTTTTATTATTTGTAATAGTTTGAGAATAGGTATTAACTCTTCTTTAAATATTTGGTAGAATTCACCTATGAAGCTATCTGGTCCTTAACTTATAGTTTTTTGATTACTGATTCAATTTCATTGCTAGTAATCAGTCTGTTCAAATTTTCTATTTCCTCCAGATTCAATTTTGGGAGGTTATATGTTTTTAGGAATTTATCTATTTCTACTTTGTCCAATTTTTTGGCATATAATTTTTCATAATATTCTCTCATAATCCTTTCTGTTTTTCTGTGGTGTCAGTTGTTATTTCTCTTCTTTCATTTCTGATTTTGTTTATTTGAGTTCTCTCTCTTTGTTGAGTCTGGCTAAAGGTTTATCAATTTTGTTGATCTTTTCAGAGAACCAGCTCTGGTTTCATTGTTCTGCTCTATTGTTTTTTAGTTTTATATTATTTATTTCTGTTTGTTTTTTTTGTTTGTTCTTCTTTTTCTAGCTGTTTTAGGTGTAAAGTTAGGTTGTTTATTTGAAATTTTGTTGCTTCTTAAGACAGTCCTGTATTACTATGAACTTCCCTCTTAGAATAGCTTTTGCTGCTTCCCCCAAATTTTGGCTGGTATATAACGTCTTCTGTATATATAGCAGACTATATTAATTTGATGGTCGCTTAAGTTTGAACCCATTCTTTACTCCTCTCCTCCCCACATTTTAGGTATATGGTGTCATTTTTTTATTGTGTGAATCCCCTGCTCTATTTTCATTGAAATACTTATTTTTAATGCTTTTGTGCTTCCTACTTTCCTTACTCCTGCTTATCGTCTTTCCTTCCCAAAGAGTTCCCTTTAACAATCTTGTAGGACTGGGTTAGTGGTGACGAATTCCATTAACTTTTGTTGTCTAGGAAACTCTTGATCTCTCCTTCTATTCTGAATGATAGCCTTGTTGGATGTAGTATTCTTGGCTGCAGGCTTTTTTCTTTCAGCACTTTGAATATACTATGCTACTCCCATCTGGACTGCAAAGTTTCTTCTGAAAAATCAACTTTTAGCCTTATGGGGTTTCTCTTGTATGTAACCGATTTCTTTTCTCTTGCTGCTTTAAAAATTCTCTCTCACTACTTTTTGCCATCTTAATTACTGTGCATCTTGGTGTAACCTCCTTGGGTTGATTTTGTTATGGGATTTCTGTGCCTCCTGGATCTGGATTTCCGTTTTCTTCCCCCAGATCTGGGGGGACGTTTTCAGCTGTTATTTCTTCAAGTAAATTTTCTGCCCTCTTTTCTTTCTTTTCTCCTTTTGGGATCCCTATAATGTGAATGTCATTACACTTGATAGTGTCAATGAGTTCCCTAAATTTATTCTTATTTTGCATAATTTTTTTCTCTCACTTGCTAAGCTTGATTATATTCTGTTACTCTGTCCTCTGTCACTGATTAAAAAAAATTTTTTAATGTTTATTTATTTTTTAGAGAGAGAGAGAGAAAGAGTGTGAGCAGGGGAGGGGCAGAGAGAGGGAGACACAGAATCCAAGGCAGTTTCCAGGCTCTGAACTGTCAGCATGGAGCCTTACATGGGGCTCAAACTCACCAACTTGAGAATATGACCTAAGCCAAAGTCGGACGCTTAACTGACTGAGCCATCCAGGCACCCCTCCAGGTCACTGATTAAGTCTGCTTTGTCTATTCTACTATTTATTCCATCTAGTATATTTTTTAATTTCATTTATTGTGTTCTTCATCTCTGATTGGGTTCTTTTTTTTATCTTATTGTTAAGGGTCGCACCGATGTCTACTACTCTTTGCTAAAGTTCAGTGAATATTTTAATGATTATTACTCTGAATTCTTTGTTAGGCATATAACTTATCTCTGTTTCCCTTAAGTCTTTTGCTGTGATTTTGTCCTTTATTTCACTTGGGACTTATTTCTCTGTCTCTTATTTTTTTCTAAGTGTCTGTCTATTTCTCTGTTAGGAAGGATAGCTACATATCCTGCACAAAGTAATGGCCTTTTGAAGAAGAGGTTTTGTAGTGCCCTGACATGCACTGTCCCATGTTCACCAGAACCTGGTGCTTCAGGGATGTCTCCTATATGTGATTCATGTGTCCTGCTGTAGTGGCTGAGCTGTTTTTTCCTTCAGTGTAGTCATCTGAAATGGCTCTCTTTGCCTGTTATGGGCACTGTTTGGTTCCTGTGGTGTTAATGGGCAGTATAGGGATGTCTTGGACTTGAGTTGAGTCAGACAAGGGGCTTGCTAGAGATAGGCAGTAGCAACACACTGCCAGGTGATTTCCCTGTGTCATCCCCTGAGAAGTTTTCACTGATGGGTTGGAGCCTGTAGTCAGGTCAATTGTCTGCCTCCAGCCTACTGCTGGCTTCTGTGTCTGACTGATGTGTGTGGCTATCTTTTCCTCTTTCAGAGAGGAGTCATTTTGGAGTGGTTTGGATACTGTAGAGGCTGCTTGTACACTTCCAGGCCTGTAGCATCACATGTATGGGCTCTGGCCAAGAGAGTAATGGAGAAGGTGTATCCACAGAAGCACAGCAGGGTTGGGAAGGGCAATGGGGTGGCAGTGCTAGCAAGCTTTGCACTCCCATCATCTGCAGGTGGGGGACCTGCAGCTCCAGGACTGAGGCAGCCCATCAGGAGGGGTGGATCCCTGGAAGGACATTGCAGGGGTGGTGCAGTAGAGCAGTTGTCCCAGAAGCTTTGAGTGCCCTCATCCTCTGCAGTAATGGCCTGGGACTGAGGCAGGCCATGGGGAGGGCTGGATTGATGGAAACACAGTGTAGGGGTTGGGGTGACAGTGCTAGTAACTTAGGTAGTGAGTCCCACAGGTGGCCATGTGTTTACACTGGGTGGAGGAGAAAGGAAATGGCATCTGCTAGTTGGAGTAATTCCCCAGCAATTTCTGCCCCTCTGGGACAGCTTTGAGATTAGTAAATAACTTTTCCTCTTGTATCCCCCAGGTGCCTTTCAAAGTGCTGCTTTTATGCTGTATCTCCATGGACTGTTTGTTGTGTTGTTTCTTTAAGGGCAGAGACTCAGTTTCCTCTCCCCCACCACCTCTCTCAGAACTGAACTTGCTGGGGGTTTTTCTTTTTAATTACATGTTTAAGGTCCCACTGGATGTATGAATGCACAATATTCAGCCCTTCTGGTTGTCACAGCAAATGTTAATGGAGATTCATCTTCCCCATGTGGGCTTCCTGGTGTGGGGTCTGTTTCTCTTCCATCTCTGTGCCCACCACATCCCTCCTTCCTGAAGACAGTCCCCCAAGTCCATTTAGTTTCAAATTGCGTCCCACCCTTCCTAATATCTTTGATGTTGCCTCTTCTCTATATTCAGTTCGCAGAGTTTGTTCTGCCATTTTTCAGGTTATTTCCTAAATATTTATACTGATGTGAATGTTATCTGGTTGTATCTGTGGGGTGAAGTGAGCCTAGGGTCCTCCTACTCTACTATCTTTCCCAAAAGTCCTAAATTCTGTTGCCTGTGCTTTTGGTATCATATCCAAGAAATCATTGCTAAATCCAATATCATGAAGCTTTTCCTTTATGATTTCTCCTCAGAATTTTATAGTTTTGGCTCTTATGTTTAGGTCTTTGACCCATTTTGAGTTAATTTTTAAATACAGTGTAAGGTAAGGTCGAAGTTTATTTTTAAATTTATTTTTGTATGTGGATATCCAGTTTTTCCAACACCATTTGTTGAATCTTACATTATTTCTTAAATGGCATGTTTGCCTATGTAATCTCCATGACATTTATGTGTATTAAAATATACGAACTGCTAAGAATCATAATGACACACTTATAAGACAAATAAGTTCCTTTTTTTTCTTTTTCAGTTCTCACGTTAGCTAACATACAGTGTAGTTTTGGCTTAAGGAATAGATTCCAGTGATTCATCACTTACATACAACACCCCGTGCTCATCCCAATAAGTGCCCTCCTCAATGCCCATCACCCATTTTCTCCACTCCCCACCCCACTCCCATCAACCCTGTTTGTTCTCTGTATTTAAGAGTCTCTTATGGTTTGCCTCCCTCTCTGTTTTTATCTTGTTTTTCCTTCCCTTCTCCTATGGTCATCTGTCAGGTTTCTCAAATTCCACATATAAGTGCGATCATATGATATCTATCTTTCTCTGACTGACTTATTTCATTTAACATGATACCCTCCAGTTCCATACATGTTGTTGCAAATGGCAAGATTTCATTTTAGTAGTGTTCCATTGTGTGTGTGTGTGTGTGTGTGTGTGTGTGTATATGTATATATATATATAACATCTTCTTAACCCAGTCATCAATTGATGGATATTTGGGCTCTTTCCATAATTTGGCTATTGTTGATAGCACTGGTATAAATATTGGGGTGCATATGCCCCTTTGAATCAGTGCTCCTGTATACTTTGGATAAATTCCTAGTAGTGCCAGTGGTGGGTCATATTTTTAATTTTTTGAGGAACCTCCATACTGTTTTCCAGAGCGGCTGCACCAGTTTGCATTCCCACCAACAGTGCAAGAGGTTTCCCCTTTCTCCACATTCTTGCCAACATCTTTTGTTTCCTGAGTTGTTAATTTTAGTCACTCTGACCAGTGTGAGGTAGTATCTCATTGTGGTTTTAATTTGTACTTCCCTGATGATAAATGATGAACATCTTTTCATGTGTCTCTTTGCCATCTGGATGTCTTCTTTGCAAAAGTGTCTATTCATGTCTTCTCCCCTTTTCTTCACTGGATTATTTATTTTTTAGGCATTGAGTTTGGTAAGTTATTTATATATTTTGGATACCAACCCTTTATCCAATATGTCATTTGAAAATATCTTCTCTCATTCCATTGGTTGCCTTTTAGTTTTGTTGATTGTTTCCTTTGCTGTGCAGAAGTTTTTATCTTGATGAGATCCCAATAATTCACTTTTGCTTTTATTTTCCTTGCTTTTGGAGACATGTCAAGTAAGAAGTCTCTGTGACTGAAGTCAAAGAGGTTGCTGCCTGTTTTCTTCTGTAGGATTTTGATGGTTTGATGGTCTCACATGTAGGTCTTTCATCCATTTTGAATTTATTTTTGTGTACGGTGTAAGACAGTGGTCCAGAAGAAATCAAAATTTCACTCTTTGCAGATGACATGATACTCTACATGGAAAACCTAAAAGACTCCACCAAAAAAATGCTAGAGCCAATATATGAATTCAGCAAATTTGCAGGATATGAAATCAATGTACGGAAATCAGTTGCATTTCTATACACCAATAATGAAGTAACAGAAAGAGATATCAAGAAATTGATTTCATTTATAATTGCACTAAAATCCACAAGATACCTAGGAGTAAACCTAACCAAAGAGGTAAAAAATCTATGCACTGAAAACTATAGAGAGCTTATGAAAAAAATTGAAGAAGACACAAAGGAATGGAAAAACATTCCATGCTCATGGATTGGAAGAACAAATATTGTTAAAATGTTGATACTATCCAAAGCAATCTACACATTCAATGAAATCCCAATAAAAATAGCACCAATATTCTCCACAGAACTAGAACAAACAAGCCTAAAACTTGTATGGAACCACAAAGATCCTGCATAGCCAAAGTAACGTTGAGAGAGTAAACCAAAGCTGGAGGCCTCATGATCCAGGACTTTAGCCTGTATTACATGGCTATAATCATCAAGACAGTAAGTATTGACACACAACAGATACAAGACCAATGGAATAGAATAGAGAACCCAGAAATGGACCTACAAATATATGGCCAACTAATCTTTGACAAAGCAGGAAAGGGTATATAACGGAAGAAAAAAATCTCTTTAGCAAATGGTGCTGGCAGAACAATGAGTTCCTTTTGAGGTAAAATGCTGTGGCCAGTGTGAGGCAGAAGTACTATACATGAAATGGAACCAGAAAATGAATGGTCCATTTTTACATAAAAGCAGCTTAGAAAGTATTGCAAGTGATGAAGAAGCCTTTCATTATATCATATATTATCTCTACTCATTAAAGATACGGTTTTAATCTAAGAAACCTCAGCCTACCAGCCAAATACAAAGACAAGATACATCTTAATATCTAATTACCAGTCAGGATCCTAATGATTTTTGAATCCATTGAAACATGTCAGATTAATGTTATAATTTGGTTTTGGTGGTAATACTAGGTGCTTTATTCCCATTGAGTTGTAATTAAAAGGATAGTTATTTATAGCTTCTTTCAAAAATTGCAGTGAACTTTTTGTTCTAGGATCATCTCCAGGATTAAGGTGAATTCTGTTTTTAGTCCCATTTGTTTCTATAATATCAATTGTACTTGTACCATAACTGATGTCTCTAACAGAAAACAAAGTTAAATTATAGTTAGACTATTATTCAAAATCAAGTATATTTATGAAAAGTTTATTTTATTTTTTAAAATTTATTTTTTGAG
Source organism: Panthera onca (assembly GCF_046562875.1). NCBI lineage: Eukaryota > Metazoa > Chordata > Mammalia > Carnivora > Felidae > Panthera > Panthera onca. The sequence continues at coordinate 49,269,949 of NC_138344.1, forward strand.
AGAGAGACAGAGAGAGTGTGAACGGGGAGGGACAGAGAGAGAGAGAGAGGGAGACACAGAATCTGAAGCAAGTTCCAGGCTCTGACCTGTCAGCACAGAGCCTGATGTGAGGCTTGAACCCATGAACCATGAGATCATGACCTGAGCGGAAGTTGGATGCTTAACCTGCTGAGTCATCCAGACACCCCAATATGAAAAGTTTATTTTAAAATTTTACAATAAAATACCTGCTTCTCAGAAGATTAAACATCAGTTTTCTAGACATTTTATTTTTCTTGAAAGATACTGGATAAAAGAGGTTTTTAAAATGGATCAGAGCATGATGCTAAAAGATACCATGGCCCAGAATACAAGTGAACAGTTACCTGCGAATATGCTTAGACTAGAAATTTACTAGCTGGTAAATATGTTAAAACTTTTTGAAATTAAAATGAATGCTCTCTGTAGCCACAGTACAGTTCTAGGCACATTCTTTAAGTTTTCTTTACATAGACATATGACTAATAACACAGGCAAATTTCAATCAAGTAAGAAGAGCTTAAGTTTAGAAAATACCTGATCAACCCAGTTTCTTCCTTCCTGCACCACAGGGCATAGCAACATGCCATCTGGTGATTATTAGGGGAGAAAGCTGCCATCTGCTACTTCTGCTAATACATGGGAGAGGGGTAGCTCTCTCTACTTTGTAAGCCTAGGAGATTTCATTATAGGTGTTTATATGTCCCAGGGCTTCAACTGTTAAGTTAGAATTTACTCTCCGTATGTGTGTGTGTGCGCACAAATGTGCCCCACATATTAAACATCAAAGTGAGACATCCCTTTCTTGGAACCTCTTAAGTGGTATAAGTCTGTGTTTGGCCAGGTTAATTCATCCTACAGCAAGCCTCTTCTATCCTGCCTTAGTCAAAGCCAAGATACTATTAAGTACATCCTAAACTAGAGAGACAAAATTGGATTGCAACCACAAAGATCAATTACAAAGTGGACACAAATAAGATCTAAGTTGTGCAAAGGACATGCTAGTCCTTCTGTTTTACATGCCCTCAAGGAAAGATAGGACCTAAATCATCCTCAAACAAATCTTTTAATATGTTCTCATAAAAAAATTTTTAAGTTGTCATATCTTTCCTTACACCAGTCAGAAGTTTGTTTCCTTATATTTAAAGAAGGGAGCATAAAATTATGTCAAGGAGACCTTAGCTAAGATCCAAATTTGAACTATTTCTAGAGCTTAATGAGGTGGAAATAGGGAAAGAAAACCAGGAAATATAAACAGACATAAATTCTTCCCCATCGTATGTCAGGCCTGTCAATTTCTCAAAACTTAGCATGTGGTAGATGCTTCACATATATTTTCTGGATTAATGAAGTAAGTGATAAATGAATGGGATGAATTTCTCCTTTCTATAGAATGGGATCAATTGATTTCACTTGATGTTTCAATCTCACCCACAAAAGAAGTATATTATAAAGAAGTAAAGAATAAGACTTCAAAATTTCCTTAAGTAACTGAGAGCAGGACTCTATTATTAAAACAGCAGTGCCACAGCCTGCTATAGTACAAAGATCACAGGAATCTGATTCTGGAATCCTAGGTCCTACTATCAGTTCTTAAAGTAATTGTAAATTTTGGAACAACTCACCTAGCCTCTCCATGCCTTAGTTTCCTTTTCCATCAAAAATGACTATTACTTTCCCCAAATCATCTCATAGGGCTGCCAGGAAAACCTATAGACACTAAATGGAAATGGTTCCATTTGCATAAAGGACAGTATTAAATGCTTATCAGCAAACTGTGTAGAGTAAGTTGCTAAAAAAATAAGATATTCTGTATCAGAGAACAAACAAAGAAATGATCCCAAAGAGACGGAAAACAAATCTGATGAGACCTCATATTGCCCTGTGCTACTGCATAGAGAAAGTTTCTAGGCCAAGGCACAAAAAGGGGGGCAGTCACTCAGAGTCCAGAGGTGTCCCTGAATTGAGGCGGTAAAGCTGGAAGACTGGGGAAATTAGGACAACCAGACCTCCTAGGACAGAGTCTCAGAGAAGAGAGTTGCAGATAAAGAGAACACCAGAAATCTGAAGATCTGCTCACAATTTCATTTGCATACTGATCAGCATATACTAGTAAGAAAACTACCCCAGCCTAAGGAAAGAACAAACTAATTCCTGTGCTTGGAGTTCACAAAGGGATGAAAATAGTGTCTGCCAGAGTGAGAATATTTCATAATCCATATGGCATCAGTCAGAAAAGGGTCTCAGCTCAATGGGTGGAAAATTAACCCCAGAATAAAGGTAGTTATGGTCTCACCTAACAAAACTTTTATGAAGTCTCAAGAAGATTAGCTTACTTGCAAATAACTGAATTACATCCCAGAACAAAGTTCAAGAATATTTGTAGTAATACAAAAAATATTCAGCACATTGCAATGTAACATTCATGTCTGGCATCCAGTAAAAAATTATCAGTCATGAAAAGAAGTAGGTAAATACGTCCCATGAGAAGAATAATTAATCAATCAAAACAGACCCCAGAATGACACAGGTAATAGAATTAGTAGAAAATAATATTAAAACACTTTTTATAAGTATATTTCATACACTCACAAAGCTAAAGGAAAAATCAAGCATGTTAAGTAGAGACGTTAAAGGTATAAAAAAGACACAAATTGAGCTTCTAGAGATAAAAATGGCAATGTCTGAATTCCAAAATATATAAAGAATTTATACAACTCAAAAACAAAAAACAAATAATCCAATTAGAAATGGGCAGAAGACATGAATAATTCTCCAAAGAAGACATACAGATGGTCAACAGACACATGAAAAAATGCTCAACATCAGTTATCAACAGGGAAACACAAATCAAAACCACAATGAGATATCACCTCATACCTGTCAGAATGTCTAACATTAACAGTCAGAAACAAGTGTTGGTGAGGATGTGAAGGAAAAGGAACGCTTGTGCACTGTTGTGGGAATGCAAACTGGTAAAGCCACTGTGGAAAAAAGTATCAAGTTTCCTCAAAAAATTAGAAATAGAGCTATGGTACACTAGTAAGAGGATCAGTTTAAACCAAATAATATTAACAATCACTTTAAATGTAAATGTCCCAAATATCCTAATTAAAAAGCAAAGATTGCCAGATTCAATTTTTTAAAAAAATTGACCCACTCTGTGTTGCCTGCAAAAACCACACTTTAATATAAAGATACAACACAATAAAAAGAAAACGATGGAAAAAATTATGTTACTAATGCTCTTCAAAAGAAAATTGTAGTGGATATATTAAATATTAGACAGAGTCTACTTCAGTGCAAATAATATTAACAAGGATAAAGAGCAGTTATTTCATAATGATAAAATAGTCAATTCATTAATAGAACAAAAATATTCTAAGCACTTATGTACTTAATAATGGAGCTTCAAAAAACATAAAGCAAAAACTAATAAACCAAAAGGAGTAATATACAAATCCACAATTACAGCCAGAGTGTCAATATCCTTCTCTCAATAATTAAATAAGCAGACAAAATATCAGCAAGGATTTAGTAGACTTAAACATCATCAACTAACTTAACCTAATTGACATTTATAAAATACTTATCCAACAACAGCAGAATACACATTTTTCTCAAGTGCAAAGGGACTTTCACCAAGGTAAACCACAGGGTAGGCCATAAAACAAAGCTTTGATAAATTTAAAAGCATTAAAGTAAAAGAAAATAGGTTAACCACAATGAAATTAAACTAGAAATAAATAACAGATATCTGGAAAATCCCTAAATATTTGAAAATTAAATAATATACTTCTAAATAACCCACCACAGATCAAAGAAGAAATCAAAAGTAAAATTAGAAAAGTATTTGAACTAAATAAAAATGAAAACAATTCAAAGTGTGGGATGCAGCTGAAGCAGTAGTTAGTGGGAATTTCATAGCATTAAATACCAATATTAAAAAAAAAGAAAGGTCTAAATCAATTACCTCAGCTCTCACCTTAAGAAACTAGGCCAACACCAGTTTGCATTCCCACCAACAGTGCAAGAGGGTTCCTCTTTCTCTGCAACTTCGCCAACACTTAATGTTTCTTATATTGTTAATTTTAGCCATTTTGACAGGTGTGAGATGATATCTCATTGTGATTTTGATTTGTTTTTCCCTGATGATGACTACTCTGGAGAAGAGTATGGAAGTTTCTTCAAAAGTTAAAAATTGAAGTAGCCTATGATCCAGCAATTGCAGTACTAGGTATTTACCCAAAGGATACAAAAATACAGATCTGAAGGGGTACATGCACCCCAATGTTTATATCAGCAATATCAACAATAGCCAAACTATGGAGAGAGCCTAAATGTCTATTGACTGATGAATGGACAAAGAAGATGTGGTATATATTCACGATGGAATATTACTCAGCCATCAAAAAGAATGAAATCTTGTCATTTGCAATGATGTGGATGGAGCTGGAGTGTGTTATGCTAAGTGAAATAAGTCGGAGAAAGACAAATACTATGATTTTACTCATTTGTGGAATTTGAGAAACAAAACAGATAAACATATGGGAATAGGGTTGAAGGGAGAGGGAAACAAAACAACGAGAGACTCTTAAAGAAAGAGCAAATTGAGGGTTGATGGAGGGAGGTGGGTGGGAGATGAGCTATATGAATGATGAGTATTAAGAAGGGCACTTGTTATGATGAGCACTGGGTATTGTATGTAAGTGATGAATCATTGAATTCTATTCCTGAAGACAATATTGCACTGTGTTTTAATTAACTAGAATTTGAATAAAAATTTGAAAAGGAAAAAAAGAGAAACTAGGCCAAAAGTTGTAAATTAAATTCCAATTAAGCAGAAGAAAAAAAATATTAGAGATCAATGCTGAAATCAATGAAACACAAAGCAGAAACACAAAACAGTAAGCTCAATGAAATCAAGGTTGGTTCTCTGAGCATATTAATAAAATTGATAAACTTCTAGCAACCATCAGCTTGTTCTTTGTATTTATTAATGTTTCTGTTTGTGTTTTGTTTGTTTTGCAGATTGCACTTTTTTTCAACATTCATGTTTTAGCCTAGTACAAAGCAAGAAGAATAAAATTCTTGGCTGTGTTTGAAATTAAAAAAAAAAAAACTTTAATAAATTTCTAGCCAGGCTGATCAAAGAAAGAATACACAAATTACTAATATCAGAAATATGAGAGGTGATCATTATTTATTCTATAGTTCTTAAAAGGATAGTAGAGGTTGATTATGAATAAAACTATGACAAGAAATTTGACAATGTAGAATTAAAAGGACAAATTCCTTGAAACAGATGAACTACCAAAACTCATTCAGTAAGAAACATACTAACCTAAATATTTGTGGAAGTATTAAAGAAATTGAAGTTAAAAACCTTTCGCAAAGAAAAGTCAGCCTCATATATCTTCACTGGTGTATTCTACCAATGGTTTATGAAGAAAAAAAGGACCTATTTTACACAAATTCTTCCAGAAAATTGAATAGGAAGAAACAATTTCCTATTTATTTAATAAAGCTGATTTTTCATGATACAAAGTCCAGAAAAAGACTGTACAAAAAAATCTACAGACCAATATCCTATAGTAAGTTTAATAAGGTTGCAGAATACAAGATAGATTCAGTTGACCCTTGAACAATATACATTTTAGGGTTGCCAACCCTCTGTACGGTTGAAAATCTGTATATAACTTTTGACTCTTCCAAAACTTAACTACTCATAGCCTACTGTTGACTAGAAGCCTTACCAATAACATAAACCATTGATTAACACATCTTTTGCCTGTTATGTACATTATATAGTATATTCTTACAGTGACAACTTTTTCTTAATTCTTTTGGTATTTCTAGGCTACACAGTTCATCTCTGAATTTTTTCAAATTGTTACAGGTCTCCAAAAATTTTTCCTGTATATTCACTGAAAAAAATCAATGTGTAAGTTGACCCATGCAGTTGGAACCGGTGTTGTTCAAGTGTCAACTGTATACAAAAAGCACTGGGTGTTATATGTAAGTGATGAATCTTTCCAATCTACTTCTGAAGCTAATATTACAGTATATGTTAACTAACTAGAATTTAAATCAAAACTTGAAACAAACAAAACCTAAATTATATTTTTATACTACTAAACAAAGTGGAAGCTAAAATTAAAAAAATAAATGCCACTTAAAACAGCATCAAAAATATCAAGTACTCAGACAAACTTGATAAAACATGCAAAAAGACCTCTACACTAACAACTATAAAATTTTACTGAAAGAATTTTAAAGATTTAAATAAATGGTGACCATATACTGTGGTCAGGGATAAAAAAGTTCAGCATTATTAAGATATAACTTCTCCAGTTGTTGTTTTTTTTGTTTGTTTGTTTGTTTTTTTTGAGAGAGAGATAGAGAGAGAGAGTGAGTGCAAATGGGGCAGGAGCAGAGGTTGAGGGAGAGAGAATCTCAAGCAGGCTCTCTGCCTTGCACAGAGCTGGGCTCAATCTCACAACTGACCATGAGATTATGACCTGAGCCAAAATAAAGAGTCAGATGTTCAATTGACTGAGCCACCCAGGTGCCCCTCCATGGTTTTAAGCTATAGATTCAGAGAAATCCTAGTCAAAATCCCAGTGACTTTACAGTAGAAACTGACAAGCTGATTCTAAATTTATATTAGAATGTAAGGACCTAGAATACCCAAGACAACTTTGAAGAACAAAGAAACAACTTTAATTACTTTATTTTAAGACTTAAAGACCTATGGTTATCGAGACACTGCGGTGGTGGTGCAAAATAGACAAATAGATCAATGAAAAGAATAAAGCCCCCCTAAATAGACCCTTGCACATGTAAAAAACTAATTTTTGACAATGGTACAAAGGCACTGCAATGGGAAAAGTATACCCTTTCAACAAATTGTACTAGAACAATTGAATAACTATTTGAAAAAAAAAAAGAACTTTGATCCATACTTTTCACCATATACAACAGTTATCTCGATATGGATCATAGACCTCATGTAAAACATAAAGCTATAAAACTTCTAGAAGAAAGCACAGGTGGAATTCTTTGTGACCTTGAATTAGGCAATGTTTCTTAGGCATGACACAAAAAGAAAAAATTATTAAACGTTGATAAACTGGGATACATCAAAATTAAGAACTCCTGTTCTTCAAAAGATATTATAAGAATGAAAAGATACACTAAAGACTGGAAGAAAATACTTCCAAATCATGTATCAACTAAAAGGTTCATATCTAGAATATATAAGGAACTTTCAAAACACATCATAAAAAAATACAATTTTTCAAATTGGCAACAGATCTGAACAAACATTTTACCAACAAATAAATATGGATAAGTAATAATGGAAAGATGTTCAATATCATTAGTCATTAAGGAAATCACAGTGAGATACCACTACACATCTAATGGAATGTCTAAAGTTAAATACTGATCTTGAATGTTATCACCATAAAAAAGAAATGATAATTATGTGATGTTATGGAGGTGTTAGCTAACACTCTGATGATAATAATTTTGCAATTGTAAGTGTAACAAATTAACACAATGTACATCATAGAGTTATGCAATGTTTTATGTTAATTATATCTCAATAGAGCTGGAAAGATAAATTCATAAAATCTTTAAGTAAAAAAAATTCTACATCAAGTGTTATTTAGGATATGGAGCAAGTAGAATTCGCATACACTAATGGTGGGAAAATAAATGATTCAACCACTTGGAAAATTGGAAAAATTTGACAATTTCTTTAGAAGTTAAATGTACACCTACATTGTGACCTGGTCATTCCACTCTTAGGTTATTCTTCAAGATAAATAAAAGCATATGTCCATACAAAGATTTGTACAAGATTGTCCATAGCAGCTATTTTCATAAACACCAAAAACTGTAAACAACACAAGTATCAATAAATGAATACTTCCACAGACATAATGCCAGTCACTATGTTGGGAGCTGAGTGCACAATGGAAATTTACCACCATCAAAAAGTGAAGGTAGAGACTCCCACTTCTGGAGAGATGGGGTAGATTCACTTTTTCCTATTTCTACCACTAAAGACAACAGAACACTCTAAATATTATATATAAGAGAAATATAGGAAGATTGAAAACTAGAGAGAAAAAGCAGTCAAGCTAGGGGCATCAGAAACTAAGGAATGATACGGTGGAATTCCCCGAATTTTCTTTTTGCCCATATATCCCAGAGTTGGAGTTGAAGAAACTGGCAACTCAGAAATGTCAATAGGTGTAGAACAAACAAACAAACAAACAAACAAACAAACAAAATATACAAAACCCCCAAACAAACATCCTCCCCCCACCCCCACCAAGCCTGCTCTCTGTAACCAAAGGAACAGGAAAGGGCTGGTATAGCAAGACAGAAAACTTTCATACAATAATTTCTTTACTCCAGCCAAATACCACAGGAAGGAAAATAAATAAAACCAATTGCCCTATCCACACCCATGCCAGCAAAGGCCAAGTAGGGAGCTTAGATTTCCAAATGTGCAAGGCTGTGACAAGATATCCCAACATCCCTGCCAGGATGGTATCAGAAAAATCAAACTAGGGGGTGGAGATCATCTTTGTTGCCAATTGACGATGAGGTCCACCCTGCAGTATTACTGAAAACCGCATGGAAGCCTGGACTTTCATACCTACCTGACAGTGAGGAGTTACTTCTTCCCTTCCTGTCAGGGAAGTATAAGAGAGTTCATCATCACCATTACCCAGTAGTAATGAGGCTACCTCACCACAGTAGGAGTGCAGGCTACATGGAGAGCTGGAGCTCCCACTCCTACACTGTGGTAAAAAGGAATCCCCCCATCTCAGTTTCAACAGAGGCCACATGAAGAACCTGGACTTCTACTTCCCCTGGAGGTAGAACTAACAAGATTATCCCCATCCCTTCTCTTGTTGGAGCAGTATCAAAGGGAACCAATTAAGACAGAAAATTTAAGTAAGATCTAGATTCTTATAATAAAAATGTCCAGGTTTCAATAAAAAATCACGTGTCATACCATGAACCAGGAAAACCTCAAAATGAATGGATGAATATAAATGCAAAAATTATTAAGAAAATATTAGCAAATAGGATTCAGCAGTATCTGAAAAGAATTATACACCATGACCATGTGAAGCTTTTCAAGAGATATAAAAACTTGCTCAGTATTTGATAACCAATCAATGTAATCCATCTTAATAGCAAACTAAAGAAAAAAAACACATGACCATATTTATTAATAAATGCAAAAAAAGCATTTGACAAAATTCAACTCCCATTCATGGTTAAAAAAAAATTCATAAATGGGTGAAGGGAGTAAAAAAAAGTCAATTGACATTGAGAAAAATAAGTATACATAGTTTCTCCTCAACTTGGTAAAAAGCATCTATGGAAAACCTTCAGCTAACATTATACTTAATGGTTAAGTACCTCTGCTTTGTCCCTAAGATTGAGAATAAGGTAAGGATGTCAACTTATACCCTCTTATTTAATATAGTACCAGAAGACCTAACCAGTAGAATACGGTAAGGCAAGAAAATAAAGTCATAACACTGGAAAGGGAGAAATATAACTGCCCCTATTTGAAAGTGACATGATTTGGTCAAACAAAATCCCAAGGAATCTGTAACAACAATCCACCCCCCCCCACACACACACATTAAAAGCCTCATAGAACTGATAAATGAGTACAACATAAAAGATAAACATACAAAAGATAAACATACAATCATCAATTGTATTTCTAGAATCTCACAGGATCATGAATAGCCAAAATAATTTTGAAAAAGAAGAACAAATGGAGCTCACACTCCCTGATTTCAAAACCTAATACAAAGCTATAGTAACCAAATGAGTATGGCACTAATGACATACAGGTGATTTGTAAAAAATAATGAGAAGATCTTTGGCCAACAAACTGCCTAATATTCCACCAGTTGGGGATTGAATTAATATTTATCCCTCTGAAGACAAAGGCAAGGGTAGGGGATGGAGATAGGGAAGCCACAGAGGTAGACTTAATGATAGGCTATAACCTAGGGGGTGTGGCAGAGGTACAAACAATCCAATGGGGACAAAGGAGGAAACTTTAAGTCTTCTTGGAGGCATCCAGATGCCCATATAGACAGGTAATAACATTTGAATTGCTTTAAAGGATGAGTGGGAAGAGTACAGGTGGAAAAAGAACAAAAGGGAATGAGTAGTAGGTGAAGGAAGAGAATGAACACATGGCATAGACTTGGGGGAGACAATGCCTGAGCTGGAGCAGGGTGGTGGTTAGAGCACAGTTCTATGCTAATACTTCCCATATGCCCATTTATCCAGTGCTGAGATCTATTAAATGTGCCAGTTAATCTCTTCATAATCCCCTATTGCTGGTGTAACAAATCACAACGAACTTAAGCAGTAAAAACAACAAAAATTTATCTTAGTCTTGGAGATCAGAAGTTCTAAAATCAAAGTGTTGGTAGAGTTGTGTTCCTTTGAGACACTCTAGAGGAGAATCCATTTCTTTGCCTTTTTCAGCTTCTACAGGCTGCATGCATTCTTTTGCTCATGAACTCTTCTTCACCTCATTCTGACCTCTGCTTCCATCATCATGTCTTCTGTCACTCTGACCCTCATGGCTCTCTCTTAAGGACACTTGTGATCACATTGGGTACACCTGTTGGTTCAAAACCTTAGGAGCTTCCCAGTTATAATCTGAAACTGGCCCCTGTACATGGAGGACAGGGAGAGATTCAAGAAAAAGGACGGACATTACAGATTTGTAGGTGGCAGTTTCACTAAGCAAAAAACTTACCTAGGAGCCTTGTTTTGGGCAGCTGTAAGGTGAATATATCTCTGCACCTACGAGACAAATCTTAAAAGCTTATATAGAGACCTTAACTGGGTTCAGTAACATAATATCATCCAGATGTTTTAACACCACATCACTATCTCAAGGCTATGTTTTTGGGGCAGTTTCTTGGGGAAGGCAAGAAAAATGTATATTCCAAGGAAGGTAAAGGAGGTGAGAAGCCTCCAATTGCCAAGGTCCACCTCACAGGTCAACTGGAGTTCATGTCCTCTCAGTGACCTTCCCCAACAATACCTGGATAATCCAGAATACTCTCCTTATCTCAAGATTCTCAAAGTTTCTTTGCCATGTAAGGTGATATATTCATGACTTTGGGGGATTAGGGCATAAACATCTTTAGGGCTCTTCTATTCTATTTCCTACAGATTTGATAGGAGCTAATTATCTTAGGTTCCAGAAGATAGAGGCTGACATCTATAGAGTGTGCAACCCAAATGGTGTCTTTCTGGCTACTCAAAATAGTTGACTTTATGCAACTCATTATATCATCACCCTTTTATCTGTTAGTGTCATGAGCTGTGACTCTTAAAATAATTCCAAATTCTTCATGTCTTTTAAACTGGTGAGACTTTTATGCCATGTCACATCAGGAATATTTAAAAAGCTCCTGTTGCTTTCTTTCCTTTCATCACCAAACTTTTGAAAAGAGGAATCAACACTCACAATATTGATTTCCTTAACTCCCATTCACACTTCCACCTATGAAAAACTGACACCTCTCTGGGTTTCAGTTTACTCACCTGGTCGAGGTCCCTTAGTATTGAGATGTTCCTCTCTAGCTTTCAGCTCTTTGTGACTTCAGGCTACCTCTTCTTTTCAATATATAGTCAGGTGTAGGCTGGTTCCCCTCAAATCTCTTAGCCCCTACTCAACTATATTTCCCCCAGGATTTCAAGCCAAGCTGTCAGTCTAATCAGTGTGTTGTGACAAGATTTAGTTTAGAATTCAGCAGACACTTTTTTGACATTGTAGAATTCCATTAAGAAACAATTCAAGCTGGGAATGAAGGCTACTCCCGCATCCCTGGGAGGCTTCTTTCCCAATGCTGGGCTGCTTACTGATGCCCTTCAGGCTAAGGCTGTTTTATACTAAGAAAGAAAGAATATCACCATCTCAGGATGGAGGAAGGAGTTAGAAATCCCAGCACAGATGTGCTCAAGGCAGCCTGGCTTCTGAGGGATGGAGTTACTAATAGCTTTCACTTTTAGCTACGTATTTATTTTTCATATAATCAGTTACCTCGTTTGGGCTAAAGAAAAACAACCCATAATCTAATCAGGGAAAGAGCAGTTTTCCTTTGAGAAGAGTTCAATATCCTATTAAATATTTTAAATTTCTTTATAAAATATATCCAGTCAGGATTTTCTGTAATTTCATTTATAGTAATCACTGAAGGAGATTGACAATGGTTGAACAGGCTCCAGAAGCTTTTCCTGATTATCTTCAGAAGGACCTGATGATCTTCCTGCTTCTGAGGGAAGTGGTCTAGGTAAATGCTCTTACAATGAAGCATGGGCAGGAAAGTTTGCCTCAGATCTTGTGTTAACATGTAGTAAGTTATAGAGAGTATACAACTTTGTTTCTTTCTTCACTCAATGTGTCTACTGAGGCCTTATTATGTGCTAAGGTCTGTGCTTGGGCAGAAAGTACAGATATGAATTAGAAACAGCTTGGTTTTTATAGGGCTTCCAGTCTAGTAGGATAGAGAGATATATAAATATCATGTAAATAAAGAACAACAAAATGTCATGGATGCTATGGAACTGTATATTATACAATGAGGGTAAAATAGGGATAGATCCATGATTTATTTTGTATTTTTTTAATTAAAAACATTTTTTAAGTTTATTATTTTTTATTTTTTTAATTATTTTTGTAATTTTTTTTAACGTTTATTTATTTTTGAGACAGAGAGAGACAGAGCATGAATGGGGGAGGGTCAGAGAGAGAGGGAGACACAGAATCCGAACAGGCTCCAGGCTCTGAGCGGTCAGCACAGAGCCCGATGCGGGGCTCGAACTCACGGACCGCGAGATCATGACCTGAGCTGAAGTCGGCTGCTTAACCGACTGAGCCACCCAGGCGCCCCAAGTTTATTATTTTTTAAATTTACATGCAAATTAGTTAGTATATAGTGCAACAATGATTTCAGGATTAGATTCGTTAATGCCCCTTACCCACTTAGCCCATCCTCCCCTCTCATAACCCCTCCAGTAACCCTTTGTTTGTTCTCCATATTTAAGTCTCTTATGTTTTGTCCTCTTCCCTGTTTTTATATTATTTTTGCTTCCCTTCTTTTATGTTCATCTGTTCTGTGTCTTAAAATCCTCATATGAGTAAAGTCATATGATTTTTGTCTTTGTCTGACTAATTTCGCTTAGCTTAATACCCTCTAGTTCCACCCATGTAGTTGCAAATGGCAAGATTTCATTCTTTTTGATTGCTGAGTAATACCCATTGTATATATATACCACATCTTCTTTATCCATTCATCCATCGATGGACATTTGGGCTCTTTCCATACTTTGGCTATTGTTGATAGTGCTGTTACAAACATTGGGGTGCATGTGTCCTTTCAAAACAGCATACCTGTATCCCTTGGATAAATACCCAGTAGTGCAATTGCTGGGTCATAGGGTAGTTCTATTTTTAATTTTTTGAGGAACCTCCATACTGTTTTCCAGAGTGGCTGCACCAGCTTGCATTCCCACCAGCAATGCAAAAGAGATCCTCTTTCTCCGCATCCTCGCCAACATATGCTGTTGCCTGAGTTGTTAATGTAAGCCATTCTGACGGGGTAAGGTGGTATCTCATTGTGGTTTTGATTTGTATTTCCCTGATGATGAGTGATATTGAGCATTTTTTCATGTGTCTGTTGGCCATCTGGATGTCTTCTTTGGAGAAGTGTTTATTCATGTCTTTTTCCCATTTCTTCACTGGATTATTTGTGTTTTGGGTGTTGAGTTTGATAAGTTCTTTATAGATTTTGGATACTAACCCTTTATCTGATATGTCGTTTGCAAATATCTTCTCTCATTCTGTCGATTGCCTTTTAGTTTTGCGGATTGTTTCTTTTGCTATGCAGAAGCCTTTTATTTTGATGAGGTCCCAATAGTTCATTTTTGCTTTTGTTTCCCTTGCCTCCATAGCCGTGTTGAGTAAGAGTTGCTGTGGCCAAGATCAAAGAGGTTTTTTCCTGTTTTCTCCTCAAGGATTTTGATGGCTTACTGTCTTACATTTAGGTCTTTCATCTATTTTGAGTTTATTTTTGTGTATGGTGTAAGAAAGTGGTCTAGGTTCATTCTTCTGCATGTCACTGTCCAGTTTTCCCAGCACCACTTACTGAAGAGACTGTGTTTATTCCATTGGATATTCTTTCCTGCTTTGTCAAAGATTAATTGGCCATATATTTGTGGGTCCATTTCTGGGTTGTCTATTCTGTTCCATTGATCTGAGTGTCTGTTTTTGTGCCATGATTTTTTTTTTAAAGTTTATTTATTTTTGAGAGAGACAAAGACAGAGTGTGAGTGGGGGAGGGGCAGAGAGAGAGGGAGACACAGAATTTGAAACAGGCTCCAGGCTCTGAGCTGTCAACACAGGGCCTGATGTGGGGCTTGAACTCAGGAACCACCAGATCAGGACCTGAGCCAAAGTCAGACGCTTAACTCACTGAGCCACCCAGGCTCCCCTATCCATGATTTTATTATCAGGAAACAGGGAACATCACTTGCTTTCCTTATAAGGTCTTATGCTGAGTAGCAGACATACAAATGAAAATGCATCCTGAAGGAGGCTTTGCATTATCCATATATTGATTTAACAACACCCTAAATATTTGTGGAGTATCCACCATGAACCAAGAAATCCTTGCTGGTTGAGAATTTATTTGACTGAACAATCAGATAAAAAGTGAGACCAATTACAGAAGGCTCAAAAGAGGAAGAGATTCTTCTTGCCAAAAGAATAGAAAATAAGAAAATAAAACGGTATTGAAAATTTAAGGGAGTCTACTGTAATATTAATATTTATCTGATAAGGGCTAAAAATATTTCTATTCTCTGGTCTTTCTTGCAGTGGTAAAAACAGAATATGTGACTTAAAAATATCTAGGCTTTATAGATCCACAAGAAAAAGCTTAAACTCTCAAGTAGTTCTTATATTTTTTGAAGAAGAAAAGGTATTATTTTTTCTAATAGTTATTTCAAACCAAAGCAACACTTGATGATTTAATAACGTAAAAAACTAATAACTCAGTAGAAATATGCAAAAAGAGTAGGAATAGGCAGTTCATAGAGGAAAAAATATAAATGGATTATACAAATATAAAAAAAATATTCAGCATTGGTTATGAATATTTGCAAATCAAAACAAGTAGATAACTACTTGATTGCCAACATTTAAACATTTGATAATATCTAGTATTAAGGACAAGAAACTATCAACTTCAAATTTTTTTTTTTTTTAGTTTGTTTCATATTTGATCGATTATTTCTTTTTTTTAATTTTTTAATATTTTATTTATTTATTATTTCTATTTATTTATTTATTTATTTATTTATTTTTTAATATATGAAATTTACTGTCAAATTGGTTTCCATACAACACCCAGTGCTCATCCCAAAAGGTGCCCTCCTCAATACCCATCACCCACCCTGCCCTCCCTCCCACCCCCCATCAACCCTCAGTTTGTTCTCAGTTTTTAACAGTCTCTTATGCTTTGGCTCTCTCCCACTCTAACCTCTTTTTTTTTTTTCCTTCCCCTCCCCCATGGGTTTCTGTTACATTTCTCAGGATCCACATAAGAGTGAAACCATATGGTATCTGTCTTTCTCTGTATGGCTTATTTCACTTAGCATCACACTCTCCAGTTCCATCCACGTTGCTACAAAAGGCCATATTTCATTTTTTCTCATTGCCACGTAGTATTCCATTGTGTATATAAACCACAATTTCTTTATCCATTCATCAGTTGATGGACATTTAGGCTCTTTCCATAATTTGGCTATTGTTGAGAGTGCTGCTATAAGCATTGGGGTACAAGTGCCCCTATGCATCAGTACTCCTGTATCACTTGGATAAATTCCTAGCAGTGCTATTGCTGGGTCATAGGGTAGGTCTATTTTTAATTTTCTGAGGAACCTCCACACTGCTTTCCAGAGCGGCTGCACCAATTTGCATTCCCACCAACAGTGCAAGAGGGTTCCTGTTTCTCCACATCCTCGCCAGCATCTATAGTCTCCTGATTTCTTCATTTTGGCTACACTGACTGGTGTGAGGTGATATCTGAGTGTGGTTTTGATTTGTATTTCCCTGATTAGGAGCGACATTGAGCATCTTTTCATGTGCCTGTTGGCCATCCGGATGTCTTCTTTAGAGAAGTGTCTATTCATGTTTTCTGCCCATTTCTTCACTGGGTTATTTGTTTTTCGGGTGTGGAGTTTGATGAGCTCTTTATAGATTTTGGATACTAGCCCTTTGTCCGTTGTGTCATTTGCAAATATCTTTTCCCATTCCGTTGGTTGCCTTTTAGTTTTGTTGGTTGTTTCCTTTGCTGTGCAGAAGCTTTTTATCTTCATAAGGTCCCAGTAATTCACTTTTGCTTTTAACTCCCTTGCCTTTGGGGATGTGCCGAGTAAGAGATTGCTACAGCTGAGGTCAGAGAGGTCTTTTCCTGCTTTCTCCTCTAAGGTTTTGATGGTTTCCTGTCTCACATTCAGGTCCTTTATCCATTTTGAGTTTATTTTTGTGAATGGTGTGAGAAAGTGGTCTAGTTTCAACCTTCTGCATGTTGCTGTCCAGTTCTCCCAGCACCATTTGTTAAAGAGACTGTCTTTTTTCCATTGGATGTTCTTTCCTGCTTTGTCAAAGATGAGTTGGCCATACGTTTGTGGGTCTAGTTCTGGGGTTTCTATTCTATTCCATTGGTCTATGTGTCTGTTTTTATGCCAATACCATGCTGTCTTGATGATGACAGCTTTGTAGTAGAGGCTAAAGTCTGGGATTGTGATGCCTCCTGCTTTGGTCTTATTCAAAATTACTTTGGCTATTCGGGGCCTTTTGTGGTTCCATATGAATTTTAGGATTGCTTGTTCTAGTTTTGAGAAGAATGCTGGTGCAATTTTGATTGGGATTGCATTGAATGTGTAGATAGCTTTGGGTAGTATTGACATTTTGACAATATTTATTCTTCCAATCCATGAGCAGGGAATGTCTTTCCATTTCTTTATATCTTCTTCAATTTCCTTCATAAGCTTTCTATAGTTTTCAGCATACAGATCTTTTACATCTTTGGTTAGATTTATTCCTAGGTATTTTATGCTTCTTGGTGCAATTGTGAATGGGATCAGTTTCTTTATTTGTCTTTCTGTTGCTTCATTGTTAGTGTATAAGAATGCGACTGATTTCTGTACATTGATTTTGTATCCTGCAACTTTGCTGAATTCATGTATCAGTTCTAGCAGACTTTTGGTGGAGTCTATCGGATTTTCCATGTATAATATCATGTCATCTGCAAAAAGCGAAAGCTTGACTTCATCTTTGCCAATTTTGATGCCTTTGATTTCCTTTTGTTGTCTGATTGCTGATGCTAGAACTTCCAGCACTATGTTAAACAACAGCGGTGAGAGTGGGCATCCCTGTCGTGTTCCTGATCTCAGGGAAAAAGCTCTCAGTTTTTCCCCGTTGAGGATGATGTTAGCTGTGGGCTTTTCATAAATGGCTTTTATGATCTTTAAGTATGTTCCTTCTATCCCGACTTTCTCCAGGGTTTTTATTAAGAAAGGGTGCTGGATTTTGTCAAAGGCCTTTTCTGCATCGATTGACAGGATCATATGGTTCTTCTCTTTTTTTTTGTTAATGTGATGTATCACATTGATTGATTTGCGAATGTTGAACCAGCCCTGCATCCCAGGAATGAATCCCACTTGATCATGGTGAATAATTCTTTTTATATGCCGTTGAATTCGATTTGCTAGTATCTTATTGAGAATTTTTGCATCCATATTCATCAGGGATATTGGCCTGTAGTTCTCTTTTTTTACTGGGTCTCTGTCTGGTTTAGGAATCAAAGTAATACTGGCTTCATAGAATGAGTCTGGAAGTTTTCCTTCCCTTTCTATTTCTTGGAATAGCTTGAGAAGGATAGGTATTATCTCTGCTTTAAACGTCTGGTAGAACTCCCCTGGGAAGCCATCTGGTCCTGGACTCTTATTTGTTGGGAGATTTTTGATAACCGATTCAATTTCTTCGCTGGTTATGGGTCTGTTCAAGCTTTCTATTTCCTCCTGATTGAGTTTTGGAAGAGTGTGGGTGTTTAGGAATTTGTCCATTTCTTCCAGGTTGTCCAATTTGTTGGCATATAATTTTTCATAGTATTCCCTGATAATTGTTTGTATCTCTGAGGGATTGGTTGTAATCATTCCATTTTCATTCATGATTTTATCTATTTGGGTCATCTCCCTTTTCTTTTTGAGAAGCCTGGCTAGAGGTTTGTCAATTTTGTTTATTTTTTCAAAAAACCAACTCTTGGTTTCGCTGATCTGCTCTACATTTTTTTTAGATTCTATATTGTTTATTTCTGCTCTGATCTTTATTATTTCTCTTCTTCTGCTGGCTTTAGGCTGCCTTTGCTGTTCTGCTTCTATTTCCTTTACGTGTGCTGTTAGATTTTGTATTTGGGATTTTTCTTGTTTCTTGAGATAGGCCTGGATTGCAATGTATTTTCCTCTCAGGACTGCCTTTGCTGTGTCCCAAAGCGTTTGGATTGTTGTATTTTCATTTTCGTTTGTTTCCATATATGTTTTAATTTCTTCTCTAATTGCCTGGTTGACCCACTCATTCGTTAGTAGGGTGTTCTTTAACCTCCATGCTTTTGGAGGTTTTCCAGACTTTTTCCTGTGGTTGATTTCAAGCTTCATAGCATTGTGGTCTGAAAGTATGCATGGTATAATTTCAATTCTTGTAAACTTATGAAGGGCTGTTTTGTGACCCAGTATATGATGTATCTTGGAGAATGTTCCATGTGCACTCGAGAAGAAAGTATATTCTGTTGCTTTGGGATGCAGAGTTCTAAATATATCTGTCAAGTCCATCTGATCCAATGTATCATTCAGGGCCCTTGTTTCTTTATTGACCGTGTGTCTAGATGATCTATCCATTTCTGTAAGTGGGGTGTTAAAGTCCCCTGCAATGACCACATTCTTATCAATAAGGTTGCTTATGTTTATGAGTAATTGTTTTATATATCTGGGGGCTCCGGTATTCGGCGCATAGACATTTATAATTGTTAGTTCTTCCTGATGGATAGACCCTGTAATTATTATATAATACCCTTCTTCATCTCTTGTTACAGCCTTTAATTTAAAGTCCAGTTTGTCTGATATAAGTATGGCTACTCCAGCTTTCTTTTGGCTTCCAGTAGCATGATAAACAGTTCTCCATCCCCTCACTC
Source organism: Panthera onca (assembly GCF_046562875.1). Classification (NCBI taxonomy): domain Eukaryota; kingdom Metazoa; phylum Chordata; class Mammalia; order Carnivora; family Felidae; genus Panthera; species Panthera onca. The sequence continues at coordinate 49,289,295 of NC_138344.1, forward strand.
TCAATCTAAAGGTGTCCTGAGATCTAAAATGAGTCTCTTGTAGACAGCAAATAGATGGGTCTTGTTTTTTTATCCATTCTGATACCCTATGTCTTTTGGTTGGCGCATTTAATCCATTTACGTTCAGTGTTATTATAGAAAGATACGGGTTTAGAGTCATTGTGATGTCTGTATGTTTTATGCTTGTAGTGGTGTCTCTGGTACTTTGTCTCACAGGATCCCCCTTAGGATCTCTTGTAGGGCTGGTTTCGTGGTGACAAATTCCTTCAGTTTTTGTTTGTTTGGGAAGACCTTTATCTCTCCTTCTATTCTAAATGACAGACTTGCTGGATAAAGGATTCTCGGCTGCATATTTTTTCTGTTTAGCACACTGAAGATATCGTGCCAATCCTTTCTGGCCTGCCAAGTTTCAAAAGAGAGATCAGTCACGAGTCTTATAGGTCTCCCTTTATATGTGAGGGCACGTTTATCCCTTGCTGCTTTCAGAATTTTCTCTCTATCCTTGTATTTTGCCAGTTTCCCTATGATATGTCGTGCAGAAGATCGATTCAAGTTACGTCTGAAGGGAGTTCTCTGTGCCTCTTGGATTTCAATGCCTTTTTCCTTCCCCAGTTCAAGGAAGTTCTCAGCTATAATTTGTTCAAGTACCCCTTCAGCACCTTTCCCTCTCTCTTCCTCCTCTGGGATACCAATTATGCGTATATTATTTCTTTTTAGTGTATCACTTAGTTCTCTAATTTTTCCCTCATACTCCTGGATTTTTTTATGTCTCTTTCTCTCAGCTTCCTCTTTTTCCATAACTTTATCTTCTAGTTCACCTATTCTCTCCTCTGCCTCTTCAATCCGAGCTGTCGTCGTTTCCATTTTGTTTTGCATTTCGTTTAAAGCGCTTTTCAGCTCCTCGTGACTGTTCCTTAGTCCCTTGATCTCTGTGGCAAGAGATTCTCTGCTGTCCTGTATACTGTTTTCAAGCCCAGCGATTAATTTTATGACTATTATTCTAAATTCACTTTCTGTTATATTATTTAAATCCTTTTTGATCAGGTCATTAGCTGTTGTTATTTCCTGGAGATTCTTCTGAGGGGAATTCTTCCGTTTGGTCATTTTGGATAGTCCCTGGAGTGGTGAGGACCTGCAGGGCACTTCCCCTGTGCTGTGGTGTATAACTGGAGTTGGTGGGTGGGGCCGTAGTCCGACCTGATGTCTACCCCCAGCCCACCGCTGGGGCCACAGTCAGACTGGTGTGTGCCTTCTCTTCCCCTCTCCTAGGGGTGGGATTCACTGTGGGGTGGCGTGGCCCCTCTGGGCTACTTGCACACTGCCAGGCTTGTGGTGCTGGGGATCTGGCGTATTAGCTGGGGTGGGTAGGCAAGGTGCACGGGAGCTGGAGGGGCAGGCTTAGCTCGCTTCTCCTTAGGTGATCCACTTCAGGAGGGGCCCTGTGGCAGCGGGAGGGAGTCAGATCCGCTGCCGGAGGTTTGGCTCTGCAGAAGCACAGAGTTGGGAGCGAGCAAGTTCCCTGGCAGGAACTGGTTCCCTTTGGGATTTTGGCTGGGGGATGGGCGAGGGAGATGGCGCTGGTGAGCGCCTTTGTTCCCCACCAAACTGAGTTCCGTCGTCGGGGGCTCAGCAGCTCTCCCTCCCTTTGTCCTCCAGCCTTCCCGCTTTCTTTTTTTTTTTTTTTTTTTTTTTTTTTTTTAATTTTTTATTTATTTATTTTTTTTATTTTCTTTTTTTTTTTTTAATATATGAAATTTCCTGTCAAATTGGTTTCCATACAACACCCAGTGCTCATCCCAAAAGGTGCCCTCCTCAATACCCATCACCCACCCTGCCCTCCCTCCCACCCCCCATCAACCCTCAGTTTGTTCTCAGTTTTTAACAGTCTCTTATGCTTTGGCTCTCTCCCACTCTAGCCTCTTTTTTTTTTTTTTTTTTTTTCTCCTTCCCCTCCCCCATGGGTTTCTGTTATGTTTCTCAGGATCCACATAAGAGTGAAACCATATGGTATCTGTCTTTCTCTGTATGGCTTATTTCACTTAGCATCACACTCTCCAGTTCCATCCATGTTGCTACAAAAGGCCATATTTCATTTTTTCTCATTGCCACGTAGTATTCCATTGTGTATATAAACCACAATTTCTTTATCCATTCATCAGTTGATGGACATTTAGGCTCTTTCCATAATTTGGCTATTGTTGAGAGTGCCGCTATAAACATTGGGGTACAGGTGCCCCTATGCATCAGTACTCCTGTATCCCTTGGGTAAATTCCTAGCAGTGCTATTGCTGGGTCATAGGGTAGGTCTATTTTTAATTTTCTGAGGAACCTCCACACTGCTTTCCAGAGCGGCTGCACCAATTTGCATTCCCACCAACAGTGCAAGAGGGTTCCTGTTTCTCCACATCCTCTCCAGCATCTATAGTCTCCTGATTTCTTCATTTTGGCCACCCTGATGGCGTGAGGTGATATCTGAGTGTGGTTTTGATTTGTATTTCCCTGATAAGGAGCGACGTTGAACATCTTTTCATGTGCCTGTTGGCCATCCGGATGTCTTCTTTAGAGAAGTGTCTATTCATGTTTTCTGCCCATTTCTTCACTGGGTTATTTGTTTTTCGGGTGTGGAGTTTGATGAGCTCTTTATAGATTTTGGATACTAGCCCTTTGTCCGATGTGTCATTTGCAAATATCTTTTCCCATTCCGTTGGTTGCCTTTTAGTTTTGTTGGTTGTTTCCTTTGCTGTGCAGAAGCTTTTTATCTTCATAAGGTCCCAGTAATTCACTTTTGCTTTTAACTCCCTTGCCTTTGGGGATGTGCCGAGTAAGAGATTGCTACGGCTGAGGTCAGAGAGGTCTTTTCCTGCTTTCTCCTCTAAGGTTTTGATGGTTTCCTGTCTCACATTCAGGTCCTTTATCCATTTTGAGTTAATTTTTGTGAATGGTGTGAGAAAGTGGTAGAGCAGATCAACGAAACCAAGAGTTGGTTTTTTGAAAAAATAAACAAAATTGACAAACCTCTAGCCAGGCTTCTCAAAAAGAAAAGGGAGATGACCCAAATAGATAAAATCATGAATGAAAATGGAATGATTACAACCAATCCCTCAGAGATACAAACAATTATCAGGGAATACTATGAAAAATTATATGCCAGCAAACTGGACAACCTGGAAGAAATGGACAAATTTCTAAACACCCACACTCTTCCAAAACTCAATCAGGAGGAAATAGAAAGCTTGAACAGACCCATAACCAGCGAAGAAATTGAATCGGTTATCAAAAATCTCCCAACAAATAAGAGTCCAGGACCAGATGGCTTCCCAGGGGAGTTCTACCAGACGTTTAAAGCAGAGATAATACCTATCCTTCTCAAGCTATTCCAAGAAATAGAAAGGGAAGGAAAACTTCCAGACTCATTCTATGAAGCCAGTATTACTTTGATTCCTAAACCAGACAGAGACCCAGTAAAAAAAGAGAACTACAGGCCAATATCCCTGATGAATATGGATGCAAAAATTCTTAATAAGATACTAGCAAATCGAATTCAACAGCATATAAAAAGAATTATTCACCATGATCAAGTGGGATTCATTCCTGGGATGCAGGGCTGGTTCAACATTCGCAAATCGATCAACGTGATACATCACATTAACAAAAAAAAAGAGAAGAACCATATGATCCTGTCAATCGATGCAGAAAAGGCCTTTGACAAAATCCAGCACCCTTTCTTAATAAAAACCCTTGAGAAAGTCGGGATAGAAGGAACATACTTAAAGATCATAAAGGCCATTTATGAAAAGCCCACAGCTAACATCATCCTCAACGGGGAAAAACTGAGAGCTTTTTCCCTGAGATCAGGAACACGACAGGGATGCCCACTGTCACCGCTCTTGTTTAACATAGTGCTGGAAGTTCTAGCATCAGCAATCAGACAACAAAAGGAAATCAAAGGCATCAAAATTGGCAAAGATGAAGTCAAGCTTTCGCTTTTTGCAGATGACATGATATTATACATGGAAAATCCGATAGACTCCACCAAAAGTCTGCTAGAACTGATCCATGAATTCAGCAAAGTTGCAGGATACAAAATCAATGTGCAGAAATCAGTTGCATTCTTATACACTAACAATGAAGCAACAGAAAGACAAATGAAGAAACTGATCCCATTCACAATTGCACCAAGAAGCATAAAATACCTAGGAATAAATCTAACCAAAGATGTAAAAGATCTGTATGCTGAAAACTATAGAAAGCTTATGCAGGTAATTGAAGAAGATATAAAGAAATGGAAAGACATTCCCTGCTCATGGATCGGAAGAATAAATATTGTCAAAATGTCAATACTACCCAAAGCTATCTACACATTCAATGCAATCCCTATCAAAATTGCACCAGCATTCTTCTCGAAACTAGAACAAGCAATCCTAAAATTCATATGGAACCACAAAAGGCCCCGAATAGCCAAAGTAATTTTGAAGAAGAAGACCAAAGCAGGAGGCATCACAATCCCAGACTTTAGCCTCTACTACAAAGCTGTCATCATCAAGACAGCATGGTATTGGCATAAAAACAGACACATAGACCAATGGAATAGAATAGAAACCCCAGAACTAGACCCACAAACGTATGGCCAACTCATCTTTGACAAAGCAGGAAAGAACATCCAATGGAAAAAAGACAGTCTCTTTAACAAATGGTGCTGGGAGAACTGGACAGCAACATGCAGAAGGTTGAAACCAGCCTTCCCGCTTTCTGAGCAGAGCTGTTAACTTATGACCTCCCAGACGCTAAGTCTCGCTTGCTGTCGGAACACAGTCTGTCAGGCCCCTCCGCTTTGCCTGCCAGACTTGGGCGCTCTGCTTGGCCAGTGAGCCGCCCCTCCGCCCCGGCTCTCTCCCGCCAGTCCGTGGAGCGCGCACTGCCCCGCCGCCCTTCCTACCCTCTTCTGTGGGCCTCTCGTATGCGCTTGGCTCCAGAGACTCCGTTCTGCTGATCCTCTGGCGGTTTTCTGGGTTATTTAGGCAGGTGTAGGTGGAATCTAAGTGATCAGCAGGACGCGTGGTGAGCCCAGCGTCCTCCTACGCCACCATCTTCCCTCCCAATCTCCAACTTCAAATTTGTTGATGAGAGAAAAATGGGTGCAACTATTTTATTTATTTATTTATTATTTATTATTTTTTTTAAATTTATTTTTGAGACAGGGAGAGACAGAGCATGAACAGGGGAGGGTCAGAGAGAGGGAGACACAGAATCTGAAACAGGCTCCAGTCTCTGAGCTGTCAGTACAGAGCCCAACGTGGGACTCGAACTCACGGACCGCGAGCTCATGACCTGAGCCGAAGTCGGCTGCTTAACCGACAGAGCCACCCAGGCACCCCAGGTGCAACTATTTTAGAGAACAGTTGGATGCTATTTGAAAAAACTGAAAATGTATAAATATCCCTTGACCTGGTAGTTCTACATCAAGAAATTTAACCAAAGATAATTGGTCAAAGAGGTTATGTACAAAGATGCTTGTATAGCTTTGCTTCTGATTGCAATACCAAAATATGTCTATCAAGTAAATTATAGTTGATTTATACAATGGAGTGTTTTATCACTTTAAGTAGAAACATGTAAATACATTTGTGCTAACATAGACATATCTCTCATTAAAAAGAAGTAAAATCGATTATGATTGATTTATATTATAGAATATTATATCACTTTAAGTAGAAAGATATAAATACATTGTGCTAACATAGAAATATCTCTTATTAAAAAGCGCCTGTGGCTCAGTCCGTTATGCATCTGACTCTTGATTTCAGCTCAGGTCATGATCTCGCGGTGAGTTTGAGCCCCACATAGGGCTCTGCACTGTCAGGGAGAAGCCTGCTTGAGATTTGCTGTCTGTTCTTCTCCCACTTGTGCGCTCTCTCTCTCTATTTCCCTAATAAATACATAAACAAACAACAACAACAACAACAACAAAAGCAGATGCAGAGAAGTGTGTATGATGCCTGTAAATAGATTTTTTTAAAATGGATACACAAGAAACTGATAACAGTGGTTCTCCAGGGAATGGGATTGCGAGGATTGGAGTAGGAAGGAGATTTAATTTTTACTATTGGAAACTGTTTCACTTGTTTCCCTATGTATATGTATTACTTTTTCAAATTAAAAGCAAAAACTAGTTTAAATAGTATACAGAAGAGCTTAGTGATGGAATGCTATTGTCAGAAGACTATTTGTAGTCCTGAAGTAGATATTCATCAACTTAGTCATCCTGAGCTTCCATAGTACTGGAAGTACTGGTTCTTTTTCTGGAGCCTCCAGTGAACCAAGTAGAGTTCACCAATGTTTCCTTGACTCTGTGTTTTTACCTACTTCCTCTGCACTGAGCCTATATGCATAGTTGTGGAGAGGGATCCTGTTCCTAATTAAAAACCGTTTCTCGGGGTGCCTGGGTGGCTCAGTTGGTTAAATGTCCAACTCTTTTTTTTTTTTTAATGTTTATTTATTTTTGAGACAGAGAGAGACAAAGCATGAACGGGGGAGGGTCAGAGAGAGAGGGAGACACAGAATCCGAAACAGACTCCAGGCTCTGAGCAGCCAGCCCAGAGCCCGACGTGGGGCTCGAACTCACGGACAGTGAGATCGTGACCTGAGCCGAAGTCGGACACTTAACCGACTGAGCCACCCAGGCGCCCCAACTCTTTTTTTTTTAATGTTTATTTACCTTTGAGACAGAGAGAGACAGTGTGAGTGGGGGAGGGGTAGAGAGAGAGGGAGACACAGAATCTGAAGCAGGCTCCAGGCTCCCAGCTATCAGCACAGCGCCCGACAGGGGGCTTGAACTCACGAGGGAGCCGTGAGATCACGACCTGAGCTGAAGTTGGCCACCCAACCAACTGAGCCCCCCAGGCGCCCCAAATGTCCAACTCTTGATTTTGGCTCAAGTCATGATCTCGTATTTTGTGAGATCAGACCCCATGTTGGGCTCTGTGCTGGCAGCACGGAGCTTGCTTTGGGTTCTATCTCTCTCTTTCTCTCTGCCCCTTCCTGCTTGCACTCTCTCCTTCTCTCTCTCAAAATAAATAAACAAATAAATATTTAAAAAAAACTGCTTCTCTGTTTGCTATAGTCTTGTGGGACTTGTAAATGCAAGCCCCATTGGATATCAAAGTTACATAATTTGGGAACCTGCCATGGTAAATGTGTAGACAAGTTCCTTCCAAGGAGATGTTGGTGATCTGATTTTACTGGTGGAGTGAGTTGGAGAAAGAAGTCAGAGGAAGTGCCTACCAGCTCCTCTGGGTTTTGGGGAGGATCACAGCCAGTGCCTAGATGTGTGCTAATTAGAAGCTGGACCCTCCGACATCAATTTGTAGAGTATACAGTAGCTTATAAAGTATGCAGTCAAACTCCTTCCAGGGAGAGCCTGGGAGATGGACTTTTTTGCCTGCTTCGTCTTGCTGTGCCCTGGGGTGATAGACAAGATAAGTCTTGTGCACCTGTTAAGAACCGCTTCTTTATTTGCTATAGTCTTGTGGGACTCAGGAACGCAAGTCCCTTGGACTTTCAGAACTAGGTGATTTGGGGACCTCATTGCTCCTATGGGAACCTTAAAATTTTGAGTACCAGTTTTGTGGTCCAAACCCTTTGCTCCTCAGGGAGAAACTGGGAGCTAGGGTTCCCTTCTGATCATATGGCACTAGTTGGGGGTGGTGTTTATGAGGAGAGTGTCTTTGCCTTTCCTACCCATTTGATGTGTTTAGTCCCCTGATGTGTAGAAGTCACTCAGTTTCTGTTTCTCTCAAGGGGAATTGCTTCATCTGTAGCTGCACATTCAGTGTGTTCATGGGAGGAGGAAAATTCAAAAGCCTCCTATGTCACCAACTTATTCCCTGAATCTCAGTTCATTTGAGTCTTTTTAAGATTCACTAAATCCTTATGATTGATTAAATCATGAATGCCTGTGAGTTAAATGTTTTTGCCTTTCATTAGCTGATGAGATATTTGGTTAATCCTCCTGATATTCAATATATCTCTTGAGCTGGGGAGCAGTATACACAGGTGAGTTAGGGACCTTTACCTTATGAAGAGAGCTTTCCTGGTCCTCTAGGCATAGCTCATGCTCCCAAATCTCTATCTATCTATCTATCTATCTATCCATCCAGCATCTTTCCTCCTACCTACCTATGTTCATAGAGAAATGTCTTAGGCTCCAAAACAATAGGTATGGATGAATCAAATTCCTGTAGTAAGTTTTAATTGACTTATTGGATTATTTATTTGTCATTATTAACTCTGGAAAAAAAACATACTTAGAGCCAGTTAGAATTGCTACCCTTCAAGTACAGGCATCTCTGATTTTAAATGGGATGATGGTATCAGATTTGCAGCACAATGCAGAGGCACCAAGTGAATTCTAATTTTTTACTAGGGGAATTTTTAAGTAAGGGTGTTAGGAAGATAACAAAATAATTTTTTAAAAATTAGTATTATGAAATGAAAATTTAAAAGTCACAACATGTACAGACGTTCAACAAATTGAAATAGATATATATGAGTTCTGTTGTTAATTTTCAATCTCTCTTACCTACAGAACTGTAAATAACTGGAAAGAGTAAAGAAAACTGAAGCAGTAGTTCTGATTTGTTCTGGATTATTCTTCCTCTATGCTGTCAGAATCCCTGTAGGCAATATGGTAGTGTTTTTCTTTCCTAATTATCTTATGCAAAATGTTAATAGCCTGTGTTACTACTGAATAGGAATTAGCATTAAGAACCATAGATGTGACCTACAATAACGTTGGATAGCCAAAAAGATGTTCTATTGATTTCAAAATAAGAAAAAAATCACAAAATTAAAATCAATATATATTTAATTAAATGTTTTCAAAATATAACATTTTGTCAGCTAGTCAATGGGAATGCAACACAAGAATCTAAAGTTACATATATATTATCTTCCATAAAGGGTATGGATACATTTTAATATAGTCTATTTACCATGAGTTGGGGCTATACCACATGAAATTGAGGATATATGAATGGCCAATTAAGCGCATGAAAAGATGATCAGCATTATTACCATCAGTGAAGAGCAATTTAAAACTATAAGGAGATATTATTTCATACCCACTATGAGGGCTGGAATAAAAAATACAGATTATAACAAGTGTTAGTGAGCCTTGGAGATATCAAAGCTTCCTCATATACTGCTGGTAGAATTGTAAGATGGAGCATTCACTTTGGAAAATAGTCTGGCAGTTTCTCCAAAGGCTAAACATAAAGTTACCATATGATCCAACAATTTTATTCCTAGTTACATAGTCAAGAGAAATGAGAAATTGTGTCTACATAAAAAGTTGCATATAAATGTTCATGAAAGTCTCTTTTATAATAGCCCCAAAGTTGAAACAACCCAAGTGTCCATCAATAACGAATGGATAAAAAAAATGTAGTATACCCATACAATGGAATATTATTTGGTAGGTAAAAAGAAATGGAATACTGATACATGCTACAACATGGATGAACCTGGAAAATATTAATGTTAAGTGAACAGAGGACCACATATTTTATGATTCTAATCTAATCTAATCTAATCAAAACTAGGCAAATTTGTAGAGACAGAAAGTTGATTAGTGGTTGTCTAGGGATGGGGGAGAAGTTTTAGAGGTGACTGTCAAACAGTATGAAGATGGGGGAAGAGTTAAGATAGCAGAGTAGTAGGGGGACCCTATGCTTGCAATCATGCCTTGAACATAACTAGATAAACAGCCAAGTCATTTTATTTATTTATTTATTAAAAAAAATTTTTTTAACGTTTATTTATTTTTGAGACAGAGAGAGACAGAGCATGAACGGGGGAGGGGCAGAGAGAGAGGGAGACACAGAATTGGAAGCACAGCCAAGTCATTTTAAATACCCAGTAAAAAGATCTGAGGATTGAGAGAAAAAATTGCACAACTAGGCAGAGAAACGAGGCCACATTGTGAAAGGTAGTAGGTGCAGAGACATGATTTGGGGGAGAAAAGAATCCCTGATGCTGTGGAGGCAAGGGAGCCCTGATCAGGGAGAGAGGAGTGGGAGAGAGAGAGCGTGTGTGGGAGCAAGCAATGTGCAGAGCATTGCACAAGAAAAATACTTTCCTAAAGAGGGCGCCATTGAGCTGGCTTGTTTATTAAAATAGGAGCAGAGGCACCTGCTGAGGGCAGCTAACCTACACACCAGTTTTTTGCTACACTTTACCACAAATTACAGGCCCTTGTGCATTCATGTGACCGCCTTTCTTGGCACCAGCCACAGCGTATTGAGACCCCCTAGAGGATCAGCACAGGTCCATGCTGCAGTGGATCCCTAAAATTGGGAGTTTTGAAACCCAGCCAGAGCACCCTTGGGCGGGCAGAGCACTCAGACACACACAGAGTGAAGGCACCTGAGGGATGCCTGAGACCCATGAGGGGAGATTATTTGCTCTTCTTTGAGGGCAGCCTGAACAGTGGTAGGTGTGAACTCCCCTCTCTAGGAATGGGAGGGCAGGTGGATGCCACTTCCCTCCCCCACCCATCAGCATGGATGGACTTCACTGAGCAGCACAGTGCCCACAGTGGAGGCTTGAGTCACTTACACAAAGCCCCACCCCCTTGCAGTCTGCAGGTACTTTTTAACTAGGGCAAGTGTGCCTGAGAGTCAGAGCAGTAGTGGGTCCCTCCCCCAGAAGACTGGCACAAACCCCTGCACGTACCAAGTCTACTGACCATAGAGTGCTGCAAAGCTTCAGCTCTGGGGAAAATAGAATCTAGCCTCTTTTAACAAACAGGCCAAAATACATCTAGTTAAAGCTCATCACACAACTGGACAAGGTCTAAAAACTCCTCACAGAAGGCAAGGAGAAACTGCAGAGGTCTAACCTGAGGGAAAGAACAGTCAAAACACAATAGCAAGTACACGCAGCACACACCAGAAACACTTCCTGAAGCATCAGGCCCTGGATAGTATATGACCTCTTCTTACTTAATATAGGCATTAGTTCTCAGAAGCAGGAAACATCACAGGCTTTCCTAACACAGAGAAGACAGAGACTAGACAAAATGCTAAGATGGAGGAATTCACCCCAAAGGAAAGAACAAGAACAGGTCACAGCCAGGGATCTAATCAAAACAGATGTAAGTAATATGCCTGAGCCAGGATTCAAAACAACAATCGTAAGGATACTAGCTGGGCTTGAGAAAAGCATTGAAGACACCAGAGAGTCCCATACTGCAGAGATAAAAGACCTAAAAACTAGGCAGGATGAAATTAAAAATGCTATAACTGTGATGCAAAACTGACTGGATATAATGACCACAAGGATGGAAGAAGTAGAGGAATGTATACATGATATAGAAGATAAAATGAGGGAAAATAATGAAGCTGAAAAGAAAGAAAAATACTGGATCATGAATGTAGACTTAGGGACTCAGTGACTCGATAAAGTGTAATAACATTTGTATCATAGGAGTTCCAGGATATGTAGAGAGAGAAAAAGGAGCAGAAGGTTTATTTGAGCAAATTATAGCTGAAAACTTCCTTAATCTGAGGAAGGAAATAGACATCCAAATCCAGGAGGCACAAAGAACTCCCATAAAAATCAACAAAAGCAGGCCAACACCAAACCATATCTTAGTTAAATTTGCAAAATACAGAGATAAGGAAAGAGTCCTGAAAGCAGCAATGGAAAAGAAATCCTTAACCTACAAGGGAGACAAAGTTATCAACAGATCTGTCCATGGAAACTTGGCAAGCCAGAGGAGAGCGGCATGATATATTCAACATACTGAGTGGGAAAAATGTGTAGGCAAAGCTGTCATTTAGAACAGAGAGAGAGATAAAGAGTTTCCCAGAGAAACAGAAACTAAAGGAATTTGTGACCACTAAACAAGTCATGAAAGAAATATTAAAGAAGACTCTTTGAGTGGGAAAGAAAGACCAAAAGCAACAAAGACCAGAAAGGAACAGAAAAAATCTCCAGAAACAATGACTTTAACGTAATAAAATGGCACAAAATTTATATCTACCAATAATCACTCTGAATGAAAATGGACTAAATGCTCTTATCAAAAGACATAGGGTATCAGAATGGGTAAAAACCAAGACCTATCTATATGCTACTGACAAGAGACTCATTTCAGACCTAAGGACACCTACAGATTGAAAGTGAGGGGATGGAGGACCATTCATGCTAATGGACATCAAAAGAAAGCCAGAGTAGCCGTACTTCTATCAGATAAACTAGATTTTAAACCAAAGACTGTAGCAAGAAATGAAGAAGGGCACTACATCATAATAAAGGGGTCTGTACATCAAGAAGATCTAACAATTGTAAATTTTATGCCTCCAACTTGAAAGCACCTAAATATATAAATCAATTAATAAAATCATGAAGAAATATAAATTGATAACACTACAATTATATATATATAATGGAATATTACTCAGCCACCAAAAAGAATATCTTGACCTTTGCCATGATGTGGATGGAGCTGCAGTGTATTTTGCTAGGTGAAATAAGTCAGTTAGACAAAGACAAATACAATATGATTTCCCTCATGTGGAATTTAAGAAACAAAAGAGATAAACATAGAGGAAGGGGAAAAAAAAGAGAGGGAGGCAAACCATAAAACACTCTTAAATATAGAGAACAAACTGATGGTTACTGGAGGGGAGATGGGTGGGGGATGGGCTAAGTAGGTGATGGGTATTAAGGAGGGCACTTGTAATGAGTACTGCGTATTGTTATATGTAAGTAATGAATCACTAAATTTTCCTGAAACAATATTACACTATATGTTAACTAGAATAAATAAAAACTTGAACAAATAAAAAGTCAAATACAAAGGCATGGGATTTCTTTTGGGGGTAATAAATATATTCTAAAATTGATTGTGGTGAATGTTACATAACTCTGTGAATATACAAAAGGCTGTTGAATTATATACTTTAATGTTTAAAAACATTATAGTATAAATGTTTAAAAACATTGTATACTTGTATGTTTAAAATTTTTTTTTATGTTTATTTATTTTTGATAGAGAGGGACAGAGCACAAGTGGGGGAGGGACAGAGAGAGAGGGAGACACAGAATCCGAAGCAGGCTCCACTCTCCGAGCTTTCAGCACAGAGCCTGATATGGGGCTCAAACTCATAAACTGTGAGATCATGATCTGAGCTGAAGTCAGATGCTTAACCAACTGAGCCACCCAGGTGCCCCTGAATTGTATGTTAATTATATCTCACCAAAGCTGTAACAAAAAAAGTTGAGGGAAACCTATGGAGAACTGGAATGACTATGTGATTTCTGTCTTCTCTAATGTGATTATCTACTTCTTATGAAATGATATAAATTGAATTCTGAAAGATAAGCAGGAATTAACCAAATGAAGATTGGGTGGAAGAGCATTCTAGGCAGTTGGAACAACCTGTGTAAAGGCTGTCAGGTGCGAACTGCTTTGGTGCTCTTAAGGAAGGGCGAGCAGGTCAGAGCCTGGTGAGCAAGAGAGATGTCATATATTTCAGATTTGATGGGCAGAAAGAGCAAAAATCCCTCAAGAGTTTTAGGTCATATTAAAGACTTTTTAGTTTACAGAAGAAATGGTAACCATTGAAAGTTTGAAAGTGGAATGCTGTCATGATATTTGCAATGAAAAAATATTGTTTTGTTTGATGAGCTGATAATGGTTCAAAGGGCAGCTTAAGTGGCTGTACAAAGATGAGTGTGGAGCAATTGTAGTGGTCCAGACAAGATACAATGATGACTGGTAGTATCTTGGTAATGATAGCAAGAGGATTTGAGATTTATTTTGAGGATATATTTTGATTTCACTAAGACTTGATGATACATTAGACACAGGTGATGATGTAGGTATCAAGGGTGAGTACCAGATTTATGATTTGAAGAGTCAGTACCATTAACTGTGTTGGGGAATAAAGGAGAATAAGCAGATTTGGAATGCTACAAATAGTATTCTCAATGTCTGTCGATGGATCATTGTAAATCTTACTCAGTGGGAAAAATTGCTTCTTTCTTGGAACTCACGATAAAAACAGACCTTCTTGACATTTCATAAATAACACAGATAAACGGTACACTAGCTGCAGATGTTCAGAATGAGTCTATTGAACTACGTCACATACTATATCATATAGACTAAAGTAATTACACTTGGTTATGTTTGTTTTTATGTCCTTTTCTTTTGTTGGGCTGAGCTCCTTGATGACTGTGTCTCTTTCTTACTCATATTTTGAGATCCTAATGCATAGTGTGGATTTTGGTAATAAATACTGACAAACTGAATGAGTGAATGATGAGGGGAGAGGATACATAGCAAAGTGTTAAAACTAACACAATGAGCTGGAAAAAAAAAAAAGGAGAGAGAGGATAAATTGTGACAATAATGACTCAAAGATGCAGGGAAGAGATGAGATTAAAAGCACAGACTGAAAGAATGATGAATAAAAGAAGGGATAACTTCTTTTGACGGGGGCAGATAGAAAGTAGGAGTGAAGACTGCTTCAGATGCAAAGATGAGGCAAGGACATGGATGTCATTGGCGCTGAGTAATTCTGTACAGGGAAGGCTAATAGGTTGAATATTAAAATTGTTCAAGAGGACAATAGGGATTTTAAAGAGAGAGAATAATTGAGAGAATACAAGTTATCAATGAATGGAAGGGTTAATAGGCTTCCCAGGTCTCATAGAATGAAAGGCCCTTGATGATAGATACTACCTGGCTTTCAGGTCTATGTTTCATTTGTTTCAGTTTCCTAAATATTTCATATTCTCTTCTGCTTCAGGCACTTGTACATGTTATTCCCTCCGTCTGGAATTTCCTTCTTTATCTAGTTTTTTTTTAAAGAGAATTCTTATTTATTCTTCAGGATCCACCTCACATCTCATATTCATTTGGAAACGTGTCTGATTTCCAAGCATAGTTCTATTCCCCTTTGTGAGATCCCACACACCTGACTTTATCTCTATCACAGCACTTATCAAATTCTATTGCATTGTCTGTGTACACATGTTTTCTTTGGAAACTATAAGTTCTTTGATGGCATGACCTCTGCCTTGCCCATCTCTCTGCTCTCGGCACCTTATTTCATACAAGGCATCCAGGAGTACTCACTGAGTGTATGCTCAATGAATGAATTATAGAAATCTTCTCTCTTCAATAGTAAATATTCATAGGACATTTCCAAACTTAGCCAAGATGAGGATTAATTCTGTTCCTTGAGCATCTCCTTAAACTGTCATTTGAGTTCAAGACCCTTATGATATGACCCTATCATCTGGGTACAATCCTTATGATAAAAGTGATTTTCATATTTCAGGAGAAAGAGAGGATAGTAAAGAACAAGAAATTTTCATGTAAAAGAACCAAGAGCTGCATATAGATTGATCTGGTTAAATTATTTCAAGAGGAGAAAAACACACACAAATATACCATCAGGCTTTTCCTACATGCAGAATAATTGGTATGTGGGAGGATACCAGAAAAGAACATTCATCTTCAGAATTTCATGTGCTCTTAAGATTGTGTATGACTTTGAAGGACAAAGTGGTATGATTTTGAACTACTCTCTGCTTCACAGAAATAGCTTTGCTGCATAGAAATCCTGTAATGGGATTTTACTAGTGTCTCCAAAAGATTAATAAATGTATTAAAAAATCATTTGTGGCTGTAAGGAAATTGGTAATGTCCAACTGTGGGAGGCAGCATGAATAGTGAAGAGATCTCCCAGCTTAGCCTCTAACTAGATTTGTAATCTTAGGCAAAACTCTGAGCCTCAGTTTCACCATCTACATGTAATAAAGGATTTGGAGTAGTTGTCCTCTAAGAGACCGTATCCAGTAGAAACATTCAGTGACTATTCATTGGCTATTTGGTGTGTGTGTGTGTGTGTGTGTGTGTGTGTGTGTGTGTGTCTGCGTGTTTCTGTAAGAGAAAACAATGATTTCTCTAAGGCTCAAAGGGTTAAGTATTTGTAAAAATAGAGGAATCATAACTTATTAATTCAAAAGTCAGGTATTTAAATTCCCAATAATGTGAACATGAGGCAGTCCTCAGAAGAATATGTACTTACATGAGTTTCTAAACATGAAGAGGAATAAAACTGAATAGAGGGCTCTGGGGTTAGACAGATGTGGTTTGAATCTTGGTTCTGCCACTTATTGTAAAATTTTGGGAAAATTATTTAACCTCTTTAAATTAATTCTTCATCTGTAAATAATAGTTTCTGCCTCTGTAGGGACTCAAAAGGATTAAATGTTACATAATGTTTTAAAATATTTAGCACACACACAAAAATATTTAGCACAATGTTTAGACTATTGTAAGTCCTAAATAATAATAATAATAATAATAATAATAATAAAGTACTTGAAGTTGACTTTGGTCTTACATATATAAAATGTGGTGTTAACTGGTTTGTGTTGCCAAAATTTGGGCCAGGAGGGAGTCTTAGAGGCATATGAAGAAAGAGCAGCTAGGGAGTGAGTACTGATCTTCTCTGAGACTAAAAGTAATTCAAGTTTTTCACTTTTTTAGATGAGGGAATAATCTCTGAGGTTGGTTTTGACATACCCAAAGTTATATAGGTAAAGTTCCAGCAAAAATGCAATAGAAAACAAAACCACAGGAGGATGTTGTATGAGGCCACTAATGTTATGTTTAATGATATCACAATATATATAAGAAGCTTTCTGTATGGCTGAATCATACACCTGAGTAAGAGTGGGTGTGAGCTTTGAACCTGAGCTGATTTCTATATATGCTCAGTGGGGGAATCTTTAGTTCAGGAACAGCAGCTGCTGGACTGTGTTCTGGACTGTGTTATTTTTAGAAGTGGGATCCTGGAAGATCCCACTGACTTGAAACTTTAGGACTGCAGCTACATGAGATAAATGTTCTTGACCTAGATGAGCATCAGAATTGCTTGGGAGAAAAACTTTAAATATCCAGATAACTTGGTCTCATTACCAGAACTTCTAATATTTAGATCCAGAGAGGGAGGTGTCTTTATATTTATCTCATATTTAAAAAATTCCAGATAATTTCACACACACACACAGAGATAGATAGATAATAAGATTTAGATAACAGAAACACTATGCTGCTACAGAATTTTTTTATAATGAGAATTTGCACTTATAATGTATCCCATTGTTGATATTGGACCTATGAGGGTAAAGTATCCTAAATCTCTACTTATGAAAAATCTCCTCTGGTGATACTGATGCCCATCAGGATTGAGAACTCCTGATATAGGGAATAAGTCTTAGGATTCAGTGATTATTTGTAAGTTCATTGATTATTATAGATTATTTATAATCACTGTATTGTTGGTATTTAAACTTTATTTTCCCCAGTTGGATAAGGGATTTAAACAAAACACAAAGAATGTATTCTAATGTCTTAAGGGATGCTTATATGGTGTAAAATTCCCCAACTCAGAGAACAAAATATCCTTTACATTTGATAATTGTCAGTGAGTGACTGGCCAAGGGAAGTGATGTGGCATAAAGAAAAGAGCATTAAGCTTGGAGTCTGGTGGCCAGGAGCCCTGGGATCTGGTTCCAACCTTGTTTCTTAACAAGCTTTGTGAACTTTGTAAGTTATTTTACCTCCTATAAATTGAGGGGGACTCAAACTATATTATTTCTGAGAGGCAGTGTGTCTCAATTCCATGGTTTATCTAATAATACATTTGGTAGTTACACTTGAAAACTAAGTTCTCAATTTTGCATTTCAGAATCAAACTCTTGAATACTTGAGAGCAAAAGCAGATGATCACAGTGATCCAGGGTGTGGTGTGGTAAGGCAGCATGTCAAGACAATAAGCATGCTAATTGTGTGATTCTCAGGATTGACCATGCTTGTGGGTATGCAGGATAAGTTCGATCAGCTGTGAATCTATGTGTTGGTAATTTTTGGGGGGAATGTCAGAGGGTACTAGAGATAGTGGTAAAGTTGAAAAATAGGTGTGATAGGAAATATGGTGGTAAGAGATGTGTAATGGAGTACAGTTTTTGGTCAGAAAATGGAATAATGGAATCTAATTTCAGAGGTGGAAAAATTCTTTGTGCTGACCAGGAACATCTGGTGTTGGCTGTGGGTTTGGGTTCTGTTGTGGAGGTGAGGCGAAGGTCACTAGTACTGAGGAAGTGAAGGAATTGTGTGACCACATCCTATGTAGGTTGTCCGTATCCATATTGGGATCTACCGGATTGGTGGTAGTGTTAAGAGTGAGAGGAAAACTAATAAGATGTCAAAATTATTGGTGAAGGTGAGACCAGGATCAGAAGGTTGGTGAATAGCTAGCACAACAGTGTTTATGAGGGGAAAAATAGATGATTTGAGGGACTTTTGCATGAGTGGAAGAGGAAATTTCTGGAAGTAACAGTTTATTTAAGAGTGAAACTTATATCATTTTCTCCCTTGGTGGAAGTGTGGGAGAAATAGCAGCTCCTATTTGAGAGCCCACATTACACTGTGATGCTGTTTTACCTAGAGATTATCATTGTCACTTAGGGGATCTGCCATGGCAGAAAGAAATGGCACCTAAAATATTCAAATAACTTGGTGACCCTACTTTTAAGACTTTTTTCCCCCATCTAATTTCCCCAACATTTGACTTTCTTTGGGGATTAACTATCCTCCCCAGTCCTCAAACTTCTATTGAAGAGTAGTAGATATGTGGTTCTTCAGCCTTAATAGAAGCCGATTTCCTTGAATGGAAAATTTAGCAAATCATTGCAGTAATGCATATTGATTTCTCCTGCTCCAGCAGTCGGATCAATGTGAGGAGTAAATGTCATTATTTTCTGTGCTGTCTACAATCCTGGATGTATTCACAGAGAGGCCAATGGTAAAGGCTCTGAAGTTTTACTTAGAATAGTTGTGAAATAGTCTGTTCCACTTCTGGAAAACTCAGGGAAGAAATTAAGTTATACCTGTTTGTGGCCAAGGCATTGCCAGAGATCAGAAGTCTGGGGTTTTTGATTCTGCTCTGGAATCCAGAAATGGTGGCTTTCAGTTCTTGCATCTTCGTGCTATACGACTGTGGAACGAACTCTTAGACCTCAAGATCACGTCGAACTGCTTATCTGTGAACATGCAGAATAAATACCTATACTGTTTCTGAAATATAACCATTTATCTTGATTTAGATAGAAGTAAATATAAACAAACTGCACAGTTTTGTAGCAAATAATGTACTATAAAAACAAAAAAAATTTAGAACTTAGTTTAATGTCATTATTTTACAACTGAGTAAACAGAGTCCAGAGAAGTAAAGAGATTTTCCCTAAGTTACCATCCAGTTAGAGGAGTATTGAGCCTAGGACCCTGGTATACCACTCTTCTTTGGTTGCTTAATGATGCTCAGTGTGAGAATATGTATGTATGTGGAAATAGTGTGTAGTTTGAAGACCAAACAGTACTTTGTCCCATGTTGGTATTTGAACTGTTTTGAATTTTAGATAATATATAAAGAAAAATAAAAAATGTTCAAAAGACACTGAATTTTTCTGGCAAGGCTTCAAACCAATTTTGGTAAGACTCTGAGAGTGGTCTTGGTATGTGCAGAGAATGGGGTTGGTGTGGGGTCCAGGGCAAGTTGAGTGTTGGTAAGTTAACCAGGAGGCCCTGGTCTGGGAGGCAAAACAAATATAGCCATTTAAGGCCCAGGAAATGTTTGAAGATGACACCTAGATAAATGCTAAATTGATGGAATGGATCCACTCTTTGAAGGAAATAGGGTTGGGGCTTCCAGGCAAAGTGTCTTGGTTTTCCTTGACATGATGATGGTGTAATGTTACAAAATTTCCAAATAGTCTTTAAAACTATCAGATGGTGCCTGCCTCCTTGCTTGCTTGCTTTTTTTCCTTCCTTCCTTCCTTCCTTCCTTCCTTCCTTCCTTCCTTCCTTTTTTTTCCTTTACAGGAAATTTCTGGGGTGTTTTGGGAGACAGTAGTAGAGTGGTTAGAGTTAAATTTCCTAGTGTTTTCAAACAGTATCATTGAGATGCTATTTATTTTGCCTAGAGATCCAGAAGAAAGGTGTCTGTCCAATTTCTTTTTCTCAGAGAAAAGGTTATTGTCCATAACTGTATACATTTTAACATATTGGAGATATTTATTTACAGTGGGGAAATAATTTTTAAAGGATATTTTGTTTCTTAGTGCCAAAGTTAGTTGAAAAAGAGAAAAATTCATTTGATCAGGAGAACATATTGGTCATACACTGTGGAACAAATGAGCCTATTTTGACTGATTTTTTTCTTGGTGAGTTGACTGATTTTTGGGCAAAATTGGATGGCTACTTTAGCATGATTCACTCACAGCCATAGGATAGCTTTCTCAACACAAAGTGAATTACAACAAATTCTTTTTTTTAAATTTAGCAACTATTAAATTTTTTAAAGTTATTTATTTAGAGAGAGAGAGAGGGAGAGAGAGAATTCCAAGCAGGCTCCATCCACACTGTCAACATGGAGCCAGATGTGGGGCTTGAATTCATGAACCATGAGTTCATGACCTGAGCCAAAGTCAAGAGTCAGACACTTAACCAACTGAGCCACCCAGGCATCCCAATAAATTCTTACTTTATTTAGAATTGTTAAAGTATAGTATATTCTGAGAGTTATCACTGACATTGTATACAGATAAGCTCTTTTGGAAGAAAAATCAGACATTGAAATTCATCCAACACAAATCCCATGTTGCAAGTAACATAACTTTTATAGGTTCAAGTACTGAGCCAATCAATTGAAGTTCTTAGAAGCATGCACCAGAAGCTGGCTATGGCTGACTAAGCAGAAAAGGAGTTTGTTATCAAGGTGAATAAGTCAGACAGAGAAAGACAAATACCATATGATTTCACTTACACGGGGAATCTATAAGACAAAACAAATGAACAAACAAACAAACAAACAAACAGCAGGATCAGACCTATAAATGCAGAGAATAAACTGATGGTTGCCAGAGGGGAAGAAGGAGGGGGATTGGCAAGATGGGTGAAGGGGAGTGGGAGATATAGAACAAATAAGTCATGGGAATAAGAGTTTCAGAGGGAATGTAGCCAATGGTATTGTGATAGTGTTACATGGTAGCTACTCTTGTGGTGAGCATCGCATAACATATAGAATTGTTGAATCACTAGGTTGTACACTTGAAACTACTGTAACATTGTGTGTCAACTATACTTAAATTCAAAAAAATGAAAAAAATGTGTTAAGAGGTTATTGGGAAGCTCGTAGAATAATTGGCCTCACTAAGGTTAACTTCTCAGGAACCATGTCCAAAACCATACTTCAGTAGCACCACTGACATTCTTCCCAGCTCCAATGACACGCATGTACCAGTAACTTGGCCTTGCAATTGTTCCCAATCCCAAATCTGGGCACCTTTTCTGTCTCTGCAGAAACAAAATATGAATCACTTCTGAATCTTAGCCTCGCATGGAGTCCAGAGCATGTGTCCTTGTGTTATCGTCTAAGGAGTATGGATTAGTGATTTTTCTAGGTTCTACCTTGATACGAGATATAACTTAGAAACATAGCAAGGTGTTCAAAATGTGCTAGGTCTCTAGAAGGCATTAAAAATACCTACTACCCTGTGTATTTTGGGGGAGACAATGTAATTTCATTAGGCCTCAGTTTTTCCATCTGTAGAATGGAGTTAGTTATTGTTCTTCATTTCCTTTCAAAAATCTGGTATATAAGCAAATAATGTCCAAATAAATATCCAGGTACTTTTTTGTACTTCTGGGAGTTCATGATTAGCCATGACAGGTTTGACTTTCATATTGCCTCCCAAGATTTCTGGAAGGTAATAATGACATTGCTGTGGAAATTTATAAACTTATCCAGTGCTCTATTTATGACTACATTTCCCACTATAAAGGTCTGCCCTACCAGAACAAAGAATAGGTAGGTCATGGCAAAATGGGTTGTCTTCCCCAATTGAGGGTTCAGTAGATATATGTCCTACTTCTTGAGTATTGGGAAATGAAAGTTATGGCTCAGCACATTACAGAGCTATTTACAATAGCTTCTCCCACAGTGACTTACTATAATTTTGGTCCTCAGTGTGGGGAAATGTAATCAGCAAGGCTTCAACTGTTTCATAACTTGATTGAGCATTTACTAATTTGCTAGAAACTGTGCTAAGTGCTTCCCATATATTATCTTATTCAATTCTTACTATAATTCTGTGATGCATACATCTTATCATCCCTGTTTTACAGATCAGGAAACTGAGTCTCAGAGAAAGAGGTTATTATTGCAAAGCCACAGGGATGTAAATGACAGATCCAGGGCTTGACTTGAAGTCTATCTGATGCTATAATTAAGTGCTCTTAACTACTCTTTATGGTGTACTGTGTAGCCGTTAGAACTCTGTTCACAAAAAGGTCTGGTCAACCCTGAAGTGTAGAGCATCACCAAAGCCCTCCAAATGATGTTTGGTTCAAGTGAAATCATAACTCCAGTCTGTCTAGCATCTGTAATTTTATTCTCAGGGTCATCTTTACTTCTCATTTGACCTTTCCAGGTGACTTGATTCAGACTTAGATGTGTTCTCCTTTCCCCAAACTTTTTTGTTTGTTTTTTAAAAAAATTTTAGTTTGTTTTTCTAATCCAGTTTGGTTCTTGTCTTGGATAAAGATATATTTTTCTCACACTTTATTAATTCCTGACTATGAATATCTTGGGACTTCTCTTCTGGGTCCTCCTCAGGGTTGATGCCAATATATGATGATTCCTAGACCCTTAAAAACTGGGAAAGTGAATGCAGAACCTTTTTCAGTCATGAGAAATACCGTCTACCCATCAGTTTCAATGACACCATCCTGTCCCTTTCTTTCACCTCTATTTCTGCATTCTCCAAAGCACAATTGATACCCTTTGATTCTATTTTTTTCTATTCTATCACCTTTGGAGAGGAAATTTTATCCATCCAAGGGCTTCAATGATCCTCAGTGCTAAGGACTTCCAAACCAAGACTTTTGACTCCAACCTCTTTCTCAACCTCTATTTACATATCTCTAGTTGCTAGTGGATATCTGTCTGAAGACAGCTGTCACTCACAGCATGACTAAAATAAAACACTTAATCTTTTCTTTATTTTCTGCCTCATTCCTCCCTTTAAATTTATTTCCAACTACTTTTATCCAACATTAGAACCACTATTGTACCTTTTGGTATCCCAGGAACAGATATTTTGAATTTGGATAGTTCAGTATTTTTCATAGAAGGATCATAAACTCTTATCTAATAAGATCTAATCCCATCCCCTTCTCTGAACTTCAGTAAACCAGGGGTTCACAATAAAAAGTGAAGTTTATCTCAAAACAAATGAACATCATTGGGGAAAAAAGAGAGTAAAACCAAGAAACAGACTCTTCACTATAGAGAACAAACTGATGGTTGGTTACCAGAGGGGAGGTGAATGGTGGGGGGATGGGTTAAGTAGGTGTTGGAGATTAAGGAGTACACTTGTGATGAGCACTGGGTGTTGTATGGAAGTGCTGAATCACTAAATTCTCCACCTGAAACTAATATTACACTGCATGTTAACCAACTGGAATTTAAATAAAAACTTGGAAGAAAAAAAGTGGAGTTTGTCTTGGACACTGAGAAGTAGGTAAAATCAGAAGGATCAAACCAAACAAACACATTAGAGTGGAAAAAAACATAACTGGAAAGTTAGAAGATTGTTATTTTTTAAAATGTGCTGCTGATATGAGTTCTTTGAACTGACCTCTGGCCAGTGGATTTTGTTCACCCTTATTATCTCATGTGATTAAAGAAGCAACCTCTTCTGTTTCCCTGATTCTATTTCTCTCATTCTAACACATCTTTCATTTTTTTAAGTTTATTTATTTATTTTGAGACAGAGAGAGCAAGTGAGCAGGGGAGGGGCAGAGAGAGAGGGAGATAGAGAGTCCCAAGCAGGTTCTGTGATGTCAGTGTAGAGCCTGATGCAGGGCTTAAGCCCACGACCTGTGAGATCATGACCTGAGCTGAAATCAAGAGTCAGACGCTTAATCGACTGAGCCACCCACACACCCCTCTGACACATCTTTCATTCCAACAGTAAATAGGATATATTTTTTGGGGAAGGATGGCAATGGGGGTATATCAACCTGTAAGCTATAAAAGCTACTGTATTGACTGTTAAGTTTTAAATGGATTTGTCATCTACCTTGGCAGATTCAAAAGCATATTTTATGACTTGCTTTAAAATAAAGTTCAATTTAAGTCTTCCGTTATATCCCAAGAGACTTGTCTTTTTGAATTATTTAGGTCTTGCTAACAACCCCATGACATATTATCGCTTAGCTGTGATGGATTGAGATAGGATAGATCTGCTTTTAGTGCCAAAGAATCCTCAAGACACCACTTCAAATCTAGTTCACAAATTATTGTCTCCTCTTTGAGTCCATCACATTATTAATTACAGTCAGGAATAATTTAAGTGTCTATTCTGAAATCATGAGTTGTTTCCTTAGTGTTGAGAAGTTATGACAAGTTATCAAATAATGACATCATGTGATATAGGGATATAATGCCCAAGGTAATAGAAATATTTGGGGACACATTTGCGATGTTTCGACCTGGCTAAATCTCTTAAGATGCCAGCAAAGTGTGGAAAAGGAGGTCTTTTGTCATCATTTTAAGTAAAAACTACCGCGGGGTGCCAAAAATTTATGTGTAACATAAATGTCTCCTGATCTTCTCATGTGATGACAAAAGGGGCTCAGATTTATATTTATATTATATATGCATAATATATATTATATAATGTCTAATATAACTAATAATTATAATTATGTATAATTATTTATATTAATTTATATTAATATTTATATTAATTCTGCATTTATATTAATTCTTAAATCAAAATGACTTTTGAAACTCCTGACATTAACTTAGCCCCATGAAGTATTCCCCCAGACATATTTATGAATCCTTAAAGTGTGTCCTGCAAGTGCATAAAGACTAGTTCATCAAATGCAGTGACTACCATTATTTTTTTTAGTTTTTTCTTTTTATTGTGGTAAAAACCACATAATATAAAATTTAACATCATAACCATATCTTTTCATCATAATCATTTTTAGGTATAAAGTTCAGTAATGTTACACATAGTCACAAAAGTGTTCCAATCTTCACCAGCACTTGTTACTTTTGCATTGCTTTCCTCTTTCTCTTTCTTTCTTTCTTTCTTTCTTTCTTTCTTTCTTTCTTCTCTCTCTTTCTTTCTTTTTTCTTTCTTAATGTTAACTTAATATTTTGAGAAAGAGAGAGAGAGAGAGAGAGAGAGAGAGAGAGAGAGAGAGAGGAAGGGGCAGAGAGAAAGGAAGACACAGTAGACTCCAGGCTCTGAGATGTCAGTACATAGTCTGATGTGGGGCTCAAACTCATGAACCACAAGATCATGACCTGAGCCGAAGTTGGCGCTCAACCTACTGAGTCTCCCAGTAGCCGCCTTTTCCTTCCTTCCTTCCTTCCTTCCTTCCTTCCTTCCTTCCTTGTCTCTTTCTTTCCCTTTCTTTCTTTCTTTCTTTCTTTCTTTCTTTCTTTCTTTCTTTCTTTCTTTCTTTCCTTTCTTTCTTTCTTTCGATAATAGCTATCCTGACATGACAGGTGTGAGGTGATATCTCACTCACGGGGTTTTGCTTTGCATTTCTCTAATGATTTGTGATGTTGAGCATCTTTCATATTCTCTTTGGCTATTTGTATATTATCTTTGAAGAAATATCTAAGCCCTTTGCCTATTTTTATTATTTGATTTTTTTGTTGTTGAATTTTAAGAGTTCTTCATATATTCTAAATATTAGCCCTTTATCAAATATATGATCTACAAGTATTTTCTCTCACTTCCTGTTTCCTTTTCACTCTGTTGATATGTCCTTTGGTACACAAAGTTTTAAAGTTTGATATAGTTACATTTGAGTATTGTTGCTTTTGTTGCCTACGCTTCTGGTGTCATGTACAAGAAATCATTCCCAAGTCCACTGTCATGGAATTTTTTGTATGTTTTCTTCTAGAAGTTTTACAGTTTCAGGTCTTGCATTTTAGGTCTTCAAACCATTTGAATTAACTTTGGTATTGGTGTAAGATAAGCTTCCAGTTTCATTTTTTTGATATGTGGATATCCAATTTTCCCAATGGCATCTGGCAAAAGACTGTCCTTTCTCTATTTTATGGTCTTGCTATCCTCATCACACATCATTTGACCATATATACAAGGGTTTATTTTTGGGTTTTCTATTCTATTTCATCGGCTTATTTGTTGGTCTTATGGCACTATCATATTGTTTTGATTACTGTACCTTTGTAATATATTTTGAAATTGGGAAGTGTGAACCTCTGACTTTGCTCTTTTTAAAAACTGTTTTGATCTTTTTAAAACTGAAATTCTGTATGAATTTAATTTTTTTATTTCTGCAAAAAAATGCCATAGGATTTTGACATGGATTGCACTGAATCTGTAGCCTGCTTTGGGTAGTATGGACATCTTAACAATATTATGCCCCCTATCCATGAACTTAGGATATCTTTCTATTTATTCATGCCTTCTTTAATTTTTTCAACAATGTTTTATAGTGGTCTGTCTTTTGTTTCCTTGGTTAGGTTATTCCAAAGTATTTTGTTTTAATTTTTTATGTCTTATAAATGGAATTGTTTTGACCACTAGTATTTACTCCAGTGCTCTCTACTGACCACAAATACGAAGCTGCTTGAGGAAGATTTGCCACTCTATGCTGCAAATGCCCATTGAGGACATGCCATTGTCCATTCCAAAGGTGTTGTTTACTTATGTCCCTCAAAATACCAGTGATAAGGGCACTAGAATGCTGCCAGATTCTCTGCAGAAGTAAAGTGAATAATTACCTCCCCACACTATTCCCTAAACCTCCAGACTGTTCTGCTTATGCCTCATCTCTCAAAGTCCATTTAATTTGTTCATCCACCCTTGACCACAGTCTTATGGAGACTTGCATCAGTTTTAGGACTTCACCCTTTGAGCATAACCTCAAATCTAATATATGGGCTTCAATGTGGTTAGTCAGAAATTACCATCTGTAACTATCTCTATTCATATATATATCATCTCTCTCTCATCTGTGAAGTTTCAGTCTAACCTGAATGGACAAGGTGATATTGAGTGATAGAGAAGGAACCCAAGAAAGCTGGAAAAACCTATATACTCCAGAGAAATCCTTGAATCAATTCAACATATCCTCAGAGATAGCTTTAGCTTCTTGCCCCTGGATAATTTCCAATGCCTAGTGTTAGGGATGTTTCTTTGCAGATTTCAATAATTTCTTGGGCAATAAGAGAGTCTGGTATAGGTTGAAATGATCATGCAAGTTTCCTGAGTGGCTTCCTTTTCTGGAAAGATGAAATACTACAAGGACGATGGCCCAAGGAAGTCCTCATTGGGAACAATATGGCCACTACATTGAAAAAAGATATAGGATCAAAAGGATTAAGATTCCCTCTTCTCTCATGTCCTAGGCTTTCCTAGTATTCACCATGTGGATAGGTGGTTTGCTGGGAAAATGTGTAGGCTGGAACCAAGGGATGCTGGTCTCTAGACATGTTGCCTGAGTAGGCAATAGGAAGCCCAGTAGGGTGGGAAAGTGTGTGTCTGAAGTTAATGCAGGGAGAGAGGACTTGATTTTGCTGACTTATACCACTCCATAGTCCTTCCTCATATGACACACACACATGACACACACATTTAGGGAATAATTCAGATTTTTTTTTGTGTGTGGATGAATATGTGTAATTTTATTGACAAATGTCAAGATATGCATCTTTGCCCTTTGTGTAGGTGTAAGACTACATTTTTTAGTTTGGCTCTGGTTTATAATGTATCTAACTATGATTTGGATGTCTATATGAGAAATGTCTGAAACATACATTTTTTTTTCTCCCAGAAAAGCTTATCAAGACTAGTTCCACAGAATTGAATTGAGAAAGAAGGGTAATACATTAATTTCAGCAGAAAATTGACTCAGCTGAAAAAGCATGATATATTGACATCTTAGGTCATAAACATGATGGGTTTTGGGAAGAGAGATTTAATTCTTCCTAAATTAAAAAAAAAAGTCATTGTGGATATTGGTTTGGTACATGTGATTCATTTCCCCTATCATACCTCAAGCACAACTGATTTTTGGGAAAAGGTGAAACAACTATGAATATACAACTATTTACTTTCTGGAAATAAAGTCACCAAACTTTATTGCCATTCAGAGGCAAAGATTGTTCAGACATCCTAGCAGTGAACCAATAGAAAATAAATGATTTATCATGAAAAATGCATTCTGAGAGGGTGTTTGGCCTGCTCTTCTTATACACCATGGATTGGGTGTACCTCAATTATTCTGGATGATTTCACTAGCAGTGGTTACAGCACCCAACTACATCATTTGAGGGGCAGAGCAGCCAAAGATTTAGTTTAAGATTAAGAGACTTGGAAAGTTCAAAGTCAGCATCATGCTCCAGCTTTAGACATGGCAGTTCCTACTGTTGTGAAGGAACTTAATTCAATGAAAATTTGTTGAGTTCCTAATGTATGCTACATACTATGACAGGCACTGGGGAAATGAAAATGAATGAGGCATTATTCTTGCCCTTGAGAAATGTCAAGTGCTGGTAGAGGAGACAAATACACAAAGGAATGATAACAATAACAGTGTTAACTATGATGATGGCTAATTCTTATATAATGCATACCACATGCCCAGTACTATTTAAAGAAATTTATATATGTTACCCAATTAAATCAATAAACTAAAATTAAGTAAGATAAGTGAGACATATATAATAACAGGGAAACATATAAAGTACTGTGGGAGCAGAAATGAAGGATCAATGAATTCTATGAGGATCAAAAGATGAAAGAAAGCTATAGAGAGGAGATAATATTTGAGCTCAGCCTTGATGAGTTAATGGGAGTTCACCTAGTTGATAGAAGGTAGAGTGGAAGTGAGGGTTTTCTAAACAGAATAAAGAGCTTAAACAAAGTCATGAAAGTATGGTGGGTTCAGGACACAGTGTAAATGACCTTCAATATTTTAAATGACTGTCAGGAAACCTTAGAGGAAAGTATTATGAGTGGCTTATGACAGTGGGACTAGGAATGGGTTGGGAGAATAAGGGAGAGAAGAATGTATTTAATCCCACAACTCAGTAATATAATGAACTGGGTAAATTCTGGGATTCTGAACAACATACCAGAAAGTTAGTTCTCCTTCTCCAATATTAGCCATGGAATAAATAGGTTTTTGTCAGACAGGCTCCCATTTTAATGCTTCTTTTCTCCTTCCCTCAATCAGTGGGTGATATTTACTCTTTGCAAGAATCAAGTTCTCTTGTAAATCTATTTCCAGAGTTTTACATGCCTGCTTTCTTCAGGTGGATATAGGCGGAAAGACCAAGGTCTTAGAACAGTCTCCCATTTGCATTATATTTGCCTGTCTGAATCTGACCACAGAATCCTAATATATGAAGCCCATAATTCTTTCTAACAATAATAGATCATTGGACAGAATATCAAATGGTAGGACTTTCCTCTGTGACATTAGCTTCAAACAGTATGTGTCACATCCTCAGTTTCTCTTAACTGACTTGCAGATGGTTATCCTAACTTATTTGTAGTTCCAGACATTACTATCTCTTGGGGATAATGAATTATTCAAATTTTCAGACCTGTAAAAAGCACTTTAAGTAATATGTCTTTAAAGAAAAAATGTTTTTGGTAATTTAGGTGAAATTTTTTAAATCCTATATTCCAATTCTAATGAAAAGCATCAAGAAGATCTGAATAATTGGGAAAACAGAATATTCCTCATTGAATGTCTTAACATTGTAAATTTGTCATTTTCCACAAATAAGTGTAAAACTAAATTCAAATGTATCTTAAAATTTTAGCAGAACTTTGGAGAACACAGTACACAGAACATTTACTCTGAAACTTGTATACCAGTGATCTTGTACACAGACAATCCTAAAAATTCCACCAAAAAACTGTTAGACCTAATAAATAAATTCAGTAAAGTTTAAGGGTGCAAAAATAAACAAACAACAATCAGTTGAAGTTATATACACTAACAATGAAGTATCTGAAAGAGAAATAAAGAAAACAATCCCATTTATAAAGGCATCTAAACAATATAATTCAGCTAGGGAGATGAAAGATTTATATACCAAAAACTATAAGACACTGTTGAAATAAATTTGGTTCATGTAGAAGTAAAGAAACAAAACAAGCAAACAAAGAAAAAAGCGATAAACAAACAAACAAACCCCCGGACTCTTAAATATAGAGAACAATGTTGAACAACAGTGGTGAGAGTAGACATTCCTGTCGTGTTCCTGACCTTAGGGGAAAAGCTCTCAGTTTTTCCCCATTGAGGATATTAGCTGTGGGTCTTTTATATATGGTCTTTATAATGTTGAGGTAGGTTCCTTCTATCCCTACTTTCTTGACAGCTGTTATCAAGAAAGGATGCTTTTATTTTGTCAGATGCCTCTTCTGCATCGATTGAGAGGATCATATGGTTCTTATCCTTTCTTTTATTAATGTGATGTATCACGTTGGTTGATTTGTGAATATTGAACCACCTCTGCAGCCCAGGAATAAATCCAAATTGATCATATCAAATAATTATTTTAATGTATTTTTGGATTTGATTTGCTAGTATCTTGTTGAGAAGTTTTACATCCATGTTTATCAGGGAAATTGGTCTGTAATTCTCCTTTTTAGTGGGGTCTTTGGTTTTAGAATCAAGGTAATACTAGCCTTACAGAATGGGTTTGGAAGTTTTCCTTCCATTTATATTTTTTGAAACAGCTTAACAAGAAAGAGTATTAACTCTTCTTTAGATGTTTGGTAGGATTTCCTTGGGAAACCATCTGACCCCTCTTGTTGGAAGATTTTTGATTACTGATTCAATTTCTTTCCTGGTTATGGGTTTGTTCAAATTTTCTATTTGTTCCTTTTTCAGTTTTTCTAGTTTATATGTTTCGAGTAATTTATCCATTTATTCCAGATTGCCCAATTTGTTGCCATATAGTTGCTCATAATACTGTCTTTTTATTGTTTTTGGTCAATTTGGCTAGGGGTTTATCAATTTTGTTAATTATTTCAAAGAACCAGCTCCTAGTTTCTTTAATCTGTTCTTCCGGTTTTGTTTTTGTTTTTGTTTTTCCTTTCAATAGCATTGATTTCTGCTCTAATCTTATTATTTCTCTTCTTCTGCTGGTTTTGGGCTTTATTTTCTGTTCTTTTTCCAGCTCCTTTAGGTATAAGCTTAGGTTGTGTATTTGAGACATTTTTTCCTTCTTTAGGAAGGCTTGGGTTGTTATATACTTCCCTCTTACAACTGCTTTTGCTGCATCTCAAAGGTTTTGGACTGTCATGTTTTCATTTTCATTGGGTTCCATGTATTTTTTAATTTCCTCTTTAATTTCTTGGTTAACCCATTCATTCTTTAATAGGATGTTCTTTCACCTCCAAGTATTTGTGTTCTTTTCAATTTTTTTCTTGTGGTTGATTTTGAGTTTCATAGCGTTGTCTGAGAATATGGATAGTATGATCTAGATCTTTTTTTACTTATTGAGGGCTGATTTGTGACCCACTGTGTGATCTATTCTAGGTAATGTTCCATGTGCACTTGAGAAGAATGTGTATTATACTGCTTTAGGATTAAATGTTCTGAATATATCTGTTAAGTTTATCTGGTCCAGTGGGTCATTCAAAGCCATTGTGTCCTTGTTGATTTTCTGATTAGAAGATCTGTCCATTGCTTTAAGTGGGGTGTTAAAGTCCCCTACTATTCTTGTATTATTATCAGCGAGTTTCTTTATGTTTGTGATTAATTGATTTATATATTTGAGCACTTTTGAGTTGGGGGCATAAATATTTACAATTGTTAGATCTTCTTGGTGGATAGACCCCTTAATTATGATATAAAGCCCTTCTTCATCTTTTGTTGCACTCTCACCACTGTTGTTCAGCATAGTCCTAGAATTCTTAGTCTCAGCAATCAGACAACAAGAAGAAATAAAAGGCATACAAATTGGCAAGGAAGAAGCCAAACTTTCTCTCTTTGCAGATAACATGATACTCTACGTGGAAAATCCCAAAGACTCCACCCCAAAACTGCTAGAATTGATACATGAATTAGCCAAGTGGTAGGGTATAAAATCAATGTACAGAAATCTATTGCATTTCTATACACCAATAACAAAAAAATGGAGAGATCAAGGAATTTATCCCATTTACAATTACACCAAAACGCATTAAGATACATTGGAATAAACTTAACCAATGAAGTAAAAGATCTATACCCTGAAAACCGTAGAAAGCCCATGAAAGAAATTTAAGAAGAAACTAAGAGATGGAAAAACATTCCATGTTCATTGATTGGAAGAACAAATATTGTTAAAATGTTGATGCTACCCACAATGATCTATACATTCAATGCAATCCCTATCAAAATAACACCAGCATTCTTCACAGAGCTATAAGAAACAATTCTAAAATTTGTATGGAACAAAAAAGGACCAAGAATAGCCAAAGTAATGTTGAAAAAGAAAACAAAAGCTGGAGGCCTCACAATTATAGACTTTAAGCTCTACTACAAAGCTATAATCATCAAGACAGTATGGTACTGGGACAAAAACAGACACATAGGTCAATGGAACAGATTAGAGAACCCAGAAATGGACCCACAGATGTTAGGCCAACTCACTTACTTCTTAATGATTGAAGATATTTGCAAATAACATATTGGATAAAGTGTTAGTATCCAAATCTATAAAGAACTTATCAAACTCAACACCCAAAAAACAAATAATCCAGTGAAGCAATGGGCAAAAGACATGAACAGACACTTTTCCAAAGAAGACATCCAGATGGATAACAGACACATGAAAAGAAAGATACTCAACATCACTTATAGTCAGGGAAACACAAATCAAAACCACAATGAGACACTACCTCACATCTGTCAAAATGGATAAAATGAACAACTTAGGGAACAACAGGTGTTGGCAAGGATGCAGTGGTGGTGGGAGTTCAAACTGGTGCAGACACTCTGGAGAACAGTGTGAAATTTCCTCAAAAAATTAATAATCAGCTACCCTACAACCCAGAAATTGCACTAGTAGGGATTTATCCAAAGGATACAAAAATGATGACTCACAGAGACACATTCTCCCCAATGTTTTTAGCAGTGCTGTCAACACTAGGCAAATAATGGAAGAGCCCAAATGTGCATTGACTGATGAATGGATAAAGAATATGTGTACATATATACAATGGAATATTGGTGATTGAAAAGAATGAAAGCTTGCCATTTTTAACAATGTGGATGGAACTGAATATGTTATGCTAAGCAAAATAAGTCAGAGAAAGTCAAATATGTGATTTTACTCGTATGTGGAATTTAAGAGACAAAACAGATGAACATAGGGGAAGGGAAGGATAAATAAGATAAAAACAGGGAGACAAACCATAAGAGACCCTAAATACAGAGAACAAACTGAGGGTTGCTGGCGGGTAGGTGGGTTGGGGGATGGGCTAAAGGGGTGATGAGCATAAGGAGGGCACTTGTTGGGATGAGCACAAGGTGTTATATGTAAGTGATGAATCATTAAATTCTACTCCTGAAACCATTATTCTACTATATGTTAACTAACTTGGATTTAAATAAAAATAAAAATAAAATAAATATAGAGAATAAGCTGGTAGTTGGCAAAGGAGAGATAGATATGGGGATGGGTGAAATAGGTGAAGGAGATTGAGAAGACACTTATTGTGATGAACACTGACTAATGTATAGAACTGTTGAAATATTATATTGTACTTCTGAAACCAATACAGCACTATGCACTGTATGTTAATTATATTTGAAAGAAAAAAGAAACCACTAGAAAAAGTAAAAACAGAAATGCCATATGATCCAATTATTTCACTATTGGATATTTATCCAAGGAAAATGAAGACACTGATTTGAAAAGATATACCCACTCTTATGTTTATTGCATCATTATTTACAATACTGAAGATGTGGAAGCACCCTAAGTGCCCATTGATAGATGAATGGGTAACAAAGATGTGGTGTATATATAGTGGAATATTACTTGGCCATAAAAAAGAATGATACCTTGTCATCAACATGGGTGAGTATAGAGGGTATTATGCTAAATGAAATAGTTAGATAAAGACAAATGCCATATGATTTCACCTATATATAGAATCTAAAAAACAAAACAAATGAGCAAATAAAACAAACAGACTGTTACATACAGAGAAGTAACTGGTGATTGCCAGCAGGGAGGTGGGTAGGGTAGATGGTGAAATTGATGAAGGGGATTAAGAGGTACAGACTTCCACTTATAAAATCAGAGAGCTATGGAGATGAAAAGTATAGCACTGGCAATATACTAAATAAGATGGTAGGTAATAATGTGGTATCATGACAAATGGTGACTATACTTATCCTGGTAAGCAATGAGTAATGTATACAATTGTCAAATTACTATGCTGTATACCTGAGATTAGAATAACATTTTATGTCAACTATACTTCAATAATAAATAAAAATATCCTCTTTGTAGTGTTGTTTTTGTCAGTGGGAACTGAGGGTACCTGAGTTCTTCATTAATGGGGAACTGGGTAAGTAAAATGCAATGGATGTATACCTTGGAAAACAATACATCAGTCAAAAGTAATAAAATATATGTTCATATACTAATATGATCACATCTTAAGAATAATATAACATTGAATGAAAATAGGATAAGATCTCTAAACACATTACTGTTTATTTACATTAATTATATATATATTTAATGTAAATATATACATATATGTATATATATGTGTGTATAAATACATACATATGTATGTGTGTGTGTGTATATATATATCAAATTATATATATATATATCTATATATATCTATATATATATATATATATATATATCTCAAAACATTATATGGAAAGAAAACATTATATGAAAGACATATATACATCAAAGGACATCAAACTTACTAGAGTGTATACTAGTGGCTCTCAATCAGGGATGATTTTGTCTCCCAAGGGACATTAGGCAAATCTGATGACATTTTTGGTTATCACCATCGTGGGGGTGTGTATTAGTTTCCTAGGGTTGACGTAAGCAAATTACCAAAGTGGATGGCTTAAAATAAAATCTATTCTTTCTCAGTTCTGGAGCTTAGAAGTTGGATATCAAGGTTTCAGCAGGGCTATGCTGTCTCTCCCATATTCTGGAGGTTGCTGGGAATTCGTGGCACTCCTTGACTTGAAGCTGCATAATTCCAGTCTCTTCCTCCCTAGTCACATGGCTATATTGACTCCATATGTCTTTCACAAGGTTTTTCTGCTTTGTGTGTGTCTTTCTGCGTCTCCTCCTCTTTTTATAAGGATGCCAGTCATTTGAATTGAGGGCCCACCTTACCTCAGTATAATTTCATCTTTACTTACATTTACTTACATCTTGGGACTTGAATATACCTTTCCTGGGAGAAGGACACAATTCAACCCGCAATGGATTGCTACTGGTATTTAGTAGATAAAGGACAAGGATGCTGCTAAACATCCTACAACGCACACGACAACTCCCACACGAAGAATTATCTGATCAAAAATATCAGTGGTACCACAGTTGAAAATCTCAGGTATACACTTATGGGTGCTAGAGGGAGTAGGAGTAGGAACTGGAGATAAAAGGGAAAAATGAAACAGAGGGCTTGACAAGAACATTAATGTTAGAATGCCATGAATTAAAGAATATTATGAACTCAAGTCATTGTTCTTAAAGTCCCCCCCCCAAAAAAATCCCAAATTTTGACCACATAAAGTGATTTATTATTTTTTTTTCCTCTTTTAGTTTTCTACGTTGGACCTTTTTCAGATCCATATGTCTCTTGTAGGATGTAGAAATGCACGCAGTATTTCTCTTCTCTGTCTTTACGGAGGTATAGTTGACAAAAATTGTATATATTTAGGGTGCACAACCTGATGATTTAAAATAGATATACATTATGAAATGACTACCGTGATAAAGATTATTAATGTATTCATCACCTTACATGGTTAACTTTTATTTTTGTGGTGAGAGCACTTAAGATCTATTCGCCTAGCAAATTTCAAGTATGTAGTATTGTTAACTATTGTCACCATTCTCTACCTTAGATCCTCAGAACTTATTCATATTTTAACTGATAGTTCACACTCTTGAACCAATGTTTCTCCATTTCCTTCCCACTGGCCCACCCCCCAGTCCCTGGCAACCACAATTCTACTCTCTGGTTCTATGAGCTCAACTTTTTTAGATTTGAAATATAAGTGAGATCATACAGTATTTGTCTATCTGTTTGGCTTATTTCACTTTGCATAATGTTTTCCAGGTTCATTTTTATTGTTACAAATGGTAGTGTTTCCTTTAAAAAATTTTTAAAAATGTTTTCATTTATTTTTGAGAGAGAGAGAGAGAGAGACAGAGCACAAGTGGGGAGGGACAGAGAGAGAGGGTAAAATTGAAGTGTAGTTGATACATGTCACATTAGTTTTAGGTGTACAGCATAGTGATTTGACAAATCTATGTGTTATGCTATGCTCACCACAAGTGTAGCTACTATTTGTCACTATACAATGCTATTACACTATCATTGACCGTATTCCCCATATGCTGCACCTTTCATCCCATGACTTATTTATTCCATAACTGGAAGCCTGTGTCTCTCACTCCCTTTCACCTATTTTGCCCATTCCCCCACCCCCACCCCTCTGACAACCATCAGTTTGTCCTCTGGATTTATAGGTCTGTTTCTGCTTTTTTGTTTTTTGTTTTGTTTTTTAGATTCTACATATAAGTGAAATCATATCATATTGGCTTTTCTCTGTATGATTTATTCCACTTAACATAATATCTCTAAGTCCACCCATGTTGTCCTAAATGGCAAGATCTCATCCTTTTTTACTGCTGAGTAATATTCCTGTGTGCATGTGTGTGTACCATATTTTATTTATACATTCATCCTTCAATGAACTCTTAGGTTACTTCCATATCTCGGCTATTGTAAATGCTGCAATAAATGTAGAGGTGCATATATCTTTTCAAATCACCGATTTCATTTTCTTTGGATAAATACCTAGCAGTGGAATTACCAGGTCATATGGTGTTTGTATTTTTAGTTTTTTTGATGAATCCCCATGCTGTTTTCCAAGGAGGCTGTACCAATTTACATCTCTACCAACAATAGGGAATGAGAGTTCCCTTTTCTCCACATTGTCATCAACACTTATTATGTCTTTCTATTTTAACCATTCTGGAAGGTTTTTAACTGGATTATTTGTTGTTGTTGTTGTTTTTTTTATATTGAGTTGTGTAAGTTCCTTATATATTTTACATACTAACCTTTTATTAGATATGTCATTTGCAAGTACCTTCTCTTATTCAATAGGTTTCCTTTTATTTTTTTTGATTGTTTTATTTGCTTTGTATTTTGATGTAGTCCCAATAGCTTATTTTTGCTTTTATTCCCTTGCCTCTGAAGACTTATCCAGAAAAATGTTGCTATGGCTGATGTCAGAGAAATACTGCCTGTGCTATCTTCTAGGAGTTTTATGGTTTTAGGTCTCACACTTAGGTCTTTAATCCAACTTGAAATTATTGTTGTGTATGGTGTAAGCAGGTGATCCAGTTTCATTCTTTTGTGTGTAGCTGTTAGTTTTCTCAACACCATTTGTTGAGGAGACTGTCTTTTTGCCATTACATCTTCTTCCCTCCTTTGTCAAAGATTGCTTGACCATATAATTGGGTTTTTTTTTTCTTGGTTTTCTATTCTGTTCCATTAACCTATTTTCATGCCAGTACCATACTGTTTTGATTACTACAGCTTTGTAGTATAACTTGAAGTCTGGAATTGTGATTCTTAGTGGTTTACTTTACTTTTTCAAGACTGCTTTGGATATTCAGGATCTTTGTGGTTCCATACAAATTTTAGGGTGTTTGTTCCAGTTCTGTGAAAAATGCTGTTGGTATTTTCGTAGGGATCACATTAAATCTATAGATTGTTTTGGGTAGTGTGAACATGTTAACAATATTTGTTCTTCCAATTGATTAGCATGCAATGCCTTTCCATTTCTTTGTGTCTTCAATTTCTTTCATCAGTGTTTGATAGTTTCAGGGTACAGG
This sequence comes from Panthera onca, assembly GCF_046562875.1. Lineage (NCBI taxonomy): Eukaryota > Metazoa > Chordata > Mammalia > Carnivora > Felidae > Panthera > Panthera onca. The sequence continues at coordinate 49,327,571 of NC_138344.1, forward strand.
TCATTCCATCTCTTAAGTTTATTACTAGGTACTTTATTACTATTGGTGCAATTGTAAATGGGATTATTTTCTTAATATCTCTTTCTGCTGCTTTGTTATTAGTATACAGAAATGCAACAGATTTCTGTATATCAATTTTATATTCTTCAACTTTACTGAATTCATTTATTAGTTCTAGAAGTTTTTTTGGCAGTCTTTAGGGTGTTTGGTATATGGTATCATGTTACCTGAAAATAGTGATAGTTTTACCCCTTCATTACCAATTTGGATGCCTTTTATTCCTTTTTGTTTTCTGATTTCTGTGGCTAGGACTTCTAGTAGTATGTTGAATAAAAGTAGTGAGACTGGACATTCTTGTCTTGTTCCTAACTTTAGGGGAAAAGCTTTCAGTTTTTCTCTAGAGAGTATGGTATTTGCTGTGGGTTTTTCATATAAGGCCTTTACTATATTTTGGTATATTTCCTCTAAATTCACTTTGTTGAGAGTTTTTTTTTTGAGAGTTTTTATTATGAATGTATGTTGAATTTTGTCAAATGCTTTTTCTGCATCTATTGATATGATTATATACTTTTTACCATTCATTTTGTTGATCTGGTATATCATGTTGATTGATTTGGAAATATTGATGCATCCTTGCATCATTGGAATAAGGATTTCCTTCTGTTTTTAAGACTGAATAATATTTTATTGTGTGTTTGCATATATGTACACACACACAGCACATTTTCTTTAACCATTCATATTTCAACAGACAAGGTTGAAATATATATAGGTTGTTTCTATATCTTCTGTACTGTGAGTAATGATGTATAGACCATGGGAAAGCAGAAATATCTTTGATATAGTGATTTTATTCATTTTGGATATATACTCATATGTGAGATTCTTGATCATATGGTAGTTCTATTTTTAATTTTTTAAGGAACATTCATACTGTTTTCAATAGTTGCTGTACCAATTTACATTCTCACCAACAGTGCATAGGGATTACTTTGCTCCACATTCCTGTTATTTTTTGCCTTTTTGATAATATCCATTTTAACAAGTATGAAGTAAAATCTCATTGTGGTTTGATTTACATTTCCCTAATAATTAGTGATATTGAGCACCTTTTCATATAACTCATTGACTATTGTCAATATAACTATAATAACTATATATCTTCAAGAAAGTGTCTACTCAAGTTCTTTGTCTATTTTTAATTGAGTTATTTATTAATTGCTATTGAGTTGTATGAGTTCCTTACATATTTTGGTTATTAACCCCTTATCAGACAAATGGTTTTCAAATAATTTCTCCCATTCTATTGGTTGCCTTTTCATTTTGTTTTTTCCTTTGTCATATGGAGATTTTTAGTTAATATAATTACATTTGTTTATTTTTTTTGTTCTGTGTGTCCTTGATGTCTTGTCCAAAGTATCAATGTCAAGGCCACATCAAGAAGCTTTGCCTCATTTTCTTCCAGGAGTTTTATGGTGCTAAGTCATACATTTAAGTCATACATTAAGTTTAATTTAAGGGTCCAATTTCATTACTTTCTTTGCCTATGGATATGCAGTTTTCCCAGAACCATTTATTAAAGATACTATCCTTTCTCCATTGGCACACAGTATTCTTGATTCAGATGGTAAATTTTTATATAAGGGTAGTAAAATATTTTCTGTATTGTTTTCAAGATTTTTTCAAACATTTTCTTGGTCTCTTTGTCATGACAAGTATAATGAGCTGCTCTCTTAGTAATATTTTAGTTTGTAATTATTCTTGGGTTCTTTCCTATCTAACCACAACTTGGATTTCAACATCTTATAGGCATATATGAATTCATTTACTTAAACAATTGTCTTTAATCCTGATCCACATTGCATTTCACTTGAAAATTTTCATCTCACTTGCATGATTTATTCCTATTGGCTTGGCATTTCACTACCTGGAAGAACTAAGATCTGCGAATTTGGCTGTACTATTGTGAATTGCCTTTCTAGATCTCTTATAATAATGCTAAATACGAAAGGTCTATGTAGAATGTCATTATTAATTTTTTCTCAAGAGAAGCACCTGTTTATTTATTTTTAAGATATCTTGCTGTAATATAGTTTTGAGTCCACCAAAAATTATTCTTCTCTCTATCCTGCCTATACCCACGGTATATCTTTTTGTTGTTTTAAATAGTCTTTGCCACGGAACTTTTTCAGATATGTCTTTAAAACTAAATAAGTTAAAACTGTTGCTTCATTTGGTGTCTGGGTATATATTATTCATTTGAAGAACCCTGGTATATGAGTTTTTAAAATAACTGTGTTAGTTCTCACATACTCTGTTACCATATAGTTTTTTTTTTTTGTTCAGTAAGGTAACACTTTATTTTATTTACCATCAATCTAAATTTCCAATTTAATTTGCTTGTAAAAATGGTATGCTTTAAGATCCATAGTCATTTTCTGAAATTTCCATATTGCCAAGGTTGATATTTAGCTAGTGTATGTATATATTGTCATCAGCAGTGTCTAGTCTAACTGGCTAGTGCTAAGCCTTACTGGTTGCTAAATATTTCAAATATCATCTAGACAAATACAGATATACCTTAGAGGTATATGGTGAGAGGAACCAGCAGCAAAAGGCAAAACCAATAGCAAAAACTCGATAGTATTGAGCATTTAATGAGTGTTATGTGCCAAGCAAGATACTGTGTGCTTTAACACATATTATCTCTTTGAGTCTTGAAAATAACACTTTATTATACCCATTTTATAGGATGATGAAATCAAGGAAGAGGTGAGACTTACGCAATGTCACATAGCTAGTTAGTGGTGGAGGCTAGATTTGAATCCAGTCTATTTGGCTCCCAAGTCTGTGCTCCTAAACTATATGCTCTCCTACCATTTATCAAGCTAAGTTTCTGATAAAGAAATAAAGACATAAAGAGCTGGGAAGCAAAGATTCCATGACTTTCTCAGAGAGATCAGAACAGGAAAATTAATTCATCTTTGGCTGGTGATGAGTCATATTCTAATTTTTTTCAGAAGGCAAAATAAAGGGAGAAGAGCTCTAACCTTACTCTCTTTTTCAATCTATTCCCACTGCCCAGGATACAGACTGATGTTCCAGCCAAATATTTTACATTCCCTATCCACATTCTGTGATTTTCCTCTTATGTCTGCTGCTCATGCCTCTGTCTAGAATGCTCTTCTTGGTTTACAGAAGTCCCTAATCCATCCTTTTATGTCCAGGTCAAGAGTCACTTCCTCTGTGAGAATTTTTACATTGCCCAGCTAGAAGTAGCCTTGCTCTCTTTAATTGCAGCAGAATTTTATTAGTGTCCTCTAAACACACATCAAGTTTTCCTCGGATCACTGGTAATATATGCTTAGCTCACAGTCAATCGGGTTGAAGGAACACTACCTGTGTTCAAGTCCCAAGCCTGCTACTTGCTACTATGTAAAGTTCTAAAAGTTACTTAGCTTTCTGTGCCTCAGCCTGCTTATCTTTAAAATTGGTACATATCTCACATGCTTCCTGGGAGAATTAAGTAAGTTTAACATCTTGGTATTTAAAGTTCTTAGAATATTGCCTGGCAAACAATAAGTGCCATTTAAGTGTTTTCTGTAATTACCATCACTGTTATTATTATCACTGTTATTATTATAATATAAAATTTTCAGTTCCTTTAGGGAAAGATCCAAGACTCATTTATCTTTATATCATTTAATTTGCTTAAGAAAATGCTTGGCATATAGGAGGCATTCAGTAAAGTTTTGGTGACTGAATGAAGAGGAACACAGACGCAGTAGAACATTTTGCTTAAAAATATGGACTTTTGAACTGGCTTTGAGTTCTGGTGTTATCTTTACCTTGCTGTGTTGTGTTGGGCTGCTTAATGCCTCTGACATCAGCTTCTTTATTTATAAAATGAGGAGAATAATGGCATCTGACTTACAGCGTTGTTATGAAGATTGCATGAGATAATATATGTGAAGTACTTGCTCAGTAAATTGGTATAGTGGGCATTTAATTCAGTTAGCTATTTTTTTTACTAAGTTGAAATCTAGCATTTTACTAGGTGAAATCTAGCATTTAAGGGCAAGTGAATGCCTTTACATTGGCCATCTTGGAAGCACTAAATTTGAGCTTATAAAGAAGTAAGGGCAAGTCTGCAGCCTCAAATGCTGGAAGCTGATGAAAAGCAATAACCAAAATCTTTGACCCAAAGTCGAGAATCAGAATGACTTGTAAGGCTTGAGTTTCTTAATTTCTAAATATTATATTTAGAGGAGTGAAGTGGTCTGTGTGCTGTGTCTTACCTTTTGTTTTGCTGTAATCTGTTTTCATTTGTTCTGAAATTTGCTACTTTAAAAATATTTCCAATACAGTATGTGCTGAAACACAAGGTTGCACTTCACAGAGGTCTTGAGGAAGGAGCACCACCTTAGATCTGAGGGGAAGGGGAATAATACTTCCTGTGTGCTTTTCAGACATCTTTTTATTTTATCCTAACAACTTTTTTTAAATGCATTTTGCAGACAAGAGAAGTGAACCTGGCCAAGGTCATAGGGCCAGGAAGGGTAGGAAGGATTTGAGCACAGTTCCTCTCATTTTCTCTGGTTTACCATATGTTTCCTGTGGAACCTGCTTCATATGACTTAGGCCTTCTTTTTATCTCTCTGCTGCCTCCATTTCTGTCTTTATTCTAAAGAATAACTTTAGGACCAGAATGGAAAACAAAACAAAACAAAACAATTTCCTAATTTTCATTTGGCCTCCTCCTGTGATAATGAGGTTGGGTGTTTCTTTCAAAGGCCCTCTTCAAGTTCTCTGTCTGCTCTGACCTGCCTTGCTTTCTTCTGTTGACATGTGACAAATCTCTTGCCCTGGAATATTATAATGATTCTGTTGGAGGAATATCACATCCCATAAAGAAATGATTCAAAAACAAACTGGGGTTATTACTGAAGGCTAAATAATTTGCAAGTTTCCAAATATCGGTGAGCAGACAGGTTGCATGGGAATCATGTAGGGAAAGTTCCTTAAATACAACATCTTACATCCCACTCCTGGAAGGATTAATTTAGGATGTCAATGGTGAGGCTAGAGAATCTGAATAAAAAAAAATCTCCCCTGATGTTTCTGCCACACAACCAGGTATATGAACTCTGGTCTAGATAAAACTCATTGACCAGAATTGGGAAGAAACATATTTCCCCACCCTAGATGCAGAGGAAAGAGATCCTGTTCCTTCTTAGAATGTATAGGAAGTTTCCTTACACCAGAAGCCAGAGCATAAGACCTGGAGCCAACAATGCCTGATACTGGCTAATGCAACAGCAGGAAGTATTGTGAAAGGCTCCCTGCATGACCTAGGATCTAAGTGACATAAAGAGGAATAAATCATGGCCCTGCTTTCAAAGAGTTTGCAGTTTCACTGTGGGAATATGCCCAGCCCATGTGATAAGACTGGTGATTTGTAAATCATATTAAGTACAACATTACAAGGTCCAGACAATAGGAGTGGGAGTTCAGAGGAGCAAAAATAATTAAGGTGATATACATGAAGCTCTATGACTGGAATGTTTAGCCTGGAAAAGTGACATTTGTCTGGCAGTAATGTAAAGAGGGATTTACCTTTGTTAATTGTGGACCCAGAAGGCTGAGATCTCTGGTCTCTAGGTGAAAGATTGAAGAAAACTTAGGTTGGCTTTGTAAAAGGGAAAGGTTTTGTTTTGTTTTTTTTTGTTTTTTGTTTTTAAATATAAGTTATTGTCAAGTTACCTAGCATACAGTGTATACAGTGTGCTATTGGCTTCAGAAGTAGATTCTTATGATTCATCGCTTACATACAACACCCAGTGCTCATCCCAACAAGAGCCCTCCTCAATGCCATAAAGGGAAAGGATTTCTAACCATTAGATATTCATTTGAAGGGAATGTAATAGAGGGGGTTCAAAGGACTGATAGAACTTACGTTAGGTACCAGTGCTGTGATGCCATGGTTTCAAGCAGGAAGTGATGAGAAAGTCAGAGAAGAGAGGGGAATGAAAGGGAGAAAGTGATCAAGAGGCAGAGAGTGAGGTACAGAGTATGTGAGGCAAAATGTGAGAAAGAAGAGGATTTGAGAAGGGGCACATTCAGAGAGAGCAAAGGGACAAGTTTAAGGTGTTTGGGCAACCTTGTAGTAGCCATTGGAATTTCAAATGGGGTTGGATCTTGTGTATCCAAAAATGGGATCATAGTTCAGAGGTGTGGGAGATGTTGTTACTTTGACAGAATTTCCTTGAGTGTCAGATTGTATGTTTCTGCTCAATCTTTTCTTATAATGACTGTTGCTCTTTGTGTCAGGAAGGGACATGATTGCTGAATTTAAATTGGCTGTCATAAAAAAAATCCAGGAAGCACTTACCTAATGGAAGAGAAAATAAAGAGAAAGATATACAATGAACTTGCTTTTTTCCTGTCAATGAGTAGCATTCTTAAGCAAAACCTGAGGGCATATAAATGTGGAATGTTATTTCTAATGACTAGACATTTATTTTAAACATGATTTTTCTCTTTTAGCAGGAATGGTGAAAAGGGTAAAATACATCCTTAAACTGTTGCAAAGTATTCGATTGTGAAAGAGCAGTGTGTAAGATGCTGGGAATTAAGTTCTCAGGGAATGGCTTTGGAGACTTTCTTCTTTAATTATAGATTAAAGCAGACCTTGGCAGTGTCCTTTTGGATCAATATGAAATACAGAGCATAAATCAATACTATTACACAGTATTGTGTAGAAATTCTTAAAAAGAAAATGAAAATTACAAATTGTCTTAAAGAAAAAATGATTTTTACTTGACAATAAATCCATTTTGACCAAATTAAAAATTATGCTGTGTAGATGCCTCTGTGCTTAGATTTCCTATTTGTTTACCAGAATGTGGTCATTTTTCCTTTTGCTAAAATGGCCCAGGATTAGACATCAAAGTCCAAAACCAGTTATACCATTAATTAGTGGAAAAAATTTTAATTTCCTAGGTCCTAGTTCCTTACCTACAAGAGAGTTGGACTAGATTACCTTGAAGAGCCCCAGTTTCTCAACTGTTTTATGACCTTGTTATCAGAAGGATCTTTGAAATTTACTGATTCCAAAGAATTTGAGGAAATGCTAGCATATACGAAAGTATTGAGATTAGAGGAGGAAGGTTTGGTAATGAAGAGTAAAAGTGTCTATTTGCCTAGAGCAGAGAGGTAAAGCTAGTATGAAATGATTGGTAGAGATATTGAACCTTTTACTTATATTGAATTTAATTCTTGGCCAAAAGTTTCTGGTGCATTGTTGTATTTGAGGAGGAGTTTTCAATCTGAAAGGCAATTGGAAGCATTATACGTTTTTGAGGAGGATGGTATGTTTGAAATGATGCTTCAGCAATTTGGTGATTTTTTAAAAAGTTTATTTATTCTTTTTTTTTTTTTTTTTTTGAGAACGAGATTGAGAGAGTGTGAACAGGGGAGGGGCAGAGAGAGAGGGAGGGAGAGGATTCCAAGCAGGCTCTGTACTGTCAGCACAGAGCCTGATGTGGGCTCGAACACTTGAACTGTGACGACAGTCATGACTACAGTCATGATACAGATCATGACTACAGTCAAAATCAAGAGTTGGACTCTCAACTGGCTGAACCACTCAGGAACCCCAAGATTTCTTGAAGTAATATTTATAAATCAGTTACAACAGTATGTGGCATATGCAAGTGTTTGTGAAATAAAACAAAATGGTTTATTTTGTAGGAAGAGGGGAAGGCTGGTTGGGAAACCACTACCAATATCATCTTTGCGCTGGGAGAGGAAACAAATGATACTTGTTTTCTGAACGTGCTATAACAACTTGATTTTCTCAGACTTTCCTTGCTTCCTTTCTCTCTCAATTTTAATCAGGAGACCATAGTTTTTTTTTTTTTTTCTTTCTAAGCGTGGGCTCAACTAACTAGAGCTGATCCATATAATTATCTTTTCCATTTCTGAATTTCTTTTTCACAGATACATCTGTGAACAAAACTATAGATTACAGAGAAGTGTATCAGACTCCAGAGATTGGGTAAACTTTTATTTTCAAATAAAGCCACTTACCTTGAATAGTTTCAATGAAAAATACGTATAGTTTGCAAAAAGGCTGGATAATAAAGACATTTAACTATTAGTTAAGAGCCCTTGTTTAACTCTTGTTTTTCCATCACATAACTTCATGTGATATTAGGCAAATCATGTGATTTTTCTGAGCCTTCGTTGACTCATTTGTGAAATAAGAATTATAATACCTAGTCTCCTATCTCATGGAACTGTTATCAATGTCTAGAACAGTGCTTATCATAGGCATAATACTTGGTAACTATTTCTTCAATGAATAAATGGATTTAAATTAGAGAACATATATGGATATATATACCAACTTATACATAAAAGCTATTATTATTTTAATTGATTCCCTATAATGGAAATTCCTGAATCTTCTGTAGTAAAATAGTTTTCTAGGTTTCTACCATTTCATTCTACTCCCTGCCAGAAGTCCGACTTCAGGGGTGATATGAAATGTCAGCTTCTATGCAAAGTTGCCACCCGGCCTTAAGTAGGTGATAGTCATGACACACTTTTCTGGGAACAAGAGGAGATAATTTACTTTGGGAGAAATGGCAGGACAAAGTTAGTAAGAGGACTGTGAGGGTGAAATAGAGTTGTTTCCATTTGAATCTTGGCTCAACCATAGTTACTTGCTGTGGGACTTTAGCAATTCTTGAACTTGCATGCTTGAAGTTTTTCTTTTTTAAAAGAGGATAATAATAGTAATACCTACCTTAGTGTTTTTATGACATAAAATACTTAGCAAAATATATGACATCTAGTAAAGATTCAGTAAATGTTACAATATTTTTTGTTATTCAAAGGAGGGATGAGTAGTATTACAGACTGATGGTAATAGAATACAGGTATCTTAGTGCATAGGATATGAAAGAAGAGGATAAGAAAGGGTTGGGCATGAACATCCAAGATAGAGACATTCTAAGTTTGGAGCACATATGTATCTCAGAAGATGCTTAAGTAGCAGGGGAAGAGTTTGGGCTAGGTAATCAAGATTCTATTTCTTTATCTTGGGTCTTATTAAATTTAACATAGCTTTGGTATGGGAAGAACAAAGAAAATGATATTGGCTATGAAACTTTTGGATCCTTTGACATATTGGAAAGGTTCAGCAGTGAGATGATTATTAAAAGAAAGTCTTGTAAGAATATAATTATTTTTATTATTAATTTTGTTCAGTTTGGGGAATGAATGAAACCTAAAGAATAGACATATGCTATAATTTTAAAGCTCTCTGTGGGCTGTGATTTCTAATCTTGACTCACCTTACCCTTCTTACTCAGGAATTAATTAAATCTCTCTATCTTATATAATGCAAGTAATCATTCAATTATTATTAATTGGCCACATACTGTTTATCTAGGTATTTGGGATACATCTGTGAACAAAACTGTCAAAGATCTCATCCCTATTAAAATTAACATTAAAGTTACGTTTAAATTAACATTTTAAGTTCAGTGGGGAGGAGATGAGAAGACAGTCAATAAACAATATCATAATAAAAAGTAAATTATATAATATATTGCAAGGTGGTAAGTACTATTGAACAGAGAGACACCAGAGTTGAGAAAGGGGGATTGAAAATGTAGGGGACAGGTTGCAACTTTAAATAGGATGTTCAGAGAAGACTTCATTGAGACAGTGACATTTTAGAAAATACATGAGGTTGTTGAATTAGCTATTTGTATATATGAAAGAAAAACATTTTAGGTGAAGGGCATAGCCAATGCAAAGACCTTAGTGGTGATACATGCCTGGTATGTTTGAAGTAGAGTGAAGAGACCAGAGTAGCTAGAGCAAAGTCAGTGAAGAAGAGAATAAGGGGTCAAGTCAAACAGGTAAAGTGAGAATTTATAGGTCATGGAGAGCCTTGTAAGGATTATAAGGATTTTGGCTTTTAATCTAACTAAACTAAAATTAGGGGGAACATGATTTGATTTAGGTTTCTAAAGTTTCTCTCCAGCGGCTATGTTGTACATAGGTGGTCAGAAAGAAGAGCAGAGTGGGGATTCCACTGAGGTTTTATTGAATAGTCCAGGAAAGAAATGACAACGGCTTGAAGGGCATTTGCAGTGGAAATGGTGAGAAGTGTCATATTTGGGGTATATTTTAAAGGTAGAGTCAGTAGGACTTGCTGATGTATTAGATGTGGCATGTGAGAGAAAGTGAGGAGCCAAGAATGACTTCATGTTATTTAGCCTGAACAACTGAGATGGAAAAAGTTGAGGGCGAGGCAGGTTTTAACGGCCAAATAGCAGGAGCTCAGTTTTGGACATTCTGAGTTTGAAACGTCCATTAGATATTGTAGTGGGAAGAATTCTAAATATGTCCCCCTTCCCCAGATTTCCACTTTAATTTCTGGGACTATGAAAATAATGAGATATCTTGCCTGTGAATATGTTATGTTACATGGCAAGGGAATTTTGCAAATGTAATTAAGGTTGTTTATCAGTAAATCTTAAAACAGGGAGTTATCACATCAGCTCTTTAAAATCATAGTCTTTCTCTCACTAGTGACAGAATAAGGTAGCAGAAGGGAAAACCAGAAAGATTTGAAGTATGGGAAGATTTCTACATACTGCTGCTGGTGTGAAGATGGAGGGAGCTATATGACAAAGAATGTGGGTGTAGAAGCTGTAGAGTAGCCTTTAGCTAACAGCCAGCAATAAAAGGGGGATATCTATCCTACAGCTGTAAGGAACTGAATTCTGTCAACAACTTGAATAAGATGGAAGCCAACTTTTCCCTAGAACCTCCAGAGAAGAACTTATTCCAACCAACACTTTGATTTTGGCCTTGTCAAATCCCAAGCAGAGAACCAGTCCAGTCCACCCAGACTTCTGACCTACAGAAACTGTGAGATAAGAAATGACTGATGTTTTAAGTGACTATTCTTGGTAATTTGTTTTACAGAAATAGGAAAGTAAGGGAGATATATGTGGAGATGTCAAGTAAGCAGTTGGATATATAAGACTGGAATTCAGGAAAAAAGATTTGGATTACAAATATCTGTTTGAATGTCTTTGGCATAAAAATAGTATTTAAAAACCTCCAAAGGAGTGAAAAAATATGGAGTAGAGACTTCAGAGTAGAGTGAGCCCAATATATATTTAAAATTTTTTTAATTTTTATTATATTGTAGTAAGAACACTTAATATAAGATCTATTCTTTTTAAGTGTGGTTTTTAAGTGTGCAATACTATGTTGTTAACTATAGGCACAATGTTGTATGGCAGATCTCTAGAACTTACACATTTTGCATTACTAAAGCTGTAAACCCATTGATTAGGAACTCCCCATTGTCCCCTTTTCCCTCTGACCACCTAGCAACCACCATTTTGCTTTCTGCTTCTATGAGTTTGACCATTTAAGATACCTCATATAATTGGAATCATACAGTTTCTGTCTGCTGTGGCTGGCTTATTTCACCTGGCATAATATCTTCCAGGTTCACTCACATTGTTGCATGTTGCAAGTTTTCCTTCTTTTCAAAGGCTGAATAACATTTTATTGTATGCATATACCACATTTTTTTAATCCATTCATCCATTAATGAACATTTAGGTTGTTTCCACATTTTGACTATTATTAATAGTGTTGCAATAAATATGAGAGTGCTAATATCTCTTTGAGATCATGATTTAAATTCTTCTGGATAAGTATCTAGAAGTAGGATTACTGGATCATATGTTGTTCTATTTTTAATTTGGGGGGAAATTCCATCCCCATAGGGGATACATCCGTTTGCATTCCCACCAACAATGTACAAGATTTCCAATTTTCCCACATCCTTACCAACACATCTTCTGTTTTTTTAAAAAATAATATCTATCCTATTATGTGTGGAATGATATCTCATTGTGGTTTAGATTTGCATTTCCCTGATGATGAGTGATGTGAACATTTCTTTCATATACATTTTGGCCATTTATGTGTGTCTTATTTGGATAAATGTCTATTCAAATCCTTAACCCATTTTAAAATCAGGTTATTAATTTTGTTTTGTTTTGCTATTAAGTTGAATTCTTTATATGTTTGCAGATTAACAGTAATAAAAACAGTATGATCCTGGCATAAAGATAAACATATAGACAAATGAAATAGAACAGAAAGCCCAGAAATAAATTCATGCATATACAATCAAATGGCACTTGGCAAGGGTACCAATAATCCACAACGGGAAAAGAATAGTCTTTTCAACAAATGGTGTTGGGAAAAGAGAATATTCACATGCAAAAGAATGAGATTAGACCCTTACCTTATAGCATGCACAGTAATCAACTCAAAATGGATCAAAGACTTAAATGTGAGACATGAAACTGTAAACCTTCTAGAAGAAAATATAAGGGGAAATTTTCATAAAATTGGTCTTGGCAATGATTTCATGGGTATGATATCAAAAGCACAAGCAACAAAAGCAAAAATAAACAAGTGGGATTTTGTCAAACTAAAAAGTTTCTGTATAGCAAAAGAAACAATAGAGTAAAAAAAGCAACCCATGGAATGGGAGAAAATACTTTCAAACCATGTATCTGAAGTCCTTCAATATTGAGTCAAGGGGGAGAAGAAAGGGAAAGGAAAGGAGATTGAGAAGGAGGGAGCAGTAGGTAGGAGTAAAATAAAGAGATTATGATAACTTGAAATCATGTGAAAAAAGTATCAAGGAAGAGTAATGGATTGTGTCAAATGCTGATAAGTCAACTAAGATAAGGCCTAATAATTGACCATTAGATTTATCAACATGGAGGTTTTGATGACTCAAGAGCAGTTCTGGCCGAATAATATAGACAAAGAGGAGCTCATTGAGGTGGGTTTAAAAGGGAGTGGAAAGAGAAGAATTAGAGACACAAATTGTAGAGTACTTTGTGGGAGGATTGCTGCAAAAGGTACAAATAAATTAGGCAATAACTTGTGGGGAAAGTGAGTCAGTATAGAAGTTTTCTTTTTTTTTAAGGTAGGAAAAATAGTAGCATGTTTGTGTTCTGTCTGGAAAAATTCAGTAAAGGTGAAAAAGTTGATGAGGGGAAATTTTCTGGAGATGTCCTTGAATAGGTGAAAGGAGTGGAATTTAGTATGAAATTGTAGGGAAATGTTTTAGATAGGGATATGGTAGTCTGTCTTAACAGGTGGGAAGGCAGAACAGTCAGGGATGATGTTGTCAGGTGGATTTATATGTTACTTGGAGTCTGTGTATTTTAGTAATCAGAAATGACAAGGTCTAGTATATGACCATGGGAGTCCATAGTTGAGGTAGGATAAAGATCAAGATGATGGAAAAGAGGATGTTGAGGAAGATAGAGGCCAGGTTTTAGAAGGATCATTTATATTTGTGTTGAGAGTACTATTAGGATTATAGTGAACCAAGAGCTAAAATTAGTGAGGAATGAGGGGAAGTTGGTCTGTGGATTGCTGGATAGGAGATGATATAATCTAATAAATTGAGATTCAGAGCTGGAGGTTTTTAGGAAAAAGGGAGGGAGAATTAAAGTAGTAATGAACACCCAGGATGATACATTCTGTACCACTGAGTCCAGTGGTTTGATGGCTACAGAGGGGAAAAAACAAGCTCCATTGTAAGAGATTCAGGGAAGTAGTAACCTTATGGGAGGTGGGTTTATTAGAACAAGATGGTAAAGGGAATTGTCAGAGAGGTAGAGGTAGAGGAAGAAAGTAGAAAGATTTTGTTGGTTTCAGGAGTTGGGGAGGGGTGGTAAGGGGAAGAAATATGAGGTACGTAGAGCCTTATGAGGATTAGAATGTAGGCAGTGAGGGGGGTCTTGGAATCTGAAGATTCTTATAGTAACTGATATAATGAGGGATAAAGGGCTTAATTAGATTAGTGCTGGGGGATTCAAGCAAATAGCAGCAAGGCCATGAGTGTGGGGAAGTAAGGAATGCCAATTATTAACATATTTTTGTCCATATTGGCATGTTGTGCAGCCAAGTTAAACATGATCTAATTTATGATAAACAAACAACCTCACTTGCACAATAGGAGCCTGTTGGAAATGCCAGCACCCTGGTGGAAAGTCACCAGTGGCTCAGCTCCCAAGAAAAATGTCAAATACTTGGCCTGATTCTAACTGGTGAAAAAACAGGACAGCAGAATTTCCTCTCAAGCCATTCATCCCTGAGCCAGGTTATCATTGTTTGTGATGTTTAGACAAGAGGTGATAGGAAAGAAACAGGTCTTGTGGGCGTGAGTGACACTCCACTTCCCAGGAGGAAGGAAATTATCTCCAAGCAGCCAGGTATGAGGTACTGCAATGAGCCCAGATGGATACATTTCTAATTTGTTGGGAAATCTTCTGAATTTAACAGTTTCTGGTACCTCCATGAAAATCTTGTAATGACCTCAGAGTAAAAGTTGAATATAGAAAACTCTTATGGGTGTGAACTCTTACAAAAGTGTTGATAGATGCACTGAATCTTAGAACTAAGAGGAGACTTAAGATCAATAGAGATCATTTTTTTGTGGTTTCAGAAGTTTTACATTTTGCGGGGGAAGCTGTATTATATTTTATTTTTTAGAAATCTTATGAAGAACCACAATATACATGAAACAGAAAAAAATAAAACTGCATTGGGTGGTTTTTGAGATGCTTTTGAATTTGTTTGTTTTCTATCATTTTATTAAACTGTTGAGAACCATTGGGAGAAACAAAGGTTTGTGTAACATGCAATTGTGACAAAAATTGATCCAAATGCCTTGTCTTGGCTTGGGTTAAAAAAGCATACTTTGTGACAAGGTTTTAAATGCAGGTAGTTTCTGTCACATACTTTTGACAAGGTTTTGAATGCAAGTTATAATCCCAGGGAGTACCAGTAGGCGAGTGGATAATGACACAGGAAGGGGAAAACAGCCAATACATGATGTAGATGCATTAATGTGTAGGTCACCACTATGGGCAACTGGGAAGGCAGTGAAGAACATACCTCAGAGCTACCCTACCTGAGACGAGAAGAAACTAATTCATTTATCTATCAACCACTGTGTTATATTGGTCAAAGTTGCCTCAGGGTGTGAACTCCTTGGAACTTCTTCCCAACTCTGTGTGTGGAAGAATACACCTCTGTGGACAGGGAAAGCCTTTTGGTAGAGAGTCGGAAGTACTGACAGTAGGAAACCATAAGTGTGCTCTGAATGGTGAGTATGAAGGGCAAACAGGGGGGCACCAGTACTATCTGAAATATCCTTCTTTTGAAAGGTGGAGAAGAGGGTGTCCTGAAGAGAGAGAAATGATCGTAGAGCATGACACTGGATCCTTTGTCTCTGACTGCTCGTGCTATAAGACACTCCCTGCCTGTCAAAAAAAAATGCATGTGTTAACACATATATGAAGTTGTTCAACAAATATTTATTAAGCACCTGTCTGTATGTTCTGGACAGTATTTTAGGAACTTGAGATATACCAGTGAACAACATATTCCTGGTCTTATTATGCATGTATTCCAGTAGAGAAATTAAGGCAACAAATAATAAATGTAAGCAATAAGTGAATTACATAGTAAGTTAGAAGACAGTAAGTATTATGAGGTAAGGGTAAGGGAAATAAGGGGTGAAATAGGAGATTGAAAAGGGGAAAAAGAACCATATTCTGGATGTAGTTTGAAAGCAGAGCCAACAGGAGTTAGGATGAGAGGGGATTGTAATTTTAAGTAGTGTTGGTCAAGGGAAACCTCATTGATGGGCACTGTTCATGAGAGGTGAGGGAGATAGTCATATTAGTATCTGAGGAAAAATACTTCAAGTAGAGGGAGTAGTCAGCACAAAGGCTTCAAGGAAGGAACCCATTTTAGCAATAGCAAGGGACCAGACTAGCTGGAGCAGAGCAAGTGAAGAGGCAATAGGACATGAGGTGAGAGAAAAACAAAGAAGGCAAAAAATGTGAGTTTTATAAAACTTTGGGTTTAGTCTGAGTGGGATGGAAACTACTGAAAAGTTTTGAGCAGATGAGTGAGATTATATGACTTAGGTTTAAAAAGGATCACTTCAGTTGTTGCTTTAAGAGTAGACTTTAAGGGGCCAAGGGTGGAAGCAGAGAGACCAATTAGAAGGTTTCATAGTAATCCAGGTGAAAATGAGGGTGTCTTGGACTGGTGATAGCAATGGAGATAAGAAGAAGTGGAAAGATTCTGGACCCATGTTGAAGGTGGTGTCAACTGTTGAAGCTCGTTTTGGGTGTAGACTATGAGAGAAAGGAAGGAAGAAAGGAATTAAGTATAATGGCAAAATTTTTGGCCTGAGCACCTAGAATAGTGCTGTCATTGTTTGAGATGGTGAAGACTACCAGTGGAATAGGTTTCTGGGAGGGACAACAGGAATTGAATTTTGAGTTCTTTGAGTTTAAGATGTCAAGTAGACACCAAATGGACACGTTGAGAAGGCATTTAGGTGTGTAGGTCTGGTATTTTGAAGAGATGTCTAGGCTAGCATGTAAAGTTGAGAGAAGTTGAGAGACAGATGGTATTTAAAGCCATCACACTGAATAAGATCCCCAAAGAACAGGGATAGCCAAGGAAGTGTTCTGGGTCACTACAAAAGTAAGAGGATTGAGATTAAAGGAGGAACTTACAAGGAAACAGAGGAGGGACCCATGAGCAGGAAGAGGGCTAGGAGATTGTGGTGTTTTAGAAGCATCAAAGTGATGAAGACTGAGATGACATTGGAGTGAACATCATGGAGGTCATTTGTAACCTTGACCAGACAAGTTTCATTGGGGTTACACAGGAAAGCATCTTATTTGCATGGCTGTAACTGAAAACAGAAAGACGAATTTGTGAAAGCAGACCTAAACAACTCTTTTGGGAGATTTTGCTACAAAGGAGGACAGAGAGTTGAATATGAGATATCAGGGAAAGTGGGTTTAAAAGATAGTTTGATTTTTAAAGATGGGAGAGATGAAGCACATTTCTGATAGAGAAGATCTACTGGAGCAGGAAAATCAATGTGAGAGAGGATGGTGAGAATTGTTAGAATGATGTCTGTGACTGGGCTTGAGGGGATAGCCTCCAGTGGATAAGTGGGAACATTGGCTTTTAAGATAGGATAATAAATAGTTGAACTTTGGAACTTGCAGGAAGGTACTACGTCTTACATGTACTGTGCATGAATACAGATATTGTAGATGTATCCATAAAGTACTGATTAAGGATTTCTTTAATTAAGTAAGAATCACAGTCATTGGTTGAGAATGGTGATTGGGGGCATAGGGTTTAGAGGCTGAGAAGAGAAGAGGAGGTATGAAGTAATCATACGGATTTATGTGGGTGTGACTAAGAGAATAAAGTATGACTGTTGGACAGCATTAAGAGCCTATTTGAGGTTCATGCTTATGGATCTGAAGTGAGACCAATTATAGATTGTACTTTTTTTCTTTCAGTCATATTCAGCTGCACAGGGGGCAGGCATAGTATAGGCAGAAAGTTGGATTTAATTAGTGTTGTGACTTTGCCATAGTCAATGTGATGAAATAAGGGAGGGGTAAGGGAAATGAGGGGATACAAGGAAGTGAAGTGATTATGATTATTCACCACAGAATAAGCTGGGTAAGGAGGGAGGAGGAGATATCAGTAGGCAAAGGAGAATAAGTTGGCAGGACCAATGAATTGGGAGTCTTATCAGGGATCTTAGTATTGATGGAGTCTGGGCACCAGAGGGTGTGAGCCAGAAAGGTAGGTGGTGATCAGGGAGTGAGATGCATGAAAATTAGTTAATAGAAGGATTGCAATTATGTAAACACAAGGTCATTATGGACACGGCCAAGGGAGTGAGCAGCTGAGGTCAAGTGGAGGACAAGGTCATCTGCAGAGAGGAAGTCTAGGAATTGAAAGGCTAGGATGTTGGAATCATGTGTATATTGAAATCTTCATGAATAAAGACAAAAATCGTGTTATATAGGAAAGAGAATAGAATAAAATAGATCAATAAATACACAGGGTATTATCTGAGTGGTAGATTATTGTTGCTTTAAGTTTATTTCTTATAATCATGCATTATGTTTATAATCAGAAGTAAATAACTAAACCAGGTAAATTTTTGTTTCAGTTGGACTTCAGTCAGGAAAACAGGAATTTATATAACTTTATGCAGGTATTCAGGTGTTATAAACCACTGGGAAGTCTGCAGGAATGAAAGTCAGGGGATCAGCCATCAGTTTTCATTTTGCAAAACCCCCATGGTCCAGAGTCAGAGTGCTGTCACCTCAGAGGCAGATAACTGCAGGAAATTTCTGCTGACTTTACAGCTTCTTCACGTCCTGAGATGAGTGAATGGCAGGGGAATGCAGAGGCTGTTGGAAAACTTATTTGTGCAAAGCCCATGTATTTGGTGCCACTGCTGGAGAAAGAAGAAAATGGCTACTGCATCTTCAATCCTTTCAAATCTCGTGAAAGCATCACCCTGGCAGAATGTAAATCATATCTATCCCTCTGCAAGTAAGGGAATCTGCATGTT
This sequence comes from Panthera onca, assembly GCF_046562875.1. NCBI lineage: Eukaryota > Metazoa > Chordata > Mammalia > Carnivora > Felidae > Panthera > Panthera onca. The sequence continues at coordinate 49,346,124 of NC_138344.1, forward strand.
GTGGTCTTAGGTGCCCAGCCCCTGTGATACAGGGGAGAGGATAGGAGTGGAATGGAAATAAATGCTAATTATAGAACAAAACAAAACAAAACAAAACACATTAAATAATATCTAGTCTACCAAACATTGCTTCATAAAGTCAAAATGCATTTCATAGATCAGTTTTTACTGTCCCGTCTTAAGCTTGGAACTATGCCTTCTTAACTTAATTTCTCCCTGTCTTATATCTACTGAGTCCAGAGAAGAAGACCCTTTCTTTTTCTAGTACCATTTTTGGAGACTGTAGGATCCAGCATCAATGGAGCGGTTTCTTAAAAACTGTGTATATGTGTGTAAGTGTGTGTTTGTGTTCAGTGCACAAATATGTTTACCCCATAAATATTCCCTAGTCTTTAAAAAATTTTTTTTAAATCTTTATTTATTTTTGAGATAGAGACAGAATGTGAGCAGGGGATGATCAGAAAGAGAGGGAGACACAGAATCTGAAGCAGGCTCCAGGCCTCAAGCTGTCAGCACAGAGCCTGACACGGGGCTCAGACTCACAAACCAAGAGATCATGACCTGAGCTGAAGTCGGACGCTCAACCAAATGAGCCACCCAGGTGTCCCTAAATATTACCTAACCTTAAAGGAGGGAAGTTGTTAGTTTTCTTTTTTTTTCTTTTTTGGAAGGTGTTGGTTTTCAATGGAGGACAGTTACCAATGTATCCAGATAGAGTTTAAAGAATAAGAATAACAGAATAAAGGGAGAGAGCAAACTGAGCCAGCATAGCCAGGGATAGCTTTATGCAAAAGACAGCACTTGATCTAGGCCTTCAAGGATAGGGAAGTAGAAAAACCCTTAAACAGGGTTTTAGTTTTGGCTCAGCACTTAACTAGCTCTGTGACTTTTGTTGTCCTCAGAGCTGTTCACAAACATTTCTGCTCTCTTCCTTTTGGCTGGGTAGCAGGATAGCACTTCTCCAGCCTGTTAAAATCAGATGTGGTCTGTGACTTCCTTGGGCAATGAAATGTGAGTGGAAGAGACATATATTACTTGTGTGTAGAAGCATCAACTTGCTAGTGACTGATTCCATCTTTCCTTTTCTTTTTTTGGTAATCATGTAAGCATGTACTAAAATGGAGCCTCTGTCAGTCTGAGTCTTTGAGAGATTATGAACAGATATGCCAGGCATGTAGCATGAGAAAGAAATACACCTTTGCTGGGCTAACCCACTGGGATTTTTGGAGCAATTGTTACAGTGGAGTAACCCTTCCCATCCTGACCCTTAGGGTGACCTTGTGCAAGCCCCTTCATGTGTGGAAGCACCAGTGTCCATGGTTAAGATGAAAGACTTAGAATCAGTAGATTACTTTAGATAATGTTTCTTTTCCAGTGGAAGATTTCAAAAGAAATCTGCCAAGAAACCTAAAGTGTAAATGGTTGCAAGGAGTCCTGGTTGTCATCTAGGCGAAAAATACTGGATAAAGAGCAATAATGTTTTGTCCAGCCCAGCTCAGCTCATTATAAGTTTCTTGGATGACCCAGAATCTGGCAATTCTGGCAGCTTGGTCTTTTTTCTCTCCTAGAGCAAATCTGACTAGTATGAATTTCAGTAGCATAAATGAGTTTTCCTGGGATTTCTACTCCTGGTAAAATGAACACTGTGATTCTGGCTTACAGAATAATCTGCAGAGTCTGACCGAAATGGCTTTCTGGTTTCCCCCTGACACTCTATGACAAAGACAGCTGAAGATTACCTATTCCATGTCAAGAAACCAGTTATGTGACTGGCAGATAACGCTGAGGATTTGCCACTGAGTTCCATTACTCATGCTAGAGTGGACTCAGGTACCTCAGCTGGGGAGACACTGGACCATCTTGTCAGTGAGCATGATGATGTTTCAGAAGCTGGGAAAAACTGTTAAATAGGCTAGTGTGGCCTTCAGAGATACCACTAGTTTGAACTTTTTCTAAAAGAAGGGACCTGGATGTCTCCTGACATCTCTTTCTTCCTCTCCTAATCCTCAGTGGTAAAATGATCATTGGATTCAGACAGGTACACCCATGGAATGGGTCCAGAGGACAGATAAAAGGCAAATCAATTCATAATGGATATTGACTAGATTTGAAAAAACAATTAGAGGTTATTGTCCTTAGGTCTTGTATTATACATCCATTGCATCTGAGAAAAAGACCATTTTCCTCAGGTCTGGTATTTTATTTAAATCCTGTTGAGATTTGTGCTATTTCCACCACTGGAAATTGTCATGAGTCAAAGTATTTAACACCCACTCGTGGTTTTATACAACACACATGTTTTGAGTATCTCCTGTGCTTAAACTGCTGTGTTAGGATACCATGGATAATTATTTACTTCAACATTTTATTATAAAAATTTTCAACCTTAGAGAAAAATGTAAATAATTTCATAATCAGCAACTGGCTTATGTAATTACACATCTAAACGCATTTATTCTTCTATTTATTCATCAATCTATTTGTTGTCTCACCTAAACACTTGAGTATACATATCAGAAACCACAAAAGGTTTTGAGCAGGGACATAATAAAACTTAAGCTGCCTGTTATGAAAATGTTTTCTATTAAAATATGGATGTGGTGGTGTTGGTCCTAGTGGTTATGCCCTTCTTACTGCCTCTGTCCTTCCTTCTCTTAGTTTTAGGAGAATCAGTCATTGATGGATGGGAAGGGTAGAGAATTTCTATAAGGTAGTTGGAAGAGATTAGGATTGGGCTGAACTACATAGGCATGCTTTCATACACGTACTACAAAGATGATACTGGGATGTGATCATGTGACATAGGGCTACTTAATGTTTCTAGGCCTAATTTATCCAGAGCATCATTTCCAAAGTGGGCAACTACTGTGATAGGAGTTTTATCTCTCTCTATATTTTTGTCATCTTTGCAATAGCCCTTTGGATTGTAATTACTCTTCTCATTTTTCTGAGTCTCAAAAAATTTAAGTCACTTGCTTGAATTATTTGGCTGGGAGATGGTACCACTGAACTCAGACTCTAGAAACAATGTTCTCTTTCCTTCATTGGCTTTTGTCCAGAGCTGACATTTATTCTAACACTTGTAAGCCACAGTGCTTCAGAAGTGTTATAAAAGCAAAGGAAATCAGAACAAATGATACCTCTTCTAATAGACAAATAATAGGATCCCACAGTCACATGGTAGCAATTATCCAATGTTCCTTTTGGTCTGTGGACATTGGTGAGGAGAAGATTTTCCTCTTGGGCATTCTGCTAATTTGCTATTGCTGGCACAGATATGCACCTCTCTCCTGGCCTGGCCTCTGATGATCTGATTGGCTTCTGTTCACCAATGGTATACTTTCTTCCCCTCGCCCCTCCCCCCCCCCCACGCTTTTAAGGCAATTGTTGCCCTTCCTGGCCCACCCATGGAATGTCTTGAAGATTTCCCAACCTCATCAGGGACCAGGTGCTTTCCCAATGCTCATATCCTAACAATAGGAATTCAGATTAGGGACTTGCTTCTTGAAGCCAATCCTCTCAATTTATGTGTCAACTTTGGTGGTAAAAGGTGGAAAAAAAAACGAGAGATTGTTAATTCTGAGAGATTTACATATGTCTCTTTTTAAAAGAATAGTGATGAAAAATATATAAAATTTACCATCTTAACCATTTTTAAGTGTACAGATCACTAGTGTTATATATATTCACATTGTTGTGAAACAGATCTCTATAATGTGTTAATCTTGCAAAACTAAACTATGCCCACTAAACAGCTCCTTAGTTTTCCTTCTCCTCAGTCCCTGACATCCTGTTTGTATGACTACCTTAGATACCACACATAAGTGGAATCATGCAGTATTTGGGCATGATTTGGGACTTTTTGTGACTCACTGACTTCACTTGATATTTGTCCTCAGTGTTCAGCCATGTTGTAGCATGTGACAGGATTTACTTCCTTTTTAAGGCTGAATAATATCTCACTGTATGTATATACAACATTTTGTTTATCCATTCATTTGTCAATGGACACTTGGGTTGCTTCCATCTATTGGTTATTGTAAATAATAAGATCATGAATAGGCATGTGCAAATATTTTTTTGATATCCTGCTTTCAAGACTTATGGATAGATACCCAGAAGTAGGATTGTTGGATCATATGGCAATTATATTTTGAATTTTGGGGGAGAACCTCCAGGCTATTTTCCATAGTGGCTGCATCATTTTACATTCCCACCAACAGTGCAAGAGTGTTCCAATTTCTCTACATCTTCACCAACATTTGTTATTTTATTTTTCAGTACTAGCCATCCTAATGGGTGTGAGGCAATATATGATTGTGGTTTTGATTTGCATTTCTCTAATGATTAGTGATGTTGAGCATCTTTTCATTTGCTTATTGGCCATTTGTATATCATCTTTGGAAAAATGTCTATTCAAGTCCCTTACTAATTTTTAATAGATTTAATTTGTTGTTGTTGAGTTCTAAGATATATTTATATGTTGTGAACATTAATCTTTTCTCAGGTATATAATTGCAAATGTTTTCTCCCATCCTGTAGTTTGCCTTTTCACTCTGTTGATTATGTCCTTTGATCATATTTACCTCTGTTTTGAAGATGAGCTTCTATGCTAAGTACAAGAAGAACTTCTCAGATTGGACTTATCTATCTCTGGTATAGCATCTACATTTAACTATCACTTAATTAAAGTCTTTAAAAACAGGTACTGTGTACCATTCAACTCAGTACCCATAGTGCCCAGATCAATAAGTGTTTAAAATAAAAATGAAATTAAATTAGTTTCTCCCTTAGTTTTCATTTATATACACAGGTTTTCTTCACCCAGGGTCAACTTCCTCTCTTTTCAAGGAGTTTCAGAGCAAGCCAGTTCATCAGTTAGGCCTTGAGTGGGAGGATTTCAGCAAGAAGGACTGTTAGGAAGAGGAAGTGGTCACCATCCATTTCCATTGGCAAAGCATTTTCTAAAGTCTGCAGATATTTAGGGTCAGGAAGGGTACCAAGGTATAAAGAACACTGGGCAGAAGTCAGAAGTTTTGGATTAATTCAAGAGATGCTACTCACATAGGATGGGATCTTGGGCAAGTCATTTAAGTCTTTCAGGAAATTTGTTTCCTTGCCTTTAGATGAAAGTTTTGGGGGCATCTGGGGTGACTTAGTAGGTTGCATGTCTGACTTTGGCTCAGGTTACAATTTCACAGTTTATGAGTTTGAGCCCCACATTGGGCTCCTTGCTGTCCAGGGCAGAGCCTGCTTCATATCCTCTGTTCCCCTCTCTCTCACCCTCCCTTACTCATGGTCTCTCCCAAAGATAAATAAGCATCTAAAAAAATAAAATGAAAGTTTTGAGCTCTACAGTCTCTTTCAGTTTTCATGATTAATCTGTAATTCTCATGGGCATTTCCTAATTGTTCATGGAATTGAAGTGTCAACTTGCCTTTTCATCAGATTTGGTATTCTAGGAATTTCTGAACTTATCTGTAATCTCTCTTTTACATTTCCAAAGAGGAAATAGCCAAAGTAGCTAGGGCAACTATTATCTCTTAGTAATCTTGATATGAATTCTTATGATATTTGTGATACAGCAGCCCTTTATAAAAGAACACTAATATTATTTAGTTAATTTACTTAATAACTACCAATCATGTAGCTTTACAAGGAGCTTAGGGGATAATAAATTAATACTAATTATGGCCTCATTTTCATTTCTTTATTGACTCTGGCAAACACTAATCATGATTTTGCACTAGGTTAGCATTTGTTTACTTCACAGATTTTAAGATGGCTGGAGGGACTGGTTAAGTTTCCATATAGAGTTGGTGTTGATAGATTGAATGACTTTTTTCTTTGCCCCTCAAATATTGGAATATGTGTGTGTTTGAAATGTCCCAGAAGTCTAGAAGTGTTTCATGATTCATTTAAAAGGGCTATTAGATGGAAAGCAGAGAGTCCTTAGCTGTAGTTGCTGTTCCCAATGGGATCCTGCTGCCATCAATTATATTAGGGAAGAGTGCAAAGTCATGGCACGTCATTGCTAAAAATAGTCCAGACTGTAGATCAACTCCAAATCACTGCTTATGCTGCAGCTACATACCCAGGCTTGTTTTGCTGCACCTGAGTCTAGGGAATCCTGAAGCCAGGCATTCAGTCACATCTCCCCTTCACACTGCCCCAGCAGACCCCACCACTCCATACACCTACCACACCCTCCCCACTATGCATACACCACACACAATACCACCCACACAAATACATAAAATACACCACACACACACACACACACACACACACACACACACACCACATACAGCACATATACAGAGGAACTGAGAGATGTAATGCTTCACTGAGCATTTGTGTGTGAAATAAGAGGCCCATGAGCAAGAGCAGCTGATTAAGGCAACTAAGTTGCTGTCGGACACATAGGCCTCCCTCCTTCACCTTCCTCTCTGGCCTCTCTCCTCCACCTTTCTGTATTTGTTCCTGCTTTGGCTCTGTTCCCCAAGTCTTTGTCACCACACCACTCAGAGTCTGACTGAATTCCCTTTCAGAATTAAAGGGTCTTTGTGCTGTAAAACACTCCAACACAGCCTGGTGTGAATTATGATGTATTCAGGGGCAGCCAGAGGCCAACTGGGTTCACTCTCCTTCTGTGATCCTCTCAATGCTGCATCTGGCTATAGCAGTGCTGCCTGACAATTTCGTTTTCCTTGAGTGACTGACACTTGTCCTAGGAGTTTCATCAGCTAAGTCCTTCTCTTGTACTTAAGGGCAATGTTTTTGGGAGCTTAGAATAAGTGGAAGTCTTCCTAGAAATTTTAACTCCTCGTCATTTTGATCCAATGCACTACTGGTTCAGCTTTGTGGGTTTTGGGTTGGTTGTGCTGGTGACAGGTGAGAGATTAAATGTCATCTAGGGCATGAAGGCAGTCTCACTCTGCATTAATTCATTTATCATATATCAAGCAAGGGAAGGTAGGGGTGAGACTCAGGGCACTTTGGAAAAATTCTGTACTTTCTAATTTCACCATTTCTATACCCTCAAGTCAGTTAGGGAGAGGTGGGGTGAGTTTTAGCCAATTCTATACAGGTTCTGCATAGATGACATATTAGTTTCTTAGGGCTGCCATTAACAATTACTATAAACTCGGTTTAAACCATCAGAAAATTATTCTCTCACAGTTGTGGAGGCTAGAATTCCAAAATCAAGGTGTTAGCAGGTCTTTACCTTCTCTGAAGGCTCTAAGGGGAGAGTCTGTTTCTTTCCTGACTTTCTTTTAGTTTCTGGTGTTGCCAGCAATACTGGGGGTTTCTTGGGTTATCGATGCATTACTCCAATCCCTTCCTCTGTCGTCACATGGCATTCATCCTGTGCATCTCTGTCTGTGTTTCTGTTTTATCTTTTTGTAAGGACACCAGTCATATTGATTTAGGGCCAATCCTAATTGAGTATGACTTCATTATGACCTGAATATATCTGAAAGATCTTGTTTCCAAATAAGTTCATATTCATAGGTAGTGTGTGTTAGAAATTCAACATATTTTTGGAGGGGTACATAATTCAACTCATGACAGATAGGTTGGCAGGTGAAACTGGCATCCACAGTCTTGGAGCTTCTCTCAAAACCTATGCAACAAAATGCAACAAAAACAGTTGCATTTCTTCATATCAAGATTTATTAAACTTCTTGGATCTGTGGGTTTATAGCTTTTTATCAAACATGGAAAATTTTTGGCCTTTATTTCTTTAGATATTTTTTCCATCCACCCTATCTCTTCTATCCTTCAGGGACTCCAATTACATGTATATTAGGCCACTTGATTTCCGCAGCTCATTGATGCTCTGTTGATTTTTTTTCTGTTTTGTTTTCTTTCTGTATTTCATTTTGGATACTCTATTGCTATATCTTCTAGTTTATTAATCTTTTCTTTTGTAATAGCTCATCTGCTTTTAATCCCATGTAGTATATATTTCATCTTGGACATTATAGGTTTTATCTCTAGAAATTGTATTTGGGTCATTTTGATATTTTCTGTATCTTCACTTACCACATTCAATCTATCTTCTATCTTCTTGAACATATAGAATAGAGTCATAATAACTTTTACTATCCTTACCTACTAATTTATTACCTATGTCAGTTCTCCATTGGTTTCAGTTGATTGGTTTGTTGTTGTTGTTGTTCTGGATTAAAAATTGTGAATTTTTAATTGTGTGGTGCTAGATATTTGTGTATTCCTATAAATATTTTCAAGATTTGTTGTAGAACCCAGTAAAATTATTTAGAAACAGTGTGATCCTTTCAGATCTTGCTTTTAAGTTTTGTTATGTAAGGACAAGAGCAGCATTTAGTCTAGTACACGGTTTCTTAACCTTGTCACTATTGACATTTTGGGTTGGGTAATTCTTTGATTTGGAGGGCTGTTCTGTGCATTGTAGTATGTGTAGAAGTATCATTGGTCTCTATTTGCTATATACCATTAGCTTCTCTTCAGTGTGATGACCAAAATGTCTCCAGACATTGCCAAATGTCCCTTGGGAGGTAAGATTGCCCATGATTAAGAAGTATTGGTTCAGGGCTAATCATCTTCCCGCCCCTCCCCAGGCCAAACTTTTCTGAGCACTCTATCTGGTGTTTTGGGTATCATGAGGTTTTCCACTTTGGGAAGTTGGAACAGGAACTATTTCTGGCTCTATGTGAGACCAAAGGGTTTTTCCCTCTAACCATCTTGGGTGTTTTATCCTGGCTTCAGGTGGTTTCTTACTTAAAACTCAAGGAGGACAGTGCAGATCTCCAGAGTACTCTTAACTCTCTGTCTCTGACTGTCTCTGTTTCTCTGAGAAGCTCTGTCATCTCTAGTATTCTGCTCTGTGAATTTTAGGTGCCTTGGCTTCCCAGCCTTCCAACTCTGTCTCATTAACTAAGAAAGTCAGCCAGGATATGTCTATGTCCTCTCTTTTTGTATCACAACCAGGAGACTTTAAATAAAAACTTAAATGCTTATTTGTTTATTTTGAGAGAGAGAGAGAGGGGGCGGGTGGCAGAGAGATGGGGAGAGAGAATCCCAAGCAGGGTCTGCACTCTTAGTGCAGAGCCTGACGTGGGGCTCAAACTCACAAACAGGAGCGAGATGATGACTTGAGCCGAAATCAAGAGTTGAATGCTTGACAGTCTGAGCTACCTAGGTTGCCCCAGATACTTTCTTGAAGGAGTAAGTTTGGTGGGCAATCATAGAGCTTACCTCACTTGTTTCATTTCTCAGTGATTATTGTCCTTTCAATGCCTGAGGTCTAAAGTTTTGAAAAATGTTTTTTTAGTGTATTTCATCTTTTTTAGTTGTTTTAAATAGATATAAATCTGATCTGTGTTACTACATTGTGGGTGGAAGCAAAAGTTAAAACTATTCCATTTTAACACACAGACATATACAGAGTGCATATATGTGTAATGGTATGGGTACACACATATGGAGTATACTTTTCAATGTTTCTTGAAACTCTAATCTTGGCTTATTGCTCTTTTTACTTGGTAGCTATGTCGTCCAATGTACCTGTGACCATTTAAATCTAAATAAATCAAAACTAAGAAAATTAAAAGCTCAGTTTACTTTGCAACAGCCATATTTTAAGTGTTCCATAGCCACATATGTCTGACGGCTACAGTATTGGGCCATCACATTTCTATCATCACAGAAATTTATATTGGGCAGTGTTGTTCCAGAGTCTATTTGGAAGAAATAATTCAAGCTTGTGACTGTAAGTATTACTTGTTCTCTAAGAACTCCAAATCTGTATTTTCACTGTGGATGTTTTTCCAACATTCCAGATCTGCATATCTAACACCCATATATCTCTACATGGCTTCTTAAACACATTTTTGTCTTAAATTAAACTTACCAGGGTCTTTCTTCTGCTCAGTTATGACCTGATTTTCCCTCTTAGTGAGTGGCATCATCCACTGCCACCCAATTACACAGGCCAGAAACTGGACATTTTGCTCTCATTTAATGTCTCATCCTATCAGTACTGAGTTCTATCATCTAAAAATCTCTAGTAGCCACATGCTTAACTATAGCACCCCTTTTCCTGCCTTTGTTAAGGCCCTGTCTGCTTTGTGCCTTGATTCCTGTGTAGGTCTGCTAACTGAATTTTTCTCTTTCCAACTTCATGCCTCCAATGAAAGTGCCTCAGTGCTACCTAACTTCAAGGATGTGAAAGAGTGTGATCCTACTAAGCTCCTGGAAGGAAGAGAACCAGACCTATTGGTAAGTGTCACTAATGACTATCAAAGAATGTAAGAAGATAACTACCAATTCATTATTTTTATATCCCTAATTTTGAATTTATTTTTCTTCTAGATCTGGAGAATGGGTTGCCTCCAACTATTTATTAGACTCCCTTGTGTTTAATGTCACTCATCCTTGGCTTAGCTAGCTTGTATATGCAATCAAGTTATCATCACTTTATTAAGTGTGGTGGAGCTTTCTAACCACTCTGTGAAAAGAAACAACTGATATTATTTGATATTCAGGTATCTGCCCTAGAGGATTTTAAGTTGATTTTTCAGCACTTAGCACAGAGCTTGAAACATAAAAGTATTCAAAATGTTTCTTGAATAAAGTGAATGTGCTTTGCATATTAAATATTAAGTATTTTATCCTCCCAACTTTACTTTAATAATAGATCTTTTTTTAAAAAACCACCCCTAGAGAAAAGCATGGAAAGATTGAAATATTGACACTGATTATTTCAAGAGGTAGAATGGAGGGAAGGGGAAGTTTTTAACTCTTTTTTAAAAAAGATTTTTCTGTATTTTTTTTAATGTTTATTTATTTTTGACAGAGAGAGTGTGAGCTGGGAAGAGGCAGAGAGACACACACACACAGAATCTGACGCAAGCTCCAGGCTCCGTGCTGTCCTTTGTGGGGCTCCACTCACAAACCATGAGATCAAGACCTGAGCTGAAATCAGACACTTTAACCAACTGAGCCACCCAGGAGCCCCTCTCTGTATTTAAAAAAAATTTTGTTTATTTATTTTTGAGAGAGAGAGAGAGAGAGAGAGAGAGAGAGAATGAGCAGGGGAGGGACAGAGAAAGAGAGAGACACAGAATCTGAAGCAGGCTCCAGGGTCTGAGCTGTCAGCACAGAGCCCAAAGCGGGGTTCAAACTCATGAACTGCCATGAGATCATGGCCTGAGCTTAAGTCAGATGCTTACCTAACTGAGCCACACAGATGCCCCTTTCTCTGTATTTTTAAATTTATTACCCAAAGCAATGTATTTAATTTAATAAATCCAGGGAGATGAAAACAATAATAATAAAAATTCTCCACATTCCAAAACAAAACTAGAACAAACCGCTAATGGCAGCTGGGTTGTGAACTGATTAGATGGGGATCCAGGCACTTTCTGGAGTTAAGACTATGGCTAGATAATAGCTCTAAAAAGAAAAACAGGGAAGACAAGGAAGGGAAAGGATTCAAGTAATGGAAAAGGTGTACTGATGGTTGTAACCACTCAATTCTGCAATTATAGTTAGAGAATAGGCACACACAATATGCAGACAAATGGATATGGCTATGCTCTTATAAAAATTTATTTACAAAAATCAGTCAGCGGGCTGGATTTAGCTCATATGCCACCATAGTTTGCTGACTTCTGTATCAGAGGAAAGGAAGGATTGAGGTAAAGTTGGCAGTAATCTGGGATTTGACCAATCAGGCCTGCCTGGAGGAAAGAAGTTCTTTGCATTCAGGGGCTTCCAGTGATAAGTATTCTGGTTCCCTGTGATGCCTCGTGCTATATTACTATGAGCTACTGAGACCAAAACTGTGAGTTTCCTTCCATTAGCCATATTAATAATCATACCTCTTTGGGAAGGTGTGTGACTAATAAATTCAGTCAAAAGTTAAATATTTCAACTAACATAACTTACTTTAGATATTATATACAAAGGTGAATTTAGTTATTACCATCATAACCTCAAACAGAGAGCTGATGAGTAGAATGGGCCAGGCCAGGTCAGGCCAGGCCAGGCCAGTGGGAGTCTACTTCATTTCCTTGTGTCTTTCAAGGTGCTTGTATCATCCCTTCATTATGTCTGTGGCTTTGCTGACCTCCTTGCAAAACTCACTGTTTGAATTCATTCTTGATAATGCTTTTTTCTTTTGGGCCATTTCTTGCCTGCTTGGTCTCCATGCAAGGCAGGGCCTCTCTCTTGCTTCCTTTGCTCTTCCTCCTGCTATTGGGACTTTAAGTTATCAGCCTGTCAATGGCTCTATCATTAGCACCCTTGATGTGTTATTTCTGTTGTGTAGATGCTTTCTCATTGCACTCACTTTGTGAGTCTTTATTTTCTGCTTCTCAGGACTATGCAGGCATGCATATAGAGGATGGTCCTGGAGTTGCCTTCCTAACAAAATCCATGAAAAGTATAGGGCCCTTTCTCTCAGTATAACCTTTAATTTTGGGGTAAAATAGGAGTCTGGGCTCATATTAATGGGCTGTCAGGGCAAAAGAAAGACTTTCATATATATTATCCTTATGTCTTGGATATTTTCTTGCCTCTTTATTTCAAAGCAACCTTGAAAGATGAGAAGATCAGAGTTTCTCAGTGCCCTGAGTGTTAACATCTGTGGAAGAGCTGTTTGGTTGTATTTCTTTACTGCAGTTCCTATAGCTGTTTCTCCTGTCTAATGCTCCCTTGCAGGGGTGAACTTAAGAAGATGAAGTGTTCTGACACCATCATGCTGAAGCCCAGTAGAGGGCCCTCAGAGTCTTTTTTTTTTTTTATGCTAGAATATATCCTGCTGTGGATTCTGGCTCTGTTAGGGTCATTAGAGAACCTCACCCACCCAGAGAAGGTCCTAACAGAGGTGGAGAAAATTTTGTTGTATGGAATGATGTGTCATGAGATTTTAAAAATGTTCACCTTCCAGGAGAGTTCCCACTGCTGATATTATTTACACATCTATTGATATCTTTGTTTGCACTGAAATCACATGGTATCTTAGTTGTCAACATAAACTGAGAAGTAATAATGAAATATTAACCAAACTTTTTATGCTTGTGCTCTGGATTGTTCTATCTATGGGCATTAAGCTAAAAGGTTCATAGCACTATGTTGTAGATAAACTTGGATGAGAATAAATATTTTACAAATGTAGCATCAGAAGATTTATGAAATGGCCTTTTTGGGACTGATCCAAGTACCTGACCAAAGAGAAGAATGGCCTGATTGAAGTGTGTTCTCTCATCCTAATGTTTGGAAATAGGCATGAGAGCACAAGGTCCCAGAGTTCTCAGTTAGCTAAGCAGCTAATGTCGGCCCAAGAAGAGTATAAACTCGGTTCAAAAGCATTCCATTCAGTCTTGGGGAAGAGGTAAGACTCTTTCAGGTTTCCAGTGTTGGCCATTAAACTTCATTTCATAGGTCTTGACTTTACAAACTTGAGTACCATGCCATGAGTGTTTAATTTAGTCAACCTCATTAAGAGTGACAAGAAAACTAGAAATAATTACAGATAATAAGAAGGCTACATTTTCTGTCTGTATTCAGGAGCAGTCATGAATAGGATACGAGGACACATAAAGGACTGCAGTTGAGGATCTGGTGAAATAAATATCAAGGAATGGAGAGGTCCCTTGAGGGGTTGGGAGAACCTACTGTTTTGGGGTTGGGCCCTACATGAAATATGTGGGAGGAAGACTTTTCCCAGCATGGAAGCCCAATCCAAACTTCTGATGGGATTATGGGTATCTACAGAGTATTATGGGGATTACTGGAATCTAATTCTCATAAGAATCATGGAAGAAGCCCATGGGGTTGAGCCACATATGTCCTTGTGCCCAACTCCATCCACTTGAGATATGCCTCAAAATCTAAATATAGGACCCTGGTGGGGTCTTTTATGAGGCTAGGGTTTTCCTGAGAAAAAAACTCTAGACTGAGTGAGTGAAGGAGGCAGGGTCTATCTTCCAGAATAGTGAAATGACAAGAGCACTAGCATCTTTTGGTCCTAGGGTTTTTAGACTTGCCTTTGCTAGTTTGCAGCAATGTAACCTTAAACAATTTACCTTTCTGTGTTTCATCTTCCTTTTTTTTCTAGAAAATTAGGGAGTAGTATTCCATAAGTTCCAAGATACCTTCTAGGGCTAGGTAAGGATTTGAAGAAAAAAATAAAAACTAACTAGCAAGGAGAGGTATGACTTCTTCAAATATGCCCCGGATGATCACTGGCTAGCATGGCCCCTACTGAGTACTCTCCTTTGCTTTTTTGGAAGTTAGTTGATTCCTATGTTATTGTTTTCCCCCTCTGTCTAAGCCAAGCCCTTCAGGTCTGAAATTTGGGGGAATTGTTGAACAAATGTCTCCTCCCAGTCTCCACAAATTATGGCTTTGAGTGAGTTCGATTCTTTTGGTCAAAACTTGCCAGTTATCCTTCATGCTACAGCCTATTTCAGGATCTGTCATCTAGCTGGTTGTAGTCATTCCTTGACTCTCTTTTATAGACCAGGTCAGCCTATACTTTGTCAGTCAGTGGGTCTAATGAAGGCACAAATGCAAAAGGAGCCTTTATATGAGGAATAGTAAATATGTGACCCATGGGTTTCTCCTTCTGCTTCTGAGCTCATGACAACCTCAGAGTCCTTCTCAGCACAGTGTTTGAATCAGTAACTCCAGATTAAAGTTGGCTTATTAAATGAAACATGTGTCATCCATAGTCTTTATCTTAGTATTGCAATGACACCTCTGCCAATTTTGTTTAACTGTGTATTCCTAAAGCATACTGATTACCGGCCACAGGGAACCTAGTCTTCCAGAGCCCTCACTAAGATTTCCTGTATTCCCATCACCACATAGCCATCTTTGTTTTGTTATTGTCTATGTATGAGAATGATGCCTATCCAGTCTTCCATATGACTGTTAGTCCTTATCCCATGGGAAAACACACCTCTTCCACTTGCAAATATCTGTCAAAGGCCAATTACTATCAATACATAGCAGCTGGTGAGAGAAAATATGCTACCAAATGGTTTCCACGGTTTCAGTAAACTCTCATGAAATGTTCTGTTATAGAAGATGGTAATTTCAGTAGAATCCAATGACCCTTCTGTTGTATAGACTGCAAATGTTTAGTATTCATATATACTAATAAAAATATCTGAAAAGCTGTTTTTTTCATTTGGAAAAATTTCCAGACGTCATTTCAACATTACTATATGGAACACAATCTTGTTTTCAGGAAAGAAACTCAACTTAAGGTCAATTCTGACCTGTGCTTACTTGGAATCAAAGGATTAAAAAGCTAGTCTAAAAAATTTTGTTTCAACAATAATAAATATAGCATTATAGATGTCAGCTGCTTATATTGGATAAAGCAATACCCTCAAACTAACTATACTGTGAGTTTACCTCTTTCCCTTATAGGCATACACTTTTTAAGAATGTCTTTTGCAGTCTGCCATAAGGTATATTTGTATATTAATTTTGAATAAAGTCATCAGGAAAAGAATAGTTGGTACCTGATGGACAAATATAATTAAAAAAATCTTCTCTTAACCCAGAAATCCTCTTCACAAAGGTAATAGAGAAAGAAAACACATTTGTTAATGAATAAGCATTAGCCAGAATGTGCCACATGTGACAGGCAATTTGTTAAGAAATTGCAGATTGAAAAGAATCACACCCCCTTACAGAGTCAAGCAGATATGAACCATTACATATATGTTTTCAAGATAAACAATAACTGATTCTTAAATAAGAGGACTTGACAACACCATTTGTTACACATAATTCATGCTAACTTTACCTGGAAATTGGGGTGACCATCTGTGTTAGATAAATTGCTTTATCTAGAGAAAAATAAACTTCTTATCTCTTTATATCAAGAGGTAGTTCTGCAAATTTGAATATGGTGCCCACTCAAATTTGGCCCCTACTCTCTAACAGAGAGTGGGAGATGGGGGTGCTATCTTCTTTGATGTTCAAACAGATGGTTCCTTTTTAAAGTTTATTTATTTATTTTCAGAGAGAGAGAGAATGAGTAAGACAGGGACAGAGAGAGAGGGGGACAGAGGATCCAAAGTGGGCCCCATGCTAACAGCAGAGCGCCTGATGTGGGGCTCGAACTCAGGAACCATGAGATCATGACCTGAGACTAAACCCAGGTGCCTCCCCAACTCCCCTAAAAAAGAATGGTTCAAACAGATCATAAAATAGACAAAAGACCAGCTGACAAAGGCCCATTTGGTCTTCAAAAGGATTTGTATACATTTCAAAGAGCTGAGAAAGTACTTATAATTTCAATTTTTTAAAGGTAAATGCTCAAGGAGAAAGGAAGAGAGGAAATCTCTTCCCCTTATTTTCAACAGGGAGAATCAACTTATTTTTCATTTGTATTTGTGTTCACTCATCTAAACATTTGAGTAAGAGGAATCTAAGAAGACTGAACAGAGCTGTAGGAGCCAAAATGGTGAAAGAAAAGAATGTACCTAGAAAATGGGAGACCAGGTATGTGGCTTACCCTTATACACCCAAACATTTCCTGGCAGTAAAGAGCTCTATTTGCCCAGGAAGGAAATGGAAACTCTAGGGATTAAAGGTGGTATAGAAGGGATGAGAAACTAGTTTCACTGAAGCCCAGCCCACTGTTCTTTACATTCTTCTTCCCAAGCCTGTGAGCTGGAACTATTATTTAGTTGATTTCTTCCTGTTGATATTGAAGACATTTAATTATGCAGCTCCTTTCCATCTTTTCTATGTTTATTGTTCACTTTGTCCCAGTTTTTCTTCAAACCTCAGCTTATTACAGGTTTTAGCCAACATCATACCATTTTAAAAATAATTCTAAGAACTCTTTTATATTCATACTTAATGAGGCATCTTATTTCCAACTTTTCTACTTTTTTTAGAGATTCTGGGGTCATCAGAGAACCTCCAGGGCACCTACATTTGTCCCTCCTTAT
The DNA here is from genome assembly GCF_046562875.1 of Panthera onca. NCBI lineage: Eukaryota > Metazoa > Chordata > Mammalia > Carnivora > Felidae > Panthera > Panthera onca. Next base: position 49,363,094 of record NC_138344.1, read on the forward strand.
TTAGTCTTCTTTTTCCTGTTCTCATTTTGAAAACAATCTCATATAGCACTTATTTGAATATGTTTATTATTTAAGTCAAGATTTGATACTAGAGAATAAAAATTATTTTAAAAATCTTCCAAATTTGTGAGTCACTTTCTTTTCTGGAGACCAGAGTAAAGAATCAATTTTACCTTTCTTTTGAATGTCTTGGAATTTGGCTTCCCAGGTGGTATATATTCTTGACTGTATCAACTTCCACTTTTGCCAGCTGTTGCAAAATCCAAGACTTTCCCTGAAGGGTTTGACATTTCTATTTAACCAAGTCTTTATTTCCTATTAGAAAAGCAGTTTCATGGGTTACTTTCTATACTTTCAGAGAGAAACACATTTTGGAAGCAAAGTCCAGACTTTCACAGATAGGATTTGACCAAACGAGGTGTCTTGATTATTAATCACCTACATCACTTGTAGAACATGTACTTAAAAAGTTAGTAATCTATATCAAGATTTCTTTACATATTTTTTCAATTCTCTATGTGATCTGTGGTATAATTATAGATTATATACTGCACCTTACAGCCCCATATTTCCTAAAACCAAATGCTCTGCAGCTTCCTTCTACTCTCCAATGTATATATTTTCTTGTAGGTGTATATTTCCTTGACAATAAGATTTATGATGTATTTCTCCTAATCAGCTGTTTTACTTAAATCTGGTCTCTATTTCCTCTGCTGTATTCCAGCTGTGTCCTCCTAACTAATCTTGATGAAATCTGTTGGGGAGATTTACTGCTTTCTACCTCATAGTCCACTTGTTTTAATACATTTTTTAAATCATGCTGAAACTTCTATAATGGACAGAAATTGTCTTTGTATTTATTTTTCCCTATGGTGCCTGTCATAAGGTTTGATACATAGGTGGGTGATAACCATAAATAAAAGAGTGAAGATAAAGTCTGTTAGTACCAATTATGAATTAACATAAGACCAATATTTGAAAATATTTTTTTTATTGTTAAGCTGTAATAGAGTAATCAGGGAAATAAGGAAACAGGATACTTAATTTAGAAGTGAAAACAGGACAAGTAGACCAAAATTAATGGACAACTCAGAGACAAAGATCAAACAAGAGTAGTGTAGGTATGTTTATAGGAATCAGAAACAACAACAAAAAGGAAATATATATAGGACAGAGTGATTTATAAACCAAAACTAGTTTAGAAGGACTTTTATAATTGGTTATTTTATCTATGAATCCATGTATGAGTAACACATGAGGCAATAGTGAGTGGAGTTCTTATCTACCACCCTCATGATTCTGAGCAGAATTATGTCTGATAATCCCATGCTTTGGACTCTAGCTTCTCAGCCTTTGAATATATATTGTGGCTTATTTCAATGGTAAGTGGGACAGAAAAAAGGTACTTTTATTTATTTCCTTCATTAGGAGGATGGGAAAATATCCTGAGTTTAAAAACTGATTTTTAGAAAAAAAAACAGAAGCAAACAAAATCTTCCTTTGAATATTCAATGAAGTTAAGGCCTTAGTAAACTTTGTTTGGTTTAAATTTGTTATGAGCATATAGTAGATTACTTGAACTGAGGTGTATCTTCCAGTGATGGGCATGTTCTGCCAGGCACTTAACCTGCCTCTTTATTAAAATGATTACTAAAATAGCTCAAATTCAACAAGACATTTAAAGCAAGTTATAGGATACAAATACAATGTAAAATAAAGTGTCTTCACTTTTGAAGGATTTTGTCCTTTTTAGGTGAAGTTAATCATGGGTAGTATCTATGGAAGTATTTTGGGAATTAAAGGCCTTAGCTCTTAAATATAAATCCTATTCCATAAGCCAATTCTGCCTATCCATTAGGCCAGACTGGCCTTGGCAGAGAGGCTTTCCCAATTTGAAAAGTAAGATAAAAGCAGAATATGGGGGAAATCATATTGTTTGACCTGTGTGATGATGTCCCAGAATCAGGAAGGGAGGGCGCTTCCTATAAGTGGGTTCAGAGTAGGCAATCCATCCAGAGACCAGAACACTTTTAGTTGTTGGAGGGAGAAATAAATTATCCCACCACTGTGCTCCAGATGCTCCTGAGGGTGCCATTTGGATGGAACTTCTTTCTGAGAAACAAATGAAAAACATGCTTTTCAACCCTCCTGGCCCATGCTTCTTTCAAGCATAGCTCTGATCCCCTCTTCTAGGAAACTGACTTGAGTTGCTGGGCCAGGTTAACTGGGTGTTAGCAATTCCATCCCCCAACCCCCACCCCGCTTCGACTTGTATTGAAATAAAAACCACTATTTGAAAATACAAACATAAGAAATAATTTTTTACCTTGTTAATTACAGGAGGCTCTTGGGATATTTTTTCTCTGCCTATAGTGATTTTTTTCTGCCTTTGGTGACTTTTTTACTCTGGAAAGTTGCCACTCTTCCTTTTGCTGGCATTTCTCAGGTTGGTGCATAGATATGTTAGCAATTGTCTCTATACACCAGGAGTTTGGGTGGCAGCTGTGGTTGATCTCTTATTGACGATTTGCAATATGTGGTTCTGTACATGGGAATCTTTTTTTTTTTTTTCAACGTTTTTTATTTATTTTTGGGACAGAGAGAGACAGAGCATGAACGGGGGAGGGTCAGAGAGAGAGGGAGACACAGAATCGGAAACAGGCTCCAGGCTCCGAGCCATCAGCCCAGAGCCTGACGCGGGGCTCGAACTCACGGACCGTGAGATCATGACCTGGCTGAAGTCGGACGCTTAACCGACTGCGCCACCCAGGCGCCCCGGGAATCTTTAATATCTACCTTTAAATATCCTCTCTCAACCATCTTTCTAAATATCTTATATTTGGGAAAAATCCAAATTTATTTAAAAATGAACATATGTTAGCCTTTTTAAGTTAATTTGTTCATTAAGCAAATATTTGTTAATCACTCTTCCATTCCTAGACACTCTCCCAGGCCCTGGAGGTATAGAAATGAGCAAGACAGAGGTGGTAAAAAATCTCATGGATCTTACATTGTAGAAAGAGAGGGGAGTGATGAGACTGAAAATGAATAAAGAAGTAAATATGCAAATGCCATGATATAATTTAGGTAGCTATAAATGCTCTGAGAAAAATAAAATTGGGGGATAAGATTAAAAAGTATTGGAAATGGGGTGAAAAACACCACTTTGTGTGGTCTAGAAAGATATCTATGGAAAAGTGACATTCAAGCTGAGACTCCAGTGACAGCCATGTCACTGTCTCTGGGGCTAGAGTATCCAGGTAGAGAGACTGTCAATGGCAAATCCTCATATAGAATGAACTTTGCAGGTTCAAGAAACTGCAGGCCACTGTAACTGGAACTAATAAATGATGAGAAGAGTGGAAGGGATGGGATCTGAGAGGTAGTGTCTCAGGATGTCTTCACTTTAAGAAATTGAGAACTGTGACTCAGACTGGATTAGACAATAAGGAAATTATCTCACAGGGGATGTTTGAAGATAGGCCAGGCTCCAGGGTTAGTTGACATCATCAAAATGATCTATGACATCATTAAGATGCAGGTTTTCTCCACCTCTTTACTATGCTATCTTTTGGCAGCTTCCCTTATGACCTCAAGCTGGTTGCGGTTGGTTTAGATACTATATTCAAGCACAATACATGGAGGAGAAGAAGGGGATTCCCAGAAGCAAATCATCTAATTTCCTTTCCTGTATCATTTGGCTGAGTTTGGATCTCAAGCCCATTTGTTTAAAAAACAGCGGTAAGAATGGAGCTACCACGTTTGTTTATTCTCAGTTGTTATCAAAATGTGGTCTCTGAAACAGCAACATGAGTATTACCTGAGAATTAATTAGAAATTTAAGACTTAACAGAGAAAAGCAAATATCATATATTTGCACTTACATGTGAAACCTAAAAGCAAAACAAGACAAATGAATAAACAAAAAGTGGAATCAGGCCTATAAATATAGAGAACAAACTGATGGTTGCCAGAAGGAAGGAAATGGTGGGGGGAATGGGCATAATGGTTGAAGGGGATTGGGAGATACAAGCTTCCAGGTATAGAATGAATAAGTTACAGGGATAAAAGGTACAGAATAGGGAATATAATCAACGGTATTGTAAAGCATTGTATGGTGACAGATGGTAGCTATACTTGTGGTGAGCATAGTATCACATATAGACTTACCAAGTCACTATGTTGTAAACTTGAAATTAAAGTAACATTGTGTGTCAACTATACTTCAATTTTAAAAAAGAAATGCAAGACGTACAGAATCAGAAATTCTGTAAGTGGCATCCAGTCACTAATGTTTTTATAAGACTTCCAGGTGATTCTGATGTACACTCAATTGTTATTCTTAGCTTTAAAGCATATAGCAAAGAGAACAAGGTATTAATTTGTGAGATATATGGACAGTTGTAACCTGTCTCTAAGTTTGAGAAAGTCAAAGAAAAGTGATTAGCAGTATTTCTACAGGTAAACACAGGCTAGGGAAGCTCATGTCAACTTTACCATGTCTTAAGGCAAAAGGAGAGAGGAAAGTAGATTTTAGTTATACCTAGAACATTAAAGCAGTGCCTAGTCTAAGTAAATTGGTGGCATAAATGAAAGGTCACCTGGGATTTGAATAAGATTAACTCAAACTCCCATTTCAAGTCCTGGAGCAATCCAGTGTCTTTCAGAAAGTTTATAACTTTTGGACGTGAGGTTTGTCTTCCTTCTTCTTCTTTTTAAAACTTTCAGAAAGCAGACATTATTTTTTAAGAACAGTTTTAAATTTAGAACAATTGAACAGATAATACAGAGAGCTCCCAAATGCCACCCACCTGTTTCTCTATTATTAACATTTTATATTAGCGTGTTACATTTGTAATAATTAATGAACCAATTTTGAGATACTGTTTTTAACCTAAGCCCATAGTTTATTTAGATTTCCTTATTTTTATGCAATGTCCTTTTTCTGTTCCAGGATCCCATCCAGGGTGCCACACTACAGTTAGTTGTTGTATGTTCCTCTTGGATATGATGGTATCTCAGATTTTCTTGTTTTCCCGACAGTTTTGAGGAGTACTGGTCAGGTATATTGTAGGATGCTTTGCGAATGAAATTTGTATTATGCTTTTCTTGTGATTAGACTAGGCTGATGGGTTTTTGGGAGAAAGACCAAAGACATAAAATGTCATTATCACTGAGGGCACACATCAGTATGATTTATGAATACTGATGTTGAGCTTGATCATGTGGCTGAATTAGTGTTTCTCAGATTTCTCTATAGGGTGGAATATCTACATAATTTATTGGTAATTCTTCTGCGTGGGAGATTTGTCTCTTTTCCCCATTTATTAATTTATTTAACCATCCATTTATGGTTTTTAGTTTTTGGGTTATAATCCAACGCTACTTCATTGTGTTGCTCAAATTATTTCAGCTTTGGCCACGAGGGACTCTTTCAGTTTGTTCCCGTGACTCTTTAAATGCCACTGGAAGTTTTAGTTAGGGGAGAGAGATTCTTTGATATATCTGCTGAATAGAGAATAGATTGTAAACAAAAGCAAGAATAAATATAGGGAGGAATTTAACCTAGAGAAAACTGAAAATGGCTTGAACTAAAGTGGTAGCAATGGAGATAGTGAAAGGTGGCTGGATTTGGAATATGTTTCAGAGGTAGAATCCACAGTGTCAGCTGATGAATGGCATGTGGGGGTAGGGTAGAGAGCTGAAGGGAATGAAGGAGACAAATCCTGGATAAAAGTAAAGGACCAAAGGCCCAAAGAATCAAGAGTAATAGGTGAGTGGTGGTGCTATCAGGTGAGGTAGGAAAGTTGGCAGAGGATCAGGTTTTGAGCTTGGAAGTAAATTTCTGTGCTGGGCATGTTAAATTTGTGGTTTTTTTTTTTTTTCTATTTTATACTTTTTTTTTTTTTATTTTTTATTTTTTAATATATGAAATTTACTGTCAAATTGGTTTCCATACTACACCCAGTGCTCATCCCAAAAGGTGCCCTCCTCAATACCCATCACCCACCCTCCCCTCCCTCCCACCCCCCATCAACCCTCAGTTTGTTCTCAGTTTTTAACGGTCTCTTATGCTTTGTCTCTCTCCCACTCTAACCTCTTTTTTTTGGGGGGGGGGCATGTTAAATTTGAATGCCTATTAAACATGCTAGACACATTAAGTGAACAGCTCACAGGTTTGCAAGTTGATAAGTAGGTTTGAACACAGGGAAAGGTCATGGTTGGAGGTGTAAATTTGGGAATGCTTAGCACCTAGATTGTATTCAGAGTCATGATAATGGAGAGTTCTGTAGCTACATGATAATGCTTTTAGGGAGGGGAGAAAGACCCAATAAAGAAGACTATGAAAGAGAAACCAATAGAAAAAACCATGGAGTCCGATGTCATAGAAGCCAAGGTAAGAATGGATTTCAGAAAGAAGGTAATAACACTGCAGAATGCTGCTGAGAGATTAAGGAAGATGAAAGCAGAAGATTTCTCATAAATTTGGCAAAAGGGATGTAGGTGGTAATTTTGAAAAGAGCTATTTTAGTGGAGTGGTGGGGATGAAAGTTTGTTTAGAGTGGTTTCAGAAAGAGTAGATAGTGAGAAAGTAGAGAATGACTATTGGCAACTCTACATTAATTTTATTGTAAGAGGTATCAAAAAATGGGATAGTAGCTGTGAGGTAATGTGGGTGTTGGTTCACAAACCAGCCCTCTTAACTTGGAGGGCAAGAAGAGACTGAATAAAGAGGCAGACTATTCCAGATTGGTAGTTTTTTTTTTTAAGTTTATTTATTTATTTATTTTGAGAGAGAGAGAGAGAGCAAGCAGGGAGGGGCAGACAGAGGGAGAGATTGAATCTCAAGCAGGCTCCATGCTGTCAGCACAGAGCTTGATGCAGATCTGGATCTCATGAACCATGAAATCATGACCTGAGCTAAAACAAAGAATCCTCATGCTTGACTGACTAAGCTGCCCAGGCACCCCAACATAGGTGGCAGGTTTTAATAAGCAAGAGAATTTGTTTATAAACCTCATCTTGGACAGCTGAAAGATGAGTATATCTCTGCACCCACTTGCCAGAATCTTAAATGTTTATAAGGAGGCCTTAACTGGGTTCAGTCATGTAATATGTCCAGATGGTCTCAATGACTCCTTATTTTCTCAAGGCTGTGTCCTTGGTCAGCCTCTAGTACAGGGAAGGCAAAGAAAATGCATATTCCAAGGACAAAAAAGTGAGCAATGAGCCTCTGATTGCCCCAGTCCAGTTTGGAGGTCAACCAGCTGTCACATCCTTTTGATGACCTCTTCAAATTTTTTTTAATGTTTATTTATATTTGAGAGAGAGTGAGATAGCGCATGCACATGCACACACTCGTGTTGGGGAGGGGCAGAGAGAGACTGAGACAGAATTCGAAGCAGGCTCCAGGCTCTGAGCTGTCAGCACAGAGCTTGATGCAGGGCTTGAACTCACAAGCCCCAAGATCATGACCTGATCCGAAGGTGGACTCTTAACCAAATGAGCCACCCAGATTCCCCTTGATGACCTTTTTAAATAGTGGGCTCAAGGAAGATTTTTTTTAAAAGATATGAAATATTTAAGTATGCTTGTATGTCAGTGGGAATGATCCAGCAGAAAGAAGTAAAATGATAATTAGAGAAGAGAGGAAATTGTTGTTATTTAGCAGAAAACAAAGGGACTTCAGTATGGGATGGTTACGTTTGAGAGGGAAAGAGGATATGAGAATGTCTGAATATTGAGAAGTCCTAGGAATTAAAGAGAGTAAGTAAAATATGCTAAAGGCAAACTTTAACTTAAATTTAGGACTTGGGTTGCTACAATTCTGGTGTTTAAATCTGTAGCTAAGTCTGGATAGACATCTTTTCTGCATGTATCTTAAACTGAAGGGTTGTATAGGGATGAGTTTCCTGAAAAGATGCAAAGAAATACAAAGGAAATTAAGCTAAATTGAAAAGCATGCTGGCTAAAAATTTACCAAGGGAGATTGTAGGAATTAACTATAGCAAGATAGCAGGAGTATAAACAAAAAAAAGGGACATTGAAAAAAAATCAAATGACAATTTTAATTGGCTTCTGAAGGGGAGATAACTTGGATCAAATTGAAAGTCAGAGAGGAAAGAAGAAGGTTAATTGGACATGGTTATTTATAAGTTTGTATGTCTTAAATTTCTTTGTCTATGAAAGTACCAACTATGTTATGCTTACGTAGGCAAGAATTGTGTATGAAAAAACTAAGCACATTCTGGTGATTTTTCAGAAGTATACTGACAGTATCACCTTTGAAGAATTGCATTGTGACCCTTTCAAGACAAGAATGAGAACTCTGCAGTTGACAACGTGGCCTGAGGGAAGAAAAAGAGAAGGACAATTACCAGGATGCGGGAGTAGCACATGTGCCACGCCACATCATTCCAGACACTACATTCCCCCTTCCCAATACCTCATTTCCACCCTGTATGCATACAAATATTTCTTTCAAAGAAGAAGGTAGCTATTTTTGAAAGCTGATAGAATGGGATGGTTAAGAATTTGGGCTTTGGGGTAAATTGTGTTTCTTCTCAGTTTTATTACTCATTATTTAACATTTTTCAGCTAAAACTTTCTCATCTGTCTAATTATAATAACAACAGTACTCTCATATTCCGTGAGATTAGTGTGAGGTTTACATCCAAATCATACCCAGAATCACACCTTTTTAAAGAAAAAATACTTTCATATACGGAAGAGGAAGCAAATAACAAATGATGAACTACAATGTCTAGGGTGTTTTATGTACATTATAATATTTATTATTGTTATAAGTCTTGGAGTTAGTTGGTTTTGTCTCCATTTTACAAATGAGAAAACAGACGTTGATCAAGGTAATTATCCAAATCCACTCAACCAGAGGGTTAAACCCCTGTCTGTCTGATTTATAAACTATGCTTTTTCCCTTACATAATGCTACCATTCACTCCACTGATTTTAAGTTGAGGCCCAAAATAAATTAAATAACCAATATAATTGTGATTTGTATTTGTTTTGGCATACTGTTTACATAGACATGCCCACTGCTATTCCCACTATTAATTTTAGAAGTGTTTTTCAATGTTGGCTGCAAATTGGAATAATCTAGGCAGATTAACACCATTATTGGCCTGGATCTGATGCAGAGATTCTGAATGAATTGTTTTGTAGACATTTTTAAGCTCTCTAGGTAATTCTAATGTACAGCCAAGATTAAGAAGAATTGCACTAAAGGAAACTCGATTCCCCACAGCCTTTTTGAGCCGCAGTGGTTATTTTTTTGGGTCATATGATCCTGTAATACTCCCTCTTTCCCCTACAATTTGTTGGGTTAAAATTAGTTTATAGGATGATTAGTGGCCCATGGCATATCTTTATATAAAAAGATTGTATGGGCTAATCAAATGCTCTCTTTTTTGAAATTCAATTGGAAAATACCAAGAAAAGAAAGTTGTAAGCTAGTAGTTTCCAAACTTTATTGGGCATTAGAATTAGCTGGAAGCTTTTAAAACTTTCAATGGCCTGCCTTAACTCCTACACATCTAGTCAGAATGTCTAGGGTGGGAGCCAGGCATTAGTGTTTTTTTTTAATGTTTATTTTTTGAGAGAGAGGGAAAGAAAAAGAGAGAGAGAGAAAGAGCATGCACTCAAGTGGGGGGAGGGCAGAGAGAGACTGAGACAGAATTGGAAGCAGGCTCCAGGCTCTGAGCTGTCAGCACAGAGCCCGATGCAAGACTCGAACTCATGAACCGCGAGTTCAGGCCCTGAGCGAAAATCAGACACTTAACTGACTGAGCCAGGAACCCCAGGCATTAGTATTTTTTTGAAGATCCCAGGTAATTACAAGGTGCATCAAAATTTGGGAACCACTGCAGTGAAAAGATAGGAGCTTAAGCCTAATGGTCATGATGTAGAGCAATATTTTTCAAATTTAAATGCTGATTCTGATTTAATAGGTTTGGGGTAGGGCACAAAGTTTCTAACAAGCTCCCAGGTGAATACATAATGCTGGTCAACTGTATTAGCATTATGCCGAATACATAATGCTAGACAACTCTCTAAGTAGCAATAAGAATCTAAGAAACCGTGGGGGGAAGCACAAACCAAAATGAGGAATGGAGATTATGAGATTAACAACAAAAAAGATATAGAATAGAACAGCACTACAATAAAATTCTCTGAGCTCCTGATGCTGAGATTTGAAGAGTTTCCTTGGATATAGAAAGAACTTTAAATGCCTGTTGTTCCTTAAAATCCAGTTTGGATTTTCTGACCTTCTTGGTGTGTGTGTTTTTACACTAAACCTTTATTAACTGAAGCAAGCTGCACCAGATACTTTGGTTGCTTTGCAATTTGTTCCTTTTTGTATTATTTATTGTGGCAGAACAAACTACCCCTGAAACTTAATGGGTTACAACAAATATTTATAATCTTATAGTTTCTGTGGGTCAGGAATTCAGGAGCAACTGATGTGGGGGATTCTGGATCAGGATTTCTCATGAGTCTGTAGTCAGGATAATGGCAAGGGCTGTGTTCATCTGATGATGGAGCTGGAGGATCCGTGTGCAAGAGGCTCATTCATAGGGCTGTTGGCTGGAGACCTCAGTTCTTTACCATGTGGGATTCTTTTTAGAGTGTTCTAGTGACATTACCATTTGTTTCCATCAGAGTGAACTATTCAAGAGAGAAACAGATCAAGATGGAAGCTGCACTGTGTTTTCTGACCTATAATTTAAGCAATAGACCATCACTCCCACTTTATTCTTTTTGTTAGAAGTGAGCCACTAAGTCCAGGTCATGGAGAAGGGCAATTAGAGTCCCCCTATTGAAAGGAGTGTCATATAATTTGTGGACATATTTAAACAACCACAGGTGTTTCCTCTTTGACATAGCCATATGTTTTAGAGAAAGCTGTTTACACCTGCTCTAGGCGGATGGTTCTCAAAGAGCATCAAAATCTCCATAACTTGGGAACTGAGTATGAAAACACCATCCCTAGCGTGAAAGTATTGTGAGGGTGGGAGTCAGTGATCTGTGGTTTAACAAGCTGTCCAGGTGATTTTAATTCACACTCCAATTTGAGAACCATTAGCCTCATCTGGTCTTGGTAATTCAATTACCACTGTCAGCTGGGAACCAAGTTCTGGCCAATTAGCTGTGAGTGGGTATATATTGGGGGCTTCTGGGAAAAGCTTAGTTGCTATAAGGGAGCAACTATTGGCAGTGCTTGGTTTTGTGGTTTTGAAGTGGCTGCAATTTGTCTTCTTACCCGATTGAGGTGGAAGGCATGAGTTAGAGCACAAGTGGCAGATCTTTGGAGATGGATGGCTGCACCCTGCACCACTTTACAGTAGTCTGTGTTGCGGACCTGTGACTAGGTGAGTTTGTAAATTCCCTTATTATTTATGCCAACATGAGGCAATGTTGTCTATTACATGCTGTTGAAATCCTGGTTGACAATCTAAGTGGATACTTAAAGTGGTCACCTTAGTGATTTTTCTCAATCCTATCTGTGTATTTGGGCTATATGGGGGATTTAAAAAACATAATTTTGGATCACTTCTAGGGAATCTAGCCCATGTTGAATTTCTCAAGAGGTGATTTTGAAGTACAGGCAGCATTGAGAACCATGGGTGATTACAGTTACTGAGATTCTATTTGTCCAGCTATCGAAACCCATTTTGCCTTAACATTCCAAACTATGGTGAGAGTTATAAAGTAAAAGAAGTGGGTGGGCAGTATTCCTAAAAGTGGAATAAGACTGTCATTTTATACAGTTGATGCTAAAATAATATTTGCTAGGTTAACATGACCACTTTTCTAAGTTTATAAACTAATTCTCTCTGATGTTTCTAGTTTCTTCTCAGTCCATGGGTGGTTCAGTCTGAATGGTTATAGAGGGGTGTCTGTGAGGAAGCAATTCTTGTCAGTTTCTTGAGTCATTTTTGTTGTTTTGCTTGCATAAAAAGGCAACTCTAGCAACACTTCTCAAATGTCTTTGGAAAATTATTTCTGGGTTAAGGATCTTTTTGTTTCTCCACCAACTTCTTAACATCACTTATTATTATGTAATTATTATTCCATTCTGAAATATCCCAGTAGAAGATGGGCTTCAGGATATTCATTATATAATTGCTGGATGTGATTGGGCATTGCTGGTAACCTAAGTTTCCATCACTTGGAAAATGGAAAAACAAAATAGGGTAGTTGTGCTCCATGGAAGGCTGTACTGAGAAGAAAAGAACAAGATGTACTTTCAGCTGCTTGGTTAGGACTAAAAAACCTCTTGTTGAATGAAAAACATAAACAGCAAAGTCTATATCATAATATAATTTTTAGAAGTTGTAAAACAGATCAACTTCAATATATAATTATATTTAAAGGATTATATGTAGCTTTGTATGTTTTTACACATGTATACATTTGAATTTATGTAATTAGTGTTAAACACAGTATGCTTTATGTAAGGGGAAGGAAAGGAGAAAAACTAGTGATGAAGAGGAGAAATCTAAAGCAAGAGTCTTGCTGGCTGGAGCCTAGCCAGGAATGCCAAAAGAACAAAAGACTCTTGCAAGGAACAACGAGGGTTATCCATTTTCTGTACCTGATAACACCACCCTGTCCTAAACTTAGGACGGCCTCTAAAACCTTGAAAAACGCTGTGGAATTTAAAAACCTGTAACAGAGCTTGAGAATTTCATATTAAATAGTCATAAATAAAAGGAAGTTTAAGCCTAAAGGCTTTGTTTAAATGAGTGTCAGGGTGAACCTGCGTTTGTACAGGTTGTGCAGGTGAAGAAATTGTTAAAATGTAGCCAGTGCTCCACTTGCTTCCTATGAAATTCACAGGAAGATACTGTGTGGACTAGTGGAGCCCCTGTTGTAACTTCTATTTTGAGAGTTAAGTGGAAGCTCCAGGAAGGTGAAGACCATTTCCTTCATATGGTGTGCCAGTACTTAGCACTGAGCTGGGTCACATGGTTAGTCCCTAACAAACATTTTGTGCAAGAATGAATTAGATGTTTGTTTATTTTTGAGAGAGAGAGAGAGCATGAGTGGGGGAGGGGCAGAGAGGGAGGGAGACACAGAATCTGAGGCAGGCTCCAGGCTCCCAGCTGTAAGTACAGAGCTCAAAGCCAGGCGCCCCTCTTGCAAGAATGAATTAAAAGTGTTTGGCACAGAGCTGCCTGGATAGCTTAGTTGGTTAAACGCCTGACTTGATTTTTGGCTCAGATCATGATCTCACAGTTGGTGAGATTGAGCCCTGTGTCAGGCTCTGCGTTGACATCAGGAAGACTGCTTGGGATTATCTGTACCTCTCTCTCTCTCTGCCCCTCCCCTGCTTGTGCTTGGCCGTGCTCTCTCTTTCTCAAAATAAATAAATATGAAAAAAAAAGTAGCAAAAATATTGGGCAGGTTAAAGCTTCTGAAAGTCTAATTTCTTTAAGTGGCATATTGGTGAATCTTATTCAAAACTTCACTCAAATATACACATATAAATTAAACATTTATGTGGTAGTGTGGAAAAATGCTTGAAGTAAAACTTGATCTTAGTAGGATAAGCAGTATAGTCTAATGATCAAGGGTTTGGGCCTTGGACATGGACATGGTGATGTGACAGTCTTACCCTTGGATCATTCTCCTCACCGACACCTGGTAGAACCAACACTCTGTAGAGCTGCATTTCTTGGGTTCTTAATCAGGCAGGCTCATGAGGAATTCTGGAGGAGGGCCCCTAGCAACCTGATGGAGCATGCTTTCCGGGCGATTCTAATACCGGGTTAACAGGTGAGAACTCCTAGCTTGAAACATTCATTATCCTACATTACCTTCACTGTTTCTCTTTTGAGACCCATGCTTTTACTTGAACATTTGCTTGAGGATCCAAAATAATTGCTGTATTCAGACCATGCCTATTTTTCTACTTGGAGATAGTGGGAAACAAAGTCTTGTGGTATACCATATGGAGGTGGGTTTTGCCTTCAGTGGAGTCTGATAATACTCATTGTCTGGAGGCTAAAAGACCTGCTGGAAAAAGGTGAAATATAAAAAAAAATCAACATTTCACTGTAATGAATCATTCTTTCTACTCCTATATTTTAGTATTGTTCAAGGTGACTAAGCGTGTTTTCAGATAAGTGTAAGATGAGGTACATAGGAAAGGATGGCAAATGTTTAATATTAAGATCTGAAAATCCTGATGGGAGACAAGAATAAATCAATGATTTAAAAATAATTAAATAAACAGTAACAGTAAATCGGTGGAGAAATATGTGCCAAAGGAAGCACTTGGGAAATAGTCTTGTTACAGGGAAAGTCATGGCACTAAATTACTAAATTTCACTTAAGCTTGCTTTGACAAATGAAAACAATGACTACCAATAAATGGAACATAAAATAACTGCCTTTTAATACCATATACCTAGAAACTTGTCTAAAGTAAAAATGGTAACCAGTCAACAAGTAGTATTACAGGGTATTACCATCATCGGCCTATATGAGCCTCTTATTTTTCCTTACATATCTTTCCTGCTTTTCCATTCCATTTCAGGTAACCATTCTAATAGGTTTTATATACACTCTTTTATTTCTCTTTTGGCAAGTTTTGTATTTTGTAGACAAGCATTAAAAAAAAAATGGTATACAAAAGAGAAAATTAGAATAAACTCTTGGTACTCATTACCGACCTGAATAATAAACTCCTGGCCCAGATTACTTTGAAGCAAGTCTCAGACTCAATTTCTAAATTTATATATTTTAAACTTAGATAAATGAGTTTATAGTATTTTGTAAGTATATAGTATTTATTTCTTGACACTGCTTTTTGGTGATTCGTATCTGTGTTTGTGGGTACATATAGTCTGTTCTAACTACTTCATGGTACTCTGTGGTGTATGTATCACATATTCATTCATTTTTCAGGGGTGGAAGTTGGGGGATACCTTTGTTGGTACCTTAACACAAACAGAACTATAATAAAGGCCTTTATACATGCCACCTACTGTACCTATGTGAGAATTCCTTTGTGATGTATGCTCACATATGGAATTAGAAGTCAAAGTATATAAGTACTTAATTTGATTAAGTGGTGTCAGATTGGTACGGAAGTTCTGGAGAGCAATACGTACACGCACTAGGAACATTTGGAACCACCTAACATTTCCCCCCAGTTGGCTAGGCATAAAATGATACTGCATTAATTGCCATTTTTATTAGTAATAGGTGTGACCATACTTTGATAGTGTTCGCTTTTTGGGTTCCCTGTTCTGTAAATTGTTTCTACCCTTGTTAAGTTTGGACTTGGGTAGTTTCTTCAAATCGGTGATCTGTTTAACTCTTACTGTGATTGTCTTGTATAGAAATTTTTAATTTAGGTACAAGCTAAATCTTCATTTAGTCTTTATTCTTGTGATGAATTTCTGTCACTTTAAGAAATTCTTCTTGGCCTTTATTTTGAGGATATGCTTCCATATTACTGACTTCATGGTTGACTTTTCCTGTTGATGTCTTCTTCTATTTGGAGCCCAGATTTTATAGTTGAGTAAGAATTTATTTTAACTTTTCTATATATGAACCAGTTTTTCCAGATCTGTCTAAATTACCCTTTCACCATTGATTTGTGGGGCCATTTTTTTTTATTACATATTAAGTTCCCTTATGTAAATCAGTGCCTCAGATCTCTATCCCATTAGATAATTTGTGTTTTGTAAAAGTACCATACTGGTTTTTATTAGTGTTGGTAGTATATCTTCATGTCTCTAGTGTAACATGATAGCACTTTTTTCTTTCTTTTCAATGCTGTTATTCATGTACTTTTGTTTTCATACACACTTTATTTATTTTTAAAAATTTTTAACGTTTATTTATTTTTGAGACAGAGAGAGACAGAGTATGAATGGGGGAGGGTCAGAGAGAGTGGGAGACACAGAATCTGAAACAGGCTCCAGGCTCTGAGCTGTCAGCACAGAGCCTGACGCGAGGCTTGAACTCACAGACTGCGAGATCATGACCTGAGCTGAAGTCAGACACTTAACTGAGTGAGCCACCCAGGCGCCCTGTCATACACATTTTAGAATAAACGATTTTGAGTCCAGCTGGAGTTTGATCAAATTTAATGTAACCCTAATCCAATCTAGGGGATGAAATAGTCTCTAATGATGATTGCTCTCACCCATGATTTTTTTTTTTTTTTTTTTTTTTGCTCTCACCCATGATTACGGAAATCTCCATGTATATTCATCTTCTATGTCCTTTATTAGATTAAGATTCTTCTATATGAGACAATTTCTTTAAGCTAAATTTAGATACTTGATTGTTGACTATTGTACATAAATCAAGTAAGTGGAATATTACAGTATTTCTATTTTTGTGACTGGTTTATTTCATTTAGCATAATGTTCTCCAGGTTTATCCTTGTTTTCACAGCAGGATTTCCTTTTCCTTTTTTTAAGGCTGAAAAAATAAACTATTGAGCATATATACCACATTTTTTTATCCCCTGTTGATGGACATTTAAGTGGTTTCCATATCTTAGTTACTATGAATAATGCTGCAAAGAACATGGAAGTGCAACTATCCCCTGAAGATCTTTATCAGTTCTATTGGATATATATCTAAAAGTGGGGTTGTTAAATTATAACTGATTGCATTTTTCACTTTTTTTGAGGAACTGCTATACTGTCTTTCATTGTGGCTGCACAGTTGTGCATTTCCATCAATATATATGTATTTTTAATCCATGTTAACAGTTGTTAAGTGATAACTCCTTGTGGTTTTGATTTGCATTTCCCTGATGTTAAGCATCTTTTGATACCTATTTGCTATTTGTAGGTTGTCTTTGGAGAAATTTAATGAAGTTACTTGTTTTGGTTGGTTGGTGTTGGTTGGTTGGTTTTGTTTTGGATATTAGCCCCTTATCAGATAGTTAAAACCATCTATTTCTTTCATAGGTTGCCTTTGACTCTGTTGATAGTTTGTTTGGCTATGCAGTATCTTCTTAGTTTTGTAATTCTATTTATTTTTGCTTTTTTGTTACTTAAGCTTCTGGTGTCCTATCACACAGTTACTACCTTGATGACTGTCATGAAGCTTTCCCTCTATATTTTTTAGGGGTGGTTTTGTAGATTTAAACATAATACCTGAACCTTCAGTCCATTTTGAGTTGGTTTTTTATATGGTGTAAGATCTTCAATTTGTTGAAGAGATTGTCACTTATTGTGTGTTCTTGGAATCCCTGTTGAAGATCAGTTAACTGTGTGTGTATAGCTTTATCTCTGGGATCTTTATTGCATTGGTCTATATGTCTTCCTGCCAATACCATACTGGTTTTGATTACTAGAGTTTTGTAATACATCTTGTTAGCAGCAAGTGTGATGCCTTTCACTTCATTCTTAAGATTGGTTTGATATAGTTGATCTTTGACTATTGGGTCTTCTGTGGTTACATGTATATTTTAGGATTTTTTGTATTTCTGTAAACTGCATTGGATCTGTAGATCTCTTAGGATGGTATGTACGTCTTAACAATAGTGATGTAATGTCTTCATCAATTAAGTATATTAAGCCTATTTTATTTATTTTTTTTAATTGTTTTTTTTTTAAATTTTATTTTTGAGACAGAGAGAGACAGAGCATGAACAGGGGAGGGGCAGAGAGAGAGAGAGACACAGAATCAGAAGCAGGCTCCAGGCTCGGAGCCATCAGCCCAGAGCCCGATGCGGGGCTCGAACTCATGGACCGCGAGATCGTGGCCTGAGCTGAAGTCTGCCGCTCAACCGACTGAGCCACCCAGGTGCCCC
This sequence comes from Panthera onca, assembly GCF_046562875.1. Taxonomy (NCBI): domain Eukaryota; kingdom Metazoa; phylum Chordata; class Mammalia; order Carnivora; family Felidae; genus Panthera; species Panthera onca. The sequence continues at coordinate 49,380,903 of NC_138344.1, forward strand.
ATATTAAGCCTATTTTAAACAGTAATTGTTTCAGATGGTATATATTGGTGTCTTAAAGGTTTTTATTCTCCTTAGTTGGATATTTTTCACTTAAGATCTCCTCCTTTCCTAAGGATATCAGCTATTATGTATTATCACGTAGGGACATAGTCCTTTAGAGGGACTAAAGACCAGTTACTAATCTGCATTCTGTGAATTTAAAGGAGAGAAGGAGAGACAGGTGAGAGGCTAGAAAGGCCTAAGCATCACAAACCACTGTTTGCTACCCTCTCTTCAGGCAAAACTCTGGTCAGGTTTTTGCCTTCTAAACTCCAGAGATGTTAAAATAGGGATTGAGATGTAAAACACGCATCTTGAGGTTTTAGAGAAATATTAAGTGAATGCGCTGGACAGTCATTTTTTCATTTATTCCTTACTTCAGAAGTGCTTTATGCTAGTCTGGTTTTAGTCTGTCTATGCTGGTACCTGTGACCTAATGACTTTGTGATGAAGAGTCTGGCAATCCTTTTCCAATACAATCTGGGAAGGGAAATGAGAATTTAATTCCACCATGTCCTTTCACTGCCACCATCACCCAAGACCTTGAGACCAGAGAATTTGATCCTGAAAGTACACAGTTGGGGGAGTGAAAGAAGGAAAGAGTAAACTTACTATAGTCCGAGGTTAACAATATTGCACATAAGGATAGTAGTGACAAATATTCAATGTGGCTAAGAGTTAAATTTCAAGGGGAAAATGTACTTGTTTTCCTTAGGAAATTGTATTTCTTACAGTAATAAGACTTAAACATAATTTATAGCTCTCTTTGGCTAAACATTCAGAAATAACAGATTGTGTAAACTCTGCAGAATCTGACCATAATGTTCTGTGAACAGATTTTTGGGTGATAGGAATTTTGGTGGAATTGAGTTAAGAATGACTTATGGATGAGGAAGATATTGTCAGGAAGGCCAATTCTTGGGCAAGTGGGAGTTAGTGCAACAAAACCCCAAGCTAGGAGAGTTGTGCATAGGGGAGCAGTTTATAGTTGATCAATGTAGGAGGTAGTCTGAAGAGAATATGATTGGATGAGAAATGACATTGGAGAACTAAGTTGGAGACAAATCAGGATAGGGTATGTATACCATGTTAGGGATGGGAGCTTTATCTTTTTTTTAATTTTTTTTTTTAACGTTTATTAATTTTGAGACAGAGAGAGACAGAGCATGAACGGGGGAGGGGCAGAGAGAGAGGGAGACACAGAATCGGAAACAGGCTCCAGGCTCTGAGCCATCAGCCCAGAGCCTGACGCGGGGCTCGAACTCACGGACCACGAGATGGTGACCTGAGCCGAAGTCGGACGCTTAACCGACTGAGCCACCCAGGCGCCCCTGGGAGCTTTATCTTCAAGACAATGAAACTTGGTAGTATTGATTAAAAGTGAAATACATGGTAATAGACCAGGAGAGTTCATGTGGTTAGGTAAACATATGGGTAATAAACTTTGTACATGGTTTGGACTTCTAAAAAAACACAATTACTTGTGTTTTCCCCCCATAGGGGAATTTTTTTTTAGTAGGTATGTAGGTTGCTAATTTTAGATACGATGTACTGAGACTTAAATAAATATGCATTTCAGATATTTAACTGGGCATCCTGTTTTTATTTGATCTGGAAACCCTATGAGTAGGGTGTACTAAGTCAATAGAATCAGGTGAATATGGCCCAAGTAATAAACATCCTTATTACAAAAATATGAGTGATGCTAGTTTGGTGAAGTTGATGATATTTTAGAGGATAACAGAGGGAAGAGCTGGCTTGGAGTTGAGGAACAAATTTGTGCAAGTGAAAATTAAGTACTGATGGCAAGGGGCTTTAATTGTGGCTGAGCTTCTAGGTGTGTATAGGTAACAACCAATGGATAACTGCTCCAGGGAATAACTGCATCCTCTGAGGGTCTCACAGAATGGAACAACCGGTCCCTTAGTGGAAAGGATATAATATGCCAGATGGATAGTAAACAAATACAGCTGTGGTGACTACATATCAGATAAAAAGCAGTTCTAAGGATATAGAAGATATCTACAAATTTAAACTTAAGAGAATTCAATAACCCTAAATATTTAAAACAGAAGTCTGTAAAATCAAGGAGATGAGAACCATCATAGTTGAATTGGGATTAGAGGAAAATACACAACGTCTGTTGCTCTAACTAAATCCCATTACTTATGCTTTAGTGCAAGCAAGGAAGGGTGAGACCACCTGGAATTGTAGGTTGAGATGGTAGTTACCCAGTCAAATGCTGGTAAGGCATCAAATAGATTAAACACTGAAAAAAAAGAAGAGGTCACTTTGACCTCTAAAATTGGTTTTAGAGAGGAGCAGAAGTTATATTGTAGAAGGTCTAAGATTAAATATGAGGTAACAGTGTAGCCATTAAGAGCCTTACCATCTCTTTGACACTGGGAGCCACAGAAATATGGGAGTGATAATGAGCCTTTTTTGGTCTCAATGTAGTATGTTGATAATTATATTGCCTTAAACATGACCACATTAGAGTTTCTCTGAGGTGGCAGCTCTCAAATTTCCAGCCATTAGTGAGGAATAAGTACATTCAATGCTGATTTCCAAATTTAAAGGGGATTAAAACAATTATTTTCCTTCAGTCACTCCACTGAATGACTGTAATGGACCCTGCCTGATACTGTACTATTCTATGAAGGAAAAATAATTGACCCCAGATAAGTCAATGGAAGCAATTTAATACATGGAATTATTTACCTAGTTGACAAAAGACCTAAAGGAGCAACTAGGGGATCACAAAGGAACACAGGGCCATCTTGGACTGGAGGGAAGCAGGAGAGAATATGGTGTTGTAAGAATCAGGAGGCTGTTTGATATTTTGAACTATGGAGAGAACTGCCTTAATGGAAGCCAGAACTGCAGACAGAAGGGCTATCAAGTGGCACCTGGAGCCATGCAACAGGCAAAGTCACTGCTGGAGGCATTGACTGAGTTGGAAAAAGAGGCATAAATACTCTAGCTTTAGTTCCTCAATTCCTCTAGTCTTATATCAATGCCTCCCCATTAACCGATGGTACTTGGGAAGCAAATGGCAAAGGAGCTGAGGCAGGAGAAAGGAGGGATATATAGAGATGTGGGAACAATCAAGACATTACCAACTCAGGGAGGCAGACTTAAAGCATAAGCCTTCTGCCCTTCTTTCTTGTTTCTGTTGTAGGATAGCTATTTATCCCTACCTAATTAGGGCAGGAAGAAATATTTGACCTTTTTATTTGTAAGCAGTGTTTATTTTTCTATCTACAGCCTTTCAAACTTTGGAGCTAAGAACATATCTTTTTCTCTGCAATCAAACCCACAGTAGAAAGTCAGTTACATTACCTATCTAGGGAGAGTAAAAGGGAAACTACTTAGTGGAGACTATTGATTCCAGATTCTGGTCAGTACTTGAATTTCCAGGTGGAATTTATATTATATGAACCACAGATCTAAGACATAAAACCATACACACTGTTCCAGCTGTGGCTTACCTGCTTAAAAATACCTTACCCTTTTATTAAAGGTATTCACCAAGACAGTATAGTTTCATCAGAAAATTGTAACTACATTAAATTAGCCTGGATTTGTGTTAGCTCTTTGGGTCTTTTCAACAGTTATTTGAGGTTTGCCTGCTTCTGTGCATTAACTACTGTCAAGCATGGGTTCACAAAACATTCTTGGATATTTTATTCTTATTTATAAAGCACACCTCTTCATCCCCATTAACTATCTTTGGGAGATTATTCAATTTTGATTTTTTTACACGACAAATTACTCCTCCTACCTTATCTACAAAATTGATAAACACAACTTTTATACCTTCTTCCAGCATGTTGATAAAATATTGATGGTATTGGATTTCCTTAGTATCAATTCATTAATTAGCCTTCTTTGGACACAGTTCAACTAGAAACCTGCCTAGCTACATTTTATGCCAATCTATATTGGGCCATTTTGTCTAGGGATGATGTTTGCAACCCATTTATTTAGGTAAAGCCATTTATTTGACAAGATTTGGTCTTAATTTATATTGCTTTATAATTAGTGTTTTCTGCAAGTGCTCAAAAATAATTTGTTTGATAGCCTATTAATAGAATTGCATACAGGAATGAAGTAAACTTACTGGTCTACTGCTCTAAGAAGACATCAGAGCTTTTTTCCTTTTCATTTTTCAGTGATCTCCATTCTGACTTCACAAAGGAAAAATCAGTCTTCTGGGAATCCATAGGCAAGGTCTTGTATTAGAATTAGTAATAAAAGCGGGAATGGAAACAAGTGATGTTCTTTCCATGTAGGGCTTCTTTATTTTATACATCTGGGAAAATTTAAAGCATAAGCAATAAATAAAATCACCTATAATCTATATCAGATGGTGATAGCATTTAGTGGTGAGTAACAGACACATGAAAAACTATGGCTTAAATTTGGAGTTTTAGATACTTCTTGAAACCTTCACAAATGGCCAGTCCTCAGTTGGCATGGCATTCCGTGATGGTGTTAGACCCAAGCTCTTTGTACCTTTCTGCACATTTCATAGGGCAAGATAGCAGCCCTATCTTTAGCCTTGTATACACATCCCAGGCTGGAAGAAAAGGTTACAACATGTACACAATATCACCTCTGGTTTACAAATGAGAAAATGGAGGCACAGTTTCCCGAGGTATAGAGCTAGTAAAGCACGAAGTCTGAGATTTTATTATCCATTTCTCCAACTCCCAGGTACATGTTCAAATATATTTTGCTAACATTTTACTAGCATGGGTTTAAATTGTTTTTCACTGTAAAAAGATCTCAGAGTTCATGGTTTTGACTTATTTACTTAGGAACCAAACTACAATGTCTCATGTGACCACTCCCTTTTTTATAATTAGAGTAATCTTTTTCTGAGAGCAATGTTTGACATGATGTGGTCTGGGAGCCAGTTCCTTAGTTTGACTGTTGGTGGTGGTGGTTGTGGTAAGGCCTGTTAAAAGCATGGATTATTGGACCCAATCCCAGATCCAGTGAATCAGACCCTGGAGGCTTGGTTCCATGAAAATGTATTTTTAATAAGCTGGATTAATGAATGATGTGACCATTAAAGTTGGAGAACCACTGTACTAGGAGATAATTTTCTGCCAAGCACAAACTTATTCTGAGTTGCAGCTGTTTCCAGATCATAAAGTGCTTAGGGGTGAAATGAAGCAAGAGTGTCATCCTGTCCAGGAACAAAGGGTTTCTTTGCTCTGAGAAGTGGTCCCACACCTCCTGGAACCTTTGGAAATGATTTCTGCCAGCATATATAGTTGTATAAAATAGGTCCTGGCTAAAATTTCAGGCTCTGGAGCCAGAATGACTAGGTTCAAATCCTGACTCTGCCACTAAACTAGGTGTCAAACTTGGGCAAATTACTTTAATCCCTGTCTCACCTTGCTATATGTAAGGTGGAGATAACACATATCTCAAGATTGTTGTCAGGATTAGACAATTCACAATTCACAATTGGCAATAGACAATTAGGCAATTCACTTACACATAAGTGCCTGGAGTTAGTTCTCAATAATTATTTATTGGTGTTTTTGTGATGTTATGGTCAGAGCTTCAGTACCTATGTGGATGGTGCATGTTTGCCTTACTGTAAGGTCTCTGCCCATGTAGAAGAGGTAGGCTGGATCTATATGATTAAACAAACAGGCAAACAGCTGATGGCAAAGAACTGAGCTTGTAAGGTTCTGCTATAGGCTGTCCTTGTACCAGAGTTCAGTTGAGATTAGCTGGCTGATTGTACAGTTGTTGCCTCAGAGCAGCCAGGCGGTTGGGAGGGAGATGGGTCTTGATTTCTCTGAACCTCAGCTCTTAATTGAGGAATACATGATCCTATCCCTCTTACCTTGGAGGAAAGATGAGAGACTAATTAAGCTATTTCTGTGTTCAGCATTTTAAGCTCTAAAGAGAATGAACTATGTGAAAACATTACTATTGCAGCCTGTGGTTTATGTAACTAAGTTCCCTGAAGCTTCCACTGCTTCCAGTTTGGAGTATAGACAGTAATCTAAAATGCAAGAAGGTGGCAAATAATCAGATGGTAAGTCACTTTGATGCATGTTCAGAAATAATGTACTCTACAATTAGGGTCAAGTGATATGATTAGTGTCTTTCTCAGACTTTGTTGCTGAATTCACATTTTCCCAACCTCTAAAATTGTGGAGTGTTCTCAGAACTTTTTCTATCTAGATATCATGGGTCATCTTGTATAGTCTTAAAGCTCCAAGTACTATTTGGAAGCTGATGATGTCACAACTTATATCCTAGCTTCAACCTTTCTCATGAGCTCCAGATTTGCATAAACAGCTTCCTACATGAATGGCTAATGGACACCTCACATACCATGGCTAAAAATGATTACCACTACCCATAAACCACTTCTCCTGTCATACTGCATGCATCAAAACTCCATTTAACCCTTTGTTCAGGTAAAAACAAGCAAAGAAAACCTTTGGCATTACCTTCCTCTTATTCTCTCATATACCACTTGTAATTCGCCAGTGAGTCCTATAGCTTAACATTCAAAATATGTCAGTGCAAACATTTACACAACTTCTCCTGATACCACCCTAATAACAATTCATCTGCCTTCCTGCATGGATGATAATGGTAAAGATTTATAAATACACAGGCAGTTGTAAAATTAGTAGAGAGAGGTACGTCCCATGTGCAATTTACCCAGTTAACCCTTAAATTAGAATGAAATATCAAAACCAGGGATTGGACCTTGTTAGAATAGATGAATAGAGTTTGGTGTCAATTTATCACATGCATAAATTACATAGAACTATTGAATCAGATTTCAGGAACTTAAAATCTGTTTTCCACAGTTACATGGCTATTCGAAGTATTAAATGACTAGTATGACCAATCGAGTTTTTACACATCGTCTCTAGCATTTGGTATTATCATTTAAAAAAAATCAGCTGTTCTTATAGGTATATAATGGCTCATCATAGTCTTAATATCCATCTTCCCAGTGTCTAGTAATGCTGAGCTTAATTGAACTTCATAGATCCTTTAGTGAAATGTTTGCCATTTGCCCATTTTCCTCTAGTTCTATAAAAATATAATTCCTCTATAACATAAGTTTAAGGCATACTACAGGTTGAAAGATGTTGCAGAATGATTAACACCACAGTATTAGCTAACCCCTCCATCCTGTCACCTAATTACTATCCCTTTGACCAATATTTATACATTTGCCCTACCTCTAGACTTCCTGTATCTACCATTCTGTTTCTGAGACAAGCTTTTTTTGATTGCACATAAATAAATCTATTAATTATTTGTCATTTGGTCTTTTATATCCTTTAGCTTAATGCCCTCAAGATTCATTTATATTGTCACAAAGGGCAAGATTGCCTTTGTCATGGCTGAGTAACATTACAGTGCTTGTGTGTGTGTGTGTGTGTGTGTGTGTGTGTGTGTGTGTGTGTGGCGGCCATACCTACCATATCTTTATCCATTCATCTATTGATGGACCTTTTGGTTATTGCTGTATCTTGGCTATTGTGAGTAATGATGCAGTAAACATGGGATTACACATACCTCTACAAGAACCTGATTTCCTTTAGATACACAAACAGGAGTGGGGTTGCTGGGTCATAGAGTATTTTGAATTTATTGAGGAACCTTCATACCATTTTCCTTTGTGCCTGTCCCAATTTACAATACTACCAACAATGCACAAGTGTTCTTTTCTCCATCTTTGCCAGCATTTGGTATCGCTTTTTGATGCTAGACATTCTAATGGATGTGTGGTGATACCTCATTGTGATTTCTGATTTGCATTTCTCTGACAGTGACATTTATGACTCTTTGATGTCACTGTTAGCAATCTGTATGTCTTTGGAAAACAGTCAATTGAGATTCTGCCAATCTTTAAAATGGATTTTTTTCTTTTTGGTAATGGAGTGGTAGGAGTTCCTTACATATTTTGAATATTGACCCCTTACCAGATAAAGGATTACCAAATATTTTCTCTTATTACATATCTTGCTTTTTCATTTTGATTGTCCCTTTTCCTGTGCAGGAGTTTTTTTTAGCTGATTAAATCCCACTTTAGCTTTTTGATACTTGAGCTTTTGCTATCATGCCCAGGAAATCACTGCTCCAGCCTATGTCAAGGAGCTTGATCTCTATATTTTCTTACAGAAGTTTTAAAGATAGACATATAGATCATTGAAGAAAATAGAAACTTAAGACACAGACCCAGACAAATATAAGTTGTTAAAAATTTGACAAAGATGACAAGGTAACTCCATGGGGAAAGGACAGTAATTGCCATTAATTGTGCCAGAACACTTGGACATCCATGTGTAAAAAAGTAAACCAGTATAAAAATTAATAAATCTATCATAAATCTAAGTGTGAAACCTAACCCTGCAAAATCTTAAGTAGAATAAAATCTTTGTCGTCTGGAGTTAGGCAAGGACTTACTACACACAAAAAGGATAGACCATAAAGTATGGATTAGAATTCATCAAAATTAAACACTGTGTTCATTGAAAAGGATTGAATAACATCCTTTGAATACATAGTAGGAAATTGGAAACTCAGGTCTAGAACAAGTGAGAGATCATTTTCTTTTGTTTCCTTGTAGCTTGAGGTCTTTTTTCTTTTTTTGTATTTCCTATTTTAGCTGTATCTCTACATGGTGACTATAAAGAATGCGATTGTATGTAAATAATTGACATAAATGAGAAAACAAATATTACCATAAAAATCATAGAAGATTTAAACAAATACTTCAAAAGAGAGATGACAAATTAGAGTCCTGACATCACGAGTCATCAGGGACTTGGAAATTAAAACCACATTGAGATGTCACTACGTATCTATATAATGGATAAAAGTAAAGTACCAAGTCTCTTGAGGCTATCAAGCAATAGGAATTCTCAAAGCTCTCAGACTTTGGTGGAAATCCAACATGGTAAATCTACTTTGGAAAAGAGTGTATCAGTTTTCTAAAACTCAAAACATCAATTTACTATGGAAATAATTTTATTCCTCGGTATTCAAAGAAATAAAAACATTCCACCAGAAGAACTTGGTAGACAAATATTTATAGCAGCCTGATTCATAACTGCCAAAAGCCACAAGCAACTTTTAATTCTTTTCACCAGGTATATGAATAAAGTTGTGGTTCACCCATTCTATGAAATACTATTTAATAATAAAAAGGGCTAAATCAGTGATAGATGCAGAAACAAGCATGAGTATTGCATGAATTATGCTAAAAAAGGAACATGAACACAAAGAGATTACATAGTAAAACATGCTACTTAATTGACATTCGGGATAGGCCAGATGATAGGGATAGAATAAGATCAGTGTTGGACTTGAATAGAAATAGTGACTAACTACAGAGGAGAGAGAAATTGGTTACACAAGTCTATATTGCTTCTTAGTCATCAACTCTACCCCCAAAACAGATTGAATTATCCCTTTTCAGTCAAAACCCAAATGTCCTGGGGAGGAGTTAAGTTGGAAGAATAATATGGTGATTCTGAGCTTGTCTCATCCCTGAAACACAGCTAGATCACCATTAAACCATTTGGAACACCTAGGAAATAGATCTGAGGATAAATAAAACAATTTATATAATCTGAGCCAGGTGACTTGGCAGACAGAGGAATTAGAGGAACTAGAATTTAAAACCACTCTTAATACTAGCTGGTGTTGAAAAAGCATAGAACACACTGGAAAATCCCCTTCTGCAGAGATAAACAAAATCTAGTCAGGCCAAAATTAGAAATGGTATAACTGAGATGTAATCTCAAATGGATTCCATGATGGTGAGGATGGACAAAACAGAACAGATAATCAGTGATACAAGAGATGAAATTATGGGAAATAATGAGGCAGAAAAAAGAGGGAAATCAAGGCAAAATAAAAGACTTGGGGAACTCAGCAACTTATAGATAATAGCATGTGTGTTCTAGGAGCCCCAGAAGATGGAGAGAAAAGGGGCAGAAGCATCACCCATCACCAAGTCAGATCATAGTCAAATTCACAAAATACACAGAATGAATGCATCAAAGGAAGACTGATTAGGTTCTCAGCGTATCTATCCACAGAAACTTGGCAAGCAGAAAGGAATGGCAGGATATATTCAACATGCTGATAAGAGAAAAATATGCAACGAAGAATTCATTATCTAGCAAGGCTGGATTCAGAATGGAAGCAGTGGTCGAGTTTCCCAAACAACAAAACTTAAAGGAGTTTGTGAGCACTAAACCAGCCTTATAAGAGATTCTAAGGGAAACTCTGAGTGGAGAAAAACCAAGACCAAAAGCAACAAGGACTAGAAAGGACCAGAGAACATGCCCAGAACCACCAACTCTACAAGCAACACAATGGCACTAAATAGATATCTTTCAATAATCACTCTGAATATAAATTGACTAGAAGTTCCAATCAAAATACATAGGATATTAGAATGGATAAAAAAAGATCCATCTATATGCAGTCTGGAAGAGACTCATTTTAGACCTAAAGACACATGCATATAGAAATTGAGAGGATGGAGAACCATCTTACCATGCTAATGCATCTCAAAAGAAAGATAAGGTAGCCATACTTCTATCAGACAAACTAGACGTTAAAATATTGCAACAAAAGATGGAGGGCATTCTATCATAATTTAGGGGCTTATCCTCCAAAAAAATCTAACAATTGTAAATATTTATGCCTTCAGCTTGGAAGCACCCAAATGAATCAATTGATCACAAACAAAAAGAAACTCATAGAAAATAATACAAGAAGAGTAGAGGATTTTAACACCCCAGCAATGTACAAGTTATCTAAGCAGAAAATCAACAAGGAACCAATGGCTTTGAATGACATACTGGACCGGATATACTTAATAGATATATTCAGGACATTTCATCCTAAACAGCAGCATGTACATTCTTCTCGAGTGCACATGGAAAATTCTCCATAATGTGTCACAAATCAGCTCTAGACAAATACAAAGATATCCAGAGCATACCATGTGTATTTTCAGACCACAATGCTATCACACTTGAAATCAACCATAAGAGAAAACTTGGAAAGAACACAAATACTTGGAGGTTAAAAAATATCCACTAAAGAATGAATGGGTTAACAAAGAAAGAGGAAATTAAAAAGTACATAGAAGCCAATGAAAATGAAAACATGATAGCCCCAAACTTTAGGATGCAGCAAAGGTGGTCATAGGAGGGAAGTATATAACAATCCAGGCCTTCCTAAAGAAGGAACAAAGTTCTCAAACACACAGCCTAACCTTACACCTAAAGAAGCAAATGTAGCCCAAAAGCAGCAGAGGAGGGGAAACAAAGAGCAGAAATTAATGTTACCAAAATCAAAAGGTACATCAGATCAACAAAAGTAGGAGCTGGTTCTTTGAAAGAATTAACAAAATTGATAATCGCCTAGCCAGATTTACCAGAAAGAGGAAAGGACCAAAATAAATCACTAAGGAAAGAAGAGATATCACAAGCAACACCACAGAAATAGAAAAAGTAATAGGAGAATATTAAGAACAATTATATACCAACAAATTGGACAACCTAGAGGAAATGGATAAATTCCTAGAAAAATATAAACTAGAAAAACTGAAAAAGGAAGAAATAGAAAATTTGGACAGACACATAACCAGTAAAAAAAAAAAAACCAATTGAATCAGTAATCAAAAATCTCCAACCAATGAGTCCAGGACTGGGTGGCTTACCAGGGGAATTGTGTCAAACATTGAGAACAGTGAATGCCTTATTGTTTTGAAGCTGTTCCAAAAAACAGAGAAGGAAGGAAAGCTTACAAACTGATTCTATGAAGCCATTATTACCTTGATTGCAAAACAAAAGATCCTATTTAAAAAGAAGAATTACAGACAAATTTCCCTGATAAACATGAATGCAAAAATGCTCAACAAGATAGTAGTGAATAGATTTCAGGAGTACATTAAAAGAACTATTCACCATGATCAAGCAGGATTTATTTCTGTGCTGCAGGGGTGGTTCAATATTCTCAAATAAATCAACATGCTACATTACATAAATTGAAGGCTAAGAATCACGTGGTCCTCTCAATAGATGCAGAAGAAGTACTTAACATACAGTATCCACTCTTGATAAAAACCCTAAAGAAAGTAGGAATGGAAGGAGAACATACCACAACATCATAAAAGGAATCCCCGTTATTCTCAACGGGGAAAAACTAGAGCTTTTCCCCTAAGGTCAGGAGCACGACAAGGATATCCACTCTAACCACTGTTGTTCAACATAGTACTGGAAGTCCTAGCCTCAGCAATTGGACAACAATAAAAACATAAAAGACCTACAAATTGGTAAGGAAGAAGTCAAATTTTCACTCTTAGCAGATACTCTATGTGGAAAACCCAAAAGTGTAGATCTATTAAGGGACAGAAATAGTGAAAAGCCTGAAAACACAGTCTTGCCAGACATGTACGGGAGAAGAAGATTTGGTGCTGCCCACCAGTTTTTTCTTGCCTTAAACTCTTAGGTATGTATACTTTTCATCTTATCTGTATACAATGCCAACCACCGTGTTTATTCATTTAATAAATACATCTGTTCTTGCTGCAAAACAAAACAAAACAAAAAAACAACAAAAAAACCCTCCTGTACCACCAATGCCTCTTTGGCCAATGGCTCTTCTGGGAAAGGGTTGGTCTCTAACACGAGCTATTGTTATTCTACCTTCTATTCAAATCCGGCAGAATCCTAGGATCAAAGCTCTATGAGAATGTGTAAGGTTACAGTTTCTCTCTGCTTCCTAGCCTTTCACTGCTGCTGCTTCCAGGGTGGAGAGTTACTGGGTCAAGGGATTTGTTTTTACGTTTTGGACTCTTCAAGATTCAAATCCATATTGCCATTCAACGTTGTTTTTGACTCTGCAGACTCTGCCAGGCTATAGCCGCCTGCTTTCTGATTGTTGCTATCCAGATCAAATGCCTTCCCCTAGATATGGAAGCTGCTGTTGCTCTAAGCTCACTTATAAAGATACATTTCTCTCTGGAATTCAGTTCATCAGTCTTTTCTCTCTTTCTCTCTCTCTCTCTCTCTCTCTCTCTCTCTCTCTCTCTGATTCTACTGTTCATTGTAGTCCCACAGAAAAGACAAATCTAATTAAGTCTGAATTTATCTGGCTACCCCAGGAGTGAGGTTCTTTCTTCTTCTTCTTCTCTATTGTAACTGAAAATGAAGACCAATCCTAAATGATTTGACACTGAGTAGAAATAGCTACTGAACTAAAGAAGTATAGATCTAGGTCCTGGGGGTTCTCTGGTTTCAATGTTGGTGGTTATTGAATATCTCTTAATTCATGTAGTCTTGTGCTATAGCATATTTAGTTTAAGTTAGCAAGGAGTTTTGTTTGTTTTATTTTGTTTCTTTTGCTGCAATGAAGATTATTCTTGATGTGGCCCGTGGTCACCAAAAAGATAATGTGAAAATTAAACACGGAGACAAAAAAGGTAAAAATTAGGAATACCTATGGATAAATGGTATAACCGTAAATGCTATTTTGAGGATATAGTTTTCAAGTATATACATCTCAACAAATTGAGCTACAGCTGTGTATTATAATAATGCAAAGTGGTCCCTAACATACTCAAAGACCAAAGTTCTTGCCCTTAACAATGGGGGGTAACTCTGGAATATGATCTTGTCTAAGAAATAGAGGTAGGGTGTTAATTCCACACCTTATAGAACTGGGGATAGGGGTCTCCTTATTATCCATTATGATAGATGATAGTAAATTGCACATGTAAAACTATAGAATGCTTTTGGGAGAGGAAGACTCCAGACAAAAAACTCTGTATGGTAACATGACAGCATTGCTGTCAAAATTGTCCTGAAAACATTTATTCTAGGCTGTATTTCCAGATTATGCAGACACAATCTTTTTAGGGTATGTAAGAGCTCAGTGCAGACTTTAATATTGAGGAAAAGTAGAGAGTCCTGGGCTCTACACTACCTGGATAAATGGGCTCAAGTATGGCCATGCATACTCTTCTCAAAAGGGTATGCTTGCTTTTACCTTCCAACTGCTTGCCAGTACTTTATACTCAGGAAATTCAGGCCATAGTGATACTGATTTTTTTTGTGTGTGTTTTTGGTTTTTTGGTCTTAGGAGTACAATATCTCATAGGAAAATTCCTGTTCCAGGTCCCTTCCTCTTACTTCTCTACAGTGTCAATATTAATTTTATTTTCAGGTCAGAGGCAGATATTCTTTTTCTTCCTTGCCATCCTTAACATTTTTTTTAATTGGAATTAAACTGAAATTCAACATTCGGGTGTATAACATAGTGATTTAGCATTTGTGTACACTGTGAAGTGGTCACTACAATCTGTTCTCTATGTAAGTCCAGATTTTGTTTTGTTTTGTTTTGTTTTGTTTTTGTTTAGTTTTTTAGATTCCATGTATAGGTGAAATCATGGAGTATTAGTCTTTGACTTATTTCACTTACCATAATACTATCAAAGTCCATCCATGTTATCCCAAATGGCAGCATTTCCTTTTTTTTTTTGTTTTTATGGCTAATTAGTACTCTGTTATATATATATCACATCCTGATGGAGTCACCCATCAACAGACACTTATGATGTTTCCATATCTTGCCTACTTAAAATAATGCTGCAGTGAATAGAGGGGGGCATATACCTTTTCAAATTGGTGTTTTGCTTTCTTCAGATTGATGTCCCAGTATTGGAATTTCTGGATCATACAGTAGTTCTTTGTCCTTTTCACAGGGACTCCTGTATTGAGCATAGTGGCTACACCAATTAATATTCCCACCAAAAGGTTCCCTTTTCTTGATATCTCTCAGTTGTTTCTTTTGTTTGATAATAGCCATTCTATCAAGTGTGAGGTGATATCTCATTGCATTTTTTACTTCTATTTTCCTGGTTATGGTTAGTGATGAGCATTTTTTCATTTTCCTGTTGCCATCTGTATGTATCTTTGGAAAAATGTCTATTCAGTTTCCCTGTGCATTTTGTAATTGGATTTTTTTTTTTGCTATTAAGTTGTAGGAGTTCTTGACTGATTATAGACATTAACCCCTTGCCAAATGTATTTTCCAAATGCCTCCTCCATTTGCTAGCTTGTCTTTTAGTTGTGTTAATGTTTTTGTTCATTGTATAGAAGTTTTTTAGATTAATGTAGTATCATCTGCTGTTGCTTTTGGTTTCCTTGCCTGAGAATGAGACTCAAAAAAACCATCACTAAGATTGATGTTAAGGACTATATAGCCCATATTTTGCTGTAGTATTGCTATGGTGTCAGGTCTTACATTGAAGTCTTGACTTTTGTGTATAGTGTGAAATAGGGGTTGGGTTTCATTTTGTTGAGTGTAGCTCAGTAAATACCATTTACTGAAGAGACTGTCTTTTCCCCCTTGTATATTCTTGCCTCTGTCCTAGATTAACTGAGCATATAAATGTGGGTTTTTTTCTGGCCACTGTATGGTGTTCTGTTGATCTATGTGTCTGGTTTTATGCAATACCATACTCTTTGATAACTATAGCTTGGTAGCATAGTTTGTAATAAGGAATAATGATATCTTGGATTCATTCTTGATATTGTTTGGGCTATTTGGGGTCTTTTGTGGTTCCATGAAAATTTTAGAATTGCTTAGTGTAGTTTGTTAAACATATCTTTGCAATTTTGATTGAGATTGCATTGAGTGTATAAACTACTTTGGGTGGAATGGATGTTGAGCAATATTCTTTCATTCCATGAGTTTGAAATATATTTTATTAGTATTCAGTTTCTTTCAGCAATGTCTTATAGATTTCAGTGCACAGGTATTTAACTTCATTGCTTAAATTTATCTCTGGACATTTTTGCTATGGTAAATGGGATTTTTAAAAATTTCTAAGCATTGACTACTGTATAGAAATGCAGTAATTTCTATATATTGATTTTGTATCCTGTAATATAGCTAAATTCATTTATTAACAGGTTTTTTTGTGTGCAGTGGAGTCTTTAGGGGGATATATATATATATATATATATATATATATATATATGTAAAATGGTATGCATTTTATATGTGGTTCCCATATATATCTTATGTATGGGTTCCCATATATATTTTATGTATGGGTTCCCATACATATTTTATGCATGGTATCATGTTTGCAAATAGTGGGTTTTATTTCATCCTTTGCAATTTGCATGGATTTTATTCATTTTTTCTTGCCTAACTGCTGTAGCTTCGAGTTCCAAAACTGTGTCGAAAAAGAGTTGTGACAGTGGGCTTCCTTGTCTTGTTGCTGACCTTAGGGAAAAGTTTTCAGCTTTTTACCATGGAGTACGATATTCACTGTGGATTTTTCAAAAACAGCTTTTATCATGTTGAGGTATGTTCACTTGGTTCAGCGGTTTTATCATAAATGGAATTTGAATTTTGTCAAATGCTTTTTTTTTTTTTTTTGGCATCTGTTGAGATGATACAATTTTTATCTTTCATTTTGTTAATGTGGTATGTCACATTTATTTTGTGTATGTTGAACTATTCTTGCATCTCTGGAATAAATCCCACATGATCTTGGTTTATTATCCTTTTAATGTACTGTAGAATTTCATTTCCAATGTTTTGAGACTTTTGGCATGAATGTTCACCAGAGATATTGGCATATAATTTTCTTTTTCAGTGGTAATTTTGTATGGTTTTGGTATCAGGGTAACACTGCCCTTGTAAAATGAGTTTGGACATATTCCCTCCTCTTGAGTTACTTAGAGTTGGATGAGGATAGGTATTAAATCTTTGAATATTTGGTACATTTACCACTGACCTGTCTGGTCCTGGACTTGTGTTTTGGAAGGTTTTGAATGCTGAGTCAATCTCCTTAATAGTAATGTCTATTCAGACTTTCTATTTCTTTATGATTTAGTCTTGGAAGATTTTTAGTTTACAGAAATCAAATGGATCAATTTCTTCCAGGTTGTCTAGGTTGTTGGCATAACTATTCATAATAGTCTCTTAGGATTCTTTGCTATTTTGTGGTATCAGTTGTAATTTCTCCTCTTTCACTCCATTTTATTTATTTGAGCTCTTGTTTTTCTTAAAGTCTAGGTAAAGGTGTGTCAGTATTCTCTTCTCAAAAAACTCGTTAGATTCACTGGTCTTTTTTATATTTTTTTTTGTTTTCTACTTCATTGACCTCTGCACTGATTTTATTTCCTTCCACAGACTTTGGGATTTATTCTTTCATACTTGGTTTAGGTATAAAGTTAGAATTTTTGAGATTATTCTTGTTTCTTGAGGTAGGCCTGTATTGCTAGGAATTTCCCTTTTAGAACAGTCTTTGCTACATTCCATAGATATTCATACGTTGTATAGGAGTAAGGTGTTAAAGTGGGGTGTGTTAAATTGCCCCATAATTATACTGACAATTTCTCCTTTTAGGTCCATTAATACTTGTGTTAAATATCTTAGTGCTCTTATGTTGGATGCCTCCTTCTCTAGGAGACAAAGAATCTGATGCAGGCTCCAGGCTCCAAGCCATCAGTATAAAGCCTGACGCAGGGCTCAAACTCAAGAACTATGAGATCATAACTTGAGCAGAAGTTGGACACTTAACCACCTGAGCCATCCAGACGCCTCACCCCAGGTTTCTTTGACTTTCCGGTTGCATGCAATATAATTTTCCATCCCTTCACTTGCAGGCTGTGTGTGCTTCAGAAATGAGTCTCTGTAAACAGCATATAGATGTGCTTTGTTTCTCTTTTATCCATTTAGCTGTCTTTTAATTGGAGGATATAGTCCATTTATACTTAAATTCATTAGTGACAGGTATGTACTTAATGCCATTTGTTAATATTTTCTGGCTGTTTTATGCTTTCTCTCTGTACCTTTTCCTCTCTTCACTTCTGGTTTGATGATTTTCTTCAGTGTTAAGTTTAGATTTCTTATTTCTTCTGTGTATTTACTATCAGTTTTTGTTTTAAGGTTACTATGAGGTTCACATTTATCCTCCCTTGGGAATTTTATTTTCATTGAGTAAAGGTAAGACATAATGTTACAGTAATTTCAGGTGTACAACATATTGATTCGACAGGTCTATAGATGATGCTATGCTCATCACAAGTTTAACTACCATTTGTTACTATACAAAGCTATTACAATACATGTTTTTAAAAGGATTTTATCTCCTATTTTTTTTTTTTTTTTTTGAGAGTGAACACATGTGTGAGTGGAGGAAGGGTGGAGAGTGACTGAGAAAGAGAATCTTAACCAGGCTCCATGCTCAGTGCAGAGCCTCACGTAGGGCTTGAATCCATGATTGTGAGGTCATGACCTAAACTGAAATCAAGAGGCAGATACTTAACCAAATGAGCTATCTAGGAGCCCCACATTGTGTTTTTTGTGTCACATTTTTCATCTCTTTATTTTAGGTATTTTTTTAATGTAGTTCTAGTTCTACTACTTTGGTCTTTTAATTTTCAAAGTAGCTTTGAGTGATTATTCCACTATTTTTACTGTATAATTTTTCAGCGAGATTCATACTTTTGTATGTTTTCTTATCATTAATTAGTACCATTTCTTTTCCCATTTCAAGAAATCCCTTTACCTTTTCTGGTAAGACCACTTGAGTGGTAAGACCTTTTGCTGGTCTGGAAAACACTTTGTCCAATTCTGAATAATAACCTTGCTGGGTGGAAAGTATTAGGGGTTGGAAGTTTTTTCCTTTCAGAACTTAGCATATATCATGTCGTTCCCTTCTGGACTGCCAAGTTCCTGCTGAGAAACTGAGAGCTTTATGGGACTTCCATTGTATGCAACAAGTTGTTGTGCTCTTGGTGCTTTTAAGATTCTCTTTATCTTTAATTTTTGACATTTTAACTTTAGATTTCTGTGCATCTTTTGGTTCATCTTTTTGGAACTGTGTGGGCTTTTTGGACCGGGAAGTCTGTTTTCTTCTCCAGGATAGGAAATTTTTCAGCAATTATTGCTACTTTTTTTGTAAGATAGTGCATGAGCAGGGGAGGGGCAGAAGGAGAGAGAGAATCTTAAGCAGTCTCCATGCCCAGTTTGGACCCTGATTCGGGGCTTGATCTCACTACTCTGGGATTATGACCTGAGCTCAAATCAAGATTTGGACACTTAGCCACCCAGGGACCCCAGCAATTATTTCTTCAATCAGGTTTTCTGCCCCTTTATTTCTCCTCCTTTGGGACCCATAGAACATGAGTATTACTCTGCTTGATGTTGTATTAGGTCACATAAATGATTTTGTTTTTAAAAATCATTTGTTTTTGCTGCTCTGAGTGTTTAATTGTTTTGTATTCTAGATCACTGATGAGTTGTTGTGTTTCATCCAATCTGCTGTTGAGCCCCTCTAATTTTTTTTTTTCAGTTATTCTTCAGCTCTGACTTTTGGGTACTTAAATTTTCTGTTTTTCAACTTCTCAATGTGTTCATTCTTCTCCTGAGTTTGTTGTTTATCTTTGTGAGCATTACTTTTAATTCTTGTATCGGCTAGGTCACTTAACTCGGTACCATTAAAGTCTTTTCCTAAGCTTTTGTGTTCTGTCATTTGGAACATATTTCCCTTGTTCGTTTTTGCTTGACTGTGTGTGTGTATGTGTGTGTGTGTGTGTGTATTAGGCAAAGCAGTTATATCTCTGCCTTGAAGGAGTAACTTTGTGTGTTACGGCTTGTTCAACCTTGTGTTGGGTCTTGATTGTCTCGAAAACCATCGTGATGGTCTTAAGTGCAAAGATTGATATGTTCTTGATAAGTTCTCATTATTTAGGGTGTGCCAAGACCTATAAGTGTCTTTCTTCCAAAGGGATGAATCTTACTGAGCACTAGTTTCAAGTTAATTGAAAGCCAGATCCTCAGGCAGCAGTTTTTAAGTTGGGCAAATACATACATTCCTGGGTGGCAACAATTGTAATTCCTGCTGGCCTCTAGACTAGGAGATCTGGAGGTGTCCCCTGGGTAAAACAATTATAAAAAACAGGGCTCCACATGAATGTTTAAGAACTCCTTTCTGGGAGGTATTTTCAAGCTGTATTGAGGCCATGGAGGTATGCAAGGATGACATCCCCCTACTTGAGATGGGTTGAGAAACCCAAAGCATATCCTTAGGCTGATATTCCAGGCCACGTAAATAGGCCTGTTTCCCAGGAAGACAGGCTGTGTTTAAGAATCCTGTCTGTGCAGTGTTGGAGTGGCCTGCCAAGAACTGTGTCTGATTGTTATCTTTCCATGGAGCTTAAGAATTCCAGCCTCTGTCACACCCATCTCCTCTGGCTAAAAGGGCCAGGTGATTAAGGGGCATTTCTTGTGTGGATTGTGTGCATCTGCTGACTTGAGCCTAGGTAGTTAGTGACTGTATTGGATGGGGCATGCTCAGTGGCTTCAGAAAGGCAGTGGAAAATGTCTTAACTGTACACACTTGGGGGCTTCTGGAATGTAGTGGGAGAGGGACATATCCATGTGTGGGCACTGGCTTTAGGTTGGGAATGGGAGAACAGTACAACTGTTTGTAATAGCTTGATGCAGCCAGGGAGCAGGAAAGTGCTACAATTATTCTCTTTCTCTAACTTGAACAGGACAGTGGGTTAGGTCCTCACTACTGACACTTGCCTGTCTTGGTACTGGTAGGGGACAGCATCCTAGCTCACCCTCCTGGGCTACTAGGGTAGGTGGAGAATATAAAATCAGCTGGCTTCTGCTGGTATGTCCCTCTTGGAAGAGAGTCAAACTGCTGTGTGGTTGATTTCTTTCTCCATCTCAGGGTGAGTAAGACTGTAAGCCCTTTAAAGGGGAATCTATTTGTATAGCACTTAGGGTTTCTTGGACATCAGCCTTCTGGTTTTGGTACACTTGGATTAATGCAGATCCCAGGTGGTAGATGCTTGATGTAGGGCACCAAGCCCTTGCTCCTCTGGGAGGAGCATCAAACTAGTGAGATCCCTTCCTACTGTGTGTTGCTACACCAGAAGTAGGGTTTTTGGTAAGATTGTGTCTCTGCCTCCCCTACCTGTCTGGATGTGGTCTCATTATCCTTGGTTGTAGAGAAGCAGTTGATTTAATTTTCAGAGGAAAATTACCCTTTCTAGCTGTAGATTTGGTATGTCTGGGAGGAGGTGGGTTTAGAATCTTCCTATGCTGTCATTTGCAGAAGTTTCCCTTGCCATCCTTTTAAAGCAAGCTTGACTAACTTCTAAGCCACAGGCCTTTTGTTTCATTAATCATGCTAATGAATGGAATGAGCCAGAAACCTGGAGTAAAGTAAGAGAAAGAGTCAAAAAATAAAAGGGGCCAGTAAATCAATGTTTCAGGATTGTTTGGGGAGGAGAGATTGAGTTAGAGAATCTGGCAGGGGTGGGGGTGGTGGGGGGGGTGGGGGAGGTGAGCATATGGCCAAGATGGACTAAAGCATTTCAGTGACTTCTGCTGTATATTAATTAGGTAGTTAACCCTTTACCACAGATGTAGACTTAATTTTTTTTATTTTTATTTTTTTGCAGATAAGTGAATAAAAAATTTTTTACAAAATAAAAACAAAACCTCCTATACCCCTTCACTAATGAACAACTGGATATCCACTTTAAGAGCTTAATGCCTTTTTTTCAAAACTTTGTTCTACACTTGAAAATGTAGTCTTCATGGGGCTTTTGTACCTCACTAGTTAGAAGTATTTATACTTCAGGGTATGGGGTGTATTGTAGACTGGTGGGGTGGAATGAAGTTCAAGAGAAACAGATAGGGCTACACAATGCTGGAGAAAACAGAAATGAAAGGGAAACCAGGAAAAAGGATGAGAAATGTGCTAATTTCACACCTTTGCTAAGAGCTGGTTATACTGCCTACAGTGTAGATTCTAGCTCCCAGGGTCTGAAGGCTCATTATATTTTTACTTAGTTGATAAAGTTAGAGAATTTGGGGACAAAAAAAAAAAGGAAATGGGAAGGGAAGGTATGGGTAGCACAGGAAAGAGTTTTCCGGTGGGCCAGGTTTGACCTCTTATGTTGGGAGTCAATTAGGGAAGAAAATTAACATTGAGCTAATAAAAATTAAATCAATAACATGAATACTAAGTATAACTTAGGAGTATTTGTTAGGCACTGTGCTAAGCACTGTGCTTCCTGTCACAATAATGTTGAGTTGTTTAGAATGTATTAATACGTGCTTCTAGGCAGTGCTAGAGACTTTCAGTTAAAAAAACACACCTCTTTCCTTCACATTTTCTTTGCCTATTTTATTTTCCTTTTAAAAGTTTATTTAAACTTGCTTTATTATAAGCCTCTTGGTAAACTGCTTGAAACTTCACTTGCTTGCCTTTTTTTTTTTTTTTTTAACAAGAGAAGATTCAAAAAAAACCTAAAACCTATATACAAACTAGGAAAGCTATAGTTGCATGGAATGGATACTTTACTTTCTTGTTGCTTGCTTGTTTTTTTTTTTTTTTTCTTTGAACAAGAGAAGATTTAAAAAAAAGTACATACAAACTAGGAAAGCTATGATTGCATGGAATGGATATCTTAGCCTCATACTATGATTTCTAGTTGCTTTGACAGACTCTCACAGAGCTTTTCTTCATAGATTTTCTGGCCACTTTGGAAGTAGTCTTGCAGTATGGCCTCTAGGCCATATTCCTCACTCTCATCCATATCCTGAAACACCAACTGCTGGCCTGTTAAATATTTCTGTGGTTTTTACTCATGACTTGTTGGGCTCTATGGTCTCTGACTTTAGAGTCATATGATGTTCTGAGCCTGGAGTAACTATTGATTCTTGGTAGGTAGCATCTTCTAAATACTCTCAGGTATTTATGGATCCTAGGATACTAGGAAGAAGTAGATGAAGGGTAAAATTAAAACCTTGAGTCAAGAATACCTTTTACTACCCTACTCTTTTTATAATGATACTCCTGAATGGTGTGAACTCCTTGGCTTTATTTTCGTCAGTTTTGATAAAACATTAAGTCAAACCTTTATTTGTTTCCATTTTCAAAATTGGTTGGTAGAATAAAGCTACGAGTCACAAGGAGGCAAGAAAATTTCTCATGAGGCATGAGATATTAGATACCATGTAAATTGCAGATGCATAGATGATCAAGCCAAATCTCTACATTTTGCAGATAAGTAAACTGAGGCCCATCATATGTTAGAATTGTATGAGGGCTAGGAAACCTGGAATGGGTCTTTGTTCTGAGTCCTTGTCTCCTGCAATGTAGGTCTTAGATGAGCCAATTCTTTTCATAGTGAGATCACCAGAGGAAGAACTCCCTCGAGTAGTTCAGGAGTCATAAAATTGGTGAGAAAGTTCACAACATGTTTGCTAGTTAATATAATTTCTGTTCAAGTACAAAACATCATTATTGTGACTTGAGGTACTTGATAGCACATATGACTGCTCACTAATGAAACCTAAAAATACTCCAGCATGTGGGCTGTAACTTTGTAGGTGTCTGTGACAATAAATGCAGAACCAGAAATAAAACTGGGGGTACAGGGTGTTGCTTAGCAATACAAATGAAAATAGGATGAAAATAGTTCTTCAGCAGAGAAAAAGTTGTTTACTAGAAGTAAAGACACAGTGGGGGCTTATTTTTTTTTCAACTTCATCTTCAGTGATGCATGTGAACTTTGTTCTCTGAAGTTAAAGGTTTATCACAGGCACTAGCAACATCAGAAGAAATCTTTTCATCCTTTCTTTTTTCATGAGGGAGATGTGTGTGTATGCGTGTGTGCGTGTGTGTGTGTGTATGGAGTGGGTCACATGCACTTGGGAGATTAAGACTTTGTTTCCTTTCTTAAATGATGCAGCATCTAGTGGAAAACAAAACCCAAACATGTAACACACATATTACTAAAATGTAGGTTCTCTAGTGACATGAGTAAGGAAACACATCAGAAAGTAAAGAAAAATGAAAGTTATAAAAAAACTTTGTGCTGGTTACATGAATATGTTAGTTTACCTGTCTCATCATAACCTCATATGGTAAACATAATCTTCCCAATTTCACAGATTGGGAAACTGAGGCTGAGAAATGACTTGTTGAAGTGATACACTTAGTGCAGACAGAACTGGGGTTCTAATTCAGATTCCTTTGTACAAGGCCTTGGGTTTTTGCACTCAAATAATAACCTAAGGAGGATGAGTTCCCTGGGTGTTAAAGTCGGGGGTATGTATGACAGAGGAGTCTGTGCACTGGGAAAGCTTCCTATAGGAAGTTCTTCATTGGTTTAAAGGACTTGAGGGACGAAGGGAGGAGATAGGTTTTGTTAGACAAAAATTATGTTCTAAAGAAAGATGGTCTCAGTGTCCAATAGAAATCTGTCTGGTAGGTTTTGAAAAAATAACTGGATTGCAATCACCTTGAATGCAATGACCTCAAAAGTTTGACCGTGTTTAAGAAGTGTCTTCTTATCCTACCAGATGTTTCATACGTATTGGCTAGTGTAACTTGAGCTGCCACCCAAAATTTTAGGGACAGACTGAATATGAGAGTTTTCAGTGACCAATCTTCTACTCCAGAAATGTTTGGCTAGAAGAAAAGGGAGAGGAATGGCATTCCAGGATCCAGTTTAATTTAACGTGTCAGTAGTAAAAAGACATAGGCCAAAAGTAAGAAGGTGAGGTGACTGGCGAGATGGGTTCAATAGGTGATAGGGATTAAGGGGAGTGCACTTGTTTTGATGAGCAGCATATGTTTTTTTTTTTAATTTATTTTTATTTTTTTTATTTTTTAATATATGAAATTTACTGTCAAATTGGTTTCCATACAACACCCAATGCTCATCCCAAAAGGTGCCCTCCTCAATACCCATCACCCACCCTGCCCTCCCTCCCACCCCCCATCAACCCTCAGTTTGTTCTCAGTTTTTAACAGTCTCTTATGCTTTGGCTCTCTCCCACTCTAACCTCTTTTTTTTTTTTTTTTTTTCCTTCCCCTCCCCCATGGGTTTCTGTTATGTTTCTCAGGATCCACATAAGAGTGAAACCATATGGTATCTGTCTTTCTCTGTATAGCTTATTTCACTTAGCATCACACTCTCCAGTTCCATCCACGTTGCTACAAAAGGCCATATTTCATTTTTTCTCATTGCCACGTAGTATTCCATTGTGTATATAAACCACAATTTCTTTATCCATTCATCAGTTGATGGACATTTAGGCTCTTTCCATCATTTGGCTATTGTTGAGAGTGCTGCTGTAAACATTGGGGTACAAGTGCCCCTATGCATCAGTACTCCTGTATCCCTTGGATAAATTCCTAGCAGTGCTATTGCTGGGTCATAGGGTAGGTCTATTTTTAATTTTCTGAGGAACTTCCACACTGCTTTCCAGAGCGGCTGCACCAATTTGCATTCCCACCAACAGTGCAAGAGGGTTCCTGTTTCTCCACATCCTCTCCAGCATCTATAGTCTCCTGATTTCTTCATTTTGGCCACTCTGACTGGTGTGAGGTGATATCTGAGTGTGGTTTTGATTTGTATTTCCCTGATAAGGAGCGACGTTGAACATCTTTTCATGTGCCTGTTGGCCATCCGGATGTCTTCTTTAGAGAAGTGTCTATTCATGTTTTCTGCCCATTTCTTCACTGGGTTATTTGTTTTTCGGGTGTGGAGTTTGATGAGCTCTTTATAGATTTTGGATACTAGCCCTTTGTCCGATATGTCATTTGCAAATATCTTTTCCCATTCCGTTGGTTGCCTTTTAGTTTTGTTGGTTGTTTCCTTTGCTGTGCAGAAGCTTTTTATCTTCATAAGGTCCCAGTAATTCACTTTTGCTTTTAATTCCCTTGCCTTTGGGGATGTGCCGAGTAAGAGATTGCTACGGCTGAGGTCAGAGAGGTCTTTTCCTATGAGCAGCATATGTTGTATGGGAGTGCTGAGTCACTAAATTGTATACCTGAAAATAATAAAAAATGAAGTGGAAAAAAGAAGACTTCAGCATCCCTCTGATGTTACAGAAAATAACCTCCATGAGCCATTAGTAAAGGTGGTGATTCACTGGAAACCTGCTTAGGACGTTCTTTTTTTATGATTTAGAGATGAATTCATTAGAAAATTTGTTCAGTCATTCAACTAACAAAAGATCGCTGAGTGTCAGATACTGGAGCCATTGAAAAGAACCAAACCTCCAGCCCCCTCAACATAAATGTGTTATAAGCAAGTAGGTATAAATGGTGTTAGGTGTTGAGTGCAATACTGGAAGTATGTAGGACATGAAATGGGTTCAGATGTTCCAGAAGACCCTTAAAAGTCTTAGTGTAGGGCTGAGTGTGTTTGAGAATTAGCCATTGATATTTCTTCTTTCTCTTTGAAAAATTGGAACTACTGTTTCTGAAGTTTGGATGACAATGCTTTAAACACTTCAGACCAAAAGAAAATGTTTATTTGTTGCTATAAATGAGAGGAACTTAAAGATGATGTGCCATCTGTTAAAATGATTTTTTCTCTGTTTAGAAATGATGCATATTAGATACAGCCACATTTCCTAGTTGAAAATGGGGGGAAATGCTTCTTAGTGCCCCACATGAGAACAAATGTTAAAATTACATGTCATCTGGGGCACCTGAGTGGCTCAGTCGGTTAAGCATCCGACTTCGGCTCAGGTCATGACTTCACGGTTCATGAGTTAGAGCCCCGAGTCGGGCTCTGGGTTGACAGCTCAGAGCCTGGAGCCTGCTTCAGATTCTGTGTCCCCCTCTGTCTGCCCCTCTGCTGCTTGTACTCTGTCTCTCCCATTGTCTCAAAGATAAACATTAAAAAAAAATAAAAAAAAAAAACACATGTCCTCTCCATAGATAATTTCTACTCTGGGTTAGTAATCAAGATATCAGAATACCTATGTCCTTTGTAATCTGTAAGTTGAACCCTCCAATGCTGGCCTTGGGAAGATCTTTCTTGGTTCTGAACTTTCTCATTACGTATCCAAAACTGCTTGGACCTTTAAAAAGGGAAGCAAATATCACCAGCAGAGGGCTGAGGAAATGTTTGGGTAATAATTTTTATTCAACACTCTTTTTGATAGAGAGTAAAGGGACTTTAGAAAAATCCTTTTGACTGGTCAGTCTCATGTAGTTTAATATATACCTCATTTTTATTTTGTAACAAACATAATAAATAGGCCTAAGAAAGAAAAGAGCCACCTGGGCTTATACAAAGATCCCCCCCAAAACATAAGAAGGAATAATTGAAAGGATGAAATAAGGAATATGGCTGTAAGAAGATCTGTTGGGAGGGAGGTATATTAAAGGTCAAATGACTATGCCTTCCTACTTCTGCTTAGAAAGGAGTAAGTTTATATAAATTAAATAGATAGATAGGTAAGCAGGTAGGTAAGTAGGTAGATTCATGATTGATATATAGATTATAGATATTGATAGAATAAGCCATAAAATATATGATCCTGTTCTATAATGAAAGTGTAGTAAAACAAAAAAGGCTGTGAAGTGTTATTTACAGATGTATCTGATTCCTAGGGCTACGTTAACAAAGTACTAAACTGGGCAGCTGAAAACAACACAAGTTTACTCTTTAATGAATCTGGAAGTTTGAAATCAAGTTGTCAGCAGGACTTTGTTCCCCCTGAAGCCTCCGGTGGTGAATTGTTCCTTGTTTTGTCCAGCTTCCAGTGTTTGTCAGCAATCCTTAATATTCCTTGGATTATAGACGCATTACTCCTGTCCTGAGTTGGTCTTGTCTTAGTGCCTTTGTATCTCCTTTACTCTGTGTATCTGTTCTGTGTCCAAATTTCCACTTCTGGTAAAGGATGACAGTCACACTAGATTAGGTTTCACCCTAATCATCTCCTCTAACTCAGTGTTTGTATAAAGACCCCATTGCTAAATAGTCACATTCTGAGATACTGGGGTCTAGGACTTTGTCATACCTTTTTAGAAAACCCATTTCAACCCGTAACAGTAGGAAAAGTGGAGTTGTTAAATAAGGACCTGCCAGTGTCTCTTGCAGTGTCTAAAAGAGAAACCCCTTCACTAGAGTATGTAAATAGTCTACTAGTTTGTCAGGTATATCTCTACAGAGAGGAAGTGTGATGGACCAGACTGCCCCTGCTTGATGGAAGGAAGCATATTTTAACCATATCTAATGAATTGTGCCCTGTTGGTGTATTTTCCAAGCAAATACTAAATTATCTGTTACTTTATTGATCTATTTCAAACCCAGGAAAGTATGTCCTGCCCAGTGATTGAAGCTTGCCAGTTATAGGCCACACAGAGCCATTAAAAAATTATAAGAATGGTTACCATGAGATCTACCCTGTTGACAATTTTTAAATGCACAATACAGTAAAAACTATAGGCACAATGTTATACATAATATTTTTAGAACTTGCTCATCTTGTACACCAAATTTAATACCCACTGAGCAGCAAATACTCATTTCTCCAAGCCCCCAACCCCTGACAATCACCAATCTACTTTTTCTGAAGTTTGTTTTCGATAGATCATTTAAGCGAAGTCATGAAGTATTTATATTTGTGTGACTATTTTGACTTAGCACAATGTCTTTAGGTTCATCCTTATTGTCACATAGGACATAATTTCCCTCTTTTAAAGGCTAAATTACATTCCATTGTAAGCATAAATTACCTTTTCTTTATCTGTTCATCCCTTACTGGACATGTAGGTTGTATCCACATCTTGGTATAGTGAATAGTGCTGCAATGAACATGGGAGTACTAACAGCTCTTCAAGAACCCGATTTCAATTCTTTTGGATATATATCCAGAGGCAAGATTGCCAGATCATATAGTAGTTGTAGATTTAACTTTCTGAGGAAATGTCACTTTGCTTTTTATAGTGGACACACCATTTTTTTCATATTCATACCAACAGTGTATAAAGATTCCAGTTTCTTCACATCCTTGCCAAAACTTAACTTTTATTTTTTGATACTATCCTAGTAGATGTAAAGTGATGTCTCATTCTGGTTTTGATTTGCACTTGATAGATGTTGTTGACTGTCTTTTAACATACATGGTGTAAACCAAACAAAGTTTGAATATAGCTTGTGTCAGTAAGGATTGTAATAACTGGTTGGTATATGTGCCTTGAAAAATTGAAAACTGATACTTCATTTTGGTATGAACTTTGATTTTAAGAGTTAAATTGTAGGGCCTAATCTCTGGAGAAATTGATGAATATTAGATTCATAGAACTGTGAGAAGACTCTAGACTTGAAGATCCCTGTCTAACTGTATTTTCTTGGGTGGTGTGAAAGGTTTAATTGAATATACAAGAAGTAGGTTATGTTGGTACCCACCGAGTGTCAAGGAATGTATGAGGCACTGAGAAGATAGGAATAAATACAACCCCTCCCAACTCCCATCCCTATCCTCACAGAGATCATAGGAGCAGGGAATGAATAGAAGATGGCTTATGGACGTTAACATCATTAAAACATAAATTGTCAGAGTACGTTTTTTTTTTTTGTGGTCTGCCTTGTTTGCATCTGAATATTTTAAGCTGACATAAGTTGTATAAAGGCATTGGTAATCTGGCAAAATGGAAATGATGTCAGCATGTATCAGGCATTAGCACACCATGACTTCCCAGGTAAACATGATGAAACAATAATGCAGTTAGCAAAGCAGTGATAAAGAGAATCAAGCCCAGGTTCTTAGCCTTAAACATATTCTATTACATTAAGTAAGATGGGATCAAGAACAACTGGGGGGGAGGGAGTTGGTTCACATAATCACCTATAATTATGTAACTATAATTAATACATGTGATAAATTGCTACATGATCAGAAAGGTTTCAGAACTGGATTGTTTTATTTTGGCTGGTTTACATCACTATTTTCCTCTCCATTGTAAGCTCTGCAGGAGAAGTATTCAAAAACTTAGCATAGAATAACTGCTAAGGTTTTGGCTATAATACCTATACATGAAAAACATGGGAAGACCATAAATGTGATATTTACAAAAATGTACAAGGAGGCTGAAACCCTTATCTTGAGATAAATAATAAACACATTAAAATAAAAATAATAAGTTTCTTCTAATTGTCATTTTTAAAAAATTTATTTTGAAAGAAAATGTGCATGCTTGAGTGAGCAGGGTAGGGGCAGAGAGAAAGGGAGAGAGAATCCCAAGCATGCTTCATGCTGTCAGCGCAGATCCTGAAGCAAGGCTACAACCCCAGAACCCATTAGATCATGACCTGACCCGAAATCAAGAGCTACTTGGGTATCCCAATGTCATTTCTGAAGGAATTAGAATTCAGATATATTTTGGCTGAAGGGAAAAAAGATTCTAACTATCAGTGTAAGCCTATTTTTTAAAAAAAAAAAGAATTTTGATATCTCCTATCTGATATTAAATTATCTGATTCTCCATTCTAGTTTCTAGGCATCAATATAAAGTAGCACATATTTCAGAGAGACTTGATCTGAGACCCAGAGCTACTGCTTTAAAACTGTGTAATGTTGGGCAAGTCACTTGTGTTCCCAAGACTTGGTTTTCCATGTTTGCAAAATGAGAGGATGGGACTAAATGAAAAGCCCCCTCCTAACCTAGTTCTGTTATAACAGTGGTAGAGCTGGGACTAAAACCCAGACTTTCTCTTCCTCTTTCATTGCATTGAACTGCTGTAGCATGGAAAGGGATTTTAAAAATATAGTTCAAACTTCTCTGTCATTCAGGAATTCCTTTATAGCATTCTCAAAAGTGATGATTGCAGACTGTTTAAATATATCACCAGAGAACATTGGGCTTTGTAACATAGTCCATTGCTTCATTTGAGGAGTCCAAATTCAGAGTATGTGCTTCCTTTCTTTGAATTGAAGTCAGCCTCCATAGAACTTCTTTACACAGGCTCTGGTTCTGCCCTTTGGAACAGCAGAGTTAGTCCAATTCATCTTCCACTTGACATCACTTCAGATAGGTTTTCTTTTCTCCAGAGAAATGCCTTTGTTTCCCTGAAATGATTATAAATTATACATATTCTAGATTTTTTGACTAAACTGGATATATACTGTGTATGCTCTCCAGCTTTTTGATGTTACTCTTAAAACTGTGGCACCCAGGAAAGAATACAGTATGTGATGTGACCAGCAAAGTAGATTGAAATCATTTTGTTCCTTTCTTCATCTTGACATCAGTTTTATTAATGCAGCACAGATTACATCAATTTATTCATCAGCTGGATTATATACTGTTGGATTATTTGAAACTCTCAATCAAAACTTTCTCAGGTCTTACTTGATAATAGCTAACTGTAAGCATTTAGTTTATTTTTAGCCCCAGTAAAGAAAGCTACATATACTACTGTTTCTTGGTGCTGGTTTTGGTCCAGCCTAACAAGGGAGATATTTTAGAATGTGGATTCTGCTTCCTCCTGTGTTACCTCCAAGTCAAACATAATTCCTTCTAAACCTTAATCTAAGGTTAAAAGCAGTGGGCATGACAGAACTACCCATCAGCTGGCAAGATACCACCCTGAGACGATTTCCCAGATTGCATCGTGCTATTGGAAGTAGTTGGGGAGTTGGGCAAAGGTGGGGATTGTTGAAGTAAGGCATTCTTGCAGCAGCTGATGGCCACCTCCACATAAGGATGAGGCCATTTGCTTTGGAAGAAAAAATGTAGGAATCACCAAGTCAAGCAAACACTGCCTCATGAATGGATAGTTTCTTCTGTCTAGTTGGATCTATGTATCAGTAATGTGGAAAATTAAAATTAATTTTCTAAAAATTTTCATTTACTTTTGAGAGAGAGTGGGAGAGGGGCAGAGAGAGAGGGAGACAGAGGACTTGAAGCCGGCTCTGCCTGTTAGGTGCAGAGCCTGATGCAGGGCTCATACTCAAGAACTGTGAGCTCATGACCTGAGCCCAAGTTAGATGTTTAAGCGACTGACCGAGACACCCAGGCACTCTAATAATGTGGAAAATTAAAGGAAAATTTTTCCAAAAATTCCGGAGGCCTACTTTTTCAAAGCTAAGAAATTGATTTCATTTATTGCTATTTTATAGAAGAGCTTCATGCTTAGAAGTGAAACTAAAAAGATAATTCTTCCAAGGTTACTTAAACTTTTCTTGGAGAGTGACCTTCTGTCCTGCAAGGCCTGTTCTCGTAAACATAGCTGCAGCAATATCCTCTCTTGTAAGGAAATAGTCCTAGAACAGCTTATGGATGGTAAAGCTCAGTACCCCCAGGATGTGAATCACTTTATGTGGGATGTTTAAGAGGGCATTCACCTTAAGTGAGCAGACGGTTAAGTTCCATTTAATTCTATTCTAACTATATCTTTAGTTCTGCATGCCAGAGAGAAGGGGTCTTCTGTGAAGGAAGGGTTTATCATAAAAAATAACCCATAGGAGCTTTTAGACAGAAGATTGAGGTTTATATAGATACTAACTATAAAAGGAATAAGGAGCATTCACACTGGAAATTTGTGAGTGGATATTTACTTCCCCAAATGTTAACAGTAAAAATAAATGAAAAACTTGAGTGGTTTTTAGCTAACAGGAAGTTCAGTGGGAAGACTGAGGACATTACTTTCTGTACATTAAATAGCCTTTGAAGATGATAGTGCTAGAAAAAATACAAAGCTGGCTGATGATATAGGACCTATGGGGGACAGTAAATGAAGAATAGGGATTTGGAGGTACTTAAAAAGGAGGTGGCCTATCATTCTTTTTATCCCTTTCAGTTTAAACAGAGATTTCTGAGAGCATGAAGCTCAATCATTGATACTCGATATGAGCGAATTAAAACTTAATGACTAAGTAACTTTGTCAAGGACATGGTTTGTGAGCACCAATTCCTGTCCCCTTAAAGGGCCCTTCTAGCTGGACTAAGAATCAAATTGACATGAGACAGATTGACAGGGGAAAATAAAAGTTAATAGGTTATGTGTGAGGAATCCGCAAAGACATGGAAATGGCAGAGATACTCAATCATAATGAGGTTTATATGTTGTTCTGAAATAAGGACAATAGGGTGGGAATCTGAGACTTCAGAGGAAGGGAATGTACTTCACAGGGTAATAAGAACAGATGTTAGCTCTGTCATACAGATGGTTTACTTAGATAAAAACTATCTCAGGCAATGCCTCTTATCCTGGGAAAGACCACCCCACACACAATTGATATTCTTCTGTGTGGTTAGCCAAGGGGCAAAAGTTTGTTTTCAGCTCACAATAATTTTCATGCCAAAACAGCTCATCTTGAGGTAGCCTTCCCTCAGCCCCTATGTTTTCCTGCTGTTCAATGCTGTCTAGCTCCCGATTTTTTGCCAATTGAGGGTGAAGTTCTTTAGCTCAAAGAAACATTGTCAGTTAGGATAAAGGTAGAGTCCACTAGGCATAAAGGATCTTTACTGTATACTCAGAAGGATAGTGTGGTGAGAAGAGAACAGATTTGGGAGCCAGATTCCTAGTTTTACCACTTCCTACATGGAGGTCATTGAACAAGCTTCTTAACCGGAAACTCTAGTTCTGCATGTGTAAAAAGGGCTAGCAGTATCTTTTACAGGTTATGTTGAAGATTATAACAGGGATTTTCACATACATTAAGCAAAATGTTCCCTGATCTACCCCCACTTAGTCTTTATCCATTGGATGAATTTGGAGTTCTTCTGAAGGTCTGTGCTCTCCTGAGGCCCCTTGGGAATGGGGTTGATGGCAGGCAGGGGTCTGGTTCTCCAGAGAGAACTTGGGAGTATTTAAGTATCAAATTTTTTCCTCAGTGACCTAGTTCCCTTCATGACTGGAATAGTTTCTGAAGAATATCCTTGGACCTAAATATAATGGTCTCACTGGATTATTCTTGGTAACACATTTCACTTGGCTTCCAGAAGTTATAACAAAATATCCTCGATTTACTTTGCTTTGCTCTAGTTTGCCTCTCAGATGCAGGAGTTAGCCCTACCTACAGTTAATTTGTCCATCAGTGTTAGCCTTGTCACTTAAATGGATTTATAATTTCTTCACTTTAATGTATTAGTGTGTTGGGGCTTAATTTTCTCAAGCCTCGTCTATTTCCACTGTTGTCACAAACAGAAATGGAACGCTCTTGAGGGGACATAAGGCATAGTGTCTATTTCAACTAGAAATACTCCCTATATATCATCTCGTGCTAAGAAATGCCAAAATCTT
Source organism: Panthera onca (assembly GCF_046562875.1). NCBI lineage: Eukaryota > Metazoa > Chordata > Mammalia > Carnivora > Felidae > Panthera > Panthera onca. Next base: position 49,415,075 of record NC_138344.1, read on the forward strand.
TGCTAGCAGATAGTCACATTGGAGCTCTGGGCTCAGTTAGGCTTCTCAGAGCACACACGTAGTCGAATTTTTCCTCACAGAAAATAAAAAGATGGTTGCTGCTGAATATAGCTTACATGGCCAGAGTATGAGATTATGTGGCACAGACATGAGAAACATATACCTATTTTTGTTTTTTTTTTTGTTTTGTTTTATAATATGTGAGATTTATTGTCAAAATGGTTTCCATACAACACCCAGTGCTCATCCCATAAGATGCCCTCCTCAGTACCCATCACCCACCCTCACCTCCCTCCCACCCCCCATCAACCTTCAGTTTGTTCAGTGTTTTTTTTTTTTTTTTTTTTAACGTTGTATTTATTTTTGAGACAGAGACAGAACATGAACGGGGGAGGGGCAGAGAGAGAGGGAGACACAGAATCGGAAGCAGGCTCCAGGCTCTGAGCCATCAGCCCAGAGCCTGACGCTGGGCTCAAACTCACGGACCGTGAGATGGTGACCTGAGCTGAAGTCTGACGCTTAACTGACTGAGCCACCCAGGCGCCCCTGTTCTCAGTTTTTAAGAGTCTCTTATGCTTTGGTTCTCTCCCACTCTAATCTTTTTTTTTTTTTTTTTTCTTCCCTTCCCCTCCCCCATGGGTTTCTGTTAAGTTTCTCAGGATCCACATAGGAGTGAAAACATATGGTATCTGTCTTTCTCTGCATATACCTGGTTTTTTACTTTTCATTGATTAACTTGTTAGTCTAGTTAAATCTAGTGCTTTCAATGTGAAAACACCATTGTGGGTCCTTTGAAAAACCTCAGTTGTAGATGTCCAGTATACACATGTGATAGCGAGAGTCTGATAATTGCTGCTTTTTTGTTTCAAAAAACACAAATGCTTATACCTTTTCTTCAGAGTACTGAAGTATATTTATTTCTAAAACATACATAAGCTTCTCCCATTTGGTTAATAATTTTAATAAATAAAATTTTAAATAATAAACTTAAATATATCTTAGGATTCTAATAACATTAAATACAGATTTTTACTCCCATTAGGAAATACATGCATCTCTAGCAATCTTTGTTTTTTTGTTTTTTTTGTTTTTTTGTTTTTTTTTTTTTTTTTTTTTTACTTTTCTCTACAAGTTGTGTTCATTTATCCAAGGCCACAGTTGATGGTTTTTCAGACAACTTCAGGTGGCGTCAATCATTCATAGTCATCATACATTTGTATAGTTACTGCAGTAAAAGGCCTTGCTGAGGGGGTACTATTTTGTAATTCACACAAATATACTGTTGGCTGAAAATAGGCAAGATTAATAAATGTTGTGCAGTATATTCTATAAAACTGCAATGAAGTTTTTCTCCACATGTCTATTTTAAAACCTGAAAACCAATAAATATGATAAAGGTTTATATTCACTGTAGAACAGTGTGATGTGATCCTTCTGGAAATGTAGACACCCATGTGGCTAAAGCTCTGCTACTTTTGCAAGAATGTCCTAAACGTGAAGGTTGAAAAATTGTCTTGTCTGACATGCCTTTACTTGGTTCCAAATCATGTTGCATTCCAGTCTCCTTCATATTTGGACAATAATCTTTTTATTCTATTTTCTTCCCCTGAATTTTTTTTTACTTTAATTTTTGTGGTTGTTGAAAGCTCATCACTAAATTTTAATTGAGCTGTTAAAAACTACTTTCCTAAAGACTTTGTTGTAGGGATGTGTTGACTTCTTAATCTAGTTTACATCTGGGTGGGTCTAAATTCCTAGGTTGGCAATTTCCCTCCTTTTGGTTATGCCCTTAGCTTTTTGGATCACTTTTTTTTTTTTTTTTTTTTTTTTTTTTTACTTTAAAATTTTTACTTTGTTTGCTGGAATACGTCCTCAAGTAATTTTGTTGGGAAATAGGTGTGGAAGAGAACTTTCAGTCTCTAAATGTCTGAATTTCTTTCACTTACACTCCAATGCCAAAATAAGGAAAATAACAGGAGTGTGACCACCCATGCTAAAGGTCTAATTTTGCCTGGTTGGTCAGTATACTTTCTTTGAAAGAGCCTGTCTTCCTTTTTAGCCTACTTAGGAACACCATGCTGCTAGCCTTCCTTAAAGCTCTGCACCATCATTTTTAATAGCTTCTTAGTAATCCACTACTGAACTAAGTGATAAGCAATACTAAATTATTTTTTTAAAAACTTGTTCTATCAGAATCAATGCTATAAAGAGCGTGCTTACTATTTATTAAACAATAGCAAATGGTTACATAAAGGTCACTTATTTAAGTATTTTACATATACTAATTTATTAATTCCTACAATAATCCAAGGAGTTTGTTACGATCATCCCCATTTACAGATGAGGAAACTGACACAGAGATATATTGAATTAAACAAAATCAAACAACCTGGAAACGGCAGAATTAGGATTTGAACTCAAGTAGTTGATGATGAGGTTTTTGTGGGGGGTGGCAGTGAGGTTCGTGGGGTCCAGAGCCTATGACAAAGAAAGAATTCTTGAAGACATCTTGGGTGCAAAAAGGTGATTTTATTGAAGCATGGGGACAGGACCCATGGGCAGGAAGAGCTGCCCTGGGACCAGGAGGAGAGACTGGTTTTATACTGTGAAGTTGAGGGAGGTTAAAGTACAGGGGAAGTTTCCAATGGGATTTTCATATGCTAAAGAAGACTCAGAGGATACTGGAGGCCTGGCTATTGTTAAGTTAGGGTTGTTTTTTCCCTCTAGCAAAACATTAGCATTAAGACAGTTTCCCACAGTTTCCCATTAGCATTAAGATGTTTCCCACATCTCTATGGAGGGGTGATGGAGACAGGTCCTGCAAGACTAAGATCTCTATCAGTTAACCATTTGTTTTCCCTCTTTCTTTTGTTTTTGGGCAGCCAGGAGTGCCTGAGGAGTATCACACATATCCCACCTGGGGGAAGGGGGCAGCAGTGTTTGCGGCCTGGCAGCTTGCCTTATGCTCCCTCATCAGTTTGGTTTAAATCCTTGCTTTTAATCCCTCTGCTATTACTTCTATAGCATAAATCACTGGAATTGGAATTGTCCAAAGAGGACATAGTTAAAGAGGAAACCACTCCCGGTAATTACTTACTAGGCAAATGAGCAGTACAATATTAGAAGTGAAGTAATCTGAGGTTTTTAGTTTCATAATGAAACTCTAAAGACTGACCCAAGAGTGGCTCAGAGAGATTCTCAGTGCTAAAGGACCCAGCTCTGAGAATTGAAGGAATCCTATCCATTTCCAATGCTGTAGTAGAAAATTACATTCTGGGCTAGCAAAAGTTGATTTTGTTATCTCTTCTTTGTAGTGAGCTTTTATGTTGTCCTAGTCCCTAGAAAAGGAGGTAAAAATAAGCAGAACAGAAAATGAGGTGAGTTATAGCCTTGAAATTGCACCGCACTGAAAGTGGCATTTGGACTACCTCTTTGGAGCTCATAGTTGGATGTGCTGATTTAAAGGTGTAATTTGCAGTTGATACAGTTTTATTGAAAACAGCTAACATGTTTAGGGAAGTAGGACCAAAGGCAGGGGGAGGGATATTAATGTATAAAAGCTTAAGGGCTGTCAAAATAACCTGACAGTGATCTGATACTTAGACGGAAATGATATGGTCATTCAAAGAAAGTTTATAGCTGAAGAGCAGCTAAATTTGCCTTTTTTTTTTTTTTTAAAGAAAGGAATGAAGGAAGTTTTAAGGTAAGTATTACTTATTCATTAGTTTCTGCTGCCAGACTTCTGCATGTCAAAAGAATAAGCTTTAAGCAGCTGATGGTACAAAGACCGTGGCAGTTATTTTTTTTTAATTGCTGTATTTCTTTGAGATTAGCCGATTGGTAGCAATAGAAAATTAGTAAGGCTGAAAGATAGAGGAGTAGTCATTATATATTGGGCAATGAAATAGCCATTTGGAAGGGTTGGTGTTTAAAAAACGAGAGAATTATAATGCCCAGGAAGGTGTTTCCAAGGAAACAGTCATGACTTAAAACACTACTACCAGCCCTAATGTTTTCCTTAGTTGTTGAGTTGGGTTTAATGTATTGAGTAAAGTTGTTGTTTGCTGAGAGGATCTTTCCAGATGTGTGCATAAGAATATAGACAGGAAAGAATTAGGTGTTCCTGGAAAATGGAAGGATGGGGATAAACCGTATTATGCAGTGCAAGACTCAGCAAAGTAATGATGCAGGCAAAATGGACCATGGACATTGAGTATTTATTTGCTTTTGGTGAACTCCTCCACTTCCATTTCCACTGGTACACATAGTATACTAATGTCTACTAAAATAATAGCTAATACAATCATGTTCCCCTAATTGGTGAGATAAACTTCAATGTGTTCTTTCCTTGGGATATTGTAAACATAGGAACAGAGTATTCATCTGAAACAACTGAAGGCAGAAACAGTTTGAGAAAAAATGTTGAGAGACCTGGCCTAACAGATACCAAGATTTGTCTACTGCAACTTTAGAAGACAATGTGGTATTGGTCTTTTGATTTTCTTTATATTATCTTTTGATGTCAGATAATAGATCAATGGGATTGAGTAAATCAATGAATTGACTGGCATGCATATGGAAATTTGATGTATAACAAATGATATTCCAAAGGTGTATATATATCACACACAATCAGCAGATGATCATATCAACATAAAATTGTCAGGAGGCAATTAATAAGTGAAAGGCTTGAATTGGGATCAAAGCCTTGCAGTTTGGGGCACACTGATTTGGGTGGCACCCCAAATAGTGTTACACTAGGGAGCAAAAGTCAGAGCTTTTCAAAGACCAAAGGAGACACTTGTTGGCAAAGTTGTTGATAAAGAAGTTTGAGTGGTATTGGTGGAAGAAAACTAATCTTGGCTAAACTTAATTGGTTGGTAAAGGTACAACTAAGCAAAAGTTGGTTACTGTAGCAAGTTGCAAGTGTCTGTGCAGAGTCCTTGGAGGATGATTCCATCCTGTAAGGACATGCAGAAGGCTTTCTGCCTTCATGGCCCCCTGACTCTGTTTTAAAACCCCTTGACATAAGTGACTCCATTTTATTTCACCTTTCATAATCTAAACTTGGAAAGCAGAATTTAGAATAAAACAAACCAGTTGATGAGTTTAGGGAACAGTTTGTTAACATAAAAAAGGTATTTCAGAAGAGAAAATAATGGATAACTTTATATTAAAAGTAAAGGCTGCTTTTTACTGAAAGATACCATAAAGAAAATCAAAAGATAAGCCACAAACTGAAAGATAGGCGATGCATATAATTTATAAGAGATTAGTATTCAGAGTATATAAAGATCTCTTAGAAATCCTTATAACAACTAACAGCTCAGTGGAGAAGTGGACAGAAGATAAGAACAGGCAATCTTCATTCAGAAAAGTGAATGGCTGATAACTTCTGAGCAAATGGCTCTGACATTCCCCTTGCTTTCCCTAAACTTGAGACAGGCTTATTCCTGACTATAGGCCCCTGACCTCCCTTTTCTTAGAGCATTTAACTAAGAAAACTTTTTATGGTAAATTCTTCATGTGTGCCTTTCAGATGTAAATCTTTTTAAAAACGTTTTGTGTCAGTTTTATAAACTAAAGATGTCTTTACCAAGGACCTGGGAGTTATCCCTTTGTAATGTAATCAAGGGAGATAGCACCTGGCCCCATTTTCCCTCTCTACAGGAGGGAAAGCACAGGTGGCCTCCTCCAAGAAACAGTTACAAACTGAGGAATAACAGAATGTGCTAGATACATCCCATCGATACACCTCCTAAGGTCCTCCAGTACTCACCCACTAGCTCACGCCAGCTTTGAAAAATTGTCCTGTGTTTTATTTCAGTAGATTGGAGTTAGTATTGCACTTTGGTCTCTGTCATTGCAATAGCCTTGCATGAAGTCTCAGCTTTCTAAGTTTGATACTTCTAATCAGCAAAATACAAAATTAAAAGGACCCATACACAAGCCATTTCACAGGCACCAGAAAGTCTGTTCGTTACAACAGAGAGCAATAGGAGCTCTTGGGCAATCCTGGTGTAAATATAAATTAGCACAATCCTCTTGGGGTACAATTTGGCAATCTTAATAAAGATTGTGTCTTAATAAAATGTGTCTCTCCTCTGATCTGGTAACTCCATTTCTACATGTATACCTGAAGAAAAACTCTACCTGAGGTGGCATGGAGATAGATAGAATAATACTAGGAGCAGCTATGTTTGTAATAAAAAAAAAATACTTGGAGATAAACCTAATTATCATTGGAAGAATAAATACAAAGTTACGTATAACTGTAAAATAGAATATTATAAAATAGTGCATAAAGGTCACAAATGCATAGTTGAACCAAATGAAACTGAAGAATATATACAACAGCACATGAAAATAACATTTAAAAACATAACAAGCATCTTAAATTGATGACAGTGTTTTCTTTTTGAGCTGAATAACAAACACAGAGGAAAAAATATTCTTGATACACTTAACATCTAAAGTTTGAAAAAAAAAGCAAAAAGTAATTTTGGTAGAGTTTGGTGCTTGTTCTTTGTGTCAACATCCAGGTATCACTTGAACTTTTTACTGTGTCCTTGAGCTAGAAAACAGCAGTCAAGGTTGAGCTGCTGATAGGCTATAACTCCAATCCCACCCCTGCGTCTGGAACATAGTGTGATCTGAGTCATCAAAGTACTTTCTGGACATAAAAGCCTCCTTTGGGGAGAGGGGGCAAATGAAAATACTTGGCATACAAGTCTTGGGAATAACATTTGGTACTGTGAGCCTATTAGGCCTCTTACAGCTCAAAGGCAGGATGGTCAGCCACCATCACACTGAAGGTCCCAAGGGACTATGATTGAAATAAGAAGGGATACAGGGGTCTCAGGTTGGAGATAGTGTCCTTGTATGATTTCTATGCTGCCTTATTCCTCTTCACCTGGTCCAAGGAACTACTTTTCCTGCAAATTAGGAACTTTGTGCAACATAGGTGGACTTCGACAGAACTTCTAATGACGTCTCTGGCCACAAGGGGCACTTGAGAAAAAGCCTGATTGGAGGCTGGAGGTGGTGGTGTCAGGAAATGTTACTGCTGTTGTCTATTCACTGCTAAAAAAATGCAAACAAACCATGGACAGGAATTGGGGATGACAAGTGAGGCATGGCATCATTATCTAGTTGGTAAACCTATCAGAAAATGCTTTCAGATACGTAAGAAGACCCTAAAATAAGGATCCTCACTTCAGGACAGCCATAAAAGTTACAAGGAGAAAGAAGCAATGTTGTCTCAGCGCTCTGTAGTTGGTGTTGTATTTTCCTTTACAATTGTCTTAAAAAATGGTTTTGGATTATCAAAAGAAACTTAATGGTTTTTCCAAGTGTTGATTCATCTACTCAACATTTAACTGACTTGAACAAAACAGCAAATACTGAACTGAAATGAGATAGGCAACTTAGTATGGAGTTTTGTGGATATAGTAGGCAAATGTTGAAGTGGTACTGATAACTGGACAGGTGGTCCCATGACAGAAGAGTGATATATGGATGGTAATGGGTCTTGTTGCACTGCACCTGAGATGATTGTCACAGAAGAAGTTACAGAAATAGGTTTATTTTCAAAGATCATCTGAGTCAGCTCTGTGTCACTGATAGAAGAACTAAAATTAAAATCATGTGATTAGGGGGTTGGGAATGTAAGTCTCCTCCCCTAACCTTCAGGTAGGGCAGAGGGCTGGAGGTGGCATTAATCACCAATGGCCAGTGATTAAGTCAATCATAGCAGTGTAATGAAGCCTCCATAAAATCCCTAAAGGACAGAGTTTAGAGAGCTACCAGGTTGGTGAACACATGGATATTTAAGAGTTGTGTGCTTCTAGAGGCCAGGGAAGCTCAATATCCCTTCCCACATACTTGCCCTATGCATCTCTTCCATCTGACTGTCCCTGAGTTAAATCCTTTTATAAGAAAGTAGTGATCTGGTAAGTAAAATCTTGAGTTGTGTGAGCTGCTCTGGAAAACGAAACTAAAGAGGGGGTGGTGGTAATCTCTGATTGAGTCGGTCAGGAGGACGGGTAACAACCTGGACTTGAGACTAGTGTCTCTATTACAAGGAAGGGGTCAGGGAAACCTCCAATGTGTAGCCTATAGAGCTTGTTCATCTTGCATAACTGAAACTTCACACCCATTGTTCAATAGCTCCCCATTTTCCTCCTCTCTCTAACCCCCGATAACCACCATTTTACACTCATGGTGATTTTGACTAATACAGATATTGCACATCAGTGGAATGATGTAACATTTGTTCTTCTGTAATTGGCTTAACATACTTAGAACTTAAAGTCCTAAACTACATTATGGTAAATTCCTGAAAAAATTCTTTTTTATTGTATGGGTATAAGCATAAATAAACCAGAAAAAGGAGTTTGGTGTGACCAGAAATACTCAGGAAAAACTAAGAAAAAAGACAAGGTACTGAATAATATGGGGTATGTGATTCTGTTTGAGTTTTCTTTCTTTTTTTTTTTTTTTTTAAAGAAAATGTAATAAATCTTAATAGGTAAATACTTGAGCAAGGAGAAAGTGTGCAAAGACACATTGTATTATTACTGTTCGGTACTTAAAATTTTGGGTTAGATCAGAGAAGAGGATTAGAATTTTATTTTGTCTTTATGATGTTTCACTGGTCGTAATACTGATGTGCTGAGAATTACAAAGTAAAAAGCCTTACAAATGCTAAACGATATAATGGACATAAAGCTGTTGGCACTATGCTTCGTAGATTGTTTGCCTACATTCTGTTCTTTGTCCTTTGAAATTTGCTGCTCCTTCCTTGTATCTTTTCATTCCATACCAGGGTTTACAAACTTTGGAGGTATGTAAAGGTAGATCTTACTTACATGGGGATTAGGGGTCCTTAAACAGCCCCAGGTCTGAAGTTTGAGTTTTGACTCTTGGTTATGGTATGTGTGTATATATTGTCAATTCAAGAATCCACGCTGCAGATGATTGTGTGACTACTATATCCTACATAGTCTAAGACTGGGAGTACCATAGAGGAATAAGCGAGGCCCACTTCCTGCCTTTATGGAGGTTACATTCTGGTGGATGTACCCGAAGGGACAGGAGTAGTTGCAAACAGTGACCTTCAAGTTACTATTTAAAAGGGAACCTGGGCTAACAACTTCAGTTGTGAAAATAAAACAAAATCATTTAGCAGAGCCCTTTATGCTAAGAAAGGATAAGATGCCCCAACTTAAAAATTTTTCTCATATTAATTGATAATGAAGCACAAGTATCCCTCAATCATACCAAGGGGTTTAGTGCTTGGGTTTAGTTTGGTGAGAATGAACTGTTGTATCATTGACAATAAATGGCAACCATCATTAGTCAACTTGAACACTTAATAGCAGCTTGAAACATCATGAACTCTGCATACGGGGTTTCTGCTTCAGCTGAGCAATAGGCAGTATAGCATATGTGGTCTCTTTGGGACTCTCAGAACTTGCAAAGGAAGTCAGTTACTTTACAAAATCTCCCCTTTGCTTGCAAATGTGTTGCACAGCAAGAACTTCTTCCAGCACCATGTTAGAACTTCTTCTGCTTCAGCAGATGTCTATAGTCCTAAAATAAATTTGCCCCCCATTCAGTGATTCTATTAAAAGTCCCTGTGGCCACACATAATAGTAATCTCCAAATTACTAGAAACATCTGAGGCAAATCTGGTACAATATGCAAATTGGGAACATGAGGAGATGTTAATCTCAAATATCTGAAGTTACCCTGCTATCTCAGAGGACTGGAGAAAATAGCCATTTGGGGAGATAAGCAAAACTGTAGCCCAGAGAAAGGAGATTGCAGTATGAGTTGGTCCAATGTAGTATATTTAAAAAGGCAGGATGGGAATCCTATCTGCTTGGTGTAAGTAAGCCATTCAGAAAGTATGGAAGCTAGCTGCTCAGATAGTATGATTTAAAAATCATTAGAGCCCTCATTTAAATCTTTCCTACTGCCTGTTTGTTTCCTTTTTGGTCTCTAGAAGTTCTGGATTGAAAAGAAAAAAAAATCTGTCAGGAAAAACAGTGAAAGATGTTGAAATGTGCAAAGAAAGATTAGTGGGTGTCTTGCCTAGCTCATTCATCTGAGTTATTGTTGTCTTTTGTTGTTTTGAGTTATTTTACGACTCAAACTGTAGCAAACTGATAATACTGCAAATAATCCTTGTCCATAGAATTGCAGATTTTGTCCAGTGAGATGCAAATTATTTTTTTTTCTTGGGGAAAAAATAATTTTGTATTATTTACAAATTTATTTCAGAGTTCTTGATTCTCTATTTTTTTTGTTCCTTGGAGTTCCTTTTGGATTTATTACAGCATCTTACCAGTTCCCTCATTAAATTAAAAATCTACAATACATGATTTAATTTTAATTTTACTTTTAATTTCAGTTTAGTTAACATACAGTGTTAGAATAGTTTCTAGAGTACAACATTTCCATACATTATTCAGTGCTCATCAAGGTAAGTGTACTCTTAATCCCCCTCACCTATTTCACCCACCTCTCCCCACCAAATGTCTTCCCTCTGGTAACCATCACTTTGTTCTCTAGTTAAGTCTCTTTTTTGGTTTGTCTCTTTTCCTTTGTTTTGTTTCTTACATTTCAAATATAAGTAAAATCCTATGGTATTTATTTTTCTTGGACTGGATTATTTCGCTGAGCTTTATAGTCTCTAGATTGATTCATATTATTGCTAATGGCAAGATTTCGTTCTTTTTTTTATGGCTGAATGATATTCCTCTGCGTGTGACATCTTCATTGTGCATTCACCTATGAATGCACACTTGTGCTCCTTACTTAATTTGGCCATTGTAAATAATGTTGCAATAAACATAGGGGTACATATATCTCTTCAAATTAATGTTTTCATATTCTTGGCATAAATACCCAGTAGCGCAATGACAGGATCATAGGGTGGTTCCATTAATGTTTTGAAGAATCTCTATACTGTCTTCCACATTGGCTTCACCAGTTTACATTCCCATCAGTAGTATAGCGGGGGTTCCATTTTCTTCACATCCCTGCTGACACTTGGTGCTTCTGGAGTTGTAAATTTAGCCATTCATATAGGTGTGAGTGATACAGTATTGTGGTTCTGATTTGCATTTCCATGATACGTGATGTTGAATATCTTTTCATGTGCCTGTTGGCCATCTGTATGTTTTCTTTAGAAAAATGTCCATTTATGTCTTCTGCCCATTTTTAATCGGATTAATGGGGTTTTTTTAGTGTTGAGTTGTAAAAGTTATTTATATATTGTGCTTACTAACCCCTTATTGGATCAATAACTCGGAAATATTCAGCAGGTTCCCTTTTCATTTTGTTGATTTCCTTTTCTTGCAAAAGTCTTTCATTTTGGTGTAGTCCCAATATTTAATTTTTGCTTTAGTTTCCCATGCCTGTGGACACCTATCCATAAATACATTCAGGCCAATGTCCAATGATGTAATTTTATCATTATTTTGCCAAATCACTTGGCCAACAAATACTCTGGGAAAGGGACTTTTGAGAAATCCTGTTTCAAGGAGAATTTTTGTGGGAGTGCTAAACCCAGCTTGGTTCTGGAAGGTAGAGAAAGTACAAAATAGAAAACGAAGGAAAGGAAAGGAAATAGAAAACGAAGGAAACGAAGGAAAGGAATAGAAACGAAGGAAAGGAAACGAAGGAAAGGAAAGGAGCTAAAATAAACTTTACCTTTTTGGAATTTGTTAGTATTTGCCTTGATCAGTGGCCCCAAATGATATGCCCAGCTCTTTGACACTTTTGTGGTCAGAGAAATGTGTGTGCTCTTTAGCACATATGTTGTGCCTAGTCTCGTGATGACTTTTTTTAGTGCTTCCAGAAGCACTGAACCCACACCCAAAGTTTAGATTAATTTAGAACATACCTCTCTAAAGCTCACAACCAACAATTAGGGCAGGTATGGGTACTTGGAAGTGTAAGGAAGTCTGATGTGTAGTGGTTTGCAAGCTCTCAGGGAGAGACCAAAGAAATAGGGAGAGTACCCCAGATTGGTAGGTGGCAGGTTTAATAAGCAAGAGAACCTAATTAGGAGGTTTGTCTTGGGCACTTGGAAGATGAATAGATCTTTCCGCCCACCTACCAGAATCTTAAAAGTGGATGTAGAGGCCCTACCTGGGTTTGGGTACTTCTAGTCCAGATGGTTTCAACAAGACCTTACTCTCTCAAAGCTATGTCTTGGAACAGCTCCCACTGTGGGAAGGGTAGGCAGAACGTATATCCCAAGGGCAGGGGAAAGGGTCAGGAGACCTTAGTTGTCTGGGGTCCAGCTCTTGGGTAAACCAGCAGTCCTATCCTCTCAATTACCTCTTTGTGCTATGGCCACCCTCTAATTGGTGGTTCTACCTTTTATTTATAGAAGTCATGATTCGAAGTTGAATTGTCTATGCACAGCAAGTAAGCCAATTATAATTATTTGGAATATTAAGCTCAGGTAGTTTATGTACACATATACACAGGCTCACACACAGAGAAAATAGTTAGTAGAAAAAGAAGAGAGGTAATAATATGTATGGCAGTGTGTTGTGATCCAGCAGTCCAGGAGACCAGCTGCTGTCATTTACCTGGATTGATCTGAAGTTGGATGTTAAGCAATGGTACAGTTGGGTTTTGCCCTTTTTCTAGGCAGAGCCTCCAGCAGCAGATGCAAGTCAGAATGAAACCTTGCAGCAAAATGGGAAATGCTGTAAGATAACTGAAATCCACCAATATGGTTTTTTTGTCCATTGAAAGGGTGGAGGTCAGCCCTTACTGGACTCTCCAGTCTTGTGTCTAAACTTAAGCAAGATCAGATGGAACAACTGTTATTTTTGGGTAATTCTAAATACATTGGGGTGTGGAATGTAAAACATCTCTTCCTTGACAGCTGGTCTCTTGTCACAACTGTTAAAACATCTATTACAAAGACTGATATGTCTCTTAGCCTAAGTGACTCCATTTTGTGGAACAACCATTTTAAGGTGAGTCATAGGAATCAATGAAACTTATTGTACAACACTCCTACAGTGTGGTTGGTGAAAAGGAAGAGTTGTGTCTTCTGTTTCTTGAGTATCTGGAAGGTTTCCAGATTCATTGGGTCATCATACATTTTCAACAGGATTGTGTACCTAGAATTTCTGGGGTTGTGTTGGAGGCTAGAGATCAAGGGACACCAGCTCAGGGAGTGCTATTTTCATGAGCACCAAAAGGGGCTTCTCTAGGCTCTGATTTCATGGTCATGCTATGAGTCTTTAGTAGCAGTATAGGCCTCCTGCAGATTTCCTGTCCCCAAACAAAATAATACCCTGAGAGATTTCTCACTTTCTGATACTTTTCTATGACCCTGGATTGGGCCAAGAACACAGAAATATAACTGGATAGCTATAAAGTAATTTTCACTTGCTGATATTTCTGGTTTAGAACCAGAAATGTATCTTGTGAATCAGAAACACAGTTCTCTTCTACACTTCATTGTTTATGTAAATGGAGGTTTGTGTATCACCATTGATCCCTTCTGTGTACAGCCTTGAATTATCTCTACAAAAGATAATTGCATAGCAGTGATTAGTGCTGGAACCTTAGCAGAAGTCTCCTGGAGAATTAGTGGATTTCATTAATCTCTGGGCACCAACAGCAGAAAGCTGATGCATTGAGCCCCTGGGTGGGAGCCCCTGAATGCAGCTCTAGCAGCTGCAGAATTGTTGAAGGCTTGATTCGGATAGTGCTTGAAGAATTACCCTCCCTTTGCCTCAGCTTCTAGGTTTCCCCTTTAAATTCAGGAGGACACTCCATCTCAAATGTTCATACAGAATCTTGGGAGAAAGCATAACATTTTGGGCTCTGATTTTTCTGAGAGTCATTTTCTTTGAAAATTTTTCAAATGATTAGAAAAATATAAAATGTGCTAGCCATAACTCATGTTTATTTAAAATATTCTGGAGGAGTGGGATGCCTGGGTGGCTCAGTCAGTTGAGCATCTGACTTCGGCTCCGGTCATGATCTCACGGGTTCCTGAGTTGGAGCTCTGTGTTGGGCTCTGTGCTGGCAGCTCAGAGCCTGGCGTCTGCTTCAGATTCTGTGTCTTCTCTCTTTGACCCTCCCCCGTTTGCACTCTGTCTCTCTTTGAAAAACAAATTAAAAAACAAATACTCTGGAGGGGTGCTTGGGTGACTCAGTAGGTTAAGCCTGTGATTTTGGCTCAGGTCATGATCGCATGATTTATGAGTTCAAGCCCAACATCAGGCTCTGCTGACAACTGGGAGCCTGCTTGGGATTCTCTCTCTACATCTCTGCTCCTCCCCCTGCTTGGTCACATGTGCTTTCTCTCCTTCAGAATAAATGAATACAAATGTTAAAAATTAAAAGTAATATTCTGGAAAAAGCTGAAAAAAATCACTGATTAATCCCATTATACAGAAGTAGCCAGTAAAAATACTGTTATTCTAGTCTTACCTACATGCACACATGCATTTTATATTTATATTTCTTAATTATAATGAGTATATTGCATTTTTGCATGCTATTTTTTTTAACTTGAATTATCATCAGAATTTCACCAGATGTTACCTATTGTTCAGAAGTATAGTTTTTTGTGCTGAGTAATACTTAATTATCTTGACCTAGTACAATTTAATAAATTCACTATGTTTATAAATCTTTGCTTTTGTAATTGATAATCCAATTAACACTCTGAAATATAGCTTTGATCAAATCTTTGATTGCCTTAGGATAAATGCTTCATGTGGAATTACTGTGTCAAAACTCCTGTGTCTATTTCATCCCCTTAACAGGTTGGGCCAAATTCTACTCTCAATAACACTGTATGAAAAAGCCTATTTGACTGATACTAACGTTATTATAACCTGACTGTATGAATAGGAGATCAGTATTAAAAGAACTTGAAGCAGAAAGAGAGGGCTTAGATGAGTTGATAGCCCATTTTCTCCCTGATGTGGCTCCAGCCCCTGGAAGGAAACATAAATGTCCTGTTCTTTGTGGAATGTCCCCTGGCAAGAGAGGGCTTTGATGAGTTGATTGCCCCTTTTCTCCCTGATGTGGCTCCAGCCCCTGGAAGGAAACATAAATGTCCTGCTCTTTGTAGAATGTCCCCTGGCAAAGAGCCAACTAATTCTGGAAGGCATCTGGCAAATGGCAGGCTGTGGGCACAGGGACACACTGTCTGTGGATGCCTAGACCTGCTCACTCTCTGGCCAGACCTGGGGGATTTGGATAAGCACCAGTCTATCCCTGCACTCCTGCTTAAGTGTGGCTAAGGCCAGCTTCCCATTGGCAGATGCTCTGGTATTCAATGGGCTTCAGATCATCACCTTCATACTCACTGAGGTGTGGTGAGCCTTTAGAAAGGCAGGAAGGGTGAAGAGCAGACACTCAAGCAGCAGGATTAGCCAGTGGACTTAAGAGGGCTCAGGGTTAATGGGACACATGATTTTCTGTGTCTCCTTGATACTAGTTTTTAGATGTGAAACTTGGGATATGCATTTGTCACATCCACTTTGATTCTGAGGCTTTTGGGAGTGAAATTTCATAGCTTACTGCTGTATATATTTAGGTATTGGTAATTGGTGTCACTTCTATGTTACATTTACTTGGTGCAAATGCCTAAGTAAGCACAAAACCTGGTACAATACTAAGCAGTTAGTCAGCAGAAATCCATGAAAATCTTGTTTGGCACATTTGATAAGATGTGTTTTTCTGCATTATTTTATTAGGGATTTTTTTTATAGGTCACTGTTTTGACAAGCTACTGGTGCATGGTAATTTGCCAGAAAAGTTTACCTTATAATTGAAATGTTCCGCAGAGAGAATTTTTTTAAACGTGTGTATGTGTGCATCTTTTTAAATAAAAGCTGTTAGCCTCCATTTCTTTCTTTTTTTTTTAACGTTTATTTATTTTTGAGACAGAGACAGAGCATGAACGGGGGAGGGTCAGAGAGAGGGAGACACAGAATCCGAAACAGGCTCCAGGTGGTCAGCACAGAGCCCGACGCGGGGCTCGAACTCACGGACTGGTAGATCGTGATCTGAGCCGAAGTCGGCCGCTCAACCGACTGAACCACCCAGGCGCCCCTCTTAGCCTCCATTTCTTAAGATTCCTGAGTACCAACATAAATTTTATGTTCATTTAGGAAACTTACTTGATTGTGTGCAAATACAGGCATAATTTATTTCATGATTTAGCAAATGACCCACTAAGAAACTGCTGTATGTTTTGCAAATTTGTTAAAATCAAAATCATTTCTAAACACAGCAGTAGCTTTTGTTTCTCTCCTTTTCTTCCCTTTGTCACCATCTTTCAATCCTTTCTCCACTTTGCACTGACAACAAAATCATGATTTAAGGTCAATTTAATATAAACCAAAGAGGACAAAACAGGTCTGTTGTTTTTTTCTCTTAAATATATTTCAAAGACATTGCCTAATGAAATTGGAAGCAAAAACTGAAACTTGATTCATCTTTTTTTATCTCTAACATAACAGAATTGCTAGTTTCCAACAAGTTGAAAAATCAGGGATAAAAAATAGTGCATAACGACATAAAGAATCAAAGAATATTTGAGTGGCTGTATGATTTACCCACAGATTCTTATTTTACAGATGTGATAACTAAGTTCTATTCCTTGGAGATTTTTTGCATATAAGATCAAAGACTGCTTTTTACTGCACAAAATCAATGCCACAGATTTGTTTGACTCTCAAGAATTCTCTATGAAGGTCTTTGAGTATTTGCATGATGAAGTTGAATGCGGTGCTTTTAAGTGTCTTCCGAGTCTTTGGACTGTCATTAGCAAGCTTAGTTTTATGCATTTAAAACCTTGAGCATTTGTTCTGCAACTGTTCTGGGATGGAAATGCAGTGTACACAAAGTGACATTTGTTAGAAAAAAAACTACAGTTTTAAGTATGTATAAGTACAGTACAGTTAGAGAAAGGTTTAAAAAGACATTCTTGACCTAACACAAATGATACCAGTTGCTCAAATGCTTGCAACAGATTTTAGAGACCAGGCACTAATATCCCTTAGGGCTCCTCTGAAACAGAAGCTTTATAGATGGGCTTTCTGTGACAGAATCTAGAAATTGGTTTTTTTCCTCCCTCTGTAATCCAGACCTAGCAGAGAGAAAGTGATGGATCCACTTAGGAGAAGTACTTTTATAGAAAAGTTGGACCTTTTATCAAATAACTACAGGTACATCAATCCACTGGAGTATACATTTTCCTGATAAAAACATGACTTATGAAGAAAGGAGCTGAATAATCACAGACATATGAGTATATTTTATTCCATATAATTTTGGTTTAAAAAAATTAACACGTTCATTATATAGCTGTTTTTTATTATAAGACCTTTATTTTTTTTAAAAAAATGTTTATTTTGAGAGAGAGAGATGAAGAGAGCAGGGAAGGGAGAGAGAGAGAGAGAGAGAGAGAGAGAGAGAGAGAGAGAGAGAGAGAATTCCAAGCAGGCTATGTACTGTCAACATTGAGCCCAAATGTGGGGCTTGAACCCACGAACCGTAAGATCATGACCTGAGCCGAAATCAAGAGTCGGATGCTTAACCAACTTAGCAACCCAAGTATCCCTATAACACCTTTCAGTACATCATGTAAAGTTGATGAGTTAAAAATGGTGGTTAAAGAAAGTCTATGATAACTGATCATTAAGCAACTATGGAGAAGCAATGAGTTGAAGGAAACAATTTGAGAGTGTGAAGTACTAGGAGCCTATTGGAAGCCACATTCAAGTGCTGAGGGAGGTAGATGTTGGCTTTATAAGTTCTCTGAGTGAGTCTACTAATGAGAAATATTTAAAAACATCTACCTTCTGTACCTGGCCATCACCTTTCTTTTTTTCCCTGCCAGTCAATGGACAGAAAAATGTGGGTGCTTCTTAGAACTCGGGAAATGAGGAAATAAACTACATAATTTCAAAATGTTTAGAATGTCAAACTGTGGCTTTTTCTAATATCTAAGAAAAAGCAAAGAACTGCTAAGAATTAGGGACAAATTGTTCAGGAGAGTTTTTTGTTTTTGTTTTTTAAATACAGCAAGGGCTTAATGCTCTGCATTTTTCTATGAAGGTGTCTGAATGTAAGATAACTGTTAAAGTATTGTGAAGAAACTCTATGTTGGGAGAAATAATTTTAAATGTGCAATAATTGTGCTCATTAAAAGTAAGAAATGTATACAAATACATTCAGATTTTCATATTTTAATACTTTTTACATGTGTATCAACTTTGGCAAGATTGTAGGAAGATTCATGCCAATTGGTCAGTTAATCTCACCTGATTTAAGACAAAGGCCATATCTTAGCTAATTGTTACAGGGACAGTGACTCTGCCCAGCTTGTTTCTCTTCCACATCCCACCCTTCCATAGTGCCATCTTCCTTTCTTTCAGGAATTGGTCAGCCCTGTTCCAATTGTTCCAATATTAAATCTGTATCTTCCTTCCCCTTAGACCGTGAATTCTTAGAATGTGACCTCAGAGCGGTAAGCCACCATGCTGTCTGAGGAAAGGAGACTAGGGCATAGAGAAGCTGAGGGGAGATGGGAAGCCCTAATGGTCTTAGAGTCTTCAGATTCAACTGATCTTGAAGCTAACATTATTTGTGTCCTTGAGACTTGAATAGATAGACCATCATGCTTAAACTATAGGTTAAATCTTCACAAAGAGAATTCTGATTAATACCCAGTGATCACTTACTCAATTGGCATAATGAGCAATTGAGAAGACATAACAACCTTAAATTAGAACAAGCTGATGGTAAAAGTTTGTGGGAAAAAGTATAATAAATTTCACATGGAATCTTTCAGCTTTGGAAGAGGGAACAAGTGCTTATTTCAGACTAACTCAGTTCTATGAACTCTTTGTTGTAAATAGATAAGTTTTGGGAAATGTGATTAGAAAATGGGCATTTGAATCCATGCAATAAATGAGCTCTATTTTAAATGAGTGGCTGGACTAGCCAAAGGAGCAGAAGAGCAACGAACAACATGTGTGCTTTCAAGTGGATAAGAACGTTTTTTTTTTCTTTTAAATGTTTTTTGTTGAGAGATACAGAGTGTTAGCAGGGGAGGGGCAAAGAGAGAGGGAGACAGAATCTGAAGCAGGCTCCAGGTTCTGAGGTGTTAGCACAGAGCCCAATGCAGCGCTTGAACTCACAAACTGTGAGCTACTGATCTGACCCGAAGTTGCCACTTAACCAACTACGCCACCCAGGGGCCCCAAGAACTGTTGAAGGAAATACACCAGTAATTTTCAACCTCTTGCTCTTGATTTGTTTCATTAGTGTTTTAAAGAACAGGTTGAGACACCTCAACTTCACCTTATTGTCTTTTTGTAAAAAGATTTTTTGTATGGCTAATATTCAGATAAAATTTTAACCAAAGCATGGGGATAGATTAGATCAATGGTAGAAAGGATGGAGTTTTCAACAATAATAATTAATACCTGAGACCTATTTCCAATATTTTATGAGATGATTTTTTTTATTAAAAATTTTTTTAAGTTTATTATTTTGAGAGAGCGAGCAGGGGAGGGGCAGAGAGAGAGAGAGATAGAGAATCCCAAACAGGCTCCACACGGTCAGCATGGAGCCCAATGTGGGGCTTGACCTCACAAACCATGAGATCATGACCTGAGCTGAAACTAAGAGTCAAATGCTTAACCGACTGAGCCACTGGGCACCCCAAGATAAATTGTTCTTATTAATCTTGGCATTTAAAACCATTCACCGGGCTTGCCCACTGATGGACTTCTTTTTGCACGTCTGGGTTATGATGGATAGTCTTATACTTGATAACCCAGGGTAGCCAATTATCCTGAAATCCTTTGCCTGACATCAGCCTGAAGAACTCCTTGCCTGCTGCTTTGTACTCATGTCTAACAAACCTGTTCTTCTTGCCTTCATTAGAAGGGTATTTTGATGAGCTCTCTCCTGGGGTCACTTACCAGGCTGCTGGCCTAAGGATGCAAGCCTATGCAGGTAGTAATGACAGAAAATTGGCTAGAGAAAATTGAGTTTGTCATAAGTGCAGAGAATCAGTAGGATTTAGAAATGCTCAGTAGACATGGTAACATGATGGGGTGTTTGGTGGGCAGTGGCCTTGAACATCAGGGAAATTGTGTGGGTAGAGTCTAGCCTAAGGGTGGAGGTATTGGCTGCCAGAGAAAGGGATTTGGACATTGAAGTTTGGTTAATGTGTAACAAGTAGAGGGCCATTGAGCAGCCGGTGCAGAGCATGAAGGAAGCCAGCTAGTAAAAACAGGGAAGTTGAACAGAGGTAGATTGTTCGTGTGGGTGGTTAGTGTCACTTAACCTATCAACTAACTTCTTGAATATTTAAAAGCAATAGCTTGAAGTAATGAGTGAACAAGACTTGGACCTTGTCTGGCAGTAATTCAATGATTTTGTTGCCAACCTTCCTTTGACATGTTAGTATTTGACATGTTTGGATGACACATTCAGTAGGATAGATAGTATTAAGCAAACCTCTTAAATCTTTTAATTTTCAAATTGTTTTTGGTCCCTATGGTCAAATACTGTTCACTTCTCTGGCCTAACCTGTGACATATTCAGGCCAAAATGTATTAGCAAGAAACTGCTTTCTCGGAGCTATGAAAACTTTAATGGTGCTAGCTAGGAGAAGCTGGTAGATCTACTCCAGTTAGGGGTCACTGATGTGGTACAGAGAACACATAGAACATAGTGTTTCTCAAAGTGTGAGCTTCCCACTGCCTACATAAAAATCACCTGTTTGTTTCTAAAAATGCATGTTTCTGGGCTTCAATCCATAAAAGGCTTTATGTGTAGATGGGAATTTTTCTTAACAGTATCTGCAGATAAATATAACCTTATAGTTTGAGAATCTTTGATTTGGAAAATAAATCAATTCTCTATAAAAAAGACTATTAAAATAATACATGTTACCATTCATGTTGATTCTGCCTACTATAAAAAACCTAGAATAAGAATAGTTTAATTCGTAACTTAGGGGTATGTAAACTTGGAACGGCTTTCTACATTAAATTGTGCTTCCCCATGCATCACCTACTTGAAGATTTTCAGGCATAGAATTTTATTAGAATTCCAATGAGCTTGAACCAGTAATTCAGAGGCTGATATGTTCAGCTAGCTGAATCTATTTCTGCTATTGGTTAATATTTGAGCTTCTGAATATTCCCCATCTTGTAGCTGGTGACACCATGAGTGTTTGCATTTGGCCTTTATTTCCCAAAAAAGTCTTCTTCACACAAACTCAAATTGTGGAGGGGGTGGGAACATGGTGACAGTGTCAGTCCCTGCAGACAGGTGTATATTTTCTCTTTTGAAATTACTGCATTTACATGAATGGGCTACCTTTAGCTCCAGACCTATTTTTATTGTGTTAAAGCTCATGAAGTACAGAAAAGATCTGCATTGACTTTGCTTTTATCTCTCCTCATTTCATTAAAGGACATTGTTCTTCCTTGAAGTATCCTAGGAAAAAGATTACTCCAGCATTTCTCCAGACTCTTCACTTAACTTCCTGATTCATGGTTATTTACAGTACTTATCTTTAAATTATAAAGACAATTTCCAATGTTTATAGCTTGAACCTAAAGGAAAATTCCTGGCCAGAATGGCAGGAGCTACCTGTGTGGTATGTGACCTGGGTTTGTCTCAGCCTATTAGAGCTGCTGAGCCTTGCTTGGCATAATTATATATCATCTCCTTTTTAGATGTGTGTAAACATCTGATCTGGGGTAGAAAGTTTTGGCTTCAGTAAAAGGAAATAAACCACAGGACTCATTTTTCCTAAGAGCCTAATCTCTGTGCTTGCTTTATGATTTGGGTACTTAGATGTCCTCCTCTAAGAAGAATCAGCCTAGCAACTCTTCACTTAGCATCAATCAGCAACTTTTATTTGCTTTGATTTAAACAAAGGATTTTGTTTAACTTTAGTAAAGTTGCTAGTAGAAGAATTTTTTCCCCCAGTATGTTACTCAATGAGAGCTATGCTAGGAGTAAGCTCTCTTCCAATGAAGAAGGTGATAGATCTCTTGTTCTTTCTCACTTAAAGTAATCCTGCATGGTTTTTCACCTTAAAAAGCTTACTTTGTGGGGATGCCTGGGTGGCTCAGTCAGTTTACCATCCAACTTTGGCTCAGGTTGTGAGCTCACAGACTGTGAGTTTGAGCCCTGTGTCAGGCTCTGTGCTGACAGCTCAGAACCTGGAGCCTGCTTTGGATTCTGTGTCCCCCTCTCTTTCTGCTCTTCCCCAGCTTGTATAATGTTTCTATCTGAAAAAAATAAACAAAAAAAAAAAAAAACCAAAAAAACCTAAAAATACTTACTTTGTGGGAAAGGAGGATGCCCTGTATCTACCTTTATAGTTCCAGGGACCTTAGCAATAGTGCATACTAAATGTCTCTCACACAGAAAACCATAAGGACAACCTTAAATGTAACTGATTCATAGAGTGATAGAATGGAATTCTTTAATTAAAAACAACAACAACACAAAATCAGCTTCCATAACAGAGACTCGTACAAATTCTAAAAAATGTTTGTGTGCCCACATAACCTTCTAACTTTGAATATGTCACAAATTTCCTGAGGAAGAAGTAAGGGAGTGGTCATAACAAAAGGCTCTCAGTGAAATTCTTTCACAAGTGCAATTTTAGAAAAGAATCTGGTTATGTTGAATCTTGCCATGAGACTTTTGGTAAAGAGATAAAGTAGAGAACCCTGAACTAATTAGAACATGTCATACACTGATCAGCCTCTAAAGTAAACCTGAACCTCTCGATTGACTTCATTAATGCAGGACTTGAAATGGATTATTGTTTTAGTTTTCTTAATTTTTTCCTCTTACCATGAAATGCAAGGAGATATGACCAGGGTCATGTATTCAGCTTCTTCTCTCCAGCTCAAATAGAATATTCAGAGCAGAGGCAGATTTAGGTCTAATTGGGTTATACCACATTCTAAACAGGGTTCCTCACATTATCTGATGTATCAAGGACTGATTGAATTCCAAGCCTTTAAAAAAAAAATTAAATGTTTATTTCTGAGAGCACAAGCAGGAGAGTGGGGGCGGGGAGAGAGAGAGAGAGAGAGAGAGAGAGAGAGAGAGAGAGAGAGAGAGAGAGAGGAGGGAGGGAGGGAGGGAGGGAGGGAGGGAGGATTTGAAGTGGGCTCTGTGCTGATAGCAAAGAGCCTGTTGTAGGGCTAAAACTGACAAACTGTGAGATCATGACCTGATCGGAAGTCAGATGCTTAACTATCTGAGCCACCCAAGTGCCCCTCTAAGCCTCTTATTAGAGGAATCTTGAAACATGTTTTGATCTGGCTAGTTCCAGTCTTGGGTGAATGCGTTAAGATTAAATTCTGGTCACATGGGATTAGAAGAGATCTACTGAGTCCCAGTTAAGTGAACATTAAATCTTCCATAGGAATACCTCCATTGTGCTATTCATCTGAGTTACTTTTTATGTTACTAAAAAGTCTAGCTCATAGTTGGGGGTGCTGTATAGAATATAAGAGGAAGGCAAAGGATGGCTCCTCAACAGATAAATGGTGCTGTATTACTTGTGCAGCTGATACCTCATAGGTAGCTTTTTTTTTCTTCCGCTTTGCTCATTGTGCCCGATATTTTTGACATAATGAAAAATTCTAATCCAAAGCTTCTCATGTTTATCTCCATTTGTTAGATAAGGAATCTGAAGCTCTTTGAGTAACTGAGTAACTCGCTCAATGTCACACAGATAGGCAGTGCTAAGATAAAGAACTTAAAGGTATTTGTAGAAAGCCAACAATGTTGCTGTAAGAAAGCAAACCTGTGCTCAGGTCACTTTTCATGGTGTTGTAAACGTTGGATAGTCAACTGAACCATAGGTATCCTTGGGATAGGAAGCAACTTTGAATATCAGTCAACATATTAGAATGGACATACATTGAACAATGGTGATAGAAGTGTTGCTCTTTTCCATCATGTTAAGAGGAGCCCAAGTAATAATAATGACTAACACGTAAATAGTGTTTACCATGTGCCAGTGTTCTAAGTGCTTTAGACATATTATTTCATTTAATCCTCATAACAATTTTGAGATAGATGATATTGTTACTCTAATTTTACAAGAAACAGAAACAAAAACAATCCTGGATCAGGGAGAGATGGGTTTTTGTTTGTTGTTAACCAAACCATGATTGATAGAGAAGAATCCAATGGGGTCCACTAATGAAGACACTTCACTTTTGGTGAAAATAAGTCCAATTTTCTGAAAAAACAAATAAATGAAAAACAAGTGGAACAAAAACATCCTGAGAATGTTACCTAAGAATGAGACACTGAGAAATTGGCTAGTGAATGTTTCAGATACACTCAATGAAGGAGAGAGAAACATAGACCATGGGATAGAGGAGGGCTGCAAGGCTGTGAAAACCACAAAGGCCCCAGGATAGAGCAATGAGGCAATTGCAAGTCAGTGAAGAATGACCTAAAGCCCAGGGAAGGAATATATGAGAATCAGTCAGAGAAGGATCTTCTCTGAAAAGTGATTAAGGCAGAACCCATTGGCATTAAGAGGACTAGAGAGCATCTATTTCATGCATCCTAGAAAAAGGCACAGCTTGGAGAGAGACCTGGGAAGGACTGGGAAAACATGAGCATCCTGTATAATCCTTCAGGGATGCTATTCTGATTTTTCCTCGAACAAAATTCTAAACAATTACATTACTATTTAATGAACAGGTTAAAGTAGAAAGAGGAAAAAGGGACATTTCCCCCCAGAAATTTTACATGTTCAAGATAGTTTTGACAAGGTATATACATTTTTTTTTAAATTCCTAAAATTGTTTCCTCAACAACGTTTTTTGCCTTTCTTGGTGTTTTTGGGTTATCCATTATCTGTGATGAAGTGCAAGACAATTTAGCTTTTTGGTTTTTTTTTTTTTTTTTTAAATATGGCAAAGTTAAGTACAACATAGTCGACAATTTTACCTCTCTGGAGGTATATAGCTCAGTGGCATTAGATGCAATCACATTGTTGTATAACCATAACCACCATTCATTTCCATATAGTCTATCCTTAGCAAGAGAAATCACTTGACTGCTATTGTATCTATCTTCTTTGCCTTCTTCCTGTTATCACTTGAAAAGTAGGATTGTTTTCAAAGTGTTGGACTATTAAGAATATATCTGCAGTGAACATACGTGTACAAGTCCTTGGACAAAGATTTCATTTCTCTTGGGTAAATAACAGTGAAATTTCTGGGTTATATATTAAGTGTATATTTTGCTTTGTAAGAAATTGTCAAATTATTTTACAAACTGTTCTACTCTTCTACATTTTCACCGACAATGTGTGAAAATCCCACTTGTTCCATATTGTTGCCACAATTTGGTACTCAGTTGGATTAATTTTAGCCATTCCAGAGGATACATACTGGAACTCATGATTTCAATTTACATTTCCCTGATAACCAATGATGCTGAAGCATCTTTCATGTACTTACTGGCTGTCTTTACAACTTCTTTGATAAAATGTAAAGGTTCGTTATGTATTCTGATATGAGCTCTGTATCAGGTATATATTTATTACACATATTTTCCCCCCAGTTCCGGGATTGTCTTTCCATTTTCCTAATTATGTCTTTCAGAGGAGAGAAGATTTTAATATTGATGAAGTCAAATTTATCAGTTTTTTATTTATGGTTTCATGACTTTGTGTCTATTCTGATATTTTTGCTTTCCATCCACAAAGATTTCCTTCTACAAATTTTACAGTTTCATGTCTTATATTTAGATCTGTGATCGATTTTGAAATAGGTGATTCTGTTTTAAAAATAGGACAAGTCCCAAATTGCTAGAATACCTTTGTCAGAAACCAATTGACGATATGTAGGTGGTTCTCTCTGGACTATGGTGTTTCATTGATCTAAATGTTTATTGGAACAATCCAATACTGACTTGATTACTGTAGCTTTGTAGTAAGTTTTGAAATAAGATAGTGTAGAACTTTGAACTTCTGGAGTTTTTTTTTTTTTTTTAAAGGTTTTAAAAATCTGTATCTTGACACCATTGAGCCATCTAATCAATAACCATGGTCTGTCTCCTGACTCATTCAGGGCTTCATTAACTTTGAACAATATTTTGTGGTTTTCATTGCAGAGGTCTTGCACATATTTTGTTAATGTATCCCTAATGGTTTCATGCTTTGTTGATACTACCATATAAGGGATCCAAAAAAATTATTCCTGACTGTTAATTGGTACCATATGGAAACACAATAGATTTTGGATTATTGATCTTGAATTCATTCTTGCTAAACTCTTAAATTCTAGTGAGGCTTTTGCACAGGTTTTGTTTTTGTTTTTGTTTTTGTTTTTAGGGTTTTCTATTTATATGACAATCTCATCTGCAAACAAGTTAGATTTTTTCCTTTCCAATCTGACTTATTTATTGGTTTTCTTATTTACTTACTTATTTAATGTTATATTACACTGGCTAGACCTAAAATACAATGTTAAATAGAAGTAGTAAGAGTGGACATCCTTGATTCAATTGCATGGAAAGCATTCAGGGTTTTTAATTTTTTTATGTTATTTATGTATTTTGGATATTAACCACCAATCAGATGTATCATTTGTAGATAGCTTTACTCATTTAGTAGGTTGCTTTCTTAACGTCGATGGTTTCCTTTGCTTTGCAAAAGCTCTTGATTTTGATATGGTCCCAATATTTATTTTTGCTTTTGTTTTCTTAACCTTAGGAGACAAATGGAGAAAAATGTTGATATGGCTGATGTCAGAAAAATTATTCCCTATATTCTCTTCTAGGATTTTCATGGTTTCAGGTCTCATATTTAGGTCCTTAAACAATTTTGAGATTATTTTTGTGTGTGGTGTGAGAAAGTAGTCCAGTTGCATTCTTTTACATGTAGTTGTCTAGTTTTCCCAGCCCCATTTATTGAAGAGACTGCCTTTTTCCCATTTCATGTTCTTGCCTCCTTTGTTGAAGGTTAATTGCCCATGTAAGCAAGGATTTATTCCGGGCTCTGTATTTTGTTCCATTGATCCATGTGTCTATGTCTGTGCCAGTACCATATTGTTGTGATTACTACAGCTTTGCAGTATATCTTGAAATCTGGAATAGTGATAACTGCCAGCATTGTTTTTCTTTCTCCAGATAGCTTTGGCTATTTGAGGTCTTTTGTATTTCCATACAAATTTTAACATGCTAGTTTCGTGAAAAATTGTTGTTTGTAGGGAGTACATTAAGCTGTAGATTGCTTTGGGTAATGTGGACATTTTAACAGTCTGTTTTTTTTTCTTTTTTGTTAGATGGCCTTTATTGAAATGAATGTTTTTATCTACTCTTAGTGTGTTGAAATGTTTTTTTCCATCTAGATATTACATTTTATCAAACTTTTTTTTTGCAGTGATTGAGATTAACTTTTTCTGTCCACTGAAGTTACTAAGATGGTAAATGACATTAATAGACAGTTTTTAAGGGGGGGAGCACAAGTGAGCAAGGGGCAGAGAGAATCCAGGGGTGGGAAGGCAGAGGGGGAGAGAGAGAAGTGGGGTTCACCTGGAACAGGGCACGAGCTCACCAATTGTGAGATCATGACTTGAGCTGAAGTTAGATGCTTAACAACTGAGCTCCCAGGTGCCCTACCTTAATACTTTTTTAAATGTTAAACCAACCTCCTGTATCTGATAATCCTTACTTGCTCATGATTTATTATCTTTTAACATATTGTTGCATGGTATTTGCTAATTTAAGGAATTTTTTAACTACATTCATGAGAGATGTAAACGTTTTTTTCTTTTCAATGTCTTTGACTAGTAATAGAGTAATGCTGGCCACATAAAATGAGTTGGGAGTTGTTTGTTCATTCTGTGTAATTAGTAAGATTTTATTTTATGTATTGACCAGTAAAGCTACCTGATCTGGTGTTAAACTTTTTTTTTTCTCTCTCTCTGTCTCTCTCTCTGTCTCTCTCTCTCTTTTTGGAAGGGAGGAGGGTTTTTAATGAGGATTCAATTCAAGTTTTGTATGTCTGGATCAGTTTTGCTAATTGATGCCTTTCAAAAAAATTATCATTTAATCTAAATTGCTGAATTTATTTGCATGGCATTTTAAGTGATATTCTCCTAATATCTTTTTAATATCTGGATGATCTGTAGTAATCTTGCTTTAATTAGTAATACTGGTAACATGCTCTTTAATTATTTTCTCAGGTTGGCTAAAAATCTATCATTTTGTTCAATCTATCCTGAAGCCCAGCTTTTGATTTAATTAATTGACAAAGTTCTTCTGTTTTCTAGTTTACTGATTTCTGTGCTCTATTTGATTTATTCTACTTAATTGGAATATAATATCTTTTTGTTTTTTTATCTTACTAGGTGGAAGATGGTACTTTTGATTTTAGAACCTTCCTAACATAAGTATTTATTTATTTATTTATTTATTTATTTATTTATTTATTTATTTAATGTTTATTTTTGAAAGAGAACACGTGCATAAGCAGGGGAGGGGAAGAGAGAGATGAGAAAAGATGATCCTAAGTGGGCTCCGTGCTGACAGCGTTGAGGCCGATGTGGGACTAGAACTCAGTAACCATGAGATGAGGACCTGGGCTGGTCAGATGCTCAACTGACTGAACCACCCAGGTGCCCCCTAACATAAATATTTAAAGCCATAACTTCCTTGTAAACACTGACTTAGCTGCCTCCCATAAATTTGATATGCTGTATTTTTATCTTGATTCATTTAAAATTATCTTCTCTTTATCTTTTGAGCTATTCTCTAACTCACAAGTTATTTAAAACTTAATTTCTAAATATTTGTGAATTTCCCAGATACCGTTAAAATGATTTCTAATTCAGTACTGTTGTAAACAGAACGTTTTACACAATTTTACTCCCTTTAGATTTATTGAAATTTGTTTCATGTCCCAGGATATTTTATATGCTGGTGTATGTTTCGTGTATATTCCATTCTTTTTGAGTAAGGTGTATGTGTAATTGTCATTTAGGTCATGGTTCATAACATTGTTCATATTTTATTCTTCTGTGCTGACTTGCTGTCCAATTGTTCTATTGATTGCTAACAATTGTTGAATCTACAACTCTAGTTATAGATGGTCACTTTCTCCTTGAAGTTCTGTCAGTTTTGATTCATTTATTTTGAAATTCTTGTAGTGAGTGCATGACGTTTGAGGATTATCAAGGCTTTTTGTTGAAATGTCCTACTTTATCCATCATCATATTTCTTTATTTAGAGTCTACTTGTTCTGACATGGCTACTCCAGCTTTCATATGATTAATTTTTGCATGAAATATTTTTTCATCTTTCTACTTTTAAACTTTCTATGTCATACTTAAAGTGCGTTTCTTGTAGACCATTTACAGTTGGGTCTCTTTTATCAAGTCTGACAATCTCTGCCTCTTAAATGGAAGGTTTAGAATATTTATAGCTCTCTAAATGTTTATCTCTATGGTTAGGCTTGAATCTACTGTACAGGCTATTTGTTTTCTGCTTGTCTCATTTGTTCTTTGACCTCTTTTCCCTCTTTCCTGTTGTCTTTTGTATTAACTATTTTTCAGAATACTACTTTATTTTATTTCCACTATTGAATTACTAACCATGTCTCTCTATCTCCCTCTTTTTTTTAGTGGTTGCCATAGGTTTAGAATATTCCACAGTAACCTTTTCACAGGAGAATGTCAAAAATATTAAAACAATATTCTATCACTTAATATATAACAATCTTGGAAAAAATTTTTCCTTTGCTCCATCCCATCTTTTGTAGTATTGTCATAAATTTTACTACTACATGCTTTGTAAACTCCACATACATTATAATTTGTGTTTTAAATGCTGAATTCTCTGCTAAAGAAATTAAGACATGATAACATAGTTGATAGTTAACAAACATAACATTTATTATTTATGGTTGTCTTTCTTTTTTTAAAAAAATTTTTTATAAAGAAAATTTTAAGTTTATTTTGAGACAGAGAGCATGGGGGAGGGTCAGAGAGAGAGCAAATCCCAAGCAGTCTCCACACTGAGAGCACACAGCCGGAGGCAGGGCTAGAACTAAGGAACTGTGGGATCATGACCTGAACTGAAATCAAGAGTCAAATGCTTAACCACTGAGCCACCCAGGTGCTCATCTTTTTTGTTTTTTCTGAAGAAAGGGCTTTACTAATTTATGTACTGAATGTATGCTGGTGAAAGCTTTTCTCACGTCTTGTCTGGAAGTCTTGATTTTTTTGCATTCATTTAAAATGAATGTGTGTGTTGTTGAACATGGTAATCTAAGTGTGTGGTTGCTCTTTTTTCCTTTAGCACCTTAACAATATTGCATTATTTTATTGGTGGAATGGTTTTTGAAATGTGGTATTTCTTCATTATTATGTATTCCACCCTATATGTTTTTACAGTTCTCTTTATTACTTTCATGAATTTGATTATGATAAGCTTTGGTATTGTTTCTGAATGTTTGTTTATTTTTAAGAGAAAGCGTGACCTCATGTGCATGACTGGGGGATGGGCAAAAGGTGATGGGGACAGAGTATTTGAAGCAGGCTATGTGCTGACATCAGACAGCCTGATGCAGGGCTTGAACTCAGGAACTGCAAAATCATGACCTAAGCTGAAGTCCCATACTTAAACAACTGAGCCATGCAGGTGCCCCTGGTATTGTTTCTTCAGAATCTGACCTGAGTTTTATTGAGTTTCTTGAATATGTGAATTTATAGTTCTCATCAAATTTAGAAAATCTGACCATTGAAAAAATCATTTTCCCCTCTTTTCCTTCTGTGGCTCCAGTTACATGCGTGTATATATTACATTGCTTGATAAGTTCTCACAGGTCATTGAGGCTCCATTATTTTTTCAGTCTTTTTTTGGTAACTCCTTTTGGATAATTTCTATTACTATATTTTCAAGTTTACTAATACTTTCTTAAGCAATCTTCAGTCTATTGTTACCTAAATGTAATGAAATGATGGTTTCAAGTATTGTAATTTTAATTTCTAGAAGTTTGTTTTGGATGTTGTGCATATCTTCCATTTCTTTTCTTACCATGTTGGTTTTCTTTTAAATCCATAGTCATCTTTGTGTCAGATATACTCATGGTACTTTATATTTACCTTTCTACAATATCCAGCACTATTTAAATTACTCTATTTAAAACCTTGTCTTTGATAGTTATGAGGACAGTGAACAAGTCTGTCTTGTTCTCAGATACCCTCAGAATTTAGCAGTGTTGAAAACAGATTAAATTCAGTAAATATTCATTGAAAGAATGAATGACTTTAAAGACATTTTATTTTCTACTCCTCAAATCCTCACCCTGTGGTCACATGAAAATTTCAGCTATGGCATAAAGCTGCCAGAAGGTCTGAGAAATAAGGTTCATGGATAAATGAATGATTCATCTAAAAGATGAGAATGAGAAATTGTCTTAACATTTGGGGCAGAAATTGTTACTGTTGGGGGACAAGTTTGTAGGAGAATAGGGCTACAAAGGAGAGCCAAGTATTTCTTTCTGGAAATTAACTGGAATCTAGCATTGTGGGAACATAAAGAAAAGGAAGAGAGAAAAGACAGGATGCAACACTTGTGTGGGTTGGAGTTTGACTGGAAAACAAGCCAAGAGATGTTTTAAGAACAAACATGGTTAATACAAATTTTTAAGAGTTGAGTTTGTTTCAATATAAATCCCATCTGTTCACACAGAAGAGACTTACCTAAGTGATGTGTGCACAGGCTGTATCTGAGAAAGAGGATATGAAAACTTAATAGTAATCAATTGAAGGAACAGAGTCTCATGTCTAGAAAGTGTAACTGGGACTAAGTATAGCATACATAATACAGCAAGATAATTGATAAATTAAGCTAGTTCAGTGAGAGTTTAGAGCAGAGGTAACAAGAATATAAACCCTTCCTGCTCTCCTAGGAATTTGCAAAAATATTGGCACATCGTAAGACTTTGGCACAAACTTTCACTTTTATATTACTCCAATCTTACCTTGATTTTAAAAGACCTGGTAACTTCAGGCAATATTTGAGTCAAAAATAATGGGTCAGTATTAAGTGGGATTGCATTAAATGTCAGGTGACTGACTTTACAAATAGGTTACATAATCCTCTTAAAACCCCTGTGAGGGAAATGCTCTTAAAAATCTAATGTTAGTAATGAAGGCATAGATTTTAGGGAGACTGTCAATTATTTAAGGTCACACAGCTTGATAAGAGGATGCTAGTAGAGAATATTCTGGCATGTGTAAAAAAGACAGGTGGTTGAAGTAGTAGGAAAAAAGGCAGTAAAATGCAAAACTACAATTCTTCACTCTGGCAAGATCCACAAGCCATTTTTTCTACTTCTAAAATACATGCACAGAAAATTCCCAAGGTTGCCATTATTTGATTTGTACCTGCCTTGCCCCCCAGATGCAGCCATCTTAGTGAGGCTGATGATATGGTAGCTAAAAGTACAGACACTAGAGCCAGAGACTTGTAGATTTGAATCTTGGCTCTGTCACTTTGGCTGCAAGAAGGTTGTACATCCCTTTCAACTTGTGAACCTGTTGCTTCATATGTAAAATGGAGCACGTTAATACTAATGTTGGCTGTTCTTGTCAAGATTAAACAAGACATAGAGTATAAAGAGTTTAGCATTGTGACTAGCACATAGTCAGCTCTGCATTTGTAGTTGTGGTTATATCTCTCCTGTTACATTCTAACTTGATAGGTGGATTAAATAAGTTTGAGAGGAGAACAACACTTACTCAGCACCTACAGTGAGTTAGGCATCCTTTTAGACAATTGGTGTACATTATTTGTTACTCAAGCTCTGTCCTTTGTTCCCTATAAACTACATTTTGCAGTGGAGGCATTTTGAGGCTAAGGAGGAAAAAGAATATATCCAAATAGACTGATCCCTTATAACCTGTGAGGTTAGCTATTAACCCAATTTTTCAGAGGAAAAAACTGAGGCTGAAAGAAGTGAAATGCATTTATATATCTGTATACTCAGTCAACAAAGGTGGATTTAATGTACATTTGTACCAAAAGTTCTCTAACTCCTATCCCACTATTACATGTTGGTTTCCTTAGGCTATATCCACGTTTAGGGGAGGGATAAATCTGAGCACCTTTGGAAGATTAGTAAGTGGCTAGAAAGAAGGTATTTTTGCATTAGACATTCTACATGAAGATTTTATGTCTAAAGGAGGAAGGAGTTCAAACAGGACTTCTTGGGAGAAAATCTTACAAAAGAAAATATGTTGTTTGTTCTCAAGTATAGCCCAGGTTGGATGCCCAGGGACAAACCACCTGTGATAATGAAGGTGTTTGAGTTCACAGTTGAACTAACACAACCCCGGACTGAGGAGGTTGACCTACTTGTACATCTATGTGTGGAGTAGATGTAGGTGAAATGTAGATGAAAAGATGACTGATGGAAGTACAGGCTTTAAACTTACCTGAACAGAATATCATTCTTCTGGAGGATGTTGCCAGCATTAGTGCCATATTATACTTCCTGGGTTTGTGGGTACTGAAATTCACTAGGAGAAAGGCAGGAACTTGGTGATATTGGAAGAAGTTTTGTTTGCCATGCTATAAGGGGCCACTTCAGATACAATGCTTAAGTGTGTGAGAGGCTAGTTTGGTTGGCATAGTGGCCATTGTGGTTGATGCCCTGATAATATTTGTACCCCTTGCTAATGAAATTTGGAGAATTCTCCTCAGCTCTAGTGGAAGCCTTGATTGATAAAAAAATATTTTCATTCCTTTTGTCAATGATTGGTTCAGAAAATGACATCTAACTTGATGAGATGCAAGAAAACCTATCCCAAGCCTTTGGGGGAAAGTTTTCTTCTTCAGACGGTCTCATGAGAAATTAGTCTTTCTCTGGCTCAAAAGTAAATAAGGAAACTATAGCCTTAACCTGTTATTGACTTAGAACTACAAAAAAAAAAAAAAAAAAAACCCAGAAATAAGATGAAGCTGTGCATGGAAATGGAGAAATAGAAAGCATACAGGTCTTGGATAATGAGGTCAGATGAACTGGTCTTGAACCTGTTCTACTTCTGTAGTGAAGTATTGTTTTGTTTTGTTTTGTTTTGTTTTGTTTTGTTTTGTTTTTTTTGGTAAGCTAATGTTAGGTGAATTTTTATTTCAGCTAAAATCATCCTTATTTGGATAACAAAATTGGACAAATACTTTCCAATTCTGCTTTTGCCATTTAGGTATCAGTCAGCTTGTGCTCAACACATAGACATAGGAGTAGAAGAAAGACCTAAAATATTTCTACTAAATTAGTAGAGGTGTTGAGCTTGGAACAGATTAAGAGATAAGATGGAAGTATAAAAGGATGTTTATCCTTGAGATTAAGATTGCATGCTGAGGGAATGACAGTTGATCAAATTATTTACTAGGTAAATGTTGAGATTTGGTTATTAACTGAAAATGAGGGATGGGATTCAGAAAACTTAAGGAGGATGGTAAATGTTTTAACAACTGCTATTTGGGATGGGAAAGGAATCCATGGAAAATAAGTACTGAGAAGCACCGAGGGCCCAGCTGAAGTTGGAGATCATAAATTTGTAATGGAGATAATCAGTTTGTTTATGAAGCTCTCTCCAGCAGAGCTGTGTAAGCATGAAACATAAGAAGAACAGTAAAAGGACAGTGGGGATACTGCAAATTGGGGATTAAATGAGCAGGTGCAGTTCAAGAACTAGGGCCAAAAGAGTCAGAAGTTCCAAAAATAAAGTAAGCCTTATCTTTCTTTTTAAAATAATTGACATTCTTCAGCATTTATTAAAAGTTTTGGAAAGTAGAATCTCATATGATAGAATGATATTGTGAGGCAGGTTATTAATCCTAGTTTACTGATGAGGACTTGGGGATCAAATTCACTTATTGATTCATCTTAGTCATTTTTTAAATGCCTTAAAGAATGTTAGGTGTATGGCAGATTTGACTTTAGGTACTAAAAATTCAGACATGCAGGTTATAGACCCTACCCTCAAAATGTTCACTCTTTGCTAATAATACAGACAATGTGGTTTAAAAATAAACACAATACACTACACAAGAAGCCATAACTGGATCTATGGAGACATAA
The DNA here is from genome assembly GCF_046562875.1 of Panthera onca. Classification (NCBI taxonomy): domain Eukaryota; kingdom Metazoa; phylum Chordata; class Mammalia; order Carnivora; family Felidae; genus Panthera; species Panthera onca. Next base: position 49,450,254 of record NC_138344.1, read on the forward strand.
AGAAGGTCCCTTCACCCAGACTATGGAGTTAGAGAAGTTTGCCCTGGCAGGGTAAGGTGTGAGTGAGGTTTGAATGAAGAGTGTGAATTAGCTAGGAAGAAAGGATAGAGAAAAGGGATTCTGTTTGAAGGAGCTGCAGGTTTAAAGGTATGCACTTAAAGAAGAGACAGATGCATTCTTAGAAACATAGCAGTTTTGTGTAACTGGAGGGCACAGTGCAAGAGGATACAGATACAACAAGGGAGTATTTGGGAACTGATCATTATTTGAATGTTCCCCCCACGATACCATACTCAATACCTTAAAGGAATCCTCACAGTTTGGTTGTCTCTGAGAGAAGTTACACTGGTATAACTAAAAATGGAAAAACGACCAACTTTTGCAAAGATGGCTATTATAAATGAAGACCCATTATTGTTACTAACCCATCTGTTCATTCAGGACCTTCAGTCTTGTAAGAACATCTTGGGACTTACAGGAATTCTTTCCATAACAGCTGGTGAACTATAATATCACAGAGACCTAGTGTTCTTGATCCAGCATCTTTGTGTCCCCTCTCAAATCCACCTGAAGGGGTTTCAGTATTATTTGGGTTGGAACATAAGGATGCCATTGTCTATGCCCCAGGTGCCTTCTCCTGGTGTCCTCAGAGCCACTGTATTTTTTTTTTTTTTTTTACATAGTGGGAGGTAGGGTCTCCATGAAGATCGTTAGGTTCTCTGCTCTATGTCCTACTTTGTCATCTGGTCCCCAAGCAGCATCCCAGATAATGCCAGGTATAGTCCTTCAGCCACTCATGAGCCCTGAGTCCTCATCTCCTTGATATTTCAAACAATTTTCAAGGGCTGGATGGAGTAGCATCTCCCTTTCCAGGTCTACCCTAGTTTACCAAACTAGACAATAGCCCCAAACAAAGATCTTTTAAGCATACCATTGTATGGGAAGAGATCCCAGAGGAGTCTTTAAATCTCCATTAGTTTTACATCAAATCAGGTTGTATTTGGCTCCACTGAGACACCTGGTACATTTCCTTTTCCTTTTTCATCTTCATCCACTACCCTTACATGTTTTCGCCCTTCCACACTCCTCTACTTCTGTCTTATCCTTTGATACTGAGAAATGCTATTCCCTGAGGGGACCTGCCTTCTCCACTGTAGATTCCCAGGAAGAGGAGGAGAGTTGTTTGTAGCAGCCTCTTCCAAAGCCTCTTGGAACTACTCTGTAAAGATGTTCCTGGTATCTTTTTCCCCTTGGTAAAAGCTGGTAAGAGTCTGTAGCCAGTTTTCTAATAGTCACCTATTACTTTATAGTGTTGCTTTATTATGTTCAAATGTCTAAGTCACTTAGAGTCCATAGTTCATATAATTGATAGTGTAAGGAACTCTAGAGAAAGCACCCCATCCACTCTCCCCTTCTATCCTCCCTCAGTTTATACATAAGAGAGTCTAAAAGGGTTCTTTGGGGATCAGGAACAGGAATGATGTGGGTCTCCTGACCCCCATACAAGTGTAGTTCGAATGCACAAGAAGCGGGGGACGTGTTTAAAGTTGGATCTGTACAGTAGCACCATTAAGATGTTTGTAAATTCATTACACAAATGAGAAAACAGAAACTGAGCCTCTTCAAATTCATATAGCCAGTTAGTAACAGAGCCATCTTGGATCTTATTCACAGCAGTTCTCTCTGACTTCATGAAAATTAGAGAAACTTTGACTTGAAACTAATAATCTGAGGTGCACACTACCCAAACACGTTGTGACAGATGAATGATATGCAACCACATTTATTTTTTGACCAATGTATTTCCTGAAATCCAGATCTGTTCCTATGAAATTGTTGAAAGAAAAATGAACTGTTAATTTATCCTCAAGCCTCAAAAAAAATGCCATTGGAGAAAACCTTAATGAAAAACCATCAACTTGGCAGGAGGATATTTTATTTTTGAGAGCTCACCTATCTGTGCTGAAAGAACTTTGAGGCTATAGACAGTGCGGATATTTAAAGTTTATCATCTCCATTTTCTCGCCGGAGCTGAGAAGTTTTCTCTGATGAGATCTGGCTGTATCTTCTATGACAGGCTGATTGACATGCCTACTTATAAATAAGAATTTTTGTAGTTTTTAATTTTCAAGGAAAATTAGATCTGTTCTTCATGATGGGGGAGTGTGTGAATATATCCATCAGCACCCCATATAGGAAGGAGAATCTTTGACTTTATATAAACAGTGTGTTATAATAGAAGTGACCTTTTCCCTATACCGCTATGTAGATACTTAACTGTGGGTAAATTTGAGGCTCTCAGGTCCTCTGGTTTCTGTTTTTAGAAACTAGGTAATCTCTGAGGTCCTTTCCGGCTTCAGGACATTAAGTCTCTTGCTTCTCTGTGATGTCACCTGACTGTAAACTGAGAATAGAAGATCCATCTTGTCTAGTTAGGGAATGCATACTTGCTTTAAAGAATAATAAGACAATGGATCCAAAAGCAAAAATCAACTGCTGGAACTCTACCAAAATAAAAAAGCCTTAGCTCAGTGAAGGAAACCAACACAGTGAAAAGGCAACCTACTGAATGGGTGAATATATTTGTAAAGGATATATCTGATAAGGGATTAATATCCAAAACATAAAAAAAAACTTAGACAACCAACACCATAAGAACAATCTGATTTAAAAAATGAGCAGAGGACCAAAATAGACATTTATCCAAAGAAGACCTAGACATGGCCAGCAGACATATGAAAAGACATTCACCATCACTAATCATGAGGGAAATGCAAATCAAGAACAAAATATGATAGCACCTTAAACCTGTCAGAATGGCTAAATTAAAAAAAGACAAGAAATAACATGTTGGCAAGGATGAGGAGAAAAAGCAACCTTTGTGCACTGTTGGTAGAAATGTAAGTTTCTCTAAGCACTGTGGAAAACAGTATGAAGGCTTCTCAAAAATAAACAAACAAACAAACAAACAAACCACTGCCATATTACCCACTAATTCTACTACTGGGTATTTACCCTCCCCCCTGAAAACACGAATTCAAAAAGATTCTTGCACCACTATATTTATTGCAGCATTATTTACAATAGCCAAGAAATGAAAGCAACCCAACTATTCATCAAGAGATGAATGGATAAAGAAGATGTGGTATACATATTTATCAGCCATAACAAAGAATGAGATCTTGTCATTTTCAACAACTTGGGTGGACCTAAAGGGAATAATGCTAAGTGAAATAAGTCAGAGAAAGAGAAATGCCATTTGATTTCATTCCTCTGTGGAATTTAAGAAACAACATAAAGAAAAAACAGACAAGAAGCCCCCTAGACTCTTGTTAAAAAATGTTTATTTATTTAGAAAGGGAAGGAGGGGCAGAGATGGGGGTGGGGTGGGGTGGTGGTGGTGGTGTGGAGGGAGAGAATCCCAAGCAGGCCATGCTGACCTATCCTTAGACTCTTAAGTACAGAAACCAACATGTGGTTGCCAAAGGAGAATTTTGGGGGGGGGGGGTGGATAGATGAAATGGGATTAAGAAGTACAAACTTCCAGTTACAAAATAAATAAGTCACAGAGATGAAAAGTACAGCATAGTGAATGTTTGGTGACGGATGATTACTAAACTTCTCATGGTGGGCATTGAATAATGTATAGAATTGAATCATTATATACCTGAAATGAATATAACACTATTAATTATACTTAAAAAGAAATGAGATAAATGATATAAAAGTTCTTAGAAAACTAAAAATCATGAAGCAAATGATAGGTATAATTATTACATAAGTACCCAGACTATTTTTTACTAAGTAGTAGCTGGCTGCTTAAGTAACAGAGTTCTTGTGAGAAGACATTATATAAGATGTGATTTTTTTTTGGAAGGAAAAGGACTAGAAGGGATTGTATTCTGCATAAAATCTATAAAACTATGAATTTTTATTTTACAAAATGATTCAAATTAGAGTGTACAGAAATAAATGTCATATTATACTCATGAGGTCAGTGGATTCCATGAGGCAAGACTCAGCTGGCAGAACTGTAGTCATAGGAAACCAAGTATATTCTGGGCTTCCAAAAGGAACAAAGAAGGAATTGTGTAGGGAGATGGCCAGTGTATATGTGAGAAGATAAAGGTTAATAAAATCTATGATAGAAGAAGCCATAGAGATCATCTGGTCAAAGGATCATAAAATCAAATATGTCTGGTGTTCAGTGGGTTACGTCAGTGAAATGGCACAGTGAGGACTATGTTGTAGTAATGGGGATGACTGCAACTCACCTCCAACTGACACATTCCTTATTGGGAATGTGGGACCCATGTTGATGATACTTGAAGAAAAACTGAAAAGAGGGATTTTTTAGGGTAAACTTTTTTTAAAAGTTAATTTTTGAGAGAGAGAAAAAGAGGGTGATCATGAGATGGAGAGACAGAGGATCTGAAGGAGGCTCTGCCCTGACAGCAAAGAACCTGATGTGGGGCTTCAACTCAGAAGCCATGAGATCATGACCTGAGCTGAAGTCAGACACTCAACTGACAGAGCCACCCAGGTGCCCCTTTAGGGTAAAGTTTTCTAAAATCGGTAGGCTGCGCTTTAAATGATCTTAGTGTATGATTTACTGATTTGGGGGTCTCTGGTATAGACCAAACCTTATCATTTAAAATAACCAGAGCATAAGAGACTTAAGAACTGAGAACAAACTGAGGGTTGATGGGGGGGGGTAGGTGGGTGGGAGTGTAGGTGATGGGTATTGAAGAGGGCATCTTTTGGGATGAGCACTGGGTGTTGTATGGAAACCAATCTGACAATAAATTTCATATATTATAAATAAATAAATAAATAAATAAAATAACATAACTTTTTCATTCTATTATCCATCAAATATCTATTGACTACTTATGTGTTTAAAAACTTTGCTAGCTCTAGGGATACAAAGTGGAGTAGATTCTAGTTCTGGGGGACTTAGTCATACAAGTGAGGATAATCATGTAATATGGGAGCTATTGTAACAGAAATGTGTCTAAGGTAAAGTGTGAGAAGACACATGGATATAATCCATTGTATTAGGTGTCCTATATTTTGTTACGAGTTTTGAAAAATTTTTTATTGTTGATATTTTAAGTAAGCAGTGTGCCGAACATGAGGCTTGAACTCATGACCCTGAGATCAAGAGTTGCATGCTCTACTGACTGAGCCAGCCAGGTGTCCTTTTCTCACAGGTTAGTGTGTGTGTGTGTGTGTATGTGTGTGTGTGTGTGCGCGCGCGTGCGCACGCGTGCGCACGCGTGCGCGTGTGTGAGACTTTGCTAATACTTAGGGCAGTGATACAAAATTGCAATAAGCCTCTTTGAGAGACATTCCTAAGTTTCATCAGACATGATTATTTTTAAATGAAAATAACTTTATTCCTGCTGGGGAGAGGGAGGTTTTATCTATGGGAAAAATAATGTAGGAAAAGAACTTTGGAGAACCAGTTGTTAGAAATTTTGGCACAGATTTGATCAAATCATAATAATTAATACTTGTGAAATGCTTTACAATTGATAAGTACTTCTAAAGTGACAAAGACTTTGCAGATACTCCTAACTGGAGTATATTTGGAAATACTGGTAGCTGAGCCAGTGGGTGGTCCCAGCTGAGCTACATGGGAATAAATGTGTCTGATGTTATCCCAAGGGATATAAAAGAGATACATATATTTTTCCTTTTTTGACTCAATGAGAAAGGGGGAAACTGCTTCTTAACTTTTGGGGGAAAAGGAGAATAGAGGGACTAAAATGATCAACCCTGTAGGCTTTTTATTCCTTACTGGTTTTGTCCACAAGTGGGGGACAATTCTGAAAAAATCTAGATGCATTCAGTCTGTTTCCTTCTTTCATTGGAAGACAATTGACCTAAAATGCTTTATAAATTCAAGGTATACAACATGTTGATTGTAATATGATTGACATTGTAGCAACAATTAGCACCTCTATCTTGTCAAATAATTGTTTTTTTTAGTGGCTGGAATAATTAAGATCTAGTCTCTTACCAAGTTTGATTACAGTACAATATTTTGTATAGTCAAAATCCTGTGAATTAGACCTTTAAGTTACCTTCTTGAATTGACATTGGCTCAAGGGGGCTGGGAAGATGGTCAACCAAAAAACGGAACATTGACACAGAGTAGAACAGGGAACATTTTTCTTGTTTCTTCTAAGAACTCGTAACTAGGGGCATCTGGGTGGCTCAGTCGTTTAAGTGTCCAACCTCAACTCAGGTCATGATCTTGCGGTTTGTTAGTTCGAGCCTGTGTTGGGTCTGTGCTGACAGCTCAGAGCCTGGAGCCTGCTTCTGATTGTGTCTATCACTCTGCTCCTCCCCTGTTCATGCTATGTCTGTCTGTCTCTCTCTCAAAAATAAACAAACATTAAAAAAATTAGGAATTTGTAACTTAAGGAGTGATGACATTGGGGACATGGAGTAGACAGCAACCTTGCAAACACTGGCGATTTCTGGGGATATACGGGTCATCAGGTAGCAGAAAACTGAGGTATTCTCACAAAGTTTACTGAGCAATGAAGACATTTGTGGAAGAGCAGGAAAGAAAAGTGATGGCAGATACCTTTAGGGTAAATAGTTGTTAGACCAGCCTATATGTCAAACACTCCCAGGCACTTCAAGAAACACTAGAAGCCATCAAGGGAGAAAATTTGAGATTACAGACACTCTACATAAACAAATGAGGGAAAAGGTAGGAAACTGGGCTTATTGGTCCCCCCCCCCTTTAAAAAATGTATTTAGGAATGATTGACAGATTAGTTTGAAGTATGTAACACAATGATAAAATATTTGCATACATTGGAAAATGACTACCACAAGTCTAGTTACCATCTGTCAGCATATGAAGTTAAACTTTTTTATTCAGGATGAGCACCTTCAAGATGGATTCTTAGAAACTTTCAAATATGCAATATAATATTAATGACTATAGTCATAACTTACTTTATAACTTAAAGTCTGTACCTCCTGATTCCCTTCACCCATTTTGCCCAACCCATAACCTACCTCCTCTAAGGCAATCTGTTCTCTGTATCTGTAAGTCTGGGTTTAGTTGTGTGTGTTCATTTTTTTGACTGTTAGTTGGTCTGTTTTATTCCACATGCAAGTGAAATCATATGTGTTAGTCTTTGTCTCTGATGTGAATTAGCTTAATAGCCCAAGGTGTATCCATGTTATTGCAAATGGCAAGATTCCCTTCTTTTTATGGCTGAGTACTATTCCACTGTATATATACATTACATTTTCTTTATGTGTTCATCCATTACTAGACATTAAAGATATTTCCATGTCTTGATAATTTTAAATAATGATGTAATGAACATAGAGCTGTTACTTAAGGATATTTTTGTTCCATACAAATTTTAGGAACAGTTTTTTTTATTTACATGAAAAATGTCATGGGAATTTTGATAGGGATTGCACTGAATCTGTATATTTCTGTGGGTAATATGGAAATATAATTACAATTCGTCCAATCCATAAACATGGAATATCTTTATATATATTTGTAGCTTCTTCAATTTATTTCACCAGTGGTAGGTCTTTCACCTCCTTGGTTTTTAGGGTTTTCGTTCTTTTTGATGCTATTGTTAATGAAATTGTTTTCTTCATTTCTTTGATAGTTCATTATTTGTATAAAAAAATGCAACAGATTATTGTATATTGATTTTCCACTGTACAACTTTACTGAATTCTAAAAGTTTTGTGGTAGCTTTATAGTTTTCTATTTATAAAATCATGTTGTTGGTGAATAGTCACAGTTTTACTTGTTACTTGTCTTTTTGGATGCATTTCTTTTTCTTACCTAACTGCTGTGGCTAGATTTTGAATACTATCTTGAATAAACATGGGCAAGTGAGCATCTTTGTCTTGTTCCTGATCTTAACTTTTCAAATTTAAATATGGTATTAACTGTGGCCTTTTCATAGATGGGCTTCATTATATTGAGGCATGTTTCCTTTATATCAACATTATTGAGAGTTTCTATCATAAATGGATGTTTAATTCTGTCAAATTATTTTTCTGCATCTACTGGGATAAGATTTTTTTATCCTTTATTTTGTTAATTTGGTCTCATTTTGATTTTTGTGGATATTGAACCATCTTTGAATTCCTGGAATAAACCCACTTGACCATGGTATGATCCTTTTAATGTATTGTTGGATTGGTTTACTATTGGATTCCTGGAAATTTTTACATCTAGGTTCATCTGAAATAGTGACCTATAATTTTCTTTTTTGTGAGGTCTTCTTATATTGTTATCAGGGAAATGCTAATGTCAAAAAATGAATTTGGAAGCACTGTCTCCTCTTGAATTTTTTGGAAATTTGAGAAGGATATGTATTAAATGAATGTTTAGTAGAATTCACTAGTGAAGTTGTTTGGTCCTGGACTTAGGTTTGTTGGAAGGTGTTTGATTACTGGATGATCTTCTAACTGTAGTCTATTCAGATTTTTTTATTTCTTCATTATTCAGTCTTGAAAGATTATATCTTTCTAGGAATTTGTCCATTTCTTTTAGGTTGTCGAAGTTGTTTATATATAATGGTTCATTGTGGTCTCTTATGATCCTTTGTATTTGTGGTATCAGCTGGAACTTTGCTTTCTGTTGAGCCCACCCACTTCTTAGTAAATCCAGCTAAAGTTTCATCAATTGATCTTATCAAGGAACCAACTCTTAGTTTCATTATTTTTTTTCTTTAGTCCTTTTAGTCTCTATTGTATATAATTCTGCTCTAATATTTATTATTTCATTCTTTGACTAATCTCAGGTTTTGTCTTTTTTTCTTCCTTTTTCTATACTTTTCTATCCTAAAAGGTAAAAAGCTGCATTGTTTGAGATTTTGTTTATTGCGGTAGGCCTGTATTGCTATGAACCTAGCACTTAAAACTGCTTCTTGTGCATGCCATAGATTGTGGATTGTCAGATTTTCATTTTCACATGTCTGGAGGTATTTCTTAATTTCTAGTTTGAGTTATTCATTGGCCCATTGATTATTCAGTAGAATGTCGCTCCATTTAAACATACCAGCATTTTTCAGCCTAATTGTTTTGTTTTGTTTTCAATCCATTCCCCTAGTCTGCCTTTTGGAGAATTTAGTTCATTTATGTTTAAAGTATTTATTTATACTTTATTGCTATGTTAAATGTTTTCTGGCTGTTTTGTAGCTCTCTGTTGTTCCTCTCTTGTTCTCTTCCCTAGTGGTTTACTTTATTGCTATGCTTAGATCCCATTCTCATTTTTTGTGTTTTTGCTATAGGTTTTTACCAGTAAGATTTTTTATGTATGTTTTCTTGTTACTAATTAGTGACTTTTACAGTAGCAATGAACTCCTTTAGTTTTTGCTTATTTGGTAATCTCTTTGTCTCCAATTCTGAATAATAAACTTGATGGGTAGAATATTACTGGTTATCAGTTTTATCCTTTCAGCCCTTTGAATATATCATGGCATTCCCTTTTGCTAAAAAGTCTTATGGGCTTTCTCTTGTAGTAATAAGTTGTTTTCTCTTGCTTTTGAGATGGTTTCTTTAACTTTTGATACTTGAATTATAATACGCCCTGGTGTGGTTTTCTTTGGGTTCATCTTATGGCAGCTCTGGGCTACTGGTATTTGGATGTCTGTTTCCTTCCCCAGTGTAGGGAAGTTTTCAGTCATTGTTTTTTTCAAGAAACCTTTCTATCTCTTCCTTCTGGGTCTCCTTCTTTTTTCTCTTCTATAATGGGACTTGTGCTTTATTTGTTGGTAACACATGGGTCCTTTAAGCTATTTTCTTTAAAAAGTTTTATTTTTTTGCTTTATGCTTCTCTGATTGGGTAAGTACCACTGTCTTGTCTTCCAGATCTCTGATCGTTTGTTCTGCTTCATCCGGTCTGTTGTGTATTTTTCAGTTTACTTACTGTGTTTTTCAGTTTTGTGACTTCTATTTAGTACTTCTTTGTTTTCTATCTCTTTGTTAAAGTTACCACTGTGTTCATTTTCAAGCAGTGTTTGGTGAGCATCTGTATGACCATTACTTTGAACTCTTTATCAGGTAGGTTACTTCACTTCAGTTTGTTAACTTTTTTCTGGGGCTTTATCTTGTTCTTTTGGGACATACTCCTGTTGCCTTATTTTGCTGGACTTTGTTTATTTCTATGTATTAGATGAAACACTTCTCTAGTCTTGAAGGAGTGGCTGCATGCAAGATAAAACCTTATGGTCAACTTTGCCCTAGTTTGTGCTTATCTCTTGAAACTTTGTAATTGTCTAAGCAGCTGAATTTATTTATGATAAGTTCTGGTTATTGATATCTCAGAGTTTCAAAGGGAAGGGTCTCATTCAACACCTGATTTCAGTTGGATGGGAAGCCAGACCCTCAGGCAGTAAGTGGACTTTAATGTATACAAATATACACAGTTGTAGGGCTGCAATTGTAAACCCTTCTGCCCTTTAGGTCGGGTAATCAGGAGATGTTACCTTGGCAGTAGTTGGAAAAATCAGGGCTTCATATAAGTGTATAAGATCTTGTGGGGGAGCTGTAAGAAAGATGTAGTGAGCCTAAGGGAGAGTGCGAAAATGGCACCCCCCTGCCCATGTTCGCTTGGAGCACTTTTGCAGCCTATAGATATGTGGTTAATCTGAAGCCTGGCCCTCAGGCTGAAGCTGTAGGACAAGTAAATAGGTCTTCTTTTACAGATAGACATGGGTGTATTCAGTCTGTTGTTTGTGCCATGTCCGGGGTTGGGATTACTCTGCCGTGAACTATATCTGTAATTGTTGCAGTCCTGTGGTGCCTAGAAATGTAAACCCCACTGACCATCAAAGCCAAGTTTTCAAGGAGCATCCCCTATATGGCCTGCATGTTCCTGATAGCTTGAGTTGAACCACAGAAGAGTGCAGGCAGGGGTGGGATGCACCCTCTGGCAGTAGCAAGATAGTGCGAGAGCATAGTAATGGTGCCCACCACTGCCTCTGTCCTTGAATAGAGTCACAGCAGTCCGCTGCCTCTCCAGCATATGCTTTAGGATTAGTTGATGAATCTACTTCACATATAGCCTCTTGCTATTTCCAAACTGCCAGTTCTGCACTATGTTCTAGGATGAGTCTGTATATGAGCCCTTTAAGAGTAGATTCTCAGTTTCCTATAGCTCTTTGGGTCTGCTGCCCGTATGTCCTGTTGATTTTCAAAGTCATTTTGGGGGTTGTCTCTCCAGTGCAAGTTCCAAGAGTTGGGATACCTGATGTGGGGCTTGAACCCCTTGTTCCTCAGGGAGAAGCTCCATATTTGTGAGATCCCTTCTTGTTTTTTCATTTTTAAAAAAGTTTTTATTTAATTTGAGAGAACAAGGAAGGGAGGGGCAGAGAGAAAGTGAGAGAGAATCCCAAGCAGGCTCTATAGCATGAGCTCAGATACCAATGTGGGGCTTGAACCCAGGAAACCATGAGATCATGACCTGAGCTGAAATAAAAAGTTGGACATTTAAACAACTGAGCCACGCAGCTGCCCTTGTGAGATCCTTTCTGATGGTGGCTTGCTGTGCCAGATAAGTTTCTGCTGAGACTACATCTCTGCCTCTCTTACCCATCTCTGTGTAGACTATCCTTTATTATGTAGAGATGCAGCTATCTTCCAGGTCTTTTTCAGGAGGAATTTCTCCATATGTAGCTATAGATCTGTTGTCTGTGAGGTGAGTTCAGTATCTTCTTATGCTGCGACCTTGAACAGCCTCCCTTGTAGTTGTAAATATCACTTCATTTATACTAATAAATGAAATATGGCCTAGTGACTTTTAGATTAAGTTAAATTTCTAGAATATACTTGCTTTTTGCTCCTAGCACTTGGATACCAACACACAAAGTTGTTACATTTGTAATAAGACTACATAACTTCCTGATGCTATACTTTTCACGTTCTAGTGCAGACAGCAGAAACCCTATTCTATATAGTTGTGAGATGCTGCCTTGACTCATCATTTAGAAAATTAGGCTACCTGAATTGCACAGATGCACTAAGGTGCTGTTTTCTTAGATGACATTTCAGTATATTTTCCAGAATCACTTGGGACATTGTCTTTGGGCTGTGAACATTTGATAGTGCCATGTTGACATAATCCTGATATCACAAGATGCCGTGGGGTTAATCCAGGGTTTTGTAGTTAGGGTTGACATGGTAACTGTTGACAGGGGACAGCTTGACAAAGATCTATGAAGCTACTAAATTCTATAATACTTAAATGGTAAGAAGACAAATGATTTGGGGCTGGCATGTACTTATTTTCCCTTGGGAAAATTGGTATAATAAATAAAGACAGATACTAGGTCTATCCCCAAATGTCCTTGGAGACATTTCATTATCTTTGCCCCTTCCCTGCATTGCATTTGTTGTTTCTATCTCAAATTTTTTTATTTGCACACTCATTTGTTGATTTTCCCTCTCCTGATCCCCATAGGAACATAAGTGTTAAAATTTGACCAGCCTTGACTGTCTTGCTTGACACTGTATTCCTGTCAGAAGATGATGACTGGTAAATAGTAGAGACTCAAAAATATTTGTTAGAAAATCTGTAATTTGGATATCTTGTGGCAATATTTTAATAAAAAATTGATAAAATTTCATATTGGTATTTTTTTCTGTAAAAAAAAAAACCCTTTATTTTGAACTGATTTCAGGAAGTTCAAGAAGTTCTATAGAGCTATGATAGAACTGTAGCTCATCTTCCCCTATTTTACCATCTTACAGAAACAACAATTACTGAAACTGGCAATATTGATGCAATACTGATAGCAGTCGTATTGATGTAAAACTCATATACCTACTTTGTTCAAATCTCATAAGTTTAATGTCCTAAATTTTCCAGGAACCATTCTGGAATTTCACATTATTTTTCTTTATCAGATCTTCTTAGTTTATATCCTGTGACAGTCTTCAGGATTTTTTGTCTTTCATAACCTTGATATATTTGAGGAGTTCTGCTAAGTTATTTACAAAAAAAATTAAGTTTATTTATTTACTTTGAGACAGAGAGAGAAAGAGAAGGAGAGAAAGCAAGCAGGGGAGGGGCAGAGGGAGAGAGGGAGACAGAGAATTTCAAGCAGGTTCTGCACTGTCAGCACAGAGCCCAATGTGGGGCTCCAACTCATGAACCGTGAGATCATGACCTAAGCTGGAGGCAAGAGGCAAATGCTTAACTGACTGACCCACCCAGGTGCCCCTGCTAATTTATTTTAGAGAATATTTCCAGTTGGGTTTCCTAATATCTTAGGTTACATATCTTTGGCAAAAAAAACATGGAAGTAATGCCATGGTTTTCTCTTCCATCATTTTAGAGGTAACATAATGTTGACTGATGTCATTACTCTAATGTCAACTTCGATCATTTGGTTAAGGAAAAAGGTGAAATTCAAGAACATTTCCTGGACAAATTAAGGACATAAAACTTACGAGATTCGAATAAGGTAGGTAGATTAGTTAGAAAGGAACTTTCTTTATCATAAAGTTAATGTTTCTTTTCCTGTATAAGTATGATGTTCTATGATAAGTATTGTAAGTATCATATAAGTTGGGTGTTTGTTTCAGACATAGCAAATTTGTTATTTCCCCTCACATTTTTGCTCAGTAATTATAACATCAATTAATGGTGCTCACCTGCAACAGTTATTACTGTAGTGTTTGCCTTACAGTGATTTTTTAAAAAACACTGTAATTTTTTAAATGTTTATTTATCTTTGGGAGAGATAAACATAGATCATGAGCAGGTGAGGGGCAGAGACAGAGGGAAACACAGAATCTGAAGCAGGCTTCAGGCTCTGAGCTGTTAGCACAGAGCCTGATGTGGGGCTTGAACTCATGAACTATGAGATCATGACCTGAGCCGAAGTCCAAAGCTCAACCAAGGGAGCCACCCAGGCACCTCTCCTGATGGTGATTTGTAATTTCTCATTCCTTTTAATATTTATTGATCAGAATCCCTTTATAAGGAACCACTGCATTTTTCTCCCCAGCAGTTATTTATCTGTTTCAATGATTTATTTATATCAGTATGTATTCATGCATATTTATTATATATATACTATGGGATTTAATCCAATATTGTCAGTGTTTTACTGTTCTAATTACCTATATTTTGCTGTTAGAAGCCTCTTCATGTTGGCCCCTATTTCCTATCAATATGGCTCATCAGTTTTTGAGCAGTTCTTTACTTGCTGGCACCAGAGATAGTTGAGGCTGGCTTTGTATTTTCTCAGCCTCAGATCTGGAATCAGCCTTTTCCCCAGGGGCTCCTGATTGCTTTTATTGGAAAATGGTATTTAGAATCCAAGATCTTGGCTATACTCATTGCTCTGGAGTGTCATTGTTTCTAGTCTGTTTCAGCAGCATACAAAAAATATATGTGAATAATGACATACATACATACACTGATATTTCTGTTGTCTTAAATTTATTGATATTTTTGGAGGGTGATATTAAATCTATAAATTGCAGAGAATTAATATATTTAAATGTCATCATTTCTAATAACAGGTTAATTTCTTGTCATTTGTTCAACTTTTTTGGTGTGTATTCAGTAGGTGTTGAACAATTATCCTTACACAGATTTTGTATATTTACTAAGCATACAATCTGTGTTCCTGTTGTAAACAGAATTTTCTCCATCATTATGTCTTCTCACTTTACTATCCATGTATAAGAGGCTAAGATATCCTTATTATTCTGGACGTGATTTTAAATTACCCGGATGTCGCTTTGCTAGCTTCCTTCTTCAGCATTCCTAGCAAGTTTTGTCAACCTGTCCTTACTTGCTATAAAGTGTCAGGGTGAGACAATAGTGGGAAAGGAACATGAGAAATTGCATACCGCATTTGGTGATTTTTCTTTTTTTGTCACTTTGAAGTATCATTGTTGACTGTCTTTAAGGTGGTGAGATATCTATCTATCTATCTATCTATCTATATCCCCTTTTGAAAATATTTTAAAGTAAATACTGAGAAAATAGGTAGCTAGTTGGATGTTATTATCTTCAGCTATTTGAAAGTCCTAGGTTGAATTTTTGATTGTTGAAAAGTTAGGATACCAACATTTTTGACAGACCTAGAATAAACCTAAAATTTGTATATAACCACAAAAGATCCCAAACAGCCAAAGCATCCTTGAAAAAGGATAACAAAACTGTAGGTATTATAATTCCAGATTTTAAGTTATATTACAAAGTGATAGTAATTAAAACAGTATGTAACTGGCATAAAAATAGACACATAGGTCAATCAATGGAATAAAAAAGAAAACCCAGAAATCCACAATTATATGGTCAGTAATATAGGAGGAATGAATATACAATGGGAAAGGAGGAATGAATATACAATGGGAAAAAGACAGCCTCTTCAACAAATGGTGTTGGGAAAACTGGACAGCAGCATGCAAAAGAATGAAACTTGGCCACATATTTTTATCATACACACAAATAGATTCAAAATAGATTAAACACATAAATGTGAGACCTGAAACCATAAAAATCCTTGAAAAGTACAGGCAATAATCTCTGACATCAGCCATAAAAACATTTTTTTTGAATAGGTCTCCTGCAGCAAGGGAAATAAAAGAAGAAATAAACTATTGGGACTACATCAAAAAAGAAGTATCTGCACAATGAAGGAAACAATCAACAAAACTAAAAGGTAACCTACTGAACGGGAGAAGATATTTGTAAATGATGATGGGTTTGTATCCAAAATCTATGAAGAACTCAAACTCAACACCCAAAAAAGCAAATAATTCAACTTAAAGATAGGCAGAAAGAAATAAGAAGACATGAATAGACATTTCTCGAAAGAGACATACAGATGGTCAACATCCATATGATCAACATCACTCATCATCAGGAAAGGCAAATCAAAACTACGAGATAGCAACTCACACATTTCAGAATGACAAAAATAAAAAACACAACAAACAAATGTTGGTGAGGATGTGGAGAAAAAGGAACCCTCTTGCACTATTGATGGGAATGCAAATTGGTTCAGCCATTGTGGAAAACAGTATGGATGCTCCTCAAAAATTATAATGGAACTACCAGATGATCCAGGAAATGCACTACTGAGTATTGACCCCCAAAATACTAAAAGACTAATTCAAAAGAGTACATGCACCCCTATGTTCCTAGTAGCATTATTTATAATGGCCAAACTATGGAAGCCACCCAAGTGTCCATTGATAGATGAATGGATAAAGATGATGTGATATATATAAACACACACACACATACATGCATACATATATCTGTGTGTATACACACACACACAAACACACACACACACACACACACACACACACACACAATGTGGTATTATTCCATAAAAAAGCCATAAAAAAGAATGAAGTCTTGCCATATGCAACAACATACATGGAGCTAGAGAGTATAATGCTAAGCAAAAGAAGTCAGAGAAAAGTTAATACCATATGATCTCACTCATATGTGTAATTTAAGAGACAAAACATATGAGCAAAGGAAAAAAGACAAACCAAGAAATACTCTTAACTATAGACAAAAAACTGATGGTTACCAGAAGGGCAATGGGATATATAGGAGATGGGAACTAAAGAGTACACTTACCATGATGAAAATAAAATGATTAAAATAAATAAAAACCTCTCTGAGAGAGATAAGAGAGCAACAAGAAAAAAAGGAAATAGCTAATACAAAAAGCAAAAAAAAAGAGTTTTTAGTCTTAGATTTAGCAAGACTGTGATTTATTGTAATTTATACTTTCACTTTTTCTCAGTCTAGCCTTCCTTGTTTTCTTCTCCTTTATTTAGGCATAGTAAAATATAAATAGACTTCAGATAGGGTTCCAGAAAACAAAAGTGACTGAAAAGTTGTGAAAGAATATGGTATTCATAAAATTAGTCTGAAAATAAAAGTTCAGGGCAGGAGAAAAAAGTTTAAGTGAGATTCTTAGGGAACAGGAAGAAAGCATGGAGAGTGAAGGGTGTGTTGACTTGCTGTGCTCCTAACCTATCCTCCTTGGGCCACAGCATCCAAGCCTGTGTTCCCATCTGGTCTGGGGTTGTTTTCTTCCCTGACTCCCAAGCCAAAGTCAGGCCGTACCTTTACAGCCTTAATGCCCCTCAACCATTTAGCCCATTCCCCCACCCAATATCCCTTTAGCAATGCTGAGTTTGTTCTCTGTATTTAAGAGTCTCTTATGGTTTGACTCCCTGTTTTTTACTTTTCCTTTCCTTCCCCTATGTTCATCTGTTTTGTTTCTTAAATTCCACAAAGAGTGAAATCATATGATACTTGTCTTGCTCTGATTAGCTTATTTTGCTTACCATAATACACTCTAGTTCCATCCATGTTGTTGCAAATGGAAAGATCTCATTCTTTTTTGATCACCGAGTAATATGCCATTCTATGTATATACCGTCAGCTGATGGACATGTGGGCTCTGTGGGTAGTGCTGCTATAAACATTGGGGTGCATGTGCCCCTTCAAATCTGCATTTTTGTATCCTTTGGATAAATACCTAGTAGTGCAATTGCTGGGTCATAGGGTAGTTTTATTTTTAACTTTTTAAGGAAGCTCGATACTGTTATCCAGTGTGGCCACACCAGTTTGCATTTGTACCAGCAGTGCAAGAGTGTTCCCTTTTCTCCACATCCTCACCAACTTCCTTTGTTTGAGTTGTTGGTTTTAGCTATTCTGACTGGTGTGAGGTAGTAGCTCATTGTGGTTTTTATTTGTATTTCTCTGATGATGAGTGATGTTGAGCATCTTTTCATTTGTCTGTTAGCCATCTGAACCTCTCCTTTGGAAAAAGCATATATTCTTCTGCCCATTTCCTCACTGGATTATTTGTTTTTTGGGTGTTGAGTTTGATTAATTCTTCATAGATTTTGGATACTTGATCTTCATCTGATATGTCACTTGCAAATACCTTCTCCCATTCTGTCAGCTGCCTTTTAGTTTTGTTGATGGTTGTCTTCAATGTGCAGGAGCTTTTTATCTTGATGAGGTCCCAATAGTTCACGATTGCTTTTATTTCCCTTGTCTCTGGAGACATGTCGAGTAAGAGATCATCGAATCTGAGGTCAAAGTAAGATGTCACTGCCTGTTTTCTCCTGTAGGATTTTAATGGTTTCCTGTCTCACATTTAGGTCTTTCATCCATTTTGAATTCATTTTTGTGTATGGTGTAAGAAAATGGTCCAATTTCATTCTTCTGTATGTCACTGTCCAGTTTTCCCAGCACCATTTGCTAAAGAGACTATCTTTTTCTTTTCCATTAGATATTCTTTCCCTCTTTGTTGAAGATTAGTTGGCCATACATTTGTGGGTCCATTTCTGGGTTCCCTATTCTGTTCCATTGATCTATGTGTCTGTGTTTGTGCCAGTACCATACTCTCTACATGATTATAGCTTTGTAGTACTGGGATTGTGATGCCTCCAGCTTTGGTTTTCTTTTTCAACATTATTTTGGCTATTCAGGGTCTTTTCTGGTTGCATGCAAATTTTAGAATTGTTTGTTCCAGCCATGTGAAGAATGCTAGTGTTAATTGATAAGGATTGCATTGAATATGTAGATAGTTTTGGTTAGTATTGACATTTTAACAATATTCTTCCAATCCATGGGCCTGGAATGTTTCCTCATTTCTTGGTGTCCTCTTCAATTTTTTTCATGAGCTTTCTATAGTTTTCAGTGTACAGATATTTTATCACTTTGATGAAGTTTATTCCTAAGTATCTTACCATTTTTGGTGCACTTATAGATGGGATCAATTCTTCGATTTCTCTTTCTGCTGCTTCATTATTGGATATGAAATCAACACAAAACTTGGCTGCATTTTTAATTTTTCTTGTTAAATTCATGTGGGCATTTAGAAGTAGAACTCTCAGATCTGAAAGGGTATTTAATAACTTGCTGGTCCTTTTGTGTTGTGAACATGGATTCGAGACTGAAAGAATTTCATGAAATAAAAGATACCATCCTGTGTATCATTTTGGAAAACAAAGTGTTTCTGTTAGGTTCTATTGGAGGATATGGGTTTGGCCTGAAGCTAAAATGAGATCATGTTGAACCCTTTTTACTCCTAAATTTAGACCTTGAGGGGCAGTCTTGGAGAAGGTTAAACATTAGGAATATAACCTCAAAACATACTCTCCTAGCAACGTAAATAGAACTTTGAAGTATGCCTCACAACCTTGAAGGACAAAGAGAAAAGATGGTCAATTTCCTTAATACAGTGGTATTTGCCACCTAGATGGTAAGGTCCAAAGCACCTTAGTTTGTTACCATCCTCTCAGCCTGCATCGTTCTTGCCAATTTTGCTTTTTGTTAGGGAGTGGGATGTAGACAGACCTACATGGAAACCTGAGGACAGTGGAATATGGCTCCCAGCCTAAGAGAGCCCATCTAATCTGTCTGCCAGGCCTATGCACAGTACTGCTTCTGTGTTTCTCTATCAGAGAAAAACATGGCTGAAGCTTTACCTGTTAACCTTTCATTCTGGGCCAACACACAGCTTTATATTTTTATTCTTGGAAAGATGCTCTTTCCAGTAACTTACCTAGCAGATAATTAAGGGCCACAACATTACTAGCTTTATCATGAAACTGACAGATATACATAATTTTGTGTACCAAGAGTGGCTTGGAATGTTAGAGTTTCAGAGGGGAAGAGGTAGGCACAATTCCTACTTTCAAGATCCCATCATCTCTGGAGGTTTCTCATGAAATAAGATGAAATTGTGTAAAATCCCATCTACTTGGTTGCATGGCTTGATGTCCTCTGGAGTGAGGGATCAGGAAAATCTATCATTATTTTTCAGGTATAGAGTTGTTTCTGAACTACAGTTCTCTTTGACTCTTAGTTTACACTTTGCTGAGGGTTTTAAGTGTTTCATGAGGATGTTTAATTTCCATTAATATCTCTAACTCATTTTACATTTCAATTTTGTTTTTGTCATTTTCTATAGTCATCTTTCTACAGCATATTCATATTCTTGACCTTCTGACTTAATTTCCTTTTTCTCATTTTTTAAACTTTTTTTGTCCACATTTAAAGATGGAGTCCAATTTTCTATACCTTTTAATACCTTTGCCTTTATCTAAATGTTAAAGAGGGATTTCTTTTTTACTCTTCCCCCATCAAAAACTACTAAGATTGACACACCTTGCTGCAGTGAGCATTAATGTTTTTGCGAAGTCCAGTTCACATGAGGAATGAATGTTTTTCCAGGTAACATTCTCCCTACAAAATGTTCACTCTAATGTGCTGAAATGACATTCACCTCCTAACCATACCTGATTTTATTATTAAATGCCCCTATTTTAACTGAGAGTGACTTTGTCTAAAATTCTTAACTTTCTATAACAATTGACACACTCCCAATACATTAAGTTTGTTCCCTAAGTGTCTTCCTTGTTTGAAGACCCCTGAGTGTTTGGGCATTGGTGGTCATCCCAGTTTGTAAACTACCATTGTCAAGAGTGTATTGCAAACAGGACGTTTCAATTACAAAGGAAAGAGAGATTTTTTCCAATCTTTTGGAGACCTCTATAGTTTTGAGAGGATGTATATAACCCCCAAAAATCTGGGAGACTCCACTGGATAGTGATAATCATAACTCAAAAGGATTGAGTTACTCATGCAAAAGAAGATAAATACAAGCAATTCCATATAAATTATATAGGAAAGTAGTTTTGTTAGAGAGTGAGACTCCTATCCTTTGATCATGTTCCAATAAAGCTATTAGAATTGATTAAGGTGTGTGCAGTATGCAATTATTTCACTAGAAACTTTGAAATATAGAAGGCATCAAGAGATTTAGATTAATATATTGGATGGCTAGTCTATAGAGCACAGATCTCTGGCTCACATGGGAACAAATCTGAGTGATGGTGAAACATTAAACAGTTTTCAGTGTACCATTAATTATATCCCTCTGTATAAGTAAGATAATAGAAATGTTTCTAAAATGTGAGGCAAAAGCAACTTTTTACTCCTCATCACCAAACAAAACAATGTTGTGTGACTAGTAATAAAATATATGTCTTGAGTTCTGACGCTCCGGTATAAGAGTCCCTCACATATTTTATACCAATATAGTTTTACAATGTGTTTTGTTTTTTTTCCCCATTCAGAGTTTTGAAAGGTTTATGGTCCAGCTCATTAGTCAGAATTAAGTAAAGTAGGAAAGAACAGTTTTCTGAAAGTATTTTACAGTGATTGTCAGTAAGACAATAATATGCATGAGCAAGCAAGCAAAAATTTGGCAAGATAGCTGTGCTCATTAGATAAAAAAGGAAAATGTAACCAGGAACAAATAGAAGAACAAACAAAAAATGCAGCCTTTTAAAAGGTGTTTACTGTTATTAATACAATATGTAAATGACCAAATAATGTGGTAAAAAAAAATTCACTGGTTGCAGCTCTGCCATGAATTTGGATAAGTCATGTAAACTGT
Source organism: Panthera onca (assembly GCF_046562875.1). Lineage (NCBI taxonomy): Eukaryota > Metazoa > Chordata > Mammalia > Carnivora > Felidae > Panthera > Panthera onca. The sequence goes on from NC_138344.1 coordinate 49,471,730, forward strand.
CTGGGTCTCAGCTACTAACTTAAGAACATTCTGAACTAAATCAATACTTCCAAAACTAAATCAAAACTAGTCCAAAGATAAGTGCTAATTAATTATGAAATCTTTGTTGGATAGAAGGTGAAAAAAAATAAGGACATTAAAAAATCCTTCTAAGGACTGTTCTTTAGTTTGCTATTCTTGCTATATTGGCATTAAAAATGTGATAGTGGTGCTGGTTTTAAAATCCTAACTTGAAAAATGTTGACAACTGTATGCTAATGCCAGAGGTGATTTTTTTTTTCTTTTGAGCCTCCTATTATCTAAAAAAAAAAAAAAACAAAAAACACAGGGGCTCCTGTATGGCTCACTTGGTTGAGCATCTGATGTCTGATTTTGGCTCAGGTCATGATCTTACAGTTCATGAATTTGAAGTCCATGTTGGGCTCTGAACTGACCATGTGGAGCTTGCTTGGGATTCTCTCTCTTTCCCTCTCTCTTTGTCTCTCCCCTGCTCACTCGCTCTCTCTAAAAAATAAATAAATAAACTTAAAAAAATGAAAATAATTTCAGAAAATTCTAGATTAGGGGATTTCTACGGCTTGCCTTTAACATCTAAGTTTGTATGTTCTATAAAATCTTATAAAAGGAATTACTGGGGCACCTGGGTGTCTCAGTCAGTTAAGCATCCTATTTCGGCTCAGGTCATGATCTCACATTTGGTGGGTTGGAGCCCTGCATTGGGCTCTGTGCTGATGTCTCAGAGCCTTGAGCCTGCTTCACATTCTGTGTCTCCCTCTCTCTCTGCCCCTCCCCCACTTACACTCTCTTAAAAATAAACATTTAAAAAGTGCAATTACTATAAGTAACCTATTTACTATAAACAAATTTTTTGGCCATACTTCTTCAAAAGTTATTGTAGGGGTACCTGAGGTAATGGCAGCTGTTGAAATATGAATTTCACCACATTACCTCTCCTGGACTTCCCATAGTTACATAGATCAGTGGAAAGATAGAGTAAAACTACACAAATCATATGTCTTTACAATAACTTAATTTAGAGTTATTCCACTACAATTACACCACAATTACAATAACTTAATTTAGAGTAATTTCCACTAAATCTGAGTCTGAAGTTTCTAGCCCCAAGACTTTGTGAAGAGCTGTGGTGTCTGGAAAAGCTGTTTGGAAGAAAGAGAAGATACTGCTATGAGTCACTTCTAGAAAGATAAAGTCCTGGGTTTTACACTTAGACATAACAATAATGAAAAAAGAGTCCTGGGAGGTTAGAGCACTGACACAAGGAAGTGATTTAAAAATATATGCAGGACTTTAGGAAGAGGTCTTAGAAAGGGAAATAATTTAGGAAAAGAGGAGAATTGAAAATGAAGAATCAGTCCTTGAGAAACTGAGTGGTAAAGGCAATAAAAAGCAATAGAGGGAAATTTAGAATACTGATAAAACTAAAAAATTAAAGAACCCCCCCCCCCCACCACCAAACACTTGTTTCTGATCCCTCAAAAAAGCTACACATTGAAGAAAGTGGAGGAGGACATTCTTAAACTAGGCACTCTGTAAACCACCCCAAATGTTAGCTTTGTCCATGCAATGTAGAGACACAAGTAGTCTTAATAAACAAAACTATCTCAGGAAATAATAAAATGAGAATCAAAACTTAGAGGCCAATGAAAATTTTTCTCAAAACCAACCATGAAACAAAGTTATAATATCCCAAAGTGAATTAAATATCCTTAAATAAACATATGTGAAATAATACATCAAGTCAGAAATTCAAAGGTTAAGAACAGAAATGGATAGTAAATAAGATATAAGAATTACACTCAATAAAGAAAATAATGAAAAAAAAAACAAATAACTAAACTATAAGTCCCTAAGAAAGAACTTACATATATGAAAAGTTATTAAGGGGCAGTGAATAAAAAAAACCAAAAAAAAAAAAAAAAAACCCCACACACACAGCCAACAGAACATAAATAAGATAAAGAAGTAAAATGTATCAGAAAGAAAGTGCTAGAAATGGTAGCCAGGCAGAAGATACCAACATATATATAATTGGAATCCATGGAGCAGAAAAACAAGACTATGAAACAAAAATATAAATCAAAGAAACTTTTCAAGAAAAAAAGAACTAAATCTACATATTGAAAGGATCTACAAGGGAGCCTTGGGAAATTCATTATGAAAAATCAACTCTAGGACATAGGATAATAAACCGATGAGACTTTAAGGACTGAGAAAATGCTCAAGGTGTCCAGGAAAAATGATAAAGTAACTTAAAAGACCAACAGAATTGTACTTTCATCAGACTTCTCAGAAGCAATAAGTAAAGCAAAGGAATATTGGAGCAGCATTTTCAAGATACAGGAATGGAGTGTTAACATAAGATTTTACAGTTAGCCAATCTTTCAAGTATCAAGACTATAGAAAAACAGCTGGAAAAACAAGCACACTGATACACTGTTGATGGAAATAAAAATGTATACTCTTACAAGGCACAATTTGGCAATATTTAAGAAAGTTATGTCTGTGTCATTTGATTTAGCAATCTGCTTGTAGGAAACATGCCAAAAATACTCCAAAAAAATCCTACAGCTATAAACTCACAACACATATACATAATATGTTAACAGCAGCATTATGTGTAATTGAAAAATATTAGGAACAATATAAATACCTACACAGAGGAGGGTGGTTAAATAATAGTACATTAACAAACTGGAGTATCACAGTAGTATAAAAAGAATGAAGAAAATTACTATAAACTTAAAAACAGTGATTTCCAAGATGTGTTGTTGGGTGAAAGAGACTGAAAAAAAGTTTATCTAGAATGCTAATTTTTATGTAAAAGAAGAGGAAGAGGGAGGAAATGGAAGATAAATGCATACATTTTTTAAAAAGGTTTTTAATTTTAATTCCAGTATAGTTAACATACAGTGTTATATTAGTTTCAGGTGTACAAGGTACACCTGTACATGAATTCAACAATTCATGACTCAGTGCTCATTTGGTAAGTGTACTCTAATCCCCATCACCTATTTCACTTTCTTTTATAGTTTATAGTCTATATACTGGTTTGTCTCTTACTTCCCTTTTGTTCATTTGTTAAATTTCACATACAAATGAAATCACATGGTATTTATCTTTCTCTGACATTTTGTTGAGCATTACACTTTTTCTAGCTTCATACATGTTGCGAGTGACATTTCATTCTTTTTTTATGGTAAAATGATACTCCATTCAATATATGTACCATTTCTTTATTGATCTGTCAATGGACACTTGGGTTGTTTTCATAACTTGGCTATTGAAAAAAAAAAGGTGCAGTAAACATACTGGTGCATGTATCCTTTTGAATTAGTGTTTTTGTACTCTACGAGTACTGTGATTACTGGATTGTATGGTAGTTCTATTTTTTATTTTTTGAGGAACTTCCATACTGTCTTCCATAGTGGCTGCACCAGTTTGCATTTAAACCAATAGTACATGAGGATTTGTATTTCTCTACATCATTGCCAACATTTGTTTCCTATGTTTTTGATTTTAGCCATTCTGATAGGTGTGAGGAAATATCTCATTTTGGTTTTGATTTGTATTTCCTTCATGATGAGTGATGAACTTCTTTATGTGTGTCTGTTGGCCATCTGTCTTCTTTAGAAAGATGTCTGTTAATGTCTTCTGCCCACTTTTAATTTGATTATTTGTGGGTTTTTTTAATGCTATTGAGTTGTATAAGCTCTTTATTTTGTATGCTAAGTCTTTATCACATATGTTATTTGCAAATATCATCTCCCATTCAGTAGGTTATTTTTTAGTTTTGTTGATTGTTTCCTTTGCTGTGCAGAAGTTTTTTGTTTTGTTTTACATATCAAAAAATAAAAGATAAAACTAACAAAACAAAACCTCCATAAGGATGTAAAAAGGATTCGTCATAATGGATATAAATAAAATGATTACCCCTAAATATATTCCAAATGAATAACTGAAAGGCTAATTTTGAACAATCTTTGCACTGTATATTCTTGGGCTAATGACAACATAAATTATAATCACGTGTTGAACTCTGGATAGTAATTTTTTTTTTTGCATTCATATGGGTTAGCAATTCTAAAACTATTTTCTATGTAGTTCAGGAATGGGCATAGAGTAATTATATTTGTTACTGTGCACCAGATTTGTCTTTTGGGGGAAAGAAGTTACAAATTCAGAAAGGAGGATTTGAATAAACAGTGTTGTATTAGAGTAGAGCTTTCAGTATCAATTCATAGTGTGGGTTTTTGCATCTGTTCATATATATGTGCAGGTATGCATAGGTTTATTTCCTAACTCTTTGTGTTGAGATGTCCTAGAAGCAAGGACACAGCAGCAGCAATGAATACATATAATCACCAGGTCTTGGTTTCTCAGTAACATTCTCCAGTAAAAAGAACCATTTCTCCTTGGAGACAGCTGATTCCAAAGCTGAGGCATGGAAAGTACAATACAAACGTAAAACATCTTGCCGCAGCAAAAGCAAGAAGTTGCTAAAAGATTTAAGGAGAATTAACCTGGACATAAAAAATTATTCATGGTTGTGATGAACCAATCCTATTTAGTAAAATGAAAATATGTGAGTCCAAACTGATGAAATTAAAAACAGCAACAATGGGGCGCCTGGGTGGCTCAGTTGGTTAAGCGGCCGACTTCGGCTCAGGTCATGATCTCACGGTCCGTGAGTTTGAGCCCCGCGTGGAGCTCTGTGCTGACAGCTCAGAGCCTGGAGCCTGTTTCAGATTCTGTCTCCCTCTCTCTGACCCTCCCCTGTTCATGCTCAGTCTCTCTCTGTCTCAAAAATAAATAAACGTTAAGAAAAAAAAATTAAAAAAAAAAACAGCAACAATGACAAGAAATCAGGGAGAAGTTCTTCCTTTTGGCAAAATATCAATTAATACAGGTAATAATAACCATGCTAATAGTTGATCCAAAGAAAAATTATTAGTGATGTTAAATGATTTTCACAAATCATACCTCTAAAACATAAGTTAATTATAAAGGGGAAAATGGTAAGTTTGCAAAGGTGAAACATGACAGATAACACTAACCAAATCATCAAAATCATGAGTAGGAATGGGACAAACTGACATTTTGTACCTCCTGATGGGCATTGAGAGGGACATGACATAATTTCAGTTGTACAGCTTACAAAACATGCATAATCTGAGTATAATGATGAGCAAACATCAGACAAATCTAAATTGAAGGACCTTGTATAAACTAACTGGGCTACAAACATCAGTGTCCTTTAGTTTCAAATACTGTTTTCAAGGACATCAAGATCATGAATGAAAAAGATGAACTGTTCAAGAGTAAAGACACTAAAGAGACATGTCAATTCTGTATGTGTGATCTTGCACCATATTTTTTCTTTTCCATTAAGTGATTTACATGGCATATTACAGTGAAAATGATCAAAATTTGAATAAGGCTGGCAGACTATATAAGACTAGTAATGTAGATTTTTGATTTTGATAATCACACTGCAATTATGCAAGATCGTATTTTCATTCTTAGGAAATGCACACTATAGCATTTATGAACAAAAGGCTTCATGTCTGCAATTTTCTCTCAATTCAGAAGAAAGTGTGCAGAGGCAGAGAGATAAAGGTAGTAAAGTGTTGACAATGGAAAATGTTGATGAAAGGTAAATGGAAATGCTTTAAATTCTTGAAACATTTCAAGTTTGAAATTATTTCAAAATAAAAAGCTTTTTATTATAAATAAAACATTTATAATAATATATTATATTATATATTACATATAAAATCTGTTATAAATTATTAAAAATTTTAACACCCTAAAGCAAGAGAGTCCATGCATATATCTCTAGTACTTATGCTTACAAATTACAGTATGCATTTACTATTCTTCAGTTGTAACTGCCTTAAATAATTTAAATTGATGTCATTTTCTGTATCACTTTATATATATATTAACTCAGAAGCCTACAACATGTCAGTGCCTAACAGATAGTATTTGAATAACCTGTGTTTCTCTCTACCCCTGCTTGACTTAATCACCAGTGCTTGTTAGAAAAAGTCAAAATAAAACTTTATATATACTTGCACATGTTCCATTCAGTACAAAAATAAAACTATAAACTTTATACTGTCTAATGAGACAAAGAAGATTGGTGTGTGTTATTTTTGGCTAATACGTAAGTTTAGCTTGTTTAACTTCCCAAATTAATTTACTACTACCGTTGCCTCTCCATGTTTGTATTTACTGAAAAGTTTATACTATTTTTGATCACCAGTCTTTTTTCATTTCAATTCTTCTTTGGAGTTGAATGATTTTGTGTTTTCTAAAATACATAGTAATTCCGTTAGTAAGAATCTATTGTTAAACCCATTTTAGTTTGTGTCTGAAAAATCTTAATTTTGCTAGCATAACTAGTTAAGATACAGAATTTGTTGTTAATAATAATTTTATCTCAACTTCTTTAAGGTACCATTTTCTCATCATTAAAAAGATATTCTTAGTATGGTCTATTTTGTCAGTATAATTATGGATCTTCTGTAGGTCAACTATCTTGATTTTTGCTTGCTTTTATATGGTACCGTGTTTGTCTTTGGCATTCTGACTTTTCACCATGATGTAGTTAGGTATAGATTTCTTGTTTTTCATTTTGCTTAAGATTTGTGATGGTATGTTTGCCCAAATGTTGAATATTTTCTCAGGGAATATTTCTCTTCAGCTATGTGTAAACTAGATAATCAAGATATGGTCAGTGGACTAGTGCTGGTTCAAGAATTGTTTGCTCATGAGATTCAGAAAAGAAGATTAAGCAACTGGGGTGGGGGGCGGGTGCCTGGGTGGTTCAGTAGTTGAACATCAGACTCTTGATTTTGGCTGGGGTCATGATCTCACATTTCATGAGTTAGAGCCCCACATCAGGCTCTGTGCTGACAGCATGGAGTCTCCTTGGGATTCTATCACTCCCCCTCTCTTTCTGCCCTTCCCTTACTGGCCCTCTCACTATCCCTCTCAAAATAAATAAACATTTATTTTTTTTTTAAGTTTGTTTATTTTGAGAGAGAACCAGAGTGAGAATGGCGGGGATAGCAGAAAAAGAGGAAGATAGAGAATCCCAAGCAGTCTATCTGCTGTCAGCACAGAGCCTGATACAGGCATATACTCAGGAACTGTGAGGTCATGACTGGAGCTGAAATCAATAGTCAGATGCTTAATAGACCAAGCCACTTGGGCACCCCCAAAATAAATAAACATTTAAAAGAGTAAGCAGTTGGAAAGTCTTACAGCCATTTGATATGGAAATTATGGTGTTGTTATTTTTTTTAATTTAACTTAATTTAAATTTTGAGAGAGAAAGAATGAGGGAGGCATACAGAGAAGGAGAGAGAATCCCAAGTAGGCTCTACAATGTCATCGCAGAGCCCCATGTGGGACTCAGAATCACATTCATGACCTGAGCTGGAATCAAGAGTCAAACACTTAACCAAGTGAACCACCCAGATGCCCCACTATTGTTATTTTAAACAAAATTTTCAACTTTAAATAGTTTGCAAATTTAAAAAGTGCTGCTTCATCACAGTTTGAGGTGTGTAGTTGTTTATACATCTACACATATTTGTGTGTGTGCATTTTTCTTGAACTGTCACTGCAATTATCTTTCTCAGGGAAAAGATTTAGGTACTGAAACTTCGTATTTATATCTGTTATTATATTTTTATATCATTGCCATTTCATTTTACTTGTTTTCCTCCTTCTCTTGTCCTGTTTTTAATGTATATTCTGCTTTATGTTTTTTCTGATGTGATACACATCTCTATCATGGTTTTTTGCTCTCACCTTCTTTTTGACATCAGCATGTGATTTTCTCTTGCTATTGTCTTGATCACTTATTCCACTGTTATGTATCTATGGAACTATTTTTTAGGAGATAATTATTTCAACACTTTTAATTCAGTTGCTATCTTTGTTGACTTTTATTTTCTCTATGGCAATACTTTCCAATTAATTTTTAAATTCAAGTAAATTAACATACAGTGTTACATTAGTTTCAGTGTTAAAATAAAATGATTCAACAATCCAATACATTACTCAGTGCTCATTATGACAAGTAGACTTAATCTCCTTGACCTATTTCACCTAACCCCTCACCTTCTGGCAAAGACCAGTCTGTTCTCTGTAGTTAAGAGTCTGGTTGGTTGGTTGGTTGGTTGGTCTCCTTTTTCTTTATTTGATTCCTTAAATTCTAAGTACAAGTATCATGGATGGTTAACATAGATTGTTACAGCAAATACTTGGCGTCTAGGAAGGGACAAGCAACACACACTTGGGGAATCAGAAAAGGCTGTTGATTTTGTACTGGTGTCAGTCCAGTGGAGTGACTTCCAAAGGCTGAGCATCCAGCTTGGGTTTTACCAATCTTTTATACATTTGTGCTTCTGGTGTGAGCAGGGCTAGTATAGTCAACCTTTGGCTCCTGGCTGCAGGCTGATGCAAGAGGTAAGCATGATTGCAGAAGCCAAAAGCATGCAAGGGGAGTATCTGGCCTTGGACATCTGGATGTCCATTTTTATCTGCTTTTTTTTTTACCAGCTTTCCTTCTCACTATGACATTTCTCAATTTTGGTACTTAACCAGGCACACTATCTGTTGCTTTCTTAGAAAGTTTTTAACCTGGGATTTTTAAGGCCACTACACTGATATTTTTTAGAGAATTTTTAGAGAGTTAAAAAATTTTTATGTTTGTTTATTTTTGAGAGAGACAGAGACAGAGTGGAAGCCAGGGAGGGGCAGAGAGAGAGAGGGAGACACAGAATCTGAAACAGGCTCCAGACTTTGAGCTGTCAGCACATACCTGGATGTGGGGCTTGAACTCACAAACCATGAAGTTGAAGTCAGACATTTAACCAACTGAGCTATCCAGGCACCCATGAGAATTTTTGGATAATTTTTTAGATAATGTTCACTTTGGTGCCAGATCTTCAATTTTGAAACCTTGTGTTAAGAGCTCTTGGTTTCAGAATCCCACAGTCTCTCTTTGAAATAACTTTTATGGGGGAGTGCCGGAAGATGGCGGCGTAGGAGGACGCGGGGCTCACAGCGCGTCCTGCCGATCACTTAGATTCCACCTACACCTGCCTAAAGAACCCAGAAAACCGCCAGAGGATTAGCAGAAGGGAGTCTCCGGAGTCAAGCGCAGACCAGAGGCCCACGGAAGAGGGTAGGAAGGGCGGCGAGGCGGTGCGCGCTCCACGGACTGGCGGGAGGGAGCCGGGGCGGAGGGGCGGCTCGCCGGCCAAGCAGAGCCCCCGAGTCTGGTTGGCAAAAGCGGAGGGGCCGGACGGACTGTGTTCCGACAGCAAGCGCGACTTAGCGTCTGGGAGGTCATAAGTGAACAGCTCTGCTCGGAAAGCGGGAAGGCTGGAGGACAAAGGGAGGGAGAGCTGCTGAGCCCCCGGACGGCAGAGCTCAGCTAGGCGGGGAACAAAGGCGCCAGCGCCATCTCCCCCGCCCATCCCCCAGCCAAAATCCCAAAGGGAACCAGTTCCTGCCAGGGAACTTGCTCGCTCCGCGCAAACACCCAACTCTGTGCTTCTGCGGAGCCAAACCTCCGGCAGCGGATCTGACTCCCTCCCGCTGCCACAGGGCTCCTCCTGAAGTGGATCACCTAAGGAGAAGCGAGCTAAGCCTGCCCCTCCAGCCCCCGTGCACCTTGCCTACCCACCCCAGCTAATACGCCAGATCCCCAGCAACACAAGCCTGGCAGTGTGCAAGTAGCCCAGACGGGACACGCCACCCCACAGTGAATCCCGCCCCTAGGAGAGGGGAAGAGAAGGCACACACCAGTCTGACTGTGGCCCCAGAAGTGGGCTGGGGGCAGACATCGGGTCGGACTGCGGCCCCGCCCACTAACTCCAGTTATACACCACAGCACAGGGGAAGTGCCCTGCAGGTCCTCACCACGCCAGGGACTCTCCAAAATGACCAAACGGAAGAATTCCCCTCAGAAGAATCTCCAGGAAATAACAACAGCTAATGAACTGATCAAAAAGGATTTAAATAATATAACAGAAAGTGAATTTAGAATAATAGTCATAAAATTAATCGCTGGGCTTGAAAACAGTATACAGGACAGCAGAGAATCTCTTGCCACAAAGATCGAGGGACTAAGGAACAGTCACGAGGAGTTGAAAAACGCTTTAAACGAATTGCAAAACAAAATGGAATCCACGATGGCTCGGCTTGAAGAGGCAGAGGAGAGAATAGGTGAACTAGAAGATAAAGTTATGGAGAAAGAGGAAGCTGAAAGAAAGAGGGATAAAAAAATCCAGGAGTATGAGGGAAAAATTAGAGAACTAAGTGATACACTAAAAAAAAATAATATACGCATAATTGGTATCCCAGAGGAGGAAGAGAGAGGGAAGGGTGCTGAAGGGGTACTTGAACAAATTATAGCTGAGAACTTCCCTGAACTGGGGAAGGAAAAAGGCATTGAAATCCAAGAGGCACAGAGAACTCCCTTCAGACGTAACTTGAATCGATCTTCTGCACGACATATCATAGTGAAACTGGCAAAATACAAGGATAAAGAGAAAATTCTGAAAGCAGCAAGGGATAAACGTGCCCTCACATATAAAGGGAGACCTATAAGACTCGTGACTGATCTCTCCTTTGAAACTTGGCAGGCCAGAAAGGCTTGGCACGATATCTACAGTGTGCTAAACAGAAAAAATATGCAGCCGAGAATCCTTTATCCAGCAAGTCTGTCATTTAGAATAGAAGGAGAGATAAAGGTCTTCCCAAACAAACAAAAACTGAAGGAATTTGTCACCACGAAACCAGCCCTACAAGAGATCCTAAGGGGGATCCTGTGAGACAAAGTACCAGAGACATCACTACAAGCATAAAACATACAGACATCACAATGACTCTAAACCCATATCTTTCTATAATAACACTGAATGTAAATGGATTAAATGCGCCAACTAAAAGACATAGGGTATCAGAATGGATAAAAAAACAAGACCCATCTATTTGCTGTCTACAAGAGACTCATTTTAGATCTGAGGACACCTTTAGATTGAGAGTGAGGGGATGGAGAACTATTTATCATGCTCCTGGAAGCCAAAAGAAAGCTGGAGTAGCCATACTTATATCAGACAAACTAGACTTTAAATTAAAGGCTGTCACAAGAGATGAAGAAGGGCATTATATAATAATCACAGGGTCTATCCACCAGGAAGAGCTAACTATTATAAATGTCTATGCGCCAAATACCCGAGCCCCCAGATATATAAAACAATTACTCATAAACATAAGCAACCTCATTGATAAGAATGTGGTCATTGCAGGGGACTTTAACACCCCACTTACAGAAATGGATAGATCATCTAGACACACAGTCAATAAAGAAACAAGGGCCCTGAATGATACATTGGATCAGATGGGCTTGACAGATATATTTAGAACTCTGCATCCCAAAGCAACAGAATATACTTTCTTCTCGAGTGCACATGGAACATTCTCCAAGATAGATCATATACTGGGTCACAAAACAGCCCTTCATAAGTTTACAAGAATTGAAATTATACCATGCATACTTTCAGACCACAATGCTATGAAGCTTGAAATCAACCACAGGAAAAAGTCTGGAAAACCTCCAAAAGCATGGAGGTTAAAGAACACCCTACTAACGAATGAGTGGGTCAACCAGGCAATTAGAGAAGAAATTAAAACATATATGGAAACAAACGAAAATGAAAATACAACAATCCAAACGCTCTGGGATGCAGCGAAGGCAGTCCTGAGAGGAAAATACATTGCAATCCAGGCCTATCTCAAGAAACAAGAAAAATCCCAAATACAAAATCTAACAGCACACCTAAAGGAAATAGAAGCAGAACAGCAAAGGCAGCCTAAACCCAGCAGAAGAAGAGAAATAATAAAGATCAGAGCAGAAATAAACAATATAGAATCTAAAAAAACTGTAGAGCAGATCAACGAAACCAAGAGTTGGTTTTTTGAAAAAATAAACAAAATTGACAAACCTCTAGCCAGGCTTCTCAAAAAGAAAAGGGAGATGACCCAAATAGATAAAATCATGAATGAAAATGGAATGATTACAACCAATCCCTCAGAGATACAAACAATTATCAGGGAATACTATGAAAAATTATATGCCAGCAAATTGGACAACCTGGAAGAAATGGACAAATTTCTAAACACCCACACTCTTCCAAAACTCAATCAGGAGGAAATAGAAAGCTTGAACAGACCCATAACCAGCGAAGAAATTGAATTGGTTATCAAAAATCTCCCAACAAATAAGAGTCCAGGACCAGATGGCTTCCCAGGGGAGTTCTACCAGACATTTAAAGCAGAGATAATACCTATCCTTCTCAAGCTATTCCAAGAAATAGAAAGGGAAGGAAAACTTCCAGACTCATTCTATGAAGCCAGTATTACTTTGATTCCTAAACCAGACAGAGACCCAGTAAAAAAAGAGAACTACAGGCCAATATCCCTGATGAATATGGATGCAAAAATTCTTAATAAGATACTAGCAAATCGAATTCAACAGCATATAAAAAGAATTATTCACCATGATCAAGTGGGATTCATTCCTGGGATGCAGGGCTGGTTCAACATTCGCAAATCGATCAACGTGATACATCACATTAACAAAAAAAAAGAGAAGAACCATATGATCCTGTCAATCGATGCAGAAAAGGCCTTTGACAAAATCCAGCACCCTTTCTTAATAAAAACCCTTGAGAAAGTCGGGATAGAAGGAACATACTTAAAGATCATAAAGGCCATTTATGAAAAGCCCACAGCTAACATCATCCTCAACGGGGAAAAACTGAGAGCTTTTTCCCTGAGATCAGGAACACGACAGGGATGCCCACTGTCACCGCTGCTGTTTAATATAGTGCTGGAAGTTCTAGCATCAGCAATCAGACAACAAAAGGAAATCAAAGGCATCAAAATTGGCAAAGATGAAGTCAAGCTTTCGCTTTTTGCAGATGACATGATATTATACATGGAAAATCCGATAGACTCCACCAAAAGTCTGCTAGAACTGATACATGAATTCAGCAAAGTTGCAGGATACAAAATCAATGTGCAGAAATCAGTTGCATTCTTATACACTAACAATGAAGCAACAGAAAGACAAATGAAGAAACTGATCCCATTCACAATTGCACCAAGAAGCATAAAATACCTAGGAATAAATCTAACCAAAGATGTAAAAGATCTGTATGCTGAAAACTATAGAAAGCTTATGCAGGTAATTGAAGAAGATATAAAGAAATGGAAAGACATTCCCTGCTCATGGATTGGAAGAATAAATATTGTCAAAATGTCAATACTACCCAAAGCTATCTACACATTCAATGCAATCCCTATCAAAATTGCACCAGCATTCTTCTCGAAACTAGAACAAGCAATCCTAAAATTCATATGGAACCACAAAAGGCCCCGAATAGCCAAAGTAATTTTGAAGAAGAAGACCAAAGCAGGAGGCATCACAATCCCAGACTTTAACCTCTACTACAAAGCTGTCATCATCAAGACAGCATGGTATTGGCATAAAAACAGACACATAGACCAATGGAATAGAATAGAAACCCCAGAACTAGACCCACAAACGTATGGCCAACTAATCTTTGACAAAGCAGGAAAGAACATCCAATGGAAAAAAGACAGTCTCTTTAACAAATGGTGCTGGGAGAACTGGACAGCAACATGCAGAAGGTTGAAACTAGACCACTTTCTCACCCCATTCACAAAAATAAACTCAAAATGGATAAAGGACCTGAATGTGAGACAGGAAACCATCAAAACCTTAGAGGAGAAAGCAGGAAAAGACCTCTCTGACCTCAGCCGTAGCAATCTCTTACTCGGCACATCCCCAAAGGCAAGGGAATTAAAAGCAAAAGTGAATTACTGGGACCTTATGAAGATAAAAAGCTTCTGCACAGCAAAGGAAACAACCAACAAAACTAAAAGGCAACCAACGGAATGGGAAAAGATATTTGCAAATGACACATCGGACAAAGGGCTAGTATCCAAAATCTATAAAGAGCTCATCAAACTCCACACCCGAAAAACAAATAACCCAGTGAAGACATGGGCAGAAAACATGAATAGACACTTCTCTAAAGAAGACATCCGGATGGCCAACAGGCACATGAAAAGATGTTCAACGTCGCTCCTTATCAGGGAAATACAAATCAAAACCACACTCAGATACCACCTCACGCCAGTCAGAGTGGCCAAAATGAAGAAATCAGGAGACTATAGATGCTGGAGAGGATGTGGAGAAACAGGAACCCTCTTGCACTGTTGGTGGGAATGCAAATTGGTGCAGCCGCTCTGGAAAGCAGTGTGGAGGTTCCTCAGAAAATTAAAAATAGACCTACCCTATGACCCAGCAATAGCACTGCTAGGAATTTATCCAAGGGATACAGGAGTACTGATGCATAGGGGCACCTGTACCCCAATGTTTATAGCGGCACTCTCAACAATAGCCAAACTATGGAAAGAGCCTAAATGTCCATCAACTGATGAATGGATAAAGAAATTGTGGTTTATATACACAATGGAATACTACGTGGCAATGAGAAAAAATGAAATATGGCCTTTTGTAGCAACATGGATGGAACTGGAGAGTGTGATGCTAAGTGAAATAAGCCATACAGAGAAAGACAGATACCATATGGTTTCACTCTTATGTGGATCCTGAGAAACATAACAGAAACCCATGGGGGAGGGGAAGGAAAAAAAAAAAAAAAAAAAAGAGATTAGAGTGGGAGAGAGCCAAAGCATTAGAGACTGTTAAAAACTGAGAACAAACTGAGGGTTGATGGGGGGTGGGAGGGAGGGCAGGGTGGGAGGGAGGGCAGGGTGGGTGATGGGTATTGAGGAGGGCACCTTTTGGGATGAGCACTGGGTGTTGTATGGAAACCAATTTGACAGAAAATTTCATATATTAAAAAATAAAATAAAAAAAAAAAAGAAAATGAAATAACTTTTATGATACTTAACTAAAGATTGTGCAAGGCTATTGGTAAAAACTTTGTATCTCATGCCAAAGACTAATAAGGTAAAGGTGACAGAGTGTCTATTTCCTGGAACCTTCAAGTCCTCAGACTGCTGGGATTACTCTTTCTTGAAATACTTGAGTAGAATGGCCTTAGCCCTCATTTCACCTGTTGTAGGAAATCCAGATTTTTGGCCAAGGAATTTCAGGGTGTCCTCCCCATCCACCCTACCCACCCCATCCCAGCAATATTTTTCTCTGGTCTTCATCCAGGGAATTCTTGATCTCCATATGTTTCTTGATTGCATAACTGCTGTACTATTTCTGTAGTCTTGGTCATATTGAGCATTGTGTTTATTCCTTCACTTCCTTACAGTACCAATTATCATAGCCTATCATTGTGGCTAAAGATTAATGAAGTGTTGGGGAATGGAATCACTGACAAATGCACAACACTGATCAATGCATAATTAGCTAATATGCTTATTGTCTGGTTAACACACAACAAATTAAAATTGAATATTAGACACTGTCTGGGAACTTCATCGCACCTCTACCAGGAAGGGAGCTCTTGCCCATCCTAGGTCCTGGGGTTATCCATCATCTTGTAGATGGTTGATTTTTCCCTTGAATCCTTCTGACTTCCTAAGCTTCCATTTCACTCCTTTGAATTGTTGTGCTCTTGAAAGACAGTTAGTTCTTTATCTCTTTCTCTATAAACCATGCCTGCTTGCTTTTCTATATTCAAAAATGAGTTAAGCTGCTCTGTTTACCAAATAAAATTTTCTACCCTTACTAACATGAAACTTGGGTATTTAAACTTAAACATACTCAAGAAAAAATTTCTAAAGCTCCACCATTCTAAACTAGGCAGAGTATATTTGGGAGATTTATGGGTATAACTTTCATTGAATGTCCGGGCATTATACATGCTATTCCATTCAAACTTGTAAACTCTTTCATTGTGAAATAAAACATATATTGAAAAGTGCACAAAACTTCAATTTACGGTTTAATGCAATAATATAAACACTGATATAATCACTGCTCAGGTCTAGAAATAAAACAGTATCAACTCCTCCTGCTCCCAAATTGTATGAGGAGGTGAAGGAGACAGTGAGAAGGAGAGAGAGAATTCCAAGTACACTCCACATTTCTGACCACTTTCTAATTCCATTATTCATTAGCATAACAGGTGCCACCTTAAATGCTACACATTATTTTTCAGTGTTTTTGAACTTGATGTAAATGCAATCATATAATACCTATTCTTTTGATTGTAGTCTTTTTTTTATAGTCTGAATGTTTCTGTGAGGTGAGTGGGAAATAAGGGAGATATTTATTGTTAAATGCAGGTCCTGACTTAGTAGGTTTGGGGTGAAAGTGATATTGTGTACTTGTATAAAAAGCAAAGGTGATGCTGATGCTGCCTGCCAATGGACTACACTTTGAGTATGAAGGATTAACACAATATTATTGACATAAATAAAAAAATAACATGACAACAAGGATATATTTTTTTAACCCATATATCATGGTTAACTTTGTGTTAACTTGGCTATGGTTATCCAGTTGTTAGGTCAAACACTAGTCTAGGTGTGTCTGTAAAGGTATTGGTGGATGTGACTAATACTTAAAATCACTTAACTGGAGGCAAAGCAAGTTATCCTCCATAACGTTGGGTGAGCCTCATCCAGTTAGCTGAAAGCCTTAAGAGCAAAGACAGATTTCCTAAAGCAACAGCAATTCTTTCTGAAAACTGAAACCTAGAAACTCTGTTTCCACTCCATAGATACTGGACTCAAAACTACATCAGCACTTACTTGAATTTCCAGCCCGCTGGCCTGCCTACTGATTTCAGTCTTGCCAGCCTCACAATTAAATGATCCAGTCCTCTAAAGTCTCTCCATTAGTTCTGTTTTCCTGAAGAACATTGACTAAGAGAACATAGAATTATGAAGAATAACATTAAAGTTTAATAGTTGCTCATGGGGCAAAGGATGGGAAATGGTAAGGTGATTAGAGGAGACAGATGAAAGGAAACTATGTATAGTTCAGTGATGAAAATATGCCATGAACTGGGAATCGTGGATACAACCTGTAAACCTGGAGGTTTCTCAAAAGAGAATCAATAGTGAGCATACCTCAGAAACAAAAGAAAATAGAACCTAAAGCATAGGCAGAAGTCTGGCTTAAGGTAAAATGGGGTGTTGATTATCTCTAATAGGATGGAGAACAGATGGATGATGCCCTATTTTACTCTTGACAATCTCATTTTCATAGTTTCTATAATATGAAAGTTGGAAGCTCAACATTGTCTGTAGACCTGAGCCATACAAAAAGAGGAAAGCCATTTTTTTCTTTAAAAATGGGAAGGAAGGTGGGGTGCCTGGATGGCTCTGTTCAGTGTCTGACTTTGGCTCACATCATGATCTTGGGTTCATGCGTTTGAGTCCCCATCAGGCTGTGTGCTGACAGCTCAGAGCCTGGAGCCTGCTTCCGATTCTGTGTCTCCCCACCCCCCCCCTGCATTTCCCCCACTCATGCCATGTCTCTCACTCTCAAAAATAAATATTTTTAGAAGTGGGAAGGAAGGTAAGAATCTGTTCCCTGTTTTCTTTCCCTAAATGTTTCAATGAAAATTATTTCTATCAAGTAAACGTTTATTACATTATGAATAATGCAATATGTTTTTCCAGAGACAAAAAAAGATGCAAAGGACCAAAACATAATTTCCCCCCCTCAAAGTTGTTACTAATTATGTTGAGAGAATGTCTATTTTTGAGCTCAACTAACCTGTGTTTTTTTGTATTAGGTACATGAATGTTTTTGTCTGAACAAGCCCTTTTGCATTAGTTCCTTGTAAATTAACACATAGAAAGATGTCACCATCATCCTTTTTTCCTAAATGTATATATTAAACCACTGGGTTGTTGGTCTCCCTTTAAGGTGTTTTTCACCTGTGTTATGTGTTACAGGTTGAATTATGTCCCCCTCCCTCCACCTCATCCGGAACCAGTTTATATGGTGGAGTCTTAACATGTGGTACATAAGAATGTGACCTTATTTGGAGATAGTCTTTGCTTTTTTTTTTTTTTTTAATTTTTTATTTATTTATTTATTTTTTTTGGAGGTGGCGGATGGATATGTTCATTGGATTGTGGTGATGGTATTAGAAGTATATACATATGTTGTGGGATCCCTGGGTGGCTCAGTCAGTTAAACATCTGACTCTTGATTTTTGGCTCAGGTCGTGATCTCATGGTTTGTGAGAACAAGCCCACATAGCCATCTGTGCTGATAGCACAGAATCTGGTTGGGATTCTCTCTCTTTCCCTCTCTCTTTGCCCCTCCTCTGCTTGCATGCACTCTCAGTCTCTTTCTCTCTCAAAATAAACATTCAAATAGTGTAAGTAGAAACCTAGTTATTTTGTCTTGGACATGAATGTGATTAGCAGTATTTGACCTAGTTGTATTTCTCTCAACATTTGTGGAACTGTGGATGTATGTTGATCTACACTAAAGGACCACAGATAAATAGGCTTTTTATATTCTAGAAACTTCTATCTTTAGATCTTGATTTATCTTGAATAGTCATTCTCCTTTTCTTCTAATGTTCTGCTTTTGTTATGGTGTCAGGCAGAAAATCTAGCAACAATAACAGTAATGACTGGTCTGAATCAAACAGGTGTCAGGTTCTGTGGTAGACACTTTGTCTGCACTATTGCATAATACTGGAGATCAATGCTTTTACTCTCAACTTTTCCAAATAATAAAAAAAAAGGCACAGTGAGAAGGTCGTTCCCTTCAAGATGACACAATTAGCCAAGATTCAGTCAGGTGTCTGACTCTGAAATTCAGTTTTAACTACTATGCTGTAGGTGGTTTCCCTATAAAGTACACATATTTTAGTCCATGTAATTTGTGACATTTTTATTACCCATACAGAAGAATTGTTGGCTCATTTACAGAAGGCTAAGTTTTGGGGTTTTGGTGTGGGTTTAGAGTCAGGAAGGACTTTCTTGAGGATGTGGTAACTGTAGTGACTTTGGGCCTTTAAGTAATTAGGTTCACTATTGTAATTTATCATTCATTCATGCACTGGGCATTTACCATGTGATAGACACTGTAATAGATGTGGGAGATTCAAATATTTATATGACTTAGTTGTTTTCTTTAAATACCTCTCTCCTCTTTCTACCCTATCAAACAATATTCTGTGGGACTCCAGCAAGACCAAGTA
This sequence comes from Panthera onca, assembly GCF_046562875.1. NCBI lineage: Eukaryota > Metazoa > Chordata > Mammalia > Carnivora > Felidae > Panthera > Panthera onca. Next base: position 49,491,022 of record NC_138344.1, read on the forward strand.
GAGGATAGAAGATAAGATGTGATGAAGTAGAAAGGGAAATAGGGCCTACTCAGGACTGGGGTTCCTATAGGGTTGAGTAAGTTTGACAAACAGGAAGAGAAGTAAGACTTCAGTTAAAAGTCTTGTTAACCGTCTAGAAGGATGATGATGTGGGTGGCTTCTACTTAAATTCCAGTAAAGGAGAGACCTAAACTTTAACTTAATTTATTTGTGGACCAGACCTCACATTAGTGATGATGGATTAAGATTTCTTGCCCTTAGAAGGCTCATTTTAGTGAAAGATGAAGGAATAGGACAATTTTATATGCTTTAATCAGTTAGAAGTTGTATTAGCAGAATGAAAATAGATGTGAGAACAAAATATTTCTGATTAAGGATTAGTCATAAAAATCTTAGTAAATGAAATTACCCATAGGGTGGGCTGTTGATTAGGATAATTTCTGGGCACTGAGGGAGTAGAATAAGAGAATCAGAATAATTTTTCTAACTAGTAAGTGTGAAAATTGTGTGTGTGTGTGTGTGTGTGTTTTATTTCTTTAATAACTTGTGAGTTTTTAATGAGAAAAGGGGGTGCATGGCTATTAGGTCAGTATGCACATTTCAACTGAAATAGATAAGATGAACATTACTTATTACCAGCCCCATTGCCTCATTATGTATCTCCTCTATATTTATTTTTACACCTAGAAAATCAAATATTATCTTGTCTTTAAATGGAAATGTAATCCCAACATATAGATGGTTTTACAATTTTCTTCTTTTTAACTCAATCTTCTAGATATTTTTAATGCAGTATGCTGTGAGTGCATAGGATGTGTGTATGATAGTTTATTTAACCACTCCCCTCTTGATGGATATTTTTTTCTTGGTCATTACAAAGAATACTAAAATGAAGTCTCTTTTCAAACATGTCCAAGCATATAGATAATAAAAAGTGGAATTTCTGGGTCAAAATGGGTACATGTTTAAAATACTAATATATGCTGACAAATTGCTTTCTAAAATGTTCCCATTTATACTCCCTCAACAGAAAAATGAGAATACTTATTTCTCTGAATTTTTGCCAGCATTCAATATTACCAATGTTTCTCATTTTTGCCCAACTGATGGACAAATTTAGAATTGCCTTATGTTGCATTTTTCCTTATATTTGTGATATGGAACATATTTTCACATGTTTATTGGTCATTTGGGTGATTCTTTGAGTTTGCCTTTTTTAATTCTTTGTCCATTTTTAATATTTGGTGATTATCTTTGTTTTTTCATTTGCAGTGTTTTTTTTTTTTAAAAACCCATGATTGAAATAGTTTATGTATTATCTATGTTGTGAATGTCTTCTCCCAATTTCTCATTTATTTAAACTTTACAGTGGAATTTGAAATTTTCAAAATAATAAAATATATTGATAGTTTCCATTATGGATCTTTTGCTCTGGGGTATGTTTAAGAAAGGTTTGTCTTCTCTTATATGTATTAATATGACCATATTCACCATTACAACAGTGAATTGGAAACAAACATGGATAGTTCGACCCATTTTCAAATCTGTAGAAATCCTGTGAATTTCTATTAACACATTTAAAAATAAAAGAGAATGTGAGGGAAGAGGACATAAAGAGAGTTATTAACTATATTATCCATCTGTCTCTAAGAAGTAATTAAATGTCTTTATATTAGTGAATTGAATTGATGAATCTCAATGATGGTTTGGCCTACTTTTAAACAACTGTTGAGTAAAAGAATTCCAGACAGATACACAAGAATTTTATATTAATTTAAATACTAGTGGCTTTTTAAAGTGAGCTGCTTTATTTTAGGTATTAATCTTCAACTAGTTGGTTTTCTGTTTGTATATTCATCAGTAAAGAGGATAAATTATTTCCAGATTTTCTAGAAGCTTGACTTATAACATCAAGTGTCAATGCTGACTTGACTCTCAGCCCCTCCTGAAAGCTACATGACCACAGGGTGTAAAACAAATAACATTTTCCTTCTCTCACTAGGAGTGGGAACAAAACCTAACTAATCTGTAGCTAATTGTAAAAAGTGAGTTAAAAAACTGAGTCATAAAGGGAAAAGTTCCCATTTCTGGATATATGCAAGACAATTGTAAAATCCTAAAAATATGGGTCATTTGGTAGTGAACTTAAAACTAAAGCATGTTGACCTCTCAGAGATCACTGAGAAAGAAGTAGTAACTAGCATAACATGGGGAATATAAAATTACTTGTTTCTAGCAGAGCATCTCTGTGGCCCAAAACAATCCAGTGATAGGGAAATTTAGGTGTTGCCTGGGTAAACATAGATGAACTCAGCAGTAGTGGAAATTTGTGGTGACATTGTTGTGGAAAACCTACCCACTGGTTAAAGAATCCAAAACTATATTTGGAATACAAGGAGTAGGAGACATCCCTTGGGTAGGGCATTGACAAATGGTAGTGTCAAAAGGTCCCAAACAAGTAGGCTGGAATTCAGGGCTGGACTTAAGTTCTACCAGAGGAATTGTAGAGTTAATTGGAGAATGAGGGCAAAGGATCATTTCTATAAGTTGGACTAATATATAGTTGTAAACCCTTTCACTGTTGACTTACTAAATATTTGTAAAGCACCTACTTTATCCCAGGTATTGGGAATAGAAGTGAACATAAGACAAAAACCTGTCTCTGTGGAGCTTGGATTCAACTAGGGGAAGACAAAAAGTAAAATAAAGACTATGTCACATGATGCTATGGAGAAAAAGAGATCTGGGAATAGGGATAGGGAATATCAAGGTTTAGGTGTTGGAATTTTAAATAGTGGCCTGAGAGAGCATCTCTAAGAAAGCAAAACTTGAGGAAAGATTGGAAGGAAGTGATGGAGTAAGCTTTGCATCCATCTAGAGGAAGAGCGTTTCAGACATATGGAACTTCAAATACTTTGAAGGTGAGAGAGTAGTTGGTATATGTATCAGTGGGGGTTCAACCAGAGAAGCAGAGCCAATAAAAGGCATGAATGTGTGCATGTGTGTGTGTGTGCGCACATGTGCACACACACAGATTTATTATAAGGAAATTGGCTCATGTGATTATGGGGGCTGGCTAAGCAAGACCAGTACTATAGAGCAGGCAGTCATCAAGGGAAGACTATACGTATAAAGACGAGAGACACTGGGCCCAAACTACTGTATAGAGGTAGAATTTGTTTTCATTCAGAAAAGTCATAGCCCTGCTCTTAAATTGCTCTTTTTTTTTTTTTAAGAAAAAATTTACTTGTTTTTTATTTTGACAGAGCATGAGAGGGGAAAGGGCAGAGACAGGGAGAGAGAACATCCTAAGCAGCCTCCATGCTGTCAGTGCTGAGCTCGACTTGGGGTTTGATCTAATGAACTCTGAGACCATGACCTGAGGCAAAATTAATAGTCAGATCCTTAACCAAGTGACAGGTGCCCTTAAATCCTTCTGCTTTCACTCTTTTTTTTTTTTTTTTTAATTTTTTATTTTTTTTTATTTTTTAATATATGAAATTTACTGTCAAATTGGTTTCCATACAACACCCAGTGCTCATCCCAAAAGGTGCCCTCCTCAATACCCATCACCCACCCTGCCCTCCCTCCCACCCTGCCCTCCCTCCCACCCCCCATCAACCCTCAGTTTGTTCTCAGTTTTTAACAGTCTCTAATGCTTTGGCTCTCTCCCACTCTAACCTCTTTTTTTTTTTTTTTTTTTTTTCCTTCCCCTCCCCCATGGGTTTCTGTTATGTTTCTCAGGATCCACATAAGAGTGAAACCATATGGTATCTGTCTTTCTCTGTATGGCTTATTTCACTTAGCATCACACTCTCCAGTTCCATCCATGTTGCTACAAAAGGCCATATTTCATTTTTTCTCATTGCCACGTAGTATTCCATTGTGTATATAAACCACAATTTCTTTATCCATTCATCAGTTGATGGACATTTAGGCTCTTTCCATAATTTGGCTATTGTTGAGAGTGCCGCTATAAACATTGGGGTACAGGTGCCCCTATGCATCAGTACTCCTGTATCCCTTGGATAAATTCCTAGCAGTGCTATTGCTGGGTCATAGGGTAGGTCTATTTTTAATTTTCTGAGGAACCTCCACACTGCTTTCCAGAGCGGCTGCACCAATTTGCATTCCCACCAACAGTGCAAGAGGGTTCCTGTTTCTCCACATCCTCTCCAGCATCTATAGTCTCCTGATTTCTTCATTTTGGCCACTCTGACTGGCGTGAGGTGGTATCTGAGTGTGGTTTTGATTTGTATTTCCCTGATAAGGAGCGACGTTGAACATCTTTACATGATGTTGAATTCTTAACCTTGGTGTTTAGCAGGCTTTAGATCTTCCTGTACCATGCCCACTATGTGTAGGTTCCTGAGATAAATGATATGGAGGGACACTCCAGCCAAAGCATATATTTTTTTCACATTGATTTCCTGACTTTTTATCTTTTGGGGTTATTTTATTTATTTTGAAAATAAAAAAATGAAAAGAACCCAATTAAGTAGCTAGAATGATAGTGGAATATGGGGATAGGTTGATTTTTGGCCCTTAATACCATGCTGTTCCTTTCCTGGTCTCTTCTCTATCACAGTGTTGCAAGCCTGAGAACTGTATTTCCCAGCCTGTTAAGGAGAGAGACTGGTATGAGGTTTGGAAAACAGAAGGGAAGTGGACATTCCTCTTCTGGCTGTGGTGGTTGTAGACTAGGGAGGGTACCTGCAGTTGTGGTGGTGATGGCTTCCTTAGAATCTGAGACTTACTGTCTATCTCTAGTTTTGGAGCTGTGGACAGCTGTGCTTTAGCTGAAGCTTCTTGCGGTTTCCTGATTTCTGGCCAGAGTGACCTTATTTCCCAACTTAGATTTCTCCAGCACTTAAAAAATTTATCAATGATTGATTTCACTGTGTTATATCCTGTTTTGTTTGAAGTATGACTGAACCCTCACTGATTGAGAGGTCTTCTCTACCACTCCCTGCAGTCTGAAGAAGTCTCCAATCAGCATGTTCCTTCTTTCCTCTGATCCAAAACCTGAATCTTCTTAACTCTCCAAAGACCAAGGGTCTGAAGCCAAAGACCACTTCTGTCCAAAGAGAAGGGAAGGGAAGGAAAAGAAGTGATGAGAAGAAGCCTAGGCAGAGGATGGTGGGAGATAGGTAGTGAAAGACTCAAGAGTGGAGGGGAAGTGAATAAAAGACACTCCTCCCCTCTCCCCTTGGACTCTTCTTGTTCTCCAAGCTTATGAATTAAACATGAGTGGAAGGAAGGAAAAGAGAATAGCCTCCTTTATTTATGATTATACTTCATTTCGTCTTGAACTTTCCTAGACTCACTGTTTATTCATTCTCTCTTCAGCCTGTTCAGACTTTAGGGGGAGAGAGTGGGAGAACACATACTTCATCTATCCAACATCTCCAGTCATATTTGTATATGTTAATTCATATAATTGCCAAATGTACTAGGTTTTAATGTTTTATATATGAAACAAATAAAACTCTACTAAAGAAAAAATGTTGGAAAAAGCTTGAGAATGTGCCTTGATTCAGACAGCTAAAAAAGTGGACCTAAGGTTTGAACCCAGATCACAAGACCATACGTCCAGGCTTCCTTTTATCAAGCCAGAGCCACTTATTGGTGAAAGAAGCTTGGATTTGGAATCGTGGTCAACCATAAACTGGAAGGAATTCTAGTATTTGTTTTACACTTCATTCTTCAAGAAGGGTGACATGTATAAATTTCCTGGGGGACCTTGGTGAAGTCCTTCATTTATAGAATTATAATGAATTAAAAACAATTTTTTAAGATTAAAAACTGAATTCTATTAGTTACATATCAGAAACCTTGGTTTCAACATCTATTTGTGTCCAACAATTGCCCTACCTATGAGAGTTGTATTGAAAACTCTTTTTTGGTAGGAGGAGAGGTTAGAAATACTGTAGGAATTAAGGAAAAGATAACGTCAGGTCCAAGTGATGAACAAACTTAAAAAAAACCTTTATCAACCTGGTTTTATGAGTTAATTAAAAAAATTAAAGCAGCAAACTAAAAGAAATAATGTCTCTTTACATGACTTAGTGATGATGGTTAATGTATAATTAAATTCCTTTTGCCCTTCCTTGCTTGCTAGAATTTTGGGGGAATCATAAAGATGTTTATAAACTCATTTATAGTATTCCTGCAAATATTATATAACACAGGTGTTGTCGAAATATATTCTAAGTGTCCAAAGACTTTATTTTGTGGCACTTGTTTAAAACGTTCCCACCCTGATCACACAAACAAAAGCATTTTTATGTTTGAGATTAAAAAAAGATATAGACACTCTTTTTAAAAAGTAAGTTTCAGGTGCACACATTTATAATTTGACATCTATATACACTAGAAAGCTATCACCACCACTAGTCTAGCTATCATCCATCACCACAAAGTTAATCCCATTTCACCCATCTCTCAAACCCTTTTCCTGCTGGTTAGCTCTGGTCTGTTTTCTCTATCTACAGTTGTATTTTTGTTGGTTTCTTTTCTTAGATTCCACACAATTCATATCAGACAGTATTTGTATTTCTTCATCTGATGTATTTCACTCAGCATTATACCCTCAAAGTCCATCCATGTTGTTACAAATGGCAAGACTATTTTTTTTTTATGACTGACAAGTGTTCCATTACATAAATTCCACCACATTTTTTTTATCTATTGATGGAAGCTTAGGTTATTTCCATATCTAGGCTATTGTAAATAATGCTGCAATGAAAATAGGGGTGCATATATCTTTTCAAATTAGTGTTTTTGTATTCTTCAGACAAATACCCAGAAGTAGAATAGCTGGGTCATAAGGTAGTTCTCTTGTTAATTTTTTGAGGAATCTCCATATTGTTTTGTATAGTGGCTGCACCGATTGACAATCCCACCATTAGTGTATGAGAGTTCCCTTTTCTCCATACTTTCCAAGTCTTACTATTTCTCATCTTTTTGGTAATAGCCATTCTAACAGGTATTAGGTGATATGTCATTGTTGTTCTGATTTATATTTCCCTGGTGATTAGTGAGGATGACCATCTTTTCATGTGCCTATTGCCATCGGTGTGTCTTTGGAGAAATGTCTATTCAGATTCTCTGCCTACTTTTAATTGGATTATTTGTGTTTTTGTTGTTTTGTATGACTTTATATATTTTGGATATTAACCCTTAGGATATATGATTTGCAAATATCTTTTTTAGTAGGATCCCTTTTGGTTTTGATGACGTTTTTCTTTCCTGTGCAGAAGCTTTTTACTTTGTTGTAATCATTTGTTTATTTTTGCTTTTGTTTCTCATACCTTTGAGTCAGATCCACAAAGACATCAGTAAGACAAATGGCAAAAAGCTCATGGCCTATGGTTCCTTTCAGGAGTACTGTGGTTTCAGCTTTCACATTTGTGTCTCAAAGATACTTTGAGTTTATTTTGTGTATGGTGTAAGAAAGTGGTTTAATTAAAATCTTTTGCAGATGCCAAAACCATTTATGAAAAGACTGGTTTTTGTTCATTGTTAATTCTTCCCTTCTTTGTTGTAGATTAATTGACCATGAAGTTTGGGGTAATTGTGGGCTTTCTACTCTGTGCCATTGATCTATGTGTCTCTTTTGTCCAGTACCATAATGCTTTGATTACTATAGCTTTATTGTATACCTTTCAATTTGGGATTGTGATACTTCCAGCTTTGTTCTTACTACTCAAGATTGTTTGGGCTATTCAGGGTCTTCTGTGGTTCCATACAAATTTTAGGATGATTTATACCAGTCTATGAAAAATGTGATTGGTATTTTGATAGGGATTGAATTGAATCTGTACATTGCTTTTGGTAGTATGGGCATTTGAATAATATTAAAGCTAAGCTATCATATTTTTTATTTTTACTTTTTAAAAATTTTTAAAACTTAAGAAATTTTATTTTAATTCCAGTGTAATTAGCATATAGTGTTATATAGTTTCAGGTGTATAATGTGATTCAACAATTGTACACATTTTTTAGTGCTCATCAAGATAAGTGTACTCTAAATCCCCTTTATTTCACCCATCCCTCTACCTGCCTCTCCTTTGGCAGCCACAAGTTTGTTCTCTGTAGTCAGAGTCTATTTTTTGTCTCTTTTTCATTGTTTATTTGTTTTGTTTGCTAAATTATACATACGGATAAAATCATATAGTATGTGTATTTCTCTGAATAACTTATTTAACTTAGTATTATGCCATCTATGTTCATCCATTTTGTGGCAAATGGGAAGATTTCATTCTTTATTATGGCTGAGTAATACTCCATTGTGGGTGTGTGTGAATATAGATACACATACCACTTTTTAACCCATTCATCTATTGATGGACACTTGGGTTGCTTCCATAATTTGACTATTAGAAATAATGGTGCAATGAACATAGGGGTGCATTTATCTTTTTTAATTAGTGTTTTTGTATTCCAGCAGTGTAATTACTGGATCATATGGTAATAATATCTTCAATTTTTTTCTATCTTTAATTTTTTGAGAAACCTCCATACTGTTTTCCACAGTGACTCCACTAGGTTACATTCCCATGAACAGTGCAAGAGGGTTCCTTTTTCTCCACATCCTAACATTTATTGTTTCTTGTGTTGTTGATGTTTAGTGATTTTGACAGGTCTGAGGTGATATCTCACTGTGGTTTTGCTTTATATTTCCCTGATTATGAGAGATGTTGAGCATCTTGTGTCTGTTAGTCATCTGTATGTTTTCTTTGGCGAAATCTCTGCTTATGTTCTTGGCTAATTTTTAAATTGGGTTATTGTGTTTGTTGGTGTTGAGTTATATAAGTTTTTATGTGTTTCGGATACTAACCCTTTATTGGATATATCATTTGCAAATATCTTTTCCTATTCAGTAGGTTTTATTTTTGTTATGGTGACTGTTTCCTTTGCTGTGCAGAAGCTTTTTATTTTGATGGAGTCCCAATAGTTTATTTTTGCTTTTGTTTCCCTAGCTTTAGAAGACATCAAGAAAACTGTTGCTATGGCTGATGTCAGAGAAATTATTGCTTGTGCTCTCTTCTAGGATTTTTATGGTTTCAGGTTTCACATTTGGGTCTTTAATACATTTTGAGTTTATTTTTGTGTTTGGTGTAAGAAAGTGATAAAGGTCCATTCCTTTGCATGTATATATCCGGTTTCCTAGCACTGTTTGAAGAGACTGTTCATTGCATATTCTTACCTCTTTTGTTGAGCATTACTTGACCATGTAATCATGGGTTTATTTCTAAGCTTTCTATTCTGTTGTATTGATCTATGTGTGTTTTGTGCCAGTACCATACTGTTTGGATTACTATAGTTGTGTGGTATATCTTGAAATCAGGTCTTTCCATAATGCCTCCTGCTTTGCTTTTCTTGTTCAAGATTGCTTCAGGTATTTAGAGTCTTGTGTGGATCCACAATTTTGACATCATTTGTTCTAGTTCTGTGGAAAACATCATTTTTTGATAAGGATCACATTAAATGTGTAGATTGCTTTGGGTAGTATGAATATTATAACAATAGTAGTTCTCCCAAACCATGAGCATGGAATATTTCTAATTGTGTCATCTTCAATTTCTTTCTTCAACGTTTTTATAGTATTCAGAGTACAGGTCTTTAACCTCCTTGTTTAAGTTCATTGTTAGGTATTTTTTTTTTTTTTTGGTGTAAGTATAAATGAAATCGTTTGCTTAGTGATTCTTTCTGTCACTTTATGATTAGTCTATAAAAATGCAACAGATTTCTGGGTATTAAATCCTATACCTTACAGAATTCATTCATCAGTTCTAGTAGTTTTTTGGTGAAGACTTTATAGTTTCTTATATATAGTATCCTGTCATCTGCAAATAGTGAAATTACTATAGCTAGGACTTCTAGTACTATGTTGAATAAAGTGGTAAGAATGGACATCCTTGTCTTGTTCCTGATCTTAGGGGGGAAAATTCTCTTCTTTCATTCATATATATTCCATGTATATATATTCATATGTATATATATTTCACATACATATTCATATATATTTCATATATATTTTCATATATGTATTTCTTATATATATTCATATATGTATTTCTTATATACATATATGTATTTCATACATATATTCATATGTGTATTTCATACATATATTCATTGTGTATTTCATACATATATTCATATGTGTATTTCATACATATATTCATATGTGTATTTCATACATATATTCATATGTGTATTTCATATATATATATATATACACACATGTATATTTGTATTTGTGTGTGTGTATATATATGATGTTTATTTTGAGAGAGAGCACAAGCAGGGGAGAGGCAGAGAGAGAGGGAGAGAGAGGATCCCAAGCAGGCTCCATGCTGTCAGCTTGGAGACTGATGCGGGGCTCAATCCCATGAACTGTGAGATCATGAACTGATTGAAATCAAGACTGGGGCACTTAACCAATTGGGACACCCAGGTGCCCCACCCAGTTGTGGGTTTTTTTTATATATGGCCCTTATTAAAATATCAAATATTTGATACTCAAATGCTTTCATATATGACCTTTATTCAAATATCAAATATCAAAGTTGTAAAACTTTAAAATATTTGATATTTCAAATATCAAACCCCCATACCTGGAACAAATCCCACTTGATCATGGTGAATAATTTTTTTAATGTTGTTGGGTTTGATTAGCTTATATTTGGTGGAGGATTTTTGTGTCTATGTTCATCAGAGGTACTGGCCTGTAGTTGTCTGTTATTTAAATGTCTTTATATGGTTTTTGGGATCAGGATAATGATGACCTCATAGAATGAATTTGGAAGCTTTCTTTTCTATATATATTTTTTGTAATATTTTGAGAATAATAGGTATTAATTCTTATAATGAATTTAATTGTTGGAATTAACCTGTGAAGCCATCTGGTCCTAGACTTGTTTTTTGAAACGTTTTTTATTTTATTTCTAATGCAGTTTTGTTGTTAGTGATAAGTCTGTTGGGATTTTTTATTTCTTCCTGATTTAGTTCTGGAAGATTGTATGCTCCTAGGATTGATCCATTTCTCTAGGTTGTCTGATATATTGACATTATAATTTTCTATAGTATTCTCTTATAATTCTTTGTATTTCTTTGGTGTTGGTTGTTATTTCTCCTCCTTCATTTCTGATCTTATTTATTTGAATTCTCCTTTTTTTTCCTGATGAGTTTGGCTAAAAGTTCATCAATTTTGTTGATTTTGTTTTTCAAAGAATTAGCTCTTTTTTCATTGATATTTTCTATTGTTTTAGTCTACATTTCTTCTCTAATCTTTATTATTTCTTCTAACTTTGGGTTTTGTTTGTTCTTTTTCTAGTGTTTTTAGGTTATAAGGTTATATTGTTTAAGATTTTTCTTGTTTCAAGGCACCTGGGTGGCTCAGTCAGTTAAGTCTGTGACTCTTGGTTTTGGCTCAGGTCATGATCTCACGGTTTCATGAGTTTGAGCTCTGTATTGGACTCTGTGCTGCCAGCACAGAGCCTGCTTGGGATTCTCTCTCTCCCCATCTCTGCCTGCCCCTCCCCCACTTGTGGCATCTCTGTCTATCTCAAAATAAATGAATAAACTAAAAGTTTATATTCAAGTTTATAACTTGAGTATAGTTATTCCTATAACTAATGATATAATTAATATCATTAGTTATTCACGAAAACTGTCTTTATCTTTAAAAAAGATAGTAAGAAAAAAAAGATTTTTCTTGTTTCTTTAGGTAGACCTATCTCCCTAAGAGGTCCAGGTTCAGGAAATGTGGGTGTGCTGGTGTGTGGGGCTAACTCCCTCTGCTTCCCCAGGAGAGAAGTAACTTTGAAGTACTGCCAAAACCATCCAGGGCTACATGAGGGATGTGGCATGGTGGAAGTCAGCTGGGGGGATGTCTGCTAAGGCAGGCAGGTTGAGTGTGGTTGGGTCTGCAAGAGAATACTGGGCTGGGGTCTGTAGTGCTAGCATGCTTGATGGAGGCTGTTGTAAGTGGCTTCTGTACATGTCACTTTATCTAGACTGGAGAAGGGCAAAAAATGACACCATTGTTCCTGGAGAAATCTCCTGCACATTCTTGGTCCACCAGCACATGTTCTAAGATTAGTCAGTACATCTCCTTCACTTATACCCCATGTGGTTTTCAAACGACTGCTTCTATGCTGTGCCTCGGACTGAGTTATTTGGTTTGCTGGAGCTTTAAAGGTGGAGACTTTGTTTGCTGTTTCCCTCAAGCTCTCCTAGAGTTAAAACCTCCTAGAGTTAAGTCCCACTAATTTTCAAAGCCAGACATTATGGGGACTCAACTTCCCTGTACGGGTCCTCCTGGCTGGGGTTGCCCAGTGTGGAGCCTGATTCCCTCACTCCTCTATACATGTGATGTCCTTCCTTTTTCTGGTGAGTCATGCAGAGGGTTGGTTTTGCAACTGCATCTGTGTGCCTCCTATGCTTTTTGATTTGGCCTTCTTTCTACAACTAGCTATGAAAAATCTGTTCTGCGAGTCCTCAGGTTGTTTTCAGTGTTGGTTGAATAGATAAAGTTGTTGCATCAGTGTGTCTGGAGGATGATGTGAGCTCACAATCTTCCTACTCCACTATATATTCCCCAGGTCCTGTTCTGAAAAAAAAAACTGAATTTCGGTCTCAGTCTGAAGTAGAGATGTTTAGAGATGTCAAGACATAAAAAAGTCAGTGTGAAATGGACACTTTTCCAGGAGTCGTGAAACTTTCATATCACAATATTTCCATCACAAGAACATGAACAATGTGAATGGTGGCTTTATTATCACTGAATGTTCTGTAGGGCACATTTTATTTTTACTGAGACAATGTTTTAAAATTCTAGACACAGACAAAGCAGAGTTGTTTAAGACTCACCAGGAGAACTTAGCTTCCAGAAGATTGTGGTTTACTCTTTTCCCTAAAAAAGGCCAGGCATGATGCTGGAAACTTTTATACATGATTATAATTGTACAAAATCTAGTGCAGTTATTTCTCCTCATTCTTGGAGTTCAGAAAACTTAGCCATCAAGTACCTAAAAGAGTTTGTCAACATTACACAGCAGACCAGCACCAGGGAGAGGAAGCATCAAGCCCCATTTCCCTGATTCCAAAGCTGTGCCCTTCTTACTGTGTGAAATGGCTGCTCTCATCATGGGATGAATGACAGTAGAATGTGTGTATGTGAAAGTATTTTTACCCTTCAAAGTCGAATAAAAATTCAGGATTTATAATCCTTGCAGATGTAAACCTCAAATTCTAAAAATTTTTTGGATCCCTTCGTGTGTCAATTTACATATAGGTAAACCATACTTTGGTATCACACTTGGAAGATATTTTGAGCAGATACTTTGTTCTAAAATATAAAGTTCATTATCTTATGTGTAAGTACAATAGAAGACCTCTATTTTTATATCTTGCAAATTTCTAGAAACTTTCATAACTTCTAAAAAATAAATAAAAGAATTACTAGTATAAGATATGTTTACAGAATGTTGAAAATATAAAATCACTGTACTTATTTGGTCTTCTAGACAGCATGTTAGAGACAGTGTTATCATGATTTTATTTAATATCATTGTGTTATTTTTGTTAAGAAAGATGCTTGACCTCTCTGGCCCCAGTCTGCTTACCAGTGAGTGCACATTTAAGTTCATAAATCTGTTAAATCTCCAGTTGAGGATAAAGATAGTTGGCTTCCAGAATATCTAGTGATAAACCTCTTTATCTAATTCATATACCACCTATTACCTTCAGAAAGATTCTTAACCTCTCTGGCCCCAATTAACTCATGAGTAAAATGGGATATAATAATCCTACCTGCTTTATAGAATTGCTATGATGATTTAGTAGGATAATATTTGTAAAGCTTGTTGAATAATGCTTGGTACATAGAAAACATTACACTGATGGTTTGTTAAATAAATCTGTCAAACTAGAGCTTCATTAGAATGCTACCAATGGTAATAAACCTTCATTGATTTATTTTTGCATGCATATTTTTCCTTAATACAGTGAAGAAAGTAAGTTTTCTCAGTTGCACAAATTTCACGTCAGGGCTCTGAATCTGAAGCCTACTTCTTTTTCACTCTAAGCCTTTCACATTCCTGAGAAGGTGAAGTAATTCAGCATGCTGCTTTAACTTCCCTTCTCTCTAACCTCAAAGTGTTAGAGCATGCCACTTTCCTTTCTACCACTGAGTTCCTTTTCTCTTATTTCAGAGGTGTTGAATTCCTCTTCTTTGTAGAGTGAACTTCTTCACTTTGCAGATGACTCCCTTCTCCAAGACTCTGCCTTGCCAATCTCTATTTTTGATCTCTACTTTTTCTTTTCACTTGAGACTTTACTTCCTCTTCCATGTTCAGTGTGATCCTCAAGTTTCTGTGTTCAACATGGCATAGGAGTCATGTTCTAATCCTAAGTCTGACATTGCTTTGTTCATTTAGTCAAACAGTTCTGAAGGTTCTTAAGTCCCTAATTTAGACAGCAAAGGACAGCTCTAAGTTGCCAGTTAACATGTAGAACAATTTAACTCATTGTCTAAACCTCTCATATCTGAACTCTGCTTACACGTGGTGGCCTCACCATTTACAACCAAGCATAACTTCTACCTAAAAAAAGTAGAAGTTCTCTCCCTTAGAGTGTTGTGCTCTTCTCATTTTGAAGCTGGCTCAGACTACAGCCATCTTATCACTGACACCTTTTTCCGTCCAATGTATTTTGGGGAAAAAAACTAGCATGACTTAATGCTTTAGAATGCATACATAAATATTAGTTTCATAAAAATAATTTCATAAAAACTATAAAAACATGCTGTATCTTGTTCAAACTAGCATTTCTGAAGGCATTTACCCACTGATTTTTTTTTTTTTTGCATTAAACTAATAAATAGCCTAGAGTTCTTCAGAGAAACAGAACCAGTGCGTAGGGGGTAGTAGTGGGGATGCAGACAGAGAGAAAGAGATTTTAAGGAACTGGCTTACACAATTGTGGAGGCTGTCAAGTTCAGATATACAGGATAGGCTGACAGGCTGGAGATCCATGCAGGAGCTGGTATTACAGTTGAGATACAAAGGCAGTCTGCTGGCAGAATTCCTTCTTACTTTGGGAAGGTCAGTGTTTATTCTCTTAAGGACTT
The DNA here is from genome assembly GCF_046562875.1 of Panthera onca. Taxonomy (NCBI): domain Eukaryota; kingdom Metazoa; phylum Chordata; class Mammalia; order Carnivora; family Felidae; genus Panthera; species Panthera onca. Next base: position 49,506,164 of record NC_138344.1, read on the forward strand.
GAACTGATTGAATGAGACTGACCTACATGATAAAAGATAATGTACTTGACTCAAAGTGTACTGATTTGTTTATTTCTAAAAAAAAATAATGTTTATTCATTTTTGAGAGAGAGAGAGAAGAGAGACAGAGCATGAACCGGGGGCTGGGGTGGGGGGGGGGCAGAGAGACAGGGAGACACAGAATCCAAAGCAGACTCCAGGCTCTGAGCTGTCAGCACAGAGCCCAATGTGGGCTCGAACCCATGGACTGTGAGATCGTGACCTGAGCTGAAGTCAGATGCTTAACTGAGACACCCAGGTGCCCCCAAAGTCTACTAATTGAAATGTTAATGTCATCTAAAAAATACGTCCACTGAAACATCTAGAAAATTGTTTCACCAAATATCTGGTACAGTGACCTCGTCAAGGTGACAAAATTAACCATTACAGTTAATTAATTCCAAAAATACTATTTGATGGACAGCATAATTTAGAAATATGGGCCAATGGCACTCTAATGCTAGACTAAGGTGATTTGGACTTGATTCTGTAGTAAAGAAGAATACAAAGCTTTGAACAGAGCTGTGACATGTACTTGGGGAGGAGAGTATTTCAAAGGGAGATGGATTGAAGAAAGCACAGACTGAGAAGGGAGAACAAAATAGGACTTTATTTCATTGGTCTAGGCAAGATAAATTATGGGGTAAGTAGAGGATCCTGGTGGGTGATTCAGTCAGTTAAGCATCTGACTCTTGATTATAGTTCAGACCATTATCTTATGGTTCATAGGTTTAAGCCCCATGTCCAGCTCCTTGCTGAGAGTGCAGAGCCTGCTTGGGATTCTCTCTTCCTCTCCATCTCTTGGCCCCTCCATCACTCTCAAAATAAATAAATAAACTTAAAATAAAAACTTATAAGTAGAAGAGTGATATATAAGTGGGGAAGGCAAAGTGAATTTGAAAAACATTCTGGAAGTGCAACTAAGAGATTGGGTCAACTGCATTGGGGAAGTAGGAGAGTGAAAATTCAATAATAATGCTAAGGCTTTATGCCCTTGGTAACTGAGAAGATGGCAATGGCAATGGAAGAAGCAGGAGTATTGGAGGCAGAACAAACTTGGTAGGTGCTGGTAGGACCTCATATCTGATAAATAGAAAATGTTCTGGCTTCTTAATTTAACATTTCTTGGGCAGCTTATAAAGACATTTGAGAGCTGGAATTAATAACTTGATGGAAATTCCATGAGGAGAGTACAGCTATGCATACTGATGACTGTGTCAGGCAATTTTTTTTCTCTGCTAGAGATGAGGAATGTAATAGAAATTGGCAAGAAAACCACATGATCTGCTGTCACCAACTCTTGGCTCAAAAGTGGTGAATACTGTCTAGTGGACATTTACAAAACCAACCCGTCCTTCACTATAACGCTGGCTGCTGAATTCATCACAGTAAACATTTCTAAGGTTGGGAGAATCAGTGTCAAGAGTATTGTCAGGATTTGATAACGAAAACTAGTGGCCCATAGTAATAACAGTCCTAATTTTCTTTTCAATTAGTTTTGCCTTCATTTTTCCCATTCTCTGTTGCAATGAGCCATTCCCTAGCTTAACCTGCTGGCTCCAGCAAAGATACTATTCTCATTTTCAACACTGTCTTCAGTTACTTTGCTTTTATAAGGGATCTTTGTTCAACTGAGAGATGTACCAAATATGTCCAACAGAACTCTATCAACCCTGTAGTTTCAAGATGATCAGAACATTATTTGCATAAATATATTATCAGCAGGCATGGGTTGTCAAGTCAAGAGAGCCCAACAAGTTTCAGTGGGAAGAGGTTACCTAGGCCATTCCCCTCATGCCACAGATGAACAAGTGGAGATTGGGAGAAGTTAAAAAAAAGTCTCAAAGGTACAGGCAGGGCTTGGAGCAGAAAGTGTATGGTTTGATTTCCACTCCAGGAGTCTTTCAGCATGTCATGATCTAAGAATCTGGCATTGTGCTTGACCCTATGGAAAATGAGCTAAGTATAGGCATGGTCTTTGTCCTCTTAGAATTATATACTTGAATAGCAACAACAACAAAAAATCCTCAAATACAGCCAAAGCCCTTGGGATATTTCACAAGTTGGGAAAGCCTGAGGTTTGTTTTTGCCAGATAATCTCAGTCTGAAATTTTCTGCCAGATTTATGAAACATTGTGACAATTTAAAAATCTTGTTCTTAACTCTCTAGATTAGGGTCAGCCATAATGACAGCTATTACCTGACTAGCCAAAAGTAAATTGCTACATAGCCATGTGCTTTACTCAATTTACCACATAAATTATTGTAAATCTTTTGACTTCTGCACTGTCTGGGTTATATGTAGTCAAGAAGAATTACATTGTTAAGCAAAGTGTGTTGCTGTCCCCTCACATACCTTATTCCTGAATTGTGATGTATTTTTTGATTCTAGAGGATGTTTACAGTTGTTGATTTCTTTTGACACCAGCTGTTGAGCTGGGGACTTGTCTACAAGTGCAGGTGGTTGTTGGCTTCAAGGTATCACTGTGACCAATTTTGTGTGTGTGTATCCTAGAAATAAGTGATAGAAATCTCAACCCATTTAGGTGGGAAGAGTACATGTCAAAATATTATTATGAGTCTGGGTTGGGATTTAAAATGTGAATTATTTTTATAGGATAATGTGTTGAAGTATTAAAAATGTATGATAGAACAGTTTTGTGTAAGAGTCCACTATGTACATATATGCATGAAAAGAGTGTATAAAATGGCAAAAGTAGAAGGGTACTGAATTCCTTGCAAAGAGTAGCATTTGGAGCTTTAGGCCACCTCAGACACCAAGGCCAGGAGTGAGGGGGAAGAGACCAGGTTTAATATTACCTGAGAAAGATGAAAAACAAGAGCTCAGAAGCCAAGGAGAACTTCTGAGATGTTAAGGAGATCTGATGCACAGTAAAGGCTTTGTGACTGGGAGCAAGACCAAAAGGAGCCAGTACAGTCTGATGCTGCAGTAGAAAGCACAGATGGAGAGAGTGAGCAAGCATTTAATATGATGCTTTATCATAGGATGGAGGAGGGTTCAAGGTGAAGCATGAAGGGTACCAAGCAGACTGGAAAACTTGAAGCCAGAATTTGGGGGTTTAACTTTGAGCCCTACTATGTATAATTCTGTTACTTAAATTTGTCATAAACACAATTCATAGGAAAATTTCAACTTCTCTGAAACTCACTATACTCCCTTGTAAGATAAGTATAATGATGCTATTCTGAGTTGTTAGAATTAAATGAGCTTATGTATGTGAAAGTCCTTTGTGGCTAGTAACAGTTACATGGATGAAAGATACATTTTATTTATTATAAAGTAAATGTCAATGATAGCTTTAGGCTCTATGTGACCATTCCAATCCAATAAAACAATCATAATATAATCGTAAATATCATGTATCTCTGTTATAAGGTGAGAAAATGGCTATGAGAGGCTGGCTACTTGTCCAAAGATTTCTTAGCAGAGAAAAGTTTGTAAATTTCAAAGAGCAGCACTTCTCTTATAATATATTCATTTCACTCTCTAAATCAAAAAGCATAGGCATATAATGACAATTTAAAAGGCAGAATTTATGTATTTCTTTAGTGCAGAAAGCATCATACCCCTAGAGCATTAGTAGAATCTAGCACCTATGCATTTTTCATAGACTCATTTGGGAAATGTCATGGTTTATCAGAGCCACATAAATCAGAGTTTGCTGGATTTAATTCAATCTTTAAATGTCACCTGGAGATGAGGGAATAATACTGAGTCATTTTTTGTGTGTGTGAGATTAAACAAAAGCAGGTATAGAAATCAAAGAAAATTTGAGGAAAAAAATTACTTGAGGTAGGAATAGATATCTCTGGGTATAAGAACTTGAAAATTTTCTTGAAATGTAGGTTCAAACACAGTAGGCTTCACTTTATTTTTATACCCCTTAGGTGATACTTTTGGGTCATTGTTCTTCATTAATGCTTGCAGAGTTTCAGAATTTCCCCATTTATCTGTAGTCTCCCCCCTGCACAAATTCAAATCCTGCTTCATGAGCTAGAATAGAATAAATTATGCTGCAGTCATCAATAGTCTCCAAATCTCAATGGTTTATGACAACAAGTGTTATTTCTCTTCTGGTCCCACTGGTACTAGATTGTTTTTATCCAGTAGGCTACAGGATGGATTTGGAATCTGCATACGACTGAACTTGGCAGGCCCAGTCCTGACAAGAAGAAAATGTTGGCAAAAAACGTTGAGCAAACATGGGCTGTCAGTAAGGGAAGTGAAAATGAGGGGGAAACCTGCTATCTGTGGCCTTGGGAAATTCTCTCTTCCAGGTTAATGGCCTTGGTGGTAGCTTAAGGGGAACAGCCAGAGGGGGAAAAAGGCCTTAGTGGACACCACTCTAAGACATGATGGCTGTTGCAGCAGCCTCCGTTTAGACATCTGTAGGTGTCCCAGCTACCAAGGAGAAAGATTCAAGGCAAGCACACACACTTTCACTTTAGTTTGTGGCCAAGTAAGTCACACAGACATTTCTGAATTCAAAAGGCCAGGGATATATGATTCTTCCCCAGTGTGAGATACTGAAAACAGCTGTAATTGTGAACAGTACCCTGATCTATCCTTGAAGTATTTTCTCAAGTGCATTGCATCCATGAAAGTAGTTCTTGGTCCTCAGGAAAAATTTCCCCTCTCCTAGACACCCCCATAACGTTCTCTACCCTTTTTCATTTCTCTGTCCACATGTGTCATTTTTCATCTATGGTTATTTGGAGTGTCTTAAATTTCTCCTGGTAGGTAATCAGCAAGCTTTTTGGGAGTATAGACTATACCTTGTTCGTTGACATATATCTTTTAATAGATGTTATACTTGGAGCCCTGTTTGGTCTTTATGATGAATTAATGGATCTGGAAAGGAAAATACTGTTTTATTTCTATGCATGTACTAGAGAAGGGATCTTAGATCAGTACCCCAGGTCTTCTAAAGTGGGTAAGAGTGCAGTTGTTTTAACAATGATGGAATAGAATCTCTCTTGGTTTACCTAATATGATTTCCTCCCAGATTTATTATAACATAATTTACATTATATTTAAAAAGTACAAAATAAAGATTTGACATATGTATATATTGTGAAATATGTATGTACAAATATTTATGTATACACTACATTTTTTGATCCATTCAATCATCTATGGACATTTTTTCCTGTATCTTGGATATCGTGGGTAATGCTGAAATGAACATGAGAATACAGAAATCTCTTTGAGTTAGTGATTTAATATCCTTTAGAAATGGATTGCTGAATCAGATGGCACTTCCATTTTTTATTTTTTGTTTTTTAAAATGTTTGTTTATTTTGAGAGGGGAGGGGCAGATAGAGGGAGAGAGAATCCAAAGCAACTTCCGTATGTCAGCACAGAGCATGTTGCAGGGCTCAGTCTCACAAACCGTGAGATCATGATCTGAGCCAAAATCAAGAGTAGGACGTATAACCAACTGAGCCATCCAGGCGCCTCCCATTTTTAATTTCTTGAGGAATCTTCATATTACTTTCCATAGTGGTTGTACTAGTTTATATTCCCACCAACAGTGTACAAGTGTTCCCTTTTCTACATCCTTACAGTATATGTTATTTACTGTCTTTTTGATAATAGACATCCTAACAGCTGTGATTTTGTTTTACTGTGATTTTGATTTGCATTTCTCCAATGACCAGTGATTTTGAGTGTCTTTCCATGAAGGTTTCGGTCATTTGTATGTCACTGTTTGAGAAATGTCTGCTCAGGTAATTTGCCCAATTTAAACGTTTTTTTTTTTTTTTTTTTTGAGAGAGAGAGAAGGCGGGGGAGATGGAGATGCGGGGAGAGGGAGAGACTCTATGCTGAGTGTTGTGGGCTGGATCCCACGACCCTTGGATCATGAACTGAGATGGAATCAAGAGTTGGACACTCTACTGACTAAGCCACCTAGGTGCCCCATGAAATTGGCTTTTTTGTTTTGCCATTGAGTTGTAGGAATTGTGTGTGTGTGTGTGTGTGTGTGTGTGTGTGTGTGTGTGTATACATACATATACACATATACATTTAACTCTAGCATAATGAACATACAGTGTTATGTTAGTTTCAGGTGTATAGTATAGTGATTCAATATTTATATCTATTTCTCAGTGCTCATCATGATAGGTGTACTGTTAATCCTCTTTACCTATTTCACCCATTCCCCCTCTCCCCTCTGGTAACAATCTATTTACATATAGGAGTCTTTTCTTTGTTTCTCTTTTTTCTTTGTTTTATTTCTTCCACATATGAGTGAAATCATATGGTATTTGTCTTTTTCTGACTTACTCCACTTAGTATTATTTCCTCTAGATCAATCCAGTATGTTGCAGATTGCAAGATTCTATTCTTCTTTACGGCTGAGTAATATTCCATTGTGTGTATATACATACACACACACACATACATACATACCACTTGTTTATCCATTCATCTATTAATGGAGTCTCGTGTGGTTCCCATAATTTGGCTATTGTAAATAACAATGTAATAAACATAGGGATTCATATATCTTTTAGAATTAGTGTATTTATATTCTTTGGGGGAAATACCCAGTAGTTGAACTCGTGGACTATGCAGTAATTCTATTTTTAATTTTTTAAAGCAGCTCCATACTGTGTTCAACAACACCTGTTATTTCTTCCTTTGTAATCTTAGTCATTCTGACAGGTGTGAGGTGATATCTCATTGTGGTTTTGATTTGCATTTCACTGATGATGAATGATGTTATAGTATCTTCTCATGTGTCTGTTGGTGACCTATATGTCTCCTTTAGAGAAATGTCTTTTCATGTCTTCACATTTTTAATTGGATGATGATGATGATGATGATGATGATTTTGGTATTGAGTTGTATAAATTCTTTTTGGATACTAACCGTTTATCGGATTTCATTTGCAAATATCTTCCCCTTTACAGTGTTTTTGTTTTGTTTTGTTTTGTTTTTTTTTTTAGTGTTATTGTGGTTTTCTTTGCTGCATGGTTTTAGTTAATTGTACCATGACTTGTCTATTTTGGGTTTTATTGCTTTTGCCTTTACTATCAAACATTAAAAGTCATCACCAAGACTGATGTCAAGGAGGTTATCCCCTAGGTTTTCTTGTAGGAGTTTTATGGTTTCAGGTCTTACTAAAATCTTTAATTCATTTCACATTGATTTTTGTGTATGGTGTAAAATAGGGGTCCAGTTTTATTTTTCTGCATGTGTATATGCAGTACCATTATAAAAGAGACTATCCTATTCTCATTGTGTAGTTTTGGTGACTTGATTGAAAATTAATCGACCATATATGCTTGGGTTTATTTCTGGGTTCTGTATATTCTCCATTGATTTGTGTGTCTGTTTTTATGCCAATAAAAATATTTTAGTAACTATAGCTTTGTAGTATAGTTTGAAATTAAGCCTCTACCTTTGATCTTTCTTAAGATCACTTTGGCTATTCGGAGTCTTTTGAGATTCCATACAAACCTTAGGATTATTTCTTCTATTCCTTTAAAAAAATGCCATTGGAGTTTTGATATAAATTTCATTGAATCTGTAGACTGCTTTGGGTAGTACAAACATGTTAAAAATCTTGCTTCTTCCAACACATGAGCATGTAATATTTTCCCATTTATTTGTATCTTCAAATTCTTTCATTAATGTCGTGTAATTCTCAGTATACAGGTTTTTCATCTCTGGTTAGATTTATTCCTAGTTATTTTATTCTTCTTATGCTATTGTATGTGGGATTTTTTTCTTTAATTTCTTTCTAAAAATTGGTTACTGATATATAGAATTAGTTAATTTTTGTATTTTGATTTTGTATTCTACAACTTTACTGATTTCTTGTATTATTTGGGGAGTCTTGATCATTTTTAAAATTTTTTGAGTATAGTTGATTGACAATGTTATATTAGTTTCAGGTGTACAGCATAGTAATTCCACATCTCCAAGTGTAACTATTACCTTTCCCCATGCAATGCTATTATGATATCATTGACTATATTTCCTATGCTGTGTCTTTTACTCCCTTCCATAACTGGGTGCTCATATCTCCCATTCCCTTTCATCCATTTTACTTATTCACATCCCCGTGCCCGTTGGAAACCATCAATTTATTCTCTGTATTTATGGGTTCAGTCTTGCTTGTTTGTTTATTATTCATTTTGTTTTGTTTTTTAGATTTCACATAAGTGAAATCATATGGTATTTATCTTCCTCAGTCTGACTTACATAATTTAGCATGAAACCCTCTAGGTCCATCTATGTTTTTCACAAAAGGCAAGATCTCATCCCTTTCTAAGGCTCTGTTATATTCCATTGTATGTATATGCCACACCTTTATCCATTTTTCTATTGATGGGCATTTATAAGATCATGTCATCCGTAATTAGAGACAGATTTACTTACTCCTTTCCAATTTGAATGCCTTTTTCTTTTTCTTTTTTGCCTTATTGTCTGGCTAGGCCATAAAATACTATATTAAATTAAAATGATGAGAGTGGGCATCCTTGTTTTGTTACTGTTCTTAGACTAAAAGTCCTCAGCCTTCTGCTGTTGAGTATGATGTCAGCTGTGGACTTGTCATATGTGGACTTTAGTATGTTGAGGTACATTCCATCTACACCCAAATTGTTGAGAATTTTTACCATGAAAGGATGTTGAATTTTATCAAGGGCTTTTATGCATCTGCTGAAATTATCATAGGATTTTTATCCTTGATTTTGTTAATGTGGTGTATAACATTTTGTGTGTGTTTGTGATAGTGTATGATTCTTTTAATGTGTTGTTGAATACAGTTTGCTAATACTTTGTTGAGGATTTTTGCATGTGTAGTTCATCAAGGGTATTGGCCTATAATTTTCTTTTTTTCTAGTGTTATTTTCTGGCTTTGTTATCAGCATAATGCTGACCCTGTTAAATGAGTTGGAATGTGTTCTTAGCACTTCAGTTTTTTTTTTTTCCCAAAGCATTTGAGAAGGATTGGTGTTCATTCTTATTTAAACAATTGGTAAAATTTACCATTGAAGCCATCTGGTCCTACTTTGTGGGGAAGTTTTTGATTATTGATTCAGCATCTTTACTCATTATTTGTTCATATTTTCTATTCATGGTTTAGTCTTGGTAGGTCATATGTTTCTAGGAGCTTATTCATTTCTTTTATGTTGTCTAATTGCTTGGCATATAATTTTTTTGTATTAGTTCCTTATGATCCTTAGTATTTCTTTGTTATTACTGGTAACATCTCTTTTTTATTTCTGATGTTAAACAATTTTATTAGCTTAGCTAAAGATGTGTCAATTTCATCTTCTAAAAAACCAGCTCTTAGTTTCATTGATCCTTTCTATTATATTTGTATTCTCTATTTCATTTACTGCTGCTCTGATAATCATTTCCTTCATTCCTTCTAACTTTGGGCTTAGTTTGTTGCCTTTGTCTAGTTCCCTGAGGTGTAAAGTTAAATTGTTTATTTGGTATTTTTTTCTTAACATAGATATTATAAACTTAACTATAGAACAACTTTTGCTATATCCCCTAAAATGTAAGTATATATAGTTTCCATTTTCATTTGTGTCAAGATATTCTTTTATTTCCTTAAAAATTGTTTTTGAGCCATTGGCTCTTCAGAATCACCACATATTCTTGCCTCCATATGTTAAGTGGGAACTAGGAGTAGGTAGAAATATTGCAAATGATGATTCACCAGGGAAAAGAGAAAATACACTGTATTTATCATGTTATATTTGGTTTTAGATTGTACAAGATGCAGAGAACACTGTAGTTATAACCAGTTAGGCACTACTGACCATAGCTACCAAAAATGTATTTCCTTACTCAGGTCTGAATGAGTGAGATTCTCTTCTTACTTGTTATTACTTTCAGAGTTGCTGCTACTTTGAGTCCTATTAGTTTTTTTTTTTTAATAGACAAGTTTTTAGAGGAGTTTTAGGTTCACAGCAAAATTGAGAGAAGTACTGGGAGTTCCTGTGTGTTCTCCTTCTCAGTCTGCTTCGTTTTACTCTCAGGCTTTTTCATACCTGAAGAAGTGAGCAGGTTGATGATTGGGCCACAGGTTTGGATCTAAGTACTGGTTAGGCCTTTACCCAACTGACCAAACCTTGACAGGAGAATCACAAGAAGGGTTTTGCTAGCAAACATTGCTTGCTTGTGAAGGAAGACAAATAAGTAGGCTAGAGAGAAGGGAAACTACTAAGCAGAGTCTTGGAGAAATGGCCCCCACTTTGACAGTAAGTTTAAAGAGGTGAGGATATGGGCATGGAAGTGGCCTGGGGACAAGGCTTAAGTAATTTAAAACAGGCTAGAGGTTTTTAAGCAGTCAATTCCATACCTTTTTTCCAGTTATCATATTTGTCTTCATCTTGGCTCTAATCCTCTTTGTAACAAACATTCTTACTTTTGTTTGTTTGTTTGTTTGTTTGTTTTATCTTGGAAGCCAAAATCTCTCCTGACTAAATGGATATACAAAGGCTGATTTTGTCATTTTGAGACTTTCTGGATATAGGTAGCCCACTCTGAACTTAAATTTCATTAATAGCAGTTAATACTGTCTCAAATGCCAAGTCGTCTTGAACACTAGAAGTCTTCATAAAATGCTGTGCACATTTCTTTTGGCTCAGTAAAATTACACGTGTGAAGGCTCAGAATACTTAATCCAAAATTGTCTTGAAACATGCATCATAGAAAGATACCTTAAATTTATTCTTTCTATAAACCTTTTATTATTCTACCAATAATACTTCAAGAAATTACATATCAGCTCCTTAGGAGTCTATATCCAGCCCACTTAGCACAGAGAGAAGTATTTCATTCATGCTGAGAGCATTTAAAATAATTTAAAAAGTAGGGGCTCCTGGGTGGCTCAGTCGGTTAAGTGTCTGACTTTGGCTCAGGTCATCATCATCTCATGGCTTGTGGGTTCAAGCCCCGTGTTGGGCTCTGTGCTGACAGCTCAGAACCTGGAGCCTCTTCGGATTCTGGGTCTCCCTCTCTAGCTTCCCCTCCCCCTCAAAAATAAATAAACATTACAAAAATTTAAAAAAATAAATAATTTAAAATAAAATAATTACATATTTGGAAATGTACATATAAAATGTTGAATTTAGAACAGAAAACAATAGAAGGCACAGTGAAAATCAGTATCTTTGAATACAAACATTCAAGATGTATATTTTTAAAAGTTGTTTTAAGAGGTAAGAAACTATGAAAGATCATTCTGGGAAAGTTGGCAGGGAATTAGTGATCCCATGTTGTAAGTGGCAAGTTCCACAGATGACAACTGATGAATCCTAGCACTCTTTATAATTGTGTTATTAGATTTATTTCCATAGCTATTTGGATTTGCTGTAGGCTTAAGAATGAAGGTCAGAAATATTCACTAAGCTGGAGAGCTTTGAGGTCTAACCAAGGGTCTTGATTTTTTCCTGTTTTCCAGTAAGTAGTTGTGTCTAGACGAGAATAGATAGAGATCTTTCTTGGTTACATGCAAGGAAAGATTTCTTGTTACTTCCCTCACTTCATAATACTTAAAAATCTGGGATGATAAAATCTGATTTGATATGTTGTTAAGTTTTCAATTGGTAAGAGTTCATAGTCTATAAGATTCTAATTTCAAGTGGATAATGATGGGACAGGTAGCCCCAAAGTATTAAACTGCATCTGAGTGTGTATAAACATGGGAACAGAAGGTAAAGCAGGGGGTGAAAAGGAAGGGGAGTAGATTTTTCTAGAAGGGAGAAGGGAAAATATTAAGTGATCCTGTGTGCAAGGCATTGTGCAATGTGCTTTGCAGGCAATATCTTATTGGCTCCTCATACAACTTTTTTAGGTTACTAACTATCATTCCTATAATAGAGAAGGGAAAGCTAAAGTTGAGTGAGACTAGGGAACATACCCAGCATCAGGCAGCCAAACAGATGGAAGACACAAAACTTTTTCTGCCAGGGCTCCAGAGCTCACTCTCTATTAATATGCCTTGCTTTCTGTGATTAAGAGCTTCTGAGATGAAACATAAGGAAATCGAGGCAGGATTTTACAGTTTTAGGGATTGGGACACAGTGATTCCTGGGTAGAAGATTAATTTCTGGGGCTTTGGTTTTAGCCACTACCGAGTTGCTCTACCTAGGCCAGTCTATGTCTCAGTCTCTGAATTACTTTCAGCTATTTGAGAACATACTTTATGCTCACCATTTTACTAGGATCTTAGAAAGATCTAACCATGGCATAATACTGGCACCTAATCTCTAGAAGCTTTTCTTCTGAATCTGAGAATTAGAATGTAACAGTTGGAAGGAAAATGGTCTGTCAGCTGGCTAAACTGTGTGGCAAGAACTTGGGGTTCCTCTTGTGGGCTATGGATACATGGTGGAGAAAATTGCCCAATGTATGTGCCCATTCAATTGTTTATTTTTTTGTGGAATGCTGAAAGCACAACTGCTACCGTGAAGGTGAGATTGTGATTATTTTTATCTCAAATGGGGCAGTAGGGAAACATTAGTACAGCCAGTAACACATTTTACAGACAGAAAATGCATTAATAGATCAGAAAGGAAGTAGAACAAAAGTAAGCTAGAGTCCTGGGGGATAGCTTTACAAAATAAGTGGTATTTGTATTGAATCTGGAAGATTGAATAGGATTCAACAAAGAATGGGGCAAAAACATTTCACTTGGGGGGAACTACATAAACAAAGGCTAAACTGAGTAGTACTCATGCCACTCATAATAATTTCTATCTTACCCAATTCCAAATGGAATTGAGGCAAATTTAGAAGAACAACTATCAGTACAGCTTGAAATAACATTAAATGGTTACATAACACAGAAAAACATAAGCCTTACATTTATCTCTGAATTTCCTCACAATGAAATAAAGAAAGGTAAACATGACAGTTTATCTGATGGAAGTATAGTAATTCTTTAGATGAAACATGATTTTGTCTGCTCCTAAATTCTAAGTTGGCATGTAATAGCATTGAAGAGCATAATAGACAGAATGTATTTGGTAGTAATATTAGTAAGAAACAAAACTCATATTGTGGCTCTTTGTTTTCTGATCTTTGAATTTCTTTCCATTTACCCAGGGGGTGGGAAAGGAAGGAGAAATTGTACTAGAATTTATGGGCCACATTGAATTTTCATCACATGTGAATGCAATTCATTGTGTAGCACTTAACTCATCTGTCTACTGGTCACTTGAAGGGAGGTTCAGAAATGTCATTTAGCTATGGTCCAGGAAAGTAAGGAGAAGGATTTGTGCATTTGACAGAAATTTAAGAGAAAACTTTCTGATAGGTATTGACATTGTGTGTGGGTAACTGAAGCAAGATCCAGATGATTTTGATGTCAAGTATTTTTGTGAAAATTAGAGAACCTGATTGGCACTCCTTGGTGAAAGAAAACAATTCTATTTATCTCTAATAGCAGAGTGGGGGTGCGATAGGGGCTGGGTGTCTTCATTAAGAACCAAATTTTAGTGTAGTATAGGAGACGGATTGGTTGCATTTCAAGAGTTCGGTTGGGAAGATAAGAAGATATTTTAGATACTGCTAAAATAACAGTTTAGAATAGAAAGATTCTGAATGCCATACACCATAACACTAGAGGACTAAAATAAAACTTCTTAAATAAGCAACACAGTCTTGGTTAATTGGCCCCCATTCATCCAGTTACCTAATAGAAGTCTCAGCATCATTATCAAATTTTCCCTCTCCTTCTCTTCCCAAGAAGAGGCTTGACAAATAATAAGAGATTGACAAATAATAGATTTTTTAAAGTATTGTTATCTAAAACAATAAATATTTTTATTTTCTAATATAATTGCTTTCTGAAAGCTATTTGTATAATACTTTGAAATTTCTTGCCTTATGGTCTATTACATAGTCTGTATCTATAAATATTCTACCTACCCTTATAAAGAATGTGTCTTCTCTAATTATTGTGCCAATAAATCAAAATGCCAATTGTCTTGCTTAGATGATTTTTTTTTATTTTTTAATATTTGCCTCTTCGATCTATTAGTTAAGGAGAAATGTTAAATCTCATACACTGAAGCTAGATTTATTGGTTTCATCTATAATCCTTGACAAAGATGGCTTCAGTTTTGCTAAACTTGGCACAAGATTTTTCCTAACTTTAGGTCCCTGTTGAATTTTTCCTTAGAACATTTACTTTAAAAAACTTAAACAGTTGAGCCTTAAACAACATGGGAGTTAGGACACCAATTCACATGCACTTGAAAGTCTGTATATAACTTTTGAGCCTCCCTTCCCCAAACTTAATTATTAATAGTCTACTGTTTACTAGAAGCCTTATTGCTACCATAAACAGTTGATTAACACGTATTTTGTATATCACATGTACTATATACTATATTCTTAAAATACAGTAACCTAGGGAACAAGTTATAAAATAGAGAAAATACATTTACAGTACTATAAAAAAATCTGCATATAAGTGGACCCATGCAGTTCAAACCCAGTTGTTCAACGGTTGATGGTATAGCTAATTTTATGTAAGTTTAATTTAAAACTGCATTTTTACATTTGTTTACATTTCTATTAGCTGCAAATTATGGTATGCATGGTTGTGTTTGTGTAAGTTTTGATAAATTTTAACTTTTTGTAATATATTTGTGTTTATTTATGGTAGTTAATGATAAAATAGAATATATATATTTTAAGCACTCATGGCATAGCTAATTTTTCTGAATGTGTTTGATATTTCAGGGCTATTCTGTTTGTATGCAAGTTTTTTTCCAAACTGTCTGAAATTCCCCGAAGCTTTCCAATACATTGAAAAAAAAACTGAATATAAGGGGGACCGATGCAGTTCAAACCCATGTTGTTCATGGGTCAACTGTAATTATAAACTGATTCTCTGTATTTTTGATACGTAAATCTTTTAAAAGCCTTTTTTTTTTTTTTGCCAGTTTTACAAACCAGGGTGTCTTTCTCAAGTACCTGGGAGCCATTCCTCTGAAACGTAGTCACCAAGGTATGGGAGCAATTTAACTGTACATCAATATATGAATGGGTAAGAAACATGTAGTACACAGACACACACACACACACACACACACACACACACACAGACGAATACTACACAGCTGTAAAAAGGATGAGATCTTGCCATTCATGAAAAAATGGATGGACCTAAGGAGTGTAATGCTAAGTAAAATAAGTTAGACTGAGAAAGATAAATACATATGATGTCAACTCATGTGGAATAAAAATTAAAAGAGAAATGAATAAACAAACAAAAAGCAAAATCAGACCTATAAATACAGAGAACAAACTGATGGTTGCCAAAGGGAAAGGATGTGGGGAAGTGGAAAATACAGACTTTTGGTAATGGAATGAATAAGTCATGGAAATAAAAGGCACATAACACCATAGGGAATAGAGTAAATGTTATTGTAATAGTTGTCTAGTGACAGATGGTAGCTACACTTGTGGTGAGCATAGCATAATGTAGAGAAGTTGAGTTACTATGTTGTACACCTGAAACTAATGTAACATCATGTGCCAACTATAATCAAATTGAAAGAAAGAAAGAAAAGAAAGAAAGAAAGAAAGAGCGAGCTGCTTGCTCTCTGGGAGGGTAGGAACTTGACTTCAAGGATACCTTGCTCCAAGCTACAAAACTGCCTTCTTATTAAAGATAACATAGTAGGTTTATTTTCCTTTGAATAAAACCAATTAGCAAATACATACGGCATTTTCTTTCAGGCATCTACATTTCAACAGACACATTCCTAAGACCTTCTTTAAACTACTTCAATTTTTTGAATAAGACTTGTCTTGATGTAGATACTGTATATTTGGATTGCATATCAATGTAAAGGAAGGTCTATGTTTACAAATTGTCAGGGATTACCCCTTTTATTGCTGTTACTTTACACATAAATGTTAGCAGAGGTCACCAGGCTTCCAATTACTATACTGGGTGGATGTTTTCTATACTTCCTTGACTCTAGGTGTGGAGTCAAGTGTCTTGACTCTAGGTGTGGGTCTCAGATTCAACACCTTTCCCCTACATGTGCATACCCTTTGACAAACCTATGCCTGTTTCCCTGTTCTTCTTTTTTTCTTTTTTCAAGTTTTTATTTAAATTCCAGTTAATACACTGTAATTAGTTTCAGGTGTAGGATTTAGTGATTCATCACTTACATAGAACACCCCATGCTCATCACAACAAGTGCCCTTCCTAATACCCATCATTATTAACACTTAAGAACCCACCCCCTGGACCACAGTTTGTTTTCTATAGTTAAGAGTCTGTTTTATGGTTTACCCCCCTTTCCCCCCCCCTCTATGTTTATCTGTTTTGTTGCTTAAATTCCACAATTCCACAAAGGAGTGGAGTCATATGGTATTTGTCTTTCTTTGACTGACTTATTTCACTTAGTATTATTGTACTTTGACTTTCCATCCACATCATTGCAAATGATAAGATTTCATTCTTTCTTATAGCTAATATCCCATTGTGTATGTGTACACACACACACACACACACACACCCCAAATCTTTATCTGTTCAGCTGTTGGGCATTTGGGCTCTTTGCATGATTTGTCATTTATTTCTTTTTCAAATTTTTATTTAAATTCCAGTTAAAATACAGTGTAATACTGATTTCAGAAGTAGAATGTAGTGATTCAAAACTAGCATATAACTACCAGTGCTAAACACAATACATGCTCTCCTTAATACCCATCACCCATTGAGCCCATCCTTCTCCCAACTCCCTTCTGTCAACCCTCAACTGGTTGTACTAGTTAAGAGTCTTGTATGATTAACTTCCCCCTTTTCCCCCTTCTCTATGTTCATCTGTTTTATTTCTTAAATTCCACAATGAGTGAGATCATATGGTATTTGTCTTTCTCTAATTTATTTTGCTTAGCAAAGTACACTCTAGCTCCATCCACATCTTTGCAAATAGGACGATTTCATTTTTATTGATGGCTGAGTAATGGTTCATTATATATATATAATATATAATGTATATATTATATATGTGTATACACATACATAAACACACACACACATATACATATACCAACTATTCCTTATCCATTCATCGTTTGATGGATATTTGAGTTTTTCCATAATTTGGCTATTGTTGATAATGCTGCTATAAACATCAGGGTGCATGTGTCCCTTTGAATCAACATCTTTGTATCTTTTGGGTAAATACCTAGTGCAATTGCTGGGTCATGGTGTAGCTCTATGTTTAACATGTTGAGGACTCTCTATACTGTTTTACAGAGTAACTGCACCAGTTTGCATTGTCCCCAACAGTGCAGGAAGGTTTCCCTTCTCTACATCATCGCCAGCGCTTGTTTTTTTTCCTGTGTTGTGGGTTTTAGCCATTCTGACAGATAAGAGGTGGTATCTCATTGTGGCTTTGATTTGTATTTCCCCAATCAGGGATGCTGAGCATCTTTTCATGTGTCTACTAGCCATTGTATATCTTCAAATAATGTCTATTCATGTCTTCTACCCATTTCTTCCCTGGATTATTTGTCTTCTGGGTGTTGAGTTGGATAAGTTTTTAAAGATTTTGGGTACTAATCCTTTATCAGACATTCCATTTGCAAATATCTTTTCCCATTCTTTCCATTGCCTTTCAGTTTTATTGCTTATTTCACTGTGCAGAATAGCCTTATCTTGATGAAGTCCCAATAGTTCATGTTTGCTTTTGTTCCCCTTTCCTTTGGTGATGTGTCTAGTAAGAAGTTGCTATGGCCAAGGTCAAAGAGGTTGCTGCTTGTATTCTTCTCTCTCCCTTACCCTTAGGTCTTTTGATGGTTTCCGTCTCACCCTTAGGTCTTTCATCCATTTTTTTTAATTGCAAATAAAAAGTTTAATTTCAGAAACTGAGTTCGCCGTTTATAAATACACTAATACACAGTCCATTTTGAATATATTTTTGTGTATGGTCTAAGAAAAGTGGTCCAGTTTCATTCTTGTGCCTGTTGTAGTCCACTGTTCCCAACACCATTTGTTGAAGAGACTGTCTTTTTTCCACTAGATTCTGATTCTTGCTTTTTCCGAGATTAGTTGACCATATAGTTGTGGGTCCATGTCTGGGTTTTCTATTCCTTTCCATTGATGGATGTGTCTGGTTTTGTACCAGTACTATATTGTCTTCAGGACGGCAGCTTTGTAAAATAGCTTGAGACCAGAATCATGTGATGCCTTCAGCTTTGATTTTCTTTTTTAGGATTTCTTTAGCTATTTGGGGTCATTGTAGTTCCATACAAATTTTAGGATTGTTTGTTTTAGTTCTGTGAAGAATGCTGGTAGTATTTTGATAGGGATTGCATTACATGTATAGATTGCTTTGGGTAGTATAGACATTTTCACAATATTCTTCCAACAATGTTCATGGTGTGTTTTTCTAGTTCTTTGTGTCCTCTTCAATTTCTTTCATAAATGTTCTATAGTTTTCAGACTACAGATGTTTTTACCTGTTTGGTTAGGTTTATTCCTAGGTATCTTACGGTTTGGGATAGAACTGTAAATACGATCGATTCCTTGATTTCTCTTTCTGTGGCTTCAATATTGGTGTATAAAATTGTAACACATTTCCATACATTGATTTTATACCCTGAGACTTTGGTGAATTTGTGTTTCAATTATGGCATTTTTTTTTCTGGAATCTTTTGGGTTTTCTACAGAGTGTCAGGATAGCTGCAAAGAGTGAAAGCTTAACTTCTTCCTTGCTGATATAGATAATTTTATTTCTTTTTGTTTGATTGCTGCAGCTAGGACTTCCAGTAATACATTAAATAACAATGGTGAGCGTGGACATCCCTGTTTTGTTCCTGACCATAGATGAAAGGCTCTCAATTTATCCCCATTGATGAAGATATTAACTGTGTGTCTTTCACATATGGCCTTTATGATGGTGAGGTGTATTCTATCTATCCCTACTTTGTTGAGGGTTATCAAGAATGGATGTTGTATTTTGTCAAATGCTTTTGCTGCATCTATTGAGAGGATCATGTGGTTCTTACTGGGTCTTTTATTGATGGGGTCTATCACGTTGATTGATTTGCGAATATTATTCTTGCCCACCAGGAATAAATCCCACTTGATCATGGTAAATAATTCTTTTAATGTACTGCTGGATTCAACTTGCTAGTATCTTGTTGAGAATTTTTGCATCCAAGTTGATCAGGGATATTGGCCTGCAATTTTCCTTTTTAGTGGGGTCTTTGGTTTCGGAATCAAGGTAATATTGGCCTTGTAGAAGGAGTTGGAAGTTTTCTTTCCGTTTCTGTTTTTTGGAACAGTTAGAGAAGAATAGGTGTTAACTCTTCCTTAAATGTGTAGTAGAATTCCCCTGGGAAGCCATCTGGCCCTGGACTGTTGTTTTTTGGGAGATACTTTATTTCTGATTCAATTTGTTCGCTGGTTATAGGCTGGTTCAAATTTCCTGTTTCTTCCTGTTTCAGTTTTGGTAGTTTATATGTTTCTAAGAATTCATCCATTTCTTCCAGATTGCCCAGTTTGTTGGCATATAATATTTCATAATATCCTCTTATAATTGTTTGTATTTCTGTTGTGTTGGTTGTGATATCTCCTCTTTCATTCAGTATTTTATTTACTTGGGGTTCTGTCTCTTCTTTTTGATAAGTCTGGCTAGTAATTTATCAATTTTATTAATTTGCAAGAGCCAACTCTTAGTTTCATTGGTCTTTTCTACTGTTTTTGTTTGTTTCTATATCATTTATTTCTGTTTTAATCTTTATTTCATTTCTTCTTCTGGCTTTATGCTTTATTTGCTGTTCCTTTTCTAGCTCCTTTAGGTGTAAGGTAAGTTTGTTTATTTGAATCTTTTCTTCTTGAAGTAGATCTGTATTGCAATCTACTGCTCTTTTATGACCCCCTTTGCTGCATCCCAGGGGTTCTGGACTGTTGTGTTTTCATTCTCAGTTGTTGCCATGTACTTTATAATTTCTTATTTAATTTCCTGGTTATTTCATAGGATGTTCTTTAACCTCCATGTATTTGTGGACTTGCAAATTTTTTTCTTGTGGTTGATGTAATTTTCATAGTGTTGTGGTCTGAAAATATGCATGCTATACTCCCAATCTTTTCGTACTGGTTGAGGCCTGATTTTTAATCCAGTATGTGATCTTTTCTGGAGAATATTCCATGTGCACTTGAGAAGAATGTATGTTCTGCTTTAGGATAAAATGTTCTGAATATGTCTTAGAGGTCATCTAGTCCAGTGTGTTATTCAAAGTCATTGTTCCCTTGTTGATTTTCTGTTGAGATAATCTGTCCATTGCTATAAGTGGGGTGATACCCTGCTATTGTGTGTATTATTATCAATGAGTTTCTTATTAATTGACTTATATATTTGGGTATTCCCCAGTTGGGGGTATAAATATTTATAATTGTTAGATCCTCTTGTTGGACAGACACTTCTATTATAATATAGTGCCCTTCTTCAACTCTTGTTACAGTCTTTGGCTTACAATCTAGTTTTTCTGATATATGTATACCTACTCCGGCTTTCTTTTGATGTCAATTAGCATAATAAATTGTTCTCTATCTCTTCACTTTTAATCTGGAGGTATCTGTACGTCTAAACTTAATCTCATGTAGGTAGCATATAGTTGGATCTTGTATTTTAATTCATTCTGATACCCTATGTCTTTTGATTGGCCCATTTAGTCCAGTTAGATTCAGAGTGAATATTTAGTGCCATTTTATTACCTGTAGAGTCATGGTTTCTGGAGATTTTCTCTGTTCTTGTCTAGTCTTTGTTGCTTTGGGTCTTTCTTTCCCACTCAGAGTCCCCTTTAACATTTCTTGCAGAGCTGGTTGGTCACCAACTCCTTTAGTTTTTGTTTTTCTGGGAAAGTCTTTATCTCTCCTTCCATTCTGAATGACAGCCTGCTGAATAAACTATTCTTGGCTGAATATTTTTCCCCTTCAGCATGTTGACTATTTCATGCCACTCCTTTCTGTACTGCCAGGTTTCTGGGGAGAGATCTTGTGCTAACATGATTTGTTTTCCCTTATAAGTTAGAAACTTTTTTTTTCTTGCTGCTTTCAGGATTTCCTTATGTCTGTATTTTGCTAGTTTTACTATAATATATCTGGGTATTGGCTGACTTTTGTTGACTTTGCGAGTTGTCTGTGTCTCCTGGATTTGGATGTCTGTTTCTTTCCCTAGAAGAGGGAATTTTTCAGCTATAATTTGCTCAAATTAACCTTCTGCCCCTTTTTTTCTCTCTCCTTCTGGAACTCCAATGATATGAATTACGCTTTATGAACTCTCTGAGTTCCCTAAGTGTACTCCTTGATCCACTATTTGGTCATTATATCCAATTCATTTTGCATCTCAGTTCTAGAATTTTTTATTTTGGCCGGACTAGTTTTTAAAAATTTTATCTTGATGGTAAGGTTCTCTCTGGTTTCTTCTATGCTTGTCTCAAGCCAGCTAGTATCCTTTCGATTGTTGTTTTAAAATCTGGTTCAAAATATTACTTATATCTATTCTGATTAGCTCCATGACTTTTTGTTCTTTCTTTTGGGATGAGTTTCTCTGTATTGGTATCTTGTCTAGGACTCTGTTTTGTTGTTTTTTTTTTTTTTTTTTTTTTTTTTTTTTTTTTTTTTGGCGTGTGTGTTAGGAAAGCCTGTGCCTGGTCCTATTTCTCCTACAGCTGAAGCTTTGCAGCCCTCACTGATCAGTAGATCTGGTGCTTGTGGGTGTTTGTGCTAGCCTTCCAGGGGTGGGGCCTGCTGCTGCTCTGGCTTTCAATTACACTTGCCCTCATGAAAAAAAGGCACTTGCAGAGCACAGGGGGTACAGCTTGGTGGGTGCAGGTCAAACCTCCACTGTGTACACTGTGCTGCTCACTGAATTCCATCTGTGCTGATGTGATGGGTTAAAAATAGTGGCACCTCGCTCTCTTCCCTGGAGAGGGGAGCGTGTGCCTGCTACTCTTTAGGAAGTCCTCAGAAAAAAGCAATCTCCTCTTCTGTGTCCCAGGCTTCTCTTAGATCGCTGCCTTCACCCTGTCTATGTCTGAGTTATCTGCTCACCCGGTGGCACAGTGCCCTTGTGTTTTATATTAGGCGGTTGTCTGGGATTCAAAACTCTAAATTTTAGGGATGTGGTGTGGCAGAGACCCATGCTGATCCTCTGGGTAGGGTCTTGCTATGCTGTGACTGGTGCTGGCTTGTCCCAGAAAAGCAGGTGCATGACTGTGCAGGGGCTTGGATTTGATGGTAAAGTGCAGCTAAAAGCTGGCATCCAGGTTAGCTCCCCTCAGCAGACTTCTCTGCAAGTATGCTAATGAATGGGGCAGCTCTGTGGTTCCTGCCAGCTCTTTTTTCTGAGAGGCAGTGCTGCCTCTCCAAATGCACTCTAAGAAAGGGAACTGTCTCCCCCAGCTTGGTCTAGGGGATTCGCAGAACACGGTGTCCAAGCCCAGGCCTCTGTCTTCCTTCTCCATAGGAGCAACACTACCCCTACCAAGCTCTATTCAGCAATGGCACGGACTTGTAAAACTTCAGACCTTGAGCTCCCCTGCTTGTAAAAATTTGTGATAATCAGCCTCTCTCCTTTTCCCAGTCATTGGCTTTGAAGAAGTGTTTTTCTTGTGCAATCCCCTGTGTGTCACTGGCTCTCGCTCTCTCGCTCTCCTTAATCTATGACGAGGGCTCCTTCCCTTCCACAGCACCCATGATTCTTTTCTCCCTCAAATCACATTTCCATATCTCCTACCTTCCATGATGTGGGCTTTCTCTCCCTCTAGTTGTGCAGTTCTCTCAGTCCTTGGATCGATTTCCTGGATATTCAGAAGGATTTGATAATTACCTAGCTGTGTTCAAGGTACAGGGAAATCATAAGGTCCTCGTACTACTCCACAATCTTAGCTCTTCCCTCCTTCCATAATTTGGCTGTGTATTTGTCCCTTTGAATCAGCATTTTTGCAGTTTGGGGTAAATACCTAGTATAGTAGTGCAGTTGCCAGGTCACAGGGTTGTTCTATTTTTAACTTTTTTTAAACTTTTTCTTTATTGTTTATTTATTTTTGAGACAGCATGAGTGGGGGAGAGGTAGAGAGAGAGACACACACTGAATCTGAAGCAGGCTGCAGGCTCTGAACTGTCAGCACAGAGCCCAAAGTGGGGCTTGAACTCATGAGCTGTGAGATTATGACCCGAGTCAAAGTCAGCTGCCCAAACAACTGAGCCACCCAGGTACCCTTATTTTTAACTTTTTGAGGAAACTCCATACTATTTTCCAGAGTGGTTGTACCAGTTTGCATTCCCACCAACAGTATAAAAAAGGGTTCTCCCTTCTCGGTATCCTTGCCAGCATCTGTTGTTTCCTGTATGGTTAATTTTAGCCATTCTGACAGGTGTGAGGTGATCCCTAGACCTCTGGTTTCTGGCATCAGCATTATTCCAAGATAGCTCTAGTTTCTGAAGTCACTTACCATTCTTCTTTTAGATTTGTGTTTTTTGTTGTACTTTTGTGTTTTTGAAATATTTCTTTTTGAGGAGCTCAGCAATGAATTTTAGGTATACTTGACATAATTTATGTAAGTGCTAAATAGAAATCTAGAAGTACAAAAAAAAGAACATAGTGAATAAAAAATCTGAATTTGATTCAGTAGATTATAGAAAACTTGTGAATGATTTTCTATGGGGAATGCAATATTTTGGACAAGATTGTGGCCTGAGAGGAGTTTTATGAGAATTTGGGGGAAATAAAAGTTGGAGTGATAAAACTTTCCTGATTAGAAAATGAAGCATATGGGTTTGAAGGTGGAATGAGGTACTTGTTCTCAGTATGACAAGAAAATGCACTGGTGACATCCTCCAAGCGACAACCGGGCAGTTAGTTGCATTATGACTTGGCATTTGGTACACAAGTATAATCTATTTATTTTTTATTATGTTAGCATTAGACTCAAACTCAAAACTATCTGATTTTTTTTTTTTTTTTTTTTTTTTTGGCTTAGCAGCTCTCAAAATAAAACAACAGGCACTTGGGCTGTTTTACCCCATTTCAAGCTGAAATCCTTTCTGAGATGTGAAATAGGTCACCTTATGACCTCTCTTCTCCCTTGGGGAAATGTTAATAGTAATTGTTTTATAGTTCCCAGGGACATGGCATGAGATTCAATTAGTAAATTAATAAGGGGTTATCTACACTGAAGGAATGTGTTGTTTTCAATCTCAGTGCTGACCCAGGAAAAATTTTACCAGTGAATCACACTTCTTTATTTCTTATAACCAGTCAAAGCTGAATAATGGGGGAAAAAATCTAGATTCTCAATAGTCACAAGGATAGCAGTATGAGATGCACATGACATGCACATGATGCACAAGGATGCACATGAGATGCACATGAAAATAACTCATAATTTTTTGATGTCTCTTCATGTGACAAAACCTTGAAATTGAATTTGATTGCTCCAAAATGAAGATAACATGTAAGTAGATAACATAAGAGAAAAATAACGGTCTCACATGGGCTCACTTTTTCTTTGGCAGTAAATTGGCATTAGGAGGTATGAGATATTAGCTCAGAGCACACTGGCATGCCTTTGTGGTTTCACAGAGACGCCTCATATTGATGCTTTGACCAGTGCTTAAATTTGGAGATATGAAGAGTCCTTTCATTTTTGGATTGGCCACAGAATGCAAGTGGCTGAAAATGACAATGATTAAAGAATTTAATAAAGCCTTTAGTACATGACAGCTATAGAAATTCCTTGTTATGTAATGACTTGATTTTTGGCAATGCCTATGAGTTTCCTTCTCCTCAAGTTGAAAATGGGTGCTTCCAGAATTTCTGTGGGGGAGAGCTTTGGCTGTCAAGCGTGGTGGCAGTGGCAGTGGTGCAGTTGCAGGAAGGTTGGGGGGCTTTTTCTAAACCTGTGTTTGTTTTGCAAGCACACTGCTTTTAATATTACAGATAAATAAAAAAAATGCCTAAAATTATTTTTTTTCATGCTTAGTACAGGATTGAGGAAATCCCAATGGTCTGTATCAATGATGTATTAAAATTACAGGTCTTAGGGAGACTGGAAATAATGAGGGTGCTGACGCCCCAAAATACCCATTGTTGATACAGGCTTAGACATATCTTTAATATTACAGAAATGTCTTTAAAGGATTTTCTTCAAATATATTTTCTTCTTCTAAAAACAGTTCTACCCCCACTGTTGGTCGTGTTTTCTTGTTCTTTGGGTAGTGGAACCCTTCTAGATACAGATTTGAGGGATTAAAATAATCACAAAGTCATAGGATAAATGTATTACACTGTATTTTTACCATCTGTAATTCTAATATTCTCTTTTTACAATAATAGACAAATGGGAATTGCAAGGGATCTTAGAGATCTCCTGGTCCAACTTTGTGCTATAAACTAACATGCAGAGAAGTGGCTAGTTGTTCTGATTACTCGTTGGGATAGAAACTACTGAATGCTCCTAATATGCGTTCATTTAATTTTCATTGATGACAGAACCCAGATGGAAATGCGTGATTATCTTCTATTGATAAACACTTTCAGCCATGTGGTCATGTGGCTAAGTTCTAACCAATAAGCTGAAGTGTTGTATAGTACCTCTAAGATGTTGTCTTACAAAGAATATGTCCTTCATCTTTATTTTCTATTCCATTGCTGTAATATGATAGACTATCAAATGATGAAAAGAGCACTAGCTTCCATTCTAAATCAAGTATACAAGAGTCGCATCCTAGGGATGGTGTAGCTGAGAGTTTAAAGGAGCCTAAGTTTTTATAACTGTCATATGGGCACTAGAATGCCTAAGTGTGGACTTGTATCATAAGAGGGAGAGAGAGAGAGACACTTCCAATTTTTTTTTAAACCACTGTTACTTAGGGTTTTCTATCATATGAAATTGAATCTGTTCTTAAGTGGTATATCTGTGTAGTAGTATCACAGTACCTGAGAGCTTCCCTAACACTATTTTAATAGCTCATGAAATTGAGTTATTTTAGAATATATTTTGTTTGGTCATTAACTCAATATTTCCATATTTCTTATTTAATGTCAGGCTCTATGCTATGTACCAGTAGTTGGAAAGATAACTTAGAAATAGTAAATATTTTCAGAAAGCTCATGGACCAGCCAGGGAGACTTATACATAAACAGAACTCTGAAATATAGAGTAATTGAAGTCATTTACAAGTGATTTGGTGGAATCATGGAGGAAGTGATTGATTCTGCTTTTAGGTGAAAGGGACGGTTAAGAGGAGGAAGTACCTGAGGCATCTCTTAAGATATTTGTAGTTATACAGGTGAGAAAGAAGGGAGGTAAATTTTTGACAGAACATTATAAAGGGCTGAAGGCACAGCATAGAATGACACATCTGGGAAACATTGGTATAAATTAGAGCTATTGGGAGAGTAATAGGAGATTATGTTAGAGACAGTCCACACCATTTTATATCTGGTAAAAATGTCAAATGCTCTGAGCCTTTTAGATCAATGGTCCATGAAGGAAAAAAAAATGCTATCTGTGCCCTAAGCATCTTATACTTGCAAAAGGTTTGGATTTTGGAACATTTGATAGTTTTGATTAAAGTAAGGAGTTAACATTAATTGAACACTTACTATGTGCCAGAATTACGTACTTAATATGCCTTATTCATTAATTGATTATTAATTGACAAATGTATTTATTTTAGGGAGAGTGTGAGTGGGGGAGAGGGTGGGGTGGAAAGAATCTTAAGCAGACTCCATGCTCAGCGTGGGGCCTTATGCAGGGCTCAATCCCATGACCTTAAGATCATGACCTGAGCTGAAATCAAGAGTCAGACATTCAACCAACTGAGCCACCCACGCACCCCTGCATTATCCCATCTAATACAGCACCTTTTGGTGGTAAATGTTACCATGCCCACTTTACAGGTGGACATAGTAAATCCTATAAATAAAACATAATTTTCTAGCAAAAGAAATGAAAGTCAACTTCACACATATCTGCTTCCAGAGGCCAAACTTCACTAATTTTTTTTAATGTTTGTTTATTTTGAGAGAGGAGAGAGAGTACAAGCATGGGAGGGGCAGAGAGAGAGGGAGACACAGAATCGGAAGCAGGCTCCAGGCTCCGAGCTGTCAGCATAGAGCCTGACGTGAGGCTCAAACCCACCAGCCATGAGATCATGACCTGAGCCACCCAGGAGCCCCTTTTACTAAAATTTTTTAAAATTTAATTTAATTTAATTTAATTATTTAATTTAATTTAATTTAATTTAATTTAATTTAATTTAATTTAATTTAATTTTAGAGGGGATGGATAGAAGGGCAGGGAGAGAGACAGAATTTTAAGCAGGCTCCATGCTGAGCATAGAGCCTGATTTGGAGCTCAATCCCATGACTCTGGGATCATGACCTGAACTGAAATCGAGTCAAACACTTAACAACTGAGCCCCACGTACCCATTAATATTTAATCTATTTGTCTATCTACCTATATCCATCTGTAATTTCTCTATAAATTATTAGTCTTTAAAAATTTTTTTTTTAATGTTTATGTATTTTTGAGAGAGAGAGAGACAGAGTATGAGCAGGAGAGGAGCAGAGAGAGAGGGAGACACAGAATCCAAAGCAGGCTGTTCTGAGCTGTCGGCACAGAGCCCAACACAGGTCTCGAACTCACGAACTGTGAGATCATGATCTGAGCCCAAGTCAGATGCTTAAGCGACTGAGCCACCCAGGTGCCCCATATAAATTATGAGTCTTTTAGATAAAAAGAGATAATTTATTTGAATATCAGACACATTCAATATGGAGAGTGCTGCTGACATTGAAGTTATTAGAAGGAATACAAATATTTCAAAAGTAGCTGAATGACCATCATTCACATATGTAATACAAAAATATGTAACACAACACACATGCCACACATAATACATACTTGTACAGTACGTATATAATGCAAATGTGTGTCTATATAGCTAATCACAGGAAACTGGATCTGGAAGGAACCTTAGAAACTAATGTAGTAACTTTCTCAAAGTTTTAGAAAAATAAGCCTTCCAAGATTTTTGAATTTCTGAATTTTTGGCTCTTTGGCAAATCACTTGCTATTAATAAATACCTGTGGAGAATTTCTGAATTAAAGATAAGGTTTATGATGTATTGATGAAGGTAATTCAGAACCATTTGGAATAGGAGGAAGCATTTATAAAGTCATAAATAATGCAATCTAATGAAGATGTCAACCAGATGATGATGATTGTTCCAAGGAGTGAAGAATGAAAATGTATTTTGGTTTCTTCAGGAGACTTAACTCTTAAACATCTTTACTGGGAAGTTGTAAGTGGACTGCCAGTCCTGGAAAATGTATGAATTACTTTGCAAAGGGGGTGCATCCATGATAAAGAGGGAGACAACTGAAACCGAATCTATTATAGAATCCTTGGTCTTACTTTTTATTGCAAAATGTGGAATGTTTCAATAAATACTGTTTACTAGTCATGTTGAGTTATGTAATCATGAACCCTAGAACTGCTGAAGGACCTTAACGTCCTTGAGGGCATTGACTGACTTTTGCTTGGTCTGCATCCCCTTTTTTGTATTCTCGTGCTAGAATCAAGCAAGTATTAGTCAAATATTTAATTAAACTCCAGAAAAAGTTGCAACAGTCAAGCCTGTATACTTTGCAGAAAAAGAATTTACAGAAAAAGGAAGAAAATCTTTGGATTTCCTTTTATTTTTGTTCATTCCACAAACACACACCAAGAACCTGGTATATAAGGTCACTATGTTAGGTGCCGAAGGAGATGCAGATAGCCTCTTTGTAGAAACACGAGGTCTAATAGTAGAATTACGATGTGTACATAAACCCCAGTACCAGGTAAAGAGAGCAAAGTGGTAGGACAGGGTCTGTTCAGAGTGCTCAGGTGGGTATGTACTGGTTTCAAAAGAGTGGAGTAAAGTAGTTTCTGCCTCTCTATTTTCTTAAAAAATCATTCAAAACAATGACCAGAATAAGAAACGGAAACAAAAATACCTACTCCAATGAAAATACACTGATACCTATAAGCTTTGACCATAGTGATGACAGAGATGAGGCAAGTCAATTGTAAATTCCTATAGGGTTGATTATCAGTGGACATTCTGACCAGAAATAAGATAGTTTACACCCAGGAATATGGAGATAAGCTACAGGGGATCATAAGAAAATCTGCATATGGAGATAGATAACGTTTATAACCCTACCTTCCAAACCACACAGTTACCTACCCTTCCTCCCACTCCCATGGGAGGCTGGAGATTTATTTTCTGAGAAACCGAGCCACAAAGCCTTGAAATGCTGGGGGCGGAGGAGAGGCAGCTAGATGACATAGTGAAAATAGGAAGATTGGGTCTGCATACTGATTGGGAAACCCTGGAGCTATTCTACCCATCTCTAGAATTCTAGCAGTCATGTTTATGTACTGCATCTTCCCCAGTTATTCAGCAGAAAGACAATACAGACTCTGATCTTACTTCCCCCATCCTGCTGACATGGCTCCTTTTCCTGTTCCTGGCAACTAAAGGGATAATTGTTGGCACAGTAGCAGAAGCTGCTGCAGCCCTCCTGGCTGGTGGCCTTTTTGGTTGGTTCCCGGGCTATAGCAATTCTTAAATATTTTATCTTCATCCCCTCCTCTTACAGGGGACTGGATGGATTCTTCTCTGGAGATTCTTTTCTATGGAAAATACTTACGGAAATTTATATTTGTGTAAATACCCCCAGTAAGAATTACCATTATCCCCTAATTAAGACTAGTTTAAAAACAACCCACCCCAATGCACAATTTCCAATCAGCTTTTTAGTCTTTGCATATTAGACAAGGCTTTAATCTAAAGAAGAAAATCACATTAAGTAAAGAGTATGAAAAAAATGTAGGGAAAAGAAAAGCTTAGGCAAAAAACTTTAAATTTTATTGTTATTATTTTTTAAGTTTGTTGATTTATTTTGAGAGAGACAGAGACAGCATGAGCAGGGGAGGGGCAGAGAGAGAAAATCCCAAGCAGGCTCCACCCAGCACAGAGCTAGAAGGAGGGCTGGAAATCACAAAACTGATGAGATCATGACCTGAGCTGAAAACCAAGAGTCTGACACTTAACCAACTAAGCTACCCAGGCACCCCTCAGGCAAAAAACTTAAAACCATATAATTAAATACGCACTGAAGGAGCATCTCATCTTCAATGAGATAAGAGCACTATCTTCTATAACAGGAAAAGTTAGGAACCAGAAAGGACTCTGAAAAATTAAAAAAAAATACTAGCTCTAAAATATAAAAATTCAGTGGGCATGTGAGAAGATACTTAGTGTGCCTTCTGGCTAGATAGATATAAAAATAAGTGGTTAATAGGTTAAAAAACCAGGAAAATAGTTTTTTGAAGTTAGGCTGTCAGACATCCACCTAATGAGAATTAGGACAGGAGTTTCCACATTGCAGAGCTCCAGCAGATTCCTTATTTGTGACTGCTCTTCTTTGTCAAGTTGGAATTAGCAAGGATAAAGAGACCGTTGTTTTTTTTTTACCTCAGTTTTATTAAGATATAATTGACATAGAACACTGTATAACTTTGTGTTGTACAATATAATGATTTGTCTTGCATAGATTGAGAAATGACTATCATCAAACATCGATCATCTCATATATCTATCTATCTATCTATATATCTTGGGTGTGTATGCATGTCTGTGTGTACACACACACATACATACATACATTTTGCAATAAGAACTCTAGATCTACTGTCAACAACTGTCCTGTATATCATACAGCAATGTTAGCTATAGTCGTCATGTTGTACATTACATTCCTAGTACTTATTTACCTTAAAACTGGGAGTTTGTGCCTTTTTACCACTTTGGCCCAATTCTCCCTCCCCCAACTCCCCCTCCCCCCGCCACCTCACTGCCTTAGGTAACCCCAAGTCTGATCTCTTTTAAATTCAGTTTTGTTTTGGGCGCCTGGGTGGCGTAGTCGGTTAAGCGTCTGACTTCAGCCAGGTCACGATCTCGCGGTCCGTGAGTTCGAGCCCCGCGTCGGGCTCTGGGCTGATGGCTCGGAGCCTGGAGCCTGTTTCCGATTCTGTGTCTCCCTCTCTCTCTGCCCCTCCCCCGTTCATGCTCTGTCTCTCTCTGTCCCAAAAATAAATAAAAAACGTTGAAATTCAGTTTTGTTTTGTTTTGTTTTGTTAGACTCCACATATAAGTGAGATCAGTGTTTCTCTATCTCTGTCTGATTTACTTTACTTAACATAATACCCTCAAGGTCCATACATGTTTTTGCAACTAGGAGGATTTCATTAAGTTTTATGGCTAATGGTATATTATTTATATGTGATATATATCACATATAAATATCATATATATATATCACAATTTTCATATCTGTTCATTCATCAAGGGACACTTCTATGTTCTGGCTATGTGAATAATGCCCTCTATGAACACAGGGGTGCAGATAGCTCTTGAACATATATTTTTTTTTTTTTTTTACCTCCAGATATATTCCCAGAAGCAGAATTACATGCTCATATTGTAGTTCTATTTTTAACTTTTTGAGGATCCTCCATAATGGTTTCCCAGTGGCTGTACCAATTGACAATCCCACCAACAGTGCACAAGGGTTCCCTTTTCTCCATGTCTTCTCTATCATTTGTTATCTCTTGCATTTTTTATTCTTACAGGTGTGAAGTGATATCTCACTGTATTTTTGATTTGCATTTGCCCAGTAATTGGTGATGTTGAACATCTTTTTGGGCACTTGTTAGCTATTCATATATTTTCTTTGGAAAAAAATAACAATTTTTTTTGCTATTGAATTGTATGAGGTGCCTGCATATTTTTTATATCAAATCCTTATCAGATATATAGCTTACAGAAAAAAATTTCTCACTCTGTAGATTTATTTTGTTGACTGTATCTTTTGCTGTGCAGAAAGCTTTTAGTTGGCAGTTCCACTTATTTACTTTTGATTTGTTCTTAGTGAGTTAGGTGTCATATCCAAGAAAAATACCAAGGAAATTTTTCCCCATTTTTTTCCCCTAGGAGTTTTATGGTTTTAGGACTTCCATTTAAGACTTCAATCCATTTTAAGGTAATTTTTGTGAATGGTTCAAGATAGGGGTTTATTTTTATTCTTTTACATGTGAATATCTAATTTTTCAAACACCGCTTACTGAAGAGACTATTTTTTTTCTCTAGTGACTATTCTTGGTTCCCTTATCAAACATTAAGTTCACCATATACATTGGGATTATTTCTGGGCTTTCAGTTTTTTTCGTTGGTCTCTATGTCTGTTTTATACCAATACCATACTGTTTTGATTACTATACTTCATAGTACAAGTTTGAATCAGGAATTTGGATGTCTCCTGCTTTGTTCTTTCCTGGGATTACTTTGGTTATTGGGATTTTAGGTGGTTCCATATACATTTTAGGATTTTTTTTTTTTTGTAGAAAATGTTACTGTAATCTTGATAGGTATTTCATTGAATCTTGGAATGGCTTTTCATGCTCTTGGCATTTTAACAATATTTTTCCATCTATGAACGCAGGATACATTTCCTTTTGTGTGTGTGTCTTCAATTTCTTTCATCAGCATCTTATAATTTTCATTATAGAGATCTTTGATCTCCTTGGTTAAATTTATTCCTAAATAGTGTTTTTGATTCAATTGTAAATGGGATTCTTTTTCTTATTTATTTTTCAGATAACTCATGGTTAGTGGATGGAAACATGACTGATTTTTGTATGTAAATTTTCAATTCTTTGATTAGATTTAGCAGATTTTGGTGACATCTTTAAGATTGTCTCTGTATAAAATCATGTCATCCTCAACTAGAAACAATTTTACTTTTTTCTTTCTGATTCTCATTTCTTTATTTCTTTTTCTTGGCTGATTGCTTTGTAAAGGTCCAGTACAGGTATGCCTTAGAGATATTGTGGATTTGGTTCCAGACCACTATAATAAAGCAAGTACTGCAATAAAGGGAGTCAAATGAATTTTTTTGTTTCCCAGTGCAATAAAAGTTTATACAGTACTGTAATCTATTAGGTGTGCAATAGCATTATGTCTAAAACATAATGTACACATGTTTATTAAACTTTATTGCTGAAAAAATTCTCACCGCCATCTGATTTTTTTCAGTAGTTTGAAATCACTGGTCACAGATCATCATAACAAATACAGTAATAATGAAAAAGCTTGAAACATTGCAAGAATTACCAGAAAATGACAGAGACATAATGTGAGCAAATGCTGTTGGAAAAATGGTATTAATATACTTGGTTGACATAGGGTTACCATAAACCTTCCATTTGTAAAAAGACAATATATGCAAAATGCAATAAAGTAAGCCCAATAAAATGAGGTATGTCTGTATTATGTTGAAAAGGAATGGTGAGAGTGGGCACCCTTGTTTTGTTCCTGATCTTAGAAAATTCTTCAATCTTTCACCATTGAGTTTGATGTTATCTGTGGACTTGTCATATATGGCCTTTATTATGTTGAGGTGCACTCCTATATCTAATTGGTGAAGAGTTTTTAATCATAAAAAATGTTGAAATATGTCAAAAGCTTTTTGGCATCTTTGAAATCATGATGTTTTTCTTTCTCTTAATGCTATGCATCACACTGATTTGTGTGTATTGAACCATCATTGCATTCCAGGGAGAAATCCTACTTGGTTATGATAAACAGTCCCTTTAATGTGCTGTTGAAATTGATTTGCTAGTTTTAACTGAGAATTTTGGCATCTGTATTCATCAGGGATATTAACCTGTAGTTTTAACTTTCTGGTAGTGTCCTTTTCTGGCTTTGGTATCAAGATTATGCTGGCCTTGTAAAATGATTTTAAGAGTGTTCCCTTTGATTTTTTTGGAAGACTTTGAAAAGGATTGTCATTATTTTTAATAAAATGTTAAATAAAATTCACCCATGGAACCATCTGTTTCTGAACATGTCTTTTTTTGGGAGATTTCTGATGACTAATTCAATCTCATTACTAGGGATTGATCTGTTCAGATTTTATATTTCTTCCTGATTATCTTGGTAGCTTTTTGCATGTCTTTAAGAATGTATCCATTTCTTCTGTGTTATCCAGTTTGTTGGCATATAGCTGTTCATAGTAGCCTCTTATTGTTTACATTTCTGTGGTATCAGTTGTAATGTCTCCTTTTTCATTTATAATTTTGTCGATTTGGGTCTACTCTTTTTTCCTTGGTTAGTCTAGTTAAAGATTTGTCAAGTTTATCTTTTCAAAAAACCAACTTTTAGTTGGATTAATCTTTTCTATTTTTTTCCATTAATTGCTTTTATTTGTTTTTCTTCATATAATTTACTTCCTTCTGCTGACTTTGGCCTTATTTATTCTTTTTCTGGTTTCCTAAGGTGTAAAGTTAGTTAAACATTTGGGATATTTCTTGATTCTTAATGTATGCAATTTATAAACTTTTCTCTTAGAACTGCTTATGCTGTTTCCCTAAGTCCTGGTATATTTTCATCTTTGTCAAGAAACATTATCTCTTCTTTAATCCCCTTTCTTCTGATCCATTGGTTGTTCAGGAAAATGCTGTTTAGTTTCCATGTGTTCATGAATTTTGCACTTTTCCTCTTGTTATTTCTAGTTTCATGTCATTGTGGTCAGAAAATATACTTGATATAATTTCAGTCTTCTTGAATTTGCTAAGACTAATACATAGGGCCTAATACATGGTCTATCCTAGAAAATGTTGCATGTGCATTTGAGAAAAATGTGTATTCTGCTGTTCAGTAGAATGTTCAAGATATGATTGTTACATACAGTTGGTCTACAGTGTTGTTCAAATATGCTGTTTCCTTATTGATTTTCTGTCTGGATGATTTATCCAGTATTAGGAATGGGGTATTAAAGTTCCAAAGTATTGGTATACTACTGTTTATTTTTCCTTTTAGCTCTGTTATATTTCCCCCTTTATTAAAATTTAGATGCTCCAATATTGCATGCATTAATATTGACAGTTGTTATATCTCCTTTATGGATTGAGTCTTTGATCATTTTGTAATGGCCTTCTTTATCTCTTTTTACCATTTTTAGTTTAAAGTCTATTTTTTTATAATATAAGTGTAGCTATCCCTGTTTGTTGTTGTTGTTGTTGTTACCTTTTGCTTGAAAGGACTTGTACCATCTCTTCACTCTCACTGTCCATGTCTTGAAGGCTAATGTGAATCTCTTTAAGGCAGCAGATTATTGGATCTTATTTTTCTATTCATTCAGCCATTGTATACCTTCTGATTAGAGAATTCAGTCTGTTAATGTATAAAGTAATTATTGAAAGTTAAGGATTTAATATTGTATACTTTGATAATTTATCATGTTCTTTTGTGTAATTGCTGCAAATTTTATCCTTGTGGTTTACCATGTAGTCTACATAGAACATGTTCAAATTATAACACCGTATCTTAAGCTGATAGCAATTTAATTTCAATGCACTTTACACTTTATCCTCCTCACACTTGAGGTTATTGCCATTATGATACATGTGTTTTCTCATGCTGTGTAACAAATACAATAATTTGTTTTTAAGGTCAGTTTTGAATATTCATTTTTTTTTTACTAGAGTTGTAAGTGTATTATGTACTTCAATTAAAAAATTACACAGCCTAACTTTGTATATTTACCATTACCAGTAACTTTTACATTACCTTCTTACTTTTTGTGATGTTAATTAGCATAATTCTACTCAGAGAACTCTGAGCATTTCCTTTAAGACAGATCTGGTACGAACTCCTTCAGTTTCGTTTTGGAAAGTCCTTATCCCTCTTTAATTTTTGAAGAACAGTATGACTGGGAATACATTTTGGATTGGCAGTTTTTTCTTTCCATATTTTAAATATACCATCACATTCTCTAATGGAATGAAAGTTTTCTGTCAAGAAATGTGCCCATAGTCTTACTGGAGACTTCATTACATACAACTTCTCTCTTTGGCTGCTTTTTAAGACTTGAATTATAATGCATGTCAAGGTAACCCTGTTCAGGTTCAACCTATTTGGGGTCCTTTAGGTCTGGTAGGTCTAGATGTCTATTACTTGGCCCAGGTTTGGAAGTTTTTCAGCCAGTATTGCCTTAAATATATTCTCTGTCCCTTTCTCCTTCTGGATTTATGTGGACTTGTAATTGAACCATTTACATGGTTTTACATGTAAATGTAAACCACTTTTACATAATCCTTCTGGATTTACATAATGCTGATACTCTTTTCCTTTTGATCGTGTCCCATAAATTCTGTAAGTTTTCCTGATTCCTCTTTTTTTTCTTCTTCTTCTTTCACTGGGTAGTTTCAAATGTCATGTCTTCCAGGTCATTGATTCTGACCTCAGCAGGTGAATTCTGTTGTTGAAGTTCTCTGGTAAATTCTTTAGTAATTGTACTTTTCAGCTATTGGATTTAATTGTTTGTATTTTTTGTTGAAAATCTAATTTTGTACATGCATTGTTTTCTAATTTTATTTAGTTGTCTGTGAGTGCTTGCAGGGGAGAGGGGCAGAGGGAAAAACAAAGAACCTTAAGCTGGCTACATGCTCAGTACATAGACGAAAGTGGGGCTTAATCAAGATCCTGGGATCATGACCTGAGCTGAAATCAAGAATTGGATGCTCAACTGAGCCAACCAGGTGCCCCTATTTTTTTTTTGAAAGACAGAAAGACATCTCTGTCTATATATGTCCATATACATAAATATTTATATCACACACACACACACACACACACACACACACAAACACATACACACACACACACACACACACATTCTTTTTCAGAGTAAACAATAGTAAGCGTCCATTAAGGAATTTGTCACACTGTGATGATTTCTTAGGGTTTTCCAAGACTGGCTACCTCTAAGGTCAAGGCCATGCCATTACCTTCATGGTATCTTGAGTGAATGATGAATTGTTTGGCATCTGAAAAACACTTGAAGGATTTCTACTGAAAGAATAAAAAAATGAATGAATAAATACACTTACACACTTTATTCCACAAAGCCCTTATTTGATGAATACTGGTGTCAGGTATATACTGTGTATGCACAAGAAACTATGCATCCTGTGGATTCTGAAGTGATGGATTCCTGGTCCCTGACTTCCAGATACTCATAGTCCTTGGTGGAGACATAAACCAGATAAATGTGTTAAGTGCCTGGGCATCTTTCATGAAGGTGCATCGTTCAAGTTGCATCACACTCTAAATGAGATGGGTAGATTTTTAGGCTGATTATCTGTGTGCACTCATGTGGAAATAATGCACTTCAAATGGAATGATAAAAATTTACCTGAGTTCATGGATAGTATGTTAAAAATAACAAAGTCAAAGGATAACCATAGGAGAGTATTAAAAGAACTTTTATAATTTGGTATAGTTGAAATGCGTACCAATAAAATTAGGTGTTCATTTTCTATTCTAATTGTTCCCTTAATATATAAGTCCAAAGTAATAAAAATACTTTTGCTTGAAAAAATTCTTTACTGTGCCAATTAACACTTTGAGTTGTGATTAAACATTCACAAATTTAATGACTTTCAAGGGAGCCTTAAATCTGGAGGATGTATCTCTTCCATAGACATCTGTTGCCATTGAAACATATCTCACTTTATTATTCAAACATAAGCTGTGTTTTTAAAAACCACAATCTGGGGTGCCTTGGGGGCTCAGTTGGTTAGGACACAGACTTCGGCTCAGGTCATGATCTCACAGTTTGTTAGTTTGAGCCCTGCGTCAGACTCTGAGCTGACAGCTCAAAGCCTGGAGCCTGCTTCAGAT
Source organism: Panthera onca (assembly GCF_046562875.1). Taxonomy (NCBI): domain Eukaryota; kingdom Metazoa; phylum Chordata; class Mammalia; order Carnivora; family Felidae; genus Panthera; species Panthera onca. Next base: position 49,544,047 of record NC_138344.1, read on the forward strand.
TCTGTGTCTCCCCTTCTCTCTACCCCATCCCTGCTCACGCTCTGTGTCTCTCTGTATAAATAATAAATAAATGTTAAAAGAAATTTTAAAAAACTCACAACCCTTAGAAAGGAAAAGAAAAATGATAGGAAAATGTCTGCTACCATTTTGTTACATATGTTAAATTTCTGATCTGAAAGGCTTAATGACAATACAAATATTTGACTAATTCTGCCATAATAATATCAAGGGTTTAGCTTAACGTGACCATACAAATCTGAAAAAACTAACTGCTCTTAAGCAAAAAATGGACAGTGAGAAGTAAATCGGAGTAATTGCCATCATATTAGTGTTTGAGCTAAATGAGTTAACATACCTGAAGTGTTTAGAATAGTACCAGGCATATTGTGCTCAATGAATTTTAGTTATTACTGTTACAGAAGTTATTTTTAGCTTTGTAGCACATATTTTATGAGATAGATTGTCCTTCCAGTTAAGATGGGGGAGCAATAGGGGGACCCTATGCTTACCTCATTCCTCAAACACACCTAGATAAATGGCAAATCATTCCAAAAACCCAATAAATTGATGTCAAAGCTGAGAGAACAAAATGCAGAACTAGAGGGAGAAAAGAAGCCATATCATGGAAGGTAGGAGGCATGGAGATGGGTTTCCAGGGAGAAAAGAATCTCAATTGCTGTGGACGGGAGGGAGCCTTGATCTTGGGCAGAGAGAGAGAGTGCTAGAGAAACAAAGTTTCACACGGAGGACTGCACAAGAGAAACGTTTCCCAAAACCATTGACTGGGAAAACTAGAGTGGCTGATAATTGCAAGTTTTTATAAGCAGCGAAGATGAAAGTCTAAAGTTTCAGATGTCTGCACCACTGCCAGGTGGATCCTGGCAGACACAGTGGCTTTCCTGTGGGGGAAGGAGGGCAGAGGCCTGGGAGTGGGTAGCATGGTTTGAGGATCCCCTGGGTTGCCCTGGGAGAGAAAGTTCCTCTTCTTGGAGTGCATTTGGGAGAGGTGGTATGGCCTCTCAGGGGACAGAAGAGCTGTCTGGAACCAAAATGATGCCCCGTTCATTAGCGTAGGAACAGAAATAACTGCTGAGAGCAGCAAACCTTGGTTCCAGCTTTTTACTGTACTTTACCATAAACTCCAAGCTGCTGCTTAACAGGGCGACTGGTTTTCTGGGACAAACAGGCCACTAGCTGCAAGGTGGTGAGACCCCCCTCTCAGAGGATCAGACCAGGTCTGCGCTGCACTGGGTCCCTCAAATTTGGAGTTTTGAAACCCAGTTGAATGCCTGAGATAAAAAAAAAAAAAAGTACAGTGCTGCCTGACAGACAGCTTGGGCACAGGGCAATGGCAGGGGTCTGATGGAAGCCAGGGACACAAGAAGAAAGTGTTCCCTCTTCTGTGAGGGGTGTGAACTCCCCACTCCAGAACTGATAGAGCAGAGTGATGCCATTTCCCCCACCCATCAAGACTGACAGACTTTAGTGAACAACACAGCAGCCCTCAGTGGAGGGTGGAGACATTTATACCAAGCCTCACTCTCCTGTGCCCTGCAAGTACATCTTTACTAGGGAGAGTGGTCCTGAGAACCAGTGGGGAAGGCTCCTTCCCCCAGAAGACCAGCACCAACCCCTTGCACACACCAAGTCCAGGGACGATGGGGTGCTAGAAATTTTAAGCTCTAGGGAAAATAGTCCTCTTAACAAGCCCACCAAAACACACCTAGTTAAAACACCACACATTGGACAAGGTCCAAACAGTCCTCACTGCAGGCAAGGAGAAACTGCAGAGGACTGACCTGAGAGAAAGAGCAGCTAAAGCACATTCTGAAACACTTCCTGAAGCGCCAGGCCATGGACAGTATTGGACAGCATTCTTAATAAAGCCATTACTCTCAGGAGCAGGAAATATAACACACTTTCGTAATGCACACACAAAAAATAGTTACCTGAACAAAATGACAAGACAGAGGAATTCACCAGAAAAGAAAAAACAAAACAGGTCACAGCTAGAGATTTAATCAAAACTGATATAAGTAATATGCCTGAACTAGAATTTAAAACAACAATCATAAGGATACTAGCTGGGCTTGAGTAAAAGCATAGGCTACAGTAGGGAATACCTTTCTTCAGAGATAAAACTACTAAACACTAGTCAGGTTGAAATTAAAAAATGCTAAAACAAAGATGAAAAACTGACTAACAACAAGGATGGACAAAACGAGGAACAAATAAGTGATCTAGAAAAAAATTATGAAAAATAATGAAGCTGAAAAGAAGGAAAGAAAAGTAGTGGATCACAAATGTATTATGGGACTCAATGACTCCATAAAGCACAGTAACATTCATATCATAGGAGCCCCAGAAGAAGAGAGGGTAAAAGGGGCAGAAGGTTTGAGCAAGTTATAGCTGAAAACTTCCCTAATCTGGAGAACGAAATAGACCTCCAAATCCAGGAGGCACAGAGAAATCCATTAAAATTAAACAAAAGCCAGAAAACAATAAGACATAATGTAGTAAAAGTTGCAAAACATGGAGGTAAGGAAAGAATCCTGAAAGCAACAAAGGAAAAGAATCTCTAATCTACAACAGAAGATAAGTCAGGTTAACAGCAGATCTGTCCACAGAAACTTGGCAGGCCAGAAGGGAGTGGCATGATATATTCATTGTGCTGAAGGGGAAAAATATGCAGCTGACAATACTTGATCCAGCAAGTCTGCCATTCAGAATAGAAGGAGAGAGAGAGTTTCCCAGAAAAATGAAAACTAAAGAGTTCATGACCACTGAACCAGCCCTGCAAGAAATATTATAGGGGACTCTTTGAGTGGGAAAGAAAAACTAAGACTAGCAACAAACACTAGAAAGGAACAGAGAAAATCTCCAGAAACAATGACTTTAATACAGTGGCACTAAACTCATATCTTTCAATATTCACTCTGATTGTAAATGGGATAAATGTGCCAATCCAAAAACATAGGGTATCAGAATGAGGGGAAAAAAAAAAGACCCATTTGTATGGTGTCTACATGAGACTACTTTTAGACCTAAAGATGCCTCCAGATTGAAGGTGAGGGAATGAAAGACTATCTATCATGCAAATGGATGTCAAAAGAATGCCAGAGTAGCCATACTTACATCAGACAAACTAGATTTTAAACCAAAGATATTGAAGCGTCCGACTTCAGCCAGGTCACGATCTCGCGGTCCGTGAGTTCGAGCCCCGCGTCAGGCTCTGGGCTGATGGCTCGGAGCCTGGAGCCTGTTTCCGATTCTGTGTCTCCCTCTCTCTCTGCCCCTCCCCCGTTCATGCTCTGTCTCTCTCTGTCCTAAAAATAAATAAAAAACGTTGAAAAAAAAAAATTTAAACCAAAGATATTGTAATAAGAGATGCAGAAGAGCACTAATGTATCATGACAAAGGGGTCTATCCAACAAAAAATCTAACAATTGTAAATATTTATGTCCCCAAACTGGGAAATACTCAAATATATAAGTCAGTTAATAAGAAACATAAATAAACTCACCTTTAACACCCCTCTTATAGCAATGGACAGACCATCTAAGCAGAAATTCAACAATGAAAACTAAGCTTTTTCTCTTCAGTCAAGAGCAAGACAGGGATGTCTGCTCTAACCATTGTTACTTAACCTAGTATTGGAAGTCCTAGCCTCAGTAATCAGACAACAAAAAGAAATAAAAGGCATCCAAATCAGCAAGGAAAAGTCAAGCTTTCACTATTTGCAGATGGCATGGTACTTTATGTAGAAAATCTAAGAGAGTCCATCAAAAAGTTACTAGAACTGATGTACAAATTCAGCAAAGTTGTGGGATATAAAATCAATGTACAAAAATCTATCACATTTCTATGCACCAATAATGAAGCAGCAAAAAGAGAAATCAAGGAATTGATCCCATTTGTAATTGCACCAAAACCCAAGATAACTAGGAATAAATCTAACCAAAGAGCTGAAATATCTGTACTCTGAAAACCATAGAGCACTTGTAAAAGAAATTGAAGATGACACAAAGAAATAAAAAAACGTTGCATATCATGGTTGGAAAAACAAATATTGTGGAAATGTCTATATTACTCAAAGCAAGCTACACATTTAATGCAATCCCTATCAAAATACCACTAGCATTTTTGACAGAGCTAGAACAAACAATCCTAAAATTTGCATGGAACTACAAAAGACCCTGAATAGCTAAATTAATCTCAAAAAAGCAAAGCAAAGCTGGAGGCATCGCAATTCTGGAAATCAAGCTGTATTACAAAGCTGTAGGTATCAAGACAGTATGGTACTGGCACAAAAACAGACACATATATCAATGGAAAAGAAGAGAAAATCCAGAAATGAACCCACAACTATGTGGTTAGCTAATATTTGGCATAGCAGGGATGAATATCCAGTGGAAAAAAGACATTCTCTTCAACAAAGAGTACTGGGGAAACTAGACTGTGACATGCAGAAGAATGAAACTGGACCACTTTCTTACACCATACACAAAAATAAATTCAAAATGGATGAAATACCTAAGTGTGAGACAGGAAACCATCAAAATCCTTGAGACAGGAAACCATCAAAATCCTAGAGGAGAACACAGGCAGTAACCTCTTTGACCTTGGCCTTAGCAACTTTTTACTAGACATGTTGCTGCAGGTAAGGGAAATAAAAGCAAACATAAAATATAGGGACTTCATCAAGATAAGAAGCTTCTGCACAGTGAAGGAAACAATCAACACAACTAAAGGACAGCCGGTGGAATGGGAAAAGATACTTGCAAATGACATATATGATAAAGGGTTATTATCCAAAATGTATAAAGAACTTATCAAGATCAACATCCAAAAAATGAATAATCCAGTTAATAAAGGGGTTGAAGACATGAACAGACATTTTTCCAAAGAAGGCATCCCAATGGCTAACAGACACATGAAAAGATGTTCAACATCACTCATCATCAAGGAAATACAAATCAAAACCAAAATGAGATACCATCTCAAACCTGTCAGAATAGCTAAAATTAATAACACAGGAAACAACACTTGTTGGCTAGAATGTGGAGAAAGGGGTGCCCTAATTCTGAAGAACAGTATGAAGATTTCTCAAAAAGTTAAAAATAGAGCTATATGACACAGCAGTTGCACTACTGGGTATTTTTCCAACGAATACAATAATACTGAAGGGGCAAATATATCCTAATGTTTATAGTAACACTATCAACAATAGCCAAACTATTGAAAGAGTCCATATGTCTACCAACTGATGAATGGCTAATGAAGAAGTGGCATATATACACAATGGAATATTACTCAGTAATCAAAAAGAATGAGATCTTGACATTTGCAGTAATGTGGTTAGAGCTAGAGTGCATTATGCTAAATGAAATAAGTCTGTCAGAGAAAGACAAATACCATATGATTTAATTCATAGGTGGAATTTAAAAAACAAAATAGATGAATACAGGGAAAGGGAAAAAAAGAGATGGGAGCAAACCATAAGAGACTCTTAATTATAGAGAACAAACTGAGGCTTGATGGAGGGAGGTGGGCAGGGGATGGGGTAAATGGGTGATGAATATTAAGGAGGGAAAGTTGTGATGAGCACTGGGTGTTATAAGTAAGTGATAAATTGCTAAATTCTGCACCTGAGCCCAATTTTACCATATATGTTAAGTAACTAGACTTTAAATAAAATCTTGAAAAAAAAAAAGATGCAGTATATACATAAAATGGATTTTTACTCAGCCATAAATAAGAACTAAATCTTGCCATTTGCAATGACATGGATGGAACGGGAGTATTATGCTAAGTGAAATGAGAGAAATACAAATACATTATGATTTCACTCCTGGGGAATTTAAGAAATGAGTAAGGGGAACAAAAAGAGAGAGGGGCACCCCAAGAAACAGACTTATAACTATAAAGAACAAATTGATGGTTACCAGAATGCAGTTGTTTTGGAGGATGGCTTAAATAGGTGATACACATTAAGGAGTGCACTTGTGATGAGCACTGAGCATTTTTGGGAACTGTTGAATAACTATATGGTAAAGCTAAAATTAACATTGTATGTTAACTGACATTTATTTTATTTTTTTAATGTTTATGTGTTTTTGAGAGACAGAGCAAAGGTGGGGAAGGGGAAGAGAGAAAGGGAGACACAGATTCCAAAGCAAGCTCCAGACTCTGAGCTGTCAGCACAGACAGCTGACATGGGGCTCAAACTCACAAACTGATAGCATGACCTGAGCCAAAGTCATAGGCTTAACTGAGTGAGCCACCCAGGTACCCTGTAATAAAAACGTGAAAAAAAAAACAAAAAACAAAAAAAACCAAACCATTTGCCTTCATTCTGCAAAGTGCAAAGATGTTAGATTTACAAGGAGATGCACTGAGGAAATGTAAATACAAAGTGATTTGCAAACTCACAAGTGGTATATAAATTGATATTTTTGGTGAGTAGAGTTGCAGTGTAGTAGAGGAAAATTTTAGTTGAGTCAGAAAAGTCACTACAAAGACTGGGTGACTTTTGAGACATTACTTTTAGCCTTAGTTATCTCTTCTCAAAAATAGGGAAATTAACATGAAATTCACATAATAACTATGATAAATAAGTGAAATAACATGTAATACATATTACATGTCCAGTATTTCAGCAGCAGCAGGATTTTTTCTTAACACTATGTACATTATGCCTGTGTATTAGTTTTCTATCGCTGTCATAACAAATTACCATAAACTTAGTGGCTTCACACAGAAGAAACATTAACTTACAGTCTCGTAGGTCAGAAGCCTGGGATCGTCTCATGGGCTAAAATCCACATATCAGCAGACTGTGTTCCTCTTTGGAAGTTCTAGGGGAGAGTTAATTGTCTGCTCATTTAAGTCATTTTCAGAATTCATTTGTTAGCAGCTATAGGACTGAGATATCTTTCTCTGCTGGGTATCATCTGGAGGCTGTCCTCAGCTGGTAGAAGCCACCGGTATTCCTTGATTTACGGCCCTCTTCCTCCATCTTCCAAGGCAGTAATGGCAGTTTGAGTCCCTGTCACACTTCAAATCTCTCCTCCTTTCTCCATGTGATTTCATTGATTTACTCCTCTGATTTTAATGAGACATGTGATTAGATTGGGCCCACCTGAATAATCCAAAATAATCCTTCCATCTCAAAGTCTGGAACTTAATCATATCAGAAGTCCCTTCTGCCTGTTTTACCTTCTGTAAAGTAACATATTCACAAGTGCCTGAGATTAGGGGTCACTATTCTGTCTACCACAAGTAGGTATTGTGCTAACAGATGTACAAAATAATGTAAAAACTATCAACCCTATTAGTAAGGATTCTGAATGTAAATTTAAATACTTTTTGTTTTGTTTTGGACAGAGAGAGTGTGCGAGCGAGCTCACACAGGTTAGGGGCAGAGAAAGAGGGAGAGAGATAGAGAATCCCAAGCAGGCTCCACACTGTCAGTACAGAGCCCAAAGAGAACCTCAAAGTCATGAGAACCGTGAGATCATGACCTGAGCTGAAATCAAGAGTTGGTTGCTTAACCTGACTGAGCCACCCAGGCACCCTCTGAGTGTAAATTTGATAATCAAACCAATTTAGTGAGGTAGGTACTAGTATGGACTTAACTTTCTGGATGAGGAGGTTGAGACATGAAAGGAAATAGAATTTGCTTAAAGTCATCAAATCAGTGAGCTCAAGTTTGAAACCAGTCAGTCTGGTCTAGGAAAGCCAAACTATTATCCTCTTTGAGTTCATTGTCAAATGGGTGTTGGGGAGATGGGGAAAACAATGAAGTTAACATGTAAATGTCATGTTACAATTGTGGTAAATTCTAGAAAGGAGCTGTGGATGGTGCCAAGAAAGCTTGAAGTTGAGAGATGGACCCTAGCTTAGAGAAATGCTAGGACTTGGCTGTTGCTAAAGTCTGACAAATGCATGGGATGAACTAGATAAAGTCAGAGTACATTCCAGGCAGAGGGCTCAGCCTCTGTAAATGGCCTGTAGCAAGAGGGCACTTACCCAATATGGAAAGACTGAAAGAAAGCTATTCATGGCCAGAGGTGAAGGGAGGAAAGGGGAGTATAAGCCAAAGTGAGGCTGGAACAGAAGGTGGAAGTCAGACTACAAAGGGTTTGAGGCTACGTTAAAGGTTTGTATTTATCCTAGAAGCTATGGGAAATATTGTAAGACCTGAGCAACATGATCAGATTGATGTTCCAAACATTAACTTTGGCTCTAATGGGGAAATATGTTGGAGGAAGGCAAGAGTAGAAGCCAAAACACCCAGGGGAGGCTGTCACAGTAGCATTGAGGCTCAATGTTAAGATGTTGGACTAAAGTGGCAATAAGGAGTGATGGAAATTAGAGGTATTTTGAAGATATTTATCAAGTAAAATTAAGAAGTGTGTGATACATTGGAAGTGGGGATGCTAAGTTAGGCAATTGAAAAGCCCCAATGCATGTCTATTTACTCTTTCCCCCTGTTTATTATCCTTGTTGAGGCTCATTATAATGTTCTTGGAGTCTTAGAAAATAGTGTTTATCCTTCTAGGCCTCTTGATTCTTCTTCCTTGCCTGGAGCTCTTGATTCTAGAAGTCTGGCTTGAGGTTTTGGAATTCAGGAATTACATGTTTTTGTTTTTGTTTTTAAATAAGCTTTATTTTTTTAGAATAGTTTTAGCTTCAGAGCAAACTGAGTGGAAGGTACAGGGATTTCTCATATACCCATATGCTCTAGCATACCTATAGCCTTCCTCATTGACATTCCCCATTGTAGTGCATTTGTCACAGCTAATGAACCTGTATTAATACTTCGTCACCATTCAAAGCCCATAGCTGACATTACAGTTCACTCTTGGTATTGTGTATTGTACGGGTTTGAAGAAATATATAATGACATGTATCTGTTACAATGACATACAGAAGAATTTGACTGCCCTAAAAATCCTCTGTGCTCTGATCTGCCTTTTTATTTCTCCCTCCCCTATAACTCTTGGCAACCATAGCACTTTTTACGGTTTCCATAGTTTTTATTTTTCTGGACTGTCATATGAGTGGAATCATATAGTATGTAGTCTTTCAGATAGGCTTCTTTCACTTCGTAATAAATTTTCAAGGTTTCTCCATGTCTTTTCACGGCTTGGTAACTCCCTTATTTTTAGCACTAAGATTCCATCATCTTGATATACCAGTTTATTTATTCATTTACTTACTGAAGGACATCTTGATTGCTTCCAAATTTTAGCAATGATGACTAAAACTCTGTGTGCAGGTTGTTGTGTGGATGTAAATTTTCAACTCCTCTGGGTAAATACAAAGGAGTTTGACTATTGTATCATATGCTAAGTGTATGTTAAGTTTTGTAAGAAACCACCAAACTGTCTTGCTAAATACATGAGCCAATGTTGCAGTCCCACCAACAATGAGAATACCCCTTGTTCTACATCCTCACACACATTTGGTGTCAACAGAGTTCAGATGTTGGCCGTTCTAATAGGTGTGTTGTTGTATCTCATTGTTTTAATCTGGGCTTCCCTGATGATACTGATGTGGAACATCTTTTCATATGCTTATTTCCCATTCCTATATCTTGTTTGGTGTGACATCTGTTAAGATCTTTGGCTCATTTTTTAACTAGGTTATTTTTCTTACTCAACTTTAGGAGTTCTTGCGCATTTTGGATAACAATTCTTCATCAGTTGTGTGGTTTGCAAAAATTTTCTTTCAGTCTGTGGCTAGGCTTTTTATTCTAACACTGCACGGACAGTGCTTTTGCAGTGTCTTTTTTAAAACATACCTCATTTGAATATTGTTCTATTCCAACAAGTTTGAGAAACACTGATATACAAAGGGTGTTAAATCAGTAGGTCTTAGCACTGGCTGCACATTAGAATCACTTGGAGTGTTTTTAAAAATATGTATATCTACACCAGGGCCTTGCCTGAGATAATTAAATCAGGTGTCGCAAGTTAGGTCTGGGCATTGGTGTTTCAATATGCAACCAGCACTAAATTCCAGGTTAAGTTTTATGTGTGTATAAATATATACTTATATATATTATATGGATACTTATATACACGTATGTATATACATATGTGTGTATATATATATATATATATATATATATATATATATATATAAATCCTGGGGTAATGTAAAAATGTATGTATATACATAGGTGTGTCTGTGTGTATATGTACATATATATGTATACATGTGTGTATATATATATATATGTGTATATATGTGTGTGTGTATGTATATATGTGTGTGTGTGTGTGTGTGTGTATATATGTATATATGTATATGTATATATGAAGCCTGGGGTAATGTAAAAATAGAAGCATACCAGGCATAGGGTAAAGATGATATACAAATCCAAACAATGATAAGTTATTCAAAAAGAAATTGATAAAGTAGTAAAGGAACTGAATTATTCTCCATCCATAGGGATGTTTTCAACCTTTTCCAAATGAATGTATAAAAATTATTTTCACATCCTCCAGCAGAAATGATTAACTAGTATATCAGACAGTATACGCCTGTGTTTACTTTAAAGCAGACACAAAACAAATACATCAAATTTAGATTCCCTCTTCATAAAAGGAATCAAAGCATTTAAATAAAGGTAAACACTTTTGGACATAACAATTATCATGCTCTGAAGTTATCTACATAATAAAGGCAAAACTATCATTTCTATACTTGAAAATTTTATATTTTGATGTCTCAAAACTTAATCTTTTAATTACATTAAAAACTTGCAATTTGTTATTTGATACTTGTGTCCATTATTCAGATAGGTTTGCATTAAAGCAAAAGTATAAATGACGAATAATATAGCTATAAAATGATTTATGTAATAATTAAATTTAAAAATAACAATGCCAGTGACCTAAGGATCATCATCTCATTTACTAGTAATCTAAAGAGGACAATCTAGATCTATGATGATTAAAAATGATCATCCAAGGGGCAACTGGGTGGCTCAGTTGGTTAAGTGTCTGACTTTGGCTCAGGTCATGATCTCACGGTTTGTAAGTTTGAGCCCCACGTCAGGTTCTATGCTGACAGCTCAGAACCTGGAACCTGCTTCGGATTCTGTGTCTCCCTCTCTCTCTGTCCCTCCACTGATCATGCTCTGTCTCTCTCTCAAAAATAAATAAATATTAACAATTAAAAAAAATCTTATTATCCAAATCTTAAAGATGTGAAGGTCTAGAGCGATGCCTGTTTTCACTCACTTGTTTATTTTTTTAGTTATAGTCTTTGAGTTACAACTGATAGACAATACTGTGTGTACTTAAAATGGGTGATAAATGTGTGTATATAAAATGCACAATTTAATGTTTTACAGACATATACACTTAGGACATCAGCTAACTAAGATAGTGAACATACTTACCATCTTCCAAAGTTTATTCACGCCCCTCCTCAGCTCCCACTTTCCCTTGTGCGCCACTCACATATGTGCACAACGTATTCCTTTCTTGTTCCAATTTTAGTATATGTGCTACCAAAGTGAGCATAGAATTTACTCCTTTTTGTGTAGATTTTTTTTTCTACCCACTGTAATTATTGATACTCATCCAGATTGTTGCATGTACCAGTAGTCCTTTTTTTACTGTTGCTGAGTCTACTGTTGTAGATGGGCCACAGTTGCTCTATTGGCTTCTTGATGGACATTCAGAGTGTTACCAGTTTTTGGCTACTACAAATAAAGTTTCTATGTACATTCATATACAAGTCTTTGTGTTAACATATGTTCTTATATTTTGGGACCCAGGAATAGAATAGCTGGATCAACTAAGTGTCTATTTGATTTTTTAAGACATGGTCAAAAGATTGTACAAAGTGGATGTAGCATTTTATATTCCTGCCAACATTTTCTCCAGAGACTAACCAAAGGCTTGCCTCTGAACATTTCAGAATTTGGGTATGGGTAGGGTGTATTAGATCGAGTACTTTAAGTCTTTCTGTTTCTAGTATGGTACCTTATCTCAATACTTACTGTGTCTCTCTGATCCTGGATTCTGAGATTCTTGGACTCTATTTCTCCAGAAAAGAAGTAGGTCATCTCATTGGAGAGACTGAACAAAGGATAAATTGTTTTCATGGGGTCAGGGAAGAAGACATGGGGCCCAATTGCTCTTGTACAGACTGCCAAATAATTGGTCATTTTCACAGGCATGCCTCCCCCACTTCCCACCTTCAGAGACACTGGATGTCTCAAGTCTGAAGTTTTCCAGGGTTGTAAAGGTTAGTTAGCGTATTTCTCATTGGCATTTTCCTTAACATCCACTTAGGCTGCAGCTTTCTCCTTTGTGCAGTCACCTATCACTTTGGTCATAACTCTGTTGTTAAAATATTTAAAAAGGAACTTAGAATACCATGGATGACATCAGAGGGGAGGAAAGTGAAGGCAGGACTGATTATCAGCCATTGTGCATTGTTATGGATATCCACGTTAAAATACTCACACGGCTTTCATACACATTGGTTATTAGTTGATAGTTCAAGCCTCCTGTCCCTTCTGTGAATCTTTGGATTTAACGACTGATAAGATTATACCTGGCATAGTAGAAGGGCTTCCAGGACCCGGTTAGAGCACTCAACTCTGTCCATTCTGATTGCTGGGAATGTGTTCTGATTGACCCGCATGTTTTCTGATTAATTGGCTCCTGGTTTTGATCGGTCAGTATCTATAATATACTATGTTAAGTAATTTTAGTATCACCTCTGAATAAAGGAACTCTACCCTCTATCCCCTGGAGAGTATCTGAAAAAAATGAAGTATTTGTTTGAAGTAGAGCAGATTCCAGAAGGATATATTCTTTCCAGATACAGTAGGGCTTATTGACTAGATGGAGATCAACTACAGATTATAGATTTAGACCTAGGACAGATTTATTCTTAACATAAACATGAATTTTCTAAGTGCTAAACCTTTCCAACATTTAAATTTTAATATCTATAGCATATAATATATAACAAAAGTATATGACTTTTAAGTATAACATTATACTTATTAGGAGTCTTATCAAAAAGATAAAAATGTTGGTAAGGGTATGGAGGAAGGGAACCATGTGCCCTGTTGGTAGGAATATAAACTGGTACAGCCATATGGAGAACAGTATGGAGGTTTCTCAAAAAATTAAAAATAGAACTACCATATGATCCAGCAGTCTCTCTTTTGGGTATATATACCCACAGGAAATGAAATCAGTACCTCAAAATAGATATATGCACTTCTATATATATTGTTGTATAATTCACAATAGCTAAAATGGGGAAACAATCTAGGTGACTATTGATGTATGAATGGATAAAGAAATATGTGTGTGTGTACACACACCGTGGAATATTATTCAGCCTTAAAAAAAGAAGATTCTGCTTTGCAACAACGTGAATGAAACTCAAAACACAGTGCTAAATGAAATAATCCAGGCAAAGAAAGAAAAACAGTGCATAATCTCCCCTATTGGTGAAATCTAAAAAAAATACATAAAAACAGAGAGTAGAATCGTGGTTGCCAGGGGCAAAGAGGTAGGTGAAATGGGGAGATGTTCAAAGGGCATGAAGTTGCATTTAGGTAGAATGAATAGGTCTTGTAATGTATGGCATGGTGACTATAGTTATTAATAATGTGTGGCTTATTAGAAGTTTGCTTAGAGAGTAGATTTCAGGTGCTCTTATCATGCTCCACTCCCCAAGAATGTAACCATATGAGGAGATGAAAATGCTAAATAGCTTGACTGCAATAATCATTTTACTATGTGTGTGTGTGTGTGTTTGCGTGTGTGTGTGTCAAAATATGTTGTGCACTTAAAATATATAAAGTTTTAAAAAATAAGTACTATTTTACAACTAAGAATAATACATACTTACATAGAAATTCATACTGGAAAACTTGAAAGCATAAAGTATGAATCAGAAAAGGGAAAATCTTCCCCTACAATTCACATGGAATCATAATTAATATTTTACTTCTGTGTAGGTTTTTTTCTAGGTAAAGGAAATTTGTTTCTGTGTTACAATGTTAATATTTTATCACTTCTTTTAAAAACCTATGTTATGATGATTTCAGAAAATTTTCCTTTGGGTCACAGGAGGAAGTTCATTCCTCTATTGAAGAAATTTCTGGTAATTCCCAAAATATATGTACAGAATATGTACTGAAAATCTACTCTTTGGTTATATTTGGAAAATGTTTTACTGTTTTGTGTCCTATTTTTGCTTCAAATCTCTAGAATTTTATGGTCACCTTTTGTTGTCTCCAAGGACTTTCCTGGGTTATATTACTCTTGGTCAATTCATTCACTGGATGAACGCAAGTCCCTTAACTTCTCCAAATTGCATGTTTGCGGAGTCTGTGGTGTGTAATAAATTTTAGTGAATGATTGTACACTACTAGATCGAAGTAGGGGTAGTGTATTTCACTGCTGTTAGCACCAGTTTCTCTTAGTGCTCAGATAGAAACCCAGCCCCACAGTTCCTGCCTAGCTCCTGGCAGGCTGTTGCTTGGTCAGAAACATCTCAGCTTCATCAATGAGTAATATCTACCATTTTAGACCATGAATACCTGGAAGCATACTTCGTGGATGCTAGAGAGAGAAGCAGGCTTTCTCTGCTTTTGTCTAAGGAAGATTTACTCATTTCATGATGTTGGATGTTTGACGATGGTAACACCCATTTCTTCTTGGAAACTCCCACCCCATGTACAATGTTGTTGTTAAGCCTTCCCTGACCCAGGAAACACACTCATAATGTTGCCAGTCTGTTGCTCAAAGGATGGACTATGTAGCTTTAAATGACACTGTGGAATATCAACAGCTCAGATTAAATATATGTTTGTGAGGGGGAAAAAGGATCTAAATTTCTACAGGCAAGTGCTGCTAAAATAAACATACTCATTTTATATGCACATAGAGAATGCGTAATACATCAGCCTGTAGCCTCCACACTGAGATTTGTTGGATTCCATAGTTGTCATAGATCAAGGGGTGTGTACTTACTTGTTTTGTGTCAATTAAGTACCAGACTTGTGATTTTTTTGTTACAAAGTACTCTTCCAAAGGTAGACAAAAGTTATCAAAGGAAACAACACTGTTCGTAGTGCAAGTGCTATTTTTCTTTGTTTTTTAAAACTTTTCTGAGAGATAATTGGCATACCATATAATCCACTCATTTACAATACACAATACAGTGATTTTTAGTGTATTCGCTGATACAGGCATCTGTCACTACCATCACTTTTAGTTTTTGTCACCTCACAAAGAACCCATATCTATCTCTGTTCCTCAGCCTCTATTCCTTCTATCCCTAAGCAGCTACTAATATACTTTTTGTCTCCGTAGATACACATATTCTTGATATTTAATATAAATAGAATAATACATTGTGTTTGTAATGGGTGGCTCCTTTTGCTTGGTATACTGTTTTCAAGGTCCATCCGTGTTGTGGCATGTATCAGCACTCCATTCCTTTTTGTGGCCAGAAAATATTCCATTGTATGGTTGCCACATATTGTTTATTGATTTGTCAGGTGGATATGTGCATATTTCCACCTTTTGGCCATTATGAATAATGCTGCTACAACTATTTGTGGTAAGTTTTCTGTGGAAGTGTGTTTTTATTTCTCTTAGACACACACCTAGGAGTGGAATTGCTGAGTTATACATAAATAGTAACTTCTCTTTTTCCTGTTTTAAAAGTAAATTTTTGGTGAGTACTCTGATGCAAATTATATATATGTGAGTATATACACAAATACATGTATATATATGTGCATCTACATAAGTAAATACATGTATGTACATATATCTCACAGAAAGGATAAAAGGATAAAGATAAAAATAAAAAGCATGTATAAGCCCATCATTTAGAGACATATTTTAGCCCTTGTGTGTACATATCCACATATAAATATATCCAAATTGACATCATAATGTGCATAGTTTTACATCTTTCTTTGATCTTTGATATTGTAATCAGCATTGCATGCATTACTACATCATACAGATGTAACTTACCTAACCAATTAATTAGTGGACATTGTGTTCTTTTTAAAAGTTGGTATTATTAATACTTAATGCCTAAAAATACCACATATCTTTTGATTCTTGGGATAAATTTCCAAGATTGGAACTGATCAAAGGTTATGAACAGATTGCTGCATTATTGCCATATTGAATTACATGACTTAAGGTCTTTTTATTTATTTAAGAGAGAGAGAGAGAGAGAGAAAGAAAATGTGAGCGGGGGAGGGGCATAGATAGAGGGAGACACAGAATCCGAAGCAGGCTCCAGACTCTAGGCTTTGAGCTGTCAGTACAGAGCCAGATGCAGGGCTTGAACCTAAGAACTGTGACACCATGACCTGAGCCGAAGTCAGATGCTTAACTGGCTGAGCCACTCAGCTGCCCCAACTTAAGGTCTTTTTAAAATAGTTTTTGTAAGAATTGAGTAAGAAACCATGTGCAAAAAGTCACTAAGTCAAAGTAGCCCTTACTTAATGCTGTGAGAAATTTTACTTGGGGGGAGAGAGTGATTCTGAGATCAATACTTAAAAAAAGACAAAATTAGTTTATATGAAGCACCAAAAATAAATGGTAAACAATGAGATTCAAATGCATGTTCAACACTGATAGATTTGAACTAGAAGGAAGGTAAGAGGAAAATGACAAGAGGAATGAGGGTGGAGTTGGCTGTAATAATTCTCTTACCTTTTTTTTTTAAATAAAAATCTGGGCTCTTTTTTACATAAGCTGTATTTAACTGAGTGCACGTGAACACAACATATAACAACCATCCTTTGTCCCTGGACACTAGCTTTATGGGGTCATCTGCAGAGAAATGTCTATACATATCCATAAATGGATCCAATTCAGCAAAACATAATGTTAGGCACCAAGTTATCTGATGAAGAAATCAAATAGTGATGGCAACAACAATAATTTTTTTTTGGCAAATATATGTGAACCAAAACAGGAGAAAATGCTCATGTAAAAGACCAAATAATGTGTACCAAAAATGATTTGATATTTGTGTATATCATGAAATGATAACACAGTAAGTCTAATTTTGTTTTTTTATTAGTTTTTTAAAAATGTTTATTTTTGAGAGAGAGTGGCAGGGGAGGGGCAGAGAGAGAGGGAGACACAGAATCTGAAGCAGGCTCTGGCTCTGAGATGTCAGCACAGAGCCTGATGGGGGGCTGGGTCTCGTGAACTGTGAGATCATGACCTGAGCTGAGGTCAGATGCTTAACCTACTGAGCCATCCAGGCACCCCTTATTTTTTTTAAAAGTTTATTTGTTTTGAGAGAGAGAGAGACAGCAGGGGTGGGGGAGGGGCAGAGAGAGAGAGAAAGAGAGAGAGAATCACAAGCAGGCTCCATACAGTCAGAACAGAGTCCAACATGAGGGCCAAACCTGGAAAGCTGCAATTTCATGACCTGAGCTGAAATCAAGAGTCGGATGTTTCACTGAGCCCCCCAGGAACCCCTAGTTTTAAACAACCATCACTACATAGATACATATTTGTTTTCTTGTGATGAGAACTTTTAAGATGTACTCTTAGCAACTTTCAAATATGCAATGCAGTATTAGTAACTAAAAAAACAGTAAGCATTGGTTCAAATGCTTTTCAAAAGAAGCAAAAAGTAAAAGTCTGGGGAACATACCTTAAGAGATACTAACATTTTTGCAGTATTTGTTAAAAGTCTGAAGAAGGTGATTCTGGAGGAAGAATACAGCAAAGAGAAACATATTAATATTAGTCCATTTTATCTTAAAAATGGATACCCTTCAGAATTACTATTTACATACCTCTATGTATTATCTATTGGTCTCGCATATGTGAATACATGTATTCAATGTCATTTTTATTGTTTACTTTTTTCTGAACTATTGAGGAAGACTTGAACTTGTCAACCATGGTTTTGCCACTTTGGATCTTTTTTAGAAATAAAATTTCTGGGCTTGAAGGAGTCTTGCAAGAAGAGAAGTCTTCCCAGAGGATGGGAAGATTTAGCTATGCCTTCAAGGATGCATTTGCTTCCCAGCCTAAAAATCAATCAGTAGATGAAACAAACCAAAATTCAGTTCTCAGATGTGGGGCACAGCCCTTCTGGAACTGTTTTTGGCAGCCTATATTAAGTGCCTATTGCTGTATCATATTGCCAGATATTCTATAAGCCAGTGATCAGAAACTAGAATGGGGAAGATGTAAGATATAACTCATTACTCAGAAAGCACATAGTCCGAGAAGGGCGCTGAAGGGAAAGGTGACTTAAATAGTGCTCTTGTCTATAATCCCTGTGTTCCTTGCCCTGAAAGCCACAGAAAGTCAATAAGCAGATGTGGATAAGTGATCTTCCAGACATCTTGGGGCACACAACTGTCATGGTGGGGGACAAGACTTTTTCTTTTCCTTTCCCTTTCATATTTTCTCTGGCTGGTATCACTTTAAATAATTGCTTCTTACTCATTGTAGATATTTATAGATTCCCTGCCAAAACAGTAGGGACTTATTTTAGAAGATCACAGATTCACAGGGAACAAAATGTCTTAACAGTGATTAAAAGGATAATGTTCAAAATGCAGCTAATGGTTATTTCTTTGCTCAGCTACATACAGTGTTCACTTCTCTTGATTTTTTAAATTAATTATGGAAGCAGATGGTGGGGATCCTCAGTTCATATCTCAGTGTCTAATCCCTGAATTGAAGGTGTTTAAGCAAATGATCTCTCAGATTCACTTTAGCTCTAAATTTTGGTGAGCCTGTACAATTTCTTCTCTTAAAACAAGCATAGGATTATCTAATCAAGCTTTAGACTCCCTGATCAAAAATGGCTAATGGCTTCAAATTGCCCATTTTAACCTAGTACTCAAATATCTTTGACTAATTTGTACCCAGTCTATGTTCACATGGTCTCCCAGCATTCCTCACTACAAACACTCCACTGACTCTGTTGGTCTCCTAATTATATTACTAATCTGACTTGTTTTCTCCTTTATTCCATACTATGTTCTCTTTCCTTACTCCTATACCATTCTATCGCTTTATCTAAAGGCTCCTCATGTTCTCATATCAAAACCACTCATGTTTCTACTCTGCCCATTTGGGAAGACTGGGGCTGGAGAGTGAGAGGAATCTCTGAAGTTGTTGGCATAGTAACCTTGGACCAGTTACTTAAGACTTCTACAGGTTCTGGTTTTCTCATCTGGTAAATAAAATTCCTAAGAGTACCTGGCTCATAGAGATCTTGTGACGGTGAATCCGAAGTACTTTAATGTGTTTTTGGTACATAGTAGCAAGTTGAGTAGATGGTTATGAGGACATTGATAGGTATTCTTTATCATTATTGCATATTTGGTCTTTGCCATGATGGATCTTGCTTACGTTTTAATCTCACCAGTTTGAAAATTCTCTTGAATGATAGCTTATCTGTCCTATGCTAACCTGTGTGTGATTTTACTGCAGAATGTTCTCCTCCACTGCTGTGAGGAAAACAGTCTGATATTTAGGAGAAAGAAAAGGCTCCTTGTCTTTGACAGAAAGCAGGCAATTTAACTCCCTCAACTCTTCCTGCCATCTGCCTTAGCTGTGCTTTGTTTTTGTGAGAATTTTTAGCCCATTCCAATTACACCTGGTCTCCACTCCTTCCTGGATCTCAGATTCACTTTAGCTCTAAATTTTGGTGAGCCTGTAGAATTTCTTTTCTTAAAACAAGCACAGGATTATCTAGTAACCTAGATATCTAGTAAACTAGAGGGCATGTTACTGAAGTGAGCAGGAACAATTACATGTCCTTCTGATCTATAGTCATGAGTTGTGACGCATGACACAAGGCAGGCAATTGGCAGTCAGCCCACTCTGCATTCTTAGATGGCATTTAAGTCTCACTCTAATTCACAGTAACTAGAGAAAAGTATTTCTACTGAATTATTGAGTGTTTATATCATAGTACGTTTTAGTGAATATATGGGTAGAAAAATTAGGAACATTTTAATGGGACCCATAATATTGAATCTACCTCATGAGAACATAGAAATCATCCTGGTTTCTAAACATTTTGTGTAGTTACTGATAAACAAAAACAACACATCTGAATAGGTCAAATTTCAGTTCAATTCCAGGGTTGGGTTGTTTAGTGGCTTATTTTTGTTTTACTCTTCCAAAATCGTTTTTTAACATAATTGACACCCAGTGGCTTATTGTTAGAAATGCTAGACACTGAAGTGGCTGATTCATGGCAGATTATTTTTGACTTGGTAATTATGTCCACCCAAGTTATAGGGGTGTTTTTTTCCTCGAATTTTTTGTATATCTCTAGGTGATACTATTTATAGGTTTCTCAGTAGAATTGGGTAGGCTTTTTTAAATGGCTTATAACTGGGCCTCAGGTGTTCGAATTGTAGGAATCACTTAAACTGGTCAGAGCTCGGGAGCTTGAGTACCCCAGTGGTGAGCTGAAATCATCCATTGTTTATCAAAGAGTTGCCATGTCATTCCTCACCTGTACAGCCCAACAATCATCAGGCACTGTGCCATTTGACTCATCATTCATTCATCAAACATACATTAAACTGCTGGCTATCTGCTCTGTGCCCTAGTGATGCAAACATGAACAGAACACATTCTCTTCACTCCCGACTGTGGCAAAAGTGTGATGTTATAAAAACTGAAGATCGCATTGGAAACTTGATGACATCAACAAGTCCAAACAGCTCTTACATGTATTTCCTCAGCTACGAAATTGGGATAATGTCTATCCTGACTGACTTGTTTTCAAGTGATCAGATAGGCTGGTACACATGGGAGCACTTTGTAATGGCAATAACAGTATAAGATTTTTTTTAAACATAGTAGCCTGTTGGTCTATAAGACTTAAAAGCATTCCTCCTCAAATATCCAATTTGTTAGAGAACAAGGATAACTTCAGAATGTCAAAGGATGGATCTGTCTTGTGTCTTTTAAAGCTAGATTTATCATTAGAACTGCTGCTTGAAAAAAAAAAAAAAAAGGACAAAACTGAATTGAGGCCTGCCATAAAAAAAATACTTCATTTGCAATCTTTAATGCTATTAGGACCCTTTTATTTTTCCACAGATGTAACATGATTTTGCATCTTTAGAACTGCATAGCTCCTGAAATCACCCAACAGTGCTCCTGAATTTGACACACTTTGATTTTTAAAACTACTCCCTATCTTTCCATTTATTGCAACTTTGAAGCAAATATGAAATTCAGGAACACACAGTAATGTTCTCAGATACCCACTTGTTTACTGTGTAACTTGTTCTCTCATTGGGTAACATTTTTTATGTTTAAAAAAATTTTTTTTAAATCTTTATTTATTTTTGAGAGAGAGACAGTGTGTGAGCAGGGGAAGAGCAGAGAGAGAGAGGGGGGGGAGATACAGAATCAGAACCAGGCACCAGGCCCTGAGCTGTCAGCACAGAGCCTGATGTGGGGCTTGAACTCATGAACTGTGAGATCATGACCTGAGCCGAAGTTGGCTCAACCAACTGAGCCACCCAGGTGCCCCAAGTTTTTTTGTTTTGTTTTTTTTTTAATTTTTATTTTTGTCTTTTTTTTTTTTTTTTAAAGAGAGAGGGAGGACATGAGCATGAGTTGGGGAGAGGGGCAGAGGAAGAGAGAGAATCCCAAACAGACTCCACTCTCAGCATGGAGACTGACATGGGGCTTGATCCTACAACCCTAAGATCATGACCTGAGCTAAAATCAGGAGTCCAACACTCAATCAAATGAGCCACCCAGGCATCCCTCATTTGGTAACGTATTGAACCATTATGACTTAAAGACACTTACACAGCTTGGTAAATTAGAAGGGTGTGAATATATCTGACCTGAGGAGATAATTTTATACATGTCCAATAAGATAGGGTAAAAAAAAAACATTGCTGAGAGGAAAGGATGGTACTATAATGTATTTGATTATAATTTGTTAAAACCATGTTGAACAGATTAATTAGGGAATAAATTTTAAAATGTCACATATGTAATGTTAGAAGAACCCATGTACTTAAAATGTGGTTTTCAAATTCTTTTCTTCATGTTCTAAATTACTCACATTGTGATTTAAAAAAATTTTTTTTTAATGTTTGTTTATTTTTGAGAGAGATACAGAGAGACTGAGTGCAAGTGAGGGAGGGGCAGAGAGAGAGGGAGAGCAAGCGAGGGAGGGGCAGAGAGAAAAGGAGGCATAGAATCCAAAGCAGGCTCCAGGCTCCGAGCTGTCAGCACAGAGCCCGATGCGGGGCTTGAACTCACAAACCGTGAGATCATGACCTGAGGTGAAGATGGTCGCTCAACCGACTGAACCACCCAGGCACCCCTGTGATTTCTATCAGTGCAGCTGTGTTCATTTCTCTCATTTTTTTGAGTCTTCTCACAGAGACACGTTTGGTTTTAATATTAATGAACCAAGAGATGGATTGTGAACTTCACTGCCAGTGTTGATCTGATTTGTAAAAAGCTAATATATTTATGTGAATTCACCATTTCTTTTTCTTTTCTGTGTAATAATCCATGAGCTAAATGGGTCTGAGACTCTTTGGGGGGTCAATGTTCATGCAGAATAGCTAAAGTTGTACACCAGACATGGGCTGAAATTCCATTGAAATTAGTTTGTGGGTGGAAATTAGTGGCTGGACATAGGTAAACTGAAACCATCTGGAAGAGTTTAAACAGTCACTGAAACGAGAGGGTTTCAGCAAGATAGTGCATTTACACAGGTGAGAGTCTGACAGCGGCTGGGGTGAGTTAGTTTCATGGTGATCCTATCCCTGTTAAATTCATTGAGTCACATTGTATGCATGCATTTAGGTTACAAGAATACAAGTCTATATAACGATAGCCAAAAAGTAAAAAAAAATGAGGAAAAATAAGCATTTACATTTTGCAAATGAATACATTAGTGATTTCCCTCCATGAGCAGAAATGGACTTTTCTTCAATGGGTCTCAAGTCTCCATGCCACATAAAGTGTTAGCATTTTTCTAAGCTGAGTGAAACATTAACATTTAAACACAGTATTATTTTAAAGGGATGAAAGCAAACACTTCAGAGCGATAGGTTCGTATGTTGGAATTAAAAACATTGATTCATTTATTGAAATCATTTATTGAAATTCATTTATTGTTTTTACTGTTCTTACTGGGTTTTCAAGCATAGTATTGATATATTTTTGCCTTATAGACTTATGTTATAATCTAACTCAAAAGCAAGCCGAGACTCATCTGTATTATGATTAAGAAATACAGTTGGCCAGGACAAGTATCTAATTAAGGTAGACACTGGATACTGCAGGATAGTGTGGGTCTAGGTAGTGGGTGCTTCCTGTCAGCAGATAACTAATAAAGGGAGTCTGGCAGGTCTGGGGTGTTAAACAGGTTTCAGAGATAAACAACGACAAGTAGGAAAGCACAGTTACTGGGATTTCAGGCTTGAAACACATTTCAGAGATGGAGAGATGAGCAAAGACAGGGAGCAAAAAGAGAGAAGGGCTAGCAAATGGTATTACAATATGCTCCTACTGTACAAGTCATTTGCTTTCTGATCTGTATCAATTTAAGGTTACTTGCCAATTATGTTCAATAAATATGTCAGGAATTTCTTTGCCATAAAGACCCAAATATTCTATGAGATAATCAGACTCTTTTGTCCTATTCATGGTCTTTCTTCAGCTATCTTAAATATGTTCCTCTATGTGTGGAATCAAGGATAATTTTTAAAATAATCTTGGATAATGCAGCTTTTGTTAGAATATAAATACATTTGAGGGGAAAAAATTGCTTTGCTTTTTGAAAGACCTTAAGAAGATGAAGAAAAAAATACGGCAAGGATACAGAAAAGTACATAAGGCCTAAGTAAAATAGTGAGATTAAATTTTTCTTATTTCAGTCTGGCAGGGGCATACAAGAGTTTCCCTAGGGAAAGGTTATTGTAGCAGACTGTTTACTCAAGGACACAGACTCAGACGGAAGTGAGTGTGCAGGAAGTTTGTTGGGGCAAGGACTCCTTTTTGGGGGGTCCCCATGTCAGTCCTTGAATAGGAGCTAATAGGGGAAGGGGGTCTTGCCTTCACTGAAGCCCTACTTAGATGGGAAAATAAGATTTTTAGTCCTGAAGGGGGTATGGGGAGGAGGAGACTTGGGGAGTCCATCTCTTGCCCTCAGATCTATTTGTCCTATAAGTCTAGGGAGCATCTCCTTTAGGACTCTGGTGCTCCTTGTTCTGGGGGAAACTTTGAAGAGAAAGGTTAGTAGGGGAAGTGGCAACCCCTACTGCTGTTACAGGCAGGCTTGAGGTTAATTCCTTTATGATTCATTCTAGATCTATTACCATTGGTTAGTTGCTCTGCTGGTTGGGGAAGCTTTCTTTTGAGTCACCCAGACCTTTATTCTTGGGGGAGTCCAGTCCCCATTTACCATATTTTGCTTAGACTGTGGCTGTGGCGATTAGGGATTTTTTATCAAAACTGTGTGTGTGTGGAGGGGAGTACTAACGTCAGTCATCTGAGTGCCAAAGAAGTTCCTCTTTCCCCAAGTGTATAATATCAGTTCTACCTCCTCCTGATGAGTAGGTCAGTTACCTTGTCAGGATGATATTTCTGTTTGTTTGTTTGTTTATTTATTTATTTATTTTTTTTTTACTAGCCTTGGACACCAGGTACCTAAGTGACACCTATATCAAATGTCCAATGGGACTTCAGCTATATCTACTTGGGGAAGGGTTATTTGTAAATCTGCAGAGCCCAGAAGTTTGGAAATGGAAGGCACACATCGCCCAAGTGGGTCACTGGTGGTGATAGTAAAGGGGATTGTTTCTGTGCCTTTCTCCTGAAACACATCTATTCTTGTTCTGGGTATAATGCAGCTTATAATGGTCACTGATTTAGCATACTGCAGGATGGTACCCCATACTGGGAGGATATTGTCTTTAATCTGGGGCCTCAGCAGCACCTTTAAGAGGCTATTCGAACACACGACTGGGCCAATAACTTCTGGGTAGTGAAAAGGAAGGACAAGTGGCCATGTGCACACTGCCTTATTTCCTTTGATGTAATGAGAGTTGCTTGGTCTGAGGTGAGGATGTGTGAGGTGCTCTGAGAGTGGATCAAATGCTCTGTAAATCCTTTGGTAGTAGTGCTTATGACGCTTTACCTGGAATGTGTAATATTTCTTGTCAAAATTAATTAAAGTGCCTTCTGGGCCAGAAAGGCTCCTTTGTAGCTAGCTGACCACAAAGAGGCCAGTTGTTCTCCATAGGATAGTGCTGTATCAGGGCTCATGATTGGTTTTTGTCATGTCATTTGACAGTGGCAGTAGTAGATAATCCTTGTTGTGTGAGCTTATATGCAATTTGGTTTATGCATGCCTCAATTTCTACCATAATATCAACAGGCCTGTTATGAGCACATGAGGATTTTTTCCTTTTTTTAAAGAAAGTTAAAGGCTTAAACTTCTTTTTTTAATTGCATCAAGGAACAACCTGAAGAATTTTGAACCATTTTCCTGATTTGAAAATGCTGGTCCAGAATCCCCATGGGTAATGCTTCAACAAACCATCTCATGGATATGTGGTCTGCCTTTTGCAGTCCCCCATTCATATGCTATTTCCATTTTTTTAACAACGAATTTGAGTAAGTAAGCATCTTTCAGTAAAAGCTCAAAGTCAGATACTAATTCAGAAACAATTGATCCTCAATCGGTTAATATTTATATGTTTAAAGTTTTTTTCATTACTAGACTTGACGTCAGTGTCATTCAAAGTTTGTGGACACTGCTCTGTGTACAAATACTCCAATGGAAGAATCCTAATAGCTCCTAGAAGCATAAACATCTTGAGCAGAACCTGCCATCATGGATCAAAAACTCTGTTGATACATACAATTTCCGAGTGCACATAATACACTTTGGTGGTCCTAAAATTCTACGTATGCCCCACATGTAGAATTGGAACTTAAAACACTATGTCCACCAACTCAAGGAAGCTAAATTGTGAGTAGAATTTCTTTTTCCAAATCTTGGACTTTAAAAAATGACCTGTCAGTTACAAGCTTCAGGAACTTCCTTGAAAATGGATGGGCAAAGAAATGTTGCTGTAATCTCTTGTTGGAAGAGTGAAGTCTTACTATAGGGGATGTAGACCTTAATTTGATTCACTTTGATTTGAGAGAAAATCCAGTAAGAGAAGAGTGTGATTAAATAAATCCATGAAGCTAAACTGATCAAAATCTCAATTAACTTTCTTTCTTTTCTTTTTTCTTTTCTTTTCTTTTCTTTTCTTTTTTTTCTTTCTTTCTTTCTTTCTTTCTTTCTTTCTTTCTTTCTTTCTTTCTTTCTTTCTTTCTTTCTTTCTTTCTGTTGTTTTTTGCCACACATAGATTTCATGAGAAAGAGGCAAAGAGTAAGAAATCCTTCCTATTCAAGATTTATCTTGCTCCAAAAATGCATCTTCCAGGGATGCATGACTCCTACCTTATTTCAGTCCAATGTGAGAACATCCCACATCCTCAATTCTATGCAGTGGTAATGTTTAAAATAATTACTTGGAGGTACCACAGGGCCTACAATGATCCAAAGAAAATTCAGTTATGTTCAGAGATTGTTCCTATTTAGGAAAGAAAACTTGTTAGTGTACTTGCAAAAAAACCCCAAAAACAAAAAACAAACAAATAAAAAACAAAAAAAAAAAAAAACAAAAACAAAACCCCACTTTTAATAGTGCAGAGGTGAGAGACTGACAATTTTCCAAATTAACTTGCAGTTAGTCAGATAGGATAGTCTATTTGTCAATATTCTGCTCATTCATGGTATTACTGTGTTTGAATAAACCCATACCTCAGTTGGAGGCATCCATGTCCTCTAAAGTTTAAGCAAAACAGTTCTTTAAAACACCCAATTTCACAGTGTTTGGACGTTTCTGAGTTGATTTCTTCAGGGTTTACTTGTTTTCCCTTTGTGGGAGACTATTACATTTTTGTTGCTTCCTAGTTGCAAAGGATTCTTTCTGGAATTCATAATAAGAAAATCTAACCACACCGAATATATAAGGATTTTTATGGCTCTGGTTAGAAAACTAACAACAGACAACAGGCAATTAGTGGCTGCCATGCTGTCCCAATCTACCACCCCTGTTCTGGGGCCATCCCCCCTCCAGAACTTTCATAGGCTGGCCTTCCGGCCAAGTGACCTTCTCCACAGAGTGTAGTCCCGTAGTCTTAAAGGGGGTGACTGACCCATCAGGCTAATAATTTACATATGTCCTGCCTTGTTCCCTTCTGTATCCCTTTGGGTTCTAATGAACGATATCCATATCAGACTGAGTTTTTATTTTCTGTCAAATGCTTATTTTAAATTTCTTCTTCTTCCCCCAGTCCTTGAAGAATAAGGAGCTCTTGACTTTACAGTTCTAACAATCTTAATTCAGTTCAGTTGACTCATTTTATGGATAAAAATAAAACTCAGACCAGGGAATTGATTTCCAAAAAAAAAAAAAACAAAAAAAAGTAAAGCTATTTAGAAGCACAGCTAATACTGTAACATAGGTCTTGTGCCTGTTGGGCCAATACCCCTTTCTACATGTGTCACTTTTTTGCTCCTTTTCAGCTTGGGATTGTAGTGATCAGGGATCACAGGATTGTTTATATACTTTCTATATCTGTCTATTATAACTATAAACTTGAATGTATGTTTACTGTGATATTTAATCATGTAATAGAAGGAGATAATGTAATTTCCCGTCTTACAAATCATGAAAAAATACCTTCTGTATTTTGCTAATGTTTGATATATTGTTATTGGAATATAAAAAAATTTTCCATAGTGTAAGTGGGCATAAATTCTTTTATGTTTCTCTTTCCCTGTTGGGATATGCTGACACAAGGCAACGATTGGTTACATTACATTAGGAGAACAACAGTTTAAAAGAAAATCACCGTAAGTTTAGTGATGGCGGGTTTTTTTCTACTGAATGGAAAAATTGTTCAGCTTTGGTGTCTATGTGGGTAACCTCTTCTGTGTCTGGGTTTATCTTAGTCATAACGCAATCACATGGTATGAGAACATTAGAAAACTATAGCAAAACAAAATCCAGCAGATAGTTGAAGACATGTTTACTCCAAATAAATGTTTTTAAAATTCCCAGCTTTTAATACAACTTTGAACCCACAGAAAAGTGGCAAAGGTAGTATGATAAGGATACATATAGCCCTTACCTAAGCTCACTAGTGACTAACATTTTCATTTTCTGGTATTTGATTCTTTTTCTTTTTCCCTCTACACACACACACACACACACACACACACACACACACACACACACACACTTTAGTGGGCTGTGCTATTTGAAAGTAAGTCACACACATCAGGATACTATGCCCAATAGTACTTGAGGTTTTTTCTTAAGAACAAGGACATTTTTGTATTTATTACAACAACAATTACAGAAAAGACATTTGCCACTGATAGTATTTTCTGATACACAGTCTAAATGTAAATAACTCCAGTTGTCCCCAAATATCCTTTGTATCAAAGAGAAATCACACACTGGTTTTCTTACTATATGTCTCTAATCTCTTTAAAATATAGCTCGCCCTCTGTTTTATTTCTTTCTTTTTCTTTTTTTCTTTTATTTTTTTTTCTTCCGAAATATCGATATTTTTGAAGAGTTCAGACCAATTGTCCTGTGAGACACTCCTCAAAGTGGATTGTCTGATTGTTTCCTCTGGATTAGATTATGGTTAAAATGTCTGGGCTAGATACTACATGTTTCCCATTACATCACATCAGGAAGTTTATAATGTCAGTTTGTCCCAATATTGGTGAAGATACATATGATCTCTTCATTTTAAATGTAGCTTTCCACCTTTGTAATTAATTAAAATCTGGCAAATAATAATTAGAAAGTCCTATCTTTTTCTTTCTTTCTTTTTTTTTTTTTTTTGTCAGCCATCTTTTAGCCTATGAGAAAAACATTTCTCCAAGGAGCCTACTCTCCTTTTAGTGATGAATGGTATTTAGAAACCGGCTCCAGGAGCTACATGTGCTCAGTGGTACTGAACTGCCATGACTACTGTGTACTTTAACTGAACAGACCAAGGAAGGGTGTATGTAATTCCTCTTCCCTCATTCCCAAGTGTTTCTCTTTCCGTATTAAAAACAACAACAACAAAAACCTTGATTCTCAACATCAGCTTATTTACTGTATTCTAAATGACATACAAAAGAGTCTCAGAATCACTGTCCTCAGTAGCAACAAAACTACAAAATAAATTTCAAGATTTCTTAATCGCTCTTTTCTTCTTAAAAATACCTTACTTAAGGTTTAGAATCAGAGTACTATGTTATTTGAATTATTTTTGTGTGGTGGTCAAATTAATACATAGCTAGGGCAAAGTTATTTTCGTTCCTATTTGATTTTAGTGTTTGTCTTTCTTCATTCTATTTTAACTTAATTTTACTTTTGGATGTGAAAACGACGTAGTTCAAAATCAAAACAATGAAAATAATATGCTCAGAGAAGTCTTATTCTTATTCTTAACACTATCCCTTTCACTTAATTCTCTTTCATTCTGTAGATAACCATTTTCATTGTGTTTAATCATTCCTGTTTATTTTGAATTGGAAAAATAGCTGAAGTGCATGCATACACACATTTTAACTTTTATTTCCATTTTCTGTGTGTAATAGTATTATAGATACATATCTGTACACATCCTCCTGAACACTAACTCTTTTTGATAATAGCCATTCTAATGAAAATGAAGTAATATATCATTGTGGTTTTGATTTGCATTTCCCTGATGATTAATGATGAGCATCTTTTCATGTACCTCTTGGCCATCTGCAGCTCTTCTTGGGAAAAATGTGTATTCAGATCCCTATTTTTTTTTTAAATTTTTTTAAATGTTTATTTATTTTTGAGAGAGACAGAGACAGAATGCGAGTGGATTAGGGGCAGAGAGAGAGGGAGACACAGAATCTGAAGCAGGCTCCAGGCTCCGAGCTGTCAGCACAGAGCCCGACGTGGGTCTCGAACTCACGACCTTTGAGATCATGACCTGAGCCGAAGTCGGATGCTCAACCGACTGAGCCACCCAGGTGCCCCCAGATCCCCAATTTTTAAAATATTTTGTTAGTTGTATGAATTTTTTAAATACATTTTGGATATTAACCCTTTATCAGATATATAATTTGCCAATATTTTTCCCATTAAGTAGATTATATATATCAGTATTTGTTTCTCCTAATGTGACTGGATTCTTAATATCTTAAGATAGAAAGAACCAACTACATTGTCTTCTACTACTTGTAAGATTGCAAATTTTTTACATTTAGATCTCTGACCTATTTGGAGTTGACTCTTACTTATGGTATGGGGTATGGAACCAATTTTATCTTTTTGCAAATGGCTATCCAGTTAACCCAACACACTTTATCTTTTCCTTGATGATTGGGAACAGTGTTCATGTCATCTACTGCATTTTCTTATGTATTAACTATATGCAAACAGTACTATTAAGTCTTTCCATATATTCATATATAAATTATATATATATTTTTTTCAAATAAAGTATAGTGGACCCATAATGTTACAATAGTTTTAGGTATACACCATAGTGATTTGACTAGTTTATACATGGTATGTTCACCACAGTGTAGCTACCATCTGTCCCCTTTATTCACTATCATGATATCAGTGATGGTCTTCCTTATGCTGCACCTTTTATTCTTGTGACTTACTCATTCTGTAACTGGAAGTCTGTATCTCCCTCTCCCCTTCATCCATTTTTGCCACCACCAATCTCCCCTACCTGCTAGCAAACATCAGTTTGTTCCCTTTATTAATAGGTCTGATTCTGCTCTTTCCTTTTTTTTTTTTTTTTTTTTTTTTTTTGAGATTCCATTTAAGAGTTGAATTGTAGGGAATTTCTTTCTCAGTCTGATTTCTTTCACTTAGCATAATACCCTCTAGGTCCATCCATGTTGTTTAAAATGACACAATTTCATCCTTATGGATATATAATATTCTGTATATATACACCACATTTTCCTTATCCATTCATCTGTATTAATTATAGAGGCTCTTTTGATTTAATATCTTTCATGATCAGTCTCCCCAATGGCTCTTTTTTTCCCTAAGTGTTGTCCTAAATATTATTACATGTATCCTCATAACTTAGGAATTAACTTATGTAATTCTAGATAAAAACACTGTTTATTGGGGGGGTTGCCTTACATTTATATAATAGCTTAAGCAGAAATGCTCTAAAAAGTACAAATGATATACTGTGGTGTTCAGCAATCCTACTAAAGAACAAGAAATGGTCTTATATTGATAAAGATTTTGAAGTTTTCTTCACATAGGCTTGCATATTTCTTCTCAGGTCTCTTCCTACATATTATAACCATTTTTGATGCATTATAAATGGATTTTTCCTTTTATTTCTTGTAGCTAGTTATTGTATGGATGTACAGATTATTAATTTTTATATCTTAAATTTATATACTGTTACAATGATGAATTTCTTACTATTGTTATTTTTTGGATATTAATTTGCTTTGGTTTAACTGGCATACTAATATATCATATGAAAATATTTAGTTTATTTCTTCCTTTCCAATCCTTAGGTTTCTACTTGTGTTCCTTGTTTGATTGCATTTTGCTTTGTTACTGATAATAATTGAAATGTTCCTGATATTTCCCTATGAAGTATGATTCTGGCTTGGAACTGACATATGTTTATTTCATCTTCAGGGAGTATTTTCCAATTCTTACTTTAAATTCACAAATGGGTGTTGATTTTGCCAAAGACCTTTTCAGCATCCATCGACATACTAAGATTTTCCTCCTTAGAAATATTAATATGGTGAATTATAGTAATGCATTACTTTTTAGTCAGAAACCACTTTGACATTACTAGAACGTTCATTCTTTTAAAATTTGTTGCTGGGTTCCATTTACTAGCATTTTTAAATAGGATTTTTAAAATGATATTCTTGGGATTCATGTGTACTTTTTTTTTTTTTTTTATATAGTCTTTTAAGGTAGGTACCAAGTTATACTTCTTTAAATGACGCTTTATGTAAATTTTATATAAAAATTTTGGTTCTTGACAAAATACAGCAAGCCAAATTGAATAGCATATTGAAAGGGTCATATACCATGTTCAAGTGGGATTTATCCCTGGGATACAAATATAGTTCAACATACATAAATTAATCAGTGTGATGCACCACATTAAAAGAACAAAAGATACATATTATATGGTCATATTCAAAATGCAGAAAAGCATCTGACAAAGTACAACATACTTTCATGATTAGAAGTGTCAACAAAACTTGGTGTAGAGGGAACGTACCTGAACATAATATAGGCCATATGTGACAGGCTTACAGCTGATGTTATTTTCAATGGTGAAAGGTTGAAAGCTTCTCTTCTAAAATTAGGAAGAAGATAGGATGCTCACTCTAACCACTGTTAGGCAGTGTAATACTGGAAGCCGTAGCTAGAGCACCCTGGCAAGAAAAAAGCAATGAAAGACATACAAATCAGATAGGAAAAGTAAAATAGTCTTTATTTCAAGATTTTATGATCTTATATGTAGAAAACCCTAAAGACTAAACCAAGAAACTGTTTAACCTAGTCAGTGAATTCAGTAAAGTTGGGGGATACAAATTAATATAATTCAAAATCTATTTCTATATACTAACAACAAAATATCAGTAAAAGAAATAGACAAAACAACGCTATTCACAGTAGCATTAAAAATAATAAAATACTTAGAAATGAATTTAACCAAAGAAGTAAAATATCTGTATATTGAAAACTACAAGACTGTGGTTTAAAAAAATAAGACACAAGCAAATGAAAAAATGTCCATGTTTATGGTTCAGGAGGACAAATATTATTAAAATGTTCATACTACAGCAATGTACAGATTAATATAATTGCCATCAAAATTCCAATGTCATTTTTCACAGAAATAGGAAGAATATGCCCAAACTGGTATGGAACCATAAAAGATCCCAAATATCTAAAGCAACCCTGAGGAAGAAGGATAGACCAAGAAACATCATACTTTTTGATTTCAAACCATACTACAAAGTTATAGTAATCAAAACAGTATGGCTCTGGGCTAAAAATACACACTGTGGCTAATGGAACAGAAGTGAGAGCCCACAAATAACCCCCATATTTGACAATGGAGCCAAGAACAGTCCATGGGGAAGTCAGTTAGCATTCAATTAATGGTAATAGGAAAACTGCATATCTACATGCAGTATTAAATTGGACTCATTATATGATACCACTTAGAAAATTAATTAAAAATGAACTAGCTACTTAAATATATGACCTGAAACTATAAAACTTCTAGAAGAAAACATTGGGAAAAAGTCCCTTGATTTAAGTCTTGGCAACAATTTTTTGGATATGGAACCAAAAGCACAAGCAACACAGACAAAAATAAGTGACACAATATTAAACTAAAAAGCTTTTGCATGGCAAAAGAAACAAACACAATGAAAAGGCAAACTATCAAATGGGAGAAAGTATAAGATCTCATGTAAATCAGTATCACACAATTTGATTAAAAAAGGATAAGAGGACCTGCATAGACATTTTTTCAACGAAGATACCCAAATGGTCAACAGGTGTGTTAAAAGGTGTTCTGCATAATTAATCATCTGAGAAATGCAAATCTAACCACAATGAGTTATCACCTTACAACTGTTAAAATGGCTACCATCAAAATTACAAGAGTGAGCAAGTGTTAAATTTGGAGAAAAGGGAATCCTCGTATACTGTTGGTGGGATTGTAAATTGCTACAACCACTATGGAAGATAGTGTGGATGTTCATCAAAAAATTAAAAATAGAAACACCATATGATTTATCATTCCATCCCACTTGTGTAAGTATATCTGATGAAATTAAAACAGGATCTCAAAGAGGTCTCTGTACTCTCTCCATTATTCACAATAATCAAAGTATGGAAACAATCTAAGTGTCTTTCAATGGGTGAATGGATAAAGATAATGTGCTATATAATACATACAATGGGATGATTTTCAGCCACAAGAAAGAAGGAAATCCTGCCATTTGCAACAACATGGATGGTACTAGAGAACATTATGCTAAGCATAGTAAGTCAGACACACAAAGAAAAACATCATATGATCGTAATTATATGTGGAATTTTAAAAAGCTGAACTCATAGAAACAAAGAAACAAAGTGCAATTGTGGTTACCCAGGACTGGTGGGTGGAGGAAATGGGGAGATATGGATCTAAAACATCTATAGAAGATAACTTTGTTCTGGGGATCTAATACACATCCTTGTGATTATAGATAACAACACTGTACTATATACTTGAAAGTTGCTAAGATACAAGATCTTTAAATGTTTTTATAACAAAAAAAGATGGTAATTATGTGACATGATGGAAGTGTTAGCTAACACTGTGGTGGTAATCATACTGCTATATAAAAGTATATCAAATCAACACCTGGTACACCTTCAAATACACAATGTTATTTGCCAATTATATCTTAATGAAGTTAGGAAAAATTCAAATTTAAAAATCCTTTTAGTATGTAGATTTGGATTTTCTATTATACTTGCAAACTTCTTAGACTATGTTTTTGAATACTCAATTTTGCTTTTTTTTTTTCATTCAGGAGCTCCAATAATGTATTGGAGCTTTGCATATCCACTAATCAGTATCTCTGTAGTCTTTTTTTTTTTAACCACTTCCTCTATCTTATTTTAGTTTTCTTAGATATTTTGATTTCTCTTCACAATTCTCCTTATTATATTTTAAGTTGTAGTTATTTTCTTGTGCACATTATTTAAACTTTTGAGATGTTTTGTATTTTCAGTTTCTTTTCTGAGTTAATTCTCATTTCATAGCTTTTTTTTGTCCATTTACATTCAGAGATTTAAATATTTGGTATGAACATCTTCTTTAATATCTGCGTATTCTCATCTCAAGTATTTAATTCAGCTTGGGATATTGTGGTTCAACTTTTCTCTGCTTTAAATTTACTTATTTGAGGGGGGGGTTATCAGCTACTATGTTTTATTATAATTTTTTTTCTTATAATAGCTTTGTAGGGATGGTATCTACCATTTGTCATTCATTTTAAACTTTTTTAAAAGTCTATTTTGAGAGAGAGAGAGAGAGAGAGAGAGAGAGAGAGAGAATGCACACATGGGAAGGGCAAAGAGAGAGAGAGAGGGAGAGAGAATCCCTCTGCCGATAGCACAGAACCTGATGGTGAGGCTTGATCTCTTGAACAGTGAGATTATGACCTGAGCTGAAATCAAGAGCCGAACCCTTGACCAACAGAGCTACCCAGAAGCCCCTGTCATTTATTTTAAATGTCTGTATTTTTCTGGATTAGCAATAACAGATGATTATATTACTGTGAAATTTGGGTGCCTTCTTAGATGTTTTAGTTAAAAGCATCCTCTTCAGGCTGAACAATTTTTAGACTTTTTTGGGTGGGTGAGGAAAAAAGGGGGTGATATGTCTTCCGATTTTGTGATTCTTTTTTATTACTCTAGGTCCCATATTGACACTGCTTATTTTCTCTTCACAAGCCTTAAACACTC
Source organism: Panthera onca (assembly GCF_046562875.1). Taxonomy (NCBI): domain Eukaryota; kingdom Metazoa; phylum Chordata; class Mammalia; order Carnivora; family Felidae; genus Panthera; species Panthera onca. The sequence goes on from NC_138344.1 coordinate 49,579,709, forward strand.
CTTGCTAAGACTGCTACCATCACTCCCACAGATTTAATCCCTGTCCTTTTGATTTCCCAGGAGCTAGTGCTCTGATCTACAGTCTGAGTATCAGTGATTTCCCCCATTCAGTGTGTGACTTTCCAGGCAGTGATTTTATCTGTATTTTCCAACTGTTAGGCCTCCACTACTCTATCCTCCATCTTGTGCAGTCTCTACTTGACTATCTACTCCTGCATGTCTCTATTATTTTCTTATATTTGCCTTACTTACATGTGTATTGAATTGAATTCTTTGTCTCTCAACTTAAACTTGACACCTTTTGTGGGTAGTTCAATTTGCTCTCTTTTTTCCATGATGGTTGGATGATAGAAGAAGAAATTAGATTTAAGAAGTTGCTATTATTCCATAGGAATCCTGTATTCTTTCAACTGAATATGTTCATTGATTTTTTACAGTAACAAGCACAGAGCTAACCACCCACTTAAAAGGGCATGGTGGTGATTGTGTTTGCTGGTAGGGGAGGATTAGAGTTGAGATGGGATAATACCTCAAATTTTAGAGCATATGAATCACTACCTATAAATGATACCTTCACACAATGTCAGTGCCTGCATTTGTATTTTGGTTTATAAATCTTCTGGTGTGAAGAGTACACCATAGCACAGTAGCTGGAATTGAGACCTGTGCCATTGACTGGATAATTAGTTCATTAAGCTGTACCTGCACTCAGGTAGTCAGAAGCATGCCCAAAACTATAAAAAACATATCATCTTTATAAGTATCATCTTAAAATGTGCATTAGCTATAAGCATAGTGCACACACAAAGAAGACATTTTTCTTAAATTTTTTCAGTATTTTAAGTGCACTATAAAAATAATTGGTAGTTAAAAATTAGTCCATTGTTAAGAAAAAATAATGCTAATGATAGCAACTCAAATGACAGCTTATTATGCTCAAAATAAAGAGATTAACAAAAGGGAAATATATTACACAAAAATATATCACTTTTAGATCTATTATAAATGAATCTGTTTTAACAAATACTGCTTCAGAATCATGTTGGTAGTTGGAATTTTGCTGGTCTTATAGTTTTGTTGTTGGTAATTTATAAATTCTACATGGTTTTGTAGTTATATAAGAGCTGTAAGTATAGAGTTTATTCTCATTTTTGTTTGTACACATTAAATAAAAACTAATTTCAGTCAATGCTACGAGTCCATGAGAATTGTTTCCCTGTAAAGTGCATCTGCATTACCCAAGTTGGAGAGACACTGATATAGTGCATTGAATATAGCTATAACTAGGTTGAATAGAATTTTTTATGAATATAATTTATTGTCGAATTGGCTTACATACAACAACCAGTGTTCATCCCAAGAAGTGCTCTCCTCAATGCCCATCACGCATTTTCCCCTTTTTCCTGCCCCCATCCACCCTCATTTTGTTCTCTGTATTTAAGAGTCTCTTGGGGTTTGCCTCCCTCCCTCTCTGTTGGTAACTATTTTTCCCCCTTCCCTTCCTCCATGATCTTCTGTTAAGTTTTTCAAGATCCACATATGAGTGAAAATATACGATCTCTATCCTTCTCTGACTGACTTATTTCACTCAGCATAATACCTTCCAGTTCCATCCACATTGCTGCAAATGGCATAATTTTATTCCTTCTCATTGTCAAGTAGTATTCCATTGTATATATAAAGCACATCGTCTTTATCTATTCATCAGTGGATAGAAATTTAGGCCCTTTCCATAATTTGGCTATTGTTGAAAGTGCTGCTATAAACATTGGGGTACAACTGCCCCTATGTATCAGCACTCCTGTATCCCTTGGATAAATTCCTAGTTGTGCTATTGCTGGGTCATAAAGTATTTCTTTTTTTAATTTTTTGAGGAATCTCCACACTATTTTCCAGAGCGGCTGCACCAGTTTGCATTCCCACCAACAGTGCAAGAGGGTTTCCATTTCTCCACATCCTTTCCAGCATCTGTAGTGTCCTGATTTGTTCAATTTAGCCATTCTGACCAGCGTGAGGTGGTAGTTCAGTGTGGCTTTGATTTTTATTTCCTTGATGATGAATGACGTTGTAGGTTGAATAGAATTTAATGCATTTCAGTGCCTTGTCACTTTCCAGATTGATGAATTACAGAAAGTTTGAGCTTCACTTTCTTTAGAAAATAGGGGAAATTATTTCAACATCATAAGGTTGCAAGGTTTAAATTAAAAAGGTGTATGTGAAGTGATAGTAGGTGTTTATAAAGTTGTAGCAATTATTGTCATATTTCTGACTTACATACAATTAAGAACTATTTTAATTGAGAATCAAAACTATCAAAATTCTATCATAATTTTCAAGTGGGCTCTTTACCTCCACATTAACTCGTTTTGATACTATATTCTCCTTCCTCAAATTCCTATTCACAGTTGCAGCTATACCTTCCCCATACTTCAATGGGAAAATAGAAGCACCAGAAAAGAACTCTTTCTTCTGATACCAAATATAGAAAATATCAGGGTGTACACTCAATTTTTTCTTATAATCACAAGGATGATGAGTTCTTATTCTTTTCAAAGGCCATACTCTCCAGTCATGCACTACTGCACCTTGTCTTTTAAGGACCTCTCTTTATTTCTATTTCTTCTTTCTCTAGAATCCTCAAACTTTTTCCTTAGTGGGTTATTCCTTCTGGCATGCAAATAAGCTTATTTCTTTCATTCCAGATTTCTTATTCACCAATGATTTCTATATTACCAAATATAGCTGAGTAAATGTGTTTGTTTTTTTTTTTTTTTTACAAATAAAGCTGTATATACTTAAGGCAGACAATGATGTTTGCATATATACATTGTGAAGTTGGCACCACAATCGTGCTAATTAAGACATACATCACAGCACATAATTAATTTTTTTAAAATTTCTGGTAAGAACACTTAACATTCACCCTCTTACCAAATTTAAATATATGGTACAGTATTGTGAGTTTTTAAAAATGTTTATTATTATTATTTTTTTTTTCAACGTTTTTAATTTATTTTTGGGACAGAGAGAGACAGAGCATGAACGGGGGAGGGTCAGAGAGAGAGGGAGACACAGAACCGGAAACAGGCTCCAGGCTCTGAGCCATCAGCCCAGAGCCCGACGCGGGGCTCGAACCCACGGACCGCAAGATCGTGACCTGGCTGAAGTCGGACGCTTAACCGACTGCGCCACCCAGGCGCCCCTATTATTTATTTTTGAGAGAGAAATAGAACAAGCCATGGAGAGACAGAGAGAGAGAGAGAGAAGAGAGAGACAGAGACAGAGACAGAATCTGAAGCAGGCTTCAGGCTCTGAGCTCTCAGCACAGAGCCTGATGCAGGGCTTGAACCCACCAACCATGAGATCATGACCTGGGTCGAAGTCAGACACCCAACCTACTGAGCCACCCGGCATCCCACAGTATTATTAATTATAGTTCCATGCTTCAGAACTATATTAGATCTTCAGAATTTATTCTTTTTGTATAACTAAAACTTTGTATCCCTTTCCCAACATGTCCTCCGTTATCTCTACCTCAGTCTGTTGCCACCACCATGTACTCTCTGCTTCAATGAGTTTGGCTATTTTGTATTCTACATAAAAGTGGGATCATGCTGCATTATCTTTCCGTGTCTAGCTTATTTCACTTAGCATAATGTCCTCCAGATTCACTTATGTCAGGATTTGTTTCTTTTTGAAAGCTGAATAATATTTATGTGTGTATGTGTGTGTATCACATCTTCTTTATCCATTTATTCATTATGGACATTTAAGTTTCCATGTCTTAGCTATTGTGAATAATGCTGCAATAAACATGGAAGTGTAAACATTTCTTAGAGACAGTGATTTCATTTCCTTTGGATATACAACTGGAAGTGGTATTGCTGGATTATAAGGTAGTTCTATTTTTTCTTTTTAAGTTTATTTATTTTGAGAGAAAGAGAGCATGAGTAGGAGAGGGGGAGAGAGAGAGGTAGAGGGAGAGAGAATCTCAAGCAGGCTCCGCACTGTCGGCACAGAGCCAGATATGGGGTTTGAACTCACAAATCCTGAAATCATGACCTGAGCCAAAACCAAGAGTTGAGCGCTTAACTGACTGAGTCACCCAGGCTCCCCAAGGTAGTTCTGTTTTTCATTTGCAGAGGAGCCTTCATATTATTTTTCATAATGGCTGTACAAGTTTACATCCCACCAACACTGTACAAAAGTTTCCTTTGCTCTACATCCTTGCTGATACTTATTTTTGACTTTTTGATAATAGACATTCTAACAGGCATGAAGTGATGCCTTTTTTTGATTTTCATTTGCATTTCCCTGATGAGAGTGATATTGAATACCTTTTCATATACATGTTGGCCACTTGTATGTCTTCTTTTAAGAAATCTGTGGAAATGCTGAATCACTAAATTGTACACCTGAAACTATTACTACATTGTATGTTAAATGGAATTTAAATAAATACTAAAAAAATTTGCCTATGCAGATCTTTTGCCCTCTTTTAAACTACACATTTTTTTTCCTTTTTTTGCTATTGAGTTGCATGAGTTCCTTACATATTTGGGTATTAATCACCGAACAGATAACATGGTTTGTAAATAGGCTTTCCCAGTGCGTAGGCTGCCTTTTTATTTTGTTAATGGTTTTCTTTATCACGCAGAAGATTTTTAGTTTGATGTAATACTGCTTGCTTGTGTTTTTGGTGTTGTGTTAAAAATTATTGCCCATCTATTGATGGACATTTGGGTTGCTTCCATATTTTGGCTGTTGTAAATAATGCAGCAGTAAACACAGGTGTGTGTGTGTGTATAATTAGTGTTTTTGTCTTTTTTGGAGGGTAAATCCTCAGGCTTTGGATCATATGGAATCTTCATATGTTTTCCAAAGTTGTTTCCATTTGAGAAATCTCCATACTGTTTTCCAAAATTGTTGCACCAATTCACATTGCCACCAACTGTGTACAAGGGTTTTTTTCCCTCCACATCTTCACCAACAATTGTTGTTTATTCTCTTTTTGATACTAGCCATTCTGACTGGTGAGTAATATCCCCAATTGTCCATTAACATATGAATACACACACACACACACACACACACACACAATGGAGTGTTACTCAGTCATGAGGAAAAGATGATATCTTGCCATTTGTGACAACAGAATGGACTTAGGAGGTATTATGCTAAGTGCAATAAGTCAGAGGGAGAAAGACAAGCAACATATGATTTCACTTACATGAGAAATCTACAAAAACAAAGCAGGAAAGCAAACAAAAAAACTGACTCCTCTATACAGAGAAGAAACTCATGGTTGCCAGAGAGGAGGTAGATGGGGAGATGAATAAAATAGGTGAATGGGATTAAGAAGTACAAATTTCATCCTTCAGAAATACAAGCAATTATCAGGGAATACTATGAAAAATTATATGCCAAGAAACTGGACAACCTGGAAGAAATGGACAAATTCCTAAACACCCACACGCTTCCAAAAGTCAATCAGGAGGAAATAGAAAGCTTGAACAGACCCATAACCAGCGAAGAAATTGAATCAGTTATCAAAAATCTCCGAACAAATAAGACTCCAGGACCAGATGGCTTCCCAGGGGAGTTCTACCAGACATTTAAAGCAGAGATAATACCTATCCTTCTCAAGCTATTCCAAAAAATAGAAAGGGAAGGAAAACTTCCAGAATCATTCTATGAAGCCAGTATTACCTTGATTCTTAAACCAGAGACCCAGTAAAAAAAGAGAACTACAGGACAATATCCCTGATGAATATGGATGCAAAAATTCTAAATAAGATACTAGAAAATCGAATTCAACAGCATATAAAAAGAATTATTCACCATGATCAAGTGGGATTCATTCCTGGGCTGCAGGACTGGTTCAACATTTGCAAATCAATCAACGTGATACATCACATTAATAAAATAAAAGATAAGAACCATATGATCCTGTCAATCGATGCAGAAAAAGCATTTGACAAAATTCAGCATCCTTTCTTAATAAAAACCCTCAAGAAAGTCGGGACAGAAGGAACATACTTAAACATCATAAAAGCCATTTATGAAAAGCCCACAGCTAACATCATCCTCAATGGGGAAAAACTCAAAGCTTTTTCCCTGAGATCAGGAACATGACAGGGATGTCCCCTCTCACCACGGTTGTTTAACATAGTGTTGGAAGTTCTAGCATCAGCAATCAGACAACAAAAGGAAATCAAAGGCATCAAAATTGGCAAAGATGAAGATAAGCTTTCACTTTTTGCAGATGATATGATATTATACATGGAAAATCCGATAGACTCTACCAAAAGTCTGCTAGAACTGATACATGAATTCAGCAAAGTCGCAGGATACAAAATCAATGTGCAGAAATCAGTTGCATTCTAATAGACTAATAATGAAGTAACAAATAAAGAAACTTATCCCATTCACGATTGCACCAAAAACATACAATACCTAGGAATAAATCTAACCAAAGATGTACAAGATCTGTATGCTGAAAACTATAGAAAGCTTATGAAGGAAATTGAAGAAGTTATAAAGAAATGGAAAAACATTCCGTGCTCATGGATTGGAAGAATAAATATTGTCAAAATGTCAATACTACCCAAAGCTATCTACACATTCAATGCAATCCCAATCAAAATTGCACCAACATTCTTCTCGAAGCTAGAACAAGCAATCCTAAAATCCATATGGAACCACAAAAGACCCCAAATAGCCAAAGTAATTTTGAAGTAGAAGACCAAAGCAGGAGGCATCACAATCCCAGACTTTAGCCTCTACTACAAAGCTGTCATCATCAAGACAGCATGGTATTGGCACCAAAACAGACACATAGACCAATGGAATAGAATAGAAACCCCAGAACTAGACCCACAAATGTATGGCCAACTCATCTTTGACAAAGCAGGAAAGAATATCCAACGGAAAAAAGACAGTCTCTTTAACAAATGGTGCTGGGAGAACTGGACAGCAACATGCAGAAGATTGAAACTAGACCACTTTCTCACACCATTCACAAAAATAAACTCAAAATGGATAAAGGACCTGACATGTGAGACAGGAAACCATCAAAACCCTAGAGGAGACAGCAGGAAAAGACCTCTCTGACCTCAGCCGTAGCAATCTCTTACTCGACACATCCCCAAAGGCAAGGGAATTAAAAGCAAAAATGAACTACTGGGACCTCATGAAGATGAAAAGCTTCTGCACAGCAAAGGAAATAATCAACAAAACTAAAAGGCAACCAACGGAATGGGAAAAGATATTTGCAAATGACATATTGGACAAAGGGCTAGTATCCAAAATCTATAAAGAGCTCACCAAACTCCACACCCGAAAAACAAATAACCCAGTGAAGAAATGGGCAGAAAACATGAATAGACACTTCTCTAAAGAAGACATCCGGATGGCCAACAGGCACATGAAAAGATGCTCAACGTTGTTTCTTATCAGGGAAATACAAATCAAAACCACACTCAGATATCACCTCACACCAGTCAGAGTGGCCAAAATGAACAAATCAGGAGACTATAGATGCTGGAGAGGATGTGGAGAAATGGGAGCCCTTTTGCACTGTAGGTGGGAATGCAAACTGGTGCAGCCGCTCTGGAAAACAGTGTGGAGGTTCCTCAAAAAATTAAAAATAGACCTACCCTATGACCCAGCAGTAGCACTGCTAGGAATTTACCCAAGGGATACAGGAGTGCTGATGCATAGGGGCACTTGTACCCCAATGTTTATAGCAGCACTCTCAACAATAGCCAAATTATGGAAAGAGCCTAAATGTCCATCAACTGATGAACGGGATAAAGAAATTGTGGTTTATATACACAATGGAGTACTACGTGGCAATGAGAAAGAATGAAATATGGCCCTTTGTAGCAACGTGGATGGAACTGGAGAGTGTGATGCTAAGTGAAATAAGCCATACAGAGAAGGACAGATACCATATGTTTTCACCCTTATGTGGATCCTGAGAAACTTAACAGAAACCCATGGGGGAGGGGAAGAAAAAAAAAAAAAAAAGGTTAGAGTGGGAGAGAGCCAAAGCATAAGAGACTCTTAAAAACTGAGAACAAACTGAGGGTTGATAGGGGGTGGGAGGGAGGGGAGGGTGGGTGATGGGTATTGAGGAGGGCACCTTTTGGGATGAGCACTGGGTGTTGTATGGAAACCAATTTGACAATAAATTCCATATATTAAGAAGTACAAATTTCAGTTATAAAATAAGTTATGAAATTGAAAAGTAAAGCATAGGGAATATATTGAATATATTGTAACAATGCTGTGTGGTGACAGATAGTGAGTATACTCATGCTGCACTGAGCAATATAGAGTTGTTGAATCCATATGTTGTATACCTGAAACTAATATAACATTGTATATTAATTATACTTTAAAAAAATAACGCATATTAAGGGTTTTGCCACAAAAATGTTGCCCAGATAAATGTCAAGAAGCTTTGTATATGGTGTGAGATACAAGTTCAGTTGCATTCTTGATGTGAGTATCCAGCTTCCCAGCGCCATTTATTGAAGATAGTATCATTTCCTCATTTTGTATTGACACCTTGTCAAAGATCAGTTGCCTGTATATGATTGGATTTATGTCTGGGCTTTTTATTCTGTTCCTTGGTCTTCTTGTCTATCTTTATGCTAGTATTATACTGTTTTCATTATAGTATCTTTGTAACATATTTGTTTATCAGAAAGTATGATACCTCTTTGTTATTAAAATGGATTTGGCTTTTTGGGGTCTCTGTACTTACATAGGAATTTTAGGATTACTTTTACTATTTCTGTAAGGAATGCCATTGGAATTTTGATATGAATTGCATTGAGTCTGTAGATAACTTTGGATAGAGTGGACATTTCGATATTCTTTCAATTGATGAATATGGGATGTCTTTCCGTGTATTTGTGTGTTCTTTAATTTCCATCATCAATATTTATAACTGTTGAGGTACAAGTCTTATATCTCTTTGGTTAAGTTTATTCCAGATATTTTATTCTTTTTGTTGCTCTTATAAAGGGGATAATTTTCTTAAATTTTGGGGGGGATAGTTTGTTGTTTGTGTATAGAAATGTGACTAACTTTTGGATGTTGATTTTGCATCCTTCAGCTTTACTGAATTAGTTTATTCTAACACGTGGTAGTTATCCTTGAGTCTTGAGGATTTTCTGCATACATGGTCAGGTCATATACAAAAAGATAATTTTACTTCTTTCTTTTGGATTTGGATGTCTTTTCTTTTTTCTAAATGCTCAGGGTAGTACTTCCACTACTATGTAGAGTAGAAGTAGCAAGAGTGGGCATCATTGCCTTGTACCAGAGGGAAAGCTTTCAGCTGTTTTTTTATTGATTATGATGTTGGCTGTGGGCTTTTCATAAATGCTTGCGTTGTGTTAAATTCATTCTATACCTATTTTGTCTATAGTTTTTTATCATGAATTAATGTTGAAATTTGTCTAATTTTTTTTTACCATCCATTGAGACAATTATACAATTTCTTTGATTTTGTTCACGTGGTGTGTCACACTGATTTGTGTATGTTGAACCTCCCTTCCATCCCTGAAATAAATCTCACTTGGTTGTGGTAGTTGATCCTGTGAAGGTGGTGTTGAATTTCGTTGGCTAGTTTTTATTTTATTTTATCTTATTTTATTTTATTTTGAGAGAGAGCACATGCACGAGAGTGAGGGAGGAGCAGAGAGAGAGGGAGAGAGAGAATTCCAAGCAGGCTCCATGCTGACAGCCCTGATGCGGGGCTCAGTCTCACGAACCCTGAGATCATGACCTGAGTCAAAAACAAGAGGCAGATGGGTAATGGACTCATCCCCCAGGCGCCCCAATTTGCTAGTGTTGAATTTAACATTCTGATATCTATGTTTGTCAGACATATTCTCCTATAGTTTTCTTATATTGGCTTTTTCTGGCTCTCATTTCAGGGTGATTTTGGCCTCAAAATGAGTGGAAATTTTTTGGGGGGGAGAGTTTGCAAAGAATAAGTATTCTTTTAGTATTTGGTAGAATTTACCCATGAAGCCATCTGGCCCTGAACTTGTCTTAGTTGAGAGGTTTTTGATTACTGAGTCAGTCTCCTTATTTATTATTGGGCTTTCTATTCCCTCTTGATTCAGTTTGGGTAGGTTGTATGTTTTTAGAAATTTGTCAGTTTTTTTCTAGGTTATTAAATTTGGTACATAATTGTTCATAATAGTCTGTCTTTTTTATTTATGAAACAACCATTGTGATATTTCATTTATGATCTTGAGTCTTTTTTTAGTTTAAATATTTGTCGTGTTGTTTATCTTTTCATAAAACAAACTCTGTTTTATTATTTTTTTCTATAGTTTTTCTGGTCTCTAGTTGATGTATTTCTGCTCTACTCATTATTATTTTCTTCCTTGTGCTAACTCTGAGGTTAGTGTGTTCTTTTTGTCATTCCTTGATATGTATAGTTATATTGTTATTTGAGATCTTCATTTTTAATATAGGCATTTGTTGCTATAAAATGCTCTCTTAGTACTCTTGGCTGCATCTCAAGTATTATGTTGTGATTTTATTTTTGTTTTTCTCAAGATATGCTTAAAATTTCATCTTGATTTCTTTTACCGAATGGTTCAAGGGTTGTTTAGTTTCCACATTTGTTAATTTTCCATTTTCTTAGTGTTAGTGATATTTTAGTTCACTGCATTATGACTGGAAAAAATACTTGTAATAATTTTTATATTCTTAAGTTTGTTATGACTTGTTTTATGAAGTACCATGTAATCTGTTTTGGAGATGTTCTTTGAGCTCTTGGGAAGAATGTGTATTCTGTTCGATGGAAAGTTCTACATATGTCTGTTGAGGTCCATCAGATCTACAGTGTTGTTCAAGTCAGCTGTTTATGAATTTCTGTCTGAATTTGTATCCTTTATTGAGAGTTGGTGTTGAAGTCTTTCCCTATTGTTGTATTGTCAATCTCTCCTTTCAAATTATTAATTAATTTTTTTAATGTTTATTTATTTTTGAGAGAGAGAGACACACACATACATACAGAGCATGAGTAGGGGAGGGGCAGAGAGTGAGAGAGACACACAGAATCCGAAGCAGGCTCCAGGCTCTGAGCTGTCAGCACAGAGCCCAATGTGGGGCTCAAACCCATGAACCATGAGATCATGACCTGAGCTGAAGTTGGATGCTTAACCAACTGAGGACCCAGGTGCCCCTCAGATTATTAATTCTAATGCTTATTTTATATTGGATCCATACATATTTATTGTTAGATCTTCCTGTTTGATTGAGCCTTTTATCATTATATAATGACTTTGTGTCTAGAGATAATTTTTGACATTAAGTCTATTTTGTCTTGTAGTATTAGAGCCATTTCAGCTTTTTTTGTTGTTACTGTTTTCATGCAGTGTACTTTCCCAAAACTTTACTTTCAGACAATGTGTTTTTAAAACTGAGTCTTACTAAGAATTTTTGCATCCATATTCTTAATAAGATACTAGCTAATCGAATTCAACAGCATATAAAAAGAATTATTCACCATGATCAAGTGGGATTCATTCCTGGGATGCAGGGCTGGTTCAACATTCGCAAATCGATCAACGTGATACATCACATTAACAAAAAAAAAGAGAAGAACCATATGATCCTGTCAATCGATGCAGAAAAGGCCTTTGACAAAATCCAGCACCTTTCTTAATAAAAACCCTTGAAAAAGTCGGGATAGAAGGAACATACTTAAAGATCATAAAGGCCATTTATGAAAAGCCCACAGCTAACATCATCCTCAACGGGGAAAAACTGAGAGCTTTTTCCCTGAGATCAGGAACACGACAGGGATGCCCACTGTCACCGCTGCTGTTTAATATAGTGCTGGAAGTTCTAGCATCAGCAATCAGACAACAAAAGGAAATCAAAGGCATCAAAATTGGCAAAGATGAAGTCAAGCTTTCGCTTTTTGCAGATGACATGATATTATACATGGAAAATCCGATAGACTCCACCAAAAGTCTGCTAGAACTGATCCATGAATTCAGCAAAGTTGCAGGATACAAAATCAATGTGCAGAAATCAGTTGCATTCTTATACACTAACAATGAAGCAACAGAAAGACAAATGAAGAAACTGATCCCATTCACAATTGCACCAAGTAGCATAAAATACCTAGGAATAAATCTAACCAAAGATGTAAAAGATCTGTATGCTGAAAACTATAGAAAGCTTATGCAGGTAATTGAAGAAGATATAAAGAAATGGAAAGACATTCCCTGCTCATGGATTGGAAGAATAAATATTGTCAAAATGTCAATACTACCCAAAGCTATCTACACATTCAATGCAATCCCAATCAAAATTGCACCAGCATTCTTCTCGAAACTAGAACAAGCAATCCTAAAATTCATATGGAACCACAAAAGGCCCCGAATAGCCAAAGTAATTTTGAAGAAGAAGACCAAAGCAGGAGGCATCACAATCCCAGACTTTAGCCTCTACTACAAAGCTGTCATCATCAAGACAGCATGGTATTGGCATAAAAACAGACACATAGACCAATGGAATAGAATAGAAACCCCAGAACTAGACCCACAAAAGTATGGCCAACTCATCTTTGACAAAGCAGGAAAGAACATCCAATGGAAAAAAGACAGTCTCTTTAACAAATGGTGCTGGGAGAACTGGACAGCAACATGCAGAAGGTTGAAACTAGACCACTTTCTCACACCATTCACAAAAATAAACTCAAAATGGATAAAGGACCTGAATGTGAGACAGGAAACCATCAACACCTTAGAGGAGAAAGCAGGAAAAGACCTCTCTGACCTCAGCCGTAGCAATCTCTTACTCGGCACATCCCCAAAGGCAAGGGAATTAAAAGCAAAAGTGAATTACTGGGACCTTATGAAGATAAAAAGCTTCTGCACAGCAAAGGAAACAACCAACAAAACTAAAAGGCAACCAACGGAATGGGAAAAGATATTTGCAAATGACACATCGGGCAAAGGGCTAGTATCCAAAATCTATAAAGAGCTCATCAAACTCCACACCCGAAAAACAAATAACCCAGTGAAGAAATGGGCAGAAAACATGAATAGACACTTCTCTAAAGAAGACATCCGGATGGCCAACAGGCACATGAAAAGATGTTCAACGTCGCTCCTTATCAGGGAAATACAAATCAAAACCACACTCAGATACCACCTCACGCCAGTCAGAGTGGCCAAAATGAAGAAATCAGGAGACTATAGATGCTGGAGAGGATGTGGAGAAACAGGAACCCTCTTGCACTGTTGGTGGGAATGCAAATTGGTGCAGCCGCTCTGGAAAGCAGTGTGGAGGTTCCTCAGAAAATTAAAAATAGACCTACCCTATGACCCAGCAATAGCACTGCTAGGAATTTATCCAAGGGATACAGGAGTACTGATGCATAGGGGCACCTGTACCCCAATGTTTATAGCGGCACTCTCAACAATAGCCAAATTATGGAAAGAGCCTAAATGTCCATCAACTGATGAATGGATAAAGAAATTGTGGTTTATATACACAATGGAATACTACGTGGCAATGAGAAAAAATGAAATATGGCCTTTTGTAGCAACGTGGATGGAACTGGAGAGTGTGATGCTAAGTGAAATAAGCCATACAGAGAAAGACAGATACCATATGGTTTCACTCTTATGTGGATCCTGAGAAACATAACAGAAACCCATGGGGGAGGGGAAGGAAAAAAAAAAAAAAAAAAAGAGGTTAGAGTGGGAGAGAGCCAAAGCATTAGAGACTGTTAAAAACTGAGAACAAACTGAGGGTTGATGGGGGGTGGGAGGGAGGGCAGGGTGGGTGATGGGTATTGAGGAGGGCACCTTTTGGGATGAGCACTGGGTGTTGTATGGAAACCAATTTGACAGTAAATTTCATATATTAAAAAATAAAAAAAATAAATAAAAAATAAAAAAAATAAAATAATAAAAAAAAATAATAAAACTGAGTCTTTTGTAGATAGTATATTGCTGAATTAAAAAAAAAATCAATCACCCTCTGCCTTTTGATTAGGGCATTTAATCCATTTACACTTAATTAATTTATTTTTTTATTTTTTTATTTAAAAAAAAATTTTTTTAACATTTATTTATTTTTGAGACAGAGGGAGACAGAGCATTAATGGGGGAGTGTCAGAGAGAGGGAGACACAGAATCTGAAATAGGCTCCAGGCTCTGAGCTGTCAGCACAGAGCCCGACGCGGGGCTCGAACTCACGGACCGCAAGATCATGACCTGAGCTGAAGTCGGCCGCTTAACCGACTGAGCCACCCAGGCGCCCCTACACTTAATTTAATTATTGATGGTGAAGACTTATTATTGCCATTTTGTTAATTGTTTTCTGTCTGTTGTGCTATCATTATTCTCTCTTCCTCTATTGCTGTCTTTTGTGACTTAAGAATTTTTTAGTGACTTTAATTCTTTTCTATTTTTCTTTCCTGTGCCTATTACAAGTTTATTTTCTTGGTGGTTAGCTTGAGATTTGCATAAAATAGCTTGCAGTTAAAACCATCTATTTTAAGTAGATATCACTTCAATAATCACACATAAAATCTCTCCACTTTTATTCCCCTCAATACACACTTTGTGTTCTTGTAGAGCTTGCTTCTTTTTTATATTTTATATCTACTAACATATTTTTTTCTTCTAACTTTGATGCTGGGATTATACGTAATTTTGTCCTCTTCTAGAAATATATATATATTTTTTTGGCCTCTAGGACTCTGCATTTTACCAGTTTTCCTTTCACTTATCAACCTACTTCTCAGCCTCTCCTACTGGATCATTACTATACCTTATTGCTAAGCACTCTTTCATCTTTAAACTTTGTGCCTGCATGTCTTAATCTATATACTTAGCTTTAAATGACATTTATGTAGTGTTCTGATCACCTTGTATTTGCTCCTTGGTGAAGAAAGGATCCCTTGCCTTAAATAGTATGATAGCTCAATACATGACACCCAACCCTGTACAGAAGAGATTGACAACTGTTTATTGTCAAATACATTTACACTCTGGTGAACAAAGACACTAGGGACCATGTAAGGCAACATGGATGTTGCACAGGGAATGGAATGAACTAGCAGGGGTTGTGGGAGGCAGACTCGGTAATAAGAGGAAAGTTGGGTACCCCAGGTTTCCCATGGATGGATGTAATTGACTTGTTTGGATAATTCTGTAGGCTGTCAGAGAAGTAAAAACCCTCAGGTTGAATACCAGGTGAGGTGCAAATGGTACAGGTGATAGGGAAACTAGCTCATTTAGAAGCCATTACTCCTGGGTGGGCACACCTGGTGAGAGCAGGAAAACTCATGGTTAGGTCTTTGGAGGCTATACAGCTCAAAGATGCTAAGGGAACACTTGAAATTCTGAGTGTTAAAAGAAAAATACTGATTCCTATGTGTTTCATTCCAAACCTTGCCTATACGTTCCATACTTTTTTGCCCAATGCCTCCATGATATTTACCACTGAGATGTCTGACAAACAAGCCAAACCTAAAATGTCCCAAAGTCTTAATTTCCTTCTCTATTACTCAACATGTTTCTCCTGTTTTTCTCATCTTAGTAAATGGAATCATCATGTACTCAGCTGCACAATACTTTGTAATATTTTATCTCTACCCTTCTTCACCCTTCACAATTCATTTCACATTTCACATACAGAAAAATTCATTAAGTTTTTAATCTTCTTGTCTTACAGTTATCCACTTCTCTCCATTTTCACCGTCACCATTTTATCCAGGCTACCAACATCTTTCTCTTTGACAAGTATAATCCTCTTAATGAAACCCCCCAACTTTGCTCCCTTAGCCCCAGTCTGTTCTTACATGGCAGTTGAAGTGAACTTTTAGACATAAAGTATAGGAGTGCCTGGGTGTCTTAGTCAGTTATGCATCTGACTCTTGATTTGGGCTCAGGTTATGATCTCAGGGTTGTGAGATCAGCCCCCCTTCCACCCCCCGCCTTGGGGCTCCATACTGGGCATGAAGCCTGCTTAATATTTTCTCTCTCCCTCTCCTGCCCCTCCCATCCCCTCAAAAAATAAATGAAATAAATGTTTACGTATACATATATGAGCAGCTACAATTTTCCTTGGTGAGAGTAAGGGCAGAGAGGATAGTCTAAACAATAAGTGTTTAATTTGTTCTAATTCAAGGCCAATTTATAGAGGACACAAATAGTTTGCCTCTTTCTCTAAAAGGTTTCAGAGTTGTGCTGTAGTATTTCCTTATCTATGGTTTTGGTTTCTTTGGTTTCAGTTACACATGGTCAACCACAGTCTGGAACACAGACGATTCTCCTTCTGATGGATCTTCAGAAGGTTGGCAGCCCAATGCTATGTCAAAATGTCTGTGTCGTCTCACTTTATCTCAGTCATGTAGCCATTTTATCATATCACATCATCACAAGAAGAAAGGTGAGTACAGTACAATAAGATACTTGGAGGGAGGGAGAGAAAGAACATTCATGTAACTTTTATTATACTATATTGTTATAATTGTTCTATTTTATCATTATTACTAACCTCTTAATGTGCCTAACTTATAAATGAAACTTTATCATAGGTATCATAGGAAACAACATAGGATATATATGGTTTGATACTATCCATGATTTCAGGCATCCTCTTGGTCTTTTGACGTATCCCTTGCAGATAGGGGTAGAACTACTGTACAGATTTTTCACTGGATTTACTAGTTTTTCCCATTCTATTTCTATGGGTTAACTTTGATAGCTGCCCTTCTTCCAATCCAATACATTTACATTTTAATTAGCACTGTCTTTTGAACACAAGTTATGCCACTCCACTGCTTGACGTATTTAAGAACCTCCTACTGCACAGAGAATAAAATCTAAAATTTTTGTCATGACATAATGGCCTGTAAGATATGTCCCCTGCCTCTGTTTCCAGCGTTTTCCTTTCCAGCCTCTCCTTGGCTTGTTATACTCTAGCTACCTGTTCATACTTAAGTTCCTGGAGTACATGTTTCTTCTGTCAGGTCTCTTTACTCTTATTTACTTTATGGTGATTTCTCTTTATCCTTCTGTACAGACTTTGTAATTTATACTTCCCTCACTCCATTATTCTACCTCACAGCATCCTGTTCTTTCTCTTAGAAAAACAATATCAAAGTTTGTAGTAAACATGTATTTGTACTGATTATTTTCAATGCTCACTAGAAATAATGACACTTGTTTTGTTCAACACTGTGTATCTGATACCTAGAACTGTTTTGCATAAAATAGTGCTCAAGAAATAATTATTGAATTTAGAATATAATAATGAATGAAGAATTAATTAAGAAGAATGAATAAAGAACATAATTGAAACATGGGAATTGATTTCTGGATCACCTTTTTACTTTAGCCCAGCAGTTCTCAAAATTTTTCTTCTCAGGCTTCCCTTGTACTCTTAAAAATAATTGAGGACCCCAAATAACTTTTAGATTTTGTTAATTTTTTATTGAAGTATAATTGACAAACCATATCCTCTTGGTTTCAGGTACACATCATACCTGATTTTATATTTTTATACATTATCAAATAATCCCAATAAGTTTAGTTACCATCTGTCATCATAGTTATTACAATATTACTGACTATATTTTCTATGTTGTATACATTGCATTCCCATGACTTGCTATTTTACAACTGGAAGTTTGTACTTCCTAACCTCCTTAACCTATTTCTCCTACCTCCCAATTTCTCTCCATTCTTGCAACCAACAGTTTCCTGTACTTTGTAAGTCTGTTTCTATTTTGTCTTTATTGTTCACTTGTTTTTTAGGTTCCATGTGTAAGTGAAATGATAAAATCTCTGATTTTATTTCACTTAGCATAATATCCCCTAGGTCCATCCATGTTCTTGGAAACAGGAGAATTTTATTTTTTCTAGAGCTGAGTAATATTTCATTGTATGTGTATACCACATCTTTACTTATTCACTTATTGATGGACAGTTAAGTTACTTTTGTATCTTGGCTATTATAAATAATTGTGCAATGAATATAAGGGTACATTCATACTTAAAAATTTGGTTTTTCATTTTCTGCAGATATATATTCAGAAGCAGAATTGCTGGATGGTATGGTAGTTCTATTTTTTTTTTATTTTTGGGGTAAACTCCATGTTGATTTGCAAAGTGTCTGTACTAATTTACATTCTTAGCAACAGTGTACAAGTGTTCTCTTTTCCTCATCTCCTCACCAATATGTTTTATTGTGTGCCATTTTGATGATAGCCAATCTGACAGATGTGAGGTGATATCTCATTGTGATTTTGCATTTCTCTGATGACCAGTGATACTCAGTATCTTTTAATGTACAGTTGTATATCTTCTTTGGGGGAAAAAAAAAGTCTATTCACATCTTCTACCCATTTTTTTAAATTGAGATTCTTGTTTTATTGATATGAAGGTGTGAAAGTTTTTCATATAATTTATTTTTAACCTCCTATTGATGGTAGGGTTTGCAAATATCTTCTCCCATTCAGTAGGTTGCCTTTTGTTTGTTATTATTTATTTTGCTGTGCAAAAGCTATTTAACTTTGATATAATCTCATTTGTTTGTTACAGCTTTTTTTTGTCCTTGCCTGAGGAAACTGGCCCAAAAATAAATTGCTCAGACTGATGTCAAAGACCTTATGCCCTATGTTTTGTTTGAGAAGTTTTATGATTTCAGGTCTTATGTTTAAGTCATTAAACCATTTGAATTTATTTTTGCAATTTTCCTAGTCCTTATTATCGACACACGTCTTTTCCCCTTTGTATCTTCTTGCCTCCTTTGCCGTGGGTTAATTGACCATACATGTGTGGTTTTATATCTAGGCTCCCTATTCTATTACATTGGTCTACATGTCTGTTTTTATGTCAATAAAATATAGTTTTAATGACTTTAACTTTGTAGTATAGTTTGAAATTGGAGCATGATACTTGTATCTTTGTTCTTCCTTAAAATTGCTTTGGATGTTTAGTATTTTGATGGTTCAATACAAATTTTAGGATTCTTGTTCTAGTTCTTTGAAAATGCCATTGGTATTTTGACGGGAATTACATTACATCTGTAGATTGCTTTAAGAAGTATGGATATTTTAAGAATTTTAATTCTTGTGAGTATGATATATCTTTTTATTTCTTTTTGCCATTTTTGATTTCTTTCATCATTCTCTTATAGTTTCCAGAGTACAAATATTTTACCTCCTTGGTTAAATTTATTCCTAGGTATTTTATTCTTTTTGGTGCAATTATAAGTGGCATTGTTTTCTTAATTTCTTTCTGATAGCTTACTATTAGTATATAAAAATGTAACTAATTTCTGTATGTTAATTCTGTATTCTACATTTCATGGAATTTATTAGTTCTGGGGTTTTTTTGGTGACATATTGAGAGTGTTTTATATATAGTATCATCATCTGCAAATAATGACAGTTTTAATTTTTGCTTACCAATTTGGGTGGCTTTTCTTTTTCTTGTCTAATTGTTGCGTCTAGGAGTTAGAATACTTTGTTGAATAAAAGTGGCAAGGGTGGGCATCCTTATCTTAATCCTCATCTTAAAGGAAAAACTTTCAGCTTTTCACTATTGAGCATAATGTTAGCTGTGGACTTGTTATAAATAGCCTCTCTTGTGCTGAGGTACATTTCCTGTAAACCACTTTGTTGAGAATTTTTTTCATAAATGGATGTTGAATGTTGTTCAAATGCTTTTTCTGTATCTATTGAGATCTTAAGATTTTTATTCTTTGTTAATAAGATGTATCATGTTTGACATGGAGATATTGAAGCACCCTTTACATCTGTGGAGTACACTTGATCATAGTATATATAATCTTTTTAATATATTGTTGAATTCACTTTGCTAATGTTGTGTTGAAAAATTTTGCATCATGTGCAAAACAGGGATATTGGCTTGTAATTATCTTTTGTGATGTCTGTGTGGTTTTGTTATTAAGGTATGCTGACCTTATAAAAAGAGTTTAGAATCATTCCTTCCTCTCTAATTTTTTGCACTAATTTGAAAAGAAGTACTAACTCTGAATGTTTGGTAGAATTCACCTGCAAAACTGTCTGGTCCTGGATCTGTTTTTTGGGGGAGTTTTAAAATGACTTCTTCAATTCCATTACTTGAAATTGGTCTATTCACATTTTCTATTTCTTTTTTTTCCTCATTAAACTTTGTTTTAATGGGTCTCAAAATTCTGTGACAGATTTTTGGTCAAGTTGTTTCAATGAAAAAGTACTGAATTTAAAAACTAAAAAACTGACACACATTCATGCGCGCGTGCGCACACACACACACACACACACACACACACACACACCTCAAATGGTTCACAAAACATTCTCATTTCCTCTTGAAGGCTTTATGATGCATTGTTAGTATTAACCTGTCTTTTACTATTAAACTTAAATGGCCATTTGACACATACAGTTGACAGACCATTCTTCTACCACTGATTAAGACTGGGTGGCCTTCTGAGCTTTCTGGGTGGACTTGGTGACCGTGCCAGCTCCAGCTGCCTTCTTGTCCACTGCTTTGATGACACCCACAGCAGCAGTCTGTCTCATGTCATGAACAGCAAACAGGTCAGAGGAGGTTAGTCAGAGAAGCTCTAAATGCACATAGGCTTCCCAGGAACCATATCAATGATGGCAGCAGCATCTGATTTCAAGAACTTGGGTCATCTTTCAGCCTTTGCCCAGAACAACCATCTTGTCCTTCAGCTCAGCAAACTTGCAGGCAACGTAAGCTGTGTGATGATCCAACATAGGTGCATATTCAGCACTGATTTGTCCTAGGTGGCTCAGGATAATCACCTGAGCCATGAAGCCAGCTGCTTCAATTGGTGGGTCATTTTTGCTGTTACCAGTCACATTGCCACAACGAGCATTGTGGCATTCTTGATAGATACATTCTTGACATTGAAGCCCATTTGTCTCCTGGACTCAAAGCTTCCTGGTACATTTCAACAGACTTTACTTCAGCTGTAACAATGACAGGAGCAAAGGTGACCACAATGGTAGGTGTAAGAATGCATTTCCACTCAGCCAGCAGGGACAGTACCAATACCACCAATTTTGTATTTTGTGTCTGTCCTGAAGGGACAGACACAAGAGTTTGTCAATTCAATGAGTTGGTGGCAGAATGCAATCCAGAGCTTCAAGCAATGTGGTTATGCTGGAACTGCCACCTTTAAGGGTAACTTTCCATCCTTTGAACCAAGGTATGTTAGCACTTAGCTCTAGCATGTTGTCACCACTGCAGAAATTGGCACGAATTCTAGTAGGTCAGGGTTATAGTCTATTTTCTTAAG
The DNA here is from genome assembly GCF_046562875.1 of Panthera onca. Taxonomy (NCBI): domain Eukaryota; kingdom Metazoa; phylum Chordata; class Mammalia; order Carnivora; family Felidae; genus Panthera; species Panthera onca. The sequence goes on from NC_138344.1 coordinate 49,601,054, forward strand.
GTAGGTGTTGACTTCCGTAATGATTTCCTCCTATCTCTTCTGGCTGTAGAGTGGCTCAGTGGAATCCATTTTGTTTACACCAACAATTAGCTGTTTCACACCATGTGTAAGCCATAAGAGAGTGCTCACAGATCCTTCCGTTCTCAGCGAGGTATCTGCTTCAAATTCACCAACACCAGAAACTACAATCAGAACAGCACAGTCTTCCTGAAATGTGCCTGTAATTATGTTTTGGGGAAAGTCTCTGTGTTCTGGGACATTGATGATGATCACATAATACTTTCTGGTCTCAGATTTTCACAGGGAAATATCAAAGGTGATACCACATTCATAGGCAACTTTCACTTTGTCTAAGACCCAGGCATACTTGGAAGGAGCCCTTTACAACTTTCACTTTGTCTAAGACCCAGACATACTTGGAAGGAGACCTTTACTATCTCACCAGCCTCCTTCTAAAATATTTTTATAGTTCTTTTGTTAATCCCACCACATTTGTAGATCAAGTGACCACCAGTAGGAGACTTGTTTGAATGTATATGTGCAATGATGATGATGTTGATTTGAATCTTTTCCTTTCCCATTTTAGTTGTCATGACACCTGTGTTCCGGTGGCAAACATGTTGTGAAAAAGTTCATTTTCAATTCCTTGATTAAGCTTAGAAGGTTGTGTGTTTCTAGGAGTTTACTTTTTCTATATTTTCCAATTTATTGGCATAAAATTGTAGTAATCTTTTATGATCCTTTGTTTTTCTGTGTTGTGAATTGTGATTTCCCTCCTTTCATTTATGATTTTATTGATTTGGACCCTCTCTCTTGAGGTCTTACTGAGTCTGGCAAGAGGTTTACTGATTGTGTTTTTTTCATACTTCCATCTCTAGTTTAATTAATCTTTTCTATTTTTTATCTCTATTTCATTTATTTCTGCTCTTATCTTTTATTTCTTTCTGTTTACTAACTTTGGGTTTTGTTTGTTCTTTTTGTAGTTCCTTAGGCATAAGGTTAGGTTGTTTATTTGAAATTTTTCTTGTTTCTTGAGGTAAGCTTTTATCTTTAAGAACTTCCCTCTTAGAGGAAATGTGTCCTTTTGCTGTGTCCCATTGTATTTCCACTTCGATTTTTCTTAAGGTATTTTTTTAATCTCCTTCTCAATTTTTTTGTCTACCCATTAGTTGTCTAGTAACATATTTTTAGTCTCAATTTCTTTGTATTTTTCCAGATTTCTTATAATTGGCTTCTAGTTTGATAACATTGTAGTTGGAAAAGATGCTTGATATGATTTCAGTCTTCTTGAAATTATTGAGATGTGTTTTGTGGTCTAATGTGATATATCCTAGAGAATGTTTCATGTGCACCTGAAAAATAGAATTCTGTTTTAGGATGGAATATTCTGTATATATATATTAGTAACAATTTATCTAATGTGTCATTTAAGGTCAATGTTTCCTTATAGATTTTCTGTTTAGATGATCTATCCATTGATAAAAGTAGGGCATTAAAGTCCCCTAGTATTATTATATTACTCTGAATTTCTCCACTTATGTCTGTTAATATTTGGTTTACATATTTGGCTTTTCCTATGTTGGATGCATAAATATTTACAAATGTTAAATCATCTTCTTGGTTGACCCCTTTTTCATTGTGTAGTGCTCTTCTTTGTCTTCTGTTAGTCTTTGTTTTAATGTCTATTTGGTCTGGTAAGAGTCTCGTATCTACTCAAACTCTCTTTTTGTTTCTTTTTGCGTGAAATCTCTTTCCATCTCTTCACTTTTAGTCTGTGTGTGTCTTTAGATCTGATTGTTGTCTCTTCTGAGAAGCATATAGATGGGTCTTGTTTCTGTCATGCATTCAGCCACCCCATGTTTTTTGATTGGAGCATTTTGTCCATTTACATTTACAGTAATTCTTGATATGTACTTACTGCAATTTGGTTAATTGTTTTCTGGTTGCTTTTTGTCTGTTTCTTCTTTTCTTGGTCTCTTCTCTCATGGTTTTATTTATTTTTTTAGTGTCATATTTGTGTTCCTTTCTCTCTAATTTTTGTGTAGCTATTGTAGGTTTTTGGTTTCTTATCATATGGTTTATATTTATCAACCTATATTTATAGCAGTCTATCTTAAGCTGATATTCACTTTAATTCAAATGTGTTCTAAATGCACTACATTTTTATCCCCCACCATTGTTTTGTGTTTTTGATGTCATATCTCACATCTTTTTATTTTGTGGGTTCCTTATATACTTAACATAGTTAGTTGATTTATTAGTTTTGTTTTTCAACCTTTATGACAGCTTTTAAATAGCTGATTTACTTCCTGTATTATATATTTGTCTTTACCAGTGAGGTTTTTCTTTCATATGTTTTCTTGTTTTTACTTATATACTTTTTGTCACTTAAAAATGACCCTTTAACATTTCCTGTAAAGCTAGTTTGGTGGTAATGAAATCCTTTAGTTTTTGCATGTCTGGGAAATTCTTTTTCTCTCCTTCAATTCTGAATGATAACGTACTGGGTAGAATTTTCTTGGTCGTAACTTTTCCTTTCCCACACTTTAAACATATTTCCACTCCTTTCTGACCTCCAAAGTTTTTGCTGAAAAATTAGCTGATAATCATTTGGGGTTTTCCTTGCATGTAACTATTTTTCTCTTGCTGCCTTCAGTATTCACTCTTTATCTTTAAACTTTGCCATTTTATTTTTATTTTTTTAAAAATTTTTTAATGTTTATTTATTTTTGAGACAGAGAGAGAGAGCATGAACGGGGGAGAGTCAGAGAGAGAGGGAGACAAAGAATTAGAAGCAGGCTGCAGGCTCTGAGCTGTCAGCCCAGAGCCCAACTCAGGGCTTGAACCCACGGACCGTGAGATCATGACCTGAGCCGTAGTCAGATGCTCAACCAACTGAGCCACCCAGGTGCCCTGAAATTTTGCCATTTTAATTATAATAGGTCTTGGTGTGGATCATTTTGAATACATGTTGTTTGGGAGTCTCTTTGCTTCTGGGATCTAGATACTCGTTTCCTTCACCAGGTTAAGGAAATTTTCAGCCATTATTTCTTTAGGTAGGTTTTCTGCCACTTTTTCTCTTTCTCTTCTCCTTCTCTTTTTGGGACCATTAGAATGTTAGTATACTTGATATTGTTCTAGATGTCCTTTAAACTTTCCTTATTTTTTAAAGTTCTTTTTCTTTTTGCTCTATGTATTGGGTATTGTCAACTCTTTTACTTTCCTGGTTGCTGATTTGTTCCTCTGTATCATTTAATTTGCTGATTATTCTCTCTAGAATATATATTTTTCATTTTGGTTATTGTATGTCTTAACTCTGATTAGTTCTTGCTTATATTTTCTAAGTCTTTTTTGAAGTTCTCACTTTATTCCTCTACTCTTCACCGAAAGTCAGTGACTGTTTTTAATGACTATTAATTTGATCTTTTAATCTGGTAAATCATTTATTTCTGTCAGGTTAGGATTTTCCCCCCCTGGGGTTTTATATTCTTTTCTTTGGATCTTAATTCTTTGTCTCTTTATTTTGCTTGACTTTCTGTGTTTTTTTCTATGAGCTTTGTAGAACAGCTACCTCACTCAGTCTTGAAGGAGTAGGCTTGCATATGAGAATCCCCTGTGTAAAGTGCATGTGTCTTGCAGCTTTGGCAGACTGGTTGCAGCAGTCATAGGCCAGGTGGTCCTTGGCTGTGCTGTGCTGGGGCCACCTTGGTTGAAACTAGAGTGTGCATAGGTAGAGGTTTCCTGGGTCGTGGTGCACTGGGGCCACCTTGATGGTATAGTTGGAATTGGTACAGCATGGGCTAGGAGATTGTGGAACACATTTTGTTAGGACTGCCTTGCAGAAACACCTAGAGATGGTATGGGACAAGAGGGCAGGGTACACTTGGACAGTCCTAGGATACCAGCTAGAGTCCTGAATCTTGCTTCTGTCTACATGGAGAGGGAAAATAAGAGAATTGTACTCACCAGTGTGTCCAACTGTGGAAAGTATTCCAGCAGTTCTCTGTTCATGTGGTGGGTTCACTCTTTATTAAACAGATTTCCTTCATATATACTCTAATTGCCCTTTAAACTGCTGTTTTTGTTTGTTTGTTTGTTTTACTGTGCCCCATGGTAGGTGAGTCTGTGCATCGCCCCCTTAGTAATAGCCCTTCCTTTTTAGTGACAAATTTAAGGGTGATGTTCCTATTATCACCATATCTCCATCTCTCCTACCCTTCTCTATGTGGTCCCTTAATAATTTGTTGTACAGAAGCTGTTCAGTCAGCCTTCAATTCTCCTGCAGAAGGAATTGCTCTGTATATAGGTATAAGTTCCTTGTGTCCATGGCAGGAGTTGAGTTCAGGGACTTTGTGCACCACCATCTTGGACCACCCTTCTTTACAAAGAACTTTTTAAAATGTAGATTATATATCTTGATATTTATTGCATTAGAAATTACACTAAGAAATTTTAGAGATGTGTATTCATTTTGAAACAATGATAATATTATTATACAGTAACATAATTTTCTGAAAATTTCAGAAACAACTATTTAGTATAGGCTTTTTTTAAAAAGAAACAACATGTTTAAAGATATCTTTAATGACAACTTAATAGAAGAAAGCTGGATTTTCCTATTTGCTTCTGTATTCATCTGTTCCCACATCATATATCATGGAGCTTTGGAGAACCTCACTGTGCATGAATGAACGAATGCAAGTGAAAAAGATTAGTAATAACTTAGTGTTGTCCCTAAACTGCCTAAGAATTTGGTCTAGTTCATTACCTGTTTGTTCAGTGGGAATGGCATGTGCTGGTCTTGACATACTCAGGGGTTTTGGTGAGAACTGGAACAGTATCAGAGAGGTAACAATCAGTAGTCTGGATTATAATCCAAATTTTAGCCCCAACATATAGCATTATCCATATCTATTTGTAAAACATTGATGGGCTTTAGTTTCTTCTGTAAAATGGAGATACTATAACTCTCCAAATTTTTCTGTGATGATACATATGATAGGGCAATTGTAAAGTGGCTGGAAAAGAAGTTGGGAGAGGCAGATAAATATAAGAGGTTAATTGCTTTTCACCACTATTGCCTTTTACCATCCGTGCGTCACAAAATGAATAATGGATGCAAGATTTTCTCTTCAAACATGTTCTTTTTTCATAAATTTCATTTTTCATTATGCCATTAGGGCTAGAGGAAAAAGTATTGGACTGATGAGTAGTTTTGTAATGGCTTCTATTTTTATTACAAGGTGTAGAAATAAGTGAGAGAAGTTCTGCTATAATTTTTGGAAAATCTATTTTTCATGAAATTCAGTTATTTATATAATGTAAAAAAATTCAGTTGTACTTTATTTCATATTCTATATTCACTTAAAAAGAAAAGATTAACTGACTGCATCAGCAATTTAACTTCCCCTAACAACAGCTTTGTGGCAGTAAGAACGAACATCTTTTGTAACAAGGTGTTTGTTCCTTGTATAGAATCAGAGATTAATGTCATGACAGTTTTCTTGTCTTAGAGCCCCACATTACTGTCATGTTCAGCAAGGTCTGGCTTCTAGTAAAATTGGGAGGCTCATAACAGGCAAAACATCTCTAAGTTACATATTTTGTAGTAAAATGAAAACTTTAATGTTTCAAATAGTAAGAATTGTTGTTTCCTTTTATATTTACTAGACTATAACATAAGGATTACAGTTGTGCTAATATCTAAATCTTTACAATGGCCAGATTGTAAACTGGATGTTTCAAAATTGTTGGACTTTCACAGAAGTCTTCAGTACATCCTGAAAGTAATAATTCTGAAAGTATTCAGTATGAGGGAGAGAGATTAACTAGTACTACATCCCTATACTCACATACTTGCTGGCTACCCACATACCTACACACACACGCACACACCCACACACACACATGCACACACACACAGAATCATGACAAGTCATAATTTTAAAAAACCTGGAATGATAGGTAGTTATTCTGTCCTTTATCAGGCTCTCAATAATATGATACTCGTCTCTACTTATTTTAGAACAGGAGTTCTCAGACTTGAGCCTTCAATAGAATCACCTGTTAGGACTTATTAAAACATAGATTGTTGAACACCAAACCCAGAGTTTCTGATTCAGCAGGTTTGGGATGGGGTCCTAAAATTAGTATTTGCTATAAATTCATAGGTTCAGGGACTGCACTTTGAGAAATACTTACTGCAGAATCCTAATAGAGATTGTATTTTCAAATAGTGATCTCAACTCAGACTGTATCTCAACTTCAAAACTGTATGATCTAGGACAAATTTATTTCTCTATGTCTCAGTTTCTACCTCCAGAAAATGAAAATAACCCATTACAAGGCTATTGCAAGTATTACTTGGGAGAAAGGCTTAAGCATGTTACCTGGACTGGTGAGTGATATATAGTTGTTAATTGTTTTTAAGAATTCTCTTCAATTCAAAGTTTGTGTGTGTATCTGCAGTGTGGATATTTTATGTTGATGATTGAAAATAAATGTGTAAGATTTAGATACCCAATCAGTAGGTGGAGAGCCTGGCAGTGCAGTGAAATTGAGGCTGATTTTTTTTTTTTACCTGCCAGAGAGAGCAAATTACCCATTTTATCTTTCTTACTTTTTAACTAAAATCGTAATGCTAGCTTTTCCATAGACTCTACAATATTTTGGCTCAAACTTAATTGCAAAGTGACTTAGCAGTTGTCACGTAAATCAATTTTTTTCTATATATTATATGATTATCTCACCAAAAGGGGAGACTCTTCTGGCCTTCACACTGTCATCAGTAGGAGTGAAGAGTTGGATCCTGAGGCTTTATATATTCTTGGTAAGACCCCCTATTCCCTTCTCAACCACACTCACTTCCTCCTGACCACATCTTGCTTAAGGACCCAGGACTAACCAGATTGTGCCTTTCACTGATGTCTCTGTCAGTTATCCTGTGAGCCACAACATTTCCAAGTCCTCTCTCATTATCCATATTCATCCTTCATCCTGGTAAGTCTCTTTACTCGTAAAATCGTTCTCTCTTTTTAACTCCCCAAATCTCCCATTGAGTACTTTGGAATCCAGTGCCTATTACCAGCAAAATCCTCTGATTACTTAACCTCTTTGCCAAACATTTTTTCACCTACTTGCCCTTTGAAACCTGACTCTGTAAAGAATCAGCTTCCTATGAAGCCTATGAAGGAGGGGATACTTTTCCTTCTGCACTCTTGTGCCACTGATCCTGGATATAGGTAGACTCCTTGGTAACTTTCACACTACTCCCCTACTCTCCTTAAAAATACCTAGTTTGAGGTTCAAATTACAAGATTATGCCACTCATTACTCTACTCCACCTTGTTGCAAATATCTATCAACCCAGGTCACTCTCTCACACATATTTCTTCTTCATATTCTTAGTATCTGGTAAATTCATTCTTTGCCCCTTCTTTCCTCCCTTTCTCCCCCTCTCCTTATATATATGAAAAGTATTATATAAATATATATAAATGAATTTTCTAGGTATATATGAGGCATAGATTTATATTATTTGTATATGAAGAGATAAAGTGAATTTTATATGTGTGTACATATACAGTTTTACAAATTTTATTATCCACTCAGCTGCCATCTCATTTACTCGACCTTCTGTCCTCCACTGCATTTATCCCTTACTTTGTCGCAGGTACTCACTTCTATGATCATAAGCTATGTGTTGGCATTACCACTAATTACACTTCCCCATAATCTTCATTTTCAACATTATACTCGCCAAACAACACTCCTCTTTTCCAGCTTTCTCCCTCTAGTGCCCTGGTGATAAGAATTCTTGAACCCTGCCAGGATCTACAAGCCATTTATTTTATTACTGCTACAATATTTCTAAATGTCACATGTCCTCATGTTTTTGACTTTCATATGGAGTTCATGGTCCATCATTATAATCACCCCTAGCACATACCTTGATGGCCTTTTTCTTCCTACATCGTAAGTTTCCAAAATATTCTCAAACCAGGCTAAATTCAACTCTCTTTCTATTCCACAGAACTGAAACAATGTTGACTGCTTCTATGCCAACATATACTGCTTTTGTTCTTGTTGCTGGTGAAATGTATGTGCTTCTGTTAAAGGCCAACGCTTTTATTTTTACATTGAATCCCTTCCCCTTTCAAGGACAGACTCCAGTAATTGTCCTGACTCTCTGCATTGCATCGTCAATTTCCCCTCTTGACTGGTTTGCTCAAATAAGCAGTAATAGTCTCAATTAAACAACAGTTATATTCAAACTCACGTTCCTCCACAATTCTTGCTCTATTTCTCTCAGCTTCTTTGAACAGAGCCCCTCAATAGCATTGCCTGTCTTGTCTCAGTATGTGTAGTCTTACTTCCATTCTTGCTTGAATTCAATTTTATCAGGCCTTACCTCTAGCATTCTATGAAAGTCTTAAGTTAGTACTATGTTGTTAAACCCAATGGTCAATTTTTAGAGCCTGTCTTAACTAATTTATCAGCATTATTTGATCACTTGATCACTTGATTCTCCTTTAAAAATCTTTCATCACGTGGCTTTCTGGAGACCAACCTCTGGTTTTCCTATCTCACAGGCAGTTAATTTTCAGTTTGCTTTTTCTTCATTTATTAGACCTCTGAAGATTAGAATATTCCAGGGTTCAGTCTTCAGACTTGTACTCTATTGTTTTCATATTCGCCAAGTAGCTAAACTTATCCAGTATAAAGACTTTAATTGCTGTCAATCAGCTGATGAGTTCCAGATTTATATCTGTCCCTTTCCCCAGAATACGAATTCATATATTTTATGATTTCCTCAACATCTCTCTGCAGGTGTCTAATGGCTATTAAAATGTATCATGTCTAAATATTAACCCAGCCACACCATATCTACTTTTATTCTGGTTTTTTTTTTTTTCACATCTCAGTTGACAAACTTTTTAGCCTTCAACTTGCCCAAGGAAAAAACTGTGAAGCCAACATCCCCATGTTCCATTCTTTAACAAAAGCTGTTCCTGTATCTTCAAACAACATTTTGAATCTGATGAAATTTTACCATAATTAGGCCAACACCCCAGTTCAAGAATGATCATTTGTTAGCTGGACTATTGGAGTAGCCTCATAACTGGTTTCCTTCTTCCCCACACCCTGCTATTTATTTTTGATATGTAAATCTGAGTGGTCCTTTAACAACATAAGTCAGATCATGTTGCTTCTCTGCTTAAAATTCCTCAGTGGCTTTCCATACTTCAGAGTAAAAGTTCGGGTCTTCATAATAGCCTCTAAGGCACTAAACGTTATAGCCTTACCCTTTCTGCTCTGACCTTATTTAGACCACATGTCCTGGCTTCCATGCTGTTCGTTAATCATACCAGGCATGCTTCTACCTCAGGACCTTTGTCCTTGCCTTTTCTGTGCTTTGAATTCTCTTCTCCCAGATACCTCTGCTCCCAGATACCTCTTGTCCCAGATACCTCCCAGATACCTGACAGAATCCCTCTTTACCCATTCCTCTGCATCCCTTTTACTTTATTTTTCCCCATTGCCTTCATCATTTTTCAGCTGGTAGAATGTGTTTTGTATTTACCTTTGTGTTTATTCATTGTCCACTCTCTTACCAAGAATGTAGATTCCATAAGGGCTGGAACTTTGGGTTCTCCACTGTATCCTCAGTGCATGGAACTGTCCTTGGCACATAGTAGGTGCCTGATAACTTTTTTTTAAAAAGAATTGAATGACATGAATTAACTTTATATTAACACTTAAGACAATGACTTGGGTGCTAAGTTAAATGAATCATGTAAGCTGCAATTACTTTTCATTTAATGTCTGATTTTTTAAAAATAGATTTTGCTTACAAAATCTTAATTGCCAGATTGTGTTGTCTATTTAAAAATCTCTGGGTTCGTGATTATGAAGAATGTAATTATGATAATGATTAAAACAATAATAACAGATCCCAATTTTAAGGATTTTTGTTTAATTAAGTGTGAAAAAAACAACAGCAGGAGAAAATTAAGCAAAACTTTTCCGTGTCCCTGATATTTTCTCTGTTCAAGTGAAAGATTAAAAAAAAAACATTTCAGTTATGAAGTTGCATTTTATCAGTTAAAATATTATATTTAGAAGAGGATTTAGATGTTGCTAACTGATCCTTATTCTCACCTATTACACTATAGTAAAAAAGTTTGTAAATACGACTTTTGACAGCTCTTATGAATTGTCAATTCATACTTTCCTTTTTTTTCCACAGCATGCAAAATAAATACTAAGAATTACTCAATTTCCATATAAACCACTATTGTGGATATTTGCTTTAAGGAGTTGAGATTGGACACTGACCGGGCATAAAGGTTATTTGATATATGTGGTCTTAGTGGGCAACAGAAGTGATTTATTATTTTGCTGAGAAAAATTCAGACAAAAATAAAATACATGGTAAAGATAGGCCCTGAATAGAGCAAAAATTAGGCCTTGAAAAATATTGGTCTCTGGCAGATATTTCAGACATCTGAAATTTTGAAATGCTATATACTGGGGTTAATGATAAACAAGTAATAGTTCACCCCTCACAGGATTATGGCCCAGCTTCAAATCCTTTCAATTCCTAATTGAAGTAAAATTACCTAGGATTATGGGATCTCTAACAAAAGTAAATTCTTTCTAGAAAAAAATAACATAGAATCTTAACTATCTCTACTAATCTTCATTTATAATATATAGAACTCAATAAAGAATAATCAGATAAAACAGAAGAAAAGATATTATTGGAATCTATGAGTCAAAATTGGTAATTAAAATAGTCTCTAGATAATGGCATTTTTAGACACAATCTTGAAAATCATTTGATTAATATGTTCAAGAAACTAAAAGATTAAATGAAGAATTTAGGTGGCCAATTTTGCATAAAATGAAAGATGGTAAGGACCAAATAAAAATTCTAGAACTGAAAATATACCTGAATGTAATAACTCAATGGGTTTAACTGTAGATTAGATATAAGTGAAGAGAGAATTAGTGAAATAGAAGGTTATATCAAAAGAAAAAGCTGTAGGTGTTTTCATACAGCCATGAAAAATGCAAAAAGAAGATATATATACATAATACATTTAAAAGTTATAGTGCATATAGAATTAAAGTATCAGGAAGAGAAAACAATAGGGTAATAGTAATGTGTGGGAAAAATATCTGGAAGCTTTTTCACAAAATTGATGATCAAAAAATGTCATTAATAAAGGGCATATGGACATTCTGAGCCAAAAGTCTGTAATACTTTGAAAAGGACAAGATGTTACCTACATAGTGTTCTGAGTTAGAATACCTAATATGAATATATTCATGGAGAAACATCAGCCAAACCAATAATGTGAAACTTTCCATTAAAAGAGGGTACTGTAGTTTTTTAAAATGTCAACGTTGTAAAACACACACATACACACATACAGACACACACAAAGAGTGTGCAAATGTTTCAGACTAATGGAGGCTAATTGAAAGCATGAAAAGTGAATGCAATACCTGACCCTAGACTGCATCCTATACAGGAGGGGGAAAAATGTGTCAAAGGACAAAACTGGAATTTGGATGATGAATTATCCTAATAACATTAAGTTAACTGAGCTGTGCTATGGCCATTTAATATTCTATTCTTAGGAAATGCCTGCTCATCTGTTTATAAGTAAAGGGCCACAATGCACATAACATAACTTCAAATAAATGGTTCTGTAAAATATATATGTCTATATATCTATACCTAGATATAGATATATAACATATATATAGATATGCCCAGAGCACAAATGCTCAAATAGTAAAGCAAATGGAGTAAAATGGTACCATTAAGTGAATCTGAGTAAAGGGTATATAGGAATTATTTGTGTCTTATTCTTGTAACTCTCCTGCATTTTGAAATTGTTCCCAAATATAAAGTTAGAAACTTAAAAAAATTAATTGAATGAATTGAATTCTGATGGTATTATGAAACAGAATAATTTTGCTAAACATTTTCATGCATGCGTTCACCCATATCCAATACTTGTTGGATGCTCGCTAGAGGTTGGCATTAAACTTAGGAGAGATACTGTAGTGAAAAAAAAGAATGTGGTCATTGTCCTATGGGAAATTGCAGAGTGAGATGCAGACATTAAAAAAGTAATAGCAGTAAGAATTATACACATCAAATGAGATAACTGCTACAAAGAATAAGTTCAGGATGTTATAAAGGCATTTTTAAGTCACTCTTCACTTATTTAACCTCTTAATCATAACTGATTGAATGAAGGAGTAAGGAATCTGATCACTTGGAATGTATGCTGGCGTTTATTGTTTTTTCTTTCTCCCCATCTCCTATTCCCCACAGCCCACATTTCTTTCCTTCTTCATCCTTCTCTGCCCTGCTCTGTGTCCATGTGGCTAGCCCCTATAGACTATGTTAGTGGGGGTCTCTTGTCCTCTGGCTTCCACTTGAGTTTGGAGTATGGAGGACAGAAGTCTCAATATTTCTTCCCTTTCTCTCTTTCTCCCTCATCACCATGGCTCTTAAAGTGGTTGTGCCTGTCTTTAATAATGGCTGTTTTTGGGAAATCCTAAGCTCCCAAAGCTCCCGCTCTTTGCTCCCTCAAGCTTAGGGGTGATAAATATCTCCTTCTGTTGCCAGATATTAGATGCCTCCTCCTCCCTTATTTGTTATTTGATTTTTTTTCTCCACTACTGTGAATATGCCCTTAATTAAATTCTGCTGAAAAATAACCGTTGAGTAAGCCTTATGTTTTCTGTTGGGACACTCCTTGATACAGAGTGCTTCTCTATTAATTTGGAATTAAAATGAAGATTTAGGCCTCAGTTCCAGATTTGATGTCTTCAATAGAGGTTATTTGAAAATTTAGTTGTTGTTACAGAATCACCTTACACTACGTAAATGATCCTATAAAGAGAGAAAGCTAATGTTGTAAGAGAGTAATGAAGCAGAGAAGCAGAGACCAATAGATAGGAGGTGAAGATCACCCGGGTTCTTAATACTTTGTAGGTGTTGATTCAGTCCTTCTGAGGGCCAGCTACATGCCTATAATTGTGGCAAATGAGAGTATTAGTGATACAGATCACCCCCCTTTATTTTCACTCCCTTTATTTTCTTAGGATAGCTCAAAATAGGTTATTTTTAGTTATATAAAATTTTTGTTTTGTGGTGGAATTTTTGCTCTCTCTTCAAAACTTGTAAAACTTATGTTAATATGGCTTTCAACATTCTTCTATTAAGAATTCATGGATGATGATTGGAAAAATGATACCAGACAAAATTTTAGTTGATTCATTCAGTTTACAGATGGGAAAAAATTATAAGTAGATATGACTGAAAGTAGCAAATACATTTTACATTTAAAAGTGAATAAAACATACACACAAATTCATTATGTAACAGTATGATATATAAAGTACACATATTCACCACTCACTTGAAATTTCCCTAGGGCTTCACTATTGATGGGAATTTCTTATTGCTAATGATGTGTTTTAAAACATTTTCTACCTAAGTGGTCAGCCTACAACAGGCCTCATGAATCATAACTTAAATGAGCCAGGGGAAGAAGTTTCATCTACTGTAATTATGGGTAGAGAATTAAGCAAATGTATTTCTTAAATTATTCACACTTATAGAGTCTTAATAGGTTGTTATAAATCTGCAGATAAGTAGCTGTAGAAACTTTGTGGAAGTTAGTGTGGTAGAGGGGAACACTTTGCACCAGGATCAGAGAGAACTGGTGCCTCTTGGTGGATCTGCTGTGAGCTCACAGCTTCAGTTCACCCATACATTTGGGAATAAAAACTCCTTTAAAGATTCCCATACCCATCTTATCTAGTATTTTGAGACTGTATATAGTTAGTGATGTGTAAGTACATTAACTTTTATAAAGTTCCTTGTAGACAAGTTGTTAAAATTATAATTGTTCTGTTTGATTACAATGCAAAACATATCAACCAGGGATGTTTAGTTTTATGTAGCTTATTAATATTTCAAAGAACTTTGATATGCATAATTTTATTTGATTCTTCAAAAAGTTGTGGGAACTGGGTGCAGCAGAAATGATACCCTCCCCTCCCATTTTTTCAGCATGGTGACACTGAAGTTGAGAGTTGTTTATGACTATTGTAGTAATAACACTAATAGGCAGTATATTTTTAGAAGCGTTTACCAAGTGCTGGGCATTGTACTATGGTTGGATGATTTGCCATAATCACGCGGTCATCCAGTTGTGATTACTGGATGTGTAACAGGATATTATCACAAATCTTATTTGTTTTCCACTATGCCATTGTGGATTTGGGATGTATACTTAACTTTGTTTGATTATTTGTTAGATAAATTTGTCTAAGCACATTCAGGTTTGTATTGGAGTGAAAACTGAAAATTTGTATTCTTAAATCCTATTGGAAAAGCAACATTACACTTGTGAAGATTTTGAAGGGAGACCTGGAGAAAGTGACATCAGAATGGTAAATGTGTAGTGAGGGAGGTGTTCCTCATTTTCTGTCCTTAGGCTGTGAGTACTGTGGGATTACTTACTTTCTAAGGACCTAAAAACATGTAGCATCATTCACTACTTCTTGTACTAACTTCTTACATCAAGGGAAATAAGTAGGAGCCTAATTCCTGGGAATAAAATACTTGTTGGCCAACTTTTAAAGAAAAAAATACCAAGGGATATATATGAAATCTCAAGGTGCCTCATAGTATTGGGAGACACAGTTAACCCAATTTAAGATAAATAGAAGAGGGAAATCTATGAATAGTATTTAATGAAGTGGAAGAACAAAACAGGAAAGCAAACTAAATACATTGACTGGTGATCATTCCTAAGAAAGGCAGACATAGGAAGAGATAATTTACCATTTGTTTCTATAGATCAGCAGTCTTCAAAATTCTCATTGCACACTAAGAGAAAAGACATTTTGACCACAAACCTCCATATTTTAATTTTAAGTACTAATTATGCAAATTTTTTTCAACTTAGGTATAAAATTTCCACCTTCTCTACCAATCAGTTACTTACCCTCAGAAAGTAATCAGAAGGTGATGTTGTCTTTTTATATCTTTTAACAAGGTATCCTAGCATGCACTGAAGCTTTTTGAAATCAGGTTAGAGTATTCTGTTTCTGAATTTTTAAAGGGAGTGGATATGACAAATTTTAAAATAGTTGACACACTTAGATTATGCTTGGCATCAAAATGATGCGATCCTCAAAAATGTTCCAAATATCGGTTCCTAAAATATTCTTGGTGAAGTATGACCTTTAAAAAAAAACAAAAATAAAAGGTACTATATTTCTCACTCATTAAAATACTATCTTTATCTTGAAGGACTAAATTAAATGTCTATGTATTTTTAAAAACCTGCTTTGAAACATTGACCATAAAAAAATTAAGGACTTTTGATGTTCTCTGTGAGGGAAGAATTTCTAAGTTCTGTAGCTCTTCTAAGTGTTTTGTCATAAGCAAAATTCTGTGTGTATAAAACTTAAATATTTTCTTTTCATCTCATTATCAGGTATTTTAAAGATTCAACTATATTTTAAAATTGTAACCTTTACCCAACTAGCAACATCATGACGTCCTTTAATACTTTGTGCATTGTTTGGCCTCTTATCTTTTGATGGAATTGCTTGCTTATGCAGTAAAAGAATATATTGCCTTGGAATAAATGAATAGATGAATAACTGAGTGAATCTGAATTATCCATACCATTTAAAGATTGTGGTTAAAGTACAACTCCATCAGAAATTCTACTTGTGTGTTTTCTTCATAGAGATTTGTATTTTTTTCATTAAAAATATATATACTATCGTGTGTGTGTGTGTGTGTGTGTGTGTGTGTGTGTGTACTCTTTCATTTAGTGTTCCGTGAAAAAAAAAATGGTTCTTGATGCATTATTGAAATGGAACCCAGAAAATACCATATGCTGAGATGTTAGAAACATCTGTTCTTTCATCCAACTGTATAACAAGCCTCCCATAATAGGTAATTTACTCTAATGCTTGTGTCTTCAAAATGCAATGTATCTTTGCATTTTCTGAAAGCATGATGTGCTAGAAATGCATTTTAGTTGTTACACTGTATTCACTGTGTTATTTTGGCCACTTTTACTGCTTCAGGTAAATCAAGTGCTGCCCCCAAAGCCATGCCTACCTCCTTCCCTCCCTCCCTCCCTCCCTTCCTTCCTTCCTTCCTTCCTTCCTTCCTCCCTCCCTCCCTCCCTCCCTCCCTTCCTTCCTTCCTTCCTTCCTTCCTTCCTCTCTCTTTCTTTTGGCTTGTAATGTGAAAGAAGAAATTTCAAAAGAGGTTTTTAAAATATTTGTTATATTTCATGAAGTTTGCCATATCTCAGATTAAGAACCACATGACTGCTGTAGCATTGTGGGTATTTGCATCCAGAGTCAAGATGATTAATTTTCAAGTGTGCTGATGGCTTCATCCATCATTAGCTACTATCTCAAGGCACAATGTATACTTAGGATGAGATTCTCTGGTAACCATAGTAGATGTGCATGTAGATCTATATTTATAGTAATCTTGATAAATCCAACTTTCTGTAGCCTACTTCTGGGAGGATGTGATTTCATATTTTTAATCTGAAACTGAGAAAGAGTTTATATTTAGAGTGAGGAAAATGTTGGCTCTGCTTTTGTTTGTTGCTCAAATGATTTTTTCATTTGAAAATTTCGAAGTTGTTTTTATTTTTGTCAGGCAAAGAGAGACAGTATAAACATAAAATCCACTTAACCAGCTTTACATATAATGCAATATGTTGCAATATATTAAAAGCAAGCACATGAGTAAAGGTGCCTCTCTCATCTACTCTGTGTGAAGGAAATTGTACTTCAGGGTGACACAATGCTGGGAATAGGCTATCTGACACAGATATGTGGTGTTGATTTATATATTAAATGAAATTTATTTGTGTTCATTTTTATACACGTACAACTATAACTGTAAAAAATAAAAATTCTGGTGTTTTCTTACACTCCAGTGGATCATCTTTTCCATCTCCTCATATGAGATAACTGGGTTTTGTACATGCCTGGTGTTGACAACTTGGTGTGGGAAAGACCAGTAGCAAATGCATTGTACTCCAATGAATCTGGTTCTGAATCCTCAGGTTCAAGGCTGTTCTGTTTGGTTTTTATTTTTGGCAATAAAACTCCCTTTTCCCCAAGTTTTATTGAGATAAAATTGACATATAACATTGTTAAAGTTTAAGTTGTATAACATAATGATATATGTGTATATTGTGAAATAATTACCACAATGTTAATATCTGTCAGCTCATGTAGTTAATGTTTTTTCTAGTGATGAGAACTTTAAGAATCTGTTTTTTCACAACTTTCCAATATGCAGTACAATATTGTTAACTGCAGTCACTATGCTGTACGTTCTAACATCAGAATTTATTTATCTAATAACAGGAAGTTGATAATTTTGGACCACCTTCAGCCATTCCCCAACTCCCCACCCCCTGCCTCTGGTTTCTGTTTTTTTATGAAAAAAATCTATCTGATTTCTGTTTTTTATGAGTTCTTTTTTTTTTTTAATATTCTGCATATGAGATCATACCCTTTGCTAATGTGCTTACATATTCCTCAAGGCACAAAGCCCTCAGAAGACAAATAACTATACACCTGTTATCAGTTAAGAGTATTCTCTAAGAAGACTAGGAATTTTTTTGTCCCAGAATCTGTCATTTTGGCTTCAATATTACAGATTTTTGCATCAGCAGGAGGCATGTGTCCCTCAGTGCATGAGAATCTTCCCCTAAACAAAATCTTACTAACTCTACTTTTAAATTCATGTATGGATATTTTCTATATCTTATGTTGCCTTGTCAGACCAGACAAGGTACAAAAATAAAGCCATATATAAAACCATATATTTTCTCCTTGGGTTCACCTACTTGACATAAGATTGGCTCTTCTCTTAAAATTTGCTAGCCTTCAGAAAGTGAAGTTTCACATTGACTTCCTAACCATAGCCATTTTCATTATTTTCTGGTTTCTTAGCTTTAACAGTGACTGTCCCTCTGTGACATTGATGCCCTTCCAAAGCACTATTACCAAAGCCTAAAGTGGTTGATTCTGTTACCTGCCAAACAAGGTTGTACCCAGTGTTTAGAGAGCTGCTATAGAAAATGAGAACACTAAAGATGCATATTCTTATTGCAAAGGGCACTGTTATTGCAGCTGTTTCTGCCTCCTTTTATCGTCATTGAGACAGAAAAAAATAGAGGGTGGTGATGTCTCATGTTAAGCAGTTCTGTATTTTCTTTGCTTGAAATCTATAGTAGCATAGCATCTAAACTCAAGTAAGTATTCACAAACTATTTGAAGAAACAAATGAATCTTATGATAAGAAATTACATTATAGGTTTTAAGGACCCCATGTCTCTATTTGCAAAACTTGTCAAAATTATTATCAATTGGATTTGTATATAATTGTTGACCTTCTAGTTCTCTAAGTAACTACCTACCACATAAGATTTCATGAGTCTAGAGACCAATATTTAATGCAATCCCTATCAAAATGCCACTGCACTTGACTAAATGTGTGTATATAAGCTTTCCTTTCTTAGGATGGATTTTTTTCCCCCATGGGGTTCTTTGGTCCTTTATGTGTATGAACTCTAGAAGTGCTTGTTCCTGATTTTTCCATACTTGTTTAGAAACACTACATCCCTGGCCTGGATATGCAGGAGGACCATCCATGAAAGCACAGACTTCTGTGATGAATAATGAGGCAGTGGAAGAAGATAGGAGACAATTTATCTTGTACCATATGAAAATAGAAGAGAGAGATGATCAAGGCTCTATGATAAGTGCTGGATGATGCATTAGAGTTGGAAGGTTTGAAAAATCATGGATTTAAGTGTTTTCATAAATTATAAATAGTAAAGATGATGTGCGCTTTGTTACCCTTTGCATTTTCATATTTATTGCTTTGAGTAGACATAGGCAGTTTTGTAAGAACAGGGTAAGACAAATGTGCTTTGTGAGCAACCAAGTGACAAAACATTAGTGGTCAAAATGAGAATATATGGGAGAGCCAAGGGCAAAGTTATTAAGAGGGAAAAATACAGAGTATTCAGGATTCATGCTGATAATTTTGTCCTCTGAAATTAGAATTGCGTGGGATAGTTTTCTAATTTATATCAATTACTGGCTTGTATTGGCCTATTAGAACTATCTGCTGAAATCACATAAATTGAATTTAAGCAATGAAAGCTTATTTTAAAAAAACCTGCTGTAATAAATTGTGCTTGGATTGGGTGAGCGAGGAATTTAGTCAAGAAACAGCACAGGAAAAAATGGTCAACTGAAACTGGGAAAATGAACAACTAGCTTGCAAAAAATGTCTGTCACTCACTACCTAAAATTTAAGGTAATCTCACTTCATGAGAGTAGGTAATTTAAGGTGGTGAATTTCCAAAATACTTCAGAGTTACCCAAAATCATAACTGGCTTTCAATGTATTGATTTTCATGTGTGCTTTGAATATGCATTCAACAGATCGTGACACTTTTGGACTATTTGGGAGAGATGGCCTATCTCATAGCAAAGTACTAGGGTATTATCTTTAGGCCCAGGAGAAAAAACTGAGTGATTTTCTGAGCAGGCGTAAACCTATTTGAGATCATCGGAAGGAACTGAGCTATATACTCTCATTGCAAGAGCTGAATGTTACTATAACATCTCTAATCAATTTCTTGATCTAGGAGGGAGCTCCTCTAACTGGTAAATACTATGTAGTTTCTTGGTGGTGCCATAGCATCATTCCATTACAGGTGAATTTTGACAAGCTCTAAGTGAAATATGGATACATGACAGGACATGTGGTGACACCCTGACCTGATCTTAAAGAACCATGGACAGGACCGGAAGCTAACTGTTAACTCCTAAGAGGATAGGGTAATTGAGGAGCACTGAGATTTTTTTGTTCCCTTGTTTACTATTAGCCTATTGGGTTAAATCTAATTGTTTTTATATTAATCTAGGGCTACATTCTCACAAAGTGTAAGTAAAAAACTTTCACTCAGGCTATCAGGCTGTCTAGAAATGGATCAAGCCAATAGATGTATGATCTTTTTAGAAAAACTCAGTTGTTTCTCTAGACCATAAAATCTCTTAACAGAAAGATGAACTTGCAAGTGAAAGCACCATTCTTTGGGTGCTTTCATTCATTCTTTGGGTCTGCTATGTATCCCTGTGGTTCTTAAGAAGCTGTTGGTGTACTAGTAGAATCAAGGGGACAGTTTTCATTGAGGGTCTGCCAGTGATCCAAATGGATGGTTGATTTTTAGCTAGTAAAGCTAGAGAGAAAAAAGAAGAAAGGAAAGCAAGATGGATGAAGGAAGGAAAATAGAAAGGAGGAAGGGAAAAGAGAATACAGAAAAAATTAAAATTAAAGAAAGGAAGGGGATGGGGAAAAATCATGTATTTCCTTTGATCTTCATTTTCCTGCCTACCTATTTTCTAGGTATCTCGAAAATAGTAATTTGTTGTTTACTATCGATGACAAATGTTAGTGTTTCTCACAATAGGAATCTGTGCAAAGAAGTTTTTTTTTTTGGTTGTTACTGAGTACACATAATTTCTAGGACACTATTTCTGTTAGGCTTTTTTGAAATATTGAACTCAGTTTCAAATGATTAGCGAATATCATTTCTATTCTCAGGAATTCTAGATTGTGAACCATTACTTATAACTTCTCTGTTAATTTAGCAAAGTTAATCTGCTTAATGATGCAATCATAATGTAGAATATAGGACAGCTAGAGAGTCCTCTGGATCTGCCACAATAGACTGTTGGCCATCGGACACCACCTCAGCTTGTTGCTTGTGTGCATTTCCTGATTTGCCTTGTGCCAGGACCCTTCCGGTCTCCTTATAGAGGGAAGTCTGTGACAGCAGTTCTTACTTGTGTCCACCCTTTGATTCCCTGAGTGCCTAACTATGCTCTGTCGGGCTTTTTACTTAAGAAAGTAGGAATCAAGCTATTTAAAAATAGGTCAGTATATTACTCTATTTTAAATAATTATTCTTGGTAAACCATGAGAGGAAAATGGATATTTCACTCTTAAAACCGCATTCTAAAATTCTGTGGTCTCTGAAAAACATGACATCTTTTAACTTATGTGGTCTGTCATTGTGTCTATGAAATGATTCGGCATATTGATCATAATGTCCTGTGACGTATAAATTGGATGCTACTGCTTGTATATTAGGTCTCCTAAACTAAGATAAAAATGGCCTGAAATAATTTTCTCTGGAAAATTATTATTTTCGATTTATTTGACTTGGAAATAAATGTTCCTTGACCTTCTTTTCCACATTACAAAGTAATTTGCTATATTTTAAAAATCACTAGGGCATAGAAATTTTCAGTTAAGAGGAAGTTTAACTGTCTTATTTTAATATCAGATTGTTTAACTTGGTGAAACTGTGCTTATATGACATTTGAATAAAATATATAAAATTTAGCCAAAAATCCAATTATTTCCAAATATTGGTGACTTATAGCCAAAAAAGTCTTTGTGGAAAAATAATTTTTAACTGTTCCTATATTTTTCCACAACTATGCTGAATCCAGAGGGATATTTGTCTAGTCTTTTGGTAGCCATGATGATGCAGCTATTAAAAAAAAAAAAAGCTGAATGTTCTGACAGCAATCCTATTTGGATATTTTGCTTACAGTAATTTGCAAATTTATAATCAAAACTTCTTAATGGCAACACCAAATGTTTCATGTTAATCCAATGTATGATTTACTTCAGTTTCATTAATCTTGCCACATGTAATTCAAGAACAAAGCTAGGTGCTGCAGAATTATTTTCTGAAATCTAGAAAATAGTTTTACAGGTGAAAAACTTTAGTGGAAATTCAGGAGTATATTAAGTGATGATTGGGCAATGACCACATTTCTTTATATGCTTTTATAAAGAACAAAATAGAAAGTCTCATAACAAAAATTTACACAGAAATAGAAATTTGAGCAGAAAAGATGGAAGAAAATATGGTTGTCTATTATTAGATAAAATGAGTATACCTGAATTCTACCTACTTATGCTACAAACATAATTGCCTCACTTATTCACTCATTATTCCACAGATAGATGGCAGATTTTAGCCTATCTCCTGATCACACTATATAAAGTCATGGTAGAGATAACATTTTGTTTGATAGACAAAGAAAAATAAACCTCCTTAAATGATCCAAAAATCACAATTTCAGGATTCCTATGTCTTGGAAACAGAATTTTAGGATATCAGGAGACCTGGGAGATGATCTGGTTTGATCATTTTGGATTTGCAGAAACTAGGGCCCAGAATCCTCAGGTGACTTTTCTGATGATTTTGAAGTGGATCAAGGAGAATCTGATTCTGATTTTCATGACAAACATGGCTTACTTTGTTGACAGGTGACCAACTGCTCTACCAGATCAATTAACCCTCAACCTTTAGGTGTATGAAAACTATGAACACAAGTCCTTAATTATAGTCATGATAGCCACCATTTATTGAGTGCCTTATATATGTTACCTACATGTCATATGGTATTTATAATTCTAACAACCTGTGACCTGGTAATTATGTTTTTCGTTTTACAAATGTAAGCTCATAAAGGCACATCAGCTTGTTCAAATCCACATACACAGTACGTAGCTGAGCCAAAGTCTGGTCTGTTTCAGTCTCAGGAGGTGAAGTATGGAGGAGGAGATGGGAGACTTTCCATAATGTATAAGATACTGACAGTGTTAGAATTCACATAATTGAAGACTGGGAGGCTCTTGGACCTCTGCTGGTGGCTGAGATTAACAGCAATGTCAGACATGACACCATTGGTTTTTAAAAGTTCATTAAGTCTATATTTAGGATGTGACATTTATTCTGTATATTTACAGATATGTAAAAAGAATACATATATAGCATTAGAATTTTATTTGCCAAAAAAAGTGAAAAGTAATACACACTAAAATTTCAGCATTTCGTTTGATTTCTTTAAAATAGGTTTTGTCTCTTTGATGAGATTTCCCATTCATTCATGTGTACTGCCCATCCTTTCTAATTATTTTGACACATCAATCATAGATATTTTTAATTTATATTCTGAGTCCTCACTGGATTATTAACTGCTTTTTCACTGGTCATTGGGTTATTCTTATGTTAACCCTTTTGTGTGTCTGAGAATTTTCATTTGAATGCCAAACACTGTGGTATTTTGAATGGTAGAGTCTGAAGTAAATAACATTTATGCCTGAAAGTGGGCTCACCTCTTCCATCAGATCATCTAGTCAGTTGATGAGCTAGGTTTGAGTTTGTTGTTGTTGCAGTGGGCTGCTGCTACCTGCACTTCAGCTTGGGGATTCATAAAGTTTTTCTCAATGTTGCTGCTCCACTTGGCATAGCTGGACCATAACGGGTCTCTCTCCTTACATTCCACTCTCCCTTAGCAGCATGCAACCTTTTTTTTTTTTTTTTTTTTTTTTTTTTACTAAAGTCAATTTATTTATTTTGAGGGAGAGAGCATGCAAGCAGAGGAGGGACAGAGAGAGAGAGAGAGAGAGAGAGAGAGAGAGAGAGAGAGAGAGAGAGAGAGAATCCCAAGTAGGCGCCACACAGTGCAGAGCCCTATGTGGATCTCGAACCCAGGAACTGTGAGATCCTGACCTGAGCTGAAATCCAAAGTTGGATGCTTAACTGACTGAGCCACCCAGGTGCCTCAGCAGCAAACAACTTTTACTACTATTCTCCTCTCTCTCTCTCTCTCTGTCTCTGCTAAGGGGACAGTAGGATTTCCTAATCATCTCTGATGGCTTAAGGTTTTTGTTTCACAGAAGAATGATTGAGAGAATGGACACACTTTTCCCTGTGTACCACTAAGTGGGCTCATTTAGACCTTCTGCTCTGATACTCAATTTTTTGTGAGTGGAGACGTAAGGAAAAGAACTTGTGAATGAATGCAGGCTTCCCTTATGTCTGCATTCCCAGTGATCCCAAACTGTTAAACTAATACACAGCCATTAAGAATTACATTGATCCTTGGTCTACATGGGGGGTTAAGGGCACTGACCTCTCCACAGTTAAAACTCCATGCATAACTTTTGACTTGGCCAAAACTTAACTATTAATATAGACTGTTGTTGAGTGGAAGCCTTATCAATAACAAAAACAGCCACTTAACATTGATTTTTATTTTATGTATTATATACTGTACTATTACACTTTCTTCCTTAATTTTTTAGTGTTTCTATTCTACATGGTGTATCTGCAATTTTTTTCAAATAGTTGAAAATGTTAAAAGGAACTTGCCACTATATCCTTTGAGAAATATCCATGTATAATTGGACCTGCACAGTTCAAACTCAGGTTGATCAGACATCAACTGAAGTTACCTTGCTGATTTCTTATTTTCTTTCATGGCAGTTGCTTCTACCTTGATGTTTTATCGTAGGTGAAATAGCTCAGGATCTGATCTCTCCTTTGGAACTCATTGCAATGGGTTATTCTGAAATCTCACCTCTATAAAAGGCTCAAGAAAATTTATGATTTTGGAGATTTTTCAAGTTTTTGTTGTTAGGGTAAGAGTTACGTCTCTTCAAGTTTTCTATTAGTGGATGTAGAAATGCCTGGTCCATTCATATTAAAAAGAAGGAAGTCATTCCTGGCTCTAGGAATTTATGCAGCAATAGTAGCTGAATGAATAGTCTCAATCTGTGTACTTTTAGCCTTTATGCACATTCTCATGCTACCTAAAAAGAAATATGAGCCAGAGGTTGCCATGTGATTGAATGGTATGGTGAATTTAAAAGCTTGCACTTGTAGCCTGACAATACTAGGTGGAAACCATAGTCTTGCCACTTACAGGTGGCATTGGGAAACATAAATACTTTGAGCAATAATTATTTTGCAATGTAAGACAAGTGGCGTAATTTTCTACTATAATTAAGGTTAGTATATACTAGTTTATTCAACAAACTTTTTTTTTTTTTTTTTTTTGGCATCTGCAGTATACCAGATATCACTGAAGATACTTGGGACACAGGGATAACACTGGAGAAGCAATCTCTTGTTCTTACAAAGCTTGCATTTTACTGGGGATAGACATACTTTAAACATGTAAGAAAAAAAAAGGCTCAGGTAGTAATAAGTACCTTGAAGAAAAATAAAGCAGGATAAGAATAGAGATTAATAAGTCAGATGGGAGCTGTATTACATTGGGTGGCCAGCATATAAGAGTAGGTGACTTTTGACTGGAAACTGAGTGATAGTAAAGAAAAAAAATAATAAGCTTTATGAAGGTCAGAAGAGAAGAGCATTATGGCATAGGAAGAAGCAAGTATGAGGAAGCCTTCCCTGAGGTGGAGAGAGCTTAGTTTTTTGAGCAACAGGAAAGTCACAGCCTGTAACAAAGTGAGAGGGAGGGTGAGCAGAATGGGATGGTTTGGAAAGACAGGTAGGAACCAGATTATGTAGGGTTTGTCAGGCCAGGTTACAAAATATATATAATTTTTTATTTTTATATTTTTATTTTATATTTTTATATTTTATATATATTTTTATTTTATATTTATATGTATATTATACACACACATACATACATACATATATTACTCTGTCTTGAAGACTGACAAATAGTGGGGATTTAAGAAACGTTACTTCCTATATCATTATCAGTTACTCATCTCCATAGATGAATCTATTTATCCTACCCCAAATAAAGGCAAAAGAGGGATGGTGATACACTGTTCTGGAATTGTGCATGTGGATAAGTATAAACTGTGAAGACTGGAATTTAGGAATGTAAGAATTTTGTCTTCCAAACTGGTCTTAATATTAACACTTAACTATGTGCTGGTTGCAACTAGAATTCTAGGCCAAATTTCAGTGTTAGTTTGTTTTGATGTCCTAACTCTCTTAATGATTACTTTCCTTAAACGCTCTGCAGATACCAGATGTCTTCCATATCACCCCCATGAAAGCTCTGGTTCCTAAAGCCAATATGTTAATTAGGAAATGAAATAAAACTAAGATGAATGGCTAATAGGCTTTTCAATTTATTTAAATGTTTAATTTTGAGAGAGAGAGAGAGAGAGAGAGAGAGAGAGAGAGAGTGAGCAGGGGAGGAGTAGAGATAGAGGGAGACACAGAATCTGAAGCAGTCTCCATGCTCTGAGCTGTCAGCACAGAGCCGGATGCAGGGCTTGAACTCACTAACTGTGAGATCATGACATAAGCCAAAGTCTGATGCTTAATCGACTGACCCACTTAGGTGCCCCACTAATAGACTTTTTAACGGCTAAGTCCTACTCCATGTAAAAACAGTCCTACAGGGACACCTGCATTTGGGACAAAAAGCAGCTTTCCAAAATATACTTATAACTGCAAACTTACAACTGATAAGTGTGAGAAAAGATACTTTTAAGCAAAGGCAAAAAATAATAAGCAAAATATTCAAACTAACTGTCCTCAGTCTGTATTATTACCCTAAAAAATACATTCAGTGTTATTTGTTCACATGTAATCACCCTACATACCCTTCTTTCATTCTCTTTAAAAAGTCAGCATTAAAACAAGTAAAAAAAGACTTTGTTTTCCAGGTAGAAATCAAATCGGCTCAGCACACCATAGAGAGAGGTCTCAAATCCATTTTCTCTTATAATCCTTTTGCTATCTGTTTTAATAAAAAGGAGTATACTTATATTTAAGAATAGAAACTTAGACTCAAAGCTGGAAGGCAACGTAGTGTTACCTAAAGACCTACTATCTTCCTAAACTTCTTTTCTGTAGTCCTGCTACAACATCTCACCAGCTCATGAACATGATGTACACATTCCTCTGGTTATTCAGAGAACACACTGTCTCAAGAGGTGGTGCATGGAATCTTGGATTATTTCACAGGTCTATACGTGCACACATTCCTTGCAATTCTTTTGTCTCAAAATATTCATAAACATTGCCTGTTAGATTCTGATAATTCAGTGCTCTCAAAATGCTGATGTTTTTCCTTCAGTTAACTTATCTTCCTCTTTTGGGTAAGGTTTCTCACCCTCATGATTTCTTCTCTGGTAACTTTTACATATTTATATTCTTGTGCATTTTTATTGCTAAGTTGTCACTATGGTGATGTTTTCTTGTTGTTAAAGAACATAGCATATTTTATTATTACTAACACTGTCACCAGAAAAGATAAGTTCATTTATTTATTCATTAAATAAATACTTATTCAGAGCGAGGTGTTTACTCTCTAAAGGTACAACAGTGAACAAGAGAAAGTTTTGTAAGCTAGATGCTCTGACACCTGATGCCATGTGTTCACCTACTGACTTGTTTATGACTCTGAACTTGATGCAGATCATCTATACATATATATGACATATATGTGTGTAATTCCCTTGAATGTTAAGAGTGAGAGAGTCTAAAAATTCTCTAATTGGTGGGATTTTAATTATTTCATGAATATCAATTAGACTAATTTTGTTTCCCCTCTGTAGTGTGAGCAGATTCATCTTTAAGTCTGGTGTTTTCAGAGTCTTAGTACTTGAATATTCTGTCTTCTCTGTGTTCTCTTCTAGGTGCTCCCTCTTTCCTTCTCACAAACACAGAACTTTGTTTTTGTTTTCACTAGAATTTTCAAAGCAATGTACTCCATGTGACATATCTTCTCTGAACTACCTCTTAAATTTCATGTAGTTCCCAAGAACATTATAATATCTATTTTTTATAGTAAACAATTATATAAATTTCTCAGTGCTTATCAAGATGAGTATACTCTTAATCTCATCACGTCTTTCACCTATCCCCCCCTACCCACCTCTCCTCTGGCAAACACTGGTTTGTTCTCTGTATTTAAGAGTCTGTTTTCTTATTTGTCTTTTTCTTTATTTGTTTATTAGTTATGTTTCTTAAATTTCACATATGAGTGAAATCATAAGATATGTGTCTTTCTCTGACTTATTTCACTGGCATTATACCATCATGGTCCATCCATGTTGTTTTAAATGGCAAGATTTCATTCTTTTTTATGGCTGAGTAGTATTCCATTGCATATATAAACTACATTTTCTTTATCCATTCAGCTATGGATGGATCCTTGGGCTGCTTCCATATCTTGGCTATTGTAAATAACACTGTAATAAACATATGAGAGCATGTATCTTTTTGAATTAGTGTTTTCATATTCTTTGAGTAAACACCCAGTAGTGGAATTACTAGATCATAAGGTAATTCTATTTTTAATTTTTTGAGGAACTTCCATACTGTTTTCCACAGAGGCTGCACCAGCTTGCAGGAGTCAAAAAACTTCATTTTTCTGCGCACCCTCACCAATACTGGTTCCCTCCTGAGTTTTAGATTTTAGCTATTCTGAGTAGCATGAGGCGATCTCTCACTGTGGTTTTGATTTGTATTTCCAGATTAATTGGTAATACTGAGCATCTTTATCTGTCTATTGACCACCCTATGTGTTCTTTGAAAAATGTTTATTGAGGTCTTCTGCCCATTTTTTAATTGGATTATGTGGTTTTGTGTGTATGTTGAGTTGTATAAGTTCTTTATATATTTAGAATATAAACCCTTTATTGGATATATCACTTGAAAATATCTTCTCCCATCCAATAGATTGTCTTTTTGTTTTGTTGATGTTTTCCTTCACTGTGTAAAAAGCTTTTTGTTTTGGTGTAGTCCCAATAGTTTAATTTTGCTTTTATTTTCCTTGCAGGGAAGGCATACTATAAACATGTTTCTATGGCCAATGTCAAAGAAATCAATATCTATTTTATGAGTGGTGGAAACCTCTTGTGAGATTTTTTCCCAGTTTTACTGAGAAACAATATATCACTATATAAATTTATGACATACAGCATGATGATTTGATTTACATATCTTGTCAAAAGATTACCACAGTATGTTCAGCTGATATCCATTATCATATAAATCAAATAAAAAGAAAAGAATTTTTCCTTGTAATGAGAACTCTTAGGATTTACTTTCAACTTTCCATATAACTCTAATTTGGAGGTGTTTTTTTAAAGGACATCATTTTAAAAATTAATTTCTATATCTTAACAACAATAGTAACATAATAGTGATTTTAAAGAGAATATCTAATGTCACAGAAATGTAATTTTAATTATTTTTATTTGTATATATTACCTCTTTATAATATGCTGCATAACTAGCCCTATCAGTTTCAACCTTGGGGTCCTTTGGACCTTATGGATCTGGATGTCCATTTCTCTTCCCAGGTTCAGGAATTTTTCAGTCATTATGGCTAGAAATTTGTTTTCTGTCCCTTTTTCTTTGTTTTTCCTTCTGGAATCTTCACAAAGTGACACTGGTCCTTTTCATTGTGTTTTATAATTCCCATAGCCTTTTTGTTCATTTGTTTCAAGTTTTTATTTAAATTCTAGTTAGTTAACATACAGTGTAATATTGGGTTCAGGAGTAGAAATTAGTGGGTCATCAGTTACATACAACAAAGTGCTTATCACAAGCTGTCTCCTTTTTCATTTTTTTCTTTTTGATACTCTGACTGGATAATTTTCAATGTCTGCCCTTCCAGGTTGCTTCTCCCATTTGGTAGGTTGTCTTTTGTTTTTGTTTTTTTTTTTCAAGTATTTATCACCTTTATTTTCAGTATACTTTAGCTGTAACTTTATTTAACTTAATTTCTATTTATTTTATTTATTTTATTTTTTTTCAATATATGAAGTTTATTGTCAAATTGGTTTCCATACAACACCCAGTGCTCATCCCAAAAGGTGCCCTCCTCAATACCCATCACCCACCCTCCCCTCCCTCCCACCCCCATCAACCCTCAATTTGGTCTCAGTTTTTAACAGTCTCTTATGCTTTGGCTCTCTCCCACTCTAACCTCTTTTTTTTTTTTTTCCTTCCCCTCCCCCATGGGTTTCTGTTAAGTTTCTCAGGATCCACATAAGAGTGAAACCATATGGTATTTGTCTTTCTCTGTATGGCTTATTTCACTTAGCATCACACTCTCCAGTTCCATCCACGTTGCTACAAAAGGCCATATTTCATTCTTTCTCATATACTCAATGGTTGTCTTTTGTTTTGTTGGTGGTTGCCTTCATTGTGTAAAAGACTTTTATTTTGGTGTAGTCCCAATAGTTTAATTGTGCTTTTGTTTCACTTGCCAAAGGACACATATCTAGAAAAACATTTCTATGGCTGATGTCAAAGAGATTACTGCCTATGTTTTCTTCTGGGACTTTCATGGTTTCAGGTCTCACATTTAGGCCTTTAATTCCACTTTGAATTTATTTTCATGTATGTTATGATAAGTGGTCCAGTTTTATTCTTTTACATGTTGCTGTCCAGTTGTCCCAACACCATTTGTTGAAGAGACCATCTTTTTCCCATTGCATATTTTTGCCACCTTTGTCAAAGATTAATTGACTCTATAATTGTGGATTTCTTTCTGGGCTTTCTATTCTGTTTCATTAATCTATGTGTCTATTTTTGTGCCCATACCATACTGTTTTGATTACTACAGCTTTGCAGCATATTTTGAAATCTGGCATTGTGATACCTCCAGTTTTGTTCTTGTTTTTCAAGATGGCTTAGTCTATTCAGGGCCTTTTGTTGTTCCATACAAATTTTAGGATTATTTGCACTCACTCTGTGACAAATGCTGTTGGTATTTTGATAGGGGTTGCAGTAAGTCTGTAGACTGCTTGGGTAAAATATATAATTCAGCAATATTTGTTATTCCAGTTCATGAACATGGAATATCTTTTCATTTGTTTATGTCTTCAATTTCTTTCATCATTATTTTATAGTTTGCAGTGTAGAAGTCTTTCATCTCCCTGGTTAAATTTATTCCTAGCCATTTTATTTTATTTTATTTTATTTTATTTTATTTTATTTTATTTTATTTCATTTCATTTCATTTCATTTTATTTTATATTTTGGGTGAAATTGTAAATGGGATTGTTTTCTTAATTTCTCTTTCTGCTGCTTCATTATTCATGTATAGAAATGTAACAGCTTTCTGTGCATTGATTTTGTATCCTGCCCCTTCTTTGAATTACCAGTTCTAGTAGTTTTTTGGTGGAGTCTTGAGGGTTATCTACATATAGTATTATGTCATCTGCAATAGTGAAAATTTTACTTATTATAACCAATTTGCATGCCTTTTCTTTCTTTGTTCTTGTCTCATTGCTGTGGACTTCCAGTACTATGTTAACTATACATCCTTGTCTTTTTCTGATCTTAAAAGAAGAGCTCTCATTTTTTCACTGTTGAGTAAGATGTTAACTGTGGGCTTTTTTATATATGGCATTTTTTACTTTGAGGTATGTTCCCTTGAAACCTACTTTGTTGAGAAATTTTATTATGAATGGATGTTGCATGTTGTAAAATGCTTTTTCTACATCTACTGAAAAAATTACTATGTTTATCCTTTCTCTTATTGATGTGATGTATAACATTGATTTGCAAATATTGAAACACCCTTGCATCTTAGGAACAAATCCCACTTGATTGTAGGGAATGTTTTTTTAATGTATTGGTGGATTTGTTTTGCTAATGTTTTGTTGAGGACTTTTGCATCTTTGTTCACCTGTTACTGACCTCTGGTTTTCTTTTTTGTTGTATCTTTATCTGGTTTTCATATCAGGGTAATGCTGGCCTCATAGAATTAATTTGGAAGCTGTCCTTTCTCATCTATTTTTTGGAATAGTTTCAGAAGAATAGGTATTAACTCTTATTTAAATATTTGGTAGAATTCACCTGTGAAGCCATCTAGTCCTGGACTTTTGCTTGTTGGAAATTTTTTGACTATTGATTTCATTTCACTGCTAGTAATTGGTCTGTACAAATGTTCTATTTCTACCTGATTCAGTCTTGGGAGTTTATAGGTTTCTAGAAGTGTATCTATTTCTTCTAGGCTGTCCCAATTTGTTAGAAGATAAGTTTTCATAATATTCTTTTATAATCTTTTGTGTTTCTTTGGTGTTGGTTGTTATTTATCCTCTTCCATTTCTGATTTTGCATTCTCTCTCTCTCTCTCTCTGATTTTGATGAGTCTGTGTAAAGGTTTATCAGTTTTGTTTATCTTTTCAAATAACCAGCTACTCCTGGCTTCATTGATCTATACTGTTGTTTATTTAGTCTCTATTTACTTCTGCTTTAATTTTTATTATTTCCTTCCTTCTATTGGTTTTGAGCTTTGTTTTTCTAGTTCCTTTAGGTATAAGGTTATATTGTTTGAGATTTTTCTTGTCTACTTTTGAAACTCTCTACTGAATTCTTCAATTCAGTTATTATTTTTTTTACCTCTAGGATTTGTTTTATTTATTCATTTATGTATTCATGTATGTATGTATTTTTTTTTGATGGTTGCTATTTCCTTGTTGAACTTGTCCTAATTTTGTTTACTTCTCTGTGTTTTCTTTTATTTCACTAAACTTCCTTAAGACAATTATTCTGACTTCTTTCTCTGACAGCACCTAGATCTGTATTTCTTTAAGATCAGTTATTGGAGATTTATTGGTTTTCTTTGATGGTCATTTTTCGTGTGTGTGTGTGTGTGTGTGTGTGTGTGTGTGTGTGTGTTCCTTGAATCCTTAGGTTAGTATTTTTACATTTAGGTAATATAATTTATCTACCAGACTTCATATGTTTCCTTTGGCAGAGAAAGATTTTAACCAGCTCAGTTTGGATTTTTGGCTGTGTCTTCACAGACACATGATCATGGTCTTGAGCAGGTGTTGCCTACTATTGTGGTCTATTTTGGGATGAGGTAATTGGTTTATACTCTGAGGTTGGGGATAGGTGGTTGTTCCATTGGCTGAGAAGAGTTGAATATGACTGCTGGCTTGATTCCCTACCCAAGTGAGGCTATAGGGTGGCTTCACAATTGTCTGGATACTCTGGGCACACTTACTAGATAGTCAGGACTAGGTATTATATTCAGTAACAGATGGGGCTGTGATTTAGCTTACCTCCCCTGGGAGGGAAGCAGGACAGAACCCCATACAGATTGTTGTTTGGGAACTCATATCAGGCAAGTATGTGTCCTGAATTCCTTGGCCAGATGAGGCCATCAGTTTTGCTCTACAGATGAGGAAAATCACACATTGTATTCTCTGTTCAGGTGCCACTATAAGCAGGGCTGTTGAATGGGTTGTGTAACTTTCCATGTGCTCTGGTTGGGCCCTCTGTTAGGGCAAACTGGAAACTATATTCACCAATAAATGGAGGCTGTGAATTAGTTTCTCCCCCTGGGCACAATGGGAGAAGCAGCTGTAAAGCCAGTAAAGCTTCATTGTCTTATTTTAAGCTGACCCACACCCCAAATTGTCTGCTCAAACAGGTCTCTGGCTTTGTTCTGCAAACTATCATCTCTGCCTATTCTTCTCTTACCCATATGCCAATGGGCTGCACAGCTTCCAGGTATTCTTGACAGCCCTTCTAGTCAGATGGGTGCAGGAACCATAGTGGGTAAGGCTATGTCTCAGTCCCTTGCCTGGGTGACAAGAGGACAGACCATTACAGGTAACTCTCCACTTCCCAAGCAGGCTTTCCACCTGGGAGGGTTTGGGAGCTACCCTCATTCTTGGCTATAAATTAATCCTCCAGTGTGTTTAGAATAGAGACCCTCCATGCCTTCTACTGGCTTTGCTTTGGGAGTGATCAGCTCTGCTCACCTACTTCATTGCTTGAGTACTGCTGGGCTGCACAGCTTCCAGGTGTTCTTGCCAGCCCACTAGTCAGATATGGCCAGGAGACACTCTCCACAGCAGGTGGGGCTCAGATCCTCAGCTGGGTGTGGGCTAGCCAGGCTCTGGGGCCAGCAAAATTCTTCATTTGGCCATGCAAACCAGTCAGATCTGCAAACTGCCAAGTTCCCTGGCCAGAATGCATCCCCAACTTGGTTCTACAGATGAGCAAAACTGCTGGTTGGGATTACTACTTGAGCACTGCAGTTGTAAATGCAGTTTGTCAAGATCCATGTGCTGGCTGTTACAAGCCCCTCTTCCCTTGTCTGTCACTGTCAGATTCCCAGTGTCTGGGCCCTCCAGATTCCTCTGAAGTCCCTGTGGAGTATGTTCAGAGTGGAGGTTACTTCAAAGTAATCCACAATGCTGAGGGGAGCTGCTGGTTGTTCCTCTAAGTTCTCTTCTCTCACTAGAGGAACCAGAGCCTCAGGGTGACCTCTCCGCACTGGCATAGGTGAGGGACAATGTAGTCAGTGTGTGGCTGCTGCAATTACCCTTCTACTGCAGTCTGTCTTGGTCTTGGAGGTTCAGGGGTGCTTCAACATCACCCCCATATTCCAATATTCTGTCAGCAGTGTCTTGTTCAGAGTAGTAGTTAGGTGTTTTTCATGTGAGGAGGAATGAAGTCAGGAATGACCAGTGTTCCCATCTTGGTAATGGCTCTCCTCCAAGATTTCTTTGTATAATCCTTTGCTGTCTGTCTAAATCTTCAGGCTCCGTCCTCAGTGACTCATCTTTTTCACTTTCGTGTGTTACTTTTTTCATGTTAAAATGTTTACTCTGTGTGAAAAATCTTTCCACTAGTCTTTCAAAACTGGCAAGTAGAATCTGGAGCAAGATCTACAATGATATCATCCTCTGCTCTTCTTTGTTTCATGTAGAAACATTGAACTCCTCTGCACTGATTTTGCTCAATTTGCCTTTCTCTACTTAGAGATGTATAAGCACTTGTGGTCAGGTGGACCCTGTTTTTGAATAGGGTTATTATGGACCCTATTGACAGGCACTGTCAACAACTGGTATAGAAGAATAAAAGTTAACCAAGACCATATTGTCATTTCCTATCAGATAGTAAATTATCCATGAATATATTTCCCTTAATACTTCACTTATTTTCATTTCTTTTCCATCACAAAGGACAATAAATAATCCTTTTTGGCTCCTCCACTGATTTTGTCTTCACTTCAATTGTACTTCTTTTCCATTTTTGTAGTTTTGAGTTTTGCCCTTACATCACCTGGCTGATCTCTCTTATAGACTCTACATCTTTTGGGTTTTTCTAGAGAAACATCCACTGCACAAGGCATGACTGGATTGGCTGTGAATGGATATCCCCATGCATATTTATACTATTCTCAGTTTTGTTAAGTATTTCCTATGAAATAATCTTGAAACCCCATGAATTTCTGTGGACTAACGGAGCTAAAGGGGCTCAAGGAGCAACCTGTTTACTCTCACTTTAGCGGTGTTTTATTTTTTTCCATATCCAACTTACGGATACCTAGGGATGCTGTCATATCAACACATCCACAGCCTTTTAGGTGAAGGTTATTTTGCAATATCCTGAATAAGAAATCATCTGTTAAATTAATAACTTTTAGGATTGCCTACGTGGCTCAGTAGTTAAACATCAGGCTCTTGGTTTTAGCTCCGGTCATAATTTTGGAGTTTATGGGTTCAAGCCTCGTGTTGGGCTCTGCATTGACAGTGTGGAGCCTGCTTGGATTCTCTCTCTTCCTCTTGCTCTGCCTCTCCCTCACATGCCCACACACACACTCTCTCTCTCTCAAATAAACTTAAAAAAAAAGATTGATAATGTTTAAATATGTTCTTTATATTTCCCTCCTTTATGGTCTTCTACGATTTTTAACCCTAGAGCTCAGGCAGCTATTTGCTGTTGCTTCATAGCACCTACCACTCTTTTTTGTCAGTGTAAAGTTTTTGGTAAGTTAAGCATTTATTTTGTCCATTCATATTCCTTTAATTGCCATTACTGTGTTTATTAAGAATATTCTAACCTATCTTCTCTAATTTCCCACTTTTTAAATTCTATGTGTGTAATCTGTTACATGGGTGAACTGTTGTAATATCTATTTGCTTCCATAAAGCCTCTGGGTTTTCTCCTAATTTAGTTTTACTTAGCTTTTTATTCTTCATGGGTTAAATTTTTTAGAGATAGAAATTTTTTTCGGTCTGTATTCAATACAACTCTGTAAAATTTCTCAACTTTTGGGCAAAAAAAGAGTCATTGCCATTGCATGTTTAGAAAAGTAGTAGTTTTCTCATCTATTTTTTTCCCTAGCCATGCGTACTCTCATATTCTCAGAATTGCTGGGTTACTTTGTTTTTGAGTAAATATGTTCCATTTCTTTGAATTGATAGAAACATTTGTAATATTTGGATTCCCACATGGTTACTTGTGTCTTTTCTCCTTTTTTGAACTCTGCTCTTGCTCCAACTGCCATAGTCCATGTACTGGGTAGGAACATGTATCAAGTCATTTTTTTTTTCTTTTTTGGAAGAATTAGGTACATAGTAACCTTCTGACCTAAGTATCCTTTATTTGTTGTTTATTCAGTGAAAATTGATAGTGTGTGAAAAATCAAGCTGCACCATAATCTTTCTGTGGGCACCAGTATGAAGTACCCCAAGTGGCCTGCTGTGTTTACCAGTTGATATGTAGCACAGACCATGTATTAGGATAACAGGATTGTATGGTAGAAAAGAGAAAAAGCACTCTGTTTCCCCCCTTTGTCATATTTTTAGTCTTTTGAGGTTTTTGCCCAGGTTTCTTCTAAAGGAAGTATTGGTCCCTCTTTTCGTCTGAAACGAATCTTCTGTCTTCACAGATAATCTTCATTTTCCTGCTGAAATTACCTGTCTTCCTTCTCCTTCTCCCCAACCCAATTCCATAAACCAATCACTGTTTTTAAGTTCTCCTATGCCTTTCTAAAATCTCCACTTGAGATTTTCCTTCCTCACAGAAGATAATCCAGAATGTACTGGGGCAAATTTCACTTGCTCTATTGGTTCTTTCCCATCCTGTATTCTTAGTCCTGGCCCCGTGTACCTTTCTCCCAGTCTTTTTCATTGCATAGTCTCCGGCAACTTGAACAGGATAAGTCCTTTTCTAAAACACAAATTACATAATTTTATCCCTGCTTTTTTCCCCATGATAAGAATAGGAGTGAGCTTGTTTTGAAAAGATCTGTGATGTTTTTATTT
Source organism: Panthera onca (assembly GCF_046562875.1). Lineage (NCBI taxonomy): Eukaryota > Metazoa > Chordata > Mammalia > Carnivora > Felidae > Panthera > Panthera onca. The sequence continues at coordinate 49,638,060 of NC_138344.1, forward strand.
ACTACGTATTCAGTTTATTTCTGGATTCAGAAAATGTGGCTTTTCTTCTCTTTATCAGACCTATACCTGATATGGGTTTCTCCCTTCTTTTACTGCCACAATTTTATTTCACCTTTATTTTCCTAGATCCAAACCTGACAACTTTTACTCAGATTTTTCTTACATCATAATTTTTTAATTGCTTTTATAACAAATTTTTTTATTTCAAACAATTTAAAAAATCTCTTTGGGCTTTTTCTTTCTATTGCTGTAGTTCCCAAAATAATATGTGTGTTTATCAATGATCCAAAGCTTTTAGAAATGCTTTAATTCCTAAACATTCTTAAGTGTTGTGGATGGATATCAGATGTTGGAGACAGAATGCAACTGAAATAACTTCCATTTTTCATTCTGATTATGAGGACTTGATACCTAGTTTCTTCAGCCTTCAGTTTCTTTTTTTTGGATAATACAAACAATACTTTCCAGGATACTGAAATAATAAAACTCTAAGATAGTATATGTAAAGGATGGTTATAAACACATACACATAGTAGAGCTAATGTGTGTGAAACATCTAATGCAACATCTGGCCCATAAAAGTGTTCATTCAGTAGTCAGTATTTCAGCCAATGCATACTTCAGATGCTTTCCAATTGTAAAGTAACCGTGAGGATGTATCTTTTGTGCCTCAGGTCACAGCTAGTTTTTCTCCTCTTCCAGAAGTCTTACAGATTTTCTTTCTCCGTGCTACTTGTATAATTTTTTTTTTTTTTTTTTTGCCAGAAATCCTAGGTTTCTAGGAAACAAATCTAGCAAACCACATCTTGGTTGTAGATTTTCTCTTCCATGCCTCTCTTGAGTTCCATTTTTTCTCTTTCTTGAGGTCTCCAGCTTTGTACTGTCTTTTCTCTTAGTTTCCATTTTTGACTGACCCTGATTCCTTGACTTTCACTAATGGGTGTCAGAGAGAATGGGAGGAAGGAACAGATAATAAGAAGTCTCAGAACACCCAATTCTCAACAATTTATGTTTTTTTTTTTTTCTTGTTACACTCAGTTTTTCTGTCTCCTTAAGAAAAGTCAAGGCTCTTTTCCCACACTGTTGCCTCCAAATCTTATCCTGACCACTTCGGGGGTTTTTTCATAAAATTTCTTGGTTTGGAAAACTCAAAACAATCTGCAAGTGTTCCTGCTACTGTGTTATGAATAAGAAAATTAGGACCCATACAAGGTTCTTGTAACAAGCATATCTGGGTTTCAACTGAATCTTATTGCAGGAGTTTTTCTGACTGGCCAGTAGATCTCTCTAATTCAGTGTTCCTCAAATTTGTGTAAATATGAGAATCAATGGGGGAGGTTGTAAACAATTCTAAATGCCCAAAACATACCATGAATGATTTAGAATCACTGAGAGTAGACCCTAGGCCTCTGTATTTTTCAAAAAGTCCACTGGATGCACAGAAAGCGTTAAAAAGCATTGCTACAATGAGCTATCAAGTCTCTAAGCGCACTTGTATTTTTGAATTCAATTTCAGTGATTCTAGAACCAAAGAAGTAATTTTCAAAATAACTTATTTTTCTAGTGGAATTTTTTCAATGAAGCAGGAAAAAGGGAGCTGTCCTGGGGTTAGAATGCAAAAATTTACCTAACCGGGATCCCTCCCTGGTGAACTGCCTCCACTAGTGTCATTCTGCACAGACATTCCCATTTCCCATGTGTCTTCTGATGTGCCTTCCCCTGATATAGAGAAGCACTGGTCTAAGAAGTTGTTTTATTTTTTTAATGTTTACTTTTGAGAGAGAGAGAGAGAGTGCGCAAGCAGAGAAGGGAGAGAGAGAGAGAGAGAGGGAGACAGAATCTGAAACAGGGTCCAGGTTCTGAGCTGTCAGCACAGAGCCCAATCGGGGCTTGAACCCATTAACTGTGAGATCATGACCTGAGCCAGAGTTGGACGCTTAACAAACTGAGCTACGCAGGTGCCCCAGAAATTATTTTTAAATCAGTTTTGTCACCAGAGACATGGCCTCAAATTTTGCTGCAGAAACACTACAACAATTAATAATTCAATGAGCAAATTTTAGCATCTTTAAATGTTTGGGGTATTTTTTTGCAAGTTTATTTATTCACTGTGTTTGCTTTCATTTGTTTTGCTTTCTTTGTAGTATTTTTCAGTAATACTTTCAGAAAAAGTATGTAATTAAAAATTAACCCACAACTGGTTGTAACAGGTAACATTAAACCAAGGAATCATTTTCTATCACCATTAACAGGTTTTCCCTGTGGGTACTACGTGTGTGTGTGTGTGTGTGTGTGTGTGTGTGTGTGTGTGTGTGTGGTTTCCTCTTTTCCTCCCTCCCTTCCTTCCCTCCTTCCTCCCGCCCTTCCTTCCTACAATAGAAATCTTTCTACCCAGGTGGAATAGATTTTTGCATGCAGCTCGTCACCTGCTTGTAGAAGATTCCCAGTAGGCATGCTCATACTCTGGGTCATTGATTCTCATCTCATTTCATGCATATAATGAATTGTTGTTGGGTGTAGTTTTGGGGTATGAGTGAATTTCAGCTGTCATCTCTAGGGCAGCTTACCTAGAATTAGATCTTGCCATTTCAAATGCTATTTGTCTTCATTAATCTTCACTCTTGCCCCATTTGTCCTATAGAGTTAACGTGATCTGAATAGCTTAATGGTGACTGTGGTGTTTTTCAGCCAGCTAAAATAGAAATACAGACATACCCTCTAACGTTGTTACTTATAAATCTAACGTGAAATCTATATTTTTGGTAATTTAATACCAAGATTTCTGCTGTCCTCCTTATAGTACAGTAAGCATGAGTGGTAAAGAACCACCTGACAGGTTCCTAAAATCTAAGTCAGTCTGAAAATTTCTTTTGAATTCAAGTATTTAATGAGACTTGACTATCTTCTTGGTAGTTGTTTTACTAGCTTAAAAGTTCGCTGAGGTCGGGGAGTATGTTTGTTTTTTTTTTAATTTTTTTTTTTAACGTTTATTTATTTTTGAGACAGAGAGAGACAGAGCATGAACGGGGGAGGGTCACAGAGAGAGGGAGACACAGAATCTGAAACAGGCTCCAGGCTCTGAGCTGTCAGCACAGAGCCCGACGCGGGGGCTCGAACCCACCGACCGCGAGATCGTGACCTGAGCCGAAGTCGGACACTTAACCAACCAAGCCACCCAGGCGCCCCTCGGGGAGTATGTTTTGATCTTCATATTTCAACTCTCACAGAGTTCTTGATATATAGTAAGCCCTTGAGCAGATAAAGTTGAATGCTAAACTAATGAACTAGCAAATACAAAAGAAGTTCATAAAAGGTTAATTGTTTTAAGGAGTTAGAAAAATCTTTTTTCAGAGAAAAATAATCGTCTGGACTAAAGCTTTACACATATTACCTATTTTAATTTACTTAATAGCACTATGAGATAGGCCTGGCTATCCTCATTTACAGATGGATGATAAGGCTCAGAGAGGAAGAAACCCAGGTTACGCATTGTAGTAGTGGAAGAGGTATTTGTTTAACCTAAAACACAGTTCATAGAGAAAGGCAGAATCAGGGTTTAATTTTGTCTTTGAACTTTTCTCAAGACCGCTTTGGTGTCCTTTTGACACTAGCCCAGTAAGTACTCTTTGGTATTTTCTCTTTCTTTCTTGCATAAAAATATGCACCGCATTCACTTTGTATATTCGCTACCCAAGATCTGGAATTAGCACTTTTTCTAAGGATCCTTGGTTCTAGTGGATTGGTTTTTAGACGCTATGTTCTGGGCAATTCTGATGTTCATTGGTACTGGGTTTTCATTATTTCTAGGCTATTTCAGGGGGCAGTACTAGAAAAATACATTTTTTAACAAATAAATTATGAGTTAAGTTGATAGAATTCAGGATTAAAAATTCAGGTATTTAGTTAATTAAAAAAATAAGTTTATCTTTTTTTAAACTGATAATCTTAATTCCTAATAACATTAGCATAATTATTTCCCTTATTCTGTATTATACATATAATATTAATATTATTACTAACAATAAGGCACACTATACCTACACATTATTTTTCACTTAAACATATCCTGAAGATCATTCCTTATCTGTATATAAAGATAAACCTCATTACATTTTTCACATTTTTTACAGAGAGGGAGAGAGACTCTCAAGCAGGCTCCATACCGCCAGCACAGAGTCATGAGGGGCTCAAACTCAGTAACCTATGAGATCATGACCTGAGCTGAAGTCAACAGTCGGATGCTTAACCAACTGAGCCACCCAGGAGCTCCTATTTTTTTTTTTTTTTAATGTAAACATACTATTGTAACAATACTACTGTAACAATAGTATGCATTTTAAGTATGCTGTTAAAAAAGTTTGGCAAATGTATACATCATCATCATTTGGCAAATGTAACCATTATCACAGTCAAGTTATAGAACAAATTCCACCACAGAATATATCCCTGTGCCCCTTTCCTCCATTCTCAGCCTCAGGCAACAATTAGTAACCTGAAGATGACTTTTAGAAAAAAAATTCTTTGGAGCATTTACTTCATTTATATTTCATATAATAATGGCTGTATAAAGTTCTCTTTACTTTCTTGCCTTCTTTAGTATTCTTTCACAAAAATGTGTTTCCCTTTTAGTTTTCTATTAGCTAGATAATTATCTGCTCTTTTTTTATTCTTTCATTTTTATACTCTTCTTTTTCTTTAATTTTTCAATTACCTTGCATCATGATTTCATTAAAATCTAAAATAGATAAAAGCTTTTAATGCTTTGTGGACAATGAAAAGAATTTAAAATGTTCATTTGTATCTTTTAAAAAAATTTTTAAAATATTTCTTCTTGAGAGAGAGACAGAGTGTGAGCAGGGAGGGGCAGAGACAGAGGGAGACACTGAATCTGAAGCATGCTCCAAGCTCTGAGCTGTTGGCACAGAACTGGGAGGTCATGACCTGAAGCTGAAGTCAGACGTTTAACTGACTGAGCTGCCCAGGCACCCCTATCTCTTGAGATATATCAGTGTTGTTCATTTTAATTTACATTAAATATAATCCACACTGAACAGTAAGATCATCATTATTGTTGTTTTCTTACATTCAGTATTTTTTCTCTTCATTATTTTTCTATTCTTTATCTTTGGTCTTTCATTTAGTGTGATTTTCTTTCTTTTAAAAAAAAAACTTTTTTTAATGTTTATTTCTGAAAGAGAGAGAGGGAGAGAGAGAGAGGGAGAGAGAGAGAAAGAGAGAGCATGAGCAGGGGAGGGCAAAGAGAGAGGGAGACACAAAATGGGAAGCAGGCTCCAGGCTTTGAGCTGTCAGCACAGGGCCTGATGTGGCGCTCGAACTCACAAACGCTGAGATCATGACCTGAGCTGAAGTTGGACACTTAACCAACTGAGCTACCCAGACACCCTTATCTCTTGAGTTATATATCAATGTTGTTCATTTTAATTTACATTAAATATAATCCACACTGAACATTAAGATCATCATTGTTGTTTTCTTACATTCAGTATTCTCTTCGTTATTTTTCTATTCTGCATCTTTGGTCTTTCATTTAGTGTGATTTTTTTTTCTTTTTTTACTTTTTTAAATATTTATTTCAGAGAGAGAGAGAGAGAGAGAGAGAGAGAGAGAATGAGTGGGGGAGGGGCAGAAGGAGAGGGAGACACAGAATCTGAAGCAGCTGTCAGCACAGAGCCCAATGCAGAGCTCAAACTGGTGAACTGTGAGATGATGACCTGAGCAGAAGTCAGATGCTCAACCAACTGAGCACCCAGACGCCCCTAGTGTGATTTTCTTTGTAGTCAAGTGTCACCTCTTTTAATTGAGATTTATTGGTGTGATACTCTTTTATTAATTGGAAAACATGATTAATTTTCCCTTCATCGTTGAATGTTATTTTCACTGAGTATAGGAGTCTATTTTGGCAGTTACTGTTTTCAATATTTTTAAAAAATTATTTATTTATTTTTTAGCTTACATCCAAGTTAGTTAGCATACAGTGTAACAATGATTTTGGGAGTAGATTCCTTAATGCCCTTTGCCCATTTAGCCCATCACCCCTCCCACAACCCCTCTAGTAACCCTCTGTTTGCTCTCTATATTTAAAAGTCTCTTTGTTTTGTTCCCTTTCCTGTTTTTATGTTATTTTTTTTAAATCAAGATTGCTTTCTGGTTTCCATTGTTTCTGTTGAAAGTCAGTGAGTCACCTCTTTTTTTTTTTTTTTTTTTTTTTTTTTGAAGATTATCTTTTTTATCTTACTGCCTTTAAGAAATCTTTGTCCTTTGGACACCTGGGTGGTAAAGCATCTGACTTCAGCTCATGGTTCTTGTGAGTTTGATCCCCACATCAGGATCTCTACTGTCAGCACAGAGGCCGCTTCAGACCCTCTGTTCCCTACTCTCTGCCTCTTTCCCACTTGTTCTCTCTCTCTGAAAAATAAAGATTAAAAAAAAGAAGAAGAAGAAATCTTTGTCCTTGATTTTCTGCAGGTTTACTACGATGTGAATTTCTTTCTATTTATTCTTTCTATTCATGGTCACTCTTGAATCTGTGGCTTGGTGCCATTCATCAATTTTGAAAAATTCTTAGGCAAATTTCTTCAAATATTACTTTCTTCATTCTCTTTCTTCTTTCATTTTATGATTCCAATATAAAATGATAGAATTGTTTATCATATTAATATGTATCATCTTATTTTCTGTATTTCTCATTCTTTTGCCTCTTTAGTCTAAATATGTTCTATTTTGTATTCCATTTAACATTTATCTTTCTAGCAATATCTAATTCATTACATTCTTTTTCTTTTATTAGTTGTATCTTTCATTTCCAGAATTTCTATTTGATTTCTTTCTTAAAGTTTGCATTTCTGTGAGAAAATCTCAATTGGGTCATACAATTCCTTGCAAATACTATTCCTTATTATTTTAAAATTTAAATCTTAATAATACCATTGCGTTAATTCCCCTTTAGTCTGCTTATTGTTTTTGCTTTTTTTTTTTTTTTTTTTAGATTGCCTCATATATTTCATAGGCTTAGTTACTTTTTATTGTGTGCTGAACATTGTTTAGGAAAGATTATCAAACTAATTTGAAGCTCTGGTTAATCTTCTCATAATATGGAGTCACTTTTGTTTCTTGGAAGCAGCTAAGCATTGAGTACCATAATCCAATCAAGGAATAAAAGGATTCTGGGCTGTGAGGGAGGTTTACCATTATTACACTAAAGTGTAGCCCTGGGGGACTTACTGGAGCTTAATTTTCTTATTGGACCCTTGTGTTCAACTTTATTCACACAGTCCAACAAATCTGTGAGCTCTGTCCTTAGCCTCCAAGCTGATGTTTGTGAATCAACAGAGGCCTTGAGAAGAAAAATTGCTACAAATGCTGGCTCACTTCCCTGATTACCTACTCTCCCGGTCTTGGCCTCATGATTCCTCACTAACTTGGAACATTTTAATACTGTTAAACATCATTCTTGTAATACATATCCCCAGGTTTCCAATTATTTACAGCAAGATTATTGGTCTACTGAGACTGCTATTTCCAGAACTGAAACTCCGTATCTTGGCCTAAAAAGCATCTTTTCTTTTTTTTCCAGTTGCTCTTTGTTTGTGTCTAGAAACACATTTTCTATATTATTCTTATGAGACAGCTTATCAAATTTATTTATATATTTGAAATTATTTTAATGTTTGTTTATTTTTGAGAGAGAGAGTGCAAGTTGGCTAGGGGCAGAGAGAGAGAGGGAGACACAAAACCTGAAGCAGTTTCCAGGCTCTGAGCTGTCAGCCCAGAACCCAACACGGGGCTTGTACTCATGAACCATGAGATCATGACCTGAGCCCAAGTCAGATGCTTAACTGACTGAGCCACCTAGGCACCCCTAATATATTTTAAATAATTTTCTTATACATTCTATTGTATTCTCATTATTGTTGATTGTATCATCTGTGAATAACTATGGTGTTAGGTTCTGCCTTTCCTATCTTTATGACTTCTTAGTTGTTTGTACCTTTTTATTTTATTTTTTTAGTATTTATTCTATGGCTTATGGTATATACATATAGTAGAGATATGTTGATGTATATATAATATTTATTATATACAGATATATATTAATATATCGCTATCACTCCTTTTTTAGTCTTCCTTCAAATCTACCATTTTCTGTATAGTTTAAGGACTATGAAGTATACTTCTATTCTTTCTCCCATCTTTATGCTATTTTTTCTTAAATTTTACTTAAACCTATACTGTAAACTTCAGAATACACTTTCACTGTTTTTTGTTTTAGACAATTTTTGACTTACAGAAAGTTACATAAAGAGTACAAAGAGTTCCACAGGGCCTCTGGCTGGCTCAGTCAGGGCAGCATGCAACTCTTGATCTTGGGCTTGGTTGTAAGTTTGAGCCCCATGTTGAGTGTGGAGATGACTTAAAAAGAGTACACAGAGTTCCTGTATACCCTTTATACAGCTTCTGTAAAAGTTATCTAAAGAAACAGGGCACAATGACCAGAATCAGGAAATTAACATCAACTCCATAATATTTACAAACTTAAAACCTCAATCACAACTTGTGACCACTTTGCTAACGTGCTTTTTCTAATCCAGGCACTTATCCAGGATCCTGCATTTTGTCTAGTTTTTATGTCCCCTAGTCTTCTCTAATTTGTGATATTTCCTTAGCTTTTATCTTTCCTGACATTGACACGTTAGAATTGGTATGAATAGATAATTTTTGCCTGCCTCAATTATTGCTATGGTGGTTGCCTATTGGATATTTTGTATTTTCCTCATTGTTTCTATACTAATCAATTGCAATTCTACTGTAAGAAAGAGAAGCTCTTTTATCTATTCAATTAGTTATCTGTATCAGGATAGACTTAAGGATATTCATTTTATTTTATGGGTTATAATCCATTATCATCATCACCTATTTTTTTTGTTGTTGTTGTTCAAATTGTCCTGATTTGGCCATGGGGACCTCTTTTAAGGCCCACTTTTATTCCTTTTATTGTGAATTGCCTGGTCATGTTTTTGTTCAATTTTTTATTGGATTTTTATTCACTTTTTCTCAAGTTTCAGGAGTTCTTTACACATTAGGGAGAGTAACCTTTTGTAGTACATGTTGCAAATATTTTACTAGTGGTCTTTGAGGTTTTTTTCCATGAAACTTAAAAAAAATTCTGTGTAAAATTTTTCAGTTTTTCATTCATAATCTCTGGATTTTTGAGTCATAGTTCAGTCTTTCTCTATACTTAGGTGTTGGAAGAATTTATCTGTGTTGTTGTTCTCGTTCTTGTAAGATTTCCTTTTATATTAAAATCTCTCATCCATTTGATATTTGTTCTTAGGTATGGTATAAACTGTGTATGTAATTGTATTTTTTCCTAGATATTACCCAGTTGCACCAGCTTCATTTACTACAAATTTCATCTTTGTCCCAGTGGTTGGAGATGCTACCTTGTAAAAATTACTTTATTATATGCTATTATATACTAAAACCATATGTGTTTGTTGGAATTCCTTATATCATTTGATACATGGTTAGTCTTCCATATATTTCTTATACGATTCAAAATTTTTCAGTGCATGTTTCTATTTGGGCCTATTAGATCAAATTTATTCATTGTGTTGCTAAAACGTTTTTGTACTGATGCTGATGTGCATCATGCTTGATCTGTCATTTAGTGATAGATATGTTCAAATCTCCGATTATGCTAGTATCTTGTGCCTTGTAATCTTGTCTCATTTTCTTTAAAGCAATGTTACTAGGGGAAAAGAACTTTAGAATTATTTCATATTTCTATTTTGTTGAAGCTTTTTATTATGTAATGAACCTTTTTATTGCCTTTTGCTTTAAAGAATGTGTGGTTTAATACCAAAATAAGTTTCTCAGCTTGTTTTTTTCACATTTGCCTGGTGTGCTTTTTATCCATACTTTTATTTTTGTCTTTTTTTCTTTTGTACTTCTATTTTAGATGTGCGACTAGATGATTTTAAAATCCAGCCTGATATATACCCTTTGGGATTCTGTATTTATGAAAGAATCTCTACTCAAATCTTGACTAGATCTGAGATTTTTTCTTGGTCCCCAAGTAGTCATTAAAACATGATATCCTGTGTTACTGAGAGTATAAAAACTCTAGGTTAGACTTTATTCTGAGTATCCCACTCACATATTAAATCACCTATTTATTGTTTCCATTGGAATATCTCACAATACCTGAAATTAATGTTTTCTAAGCTGAATGCTTTGCCCTTCCACATTGGATCTTACTCAGTCTTCCCAGTCTCAATCTGTCACTGACACCACCAGCCATCTACTTACTTGAGCTGCCACCTGACAATTAATCTTGCCTTCTTCCATTTCCATGTCACCATCCGACCCATCAGGCAAGTGTATTGATTTTGCATCCAAGTATATTTCAAATCCAATTTTCTGCATCACTGTAGACAAAAATCACTATCATCTTTTTCATAGACGATTTCAATAGCTGCCTAACCAGTCTTCTGCTCTGGGGATCCTCTAGTCCATCTATTCCACACACAGTGCACACATACTTAAAAAAATAATAAATTTGGGGGAGCCTGGGTGGCTCAGTCAGTTAAGTGTCTGATTTCAGCTCAGGTCATGATCTCACAGTTTGTGGGTTTAAGACCCATGTCAGGCTCTCTGCTGACAGCTCACAGCCTGGAGTCTGCTTCAGATTCTGTGTCTCCCTCTCTCTCTGCCCCTCCCCTCCTTCTCTCTCTCTCTCTCTCTCTCTCTCTCTCTCTCTCAAAAATGCATAACAAAAATATTTTTAAAAGTTGAAAAAAATTTTGATCCTGTCACTGTTCTTCAGTGATTTACCATCATACTTAAAATAAAATATAATTTCTGTATTATACTCTACATAGCCCTAAATGATCAGGCTCCTATATTTTCCTACAAACTAGACATTTTGTCCTACAAACTCTGACAAAATGGATTTTCTCCCAGTGCTGTTTTGAGTGCTCTACTCCCAGCTCTTTCCATTAGAATAAAGTACTTCAAACATGTACTAAGAAGGCTTTATATTCTTTGCATTTCAGTTTAAATGTCATAATTACAGAGACTTTTTTTTTCTCTGACCACTTTATCTAAATTATATCTAGAACTCTCCCTCTGGCCTTGCTGTTCCTTTGCGTTAAATCCTATGGTTTTTCTTTGTAGCACTTCTCCTATTTTAAGGTTATATGTTGTTGGGAAGGTTTGTTTTTTAATTAAAAAATTATTTTAAATTGTCTTCTCATTAGAGGCAGAGAACCATGAAGGCAGGGATTGTATGTCTTGTTAGCTACTGTATGCCCAGTGTTTAGGACTGTTCCTCATACATAGTAAATGCTTAATAAATATTTCTTAAATTACCAATTTTGGCCACAAAATTAATTTCTCAAAATATTAAAAGGTCTCTCTTTGGAAAGATACAACTTATGAATTTGATTCAGAATTCAGATTTAAAGATTTCAGTTTTGTCTCTGTCATCAGCAGTATAACATCTCATCTCTGATTCCCAACTTCATCTGTAAATAACAGGCTTGTGTTCTCCATGCATTAGGATCATTCTTCCATTTAACCAGCTCCCTTAGGATTTGGGGGTACCATAATGGAGAAAAGTTAAAATATCTTGGTTTTTTTGTTTGTTTGTTTCTTTTGTTTTCCTGTATGACCTTTACCATGCAGTGGGAATCAGACTATGTATTGGCCTAAGTCTGTCCTAGAAAGGAGAAATTCTATGACTATCTTATAAATACAATAATATAGTATTTCTTGTTTTTCAGTTGGATCCTTTTCCCAATTCCATTAAAAAATGTTTAATGTTTATTTATTTTTAAGAAAGAGACAGAGTGCAAGTGGGGAGGGCAGAGAGAGAGAGAGAGAGGGATACACAGAATCTGAAGCAGGTTCCAGGCTTTGAGTTGTCAGCACAGAGCCCAATGAAGGCCTCGAACTCACACGCTTCGAGATCATGACCTGAGCCGAAGCCAGGAGCTTAACCGACTGAGCCACCCAGGTGCCCCTTCCCTTTTCCATTTTAACCCATATAGCAAAGGGCAGGAAAAGAAGATCCTGGTGCCTACTTCTCTTTTGAGCGTTATCTTCTTTGATAGTCCATGATTTATGACTTCACTAAATAGATCACAGAGAGATGCCTATGCATTTGTGCCAGGCCCCAAAATTCCTAATTTAGGTTTTACATGTCATATAATACAGTGTTATATACATACTTCTGTGCACAAAGGGTTGTCATAGGCCCAGGAAGGTTGCGTTGCCATGGTATTCTATTATCAATTAACAGGTGCTATTGAAAAGCTGTCAGCAAATACATGCCCTGTCAACTCTAAAATGCTTTGAAAATATAAAATCAAATACCACGTATAGAATAGGCTAAGGGTCATACTCAAAGATTTTCTGTTTGAGTGAACTTCAATTTTATTTTAATATTTGAATTCATAATTAATATTTAGACTTGGCAGTAAGAGGCACTTGAAATTTTAATTGTTGATACACCTCTAACTTCTAGAGATATATCTTATAGATCTAATATTCTTTTATTCTGCTATGAAATATACATATCACTTTTAGATATGGAAATCTAAATCTATTTCCTCTGGAAATAGGACGAACTTACATTTGAATTCCATTTCTTTAATATTTAAGTGACCTTGGTATACATAAGTGGCACACTGTTTCCTTCTAGCAGATTCCTAGAGATTTTCCTATTTTATTTTTTTACTGAAAGTAACTACTGCTTTTAGTCAACCATTAACTATTAACAACATTGTACGCCTAAGGGCTAATGGACAGGTTTGTATCATTTTATTGCTTAAAAGACTCTAAATACTTCTGTTTATTTGGAGGAATGGCTCCCAAATAAATACTGAATCTCTTAAATTCCCATTCATTTCCATAAATTGTCTTTTTTAGGGCAATTATGAATGGAAACAGGGATAGAAAACTCAAATTTATACTAAATTCATGCATTTTCGATAAATTCAATAATAATTTGTTACTACTTAGTGGAAGCAGCAGAGCATATTTAATAGCCCAGATTTTGGAGTCAGAAAGAACGGTGTGAATTCTAGCTCTGCCATTTGTGAGTTTATTTATTTGTTTAGGATGAGGGACATAGTCCAATATGTTGGAATGGGCTGAAAGAGATTAACTTCTCTTTGTTGTTACTGATAGTCTGGGAGAGGAGCTAAGCAGTCTGCCCCTCATCCCTTACTTAAAAAAAAAAAAAAAAAAAGTAACACATTTACCCATATGTTACATTGAATGTTAATTACAGAATATCATGAAGGCATTTAAGCATTAAGTAGTCCAGTCCTGGTGAGCTGGCACTGTTGATTTCCACCCGGGTCCTGGGCCCCTTCACATCTCTGTTTCTCAGGCAGCATTGTGGGATGCTGTGACCCATATGAGAGGTATTGTGCTCTAATTTTTGTCTTTAAGGAGACTTTTACTATAACTGGCACCTTTAGTGGCACCTGCAAGCTGGCCATAGAGCATTCCTTGGGGGAGGGGGGATTCTAACTTACTCAAATTCGTCAATGGCAGGGAAACTCGCCTTGATATGAAAGATGCTTTCCTAAAGGAGTTTCTAAAGCAGTGGAAATTAGTCTGTCCTTTTGAATGTGCTTTTTGTGCATTTTAACTGAAAGGATGGATTTGCCATTCTCCTCCACTTGCTGCCTCTTGATCTAGTAAACACTGGATCTGACATGAACTCTAGAGCTTTGTAACTCAGATTTCTGAAAAGTTACTGGTTTCTAGGATATTTTTTAACATTGAAATATCACATGAAATACAGAATTTTTTTACTTTATTTTAAAAATTATTTATTTCCTAGAGAGGGAGAGAGAGAAAGAGAGGGAGAGCATGAAAAGGGAAGGGGCAGAGAGAGAGGGAGAAATAAAGAATCCCAAGCCGTCTCCACACTGTCAGTGCAGAGCCCAATGCAGGGCTCAGTCTCATGAAAATAAACTGTAAGATCATGACCTCAGGCGAAAGCAAGAGTTGGATGTTTAACCGACTGAGCCACCCAGGAGCCCCTTTATTAATTTTAAAATGGTGTTCAGAAGTTGATTTAATACCACATTCTTTGAGGCATGTAGAATTATACCAGTACACAGTGTATAAACTTACGTGACCATTGTTGTCAATGACTCTTGTTAGTTCGATCACATATTAGGTGCTGAGATCTCTGAGGATCCCAGTACTAATTAACAGTGCCGATACCAATAGAGTTTATTTCTCTGATTGTAAATAGCCCTGCCCTTAAATTATCATTTCTTTTTGTTAATAAATGTACTCTTTTTTTTAATGTTTGTTTATTTTGAGAGAGAGACAGAGTGAGAGTGGGGGAGGGGCAGAGAGAGGGAGACACAGAATCCACAGCAGGCTCCAGGCTCCACACTGATAGCACAGAGTCCAGCCTGGGGCTCGAACCCACAAACTGTGTGATCATAACCTGAGCCGAAGTTGTGCACTTAACCGACTGAGCCATCCAGGCACCCCTTAAATAATCATTTCAATTTAACGTCATTTTGAACTCCATGCTTGTTCTGCACAGGTTTAGTCAGTCACCTAAAAACTGACTTTCTTTGTACTTGAGTATTTCCTACTATAAGAAATGTACTGAGAGAAACATGCTATCACATCGTCTATCTGAACCACAAGACAGGCCCCCTCCTGTCTCCTCCCAGCTGAGTAGCTGAGAACTGTTGGGGACATGGATGTAAAGAATGTTCTCAAACTGGCCGAAGAAAACACAAGGAATCGCTCAAATAGAAATGCAAAAAAAAAAAAAAAAAAAAAAAAAATTCAGTTCCCACTGTGCACTCACAACTCTTAGAGAGCTCAAGAATCATGAAAAGTTAATTAAGGCTTTGCCATAAAAAGAGGAAAAATACTAAAGTGTGGGTGGCATGTTATTACCTATATACACAGTTACATTCTATATGCACAGCTAATCCAGTCCTGTGAGGCTGAGATTGGTGCTCTGTCAGATGTTTTGTTAGGTAAACAAATACCAGGATAGGTAGGAACGTGGATGTCACAATCAGGCTAACCAGTATCTTAATTCCATCAGGGTCTCCCACTTACTGGATATGTAACCATGGACAAGTTACAAATCTCTGAATCTCATCTGACGGAGGATGGCAATTCTCATGACAGATACATGAGAATTAATAATATAAAGTGCCTAAAAACTGAGCACAATTTTTGGCATATGGTAGATGTTCCTTAAACAGGAGCAACTATCGTTAAGGAAAGAAAATACCTGTCTTCTAAAAGATTTCCCAGACTCTGTGTTTATAGTGGCTTGTAAAATAATTACACACAGTCTTCCATTCCATGATGTTGATAGCTATAAAGAAAATATTTCCCAAATCCCAAATATTTATTTTTTCAAAAGTTGCTAATGGTGATGGGAGTAGTGAAATATTTGGAAAGGGAGTATTCCAAGGTATAACTAGATTCACTCGTGGTAGTCAATTAATACCCATCCATCTTAAAGAAATGCCTGGGTTGATCAACACTCATTACTGGAAAAACTTGATTTACAGCAGTTACAAATATACCTCTGCTCATTATACCGCTACCCAGTGGCCCCCAGAAAGAAATTTGTCAGTAGTAAGATTATTAGACATAATACTAGACTAGTCAGTGGTTAGATGATCCTAAAGGAGGTACTGAGACCACAGACCAGTATTTGCTGAGTATGTGCTGACAGCTGCCTGAAAATTCTCCACTTGAAGAATACATAAAGCCATATTAAAGGCCACATGTCCACTGATACTCAATTGTGGTTTCCTGATGTCCTGAAAAACACCTAGATACAGTTATGTGGTTGTTTTTTAGAAGTTTGGCTATCGTCTGGCATTTTTTTCTTTAGTAAACCCAGAATGAGCTAATAGCTCTACAGACTAGAGCTAGGCAGCTTTTAAAGGAAGAGTAAATGTCATTTAAGATTAATTTCCAGATCTGTGTGTCAATCAGCCAGACTCCGTAGGACCCTGAGAACAAAGTTGGGCAGGAAAAATAGATGTGTTTTGTTTTGTTTTGTTTCATTTTCTTCTTGTTTTTTGTTTGTGTGTGCATGTGTGTGCCTGCTAGGAGAAACAGTATCTTTTGTTTGTAGGTTCTATCATAGTGAAAAAGGAAGGGATCTTATTTTGTCATTTCAAAGCTGGTGACTTCACTGATAAGAATTGGAACTTGGTTCATGGGTATTGATAGCATGCTGTCTCTCCTGAATATTTTCATCTTTTCTCGGGGTTTACCCTCCAGCTTTGCCTCACTCTGTATTCCAGGAGGTTGACCCCCAAGTATTGTCTAAAACAGTCTCTCTTACCTTTAAGCTTTTGGTTGGAATGGCCAATGGGAGGAATCAAAAGGAGATTGGAGTATGGGAAGAAAAAAAGTTTGGAGTATTTGTCTTTGGTTCCCTCTCTGTATCTTGCCAATTGAGACCACAGTTCCGGTTGGATGGATGGCTCTTTCTTGGAAGTTTCAGTGGTTGCCATTAACCATTCCCAGTGTTGGCTTTCTGCTGTTGCTTGCCCCAGGATGCCTCCCCATCCTTTGTGGTTTCCCTTACCTGTGTCTGCCTATGTGAATAGTCCCTTTATTGCACTCTATGCAGTCATCCCTTTTGAGTAGGCTGTTTCCCACTGTGACCTCATTTCTAAAAGAGCTGGAGAGGAAGAAAGGGTGGCTTAGCAAAATCATAGATTGCTAGCAGCTTTCACTAAATGGTTATTAGAAATTGGAATTTAGTAACCTCAGCCTCTATATCCCTAACTATTGGCTCACAGTCTGAGAGGGTTGAGAACTCAAGTATTCGGCACCAAGCAAAATGTAGACTTGAGAAAGACTGTACATATTTGGAAATTAATACATTTTGTTTTTTTTTAATACATGAAGTTTATTGTCAAATTGGTTTCCATACTACACCCAGTGCTCATCCCAAAAGGTGCCCTCCTCAATACCCATCACCCACCCTCCCCTCCCTCCCACCCCCTATCAACCCTCAGTTTGTTCTCAGTTTTTAAGAGTCTCTTATGTTTTGTTTCTCTTCCACTCTAACCTCTTTTTTTTTCTTCCCCTCCCCCATGGGTTTCTGTTAAGTTTCTCAGGATCCACATAAGAGTGAAACTATATGGTATCTGTCTTTCTTTGTATGGCTTATTTCACTTAGCATCACACTCTCCAGTTCCATCCACGTTGCTACAAAGGGCCATATTTCATTCTTTCTCATTGCCACGTAGTACTCCATTGTGTATATAAACCACAATTTCTTTATCCATTCATCAGTTGATGGACATTTAGGCTCTTTCCATAATTTGGCTATTGTTGAGAGTGCTGCTATAAACATTGGGGTACAAGTGCCCCTATGCATCAGTACTCCTGTATCCCTTGGGTAAATTCCTAGCAGTGCTACTGCTGGGTCATAGGGTAGGTCTATTTTTAATTTTTTGAGGAACCTCCACACTGTTTTCCAGAGTGGCTGCACCAGTTTGCATTCCCACGAACAGTGCAAGAGAGTTCCCGTTTCTCCACATCCTCTCCAGCATCTATAGTCTCCTGATTTGTTCATTTTGGCCACTCTGACTGGTGTGAGGTGATATCTGAGTGTGGTTTTGATTTGTATTTCCCTGATGAGGAGCGACATTGAGCATGTTTTCATGTGCCTGTTGGCCATCCAGATGTCTTCTTTAGAGAAGTGTCTATTCATGTTTTCTGCCCATGTCTTCACTGGGCTATTTGTTTTTCGGGTGTGGAGTTTGGTGAGCTCTTTATAGATTTTGGATACTAGCCCTTTGTCCGGTATGCCATTTGCAAATATCTTTTCCCATTCCGTTGGTTGCCTTTTAGTTTTGTTGATTGTTTCCTTTGCTGTGCAGAAGCTTTTTATCTTCATGAGGTCCCAATAGTTCATTTTTGCTTTTAATTCCCTTGCCTTTGGGGATGTGTCAATAAGAGATTGCTACGGCTGAGGTTAGAGAGGTCTTTTCCTGCTGTCTCCTCTAGGGTTTTGATGGTTTCCTGTCTCACATTCAGGTCCTTTATCCATTTTGAGTTTATTTTTGTGAATGGTATGAGAAAGTGGTCTAGTTTCAACCTTCTGCATGTTGCTGTCCAGTTCTCCCAGAACCATTTGTTAAAGAGATTGTCTTTTTTCCCTTGGATGTTCTTTCCTGCTTTGTCAAAGATTAGTTGGCCATACGTTTGTGGGTCTAGTTCTGGGGTTTCTATTCTATTCCATTATTCTATGTGTCTGTTTTGGTGCCAATACCATGCTGTCTTGATGATGACAGCTTTGTAGTAGAGGCTAAAGTCTGGGATTGTGATGCCTCCTGCTTTGGTCTTCTTCTTCAAAATTACTTTGGCTATTCGGGGCCTTTTGTGGTTCCATATGGATTTTAGGATTGCTTGTTCTAGTTTCGAGAAGAATGCTGGTGCAATTTTGATTGGGATTGCATTGAATGTGTAGATAGCTTTGGGTAGTATTGACATTTTGACAATATTTATTCTTCCAATCCATGAGCATGGAATGTTTTTTCCATTTCTTTATATCTTCTTCAATTTCCTTCATAAGCTTTCTATAGTTTTCAGCATACAGATCTTATACATCTTTGGTTAGGTTTATTCCTAGGTATTTTATGCTTCTTGGTGCAATTATGAATGGGATCAGTTTCTTTATTTGTCTTTCTGTTGCTTCATTGTTAGTGTATAAGAATGCAACTGATTTCTGTACATTGATTTTGTGTCCTGCAACTTTGCTAAATTCATGTATCAGTTCTAGCAGACTTCTGGTGGAGTCTATTGGATTTTCCATGTATAATATCATGTCATCTGCAAAAAGTGAAAGCTTGACTTCATCTTTGCCAATTTTGATGCCTTTGATTTCCTTTTGTTGTCTGATTGCTGATGCTAGAACTTCCAACACTATGTTAAACAACCGTGGTGAGAGTGGACATCCCTGTCGTGTTCCTGATCTCAGGGAAAAAGCTCTCAGTTTTTCCCCATTGAGGATGATGTTAGCTGTGGGCTTTTCATAAATGGCTTTTATGATCTTTAAGTATGTTCCTTCTATCCTGACTTTCTCGAGGGTTTTTATTAAGAAAGGGTGCTGAATTTTGTCAAATGCCTCTTCTGCATCGATTGACAGGATCATATGGTTCTTATCTTTTCTTTTATTAATGTAATGTATCACATTGGTTGCTTTGCAAATGTCGAACCAGCCCTTTAGCCCAGGAATGAATCCCACTTGATCATGGTGAATAATTCTTTTTATATGCCGTTGAATTCGATTTGCTAGTATCTTATTGAGAATTTTTGTATCCATATTCATCAGGGATATTGGCTTGTAGTTCTCTTTTTTTTACTGGGTCTCTGTCTGGTTTAGGAACCAAAGTAATACTGGCTTCATAAAATGAGTCTGGAAGTTTTCCTTCCCTTTCTATTTTTTGGAATAGCTTGAGAAGGATAGGTATTATCTCTGCTTTAAACGTCTGGTAGAACTCCCCTGGGAAGCCATCTGGTCCTGGACTCTTATTTGTTGGGAGATTTTTCATAACCGATTCAATTTCTTCGCTGGTTATGGGTCTGTTCAGGCTTTCTATTTCCTCCTGATTGAGTTTTGGAAGCGTGTGGGTGTTTAGGAATTTGTCCATTTCTTCCACGTTGTCCAGTTTGTTGGCATATAATTTTTCATAGTATTCCCTGATAATTGCTTGTATCTCTGAGGGATTGGTTGTAATCGTTCCATTTTCATTCATGATTTTATCTATTGGGTCATCTCCCTTTTCTTTTTGAGAAGCCTGGCTAGAGGTTTATCAATTGTTTATCAATTTTAACTCTTGGTTTCGTTGATCTGCTCTACAGTTTTATTAGATTCTATATTGTTTATTTCTGCTCTGATCTTTATTATTTCTCTTCTTCTGCTGGATTTAGGCTGTCTTTGCTGTTCGGCTTCTATTTCCTTTAGGTGTGCTGTTAGATTTTGTATTTGGGATTTTTCTTGTTTCTTGAGATAGGCCTGGATTGCAATGTATTTTCCCCTCAGGACTGTCTTGGCTGTGTCCCAAAGTGTTTGGATTGTTGTATTTTCATTTTCATTTGTTTCCATATATTTTTTAATTTCTTCTCTAATTGCCTGGTTGACCCATTCATTCTTTAGTAGGGTGTTCTTTAACCTCCATGCTTTTGGAGGCTTTCCAGACTTTTTTCTATGGTTGATTTCAAGCTTCATAGCATTGTGGTCTGCAAGTATGCAAGGTATAATTTCAATTCTTGTATACTTATGAAGGGCTGTTTTATGACCCAGTATGTGATCTACCTTGGAGAATGTTCCATGTGCACTCGAGAAGAAAGTGTATTCTGTTGCTTTGGGATGCAGAGTTCTAAATATATCTGTCAAGTCCATCTGATCCAATGTACCATTCAGGGCCCTTGTTTCTTTATTGACCGTGTATCTAGATGATCTATCCATTTCTGTAAGTGGAGTGTTAAAGTCCCCTGCAATGACCACATTCTTATCAATAAGGTTGCTTATGTTTGTGAGTAATTGTGTTAAATATTTGGGGGCTCCCGTATTCGGCGCATAGACATTTATAATTGTTAGCTCTTCCTGATGGATAGACCCTGTGGTTATTATATAATGCCCTTCTTCATCTCTTGTTACAGCCTGTAATCTAAAGTCTAGTTTGTCTGATATAAGTATGGCTACTCCAGCTTTCTTTTGACTTCCAGTGGCATGACAAATAGTTCTGCATCCCCTCACTCTCAATCTGAAGGTGTCCTCAGGTCTAAAATGAGTCTCTTGTAGACAGCAAATAGATAGGTCTTGTTTTTTTTTATCCATTCTGATACCCTATGTCTTTTGGTTGGTGCATTTAGTCCATTTACATTCAGTGTTATTATAGAAAGATATGGGTTTAGAGTCATTGTGATGTCCGTAGGTTTCATGCTTGTAGCAGTGTCTCTGGTACTTTGTCTCACAGGATCCCCCTTAGGATCTCTTGTAGGGCTGGTTTAGCGGTGACGAATTCCTTCAGTTTTTGTTTGTTTGGGAAGACCTTTATCTCTCCTTCTATTCTAAATGACAGACTTGCTGGGTAAGGATTCTCGGCTGCATTTTTTTTCTGTTCATCACATTGGAGATCTCCTGCCATTCCTTTCTGGCCTGCCAAGTTTCAGTAGAGAGATTGGTCACGAGTCTTATAGGTCTCCCTTTATATGTTTATCTCTAGCTGCTCTCAGAATTTTCTCTTTATCCTTGTATTTTGCCAGTTTCACTATGATATGTCGTGCAGAAGATCGATTCAAGTTACGTCTGAAGGGAGTTCTCTGTGCCTCTTGGATTTCAATGCCTTTTTCCTTCCCCAGATCCAGGAAGTTCTCAGTTATTATATCTTCAAGTACATCTTCAGCACCTTTCCCTCTCTCTTCCTCCTCTGGAATACCAATTGGAAATTAATACATTTTGAAACAACCCATGGTACAAGAAAGAAAACAGGAAGATTGAGAAAATATCTTACACCGAATTAAAATGACAGCAAAACATAAAATTTAGGATACCACTTTTGCAGGATGCAAATTTAATATATAAAAATTAATTATATTCTATATTCTAGCAAAGAACAATTGGAAAATAAAATTTTTAAAGTTTCCATTTAAAGCGGCATCAGCAAACAAGAAACAGGGATTCATTTGATAAAGTATATTTTTGATATATATCCTGAAAACTACAAAACAGTGTTGAGAGAAATTAAAGACTTACATAAATGTTCATGAATCAGAAGATTAAATATGTTAAGATGTTAGTTCTCCTCTTTAAAATATAGGTTCATGGGGTGCGTGAGTGGCTTAGTCGGTTGAGTGTCCCCCAACTTCTGCTCAGGTCATGATCTCATGGTTTGTGGGTTCCAGCCTGCTTTGGGCTCTGTGCTGACAGCTCAGAGCCTGGCACCTATTTCGGATTCTGTGTCTCCTCCTCTCCCTGCCCCTCCCCTGCTCTTGCTCTGTCTCTGAATAATAAATAAATGTTAAAAAAAAAAATTCAGGTTCACCACAATGCCAATTACAACGCCTATAGTCCCTTTTTTTTTTCTTTTTGAAATTTAGCTGCTTCTGAAACTTACATGAAAATATAAGGAGAAAATATAAGGGAATCAGAATATTCTAAATCATTTCTAAAATGAAAAACAAGGTTGGAAGACATGGATTACCTTATTTTAAGGATTTATATAGTTATGGTAATAAAGACACTGTAGAGTTAGCATAAGAATAAACAAACAAACAAAAAAACAAAATAGAAATGTCAGTGTCCTGTCACTGTTCTCCTGACCTCTGCCTCTGTTTTTGAGTTAGCAGGAGAAAGAATTCAGAGCCAAACTCTCCAGCGAGTAAGAGTTTAAGAGCAATTAAAGGGAAAGTGCACTCTCAAGGTGGGACAGTGGGCAAGCCCGGAGGTGGCGGGTTGTTTTTTTCTCTTTCTGTTTACAAGGGTTCTGGTTCGCAGGTAGAGCTGTCTCTGGGGTTGCCTCCCATCATAAGGGTCTCCTCCTACCGGTCCAGAGGGCAAGTTTTTGGTCCTTTATGGTCCTTACTGGAACTGTCATAGCGGCTATCCCTTGCAAGGGGGCTCAAAACTGCAAGGTGACTGTATTATAATGAAGCTATATAGGTTACTATAGGGCAGCGGTTATGGGGAAAAACACACGCTTGAGCCCCATGGCTTTTCCTGGCTGTTTGAAACTTGGTTTCTGCTGTTCTTTTTTCTTTTTTCTTTTTTTTAGTGTTTTTGTTTGTTTGTTTGTTTTTGTTTTTGTTTTGAGAGAGAGTGTGAGCAGAGGAGGGGCAAAGAGTGAGGGAGACACAAAATCTGAAGCAAGCTCCACGTTGTCAGCACAGAGCCTGATGCTGGCCTCAAACTCAAGAACTGTGAGATCATGACCTGAGCCAAAGTCAGATGCTTAACTGACTGAGTCACCCAGGTGCCCTTGCCATTTTTAACAGTCAGAAAACACTTGTTTCCTGCTCATGTCTGGTTAACTGTCGACTCTATCAAAAACAGAATAGGAAGTCCAGGAATGGATACACACATTTAAAAAGTACCTCAATTCTTACCTTAAACTATACTCAAAAAATTAATTGGAAATGTATCAAAGACTTAAACATGAAATTTAAAATTATAAAATTTCCCAAAGGAAGCATATGACAGAAATAATAAAATCTTTTAGTCTTGACATAGAAGATCTGTCAGGATGCAAAAAGTATGAATTCTGAAAAAAAAAAGGTGATAATTGTACTAGTTTGAAATTTAAAAATTTTGCTCATCAAAAAAATAACCTTGAGAAAATGAATAGGCATGACACTGAAGACTAGGATGAAATTGTATGTGTGTATAGATCTGTATGTGTATGTGTGTGTCTATTCAACCCTTTATAAGACAACCCAATTAAAAATGGGCAGGGCACCTGGGTGGTTCAGTCAGTTGAGTGTCCGACTTAGGCTCAGGTCATGATTTCTCAGTTCTCCAGTTCAAGCTCCGCAGTGAGCTCCATGCTCACAGCTCATAGCCTGGAGCCTGCTTCGCATTCTGTGTCTCCTTATCTCTTTGCTCTTCCCCTGTTTGTGCTCTCTCTCTCAAAAATAAATAAACATTAAAAAAAACTTTAAAATAAAAGTGGGCAAAATATTTGACTAGACCATTCACATATTGGGGTATACAAATGGCTAATACACACATGTAAATATGCTCACTATAATTTACCATTAGGGAAATGCAAAGTAAATAAATCTCCAGTACCATATGACTACACACCCTTTAGAATGATTGAAATTAGAAATACTGATACTAAGAAATGTTGGAATGGATATGGACCAACTGGAATGCTTATACATTGTTTTGAAAAATGCCAAATGAAACAATCACTTGAGAAAACATTCTGGAAAATTTTTTTAATATGAAATTTATTGTCAAATTGGCATCCATACAACACCCAGTGCTCATCCCAATAGGTGCCCTCCTCAGTGCCCATCACCCACTTCTTGAAATTCTTAAGACAGTTAAATAAATGTACTTATTTACCATAAACCCTAGTCATTCCACTTGTAGGGATTTATTCAAAAGAGAGGAAAACATGTAACTATGCAAAATGTGGACACTCTTACTCACAGCAGCATGACTTACAGTAGCCAAAACTAGAAGTAAGTTAAGTGGTTAGCAAGTGTAAGGATAAATGAGTTCCACTTGATGGAAATACTACTGAATAATGAAAATGAGCAAGTACGGATACATTCAAAAATGTGGATGAATTTCAAAAATACTGAGTTGAGTGAAAAAAGTCAACATAAAAGTTACATACTGTATATTCCATTCATGTAAAATTTTAGCAAAGATAAATCTAATTGATAGGTAAAAAGAGCATATAAATAGATTTGGGTTCAGAGGCAGGAATGACAGGATTGCCTAGGGAAAGGTACAAGGTAACTTTTTTGGGTGGATGAAAGTGTTTGATGTCTTTATTGTGGTCTTGGTTACAAGACTGTATACATTTGTTGAAACCCATCATATTGTACCCTTAAAATGGGTACATTTTATTTAATATAAATTATACCTTAATAAAGTTGATTAAAAATAAATACATGTAAGTCCTTCTATTGTTTATTTTGTTACCAGTGAATAAGAAAAGAAACATTACAATAAATTTATGTCTAGAGAATAAGCCACACTATGGTGAAAGCACACATTTTTCTTTTAAACTGAGAAAGCCTTTGCCCTTCCAAGAAAAATAAACTCTTTTTGCATCCTTCACATATTTTGCTAATCAACTGAGTTTACCTTAAAATGTAGCTTTAGGGTAGTTGTGGGTTTTTGTTTGTCTGTTGTTTTTGTTTTTTTAGGGGATACTGAATAGTAAAAAAAAAAAAAAGTATATTTTCATGATGTGAAGAGATACCAATAACTTAAAATAACTAGATGCAGTTCCTCCTTAGATTTCGATGGGCTTTACAGACCAATTATTTGGTCTTCTTTGTTCATATATTCCTGATGCTTGAAATCTTGTGGTTAGCATTTATTTGTACCTCTCACCTGTGATTCAGGTCTCTTTCTTCACCTATCTATGTCACTCAAAAGTTGCCCTTCTACGAAAAGCATCATTTTCCTTTGATGTAACTGTTTTTGCATCCATATTTTAAATATTTTTCTTTGGAAAAACCATCCTTTATCTGTTTTTACTATAAAAATAATGTGTGCTTATTACAATTAAGAAATAAAAAAATAATAATAGTTTTCTTCTTCCTGTTTTCCTTGATGAAATAAACACCATTAACAGTTTACTATGTATTTTTTTTCCTATGCCTATAGAAACATAAACACATAATATATTGTCCATTTGGTAGGTTAATAGGCAATCATATGGTATGTAGTATTCTGCGATTTGCTTTTTTATTTAACGATATGAAGTAAACATCTTCCTCACATGTGTTTGTACGTACATGTGTGTGTATAATTGTTTCTCATGGCTACAGAGTATTTAATAGTACCCATGAACCACAATTTATTCAAACATTTGCCCATTAATGAGTATTCACTTTGTTTTGGTCTTCTCTTTTTCAACATACTATGCTGCTTTAGATATCTTTCTACACGTATTTTATACACTTGGGCTTTCATTTCGTTGAGACAGAAATCTAGACCGACCCGAGCTTGGTCCTAAGCACCTTCATTTGTTTGCTCATGGCTTTGAAAAGTCTCTGTGGATAAGGAAATATAGGTTCTTTTTTAAAAAGGCAAATTCTTGGGGCTTACCCACCTCTCATGATTCAGAAATGGAACCTAATACTTGCTCCCTTTAAACAAGCACCCTCCATGCCTTTAAAACAGATATTCATGTGCTCACATTTTACCAAACACTATTAAAAACTAATTATCCTGGGCAGGTCGCACAGTGCTTTTGAGTTTCAATATTGTCCTTTTGTCACACTAGAATGTAAAATCTGGGGCACCTGGCTGGCTCAGCTGGTACCTGTGACTCTTGATCTCATGGTCATGAATCAAGCCTCACATTGGTGTAGAGATTACTAAGAAAATAATAATAATAAAAATAAACAAACTTTAGAATGTAAAATCTACCAGGGTGAGTAGTTTTTATCTATTCAGTTCATTGATGTAGAACCTAGAACAATGCCTCCCATGTCAAAAACACACAAATATTTGGTAAGTGAAAGAATGAATAAATCTGTGAAGTGGAACTAACACCTATCACATAGGCTGGTTTTTAGGTTTCAGTACGATAATGCATCTAACCTTATTGTATACCAAATGCACTCAGTAAAAATGAACTCCTTTTTCCTTTAAAATTTTAGTCACCATGGTATACAAAATGTCAGCTACAATTCAATGGATGGTGTTATTTGAAACAACAATAATGATAATAAAACAAGAATGAAAATGAACTTGCCAGTTCAATGGCCCAAGCATGATATGCTTTACTTTTTAATTGAAGGGTTATATAGATCAATTCACATTGTGCCCTTTCTTTAGCAAAGAATTCATCAAGATGAGAACATTAACTTATTTCAATAGCTGTGTGAAAATGTGACATGTATTATAGAGGAGTATACTAATGTTGCTTCCTATCATAAATCAAACTCTGAGTGTGTGTGTGTGTGTGTGTGTGTGTGTGTGTGTGTAGAAGCAGAGGGATATTTCTGAAGATGATACATGCATTTAATTTTTAGAATTCACCAGTCAAAATTTAAGGACTGATTCTTCCAGATAAAATAATTTCTAATTGATATTATTTTGGTCTAGGCTGTCAGGACTTCCCTTACCATTGTTTACTATGAAAATGCATTGGTTTAAGATGTAGACAAAAATTTGCAAAATTTGGGGAATACTAGGTTATGGTGTAGAACTTCCATTTCTCATTAGGATTAACTATTTATTTATTTATTTTACTTTAGTTTGAGAGAAAGAGAGCATGAGTGGGGGAGGGGCAGAGAGAGAGAGAGAGAGAGAGAGAGAGAGAGAGAGAGAGAATCCCAAGCAGGCTTCACACTGTCAGCACAGACCATGATGGGGGGCTCAATCCCATAAATGCTGAGATCATGACCTGAGCTGAAATCAAGAGTTGGATGCTTAATTGACTAATTTTTTTAACTTGGCATTTAACTTCATACTCTTGGAGTTTCTGTGAAATACTATGTTCATTCAAGAAGTTGTGAATATGATTATTTTGCTGGAAAATTACTGGAATGGTAAGTTTCCAAAATAGAAAATTAAGATGTAGGCTTAAGAGCTTTAGAGATAAGATAAACATGGAATCAGTACACCAAGTATTGTATTGGAAAGAGTAAAAGAAACTCATTACACAATTTTTTGGGGGTCCTTTTTGTTTTGTTTTTGTGGGAAGGTCAAGATAATTGGCATGGTTTACTATAAAAAAATAAAAGATCACATTTATAAAATGTCAGCTATTACTCATTAAAAAATAAAACTAAGGTGGGGATGCCCAGATGGCTCAGTTGGTTAAACATCTGACTCTTGGGGCGCCTCGGTGGCTCATTCAGTTGAGCGGCCAACTTCAGCTCAGGTCATGATCTCTCGGTCCATGAGTTTGAGCCCCGCGTTGGGCTCTGTGCTGACAGCTCAGAGCCTGGAACCTGTTTCAGATTCTGTGTCTCCCTCTCTCTGACCCTCCCCTGTTCATGCTCTGTCTCTTCCTGTCTCAAAAATAAATAAAACGTTAAAAAAAATTTAAAAAAAATCTGACTCTTGATTTCAGCTCAGGTAATGATCTCAGTTTGTGGGTTTGAGCCCCATACTGTTGAGCCTGTTTGGGATTCTCTGTCTCCCTCTCTCTGCCCCTCCCGTGCTTGCTATCTTTTTCTCTCAAAGTAAGTAAATAAACTTAAAAAAAAAAAGACTAAGGTGACTTTTTTTATACATGAGTGTAATGTTAAGATCATGTCTTTACTGTGAGTTAAAATGGAATATTATAGAACATCCTTATTAGGCAGACTAGTTAACTGAGTCATTCAGGTGATTGAGGGAGTCTTTTGCAAAGGTATGACATGTAGGGAGCTTCCATCATGATTTGTGATTGGATGTGATTTCATTGAGTTAATGTTGGTTAATGTAACAATCTAAGATAAGAAAAGGAACAGCATTTTTGCTCCTGAGGGGACTATATCCCATTACCATATGTTTCAAGTCAGAGGTGACAGGAAAATTGATGTGGGGAGAAAGTACATAACTTGCCCAAGGTATATAGCTTTTGCGAAACATAGCCAGAACAAAAATGTCCTTGACATAATAACAAAATAAAAATCCTCAAGATTCTTGACTCTTACTAGATTTATAAATGAAACTGGCAGCCATAGAACACATTATTTCTTTGGTGGAGAACATTACATTAATCAGCTAGATGTGGTTTCCTGGACAGTCTCCCATGGGAATGGTTGGGCTCCCCTGGGTTTGATCTGACTCCGTAGATGGCAGCTGCTAGTTCACAGAAGCAGGGCTGCCTTAGACCTTTGTGGTATCCACCTGCCCTAATGACGTTGCCTCCTTTCAAATCCATTTCTATCAGGCTGTGTAGATTTGTAATACTTGTTCTGCGCTTGTTTTAGGCATTGATTATTTTTCCCTTTGGCATTAATTGTTACTGTTAGATGAGAATGCAATGTATAGTTTGAAACTGTTACATATGGGAGCAAATTTGACTTCTTCCTTTCAATGCCAAAATGAGTTTCCACACCCATGACAGGCCAAGCCTATCAATATCCTTTGTGCACACAGGCACACAGATTGTCCTCTGGGCTCTGTTGCAGCTTCTCAGAATCGTCTAACTTTATCCTACTTACCACTACTATGGAATCTGTACACTTAGCTTGAACATAGTTGAATTGGGTTAAGCAGAGTGGGTGGGAACTTGATCCACATAAATTGATGATGTTACCAGCTGAGACAGTATTTTGAACAAAGGCTCAGAGATGGGCCTAAGTGTCATGACTTACAGATAGTGGTGGAGAACAATGAAATCATCCTGGTTAAAGCAAACAATGTATAAAAAATGGACTTCCAACCAAGGAGTGCCAGAAATCTGCCATCATTGAATTGTAGGCAAAGAGTTTCAATATGGAGTTGCAGGTGGTCTCTCAGGATGGAATGGAAATGAAACATAACATGTGGAGACAAGTGTAGTACTATTATCATATTCTAAGCCAGAAGTAATGAGGATGGGACTTAAGAAAAAGCTAACTTTAAAGCCACTAATAAAACGAAAAAACAATAGGTCATATATTACCAAAGTCATAATCAACATGTACCATGTACTCCATTGTACTTATTGGATATCAATACAGATATCAAATATCAATAAGATAGTTATTTTGATTTGGAGATTAAACACCAACATGATAAATGAGCTGTTATTGGGGAAATGGCTAGTCCACGGGAGATGGATTATCATACCCTATGCAAACCACACACACGGCAGCCTACGTGTGACTTTGAAGAAGGAAGGAAGGAAGGAAGGAAGGAAGGCAAGTTTTTCTTTATTTCCCTACTTGTTCCTTCGTTCCAGCTCAACTTAAGGTGCCAAAGATCTCCTTAGCTCTCAGATTTCTCACTCTGATGAGAGCAATCATCCTGAAGGACTATAGGTCACACACTTGGAATCAAAATGTTACTAAATTGGTAGCGGGGGATTTGAATGAACTAGACTTGGCTAAAGACCATGGATATAATAAAGAGATAAAGCTTGAAACATATGACTCATATTAGAGCTTTGTATAACTGGCTGCCAAATAGTCTTCGGACATTTTTCAGAGAGAGGACATTTGTCAGGTCACCTCTGGATGCTATAGTTAGACAAGGGCAAGTGTGAATCTCTGGGGCTTTCTGAGTCCTATCCTCTGTGCAGATGTAGGTAAGCAGAGTTTCTGGTTTGTTCATTTGCTATTTGTTTGCCCATACATTTAGGAAGCTTTGAACTTTCATGCCTTCAGGATTCAGAAATAAAGGTTTCTTTGTGGAAATAGACAAGTAACAGATGCATAGGACACGAAGGGGACATCCGTGTGTCAGATGGGAAGGGAGGTGCAAAGAGGGATACATGCTTATTAAAATGTGACCTCTGTACTTAAGTTAAAGGAAGGCCTGGAGGAGTTTAGCCAAATGAGAAAAGGATGAAGGCAAGGGCATTCTAGGCTGAGGACAGAGCTTGACGTCAATTCCTACTTGGACATTTTGTTTTATCACTTCAGAGAGATGTTTACTTTATCATCAGTACATTTGAAAGGCATTTTGTTCCCTGAAAGCTTTCTTTTTCTTTCATTCAAAAATAGGTGAGTTGTGACTTCAGGAGACGGCTGACAGTGCCAGAAACTGCCTGAAGGAGAAAAACTCCTTGAAACACTTCGTGTGACTATACCCTCCAGGAAACTGGAGAAATGGGTGAATCTGAAGCATCATTAGGTTCATTAATAGTGATGGAGGACTTTCTTGAAGGGGGAGGAAGGGCTTACAGAGTGCCTTCTGGGGATCTCTTAAATCAGCCTTGTTTTATAGGTTTGAAAAGAGACAGTGTTTGTTTGGTGAGGATAAGTGGCATTCCTCACCCAGCAGGAGGCACACATGGTTACAGAGTTGGCTGTCCAGTGAGAAGTACAGGTGATTCTATCTTCTAAACAAAGTATCTTCACTAGGCAATCAGAGTCAGAAAAGGTAATCCTCGATTAAAAAAAAAAAAAAAGACATCTGTCTTAGGACTTCATATGCTTTTCCTTGCATAGTGTCAAATTTCAGGATAACTTATCCTCTAAGTCATAATTATATGTGGAAAAATATATCAGAGCCACACACTGACTGGCATTCAGAGCCATTAAAAAAAGGCTTAATAGTTCCAATCTGAGGATATGGGTATGTCTGTAATTTTTAATGCATAACTTATTAGCTGATGAGCTAATAACTAATAACTTTATTAGCTGTTAAAGTTTTGTTAAACCTTGTCCATGTTTGTTCAGCAGTAGAAGACACAGCAAAACGTTGACAGCGAGTGTCTGTCTACATGATATTAAATGAAAAGCCATCTTCGAAGTGCTGTGTGGTATTTTTTCCCTGAGATGACCTTTAATGGGTGCTCTTTAGAAGTTGTAGGTCTGATTACATCACACATCCTCCACATGTAGCTCTCTGCTATTGGTGGCATGTCTCCAATCACAGAATGTTCTTTAAATGCTGCTCCTGTTCTAACATTTCTATTTTGTCATCTTCTGTTAGAGTTTACCCCAAACATTTTTTCATGAAACAAAAACCAGAAACTTGTTGGAATCTCTAAACACCTCATAAAATCCTTTATTTAAATGTGATTCAAAGTGTAATATAGTTTCTGAAAAGGGGGGAACGGAAGCTGGTATTTATTGAGTGCCTGTTTTGTGCTGGGTATGATATGTATTTTTAGTTCTTTTTTTTTTAAGTTTATATATTTTGAGACAGAGAGTGCGCGTGCACATAAGTGGGGAAAGGACAGAGAGAGAGGGAGAGGGAAAATCCCAAGCAAGCTCTGAACCACCAGCACAGAGCCCGAAGCAAGACTGGAACTCCTGACCCACGAGACCATGACCTGAGCCAAAGTCGGACACTTAACCAACTGAGCCACCCAGGCGCCCCTGTATTTTTCTAATCAATTCTCAAAACAAATTCATGAGGCAAGTATTATGTTCTCTTTACAAAAGTGAAAGTTGGAATTCAGAGGTAAAACAGTTGTTCATGGTCACATAGTTAACATTAAGCAAGGATATAAGCCGAATTTGCTTGAGGCTGAAGTCTTTCCTCATTCTCTTATACTCCATCTATAAGAGAGCATCCCAAAACATTAAGGTGTCATGGAGCCTCCAAAAGCAAAGAGAAGTGCTAATATATATATTTTCAGGAAACCACTAACTTAATCTCTAGCACCTCAAAATCACTGAAATCAAACAAAATAAACAATAAAAACCCATCCTAACATAAATTCTCATCTCTTCTGACAAAGTATGAGCTTTGAAATATTTTCTCCAGTTTTTAGAATACCAACAAGTGATAGGACCTTATCTAATTTTAGAAACAAAAAATTGTTAAAACAAATAATACCCACACCCAAAATCCAAAAAGGGGGGAGTTTTTCAAATCAATTAGTTTTCTTCACCATGACTTATATAATTGTTGGGCATTATAACATTTCTAGTAACTCACATCATGTTTTATAAGAATCAGAAATGATGGAAATCTGCAAAGTGATTATGCACACATAGGAAAACTAAGCACCCTTGAAGGATGCTTTTTTCCCCCCTCTTAAATGAATGACTGAATATTGTGCTAATAAGTGCTTGAAAAGCATTTACTGAGTATCTAAGATAGGTGATTTTTATGGCAAGACCACACTGCAGTTAGTAAGATGAAGGCTCAGAAGAGAAAAGCAAAGGTCAAAATCAGAAAAAAAAAAAAAAAAAAAAAAAAAAAGAAAAAATCTTAGCATATACCTGCAAAGAGAAAAAGCTATTTGACTTTAAATGTAGAAGAAAGTTTAATGAAGTGAGAAAATTGCCTGAAGAAGGGTTAAGTAAGGAGGCATAACACTATATATTTAGGTAGGATCTTGAAACATCACTAGGTACTATGTTGAAGCATTGCATGGTTCTCTTATTTTTGAGAGAGTTCTTTTTCTTTTTTTCTTTTAGTAATGTTGGATGAAGATGGACTTATGGGACCTGTGTAGATGCTGGAGGTCTTGCTTATGAAAAATTAGGGTTCTCTATTTCCAGCTCAGGACTAGGCTAAGACATGTTTTTTTATCCTGGGAAAATAGGTTTCTGTGGACTTGACTGTTCAGTTATTCTGTGAAAGCCTTAGCCTTTGCCCAAACTACAGCTACTATGGAATAAAAGATAGTGCCATTGATTTAATTAATACCTCTTAATTAAAGGTGACAGAATTCAATTGTCAGAATTGACAGAATTCAATTGTGTATTTTTAAGATTAAAAAAAACCCACAAAGTGCTTTAAAAATTATTTTTAAAAGTTTTTTTTAAGGTTTATTTATTTTTGAAAGAGAGTGAGACAGAGCGTGAGCAGTGGAGGGGCAGAGAGAAAGGGAGACACAGAATCTGAAGCAGGCTCCAGGCTCTGAACTGTCAGCAGAGAGCCTGATGCAGGGCTTGAGCTCACAAACTGCAAGATCATGAATGACCTGAGCCAAAGTTGGACACTTAACCAACTGAGCCACCCAGGCGCCCTACAAACTACTAATACTAGTTGTAGGAAATAAGAAACACAGAAACTATATATTGGTTTATTGTATCTATTTTGTCTGTATCTCCCTCCACATACACATCTCTGTCAATATCTACTTTGTGCAAAGTACTGCATAGGAATGCAATAATGAGTAAAACAAATATGATTGAAGCTTTCACAGCATCTAATGTGTATTTTGAGAGAGGATACAAATATTAAATAATCACACAAATATGTAATTGCCACTGATGTAGTGCTGTGGAGAAAAAAGTATATGACAGAATGAGATATCCTAAGAGAAAATTATCAGATAACTAGAAACAAAAATAAATGACATAATGAATAAATAAATGAGGTATAAGGAAACTATCTTACCAGATAAGTTCTTCAATAAAGAAGATTTAAGAAAAGATCTTAAGGCTGAGTAGAAAATAAGAAATACAAAGTAAGGAGAGAGGGAGGGAAAGAAATATCGGGCAAATGAAATATCCAAGACTCTGAGGGGGAACACAGAGGCTGCATCTGATGAACATAAGGAAGGTCAGGTATTAACCTCTTACTGGATATGTCATTTGCAAATATCTACTCCATTCAGTAGGTTCTCTTTTTGTTTTGTTGATGGTTTCTTTTGCTATGCAAAAGGCTTTTAGTTTGATATAATCCCAATTGTTTGTTTTTATTTTTGTTGTCTTTGCCTGGGGAGAAATACCCAGAAAAATATTGCTAAGGTTGATGTCCAAGAGATTGATGTCTTTGTTTTCTTCTAGAAGTTTTATAGTTTCAGGTCTTACATTTAGGTTTTTAATCCATTTTGAATTTTTTTTTGTGTATGGTGTAAGAAAGTGGCTCACTTTTATTCTTTTGCATATCGCTGTCCAGTTTTCCCAACACCGTTTATTGGAGAGACTGTCTTTTCCCCATTATGTATTTTTGCCTCCTTTGTCATAGATTAATGGACCATATAATCTTGAGTTTATTTCTGAGCTCTCAATTCTATTCTGTTGATCTATGTGTCTGTTTCTGTGTTAGTACCATACTGTTTTGAGTAGTATAGTCTTATAGTATATCTTGAAATCTGGGATTGTCATACCTCTAGTTTTGTTCCTTTTTCTAAAGTTGCTTTTGGTTGTTTGGGGTCTTTTGTGGTTCGATACAATTTTTAGAATTTTTTGTTCTAGTTCTCTGAAAAATACTATGGATACTTTGATAGGGATTACCTTGAATTTGTAGATTGCTTTGGGTAGTATGAGGATTTTAACAAATAATTAAAATCCATGAACATGAAATGTCCTTCCATTTGTTTGTGTCATCTTCAATTTATTACATCACTGTCTTACAGTTTTCAGGGTGTAGGTCTTTTTTTAAAGGTTTATTTATTTTTGAGAGAGAGAGAGTGAGGGAGGGTCAGAGAGAGAAGGAGACAAAGAATTCGAAGCATTTTCTGCACTGTCAGCTCAAAGCCCAACACAGAGCTTGAACTCATGCACCATGAGATCATAACTTCAGCCAAAATCAAAAGTCAGTCACTCAACTGACTGAGCCACCCAGGCACCCCAGAGTGTAGGTCTGTTATCTCATTGATAAATGAAAAATAAACCTGAATGGGAGAAGATATTTCCAAGCTATATATCTGATATGGATTAATATCCAAAATATATAAAGAACTGTACAACTCAACACTAAAAACAAACAAACACAAAAATAAAAAACCTGATTTAAAAAAGGACAGTGGATCTGAATAGACAGTTTTCCAAATAAGACATACAGATGTCCAACAGACACATGAAAAAATGCCCAGCATCACTAATCATCAGGAAAATGCAAATCAAAACCACAATGAGATATCTCCTTACACTAGTCACAACAGCTAGTATCAGTATCAAGAAGACAATACCAAGTTTTGGCAAGGATGTGGAGAAAAGGGACCCTTCTGCACTATTGATGGGAATGTAAATTGGTGCAGCCCCTCTGGAAAAAATAATTTGATGGCACATCTATGTGTTTTGCAGTATTATTTACAATAGCCAAGGATTGAGAGCAAGCTAGGTATTACTGATAGTGAATGGATAAAGAAGATGTGCACATATACATGATAGAATATTACTCAGCCATAAAAAGGATGACATTTTGCCATTTGGGACAACATTGATGGACCTACAGAGTATCATTCTAAATGAAATGTTAAAGAAAGGCAAATACCAAATGATATCACCTACCTGCAGAATCTTAAAAGCAAATGAACCAAAACCAGACAAAGATTCCTAAAAACAAAGAACAAACTGTTGGTTGCCAGAGGGGAGGTGGACAGGGGAATGGGTAAAATACATGAAGGGGATTAAGAGGTACAAATTTACAGTTATAAAACGAGTCATGGGGATGAAAAGAGCAGCATAGAAAATTTAGTCAATAATAGAATAATGTAGACTATACTTGTGAGCATTGAGTAATCTATAGAATTGTCAAATCATTACGTTACATATCTGAAACTAATATATGTCAACTATGTCTGAATTATAAAAAAAATAAAAGAAGGCCCGAGAAACAGGAGCATAAAACATGATGTTGAAGAAGTACCAGGAGCCAGACAATAGTTTCTTTTAGATTGCAATTAATTTTTATCTTTATCATAAAAACAATGGGGAACCATTATATTGTTTTAAGCAAAGAACTGGCATGATGAAATCAACTTTTTAAAAAGTCACACTAGTTCCAAAGAGATGAAGGGGAGGCCAAAATAGATTCAGGTAGAAAGCTTTGGTCGTTGTGGTGGTAGAATATAAGAGCTATGATAGTTGCATATACCTGGGTACAGTGAAGAAAAATAAGAGGCAGGCAAATTTGAGAAATATCTAGGAACTTAAACAGATAGTACTTGCTCACAAATTGGGTGTAGGAATTTAGGGAGATCACTTAAGCTGACCCCTAAGTTATGGCTGGCATAACCCAATAGAAGTTAGTCATTGTGATTGGAAAGAGTTAAGGTATCCAGCTTTGAACAGAAGTTTCTGAAATCAGCTC
This sequence comes from Panthera onca, assembly GCF_046562875.1. Lineage (NCBI taxonomy): Eukaryota > Metazoa > Chordata > Mammalia > Carnivora > Felidae > Panthera > Panthera onca. The sequence goes on from NC_138344.1 coordinate 49,674,403, forward strand.
TGATTATGTTGAGTTCAGTGCTTCAGATGCTTATGTTGAAATATCAGTAAGCAGTTGGGTGTGGATGTTGAGGATCCACAGGCATGGTGTATGCTAATAAAATGTATTTGGTGGCTTGGGGCCAAATGGTAGTTGAAGCTATGGGTATAGCTGAATGTTGGCGATTTTTCTTCTTTATTTTAAAAAGTGAATTCCTCAAAGTGATGGTGCCAAAAGAAGACTGTCTAATAAGCTTCTGATCATATGAAGTTTAATTTTTTTCCCATAGGTGTTTTTGAAGAGATATAACTCTTCCTCAAACACTAAAGTTTGGGTACAGGACGAAGGTGATTAAGGTTGTTTTAAGTATTTTAAAATACTTTCATCCTATGCTTACACTTAAATTTGATGATCTCCCCTTTGGTATAGAGGAAACAGCATGTATTAGTTAGAATTAGGTTCTAGTCTACAACAGTGACTAAAACCTAAGGGACTATTTTTCTTCATGCTGTCTGGGAGCCAGTGTATTGGCTCCACAGTTATCAGGTTTCCAAGCTTAGAACAAGAGTTAAGACCTTAAGGTTGCCTCATGATCCAAGATGGCTGCTACATCTCTAATCCTTAAACCTGCATTCCTGAAGCAAATATAAAGTTGAAGAGAAGGGCACCGTTCACCTACAGCTACAAGAGAAACTGAGAAATGTCCTCTTTTAACAGGGCACTTTACCACTTGTAATGATGTCTTTTCTCCTCCTCTGTTAGTGAAGAAGAAAAGGAGAAAGAATATGGGCAGGAAACTAGATCCCTCTGCCATAGAACATGTGAATATTAGGTCTAATTCCAAGTCTTGCTGTTAATAAGTTTTGCTATATTTAAATACCTTTTGGGAAGAATAAATGTCGAATTGCTATATTGTCCACCTGAAACTAATATTACCCTGTATGTTAACTAGCTGGAATTTAAATAAAAAATTGAAAAAAGAAAACACCTCTTTGTGAAGAATAAATGATACACTGTATGTGAAAAAGGTGTTTTGTCAATGTTACACATTAGTTAGCTATTGTTGGAATTTCTAAAGTGATTAATTAGCTCTGTGGGTACTTGAAAAGTAGCTCAATTTTTGTTATATTGAAAGACTACTTGGATTTCAAAAGTATGACTCCAGATATAAAGGTTACTCTTTTAAATGTATGAGTATTCCTTTTCTGTAGCCCTACCGAAATACAATTTTGTATCTTGCTTTCCCATTAATATTGCATTATAGGAATTGTTCCATGTTCACATGTAATACTCATAACCATCAATTTTAGTGGCAGTATAAAACAACAAAATCATTATTTTATAAATCTGCCATTTCAGTAATTTTTATGAGTGAAGCAGAAAGCTTGCTTTTTCTTGCTTTGATTCATGCATTATTGAATTATTTTAAAATTTTAGAAAAGTGTTAAATAATTTTGTCTTTACTCTCATTTTAAAGGGGTAGTTTCTTGTATGAGAGCTATTGATTTACCTCTTTATTGTTTCTAAACTTTCATCTAGTATATTTGTTAAATTTTACAATTTTAGCATCTAAAGAGAGGATTTAAATGTTATATATCAATGAAACATTTTATTCATGGGTTTCCTAATGTTAGATATTTGTATTCCTAGAAGAAATTTACCCTGATAATTTCTTATAGTGCTAATGAATACAGTTTGAAATAATTTTACTTACAATTGATACTTTATTTAAAATGGAGATTGATGTATTATTTACTTGGGGCGTAAAAAGAGGAACATATGTTTTTTACCATGTGCCATCTTACATAATTCATCTAATTATCTAAATAACTTCAACATTGGGAATATTATTATCCCTACTTTGCAGATGAGCTAGATGAGACAGTATTTCTATCACACTGGAAATCAGTGTTAAATTAGCTTCATAAACTAAATTGAGTGGGTTCCAAAAATTTTTTTTTTCAGTAGTTTCTTTTTTTTCATAGAGTATGGAGATGAACTGCTTCCTGAATATTTCAATGAATTCACCAATAAAACCAAATTCCTCCAGAACTTTTGGGGAGAAGATTCTCTATAATAATTTTAATGTATTCATAGTTACAGTTCATCTTTGCTCCTTCATTTTGAATCGTTGTTGATATGGCAGAAATTGGCTACACTCTCAGGGATGCTGGTTTTCTTTCAGGTAACACAGGATGCCTTAGTCTCCATCCTCATCCTGCCTTGCGCTTAGGCAGACTTGCAATGAGGCCAGTGGACTGTGTATGTGGAAATGATGTATGCAGCTTCCTACACTGCCTTAAAATGGCCCATGTGACTTCCATGGTTATCTTCTCTTTTGTCTAGATGGCTGAAGTAGAGGAAGAATGCCAAAGTCACTGCTTAAAGAAAAGTTACCCAGGAATCAACCAACCCACATTGGGTCTGTGGTGAGTAAGAAATCAAGCTTTATTATTCTGAACCACTGAGATTGCTTGCTACAGAAGCTAACATTATTTACTGATTAATATATTTGGTAAGTGAAAGTTTGCCAGAAAGGTAGGTATTTTATTCATACTTTAATTTTATTAGCATGGGGTTATACATTTCTTAAAATTTTGTCTTTCTGTTGTTTTCCTTTAAAAAAAAGAAGTACCTTTTTAATTCCCAATTTTGCCTGTCTTTTCATCTTTTACTTTGCTAAAGGTGAGTTAACTTCATTACTTATTTTACTACCCTTTAGTGTGGGTCTAGTTTCACTGGGACTCTTTCTCCTCCCTCCTTCCCTTCCTACCTATATAATATTTCCTTCATGGCAGCATATTTGATTAATACTTGTAAATGTTCTATTTAGGCTTGAGAAAATATATCCACTATTTATAATATTTATAAATTTCAAGACGGACTTATCAATTCTAAGTATATTATTCAACTGATTATGTATTTTCCATTCTATTTGGTGTGCCAATATCTTTTTAAATTTCAACTAGTGTTTGCTTTTAGTCCTTACTCTTGTGTCTTGGATTTACTTTATATTCACTCAAATAATATATATATTTCAAAGTTTATTTATTTATTGTGAGAGGGAGTGAGAGAGAGGGAAAGAGAAAATCCCAAGCATGTTCTGTGCTGTCAGCACAGAGCCTGATGTGGGGCTCAATCTCATGAACCATGAGATTATGACCTGAGCTGAAACCAAGAGTCAGAAGCTTAATCAACGGAGCCACCCAGGTGCCCCTCAAATAATAATTTTAACTTCACATGTATTTGACATACAACACTGTGTTAGTTGAAAGTGTACAACATATTGGGTTGATACACCCATGTATTGCAGTATGATTGTCATTGTAGCATTAGTTAGTACCTCTATCATGTAATTATCATTTCCCTTTTGTGGTGGGAATAGTTAAGATTTAGTCTCTCAACAAGTTTGATATGTATAATACAATATTCTTGTCTATAATCACTATACTGTGCATTAAATCTCAAAGACTTATTTACCTATTGGTGGAAAATTTGTACCCTTAAACAGCACTTCTATTTCCCTATTATCCCATTCTCCACGTCCTGTTAACCACCTTTTTATTCTATATTTTTATGAGTTTAGCATTTTTTAGATTCCAAATCAAATGTAAGTAATACCTTACAGTATTTGTTTTTCTCTCATTTAGCATAGAGTCCTCAAGGACCATCCATGTTGTTGTAAATGGCAGGAATTCCTTCTTGCTCATGGTCAAATAATATTTCAGTGTGTGAGTGTGTGTGTGTGTGTGTGTGTGTGTGTGTGTGTGTGTGTGTGTATGGTGTACACACACACTTATGTACATATACACATACATATCTTTTCTATCTCTTCATCTGCTTTTGGGCATTTAGGCTATTTTCTTATCTGGGCTATTGTAAGTGATTGTACAGTAAACATGGAAATGTATATCTTTCTTCAAGATCTTGTTTTCATGTACTTTGGGTATATACCCAGAGTGGAATTACTTGGTCATAGAGTAGTCCTATTTTTAACTTTTTGAAGAATTTGCACATTGTTTTCCTTAGTGGCTGTACCAATTACATTCCCACCAGGGTTCCCTTTTCTCCACATCCTTGCCTGTACTTATCTCTTGTCTTTTTGAGGATAGCCATTCTAACCATATGAAGTGGTATCTCATGGTTTTGATTTGCATTACACTGATGACTACTAATACTGAGCACCTTTTAATGCATCTGTTGGCCATTTGGAGGTCTCACTTGGAAAAATGTCTATTTACTTTCTCTGCCTATTTTTCAAATTGGATTTTTTCTCTTTTTATTGAGTTGAAAGAATACTTTATATATTTTAGATGTTAGCCCCTTATCTGATAGATGATTTGCAAATATTTTCTCCCTTTCAGTAGGTTTCCTTCTCATTTTGTTGATTGTTTCTTTTTTAGTACAGAAGCTTTTACATTTGATACAGTGCTATTTGTTGAGTTTTACTTTTGTTGATTAGTGTTTTGGTGTTATATCCAAATAATCAATATTGAGACCAATTTTAAGAGGCTTCTTTCTACATTTTCTTCTAGGAATTTTATGGTATCAGGTTTATGTTTACATCTTTGATCCATTTCAAGTTAAATTTTGCAAGTAGTGAAAGATAGGAGTCCAATGTCATTTTTCTGTATGTGTTTCTCCATTTTTTTTCAGCTGCTATCTGTTGAAGGGACAAATTTTTCTATACTGGATGTTCTTGGATTTCTTGTTGATTATTAACTGACCATATATGCGGGGCTTTAACTGTCTATTCTGTTCCATTGATCTACATGACTATTTTTATCCCAATACCATACTGTTTTAGATGCTATACCCTGATGGTATAGTTTGAAATCATGAAGTATGATACTTTTGGCTTTGTTCTTCTTTCTCATAATTGCTTTTGGCTAAATCCAAAGTTGGCAGAAGGAAAGAAATAAAGATCAGAGTGAAAATAAATGAAATAGAAACTAGAGGAACAATAGTTTAGTGCCTCAAAATAAATGTATTATTCTTTCATGAACAAACAATAATAAAAAAAACCCAATTTCTTTAGTGATACTTGATTCAAAAAGTAATGTAAATTAATAATATTGATCTCTGACATGTAAACTATTATAACAGTAAGAACTGCGTTAATAGCAATGATCTAACTGTGTGCCTAGACTTTTTGCATTTTAAAAGAGGAGTGCATGGGTGAGGAATAGAGGAAGTCTGAAGTCCAGTAATGTAGTTCTGTGACATTTGAAAGTTTGCCAAAATAATGAAAATGTGGTTAGGAAACCCATTAACATTTATGTTGCTTGGAATTGATTGATGTTTGAGAGCAAAACTATTTGCAGATATAAGACTAATAGCATTTTACCAAAATTGAAGCATTTTTTAAGGACATTAATCCTAAAATGTAAATACTAGTATAACTTGATTTTTCTTTTGATGAAGATTTCATACCCAAGGTATATATTGTGATTCAAAAAGAAAGATATGGTTAGAAAGAAGAGTATGTTTTTAAAAAAAATTTGTAATAATTATATTTTAATAGGTAAAAAGAAATAAGTTATTTTTATATTAGTTGTTATTTTCATGTTACCACAAAACTACCCAGCATTAAACCTTTTGCCATTATTAAATCTCTGTATAGAAAATGATTAGCTTACATGAATGGGTTTAGAAATATTCAGCATGATTGAAGATATTTTCTTATATTTAGTCTTTATGTTTTAACTTTTCTAAATAAACTGAAATTTTATTTTTTTTTTTATTTTTTTATTTATTTATTTTTTAATTTTATTTTATTTTTTAATATATGAAATTTACTGTCAAATTGGTTTCCATACAACACCCAGTGCTCATCCCAAAAGGTGCCCTCCTCAATACCCATCACCCACCCTGCCCTCCCTCCCACCCCCCATCAACCCTCAATAAACTGAAATTTTAAATGGCTATACATTTTTGTTTGGATCACTTTTTTTTTAACTTGTTTTATTTTTTTGTTTTTTAAAATTTACATCCAAATTAGTTAGCATATGGTGCAACAATGATTTCAGGAGTAGATTCCTTAGTGCCCCTTGCCCATTTAGCCCAGCCTCCCTCCCATAACCCCTCCTGTAACCCTCAGTTTGTTCTCCATATTTATGAGTATCTTCTGTTTTGTCCCCCTCCCTGTTTTTATATTATTTTTGTTTCCCTTCCTTTATGTTCATCGGTTTTGTCTCTTAAAGTCCTCATATGAGTGATGTCATATGATTTTTGTCTTTCTCTGACTAATTTCACTTAGCATAATACTTTCCAGTTCCATCCATAGTTGCAAATGGCAAGATTTCATTCTTTTTCATTGCCAAGTAATACTCCATTGTATATATATACCACATCTTCTTTATCCATTCATCCATCGATGGACATTTGGGCTCTTTCCATACTTTGGCTATTGTTGATAGTGCTGCTATAAACGTGGGGGGTGCTAATGTGTCCCTTCGAAACAGCACGCCTGTATCCCTTGGATAAATATGTAGTAGTGCAATTGCTGGGTCGTAGGGTAGTTCTATTTTTAATTTTTAGAAGAACCTCCATATTGTTTTGCAGAGTGGCTGCACCAGTTTGCATTCCCACCAGCAGTGCAAAAGAGATCTTCTTTCTCCACATCCTCGCCAACATCTGTTGTTGCCTGAGTTGTTTATTTTAGCCATTCTGACAGGGGTGAGGTGGTAATTCATTGTGATTTTGATTTGTATTTCCCTAATGATGAGTGTGTTGAGCATTTTTTCATGTGTCAGTTGGCCATCTGGATCTCTTCCTTGGAGAAGTGTCTATTCATGTCTTTTGCCCAATTCTTCACTGGATTATTTATTTTTTAGGTGTTATGTTTGATAAGTTCTTATAGATTTTAGATACTAACACTTTATCTGATATGTCGTTTGCAAATATCTTCTCGCATTCTGTCGGTTGCCTTTTAGTTTTGCTGATTATTTCCTTCACTGTGCAGGAGTTTTTATTTTGATGAGGTCCCAGTAGTTCATTTTTGCTTTTGTTTCCCTTGCCTTTGGAGACGTGTTGAGTAAGAAGTTGCTGCGGCCAAGATCAAAGAGGTTTTTGCCTGTTTTCTCCTAGAGGATTTTGGTGGCTTCCTGTCTTACATTGAGGTCTCTCATCCATTTTGAGTTTATTTTGTGTATGGTGTAAGAAAGTGGTCCAGGTTCATTCTTTTGCATGTCGCTGTCCAGTTTTCCCAGCATCACTTGCTGAAGAGACTGTCTTTATTCCATTGGATATTCTTTCCTGCTTTGTCAAAGATTAGGTGGCCTTATGTTTGTGAGTCCATTTCTAGGTTCTTTATTCTGTTCCATTGATCTCAGTGTCTGTTCTTGTGCCAGTACCATACTGTCTTGATGATTACAGCTTTGTGGTACAACTGGAATCTGGGATTGTAATGCCTCCTGCTTTGGTTTTCTATTTCAAGATTTCTTTGGCTATTCGGGGTCTTTTCTGGTTCCATACAAATTTTAGGATTGTTTGTTCTAGCTCTGTGAAGAATGCTGGTGTTATTTTGATAGGGATTGCATCAAATATATAGATTACATTGGGTATTATCAACATTTTAACAATATTTGTTCTTCCTATCCAGGAGCATGGAATCTTTTTCCATTTTTTTTGTGTCTTTTTCAATTTCTTTCAAAAGCTTTCTATAGTTTTCAGTGTATAGATTTTTCACCTCTTTGGTTAGATTTATTCCTAAGTATTTTATGTTTTTTTGTGCACCTGTAAATGGGATTGATTCCTTGATTCCTCTTTCTGTCGCTTCATTGTTGGCGTATAGGAATGCAACCAATTTCTGTGTGTTGATTTTATATCCTGCAAGTTTGCTGAATTCATGAATCAATTGTAGCAGTTTTTTGGTGAAATCTTTTGGGTTTTCCATATAGAGTATCATGTCATCTGTGAAGAGTGAAAGTTTGACCTCCTCCTGGCCGATTTTGATGCCTTTTATTTCTTTGTGTTGTCTGATTGCAGAGGCTAAGACTTTCAATACTATGTTGAATAGCAGTGACGAGAGTGGACATTCCTGTCTTGTTCCTGACCTTAGGGGGAAGGCTCTCAATTTTTCCCCATTGAAGATGATATTAGCATTGGATCATCCATACATGGCTTTTATGATCTCAAGATATGCTCCTTCTATCCCTACGTTCTTGAGGATTTTTATCAAGAAAGGATGCTTTATTTTGTCAAAAGCTTTCTCTGCTTCTATTGAGAGGATCATATGGTTCTTGTCCTTTCTTTTATTGATGTGATAATCACATTACTTGTTTTTGCGGATATTGAACCAGCCCTGCATCCCAGGTATAAATCCCACTTGGTTGTGGTGAATAATTTTTTTAATGTATTGTTGGAGCCTGTTGGCCAATGTCTTGTTGAGTATTTTTGCATCCATGTTCATCAGGGAAATTGGTCTATAGTTCTCCTTTTTAGTAGTGTCTCTGTCTGGTTTTGGAATCAAGATAATGCTGGCTTCATAGAAAGAGTTTGGAAGTTTTCCTTCTATTTCTACTTTTTGGAACAGCTTCAAGTAATAGGTGTTAAGTCTTCCTTAAAAGTTTGGTAGAATTCCCCTGGAAAGCCATCTGGCCCTGGACTCTTGTTTTTTGGCAGATTTTTTATTACTAATTCAATTTCCTTGCTGGTTATGGGTCTGTTCAAATTTTCTATTTCTTCCTGTTTCAGTTTTGGTAGTGTATATGTTTCTAGGAATTTGTCCATTTCTTCCATATTGCCCTTTTTATTGGCATATAATTGCTCATAATATTCTCTTATTATTGTTTTTATTTCTGCTGTGTTGGTTGTGATCTCTCTTCTTTCATTATTGATTTCATTTATTTGGGTCCTTTTTCTTTTTGATCAAACTGGCTAGTGGTTCATCAATTTCTTTAATTCTTTCAAAGAACCAGCTTCTGGTTTCATTGATCTGTTCTACTGTTTTTTTTTTGGTGGGGATAGCATTAATTTCTGCTCTAATTTTTATTATTTCCTATCTTCTGCTGGTTTTGGGTTTTATTTGCTGTTCTTTTTCCAGCTCCTTATGGCGTAAGGTTAGGTTGTGTATCTGAGATCTTTCTTCCTTCTTTAGGAAGGCCTGGATTGCTATATACTTTCCTCTTATGACCACCTTTGCTGTGTCCCAGAGGTTTTGGGTAGTGGTGTTACCATTTTCATTGACTTCCATATACTTTTTAATTTCCTCTTTAACTGCTTTGTTAGCCAATTCATTCTTTAGTAGGATGTCTTCAGTCTCCAAATATTTGTTACCTTTTCCAAATTTTTTCTTGTGGTTGATTTCGAGTTTCATAGCATTGTAGTCTAAAAATATGCACGGTATGATCTCGATCTTTTTGTACTTACTTAGGGCTGATTTGGGTCCCAGTATATGGTCTATTCTGGAAAATGTTCCATGTGCACTGAATAAGAATGTATATTCTGCTGCTTTAGGATGAAATGTTCTGAATATTTCTGTTAAGTCCATCTGGTCCAGTGTGTCATTCAAAGCCGTTGTTACCTTGTTGATTTTTTTATTAGATGATCTGTCCATTGCTGTGGGTGGGGTGTTGAAGTCTCCTACTATTATGGTATTACTTTTGATGAGTTTCTTTATGTTTGTGATTAATTGATTTATATATTTGGGTGCTCTCACATTTGGCACATAAATGTTTACAATTGTTAGGTCTTCTTGGTCTATAGACACCTTGATTATGATATAATGCCCTTCTGCATCTCTTCATACAGTCTTTATTTTAAAGTCTAGATTGTCTGATATAAGTATGGCTACTCCGGCTTTATTTTGTTGACCATTAGCATGATAGATGGTTCTCCATCCCCTTATTTTCAATCTGAAGTTGTCTTTAGGTCTAAAGTGGGTCTCCTGTAAACAGCGTATAGATAGACCTTGTTTTCTTATCCATTCTGTTACCCTATGTCTTTTGATTGGAGCATTGAGTCCATTGACGTTTAGAGTGAGTATAGAAAGATATGAATTTATTGCCATTATGATGCTTGCAGAGTTGGAGTTTCTGGTGGTGTTCTCTGGTCCTTTCTAATCTTTGTTGCTTTTGGTATTTATTTATTTTTGTATATATATTTTCATGTTTTCTCCCCTCAGAGAGTCCCCCTTAAAATTTCTTGCAGGGCTGGTTTAGTGGTCACAAACTTCTTTAATTTTTGTTTGTCTGGGAAACTTTTTATCTCTCCTTCTATTTTGAATGACAGCCTTGCTGGATAAAGAATCCTTGGCTGCATATTTTTCTGATTCAGCACTCTGAATATATCCCGCCACTCCTTTTGGCCTGCCATATTTCTGTGGATAGGTCTGCTGCAAACCTGATCTGTCTTCCCTTGTATGTTAGGGACTTTTTTTCCTTTGCTGCTTTCATGATTCTCTCCTTGCCTGAGTATTTTTGTGAATTTGACTATGATATGCCTTATTGATGGTCAGTTTTTGTTGAATCTAATGGGGGTCCTCTGTGCTTCCTGGATTTTGATGTCTCTGTCTTTCTCCAGGTTAGGAAAGTTTCCGCTATGATTTGCTCACATAACCCTTCTACCTCTATTTCTCTCTCTTCCTTTTCTGGGACCCCTATGATTCTGATGTTGTTCTTTTTTAATGAGTCACTGACTTCTCTAATTCTTAAATTGTGCTCTTTTGCCTTAATCTCCCTCTTTTTTTCTGCTTCATTATTCTCTTTAAGTTTGTCCTGTATATTGCTGATTCTCTGTTCTGCCTCATCCATCCTTGCCGCCGCTGCATCCATCCGTGATTATAGCTCAGTTAGAGCATTTTTAATTTCATTCTATTTTTTACTTCTTTTATCTCTGCAGAAAGGGATTCTAATCTATTTTTGACTCCAGCTAGTATTCTTATTATCGTGATTCTGAATTCTGGTTCAGACATCTTGGTTCTATCTGTGTTGGTTAATTTCTTCGTGCTCTTTCTTTTGGGGTGAATTCCTTTGTTTTCTCACTTTAAAGGGAGAAAAGGAATTAATGGGGTAGAAAAATTAAAATTAAAAAAAAATTAACAGAAAGAAGAGTATCTTTAAATTTTTCCCCAAACATGTTTACCTTCTAAAAGATAAAAAGTTTTTCTTAATCCCGAATCCCCATTCCCATTATGTACCTCAATCCCCTGGATTGCAACCATCGCAAGGTATTTGTTCCTCCCCCCACTCCCACACACATGCTATTTTAAAATACATATTTTTCATGAACTGCATGTATTTTTTTTATTAATGTAAGTAACAAACTCTGGGGGTGCCTGGGTGGCTCAGTTGGTTAAGCAACTGACTCTTGTTCTAGGCTGAGGTCATGATCTCGTGGGTTCATGGGATCGATCCCCATGTCAGACTCTGCACTGACAGTACAGAGGCTCCTTAGGACTCTCTCCCATTCTCTTTGCTCCTGCCCCTCTCTCTCCATTTCTCTCAAAATAAATAACTAAACACTTAAATAACAAGCTCTAGACTTTGTTGTTTTATACTTCGGAAAAACCATAATGCATTTTAGGCTCTGTCCCTGTGTCATGTGTTTGTATAATTCATCTCAATACTTAGACCTGTGTGAGAGCTTCTTTGGGATATAAAGCCCATGGAATAGACCACTAAGTGCTGTTGTATTGCTTTCCTGAGGGGCTGTGCCAATTTACACACTCACTGGTATTTTGGACAGGTGAATTTCTTGATAAATTTTTGAAAATCAACAAATGCTTAAGAGTTTGAGATTTTATATATGTTTTATCCAGTTTTGACATTTTATATTTTTTCTAAGAATTTATCCACTGCATCTATTTATTGGATTATTTTTATTATTACCTTTAATATTACTATATTTCTATTATGTCTATAGTTCCCCTTTTCATTCTGTTTTTCACACAGTAATATCTTCTCTCTTATTTTTCTTTGTTAGTCTTGTCAAAGATTTATCTATCTTATAAATCTCGGGAACTAGGTTTTGATTTTGTTAAACTATATAGACTTTCTTTTGCAGGATACCTCCTAAATCTCATTTTTTTTTTAACCTTAATTTTGGTACTTTCTTTTTTTATTATGTCTTTGGACTACTCTTCTGCTTGTATTCCATCATCATGAGTTGGATACTAATATTTTCTATCATTTCTTGTTTTAAAAATAAATATATTTAAGGCTATTGCTTTAACACATACTTGTGTTTATATGATAATTCACCTTGAAGTATTTATTAATTTATTATTGTTATCTCTTCCATAAGGCATAAATAGGTTATTTGATAATATACTAGTTTTCAAACATGTGATTTTCAGCATTATTTCTGTTATTAATTTATACCTACATTTTTATGGTTAGGGAACACAGTCATTGTGTTATTGATCCTTTGTAGACTATTAGATATTTTTGTAAATATTCTGCTTCTGCTGGAGAGCAATTTATATTTCCCATTTGCAGAATACAGAAATATACATATATATTTGCAGAATATCCCATATCCCATTTGCAGAATACAGAAATATATATATATATATATATATATATATATATATATACATACATATATATATATATGTATATATATGTATATATATATGATAGCATAGACTCATTAGTTACATTGTTGAGATCATTGATGTCTAAGACTATTTGGGAAGGCTTTATGAATTTTTGAGATGGTATCATATTAAGTTCTCCAACTATTTTTTCTGGTTTCTCTTTTTTTTCCTCTCTAGATTTGTAAGTTTTTGTTTAAATACATTTTGATATACATGTGTACTTCTAAGGAAATGTTCATGATAGGTATGTCATTGTCCCTCTTAGAGATTTTTTTTTTGACCTTGAATTTAAAATTGGAATTGGACCAAGTTTAAATCTTGTTTCCTGAATAGCTTCATGACATAGGAGAATTTTCTTATCTTTACAATGGTTACTATAATACCAACCTCATAATAATATTGTGAAGATTAAATAAGTTGATGCATTTAAAGCATTCAGAGCGGTGACTGGCATATTCTAGCGCTCATTGAATGGTATTGATTAGTTATTAAGTACTGAGGCCAAGAAAGCAGAAAGGAATATTGAATAAAATAATGAATCACTCAAAGGAAAAATATTGATACAGCAAATATGAGTAATTGATTAAGTAGGATTGTAATGACAAGTATAAAAATATTTTGACCTGAAAATTTTCATATTTTAAACAACAGGGTTCATTTCTCCAGAAAAATAAATAAATAAAGGAAGAAAACTCCAGAAAAAATAAATAAATAAAGGAAATAAACTGATCTTTGAAAAAATACACCAAACCAACAAACAAAACAAAATCCCCAAGAAATAAGTGTGTTACATTTCTTGACTGGTAGGTGTAAGATAGAAGTTATTTTATGCACATATAAAGATAATGACTATATTTATGAAAAGAACTATACATTAGTCACTAGTAGAATTTTAACTTGAGTATTTTCTTGCAAATTATTACAGAAGATAAACCCTAACAAAACATAGTCACTATTTCCCTGTGTGTTAAGGAAGATGAGCCCCAGGATAGAGCCTTTGGCACTAAAGAGATATCATTACCAAGTTCTACAGGGCACTGCATCACTAGGAAACATCTGCTTGTCAGAGCTTTATCTATAAACTCTCAGAAAGGAGCACTGGAGGGACACAGTTGGCTTAGGTTATGCTTTTTAAGCCCTGGGAGTTGAGAAGGGTGGGTACAGAGGAGAGAATTGTTATGCAGCCAACCTGTTTATGCTTTAACAGAGCATTCACAATGTTGAGTGGTTTTGGGCAGTTTCCAAAGTGAAGGCCATAATTATATTGACTTAGGGTAGAGGCCACTGATGCTACTAAACATCCTACAATGTATAGGACTGCTCCGACAACAAAGGATTATCCTGCCCACACACAATATTTTTTACCATTATTTACTTCTCTTTGCTGCCATCATCATTACAATGTAGGCTATTTATTGCATGTCATGCATATTTTATTTTGGGTTTGACTCATGAAGTTCATATATGCAGTATCTTCTTAGATCTTGTTTAATGACATTGATGAGGTATTGTTCAAAATGTTACGCTCATTCTTTTTTGTCATCTTGATGAGTGAGAAATACTTTACAATCTTATTATTTGCATGGAAAGTAAGCATTTCTAAATATATTTCTTCTCATTCATTAGTGGTTTCTCTTCTGTGGATTACTCATTGATTATCTCCCCCATTTTTCTATTGGAGTTTTAAATGATTTGTATGTACTAGCCAAAATGTAGTTGAATCCATTATTGAGTAACCATATTAAAATAGATCTTTTCTGTATTGGCTATTCACTTAACTTTGCTCCTTCCATCATAGAAAAGTTTTAAATTTTAATATGTTTAAATTTATTAATCATTTCTTCCTTCTTCTCTTTTATGCTTTTTAAATTCCTGCTTAAGAAATTATTTCTAATTCCTATATTGTGAAGGTTTTTTCCTTCTAAAATATTACTCTTTGACTTTTAATTATTAGATGTGAAATTCAACTTAATTTCATTTTTTTTTTTGTTGTGTTGTGCATTGAGACATGGTTGTATCTATTTCTATATGGATATAGAATATATAAATTTATTAAATCTATCTGAATGTCTACATTAGTTGTAAGTCTATTCTATCCCACATGATACCAATATCTCACATATTCATAGATATATTTCTAAGAAACTTAGTTTATTTCATTGTCTGTTTATGTTTATATAAAATCTACACTATTTTATTTACTACAGTCGTATGACACATCTTGATATCAAGTAGAGATGTGCAACTGGTGGAATGCTTGATTATTCTTCAGAATTGCCTTGGCTGTTGTTTCACATTTATGAATTTTTATATGAACTTGTAATATATTACCAAGAAAATCTATTGGGTTTTTCATTGGACATAATGAAACTTGTAGATTAATCTGGAGAAAATTGTCATCATTATATTGAGTTTTGTCATCCATAAAGAAAACCTGGTTTTCTTTGTGTTATCTTCTATGCTCTTTAATAGAGTTTTAGAATTTCCTTAAAAAGTCTTATGCCTTGTGTGTTAGATTTATTCCTTGGTTTCTTAGAACTTTGTTGCTGTTATGAATAGGATATTTTTTCCCTTTTTCTTAATATATTTTTTAATTGGTTATGAACATGTACATCTATCTTTACATGAGGATAAACAAATAAGAATGTGTATGAATCTGGCCACATCATTTCAACTCTTCAAAGCTCAGTTTTCTCAAATATAAAATTGAGAATAAAAACATATTTCACAGAATATGAATCTTTAGAATTTAGCCAAGTATAGGGGCACCTGGGTGGCTCAGTCAGTTAAGTGTCTGACTTTGGTTCAGGTCATGATCTCATGGTTCATGAGTTCAAGCCCTGCGTTGGGCTCTGTGCCGACAGCTCGGAGCGTGGAGCCTGCTTTGGATTCTGTGTCTCCCTTTCTCTCTGCCCCTTCTCTGTTCACATTCTGTCTCTTTCTGTCTCTCAAAAGATAAATAATTTTAAAAAAATTAAATAATAAAAAGAATTTATTGAAGTTTATAAGTAAAGAAAATGATTAGCATGTGGTAATATTTTTAACCTTTTCTTTCTACAGTACTAAATTTGGGGGGGAGTATAGCTGGCACATAATGTTACATTAGTTTCAGTTATACAACATATTGATTCAGTAACTCTATATGTTATGCTACAGTCACCACAGGTGTAGCTACCATCCGTCACCACACAGTGCTATTCTAATACTATTGACTATATTTCCTATGCTGTACCTTTTCTCCTATGACTTATTCATTCCATAACTGGGGAGCCTGTGTCTCCAACTCCCCTTCACCCACTTTTCTCAATCCCTCACCTCTCTTCCCTCTGACAACCGTCAGTGTTTGCTCACTGTATTTATAGGTCTGATTCTACTTTTTGTTTATTCATTTGTTTTTTTAGATTACACATTTAATGATACCATGTGATGTTGTCTTTCTCAATCTGACTTATTTCGCTTGTATAATACCCTTTGGATCCATTCACATTATTAGAAGTGGTAAGATTCCATTCTTTTTTATGGTTGAGCAATATTTGTGTGTATGTGTGTATGTGTGTACACATTTTTTTTATCCATTTATCTGTTGATGGACACTTGAGCTGCTTCTATATCTTGGCTATTGTAAATAATACTGCAATAAACATAGGGGTGCATATATCTTTTCAAATTAATGCTTTCATTTTCTTTGGGTAAATACCAAGTAGAAAAATAAAGACAGAGGTATCACAATTCTAGATTTCAAGATACACTACAAAGCAGTAGTAATTAAAACAATATGGTACTGCCACACAAAAAGATTCATAGATCAATGGGAAAAATAGATGGCCCAGAAATAAACCCATACTTATAATGGTCTATTAATCTATGACAAAGCAGGCAAGAATATATAATAGGGAAAAGACAGTCTCGTCAAATGGTGCTTGGAAAACTGGACAGCCACATGCAAAAGAATGAAACTGGACCACTTTCCTACACTATCCACAGAATTAAGCCCCAAATAAAGACCTAAATGTGAGAACTAAAACCATAAAACTCCTAGAACATATGTAGTAACTTCTCTGCCATTGGCTATAGCAATATTTTTTCTAGATATGTCTCCTGAGGTAAGGGGAACAAATACAAAAATAAATCATTGGAGCTACACCAAAATAAAAAGGTTTTACATAGCAAAGGAAACCATCAACAAAACAAAAAGACAATCTTCTGAATGAAAGAGGATATTTGCAAATGATATATCTGATAAGGGATTAATATCAAAAAATATGGAAAGAACTTATGCAATTCAACACCAAAGAAACAAATTATCCAATTAGAAATGGGCAGAGTACCTGGTGACATTTTTGTAAAGAAGACATACCAATGGCAAATAGACACATGAAAAGTCCGCAACATCAGTATTCATCAGGGAAATACAAATCAAAACAACAATGAGATAACACCTCACACCTGTCTGAATGGCCAAAATAAAAAACCAAGAAATGGCAAGTGCTCATGAGAATATGGAGAAAAAAGAACCGTCACACTGTTGGCGGGAACGTAACTTGGTGTGGTCACTGTGGAAAACAGGATGTTCCTCAAAAAACTAAAAATAGAAGTACCATATGATCCTATAATGTTACATTAAAATTTTTAAAAAATGTTTATTTATTTTTGAGAGAGAAAGAGAGCATGAGCAGGGGAGGGCAAAGAGAGAGAGAGACAATCTGAAGCAGGCTCCAAGGTCTGAGCTGTCAGCACAGATCCTAATGCAGGGCTCAACCTAAAGAACCGGGAGATCATGACCTGAGCCAAACTTGGATGCTCAACCAACTGAGCCACCCAGGCACCCCATAATGTTACATTTTAATAGACTACTCAACCATCAAATACCATAGCTACAAAAAATATGAAAATTAACTAATTTGGGTACCACTTTGATATATAATCATAATTTGGCCCAAATTGATCCCTTTGCTTTCTGAGGAGCACCCATGAGGACCAGTCTTAGAGAAATAAGAAGTGCCCCAGATAATTTACTGGGGTGGAGAAGAGAAAATAGCTTTAGGAGAATTAGCTTATCTGTGTTCCGTGTTCCCATTAGGCTATTAGCTGGCTGATATTAGACTAGTCATTACATTTCTCTTTCAGTTGCTTAATCTTAAGTGAAGAATTTTGATTAAATGATCTGCACAATTCTTCTTAGCTCTTAAACTTTATGATCTTTTCCAGGAAATAACAATGTAGATAGTTATGGCTTTAATGTGTAATAATCTTTCAAAGTTGTAGCCTAAATGCCTTTCTTTAAAGAAGGCAAAAGACCAGTGCATCTTAAGTCTTTTTATTTCAGCTTTCTCAGCTCCGGATTTTTGCAATTTAAAAAATCCAATTAATTATCTCTGTAAAGTGGTAGATATACCAATTAATAGATTGTCAAATTGGAATAAAAAATGATGCACACATGTGCTGTCTATAAGTGTCACACTATAAATATAGTGATGCAGATAGTTTAAGAGAAAAACAGTGGAAAAAACGTATACCTCTTAAACCCTAATTAAAATAAAGCTATTCTAATATCAGTTATTATAGACTTTAAATCAAGGAAAACTACCAGGAGAAAACAGTGACATTATGTAATAGGGTAAATTCACCAAGAAGACATCACAATGTGTATATACCTAACAACAGAGTTTCAAAATATACAGACCAAAACAGAAATGAAAAGATGAGTAGAAAGATTCATAATTATATTTGAAGACTTCACTTCTCTCACAGTAACTAATAGAATGAAGAGGCAGAAAATCAGTAGAATATTGAAGATTTGAAGAACACTCCCAATAAATTAGACTTGATTGTAGAGCTTCCTCCCAATAGCAGCAAAATACATTCTTTTCTAGTGCATGTGGAACACTCACCAGGCATATCTTGGGTAATAAAACAAATAGTATTAAACTTTAAAAAAGTGAAATCATAAAATTATTTATTTTTTAACTAGAGTGGAATCAAACTAGAATGAATAACAGAAAAATATTTGGAAAATTTCTCAAATATTTGGAAATTTAACAAGACATTTAAAATGTAACCCATAGATCAAAGAAGGTAGAAGGGAATTTAGAAAATATTTTTAAACTTAAAAAAATAAAACATATCAACATCGTGAAATAAATCTAAAGCAGTGCTTAGAAGAAAGTTTGTTGTATTAGTGCTTACATTTTAAAAGACACATGGTACCAGATTAATAATTGGATATCTCACTTTAATAAGAAGAAAAAGGTCCTCATCAAGCAGATGTAGGAAAATAATAAAGACAAAAACAGAAGAAAGTGGAATTCAGAGCAGAAAAACAAGAAAAATCAATGAATTCAAAGCTGTTCCTATTAAAAGGTAAATAAAATAGGTAAATCCTTAGTCAGATTGAACAAGAAATTAAGAGACAAGATATAAAATATCAATATAAAGATTTAAAGAGGGAAAATCAGTATAGATCCTACAAATATTAAAGGATAATTAAAGATACTCTAGGAACTTTACGTTCATAAATTTGATAGAGTAAAATGGAGCAGTTCCCTAAAAGACAAATTTAAACTCACTCAAGAAGAAATAGATAACATTAATAGTTTTATATCCATTAAGGTAGTTGAATTTGTTGTTTAAAACTTCAATAAAGAAGAAATCCAGATCCACATGTTTTTAGTGTTGAGTTGTACCAAATTTTAAGGGAGCATTTAAATCAGTTCTATGTAATCTCTTCCAGGAAGTAGAAATGGAGGGAACAACTCCCAGTTCATTTGAGGAGGCCATACACAGCCCGATACCAAAACAAGACAAAGACTTTACCAGAAAAGATAACTAGAGATCAATATAGCTCCTGAATATAAATGGAAAAATATTCAACAAGCATGATTCTATGAATATGTCAAAACCTAAATGTATACCCACAGAGTATATGCAATTTAAAACATACACGATGTGTTTTTTTTAATCAGTAACTAATCATTACTTTCTTTCTCTCCATTTATAAATCTTTGTAAATATACTTCCTGTTTCTAAGAAGTTATTCATCTCATTATGCATTATTTTATAAACTATTGAAGGGGAAAACATCAAGTGAAATATAATGTGCCATTGCTTATAAAATGTATGTTGATTTCAGAGTTGTCATAATGTGAAAAAAAGGATAATTGAGAATACATTTAATGTGATATTTACAAATTGGAATTTATCCCCCATTAATATCCTATTATTTATTTTAAGAAAACAAACAGCAGCAGCCTTTTTGATTTTAAGAAAACAGAGGAAGCCTCAAACAGAGAGATCATCAATCTGTGAGGGCTGGGAGGCGGAGAGCAAGGAAGGGCCAGCTATTTCAGACAAAGAGCTGGAGTGAGGATAAACACAGGTAGTGCCATGCAAGACAGTCTCTTTCCTGCTGTGTCCAAGAGAACTGCACGTGGTTAACAAGGGAATCAGACAGCCGTCCAGGGATAGTTGCTGAATCCTGTATAAATGATTGTTCTTTTATTATTTAAGTGTAAAGATTAATGCTATTCCATTACTTCATGAAAAAGATAGTGTAGTCATGCCTTTGTATAAGCTAGAGAAATGAAAAGGAGAAAATAATGCTCACATCAAACATTTTTTTAAAAAAGCCCTGATGAAAAACATTAAGCTAGAATTGTCATTTATAAATGTAACTCATTTAAGGGAAATTCAATATATAAATTATCCTAGAAAGAGATGAATTAGAGCAGGTAGTGATGGGGACATCTGATTATTTAAATGATCATTCATCAGAACTCCTTTAAATAGTAAGTGCTCTGTTATGGTTTTAAGTACTTCATTTTGGCCAAATTTGATTTTCATGTCTTTCTTTAAGAACTTCTAATGTGAAGTTTAACTGTAGATGAGTAACAGAGCTTTGTCTCTTATCTACAATAAGAAAAATAAATTGCCACACATTTTAATGGATCCTACAGTTGACAGTGGTCGCTAAGAACTTCAGTGTTTTTGGGTATGTAAACACAACAGGCTTGGTGTTTTGGGAGAAACAACAAAGCCTGCAGAATTTAGAACTATTTCTAAATTACTACCTGTACTTTGTGTATTAATAAATAGACTCAATTCACAATGTCACCATTAGCATTTGATATATATGTATGTATTTTTAAAAGACAGAATAAATAGGTTCAATTAAACAAATACTAGGAAAAAATAATAAGCTCATAATTTTTTAAAGTGATCCATATGAACTCAGACTGCCATTTCTTCAGGAGTATTGTGCTTTATAACAGTGCACTCCTGAAAAGCCTAGGTCAGTGTTCTGTAAAATCACTGTAAGATAAATCTAGAATTAATCATTCAAAATAATAAAACAGTTTATAATAAGTTTTTAAGAATGTGGCTTGTTTTTATGTTGGGTGTTGTATTCTCCTCATGGGACTTAACAATATTCGGAGACACGGAGGTAGGTAGATACCTAAGTTTTTCCTTATTTTCAGTGTCATGATCTTGTAATATGTAGCTGTTTCCATGAATACAACTCCTGGAAAAAGTTTCTCAAATTTTAATGAGAGAGTAGAACCATATAATGTGAAAAGTGTTATGTTATATCCAGTAAAAAGGGTCTGGGGTTTTTCTTCCTAAGGAATGAAATTATGCTGTATAAATGAAATAAAAAGGCAGAAAATACAACAGTGTTATGTGTGTTCAATAAACATCCATTTATTAATGCATATGCCAGAGGATAGTATTGTACTATGCGTTTGAAGAAGTCATTAACAAAGCAATTGCCTAACAATTTAACATGAAATAGTGGATGTCTCCCGTATGTGTTTTTACATCCAGTAACAAAATGGTTCTGAGAGTCATGATACTATTCATTTCTGTCCTTAGCATATCAGACCAGCTTATTCACAAAACACAATCATTGTAACAGATTCTTGTTTCTGCATGTGTATGTTGTCCACTAACAGTTATGACCATAAGTACAATTACGAAGTACTGTTGTACAGCCAAGTATTTAGATACAGACTCTAAAAAGTCAAACCATAAAAACACAGAAAATGCAAATGTTCATAAACTATTTCATAATGAAAATCCAATCTAGTTATTTTTTACGTACTAAGCTGTACTAAGTTGTTTTCTTATTGTATCTTATGCTTTTGTGCTCATAAATAACATAAATTACAAAATTAGAAGCAATTTCTCAGACCTTATTTTACATTTTTCATTAAATAGATGAAGACATGTCTTTTTGCTCCAGTGCAATATATAGTAATGCTGCATTCAGTACAAATTGTTGACTAGTTTTAAAAAGAAAAAAGCAATTAAATGATTATAGTGCTAAATAAAGAGATAGTCATAACTGTCAGAGGGAAAACACGAACAGTATAGTTACTTATTATAGGTAATTTGAAGAAACAAACCTTCCATTGCATTTCTAAACCCTTAATCCAATGATTTTCTAAAGAATGAAATTTGGTAAAGCCAAGACATAGTGCTAGATGGCAAATGCATCAACTTACCTTTTTTACAAATGTGATGTGACCTTGGCAGTTTTAAAGAACAAAGTTTTGTCAATATATCAAACATTGTTAACAAACTCTATTTAGCATTGCTTTGTATAAGTTTGCTTTAATAGCATTTCTTCACAGTGATATTTCAGAAAGGTTGGAAACTGGTCAGCATAAAATATTTCCCACCTTTTCTATTTTAATTTGTATGCAAAAATCATCACAATAGATCTGCAACTATAAAATTACAAACACTTTCTAGAAGTGACTGTTTTTCTAGTTATGATAGAAAAAGTTCTTTGTATGACATCTACAATGAGGTAAGTCTAAATAAAACAGAATGTGGGTAACAAATGCCTTCTGATCCATGGGCGATATAAGCTAATTTAAAAGACAATGGACAAACCAAAAACAAAACAAAACAAAACAAAAAACACCTAATTGTGTTTTAGTATGTTTAAAGGATGAGAACTGGTAATGAAATGAAACATTTTAAAAGATATGCTGGATATTTCACTTTACATCATAATTTTGGCACTTCATGGAACATTTATTTCCCAAAGACCAGAATTGGTATAAAAAGTTCAGCAAGTTTTCCACATACTTTGTGGACACTGAGTACTGGCAAACACTGAAACATAGTGAACTATTAAACATTCCCATGTATTTGCACATGCATGCAGTAGTCAAACAGTTATAGTTTATGAATTCTTGATGATGATATCTTGCAGTATCTGTTTCAAGCACTCTCTTCAGCAGATCTTGTTTCAGATTTCAGTCTTACAAATTCTTTAGCCACGTCATCGTTGGTCCTCTGAGAGAGTATTCTAAGGATAGTCAAACCAGTTTCATCCAGGGAGACATTTTTCAGAAGGGGATACCATGCCCCGTAGCTTCCTTTTTCTGCTATGTTCTGTAGCCGAATTACCGTCATTCCGATAATTCTATCTTCTCGGGCGAAGCAGTAATCTTTAACTGATAGATGAAGTTCATAAGCCCCTGGCCGGTTTTCATTACCCAGAATGCTATGTGGATTAAAAAAGAGAATTTTGAGCAAAAATTTTACTTCACCTAGGGATCAATAAGGTTCTAAAATATTGTTGAAAATTTTATACATTCCTCAGAATACTATTTGGCAAATAGAGCATCATTGTGTTTTAATTCTGATGTAAATATCATTTACATTTTATGTAGATTGTTTTTACATAGATATTACTTAGCAATCTAATTTAAAAATTTCTTTCCCTAGATAAAAATAGGAAGTCAGTATGAATATACTTTACTATATTGATATTGAACATATTAATATAAACTTTAATTAAAATCTGTTATACTTAATTCTTGGAGGCATGGTCTTCTCACTGATTTGGGGTAGGATGGGGTTACTAGGGGGCTTGGCCAAGGTAAAGGGTAGTTCTTGCAAGAATTTCTATGCCAATTCAACATGAGTTATATTTTCTTTTCTTTACCTCAGGCTCCTGGATATACTATTATATCTAGGAGCCTTTTCTCTGGGGAATAAACAACACAGACTATCTAGCTAACACAGACAACAAGATTATTCACAAGATGCCAAATTAGATACAAATCTCCAGAGTAAATCAGTTCCAGTGGAGCGTGATGTTTCAATGCCAGTTCTTTCTGATGGCAACAGTTAGACACCTGTCAAGTGTGGGGCTGAGGGTGTCCTCCACTAATAACAACTTGGCAGTGCAGAACTGAACATAATGAAGAAGGCTGAGAGGTAATACACTGAGAATAATCCTCCCCTGCCCTTTATTTTACTTCATTCTCAGATATCCTTGACTTTCTAATGAATGCACATCTGTTCCTCAGCAGTAGAAGCTTCCAAATCCCTTCCTTTTCTAGGTGACTTTTTTTAGATCAAACATTTGCAGAGTCAAACTTTTGTTTCTTGGCAACACTGATAACTGAAGTGTGTACGTACTTCAGACACAACCGAAATAATGTGAAAGAAACTGGAAGCCTGATGAGTAAGTATAGAAGTGCAGAATATGATAGGAACCAGATCTTCTGAAGAATTAAAATGTATCATAATGCTGTCTTTTTCCCGGAATCATGGTCTTGGTACCTCACAGTGTTATATCTGAATGTTGTGTGATTCAAGTAATTCCTAGAAACTTAATTTAATCAAAATTTGCATATAATTTAGAGAGATAGATATGTGGAATCTTGTGAGCTGGTTTATTAGGAAATATTATGGATATGATTAATCTATTAGAGCCATTTTAATAGATGTGGTAGGTTGGCTAAGTTTAATGAGTGGTAACAGAGTTTAGTATTCAGAATTCAGGGTGCTGAAAAGTCTCTGGGAAACTAAGAATGTGAAACAAACAAGCAAAGAGGACCAAACCAGTGAGAAAGTATTTCGGTAAGCATGTGTGCATGTGTATGTAAACCCCAAGGTTTGGTGCGGTGTCCTCTCTTTGATTGTAGCTCAGCTCATCTAGATTCATGCAATTACATCTACATGCAGATGATTCTCAAGTTGTATCCAACAATATATGTGATACCTCTTCTGGAATGTACTACAGGCATTTTCAAATTAGTAGACTTAAAACAGTACTTGATCTCCTCATCTCTTGTCCCGATTCCCTCATCTCAGTAAATCACTGTCTACCCACTGCTTATGCCAAAAACCTAGAGGTCATCTTTGATTTCATTCAGTGCCAGATACTTGCATTTGCCTCAACTGGATATATTTTTCATCCTTCTCGTTGTACTTTGCAATAGAATGCTGACCTGTAAGGATTATGTCAATGAAGTTTCTTCATACTGAGGCTTCTAGTTGGTTTTGGCCACAAGGGAGGCACTTCAGGAAATCAGAAGTAATGATGAGAATAAGGTCAGAGTCTATTTCCCTGGCTCCTTTTGTGTGATGCTGCCTCTAGGATACTGTCCATCCCTAGAAGGCCATTACTCTTTTTGAGGGGCTGATGACATAGGAAATTTTTGTTTTCCGAGTTTTAGTAACCAGTCTTC
The DNA here is from genome assembly GCF_046562875.1 of Panthera onca. Lineage (NCBI taxonomy): Eukaryota > Metazoa > Chordata > Mammalia > Carnivora > Felidae > Panthera > Panthera onca. The sequence continues at coordinate 49,699,414 of NC_138344.1, forward strand.
CTCTCCTTCACGTACAGTAGGGGGAATAACCTGGCCACTCCTGGCCTCAGATTACATCACTATTGCTTATAGTCCTTCCATTATCATATCCTAGTAAATTCCTTTGTAAATAAGGCTATCTTGAATTATCCTAAATTCAATGTTTTCAGGAACCTAATCATATATTCTTTCTTTCATGTGCTACCTCGAGTCGACTGGAAGTTCTATAGATTCTACTTCCAGTACATACCTAGAATCTTTCCTCTTCTTTCCATCTCTCTACTATTTACTTCCACTTTCCTACTACCATCTGGTGAGTCAGTATTACCTCTTGCCAGAACTACTGCAATAGACTTCGAACTTCTCTTCACATGTTTGGTCTTGTTTCCCTATAATTATTATTTTTATACAGCAAACAGAATAATCATTTAAAGATATAAATGAGATCATTCATTTTCTTATCTGAAAATTCTTCAAGGCCTCCAATTAAACTTGTAATGTAATCTAGTCTTCTTTACCCTGACTGCAAAGTCCTGTGTCCCTGTACTCTGGTCAAGTCTTCAAACTCATTTCATCTCATTCCCTTGCCTACCGTATACTATTTCTTAAATATGCCAGGTGTGCTCCCACCTTAGTCTCTGCACTAGCAATTGTATTTGGCCTGAGATGCTCTCAACCCACATCCTTGCATGACTGGTTCTTTCTTTTTCCCCCTACAAGTTTTAATTTAAACACCACATGCTCAGAGGGGCTTTTGCAAACATCCAATCTAAGCACCCAATCAACCAATCTATTACATCAGCCTGTTTCAATTCTCTATGTAGTAGTCACTATCAAGTGATAACTTTTTGTTTATTTGTGATTTGTTTACCATGTGTTCCTCACTTCTAGAGAGTAACTTCCATGAGAAGAGAGACCTCCTGTTATATATACCAAAGTCCTAGAATTTGGCCTGATGCATGGTAGACACTGAACAGCTGTTGAGCAGTGGGAGGAAAGTAAAATCATAGCTGTCTTAATTTGCCAGGGATGAGAGATCAACAGGAATACTTAAAACTATAGGTTTTGCTTTCCTTAGCAAAGCCCAGTGCCATTCCTACCCTAAACCGCTTAATATGTTAAGATGTACAATAGCTATTGCCTGGCTGAATAGATGAGTCGGGTGAGGACTTACAATTGAAATGTTTCATTGTACTTGGGTGACCATGTGTTGCTTTTTGTCTTTGTGCCTTGTTTTCTCTTCTTGTCTCCAAGGTTGGGTCCCAGTATACAAACTTCCACAAAGGGCCTGAACATTGCAGTGGTCTGCCAGTTAAGATCATTAATAGCAATCACTAAAAACCAAAAGAGGAAAGGAATACTAAATGTTAGCAAACAAATGTGTGGAATCTTAGCCTCCCCTTTGGTCCTCAGAGTAAACTTTTAAAAAAATGATGTATCAAACCATAGCTTGAACTTGATAGTGCCCTTACTCCATTGATAAGAAAATATCCTTGAAGAACAAACAATTTACTCTCTGGAATGTACTTGATTTAGCTTTAAGCTCTAAGCTGTGTGGCATTGGTATGGTAAAAAGTTAGTTGTAATTCAAATGTCATTTGTTACTACTGAAATGTTATCATTCCTCTCAGTTAATTAAGCTCTATTGGTTAAGTAAAAATGTGATGTTTTTCATATGAAAAATGAAGACATGTTCATGAACTACCTAGAAAATATACAGAAAATAAAAAATAGTTTAAGATAAAGTCTATAATTTTATCAGTAAGAGTAAATGACTTAATACATTGGTACGTATACTTTCAGTATTTAATTACTTTATATACAGAATGGGATCAATGTAATATAGTCACATATATGTGTGTGTATGTGTGTATATATATATGTATACATATATACATATATATTATAATATTTTATAATTTATATATTATTTATGTAATACATATATATATTTAAAGTCTATCATGGATAGCTTTCTCATTAATTATATATGTTCCAATTAACTATATGGATATTCCATTCTGTATTTAACCAGTCATCTATTGTAAATGTTATGGCTGTTTCCTAATTTCAGGCATCATAATTCTTCAGTGTAGATTCTCATATGTATACTTTTGTTCATCCTTTGAAAATCTTTTAAAAAAGTATATTATAATTAAAATAGTTAAGTAGAAGTTTCATAAAACTTTGGGCATTTGATAAATAGAGTCAAAATATTTTTGAAAAATATTTAAAGACTGACATGTGTAGGTAGGCATTCCCACTTACCAATACCGTACATAATCTTTTATAGACTATAGCAGTGTTACTTTTATAATGCAAACATACACTAGGTAATGCAGTTTTAAATGTGTTAGAAGGACATGGTTCTTATTAAGGTGGATAATGTGACTAAGTCTTTAATGATATAAAATAGAGAATATGGTTCTATGGAGCAAAATATTAACCATTAAATTTCACCTTAAAAATGACCCAGCGTTCAGATTGTATTTTTGCAGTGTAAAACCAATAGACTGAACTAGTCATTAAAAAAAAAAAAAAAAAAAAAAAGTTTTGGAAATCACGTAGAAAAAGAAGTAAATAGGTAAGTAATGTGAATAGTAATGATGAGGGAGCTTGAGGAAAGCTGAGGGCAAAGTGCAGGCTAACAGAACCCCTTCCCCAGGTGGGACTCGTATGACATTCCTGGACACTCCCAGCTACACCAAAACAAGAAAGGACATAAACAAACAAACAAACAATCCAAAACAAAAAAAAACCCACAAATGGTTAAACTGATGGGCATCTCCACCAGTTAACCAGAAAAATGCAATCCTATCAATAGGCCCAAGTCTAGGAACTCCCTTTTGTCTTAATGTTAATTCCTTGCTAGAGGGAAAAACAACCTTAGCTTGGCAATAGCCAGGCCTGCAATAAGTCTTTAGCATGTGAAAGTTTCTTTGGAAACTCCTACTTGACTTTATCTCCCCCAACTCCATAGTAAGATCACCCCCACACTTGCAGTGCAGCTCTTTCTGCCCATAGGCCCTGTCCTTGTGCTTTAATAAAATCACCTTTTTACACCAAAGACCTCTTCAAGAATTCTTTCTTGGTCTTTGCCTCTGGACCCCACAAACCCCCATCTCCCCAAAACCTCATCAGTAAGCATAAACTGACCTAACATATAAAATTTCACAGGTTAAGGAGCCAACCATAGCAGCAATCTTCAATGTATATTCTAGCATCAACTAGAGACAATGTTCAATGTATATAGTTTTGACATGTAATCAACAGTGTATTTAAACCATTTAGATATTTCACATAATATAGACTAAATATCTGTGCCATTGATTTTTTTCAGTTTTAGATCAAATGTTCTGGTTTCAGGAAAAAATTGTGAGCATGTCCTAAAATCATTAAATATTTTTAAAAATAAATCTCAGAAAAAAATTATATTTTTTATATTATTACAAAGGTTAAAATCTACTAGACTGATGTATCTGGACTCAATATATACCTTTTACAGTGACTTTATGCTCTCCAGTTCCTGGGGTAGTGGTGATGTCCACATGAACAGAAATCTGACCCACTGAATCTTTGGAGGGGCGACCTGCAAACAAACAGATATTTACTGGCTTGAACTTTCAGACTACTTTAATAATAGACATGCACATTTTCTGCATTAGGGACTTTAAAGTGTGTTCATGGAAATGAATGGTTCTTTTCATTAATAGCACATAATAGGTATTGATAAATGTTCCCTAACTTGCTATGGAGATGTGAGGCTTTGGTATAATCATTTTGAGCCCGCTGAGCTAAACTTTCATATGGTCCACAGATATCATACAATACCTTGTTAGTATAGTAGTATTACCATTAAAAGAACTTGCAGTTGCTTACTAAGCACTTAATTAAGCTCTATTTGTTGCTTATGGACAAAGATGTATTATTGCTTTTCATTCCTGTAAGAGCTTTTCTACAAAATGCCATGCCAAAGCACTGGGGCCACCAAGATGGCTTTGTAGAACACCTGCTTTCATGAAGTCCGAAGCAGTCCAGGAGAGACCAACCTATGAACACATTGCTGCAACATAGCGTATTAAGTTCTATAATGTATATTTGCAAGGTCTATTCATGGAATAAAAACGCATAGTCTATCTCCCCTGGTAAAGGTTAGTGAAGGGTTAACATGCTGTACTGGAAAGTGCCTGTGATTTGGTGTCAGATACATTTGAATTCAAATCATAATTATATCACTACTGATTCGCTGATCAGAATTTGACACTTTCTCCAGTCTGTTTTCTTATTTGTAAAAAAGGGATAATAACACCAACCTCTTAATATATACACATCTATTAACATGTGTGAACATACATATTTTTCCCCACAAATAGGAACACATGTTCTATCCTTAGGATTACCCCTATTTTTTCACCTAAAACTATGTTATTAAGATGATTCCATTTCAGTATGTATAATCCTTTGTTCTTTAATATACCCTCGGATATTACAGCACTAACTATGATGTAATTGTTCAATGAGTACTTGCATGAAAATAAATCACTGAAAGGTTTACAAATAATTAAAACATTAAAATATTTAAAACATTTAAAATAATGTTTGACCTTTATTCCATTATATGAATATATCATAATTTAGTAAAACATAATTTGGTTTCCAATCTTTTGCTATTATAACCAAACTATAAAGAATACTTATTATTCATAAGTTTATATGTCTTCTTTGGGAAAATGTCTATTCATGTCTTCTCATTTTTTAATTGGATTATTATTATTTTGGTATTGAGTTGTGTAAGTTCTTTATATATTTTGGATACTAACCCTTTATCAGCTATGACATTTGCAAATATCTTCTCCCATTTACTAGCTTGTTCTTGCGTTTTATTGATTGTTTCCTTCACTCTGAAGAAATTTTTATTATGGTGTAGTCCTGATAGTTTATTTTGGCTTTCTTTCCCTTGCCTCAGGAGACATATTCGGAAAAATGTTAATAGAGTCAACATCAGAGCAATTACTGCCCATGCTGTCTTCTAGGATGTTTACAGTTTCGGGTCACACATTTAGGTCTTTAATCCATTTTGAGTTTATTTTTATATATTGTATAAGAAAGTGGTCTCATTTCATTCTTTTGCATGTAGCTGTCCAGTGTTTCCAATACCATTTGTTGAAGTAATTGTCTTTTTCCCATTGGATATTCTTTCTGCTTTGTCAAAGATTGACCGTATAGCTGTGGTTTATTTCTGGGTTTTCTATTCTTTTCCATTGATCTATGTGTTTATTTTTGTTCCAGTGCCATACTGTGAAGATGACTATAGCTTTGTAGTATATCTTGAAATCTGGGATTATGATGCCTCCAGTTTTGTTCTTTTTCAAGATTGTTTTGGCTATTCAGGGTCTTTTGTGATTCCATATACATTTTAGGATTATTCCAGTTCTGTGAGAAATGCTGTTGGTATTTTGATGGAGATTGCATTAAATCGTTAGATTGCTTTGTGTAGTATGCATATAATACTTGTTCTTACAATCCATGAACTATCCCATAGAGATCTTAACAATTTATCCTCTCATATGCAATATATGAGATTAACAGAATCTTAACTTTTTGTAAAAATAAATGGCTAATGACCAAAGCTGGAAATAAAAGTTCTAAGAGACTTCCAATTTCTACCTTCAGAGAATCACTTTCGGGCCAGAACCTCTCAACAGGACCTGCTAAGAGCTAGTTCACCACAAGGACTTCACTCCCTGCCCCCCACCCATCCCATTCCTCTGATAATAAAAGGATTGAAACAAAGAAAGGGAGGGGAGGATAGGAAATGCTTTCTTTACCTGGTAAAGGGAAGAAAACTCCAAGACAAATACTCCTAAACCTAGGAAGTGCTAGCAAGCTGGTCATTTCATTTTTGAATTACTGGTTTCCTTAGCAGACAGTATGACCTGACCAAAATGGGGGGACAACCAGCCACAGAGTGTGCCTGGACTATCTCTTTAAAATTAATGGTTCCATGATAATGTTAAAAGTAGATGTGCTTGTTAACTTCCATTTGACTCTACAAATTCATTTTCTACCCTTCTCCACACTGCCCTCTGCCCTCAGAGGCTGACAATTTCAGTGATGTCTCTACACTCTAGTGTCTATTTGGGTCTGGCCAATGGGAAGTGCTGGCAAAACATGAAAAGGAGGGAAGAGAGTTCAGGTATTTTTTTCTTTAGTCTCCTTCCTGTGGGTTCACCTTGTGCTGGCAAAATCCCACAACCAAATATCACAGTTCCCCTCCATCTGCTCTCACTCTGTGACAATATTTTTCCTGGTTCTAGCTGCTGCTTCCTCTCTTGTTACTGTTAATGCAAGGAGTAGTTCAATAGGTCACTATTCCTTTTGGTTTCTTTATATCCCTTGCCCATACCTTTCTACATACTTTCTTTATTAAATCCTTTCCAAAAAATCTCAGTTAACCTGAGTCCCTCAGTTCCTGCTGGGACTTTGGTTAACAGAGTTCACGTTTTTTGATTTGCTCATAATTTAAATGAAAATGCTTCTGGTATTTTCCCAAGAGTTTGTTTTGTGGAACAATGAGACAGTCTTTGGGAGGAGGAGTAGAGCTTAAAATAAAGACACTACTTAACCACTATTATTGTTATGGATTTTACAAGGGAGAAAATCCTGAAGGAGGGTCCTGAAGGCTGAGTTGAAATTCATCTTTTAGACAAAGGGGCTAAAGGAGATAGCATGAGCACACATGTGGAAGCATAAGACAGGATAGTGGGTCCTGGAAACTGCAGGTAGTTCAGGATGGATGGAGCATAGATGAAGGAGTAGCAAGAGGAAACCTTAAAGAAAATCTTGGTATCTTGAATGCCATTTAGAAGTATTTAGACATTATCCCAGAGCTGCTGAGAAGTCTCTTTAGTTTTTGGCCATGAGTGGCACAATCAGATTTATTTTTAGAAATAATTCTTCTCATTTGAGTAAAAGATGGATCATTCTCATCACTACATTCTCTTGTGGAAAGACTCACACCTACATCTCACTGTACCATGTATCGAGTCCTAAAAACCCAGTGCTTTCCTAGGATGCTTTTTTAAAAAAATTTATTTTGAGAGAGAGAGACTACATGTGAGCAGGGGAGGGGGAGAGAGAGGGAGAGAATCCCAAGCAGGTCCTGCACTGTCAGCGCAGAACGCCATGTGGGGTTTGAACTTACAAACCATTAAGATGATGACCTGAGCTGAAATCAAGAGTCAGACGCTTAGCTGAGCTACCCAGGCACCCCTCCTAGGATGCTTATGATGATCTTTTAGTTAATCTGTGTTGTTGGTCCATGCTGTTCTCATGAGCCTAATTCTTGAAAACTTTCTTCATGTTTTCACCAAGACAAACCACATGTTGGGAATACCCTTTATCCATTATCCTATGAAGCCCTGTCCAAACACCTCTACTACAAAAATATTTTCATTTTTTGTCCTATAAATAATCTGCACTTGTGATTTCCTCAAATACTATAAAATCCTGGGCACTGGAATCAGACTGCTTTGATTATGAAGATGCTCTCAGTCACTGAGATAACACTTAATTAAAATTCCATGGACTTTCATTTTCTTATTTTTAAAGCAGGGATAAAACCACTTACCTGACAGCATTGCGGTGAGGTTAAAAAGAGATAATTAAAAAATGTATATAGACTATATTGAGTCTTGCATTTAACAGCTGCTAGTAAATGGTTTCAAGTTTATTATGATAATAATTCAATTCTTAATAAGAGAATATTTCAAAGTTGTTAAATTCCTTGAAGATTCATGCATAATGCCCACATACAAAAATTATGGAAAAAAATCCATGGATATTATGATTATCTAGATCAAGGACTCTAAGTAAAGAACTCCAGAGTGATGGACATTCTGCCCAAAAACTTTGGAATTCTCCTTTCTTCACTAAGACTTTCTGGGTTGAATAGAATAGAGATAGCAGATATGTAGAGCCCTCAAATGTCTAATAGGGAAAACTCCCTCTTTATAATGTGAAATGTTTTATTAACTGAGAATCTGGTGAAATGAGTTTTCTTGATTAATAAAAATGTTTTGTCTGTTTTTTTCACTATTGTTGAAATCACAGTCCATGAGAAAAGGCCTCTGAGCAACATGGAAAATTCATCCAAGTTGCATATTTGCCTCTTGTTTCACTAAGGATCAGAGCCCAATCAGTGTCTGGGTTTGTGGTTAAAACTTTTACGGATCATCTTCTATGTATTCTATGAGCAGTGATGCAGCAGTGGCTGGTTTCTTCCCACAGTAAACATCATGAAATGATGGTCAGGCAAGTTACTGATTTAATGTGTTTGTAAGTGCAAAAGCCTTCCATCAAAGCACTCAACAGGAGGTGTCATTTCTTCGTTTGAGTTTCTAATCACCAAGTAATTTAAAGTCTTTAATTGTGTTGTTATAGAATTTGAGAGATTTCTATGGTAGAAAATAGAAAATTCTAGCAAGGAAACTGGGTTTCTGTCTGCTGTCCTTATTTGGAGGAAAATTTTTATGCTCTTTTAAAACAACAGCTTAAGAAACTTGCCTAAAACCTCTTAAAAGGTACTGTTTAAATGCACAGATACAAGTTATCCCCTTTTACAAACTGCTTTTCTTCAGTCTTCTTGTACATGCTGTGTGTGTGTGTGTGTGTGTGTGTGTGTGTGTGTGTGTGTGTGTGTGTTCCTAAGGAGATAGGGACAGCTGCATTGGGAAGAAAAATAATAATAAAAATCATACTTATATACTCAGCGGTACCTGAACACTTCTGTGAAACTGCCTGGGTGGAAACATTTACTAGACTCTAAAAATACACATTTCCTTTTCTTACACAAAATGTGAAATTTACTGCTCAGTTAAGTCAAACATAGGCATGAAAAATACAAGTGTCACATTAGTGTCACAGCCCTAAACAAATGGAATTAGGAAGGAACTAGTTTAAAAGGGTTTTTCATTATTGCCATTATTGCTTTAATAGTTATGCTATTCACGATTGTCACTTTAGGACTCCAGGTCCTGCATCCATGGCCAGGTGTTGATACCACTCCCTAGCAACCAGGTTATACCTGGTAATGTAGTTAATTATGCAGATTTTTTCCTTCCTAACTACATTCCATAGGGGCAAGAAACCTCTATGAATAATTCATACCTTTTATCTCCAATTATATAATAAATTTATGGTATTTTTTTGAAAGGTACTAATGACCAATTCCTTGATTAAATGTGCAAGCAGTCCTCACTTTGCAGTGTGATATGCCCAGATTTCATTTCCCAGGGTTTAATTAAATAACCTCCCTCTCCCAACAAACAGGTTCAGATTTCAGCTACCATGGTATAGAAAATGTGTATCACTGCATAAGGAACAAATATTCTTGCTAGTATTTTAGTCCACAAATCACAACCTAAATAACAGATCTGTCATCAGTAATCAACTACGTTGCTTCTTTCAAAGTCTGGTAGTGTTCATCCATTCAGTTTACACACAGCAAGGGGTGTAGGTGTGTTGCTGCCTTGATTCCCAGTGATAAACCCATGTCATATTTTACAAACATGGATGATCAAAAGAGGGAATCGGTCAGCAAAGATGAAAGTGCAGCAAAGAAAGAAAAAGTGGTAACACTGGAGTGGAATTTGCATAGAATGTAAACTAGTTAGTTGACAAGATTACAGAGCTTGGGAATGTTGACACTACCACCAATGGGGAGACTAGAGAAGCAGCTGGGAACTCAGCGAAAGTGAACTTACTGACATAAATGAACAAGGAGATGAAGATGTCCTGGTGGAAGTGACACTAGAGGAAAAGCCTCATATTAAAGGAACTCTGGGATGTTATGACATTGCAAGTAGAAAGGATAAATTATCAGTAATGGATCCGGACTTTGGAAGGAGGAGGACATTCCACCGAGGCACGTGGTGAGAAGAAACTAGTTCTCACTAGTCTTGATAAGATTTTAAAAAGAAATAAAACACTTTAATTCGCAATGTTTCTAGTATTTCCAATTACAGTGTATTAAGTGTTTTACTATTCATTTTCCTATACATTTATAACTGACAGTAAAAGGTTTTGTGTCTTTTGACAAAATGTTTTCAGAAGTCATGAATAAATCCTAATTTTCTCTATTAATTAGCAAAATTGCTTTGCAGAGTTGCAGTTTGTTCAGTAAAGTGGGGACTGTGTACATATGGTTGAATTGATTCATTTACTACTTTTGCAGGTGCTGAAACTATACAAGTTGCTTACTTAAGTGAGATGTAAGTTACATGTGTGTTATACTTTGCAATACACTTTTCCTCCCATCTGGCAGGTTTGGTTTGCCATAGCCTTGAATCTGATTGTCTAGCATTTGTACTCAGTGAAATCTGTTGATTGCCTATCCCAGGATAAAAGAAAGGAATTAAACAAAAGCATTTTCAAGTTGAAGAAAATATATATTGATCAGGCAGTTATTTCTCAAACAGGGAAAGGAAGCATATAAGAGATCCCATTTCCCATGGAATGGAATATAAAAATCACCTAATATGGTGGTTTTTATTCATTTATTTAACAATTTTTATGAGCACTGAATGAGAATTTAAATACAGGCTATGCCTGTTACATAATCCTGACTATTCAAAATCCATAGGAATTAGATGATTGTGTCTCAAACCAACACGTGGGCTTCTGAAATGTGTCCTTTGTCACCAACATTAGTAGGTCACGATTACCAAGCTTTCCACTTCAGGAATGAGTACAGCTTATGTGAATAAACATTGGCATGGTGGAGGATGAAAGAATTGCTTGCTTTATTTGAAGTCTTTTTTAGAAGAGCAGCTTTTGAGGATAAAAGATCCTAATTACGATCAGATTATGATATACCATTATAACTCTAAAAGAGGTAGCTTCTCATCCTCCATAGTTTTTGCATATTCTGGGAGGGAATAAATAATACTGTAAACATTTAATAATGATTATTCATGTGATATTTTAAGTCGATAATTACCCCTACGTCCTCAATAAGCATCTTGTAAAATATTAGTTGAAAATATTATAGCTTCTCAAGTGACTCCTATATATTAGCCAAACCGCCTAAGCCTCTCAGAAGCGGGGTTGAATCTGTTCCCATGGATTTTGGCTGGAACTCTCAAAGGGGGAGGGGCATGAGGACTTCATGAGGGACAACCATTCTGGCAATGTCACAGTTGAATATCAGAGCTGGCAGGTTTGTGACTCCAGGTGGGAGAGTAGCCTACTTCCCTTGAGTTGTTAGACATCATCAAAGATGGTAAATAAAGATGGTAGATAAAAGATGGTAAATAAAACCTTTAGGATATGTTTTTAAAAAAAAAAGATGGGGGTTGAATAAACCAGGAAGTGGCTTATTGACTTGAACCTGTATCCTTCTCTTACCCCTTCTTGGGCTTTCCTCCTGTTTATTCCCTGTTCTTTGCTCATTAACTCCACAGTGTTTAATATATATTTGAAGAAGTTCATGGTAATTATAATAGGTAATTATAATGGTTATAATATATAACCATTTATGTTTGGCAGACATTGTATTAAGTGCATTAGGTATAAGATCTTGCTTTGATATTAGATAAAGGTAATGCATATATTTTACAGATAGTAAAACTGGGGCCTAGGGGTTCCTTGTCCAAATCACTAAATGGAAAAATTGGGATTTGATTTCAGATCTCTGGCTAATAGGGTACAGTATATCCCATGCTTATTAAATAGCTTCTTTTCTTCCCTCCCACCTCTGTCACATCAAAAAGAAACAGCAAACTCTGTCTTGGTGTTTTGTTTTGTTTTGTTTTGTTTTATGGCATTTAAAATCTTGCTGAACTAAAATGCAGTAAAGATGTGAAACGAAAGATAAACACCATACTACATAGATGGATAGCAAATGTGTATGTAAGATTATATGTTTTTATGTGACAGCATTTAGCTTGCATTGGTAACTTTTTATTTTAAACTCCCCAGTATTTTACCCATTAAACTTCATAGTAATCATTCAAATGTATATTTAAATTAATTTTGCTTCTTGGAACAATATGGTTTCTTAGATCTTTGTGCTTTATCTTTAAACTTATTACTGATCGAAACATATTCCTGCTTTACTTCAGTGAGTTTCCACAGCTAAAACATGCTGAAGTGTGTTGCTGTGAAATTCATCAGTGATTAATAAGTTTTGAAATAAGTGTCAAATCTTTGAATTAAGTCACTGTGCTAGCCGGGTAGCCTTTTAGAATTGTTTTGGAAAAAAAAAATTGTTTTGGAAAGTTTAGTTATTTTAACTTGAAACAATTTAGGACTGAGGGGCACCTGTGTAGATCAGTCACTTGAGCATCTGACTCTTGATTTCTGCTCAAAGCATGATCTCACAGTTCTTGGGATCGAGCCCCATGTCAGGCTCTGTGCTGAGTGCAGAGCCTGCTTGAGATTCTCTCTCTCCCTCTGCCCTCCTCTACTTGCTCACATGCATGCTCTATCTCCTTCTCTCTAAAATAAAAAAAGATACATTTTGAGATTGAAAAATATGAATAGTTTTTAAAATAAAAGGATGTTAGATCTAAACAGGGCCTTAGGGACTATTTGCTCTATGCACCCCTAGCTGCAAATGTTGGATGTATCAGTGACCAAATAGTGCTGAGAAGTGGCTATTTATCTTACTGGTTTACCTGAATGTATTACCTGAATAGGTCATTTTCTTTGAGAATGAATAAACATACAAAACTTAGTAAGGGGTTTCTGAAGAACAAAATCTATAGCATAAGAAAAGGGTAACAATATCTCAAGGACTCAAAGGAGAAAGACTATCAATAGAAATGATGTTCCTGAAGAAACCGGTATAAAAAGTGGAGCCATAATAAAAAGTAAATTTTTGGAGCTAAAAGATTCCAAATTTTTAAACAATTCAGTTTGTTTCAGAAAAATAAAGCAAAAAAATATATAAAGGTAAAAAAAGGAGAAGAAAGAAGAAGACGAGTAGAAAGAAGAGGATAAAGAAAAGTGAGAGGAAGAAAGGAGGAAGAGGGGGTGAAGAAATATATCCAAGAAGAAATGGGAGAGAATTTCAGCTGGCCTTTATTTTTCCTCACAAAATAAAATTCAGAAGGAAATGGAACAATGCCTACAAAGTTATGAAGGAGTCTATGATCCTAGAATTTTGAATCTAGCCAAGTTGTTTCTCAGGTGTGAAAGAAACAAATTAATGTGCAAAAATTCAAGAGCTAAGAACCTTTTTTATATTTTATATATAGATACATATTTTTTCAGAGAAGACTGGAGAAGTTGTGTTGTATAAAGCATGGCAATGAGTGTTGGTACCATTTAAATACAAGAATACATTTTATTGTAACTATCAGATGGATATCAAATAGATACATATTCCTTATTAGATTGGAATTTATGAGGGCAGGCATAGTCTTCTTAGTTTTATATTCTGAACACCTATCTCTGTGCCTCACACAATGAAGCAGCTCCATAAAGGGATGAAAGAACAGAAGTTTGGATGATGTGTGAACAGGAGGGCAGATAGTAAGAAGGGATGAACTGGGGGGTGCCTGGGTGGATGAGTCGGTTGAGTGTTGGACTTTGGCTCAGGTTGTGATCTCAGGTTCTTGAGTTCAAGCCCACATCAGGCTGGCTCCCATCAGCAGGGAGCCCGTATCAGCAGGGAGCCCACTTCGGATCCTCTGTCCCCTTCTCTCTGTCCCTTTCCCACTTGTGCATGCTTTCTCTCTCTCTCTCTCTCTCTCTCTCTCTCTCTCTCTCAAAATTAAACGTTTGAAAAAAAAAAAGGAATGAAGTCTTTAATGGCAATATAACTTTCAAAGGTTTGTCTCTTGGTTCTCATGTTGGAATATTGGGTGAGTCAGTGGTGAAATAATGAAATTATGGACATACTCAATGGAGATTTTCCTTATCAAACTAAATAGGTAGTGATCTATGCCTGGCTTCTACACAGAAGTACTCTCTTCTTGTAATGTAATAGCTACAGAGAGGTAAGTTACCATCTTTCCAGGAAAACTGTGAATTCAAATAGTTAAAAACTGTTGTGTGAACAGGTGATTATGAAGAATTTGCTTTGTAGCAGCTTAAAGATACTCATGGCAGTTTCTTAATTATAGAGATTTTGGGAGTTTGGGGTTGTGGGTATTAGCAATGGCACAGGTTCTATTTAATATTTTGTTAAAATGACACAACACTAGCAATAATGAAAGAAGAATAAAAAGATAAATCCTGGGGAGAAAAAAATTAAAATTATAGAGGAAGTCTACAAAACTAGATACGAAGTTCACCTGAAGTTTTTATACTATGTAAAGATTCATAAAAGGAAAAACAAGAAAATTATTAAATATAAGAAATAAGGAGAGAAACTTGATAATTAATTAAGAACCTCTCCCCACCTAGTCCCTCTGGGGAACTGCTTTCCTTGTTACAACAGCTGGAACACTAGGAAATGGCGATGGAGTTTTTACCCTTTTTATTTTATCACAGCACTTCTTTGATGTTGCAATACATTATTTATGTGCTTCTAGTCTGTCTTGCCCACCAAAATATAAGCTCTGTGAGGAAAAGATCTTTGCCACGGTCACAAATGTTTAGTGCCTGACACAATATGTAGGAGGTACTCATAAGTTTTTGCCAAATATACACAGTGACAAAATGTCAGAGAAAGGTTAAGAATAACACTTAAGGTAGAAGTTTGAGGGTTTGTGCCTTGCCTCAGACTCTGTGCTGACAGCTCAGAGCCTGGAGCTTGCTTCAGATTCTGTCTCCCTCTCTCTCTGCCCCTCCCCTGCTCTGCCTCTCAAAAAATTGAATTGAAAAAGAAAAAAAAGCCTTATAAGCAGACATTATTTACCTAGAAGGCATAAGCAAATCTATAAACTATTAGAATAAGAAGTTTTAGTAACATTGCTGCTTACAAAATCAACATGAAACCTCAACAGCATTCCTTTGCACAATTAATAGACAATTAGGAAGTAAGGAAAAAACCATTTACAATAGCAATAAGACAATAAAATACCTACAAATAAATTTAGTAAAATATTAATTTTATTCAAGGTAGTACATAAATAAATAACTGCATAAATGGAGAGAAGTACCGTGCTAATGTACTGTGCAACAGTATCATCAAAGTCCCAATTTCCAAATTAATCTATAAATTAAATGCAATGCCGTTCAAAATCTCAACAAGAGACATAATAAAAAATGGCTATCGAAATGGTGTTGCTATTTTATTGCTCTATTTGCTATAGCAAAATATTGGAAACAATCATTAATAGGGGAGTGTATGAATAAATACATCTTTATTTCAGTCAACATGGTTTCAGAGGTTTAATAGATGTTGCTATAGTTCACTCATTTTTAACTACTATGTCATTTTATGAATAGATCATTATTTATTCATAATAATGTCTGCTTATAAGGCTTTTTTTCCTTTTTCAATTCACTTTTTGAGTAGAGAAAGCATAGTCTCCCTAATTAATTTTATGTGTATGTAACCTTGAGATAAAAACCTAACGCAGAGAGTGTGTAAAGAGAACCCCACCAAACTAGTTTGTACATATAACTATAAAAATCTGAAAGAAATATTGATAAAATGCAACTCAGCAAGTACAGTTTATTTTAACTAGAAAAACTTTGTTCAAACTATAATCCTAATAAATATAACTGAAAATTATCTCATAAATTCTGAAGAAAAAAACAAAAAAACATTTGATAAATTTCAGTGCCCATTCGTGATAACAACTCTTACATAATTCAGATTTTGAGGATGGTTTCTAAATGTGATAAAGAATATTCATTTTAAAACAATAATCAGTATGATACCCACATGTTAATTATTAGAAATCTACTTTTAAATTGGTAGCAAAATAAGAATAAATACAGTGGTCTGAAAATTTATATGAAGGCGGTGATTTCAAAATAGAAAATACAGTGTGGCTCTTTGAAATGGCAACATTAATTTTTTTCGCAACACTATGCTTATAAAAAAACTAATATAATTCAAAAATTATTTGCCTTGAATTTCTTTAATTAACTTGAGATATAAAAATCATAAGAAACAAGTAGTTATATGATTTTGGATGACAATATATATCATTATCAAAGCAGCAAAATAAATGTGTATGTGTGTATATGTCATAAATATATATCCTGAAATCTAATTAAAAATGTGATAAAACCATGGAATTTGTTTCAGGCATAAAAAGATAGCTATAAATAAAAGAAAAATATCTCTAACATTAAGATAAAATACATTGAGGATGTCACTTATTTGCATATTTAGTTACAGGTTTATTGCGATTCTAATTAGAATCCCAAAGGCTTAATTTTTTTTTTAACAGAATCCAAAGCCCATTTGGAAATGCAATTCTAATAGAAACTAAGAACTTATTAAAAGCAGAACTTATTAAAGAGAAATATCATTTTATCACAACTTATTAAATGAATAGTAACTAAGAACATATGTAAAAAGAAAAATGAAAATTTATTATTATAAACTGTTAAAACATTTTATTAGGCAGCAGTAATTAAATTGGTCTAATTCTGGACTGTACATGGTCAGGGAGAAAGGATAAAAGGGCCAGAAACAGAATTCCAATATAATTAAGATATCAATGGCAAAAGGATCATTATTAGGAAAGGGAAAGATTACTTAATAATTGGTGGAAGAATTGGCTACTATTGGGATAAAAAGTTTACATTCTCATCATATATCACATACTAAAGATAAATTCTGATAATTAAAAAGTTAAAAAAATCAAACTAATAGAAGAATATAATATAGACAAATTTTAATTTGATATTTGCATGTGGAAAGACTCCTGGGACTTAAAGAATAAATCACAAAGGAAAGTACATTGAAAACATTTGTAGGTCAAAAGACATCTTCAGCAATTGATCAAGAAAATGTTGGCAGCAATGTTATAGAGAGTTACTACCCTTAATTTGTACAGCAATCATACAAATCGATAAACTCTAAGATGCCAGTAAATAAGTGAATATAGGTCATAACCAGACAATTCACTAAGAGAAGTTCAATTAGTTAGTATTGAAAATGTTTAACTTTTTTGTAATCAAATTAATATACAATGAAATATCTCATATTACCTATCACACTAGCAAACGTGTTAAGCAAATACAACCACCTAATGCTAGAGCTTTAGTGAAAAAATCAAATTCGAATCTCATTTTGATGGGAGTGGAAGTTGGAACAAACGTTTGTTGGAGAAATACTTGGGTATTACATGTTTTTTAGATATTCACAACTTTGGGTTTAGTATTTACATGATGGAATTCTATCAAAATGTAATTCTAAATACATAATGATTTACACTTATAAAAATAGTTAACTGTTTAAAATATTAATTGAAATTTGAAAAATAAAATTAAGTATATTGTAACGAGAATAAACAATAAGTTATGAAATATCTATCGGATTGGAGATAAGCATGAAATAGTGACAAAGCTGATAATATCATGTAAAATCCTTAGCTTGAAATACTATATGAAAGGAACACATAAATGCATATAAAGCTTTTGAAGTACTTAAAATATAAGACAACTATCAAAAGTTTAATAATTTCTAGGTAATCTTTTCCTTTTTTATACCGTTTTGTATTTTTTAAAATATTTTTTTAAATGTTTATTTTTGAGAGAGAGAGGCAGTGTGTGAATGGGAGAGGGGCAGAGAGAGAAGAAGACATAGAATCTGAAGTAGGATCCAGGCTCTGAGCTGTCAGCACAGAGCCCAAGTGGAATTTGAACTGATGACCTGAGCCAAAGTCAGATGCTCAGCAGACGGAGCCACCCAGGAGCCCCTATATTTTGTATTTTCTATTGTTTTCCAATATGCATATGTTACCTTTATAATCAAAATAAAATAAGCTTATTAAAACAAGGTTTTAAAACTTGTGTCAGGGGAATATGATTTAATATTGATTGAAACACAAAGTTTTTCAATAAATAGGAATTTTAAACTACTGATTACAGGGGTTTGAAATAATACATCCATACATTTTTGCAGAAAGTTTGATAAAGATTATAAATAGCTGAGTCTCTCAGGATTCTTATAAATCCTCCAGAGATTAATTCACAAATTTTTAAAAAACTCAACCAGCCTTTATACTGGTCTTCTGACTTCTTTATATGTTATTTCTCATATTTTATTCTCAAATTTCTTGACTGTACTGTCCATTTTCTCACTTATTTCTCATTTAGTTTCCTGTCATCTCATCTTGCAGCATAATTCCACAGAAATTTTGGGAATCGTAATGATCCCAAATTTTTTCCAGTTCCTTGCCGTTTGCTATGTCTTTGACCTTGATATAGTTGGCTACCTCCTTGCAGTCCTTTCCCACTTGGCCTTCTTCACTGTCTACCTTCTTGGTTCACTGTTTGCTTCTTGTTTACTCTTACTCTTCTTTGGAGCCTCCTTTTTCTTATTTCAGCTCTTTGTTGTGTGATACTCCCCATATCAGTCCTTGGCTCTCTCCTCTCTTGTCCTAATACTTGGTTTTATAGTTTCAACTGTAATCTTTCTAAAAAAATATTTATTTATTATGAGAGAGAGAGAGATTGTGAACAGGGGAGGGGCAGAAAGAGAATCCTAAGCAGGCTCTGCACTGTCAGTGCAGAGCCCAGCATGGGGCTCCATCCCATGACCACAAGATCATGACCTGAGCCGAAATCAAGAGTCAGACACTTAATTGACTGAGCTACACAGGCACCACCCCCGCCCCCCGCCAACTGTCATCTTCATTAATTTTTAAATGTACATTTCTAGTCCTTATCCTGATCTTTCAGCTGAACTCCTTTGCCAATTGTCTAATGAATCTCCTGTTTGATGTTTTCTCCGTCACTTAACCTCATTAAATCCAAAAATTAATTTAAGGTGTTCTCACACCTCTTCAGCTGGCAACCTGTCCATTTCCAACCAACCTTGATAACACCATTCTTCCTTCCATCCAAGCTGAAATCATTGATAACCGTATGGAACTTTCCTTCTGATTTATTTGCTGATCCTAATAATAACTAAATGCTGTGCATTACTCTTCACATAGTTTGTTTCACTTTCTACTTCGACTTTCTACTCTTTTAGTTTAGGACCTTATCACCATATCTAGATAGCTATGTCACCTTCCATGATGTCACTTTGTTTTCATGTACTTCAATTATATTTTATACAACTTAGTAGGACTAAACTTCTCCAGATACGGATTCCATCCTGTTACTCTTCTCTTAAAATCAAGGGCTCTTGGTGCTTTGACAGGAAATTCTAGATTCCCTAGGTAACTCTTGGCCTTAGAAATTCTGCCTTCATTAATTATAATCAAATTTCTCTCTCACCACACCCAGCAATATCCCTTTTCACAAGCCTTTATTCCATGTATTCGAGTACTACCCCCTCCAAGCTCCGCCACCCCTCCATGGCTTCCCCATCAGTCCAGTCTATGTTGCTCAATGTCACTTGGAGCCACTTCTGCATTTTTATTTATACCGCCCATTTTGGCGATTAATAATATTCTGCCTCATCCTATATTCCTGTGTTTTCTCCTACCAAACTTTATTTCATCATGAAGTTACACCAATATTAAAATAGTTTCAACTATAATTGTCTAAAATGTTTGACAATATCCACTATTGAAAAGCAGGTAGGATAACTGATGTAAAAAAAAAAAAATATTTGGAAAGTAAGTTTTGGAGATGCAACATTGTTACGATGCAGTGTGCGTATAAGATAAGACCTCAGTCTCTGAGCCATATTACCTGGATTTGCATGCAGCCTCCACCACCTATTAGATGGGTGACCTTGGGCAAGTTACTTAATCTCTCTGTGCTTTAATTACCTCATTTGTAAAACAGAAATAATAGCAGCACTTGCCTCATTCAAATGTTGTAAAGATTCAATGTGTTATTACCTGTAAGAGACTTAACAAAAGTATGTGGCATATACAAAGTCCTTCCTATTATTGTGGTTGTTTCTTAAAATATTACACTAGTCATCTCTATTTTCTATGAACCTGTTGTACAGAATTACATATATATGTGTGTGTATATCTATATCTATATATCTATATATCTATATGAATTACATATATATGTGTGTGTATATCTATATCTATATAAAGATGTATATGACTAAAGATGTTAATGGCAACATTTTTATAATGGTTAAAAAATTAGATACAACCTATATGTTTATAAATTGTAAAATAGCAAATGAATCATATTTTATTATGAAATATGAAGCCACACTAAAAGAGGGAAAAAAATCTCTATATAAGTTATGAAAATATGTGTATGAGAAATAGCCTAACAGGATGCACATTATTCAATTATGCGGGGGGAGTGGGGGAAGAAAGTAGAATGTAAGTTTCATATGTGTATGATTTAAAGTCTTGGAGAATAAACATACAAGTACCCATGATAGGACTGGAAACACTTTCATATTACCTGATTTGTTTTTAGTGAGCATCTTCCACTTGTTAATTAAAATGTTTCCATATATAAAAAGAACCAGAAGCTTAGAGTAGGAAAATGTACATGATGAGTTCAGTTCACAGACTTAGAATCCTGTGCTTTCCCTAACAATGAGAGTACACACTTTGCAGACATGGCTGTCATTTTGACCAGGACATTATCTACCCCACCAAGCAGATATCATGAACAAATTGCTGAATGCAGCCTGTGAGCAAGTAATTGAACAGTGTTGAGAGGAAAATTAGTAATATGCATTGATGGGTAGACAGACCCGTGTTCACAGTGATCCGGTAATAGATACCTGGATGACAGCAGAAGATAGAGCTCACTTCCTCACGGTAATCAGTCAAGAATGCTCACCAAGCAGAATATTCTCAAGCAGCAGTAAAAGCCATTAAAAAATCAGCTTTGTTAGGTATAACAGTGCAAAGACCCAAGAGACGACCACAGTTACCAAGAGTAGCTCACAGGGTGAAGGTTCATTTCATATTGAAGACTTTATTGCAGGCCAAAAATGGAAGAAATAGAGACTAGTGTTGAAATAGTAAAACATAACCTCACCATTACTTTGGAGCAGCTATGCCACAGGAGGCGTGCCTACACAAATTAACTCCTCTGCAGAGAAGGCAACAAGAGTTGGTAATACATGGCCCTGACCTTTTCATCAAGAAGTGGTCTAATGTAGTGCAGCAAGGATAACATAACAAGACAGAAGGAAATGTAATGGACAGAATAAATAACATTTGTCAGAAGAGAAACAGAGAATACATATGGTTCCACTTTCAGCAGATAGAGTGAACACAAGGAACTTCATGCAAGAACACCCCTATGACTTCTCTCCTCCTCGTCTTCTTCTTTTTTTTAATCTTTTTTGCTTATTGATCATTACACATCACTAAATAAAACTTTGAAATCTGGAATATGTAAAAACTGGGTTACTGTACAGATTTTAAAAATAATAATTTCTTCATTTGGTAATAATTAATATATAAAACCTGCCAGTCTTCTAGATGTTACTGCATTCCCTACCTTCAGATAAGTGGAATAAAATATTAACATAAATAACTGTATTTGAAGATACTATTTTGGTAACCTGAATGATTTGGGTTTGAATCCTAGCTGCGGCATTTATTAGCTGTGGTCTTGGCAATCATTTTACCACGTCTGAAACTTAGTTTATCTGTGGAAGTCAAGTAATCACATATATTTTATAATACTAGGATGATAAAAGGTAACCTAACTGAACTCACTGTCTACCAAGTATTAGGTGCTTATGAACGTTAATTCCTCTATATTCTTTAATTTTAATTTGGGTGAGATGATCTATTTAATTTTTGTTGTAAAAATTCATATTTAAAGCAAAAAAATGAGTTGTTATAAAGGCAAATACAGTAGAACCTTGGTTTACGAGCATAATTTGTTCCAGAAACATGCTTGTAATCCAAAGCACTTGAATATCAAAGTCAATTTCCCAATAAGAAATAATGGAAACTCATATGATTCATTCTACAACCCAAAAATATTCATATAAAAATGATTACAATACTGTAATACAAAATAATAAAGAGAATACAAATGAAGGTAAATAAACAAGTTAATCTGCACTTACCTTTGAAAACCTTTGTGGCTGGTGTGAGGGAGACAAGAGAGAGGAGGGTTATTGTGTAGGACGACGTTCACTATCACTGCAGAATCACTGCTATCTATTGGCTCAATGGAATCTTTTCTGCATGAGGGCCATTATATACACTCACATGGATGTTGACTACAGTACAGTATTAATAAACTCTTGTCAGATACTGTATCTAATTTAAGAGGCAATAAAGGCAGCAGAAGAAAGGGTCTATATCTGCAGGCAGCCTGACCCATAACAAAGCAAAGCATTCCTAAGTTTACTCTTTTGTGGAAAAAGTCTAGGATTGTCTGTAGGTGCTTTGGGGTGACAAAAAATATACTAGTGCCAGTTGAGGGCACCTTCCAACATACTGAAAAATCACTGATTTCTGCCAAATACCATGACCTGAGACCAAGCATCTAAGCATGGGAGACAATCACCCATAATCTCACGGAGAGTGAGAGAGAAGAACCATTGGCTCAGTTGTGATGATGTGATGTTCGGTGTCATGTACTACTCGTATTGCAAGACTTCTCTCATTTATCAAATTAAAATTTATTAGAAATATTTGCTCCTCCTGTGGGACATGTGCAGAATAAATTACTCTCAATCCAAGATTTTACTGTATCTGGAATATATTGATTTTATTTTAGCTTTAACTTAAGCCTTAGATTTGTTGAAGCAGTATTAAACATCTACTCTTCGGTAATACTTATTTTCTTGCAGAAACTATGAACCTCGTCTGACAAGTGAAGATAATTTTTTTCTAAAGAAGGGAGAATACGCATTTTTGAGGGGATTTTAAATTTTGAAGTAAACACACATAAAACTACCAAATCAACTCTTTGCCTGAAGCTATCAGGAAAAAAACAAAAAGCAAAGGGCCTCAGAAATAATTCCCCCAAACTGTATTCTTTACAACTATATCATTCTAAAAACTTCGTAAGTTCAAACAATGCTGAGGAACTCCCAGGCTGTGTACAACATTAAAAATTATTTATCTTTCTAAAGAAAACATTAAATCTGACTCTGATAAAGGGCAAGCATGCATGGAAAAACACAGATAAGAGACAGTGTTCTGAAGGAGTGTAAATACTGGCTTCTAGTAATTTCCATGGCCCAGTATATCCCTATGCCCTGTGGTTTGGTTCCAACTTGAGACTTGCCAGCATTCTTATAATTCATTCCCATTTTTGTTTAAACTATTTAGGATTAGATCTCTGTCAGAGCCAACCACTGGTTGCATTCATAATGCAGAATTTGCCATAAAACTGGATACCACTGCCCTAAAAATCCATCCATCCATCCATCCATCCATCCATCCATCCATCCATCCAGGATCTGAGCCTGAAGTCAAATGCCATGTTCTTCATGAGGTCCTCCCTGACCCCTCCACCAGGAAAGTCTCTCCTCTTACACAACTTCAGTTATAATTCTTTTAAAGTTTTTAATAATTTTTAAAGTTATTTACATACAAAATGCTTATATTTCCAATATAAGTTCAGTAAACTATTTCCATATAGTTCAGTAAACTATAAACTTCCTAAAGACAAAGGACTTTAATAGATGCTACTCTATAACTGCTATGCCTTCCCCCAGTGCATGAACTTATTAGGGGCTCAGTAATGGAATACAGAGAAGGTGCAAGAACACAGGGTCTGGAGTCAGATGCCAGAGCAATCCAGCTCCTAACTCAGGGTGTGATTCTTGAGTATTTCCTTAATCTCTCCATCCTTGGTTCCTTATATGAAAAAATGGGACAGTAATAGTGTTAACTTCATAGTGTTATTTCAAAGGTCGAACAGTGTAAAGGACTTAGTAGTGTGCCTAGCACATAATAAATGCTAGTGGCTAACATCTCTAAAGTTCAGTCTCTCCAAAAGCTTATGAATTCAGAACTCTGGGTCTAGGTAAGTCATTTTAGTAAAGTTTAGTTTTTTTTTTTTTTAAATTAAAGCTGACAAAATGACAAGGGCGACTCTCTAGGTTCCCCCGATTGTTGATGAGATTCCTAAGGTAATTCCTATGGTAATATTTGAGTGACACGCAAAGTTGGACATGAGCTACTGACTGAATATGGAGCACACACATTCTTAAATTTGTAAACAGACTCTTTGAAATTATAATGTCTCTTGTGAACACTTGCAAAACTTTATAAGGTTTGTCATAAGGTATTCTCATTCTGAATAAAACTCTAAGCCTTAAATCCTTGCTCAAATCTGTGCTGAAAAGCAAGATGGTTCAACCACACTGTGTGAGAGAGAATCAGAGAAATATAATCTGCTGCATTTTCTGTTACAAAACCCCATAACTATAGAATATATTTGCTTAATAAATGTACTTTTTACAGTACAATAAAATTTTAAAACATCTCAGAACAGGGGAAACAGGTAGCCCAGCAATGACATGCAATGGTCTTATAGGCAGATGCCCTTTGCTTTCCAAAGAAGAGAGAGACCAAACTCTGCCCATGGTATGGCAACCAGCTCTGGTTTATTCTCCCTGTCTTCAAAAAGTCATTATTAGCAGTTTCAGGCAACAGTGACCCACTGTCCATGAATAATGTTTACACTCAGCAGAAATGTTCTTGAATTTTGCCCCTTAATCAGGGGAAAGAGAAGGAGCTTGTTGCTTGCAAAGTATTTAAGCCTTGGAGTTACATGGGTCAGACGAGTTCCTGCCTTGTTCTAGCTGCATCCTAACTGAATGAAACTGGCATTGAGTCATTCATTTATTTTTTCATTCAGGAATCTACCAAACATTTACTGGGCATCTATATCTTAGACACTAAAAGTGGTTTAAGTCTGTGATTCCCACCCCTCACGTTGTACATTAGAAACATCTGGGGACTTATAAAGCATAGATGTGGACTTCATTCCAAGCCCGTAGAATATTTGGGGTAGAGCTCCAGCATTTGTATTTTTTAAAAGTTCTACAGGTGGTTTAGGTTTGCCAAGGTTGGGAACTACAGGTATAGCAGCTCCTAAGTGAGGTACACAAACCTTTGTAGGAGCTCATAGGCTCAAGGAGAGATGGAAAAGTAGACAGGCACTCACAAACTAGTGGTATTTTTATGATGACAGGAAAGATATGGGACTTGGGGAACACAAAAGAGGACACTTCACTGAGAGTAGGTGTAAACTGGCTCAAAGAGGGAAGGCTTCCTCTAGCATCTGGTTCAGAAGCTGAACCTTGGGCCCAATTTCAGTGATTCTACTCTGTACCATTCAGCTGCCCTTCCTCCAACAGTGACTCCTCTTAGATCTCAAGCATCTAATTCAGCCTAAGGATGGAATATGATGTCTTCCTGACAGGCACTGGAGGCAGATTGTTTGACTCTTCCTTTGGAATCTCTGTTGACCTGAGTCTCTGTGACCTGTCTCATGGCCTCCCCCTCCAGCTTCACTACCCAGCAGGTGTTGTGACCTGTGTCTCAGGCAGTGAATCCTAACCCATGCCAAGTTTCCCTGCTGATGCAGCATCTTTTGAAGGACATTACTCATCTCAACATAGAGAAAAAAAGCTGTTTTAGATTTAGCAACTCATTGTCTTCCAGGACATTGCTGCCATAGGACTGCCCTGTGTTGGCAATGGAAGAGGAGGTATTGAATGAGAAGCACTGTGTTCTAAGGAGGGTTTTAGAGATGAAAGATCAGAGAGAACTCTTCCCTCACAGGAATGGCTTCTTATTTTCTGGAATCAAGATTTGCAACTAGAGCTTCCAGAGAATCAGAGAGTCAGGGGAACCCCTTAAGGATAGAGATAGTAGTGATTCCAAAAGACTTATACTGCCCTAGTCAAAGTGTCTACAAGCAAATCTGGGCCTAAATTTGGAAGTGATGCAGCTGTGACTTTTTTCTTGTTTAAAAATTAATACAATTTCAAACTTGTAGTTGCTTTTCTTGAAAAATAATTGAAAACATTCTACTACTCATGTTAGGCGCATGGTTAAATACAGTGTAGCCTAACTATGTGATGGGAAACTATGCATTCTTTACCACTTTTACTTTTAGAGATGTTTAAAGAACACATGAAAGTATTATATAATATCGGAAAAAATCAGACCACATTATAATATACCATATGGTGTATACAATGCCAGGACATTGATGACAATGGGGGCTGGCCAGTCCAGCGTAGGATCAAGACAAAGCCAACTCCATAAAGACATGGGCAGGGCTCCAGGTCTCAGATAAATAAGCTGAGAGGGTTAAAGCATCAGAAGTAGATCAAAGGTCTGGAAATCTGGGTATGAACCTCTGTGGCCAGGGGAGATCATAGTACCTATTTAGAATAAGTAGGAATGAGCACTTAGATTTGGTAATAAAGACAGTGGAAATGCTGTATTCAGGAAGTCAGAGAAAAGTCATGCTCAGGAGTGAGCTTTCAAGAGGTTTATTTAAACAGAAAAGTCCTTTGTATCTTTACCATCTGTGTGTGAAAGAGTTTGGAGTAGCAATGTCTACAGATAACTGGAATATTAGCAACAAAAGTATTTCCTGTAAATGGCTAAAAAAGAGTGCAATGCTACAAACAGGATTTTGACAGCAGTGTAACTTTGGAATGATAAACAACCTGATAAGCATCTCTTAATACATATAATAAGTATGTTCTTCCAAAGTTTCCAGTAAAGCAGTTTTCTGAATATGAAATATTTTTCTCATTAAAAATTCAAGATTCTATTCCTATATGATAAAAAAAAATATCACTAACAGAATTCTGGGGAGATGGCTGAAATAGTGGCAGTCTAATTTTGGGGTCTTCCTAAATACACAAAAGGCATAAGGGAAACTACTCACTGAAATCAAATACCTAAGAAAAGTATTTACCATGAAACAGGTGCCAAGGTAGCCCTATGAACCCCTAAATATGAGGATGGATGCAGGAGGCACCACCAACAGCCATGAGGCCTTTGAATAACTGGAGATGGGGACATCTGACAGACTTGAGAATGAGAAAACCCCAATACAGCCAGCAGGTACTTACTGGAAGGTCCTGAGGGCCAACTTGAGATAGCAACTGGAATTTGGAGAGGATTTGCCCAATCTGAGAACAGGTGAGTACATGAGGAACAGAGTAAGGACCTAAGGGTAGGAGCAACCTAGCCCCATGCACCCTCCACACTGCTTCTACCTGTCCTTTGGCCTAAGGAATAGAACTGAAGTCCAGCCTTGCCTCTGGGCCCAGTGGCCAATTTGCAGGAATATAGGAGGATATGCTGAATCACCTACTACATCCTCAATCAAGAAAATCCAGACTGGGAGATTCTACAATCTAGCAATCCATATTCTTCAAAAGATAAATTGTAAAGGCAAGAAAGAGATGGAGGAGGAACTCATAAATTAAAGGGCTTTAAAAGCCATCAAATTAAAAGGAATGACAAGATGAAACTCTAATGTCTAAAGATACTCTTCAGTATAAAGACATGCAAGGGAATCAATTACAAAAATAAGGACAGTGGTTCCTTTGGAAGGATGATGGGTGTGTAATTGACACAGGGCATATGGAGAAGCTTCTGCAGTGTCTGGAAAGTTCTCTTTGTTGATTTTTTTTTCCAATCCTAGCCAAGAGATTTATTTATTTATTTATGTATTTATGTATTTATTTAATTTACATCCAAGTTACTTAACATAGAGTACAACAATGATTCAGGGGTTCATTCCTTAATGCCCCTTACCCATTTAGCCCATCCCCCTCCCACAAACCCTCCAGTAACCCTCTGTTCTCCATATTTAAGAGTCTCTTATGTTTTTTCCCCCTTCCTGTTTTTATATCATTTTTGATTCCCTTCCCTTGTGTTCACCTGTTCTGTGTCTTAAAGTCCTCATATGAGTGAAGTAATATGATATTTGTCTTTGACTAATTTCACTTAGCATAAAACCCTCTAGTTCCATCCACATAGTTGCAAATGGCAAGATTTCATTCTTTTTGATTGCCAAGTAATACCCTGTTGTGTGTGTGTGTGTGTGTGTGTGTGTGTGTGTACCACATCTTCTTTATCCATTCATCCATTGATGGACATTTAGGCTCTTTCCATACTTTGGCTATTGTTGATAATGCTGCTATGAACATGGGGGTGCATGTGTCCCTTCGAAACAGCACACCTGTATCCCTTGGATAAATGCCTCGTAGTGCAATTGCTGGGTCATAGGGTAGTTCTTAGTTTTTTGAGGAACCTCCATAATGTTTTCCAGAGTGGCTGCAACAGCTTGCCTTGCCACCACCAATGCAAAAGAGATCCTCTTTCTCTGCATCCTTGCCAACATCTGTTGTTGCCTAAGTTGTTAATGTTAGCCATTCTGACAGCTGTGAGGTGGTATCTCATTGTGATTTTGATTTGTATTTCCCTCATAATGGGTGATATTGAGCATTTTTTCATGTGTTTGTTGGCCATCTGGATGTCTTCCTTGGAAAAGTGTCTATTCATGTCTTTTGCCCATTTCTTCACTGGATTATTTGTTTTTTGGGTGTTATGTTTGATAAGTTCTTATAGATTTTGGATACTAACCCTTTATCTTATACACCATTTGAAAATATCTTCTCCCATTCCGTCAGTTGCCTTTTAGTTTTGCTGATTGTTTCCTTCACTATACAGAAGTTTTTTATTTTGATGAGGTCCCAGTAGTTCATTTTTGCTTTTGTTTCCCTTGCCTCTGGAGACGTGTTGAGTAAGAAGTTGCTGCGGCCAAGATCAAAGAGGTTTTTGCCTCCTTTCTCCTCGAGGATTTTGATGGCTTCCTGTCTTACATTGAGGTCTCTCATCCATTTTGAGTTTATTTTTGTGTATGGTGTAAGAAAGTGGTCTAGGTTCATTCTTCTGCATGTCGGTGTCCAGTTTTCCCAGCACCACTTGCTGAAGAGACTGTCTTTATTCCAATGGATATTCTTTTTTGCTTTGTCAAAAATTAGGTGGCCCTACATTTGTGGGTCCATTTCTGGGTTTTCTACTCTGTTCCATTGATCTCAGTGTCTGTTCTTGTGCCAGTACCATACTGTCTTGATGATTACAGCTTTGTAGTACAGCTTGAAGTCTTGGATTGTAATGCCTCCTGCTTTGGTTTTCTTTTTCAAGATTGCTTTGGCTATTCAGGGTCTTTTCTGGTTCCATACAAATTTTAGGATTGTTTGTCCTAGCTCTGTGAAGAATGCTGGTGTTATTTTGATAGGGATTGCATTGAATATGTAGATTGCTTTTACATTGACATTTTGACATTTTGACAATATTTGTTTTTCTATCCGGGGGCATGGAGTCTTCTTCCATTTTTTGTGTGTCTTTTTCATTTTCTTTCAAAAGCTTTCTATAGTTTTCAATGTATAGATTTTTCACCTCTCTGGTTAGATTTATTCCTAGGTATTTTATGTTTTTTGGTGTAATTGTAAATGAGATTGATTCCTTGATTTCTCTTTCAGTCGCTTCATTGTTGGTGTATAGGAATGCAACCGATTTCTTTGTGTTGATTTTATATCCTGCAAGTTTGCTGAATTCATGAATCAGTTCTAGCAGTTTTTTGGTGGAATCTTTAGGGTTTTCCATATAGAGTATCATGTCATTTGCGAAGAGTGAAAGTTTGACCTCCTCGTGGCCGATTTGGATGCCTTTTATTTCTTTGCATTGTCTGATTGCTGAAGCTAAGACTTCCAACACTATGTTGAATTAACAGTGGCAAGAGTGGACATCCCTGTCTTGTTCCTGACCTAAGTGGGAAAGCTCTCAGTTTTTCCCTCTGTGTTGATTTTGATTTTGTCTTCATATTTTTTATGAAGTTCTTTATATCTATTTTACAGTTAGAAGGTATAAAAAATACTTAAAAACCATGAGATCCATTGATAATACATCTAAAAATAAAAACATTAAAATACTCACTTGACATTAGAATGATGGTGCCCACTTAACCTATATTCTTAGTGTCTCATTTCTATGAGATTGCTTTGGGATGGTAGGAGACTCTTCCTACTCTTAACCTCCTTATTCTTAACCTTCTCCCTTTCAGCCTGGTGAAATTAATCTATTCTTGTAAAAAACTAGAAACATTTGTGTTTATTATTCTGAGTAGTGTGTTAAAGAGCTATTATGATAATTAAGGTGTTTAGAAAGAAAGCTATCTCCTATATTTCTAGGCTGCAAAGCTCCATGGAAACCACTTAGAGCTTTGCTTTCTTTGGATGCTTTCTTGGTCCTTTGAAGGCAGTGAAGAAGCTGATCTCTTCTCAATAGCTGTTAATTGATGGAAAAAGGGTTTCCTATTGAGTCTAAGCCAGGGTGAACCAGTGACAGAAGATGCTAGTGAGGAGGGCAGAAATAGAAGAGTGGGGGGCTGACTAGGGGATCACAAGAAGAGTGAAGTGGGGGGGAGTGTACAAGTCAGTCCTTTTGTTCTTCTCAGGTGGGACAGTGGGAGGGGGATGACTAGAAATCACTGCGATAGATTGTAAAGACTAGGCTATTCTCACCTTCACTCTTTACTTGTCTTTTTCTACTTCCACTTCTTCATTTTCAGGGGGATCAGGTCTTAGATGAATGGTGGAGGCCCAAGGCTGACACCTGGGTGATTTGTTAAATTCAACAGCACTGATAAAACTCCTTTAGGGAGTAGAGGTAGGAGGGAAGTGAGATGAATATCTGGATCATTTTTCTGTTGACCTAGTCAATGAATGTCAAAGTTACTTTTTATGAGTAGCCTGTAGGAGACACTGATGCAAATAAGACTGTTGCTACACCACTTTGCCTGCTTTTTGTCTTTGTTTTCTTCCTGTCCTGTAATGATCTGCTAGTCCTGGGTGTGGACTACCCAGTAATTTTGTGTGTGGCCAGTTCTCCCAGGAGATTTTCTTCTTGATGTTAGAAACCCAATTATACTATCCTTTGGATTTTCTGTAACATCTAGCAGGGTTCCTGGCATAGAAATCATCAAATATGCTTGTCACTTATTTGACTAATTTTACTCCTATCCATTGCATGACATGCCAGGTGTTCTTTGGAATTGAAGAATTAATTGCTAGAAAGAAAGCAGTAGTTTAATCTAATCTAACCTATTAGAGTATAGATTACCTGACAGTAGGGGCTGAAGTATTCAATGCTGTGTCACCAACATCTAGTATAGTGCTTGATCCATGATAAAAACTTAGCTTACATCAGTCCCAAGAATGAATAAATGATCAAACTATGAATTCTCTTAAGTTATAAAATAGATGATTTTTTAAGAGAAAAAATGCTTCTTTTATATAATAGATAAAACCCTGATTAGATGTTCCATAACTCAGTTTATTTTATTGTTTATCAATAAACACCTGAAAAAAGAAGCCACCAAAAAAGTGAATTGTAGTGAGTATTCAGGTGTTATAATTACTCTGCCTTCAGCAATATGAAAGTACTATATGGAAAAGAAATGTAAAGGGCCTCCTATTATGTAATCTCATCTACCTGAGCTCTCCAAATAGACCTTCTGCTCCAGCCTATCTGGCTTGTTGCCTCTTACCCTGAACAGAGCCTGCTTGTTACTATCTCTTTGCCTTTGGTGATACCATTTTGTGTTCATAGAAGATCCCCTTTTCTTCTCTAAATCATAGGCCTCCATGAATATCCCTCCCTAGACTTTGCTTTACTACACAGTGTTCCCTGGATAACAACTCTATTCTTTTGGGATTTAGACAGACCTCACTCTAACAAGACCAAGGAACAGTCCGAGGCTTACTATGTTCCCACACTAATATGTGCTACTTTGAAATGACATTCTTCTAGTCCCATGCTTACCTACTATGCTCTGGTGAATTAAGACTACTTTGAAATAGGAATGGTACCCATTATTCTTTTTGGCTAAAGCACTTAGTAGAACAAGGGGTTAATAAATGACCATATGCTTGCTAGCTTACACCTATGAAATCTGTTTTTAAAAACAAAAATAATCACTCAAGGGGCACCTGGGTGGCTCAGTCAGTTAAGCATCTGATTTTGGCTCAGGTCATAATCTCATGGCTTGTGGGTTCAAGCCCCATGTTGGGCTCTGTGCTGACAGCTCAGAGCCTGCTTCAGATTCTGTGGCTCGGTCTCTCTCTGCCCCTCCCCCACTCATAGTCTTTCTCTCAAAAATAAATGAACAGTACAGATTGTTTTTAAAAAATCACTCAATCATGTTAAAAGCAGAGGAGGAAGTTAATCTTTTCATTGTCTTTAATTTAAATAGTATAGCTAATTGTTGTTCTCTTCAGATTACAATGAAGGTAATGGTTCATTACCATTGCAATGGTTCATAACCATTGCAATGAATTGCAATGGTTAGGGATAGGCAAGAAAGAAAGAATGAGAAGACCATATTTTTCCTTACTCTATAGGTAAGACTCAGGAAGAAAAGACCAGAGGTCCTTCATTTCCAAAGAGTCAGAAACATAGATAAAATAGACTTAACACATGCCCACAGAATTTGACTAGAAGTAGGGAAGAAGTTCTTACTGTCTAAATGATGAAACACTGGCCACCTAAAGGAGATTTTAAAAAGTAGTATATACAACGATGTGTTTTGGGTGGTTTAAACATTTGACTACTGTAAGGATAATTGCTTTCTTGAGGTTCTTCCAGGATCCTGGATCCACGCTCATCAAATATAACTGGAGAATCTTATTTTTCTTTTCTTTTTTTTTTATTAAAACATGTTTTTAATGTTCATTTTTTGAGAGAGGGACACAGTGCGAGCAGGGGAGGGGCAGAGAAAGAGAGAGACACAGAATCCGAAACAGGCTCCAGACTCTGAGCTGTCAGCACAAACCTGACGTGGGAGTTGAACCACAAACTGCAAGATGATGACCTGAGCCGAACTTGGACACTTAACTGACTGAGCCACCCAGGCGCCCTGTGAGAATCTTATTTTTCAAAACTTGGACAGTGTTACCAGGGTTAGAGGAAAGGTTCTTACCTTTTATGCTATTATAGATAAAAATAGTAACAATGTTTGCAAGGAGATGCTGAGGAAATAGAAATTACATCACAGATTTACAAAAGATACAAGTGAAAGCCAAAAAAAGTCACATGTAGCAGAAACTGCTCAGGCTTTATCTTTTCTTGATTGTAACTGCAAAGCTGGCATAAATGCTCATGTTTAGTAGAGGACATCCTGGATGTGGAATCTTGAAAAAGGGATTTGTGTTTTAGTCAGTAGTGACTAGACTTTGAGTGACTCTTTAACCTTTCTGAACCTCTATTTTCTCTATTGATGAGATAGGAATGATAATATTTCTCTACCTATGTTTCTGTGAGGATCAGGTAAGATCATGAATACATATATATTTGATAAATGCTAAAATCTCCTATTACTGTAAGGTCTGAGGCTTATTATGAGGGGGTAAATCAGGAAGAAGTGGGGAGGTGAGAAGACTAATAGAGGAGACCATTTGGATTTTTTTTTTTTTTGGCAGTAGCACAATTGCTAATTTTTTTCATTAAATATTTATTGAGCACCAGACACCAAGGGTACAGAAATGAACAAAACAGGTAAATACTCCTACTGTCATTTTCAAAGGAAAACAAACTCTTAAGTGTATATGTTTTACACTAATCAAAATTATAAATGGTATTATGAATCCTCTATACCAAAGGAGTTTTATAAAAGATTTCCATGAACAAATATATGTGGAAATATTGTTGCTAGGTCCTCCTCATGAGGCACATTAGAAAAGTAAAAATTAGAGGAGACTGCTTAACTGATAATTTTAAGCCCAACGTCCCTAAACAAATTTGACTTCACAGCCTAGATTTTGGTTCTGTATTTTTTCCCCTTTTATCTTTTTTTTTAATGTTTTTTATTTATTTTTGAAGGAGAGAGACACCGAGCATGAGCAAGGGAGGAGCAAAGAGAGAGGGAGACATAGAATTTGAAGCAGGCTCCAGGCTCTGAGCTGTCAGCACAGAACCTGATGCGGGGCTTGAACTCAGGAACTGTGAGATCATGACCTGAGCTGATCGGAAGCTTAGCTGGCTGAGCCACCCAGGCGCCGCCCCCCCCCCCCCCCCCCGATATCTTTGATCATCACCCATAAAACAAATGGGAAACAATGCTCTCTTCTTTACCTTGTACTTCTTAAGTAGAAGGACTTTGCTATTCTATTTAGCCTAACAGTCGCTAACTTCTGGTGATATATGGACATATATCCTGGTGTCCTCTAAACGGACATGAACTTTAGGAGCTTGATCTTGATGTTTAAAATAGAGTCTGACAGGGGAGTGATCAAATCTTTCTAAAAAGAGAAGGGAGAATTTATGAAATGTAGTAAAAATTATAGCAAATCAACCAAAACTCAATTTTTAGAACTTGAAGTTTATAGTTCTTGGGCTAAATCAGCAAAAATTAAACTAAATTCTTTTAGGAAAACTTCAATAAACCTTTTCTAATGCTGCTTCCTTCTGCTTGAGTCAACAGAACTTGAATCCATCCAAATCATACATACTGTATGTGCACCGGTCTCCAGATGGTATAAAACTGTGGGATTATACTCAGGATTTGCATGGGGTTTTTACTCTGAAGTTGTAGCATCCTAAAGCAATGTCATATAATCTTAGAATTGAAAAGGACCTTAGAAGTTAAAATATTCCACTCATTGCAGGAGTCCTTTCTACAACAAGCCTGGACAGTTTTGACCAGTCTCAGCTTAACTGCTTTCTACCATGTGGACATCACTCTCTAAAAAGGCATCCCATCCTTTACTGTATCGTTCCCATGATTAGTACTTTTTCCTACTATTAAGCCGAACTCTCTCTGGAATATATCTAACACCTCATTTTTTTTTGAAAGTCATCGTGCTCCATGAAAATTAGATACAGTGGAAAATGACTTTCATTATTAGCTGGACTTAACAGGAGTTTTATATAATCAGAATAAAAATTATATATAATGTATTTGTATTTCTAACACCTGAAATCATCCCCCTGTGATATCTCTGGTACAGTGTATTAATACTTTGTTCACTAATTTATTTACTCAAATAGTACCCTTTTTTTAAGTTTATTTTTATTTGAGAGAGAGAGAGTGAGGGAAGGGCAGAGAGAGGGGGAGACAGAATCCTAAGCAGGCTCTGCACTGTCATAGCCTGATGTAGGGTTCGAACTTAGGGACTGTGAGATCATGACCTAAGCTGAAACAAAGACTCCAACACTTAATTGACTGAGCCACCCAGGCGCCCCTCAGATAATATTCTGAGCTACTGTGTTTTAGGCAATAGGTTATCAGTTCTGAGAAGATCAAAGTTCAATTTTGTGTTGTCGTTATTACATTTCACACATCTGGGGCTTTCCTGCCCCCTTGTACAATGCCTCAGGGATGAGATGATTCTCCAGGCTTAATAATTCCCACTCCCCTTCCATATCAAATGGATCTCCCAGATTTATCTGTGGGATCCATAAACAGAGGACCCCCAAGCCCTGGGCTAAGACAGCCCTGTAAGAGTGGAGAGGCTAATGCAGCAACAACTGTGGCCTGGAGGTACTGTGGAGTATCTTTCTACGAGAGGATCCTGGGTCCTAAAGGTGGAGGAGGGTTTGTCCTCCAGCCAGTATTTCATACTTATATGCCATTAAAAATATGACTTTTTGGTAGATATAATCTGTAAAATAGAACTTACAAGTATTTTTAGACTAGCTCAAATCCCATCCGATTCAGCTAGATTTAGTCATGTTGGATGTTTGGCCAAAATTACTTGTTAGTACAATCAAAATATTCAAACCACACCCTAAATAGACAGTTATAACTGGTACTGAAAGAATTTTATTCATTGAAAGTTCTTGGTCATTTTCATATTTAACATTCATTATACTGTGAGGAAACCTCCTGGTTACTTCATTTTTTCTTTATTTTTCAAGAGATCAGGTGATTTAAAAAATGAGTAAAAGATTCTTTTTCAATTAGTCAGCTACATTTCTGTACAATATCAAGTAAGCCATTCAAAAAGTGAGTCTGTTCAAATGAGCCAAAGAATGAATCAAATAGAAGCTGGATAAGAATTTTAAATTATTTCTGGAGAACAATGTTATGTGCTCACATCACTAAAACCACTCTTAGCTTGAATGGATGGAAATGTATTTCCATTTAGTTTTCATAGCAAAATAAGAGGGGAAAACACAGTTACCTTAGTTAATTTAAACAAAAATAATAAAATATCAGTAATTCCATAATTAAGAATCCGGTTATAAAGTACTTACTAGGCATTGTCCTATGAGCTTTACATATGTTCATTTAATCTTCTCCCCATGCACACTTGGGGATACTATTATCCTCATTTTACAGATGAGGGAATTGAGACATTGAGGAGTAAATACCATACCCAATGTTACATAGTTAGTAAGTGGCAGACTCAGGACTTGAGGAAATATGACCATATTTACAAATGAAAGTTCAATTTCTTCAAAAAAATTAAACACATTTAAAATATATTAGCATTTCCTTTGTATTTGAGCACATAACTCTTTGGATTCTAGGGTAATTGGATGATCCATCATACCTAGCGATCTCTACTTCCTACCTTTTGATTCTGCCTCATCCAGGAATTGGTACAAAGTCCATCTTTCTGAGATTAAAGTGTATTACCTAGAGTCAGGACCAGGACCAATTTTATTGCCTTCTGAAACTTAGTATAGCAAATGCACAATGAATCTTTTTTTTTCCTTAAAAATATGGTGACTCAGTCATGAAAACATGTCCAACTGGACTCTCCTTTTAGGATTTTATTATTAAACATATTAATATTTTTCATGAAGTGGTCTACATTTTTACCTGACTAAAATAAAAAGATGTTTTCCAATGCATATACAGGGGTTGTGCAGAATAAAGAAGTAAAAGGTGGGAAGACTTGGGGAGGAGGCTTAGAATCATCTTACCTTTACTTAAGCTCCCTCCAAGCTTGATTGTCTGAGGAGAGGGGCAAGGTATCATTGACTCCAAGGATGACTCCACTCTAACACAAATGCCTATAAATTGAGGAAAGGGGTGGTACAGAGGCCTTGGGGACTGATGCCAAACTCCTTAGTTGTGGAAGTTGTATTCCTTAAATGTGGAAGTTACAAAACTACATAATCTCTAAAAATACTATAAATTCATACTCTGTCTGGATGGCCTTTTATACCATTTTGATTAAGTTGTATTAATTGCTTGGTGGTTGTTTTTAAGAATTGGGAAGGGAGGTAGAAAATTCTGTTTCCCATAATAGGCTCTGAGCATAGAAGAAGCTTTAGGCTGTATAAATGTTTCATGGGATTTTGAATTGTACTAAGAGGAAAAGTCTGCCATTGATGTTCTATCACATCATGTCTTGGATAGTTGTGTCAAATCAACATGATGCAACAGTCTGAAATTGAAATCTAAGTTTGAATTCCAATCAGTAGACTTATAAGTCTATAATGGTAGTAAATGATTTCTGGAGGGATATACATTATCTGGGTAGCCTTTAGCCATGCTCGTGTGTAAAATGAATCTATGAATGACTAAGCATTGAGTGAAGGAATAAGTGAATTAAGGAATGAATAACTGGGCTGCTGGTGAATTATTATTGATTGATGACTTTAATATTCTGTACAACCTAGTTATATCTCCAAGTATCGATGTGATTCTACTTCTATACATCCACTTTTGCAGTTCTTTCCTTCCCTAAGATTGGGAGCAAATACTGTTGTTGGCTGTATTTTTCCAAGCATTCCCCAACGCTAGGGCAAATATTAAGCAATGTATAAACATCTGTTGAATTAATATCCTTAGTTTCCTATCTCTGTTACTAATATATCCACACAAATAATAAGGGGGTCTATTAGACTTTATATCTTAATTCTGCTACTCATATCAAATAACCAGCCGCAGGCTGATGAGAAAGAATAACGACTGTAGACCATAATTGGTTTTACTCACATGTCCACAGAATTACTCTAAGTGTTTGGAAAATTAGCTTTCTGATGAAAGCTTTGCATAGTGGAAAATGGCCTGTGTTTGTACTTGGAAGAATTTAGATTTGAGCCCAATTCCAACCCTCTTGATGTGGCTCTTATAAGTCACCAATCTCATCCTGAACCCTGTCCCCTCATCTGGAAGTGGATATAGTCTCATGTTCCTCATAGGGTCACTGAGAAGATCAAGTGGCCTACCCGGGTATGATTTATATAATGGAAATTTACACCATGTTTGCTTAGAATTCACTAACCTTGCCATAAAAATAGCTGTAACATTCACCTGCTAATCTCCAAATTGGCTGACTCCAAAAGACAAGAAAAATTGACTTCATTTTCCATTTCCAGGGCATCTGGCTCTTCTTCCCCACTTTTGAGTTTCTTCACAGTGACTTTCCTGCCTTTTGACAGCACCATTTTATTTCCTTTCTTTAATGATATAGGACATGTTGCTTATAGTTTTGCTCTGTTTAATGTGGTTCTGCCTCAGGGGTTATTACTGCTAGGGGGATGCTCTATCAAGTTACCTTGCCTTTTCAGTTAAAGAGATTTGAAGGTGTTTATAAACCAAGGGAATGAAATGACTTCAGGTGGAAAATAAAATGAAACGAGGCGTAAGTGAATCCTGCAAGATAGTAATGCCATTTAAAGCTAAAATGGATCTAATGTGTTCAAAATCATAAAATTTTACACTGTAAACATACATGTAAACAGCCAAGCTGTCCCACAGAAACTGACTTGAAATCACTTACATAATATTGTTTGTGAACAAAAACGAAACTGAAAGTAATTAAAATAACCCTCTTTTGCGGGGATAACAGGCAGGGATCAAATTTTCAGGTCCTTCTATTATAGGCTAAAAGGCAAAAGTCATTTTAACTGAAAGTTAAATATGAGAAAAACCTGAGGAAAATACGTAGGCCTGAACATCAACTTTGGCAGGAACGAAAGTGCTTTTGTTTTTCTCTCATAAAGGGTTTCCTTTATTTTAGCTTTCAGTTTTGTTTGGCTTTGGTGCAGTCTACATGAAGATCCTCCTATAAGGCTGTAAAACACATGCTTTCATTTGGAAAAGAACATTTTTATTGACTCCATACTTTGCTCTAATGCTTTTGAAGTACTCCTTTTATCTAGAGATTTCAGCCTGGGAACACATTACTACCAGAAGAAAATGTCTGCAATTATAGTTTATAGCCAACACCATGAATTGGCTACACGTAGCTCTTATCATAGGGAGTGCCCCTTGTGTAAGACTTAACAGTGGTTCTCAAAGTGTGGTTTCTGGACCAGCAGCATGCACAGCTCCTGGGTACTTGCATAAATGCAAATTCTCAGACTCTATCCACCCAGACCTAATGAATGAATATCTCTGAGTGGGGTCCACAAGTAATTATGACATACACTAAAGTTTGAGAACCACAAGCTTGTGGTTATGGAAACCCTAAATGAGGTGACACATTTCTTGCCCCACCCCAGTTTCATTGAGATAATTGACATATAATACTGTATAAGTTTAAGGTATATAGCATGATAGCTTGACTTATATATAATGTGAAATGATACAATAGGTTCAGCTAATATCCATCATCTCGTATAGATAAAATACAAAGAAAAGAAGATTAAAAAAAAAGTTCGTCCTTGTGATGAAAACTCTTAGGATCTACTCTCTTAACACCTTTCCTCTATATCTTACAGCAGTGTCAGCTACTGTCAAAATGTTGTGCATTACATTGCCAGCATTTATCTTATTACTGGAAGTTTGTGCCTTTGACCACCTACCTCAGTTTCCCCACACCAGTCTCTGGTAAGCACAAGTCTGATCTCTTTTTTTAAGCGTTTTGTTTTAAATTCCACATAAAAGTACATCATACAGTATTTGTCTTTCTCTGACATATTTTTTGTAGCATAAGTGCTTTCAAGGTCTATCCATATTGTTGC
Source organism: Panthera onca (assembly GCF_046562875.1). Taxonomy (NCBI): domain Eukaryota; kingdom Metazoa; phylum Chordata; class Mammalia; order Carnivora; family Felidae; genus Panthera; species Panthera onca. The sequence continues at coordinate 49,739,352 of NC_138344.1, forward strand.
AAATGGTAGTATTTCCTCATTTTTATGGCTGCATAATATTCCATTGTATTCACAAGTTCTTTATCCATTCATCCATGGATAGACATCTCGGCTGTTTCCATGCTTCGCCTGTTGTATATAATGCTGCTATGAAAATGGGAGTGTGTATATCTTTTCAACTTTGTGTTTTTGTTTTCTTTGTATGTATTCCCAGAAGTGGTATTGCTGGATCATATGGTATTTCTATTTTTAACTTTTTGAGGATCCTCCATACTATTTTCCACAGTGGCTGTACCAACTTACATTCCCATCAAGAGTACACTAAGCTTCCCTTTCTTCCACATCTATGCCAGAATTTGTTGCCTTTTGTGTTTTTGATGATGGCCATTCTAAAAGGCCTGAGGTAATATTCATTGTGGTTTGAATTTGTGTTTCCCTAATGATGTTGAGTATTTTTTCATGTTGGCCTTACCATCTTTGGAAAAATCTTTATTCAAGTCCTTTGCCCAGTTGTTTTTGTTTTTGTTTTTGTTTTGCTATTCAATTATATGAGTTCTTTATATATCTTGGAAATTAACTTATCAGATATGTGGCTTGCAGATACTTTTTTTTCCCCATTCTAGTTGTCTTTTCATTTTGTTGATGGTTTCTTTTGCTGTCCAGGAGTTTTTAGTTTGATGTAGTCCCACTTATTTTTTATTTTGTTTCTTGTGGTTTAGGTATCATATTTCTCTTCAAGGCCCATGTCAAGAAGTTTTATTCCTATGCTTTCTTTTAGGCATTTCATGGTTTCAGGTTTTACATTTTAGACTCTAATACATTTTGAGTTAATTTTGAGTTGTGTAAGAAAGGGCTCCACTTTCATTTTTTTTACATGTGAATATCTAATTATCCTAGCATCATTTATTAAAGAGACCATCTTTTCTCCAATGTGTATTTTTTGTTTTTTTTGTCAAATATAAGCTGACTGTACATGCTCGGATTCATTTCTGGGCTCTTGATTCTGTTCCATTGGTCTATATATCTGTTTTTATGCCAGTGCCATACTGTTTTGATTACTGTGGGTTTATAGCATAAGCTTGAAATCATGGAGGGCGATGCCTTCTTTTTTGTTTTTGCTCAGGATGTCTTTGGCTATTAAGAGTCTTTTGTGGTTCCATATAAATTTTAGGAGTGTTTTTTCTACTTCTGTAAAAAATGCTACTGAAGTCTTGATAGACACTGCATTGATCTTAGGATGGAGTTTGGTAGTATTGGCATTTTAACAATATTAATTCTTCCATTCCATGAACATGACATACTCTTCCATTGATGTTTGTCTGCTTCAGTTTCTTTCATCAGTGTCTTCCAGGTTTCAGAGTGAAGATCTTTCATGAGGGAACATATCTCTTACATACATATAAGTGGTTAACATCCTTAGATCCTTCAGATGGTACAGGTCAAGCTAATAGCACTGACAGTCATAATTCACATTTCTCCTTGTTGGCCCAATTCACAAGACTGATGACTTACCCAGAGGACTCACAATGAGTTATAAACAACATATTTTGAAATGCTCAGACTCCATTAGAGACCTTTTGAGGTGCTCGTAGCAAAAGAGTTTTAATGGTATTGATATTTACCCTGCTCTGATATTCAGCCTGTATTTCCAGGCCATTTCTTTCTTTTGAATGGTGGCTTACTCCATGACTTTGCTCATTTCCCCTTGCTGTGTGCCTTTTCTAAGAGCTTGCACCTACTCCCAAGGATTCAATAATTACCTCCTGAATGTAGTTTCCGAACCGACTGCTCTCTTCACTGTATCTTCCAACTTGCCAGTGAATATAGTCACCTTATGTCCTACTGTTAATTCTTGTAGAAATAAATACCATGGAATTTATCATATGACTCAAAACCTCTCTCCATCTACACTTCCACATTTTGGTCAGTGGTAGGTGGCACAGACCTACATTACTTAAGTTTAGAACTCTTTGTCCTTTGCTTGCTTTATCTTGTGATGAGCTATAGATTCTTCCTTCACAATATTTCTCATATTCATCCTTCATCTATTTCTGCTGTTGCTATATTTAGATTGTAAGCATTTAAAGTACAAAATTGTTTTTCTAAAGATTTCCTTTCTTTCCTTCCTTCATTCCTTCCCTTTCCCTTTCCCTTTCCCTTCTATGCAAAAGCAAAACCATAGCATGAGTGTTCCAAATTAACCTGTTTGACCTCTCCTCCTTTCGTACCTCCCACTGACTACAGGTCAATCTCCACACACCTGGGCCTAACATTCACAGCTCTCCAAGTTCTGATCACAACCAATTTCTTTCAACTCTCCTTCATTCATTCCTTCCTACATATTCTTTACTCTAGTGGTTCTTTTTTTAATGTTTATTTTTGAAAGACAGCACAAGCAGTGGAGGGACAGAGGGAGAAGGAGACAGAGAATCTGAAGCAGCCTCTGTGCTATCAGCACAAAGCCCAACATGGGGCTCAAATCCATGAGCTGTGAGATCACGACCTGAGCTAAAGTCAGATGTTCAAACAACTGAGCCACCCAGGCACCCCATACTCTGGTGGCTCTTAAAGTCAGCTGGAGGGCTGGTTAAAACAGATTTTTGGAACCTACCCCTCAACTCAGTAGGTCTTTGGGGGGTAAGGCCCAAGATTTTGCATTACTAATGAGTTCTCAACTATTAATGGATAAACTGCTTATTGCTTATATTCATTTATTGAAAACCTAACTTCCACTATGACTCTATTTGGAGATGGGGCCTCTGAGGAAGTAATCAAGGTCAAATGAGGTCATAAGAGTTGGGTCCTGACCTAATAGGATATGCCCCTATGAAACAGCCACTAGAGATTTCCCTCTCTACTAGGTGAGGACATCATGAGATGGCAGCCACCTGTAAGCTAGGAAGAGGGTTGTCACCAGACACTGAATCAATCAGTACCTCCAGCCTCCAGACTGTAAGAAAATAAATTTCTGTTATTTATGCCACCCAGTCTATGGTACTCTGTTTTAGTGGTCTTAGCTTACCAACATACCAGGAGACCCTGATGCTGCTGCTCCAGGGACTACACTTTGAGAAGCACTTCTCCAGCCTCCTGATGGGTCCTTGTCAAGTTAGCCTCTGCGCCATGCTGACCGGCTTTCCTCTTCCTCCCTTACTCAAACCTCACACATCCTTCAAAGCCTACCATGGGCCACACTTGTTATCTGAAGACTCTCAGCTCTCCTGCCCATAGTTATTTTCTCCCTCCCCTTTGGATCCACCTGATATTTAGCATAAACTACCTTGTATGATTGTTTTTCACTTTACATAGTTGTTATAGCTTCACTGTAAGCTCCTTGGAACAGATAATTTTTCTCATGTCTTACACCCAGCATAGTGCTTTGCAATAGCAAGAGTGAGACATGTTGTTATTTGACAACCATTGCGTGTATGGAGAAGAAGTTCATAAAAACTGCAGTTGTGATTCCTTCAGGTGTCAGTGTCATAGGTTTCTCCATCACTCTGAGAGGCTCTTGGCATTATGAAGTTAGTTTACAGGCAAATGTGCTTGTTGGTTTCCTTGCTTAGTTGTATTTGAAGAGAGTTCTTTATGTTTGTAGAAGAAAGGGGTACTTTTTTGATAGTGCATCTAGCAATAATGATGGTGCAATAAGAATTGGCAATGAGAGACTGCTGTGCACTGTCTCACATGTATTACTACTTGTGATCCTCCCAGCCACACAATGGACTTAGTAATACTACGCTAGCTGCTTTACAGATGGGAAAACTGAAGCTTAGAGAGGGTAAGTGATTGATCCCAAGGTCACAGAGCCAGGCAGAGGTAGTGGAGATGTTTAAGCTGTGACTGTATGGTTACCCGTTCCCGTCTTAACCAAAATATCAGTTCCTTGTCCCTTCTCCTAAATGAGAGCACGTTATGCCAGAGGTTTATACAAGGTTGACTTCCAACCTTTAGAGATTTAGAGTCACTATTTCCATGCCACATGACATAGTTCATATTTCTTTTTCTAAGATAAATCAAGCACTTAATAACAAGGCTTAATGTCTACCGCCAAGGGGTAACTGAAGGAGAAAACATCCCGTCTTTTTTTCAGAAATTAGTTATAAAGGGCATATGGAGGTTGTGAGGCAGTAGTCTGTGGTTTTTCAATTAATGCCACTGACCTCATTGGTCACAAAACCTGCTCTCAGTGAATAAAAAGCAGACATTATGGCTCAGTAGGTACAGAGATACTGTATTGCATTTTGCTTTCTTGACTCAGTGATTTGTAGAATGTTTTTCTGACATTTCAGTTTGTCAGCATTTCCATTGAATTTTCAAATAACTGATTCTAACCTCTGTTTCACTTTCCAATCAGATCTAAGACCAAAATAACAGCAGTAACAAAAACATGAAAAAATACCATAGTTACCCACAGTAAGAAAGTATTATATGATTTTGGAAATATCTGTTTTATCATTGACTTAGCATTTGCTTAATTTTAATGCTTTACATAATTACTCTGATACTTTTCATTAAATAAGATTTAAAATTATTCAGTTACAGATACACATATTATATCTATTATATCTATTATATATATATCATATCTATGTACAAATATAAAGTGCGTGTGTGTTTGTGTGTGTGTGCGTGTATAGTTCCCATTCCAGACAATTCTCCTACCTCCAGAACAATTTTGAGATCTTTTGAATCCTTCAGAGGAACTTTAATTGAGCTGTTTATTCTAGCCCACAGATTTAAATCTAAAGCCCTGAAGGACTTCAAAATGAACTGCTTTGGGTTAATTATACTTTGGAATTCAATTAAACTAATTTACTTTGCATAACAAAGTGTGCTCTTCATATTTCTTTTTTTTAAAAGTTTTTAAATTCTAGTTAGTTAACATACAATCTAATATTAATTTCAGGTGTACAATATAGTGATTCAGCACTTCATACAACACCCAGTGCTCATCACAACAAGTGTTCTCCTTAATCCCCATCACCTATTTTACCCATCCCCCCATTCACCTCCCCTCTGGTAACTAACTGTAAGTTTGTTCTCTAAGGTTAAGAGTCTATTTCTTGGTTTACCTCCCTGGTTTTTACCTTTGCTTGTTTTGTTCCTTAAATTTCATTTATAAGTGATATCATATGACATTTGTCTTACTCTGACTTATTTCCCTTAGCTTAATACTCTCGAGCTCTATCCATGTTGTTGCAAATGGAAAGATTTAATTCTTTTTTATGGCAATGGACACGGGCTTTTTCCATAATTTGGCTATCATAGATAATGCTGCTATAAATTTTGGGGTGCATATATCCTTTCAAATTAATATTTTTATATTATTTGGGTAAATACCTAGTACTGCAATTGCTGGATAGTAGGGTAGTTCTGTTTTCAACTTTTGAGGAACCATGCTGTTTTCCAGAGTGGGTGCACCAGATAGCATTCTCACCAACAGTGCAAGGGGGTTCCCCTTTCTCGGTATCCTCGCCAACACCTGTTATTTCTTGTTTTGTTGATTTTAGCCATTCTGACAGGTGTGAGGTGGTGTCTCATTGTAGTTTTGATTTGCATTTCCCTGATGATGAATGATGTTGAGCATCTTTTCATGTGTCTGTTAGCCATCTGTAAGTCTCCTTTGGAGAAATGTCCGTTCATGTCTTCTGCCCATTTTTTAATTGGATTATTTGAGTGGTGAGTGTTACATGTTCTTTATATGATTCAAAAAGAAATACTGGGACGTTTTGGGATAATTTCGAAGGGCAGAACATTGTAAGTAGGTAGAAAAAATCTACCATAATTTCGCCACACAGAAGTCAACGCGGCTTTATTTTGAAATCTTCTAAAAGAAATTTATTATCCTAAATCTTTATTCCTTTAACAAGAGTTATTTCACTAGCCCATGCCTTTTGTACTGCTAAACTGCAGTGTCAATCTCCCCACATCTCTCCATCACTGTTGCTAGCCCAGCTGCCAAAGTATCAGCCTGAGCCCTTCTTATCTCCCTTCAATCTTTTTTCTGAGATGTCAGAAAAACATTCTACTTTTTCACACTGCACCCTTGCTCAAATTACTTCCATGGTGTCTACTGCTCTTGGGTGAAATGACTGTCTCAAAAGAACACCCAGAGGCAGTATGGAATATCAGAACAATAATTTGAAGATCTTTGACTTCTCAATGTTCTGAGACTCGAGTGAGAAAAAGGTATTTGAAGATGCCTGTAATTGGCAGTAAATGCCAGATGTGAGTGCTTACTTAGATCTTTGAATGCAATGCCAAATGCCAAGTGTTTTGTTTCTAATAGCAAAACAAAAGTAATTAATTTTAGAAAAATATACATTACTTCCAGATTTATTTTAAATAATATCAGCCAGTGAGAGGCAAGTAACAGAGAACACTTAATATTAGAAAACAAGGTTCTAATACCACTGATATTCTTCATGGCCTTGGAATGAGATCTGGTTCTCACCCGACTAAGAAATCAAAAGATGGACCTATTACACAGAGCAACATAGTTGTTGATTTTACATGAGTAGTGTTAGGAAAAAATCTTCCAAATATTTATGTTAAAAAAATGAAAAAATAATAAAAGTATATCTATTCTGACCTATAAATATGTATACTTAGAATACTGCACTAAGAATAATAACTTCCCCCTTGCGTGACATACAACAAATATCTGCTTCATCTGTGCTGTGAGGACTAATCTTGCAAATGATTTTACCAATGACTCCCAGTTGTCTCAGTTTGGCTTCAGGTTTCCAGATAAGTTGAGATGCTGAGCAAGATAAATTGCATTATGAGAAATGGAGATCTGGGATTTTGATGCTCTGGCCAGAATGTAATGGAAATATTCCTGTGAATGAAAAGCTAAAACATTTTTTTTTTCATTCTGGACAGCTCAGTCATCAAAATGTGATGTTTTACCTCACTCCAGAGAGAATTATTCTGATGCTTGACTTGCTTATTTTAATGTATTAATTTTTGACAACCCAAATGAGAGTCAGTATGAAAGAAAAACCTAGCAAAGTCATGAAGATTTGCCTTTGTATCAGCCAGGGTATCAATAGCAAACAGAAACTCAAATTGCAGTAATTTTGGATGGTTTAATAAAGTGACTGCCTGTGAAGGTTTAGATGGGGATTTAGGGAAAAACAGAAGGGGTAGTGGATCTGTTAACACCCACAGTCTGTAAAATATGAGGGGCAGAAGTAGCTACTGGGATCCAGAAGGAGAGAGTTTTCTAGGGAAGAAAGGTACTTTGAAAGGACAGTAAACTGAATGGACCAAGCCCAGAGGGAGCCTGGAGAAGGAATAACTGACCTAGTCTCTCCTCGCATGGAGCTTCAGAGGAGCCCTCTACTGGCTGACCCAATAAGGAAATAAGGAGTAAGAGAGTCCATAGCTGTAACCCATACAGCCCAGCCTCCTGGGAAGAAAAGGGTCCATTAGGAGCGGCAAATGGAAGACATTTAGCCCAGCCTTTCACTGTAGTTTATCTAGCATCTAGCACAAAGGCTGACACATGGTAAATCCTCCTAAAAATGCATCAAATGAAAGCATAGATGAATCACCCAGGGGCCTAAACTGAAAAGAGTCTTGTATTTCATTTTTTTTCCTCATTGCTTTTGAGTTTTATGTTAATAGATCAAATAAAACATGATTTTAAGAGTTTGATAAAAATTTCTAATCCTATTCTTTTAATCTACCTTTATACATCTGTTTGTATTTCTCCATTGGCATTCAGTATATTTTACCTTGTACAAAAACTGAATAGCATCAGCCATCAAATTGTAAGCTTTCTTCCTAAGGGAACACACACACACACACACACACACACACACACACACACACTTTGGGTGCTCTGCAGTGTCTAGCACAGGGCTGTGAACGTATTTACTTTGAATAAAGGCTTGTCGAAGGATTTGTAATTGTATAAATTCAAATATAAGGACTATGGTCATACTGTATAATTTTTAATTTCCTGCATTTAATTTTCTACCATTCATTTTTTCTAAAATTCACTGATCATCCACTTTGCATCTAGCACATAGATTTCAATGAAGAGTAAGCAAGGTCTCTGTCCTCCTACGGCTTACATTGGGATAGGAGAGAAATATAAACCAACAATCATTCTATGATTCAGTGTGCTAAGGAGAGTTACAAAATGGTACTTATGCTGGTGAAGAACAAGGGTGGTGAACAGTAGAAGAGGGAGGGTAGTCCAAAGCAGCAATATCCTACACACAGACACAATAGATTGCAGAGGAATGAAATCAGGCTATATTAGAAAAGGTTTTCTGAAAGCAGTATGCATTTCCTTACATTCAGCTTGACTTTCTATAATGTAATTATTCTCCATTAATATTTAATTTTTTTTAAATGTTTATTTTTGAAAGAGAGAGAGAGCCAGCATGTGTCCAAGTGGCAGGGGGGAGAGAGAGAGAGAGACAGAATCTGAAACAGGCTCCAGGCTCTAAGCTGTCAGCACAGAGCCTGGGGCGGGGCTCAAACCCTGAACAGTGAGATCATGACCTGAGACAAAGTCAGACGCTTAACTGACTGAGCCACCCAGTCGCCCCATTCCCAATTAATATTTAAAAGGTATCCTGGATACTGAGCATGCCCAGTAACTGCAACCAGAATGAGGGGAAACTGAAAAGTGGAGGAAGAAGTTAGAAGTTTGGGGATATAGTTTGTTGCTGACATGAAAGATTTAGTCATACTAAAATGAAAAGTAAGGAACCTGAAGTAAACTCAGTTATTCAAACTCAAGAGAAGAAAGCATTGGCTGTAGGAAATAAGAATACATTCTGATTTCTTTTCTGATTAAAATAAGTATGAGATAGGGACACCTGGGGTGGCTTAGTTGGTTGAGCATCTAACTTTGGCTCAGGTCCAATTTTTATCTCATGATTCCTGAGTTCGAGCCTCATATCAGGTTCACTGCTGTCAGCACAGAGCCCACTTCAGATCCTCTGTCCCCTTCTCTCTCTGCTGCCTACCTCCCACTTGTACTCTGCCTCTCTCTCAAAAATAAACTTAAAAAAATAAGTATGAGATAGTAGCAAGGGCATTGTCTCTACCACTTATCTACATGACTTTTGCAAATTTCTTATTTGTGACTCCATTTTATTATTTAGTTGAGAGAGAGAGAGAGAGAGAGAGAGAGAGAGCGCAAGCATGAGTGGGGGTGGGACAGAGAGAGAAAGAGAGAATTCCAAGCAGGCTCTGCACTGCCAGAGCCCAGCTCTACCAACACGGTGGAGGAGGTGGGGTGGGGGGAGGGGCTCAACTCGGGGCTTGAGTTGAGATCATGTCCAGAGCCAAAACCAAGAGTCAGATTCTTAACCAACTGAGCCACCCAGGTGCCCCATGTGACTCCATTTCTTAATCTGAGAGGTATGGATTCTGTTACTGGCCTCACAGGATTATTGGGAGGAACTGCATAGTTGTAGACAACTTACTTGCTACAAAGTATTGCTCAGCATTACAGTAACCTTGTCTGACACCTGCCATTTCTACTTTGGGAAAGGATTCAACAAACTCGGAACCGTATCACATCACCACTCCTATTACAGTTATTTGTGTACAACTTTTTGACTGGACTGAAGAGCCTCATCCAGCTTTAAATGTTATCAGACCAACTGCAACATTTGAAGAGCCAAATATCATAAATTCTCCATTTTCCCCTGCACTGCTAAAACATTCTAATGTCTTGGAAAGCAGTGCTAGCTAGTTAAATTTCACTGTTCCAGGGATAAAACAGTGACATAAATCTTTTGGATGGGATTCTGGATCTCTGGTTACCTCTGAAAGGCTTATCAGCTAAAATGAGAAACCACTTCTGGCTGTGCTTTCCAATCAGTATTAAACTGAAGATAACCAACTGGATTTTAATATTACTTCCCCATGTAAGCTGAGAATATTCCTTGGTGTTTTCACCCATTGGTGACATGCAGTAAGTCATTTCTTTATTTTGATGTCAGTTCTTTTGTCATGTAAATATTATTAATGTAAGTTCTCCTATATTTCTGAAAAGAAGAGATCCTTGGGGTGCTTGGGTGGCTCCCTCAGTTGAATGTCCGACTTCAGCTCAGGTCATGATCCCACGGTTTTTGAGTTTGAGCCCCGCATCGGGTCTGTGCTGACAGCTCAGAGCCTGGAGACTGTTTCGGATTCTGTGTCTCCCCCTCTCTCTAACCCCTCTCCTGCTCGCACCTGTCTCTTTCTGTCTCTCAAAACTAAATAAACACTAAAAAAAATTTAAGAAGAGATCTTTTCTACAGTGAGCAATATCAGAAGGGTTTTTTTCTACTTATGGACATAACTTCTATAGTTTTAGAACCTAATTGGAGATAAGTATTGCTTTATACATAATGTGTATAGTAAAGTATATTCACAGATTCCAAATGTGAATCAGTGGTGATCTGATTTCCATTTCAAATTAAAATACGTTATTCTTTCCTTTAGTAGGAAACAGGTCATTAAAATGACCAAAAGTATCTGATTTTTTTAAATAAGCAAGGACTCAAAGATATTGCTCATAAAAAGTTAGTAAGAGGACAGATCATAGAATAAAACATTTTATCTCATAATTTTAATTCACATACTCATTAAATATATGCATATATTTAATTACATATGTATTTCTTTATGAGTCAGTTGTAACTTAGACATAAATATCCCTTTGTCTGTAAAGCTTTTGAGATTCAGATTCCTCAAGCTCTTATAAAAGCTCACATAAGGAAACAATATGACACAGAGTAGCTCAGCAATTAATCATTCTGTACCTCATTCCAAATTGTGTTATCCACTGAAAAAAATTCTACTTATTACGTTAAACTTTTATACATTTTCCACTGTCTGCTACTCCATGAAATATTCAAAAAGCCCTTGATATAATGAAATAGCAGTTAGAAAAGTTTTTTAATGAATATTATAATCAAGATGAAGAAAATTTTGTACCAGCTTCTAACAATATAATACATCCCTGAAAAACAACAACAAAAGTATAATTTTTAAAGCTAACTACCCAATCTAAACTATTGGATTAGCTGTAAGGAAGAATAGATGATAATTATTAGAAATGTTAAAATAATTTTTAATATTATTACACAAAACCTACAGTATTTCTGTATATTTTAATGGTGTAGAGAAATCTAAGATGTCTTCAACTAGAATTATTGATCCAAAATACGTGGTGATGTGAATTTTGTTATAAAAGCAAAATAAACATTTTTTTCCTAATAAAAATAAACTCTGGATATTCTTGACACAGTGGGGTTTTTAAGAGCACACATATATACTTTTCTGGACAGTTTGTATATCCAGAATACCCTCTCTTAGTACCACCTCATGACTCAGTTTACCCACTGGACTTTCTACTTTTCCTGTCTTCTCAAGTCTAAACATTCCTTCCTCTAGGGTGCCAGGGTGGCTCAGTCAGTGAAGCATTCAAATCTTGATTTCAGCTCAAATCATGATCTCACAGGCTTGTGGGATCGTGCTCTATATCAGATTCTGCCCTGACAGCATAGAGGCTACTTGGGATTCTCTATCTGCCCCTTCCCTGCTTTTACTCTCTCTCTCAAAACAAACAAACTTAAAAAAAACTTTTCCTTCTTCTGACATGAACTGTGTGTTACAACACTTACCAGTTTTCGGTCTAATAAGAGCAGGGTGTCCCAATCTTGGCATTACTGCAATTTGGAGACAGAGAAATATGTGCACCATAAGGTATTTAACAACTTTCCATGTCTCCACTCACTAGATACCAGTAACATGACCACCACTCCCAGATGTGCAATCAAAACTCTCAGGATATTGCCAAATGCCCTTAGGGGAACAAAATTACCTTATTTGTTACCTTATTTCCTGCTGAGGAACTGCCTTATTAAAGCAACGGTGTATGTAACCTCATGTTCAGTTTTGAATATATGACTCAATGTAGGAAACTTCATTCAGAGGTGATACTCAGTAAATATTTATAAAGTGAATGCAGAATAAGATGGTGTTTTATTACTGCAGTTCATAGCTAGAATAATAAATATGTTATTCTTATAAAAGGAACTATCAGTTTTACTTGAGGACTTAATACTTCTATATCCGTCTTGGACTGGTTTATTTCCATATTTGGAACAGAAAGAAAAAATAAGATTTTTCCAAATAGATTATTCTCACTTGAACTCTGTGGTTCCCAAATTCCTAATGGGACTCAATCCCTAGCAGTTTTTATTTTTTTCTCTTTTTTACTGCTGGGAGAAAGATGATATCTAAATTTATTCCAAAACAAAGAAATCAAGGCGAAAATGGGAGAGAAAGGAGCAAAGAAAAAAAAAAAAACCAGAAGGAAAAATACATGAGCAAGAAAGATACAGTATGTTTTTCTACACTTATAATCTATTTATGAAAAAATTGAATTAAAATAAATAATTTTAGGGGTGTCTGGGTTGCTCATTCGGTTAAATGTCCAGTTCTGGATTTTCGCTCAGGTTGTGATCTCATGGTTTGTGAGTTTGAACCCCACATCTAGCTCTGTGCTGACAGGGCAGAGACTACTTGGGATTCTCTCTCTCTCTCTCTGCCCCTGCTCATGCTCGTTTTCTCGCTCTTTCAAAATAAATAAGAAAAAAAAAGAAACAATTTTGGTTTTGACATTTTTTTTTACTTTCCTATTTCTGTAAATAATTTTGAAGCACAGGCAAAACGAAGTATGCTGTCAGTCAGATATCAGAGAGAAAAGCTGGCTAACCACCACCAGGTCAAGGAAGAGCAAACTGCCAGCCCCTCAGAAGACCTTAGTCCCTACTCCCCAGAGAGAGCTGCTCTCTTGACTTCACATAAGTCCTTTCCTTGCTATGTGTTGTCATTATACTGTGTATTCCTGAACACTAAAGTTTTTGGAATTTTTATAAATTTACTCATGCAATATATATTCCTTAGTTATCTGGTTGCTTTTATTGAACATTTTGTTTCTCCTTATTCATCCATGTTGTGTGTTATGGCTGTATAGGTTTTCACTGCATGAATATGCCACAATTTATTTTACTGTTCAACTGTTAATGGACAGGTTTTGTTTTGTTTTTCCTGTGAATTTTCTTATATGTGTCTCTTTTGGTGCACATGCATACAGATATCTTTCAGATTTGTGCCTACGAGTTGAATTGCTATGTCATAGGGAAGGCAAATCTTCAACCTTAGTAAATGATACCAAACTCCTGGGGCACCTAGGTGGCTCAGTCGACTAAGCATCCAACTTTGGCTCAGGTCATGATTTTGCTGTTCTTGAGTTCGAGCCCCGCATCGGGCTCTGTGCTGACTGCTCAGAGCCTGGAGCCTGTTTAAGATTCTGTGTCTCCCTCTATGTCCTTCTGCCACTCTCCCACTCATACTCTGTCTCTGTCTCTCTCTCTCAAAAATAAATAAACATTAAAAAAATAAAAAAAATACCAAACTCTTTTCCAGTTTATAGTCACACCAAAATTGATATACATGGGTAACTTTGTGTGCTGTGACATCTATGCTGGAAGATGGGCTATGTGCCTACAAAAGCAAAGGTTTCATACACTCAAATTTTCTGGGAACAAAACTGCAACACTATATGATGCATTAAAATTACATTCATATTGAGTGCCGGAAGATGGCGGCGTAGGAGGACGCGGGGCTCACAGCGCGTCCTGCCGATCACTTAGATTCCACCTACACCTGCCTAAAGAACCCAGAAAACCGCCAGAGGATTAGCAGAAGGGAGTCTCCGGAGTCAAGCGCAGACGAGAGGCCCACGGAAGAGGGTAGGAAGGGCGGCGAGGCGGTGCGCGCTCCACGGACTGGCGGGAGGGAGCCGGGGCGGAGGGGCGGCTCGCCGGCCAAGCAGAGCCCCCGAGTCTGGCTGGCAAAAGCGGAGGGGCCGGACGGACTGTGTTCCGACAGCAAGCGCGACTTAGCGTCTGGGAGGTCATAAGTTAACAGCTCTGCTCGGAAAGCGGGAAGGCTGGAGGACAAAGGGAGGGAGAGCTGCTGAGCCCCCGGACGGCAGAGCTCAGCTTCGCGGGGAACAAAGGCGCCAGCGCCATCTCCCCCGCCCATCCCCCAGCCAAAATCCCAAAGGGAACCAGTTCCTGCCAGAGAACTTGCTCGCTCCGCGCAAACACCCAACTCTGTGCTTCTGCGGAGCCAAACCTCCGGCAGCGGATCTGACTCCCTCCCGCTGCCACAGGGCTCCTCCTGAAGTGGATCACCTAAGGAGAAGCGAGCTAAGCCTGCCCCTCCAGCCCCCGTGCACCTTGCCTACCCACCCCAGCTAATACGCCAGATCCCCAGCAACACAAGCCTGGCAGTGTGCAAGTAGCCCAGACGGGACACGCCACCCCACAGTGAATCCCGCCCCTAGGAGAGGGGAAGAGAAGGCACACACCAGTCTGACTGTGGCCCCAGCAGTGGGCTGGGGGCAGACATCGGGTCGGACTGCGGCCCCGCCCACTAACTCCAGTTACACACCACAGCACAGGGGAAGTGCACTGCAGGTCCTCACCACGCCAGGGACTCTCCAAAATGACCAAACGGAAGAATTCCCCTCAGAAGAATCTCCAGGAAATAACAACAGCTAATGAACTGATCAAAAAGGATTTAAATAATATAACAGAAAGTGAATTTAGAATAATAGTCATAAAATTAATCGCTGGGCTTGAAAACAGTATACAGGACAGCAGAGAATCTCTTGCCACAAAGATCGAGGGACTAAGGAACAGTCACGAGGAGTTGAAAAACGCTTTAAACGAATTGCAAAACAAAATGGAATCCACGATGGCTCGGCTTGAAGAGGCAGAGGAGAGAATAGGTGAACTAGAAGATAAAGTTATGGAGAAAGAGGAAGCTGAAAGAAAGAGAGAGAAAAAAATCCAGGAGTATGAGGGGAAAATTAGAGAACTAAGTGATACACTAAAAAAAAATAATATACGCATAATTGGTATCCCAGAGGAGGAAGAGAGAGGGAAGGGTGCTGAAATGGACAAATTTCTAAACACCCACACTCTTCCAAAACTCAATCAGGAGGAAATAGAAAGCTTGAACAGACCCATAACCAGCGAAGAAATTGAATCGGTTATCAAAAATCTCCCAACAAATAAGAGTCCAGGACCAGATGGCTTCCCAGGGGAGTTCTACCAGACGTTTAAAGCAGAGATAATACCTATCCTTCTCAAGCTATTCCAAGAAATAGAAAGGGAAGGAAAACTTCCAGACTCATTCTATGAAGCCAGTATTACTTTGATTCCTAAACCAGACAGAGACCCAGTAAAAAAAGAGAACTACAGGCCAATATCCCTGATGAATATGGATGCAAAAATTCTTAATAAGATACTAGCAAATCGAATTCAACAGCATATAAAAAGAATTATTCACCATGATCAAGTGGGATTCATTCCTGGGATGCAGGGCTGGTTCAACATTCGCAAATCGATCAACGTGATACATCACATTAACAAAAAAAAAGAGAAGAACCATATGATCCTGTCAATCGATGCAGAAAAGGCCTTTGACAAAATCCAGCACCCTTTCTTAATAAAAACCCTTGAGAAAGTCGGGATAGAAGGAACATACTTAAAGATCATAAAGGCCATTTATGAAAAGCCCACAGCTAACATCATCCTCAACGGGGAAAAACTGAGAGCTTTTTCCCTGAGATCAGGAACACGACAGGGATGCCCACTGTCACCGCTGCTGTTTAATATAGTGCTGGAAGTTCTAGCATCAGCAATCAGACAACAAAAGGAAATCAAAGGCATCAAAATTGGCAAAGATGAAGTCAAGCCTTCGCTTTTTGCAGATGACATGATATTATACATGGAAAATCCGATAGACTCCACCAAAAGTCTGCTAGAACTGATACATGAATTCAGCAAAGTTGCAGGATACAAAATCAATGTGCAGAAATCAGTTGCATTCTTATACACTAACAATGAAGCAACAGAAAGACAAATGAAGAAACTGATCCCATTCACAATTGCACCAAGAAGCATAAAATACGTAGGAATAAATCTAACCAAAGATGTAAAAGATCTGTATGCTGAAAACTATAGAAAGCTTATGCAGGTAATTGAAGAAGATATAAAGAAATGGAAAGACATTCCCTGCTCATGGATTGGAAGAATAAATATTGTCAAAATGTCAATACTACCCAAAGCTATCTACACATTCAATGCAATCCCTATCAAAATTGCACCAGCATTCTTCTCAAAACTAGAACAAGCAATCCTAAAATCCATATGGAACCACAAAAGGCCCCGAATAGCCAAAGTAATTTTGAAGAAGAAGACCAAAGCAGGAGGCATCACAATCCCAGACTTTAGCCTCTACTACAAAGCTGTCATCATCAAGACAGCATGGTATTGGCATAAAAACAGACACATAGACCAATGGAATAGAATAGAAACCCCAGAACTAGACCCACAAACGTATGGCCAACTCATCTTTGACAAAGCAGGAAAGAACATCCAATGGAAAAAAGACAGTCTCTTTAACAAATGGTGCTGGGAGAACTGGACAGCAACATGCAGAAGGTTGAAACTAGACCACTTTCTCACACCATTCACAAAAATAAACTCAAAATGGATAAAGGACCTGAATGTGAGACAGGAAACCATCAACACCTTAGAGGAGAAAGCAGGAAAAGACCTCTCTGACCTCAGCCGTAGCAATCTCTTACTCGGCACATCCCCAAAGGCAAGGGAATTAAAAGCAAAAGTGAATTACTGGGACCTTATGAAGATAAAAAGCTTCTGCACAGCAAAGGAAACAACCAACAAAACTAAAAGGCAACCAACGGAATGGGAAAAGATATTTGCAAATGACACATCGGGCAAAGGGCTAGTATCCAAAATCTATAAAGAGCTCATCAAACTCCACACCCGAAAAACAAATAACCCAGTGAAGAAATGGGCAGAAAACATGAATAGACACTTCTCTAAAGAAGACATCCGGATGGCCAACAGGCACATGAAAAGATGTTCAACGTCGCTCCTTATCAGGGAAATACAAATCAAAACCACACTCAGATACCACCTCACGCCAGTCAGAGTGGCCAAAATGAAGAAATCAGGAGACTATAGATGCTGGAGAGGATGTGGAGAAACAGGAACCCTCTTGCACTGTTGGTGGGAATGCAAATTGGTGCAGCTGCTCTGGAAAGCAGTGTGGAGGTTCCTCAGAAAATTAAAAATAGACCTACCCTATGACCCAGCAATAGCACTGCTAGGAATTTACCCAAGGGATACAGGAGTACTGATGCATAGGGGCACCTGTACCCCAATGTTTATAGCGGCACTCTCAACAATAGCCAAATTATGGAAAGAGCCTAAATGTCCATCAACTGATGAATGGATAAAGAAATTGTGGTTTATATACACAATGGAATACTACGTGGCAATGAGAAAAAATGAAATATGGCCTTTTGTAGCAACATGGATGGAACTGGAGAGTGTGATGCTAAGTGAAATAAGCCATACAGAGAAAGACAGATACCATATGGTTTCACTCTTATGTGGATCCTGAGAAACATAACAGAAACCCATGGGGGAGGGGAAGGAAAAAAAAAAAAAAAAAAAAAAGAGGTTAGAGTGGGAGAGAGCCAAAGCATTAGAGACTGTTAAAAACTGAGAACAAACTGAGGGTTGATGGGGGGTGGGAGGGCAGGGTGGGAGGGAGGGCAGGGTGGGTGATGGGTATTGAGGAGGGCACCTTTTGGGATGAGCACTGGGTGTTGTATGGAAACCAATTTGACAGTAAATTTCATATATTAAAAAATAAAATCAAAAAAAATAAAATTACATTCATATTTATAAGGTTCAGAAAATCTTGAGGGATGATGGATTCAAGGGAATAATGTTTTGGATATTTCTTTATCTCTTGACAATCCTTCATGGGCTCAACTCTTTTTTCCTTTCTCGAATTATCCCAAGATATAACCTGGGTTAGCATAGTACATTAAAAGGAGTATTTGTAGCATTTAATTGAACACTATCAGAAACCACCGTGTTAAAGACAAGCGAAGGACCTACCTAACACCTACCTTGGTACTACAGGCAAAGCACCCACCTTTGATGTAGTTCAAAAAGTTCAAAAACCCATTAAGAAACACATAGAAATCTGGAGCATTTTCATCACAGGAACAAAAAAAGAAGCTACACTTTCTTAGGATCCCTCATGAATGAAGACAGTGTCCTCATATTCATTTTTATTATTTCTGTGGTACAATTTGTTATGTTCTAGAGTTTGAGCCCGCATTTGGCTTTTTGTGACTCATACTGACATTTTCAATAATCTCTCATAAATGCCTGATCTTAAATGCATATAATTACTAAAATACAATAAATCACAAAGCAACTTGAAAGAAAGGCTGCTTAGGAGGTGGAAGTTGGCCACATGAAACAGACCTAAGTTTCCAATAAAATTCTTACCTCTTGGTCCATTTTAAAGTAAAAGTTAAAATTTCTCTCAGATAAAGTTAGAGTAAAATGAGATTTTCCTTCCTGAAACCCCAGAACACGAGATTTTACATTTAAAGTCAAGATTTGGGGAGTTACCATCATAATTTGGAAGTTACCGAGAGCAGCAAACACTACATCTATCTACTGAATTGAAAAGACTATCACAGCCATGGGTATTCAAAACTAAGTTTTACTAAATTGTATGATGTCAGAATCACCAACAACAGTCAACCACTCCATACAGTTTTGGTATTAAGCACATCCTAGTATTACTGAAATATAAAATTATGAATCATGAAGGCTAAAGCATGTTGATAATTTTCTATTAAACATAATCCTCAATTCTTATTGCTGGTTTCATTTATAGTAGTAAAAACTATTAATACTATTTATAATAATTTTTATGTTGAATTTTAGTTGTGTTCAGCCTACTTTATTCTCACATACAATTTGTTACTTACTCTGTGAGGTCTGAGTGTCTATGAATTTCTTTATCAAGGCATCAGTTGTCTGGGTATAAAGACTGAGAGCATATCTCAGAGACTGAAGATCTGGGCTTTTCTCCAAGAAATTCTTTTTCAGGCCATTTCCTCCTGCATGAAAGTATTGCTAAAAAGAAAAAAAATATATAACGTAAGCAGAAGGATTTAGAAAAAAGTATTCATGGAAGGATTTTTTTTTTGGCTGTAATAGTGATGCTCAAATGGAATAATACTGTATGATCAATGTAAAATATCAACAAAGGGATAGTCCTACCACTTTCCCATTGCTAAGGATTAACCCTGTAATTCAGATTCCCTCAATATCTCTGAACAGTTGCTTTATATCACAGACCCCAGATCCTTGAAGCTTAAGATTTTTCCTCTCATTCAAAACTTGAGGTAAGCATATGGGATCATGAATATACACTGATCAGAAGGCTTATATAATGACAGGTTGAGATGACAGTTGTCAACTTGGTTATTAGTTGGTTTCCAGGACATAAAAAAAATATCCGAGGTTGTCAAAATTTCACAAAGAGGGTAGTACCTGGTCACATATTTTCCAGATACTAGTTTGTGATTCTAGACCAGGTGTCCACTGCTCTATCTTCCTTTGCTCTAAACACACAATAGTGCAAATACAGTCTGACCTGAGGATGCAGAGTGGTCTTCAAGGTCCCCTGAACCTTGTGTTTGATAAATGTAATATAACATCCAATAAACTCAAACCACTACGAATCTATAGCTAAGATAATAGAAGAGATATATGCTCTTGAAGAATAAATATAGTCATTGAGGGATGTTAGCATTTTTCATACTGCAAATATTATGTGCAGAAATCACTTTGGAAGGCAGAATATATACAAATATGTGATAGAACTAAGGATATTTTTTTCCTACCCATTTATAGATGATAACATATTTACAGTGAACTGTTAAGGTTAGATAAATAGTTCTCTCTCCCTGTACGGACAGTGCTAAACTATACACTCACTGCAACCTGACTTGCTTTGATCTATGATTCTCACAGAATGACATATTTTGAGAAAGATCAACAAATGATTCTGATACTCTCTCCTAAATGGGTATGTGTCATCTCTTTATCCCAATCTTCACACATTTCTGAGGTAAAACAATTCAATTAAATGAAAAATCATAATTATCTTAGTTTTCTCCCTTATTTGAGGGGGATGGAGAAAAGTATTCTGGGCATTTGTAGGCAGCTGAGTGCACTTTCAAAGAGTGTGATGAAGAGAAGATTTAGGGCATAAGCCAGAGAAAGTAGGCAATGGGAGTAGAATTTAAAGAAAGATTGCTTCCACTGCAGATACTGTCCCTCCCCAGGGAGAAAAATTTATAGCCACTTAAAACTGCATTTACTGATTCTAGCTGGGTGTGTTGTAAAAACCCAAGCTGTGCCAAAAGCCACCTATGTTCATGTAAAGGAGGTACAGAAAAGTGACAAAAGCCTTTTCCTTTAAGAGATGATGAGATACAATACTTAAAATCATCCTAACCCTTAATCTTCCTATAAAAATGTTAAAATGGGGCATCTGGGTGGTCAGTTGGTTGAGCATCCAACTTTGGTCATGATCTCATGGTTTGTGAGTTCAAGCCCCACATTGGGCTGGCTGCTGTCAGTGCAGAGCCTGCTTCAGATCCTCTGTGCCCCCATCTCTCTGCCCCTCCCCTGCTGTGCTCTTTCAAAAATAAAAATTAAAAAAAAACTTTTAAAAATGTTAAAATACTTTCCCATGCAGAAAGTATTTATTGAGGATTATGAGTCCAGAATTATTTCAGGTGCCTTGATGGATCAAAAATTGTGATCGTTCCTTATTTCAGGAAATATGATATTTAAGGTAGAAAATATTAAATGGATGTATTGAGAAGGGAAGGTTCAGCTTGGATTTGACTATTTCCTCAGAGCAGTGGAGGGGTGCTCTCTGGAGTTGTATTTATATAATGAAGCAAAGAGCCATCATATGAAACAACTCACCCTCAATGTAAAGAGCAGTTGGATAAATGGAACCAAGAATAGGCAAGCTCTCTGGGAATGTAGGGAACACATTCTGCTTCTCGGACTTTTTCAGACAAGCCTCATAGTTACCAAACCTGAGCACAAGTGCCAGGAGATTATGATAAAAAGAAAAGCAAGGAGTACCATCTGAAATGATGTTTTGTCACCTCTTGGGACTATTGAGAGTTATCAGGAAAAATTGTGAAAGACTTTGAACTGGACAAAAAGATCAGTAGGTGTTCTACCTCGTGTACCCATCGGGTTATCTATGCTTTTCATTGTCTTTGAGCTATTTAAAACTCTGTAAATGATAGAAAATGGATAATCATGTAAATGACTCTTGTCCATCGAAATGCAAATTAATTATTTCTGGTGGGATGCAACTGATTATTGTTCTGTGAATAGACCCTCTTAGCCTCTATTTGTAAATTGATTCCAGCCTTCCTTATTGCTCATCCTGTGGTTCTTGGAATTCTCCTATAAGCTAGTTGTAAGATCTGACTGGTTCCCCCATTAATGATAAGTCAAATAACATGTTTGACAAGTTTTATTTATTTATCTATTTATTTATTTATTGTGCGTGAATGTCCCAATTTTTTTTTTAATTTTATTTATTTTGGGAGAAAGAGGTAGCGAGAGTCGGGGAGGGGCAGTGAGAGGGGGAGAGAGTGAATCTCAAGCAGGCTCCACACTGACAGCATAGAGCCAGACACAGGGCTCAAATTCACAAAACTGAGATCATGACCTGAGCTGAAACCAAGAGTCTGATGCTTAACTGACTGAGCCACCCAGGTGCCCCCACAATCCTCTGTTTTAAAAACTTCTTTGTGTATAGAAGGCAGTGTGGTGACAGCATTCACAAGGGTGGCCATAGTTTTCACACTGACAGTTTGTGAAGACAGAACTATGGGCTCGCACTGACAGTATCGGTGGTGTTTGCCTTCCTGCCTGCTCTCTCTGCTTCTATCCCTTAAATACTTATTAAAGTTGTATCATAAACCAGACCTTGTGCTGAACGCCAAGGATAGAAAGCAGTAGAGGTACAGAAGTTGTTCTTAAAGGGATGATAGTTTAGTTGGAAATGTAACCAAACTGTCAATGAATGACTCCTATAATGTTACAGATGTAAGAAAAATAATTTGAAAATACAGATAGTGGAGGTAGCAATCATTTCCATTGGGGAAGGAGTCAGGAAAGGTTTCCAAAGAGGTGACATCTTTGGTGTTTGTCAGTCTTTTAGCACTGCCATTTGTATATTCAACAGCAACTAGATCATTCATTACGGTGGAGGAGAGAAAAAGGACACTCCCATTTATTTTAGATAACCAAGGGAAACCATGGCAATCCCAGTATTACTTAAGAGGAAATGAAATAATAGTTCTCATAATACAGTTCCTTGGTATCATTTAAAATACACTGGTTGCTACTGTTAATCTGTTCTCATCCTTAAACTTGTGCTGCCTGCGAGCCACATGTTGCCTCTAGGCAGTAGAGGGCCTGGAGAACTTGAGATGACATTGTACCCTTAAAGATTCACAATGCTCATCAACATGTGAAAGGCTCTGAGACCCACTGTGGTAAGGAAATCTGCTTGACCTTTCATTAACATACCTGCCTTTTAAAATTATTTGGCTTTAGGACACCTATCACACAGGGCATCTATTAATACTCATGAGGACTGATATGTGCCATGGGATATGATTTAGGGAACCTTAGGAGAGAATCAGGTGACTAGACTTCATAGAATGCAAGATATTTCTAAGGGTCTAGAAGGCTTCATAGAAGAAGGGAAGTCTGAAGAGTTAGGCTCTGAAGGCATAGATTGTGTATTTGTTCTTTTTCTTTTTTAATGTTTATTTTTGAGAGAGAGGGAGTATGCACATGCAAGTTGGGGAGAAGCAAGAGAGGGAGAAAGAGAGAGAAACCCAAGCAGACTCTGGAATGTCAGCACAGAGCCCATGCAGGGCTCGAACTCACCAACCATGAGATCATGGACCTGAGTCAATATCACAGATTGCACACTTGACTGACTGAGCCACTCAGGCTCCCCTACTGTGTCCTTTTTCTTGGCCCCCTCATAATTGTATAGGAAGACATGTTTTTAGCATGAATACATTATCTTGTAGGCCTCTGGGACATGGGGAACTAACCATGAAACGAAAACATAAACAAGGAATGAGTTTGTTCCTGCCTAAGGGTCCCCTAGAGTTTTTGGTTATGATACTGAACTGACTTGACTTCTCCTTTGTAGACATAGGGTATTATGAGTCATTCTTTTAAAGGCTCTAACAGGATTGTAAGGAAACAGTACAAGGTGTGTAAGGGCAGAAATGATGCTTTTGTCTTTTGAGTGCATGGTATAATAAGAGATGTTGCAAGACAAACCCTGGACAGAAGGTAGCAATTTTAGGAGAAAAAACAAGTTGCTTCTATTCAGTGAGTACAGATAAATAACACATGCCACAGGCTCCTAACTCAAAGGGCAGAGGAAATGATTTTTATGGTTATGCAAATGCAAACTCAATGAAAATACTACTTTATAGAAGCCTTTCACAGAGTGTTCAGAACCTGGGTGACTGCTCCTGAGAACATGGGTCTGTTTATCTCACTGGCACAGATAATAAGAAAGGGAGCTGCAATTATTGCATACACCTTGGCATCTGGAGATTTCACATTCAGTTTGACTCTGTGAGAGCTCCTGGAAGAAGCAGGAAAAGTAGAGTTTGGGTTTTGCTGAGGCTTGGGTTTGAAGGATATAAAAATGAGGCTGATGTGTGGGAGTGAATGTCTTAGTTATTTTTTATTTATTTATTTATTTATTTTTATTTTATTTTTTAATATATGAAATTTACTGTCAAATGTCTTAGTTATTAAACAAACTCCACTATCCACAGCTCAGTGCAGCTTAGTTGACCTCCCTTCATTATAGTAAGCATTTTTTGGGGGGTGGGGGGTGGGATTATATGCTAGAGAAGAATTTGTGTATATGGGGTTTTAAAGCCTGCTAGATGTTTCCCTTATGCATGTAAAAAGTGGATTTTTCTCCATTGGTTCTAAACAAAGAAAAAATGGGGACTCAGCTTCATGTTGTTTCTCTGCAACCAGTGGTATAAACGAAGAACCTCCAGCTTAATCTATTCAGACGTTTACTTAGAATAATATGAATTCGCAGAAAATAATTGGCAAAAGTAAGTTGGGACAGGTTATTTTCTCCTCCTTCAAGAAAGGGATTTTTAATTAGAGAGCTGAGGACAGATGGCTATTCACAGTTGTGAAGGATAAGGATGTCAGCTGGATGTCATTCTCTCTACCCTTGGCCCTGTCCTGGCTGATATTTTCACCATGGACTTGGACAAAAGCAGAAAGCATGCTTTTAAAATGTACAGTTCAGCCAGGCTTGATGTTATTGCTTCAAATGACAGGAAGTGGTTTCAGAAAGGTCTTGGCAGCCTGGAATCGTGGTTCAACATTTACAGGATGGGCTGAAAAAAAATAAAAAAGGAAAAGACCTATATTTATAATAAAAAGTTTACTGCAAAGTATGGAATGGGGGTGATCTGGCTTTAATACCAGTAAAATTTCAGACGAGATTGGGTGTGTTCAGGGTGGTATGGCTGTAGACAATACCAGTAAAATTTTAAAAGCCATAAAGCTTTATTTTCTTTCAGGTTTAACATGATTTAATAAGTGATGGGGCAGCTATCAAAGATAATGAATTCTGATCATGCATTAATATAGATAGACCGATCAAGACAAAGGCTGTGATAGAGCAACAGCATTCTCTGCTTATTAGAACATATTTGAAATATTGGGGTCATTATAAATTTATCCCTAGGCCTCATCATTTATAAGAAATATGAAAAAGTGGAGGGCATCCAAAGGTGGTAGACTGCCAGAATTTTGTAAGGTCCAGAAGGCATGTCATTTAATAAATGGCTGTTGAGGGGCGCCTGGGTGGCTCAGTCGGTTAAGCGTCCGACTTCAGCTCAGGTCATGATCTCGCGGTCCGTGAGTTCAAGCCCCGCGTCAGGCTCTGTGCTGACAGCTCAGAGCCTGGAGCCTGTTTTGGATTCTGTGTCTCCCTCTATCTGATTCTCCCCCGTTCATGCTCTGTCTCTCTCTGTCTCAAAAATAAATAAACGTTAAAAAAAATTAAAAAAAAATAAATGGCTGTTGATAAATCGGGGAGACATGACAGTTTCCTTCAGTGTATGAGAGGCTATCAAATGGAAAAGGAAGTAGAAATAAGGACAGAAGGACCAATGTAGAGCTAAAAGTACTAAACAGTTATTGGCTTGATAACTTTTTAATAATAAGTGTATCTTAAAAATTGAAGCTGCTACCTGTGAGTGAGGTCCCATCACTGGCCATTAAGTGGTGGCCATTTGACTATGAGCCAACAACATTGTAGATGACATCTATATGAGTAGGGAAGGAGATGTTGGATTCTGTTTCTATTCTGAGATTTTAGGATCTTTTCCACCTCTTTGACTCTCTGCTTTTTACTTTAAAATGTGTGAGAAAATGTAAATTCATCATTTTTCCTCTTTGCAGTGTATTCCATGCATAGATTATGTAATCTCAGAGAGTATCATTTTTTCCTTTGTTGAATGGGAGCAGAAACATGCACCCTGCCTGACTGTGGTATTGTAGGGATGAAATGAATTTTTCAATCTGGAAGAGATTTGTGAACTGTGGAGTTCTTTTTACTTAGAAGAAGACATGCTTAATTAGCAGAATAACTCCTGAAACTTGAGCCTTGCTTTGTTTCCTAAGCACCAGCCCCTCATACCTGCATTTACTAGATATTTATTTCTATGCTCCTGCTACCATATCTAACTTCATTGTGGCAGTAGAAAAACAGCCCTCCTGCCTGATTTTTTTTTTCCCCAGTGGAACCATGCTTTCTCATCCTCTGGGCTGAGTCAACTGTTGCCAAGTTCCAGTGAGTCTCCCCTTCAAGTGTCAATCATATCCATCTTTCACTTCTACTCCTAAGGCTAGTACCCTATCGATAGCCATCATCATTTTATGCATTAAATAACTGTAAATGATCTCTGTGACTAAATCTTGAACTATTCCATGCATTTTGCACATTTCTGTAAGATTTCCATTGCTAAAATGCCATATCTAGAATGCCATATATTTATGAAATCATCAATGGCTCTTTTATAGAATACACTGAAGGTGCAGAAGCATCTCTGTTCTTTCAACGCAAACATTTCCTGAATCCTCATTTTACATGGCTTTACTATCCAAACCTCCAGTTATATCTAGACCAGTCCCATAGCATAGTTCAGTCACTGACAGCCAGTCCTCTGGTCTTGTGCCTTTCCATGATGAAGTCCCTTTCCTCTGATTATGTGCAAGTCATGAATCTTCCTTCAGGAAAAACTACTGTCTTTCCAATCCAGCCCGTGGACTCCCATCTGTCCTTCAAGATCCTCCTCCAGCTTTTCCTGATCCCCTGAGCTCACACTTGTTGCTCCCTCTTCTCAATCCTTACCACTTTTTAATCTGGGCCCCTCAATTGGCATCTGTATCATCTGTTACATATCTTACACTGTTTTTTCTTTTTTCTTTCTTTCTTTCTTTCTTTCTTTCATATTTTAATTTGCATCCAAGTTAGTTACCATATAGTGCAACAATGATTTCAGGAGTACATTCCTTAATGTCCCTTACCCATTTAGCCCATCCCCCTCCCACAACCCCTCCAGCAACCCTCTGTTTGTTCTCCATATTTAAGAGTCTCTTCTGTTTTGTCCCCCTCCCTGTTTTTATATTATTTTGCTTCCTTTCCCTTGTGTCATCTGTTCTGTGTCTTAAAGTCCTCATATTAGTGAAGTCATATATTTGTCTTTCTCTAATTTCACTTAGCATAGTACCCTCTAGTTCCACCCGCATAGTTACAAATGGCAAGATTTCATTCTTTTTGATTGCCGAGTAATACTCCATTGTATATATCCACATCTTCTTTATCCACTCATCCATCACTGGACATTTGGGCTCTTTCCATACTTTGGCTATTGTTGATAGTGCTGCTATAAACATTGCGGTGCATGTGTCCCTTCGAAACAGCACACCTGTATCCCTTGGATAAATACCTAGTAGTGCAATTGCTGTTTTCTTATCAGTTAACATGTATCATTATTTAATTTTTAATGTACTTGAAAAGAAACTCCTTGAAAAGAAAATGACAACAACAACAAAAAGCAGCACTGCTTCCCAGAGGGGAGTCTCAGGGAACACTCAAGAATCTTATGGGGTTTGTGCCCTTATAGAGAAAAGATGCTGAACATAGAAAACCATAAGGCCAGAGGGTAAAGCCATAAGGACTTGGACCATTGCTTGGAGCAGAGAGTCAGATTTAATACTTAGTTTCATTGAGAGAGAATGAAGGGCCTATTAAGGAAGGAGGAAAAAAAAAACAATTGTAGTAGAATATGTGAGATCTTGAGTAAAACAGCAGAAAGAGGCTCATCCAAAATAAACCAGTTTTCAGGTGATTTGATAGTCACATTTATAAGGAACTTTCTATATGGCAGGAGATATTTTAATTGTTTTCCATGTGATAACTCATTTAATTTGCTGACAATAATTTCTTCAGCCCTATTATTTTTCCCATTGGAGTGGACAGTGATTTACACACTGCAGTTTTTTCTCTCTTAATTACTTACTGTCCTGATACTCTGATCATAGCCAGTGATATAATTCCTCAGGTGGTTCCAAATATTTTATTTAAATTTGTATTTACATCCATATTCTGATATTTGCAAAGGCTTCCACCTTAATACAGTAATGGGATTTAGTAATTTAAGGGTGGGTGGGGAGGAAAACTATTATTCCATCTGAATGGAGATTGAAAGAGCTATGTGTAAATATCATTTTCTTATATTAAAGAAAAACCAGATAGATTTTGTTCTGTTTATAATATTCTTCATAAAACTACAAAACATAAAGCACTGAAGACCTGGTTGTTATTTCTGAGAAAAAAAATAGTACTGCTGAAATTAAATCAGGATAAATACTGTCTGTACCCTTAACAAGCCATTCCTTTTATAAGCCCAGTAAAAATTCTCAATTCCTCTAATTCATTAAATTTGTCATATAATTTGAAGATTTTTTATGATCTATTTTTACTGACTGATGGGAACATGCTAATGTTTCTTTACAAGTTTGCAGGAAGAATTTTCTTCCTGGTTTCATACACTATTTTGATAGCACTTACCCATTATCACATATTTTTGGAAAATCCATGCAGACAATTCATTTTGCAAACTCAGATATAATCTGCCTTTAACAACTAAGATTTATTTCTTTTTTAAGGAATTATTTGATAGATATTTTAGAAATTATTTTCTACCACAACTGGAGTCCTCGTGTATACATCAGATCAGAATATGCTACTCTTTCCCATTTACCTCGATGTAAGCATCAGCATTTTGGCTCCCATCCAGTGTTCCTCTTTTTTTCCCTACAGTACTCAACCAGTCATGATCTGTTCCTCTACACTGGACTATTTGAAGTTCTCAGACTGATTCACCCC
This sequence comes from Panthera onca, assembly GCF_046562875.1. Taxonomy (NCBI): domain Eukaryota; kingdom Metazoa; phylum Chordata; class Mammalia; order Carnivora; family Felidae; genus Panthera; species Panthera onca. The sequence continues at coordinate 49,767,849 of NC_138344.1, forward strand.
TTCTCGCATTCCATTCAAGCTTTTCTCTAGGCCTGCAATGACTTTCCCCCTTGCTTTGCCCCATTTCAGCCTCTCAACCCCAAAGCTTCCCTCTCTTTCCCCTAGTGAGTCACAGAGAATATATTACCCTGTCTGCAGTCCCCAGCACTTTGTCCACACCTCTTATTTGATCAATTGTAGAGGCTGGTGTTCTTAAGTCTAGAGCAAGATCTCTCCTTGGTTTAGCCTCCTCCTTGCTTACCATATTTCCTACATACAAGTAAGCTCTCAAGTAATGATTTTTGAATTCCAATAGTCCAAACTAGGTAAGTGATTTTGTACTTCTCATGAGCAGCTGAATTTTAAATAATGCAAAAACTAAACTTATGATAAAAAAGATACAGAGAAGCAGCCACCAAAACTGCCTCATGAATAATGGATAGCAGGATAGTGTAGGACCTCAGTCAGGGTAACAGCCTCAGAGGCATAATATCATATGTCTTGCTATTTGTCTGAAATCCAAATGTTCAGAAATGGTGTTATCTCGGATTAAATATGTAATAAGTAAATTCCAAAGCTATATTTGAATAGATATTCACATTTAGTACAAATTCTCTCCTTTATATCCAAAAAAATTAACATTTCTAGAGGGCCCTAATTCACATGGTTATTATTTTTAGGGAAGTCTCTGTATTGTCCCTACATGATGTCAAACATATGCAACATACATTGTAGAGTGTCATGTTTGGGTACAAAGAACAAGTTGTTCCAGGGAAATCTGGAAGGTTGGACAAAAATAAAACCAGCCAGCTTATTTTCTGGGTTTTTGATTTTCAAATTTATCAGAAAATAACCTGAGGTTTGTTCAAGACAGGAATTTCCTTAAGTTCTTGGGATTCATGCTCAGGTCAAGAGTACCTATTGTTGAGAAAAAGGTCTGTTGTTTTTTTTTTTTTTGAAAGAAATCCACATTTCAGGGAAGTTCATAGCAGTCCTAAGTCTTCCTGACATAAGGGATTTTTGGAACTTATGCCACATTCTCTCCTTTTGACTCATAACTGAAACCTGTGACTGGTATGACGAAATAGTCCAGTTAAAATTTTAGTATTTAAAATTTATTATTTATTTTTTTGAGAGAGAGAGACAGAGCACAAGTGAGGGAGGCACAGAATCAGAGGCAGGCTTTGAGCTGTCAGCACAGAGCCTGACATGGGGCTCAAACTCACAAACTGCAAGATCATGACCTGAGATGAAGTCAGACTCTTAACCGGTTGAGCCATCCAGGCACCCCAAAGTTTTACTATTTAAGAGAGTTAATATTTTTAGAGGTTGAAAGATTTTAAATCATCTTTAGAAAATAATATAAATAATTGAAATCTGGTATTTTATCTAGAAATAACTAATTTCTCTAAAGAAATATTATCCATTTTGGCCTGTGGCATTTTACCAATACTCTGTTAACAGTTAGGGAAATAATGTGACACAGAAGCAAGGACAATGACATTAGAGGTAGGAGTCCTTTCTCAGCTCTGCCAATTACTAGCAGCTTTCTGGCCTTTGATGGTAACTTAAACCTGCTCAGCCTCCATTGTTTAATCTATAAGATGTGAATGATAACTCTTGACATACCTAACAGCCAGATGTTTTTAAAGATCAGGCGAGAAGATGTACATAAATGGAAGATATTTGAAAGAATGTAAACCACTATTTCAGTCTATAGTCTATAAACTCCATAGCATTTTCCTTCTTCATTTTTTATTTCCAGCTTATGTGCATAAACTGAGTTAAAGAAGGATCATGTCTTTGGGAGCCTTTGTGAGTTAGCCTGGGTAGCATCTGGTGCTTCTGCAGAAGAACATCTTTCTCATGAGGTCTCTGCTAGTATTACAGGGGTCCCTCTGCTGGGCTTCAAGCCGACCTTGAATCGCTAGCTATTAGAGCTGCAATTCTTTTAAGTAGTATTCCTCTTTTTCCTGAATTCCTTTGTAGTCAACAACAGAATTAGTGTTTGGTAGGATAATCAGTTGGGTAAAATCTCAGAATCAGACAAGATAACGGGAGTCCCAGCTTTGGCAAACTGACTACAGGGCCATAGAAATGAATGCCCAGGTACATGTGTTGGCAGATAGGCAGACTACAGACCAAAAGAGTCTCATAATAGGCCCAGTAGGTGTAGCATAGAGGCCTGACCTCAGGCTCTGAGGTTCAGGAGGATCAGGGTCAGACCTGAGTCCTAGAGAAACAAGATAATGACATGTACCCATTTACTACTGGATCTTGGACACCAGCTGGTGGAAGTGTCTGAGACTGAATTAAAAGATCATCCCAGATGACATGACAGGAAGATGGGGTAGTTGAACTGTCAAGATGTAGAACAAGGGAACTTGGCTGGAGATCAGGAATGTCCCAGACTTTGGGCATAACTAAGCCTGCAGGTAGAAATATTGGTGTTAGGGATAAGAGCCAGGTCTGAATGCTATTCTCTTTTCATAGCACATATTTTCCCTTCTCTCTCAAAGTCCTACAGTGACTTAATAAAACCCATGAAGGGCTGTATTCAGTTTCTAAAAATCTTACTTTTTTCCCCGTGTTCATGGTTCACTTCAAAGTTCTTATTATTTTCTACTAGCATTTCCTAATTTGTAGGAACTAATGGCTATTAGTTCTGCTCTAACTCCAAAGGTCAGTCATTTCTTATTCATTTGTTGAAAATATTATTTATTTATTTAAAATGTTTTTTGTTTATTTTTGAGAGAGACAGAGGATCTGAAGCTGGCTTTGCACTGACAACATTGAGCCCAATGTGGGGCTTGAGCTGAGGAACCGCGAGATCATGACCTGAGCCCAGGTTGGACGCTCAACCGATTAACCCACCCAGGTGCTCTGAAAATAATTTTTTAAAAACAGATGTTTTTGCTATTTTCTCTGTTTTTTTCATGTTTTCCATTTTTTCCCCTCAAAATGACTGTGCAAAATTTCCATACTTCCAGGTAACTCTCTAGCTGCAGCTTTAGAAACTCCATTGCTGTACTCTCACTGCCTAAATTCATACCCTCCAGTTTCCACCAGGTGTCACAAAATTCTCACCTCACAACTTTTATTTTGCAGTTTTTGACATTGAAGCAGGAAAAGATGGCATCTTATTAAATGCTGAAACTGCAAAATAAAAGCTGTGAGTTAACAGTTTTGTTAAGGTGCCCAATTGTTGCACAAGTCTCTTTTAATGAATTCCATAGTAATGTCTGTTTCTATCCTGTGAGACTATTCTGTGCTCTGAAAAGAGTTCATTGTAGCTAACAGTTTTTGCTACACTGGTCACACATGCTGCACGATAATAGATGCTTTCCCCCGGTGAAGCATGGCGACAATGGACAGGGTTTAAATTTAGACAATAAATTTTCACTCTTCGATAAGCTTTCACATATAAATATAAAATGCATGTATATAAATATGAAATATATGTACATAAACAGAAAAGGAATTATGTGGAGACAAAGAGCTTCTAAGTTACATTTTGAGGTCTGTCCATATTTAGCCCATACCACAGTAACTTTTGGTCAACCTTTGGCTATGAAAAATTGATGCACACAACACAATGCCTTTGGGTTTTCTGCAGAAAATTAAATTATTGCACTAAGACAGAGGAGAAGATTGATCTCTTAAAAGCCATTTCAACAAGCATAGAAAACATAAAAAGAAATTCTGTTAACCCCAAACCTCCTGAAGCGTCTATTTAATTGAACTTTGGTGGGGGGGTATATGTCTTTCTTTGCAAACACATGTTACAGCAAAAGTTTCACACACATTTTCAAAGGAAGCAAGTATAAGGACAGAGTAAGGTGGATACTGTGGAGACAGTATGTACTCAATCTGACACAGTGCGTATGGAAATATACCCATACAACTATCTTCTGTATCTATGGATGGCACAGCACTATAGATAGGCATGTGGGAAAACTTTCTCTGAGGGTAAACAGAGGACTCTGGATGCGGGATTCAGGAGTCCTGTAACCTTACCTTGATAGTAGCCAGGACCACCTCCATCACAGCACACTGTCTTGGTGTCAGACCCTTGGCATCCTCCCGAATCATGTGCTCCTAGAAAACAGGGTAATGATTACTTATAAATTAACCAGTTCATTCATTTAACAACTATTTTCAAACAAAATCTGCATAATGACCACAGGGACACATTTTAGATGATTATTTTGTCATATATCTAATCAATAGCTACTCTTAAAAAAAAAAAAAAAAGAAATACTGAACTTTGATCCATATGGGGCTTTACTTTTCACTTACAAGTTAATGTTAGGAAAAAAAAGAGAGACCCGGAAAAATGTGTCAAAGTTTTTTCAATGTCTGTCACACTGAGGAAGATTAGTCATGACCGCGAGTTAGAAGGTAATTTTGGCTTCTTTCAATCACTACTGTTAAAGTCTACTTTAAATATAATGCCCCCAATTTAGTATCTTTCTTGCATCCCCTTAATGCTTTGTCATTAGTAATGAAAGCCCCCAAGAGTTAACTGTATTTGGCTCTGCAGATTTTCAATATTTTAAAATATTTTTCAATATTTTAGAGCTGATTTCCATACTTACAATGGATATTCCTCATTGTTCACTATGGACTGTCTCAACCCATCATTCAAAGTTTTTAGGGAAATCATGGTATAAAGTTGAAGACAATAATACAAGAAATAGAAATCTAAGAGAAAAATGTTAAAAATTCCTCAAATTGCTAATATCCCCAGAGCAGCCACTATTCTAGCCAACAACATATCATATGCCAGTGCTATCCTAGTGATCGTGATATGCTGTTCAGTAAAAGAGTTTTGTCCTCCTGGAGCTTAAATTCTAACTTACCTAGGTGCCTCTATGCTAATTAAAGGAAAGGCCATGTGGACACAGCTCTGAGAATGAATGACTTAATGATCAGTCAGTGCCTTTTGTCAGTAGTAACAGGTGCCTCTTTTTCTACAGGGCACAGCTCTACAACAACACATATGGCTTGGCAAGTGGAGCATGGGCTCTATTAGAGCAGTTTATTTGCTCCCGCAGACAGGCACTTGTGTGCAATGCACAAATTGTGCAATCATGCCCAGCGACTCATCCTATTGTAGCCCTTTTCTTATTCTTTATTTGGTAGATACCATGACTTCCTGAAGATAATCTTGATCTACATCTTGTCTGCAGTCTTTCAGGGCCTATCTTGGCAATTATAACCTGTTAGGCATTCAGTATATTTTTGGTAGCTGAACTGTACTTTCAGCATATCTTGTAGGGTTCGATACACTTGAATGAAAGCATATTCTTTTGGGTAGTTTTGAAAAAATGATATAATGCTTCATGGACCTATCACATACAATTCTGTATCTTACTACATCTTTCTCTGATAGAGTTCTAAACTCAAACATATAAGTCTATTTAATATTTTAAAAATATGAGTATTAACTACCCATTGAGACTCAAACAGTAATGGGAAATGTTTACTAAATTATAGGGGGGAAATGCTTTAGAGTAAGTAAATATAAGTATTTCATATTAAATCTCTGGCTTCAACTCCTTCTATATTATAGAAAAAAATATATATTTTATAAGAAATAATTTTCTGGGATTTAAAAATAGTTCTTTCAAGTAAGGGAATCTGTGAAAAGGGCTGGCAATGAGTTATTGCCCAATGAGTTACTGCTTGCTTGCAGTAAGTAAACTTACAGTCTTTGATGTATTAATTGGTTTTAACATTGCATCACCTCTCCATGAAAATTTATGTTTTAAAAAAATTATGCCAGCCTGGGTGGCTCAGTCAGGTAAGGGTCCAACTTTGTCTCAGGTCATGATCTCAAGGTTTGTGAGTTCAAGCCCTGCATTGAGTTCTATGCTGACAGTACGGAGCCTCCTTTGGGTCCTCTGCCTCTCTCTGCTTCTCTTTAATGTTTAAAATAAACATTAAAAAACATGCCAAATAAATCTGATCCTATTAAACAGTAATAATTTGGGCATACATAATAAACATACATTATGAAGCTCCAGACCAGGAAGTAATATAGAATATGTCAAATGGCTGAATACTACTTTAATGGATTATTATTAAATCATAATCAAATGCAGAAAAACAATTTCCCTCCTTGTTTTATTTTCCTTGACCTTGTATTCTTTAAAATAAGTTGGTTACTTGTGTTTTTTGATTTAAATGTTTTAATGTTTATTTATTTTTTTGAGAGAAAGAGAGACAGAAGGCAAGCAACGGAGGGGTGGAGAGAGAGAGAGACAGAATCTGAAGCAGGCTCTGAGTTGTCAGCACAGAGCCCGATGCGGGGCTTAAACTCAACGAACTGAGAGATCATGACCTGAGCCAAAGTTGGATGCCTAACTGACTGAGCCACCCAGGCACCCAAGTTATTTGTTCATATTTCCATACAGGACTTCTGAATTTATCCAAATATGCTTTCAAACTAATATATGAAAAATGTAAAGACCCATTGTTTAAGATGAAAAAAAATGGAAGTGACATTTTAGTATAAAATAAGGGAAAATGACTTTGTAAAATTTGAAGTTCTTTATTCTGACAAAAATTTGAATTTTGCATAATATTTTAAAGGTCTTGTTCTATAATTCAAATAATAATGACCAAATAGATTAATAATCAACTTCAAAATTAAAAAAATCAAGGACCAATAATAGAAAAATATAATTTAGAACTACATTATTTTTCTATCACCTATGTATACAAGATTCTATTTTTAGTCCTTTGGATTATTTCAGTGCTGATGATATAATCCTTTTAGGACACCTTATTAAAATTTTGTTTTTAGTTTAGCATATTCTTGAAGAAGTTTGCAAGTTGCAAAGGGACCTAAAGTCCTAAAGTGTTATGTTTTTTGTGAACTCCGATTTCCCCCCACTAACAGCTCCCCTCTGGGGAGCTGTCTCTAGTCCACTAAAAGTTCATAAGATTTGAACAGCATGGATTAAACCCCCAGCTCAGGGGTTGGTCTGTGAGTTAAGCCAAATGGCCTATGTCATAGTGGTTGGCTTCATATCAGAGCCCATGATGTGCTGGTGGGATTTGCTGGAATTTCCCACATCAAATTGGGTGCTCTTCTCTACACAATTCAAGTTTGAATGATGCTATACGGCAGAGACAACCATCTTACCAATAGAAAGGTAGGTTTGTTATGCCCATATATCAAACAAGGAAAGAACATAGTTGAGAGATACTAACTGGGTTCTGTAACATCTTTGAGTTCCTAATCAAGCAGCGATGGAAAGCAGAGTTAGCTAGGACTATAAAATTTCATGTAGCAATAAATTCCTCCCTTGTTTACATTAGTCTGGCTTTCTAGCACTTGGAACTGAAAACAGTTCTGGCTGATATAACTTCTAACTCAGGAAACAGTAGCCGTGGGAGATAGAGTATGTTTCCTAGTATCACACAGATGCTAGAAGCAGGGCCAGGGCCATTTCTTTTGTAATGAGAAACAATGCTGTTTCACCTCCATGGCTTTATATAAGAAATTTCAACCCTGTATAAACCTATTTTTCAAAGAAGGGAATAGAAATCCCATGAAGAAAATAAGGGGGATAAAGCAAGGGAGCAAGATGTGCATGGCAGTAACTTCTACCTTTTACCTTTCCTCCAAACCATCAACGTAACTGAATACCTGTGGGAAGCAATTGTAGGTGACAATGCAGTATTTTAAGTGGATTATTAGCTTTTAATGTTACTTTCTGAGCAAGTATATACTTTAGGGTACTGAAATTATAGGACACCTACCTCATCTCAGTAAGTAATTATGCAGTCAAATAGATTATCCTTCTCCTGTGTTATATACACAAAACAATTCCAGCAATATCTAACTGAGCTGCCACCTTCTGTGAGTGGGAGGTGGCATAGTTTTTGCAATTACCATGCAAAGATAAGGTATGCATTATCTAATTTATCCTCGCAGTAATCCAAGTGTTAACTTTTTTTTTTTTTTTTTTTTTTGCACTTTACAAATGCCAAATCTGAAGAGTAAAAAGGTTAGATACTTTGGCCAATTTGGAAACAATTGAAGTAGAATTTGAACCAAGGAGTTTCGTATCTGGAACTCATCCCCATGATACACACTATATACTAAGAGACAAAAAAGGAATTAAAACATCATGTATTTCTACGATAGGCACAATGTTGGCCTATATGTCATCTATTGATGAATGACTGGATAAAGAAAGTATGGTATGTACATACAATGGAATCTTATTTGGCTCCTAAAAAGAAGGAAATCTACCCATATACAACAAAATGGAAGAACTTGAAGGACATTATTCTAAGTAAAAAAGTCAGTCACAGAAGCACAATATATATTTTAACCAGTGAAGTGCCTATCCTTGAAGGACAGAACCTGAGGTTCCCTGCACAGTCCTGTGAATTTCAGCAATAATAAAGGGTAGGGTTATTTAGTCAGCAAATCCTCATTTATAATATGCTTGAATATATTGACAAGTTCAATAGCTGCTTTGATGAGCTTCATTTTCCCACACTAGCTTTGTTACCTTTAAGATTTGTGTAGACTTTAATGGATTTCTATGAAGCACTCAACTTTGCCTTTATTCATACAAAGCCTGATTAGTATAAGAAAGAAAATATGTTATCTAATTTACCCCAAAAGAAGTAATGCTGAAAACTAGAACACAAAATAAAAAATTCCTAGTTGCCCTTCTAATTTGAAATATTAGACATATGAAGGAAAAAAGAAAACCATACAATTCAGTCCCTAAATTTTAACCTGAATTTTGTTTTTGTTTTGAGAGAGGGAAAGAGCACGAGCAGGGGAGAGTGGCAGAGGGAGAGAGAATTTTAAGCAGGCTCCACCCTTAGCACCAAGCCCAAGATAGGGCTTGATCCCATAACCCTGGGATCATAACCTGAGCCAAAAATGAAGACTGGTTCACTTACCCGATTGAGCCCTTCAAGTGCCCCAGCCTGATTCATCCTTAAAGCAGATTGTGAGAGTAAAGACATATATCCTAGTCCTGGCATGCTAGATATCATTACTAGTAGGAGGACAGTTTCTTGCTGAATTGTAGTTAGCTCATTACTTTTCACAGACAACCAATAATCCCTTTATTCTTTCCTTAAAACTTTTAAAACATGTTTATTTTTAAGAGAGACAGAGAGAGACAGAGTGATAGTTGGGGAAGGCCAGAGAGGGAGACACAGAATCTGAAGCAGGTTCCAGGCTCTGAGCTGTCAGCACGGAGCCCGGCGTGGGGTTCGAACTCATAAGCTCTGAGATCATGACCTGAGCCGAAGTCAGACACTTAACAAACTGAGCTACCTAGGTACTTGATTTTTTTTTTTTTTTTGATACACGATAAATGTTTCCATTTTTTCAGCATCTCAATGTGCACAGCACCTACATCACAATATTGGCCGGCACCTGTATAAAACTACAGACAGATTCTGTGAATAGAGGTAAATATAGAAATCTTAAATCTCATCACAGCAATAGAAACACTTTGCAATTTTTCAAAGGTCCAATTACATCACTATATGCTTCACACGTGACTCACTGAATATAGGCAAGTGGTCAAGGATGACCACACTCTGCACTTAGGACATCTCAATTCGTGACACTTTGGGCTCTGAGATGAGATTTCATGCCATAATTTAAAGCATTTAAGACTTACAATGTGAGTACTTTAAATATAGAATAGCCACACATTCCAGCCCCTGCCCCCTCCAATCAACACAGAGATCTATTACCTTCAGTTTGGATAATTGTCCAAGATCTTTAGCTGCAATGAAAATCATCTGAGGTCCCTAGAGACACACACAGAAAAGGAGAGAGAATATTCGGTCAGTCTTAAATCTTCAGTACCCAGTAGAAAGGTGGTCAATAGACAATTTGTTTTATTTCCCTTATTACATTTGTGATATTTATACCATACATACTTAATTGGTCTATTTTACAGCTTGGGCCAAAGAGATCTCATACTGCTGGCAATATAATTGTCCTCATAGGCATCCCACTCCTGAAGGCTGAGTTACTGCATGGGTTACTACTAATGTAGCCATTTTTATGTAACATATGGATTAAATCAATGATCTTTAACATTTGTTTGTTTATATTAGAGGCAGCTTTCTCACTCTATGTGGCACCAAATTAGATCTATGCAAACTTTCAAGATACAGAGCTGAGGAAGACGAAGCTGCCTCTCCTCCAATGCTGTGCAGCCTATCAGAGACCTGCCCTCCTAGCTCCTCCCTCAGCCAGAGGATCTTCCTAGGACAAGAGTTTGAAAAGTGGGAAGAGTTTGAAAAACACAGGAATAAACCATCCACAGCACTACTAGATTGAAAAACTAGAGGCTTGGCTGTTGGCATAAGTGACAGGAAAGAACTAAATTTGGTACTAAGTTCATTAGTGCCCTAGAATATTGCCTCAGGAGAGAACAATCAACTATTCTGAAGTACTGTTCTTCATTTTTTAGTGGATCCTGTGAATTTATTTGGAAATTAAGGACTACAAAGTTTATGAGAACAGCAACTGTGTCTAATATTTTTTATCCCCACCACAGGGCAAAGAACATACCAGAAGCTCAAAGAACACATAGTGAATGAATGAATGAATGATCGATATTGCTTCATACTTTGAGATCTCAATGCTAGAGAAAATTGATGTGATAGTAAGCTTTGCTAGGGAAGACTTTTAGAAAAATGAAATGTCATATATAGAGTTTCTGCTACAACATGATGTATGTAGTTTTGAAAAACCTCATTCTACAAAACTGAGCACTAGAAATAGTAGGGCTCATGGGGAAAACAGCAAATGGGCAGCACAGTGAAACTCATGCAATTTTATTACCAACTATCAAAAACATTAAGTGCTACTTTGAGAGGTAGCTTGTATAGTTCACAGGGAGCTCAGTGAGGCTGGTGGCTGCTATAAAGGGCATTAAAAATGCAAAATAATAAATAACCCAAACAAAAATCAACAAAACAATAGAATACAAGTGTGGGATGGGGAAGTACCCATGCAAGTGGAGCTCTTAGCACAGGGGGAGGGTAGGCTGCCATTTGTGAGAGCCAGGCAAGCTTCATCTTTTTGGATAGAACAACTATGTACAAATGTATCCGCCACCCCTATGCAGTAGCTCAGTTGAATGCTCTTTCCTTCTGCTGAATTTATAGGTCTTCTATTACATTCCAGAATCTCCCACCTAGGAAAATTTATATATAAACCAGCTTAACTTCCAGATTATACTGACATCATTCCCCTATTTACCAATCACACCATAGCTAACTGGTGTTATAGAAATGTATTATGTGTTTTAGCAGAATAAAGTGTGTGTTTATAGCCTATGTATATGGAGAGCCAAATTACATACCTAAAGTATTTTATCACTTGCTGGCAGAAAATCAATAAAAATATAAATCTTTGCTTCTTGGAACATTTTATAAGAAAACATTTTCTATATAATTTCATTGGATAAATATGGACTGGGTGTGCATTGTTAATGGTGAAAACAGTTTAGTTTAGTTTGTAATTACTCCTTATTTGCATCAACTTGCCTTCCCCAGTCACAGAAAGAAAATTGTTTGCTCCATAACAGGTACATGTTATGGTTATTTCTTCTTTTGCTTGACTCAGGGTATGTGAAATGAGATATCTGGTACTGTGTATCCACTTGACCGTTGTCTAACTTTGCTGCCAAATGATCTTTCTTATTCCTTTTTATTTCGCTGTGTATGATACAATCACATTCTTCTAATCCACTAGAAGGTGTCTCCTCTGTTAATCTCCATGTTGGAATAGATGAAAGTAAAATGGAAAATAGAAAAAAAATTCTCTATAGCAGGGTTAGATTTATCTTATTAAACTATAAAGTTTTAAGGAAAAAACAAACTGGGGATATTCTATCCTTAATTTATTTTCCTGGGTTCTCACAGTGAAATTAAATTTAAAAATTATGTGTATAGCAGATAATTCTATGAGTTGAACTTTCATACTTTCTTTTCCTTCAAAAAATGAGGTTCTGAATGTCAAGTATGAAGTTTGACTGCTATTGACATTATTTAAAACTGATTTGTATGTTAAAATACATTTGAATGATCATTGTCTAGATAGTCTTCACCAAAGATGTTTTCCCAAAATAGATTTAATTATCATTTCAGCTGGATGAAAACCATTCACTTAAACAAAGTACAATTAGATGGGTTACTAAAAGTATAATCAAGGGGTGGGGGGGGATGATGGAACAGGAGGATCCTGAGCTCACTTCATCCCATAGTCACACCAAGGAAACAGGTAGATCTATACAATTAACTCTGTAAACAACTAAAGGCTGGCAGAACAGACCTTCCACAGCTAGTTGTAAAGAGAAGTCCATATCAAAAAGGGTAGGAGAAGCAGAGATGCAAACAGTAGGGACATCATAAGCACAGAGAAGTGAGGGGATCAGACCCTACAGTGGGTACCCCTGGCCCTGGGGACCCACTCTGGGAGAGCTGGATGACTACAGAAAACCAAGTCCCTGCCCCTATAAAGGCAGAAAACTAAATAACTTGGCCAGAACCACAGAAGCAATAGTTTGAAAAATGCCTGGGTTATATGTGAAATTGATCGGCTAATTTTCAGATGTATGCCAGAGGGTCTGCGGTCTGCAGGAGTTTTCTCTGGGAACAAAGTACTGGCAGGTCCAATTTTTCTTGTCCTCCTCAGCCTAAATACCTGGACACTTGTGGGCTATTGTGGGCAAAGTAGTCTCCATCTACTTTGCCATCAATACATGCCCTGAACAAGTGCTCCTCTAGAGTGACTCTTGCCATCAAAATGACAGATAACTCCACATCCCAGCATGTCCACAGTTTCTGTCACTGGGCCTCTAAATGACTGCACAGGGAGCAAGCACTGCCCTTCGGTGTACAAACAACTGTCAGTTTCCAACTGTAGATAGCTAGAATGAGTACTGGCCCCACCCACCAATGAGCCCACAGGAGTCACAGCTTAGCCACAACAGATGGGTACACACAGGGAACAACCTTGGAGCACCTGGTTCTGGTGACCAGAACAGACTAAGCTGCAAGGACACAACAGGCAGGAGCTCTTCTACACAAGGTCATTACTATGAAGACCATGAAATGCAGATGACCTCATAATACATAAAAACAAACACAGAATCATACAAAATGAGGCAACAGAAAAATATGACAAGACAAAATCACAGGAAAAGAGCTAAACAAATGGAGATAAGCAATATGCCTAATAAAGTGTTCAAAGTAATGGTCATAAAGATTGCTACCAGATTTGAGAAAAGAGTGAACTCAGTGAGGACTTCAACAAGGAGATAGAAAATATAAAAAATAACCAGTCAGAGCTGAAGAATACATTAACTAAAATGAAAAATAAACTAGAAGAATGGATTAGCAATATGAAAGACAGGGTCAAAGAAAGCAACCTAGCTGCACAGCACAAAGTAAAAACTGAGAATAGGTCAAGGACCTCTATAATATCACCAAGAGTAACATTTGAATTTTAGAAATCCAAGAAAGAGAAGAGAGAGAGGAGGAGGCTGAAAACTTTCCTAATCTGAAAACAGACATCCAGCTTGAGAAAGCACAGAGTGCTTTCACCTAACAACATGAAACCAAGAAGTTCACACCAAGACACATAATAATTAAATGGCAAAATGTAATGATATAGAGAGAATCTTAAAGGCACCAGGAAAAAACAGCTACATATAAGGGAAACACTGTAAGGCTGTCAGCTGATTTTTCAGCAGAAACTGCAAGCCAACATGCTGAAAGGAACACACCTACAATGAAAAATATTATGCCCGATAAGGTTATCAGTTAAAGCTGAAGGAGAGAAGTTCCCAGCAAATAAAAGTTAAAGGAGTTTATTACCACAAAACCAGCCTTATAATAAATGTTGAAGGGAATTATTTAAGTGGAAAGAAAAGACATATAACTAGAAGAAAATTATGAAAGGAAAAAATTGCACAGGTAAAAGCAAACATATAGTAAAGGTAACAGACTAATTACCTATAAAACCAGTATGGAAGTTAAAACACAAAAATATAAAATCAATTATATGTACAGAAATTGGTCAAGGAATATGCAAAATAAAAATACTTAAAATATGACAAAAAATGTGAATGTGGGAGTAAAAATTTAGTGCTTTTACAAAGTGTTCAAACTTATTGGAGAGTATTATGCTAAGTGAAATAAGTCAGGCAGAGAAAGGTACAGAGAAAAGGTATGTTTTCACTCATATGTGGATCCTGAGAAACTAACAGAAGACCATAGGGGAAGGTGAGGAGGGGAAAAAAGTTAGGGAGGGAAGGAAGTAAACCATAAGAGACTCTTAAATACTGAGAACAAACTGAGCGTTGATGGGGGGGTAGGGGAGAGGGGAAAGTAGGTGATGGGCATTGAGGAGGGCACCTGTTGGGATGAGCACTGAGTATTGTATGGAAACCAATTTGACAATAAATTTCATATAAAAAAAAGAAATAAGTTCATAAATGTCTGGGTCCTTTGCTATATATATAGGATATGATATATTAACCCAATGGTAACCACAAATCAAAAGCCCATAATGGATATACAAAAAATACAAAGAAATTTAAGCCTAACACTAAAGAAAGCCACTGAACCACAAGAGAGCAAAAGAAAAAAGGAACCGAGAAGAAATACAAAAACCAGAAAGCAACAAAATGGCAGTTAGTACATACCTATCAATAATTACTTTAAACATAAATGGACTAAATGCTCCAATCCAATGATACAGAATGACTCAAATAGATTAAAAAAGACCCATCTATATGCTGCCTGCAAGATATGCTTCATATCTAAAGACACATAGAGACTGAAAGGGAGGGATAAAAAAAAAACACTCTATGCAAATAGAAATAAAAAGAAAGCTAGAGTAGCAATACTTATGTAAGATGGGATGGACTTTTAAACAAAGACTGCAGAAGATTGAAAGAAGGGCATTGCATAATGACAGAGGGATCAACCCAACAAGAGGATGTGAAACTTGTAAATATCCATGCCTCCAGCATAGGAGCGTGTAAATACGTAATGCAAACATTAACATAAAGAAATAAATTAACAATAATATGATAATTTTAGGGGACTTTAACACCCCACTTACATCAATAGACAAATCATCCAGACAGAAAATCAAAAGGAAACAGTTTTGAAGGACCCATTAGACTAGATGGATTTAACAGAGATGTACAAAACATTCCATCTCAAAACAGCAGAATACCCACTTTTTTTTCAAGTGCACATGGAATATTTTCCAGGACAAATAGATCACGTGTTAGGCCACAAAGCAAGTCTCAATAAATTTAAGATTGATATCATTATTAAGCATCTTTGCAAATCACATTAGTATGAAACTAGAAATTATTTACAATTCAAACAAATGAAAGAAAAAAAAAAACCCATGAAGGCTAAACAACATATTACTTAACAATGTATCAATGTATCAAAAAAAAATCAAAGAAGAAATTTAAAAAATCCATGGAAACAAATGAAAAAGGAAATATATCACTCCAAAATCTTTGGGACTCAACAAAAGCAGCTCTAAATTTATAGCAATACAAACCTACAGCAAGAAGCAAGGATAATGTCAAATAAATGATCGAACATCACACCTGAATAAACTAGAAAAAGAACAAAGCCCACAGTAGGATTGAAATAAGTATCAGAATAGAAATAAAAGAAATAGAGACTAACAAATAGCCACCCAAACCAAAAGCTATTTCCTTAAAAGATAAACAAAATTGATAAGCCTTCAATATTTTAAAATGTTTGTTTATTTTTGAGAGAGAAAGAGAGAGAAAGAGAGAAAGAGAGAGAGAGAGAGAGAGAGAGAGAGAGAGAGAGAGAGAGAGAGAGAGAGAGAGAGAGAGAGAGAGAGAGGTACAAGTGGGGGAGGGGCAGAGAGGGGAGACACAAAAAGCAGGCTTCTGGCTCTGACATGTCAGCACAGAGCCCAACGTGGGGCTCAAACTCACAAACCACGAGATCATGACCACAGCTGAAGTTAGACACTCAACCAACTGAACCACCCAGATGTCCCACAAAATTGGTAAACCTTTAGCCAGATTCAAAAAGAAAAAAAAAAGAACGTACTCAAAATCAGAAATGAAGATGGGGAAATAACAGACACTACAGAAATACGAAGGATTATAAGAATACTGAGAAAAACTAGAAACGGATAAATCCCTAGACACATCCAATCTTCCAAAATTGAATCAGGAAGAAATAGAAAAATTGAACAGGTATGTACTAGTAATGAAATTGAAGTGGTAATAAAGAAACTCACATCAAGCAAAACTCCAGGACCAGATGTCTTCACAGATGAATTCAACAGACATTTAAAGAAGAGTTAATACCTATTCTTCTCAAAGTACTCCAAAAAATAAGACTAAATAAAAATTCCAAATTCATTCTATGAGGCCAGCATTACACTGATTCCAAAACCAGATAAAGGCACTACAAAAAGGAACTACAGGCTAACATCCCTGGTGAATATGCATATAAACACCCTCAACTAGGGGGGCCTGGGTGCCTCAGTCAGTTAAGCATCTGACTCTTGATTTCAGCTCAGCTCATTTGATCATCTAAATAGACGTAGAAAATGCATCTGAGAAAATATAATAAAGGCTGTACATGTAAAAGCCCATAGCTAACATCATCCTCAATGGGGAAGAAAATAAAAGCTTTTCCTCTCAGATTAGGAACAAGAAAAAAAATGTCTACTCTCAATTTTATTCAGCACAGGAAGCCAGGAAGACCTGGCTTCATAATGAGACAAGAAAAAGAAAGAAAAGACATCCAAATTGCTGAGGAAGACATAAAACTGTCACTCTTTGCAAATGACATGATACTATATATAGTAAAGCCTAAGGACATCACCAAAAAAATGAGAACTGATAAGTGAATTCAGTAAAGTTACAGGATATGAAATCAACATACAGAAATATTTTGCATTTCTATATGCTAATAATGAAGTACCAAAAAGAGAAATTAAGAAAACAATTCAATTTAAAATTGTACCAAAGGAATAGAATACTTAGGAATAAATTTAACCAAAGAGGTGAAAGACTTCTATTCTGAAGATGACACAAACAAATGAAAAAATACAACACGCTCAAGGATTTGAAGATAGAATGTCCATACTACCCAAGGAAATCTATAGATTCAATGCAATCCCTGTCAAAATAATAATAGCGTTTTCACAGAAATAGAACAGATAATCCTGAAATTTATATGGAAGACTGGAAAGGCCAAAGCAATCTTGAGAAAGAACAAAGTTTGAAGTATCACAGTCCCAGATTTTAAGAAACTACAAAGCCATAGTAATCAAAACAGGATTATATTGGCATTAAAATAGACATATAGATCAAAAGAACAGAATAGAGATCCCAGAAATAAACCCATGCTTATGTGGTTAATTAATCTACAACAAAGAGTCAATTATGTAAAATGGGGAAAAGACAGTGTCTTTAACAAAAGGTAGTGGGAAAATTGGACAGCTACATGCAAAAGAATGAAACGTGACCACTTTCTTAACAGCACACACAAAAATAAACTCAAAATGGATTAAAGACATAAATGTGAGACCTAAATCCATAATATTCCTGAAAGAAAACATAGGCAGTAATCTCTTGGGAATTGTCCTTAGAAACATATTTATGGATCTGTCTCTTCAGGCAAGAGAAATAAAACAAAAGCAAACTACTGGGACTATAGTATATTAAAAAGCTTTTGCACAGCAATGTAATCAACAAAATGCAAAGGCAACCTACTGAATGGGAGAAGCTATTTGCAAATGATATATCTGATAAGGGGTTAATATCTAAAACATATCAAGAACTTCCACACCTCAACACCAAAAAACTCCAAACAAAAACAGAAAAACCCCCACATAATCTAATTAAAAAATGGTCAGAGGACATGAATATACCTTTTTTGAAAGAAGACATATAGATGGCCAACAGACACATGAAAAGATGCTCAACATCACTAATCATCAGGGAAATTCAAATTAAACCATAATGAAATATCACCTCACACTAGTCACACTGGCTAGAATCAAAAAGACAAGATATAACAAGTGTTGGTGAGGATGTGGAGAAAAGGGAACCCTCATGCACTTCATTTTCCTTGGTGGCAATGTAAATTGGTGGAACCACTGTGGAAAAAAGTATGGAAGTTCCTCAAAAAATTAAAAACAGATAAACTATATGATTCAGTAATTTTACTCCTGAGTATTTATCCAAGGAAAATGAAAGTACGAATTCAAAGGGATTTATGCACTTCTTTATTTATTACAGCATTATTTATAATAGCTAAGGTAAGGAAGCAGCCCAAGGGTCTATCAACTAATGAATGGAAAAAGAAGGCGTGTGTGTGTGTGTGTGTGTGTGTGTGTATGAAAATGTGTTTCTTTGGTTTTTGGTCTGCACCATGAATTAATGTATGTATGTACATATGTGTATACATGTAGACATACATATGTACACACACATAATTGAATATTACTCAACCATTAAAAAAAAATGAGATCTTGCCATTCATGACAACATGGATGGAACTTGTGGGTATTATGCCGAGTGAAATAAGTCAGAAAGAGAAAGACAAATACCATATGACTTCACTTATATGTGGAATCTAAAAAACAAATCAAATAAACAAATCAAAGCACAGAAATAGACTCATAAATACAGAGAACAAAGTAGTGTTTGCCAGAGGAGAGGTGTATGGGAGAATGCGCAACAAAGATGAAGGGGATTAAGAGGTACAAAGTCCACTAATGAAATAAATCATGGAAATGAGAAGTACAGCAGAGGGAATATAACCAATATTATTTTAATAACCTTGTACAGTAGCAGATGGTGACTACATTTATGGTGGTATTAAATAAAGTACATAACTGTCAAATCACTGTTGCACCCCTAAAGTTAATTTAACATTGTATGTCAACTATATCTCAAAAATTAAAAAAAAAGTATACTCAAATTTTGGTTTTAAATACTTACTGTTTGATCTGTCAGAGGAGGGAGGACAATTTGTTTTTCTATTTTGTTAAGAACTAGCTTCCATAACTCTTTTAAAACTCGCTTTAGGACGGTTTTCTCACAGATTTTTGCTGAGAGACTTAATCTGAAATAAAACACAGTCACTTATAAGCCTCATATCAAGGTATCAACTTTTTTATTGATCAGAAATTCACATTTTTCAATACTGAGATTTAAATATATAAATAGGCCTTAATGCTAAATTTTGTTTACTGAAAAAAAATACATTTCAGCATATTACATATTAGATGATTCACTACTGGTAGAAAATATACTGAGCATATCACTTCCCTTAAATTGTTTCCTATATTGACATCAAGGCTCCCAAAGTAGATGATTTTTACCCACATTCTTAATTCATATTTACTACATACCCCATGTTCATGATGCAGGCAAAACATTAAAGAAACACATTTTTATCACTATCTGTAACTGCTCCAACATAACAACAAAGATGCATATAATTTTACTCAAGAGTCAAAAGTTTTCAGTTTTATTGAGATACAATTAACATATCACATTGTGTAAGTTTCAAGTGTATAACATAATGATGTGATATGCATATATATTACGAAATGATTACCATAATAAGTTAACATCCATTGCCTCAGGCAGTTAAAAATTCTTTTAAGATCTACTCTACCCTCAGTAATTTTTAAATATGCAGTGAAATATTGTTAACTATAGTTACAATGCTATACGTTAATCCCTAGGACTTACTTATCCTATAACTGGAAGTTTGTACCTTTTGACCACTTTACCCACTCTCCCAATCCCCCAGCTTCTGGCAGTTACCAATCTGTTCTGTTTTTCTAAGATCAGCTTTTTAAGATGCCAAATTTACCAATGTGAATAGGTTTATATTTATATTTCTTATAAATTCTTCTCATGGTGAGAATGATGATAACATCATCCGGTATTTATGTAACACCTAAATTTAGAAAACTCTTCTGCAAATGCTTTTTGTTTATTACTACATTCACTTTATAAATCAAAAACAGGTTCAGAGGGGTTCCTGGGTGGCTAGTTGGTTAAGAGTCTGACTCTAGGTTTCGACTCAGGTCATGATCTCGTGGTTCATGAGATTGAGCCTTGGGTTGGGCTCTGCACTGACAGTGTTGAGCCTGTTTAGGATTCTTTGTCTCTGCCCCTCCCCCATTTGTGCATGCACACACACTCTCTCTCTCAAAATAAATAAATGAAACTTAAAAAAACAAACAAACATCAGTTTCAGAGAAGTTAGGGAACTTGTTCAAGGAAGTGAAGCTATTAAGTGAGGGCTGAAAAGTCCTCTAAATCCAGTGTTATCCAATGTGCTATGATGCCCTGGACAAACACGCTACCATATGAAGGCCCAACATTCTGTCAATTCACAGTGCTGTATCGATATTTACTGAATGTGCTGCAATAGGACACTCAACTCTGTAAGGCTACTTTAATAAGAGTTCATTACACCTGTTTCACAGAGGGCTAGAGGTGGGTCATGTATTTCAGGATAGCTTCATCAACTCCCTACAGTGCTCCTAAGTTCTCTGTATGCTTTTAGACTCAGAAATTATAATTTCAATTCTGGTTCTGAGATAGAGTTGACTATTTTAAATATATATAATTAATATCTAAATGCAGGTGACATATGAGAGGCTAAGGGAAAGATTTCCAAAATATCTATTTATGTAGAATTATTTCTCCGAACTCTACTGTATGCAGATACCTAAAACAGGAAAACATATGAAAATAACCTCCTTTAGATGGTGGGGGTGGGTGTTGGGACCCCTGTGCATAGTTATGGAATCTGTAGCCCCACTATTTGGAAACCACTGTTGGAGAGTAGCATTCATGATATAGACATAGGGTAGAAACCAGCAGATGTGTCACAGCAGAACCAAAGTACCTAACCTCGGAGATAATCCTAGGGTAATTTGAGACAAAACCAATCTGCCATTTTTGTAGTAGATGTGTAATTTCCATTTTCAAAAGGTCTGGGTTTAAGCTTTGACCTTGTCTTTATGGTCAGCTCATACACTTGGCATGCCAACTAATTCTGTTCAGACTGGAAATGAATGAATAGGTATAAAACCCTTGACATGTTTGTAGCTCTGCATGGGATTTCTGCCATCTGGAAATAGAGTTTACAGTTCATTTTATAGAGTGGTGAGGTCTTGGTGAAGAAAATTAAACATACAGACATGTTTTATTTAAAGAGGCTACACAAAGACAGCCTATACATTTATAATATAACACGATTTCTAAGGGGATTTTTCTCAAAGCTACCTTAAAGACTTTAAGCACTCCATTGTTCATTTTAAATGAACAAACAGGAGATCTAGCAACTGCTTCCTTAATTTAGAGTTAACCCACTCTATAATGCAAACTAAAAAACATATATTTTGGAAACTGAGCTATCTAAATTGGTTAACCACAGACCAATTAACCAAACAATTTTCAAATACCATGTATTCCAGCTGGCAGGAGAGATTTGCTGTCATACACTTGATCAGATTTTCATGAAGACAGTATCCAGCTGTTCTCCCTCCTCCAGAATTCCTATCCCTCATTTCCATACCTCTAAGTCCTACCCACCTAGAAAGATCTAACGCAAATGGAATTTCTAATGACAGTTTGAACAAGGAATTATTAACTTATACCTTATTGTGTTTATTTTTGTATTTTTCCTAACCTGTTGGCTCCCTAAGAACAGAATACCTGACTTTTAAAAATCTCTCCTAACAAATGGCTTTATGGTTACACATTTTTATTAGCCTCGAGAATTTGTGCAACTCTCTTCATGCCTCATATCTCTTTCCAAAAATTTTAAATCTTTTACAAATTTTTAAAGCTCACAGATTTTTTTTGTATCTTTATATACTGTCCCTTTCTACTAAGAATTAGAAATATATATATATATATATATATATATATATATATATATTATATAATGTTGTATAATTCTAATAAAATTAAGACAGTAAAATAATCTAAATATACTGAAAAGGAGGGTCCACTGACTTTATGTTTTGGCCTCATTTTACAGATGGTGAAATGGATTCAATGTCGCTCAACTAGTAGTTAAAAGGATTAGGATAACTTAGAACTTTCTCTATGTTCCACAACATTTGGACAAATGACTGGCTGGAAGTCTAAAACCATAAGGCATTCCATAGGAGTTTGAAGAGGATTGCTTTGTCCTGCTTTCCATTCACCATCACATTCACAACCAAATGGTAGTGTGTTTATGTGATATGATTCTGTATTGTTCATAGAAAGAGCCATCTAATAAGATAAAAATGTCAAGGGGTTATACAGGAAATTAAATGGTAAAAGTCTACATTAAGAAACTAAAGAAATGAAGATGATTTTTCTCCCTTTCTTCTACACCTACATGCCCACCTCCCTCTTGCTAAGTTAGATCCTAGATATTTCCTCATACAAACAGAAAAGACAATTTGTCTACCAAAATTGAAATTAAAGTGATAATGAACATTAGTCTTGGTTATGCAGTAAGCTATAAACAAAGGGAAATGGAATTAAAATTTACGTCAAAGGAGCACCTAGGTGGCTCAGTCGGTTAAGCTTCCGAATCTTGATTTCCACTCACGTCATAATCTCATGGCTCATGAGATTGAGTCCTGCTTTAGGCTCTGCACTGATGGTATGGAGACTGCTTAGGATTCTCTCTCTCTCTCTCTCTCTCTCTCTCTCTCTCTCTCTCTCTTCCCTTTCCCCACTTGTGCTCTCTCATGTTCTCTCTCTCCAAAAATAAATAAATATTTTGAAAAATGAATAAAATATGTCATAAATATATAGAAGAGGTCCTCTTTACTAATTCTTTCTTTGTTATCCTTTAAAGAAAGCTATTATGTCCTTACTTATCTTGGTCCCTTTGGTATCAATTGATTTGCTGCAACAATATTAAATGAGGTAACATATGAAACCACCAGGTATAACACTGTTCCCTTCGTAGGCATTCAAAATTATTTTTTACTTTTCTACCTTCAGTTTGGTGCTAAGTTCCACTATTTAAGAAATCATGTCTCTGGTTGCTTTAGATCAATGGTGACCCATTGTGGACTTATTTTAAAATATAGATGCCTTGACCCTACTCCAAACTTATGAAATTAGAACTTCTAAGAGTAGGAACTGAGCAGAAGCATTAAAAAAAAATCAAGCCTTTTTGGTTAAGAACACAGTCTTAGTTGGTCACAAAGGCCTCCATTTCCACCCACTCGCACTACTACTAGGCCATAATCTCCATGGAGTCATGGACTTTGACTCTCTTTTTTGTCACTATCTAGTGCCTAAAATAAAAAGTTTGATACAGATAGGTGCTCAATAAATTACTGAAGGTTGAGTCAGGCAGTCTACTTGCCACTGAATTGAAATAATTCTGCTCATACTTGTGCTATTCTCTTCTTCAGTTTTCTGACATGAAATCAGACATTCTGGACTTAATCCAGTCTTTTTTGATGTCCAAGAGGATGCAAAACAGTATCTTATCTGAGAAGCATCAAATCCTAATGTTTTCTCCCCTCAGAACAGCAAATTCCTTAGTTATCATTATTTATTTCCTTTCCTGCACAAAGTCATGCCTGCTTTTTTCGTATCTAGTAATGAACTAAAAGTCTTTTCCTTTTTGATGAATTAGCGTATTTCTCCAGAAGACTTTTTAAAACTATCTTATGTAGAGGAAAACAATTTTTTTCTCTTAAAAACTGTATCAGTCAAATTTAGGGCAGTGGTTAAAGAGAAAACTAGGTAGGAAACTTACGTTTTGTCCAAGAAGTCCATGAGGGGTCTTAACACAATCTCTGCATCCATTGCTGCACTGTTCTTATTAGATGCAGTATTTCCATTTGTTCTCATTTGGTTTAGTTCAAAACTCATCTGTTTTATACAGTCTTCAATGATAAGCTGGAAACTAAAAATAAGGAATATAAATTCCGAAATAAAAACAAGCATTTATGATTCCTTTGTCTTTGTCTGTTTAATTCAACTCCAAGGAGTTTGATCTGTTTCAAGTGGTGTGAATTCCCATGCTCATCAGTCTTCAAACTTCTTGTTCAGCTGCAAAAAATTTTGTTGCAATCAAAGCTTACTTGGGACCCATAGAAGCAGATAAAAAGTAATGCTCTTCAGGTTGAATTAATTTGAGTGGGGGTTTATTTGGCCCCATCTCTCACAGAAATAGCTGAGCATTCCTCTGAGCATTGGAAAAATGTTTTTGAAAGACTCTCGGCATGGGATTCACCTTCTTCACTAGGCATTTGGGACTCTACACCCTCTTGGCTTTCCTCTAATCTCATTGGCTATGCTCTGTTCTCAGTTACCTGACCTCTAAGCATCGGAGTAGCATTGGTTACCAGACTTAGCAAATAAAAAGACAGGATATGTGGCAACCAGGTGGCTCAGTCGACTACAGCTCAGATCATGATCTCTCCCTCTTTGAGTTCGAGCTCCAGGTCAGGCTCTGTGCTGAGACCTTAGAGCCTGGAGCCTGCTTCCAATTCTGTGTCTCCCTCTCTCTCTGCCCCTTCCCTGCTTGCTGTCTCTCTCTCTGTCAAAAATAATAAATGATAAAGAAACTTGAAAAAAAAAAAACAGGATACCCAGGTAATTTGAATTTCAGATAGTGAACATTTTTTAGTATAAGTACACCCCATGCAATATTTCAAGCATATGTATACTAAATATATCCATTCTTTACCTAAAATTCAAATTTAATTGTGCATATCCTATATTTTATCTGGCAACCCTACATTGTCATTAGGTTTGATCATTGGACCACTCCATTTCTTTGTCAAATATAGCTGTTTTTGGCAATTGTATCTAGTTCCATGGCTTTCACAATGTCAATGTACTGGTGATTCCCAAATACACATCTGCAGACCTGACTTCCTCTTTTTAAATTTTTTTTAATGTTTATTTTTGAGAGATAGAGACAGAGTGTGAGCTGGGGAGGGGCAGAGAGAGAGGGAGACACAGAATCCGAAGCAGGCTCCAGGCTCTGAGCTGTCAGCACAGAGCCCTATGCAGAGCTTGAACTCATGAACCACAAGATCATGACCCGAACTGAAGTCAGAGGCTTAACCAACTGAGACACCCAGGCACCCCTGCAGACCTGACTTCTAATGTGAGCTCCAGACCACTTTGTTAAACTGCCTATGAAACCTTTCCACTTAGAAGTCCAATGTGTTTCTCTCATACCAATATCCAATCCATCAGGAAGTCATCATAAAGTATCCTAACTCTTAGTGTTCTTAGAATTCTCTGAGGACACTCTTATCTCATAGACACTGTTATGTTCCCTCTCCCATGAAATTTCTCATGGGTCTTTTGGTCCCTCACTCTTAGTCATACACCAGATGCCATGTCCATTGAAAATTCTTCTTGAACACTCAATCTGAAATGACATTTCTATCATTCTCCATTTCCTCACAGTTTTTTTTTCTTAACTGCTTTATTATTCTCTATATATGGTTATTATTTGACACATTGCATACTTTTAATTTGTTTATTGCCTGTTGCCCCAACTAGAATATAAGCTCTATGAAGGCAAGCACTTTTTTTTTTTTTTGGTGCTACTTATCCACACCACAGAACCAGATGTCACACTTTGCACGAAGAAGTTGCTCAAGAACAAGTGGCTGAATGTATCAGTGGACGCTCTCCGTCCACCCACTTCTATTACCTCACCACTCCAAGGACTTTTTAAAATTTTTGTTAATGTTTATTTATTTTTGAGAAATAGAGCAAACAGGGGAGGGGCAGAGAGAGAGAGAGAGAGAGAGAGAGAGACACAGACTGAATCCGAAGCAGGTGCCAGCCTCGACCTGTCAGCACAGAGCCTGATGCAGGGCTCAAACCCACAAACTGCATGATTCTGACCTGAGCTGAAGTCAGATGCTTAACCAACTGAGCCACCCAGATGCCTCACC
Source organism: Panthera onca (assembly GCF_046562875.1). NCBI lineage: Eukaryota > Metazoa > Chordata > Mammalia > Carnivora > Felidae > Panthera > Panthera onca. The sequence goes on from NC_138344.1 coordinate 49,793,842, forward strand.
ACTCCAAGGATTTAAATAAGTATGTGAAAAGTAATCTTTAGCATTATTTCTTCATTCTTTCTATCTTTTACCGAAATAATTGGCACAAAGTAGGACATTTAAATAATGGAGACTCATCATTACTATCATTCTTCTATAATGTCTACTACTTTCACACTTCTAACAACAGAAGTAATTATTAGAGATGTACAGGCAGGCAAGAAAAAAAAATTTAGGAGAATGGGGATAAATGACAACCTGTAAAATGGTCCCATCACTAGAATGGTGATGATTAGAAGGAAAAAGTCTATTTAAAAAAGTATCACAGTTGGGGTGCCTGAGTGGGTCAGGCCCGATTGAGCATCTGACTTTTGATTTCTGCTCAGGTCATGATCTCATGATTCATGAGATCGAGCCCTATGTCAGGCTCTATGTTGACAGTGTAGACGCCACCTGGGAATCTCTCTCCCTCTATCTCTCCCCTCCCCCAGCTTATACACTCTCTTTCTCTCAAAATAAATGAACACTAAAAAAAAAAAAAGAAAGTACTGTAATCAAGTCAGTCCATTCCCTCTTCTTCCCCCACACACAGAGGTTATAGAGTTCATATTATTTGAGTCGTTTCCAAATGTACTAATTTCTAAAATTTTATATAGAAGTTTAGGAATTTTCACCATATAATGCTACCATTAAGTAGAAAATATAAGTATTTATCATTGCATGCATTCTACCAATATTTTAAAATACTTATGTGCCAATCTCAGTTCATAGGTGCTGAAGATATATCGATGAACAAAACACAGAATGTCTTGTTCTTGTGGCACATGTGAGAATTTATTTTAGAATTTACATCATGAAAATATTTTACTTAGCCTGTTATCCAATATTTTATTTTTCTAATTTTTGGTTTTGCTACCAAATATTGGAAATCTTTGATATATTTTAAGCTGTCACAACTTGGATGTTTTCCTTCCTCCTGGACCTTTAAAAAATGTTTGTTTATTTATTTTGAGAGAGAGAGAGGGACAGTGGGCAGGAGGAGAGGCAGGGAGAGAGGAGAGAGAGAATACCAAGCAGGTTCCATTCTGTCAGCACAGAGCCCAACACAGGGCTCGATCTCGCAAATTGTGAGATCATGACCTAAGCCCAAATCAAGAGTCAGCCACTTAATGGACAGAGCTAACCAGGTGCCCACCTCCTGGACTTTTTATAGCAGATTTATAAATAAACTGTTATGTAATTTTGAGCATAGAGTCAAGACCTGAATCTACTTTTACCATCATCCATCTTTGGCTCCCGACTTCTCCTGGACTTGCTTTACTGTTGACAATACCATTCCTGCCTCTTTGGACTTGGTATCTGTATTTGGTTTCTGGATCCTTGAACCTCAGCTTGCCCCTATGCATGTAGCTCATTTCTTAGCTCCCTGCATATTTATCTAAAAGAGGATGTCTCACTGAATTAAACTCAGGTCCAGAAGAATCCAGATATGTGTATTTTGGCTTTTACCTGGCCAGACCTGCCTTTAGACTTTTGTTAGGTAGTTGTTGTGGAGGAAGGTGGGGCTAGGCATGGTGCAGAATGTGAGAAAGTAAGTGGTGATAGTGGTGGTGTGTGTATTTAGTGAGGGTACAGTGGCAAATATTTGGGACAATAGAAAAGCAAGGTAGATAATGTTGGAAAATGTGAATTAGTTGATTTACCACTGGGTCATCAGTGATCCTGCTGACTGTAGTAATAATCACCCTTGAAATAGCTGCTTCCTTTTGCACTGTTTCTCAAATCAGTGTATTGGAGTGGAGGATAGATTGAGCAGAAGAAGTTATGATAGTTATTTATAAAAATGTTTAAATGAGTTCTCCTACAATAGACACTCCCACCAGAAGCCAGCTCCGTGTGTGAGATCAGGCATATGGAAGAAGGATTATCAGTGTATCAGAGACAGTGACATTTTATCTTAACATTAATCCAGGATAAACCAACACCTGCATTTCACCTAAAATTTTTTGTCTCTATTAATTTTTGGTAAGTTCACCTAAAATATTTTTTCTGTGTGAATTTTTTAGTTGGAGAAGTCTGTAGCAATCAGCTTGAATAAAAGTGGTACCAGTTAATAATGACAGATTTTATAAGTACCCGTGAAGTCAAATACTAACAGGAGAATTCCTAGGAAATGTTCATGAATTCCTTTCTTAATCCAGCTAGCCACTGGTACCAAAGGCATCATTAAAAGAAATGTAGTAAGCCCAAAGCCAAACTCCAAAATATAAGCAGAAACCTAAGTGGCACAAGTTTTGAAAACTGTAAGAACATCTGTAAGAACATCTTTAAGATATCACTGAAACTATATCACTTAGTTTCCTCCCAACAAACAAAACAGAACATGACAAAATAAAAAGAATTGATTCCTGTGAGCATGTCAAAGTCCCAGGAACCTGGGCTTCAGATGTGTGGTTTGGCTCTGCCCTGGCTTTACTGTGAAATCATCCTACCAGCTCCATATACAAAAATTATGTGATTGTGGGTTTTATTTTTTTTTAATTTTTTTAATGTTTTTATTTTTATTTTTGAGACAGAGAGAGACAGAGCAGGGGAAGGGCAGAGAGAGGGGGAGACACAGAATCTGAAGGGGGCTCCAGGCTCTGAGCTGTCAGCACAGAGCCCGATGCGGGGCTTGAACTCATGGAATGTGAGATCATGACCTGAGCTGAAGTCAGACACTTAACCGACTGAGCCACCCCGGCGCCCCTAGTTGTGGGTTTTAAAAACACCAGACAGAACAGATTTGGGGCAATTAATTATACACTTAATATTAAGGCTCTAGACTGCTAATTTTGACTCTAAAGAAGGTTGATTCAGACTAAAATGATCCAGTTTGACTTTACAGTGTGGTCACGCTGATCATTATAGCCATCCCATCCACCTGGTGTGATAATCTGATCGGTTGTGTGGGAAATAAATTCATACCAACAGGTATATAATAACTATTCTTTTTATAAGAAAAGCATGGCATGTGGGTTGTTTATTCCAATCATCTTAGCCATAGTTGCACACAATACTAAATTCTTTACTATATTTAATAAAATAATGAAGAAATAGTGCTGGGTAACCAGGAGTTTCAATATCTAGGTGAAAATAGCTGGCTTCACATGAACAAAATACTTCCAGTGCTCTTCTAACAGCAAGCATCACTCCTTATTTCATAACTGAAGTTAGCTCAATTTTTTTCAAATCATAAATTCAGCCTTTGTAAACTGAATATTCCTCCCACGAAACAAAACAGAACAAAACAAAAAGTATTTATTCATAAGGATGATTTGGCTATATTCCAGAAAGTAATTTGAATATATGTTTTCTATTTATATTCTAATTGCTATTCTGTTTAGTCATCTTATTTCCCATTAGGTTCTGAACACCCCTTGCTATCCCAGACACCTCTTTGTTTTCCCTGACTTTGCTAAATAATCTCTATTTTTGTCTTCCTAGCTTAATGCAACAGTTTTTTTGCTAACCACATATTAATAATTCACAACTGCACTGAAGAGAGGTAGGCCCAAATTGACTGACCAAAAGCCTCCATCAACTAAGTGTCACTCAAGTCAGAGCCAGTAAGCCCGAACGTCTCTGGGACAATGTCGGCATCTCCAACTCCAGGCACACAGAATCTTCAAATTGCTTATGAATATCTAGGTCAAGTAAGCACAATCATCCAGGTCAGCTAACAACACAAAACAGAAGGCAGAGCAATCACCTTGGACTCAATACAGCAAGGCTGTCTCTTGTTCAGCACCTGAGCTGTGAAGGTGGGCTACATAAAGACCATGAATAATAAAGAGAAGGCCGGAGCACCTTGGTGGCTCAGTGGGTTAAGCATCCAACTTCAGCTCAGGTCATGATCTCACAGTTTGTGGTTTTATGCCCTGCATCAGGCTCTGTGCTGACAGCCCAGAGCCTGGAGCCTGCCTCAGATTCTGTGTCTCCCTCTCTCTCTGCCCCTTCCCCACTTATGTTCTGTCTCTCTCTCTCTCTTCCTCACAAATAAACAAACATTAAAAAAAAATTAAAAAATGAAGAGAAGGCCAATATGGGATTCTTCTTTACTTTGCATCATTGCTATATTTGGGGGAAAAAATGATGATTTTAGTGTCTTTTTCTTTTTAGTCTTTCTGATTTGAAAGTAGCATATTTAATCAATATTTATTAAGCATATATCTTTCCAAAACCCAATAATAACTGATGAGTGGGGTTCAAAGAGATAGATAACCTTCATTAGAGTAATTTTGATAGTGCCATCTGATAACAGAATACAGTAAGTGAACATTTATCAAACTAATATTTAAAGCAAATTCTGGGGGGTGCCTGGGTGGCTCAGTCTTAAACAACTGACTTTGGTTCAGGTCATGATCTCAGGGTTCATGAGTTTGAGCCCCTCATGAGGCTCTGTGCTGACAGCTCAGAGCCTGGAGCCTGCTTGGGATTCTGTGTCTCCCTCTGTCCCTGCCCCTCCCCAACTCATGCACTATCTCTTTTTCTCTCAAAAAATGAATAAACATTAAAACAATTTTAAAGCAAATCTGTAGGAAGTTAATGAACCTCTTTAAAGATGTGTTTGCTTTTCTATTTTAACATTTGATGATGATCTAATGGATTTTTCCTGTAGGGCCAAAATGAAGTTTATCTAGGATGGATTTTTCTCTCTTTAGAGCCACACTATAGAGAAGGAAAATTTATTGTTTAAAAATAGAGGCGACTGGGTGGCTCAGTCCATTAAGCATCAGACTCTTGGTTTTGGCTCAGGCTGTGATCTCGTGATTTCTTGGGTTTAAGCCCCACGTTGGGCTCTGTGCTGACAGCATGGAGCCTGCTTGGGATTTTCTGTCTCCTTTGCTCTCTACCCCTGCCCCACTTGGGCTGTACCTCTCTCAAAAATAAATAAATAAACTTTAAAAAACATAGAAAAAATATAGATGTGCCAGTACTCTCCTATGGGTAATTACATCAAGATTCCTAAACCTTAAAACCTAGAGCCCTGGCTTTATTAGCTTATGGGGTTGGAATTCAGTTCTTTGGAAGTGCAGTCACAATAATATAAATGGCATGAATGTAACTCACTCTTCTTTTGTATGTGAAGCGTCTCTCCCTCCCTTCATTCTTTCAATAATTACTAAGCTTGACACACTAGAACTTCAGGTAGGAATGAGATATGCGGTTTCTGACCTTAAGAAGCACACTAGTAAAGTCCGGAAGATAGGCAAGTAAAGCAGAATTTAGAGTACAGTGTTAAAAGTACTACCCAACTGAAGGATCATGCAAAGTTCCAGCGAACATGTATCAAGACCTCACTGGTAGATTGTGAGGTTGTTGAGAGGAGATAGTGCGTGGTTTGATTATTGAAGTTAAATGAATTTAACCAGTCAGAGGAGAGAAAGAGCATTGAAAGCATGATTACTATTAGCGGAAACCCAACACATTTGGATAATAACTACTTAGCCACTTACCTTTCACCATAAGTGATGCTGAGCTCATCCAGAACCCCATTGAGTTTAACTTGAAGTTCTTTTAGAATAGCACTAGCTTCAGGATCTAGCTGCAGAAAGACCATAAACGATATTACTTTGGAGTTGTGAGAAAGTACACTTTTGTTTCTCTTACAGGCATTTTGCTTATTACAAGGTAAACTTCAAACAATACAACACACATATCCTCTTTCCTTTCCTTTTTTTAATCTTTGAAATTAAGTGCAAAATTTAGGAAATTCTAAATATGTGTGAAAAAAATTGATCGAAATGCATGGCATGCATACAGATGAGAGCTAGATAGCAAAGCCTTTGTTGGTTACAGCAATGGGATGCAAGGCATGAGAAAGTAACCTTCAGAACACGGTAACTTCATAACTTAGAAATTGATTGTGTTATGCATTAGTTGAATATACATGTTGCTTCAAATATAGTTCAGTTTTTACTATCTTTGTAAATAAATAGGCCCATAAAAATAAAAAAAATAGTAAGAAAAATTAATTTGTGAGTGTTGTACTGTGACTTGACTGTATTTATATATTTTTTATAACTACAGAATAGTTAAAATTAAAAATTAAATTATAAACTAGAGAATTAAAAATAGGGAAAATAAATTATCCAAGCACTGCAATGTTTCTCTGAGGTGATAGGCCTGACTTCTCTTCCTAGATGCCAATTAGAAATTCAGAGTTCAAGATCCAATGTTCCTCATTTTATTTTTATTATTCTTTAAGTTTTCAAATATTTATAGCTTGAAGTTAAGCTACTGAGCACATTTAGGGTCAAATAAAAAATAATTAAATCAAGATAACATATTTGAAGATGTTTTTACAATGCAAATGTTAAAAGTCAACTATTCTTTTTATTTGGTTTCAGTTCTTAAAATAATGTTAACCATTACAAGAAAAACTATACTATAAATAAACGTAACTATAAACCTATCGATCTATTGACAGAATATTTTTGTAATTAAAGTTCAGGATCAACACAAGTTTCATTAGCACTTTAGAAACTTGTAATCTTTTTGTTAAGTTTTCACAAACTGTCAAAAAAGAATGACTTGTAACAGATGTATTATCTCAAGTTGATAGGAATTCATGTAAAGGGCAATCGAGAATATTCTCTGTAATTAAGTCAACCTTCCTTTGATGCTTTAGAAATTAGTTTCTTGCCTTTAGTAGCTATAATTATTATGTAAGCAGATCTACTATTGAAAACAAGGGATAGGATAAAGCCAACTTTTGGGGGTAGAACAAATTAAAGGAGGACTTATAGTAAATAGGAGGACCTAAGATGGACACCAAAAAATACAGGACCCAATATCAAATTTCAACTCCGGGAAGCCAGCCCAGGGCCAAATAATATCCCTCATACTATACACTGGTCATTTAGTACCGTAATCGTCCAAGAACATTTTCTAGACTAAGATACTGTTAGGAAGAAGTATTATTTATATATCTCAGCACACTGTGTGGCTCTAGCTTATATTACCATGATTAAACACACTGGAATGGAAATAAAAAATTGCACTTGGCATGTGACTACTGATTTTATCAAACCAATCCTTGATGTCAATTTTGACTCAAATTCAGGTGGTTTCAACATTGGTTAGTTTCTGCTGCCCCTCTATAGAGCCAATGTGATTCTTCTGGACTTTATCTTTTTTCCGTCTCCATCAACAGACAAGCTCACAGCTCTCACCCACAGATACATAGGCTACTGTTACAAACTTCTTTTGGAGTTAGAAAATTAGAATATCCTTGAGTCTCATAATTTCTGAGAGTTCCATTAAGCTATAGCTGGTCATAAGGCAGTGATTCAGAAAGATAATTAGCACTTAAGTTAAAAAGACACTGATAGGCATTGAAACAAAAATAGCCTAATAAACTGTAATTCACCGAACTTTAACCAAGAAAATATTTGTGGGTTGTCTGCCCCACTCCCAAGGCACCATTCAGTCTGAACATTTTTTATTGTATTTTCTTGCTATTGACCTAATACCATTTTTATTTCATTTGGATAAGATTTTTGGGCAAAAGGAATGAGAGAGAAGCCCTTCCATGGGTTTCTTCATGCTTCCAACTCTTTGGTAAACCGCTTGGGTAGATAGGTGTTAGTTTCCTGCCCATATACCTGTCATCTCCAAGGAAATGGCTATGAGAGTAGAGTTTTAACCAGGAAACTGGATTGCTTCTTTTTTTCTTTTAAAGTTTATTTACTTATTTTGAGGGAGGGATGGAGTGGGGGCCGGGGGGGGGGGGGAGACAGAGGAAGAGAGAGAGGGCTGGCATGGGAGGGAGAGAGAGAATCCCAAGCAGGCTCTGCCCCATCAGCTCAGAGTCCCACACATGGCTCAAACTCAGGAACCTGTGAAATCATGACCTGAGCTGAAACCAATAGTCAGATGCTTAACCAACCGAGCCACCAGGGCACCCTGGGATTGCTTCTTATTTAAAATGTGTATTTTGTTTTCAAATTAGTTTAATATACACATTGAGGTTTTTTTCACCTGTTAAGATAATGACTCTAAAGTCATATAAAAATGGTTAGATCAGTTGGATGAAATTATGCTATTTTCCCATAAATTATTTTAGTCTACCTTTGGTATTTTGTGAATGGAGATTTCTATCAAATAGTTGGCTTTGGCTTGAAACTGTGAACCTGTCAAATCTATAGCAATTTAAACATTGGATGACAGTTTTCATTTCCTCATAGAAGCTTAAGTTTCCAAGTGGGTGCAAACTAAGGCCTCTGTCATGGAACCAGGCAAAAAAAAACCAAAAATAATAATTTCAGTTAAGTACTTGTTGTTCATCTGATCAAAATCATACCATTATAACATTAAAACAGAAGCAGTAATTATGAGGCTGAATTGCAGGTCTTTTGCAATAATAATGATTATAAATATCATACTCATCTAGTTATAAAACAATCCCTTTAGGCAGCAAATTAACCAGTTCTTGAGTTCTGCATTTCTTTATTTGTACATATAGAAGAAATTTTCCTTACTACTACAAACTTCCTTAAGTTTGTAAGAAACAATAACTTGGGCTTTTAGACTTCATTGCCTAAATTACCAACAGCACGTTTTACAAATTATTGGCTACTTTGGAAAGGTGAAAGACTACCTGATTTAAATCTTTTTCCCAAAGATTTAAAACTTAGACTGGTTCTAAATGTAATATCAAATATCAACTTGCATTTTTTATATTGTTATTTAGAGTTATTATTAAAAGGAAAAAAAACAAGCATTCAAAAGTCACGGTTAATAAATTTATTTTAAATTACAAACTGAGGGGTGCCTGGGTGGCTTAGTCAGTTGAGCATCTGACTTAGGCTCAGGTCATGATCTCACAGTTCATGAGTTCGAGCCCCAGGTCAGGCTCTGTGCTGATGGCTCAGAGCCTGGAACCTGCTTCAGATTCTGTGTCTCCCTCTTTCTCTGCCCCTCCCCAGCTGGCACCCTATCTCTGTCTCTCTCAAAAATAAATAAAAACATTTTAAAATTTTTTTAAAAATTACAAACTGAATTAGCATGTGTACGTAAACAACTTGGCTGGCAAAAAATAAAAAATAAATGCCTCCATGTAAAGAGGAATATACTCAATGAGAATTTAAATATACAGAGTAAAATTCTGAATTTATAGTAAAGCTTTTGAAACAGATTTTATCCACACTCCATGATAGGTTTTAGAATTCCAAAATCAAGGCTGGAAGGGTATGATTTTCTAATGGTCAGAATGAACTATCGTCATACATAGGTACTCTCTTGAGATTTCACACCAATGACATATTTTACACCACTGAGCTGTGATAATAAAAAAAGACTTGTCTGGAAGAGAGAGCCAGCATGCAAGCTATCTGCTAAGTTCTTCTTCCCTAAGGCCCACTTCTACTTTTCCTTTAAAAGACAATGCATCCATCACTTACTTTAGCAATTCTTGCCCTCCATGCTGCCGGCCCTGTGCTGTTAGTAGCTCTAACCCCTGCACTACCTATGCGGTTTACTACAACATCTGTACGAATCTTTCTTCTAATTGTTCTCTTATTAATCTATCTCTTCCACTGATTTCTGTCTTAGTTAACTGTCCACCCTGGGCGTCTGTCCCTGTATGCCTAGGCATTTACTAAATATTTGAGGAAGGAGGTGAGGGCAGAAAGAAGCACGGAAATTATCCCTCAAAGGAAATCTTGATACCCAGAGTGCTCCTTCTCCTTGGAGTGATAATTTGCATTGACTATTAATAGAATACTTTTGCATTTGAAATCTTTCATTCCTTAGCAACCATATATTCTGGAGTTACAAACTTAGTCCTGATTTCAAATTTTTGTCTCACTGTCAGCCCGTATCAGATTATGTCCTGATATTTGTTTAGTTCCAAAAATATGGTTACCATACCCACTCTGCATGTTTTGGTTTGTTCGTGTTTTACCAGCACACATTATTTCCCCAAGGAATGTGAAGGGAATCTATGTTATTTCAGCCTCTTAAAACAGGAATGGTTAATCCAACCATCAAGGGGCGCCTGGGTGGCGCAGTCGGTTAAGCGTCCGACTTCAGCCAGGTCACGATCTCACGGTCCGTGAGTTCGAGCCCCGCGTCAGGCTCTGGGCTGATGGCTCAGAGCCTGGAGCCTGTTTCCGATTCTGTGTCTCCCTCTCTCTCTGTCCCTCCCCCGTTCATGCTCTGTCTCTCTCTGTCCCACAAATAAATAAAAAAAACGTTGAAAAAAAAAAAAAATTTAATCCAACCATCAAGCTGTTGCTGGAGATAGAACTAGTCAGTTGGAAAGTGGCTTTAAACTCTTTCAACAGCTCAATACAAACTCTTTAAAAGAATTAAGGCTTTGCAGGAAGAAATTTTGTGTGAATTGTATTCCTGTTCCCCAGTGTTCAATACTACCTCATCTCCTTTCTGTTGTATACACATTACTAGGCTGTTTTTCCTCCTGTTCAACTCATCAGTGTTAGAGTTCCATTGTTTGCTTATCTAAACAAGTGCATATCAGGGAGGATGATCAGTCCCTGGCCTTCATCTACACAGGTCCCAAATTTTGGTCATTGGACTGGTGGGTTTCATGTCCTGAAGGTTTTTTCGGAACAATCTTTTAATAAATGCAGACACCATCACTATATCTATAAAAAGAAAGAAAGAAAGAAAGAAAGAAAGAAAGAAAGAAAGAAAAAGCAAGCAAGCTTCATTTCCAAGGAAAACAGTTCAACTTGAGCTCTTGGTTCCTTGTTTTGGATTCTGCTCAAATATCCCTTTCTGTCTTCATTCCCCCTCATCATCATCTTCAAGACCCCATTCTATAAATGTACTCAAACAACACTTTGTTAAAATAAAAAATAGAATACAAAGACCAACTTATTTAGTACTAGCTTCTCATTGATAGCTTGCTAATATCTTTTCTTCTCTTGACCATCAAACTGTTCACAGCATAAATGTAAAACTTATAGCTTCCTTATTTCTTAAATATTGATCTCCTCTAGTGTAGTTTCTGCTCTGGATGCTCCACTGAAATGTTCATGTATACATCACCAGTGGTTTCTTAATAGTGATCTCCAATGACTATTCAGCCTACTCAGCCTGCATTCACTCTTGCTTTCTCAAGCTCTTTTTCCTTATTTCTCTAGAGACTACCTTCTCTTAGCTCTCCTATTTTTCTGCCTATCATTTGTCTCTCTTTTGATGACTTTTCTTCCTCTATATACTCCTTAGAAATAAGTGTCCTTCAATTCTCCCTTCCTCGTCTCCTTTTTTTTTCCCACTCAGTGTCTCTTGAGCAATCACATCCATGCCTATGTCTTCAATTCCCACCCCTGTGTTAACAACCCCCCAAATCTCTATCTATAGCTTTAACAGGATGCCTGAGTATCATGTCTACATTCCCACATGCCTATTTGGCCTTTTCTACTTGGATGACCTAAATATCAGCATATCAAAAATGAACGTATTACCTGTCCATCCTTAACTTATGTCTCAAATTTTATTGATACCATACCGTTAAGGCAGAAATGTGAAAATCATCTTTGACCCTTCTTTGCCTTCTACCTTCCATAGTCACTTGGATACCAAATATGACTGATAACATCTCAAATATTTTCTCCATCTGTCCTATCCTCTTCAATTTTTGATGCAGAATTATCCTCATGTAGACTCGAATGCAATCATTTCCACATTGTGTTCTTGTTTTCTCTTTTATTCCATCCTCCTAACTATTCCTAGAGTGGTTTTAATAAAGACCAAATCTGCTGGCCCTAGTAGTTGGCTTCAACAAGGGAAGTGCTTCAAGTAATTTATCACAATCTTATCTGGGCTATGTTTTTTTTGTTGTTGTTGTTAAATACCATTTCTCTCCAACCCTCCTATTTGGCCAGAATTTATACATCCTAAAATGGCTAGCTCAACTTAAAATATATGATTGAGAAATCACTGAACATTCCTTACTGAATCCAGCAGGAAATTACTCTCCTTGGAATGTCCTAAATCACCTTGCTGAGCTATGGTATTCAGGATGGGTATTGTGGAATGTTGCGTGAAATTTAAAAACATGTATGGTGTTCTGTATTGTAAAAAAAAAAAAGAAAGAAAGAAAGAAAGAAAGAAAGAAAGAAAGGAAGGAAGGAAGGAAAAAGAATTGTGCCCCAGGTCCACCAATGCTACACTGTCTTTTGTTTCCTTTTTTATTCCTGTTAGGAAAGACGCTCCCCAAGAACTTATAAGACAATTTTAAGAGATAGACTATGACATTTTCTTTATGCCATTCAGATTTGCATGAACTGTTATGCTAGAGTATCATTAGTTATATAAATTCATGCCTCTAACTTCTTCGCTTCGAAAGTTGAACATCAGTAGCTGTCTCGCATCCTAATTAGAGAGTATGCAGTAAATCCAACTGTCATTGTGCTTCAAATCAACTGAATGCCTTTGAGATATGTTAACTTAGGTTCTTCAGCCTAGACAACTGAAGGGGAAAAAAGCCTTTCCTTTATCCCTGTACTTTTAAGAAAAAATGATACCTTCAGACCTCATATGAGTGACAAGATCCATTCTTTTCTCTTAAACATTTTTTTCCTCTTCACCTACAACAGACTAAACCTCTACTCCATGGGTTTATAACAAGTGTCCTTATAACTGCAGAATTTTAGAACTAGAATGAACTTCAGAAGCCATAGAGTACAATTCCCTTTTACAAGTGGAAAAACCAAGGCGTGGACAATGTGCCATGCTTCATGATATATTTTGGGGACATATGAGGACTGAGAAGCAGCAGTCTAAGAAGCCATATTTTTTTAAAGAAATTCTCTTCTGCAAATGCTCATTAAAAATTAAACAAGTAAAATAACTTGATTGAGAAGGAACATTGGGCTTATTAGCTCCATCTATTGGCTGACTAACCATGAATATGGACAGAGTAAGATTAAGTCAGGAGAAGAAAGGAGGCACAAAATTTATGTTCAGAATTTATTCTATAAAAAATGCCTTTTTGCCCTGTTTCACTCTGTCTTTCCCATTCTGCTACTCACATTAGGGAATCCATTCACCCATTAGGCACTGTGAACACAGTCTGTTCAATCAACTGAACTGAGTACCTGTTGAACATCAGTCCATGGAGACAGAATTCCCTCAGTGAGCCATTTGCATGAAGTGCCTGAGGTCCCTTTCAATCAAGTAGGAGAAGAAGGGGGATTGGCTGGGTTAGAGAAGTAAATTTTCCTAGTTTGCATTGATTTATGGGTTGTGAAGGCAAGCATAAACAGTCAAAGAGGATCACAAGACAATAAAATAGGTCTATTATAGAAACTGGCAGTTAAGCTCTATTTTTTTTCTCCCTCCTGGCTGTGGCTTGAATTCTCTCTCAAGTTCTCTTAAGGTTCAGAGACAGGTTAGTTTAAATAAAGACTTGATGGCACAGAGGCGACCCTATGATTTCGTGGGAATGCTCTGGGGAATGAGGTTAACAAGCAGTACCCGCCTGAGTTTTTATTTCATCCTGACATGGGTCACCCACCCAGAAACTTCTCAACCTAATAGATGGCACCTTTTCTTCATTTCACAAGCTTAGCAGTTAGCTGAATTTTACTTGGTAGCAGTGCTAGATTCTTAATCATACTTACTAAATCACCTCAATGCAATTTGCCCCTCTGGCCCTCATTAGTCTTTTAATTTTCTATTAAGTCCGATTTGTTAACTGCAATCATAGAGATGGTTCAGAGGAGAAAGAAAGCAGGCAACAGCTGCCTGCCATCAAAATAAAAGGCCACTACTTCAAACATTCAGTTCCCCTTGTTATCTGCTGCCATAAAACTAAAAATAGCTGCTTGCTTTTACCGAATTCAGCCAAAAGACATCCCACCTTGGAGCTCTATTTACACATGAAGAGACTAGAAGTTTCACCTTATTCTTTGAATTGTTGCAGGATAAGATTTAACAAGTACAGCTTTCATTTAAAGGATATTTTCAAATTTGCAAAGTGTTGGGGAGGAGGTTCCACTCCCAAACGTTATTACTTTACTTGTTCTGACTTCACTAATAAACTTCCTGTCTCAACTACTGCCCTACAGATTTAGTGACTATAAGTGGCAACAATAGACCCTTCTACCAAATAGAAAAAAAATCTTTGCAAATTGCTTTAGACAACAATTTTAGAACTAAAAGGAAGAGATGACTAATGTAAATTGTTTATTTTATTATCTAAGACGTCTGATACATATTTTATAATTTACTTTTTAATGGCTGGAAAAGAGATGAAAACAGTACACCGATTGTCACTAATGTATTAACTAGTGAGTGGTATCTATTTACATTAAGGACAAAAGGTGAGACACATCAGAAACCTGAACATAAAGCTTAGCCTCCGTACAACCACACCTTTCGACAGGGTTACATATAAAATGTAAGCATAAAGTCTAGAATGTTTTAAAAAATTCTGAGTATTTGTTTAGTATTGCAAATTGGTCACCTATGTTTTTGGATCACTGCATTCCTTAATACAAACATTTGCCTGTACCATTGCATGCTGTGTCTGGATCCATTCCAACATGTCGAGTCCTCTGTGTTCTCAAGATTCAAAACATATTAAGTAGGTCAGTGAGGTGTGTGGCACAGATAAGACAAAGGAGGCTCTGAGCCATTTCCTAATTACCTGGTTGCTGTTCTAAGAGCACAGAGCCATAATTCTCAAAATGTGGTCCCCTGAGTAGAAGCGTTAGCATCAGCTGGGAATCTGTTAGGAATGCAGGTCATCAGGCTCCACCCAAGACCTTCAGAATCAAAAAATCTGGGGATGGAATTCAGCAACGTGTTTTAACCAGCTACCCAGGTAGTTCTGATGCATGCTGAAGTTACAGAAGTACTAGTGTGAAGCATTGTTTCCTTTAAAGCAGTGCTATTCAATCCCCTGTTGCCAGCAAGTATAATTTTGAAAGGATAATGCTAAGTAAAATATGATAGGGGTTAATTTCCATCCTCTCTGGTGGGGATTTGCTTAGCTGAAGACTAAGTCCTTACAGCTAATCGGTTTTACAGTGAATTTCAATCAGCGACATGCATTATACTTGAGTCAGATGCAGTTTCTAATTCATCAAATTCATCATTAAACAGTGGAAAAGGATATAGATAAGGCTTTCCTGAAACAAAAGAATAGTTACATTGCTCATTAAAATACACACATGTTTAGGATAGGTGGTGTTATGTTTCAGATTCCATGGCCCTGTTCAGGAAAGTTTACCACAGTGAAATGAGTCAAGAGATTCAGTTATTTTTGAGACATAGCAATGAAAATATTACCAATGTATCTAATTAGTCTGCTTTGTGGCCAGGAGAGTAAGAGAATATAGCTAAGGAAACAAATGCCCTTATTCCCCTCACTTAATGATGGCTGACTTCTAGCATCTGAAGTACTGTCAGTAAGTTAGCAGGCTTATGGATAATTATGAATTCTACCACTCAGGACAATTGCACCAATGCAATATCATGAAGGAGTAATGCCTCTTCTGCTTACACAGCACAGTCATAATTTTCTAAATCAATTACTACAAGTTCTCCAGAGTTTCATAACCCATATCTTATGGCTTCCTGAAATGAAATGAAATTTCAGATCATCTGATTTTCTTTTTCATGTATTTATACAAATTAGATTGCAGGGCAAGGAAATGCAACTGAGTCCTTTTTGTAGGTGAGGGCAATATATTTTTATGAAAAAATAAATACAAGGTCTGTATTTATTTCAAATTGCTCTGAGCTGAGTTATACTCATAAAATAATTAAGCTATTAAAATAATGTAAACCAAAGTATATGTGTTTTTCTTTTGAGGTATTTCAGCTATTAGAGAATAATAAAATGATCATTCACAATAATGAAAATAAGTACCTGACATTCTGATAATCATTTTGCTGTTACTGTGTTACAAAGGGACCGATAATGCAGTATGGGGATTGTGGTGCACATAATTTAACTTCTAGCTCAAGTCAATCCATACTGTGGGTTGGCTACTTTATTTTAGTATAGTGTGTCCCAAAACAATATGCACATGAAAGAATCACATGGCATGCTTTACTAAAAAGAAAACAGACTCTGGGCCTCATTCTTAAGGTTACGTTTGCTTCATGGCTTGTGTGACTTACTATATTTTTTATATTCTCTACAGTAATCACAAAGTTGTTATGCCAAAACATGCTCTTAATTTTTATGCAAGGAAGCATGTCAGAAAGTCACAATAGAGGAGAAAAAATTTAGCGGTTTGCTTTTCTTTTTCTAAGTAGGGCACTAGGAAAAAAAAAACGATGTGCCCACATGGTCTCTGGGGTATCGTGCAGGCAGGCAGTAATGGTGTCTACACAAGGACTGCTTTTGGAGCCACTGACATATGCCAAGACTGTCAGAATGTCAGGTCATGTTTCAAACTGGGACTCCATTAAGACAATGTTTTTTTACACCTAGAAAAAGGTTTTAAACATTATTTCCATCTCCACAGGGAAAAGAGGCTGATCCTGGACAGAGAGCGCAGCCGCGCTGCCCCTACAGTGGTGGGGCTAAAGCGGCAGAGAGCTGCAGCATTATGCAGCGGGGCGTGTGGGCGGCGGGCACTTTGCAGACGGTATGAGACGCAAGCCATGCCGCTGCTAGGAGCCAGCTAATGAACACAGAGTAAACCATTTTGAGCAAGTGCACAATCATTAATCATTTGCTAATTAAGAGTTTTTGTAGCAAGAAGTGCACATCCTAGCACAGGTGGTAGGGGACAAACTATAAGAAACTCCTAAAAAGAAGAACTAGACAGGGAAGCTTCCCTTAGCAAGACCAGTCCCGGTGTTACGACCAGTTCCACTGTTGAGAGGAAGACTGGCGTCAGTACACAATGCATTACCTTTAAAGGCCACCGAGCATGCCCGTATTAAGTGCTGTATAAACTTCTCATAGTGAGGGGTAAATTCTGTCATTCTCAATAAAATCCTCTTTATCTTTATAACAGCTCCAAGTTAAGGAGCCCATTTAGATAGTGCCCTATGTAGCTAACTGGATTGGAAGGGCTCTGCCTATAATTTTGAGATTCTGGTGCCCAAAGGAGGATGAGCGTAGCAACTAGCAACTCTTAACATAAATCTGCAGAATGACGATTCTTTCTCTCCTTTCTCTCTGGAGGCTGAATGTTATACCCACACTTGGGTTGAGGTCTTGCTCCCTCCTGACCATCCATACCAATGGCAATGCTAACACTTTTTTTTTTTGGTAGCAGATGATGAGGTGAAAATGGAAAATAATAAGATAATAAGAAATTGTTCTTAGAAAGGGGACAGAATATCAAAAGATGATAAGGAGAGGGAGGGAAGGGATGAATAATATTTAAATGCAGGAAAAGAAAAGAACTAGGGTCCATGCTGTTCTCGTAAAAAATTACATTGTTAGAAACTAGATATTCATTCCATTCACTTAATTGATTTTTCCCTTTAAATTATGTATGAGGAGTTTAGCAACTGGCCTTGCAAGAGTGATAAAGGTAGAAGGCACCAACCTCAGTATTTCCATCTTCATTATGTTCTCCAGTAAGAAGAGTTGTGTGATTTAGCTATAGAGTTGTAGCTAAATTTACAATGTGAAACCGGTACATTTCAAATTGGCAATTTTATGTGGAGTAAAGAATCCATTCTTGTTTGGTGTACAAGGTGCCCCATAACATTTTTGGTTAGCGCGTGGCTTGGCCCACAAAGCTTCCTTAAGTACAGGTCTGATCTGTCTTGTTAATATTCAGTCAGCAGTATATGACTCACATTAGAATCCAACCATGGAATAGTAAGGAAATAGAAGTAGCATTAGGATAAATTCCTGGAAATATGGCATTTTAAATATAACTTTATCCTTACATGATATGTGGTCTTAAAAATTCAGTAAAAGACGACAGAATTCCCCCCCCACACAAGAAATCAGTTATTTCTTCACAATGCTTCTAACAGTAAGTGAACTTAAACTCTGAATATAAAACATCACTAAAATTAAAACGGCAATCTCCAGCTATGATCCTCAATTGCTTGTGTTCACCTAATTCAGCAAAATAATTCAAAAGCGAGATTGATGCCCTCATACTGTGCAAAAGGCACTAACACATGATAGGGAATGGAGTCTTATTTTATACAAAATAAACTGATACTGTGGTTTAAAAATCAGAGTTCATTTTTTAACTATTCCATCTCTGCACGCATATCCTAGTGCTTCTGATTTGTAGGCTGCTAAGCAGCAAATTCAGTTTTCAAAAGACTGAGTCTCTAAGATAGCAAAAAAAGGGAAGGAAACGTACAAATGTCTCCATGGGGTTAAAAGCAACATCATATGTGAAGAAGCCCAATGTTAAAAGAAGCATTTTCAGCCTTGTACATTTAGAAATAAAAGGGATCTTTGCTTTGAAGTCCAAACTTGCTTCGTGTACATCTCTGACCCTTACCTCAATAAGGAACACTGTAACTAAAATCCTCAACAGAAATATCTCTACATTCTAGTGGCCCTTGGGGTTGTTTTAGGGAGGGGGAGTGGTGGGAGAATGCCAGCTGCATGAACCTTTCCCTCTCAGCACCAACTCTGGTCCCCAAGTCCCTGGACGCTCATGTTGGTGTGTGAAAGGAAAGACCGTGGCAAAAGCAGGAGGCAGGTGCACAACTACTATTTCACTGTCTGCTTGATCCAAATGAGCGAATGAGAATAAATAAGTGCGATGGTCTTTAGGTCTGGGGGGAAACAGCCAGAAAAGGGTAAGATGCTTGCTATCACAAACCTCATAAAAGAATCTTTCTCCTTCCTTCTTCTGCTCAGGGAAATGCAAGTCAAAGATGTTGGACAAAGACACGACACATTACAGACACAGCACACAACACATTTTGACAGATTTTTAGATGTGAACAAGAAACTGATGCATCAAAACCACTAGGGCCACAAAGCACATTTCAGAGCAAACATTGATATCAGGTTGACATTGTGCAATATGGTGAAAAAAAAAATCCGCAGTTTGTATAATTTTACAGATCATTAGCATATATAGATTTGTGTGTATAGCACTCTCTCTGTATACACACTACAAAAGGCTACTGACCATCTCCCCCCTCCCATTCACACTTCTAATGCATCACTCAAATATTCTGTTGTGTATAATGGTCACCTTATTGTTAATGATATTTTAGATTATTAGCCATGTCCTCTTCTGTTGTTAACCCATGTAAAAAACTTGATTATGTCACCTTCCATAGCAAAGAGCTGTGCTGCTAATGATCTCTAAATAGATATTTGGCAAATGCAGGCATAAAAATATACCCACCTCTTTCCCTCCCATGGATTCAAACATTTTTTCCAGCTGGACCCGCAATTGTTGAATATTGTTCATCAATATACAGGGCTTGAAGTAAAGCAAACAACAAAAAAGATGGTGTGAGAATCTTTTATACATGAAATTATTGAATGAGTTTACCTTAAATGTGATAAATATACAATCATCACTGAAGTATTATATCTGGCAAAGAGAATAATTCTGCTATTTTGATTATACTTCTTAAGAGTCAAGAATGGAAGAGGGAAATATTATCACTTTGGGGAATGCAATTTAATAATATATCAGACAATAAACTATTGGGGACTTAATTACTAATCTTTCTTTTGCTCTTAATATTGAGCCAAATTCTCTTTTAAAGATTTACTTTAAGAAAAGGTATCGAAATTGTGGTTTATATACACAATGGAATACTATGTGGCAATGAGAAAGAATGAAATATGGCCTTTTGTAGCAATGTGGATGGAACTGGAGAGTGTGATGCTAAGTGAAATAAGTCATACAGAGAAAGACAGATACCATATGTTTTCAGTCTTATGTGGATCCTGAGAAACTTAACAGAAGACCATGGGGGAGGGGAAGGAAGAAAAAAGGTTAGAGAGGGAGGGAGCCAAACCATAAGACACTCTTAAAAAATGAGAACAAACCGAGGGTTGATGGAGGGTGGGAAGGGAGAGAGGGTGGGTGATGGGTATTGAGGAGGGCACCTGTTGGGATGAGCATTGGGTGTTGTATGGAAACCAATTTGACAATAAATTTCATATTAAAAAAATAAAATAATGAAATAAATAATTAAAAAACACCTTATTCTTAAATTCTGACACTCTAAAAAAAAAGAAAAGAAATCAGTTTAACGTTTCCATTATTTCGCCATTTAAAAAACAAAATCACCATCTGAATTTTAAAAATCCAAGGGGGAGGGGCGCCTGGGTGGCTCAGCCGGTTAAGCGGACAACTTCGGCTCAGGTCATGATCTCTCGGTCCGTGAGTTTGAGCCCCGCTTCGGGCTCTGTGCTGACAGCTCAGAGCCTGGAGCCTGTTTCAGATTCTGTGTCTCCCTCTCTCTGACCCTCCCCCGTTCATGCTCTGTCTGTCTCAAAAATAAACGTTAAAAAAAAGTTTAAAAAAAAATCCAAGGGCGAAAAAGAAAAAAAAAGACACCTTTAATAGATTCTCTTTGGCTATAGACAAAGTCCACACACTGGTATTCAAGGCCCTTTGTTATCTGGCTCCAAATTAGGTTTTCCTTCCCATCTCTGTCTACCGCAGGTAACTTTCCCCTCTAAGCAGCTTTTCCCCCCAAAACACCTGTGCTTTCCAGACTCCAACTTGGCTTAGCATGTGGCCTCTTCAGTTTCACCTCTTTGCCTATTTGAATCATATCCATTATTCCAGATTTGAGCTTTCTCTTTCCCACACTATATCCTGTTGTCACTCACTTGACATTTGTTTTATTTAACTTTATATTGCTTTTCACTGTCTCACCCACTGACCTTAAATGCACCGTACATGCTGCTGTGTCCTCTGCTTTTTCTTACTCCCAAAGTACCGCACAGAGCCTTACACAGAATATATGTTTAAAAATGTTTTTGACTCCATGTTTCCAGGCAGGCAGAAATATAACAATAACATAAAGATGGAGGGCTCTGTGACAGGACTAGATGTGGCCTTAGAATAATAGGAGTTAATTTATAATTGGAAAATAGAATTCAGAATAGTTATAGAATAATTTAATATTTGTTGCATACTGATTCTGAAAAGCCAGTTGACTGGGGGGAGGAAAACAGTGAAAGAAAAGAAAGTGGATATATCTTCCAAGTTGCTGGGAAATGAGCCAATAAAGAATTAGACGCATATAAAGGACTTACAGGACATCAGAGAGGTGTTAGCACTCCTCAGTGGAAAGATTTTATTAATGCTGTAACCACATTACTGACCTTTGAAAAACTTTCTACTTGATTCTTAAAGTGACCACATTCTAACTTCAATTTATGAAAACAATTTTAAACTTTGATTCTCTTCCCTTGATTCTGGTCACATAAGTATTATATGTCTCTAACACAGATATTTGAGATCCATGTGCCATAGATTCTGTTCAGTAAGCTGAACCACAATGTTCCACCAATGATTCTGATCCCCAGATGTGACTGAGAGCCACTTGATCTAGGCTTGTCCTTTCCACTACATGCATAGTCAAAATTTTTCGGGGATTCAGCATCTTGACCCTAAGGCAACAAACTGAATCTCCACTTAGGGCCAGAGTCATGGGGATTTTCTTTTTTTCTTTTCTTTTCCCTTCCTTTCTTTCATTTTTTTTTTTTTTTAAATTGCAGAGGGGGAAGATTTGGCTTGAATCTGGCCATCTTACCAGGGAGGAAATGAAGGTCAAAAAAAAAAAAAAAAAAAAAAAAAAAGACCATGACTCTTATTGAGAAGCAGGAAGAGTAGATGGGTAAAAGGTTGTATCACCCTGCTCCCCATGGGTCTAAGTTAACTAGGTGGTCTCTTCTATGATTATTTGATATTGGCATTCAAGCTTATCTTTTTTGGCACATATAACAGTACTTTAGTAATAGTTGTATGAGCACAAACCAACCTCCAAGCCTTTTTATATGACCATTTCCAATGGAAAAGAACAACTAAGAAACAAAATGGACTGTGTGCTCACTTAGCATGGATTGCTATTGGCGTCAGGTAAGGCTACATTAAAAAAAAAAGATTCAGTTATTCAGAGAGAGATAAAAATAAATATGAGACTCTCCTCTTTCATTAAGCTTTCTCTGACTTTGAAATGTCCAATTATCAATTTTATTGAATCAATTTACCAAATCACTACTGAGACCTGAATCTAACTTACAGCTAATCTGGAAACAGCTTTTATTTTAAGCACCTCCATGGTCACTGAAAACAAAACAAAACAGCTAACATGTACAGGAAAGGGAACATTAACCCAATTCAGAGGTATCATTTGTTGATGAGTTTAGTTAGATAAAAGAACCTATGTTCAAGCTGTAATCTTTTTATTTGGATATAATTTGGCTTTTCCCCTAAAAATATCATAATGCATTTTGTCATATCTAAATCTAGAACAAAGTTAGGAACCTTAACTACAGTGAATATGAAAGTTAGTTATGTTGGGACTATGGCCATTTCTACATCACTTAAAGGGTATTTCTGAGCTGAAAAAGATTTTCAAAAATATTCAAAATAAAGTAATTCTGATTTATATATGTTGTGTTGCTGTGTTTTGGAGTACAGGGACAACAGATTAAAAAAACTTGTGATCCATTTTCAATTTAAAACAAAGTTCTAACTTAAAAAAATTTAGAAAAAATTATTCTGTCATTTTAACTATCTAACATTCTAACATTTTAACTATCATCTTTAATTCTGACCCCTGGGAAAGCATGTTATGGTTATCTCTTAAAGGATGTCTCTATTTTTTTTTTTTTTTTTAGAGAGAGAGAGAGTGCAAGCAGGGAAGAGGGAAGAGGGCAGAGGGAGAGAGAGAGAGAGATTGAGAGAATCTTAAGCAGTCTCCATGCTCAGTGCTGAGCCTGACACGGGGCTGGATTCCAAGACCCTGGGATCATGACCTGAACAAAAATGAAGAGTCAGACACTCAACTAAGCCACTGAGGTGCTCCTGGATGTCCCTCTTTAAAAGTTTCTAGGTCAATTTGCAGAAGAAATAGGTATATGGGCATAAATATACTGGGGGGGGGGGGGGGAGAAACAACTTTTGATGTTCTTGATATTGAAAGAAACCTATAATAGTTCTATGTACATGCATAAATGTACAAAGGAACCTCTTCAATTTATCTCAGCTGAAAGCATAACTAAGCAGGTAATTGCCGTTCTTTCACGGAAAATGATGTTTGGCATTTGAATGAGAGTCTAAGACTTATTAAGATACCAGGAACTAGGAAAGAAAAGCATTGAGGAAAAAAGTTCTTGTGCTGTAATATTTGCAAGAGTATTTATTCTCTTTCTTTATAAATACTTGATTTTGAAAAGTATAAAATATACAGACAAAATACAAGTAATAATAAACATTGATTTATGATTTTTTTCTCCAATGTTTTTAAAAATAAAATATACTATAGAATGTTACCTCATAATACAGTGAAAGTCTGCAGGAGTCCTTAAGGCTAATTTTCTTTTCTGAATGACAAGAATTATCCTTGGTAATTCATAGCTACCTTTCAAAATGTTCAACTGGCTATCCTAATATAATCAGAATTTTTTTCTGAAATTACCTGGCATTGTTTTTGATTTTCATCATAATATATTTCAAATGCATTATAAATTTAATTATAAATATATGCCTTGAGTAAATCAATATCTTGCCTATTAGAGTATTTATAATCAATGGCAGTTAGAAATCACTGCTGGATATCTGGGAATTTTCATAAAATTTCTAGGCAGCATAAAAATTTAAGAGAAAGAAGTATCTTCTGGGACCCTCAAGAACCATTAAGACTGACATATTAATGAGCTGTCAGCCAGAGATCAATGAGGTTTCAGTGGGAATTCTATTTTAGGTTTGCCTGATAGTGGGAACTAATTTTTTAAGGGGGGGGGGGCTGGTTTTCCTCTTTAAAAATCTAGTACTAACTTTTGTAATATATTTTTTCAGTGTTCAAAAAAATTCCTATAATGTTGCCAATATATTTCTCCTAATATTACATATGGTGAATAGGAAAGATTTCACCTTCCACCATAGAATAAACACAGATTATTCTCTAAATCACTTTAGTTTATCTTACTTCCCTTTGTGCTTTTTATTAAGGTGCATTGCTGGTCTGAATTTATAAAGATTTTCTCAATCATCCAAAAAATAAAAGGCTAAGTTAATAACTTGGAGTAGAAATCAGAATCATTTCTTACTTTAACTATCTTTCTCAATTTATTTGAAAACCAAAAGATAAATTATACTCACTTTGGTACTGGAGGCCAAACTACTCTATTTGTGTCAATCTAAACAACTTTTTAATTCCTAGTTTAATGTTTTATGATTATGTGGGTTTTTAATTGTTTATGTGAATCTTGTTCCTCACGATCATGGAAAACCACAAGTTGGCTGACCTTGAGATGCTCTTAACCTTTCTCTGATTCTGTAATGTAACCAGTTCAGGACTCCTAGAGAAGTTTTCAAACTGTTTCTAGAGATCCCTTATTCCCTATTATCCTTGAAAACAGAAAGAAAACAGGAATTTCTCCTGCTTACTTATTAGTTTAAAAAAGTACATCTCAACAGGATAACATGAAGGCAGGGTTTTACTTACCACATTTTCCTTATCGCAGTATGAACTGAAATCACTCGATACAATCGCAGCATACTGAAGCAGTACTTTATTGATAGTCTGGGGAAAGAATTGTAAAATGTATCCAGTTATGCACACACTACCCAGTTTACTGCTAATCAGGCCAACTTTTCTTTTTCAGCTACAAGGGGGCCATAAGCAGTGATTAAATCTATGCCCTTGCCAAAAGAAGCATCTCAAACTTTTACGTTTAGATGAGAATTTGTGGTATTTCTGAATACCTGTGAAAGATAATCCACATGAATTAATTCAATTGTAATATAATCTCTCTAGCATAAAATTCTTTTTTCTTAAAGATTTTATTTTTAAGTAATCTCTCTATACCCATTGTGGGGCTCAAACTCATGACCTGAGACCAAGAGTCACATGCTCCACTGACTGAGCCAACCAGGTGCCCCATAAAATTCTTTATTTGTAACTTAACTAAATACTCCAAAGATATACGATTTTGTGACAACCTCCTCTATGATTGGATGCTTATTACTTAATGACAATAACACTCCTTCCCTTAGGCCCCAAACAACCTGCCTTATGCTTTGACTCCTTCCTCATGGTTTCTAGTCTAGTTCCTACACCCCTCTCACTCTTATCACACATACATATACCATGCCCAAAGTCTCTGTGCTGGTCATTTTCTCAACTTTCTACCATGTTCCTAAATACCTTCTACAATTATAAGTGGGATCAGAGCATTCCTGTGCAAGTCACTTAGCAATGGATATTTCAGTAATTTTCTATAAGGAGCCTTACTAATATCAAAGACCACCTATGGAAACCTAAAACTTCAGCTTTTGTTGTATCACACGATTTCAATACATTTAACTTAATTTACTAAATTATTTATTGACAAATTATTTTCTAAAAAATGTCCCATTTTTGCCTTCTTTCTGTCCTCTTCATCCTAATTCCACATTTTCCTTCTCCATTTAATAAATGTTTCTCAGCTTAAGGATGCCCTCTGCTTCCACTAATTATGCAAAAATAAGGAAAAACAAACACATTTTGTTAAATTTTATTTCAGTTACTCAAAGATATATTGATGCATTTGTATCCTACTTTTACTCACATAGCTTGAATTATCCTAAGCCAAATGTGGACATGATTTTCTTAGGAGAGAATGCAATAATAATTATAGATATATACTATCTCTTCTTATAGAAAAGGACAGCTTTTCTTTTTTGTGCAATATATTAATCTGAATTTTCTTTGAATGGCTCAAAATAACTCAGGAAACACCCTAAACATCTCTCCTTCAACTCAACTCCTTAATCTATAAACCTGAATTCAAATGGAACTATGAACTTGTTTTACAGATGTCTAAGACCATAGTGAAAACCTGAAATTAGGGGAAACATGCAGAAATAAAATTGATATTTTGTGGAAGTACAAAGCATGTTGATAATAAGTGTCAATTTAAATAGACAGTTGGTCTTGGAAAATATAAAATCTTACGAAGTGGGAGACCAATAGATCTAGGAAAACAGATGGCTGATCAGACTGAAGCATCTTCCAAATGCAGCTGTTCAAATTTTACTCTATATATAATGCTGAAAATGACTTTGGGACTTACCTAAAAAGTACTAATTCTCTTGTACATACGAACACTGCTTTCAATTTGCAGGTTCTAATGATTGTACAAGCGCTAAGAATCATTTCACTGCGATATAAAAACAAAGCAAAGTCTGAATTGAGGATCTTGTTGCAACTCAGAGACTATAACTTGCTCCAGATAAAGTTTGGAGAGGGGAATCCAGATATTCAATTCAGATTATTCTCAAGGTATCCCCCATGGTCTGACATTTGACTCTTCTTTATAGGAAAGCCCTAGTCTGTTGAATTCCCACTTGGGGACAACTGATCCTAGGATCTTGTATCTACTAACCTACAGACGCCAGTGGTTAGCAAATGAGAAGGAGCTGTGGGTAAGGCCAAGAGCTCGGCCATGTAGTATATGGTGTAGGGCCTTGTGCCCATAGGAGTTGTAGATACACTGGCTATAACAATATCTACTTCTTTACTAATGTACAAAGTATACCTGAAGGACAGGCTTCATGTACATTTTAGAGGCAACTTAAATTTCATTCTAATTTATTCAACAAAATAAAACCTTATCAGGTATTAATTGTTTAATACTAGTAAGCAGTTGCATGAGACATACCTTCCTAAGACACATCTCCAGCTGTATCACAAGCTTTGCCTAGGAGCTTGCTAGAAGTGCCAGTTCTCTGGCACTACTCCAGGTCTACTGAATCAGCAATTCCGGTGTTTGTTAATAAGCCTCCAAGGTGATTCTGCTGCAAGCTAAAGTTTGAAAACCACAGTCCTAACTAACGTAGAGTAGGGTGTAGGTGAACTCTTCAGAGAGAACCTGTTGATGGAAGGTGTACCTAGCAAAGCCTGGAAGACAGAACTTCCTTCTGACTGTGTGAATTTAGTTCAGGATTTTATCTTTATGGGACTCTTGCGGCCTCAGAAATGGGGACAGCAGAGAGAGAGAGAGAGGCAAGAGTCTAACAGAAGCTGTTTCCATTCTGTTCTATAATAAAATACAGTTTATATGAAGACAGAGTCACGAGGTGTAGATGATTCTCTTATGGATGCAGTAAAGGAATTGCCATTCAAAGAGCTCCAGATGAAATAAAATGAAATTCTAATAGGATTGTGGCAATGAAGCTAGGGATTCTCTACATTTAAAGGATCAGACAGGATTATCCAAATATCTCCCATCTGCAATCTGCTCTCATTTGACATGCAGCTACTGGTATTACTAAGTGAGATAGTGATCAATTACCCAAAGTCATTATGATCTCCTGAGCTAATGGCATGCTCTTGAAATGGGCTAAATATCCTGTCAACACCACCAGTAGGTCCATCTAGGGTATTACTCTTGCAATCAGTAAGATAAGAGCCCTGGTTCAAAATCCATCTTTTCAGCCCCACTTTAGTTATGGAACATTCAGGATTAGAACAATGCATGGAGGATAAGAAGTATGCTATCTAGTAAGTGACATCAGAAATGTCACTTCAGTGATTTACAGCACTGTATTTTAATGCATGCAGCGTAAGATAGAATCCAGAGAGTTGCCTAGGTTTGGCTCAAAGGTTGAAAATAAATGGTGAGTTGCTGCTTTCTGACTTATCGATTGATTTGTGATGATACCAGATTGTGGAGGTAGTAATGCTCAGTGGTTACAAGCACTTTATCCATACCATTTCTAGGTGGGTGCCTTGTTTGAGTTACTGAAACTTTCTAAGCTTGTTTCATCACTGGAATTATTAGGAAAACTAAGAGTATCTGTGTCATGGGGTTGTAGTGAAGAATAAGCAAGACAAAATATGTAAAGTGATAAGTACATAGTGATGGTCAATTAATTATCAGTAAGTTTGAAAATTAGGATTACATTCCCCAAGAACAAGGAATACGTGTGTCTCATTCACCATAGTGCCCCTAGTCCCTGGAAACTCAATAAAAACAAAAAGAAAAACAAAAACCAGCCAGAATCATAGCCAAAAGTCAACATTCATTGGTTTGTTTTTAATAATGAAGATATCATTGCTTCATATCTCTTGTTTTAATTAAACTGCTCATATTTACCAAGAGCAGCAATATAGCCATAGAAATGTTCACTGCCCACATGCACTCTTTGCCTGTCATCAGAGCTATGAAATGTGAAGCATCTCTTTGGTATATTCAGTTTTACGTATGCTTTCATAAGAACAAATCATTCCTTTAAATCCCATTTTAGAATGCTCAGTCTTCCCAAACGTTTGCTGTTATCATTTTTGATGTCTTTTCTCTGGGAGGTTTAAATCAATGTAAGTTCCAGGAAAAGAATATGATTTCAATATTCTGACACAAGGATCCTAATTCTAAGAAGGATAGGGTTTTTAAGACCAATGGTCACATGTAATGAAAGAACACCAATTCTAATAGTCTGACATGGCTGTGAAATACCTAATTATATTAACCATAAAGTTCCAGTTTTCATTTTTATGATTTTTAAAAATCATTCCAACAAAATAGAATTTATTTTTCAATGAAATTACCCATTTCTACTTTCCCAGAAAAGGTTTATTTTCTCACATTATTGCCTCATGATAATAATTGGGTAGTATTGAATTTACATGGATTGAGCAAATTTTAGTTATGTAAATTTTTTTTTATTGTGCCAAAAAAAACCCTCACATTTCCTCAGTGACACATGGAGCCTAATTCTTTTCTCCTCACTTCAGAGAATGTGTTTTCCTGTGTGTGATTCTAACATAACTCTCTTTGTAATCTCCCACTTCTTTATACTTTCCTCCAGCCCACTTGCTTATACCTTGGGCAGTCTAAACACGGCTGGGTGCAGCTTCACAGCTGCAGAAAGGTCAAAACTACCAAGGAGCAGAGGGTGGTCTGAGGCCCAAGGCCTTGACCCCTAGTGGAGCTTTCATTCTGCTCTCGATACTTACATGCTTCCGGCTTACATAACCTGCTACATGACCACTCTGAGGGTGAATCCTAGTTACCTTTCTCATAGAGTGCACAATTACAATAGCATGTTACTAAATATATTAGCTCTGAGATTATTAAACTCTCAAATGACCCTTCTTCCACAAGTCCCACAGAGTTCCAAGAATAGCATGTGACACACTTTTTTCTACAGTATCCCTAATGACCCCCTTTCATTCTTCTCTTGGCAGGCACCCAAAATGCAGCTGTTCATCGAGAAAGGACTTTCTTAGAGAATTTTTTTAGAGTAATTCTCCCGCAGAGCTTACTGCAGATTTTACCACGCTGGGAGGTTGAAATCAGCTGCTACCAACAGTTTCCTCTAGAGATGATCAAGAGAAATGATTTTTAGCTATTATCGTTAAAAGCAGGAGATTACTTTAGCCTACCTAATTAACAGATGAAGACTAGAGTTCAAAATACTTGATGGGACACAAATAATGTAATACAGTGTAGGCTGACAGTTTATCTACCTAAAAGTCTTCACTGGCATCTCATTTTCTTTCCTTCCTTTCTTCCATCCTTTCTTCTTCTCTTTCTCGTTCCTTCCTTCCTTTCTTTCTTGCATCTATCTACCTACCTACCTACCTACCTATATATCTCACAGTTCCTACTTTCTACTAAAAGAAGTTTGGCCACTTTGCCTGTTCTTCAAGACTTCTTACAATGAGGATCTAAGCTTCCAATTCTAGTTCCATCAGCTCTCTATGAGTCCTATGTTCTCTCTTCTTTGGGATCTCTCAGGCTAAAATCCCAATCACAGAATGACAGAGGGTGACAAAGACTCTTTCCTTGACCAAACTCCAGCCAGCCTCCTCTGAGCCCTCTTCTCAACCAGCCCTCAACCTTGGCATCAAGACTTGAACAGAACAGTAACTGTTTCTAGCAGTTCAAAGGCACCTCTCTGGGATGATCCGAGGGCCCCTTGAAGTGCCTACCTGAGAAAACTAGCTAGTGTCTTTATAAGAAAAGCAAATTTGGGTACACAAATAAACACCAGGGGTGCATGTGCACAGAAGAAGGATCACATGAGGACCCATTAAGAAGGCTGACATCCCTGAGCCAAGGAGAGAAGCTTCAGAAGAAACTAAATCTGCTGATACCTTGATCTCAGTCAGACCTCTAGCCTCCAGAACTCTAAAAAAATAACGTTTCTCTTCTTAAGCCATGATTCTGTGGTATTTAATTATGGCAGCCCTTACAAATTAATACATCTTAAATATTATATAATTTAACTGAGTTTTGGCATTCCTTTATTTTTTAACATGTCAAAGCTGTATATTTGTTTTTATATATATGTGGAGAAAGAAATGTTAAGAGTATGTAATCTGATCAAAATCAATCTGTCAACTAAGAAAACTACATTTCATAAAAATGGAATGAATGGCTCAGACTCATACCACAGTTATTGGCTGATTTGAAATGAGAACTCTGTTTTCATGACTCCAAGTCTTATGGACTTTTCATTGTAGTATAGGGTCCGTTAAAAATACTTGCAATTTAAATATGAAATGCCAAGGCTTATTTTCAGCTAAGAAGCACCATATCTGGAATAATTTTGCCATCCATAGTAGTTCCCTCAATGGTATGAACAACTGAATCACTAATGTGAATAACAGATTTTTAAAGATGATAAATTTATATTTAATAAACAAAAAGGGCAGAAAGAAAGTCAGATGACAAGCCTGGAAACAGAACCTATTGGTACTAGAATTAGAAATTCAATTGGGGTAGTGGTGTCAAGGAAGAGTAATACTACAAACAACAATAGCATTTGTCAAATTCTAGGTGAGAAAATAATAAATGCCACCATCTCAGAAAAGAAAGGATGCACTCCATTTAACCCACCTTTGCAAATCTTCTCATTAAGTGAGATAATGCTTCAGGATTAGGGCACTCCAGTTTCTTAATAATCTCAAAGCTCTGGTTAAGCTGAGCAAAGACATCAACCACAGAACAAGAGAAGAGGGCATGATCAGACGTCTGCTGGAACTGAAGGGAGAGAAGGCGATACCATTCCAATAAGCACATTAGAGGGACTGTGGAAAGAGTCAAATCACGTAAATAAGTGAATCTCCTATACCATGTACCTTCATCTCATATGCCTTCATTTCCCATTTAATAAAATGCTTACCCATTTCAAAATCATTCATCTCCTTTCCTGGAAAAGTATTAGAACTAATATTAGAGACAGGCTCCTATTAATTGGTTTTTCCATTTCTACATTGAGGGACTAGTTCTCTCATTCCCCATAGATACAAAGATGGGTTAGCAAGCCTATTGTGGCTCAAGACTTTTAAGTTGTTCCGGAGGGATTTGGAGGGTGTCTCCTCCTAATCTTGAAATCCTGGAAAGCTTTCAGGACCAGGAAGTTTTGTTTAAGCTTGGTGAACTTGTAGACCCAGATCAATTCAAGAGGTAAAGGAATCCTGGAAGCAAAAGGGTAATTTTTTTTTTTTTTAATTTAAACAATTCCCTAGAGTTTCTAGCAGCCCTTAAAAGTTGTGTTTTACATTTAGTTTGGTCATTAGAGGATTAAAATAAAATTAATTAATAACAATGAGCCTAACAATCCCCGTTATGTTCAAAGTGAATAGTGTGAAAGAGTATTGACAAAAAGTAATCTTAAACTAATTTAAACTTACTCCATCTTTTTTGTCTCTTCCTAGTGCTCCATGAAGAAACTCCATTGATACATCTTCATTTTCATCTAGCCACTGCATGACAAAAGGCTCAAACCACCTAAAAAAAAAAATAATAATGTTACATACCATAAAAGATGTCATTTGCACATAATTAATAGTGAATACTGCTCTTTCCTTACATGAGAGTAATTCAGGACCTAAAATCTCTTTTCATTCCCTTTTTTGTAGTTCTGTTTCCTAGAGACCTTTAGCTTTATGTCACCAAACACATACATCCCTGTTTATCTACTTTCTTTGTCTATCTCTTTCTTAGCTCTTCCCATGGTTTTTAAAATAAGCTTAGTTCCCACTCCCCACCCTACAATTCCCTTTATAATTCAAAATTTTATAAAATGTCAATCATGTGTGCTGTGTCCCCTATTATGCCATTCTCTCCCTTTTTAGTACTTTAGTGTTGGGCTTCTGCCCATACTGATTATTTATTTTCCTGTAACTTATCCTAGGTGCTCACCTCTGACTTGTGATCTGTAATCCATCCGAAGTTGGGTTTTGTGAATGGTCAAAGTTTCAAAGTTCGTTTTTCCATGTGGAGGTGCAAGTACAAAGCATCTTTTATTTTAGAAGATAATCCTTCTCCCTGCTGCCTTTAATTGGCATTATTGGTGCATATCAGGTAATGGCATATGTGGGTTTGTCTCTAGACTACTTTGTCCTATTGGTCTATTTGTCATACACTAACACCACTTCATTTAATAGCTGTATCTTTTGATTAAGTCTTCATAACTAATAGTGCAGCTCTCAAGGTTTTTTTTTTTTCTTCCTTCGTCTTCAAGATTATCTTGGCTATTCCTAAACCTTTGTATTTCTGTACTCATTTTTTGATTGAATTTGTCAATTTGCACAAAAATATCTGCTGAATTTTTTTTTCAATTTTTTTTAACGTTTATTTATTTTTGAGACAGAGAGAGAGACAGAGTATGAACGGGGGAGGTGCAGAGAGAGAGGGAGACACAGAATCGGAAGTAGGCTCCAGGCTCTGGGCCATCAGCCCAGAGCCCGACACGGGGCTTGAACTCACGGACCGCAAGATCGTGACCTGAGCTGAAGTCGGATGCTTAACTGAATGAGCCACCCTGGCGCCCCTCTGCTGAAAGTTTTAATGGGATTGCATTAAGTCAATAAGTCTATAAGTCAATGGGGGGAGAATTACTATCTGTACAGTAATACACCTTTTAGGAACATTGTGTATATTATTAAGTTCATCTTAAATGTCTCTTAGTAACATGTCTCTAAGTAACACCTTCTAGAAGTAGAAGGCTTGCACATCTTTCATCACCATTTGTTTCTCATGATTTTAATGATATTTAAATGGTAAGGTTTATATGTAATTTTTTAATTGCCTGTGGGTATTATATAGAAACTTAATTAACTTTTACATAAACTTATTCTCTTTTTAATTCTATTAGTTACCCTGTAGTTTCTTTTGGGTTTTCTAGATGCACAATTATGTCATACACAGATATTGACAGCATTAATATATGCTTTTGGAATCATTCTATTTTTTTCTATTTCTTTCTTGTCTTATTGTATTATATAGCACTTTTAGTACAATGTTAAATAAAGGTGATGTTATCAGTTCTCAGTGTCATTTTTTTTATCTCAGGGGAAACTTGCAAAATATTGTCAATAAGCATAATGTTTGGAGAGGAAGGGGATCAAGATGACAGAGTAGGAAGATCCTGAGCTTTTGTCCTCTCACAGGCACACCAAAATCTATAATTATGTATACAACTATCTCAGAGAATGAAGTGAAGAATAACAGAACAGATATTATCTGTTAGCCACAAGGAGACAGCTAAGACAGGTGGAGAGGTGGTCTAGTCAGGACTGATGCCTGTCAGTGTAATGACCCACAAGAGGAAGGGATACTGTAACTGTCCCTCCCTGAGGAATAAGGGGTCTGAGACCCACATTAGGCTCCATAGCCCAGACAACCTCACCAGGAAAATGAGCACCCATAATATGTCTTTGGAAACCAGCAGGGCTTATATCCAGAAAAGCCAGAGAGCAAGAGAAAATGGAAACTCTACTCTTAAAGGACATGCACTCAATCTCACTTACTTTGAGTCCCAGCACAGAGGCAGCACTTTGAAAAGCACCTGGGCTACCTGTGAAGGAGTTTCATTGACTAATTTTACAGCATGTGACAGAAGAGTGAGGATCTGTTGGAATATTCTCTGGGAAGAGAAGCCTGGCAGACACCATTTCCTTTTCACTTCTCTTCTATTTAGTTGACCTAGCCCTGGTGGGCACCTTTTCTGACACTCTCTATCTACTGCACCCAGTGCCCCACCCTGCAGAATCCCCGCCTAATCCCCTGCCCTGGCCTGGCTCTCCTCCCAAGTGGTTTCCCACACTGCCACATATGGCAGGAGACTTCAACCAGTTGTGGGGCCCCTTCCAAGCAACCTCCTGCCCTACCACACATGGTGGCCAGCACTGGGGTTCCCTCAAGCAATGCTGCCTAGGTTTGGGCGCATGCCAATGCAATAGAGCACCTGTGACACTAGTAGCCAGACCTCATAGCCAGTCAGACCTCACAGTCAGCCACACCACAGGAGACCAGATATGGAAGCAACCTAAGTGTCCATGGATAAATGAACAGATAAAGATATGGTACAGATATATAATGGAATATTATCAGCCATAATAAAAAAATGAAATCTTGCCACTTGTAACAACACCCCCAGAGGGTGTAATACCAAGTGAAATAAGTTAGATGAAAAAACACAGACGCCATATGATTTCACTTATGTGTGAAATATAAAAACACCAAACCAACATGCAAAAGAGAAATCAATTCACTGATACAGAGAACAATCTTGCAGTTGCCAGAAGTGAGGAAAGGGGAGGGATGTGTGAAATAGAGGAAGGGGATTGAGAGGTACAAACTTTCAGTTATAAACTAAGTAACACATGGAAATACAATATACTGTATAGGAAACATAATAATATTGTAACAATTTTGCATGGTGACAGATAGCAGCTAGATATATGGTGATCAATTTGTAATGTATATAATGTTGAACAAGTACGTTGTACTCCTGTTTGTCGACTACATTTCAATTGAAAAATAGGCACAATGTTTGTATAGTCATTTCTCTTTTGAAAGAGTGTGTCTTTATTATATTAAGATAGTTCCCTTCTATTTTTAACTTCTAGGAGAATTTTATAATAAACCGGTCTTGTATTTTATTAAATTATTATTTTGTGTCCAGTGTTAGGACTGTAGGGATTTTCTCTTTCATTCCTTAAATGTGGTGAATTGCATTCATTACTTTTAAAATGTGAAACCGATCTTGTATTTCAGGAATAAATACTTCTTGGTCATGCTATATTAGTCTTTTTATAAACTACTGCATTCTATTGGCTATGCTATTTATTTATTTTTTAAGTGTATGCTCAGAGAGAAATTGTTCTTTAATTATATGTCGTATTTTCAATAAGTTTTAGTAGGTGAAAATATGCTGAACTCAACAAATTATTTGAGAAGTTTTCCTGCCTTTTCTGGAAGAGTTTGTGTAAGAGTGGTGACATTCTTCTTTAAATAGTTGGAAGAATTCCATTTGGAGCCTCCTGCACCTGGAGTTTTTGTTGTGTGATTTTAAACTATGGATTCAAATTTTAAAACTTATGGGCCTATTAAATTTTTTTTACATTAGCCTAGTAAGTTATATAAAGGAATTGGAGATTTTGTCTAACTTCTAAATGTGCTGGCATAAATAATGTCTTTTTATGTTTTACATTACCTTTAGTAATGTCCTTTTCAGATAACAATTTGCGACATCGGTTTTTCCTTTTCATTTCCCATTGGTCTTGCTAAGTCTTCTTTTATCTTTATCATATTTTTAAAACATCAAATTTGGCTTTGCAATTTCTTCCATTTTAAAATTTATTTTTGTTTCAGGTCACGTTGATCATTTTCTTCCTTCTACTTTCTTTTGACATAATTTGGTTTTTAAACTATTCTTCTGACAGGTACACTATTGATTTTATACCTTTCTCCCTCTCACTACAGAATCATAGAATTCTATAGAATTTCTGTCTATGGAATTATAGAATATCATTCTATTTCCTGTTTTAGCTGCAATCCACAAGTTTCAATATGTCATATTTTATTATCACAGTTCAAAATATTTTGTAATTCATTCACACTGTGATTTCTTTTTTAACTCATGAATTAGAGTTTTCTGCTTAATTTCCCTATCTGGTCATTTTCTAGTTCTCTTCTTAGAGTTGATTTCTGGCTTAATTCCACAGTGGTACTAGAATATACAGTATATATTTCAATCTTTGAAAATCCATTAGACTTCCTTTATGGTCGAACAAATAGTCTATTTTGGTAAATGCACTAAGTGCATATGATAACAATGTGTGTTTTGTCATCATTTGTTATAAATTGTAGATAGGTGTGTGTGTGTGTGTGTGTGTGGGTGTGTTTGTAAACAATTCCCACAAAAAATTATGGAACCCCTAGGTGACCAGATACAGATATAGATACAGAAGAATAAATATATTTAAGTATGTTATTTGTGTTGTTGGAACTTCTGTATTTTTACTGACTTTTTTGTCCGAATGTTTAGTCAGTTGCTGAAAAATGTAATCTCCAAGTAGCATTGTAGATTCATTTTTTCCTTTTATTTCTGACAATTTTTGCTTTATATATTTTGTTAACATGTTATGAGATACATTTACATTTCTAACTGATATATCTTTTGTTAAATTGCTTCTTCAATCATCACAAAATATTTCTATTTCTCAAAATTATCTTATTATTATATTTCTTACCTTGAAGTCTCTTTTAATATTAGTATCTTGTGAAAATTTTATCTCAATTATTATTTTCATCCTTTTATTTAACCTTTCTAGATGCATAAATTATGAGCAAGACAGTTTAATCTTACTATTTTATCTGGTAGGCCAGTATTAATCCATTAATATTTAATGATTACATTCAATTTTCTGATATATTTAGTCTTTTTTTTTTTTTTTAATTTTTTTTTTTTCAACGTTTTTTATTTATTTTTGGGGCAGAGAGAGACAGAGCATGAACGGGGGAGGGGCAGAGAGAGAGGGAGACACAGAATCGGAAACAGGCTCCAGGCTCTGAGCCATCAGCCCAGAGCCTGACGCGGGGCTCGAACTCACAGACCGCGAGATCGTGACCTGGCTGAAGTCGGACGCTTAACCGACTGCGCCACCCAGGCGCCCCTCTGATATATTTAGTCTTAAAAATATCATCTTGCCCCCCCACCCCCCGACCACTCACACACACCCAAATTTCCTGCCTGCTCTTTATTCTTTGCATTTTCCTTTCTTACCTTTAGGTATGTTTTATTACCCTCCACCCTACTGTGTTATGAATACACAATATTGTACCTTATGGGGTTACCCTATAAATTATAACATATATCCATGACATATCCATGACATATTAGAGGATTTTTAAATTTTTTTAATGTTTATTTATTTTTGAGAGAGACAGAGACAGAATGAGAGTGGGTTAGGGGCAGAGAGAGAGGAAGACAGAATCTGAAGCAGGCTCCAGGCTCCGAGCTGTCATCACAGAGGCCGATGCAAGGCTTGAACCCATGAGCTGTGAGATCATGACCTGAGCCAAAGTCGAACTTCAACTGATTGAGCCACCCAGACGCCCCTAGAGGATTTTTAAATTGGAGTATTTTACACTTTGTGAACAATTCAAGGATCTTACAACATATTAACTGCATGTGTTTATCCAATTGTCTTGTACTTTACTTCTATGTATATTTTCTTCTACAGATTTTTAATTTTTAAACAGTTAACATATTTTAAATTTTATTCTTTGCATACATTTTGTAGTGCATTATTTGCTACATTACTATATTTTTATCTTTAGTCATTTTCATTCTATCTGAAGTATGGCTTATATATTTTTGGTGAAGGTCTGCTGGAAATGGATTCTTTCAGCTTCTCAGTTATATAAATATACTTATGTCACTTTGTTTTGAAAGGATATATATTATTTTTGGAAGGATATTTTTGATGCTTATAGAACTCTAAGCTTGTTAGTTGTTTTCTTTCAGCACTTAAAAGGTATCATTGCAGTGTATTCTGGTTTCAGTCACTCCTACTGAACAATCATCCACGAGTATTACTGTAGCTCCTTTGAAGGTAAAGTGTCTTCCCTTCCTTGACTTCAATAAATGGAAAGTTTTTTAAAATTCTTTTTTGGTTTTAAGCAATTTTCTATGATGCAATGACAGGTAGTTTTTCTTGCATTTAAATATTCTGCTTAGGACTGATAGAAATTCTTGAGCTGTGGTTTCATGTTTTTTTTTCATCCATCTTACAAAATCCATACACTGTGCCTTCTCTCTTCTCCTTTTCTGGGACTCATTTCTTTGTACATTAGACCTTTGCAATTTGTCCCATGTACTCTTTGTTCTCTTCTTTCTTCTATATTGTGTATTTTTTGTCTCTCCCTCTATTTTATATGGAAAATTTCTCCAAATTTATTTTCCATTTTTAATCCCCTCTTCTGCTATATATAATCTGCCTTTAAACCCATTTATTACATTCCTAATTTCATCTTTTTTCAGTTCTGCAATTTTCATTGTATTTTTCTTATACAAATTTATTTTCCATTTTCAATCCCCTCTTCTGCTATATATAATCTGCCTTTAAACCCATTTATTACATTCCTAATTTCATCTTTTTTCAGTTCTGCAATTTTCATTGTATTTTTCTTATACAAATTTATTTTCCATTTTCAATCCCCTCTTCTGCTATATATAATCTGCCTTTAAACCCATTTGTTACATTCCTAATTTCATCCTTTTTCAGTTCTGCAATTTTCATTGTATTCTTCTTATAGAATGTTGAAATTCTCTCACATTTTGAAGATACATCAAAGCCTATGTCTGGTAAGTATAATGTCTGCTTTTTCTTGGAGTCTAGTCACTTGGTGCTGTTGCCTGGCCGTCTAATTTTTTTGTTGAATATTACATATTATCTATGAAAAATTATGGAACCTTTGATTGGTCATTTTCTCCTGAGAAAATCTAAATTTGTCCTTGTATTTACAGGATCATAATGGAGACAAGGCTGAATTTTAGGCTGGGCCATTTCTAGTTCTTCAGAGCCCTGAAGGTTCTCACCTGAAAGTCTGGGAAGTCTTATTTCTTAGGAAGTCTTGACCTCTCATTTTTGTCTCCCTAGTATTATGAGGCTGCTGACATATCTACTCAATTTTTAACCTCTCAGTCCCTGCTTTCTACTTGCTTATTTCTGCCTCAGTCTCCACACAAGGGCAGATTAAAAATCAGAAAATACCTCAGGGAGAAACTGTATGCAGGATGTTATGTTTACTTTTCTGGGGTTCCCATCTTTCTAGGAATTGACCCTGCAAGTCCAAGCAGCCTTCATAGTACTGAACACCAATTTTTATTTCTCCAGCCTAGGGAGATTGCTATAAACTAGGCTGCTATTCTCTGTTTGGCCACCAAGACCTGCACTGCTAATTGTCAAATGCATGGGAGCAGGGAGGATGGAGAGAAAAAACCAAACAAACACACAAACAAAAACAAAAAACAAAAAACCTTGTAGCAAATACAGGAATCACCTCAATGCATTTCTCTTTTCTCAGGACCATAACTTCTTAAATCCTGGTTGCCTTGATTTTTCTCTGATGCTATTTAATTTTATTCAGCTTTTATAATGGTCTTCAGTATGCATGCCAGTCTGATTTTAGTTAGTGTAGTTTCTTCGAGACAGAGCCAAACAAAAGTGTCCAGCTAATAGCATCTCTTTTTTACAAGCCAATGATACTATCAGCTGCTTAGGCACATATATTTCATGTTTAACTCTTTCCTATTTCTTTTTTTTTTAATTTTTTTTAATGTTTATTTATTTTTGAGACAGAGAGAGACAGAGCAGAACGGGGGAGGGTCAGAGAGAGGGGGAGACACAGAATCCGAAGCAGGCTCCAGGCTTTGAGCTGTCAGCACAGAGCCTGATGCGGGGCTCAAACCCACGGACTGTGAGATCATGACCTGAGCCAAAGTCGGACGCTCAACCGACTGAGCCACCCAGGCGCCCCTCTTCCCTATTTCTTTTATCCTCGTTTGTATTTAGTTGACAAATTATGTAAATTCTATCTTTGAAATCTCTCTCCCACACATACTCATCTTTGACATCCTTGCTACAATCATTTTCTAATGTGTATAGAGTTTTAACTTATCCCAGTATCTCACTGTACTCTATAAACTTCTATGAGAAAAGTCATACTAAATGGAAATTCATTACATTACTCCCTACCTTCTAAATCTCTTCCTTGTCCCCCATTCTCTGTCTCTTCCAATGCCCGCAATGCCTAAGAATGTGGGGCAAGCTTCACAGCTTTTATTTATAATAATCTAGTTCAAAACTACATTTCCTATCTACTCATTTTGTAAACATATCCTATACCCCACTAGAATGGCATTATTTCCTGTGGACCCTAGCCCATATACTCCTAATTCCATAATAATGCTCATAACTTACCTTTTAATCTAAATGCTTTTCTTGCCATAAACTGACCAAATTTTCAAAGTCTATATCAAATGCTACTCCATACATAAAGATTATGTAGAGTCCTCCATAGGGTAATGTCTCCCTTCTGTGAGAACCCACTGCACTTTGCTTGTGCTTCTTGAATTAGTGCTTATTAAATTTTGCCTTGCTTTATCATGAATTTTATACTTATTAGTATCTCATCAAGCACAAGCTTCTTCCAGGTTGCAGTCTTTATC
This sequence comes from Panthera onca, assembly GCF_046562875.1. Lineage (NCBI taxonomy): Eukaryota > Metazoa > Chordata > Mammalia > Carnivora > Felidae > Panthera > Panthera onca. The sequence continues at coordinate 49,834,449 of NC_138344.1, forward strand.
CTATTCACTATTGTCCTATAGCACTTGACATGGTGCCTGGCATATGGAAGACCCTCGTCAATAGAATTAAATAGAATTCTGATAAATGTCAGATGCAGAGTATTATAGGTCTGTGTGCTTAGAAATGTTTTTGATACAGGCATATTTATGAAAATATTACCTGTTTAATTATAACTTCTATTTTAGAAATATGCATTTCTAAGACATTTTTCAGTTTAAATTAAAGGGAAAAATCTGAATATAATGCTCAGTATACAAATACCTTCATTTTCCCAATAAAAATCTGAGTTTGAGCACTTTCACAGAAAATAACCTCATTATGTAAGCCATATTTGTTTTGTATTTCTTTTCCTTTGAGTTGAATATCCAAGTGAATGCAACACAATTCAATTAAATATGTAGCTGAAAAATGCAACACAATTCAATTAAATATGGTCTGAAAGAAATGCAAGTCATTTAATGTTAATTTTATAATAGAAATGTCTGCATCCACGCAGAGACTATGAGAAGAGATTTTAGGGCTTCATAATTCAGGTATAATTTTTACAAGACTATGAATTGAAGACTTGGGGGTGAAAATCACTACTTACAAGGAATATTCAGGGACAGCATCCTTGAAGGCAGGAAGCTCTCGCACATATTCATTATAAAACCATTTCACTTTGAAATGCAAATTCATATAATCGGTGCTCTTGCATAACCGCTGCTTCTCATGTTCTATAACAGATAAAATCAAACATTTAATAAAGTTTGGTTTGCCAACAATACTGCTGTATTCTAATCTACTTTTATTAGTGGTAATTTAAAAAGGAAGAGAATAGCATATTTGAGGTAAAATCTAAGTGAGTTGTTAAAGACAGACCTGAAATTTCACAAAATGCACAAAAGCATCCTAGGTCCTCTGTAGAATAGGGGAAGTAATAATGAAAAGTAACTTGAATGTTCTAATGTGCTTGCCCAAAAAAGGTGAGAATTCTGATGTAAAGTGTTAGAACCTACCAAACCTTTTCTATTTATTTGCATGTTTTCATATTTTGACACTTTTAGCCTGATGCAAAGTTCTAGGGAGAATTAAACTCTAAGCATGGATAAAACATGAATCAAACTAGGAGACATAATCCTTGATAAATACTGGCAATGTGAATGAGTAGATCACATTTCTGGCCTGGATATTTAACATTGAAAGAATTAAGAGTTGAAAAGGAGAGGAAATATATCAAACTTCTAAGCCAGATGATTTCTTCTTCCCCTTTTAAGCTCAGCTAAAATTATTTTGTACCCTGTGGCTCTTTTGACATTTCTTTAGCAGGATTTCCGAATATGTGACTTTTTTTTTCTTTTCTTTCTTTTTTTTTTTTTTTTTTTTTTTTTTTTTTTGCTCTAGCTTAGGAAGTATAGCTTAAGACTGTTTCTTTTTCTTCTTTTAAAATCTGGATATATAGTACTGGGGAACAGTGACAAGTAATAGTATTACTGAACATGTTTATCGCTGCTTCTCCCCTCCCTCCAATATTAACATCTCTGCCAATTCTGGCTACAAATATAGATGTAACCAAACCCCAAATATTCCAGACTATAAGTTGAAGTGTCCTCTTACAAGTTCTGCATGAGGTCTGTGAATGTTTCTTAAGCAAAGTTCTTTGATTCATATTGGAGACATCCCATACTCTACATTTCAGACTGAAAATACTAACTGAAGCAATTAAATTGTTATACACAAATTGAGGGCATCTTTGTTTTCCAAAATGTGACTATAGAGGGATTTAAATACCAATGATAAACACAGGAGGGAACACAACCCCCAATCAAACATTTTCAAATTATCTAAACAACTATTCATTCAAGACAATTTGTAGAGATTATAATTGTAATCTAATGTTATACATAGACACAAGAATAAACTAGTACTTATAGACTAAACTCCCAAACAAAATTATGAACTAGGTAACATTTTGCTTCAACTCCCTCCAAATTTATTTCATTCTTTCTTTCTTTTAATGTTAATTCTCCCCAACCCTTCTCCTCAGATGTCTAGTATCCCTCCACACCATAAGAGGAGACATTTATTTGATAAACTCATAGTTAGGAATTTAATGCAACACTACCCTCAAACCCAGATAAAATAAGACCTTTGTCTTAACACCCACACATTAAGAAGACTCTACTCATCACAAATACAAACTCAAAAATTAAATAGATTGTGGTCACTCGGGATCTCATACGTGGTACCCACAGAGTGAGCCAGAACCCTAAACATCTGCTCTTGTGACTGACACCACCTGCTCTTATGATTAACACCCTATAAGCTCACAGAAACACTTTGGACTATCTTTTGTTCTATATTCTAAAAACAAGAGATGACTACTTCCAGATGCTACTAATGTTTGTAGACTGCCATTGCTGACAAAGAAATAGATACTGCTTTGGAGTATAGGAAGAAATTTGAGCTATGGAAGCATTTAAGAGAAAGGGCAAACTAACTCACCAGTTCTTTCTCTGGATGGCATAAATCCAACAGATTACTGCATAACAAAGTATTATTTCCAAGTTTTAAGAAGTACCCATTTTCTTTGGTTTGAATTTATGCATTTGAAGCCACTCATGAATCAATGAGGCATGCAAAACAGGTGCACTTGCTGGCTGGGGAATATTTTGAATACTAAATCATTCATATGACTCTCAAAATTTGTATATGTGTGGTTCTAGATGTAATATACATGAAGCCTGAAATTCTTTGGCAACTAGCTATCTACTGACTTCTAGAATTATCAATAGTTTTATTTTTGGAATTTAAATTTACAAGGTTTGACTTACTAAATTTTAGCTTTATTCAAATGATTTACAAAAAAAACTTAGATAATTTGCATTGTGTCCTCATTTTAATAAATATTTTTAAGTATCTTTGAAGAAAAAGAGTTTTCTGCAAACTATATATAAACTATATCTGAAAGTACATTTGGAAATAATTTAAAATTTTTTGTATAGTTTATGTTAAATTACATGAAATTACATAAATTACATTCAGTTCATGTCTATTTTGAATGTAATAATACTTTATGTTTTAATCCTTTAATATTAAGATTGTGTGTAAACTTAAATTGGATGGGAAAAATATAAGTGCATCTCAGAAAAGAAAAAAAAAGGAATAGAAAAAGAAATAGAAAAAAAGTTCAGTGACAAGATATAATTTTTTTAAATTTTACAGAGAGATTTTTTTAATCTTAAGTAGACTCCATACTCAGTGCAGAGTTTGATGAGGGGTTGGGTGTCATGACCCTGGGATCATGACCTGAGCCAAAATCAATAGTCAGACGCTCAACCAAGCCACTCAGGCACCTCTATACTTGAAAGTTTTATATCAGGAAAAAGTTAAAGAGAGCACACATCATGTGATTTAGCATGACTGTAAATAGAATGCAAAACATTTAAAATATTTTATTATAACTGCCTAATTTATAACTGTGCTGAAATAAAGATGAAAATACATTTTTCTGAAAGAAAAATATAATTTATGACACTTGGACATTTACTTTGAAAACCTAAACACTGCCACCCAGAACACCTAAATATACACATTGATAATTAAGTGGTATTATCTTTGACATTTTGCCAATATGCAGCCTATTAAAAAAGAAATGTTTTTAATCTCGTCAATATACAAGGACATTTATTTGTTGAGGTAGGAATATAGAACTACATTGCATTCAACAGTTTGTTAGCTTGATTTAGAAATTATAAATATTTAGGTCTATGGTAAGTGGGGCTTCATGTGTGCTCTTGACTTTGCAAATGTTATCAGTGAACCTGACTTGATGTGTTACCTCTTCCAAGAGTGTTTGCACATTAACAGAATCCTGGAGGTAAGGGTAAGCCAGTTCCAGCTAATACCAGGAATGTTTATTTAGCATTTATCTTCTGCTAGGTCATGTAGGAGGGACTGTGGATGTAAAGATGAAGATCCATGTGCATAGAGCTCAGGAAGGGTGACATATACTACTACATGTAATACAACATGGCAAGTGCCATTATTTGATATGCAGAGGGGAATACTGTTTCTCAGAGGACACGAATTTAGCCCCACCTTTGTGCTTTAGGTGAACACTTAAATAGAGAAATGATTTGTGATTAGTCGTTCATTGCACAAAGAGGAATTTGAATCAAAGGACACGTCATATAAAACAAGACATTTTTTCTTTGAAGTACTATTTAATATATATGTGTCTCTTTCATGAAGCTCTATGTCTCCAATTAAGACTGTGGGTTTTTATCCCTTCTCTCAGGTTTTTAGATGTTTTAGTAGTGTGAGTGAACCTTAAATTTATGTTGTACCATAAAAAGAAAAAGTTTACCAATCTTTGTTCCTTACAATGAAGTTATCTCTATACTTTGGAAAGCAGGTAAAAGCCAGCTGTAGGCAGTGTCCCTGTCAGTTTTTCAGGAAAGAATTTCAATTTATTTTCATAATCCATGTACACTTCACTTCTCCATAATTACAAAAGTCTTTTCTCCATCCCTATTTGGGTACTCTGTTCAGAACATACAGAACATCCCCGACTCATTCACTTGGACTCTGAAAGCTTCCTCAATTCCTACATTCCCCTCGTTCCTGCTATTCCTACACTTCCAGAACAGAATCACCTCTAGATGTTGAATCTTCTGTAGCCACAGAGTAGCCAGGCTACTTTCCCTTCTTCCCCACCTCCCAAGTCTCTCCATTGTGGATCAGTATGAGAAAGGAGATAGGAAGGATACCAATGATCCTTTTGCAAAATGAAATCTAATACTGCTCTAGTCTAGAGACCATACTCTAGTTCCTAGGAATATACCTGACAGAATAGCTCAAACTATCAGGGTTTTACCAGCCTCTTTGCAGAAAATAAACTTAGAAGATTACTATTAGCTTCCTCCTTACAGAAATGCTTTCCCTCCCTATGAATTCTTTCCTATCTCTCGAAGTCATATTTCTCATGTACTATCAACCAATATTTACTGCTGTCTGTGGACTGAAACAGGAGCCCAGTACCATCTGTTTTCATTTTCTGCCAATTCAACAAGAATAATGGACATCTTTACATGTATTATGCACTTCAGCTGATACAGCAAGAGGTTTTCAGTTTATTGAGTTAGTTGGTGATGTGAGCTTGATCTTGAGGAAAATGCAAACAAAACTGGAAAGGGTATGCTCCTGTATAATAAGGCCCACTTGTGATGTTTGTCTTTAAGTAGAAAATATTAATTATAATTTAAACATTTTCTAGCAGTGACTTGTAATCATTATTAGTGATTATAATCAGTATTAGTGGTGAATATAACTATTTGGCTACCAAACCATGTCCTTTTCTTCATAGGCATACAACCAAACCGTATTTCCCAACATTTCTTGCAGTAGGCCTGGCCTGTGACTAAATTTTGGGCCAAAGCAATGTATGCCATTTCCAGACTTGCCCTGAAACACCTACTCTGAAATAATCCTCTTTTCCCTCATTTGTTAGCCAGATGCTGAAGATCCAAATGAGGATTTCAAGGCTCCGTGGAATCAAAGAGCCACTAAAGGGTAGAAGTCTGGGTCCCTCAACCAATTCTCAGAAGAGAGTTGCCGAATCAGAAGTACCTACTTGGACATATACAAGTGAGAAATAAACAAACCGATAATGTATTAAATAGTTTGTTACAGAGTTGGGCTACCTGGAATTATATTCTACTGCATTACAAAAAGTTTTAAGATTGAGACCCACTTGCTAATTAACCTCCAAATTGTTTTCTACGTTCTTATTTCTTTTATATGTGTATATGCATTTATCTGTATATATGGATATAGATATTCAGGCTATTCCCTTGCTTTGCGAAACTGTGTTGGTAAAGCTATGTCTATCAGACCTCACTATGAATTCATCCATCATCACACAGGAAATCAGTTAATCAAACTTGTTAAGTTTATGTTAAGAAAACAATAAATAGGCTCTGAGAAAGGATCATAGAGGTAAAATAGATTAATGCCACTTTTTATTTTTCTGTCAGCCTTATTTCATACTTGTGGGCTTTCTGCTATATTCTGACTAGTTATTATTACCACTTACGTGACTCTATAAAAAGTGAGCTGTTATTGTTCCAAAATCCACATGCCTGTTTTTCTCGGGTCTTTATATATCCCTCCCATAATGTGTAATTATATATTATAAAGGGACAGTTCAAGTAAACTACAATTACATCCTAACTGCCACCTACCAAATATCAATGTAGGAAATAATATCAAATTCAAAATATTCTTCAAATTATCTTTAATTCAATTCAAATTATCTCCTGCTTAGTGCTAGACCACACTGACAAAGTTATATTTATCTCATAGAAGATAAATGACTCTTAGAATTTATTTAGCCATCAATCCTCCTACATTTTTAATTTTGGCAACAAAGATTTAACTAGCTCATTACATTTACCAAGTAAAACATTTAATTAGTTTTCCAAATTGCCGTACAATAATTTTGCACAAAATTTAATCTTTGACTTTCAATGCTAAATATGAATATTTTACTACCAGTATAAAACTGCTTTGCTTAAGTTGTGCAAAGACACTTGTTAATTTGAAAGTATATGCCTATTTTCCTTTAGATGGCATTTACAAGCATTTAATTGAAAAGAATATATTTTTTTTGAAAGTTGATGTTTATGCATGGGATTTTATGTATAATGCAGTAATGTACAATTATGTATTAGTATATAGGATGGGGTGGTATACACTCAATCTATTCTCATGCCAAAAGCAAATGTGCTGCCATCAACCATCACAGTGTGATTTTCTAGTTCTTAGTTCTTAGTTTTATTGTATAAACACTGTGTTGCCCTATAGTTGGTAGTGTACATTTTTTTAGGACTATCTTAAACATCCCTGTATTTTACACTGGTGATGATATGGAAGTTCTGGAAGGAATATCAAATAATAAATTGGTATTAGGGGCCCAAGGACATGATGTTTTGTGACACATTGTGTACTTACAAATCTAAAACTACATCACCTAGAAACTTTGGTTCTAAAAATAAATAGGTATCAGACTTTTATGTATAATAGATACATATAAACATTTATCAAAGATAACCATAAATTTATATTAACTATATATAGGTGGGGATCATGGGCTCCTTTTTATACACTGAAAGTGCTAAACCATGTAGTTAGAAGTAAAAAAGAAAAAGAGAATACAAGTTATAGGTTTCTATTTTAAAATAGCTCTATAAAGGGCTTATAATATCCATACATCTTGGGGTGAGAATCATATAAATTTCTGGCTGCCAAAGTAAGCTGGTATTAAGAAGCTATATAGCTTGAAATAATAAAATAAAAATGAATATATATATATATATATATATATATATATATATATATATATATATAAATAACATGTTAGCAAAAAGTAATTTGGACCAATGGGAAGCTTCCAGGGAGGAAAATCAGCCAACAAGAGAAAAGATTAAGAACAATAGTAAATTACTGTAATCAACTTTCTTAGGTTCAATGACTACAAAGCAACAAATATCATTAATTTTTGTAGGGTAAGAAAAAAGTACCAGTTTCTTTCATGACACATTTCTGATAACCCAGCCTTAGCAAAACACTAGGAAAAAGAAAAGCCAATAAAATCTGCCTTACTCCATGACCACTAAAACTGATGCTAGAAGCAGTTTTACCTTTGAGAAGGAGTAGCTGACAGTCGTCACCATAAATGCAATCAATCTCTCAGCAGAATCCCAGAATGCATCTAGGCTCTCCAGGTTCATTAAACCAGGAATGATGTGGAATCAGACTTACTTCATAAACACACTCTGATACATCTGTGGTGAGTTTAGACATATATCAACCCACAAACCTACACTGGCGGGTTTAGAATAAGAACAGTGCTTTCCAATGGAACTCAAACCTCCTCAACCCATCTCATTGCCATCCAAAACTTGAACTTTCTCTATTTCTGGGAAAAAAGTTATTCACAAATGAGCTGTGATTTGGCCACGTTTTACTTTAAAACTTTCTTTGCCAAATTTAAGTAGCACCATACCAACACTTTCTCTATAATCTTCATCGATGACACAAATTCCTATACTTCTGATGTGTTCTGAAGCCAACTCAGTACGTAGAGTTACTGAGCTCCAGAACACCCAGAAGGGGAAACATACCAGTTCATGACCTGGGAAAATAAGGAAGTAGTATGGAGGCAAGACCACACAATCTGGTGCTAGAAACCTAGAGATGGATAGTTGTAAAGGAAAAAGTGGGATGAGATGAGAAAGAGCATTCAAAATCAGAGAGGTCCAAAAGACTGGAATATAATGGTAAAATACAGGCACCCTGAACAGCTACTGGAATTAATTGACAAGTCATGGAGCAAGAGTGTGTGGCTGACAAGTTCAGATACAAGAAGGTTAGTGTGACTAACACAGAGTTGAGTGGGCAAGAGTGGTGACAGCTAATTTCAGAGAAAAGCCAAGGCCAAATCACACAGGATCTTGTAAACTGTGAATAAGGACTTCTTCTCCTAAGAGTTATGCAGTAACACTGGAGGATTCTGGGGTAATTTACATTTGTAAAATATCATTTTGGATGCCGTCTGGAGACAGTAGGAGGGCATAAAAGAGACTATGCAGAACAAGCAATGGGTGAGGCATCTTAGACGTGGGTGGTAATAGTGATGATTCTGGTGGAAGTGGTGAGGCATGGGATCTATTCTTGGTTGTCTGTATTTCTGTCACATAACCATGCCTGTAACCTCTTCCGTTCCTAGATAAACTCTCTTAGAACAAATAGGGCGACTTAATAATTTTTTTTATTTCCCCACACTACCTTCTCTGCTTAGAACCATAGATGGATGGATAGACTGATAGATAAAAGGATGGAAAGACTGTATCTGGCTCTTTTGCCATGTCTATTCCATCATTTTCTCCTCAGTCTTGCTGAGGATAGAGTAGATCATCAAGCAGACTGGTAGAGTACCTGCTCAACATTGGACTTGGTCTATAAGTGCGGTAGTTTATTAGCTTCTCATGGGGGAAAAGCCACTGCTTTCTTTGTCTTAAAAGGTCCAATCATCTGTATTAAAATAAAAGGCCTTGTTTACTTAGGTCAGTAAGTTTTTAAATTAAGTATTGTCATGAAATATAGACAATTTTACTCCCACATACATAGCTCATAGAAGCCACTTACGAATAATCAGTTTCATGTAGTTCTCAGAAGTTTACACCTTTTATTGCAATAACATTGCTTGTACCTTTTTCTTGAAAGACTCAAATATTTATGAATTTTACTTCTCATAGCTCCCTGTACTTTTTCTCATCACTTATTTAAATGTAACTTGTAGTGGAGATTCTTTTTCAGGATAAAATTGACTTCTATCAATTTCTATAAATATACAAAGATTTCTCTTTTTGGTAGATTTCAACTAAGCTATTTTTTTCTTTGCTTTCTGAGTTGCCATGATCTCTTTATTACTTATAAAGGAAAAGTAGCTAATTGATAATTCATTATTATAGGTGAAAAAAATCAGTTAATTTATATTTTAGCCAAAAGTTGTTACAACATCCTAAATATGTGATTACTTTTCATTTTATTATTGGTGGTAATTTTAATTTTATTAATAATTTTTTGGTAATTCTCAAAAGAGACAATAGTCTTTAAACATATAAAAAAATGCCTAACTTCATTTATACTTAAAGGTATAAACATTTAATGAGATGGTACTTATCAGTGTACAAAAAGTAAAAAATATACAGATTCATATATGTAACATAAATGAATTTATATATTTATATACGATGCATATTCATATATAATCTATGAAGTTTTGATTTTTAGGGAAAAATTGACAATATATGTCAAAATTTTAAATGCATGTATTTTTCTGGCAATTCTTTTTCTTAGAATTCTACTTACAAATGTATGGGCACATGTAAACAAAAAGTAGGGGTTTATAGGTATTAGCAAAATATTAAAAATAGTCTAAATATATACTGATAGAGAAAAAAGTATGTTTTATATACCCATTCTACTGAAAACAATAAAATTCTAACAAAAAATGAGGTAAACTTAAATGTTTATATAGTACTAGCCCCAAATTATACTGTTAAGTAAAATAGAAGGAGTGGGAGAGTATGAATGTATTCTACCACTGGTATGAAATAGAAAAAGATATGTACACATATACATACGTAGGCTTAGAACATTTCTGCAATTACACAAGAAATTGAAAACAGTGATCATATTTAGGGAAGACTGGTCTGATAGCAAAGAGAAATTTTTCATACACTATTCTTTTGCACTGATTATTTTAACCATGTGCATCTTACATTTTCAAAAACAAATACTTGATTTAAAAAATACAATTAGAGGGTCGCCTGGATGGTTCAATCTGTTGAGCGTCCAACTTTGGCTCAGGTTATGATCTCACAGGTCGTGAGTTCGAGCCCTGTGTTGGGCTCTGTGCTGACAGTTTGGAGCCTGGAGCCTGCTTCGGATTCTGTGTCTCCCTCTTTTTCTGCCCCTAACCCACTCACATTCTGTCTCTGTCTCTCTCAAAAATAAATAAACATTAAAAAAAATGTTTTTTTAAATTCAACTAGAGAGGCCCCTGGGTCGCTCAGTCAGTTAAGCATCCGACTTTGGCTCAGGTCATGATCTCACTGTTCCCGAGTTGGAGCCTCGCATGGAGCTCTGTGTTGACAGCTCAGAGGCTGGAGCCTGTTTCAGATTCTGCGTCGCTCTTTCTGTCTCTGCCCCTCCCCTGCTCGTGCTCTGTCTGTCTCTCTCTCAAAAAAAATAAAAAAGAAAGAAAGAAAAATTAAAAAAAAAATACAACTAGAAACAGTAATGAGCAAAATAGAAAATTTAGGAAAACAAATCAGTAATTTCAGGAAAAGCTTAATAAAATCTTCCAGAATGCAGGGCTAATTGTTAGAGCAGAAAATTACAGAATGAATGACAAAGAAATCAGAGAGACTTCTATTATAGATCCAACATGATAGAAAAAAGTCAAACAAATGGGAGAATCAATAATAAAAGGCACAAGTAAAGAAAACCATCTTGCAGTGGGAAAGAGAGAGGAAAACAAGTATGAAGTTAAGGAATTCTCCACTAATGAAAAGATACTCCCATCTAGATATTAGTGAATAGATACATTTGCCAAAATGTCCGAAGGACAAAATACAGAAAAAAAACCTTACAGGCTTTTAAACAGAAAAACAAACATAAAATTAAAATAGGTTGGCTGTGTCTCTTCCATTCAGTAGGATGTGATAATGAAACAACATCTACAGAGTCATGAGAGGAAGACCTGCCAAGGACTAAAGAATTATATATTCAGTCTTATTTTTGACAGGAAGGCAAGGTACAATAGCTAAACCGTCTGGTTCCACTAATAAACGATATGTGGTTTATTGGATGTGGAGGGATTGGTTCCTTCTTTCCTAACAGCATGGGGATAAAGCTGAAAAGCCATACATTTTTATCATGAATCATTATTTTTCATTATGGAAATAAATCTATTGGACCCAAGGAGTTTCTATGTTAAAGCCTCTCTCTTAGACCAGACTTATGTCAGATTCAGAAATCTAATTACACAGGAATTACAATTTTTATTAAAAGATGAAAGAGCTACCACCAACCTATGCCAAGAAAAATGTTGAATGGAGAGATCCAAAAAGTGGTTATCTCTGGATAACTCTCTTCCTTGAAGTATTTGTGTTTTAATAAGAATTATTTTTCATGTTTATTTTGGAAATAATTCCAAAATAATTTGAAATATTTCCTCAAACAGTAGAGGAAAGTTCACAGAAGAAATACGTATTACCAGAAATATCATTATTCACAGATTTGTTATTAAACTATGACTCAATACCCTTCAAGATAATGCTCTGTAAATTATGTATCTCTAAATATATGTGTACAATTTGTGTAAATACTTTGTTATATAACCCACTCCTTTCGCTCAACATTTTTCCATGTCAATGAAATTAGATTTGCATCATTATTGAAAATTATTTCCAAGAAACTATGGTTTGTCTATTCTTGGGCATGCACTTTACCTATTTCTGTGATTATTTTTTGATCTGACTTCAGGGTCTAAGCTCTTTCTGCTGTGTCATACAACCTAATCAAGGGTGGTTTCAAGCAGAAAAAAACAACTTTTAGGTGGACTGTAGATCTAAAATTTTAAAGTAAAGTAATAAGCTTTTAGAAGAAAACAGGGGAGATTATTTTCATGTTCTTGGGTAGACAAAGATTACCTAAATAGGACAAAAATAGCATTAACAAGAAAGGCATTATAGTTACAATTAAGAATTTCTATTTATCTAAAGACATTAAGAGGGTAAAAAAGTCACAGACTGAGAGAAAATATTTGGAATACAAATATCCAACAAAAGGATAACATCTACGATACATAGTTTTTTTAAATATTAAGAATATATCAGACAACTCAGTGAAAACATGGGCAAAATATTGAAAAGATAGTTCATCAAAGAAATATCCAAATGGCCAATAAGCCTATGAAAAAATGGTCCACTTTATTCGTCATCAGGGAAGTGGAAATTAAACCACAATTTGAATTAAGAGCCATTACATACCTACCAAAATGACTGGAATGAAAAAGAAAACGACAATACCAATCTGGTAAAGATGTAGAGTAATTGAAACTTTTATACACTTTTGGTGGGAGAGGTAATTATTATAACAACTTTGGAAAACTATTTTGCAATATCTGCTAAACTGAACATATGCATCCCTATCACCTAGTAAGTTCACTCCTTAGGTACACCCATGACAGATATATGTACATATGTATTCACTGAAAGAACATTCACAGCAGCACAAATAACCTTCATAGCCTTTATAATAGCCTAAGATCAGAAACTATCCAAATATACCTCAACAGTAAAATGTATGTACAGCTGCATATTTGTTCACTGGAATGCAATACAGTAACAAGAATAAAAAAACAAATATTTGCAACCATATGCATCAAACCACTTTATGTGTAAAATCTGCCCCCTCTCCAATAATGCTTAGCGCACAAAATGGAATATGCCCTATGATTTGATCTAAATGCAGTTCCAGAATAGGCAAAACTACTCTATGGTGTTAGAAGTCAATGAAGTGTATATTATTAGGGGGATTAGGTATTGACTGGAAAGAAGATGGTGGGGACTTCTGAGGTTCAGTTAACAGGTAACTTCAATGTGTGAAAATTTATCCAGATGGATACCCATGTTTTGTGCACGTTATGTATCCTGTAGTTCAATAAAATGTTTACTTAGTAAAAATAAACTCTATTTTAGGCAATGGTCAGTAATTCCAAGTATTTCATGTACTTGAAGATTTATGCACGATGTCAGTTGCACTATGTCTAGACAATGTCACACTAGACAGTGTGAAAGACACAACAAATACTTTGGCATATTTCCTGTCCTTAAAACTTAACATCAATAGAATTACCACCTGAAAGTTAAAAATACTAGTAAAGAGTCCTCATTTGGCTCAGCGTAATGGACATTCAGGATCCAGGATGGCGTCACCCAGTGAAGGAGAAGCTCATGGATGTGAAACTAGGAGAACGACCAAGCTGGATATTGATTTGGGATTTCACCCCTAAAGAGATGGTTGGAACGTTTCAAAAAGGTTACAACTGGTTTCACAAGTATGTCAGTGTGAAGAAAGGGGATGTCACTGGAATTTCTATGATTCTGGCAGCTTATGTACTTTTCAACTACTGTCGTTTTTACAAGGAACTCAAACATGAGCATCTACCCAAGTACCACTGAGGAGGGCCCAGTGTGGAGGCACATGCTGCATTCCTGAATCCTGGCATCCTTGAACCCTATCATATCCTAACTGAGAATTAACATTCAATAATGATGACTGGTAAGAACAAATATACAAACTAGTAAAACACATCGTATCTTTTAATTACACTTTAAACATTACTTTTATATAATCCATCTTCCACTTGTATTCATTTATCTACCTTTATCATTGTGTAAGCTAACAAATTTTACTCTTTAGGTGAAAGTTCAGACGAATAGAATCAATATATTTAGAGACTAATTAAGCACAGACTTTTCTTTTTTCTCACTCTATTTGTTCATGCTACATTGTAATTTAATTCAACTCAACAAGTCCTATTGATTCTGATGTGCAAACCACTATTCTTCATGCTGTGAGGATACAAAGGAAGCCTAGGACAGGCCCCCAACAGTGTATAGAAAGACTAATCTGTCCTTTGGGTTATGGATACATTAGCCAATTCCAGAGAGCATGGAAGCCTGAAGACATGGACTTCAGTCTTGGCTATAGCAATTGCTGGTCTTGTCAGTTTGGGCAAGCCATTATGCCCCGACAAGTCTGTTTCCTTTTACAGTAAAGGGGACTATAACTATACCTTCCTTTCAGTGTTTTGGGGCTTGAGGGGGGAAATCCAGTGATATAACATTATATAATATCATATATTATCATGATATATCATGATATATACTCAACCACTGTTGTGTTTGAGTAAAGAATATATGAGAGTCCATTATACTTTTGTGCCACTTTAAAAAAAAAATTTTTAATGTGTATTCATTTTTGAGAGACAGAGAGAGACAGAGCATGAGTGAGGGAGGGGCAGAGAGAGAGGGAGACACAGAATCTGAAGTAGACTCCAGGCTCTGAGAGGTCAGCACAGAGTCCGACACAGGGCTCGAACTCACAGACGGTAAGATCATGACCTGAGCTGAAGTCGGACGCTTAACCAACTGAGACACCCAGGTGCCCCACTTTTGTGCAACTTTTATATAAAGTATATATTATATAAGTTATATATATATTTATGTTGAATATATATACTTATATAAAGTATATTTTATGTGAAGTAAAATATTACAAATTTCATTACTTCTGAAAAATGGAGACAAAGAATGGACTAAACAATGTCATTCTCTGCCACCATCATATCTAGTTCATGAAATACATTAAGAAAATATTAACTTCTATTTTAATGTTTTCACCTATGTATACTAAATTTTGTTGTATTCTTTTTTTTAGCATCTATGGAGATTATCTTATGCTTTTTATTCTTTTATCTATTAATATATTCCATAATATTAACAGGTTTCCTAATGTTAAACTAGCTTTTTGTCTTTGTTTAGGTTGCTAGAACAAAATACCATAGTTTGGGTGGCTTATAAAACAACAGACATTTCTCACTTTTCTGGAGGCTGGGAAGTCCAAGATCAAGGCACCAACAAGGTCATATTTTTGGTAAAGTCCCTTTCCAGTTTGCGGACTGCTGATTTTTCTATATTTGAAGGGTTGAAGGAGCAAGGGGGTTTTTTAGACTTTTTTTTTTTTTTTTGAGAGAGAGAGAGAGAGAGAGAGAGAGAGAGAGAGAACGAACAAGCTGTGGAGGGGCAGAAAGACAGGGAGACAGAATCCCAAGCAGGCTCTGTGCTGCACAGAGCCTGATGCAGGGCTCGAACTCATGAACTGTGAGATAATAACCTGAGCCAACGTCAAGAGTTGGATGCTTAACCAACAGAACCACTCAGGCACCCCGCCAGAGGTCGCTTTTTTAAAATTTTTATGTATGTATGTATGTATGTATGTATGTATGTATGTATTTTTTAAATAAAGGCAAAAACCACATTCAATAGGACTTCACACTCATGACCTAATTACCTACCCAAAGTCCCACCTCCCAGTACCATCACATTGGGCATGATGTTTCAAGATATGAAATTTGAGGGACACAAACATTCAGACCATAACACCTTTCATTCTTGAACTAAATGCCGTTTTACCATGAAGAATTATTTTTGCAGTCTGGATTTGGATTTTGCCTGCTAATATTTCATTTAATGCTTTTGCATCAATATGTTAAATTTGATCACTAAAAAAAGAAAAGGCTTAAATTGGTCTATTTCCAAAGAAATATTGTATTTTTCTAGGAAATTATCAACTTCATTTAGTTTTTCAAATTTATTTGTATACAGTTTTGTATAATAGTCTCTTCTGAATTTTTAAAATTTCTATTTAAAGGAATTTTCAGCGACTATTTTTCACTTAAAATATTTCATTTGATATATTTGTGCTTTTTATCCTCTTTTCTTGACTAAATTAGCTGAAAGTTATTCTAATTTTTCAAAAACTAGAATTTTTAGTTATTGTCTGTACCTCATTTGTTTTTACCTTTATTATCTTCTTCCTTATTAATTATTTTGGTTTACTTTGTTGTTTTTCTTCCAGATTTTTAAGTTGAGAATACAACTCATTTATTTTCTACTTTACATTTTTATTGATCCTAGTGATTATAACTAAGTATTTTCTCTGATCAGTGCTGAAAATACAGCCTATAAATCCATGTAGTATTTTTATTATCATTATTTTTTCTAAATTCTGTAATTTGAGTTTTTATTTCTTCTTTCATCTAATAATAGAGAATATGTGTTTTAATTTTCAGTTAGGACCTTTCTTCATTACTGATACCTAATTTATTGCATTTTGGTTAGGGTACTTTTTTATATTTCTACCATATGGAACTTGTAATGCTTTTTTGTGATCTAACAATTGATCACATATATCAATTGTATTTTTCGTTGTCAGAACACACACACATTTATGTATATCTATATCATCTATATCTATCTATATCTATATCATCTATCTGTATACCTCTATCTATCTATCTATCTATCTATCTATCTATCTATCTATATGACATTTATATGTTGTTTTTCCCCTTGACCCTATCTTGTTCATCTTTGTTTTAGTCTTAGCTTTATAGCTAAATCAACTAAGTGCTTACCATAAATTCTTTAGCTGGAGTTTCCTCAGTCATCTTTGATGGATAAAGGTCTCTTACTAATATATTACTCATAAAGGGTTCATGGATATACAATCCTTTGTTTACAGTTTCTTCCCTTGAGTTTCT
Organism: Panthera onca; assembly: GCF_046562875.1. Lineage (NCBI taxonomy): Eukaryota > Metazoa > Chordata > Mammalia > Carnivora > Felidae > Panthera > Panthera onca. The sequence goes on from NC_138344.1 coordinate 49,851,392, forward strand.
GCAAAACATTGCTTTACTAACGTTGACCTTTTGTGTTTCTTGAGGCATCTGATGGCAACCGATTTTTTTTTCCTTTTCATTTGTTCATTATGCCCAGACACTCTCTTGATAGTTTATCTTTGAAATCTAATAACTTAACAGGATCTGTTTCAGAGTTTCCAACTCCAGGTGGATTTTTCTAGTATCAAGTGGTCCTTGTCAGTACATACCATGGAGTCTTCTTTTGTTTCCATAAAATTTTCTTTTATTACAGTTTTAAATATAAGTTCTGTTTCTTTGTTTTGTTTTCTTTTTTTCCAGGGATACTAATTATACATGTTAGAAATTATCACTTGCTAGTACTATTCCATACTGACCTCTGCTCAGTTGGGGAGTCATGTTAATTGCTCCTTGTATTTTCTTATTAACTCTTACCTTAACAAACTCTAATGCTGGATCCCTATTTTGATCATGCCAACTTGTATACATGAGTTTCTGCAAAAAGGAGGAGCTCAAAAAACTTCATTTAAGGGCCAAGGGATTGGCTAAGTAAACTATGTATAGCACACCATAGAATATCTTCTGATGTATTCTTGGTGACAGAATATATAGGATGATTAGAAGATTAGTGGAGTCACAAAATAGTACAATTCCTTTGAAATCTGGGATTTACCCTATTGTCATGATCTCATTAGACATTCTTTTGGCTCATTTATTGCTTCTTTCAAGTTGAAGTACTTCAAAGACAAATCCACAAAGCAGGTAACAATTGCATCAATACATACTGAAATCATAGGGTACTGAAAGCTCCCCATCAGATCCATATTATCAATTTAATACACAGAAAAATTCTGTATACCACGTCAGCTTTCATTATCCTTGAAGATGACAATAAATGAAAATTTTAGTAAAGCATGTTATTGCAGGTGTTCTAAGATATAGAGAAAATCAATGTGTGAATACCTCTGAAATTATTTATTTTTAAAAAGAGCTCCATTTAACCCTCTTGCACTGTTGGTGGGAATGCAAATTGGTGCAGCCACTCTGGAAAACAGTGTGGAAGTTCCTCAAAAAATTAAAAATAGACCTACCCTATGACCCAGCAATAGCACTGCTAGGAATTTACCCAAGGGATACAGGAGTGCTGATGCACAGGGGCACTTGTACCCCAATGTTTATAGCGGCACTTTCAACAATAGCCAAATTATGGAAAGAGCCTAAATGTCCATCAACTGATGAATGGATAAAGAAATTGTGGTTTATATACACAATGGAGTACTACGTGGCAATGAGAAAGAATGAAATATAGCCCTCTGTAGCAACATGAATGGAACTGGAGAGTGTGATGCTAAGTGAAATCAGCCATACAGAGAAAGACAGATACCATATGGTTTCACTCTTATGTGGATCCTGAGAAACTTAACAGAAACCCATGGGGGAGGGGAAGGAAAAAAAAAAGAGGTTAGAGTGGAAGAGAGCCAAAGCATAAGAGACTCTTAAAAACTGAGAACAAACTGAGGGTTGATGGGGGGTGGGAGGGAGGGGAGGGTGGGTGATGAGTATTGAGGAGGGCACCTTTTGGGATGAGCACTGGGTGTTGTATGGAAACCAATATGACAATAAACTTCATATATTGAAAAAAAATAAAAATAAAAAGCTCCATTTGTGAGTCCTTAATATCTTTTCATCACTCAGGAATATGGTCAATAAAGTTGTATTACCCTTAGCATTACAGTGATTTACTTTCATTTTATACTGAAACATCCAACAAATTTATCTGAAGCAGTACTACCTTATTACATGTGTATGGTTGCTATTGAGAGCCTAAGGTAATCAAATGAAAATTTTGGTTAAATCACTTTTAAACTTAAGACATGTCCACTTCCTTGTGCTGAATACAGACACTAAAGACTTTTCAAAACTATGTTTTACTCACATACAGTAAGTTTTCATTCTTTTAGAAGAAAAAAATAACATTAAATCAAACAAACAAAAAAAAAAAAGCACCTCAACCTAATGCTTTATCTACAATATTAACAAATATTTAATTGTAATATTTATTTTCAAAAATGGAAAAATTATTAACACTTCACTAAAATCTCAATATAAAAATAATTGGAAAACTCAGAGGGAGTTTCTCTCTTTCAAATCGCTAATAAAAAATAATAGCTTTGAAAAATGGGTAAAAGGACATGAATGCAAAAGAAAACACAAATGACTAAATGTAAAAAGATGATCAATTTTATTCATCACTACACAAGGAAAATCCAATTCCAAGACATTGTTTTTCACCTAAGAGATTGATAAAGATTAAGGATATTTCTGATACTGGTGTTGACAAGATATGGGAAATCAAGCACTTTCAAATACCGTTAATGGGAATCTTTAATTACACAAAGTTATTGAAAACTGCTATCAGTATTGGATTTACATTCCTTAACCCACTATTTCTTTCCCCTCACCATCACTCCTGTCATTTTTCATGATATTATTAACTATTTAGATGGTTATTAATGGCCTATTTAGTGCCCTGGTTCTCAGCCTCTAAACTCCATTTCACTGGGCTTGTTCCCCCCTACACCACAGATATCCCTTTCCATGGACCTACCCTAGGTCGTATCATCACCAGCAAGGACATTCCTCCAAAATCTCAATTTCAAGCAGCCTTTTCTTGCAAAGGCATCCTGCTCTTTTACTACTACATCATCTCACTCCCTTTTGTATCCACTTAGCCACACATTTTCTCTATAAATGACCTCCTTCATAACTTTACTTTCTCCTTATCTAATTGACAATGATCCAGGATTATAATCTCTCTTTTACATACACACTCACTATTATACTTGGCCTCTCTTTGTCTTTGTCATACTCACCTGGCAAAGGCCTAACCAGGGAAATCCAATTACTTATCTATTCTGTGCCTTTATCTTAGTGACTTAATATGACTGGAAAAAATATGACCATCCTAATTAATGTTTTCTGAAATGATTGCCATGAAGTTCAAAAGGGCCCTCAGTACTGAAAGTGATCTCTAAATTTTGCAAAGTTCTTTGCCTCCAATGCTATGAAATTATTTCATACTAGTGTTCTTTTTCCACAAACATCCAAGAAACCCTGTCTTCTCCTCACTCTCAATTGTGTCGAATCACTTAGATTCGACAGTTCCCTCTGCCACATTTACCAACCTGCCTTCTTTTAAAGCTATATACTTTGCCTGTCCCTCCTACTACTATGGCTAAAGTACCCATACTACTATTTAAGCTAACTAGTCCACAGAGAACTGATTTATACATTATTTCCCCCCAAAGACTTTGCTATTGTCTCTCTCTCTTCTTATCATTTTTTCTCTGTCCAACTGAATTATTCCCATAATTATAAAAACATACGACATTTTCCTATTTTTTTAAATTTTGTTTATTTGGATAGGGGTAAGGGTCAGAGAAAAAGGGAGAGAGAATTCCAAGCAGGCTCTGCACTGTCAAGTACAGAGCCTAATGCAGGGTTCAAACTCACAAAATGTGAGATCATGATCTGTGCCAAACCAAGAGCTGGATGCTTAAGTTACTGAGCCACTCAGGTGCCCTGACATTTCCTATTTTTAAATGGATTTTTACTACTTAAATAAAGACCAAAGAGATTAAAAAAATTTTTAAATCTAAGACTATTTTGCTGGGTAACACTGAAATGAAAGGAAGCCACAAAAATTATATAATAGTGTCTTACAACAAAACAATGTAATTTATATGGAAAACACCAAAACAAAAAAAAAATCTGCATTACTGTTTTAAAAATTAACATTTATAAAGAAGCCATTTAGATAAAAAATTAAAACTATTCAATGAATTAAAGACCAATATTTCAAGGGTAGGGACAAGAATAAAAATAATATGTAAGTAAAATTAGTCAATGCAATTATTTTATTTTTAATTTTTTTAAATGTTTATTTATTTTTGAGAGAGGCAGAGACAGAATGCGAGTGGGTTGGGACAGAGAGAGGGAGGCACAGAATCTGAAGCAGGCTCCAGGCTTTAAGCTGTCAGCACAGAGCCTGATGCGGGGCTCGAACTCACAAGCTGTGAGATCGTAACCTGAGCTGAAGTCGGATGCTCAACCGACTGAGCCACCCAGGTGCCCCTCAAAACTCCTTAGTTATTAAAGAAATTCAAGGTGTAAACAATGAGGCACCACTATTACAACTATTATAATAATTATAATTACAACTATTATAATAACAGATTTAAAATCATTATAATATTCTGTCAAAGTTGTACTGAAACAAGAGCACTCACCCATCACTGGTGACAGTGTCCACTGTTAAAAATGTTGTGACATAATTTGGCAATACAATTTAGGCATATAATCATCTTTGACTCCATAATTCTACTGATAATGTGCCGCAAGGACATAAACAAAATGTGGAAAAAGCATAATATATTTTCATTGTAGCATTATTCATAATACTTTAAGGACTGCTAAGAATCTGATTATCCAAAAATAGGGTGTTGGTTTAAAAGCTGAGGCTAATAGGGGCGCCTGCGTGGCTCAGTCGGTTAAGCGTCCGACTTCAGCTCAGGTCACGATCTCACGGTCCGTGAGTTCGAGCCCCGCGTCGGGCTCTGGGCTGATGGCTCAGAGCCTGGAGCCTGCTTCCGATTCTGTGTCTCCCTCTCTCTCTGCCCCTCCCCCGTTCATGCTCTGTCTCTCTCTGTCTCAAAAATAAATAAAAAACGTTTAAGAAATTAAAAAAAAAAAAAGCTGAGGCTAATGGATTTGGTGGATTTTTATGCAACTATTAATATGATGCTGAAACTCTGCATGAATATTCCAAAATCCAAAATAAAACTGAAAAATACAGAACTGCATCTATACTAGCATTACAATTGTATAAAATTCTGTATGCATATGTAGCTATAGAGTATGGAGTGGTAGACCAGTGGGTCAGCAAAGAAATGATAGAGAAAATTATAAAATACATAGATAAAGGAAAATGAAAACACAACAGTCCAAAATCCAAGGGACATGACAAAAGCAGTTTCACAAGGGAAGTTTATAGCAATACAGGCCTACCTTAAAAAAACAAAAGAAAACAAAACAAACAAACAAAAAACACAAGAAAAATCACTTGCAAATAAACTACCTAACCTTACACCTAAAGGAACTAGAGAAAGAAAAAAGCCTAAAGCTAGTAGAAAGGAGATATTAAACATGAGAGCAGAAATAAATAAAATAGACACTAAAAAAAAACCCCAGAAATGATCAATGAAAACAACAGCTGGTTCTTTAAAAATATAAAATTATGGGGGTACCTGGCTGGCTCAGTTGGTTAAGCATCTGACTTTGGCTCAGGTCATGATCTCACAGTTCATGTGTTTGAGCCCCATGGGCTCAATCCCCATGGGATTCTCTCCCTCCTTCTCTCTCTGCCCTTCCCCCATGTGTGCTTTCTCTCTCTCAAAATAAATAAACAAACATTTAAAAAAACTAAAAAAAATTTTGAAAGACTGTAACTAGATATCAAATCAGAGATTGTATGCCTTTATGGCAAAGGCATAAGCATTAAAGTATGGTACATTTGTCATTTTAGAGTTGAGAAAATTCTGGTTATATGAAACCAGGACTTAAAGAGGACTTCTTATGTTGACCAGAGCAGAGGCATCAACCACACTTAAATTTACATTAAAAAAAAATTTTTTTAATGTTTATCTTTGAGAGAGAGAGACAGAGTGCAAGTGGGGGGAGGGGCAGAGAGAGAGGGAGAGACAGAATCTGGAGCAAGCTCCAGGCTCTGAGCTGTCAGCACAGAGCCCAACAAGGGGCTTGAACTCATGGACCGTGAGATCATGACCTGAGCTGAAGTCAGACTCTCAACCAACTGAGCCAACCATTTAGTACCAATTTAGTACCTCTAAATTTACATTTTAAAAATGTATGTGTTAACAAGTGAACACAAAGCTATGGAAACAAGGGAACTGAATGTTTAAAATACAGCTATTTTGTAGACACAGAATTTTCTAAGAAGAAAAGCAAACAAATGAGCATCTTTAGTTTGTCATCACCTTCTGTCCATCTTTCAGTAGGAGAACCATGGCCATTAGAAGACACTCTTTGGGGAATCATTTGAATTTGTAAGGATTTAGTCACAAGTTTCATGCAGTTTAGGATTCACCTAGCTGCTGGCTGAGCTGACTTGACTTGAAAAACTGACTTAGGAGGGTCAGTAATGTGGGCCCACCCAGGAATGTCTATAAGCTTTCCTTAAGAGCAGATACCACCAAATATTTTGTTAAGGGACTAAGCTTGTGACTGCTTAAAATTTATTTTACCCTTGGGTGCTTGGGTGGCTCAGTTGCTTAGGTATTTGACTTCAGTTCAGGTCATGATCTCACGGCTTGTGAGTTCGAGCCCCGTGTCGGGCTCTGTGCTGACAGCTCAGAGCCTGGAAACTGCTTCCAATTCTGTGTCTCCCCATCTCCCAGTCTCTCACCTGCTCACACTCTGTCTCTCTTTAAAAAAAATGTTAAAAAAATTTATTTTACCCTATTTCCTCTTATGAACAGATCCACCCCTGCTACTTGGATAAATTTAAGGATTTGAGATAATCAAAGACTATAAGAAATATAAGGGCATAGGAATAATAACTTTCATCATATAGCCAATATGTAGCAATATCTTGAGCTCCCTATAAGTACCTTAGTTAAAAGCTATTTCTAATTTCATGGGGTTCAAAAGTTGATTTTAACCATTAGCCTATAAAATGTGTAATACAAACTAAAGTAGACAGATCCCGGAAAAGGGGGCTCATATCCCTCAGTTTTAACCATCTGTGTGACCTTGAGCAATTATTTGATGTTCCTTGTTACCAGTGTTCTTGTTTGCAAGAGAGCTGAGGTGAACTATCTGAGCTCCCTCTGACATGTCTTAAATTCTAACAGGCATGATTCTCTTCATAAAAGCTTCCCTACCAATTCAACTTCACCCACAGCCTGACTTCTGGGAAAATGGCCTACCTCTGAAGTAAGAGAACATATGAGAGCCCAGAAAATAAACACTCTATAGATTCGGGGAAGTGAAGGGTTGTAATGTGAACAATCAAATCAATCATAGATAAGACTCCAGCTTTATGATAGAAACACCAACTGTTTTGAGAATTACAAGTTTTATAAATTTCAAAGCATCTGTTGAGTTTCTTTGCAGTTTATGTAATAGATGCAACAACAATATTTAGATGCTTGCTGTTGAATATGTATGTCAAGCTTGCCAGCTGGAAATTATTTCATGACTAAAATACCATACACATAATCAAATAGCTAAAGATGGACATACATTTCCTCTTTTGGATCTTTTGGGGACTTGCCAGCACAAAAAAGAGTTGAGGCTAAGTGGTAACCAGTGAGAGCAATTATCCAAAGGGAGGCTAATTCTACAATGGGAAGAAGCAGATTTGTAACCAGACATGCCAAATTGGTGAATGTGTATGCATATAAACCAAATACTCCCATTGCAGGCAGTCAAAAGAGAAATGTAAATTTTTAATTTCAGAAAATATCAACTTACAGGGTCAGTGGTGCTATTTATAATCAATATTTTAAAGGAAAATACTTTGCTCTATATTTACTGGCTTAAAATGTTTTTTCATTACAACAGATCTTGCCATTCCTTTCAACTGGTTAACTTCTGCTTGTTCTCGAGATCTCAGTATGAAAATCACTTCCTTAAGGAACATTTTTCTGAATCACCCGATAAAATAAAATGCCCTCTCAAATGTTCTTAAAGCACAATATACTCATCCTTTAAAGAAGATGTCGGTCACTTTTACTTAAATAAGCATGAATATTTGATAAATACTTATCTCCTTGACACGATTATGAGCTCCATAAGGACAGAGACTCCCTCTTTTTGGTCCAAAATACCTAACACAGTGCCTGATAAAGAATAGACTTTTAAATATTAGCTCTTTAAGTGGTCAAACAAATGAGTAACATTTTTCTATGGATTATGGAACACATTTAAATAAAAATTATAGGCCAACTCACATCTTAGAATATTTTTGTAGTAGACTTTTTAAAATGATTTGAATGACTTTTCAGAATGATTATTTGGTAACTCCTAATATTATAACTATGGAGACTACATCGTCGGGGTTCTTTGACATTGTTCCTATTTCAAATATGTTGTTCTACATTATATGAAAACAATCCCTTACCTGTCAGACTGTGTGTCTTGTTATTTTGGTTAGAAGACGTAGTCAACATAACTATAGGATATTCTGAATTCCGGAAAATAGTAAGAAAGTAATTTGCATAAAACCAACAATCTTCAAAAGTACTTCCTCAGTTGCAATCAATTCATATTACGTAAGATTACAGCACATGTTTTAAATAGATGTGTTTTACAGAATGTGGATCTTACAAGAATGGTGAAACAATCAAAATTCATTTCATCAAACTTTAAAGTTTAAAATAAATAAAGCCAGCTGGGTGTACGTTTTAATATAGTGGCATGTGCTGACAAGATGTGACATTGCATATTCAATGCTCTATTATACATTTTAAATAGACATTATAGAAAGAGGCATAAGTTCTGAGACTGCTATAAAGACAGAGGAAAAGTATTGGATCCTTAGGTAGGACAAAGTCTTGTTATTCAGAGAAGTAAAATTAGCAGAGGTGGTTCCTCAATGTGATGACACAAAATTTGAGGAGATTTCAGTTTTAAAAATTTTAATTATTCCAGGAAATTCTCATGTTGTAAAGCTGAATGTAATCAGCTTTATACATTACTTTTCTTGAAGATGTAATTTAACAAAATCAAACAGTCACCAAAATAAAACTTCAAATCCAGTACTCTGTTAACAATAATTATTCTGAATGCTCCTTCCTGAGCAGTGAGTTAACAAATTACTTTGTTTGCAAGGGCAATGGGAAACAAAAACGTTAATGCTACTGCTTTGAGTGTTATCATCTCCTGTACAGGTTTTCTTTAAAGAGAATTTGCAACATGGTTCATGATCTCTGAAATTTCCCACAGGAAGACTTGGTTCACAAAATAGGCAAAATCTGCCCAAACCCCCACACCAACTGTTCCCTTGGTTATATTAGCTATTGAATATACTTGCCAAATTCCAGAACCTCTCAGAGGAATAAATGAATGAAAGACCTCCATTACCAGCAGGCTCATTGTGCCTATTGAACCTTCCTGAGATCGTATTTAGTGTAGTTACCAATCTCACAAGGCCCCTCTTCCATGTAGTGGAAAGAAAATGTGATTCAAATTCCCATGCAAACAGTTCTATTCAGTTAGTAGCAATTTAAGCAAGATAACTCTTTTAAAAGCAATGGCATAGGAAATATGATTTGGCAAGTCATTTAACCTCTGTTTATATTAATTTCTATTAATAGTACTTAATACTGATTTACCTTATAGGATGTTGAGGAGTATAATACATTAATGAGCATGAGCAAGTAGCACATTAAAAAAATGTTGAGGGGCAGCCGGGTGACTCAGCCGGTTAAGCTTCCGACTCTTTGTTTTGGTTCATATCATGATCTCATGATACCTGAAATCAAGCCACACATCGGGCTCCATGCTAACAGCACAAAGCCTACTTGGGATTCTTTCTCTCCTCTCTCTCTCTGCCCCTCCCCTGCTCATGTTCTCTCCTCTCAAACACATAAACTTAAATAAATTAAATTAAAAAATGTTGAAACTTGGGGCACCTGGGTGGCTCAGTCGGTTGAGTGTCTGACTTCAGCTCAGGTCATGATCTCCAGCTCAGGTCATGAAGAGCTGATCTCTTCAGCTCAGGTCATGAACTCTCTGACACGTGAGTTCGATCCCCGCGTCAGGCTCTGTGCTGACCGCTCAGAGTCTGGAGCCTGCTTCAGATTCTGTATCTCCCTCTGTCTCTGCCCCTACCCTGCTCATGCTGTCTCTTTCTCTCTCAAAGAATAAATAAACAAACATTAAAAAAATGTTGAACATTATAAAGGAAAAGCAGAAATAACCATGAAAGAAACATGCAAAGATTAGTAATAATTTTAGGATTGCTTTATATTTTACCACAAATGGTAGGTGATGCCAGTTGCATTGGTTATCAAATAGTAACCAAAATGTTTAAGGTATAATACTTTGAAGGGTATAAAACTAAATATAATAATGCTTTCTCACTAGAAGTTAAATGGAGTAAGAGTTGATAAATCATAAGAGGGTAAAAAGATAGTTTATTTTTCCTTGTTTCCATGAAAATTGAGTATGGAATCTGAGACTTTCACTTATCCAATATTTCAACATACTTTAGAGACAGTTTTATGGTTAAAGATATGCCTGAATATGAAGTAAACTCTAAAAAATAAAGTGGTAGCCAATTATATATTTGTTCATAGGTTCCTTTTCTCAAATTGTGTTATAATAAAGTATTTTAGTGACAAGTATACATCTCAGTATATCATATGCCTTTAACTATCAAAGATAAAACAGGATTAAAAATAAGTTTTTACTATCTCAATCCAATCTCATACATTTGATTCAGAGGTGTATTGCTCTTTATTTTCTGATCCTTACTTTTTAAGTCACATGACATATTTCACCTTAGGCAAAGAGAAATAAAGGAATATCAAAATGACAACATTGTCACTGCAGTTTCAATATTAATTTCTCATAAAGTATAATAACTAATAGATGATAAAACCTGAAATTAATAAACTTGGGTAAAATTCAACTCAGAAAAAAAAACTAATGAAATAACAAGTGAATAAATATTCATGAATAATACTGATACCTATTAGAAAAGGAAATTTATATCTCTATGTGAATGAATTTGAGAGAAATAATGGAAAAACTACTAGTTATAGTTAATATGTTAAGCCTAATTATAACTATATGTTTCCATATTTATTTACATGTAACCACCTATTATGGTTCATAAGGAATAACTGTTATGATTTGAAAAATATAATGGATGTGTTAAAGTTAAAAACCATTGCATTTCTTTAAAAGGTAAAAGGATGGAACATATGGGAAGTTCATAAAAGAAGGCTTTAACCAGTTAACCTCAGAGGCTTCTCTATGCCTGTTTTCATCATCAGAATTGAAAACATCTATAGAACACTCTTGCTTATAAATCGCTTTTTAAATGCAACTTTATGGAGATATAATTTACCTAGCACAAAGTTCATCTATTTAATGCATACAGTTCAAAGGGGGTAGAGGAAAAGCAACATTACTGCTAAGCAACACAAGGTTTCTTTTTGCAATGATGAAAATGTTCTAATTAGATTATGAGGATGGTTGCCCAACCCTGTAAATATACTAAAGGACTTTGAGCACTGTTTCGTTCCATGCTTTCAAAAGCCTCTATGAGCCAAGGCTCCAGGGAAAGATGGTATTCATATGCCAAAAACTTTAAGAAATTACGCAAGACTTGAGAAACATGGGACCAAAGGAAAGGAAGGAGGCATATGAGGAAACAACTGTTAACAAAGAGGTAGAAACCCACCAGTACACAACCCAGAAGAGTGGGGCAGGAAGAAAGAGCAAGAAGGAGTAGTAAGGGTATATCAACCTTTTGATAAACACCACAGAGGCTAAAAGATACACTGCCTAGGGATTCAGCAGCTATGCTTGCTTACGTTCCTTTAGATCTGGCATAGACAGAATGCCAGGAAACTCACTTGAGGAAGTCACTCATGCAACATAGATTTGTTAACTACTAGCATCCATGTGTCAAGGTACTTTTGTAGATGCTGCAGTTATAGCAGTGAACAAAACAGAAATCTCTCTGCTCTCATGGAGCTTACAGTCCACAGGGGAAATGGGCGATAAACAGATAAGTACGTTAAGGTGATAGATTGGAGGTGGTTCTGTTTTCCTGTTTCGTAAGTTGGCAAAGACTTCGTTTTCAGATACCTCAAGTGGATAAGTATGCAAGCGCTACAGGCAGAGTGAACAGTATGTGCCAAGAACCTGAGGGAGAGATGTGTTTCATATGATTGGGAAGGGCAAGGTGGTCAGAGTGGCTGAGGCAAATAAATGAGCTGAGAATGGAAGGAGATGAGTTCAGAGAGAAGCCGCCAGCAAAATGTGAGAGCCTTATGGTCTAGGGTAGAGACTTTCAGGATTTCATTCTAAGTGTGATGAGGGTTATGAGCATATGAATGATGTGATTTGATTTTTGTCAATTCAAAGCAAAGACACAATATAAAGATAGTTTCTGAATTGAAGAAATAACTAAGAAATTTTAAGATCTCATTGAGTACCAGGAAAAATTAACAATGAAAGCAGCTCTTCAACATATTTTCAATCTTTAAAATAAATTTTTAAAGTCTAATTAGCATCTAGGCTAAGACAAAACACAACAGATTGTTTAAAAAAAAACAAACAAAAAAACTATTCTGGTCTTACATTCCTTTGCTATAACCCTGAACACCATGAGCTAATAGAGAAATGTCTACAGAGTTTTGAAGGAAAACAAGTATGACCCAATAATTACACCCTAGCCAAGCTGTCATTCAAGTTCAACATAGAGACATTTTCAAACATGCAGGGCTTAGAATATATAACCATGTACACTTTCTAATAAGACTTGCAGATATATGCTGGACAAATAACTAAATTGAGATCAGGGATGACATTGTAAAAAAGTAAAGAAATAAAACCATAATAGGATATTTTCACTTAAAAAGTAACTTGGTTAGTTATAATATAAAAGCTAAAAATATAAAAGTATATTTATAATATGACAAATTTGTGAAAACATATGCATAAGTGTATATATATGTATTATATATGTTTATATATATAATTTCTGGATAATAAGAGTAGGTAATGTTAATATTATTTTTAATTTTTTTTTAACATTTATTCATTTTTGAGAGACAGAGACAGAGCGAGAGTGGGGGAGGGGCAGAAACAGAGAGAGAGAGACAGAATCCAACACATGCTCCAGGCTCAGAACTGTCAGCACAGAACCTGATGTGGGGTTCGAAGCCACTGACCACAAGATCATGACCTGAGCTGTAGTCGGACGCTCGACCAACTGAGCCACCCAGGCATCCCATGTTAATATTATTTTTGGTGTTTCTTTATATCTTCCAAATTTCCCATAATTTCTTTTTTTTTTTTTCAAAAAACTAACACTAAATTTTTAAACAAAGAATAAATCATTCTGTAATATCCTCTGGTGTTAAATAAAATGTCATGTTCCATATTTTTCATGCATTTTAATAGGAGGAAAAACTGAGCTTTTAGGTCTTTAATGAAATACATAGATTCTTAATTTACATAAGGCTTTAGAATATATCTAGTTCAAAAATTTTGAACTCATGTTTTCACACTGAACCCTCCATTTAAGTAAAGACTTAAATAAACATCACCAAAGCTAACGTTCATCAAGCACTGATTCACAGGTGCCAAGCAATTGTCCAGCCCCATTGCTTATCTCATTTAATCCTCAAAACAATGTAATTTCTCAGGTAAAGAAGTTGAAGCATAGAACTGACATGACAATTTCTCAATATCAAGTGGATGGTAAGTGGTGACAGAATTTGTACTCAGCCTGTCTGATTAAAGCCAGTATTCTTTGTTGGTAAGCACTCTGTGCAAGACATCCTCTAAAACAACCCCAAATGATCCCCACCTTCCGGTATTTAAGGGGTAATCCTCTTCCCCTTGACTCTAGCTTGGACCTATTCACCTACTCATTTGTATAGCAGAATACAATGAAAGCTGTGAGATAACAGGTTTGTAATTGGGTTACAAGAGATTATGAATTCCACTTGCTAATAGACTCTCTCTGTTTTTTTCTTGGCTTCCACAACTTGATGAAGAGGCCATGTTGGAGAGGCCCACCTGACCAGGAACTAAGAATGGTCATTGGCGAACTGCCAAGGAAGAAGTTAGACCATCAACCTAACAACATTTGAAAAACTAAATTCTGCCAACTACCACATGATAGAGCTTGGAAGCAGTTCCTTCACAACTGAGCAATCAGAGGAGACCACAGTCTTGGATGATACCTTGATTGTAGCCTCATAAGAGACCCTAAGCTACAGGACTCAGCTGAGCCAGGCTCAGATGACTATGTTCAACAAAATAATTCCAGACACTCCCCCCCTCTCAAAAAAGTTCATATCCTAATCCTCAGAACCTATATCTTCTGTTACATGGCAAATGAAAATTAAGTTTGTAGTTGGAATTAAGCTGGCTAATAGGCTGACCTTAGGGTAGGGACGTTATCTTGGATTTAAAGATAGGCCTAATGTAATTTCCAGGGTACTTAAATGTAGGAAAGGAGGCAGAAGAGTCAGTGTAAGAGTGATTCAGTGTGAGACAGACTTGAATAAATATTGATGTCTTTTAAGATGGAAGGTGGCCATAAGCCAGGAAATGTGGGAAACCTCTAAAAGCTATACGCCTCTAAAAGACAAGGAAATGTATTCTCCCATACAGCCTTCCCAAAGAAAGGCAATCCTTCCAATACCTTGATTTAGCTAAGAGACTTCTGACCTGCAGAATTGCCTAAAACAATAAATTTTCCTTGTTGTAAGCACTAACTTGGGGAAATAGTTTTTACAGAAACAGATATATAATAAACATACTTTGTCACAGAGAGGAAAAATTAGCTGCTTTGGAGTCTTTATTAACATTTCACTTACCACAAAGTAGTCCATAAATTTTCGATAGTGTTCTATAAAGCAAATGAGAAGGCAACTGATCTACACTAACTTCTCACGACATAGAGAAACTCCTCTGAACTGTATCACTAAGAGGGATTACAATTATTGAAAAAAGAATAAACAAGTATTCTAGGCCTCATTTGCATTTGAGTCTATTAAGACAATCTCTTGTGCTTAGTTGTACCTGTCAGTTTTTCTTACGTGGAGCATGCGATGGTACCTCAGCTTTATACCTGAATCGTAATTCTCCTGTGCTGGAGTTTTCCTGCTTGCAAACTACTTATCGCTAGAGGCCTCTCTTCTGCCTCTACAGAATCTTCACACATATTTCCACCTTGTGCCCAGCTTTCATTTTTTTTTCTTTAACTTTTTGCCTTTGTATTCCTCTAAGCCACAGCAGTGGATCTTGACCATGGTGTTATGGCACACTGCCACCTACACAGTGAATTATGAGTTGTGCCACAATGAAGTTTTTGTTCATCATAGCGATGGTGCTGGAGCTTATAGATAATTTCCTGTTTTTATTAAAGAAAAAACTATTATTTAAGATATTGTATTATAATATTGAAATAAATAATATATTATGTTAATATAAACAAAATAATGCCAGTCACACTCTGTTATATGTTAAAGTGGTCCCTGCTGGGAGATTAAGGGCTGGAATTTCCTGTGGCACTCATGTGTTAGCTTGTCAGACTCAGCTCTAGTCAGACCTATTCTGAAGTGAGGATTTAGCATTCTGGAGCATTCCTAAAGAACATTTCCAATGACAAGTAGCTTACAGTGCACTGAAGTCTTTTGGGGAGAAAGAGGAGAGGATTATCATACTGCACAGCAGAATGTACTCACTTTCCCCATTAAATATTTCTGTTCTCCTTCCAAATTGCTTTCATGCTCCAGCCTGCTCTGTTCTAACATCAGACTGTCATCAGGTATAACCTCTGTCTTCCTTTCCTGTTAAGCTTCTAAAAATGTCCTCTTCTTGCCTCTTGCCTCTTCATGCATCTCTTTTTGCCATCTTGAGTACTGTTATGGGACTGAAATGAGTCTGAAGTTCCATCACCATCACGCCACCCACAAGTAGTTTCTTAACAGGGTAAAATATGTATATGTTGTTTGACATGCTTGCAAAGCTCTGATTTTAAGAATAAAAGGGTTTTAGCCAGAGCCTTTCCCCGTTTCCTCAAGTTGTATATATCGGTTCACATCTATACATAGCATTCATAGTCCATATGATTGGTAGTCACCCCAAGAGAGCCCACAGGAGGTCATGCCTTCACATATTTCTCTGGAAGGTCTTCAAATAAAAACATGGCAAAAGCAGGGTTTTTAGGGATCCTTAACAGGAAAGTTTCTGGAAACCTGATTTTATACCAATTGTCATCTACTCTCCAGGTTTCTTTTGCTGCCAAAACATTTTTAATTACTATTGGCCATCTCCAAACAAGACAGATTCTTGGCCAAAATATTACCAAAAGGATCACAGATATTTGCATTCTTTGGTTCCATCTGTATGTATGCATGCATGGCTGTACTTGTGACTGATTTGATATGATTTAATGAGAAGATTAAATTTACAAATTCTATAATTAAAGTCAACCAGTTTAGATAATATCCATTCATTCTTAAATCATTTTGTCTTCTTTGATACTTACCAGGGTCAGCAAGGCAGAAATCAGCATCTAGGGTGGTGATATTTAAATATTTGTATTTCCTATTTGAATTAAGTTTTGTTAAACTAATTTTAATAATTACTTTAAATTTATTTCTCTAAACTTTTTTTTCCCCCAAATGCTACTGATAAGGAAGAAAAGGGGCACCTGCGTGGCTCAGTTGGTTAAGGCTTAGACTCTTGACTTTGGCTCAGGCCATGATCTCTCTGTTCAGGAATTTGAACCCTACATTGGGCTCTGGGCTGTCAGCCTGAGATTCTCTCTCTCTCTCTCTCTCTCTCTCTCTCTCTCTCTCTTCCCCTCCCCCCCCCCAAAATAAATAAATTAAATTAAAAAATAAGAAAAATCTAATCAAGGTTTTATCACTTCTTCTTTGCTTTCATTTTCCCCTTTTTCCCAAATGAGATATGGCTGAAGGATTTATAGTAGGAAGACAATAAGTGAAAAAATTAAGAACTAAATATATACTTTTCTTATAAGTAGATAATTTATTATGATATTGACATATACAAACTCATTTCTTTATTTTTAGCAAATTCCACTTTAACTTTATTTTCTTGATTGTACTCTTACTACATTTTCCTCAAGGTAATTATGACCTACTACAGATTTCCACTTTCAAATACTCCATTCAAAAATTTCCCCAAGAGATGTGATAATTGGCCAGGAATATATTAATTAGTCTTAAGGGAAAAAATTTATGCTTAAGTATATCATTCTCATTATAGATATTTGAGAGAACTAGGTACACAAAAGTCAGCCCCAAGTTGTGTCAAATTCCCAAGTAGTACTCGGGAAATTACGTATATGATCTACTGGTATTTGAAGTCATGAATTAGAAAATATAGCTGATGTTCTTTTGTGCAACTTAAGGCCTACTGCATAGAGCATTTTTAAATGATTGAAAGATTATTATTTTACTATCCAACATTGACTAGGAATGAGGGTTCAACTGTAAACGGGATTAAACATTTTCTGACTCCTCGGAGCTTAATTTTAAGAGCAGTGTTTTTAAACTGCTAGCCCCAACTCATCAGTGAGGTTAATTTCCTCTCAGTGAACCAGACTTCCCTTCGCAAAAGAGTTTAGCTAAGACACTAGAGAGGGCTAACAAGAGCCCTGGCATCTTGGAAATAAATTTATCTTCAGAAGATTTCAAGAGTTGGTTCATGTTGTCCTCCCTTCTTGTGGTAGTGAGAGGGGCTGAAGGAAAGAAGAAAATTGTTTTTAACCATGTTGATTGTCACTTTTGTTTGAAATCAAACAAATATTGGGGCGCCTGGGTGGCTCACTTGGTTGAGTGTGTCTGACTTTGGCTCAGGTCATGATCTTACAGTTCATGAGTTCAAGTCCCATGTGAGGCTCTGTGCTGACAGCTCAGGGCCTGGAGCCCGCCTCAGATTCTGTGTTTCCCTCTCTCTCTAATTTCTTCCCCACTTGGCCTCTGTCTCTCTCTCTTTCAAAAATAAACAAACATTAAAAATAAATAAATAAAATCAAACAAATATTAAAAACCCATCCTAATACAAGACTACGCTAACATAAAGAACTGGTCAGAGAAGCGCACATTAACTGTGCTAGCCAGGCTTCAAGAGGACACCAGTAGTCCTTGCTTCTTGGAATTTATGTCCGTGAGCACTCCCTCCCACACTCAATAAACTGAACTGTGTGGCCAATAAGACACTGTACAAGTGATGGAGCATAACTTCTCAGGCTAGGACAGAAAAGATACTGCAGTTTCTACCCTTCCCCTTGCAGTGCTTGCTCTGGGAAGAGGTAGCTGCTACATGTGAGAACAGTCAAGCAGTTTGTGAGGAGGTCTACACTGAGAATAACTGAGGCCTCCCACCAAAAGCCTGAAATGGCTTGGGATAGCCATGTGAGTGAGCCACTGGGGAAACAGATTCTCCTGCCCAGCAAGCCTTCAGTAACTGCAGCCCTGGCCAATATCCTAACATGACCTCATAGGAAACCCCAACCAAGAAACTCCTCTCCCATAGAAACCATAAGAGATACTATGCATTTATTTATGGTTTAAAACACAAAGTTTTGACATAATTTGTTACAAAGCAATAAATAACTGATACGCTAATCCTAAACTTTATACTTTTTGGGTAACTGCCTGAAAGTTTCCCTTTTGCTATTTTGGTGTTATTGCAGGTGATCCCTTCATTTTATTCTTTATGCCCATCTAAGATATAAAGAAATGATCAGCTAGTGAAGTAGGCATGCTTTATGAGGGAGAGAAAGAGAATCCAATCTCCTGCCTTATATTTTCCAGAGGACTCATGTTCAAACAGGAAAAAAAAAAAAATCACAAGACTCGAGCTGTACCAATCTCAACAGTTAAAGGCCAGCTATGTTCGTGACAGCAGGGACCCTGAATTAAGTCAACAAAGAATTTCAATTCAGAGAGTATCTAAAAGAAAAATGTGACAAAGCTCAGTATTTCTCAGGAGGTCAGATGGTCAGGTTGCCCATCTGAACCCTTGGATTATTGGCACGCACTACTTACGGTTTTTTATTTCAATACCAAATTAATAACAGGACTATGTCAAATACTGCTAGAATTGTCTTGCTAGAGCTTGAGTCTGGGTAGAGAGAAAATTACCACAAAAATCTTTATTGCTATTTATAAATAGCCATGTAACAATTTAAAATATTTGCACAAGTGATGCTCCATCTCTTGGTTCTAAAAAACCAGGTCACTGGGCTTTTGGGAAATCATTTCCATTTACCTGGGATTCTGCTAAAGTTAAAAGACAGACTTAAAAACCACTGGACTTAATTTCAGAACACACATGGGGTGTGTTTGACAAATGGACCTGCTTGTGCTGCTAGTGAGGCCGCATCCACAGTGTAAGTTAATTTAGACCTGTTTCTTCTGTGTGATTACTTTTTGAGTCAGAGATTTGGGAACCCAGAGAAAGTGGCAGTCCATTTAATTAGATTTTACTCGAATACACTCATTTCTGTCAAAGGAACACAGTATATTACTCAGGTCAACATATTTTAATTATCTTTTACTGAAATAGATTATAAGGTGAGTTAGTAGATGGTTAAAGGTTAAGATGAATAATAGCATTACAAACACTCCTGAATGCCTATTTTTCCTTCCTGTTATTTTGAAGCTAAATATTTTAGTCAGCTTGTTCTAGATTAATTACACACAGTTTACCCTCTAGATCTACTCCAGAAATACAAAATAAGTAGTTACAACTTAATTTGCAGGGGGAGAGGTGCTACCAGAGAGGAGGAAACTACGAAATGCATTTAGTGTAAATGTGAAAAGGGTTCTTTGCTTCCAAGTTTAGGTCATTTGAACTAACACTGATACTTTCCTTCACAGTGAAGATGAAAGGAGGCAAGAATCCCCTAAATGTCTAAAAAATACTATGTTTAGAAGGTGAAAAGCAAAGGGTAATAAGCTCATTTCTATTTTCCATTTTATTTTCCTTTATGTTTGTGCCCACATGCCCACTGCCAGTTCACCGTGTAAGCAGGATTTATTTGTCATCCCCACCTAGCCCAGTTTTTAATTTTAATGCTTTTCCTTTCTTATTTTGATTTCAGATTTTTGTAATAAAGTATTTTTTTTAACGTTTATTAATTTTTGAGACAGAGAGACAGAGCATGAACGGGGGAGGGTCAGATAGAGGGAGATACAGAATCTGAAACAGGCTCCAAGCTCTGAGCTGTCAGCACAGAGACCAACTTGGGGCTCGAACCCACGGACCGTGAGATCATGACCTGAGCCGAAGTCGGCCGCTTAACCGACTGAGCCACCCAGGCGCCCCTTGATTTCAGATTTTTGTAAGAGATATCTAACATGTCCCAAATACCTTAGTGAATTCAATCTGTTGGAAAGCCCTGAGTGTACCAATTTTCAAGAGGATGATAAAGAAGGGGGAGGGGCAGGCAGCAGTAGGAAGGAAAGAACAGAACAGAGGGACGTGTGTCCATCACAGTCTTGTCCTCGTTTTCAACGGTTACTCTCAATGATCTCTATTTCCACAATAAATGCCATGGGAGACTTAATGTAATGTTTTTAGATTTTTGATTATGTAGCTTGAAAGTTGATTTTTATTAATCAGCCTGTGAAATCTGTTTGATGGCTAAAATTTGGTTCTGAGAGTTTTGCCATATGTTTTGTGTGCTATGCTTACTAATGTAAAATAGATCATTATATATAAGATTAGGTTATTATATATATTATTTGGTTAACAACTGAATCTCAAAGGCTTATGTAATAAAAGGCATCCTGATCAACTGAAGCCTTACTATGCTATTTCCAAATACTAATATAAACAATTAAACTGATGAGTAATATACTTCAATATAGAATGTTCTGGAAACCATATAGAAAGTTTTGACAAAGTGCAACCTTTGGTCCTAATCAAGATGAAACTCATTCTGAATTATGTAGTTAACCTACACACAAATGCATATGTACAGAGTTCTGTCCACCTTGGATTTTCATCCAATGATTATTTACTGAGAACCTATACCTGCTACATTTGTGCTAAGGATTGAACATGGTCAATATGGTCCCTTCCTCCAAAGAGTTCATAATGTCATATAATTGAGAACATCACTAGTAAGACCACTCATTCTACTTAAAAACAATGAAAATGTTTATTCTGTAAAACATATATCAAACATGGTCAACAGTTAAATATGTCAAAGTTTTGCTGAAATCACCAGCTAAAGTCATAATGATAAGATTAATAAAACATAAGTAAATGGTAAAGCTAGTTATCCACCTTCTATAGTATTTGGCTTTGCAGCATTTTATGGTACAAAGAAGCATTCGAGCACCTGGGCGGCTCAGTTGGTTAAGCCTCTGACTAGATTTCAGCTCAGGTCATGGTCTCACAGTTCATGGGATCAGGCCCTGTGTCAGTCTCTGTGATGACAGCACAGAGCCTGCTTGGGATTCTCTCTCTACCCCTGTCCTACACTCTCTCTCAAAATAAATGAAAAACATTAAAACAGTAACAACAACAACAACAACAACAACAACAACAACAACAACAACAAAAGAGCATTAGCTGTTTCAGAATGCATTGAATTTTGTCCTACTCAAAGAAATAGTTAAAGATATAAATATTAGAGGAAATTTATTTGCTTTTATTGGATTATGACTCCAAGGCAAAAAAAAACTGAAAATGGCTTGATCTGAATGCAATATGTGTTTGTATTTTTCTTTTGAACAGGAGATTAAACAAAATAAGCAATTTTTCATTCTTTTGTAACAGAGGTTCATTTTCATTTATATTATTGAATACTCCATGGACTTTCCTTAACCTAAGAGTTATATTCCTTCTTGGCTGAGTCATCAATATCTTCCCTGTCATTTTTATCCTATTGAGTTTCATGCTACTGGACTTGACTTCCTTCTTTTATTTCCTTGAAAATTATGATTTTTAAAATTTTCTTCTTTTTCTTATTATCTTAATTTTTCTTCTATTCTTCTTTTCTTATAAATTAAAACAATGATAATCTCAAAATTTAGCATGCAACAGAACCACCTGGAGGTCTTGTTTTATTTTTTTTTATTTTTTTTTTTTTTAATTTATTTTTGGGACAGAGAGAGACAGAGCATGAACGGGGGAGGGGCAGAGAGAGAGGGAGACACAGACTCGGAAACAGGCTCCAGGCTCCGAGCCATCAGCCCAGAGCCTGACGCGGGGCTCGAACTCACGGACCGCGAGATCGTGACCTGGCTGAAGTCGGACGCTTAACCGACTGCGCCACCCAGGCGCCCCTGGAGGTCTTGTTTTAAAAACAGGCTGCTAGGGGCCCCGTGGGTGGCTTAAGCATCTGACTCTTGATTTCACCTCAGGTCATGATCTCACACTGAGTGTGGAGCCTGCTTAAGATCTTCTCTCTCTCTCTCTCTCTCTCTCTCTCTCTGTCTTCTCCTGCCCCCTGGTTGTGTGCATGCTCTTGCTCGCTCTCTCTCTCTCTCTCTCTCAAAACGTAAATAAAAAAATAAATAAAAAATAAGAAAACACACTGCTGGGCCCCACCTTTTGAGAACCACCTGGCCTAGTGGATCAGGAAAACTTAAATACAAATAAATACACTTTGCTCTTGCCTTTATTTTTGGGGAGAGTGGGGGAAAATATAAAACATATCTTGTTCTTGCCTTTATTTGGGGGGATTGAGGTACAGATGTAACACATGATCTCTCAAATAAACTGTCCCATCTAAACTGGTACATTAATCCAGAAATCTTATTTCAGTTTACAGAGGACTGATGTGAACTGCCACTGAAAATTCAAATGAATAGAACTATTCATTTGCAGTAATGAGTACTGAGAATTAGTGATTTCAGTTTTGTTTTCACTTGTTGTCCAGTAATCTAGATTTGGAATTCAGCGTGAATATAGATTAATACAAATTGGTAGGATGTCACAGAAATGAAGGTGGGGCTAATAAACAGGGTATAACTGGAAGAAATTGTTTATAATTAATTAAGGAAGTATAGCTTGTACTTTATGGTAAATGTACCATCTTTTCTTACCACATGCAAATGCATGAGCAACACACACATGTACACACATACTGAGTTTCTGTGGGTAAACCAAAGTATTTAGGTTTTTTTCACAGCTATGATTATTAAACACTTCTAGAACTGTCACAACCACATGTGGTGAAAATAATTGTTGGGAAATGTTCTTTTTTATATGAGATTGTATGAGGTTTGTGTGACTGTACTGAATTGTCAATGGAAATCAGCACTTTGAGAATGGAACATACAACTATGCTTTCACCTGTATGTAGACACACGCTTATACTCCTGTGTGCATTCATTGGTTCAGAACATTTCTATTATGTGTCAGAGGAAGGAGAGAACAAAAAATGAATAAGAGCTCAGGGCATAGTGACTCATGTATTTATGAAGTGTAACACATGAACAAATGTTATAATTGGAAGTATTATGGGAGAATAGGGACCAAGTACTTATTTCTCTCTGAGAATGCCAGGGAAAACTTAACATAATAAGAAATTCTGAACTTAACCCAGAAGACTACATGAGTCTTTGTTAGGGATGGTGATTAGGGAAAAGCTTGGGTAGGGATGGGGGGGCATTAGGCACAATGTCCTGAGGCAGGAACTTTTAAGAGGATTTCAGAGAAATTTCAAACATGTGGATGTAGCTACAGCATAAAACGCTAGGGCTAAAACTAGGTACAGAAAGAAGAGTAAGGTACTGGTCCAGGCTATGCTAAGGAATGTGACCTTTATCTAGTGGTCAGGGAGGCATCTAGAAAGGAAGAACCCTATCAATTAAAGTGAAAGCAGAAAATATGTGTATCTAAACAAGGACAATAGTAAGAAGCATAGAAAAGAAGATTATGGGGGTGCCTGGGTGGCTCAGTGGGTTAAGCGTCAGACTTCGGCTCAGGTCATGATCTCACGGTCCGTGAGTTCAAGCCCCGCGTTGGGCTCTGTGCTGACAGCTCAGAGCCTGGAGCCCTCTTTGGATTCTGTGTCTCCCTCTCTCTCTGCCCCTCCCCTGTTCATGCTCTGTCTCTCTCTGTCTCAAAAATAAATAAATGTTAAAAAAAAAAAGAAAAGAAGATTATGGAGGAGAATTTAGACATAGAACTTATAGTATCTATTTGCTAATTAGATGCAGAGGAGAGAAAGAAGTCAACCTTCACTACCCAATTTTTAGCTTAGGCAAATGGAATGATACTAATGCTATTTTATAATATCAGGAAAGTGAAAGTGTCCTCCAGTACTGTTTAACTGTCTCTGTGGTATTCTGGTAGTCATCCTTAAAGTACCTAAATCTTAACAAATAGCTTTTAGAATAGGAAAATGACTTATTAGTCATATGAAATAGAGGATAGATTTTTTTTTTCAGGTACAAGACATTATCTGTTCCAAGCTAATATTTTCACAAATAAGTATTATGTTATTTCTTTGAATCATTCAAAAGTCATGTTTATTTTTTTAATTAAAATTTTTTTTAATATTTATTTATTTTTGACAGAGAGAGTGTGAGCAGGGGAGGGGCACAGAGAGAGGGTGACACAATCTGAAGGAGGCTCCAGGCACTGAGCTGTCAGTACAAAGACCAGCGCAGAGCTTGAACCCACGAACCTTGAGATCATGACCTGAGCTGAAGTTGGACACTTAACTGACTAAGCCACCCAGGCACCCCAAAAGTCATTGGCTTCTTGAAAAGAGTAATACTGAAAATTTTCAACAGGATGAGGGAAAGACATGTGCTCTCTCTCCTTTGTTAAGAAACACTCACATCCCTGTTACTCATGGACCTTTGAAGAATGTTAGATAATGGAAAACAACAACAACAAATAGGTTGACTATTATTGCTGTAAGAAAAGGAGGCCAGAGAGATCCTTTACAAAGTGCTTTCCATCTCTGCTCCATCCAGAGTCTTTGAAGTGTATAGGTACAGTATATATGGGCATAGTGTATAGGTATAGTTTTAATCTCTGTCATTCAAATAACATTAAGGAAGATTCAAAGTAGGAAGTAGTGGAAAAAATAAATCCATTGTTTCTAGAGAGATTTTATCAATGTAGAAATTAGTATGAAACTACTCTTCTCTACTAAAAAAATGAAGATCAAGATAAATTGACAACCAGTGGCTTGTGAGGGTAGACTTGAAAATCGGCAGAAAACTGCTGACAAGTGTACCAGAAAGGTGATAAGTGTGAAATAATGGTTTGAAGTAGACTAAGCATGAGGTAGAGCAGAAAGATGTTAAGTATGAGAATACTCTAAGAGAGGTTAGCAAAATTCATGGGACAACAAGTCAGTTCTTCTGGTATAGTCAAGGTAGTCAACAAGACCAGTAATGATGTAACCATGCCTTTGTGTTCTCCTTGTCTTTGTGGCTACAATGTCAAGGGCAATGCCCTTAAATGCACAGGGTGGCCTGACATTTGGGTGAAGAGCAATAGAGATCAAACTTTTTTCGAGAGAATATCATAACAATAAATATGAATGGAGTAAAGAACTTTCAGAAGGTACTCAACAGGCAAATATTTTAATTTATAAGTTAAGACAAGATGGTGAAGGGAAAGTTTAAGGAAGAATTAGCAGCAATAGTTAGGCTTACTAGGACGATGAGCTGCTGAAAAATTACAAAAACAGGTTTGAGAATCTTCACCCATTGGTGAGATTCAACGTAACTTAGTAGCAGACAACCAAGGTCAGTAATAAAAAGGCAAAATGTCCAGAACTATCGCTTTACTTTAACTACAGCATTTAATCCTGGCCATATTCAGTGTGTGGTACACCAACCAGCTGGGTATCAGCTCAGATTACGTTAGAAATGAAGAGAATCCTGCCTCCCGTAAAAGATCTACTCAGTCAAAGTCTGTTTTCACAAGATTCCCAGGTAACTACTGGGCAAACTAAAGTTTGAGGAGCATTGGTATGAGAGACTTTACTAATGCCAGGTGAAAGATGATTCTGTGTTACATATTATAATTAATTTTATCTTGGCCTAAGTTATTAAAGTAAAACAGTAATTTTTAACCAATTTATTTTCAGTGACTTTTTCTATTCAAAGATTCATCTGAGAATGTGACCAATGCCTTAGGCACCCCTCTCCTATCCTACCCCCTCCTAAATGTGGATACAAATTTCAGAACATGACTTGAAGACCAGCCACAAACCCCAATTTAAGACTAAGTGTTTAAAAGAATCCCAAACATTCTTTTTTTTTTTTATTTTTTTTATTTTTTTTATTTTTGGGACAGAGAGAGACAGAGCATGAACGGGGGAGGGGCAGAGAGAGAGGGAGACACAGACTCGGAAACAGGCTCCAGGCTCCGAGCCATCAGCCCAGAGCCTGACGCGGGGCTCGAACTCACAGACCGCGAGATCGTGACCTGGCTGAAGTCGGACGCTTAACCGACTGCGCCACCCAGGCGCCCCCCAAACATTCTTTTACAGAGCTATTAATTAGAAACCACCTGAATCCTTGTGGACCCAATCTACCATCTGGCTGTTATCTTGGGGCCTAGCAGGGTTTGCTCTTAATAAAGGCTGTGAAGACACAGACATATGTTATATAATCAGTATCCTGAACAGGACTGTCCTGATTTAAGAATTGGCAGGCAACCAAATCTGTGCATACCAACATGACAAACACAATGTCTGCAGTCAATAGGAATTACCAATTAAACATTTTAGTCACTTATAGTCATCTAAACATTTTGGTGGTATTATAAATCATTTCCAAGTTCTTGTTTACTAAATTATAATCCTTAAGGTTGTCATTATGGCTAGTATTTGTTGAGTATTATTTTGTAGGAAACTATTCCCCTTATCTCCATACCTCTGTGTCTTTTTATTTCTTCTTACAATAATTTATGGGGTAGGTATTTTTGCTGCTTGTTTACAAAGATGGAAAGTGAGGTTTATTGAGTTTAATAAATTGTCCAAAATCAGAGCTAAGAAGTTAATGGAAAGTAGCAGAGTCTGAACCCAAACCTAGGTCTAAATTACTACAAAACCTACATTTTGTACCTGCCAGGGTAAAGACTCCAAGAGTTTTTAGAATAAATTATTTAGAAACAATTCCACAAAACCAACTTTGTTTCACCAGGTTCCCCCTTCTATGCTCTCTTTTCCACAGAAAGTTCATCTTTTTTTCTTTTTAATTGGTAAAATCATTTATTCTGGGTTCATTCAATAAATTATCACTATAGTGATCAAATGAATTACTGTTTATCAAGCTTGTAAGGTGATTAATGTCAAGGGTTAAAAAACAAAATAACTTGGCTCATATAGATTGAGTGAAGTTGGAGAAAAGATATTTGATTTTAAATTAGATTAATTCTTTTACAGCAGGTGACGAGTTCATGAAGAAAAGCAAAATGCTGCAAACAGCTACAGGTCAAAAAGTTCTATCTAACTGGCTCTTCTCTGTTGACCTGACTTCATCACAGGTTGCTCACAAGTTGGGCTCTGATGCTTTAGTCACATGTCGAACTATGTAGCCCAAATTATTTAACGCCAACACAGAGTCTTTCTAGGTCAAGAGCTGGAAGCACTACTCCATAGTCAGTAAATTTTAACATTTTTGAAGGCAAGTAGGGCGAGTAAGAATATTACTATCAATGTGCAAAAAGCCTGCCAGATGAATGTTTTTAAGTACATGCCCTCTACTCTGTGAGGGGCTGTTAGTCTTCATTTTCTCTAGTGATTATTATTCATACCACATTTTAAAAAAGGTACAGTCTTTTTCTTGAAGCCACTTATTAGGCTGAAAGAGTGTAAAGGAAGAAGGGAGAGAAAGTGGACAGATTCACATGCATTTGTGAACACTTTCCTAGAGATTTAAACTTTGAATGACCCATAAAGGAGATTGCTTTGAGACTCTGACAGATCTTTTCCCCTGTATAGAATAATAATGGCCCCCTCCAGTTAGCACAGTGCTTTCAAGTTTGCCAAGCACATTTAACCTATGCAATACTCACACCAACCTGGGGACTCTTATCACCCTTTTTATTGAAAAGAAAATCAAGGTTTGAAGAAGCACTAATTTCCAGGGTTGCCCAGCCCATGAGTGATAAAGATTTCTAAAGGTGGGTTTCCCAGTCTCAGGTATCTTGTTGCCTCCCAACTAACAATACCACAAATGTTTACTTTGAACATGGTAGTTATTCTTGTCTCCAAGGTTGTTTCTATAGGATTATCTCATTTGCAATTCATTTCAAGAAAACAAACACACAGTGACTTTCTCTTGATGTTCAATGCATACAAAGGTTGAAAAAAAAAATCTTTGCACTCAAACGTCTTCTCATCTGGTAGAAGAAGAAGTTGCATAAATCATTAACTGCAACCCAACATATTCCCTTACTATATTTACCATGCCTTCTTAGAAATATGTGTGAATGATCTTGGAGCTGATTTTTGATGATACAATCTCAGCATTTGGGGATACTGTTCCTACACAAAATTATTAACCAAGCCTCTAATCAAAGTTACAGATGCTCTCCTTTAGCATTCCTATTTTCAATGTTGTTGCAAACAAACACCAAATTTTTGGTATTTTAAATTCTTTAACATAAACATTATGTTTAGTTCTCTAAAGCAACTGCTTGTTTTTTAAAGTAAATATAACATAAAATATCCAATAGTTACACAAATGTTACTACATAAGCAAAGAGAGAACCTGCCTAAACAAAATGTGTCCTAGCAAGTAGTGCCATCTGGGAATGGTTCCTAATAATCAAATTCTTCAGAAATGTGGGCAGGAGTCTCCCTGCACATTGCTGGGCACTGTGATCCAGTGTGAACTTTTCACATCATGAAAAACACACAAAGATGTTGACTTGTTGGAATGTTCCCAAGACCACATGGTAAAAGAGGTTGCAAGTGGAAGTCTCCTTCTCTGCTCACTAATCTAGTGAGTTGGGATTACCCAACAAGTAGTTACTGAGTAGCTTCTATTTTGTAGGCATCACCTCAGGCAAAAAAAAAAAAAAATTGCATTGTGGTAAGGAAGACAGACTGTTAAGAAGGAATCAAATGAACACCAATAAATACACAAATAAAAGATAGTAATTAGTTCCTATACAGCCAATTAAAATAAGGTTATTCTTGGCAGTGACTTTAGATCCCAAGAGAATGATGTTAAAGTGAGCCACACATGGCTGCTTATGAAGACCGGTGGGGAGAGAAGTCAAGGCAATAGACAAGATGGTGGAAAAGCCCAAAGACAGGAATGAACTTAGAATGTGCTGAGGAAAAGAAAAGAACCCACAAAAACCCCACACATGACTTGAGGAACTCGGTGAATGGTTATGCCAATATTGCAACAGGGTACAATGGGAAGACGCAGGTTTTTATAGGACACATTAAGAATTCTTTAGTAATCTTACAAAGTTTGAGATGCCTGACAGACATTGGAGGAGAGTGGAAGAGTGTAAAGGATAAAAGAAGGGAGTACATGCTAGCTGAGGAACCTTAGTGGCCTAGTGTACTGGTGCTCCCCATTTGACTTAAGAGACTCTTGAATTTCAAAGAGAAAACTGAAGGAGATTGGTAGGAAAGGATGTAGTTGGTGGGAGACAGGCACAGAAGTAGAGAGAACAAGGCTGACTAATACAATGGAGAAGAAACATCTTATTGAAGAATAAGGAGTTTGTGCTTCTCAACAGTCTGGTTTAATTTTAAAGACAGAAAACCTCTCTATTTGTGGGTGGGAGAGCTGGACTTTACCAGAAAACTGGATATTAAAATCTACTGCGTGCCTTCTTTTTCAAATAACAAAAACGTCTATATGTTCCCTCTGTGTCCCCCAGCAACATGCTTACATTTTAGCAATGCTAAAAAAAAAAAACTAAAAACAACATGATACAATGAGCATGAACTCTGTACCAGTCTTACCCTATTAATCTGTTCTTCATATTACAGCCAAAATGCTTTTTCTAAGTTGCAAATCTGAACAAGACATGTACTTCTGAAATCCTTTCATTGTCTCTTATTTGTCTTCGCAGAGAGTTAAACTCCTCACCACATCCCACCAGGTCCTGTATGCTGGTCCCTGCTAGTTTTTCCAGCCTCTCTTCTTGCTATGTCTTGTTCATAGGGCCTGCTGAGTGCGATTTTCGTAAGCGTACCTTGTACTCACTCTAACTGCTAATACTCTGTCCTCTGCCGGGACATGAAAGAGATGTTTCTTGCTCATCTCTTCCCAGAACTAACTCCTACTTATACTTCAGGTTTTGGTCAAGATAACACTTCCTCAGACTAAGTGCCACTAGAAAGCCTACCTTGCTCCCATGTCCCAAATCTGATTTAGGTGCTTTTCCTCTAAACATTCTATCATCATTAGACTTGACCACCCCATACTTCTTGTGGCTACCCTCCATAATTTTGTTGAGGGCAGGGACCGTGGCTGTCTTGTTCACTGCTATATACTCCACACTGAGTATAGTGATGGACATTTAGCATCTAGGAGTTCAAAATATACTGTTGGACAAATGCAAAGAAAATTTGCTACTCGACTATAAGTTCCTAGAGGACAGGAACTCTAGACTGGTTTCCAGTGCTCTAACTCTAACCATAGTGTGAGTGCTCAAAGGATATGGATAGAATTTTTAAACTTAGAGTTCTATTTTAAAGAGCTCTATTTCCCTTAGAAGATTTAGACTGACTGAGAGCAGAGTTCATGACAAATAGCTTTGCCATGGTCTTTTTAAAAACTGGTCAGATTCTAATTTTCATAACCATGGGTACAATTTCCAAGTCTACCTAGACAAATTGCTGGACTAATTCTACTCACTCACGCCTTCAATATGGTCTGCTTTGGTAAATGAACTGCCATAAGGTATTCGTGCATCTGAGCATTGTCCTACAAGTGAAATACTTATTATGATCCTTCAACGTAGACAACTTGATTAAAAATGTATGCTTTTAGGGCTTTTAAAAGACTTTGAGATCTATATTTCCCAATAATGTAGAAATACGTTTTAGAACTAATCACTGCAATGTTCTATTCCATCAGTTCTTTACATTTAAGATCAAGAAACTAACATCACAATTTACTTAAAACATGTGTTCAAAGAGGTATAAATATTTGTAATTACCTTCTAATGCATATTTCATATCCTGAGCAAAAAGGGTCCACATAATTTCAGCACTTATTTTTCCCATGTTCAGTTCTTGAGGAAACCTAAAACCAAACACATATATTAGTGCATCGAAAAGAGAAATGTGCCTAAAAAAAAGCTTTACATATATGCCACAGTAATTGTTATATACCTCATAGATACTTTTATTTATGAGATTTTTCTTTATAAACTTTCATAGGGAAAAAGCCACATACCAGAGTACAGAAATAAATACAATTATTTGGTGCTGGGAAAACAGACTCCGTAGCATTAGCACCAAAGTGGTGCTTGGGGCTCGTGATGGATGTCTTAGGCTATGTGTTTGTTCTAAAAAGCCCTTTAGTTTGGTCAAGCACTCTATTTTCATATAATTCAATTTTAAAGATAGGGCATATGATTCTGAGTACCTGGTACTGCATAACAACAAAACAACACCTTGCATTCATCTGTTAGCCATTTTCCTTAAAGCAAACTTGAGTGCTTCCACTCTCTATTTGCTTAAAATAAATTATCTCCAGAAAGGCTCCTCACTTCTTGTAAAATGGCCCACTGTGAACCCATTAATCAGGACTCTAGAATTTCCAAGCAGCTCTGTGTTTTAGGTCAAATAAACTTTAGGACTAAGATTACTATGGCTGCTAAATACCCATTCTGTGTGGATGGGTTTTCAATCTTATGATAAAGCTCCTAGTAATATAAGCCCAACGAAGATAATGACCAAGTCTTTTCATTATACTGAAAACACCACATGCCAATATGTTA
Organism: Panthera onca; assembly: GCF_046562875.1. Classification (NCBI taxonomy): domain Eukaryota; kingdom Metazoa; phylum Chordata; class Mammalia; order Carnivora; family Felidae; genus Panthera; species Panthera onca. Next base: position 49,883,093 of record NC_138344.1, read on the forward strand.
AGACTGAAAGTACTTTCTTTTCTCACGAATATTTAATATATACACGCATATAAAAATAATATATACTGGGGCGCCTGGGTGGCTCAGTCGGTTAAGCGTCCGACTTCAGCTCAGGTCACGATCTCGCGGTCCGTGAGTTCGAGCCCCGCGTCAGGCTCTGGGCTGATGGCTCAGAGCCTGGAGCCTGTTTCCGATTCTGTGTCTCCCTCTCTCTCTGCCCCTCCCCCGTTCATGCTCTGTCTCTCTCTGTCTCAAAAATAAATAAACGTTAAAAAAAAATAATATATACTAAGAGACAAAAAAAATACATTAAGGAACAAAAATAGCTCTCACATTCACTTATATTTTTGAGTTTAAATCAAAACAGAGTAACACTCCTGAATGGGATAGAAAGTGTTATCTAAGTTAATATGACCTCAATATGACCTCAAATAAGAAAAACACCACCACCACCAACACTGACACTACATAAGACTATTCTAGCCCCACTTGCCACCAAAAGTAGGCATGTTTCATCACATATTCCTTACCGACTGCCATCTATCAATTTGCCTAATAATGTCAATTGATATTTTAAAACTAACATGCAGAATCTGTACATTTATCAAGTAAACTCAGAACACCTTCTATGATAAAAAAAATATATAACCTAAATGTATACAAATTTGTTTTCAATATTAAATTTTACTCTATTGATATAAAAATAACTTTGGGCGAGTAATTTATTTCAACAGTTTTCATTCGTGGATAGCTACTAACATCACAATTTGTGGCATATTAATTTTTATGTAACAATTATGCAGTAACAAAATTGTAATTAATATGACATAATGAGAATGCTTTAAACTCATAAAAGGAGGAAATTAATTTTTTGAATCAAGAACAAAGAACATATTAATTCACTTTATAGTATTCTGATATTTAAAAAAAGACGTAATACAAAAAGAAAACTAACAAATAATATCTCTCACAAAAATACTTGCAAAATTCTCAGTAAAAAATGGCAAATTCAATCCTTCAATATATAAAAAGGGTAATACATCATGATTGAGAGAAGTTAATGTCCAAAATGCAATGTCAGTTCTACATTAAAAAATGAATAAATGTAATTTATTATATCAACAGACTAAAGAGAAAAACTTATTATCTCAATAGATCCAGAAAAAGTATCTGACAAAGCTCAACATTCATTCGTGATAAATAAACTAAAGCTCTGAAAATTAGAAAGTAGAGGGGACTCAACCTTATAAAAAGAATCTGCAGAAACCTACAACTAACATTTTAGTTAATAGTCTCAAGCTAATATCAGAATCAAAGCAGTGATATTTACATTCACTACTTCTATTAAACATTATACTAGTGTTCCTAAAGATTGAAAAAGGCAAGAAAAAGAAATAAGACAAGAGGAAAATAGACATATAGCAAAAAAAGAAATAAAATTCTAGGGCAGACACATGATAATCTATGTGAAGAATCCTAAAAATAACCTAGAAAAAAGCTACTAATTTGTTTCAGAGGGTCACAGAATGTAAAGTCAATACACAAAATTATTTCTATATACTAGCAATGAACCACTGGAAATTGAAATTAAAATAATGGTATCATTCAAAATAGCAGAAAAATTTATCAAATACTTAGGTATAAATGTAAAAACATATGTACAAGATTTATAAGAAGAAAACTACAAAGTACTGAGGAGAGACACCAAATAAAACCTAAATGGAGAAATATGTTATACTTAAGGATGGATATACTAGATATTGTTAGAATGTCATTTTTTTCCAAATTGATTTATAGATTCAATGAATCTCAATCAGAATTCCAGCAGGATTTTTTTGTGTGTGGAAACTGACAAAGTGACTGTAAAATTTACTTGGTAAAGCAAAAGACTAAGAAGAACAAAAAATAATATAGATTTCAAGACAAAAGCCTTTGGGAGATAGGATTAGGAAGATGGTGGCATAGGAGGACGCTGGGCTCACCTCATCCTGCTGATCGCTTTGATTCCACCCACATCTGCCTAAACAACTCAGAAAACTGCCAGAAGACTAGCTGAAGGGACTCCCTGGAGCCAAGCATAGACAAGAGGCCCATGGAAGAGGGTAGGAAGGGCTGAGAGGCAGTGAGCACTACACGGACTGGTGGGAGGGAACTGGGGCAGTGGAGGGGCAGCCCTCCTGGCAAGGCAGAGCCCCAAAAGTCTGGCTGGCAAAAGCAGAGGGGCTGGACTGCGTGAGTTCTGACAGCCAGAGGGACTTAACATCGGGAATGTTAAAAGTCAACACCTCTGCTCTCGGAGTGCGAGGAGAGTGAGAGGACACCAGGAGGGAGAGGTGTTGAGCCCTGGGAGGCAGAGCTCAGCTCAGTGGGGAACAAAGGCACTGGCAAGCACCATTTCCCTCTCCCATCCCCTAGCCAAAATTCCAAAGGGAACCAGTTCCCCTCACCGAACTTGCTTGCACCGCACAAACGCCCAACGCTGTGCTTCTGTGGATCCATCCCTCTGATGGGCCTGCTTCCCTCTGGGTGCTGTAGGGCCCCTCCCTCAGGGGACCACATACAGCAAAGCCAGCTAAGCCTGCCCCTCCCACCCCTGTGCACCTTGTGCATCCACCCCGGCTAATACGCCAGATCCCATAGAAGCAGCACCACAAACCTGGCAGTGTGCAAGTAGCCCAGACAGGGGCCATCCCACTCCACAGTGAGTCCTGCCTCTGAGAAAGGGGAAGATAAGGTACACACCAGTCTGACTGTGGACCCAGTGGTGGGCTGGGGGTAGATTTCAGGTCTGACTGCAGCCCTGCCCACCAACACAAGTTACTCCAGACAACACAGGGGAAGTGTCCTGCAGTTTGGAGCTATGCAGGGACTACCAAAATGATAAAATGGAAAAACTGTCCTCAAAAGAAACTCCAGGAAATATCAACAGCTAACAAATTGATCTAAAATGATTTAAGCAATATAACAGAACAAGGATTTAGAATAATAGTCATAAAATTAAACACTGGGCTTGAAAAAAGCATACAGGACATCAGAGAATCTATTGCTACAGAGATCAAGGGACTAAGAAATAATCACGAGGAGCTAAAAAATGCTATAAATGAGGAGCAAAATAAAACGGAGGCAGACACACCATGGATTGAAGAGGCAGAGGAGAGAATAGGTGAATTAGAAGATAAAATTATGGAAAAAGAGGAAGCTGAGAAAAAGAGAGATAAAAAAAATCCAGGAGTATAAGGGGAGAATTAGAGAACTAAGTGATGCAATCAAAGGGAACAATATCCGTATCATAGGAATTTCAGAAGAAGAAGAAGAGAGAGAAAGGGGCTGAAGGTATACTTGAACAAATCATAGCTGAGAACTTCCCTGATCTGGGGAACAAAAAAGGCATTGAAATCCAAAAGGCACAGAGAACTCCCTTCAGACATAACTTGAATCAATCTTCTGCATGACACGTCATAGTGAAACTGGCAAAATACAGGGATAAAGAGAAAATTCTGAAAGCAGCTAGGGATAAAAAACCCTAACTTACAAAGGTAGACACATAAAAGTGGTAGCAGACCTATCTACTGAAACTTGGCAGGCCAAAAAGGAATGGCAGGAAATCTGCAATGTGATGAACAGAAAAAATATGCAGCCGAGAATCCTTTACCCAGCAAGTCTCTCATTCAGAATAGAAGGAGAGATACAAGTTTCCCAAACAAACAAAAACTGAAGGAATTCATCACCACTAAACCAGCCCTACAAGAGATCCTAAGGGGGATTCTATGAGTGAAATGTGGCAAGGACCACAAAGTACCAGAGACATCACTACAAGCATGAAACCTACAGACATCACAATGACTCTAAACCCATATCTTTCTATAATAACACTGAATGTAAAGGGACTAAATGTTCTAACCAAAAGATACAGGGTACCAGAATGGATAAAAAAAAAACAAGACCCATCTATTTTCTGTCTACAGAGACTCATTTTAGACCTGAGGACACCTTTAGATTGAAAGTGAGGGGATGGAGAACTATCTATCATGCTACTGGAAGTCAAAAGAAAGCTGGAGTAGCCATACTTATATCAGACAAACTAGACTTTAAATTAAAGGCTGTAACAAGAGATGAAGAAGGGCATTATATAATAATTACAGGATCTATCCATCAGGAAGAGCTAACAATTATAAATGTCTATGTGCCGAATATGGGAGCCCCCAAATATATAAAACAATTAATCACAAACATAAGCAACCTTATTGATAAGAATGTGGTAATTGCAGGGGACTTTAATACCCCACTTACAACAATAGATAGATCATCTAGACAAAGGATCAATAAAGAAACAAGGGCCCTGCATGATACATTGGATCAGATGGACTTGAGAGATATATTTAGAACTCTGCACCCCGAAGCAAAAGAATATACTTTCTTCTCAAGTGCACATGGAACATTCTTCAAGATAGATTACATACTGGGTCACAAAACAGCCCTTCATAAGTGTAAAAGAAGTGAGATCATAACATGCACACTTTCAGACCACAATGCTATGAAACTTGAAATCAACCACAGGAAAAAGTCTGGAAAACCTCCAAAAGCATGGAGATTAAAGAACACCCTACTAAAGAAGGAATGGGTCAACCAGACAATTAGAGAAGAAATTAAAAAAATATATGGAAACAAATGAAAATGAAAATACAACAATCCAAACACTTTGGGATGCAGCGAAGGCAGTCCTGAGAGGAAAATACATTACAATCCAGGCCTATCTAAAGAAACAAGAGAAATCCAAATACAAAATCTAACAGCACACCTAAAGGAAATAGAAGCAGAACAGCAAAGACACCCCAAACCCAACAGAAGAAGAGAAATAATAAAGATCAGAGCAGAAAAAAACAATATAGAATCTAAAAAAACTGGAGAACAGATCAATGAAACCAAGAGTTGGTTTTTTGAAAAAAATAAACAAAATTGATAAACCTCTAGCCAGGCTTCTCAAAAAGAAAAGGGAGATGACCCAAATAGATAAAATCATGAATGAAAATGGAATTATTACAACCAATCCCTCAGAAATACAAGCAATTATCAGGGAATACTATGAAAAATTATATGCCAACAAACTGGACAACTTGAAAGAAATGGACAAATTCCTAAGCTCCCACACACTTCTAAAACTCAAACAGGAAGAAATAGAAAACTTGAACAGACCAATAACCAGCAAAGAAATTGAATCAGTTATCAAAAATCTCCCAAAAAGTAAGAGTCCAGGACCAGACGGCTTCCCAGGGGAATTCTATGAGACATTTAAAGCAGACATAATATCTATCCTCAAGCTGTTCCAAAAAATAGAAAGGGAAGGAAAACTTCCAGACTCATTCTATGAAGCCAGCATTACTTTGATTCCCAAACCAGACAGAGACCCAACAAAAAAACAGAACTACAGGCCAATATCTCTGATGAATATGCCTGCAAAAATTGTCAACAAGATACTAGCAAATTAAATTCAATAGCATATAAAAAGAATTATTCACCATGATCAAGTGGGATTCATTCCTGGGCTAAAGGGCTGGTTCAACATTTGCAAAGCAATCAATGTGATACATCACATTAATAAAATAAAAGATAAGAACCATATGATCCTGTCAATCAATGCAGAAAAAGCATTTGACAAAATTCAGCATCCTTTCTTAATAAAAACCCTCGAGAAAGTCGGGATAAAAGGAACATACTTAAACATCATAAAAACCATTTATGAAAAGCCCACAGCGAACATTATCCTCAATGGGGAAAAACTGAGAGCTTTCCCCCTGAGATCAGGAACATGACAGGGATGTCCACTCTCACCGCTGTTGTTTAATATAGGGTTGGAAGTTCTAGCAACAGCAATCAGACAACAAAAGGAAATCAAAGGCATCAAAATTGGCAAAGATGAAGTCAAGCTTTCACTTTCTGCAGATGGCATGATATTATACATGGAAAACCTGATAGACTCCACCAAAAGTCTGCTAGAACTGATACATGAATTCAGCAAAGTCGCAGGATACAAAATCAATGTATAGAAATCAGTTGCATTCTTATAGACTAATAATGAAGCAACAGAAAGACAAATAAAGAAACTGGTCCCATTCACAATTGCACCAAGAATCATAAAATACTGAGGAATAAACCTAACCAAAGATGTAAAAGAGCTGTATGCTGAAAACTATAGGAAGCTTATGAAAGAAATTGAAGAAGATACAAAGAAATAGAAAAACATTCCATGCTCATGGATTGGAAGAATAAATATTGTTAAAATGTCAATACTACCCAAAGCAATCTATGCATTCAATGCAATCCCAATCAAAATTGCACCAGCATTCTTCTCAAAGCTAGAACCAGCAATCCTAAAATTTGTATGGAACCACAAAAGATCCCGAATAGCCAAAGTAATATCAAAGAAGAAGACCAAAGTGGGAGGCATCACGATCCCAGATTTTAGCCTCTACTACAAAGATGTAATAATCAAGACAGCATGGTATTGGCACAAAAACAGACACATAGACCAATGGAATAGAATAGAGACTCCAGAATTGGACCCACAGGTGTATGGCCAACTAATCTTTGACAAACCAGGAAAGAATATCCAATGGAAAAAAGAGACTCTTTAACAAATGGTGGTGGGAGAACTGGACAGCAACATGCAGAAGAATGAAATTAGACGACTTTCTTACACCATTCACAAAAATAAACTCAAAAATGGATAAAGGATCTGAATGTGAGACAGGAAACCACCAAAACCCTAGAGGAGAAAGAAGAAAAAAAACCTCTCTGATTCAGCTGCAACAATTTCTTACTTGACACATCCCCAAATGTCAGGGAATTAAAAGCAAAAATGAACTATTGGGACCTCCTCAAGATAAAAAGCTTCTGCATTGCAAAGGAAACAATCAACAAAACTAAAAGGCAACCAACGGAATGGGAAAAGATATTTGCAAATGACATATCGGACAAAGGGCTAGTATCCAAAATCTATAAAGAGCTCACCAAACTCCACACCCGAAAAACAAAGAATCCAGTGAAGGAATGGGCAGAAAACGTGAATAGACACTTCTCTAAAGAAGACATTCAGATGGCCAACAGGCACATGACAAGATGCTCAATGTCGCTCCTCATCAGGGAAATACAAATCAAAACCACACTGAGATACCACCTCATGCTAGTCAGAGTGGCTAAAATGAACAAATTGAGAGACTATAGATGCTGGAGAGGATATGAAGAAACAGGAACCCTCTTGCACTGTTGATGGGAATGCAAACTGGTGCAGCCGCTCTGGAAAACAGTGTGGAGGTTCCTCAAAAAATTAAAAATAGATCTACCCTATGACCCAGCAATAACACTTCTAGGAATTTGCCCAAGGGATACAGAAGTGCTGATGCATGTTAAAAGTTTACAGCAGCACTTTTAACAATAGCCAAAATTGGAAAGAGCCTAAATGTCCATCAACTGATGAATGGATAAAGAAATTGTGGTTTATATACACAATGGAATACTACGTGGCAATAAGAATGAAATATGGCCTTTTGTAGCAACATGGGTGGAACTGGACATTGTTATGCTAAGAGAAATAAGTTATACGGAGAAAGACAGATACCATATGTTTTCATTCTTATGTGGATCCTGAGAAACTTAACAGAAGACCATTGGGGAGGGAAAGGGGGTAAAAAAAGTTAGAGAGGGAGGGAGCCAAACCATAAGAGACTCTTAAAAAATGAGAATAAACTGAGGGTTGATGGGGGGTAGGAAGGAGGGGAAGGTCGGTGATGGGCATTGAGGAGGGCACCTGTTGGGATGAGCACTGGGTGTTGTATGGAAACCGATTTGACAATAAATTTCATATTAAAATTAATTTTACAAAACCCAGAACATTTACATCTCCATGTCTTCACAGCTTACAATGAAATATAGTAATTAAGACAGTCCATCTTCAAATACAAGGTTAATTCATTTTCAATAAGATATTATGGTAGTTAAATAGGGAAAGGGTAGCTTCAACAAGTTCTGCTAGGGTAACTGGATATCCATATGCAAAAAAATAAATAGAATTCGACCCATACTTCACAACATATAAAAAAAAATACCTCAAAATGGACCACCTACCTAAATATAAATATACCTACCTAAATATAAAACCTTAAACTATAAAACTTCTAAAAGAAAGAGTAAAAAATCTTTATGAGTTTGCATTAGGCAGTGGTTGCTTAGATGTGAGGCAAAAAATTCAAAGCATACTCATAAATTAGACTTCATGAAAATTAAAGTCGGTTTTTTAGAAGGTACTGTTGAGAAAATAAAAAGATATGCAACAATAGAGGAGAAAACAGTTTGCAAGACACATATATGATAAAGGAATTTTACCTAGAATATATAAATTACTCTCTAATATCAATAATTTTAAAAAATGGGCAAATAATTTCAAAGACACTTCAGCAAGGAAGGTAATTAGATGAAAAATAAGCACATGACAATGTGCTCAACATTAGCCTTTAGGTACTTTCAAATTAAAACTATAATGTGATACCACTATATGTCTACTAGAACAGCTTGAAAACAAAAGAAACAGAACAAAAGCTAACAATACCAAAGGCTAGCAACGTTGGAGCTAGAATGTGGATACATTTTGGCTGACAAAATGTTAGAATCAGATTGGAAAACAATTTGGCAATTTCTTATAAAGGTAGATATATGTTTAACTAATAGTCTCCTTCTAGGTATTTATCAAAGAGAAATGCAACTATAATTGCAACAAAAGCTGTACATATTGCTTAATTCTTAATCACCTAAAATTGCAACATCAATGTCTTTCAACTAATGAAAGGATAAATCAATGGAGACAGATTCACAGAATGGAATTTTTTAAGCAATAAAAAGGAATAAAGTACCAATACATGTAACAATGCACATGAGTACCAATTGAATTATGTTCAATGAAAAAAGCTATAGTCAAAGGCCTACATACCACGATTCCAATACATTATCGAAAAGGCAAAAATACAGAGAAAGAAAACTTATGAGTGGTTGCCAGTGACTTGGGTGTAAAGAGGGGTAGACTACAAAGGAGTGTGAAGAAATTTGGGGGTAATAAATATATTTTATATTTTAATGTTAGTAGTTACATCACTATGTGTTTTTTATTTCATCAATTTCTGCTCATTATTTCCTAACATCCATTTTCTTTAGGTTTAATAAATTGTTTCTTGTTTAAATTCTTAAGAATGATACTTAAATAAGTAATTTGGGAGATTTTTTCCAATCTAATGTGTATTTAAGGTATAAATTTCTTTCAGGAACTGCATTTAGCTGTATCCTAATAATATTATATTATATATTCATATTAATCCAATCAAAATATTTCAAATTTTTAATTTTGATTTTTTTCTATTTTGGAATATATGCAATATTAATGTTCTAATATCTTTTTTTATTGAAGTATTGTTGACATAATGTTATGTTACCTTCAGGTGTACAACATAATGATTCAGTATCTCCCTACATTATGCTCTGCTCTGCTCACTGTCACTATGGATCACAATGTTCACCAGACAACCCTATTCCAGTATCACTGACTATATTTCCTATACTTTACCTTTCATCCCTGTGACTTATACACTCCCTAACTGGAAGTCTGTGCCTCCCACACCCTATCACCAATTTTGCCCATTGCCCCATACTCCTCCCCTCTGACAACCATCAGTTTATTGTCTGTATTTATAGGTCTGTTTCTGCTTTTTGCTTGTTCATTTTGTTTTTTTTAGATTCCACATGTAAGTGAAACCATATGTTATTTATCTAATCTTGATTTCTTAACTTCAGCTATTTGGATTTCCTAATATCTTTTTGTTGCTGTTTTCTCCTTAATTAAACTAAGGTCAAAGAGCACATTTTGAAAGATTCCATTTTTTGAAATTTGTTGAGATTTACTTTATACCCCATCATATAGTTAACTTTTGTAAACCATCTTTATTTTACATCTTTTGTGTCCTTGAACTTCATTGTGGTTATTTTCTTCTGTACCATCTTCATGTTTACTAATTCTTTCCTTAGGTCTAAATTATTATTAATTTCATTGTTGTAGTTTTTAGTCTAGAATTTCTTTCTGATCCTTCCAGTAGTTTCAAGGTCAGAGCTGAATTTTTTCATTGTGTTATTTAATTTCTTAATATACCAATCAAAATTATAATATATGAGTCTCTAAATTCTATTATATTAATCTCTTATAATACCTGCTTATTTTTTTTTTTTTGTTACCTGCGTATTTTTGATTGAATGAAAGACATTGCTTGTGAAAGATGTCTATACAATTTAAGTCTGTGGATGATGTTAGTATTTTTCAGAAAGGATTCATGTTTCTTCTGGAAGCTGTATTTTAGGTTTTGAGAGAGATGACCTTTCTCCATTCACGAACTGAATTCACTCAAACTGGATCTGTATTTTATTCACGCTCACTCCTAGCATGTATCCCTTCCTAGCCCCATATGTATGACTTGGATGTTCACCTCAACCCACCACTTCATAGGGCCTGAATTTCAATTATTCTCCTGTTCTTGTGTTCACCTTTCTGTTTTTCAGCTGCTACTCTTTGTCTAGTTTCTCAAGTTCTCAGTCTTTGTCTCTCGGTGTATCAGCTGATGCTTGTAGGAGAGAGAGTCATCACATATCCAACACACTTTCCTACTAAACATGTGCATACATCATAAGAAATTCATGGAGAGAAAACATATCAGTTAATGGAAGAAAGAAGTTGTGTACCCCAGTTAATGGTTATAATTACCACATGAAATAACCCTAAAAGTGATTTCTAAAATATATTTTCATTTAATTTGGAAGCTTCAATGAAATAACTTCAAAACAAAAATTCTAAAAACTGTCTCAGAATTTTCTCAAGTGTAGAACCAATCTATGTCAAGTTTGATTTTCACTGTTGAAAAACTTTGTGTTTTTCATTAATCATTAGTATTAAATCATTAGTATTAAATCCTCAACAATGCAAAACTTAAACCAACCAAACAACCATTTAAAATAAAAACAACACATTAGACAAATATATGCAAGATGTATTAAGAGCAAACGGATAATATTAATATAAAGGGAACTGGTACAAATCTACAGGAAAAAGATGAATATTAGAAAAAAGGGGCTAATGGGATGAATGGTCAATTTAAAAAGAAAAACACAAAGCTTATTAAACCTAGGAAAAGAGATGTCCAACCTTTCTAATAATGAAATTTTCATTAAAATAGTGAAAAATTTTATTGAAAACATTCAGATTAGAAAACATTAAACAATGGTAAAAAACTTAGGACATGTTTTAATCTGTTTTTCAAAAGTCATCTCATGACTCTGTACAGGCTTCCAAATCGTATGCAATTCCAACATCTGTGTTACTCCCATTCCCTTTTGTCCTGAACCCCAGGAGTCCCCTCTATGGGATGCATCATCCTGATGTTGTATGAAATGACAGAATATTATGTAACTATCAAAAAGAATAAGACAGATCTGCTTGTATTGAGACAAAAAAGATGCCTAGCAGGTAGTGTTATGTGAACAAAGCAAATTACAGATTAGTATACATAATATGATTCCATATTTTGTAAAAAATATATTGATGCCTGTATATGTAATATGCATATAATAAGCACTATTAAATGAATACCTATGCTTATATGTGCAGAAAACATTAGTTGAAAAAAATACACCCAGCTATTGAAAATTGGTAAGGTTTGGGTGAGGGGATTCTTATGTTCATTTATTATCTTCACAAAAATGATGCATAAAGATGACAACTTTTATTTTCTGCTTTACACCATCCTATGAAGCTAAATAAGATTATTTTTGTAATCCTAAATTTTTTTAAATTATTTCTCTTTTGAAATAAAATTAATGGGAATTTTATCAAATATGTAATTAACATTTTTTTTCTCACATTCTTATTTAAAAAATGAGGGATTGGTGGTCAGGATTTGAGCCTGAATCTACTACCCCAAGTTCATGATCTCTCCAATAAAGAGAAGACATTCAACAAATTTTTATACTAAGAGATATTAAGCTAGCTTTGATTACATTCATTTTAGACTCAAGAACATTAGAGATTTAAAAATATGTCCTAAAACGTGAAACAAATGAATGGCAGAGTCAGAAATAGAACTTAGCTTCTCAACCATATTTTTCATTCTTTTTTTTATGACAGTAACAAAAATTCCTAAGCATTGAAAATGTCTTCATAGCTAATTTTGACTTTTTTTGTATTAGTCTATTAATTTTGCCTAAAATTATTTATAATTCAAATTATTAGCTTCATATTTTATACAACAGTCCCTCTTTAAATCTCAAGATGTACTCCTTGCTAAGCTCCATTTTTATGCAGAAAACAATCTTTGAGGTCTGACATATTTTCTGTTATCTGTTCTCTAAGTTGTTTTACTAAACAGTGTATTATGATATACTGGTTTCAAATTTGGTTGTCCTTACCATTACCTAAGGAGATAATGGATATCCTAAGCTAGAAACAACAACAAACAAAACCTCAAAGCTTGTTTATTTATTTAATAGTTATACAGGTTCTTCTGATGTCCATATTTTTTTATTTTACTTTGCTACTTCTCTATGGTGCATTTCAAAATATTTCTCTGGCTCTTCCTTTTAATTTTTAAAGTTTATTTATTTTGAGAGAGAGAGAGCGCACGCACATGAGCAGGGGAGAGGCAGAGAGAGAAGGAGACAGAGAACTCGAAGCAGGCTCCACACAGAGCCTGAAGCAGAGCTCAAACTCACAAACCATGAGATCATGACCTGAGTGAAATCAAGAGCCAAAATCACACTTAACCCACTGAGCCACCCAGGGGCCCCTCTATGGCTTTTTATTATATATAATCTAGTTAAATAATAAGAAAAAAACAACACTATTTAGTCCTGAATCTGGATAGCAAACTACATCATCAACCTCTGCCACAATCTATAGCATCTTCTCCCTTCCACAATTCTGTGGATTCTTCCTTTGATACACCAGTGAAATCTGCTGTCCCACCCCCATTCCTACTGTCACATTCCTTATTCAAGTCTTAACCTTCACTTGCCTCAAGAATTGTACTAGTTTATCTATTTGCCTCCATTTCCCCCTCTTCCAGTACACTTCTACATTTACCACCTCGGTTACCTTTAAGAACACAGACTGTAATATTTCAAACCACTGTTTTAAAATCATCAATTGCTTGTTACACTTCATTAGCATAGAAAAGTATCAATTCATTTAAAGTTACTTTCTTGGCCAGTGATGATTTCATCCCAACTTCTATCTCTACTCTCCAATATTTTCCATGCTCTACCCGCCAAGATTACTTACAATTTCTCAACATATGTGATATCCCGCATCTTCTGACCATTTTCTCCATCTATTCTCTTTCCTCCTGAATTTCCATTTGATCATAACTTCCCCCTCTTCCTTCAAACCACAGTTCAAATATCACCTCTTGCTAAAGTCCTCTGTTGTACTCAAGGCAGAATTAACACTGATTACTTAGCTATGAAGGACAAGGGCAAAGGGTACAATGACTATAAACTGCATCATAGCTCGCTTACTATTAGGATTGGTGCTTTTACTATATAAATTCTATAATTTTACTGATAACATAAGATTTAACTTAGTATAATTTTATTGACATTTGTTTTGTAGTTCAAAACTGATACAAAGTATTTATTTTTTCTTTGATTAATTTTGTTTAGCATTAGAAGACAATTCCTCTCCATTTAGAATCTCTTCACTACCCAATATTATACAATCTTCTAAATATAATATATATTAATTTATTTAATATAATATATATATTTATGTATATATACCACATGTATGTATGTATATTATATATTCTCTCCACATGATTTAACATGATATAAACACTTCTAGAAGCCAAGATATAACCTGGTGAAAAAAATCTGCAAAGCTAATAGTTTCTACAACAACTTCTTTGCTCCTATCTACCTAGAGGAAAAAAAGATGAAAAATTCCCAACTATCAGCAAAATACGACAGAAGAAGCAAATCTGTTGTTGGCGTGAAAGGAGAGACATCTCAGATGTCTCCTAATAGATTTTATTGAGGTCTAAGTAACTGCTGGTTAGATTTTATTTCCAGGGGGCACAAAATAATCATATTCCCCCAAATGCTTTTTTTTCACTCTGTCCACATATGCAACTACATACTCTCATGTTGGTAAATTTTATATGCTTTACTGTGCTATATCCCCAGTTCCAGACCATTATTCAAAAGGCAGAGCTGTTTTCTTCCAACAAACTTCACAGTTGAAAATTTCTGCCCTTTCTTAAGGCTGTCTAAGAAGTCTATGCAATCTGGAACCTTCTTTTCCACAATTTAACACAGCTCTTGCTATTTCCTCTGCACAATCCACAACAACAAAACGTAGTGGTTACACCTCAATACAATCCAAAAGATACATATTTGATTTCTCTTCTACTACTTGACTAATTCACCCAGTGGAGTATTGCATAATCTCTAAAACTCAATGTCCTCATCTGTCAAATGGGGACAATAATAAATGTACAATTTGGGGCTTTTTCTAGGGATGTGGTGAAGATTAAATGATATTTTACATGTAAATAATTTGTACAGCCACTGACTCATCATAAACACTCAATAAATGTTTGCTGATGGTAATTAAATTTTAACTGTAAATGAGATATAAAGGAAAATATTATTTAAGTTCCACTGATTTCTAATGTGAACAAAATTATCATAGAAACCGAATGGAAGTTTAAATTTGAATTTGTACTTTTTAGTCTCCAGGAAAAAAAAAAGTTGTTAATAAGATTAATAGCAATGAACTTGATTGCAGAGGGAAATTTTTATGTACTCACAGGAGTAATCTGGTTTCATAAACTTCAGAAATCACAAGGGGACTCTAACAATTTAAATGCTAATTATAAACAAATTCCAAACTATGAAACAAACAGTATGGAAGGTTTTCACTTCCACAACCATTTCCTAAGCTCGTAAGTATTACATGCATTTGAAAGTTAAACACATATAGAAGATGACACATTACATTTTTATATTTCATTATTCATATTTTAAAAATAAAATTGGCTCTCCTCATACCTGTCTGCATCTGTGAGATTTTGCTGTACACAGATTCAATTCTCTAATGTACAGCTCTACTTCTTAATATTAAGTGCAGTTACAGCTTAACTTAGTCCATTATTTCTAAAAGGAGGTTTGATGAAATAACTGATCTATTCCAATGTTATGTGAATGTCTCCTGTTTTTAATTTGTAGCAATTAATACAAAGCATAAATGCTTTAAATCTTGAATCCCATAAGACACAGCAATTTAATAACCCAATTTATTATCTGCAAATCTCTTAGTGAAATAAGAAAAACTATCTACTGCTGCCAAATTGGATAATACGGATTCATTCATTAGTCACAACAGATATGATTAGAATCCATTAAATATTTAGTATTATTTTGATATGCAAAGTTGTCTTTGAAAAAAAGTATTCTTTGTCACAAATGAGTAGGCAATGGTTCTGTTATTGCATGCCATGCACACAACTGAAACTTCATTATTACCTTCATAATTTAGGAGACATTTAGTTTGCTGGGCTCTTTTCACATTATAAAAAAAATACTAATAATTCAGCTTTTGTTAATATGTTTTCCATTTAAGAATACATATGGTATATATACAATGGGATACTACTAACGGTGATCCAAAAGAACAAAATCTTGCCATTTGCAACAATGTGGATGGAACCAACAAGTGTATTAGGCTAAGTGAAATAAGTCAGAGAAAGACAAATATCATATAATTTCACTCATATGTGGAATTTAAGAAACAAAACAGATGAACATAGAGTAAGGGAAACAAAAGTAAGATAAAAACAGAGAGGGAGGCAAATGAGAAGAGACTTCTAAATACAGAGAACAAACTGAGGATTGCTATAGGGGTGTTCAGTTGGGGATGGGCTAAATGGGTGACCACCTTAAAGAGTGCACTTGTTGGGATGAGCACTGGGTATTACATAAAGTGATGAATCACTGGGTTCTACTCCTGAAACCAATACTACACTGTATATTAACTAACTTGAATTTAAATAAATTGAAAAAAAAAAGAATACTTGACATGCATTAGTACAATTAACTGCCATTATCTTGAAGGAATAGCCAAGAAGAATGAACCTGATTAAGCAAGACTCTATTAGTAAATTATAAAGTAGCCTTACAAGTTAAAGCTGTATTAAAGAGGAACTAAAACACATCATAGCACTGTGGTTAGGGATCAAAACCAACTTAAATATTCGGAGTGCAAACTCATCTAATTGAACCTTTCCTTTGGTGATAATTTTTCCTTTGTAAACTCTCCTGCACCAAAACCAAGTAGAACACCAATGTTGTTTAAACCCAATTACCCTTTGATGTTTTTGTTTTCTCTTTATTTACATTTACAACCTAAGGCATTATTTTACTAAACTCAGATCTTTATATACATATTTAATTTAAACATGAAAAATAAAAATCAGAGATGGATCGAGGTCAACAATTAAACTCAAGATTTTGTAAGGCAATGAAAATGTCACCTGGCAGTAGCAGAAGAGGTGAAGATGGTCAGAATCACCTACAACCTTGGGCTATGGGCATGGGGAAGTAATGGGATTCACCGAGTTCAGATAATTGTTTCTCAAGCGACACCTAAGACTCCAGGTTAGAGACCTGAAGGGGAGCAAGTTCCCATATTCAAGTTGTGGGGCAAGGAGACTGAGGCAGAAGAAAAGAGATGCGAATTCACACTGTAGAGGATCTAGGCAATGCCATGCCTTGGGCTAACTACCTTATATGCTTTATCTCCTGAATCCTGATATTGGTGCTAGGTCTTAATTTTTCCCTCCCAAATTTTTAAATGTGGATATCAGTCTGAAAGATGTTACAAAACTTTTCTAAGTTCTCATGACTCAGTCTGTCTCACTCAAAAATATTATATCACTAAACCACTCAAATCACCTTTATCTCTGCATACTTAAAACACAGTCCTTTTTATTTTTACTTATTACTTTTTATGTATTCATCTCATTCAAAACTATTAAGATAGTTTACACAATTACTACATAAAATGAGATTTGACTTGAAAGTAGACAAGTTAAAGGAAAAATTAAGTTATAAAATAAAATGAGATTAGACATAGAAATATATGCTCTTTTTCTTTTAGCGTTTACTTCTTTTTGAGAGAGAGAGAGCACACATGGGTGGGGTAGGGGCAGCGAGAGAGGGAGACACAGAATTTGAAGAAGGCTCCAGGCTCTGAGCTGCCAGCATAGAGCCTGATGTGGGGCCTGAACTCACAAACCGTGAGATCATGACCTAAGCCAAAGTCAGACATTTAATTGACTGAGCCACCAAAATGTATGTTCTTAGGGGCACCTGGATGGCTCAGTCAGTTGGGTGTCCAACTTTGGGTCAGGTCATGATCTCACGGTTTCTGGGTTTGAGCCATGAATTGGGCTGTAAGCTGGCAGCGTGGAGCCTGCTTGGGATTCTCTCCCTCTCTGCCCCTCCCCCACTTACGTGTGTGCATGCTGTCTCTCTCTTTCTCAAGATAAATAAACTTGAAAAATGTATTATTTTTTATTCTATAGAGTTATTAAATGTGGACCTCAGTTCTGACATTTCTGGCACCTAATCAACAAAGAAAAATTAAAATTCTTTAAAACAGTGAATTCTGAGGGAGAAAAAAATCATGATTTCTCCTGAGGATGCCACTAAGTACAAACTATTTATTAGTATTTTTCCTCTGATACATAACAGATTGCATACATTATTTATTGGTTTATACACAACTGCAATTGGTACCAAATGGCATATCTTGCACTTTGAACTTTTTGTGAATCAGTGAGTCATTATTGTTACAGGTTTATCATGACCAGATCCGGATTAATCATGAAAACATCAGATATGTTTGGGCTGGATTGAAGGATTAATGCCCATTATTTTATTCCTAGCATCTTTTCCTTAAAGTTCATCCTGTTGTGAATCAAAGAGGTGCTTACATTCTGGTTCTGCCATTTACTAGATGTGTGATCTAGAAAGTTACTTATCCTCTGTGGACTTCAGTGTCATCATCTGTAATTTGGGGACAATAATAGTACTGATGTCATTAGAATTGAGTTTAGGATTAATTCAAACATTAAACTGTAAAAATGATTAGTATAGTGCCTGGCTCCGGTTAATTCCCTATATTTCCCTATAGTTCCCTATATGATAGTACTTAGAGCATATAGATAGCCAGTGGTGCCTAAATCATCTGGCAAGCATAATAAACCTTGGAAATCCAAGATGAACCTTTCTTTCCTCTATGATGTGCAGGAAGGGAGGTAGGAAATTGAAATCTTCATGAGAGATCGAAGTAATACAATTTTTAGTAAGCATCTGTATTAATAGTGCTCTTAGAAAAATTGTATTTAGGGGCACCTGGGTGGCTCAGTCAGATAGTCACCTGACTTTCGCTCAGATCATGATCTCACAGGTCGTGAGCTCAAGCCCCACATCGGGCTCTGTGCTGATGGTTCAGGGCATGGAGGCTGCTTTGGATTCTGTCTCCCTTTCTCCTGCCCCTCCCTGCTTATGCTTTCTCTCTCTCTTTCAAAAGTAAATGTTAAAAAAATTAAAAAAGAAAAATATTCTTAATTTTTTTTTGATGTTTATTCATTTTGAGAAACACAAAGAGACAGGGGAGAGAGCATGAGCAGGACAGAGGCAGAGATAGAGGGGGAGGGAGAATCCCAAGCATACTCTGTGCTATAAGTGACCCACTGCTCAATCTCACAAACTGTGAGATCATGACCTGAGCTGAAATGAAGAATCTGATGCTTAACCGAGCCCCCCAAGTACCCCGTCTTAGAAAAATATTCTTAATTTTTCCAGAAGATGTATTATTTTGGAAATTTGCAGAGAAATACCTGATCTGCTTTAAAATTCCAGCTGGCTACAGGGGTGCCTGGGTGGCTCATTGGGTTAAGTATCTGACTTTGACTCTGGTCATAATCTTGAGGTTCAGGAGTTACAGACTCCATCAGGCTCTGTGCTGACATCTCAAAACCTGGAGCCTGCTTTGGATTCTGTGTCTCCCTCTGTCTCTGCCCCTCCACCACTCATTCTCTGTCTTTCTCTTTCTATCTCTCCAAAATAAGTGAGACATTTAAAAAAAAAACACAATAATAACAACAACAACAACAAAAACTTCAACTGGCTGTAATTACCATGGGTAAAAACTATCAAAATTGCTTCTTTCCTTTTGGACCTTTAGTCAGGTACTTTGAGCTCAGACTTTTGGATTTTCTGACTATTCTTCCCACTGTAAACGCTAGTCTGCAGAAATGACTGCTTGCATTTGCTCATATTCTGACAATTCAAGCCGAAGCATTCCTTTACACTTCAACAGCAATGTAACTGCAGCTACACTGGAATACATGTGTTGTTCCATGTCATATCGTAACAGGTTATGCTACTTTGCTTATGAAGATCATCGACCTAAGTCAACTACCAATAATTAACAGGTAATTTTTAGAAGCCTAATTTTCATAATGAGAAATGAGACTAATAATGTGCACTGGCATATTATACGAAAACCCCAGGAAAGATGAACTCAGTTTAACAGGTGGAGCGATGACCAGTAGAACCATGGACAAGCACCTGCTTCAGAGTTGAAGGCAGTCAGGGGAGTGCAGTAGGTGACCACAGATGGGATCTTCACTCAAGAGATCCACCAAGAGCATGGTTCTGCTACTCTCATCATTTCTGCTTTTCCTTCCAGGTATCCCTTCTCTTCTTTTGCTGACATCTGCCTCCTTCCCTTTCAGCAATGTTTATCTCCTGACTTCTGCTTAGACCTCATTTTGATTTATTCTTAATTTTAGGTCACTTACTACACATATCACCAAACCTGTAACCTTTCAATATCTATTCTCCTTGTCAATTGTCTCATTCTCTGCATTTCTCAAAGTCAAATTGCGAAGAGCAAACCAAGTTTTTCTCATTAGATTATTTCAACAAGGGACAATGAGGGGAAGAATTTAATCCCAGGACTTCTAACATGGCAGGCACGTTGATTAGCCAATTGAAGACCAATGTTTAATTTTGTACATATCTCTTTCCAATTAAATTTTGGGGGCTCCAACTTTGCATAGTGCCTGATGAATATTGAGTACTCAATATATATTTGTTAAATTTAAATGAGAATGTTAGTGGAAAATTATAAAAATAAAGACAGCAGGAAATAAAAGATGGGAATAAAAATCTTTAAGCTAAAAGAAAAAAAAATAAGTATTTGCCTTATATTCCCTGTCCTTACTTTATTTCATAGTAATCAAGTAAGTATAGCCCTAGCTGATGAAGGCAAGTTCTTCACAGAGAAATTCAAACTAATAAATATTGAAAGAGTAACATTATAACACCACAATTTTACAGTCCCTACTGGAATAGTTGCTTCTGAAATCATCATAAATAATTAAAAGCATTAGAGGAGAGGTCAACAGAGAACTTTGGAATGAAGGGATCAGACTGCCAGTACAGACAAGTCTTAGCATCACCAAAAGGGAAACAACCAGACTTAATGGGACCCTTGATATGATGGGGTATGAAGTACACAGAGTTACCTGTTATGTATCTTGAAAAAAAATAAATAGAAGATTAAAGAGCTTTTAGAGCTGATAACGTTCAAAGATGGGGAGTATCAAATACAGAGGAACAAGTTAAATATAACAAAAAAGCAAAAACAATGATCCATAACTTGCAATATTCTAAAGGACAGCTAGCTTCTGCAAAAAGTTAGTGGCATGGATAAACAAAAAGTGAGTGGAGCTGAGCTAGAATAAAAGAGATTTGTGCCACTTAACTACCAAAAGTAGTGTGTGAGCCTTTTTAGGATCCTGAAGAAAACAAATGTAAAAGGCATTTTTTTTTTGAGAGACTGAGAGCGAGCACATGTGTGTGAGTGGGAGAGGGGCATAGGCAGGAGGGCGGGGATTGGAGAGAGAGAGAGAGATTGGGCTTGATCTCACAACTGTGAGATTATGATATGAGCTGAAATCGAGTCAGTTAACCAACTAAGCCACCTATTCCCCCACCCCCCAAAGGCCTTTTTAGGTAATATTGGCATTACTGGTAATATTATTAGTTGTGACAATGACATTATGATATGCAAAAAAATAGCCATCATTTTTAGGGATGAATACTGAAGTATGTAGGGATGAAATGATATAATGTTTGACATTTGCTTAAGATAACTCAGCAAAGAAAAAAAAAAACCTCCATGTATATATGAAGAAAATATGACAAAATCTTTGCTATTCCTGAATGTAAGTGATGGCACAAGGCTGCATTGTATAGTCTCTCTACTTTTTAGAATGATAAACACTTTTGTAAGAATTTAAATTTTTTATTGTTTAATTTTTTTACTTGAGTATAGTTGACACACAATGTTACATTAGTTTCAGGTGTACAACATGGTGATTCAACATCTCTACATGTTATGCTATGTTCACAAGTGTAGCTACCATCTATCACCATACAACATTATTAAAATATTACTGACTATATTCTCTATGCTATGCCTTTTATTCCTATGACTTATTCATTCTGAAACCTGAAGCTTGTACTTTCTACTCCATTCATCCATTTTGCCTATTTCCCCCACCCGCCTTTTCTCCAGCAAACATGCTTGTAACGGGTAGGAAAGGGTTAGATGCAGTGTTGCCATAAATTGCACCCATGACACAGCACCATATAATCAAGAGGGAACTCCCAACTGTCATCTTCTCCAAAGGAGCAAAGGGTTTGAAATGCATACCTAGTTCAACTTTTAAGACTCCCACCTGATGGCACTCCTGGATGGCTTGGTAGGTTAAACCTGACTCTAGATTTTGGCTCAGGTCACGATCTCATGGTTTCATGAGTTTGAGCCCCACATCAGGCACTGTGCTGTCAGTGTGGAACCTGCTTGGGATTCTCTCTCTCTCTGCACCTCCCCAGCTTGCTCTCTCTCTCTCTCAAAAAAAGTAAATAAATTCTTTAAAAAAAATTTTTTTTAAAAAAAGGGCTCCTACCTGAGGGATGGGTCCTCAAAACACCTAGCTCTGAAAGCCAATGAGGGCTTATGTCTTCAAGACTCACAGGATTATAGTAAATAAATAAGTAGTTATTAATGGGCTTGTGAGCACTCCCTGTGGATATCCCCTCAAGGTTCAGCCCAGAAAGAAAACACAAAAATGCCCATCTCCTAGTCTTCTCCTGGAAAGGGCTAGACTGCATATTTTATGAGCCTAGGGGTCTAGCTTTTAACTTAGCGTGCATCTAGGAGTTGGCTGAGATCCTTCCCAGAGTTTGGTGGAGCTGGTGGGCATTTCTCCGATGTTATCCCTCTGCCTTGCTCTAACAACAAGAACAAATTACCAGTATTTCTCCAAAAGGAGTTTGTCTGTACCATTGGTGACCCAAGTTACGGGTGCCACCTGAGGAATGGGTCCTCAAATCACCTATATCTGATAGCTAACGGGGCTTGTATTCGTGACTATAGCGAACAAAGAAGCAGGACTATAGCAAACAAAGAAGCAGCTTTACAACAGGTGCAGGAACACCCCCTCCCCCAACTCCACGGCTATAGACCAGGGCTCAGTGCAGAGGGAATAGGCAAAAATGTCCACTTTACAGTTTCTCTCTGAAAGGGCTTAATTACATTTTTTTCCCAGTAGTTGCCTGAGCGTCTAGCTTCTAATTAGCCTTCATTTGCTATCCCCTCCCTTTGGGAAATTGACAAGTCTTGGCAAACTCTCAACTATGGAAACCACAAAGAACAAAGATGGTGGCTTGGACATTCATAAAAATTTGAGAGACAACCTGAAGCTCAGGCTGGGGTGACTAATGAGACCAGTCTGTCAAGACTGGGACTGGTTGCTGTTTTATCTAATGTGCAGAAACCAACACAGAGAGTGAAAGAAAATGAAGAAATGGGAATGTTTGAAACACACAAAAAGCAAGAGAAATCACCAGAAAATGATTTTAATAAGACAGCGGTAAGTGATGTACTTAATACAGAGTTCAAAATAATTGTTTAAAGATGCTTACTGAAGTCAGGATATCAATGCATGAACAAAGTGAGAATTTAAACAAAGAGGAAAAAAAAAAAACCAAGAGAGAGTTTTAAAAGCAGGAAGAAAGAAACAGCTTGTTATACAGGGAGGATATCCCTAAGACTATCAATGGATTTTCAGAGGAAACTTTGAATCCTAGAAGGGAGGAAGATGATATATCCAAAATGCTGAAAGGAAAAAAAAAAAATACAGCAGCCAAACAGGAATACTCTACTTAGCAATGTTGTCCTTCAGAACTGAATGAGTTTTCCAGATAAACAAAAGCTGAAGTTCATCATCACTAAACTGATATATGGATCAATAAACCAATGCAATAGGAGTACAGAATTAGACTCTCACAAGTATATTTAATTGATCTTTGACAAAGTCGCCAAATTAATTCAATGGAGAAAGGATAAATTCTCCAACATTTGGAGTTGGAAAGATAAGCATACAAAAGAACATCCCAAAGAATCTTGAACTCTGTATCATACTGTATACAAAAAATAACTTGAAATGAATTATAGACCTGAATGTAAGACATCTAGAAGAAAACTGTGGTATTACAGCTTGACCTGTGGGTGTTGTAAGATGTTTTAAATAGGATGCAAAAAACTCAAATGATAAATCTATAAATTGGACTATCCCATCAAAATTTTTCAAAATTTCTTCAAAAGATATTAGTAAGAAAATGGAAAGAAAGTCACAAACTAGGAAAAAGTATTGCAACATTTATACCTGACAGTAGACCCTTATTTACTCTGTGTAAAGACCCACTATAACTCAATAATATAAAGATAAACATCCCAATTTGGAAAGGGCAAAAATATTTTGAACATCTTCAAAAATCTTTGATCTTCATCAAAAATACATAGATTGCAATTAAGCACATTAAATGATGGTCAGCACAGTATTTAGGAAAATGTAAATTAAAACCATGATGAGACACTACTATACACCTATCTGAATGGCTAAAATATAAATTCTAACCATATTAAGTTTTGGCAATGTACAACCACTTGGGAAAGTAGTTTGGCAACTTTAAGAAATACTAAACATATACCTACCACATGACCTAAAATAAAGGTAAGATGATGTCTCTGTAGAGACTTGTAAACAAATATTCATAGCAACCTATTCTGGAAAAAAATCTCAAATTGCAACCCTAACCCTAATCTTAAAAAATGAATGGATGGGTGAGCATTTTGAGGTACATCAATATAGTGGAAAATTACTCATAAATAAAAGGAGACAAAGTATTGCTACTTTGTCACAAACGTCACATGGAAACTTATTAGGGTGATAGATACCTTCATTATCTTGATTGTGGTGAGGGTGTTTCGGCTAGACATATATGTCAAAACTTATCAAACTGTATACTTCAAACATATGCAGTTTTACTGTATTCAGTTATACTTCAAAAATATGTTAATAAGGGAGCAAGAGAACCACACCAGAAGATCTGAAAATATTTTGCTTCATGGTTTCCTATTTCAATAAAATAGTGAAATTTCTATAAGCATTCAGAAAGCCACTTCATAAATTTAAAAAAAATGTTTATTTCTTTTTGAGACTGAGAGAAACAGAGCATAAACAGGGGAGGAGCAGAGACAGAGAGAGGCACAGAATCTGAAACAGGCTCCAGGCTCTGATCTATCAGCACAGAGCCCGATGTGGGGCTGGAACTCACAGACCGCGAGATCATGACCTGAGACGAAGTCGGGACGCTTAACTGAGCCACCCAGGCACCCCTATAAAAATTTAAAATGTGAATAAATATGAGGTGCCTGGGTGGCTCAGGGTGCCTGGGTGGTTGTTGTTCATGGGTTCGAGCCCCATATCAGGCTCAGGGCTGACAGTTCAGAGCCTGTAGCCTGCTACAGATTCTGTATCTCCCTCTCTCTCTGTCCCTCTTCTGCTCATGTTCTCTCTCTCAAAAATAAAAACATTACAAAAATAAAAAAATAAATTAAAAAATGTGAATAAATATTGCTCAAATACTTCAGTGCATCAATTAATAATAAAGTAGGAACAGAGAGAACATATGCCAACTACATATACAGGCTTGCTTTAATTTCTTCATTCATTCAACCAATATATATGCCTGGAATTATATTAGTATACAAAATAAAACCCTATTCTCAAGTTTCATCCTATAATTATTATAAATTGTCATAAAATTTGAATGAGCCAAAGTTTACAATGATTTTGTCAGTCATAACAATGCTTCATTCTATAACTTTGTATCAGTAACCTTAGATTACACTGAATGACAAAAAATATCCCTATATTTTTATATCATGTATTCACTTACCTTTGCCTTCAAAATAAAACTGAAACTTGTTTTAGCCTGAAACATCTGTCTCAGATTTGACTGTGCCTTCAAACTTTAGCGTCTATAGAGCACATGAAGGTATATTATTTATATTACAGACTTGTGTGCCAACTTCAGATTTTGAATCCATAGATTTGAAATAAGGCTCAGAATCTGCATACCTGACTAGCAGACCACATGATCCTGACCCAGGTGGTCTGGACTCATCACTCTGAAACACTGCTAGCCTTAACCAACAAAGGAGATAATTAGTGAAGCCTAAATGTGATGACACCCTGTCATCAAGAAACAGGTGTGAATGAAAATCTCACCAAATTATACAAACGCATTGGTCACCAAGACCACATCTCACTCATTAGAAGTTCACTTAAAACGTTAAACAAGAAGCAAAATGGAATGATCCTTAGTAAACAAAAAATCTTTAAAACGTCCTCAAAATCTGAACAATTACAATCATAAAACATCGATTACAAATATAGGAAGGCATTCAGGTTTTTTTAGGATTAGGGTCTCATAGGAGAAAAAAAAAAAAACTGATTCCAAACCCCTACATCAAAAACATAAAGGAAAAGAAAGACATTCCTTTTCTTGTATCATTACTCCTTTTTATACTGAGTAGACTGTTTAGTTCATAATTTAAAATTTATTTGTGCCATAACTAAATGTATTTCCTCCATTTCTTCTAATACAGTTTCAAAAAGTCAAATAAAAATTTGTAATATGTTTCTTAGTACATGATTAAAAATAATTCTGGAAAACTTTAATTAATTCCATGATTTTATGATGCATCTTTTACTAGTCATTTCTGGATATCTGATATTTGGTGAATGTAAAGAATTTCTTTGATAAAAAATAGAATCTTTCATATAACATTTGATTAGCATTTCTCAGATGTTTCTCTTTATTCAATACTCATTTACCAAATGGCATATCCCAACTAAAGGGCACAAAACAAGTATTGATCTCCCTATCTTTAGGAAATCTACTCACAGATGGGAATGCAAACTGGTGCAGCTGCTCTGAAAAAGTGTGGAGGTTCCTCAAAAAATTAAAAATAGATCTACCCTATGGCCCAGCAGTAGCACTGCTAGGAATTTACCCAAGGGATACAGGAGTGCTGATGCACAGGGGCACTTGTACCCCAATGTTTATAGCGGCACTTTCAACAACAGCCAAATTATGGAAAGAGCCTAAATGTCCATCAACTGATGAATGGATAAAGAAATTGTGGTTTATATACACAATGGAATACTATGTGGCAATGAGAAAGAATGAAATATGGCCTTTTGTAGCAACGTGGATGGAACTGGACAGTGTTATGCTAAGTGAAATAAGTCACACAGAGAAAGACAGATACCATATGTTTTCACTCTTATGTGGATTCTGAGAAACTTAACAGAAGACCATGGAGGAGGGGAAGGAAAAAAAAAGTTAGAAATGGAGAGAGCCAAACCATAAGAGACTTTTAAAAATGGATGGAACTGGAGAGTGTGATGCTAAGTGAAATAAGCCATACAGAGAAAGACAGATACCATATGGTTTCACTCTTATGTGGATCCTGAGAAACTTAACAGAAACCCATGGGGGAGGGGAAGGAAAAAAAAAAGAGGTTAGAGTGGGAGAGAGCCAAAGCATAAGAGACTGTTAAAAACTGAGAACAAACTAAGGGTTGATGGGGGGTGGGAGGGAGGGGAGAGTGGGGGATGGGTATTGAGGAGGGCACCTTTTGGGATGAGCACTGGGTGTTGTATGGAAACAAATTTGACAATAAATTTCATATACTGGAAAAAAAATGGAGAATAAACTGAGGGTTGATGGGGGGGTGGGTGATGGGCATTGAGGAGGACTCCTGTTGGGATGAGCACTGGGTGTTGTATGGAAACCAATTTGACAATAAATTTCATATTTAAAAAAAAAGTCCAAAGAATAAAGGAGAAAACATATCTGTTCCATAAAGCCCCCAGGATGAGCAGAGGGTATGTCTTATATTAAAAGACAAGATCTAGTCTTGAGCTATCAGAAGAAAATAAAACAGAGTCTCTATAGATATTGAGCAGCAAACACTCTGGTCTTCAGGTAGAATAAGTATAATAGGGAAAGGGGGAAGAAAGTATAAATACAAACCTAATGATGCTATAATGGTTGCATTTTAAAGAGGACCAATTTCTCCACAATTAGGAGGAATGTCGGAGAGATGAAAATCAGTGGTTAAGAAGCAAGGAAAAGATGAAAATTAGGATAAATTTATTTCTTCTGTAATTGAAATTTCAATTGGATTCGACGTAAGCTTTTTGACCCTGTCTTGACCATTATAGAGAAACAATAAGTCCAGTTCTCTATAGTAAGTCTGACTCTACTTCATGTTCTACTTCATGATTTGTCTATTTCTGCTACTCCTGCTGCCCATAGCATTTCAGGTATTACCAAAACGTCAGGATACACTCTCCATTAGTCATATTGCAAGTGCCTTGTTGGTAGACTTAGCCGTTACTTTGCTTTTTCTGTATAGCCCTCAATATGTGGGCATAAAATAAATACTAAATGTGCAACATTAAAGTTGGACAGCATCTTGGATATTATCTAGTAATACATCCTTATTTCACATATGAGCAAACTGAGACTCAGGGAAATTAGATAATTTGCCCAAGGTCTCCTAGCAAGTAGCATTTTGAAGAGTTGATAATTTTAGACTCCTCTAGAATCTGCTATTCTAGAATAGTCATGAGTTTTAATTCATCTGCCTTGTCTATCTGGTCATAATTTACAAATTCTATGTATAGAGGCATAGGCTTGCATTGTTATTTGAGAAAATGGACTTACTCTACTAAATATGGCATTGGGGCACCTGGATCAGTCGGTTAAGATTCTGACTCTGGATCTCAGCTCAGGTCATGATCTCATGGTTTCTGAGACTGAGGACCACATGGGGTTCTGCGCTGCCAAGCACAGAGCCTACTTAGGGTTCTCTCTCTCACTCTCTCTGCTCCTCCTCCACTAGGGTGAGCGTTCTCAGTCTCTCAAAATAAATAAATAAACTTTAAAAAACAGCATTAAATATTGCATTAAATCCATGGTATCTATTTTGAAAGCAAGCTTTTTTTGAAAAATTTTTATTATTACAAGTCACAATGAAATATAATTAATAATTTTGACATTCTTTTTAGTTTTGGGGGAAGTGCAGTGAGATAGTTTTGTGGGTTTTTTTTCTTTTTTGAGATAATGAGATAGTCATGAAAGGAATCAAAGGAAAGAAGAAACTTTTCTACATCAAATAAAAATAAATTCTGGGAAATATTTGTCTCTCTATCCAAAGAATCTCATTCTAACGGTCTTGAAGTAAAAATTTAAAATATCTCTGAATTGATATTTACTAATAAAAATAAAAAATCCTGCTTTATATAGCTTAATTTTAGAACATTTAATTTTGGAAAACAAACTTTTCCAATGAGAGTATAAACCATGCTTCAAATATTTTATGTTTTCTTAACTTTAGTGGAATAAAATCCATTCATTTCCAAGACAGCATACTTACTGATTCAGGACAGGTGTGTAGGCAGTTTTATCCTCATCAATAATAGTGACCATCAGTGTAATAAGCTGGGGCCAAAAATCCAAATTCTTGGTAGATGGTCCCTGATCTTCCCGAGGAATGTCCTGTTTCTTACTCTGCTCACAAGGTCACGCAACATTAAAAAAAAAAAAAAAAAAAAAAAAAAAAAAAGGTTAAATGGTATGACTTTAGTTTATCAGTGTCAAATGGACAAATCAGAGAAAAGTGGTTACAGAAAAATTCTTAGGTCATGTGAACCAAAGGTATTAAAGTCAGGTTTCCTTTCTTCATTGAATGACATCCCATTGGATAAAATCACAATGGCGAGCGTAGGCTTGTATTTCTAAGTTCTTTGGCTCTAGACTGGAAGTTGCTCTTTCTCAATTGTAACTCATATTCTTAGGAATTATTATTATAGAAATTATCCCTTTAATGTGGCTTCTTCCAAGGAGGGAGGTTGTTTTCCGTGTGTACAAAGGTGTGTGGGGGTGTGTGCATGTGCATATGTGTGAAATTTATCCTGCCTAAATATTTTGTTCACAGTTACATTGGTGGTAAGTGGGCAGAACTCAAGCCAGTACCGTTAAATTCTACAGTATATAAATGTTCCACGAATGGTCTGGAACACTCTTATTCCACCCACAAATGCATCTAGTTAAATGAAAAGTATGTAAGTCTATCTTTCATGTGTGTGTGTGTGTGTGTGTTTAAATCATATTTGAATCCTTGATTTATCGTGCTTCATGAATTCTCAAGCTCTAGAGAGTGTTGTCCAGGATGATCTAAATTTACATTGAGATGAACAAAGTACAATAACAATCTTGAATGTTTCACATATCAACTTCATACTCAACACATAAAATTCTTTTGTTTGGTGGGTATTCTTCGAGCACTTCTTCTACATTTACTTTAAATAATTAGGCAAAAAAGACAAAGACACAGACCATAGGGACCATAGGAAGCATATGGCTTCCCTAATTATTTTTATCAAATGATTTGTAAGCTTATAGGTCCAGGATATCTGAAAACTTCAATTTGTGGCTCAGGAAATTCATGGGTTCTCTGGTATAAAAGGTATATCATATTTTATTTGGCCCAAACTACTGCCATTTCCAACATCTCATCCAAAGATCAGCCACCCTCTGCCAAATGGTTGTATGCATACTTTCTAATGCTGCCCAAGACTTGCAACCAGATCTGAACGAGTCATCACCACGTTATTGTTCTCCCTGAAGTTAAAATACAGCCCTATGTTGAATCCACTTACTATTAGAGACCTCTGTACACAGACTATAATGTACCTTTAGGGACATATATTTTCCTAAGGTACTTCCAAGTGCTGCTGATTTACCTTTATGCCCAAAATGCAATAGATATTAAATGTTGGAGTGCTCAATTAGTCCAAAATTAGTGGCTGGCACAAATTACTTCAAATTTCCAAAATAAACTATAAGTACTCTCCAAAGGTTCTTAAGAACCTTGTATATCTGGTCCCTAATAACCACTTGAAACTTCTTGGCAGCCTTCCTCTTTCAATCCCGGAGGTACATCAAGGTACATCAGAAGATCTTCAAGAAGAAAATTAGGCAGAAATACAGGCTTAAAAATATCCATCTTTGTACTTTCAAGTTACATTTTCTGTTTAAATTCATCTTTATTTTGTGAACAAGATTTTATTACTGTCACAATAATGTGATTATTTACTTATCACATTAAGCTCAATAGATTTCTTCCTCTATGATGTATTTAGAAGTTGGGAGAACCTGGTAGATATTTATAAAGGTTTTAAGCGAAATTAGTTCTGATGGCCACAGCATTTGTTTGTCAAATGTATTTGAACTTGATTAATACTGTAATTAATCATCATGATTCATATTTAGCCCAACTATATGTCTCATTTTTTTCAAGTAATGTGATTAAATGAAATGAGTATAGATGACATGTCCAACATTTGTCATTCTGCAAAGAATAATATGGAAAGAAGGAAAAAATAACAGTTGAATAGGCATTAATTCCAAAGTTCCTTAGCTGTCACATATTATACTCTCATCACTTTTTATTATGACATCAGAAGATTATAGACGGTACCATTTTTCATCAAATTCTTTATGTTGAACCAGAATAAACCAAACTGGATGTTGAATCATTAAGTTTTTACAAATCACACGACATTATAAGAAACCAAGCTTTCCCTAATTTAATAATGCACTTTAAAAGACTGTATGTTTGAAAGGATGGGGCAGAATCATGTATACTGTAATATTTACCAGATTTCTTAAGAATTATTTTTTTCTAAGAAGCATATTATTAGTATCTTAGAAATCTATTACATTTGAGCTTATGATCAGAAAAATTAAGGTAATGTAGTGGAAATTCAGGAATCTGGTAATAAGTACGCTAATATTTACTGAAACCCTTACAAATTAATATTTATCATAATAAAATATATTTTATAATATTTATACTATGTAAGATAATATATAATGATAAACTCATTAACGACAATGAACAAATGAGAATATAATCAGCTTATAAAAATATAACTGAACAGATCAATTTTAATTATGATAATTAGAATTACAGTGACTAAATACTATTTTCTTAATAGATTATTGAGGAAAGAGACTTGAAAGACTGTGAGAGTATAATGGGAGAGAATTTGTGAAAATGGAAAGTAGCCAGCATGTGAGGTCACCGTTTCCAATGGTCACTTTTTTAAGTCTGCTTATTTGACAGAAAGAGAGAGAGAGAATCCCAATCAGGCTCCATATCTTCAATGAAGAGCCCAGCACAGAGCTCGAACCTATGAACCATGAGATCGTGACCTAAGCAGAAGTCAGACACTTAACAGACTGAGCTACCCATGTGCCCCTCCAATGGTCACTTTTATAAAGAATATTTCAATACAGAAAAGCTTTAATAGACAAGCTGATAAGATATACACTATACTTTTATAGTATCAAATGAGAAAATATGAAAATATTTCATGAAGAGATCAACATAGAGATAACCATTACATGTAAAAAAGAAAGTGTTGAAATAACAGATGCCATCTTCATATTAATGTGGAACTTGGACAACACTTCTAAACTTGTTATAAAATATGGCTGTGGCATTCCATGTATTTGTTTAATAAGCATAAAATTTTGAAATATTTCCTCTAAGGAGTTGGCTAAACAAAAGTTGGGGGAAGAAATTTAGTAAAGTAAGGGGATATTTAAATGCAAAACTACACAACAGATACATAATTAGGCAATTATTAGTAATCTGAGGCTACAAGCTTCTGACAAAGGGTGTTTCTCTAACATTCATTCTATTGGAAGTTAGTATTAGTTATACACACACATAAACACAGTCCATGCTCAAACAAATTGAGAAAATACCTGCTTAAAACAAAGTTAAACAGATTATTTCTAGATATCCTGGAGTAACATGCTAATGTGCATTGTGATTCTCTAAGATGGTGGTACTCAAACTTTAGTGTTTTATCAGCATTGTTAGGAAGGCTTGCTAATACACAGACTGTTGGTCCCTTTCCCAGAGTTGCTGATTCACCAAGTGTAGGGTGAGGCCTGAGGATCTGCATACATAATGAAGTTTCTAGTAATGCTGGTGCTCCTAGTTCAGAGACTAGTTTGAAAACCGCTATGCTGAGGGCTGACAATGGAACATGAGTTTCTCAAATATATTTGCAACTTACAAAGACCTCTATTCCCCTTCTACTCCCAATATCCCATCTTGTAAAACTTTCCACAGAATAAATCTTCCTCTGAACATACTTTGGGAAACAAAAGTCTACAGAGATATGGGTTAAATCTTTTAGGATCTTGTGCGTCATATCAAGGAATTAACATTTAAACCATATTAGATGAGGATCATTAGAAGATTTCAAACTTGAGTCTACTTACTTAACTACATTTATGTTTAAATGATTTGGCAGTCGCAGGAAGTTTAAGAGAAGTTAAACTTATGAAATAGGTACTAAGGAAAATTGATAGATTTATGAAACTACTTATGAAATTATTAATAAGTTGATAGAACTCATTGCCTAACTGGTGAGAAAGAAGAGAGAGAGGGAAAAATCAAATGGAACTATCCAGAAAGTAATTATGTAGATCAGTCTGGAATTTAAAGCAATATTCTGGACTGCTGATGTAGCTAGAAGAATTCCAGGATATATGTGATAGCTGAAATTATGGAGTAAATAAGATTACTCAAAGAGAGGGAGAATATTTGGCAAGAAGGAAGACACTGGGGAAAATAAATTAAAAAAAGGAAAATAATACAATTTTATGAGAGATAGACCTAGATGGGGTAGTGAGGCCCCTGTTGAAATGGGAGAGAATAGAATTCAGTGTATGTGGGGACAAATGGCATCAAACGAATGAAAAACATGGCTTCTTCCAAGTCAGGCCATAGAGTCTTGCAGATAAGTGAGAAATAATAGCTAGGAATTTCTACCCTGAGAGAAGAGGAGGAGTAAGTAATAAAGACTTGGGGGCACCTGTGTGGCTCAGTGGGCTAAGGACTCCAACCTCGGCTCAAGTCATGATCTAAGGATGAGTTTGAGCCCCGTGTTGGGCTCTGCACTGACAGTGCAGAGCCTGCTTGGGATTCTCTCTCTAGCCCTCCCCTACTTGCTCTCTTTCCCTAAATAAATAAATAAATAAATAAATAAATAAATAAATAAATAAATAAATAAAACTTAGGGAAAAAAAGGAAATCAAGGAAATGGTGTTGGATGTGTTACTGAGGCACAGTAAAAGCAGGAAAAGAGATTTAAATGTCTGGTCAGAGTGCTAGAAGTGCTGGAACAAGCATTGATTTTGGTCCAGAGGAAGGTGAAACAGAAACAGAAAGGCATAAGTAAATGCAAATATTTTGTCTCACTTCTCAGCTTTTGCCAAGAGCTCATAGACCACCACTGTACCCCTTTCCTTTGTTCTTTAATTACATTGTACTACTGAAAAGGCTACAGACAACTATTGTAATTTCTGCATTCTAGAGATGAGAAAACTAAGGCTGACATGGTTTAAAGTGGTCCATCCAAGGGGCACCTGGGTGGCTCAGTCAGTTAAGTGTCCAACTTCAGCTCAGGTCATGATCTCACAGTTCATGAGTTTGAGCCCCGTGTCAGGCTCTGTGCTGGCAGTTCGGAGCCTGGAGCCTGCTTCGAATTCTGTGTCTCCCTCTCTCTCTGCCCCTCCCTGGCTCGTCCTCTGTCTCTCTCAAAAATAAACATTAAAAAAAAATTAAAAGTGGCCCATTTGAGGTCATGTAAGGTCCTAAAAATCAGAACACCCAAACCTTGTAAACTTCATGTTCTCCAGGGAGCCTACTTTGCTCTGACCCCTTTCTCACTGAGTTAAAAATTATTCCAGTTAAAAAGAAGATAGAGTTGGATTTTGTTTGCTAAGTCATAAAGAAGCAAATTAAGTTACTGATTAATAGAGCTTATTACAGGGTTTATAATTTAAAAAGTTTGAGAGCCAATGCTAAATGGAAACATTAATAATTTTAATTGATGATCTAAGTCTCTCTCTATATCTATATAAAGGGGCATCCTTTTAAAGATGGTATCAATACTTCCCATTATTATTTTTCTTTTTTGCTTCTTGCAAAATTCAGTTCATCACTTACTTCAACCATTTCCAAGTTCATCATCTTTGATCTACCGACTTTAAAAGTATTTTCTGCTAGTACTCTTTAATGTCACTATCAGAGATGCCTTCTTCTCTCACCAAATTTTACTGATATATATTAAGTAACTTAAACTCTGGAAATGAATGGGAGAGATTTTGGAAAATTGGGATGAATGAGATGGATTTTGATCATACATTTAATGAATAGCCTTTAGTATTCTGGCCATACCATGGATAAGAAAACTAATCTTTCAGTGCAAATAAAGTTGTGCTACCTTTGCCTTTCTGGGACAGCTCTGGGGCAGAGCATATATTATGATTCCATGAATTATTGTATAATTGGCTTTTTAAATCCAGGGCCATGTAAACTGCAACATTGAGAATCTATAAGAAACACACTAAGGAGTGAAATATGAAACTACATTCAAAGAAGCTACTGACCAATGTTTTCTAAGTCTGTCCATACATCATGTACATCAGAATCATCTGGGTTACTTATAAGAAATACATATGACTTTAGAGCCTCTGGTGCAGAGCTATAAAATCAGAGTAAATGGAGGTATGGCCTGGGAATCTGGACTTAAACATACAGATATATTCTTCTGAAATCCTCATATTCATAGGAAGAGTCAGGACCCAAGTACTGACTTGTAATTGAGTCAGGTAAAAAAAGGCCTTATTTGCTTAGGAAGAAGAGTGATAGAATTCCTTTTAGGTATCAATATCAGTTAGGGATTTGCTAGATTTTACATTTTGTCATGATAACAAAAGACTTCTGTTTTACCTTTACATCTGAGAAATTTTCAACTACATATAGTTCCCTAATTTTAAGAGGAGATGGAATATCTTTCTGGATGTTTATGTGGTGCCTCTTCCAAGTGTTGATAAACTCCTCTGTTAGACCATTTCTAAAACATTACTTTCTAAATTAACAGTCATTAGGAAATTACTGATCTACTGAAATAACTAAATATACGTTGCTGAGAGCAAAAATCGAGCAACTAGTGGTCTTAAATAAGATTAATTACTGAAAATTAACACTGCTAATCTAGTTAGAAAGAAAAAATGCATATATTAGAATAATTCATTTTTACTGTAGCAAAATATTTGAATAATCTTTACTAGGTCCTTTCAATTCCAACAAGTCCAAAATATCTTGACCTTTAAATTGCCAAAACTGCATATCAAAGTGTTTGGACATTCATAATGGCTTTTAACAGCACTAAATGGTTCCTTGAATTTGAACAGATTATACACAGTTAAGTGATCCATAAACACATACCTATAAAGTATCATAGCTCTAAATGTAGATTTAAATATACAAATTACTTAACAGCATGGTGTAATAGAAAAAAAAATCATTGAACATAGAATCAGAAACTTATATTTTGCTCTTAGGTTGATATTAACTTGTACAATTTGGAAAAGGATTTAATTTTTTCAACTTCAGATTTCTAATATTGAAATAGGATCACACATACCCAATTCTGTTTCTGATCCTTCTAGCAAGTCTATAGGCAGAATATATTCAATAAGAGGATGTTTATTATTGTAACAGGTGAATACTTGCCTTTAATTAAATTCATAGCATATGGTATATAGTTTACCCAACTGATAACACTCTTATTAGAATCCCAAGAGAGATGCATAAGAAACTTTCTTGAATACGAAACTATTTTAGTGGGTAAACTAAAGTTTTTAGTTTAGTGGGTAAACTATAGTTTTTCCCTCTTCTCTTTACATAAATTAAACTTACATCAAAAAGGAAAAATGCAACCGGTCACATTTGGCTGGCACTTATTTTCCATTGAAGATACTACACCTATAAAAGAACTAGTAGTGCTTGGACAAAACTCAAGAGAACCAAGATAGCTGACTTCAAATACATGATGGGCTGTGGTATAGGAAGAGATTAAAAGATCAATTAGATTTGTCTTGTGTGATTAAGAAAAACCTAGTTCTTGCGAGTAAAATTTTCAATACAGAAGATTTTATTACAGCATAAGGAAAACTTTCTAAATATAATATCTCTCCAAATGTCATAAATCCCTGGAAATTAAGAGGCATGTAGAAAAATCCCTTGTCTATATTGTACCTAAAAATTGACCACATGTCAAGTGTCTTTTTAATATACTTTGATTATATGCCTATAACTATAATTACAGAGAAAACATAACCCATAAGCTTTAAGCATTTGATATGATATTGATTAAAAATATATGGTTATTGTTTTTAAGAGCTCTACTGAGGTATAATTAATATACAAAAACTGCAGATATTTAATATATACAGTTTGATAAGTTTGGACATATGCATACCTCCATGACACCATCACTAAAAACAAGGTAATAAACCTATCCATCATCCCCCAAAGTTTCCTTATGTCCCTTTGCTTTCTTCCCCTACCCTACATGTGATAAGGCATTTAATATGAGATCTAACCTCTTAATGATTTTTAAATGCAAATTATATTGTTAACCATAGGCACTATATTTTGTACAGCAGATCTCTAGATCTTAATTCATTTGTGTAACTGTAACTTCATACCCACTGAACATATGGGTATTGTTTTAAATGACTGGAATACATTGTGGCAGAAACTGGATAGCAGTTCCCTAAATCAGTTTCCCTTTTTCCTTGAGTACACAGTTACATTACAGTGGAGGATTAAAGAGGACTTTAAATTATTTGACAATTTTTCCATTAAAAGGTATGTCTTTATTTCCTTCCCTTGAATATGGATGACTTTTACCAATAGAATATGACAGAAGTGACCTGTTTTCAGGATGGTTTTAAGAAGCTGGCAATTCCCAATTCCCGTCTTTTGGACCACCTGCTCCTGAAATCCAGTCAGTGAACTGTGAAAATGCTAAAGTACTCTTTGGAGAGGTCCACATGGAGAAGAACCAACCGGCAGATGTGGTATAGTTCCCAGCTGACAGCCAGCACCAACTTGCTAGCCATATGAGTAAGCATGTGAGAAGTAGACCTTCCATCTCCACATAGAGCAGAAATGAGACTTTACCACCCAGCCCTGCTCAAATTGCTTATTTGTGACTGAAGTAAGCTATTGTTATTGTCT
Source organism: Panthera onca (assembly GCF_046562875.1). Lineage (NCBI taxonomy): Eukaryota > Metazoa > Chordata > Mammalia > Carnivora > Felidae > Panthera > Panthera onca. The sequence continues at coordinate 49,920,852 of NC_138344.1, forward strand.
TAAACCATTAAGTTTTGGGGAGGTTTGGTACTCAATATAGATAACTGGAACAGAATTTGATACTCGAAGTGGGTCATTAATGTAACACAAACTTAAAACATGAGGCAATGATCTGGAACTAAGTGGTGGTAGGCAGAAGCTAGAAGAATTTCAAGAAGGTCATTAATGAAATCGGAGGACTTGCCTATGAGAACGTGAAGGTCGGTGAGGAAATTATTTAGGCCAGCTAGAAGGTGACTCCTATTATTTAGTGGGGAAAACATGCCAAGTGGTTTCTTACACCCATGTAGAATAAGATAATAGCTGGAAAAAAGAAGGGAGCTAAAAACCAAATACATCATTTTCCAAGCAGAATTTATAGGAAATATAGAGAAACCAGGATTTCCTGGGTTCAAAAATAAAACTTTTTCATCCTTAACCCCTCCAGAACGCAAGGCTTTCAATGTGAGAGATAGCTTCAGGGAACATATCAAATCCAGGGTGCTTTACTGGTATGACTCTAAGATCATGAAAAATATCTAGGTCCAAAGCAAGTTTTCTGAGAGCTTTATGAATATTTAAGGTATACCTAGTAGAGTTTCTAAGAATCTTAAGGAAGTTGTGCCTTATAGTTCATTTCCACTAGACAGAAAGACTTCTATGAATCTTTTTTTTTTTTTTTTAATTTTTTTTTAACGTTTATTTATTTTTGAGACAGAGAGAGACAGAGCATGAACGGGGAGGGTCAGAGAGAGGGAGACACAGAATCTGAAACAGGCTCCAGGCTCTGAGCTGTCAGCGCAGAGCCCGACGCGGGGCTCGAACTCACGGACCGCGAGATCATGACCTGAGCCGAAGTCGGCCGCTTAACCGACTGAGCCACCCAGGTGCCCCAAGACTTCTATGAATCTTAAGTTCATTGTCCTATAGCCCATAATTTTCCATCCAAGATAGAGAAGGTCTGTCTCAGAAAGAAACATGAGTGCTATTTTTGTCTAATGGAATGCTTACAGATATTTGAAATAAATTGTATCAGTCTGGACAGAAAGGAATTAAGTTAGTGTAAAATGAAAAGAGGATTTTGAATCTCTAAACTTCTATGGGCAAGAAGTAGACTAGAAGGCTACTCAGTTGTAACAATGAAGAAGGATAAATGACGTAGGGTCAAGGCTAAAAGCCCAGAAAATGGAGGCAGGAGTCAAAGAGAATAATTTCCAGACAGCAGGACTAAGCTCCAAGTAAGAACTGACAACGTGTTCCTAGTTACATTTCAGAATTTCTATGTTCAAGTGACTGTCATGTGCTTCCTATTTTTGAACAGAAATATGTTTCTGTTATACTATTTCCATGTCACCACTGTATATCGGGCATGTGGGGGGGGGGGGGCGCAGACAACATGGCTGTGTAGTTTCCAGATATTTAGATCAAGAGGAAACACACTTCAGAAATGGGACCAACAGAGCTTCATTTGCATCTGGACATAATTTAGAGTGATTTTGAAACTCAAGCATGAACCTGATACTATAATAGGAAAATAATTTTGTAAGGTGTTGGGAGTGAGTGCAATTTACCCTTGAGACAAATGTAATCAATCTATGGAGAGGCCCACAAGGAAATACACTAAGGTTCCTTGATATCACCTTCAGCTAAGCCTTCAGAGCTTTCATCTGAAAGATGACAGCTGTTTCCAACTTTCCAGCCATGTGTGTAAGCCATCTTGGAAGTGGACCTCTGCCGCCACCCCCCCCCCCCCACCCCCAAACCTGAGCTCTAATAGAGCCATCTCAGTTAGTGCTGCATGGAGCAGAGATAAGCCATCCCAACTGGGTCCTGTCCAAATAGCAGACATAGATTAATAAACAAGATAATTTTTTTAGCCACTGAGATTTGGTATTGTTACACAGCAACAGGTAAGCAGAACAACTTTATTTCCCAGCCTCCTTTGCAGGTAGTTGTGGAAATGTAACCGAGTGCTAGCCAGTAGAATGTGAGCAGAAGTGCTATAGCATACTAAACTTGCACATATAATCCTCTATGCTCTTTTCTTCTGGTTTGCTGTGCAAAAGCATAGCCACTTTACTGTCATGTTTAAGATGGTAGAATCATAAGAAGAAAGGGACTTGGTTCTCTAAATCGCTGCTGGAAGACTGAATAAGGTGCTTGTGGATGCAGTGTCATATTCCTTCAGCACACCTGATATCAATGCATCTCTGGTGAGCAATTCCATGTACGTTGCCAGAGTCCCAAATGAAGCACTTGCTGCAATGTCTCTCTGCTTTGCTGCTTGGGGCCTCTTATAAAATCACAGGTAGCCATTCTGTGCACATTCAAGTGGCCCAGAGGTGTGAAAAGGGTCAATAGCTCAGTCTCCTGTATTAGCTTCCTAGGGCTACTGTGACAAAATACCACAGACTTGGCAGGTTTAAACAGAACTGTGTTCTTTCACAGTTCTGGAGCTGAGAAGTCCAAAATCAGGATGTTGGCTGGGTTGCCTCTTTCTAAAGGTTGAATTTCTTCCATGTCCTTCTCCTAACTTTTGATGACTGGCCAACTTATGACAGTCTTTGGTCTGCATATGCATAGTTCCAACCTTTGCCTCTATATGTTCTTTCTCTCTGTGTCTGTTGTCTTCTTTCCTGCCTCTTATTAAAACATCTGTAATTGGATTTAAAACCTTACTCTTATCTCTAGATGCTTATTTTAATTATATCTGCAAAGGTCTTTGCTCCATGTAAGGTCACACTCTGAGGTTCTGGGTGGACATATCTTTTGGGGAGACACTACTCAACCCACTACACTCCCACCCTCCATTGGAATAATTGTGAGGTATGTTCTATGTGGTTTCCCACTAGGCTCCCAAGGGAACAGAGCCTCAACTGACAACATAGACAAAAGCTCATTCTAGCACCCTTTATTGCTTTTCTGATTTCCACATTTTCCGTTTCTCCACCTATTAAACTTCTCTTTCCAGGGTCACGTCTCAAATAAACTATGACAAGTTCCTTTTGTAGGCTCTGCTTTCAGAGAATCCAAAGTGTGACAGGAAGAACCACTTGTATATTCAAGAGCATCCAGTTTTACAGATTTTACATGAGTAAGAATAAAACATGACTCATATTTGAGTTTATTTGTCTAAGCAGATGGTTTTATCTGAATTAATACAACCCCATTGCTCTTTATAAATGTGAACTCTCTGTAGGCTTTTCTGGCTATGTTTTAGGTATCATCCACATTTTCCTTTTGTTTCTGTCATTATCTTCTAAAACCCTTTGTGTCTTTAAAGGAATCTCGAAGCACAGTGAAAATCCTTACATTTTATCTTCTCAAGCTTAGCTATTCTTAGAAGTTTCAGGAAAGTGATTTTTAAATATTTTATCCTTCAAACTGATAATTTCTTTCAAAAAGGGAATATAACTGTTAAAAGAAGCAGTTACAACTGGATATTACATTGCAACAATTTGAAGTATACTGTCTCTTTTCAATGGATTAAAAATTCTCCTAAGAGATAATAGTGGGCCTGAGTTGCTCAGTTGGTTAAGTATCTGACTCTTGATTTTGGCTCAGGGTCATGATCTCACGTTTCATGAGTTCGAGCTCCACATTGGGCAGTGTGGAGCTTTCTTGAGACTCTCTCTCTCTCTACCCCCCACCCCACCTTCTCTCTCTCTCAAAATAAATAAACTTTTTTTAAAAAAAGAAATAGTAATGTCTCTCTCTCCAAATATGAAGAACCCAAGGAAATGAAATAGAGGGAATTAGAAAGTCACAGAAATTTTGCTGCTAAGCAGGTGTATTTGTTTTCTGTTGCTTTGTGACAAATTACCCTAGTTTTAGCAGCTTTAAATAGCAGACATTTATTGTCTGACAGTTTCTATGGGTCAGGCATCCAGGCTTGGCATAGCTGGGTACTCTGCTCAGTGTCCCACAAGGCTGTAACCAAGGTTTCAGCCAGGAATGGGATCTCATCTGAGGCTCAGGGTCCTCAGGATGGGATCACATCTGAAGCATGTCTATGTGACTGTTGGCAGAATTCATTTCCTTCTATCTGTAGAACCCAGAGAAACTTGCCCTCCAAATGCAGAAAAGGGCCAAGTTTCATTTTAAAGTGGTGACCAATTAGGAGGTCTACCCAGTTTGATCCCTCTTTTCATTAATTCACAGCCAAACTGATTAGGGACCTTAATTAATCTGTAAAACCCTTTTGCATTTACTACATAACATAATCTAATCATGGGTTTAAATTTCTGTTTTAGGTTTATGTGTTTTGTTTGTTTGTTTTGCCATATTCTGTTGGCTAGAAGCAAGTCACAGATTCTTCCCACACTTCAGGGAAAAGCATTATACAGGAGCATGACTCATTGAGAGTTGTCTTAGAACTCTGCTAACCACTGCTGGGTAAAAGTTATTTTAACACTTTATTCAGGGGTTTGGGGGAGGGAGATGATGTTACAAAGTCCAACCTGCTGAATGGTTGAATAGATATTCTGAGTAAGCCTCTCAGCTGACACAACTGAGATGCTGAATGAAGAGTTGTGATTCGTAAAATACACAACCATTTTATAACACAGCTTTACATTATCTTATAAAATCAATTATAAAGATATGCTAACTCCTAATAATTCCACTTATAGGCATATACCCTAGAGACACTTTTCCATTCATTGACCAGGAGCCATCTACAGAAATGTCTAGAGAAGCACTGTCTACAATAGCCACACTTCCTCAAACTGGAAACAACCCAACTCTCTATCATCTGCAGAATATATAAATTGTGATTTATTTGTATAATGGAATTTCCATAGAGTACTGAAAGTGAATGGCCAACTGTGCAGTAGATACTGTGGTGTTCTGCTCAGATTCCCTCTTTAGGGCCAAGCACAATTCCCTTGATGCTGGTAATAGCAGCTGCTGAAAGAGTATAGATGTGTTCTTTACTAGGAATTGCACTCAGAAGCAAGGAACTGATTCACCCAAGTTACTCCCTCTTCTAAAATGCAGTACTAATGATCAGCTTATGCTGTGATACCATAGCTCTGTTACTTTGCCTCAACTGGGGTCAGTTCTAAAGACCAATCCCACCTCCAGGCCTTCCTGTAGGATTAACTGAACTCTCATATATAATCATATTGTAAATCAGCTTCTCCACCTGCTGGATCCTGCCTTTCCTGCTTCCTTATAGATGTCTCTCTAGAGCTGTGTCGTCAAATACCGTAGCCCATTAGCTACATGAAGATCTTTAAATTTATATTTAAATTCATTCAAGGGGAGTCTGGGTGGCTAAGTCGGTCAAGCATCTGATTTCAGCTCAGGTCATGATCTCACGGTTAGTGAGTTCGAGCCCTGTATCAGGCTCTGCAATGATGGCTCGGAGCCTGGAACCTGCTTCGGATTCTCTGTCTTCTTCTCTCTCTCTGCCCCTCCCTGCTTGCACACTCTCTCTCTTTCAAAAGTAAATGAATAAAACATTTAAAAAGTTAAATTAATTCAAATAGTCAATAGTCATATGTGGCTATAGGCTATGGCCACTATATAAGGCAGTGTAGATATAGAACCCTTTCGCTATTACATAAATTTCCATTGGACAACACTGCTTTAGAGCACTCTTAGGTAGAACTGCAGGTGATTCTCCACCTCGGAATCTATTTCTAGGGACTCAACCTAAAATAAACTGTGACATACAGCACATATAAATCTGAAATACATAATGCCAAGGAAAAAGACCACGACACAGAAGAGTGTATTCAGTATGATTCCACTTACATCAATTTAAAAACAAGTAAAATTAAATAGCTTTAAATAAATAACTTATTTATTAAAGTTTATTTATTATTATTTTGAAATGAAATTTATTGTCAAATTGGTTTCCATACAACATCCAGTGCTCATCCCAACAGGTGCCCTCCTCAATGCCCATCACCTCAGTTTATTCTCCTTCCTACCCCCATCAACCCTCAGTTTATTCTGTTTTTAAGAGTCTCTTATGTTTTGGCTCCCTCCCTCTCTAACCTTTTTTTTTTCTTCCCCTCCCCATGGTCTTTTGTTAAGTTTCTCAGGATCCACATAAGAGTGAAAACATATGGTATCTGTCTTTCTCTGTAGGACTTTTTTCACTTAGTATAACACTGTCCAGTTCCATCCACGTTGCTACAAAAGGCCATATTTCATTCTTTCTCATTGCCAAGTAGTATTCCATTGTGTATATAAACAACAACACTTTCAACAATAGCCAAATTATGGAAAGAGCCTAAATGTCCATCAACTGATGAATGGATAAAGTTTATTTATTTGTGAGAGAGAAACAAAAAGAGAGAGACAGAGAGGGCAGGATCAGGGGAGAGAGAGAGGGAGAGAGAGAGGGAGAGAGAGAGGGAGAGGGAGAGGGAGAGGGAGAGAGGGAGAGGGAGAGGGGGAGAGGGAGAGGGAGAGAGGGAGAGGGAGAGAGGGAGAGAGGGAGAGAGGGAGAGAGGGAGAGAGGGAGAGAGGGAGAGAGGGAGAGAGGGAGAGAGGGAGAGAGGGAGAGAGGGAGAGAGGGAGAGAGGGAGAGAGAGAGGAACCTAAGCACGCTCTGTGCTGTCATGAACTGTAAGATCATGGCCTGAGCTTAAATCAAGAATTGGATGTTTAACTGACTGAGCCACCCAGGTGTCCCTCATTGTTTTTTAAAACCTAAGTGTTTATGAGTTTTTCTTAAGATATTTTTCAAAATAAGAATTTAAGAAGTACTCTGGGCTCTTAATAAAAGGAGATTATTGAGAACAGGTACAAATAAGATAAAACCCACCAATATGACATATGACCATTATTAAGGAGTAAAAAACTGGAGTAAAACCATAGGTAAATCATGAGAATCCAGTAATTTCCCATGGAAATAAGATTAGAGATACCAAACAGAGTTGTAAGACCTACAATTTCATTACATCACATTGAAACTTTCTGTAAGATGTCTTATCCACAACAGACTAGTTAACTAAGAACTACTGACAAGCCTCAGACCATCAAAAAATTTTTTAGATGAGTTGGATATGTTTATTCAACTTGGGAACTTAACAGAGCGCCATGTTGATGACAAGAAGGGAGGATGGGTAGTGTTTTACTGGACCTAAGGGCATCTGTTCTATACATTTCCTACAAGTGGTTGATAATCATTCCAAATAAAAAAATAATTAATGGACATTTACATTCTAATGAAGATTGATATTTTGTTTAAGCTTGTGTCAATGGGATTTTTTTAAATTTAGATTTATTATGCTACTTATAAGAAATTTACATGCTTATACCTTATCCAGATACTAAGGTGAAAGATTCTTAGTATAGATCAAAAGCTGTAAATAGTCTTTGGAGTACTGGCTTGTAAAATGAAATCTATAAATAAAAAGATGACAAATGTCGTTTTAGATATCAGAAGAATCAACTAGGAAACACTAAATTCCTATTTTGTCAAAAGTAGATTAAAAGTCAAGATAGAGTCAGGGGTAATTTGAGAAGAATTAGCATTGAGGTACCTGCAAATGTCATGATACGATATAACTGTGAGAGTGCTCACAGTCCAAGAGTTGTAGAACTGAAAGGAGCCTTAGAGATTTCAAGGGCTATTTTTTTCTCTAGGCTTAATGCAAGTAAGCAAACTGTATGCCTAAATGTCTGTATTTCCTTGTGAGGAATTTACTGATTATATGTAGTGAGCTAAATTGCTTGAGGGTAATTCAAGTTTCCAAAATTTATGTGAGACTTAGCAAAAATAGACAGTCACTAGGGTGCTGTTTTTCTAAAGCTGATTATTTATCAATGTTTAACAGCCATGCTAAATGGGGTCAGTAAAAGGATCAGGTATCAGTTGACTTCCATCTCCTAATGGTTTTTTTTTTTAATCTGTGCATAGAGGGAGATTCAAGTAGTTGATGAAAGCACTAAATAAATGCTGTTTATAGAAATGCCATGTGTTAGCTCTATAGCTTTGCCATAATATACCAGTGATAATGACATAGAAAAATTCAATGGCATTCAATACAACCAATGAGTTCATAAGAAACAAATGTTGTCTATTATTTCTTATCACCATTAAAAACATGAGTAGAGTATGCAGTCAACGCTGAGGATCTCTGACTAATCAGAGATTCTAATACAACCAACTACCATTTTCTTTAAAAAAGTAGAAAATGTTAAGATCGATAACTAGAAAAGGACAGGCCCTCATATCCCTTTGGTTTTCCCCTTTATTTCCTCTTTGAGGCATGCAAGTTGACTGATCCAAGGGGCACTTTTCTTCATTGCTCATCCACCCAATAGAGGAAATATAAATCAGTGAAAATTTAATCAATAAAAAATAGAAAAGGAAAATCTAAGAATGTCAAACTAGATTAACTCATCAGCAAATAACCAAAGGAATGCTATGCTTTCTTCATATCCTATCTTTAATTTTACAGCTGATAGCACCCATCTAGTATTTCCTTCTGGACTTATCAATTCATTGGGTAAACATAAAATTGGTGGTGCATTTTTTTAAATTATATGGCTTCTTATTAATGCCTGAATCGTTACTTACGAATTTAGTGTTGCATAGGGAACAGTGATCCAAATAGTCAATTACCAATTTAGTTGTAAATGTGGCTTGCAATAAGCAAGTAAAGAAAAGAAAGGGATTCAGCAAAGGCATTATTTCTGTTGAGGGAGAAAAATCTCCAAATTAACCTTGCCTGAAATTACTGCAGTTCAAAACTAACAACATTAAAATGAAATAAAAAGGTAATACCCCACCATTCAACTGGTGGAACCAACATTCAAAATCCAACTTTTCTTTGGTTTATAATCCTTTAACCTACACTACTTATATAATTTTCTTGTGGATGTAAAAACACAACTTTATCACTTGTAATTAGACAAAACCCTTTTTTTCCTTCATTTGTAGCTCTGGTAGGTCCTTATAAGGTATATTTGAACAAATCATTATTTCATGAAAGAGATGATTCTAACAGCAAATGGAAGAGAGGATTATAGTTGTTGTGCTGTTATTTTTAATTAAAAAAAACTATAGTTGAAATAAATTTATAGTTGTTCAGCACAGTAATGCCATACTGACTCATTTATTCTCTGGACTTAATGAAAAAGACTGCTCAACCTTAATAATAATAGAAGAATCATATTAAAAAGTTCTGTTTAACAAATGCCTACTCTGTTTCAGTTTCTAAAACAGGAGCTTTGCAGTCATGACAGACATTTAACACAATTGCTTATGTAATTATTGACCTAGATCTATTTTATATAACAGAAAACCAAATCTCCCTTGCTGCAAAAATTATCTGCATTGAATGTAAATACCAGGCATAGAGCAGGCACTCATTAAGGAGTTTTTAAGATAACAAACAGGAATTGGTTGTCAGAATCATTATGTTTTAGGCGCAGGTGTTGGGAGAAGAAGTGAGGCTTAGGCAAGTTCAACAACTTGTTTAGGTAACACTGCTTAACCAGTACTCAAATCCCATTTTGTCAGGAGAAGTAAATACACAAAGTACCATGTATTGTTTCACAGAAGAGATTACATTTGACTTGATTATATAAAGAAGGTCTGATAGTGAACAAACTACCAAGGCACAGGGACAGGGTAAAAGCAAACACATCCTGACTCTCACAATAGTAAAAAGGACATTTCTTAGATCTGTGAACAATCCATTCTATAGATAATACTGTTCTTGAATAATGAGTTTCAAGTAATAAAAGTTTCAAGTAATGGGCCATCTGTGGCTTAATGGAGACAAAACAATATAAGGCAAAGTATCAGTGGTAAGAAACACTTGTTAATATTTACTGGAACGCAGGTCTGGAACTAGGGTGAAATAAAAGCCTTGAGTGGAAAACTTAAGAGTCAATCCAACACTTGTACAATCCAGGGGATCTTATCCTAGTGGAGCTGGTCCAACTCAAGTGTTGTAAACAGTGTGAATTTTCAATAGTCGCTCTAAGTTCCAGAGCTGTGTTTTTCAACATAAAGCCACTAGTCAAATGTGGCCACTTAAATTTAAATAAAATTAAAATTTGGTTTCTCAACTTCTCTAGCCACAGTAACTATAATTTCTTGAATCATTTGCATTTTCCCTTTAGAAACTTTTCAATACTTATTTTGAATTCATTCATTCCACCAGTATTATTGAACATATAACAAGTATAAGGCACTGTATATAGGTGGGGAAGAAGAAGAAAGGTATTCTCAGAAATGAATCCGATGCAAATCCTTCTTCCAAAGGGCCTATGGTGTAATAGGTAAGCTAAGACTTGCAAAAAATAACAATAATAGGAAGTGGAACTATTCCCAAGTAAGAGGTCAGACTGAGGAGAAATCATTTACTGTAAGATCTATCAAGAAATCTTTATACTTTTAATTTTTTGAGGAACCTCCACACTGTTTTCCAGAGCGGCTACACCAGTTTGCATTCCCACTAACAGTGCAAGAGGGTTCCCATTTCTCCACATCCTCTCCAGCATCTATAGTCTCCTGATTTGTTCATTTTAGACACTCTGACTGGCATGAGGTGATATCTGAGTGTGGTTTTGATTTGTATTTCCCTGATAAGGAGCGACGTTGAGCATCTTTCCATGTGCCTGTTGGCCATCTGGATGTCTTCTTTAGAGAAGTGTCTATTCATGTTTTCTGCCCATTTCTTCACTGGATTATTTGTTTTTCAGGTGTGGAGTTTGGTGAGTTCTTTATAGATTTTGGATACTAGCCCTTTGTCTGATATGTAATTTGCAAATATCTTTTCCCATTCCATTGTTTGCCTTTTAGTTTTGTTGATTGTTTACCCTATGGCCCAGCAATAGCACTGTTAGGAATTTACTCAAGGGATACAGGAGTGCTGATACATAGGGGCACTTGTACCCCAATGTTTAGAGCAGCACTTTCAACAATAGCCAAATTATGGAAAGAGCCTAAGTGTCCATCAACTGATGAATGGATAAAGAAACTGTGGTTTATATACAAAATGGAATACTATGTGGCAAGGAGAAAGAATGAAATATGGCCCTCTGTAGCAACGTGGATGGAACTGGAGAGTGTTATGCTAAGTGAAATAAGTCATACAGAGAAAGACAGATACCGTGTTTTCACTCTTATGTGGATCCTGAGAAACTTAACAGAAGACCATGGGGGAGGGGAAGAAAAAAAAAGGTTAGAGAGGGAGGGAGCCAAAACATAAGAGCCTCTTAAAAACGAGAACAGGGGCACCTGGGTGGCTCAGTCAGTTGAGCGTCCGACTTCGGCTCGGGTCATGATCTCGCAGTTTGTGAGTTCGAGCCCCGCATCAGGCTCTGTGCTGACAGCTCAGAGCCTGGAGCCTGCTTCACATTCTGTGTCTCCCTGTCTCTCTTGGCCCCTCCCCTGCTCACGCTCTGTCTCTCTCTGTCTCTCAATGAATAAACATTAAAAAAAAATTTAAAAAAAACTGAGAACAAACTGAGGGTTGATGGGGGGTGGAAGGGAGGGGAGGGTGGGTGATGGGTATTGAGGAGGTCACCTGTTGGAACGAGCACTGGGTGTTGTAGGGAAACCAATCTGACAATAAATTTTATGTTTGAAAAATAAATCAATAAAAAAAAATAAAAAGACATCTTTATAGATAAATAGTATTTAAATTGAGACTGTCAGCGTAGGTAGAGCTGGAACATGTGAATATAGTAACAGGAAAGCTTTATTGAAAAAAAAAGGCAGAAAAGGAAGAAAATGTGAACCATATTGGAGAGGATTTGTTTGGTTTGCTTTGAATATAAGATGTATGGGAGTTGGTACGCTTTGTTATATTTTCTTGGTGACTTCTGATAACTTTTAAGAAATAGTTTTAATATAAAGATTCACTATCAAAGCTTGAAATTAATAAGTAATAACTGTTATTAATAGCTCATCTCATGCATAATTAAATTTCATGATTGTAAGGTCATTTTTAGCTCCTAAGGTTCATGAGAAAACAGCAACACTAGAGTGCAATAATTCTTGATCTAAGTGGGTCTTAGGGAATAATGTCCTGCTTTGTTTTCTGTTAACTTTAGTGCCTTGCAGCACTTAGATAACTGAGTGTATCATACGCATACAATCGAGTGCTTTCCGAATACGTCTTAAAGACAGGTTGGTTATTTTTCAGGGAAATGAAGAAAAATATCTTCTATGGATTTTCTGTACAGTGTTTGTGAGCACTGAGGCACTATGCCACAATAAAACACCATCCGTTTGCAAGGTGATGGTTAACAGAGATATCACTGAGAGACTTCCTCTTCTAATCAATGTGTCAGACTTGTTTCTTCCAGCAAACTGGAATTAGAATTGCTGCCTATATCCTGAGTCAAACAATTAGTCATTTTCAAACCAATTAACAGATAATATTTATGATTCTAGCACACAAACCATGTAGAACCAAGATACCAAAAAGAACAACAAAAAACTACAGGTACAAGGTAGAGATGTGTGTGTGTGTCCGTGTGCACATAAGTAAAATAATAAAATGTTTTCAGACAAGAATGCTTTTCACCTCAGGGATCTAACTTTGGGCTAGGGGATAAATCTCGGGGAAAATACAAAGCAGGATTAAAATCCACATCTGTAAAGCCATAAGGGAAATCTGGAAGGGCTAAACATAAGTACCCTAAGCTGTCAGCTTCTTTATAACATTTTGCCATGTTATGGAACGAAATCTGTTGTACAGCAGGTAGGAAATGCATCAATAAAATTATATGTAGATGAACATCAGTAATTAATTCTGAATAATAGGATAGTAATAATTAAAAGATGCTTTTAAAGTAAAAATAAGGTCTTTGTATCTGAGGGAGTGATGCTTGATCTCAAATGGAGCCATTAATAACAATAGGAAATAACACACAGGCAATGTCCTAAAGTGCTTTTCTACTATGGAACAACTAACCAAATCCTCCTAGTCTACTTTTACCTATAATGCTTCAAAGGTCATACAAGTTAACATAATTCTAAATACCTTCAAAGTGCAGAAAACTGGTACATTTTTCGTCCTTTAGAAAAAACCAGTATTTTTACAACTGAATAAGATGAGCAGTCTAAGTGCTAATCCTTCATAAAACACAGTGTAACAGAACAAGTCCTGAAGAATGTTTCACTGTGGTCACAAGGATGGAGCTGCTTCTGGGAGTCCAGTGTGAGCAACGGGACAAACGGGAGCTTAAGAAATTTGTCACATGAGTAATGACCAGAAAGACACTCTTCTCATAAAGGCTGAGTCTCCCAGTACTTATAGCTGACATGTAAAATTGTAAATTAATATGGATTTCTATGCAGATTATTATGTAATGCAAAGGATATCTTGCAAATAGAAGAAATAAATTTGAATAAATGAAAAATACTTTAGTGCAGTGCTCATGGGCAGTGCCCAGAGAATCACTCTTCCCCCAAGGTATTATGAAGATGATGAAGAGATTTCTGGTGGGCACAGTGAACTTAGCTTCTGGAGGTGAGCAGACTAAAGCGGGGAGAAGGGTACAGAGGAAGGAGCTCAGTGAGGTCACTGAATTTAGTTAAGTCAGGAACACAGCAGGACAGTTAAGTCTGAGAGGGTCATTAAAACAGTCTAGGGCTGTGACAGAGAACAGTTTAATGCTCGGGATGGGATCTCCTCTGTCAGGAAAAAAGAAATGTCAGTCAAATTCAGAATGGAGAGATTGCACCATCTCAGTAGCTAGATTCTTTGCAATTCAATCAAAACTACTGCTCCAGATATGGTGCTAGGAACAGCAATGGCATGTGGAATTGGAGTAGCCTTAGTGGTTATGACCCAGTTGGATTAGTCTTACGTCCAGCCAAAAGTGGTCCTAGTATGCTAGAACGCATTTCTGGTATGTGTGAACGCATTTCACGCATGGTTTTCTAGTTCACACCACTAGTGATCAGCAAGAATCAATCACTAGACAAGTGTGCTACCAGCACTTTCTAGAAACAAATTACATTAAATAAGGTCCATGAAGTCACCTAAGGAGGGACACACTTAGGACAATCAGTACTACATTACATTTCCAATGTCTTGAGGTGAACCTTAGATCTGGTACCTCTATTTTCCATAAAAGTTTTAGACTTTTTTATTTAGATTCATATCAGTTTGCTTCCATAAAAGAAGTTACTAAATTGAATTTATACTGTCCGTCACTGAAAGTACAAACTGTTATCAGGTCGATCAGATTACAAAAGCATCTGCCACTCAGAAGATGAAAGGAAATGAATCTGAATGTGAACAAAATAGCATTAAACCTCAGTAGGCTCCCTATGCTTGAGAAAAATGAACACTGAAATAGGGCCCTGCTCAAATACCAAGAGCACAGGGCTTTCATGGAAGCTGATGCCTTTCCCTCTCACAGCAGCTCTGAGGATAATTAATTACAAATAAAATATGATTTTCATCTCAAAAACTGAACCATTTTCAAGCAGCTTAATTTTTATTTTCATTTCAGGTCAGTTTTCTAATACTCAAGGAGCCACCTAATTCACTTAGGTCCAGCTATATCAAATAGATAACGTCACGGTTTATAATCTTTAAGTATCAAGATACATGTATTCAATTTTCTTCCATAGATCCTATCACTTCTTCTTTCACACCACATCAGTTAAGCAAAAAGCTCTTTCTCATGTTTTGCTCTCCAGTGATACGTAAAGATCAAGATGGAGTTTTTAATCAGCATTCAGGGCTCAGAGTATGGATACTAAATTGATGTAACTTCAGCCAAAATGAAAGAAGCAAAAAAAATTTTTTTTTTAATTTTCCTTTACAAAAAGGTATGATTCCTGCTGGATTTTTTAATACGCTGAAAATGCATTTGATTTTCCCTTACTTTTTATGAACACCTACGGTTATTCAGGATCCCCAAGTTAGAAAACCTTATTTAAAAGATGAGGTTTGAGGCACCTGGGTGGCTCAGTCAGTTAAGTGTCTGACTTCAGCTCAGGTCCTGATCTCACAGTTTGTGGGTTTGAGACCCACGTTGGGCTCTGTGCTGACAGTGTGGAGCCTGCTTGGGTTTCTCTCTCTCTCTCTGCACCTCCCCCACTTGTGTGCATGATCTCTCTCTGCGTGTCTCTCTCTCTCTCTCTCTCTCTCTCAAAAATAAATAAACATTAAAAAATAAAAGATAAGACTTTAATCTTTCCGTATGCATTATTCTTACTCAACACACACTGAAGACCTCGGATATATTTTCATAAATAAATTATTTCATCAAGAACAAGTCAGGATCTATTAGAAAATGAATTTAAGCTGGATTACCCAAATAGCCCATTAGCTGCTCTCCTTGCTTCTAGTCTCAGCCCTCCGATTAATTCTCTATTCTGCAGCCAGACCCATCTTTATAGAACACAAATCTGATCATGCCATGTTTCTACTTAATATTTTAGAAGCACTGCATTTCCTTCAGAATAAATCCAAACTCCTTAATTTAGCTTACAAAGCATCTGCTTTTCTCTTCAGTCTCATCTGATTTCACCAGTACTGCTTTCACTATTATTACTATTAAAAGATTTGTGATTAAGCCTCATGACCAGATTGGCACTGTGGCTGGTCACTGTTGTTCCAGCTTTCGGTTTTGGGAAGGATGAAACCCCCTCATAAGCCTCTGAGATTTTGCATATGTGCAGCCCTCCTTCATTTTGTAATGATCTCTCTTGACTCTTTTCCCTCGCCATATGCCATCCTTCTTTTTCCTAATACACCCCGCTTGCTTAACTCTTACTTATTCTTTATATTCTTTCTTACTTTTTATATGTGTTCTTGGAAGTCACTTCTTCATGAAAGCCTCCAATGATCCCCTTTAATCCCTTGCAGGGCAGTATTTGAGCCTCCTCTGTGTTCACAAAACACTCCATCTTTTCTTTCTGACAGTTCTTTCTACACTGTATCATAATTACCCTTTGAGTTTTGGGTACATCAGGGATTCTCAAACCTGAGTATCAGAATCACCTGCAAATGAAAAAACAGAATGCTAGATCCCAGCCTTAGAGTTTCTGATTCAATAGCTCCTGTGCGTGTGCGTGTGTGTGTGTGTGTGTGCGTGTGTGTGTGTGCGTGTGTGTGTGTGTGTGTGTGTGTGTGTGTGTAGGGGCTGGGTGGGAGGGCTCTGATGTGCATTTCTAAGTTCCCAAATAATGTTGATGTTACCAGTCTATGACTATACTTTGTTAACTGCGCAATGGAAAATGAACTTCAAAAACGAGGCTTTGAGTTATTTACCTTGGCATCCTAGCATCTATCTTAGTGTCTTATACACAAATTTTTCATTGCATGGATTGACAAATTTGGAGGGCTTAAACCACCTCACACATAGAGATAATGGTGAAGTAAGAAAAAATTTATCTTTGGGGCTTCCCTTGCTCAATATTTACCAGATTTCCTAGTATTTCAACATCTATCATGGTCACCACTATGTTTTTCACACAAATTTTCAACATTTAAATTGATTAGGAGAATAACCTAGAGTGCACATTGTTCAAATACAGAATCTCTCCCCCTTTTTTTTAACTAAAAGAGTCAGATATCTTCGAACAACACCATAATTAGCATAGCCAATCCTATATGGCTTTTGATAATAACTGAAAAAACATTAAAATTATTTCTAAAAGGAAAAATATGTTTTTTTTAAGAAAGTGCTATGCTAAGAACAAATGCAATTTATGTGGAAAACCACAGCATAGTTTCTTGAAAGGATTAAAGCATTTGTGTTTGTTTGTACTCCCCCTCCTCAGCTTCCCCAGTTATTCCTAGTCATTTTTCCCTAAAAAGTTTATACTTACCAATTTATCTATTTTTAAAATAACTTTGGAGGCTTCAAATTTTTTAAAGTATATGAACTTGAGGAAACATCTTTTAATTTCTTCTTTGTCTTTTAAAACATTTATTAGTGTACAAAAATCTACGAGGAATTGCATAGTTTTAACTAGTAAAATTTAGGGCTTGGGTGTTTTGTTTTGTTTTTGTTTTTAGAATTTCAGATAATGAGGTTAGAAAAGAAATAAAAAATTTTATTCCTAGACCTAATTTAACAATTCATTTCACATTTGCTATGTCACAAAAGCAATTTACAGAAATATTTGTTAGATACTAAAACAAGTCTTTTTTTTTTTTTTACAGTATTCCACACTATATTTTAAAAAGAAATGGATGGAATACAAAGCAAAGCACTATTGGTTGATTTGATTCTGCACTGTAATTCATACTTCACTTTTTTTCCAAAGTTGCTGTAAAACATTACTGTAAAACAATGTCTCCATGACAACTTACATCATAACAAACTCCAGATGAGGCACAAATTTAAACATGAAGAGACTATCAAAATTCTAGATTAAAAAAAAATGGGATCAGATTTTTACAATCATCGCAAAATAGGGAAAGTATTGCTCAATAGGATATAAACTCTAGAAGCTATAAAATGAAACACCTAACAAAGTAATTTAAAAAGTATACACATGGAAAATGCTAAAAGCAAAATAAGAGAGGATAGGACAGAAATTATGTTGGCAGCACTTATCAAGACAAAGATCAATTTCCTTAATAGAGAATGATATCCTTTAGATCAAAAATCCATAAACCAATAAAAAAAATGAACAAAACTTTGATGAGGCATGATTGGCTTTTTAACACATGAAAAGTATTTAAACTTATCGCTAGTAAGGTAAATTCAAGTTAAAAGTCCTCAGTGATAATTATATTTATCATATCAAGAAGCAAATGAAAAAAAAAAAAAACAACTTTAGTAGAACAATGTATTAGGGAGATGTGGAGGAAAAGTCTTTTTATATGTTACTAGAGAAACTGAAAATTATTAAAACCTCTTTGGAGAATAATATTCCAGTATCTATCAAACATTACAAATCAGTATGTCTTTTGTTCTATCAATTACACCTCTTGAACTTTCACAAATTACAAAGTGATGTGTCTAAGGTTCTTTTCCAGCATTGTTTGTAATAATACAACATTAGGGGAAAAAAAACCTGAATTTCTATCAGTGGGGCAGATTAATGAAATTATGAAACAGCAATCCAATGGAATTCTGTACATAAAAAAGTATTTTATGCATTGATATAAAGCCATCTCAAAGATACATTGTGCAGTGAAAGTACAGTATAGTTTATATGCTATTTGTGGAAAAAAGTGGATAATGCATATATATGTGTATGTGCATATCTGTATATAAACACCATAACTATGCTTACCTGGAAAGCATATATACTTGTATGTGAGTATAACATCTTTGAAAGGATACATAGCAAAGTGATACTATTGTTTATTTCCAGGGAGGGAAAGTGGAGAACTGAGTATTTGAGAACAGGATGAGCAAGATAATTTTCATGTATACTCTTTTTTAAAATACCCTTCCATGGAAACCAATTTGACAATAAACTTCATATGTTGAAAAAAAAAAAGTACAATATAAAAAAAAATAAAAAAAATAGGAAGACAAAAAAAAATAAATAAAATAAAATACCCTTCCAATTATGTAGCTAATGAATATATTACCGGATAAAAATAAATAGAATTTGAATGAAAAGCAAAATGAAATCAGAAATCAAGTTCGATTCAGCGATAACCAAGCATGATTCCTTGGCTGCATGATGGTGAAAATAGTTTCAATTGTTTCCTCTCTTTGACACCTAAGTAACAATTCCCATATATTTTTTTATTTTAAGTTATATCTTATACAAAAATTTCCATCATTGATCTTTGAGTTGTTTCTCTTGAATAACAGCAGAGTTCATATTTTCCTTGAGTTGAGAATGCTTTTTTGACTTGTACAACCTTGATCCTTCTACCACTTCTGAGAGAAACCTATACTGCAGCTATGTCACCAAAAGAAGGAACAGACAGTGAAGTACATTTCAAGCAGTAGCAATTATGATGGAGTTTCAATGCCCAGTTTAATTACAGAGCATATCCCAGTGTTTTCAAATACCTGGAAGATGCTCTGTGAGCAGATGAAGAGAAACAGTATATACATTGTATAGTAAGCCTAATGGGGCAAAAAAAAAAACAACAAAAAAACCACCTGTGTATTTTGTGCATTATAATCTCTTCCTTCCTTATTGGGCTAACAGTTAGAATCACTATAAGGAGCACTGAATCAAAATACTGTTTTAGTGCATGGTGTTCATGGTCTTTTAGCACAAACCCCTGCAACCAGGAGTGAATTTAGCCCAAAACAAGTATTAAAGAAAAGGAGAAGTTTCTGAATATTTATGAGTAAGGTGATTCACAAATACAATCTAATTTAATCTGTACAGCAATCCTACAAGGTAGGTCTTTATCCCCTTTGGCCAAATGAAGAAATTAAGGCTTAGAGAAATTAATAACTTGTCCAAGATTCACTATCTTCATAGTTGATTGGTAGTGCTAACAGGGGTGGGGAGGAGTCTATTTGAATCCAGATGCATTTGACATCAAAACTTTATCTTTTCTTAAGACATGGCTACTGCTTGCCAAAAATGGAACAATCTTCTCTGCTGACATAAAAGAAAGCCATATATGATCTGGCTCCTTCATCCTGGCCCAGACACCACCCCAGTTTTCCAATAAGGTGATATTCTCCCAGGATTTTTTATGAGACTGCCTTGTGTTTGAAGCATTGGACTGAATCAATAGTGTAGCTAGGGTAAGAACCAAGAACAGAGCCCTGGGAACTCCAACATTTAAAGGCCTGTAGAGGAGAGAGGCTGCCAAAACGTCCAAAAAGGAACAGCCAGCAAAGTTGGAGGACACCAGACAAAGATAGCAAACACCTAGAAAATAAACTTTTTTCAGGAATCATGGAGTGGTCAAGAGTTACAAATGCTACTGAGAGGTTGAGTAAAATGAGGACAGAGAACTGATCATTGGTTTAGGTAAAATATAAATAACTCGTGATCTCGTTAAGATAGTTACATAGAGGGTAACTGAAGCACAACTGAGTTGAATTTACTTTACCTCTTTTGCTGAGACAAAAACTAAAACTGCTTATAGTGTTGGCACATGAGAAGAACTCAACAAATTTTAACTACTGTACATTTGTGAATGAATGAGTTACTTTTTTATACTTTTTCCCCATATGGCACAGAGAACTCATAACCATCTTCCTATAGGTTTTGGGATGCTTCCCTCTGGTAACTTATACTGGTGCAAAAAAAAAAAAAAAAAAAAAAAAAGAGAAAAGAAAAAGAAAAAGGAAAAAGGAAAAAGAAAAGAAGTGACAGAGAGAAGGAGAGAGAATCCCAAGCAGGCTCTATGCTGTCAGCACAGAGCCGGATGTGGGGCTCGATCTAATGAACCATGAATGATGACCTAAGGTGAAATCAAGAGGTGGATGCTTAACTGACTGAGCCACCCAGGCATCCCTCACTAAATGAAATTTTAAAAGTAATAAAACACAGTACAAACAGAATTTTTAATAATAGATTTTAAAGAATGATAAGGAAACTAAACCTTTCTATGGAGAGCCACGTAGCCTATTTGGGGAAAAAAAAATTCAGCGAAGAAATAGAGAAAGACACCAATTCATTTCTTTATGAGATTCTATTATCTTTTAACTTGTTCTAGGGACAGCAAGAGAGATTGGATTACTGGATTATGACACTCTACACTGCTTTGCTAATCATGAATTAGAGAATGTATAGAGACACCACTTAGAGGTGATGGTTAAACAACATGAGTACTGTAGAAATTAGTAAAATTGATTATTGTATATTTGTTTTATACCTTCTCTTTGATGCTATTCAGAAGTGCTGGGAGCTTTAAAAGAAATCTACTACTAAGAATAAGGCTCTTTTTCATAAAGGAAATTATGTCTAATGAACACATTATATCCCATTTTATTAATGTGATATCATTTTATTCACATGAGTTTATTTTTGCTGATGATAAACCAAAACAATATGATCCAAAACATATTTAAGAGTGTTTACCCTGCCTATAAATGGACACACACACACACACACACATGCTCCATAAAGGAAATACATAAATTTATATATTTATATAAATATATATTCCTATTTATAATATAGAACGCTAAAGCAAGTTTCCTGGAAGGCTGCAAATACTGATATTTTTTAAGTGCATCAAACATAACCATATATGTGGACTTTTAAAATGGTTCAGAGTTCCTGATATCCTCCTTTAGAATTCCAAATTTGCCTTTAACCTAACATTTGTATTTCAGTAAAATTACTGAGTAAATGATATTCTGACTTGAATTCTATCTTCAGTATATGTCTCTCTTTTAATTATATTTCTGCACTGTTCTCTAATTTACCAGATACTTACAAACATCTCTTTCTGATTTAAGGATTTTAAAGTTACTCATTCATTCACAAATATATATTAATTAAAGTTGTTTGGTTCTAGACTAGAAAGTAAAAATACTGCATTTGTTTTAGAGATGATAAAAGTTACACCATTGAGTAATTTCTTTGATACATCTAGCTGGTGAGCACTAGCATCACAAATGGAGTCTTAGGGTTTTAATGTGAATGCATTGTAAACAGAAATCACTACTATTATATACTATTTTTGGAAAGCCTATTGTATGTGAACGCTATACCACGTATGAAGAATTCATTAGTGAGCAAGAGAGACAAAATTCCTACTCTGATGAGTTTACAATCTGTTCCACTATCTTTTCTCCTCTATGATCTTGTTTTATTATTTTACTAATGATTCAGTAGTGTCACTAACATCTACCTATTTTTCTCTCTAAAACTAATATTAAGAATTCAGTAAATTCTGGGAATCTAGGAAAGAGTTGCCTAATCCTTGAAAAAAATATAGACAATTAGGCAAGATTTAAGATGTCTTACATACTATAGCTCTTTGAAATTTTATTTTCAGAAGTTTATTTTATTCTTATATAGATACTTGTCAAAAAGAAAAATGTTTAGAAAACAGCAAAGACTCAAGGAAGATGGCAGACTAAGAGCATCCTAAGCTCCCTTTGACCCATGAACACACTAAAGTAAAAGCTACCTTTATGCATTCTGGAAATGACCTGAATATAGGCAGAACAGATAGTCTACAGCTAATAATGGTGAGAAAAACCACACTAAAAAGGCTAGGAGGTCAGAGACTCAGATGCAGCCTAAACCCTCAGTGTGAGTAACCACAAATGGGTTCCCTTTCCACAAGGTAAAGGGAGGGGATCAGACCACACAGAGGCACCTCTGGCACTGGGGACCCACATTGGGAAGATGAGTTCCCTTAACATCTACTTTTGAAAACCAGGGGGTGTTAACTAACAGAGCTTTAAAAATCAGCTAGGCTTAACTCTGGAAAGGTCATAGGAAATGAAGTACTTACCCTTAAAGAGTCAGCATACTAAATAACTCAGCCCCGGATGCAACACAGAAGCAGAAGTTTGAAAAGTGCCTAGGCTATATGTGAAGGAGATTTATTAACTGATCTTAAACAGGTTCCAAATGGGCAGGGATCTGAAACAGATTTCACTGGGAATAAAATGCTAGGGAGCCACATTTCTCTTCCCTCCCCCGTCCCAGCCTAGAGAGCCAGAGGCTTGCAGGAGCCAGATCTAACATTTTCCATCTACCTTGCTAGCACAGTGTGCCCCACTCCAGCATTTCTTTGTGGACCCAAACCGTCTAAACAGCCCATCTAGGGAGGTATTCCTCCAAAGCAACTCATGAACTGCCATAACAGGCAGGTAGGCTCAGCCAGCACAGGCACCACACAAAGTGACTCCTATTCTAGGGAAGAGAGGAGACAACCCCACAAAGTAGTGCACCCACAGTTCCTACAGCTGTGCCTCTTAGCTGGCTGTGCAGGGAGCAAGCCCTGCTCTTTGGTGTGACTGCAGCTATGACAGTTAGGCTAATTGCCAGCTCTGCCCACCA
Source organism: Panthera onca (assembly GCF_046562875.1). Lineage (NCBI taxonomy): Eukaryota > Metazoa > Chordata > Mammalia > Carnivora > Felidae > Panthera > Panthera onca. Next base: position 49,943,686 of record NC_138344.1, read on the forward strand.
ACTAGTCTTCAGTGGCCTCTGCCATTCCTGTCAACATCAATGGGAGGCAACTCTGTCCAGTGCACCCACAACAGGCAGTGTTGTGCACCCACAAAATTGCAGTTGGTTCGGTTAAAGGTAAAAATACAAATCAGCCTCAAAAGTAAGGTACCTGTAGTCCACACTGGGGATACTCCAGAGTGCCTGCTTCTGGTGACTAGGGGCAGGGGATTGTACTATATGACACTACAGGACCGCTTGTACACAAGGCCACCACTTCCAAGACCGGGACATGTAGCTATCCTACCTAACATATAGCAACACAGAGAGTTTGCCAAAGGAAGAGACAGAGGAATATGTCCTGAATGAAATAAGACAAGATCACAGTAAAAGTGCTAAATAAAATAGAAGTAAGCAATATGCCTGAAAAGAATTCAAAGTAATGGTCATAAAGATATCCACTGGACTTGAGAAAACATTGGGTGAACTCTGTGAGAAATTCAAAAAAGGAGTTAGAAAATATTAAAAAGAACCAATCAGAGCTGAATAACTCAGCAGCTAAAATGAAACATATACTAGAGGGAATCAACAGATTAGAAGATATAGAACAAAGAAGCAGCAATCTGAAAGACAGGACAATGGAAAGCAATTAAGTTGAATGGCTAAAAGAAAAAATAAATAAATGAGAATAGGTTAAGGGAACTCAGTGACATGGTCAAGTATAATAACATTTGCATTATAGGGATCCTAGACAGAGAAGAGAAAGAAAAGGGAGCAGAAAACTTATTTCAAGAAATAATTGCTGAAAACTTTCCTAATCAGGGAAAGGACAGACATCTGGGTTCAAGAAACACAGAGAGACTCCAACAAGAGTAACCTCAGGATATCTATGCCAAGACAGGAAAGAATTAAAATGACAAGGGAAGGGGTACCTGGGGGGCTCAATTGGTTAAGAATTAAAACGGCAAGGGGCACCTGGATGGCTCAGTCAGTTAAATATCCAACTTTGGCTCAGGTCATAATCTCAACAGTTTGTGAGTTTGAGCCCCTTGTCCAGCTCTGTGTTGATAGCTCAGAGCCTGGAATCTGCTTCGGATTCTATGTCTCCCTCTTTCTCTGCCCCTCCCCCCCCCCCCCCCGCTTGCTTTCTTTCTGTCTCTCTGTCTCAAAAATAATAAACATTAAAAAAAATTAAATAAGACTTAAAATGTCAAAACATAGAGAACTGAGGGTTGATGGAAGGAAGGTGGGTAGGGGATGGGCTAAATTGTGATGGGTATTATGGAGGGAACCTGTGTTGAGCACTGGGTGTTTTATCTAAGGTATGAATTGTTAAATTCAACTCCAAAAGCAATATTACACTATATATTAACTAACCAGAATTTAAATAAAAATTTGAAAAAATAAAATGGCAAAATGTACTGATAAAGAGAGAATTTTAAAAGCAGCAGGTGGAAACAGTAACACACAAAGGAAACCCCATAGGGCTATCAGCTGATTTTTCAGAAAAAGCTAGGCATGCCTGATGGGAATGGCATGTTATTTTCAAAGTGCTGAAAGCAAAAAAGTCTACAACCTAGAATACTCAGCAAGGTTATCACTCAAAACAGGAGAGAAATTTTCCCAAAAAATAAAAGTTAAAGGAGTTCTTCACTGCTACACTAGCCTTGTGAGAAATGTTAAAGGGTATTACTTAAGAGAGGGAAAAGACCGTAAGTAGAAATAAAATTATTTTTAAAAATTGCACAGGTAAAAGCAAACCTATACTAAAGGTAGAAGGTTAATCATTTATAAATCCATTATGGAAGTTAAAATATCAAACTAGTGAAATCAATAATATCAACCAACATTACTGAAGGAATAAACAAAAAAAGGAAAATATGTCAGATAAATAAAATTTGGACAGGGGCGTAAAAATATCATGCTTTTAGAATGGGTTTGAATTTAAGCAACCATCAGCTTTGTGAAAAAAATTTTAGTATTTATTTTTATTTTTTGATAGAGAGACAGAGCATGAGCAGGTGAGAGGCAGAGAAAGAGGGAGACAGAATCTGAAATAGGCTCGAGGCTCAGAGCTGTCAGCACAGAGCCCAAGGCAGGGCTCGAACCCACAAACCTTGAGATCATGACCTGAGCCGAAGTTAGACCCTCAACCAAATGAGCCACACAGGGGCCTCTAAGCAACCATCAGCTTAATATAGACTACTACACATATAAGATGTTATATATGAGTCTAATGATAACTGCATATCAAAAACGTACCATACCAAAAAAAAAAAAAAAAAAAAAAAAAAAAAGAGAGAGAGAGAGAGAGAGAGAGAAAGAGAAAGGAGTCCAAGCATATTACTAAAAAAAAAGCCATCAAATCACAAGGGAGGAGAGAAGGAGAACTACAAAAACAATTAGAAAATTAATGACAAAATGGCACTTAGTACATATCAATAATTGCTTTAAATACAAATGGACTAAATGCTTCAACCAAAAGATAAACAATGACTAATGGATTAAAAAAAACAAGCAAAAACCAAACAACAACACAACAACAATTTATATTTTGCCTATAATACATTCATTTCAGATCCAAGCCCCACACAGATTTAATATGAAGGGATGAGAAAAAAATATATACTGAAAATGGAAGTGGGGGGGGAAGTCTGGGGTTGCATACTTTTATCACACAAAACAGACTTTAAAACAATGACTGCAGCAAGAGACAAAGAAGGGCATAAATCAATCAACAAGAGGAATCAATCCAACAAGAGGATATAACAATTGTAAATATCCCTGTACCAAACATAGGAGACCAAAACAAGGCAATACTAAAGGGAGAAAGTGACAGTAATATTATAATAATAATAGACTTTAACACCTAATTTACATCAATAGATAGATCATCCAGACACAAAATCAACAAGGAAATAATGGCTTTGAGCGACATATGAGACCAGATAAACCTAACAGATATACACTGAACATTCCATTCAAAAGTAGCAGATGTGTTACAAAGCTATAATCATCAAGATAGTATGATACTGTCACAAAAACAGACACATAAATCAATGGAACAGAATAAAGAAAGAAGAAATGGACAAACAAATATATGGTCAACTAATCTTTGACAAAGCAGAAAAGAACATCCAATGGAAAAAAGACAGTCTCTTCAGCAAATGGTGCTGGAGAACTGGACAGCAACATACAGAAGAATGAAACTGGTTTAGTTTCTTACACCATCCACAAAAATTCAAAATGGATGAGAGATCTAAATGTGAGACAGGAAACCATCAAAATCCTAGAGGAGAAAAGAGGCAACAACTTCTTTGATCGCAAAGAGAGGTCAAAGCAGCAACTTGTTACTAGACATGTCTCAGGAGGCAAGGGAAAGAAGCAAATATGGATAATTTGGACCTCATCAAGATAAAAAACCTTCTGCACAGTGAAGGAAACAATCAACAAAACTAAAAGGCAACCTTTGGAATAGAAGATATGTGCAAATGACATATCTGATAAAGAGTTAGTATCCAAAATCTATCAGGAACTTATGAAACTCAACACCCAAAAAACAAATCAGTAGAGAAATGGGCAGATGACATGAATAGACACTTTTCCAAAGAAGACATCCAGAAGGCTCATAGGCATATGAAAAGATGCCCAACATCATTCATCATCAGGGAAATATAAATCAAAACCATAATGAGATACCACCTCACACCTGTCAGAATGGTTAAAATTAACACCTCAGTAAACAACAGATGTTGGCGAGAATACAGAGAAAGGTGAACCCTTTTGCACTCTTGGCAGAGAAAGACAAATATTGTATGATTTCACTCATATGTGGCATTTAAGAAACACAAAAGATGAACATAGGAGAAGGGAAGAAAAAATTAGATAAAAACAGAGATGGAAGCAAGCCATAAGAGACTCTAAAATACAGGGAACAGACTGGGGATTACTAGAGGGAAGGTAGGTGGGGGTTGTACTAAATGGGTAATGGACATTAAGGAGGGCACTTGTTGAGATGAGCACTAGTATAATATTTAAATGATGAATCACTGGGTTCTACTGCTGAAACCAATACTACCTGTATGTTAACTAACTTGAATTTAAAAAAATAGAATAGACCTTGTTTTCAAGTGCACATGGAACATTCTCCACTACAGATCACTTAAAGTTGCAAAACAAAAAACAACAACAAAAAACCCTCAATAAATTTAGTAAGATTGACATATCAAGCATTTTCCCACATACAGTAATATGAAACTAGAAATTAATTATAAGAAAAAGCTGGAAAAAAACACCAACACATGGAGGCTAAACAACATATTACTAAACAACCAATGGGCAAACCAAGAAACCAAAGAGGAAATAAAAAATACATGGAGAAAAATTCTGGAAAATGACAACACATTGGTCTAAAATCTTTAGGATGGGGGTGCCTGGGTGGCTCAGTCGGTTAAGGGTCTGACTTTGGCTCAGGTCATGATCTCAGTCTGTGAGTTCGAGTCCCACGTCGGCCTCTGTGTTGACAGCTCAGAGCCTGGAGCCTGTTTCAGATTCTGTGTTTCCCTCTCTCTTTGACCCTCCCCTGTTCATTCTCTGTCTCTGTCTCAAAAATAAATAAACGTTAAAAAAAAATTTTTAAATCTTTGGGATGAAACTAAAGTGCGTGTATATTTTTTCTTTTTTGAATATAATTTATAGTCAAGTTAGCTAACATACAGTATATACAGTGTACTCTTCGGCTCAGGAGTAAATTTCTGTGATTCATTATTTACATACATCACCCAGTGTTCATCCCAGCAAATGCCCTCCTCAATGCCCACCACCCATTGTCTCAACCCCCCCAAAACCCTATACCCATCAACACCCAGTTTGTTCTCTGTATTTAAGAGTCTCTAATGGTTTCCTCCCCTTCTGTTTATAACAATTTTTTTTCCTTGCCTTTCCCCATGATCTTCTGTTAAGTTTCTCAAACACTCAGTGATGAAAAAGAATGAAATCTTGTCATTTGTAACAGTGTGGATGGAACTGTAGGGTATTATGCTAAGTGAAATAAGTCAGAGAAAGACAGATATTGTATGTTCTCACTCATATGTGGTATTTGAAAAACTTAACTGAATTGCTTCTAAGAGGTCAGTTCATAGCAATACAGCACAGCCTCAAATAAGAAAAATCTCAACTGAACTACCTAACCTTACACATAAAGGAGGTAGAAAAAGGAGATAGAAAACCCAAACCAGTAGACGAATGGAAATAATAAAGATTAGAGCAGAAGTAAATGACATAGACACTATAAAAGAATAGACCAGATCATGAAGCCAGGAGCATGCTCTTAGAAAAGAACAAAATTGTTAAAGCTTTAGCCATATTAAAAAAAAAAAGCCTCAAAAACACAAAATCAGAAATGAAAGAGAAGAAATAACAACTGAAACCACAGAGGTACAAAGGATTATAAAACAATATTATGAAAACATATATACCAAAAAAATTGAACAACCTAGAATAAATGCATAAATTCCTAGAAAGATATAAATTATCAAAACTGAATCAGGAAGAAATAGAAAACTTGAATAGACCAATTACTAGCAATGAAATTGAATCAATAATCAAAAAACTCCCAACAAACAGAAGTCCAGGATTGAATAGCTTCACAGGAGAATTATGCCAAACATTAAAAGAAGAGTTAATAACAATTCTTTTCAAATTATTGCAAAAAAAGAAGAGGAGGGAAAGCTTCCAAATTCATTCTAAGAGGCCTACATTACCCTTATATCAAAACCTGATAAAGACACTACAAAAAAAAAAGAGAATTATAGGTCATCTCTGAAGAACATGGATGCAAAAATCATCAACAAAATATTAGCAAACCAAATCCTACAATATATTTAAAAATTCATTCACCAATATCAAGTGGGATTTATTCCTGGGATACAAAGATGATTCACTATTTACAAATCAATCAGTATAATACATCACATTAACAAGAGAAAGGATAAAAACCATATTATCACTTCAATAGATGCAGAAAAAGCATTTGACAAAATACAACATCCAGTCGTGACAAAAACCCTCAACAAAGTAGGTTTAGAGGAAACATATCTCAACATAATAAAGGCCATATATGAAAAACCCACAGCTGGCATCATACTCAATAGTGAAAAGTGAAAGATTTTCTTCTAATATCAGGAACAAGACAAGGATGTTCACTCTCACCACTTTTATTCAACACAGTACTGGGAGTCCTAGCTGTAGCAACCATACAAGAGAAAGGAATAAAAGGCATCCAAATTGGTAAGGAAGAAGTGAAACACTATTTTCAAATGACATGATAGTATATATAGAAGACTCTAAAGACTCGATCAAAGAAACTATGAGAAATTGTAAATGAATTCAGTCAGGTTTCAGGATACAAAATTAATATACAAAAATCTGCTACATGTCTATACACTAATAATAAAGTAGAAGAAATAGAAATTAAGAAATCCCAATTTACAGTTACACCAAAAATAATAAAATACTTAGGAATAAACTTAAAAGACCTATATTCTGAAAACTATAGACCATTCATGAAAGAAATTGAAGACAGCACAAATAAATGGAGAGATATTCTATGCTCATATATTGAAAGAACAAAGAGTGTTAAAATTTCTATTGTACCTAGAGCTAACTACAGATTTAATTCAACTCCTACCAAAATACCAATAGCATTTTTCACAGAACTAGCACAAATAATCCTAAAATTTTTATGAAACCACAAAAGACCTTGGATAGCCAAAACAATCTTGAAAAAGAAAAAACAAAGCTAGAGGTATTAGAATCCCAGAGTTCAGAATATACTACAAAGCTGTAGTAATTAAAACAGCATGATATTGGCATAAACACAGTCACATAGATCAATATAACAGGATTGAAAGCCCAGAAAGAAAACTCTGATTATATGGCCAATTCATTTATGAAAAGGAGGCAAAAATACACAATGGGGAAAAGACAGTCTCTTCAACAAATGGTGCTACATGCAAGAGAATGAAATGTCTGAAACGCTTTTTTACACCATACCAAAAACAACAACAACAACAACAACAACAACAACAACAAAAACAACCTCCAAATAGATAAAGCCCTAAATGTGACTCCCGAAGCCATAAAAATCTTAGAAGAGTACACAGGCAGTTATGTCTCTGATAAGCTTTAGCAACATTCTCTAGATATGTCCCCTGAGGTAAAGGAAACAAAAGCAAAAATAAACTACTGGAACTAGACCAAAAAAATATTCTGCACAGAGAAGGAGACCATCAACAAAACTAGAACACAACCTACTAAATGGGAGGAGATATTTTCAAAGGATATCTGATAAAGGGTTAGTATCCAAAATATATAAAAAATTTATCAACTTAACACCAGCAACAGATACTTCTCCAAAAAAGACAGATGTCCCACAGACACATGAAAAGATGCTCAATATCACTGACCATCAGGGAAATCCAAATCAAAAGGTATCACCTCATATCTCACACCAGTGACAATGGCTAGAATCAAAGGGAGAAGACATAACAATTATTGGTGAGGATGTGGAGAAAAGGGAACCCGTGTGCATTTGTAGGAATTTAAATTAGTACAACTACTGTGGAAAACAATATGAAGGTTCCTCGAAAAATTAAAAATAGATATATGATCAGTAATTCCACTACTGCATATTTACCACCCCAAATAAAAATACTACTTTGAAAAGATTTATGTACCCCCTTGGTGTTTGCAGCATTATTTACAATAGGAAAGACATGAAAGCAACCCAAGTGACCAATGATAAATGAATGGATACAGAAGATGTGGTACATATATTCAGTGGAATAGTAGACATAAAAAAAAAATAATGAGATTTTTGACATTTTTGACAACAAGGATGTTCCTACAGAGTGTTATGATGAGTACAGTAAGTCAGAGAAAGACAAATAGCATATGTTTTTATTTGTATGTCAAATCTAAATATATCAAAACAAACAGACAGACTCAAATACAGAGAACAAAATGGTGGTTGCCAGAGAAGATGTGGGGGAGGGAGGTGCACGAAGTAAAGAGTATTAAGAAGTACAAACCTCCAGTTATAAAATAGGTCATAGAAATAAAAAGTGTAGCTTGGGGAATATAGTCAATAGTATTTTAATAATGTTTTATTGTGGCAGATGGTGACTCCACTTATTGTTTTGAACACTGAGTAATGCACAGAATTGTTGAATCATTAAGATGTATACCTGAAACTAATATAACATTGTATGTTAATTATACATGAATTAATGAATGAAAGAATGACTAAAATTTGTGCTTTGAGTTTTATGAAGTCTTTCTTATACTGCACTAGAAAGGTATTCTCCTATACTACCATAATTTTTACCACTTAGACTCATCTCTTTCATCCTTTTGAGTTCACATTGTATATGGTGTTAGGCAAGAGTCCACTCCTTTTTCCCCATCTTCATATGATGAGACTCCATATGATTTTCTTAACACAGCATCCTAAACTATTTCTCCTTTCCCTAGTAACGTGTGCACAATTTCTCATGTAAAAAATTCTATATTTTTTAATTTGAGATTTATTCTTATTTGAACCAAAATCTCAGGTAGATCCTGTTACTTTTTACATGTGTATAGTCATATCATCCATCAATTAAATTTTTTTCTTTTCCTTTCTAATATTTATTCTCTTGCTTCTTCAAATATTATGTTACAGAGCAGTGTTAATAGGACAATTATCTATATTTCTTAAAGAAATCCACCCAGACTTCATCTGTTAAGCTTTAATATTAGGTAGAGGTTTTCTAACATAGCCTTAACCAAATAAAAAATAAAAAAGATGTGTTCCATCCTAATGTTCTGAGTTTATTTTTAATCATAAAGAGTCATCAAATTTCATCACATCGCTCTTTCTACTTATATTGAATAAACGTATGATATTTTTAGTTAAGTATTACAATAAAATATATTCATAGGTTTTCAATGCTGAACCACCCTTGTATTCCTGAGATCAAATTTATTGATCTGGTTATATTTTAAATATGCCATTTGATATTTTATTTTGAAATTGTTCATCAGTGTTTATTAAACATAATGAGTTTATCACTTTCTTTGCATGCACTCTCCTAATCCATTTTAAAATCAAGATTATACTAGTTTCACTAACACAGCATACTTTTGTGATTTTAGAATTTATTTCAGCTTAATGTATTTTACTTTCTTAGAAAAATTGAAATACACATTGAGGAAAACAATGATCTCATAATGTATTATGCTTTGGATTTTCATGTTTCTCATCAATACAGAAAATATGTCATTATACCATTTATTTTGAGCAATTCTTTTTCATAACAATTTATATATTGCTTATGAAACTGATATTTAAGAAGAAATTTCATACTCATAACTTTCTTCTACACATTTTGCAACAAACTTTAAAAGAAAATTAATTTTTAAATGGGTATTTACTTAGATCTAGTGCTAAGACAATAATTACATGAGGTACTGAAAAGGCACTATAAATGCACAATGGACATCATTCCCTATACTAAAGCTACCAGTTGTATAAGAAAGCCCATTGCTTAAAGAAAAAAAAACAAAAAACAAAAAAACAAAAAACAAAAAACCTTAGGAGAAGTCAGGGATGCTTTCAAGCCAGTTCCTTAATGATTACTGTTTAAGTAGCATCTCAAATAAAAAGTTAAAAATTAGAATTTTTCTATTTGTAAATTTCAACGTCAGATTTTATTTTTAAGGATCCTTTTATTACTGAATTATTTAGAATTAGCTAGGGCAAAAATAAAAGCAAAAGAACAAAACTAAAGAAAAGTAACTAAAGCAACTTCTTTTGCTAAAATAACTAAAGAAGCACATACCTACAGCTCAAGGGTAGACTTTTTGAAATCTTATAGCTTTAAGTTCATTTAAGTTGCCAAATTGAAGTATTCTTGGAGGGTATTTTCTTTCCCAAGAGGTTTTCAGAAGATCTCTTGGTCAACATTTTTAAATAAATAGCAGGATACTTATCACAGGTTGTGTACAAACAGATGTTCCTGCATAGAAGTTCCATTAAGTAAGCAAGTATTTGTTGATTTTTGCTACTCTATGTGATGCATGGTATTATGTACTGTAAATTCAATAATAAATAAGACAGACTTTTTGTTCTCATTAAACTCAGTGTGTACTATGGGAATCAGACAAGTAAAAAGACATTTAAACACGTGAAAAAAAGAGTACTTTTGACCACATTGTACAAGCTTATATTATTTCTAATAGAATTGGAAAAATAGAGGAAAGGAGGGCATGCTTTTGTTCTTTAAGACCAAAAACTGGATGGGATGCCTGGGTGGCTCATTCGGTTAAGTATTCAACTTGTGATTACATGTCAAGTCATGATCTCATGGTTCATGAATTTGAGTCCCACATGAGACTCTGTGCTGTCAGCAGAGATTCTCACTCTCTCTCTGCCCCTCCCCACCCTCTCAAAATATATAAACATAAAAAGACCACAGACTGGAAGTTGCAAATATAATTTTCACCACAAAATTTTGTTACAGTATTATTGGTAAAAGTGAAATGTTAAAATTGATATGTATATTGTGGTACATTTATGTGATAGGTAGCTGTAAAAAAAAATCAATAAGCTGTTCCTAAATGTATCACCATATATAGTTCTCTAAAAAGTAATGAGCTTTAAAAATTGCAGAATCCCTACCAAACAACACTTAGGCTGCCTGGTTCTGGAATTAACATATGTAACCACACCATGGTATGGCATATTTATATAATGTAGTATATAAGAGATTGATGGAGATATACATGGTACTACAAATGGATAACAGCCATGTATAATAAATATACACAACGAGGAATCAGAAAGCTAATACCAAATTCATAGCAGAGATTTCCTCAGAAGCAAGAGGCAGAATAACTGGATTTGGGAGGGAAACAAAGAAGCCCAAAGCATATATACATGTTTTCTTCAATTTATGATGGGGTTATGTCCCAAAGAATCCACCATAAATTAAAATATTATAAATCAAAAATGCCTTTAATACACTTAACCAACCACACATTTCAGGATAGCCTAGCCTACCTTAAATGTGATCAGAATACTTAAAAATCCTACAGTTAGGCAAAATCACCTAACACAAAGCTCATTTTATACTAAAGTATTGAATGTCTTATGAAATTTGTTGAATAGTGTACTGAAAGTGGAAAACAGAACGGCTGTAGGGGTACAGAATGGTTGAATCAGTTGTTTACCCTTGTGGTCGTGTGGGGGAAGGAGCTGTGGCACACAGCCACTGCCTACCATCAATGAGAGAGGATCATAATATATATTGTTACTTCAAGAAGAGATCAAAATTCAAAAACTCAAGTATGGCTTCCACTGAATGCCTATCACTTTCACACCATCATAAAGTCAAGAAATTGTACACAAAACCATTGTGAGTTGGAGACAATCCGCATGTGATTTTCCGTATAGAGGTAGGTACGTGGTTGGGTGGGTACATGGTTGGGTAGGTAGATATTCATTCCTAGATATGTTAGGCACAAGTATAAATTTAAGCTCACTTCAGGGAACAAATTATAGTTTTTTTTAAAAAAAAATACAAACATTTCAAACAGACTTGACAATTTTTGGCCTATCCTTTCCTAGAAGGACATCTATATAAAAAGCCAACCTATAATCTGAAGACTGCCTTAGGAGCATGGAACAACAGCAAGGGGAATTGGATGATCGTAATTAACAATGATTATTACCAAGCTAGAAAATATCCATTTTATTAAAGTTGACTTAAGGAGGCCTTCTTTTTGTGGGATGGGTAGAGCAGACTCTTTAAAAAACTCCAAAGCTCAAATTTAAACAGAAAAACATCAATTTGATTATATCAAAGCTGAGAATTTCTTATTAGCGTACACTGTGACAAAGATAAATAAAGATTACAGATTGTGAAAAATCTCTGCAGCATCAAAAGGACTCAGAAACGCCATAATATAGACCAAAAAATACAAAAACTCTGTTTTTAAAAATAGGCACAAGATACAAACAGGTAATTTATAAAAATTGTTACTCAAATAGTTAAAAAACTTATGAGAAGTTTCTTAAACTCATTACTAATTATTAAAGAAATATAATTAGAACATTGGCCTAGTTTCTGGATTATCTCATGTGTCTCTATGCAAGAGATCAATCACCTATGTCCACACTACAACATTTGAGTTCTTAGTTATGCTAAATTGAAGGACAAACATAGAACTTGGTGATTCAGCCAAGGTGAATGCTTTTCTCTGAGTGTGCAGCCAGCCTTTAGAAAACACACTCTATTTTGTTGTTCTAACTACAGTTACTTTGATTTTTTTCTTAAATCTACTTTACATTTTTATTCTAATCACTATTTTCACATGATTCTTTAAAACCCCTTTGGAGAGAGAAAGTATGCTTCCACATTTAAATAATCAGAATTATACTGTGTCTAACAACCCTGAAATTCTTGGTTTTTGGTTTCAGGCATTACTTCATCTAAAGAGAACTCAGATAAAAGACAAGTAGCATGAATATTAAAAAATAGGTCTTGATGAAGAAACTAAGACATGAAGAGACTCAGTAGTGCATCCAAGATTACAAAAATAATAAGCAGGAATGCCAGGATTTGAACTCAAGGGTTCTGACATCAGAGACCATGTTCTTGACCACATACTTAGAAGTGGAGTCATTGAAAGAGACTATAAATAGCTAAGTATCATAGTGCTGCTTTTATAGAATGTGTTTTTTATTAATTTATTACCTTATCAACCCTACTCTTTGTCAGGCACAGCATTGAACACTGGGGCTACATTGCAGCCTAATCGGAAAGACAGGCCAAACAGGTATTACATTATTCTGTGCTTAATAAATTCAGCATAATAAGTGCACTGGTGATAACATGTCATGGTATTATAAGAGCAGAGAGCAGGAATACCTAATATAGGTAGGAGAGATCCTAAAAGCTTTCTGAAGAAATGGCCAGATGAGCTAGAGTTAGTCATGAAGGGGGTTTGAGGAGGTAAAACAACTCCAAACAGGAAAAAAAATGCAGACAAAGTCATCATGGACTTTAGTGTGTTGAATCACAGAATGCAAAATAGAAATGAGGTTAAAATAAGGAAAGATAGAGCTTAGATCTTGGAGGGCCTTTGGATAACGGCAGTGTTCAGACTTAATCCCATAAGTGAATGGGGAGTATAGAGTTATAGATAGGAGTCACATAAACACAGATGTATTTTAAATAGTTTGGGTGGCAGGATGGAATCTGATATGAAGGTATGTTAGTCAAAATAAGCCAAGTTATGCTGTGGCAACAAATAAATCTCCAAATCTCAATGAGTTAATGTAGTAAATGATTATTTATTAAATATCCAAAGTCTGAAGCTGGCTGGATAGCCCTCCTCCACCTGATAGCTATACCATTTAGAATGGGTGTATATCAAGGTTACTGCAGCACAGAAGAGAGGGCTGGAGAATACTGCAAGGTATTTTTAAGTGTTGGGACCGGATGGGGTGTTCATCAATTTCTCCCCTATCTCATCATTCAGGACCCTGTGGCATGACCCAATACAACTCCAAGAGGCTTTAGGCAAGCACTTGAGTGTCTACCACAGAATAGAGCACTCCTTTCACTCCTGTTTATAGTAGGCCAAATATACCTATAAATTATCATCATTTGGTTTGAGAAAAAATATTGTTTATTCACTTATTCAATTCACTCAAATGCTTTTCTGAGCACCTACTATGATCTATGCACTCACGTAAGTATCAGGGGGCTCAACCCTGTTCTTGTGGGTAAACCCTTATTTGACTCTCCACTTACACAATTGTATGTGTGCAGGACAGAGTAAGTGGGGTGGAAGGTGTAATATGAGCCAGATCTATGCCTTATAGGCAATTTTAAGGACTTCAAATTAGACTGAAATGAAGGGACTTTATAACATTGTGTGCAACAGAAGGACATGGTCTGATTTCCTTTTTAAAACAATCATTCTTACTGTTTTATTGAGAATAGAGGATGGTAGGATGCAACCACTGTTCTCTATTAGGAACTTATATAGTAATGCAAATGAGCAATGATGGTGGCTCAGATCAGGATGGAAGGATGGAGCTGGTAAAAGTGGTCAGACTCAGGGCTCCTGTGTGGCTCAGTTAAGTGTCCAACTTCAGCTCATGTCATGATCTCATGATTCATGGGTTCGAGCCCCCCATCTGGCTCTGTGCTGACAGTGCAGAGCCTGGAGCCTGCTTCACATTCTGTGTCTGTCTGTCTGTCTCTCTCTCTCTGTCCCTCCCCCGCTCAAGCTCTTTTTCTCTCTCTCCAAAAAGTAAGTAAACATTAAAAAAAAGTGGTCAGATTCTGGAAATACTGTGAAGATAAGGTATTTAGTTTTGAAGATAAAGTCATCAGAATTTTAGGACAATTTAGATGTGTGGTATGAGAAAAAAAGGTCTTGAGCTCACGGGAGAAGACCGTTCCAATCAACTAAGGGGAGATAAACCTTAATCATTAAAACTTTTCCAAGATGGCTTCAGAAGGGCTCTAGAGAATATTATTTTTCTAAATTACTCAGATCCAATAGGTACTTCCTTTAGAATTTCAAATGATAACAATGTTTATGGAAAAGTCTTTTTCTTTGATGGAAAACATAGCTCCAAATTTTCTACTTCTCTACATTGATAAGATTTCTTACATTTCTTACATTTCTTACATTTCTTACATTCTCTACATTGATAAGATTTCTCATAAATTTTATCTATATAGATCTTTTCACTAAAAAGAATAACTAGACAGTTGGCGAACTATGTAAATGTCTTTGTTTTTAAAGCCAGGTTAGCAAATATTAAGCCATGTTAGATTCATCTTGAGGTGACACTTCATTTACTATTTGTTAGGAGCATGTTTGCTTTATGGGAACCGCCCATATCTCTATATCTCTTAGGAAAATAAAACTGTTTATGCTATTTGTGAATTATTATTATTAGTAATATAGTAAGTAGAAAGACACTAAATAAGACATTTTGGTGATATGGTTCATCCACTGGGTATAAATTAGTAGAATAGTATGTCATATTTAAGTTCAATTTTGATGAAGGCAGGAAAGAGGGGAAAAACATTATAGACAAATAGAACAGGATACATAAATGCATGGATATGAAAGAGGATGGACAATTCATGAAAATAATAGAATTTAGGGATCATGAGAGGGGATAGTGTGTATGAAGTTTCAAGGAATACGAAATTGAAGCTGGGAGGTTTGGTAAATTGATTATGAAGTTATGTATGGATAACATACCTGGTGTAACAAAAAGTTTCAATTTTACCTTTTAGTTAAAATAAATACAATGAAGTTGAAAATGTAAAAGTATGGAAGGGCCTTATGGGAGGAAGATGGTAGAAAATAGACAAAGAGAAGCTATGAGAAAGCCACCCAATGGAAAAACATAGTGAGAGACAATTTAATCTTTAAAAATCCCAGAGAACTAAGTTTTTAAACTAGAACACATCTAGCAGGAATAATAAAGTTATGAACAATTATGTGGTTATACATTATTTTCTTACACAACGACAAAGTCCAGCTTTAATTTTTTTCTCCTACTAGGCTAAGGACACCAGAAAGTTTTAATACTATAAGAAGCTCAGCCTGAAACCTAAAATGAAAGAGTCCCACTTTTCTCATTCAATATAATTATCTAGAATTTGCCCCACTCAAGTAACCAAGAAGGTCCAGAGTGATTGCACAATTACCAGTATCTAGTGGAGTGCCTACTTTCTTGAGGAAAGTGGACAGTAGATACATATTAAAAAGTCATCTCCAAACACCAGTTTTATAGAAGTGATAGCAATGCATAAATCATAGTATGCATGATGCCTAGTATGAGGAAAACTTCAACACAACAAAAAGATACATCACATATAAAGAGGGAAGTAAT
This sequence comes from Panthera onca, assembly GCF_046562875.1. Lineage (NCBI taxonomy): Eukaryota > Metazoa > Chordata > Mammalia > Carnivora > Felidae > Panthera > Panthera onca. Next base: position 49,959,635 of record NC_138344.1, read on the forward strand.
ATATATTAAATCACATAACCAACAAAGGATTAGTATCCAGAATATATTTTAGAATTTTTTTTTACAAATTAATAAGTAAAAGACAAGCCCACAGAAAAATCAACAGAGGATCAATAGCTAATTCACAGATAATAAAACTGAAGTGTTCATTGAGCATATGTGAAAATATGCTCAAACTGTCTACTATTAGTGTTTATCTCTGAAGGAAGAGAAAGGGAGGAGAATTCACTTTGGAAAAAGCACAAAGGGAAATGCTGCTTTCTGCAGGTGTAATATTCATTTAATGCCTTTAGACAATAAAGAACAGAGCAAATATTACTAAATGTTAACATTTGGTCATCTAGGTGGTAAGTGTATATATGTTTGGTTTGCTTTCTATATTTTCTTTTGTATTTTTGAAATATTCCTTAATAGTTAATTTACATATAGGATGATTTTACCGTCCTGTTATATGTTTCCCCATCTATCACATTTATTAGGTAAAGTGATAAGGGAGGAAGTTATGTGTTAGAGGAAGAACATAAGAGGTGAGTTGGAATCCTAAATTCTAGTCCCAAATCTGCCACTTGACCACTGCGTGACCTTGAGCAAATCACTTAATTGTTGTGAAACTGATTCCTCATCTGAAAAGCCTAAAACATAGTATCTACCTTTATTACATAAGGTTGTTTTAAGGAGCGAATTATTTCATGTAAATGAAAGTGATGTTCATATGTGAAGAAAAGATTAAGAATTCTCAAAACCCACAGTTAATGTGAAATTAATTGAACATATATTCTCATTTAGTGTCATTCTAAACATATAGAAACAGACATTAGAAACAAAGGAGACATACATCTTTTCTTACCGGATCAATTAGTTGGGAATAGAGTTCATGGCAATTGTCAAAAATATACTTGTATGTAGAATCCAGGCATGCCCTAACACAGTCCTTCACCACCATGCTGGCCTTTGGGGGACTTTGCAGCTCCAGAACCTGAGAGACAAATTATTTTCTTAAAGTCAAAAAATATAACATTGTAATCCAGTATCAACAACTCAAATAATCTTCAATAAATGTTTTTAGTTGATATTTCTACATTCAGGAAAAAAGGTTTATTTTAAAACCTTTAAAACCATTTTAGTGTAAATGTTTAATTTTCTCATATGACAATGCAGTGAAAATGAGCATAGTTGTAAATATTCAAATAGAAACACATAGAGGACCAATCACAACATTATTCATCCATTCATTCTTTTCAATCATTCAACATTTATCACCTACTGTGTGCACGACAATAGGATATCCCAGTGAACAAAGGAAGAAAAATCCCTTTCCTCATGGAGCTAAATTCTAGCAGATAATAAAAGAAATCAGTAAAATATATTCCATGATGGTGCACATTGAAAAGTAAAATAAAGCAGAGGAGATAGAAAACGTTTCAGCAGAATAGAACTAACAAAGAGGATGCAACACTAGGTGAATTCAGAGAAGTAAAAGGATGGAGCCAGGGGAAAAATCTATGTACAGATTATTTTAAGAACCTTAACTTTGAGTAAGGTGGGAAGGAATCAGACTCTTTCAGCAGAAGGGCAAAGTGATGTAACTCAACTGTCATTTAAATGGCTTAAGAACATAAGAGACTGTTAAAAACTGAGAACAAACTGAGGGTTGATGGGGGGTGGGAGGGAGGGCAGGGTGGGTGATGGGTATTGAGGAGGGCACCTTTTGGGATGAGCACTGGGTGTTGTATGGAAACCAATTTGACAGTAAATTTCATATATTAAAAAATAAAAAAAATAAAAAAAAAAAAAATAAATGGCTTAAGAAAAAAGAATGAATGAATGAACACAACAAACAAACAAACAAACAACTCCCTTAGGCTGCTTTAAGGTAGGCTATGGAAAATGTAGAAAGACCAGGGATGAGAACACTATAGTAATTTAGTCAATATAGTGCTTGGACTATGGTGTTAAGCTAGGAGCTGTTTAATTTGGGAAGGAAGAGCTAACAGGATCTGCTCAATGATTGGATAATTAGTGTGAGAGAAAGAGAGGAGTTAGGACCCCATGGTTCTAGCGTGGATAACTGATACAATGAAGGTAGGTTAACTAGACAAATAAAGCTGTACACAGGTGATGAAGAGCTCGGTTTCAGGCAGGTTAAGATTGAGAAGGTTGTTATGCATGGAAGTAGACATTTGCGTATGAGTCTGGACTCATGGAGATGCCTGAGGCTAGAGATACAAATTTAGAAATTATTAGCTTAAATAAGAATTCAAAGGAACAGGACTAGATGAGTATGGATACAAAAGAGAAGAAGTCCAAAAATTAACCCTGGATAATGGTGTTAGAATGATCGAACATGTAGTATGCAGAAAAAAAAAGTTATCTTTGACCCATACCTCATACCATTAAAAACAACAACAACAACAACAAAACTTTCAAAATAAAACACAGGACTAAACATACAAGATAAAATAAAACTTTTAGAAGAAACAGGAAAATCTCTTTGTGACCTTGGTTTAGCCCAGAGCACTATCTATAAATCAAAAATTGCTAAAGTAGACTTCATCCAAATTAAACCCTTTTGCTGTACAAAAGGTACTGTTAGAGAATGAAAAGATAAAGTACAGACAGGGAGAAACTCCTAGCAAATAAACCACCTGACAAAAGACTTGTATCTAGACTATATAAAGAACTCTTTTTTTTCCCTTAAGTTTTTAAAATTTATTTTTAGTAATCTCTTTGCCTAAATTGGAGCTGGAGCTCATGACCCCGAAATCAACAGCCACATACTCTTCCACCTGAGCCCGCCAAGGGTCCCAAAGAACTCTTGATACTAAAACAAAACAAAACAAACTAATAAAAAATGGGCAAATATTTCAAAAGATTGTTCCTAAAAGAAAAATTCAGATAAGAAATCAGCCCAAGAAATGATGACCAACATTATCAATAATAAATAAAATTAAGATGTAATATGATACAGTTTCACTCCTATTAGAATGGCTAACAAAATAGTAATATTTAAAACCACGGAAAATACCAAGAGCTTTACCACAAGATATAGCGCAATTAGGATTCTCAAACATAGCTGCTAAGAAGGCAAACCCAGGAACCTCACTCCAAGGAAAGTGAAAGCTTATGTTTACACTAATAATTTCTACATAAATTTTTTTTAACAGTTTTATTAACAACCCAAACTGGAAACAACCCAAATGCCTGTAGTACATGCATAACCAAGAATGGCTACTCAGTAAATGGCTACTCAGAATGGCTACCTGCATAACCAAGAATGGCTACTCAATAAAAAGGAATGAACTGTTGATAACACTCAACAAGATGGATGAACAGCCAATGTGTCATGCTATATAGCGTATTATTTCATTCACAGGACATTCTGGAAAAGGTAAGCCTATAAGGAAACAGCAATGGATAGGTAGTTGCCAAGGGGTGGGAGAGGCAGTGAGTATTAAAAAGCAGCCCGAGGGAATTCTGGAGGATTATGGGACCGTTTCATTGGTTAATTGCCGTGGTGGTGATACGACTACACGTTTGTCAAAAAGAATAGATCTGTACACCAGAGGAATGAATTTGACTGCGTGTAATGAGAAAAAAAGAAAATGGGAGGAGGAAATTTGTTCAAAAGATGCTGAAAGAATAGAGATGGGCAATAAAACATAACGAGGCTGATTCTAAGGTGTTTTGGTATTAAAGGACAGGGGGAATTCGGGTGTTGTAGATGGAGAAAAAAGTGGAGTCCATCTTTAAGGAGAGTAGGAGCCACTGCAGCACCAAGGCTTTAGTGTTCAGAAGGGCATGAAATCAATTGCACAGCTGGAAGAGATGGCCTTTTCTAGGAGAAGAGACAGCTAATCAATAGTAATAAAGGAAGGAAGAGTATATGGACACAGATGCCCGTAAGTAGATAGATGGGGTGGGTGGGAGGAGCATGTGGTCTGAGCTTGAGGAAGCTCTCCCGCATTTGCTCCCATTTTTTTCAGTGCAGTGTGAAGCAAGGTCATCGGCTGGTAGTGAGGATGGAGGAGGAGGTGCTGGAAGTTTGAGATTTTGTTTCTAAACACATCAAGGCTGGTGACTGAGAAATGGCAGCTATGTAGCACTTGTGCAGGCACCCCCTACCCTCACTCCCATGTCCCCCCTGCCTCAGTGTTAATGGCAGCCATCACCTGTCAATAAAGTAACTTTTCCTCGTAAGCCTGGTTGGAAGCTCACTATCCTTTCCTATATACACTGTTCCAACAGCTGCTGCCAGAGGATAAGAATGGATATAAATTCTATTTATCCCAGTCACCCAATTACACTGTGATTTGAAGCCAAATGAATTTTCTTTGGACTTGAAAAACTCTAAATGACTGCTGATATGGCATGGTTTTGTTTTCTGTCTCTCATATAGTACCATTTTTAGTGCTTCTAGTGAAAACAATCATGAGCAACTGAAAATCGTTTTGTTTTTTTCTGTAGAGGAATTTTCTGAATAAACATCATAAAACTCTTTCAGAGAGCAAAATTTTTTAGCCCATAGCCTGACAAATAGTTTTAGGAAACACTTGACATGAATAGTCTTGATAGCCCAATTATGAGTGCAAAGAACTTGATGTTAAAGCAGAGATCTACCTAAAAAGAAATGCCTGCATAGTTTTGTAGATAGTTAACTATACAAAAGGATTCAACAATCAAATATATCCCTATGTAGACATTTCCAGGGCTGAAAGTGGAAGTTGTCACAATTGGGGCAAACTTAAAAGAATCAGCTACTCTGTTGGGATGAAAAGGTTAGCAAGCCATGGGAGTTAAAACTAAAGTAAGAAGTAACTCATTTCCATTTAGCATTCTTAGAGATTTCTTTTTTAGTAAGAGCCGTATTTAAGATGGATTTAATTTAAAACTAAATTTAAGCCGAATGTATCAGAATATTTTAGGTGTCTAGGATAATTCTTTTTCAACAGACCTCATACTGGAGGATTCACTTAGCAAAGGAAAAGGCATCATGGCGTAACTGCAAGGGTTGGACCGCACTGGTCAAGAGAGGAGTAAAAGCCAGACTTTAGCAGGGAATAAATGTGGTATGTCACAACAAGATGGTGACAGGTAAGATGAGGTACCTTCATCCTGAAGAAGGTGATACTTGTTAGTAGGTCAACAGTTGATTTCAGGTCTTGCAGTCGTTCAGCATTGCTGGCTGGGAAGTTTTCCTGGTTAATTAATAAACAGAAAATGGGTAAATTTTCAGAGTGGGAAAACAAATTAAAACTAGCTTTCTGGTAAAGGAAATGGGGAATGAACTGTGTAAAATTATAAAAATATCCCTAGAGTATTCCCAAACTATTTTATCACAAAATATTACAAAAAGTAAACAATATGGAAATACTGCTAGTCTTACAAAGCCATATGCTTCTATTTCCACATTGCAATAAAAATATAATTTTTATTATATATTATGTATATATAATTATACAATTCATGCAGCGTTATTATTCGTCTTTGTTGCTATAATAATTTTGCTACTAAAAGTGGAGTGGACAGCATGTAGTTGGAAATATTTTTAATAACTTTCTCAAGATGAGTAATTTTTTCCAAAAATACCCTTGGGAACTTTTACATATGCTACATTTACTTTTAGTCACAAAGAAACTTTTAAAAGTTAAAAAAAAAGAGTAAGACTGCACTGCCAAGTCTCTCCCTCAAGTACTGTGGATTTCAACAAAAAGTTTGTTAGTGATGTTGGGTGAAATGTCATATAAAAATAAAGAAGTTCAGAACTTTGAAGTAAAGGAAAGGTGTGATCATGAAAATGTTTGATATAAGATTTTAACATTGTAACATTGAGGAATTTCTCATTTACCATGCTTTCAGATTGGCTTTTTAAAGAGTGACCTGAAAAACCACATGTAACCTTTAGATATTCATGAACTTCAGCAGAGTTAAGGTGTCAAAATGATGACAAATAATGTGGCCTCAAGGCCCCTTTGCCCCCAATTATCTTTTTTTTATTGCCTAATTAATAGCAGTTATCTTCTAACAGTGTTGGCCCCAGTTCCAACAGGAAGGTTGAATTTGACAAAATGTGGTATAATTTCCAGAAATATACAATTAAGAGATCCATCAAAAATGAATTAAAACATGAATGTAGGAGATACACATATTTATAGGTATGATGTTTAGAATAAATTATTAAATAAAGAATGCAAGAGTTATTGCTACAAATTTTTTCTAGAAATATAATTTATAACTGAATATTTTGTATCTAAGATCTTTATAATTAAAATAATATATATATTTACACCCAAAAATACATGAATACATTTGTGTGTGTATGTATTTGTATGTTTCACCTGGAGGTGAAGTATAGAATAGTTGACAAAAACTTTGGACAACTTCAAAAAGCATATTATAGTGATCTAGAAAGAGTGAATTAAGCGGTGAGTCCAAGTAAGAATCTTAAAAGCTGAGGAACTATCAGCAGGATATCTCAGCAACAAGGGGTGAGCTTTCAAGATGAGGTCTATGCCACATGTTTACCTCAAGAATTAGCTGATTGCCTCTCAGTCTGAAAGTTATTAAAATAATTGTAAAATTAAACACACACACACACACACACACTTTATTAGTATAGGCTTGTGTGGGGCAAGGTCTCTGAACGAGGGACATCTGCTTGCTTACTGACTGGACTTTTCCAGTGTGATAGAACCTGAGATCCCAAGATCAGTATTTTTACTTTTCCATTACACAGTGGATGATTTTTTATAATATGACAAGAAAGCATCTCAGTCAAACATGGTATCTTACCTTCAGGAAAATAATTTTGTACATACCCTATACTTTGACAGGTCAATCCTTAAAGAGTTATGCAACTGATCCAATAGTTTTATGAATTTTTCCCTCTGTACAGAGCAAAAACAAAATAGGAGAACAGAAGTAAATGGTCATTCTAAAAGTAACCCTCAAAACAACTCTAGGAGTTATTTTCCTCATTTTACAGAAAGGAAGGTTCAAAGATATAAAAAATTTATCTAAGGTGATAGAGCTAGTATGTGACAAAACAGTGATTCAAATGCAGATAGCTTTCACAACAGAACCAATCTCTTGCCAATAAGCCACACAGACTCTCTGTGATGAATAAGAAAGTATCCAAAAAGTTGCTTTCAGGGGAAAGAGTCCAGAGAACTGAATCACCACTGTACTAATTCACAACAATATGAGTCAGCAAGATAAAACATCAACTACCCCACACACCACTGTACCTCCTCAGAAATAAATTATTATTTTGAAATTTCTCCTACCTGTGGAAGCGGGAATAGCTATTGTTCTCATCAAGAACAATTTCAAAAAGCACTTTCTTTTTGGTAACAAGTATAGACTTCATAATCTGAAAGTACTGATTGCCTTTCCAGTATGTTTATGATTTAGTATTTAAAAAAACATATATATAAAACATTAAGCAAAAAAACAAAACAAAACAAAACACAAACAAAAAACTAATACTTCCCTCTGAGGCTATCTCAGTGTTGGACTGACCTCTTCATAGGATCTGAAAATAATGAGTTTCCTTATAAGTCTAAAGATGAAGTTATGTTGATTAAATAAAGTAAATAAATTAGATAAAATAAAAACATCAAAGTCACACAAAGTTTATAGGTAGATGATCCCCCATTCTGAGTCTCAGATTTTAATCAAAAATAAAAAGAAATAAGAGAGTGGAAGTAAGAGCAAAGGTCTCTGCCTACATGAGTATTCTGTAAATAACAAAGTGTACTTTGGAAGATACTGGCCGAAGCAGAAACTTCCTAACACTTTCACATAAAAGGTAGATTTATGGGGTTATAACTCATTCTTTGAAGTCAGTGATTTTGATGAAGTGAGCTATTAACAGAAGTTGATGAACTGTTCCTAAGTTGAAACTCCAATTTTCTGAATAAACTACTTTTATCTGGTTCATATGTCAGACAATCAAACTTGATATTATTTTCTGTGTTAACCCCTTGCGGAGACAATGAAAGAGCCTAAGAAATGAAACTTGCCTTCAAGATGCTTGCCATCTTATTAGGCAGAAGACTCTTCAGTAAAGCTACTGAAAACTGCTGATGAGTTAAAGGTCTTAGATTTTCCTTTCCCACTTTCCCTCAGACTTTCCCAGGGAAAGAGGTGAACTATATTGTCTTTTTATTAACCCTCATCCCCCAAACACGTGGGTCAGTAGCTCTCAATCAAAAGAGAAAACCCTAAGAACGACTACCATCATCAGTTTAGGCCACAGTAAAGTTAACCATTCAATAACTGTAAAAGTTAATGTGCTCACGTCATGTCTTAAGATGCTTTATCTACCTCTGTGATTGGTATAAATCATCAAGACAGCTGACATGACCCTAGTAAGTCACATTAATGCCCGAGTCACTAGCCCTGTTATATACACTGGTAGTGACTGTTCTGGTTGTGTGCTTGATATCCATTTCCATTCTTCCTTACTACTAGAACCTTGTAATTAAAATGTGGCCATTCTGAAATACCTAACTTCATGACCTCTTTTCCTACAGGAATGGTCATGCAGTATGATTTTGGCTAATGAGATATATATAGTTTATTAAAGGGGATGAACCCAGTTAGCACATTACCATGAATTATTATTTGGAAAGACTCTAAAAGAATGCTTGCCAGGCACTGTTGTTGTATTAGTGTTCACTATGTAACTCCTTGTCAGGCTTTTCTCCATCTGCCCTGTGTCCCTCTCCTTTCTTCCACCTGAAACTCAGACTAGACACGTGAAGGTAAAACAGTCATGTTACCTTCAGATAAAAAGCTAAACAAGCAATTAGGTGTGGTGGAGCAGGACGCCCCCATACCTTACCTTAGCCCTGTCTGCCCACCCTTTCAAAAAATTACAATCCTGAACAGCTACCCTCATCCTGAATTCCTTATTACTTCTGGACTTGGGATCTACGGAGAAAAAAAAAAAATTGTATTTCATGCAGCCAAACAGAATTCTGACTGACACAGATCACATGTGTGGTCTTCCTACCTCAGTCTTCAGTGCCCAGCTGGAAAATTTACATTCGAGGAACACAGAAAACTGTGGAGAAAACTGCCAGGCTTGTTGTCGCTAAATCCCAGACAATATCAGATGATATGAAATTAAAAGTGTGCTACTGATTACATCTTCATAGAGATTCTTTAAACAGAAGAGCAGCTTGAAATTTAATTGTATTTATTATAATTCTATTTAACTATAGTGAGACCGCATTTGCAAGATCTGAGGAGGCCTATTTCCTGCACGGTGTGATTTGAGGAGTAACAAAAGACTGGGTGATTAAAAAATGATTCTCCTGAGGGGCATGCCACAACATCTGAAGCCTCCATGATACTCTGTTCTTCACATTAGGTAATGTCTACACATGCCTTGTATTTAGTAGCGGGCCAAATCAATCACAATACTGTTACCAGTTAGCAAAAACTTAGGTTTAATTAGTTGATAAGAATAATTCTAGGGGTGCCTGGGTGGCTCAGTTGGTTAAGCATCTGACTCTGGATTTCCCCGTGAGTCATGATCTCATGGTCATGAGGTGGAGCCCCAGCTGGGCCTCATGGAGCCTGCTTGGGATTCTCTCTCTCCCTCTTTCTGTGCCCCTCCCCTGCTCACACATGCTCTCTCTTGTGCATGCTCTCTCTTTCACAAAATAAATAAACTTAAAAAAAAAAGTAACTCTAGACCAGGGGTCAGGAAACTGCCTCTAAAGAACCAGGTAGTAACTCTTTTCAGCTATTAAACTCTGCCACTGTAGCACAGTGCTCCCAGAAACAATATACAAACAAATGGGCATGGCTGTTCTCCAGCAAAATTTTGGTTTTTTGGACAGTGAAATTTGAATTTCATATAATTTTCATGTGTCGCAAAATAATAGTATTCTTTTGATATTTAAAAGCCATTTAAAATGTGGAAACCATTCTCACCTCGCATGTGGGCCATGCAAACAAAACCAGCTGGTGGGCCAGTTTTGGCCCATGAGCACAGGGGAGATTTTGAGTAGGGGACAGTGGTCGCTACCTCACAAGTGCATTAAAATCAACAAGAAATGTAAACATATCACCCTGGTATCCTGGGAGTTGTAGAAGGAAATGTTCTTCTGAGGAAGGGGTGTAAAAGCCTCTGCCTCATTCTCAGCTGCTCTTTTCCCTTTCTTTCTTATTATCTCACTCCCGCAGCAGGGGTTGATTTAACTTGAATCTAATGATGCTTCAGCACTGGGGGCTACAGTGATGGTGTCAGTGACTAACAAATGTCATCAACTGAAAAGTATTTAAGGAGTCCCTTCACAGGCAAGTTTGAAAAGCCCTGAGATGGAATCATTCACCGACCTAGAGACTCTCAATGTTTCCCTCACTTTGACTAAACTTTAGAAAGGTTTTTCCTGACTCTAGGCCCTGATGTCTTAATTTTTGAGCATTCTCTTTAAAAAGCCTAACTGTAATTCTTCCTCTGTCCCTGGGAAATGTGAATGTGTTTCAAAGCCTCTTGCCAGGTTGCTTTACAACCCAGAGAAGTCTTCCCCAAGTACTTGGGAGCTATCCCTCTGAAAGGTAATCATCAAAGAGATAGTACCCGTATCACCCAGGATCTATGAGAGGGTAGGAGACTAATTTTGTTGGGTGTCCATTAGTAAACACAGATAGCCTCATCAGAAAAAGATATGTGCACACCCAAATATAATTGAGTGTGCTGGACACATGCCAATGATCAACCTTCCCCTTGAGAGCCTCAGATATTTTTTTTCTCCTAAATACTGGATTATCTTTTTTCAATAAGAATGGTATTTCAGGATTTTCATCATATGAAGAAGTGATCAAAGAATCTGAAGTCAAAAACTCTAGAAAAACTCTTAAAGAGATGTATCAGGAAGTTAATGAAAATATTATGCTGTTTTTCTGGAATCTATAATATTTGTAGTGTTTGTTATAATTTATAATTCATTGGCATTCATTTTTTTTTCATTAAAAACGAATAATTTTCTGTTTCCTATTGACAATTTGTATTTTTCTTAAAAACAGTCTTATCAGGGGCACCTGAGTGGCTCAGTCAGTTAAACTTCTGCCTCTTAATCTCAGCTCAGGTCACGATCTCACAGTTTGTGAGTTCAAGCCCCACATCAGGCTCTGCACTGATGGCACAGAGCCTGCCTGGGGTTCTTTCATTCTCTCTGCCCTTCACCTGCTTGAGAGCTCGATCTCTCTCGTGCGCTCTTTCTCTCTCAAAATAAATAAATACACTTTTAAAAATATTAAAAAAGAATCTCATCAAATTATATAATGTTTAGGAAGCACAAAACCTAGATCCACCTCTCCCCAGAAATAATCATTTGTCAAGTCATTAAAAATGACTTCTAAAATGTTTCCCACACACATTTTCTCCTTTGCCACAATCTTCATTTTCTCTAAGCCATTAGCACAGCATTACTTTGCTTTGTCAGGACTAGCTTATCAGCCCTATCACTAATTTCCATCTAGTCCTCCTGTATTCAACACCAGAACTGTTTTACTCATTTCACCTTCTTTCAGTGTGGCTTCCAGTAGTTCTGAGACTGGAAAACTAAACATCATATTTCCCAAACTCCTTTGCAGCTAGGCTTATGCAATTATCTTAGTTTCTGCCTATTAGATACATGTGCACTGCTACATTTGGAAAGCAGATGAGTGATGGAGGCCTAGTTCCTGCTTCTTGGTTTACTTGGGCTGCTAAGTCCTGGAGACATTCATTTCCCAGTATCTGGTCACTAGCTTTGTGGTCTCAGACATTCTGCTGCATTAGCAGAAGCAGCCTTCTGATTCATCACCTCCCCAACTGTAAGAAAACTCACCACTTCTCTTAAAATCAGTTTCAAATATCAGTGATATTTTGAGGATTATTACAGAAAGATCTTCCTTGAGTCCCAAATGATATTATAAGCATTTAATTCCCTGTGCCAAATCCCTTTCTACTTAAAGTTTCTAACATTGTGTCTATTACTACAACTGAACTGTGTCTGATATATATCCTCTCTCCCCCTTCTGCAACATTTCCTTAGTTAGTTATCTTTCTAAATCAAAGATTATACCCTAAGCTTCAAGAATGACATCCAAACATCTCTGTAGGTTTTAAAGGCCCTCAACACTCTAATGTCAACCCAATAGCACAGTTTCTTCTTATACTACCTACCTTTGTTGTTTTTGTTTTAATTTTTTTTAATGTTTATTTATGTTTAAGAAAGAGACAGAGCATGAGCAGGGGAGGGGCAGAGAGGGAGGGAGACACAGAATCTGAAGCAGGCTCCGGGCTCTCAGCTGTCAGCACAGAGCCCAACACGGGGATCAAACCCAGGAACCGTGAGTGAGACCTGAGCCAAAGTTGCAGGCTTAACTGACTGTGCCACCCAGGAGCCCCTCCACCATCCTTCATTCTATTTGCCCTACTTAGTAGGCAGGCTACCTTACACACACTTTGAACTTATTTTGTATCTTTACTTTGGTCTTTACTCAAATGTCTTCCCAGACCCAAGGTAGCTTCCCAACTACTTCTTGGACAGTGGAAAAATATTACTCATCCCTAAAAGCCCTGCTCCTTTTATCACACTTTCATCAGTCCCTGAAAAGTATCAATCACTTGATCCTCTTCAATCTCTCAATATCAAAGCCTCCTTTGATACTAATCACACTTTGGGAGTGACTTAGGGTTATTGTTCCAGATGGTTAAGTGACTATCCCATTAGAACATGAACCTCAGAAAGTAGACGTCAACGTTTATCATTCAATCCCTTTACTACTTGCCACAGTGCCTACTGCTATAGGGAACACATAAATACATATCAAATGAACAAGTGGACAAATAAAAGAACATATGGAATGGTAAAGAAGTATTTACTAGCTTATTTATTTTTGCCCAACAATGGCTGGATCAGAGACCCAGGGAAAAAAAATGAGCTCAATAAACACCAATATAACTAATAATTTGTTATGTGTACTTTAAAATAACTCACTAAATAAGTTTTCTAAAGACTCTCCTGTCAAGTTGAGATACTGAGCCCAAACTCAGAGTTTTCTTCCTTTCTAACCCTTGATCTACCCATGGTGTTTTCAATAGCCATGAGGATGTTTCATCCAATAAACTTCTTTAATCTTCTTGACTGCAAGTAACCTTTACATTCAATGATATGCTGCTAAATCATCTCTTCAAATGAAAAATGCCTTCATGTTTAGTATTTGCCAATGTCCATGATGTTAATATTCTCAGTACTTCTGGTTTCAAAAAATGGCTATGCTACATAACTAGCTTGCATTATTCTTGAAAATTCACCAATCAGTGCCTGTGAGAAGATGTAAGCTATAACTTAAGCTATTGAGTTTTACACTCAATTTTCAACAGCATATCCCAGAGCCACATCTTGGACCCAAGACTCCCCTTTGTAATTTTAACTGAAATGTATCATGTTCCTATCAAAATCCTTTAACTCTGGCTCACCTGCTACAACTTCACAAAACGAGACCCCAGGCTGCATCATCTCAACGTCTCTGTTGACAGCTTCACTCACCCTTCAATTGATTTTTTTTTATAAAGTTTATTTATTAATTTTGAGAGAGTGCGAGCCAATGAGCAAGCAGGGGTGGGCAGAGAGAGAATCCCAAAAGCAGGCTCTGCACTGACAATGCAGATGTGAGGCTTGAACTAACAAACCATGAGATTAAGACCTGAAGTCAGACGTTTAACCAACTGAGCCACCCAGATGCCCCTCCATTGCCTCTCTTCTACAAAATTTCAACCTAGAGTCAATATAATCAACTTCCCAAATCTGTTACATGAGCATCAGAATGCTGAAAACTTCTGAGAAAATCTCAAAGCCACCTATATTGTTGTGACAGTAAGTTTATGCTCCTCAAATGATACATCAAATGATACCTTCAGCTTTACTAGGAATTCCTCTTCCACGGCCCTGAAGCATTTCTCTTTCTACTCCCTTTGGTAACTTATCCAAACCTTGCACAGCATCCTTCACCTGCCTCTGTATTATAGTCTTTGCCTTGCAGATGAGCATTTCCTGTTCTTGTAGACAACCACAGGGATTAGGGAAATGGGGTATGACACCCCAGCTTTTCACTCCTATATCAAAAATTCAGCATTCTCTGCAAGAACACGGATACTATTCCCGAAATTTCAGAACAGAACTTGTCCTTTCTCATTCCAAAGAACGTCTCTCCTTTTGTCTCTTTCACTACCTTTCTTCTTTCTCCTCTGGGAACTCACTGCATCACCTGTTTTCCATCAGATAAATCTGCAACTTGACTCTCACAACTACTCCCTTTCCTAATAATCTATAAACATGTGTAAATTTACCTTTTTAAATAAAAAAATTCTGACCCAACAAGACAGGAAAAATAAAATCTCTTTATTCATAGCAAAATCTTCCCTTGCCCAATCTTCCCCCTTTTCATTTCACTTAACAGAAGAGTCTCTATGTCCTCAGCCACATTCACCCTTTGATTCACATGTTTATTATAAAATATAATGATAATATAGGAAAGTTTTACAATTTTAGTATAAACATGAATAGAAAGCAAAACCACAAAATATCAGCTGTCATCCTACCAGGTGGCTGTATCATTGGCATTCTGGCACATTTCCATCTAGTCTTATTTCTAAAACAGTGTGTATGTTGTTTTTTCAGTGTTGGAATTAGACTGTATAAAGAATTTTGTGGGTTTTTTTTTTCACTTGGCATTCTATCATGGACATTGCTCATTTTTATGTACTTTTCTTTAAAAACATGATTTTTAGTGATTGCATTATATTTTAGTGAATAGAGGAACCTAATTTACACAAGCATTCATCTATGTCATTCACTGAAGGACCCTGTGAAATTAGGCTTCAATATCAACTGCTTCAGTCAATAATCACCTCCTACTTGCCAAATACAAAGAGGTCGTTTATTTCCCCATCTTACTTTAACTTTAGCAACAGTTGAAAATGTTATATACTTCTCTTTTCTCAAAATAGTTTTCCTTTGTCTTTTTATAATATTACATTCTTTTATTATCATTTTCATTCAATTTCTCTAACCATTTTCCTCAACAAACTTTGCTTGTTCCTCTTCTTCACACCCAAGCGTTCTGTCCTTTTCACTTCATTCCTGATCATTTTTCACCCAAGCCATGATGAGAAATAGCAACTGTACACAACAATATCTGAATTGTAAGACTGATATTTTTTCTTAAGTATATATTTGTTTACAATTGTCATAAGAAAGCTTTCTCCACTGGTTTATTATTTGGAAAATCAAATGTCTGAGTTACACTTTTGAGAAGGATAAAAAAGGGCCAACGTAATGATGTTCCTGAGTCACAAGCAACAGATCAAATTCAGAATTCAGGGAAAGAACTTGGGACCATAAATTGGAGGTGGGAGACTTTATACTTAGATATATCTGACTAAACAAATTGCATTACTTTCAATAGGTCGAGAAATATATAGTCACATTTACACACCAAATTTACAATTTATGAAAATGTACTTTGAAAAAACATTCTCTTTTTTTGGCCCTCTTCTAAAATAAGTTATTTGACGCACAAAATAAAGTTTTTATAATCATGTTGTCACTGAAAAGTAATGAAATCAATTTGGTTTCTCCTCTTTGGGTCGGCATGAAGTTCTATCTCATTTTCCTCCAGGTAGCTTTTAGGATACATATTAATCACAAAGACACATCTTCTATTTCAGAGGTAGAAAAGCTCAGCGTTCCACAAGATTGGCTTATTCTCTACAGTGTATCCAGGCAGAATATTAAAAGCAAAACAATTTCATAACAGAGTGCTTTATGTTACAGGTGAAATCTCAAGACAATCCTGTTACCAAGATGAGGTTTTGGTTTTGTTTTCTTACACTTTTAAAAAATGTTTCCTTATTTATGAGAGAGAGAAAGAGAGAGAGAGAAAGAGAGAGAGAGAGAGAGAGAGAGAGAGAAAGAGAGAGAGAGAGAGAAAGAGAAAGAGAGAGAGAGAGAAAGAGAGAAAGAGAGAAAGAGAGAAAGAGAGAGAGAGAGAGAGAGAGAGAGAGAAAGAGAAAGAGAGAGAGAGAGAAAGAGAAAGAGAGAGAGAAAGAAAGAGAGAGAGAGAGAGAAAGAGAGAGAAAGAGAGAGAGAGGGAGAGAGAGAGAGAGAGAAAGAGAGAGAGAGAGAGAGAAAGAGAGAGAGAGAGAGAGAAAGAGAGAGAGAGAGAGAGAGGGAGAGAGAGAGAGAGAGAGAGAAGAGAGGCAGAGAGAGAGGAAGGGAGAATCCCAAGCAGGAGCTGTGGTGTCAGCACAGAGCCGAACACCAGGCTTGATCTCATGAACCAAGAGATCATGACCTGAGCCGAAATGAGGAGTCAGATGCTTAAGTGAGTCACACAGGCACCCCAAGATGAGGTTTTTATGACAAAACTGTTCTAATCGTCTGTTATTAGTCATAACAGTATATTATTGAGCTGACCAGGGAATGTTCTTTGGTCCTGACTTTTACAAGAGTCAATGTGTCTAACAGAAGTAGCTGCTAGTACACTGTTTTACACTGTAGGTAAGGGCAAGAGAGATGAAATTTTCAAAACTTATATTTATAGACCATTTTCAGCTTTTACGAGCTGGCTTCTCTATCTTTAATGTCATTTGATTCTCATCTTCAGTTTAAGAAACACATTAGAGCAGTAGTTACCTTCATTGAGCAGACTGAGAAATTGAAGCTTGAATGAATGGACTTGCTTGCTAAATTTGACTACAAACTCAAATTCCGTGACTCCTAACACAGACTGCTTTTTTCTATTAGTGCTTAATCTGATCTGTCATTAAACAACTACTTTTTCCTTTGATTCATTCCAACTCATCTCACATGCCTCACATGCATTTTCTTTTAGATGAAAAGGACAGGAAAAGAGTATACACAGCAGCACATTTTTTCCCCTACTGGCTTCACACATTTTTATTTGCTGAGTCTCATTTGTTTCTACTCTATGACACATACCCCCAAATTTAATTTCTAACAACATAATCAATAACAAAATCTATTCAGTGAACCAATTTGGAAGTGCGGTGGAAAAATTAACTATGGTGTCATGAAAATCATTTTGCTATAGTGGAGCTTGGTTTCATGTATACACACATACGCATGTGAGAATAAAACTACCTGTCTCACAGGGTTATTGAACAGAGCTACTAACTACCAGTTGCCATACTCAAAACCTTGGGAATCTCTCCAGAAAGCTTTCCCTTTCCTTCACTGTCCATATCCCCAAAGACACTATGTGCTATTGATTTGATGCCATGAAAAGCTCTGCAACATGTCCTTCATTCTCCATTTTCACTAGTTTTGTCTTAGTTTAGATCTTCATCATGTTACTCTGGTTACTATTAATTTATGTCTTGTCAATTTCAATTCCACAAGGCTTATAGAGAATGAGTTCCAGTGACAGGTGCAACAGATAAATATTTGCATTTCCTGGGGCGCCTGAGTGGCTCAGTCGGTTAAGCGTCCGACTTCGGCTCAGGTCACGATCTCACGGTCCGTGAGTTTGAGCCCCGCGTCAGGCTCTGTGCTGACAGCTCAGAGCCTGGAGCCTGTTTCAGATTCCATGTCTCTCTCTCTCTCTGACCCTCTCCCATTCATGCTCTGTCTCTCTCTGTTTCAAAAATAAGTAAACGTTAAAAAAATTTTTTTTTAAATATTTGAGTTTCCTTAGGATTCCTGCATTTCTGCTTTTCAATGAGTCCTTGCTGCATTTGAATATTTCAGGTGGACATCTTAATTAGGTACAGAGAGTTCTTCAACTCTATACACCTACTATGATTTACTCAGAAGACATGCTAATAACTATCAATAGCAGTAAGAACCAAGAGGAATTATAAATGGAGACTAACAGATTCCAGAAAAGTCAACCAAACTCACTTTTACCAGGGAATAGCATCTGAAATGATGAATCCTAAATTTGCATACATGGAGAAAGTTCTATAAAATCCCAGTACTCTATCACAAAATTTATGTGTTTCCTTCTTGGAAAAGGTCATTCCAGATAGGGAGATTTAATCCCTATTGAATATGCCAATTGGCTGCCAAAATTATTTGCAGAATATTATTTTAATGAACTTTTACCTTCTCCCCACTACACTAAGAGTCCCTAAGAAGTGCCTCCTGCAATAAGATTCCAAGAATATCTGGAATCCCTAGTCCCTTGAAAATGTAACTCCTGTAAACTAGTAAAAATTTTAAAGTCCAAAAAATACTTACACCAAAGTTGGTAGCAGCAAATCGATCTGAGGCAGAAACCTGTACATTTGTTGCAACTGTTGTGTGAGCATAGAAAGCATTTATATTCGCCAACAAGGTGCTCATGACAGCAGGGACACCAGGGCACATGTATTTAGAAGACAGACATGAAAAGTGCCTATAAGACAAAAACATTAAGCACTTTTAAAACATAAAGCAATTAATTCACATAATGGCATACCCTCTAATGTCAGCAATTAATTCCCCAACTATATCTATGAAAAAAAGAGAACACTCCCACGATCTCTACTAAACGAAAGAGAAAGCAATTTCGGCTTTTAAAAATTTCTCATTCACAAATGTGAAGTGGTTTAATTAGAATGTGATTTGCCACAGGGATGAGTGCATAATTCCTTTCAACTGTGGGAGTTTTGTGTGTACACACGCAAAGTGCACTTTCCAGGGGAATCCAGCACAGTGGGAAAGCCATTATACAGGATCCTCCCCTTCTTCAGCAACTATGCCGTCATTTACTTCAGTTCCCGAAATGCTGCATTTTAACCTGAATGTCCTTTTATACTTGTATTTCTATCATACTGAAGATGCAAGGTCTCCCCTTTCACCGCCTATCTACTGAGTAAGTGAATTCAACATCTGACTTGAGTCCAGTTTCTGGGCTTTTGTCATAAAGGAATACCTTCCATAAGCATTTCTGTTTTCTTAGCATTTTGTTACAGCCAGGATCTAATAAAGCAAACAGAAGAATGGTGAGGGCAGATTGAATTATGCCAGCTTTAGGCTTAAAGACCATTCCTTTTAAACCCTGAATAATAGTATCATTCACAGACATCAGAAGCATCAAGTGTTCAATTCTGTTACTTCTCTCAAGAAAAACTGTTTCATTTGAACTATAACAAAAGACGTGAAAACTGAAAACACAGCTTAAGATAAAAATGCACAGATAAAATACTCATGGAAGGAAGAAATTTTCAGTTTGTTATCTGAACCTATTTTGTTCTCATGCCTCAGCAATTTATCCTCCACTTAATCATCTCTGAGGTCTGTATTATTGAACACAAACACAGAGTGTGCATGCATAAATGAAATGCCCTGAATGGCACCTCCAAACAAATGGATGGTCCTAGAAATGGTGGCTTCTCTTAAATTTCAGTCAGGCTACTCACTGAACTCCTCAGGATACTGGCTGATCAAAGTAGGTTAAAGTTTTAAACATGGATCTTTGAGGATTATGAAAAACAAAGTACGCCACAGTTGTTACATGAGGTTTTGCAATTTAACCCCAGAAAGATTAATACTGATTGCTTCTTTTAGGTAAATGATACATATTTTGACTGTAAATAGGAGGTAAATACCTAAGGGAAACAGTAAGAAACTCAAAGACCAGAACTTTATTATCCTGAACATGCATTACTTATTTTTTTTTAATGTCCATTTATTCTTTGGGAGACAGAGAAAGAGGGAGACAGAGAGGGAGACAGAATCCCAAGCAAGGCTCCGCATGGTGAGTGCAGATCCCAAGGCAGGGCTTGAACTCAGTAAACTTGAGATTATGACCTGAGCAGAAATCAAGAGTCAGATGCTTAATCAACTGAGCCAACCAGGCACCCCTAAACATGCATTATATATTTAAAAGGATACTGGAGGTCACCAGGATGAATAATCTTGTTCGTGGCTTTGAAAAATGGATCCATGCCTCCTAATCCAGCTGAGTTACTTAGTATTTACTTGTGGTAGCTGCTACCCTCTGATTTTTGGGGCTCAATTAGGGTGGCAGCAGTTTGGCAGAGACTTTGAGCAGAAATAAAGGAGAAACATAATAAATATCCTGCTGAAGGCATTCAGAGTGAGAATTTTGTAGGTGAAATTGAAAGTTTTATAATGAAGATGACACAATTATTGAACGTCGTTCACCGCTATAAGCAATCTGAGGGAAAAATGAGTGTAATATGGGAAGATGGGGGATACAAACAACCAAGTTTGCCTATTTTATACTTTGAGTTGGTAAGCCAATGTTTTAGTGATGAAAATTCTCATTGCTTTTGGGGCCCCAAAGCAGTTTTAACACCACAATGAGAGATGTGATTTTGAGTTATATAATTTAATACAATCCTTGCTATGTACCTATCATTGATGTTAATACATATTATTCATAAAATTATAAAAACAGTAAAAATAATTTTTTTTTACACTTTGAAGTTTTCTTAGGAAACAACTTCAATGTATAGTTAAAAGGTAGGGTTATAATACTTTCTCTTATTAGAAGTGATTACAAATAAAATGGATTCTAGTGTTTTTCCATCCTTTAATCTTTCCTCCATTTTTTATATTAAAGGCATCTGTCCATACTACTCTCCCTTCAATAACTACACACTTACTGTAGCTCTGGAATGATTCTTCATGATAGGAATCTAGAGGTGATTAAAACATGTTCCTGGTATAAAATATGCATACCCTAATTGAGAGGCACACACCTTAAACACTAATTTTCTCATCTAAGAGAAAGTGCTGTTCCAGAGTATCTAAAGTTTGGGTGCTATTACTGAGGTATCCACAGGCCAGAGGAAGGTACAAAGCCTGATGGAGGACAAAGCTTCAAAGGCTGAGTTGAGCCCACTAGTGGTGAGACCACAGAGGAGAAGTGAGAGGGAAATGCCTGAGCCAAGGTCTAGGGGATTAGAGTTCATGTAATGGCCATGCAAGAGTGAAGAGTTTAGTATCCCTAGAATTTGGTTCAATAAATATTTATTCAACATATCTAAAGGTGAGACACCATGTGAGGCACTGGATATATAGTAATGAATCCACTTGCAGACGAATGGGAGAATCAGTTCTATAAGAAATATAATACAACTATGTACATGTTATGAGAAAGAAAAGCCTTACAGAGTGCTAAGGGACAGTATGTTAGAGTGTGCATATTGTGGTCTGGTGGGTCAGGGAAAGGTCAAGGAAGACTCTTTGAAATGAGACTGGGCTAACAGTTAATGCGTAACTACGAGACAGCCAAATCAAGCATAGGGCTTGCTGTCACTGATAGGTAAAGGATGTATTCCAGGGGAATGGAATAGTATAAACTAAGGCATAATAGGGAAAAAATACCATGTACAGTGAACCCTAGAAATTTTAGGTTGGTAGATCCCAAATTTCCAAGAGAATATTCTCTGCCAAGTTTGACCAAAACCAAAGTGAGGGTGTGTGTAGGACAGTCTCATGAAATATGTTAGGCAAGTTAGATCTAATTTATAGATCAAAGGACTTTTTCAAACTAAAATTCAAAATCTTAGAGTCAGTGTAAGTAAAAAATTTAAAAAAAAATTAAATCTCCAAGGAACTCTAGCTGTTCACATGGATAGAAAGTGAATTTTTTTTTAGGTTATTTTCTATTTTGAGAGAGAGAGCACAAGCAGGGGGAGGGGACAGAGAGAGAGAGAGAGGGAGAAAGAATCCCAAAGGCTCTGAGCTGTCAGCACAGACCCTGATGTGAGGTTCGAATTCACAAACCATGAGATCATGACCTAAGCCAAAATTGAGAGTCAGGTGCTTAACTGACTCACCCACCCAGCTGCCCCATGATTGTTGAATTTTAAATAGATGATCTTGGCTTTGATGAAACTTTAGTAGGATGGTTTAAAGAAGGTGAGACTAGAGAAGAGAGCTCAATTAGGAGGCTGTACAGGGAAGGGAGGGTGGGTGTCTGAGTTAGGGTAGTAGTTATACAAATATGGAGGAGAGAATGAATTTGAAAAACACTGAAAGAAGACAAATTGTCAGGGCATGGTGATTGAGGAGGGCTGAGAGGTAGGGAAGAGAAATGGTTACGCTCAAAGGTTTCAGTGCAGGTAACGGGTACTTTTGCTATGTGGGCTGAGAACAAAACAGGACAAAGGAATTATAAGGTGGGAATTATGTGTTGAGTTTGACCTTAGGGTACTTGTAGAGGTTTCACATAGGAATGCCCATCAGCTTATTGGATACTTGAACTGGACAGTTAGATTTAAGGGTCACTAAGTATATTGGAACCAGTCAAAACCATGAAAAAGGATAAGGTCATCCAGGAGGATTATGCAACATAAAAAGAGAAATGTCAAAGTGTGGAACTTGAGAAACACCAACATGTAAGGAACTTGTGAAAGGAAAAAAAAATAAGTGAATTCTATGACTAAGGGCAAAGGAAAAAAACAGATGGGTTTAAGGAAAGTCAGGACACTGGAATCAGGGAAACCATGGGAATGAGAAGTTTCTTTGCAGGTGAAGGATGATTGATGCTGTTAGGTTCAGTGAGGAAGTCTTACAAGGACAGAAAATAGACTATTGGACTTGACAAACACACTTAATTGTGACCTTAACAAGATCAATGTTAGTGGAGAGACAGGATGCACCAAGAGGAAACAGGATGAAAAGTGGGGAGGTGCCAGGGGTGACCAAGGTAAAGTGGGTCAAGGACAGATTCTGTTGGTCTCAAGCTAAGGAATTTTCACATTCTCATGTGGACTATATGAAGTTGGCAGAGATTTTTGCCAAGGGAACTGACATTATCAGACAAATTTGGAAAGGTGACTCTGAAGTGGTGTAAAGATAAATTCAAACGAGTAGGTATTAGATGCAGAAAAAACAATTTAGGAAGACATAGAAGCAAAAAAATGACATTTTCACCCTGCTTGCAATATGACTAAGCCATTCACATACCACACTAAGAAGTAACAAAATATTTTGTACCTTGAGATAATCTAAAACTCACAGAATCACATTTCTGAATCTCTAAGATATAAAACTTGAATAATTCTTCTATGAAACCTAAACTTTCTAACAAAACAGCTTTGAACCTGATTTTACCCATGTTATATCTGAAAACTTATTATGACTTCTGAAAATATGAAAACCAGGTTTGTGTCCCACCAAGAACAGCACAAGAATACCATGTAAACTAGAGAACCTTAGAAATGTTGTGTTATTTTGTTTTGTTTCGTTTTGCCAGTGCTTTTGAAGCCTGACTCCCTCTGTGCGTTTGCTGTAATTAAACATTTCTTTCCTTTTCTAATTTTTTTTTCCTTCTTAAGGTCATAGATAAAGTAAGGTGATTCAGGATTGGAATTCAGGCAATGTAAGTTCAAATCCGTATCTCTTAACTGCTAGAGTGTAGCTTTCTCATAATTTATCCTCTTCCTTCTCTCTTCAATGTTGTGTATTACTTGTACATGCATCTGTTTCTTTCAGAATATGTTTAGTTCATGCTTGGTTATCATCTTATTCACCC
Source organism: Panthera onca (assembly GCF_046562875.1). NCBI lineage: Eukaryota > Metazoa > Chordata > Mammalia > Carnivora > Felidae > Panthera > Panthera onca. Next base: position 49,983,155 of record NC_138344.1, read on the forward strand.
CTCCTCTAGCCTACTGTTTTTCTTGTACAGAGGAGATGACCAATGTTTATTAATGAAAACAAAAGCAAAGTGAGCCAAAGGTATTGGCTATGTAGAGTTAGAGTGTACATTGTATGTGGTTGATTACCTTGAGTATGACAGTTTACCAAAACATCTAACTGCTTTGTAAACATTTGTTGAAGTGCCTGGCAGTTAGTGCCATGATGATGACAATAACTATGAAGGTTAATAGCATTGTGCTTATAACTGCTATATATTTTAAACTTTCCAGAGCATTAGGCATGTATTCGTCTTTGACAACAGAAATATTTTGCTTTCTGATTTAAATTTAATTGAGATAATTTCTGGGGAACAACTGGAAGTAGCTAGCTGCATATGATTCATCCCTTGAAACTTCCCATGGAAATATCCAAGAAACCCAAAAAATAATGTGAAGTCATAAAAGCCCTAGAAATTAGGGTACCCATCTAAGATTCCCCAGTACCTGGGAGGACTCTGCCTAACATTAGGGCAGCTGGCTAGATTGAGAGATATTCAGCAGATGACTAAAGTCTAAACTCCTGAAGTGTTAACCTGACAAGACAGATAACAGGAGGATGTTTCTAACAACCACACAGCGTATACCCTGTAAAAGATTGGGGCCTCAGCTGCTGGCCAGCAAGGCTATCAATGACTTCACTATTCCAAGGTGATGGCTTCCCCAGTCAGGAAAGAGCTGTCTCTGTTTCCCACACCTACTCCCTCTACATCCATTAAAGGGTACACAACTCCCAAGATTGTAATACAGCTTGTGCAATAAGAAATAGGTAATGGGATTGAAGCTAGTTAGAAAAACAGGGCTGGAAGAACACTGGGAACAGTATATCCTGGGAATTATATAAAATCTTTTACATTTTGCTTCCAGCAAGACAAGAATTCACAGGTTGTTTAGATCATCCGGCGGGGGGGGGGCGGGGGGGGGGTGGGGTGGGGAATCCAACTCTACTAGTTGGAGAGTCCACCAACAGGAGCAGGTAAGTATCTTTCACCAATCTAAAGGAGAGCTGCATTTAAATAAAGTTATGGGAAAGAGTACAACATTTTTAGAGGCTTGACTTCCAGTTCAAGGTCTGCAGATGAATGCTGACAATACCCAGGTGGTTAACGAATACTGATTCCAAAGGAACCCTGTAAGTTGCCAAATAGGCAAGAGGCAAACACCTTTGTATATTATTTTCACATTCACACATGCATGTACACACATGCACACATAGGTATAGGCAAAAAACAACCAAAATCCTGGCAGGAAACAGTATTAATCAAAATGGTACAATGTTATGTCCAGATAGAGCTATAAAATTTTGTTTTTTTAAAAAATACATTTTGTATTTTAAAAATAATTTACCATTAACATGTTTTATTACCCTTATCAGAAAAGCAGATATATAAAACATATATTTTAAATTTTTTTTTTTCAACCTTTTTTATTTATTTTTGGGACAGAGAGAGACAGAGCATGAACGGGGGAGGGGCAGAGAGAGAGGGAGACACAGAATCGGAAACAGGCTCCAGGCTCCGAGCCATCAGCCCAGAGCCTGACGCGGGGCTCGAACTCACGGACCGCGAGATCGTGACCTGGCTGAAGTCGGACGCTTAACCGACTGCGCCACCCAGGCGCCCCTAAAACATATATTTTAAATGTTAATTCAACTTTTACCTATTATTGATTTCACAAGTCTTTTTGTAACTTAGCATGAAACAAAGCAACCCAACACTTCTCAAAATTTTATTTGATTGACTTAAGTAAAAATTCTTTATATTTTTCTTGTCTAAAAATACCTAAAATTTAAAGTACTATATATAATGTAAAAGTGTATAATCTGTATCACTCTTTAAAGTACTATTGAATAAGATTTTTACAAAAGAAGTCAGCAACAAATTACCAGTAAAATGTTTTTTCTTTCAAAGTTTATCACAGACCTTACTGGTTTCTGGTGAATGAGTAGATGCAAAAGAATTACTACATAATTACTGTAAAATAGATACTACTTTGATTTCACTAAATAAAATATATCAAGACTTACTTTTGAAGGTATTAATGGAATGATAGTTGCTCATAACTCCCTAAGGCAAAATACAAAGATGGTAATGGTGAAGACTGGACATCAAAGCAGGACAATGAGAAAAACCTAGTATTTCACTTAATGCTACTTTTCCTCCCATTAGTCCTTTACATCAGTTTTAAAATCAAATTGTAATAGTTTTTCTTAACTAAAATTGTAAGCAACGAAATTTTCATTGTTTGGTGAAAGGAAAAAGGTAAATAGATTAAGGTCATGAATATGATCCTTTTTAATTTGATCAGAATTGCATTGAACAAGTCTCACTATTTCTAAAAATTAAAGATACAGTAATTGCCATCTCTTAGAACTTACATGAAAATGTTCTTCTTAAAACTGGTGACTCGGGAGTTCATCAGTCAGAATACTAAGATTAAAAGTTTAAGCATTTGATCTACCCTATGACCCAGCAATAGCACTGCTAGGAATTTACCCAAGGGATACAGGAGTGCTGATGCATAGGGGCACTTGTACTCCAATGTTTATAACAACACTTTCAACAATAGCCAAATTATGGAAAGAGCCTAAATGTCCATCAACTGACAAATGGATAAAGAAGATGTGGTTTATATATACAATGGAATACTACTTAGCAACAAGAAAGAATGAAATCTGGCTATTTGTAGCAATGTGGATGGAACTGGAGAATGATATGTTAAGTGAAGTAAGTCAGCCTGAGAAAGACAGATACCGTATGTTTTCACTCATATGCAAATCCTGAGAAACTCAACAGAAGACCAGGGGGAGGGGAATGGGGAAAAAAAAGTTACAGAGAGGGAAGCAGCCAAACCATAAGAGACTCTTAAATACTGAACACAAACTGAGGGTTGATGGGGGGGTTGGTGAGAGGGAAGGTGGGTGATGGGCATTGAGGAGGGCACCTGTTGGGATGAGCACTGGGTGTTGTATGGAAACAAATTTTACAATAAATTACATATAAAAAATCACTTCCACAAAAAAAAAGTTTAAGCATTTGAAAAAAATGTTTAAGAATTTGATACTAATTTTAAAAAATTTAAAACACTAAAACTCAGAATTTCCAGGTCATTCTTAGGAGTAAATTTTTTCCCTGGTTGGTAAAAATACCTGTCTTTTTCTAGAAACTGTAACTAGGATTATGGTAAATTACAGATGGTACATTTTGGTACCAAAACAATATCCTACACTGAACTTGCCTCTTCACATTCACTTTTAACCTAACTGGTAAATGATTAGACAGTCAGTTTAACCAAGAAAATCATATGCATCAAGGTACATATTTCTTAGATGGTTGAAGGAAAAAAAGAAAAAGAGACTTAAATTTCACAGAAGGAAAAGTGTTAATCATGGTTAATGGCTATACTTGGAAACCTTAAAGAAATGGTCAGCATATTGCTTTTTAGTATGTGGGGAAGATAGAGGGATTATGGCTGGCCAGTTTAGAGATACCATGGCATAGGCATGATTCATTCTAATACTAGCTCTGATCTGTGACCTTAGAAAAGTAACTTTATCACCCCTAGATTCAGTTTTTCCATCTTTATAATAAAAGAGCAGTTAAAAGATCTGATCTTTCTAAGCTTTACCATGTTTTGCATTTCTGAATACAAATAATAGGTTATGTCCAGTCATATATTACTTCCTCCTACAATCAACATTTGATTTTATTGGAACCCATGGTTAATAGGAATGGCCAGAAAGAAGGGGGCAAGAAAGTTGTTTTGAAGCATCCTTTGCTCTTCAGGAATTTTCAGCTAAAAGGCTTCTAGGCAACCTTCAATTTGCCAGGAGTCTGACTCTGACTTTCTGTATGCCCCTTCTTTATGTGTGGTTACTGCCAAGGCGAAGCTTCTTGCTTCTAACCATCTCCTTAAAAATCAACTCCTTTTAAAGGCTGTAGTTTCAATGCTACTTACATTATTCTAGGAGGGAGAGGGAAAACAGAATTAAAAGGACAATTGGCCACTTAAAATGACTGAATATATCCTTGCAGCAAACCACCCCTTCAAATAGCACACCTTCAAATAAAATAGGTCAAAAAGTACTACTGTATTGTCTGAAAATGCTAATATTTCCCCACACAGACATGATTGAAAACAATGGATTAACAATGTTTAAATCACCTGACTTTGCTTTTCTAAGAAAACAGGGTTAGTGTCAAACCAATTAAACAAATGAAATTTCAGTTTCATGGGAAAAGTTAGATAGACAAACTCAAAAAGTGATGCTTAAATTGCCAATAATGAGATAGTTTCTGGAACGTTTTCAGTTATTAAAGTGATTGCTACAACATTATGATCCATTAATTCTCAAACATTACTGGCAAAATGTTGGGAAGTTATGTGTATTTCAAATAGCACATCTGTATTCAATTCACTTGCTATTGTTTTGTAGCTATCACGATAGAAAAAGTAAAAAAAAAAAAAAAAGAACAATCATCTAACTTACCTGCCTTTTCATGGATAATTGTCCCTAATCACATCATCTTGTGGTTTTCAAGGGATCGAAATGCCTTTGATTCAAAAGATCTAAAGGTCAATTATTTTTTAATAAGAATAAGAGCAGGGTGATTAGAAAGAAGCACCATAAAGATGACAATGAGTTTTAGACCCTTAGAAGATTTCAGAGAAACAATACAAGATGAAAGAAAAGACTATCTGTATTTCTAATGCTAGAAATACACTAAAATAGTATTTATCACGTTTGCTCCCTAAAATTCAAATTAGTATGCATGTCAGTGATTGTATGCATTCACTAAAGAGGGGGTCAAACATTTAAGGATCGCTTCTCCTTTGGCGAAATGCATCATAACTTTTCATAGATGCTAGGTATTGCTCAAACTCCATTACGGAGGTTTTGAGTAAGTATGAGGGCAGTGGTGGGAGACAGGAAAGTAATGAAATGTGTAGGGTTTAGAGGAACCACAGAAGTTGAAGAGCAAGTCAGGATGGGACCCTCAGGCTAACCATCAGCTTTCTCTGACATCTCTTTTCATCTATGCCTGGATTTAGTCCCTTCATGTCTATGCTGTTATAGTACTCACATATACTTCAATTATTCTGTCTTGTTGTTATTTAATTTCTTCCTCTTTGCTCTAGAGTAGGAGCTCACTGAAGCAAGAGATATCTTTTATCACTGTATCCCACTGCCCTGTATAACTAAGTCCTCATAATTAAATCCTCAGAATGTGTCTATCAAATAAATGAATTGTATCTTCTGGAATGTGGACTCCATTGGAGACTGGATCCTGACTTCTTGTTTGTTAATACATTCTTAGTGCCTAGAAAACTTCCATGGTAGGCTCTCAATAAATACATCTTACAGGAATGAATGATTCAATTAAGCAGCACTCTATTTAGAAACTAGGCTTATGCCTCAAACGGCTAAAATAGACTAGTGCCTTTAAAAAAAATGGTATCCCAAGAGTTCTGGTTCAAATATCAATTAGATAAATATGGCTAGTGCCAAAGTCAAGGTTGTTGAGGATACCAAGGTAAAAAACACTGACTTAATGCTTTTCACATTTGGTGTTACAGAAGCATGACCACGGTTCAACAAAAGCTCAGATTTTGTGACACACCCTGGGCTTCATTTTATAATAAATGAGACTCCTTAAACACTCAGTTAAAATATGTTTGACAGAAATCACCTCCAGAGGGCAATTTAATCCCTGATGCTGACATGGAATTCCCTGAGTGTGTTTATGGGTGAACAGCAAGTCTGTCAGAACATTTTTAAGAGCATGTACGTTTGCATAGATTGATGTAAAGCATCAAGAACTCCCAAAATTCTCATCATGAAAACAGGCTCTATGCTCAACATCATGATGCAGAATATGTAAAATAGTGTGCTTCTTTGGAAGGAAAGATACTCTAATTCTTACTGTCATATGTTGGAAAATTTCCTTTTTCTTTTTAGATGCATTTACCATGTGGGAATATATCCTCTGGGTACTTGACCAACTGCTTGTCCAAACAGGAAAATTGTAATCCCTTTCTTCTTCCCTCATGAATGCTCCAAAACAAAGGGTATATTTTTATGAAACACATAGGGCTAATAAATTGTGCCCTCATAGAATGTTTTGTGCTATTAGGAGAGAGCATTTACAATAAGCAGGAGGTACCTTAGAGGAACGGGAAATTCAGTATTAATGTTCAGATTATTTACGAGCAAAATAGATCCAGCCTCCTTCTTATGAAGGGAAATACACAAGAGGAAAATTTAATAATGTACAACCAGACTCTCTGACTTAATACACACTTCTCCTGTATTTCTGCTTCAAATCCATCTTCAAAGAAATGGGAGTATGCTTAAAAGAAACCAGACAATGTTACTTAAAAGAGAAGGATTATGAGGTTACCTGGGGATTTGGATCAGCATAAGGAGATTTTAAATATCAAAAGAAGCTAAGATTTGATTTTTATTTCTTATCAAATGGTGTCTAGGAAAGCCCAGAATAATTAAACAGTTTTGTCCTTTCCCAAACTTGTATGTGTCCTTACTATACAGACAGGACATCTGTTTCTTCCTTGAAGCTGAGTTCCCCAACTTTGTGTTTTAAAAATTAAGGGAAGGGGCGGGGCGCCCGGGTAGCTCGGCTGGTTAAGTGTTCAACTCTTGATTTCAGTCCAGGTCATGATCTCACAGTTCGTGAGTTCGACCCCCTCCTCCCCCCCCCCCCCCCCAGCATCCCACTTCAAGCTAACAGCACAGAGCCTGCTTGGGATTCTCTCTCTCCCTCTCTCTCTGCCCCTCCCCTGCTCGCTCTCTGTCTCTCTCTCAAAATAAATAAACTTTTTTTTTTAAATTAAGGGAAACACTACTGAGTTAAGTTTAACACGGGTAATTATTTCTAGGTTTTGCTGCTGTTGGTTGGTTGGTTTTCTGGGTCCCCTGAAGCATTGTTTCAAGACAACAGAAAAATACGACTGATTCAATGGGCAACCAATTCAAATATGAACATATAGTTGGTTATTCATAAACTCTTTCTTTTTAAAGTTGCTTTATTCATTGCCCAATAATTTGTTAGGAGTCAAGTTACAATTCAACTGCAGAACTATCATTTGGAAAATACAGTAAAAAATATCTCTGAAATATCAGTATTTCAATATCCAAATGAAGTATCATTTGGAAAATACAGTAAAAAATATCTCTGTTCTATTTCAACACCTAACAGAAGAATGTCTGACACTTCTCCAAATTATTATAATTAATCAATATGGGATGCTCTAAAACACTTAAGTGCAACATGTAAGGTAAAACAGATACCCACACCAGCTTAGTCTTTCCAATTCCACCTTGCATGCTTTTGGCAACTGTGAATTTCTGACATGAAGAGACATATCAGGAGAAGTTGAGAACAAACAACATGTACTTCTGTTTCATTCAATTCGAAATATGTACAGCCTTCTATCATGCATCCAGAATTTCTTATAAAGCAGTAATAAAACATATGACTGTTGAATCCAAGATTTCAATTTGTAAACCTTTGCAAATAATCCAAGTACCCCTCTAAACGCCACCATTCTATTATCTCTCTTAAACTTGATTACACATGTAATTATAACATTCACACAATGATATAAAATGGGGATGGGGTGTTTTTCTATAAAACTATTTCCATAATTAATGATAATCAATGAACAGTAAATGAAGTGATCATATTTACACTGGCAGTCAAGATTTTTAGGAGTTAGCGGAATGTCAAATGACATGAATATATCTATTTTTTTATTCTGGTCAGATGGTAATATTTGTACTGTCAAAGCAAAATTACACTGGACAAAATTAAATAGGCCAGGAAAATTTTATTCAAGGGTATGCAATAGAGAAGAGAAACCAGAGCTCAGTCTGAACTCAGCTCCACTGAAATATCAGATGGGAATGTTTTTAAGGGCTGACTTGGGAGGAAGGATGGAGGGGAGTTTTTAAGAGCTGGAGTTGGGGGAATCCTAGCCACCTGTGTTTGCAAATTGGCTTTATCCAAAATAAACTATCTCTTATCCTCATGACTTATCCTCATGACTTATCCTCATGACTGGAGACAGTATTACATCTTGGAGTAAGGAACCTACCCAAATGAGGCTCCTACCTTCCCACAAAGACTGGGAGAGAGGGGCCTATACTCCTTGATGATTACATTTGAGAGACACTTCTCCAGGTTCTTGAGAAAGCTAGTCCTGGGGTGTAAGACTGGCAAGAGACTTTTAAAAAATTTACAATCCAAAGAATTCTAAGTGTTCTAAAGTGAATTATAAGTTTTCTAAAAAGAGTACTGTAAGGAAAGGAAGGTCAGGGGACTCTTCGGTTTAAGCATTCAGTAAGGGCCAAGGTGTGAAGGAGGTCAAGGGCCTACAGGCAAGAAAGAAGTTTGTCCAAAGTTCTATCAAGTTGAGGGAAATGTTAAGGCCATCTTGGTCAGTAGTGAAAGCAGAAGAAAACATTTAATAAATAAAAATACCATTATCAAATCAAATGTGTAACTAGAAGTAGATACAGTTGATCCCTGAAAAATGCAAGGGTCGGGGTCACTGATAGCATATAACTTTTGACTTCCAAAAAACTGATCTAATAGTCTACTGTGACTGGAAGCTTTACTGATCACATAAACCATCATAAACACATATTCTGTGTAATATATGCATTAAATACTACATTCTTGGAATAAAGTAATCCAGAGAAGAGAAATTATTAAGAAAATCATAAGGAAGAGAAAATATATTTACAGTACTATAAAAAATCAATAATCTATAAGGAGACCTAAAGAATTTGAACTTTTGTTATTTGAGGGTCAACTGTATAATCTATAGCATTGTGTTATCATCTAAGTGCATTTGTCAATTTATTACCAAAATAAGACATTTTTTTTCCTTATGCCTCTCTGCCTTGCTTTCTCGCTTTAGACTAGCAGTTGGCAATCTAAGGCCACAGCCAAACCCAGCCCATAGTTTTTGTTTTTAAAATAAAGTTTTATCAGAACATGGCCATGTCCATTTGTTTAAGATCTATGGCTGCTTTTGCATCTGGACTACATAATGGAGCAGTTGTGACAGAGATTGTAGGACCCACAAAGCTAAAAATACCCTGTGGCTCTTCATAATTATGAGCTCAAGTATGGGTCACTTGATACAAAATAAGGTACCCAAAAATATTTTATTGTTACTGTTTACTTAGGTTAAAAAATAAAAGTGATAAAATGAATAAAGGAGGATTCTCCTCTTTTAAACTATCAAAGTTGCATTTTTATTGTGCTCATATTACCTTACCTAGTAAGTTATTCTGAATTATACCCATTGACATGGGACAGAGCAGATGACAAACTCATAGACTCCATTACGGCTGCCCAAATACAAAATAGGTTGCCTCAAAAGGAGTATGCTGTCACTCTATGTGAACAAGCACAGGGATGATGACCATCAGTAACAGATTCAGTAGCAGGTCTTCTGGTTTGGAGAGAGGTTCAATTGCATGACCTCCTACTTCCTTTTCACCTCTATAATCTTTAAGTCTTTATTATTTAACATGAGGACATTCTGTCAAATAAAAAAGCATACTTTTATTCAAAAAAATTTTTAAATGTATTCTTACACATGCTGTTCTATAATTATGACTGGTGATTAAATGCTAGGAATAGTAAACCCTGAAGAAGACCACTGATTTTGGTCCAGTCTACCTTCATCATTCAGATGGGTGAAAATGACTGATTATTTGGGCCCGCATCAATTTGATTGTTGTGAAAATATGATCTAATCAATAATATAAAAGAACAGTTTTTTTAATGTCTATACATAAATACCTATATATACGGTATATATCTGAACAAGATGCATTTATACACTTAGATCAGGTTTCAAAAGGTGAACTGTGGGCAAGAAACCCAATTCTGAATGCTTACTGAAACTCCTCAGTAAGGGTTATGTGTCTGTGTGGGTCACTTCTGTAGAACAACATTTATTGCAGTGTGCGGGTGTTCTCAATAAATCTTCATTTGGCTGAAGTAGTAGCACTGATATAAATATAGAAAGGAAGTATATATAGCCTACTGTTTGGGTCAAGAGACTGTAATGGCTCTGGATGTGGCTTTGACACTAATAGACTTTGTAAAGTTGGACAATGCACTATAATCATAAGGTTAATTTCCTCAGATATCAAATAAGGCATTGGTTCTTCAACTTTAGAATTGATGAGAAGTATCAGGAGGGCTAAGTTCCCAGATTGTGCTAACAATGTTCATCAATGGACCACACTTGGAGCACAAAATAAGGTTTGGGAAGATGGTGGTAGTGAATTATCAAATCCTTAACACTTTACAGCTATGAGTGGCCAGCATCAAATGGGCACATTCAAATGTAATTGTCTCTGGAATCAAAATTTCATTTGAATGAGAAGAAAAGAAATGAATGCTTTTCTTTCTTTTTAGATTTCAGAGATTTTCGAACATGTACCTGTTCTGTAGTACTTACGTCATAGCTTGATAAATGGATTCAATCCCGTAACGCATGGCAAATTCATCGACTATTTCTTGGGAAGCATCATCAAAGAAAACCTTCCACGCTTCCTCCCCTTTGACCTCTGGTATTTTCACTCCACCATTAGACTTCACTTCAGTCAAGTAATGGAACAGATTCTGAAAGTAAGTGGTTTTCAATTGTTCAGTAATTCCTCAGAATAGACCATAAATATGTAACTGTAACTTTCAGTAATTTATATTTGCATTGTGATGGCATCTAATGTTTCATTAGCATATATAAACAATAGGAATATATTGAGTTTTTATCCTAGCTCACCTCGTATTTATGCAAATTGATTTTATTTCTGCCTAAGCCTACACGGAATCAATGATTCAAATGTTTTTCATACATACCAATTCATTTTAGAAGGAAGTAAAAGTTTTGCATGTAAACATTTCTACATGCTAGAGCATATTTTACACTCATGGGCTCCAAGTAAATTATAGAGCCCTGGATGAATAACATGATTTTGGCTGTTGATACAGAATTTTAGTATGTAAAGGGCTTTGACTATGAAATGGTTGGAGTCAGAGCAAGGAATTGAGGTTAAAAATGAATGAGAATTTTTTAATGAAATAAAAATCACTACACATATTTTCTTTCTGCTTCTAACAAGTTTTGGGAACTACCTGCTACATAGATGCAGCTTAGGTCACTAAAGGACCCTTTCTTGGATTTCAGGTCTTTTTGGTTCATGGACTAGCAGAAAAAGACTCTGAAAAGCAAAGTACAATGCTATTCCTCATATCCCAAAAATTCTCTATCCAATCTTTCAGGCTAGAGTTGGCTCTCCATCTTGCCAGTTTCACTGGTTTGAAAACTGAACCACCTTTTTTGAAGGAATATCCATAGCCAGGTGGTAATCAGGAAATTAAGCCTAGGCCCTTTATATAATTATGTGTAATATGTAAATGACTTAAATACTGCTCCCCATTCCTTCTTTGGTAAAATGGAGGTGCAAATAATTACACATATAAATTTTCATAGATACATTTAGGAAAAGTTATTTGCAAAGAGCAAAGATTCTTTCACTTATCTTTTCTATCTTAGGAAGGTACTTTCCTCTCTACCTCTCTGAACATGGGAAAAGTACATTCCTCAGTTTTACCTCATATTTTTCGATACACAGGACAAGGGCCATTTGTATCAGAGAAAGGCTCTGGGGACAATTTTAGGCTCTCAGACACAAAGCATCCAATAGAAGCCTAAGATTATACGTCTGTATATCTATACTGAGGTCAATCTGCCCTTTGGATTCAAACTGGGTTGTATCAACCTCTAAGTCAACCAAGCCTTACTGTTTGGGTGGGTATATTCTCTACTACCCTTGGGTGGTAAAGACATTTGATATTCTCCATTGCCGACTTGTCTGTGGAATGGGTAATTAAAATGGAGGATGGTTCAATATATATTGAAGCTTTTATGTAATACTCAGAAAAAGAAAAAAAAAATCATTGATTACATTGGCTACCAAAAACCATTGATGCAATGTAGTATTAGCATTTTGTATTTCTAATACTTCCAATTAAATCTTTAACAAAACCTGCACATTAACTCAGCGTTCTCAAAAATAATCATATTTGGGTCCTCTCTTGCATTACTAAAGTACTATATGTTTAATGCTTCCAAAATATTTATCATTACTTATTTTTTTAATGAATACTTTTAGTATTTTTCTTCTTCCTTGGTCTACTTATTCATCATTATCTTATTGTCTTATTTGTTAATACCTGCCTCATGTGTTTGTTCTAACTCTTATTAGAGGATATCTTCTCACCCTTCAGAGAGCAATACATTGGCCATATGATACCCTTCCACATCACGTGTTATTGTACAGGGTCAGAACTCCAGGAACAACTTCACAAACCTAATTCAATTATATTTTTAAACAAAATACCTTGTTGTATGATCCATAAAGTACTATTTCTTTTCTAGATTTTATTATTAACACAATTCAATTGACTTACCTCATGTAAACATGTATATTGTATATGATATGGGGCAACCTTCTCCTCTCCTTTTATCTCCACATTGATTTTCAATCTTATGGCCCCAGATACAGCTGACTTATCTGTCCGTTTCTCTGATAAAGCAAAAAAGTAATTGGTGACTTTTGGAAATATCATATTTTTCATAGAACTTTTCAAAAGCTTAAAAAAGGCTTCCATTTCTAAAAGCCACTTTTCTAGGTCAGGTTTGATTATTAACAACCCATTATGATTCTTGGAAACACAATTTAAAATAATGTGCCTATTATGTGACTAATTGTCAAATGGTGTTATAGATCTTCAAACAAGAAAGCTTAATCAGAAAACCCTGCCATTCTGATACAGATTTCTGTGTACTCAATCAGTTTATACAATGCAATTAATTATTTGGCAATTAAAAGCAAGATAATTTAAAAGTACAATTAACCAGAAAACTATTTTTTCTAAAAGCTTTCTCTTCTCTATGCTTGAAAAGATGAGTCAAAGCTCTAACAAAAAGTTTATTAATAGTTTTCTCATGATTGATTCATAAAGACCTACTAATTCCTAAAGGCCTCCTATTTATTTGGATGGAATCAATATGAAATCAATTCAGTCCGATAACGTACATGTATGTTCAATATGAACTGATCAGTAGATTTAAGAGAAAAAAAGCACAATCACAAAATTCCTAGAAGGTAAATGTACACAGGGGACCTACGTTTGACATCTACTTTATACATGAAATAAAAAGAGGCAAGCTGATCCATTTCACAAATAAAACATAAAGAGGTAGAGTGACAGAGAAAGGTAAAGACTTCCTGACCCTCTTTCTAAGCATAACGGGTTTTAGTCATAAAAGACACAGTCAACCCACGAAGCCTGTTTTCTTATAGTGAAATATCTGCTGACTTTTCATTGTTAATATTCAATAGTCATTATGTTATAAAGATTCTTCTCTTAGAAGTGCCAGGATCATGAGAGTTTCTCTGATTGGCTGGGAGATAGTTGATTCTCAATAAATATTAAAGTTGCCTGCTGGGCCAAAAGAAATCTAAATCCTGGAATCTTTGAGTCACAGACCTCTGTCCAAAGTCCCAGCCAGGGGAGCAATTCTGGTTCTTTGATTTTTTTTTCTTCTTCTTTAAAATAATTTTTTAACCATTTATTCATTTTTGAGAGACAGAGCGTGAGTGGGGGAATGGCAGAGAGAGAGAGGGAGACACAGAATCCAAAGCAGATTCCAGGCTCTGAGCTGTCAGCACAGAGCCTGATGCAGGACTGGAACTCACAGACCGAGAGATCATGACCTGAGGTGAAGTTGGACGCTTAACCAACTGAGCCACGAGGCACCCCTGGTTCTTTGATTTTAACTATAATCATCCCAACAGATCATGGGACACAGGTTCTGCTTAGATGCCCAGAGCTTTTGGTCAAGTCCTCCCATGCATGGTAGAATCAATTCCATGTGATGAAAAAGGAACATTGTCCAAAAAGAACAAATACGGTACCCAGGTGGATTGAACCTACTGAAGGATTTCACACAAATTCAAAACCTGTCCTCAGCCTCCCTCCCTTTCTTCTTCTTCCTCTCCTAAAACTCCCATCAGCAATGAGGGCACAAACATACAAACTGACGGTAAACACGCAAAGACTTCCCTGTCCTGTTGCATCATATTTTCCTCCCCGCCAATGGGAGGACAGTTCCAGCATAAGAGCTTAAATAGCTGATTTTTACTGATTTTACAATAGCTCATTCAAGCTCCTTGGCAAACTATATATATTCACATCAAAAGACATTTGACAGGAAGAAAAGAACATCAAAAGAATTGCTCTTTTGTCAAAAGAACAATTTAAGGAATTTGTTTGAATTCAAACTGCTTTATAAGGTCATGTTTATGTACTACAAAACAAAAAAAGGCTATGTATAGGTAAACTACTTTACAACACAAGTTGTGAGTATTGCACAGAGCTAACGGCCTGAAGGTTACTCTTGCCTAACATCTCTGTTTTCATATAGAAAGTTGTCTTGTAGTATAAACAAGATACAGGAGGATGAGCACTGTAACTGAGTTAAAAATTGCATCAATAATGTAGAAGCAATGAGTTTCTTTACGAAAGATTTCTTAAGGGGCACCTGGGTAGCTCAATCTGTTGAGCAGCCTACTTCAGCTCAGGTCAGGTCAGGATCTTGCTGTCCATGAGTTTGAGCCCCGCGTTGGGCTCTGTGCTGATAGCTTGGAGCCTGGAGCCTGCTTCAGATTCTGTGTCTCCCTCTCTCTCTGACCTTCCCCCACTCATACTTTGTCTCTGTTTCTCAAAAATGAATAAATGTTAAACAATTTTTTTTAAAAGGAAGATTTCTTTAAAATGTATTTTGATATTGGGTTCTTAGTCTAGCTTGAGTAATTTGTGTACAGATATATTATATTTCTTTCTTTAAAATTATTATATTTAGTTTCATTAATTGTATGGCTTTATCCCTTTACTTTTTCAAATTTTACATTTCTTGAAGTGTGTGTGTTTTCAAAAAACCAAAAGCACTCTGATTTTCTACAATATATTGATATCCTGAATGGAAACTCTGTAATCGGGGACTGTGTAAAGTCTTCTTGGATTCACAACCAGCCCTTAAAAATTTAATTAAAACATTTCAGATGATATGACTAAAACATTTTGAATCTGGCAACCACCAGCTTGTTCTCTATATTTATAGATCTGAATCTACTTTTTTGTTTATTCTTTTGGTTTTTTTTTATTTTTTTTTAATTTAATTTTTATTTATTTTTGAGATAATGCGAGAAGCAGAGTGCAAGCGGCAGAGGGGCAGACAGAGGAAGACACAGAATCCGAAGCAGGCTTCAGGCTCTGAGCTGTCAGAGCAGAGCCCGACTCAGGGCTCAAACTCAGCAACCATGAGATCATGACCCGAGCTGAAGTCGGAAGCTTAACTGAGTCACTCAGGCACCCCAATTCTTTTGTTTTTTTATATTCTATATATGAGTAAATGGGGTTGTGGGTATGGGCAAAATAGGTGAAGGGGAGCGGGAGAAACAGGTTTCTAGTTATTGAATGACTAAATCATGGGAATACGAGGTACAGCACAGGGAATATAATCAATGATATTGTAATAGTGTTGCACGGTGATGGATGGTAGCTACATTTCTGTGAGCGTAGCATAACGTACAGAATTGTTGAATCACTATGTTGTACACGGGAAACTAATGTAGCATTAAGTATCAACTACAGGCAAAATTTTTTAAAACACATATTAAGGATCATGTCCTCTATAGAAACTGAGCTGATGCATATATTTTTATTATTATTAAATCAGCACTGATGATTCTCGGTTATTATTCAATTACTGTAAAATTCAAATTAAAACTTCATTTAATTTTTGGTTCCATAATAAAATTTCACTTAAAAAGTCATGCCAACTAAACATATTCTCAATATCTTTATCAACCAAGGAAATATAAGTCCACACATAATTTGGCTTTGCCAATTAGAGACTACTTTTATATCATCATTCAAAAGATAACCAAAATATACTTTTTATTTATTACTGAAATTTCATTAAGGGAACAAAAAGAAATAAATCAAACAGCAAAAAGTCATATGTATCTTTTTCCTGTACATTTGGCAAAGGTTTTGAAGCTCTATTTATGAATTAAAATCTAGAATGGGAGATTTTCCCCCTAAAAGACACCCAATTGATTTTTTGAAAGCCTTTCTCTCTTTATCTCAAATTTACCAACAACTTTCAATAATACTGGACTGAAATAAATATTTCAACAGAATGTTGAAGAACATTGATTATTTTTACTTATATGGGAAGATAACACATGCCACAGGTATTCTGAAATTTTATTTAACTGTTTTTCAAGTAGATTTAAAAATAGTCACCTAAGTTGTACCAGACATCCATCTCTCCACTCAGGGTCCTCACTTCTACAATTGTTTGTCCCAAAAAATCATCTGACTCCTTTTTGAAATGCTGCTTGACTCTGGATTTAATGTCATCATCTTCATCCCACACTCTGACTTTGATTCGATCTGTGGAGTTATGGCACTCACTGAAAATAAATGTGGATAAGTTAACCATTAGTAACTGCTCTAAATGGCATTTGATGTTAGCAACTTATTTTATATATCATTTCTTAATGTTTAGTTTTGAGAGAGAGAGAGAGAATGGGCTGGAAAGGGGCAGAGAGAGAGACAGAGAGAGACAAAGACAGAGGATCCAAAGCAGGCTCTGAGTTGTCAACACAGAGCCCAACTAGGGGCTCAAACTCACTAATGGTGAGATCATGACCTGAACCAAAGTTGGATGCTTAACTGACTGAGCCACCCAGGTGCCCTGCAACTCATTTTAAATCTGTCTAATCCAGAAAGGCATTGCATATTATCTAATAAAGGAGATTTCCCACTGACATAGTCCATCTAGAGGATGTTGTGGGTGTCAAGGATATTGAAAAATATTGCATTAGTTAAGCAGTGTTAATAAGGGGAAATCACATCCTATTCCATCATATTTCCTTTCACTGAACTAGATATAATCAAATATGGGTCAAAAATCTTTGGTGTATTTTCTCTATGATATATTTCCTGTTTGCAATGGTTGTCTAGAACAACATAGGCATGCTCAGAAAATACTGCACCATCAACATAAAGCCATTGTTAAAGATGTGAAGAAAATGGATGTCACAGAGTAAAAATGAGACTACAGTTATGTGCAAGTTCTTAATAAACTAAAAATCCCAGTAAGTGGATAAGATATTAAACCAATTAGCATTAAAGCAAAATCCTTCTGTTTTTAAGATGAAACTGCACACTTAATCCATTCCTCATTTTCAGGTTTCCTCTACCTACTCTTGTTGAAGCCCACACATACTATGTTAGTGTTGCCAACACCTATCATGGTGTTTCCTGACCCTATGGCCTTTGTATACACTTTTCCCTATGCTTCTCTGCCTGCTAACCAATCAATCTTTAAGCATCAGCAGCTAGTCACCTGTTCTCTATAACTGTTTTTGTAGCTATTGATCCAGTTAGGATCATCAATGATGAGCTCCAATTTGTTCTACACATGCATTCACTCTAGCATAAGGATCTTCAACCTGGGGTCAGTGAATGAATTCTTAACATACAAAATATATAAAGAGCTTATAAATCCCAAAACCTCAAAAACAAATAATCTAGTTAAAAATGGGCAGAAGACATGAACAAGCATTTTTCCAAAGAAGATATACAGATGGCCAAGAGACACATGAAAAGATACCAACACCACTCATCATCAGGCAAATGCAAATCAAAACCATAATGAGCTATCACCTCACATCTGTCAGAATGGCTAAAATTAACAACACAGGAAACAACAATGTTGGCAAGGATATGGAGGAATGGGAACCCTCTTACACTGTTGGTGGGAATGCAAACTGGTGCAGCTACCCTGGAAAACAGTATGGTGGTTTCTCAAAAAGTTAAAAATAGAACTACCCTACTAAGATCCAGCAAATGCACTAGTAGGTATTTACCCAAAGGATACAAAAATGCTGATCCAAAGGGGCACATGCACCCTGATGTTTATAGTAGCATTATCAACAAGAGCCAAATTATGGGAAGAGCCCAAATGTCCATCAACTAATGAATAGATAAAGAAGATGTGGAATATATATACATACAATGGAATATGACTCAGCCATTAAAAAGAATGAAATCTTGCCATGTGCAATGATATGGATAGAAGCATAATACTAGAGAGTATTATGCTAATAAAAATAAGTCAGAGAAAGACAAATACCATATGATTTCACTCATATGTGGAATTTAAGAAACAAATGAATATAGGGGATAAAAAAAAGAGGAAAATCAGAAAATAGACTCTTAACTATAGAGAACAAACTGAGGGTTGCTGAAGGGGAGGTGGGCAGAGGGGATAGGTTAAATGGGTGATGTATATTAAGGAGGGAACATGCGATGAGCAGTGGGTATTGTATGTAAGTGGTGAATCACTAAATTCTACACCCGAAACTAATATTACACTGTATTTAACTAAATGAAATTTCAATAAAACTTGAAGAAAGAAAAAAAGAATAATAAAATGACTTCATCTTTATTTTCTTTCAACTATGACCATAAACAACAAACCAGAGCAGTGTCATCAATACCTGTAAGATTTTATCACTAATAAAACCACAGATATTTACATGTAGCATCACGAGTAATGACTGTAATATTATTTGTAACTATTATTTCCCCTACTAAAGGTATTCTTCAAAGTAATTGATTTTCTTTTCAATTCCATGTATTTTATTTCATGCATTTACAAATACATGATTTTGAAAACAGTCCGTAGTTTTCACCGGATTGCCAAATGGACTAATGGCATAAAACATACTTAAGGACTCTTGACAGTATGCTCTCTCTTCCATTAACCTATGAGGCAAAATCATACCGTACATTTAAGAATAAAGTTTGGAATATGACATGGCAGTGTGAAAATTATAGCCGCACTATTTCTATGTAAAGTAAGAGTTTTTTACAGAGAGCACTCTGGAAATTTCTGGAATTTTTTTTATTGTTAACTAATGTTTAGGGGCACTAATGGCATAAGATGGGTTTGGCCAGGGATTTGGACACCTTACCATCTACTGGACAGCCTGCATGATTTGAAACGATACAAAAGTATTAATTAAAATGCAAAATCCATTGAAGATCACCTCAGTTTGAGATTTTATTTATATAAAAGCACCAACTCTTTTGCACATTTTAAGATTTGAAATTTCCGGTGCACCTGGGTGACTCATTCAGTTAAGCATCAGACTCCAGCACAGGTCACCATCTCATGGTTTGTAAATTTGAGGCTCAAGGTCGGGTGCAGAGCCTGACTGGGACTCTCTCTCTCTGCTCCTCCCCTACTAGCAACCTCTCTCTCTCAAATTACATCAACTTTTTTTTTAATGTTTATTTTTATTTTTGACAGAGAGAGAGAGACAGACAGACAGACAGAAAGATATACCATGAGTGGAGGAGGGGCAGAAAGAGAGGGATGCAGAGATGCCGAAGCAGGCTCCAGGCTCTGAGCTGTAAGCACAGAACTTGACATGGGGCTTGAATCCACGAACTGAGAGATCATGACCTGAGCTGAAGTCGGATGCTTAACCAACTGAGCCACCCAGGTGCCCCAAAATATATAAATAAACTTTAAAAAAAGTTTTAAAATTTCCTAGAAAACAGCTAGTATGTAAATCACCAAAGGCCAAGTTTATTGTTGTTGCTGTTCTGAACTTTACCAAGAGTTGTTTTCTGCTTTGAGAAATTATATTACCGGTGTCAAAATCACTTCAAGTATTTGAATCAAAGTATTTGTATCAGTCTGCAGTTGAAATAGTCACATATATGCTAATTCTACCAACAGATGAAAGCATACATCTACTACATTATGTGTTCCAGGGTACTTGATCCTTATATATTAAAATACATTATAAAACACATTTTTCTTTATATCATAGTTGGAATATTATGCTTATTTTTTGACATTATATTGATAAAATTGCATATTATTTTGTTTCAACATAAAAATGTCATCATGAATTATATCATATAAAAGGGGTCATTAGGACTAATACTGTTGAGAACTACTAACTACTTCTACCTGACTTATGAACCTCAGTTTATTTATCTATAAAAAGGGGGTAATAATACCTATCTTAGAAGATATTTTTGGAAATTAAAATAATATTCTATAACAGCTAGTACAGTGACTCTTAAGTGTTTGTTCTATAGTTGGCACTAATATAACGTCCTTATTTCATGAGTTATTTTTGAAGTTAGTAACTATGTTTATTAATATCTACATTCTTGACTTGGTTTCTAGCATGCATCTAGCATTAAAAAACATATTCATTACATATCTGCAAAGTTTTGCCAAAATAAAATGCTATTATACTTGAAGGAAAAATAATGTCATCCTTCTTAGATCATTTTTATCAAAGAAATTCTCTAATTTTGATAACTATTTTACTATAATAATATGGTGTAAATAACAGGAAAAGAAGAAGAATTAAATCAATGAAACTGTATCTACTGCAACTAACAAAACCACTTTCAACCACCCAGAACAGTTGGAAGAGATGATAGCACAGGTGTGGCCTATTCACTCAGGATCCTAACACACCTGAAATTAGAGTAGGGAGATTAGACAGAGGAATCATTACCATTTTATCCAAAATGTATATTAAAAATAGCTCACAATTTCTTTGCTATCACAAAGAAAATAAAGTCAATGTAGGAAAAAAAAAAAACAACCCAGCTCCCAACCCATTTGTCTCATTCTTAGAAAAACAAAAGAAAACTTAGAATATCAGTAAAAATAGTTATCATTGCCATAAACTTAAAACTCAAGATGTTACAAAGGCAGAAAGAAATCCTTCTTGTCACCTTTTGATAAAATAAATCTCAGAGTTCACATACATCCTAGGAAACAGACATCAAATATAATTTTTACCTGCAAATAATAGGCACGATAAATAGCAAACTCTGGATAATAAAGATTGGTAAACATTTCTAGAACCTATTATTTAACAAGATCAAAACATCCTGTCTTGTTTCTAGGAATAAATTTTTGAGGGCCTAGGCTTTGTTATAAATTTAAGGTAAAGATTTTTAGCTTATTATATATATATACAACACACACAAAAAATAATCCATATACAAGAGTAATAACACATATATGTGTATACAAATAAACACACATAGGTATAACTTTTCTTTTTCCTTGTACATACTTCATAAATGTATACGTATACATATATATTTTGTTTTTCTAAGTGTGTATGTGTGTATAAATATGCCAAGTGGAGAGATAACACTGTAATATCTTTATTTTCAAATTCCTATTTAGAAATAGCTTCTCTGTTTTGTACCAGATGTAATTACACCTTCTAAATGATTTTTCACATTTCCATTATTTTCTCCATTAATTTAGTTTGTATTTTTTATTATAACATCAAGAGTTCAATATTCCCTCACCCCATATACCCAAGTGCTCATTCACCCATTTAGCAGTTATTTATTGAGTCTTTTATTTATTGAGTCTATTATTTATTGAGTTATTTATTGCGTCTTTTAATCTACAGACACAAGTGAGACTTCGTGAGGTTAATTCACCCAACCATACTCTTCCTTTCTTAATGTCAAAATGAATTGCATGTGATATTAATGGATTCAGAACAAATATAATCAGTGATGGGCCCCTATTCTTGTGATTTTGCTGAAAGGAATTTAAATATCTCTGTGTGTCTCATTGATTCTATTTTTTCTATTTTTTAATTAAGTAAACCTTTAAATTTAGAATAATTATAAATTGAGAGAAAAGTTGCAAAGAGAATACAGAGAGCTCTGCATGTCCCCCAGACAGATTCCTCTATTATTAACATCTTACACTACTAACATTGTTTCTATTTTTTTTCTCAGGAAGACATGCCAGTTCCTACTTTATCTTTCCCAGAGTTTTTTTTAAAGAATATTAAAAAATAAACAATGTTTGCTATTATGGTTTGGGTTTAAGCCATCAGAAACTTACATTTTAATCTCCGCAAAGACTGGTGGGATTACCGTTGCAAATGCTGGAAATAAGAGGAGGATTTTGCAATGCATATAAAATCAGAGATTTAGTTTAAGGCAGTGTGGCAAAGAATAATCACAGACGGATGCTTGGCATCTCTGAATATGCGCTTTCCATTTTGACTACATTCCTCCTTTATGTTCCTCATCTTCTCAAGAAAGACTGAAGCTAGATAACTCATATTCCTAGATTCCTCTGTAGCTATGACCCAGATATTTGACCCGCATTCCAGCAAGATCCGAACTCAAAATTGAACAAAGTGAAGCAGTGGCTCTCTTCTGAGGATTTGCTCTTTTGGAAACAGAGGTGGTGGGGGCTTTAATATTTTGACATAGAGTTTCTGGTATTTAGTTATGAGGAGCAAAAGTACTGGATAAAGATGGCAATGTTGTTTTCTCCAAAGAAACCCTATGATATAATTGGACATTGTTTCTCTACAGTAGCTTCAAAGGCAGGCACTTGACCTCTCCAAAAACCTTGAGCAACTTAACAATGTAAGAAATTATCTTTCTTCTTCATAAACTAGAGTGAACTCTGTTGCTTGCAAAAGAATACAGAGGAATGTAGTAATTTTTAAACAATGAAGGGAGCTTCAATAACAGAGATTATGTGGAATTGATCATGGAGGACATGATGGGGACAGACAGTGAAGATTTAATGACCTCAGTCTGGAAAGCCAATTCATTTTGAAATGCAGTAGCAAAACAACTGGTCAAACTGTTTCTTGCTATGCCCTGGAACTCTGACCACATGGCAAGCAAAGCTTTTTTATTACGTGAGTGGTAGGAATAAAATTTAGAATGTCTCCTTGTGCTTATTAAATTTTGCTGCTTTCAAAATGCACTACAGTGGAGGTGCACTCAAACTAAATCTAGACAGTCTGTAAGCAGAGATGCCAAGAAGCACAGCTATGCCCAATGAGGCTCACTCTGCTTGTGTCCTGCAATATAAATTGAGGATATCATAATTTGGAACCCTGCAAGGTTGAGAAAAGCCAGCTCCTTCTGTACATAAAAATGTGATGTGTATTTAACAAGAAGGGGTCTCTAAGCGCAACTTCAAAAAGATAAAACTGCTGTCTCTGGGCTTTTCAAACACTTTCCTTCCGGAGGTCTCCGAGTGACAGTGAAGAGAACTGAGAGGCAAAGCTGAGATTCCTGGTGTTGCATTCTCACCCTGGCATACTTACTGTTTTGCAGAGGGTGAGGCAGCAGCTATCAGGTTAAGAGAATTAGAGCAGAGGAGCCAGTAGTGAAGAGTTAAAATTTCCAGACCTATGTGGTTACTCGTAAAACTGTGCTGAAGCCCATCTTCTGGAATCCTGGTAAATATTTTCCAGGGAAGAGTATTGCCAAATGTGCCTCAGCCTGGCTACAGCTGTACTTAAAGCAAATGCGTTGCTCTTCATATCATCATCATGATCGTCATAATGATTATCATCATCATCTGTCTCACTGATTTTTATGTCATCCTCATGCAAGAGCCCTGCTAATCTTCTCTGTATTGTTCTGATTTTAGTATATGTGCTGCCAAAATGAGCACTTTTTAATTATTTTTAGAGCCCACTTTCATTTGCTTTCAAATTTCCATAGTACCTGCTTAGAGTATAGGCATTGACAAATTGGACAAGGAAGGTGTCCCCAAATGTAGAACCAAGAACCTGGAGGAAAATGGATGACAGAAATTCATCTGGAAAGTACAAGGGCCTGCCAGATTGGTTAGCCAAGCACTATTTCCGACACTAGGATCACCAAGTCCTGAGTGTACCTGGCCAGTAGGACTCTGTATTTGCTGATGTACCAACAAAGGTCTTATCTTTCCTACTTTCCCTATTACTGAATGAGACTTCTAAATTAGTATTACCTTATCTCCTTTTCTCACCACAATAATACATTGGTAACTTTGGAGGAAGAGAACTTTAATTTGTAAGACGTAGCATCACAAAGATCCAAACCTGGAGCTGACGGAGAGACTACCCAGACATCATGGACTTCAAGTTAACTGCAGAAACTGGATACAATTTTGGGATTGCCTACTTGGGAAGGGTGAGGATGAATTCATTTTATTCAAATTAAATAAAGAGATAGAAAGGTTGAATATAAATGTTAAATAGTCAAAGAGGTAGAAGGTGGCAGATACTATAAACATGTTCACTCAACAACCTTTCAACCCCTCCTTTTCCTTTTCTACTTTTATGTAAGTCCTTCAGCCTCCCTAGTCACTGGAAATGACCACTCGACATAGTCCTTTTAATCCAATATAAGCCCAAGTCTTCTGGTCTTGTCTATTATATTTTCTTCTTTTACTATTCTGGAATGTGGATATAGAATAGCTTTCACTAAAGATGTTAAAACAAAAAACTGGATAAGCTTTGTTCTTTGATGGAATATAATTCAGTTACTGTATTAGCCCTCAAATCCCTGTACCTGTAATTCCTACTGCATGAAATAAACCACTTTTTACTAAGCTATAGTTGTGGTTTAATGTGAAAGTAAATGAAATTCTAATCAAATTAAGTAGGAAAATTATTTAAAAAAACTATAAAGTTCATTTTTGCTTGATTGCCTCGGATACAATTTAAAACAATTAATTTTTATACTTGCTGTGTTTTATGCTATTTCTTAACTACTTAATGTGTTCCCCAAACCCTGACTTTTATGAAAACACAAAGTTTTGCATTTAAGATGGGAAATGACAGGCTCACATAAGAAAACAAAATTTGACAGCAAGAGAAATATCTTTACATACAAGAAAAAAAAATCTGTCACATATAATAGAAAAAGCATAGTCTGATTAAATCTTTCTCCACTAGACCATATCCAACCTGATTATTTATCTAACCCAGACTTCTAGTTTAGTTTACCAGTTTGTGAATTTGGCTTTTTTATCAGCAAAGAATAAGATATTTTACTGCACAAACACTTGAAAAATAAAATGAATATTGTTAGAGCCATTTGCTTTGTGGTTTTCCTTTAAAAATAATTCCCTTCTTAAAGAGTGGATGATATGTCCAATTTTATGGTTTTTCATTGTTAAAGACTGGTTTTGTTTCCATGGGAATACAATATTTTATTTCTTACCAAATTAAAGGAAAACATTTCCCCCCCCAGGACTCAGAATTTTTATGTGTGTCTGTGTTTTTGTTTTTGTTTTTGTTTTTAAATATATGAAATTTATTGTCAAATTGGTTTCTATACAACACCCAGTGCTCATCCCAAAAGATGCCCTCTTCAATACCCATCACCCACCCTCCCCTCCCTCCCACCCCCCATCAGCCCTCAGTTTGTTCAGTTTTTAAGAGTCTCTTATGCTTTGGCTCCCCCGCTCTAACCTCTATTTTGTGTGTGTGTGTGTGTGTGTGTGTGTGTGCGTGTGTCTGTGTTTTGTTTTTAATTCATAGGTACCATATCTCTGTAGAGCCAATCAATGTTTTGCCAATTTTTTTTGGCTGCCATCCAAATGACTAATTTCTTTATAATTATTTATTCCAATTTTGCAAATGGTTTCAGTGCAAATATGTTTAGATTTAGAGTTTCCTGGAGATGGCCCAATATCCATCTCTAATGGCTAAAGCAAAACAAAAAGAAAAACAAAACCCACTCCTTACTCAAATTACCAGAGTTTAACCCATTCTGAGAAAACCTGCTTTACCTACACAGATGCCCATGAATTTTATAAAGTCAATAAAGCCTAAATTCAATGCAAAGAAAAACACGCCCTTGCTCAAGTAATCATACTTTGATGGGAAGTCATTACTAATGTAGTTTATCAGCAAATAGTTGTTAAACGGAAACCGCACCTATAATGGCACTGGATCTAATGAAGAAAGTAAAATACATCTCTCGAGGCAATTATATCACATAAAAAGCCAATAGGAAGTGATGTTACATTAAAAATCATGTCTATTAAAATTATATAAAATTATAGCCATACCTTTTAAGTGTAGCAAATGAGATTTCTATAATATTTTAAATGGTATTGTACTGAGTTTGGTTAATAGAAACATTTAATAAAAGAGACTAAATATATATGAGTAAATATGTGTGGGCGTATGCACTAACAAGTTATAAGGGTATATATCAAAATGTAGGTGGTAGAATTCAAAACAATTTGTATTTTATTTTCATATTTATCTCTTACAATCAACAAAAGCGTACTTTAAAATATCTAGTAATTGTAAATAATCCCACTTCAACTCAGGCTGGAAGGCAGAACATTGGCTGAGAAAATCATCAGCCAGAAACCAGCAAGAGCCATCCCGAGGCAAAGCAGCAGCAGCAGCAGCCTTTTAAACAGTAATTAAATTCTCTAGTTACATCTTAATTCCTTAAACCCTGACCCATCAAATGGAAATAATGTGAGACACTCAGTGTTCACATTTCCTTTTAGTGATTTATTATGAATTATGTAGCCCACTTTCACTTCAATATTGATGTCTCATTTGTTACTGAAGGAAGATCCCAACCCTATTACCTCTGAAGTGTATTATAGCACAGGAACAAATTCTAAGTTCAAAACCCAGGGACAGTGCACAGCGACTTTTCTCATCTGCATTTATTAAGGACAAGTTATGGGTATCAGGATCAAAATAACAGCCCCTAATATTTTACTCTGAAGTTTTCATGAGGTTTTTCTTTGTAGTAATAGAGTATTGGAGATCCATTCTATAAATTAATGACAAAGCAGATAAAAATAACAAGAAATGAATTATATTTTTAGTGGCACTTCCAAAAAAGGACAGGAGGTGAAGAGGGATTCATGCACTGCCTGAAAGAGCCCTTGAAATGTCACAGATCGCAGAACCAAAAGGCAAAGGATTACCTGGTAAGATACACCCATTTGCCTGCCCTACCTTCAAGCCTCACAATTAGATAATAAATACCTCAAAGTCTTGTATTCTAATTTTATATCTAGTGTTTTCTCCACAGATACTATATTGCAGAATAAGAATTATTCTTATTATTCTTAAGAATTATTAAATACTATTTATTAAATACTAAGAATTATTCTTTTTTTCTTTTTTTTTTTAACGTTTATTTATTTTTCAGACAGAGAGAGACACAGCATGAACGGGGGAGGGGCAGAGAGAGAGGGAAACACAGAATGGGAAGCAGGCTCCAGGCTCTGAGCCATCAGCCCAGAGCCCGACGCGGGGCACGAACCCGCGGACCACAAGATCGTGACCTGAGCCGAAGTCGGACGCTTAACCGACTGAGCCACCCAGGCGCCCCAAGAATTAGTATTCTTAAGAATTATTAAATACTATTAAAATTTTAGCATTAATTAATCAAAACTAATGATGTTAAGATAATAAAAGAAGGGCACTACTGGGTGGCTCAGTGGGTTAAGCATCCCACTCTTGATGCTCAGGTCATGTTCTTGGAGTTTGTGGGTTTGAGCCCCACACCCGGCTCTGTGCTGACAGCATGGAGCCTGCTTGGGATTCTCCCTCCCTCTCTCCTTCTTTCTTTCTCTGCCCCTTTCCTACTCATTCTCTCTCTCAAAAATAAATAAATAAATAAATAAATAAATAAATAAATAAATGGATAATAAAGGCAAAAAAAAAAAAAACTTTAGACAAATACGTTACTGCCCATTTTGCTGTGGAAAGAGAGATTAGGAAGACAGAGATCAGAAAATAGAAAGATATATATGATATGCATATGTGGAGGCTGAAAGTATAAACTAGTAAAGACAAAGAGTAAAATTGTGATATTCAGGGACTGAGTTTGGGAGAGTAAGAGAGGTTTTGTTTAAGGGTACAAACTTGTAACTAGTAGATAAATGAGTCCTGGAGAGCTAATGCATGGTAGACTGAATACAGACAACATTACAATCATCAAATGTACTTAGAGACTAGATCATAATTATTCCCACCACAAAAAAAGAAATAACTATGTGATATGATAGAGGCACTAACACCATATTAGTAATATTACAATATATTAATGTATGAAATTAAGGTATTATACACCTTAAATTCATATAATGTTTTTTTTTTTTAATTTCTTTATTTAAATGTAAGCAGGTTAACATACAGTATAGTATTGGTTTCAGGAGTAGAACCCAGTGATTCATAACTTACACGTCACACTCAGCGCTCATCCCAACAAGTGCCCTCCTTAATCCCCATCACCCATTTATCCCAACCCCACCCAATACCCCACCAGCACCCCTCAGTTTGTTCTCTGTATTTACGAGTCTCTTGTGGTTTGCCTCTCTATTTGCTTTATCTTATTTTTCCTTCCCTTCCCCTATGTTCATCTGTCGTGTTTCTTCAATTCCACATATGAGTGAAATCATATAATATTTTATTTTCCCTGCCTGACTTATTTGGCTTAGCATAGTACACTCTAGATCCATCCACATTGTTGCAAACGGCAAGATTTCATTCTTTTTGATCCCAAACCAGATAAAAACCCCACTAAAAATAAGAATTTCAGGCCAATATCCCTCATGAAACTGGATGCAAAAATTCTCAACAAGATACTAGCAAATCACATTCAACTGTACATTAAAACAATTATTCACTCAGATCAAGTGGGATTTATTCCTGGGCTGCAGGACTTGTTCAATATTCTCAAATCCATTAGTGAGACACACCACATTAATAAAAGAAAGGATAAGGACCATATTATCCTTTCAATAAATACAGAAAAAGCACTTGACAAAATAGAGCATCTTTTCTTGATAAAAACCCTCAAGAAAGGAGGGATAGAAGGAACATAGCTCAACATCATAAATCCATACAATGTTACACCTCAAATGTATTTCAAGTAAAAATAGCAGGTATAAAACTGGAGGCCCAAATGGCACTCTCAAAAATAGGAGAAATGTTTATGTGCATAAGAATGTGTATCTAAGACGGGTGTGGTTTCTACTCACCATTTCTTTGGTGCACCATGTATTTTTCCAAGCTCACTTTATTCATTGTTTTTCTTAGGACAAGTATTTCCTTTCCCTACTCCCGTACCTGATAAACATTTACCTGTCTTTCAAAACTCAGATGAAATATCATCTGTGAATGAAACTTCCCTGAGAGTTTCTGTGGCTTTTTTCTCATATTTTAATCCCTCATACCTGTAGCAAATACTCAAAATTGCTTATTGGAGAAAGAAAAAAAAAAAAAAAGAAATATCACAGAGTTCCTGTTTCTCCACATTCTCACCAACACTTATTAGTTCTGGTCTTTTCTATTTGCCATTCTGACAGGTACAAGGTATATCTCATTGTGGATTTGATTTACATTTCCCTGATGATTAGTGACGCTGAGCACCTTTGCATGGGTCTATTGGCCATCTGTATTTTCTTTGGAAAATTGTCCATTTAATTCCTCTGACCATTTTTTAACATAATTGTTTGTGGGGTTTGCAGTTGAGTTTTATAAGTTCTTTATCTATTTTGGATATTAACCCCTTATCATATATATCATTTGCAAATACCTTCTCCTATTCAGTAGGTTGCTTTTGTTGATAGTTTCCCTTACAATGCAAAAGCTTTTTCTTCTGTGTTGTTAACTATGTGGAGAAAAGGGACACTGTTGGTGGGAATGTAAATTGGTATAGCCACTGTGGAAAACAGTATGGAGGTTCCTCAAAAAATTAAAAATAGAAATACTCTACTATCTAATAATTCCACTACTTGGTGTTTACCCAAAGAAAACAAACACAAACTCAAAAAGATACATGACCCCTATGTTCACTGCAGCCTTATTTATAATACCCAAGATATGAAAGCAACCAAAGTGTCCACTGATAGATGAATGGATAAAAAAAGATGTACACACACATATGCACACATATCACAATGGAATATTACACAATCCTTAAAAAGGATGAGATCAAGCCACTTGAGATAACATGGATAGATGCTATGTAGATAACATGGATAGATGGAGAGGGTATTACGCTAAGCAAAATAAATCAGACTGAGAAAGACAAATACCGTATGGTTTCACACATATGTGGAGTCTAAATATCAAATGAACAAACAAATGGTAAGAATCAGACCTATAAATAAAGAAAAGTGATGGCTACTAGAGGAAAGGGTTGTGGGAAGATGGGCAAAATGGGTGAAGGGGAGTGGAACATACAGGCATCCATTTATGGAAGGAGTAAGTCATGGGAATAAAAAGCACAGCATAGGGAATATAGTCAGTAATGTTGTAATAGTGTTGCATGGTGACAGATGATGGCAACATTTCCGGTGAGCACAGCATAACACACAGAGTTGTTGAATCACTATGGTATACACTGGAAACTAAGGTACCATTGTGTGTCAACTAAAATAAATAAAATATCAGTTAAGAGTAATCATACTCTTGTGATAGCTCATTCAACATTACAAATATATTCATGTTTAAATTCGTGGCACAATTATGTAGTTGAAATTGAACCATTTGTTTGAAGTTAGAAATAAAGTCCACTTTAGATGTGTGCTTGACATTTATTTGCCATTTGAATACAGACATCATCTTCCCAAGTCTGACTTTAAGTGGTGACATGCATTTTTTTCTTAAACTTACTTCTCCCTGAAATAAAGAAGCTGTATGTCAACGACTTGTAAAGCAAAATATAATACAACTATAAAGGTCCTGGAAGAGTGTATGTTGCCATTGTTTTGTGGTTATCTTATTATAGCTCCAATACCCCAAGGTCTGTGATGCAGAGAAGTTATGCCATTTTCATTTTACTTTCAAGGCCAAAGTGTATTAGGCTTGATTGAATAATAAAAAAGGCTTGGAAAAATATCTACCTGATACAAATTTCATTTGAGCCACTTACTAGAAATATGATTTGGGTCAAATTATGCAGTTACATTGAGTCTCCATGTCCAATCTATAAAGTTAGAATATCAATAATTATCTGTTAAAGATGATTATTTATATAACGCTTAGAATGATATTGGGCATTTAGGTTTTTAAGTACAGCTAAGGAATGAATGCAGCTACTTTTATGACTCAAACATATAAATATCATTTGCCTCTAACAGAGAAGAACAAGTTACTGCAGATACAGGAAACAGGAAAACATATAATTAGTCTGGTTATCAGAATAGGAAATTTATTAAATAATCAATGTATACTAATGCAATAAAATCTTATTCAACTAACAGCTCAGAGACCAGAGCCAGCTTTGGATTCTGTGTCTCCCTCTCTCTCTGCCCCTCCCCAACTTGTACTCTGTCTCTCTCTCTCTCTCAAAAATAAATAAATAAACAAACAAATAAATAAATAAATAAATAAAACATTTTTAAAAATTAAAAAAAGAAGATTGAGCATCCTTTTACCAATTTTCACTGCAATGAGCATAATTCATGTTATTATATATTTGTATTCAGTGCATTATTTATTAAATGTCTGAAAAGGTGGGAAAAAAAAACTAATAAAAAGTACCCTTCTCTGCACCCCTCTCACACCCTGTATATCCAAGAGACCTCTACAGAGCTTATGACTATTTCTGGCCAGAGAAAAAGGATTCAACTAAATAGGCAGAATTTATCTCGGGGGAGAACAGAATCAGTGAGCATTAGTTTCTATGGCACCTAACTTGCCTTTCTCTTAGATTCTCCCCATTACCCTTTATTAGAAAAGATGAGTTCTCTTCTCCCACGAAACTGTAAAGCAATGATGGAAAGGTCAGCAACAAGTTGCAGTTACAACAACCATCTGATCAGACTTTATGTGAACACTACACTTGAATCAGGAGCAGCAATCAGGTAATTGCTATTAGCTAATTAGGTAAATACTATTAGCTAACAGCCATCTCATTCCCAGTATCAGCAACACAGCACAGCTTAAGGAAGACTTCAGCAGTGATCATTAAGGAATTGCAAAAGAAGAGAAGCAATGTCTGGGAATCATACATTCCAATTAGCTTTTCCACTTAAATCTAAGCTTCAACCAACTATCTGGAATGGGGTAACTGCATTCACGAATTCATAAATAGTAACACTGGTTATATTTCAGTCCTCCCTGGACTCTTTTGAGGTGGATGCTACAAAAAATACCAAGAGATGAAATCCAAAAAGAAAAAAAAAAATAACAAGCCACTGCACAAACACAACAAAGCAACTGATAGCATCTGTGATATTTGGGCATCTACATTAGCTACACTTTATCACTAAAATGAAAACTCAAAGTGTCTTGAAAATTTAAGGTGAATGTTTGTAATTATGAACAGCTAGAAGAAAAATTTAGCCAAACATTTGACTGTTTTCAAACTTCCAAAACTTTGTATAACAAACATAAAACAATCCAATTTCATCAACTGTACACACAATTTAACAAAAGTATGCAAAAACATTATCAACCAGATACAAAGTTAAGACTGATTATTCAGGTAAAATTTTAGTATAAGATACTTTAAATTGAATCATATGAAGTTGCCATTTCTACAGGTCAGAAGGGTTGACTATCAGCAATTTCATATGACCCAACCTAGTAATAAACAGTTTTATATAATGAAGTTTTGTTTGTATCCTAGTTTGTACTTGGTAAGATTAAAGAAATAAAAAATAAATAAAAACAACTAGTGCATTCACAAAAACTTGCCCGAATATTAATCAAGATACTGAAGCAATTAAGAGAGGTATGGGAGGGTACTGTGTATGTATGTATTTATTTAATAGGCTCCATACCCAACACAGGATTGAACTCACAATCCCGAGATTATGAGTCCAATGCTCTACCAGCAGAGCCAGCCAGGTGCTCCTGGGAGGGCAAATTAATTACCAGATAATTTAACAATGCAGTTGAGAAAGCTGTGGAGATCTTCAAGATTTACTAAATTTGATTCTCTTGAGAATGGCATCGATCCCAGAGGAGATCACTAAAATATTATCATAAATGCTTTACAAGCAACACATCTACTCTTCAAGGATTTTCCCAACCCACTCCTCCAATGCAACAGTAGATTAATTTTGTCTAGTCAAAAAATACAAAGATTTTAAGCTCATGTGGGAATTTTATTGTCCTGACATTTGACCCCAAAGTGGAAGACCTTCAAAACTTCTGGCTGTTAAGGAGTTTAGTGGGTTCTAGAAAGGTAAGATCCATACTCTTAAGGGGCAGTAAATTTTTTAAAAATTAGATTTTAAATAAGGGGTGAAAAAAGAATAGAGTTTAAGAATTAAAAAAAAGGAGGGGGGTGAATAGTAAAAGCTAGGCAAAACAGTCACAGATGTAAGGTCACCGCCAGATGAGAAAGTCAGTGAGGAGTTAACCAGGTTGGCAGATAGCATTCACAAATATGTGTTACTCTTGACTTGCATGTTGCACAAATTCCTGGTATGTACATAAAAAGTCTTCTAGAAGGACTCACTATTCCTGATTGTACATGGCTACTAGCTGTTTTTAGAAATACTTTCTAACCTCTGAGCTCTCGGAAAAGCCAGTGCACAAATGTATCAACTTAATTTTCCCTCAATTTACCATTTTCTCCACAACTTTACTCCTATATTGCAAAATATTTTGTGTTCAAATCATTTAGTTTCTTTTAAATCCTAATGACTGAATACACAACTGAAAAATAAAACTGGATTAGTTGCTTCAATTTCTCCTTGGAACAAAGCAAGGTATAAATGAGCAATAGTTTACAATTAAATATTTAATTACGCATTAAATAGTTAAGCATTAGAGAATAAGACTTTAAATAACTTTAAATATAAATCTTATGTTAGTAGTGTTAAAAAAATAAAGTCACTGTCTCCTTTTTTTGATGGAATTTTCCAAACACACATACTTAATTATCTGTCAATAGTAAACTTTCATAAAGTAATAAATGTATGATGTCAGAAAGATCCTTGGATATCATCTTGAGGTATGCTAAATGTTCCCACAGAATTCGTGGTAATTTTCCACCCTGTGTGTGTGTGTGTTTTTTTTTTTTTTTTATCCTTACTTCTGTGTGGAAAGAGTGAAAAAGGATAACACGATCTAGTCAAAACAAAAAGCTCAAGAGGTTACTTTCACTGCTTATTTCACTCTAACCAAATAAAAATTCATTTTGTACTTTTTGTCCCTTCAGGTCCAATTCAATTCAAAAGCAGCAAAGTTTGTCAGATAGACACATAGCTGAAAGAAAATAACAAGCTTATTATGAAGGCTAAGGACATTTATAGAATTTTCATCAGGCAGGAAAACAGATACCGCAAATACTAAAAAAAAAAATGTCCAAGTTCACTAAATAATTCTCAAGGAGCATACACAGAGAAGAAAAATCTTTGGAACTTCTTGGGGAAAAAATGTCACTGGAGGAACAGTAAGAAGGAAGAAGTTGGGGTTAAGAAATAGTGAAAATGAAAAAAAAGTTTATAAAAGACACTTTCATTGGTAAGAAATTAACTTCAGAAATTATCATTTGAAAATAATTATTAAGTATATTCTTTAGAAAAAATATTTTTAGGTTTATTTTTTACCCAACATCATTTTAGGAGATCCTCTCCCTCAAGGAGCTCAAAATATAAGTGCAAAGAGAACACTAATGTACATAAAAGACATGAAAATCATTATGGACTAAAACAAAAATGATCTAAAATGTTGTGTAACTACTAGGAAAATACCATCAGTGCAAGTGGATGTGCCTAAGATGTCACAATTTTTGAGTAATGACTTATTATATATAAAAATCAATAAGCTATGAAAAATTTACAACAGTAGTATGTACCAATTTAGCCCCTCCAGGAACCTCTAGTGAGAGAGTCAAGTACTTAGAGAAAAAGGCAGAGTCTGGCTGTACAAGTTATAACTTCAACAAAGTCTGAGACTCATTGTTTTCAGCTGCAAATGTGTAGAAATGCCTAATGACCTGGAGTTGCTTCTAGAATTTAAATGCTATTAAACGTGTAGAACACTGTAAACGATAAACAGGCAGAACACAAGGAATGGTAGTGATGGCGGTCACAGACATGATCGTTGTCATCACCATCATTGTAGAAGAGAAATTCTGTATCATGAATTGTAGAGTGTAAATGCATAATTAATGGAGTACTGATTTTTATTAAAAAAAGATTTTTTTTAATGTTTATTTTTGAAACGAGAGAGACACAGAGTGTGAGCAGGGGAGGGGCAGAGAAAGAGGGAGATACAGAATCTGAAGCAGGCTCCAGGCTCTGAGTTGACAGCACAGAGCCTGACGCAGGGCTTGAACCCATGAACCGCAAGATCATGACATGAGCTGAAGTCAGACACTTAACCGACTGAGCCACCCAGGTGCCCCTGGAGTACTGATTATTAACAGAAGGATGAAATTAATTTTTGTCACTGGATTTTTAGCTTATTGAGGTAAAACTGGCAGTTAAAATGTATAATTTACCAGATCTTCGCAAATGTATTCGCCCACGTAACCACAACCACAGTCAAGAGAATTAACACATCTGGTGCAGCCGGGTGGCTCAGTTGGTTAAGTCTCCCACTTTTCACCTCAGGTCATGATCCCAGGGTCGTAGGAGATTCAGCCCCATATCTGGGCTCTTGGACTCAGAGACTCTCTGTTCAGGGTGGAGCCTGCTAAACATTCTCTCTCTCACTCTCTTAAAAAACAAAAAACAAAAACAAAACAAAACAAAACAAAACAAAAAAAAAACATATCCATCACCTCCAAAAGCTTTCTTGGACTTCTTGAAGTCAATTCCTCTTATCCTTTCCCTTTCTGACTCCCCAGGCAACCACTAACCTAATGTCTTATAGTGCTGGTTTGGTATTAGTTTCTATTTTTATTTTTCTATAATTATATAAAAAAATGAATAAAACTGTACACTTTTTTTAAATTCCTTTAGTTAAATTAAGATTTATTCATGGTGTATACCAATAGTTCAATTCTTTCCAGTACTAAGTAGTATTACAGCCAAAGTATATATGCCACAACTTGCTTTCCTGTTCACTTATTAATGAAAATTTGTTTTTTTAGTCTTTATCTATTACGAAGAAATCTGCTATAAATATTTGTGCATGAATCTTTCTTTTTAAGAAACTAATGGGATTTCCCAAGTGGCTGTACCACCTTAGATTCTCACCTGCCAAAGAGTTCCAGCTCCTCCTCATTCATGATAATACTGGGCAACAGAAGCATAAGGTCTAAAGGAGACAACTGGAAGTGTACTATTATAAGGTTTTTATACTGCATGTGAAGTATAATATCACTGATAAGTTAATTGTGATAATTTAAAGATATATACTATACATCCTAAAGCAACTGCTAAAATAAGAAAGTGAGATACAACTCCAAGTAGATCAGATGCAGTCATAATAGTTGACAGGTCCAAAAGAAAAAAAAAAGAAAAAGAAAAAGGCTAGAACTGATATATGAATTCAGCAAAGTCACAGGATATAAAATCAATGTACGGAGATCAGTTACATTTCTGTACACCAATAATGAAGCAAGAGAAAGGGAAATCAAGAAATCGATCCTATTTACAATTGCAACAAGAACCATAAAATACCTAAGAATAAACCTAGCCCAAAAGGTAAAAGATCTGTATGCTGGAAGCTATAGAAAAATTATAAAAGAAATTGAAGAAGACACTAAGAAATGGAAAAACATTCCATATTCATGGATTGGAAGAACAAATATCGTTAAAATGTCGATACTACCCAAAGCAATCTACACATTCAATGCAATCCCAACCAAATTGCACTGGCATTCTTCTCAGAGCTACAACAATCCTAAAATTTGTATGGGACCACCAAAGACTCTAAATACCAAAGTAACATTGAAAAAGAAAACCAAAGCTGGAGGCATCACAATTCCAAACTTTAGCAGTCTGGAATTGCAGACTACAATTGCAGAAAGCTGTAATCACCAAGACAGTATGGCACTGGCACATAAACAGACGCATAGACCAATGGAATAGAATAGAGAACCCAGAATTGGGCCCACAAATGTATGGCCAACTAATCTTTGACAAAGCAGGAAACAGTATCCAATGGAAAAAAAGACAGTCTTTTTAGCAAATGGTGCTGGGAGAACTGGACAGCAACATGCATAACAATGAATCTGGACCACTTTCTTACACCATACACAAAAATAAACTCAAAATGGATCAAAGACCTAAATGTGAGATAAGAAATCATCAAAATCCTAGAGAAGAAAACAGGCAACAACCTCTTTGACCTCCAATACAGCAACTTCTTACTTGAACTATCTCCGAAGGCAAGGGAAATAAAAGTGAAAATGAGATACTGGGACCTCATCAAAATACATACATACATACATACATACATACATACATACATACATACATACTTCTGCAGAGCAAAGGAAACAATCAACAAAACTAAAAGGCAACCAATGGAATGGAAGAAGATATTTGCAAATGACATATCAGATAAAGGGTTAGTATCCAAAATCTATAAAGAACTTACCAAACTCAACACCTGAAAAACAAATAATCCAGTGAAGAAATGGGCAGAAGACATGAATAGACACTTTTACAAAGAAAACATCCAAATGGCCAACAGACACATGAAAATACGCTCAACATCGTGCATCATCAGGGAAATACAAATCAAAACCACAATGAGATACCACCTAACAGCAGTGAGAGTGGTTAAAATTAACAACTCAGGCAACAACAGAGGTTGACCAGGCCATGGAGAAATGGGAACCCTCCTGCACTGTTGGTGGGAATGCAAACTGGTGCAGCCACTCTGAAAACAGTGTGGAGGTCCTCAAAAAATTGAAAATAGAAATATCATACACCTGAGTAATGGCACTATTAGGAATCTTTCCAAAAGATAAAGAAGTGCTGATTCATAGGGGCACATGATACCCTATCAATGGACGAATGGATAAAGAAGATGTGTTTTATATACACTTGGCAATGAGAAAGAACGAAATCTTGCCACTTGCAAAAATGTGGTTGGAACTGGATGGTACCATGCTAAGTGATATAATTCAGTCAGAGTAAGACAGATATCATATGTTTTCACTCATATGTGGAATGTGAGAAACTTTATAGAAGGCCATGGCGAAGATAAGGGGAAAAATAGCTTCAAACAGAGAGGAAGGCAAAACATAAGAGTCTCTTAAATACAGAGAACAAACTGAGGGTTGACGCAGGGTGAGGGAGGGAATGGGTGATGGGCATTGAGGAAGCACTTGTTGGGATGAGCAGTGGGTGAGTGTTGTACGTAAGCAATGAATAACGGGACTGTACTCTTGAAACCAATGGCACACTGTATGCACTGTATGTTAGCTAACTTGACAATAAGATATATATTTTTTAAAAAGGCAGAGAAAAAAGGAGACAACTTATTCTTCTACTAATTATGGAATGGTGTTTCATTGTGGTTTTGCCTTCCTGAATGATTAATGACATTGAGCATGTTTTCATATATTTATTTCCTATCCTTGCAAATGTTCTGTGTGCCTTTCAAAATAATATGTATTCTTCTGTTCTTGGGTGAAGTGTTTTAAACAGCAGACGCACAAGAAATAGACCTATTTGTATCTTCATATATCTAAAATGTATTTCTTAGGCTGGATATTGTTGGGCTTTGCTTTTTTGTTCGATATGACAATCTCTGCCTTTTAAAACTAGTGTTTAGACTTTTCACATTGAATTTGATCAATGAAATGGTTAAGTCTTAATCTATCATCTTGCTATTTTTTAATTTTCCTGTTAGTTTTTTTTAACCCACTTTTCCCTTTTTTTCTGTTTTGGATTTTGAGTAGTTTTTATAATTAAAATTTATCTATTTTGTTGGTATATTAACTATATTATGTTTGTTCTATAATTTTAGTGGACAGACTTTATAGTACACACCTTTAATTTATCATCAAATAGGGGTGCTTTAGTGGCTCAGTCAGTTAAGTTTCTGACTTTTGATCTCACACTACCTGAGATCAAGCCCCATGTCAGGCTCTGTACTAACAACACAGAGCCTGCTTGGGATTGTCTCTGCCCCTCCCCAACTCTCTAAAAATAAATAAATAAATTTAGGAAAAAAAATTAAAATAAATTATCACAATCTACAATCAGTGTCATATCCTTTTAATCTTTCTGCAATTACCATATATTTTAATTATTACATGAGCAAGTAATAGTTATTATTTAAATACGGAGTAATCTTTTCAATAAATCAAAATATCATAATGGTTTATTATATTTGTCAATATAGTTAATATTGGCCAATGTTCTTTCTTTTTATGCATTTATATAAATCTACATTTTCATCTAGTATTACTTTTCTTCTGTTTGAATAACTTTCATTAACACTTCTTACAGCGCAGGTCAGAAAGAAAGGAATTCTTTCAGCTTTCCTATTTCTGAAAAAGCCTTTATTTTGCCCTAGAAATTATTTTGTCACATCTGGTTTTGAAAGGTATTTTCCCTGGGTATAGAATTCTACTTTGACAGTTTTTGTCCTACTCAATTATTACTAACATCATTTCTTATGAGAAGTATGCTGCCATCTTTATTTATCTTACTCTGCATATAATGTGTCTTTTTTCTCTAGAAGCCTTCAAGATTTTCTCTTCTCCCCTGGTTTTGAATAATGTGATGATGATGCATCTTAGTGTAATTTTTTTTTTCATTTTCTTATGCTAGAGGTTAAGCTTCTTGAGTCTATGGGTTTCTACTTTTGATCTAACTTGGTAACAAATGGCTATTATCTCCTCAATTTTTTTTTTACTGTACCGATCTTTCTTCTTTGTCCTTTAGAATACTCCCATTACATGGTTTTGGGTGCTTTAAATGGTCTCATTGCTCTATATATTTTTTACTTTTTCTGTGTTTCTATTTTGCTATCATTATATCCTTAATAGTCTTTTCTTCTGTAATACTTAATTTATCATTCCTAATCAGTGTACTTTTCATTTTGTACATTGTATGTTTAGTTTATAGAAGTTAGGTTTGTCTTTTTTTTGTTTTTGTTTTAAATAGCTTCCATATCTCCATTTCCATATCTTGTTCTCATATGGGATTGTTTTATACTGACTTTTCCATGGTTCTCTTTGTGTGATTGGTTTGAACAAATGATCCTCATAACTGAATGAAATAGCGTGGAAAGGGCCTTTACTGTGGTCATAGAAGAAAATGAGTGTTGGTTCTTTTACTCAACTTGCTAGATAAAATCGTTAGAAATTATCTATTGACCTCTCATCTGTAAAATGACAATAACAACAATGCTTTGTAAAGCATTGTGAAGTGTAATATATGTGACAGGAAGGGAGACAGAGTAAATAGCTACACAAATATAAATGCCTATAATTATGATATTTTCAATAATTTGAGTTTTAGATTCTCCTTCCTAAACATTAAGATTTCTTCAACAAGGCGCTTGCCTATTAGAACTTTTTTTTTTTTAATGTCCTGTGGTGAGATACATTTAAACTTTTTTAAATGTTTGTTTATTTTTGAGAAAGACAGAGACAGGATGCAGGTGGGTTAGGGGCAGATAGAGAGGGAGACACAGAATCCGAAATAGGCTCCAGGCTCCGAGCTGTCAGCACAGAGCCCGACATGAGGCTCCCACTCACGAGCTGTGAGATCATGACCTGAACTGAAGTGAGATGCGCAACTGACTGAGCCACCCAGGCACCCCTCTATTAGAACTTCTTTTGTTCAGCTTTCAAATATTATCATACTTAAATATCATTTATTTAGAAAAAAAAAAACTCTTCTATTGTCAAAGCTAGCCAAAGCGGCAACACCAGGCAGACTTGACCATTCTCTCCTAACTTCTAAGGATGGACTCTCTCTGTCCCCAGCTGATAAGGGGGGGGGGGGGGAGGGGGGCTCTTTAGGGGAAGTAATCATCTTTCATATTTACCTCAGTGTCTGTAGTATCAAGAGTGAATTATTTCCCTAAAGATTGTCAGATATGGTACTGAAAAAAAATGCCCAGGAAATCAAATTTTCACTTTATTGTTCTGGGTCATTAGAGATCTGCAAACTTCCATTTTGGCAAAATATGACTATCATGGTGATCTTCTTTTCCTGCATTCAAAATGGTTGGTCTACACATGGGGTGCACCCAAGAAGTGGGAGGAAGAACCAAGTAGAGGTTGACTGGAATTGTAATCTTTTGGTCTCAAAAACACTTGAAAGATCCAGATGGTTCTGGTGCCTTGACTAGATATAGTCTACTCAGGGGCAATTGCTTTAACCTACAAAGCCAAATTAGTCACCAGGAGACCACCAGGATTTTCCTCCTTCCCTTCCTCACACAAAGCACAATTGATGGGTGTAAGGTGTTCTTATCACATACTGACCAATAACACATAACTTGTATGCTTTATTTTATAAAGATGAATTGGACTAATTGGTTAAAATGCAAGGAACCTTCCTGGCAAAAACTCGAGTGCTAGAGTTGAGAGACACATGGCCACAGGGCCAAGGCCATTATGGACCACATCGAAGTTAATGATATGAAAAGCTATTTAATAGTGATCAGGAATCAGACCAGAGTAGAGAGGAGAGAAGGAAGAAAAAAGAGAAGTGGGAGGGAGAGCAGGAGGGATAGAGTGGCAGGATAAATGGAGGGAAAAGAGAAATAAGCGGAGACAGGGAAAAACAGATACAGATGAACAAACTGTCAGAGAACAGAGAGGAAAAAAAGAGCATATTGACTGCTGCCATTTTGGAGTTCTTGTTTGCCTTTTCCTGGATTCCTGCAGGGGCTTTCTGTGTCTGTGTAATAAAATCTGTTTCAAAATAATCCCTTTTCCATAGACTAGTTTAAGTATAGCACCCTTATAGAATAGTTCTCACTGCCCCCAAGGGTTTGCTGTTTTTAATCCAACTGCTTCCTCAAGATTTGGGGGATTGTGTTTAAATTCTACTTAATTCTCAGTTTGCAACTAAGTACAAGGCCTTTTATACCTTGGCCTATGGACTATCACAGTGCTATCTCCAAGTATCTGTCCTGATCTGAAATTTTAGTGTTTGTTGACTGGCAATCAACTCTCTTTGGAGACCTTAAGTTCACACTTCAGTGACTTCAGCCCAAATCTGTTTCCACATACTCTTCCTCTCCTTATTACAAAACCCTTAGTTTCTGGTATGAAGCAGTGATAAAGTAAAGATATTCTACTGACTCTGCTGTGTGGATGGGTAATGGCTCAATCTCATTTACTAAGTAAAAGGCAGTACTGGTTATTGTATCTCCCTACTGCCAGGCATACTCACAATATAGACAATGATTAGTAAACGAACTTCTAATCCCACAAAGTGTGACTAAACTCTTTGCTTTAGACAGTTATGGAACAATCTTCCTGACAAATGACTTCTTGATGTTAACACCATTGTTGTAAGCTAGCACAGACAACTGAGGAAATATTCCTTTCCCAAGTAGCCCAGAAAAGGCCTGTGCTAGTGATCTAGGCAATAAATCAAATCACTGATCACATGCAGGTTGTCATTTTAAAATACTGATCTGCTGTGCTATGGAGATATTTGTATTTAATTGTAGTATTTAAATAAGCTATCTCCTATAGAGCTTGGTTTATGCTTAATTCCTACTCAGCCCTCAGCTGAGCAGCACATGAAAAGGTGGAGAGCCATGGGCCTGAGGCACCCTGTGTGCCCCGTATCTGGTTAGCTGTAAATTGAACATGGCTGACATTCTTCAAATGGATCAAGGCAATTACGCCTTTCTAAACAACAATTTTATGAGTTTCTAGTGCTTACATGTTATGAGTCTGCATGTACAGTGTCTCTTAAAAGAAATTTTATTGACTAAAGGTAGGGAGTAATTTTTTTGCACACTGTCCATGGTGAAACAGATTCACAGGGGCTAAAGGGCTTCTGGATGTCAAGAGGCATGTTTATCCAGAAAAGTTCTGGAACTTAAGTTTATCAAGTTGTAGTCTAGATGGCTTTTTGGTATAATGTGAAGTCACTCTTCAAGTCAGTACTTTCCACTGGCCTTGTAAGTACAGCGATTTGCATAAATGGGCACTTAGGAAATGTGGGTG
The DNA here is from genome assembly GCF_046562875.1 of Panthera onca. Classification (NCBI taxonomy): domain Eukaryota; kingdom Metazoa; phylum Chordata; class Mammalia; order Carnivora; family Felidae; genus Panthera; species Panthera onca. The sequence continues at coordinate 50,026,259 of NC_138344.1, forward strand.
GAATTTGATATCCACTAAGCAAGTGGAGGTGGTTGTCTAGTCAATTACATAAGTAAGGTGTTTAAACACCATTGCTGTGCCTGTTCAACACCACCATAAGTAATGGGAATATGTTTGTACTCCTACCACAGGCATTGTGTTGACTAGACTATGTTATTAAAATAATTTTTTAGGGGCACATGGGTGGCTCAGTTGGTTCAGCATTGGACTTCAGCTCAGGTCATCATCTCACGAATGGTGGGTTTGAGTCCCACATTGGGCTCTGGGCTGACAGCTCAGAGCCTGGAGCCTGCTTCAGATTCTATGTCTCCCTCTCTCTACCCCTCCCCTGCTCACACTCTGACTCTCTCTCTCTCTCTCTCAAAAGTAAATAATAATCATTTTTTAAAAATTACAATAACTCTTTAATACAAATTTAAAAAAAATAACTAACAAAGGGGAACCTTCTTGCTCTGTTTGTAGAAACACAAACAGGTACAGCCACTCTGGAAAATAGTATGGAGTTTCCTAAAAAGTTAAATATAGAATTATCCTATGATCCAGGATTTGCACTACTAGGCGTTTACCAAAAGAATACAAAAATACTAACTCAAAATGATACATGTTTCCTGATGTGTATAACAATCTATACAATAGCCAAATAAGAAAAGAGCCCAGGTGTCCGATGACTGATGAATGGATAAAGATGTGAGACATACACACAATGGAATATTATTCAACCACGAAAAAGAATGAAATCTTGCCATTTGCAAATGACATGGATGGAGCTAAAGGGTAATATGATAAGTGAAATAAATCAGAGAAAGAGAAATACCATATGATTTCACTCATATGTAGAATTTAAGAAATGAAGAAAGGGAAAAAAAGAAAGAGAGAGGGAAACCAAGAAACAGATTCTTAACCATAGAGAATTGATGGTTACCAGAGGGAACTGGGTGGGGGATGGGTAAAATAGATGATGAGGATTAAGGAGAGTACTTGTGGTGAGCACCAGGTGATATATGAAAATTGTGAATCACTATATTATACACCTAAAATTAATATTACATTATATGCTAACTAAAAATTAGATAAAAACTTTAATTAATTAAAAAATAACACATGTCTGCCAGCTTCCCTATAGGAGGGAGTCAGCATGAAGTTTTGTTTTCATTTTATAATTTAGCAAAAACAAAGCACCAACTATCAACCATAGAGTCTTGAAAGAATAGTATCTACATAACATAAATGTAACCCTCTTAACTCCAAAATTTTATTCAAATAGGCAGATTATACTGCCATTTTCTCTCTAAAATCCACTGGAAGAAACTTACACCTTTTCCTCCTGGGGAAATGATTTGTGATAAGCATAAAACATTTCATTAACTATAGCATAGGAAAATAATATCAAATGTCATAATTAATTATGAAATGATCAAATATACAACTTACTAGGATCAAAGAGCAAAGATAACAAGCACCTTAGATTTATGTAATACTTTATCATTTCAAAGCACTTTCATATAGGTTATTTTAATTAATAGCCATATGATGCTTTAAAACTTGTATGTGTTAACAACCCCTCCTAACCTGTATTTCTGCAAGGGCTCAAATGGTCATGCCTCTGTTCTTGGCAGAAACCTTCTAGAGTGCCCCATTCTTAACTCATACAACATCCATAGTCTTATGAAGATTAAAATTTTAAACTTCTTTTTTTAACTCAAGGTAAGAGAGGTAAAATTAAAATAGAAATTACTTAGCATTAATCTCTTGAGAGTATCAGATTGCCATTAATGAGGGGTTATTAAACTTTCAAACAAAAAAAGTTTGAAAAATTACTTCATTTTCATTTTCATCTTATCAGCCTTGTGAGTGCCTGCCTTCTTCAGGTCAAAGGACTTTTCCCAAGAGAATAGTTTAGGTGTCAGAAAAAATACTCCTCTTTATTTTTACTTGCATCTTCTTTGTGGCTTCAGAACAGGGGATTGCTTTGTAGTCTTGGCTCTACTATAACCTACCTAATAGTCTTTTCACTAAAATGAGGGAGTTGACTAAAACAATCTCTCAGATCTGTGCTAATTTTAGTTCTCTAATTCTTTTCAGTAATACTTTCCTTTTACAGCATTTTGTTCATTAGTCTTCTCTTGGCCTCACTATTCAGAAGAGATTTTTTTGACATGAAAACATTATTGCCGTGTTTGCTATAAAGTCCTGAATCTTACCACAAGGGATGTGATTATGTTATTAATGCTAATAATTACAATTAATAATAATGATACTGCCATTTTTAATGCTTACCAAGCGCCATGAAATCTATACACATAATCTCAATAGGACAATCCTGTGAGGTATAGATTGTTACTATTTTTCATAGTGAAAAAGCTAAAGCTTAGAATTTAATTACCCAAAATGCAAACTATAGCCATACTATTCATAAGATATCCTATTTTCAGAATGTCAGGACACGTTTTTACACTCCAGTTCACAGGGCAGAACTGTCAAGGTAGTGGGAGGCATGGATGAGCTCATCTATGATTTATATGCATTTTTCAAAATCTTCACATAAATTCAATATGAACTCATTTTCTTCTGCAAAAGAAAACTCCTTATAAAAGAAGATAAATTTGAAATTCTCATGCCTTTCATGGTAAAATGAAAGCATGCACAGGTAAATTCAAAATGATATTTTCTGGAACCAGCAATGTAGAAACTCACTATTATGAATGGAATGGTGGAGTTCTAGAAACCAGCAACAAAAAGACTTACTGCTGAAAATTTAGGCATTTGTTTTTGGTATTCTAGATGGGACAAATAGAAAACATGTGTGAGTATAACTTAACACTCACACATAGTCTGTAGAGCAAAAAATATTTTGAAAATATTATGCAAATTATATATGTGTGTGTGTGTATTTATATATATATATATATATATATATATATATATATATATATATATGATATGAACAGCAGAGCGCAATGGGTTTGAATTTGAATTTCTCCTTCCTTGAAAATAGTGTTGCTTAAAAAATAGATATATTGTTATTGCCATTGTAGATAATGCATCTTCTCAAAATAAAAACCAAAGGCATACAGTACAGTGAAAACTTCCCCCAAATACAGATAATTCTTGTCTCAACTGTCTATTCCAGTATACTCTTCTGTATACATGCCCCGTCAATTATGAGACTTTCTATCTTGTCTGGTGGGAACAAACTCAACTCCTGACCTGGATGAGCATCGGGCAGGCACACCTAGACCTTCTGGATAGTCCTTATCTTGTTCTTGGGTAGTGTTCTCACATGTATGCACTTATCATTACATTATTCAGCTGATTTCTCAAGGGAACCCCTTGCAGTATTAAAATATTACAATAAGTATTTATACTATTGTATTCCTTTATATGGATGCTTTATTTCACACACATAACTGGCAACCTATGGACAAAACCTCTCTAGAACTTGGCTGTTGCTTGACATGTCTTGTGTTGACTCTCATACTGTTTTATTTAATTCTACTTATCAATTAAATTCAGATTTCCAGACTTTCTAATTCTAGTCAAGAGGGAATAATGGACTTGAGATACCTTCCCACACAAAAAACCAAAAAGTGGACAAAGTGAATGGTTTTTAATATACTGGAGATATGCCAAGAAAGGACAGTGATCCCAAGGAAACAAAAAACAAATAAGGTGAGCCTTATGATTACTTCAGTTAACTGCCTTGAGGTGGTTTTCAGGTCACTGTGCAAGGAGAAGGAACTCAGGTGGAGTCCACTGGACTCTGAGTGAAAAACACAGAGCCAAAATCCAGGAAGACCAAGGCAGCTATAGGCCACAGGCATAATGTCAAAAAGAACTGAACAGAAGGAAAAGTTTGACAATCTGCAGAGGGTTCCTCTTGAGTAATCAAGTAAGTCATGATAAGACATATTGAAACCACTCAAGGCCCAGGTAAGAGGCATCAAAAGAATTACAAATAACAGTGCCCAGCACTGACCAACACCAGAAATAGCGCTTGTTTCTACCTGGAAGACTTAAAAAATTTATTATTCATGAGTCAGGGGGGAAACTACACAGCAGAGTCTTGCTTCAGTATTGAGGAATAATTAGCCCAAAGTTGAGCACTATTTCATTTCAACTTAACAAATTCTAAAAGCAACATCCAAAAAAAAACCCCAAACTGTTTCCATGTAACTTAATTATTTTTCACAGCAAAGCTCAGAAATATTTATAGGATGCCAGAAATATCCATCAACCAGCAAGGTAATTTTTGCAATCTGGCATCCTATATAAAGTTACCAGGCATGTGAAGCAGCAGGAAAATATGACACATAATGAAGAGAAAAATCTATCAGGCACAACTTACTAAGAATGGACAGAGATGTTAGAATTGGCAGTCAAGGACATCAAAACAGTTTTAAGTTGTGCATGTGTTAAAAAGTGAAGTAGAGAAAGACAATTTAAAGGGAATAAGAAGTGAATATTTTCAAAAAGCACATGTGATAAAGGACTATTATCCAAAACTTCAAAGACTTTTAAAACTCAGTAATTAGAAAAAAAAAAACACCTCTTCTTTAAAAATTCTTATAAAAACCTCACCAAAGAAGATATACAGAAGGCAAATAAGCATTTGAAAGAATGCTGCATATCATAAGTCATCAGAGAAATGACAGTGAATACAATATACCACGATGCACCTATCATAATGGCCAAAGCCTGGAACACAAACAATACCAAATGCTAAAGAAGATTCAGATGAACAGGAACCGTCATTCATTGCTGGTGGGAATGCAAAATGGTACACCCACTTTAAAAGACAGTTTGCTGGTTTTCTTACAAAACTAAACATATTCTAACCATACAATCCAGCAATTATGCCTCTTGGCATTTGCTCAAAGGAACTGAAAACTTATGTTCACACCAAAACTTGCATATGAAAGTTTATAGCAGCTTTATTCTTAATTGCCAAAATTTGGAAGCAACCAAGATGTTCCTCAGTAGGTCAACAGATAAATAAACTGTGACACAGCTAGACAATGGAATAAAATTCAGTGCTAAAAAGAAATGAACTATCAAACCATATAAAAGACATGGAGGAAATTTAATGTCTATTACTAAGAGAAAAAAGCCAACATGAAAAGGTTACATACTGTGTGATTCCAACCCTTTGACGTTCTTCAAAAGACAAAACTATGGAGACAGTAAAAAGATCACTGGTTGTCTGGAATTCTGGGATAAAGGGGGGTGAATAGTTGGAATAGGTGCAATAGGGGGATGAAGAGGATTTTTAACGCAAAGTACTCTAGAATTAGACTATTTTTCCAAGAGTTAGTTGCTTTAAGTTTGCCATAATCCTGTCCTTTTTTGTTGCTCTTATCCTGCTTGATTCATTATTTTACTGCTTTCGAAACTTGAAATTATGACTGTCAATTGATTTTTGCCTTCTGTTAACAAATGAAGGAATATAAAAATGGTTCCTTCTATCAGTGTGAAGGGAGGAACCATCCAAACTCATTCTATAGCACCCACTTTTATTTAGTCCCAACAAACTTCCCAAGTCTATTTCTGAACATTTCCCTCATCAGCCCATATACACAAGAAGAGCTTTTCATTTCTTACTCACTATTGCCTATATTCCCAAACAAGCTGGAGGTGTTAAGTTCACCTACTTAGCATGTTAACAAGATCCATGTTTAAACCATCAGCACAGAAAGGAGGAAAGAAAATGAAATGACTGTCCTTAAATTCAGGGTTAGGAATTTTCATTTCTACCAAATGCTAAGTGGAAGTAATTTTATGTCTCTAGAAAGAAAAGAACCCATGTCAGAAAAATAACTTTTTGCTGTTTAGTGTAAAATATAAGACGCTTAAAAATAAATGACCTCTCAGATAATGAGAGGTTGTAAAAGTTATCATCAACCATTTCATCATGGTGTAGGTGGGATGGGCCAAATCCTGCCCAAATCTATTGCCTTTAGACATAAATCTTCAGACGTCAAAATATTGGTCAATCAAGCCAGTAAATTCCTCATTGAGTTGGGTCAACCCAAGTTACAAAATTATTTATTCCTTTTTCTCCTGTAAAGTCACCCCAACCATGCCACCTTTTGTTTGAAATACTCTTTTTACTCACTTGCTTCCAAAGATAAAGAATAAAGAATATAAGAGTATTAAGTGACTTCATAACAATCTTTTTATATTTTTTGCATAGGTAGTATGAGATACTTATTGCTTCTATATTTAGCATGCCTCTACTAAATTTATTCCCAAATGCATTAACAAGCATAATATTTTCACACTATGTACTTACAAATAAAACTTCTCATCCCATACTGGATTCAAGTTTCCAAAAATGGTTTTAGTTCTTCTTTTGTTCTTTCCAACTTGAACAGTAACATATGGGTCACTAGACCCTGTTTTGTCTTTTGCCTGCAAGCCTTGTGCAGAAACCACTGAAATAAGCCAAAATGGACATTTTAATATAAAGATTTCCTCAAACAAAAAAAGGGACTATTTATAATGAAGCATTTTCTAACACATTGTACACTGGGTTTACAGATGCACGTCCAGTGCTTCTATTATGAACATTAGGACTTAAAAAGATATTTAATGTAATAATTAAAATGCTAAGTATTAAAACCTTCCTTGAATATTTGCTTTTGCTTGTAATTAATATTAACTATATACATACACTTTCATATACACATCAGCTATATACTTATATATAGATTACTGCATACACACAGAGAAATAATGATGCACATACAGTATGCAAAAGTTTATCCAACATAATCCAAATGTCCGTAATTTAAACTCTACTTCTATTTATGAGCTTGCTGTTACTATTTTTTTAAGTTTGTTTATTTATTTTGAGACATACAGCATGAGTGTGGAAGGGGTGGAGGGAGAGGGAGAGAGAGAATCCCAAACAGGCTCTGCACTGTCAGCAGAAAGCCTGATTTGGGGCTTGATCTCATAAACCATGAGATTGTTACCTGAACCCAAACCAAGAGTCATATCACTCCAAGTTTGCTATCACTATTGATCAAGTCAACCTAGTAAATAAAAAGCTTCTTTATCTTATAAGTGCCATATGAGTAAGTTAAGACGCTTGGTAAACATTAACACAACATGCATGCGCTTGTTGTTAATGTTGTAAGCAACTTCAGGAGTTCATATTTTCAGACATCACTAAGCTCAAATTGCCTTGACTCTAGGATCAATTGTTTGAGGGGTATCGATCACGGATTAAGTAAAATAATGTGTGTTTTCTCATTAAGAAAAACTGACTAAAGAGATTTTTAGCTACTCTTGTAATTTATCAGTGGCAGACAGCTACAAAGCTAATCTCTTGGAAATTGTAGCACATTGATGAGTCTATTGTAAAAGACAACCTTCTTCCTCTGGAAGAGCTTTTGATTAGAACAACCAACAGACTGAAATTACTTCAATCATCTAGTATATATATGAGAACTTTGAAATACAACTACACTGGTCAATACTGACAAGAAAGAAAAATTCTACTTACCTTACCTATTATTCTTATTATTAGCAGTGATTTCTAAGACATGTGAAAATCTCAGTGTGGAATCGAAATTTTAAAGATAACTACTTTTACCTGTAATGGTTATTTTTGCTGACCACTTAGATGTCCCATCCAGTACACTCTGCTTGGCTGCTTTTGTGTACTGCACAAAATCTTCTTTAGAAATCTGAAACATTTCCTGAATTACTTCAAACACCTCTGGCCTGTTTTTCTCCCTAATCTTCATTCTTTCTTTCATAGCTGTAATGATGGTCTGTGTCTTGTCTTCGGCACCATGCTTAGAACTCTTTTCTGCTGCTCCTATAATGGAAAAATCAATGGTGATGTACATGTATGTAAAGTTACTTTGTGATAGCCCGAGGGAGGGAGAAAAAGAAGGAATATGAGAATGAATAAATGCTTTAGTTTTAAGGAGAGATCAGGACAAGATCAGGACAAATATTGCTGGACAATATTCAGAACTAGTCTTTTGAGTTAATGGCAAATAAATGGGCTTGCATGATTCCCAGTATTTTTCTGTTGTTATTTGATGAAATCAGGGGTTGTAGAAATATGTCATTTAAATTTTTTTTTTAATGTTTTTATTTATTTTTGAGACAGAGAGAGAGACAGAGCAGAGCAGGAGAGGGGCAGAGAGAGAGGGAGACACAGAATCCGAAGCAGGTTCCAGGCTCTGAGCTGTCCGCACAGAGCCCCACGCGGGGCTCGAACTCACGGACCGTGAGATCATGACCTGAGCTGAAGTCAGACGCCCAACTGACTGAGCCACCCAGGCGCCCCAAAATTTTCAAAACAAACAGAATGTACACAATAATGATATTATATACTCCACATATATACCACCCACAAATGTGAGAAATAGATTGTATATGTAAGGCAAGTGTCATTCAAAAATCAGAATTTCAAATACTTGTGTGCAAAGTACTTACTTTTAATGATGGAATTTATCATAATTGAGTGCTTAAATTCTTCTTATAAAATAAACACCACCACTCTCTCTTATATATTGAAATATAGTGTAAGATTTTACTTGGAACTAAATTGGAAACCACTGGGCTAGGTGATCTCTAAATACCTGACAGACCACAGGCTTGAACTCTCATTCTGTGATATGGCCACACTTGTCAACAGGCTGAATTATTTCTACTTAAAACCCTTTTTGATTTCTAGTACTTTGGTGATTGGTCTCAACTTTCTGGGCATTTTTATTTATAACGCCAATGCTTTTGGCAGTGAAGGATTTCCAAAAGTCAGTTCTTGGGTCCCTCACATTCTCCAACTACCAGCTAGATACTCTCAATGTTCTGTGTTGCCTGTGGGTTGCACAATATTATACAACAGGTAAACAGCAAACCATGATTCCAACTCTGATGGTTCCTTAGTGAGAATGAAATGAGAATGCAAAACCCCAGGTACCAATGCTTCAGGAACAGCCACTGCTGAAACCAAGTATTTTTTGGATCAGAACAACTGAGATGTTGTGAAAAGAATAAAAACAAAACAAAACAAAACTCATGTTCATAGCTAGCAACAATTCCAATTTTCATCTAAATGACTGTATTATCCAACTTACATTTTTTTGAAATATTATATTCCTGAAATAGGCATACTAATATCTAGTGAAATGTTTAGAGACTAAGTGGTATAATTTAATTTTAAAAAAAATTTTAATGTTTACTTTTGAGAGAGAGAGACAGAGACAGAGACAGAGACAGAGAGAGAGAGAGAGAGGAGGAGGGTCAGAGAGAGAGGAGGACACAGAATCCAAAGCAGGCTCCAGGAGAGAGGGAGGGAGGGAGGGAGTGAGGGAGGGAGGGAGGGAGAGAGAGAGAGAGAGAGAGAGAGAGAGAGAGAGAAGGAGGGTCAGAGAGAGAGGAGGACACAGAATCCAAAGCAGGCTCCAGGCTCTGAGCTGTCAGCACAGAGTCAGATGCAGGGCTCAAACTCATGAACTTTGCTATCAGGATCTGAACCGAAGTCAGACACTTAACAGACTGAGCCGTCCAGGCATGCCTAAATGGGATAATTTATCTCCACCATTTCTACCACAAAGGATAGCTTCAGTAATGTTCTTTGAATATAAGTCTTTGCATGTTAAGCCCAATTTAAGCATAGAATCTAAGACAAAGACGAAGAGGTCAGCTGTTAACTTTCCTTATAATAAATTCATAACCAATTTAACAGGAGTACTTTAGTGAAAAACTCCATTTATTTAAAAGTATAACATTTGTTTCCTAATGTGGAAAAAATACATTCATAATAACCAAGATGTAATTAGAGAAAGTTAAAGGGATGAATATTTTAATGATAGAAAGAGCATATTCCCTGTCTTTATCATTAAAAAACAAAATAAACCTTTGAGTCTTAAACCACATTAAAAAATACTAAAAATGAAAGCATTGCATTTAAGGTAATTTGAAAGGACATTATAAATGTCCCAGTCATCTGTTTAAACAGGCGCTGGAACAGCTACACATTAGTAGATTACACATCCTTAAACAATTAACCATGCTTGTAATTTATCAGTAATGATTTAACTGCACAGTGCATTATTCTTATACAATGAAATTAGTTTAGGCTACATTTAATAGTTCCAGCTACCCAAGAGGCATATTGTACTTCAAGTACTGAAATATTCATTAAATAGAAAGACAGTGGAGGCTTGAAAAAGTTACCGCAAGATTCAAAGTACCCCAAAAGTTTGGTATGTGACAGCCATCCTAAGAATGAATGTTCAACAGGTTAAAAGTGTCATAAAACGTAACTCTCCTCCAATTTCTAAGTAACTATTATGTTTTGGCTATTAGTGTTCCCAAAAGACTATAGGAAAAAAAAAAAGTGTTAACGTTCTTGAGAGTTAAGTATATTTTAAATTATTTCTCTAAATTCAGGAAGAGCCAGCTGACCACTACCCACAAAATAATGCCCATTCAAGCAATAAGTGCCAAATTCAAAGGTAGAATATCAAGAAATTTTTTATCTAAAGGAATCAAATTTCTAAACTCAACAACTGCCTCTTGAATTTTTTTTAAAGAATTAAATTAGGTAAACTTGACAATTATCTGTGAAATCCTTCACCAATGCCCTTGATGTTGGAATAGAACACTGTAATACGTAGAAAAGAGACCAGTCATAAACTTTGAAACCACTATTCTGGGGAGAGCATAGGATCAGAGACTTCTATTTAAACCTTTTCTCTGTTATTCCTAGAAAAGATATGTGGAATTTTAAAACTTCTACTTTCACTCTTACATGTTTGGTCTGAGGGAAATGATTCAACTTAAGTCTATCTACTTTGGCCATATAAAGACAAATCTGTAATTAATTTTTGTCACTGATCTACAAGTACTTTACATTGCCCTACTGTTTTTCGAACCCACATATCTCCTCTGAGTTTTCTAATGAAACTGTTTCTGAAATAGCTGCGATTTGCCATGAATTTCTAACCCTTTGGGTCTATTGTTTTCATTCAGACTTAGTCTGCTTATCTCAAAGTCATCAGATATAAACAAATTTGCATTTATATGACTCTTCCTTCAAAGTGTATTATAGAAGGTCTGGTAGCTGCACAGAAATACAGTAAATAATATGTCAACAAAGGATGAACCGTAAATGAGATCAAAAGAGATAATGTACAGGAAAGCACTTTATAAAGTGTAATACATTATCCAAATGGAATGCATCATTGTTACTTTTTTAATTTTTTTTTTAACGTTTATTTATTTTTGAGACAGAGACAGAGCATGAACAGGGGAGGGGCAGAGAGAGAGGGAGACACAGAATCGGAAGCAGGCTCCAGGCTCTGAGCCATCAGCCCAGAGCCCTACATGGGGCTCGAACTCATGGACTGCGAGATCGTTACCTGAGCTGAAGTCAGACGCTCAACCGACTGAGCCACCCAGGCGCCCCCATCATTGTTACTTTTAAAAACACTTAATTGACAAACCAGACGATACAATTATGCACAACAAAACTGCAAGAGAATTCATCCTTAGACAGAGGCAAACTTATCCCACATGGTTTCCTTCTACAAAATTTAAAGGGACAGCAAATCAGAACCGTTACTTGTCTCTATAATTTTTATTACCCAAAACATATAAATTTCATGTGAAATTCACAATTTTACCACCTTTACACAGCAATTGATAATTTCAGTGTTTCTTTCAGATACATACATATAATGACTGCAATATTCTCTCTTGGTCTCAATCTCTTCTCTTTCTTTTTTTTCTCAATAGCTATTACAAAACATTTCTACTTTCTTCAAGTCACTTACCTCACTCCACTAACCTCCATTCTCAATGTATGATTTTATCTCTTCCTTAACAGAAATAGGGGCTTCCCTAACACAGTGGTCACATTTTCCCCTCCCCTATGGGAAAACAACAACAACAAAAGCAACAACAAAACAAAACCTGACCTGTAATATTAGCAGATTTCTGTGGTGTAAATACTCCTACCACAGCTGATTTCAAGCCACTACCTTGCAAAATTCTTAACTATTTATCATCACTGACCCAATTCCCTGTGTATTCATTTATCTTACATGCTAGCCTATAAGGCCAATCTCAACTAAATATGTATTCCAAGTATCACGCATGCTGCTTACAAAATAGGATACAGTCAAAAAATAGAGAAGACAGAATATTTCTTGGGGAAACCTAAAATGATTGCCATATTGAGTACTTAATTTGGCTACAGGTTCAATTTTATGTGTTAGGAATTTTGTATACACTCTTACCCTGAGGTCATGATTCTGGAAGAAACAAAAATAAATTCAGTGTAAAATGTTATGTGTGCTGTGGAATCTTACGAAGAGACAAAATACACTGGGCATTTGGCTTCAGGTTTGGAATTTTCAGAAAACAAAGGCTATGTGCCCATCACTAGAAAGCAGCAATTGGTTGGCCTATATACCTCATGCACTTATAGTGAGCATAAAACAAGGGCATAAGTCCAGATATAAATGGAAGAAATACAACAAGGAAATCACTTTTAAATAAGGCAAAGGAGCAGAGTGGCTTGTGATGCTCGTATGCTAGAAGAAGGCAGACACGTGTGAATCCTGACTTGCCACTTACTACCCATTTGCAATTGGGCTACTTTTTCTCTGTAAACCTTAGTTTTCTCATCTGAAAAACAAAAGGAAATAATAGTATCTTTCTTAACAGGGTCATGGTAAGGATTGAATGAAATAATGTTTAAGTTTCAATTCTAATAATTAAGCAAGTATAACATCTAGATGTCACAAGGTGAAGATACAAATACTAATTAAAGAATTATACATTAAAATGGAATTTGGGGGTTTTAGCTATATGATTACTTGGCCTGTGAAACAACTTGTAAAGTCTCCCCATGAACAGTGCCATACCCAATATGAGCCATGTGCTAAATGCTCTGTAACTATTTGCTTGATTGGAGCCAATGAAGCACTTAAAGATTTAAGAAAATTTAAAGTTCAGAGAAACAAAAAGATATTATTATTACAATATTTTTATTTTTCATATCCAAAAATGTTTACCTGCATTTGAAGCTGGTGAACTCAGAGTAGGCAGGTGGTTAATATGCATGAAATGCATGCAGGTGGTCTGATACTGAGGTGGTTCTCTAGGAGTCCCTAACATAAGAAACTTCATAGTTTTTCTTTCCTTTCCCAGTATAATCCTGTAGGTGGCCTGCTCATGGTGCTTCTGTTTTTCTTTTCCATGAAATCATGTAGGTGGGCACTTGGCTGGTGGCTAGTATTTTCTATCTTTTCTCTTCAGCGGCTTTACATCCAAGATAATCTTAACCCTCCTCTTTTAATATGCCTTGAATCTTTCCAAGGAGAAGACCCACAACACCCCTAGTCTTCAAATCAGCCGTAACCTCTACTCTTAATCAAAGCCACATACTCCACTCTATTTCGCAAACACAACAAAGGACTGACATTTAACAGAAGAATAATTGGAAGATCACAGAGCTACTGGGAGATCATCATCTCCCACTCTCATTGGTGCCCCATCGCTGACAACGGGAGAATGTGGGCAGGGGGGGTCCCCTTTCATGGAACTGCCACCATCCATAAAGTAATTTTACTTTATTGAGCTTGGGCCCAAAACCAAAATTCAGCCTTTCTTCCCTGCCCCCACCCCCAACTTCTACCATATTCAATAGTACCATTATTGGTGAATGCAAACTTGTAGAACAAGTCCAGAAAGATTTGCATATTAAAGATGATAAAATCAGGAAGGCTCACTCAAAATTGTGTGTCAAAGCTACTACATTTCATGAGATTCATTTATTATTTACTTATTCATTTATTTATTTTAGAGAGAAAGACAGCAGGAACAGGGGAGAAGACTAGTGGGGACAGGGGAGGGAGAATATTAAGTGGCTCGGCACTGAGCATGGATGAGGGGGCTCAATCCCAGGACTCTGGCTGGGATCATGACCTGAGCCCAAATCAATACTCAAACGCCCAACTACCTGAACCATCCAGGCTCTCCTCATGAGCATTGTTTCGATACTAACTTTCTAGAATTTTTCCAGTTACTGCAGCATCACAAATTACATAGATCAGGGTTAAAACTAAGAAAAAAAGAAAAAAGTCCTCAATTTCAAAAGTCTCTTTACTATGTAAGGAAAAGAAGAAATCAAGGGAGAGATAGAGCAAAGACCTTTTTTGTTCTTATCACCCTTAGTAACAGATTTTTCTCATGTTTCTGTCAAAAAAAAGAAAAAAAGGAAAAGGAAAACAAAGACAATATTAAACACAAGATTTCTTTCTATTTTTCTTTTCTTAAATAGCCTTTGAAATGAAGTTGGCTGACGCAGCTAGTTCACAATGTTGCTGGAAGCTGGTCTGGCACTCAAAGCTAGGCCATGTTGTTCTCCCATTGGACACGAGCAAACTCACAGGACACCAACTTCACACACGGTCACACTGTGACAGTGTTAATGTGAGACAAACAAGGCCATCTCACAAGTTTGTCTAAGCACAAAGGAAAACAAGGTCACTGTACAGATCACAAAATACCAAACATTCTTTCTCCTAATGAGTAACCACTGTTTCTTTGCTAAGTACAGCGATTAGACGCACTCTTGTCTATCCTGCTTGGAGATAAGGTTTTTTAACCCACATAATCATAGAATTGTCCGCATTTCAAGACAACAACTGATCCAGAGCAATGTCTGCTTTCTAATAGCCTCTTACTGAGATGCCCTATTGTTTATCCTGATACATATTCTCCATTGCAGCAATGGATAATAAAGTGAACTTTTAAAACTACAGACATGTTTCTGGTGGTGTTCAGCCAAAGAGCGTTAGCCAGTATTATTAACTTTTTTCACATATGTAGAAAGTGATGCTCAGAGAATTTTGAAAAATTCTGGTAGCAGCAAGAATAAAAGCCAGATCTTTCTCAAGTAACTCAGGACTATGAAATATAGATATAGATATGGATATACAGATATCCATTGCTTCTGTTATGTTGAACATATGGCATCATATAAGGCTTATTTACCATTTTTATCTCCCTACAGCAGCCTACCCCACACTTGAAAATGCTCCATTATTAGTTTATTCCTTGAGGTTCATGACCGTTGTGTGAAAGTAACTCAACTACTAGTTCCACTTTTACCCATGTTAATTTATTATTTTCTCTTTAGTGTTGCTGAAAAGTCAATGCAGTAGGTATGTTGTGATTGGTGTATACTCCAAGCTTATGTGTTAGCCACAGTGGACCTGCCTTGAGTCATCATCATGATGTGAAGCCAACATCAGGGCAGCATAGTTTGCCTAAAAGTCAGGGGTACTATATGGGAGAGTGGAAAAGCACCAAAAATAAAATTCAACAACATTCCATTTTTCCCTTAGTACAAACTTTGTGTATTTCTTTACAAATTAAGTCAGATTATGAGGCTGGGAATTTAGAGACCTGGGTTCTAACCCTATCTATAATATCTATTTGATTCTTTTTGGACAAGAAACTGGACTGCATCAATTCAGTAAGATCAGGAGACTGGGTTCTCCAATCCACTGATCTCAAAGGCTCCCCTAACCATCTATGATTCTATGGAAGAATGATCTTTAAACCATAACATGCTATTTCTTACTACAGTTCCCATGCCCTCATTTGTTGTTTAACCAACATTTATTGGCATCTAACTATGCTAAAACATGTACTAGGTTCTGGAGACATAAAAAAAAAATCTCCACCCTAGAGCAGTGGATACACAGAATCCTACTTCTAAGCCTCCTAAGTACTCATTAAAGAAGGGCACTTCTTGGAATGAGCACTGGGTGCCACATGTAAGAGGTGAATCATGGGGTTCTACTCCTGAAACCAAGACTACATTGTATGTTAACTAAGTTGAATTTAAAGATAGATAGATAGATAGATAGATAGATAGATAGATAAAAGAGTAGAAGGTTAAAAGATTCCAAGATATGTGTTCAAATCCACTCATGTAAGTTTTTGAAAATATGCTTGAATCCAGGGACAGCAGTGGTTATGTTCTCTTGAGCTCTGAAAGCCCAGAATAAAGCTCCCACCCACAGTAGCTATTTAGTATATATAAATAAATGTCTTAAGATATCACAGTTGCAAAATGTGGTAATACGAATACAAAAGAAACAGAATCAATATCTAGTTTGCAGAAAGGAGTGTCCTAGCCAAATTTTGTTAATGCTATCAATTTGCAATGGCTAACAGAACACAGAAGCTTAATATCATGTCAGTGGAAAACACACAGAATGAAAGATCATCTCACAAGATGCTAGTTTCCTGAACTTTTGGCAAAATATTTTCTGTACTTATGCAGGTACTTATATTTTCCAGTTAAGAATTAAAATTAGGCAGAATACTTATTCCATAGGACTTTGGGATTCCTTCTTTGGAGATGTGAAAAGAAGTATAAGCCAGTTGCGTTACATACCATGATTATTTGTATATTTTTTCCAATTTTTTGAGTTGTCTCTTTTCTACTTCAAAACAATAATCAAGGGAAGTATTTTATACATGATTTCTCTTCTACTTACATCTCACTCTGCACACAACCTCACCCCAGCCAACATACATTTTGTCTTTTTGGTTCTTTATCTAAAACTACCACTGTAACTGTCACGTCAAGTTCCTTATGGGTTATATTCAGTTCATGCAGGTGACAAACAGCTTCTCGATTAGCTACAGTTCATTTACCACCAAATTCTGTTTCCAAAATAAGAATTAAATAACTTTTTTTAAATAGCAGGCCACTAACAAGTTATTAAGGAAAAAACAGATGGACTCTGGCTACTGACACTAGCTGAAACTGAAGGAGCAAGAATGAATCAGTTCTCTTCTTTGAAAGACAGACCCACTTCCCTTTGGTCTCCTGTTTCTGTCTACCACTATGCATGGTTTCCAGCTTTGGGCCAAGAAGGTGTTAAAGTGAAGGAACCACCAATAAAATCAGCTAGACAGGAATGGAGGTGAGGCTGTTTGGGGGAACTTATCTGACATTTCCATGCTTCTCTGTGAGAAAATACTGGAGCAGTGAGCGGGGTTTTCAATCACCTGGTCTCATTCCACTTGACTGCAAGCGTATAAATCATGGACACAAGATTGGATAGGAATGAAACACCAAACTCAAATGAATTTGAAGTAACTTTGCATATCCTCTCCTTGGCATGGATCACTAGTCAGACCACATGTAAAGTGTTTTTTTGTTTTGTTTTGTTTTCATTCTGAGTATTTGTGTGTGTCTATGTTGACAGACTCAATGTCTTCAGGAAAAAAAAAAAAAAAAAAACTACCAAAATAATAAGGGTCTACAAACCTGAAGAAGACTATTATTTGAAAAAGACAAGTATTTGAAAAATTGTCATATACAATTGAAGTACATATATTAAATATTTACCCTCCATTGGTAAGATTAAAGAATAGGAGTTTAAAGAGTAAAAGTTACCAGGAGGCAGGGCCTGATTCAAGCTGTAATTTATACACAGGAATTTTCTAGTGATGAATTAAGTTCCTGCCAAGGTGTTAAATTCTTCCTAGAGGTGTTCAAACAGATTGACCATTTTGAGAAAGAAATCATAGAACATCCTCATTTTTATAGGAGGCTATATTAGCTAGACTGACCTTCCAACTCTGATTTCCTTTTTTTTTTCTTTTAACTCTGTCCTTTTCTTCCATTGTAGGCATACATGGAATTATTTTACACAGGGTGTGCCACCAGCGCAAAATTCTTGCTTAACACAATGAAAATAGAAATTTCTTAAGGAAATGTCACAGATTCTGTAGGGAAATTTTCAAATTATATTGATAGTTATTGTGGAAAGGCGTGACGTTGAATTCATATACTTGGCAAAGCTTCTTTCTGTTCAATGCGAGTGTGGATTTTAGGGAAAGAGTATGGAGGTATTACTAAAGAAAATATTGCCTTCCTGGACCATTCATACCCACCCTAATTTTTCGCAAATATTTTTTATTTTACATGCACATTTTAAAGTATCTTCAAATTTATAATGTATAATGAGTTTAATATATAACCCCATAGAAAAACTTGCTTAATTTAACCAATATCCACCAACACATCTTAAGAATGGATATAGATTATAAAGATGCTTCTAAAATCTAAAGAATGGGTGACATGTTTAGTCTCTAAAACACTGAAAGAAAAATCAGCTAATTTCTGAGGTATAATATACACCTTTTCATTAATATATTCAAGTCCTTTGTTTTTATAAATTTATTTATTTATTTTGGTAGAGAGAGAGAGAGCTGGCAAGGGGCAGAAAGAGGGAAAGAGACAATCCCAAGCAGGATCTGTGCTGTCAGCACAGAGGCCAACATGGGGCTCGATCTCATGAACCTTGAGATCATGAACTGAGCCAAAATCAAGAGTCAGATGTTTAAACCAATTGAGGTACCCAGGTGCCCCTCAAGCCATTTGTTTCTGGATGACAATATTTCTGTTTTCTCAAACGTCACCACCCTAATAGGCTGATTTCTTAAGATGCCTGTTTACAATTCACTTTTTAAATAAGTAGACTCAATTCTAATTGGATTATGAGATTATGAAAATTAGCTTAGTACTGAGTCCATCCCCCTTCCTTTTAAGCAGTTATTCCTAGATTTTTTTTTCAAAGACACACTACCTATTCTGAAAAAAAAAATGCATTCATTACCATTAACAGCCTCCATTTGATCTGATAGTTTTGACTGTGTAGGAAGAATACTAATAAAGGAGAGAAAACTGTAGAATGAGTATGACTTACTACAAAACCAAAAGTGACAGCATTTGTGATTTAATCTTTATTTTGACATTTTTGTCTGATCCCCCTCAAGTTTAGGAAGCCCATGGACTCTATCCATTGGTTATATCCATATAAACAGTAAACAGAGGGGACAATATTTAGTCATAAAAAAAAAATGTTTGCAAATGAAAGTACATGTTTAAGTACATTTCTTTGGTGATATGTTTTGTTTGTTTTGTTTTTGTTTTAGTAATTTAAGGCCAGCAGCCACAACCAAATCAATGCAGGAGTGAAGTCAATAATATATATCTTAGACTGTGATGTTTTGGCATTACTGGACCTAATATAAAATATTAGTGTAAATAATTTCTTTTGGAAATGGAAAATTTAAGATAACTTTTAATAAAGGTTGAAGTGATATGTATCTATACAGAAGTGTAAAAGGATGAGGAAACCATTAATATTCACTGAGCATCTCCTATTCGCCAAATTCTTAGCAAAGACTATTTCATTTTGTCTTCCCTATAAACCTCTGAGATAAATTTTATTATTCCTGTTCACTTGGTGGAGAAAAATGAAGCCTTTGGTTCCAAGATACCAAATAGGTTTGGAAAAGAATTCAGATTATTGTAATCACAAGGGTGTGCCTTCTGGGGTTCCTGGATAGCTCAGTCGGTTAAGCAACTGACTTTGATTCAGGTCATGATCTCACTGTTCATGAGTTTGAGCCCTGCATCGGGCTCTGTGAGGACACCTCAGAGCCCGGAGCCTGCTTTGGATTCTGTGTCTCCCTCTCTCTGTGCCCTTCTCTCTCTCTCTCTCTCTCTCTCTCTCTCTCTCTCTCTCTCTCTCTCTCTCTCAAAAAGAAATAAATATTAAAAATATATTTTACAAGGGTGTGCCTTAGTCCTTGTTTGAGGAACATAACTTGACACACTCCCACTTTCTACACAGGGCTATTAAGAGATGGAAGTAACCAAACAGATCAGAAGCCACTTTCAAGTTTTCTACTGGACAAGCATGCAATTGGTCATTCTGAGGAATCTAAGTCAGAGCCTGGCACTATAGGAACACAGCATCAACAATATAATGTCATGGGTGGTATGTGAATCTTTGTGAAGTAGGAGGGGTAGGGGGTGGAATTACTGAAAACCAGCAAGAACTGCAGAGGCCTAATATGAAAGCATGTAGGTTATGCATACATGTCTTTAGCCTAAGTAGGTACTCACTCTGCAAACAGTCAGCATTTAGGAGGTCCTGACACTTTTCATGGCATTTCACTCCACACTCCAAACACTTCATGCCTTGCCGGGCAATGCCCCACAGGAGCCCTTCACACTCGTAACAGTAGGTGGGTGTTGTTGCCGTCCAGACCTCAAAATTGTGAGGGGTGGTGGAGGACATGGGGTAGATCAGTGCCTGCAAGGTCTTCTTGAAGACATGTATTTTCTGTAAAGATGAGATAAGTTTCAATGTCAGCCAACTCAGTGTATTTCAAGGATTTCAACAAATAACAAACTATTTTATCATTTTTCCCTGAAAATATTATTTTGAAAGAGCCCCTTAATTATTGATTTAAGTAATGACAAGAACTCTGCTCACTATTCTTTTCTCAGTGTTCTACGGTCCAATTTGTCATGTGAACACAAAGAACTCCCTTACATCCCAGACTGGACTGGGTTCCACTGTTGTGCAAGCTTCTTTCATAGCAGCAAGAAGCTCTAATTACTTGATAATATCCACACCCCTGCTATACTGTGGACTCCATGAAGTGAAGGATTATGAAATTCTTGCTCATTGCTATATCAGTCATTGGAGCATAACCTAGTCTCTGTCTTAATATTGGTGCCTAAGAAATGTTAATATATACATATATATTGTATATACATATATAACATAGGTATAATATATGGTATATTTTATATACATTATAACATATATATTATATATATTATATATATTATATATATTATATACATTATATATATTATATATATAACACACATACATAATATATGTGTGTGTGTATGTATATATATATATATATATACACACGCGCATATATATATATGTGTGAGCGTGTACACATACACACACATCTTTAAATAGCTATCCTTGGTTTAAACTGGTTCTTGGTAAGATTGTTAAGTAGATTCAAAGCATTCTAAATGCTGACTTAATGCTCCAGAAACATCCCCACCCCTCTTTTGCATCCTACAGCGGTATCTCTTCCGTGACTCTGTACTCTCCCAGACCTTTCAACACTTCCCAGCTCCAAAGAATGCTCATTCTATAATTCCTTCTACAAGGGACTGTTTTCATTGCCTATCCTTTAAGAACAAGGTCACCAACTAATTAATAAGAGAGCACTAGTAGCAGGTAAAACTTACATGCGACTCTCCCATGGTAATGGTAATATCTTAAAGGGAGATAAGTTTTTACAACACATGGAAGGACTCTCAGTGACAAGCCACTGGTGGGGTAGAAAAATTCACTGAATGAGTAGACAGAGGAGACCTGAGTTCCCTAGCATAGGGCCATTCAATGAAATTTAATATGGGCTTCTTCAGGACATATTTAGGGCCCGTCATCGATATTTCTCTCCTTAGTGCCAATCATTGTCTCTGACACATAGTAGGGATATGACACATATTTTGTGGGAATGTTCTTCCACTTAGAAGTATGGTAATCCACAGAGACTTACAAACCTTACTTTCCTCCCCTATCTACCTATCTGCAATATTATTTTGAAGATCAAATTGTATGATAGTAACAAATGTATTCCACAGACTTCAAAATACTAAATAAATATTAAGTATTAGTATTGATACTGGATTTTCCAGAAACCATCCTAGGTTGATAGGAAAAAGACCTGTTTGGATCAGTACTTCTCTGTGCTTTTCATATATAACAATGCAGGTATCTTCTTAAAAGAAAGACTATCACTCTGAAGTTACATTTACAAATAATTTCACAAAACTTCCTGATACATAATGAATGGATATTTACATAAATCCAGTAGGAGCCTAGCATTTACATGAAACATTTATATTTTGCATTAATAATCTTTAAGTCTAATTTCAGAATACCTTCCCACAGTGTTGAAATGGGCAACTTTCCATTATTCTTCAATTCCACAGTACGGTAACAGCATATTTCCCTTTATTAGTATATTCCCCTCATGGTGTGTTTTCCCAGAATATGTTTGGTAACGGTACTGGAATATTCCCTGCAGGGAGTTAAGCTTTACTAAATTTTTTTCTAACTTTTGAACAGCAAGATCCAGCCTTGCTACTACATGAGGGTCTGGCTGAAGCTTTTTATACTTTTATACTTCATGTGAGTGTAGAGAACAGGAGTGTGATCAAATAGAGGAATTATTCAAGTGGGGGACCCCCATATTAGGGTTTATACAAACAACTGGATCCATCCTTTCAATAGAGCCTCACCCAAGTAATCTTTGGCCTCATTTCATAATGAAGATGTCGTCTTGCAAAATAACTGTTAAGAGTTCTTTTAGAATTAAAACGATGTATAATTCATCTTTGCTTCTCCTGCACAGCTTAGCAGAGTATTATTATCAATATCATTAAACTGAATTGAACAATTCACTTTGGCATAACAGATTTTCAATCAGCCATCCATAGACAGTTTCCTGTTCTAGCTGGGCTCAGGGTGTGTGTGTGTGTGTGTGTGTGTGTGTGTGTGTGTGCGCGCGCATATAATGTAGCTTTTTGGTTTAGCTAAAAAACAAGTGCGGAATTTAGTTATATTTGCAATCACATCAGGTAATTTGTTTTTCCCTTAGTAGGGGAAAGTAATTCTAACTAAATAGAACACTAGGTGGGAATAGTCTGCTAATGAATACAAGAAAAACATACCAACTTAGAAAGTAGGGTTGGGTAAAGGGTTGTTTTGAACATGAACTTATCTACATGTTTTAAGGTTAAGTAAATGGTTCATACATTTTATCTAATACCCTGTGACTATTATCTTTTTCATTGAATTCAAATTATATATAGTCAGTCCTCTACATTCTTAAGCTATAGCAGGAGTAATAAATTTAAGGAAGAGTTCCTAAAAAATTAAACATACTGGAGAAAACCAAATAAAAGACAGTTCTAAGTAAACAGATGAGAAGTTTTCATTGAAATGTTTTGTTTGGTTGGGTTTAAAGAGCCATGATCCATTTCATAAAAAGAGAATGAAGCTAATTTAAAAAAAAAAAAACACGATAGTAACATTGAAAATTTACTAGATAACACACTGAAAATCAACTGAATGGGGCATTAAAACAAATTGAACATTTAAAAGATGGAGAAGCTGGAGAAAATATTGTATACTTCACTACAAGGTATATATCCTCAGTCTGACAGAAATGATAATATGTATCTTTTTCACTTGTGATTTTGGGGATATGAGCATGTCTATCAAAGCTGAAAATTAGAATAAATGACATATGGAAACAGTTCTTACTGAAGCAAAGTATAAGATGTAAGGATGGTCAGTTCAGAAACTCAGGAAATGATTAGCTAGGAAAGCATGTACAAATATACCTTATAAGGGATTCTTACTCTCACAAGAATACTGCATCCTGGGAAAATAAGGTACTTTCTTAGTTAGCGAAGACCGACCAGACCAAACAAGATTATAAAAAGGACCAAAAATAAAAGAGTTCTGTGAAATAAGACAAAAAAGATAGGGTATGAAAAACTGAATAAAACAAGGAGAAGCCCCAGAATTAGCCACTGAACATGACAGATGGGAGTTTGTAACTATTAGAAATTGCCTTAAAAGGAAGAGATTTTTTTTTTATGTAGTACATTAAACAGATAGAAAGATAATTAAGTAGAGTTAATAAACAGGATCCTCACTAATATGAAAGGATGAGACTGCGTATGTTATCTGGGGAGAGTTTCTGGCCTACGTAAATCCAGATATGTAGAGAAGATGATGCCAAGAACAAGCAGAGCCCTAATCTAATGGGATTAGGAAACAAGGACAGAATGAATTCAGCAAAAGAGAAGACTTGCTGCTAATCTATTATAAAGGTTTCTAAAATTTCCAAATCTTCCACAATAAACATTTAATACTTTCTAAAATATATTTTCATTTTTTAAAATATTCTTTCATTCACTGTATGACCAAGTTGCATTTTACATCCAAGAGAAGACTCTTGTTTCTATACGACAAAAGACAATGGATGCTGGTATTTATGGATGTGTATATATGTTCCTTATTTCCCCCTCTTTTAAAAGTCACAAAGCTTTTGTAAATCATGCTCAATACTTCATGGAAGTTACTTACAAAATAAAATAATTATCACTGGCAAACAACATTGCTGGCTTTTCCTCCGTTCTAAATAAAAACAAAACAAAGCAGCCACAACAACAACCACCAATCTCAGATGTCACTTTCCAGTATGTATTTTCTAATTATATCAAAATGCATGCTCACTGTGGAAACAATTTATAAAACAAAAAAGCACTAAAAAAACAAACAAAAAGTTACTCAATTTAATATTTGAAAGTTAGTCATGGTTTGATTTGTGTTCTCCAAGGATTTTTTTCTATTTATATACAGAATGTAAGACTTATGCAATTAGGAATAAAACCTGTAAACATCAGTTTTATATTACTGAACTGACTGAAGAAAAAAGAAGGTGACTTTTACTTTGTGAAGACACTGTTTTATCTGTAGAAATGAGGGTAGGAAATGCTTTGGCTCTGATAAACCTCTTTAGCCAAATACAGATTACAGATTACAAAGGGAAGGATGCTCATATCCTAAACAATGATTTTGTTAAAAATCTGTCCTCTAATAAACTATAATCTTGGGTGAAATGCTATAATATGTCACTTTCTGAACAATTAGGACACACACAAAAAAAATGAATTGTCTTTTCTACATAACTATATGAGAAAATTAAAATGAGCCCAATAAATAAAGCATTCAGGCTTCCTGCCAAAGGCAATGACTAGTGTTTTGAGACAATCAATATTCCAATCAACCAAATGTTAATACAATAGGAACAAAGCATGTCTATCTCCATTTGCCATACACCTGTTCTCTTTTTCCTCTACCATGTTAACCAGTGACTGAACTAATAAAGTTCTAATCTTCTCATCATCCTGTGGGTTTCCTCATGGGATTATGTAAACCATGATTTTCCTATTCTCAAAAAAAATCACATTTTGATAACTACAAGAAAAAATATGCTTCTTGTTTTGAAGCATTATTCATGTACCTTGGGGAAAAAAATCTATTTGCTGTCCTGTAGGTATCATTTCACTCTTTCTGTACAAAAGCATCAGAAATATTTGCAGAGCAAATATTATGTACAATGTGACCTTTGAAATTTGTTATAAACAAGAAGACAGAACAATGGCATAAGAAGTTTGTGAGTATAAAAACAGCCTAATTTCGGGTCTGATTTACTCACGAGGACAATCATCACATAAGACTGACTGTAGAAGTTAAAGTTATTCAGGTAAAATTTTGTACCAGAAAAGTGAAGACACCAAAAGTTATGTGCCTATCCTTGGAAAAATGTGAATAATTTGTATTACTTACATTGTTTTTTAACAGACACTAATTATCATTGAGCTAAGTGACTTAGTAAGTCCAAATAAAGAGAGTGAATAATGATAAAGAAGAGGATACAATAATTAAAGAAGAGTTCAAAATAACACAGACCTATTATGACAGAAAACACAACCTGGAAACAAATTAGGACAGATTTGTCATGTACTGTATCACTTTTCTTCAATTCAAACTTTCAATGAAATTGTGAATGTAATTATATAAAGTTCTAAAGACTCCACCCAAAAACTTTTAGAATAAATAAACTCAGTAAATTTGTAGAATATAAAATCAATACACTAAGATGTGCTTCATTTCTATGCATAAATAACAAATCGTCAGGGAAATGAAGAAATGAATTTAACTTACACTTGCATCAAAAATAATAAAATACCTAGAAGCAAATATAACCAAGGAGATGAAAGATCTATACATTGAAAAGTATAAAATATTAGCGAAAGAATCAGAGAAGACACAAATAAATGAAAGATACTCCATGCTCATGGGTTGGAAAAATATCATTAAAATGTTCATGTTATCCAAAGCAATACATAGGCTCCACACAATCCCTATGAAAATTTCAATGGCAATTTTCACAGAAATAGAACCAGCAAACTTAAAATTTGCATGGAACCACAAAATCGTGAACAGAGAAAACAGTCTCAAGGAAAAAAAAACTAGAGGCAACACTCTCCCTGATTCCAAACTATATTACAAAGATACCATAATCAAAACAGCATTGTACTGCATAAAAACAGACACATAGATCAAAAGAACAGAACAGAGCCTCAAAATAAACCCACACATATATGTTCTATTAATTCATGACAAAGGAGCCAAGAATATACAATGGGGAAAGGACAGTCTCTCTTTAAGAGATGTGCTGGGAAAACTGAACAGCCACATGCAAAGGAATCAAACTGAACCATGATCTTATAAGATACACAAAAAGATTAATAAGAAATTAATTAAATACTTAAATATAAGACCTGAAACCATAGGCTCCTAGAAGAAAACATAGGGGATAAGCTCCTTGACATTGGTTTTGGTGATGATGTATTTTGGATTTGACACAAAAAACAAAAATAAGTGGAGCTACATTAAATTAAAAACATTAAACTAAAAAACTTCTTCACAGTAAAAGAAACCATAAAAAAATGAAAAGACAATATGCTGAATAGAAGAATATATTTGCAAATCATGTATCTGACAAGGGAATAATATCCAAAATATATAAAGAACTCATACAACTCAATAGCTAGAAAACAAACTGATTTAAAAATGGGCAGAGGATCTGAACAGATATTTGTCCAAATAAGACATAGGTATGGCTAAAAGGTACATGAAAATATATTCACCATCAACAATCTTCAGAGAGATGCAAATCAAAACCAAGAGATAACACCTTACATCTGTTAGAAAGGCAGTATTGGGGCGCCTGGGTGGCTCAGTCGGTTGAGCGTCCGACTTCAGCTCAGGTCGTGATCTCACGGTCTGTGAGTTCAAGCCCCGCATCAGGCTCTGTGCTGACAGCTCGGAGCCTGGAGCCTGCCTCAGATTCTGTGTCTCCCTCTCTCCCTGCCCCTCCCCTGCTCATGCTCTGTCTCAAAAATAAATAAAAATATTAAAAAAAAAAAAAAAAGAAAGGCAGTATTAAAACCACAAACAATAACAAGTGTTGGCAAGGATTTGGAGAAAAGGGAACACTTCTGCACTGTTGGTGGGAATTTAAATGGAAAACAGTATGGAATTACCACAAAAAATTAAAAATTAAAAATAGAACTACCATATGACCCAGAAATCCCACTTCTGGGTAATTATCCAAAGAGAATAAAAGTATTAATTTGAACATATACCTCCATGTTAACAGAAGCATTATTTTCAACAGTAAAGACACAGAAACAACCTAAGTGTCATTAGAATGGATAAGAAAATGTGTGTGTGTGTGTGTGTGTGTGTGTGTGTGTATGTATAATAGAATGTAATTCAGCTATAAGAGAGTAAAATCTTGCCATATGCAACAACATGGTTGGATCTTGAGAACATTATGCTAAGTGAACTAGACCACAGGAAGATGAATACTGTATGATCTTACTTACTCGTAGAATCTAAGAAAACAGAAACAAAAACAAAAGCAAAAGCAAAAAGCCAAGCTCACAGATACAGACAATGGACTGGTGATTGCCAGAGGCAGAGGATGGTAGGTAAAATTTGTGAATGGGGTCAAAAGGTGTAAATTTCTAGTTATGAAACAAGTAAGTCATGGGATTATAATATACACTATGGTGACCATAGTTAATACTGTGCTGTGCATTTGAAAAATGTCGATCATAAAAATTATCACAACAAAGAAAAAAATGAAACTGTGTTTGGGTGATGGAAGTTAACTAAACTTACTGTGGTGATTATTTCACATATATAAAAATATTAATTAATTATGTTGTACACTGGAAACTAATATAGGTCAAATATACCTCAATAAAAAAGTGTATACAATAATAAAGGTAGTATGAGATGAGTAATTTATTAAATATAAGAGACTAAAACAAATATGAATTCATTCACTGGAGAGTAACTTTTACCATTTTAAGATGGAAAGTCTATTTTTTTTTTTTTTTTTTTTTTACCACTTGGGATAGATACAGATAATCTTTTGACAGAGACCATGAAATTAGAAAGATGGGCTAGGATATTGTAGAAATAAGAGAGGAAAGGAGGTCATCTCTGTTAAAAGGAACCCTTTTCACTGTCCTCTTGTGTAACCAAGCAAAGCCAGTCATGGAGCCATGGAAAGTGGTATGGTAAACACAGATTATGATAAAAACTACAATATTTACTACACACTTATATGTTTAAAATGGTTGAAGTGCTTTCTATTTGTTATCTCAATGATACTCCCAATAGTACTCTAGCATCAATAATGTATTTGTTTTACATGCTGGAAAACTGATCTGTCAATGTGGCAGATTGAGTTGATATAATGAAGCGTTGAGAAAAAATAGTTTAATATGTAAAAGCGTTAAAATGAAATAGATTCTCCAGGTGCTTGAGGGGAAAAAAAGGAACTTACTACCAGAATTATGAAAGCTGATTCCACGGAAACCCAAAGGATGATCCAGTTAAACTCTATGGGTTACAAACTTGCAGTTTTTAGACCATTTTCTGATATGACATTTCGACTTACCTTTTATTTAATGTTATCATTGAGGCTAGTAATGAGAGCTTAAGAATTTTTGGATCTTTTTTTTTCAGGACAGAGTTATTAACTTTAAAGTTTGAAGACAAAGATACTACCAAAAAAAAAAAAAAAAAAAAAAACCCAAACAAACAAAAACAAACAAACAAAAAAAAAACCCAAAGAAACAAAGGAAGAAAAAGAAAAGAAAATGGCAGGCCAGTATCTCTAATGAACATAGATACAAATATCCTCACAGAATTTTAGCAACCTGAATTCAACAATACATTAAAAAAATGATTCACCATGCTTAAGTAAGATTTATTCCAGGGATGCAAGGGTAGTTTAATATTTATAAATCCATCAATGTGATACATCACATTAACAAGAGGAATAATAAAAAAATTATATAATGTCAATAGATACAGAA
The DNA here is from genome assembly GCF_046562875.1 of Panthera onca. Taxonomy (NCBI): domain Eukaryota; kingdom Metazoa; phylum Chordata; class Mammalia; order Carnivora; family Felidae; genus Panthera; species Panthera onca. The sequence continues at coordinate 50,055,195 of NC_138344.1, forward strand.
AAAGCATTTTACAAAATACAAAATCTATTCATGATAAAAACTCTCAAAGTGGGTTTAGAGGGAACATACCTCAACACAATAAAGGCCATATATGAAAAACCCACAGCTAACATCATACTCAATGGTGGGAAACTGAAAACTTTTCCTCTAAGATCAGGAATAAGATAAGGATGTCCACTTTTGCCACTTTTATTCAACATAGTACTGGAAGTTCTAGCTGCAGCAATCAGAAAAAAAAAGAAAAGAAAAGAAAAATAAATAAATAAATAAGCATCCAAATTGATAAGAAAGAAGTAAAACTGTCACTATTGACAGATAACATGATACTATATATAAAAAATCCTCAAGTCTCCATCAAAAAAAATATTAACACTTATAATTTGGTAAAGGTTACACAAAATTAACATACAGAAGACTGTTGTGTTTCTATACACTAATAATGAAACATCAAAAAGAGAAATTAAGAAAACAATCTCATTTACAATTGCACCAAGAATAAATTTAACCAAGAAGGTGAAAAGCCCATACTCTGAAAACTACAAGATATTGTTGAAAGAATTTGAAGATGACACAAACGGAAAGATGTATCATGCTCATAGATTGGAATATTTTTAAAATGTCCACACTACCCAAGGCAGACTACAGATTCAATACAATCTCTATCAAAATAGCAATAGCATTCTTCACAGAACTAGAAAAAATAATCCTGAAATTTGTATGGAAATACAAAAGACCTCACATAACCAAAGCAATCTTGAGAAAGAAGAACAAAGCTGGAGATACACTACAAAACTAGTAATCAAAACAGTATGGTACTGGAACAAAAACATACACCTAGAACAATACAACAGGAAAAATGCTCTAAAATAAACCCACAACTATAAACGCAATCTATGACAAAGAAAGAAAGAATATACCATGGGAAAAAATAGTCTCTTGAATAAGAGATGATGGGAAAACTGGACAGCTACATGTAAAGAATGAAAACTGGACCACTTTTTTATATCATGCACACAACCAATTTAAAGACCTGAATGTGAGGGGCACCTGGGTGGCTCAGTGGGTTAAGCGTCTAAGTTTTATTTCAGGTCATGATGTCAGGGCTTGTGAGGTTCCGCACTGACAGTGAGGAGGAACCTGTTTGGGATTCTCTGTCAACCTCTCTGCCTCTCCACGCATGTACGTGTACACTCTTCCTCTTAACATAAATAAACATTAAGGGGTGCCTGAGTGGCTCAGTCGGTTAAGCATCCAACTTTGGCTCAGGTCATGGTCTCAGGGTTCGTGAGTTCAAGGCCCACGTCAGGCTCTGTGCTGAAAGCTCAAAGACTGGAGCCTGCTTCAGATTCTGTGTCTCCCTCTCTCTGCCCCTTCTCTGCTCACACTCTGTCTCTCTCTCCCTCAAAATAAATAAATGTTAAAAAATAATATTAAAAAAAAGACCTAGTAATGCATGGGTGACTCAATTGGTCATGATCTCATGGTTCATGAGTTTGAGCCATACAATGGGATCTGCGATGACAGCACAGAGCCTGCTTGGGATCCTCTCTCTCTCTTTCTCAAAAGTAAACAAACAAATTAAAAAAAAAGACCTAATTTGAGACTTGAACCCATAAGCCTCCTGAAAGAAAACACAGGCAGTATTATCTTGGACATCAACTTTAACAATATGTTTATGTATGTTTCTTGAGACAAGGGGAAAAAAAGTAAAAATAAACTATTGGGACTGCACCCAAATAAAGAGGTTTTGCACAGCAAAGGAAACCATTGACAGAACAAAAAGATGACCTACTGAGAGAAGATATTTGCAAATGATATATCCAAGCGGTTAATATCCAAAGTATATAAAGAACTTCTATAATTCAATACCAAAACCAAACGATCCAATTAAAAAAATGAGCAGAGGATCCGAATAGACATTCTTCCAAAAAAGACATACAGATGGCTAACAGACACATGAAAAGATGCCTTACGTCACCATCCATCAGGGCTAATCAAAACCATAATGTGAGATCACTTCACACCAGTCAGAATGGCTTGTATCAAAAACAAGAAATGAGTGTTGGTGTGGATGTGGAGAAAAGAGAACCCTCATGCACTATTGGTGGGAACGTAAGTTGGTGGAGCCACTGTGGAAAACAGTATGGAGGTTCCTCAAAATTTAAAAATGAAACTATTCATATGATCCAGTAATTCCACTACTGGATATTCACAAAACAAAACAAAACAAAAAAAGAAAGAAAGAAAACACTAATTTGAAAAGATATATACACTCATATTCATTACAGCATTATTACCATAGTCAAGAAATGAAAGCAACTTTAATAAATGCACAAAAGAGTGGTATACACAGACAGATATGTACACCCACACACATAAGGGATTACTTGTCCATAAAAAAGGATGAGATCTAGCCATTTGCAACAGCATGAATGGACTTATAAGACTTTGTACTAAGTGAAATAAGTCAAAGAAAGACAAATACCATATCATTTCATTCATATGTGGAATTTATTAAAATAAGCAAAGGAACAAAAGAAGAAAGAGAGGCATGGGACACCTGGGTGACTCAGTTGGTTAAGTGTCCGACTTTGGCTCAGGTCATGATCTCATGGTGTGTGGGTTCCAGCCCCATATTGGGCTCTGTGCTGACAGCTCAGAGCCTGGAGCCTGCTTCAGATTCTCTGTCTCCCTCTCTCTTTGCCCCTCCCACACTCATACTCTGTCTCTGTCTTCCAAAAATATAAAAGAGAGAGAGAGAGATGCAAACCAAGAAACCGACTCTTAACTGTAGAGAACTGACAGTTAACGGGGGTAGTGGAGGCGATGGGTTAAATAGGTGATGAGGATTAAGGAGTGCACCTGTGATGAACACCAGGTGATGCAGGGAAGTGTTGAATACTGTATTACACATCTGAAACGAATATTACACTGTAGGTTAACTGGAATTTAAAAACTTTTTAAAAAAATGATGACAATAAAAAAAAACACAAATGAACATACTAAAACAAAACCACACATCGTTTCTCTTTAAAAAATTTTTTAAATTATTTATTTATTTTTAAGAGAGGGAGAGAAACTGAGAGCAGGGGAGGAGCAGAGGGGGATAGAGTATACGAAGCAGGATCTGTGCTGACAGCAGAGAGCCCAATGTGAGGCTCAGACCCATGAGGGAGGAGACCATGACCTGAGCTGAGGTCAGAGGCTTAATTGACTGAATCACCCAGACACCCCTACCTTGTTCCTCTTAAAGAGAAGAAACTGATGATTCCAAGTGGAGGTGGGTGGGGAGATGGGTGAAATAAAGGGTATTAAGAGATACAAACTTCTGGCTATAAAATAAACTAATCACAGCAATGAAAAAAATACAGCACAAGGAATATAGTCAATATTGTAATAACATTGTATGGAAACAGATGGTGACGACACTTAATCATGGTAAACACTGACTAATGTACGGAATTGTCAAATCAATATTATACACCTGAAACTAACATAGCAATGTATGTTAATTATACTTCAATAAAAGTAATTGTAAAGTATATTTATGATACATTTAGGAAACATCTGCTATATTAAAATAAACAGTATAGATCATTTTAATTCATCTGTTGAGGAGAGGGAAAGTAAAACTCAACCTCCACAAAAGAACCTTAGAAAAACAATTAAAAAAGAGACAGTATATTTTTAAAGAGGAATAGAACTAAGCTCAAATACACTATCATAAATGTAAATTGATTGAGTTCACCTGTAAAAAGACAAATTCTTGAATTGAATTGAAACTAAGCTCTGTGAGGGGCGCTTGGGTGGCTCAGTGGGTTAAACTTGTGACTTCATTTCTGGTCATGATCTCACAGTTCATGCGTTCATAGCCCCACATCAGGCTCTGTGCTGATAGCTGAGAGGCTGGAGCCTGCTTCAGATTCTGTGTCTCACTCTCTCTCTGCCCCTTGCCTGCTCACTCTGTCTCTCTCTAATATAAATAAATAAACATTAAAAATTTTAAAAAAAGAAAATTAAGCTATGTGAGATACACATAAAACATGTTAAGACTTAAAGAATGACTAAAAAAGTTCTATCAAGGAAATACTGAATCTATCAATTTGGTATAGCTGTATTAATAGCATAGAGAAAATATTTTAAAGAAAAAACATTTAAGACATTAATAAGATTACCAACAAAGTTGAAAGAAAATTATTCAGGAATATAGAAGTCCCAAAACTTACGTACCCAACAAAAAGAGCTCATGTGGTATACCTACAAAATTATGAGCCAAACTATAAAATAGTCAATTAAATGCAAATCACTAATTTTGTATTCCATGTCCTCTGAAAATAACAATGTAGTAACAATAATAGTTCATATGGCTTGTCTTTGGGAGAATAAACACTCTAAATTGACTTAAATATTAATCATTGCATCATTTATTAAATACTTATTTTTCTCTTCCTAAGATGTCATGGATACACAAGTATATATACTGTTCTTCAATTATTTTGTAATTATTCTTTTGTGTGTATGCAATAGTTAATAAAGTCAAAATTAGTGAACTATGTAGAAAAGTAGGTTCACGGTAAATACAGAGAATAGAATATGAATCTAAATAAGAAAATAAATGAAATAGAAAAAAAAAAAACAATATGGAGTCAACAAAACAAACACCAGAGAAATCTCTTGCAGTATTGATTTAAAAAGAGAGAAAATACAAATAAGGTGAAAATGGCATAATCTTTTTTTTTTTTTATGTTTGTTTATTTTTTAGACAGATTGTGTGAGCAGGGGAGGGGCAGAGAGAAGGGTACAGAGGATCTAAATTGGGCCGTGTGTTGACAGCAGAGAGCCCGGATGTGGGGCTCAAACTCACATCACCATGAGATGATGACCTGAGCTAAAGTCGGACACTCAACCGACTGAGCCACCCAGGCACCCCAGCACAAGTTTTATGTCATACAATTATATGAACAATTTGATGGAATTTGAAATTTTAGGTGATAAAAAAAGGACAACTTTCTGGAAAAAATATAAATGGTCAAAACTGAATCAAGAACAAATGTTTAAAGAACATGGATGGAACTACTACATTAAATTGATTCAGTAGTCAAATATCCATTCTCAAAAAAATTACACAATGGTTTTAGAGGCAAGTTTGTCCATCTTTCAAGGCATAGCAACACGTACTGTGCACAAACTATTCAAGAGAAGTAAGAAAAGAGACAGCTTCCCAACTTATTTTACAAAGCTAGGTTACTGACGCCAAAATCGCTTAAAGACACAGTAAACCACAGGGCATTTTACTTATAAACACAGATGAAAAATCTTACGTAACTAGCAAATATAAGAAAGTCAAGGCCAAGAAAGTTTCAGTAACTTGCCCATGTTCCTACAACTAGTAAATAGTGGAGCTCTATCTCTCTCAAACCAAAGACTGTGCTCTTGAAGGAGAGACGCAGGACCAATAACAAGACTTGCAAACAAGAGAACACCTTTAAATTTGTGATTACCATGGATTTCCATATCAGTACACCCTGGAATCTGACCTGCAGCTGCAGAGGTTACAGGGAGGCATGGGACAAACCATATACTCTAGAGACCTCATTGCGACTCCTCTTCCCTCTCTGCCACCTGCTCTGGCTGGCAAGACAATGTTTTCTTTTAATTCTCACAAACTGTGGAGAGTAAGTATTATTTTAAGTATTTTATTTTACAAACGAGGTAAGTATTATTTTAAGTATTTTATTTTACAAACGAGGTGAACACATCTTAGGGAGGCAAAAAGTACTGAAAAGAAATGAGTTCACAAAGATAATAGAGGTAGAGCTGAAATTCAAATTCAGACCCCTGTCACTTCAGTTCTCAATTATCTGGTTTGAAATTGTTCCTGTCCCGAGTCAGTGTACCTGGGCATAGTGTGAGCCTGCAGCTTCCTGACTGAACCTCAGGCACCACACAGGTATTCTGGCCTGCTTCCTGCTTCTATGTCATCTTTCCAGTATTATGCTAAAAATAGGCCCCAGATCTGATCTAATTATTCCCATACCTAGTTCTTATAAGTCCCTTTCATTGGGCATGGATCTTGTCATTGAAAGGAGCTCCACTCACCTAGATAAACCAAACTTCATGAGAATTAACACTTCTGGAAGCAAGCCAATAGACCAGCCCCCAAACCATAGTTAGATGTGAATACCTGGGACAGAATAAAGAGGGTTCTAGAATCCCTTCCAGGCTTGGTGATTTGCATCCCTCACCCTATTCGAGTGTCCCATAACCCTCATCACACACTGTCAATTTAAATACTCCCACCTGTTAAGAAGCTTTCACTACAACCTGTAGCAATAGTGGGAGCAAAACATGGTATCTCAGCTCCCTTCTCACTGTATTATAAACCTCATGATGGCAGGGAGTTTTAGTAGAGTTATTCACTATCATATTTCAGAATCTGCAACAATGCCTGACACATAATAGACACTCAAATCAGTGATTTATTGAATGGTTTTAATTTGATTCCCCACTGTTGGGGCCACACCCAGGAAACTAAGTCTGTGAAAACAAGCACAAAGCAGAACACTACAGCATCAGGAATACTACTGTTGTGATACAGGGATACTAGAGTGTTACCCCTTCTTGTGTTATTAGGTCAGATCGAAATGTTCAGAAACTATGGTCCTTAAGGGCTTTTTAGACTGTGATTTCCAATCAGCCCCAATAGGTCTCTGTGGGCAAGATGGAAATGGTGATAGATGGGGGCACCTGGCATTGCTTTACCCACTGCTCACAGGGAGACCACAGAGGTGGTGCTGGCTGACCCACTGTCATCTCACATCAAACTTGAGAGCCCTTTCATGCTTTGGAAGAGATGACTGAACTTTTTACCATGTATCTCTTTAATTAAAATGGATGTGCTACCATGTGATATTTTCCACATGGCAAAGCCATTTTCCTTTATGTAAAGGACACACATTTCATGCTTTCACATTAAAGGTGCCTAGGAAGGTTTTCAACACCCAAAAGTGGGAATTATTTGCTTCAGCATTTATGTTAGTTGCCGATGTAATGACTTAATGTGACAGCTTGTCTAGAGTGACATTTAATATGCCTGTTGTGCACAAGTCATATTTCATTTACTTTTTGAGATATGGGCCCCAGGGAAATGGGCTTTATGAATTTCATGGAGAGCTGATGAACTCTATTCATCCACCCAACACCCACACAGAAAAGTCTTTTACATAGGTTTTCTGAAACTAAAGAAATAAATGTATGTTTAAGTGGATGAGAAGATCAATAACTAATTTAACCATAAAGTGAAGGTGTGCTCCCTATCCAGGGCCGCAGAGGATGTAATAGCATTCTTCTCATTTCTATCGTTTTCCTATTAACTTTTCATACGAATGAATATTTGTGGTTCAGACCAAATACCATATGTACAAAAAAGAAACAGTGTAGGAGTTTAATGATAAAAACGCTCAACCTTGCTTAATCCCTCAAAAGCCCAAGACTAGACACTTCAAGTTTCAGCAAGCAATATGGTGCATTTTCATGTACCAGAGGATGTTTAATTTCATTTGTATCCAAACTACACTCAAATATTACATGTCATCATAAATCTAATAGATAAGAATAAGATCCTTGGAAAATCAGCCACATTTTTTTTAATACTTTGGCACAAGAGAAAATGTTTTTTATTTACTGTAGCACCCAAATATTCAAATGGACGTTTTTTGGTTTTTGTTTTTGTTTTGGTTTTTTTTCTGATATGTACTAGGCTGGGGAGAGTTTGGGATAGAGATCTAGTAAAGGTTGGCTTCTGGGTGGAAGATGACAGTGACAAGAAGAAGAAACTGTGAAATATACATATAAATAATGGTGTTAAATGCCAAGTCTATAGAGATTTAAAACAAGTATTATCAGTGGCAAATTTTTTCTTCTATAGGAATGACAAAGTCCTTTACATTCTATAGGACTATAGGAGTGTCACTCCTATAGAATGTACTAGTTCACCTAAGGGAGGACATATAAATTGTCTCTAGTAAAAACCCAATAGACTGGCTGGACAGGAAGGAGTTACCACAGCACAACATCCACTCCACGTTAAAATCGCCTAAAATTTTTTTTAAATCCCTTTCGACCCAAGCCACATCTGAAGCCAATTAAATCAGAACCACTGGGAGCTAGACCCAGGCATGTGCATGGTTTAAAGCTACCACAGGTGACTCTAATGAGCCAAATTTAAGAATTCCTGACCTAGATATTGGAGTATACTTGTATTTTCTAACCAGTTGGTTCTTTCATACAACAAGAATTTACAAAGTATATACCTCATGTCAGATAATGTACTAAGCAATAGGGGTGAAAGTATTTAACAAGAGCAAAAAAACAGGACACAATGCTACCCTCAAGAAAGCAGTCTAAAAGCAAAGGTTTATGCAAAATAATAAAGTTAATTGCTTATAAAAATAATAAAACCAGCAGCTTGCATTTATGTTTTACTATACTCTAAGCAGTGCCAAGTGTTAAAAATGTATCCACTCCTTTAATAATTTGTCTTATTACCTCACTATACAGATGAGAGAAATCGACTCAGAGAAGTTAGATAAAATGCCAGGTGTAACAATGCTAATTTACAGGTACAGATGGGACTCACCCCAAGCAACCTTCACTTTTGCTATACTACAGTATGGAGGTTGTGATTAAATGCTAGAAAAAGCTCAAAGGAGGAAGCTGAAAATTCAGCCACAAGGGGAGAAAAATGTTTGGGACAGCCTCAGAAGGGAGGCAAAATTTGAATCATATAAAAATGTAGCAGGATTTTTCTCAAGGGGAGAATTACAGGTAAAATGCATTAGGACGGAATAACATTTGTAAAGACGGAGAGGCGCATGCATGTTTGATCAACAGAGGATAATCTGTATGATAATGAAGTTGAGGTCTGGATGAAATTTGTTTAGGGTCAGACTTTCCCCATGTTGCCAGTTATTTCTGGAATTTTGGAATCAACATTACAACTGAGTGGCTTGATCAGAATTGCCTTCCCCTGGACTATATCAATACATAGCAATCGACTCTGCACCTACCAGTTCCTCATTGTTTAGAGATGTCCTAATGACCATAGCCAGGGAGAGTCCAGATTTCCGGGCAGCCAGAGTCTAAAATAAACAGAATTTAGGAGTTATTGGCACATGAGGTGGATGCTAAGTACATATTGTTCAACAACATGTGAAAATGTAAGAATATAACCTATCACTGTTCATGTTTTAGTCAATAGGCACCTGCCATTTTCAGTAGTCAGCTAGTTCATCCAGAATGTGAAATCATGGAACATTAAAGCTGATACAATCCCCTTATATAATCAGACCCAACCCTTACATTTAACTGATGAGAAAACTGAGGTCCAGCAAGGCAGACTGATCAGCCCCAGGTATCCATGTTAGCAAGAGACTTCTCTAACTTTGTTTTTCCTCAAGGTGATCATGATCACATTTCTTCATAAAACATGGCCACTGGTGCAGAGCTAGATGATCTGTGTGACGGCCCCAAATCACAGGTGTTAGATGATCCTTGAGTTGTTCACAGTTCCCTGGAATATTCTTTCATATCTAAGCAGTATATTTTTCCTAAGTGTTCATTTTATCAGGTGAGAACCATTATACCCAGATTGGTTTTCTTAACTCAATGTTGGTAACATAAGTAATTTTAAATAAAAGTCAAGTCCCTTTTGTTTCCCTACCATAAAACAGAACCATTATATCTCCTACCTGAAATGTGTGTGATATAATACACTCAGCAGAACTGTAGAGAACTTTGGAAACCCGAAGTTTTAGATGGGAATGTTTAATATGTTATCTCATTAGGAACAAAGGGAAGTTACAATGGGATTTTGCACCTGGTCTTAAATCTATCACCTTGGAGCTACAAAGCCATAAACTCAGATAAAAGTTTAGCAATCCTCAGTGAGGAAGTCACTATCCATCCATCACCACCCCTTCTGTGTAAACCTATAGAGAGATTACGTCCAAGGAATTAGCCAAGATGATCTTCCATTTCTGACAACTATTGTCTCTAAAATTATGTTTGCATTCTATTTTAGTCTGTATTCGTATCTGTTGTGTATATAATTTTGTGTATCTTTCAGAATAGAACTAGATGTTAAATTCTTGCAGAACCCAAATTTCTCAGTCTTCTGTCTCTTCTTATTTCCCCATCTTGCCCTCTTTTATCCCATGAGTAAGTGCAACGTACATTCAGAAATATAGAAAATATTAAATTGAAAATCACTTACCATGGCCTGAAGATCCCAAGTGTCAGAGGAAACAAAGTGTAAATAATTAGACATAAGAAAGGTGAGAAAAGAGTATAATGATGTTAAATAAACTGAACACTTTAAAATAATATCCACACTACAATGGCAGAAATCTGGGCTACAGAGACACAGTAGAAGATCTTTCCAATCAAGATTTTATCTTTCCTAATTTCAAACACAAGTGATGGTTTTCAGATGAAGGTTTTCATAGCAAAATTAAAAATTACTGATATAAGAAATAGTATAAATTGCCGCTAAAAGGGAAATTTCTATTTCTCTGGGATAAAACATATTTTCATGTCATAAACTGTTAAGAATTTGCCTCCAGGAAACTGTGGAGACAATTTTGATGATAGAACAAAACACTTTGTTTTCTGGCAGTTAAGCTATTTGTTTTTAATAGTCTAATGTGGACCATTATTAATCCTTTGCATCTTTAGGTGGTCCTGTGCATATTTTGTTATAGGAGAGCTTGAGTTATTCAGAGTTATGTTTAGGTTTAATGAGGTTTTAATGACTTGAGAGTTGTAATTTTCTTCAGAGAGTGGAATCACTTATTAATGTGATTAAATTTGATCTTAATTAAATAAAGAATTGGTTAATAGTATCTGCTGCTTTATAAAGTAGTAGAATCCAGTGACATAAGGTGAGGAAGTCCAAAACAAGCCTCCAAGTGTGCATTAAACTTGTGGTCCTTTGCAACATTGCACTTATCAAAGCCCAGTTGCAGCAGCTCAATTAGCATGCCCTGTGACTTCTATTTGCCCAATTGTTATGCCATTTTAAACTGGTTTGTAATTTTAACCAATAAAAAAGGGGCCAAGGGGTACATGGATGTCTCTGTCAGTAGAACATACAACTCTTGATCTCAAGGCCAGGAGTTCAAGCCCCATGTTGGAGAAAAAGAAAGAAGGCTTAAAAAAAAAACGCTGTCAGAAGGTTAGAATTATTTCATTTATTTAATAGATTTTAAAGAAATGATAAATGCAACACTTGGTAGAATCCAACTTCTTATATGTATTATTCTATGAAATACAGATAGGCATGGCACTTAATGATAAAGAAAAAGGCAACACATACAACTGAAGAGAATGAAACAGGAGTTCCTTACCACATCTCGTACAATGGGCAAAGTTTTCTTCCTACGGAGATCTGGCATACTGTCAATACCATAAAGCCCTCGCCCAGCCCTGAAAGAGGAGAAAGAGGAATGATTTCAATGGGATAAGGACTTCCTTTAAGAAAAAGGCTGTAAAAAAGATTAAATGTATACCATGATTTTCAACTGGTTCACAAAATAGGAAAAATCCAAGCCTCTTAAGACCTCACCCTCACCCAGTGAAAAGGAGACTCTAGCTACCAAAGTGATCACTTGTATTCTTGGATAGTTCCATACATTGAAACTTTAGCCTGGCTTGGTTGACACCTTGGTTTTCTGTCAGCATCACAAGGAAGATAATAAAAATTGTTAGTTACATGTAACTTTGTATTTCTGGGAAGACATAGAAGCAAACCATTTTGCTGCAACTTTTGTCTGCAACGATATAAGAAATACCTGTATTTGTAAAAAATATCATTCTTTTTTGATGTGTTTCATCTTCACAGATGAAACTCCAAACTGGTATCTCAAAGAGCCATAGTTGCATTTAGAGTATTTGTAATAACCCTTATATCAGAATTTTTCCTTTTTTGGAATCTACCGCACAGAAAAATACAACAAGAAATTAATTTGTTATCCAAGGATATTCACTGCACCATTTCTTTTTGTAATAGCAATACAAGCTAGGTAACCTAAATACTTATGGAATGAATTATATTATCTATCCAATGAGAACACAATAAACGAGTTAAATACATATGTGTATAAATGAAAAAAATCATGTTATGTGAAAAAAGCAAGTTTGCATTTTAGTAAGTTTAGTATGATACTGTGTTACATGTGCTTATATATACACAGAAAAATACCTAGAAAGATATTCATTAAATTGATAGCCAGAGTTACTTCTGTGGAGTGATACTGGGTCAAAGAAAAAGCAAAGATTCTCACTGTTATAAATTTGGTAAGAGTCAATGTTCCATAATAAGCGTTACCATGTTTGCAATTAAAAATATTCTTGAAATATATTCATCTTTATTAAAATAATGGAATGCATTGAATTGTTTTTGTTGCATCTAAGCTAGTGATTTTATACAACCACAAATGTGCTCAAGTCACTGAGGAGAGCTTCCCTTATGCTCACCTGACCTATAAAACTCTTGCTAAACTCCAGCTTATTAGAATCACCTTTTCCACCAGGCACACACAATTCAAAGGCAAGGGTGTTAGCTACGCACCTCTGCCACTGAACAGGCCACAAAAGCTGATAGATTATCAGCATCTCACAGCCCTGTTTTCACTGACACAGAGATGGCCTCTTTGCTCTTAGCTTAATGAAGGGAAAATTTTGCCTTACTGGATTTTTTTTATAGTAGCCGTGGTCTTAACTCCAACACTTCTAGTTGTATCATTCACTAGCTTGATGATCTTGAATAATTCACTAAGTTATCACACAACTTGTTATGTGAAATAGTACTAAAAGAAAATGTTAATAAAGATAGAATGTCAATAAATAGCAAGGTTATAACTTATATGTTTATTCGGTAATAAATGTGAATATTAATACCACTGCACATGAGGAAGAAGTCTGTCAATTCTGAGCAAATTATATTTAAGTTCATGAATTTCAACTAAAAGTTTTTGTTTAGATCATAGAATACAGGAAAAGGATAATAGCAGGGCAGAGATCAACACACATGAATGAAAAGGAAAAGGAGAAGCGATAGGAGGGAAGATAGTACATGTGGGGAAAATGACATTTGAGAGCCTGTTCAGCAATGACTGTATGAGAAAAGAGTTCATACAGTTTCCATCATTACCCAGAACAATGCCAATTGATACTCTCTAGGCCAATGGCACAACTCCAGTCAAAAACCAAGATTAGGATCACACACACACACACACACACACACACACACACACACACACACACAAATCATTGGCAGCATGCTCTTATGGACTGCAAGAAATGGCAGTATCAAGCAAGGGAAAAGGGCAATTAAATCTTTTTTTTTCCTTCTCAACACCTGTCTTCAGAAAGTGAACCAACTCCTCCATCAGTGTAACTTTTCACTTCCCTCCTATTCTCTTTCCATATTCTTCCCCTCTCACTGCTAGTTCATTCTTGATTCTGACACATCCCAAATACCACATTTATGGGAAAAAGGTATATAAGTGTGTTTCTAGAAGGATCTTTTGAGTTTCGTTTGCTCCAATCTAAGGCTTGGATTCCTAGTGGTTTCTATTTTCTACCTCCTGTGAAGAGAATTAATAGTGACATAAAGTATAATTAATAAATGTCTTGCCATCACACTACATGGCAATCACACTAACTAGCTGCCTCTGAATGTTTTGAAATGTTTTGACTGATAAATAATGTGACTTAAATAACTATTTAAAGAAACACATTCAATTGTGACAATGCTTGAGAAAGTGATTTATAAACTACAAAGTGTAATATATACATGGGTTGTGTGGTTTCTTACACTAATGATTTATGTTTTCCTGCTCATAGAACTTAATTCAAATTCCCAAGAGCACCTAGAATTTCGGGCAAACTTATATACTCACAAGTTCAAGAATCAGTGTCACATACATATTTTCTTGGGTCTTAAATTTCACTCCTTTGCTTGTCTCATTATAACAGAGACAGCCAAGGACCCAGGCCAAACCTGAGCATTATGGAATAATGAGCCCAAGTTACAGACATGAATCCAAAATTTCTATCTGCCTTGAGTTTAGTTTCATTAAATTCATATTTTGAAATTTGTAAAATTTGTAATTGCAATAGAAATTTTCTCTTAATCTTTACCGTTTTAAAAAAATGCTCACAATCACGTTGTACTCCCTTAGAGTTTTACATTTTCATTATTACTGTACGATGTATGCATAAACATAAACTTTCAATGGATTATTCATCAAGTAATAAAACTTTTATTGTAAATCTGAGTATTAAAAAAAAGAAGAAAAAGAAGAAGTTTCCCTAATGGCCTTACTTCAAGAGTGGATAAGTGTTTGGTAAATACTGTAAAGCTCTATAAAAATGTAAGATATTTTTGAAATATTTATTTTATTTATTTATTTTTGAGAGAAAGAGAGGGAGCAAGCAGGGGAGAGAGGAAGAGAGAGAGAATCTTAAGCAGGCTCCACACCCAGCCCAGAGCCCAACATGGGGCTCAATCTCAAGACAATGATATCACGACGTGAGCTGAAATCAAGGAACAATTAAGCAAATGACCCACCCAGGCACCTTTGTAATATTTATTAAAAGTGTTCCTTATTGTTTTGGTGCAATTACAAATGGGATTGATTCCCTGATTTCTTTTTCTGCTGCATTATTGCTATATAGAAATGCAACAGATTTCTGCACATTGATTTTATGTCCTGCGACTTTGCTGAGTTCATGTATTATCTCTTAACAATTTTTTGGTGGAGTCTTTTAGATTTTCTATGGAGTGTCATGTCATCTGCCAATAGTGAAAGTTTGACTTCTTCCTTGCTGATTTGGATGCCTTTTATTTCTTTTTGCTGTCTGATTGCTGACGCTAAGACTTCCAGTACTATGTTAAATAGTAATTGTTAGAGTGGAATTTCTTGTCTTTTCCTGACCATGAAGAAAAGGCTCCTGGTTTTTCCCCATTGAGGATGATGTTAGCTGTGGGTCTTTCATATACGGGCTTTATGATGTTGAGGTATGTTCCAGCTATCCCTACTTTGTTGAGGGTTTTTAATCAAGAATGGATGCTGTATTTTGTCAAAAGCCTTTTCTGCAAGATCATATGGTTCTTATCCTTTATTTTATTAATGTGGTCTCTCACATTGATTGATTTGTGAATACTGAACCACACCTGCAGCCCAGGAATAAATCCACTTGATCATGGTGAATAATTCTTTTAATGTACTACTGGATTTGATTTACTAAAATCTTGTTGAGAATTTTTGCATCCATGTTCATCAAGGACATTGGCCTGTAATTCTGTTTTTTAAAAAAATCTTTTTAATGTTTATGTGTTATTTTTGAGAGCGAGACAGAATGTGAGCAGGGAAGGGGAAGAGAGAGAATTCAAAGAATTCACAGAATTCAAAGCAGGCTCAAACTCACAAGTGGGGAGATTATGACCTGAGCCAAAGTCGGTCACTTAACCAACTGAGCTACCCAGGAGCCCAAGTTTAATTCTCCTTTTGAGTGGAGTCTTTGTCTGGTTTTGGAATCAAGGTAATGCTGGTTTTGTAAAATTAGTTTGGAAGTTTTCTTCTACTTCTATATTTTGGAACAATTTGAGAATAGGTATTAACTCTTCTTTAAATGTCTAGTAGAATTCCCCTAGGAAGCCATCTGGCCCAGGACTCCGGTTTCTTGGTAGATTTTTGATTACTGATTCAATGTCTTTGCTGGTTACGGGTGTGTGTAAATTTTCCATTTTTCATCCTGTTTCAGTTTTGTTACTTTGTGAGTTTCTAGAAATTTGTCCATCTCTTCCAGATTGCCCCATTTGTTGGCATATAGGTTTTCTTGGTATTCTCTTGTGTTTGTATTTCTGTGGTGTTGGTCATGATCTCTCCTGTCTCATTCATGATTTTAACTATTTGGATCCTTTCTCTTTTCTTTTTGATAAGTCTGGCTAGAGGTTTATCAATTTTGTTAATTCTGTCAAAAAGCCAATTCTTAGTTTCATTGATCTGTTCTACTGTGTTTGTTGTTGTTGTGTCTGTATTATTTATTTTTACTCTAATCTCTATAATTTCCCTTCTTCTGCAGGCTTGCTCCTTTTCTAGCTCCTTTAGGTATAAGCTTAGGTTGCGTATTTGGGACCCTTCCTGCTTCTTGAGTTGGGCCTGAATTGCAATACACTTGCCTCTTAGGATCACGTTTGCTGCAACCCAAAGCTTTGAATTGTCATGTTTCCATTTTCATTTGCTTCCATATATTTTAAAATCTCTTCTTTAATTTCCTGGTTAACCCATTCATTCTTTATTAGGATGTCCTTTAACCTCCACGTATTTGAGGGCTTTCCAAACTTTTCATTGTGGTTGACTTCAAGTTTCATACTGTTGTGTTCTGAAAATATGCATGGTATGATCTTGATCTCTTTGTACTTGTTGAGGGCTGATTTCTGACCCAGTATGTGATCAGTTCTGGAGAATGCTCCATGTGCACTTGAGAAGAATGTGTATTCTGCTGCCTCAAGATGAAATATTCTGAATCTATCTGTTAAGTCCATCTAGTCCAGTTTGTCATTAGAAGTCATTTTTTCCTTGTTGAGATTTCCTTGTTGAGATTTCCTGGTTAAGAATAAACCTAACTAAAGAGGTAAAACATCTATAGTTTGAAAATTATAGAATGCTTATGGAAGAAATTGAAGAGGACACAAAGAAATGGAAAAGCATTCCCTGCCTATGGATTAGAAGAACAAACATTGTTAAAATATCTATGCTACCCAAAGCAACCTACACATTTAATGCAATCCCTATCAAAATGCCACCAGCATTTTTCACAGAGCTAGAATAAACAGTCCTAAAGTTTTTTTGTAACCACAAAAGGCCCCAAAAAGCCAAAGCAATCTTGAAAAAGACAAAACTGGAGGCATCATGATTCCAGATTTCAAGCTGTATTACAAAGCTTTGGTCATCAAGACAGTGTGACACTGGCATGAAAAGAGACACATAGAACAATCAAACAGAATGGAAAACCCAGAAATGGGCCCAGAACTATAGGGTTACCTCATCTTCAACAAATCAGGAAAGAATATCCAATGGAAAAAAGACAGTCTCTTCAACAAATGATGTTGGGAAAACTGGACGGTGACAAGCAGAATAAAACTGGACCACTTTCTAACACCATACACAAGAATAAATTCAAAATGGATGAAAGACCTAAATGTGAGACAGGAAACCATCAAAATCCTAGAGAACACAGGTAACAACCTTTTTGACTTCAGAGCCACAACTTCTTACTAGACACATCACCAAAGGCAAGGGGAACAAAAGCAAACAAGAACTAATGGGACTTCATCTAGATAAAAACCTGCTGCACAGTGGAGGAAATAACCAACAACACTAAAAGGTGGCTTACAGAATGGGAGAAGATTTTTGCAAGTAACACATCTGATAAAGGGTTAGTATCCAAAATTTATAAAGAACTTATCAAACCCAACACCCCAAAACCAAATAATCCAGTGAAACAATGACAGAAGACATGAATAGACACTTTGCCAAAGAAGACATCCAGATGGCTTAGAGGCACATGAAAAGATGCTCAAAGTCATTCATCATCAGGGAAAGAGAAATCAAAACCACAATGAGATACCACCTCATACCTGTCAGAATGCCTAAAATTAACAATACAAGAAACAATAGGTTTTGGCAAGGATGCAGGGCAGGAGTGGAGAACCCTCTTGCACTGTTGGAGAAAATGCAAACTGGTGCAGCTAGCTACTCTGGAGACCACTATGGAAGTTCTTCAAGAAACTAAAAATAGAGGTTGGTGGTGGGGCGCCTGGGTGGCTCAGTTGGTTGAGCGTCCGACTTCGGCTCAGGTCATGATCTCACGGTCCGTGAGTTCGAGCCCTGCGTTGGGCTGTGTGCTGACAGCTCAGAGCCTGGAGCCTGCTTCGGATTCTGTGTCTCCCTCTCTCTCTGACCCTCCCCTGTTCATGCTCTGTCTCTGTCTCAAAAATAAATAAAACATTCAAAAAAATTTTTAAAAAAAGAAACTAAAAATAGAACAACCCTGCAATCCAGCAACTGCACTATCAGGTATTTTCCCAAAGGACACAAAAATACATATTCAAGGAGGTACAGTGCCCCAATGTTTATAGCAGCATTATCACTAACAGCCAAGCTATGGACAGTACCCAAATATCCATCAACTGATGAATGGATAAAGAATATGTAATGTATGTGGGTGTGTGTACATATGTATATATTCTTTATCCTACACATACATGTACATATATACACATACATATATATATTTATATATATATATATACACACACATACATACACATATGCATACACACACACACACACACACACACACACACACACACACACAGTGGAATACTAGCCACCGAAAAGAATGGAATCTAGCCATTTGCCATGATGTGGATGGAACTACACTGTATTATGCTAAGCAAAATAGGTCAATCAGAGAAAGACAAATACCATTTGATTTCACTCATATGTGGAATTTAACAAACAAAATGAATGGACATATGGGAAGTGGCAGGAAGGACAGAAGAGAAGGAAACAAACCACAAGACACTCTTAAAGAACTATGGGTTGATGGAGGAAGGGGGGTGGGGAGATGGGCTAGATGGGTGATAAATACTAAGGAGGGCACTTGTTATGGTGACCACTGGGTATTTTATTTAAGTGAATGAATCACTGAATTTTACTCCTGAAACCAATATTGCAACATATGTTAAATTTAAATTAAAAAAAATAAAAAAATAAGTATTTTCCCAATAGAGAGATCTGGGAGAGATTAAAACTAAAAATGGTGAAGACTGGAATTATATGTAGATAAAGAAATCATTGACTTTCCAGGCAAGAAGTCAAGTTCAAGGATACCAGTTAAAATCTGTAAGAAACTAGGTAGGCTCAATGATGAAGAGGTCAGGGAGAATCATCAAAACAGGCAACAGCAGACAAGAAACTGAAGGTGCTATCTGATTCTAGGGAAGCAGTAGTCTAATTTCAGTCCTTTTTGGTACAGCTGATTTGATTAAGCTATTGCTAACCATTGCCAGCAAACTAGCTAACAAGAGTTAATATTTATGTTGTGTTTACCAGCAGCCAGGTATAATGCTAATACTTACAGCCAACCTTGACATATATTACATTTTATTCTCAAAAAAATCCAATGAAGTATAGGTACAATTATTTCCATAATATTATAAATGAGGAAATCAATGCACAGAATTGTTTAGAATTATTCCCAAAATCACTAAGTCATTGATAGCAGTGATTGGATTTGAACACAAGCTCAAGGGCTTATCATATTCCACTGTTCATATGATTGGATTATTGCATATTTACAACAATAATATGAACTGAGGCTTACAAATAACCCTACTTTACTTTTAATGAAACTAAAGTTAAGCAACTTATCCAGGCCTACAAGTCTATGGCAGAGCTTGTTTTCCACTGAAGGACTCTTACCTCAAACCCCATGTTCTTTATACACACACATTTTTCTTTTTTTTTTTTGGAAGATGTAAGAAGTCTATCCCAATTGATCTAGAGTTCTTACTATTATTTGAAACACTTTAAGTGTATTCCAAGACAGTATTATCTTTAGATCAGAAATCCTGTATCAGTGTATAAAATAGTCCCAATCCACCCAAACAGCCCCTCTTCAGCCATTCAAGAGTTCTCTCCAGGAAAAAAGGAGGCTTTTAGACTACAGGCATTACAAATGAGATGAAAACATGAGACCTAAGGAAATATGTGGAAAGTCAATCATCACATAAAATTTATAAAATGGATAAAATTCCATAAATTATGGTGTCTTCTATATTTGATTCAATATTTGTTCTACACTACATAGTCATTATTTTTCATAATTTTACTTCTTAGTTCTTTGCATTACTATAAAAGGAATTTACTGGGGTGCCTGGGTGGCTCAGTTGGTTGAGAAACCACCTCTTGATTTTGGCTCAGGTCATGATCTCATGGTTCATTGGATGGAGCCTTATATCCGGTTTTGCACTGACAATGTGGAGCCTGCTTGGAATTCTCTCTCTCCCTCTCTCTCTGTCTCTCTGCCCCTACTCCTCCTCAGTCTCTTACTTTCTTTCTCAAAAGAAATGAACATTAAAAAACTTCTTAAATAAAGGGAATTTACAGAGTTTAATAAAATCTGAGGTATGAAATTATATTGCTGTCTGTGTTGACTCAGATTCAGTTAATCATCTTGTTACAGAACAAACCAATACACATTATCTAAAGGATATACATCCTGAAATTGTTAAAGAATGTGATATCTAAGATTAAAGACGTGAAAGCTTATTTAAAAATTTTTAACGTTTATTTATTATTGAGAAACGGCGAGAGACAGCATGAGCATGGGAGGGACAGAGAGATGGGGAGACACAGCATCCAAAACAAGCTCCAGGCTCTGAGCTGTCAGCACAGAGCCCGACGCGGGGCTCAAACTCATGACTGCGAGATCATGACCTGAGCCGAAGTCAGACACTTAACCGAATCACCCAGGCACCACTGAAAGCTGATTTTCATATATATTATTATCTTATCCCAGAATCGATCTGATAACATACTAAATGTATATAGATTGGAAAAAATCTCAGAGAAGGTACCAAGAGGCTATCCTGTGGAAACTACCAAGCAGTTTTACCAAAGGTAGTACTTTCTGATTATGAGATAAAGGTGTGCTGTTTCCACAAGTGGGTGGTTGAGGATTAATTGGTAATATTCACGGGCTGGATAATTTCCATTAGAAATCATAAAATTAGTAGACTCTATTTATATGACAAGGAGTTGTTAAATTAATTGAAGACTATAAGCCTAAAAAAGAAAACAACAACAAAAAACAGATCACAGTGCTTCTGTTTTTTTCTATGTTTCCAAGACAATTATTGGGCAGGGCTGTATAATTAATCTTTTTTAGCATTATGCAACACTAAGGCAATGTAAAAGATTAATAATGAATCATTCTAAATCCCTCTCCTATAATATAGCCGTATTCTCTTACAGACTTTTAAAAACAACTCTTTGTATTTAGTTACTTAATGGTAAACATACAATAATCATTTTCATTTGCTCAATATTTTATATTTTACATACATTTTAACACAATTTTCCAGATGATCATTATCAACTTTAATTATTCAACTGCTGCTTATTAGAATATGTTATTCAGGATATTTTCCCTTCCTCTTTTTTCACCTTTTTATTTTTATTATTGTCAACACTGAATGACATTTGTCTGTGTAATGGGATGATTCACTCTCCATATCCAATTAATCACCATTCCTAAAGATATTTTGATTCTATATTTCATCATAATTAACACACCACCTGTTATAAGATACAGCACTATATATTTATACATTAGGGGAAAAATCAAATTAATCTCTGATATGCTTTCTTAGCAAGTAGAATTTAAATTGTGCGTTTATTTAAAGGGCCTTCTTGCGGCACCTGGGTGGTCATGAACGCACAGTTTGTGGTTTCGAGCCGCTTTGGGCTCTGTGCTGACTGTTTGGAGCCTGGAATCTGCTTCAGATTCTGTGTCTCCCTCTCTCTGCCCCTCCCCTGCTCACGCCTCCCTCCCTCTCCCTCTCTCTTTCTTCTCCCAAAAGTAAATAAGCATTTTAAAAAATTTTAAATAACATTAAGGGCCCTCTTAAACCAACTTCATCAATGACACAGGTTTGTCATGTATCATATTTTTCTATATCTGAAAAGAAAAATATAAACAAAGTGAATTGTTATTCCTTAAGTTTCTCATTCAGAGTCCAGCTTTTGAGAATTACTCTTCAACTCAGAATGATCAATGTCTTGGACTTTTTCCAAATTATTGTCTTTTAAGCTATCAAGAGCAATGGGGATGTGGCATTATATAAAATAGCGCTTCATTATTGTCTCTCTTGTTTCAAGAAGTGGGCAGCTCTTCTGCAGACAGTGATGTTGGTGGGCTCTCAACCTCACCCAAAGCTTCAAATCATCATCCTATCCTTCCTTAAATCATCCTAATTTTTGTCAACTAAAACATTAAGAAATTGCAAATGTCCAGCTCATACCGTTAGCAATAACAATAAAATTACACTTCCGCAGAGCACTTTTACTAGATATATAAATGTATAGACAGTAAAATTCTTATAATTGCTGCTAACTTACCAATGACTGCAAGACACCATTAGTTAAATGCATCTTGGTTTGTTATAATGTGTAAAAACAGATGTTGTAGGGGCGTCTGGGTGACTCAATTGAGTGCCCAACTGTTGATTTCAGTTCAGGTCATGATCTCACAGTTTGTGGGTTCAAGCCCCATGATGGGCTCTGTATTGACAGCACAGAGTCTGCATGAGTTTCTCTCTCTCACTCTGCCCCCTCTCAAAATAAATAAATAAACCAACAAACAAACTTACACACACACGTATATAAAATAAAATTAAAAACATGTAGATTTGATAAAATATGGTATTTTTGGCATCTCCCTCCTGAACGCCCATACTGATAGTGTTCTACTCCAGGTCTTACTATTTTAGCTCATCTTTTCATTGTTTTTCTTTGTTTGTTTGTTATCCAGCCCATTTTTTACATTGCCAAGTTTCTTTTTCTAGACTATTAATACAAAGATACAGTTTTCATATTCAATATCACTTATTGGATGCAAGATATAGAACGAATGTCTTTATATCCCAGTAAGGTATGATTGTCCCTCTGGTCTCATCTTCTTTGACTTTTCCCTCTACCTTCTTGTTCCGGCCATCCTGAACTCCTTTATAGATCCCCAGGGTCAACACACTATTTCCCCACTCATCTATTTTCACTCCAGTACTTCCTCTACTGGTACTGGCCTCCTTGCTGAGTGGCATAGGCTCACACTTATCTACCTCCCAAATGAAATTTGAACCTAACACTCATGGACTTTGAAGGTACCTACCTCCTCCGCATCTCAAACAACTGCACTTCTCTGTAACCTCAACATCAGAGATTCTCAGTGGGAGGGGCTGGGCAGTGAGTAGGAGAGGAGAGGGGAAAATCATGACTCCTGGCTTCAAAGATGGGCTTATCGGCAGTTGTGTGGGTTCAAAGGTAAATAAATATTTGTTGCTAATAGAGAACAGCCTACTTTTTGGTTGAACTGGAGCAGAAAAACATTTTTTAAATTTTAATTCCAGTACAGTTAACATACAGTGTTATATTAGTTTCAGATGTACAATATAGAATTTCAAGTTCCATCTATTATTCAGTGCCATCAAGATAAGGGTACTCTTAATCCCCTTCATCTATTTCACCCACCCACCCCCACCTCCCTTTTGGTAGCCACTAGTTTGTTCTCTATAGTTAGGAGTCTGGTTTTTGTGGGGTTTTTTTGGGGTTTTTTTTGGCTTGTGTCTTTTCTCCCCCACCTTGCTTACTTGATTTGTTTCTTAAATTCCACATATGAGTGAATTCATATGGTATTTGTCTTTTTCTGCCTGGCTTATTTGGCTTAACATTATATTCTCTAGCTCCATCTATGTTGTTGCAAATGGCAAGATTTCATTCCTTTTTATGCTTGGATAATATCCCATTGTGGTGTGTGTATACACCTGTGTATATACATACACACACACATATATGTATCTATCTCACATTTTCCTTATCCATTCATCTATCTGTGGCTACTCTGGCTGCTTCCGTAATTTAACTATTGTAAATAACGCTGCTATAAAGATAAGGGTCAAGCAGAAACACTTTTGAGAACAGTTGTTCTAAGTCTTCTGTCATAACCCCTGTATAACTACATTGTTTGGTTGTTTATACAGATGTACCCACTAGAATACATGTTTCAAAAAATGACAAATCTCACTTGTATCTACCTCTCTAGAGCCAACTCTGGCATGTAACAGGGAAAAATAAAAAGTAGAGGTTCAAGTGAATAGGTCTTGACAACAAAGAGATTAGATATTAAATTAACCATAGTCTCGGTTTTAAAAAGTAAGATTCTTATCTTTGAAATAACTCCTGGAAAGAGCAAGAGCAAAGCCTGAGGACCAGGGAGAAAGTCAATGATCTTACAATGAAGTGAGTTTGCAGGCAAGGTTTTTGTCACAGGAAGATAAGAGCCTCGTTACTAGACCAGTAATTATTTTTTAACTTACATGAATCTCAGTGATCTCATACAGAAAATGGAATAATTACCCTCCTTGTAGCAGTGTTGGGAGCATTGAGATGATATATATGAGTAGATTATACATTACTGGTAGTAATTAATTTATTATAGACTTCTGTAGGCAGGAATGTTATTGAAGTAGATCAAATAGGTGCCGCCTCACTGCTGCCCTAGGGCTATTGATATTCCTCCAAACTAAAGCATAGATTAGTACCACTGTTCCTGGCAGACAGGAAGTTGTAGGTAGCTCTCTACTTGAAGAATGCAAGAAAAAGAAGGGCAGAAAGCCCAAGTAGTGGTTATAGTCTATGCTGTACTCTGAGCTCTATTAACTTTCTCTTCTGACTCAGTCTTGGTCTAGACTTCATTCTTCTGCTTCTCCCATTTTTGTTTAACACCCCAGCTTTGACAATGATACATGTTGAGTGAGATTATTCCTTATCTCACACTTATCTACAATCCTGGTCCCAGCTATTTAACTTCCTGTCAGACAAGGGTCTCAGAGATAGCCCAACCAAGTTCATTTTTTTTTTTTCTCTTAACTCTAATCTCTGAAAAACACTGCTTTTATCTTCTCAATTTTCCAAGCCTTGTCTCAAAAGGGAAATAAAATTCAAAGCATTAAGCTCCTCCTCAGTACTAATCATTCCAGACTCCTCCGTCTCTTCTTTACCTCCTGGATTCTCTTAACTGTGGCCATAAAGTACAATGTTTGTCGTTATTGGAAATCACTTATAGTCCTCTAAACTACCACTGATGGACTCTTTGGAAGGAACTATGTTAGACACCAACATGCTCTCTCTCAGTAAGACCACTGTAACCATATTTCCTCTTACCTTGAGTGATCACTAATTCTTTGGTTGAGCAAGAGATGAAATAATTGGCTTGAGTTTAGAGGGCATGGTTGTATGACAAAGATATAAAATTATGTACACTTGCACAATGCTGCTAACATCTGAAGAGGAAAATGAGACTTAAATAGGGCATAGAATATTCCTATCTTCCATCTCTTGCTTGTTCTGGCATGTATTAATAATATTAATGTATTAATACATTAATAATAAGAATGTGTTAATAATAGTGTACTGGCATCTTGACTTGCCGACCATTTTTAAATACGTTCTCCAGCTTGCTTTGTCTCTTTTGCTCTTTCTCTAGTTCATGCAGTAAATTTGTATCCGCAGTAATTCCACTGAAGCAGGCAAGAAGCACGTTTGTTCTGCTGAGTGCCTGGATCACTCCAGGCAGTAGGTATCAACAAATAGTTCTTAAATGTTCTCGTTATTTCCACAAACCTGTCAGCACTTTTAAGCCAAGACATCCATTTTAGAAACAATTATTCTGCCTGCAAATTTCCTTTTGCATGTCTCTTTTTTGATTTCACTGTTATTTATAATATCACTATTTGGCGAATCGCAGAGGTTTACCATCCTAAATAATAGCTAATCCAGATTGTAAAACTCAAGCAGGCTAAGAAATGACCTCCTCCCCCATTCTTGTATTTTAGGGATGTGGAAAGTAAGCTGCAAAGAATGTAAACACTTGTACAAGATACCCAGATGACCGGCAGCAAGCTGGAAATACTTGGAGATCCAGACAATCACTGCAGCCCTCCCTTCTTCTTTGCTTCTAATATCCAAAAGACACCAAACTTTGTCCGTTTTCTTTCTGGTCTCTGTCTTGTTCTCTCTTTTATAGCTCACATTGTCTTCTCTTTTGCATCTTCCTTTATATATGGATCATCACAATCTTGCTGTATATCTTATCATTAGGCCAAGAATTCTTCTCACTGACTCTGTAATTACCTATTTCCCCATCTCCATTTTCTCCCATCTTCCGTTCACCTTGAACAAAACAGCTGCTTCCATCTTCCTCTAGTACACGGCCATGGGTCTAACATGATGAAAGCCATGTTGTAAGACCAGTTTGGCAGTGTTGTTCAAGATGTATTTATTAGAGGAGGGATAAAGGGGACAGAGAGGTGGTCTAAAAAGATTGTTGAAGTAATCCTCGGTTCTTTAATGGATTCCTTAATGAGGGTCTTGACAGAGGTGGCTTCACTACTTTGTTTTTCAACCCCTTCATTCCACTTTATGAACTCTGGTAGAATTCCCAATTGAAACTGCTATAATATTTTAAAGAGCAAATGGCCTCCTTGTGAAGGAGAGCCTTTGTATTCCACTAAATTACTTTCTCCTTTCCTAGGCATTTGACCTCTTAACGCTCCATAATGCTCTTTAACACTTTAGGCAGGCTCTTTCTTTCCAGCCCTTGTTCCTTTGACACACGGTTTTAGAAGTGCTGACTACCTCATTTTTTATCATTACATTATTTTTTTTAAGCTAATGCCATTTTTAAGTTTTTAAAGAGATAAAGGGGATGTGAAAGATTTACTATCCTGGTGCTACATTTTGTGTTTCCGGTGACTAAAAATATTTTTTTTTTCATAGCAAAAACAATGAAATGGTCGTAGGTTTTATTACAATGAGTTGCAGAAGTTAAAACGTAAAATGCGTCTGCTAAAACATTTCCCTTAAAGTTTTCTCATTGTTAGGCTTGAGGGACCAATTTCCAGTATTGGGGACTGACTTCTAACAACTCAATTACAACATGTACCTTCTAGGGCTCATTTCCTTAACAGATTGATTATCGAGTGGACAATATAGCATTTTTAGGGCTTATAATTCCCTGTAACAGAAACATTTCTTCTCCTTCTGAAACATTGACTGAAGCTAAATTAACCTCAGACATTATGACAGGCTACAACACAGAAAATAAAAAATTCAGCCTGAAATGTTCTTACAGTTAAGCACCCATTATTGTTTGAAAACATTTCCATTTAATTAAAATTCATGCTACAAAGGGTCTAATTTAGAGTGTAAGTTTTTACATTCCTAAACCATGCTTCTGTGGCTCAAAGCCGTAGTAAATATGACATTGTGTGTGTGTATTAATGTTCCCGGATTTGAAGCTAATTTTCTTAGCCATCTCTCTCTGAAAAATCTCAGCATCGATTTATACATAGTTTCTAAACCACAGTCATTCATAATGAGACACCAGCTTCTTAATGTGCTTTACTTAAATGCCATTAAATAGAATCAAATATCCAATAGCAAAGTAACTATATTTATCAAAGCTGATATCTTAGAAATCTAAGATTTCTTTTAATTATACTTTTCTTTATACATATGCCTCAAATTTAATAGCCTGAAATTTTTTGCAATCCCTCTCCTGTCTCTAATGAAAATTAGTAGTCCCTGATGGCAGAGACTAATGTCATTAGGTGGTTGCCTGACTTTCATAGCCCAGGTCCCTCTTATTACAGACAATATTTTCTGTATTCTTTTTTTACAGTTACCCTGTACCATACAAATAGAAACACAAACATGACTCAAACTAGCTAAATAAAGACACATTCAGCCCAGTGGTCTAGCTTTGATAGGTGGTACCAAGAAAGGTTTTGAAAACCTGTTCACCTCAAAGGATAAAAAAAATAAAGCAGAGAAGAAAATCCATGTTATACGCATCGAAGTAACCCAGTCACAGACAAACCAAAGGAGCCAGGCCCTGGTTGTACGTTATCCCATGGTTGTCTTACTTTAAGAAATTTATGGAATTCTTAAAATAGAATTAAAGTCTAATTTCAGAAAAACAATAAATATAAGACAGGTACTATTTTGGATGAATTGCCAACAAGGAGGGTAGGTGTTAAAGGAATTCCATCTGAATCACACATGCTAGGATATAATAATATTATACTATCAATTATACTTTTAAGGAAATGTTTCCCTGACCACTAATTCACAGTCCATTACTTCTCTCCCTCAGCAGCTCTATCTGTGCTCTCTCTGCATTATATGACCTCAAGTCCTATGGGTGACAGACTTCTGGTACCATTGGACTAGAGACCATTTTCACATTTCTGAAAGTTTTAAGCATAACTACCAGTTATTCTTGGCAGGTTGAGAAGTGGCTTCCCTTATCTGTCCATCTGCTGCAAAATCACTTCTCTGCAACCCATGAAGGTACTCAGAGGAGTGATGGCCCAGGGTTGTGCAAGTGATCACAAACTCAAAGGTTTTAACAAAACTCAACTGCATGATCTTCAGAAACTTTATTGAATAGCCTAGGACCAATATGACTATGCTACCTTCATATTCAATTAATTCTATTTATAACACACATTAAGCATTGTGTTATCATTCTTTGCCCATATCTGACTTTCTCCTTAATTATAGAATCCTCAAATTAGGAACCATGTACAATTTATTTTTGATATCTGGTATTTAGTATAGGAACTTGACACTTATTAGTATCAGTAAACATATTACTTAGTAAATAAAAGGAAAATTAATGATTGGAAGAATTCCTTTCAGTTCTTTTTTGAGGTACTCCTTTCAAAGGAAAATAAACACACATTTAGAATCTTAAGTAATTATAGAAATTTTAAAACTGTTCTAGATTTTTCATCCACCTTGGAATTTGGAACAAAGTTCATTATTGTAACTGGTATGCTTCTCTGAAAACTGAAGAACAAATCAATTCATCATTTATCTAACTGATAATGTTGTTCTTACTATTCTTAACATAGGAATATTTTGCCTACTCAATGCAATCAGGGGTTAAATAGAGAATAAGTATTGTTTGTTCCTAATGAACATGCCTCACAATTACAGGTATAGTTACTGGAGCTGAAACAGAGCTTTAAAAACACTCCCAACCAAAAAGTAATTACAGTTATTTTAACAAAGACAAATCCATCTATATTTAGCTTAATGTGTAATCAACTCTGCAGATTGTCAAAACTAGTTTTCAAGAAATACATTTTAAACCCAGTATTTAAAACAAACAAACAAAGATCTAATTAGGATGGAAAGGAGAAGAAGGGAACCAAACTATGCAGATTTGGGGGTTTTGGCTATGCAGACTTGAGAAGCAGGAAGAGGAAAGACTGCTGGATTCCTATGAGGAGCGCCTTATGTGTATAATTAGTAGTCTCTCAACTCATGGTGATATTGGAGCTGGCTTTCAATGACAGCATATGATTCTCTGGATTTGGGAAAAAATCATCTGGCCAGTGGTATATAAGCAGAGTTACTTGAAAATGGGCGTGTTTCTGATAAGATCATTAATGCAGCAACGATACAAATTTCTACCTGGATTTTTCTTTTGGGTGCATGCCTGCCTGGCATCTGTCCATCATGTGGATCTCTCCTCTACGGTCTGGCACAATGACAACTTAGCTAATAACTTTAGGGTGATGATTTCACCATGGGAGATGAGGTAAAGAGAATACATGTCAACTTTGTTCATAAAATGCAAACAATATAACAGAACAAAGATACCAACTTTCTACCAGTTAGCAAGTGCTAGCCACAATATACATTAGTTCCTGTTATCATAAGTTGGTCATTTAGTCTCCCTATGCAAGCTAAAGCATTTGAGCCAATGACAATTAGGACCCCATATAAAATAAACAGGTTGTACAAGTAAGCCAATGAGAAGTAATCAAGTGGCTCTTAACTTGTATCCTGGGGGTAATATATGAGGGAAGAGCAGAATTTTGCCACTGATAAGAGTGTTGCAGGAGATGGGAGCTAAGGCTGCATCCTGACCTGAGTCCTGCTTGCTTACAGGTGAAGCAACTGTCACACAAATTCATTCGCTTTTATTTTCTCTAATGAAAGCAACTAGATACAACTCTAGTAAAAGACTAGATATGTGAAATATGGTATATCCCAAGAAGTCCCACCAGCTTGCACTTATTACCCTATGTAATGTGACAGAGAACACTAAGACAAAGAGGGGGAATTGGGGAAATGGGCATTTGTTACTATTACTTCCGTTTTGTCCAATGCAAGCAATGGTGTACTTAAGCTCGCCTCATGATTCTGGAGAACAGATTGTGCACATCTTTCCTGAATTGCACAATTAGAGTTGTCACATTGATAGCTTGAAATTGGCCTTGATAGGACAATGTAGACCAGGAAAATAGATAAACACTACAAATTAGTTTGGGGGCTTTGTTTTTATTGCTATTGTTAATGGAAAGCCAGTTGTAAAACATTTACCAGCATATCACTAATCGCAACTCTTGTTAATATTCCCAATAAGAAACTCCTCTAATTTGTTACTTCACTAACTGAACTCCTTTGTTCCCCTTCATCTCTATTTTTGGTTGATGTGGACCCTTAGTATCTCTCTATATCATCTTTGTACAAATGATTGAGTTTGTAATCAATATCTTCCTCAGGGACTCAATTGAACAGATAGTCAGTAGAGAATACACATAAAAGAGTCATGTAATTTACAGCAGTGATTTCATGATTCTCTGGTCAAATTAATTCACCTTAGCATTACTGACCTCCTAATATATATCTAGAGTACTAACTGCCATGTAGTGCTGAGAGACAATTTTTCATGGGTCTTTCACTTTTCTGTACAACTTGTGAATGGAGGCATTAACCTTTATTGTAGACTAACTTCTCACAGATATACATAGAGTCCACATGGAGATAGTGTCCTACTCTGGAGTAAAGGACAGATCCATGCCCTTGCCAGTAAAGTAAATGTACTGTCTCCCTTTGAGGTAACATTTGATTTGGTTTGCTTTTAAAAGACTGAGGTGTCCTAAGCCCAGAAACTGATGCAAATCTACAGTGTACCTTGCATCTATCTAGGTCTGCCTCCACGTTGCCCCCCTGGGGCCTAATGGACAATAGAAACAGATGCAGACGTAAAGTTCATACTACTTGCTGTGTCTTATGTAATAACACCCTGTCTCTGACCAAGCGATCTCATGTCTTCTGCCAGCATCCATGAAAATGTGATAGACTACCTAGGGTAAAATATTACACACTTCAAAGTTTCTGACATGGAGGATATACATTAAGTTTATTTGTGGCCGTAAAGGGACATAAAAACTTGAAATATGTGATGTATGAATACATGTAATTATAAAGCACTGAATTGCATACAACCTAAATATATAAAGCTATATCAAGTAGTTTAAAAAGAAAAGATTTGTACTACAAATGTTTGAATTTCTCATCATGAAGAAATTTATGGTATAGCATTGCATTTCACTATACAAAATAACTATTTTATGCCACAACCCTTATTCATGATGATTGCTAAATAAGAGCATTAATCATCTAATGACAAAACAACTAATTTAAAGAACCAAGATAGAAATGACTTCCAACAAAATCACTGATTAGAAAAATTAACACTTATTTTGCCAGACCAAAAAAAAATAGTTTTTTTCCCCTAATAAAATAAATTATATTAAATATTTCATCAATTTATTGAATATCAACTACATGTCAGATAGTACACCAGACTCCTCTAAAATATTCTTTATCATATTCACAATAACTTTTCAAGTAGAAATTATTTCTGTTTCATAGAAAAGGAAATTGTGGTTCAGAGAAGTTAAATAATTTGTTCAAAATTAATATAGTTACTAAGCAGCAGGAAATTGATTCAAATGTTAATCAAGTAGTTAGGAAATACAATGCCTTATATGTACTTTTAATAAAATAAACATATCGATTAACACGTGCTAGACTCTCTACTCTCTTCTCTCGTCTCTCTTCTCTCTCTCTGTAGCATTTAGGATAGTTACTAATTGGAGCTCCCAGTTACACCTTGGGGCTCCCAGTTGTCCATAATCTCCTCTCAGATATCTAATAAAGTAAATAAGGAACTAAAAATGGGAGAACTACCAAATAGCTTTTTTTTTCCTTTGGGTTTCTAGGACATTGACCCCACCATTCTTCTAATGCTACGCTGAAACCCTTCCTTCTTAGGCACTTATATCTCCATATATCTAACCGTATGAATGGATTAGGTCAGGGCAGAAGAAGTAAGGACAAAGGTTGAAGAGCAGTGCCCAGTATCCCAGGGACACTTGCTTTCAGTACAGGAGCCCTGAGCCATATGAGGAACAAGGGCAAGGTGTTCAAGGTCCAGGGACTTGATTAATTAACCATGGATTCACCTTGCATGAGAAATCACACAAAGCAAGGGTTCTTGGGTTGGCCATATAGACAAATACTGGTAAGCATAAATACATTGGGGCCAAAATAATACACAAGAACCAAGGAGTGATTTTACTTTTTCTTTGAAAAAAATATATAACTCAAACACAAGAACTCAAAAATACTATATAGTCTGGAGCTATTAATTGAATATGAACTATGGTTTTGTTTAAATCTCATCTTGTCAATGAGACTAACTTAACTTTACCACTCTACTGCACTAACGCAGACTACAACATGCAGACTGCCCCTACTCCCCCACTGAAACTTCAGTGCTCCCAATCTCCTTTTTCCTGCTCTATGTTTTTCTATTTCCATAGTTCTTATGACCATCTTATACATTTAATAGTTTACTTGTGTTTATTTTTTATTACCTGCCATTCCTACTAGAATTCAAGTTTCACAAAGGGCACAACACTTTCTTTTGTTTCCTTATGGTGTGAATGGTGCTTGGCACATAAGTGCTCAATATATATTATGGGAACAAATGAATAAACAACCACTAACTGTTCAATATTATCTTTTGAGCTCTCAGTGTGTGTCAAGCACTGTTACAGCTGCTTTCCACACATTAACTCATTTAATGCAAACAATAAATCTGTGAGATAACTATCATTATCCTTATAAGTTAGCAATCTGAAATGCAACTATGTTAGGTATCTTTCTACAAAATCACACCATTAACAATTACAGAGCTGAATTTAAACCCAGAGAGTCTGGTTTCAGAGCTAATCTTCCTAACTACTATATAAGCGATGAATATCCATTACAGTGACCTGAGCTATTTCCAAAAACAACAAATACGTTCTGCGTATTTTAAGAAGGCAGAAACGTATGTATTGCTTTTTGGAAGGAAACTTATTCAAAACTATGCTAATAAAATATTGTTTAGGTATCTTTAATGGGCACTTCAATTATCTAGGTAATTAATTTATGTGGGTTATCCCAGCCCCTCAAATAATTGGTTAATTGTGGAATTCCCGTGGGCATATTTGTTTCCTTAATTTCTTCTCTATCCTTCCCCTTCTTTTTCCTGCTCCACTTCTGCCCCTCCTCTTCTCTAATACTTGATCATTATCATCACCATTATCACCAACACCCAGGTGTCATTGCTATTATAAATTGGCTCATTGCATTGTATGAGAACACTTGCTCTCTGACATTGTGCAATGCAGAATTTTAGTCAAAACTTTTATTGAGGTCCAGGTTATTCTTGCTACTTATTTCCCACTGGAAGTGGGTTATATTTTAACAACCCCAACAGAATGCTTTATACATTGGGAGTTATAAACATAACTGGAGGTCACAACATTATAGACTTCTGACATTCGTGAATTGTGTTCTTGCCAGGGCAATTTCATAAGCCAAGAGCCCTTGCCTTGCAGTTTCACTTTGTTGTAATTTTCCAGATTATGATCGTTTGACCACACTAACAGTTGACTCCTTATACTCACTATATCTGTTAGAAGCACTATGAGGTTTCTACTTTTACATTATACTTGCTGCAAAGTGCCACAAAATACCTTTAACAAAATTTATTCTCTGATCTAGACAGAATCATATCTGACAGGCATTTCCTTCAACTGCTCCCTATTTACTGCTCAACTGTGAGGATGATCTGCTTTGCCTTAGGAAGTAGAAGCAAAGTGATAGAGTCTTTAAATACTGTGAACATTGATTCATTGCCTATACTTTAATAGCCATCAACCATTTAAATATCTAAACAGAGACAACATTCTAATTTGTTAACCATTCTTCGGGTAGGAATGCTAAGCTACACTGAACTGCTTTAAGAAGATAGACCTGAGTTTGGAATAATTTTGTTCCAATGGCAGAAATATTTTTTGATGTTATGGAAACCAACCTCTATTCATGTAAATGAGCACTTAAGTTGATTGGAGGATGAGGGGTAGGAACCTGATGAAGATTGATTTAGGCATGGCAAGTGGGTGGTAAATGAATAGTGCAAAGAGAAGAGATACTATTGCAGGGGGAAAAAATCACCATCTATACTTTATTTATTTTGAGACAGAGGAAGGAAGAGTATGAGTGGAAGAGGGGCAGAGAGAGAGAGAGAGAGAGAGAGAGAGAGAGAGAGAGAGAGAGAGAGAGAATCCCAAGCAGTCTCGACATCCAGCACAGAGCTCAATCCCATGACTCTGGGATCACAACCTAGGCTGAAATCAAGAGTCAGAGGCTGAAACAACTGAGTCACCCATGTGCCCCAATATTCTTGATTTTGTATTTTGTTATCTTAGATGACAGTAAATGCTTGTAACTAAATTACACCCTGATCTGTCAAAGTAAGAACTTAATAGTTCTGCTAGAGAAGTGTGTTCTCAGATATGCATAATTTAATCCTACACCAATCATAAATTCTCAGAAGCATAGCAAGTCTCCTTATCTGAGGCCTTTGGTAGAGGTCTTTAGGTGGCTTATTTAAAGTATCTTTATAGGGATTGGAGAGGGAAACCTGGAAGACTCCTCTCCCCACTCTGATCCAGTACTCAGTGCTTTCCACTCCCAACCCTTCCCTCTTGCATCCCCCTCTAAAACTATTGGATCACTTTATTCTGTGTTCCCTGAACAGTAAAAAGAGCTCACATGTCTGCACTTATCCTCATGGCCCTCTATACTTGATCTGTGGAGAAAATGGATTAGGAGGAGTAGGCACTTCCTCTGGTTTTAGACTCTCACTTATACCCTAACAGTAGGTGATTAAAGGCTTAACTCTTTCATTTTTGGTTTATTTTAATCAGCTGTTCTGAGCACCTGGCAGCTCAGCTCCCTCTCCCAGCTGAGTTCCTGACAGCAAGAACTACAAATAATTTGCAAAACAGAAGATTCAAAGGTGACATGACATTTTAAATGTTTAAAGAACAAGTTCAATGGGAGACAAAAGGGACCTGTTCTCAGTTAGCCTAGAAAGCATAACTAGGACATACTGGTAGAAATAACAGGGAATTAGGAAGTGAATCATCACTAATAAGTATAACTGCAATAAACATGGAAACAATCAACATAGAACCTTCTCTGTATGCCAGGTATGAAGCATAATACTAAGAGCTATACAAAAGAAAGGCAACTCACTGTTTTCTCATTAATGCTTTTGAAAAATGACCCAATGTTCTTGGAAGAATTGCTTTATAAGTTCCTCACCAATGGAAATATACAAACTGAGACATTTTGATGGTCTATTATCATAATGTAGGGGGAAAATCTTACTTTGGAGGGAAAGGATAAAATAAAAAACTAATAGTTCTTTTAAGTGGCTGATTATCATCATAATCTAGAGAATCAAAAAAAAAAAAAATAGAGGAAAGTAGGTGTTTGGCTTTAAAAGAGTACTATACTATCAATCTCCACTCCTTTTTACCGTATTGTCCTGACCCAAGATCTGATTTAGCAAGATGCTGATTAAAGACATGTACGTCTAGACACTGATGAGGAGAATGAACTAAATACCTTTCTAACAAAAAAAAAAAAAAAGAGAGAGAGAGAGAGAGAGAGAAAGAGAGAAGGAGGGAGGGACATCTACAGAGAACAATGTATCTATGTTTTAAAAAACACTTTAGTATTCTGATGAATCAGAATTAGGAAACATCACTTCAAATATTTTCCAGTCTGAGAGAATATCTTAAAAGAATAAAGTCTATTTTAGGATTAAAATAAGTGGATTAAAATAAAATGAGGACTTAAGCTGTTTTATTATGAAATAATTTATGTAATAATGTAGGTGACATATAGATGATATAAACACTTTGGTATTTACTTAGTTCAAAAAATATTTCCAATAATATTCAACCTCCTCAGTTTTATTCCTCTCCTCCGGAAACATTTATTCTCAATTTTCTGAAAATAATTCCCTTGCCTTCCTCAACATTATTATTTCAATTGTTAGAGTTTAAACATTATTTATCTGGTAAGATAAGTGCCTCTGTCGTGTTCATTTTCTTAACGAACTGTGTTAGCGATTTATCCCTTTGTTTTCCATAAAAGTTTTAGATCACCTTTTCAATTAAATTTAAAAACCTGTTGAGGGGTGCCTGGGTGGCTCAGTGAGTTAAGCCTCCAACTCTTGATTTCAGCTCAGGTCATGATCCCAGAGTCATCAGATCCAGCCCCGCATCAGGTTCCATCCCCAGCTGAGCACAGAGGCTGCTTAAGATTCCCTCCTACCTTCCCTCCCTTTCTGTTTCTCCCCCTCTGCCCCTTCCCCCCCATTTCATGTGCTCTTTCTCAAATAAAAATAATAAAACCTGTTGAAATTTTAATTATATAAAACCTATAGATCAATTTACTGAGAGTTCATTATCTTTACATTGAGTCATCCTATCCATAAACGTGGTATATCTTTCCATTTATTTACACATTTTTAAGTGTTTAAGGTTTGTATTTTTCCAAAAATGGCACAAGTATCTACTGGAGTGTTCCTATAGTCCTTATACTGTCATTAACATGGTGAGTTCTTCCTAAACTGTATTTTTAATTCTTTGTTGCCAATATAGAGAAATGCAACTTTGAATATTAAGTTTACTGTTCTTTCTAAACAGGCTAATTGAAAGTAATAATTTGTTTAAAATTTTAGTTTTCTATTAAAACCACTGTATAACCTGCAAGTAATGCAAGTTTTGTTTTACATGTCCAAATCTTACAGCTTTTGTTTCTTTTGCTTTTCTTATGGCGCTTTTTAGAATCTCCAAAACAATGATAGAGGTAGTGGCAGAACTCTGTTTTTAAAGTGAGATTTTTTTACTATTGAACATTACATTTCCTATAAGGTTTTGTTATAAAAATTCTTCAGGTTAAGGGTTTTTTTTTTCTGAATTCACTAGGATTTTTTGTTTTCAAAAAACCACTAATGGGTTTTCCATCTTACTGATTTTTCCCCATTTATTGAAATGGTCATATAGTCTGCTCAGATAGACTAGATTACCTACTGTTAAGTCATACTTGCATTCCTGGGATAAACTTAACTTATTCATGATATATTCTTTTAATATGTTATTGGATGCTATTTAATATTATATTTAGTGATTTCAATCTACACACATAAGTGAGCATGGCCTATAACTTTCTTGCTTTTTATTTCCCTGGTCTGATTTGGATATTGAGGTTATACCAGTTCCATAAAGAGGTTGAAGAGTGTATCTTCTTTTTCTGTTACCTGCAAAAATGAATACAGGATGGATCTTCCTAGGGTTCATGTTTTGTAGGAAGCTCCACTACAAAGTCTCATTTTTGGAGGTCCCTGATCTTTTTCTCTTGTGGCCTGCATACCACTAAAATTAAAAATATCATTTTTGGAGATTAGCAGATGTCCACAGGGCAGCGGATACTTTATGTTTGCTTGTCTGTCTGGATTTGCACTCCAGGTCATTATGAGGATTTTTCTTACTTTCTTGCAAGCTCAGCCATACTAACCTCTTAAATAGAGGTTTATTTTTATGTTTTATTTAGGAAATGAGTGTGCATCATACCTTTAGTTGAGAGAAAGATAAACCTTTTCTCATTTATGGGAGAGCTTTCTAACCTTGAAACATATACTCTGTTTGAATGACTACAGGGAAACATTCAAAGAATTGGTGTGACCTTGGGAGGAAACAAAGATGGCAGCCATGGTGATGCAGATGCAGTAATGGGGGAAAGAGGGAGAGCATGGTGGCAATAATTAGACGAAATAGGATGCAGCTGTGGTATAGCAAAGTCTTTAGGCCATTTTAAATTAATTCAGTTTCTGGCTTATTTCTCTAAACATAGCACCCTCTAGGTCCATCCATGTTGTAAATGGCAAGATCTCATTCTTTTTATGGCTGAGTTATAGGCCATTGTATGTGTGTATGTATGTATATATGTATATATATATATACATACCACATCTTCTTTATCCATCTATCTATGGACACGTGATCTGTTTCCACATCTTGGCTATTATATAATGCTACAGTAAACATAGAAGTATATACATCTTTCTGAATTAGTGTTTTTGTTTTCTTTAGGTAAATACCTGCTGGAGGAATTACTGGATCATATGGCACTTCAATTTTTAATTTTTTGAGGAACCTCCATACTGGTTTCCACAGTGGCTGTACCAGGTTACATTCCCACCAACAGTGCATCAGAGTTCCTTTTCTCCACATCCTTGCCAACACTTGTTATTTCTTGTCTTGTGATTCTAACCATTCTGACAAGTGTGAGGTGATATCTCATCATAGTATTGATTTGCATTTCCCTTGTGGTGAGTGATGTTGAGCATCTTTTCATGTATCTGATGACAATCTGTATTATCTCTTTGGGAAAATGTCTATTCAGGTCCTCTGCTAATTTTTTAGCTGAATTTTTTTCGAGTTGAATTATACAAATTCTTTATATATTTTGGATATTAACCTCTTATCAGGTATATCATTTGCAAATATCGTCTCCCATTCAGTAGATTGCTGTTGTGTTTCATTGATGGTTTCCTTTGCTGTGTAAAAGCCTTTTACTTTGCTGTCACCCCAATAGTTTAATTTTGCTTTTGTTTTTACTGCCTTAGGAGACAATATCTAGAAAAACATTGCTATGGCTGATGTCCAAAAAATTACTGTCTATGTTCTCTTCTAGGAGTCTTATGGTCCCAGGTCTCACATTTAGGCCTTTAATCCACTGAGTTTGTGTGTATTGTATAAGATGTCACATTTTATACTTTTGCATGGGGCTGTATGATTTTTCCAGCACCATTTACCAAAGACACCATCCTTTCCCCATTATGTATTCTTTTACCATTGAGAAAAAAAAATGGCTATAGATTAAGATGCAAAGTTTCCATGGGCTCAGAATTCTGGACAATCCTCCAGAATGATTTTGGGAGTCAAGAATAGGGGAGTAATTTCAGGAAGTGATATGAAATGAATCCTAAATGATGTCCTTGATTCTATTTTAATGTAGTAAAATGATACCTCCCTTAAAAGAAAAAAAAATCACACTCCTGGTTGGCACAGTAGGTTAATTGTCTGACTTCAGTTCAGGTCATGATCTCACAGTTCATGAATTTGAGCCCCATATCAGGCTCTCTGCTTTCAGCACAGAGCCTGCTTCAGGTCCTCTGTCCCCCTGTCTCTCTGCCCCTATCCTCATTCACACACACTCTCTCTCAAAAATAAATGTTTAAAAAAATAGCAAAAAATCAACTTCAGTGTATTATAGAGCAACAGGCTAATTTTAGCAATTTTAACCAACTGCAGCAAGTTGCACTCTCTGTGGTCATCAGCACCTTATCCTTTGGCTTTACTTCCCTGAAACCTTCTCATACGTTGCCACTTAAAACATCATTTATAAACATCCCTGAAAAGAAAGTAGAAATACAATGATAATGAGACTGATTCACTAGGAGTATGGAGGCTGAAGAGCAAGTAGTAGATAATCTTGAACAGTCAGAGGAGTTTGGGTTATGCAAAGTTTGACTTATTTTGTACCTGTGAATCTCCATGATATTAATGCTGTATCTATTGACCTATCTGTGGTATACATATGAATACTTCTCTTCTCCTTGCAATATTCTTTCTCTGGTCAAAAAGTTGGCTACTCAATAATAATCACCAAATGAACTGGTATGCTCATGGCTCTCTTCAAAATCATTGTCATTTATTAATACACTGGTTCAATATTAAAGCTACAGTGGAATGGTAGCTTGGAATGATGTTTGGATTGTTAAAAATTATCACATGACTATTCTCCACACCTACATCTTGTCTGCTAGCCAGGCTTTTACTTAGACAGTAATATAGAACATGAACTGGCTTCTTACTGTGGGCACAGGCTTCTTCATTTTCCAGTAGAGTTGTTTATGGAGTAGTTAAAAACTGGAGAATAATCAAGATTGAAATTCTACTTTCCTTATAAGGTCAGTTTCAGAAATTGTCAGAAAAGAATGAAAAAATCATAAACATATACACACAAAACTCTCTCTTACCCTAATAGACTAAACTCAATATTCTACACATGCAATGCCCATAGTGAATTGTACTTTTTGAGTAAGGGTAACAGATTACATGGAAAGAAGCTTTAAGTTATGAATTCAAACATCATTTCCTATTTGTCTTTCACTGAAGATTTTTCTTTGATGGTTTCTTCTTTCATACTTTTTCCTCAATAAATATGTTAAATGATAAAGTTACTTTAAAAATATTTTACCTAATCTCAGGAAAAGAACCACACTCAGAAGCCCTCCATATCCATGAGGACAACCATGTCAATGGAGATAGTTTGGGGCTTACTAAGCAAGAATGTCCTTTCTCGAAAATATGGGAGAGTATGGATGGCTTCTGTTCCCAGACAGTGTTCTACTCCACACCCGATACCTAACTCCCAGTACAATGATAAATGCACCTCATGGATTTTACACAGACTTCACATTGTAATTTCATAAACTAGCTTTCAAACTATTTGAATTCAAGGAGTTTTTCATCATTTTGTTTTAATGCACAGAACTGAAAAAAAATGATCAAATTTTTATATGGCAGCTGATGTATAAAACTACATTAAAGCTTCAATCTTCATTACAAGTGACATTATAAAAGCTTCGTTTTTAAAGCTCCTGTGTTTTAACACTAAAAATGTTATGATTAAATTATGGATAAATATTATTCTTGCCACAAAAAAATGTCAAAGAACTTTGAAAAATAAACATTTCACCAAAGGAAGATGATGTCATTATCATAAGAAACCATCCCTGTGCATTAAGAGTGAAAATTAAGAGCATGTCAGGGACAACATGAAGTGACCTTCATAAAGCAGGATTTGACTTACCACCTTAAAGTACTTTCAAAATATGATCATCTACATTTATCACTGCTCCAGTCTAAACCATCATTCCCTCTAGTGTGGATTATTGCACAGTCTCTTAACTATTCTACAGAGAGCTCTCAGAGTGATCTCTACACATTTCAGATTCCCTAATTAAAATCCCCTTAATACTTCCCACTGAACTTAGAATAACGTCCACACCCCGTATGTTGTAGTTTAGCCCTCGGTGTTCTAGTCTGCCTTTTCAAACCCATCTTTAACTATTCATCCTCTTGATTTACTATACTTGGGCCACATTAGTCTTCTTTTTGTTCTCCTATTTGTCTAGGCTCATCTCACCTCTCTTCCCTTCACCAGGGCCTTTTGGCTCCAGATCTCATTATCCAGGTATTAATTCATATGTTATGAATTAATGCAATGCAAAAGGCTAGCCTGGCACTCTCTAGCACATTATCTTGTTTTATTTCTTCCAAAGCATTGGGCATTATCAGGTAACTCCAGGTTTGTATACTTACTTCTCCCTCTACATTAGAATTAAGTTCCATGAACTTGAGATCTTGTCTTCTGTTACAACCAGAGCCTAAAACCATGCATGAAACATTGTAGGAGGTAAATAACTATTAGTTGAATGAATTAAAGAATATTCTTCAGTGTTTAGTAGGGAGCAACCATAACTTCTGAGCAAGGGACTAATAATAAATTGTTCATCCATACATAGCACTTGTGTAAAAATATGTTAGACTTAATGAAGATTCAAAATATGATGGCTAGCAGAAATCCATGGTGAATTACATTGTTGAACTGAATTTAAATGAAGACAGACCATTCAGAGGATGTGTACTGTCAGGGAGCCAAATATGCAAGAGTCTAACAGTATTACCAGAATTTCAACTCTCAGGAAACGGATAAGCAGGATTATAACTGCTAGAGAAAAACTATAAAACAATTTTCTGTATGGAAATAGAGCAAATAAGAAAACTAAATGCATTTTTAAACATTCAATTTCATTCATGTAAAAATCTCATTTTTAATTCATTAAAAATAAAGGAGACCTCAGTGGAAAGGAAAAATCAAGCCCAGATATGTACACTGAGGAATTGATATTATACAGGTAATTGAGAAATCTTCATGGGATAATGAATTTTCCTTAAGATCAAGCTTTGTAGGGGCGCCTGGGTGGCTCAGTCGGTTAAGCGTCCGACTTCGGCTCAGGTCATGATCTCACGGTCTGTGAGTTCGAGCCCCGCGTCAGGCTCTGTGCTGACAGCCCAGAGCCTGGAGGCTGTTTCAGATTCTGTGTCTCCCTCTCTCTCTGCCCCTCCCCTGTTCACACTCTGTCTCTCTCTGTCTCAAAAATAAGTAAACGTTAAAAAAAAAAAAAAAAAAAAAAAAAAGATCAAGCTTTGTATTGAGTTAAGGCTAGGTCACTTTACCTCTTCCTCCCTCTGTTCCCTTAGCTTTTCAACCATTTATTTTTAAAGGGTAATATAGAAAAGGCAGTATACATTTAATGGTCAGAGGACATGAGTACAGGGATTTTTGGTAGTTGGGACAAGAGAAAACATTAAAAAGTCACCTCAATACAGATGGAAGCTTCTAGGATAGAAGTAGATGGGGAAAAAGGAGAGAGGTAAGAAGGTAGTGAGAAGTGACGGGCTGCAGGATAAAAGTAAAAAGCATAAGCCTTTGAAAGAAAGGAGTGATTTGCTCAATGAGTTGTCAACACGCACTGGGTAACAGTAGGAAACGTATTCCTTATATATTCGGGCTTCGTAGAGAACAGTCATGATGTGTAGGTTATCATGACAAGTATATCACATGGTCATTAGTGACAAGGGGGATAATGTGAAGACTCTGATCAGAACTTTTCAAAAAGCAATTGTCCCTACAAGTCCCCAAACCTCAGGTTCTTTCTCATTTGCCACATATTAAGTATCACTCAGTACTTTATACAAGAGATTTAAAAAATGTGTAAGTACCTGGAGCCCCAATTTTAATGATGATGAATGTAAGATGGTAGAACATTTAGAAAAAGAGCTGTGGGGCATGTAGTGTAGTCAAGTAATTGAGACTATTAGATTTGAGTTGCACGGTTTCTATTTTGACAGTGGATAAAAAAATAAAGAGCAGTGCCTGTTTTCTCCTTTCATCTGAAATTAATGAGAGAAAGAAAGAGAAGCAAATTAGATCTTAGATAAAACTAGAAGATATCTGTAATCCAGACCACAATATATGAGAAAGGGCTGCCAAATGCAGTGAAGGTCAAATAAGGTACAGGAAGAAGCTGAGAGAGCAGTCCCATAGCTACAGCTCTCAGATGAAACTAACATAACACGCTGGGCACAATTAGACTTCCCACTACAAATAATAAAACCAACGATATTTTGTAATCGTGAAAAAGAAACGCCTTAGATGCTTTAGGGTAGTCAAGTAAATCAAGGAAGAACAAATAAAAAGAGGAATTATCCAGATGTAATAATGAGGAATAAAATGTTGGTGAACAGGGCTGCATTGTGAGTAGTCTGGCAGCTGTTAGTCTCAGTTGGTGGGAGAGAGGTAAAAGTTAAAAGAACTCATGTATGGATACACAATTCCGTGTCACCAGGTACTTCTCTAAATCATGTGGAATTCATTTCTTTCCTGGGATACTTCTCTACTGGTTAGATGAGTCAAGAAAAATTCATCTCTTTTTAAAAATAACTGAATAACAAGAACAGCAGTAGAAAACAGAAGATTGACACAAAGATACCAGAAAAATGATGAAGAGGAACAGGAAAAAAAAATCTCAGGGAAGAATGCTACCAAGACAGAAGATTTCCCTTGAAGAAATGAAAACTGGAGACAACCACACTATTTTGCATGTAAGAAATAACTTAAGAAATGTAATAAAACAATTGCCTCTCTAAAATGAGACTTCACAGGAAATATACACAAGCTCAGAGAATATACACTTAGATAGCATCTAGCGATAAACCATTAGAAGATATAAAAATGGAAAGAAAAAACATTATAGAAATAAACTAGAACAAAAGGAGAACAGACACTGCTGAAAATAGACAAGGAAGATAAGAATGAGCATGAGCAAATTATGGTGGAAATAAATTCGGCATAAAAATGTATAAAAAGATAGAGGGCACAATAAGAAGAGATCCCATTCATGCATGTTCAATGCTCCAAAAGGATTAAATAGTAACATAATTACACATTTTAAGATAAATTGAATATTCCAGAAATAAGTCAAGTTTTAAAACGTGTTGAAAATAAGTTATGTTCCAATTTTTAAAAAATTCAGAAGGATAGATATCAAGGTATATTTTATTACAATTACTGAACTTTCATGATAAAGAATACTAGGAGTAATGAGGCAAGGATACTACATTACTGATAAAGGGGGGAAAGGAGTTATCCTTAGATTCCTTCACAGCA
Organism: Panthera onca; assembly: GCF_046562875.1. Taxonomy (NCBI): domain Eukaryota; kingdom Metazoa; phylum Chordata; class Mammalia; order Carnivora; family Felidae; genus Panthera; species Panthera onca. Next base: position 50,099,687 of record NC_138344.1, read on the forward strand.
ACATTCAGAACATGGAATTGTTTAGAAGTTTCTCAAGAGAATAAAATATGACCCAAATATGTTTTATTACCCAGATACTGGGTACTGTGAGATGGTTAATTTAATCTCCATACCATCTTATGTTTAGTATGTATTCTACAACTGTAAATCAGGGAGGTAAAAGCTCTGTCTCCCAGATTCAGAGCAGAAATGACCATTAAATTAGGACCCATCAATCACAGGCACTCAGGTGAGATTTGGAAGGCAGAAGTGCTATAGGGTTCATTCTCTGCTTCTTTTTATCAAAGATGGTAACAGGTTTTTCTGTGCAATATTCCATTTTTGTCCTATTTAAAAAATTTTTTTAATGTTCATTTATTTTTGAAAGAGACAAAGTGTAACAGGTTTTTCTGTGCAATATTCCATTTTCTTCCTATTTTTAATATTTTTTAATGTTTATTTATTTTTGAGAGAAAGAGACAAAGTGTAAGTGGGAGAGGAGCAGAGAGAGAGGGAGACAGAATTGGAAGCAGGCTCCAGGCTCTGAGCTGTCAGCACAGAGCCTGACATGGGGCTTGAACTCACCAGTGGTGAGATTATGACCTGAGCTGAAGTCGGACGCTTACCCAACTGAGCCACCCAGCCACCCCAACAATATTCCATTTTTATTTCTCCAGTTTTCCAGGTTCAAAAGGATGTGTGATGATATGAGCAGCAGTGGAACCTTCTTAATTCTGGCTTCCTAAACCCTCAGTGACAACTATACATTTAAGGATTGAATTCAGCATTTACAGCAGTTGCCTCAGGGGTGATAACTCTGCTGTTGGATAAAGTATGAATTGTTCTGCAAGATATTTCTGCAGGACACTTACAATACACACAGGTTTTTTTTTTTTTTTCAAGCACTGAGCTCTGATTAATTAAACAGTTAAATTATTGTTCAATTATAAAGACACTAAGTATTTTTTTTTAAGTATTGAGAATTCAGAGAATACAGTTAAACCATGAACTCTTCATGGAAATAGTAGTAAAGGATGAATTTTAACTAACCAAGAGGTAAATGGAGAAACTATGACAAAAGGAATAGGAAGGAACATTGAGTCATTTATATAAAGGCAACAACAATAGGTATACACATTAAAATTGCAAAAAGGAATGTAAACAGAAGCCCTTATGAAGCAAAATGGGTATAACTGACACAAGTTGCAAGGGGAAGGGAAACAGAAGGTGACAAGAAGTTTAGTTAGGAACTCATTGTGTTTATAATCATGGGCAAGGCTAGCATTTCAAGCTAAGTGTAAGTTTAGAAGTATATTTAAAACAAATGAATAATATATTTGGGAGGTGGAGAAAAGAAAATTGAAAAATTAAAGTAGTGTGGTCTAAACCAATTCTATCATTGCTTATCATCAGAAATACATATAATAATGTCTCAAAAACCAGAGGACCTATTACAGATTAAAAAAAATAAACATGAGAAACAACAAGTGTTAGCAAGGATGTGGAGAAAAAGGAACCCTTGGGCACTGCTGGCAGGAAAGTAAAATGGTACTGCCATTGTGGAAAACAGTATGGAGTTTCCCAAAAAAATTAAAAACAGAAATACCGTATGATCCAATAATTCCACTATTGGGTATCTAACCCAGAGAAAATGAAAACACTAACTTGAAAAGATATATGCATCCCTACATTTACTGCAGCATTGTTTGCAATAGCCAAGAAACAGAATGAACAGAACCAACCTAAGTATCAACAGATCAATGGATAAGAAAATGTGATGTAGATATACAATGGAATATTCCACAGCCATAAAAAGGATGAGATCATACCACTTGAGACAGCATGGATAAATCAGAGGGTATTACGCTAAGTAAAACAAGTCAGACTGAAAGAAAAAAAAAAAACCTACAATATGATTCCACTCATAAATGGAATCTAAACAACTAATTAACAAACAAAAAGCAGATTGAGAATTATAAATACTGAGAACAAACTGATAGTTACCAGAGGAGAGGGCAGTGGCAGATTAGGGCAAAATCAGTGAACGGGAAAGGGAAATACAGGCCTCCAGTTATAGAATGAGTCCGTAATGGGAATAAAAAGCAAAGGAATATAAAGAATATAGTCAATGATATTCTAATAGTGATAATGTAAAGCTATACTTGTGAACATACCAGAATGGATAAACTTGTCAAATCACCAAGTTACATACTTGAAACTAAAGTAACACTGTGTACTAACTATAACCCCCCAAAATAAAAGGGATTACTAAAAAATATTTAAACTGCCAGTAGAAATAAATCATAGGTTACAAAGAGAGAAAACAAAATGATAAAAGATAAAAACTACTAAGCCAGTTATACCAATAAATGTAAATGGTTTCAATACTGTAACATTAAGTCAAAAAGCAGAATTCATCTCTATTGTATGCAGAAAGATACACCTAAAATAAAATTACTAAACGGTATACATAAAAAAAAGTTTTTGCAACATTGTTAGTAATAAAACAAGACTGGAAACAACTTAAATGTCCCTCATGTATATTACATATTGTAGAATGGAATACTACATAGCTTCTAGAAAATATAAGGCATCTCTCTATCCCTTAGTATAAAGAACCTCTATCATACGGGAAGTTAAAAAACAAAGCATGTACGATAACTTATATGGTATGCTACCTTATTTTTATACACATAATTACATACATAAAAATGCTTGTAGTGCATAGACTATCACAAGAAGTAAATGCAAATAAATGAGTAGCAGTGGTTGTATGTAAGGAAAAGAAAAAGGTGGCCCGAATTAGGGATTTAAGGGATTTACTTGTTGCTATGTACTTTTGATGCCATTTGAATTTCTGTGTTTGTGAACTAGATATTTTTAAGTAAACTTTTTTTTTTAAAAGCAAAAGCTTTCAAGTTGGTAGGTTTTGAATTGGAGTCTTGTCTCGGGCACTTACTCGTACAGCAGTTTATCACCGCAAGGGAGATATCTTAGTAAGCTTGGGCTGCTACAACAATATAACACACCCTGGGTGGTTTATAAACAACCGAAATTTATTTCAAACAGTTCTGGAGGTTGGTGAGCCCAAGATCAAAGCACCAGCAGATTTTGAGTTCATAAACAGCTATGTTTTTGCTGTAACTGTACATGGTGAGGGTTCTCTTTGGGGTCTCTTTTATAAGGGCACTGATCTTATTCATAAGGGCTCTGCCCTCATAATCTAATCCCCTCCCTAAATCTCCACTTCCAAACACCCTCAGAATGGGGGTGAGGTTTCAACATACGGATTTTGGAGGTGGGGGGAACACAAGCATTCAATCTATAGCAGAGCACAATAGTATTAACACATGAAGTTGGTTAACCTCAGTATTTGTGTCTATATATATAAACATATATTCATAAATACAGTTGTTTTGCCAACTTCAGGGACCAGAATACTAGACACTTTAGCCTTATTGACCTTACACATTACCCCTATAAGGAGGTAAGGCCTTGCTACACTGCATATTTTCACAGAATTTTGTAGAATCAGTTTTGCCCCCTAAAGCCTTCTTACAAATGCAAAAACATTAACAATAACAACAGTGACCAAAACACATTTTATCTGGAGCATTACATCACATTTATGTTTCTCAAAGTATCAAAATCAATTCTATCTTTGTAGTAGAATCTTTTTCCCAAATAGAAGGGTTTTTTTTGTGCTTTGTGTTTTGTTTTTGTTTAAACTGAAATGGGTATATAGTAGCATCAAAGAATAAACATAATGTAACAAGGCAGCTACAGGGCCACTTAAAACTCAGTCTTCCTGTGGTCTTATAAACTTTGCTGCAACTAATATTGACTCATGACAAAGAAAGCCCTTGAGTTAAATAATGCAATTTTCTCTTAATTATCTTGCTTCTATTTGCTCAAAATATCTAGAATATTGCTTCAATTGCCTTCTTCTTTCTGCCTCCGTTGACACAGTTCCACACCCTAAGATACTCTTAAAAATATCCTAGTAACTTCTGTTCAAGCAGTCACTACTTATGGAGCTCATTTTCCTAATACTTATAAAAGATTCAGCAGGCAACTGGTGCTATGAAGGCACTGTTTTTCGTGAAATTGCTATTAAAATAAATTGAGTTTTTAAAAATGGTAACATCCAAAGAGCTCACTTTATAAAAAAAGAAATTCTAAATAGAATATGAACAGGCAAACTGAACTCCCACATCTTCCAACTCATTTCTCCCTTGTGTGCTGAGGGAATGTTTATTTTCTGGATGAGGAGAAGAGAAAATTTCCTGAGTCACTTTTTTTACATTGTACCTTGATTCCAGACACTGACCTGTAGGCCAAAGAAAATAAGCTTTTCATATGGAAAGAAGAGATGACCAGTACTCATACTAACCAATGGGATGTCCCTGATATTTTACATATATATTTTTGGTATAAACATCTCTAACTTTTCTAGTAATGATTGACTTTTTTTGGAATATTGTTTAGTCACAACAAACTTACAGATCAACCACAGTCCTGATCTTTAATGTAGTTTTATCCAAATAGTATATTATGTAAGTATATCCCTTGTTGCTAGACAATTTGGAAACTGTAACAATGGCAGGGTAAACTTTCATTGCTTCCTGATAAAAACTCCTATGTGGAAAAGGCAGTAATATTTAAGCATTAGTGATTTCCCCTATTTGGGATAGTCAATCTTAAATTTCTAGTATGTGTAACTACATAAAGAGGGCATCTAATAAATAGTGAGAATGTATACATACCTATCTAACAATGAGGCTCAAGTGAGATCATGTACATAAAGCCCTTAGCAGAGTGACTGTCACATAATAGATGTGTAAAGGAATATGAAAAATATTATATACATATAATTGCTGCAGGAAAGCAGTAGTACAATTAACAACATAAACTATGGAGTCAGATGAACTGATTCATTTACAGTTGCACTGTAAGAAGTAAATAAACAAGTTCATGAAAATTGGCAGATTCCACTCATATAATGAATTCAAAATGAATGTATTTCATATCGTCATCATAAAATTATTTTATCCAATTCTATTAAAACTGCATAGTTTTTGACAATGATTAATAAAATACCTTATACAATTATGATTTTTCTGTTTCCAGTACATGAATGAGAAAAAAGCTTAAGTATTTTACTTTTATATGCATCACAACTGGAAAATTACTTAAATTTGGGGTTTATCCAAGAGAAGTTCAGTTTATGCTTTTTTATGCTACTGGAATTAACATCAATTGTAATGACTTTCTACTTGGTTTAAACAATGTATGAACATCAAACAACTGTTTATTGAGTCCTACTATGCACCAGGAAGAATGCCTACTGTAAGCTTATGCCTTTTTATGTTACTGGAATTAACATCAATTGTAATGACTTCCTACTTGGTTTAAACAATGTAAGAACATCAAACAGTTGTTTACTGAGTCCTACTATGCACCAGGCAGAATGCCTACATCCTGGGGAGCTAGTGGAAGACAAAAACACGTCGTCTGCATTCTTGTGGCCCTCTCTCTGTAGTGGAGAGAGATTTATCAAATCATTATACAGATAAAGGGACACTTATCGCTGGCTGGATGATGTAAGACCCATGTGGTGGCATCGGAAATTATTATTGAAGAAAATCTTTTCACAGTGTCCAGAAAGTCTTCCTTGAGGACATGCAGAGATTTGAGGGATGAATAGGAATTAACTGTGCAAAGAGACAGTCGGACTCCGCTAAGCAGAGTGGGCATCAGATACAAAGTACCAGTGGTAGAGGGAGCTAGACACATTTTAGAAACTGAAAATTCAGCGTGACTGGAAAGCTACGTGGAAGGCCAGTTTATAGACAGTTTTGATCTTTAAGAGCAATGGAAAATCAGTAAGGAATTTTAAACAGTAGGATGACAGGTTCCCAACTGTATTTGGAAAAAGTTCACTCAAGCCATCATAAGGGAAACATCTGAGTGTGGAGCAAGAATGGATGCAGGGAAGACACACAGAGAACACTGAGAATGGTCTAGGTCAGAGTAAGACAGTGGTGATGGAGAGAAAAAGAGATTTAGAAGATCATTAGAATTTTGCCTTAATGTGAAAACTATTCTCAGAAACAGATATGTATCATTTTATATATTTATTTTAAATGTATAAATACCACACCAGCTAAGTATTTTGTGTGTGCTACAGATTACAATAGTTTAGTGATTAAGGGCAATGTGCATGCAATATTTTTTCAGTCAAAGACACACTCTTTTTTTCTCAACTACCTGATATTTTCTCCAAAAATTAGTAAGTTGTTCTTACATTGAGATGGTATTGATCCATTCTTACCAGTAATTCATAACAAAATTTTTCCCCACAGTGGGTATGGATTTATTCTCAGTTACAATGTAAAAATCCTAACATAAATTATTCACTTTGAGAAAAAGTTACATTGTATGATATGAAGTTAAGAGATAAATTTGTTTTTAGAATCCTAAAATACAGTGTATAATTGAGGAGAGAATATTTTAGTATTGCTCTACTTGACTGAACCCACACAATTATTCTGTGGCTTAAGACGTAATTTTTCAAGCATCAAGTGTATGCCGGAATTTATTTTATTTTCTCCATCTATTTCCAGTGAAAGAAATTTAAGCCACAGAGCAAATGCATACTGAATCAAATACAGAAATGTTTAAAAATGCAACAAAGAGGGGCACCTGGGTGGCTTAGTTGGTTAAATGTCTGACTTTGGCTCAGGTCATGGTCTCACAGGTCAAGAGTTTGAGTCCCGCATCGGGCTCTGTGCTGACAGCTCAGAGGCTGCAGCCTGCTTTGGATTCTGTGTCTCCCTTTCTCTTTACCCTTCCCCTGTTTGTGTTCTGTCTCTATCTCACCCAAAATTAAATAAACATTAAAAAAAATTAAAATTCAACATAGGAAAGCACCTTGCCTTGCTTTTTTGTTCACTTTCTTATTAGCATCTTTTACTTAAGAAACAAGACCAAAAAAAAGAAAAATAACTATGTCAGACATCAATACTTTGTTAATGCAATGTGATGGAAATGCATAGTCTGTATTTCAGACTATAATGCTAAAAATTATCATACAGTTTAAGAGAATTTTTATACTCTTTGAAAGCTATGAACCTACTTGCAATTTCTTTCCCAAAACTGAGTAAATACCCCTTCCTCAACTAAATTCAATTTATTTAAAAAACAGCTAATGTGCCTGGTCCTCTGTAATAACTTCCATGTCTTGCTCTAACAAATTCAATTCCACTCTTTGTATCCCTGCTCAATCTGGGATTTACTTGTACTTTAGTACCTATCACTGTCTGTATGATGGGTCCCAGAGAAAAAGACTGAAATGCTTTTAATCTATGTCTAGTGCCTATGACAAAACTAGCATGTTTTATGTGCTCAACAAATAAATACTCATTGCATGAATGACTGAATTTCAAGTTCATTACTCATGTTCTCCAGAATTTCATTTTGATAACTCAATCCCTCCATTTCAAAAATGCTCTCTGTAAATACATCTATTTTTAGCACATATTTTGATCCTCAATAACCTTATCATTTAATATGGAAATTATGTAGGTGAGTAAAATAATAGTACTCATTTCCTCAGGAAAAAATGATTTAAGAATCATTAAGTATTAAAGAAAAGTTTTTAAAAATTATCTTTTGTTTTGTAAAAACAGTTTGCTATCCCCTAGTTATACAAATAGTCAATTGCATAGTCAGTACTGGATCCATTTTGCCTAAATTCAGAAAGTATTCTCTCTAGCTCCCTATAATATTGAATGTTAGTGTTTTCCAGATTTGTATCACCTATACACAATCAGTACCACTTTTTATTTAATATTTTTCTTTAAATCAAACTTAATTTGTGGTTTTTTTTTATGTTTTATTTTTTATATTTGAGAGAGAGACAGTGAGCGAGTAGGGGAGGGGCAGAGAGACAGAGACAGAATCTGAAGCAGGGTCCAGGCTCTGAGCTGTCCCCACAGAGCCCAACGCGAGGCTTGAACTCACAAACCGTGAGATCATGACCTAAGCCAAAGTTGGACACTTAACCGACTGAGGCACCCAGGAGCCCCACACTTAATTTGATTTAAATGTATTTATAAAATAGTATTTATATTGATAGAATAAATGGAAAACCACTATTTTTCTACTATGTATTCATATGTGATATTCTTTGCCATATCTCTTTTGTTCCTTTATTCCACAATCTTTGCCTACTTCTGGATAAAATATTTTTTATTCTGCTATTTCATTTTTCTCCACTAGTTTATTTGTGTTATCTGCTATTTTAGTGGTTATTCTAGATCTTAAAATTTTACCTTTGTTTATTAAAGTCAACTTCCAATTAGTAATTCTGTATCTTGAACAATGAATGAAACACAATATTTTAAGCCTATTACACAATATATATGGCATTTGTTATAAGTGTTATGGACCACACAATGTATTTTATTTACCTCTTACATCTATGCACATATTTTCTCTTCCTGGTGTTCTTTAGTCTTTCCTAAGTTGCCATGCTTCTATTTGGAATCATCTTCTTTCCTTCCTTCTAAAGAAGTTCTTCAGATTTTGTATTTCTTGAAATCAAAGTATGCTGCTGAATTCTTTTAGTTTTTGTTAAATGATATTTTCCATGGTTATACATTTATACAGAAGAGAATTCTAGGTTGACATTTAAAACAACTTAAACACTTAAAGATGCCATTTTATTTTCTTCTAATGTCCATGGTCTCTGTTGAAAAGTCAGGTGAAATCTTATTTCTTCTCTTTTTCAGATAATGTTATCAAACTATTTTAAAAATTATACTTTTCTTTAGTAGTGAACAATTTGATTAAAATGTACCTTGGTTAGATTTTCTATTTAACCTGCCTTGGTGCTTTTGGATTTTGTGATTTGATGCCATTTATCATTTTTGGAAATGTGGGTTTTTTTTTTCTTTTTAAATATTGATTTTCCACTGTTGAACATCTCTCTCCTGGGATTCTAACTGCAAATATGCTTGAACTTGTCACTTATGTTTTTCTTATGGTTTTATTTTTTTTCTCAAAGTTTCATTTAAACCTTTTCAATCTGCGTATCTTTGAATACATATATAATAGTATCTTCTCCATGTCATTCCATTTCTTAAACGCATCGAATGATTTAATATATTACGCTGTGTATCTCTAAAATGTCAACTTGTTTCATTTTTACAAATTTTAATTCTCTAGTGAAAGTCACCATCTAGTCACATCTTTAGTGTACCTGTTCTTCTATTCTTTAATATATAAAAAATAATTATTTTAAAGTCTGTTTACTCAATCTAATATTGGATTATTTGTTGATCTACTTATTTTTTGTTTCTTGTTACTGGCCACATTTTCCTGCCTATTCACATGTCTAATGGTTTTCTATTATATGTGTATATTACATATAAAGGAAGCATACTCTGGTTAGTGTGTGTGTGTGTGTGTGTGTGTGTGTGTGTGTGTGTTGTCCTGTTTTACTTTTCTTCTGTAAGGGAGATAAGGTTGGGGGAGTGGTTAATCACTTCCATTCAATGATACATTGAAATAGGTAGTTGGCTAAGTTGGTATTTTAGTAAAAATTTGTTTATTTCTGATTCTTCCTTCTTTTTAAGGCATGTCCCAGGCTACTGTCCAAGAGACTAGCATGTCTCTACAACCTTATCTCTAAAAGATTAAGGACGATTCAGTCAGCCTTTGTAGGTTTTGAGTTTTGCTCTTTGGCCTTCCACTCCATGCTACCTCCAAATTTTGAAAGTGTCTTAAGAAGACAAACTATACATTTGAGGAAGACCTATTCCTCAAGTGGAACTTGGTTTCCTCAATTTTGTGCAACTATGGGAAAATGCCATATATCCCTGTGAAGCTTCCTAAGCTTCAGCATGACCTCAAATTCAGCCAACAGGCCATAGGAAAACAGGTAGAATTTATTTTTTTTTTATTTTTTTAATTTTTTTAATTTTTTAATTTTTTTATTTTTTAATATATGAAATTTACTGTCAAATTGGTTTCCATACAACACCCAGTGCTCATCCCAAAAGGTGCCCTCCTCAATACCCATCACCCACGCACCCCTCCCTCCCACCCCCCATCAACCCTCAGTTTGTTCTCAGTTTTTAACAGTCTCTTATGCTTTGGCTCTCTCCCACGCTAACCTCTTTTTTTTTTTTTTTTTCCCTTCCCCTCCCCCATGGGTTTCTGTTATGTTTCTCAGGATCCACATAAGAGTGAAACCATATGGTATCTGTCTTTCTCTGTATGGCTTATTTCACTTAGCATCACACTCTCCAGTTCCATCCATGTTGCTACAAAAGGCCATATTTCATTTTTTCTCATTGCCACGTAGTATTCCATTGTGTATATAAACCACAATTTCTTTATCCATTCATCAGTTGATGGACATTTAGGCTCTTTCCATAATTTGGCTATTGTTGAGAGTGCTGCTATAAACATTGGGGTACAGGTGCCCCTATGCATCAGTACTCCTGTATCCCTTGGATAAATTCCTAGCAGTGCTATTGCTGGGTCATAGGGTAGGTCTATTTTTAATTTTCTGAGGAACCTCCACACTGCTTTCCAGAGCGGCTGCACCAATTTGCATTCCCACCAACAGTGTAAGAGGGTTCCTGTTTCTCCACATCCTCTCCAGCATCTATAGTCTCCTGATTTCTTCATTTTAGCCACTCTGACTGGCGTGAGGTGGTATCTGAGTGTGGTTTTGATTTGTATTTCCCTGATAAGGAGCAACGTTGAACATCTTTTCATGTGCCAAACAGGTAGAATTTAAAGATTCCCAGACTTTCTAAAATGTTCAAGTTCTGCACAGATTTGTTAATTTCACTTTCCTCTTTGTGTGAACTTGGCCAAATCCTTAACCCATACTGAGAACTGTTAATTACTTCCATGGAAGAAAACAACAGGTGTTCAACTTTGCACATTAGAAAGACCTCAGCCTCACGGATTTTTTGTCCACCTAATTCTCTTTGTTTCCACAGATCTCTCTTTTTAGGAACTACTTATTAAACACCGGTTATTTAAATCTCTCTAGAGTTATTCACCTCTGTATCTATGGATACCTTTCGTTTTGGAATTTGGGGACACCTCAAATCCAGCAACTTCTAACCTATTTCTGAGTTGCTTTAGATGCTTATCAAGGCTATCCCGACAATGGGGAGAAAGGAGTCCCTATATCCCTAAAGGGGGTTTCTAAATCCCGCTTGAAACAAAACAGATTTTCTTTGCTAAGTGGTTTTATTTTTTTCAATTTAGATCCAAAATGAGCCACTTAATACAGTATTCTATACCTTGAAAACCATGCCCGATGACAAAGTCATTAGTACACCATAACTCACAATTAATATAATTTTACTTCTTAAAGGAACAAAATTATGGTAGAATTTAACATGAAAGATGGAGCTTTTTAAAAAATGGCAAAAAAAAAAAAAAGACAAAATATATTTAATACTACTTACATACAATGAATGAAACAAGATTTATCTTTTTTTTGGAACATTTGCATGTTAGCATTTTATTGTGAAGTATATTAATATTACCATTTCTTTTTTGTTTTCTTTCAACTTTTTATTTAAATTCTAGGTAGGGAACACATAGTGTAATATTAGCTCCAGAAGTAGAATTTCATGATTCATCAATACGTGTAACACCAAGCGCTCATCACAAGTGCCCTCCATAACACTCATCACCCATTTAGCCCATCCACCACCCACCTGCCTCCATCAACCCTCAGTTTGTTCTTTCTAGTGAAAAGTCTCTTATGCTTTGCCTCCATTTCCCCTCCTTCTCCCAAGTTCATCAGTTTTGTTTCTTAAGTTACACATGAGTGAAATCACATGGTATTTCTTTCTCTATTTGTTCAGCTTAACATAATAAACTCTAGCTCCAACCATGTCACTACAAATATCAAGATTTCATTCTTTTTGCTCTGAGTAATATTTCTAATTTCCATTATATATATATACATTATACATATATATAATGTATATATAATGTATATATATATGTATTCAAATATATATGTATATATTTCATATATATATATATATATATATATATATATATATATATATATGAATGATTCCATTACACACACATACCACTACACAACCACTACTTCTTTATTCATTCATCAGTCGATGGACGTTTGGGATCTTACCATAATTTAGCTATTGTTGACAATGCTGCTATGAAAATCGGGGTACTTGTGCCCCTTTTAATAAGTATTTTTGTATCCTTTGGGTAAATAGCTAGCAATGCAATTGGTGGGTTATAGGGTGGTTATATTTTTAACTTTTTGAGGAAGCTCCATACTGTTTTCCAGAGTGAGAGCACCAGTTTGCATTCCCACCAAGAGTGCAAGAGAGTTCCCCTTCTCCACATCCTTGCCAACATCTGTTGTTTCCTCTGTTGTTGATTTTAGCCATTCTTACAGATGTTAGGTGGTATTTCACTGTGGTTTTGATTTCTATTTCCCTGATGATGAGTGATGTTGAGCATCTTTTCATGTGCCTATAAGCCATCTGAATGTCTTCTATGGAAAAATGTCTATTCGTGTCTTCTGGCCATTTCTTAACTGGATTACTTGGGGTTTTTTTGAGTATTGAGTTTGATAAGTTCTTTATAGATTTTGGATACTAACCCTTTATCTGATAAGTCACCTGCAAAGATTTTATCCTATTCGGTAGGCTGCCTTTTAGTTTTGTTGATTGTTTCCTTCACTGTGAAGAAGCTTTTTAGCTTGATGAGGTCCCAAAAGTTCATGTTTGCTTTTGTTTCCCTTGCCTCTAGCTACTTGTCTAGCAAGAAGTTGCTGCAGCTGAGGTCAATGAGATTGCTGCCTGTATTCTCCTTTAGTTTTTTTTTTTTTTTTTTTTTTTTTTTTTTATTGTTTCCTGTCTCATAATTAGGTCTCTCATCCATTTTGAACTTATATTTGTGTATGGTATAAGAAAGTGGTCCAATTTTCCCAACACCATTTGTTGAAGACATGGTCTCTTTTATTGGATATTCTTTTCTGCTTTGTCAAAAATTAGTTGACCATATGCAGCGCCTGGGTGGCTCAGTTGGTTAAGTGTCCAACTTCAGCTCAGGTCATGATCTCACAGTTTCTGAATTCAAGCTCCACATTGGGCTCTGTGCTGACAGCTTGGAGCCTGAAGCCTGCTTCAGATTCTGTCCCCCTCTCTGTGTCCTCCCCTACTCGCTGTCTCTCTCTCTCAAAAATAAATAAAGATTAAATTTTTTTTAATTAGTTGACCATATAAATGTGGATCCATTTATGGGCTTACTATTCTCTTTCACTGATCTATGTGTCTGTTTTTGTGCAAGTACCATATCATCTGGATGATTGCAACTTTGTAATATACTTTAAAGTCTGAAATTGTTATGCCTCCAGCTTTGTTTTTCTTTTTCAAAATTGCTTTGGCTATTTGGGGTCTTTTGTGGTTCTATACAAATTTTAGGATTGTAGAATTTGAAAAATGATAATGGTATTTTGATAAGAATTGCATTAAATGTGTAGATTGCTTTGGGTAGTATAGACATTTCAACAATATTTTATTTCTTTTATTAACATGGAGTATCATGTTCATTGATTTGCAAATATTAAACAACTCTTGCAGCCCAGGAATAAATTGCTATATACTCCCCTCTTATGACTGCCTTTGCTGCATTCCAGAGGTTTGGAACCATCATGTTTTCATTTTCATTTGTTTCCATGTATTTTTTTTTTAAATTTCTTAACTTCCTGGTTAACCCATTCATTCTTTAGTAGAATGTTCTTTAATCTCCATGTATTTGAGGGCTTTCCAAAATTTTTCTTATAACTGACTTCAAGTCTCATAGCATTGTGGTTGGAAAATATGCATGGTGTGATCTCAATCTTTCTGTACTTACTGAGGCCTGATTTGTTACCCAGTACATTATCTATTCCAGACAGTGTCCCATGTGCACATGAAAAGAATGTGTATTCCGCTGTTTTAGGCTGAAATGTTATGAATTTATAGTTGATTCCATCTGGTCCAGTGAGTCATTCAAAGCCATTGTTTCCTTGTTAATTTTCTTAGATGATCTGTCCATTGTTGTAAGTGGTGTGTTAAAGTCCTTGAGTACTATTTGCTGTATTGTCATCAATGATTTCCTTTATGTTTGTTATTGTTTTATATATTTGGGTTCCTTTAATTTGGGGGCATAAGTATTAAAAACTTTTAGAATATTCTTGCTGGTTATACCCTTTTATTATGATATAATTCCCTTCTTCATCTCTTGTTACAGTCATTCGTTTTAAAATCTAGTTTATCTGATGTAAGTATGGCTCCTCTGGCTTTATGATGTCCAATAGCATGGTAAACAGTCCTTCATCCCCTGACGTTTAATCTGCAGGTGTCTTTAGGTCTAAATTGAGTCTCTTATAGGTAGCATATAGAAGGTTATTGTTTTTTGTTTTTGTTTCTTATCCATTCCAACACCCTATGTCTTTTGATTGGAGCATTTAGGCCATTTACATTCAGAGTGATTATTGACAGATATGAATTTGGTGCCATTGTATTACCTGTAGAGTCATTGTTTCTGGAAATTTTCTTTGTTCCTTTCTAGTCTTTGTTGCTTTTGGTTTTTCCTTCCCACTCAGAATTCCCTTTAGTATTTCTCACAGGCTGGTTTAACGGTCACAAACTCCTTTAATTTTTGTTTGGGAAATTCTCTCTCTCCTTCTATTCTGAATGATAGCCTTGCTGGATAAAGTATTCCCAGTTGCCTATTTTTCCCTTTCAGCATGCTGAATATATCATGCCACTCCCTTTTAACCTGTCAAGTTTCTGTAGGGACATCTGCTGCTAACCTTATTTGTCTTCCCTTGTAGGTTAGGGATTTCTTTTCCATGCCACTTTCATGATTCTTTCCTTATCTCTGTATTTTGCAAATTTTACTATGATATGTCTTGGTGTTGGCTTGCTTTTGTTGATTTTGATAGAAGTTCTGTGTGCCTCTTGGAATTGGAGGTCTGTTTCCTTCCCTAGATTAGGGAAGTTTTCAGCTATAATTTGCTCAAATAAACCTTCAGCCCTTTTCTCTCGCTCTTCTTCTTCTGGTCCTCCTATGATAATGAATATTACATTTTATGAAGTCACTGAATTCCCTAAGTCTACATTCAAGTTCCAATATTTTTCTTTCCTTCTTCTGTTCAGCTTTATTATTTTCCATAATTTTGTCTTCTATATCATTTATTTATTCATCTGCTTCTCCCATTTTTTTGGTCAATACATCCAGTTTCACACACCAATTATAGCATTTTTTTAAATTCCAGATTGACTAGTTTGGGCGTCTAGTAGCTCTGTGGTAAGGGACTCCCTGGTTTCTTCTATGCTTTTCTCTAGCCCAGCTAATATCCTTATGTTTATTATGTTTTATTTTTTTTTTTTTAATTTTTTTTTAACGTTTATTTATTTTTGAGACAGGGAGAGACAGAGCATGAACAGGGGAGGGGCAGAGAGAGAGGGAGACACAGAATCAGAAACAGGCTCCAGGCTCTGAGCTGTCAGCACAGAGCCCGACGCGGGGCTCGAACTCACGGACCGTGAGATCATGACCTGAGCCGAAGTCAGACGCTCAACCGACCGAGCCACCCAGGCACCCCTGTTTATTATGTTTTAAATTCTAGTTCAGGCACATTACTCAAATCTGTTTTGATTACATCCCTGACCATGACCTGTTCTTGTCCTTTATTGGGGGATGAATTCCTCTGTCTTGGCATTTTGTCTAAATTTCTGTCTTTTCTGTGTTAGGAAAGCCTATTATGTTTATTGCTCCCGAAAATAATGGCTTAAGAAGAGGCCATATACTGTCCAGTGCCTGGCGCTTCACCAAGTGTTTCTGGTGTATGCTGTGTACACTCTGTGCTATGTTTTTATTGTCCTTCCCTTAGGTCAGTCCTCTGCAGAGTTTCTCCTTGCCTGCAGTGGGGAGTGTTTGGACCTTGGTGAGAATGTGATGAGTTTTAACTAGGTCTGCTCTGGTCTTCCCACTAAAAGAGGCTTGATGTTATTTCCACTAGAGCTCAAGCTTTGCAGCACTCTATGGTCAATAAACTTGGCACTTGTGAAGGTTTTGTGTTGATCTTCTGGGGGAGACACACACTATTCTTGTTCTAAAGCACCTGCAGAGCATGGGAGGTTGGGGACTGGTGTAAGCAGTTTAGGCCACCAATGCTGATGCTGTGCTGCTTACTAGAGTTAGTTTATGCTGAAGGATGGGGGAGGGAAATACCACCAGACATCTCCCTTGTACCCCAGCAAGAGGAGTTCACAGCCACTGCTTTCCAGAGAGCCCTTACAGAAAGCAAAGCATCTCCCCACATGTGTCGCAGGCATCCCTCAGATCTCTGCCTTCATTCTGTCTGGGCCTGGACCATTTGCTCACCTGACAACACAGTGCACCTGTATTTTATCTCAGGCAAACGTGATGAGTTTTAAAACTCTAAACTTTAGGGAGCTGACATGGTACAGACCCACATTGGTCCTCTGGTGGAGAGTCTTGCTGTGCGGGGCTGATGCAGGTTTGACCTAGAAGGGCAGTTGCACCAACACACAGGAGCTTGGGAGTTTTGAGTAAAACAAAGCAAAAAGCTAATATCCAGGTTAGCCTCCATCACCAGGTGCCTCTGCACCTATGTTGATGGGTTGGGGAGCATAATGGCCCCTGCTGGCTCTTTTGTCCCTGAAGAGGCCATGCCACCTCTCTCAGATGAGTGCCACGAACAGGGAACCGCCTCTTCCAATGCATCCCGGGGGATCCTCAGATCATGCCATCTGCTCCCAGGCTTCTGCCCTCTTTCTCCACAGGAGCACTGCAGCACCCACCAGTCTCAACACCAGCTGTGGCACAGACCTCCAAAACTCTAGTCTTTGAGCTCTGATGGTTCTAAGAACTCACAATGATCAGCCCCTCCCATTTTCCCATTCAATTGCTTTAGGAAAGTGTTTTCCTTGTGCATTCCCCTGTGCAATTCTCTCTCTCTCTCTCTCTCTCTCTCTCTCTCTCTCTCTCTCCCCCCCCCCCCCCCGCCCCACGCACCTCCCATGATCAGGACTCTCTCTCTTCCACAGCACTCATGATCCTTTTCTCCCCAAATAACATCTCTGCACTGCCTCCTTCCATGATGTGGGCTCTTCTTTCCCTCTAGTTGTACAATTTGTTCTCTCAGTCCTCATATTGATTTCTTGGGTGTTCAGAATGATTTGATATTTATCTAGCTGTGTTTGAGGGACAAGGCAAGCCTAGGGTCTTCCTAATATGCCATTTTAGCTCTCCTTATTGATGATAATAACTTATTTTCTTGGTAATGAAGTAACAGGCTAGTATGCTTTATTAACTCAAGAAGAGGATAAATATACAGCAATTGTTTGGATAATCTTTGTCATATAATCAACTCTGTAACATAAAGTTTTAAAATATGAATCTATTCTGAATATAAAAATGCTTCTACAGGTCTGAACTTTGCAAGGTAAAAAGGAAATATTTTCAGAGGAAGACCACATTTGTACACCTTCACAGGGTCGTGAGATATGTAAGTGGTCTTTAAGCTTTCTCAAAAGAGAAACCACTTCCGCTTTTGCTGCCTCTATGATGTCAAGAGGCCTAAAAAATAGAAATGTAAGACTCTCTAAAGTGAATTCTAGCCAGGATCTCTGATGAACAAAACACTCAGTAACTCCAGGGGAATGGATGGGGTGGGCAACATTATTTCCAAGATTTAATAATTTACCATGTCTGAGTTTATACCTAATATGTTTAAATAAAAACTTATTTCTGAGTTAATTTATCAGGAAACATAATTATAGAAGAGAGTACATACTGGAGCAAAATGGGAAAATACAGTTCTGCTTGTTTTGTCCTGCTTTGCGTCTAAATTCATTTACAGCCTTTCTTCAGCCTCTTAGTGAGGACAGACTGGTGACTCATGCTGTAACTTAAATGTAGTTTTATCTGTATTTATTTGATTACTATATCTATGTTTCTATTAATAGAAGTAGCAGCATATAGTCCTTTCCTAGAGTATTGGAAGGTGCCTTAGCCCATTTGTGTATTATGAAACCCTGAATTGGAAAGAGTCTGTTCACATATTAAAGAGGAACCCAATAGACTGATGTAGTCATTATCCCATTCTATACATACAGTACCTCTAATAACTATTACCATCACTTTCATTTTTTATTACTATTGGTGTCAGTGCTAGTAGCCGCAGTGTCTTATAGCACAATAACTTCATAAAATTGATTCCCTTTAACTGTGTTAACCTTTAGACACGAGTGGTATGATTCTAAAAATATGTGTCCACATTGCTAGATATAGATGATTTTTTAGATCTTCCTTCAGAATATCTTTGAAACATTTTAGGTTTTCAGATTTCTAGGCTATAACCAGAGAGAAAAGTATTCATTTGGGAGGTTAGAGTTAGGCAATCCAATGATATTCAACCTGCCAGTTTAAAGATAGTTTCGTAATATCAATCTCAATGCTACTGGTCTTCACTTGATAAAGAATATTAACCTCTCATCACCTTAACTTGATGACTTTGTATTGGCAGCATTTATGCTTCTTTTATAGCACTTTCAGACATCTCCTATAAACTATTCTTTTTTCTTTTTTTTGCTCCAAAGAGCAAGGTAGAAATCATGACTGCATGGTGAATCAAAAATGTCATTTTAGATTTGATATCTTAGCCCTCAAATATTAAACCCATATCATATTTGTGCTTTTAAGGTACTACTTGAATATTAAATATTAAATCTGTTTAAATTAAGTCTATTATTCAATGTTAAACTTTTATGAAAGACAGCTCTATAGGCTTAATTTTTTTATTCTCTCTGGTATTACTATGGATATGAATATTATAATTTTCATTTTCTCCCTAAAACTTTTGAAGAGCTTAAGTCTTTCAATAGCTGTACCAATTGCATTTTTGATATACAATATTTATAGAAACATTATTATAAAGGCTAAATAGGGCTTATAGGAGATAATAAAAAAGGTTATAGTAGGTTATAGAGCTAAGTTAAGCCAGATTCAACACTTAAAAAGATTGAGGCAGAAAGCCAGAACAGACAACCCAAGTGGAATGGCATATAGTTTCTTCAATGAAAGGTAATAATCCTATTACCTTGACTGGAATTAGCTCTTATCTTCCAGAAGCCACTGTTCCACTGTGTGATTTAGAAATACTACTAAAAAGTGGGGAATACTTTCTAATAAAACATTGGAAAAAGCCATCATAAAATTTATTGGAGGGGAAAAAAATCTACCACTTTGAAGATTGTGGCTGAAAAAGAGTATTGGACTGCCTATCCTTTCAGATTCTTTTTAGGATGATCCAGGGTTGATCTATGATAGGATTCATCTATAATACTATGAGGTTGAAATGAAGAAGGATATTATACAAATTTAAGTCAAGAATGAACATCTACACTGAGTCTAAAGGGAAGATTGCCTAAGGGGTAGGGAAAGAGAAACTCTACATGGCAGACACATTGTGTTAGGCACAAAAAAATATGTTCTGTAGTAATGCTTCTCAAACTATGATGAAGGGCAAGATTTCTTTTTTAAAGTTTTCTATCCATTGTAGACCACCATGTGGCCTGCCTTCTCTTAAGTACTATGCAGTTCACACCAGATGATTCCTACCCCTGTTTAATCAAATGAGTCCACTGATGATGATGGATTTGACTACTGTAGTCATTTCAAATCCCTATAGCATTTTCTAAACCCTCACTCTCAGCCTATGTACATCTTCTTGTGGAACAGTAAGAGTTCATGGGCCACCACAGTGTTTTGGGGAACAAGCTGCCTATTTTCCTTTGACCTAATCTCTGTTCAACTCTATCCTCATTTCTTCACAAGAGGAAAAAATCTTACTCTAATTGATTAAGTTCCAGATGTCAGGTTGGCTAAATTTATAACAGCCTAGGATCATTTCACATTAAAATATGGCTGCCATGTAGTGGTTATATACTCAGGTAATCATCTTATTCTCCCTTCCCTTCTCCATCTGCCTCTGCCCTCTGCTCACCCCAAAATTTCTACTTCATGAAAACTGGTAGGTTGGTAAACTTAAGTCCTACCCAGGTGGTGCTATCACCCTCTCTTCACTTGAATACCCAACCTGTCTGCTGAGGCCAGTAACAGAATTTTGATATTTTTATTCAGACTTTACAAAGAACATCAGATGCACTTAGGTCTCTGGCCTAAGCTACATTCTGTGTATCACATTTTCCAGAGAATCCTACATTAAGGTATCAAATATGAATCTAGATGTTAAGTACTTTTTTGTTTGTATTGGCAACTTAGAACTCCACACGTAAAAGGAAGCTGATTGAGAGATGGGATTTAGGAATTTCAAATATTTCAAATAGTTGAACAACCATAATATAGTCATTATGCCATCATCTAATTTTAGAGTAAAATAAAGGGAGAGTTTTGATAGCTTATTTGGTGAAGTAGTGTTTGAGAGCACAGTGTCTCATTGAGACAACTGGGCTCTAAGTTAAGCAAGTCATGACTACAGCTGCTAATAGATGCACAGGAAAAAGAACTGCTTTGATACCAGGAAAGACTCATCTCAAAACTACAGATCTTTGGTTTACTGTCTTTATCGGTACTAGCAGGGTAAGTAAGATGTAGCTGTTGATGTTACATTAGCCACTATGGATTCTGTTTCTCTTGTGTTTGTGTTGAAACTTCTTCCCTCCTCTAGTCTGTTTTCTCATTCAGGGATGATCAATAGTTTGCTTTTTCATGGTAAGTTAGTTTCTTCTGCTAGAAAACAAGTTGTAGAAAGGAAATATTTCGGCTCAATTGAGATAATGAAAGTCAGCTAAGGCCTGGGGTATTGAGGAGGTAAGCAAAGATAAATGCACAGATAAGCCTGCTTCTGTCTACCACTAGAGTTAACAGCTTGCAAAGTACAAGTAGAAGCATATGGGGTCAATAGGCTTGAGCTTGGCAAAATAATTTTTCAACATTTGGCAAATTTAATCTCATTCGAGATTTCCTCTAAATGAATTTAAATTCAAAGTGTGAACTTTGGACAAGAAGCATGTTAGTGAAGAAGTGTTAGTGGTTTGATTTTCTTATGTGTCCTGTTGAGTCATTAGTGCTTTGGACAAGTAGGATGCTAGATGGACTGAATCTTGGATTAACTGAATGCTGCAGATGCTAAAGGAGCTAACCTATTCCCATGAACAAGGTCCTGGGCTATTGATCCTGAAATCAGGAATCAAGACTGTACTAAAGTATCTAAGAATCAGCACTGAATAACCAAACAGTGAAAAGTATGAAATAGAAAACCAAAGAATTTTGAATTCTAATAATGTGGAGAACTCCGTTTGTATAAGATGGTTTTGATTTAAATCTCTGATAGAATAATAAATTTATACTATTAAAATGTGGAAGGTTTTTATATTGCTCTATTTGGATTTGAGTTATTAGTCAGTCTTTATTATGTCATACTCTGGTTAATAACACAGATAACATAATTGGGAGTTATTGATATGAATGAACTGTTGGTCTACTAAACAGAATGGCCATGAAGTTAACTCAGTATAACCAATCACACTTGTTTATTAGGATATATTAAAGCCAGAGTATATATTGGGAGAATAACCTCAAAAAATTAAAAGCTGGACACCTTAACTGTAAACGTAGACTTTCACCCACTGGATTAAAACAAAAAAAGAGTGGAAGAATGCAGGGAAAAGAGACCT
Source organism: Panthera onca (assembly GCF_046562875.1). Lineage (NCBI taxonomy): Eukaryota > Metazoa > Chordata > Mammalia > Carnivora > Felidae > Panthera > Panthera onca. Next base: position 50,121,463 of record NC_138344.1, read on the forward strand.
TTTTCCTCCCTTTGGAATATCAGGCTATTTCCTCTATTATAAACCATCTCTGAGCCCATGCACACTGTTCCACTTTGGTAGGACTGGTTACTAATTTGATTAGACTGGTTAGAGTTTAAGACATTTATTTGGCCATGTGTACCAGTGGGCATAGTCAACATGTACTAAAAGCCAAGAATCATGTTCTACTAACTTCCCAAATCTCTCCATGTAGCTTGCAGGATTAATTCACCTAGGTCTAGCCTCCAGGAGCAAATGGCACAATTTCTTCTGTTTTTTTCATTGGATTCCTTGAAGTCTGGCCTTAGCATAGGCCTAAAATTTCACATTTGACCTTTAGAGGAAATATAATATATAGGTTAAAAGATCAGAGGTTGGAGTCAACCTTCCTGGATTCATATCCCCAACTCTGACACTACTTGGTAAGCTTGGCCAACTTAACTTCCCTGTGCCTCATTTTACACAACTGTCAAATGGGGATACTCATAGTACTTCTCTTGTTGGGTCATTGTGAAGTTGAAAAAAAGTGATTTGATATATATAAAGCTCTTAGGAAAGTCTTTCTATAAATGGTAATCATCACTGTTTTTATATAGCCTCATTTGGCATCAAGCCCAAAGCAAAAGTCAGTTCCCTAACTGAGCTTTTAACTAAAAGGTCTGCAAAATTTAATTCTTAATTGTTGTTTCAATATTGTAAATAGAGGAGGGAGCAAAGAGGGATGGTTGGCATCCTCAGATATCATTAAAATCTCACCTCTACCCCTCACTTGACAAAGATAATTAACCAGGCTTTAACAAAAGCTAATGATCTTATCTCTAGACATCAGCATTGTGCAAGAGAAATACAAGGCAGTAGCTGTATTAATAAAGTAAAATTTTAGTTAACCCAATATATTTAAAATATTTAACACATAATTAACATAGAAGTTAATAAGATATTTTGCATTTGTATACTTATTATTTGAAATTCAATCCGTATTTTATATTTATAGCACATCTGTACTTGGACTAGGAACATTTCAAGTGCTTGATACTCATTTGTGGCTAGTGGCTACTGTATTTAACAAAAAGATATAGGCCATCCACCTCATTTTATTCATTTCATGTTTTGTAATCCATCTTTTGACTATTAATTCAGTATTCTGTATCCTATGATGTGAGAAAGTTGATGACCTAAGTAGTTTAATTAAAACTATACTCCAATTTTCTAGAATAAATCAGTTTCAAATAAGTTTATGTATAGTGATCCAGTTATCATAGAAACCAAGCTTCCCTAAATAAGCTCACCTTACTGTTACAAACTTACAAAGTGGCAAGAACAATTTTGCATAATTAATACCCCTCAGATTTACAACAGTATCTGACATCTAGCTCCACACAAATTCCTAAATGAACACTTGTTGGAATTAGTTATTAAAAGTAAACGTAATTTAAATTCCACCCTGAAGTCTAAGGAGATTTATCAACTTTGCATTCACTCAATAATTTAGTTGCACCACAGCAGGAAGTTTATTAGCTGTGAAGTGTATGATTATAGAAAATTACATTAAATCTTAAATTTGGGGAAATAGACTTACTTTACTTAAAATTCAAACCACCTTAAGGAAATCTATGTTAAGTCTATTACTACAAGTCACGTATTGAAAAATGATGGGCAACCAAATTTCTAAGTCTTGGAAATAAATCTTTTAAGATAACTACATAATATAGGACCTAATTTGGAAATTCTTCTGAGATTGAATGTATAATTAATAATGCATAAATCATACTAGTTAATAATTTCTCTCATAAGTGATACTTATGAGTGTCTTCTTCATATATATATCATGCTTTGCACAAATGTTTCTGTTTAGAGATAGCCTTTAGGAATAAAGGTTTATACTACTAACTTCATAACAAGATTCTAGCTCCAGTTTGGGGTGATTTCATTATATTCGTGGAAATATCAGAGGACAGAACCCAAACCGTGATGAACTCAAGGTATCATTTTATCTCTAACATTATAAGCACAGCACAGTTGTTATTTTTTCCTCCTCAATTCTGATATCGTTGTATCTCTTTTTGAATCCTATGAATTACATGGATTTCAGCAGACTTGGGTTCACATTTGGGTTCTTCTGTTTACTAACCGAGCTGCTTTGGGTAGATAATTAACATCTCTGAGAAACTCCTTTTAGGTGTTGGAGATAATATTCAGCTCACAGGACTGATACGTTAGTGATGAGATTACATGTTCTACAGGCACTGTAGTATATGGTATACACTGACACCTGAAGATTCTTAGCTATCTTTTCTGCCATTGTAAAGATCTCTGCATTTAACATACAGAAATCAGTTGCATATCTATATACAAATAATGAATCAATCCCATTATAACTGCACCAAAAACCATAAGATAACTAAGAACAAACCTAACCAAAGAGGTAAAAGATCTGTACAGTGAAAACTATAGAAAGATTATGAAAGAAACTGAAGACAACACAAAGAAATGGAGAAACATTCAACATCCAAGGATTGGAAAAAATATTGTCAAAATTTCTATACTACCAAAAGCAATCCACACGTTCAATGCAGTCCCTAGCAAAATGACACTCACATTCTTCACAGAGCTAGAACAAACAATCCTAAAATTTGTACAGAACCACAAAGACCCCAAATAGCCAAAGTAATGTTGAAAAAGAAAAACAAAGCTGGAGACATCACAATTCCAGACTTCAAGCTGTATTACAAGGCTGTAATCATCAAGACAGAGTGGTACTGCACAAAGACACACACTGATCAATGGAACAAAATAGAGAACCCAGAAATGGACCCACAAATATATGGCCAACTAATCTTTGACAAAGCAGGAAAGAATATCTAATGGAATAAAGACAGTCTCTTCAGAAATGGTGCTGGGAAAACTAGACAGCAACATGAAGAATGAAACTAGACCATTTTCCTATACCATACACAAAAACAAATTTAAAATGTAAGAGAAGAAACAAACAAGAATCAAAATCCTACAGGAGAAAATAGGCAGCAACTTCGCACTGGGCATGTCTCCAGAGATAAGGGCAACAAAAGCAAACATGAAGTATTGGGACCTCATCGAGATAAAAAGTTTCTGCATAGCAAAGGAAACAATCAACAAAACTAGAAGGCAACCAAGGGAAAGGAATAAGATATTTGCAAATTGAATATTATATAAAGGGTTAGTATCCAAAATCTATGAAGAACTTATCAAACTCCTTGAGTGAGCACAGATTTCCAGGGTACTTGATTTTGACGTTAGTGGCTGATACTCTTCTACACTTATGTTAATTGTTCTCTTCCTTTCTTCATTGATGGCCACATGGAATTTAAACCTGATTTTGCCCCTCCATCTGTCAATGCCATGTCCCTCAAATATACCTAGTTGGTCACAGGTCCTTTAAATTTTACCACCTAAATAAGTAGAAATCTATCCTTTTTTAATTCTCACTGCTACTTCTATTTTCAGATCCTCATTTATTGTCATCCTGTTTTTTACAACAGTATTCCAACTGGTTTCCCAATCTTCATGCTTACAAGCTAACAATTCAATCTACTGTTATCAATTCTATTGAGTAAAATCCCACATGAGTGTTAAAAAGCTTTCTGTATAAACCCATGCTCCTTAGCATAATTACCCTTCACAGTGTAGATCTTGCTTACATCCCACCCTTTGTGCATGTCCACATTAGCTTTATTATCTCCATATTGAAAGTCTTATAGTTTCCCAGATTTACTGTGTCAATTTATACCTATTTCTTTTAAAATTCCTGGGGCGCCTGGGTGGCACAGTCGGTTAAGTGTCCGACTTCAGCCAGGTCACGATCTCGCAGTCCGTGAGTTCGAGCCCCGCGTCAGGCTCTGGGCTGATGGCTCGGAGCCTGGAGCCTGTTTCCAATTCTGTGTCTCCCTCTCTCTCTGCCCCTCCCCCGTTCATGCTCTGTCTCTCTCTGTCCCAAAAATAAATAAAAAAAAAAAAAGTTGAAAAAAAAATTTAAAAAAATAAATAAATTAAAAAAATAAAAATAAAATTCCTGTGTTCTTGGCAGTGAAAACTTTCTATGTGGAAATACCTATTCATCCCTCTAGACCCAGCTTAGAAGACATCTTTAGTACTACTTTGTGGATATAGCCCTGTTCCCCTCTTTTCTTAGGTCCACTCTTTTATTAAAGCTCTTATTTTCATTACTTGCTTGGAAGTCCATCTCCCCTATTAATCTATTAGCTCCTTGAGACCCAGATCAAAAGTTAATTATGGAATTAATGTATGGTCCAGGCTTCACTTTGATTTAAGAATTTGAAACTAAGGTAGAAGCATACGTTATTTATACTGTTTTAAGAAGATGATTTGTTGGGTTGCCTGGGTGGCTCAGCTGGTTAAGCATCTGATTCCTGATTTTCACTCAGGTTCATGGGATTGATCCTCATGTCAGGTTCTGCACTGACAGCATGGAGCATGCTTGGGATTCTTTCTCTCTCTCCCTCTGTGTCACTCTCTGTTCCTCCTCTGTCCACATTTGTATGTGTGCGTGCACTCTCTCTCAATATAAATAAACAAACTTCAAAAAATATGTTAATTTTTTGTAAGTGCAAGTCACTTGTAATCCTAGTGTTTTAGTTTTATTCTTGATGTTATACATTACAGCATATGATTATATTACACCTGAGTCAAACAATTTGCTGAATTTTGATATGAATTAAAATAGCAAAGGTATGATTAAAAATTAAAACCAAGATTTTCTATGTGTAATCCATACACAAATAAATGAGAGTTGACTATATAAATGAGCAAGCTCACTAGTAGGAACACCAATATTCCTGAGGAAGATGTAATTTGTATAAAAGAAAATTCTATTTTGCGTTGCTATCATTTACCTTCCTTTTATTTATTTTTTAAATATAATAACTCAAATATATAAAAAAGGTCACAGAAATAAGAATAATATTTCCTCATCCTGCATGTAACAGCCATATATGGAAAGGAAGAATAAAAGTGTCTATAGATTTAAATAACAAGGTTATATCTAGAAAATCCTAAGCAAGCTGCAGATACACAAACTAGTGACTGGCAAATCTGCAGAATTCAGGATCAATATTTCAAAAATAAGTTTCATCTCTAATTTTGCAGAGAAACAAAAAATTTAAAGTAAAAATTTTTAAGTACAATTTACAACAATATTCAAAAACATGGAACACTTAGTAATGAATCTAACACATACTTGGAAAAACTACACATTGCAAACTACAAAAGCTAAAATAAATGCACTGGGAAATCAAAGAAAACCTAAATGAAGAGATATTTGTTGGTCTTTTATGAGAAGTCTTATTATTGTTAAGAGAATCACCAACCAGCAACTGATCAAGCAATTTAATATGTTAACATGCATAATTCCAGAAGACTTTATTTTAGAACTTGCAGAGATTTACGTGGAAATTCAAAGGACCTAGAATAACTTTCAGGGCACCTGGGTGGCTCAGTTGGTTGAGCCTCCGACTTCTGCTTGGGTCATGATCCCACAGTTTGTGGGTTTGAGCCCCACATCAGGCTCTGGTACTGACAGCTCAGCGCTTGCTTGGAATTCTCTCTCCCTCTCTCCCTGCCCCTACCCCACTCATGCTCACTCTCTCTCTCTCTCTCAAAATCAATAAACTTAAAAATATTAAAAAATAAAAAATACTACTCTGCAATAAACAGGAATTGCCACTGATGTAATCAACAACATTATGCTGAGCCAAAGAAGCCATAGTCCAAGAGTACTCACTGTATTACTCCATCTATATATAAAAAATATCAAGAACAGGTACAATTCATCCATAGTGATTGAAGGTTGCTCAGTGACTGCCCAAAACCTAGGGTTAGTGACAGATTATAAAGGGACAAGAGATAATGTTTTACAATGATGGAAATATCCTACATATTTTTTTAAGTTGGTTACACAAGTGTGTGCATTTGACTTAATTCACTGAAGTGTACACTTAAATCATGTTTATTCTACTGTATATAATGTATATGCCCATCCTTGTGGTTTTCCTAAATTCACACTTTGTAAGTAATCTCTTTTGTAAACAAACTTCTTTAATTCTCCTCTTTGGCAAAGCCATCTGTTTCCTGCCCAGACACTGACAAAAATAGTGGCTTATACATTTAGGCTAACGTTCTTCAGGTATCCTCTCATGTTTTTTACAAAAAACCTAGGTCAGTTTACTAGTTAGCTATATTTGTGAAAAAACTGAGATTCCTGAAAAGAAGTATCTTTTTTTTTGTAATAAATAAAATAAAATAAAATAAGTATTGTTTGTGGAGTTCCCTCTAGCCTGAGTCTTCCAAACATCAATAATGTCCAAAGAACTTAATGTACAGGATGCATATTATAACACATAAAATTCTATAACTTCTTCAAATGATATGTCTCTTTCTCAAAAAAATAAGACATTTTACCAAAAAACGCAATTTAAAAAACATTTACCCATGTATTTAATCTAAAAGCAGTCTCTCAGAACCCTATCTTTCACTGTTGGTGGGAGTAAAAACTGGTTTAGCTACTCTGGAAAACACTGTGGAGGTTCCTCAAAAAATGAGAAACAAAATTACCCTGTGATTCAGTAATTCATAGCATTACAAGGAATTTATTCAAAGGATACAGGAGTGTTGATTTGTAGGGGCACATGTACCCCTGTGTTTATAGTAGCACTATTAACAATAGCCAAATTACAGAAAGAGTTCAAATGTCCATCAAATGATGGATAAAGAAGATGTGATATATACTTACAATGGAATACTACTCAGCGATGAAAAAGAATTAAATCTTGCCATTTGCAACAATGTGAATGGAACTGGAGGGTATAATGCTAAGTGAATTAAGTCAGTCAGATATCGTATGACTTCACGCATGTGGAATTTGAGAAGCTTAACAGAAAACTGTAAGGAAAGGGAAGGAAAGGGAAGGAAAATTAAGATACAAACAGAGAGGGAGGCAAACCATAAGAGACTTTTAAATACAGAAACTGAAGGTTGATGGGAGTGGGGAAAATGAGTGATGGGCATTGAGGAAGGCACTTGTTGACATGAGCACTGGGCATTGTACGTAAGTGATGAATCACGGGAATCTACTCCTGAAGCCAAGACTACACTGTATGTTAGCTAACTTGACAATAAGTAATAATAATAATGATAATGATAATAATTAATAATGAAGAACCATACATAACAACAATGGCATTTCTTGTGATCTCCCAAAATACATACGTCATATTCTTTCATATATTTATACTCCCTGTATACTATTTATATATTAGGAGATCTTATCTTTTGCCAAATGTGAAACCTAAAATTAACAGTCACTTGTGTGGCTTAGAACTAAATGATTTGGTTTTCCCTATTTTTCTTCTTTTAGCACCCTGTAGTTTCATGTCTGAGATTTCTATCATTACAAAAACTCTCTATTCTACTAACAGGTTGTATGTTTCTCAAATACAAATTTCCTCAAGTGTAAATCTATTAAGTCACTATCTGACATGCATATTATGTTAGTGACAAGCTTCTCTTCTTTCTATCTAAACAGATAGGTGAGAGCAAGGTCTTATCTGAAAGAAACAGGAATCCATTTTGATAGCATTCAATTTTTAAACAGTATTTATGGAGCTCCTACTATATAACATGTACCGTGCTATGTGTAGGAGTATAGTTATTGACAAAAAAAAAATCCCTTTCTTGCTGATATTAAGCTTACAACCTTTTGGGAGAGGAGATAGATATCAAACACATCACATAAAAGACATAAATTGTTCCTTGAAGGAAAAGCACTGCCACGATAAAAAAAGAAGAGGGTGACCTAATGAAAACTACAGAGCAGGGGAAAGCTTCTTAGAAGAACAGTCCCATAAGCAGAGATCTAATGTATGGACAGGAGTTGGTGAGGAGGAATAGAAGTATGTCAAAGACACTCCACGTAATGAGAACAACAAGTTTAAAGCACTGACACTACAAAGTAGAATCAGGACATTCAAGGAAACAAAAAAGGTCAAACAAAAAAAAATGGTGGGCAGTGGAGTTAAGGGAGAAAAAGGGAGTATGAGAGGCTGGAAGGGAGCCTGGGCCCTCTAGGTCATGTTCAGCATATTAAACTTTAATTCTAAGTACAATGGAGTGCTATTATTTGCAGAGAATAACCCTGGAAACACCAGAAGTCAATTGGGTAACTATCAAAATTGACAAGAGAGCTTAGTAAGGTGGCCAGTAACATACAAAGTGCTAAAAAAAAAAAAAAAAATCAATAGTTTTTTCACAATAGAGGAAATCCTATACTTAGAAAGAGGATGGGTTCTGAAAAGTTGTTCATAATTCCATTAGCATAAATGCAAAATGACTAATAGAAATTTAAGCTTATGTCCCTTAGATGTATTTCCACCAAACAACTTGTGAATTAAGAAATCAAAGCTGTTGGGGAGCCTGGGTGGCTCAGTCAGTTAAGCATCCGACTTCAGCTCAGGTCACAATCTCGCAGTCTGTGAGTTCGAGCCCCGTGTCGGGCTCTGGGCTGATGGCTCAGAGCCTGGAGCCTGCTTCCGATTCTGTGTTTCCCTCTCCCTCTGCCCCTCCCCCATTAATGCTCTGTCTCTGTCTCAAAAATAAATAAACATTAGGAAAAAAATCAAAGCTGTTTAATGCTAAGTGTAGTAAGTCAGTCAGAGAAAGACAAATACCATATGGTTTTATTCATATGTGGAATTTAAGAGGGAATTTAAGAAACAAAACAAATGAAAAAAGAAAACAGAGGCAAACAATAACAATAGACTCTTAAATATAGGGAACAAAGTGGTGGTTACCAGAGGGGAGGTGGATGGGGGGTGGGTTAAATAGGCGATGGGGATTAAGAAAATATGTATCATGATGACCACTGAGTAGTGTACTGAATTGTGGAATCACTATATTGTACAGTAGAAACTAACAATGTATGCTAATTACACTGGAATTAAAAAAATAAATGAAAAAAAAGCTATTTAAACAAATACAGTCTTCTAAACATTTTCCCAGGTTTTTTTTTTACAAGGATGATTTTCATCTATATTGAAAAAATTTTAAGCAAATGCCCACCCCCTTTGATGGTTTTTGCCAGGTTCTACTGTAATAGCTAGGTTATCTGTAACAGCTTCCTTGCTGCCTTTCATTTTGATGTTGTGCCTATCTGGATGGGCCTTTTGCCTACCCAACCTGTGGCCAAAGTTTGTTTCGTGAGCAGGAATCTACTATGCTTCACCTTCTTTTGAATCAATTTTTGATTAATGGATAACCAAATTGATATAAATGTTCCAGCCACACCTTTAGTATGTTTCCATTTCACTAATCACTTTTATTGATTCCTTTTTTTTTCATTTAAGGAACAGAATTTAGTGATTCATCACTTACATAAAACATTCAATGATCATCACAACAAGTGCCCTTCTTAATACCCATCATTCATTTAGCTCATCCTCTCACCCACCTTCTTCCATCAACTCTGTTTTCTATTGTTAAGTCCCTTATGGTTCATTTCCCTCATTTTTTGTCTTTCCATATGTACTTATTTTTTAAGCGTATTTATTCTGAGAGAGACAGAGAGAACATGAGTGGGGGAAGGGCAGAGAGAGAGGAGAGACAGAATCCCAAGCAGGTTCCCCACTGTCAGCATGAAGCTTGACTCAGGGCTCAATCTCACAAGGCACAAGGTCAAGACCTAGGCCAAAATCAAATGACTAAGCCACCCAGGTGCCCCTGTTTTGTTTGTTAAATTCCACATGAGTGAAATCATATGATATTTGTCTTTCTCTGACTTATTACACTTACTATAATACACTCTAGCTCCATCCACATCATTGGCAAATGCCAAGATTTCATTCCTTTTATAGCTGAGTAATATTCCAGTGTACATATATACTACATCTTCTTTATCCATTCATTAGTTGGTGGACATTTGGGCTCTCTCCATTGTTTGGATCTTGTTAATAAATTTCCTTTTAAATAACTTTTTAATTTGTCCTACTCATTTAGAGAGAAACAGAGACAGTGCAAACTAGGGAGGGTCAGAGAGAAAGAGAGAAAGAGAGAGAAAGAGAGAGAAAGAGAGAGAAAGAGAGAGAAAGAGAGAGAAAGAGAAAGAGAGAGAGAAAGAGAAAGAGAGAGAGAAAGAGAAAGAGAGAGAGAGAGAGAATGAGAATGAATGAATCCCAGGCAGGCTGACAGAGTCAGTGTAGAGCCGGATATGGAGCTCTAACTCACAAAACCATGAGATCATGACCTGAGCTGAAATCAAGAGTCAGAAGCTTAACCAACTGAACCACTCAGATAGCCTGCCTATTGTTGATAATGCTGTTATAAACATGAGGGTGCATGCACCCCTTTCAGTGAGTATTTTTGTATTGCTTGGGTAAATACATAGTTGTGCAATTGCTGGATCATACGGGAGTTCTATTTTTAACTTTTTGAGTAACTTCCATACTGCTTTCCAGAGTGCACCAGTTTGCATTCCCACCAACAGTGTAGGACAGTTCCCCTTTCTCCATATACTCATCAACATCTGTTGTTCCCTGTGTTAGATTTGTCATTCTGACGGTCAGGTGGATCTCATTGTAGTTTTGAATTGTTTCCCTGATAATGAATGATACTGAGCCTCTTTTTATATTCCTGTTAGCTATCTGGATGTCTTCTTTGGAGAAGTGTCTATCCATGTCTTCTGCCCATTTCTTCACTGGATTATTTTTGGGGTATTGAATTTGATAAGTTCTTTATAGATTTTGGATACTAACCCTTTATCAGACATGTCATTTGCAAGTATCTTCTCCCATTCTGTAGGCTGCCTTTTAGTTTTGTTCATTGTTTTCTTCACTGTGCACAAGCTTTCTATCTTGATGAGGTCTCAGTTCACATTTGCTTTTGTTGCCCTTGCCTACACTGACGTATCTAGTAATAAGTTATTACTGTTGAGATCAAAGAGGCTGCTGCCTATTTTCTCCTCAAGGTTTTGATGGGTTCCTGTGTCACATTTAGGTCATTCATCCATTTTGATTTTATTTTTGTGTATGGTGTAAAACAGAGGTTCCACTTTCATTCTTTCTGCATGTTGCTGTCCAGTTTTCAGCCCAGTCTCCAACATCATTTGTTCAAGAGACTGTCTTTTTTCCAATGGATATTCTTCCCTGCTTTGTTGAAGATGAGTTGGCCATATAGTTATAGGTCCATTTCTGGGTTTTCTATTCTGTTCCATTGATCTATGTGTCTATTTTTGTGCCAGTACCATACTATCTTAATGAAATTACAACGTAATATAGCTTGAAGTCTGGAATCGTGTTGCCTCCAGCTTTGCTTTTCTTTTTCAGAATTCCTTTGGCTATTCAGGGTCTCCTGTGGTTCCACACAAATTTTAGGATTGTTTGTTCTAGCTCTGTTTAAAATATTACTGGTATTTTGAAAGGGATTGCGGTAAGTGTGTAGATCACTTTGGGTAGTATAGACATTTTAACAATGTTTATTCTTCAAATCCATGATCAATGTTGATTGCCTAGGCTCTTGCTGTGTCGCAAGATTTATTCATGTCCTTCAAATGTTTGGCTTGGCAATTTATTCCATATGCACATATTTTATTTATTTTCTCTTAAATTTCCAATTTAAACCTAGAACAATACTTTCTGAATTTCTTAATGTTTTGGCACTCTCACTGTTGTTGAATTTAATAGACATGTTGAGGTTATAGTATTCAAGAACTACCTCAAAAATAGCTAAGCACAGAAAGCAAGCCATAGCCTGAGCTGCCCAAGAGCAAAATGTGAACAAAAATTCTATTTGATGTTAATGGGCAGTGACATACTTTTGCTGTACAGTATATGCAAGATGGAAGTTGAAAACTCTTGAACAAAGAAGCATCTGTACTGTTTTATTAATTATATATTAATTGTATATGTGTATATACATACACACACACAACGTTGTGTATACATATATACCTATATGTATACACACACATACATATATATACACATACACACACACACACACACTATGTTTGTTTGTGTATGAGACAGAGAATGTGTGCATACATGAGAGGGGGAGAGCGGAGGGGGAGAGAGAGTAGTGCAGGGGAGAGACAATCCCAAGCAGGCTCTGTGCTGTCAGCACAGAGCCCATGCAGGGCTCAGTCTTGAGTCATGAGATTTTCACCTGAGCCAAAATGAAGTCGGATGCTTAACCAACTGAGCCACTCAGGCACCCCTTGTTTTGTATTAATAAGATTTTTAACAAGAATGTGATTATGTTTAGTGTGTAATTTATAAATTATTTGCTCTTAAATGTGTAACAATAGGGGTGCCAGGGTGGCTTAGTCGGTTGAGTGTCCGGCTTCATCTTGGGTCATGATCTCACAGTCTGTGAGTTCGAGGCCCACATCGGGCCCTCTGCTGATGGCTCAGAGCCTGGAGCCTGCTTTGGATTCTGTGTCCCTCTCTCACTCTGCTCCTCCCCCGCTCATTCTCTCTCTCTCTCTCTCTCTCTCAAGAATAAATAAAATTTTTTAAAAAAATTTTAAATGTGTAACAATTATATGCATATATTTAGAATATTTCTGGAGGCATGTACAAAAAATAAACAGGCACTATGTGCCAGCTACTACTATTGTTTATCCCACTTTCTCACTTTAATTCTCACTGTATCAGTTGATTACCATCTTATAGATGAAGCAATTGAAGGGTAAACATTAAGTCCAAGGCCACACAGTGAATAAATGATAGACTGAAAACAGTAACAGATGTTCCAGAAGATGCAAAGTGCTCTAACAGTAAGGTTTAAAGATGATTTAGACCCATTGGGGAAAAAAAAGAAAAACAAAAAAACCTAGAGATAGAGGGTGTTAACTTCCTATTGGTCGCTATAACAAAGTACCACAAATGTAGTGGCTTAAGATGTGAAGCTTATTATCGTCACATTCTGGTAAGAAGTCCCAAAACAAAGGCATCAGCAGAGCTTTGTTCCTACTGGTGGCCTTAGGGGAGAATCCATTTCTTTGCCTTTTCCAGATTCTAGGGGCTAAAGTCGTCTGCATTCCTTAGTTTGGGGCCCCTTTTGTTGCATCACTCAGACCTCTGCTGCTGTCCATCATCACATCTCTTTCTGTAACCCTTCTACTTCTCTTGTAAAAAAAATATTATAATTATGCAATTATGGATAACCCAGAATAATCTCCCCATTTAAGGATCATGTCTACGGTGTTCCTTTTGCCAAATGGAGTAATATATTCACAGATTTCAGGAATTAAGATGTGGAGGTTATTTGTAGGGCTATTATTCTATCACAGAGAGAAAGAAAGAAGAAAATCCAAAAATGTGGCATAATTTTATGTTATCTAGAGATCTCTTCTCTCACCTGTTCAAGGAACATAGGTTGGAAAGTTGAAATCAAACTCAATGATGTGGATTGTTCAACGTATGCTTTCTTTAGATTTTCTCCTCATGCTTTATCTAGTTGGATTTGAAAAGGGATTATTTAGGCAATTATTTTAAACTCAGAGTAGAATTTAAAACACTGCTGTGTAAAAGATTAGAGAGTCAGTGAATTAAGTGGAAACTGAAAAACCTATCAAACATAATGTAAACTTGTCTGATTTAGATGCAACGGAAAGACGTGGGGGAAGATTCCTGAGTCCACAGATCTCAAGAGACCTTTCTCACTAATAGCCAGGGAAACGTCAGCTTTGTGGAACTGGTCTAAAAGGTCAGAGGACATGATGAGAGAAATTGATATAAAAGCAGGACTCTGGTTTTGACAAAAAGACCCTTAATAAGATAGTGAAGGTGGTAAAATATGACAAGATGTTTTAAAGGGAGAGAGGTTTTGAAATATCCTTACTAGGGTATCTTCTAGCATGGGGCCACAATAGTTCAAATATCTCTGATTGCAAAGGCTGGCCCAGGTGATCTGTCTTTTGGTTTGTTCATCCATTAGTTCATAATAGCAGATGCCAAGGTAGTTGGGTCCCTAAATTATGCAACTACAGGGGATAAGGCCTACAATGAACAAAACAGAAATGGATGCATGTCTACCTTTCTAATGAAATTATCAAGTATTATAGTTAAGCCCTTATCTGGGAGCACCTTAGTCCATAGGTTGTAATCATAGCAGATTACATGAGGGGGAAAAAAAATAAAACACATCTTTAACAGTAGACATTTCTCATTCTCTCTCTGTCTCTCTTACACACACAGATTCACATGTAACACCATGACTCTATCAAATGTCATTTCCTAATAACTCGAGGGCAAGGCAGAATGGAAATGAGAATTTTAGATGACCAACATAAAATCTGTTTTTCAACAAAATCACAAATCCATCTATGGCATGGACATGGAGCTGCTTGGAAAAAACAATTTGCTTGCTAATTTACAAAAGGCTTACTGTATCTAGTATAAAACAAAACATAAAAATACCAAAACAAAGGAAAACTTTGAACTTCTAAAAATATTGAGGTGTTTATTCCCATTGTAAGAAAAATTGTGGCAGTGTCACTAATTCTCCCAGTTCTCTAAATATTAATAATCAAATCAGTCCACTCAGTCTTTCTGGACAAAACCGATGGCCTCAAAAGGCCTTGTGCCACTGTCCAGCCAGGTGTGTGTGCCAGGTAGCAAATCATGGGTTTATGACCAAGGCTAGCTTACACCTCCATCCTGTGCCCAAATTGACCAGCTTATTTTTATTATTCAACTTATAGAATGATACTGAGATTAAATATAGACCAAACAACTATTTATAACAACCCACTGAGGGTGGACCAGATGAGCTCTTTAATTGTGGGGCTGTCCTGTTACCCTCAATGGCTTTTCTTAGCCCATCTCAGACTGATGCATCATAGTCCAATCTAACTGTGCAGATGTGGGGAGTTTTCACATTGAAAAAGGGTTTCCACTGATGTGAACACTTAAATTCTTATAAAAATATAATTTTACCTTTAAAATCTATTCAAAAACTACCAGAGATATAACTAGTGAGGCATATTTGAAAATATGGAATTATTAATGACCAGCTTGTAATGAGCATTTTCTGTGAGCTATACATTGTATGAAATGTTTACCTATGTTGACTCATTTAGTAAAAGAGAATGAGATAAAAATGGGACTTATTCCCCGATACTGGTGAAAAATAGTTTTATAGAAATTAGGTAACTTGCCCATGGTTACACTGATAAGAAACTATTTAGCTAAAATTGAAACCTAGACATCAGAATCTTATACCAGATGTAAAGTTCAGGATTCTCACTGTTCAATCAAAAAATAAGATGAATGACTATCTTTGTAAGTTAGTCTTGAAACACAAATAAGTGTAAGTCAATGATATCCAGGAGTGATCATCAGCTTATCACAGTTTTTAAGACCCAAGAAAGTGCCATAAATCTTTGCCACTTGATACACGGGAAAAAGAAGTTGTACTCACGGTTACGAGGGTTTTTCAACATCCTTTTTTCTTGGCATTTAATCTAAGTTTCTGTAGTCTTGCTTTCCATCTAGCTAGCACTTCCATGGAATTGAATCTCAAAGCTCTACCAGTGTTAAACTGTCATCTAAGGTCTAGCTCCTCACTCCTACTGGTCCACCCAATATTTCTGTTTAACCATCCATTTTATATTTTCTCCAAGCTGAAGATGCTTAAAGCTAAAGGTATCGATTACTCTGAGAAAGTAGTCTCTATGATATCTTTTTATCAATATTACAAAAGTCTTTTAATTGTCTGATATCTAGAATATATTATATATAACTCCTATCTGATTTTATATAAAAATATTTTTAACTTACTGTTCAGATGCCTCCTCTGGCTCCTGATTCCCTAAAACTGGCAGGACAAATTATGCAAATGATTTAATAGCCAAAGCACGAGGAAGGTATACATGGCTCTTCTGCATCCAGTATCATTTGGATACTTTCTCCAGTGCACCACTGCCACAATGGTGAGTCAACATATTCTTTGGATATTTGGAGTTATAAAAGTAGGTTAGAAAACACAAACCAAAACCCCATGCTTCTTAGCTGATATTTAAGGTCCTTCTCAACCTAGCAGTTTCCTATCTTCAAAATCCTTAATGTCCCATAAAAATCCCTTGTGAACCTTATTCATCTACCACACTCAATCACTAATTTCCACGTCCAAGTCATTACCCATGCCCATAGAACCTTAAATAATAAGAAATCATTTATGTTTACTTTGGCTTCAAGACCACCTAGTTTTTCTTTCCTGCTTCCTATGGTTCCCCCTAACTCACACGGCTGTCTTATCCCATCAATGATCTTCTTACGTGATCAATATAACATGCACAAGGAGAGAGATGGCCTCATGCTTCTGCATCCTCTAATTAGAATGACCCATTGAATAAACAGTGCCTTTGGACCTCCAGTGCACTCAGTAAATGTGTCGATTTCACTTTGAAATTTTACAGTTCTGCTCCTTTAGTTTTCCCTTCTCTATTCATATATATGGATGTATATATTCATATATGTTCATATATTCATAAATATTCATATATATTCATATGTGTTCATATATATTTATGTATTCATGAATATATATTCATTTATATTCATACATATATGTGTGTGTGTGTGTGTGTGTTTACTGTGTTCATTCTGCCTGGACCAGTGGTTTCAATAGAATTTGGATACTAGAGAAACTTGGGAATTATTATATCAGAATATTTATTAGCTAGATAATTATACTGTAGGCAGCTCAATAGTGAGCGTGAAATAGCTGAAATATAAGTAAGTCACACTTCCGTTAGGGAGATGTCTAATGGTGAGTTGCAGGAAACGTCAAGTTTCTAAGCAGTAATAAATAAGACCTGTTTTCAACTTTGACTCCAAGAAGTTGGCCCTTCTGGCCAACATAGTGAAATAAACCCCGCCCATGCCCCAGCTTGCAATAATAGAAGACGACGACTTATCTCAGTTGAGACAAATATCTAGCTAATAAAAGCAGACAATTACACTGCAAGACACAGTGAAAGGTAAGTCTGTCAGTATTTGCTATGTCTTCACTCAAACATCAATTTTTTTTAATGAGACAGACCTGAATTCTATTTACTGTAACTTCCTCAAAGGAGTAATAGAACAGATTTCTGTTCTACCCAAGTTTCTCCTCACTGTTGAAATAAAAAAAAAAAAAAATGGGCTCCTAGGTCCCTCTCTTACATGTTCCTTTGTCTTTCTGGAGATGGGTTCTACTTTGGTTTCTTAAGATATGTTTTCAAGAGGCAAATAATCAAGTCTAATGAAATATGCCAAGTAGGAAACTGGTATAAAGAATTACTTTTCTGAGCTTGATTCTAAGCATTTTCTAAGGCAGAAGCCCAGAAAAGTAGAGCTACAGAGATGAGGTATACTGCCTAATTTTTTTAATGTTTGTTTATTTTTGACAGAGGGGGGGGGGGAGGGCGGGCATGAGCAGGAGAGGGCCAGAGAGATAGGGAGACAGAATCTGAAGCAGCATCCAAGCTCTGAGCTGTCAGCACAGAGCCCAATGCGGGGCTCAAACCCACAAACCTCGAGATGATGACCTGAGCCGAAGTTGGATGCTTAACTGAGCCATCCAGGCACCCCTTATACTGCCTAATTTAAATCTTTAACCAAGAGCATACTGTGAGCTACATGATGATAGGTGTGCTACTCATCCCAGAGAAACTCTCTCGTTGCCAACTGGGGCACTAGAGTCCCCCAGTTCCCGTCAGGTGGCCAACTAATCCTGGTGTGCTCAGGACTCTCCCAGGTTTAGCATGTGAAACCCCAGGTTTCCTGTGAAACCCCTCGGTCACAGGAAAGCCTACCACTGGCCACCAAGAGCAAAGTTTTATTTTCTATACTGTATCATAATACACTTACTTTTATGTGTGCTAAGTCCAAGAGCTGAGAGCTATGAGCTAATTATGATCATAATCCATATTTGAAATGAGACATTATGTTTCACAGGTTAAATAACTTGTCCAAGTTCACCCAGCTAATATATTATAGAGTTGACTTAAAACTTAGCCTTCTAAAGGGAATTAAAAGCAAAAGTGAATTACTGGGACCTTATGAAGATAAAAAGCTTCTGCACAGCAAAGGAAACAACCAACAAAACTAAAAAGCAACCAACGGAATGGGAAAAGATATTTGCAAATGACACATCGGACAAAGGGCTAGTATCCAAAATCTATAAAGAGCTCATCAAACTCCACACCCGAAAAACAAATAACCCAGTGAAGAAATGGGCAGAAAACATGAATAGACACTTCTCTACAGAAGACATCCGGATGGCCAACAGGCACATGAAAAGATGTTCAACGTCGCTCCTTATCAGGGAAATACAAATCAAAACCACACTCAGATGTCACCTCACGCCAGTCAGAGTGGCCAAAATGAAGAAATCAGGAGACTATAGATGCTGGAGAGGATGTGGAGAAACGGGAACCCTCTTGCACTGTTGGTGGGAATGCAAATTGGTGCAGCCGCTCTGGAAAGCAGTGTGGAGGTTCCTCAGAAAATTAAAAATAGACCTACCCTATGACCCAGCAATAGCACTGCTAGGAATTTATCCAAGGGATACAGGAGTACTGATGCATAGGGGCACCTGTACCCCAATGTTTATAGCGGCACTCTCAACAATAGCCAAATTATGGAAAGAGCCTAAATGTCCATCAACTGATGAATGGATAAAGAAATTGTGGTTTATATACACAATGGAATACTACGTGGCAATGAGAAAAAATGAAATATGGCCTTTTGTAGCAACATGGATGGAACTGGAGAGTGTGATGCTAAGTGAAATAAGCCATACAGAGAAAGACAGATACCATATGGTTTCACTCTTATGTGGATCCTGAGAAACATAACAGAAACCCATGGGGGAGGGGAAGGAAAAAAAAAAAAAAAAAAAAAAAGAGGTTAGAGTGGGAGAGAGCCAAAGCATAAGAGACTGTTAAAAACTGAGAACAAACTGAGGGTTGATGGGGGGTGGGAGGGAGGGCAGGGTGGGTGATGGGTATTGAGGAGGGCACCTTTTGGGATGAGCACTGGGTGTTGTATGGAAACCAATTTGACAGTAAATTTCATATATTAAAAAATAAAAAAAATAAAAAAAAAAACAAAAAAACTTAGCCTTCTAATTCCAAATTATCTGTATTTGCCATTATAACACGTGATTTGTCTGTCTTCTTCAGACATTATATAGAATATTCTGCTGCTTAGGTCCCACTGACCAAGTGGAATAAGTGAAGATATCGTCTGTCCTCACTTCGTGTTTTGTCTCTAGTTTGTGTCCTGTGAATTGTTTGCACCCAGTTGGCAAGGGAGAATTTCAAAACTATTTCCGAAAGAAACAGCTCAACTTAGCTTTTTGTTTCTCCTTAAAAGTTAGTCATACGGCACAATACAAATACAAATACACACACTCAGAGACGCGCGCGTGCGCACACACACACACACCAGAATTCCTTTCCCCTGATGTTCAAGTTCTCACAACTGAATTTGAATTGACATGTCAGGTTCTTTGTTCCCTTATGATAAAGCTTCTCACAAGAACTCCACTGTCCTTCCTGAATTCTGCGGCCCATCAATTTCATGACTGCTAACCCAGCCATCCATAAAATAGGTCTTGATCTAAACTCCAATTGTGATACTGTCCAAGTACTCTCTTCAGATTCTCCATCAATCGGAGGCATATACACAGGAGAGAGTTTTCACAGACCTCAGGACATAGAACAAATCAGAGTCTCCACTCTGACCCAGATAGGAAACTGTTATGTGCTAATCCAAGGTTTTATTCACTAGATAGCTTTGGTACTTCCCACACTTGATAAAAATAAATTCATCTTATTGTTATGCTTTGGGAATTTTCTGAAACATCAGTTTTTGTAGTTGTCACTATGACTCTGAAACCACCAAGTCAAGGATTGTTTCCTGAAGGGATCTTTGTATGTAAAGATTATGTGGCAGATGGTATCATCTTGCGTGAAAAAAAAATCGATTCAGATCGTTCCCAGCAGTGATGGCTTTTACCAATCTCATGCTTTGGCCTTTCCTACCTGCAACCTTAGAAACTGAACATCAAGATAATGAGCAAGAGTTACAGTGATGTTTATCATGGTTGACAGAGTTATGCAGAAGTACTCAATGCAAAAGAGATGTCTGCTATGCCTGAGTGCACTTGCTCATGGACACTAATGTCTTTCTAAAAATTAAGTTTCTCATACTTTTGGCAGATGACTCTACTCTAGTTAATGAAAAGTACTATCTTTTGAAAATGAATTCACAGCTTCTTTCTTCTTATTGTCATGATCCAGTAGTTACTGTTCAACTGCTATGTTCCTCAGCACCTGAGTCATTTTCACAAGATGCAGGTATTCAAAATTATAGACGTATCATTCAAAAGGTTAATATATTTAATATCTTTAGTCAGGCATTCAAAGTTTCAGCTTACTTGTCTAAATATACCTTCCGTTTCTCCCCTAACATACTGACACATTATTCTCCAACATAGTTTCTTGCCTGTGACACTATTCAAGTTTTTATACTGCTTCCTGCTTTTACATAACAATGTATCAAAATTCTACCCAAACTTCAAATTTCAATTCAATGTCATCTCCTCCATAAAGTCTGCCTTGGTAATTCCAAATCAGAAATCTCTTCCTCTCTTACGTTTCCACAGCACTCCATCCACTAGAAAGTAAATCACCCTGTACTGCAGCTGAGATAACTGGGTAA
Source organism: Panthera onca (assembly GCF_046562875.1). Lineage (NCBI taxonomy): Eukaryota > Metazoa > Chordata > Mammalia > Carnivora > Felidae > Panthera > Panthera onca. Next base: position 50,142,219 of record NC_138344.1, read on the forward strand.
ATAGCAGAAATAGGATTCTGATGCTTTCATAGCAGTTGATTTTTTTTTTATTATTCCAAGTACAGAGGATGTCACATTATAAGTACAGGTAAATATATGAACTATCAGTCTATGTTCTTCAAATTATGAGTAACAGGTAATTTTGAAGAGCATTTCATTGTAGGTACACGTGGGTATGGTTGATCATAAAAAATGGCCTCGGTTCTCATTCCTCCAATTAAGAGTCAGGGTCTATGTCCATGTTCCTTGAATATGGATTTATGAATTGTTTTGAACAATAAAATGTAGCTAAAATGATGGTTGTCAGTTATCGCCTTGGCTTCAAGTGGTCTTGTAAGCTTCTAGTTGTTTCCCTTAGAATCTTGTTTCTGCCTTATGAACAAACTTGGTCTGTTCAGCTAGACAATGAGTAGCACATAGTCCAATTCCCTCTGTTGCCCAGACAGTAGCCAAACACCCACAGACATGTGAGAAGTAGCCCCTATCCAGCTGACCATACATGTGTTAAGCGAAGGCAGACAAGATCTGTGGATTCATTGTTTTAAGTCACTGAGTTTAGGATGGTTTGTTACACAGCAATATCTACCTGATACAGTGATCTCATTGGGATATAACATTAGTTTGATATGTAATAGAATCTTCAGATTGGAAGAAGCTTTAAAGAATCACACATCTGATATGTAAATTTCCTTTGCAACATTTCAAACAAGTAATCACTCAAGCTATTTAAATAGCTCTAGAAATGGGGAACTTAGTTTTCACAAAGAAAGATCTTACCTTGCAAATTTCTCCTCATATTGAGCGCAAGTCTGCCTAGTGTATTTTGCCCCATGGAAAGCTCAGGACAATTTAATACCCCTTCCACACCTACTTTCTTAAATATTTGACAGCCTGTAACATACTTTTACCTAAACCTTCTCTTTTCCAGATTCAGCAAACCCAAAATATTTGGTGTTTTTTCCTATGGTACGATTCAGGACCCTTCTTCAATCTGCTTATTTGGCTTTGTTTGATCTTTCTCTTTTGTCTACATCTGTTAAATTATTGTTCCCTGACCCAAGTCCAGAGGTCCTGAGAGGTAGCAGGATTCTATACACAGCAGAACTTCTGGTCCTACTCTCTTACCTCTGTAAGGCTGCTTTCCTTGTCAAACTATCACCAGAATCTTATGTGATTCATCACCAGATGCAATGAATATTGTGAATCTTTTCATGTGTTGACATTAAACATCATTTTCCTTTCTTCTACAAACTCTAAAACTTCCATTTATCCATAATTGTGTTAGGGTAGTTCAGAAACGTTCCAGTTTTTTTTTTTCTTTCAGACATGTGGTGGAATTGCACCTCAACCTTCCCTTTAAACATGGTTATTTGCTCTGTCCATTGCAATATAAGCAGAAGGGAGGCAGGTCACATCTGTACGTTAAGTCTTAAGAGTTTGACCCCTGTTTGTCACATTCTCATTTCTCTGCAGTGCAACCATGAAAGCATGCATTGAAACAAACCTCTACCAGCCTAGTACATCCAGCAGCTATAAAGAGAAAAGTGTCTCCTCCTCCCCTGTATTTATAGGCATTGAAAATGTAGAATGGGTGAGAAATAAACCTTTATTTCATTAATACACAGAGATTTGGTAGATGTTACTATATCATAACTGAGCTTATCCTGGTTGGTACAGTACTTATATTTCTGGTTAGATTCAGATGTTTGTGGTATACTAAGATCTTTTGGGTATTAATTGCATCATCTTAATACACTAGTTATTTTGCCCAGCCTTATGTTACCTTGAAAGCCTACAATGAGATCCTTTATATTTCTATCTTGTTTAATTAAAAGTAATCTGTCTACAGGCAATTCCTGAAGCACTCCATAAGAGCTTCCCTGGATACAAAATTATTTACAAATTATCATACTTTGGGTCTAATCGTTAAACCCATTATTAAGTCATCTAGGTGGTATTATTTTAGCGTATATTCAGAAAATCCTTAGCAAATGCCTTTCTAGGATCTAGGTAGAAATATATCTACAACACTTAGTTGATATACCTACTGAAAAGTCTTTTAATACCAATACACAATGACACATTGAATTGAAAACAAAATATGTTATTCCAAAGAACTAAACCAGAAACAAGCATAATTTATTTGCAAATTACATCAATTTGGCCAAATGGTGAAGCATCCAGGCTATGGAGCCAAGTAGATAGACACAGTTCAACCCTCAGCTCTAAAACTTAGCTACTGATGGGGGCGCCTGGGTGGCTCAGTCGGTTAAGCGTCCGACTTCAGCTCAGGTCACGATCACGCGGTCCGTGAGTTCGAGCCCCGCGTCGGGCTCTGGGCCGACGGCTCAGAGCCTGGAGCCTGCTTCCGATTCTGTGTCCCCCTCTCTCTCTGCCCCTCCCCCGTTCATGCTCTGTCTCTCTCTGTCTCAAAAATAAATAAACGTTAAAAAAAATTAAAAAAAAAAACTTAGCTACTGATGGACTTTCACCATATGTCAATGTCTCTAAGCCTCATCATTTACTATGCATGAAAAATGGAACAACTGTAACATTTAGTTTACAAGGTTGTGATAAGTATTACAGGAGGTAATGCACAAGAAACCTTAGATGCAGGCCTGTTATATTGTAACATTTCAAAAGGTATTATTTATTATGTTTTTATAATCATTATGAATTTAAGATAGTATCCTATTTTTTAAATAACATTGACAATGTTTCTTTTTACCTCTCTACTTTGTACTGTTTCTAAATGCTAAGGAAAACTATGATTTGCCTGAAAGGCTCAATCAATTAAGCATCCGACTTCAACTCAGGTCATGATCTCAGCCAGGCTCTGTGTTGACAGCTTGGAACCTAGAGCCTGCTTCAGATTCTGTATCTCCCTGTCTCTCTGACCCTCCCCTGCTTGTGCCAGCACTCACTCGCTCTCTCTCAAAAATAAACATTAAAAAAAAAAAAGGAGACTGAAAAACAGTAACTGAGCATTATGGCATGGTTCTGACAGCAAGCTATTATTTAATAAAGCATTGTAGATTAAACAAACTTGTTATTTTTTCTTTGTAATTTTTTAATGTTTGTTTATTTTGGAGAGAGAGAGCAAGAGTGAGAGATACAGAGATAGCAAGCAAGCGAGAGCACACAAGTCGGGGAGGGGAACAGAGAGAGAGAGAGATACAGTATCCAAAGCAGGCTCCAGGCTCCAAGCTGTCAGCACTGAGCCCGACACGGAGCTCAAACTCACGAACCATGAGATCATGACCTGAGTCATGATCATTTATCAAAAGTAAATGAATTAAGTAAAAACATACTCAATATATTCTTTATTGGGAAATACAATAATCAAGCTCAGTGCTTCTCTTTTCCTAAGGTGCTTTATATATGTTAGATACACTCAATAGCCATATCAATTACATTTTGGAAAGAACCAGCAGGTTTAGGAACCATGATGTTCATTATAATTTTCATCTCATCTAGTAGGGTTATTTTCAATTTTTTTTTTAACTAAAAATGGTGATTTTCTAACACAAGGGATTATTCTCAATATAACAGATATTTTCCATAGTTACTGAACTGGCACTCTTTTAAGACTGACTACTTGAATATTATCTTTATAAAGGATCTCCGTGATTTTAATTTGCTACTCCTCAAACACATAAAATATCTGGAAGGCATTCAAGAATTAAAGTTGGTTCTGTATGGTGTATCCCTAAAGACTTATTGGTTTTCTAATAAACTTAAGCCAAGCCAGAGACTTTGAAGTCATAATTAAAGATTTGTTTTAAAGAACAGGAAATTAATAACATGTAAATGTTCAATAAGCAAATTGAACACAGAGAAGGCTTCAGAAAAATGTGCTTCTACAAAGCCTTCCCTTCCCCCCAACAAATTTGCTCTCCTCTAGTTTAACTAGGAATTTTATTTTTCTGAGACTGGACTGTCCTCAGTAGCTGCTATATTACATTGAAGGATCCTCACATGATGTTTAGAATCCAAAGAAAGTATGGCAAACAATGGCTTGAGACATGTTTTTTCGAGGTGCAGCTCAGAATAGTGACAGAAATCTTTGATAAGAATCACGAAGATGAGAAGACAGAAGTAGCACCATATCTAAGCTTATGTTGGATGCCTTAATTGTTCCAGCTGAGCAAACATGTGGCCTCAGGAGCTGAGAGTAGAACACAACTTCTATCACTCAATTTGGTATTCCTTTAAAGTGCATCTCAAATACTATGAAGTTCACGATCTCAGAAACTAAGGAAAGGCACAGACTCCTTGTTGGGTGTATTTTCAACTGGCGGTCACTTAAAGATAAAAGGAAAATCAGGCCATTTCTGAGAAGCCAACCAGGGCTGTGCACAACTACATAAGGCTCCAGTGCAATGAACTAGCTAAAGAAAAGTTGTCAGAGTTCATGGTGGCTGTGGTTTCCTTCTCTGAAATGAAGACATTATCTGTATCTTGGATTGATACACAAGAGGGGTCATATGTGTACTCTAAATCTAAAACATACCCCTATCTTTAAGAGTAAGAATAGCCTTGTGGCACCTGGGTGGCTCAGATGATTAAGCATCGTAATTCAGCTCAGGTTCATCTCAGGATTCATGTGTCTGAGCTCCGTGTCGGGTTCTCTGCTGCCAGTGAGGGGTCTGCTTCAGGTCCTCTGTCTCCCTTTTTCTCTGTCCATCCCCTGCTCATTCTCTCTCTCTCTCTCTCTCTCAAAAATAAATTAAAAGCATTAAAAATGTTTAAAGAATAAGGGGGACTTATACAATGAGTAAAATTTGTGGTTGTCCTTGTCTGCAACTGAGGATGATCCTGAGGTATTCTTTTATTATTGTTATTCTTAAATATTAAATAGTGAAAGTAAAAATGGATTTGGAAAAATTTTTTTATGTAAAGCCATTTAAGCACATAAAAAGGCTTCTATGATGATACAAATCAGGTTTCTTGTAGGTGTGTAAAGATGGAAGAATCTGTTCAACAATCTCATTGGGGATTGGGAGTAGGGGGTCTTATACAGTATCCCTGGATTGACTGTGTCTAATACTCAAATGTCCTTTCTGTTTTGCAGTCTATTACTAAGTAAGATAGAATGTTAAGGCACAAACTCAGTCCTGAATAGGAGATGATGAAAAAGCTGTCAATTTCTAACTCTGTCAACTATAAGCTATTAGTTGTTTGAGCTTAACAGCTTCATTTTCTTAATCCTTTCATTGAGTACTACAAATTCTCTGCTACTGTGTAGGAAAACTAATATTCCTAAAGAAAATGACTGATTTAGATTGTAGATCCATAGATCCCATGTCCAGGTATATGTTCCATGGTTCCCAAAGGGTCCTTGGTTGTGGTCCTGGGGTCTCATAGGTCTACACATTGAAAGAGTCAGCCTAGCACCTGGTTTCTGTGGCTGATGTCAAAATGTACTCTATTGACCACATGATTTTCTAAATGGATAAAAGATCAACAGAAAAGATGCTTCCTGAGTAATTTACAGGAAGCATTCCTGGAAGCATGCAGCTGACCCTGAACTAGAGAACTTATTGCTGGTAGTAGGCCAAAATTAGATAAGGAATTTTTGGGAGAGAAGCAGAGGGAGAAGATGGCATAGGAAGCCAATGCCAGCTTAGCAATCAATTCTTAACACAAGAGTTTTCAAAAGTTGGTGGTCTTATTGCTGCCACCTTTCTCAATTAAGAGGCTCTTTATCTAGGCCAACCCTTTGTATTAAAGATATAAAGTGTTTGCAGGAGGACTGTAGGCAGAGTGCTGAGGTCTAGTGGGCCTGGTACCATCAAGGGTCTATGAAAGGGCTGAGACTTGCCCTAGCCTCACAGTAGACTCTTTTCTGGCTGATATAACTATCCTGTGACTTGAGTGCATCTGACATCAAGCTAAAAGATGCCAGGTTTTATTCAACCTTTAATGGATTAAGCAAGACAACTCCTTTTATTACTTTTATAAAGAGCAAGGTGATTCAATTATTAATTACAAAAGGTGTCTTTCTTGAAGTAATAATGGAACTGATTAAAGGGAAATTTTAATACACTGTGAATTTATATCTAGGGTATTCTAAAGTGCTAGGGTTTTCAGATGGGAGAATAAAAAGGTAAATTTTATGTCTAAGCATGAATAGAGTAATATTTTTATGGATTCATTCAACACAACCTTCACATGTTTCTCCCAAGTAGAGAAACAAGGATTCAAAATCAAAAGCAAATTAGCCTCTGATCAATTGGGGTTAAATCTAGTGTGAGAAAAGATCCTTGATTTTGTTTTGCCTGTAGGGATTTAGAAACACTGAGTTGGTGGGGGGGGGGGGGGGTGGATCCAGCTGTTTTTAATACTCCCACTACTTTTCATATATGTCTCATCATGAATCCATAATTGTTTTAGAATTTTTTTCCTAAAATGCAGCAGACCTGGAATCTTTTATGAAAGAATTCTAACCAACTTATTGAAGAAACTGACAATCTAAAACAATATTAATTTATGAGTGAGGTCCTCATATGGTCAAGGCACTATCAGAAGCTTTAGGGAGGAAAACCTAAGTGAAAAACACCAACTCTATGTCTTTAACGAGTTTAAAATCTGATTGAAAGATACATGTTTTGTTAATTTATGAAATTAAATTCTTATGTACCATGGGAGTGACACAAATAGGAACAAAAAAGGGAGACTAAGAATTCCTTATTATAAAGAAATAGAAATCAAGAAGAAATAGAAATCAAGATATTCAAAGCCATGAAGAAAGATCCATACTCTACACTGCAGAAATAAGGAGCCATTAAACATATTTAACTAGAAAGGACTGTGCTTTAAGAAGATTAATCTTTAACAGTGTATAGATTGAACTTAATGTAGAGCAATTAATGAAGGAAGATCAGTTTGTATTCACCTAGGTAAAAGGTATTGAGGATCAAAACTAGATTAATGGCAATATGAATTTAAAAGTTGCAAAAATTATGAGCATGATGATTTGAATTGCTATTCAATAATGAATTAAGAATGCAGACCTGACTGCATCTGATAGCTCTTATAACAATTAATATGCTCTAATCCAAATTTATTTTTTCCTAAATCTATAGTGAACTCCTTCTGCACTGATGTCCTTGGAGGGAAAGGAACTCTTACATAAAAACAACTATCTGCAGAGTAAAAGAAAGACAAAGGCTCCCATTTCCCTGCAAAGAGTAACCTGCCACTGTTATTGAGCCAAACTTATGTGGAGCCTGTCATTTTCTTAATACTTTGAAAACACGGTTCAAAGCAGGCAAGAATATTTGTGTAGCATGAACCACTGACCCAAGGAAGGGATTATAGAAATAGAAACAGAAATTTTCTAGGTTTAGGAGAATTTGTGAGCCTTTCTTTGCAAAATAAGGAAGTTAACTGAGGAAATAAGGGCAAATCTCATTTATAGACTAGATGGGAAATAAATCAAATTCTCAGCCACCCAAGAGGAGACTTCTCCTATTAGAAAAGATTAATTAAGAGCCTCTAGAGACTAAGAACAACCTTAGCTTCCATCTTAAATAATTTTAGGCACTGACCAAACATGAAGGTCAAGACTAAGAGTGGGAAATAGTTCATGAGGACAGCATATGGCCTCTCCAACTTTAGGGAGAAATACAAAAGCAATGTCAGAAGTATGACAAATATCAAGAGTATATTAAACCAACTGTATCCACATCTTGTACAACCTAACTCATGTCAGATTTTTTAACAATAACAAAAATCACTATTTTAATCAAGGTAAGTTTAAAAGCAAAGAAATTATTCAGAACATTGGCTGATAACTGCTTGCGCATACTCACCACATTATTCATTCATGGCAATAATTGAACTACCTTCAAAATCTCAGCAAGTATTGTTATACATGCACATGTACCCCCCCCCCCCCACACACACACACAAATACACATACAACTTTTTTTCTTCAATTGTACCTCTTGGAGAGTGAGGTCAAAATGGAAGTTTGTCTTTTTCTATTTGGCCATCTCTTAGTATCCTACATTTCAACAATCTCTTTTTCTCACCTCTCTCGAGATCAACTATTTCCTGCCAAGTTTCAATAATCCTGGTAGTGGTTTCCAAGTCATCACCAGATTCCTAGAGTTTGGAAAGGTAGCTATAGTGTGGTTCAGAACCATAACAGGGAATAAACCGTCCTTTACAAACTTTTGAGGAACTTTCATGAGAGCTATCCTGCAGAAAATTTGGTTAACTAGAGAAGAAAACAAACAAAGAAGATCAGAATCTCCCCTCCCAAACTGTCTTTCCCCTCATTCTCACCACTGTTTTATGGACTCTGGTGCAGACAGTTTAGTACCTTAAGACTAAAAAGATAATATATAAAAGCTTTGCAATGCTCATCTTTCAAACAGTGTAACTGTGACTACCAAAGTCCAGTGAACGGTGAACTTAAGTTTTATGCAACCATAAAACCAAAGGAGTATAATTCTAATTTTAAAAAGTGATTTATATTTGGAGAAGGTACTTGTTTGATTTCATTCACTATCATTTATTAAAGTACTTTCATCAATATGACTTATCAAAGCTGAGTAGCCATGGACATGAGTCACACAAAATTCCTCAGGGTAGATCTTCTGAGAAAAGTGTAGTTGGATGACCGCCTTCAGCCACCACACTTCCAGAATCCACTAAAGCATTCATCCCAAGGCCACACTCACCAAGCTGATCCAAACCAATGACTGGACATGGTGGAGATAATAAGTCTGCACATGGGTCACATATGCACAACGTGGGACTCTTCTAACAGTGTATCTTTTATCTCAGACTCCCTATTGGTCTGGCACTTTTTTTGTAGCCTCATTTGTCAGTTTAAAGCTTTTTATGCCCAATTATTCCTTCCCCATCTCCTCTCACAGAAGTCAGACCCATGTCATGGTCCAAAGGCTTTTTTCATCTACTCTTGCTGTCTCTGCACTTTAACTGGGAGGTGTTTCTCCCCCTAAAAGCTCTTGTACTTCTAACATCTTGAGGTGTGCTTCTAGTATGACTCTTAGTGTACATGTATGAAAAAAGTTAACAAATTCTTTTAAAATCACTGAGATAAGTAAACTGTTAAATTTAACACCATCACCGAAACATGCATTTTTCCAGATTTCTCTTTTCCTTTCTTCTGGATCGTTTCTCTCTCTCTCTCTCTCTCAATTCTTTTGCCAGAGCCTGTCTATATTTTATTTTGACTAAGATAGGTAAAATGGAGTCAAGTTTGCCATGTATTTTCTAGGAACATTGACATGAGATGTACAGAGAGATAAACAGAGATCAGAGCAGCAGGTTAACAATAATCTGGTTTCAGTGCATACATCATTCCTTCATTAGCACCTGAGAAAGGGGAGGGAAGGATCAATGCGGTTTGGCTCTAAACTGGTTAGGAATGTTGAAAGTACAAGAGTGAGGGATGGAGAATTATCATGAAGCAGGGACTCCATTCTGAAAGTTAGCTCTCATCTGTTTTCCAGGACAAAAGAAGTTGTAATATTTATAATAATTGTAGTAATGTTTCATTCTACAAAAAGTGTATTTTAAAATATTTATAGAATAAGTAAAATAAGTAAATCCTGTTAAAAGAGATTGTCATTGAAGGCCATACTTAAATGTACTCTTTGGGTTCTTCAAGAGGAAATAAGCATTCAGATAATGGCAGATTCTCTTGATTACTGAAAATTATCACCCCTTTCCCTTATCATCATAACACTAAAATCCTTTGGGAACTCTTTGAAAAGAAATTTCTGGAAAAATGAAATGGAAGGGAATTCAAAATGCCAAGATAATCTGTTTTAGGTAACCATTTACACAGCTTGCACTTAGAACCAGGGTTTAGATTAACTGTTGCTTTGACATTGATAAAACTCCATATTCAGCAATGAGTTAGGAAAGCAAGATGTTATCAAGTATTGGATGCCACAAGCAAGGAGGAGTTACAGAAACTCTAGATCAAATAGTCGGATAAGTCTCCAAGATCATGATATACATGATTTTGTAATCAAATTGGAATTCATCTTAATTATTTTCTAAGATAAACTTTCATTTTGCCAAGTTATCACTTTCTAGTAAACTTAAAGAGTCCATATGTGTGGGGTAGGGGAGAGAAAGTCATCCATTTATTACTTAAATTTTCTAAGAATCATCCATATTGATCTTTCATTGCAGCTGGTTTCCTAATGCATTTAAACCATTGTGACATTGCAATAGGGATGTGAGTAGTTCCTCACATATTTAAAGAACATTGAAGAGTTTATACACATAAAATTAAGTAATTAAGATATGACTTATTATTTGTCAAACATCAGACTTTTGAAAAAAATCCAACTATATGTGATATATGTTATTTTTCAGGAGCTCCATATTTAAAATTTTAAATTTTACATGTTTAATTTAAATCAAGTAACATGTGGATATACTTAAAGAGTGAAAGTATTATGAAACCTAACCATAAAACTATTTCTTTGCCTGAAAAACTTTAATACATGTATCTAAAATTTGCTTATATTTCTATCATACATACATATGTTCGTGTATTCTTTACTATTAATTTAGAGAGAAAGAAAGAAAGAGAGAGAGAGAATGAGTAAGTGCAGGGGAGGGGTAGAGAGAGATGGAGGGAAAGAATCCCAAGCATGCTCTACAGTGTCAGCACAGAGCCTGATGGGGCTCAATTCCACAACCCTGGGATCATGACCTGAGCTGAAATCAAGAGTAGGACACTTAACTGAGCCACCCAGGTGCCCCATGGGGCACACACATATGTTCACACATACACACATATGTTCAAAGGTCAAAACTTTTAAAATGAATCTATCTTTCTATATGTCTATACTGTGCATAAGCTTTGGTCAATAATTTCACTTAAAAATCTAATGTATTTGCTGTTGTGTCATTTGCAATACTGGAACCTAGAAATATTCTTGAAAATCTATTAACAGAAGATGAATAGATAGTCTAGTAATGTTTTGAAATATTTGCATCACTTAGAAATAATGAAGTGGAAAGTTTTCCAAGACATGCTTTTATATGGAAAAGAGAAAAGCAGGGGGAAGAACCCCAAGTTGCAGAGGCAGAATAGCCTATTAAATAAGGTCACAGATTCTAAAACTAGACTAGCTGGGTTTGGATACTCATTTTGCCGCTCAGTAGCTGTATGGAGGGAAACGATTTTTACAATTGTTTCATAAAACAATTCCCTAATCTGTATGATGGTCAAATTAGTACTTACCTCACAGGGCCATCTTAAGGATCAGATCAGTCATTATATAGGAAAGAATTGTAACAATAATTGCTAAAATGTCATGACTAAATTAGTGTTTATTTCTATGTAGAATGGCTTAGTTTATGTTGCATGTACAGAGATACACAAACTTACTTATTCTATAGGAACATAAACATGTATGCAAGAATCAGAAAAATGCCTGTGAACCTACATGCCAAACTGATAGCAATGTGTAGCCATAGGCATTAAAGAAGATCCTTTGTTTTTTGAGTATTTTACATGCAAAATACAATGCATACATTATTTTGTGATTAAATCTTAAATATTTCCATCCAACCATGAAGTAACTTTAAAAAGTAATAAAGTTTACATTCATCTACTTATTGACATATTCATGCACATTTCATTAACTGCAAACAAGCAGATCAAAATATAGCCTTAATTGTATTACTGTAAACTCATTTACATAAAATTATGTGTTTATATTTGTGTATAGAGTGATAACATTAATAGCTAATCCATTTAGGTCATTTTGACCTTCTTTATATATAGACACATTTAAGTATAATTACATATATGCACACACATCTACCCATTAAAAACAAACTATAAAAGCTACCTTTTTGTGAAACAAGAAAACAATAGTAAAGCTAGTTAATTACACCATCATGCAACAGCCTGCATTCAATATGCTTATGCCAAGAGCACAGCCAAGTACCATTGATAAATGGAATGAATTAAGGAGATTATGAATGTACTCACCCACCAATCGCCTGGAGTCCAGAGAGTTTGGCAGCCTCCAAATCATTGCCACTTACTATTCGAGCCTTAAATGAAAAACAAGAGAAACACAAAAGAGAAAGAAACATTTAGCATACTATAGCTGCACACACATGAATTTGGGACACGCGTCAACTGCACTAGACATGTAACACCTAGTATGACAGATGCTAAGCAGGGTCAGCTCCAAGTCAAAGCTACTATGTTTTTGTGAGTGGAGGTTTTGAAATTAGCTGTCAGCATTTCAACAAAAGCACTGGCACAGTCCAGGAAAACATATTACTAATACTCTTTGCCCTTAAAACTTGCTATGTGCAGTGAACATGAATCAGTCAGGGAGATCATGATTAGCCAGACTTGAGAACAGATGCTGAGTTTGACCGTAGCAGACCCCTAGGTTGGCAAGTATAAGCTAAGTAAGCGCAGCTGGCAAGGTGTAACCTCTTCATAAATGCAACATATTGGGGGCACACTTAAAGGACAACCAAAGGATGGAAAGCTGGGATAACATGCACATTTCACAACTAAAACAGAGGAACCAAAATAGGTCTCATATGTCACAAACAAACATGTACAAAAGACAATATCCCTCAGGAGAGAAGAAAAAGTATGATTTAAAACCTTTTCATCCACAGAACTGCTATCTGAAAGAGAATCAGGAAAAGAAGGAATAAATGTTAGACAGAGTACTTTAAGAAATCATTTAAACATATACATGAACAAAGTGTTACTATTTTACATTGTTTAAAACCATAAACAAAACAGAATTGCAAGGCTGAACCCGGAGGGAAAAAGGATAGTTCATCCTCTTATTTGAAAGAGCTGAAAAATGTGCCCGAATGCTTGAAAAGTATCGAAGAGTGATTACAGGATTTAATGAGACAATGTGTCATATAGAGAAAAGAACGCTGTTGAATCAGAAGTCTTCAGAAGTGCTCTGCCACTTACTAAGCACATTGGGCAAACTACCAAATTCTCTGGAGTCTAGAGTCTAGACCCAACTCTGCAAAAAGTCATGAATTACTTTGCCTATTGGCCTACAAATAATGTTCAATCAATTGAGATCAAAATATGTGAATGTCAACCTCAGATGACTACATAAATTAATTAGGTCTTAGTAAAGGATTATTTATTTATGGCTTGTCATAGAGCTCAAGAGTTAACAGATATACTCCACTTTGCAAATAAAAGAACTGATGCCCAAAGCAGTTAACTGACATGATTAAGATTACAAAGCGAGTCAATGGCAGAAGTGGGACACAAATCGAGGGCTCCTGACCCCCTATCTGCTGCCCTTTAAATCCCATGTTCCAGGTAAATTGAACAAAACAGAGAGGGGTGGATGGGCCACAGTTCTCCAGTGCAATTTAAGAGACATCGAAGGGTCAGCATTCCTCTTGGGCCCAAGGAGACGAACAATGGACTCTTTCTGTTTTTAACTCAAGTCTGAGTCTGCCAGGGTCATCATGGCATGGTCCATTTCTATCTCACACAGTAATATTGCTCTTAAACTTATTAATTTTTGCTTATTAGCATGAAGCAAGAACTTCTCAACAAATACAAGTTGGCAGAAATCTAGAGCTAGAATGTCCTTGGGGTTCATGTAGTCAAAACCTTTCTTTTTTATGGATGAGCCCCAGCAATATAAAGATTTATCTAGGTCATGTAGCTCATTGACAACTTTTATTGATAAAAATCTGAAATGCATTTGTTTTCTTGACTAATTACGTATGGCTTGATTATTGTAACTATTTGTGTGCAGTATTTTAGATATTTCACAAACCTCAGAGTTAGATCTTTGACTATAAAACAAGATAACAGCACAAGTAGTAAAAAACCCATCTTATGAATAGCCATCAACATTTTAAGATACTGCATACAATATAGAAAATTCAGCATTAAGTAAAAATAATATACCATATCCATGGAAATTGTCACAAGCATAATTTTAAATCATAGAATAACTAATTTAATATGAGATATCAACTGGTCAGAAAATATACATCTACATTTCAATAAGTACCAAAAAGTTCTGTCATAAAATTTCAAAAAATTTTAAACATAAATCATATTGGAATGAATCTTATTTGAATTTAATATGTTAAAAAAATTTATTTCCAAAGACATAATCTTAAGTGTGAAATATTAGGTCATTCCCATTATCATTAAAAGAAAAAGAAAAATGTCCACAACCATCATTTTAACTTATTTCTTGAAATTCTGATCAATATTAAAAGCAGACCAATTTAAGCAAAATTAAACAATGTAAATGTTATAAGGCAGGACACAAAGTTGTTACTTTCAGGCATTATAATTTTAAACCCAAAAGACAAATCACCTGGAAAACTATTAACAGGTAGCAAAGTGAAGCAAACAGGTAGCAAACTAAAACAGGTAGCAAAGTGAACATTTAACCAACACGTAAACAAAAATAAGTTATTTTCTACAAACTCCCAGTAATTAGCTTGATAAATAATGACATGAGATCTGATTTCAAATACTCATAACTTTGACATTGTCTCCTATTAATAACGGACTTGTACATCAACCATTTCACTGAGTCATGGTAATATTAGAGTCATCAATTATTCTTCAGCTGTTAAATCTAATACATTTCAACTTTTTCATTCATTCTTCAGTGTTTCATTCACTCCTTCATTGAATACATATTTTTATTAATTACCAACAAACCTTTTTTGCTCACTCCTACTCCTTTCTTGTCCACCTGCCATACTATCCCCTTTGAAATCTTTCTAAATACAGATAAAATCACATCACTTCCCTTCCCTCATTAAACCCACCAATGTTACACAATGCCCAAACCAGAGAAAACAGATATACATCTACTGCAGGCTCATGAGTCCTCATTCACATACTGCACTTTGGCCACAATTAAATTCCTGTCACTTCATCTTTATGCCATGCTCTTTTAAATCTGTGTGCCTTTGTATGTTCCGTTTCCTTCCCTTACGACAGGTGCTTCACCTAGCTGTCTGTCAGCCTCCAAAACTCACTTAAAGCTTAACACTCTTTCCTGGAAAATTGTAACATATCAAGGATCCATGGCTGTGTGAATGAGCACTGCATGCTGCCCTCCTCCTGGCTAACCCTTATCTTTTGTCAGTTTCCTTATCAGCAATCCTAATAGATACAAGTTCCTTGATTTTATCTATTTTTAACCTTCTGTTTTTGTTTCTACTACTTTCTGAAATATAGTAGACACCAATAAATGTTTGCTGAAAATTGAGTGAACAACCTTAAAAAAACTACAATACATTATAGAAGTACCTAAAACTCCAAATAAAATTTATTTCATCTTCCTGGATAGAGAAAAGATAAATTCTTTTATAACAGATTTATAAGATATTATAGTTAAAATCCTAACAGCAAGTTGTTATAGAATTAATATTTCAAGTACGGGGGTGCCTAAGTGACTCGGTTAAGTGTCTGACTCTTGATTTTGGCTCAGGGAGCGTGGAGCCTGCTTAAAATTCTCTATTTCCCTCTGCCTCTCACCCCACTCATTGGCACACATGTGTGTGCACCCTCTCCCATCTCTCTCTCTCTCTCTCAAAAAAAAAAAAAAAAGTATTTCAAGTATAACTGGATTAATAAGTCAAAATACTTAAGACTTTTTAAAAGGATAATTAAGAGGAAAATCTGTAAGAATATTAAAGATCTATACTAATTAAAGCATTATTGTCCTGGCAAAATAGATGAAGAAGTTCAACAAAATTAGCTAAGTAACAAACCCTTGTACCTAAGAGTTCAACAAATAAGGAAGGATGGATTGTTATCAAAGGCAAAGAGACATACTGGTCAATAAATGACACTTAGAACATAGGTCAAATATCTGTATTATTTATTTATATCCTTATCTTACACATAGCCCATGAAGTTACAGATATATTAAATAAGTAAATAAGTAAAACTGGAAAAGAATATTAACTAACCCTAGGAATGAGAAGATACATTTACAGTTAGAGGCTTTGTTATGCCTATTTAGTGTTTTTGTATGTAAAAACAAAAAGAGGGGTTCCTGGGTGGCTTGGTCAGTTAAGCATCTGACTGGATCTTGATTTTGGCTCCACTCATGATCTCATGGTTCGTGAGATCAAACCCCACATGGGGCTCTATGCTGAGTGTGGAGCCTGCTTGGTATTCTCTCCACCTCTGTCTCTGCCCCTCCCTGATAGTGCTTGCATGCTCTCTCTCAAAATAAACATTAAAAAAAAATAAAACCAAAAAGAAAATGAAATGTATTTACTAAAAACACATGATAGTATGTTCAGAATATAAAGAACTCTTACAGGTCTCTAAAAATTTGAGCCTAATATCCCCCCAAACTGGTCAAGAATGTGACTGGATGATTCACAAAGTAGAATGCATGAACAATGATAAACTTATTAAAACTATGCTTCAGATTATAAAATTACTAAAGATCAGAATATTTTAATGGTATTAAAAATAATACCAAAGACGGTTGGTGGTCATTAATCTAATAGTGATGCATGGTTGGTGATAGTGAAAACTAATAGAATTTTTAGAAAAATTTTAGCGATGTCTAACAGTAGACTCTGTTTTGAAGAGAACTTTTTTTCAGTTGATGCTCAAAAAATTATTTTTGTTATGGATTATGCCCCCACCCCCAAATTCATATGTTAAGGTCCTAACCCACAGTACCTCAGAATGTAGACTTCTTTGGAAATACAATTGTTACAGCTATCATTAGTTAAGATAAAATCATCATACTGGAGTAGGGTTGTTCCCAATCCAATATGACTGGGGTCTTTATAAGAAGGATACATTTGGGGGCACCTGGGTGGCTTAGTCACTTAAGTGTCCGACTTCGGCTCAGGTCATGATCTCACGGTTTGTGGGTTCGAGCCCCGTACCCGGCTGGCTCTGTGCTGATGGCTCAGAGCCTGGAGCCTGCTTCAGATTCTGTGTCTCCTTTTCTCTCTGCCCCTCCCCCTCTCACATTCTGCCTCTCTCAAAAATAAACAAACATTTAAAAAAATTGAAAACAAAAAAAACATTTGGAGACAGGTGCACACACAAGACAAATGCCATCTGGAGATCGCAGCTCTGCTGCTACAAGTCAAGGAACTATCAAACAGACACTGGGAGAGAGGCTGGACACACCCTTGACTAGCATTTTCACAGGGAGCATTACCGTCTCAGCGTACCTTGATCTCAGACATCCAGCTTCCAGAGCTGTGAGACAATAGATTTCTGTCATCCTAAGTCACTCGGTTTATGGTACTTTGTTAATTCAGTCCTAGCAAACTAATGTAACTTTAAGTCATAAAGAAAAAATTAATGTGTAAAGATCTGTATTCTTTTATTATTTACTAATTGGAAAAACATACATGATCAAGTACAGAAATATGGGTTGAAAATAATGTTCTCTGACCTTGATTCAGTAATTTGAGACCATTAAAATAAACACATTTAAAATACTATATAAAAATATAGGAAATGTTTATGGTGTATATACATATATACATGTATAATACAGGTATAATATACATCATATATAAGTAAATATTAATTATACATGTTATGTATTTTTATCAGTATACCCATACACTCTCACTAAGAATAGCTTTGTTCCCTGCCAGTTGTCTTTTGTTACACATGTAGTTGTTTTTGCTTAGTCTGATCAAACCTCTGTAATTACAAAAACATACAAAAAAATGTAACAAACAAATTCTGTAATTACATGCTGGATACTTCTTATAAGGGTGCTCCCAATGCTCCTTGTCTCAAAAGTCTCATCATTGCCACAACAAGGTCATTTTGTACTTTAGTGACTTAATGATGTTAACATAAGGCCACAATGCATCCATCTACTTTATAATGAAACCTCCTCTATAAATAGGATATCGGTGAAGTTCCAGTGACTGTACAGTTTTTAATGTCTCGATATTCCATGAACTAGTTATTTTAAGAAATTTTGAACTTATAAAATCTTTACTAGGTGAATATCGCTCTTGTGTTCAACCACGCTGCATAGGAACCTAAAAAAATATAAATCTTAAGCTTATAGGAAAATCCCTAATTTAAGTGTGCCTCCTGACTACTAAACCCACCACCGTTTCTCATGTGAACATCCCTGAGAAGGGAATTTAAATGTGACTTAAGTCCCATCCATGTTGCTACAAAAGGCCATATTTCATTTTTTCTCATTGCCACGTAGTATTCCTAGAGACTGTTAAAAACTGAGAACAAACTGAGGGTTGATGGGGGGTGGGAGGGAGGGCAGGGTGGGTGATGGGTATTGAGGAGGGCACCTTTTGGGATGAGCACTGGGTGTTGTATGGAAACCAATTTGACAGTAAATTTCATATATTAAAAAATAAAAAAATAAAAAAAAAATAAAAAAAAAAATAAAAAAAAAAAATAAATGTGACTTAAGTCAACATATGACCTCCTGAGCATTCACTTTCCCTTCATATGTAGATGAAATAAAGGGGTTTGCCCAGTATGTAGCTAAAGCTTCTAGCTCTAAATTCTATGATTTTGTTTCTCAATGTGTAATTTATTTTCAGTTTAACAAGAAATATTTACTCGCCAATTATCACCAAAAATATTAATATCTACCACCTAAATTTGAGATATTTATAATTATTTCACAATTTAGAATAAAAGTAAAAATCGTGTTTTCTCTCTTGGTATTTTATCCTTGTTATATGACACTTTTTGAAGAAAGTTTGAATGTAAGAGATTTCAAAATGTATCAAGAATCTGAGTTCTGGAGGCCTAGCTAGCTTAGCAATTTTCCTAAACTCTTTGTTCCAACGTCCTTCTTTGCCCTCAGAGCCTTCAAGGATAATGTAAATCACCCACTAGTGATAATATTGTTCACTATTCACTTTGGAAACAGGCTTGCATTATTTGCCAGCATATCAAAATACATGACTTTTAAAACATGTATACTATGCCTGAAAGTCATGAGATGGGAGCTGAACCGTCCACAGAAAAACCTATATTGTAATTAGGGGCTTGCTGAGTTGTCATTAACCTTTACAGAGTACTTACTATGTGCTAGATATTCTGCAGAGCACTTTATCTGCTCTTTTATTGAATCTTGGCAACTGTCTTGTGAGGCTATCAATATTCATTAGATCTTGCCAGAGCAGAGGAAATCCTTTGTTCTGGCTCTCATTTCAGGTGCAATTCTGGATATAATGGAAGGGGTGCTGAGTGAGAGATTCACATTCATATCTCATACACTTTTTTTGTTCAGTTAGGGGCTGGCGGCAGGGGGCATAACCTGAAAAACTGAGTCACAACAAGAACATGCTATGTTAAGGATATATGAAAGATACGAACATGTTGATATGGGAGCATGAAGAAAAGATCTAACGCTGCAGCCAGAGAGGACATTGGGCTTGTAAACAATTCATGGGGATAATGATTTAGAATGGTGTTTGTCAGTTGAATGAAGGCATTCTTAGAGGGAAAAAGTTTTGCAGAGGCTTTGAAGCTTTAAGGACTGTGGGGCATTAGGAACTGAAACGTGGGAGTGTGAAAGTAAAGAATTATAAGAAATAAAGCATAGATGGATAGGATTTATTGCATAAAAATCTTGATATATTCCATTAAGCAATTTAAATTATACTCAAATTGTAATGTACAGTCACAGATTGTTTTCAAGCAAGACACTGACATGTGACATGATCAGAATTTTATTTGGTTCTTTAAATATCTAGGCCAGTCCTCTGGACAATAAGGCAGAATAAGATGATATGAGAAAGAGTCTGCTCTCTGGCCCACCTATACCACAATTCTACACACATGCACAAATGCTATGTAACAATTTTTTAAAGTCATCTCTACACCCAACATGGGGCTTGAACTCACGACCCTGAGATCAAGAGTCACATATTTCACCAACTACGCCAGCCAGGTACCACAACTATATACTAATTTTAATATGTTGTATACCTGAAAATAATGTAACACTATGTGTCAACTATACTCAAAATATTATTTACAAAACTTTAAAACCTGTCTAAGTTTAAAACAAAAACAAACATAATCTCCCAATCACCACATATGAAGTAGCAACTCAAAAATAATGGTGAATGAAGTCAAGGCCAAAATTGCTCTCAGGAGCACTGGAACAATTTATTTATTCAGCAAATATTGATACAGTGACCCCTACGTGCTAGGCATTGTGCTAGGGAATATGGATAGAATACTTGAAAATAAAGATAAATATCACCATTTCTCATAGAACTATAGAACTATGGTAAACCCACACTGCATAATCTGTGCACAAATAAAGCTAAAACTTATTTTTTTATAATTTAAAAATATTTTTAATATTTAGTTTCCAGAGAGCACAAACAGGGGCGGGGCAGAGAGAGGGGGAGACACAGAACTTGAAGCAGGCTCCAGGCTCTGCGCTGTCAGCACAGAGCCTGATGCGAGACTTGAAGCCATGAAGCCACCAACCATGAGATCAAGACCTGAGCCAAAGTCAGATGCTTAACTGACTGAGCCACCCAGATTCCCCAAAGCTAAAACTTTTAGAGCTACCTGAATAAAAGAGTGAGTTAACACAATGTCAACACTTAGAATGTAAATGTATGAGATAAACACTAGGAGAATGGAGAAACAATGAGGAAATTTTCCATCTACCTAAAAACATAAATGGAAAAAGTTTACTGGTCATTAAAGATACCTCAGGCCAATACCAAGTGTGGGTTCAGAATTCACATCAAACTGCAATATGTTTTCTCTTTTCACATTAAATACTGTTAAAGACTGATAATGCATCTGGCCACAAAAGAAACCTCAATATATTCTATAAAAGTGGTATCATCAAGAGCAATTACATAAGAAATCAACAGCGGGTTGGCAACTTAAAACCACCACCACCAGCAACAAAAAACTATGGAGACATAAACATTCCCTAATATGATATGGGTAGGAAAAACAGAAACAGTGGAAATTATGAAATATTTATACCTAAACTAATATTAAACATACATCTACACATACATGTAGATGAATATTAACTTCTGAGATAAATCTGTTTTAAAAGGAAGTTCAGAGCCTTAAATGTTTTAAATATAATTTAAAAATTAAAATAGACAAGATAAAAATTCAATTCAAGAAGGTACAAACAAGAATCATAGAATAACAATCAGGATAATAAAGATGCAAATTAATTTTGTAAAATTGTTTCTGAAAAATATGACAACTGTGAAATGTTATCTCATTGTGTCTTTGACTTGCATTTCCTTGATCATTAGTGATGCTGAGCATCTTTTCATGTGTTGTTGGCCATCTGTATACCTTGCTTTGAAGAAATGTCTTTCAGGTCCTCTGCCCATTTTTTAATTGGACTTTTTTTGGTGTTGAATTTAAGAATTTTTTTAATGTTTATTTTTGAGGAAGTGAGTGAGCAATCAAGCAGGGGAAGTACAAGAGAGAGGGGGACACAGAGGATCCAAGCAAGCTTGTGCTGACAGTAGAGAGCCCAACACAAAGTTCAAACTCACAAACCATGAGATCATGACCTGAGCCGAAGTTGGATGCTTAACTGACTGAGCCACTCAGACACCCCTAATTATAGAAGTTCTTTATATTTTTTGGATATTAACCCTTAGCAGACATAAAACTTGCAAATATCTTCTCCCCATTTAGTAGGCTATGTTTGTGTTTTGCTGATGGTTTCCTTTGCTGTGCAAAAGCTTTTTATTTTGATGTAGTCCCATTAATTTATATTTGCTTTGGTTTCCCTGGTCTTAAGACACAGATCTAAAAAAAAATGCTACTATGGCTAATGTCAAAGAAATTACTGCCTGTGTTCTCTTCTAGGAGTTTTATGGTTTCGGGCCTCACGTTTAGGTTTTTAATCCATTTTGAATTTTGTTTTCTTTTTTTGTATGGTGTGAGAAAGTGGTTCAGGTTCATTATTTTTCATGCAGCTGTCCAGTTTTCCCAATACCATTTTTTGAAGAGATTGTCTTTTTCCAATGATATATTCTTGCTTCCTTAGCCATAGATTGACCATGTAGGCATGGGTTTACTTCTGAGCTCTCTATTCTGTTCCATTGATGTATGTGTGTATTTAATGCCAGAATCAAAGAGACAAGAGATAACAAGTGTTGGTGAGGATGTGAAAAAAAAAGGAACACTTGAGTACTATTGGTGGGAATGTAAACTGGTGCAGCTGCTGGGGAAAAGAGTACAGAAATTCCTCAAAAAATTTAAAGTACCATATGAGTTAGTAATTCTACCTCTAGGTGTTTACCACAAGAAAATGAAAAGATATATGCATCCTTATGTTTACTGCAGTATTATTTAGAATAATATAGACAACTGAAGTGCCCATAGACACATGAATGGACAAAGATATTCACACACACACACACACACACACACAGGAATATTACTCAGCCATAAAATAGGATGAGACATTGTCATTTGTGACAACAAAGATGGACCTAGAGGGTCTAAGTGAAACAAATTAGCCTAAGAAAGAGAAATATGATTTCATCTTATGTAGAATCTAACACACACACACACACACACACACACACACACACAAATGAACAGAAAGCAGAATCAGACCTATAAATACAGAGAGCAAACTGATGGTTGCCAGAAGAGAGAAAGGTGAGGGGATGGGGAACATGAATGAAGGAGAGTAGCTGATACAGGATTCCAGTCATGGAATGCCTAAGTTATGGGAATAAAACGTATGGCATAGGGAATATATTCAATGATGTTTTCATAGCATTGTATGGTGACAGATGGTAGCTATTCTTGTGCTGAGCATAGTATAGAGAGTTGTTCAATCACTGTGTTGTACACCTGAAACTGATGTAAAATTATGAAGCATACTCAAAAAAGTTATGAAAGAAGAACACTTCTTGAAAGCATTAAATCAAAGTACAATTCTTTAGCAAGACTGGTTAAAAAGAGGGAACGTATATATGAAAAATATCATTATGTAAAAAGGGTATTAACTGAAGATTCAGTGGAAAATTTTAAAAATTTAAAAGTATGCTATAAACATCTTCAAGTAAATAATTGCTAAAACCTGAAGGTAATTTTCTAAAAGCATTAACAAAGTATAAAATTTCTAAAAGATATTACTAACATTTATACAAAAATATAGAAAACTAAAACTATTCCTAAAGAACTTTAATCAATAGGAAAATAGCCCCGCAAAAGAATGCCAAATGATTTTTTAAAGTTTTATCAAGTCTGTATGGAAGAGATAATACCAATTATATATAAATTTGACTAGAGAAGTAAAATGAACACATAGGATGTAAACAGGAAAAAATGTACATTTTCCAAAGCTAGTATAAGCTTGCTATTAAAATCAGAAAAGGATAGTATAAAATAAGATTATATATCAGTATGATATAGGAGAGCTCATAAAAAAAATCCTAAAAAAACTTTTGCATTTGATCCAGCATGGGTGTACACATTTACCCAAATTGGGTTTATCCCCAAAATAAAATAGCGCTTTAACAATATAAAAATCTATCCGACTTTTGCTTCCAGAAAAAAAAAAAAAAATGGATAGACTTACTTTCCCTATTATTTCCACTAAATACAACTAAAATCTTAGGACATATTATATCAAATAAACACATATAAAGCTCTGAAGTTTGGGTAGAAGACATACTGGCCAGTGACTGTGGCCTCAAAGTAGAATACAGTGATGGATGTTCTGTTTGCTTCCAAACACGGCAACCCAAGGATATCAATGGTGCAGACATGAAAGGCTTAAAGGAAAGCCTATTCTAACAGGGAAACCAAGATAGGGACAGGCCAGCAAGACAGACCTTTTGACAATAATTAACCCACTCAAGCCAAACACCACACACACAAAAAAATCTGTGGCCCCCATTTCCACTGTCAGTGAAGGTCAAAAGGAGTGCTTAGACATCTACACTTGCCAGGCTGTAAAGAGGTACTCCAGTCCCCCATATTGGCTGAAGTGCTTTCAGAGAAGGCCAAATTAGAGAGTTGGAAATCACACCAACAACAGCCTCAACTTCTCCCCTACCTAAGTAGTTATGAGGCACCCTTTCCCTCCTCAATGGAGTGGTATTAGAAGAGGTCTAGTGGAAAGTCAGGACTTTCATCACTGCTCAGCCATAATAAAGTCACCCACTCGATGTCAGTGGTGTCTACATAGGAAGAAGCAATTAGACACCTGTTCCCATCTAAGCTAGGGTGGTATCAGCAGAAACCCAGTGGGAAGCCTCAACACCCTGTCATGCCCACAGCAGGAACAAAAAAGTTCCCTCTCCTCATTATCTATGTAAATGAAGTAGAAAACCTCATCTCCACCTAGAAGAAAGGAGTCTAGTTCTCAAAAATTGGAGCACTGTCAGACAAGATAAAATACAAGATTTAAGTAAGACCCAAAGTCATACAACATAACACCCAAATGTCCATATTAAAATCACTTGTCATGTGAGGTACCTCTAACTGAATGAATAAAAACAACAGATGCCAATGTGATAACACAGATGTTAGAAATATCTGACAAAAATTTTAAAGCAGCTAATAAGAAATGTTTCAACAATTATAAATATGTCTGGAACCAATCAATAGCAAGTTTTACTGAAGGAGTAGATAGTCTCAAAGAAATCAAATATATAAAAAATGGAAATTTTAGAAATAAAAAATACAGCAACTGAAATATTACTAAGTGGATAGACTCAACATCCACTTGAGAGAAAAATTAACGAACCTGAATATAAAACAGTAGAAATTATACAGTCTGAACTACAGAGCCTGAGAAAAGTTTTAGGGACATACATAATTCTGGAAAAAAATATACATATAAAGATAATATTCATCTCATTGGAGTTCCAGAAAAAAACAGAAAGAGGAATAGAATTCTGAGTCTACTCAAACTGCTATAACAAAATACCACAGAGTGAGTAGCTTAAGCAAGAGACATTTACTTCTCAGAGTTCTGGAGAGTGGAAAGCCCAGGATCAAGGTGCTATAAAATTTTATTCTTGATAAGGGCTCTTTTCCTGGCTTGCAGAGGTCCACCTTCTTACTGTATCTTCACATGACAGAGTGAGGTGTGACCTTTCTTCCTATTCTGATAAGAACACTGATCCCACATTGGGCCATATCCTCAGTACCGCATCAAAACCTAATTAACTCTCAAAGGCCCCACTTTCAAATACAATCACATTAGGACTTAGAGCTTCAACATTTTAATTTTGAGAGGACACCAACTTTCAGACCGTAACAGAGCTGAAAATGTATTCAATAAAAAAGATGACTAAAAATTTCTCCAAGTTTGGCAAAAATTAAAACACAAATCTGCAGAATAAGCTGAGCAAACCATAAACAGGACAAAATGAAAAATTCATGTCAAGACACATCACAAACTCCTGAAAGCCAAGAGCAAAGAAAAAATGTTAAAGGCACTGAGAGCAGTGGTACATGATCCATAGGGAATAAACAGTTTGAATAAGAAAGGATTTCTTAGTAGAAACCACAGGGGCAGAAAGAGATGGAAGAACACTTTTCAAACATTGAGAGAAGAAAATGATCAACCCAAGATTCCATATTCAGGGCAAATATATCTTTAGGAATTAAGTGAAAATCAAGACATTCTCAGATGAAGGAAAAATATGAGACTTTATAACAAGCCAACTCACTTTAAATGAATGGCTAAAATATATTTCTCAACAGAAAGGAAATGACAAAAGAAGAAATCTTGAAACATCCAGAAAGGAAAATGAAGGATAAGTGCAAAACTGTGGGTGTATGTAATATGCTTTCCTTTTCCTCTTGAGTTTTCTGCATTATGTTTGATGGATGAAATAAAAATTTTAACACTATCTGATTGGGTTGTATACAGAGGAAATATTTAAGGCAATTTTACTTTAAATGTGAGGGAATAAAGGGAAATAGTGTTAGATAAGCTTTCTGCATTTCACTTTAATTGGTAAAATGTATACAGCAACCAACTTGATCAATTGTATATGTATATAATGTGTATTAGGCAAATTAATGGCCCCCAGAGACAGCCATGTTACAGTTCTTGGAAACTTAATTTATTACTTAACATGGAAAAGGGAAATTAAAGTTGTAGATAGAATTAAGTTTGCTAATCAACTGACCATAATATTGAAATATTATGAAGAGTTATCTGGTGGATGCAATGTAATCAGAAAGACCCTTAATATGGAAGAGGTAGGTAGAAGAGTGAGGTCAGAGTGATTCAGTATTATAAAGCTCAATATGGAGTCACTGGTTTTGAAAATAGAGCTAAACCTTTATGAGCTAAAAAAAATGTATAAGTACATCTAAAAGCTGGAAAAGTAATTGAAACAGATTCTTTCCTAAGCCTCCAGAAAGGAATATAGCTGTACTGATACCTTAACTTTATTCCAGCAAACCTATAACAGACCTTTCACTTTCAGAATTTTAAGATAAAAATTTGTGTTTGTGGCAATGTTTTAAGGAAGCAATAAAAAACTTAAACATAATTCAATACCTAGAGCAGCCACTAAAAAATCTATATAAAGAAATACACTAAAAAATTTAATATTTACAAGTAACCTACAGAAATGCAGAAAAGTTAGAGAATGAAACCAAAGAAAACAAACAGAAGACAAAGAATAAAGTGGCACATTTAAGCCTTATCAATAATTGCATCAGGGGTACCTGGGTGGTTCAGTCAGTTGAGTGTATGACTATGGCTGAGGTCATGATCTCACAGTTCATGAGTTCAAGCCCCACATCAGTCTCTCTTGCTGTCAGCACTGAGCCCACTTTGGGTCATCTGTCTCTCTCTCTGCCCCTCCCCTGCTTGTGCACGGCATGCTCTCTCTCAAAAATAAACAAATAAACATTAAAAAATTAATAATTTTATTAAATGTAAATGATCTAATGGAACCACAAAAGGCCCCGAATAGCCAAAGTAATTTTGAAGAAGAAGACCAAAGCAGGAGGCATCACAATCCCAGACTTTAGCCTCTACTACAAAGCTGTCATCATCAAGTCAGCATGGTATTGGCATAAAAACAGACACATAGACCAATGGAATAGAATAGAAACCCCAGAACTAGACCCACAAACGTATGGCCAACTCATCTTTGACAAAGCAGGAAAGAACATCCAATGGAAAAAAGACAGTCTCTTTAACAAATGGTGCTGGGAGAACTGGACAGCAACATGCAGAAGGTTGAAACTAGACCACTTTCTCACACCATTCACAAAAATAAACTCAAAATGGATAAAGGACCTGAATGTGAGACAGGAAACCATCAAAACCTTAGAGGAGAAAGCAGGAAAAGACCTCTCTGACCTCAGCCGTAGCAATCTCTTACTCGGCACATCCCCAAAGGCAAGGGAATTAAAAGCAAAAGTGAATTACTGGGACCTTATGAAGATAAAAAGCTTCTGCACAGCAAAGGAAACAACCAACAAAACTAAAAGGCAACCAACGGAATGGGAAAAGATATTTGCAAATGACACATCGGACAAAGGGCTAGTATCCAAAATCTATAAAGAGCTCATCAAACTCCACACCCGAAAAACAAATAACCCAGTGAAGAAATGGGCAGAAAACATGAATAGACACTTCTCTACAGAAGACATCCGGATGGCCAACAGGCACATGAAAAGATGTTCAACGTCGCTCCTTATCAGGGAAATACAAATCAAAACCACACTCAGATATCACCTCACGCCAGTCAGAGTGGCCAAAATGAAGAAATCAGGAGACTATAGATGCTGGAGAGGATGTGGAGAAACGGGAACCCTCTTGCACTGTTGGTGGGAATGCAAATTGGTGCAGCCGCTCTGGAAAGCAGTGTGGAGGTTCCTCAGAAAATTAAAAATAGACCTACCCTATGACCCAGCAATAGCACTGCTAGGAATTTATCCAAGGGATACAGGAGTACTGATGCATAGGGGCACCTGTACCCCAATGTTTATAGCGGCACTCTCAACAATAGCCAAATTATGGAAAGAGCCTAAATGTCCATCAACTGATGAATGGATAAAGAAATTGTGGTTTATATACACAATGGAATACTACGTGGCAATGAGAAAAAATGAAATATGGCCTTTTGTAGCAACATGGATGGAACTGGAGAGTGTGATGCTAAGTGAAATAAGCCATACAGAGAAAGACAGATACCATATGGTTTCACTCTTATGTGGATCCTGAGAAACATAACAGAAACCCATGGGGGAGGGGAAGGAAAAAAAAAAAAAAAAAAAAAGAGGTTAGAGTGGGAGAGAGCCAAAGCATAAGAGACTGTTAAAAACTGAGAACAAACTGAGGGTTGATGGGGGGTGGGAGGGAGGGCAGGGTGGGTGATGGGTATTGAGGAGGGCACCTTTTGGGATGAGCACTGGGTGTTGTATGGAAACCAATTTGACAGTAAATTTCATATATTAAAAAAAAAAATGTAAATGATCTAAATTTATCAAATAGACAGGGCACCGAGGTTGCTCAGTTGGTTAAGCATCTGACTTGATTTCAGCTCAGGTCACAATCTCACAGTTTGTGGACTGATCCCTGTGTTGGCCTCTGCACTGACAGCACAGAGCCTACTTGGGATTCTTGTTCTCTCCCTCTCTCACTGCCCCTCCCCCATTTGTGTGCACTGTCTCTCAAAGTACATAAACTAAAAAAATAAATGTATCAAATAAAAAACTGAATAGAATGGATAAAAAACACCATGACCTAACTACATGCTTAGGAATTCAATTCAAATATAATGATAGAGGCAGGCTAAAAGTAAATAAATGGAAAAAGATATACTATACAAACGACCAAAAGAATACAGTAGTAGATAAACTAACATCTGACAACATAGACTTCAGAGCAAAAACAAAACAAAACAACACTAACAGACACACACTGTATAAGAATATAAAAGTAAATCCACCACCAGGAAGATATAACAATCTAAAAAATATTAAGAAAACGCAGAGCTTCAAAGCATGTGGGGCAAAAGCTGATGTTACTGAAAGGAAAAGTAAACAAATCCAGTTATTGTCAGAAACTTAAATCCCCACCCTACAGTGATGAGAGTAAGCAAAATATTAATACATGCAAAGGTATACCATGAATTGGAAGCCTTGAGACACCAAAATGCCAATTGTCTCCAATTATATATATATTTTTTCAAGACTTATTTTACAGTTAAGATTGTGTGGTATCAGTAGATAGAATGAAATATTGATCAATGCAACAAAATAGAGAACCCAGTTAAAGATCCACACAACTCTTTTTTTTTCCCACAAGGATGCAAAAGCAACTTACCAGAGGATAGACTTTTCAACAACAGATCCTCGAGTAACTGGATATTTACGAGCAAAAACACTATTCTCAACCTAAACCTCACATTTTATGCAAAAATTATCTCAAAATTAACCATGCATTTAAATATAAAGCATAAGATTAAAAAATCTTAACTCAGGACAACGTCTTTAAGACACACAGCTTGGAGAAGAGTTTTTAATCATGACAGAAAAAAAGAAAAGTCAATAATTTGACCTTAAAAATTTTGCTCTTGGAAAGCCCCTGTGAAAAGGATGTAAGGAAAAGCTATAAATTGGAGGAAAATATTTGCAAACCATATACTCAACAAAGAATTACTTCCCGCGATTTCTAAAGAACTCTAAAATCTCAACAGCAAACCGCCACCATACATACACAATTAAAAAATGGGCAAAAGATGTACAGACATTTCACTAAGGAGGACATATGAATGATGAACAAGTGCATCAAAAGATGGTTAGTAGCACTAGATATTCAGGATATGCAAATTGGAGGCATGATAAAATATGTCCATGCACCTATTAGAACAGTTACGTAAAAACATTGACAATACCAAAATGTAGAAAGGATGCAATAAAACCAGGTCTCTGATACATTGTCAGTAGGAATATAAAATACAGTAACTCTCAAGTAGTTTGATCATTTCTTATAGAATTAAATGTACCTCTACAATACAGCCAGCAATGTTGCTCTCAGGCATTTATCCTAAAAAAAAAAAAAAAAATGAAACATCCACACAAAAAATTACAAATGACTGTTCTTAACATCTTAATTTTGATAGCCCCAAACTGGAAACAATAAAAATGTCCCTCAAGAGGCAAAAAGTTAAACTGTGATACCTCCCTATCAAGGAATACTAATCAGCAATAAAAATATGCTAATATCCACAGCAACTTAGATCTTAAGTGTATTAATTAAAAAGAAAAAAGGTATCCAGATGAAAGATATTATATGATTACATGCATGTAAAATTATACTGTTAACAGGTTAGTGGTTACTAAGGGTGCTATGCATGGTTAAACAGGGAAGGGAGAGGTCAGAGAGAGTACAAAGGGATAGCACAGAGCATGATGGAATAGCTCTGTATTTGGATTGCAGTGACAGTTATACAATCTACACATGTGATATAATGACAGATACGTACCCACATTGTACCAGTGCCGAATTCTTGGTTTTTATATTGTGCTCTGATTATGTAACATATAACTATTGGGGGAAACTGAGTGAAGGGTACATTTGATCTCTATAGTATCTTTCAATGTCCTGTTAACCTATCATTTTTTTAATTAAGCAGTTTAAAAAATCTGCTAAAAAATGAATTGTATTTAATCAAAACTTAAAAATTCTGCTGTTCAAAACACACCATAAAAAATGAAAAGAAACAAACTGAAAAATGAAAAAGGCACAAACTGAGCAAAAACACTAAAATGTGAGGGGCGCCTGGGTGGCTCAGTTGGTTTGGCGACCTACTTCGGCTAGGTCATGATCTCACGGTTTGTGGTTTCAAGCCCTGCATCAGGCTCTGTGCTGACAGCTCAGAGCCCGGAGCCTACTTCTGATTCTGTGTCTCCCTCGCTCTCTGCCCCTCCCCCACTCATGCTCTGTCTCTGTCTCAGAAATAAACATTAAAAAATTTAAAAAAAAACATTACAATATGAATTTCATTTATACATATATATGCACTTATACATATACATATGTACATACGTACACATATCATTATAAAAGTATACTGTATTTATAAAATTGTAACTAAAATATTAAGTAGAAACCCAATTTAAAGTTGGACCAAAAATCTGAACAGATACTTCACACACAAAAATGCATTAACAGTCAAAAAGTACAATAAAGATGCTTGTCATCATTAGTAATTGGGGAAATAAAACTTAAAACCACAATTAGATACTATGACTTTTACTGCAAAATGGTTGAAATTAAAGACTGACAATAACAAGTGTCGGTAAGTATGTGAAGCAACTCAAACCTGCTACCCTAAGAATGTAAAATGCTATGATCACATTGGAAATCAGGTAGTTATTTCTTAAAAATTTAAATATAGTGCATCCAAACCTAAATGTAAACAAACTGAAAAAAATATATATATATACACACAAATATATATATGCACACATATATATACATATACACACATATACATATATACATACATATATACATATATATGTGTGGTGTGTTATATTATTCTATTTATATATTGTCATAAGACACAGAAAGCATAAATTATCAAGAATAGGAAAATACATGTATCACATTGGAAGTAAAGAAACAACAACAGAACAGGAAAATACATTTCCAACATACAACAGAGGATTAGCTTGGCCTCCATTGAAGAATTTGAAGAAAAACAACCCAGTAGAAAAACTGCATGTTGAAACGCATTTCCTAACAGGAAATTAACATAGGAAAAGGTGCTCAAACTCTTCAACTATGAGCATTGTTCAAGTTAATATTAAGCACTGATATATCACTTCACAACCACTGGAATGGAAAAGAAAATGAAATATCTCAGACTGTCATGTTGTTATGGACTGAAACTTTCAAGAAGTACTGGGTTAAAAATTTATACAACCACTTTTGAAAATGAAATCGCAGTTTCTAGGGAGGTTGAAATTTGCTCACCCTATTGCCCAACAAATCTTTTAGGTATGTGACATGAACAAACTCTTACACTTAGGTAGCAGATTGCATATTAAAAGATGTTTACTACAGTATTTGTAATAGGAAAAAATATTACATAGTATTCCCTATTAGAGAATTTTGATATGTTTATATGGTCAAATACATTAAAATGAATTAATTAGATCAATTGGCATCAATGCGAGTTGTTTTAAGAACATAACATGGAGTTTAAAAAGTTGCAGAATCATCTAGTATGGGGCGCTCGCTTTGTCAGCACATATACTAAAATTGGAATGATACAGACAAGATTAGCATGGCCCCTGCTGAGGATGACAGAATTATCTAAAATGGCATCATTTTATTATATTAAGGGATAGGAAAACTTTAACATATACTGGAAGAGTACATAAGATTTTTTACAGTGATTGTCCCTAGGGAATGAAGGAATGGTGACTAGAGAGTGAAATAACCTTCAAAGAGGAGCAGTAGCTCCTTTTACGTCTCCCTGTGTACTAGCAAACATTCCTCTCTGCCTTCCATAACTGGCCCTATGTTCCCTCAAATATTCTTTGGTTTTTCCATTTACCAAATCTTACCATACTTTGATGATATCCCATCCATTACCCATGGGGTAAAGCAGACTATAGAGCAAATAATATGGAAATATAATTGCTTGTTGGGATCATAGGATCTCAGAACAAAAGGCTTTTAGAGAATCATGTTTCCTAGTGGGCTTCAAACTGTGTTATGAAAAGCGCTGGAGTTCCGACAGAGGCTTCACTGGGCAAGGAAGGGCTTGGCAGGTAGGACTCTGCACCCACTGCCTCTGATTGAAGAACAGCAATACTGACTTTATCTGCTTTATAACTAGGTTCTAAAGATTTTGTTTCCAAAAACAGTTCTCTTAAAAAAGCATATGAAAACCACTGAGTTTAGGTGTTATTTTTTCCAAGAAAATAATAAGTTAATGTCATTTCCTAGCAAGGTTACACAACTCTTCTATGTTCAACAGATTTGATGTTTATGGAACCCTTGTTACAATGGGAAACTGTTAAGGTATGTGGGAACCTTTCGTTTCTAATATCTACCTCATCATATATAAACAGAAGGATGCTTTTCCAAGTGTCAAGTCAGGAATGAAATACTTATGTTTAATTTACCAACACAGCAATTCTGAAATAAATTCAGGGAGAGAGGGGAAGGTAGAATTCACTCCCTCAAATTTTGCAGTGCGCATCACACCCTGCTCTTTCGGCATGAAGAAAAAGATTCATCATCAACTGTCTTGGGCAGAACTTTTTGATGCATTTAACCTAGTGATATCCCTGTAAGTAAGCATTATGTGTTAAAAACATGCAATAGGGTGTGAGCTTTCAGAAAGCAACTGTTTAATATGAAATTGCAGGAGAAAGAACTAAGTCATCAGCTTTCCATCCCTGCCCATTAGTTTGGTAACCTCTACTGAAAGTCATTCATGAAGTTAATAAATTCTCTTCAAGGAATCACTAAAAAGGGGGTAATTATATTAAGGCACCAAAGTTCCTGAGCAAGAAAATTCACAACAAAACAACTTTGATCTTTGCTCCAGGCTCTGCTTAATGGTCCAGAAAACTAATAATCATTAATTTTCACAAAAGATGTCATATGGCTAGAGCTATAATGTTAAAATAATATTCAATTATATTTTTCTATCAAGTTAAAGCCCTTTTAATCATTTGGAAACCAATTACCACAAAATGCATTATTTTATTCTTGTAAAATCTTCCCTCCTAGTCTTCAAAATACGACAGCAATTTCACTTCCCAGGATACACACTGAGAACACAGAAGTTGATTTTGCATTCAGGTCTCATTTGACCTAACAAATAGAATAATAACACTTTTTTCTACTCCTCCTGGTATGGAATTTTTGCAAAGTACTATTTGCCTCTCGCACAATTTCTGAGATTCATAATTATCTACTAATACTTCTACTTTAAACAGAAGACCTGCAACCATACTTAGAACTGATGTTTATATCAGACCTCTTCTTGATTGCTAATGCCTAAGGAAGAAGGGATAGCCACAAAGCAGAGTGACTTTGATAGGGAAGAGTTGTCACATTCTGTCTTAACAGATATGTCAGGGGGAGAAGGAATATTCACCCAAAGTATCTCCATCCCCATCCCTGCAACTTACAATCCACATTATTTCATGAATCTACCTGTTATCAAGGAGTGCCTGTGCACACAGAGCTCATGAGGTATGGATTATGCTGAGTGAAGATTAAATACAAAATTATTTCTCTTAGAAAATATAGTTTGTAAAAGTTTTGTCATTGCTGGCACAGAAGTTGAGATTCTTAACTTTCAGTTTTCTAAATTGTTAGCTGGAGGCTGAGACAGCCATACATGGAAAACATTTTTAATCCTAGGAAACATCTGTCAATACAGAGGTACAGAAGATAGAAAAGGTGTCTGGGGTATCCCCATAAACATATGGAGAGGAGAGTAATCGCACTCCAGGTAAAGAACTGGAGGCTTGCACCCATATTCCAGGTTCTGACTCAGGCCAGGTATCCGAATTCCTCCCAGCCGAATATATAAAAGCAAACCACCCCAGGATCCACATGGAATGCTTCTTCTTCTGAATTTGCTGAGGAGTGTCTCTATCTACAGAGTTACTTAAGTCTGTAGTATTCCCCATAGCAGACTCATTCTTCTGTAATCACTAAGTCAAACTAGGAAAAGAAATCCAGCTGACTGTATTTTTACCTCTTCAATCTACTAACCCTAGTTTTTAGTCGAAATAGAAATGGAGAGAAAACAAGTTGCAACTAAGTGAAAGGCAAGCCGCTTTTATCATCAATAATTTTTACCTAGCTTTGAAGGTAAATCTATATTCTAAGGGGGGAAAGAGGAAATTTGGTTTAATTTGAGACCTGATATCAAATCTACTACAGTACTATGACTGTTAATACTAGATAACTTTTTCTTGACCTACATCGTTTGAGATTTTAAATTAAAGGATTTACTAAAACACATTTTTGTAGAAATAACAGAAAAACTATTGTCAAACCATTATCATAAAAAATTTGTTACAGAACCAAAAACCAAAGATGCTTGAAAAATCATCTCTGAAGTTTATTCTACTGTCTTACAATGTGTGGGATCATACACACACACACACACACACACACACACACACACACACACACAGAGTTACAGAAACCATGTTTCTTTTACTTATAGCAGTTTTCAGTAACTTAGTATAAAGGACTAAAATTTCAATCTTCTCAAGACTCAACTCACATCTTCTAATGGGAAGTTTCATTACAAACAACGTTTTGCTCTTTTTATGTAATCCTAGAATGAAAATAAAGAAGTCTTTATGATCTAATCTATTCTCATGTTTCCTTAAAAGTGGACAGCAAAACCATCCCAAAGTAATGGGAATAAGGCTATTTAATATAAAAGCTTGAGAGAAGACTACTTCCCTTAAGTGTTGTATATCACTCTAATACCCTTTAAGTGTTGGGTTCTCATTCTGTAGGCAAGCAGTGCCATTGAAAGCCAATTCTGCTTCAATTCTCAGCCTGTTTCCAAAGTTGGAGTAACACCATAAATTTTAAAGACTGCCTTATTTTACTGCCTCTCTGCAGATTGTGAGCTCCTTCAGAAATGGGAACCAGGTGATCATCTTTATGACCAACTCTACATTCTAACTCCATGCCTGGCACATCCTTATGTGTATCAAGCAATACATGTAAGTATGGCAAGTATGTCAGAAATCAAGTTAAACTGGCTTAGAAATGTTTATATTGATATTTGAATGATTATCATTTAAAATACAAGTTCTTTTTTGTTAAAGCCTTCCCCTACCCTTGTACTAGGTAGTCCTTAGTTTCAGCTTTATTCTGTTCAATTACTGGTATATTACAAAACTAAAAATCCAACAATGGCTTAGGCATTTAATTGTGATATTAGAAGTACTTAAAAAAGGAAACTGTCAAAAATATTAGTCACAATTTTCATACCAATAAAAATAGTCATGTTAGTAAGATATTTGTTAACTTTCTGACTTTTTTCAAAAAATACATATTTTATTTCAACATAGCTAGTTGATGTCTACTGCATACTAACCTGTGAACCTACCTTGGAGAATTTATTCTTCCAGGAATGCAACATCATTCTAAAATTATCTTTCATTATACAGTAAATGAGCAAAAAAAGCAAGGAAAGTAATTTTTTTTAATCTTTTTTTTTTTTTATCTTGCCTGACTGCCACTGTCAGCACCACCCTTGATTGAACATTCTTTACTGTCTAATTGCCGTTAAACACATGTTGGGGTACGTTATCAAAAAACCATGAATGCTGCAACATGAATGTTGCACTCAGAGGCTCCTAACACTCTTCCCTGTCCTTAGAATGTGGGTTCCACTTCCCTTTCCCACTCCCTGAGGCCACTCCAAGGACATAGCCTTCAGATGGTGATGTGGTGTTGAAAACACCTGTATCGTATACATGACTGAGCACAGTTTTTAGGGCCTCTTTATAAACTTTTAAGATTTGAGGGTGGATGTGGGAATCCATTTGTCTTGCTACCACACAAGACAAACCTCCTATGTAAGTTCCTTTTGTTTATTCAAACTCCCACCTACCAATCTGGAGTTGCTTGCCTCTTTCTTCAGTCTCTCCCTGCCCTGAATACAGGGGCCAGTTTCAGATTAAATCAGTGAAGTTCCCAACTGGGTTGCTAACCAATAGCACACAGGCTGATTGAACATTCTGGCCAGCCTAACCCAGAGTCATATGGCAGTTATCTATAAAATGTCTTTTCACAGGATGAATGGAAGAAAAGAATGACTGGAGAATGAAATTTGTTGGGTAAGAAAATACGAGGACATATCACATAAAACAGAAAGGATTAACTTCATTTGTAAGGATAAAGGATGATTTTTCTGTTAAAACTAAGGAAGAGAAAAAATGTGTGTGACATGATGCTTACATGCTACTTTTATTCTAAGAAAGCTCATTACATGCCATTCTGTATGAACTTTCAAATCTCAAACACTTCAGCAGAAAACCTGAAAATATTTTTACTTAATGTATTTTTCAAGGGTTAGAAGAGTTTAGGTGGTCGTTGGAGGTATTTCAAGTTCTTGTTTTAACATTTATTCAGTTCCAAATGATTTGAGGACCAATAATAATTCATTTTTATAGGAAAGGAAATTATCCACTCTGACAAATCTAAATTCTAGGCTTCAGATCCTGCTCTCAATATATCATCTCCTAGTTCTATAAACATGAATCTCAGAGGTCTCATAATTCTTTCTCATTTCAAATGAAAGCCAAATGCTTCTGAAATGGATTCACTACATTACTTATAACTGCTGAGTCAAGGGAACTGAAAATACTGCTATACCAACAAATAGAATTATTATAGCTCACTACAACTACACTATGAAGGATAACTCAAATGCAATGACTGCGGCATGTGCTAAAGAACAAAGTATCTACCTGGTGATCATCTCTACTTTGGTGAGTCCCAGGCATCTCAAATTCAAGTTTAAAAACAGAACTAATCTATTTTTCTGCTAATGTTACTCCTGCATTCTCTTTGCATAAAAGATGATAATGGATTTCATCCAGTCATGCAAGTCAAAAGCCTTGAAGTCATCCTCAACTTTCTATTCCTTTTATTCCTTTCACCCCCAAATTCAACTAGTCACCGAATCAGGTTGAATCATCTCCTAATTTCCTTTTCACATTCACACTCTTCCACCCAATCTTATCACTGCCATAGTTCAGATTCTCATGATTTCTTCAACAGTCAGTATAGTTTTCCTGCCTCTAGATTTTCTTAACAAACTGGTATATGTGTCTTTTGTCATTTGTAGAAGGTGTTGTTTGATTTAAAGCTCTTTCTTAATCACATGAGGGCTTTATAATACAACACTGAACTTGTGTTTAAAAATGAATTGGCCAAAAACGTGGATCTCTTCTGCCTTTTGTCAATTCACTAAAAGTGACAATAAATGATTAAAACACATAAAACCTTCAGAATGAAAGCAGCAACGTGAAAGAAAACAAAGAAACTAAACTTACCCTGAAAAACCCTTCACAGATTCCAGACTGTAAAGCAACAGGGGTGGGCAAGCAACATAGACCAAGAGAAAGGAGCTGAAAACAAGAGAATAATTGCCCATCCGAATACAGTATTTGGATCCCTAGGTCCTGTTCACCACCATGCACAGTCAAGCTGTCTCTGCCTCAGGAATGAGATTCAAGATTTATCCTCATGAGACATTAAATTTGAGACGTATGGATCCAGAAACTCCTGGTAAACTATAGGAATGAGATAAAAACAGGAAACTTATATAAAATCCTATATATGAACTACTGAACTATCAGACTCCCCTGCTCAATCTACTCCTAGAGCCACAAAAGCAGGCATATGTTTCTCAGAGCTAGAACCTTTCTCTGGGCAAAGTAAATAGTCTTAGAAAGAAGACTCCACAAAGTGACATTTGCAACACTTTTCAGACACACACACACCAGTGAAAGTTCAGCCTTGCCACCATACTACCCTGTATTGTAACCCAGCAGTTATCAAACCCCACCCAAGTAAACAAAGCTTACAGTCATCTTCCAGTGCCTCATTCTTACATATAAGCCAATATAAAATGATTAGGAGGCAATAAAGAACAAACAGTTAATAGAAAAACAGACACGAATAAACCAAAAGAGGAACACAAACAAACCAAAAGAGGAGCACAAATGATCCATAGTCAATATACGGAAAAGGCAGAAAGTATAACTTAAACTGCAAATATAACTTCTTTAGAGAGATAAGCAACTATATGGCATCATAAAATAAAAATAAAATGCTATAAAATGCTATAAAAATAACTATCAGAAAGAACTCTTGTATATTAAAATATGATAGCTTAAACACAACTATTCAATTAAAGTGTTGAGAAATGTAGGTTAGAAAAATTCTCATAAGTCAGAACAGGAAGAAAAAGCCAAGGAAAAGATAAGAAACCTAAAGACCAATTCTAGACGTCCACTCTCAAGTTTAAAAAATTCCTTAGAGAACAAAGAAATTTGTCAACAAAAAATCAATCCAAAAACTCGAAAAAAAAAGTTCCTACAGACAAAAACATTTTCAAATATGAATATGCTCCCTCTCCTCCCCCTTCCCCCAAAAGGTAAAAAAAGTGATTCCAAAAATAAATAGAATCCAGGCAGTATATGAGAAAAATAAAGGGAATTCCCAGGATGGTTGCCAATAGAAATCCTAAGAAGAGTGATCAAACAGAGATGCACAGCAATGAGCCCAGGACCAGTAATATTGATAGTTGTCTAATAGATATAATGGTGCATGTAGGGAAGAAATGATTGAGGCACGGAAATTTAAGCCAATAAATGAACAAGGTGATTGATAACTCTAGGTAAAATGAAAGATGTTCAAGTAAGTAAATTTAATAGAAGGATTCACTTGGGTTTGTGGCAAAAACTATGTTCATATTATAGTAAACATAAATGAGAACTATTTTAATAAAGATGTGAAATATACAGCAATAGGAGGGTGAATAGAGGAGAAATATGTTGAAGAGTTTAATACATATCTACTATAAAATCTATTAGATGGTTACGAATATTGAGAACTATGAGATAGCATTATAAGCCATTATTTTGATACGTGGAAGCCAAGATACTTTTGAGAAGTTGCTATGAAGTAACGTTCTTAGAAGAAAAGAGAGAAGTAAGGCCTATTGTAATTTCATTAAACGTCTTTTAGATCACAGATTAAAACAATACATTCTTGAGCTCTGTATTGATGGAGAAGGAGAAAAGTGCCCACATCCTTTCAGGACTCTTGGTCATTTGGGCATGACACAAATTCAGTGGGAGAAGAAAGAGGAAAATCTCCTGGATCTCTGCAGGATTAATTTATTTAAAATAGATAACAGAAAAATACTCAACATGTAAAATTCTTGAAGAAAATGAAGGAAACCCATGTTGATGCCAACAGCTTAGGCAGACCACCCTTCACAAGATGTACCAGAGGAGGCAGAAGAAAGTCCCCAACCTTCCCAAGAAGGTGTAAGCCAGGAAGAAAAAGGAAATGTCAAAGGAGCTAACCCAACCTGGTCATGGCTTTGAAGAAGACACTCCCATAAGGCATTTGGACCCTGAAGAAATGATAAGAGGAATAGAGGAGTTGGAAAGGCTTAGAGAAGAGTTAAGAAGAGTAAGAAACAAGTTTGTGATGATGCATTGGAAGCAAAGACATTCACGCCGTCATCCTTATCCTGTGTGCTTTAGGCCTTGATTTTTTTTTTTTTTTTTGGTCTGATATTAAAATCTGGTCCCTGTTTTCTTTCTGTTAGCATTTTAGCATTTTCTGACGTATCTTTGACCTTCGGTTTGCTTTTAATCATCTGGTGAATTTATTTTTTTAGGTGGCTTCCTTGTTACCAGCATCTCACTAGATTTTGTATTTTGACCCATTTTCCCAGTCTGTTTTTTGAATGGAAAGTTTCACACATATGCAAGAAAAGATGTTCATTCTACATTGTAAAGTAAAACATAACAGGTTACAAAGCAGTATGTTTATTATCAGCTCACATATGTAGGATTAAATCCTACACTGTGTGTGTACATGCACGTCTGTATACATACATACATAAAAATTTAACTACTTATTTCTGTGTGGTATTAGTTTCCTTTTTGCTTATACGTATTTTTTTCATGAATATATGTCACACACACACACAAAGAGTTAAAGTTCTGTAAGAGCCAAATAATGTGCAACCAGCTTCTAAGGGCAATAGGGGCACCTAAAATCATGATGGAGTAACTATTTAAAAAATGTAAAACTCAAATTACCTCTGGATCTCTTAGCCAGAGGAATAAAACTGACATTACAGGGGGGAAAAGGAATACATTCTCTTAATATGTAATTTTAATGATAAATTAGGTCAATTTTGTTTAATGATGAATTCTTCAACCAGTATTTTTACCTTCCTAACAAATTTCCACCATTTGTGAGCAGAGACAACATCTTACATGTTTCCCGTGTAGCTGATATTTCCAGTATTCTTCATTCCTTTGTGTGGATTTCTATTTCTGTCTGGTATGATTTTGCTGCTTCCTGAGAGAGTCCCCTTAACATTTCTTGGAATGAGGTCTGCTAAGATCTTTTATGCTCTAGCCACTTTTAAGATTTTTTTTCAAGAGGTATATAAAAACTAACTTAAGTGTAATCATAAAAGACCCCAAATAACCAATTCAACCCTGAAAAATAAGATATCAAGCTATTATCATAACGCTAGAGTAATCAAAAAAAGTATGGTACTGGCATAAGCACAAATAGACTGATAGAACAGTATCAAAAACCCAGAAATAAACCCATGCATATATGGTCAATATTAGTTGACCATATACAACAAGAAAGCCAAGAATACTTAATGGGGAAGACAGTTTCTTCAATAAATGGTGCTGGAAAAATGGGATATTCACATGTAAGACAATGAAACTAGACCCCTATCATATACCACCCACAAAAATGATCTCAAAAGTCATTAAAGACTTAAATGTAAGACCAGAAACCATAAAATATCTAAAATAAAACAAAAGAATAAAGCTCCTTGACATGGTTCTTGGCAAGGCTTTTTTTGGATAGGACACTCAAAGCACAAGTAACCAAATATACATCAAACTGAAAAGCTTTTACACTAAGAAACTTATCAACAAAATGAAAAGACAACCTAGGGAATGTGAGAAAATATTTGCTAACAATTTATCTGATAAAGGGTAAGGGTTAATATCCAAAATACATTAAAAAAAAAAACCTCCTACATCTCAATAGCAAAAAAATCCAATCCAATTTAAAAATGGACAAATGGAATCAAGATGATGGAGAGGGAGGATACTGAGCTCACAGGGACACACTAAAACCTAAAATTACACATAGAACTAGCTCTGAGAACAAATGAAGACTAGCAAAACAGATTAAACACAATTAAGGATATAAAGAAAACATCACACTGAAACGGGCAGAAGGGGCAAAGACAGTTTTGCCAGGACCCATACCTCTGGTGTGACAACCTACTATGAAGTTTGAAAGTCAAAAGTAGTAAAAATCATCCAGATGTATAATAGTTAAGGGATGCACAAAATAATATATAAAATATGACAACAAAATTGTAAAGCATGGCAGGGGGGTGGTAAAAACAGTGCTTTTAGAATGCACTTTGACTTAAGCAACCATCAACTTGTAATAGACTGCTATATATAGGATATTACATATAAACCTCACGATGACCGCAAACCAAATACCAGTAATAAATACACAAAAACATGAAGAGAAAGGAGTACAAAAATAACAATATGTCACTAAATTATGAGAGGAGAGGAAGAAACAGAACTACAAAAACAATCAGGACATAATCAACAAAATGGCATTAAGTATGTATCTATTAATAACTACTTTAGATGGAAATGGACTAAATGTTCCCATCAAAAGACACAGAGTAGCTTAATTATAAAAAAAAAAGACCCATTTATGCTGCCTAAAAGAGATTCACTTCAGATCTAAGGACACATACAGAATGAAAGTAAAGATATGAAAAAAGTTATGGAAACCTAAAGAAAGCTGAAGCAGTTATACACATGACAGAACAGACTTTAAAACAAAGACTAATTGGGGTGCCTGGGTGGCTTGGTCGGTTAAGCGTCGGGCTTCAGCACAGGTCATGATCTTATGGTCCGTGAGTTCGAGCCCTGCATTGGGCTCTGTGCTGACAGCTCAGAGCCTGGAGCCTGTTTCAGATTCTGTGTCTCCCTCTCTCTCTGACCCTCCCCCGTTCATGCTCTGTCTCTCTCTGTCTCAAAAATAAATAAACGTTAAAAAAATAAAAAATAAAAAAAATAAAACAAAGACTAATAAGAAACAAGAAGTGCATTACTAATGATCAATCAATCCAAGAAGATATAACACAC
Source organism: Panthera onca (assembly GCF_046562875.1). Classification (NCBI taxonomy): domain Eukaryota; kingdom Metazoa; phylum Chordata; class Mammalia; order Carnivora; family Felidae; genus Panthera; species Panthera onca. The sequence goes on from NC_138344.1 coordinate 50,185,183, forward strand.
AATTATCTATGTACACAACATAGGAAAATATAAATACATAAAGAAAATATTCACATAAGGAGAAATGGACAGGGACACCTGGGTGGCTCAGTCAGCTGAGTGTCCAACTTTGGCTCGGGTCATGATCTCACAGTAAGTGGGTTCAAGTCCTGCACCAGGCTCTGTGCTAACAGTTCAGAGCCTGGAGCATGCTTCAGAATCTCTCTCCCTCTCATTTTGCCCCTCACCTGCTCATGCTCTGTCTCTCTCAAAAATTAATAAACGTTAAATTTAAAAAAAAAAGAGAGAGAGAAATGGGCAGTAAAGAATAGTTGGGGACTTTAGCACCTACTTCCACCAATGGATAGATCATCCAGACATAAAATCAGTAAACAGTGGACTTCAATGACACAGTAAACTAGATGGACTCAATATGTACAGAACATTGCATCCAAAAACAGCAGGATACACATTCTTTCAAGTGTACATGTGACATTCTCCAGGATAGATCATGTTAGGCCACAGAAGAGATCTTGATAAATTGAAGAAAACTAAACTCACATCAGGCATCTTTTCTGACTATAATGATATGAAAGTAGGAGTCTCTTACAAGAAAAATAAAAGCTAGGAAACTCATGAAGGATAAACAACATACTATGAAACACCCACTAAGTCAAAGACATCAAACATTAAATCAAAAATACTGAGACAAATGAAAATGAGAACACAACTGTCCAAAATCTATGGGACTCAGCAAAAGTAGTTCTAAGAGCTTATAGTGTTACACACGATTACCTCAAGAAACAAGAAAAATCTCAATCTACTGTTACACCTTAAGGAACCAGAAAAAGAGCAAAAAAATCTGAAGTTAGTAAAAGAAAATAACAAAGATCAGATCAGAAATGAAATAGAGACTAAAAGAAAATGCAAGTATCAATAAAACAAAAAGAGGTTTTTACTTTTGAAAACAAAATTGACAAACTTATAGCCAGACTCATCAAAATAAGAAAGGTCTCAAATTAATAAAATCAAAACTGAAAAAATTTAAAACTGATACCACAGAAATACAAAGGGTAATAAAATACTACTACAATTGTATGTCAACCAATGGGACAACCTAGAAGCGAATAAATTCCTAGAAACATATGGTCTTCCAAGAACGAATCAAAAACAGAGTCTGAACAAAATGATTAATAATAAAATTGAATCAGTAATCCAAAAACTACCAGAAGTCCAGGACCAGGTGGCTTCATAGATACATTTTTTAAACAATTAACATATATACTTCTTAAACTATTCCAAAAATGTCAAGAGGAATTAACACTTCTAAACTCATTCTATGAGATGAGCATTACCCTGATACCAAAACCAGACAAAGACACCATAAGGAAGAAAAAAGAAAATAAAGAAAATTATAGGTCAATACATCTTATGAACACTAATGTAAAAATCTTCAAGATATTAGCAAACTAAATTCAAAAATACATTAAAAGAATCATACACCATGATCAAGTGGGACTTATTCCAGGGATGCAAAGATGGTTCGATATCTAGAAGTCAATCAATAAGATAGACCACATTAACAAAGAGGAAGATTAATATCATTGTGTCAACAGATGCAGAAAAAATCCGTTAAAATTTCACATCCATTTATGCTAAAAATGAATACCCAGAAATAAATTTAAGGAGGTACAAGTTCTGAAAACTATAAGACAGTGATGAAAGATTGAAGACAACTCAAATAAACAGTTGGATATACCATGTTCATAGGTTACAAGATCATTAAAATTTCCATACTACCCAAAGCAATCTAAAGACTCATACATTCCCTATCAAAATACCAATGGCATTTTCCACAGAACCAGAATAATTCTAAGATTTGTATAAAGCCCCAACAGGTCCTGAATAGCAAAGTAATCTTGAAAAAGAAGAACAAAGCTAAAGGTGTCATGCTCCCTGATTTCAAACCCTAATACAAAATACAGTAATCAAAACAGTATGGTAGTGACACAAAAATAGACACACAGATCAATAAAGCAAAAGAAAAAGCCCTGAAAGAAACCTATGCTTATACGGTCAATTAATCTTTATAAAGGAAGAACATAAAAAAGAAGGAAAGCTTACCATTAACAACAACATAGTGTAGTGCTAAGTAAAATAGGTCAGAACAAGATAAATGTGTTATGACTTGACTTGTGTGTGGAATCTACAAAAGAAACAAACCAAACCTTAAATATACTCATAAATACAAAAAATAATCTGGTGGTTGCCAAAAGGGAGGGTGGTGGAAGTCTGAGAAAAATAGGAGAAAGGGATTAAAAGGTACAAAATTCCAGTTATAAAATAAAAGGAACATAAGGAATTTAGTTAATATATAACAACTATGTATGTTGACAAATGGTAACTAGATTTACCCTGGTAAATAATTCATAATGTATATAAATGTTGAATTTCTATTCTTTACACCTGAAATACAGTTATTGTGTATGTCAACTATACTTAAGAAAAAAAGATTAAAGGACCTGAAAAGATTTTTTTTCCAAAGACGATATACAGATGGCTAACAGGTACATCAAGAGGTGTTCAACATCACTAACCATTAGGGAAATGCAAATCAAAATCCTAACGAGGTATTACCTCACATCTTTTATAATGGGTAACAAAAAGATAAGAGATAGCCAACACCGGTGACAATATGGAGGAAGAAGAACCCTTGTGTACTGTTGGGAAGGGATGTAAATTTGAACAGCCACCATGGAAAACATACGGAAGTTACTCAAAAAATAAAAATAGAGCTACCATATGACCTAGAAATTTCACTCCTGGGAATATTTCCAAAGGAAATGGAAATACTATGTTGAAAAGGTATCTGTACCCTCATATTCACAGCAGCATTACTTCCTATAGCCAAGACATGGAAACAACACACACACATACACACATGTATATATACACATACATACATACACACACACACACACACATGTGTGTGTGTGTGTCTGTCCTGTCATTTGTGACAACATAGATGGACTTTGAGGGCATTATGCCAAGTCAAATAGGTCAGAGAAAGACAAATACTCTATGGTCTCACTTATCTGTGGAACCTAAAAAACAAACCCAAACTCGTAGAAAAAGAGATCACATTTGCAGTTACCAGAGGGGAAACTGGATGCAGGTGGTCACAAGGTACAAGCTTTCAGTTTTAAGATAAGTAAGTACAAGGGGTGTAATATATAATGATGACTATAGTTAACACCACTATATGGTAAGTTATTAAGAGGAAACCCTACGAGTTCTTTTTTTGTACATACATGAAATCCTGGATGTTAACTTATCATGGTATTTCACACTGTATAAAAGCTGTTATTATGCTATACATCTTATACACATACAGTGCTATATATCAGTTTTATCTCAAAAACTTTTCAAGAAATCAAAAATATTAACTTCGGAAAAATGAAATCTTTATAGTTATACTATGCAAGAATGGGAAGTGTCTTTTTCTTCAAAATGCTTTCTTGTTCAAAAATTCTTTTGTGTCTGTCAGGAGTATCAAACTACATTTTCAAATTTATTTTCAATTATCTTACGGACTGTATGAGCTTTTAGTAATAACATGCCAAGTGGAGATAATCTACACCATATTCTTTGCAGAAAAAAGAACAGTATCTTAAATGCTAATATGACCCAAAAACCTGCAGCCTGACTGACCAATGCCTTTGATGAAATTTTATCAATGTCAGCTGTAGAGAGATGCCTTGGGCAGCCAGAAAATGCCAGAAATACAGGATTATTTTCTTTCTTGGATCTTTCTCTTAGGGCTCTGCAGGGAGTCAGATCTTTCCCACCTAAACCATGAAATTTCTTGAAAGGGAAACCGCTTATCTCTTCTTGAAGAGGGGGAGAGGGAGGCTGATATAAGCAGTGGAGTAAATGATCTGACACAAAAATCTTTCAGGATAGAGTGGAGAAGAAAAAAGTGTAAGTTCTGTAGCCCTTGCAATGGAATAATCAGACACTAGATATACTGCAGAAAATTCACACATATACATCCAACCTTTCTGCTCTCACGCACATACAGAGTACAGAGGATGACAGAAAAGAATTAATCAAGACACAGAACAAGTAAAACAAAGACCCTGGCACAGCCACCCTTGTTAGGTATCTTTAAGCAAGCCCCCTGTAAGTGAAGGGTGGTGTTTTAAGCCCAAAACACCTGAATATATAGAATTCTAATTAGTTGTAATGTTTATTTAGAAGATTTTGTCCATTGCTGATACTTAAGTTATTTTGAGAATATTGTTTACTACAAGTACCAGATTGAGAATCTAAAATGGTTATATGAAAAAAAATGCAAATTTGGTTAGCTCCTACTGTCCATTAGCTCTTGGTTTAGGAACAGACATCTCATCTATCTACACCCATTCTACCTTCTCTTTGGCTGATACTCCTGATGGACAATGGAGTGCCTCCAACCTCACCTGCAAGTGAGGCATGGTTAGATTCAGGTGAGCTCAGCAGGTCTAGATACCAAGTTCTGAAATTGTATAAAACTTGCATAAAGACCACCAGGCTGACCTCACTTCTAGATCCAAGTCAGCTCCCAATTTACTCTGTGACACAGGATAAACCCTTGATGTGTCTTGTTTTACCTTTTTGATCTGTCAAATAAAAATGATGACATTTGGGAGCACCTGGGTGGCTCAGTTAGGTGTCTCACTCCTGATTTCATCTCAGGTCTTGATCTCACTATTGTGAGATCCAGCCCTCATTGGGCTCCACTCTCAGCACGGAGCCTGCTTTAGATGCTCTCTCTCCCTTTCTCTCTGCCCCAACCCCGCTGGTGTGCTTTCTAAGAAAGAAGAGAGAGAGAAAGAAAGAGAGAAAGAGAGAGAGAGAAAGAGAGAAAGAGAGAAAGAAAGAGAGAGAGAGAGAAAGAGAGAGAGAGAGAGAAAGAGAGAGAGAGAGAGAAAGAGAGAGAGAGAAAGAGAAAGAAAATATTAACACCTGTGCTACCTACTCTACTAGCATTGAATAAAGTGAGACAACATGAAAATACATCAGAGAATTCAAAGCACTATAAATACACGGGACTCCAGAATGGGTTGGTGCACTCTCTGTTCCAGCATTTTCCAGTCTTAATTAGGAAGAGTAGGAACAATTAGATAGCTTTCAAACATATTTGTCATGGACCAAAAATACTCTTTTAGTGGCTGAGTCACTATTCTGACCATGGCTATATGTATGTTAGACCATTTTTAAACATCTAAAAAAATAAAAAACAAAACTGTTCTACCAGTTGAACAGACTTCCAAGTCCCCATAAATCTGGCAAAGAGACTTCAGAATGAGGCCATCCCCACAGTGCTGGCAGAGGAGGCTGAGATGAAGAAAGAGGTTGAGTCAGAGGGAAAAAGTTAGTGTTACTCTGGAAAGGAACCTGTAGGCTCAGAAAAATAGTGTGTTATATTTAACTAAAGAACCAATATAATTAAAGACCTCATGTTTATATCTGTCCCTTTTAGGACCTATCTGTTGGGAGTTCATGGCCATAAATATTATCTTTTGAGTAACTCAATACGTGGAAGTATGTTGCAACACAGAGATCTGCGAAATACATCAACACAAAAGTCTAAAGTGAAATCTCAGGCAGATTCAATAATTCAGCGGGCCACACTGCAGCTAACACCACCACCACCACTGCTCACACCAGGAACTCTGCCCCGGCCATATCTCTTGGTCTGAGATTGATTTCAGGTAAACAGAGCCCAGGAGAAATTGCAGAGATGGGATATGGGTCTTTATAGGACCAGAGCCTCCCATTTCAAGACCCTTTTCCAAACTAGGGAAGGTGTCCCTTTTCCTACTCTATCAGTATTGGAACAGCTTTTACCTCAGTCACTTACACATTACTATGAATCCATTTGGGGTCAGTGATCTTTTCCTTTGTATTATAATTCCAACCTTCTAAATATAGAAGTGAAAGGTCTTATTTCCTATAAAGACAATTTCAGTCATCAGCAAATGGGTGTGGGGGTCATGTCTGATTGCCCTTGAATCTCACCACTCCTGATGGGGAGGCAGTCCCCCAGAGGGAACTAAAAGTAATCATTTAGGTACTTGAGGGTCATTTCAGGGTATGCAGGTAGAGAGGAGGGGCTTTAATGCCTGCCCCAAGGGCTTGCCACCTTACCTGCTCCCCCTCCTGGAGTTGCCAAGGCTTCATCCACGTAGCTCTTGGGACAACACAGGCTCCAATCCTCTTCCTGCCAGCCAGCCTGTTCACCACCTCCTCTGTGCTGTTCTAGGCTCCTCAACTCATCTCCAGCCTCCACTTCCTTTCCCCCAATTCTCTCCCAAGGTCTCAGAGCCCATTCTCACCTCCCTCCTCAGGGCCCCCTGGCCTGTTTCAGCTTCTCCACCAACCCCCACTTCATCATGGACTTTCTAGAGCTTTCCCCAATCAGCAGTTACAGTTGCTGGGGCTGGAGTGCCACTGCGGCGTTAGCCTGACAGCACCTGGATGCTAAAGTGAAGAAGACTGGGGAGGGGGAAGCACAGATAGGGTCTCAGATGGGAGGGAGCAAATTGAAATCTGGCCTGGCACAGGGAAAATTGGGAGCCTGATCATCAACAGGCATCAGGCTACAGGTGTGTGCAATGATGTGCGTGTGGGTGGATAGGCAGGGGGCGTGGGCGGGGCAGGTTTGCATGAAAAGAGAAGCTGTTGGCAATGATTACAGGTCATGGATACCTAACAAAGAAGGAAGAAAGATATAAAACTTGGTTGGCTAGAAAAACACTACCTATTATATGGTTTATAATCTTCCCCAAATGACCACATACTCTATTAAATAAAAAATACAATAAAATTAACTTGTAAAACATTTCTCATTTTTTTGAACAATTTGCTTATGATGTGCCTTGATGTAGCTTTCTTCATGTTTCCCGTGCTTTGCCAAAAAGGGAACATTCTTGACAGATATTTAAATTTTTAAATCCCTTTGTTTCTTTATGGAAAAGATCATGAATACTTGTCCATGTCCTTTCTTGAATTTCTTCTGATGGTGCTTTGTCCATCAGAATTCTCCCCCAACTTAACGCTGAGGACACATAGGGTCCCTTTTCCTTTGTTCTATGCCGTTAGAATCCCAGAGTTGAAAGAGTTTTTTCAATGATTTATTTGCTAATCTTTTCAGGTGTCCTGATGAGAGGACAGTTTGTCAACTATACCTCTGACAGCAATAATTGACATAAATGAATATCCATTTTCCATTATCCCATTTATCCTATTTGTACTTATTGAATGATGATTCTGTGAAAGGGACCATGAAAAATTTTAGGTGTTAAGGCTCAATTTATTACAAAGCAAAAGATGAGTTATTGTTTATTGGCACATATCTCAATGAGATTATTCTCAGGCAGGCAGGAAGATTAAGAAGTTCCTCCTCTATTACAATGCATTTGAAAGCTCAGTCCTATAAAATGATAAAAATAGCAGCTACTAATTATTAAGCATTTACTCTATAGCAGAGTGCAGGGCAAAGTTGAATCTACTTTTTTTATAAACGTCTTTAATTTTTATAAAGACCTTAAAGGAATTATCTCAATACCTTTAATAAGAAACCTGACCTCTCCGGATCATATAGCTAGTAAAGAGCAAAGTCGAGATTCTAGAAATATCTCATTCCAAAGTCTTTCTTATTTCATTTAAAGTTTTACATAATATAAAAGAAATCATCCTTTAGTCGTTCAAAATTAGTTGAGCCACAACTGTCGTTACCTCAGCAAGTAGTTAAATCACCTACAAATAATGTTTCTTTTTGCTTCTCAGCAAAGGTTTGGATATAATATCCTGAATTTAGTTTTTATAAGGAGGAAAAAAATAATGTTTTGTTATACATCTATGACATAGAAGATAGCATTTCACATTTATTATCTCATTTATTTCTTCCCAGACTTTATAAGCTGAGTATTATTATCTTCATGTACAGATGGGAAACACAAGTTCAAATAAGTGATTCCCCATTAACCTTAAGTTGCAAAGTTTGTGTCTGAAGAAGATGCAAGTAATTACAATGTCAGTGTTCTTTCAACTGCATCCCACTGTGTGCTACTGAAGCAAAGACACAGTCTGAATGATGCGAAGAGGATAACAGTTCTTAGGATGTAACTTAACCAGTACCACCTCCTGACATTTATCCACTGAAGTGTAATTATGTCTTTCGCTTTTTAGTTAATTTTAAAGTGCTGATGGGAGTCGTCATTTTTAGTTACCCGAATTCTGAAACCCATACCCTGCATCTTAAGACAGGTATCACTGGCCCCATCACTTATTGGATACCTTACCTCACCTCGACATACACAAAAATCTAGATCCAAAATGGACTTCCTCGAGGAGACCAAAGTCATATTATCATAAATCAGGGAAAATATAAAGAGAATGTAGAGTTATTGTACAAAAAGGGCAACAGAGAGTAAAGGAAATCAAATCAAATCAAATCAAAATATCCATGGTTTTCTTCATTGAATTTGAGCAGATTCTCAAAATTCTATGAAAAACCAAAGGGCTAAAAAGTATCTGACAAAGCAACAAAAACTGTAAGAAATATTACTTCATGTAATAGTTAAGACAAAGTAATTAAGATTGTGGATTTGGTTTAGAGACAAACAATAACCAATGGAACAGAAGAGATAGCTCCAATAGACCCTGCATAGACCTATAAGGTAGAAGACAGAGAGAGCCTCACAAATCAGTGGGGGAAAGAATGAAGATTAAATAAACTATGCTGAGATAATTACATACACATATGAAAAAAAATAGTTTCCATCTCATGTTATTCCTTTCAATTTTTAGAAAAATTGGAGAAGTATAAACATTAAAATTCTAAAACTTTTAGAAGAAATTTTAACTGATTATATGACCTTAGGGTAGGGATAAATTTCTTCAACAAAACCCCCAAAACACAGCCTATAAAGAAGTTAAATTATACTACACTAAATGTAAAACTTTGTAAAAGTCACCCAAAAAGGGTGGAAGAAAATGCCACAATCTGAGAGAAGATATAATTAGTCAATTTAAATGACAAAGGATTCTAAATTCAAGGTATATGAAGAATTTCTTCAACTCAGATAAAAGGACTAGTCTGTAGCCTGTTAGAAAAAGGACAAAACATAAGAATTAATAATTCGATAAAATTGGCAGAAGAAAATTATATAAAAAGTCATCAGGGATATTGTATCTACCTATAAATTTTCATACACTGCCAGTGAAGTGTAACAGGGTAAAATAATTTTAGGGTGCAATTTGACAATATCAGGCTAGGTAGAAGATGTGAATTTCCATGACTGAACAGTCACATTCTTCCATGTATTCCTTAAAGGCTCTCTTTAATGGAGACATGCATAAGAATGTTTATAGAATACATACACATGTAGTAAAAAAAAAATTAAAGAAACATAAGGAACTGATAAGCATCAGATACAGAATAATGGTTGCTTACCAGAAGGAAAAAGATCAAAGTGGATGGAGAGACACACACACAGGGTTCAATTCTATTTGCTGTTATTTCATTGCTTAAACTGGGCAGTGAGTACATGGGTACTCATTACAGTATTCTTTTATGTTTTTATGTCTGATTTTCACATTAGAATAGTTTGTAATATTTTTAAATTATACAACCCTAAATTAGAGGAAATATAATAAAGAGGGAGAGGTTTGTCATATAAAAGTGGCAAGTTCTTGGGCAATGTCTTTTAATGTCCCTGAATTTTTGTTTTTGTTTTTACTCTACAAAAGATACTATGTTTCAAATAAGACAGTAGATACAATCATAAATATAAAATGTTCTCTACCTAAGTACCAGGTACGGCTTTTTCTTGGAAGAAACCTTATTCACTTTGGTCAGGAAACAGAGTTGGCTTTGGGTCTGAAAAGGTAAGATGTCGGCTTTGAAAGGGACTAAATATTAAAGCGATGAAATTATGCTATGTTCAGTTAAGCTGGTGCACCCATAGGGCAAAGTATGTGTCAGGGGTGGGGATATATGTGCACAAGTGCATGTGTATGTCTCCATGTGAATGTGTTAAATTAGTGTGTGTCTGTGTGTGTGTGAGTGAGTCATCAGATAGTCATCATGGATGAACCCCAGGTCTGGGACAGGCATGAAACAATCACTACCAAACAAAACACTGGTGGAAGGAAGGTCTTCCTCAGACTGGTACCTTGAGAAACTGCCAGACCATGCACTTAAGTCACAGAACACAGCATCTGCCTTCCTTCCAGAACAACAGGTGGCATGGCTAGGAGAATGGATGTGCTAAAACCATCAACAGGCTTCCAACAAGATACTAGTAGTGCATCTGGCCAAGGGATCACTTATTTCCAGTAGTGACCAAATACTATGGCAACAATAGCAGCAGAGAATACTGTTCTTCAGGAAAACCAGATTTTTTTTCCCATGAGGCAAAATCACCAAGACTGAATGAATACTCCTGTGATTCTTGTTCTAAGTATATGAAGAGAGTAAGGTAGAGACATGTGGAGAAGGCAAGATATGTTCTTAACAGAAGGGGCAATCAGAAGTATTGAATTTAAACATTGAAAACGATGTGCCTTTATTTAATGTTCCAAGCTGAGAAAGTAGAGGATATTAGATATACACAGAAAATGTATTATAGTTAACACACAATGTTACAAGTGTATAACATAGTGACTGGTTCAATAAATCTGTATGTTCTGCTGTGCTCACCACAAGTGTAGCTATCATCTGTCACCATAACATCACCATATCATTCATTATAAGTCCTATGTTGTGCCTTTTATTTCCATCACTTATTCATTCCTTAATTGGAAGCCTGTATTTCCTATTCCCCTTCACCCGATTTACCCATACCCCACCCTTCGTTTGTTCTCTGTATTTACAGATCTGATTCTTTTGTTTATTCATTTGTTTTTTTAGATCCCACATATGAGTGAAGTCATATTTATTTGTCTTTTTCTGAATGACTTATTTAACTTAGCATAATACCCTCTGGGTCCATCCATGTTGTCATAAATGGAAAGACCTTTTCATGGCTATGTAATATTCCATCACATATTCTTTATCCATTTATATATCAGTGGACATAGATAGCTTCTATATTTGGCTATTGTAAATAATGCTGCAATAGACACGGAGGTTCACTTATCTTTTTAAAGTAGTGTTTACATTTTCTTTGGGTAGATATCCAGTAGATTTATTGGATCATATGGTGTTTCTATTTATAATTATTTGAGGAACCTCAGTATCATTTTCCACTGTGGCTGTACCAACTTACATTCCCGCGAATAGTACATAGGTGTTTCTTTTTCCCCTATCCTTGCTAGAACTTGTTATCTCTTGCCTTTTTTTGATAGCTATTCTCACAGGTGTGAGGTGAGATCTTATTGTGGTTTTGCATTTCCCTAAAGATGAGTGATGGTGAGTGACTTTTCATTTGTCTGTTTGGTCAACTACAGGTCTTCTTTGGGAAAATGTCTATTCAGGTCCCCTATACATTTTTTAATCAGATCATATGTTTTCTTTTTTTTCTTAATATTTTATTTTTAAGTAATCTCTACGCCCAGTCTGGGGCCCAAACTCACAACCCTGAGACCAAGAGCCACATGTTCCACCAACTGAGCCAGCCAGGTGCCCCTCTTTTTTTAAGTTCTTTTTATAGCATTGTATGTCAACTATACTCAAATAAGTAAAATATGAACTATAAAGCAACCTGCATCTATAAAATAGATTAAATTAAAAAATAAAAATGTATTCCTAAATATTATAATACTATTTTAAATGTTTTTGAAGTTTACTTTCTAGTTATTTGTTTCTACTATATAGAAATAAAATTGGTTTTCGTATGTTGGCCTTATATTCTGAGGCCATATTATCTTCACTTATTAGTTTAAATTATTTTAATTGGTTGTATAGGATTTCCAACATACATTATTGTGTCTTCTTTAAATAAAGACAATGTTGCTTCAGTCTTTCTGAAAAAAGAAACAAAAAGGTACCTAAAATTTTTTTAAGTATTCGTTTTGCTCTCGCACTCACAAAAGGAGGTTAGTGTCTTTCTTCATGGCAGCATATTCAGAGGTGTGCAGACATGCTTCAAGAGGTAACAGAAAGCAAGCGGGCGAGTAATGGCTCTGTGCATCATGAGGGTGATGTATAAGAGCAAGTTCCACAATAGCACTCAAGTTTTCAACTTGAAAATTCTTCAGCCAGAACATGAGGCTCTCAAGGTACTTCTGGACACCCTTTGACATCTTCTTTGAAAGTTGGAAAACTGGGTTTTAATAAAAATACTATATAATAACACAAACTTTATTAGAACTTGGTCTCTAATTTCCAAAGAATTATTTAAGAAGGATCTGGTAAAAGTTTATATGTATTCCATATATATGTGGAAGGAAGAACACTGGACTCCAAGCCATAAAATTTCGGAATCACTTCATTCATTTCTTTATTTCCATAATTTACATAAATTTGCTTAACCTGAGTCTTGACTATCTCACCTATTCATATGGATATTAAAATTCCATGTCTTAGAGGGGCACCTGGGTAGCTCAGTCAGTTGTGTCCGACTTCAGCTCAGGCCATGATTTCAAGGTTTGTGAGCTCAAGCCCCACGTCAAGCTCTGTGCTGAGAGCTCAGAGCCTGGAGCCTGCTTCAGATTCTGTGTCTCCCTCTCTCTCTGCACCACCCCCCCCCCACTCTCACTCTGTTTCTCACTCTCTCTGAAAAATAAATAAACATTAAAATTGTTTTTAATTCCATGTCTTAGATACCTCACACAGGACGCTATGGGCATCAGATGAGATATGCACAAAAATTCCGTAATGCAAAAGTACTAAGCAAAGGTAGGTGGTTTAGTAACTTAACCGATTCACTCTACCAGCAGTTTTCAAATTCTGTTCTTTAGTTCCCTAGCTTACCAAGAAGTATAATAGTTGGGAAGAGACTGAGGAGGAACAAATGGCAAGGAATCCATGTTGCACCTGCACTTGATCTCAAGGAACTCTACTTTTTTTTTTTTTTTAAATGTTTATTTTTGAGAGAGAGAGAGTCAGAGTGTGAGTGGCAGAGGAGCAGAGAGAGAGGGAGACATAGAATTCGAAGCAGGCTCCAGGCTCTGAGCCATCAGCACAGAGCCCGATGTGGGGCTCGAACTCACGAACCGTGAGATCATGACCTGAGCCGAAGTCGGACGCTCAACCGACTGAGCCACCCAGGTGCCCCAAGGAACTCTACTTTTATCTTGTCTAGAATTATGAATAAGCTTTTAGTTATGTTTAGTTTTACTACATTTAGTAAAAATTATAGGTTATTCTGCTTTAAAAGTATTTATGAAGTATAACCTTAAAAATGGGGAAAGGAATAGGGGACTCTCAGAGAACAGGGATGAGAGGGAAAAAACTCTATTCTGATACAACAACATGGCAAAGAAAGGCAGTAAAGATAATAAGTAATAGTGAATCAGGAAACTGGGATTCTATTTTACTCCTATACTACCAGCCAAGTGTATGACCTTAAGCAAATCATTTAACCTGTACAAACCACCGTTTCCATATATGTAACATGAAGGAAGTATTCTCTAGTTACAATATTATAAAGTTTAGTATATATAAAATAAAATATACCAATAAATTTCTCTTTAAATAATTATTAAATTCAAAGACTGAAGCCTTTTCAGAAATTTTGGCAGTGATATGAATTCTGAAGAAGTAATATAAAAGCCTCTTATTTAGCTCAGTTTCATAAATACTGAAGGCCAACTATGGTGTAGGCACTATGATAGCAGTAGGAATACAAATAATACATAACTAAATCCTGTATGTTTCCATCAAATTAACCAGGGGAAACACCATTCAACCCACTGAAATTAAAATTTGGCTTTTCACAATGGCAAAGCACCCTCAAGAGGCAAAATTGTTACAACCCTGAACTGAGAATCAAAAGTCCCTAGTGTTTTATCTAATTCTGTTATTCACTGCCTTTCAGCAGACTGTTTATAGTATTTTAGGTCATGGTATCGACCCATACTGATTATACTAAGTACAGTGGACAGTTGTTGGAAAGCTTAAAACAAAGGAGTGACGTGGTTTGATTTTTGCATTTAAAACAGGTAAGTGTTGTCTCTGCCTATGACAGAGTAGCTAATATCAGATTAACACATTCCCCAGAAACAAATATAAAATCTGGGTTTTAAAAAATGAAGAGCTTCACGAAGGCATTAGAAAATGGCCAAAATGTTGGGATTCAAGGGAACAAGAGTCCAAACAAAAGGAGAAACATCATAAGAAGCCCAAAATTCTAAAAGCAATTTCCTCTAGCGGCATCTGCCAATTTATGAGTTGCACATCTGTGAGCGACACACCAAGAAACCAAACAGAAAGCTACTGCAAAGAGACTAAAAAGCTAAGCAGATATTAGCCTTCCTGTGGTCCTGGGTAGATAAAAATTAAAATTCAGGACCCTTCAAAAGAAGGGAATTTGTGAGTGTCCCCTTAACGTTCATATGTCAAACCCTATTCCCCAATGTTCTGGTATTAGGAGATGGAGTTTTTGGAAGGTAATTGGGATTAGATGAGGTCATAAGGGTGGAGGCCTATAGATGAGATTGATGTTTTCATAAAAGTCAAGAAACAATTTGCTTCTGCTCTTTGCTTTCCATCATGTGGGGACACAGAAAAAAAATGGTCATCTACAAACCAGGAAATATACACCCTTCACAGACACCAAAAATGCCAGTGTCCTGATCTTGGGCTTCTACCCTCCTGAAATTTGGGAAATGAATGTTTGTTGTTTAATCACCTAGTCTACAGTAATTTGTTACAGCAGCCGAATCTTACTAAGTCAACTGCTAAGAGCCCCAGGCTTTCTACTGAAATCCCTGAAGAAATCTATTCTTATAAACAGAGTAAAGTTGGAAATAGACCAATTTCTAATACAGCAAAATTACCTGAGCCTACTTTAATTGCTTTCTGGAAAAAAATGGATTATTGGTAGACAAAGATAAGATCTAGAACCTGTACAGTCTTTCATACATAGTAACAATGCTTCCATCAAAAACAACCAAACATGTCAGGAGACATGACCAAATAACTAAAAATCAAGAAAAAATTAAAACAAAAACAAAACAACAGGAACAAATCAACAGACTATTCAAGTACTGGAGTTATCAAAATGATTTTTTAAAAAACATAATAAATATGCTCAAAGAAATACATGATGAGATGGAGAATTTCACAATAAAACATGAATCTATATTAAATTAAATGAAATCCTACAATTAAAAATTACAGGTGAATTTAACAACAGATATCAGCATTTGGAGTGCTAATAATGTTCTATTTTTAATTTTTTAAAAGTTTATTTGAGAGAGAGAAAGCAGAGGAGGGGCAGAGAGAGAGAGAGAGAGAGAGAGAGAGGGAGAGAAAGAATCCAAAGAAGGCTCCACACTGTCAAAGCAGAGCCTGACACAGGACTCAATCCCACAAACTGTGGCAACATGACTTTAGCTGGACCAACAGTCAACCACTTCACCAACCAAGCCACCCAGGTACCGGAAAATGTTCTATTTTCAATCTGAATGCTAATTGTTTGAGTGTGCACTTAATGTGTACACACTTTATGTGTATCATGTTATATTCTAATAATGTATTTTTAGCTTATTCCTCTTGCTGTGTGGAAAAGGGACTTGGAGGTGGTGATGAGAGGGACAGACAAAAGTAAAATCAGGGAGACTAGTTTAAAAGATACATGGTTAGTCCCTAAAAGAGATGATGGCATGGATTCAGCAGTAGTGATGGAGAAAGTGACTACTAACGGATTTTCAAGTTTTGAGACTTTTTTCGTATTTGGTTTTTGGCCCGTTAAGTTTCAGATGTCTGTGAAATATCTGCTACCTAGGCAACTGCATACACAGGTACTAAACTTAGAGTGAAGATCTTGGCCAAAGATACAAAGTAAGTTTACAAAAGCAAAACAAAAACCCAAAAAACTGTATTTAAAGACAACCATAAAACTGAGTTAAATCACATAGGGAATGTAACGAGTAACAAGTGAATAAAAAAAGAGGACTCACACCTGAGCCCTGAAATATACCAACATTTAGCATTTGGATGTAGGAACCAGGGAGAGCAAAAGAAACTGAGCTCTCTGTTCCGTTCCATTGGTCTGTGTCTGTTAATATGCCAATACCATTCTGTTTTGATTACTATAGCTTTGTAATATAATTTAAATCAGGAATGTGATGCCTCCAGCTTTATTCTTCTCACTCAAGATTACTTTGGCTATTCAGTATCTTTTGTGGTTCTATATGAATTTTAGGTTTTTTTTCTATTTCTGTGAAAAAAAAATGCTATTGAAATTGAAAGGGATTCCATTGAATCTGGAAATGACTTTGAGTAGTTTGGACATTTTAGCAATATGAATTCTTCTAGTTCACCAACATGGGATATCTTTCCATTTATTTGTGTCTTCCTCCATTTTTTTCTCAGCAGTGTTTTATAGTTTTCAGTGTATCTATCTTTCACCTCCTCGGCTAAATTTATTCCTAACTATTTTATTCTTATTAATGCTACTATAAAAGGAATTTTTTTCTTAATTTTTCAGATAATTTGTTAGTATTTAGAATCACCACTCATTTTTGTATGTTGATTTGGTATCCTGCAACTTTACTGAATTTGTTTATTAGTTCTAAGAGATTTTTGATCGAGTCTTTAGGGGTTTTATATATATATATATATATATATGAAAGAAATGAAATTGTGTCCGTCTGCAGATGACATGATATATATGAATCATATATATCATGTCATCTGCAGACGGACACAATTTCATTCCTTCATTTCTGATGTACAGCCCCTTATTTCCTTTCCTTGACTAATTGCTCTGGCAAGGATTTCCAGTACTATTTTGAATATAAATATTGAGAATGGACACCCTTGTTTTATTCCTGATCTGAGATGAAAAGCTCTCAGCTTTTCACCATTGAGAATGACTTTAGCTGTGGGATTGTCATATATGGCCTTTGTTATGTTGAGGTATATTCTTTAATTAAAAATGGAACTACTATCTGATCCAGTAGTCCTACCTCTGGGTATTTATCCAAAGGAATTGAAATCAGAACCTCAATGTATACCTGCACTCTCAGGTTCATTGCAACATTATTCACAATAGTCAAGAGGTAGAAGCAATCTAAATGCCCATGTACAGGTGAAATGGCTAAAGAAAATGTGGTATATGAAGGAATATTATTCAGCTTTAAAAAAGAAGGGAATTGCCATTTATAATGACACAGATGTACCAGGAGGACATTATGCTAAGTGAAATATGCCAGATGCAGACAAACGTTGTATAATCTCATTTAAACATGGAAATATAAAACAGTCAAACTTAATAGAAAAAAAGATTAGAATGGTGGTTGCCAGGGGGCTGGAAGGGAAGGGAAATGCAGAGGTAATGATTAAAAGGTACAAAGTTTCAGTTACGTAAAATAAATATCTTCTGGAGATTATATATAGTGTCTATAGCTAACAATACTGTACTATATATTTGTTAATGGGTTAGATCTTATGTTAAGTGTTCTCACTACACACACAAAATAATAACTAAGGGGTGTACTTTGAGAAGTGGTGGAGATGTTTATGGCTTTTGGGTGGTTATCATTTCCTAACTGTATACTTATCCACAAATGCATTGACTTGTGTATATTAAACATGTACAGCATCTTACATGTCAGTCATAACTCAATTAAGTGGCTTAATTCTAAAAAAAAACAAACAAACAAACAAAAAAAAAACAATAAATCAATTAAAAAAAAAAAAAGGACACTAAAAAGGAAAGGCCAAGTGAGACAGGAGAAAAGCCAGGTGGATGTGGTGTCAAAAAAGTCAAGAGTGGAGAATGTGTTAATAAGGAAAGAATGATCAATCAGATTAAAATACACTGAGAAAGATACAGGCTGATATTTAATTGAGCAAGTTCATTGTTTACTTTGATGAGATTATTTTAGTGAGTAATGGTGCAAAAACCTGAAAGAAGTGAGTCAAAAAGTGAATAAAAGGTGAGAAAGCAGACCCAACAAAGAGACAATCTTTCCATTATGTGGAAGGGAGAAAGGAAATTGGGTGGTATTTGTAAAAGGGTAAGAAGAATGTTTTGTTTTGCTTGTTTTGTTTTGTGTTTTTAATACAGGATATATTTAAACATACTTCTACTTTATAACAATATACTTGAAAAAAAACCCTGAGAGAATGCTGGAAGGCTGAAGGTATACAGGAAAGAAAGGTTTTTCTTTTGTTTTATTGAAAGGGAAATAATTGGGTGCAGATACACATAGGTTTAAGAATTCAATAACGGAAAGATGAATTTGTTTATTTGAAGCCTTCTATTTTCTCATTAAGGTTTAGAAATTTTCATCATTGCTGGGACATAAATATTACAGGTTGAAAAAAGAAGGTATGAAATGGTCATCATAGGGAATGAGGACACAAATTTATTGAGGAAATATAACAAGGTGCTAGAGGGGCACCTGGGTGGCTCAGTCAGTTAAGCATTAGACTTCTGCTCAGGTCATGATCTTGTGGCTTGTGAGTTTGAGCCCCATGTCGGGCTCTGTGCTGACAGCTCAGAGCCTGGAGCCTGCTTCAGATTCTGTGTTTCCCCCTCTCTCTGCCCCTCCCAAGCTCACGCTCTCTCAATAATAAATAAACGTTTAAAAAAAATGAAAAAAAAAACAAGGTGCTAGAAAGGGTTCCTTTGACACATGAGCACAGATTTATAGTAATACAATACATCAGGCTTTGTTCTTTTCTCAAGCAAAGATCAGTAGTACAGACATGGAACAGAGTATGGGAACAGGAGGAATATTGGATTTAGCCATGGCTTAGATTTTTCTGTAAGAGGCATGTAAAAGAAAAGGGAGCATCTTATCCTTCTTAGATGCCACAGCCTCTTACAATGGAACGCCCAGGCAAGTTCTGTCACCCAAGATGCAAAGAAGCCATGGATGGGATATCTGAATTTGCTGTCAGTTTTCATGAGTCTATTCTGACATAACTGTCAGAATAGTTTTTACTTTTTCCAAGTAAAAATATCTAGAAGTTCATTGAGTGGCTATCAAAATCTTTGGACGTTTGGTTAAAGCAAATGGACTGCCAAGCTGTGGTAAGTCTTCTATCAGAAGAATTATTTAGGTCAATAAAATATTTAAGAGAGTCACAAAGTGCAAAGTTACAGAAATGAAATACATTTTCTAGCCCTGAGTGAAAGAGGCAATTGTCATCATACCCATATCCTCAACTTTGTCAAATTCTGCTGGCCCATTTTAGCAATGTATTGCAGAATAATACTGTCCTTTAGACATTCATGGACATTTGATGAAGATGGAAATCTCTATTAGAAAGACCATTAATTGCAAACTATCAAAAAGAAAACACTGAAATCTTTGTTAAAGATTTTTTTCCGGTAAAACGTCTTTTTTACGTTTCAATGGAAAGGCTCAATAGTATACATTATTTGGAAAAAACATGAAGACATGTTCAAGACTGGGGATCTTATGTTTCTTGCACTTCTAGGAAGTTGGAAGGACAGAAATAAAAGCATAGTGGGAGTCACGAGGTCCAGCTATCCCTAAAAGGACATTCCCAGGCCACTTTATCTGGCTGAGACCACCAAATCTGCCATGACTTATTACAGACCTCTAACACACTCAACTGTATTGTTCTCTAACAGTTACTGCAAATTTAAACCAATTATTGTAGAAAAACTTTCATATCTATTTAGCATATATGAAATGTGGTTCTATAGAAAAGACATTTTTTCTTAAAATTCCAGTGTCTCTACATACAAATAAGTTCCAGTCCCTTTACCGCATTCATTTTGCAAGCAATGATCTCAATGTTATTTTGACGAATTCCTCCTGGAGATGGTTTATCCATCATCTAAGACTATCAGTCTCATTACTAGACACAATTAACAGTTTCAAATCCTTTGTAGACACAGAAGTTTAGATAGGTGAACAGGTAGATCAAAGCACTAGATGAGTTACAGATAGACTCAGGGCCACAGTTCCCAATGCATCTACTCCCAGAATTTGCTATCAGAATGAATGAGTTATTTAAATTTCTGGTTCTCCAAGGTTTTCTGCCTAAAAAGCAATTCATTACTTTGGACCCAAGTTTCCTTTACAACTTACCTAAGGAATAAATAAACAAGTGTCTCAAAGTCATAAACAACATGTAACACCAGGCATAGTAATTTGTCAGCACCTCAAAATTTTCTTAGAAAGAGTTGTTCCAAGTTCCTCATTAAAACAACAGATTTTCTTACATATTGATAAAAATAAGGTAGATCTGTAACAGGAAGAACTTTGAGTATATTGTTAAAATGAAAAAAAAAAAGCAAACCAATAGTATACATTGTAAAATAGATCATTTTAAAAGAGAAATAGACACTAAAACAAGTAGGCAAAGTGATCTTCAGGGAAAGGGCAGTGACTATCTTAGCCATTTATATGTATAATGGGTCTTCATATATATTTGTAGAATAAATACAGTGTTAGAATAGAGCTATAACCAAACTAGTACGAGAACACAGAAGAGGAAGGATCCAATTATCTCTGCTTGGGACATGTGGCTGTTCATTTTTATCCCTTATTATATCCTTTATAATAAACCAGTAAACATGTTTGCCTATGTTCTGTGGGCCATTTTAGCAAATTATTGAACCCAAGGCGGGGGGGGCGGTGGGAACCCGAATTTATAGCTGGTCTGTCAGAAGTACAGGTGACAATATGGAACTTGTGAATGGTATCTGAAGTGGGATCAATCTTGTAGGACTGAGCTTTACCCTGTGGGGTCTGATGCTAACTCCAGGTAGAGAGTGTCAGAACTTATTTGAATTACAGGGCACTCAGATGATATTGCAGAAAATTGCTTCACGTGCAGAAAAATTCTTGTATATGGTGGACAGATGTGAATTGTGACAGTCTGAGAGGGAAGGAGAAACACAGGAGTGTGCTTTCCTGTGCAGGTGAAGAATTAGATTCAAACATTACAGATAATAGATAAAAAGTTTCCTCTCTCAATCTTAATCTCTCTCCCCCATAAAATATAATTATAAATTTTTCATATATCCTTGTGCATGCTAAAATACATTTACATACATATATGTACATAGAGAAATATACATGATTTCCCTTTTATTTTAGCCTAAATTTTTCTTACTATGTTTTGTTCTACCTCTGACCTGGAGACTAGAATGTAGTGACTGAGGGGCGGGAGACTATGAGACAAGGTTGAAGCAGAAGGCAGGAGCCACACCATGTTGCATTTTTGGCAATAGTAAGGAACCAGTCTTTATTCTACATTGCATTTAAATGCTTAAGGCAGGAAATCGTCATAATCAAACTATATCTAAAGACAATTCTAGCAGCTGAGTGACAACTGTATCAGAATAAATGTAATGTTAGACTAGAGCTATAACCAAGAGTACAGAGAAGAGGAAGGATCCAATTATCTCTACTTAGGACATCTGGGCTTGTCCAGAATTCAACTTGATCCATACTGAAGAAAGAATGAGAGCTGAAGAATTGGAGACAGTAAATACAGACAACTAGAGAAGTTTTCCTCTGAAGAGGAGCAGAAAATGACACTTCTATAAGCAGGCTCCCAAAACTGTATCCAGCTTGTCCCCTTCTTAAAATTCCTCTGGGAGTACTTGAGACCATACATAGCTCTCGATCTATCACAGATTATTTCTTTCATACAGAGAACTGAGCAGCATCAAAAGATCACATGACCAACCCTGCAATCACTGATGTAGCACCATCCAACCTCCATCTCCAAACTTTTATTTTCTACCCCAGCCAGATTTTAACTTCAAAACTGAATTAAAGCTTTACACTATTCCTCGAACACACTAGAAGCTGCTGAAGAGAGTAGCAGCTTAGGAGAATCATGTCTTATACCATGAGAGTAACCCCTTCACTTCATTTCTAAATGAAGTATAAACTCCAACTTGGCATTCAAGGCCCCCACGTATTTTCCTTAGTGTGGCCCCAGTATTGCCTTCACATACCCTCTTCTCCAGTCTCCTCCATATATTTGCCTATAATTTGCCCCTGTACCTTTATTTACTCAAATCTCTCCACATAAAATATCAATTTCTCAACTCCATTTGGCCAAATGCTATCTTTCAAGGCTCAATTCAAGTGATTTCCTTTCAAAACATCCAGCCAAAGTGTGACCTTCCTCTTCTAAAGTTTTACAAAATTTTATTACTCTCTTAACATTTTAATTTTATTGTTTGCATTTTGTTTATATATAAGCACATTCCAGCTTCCTTCCAATCGCATTTCTGCTGAGACAGAACTGCAGTTGTACTTGAATGTTAAAATAGAAACTTCCCACCTCTGTTTTAGCTGAATACTTTAGGGCTAGTGCTTCTCAGAAGTTACTGTAAATATAAATCACTGGGGACCAGATTAAAATGCAGATTCTGATTCCATAGCCCTGAGATAGGATTTGAGCTTCAGCATTCATACAAGTCCCCAGGTGAGGATGCTATTGGTATTTTTACCACCCTTTGAACATCAATCTGTTGAATAGTACCAACTATTCCCTCTTTCCAAAGTGGGACCCCAAAAGCGGAGAAGGTTACTTAACTGTAGTTTTTAGTAGCATGGAGCAGAAAATGCACCTCAAGTGTGCAAGAAAGGTTAGAGTGGTCGAGTGGGATTTGGGAGACATACTTACACAGTCATCTCAAAGCAGGATATAAAATCCAAACTCATGAGTTCCAGTTGGCCTTAAAATTAAGACAGTAGTATTACTGTAACTTGATAGGTGATGGTGTTAACCAGGTCCTCCAAGAAGCACATGTCAAGATAGGATTGATTAGCCACAGAAAAATATGTTAGGAGCAATGTTTGTTACGAAAAATAAACAGGGAAAGAGGACAAAGCTGGGAGAGCTGGAGATGTAGAACTGACCCTGACCATGGATGAAGGAGAAAGAAGAAAAGGAAGTTTGGGAGGAAGTGTCTTAGATAGCAATGTCGTTCTGAGAGCTTGGCAGAGACTTTGAAGAGTTCTTATATCAAAGTCACTTGTCAGAGGAGTCCTGTGTCGCCCAGTAAGCAGGTCTGCTTTTTCATCTCTGCCCTGCCCTGTCATTGGCTGGCATAGACAACAGGAAGCATGACCTCAGTAGAAATGCAGTAATGAATTTCAGAGCACAGCAGCTGGGCTCAGTTATGTTCCTAACTGCCAGAGATCTGGGAGGTGTATTCTCATAACTTCTAGAATAATTATATACAGGCATTTCATTTATTTACTTATTTTTGCCATGAGAACTTAAACTGAGGAAATAGCATTTGAGGATGAACTATGGTTCATAATGTCGTTTTCAGAAGTGTCGTTTTCAGAGTTAGTGACTACTCTTGTACAATTTATTTATAAAGCTGAATGTGACTAGTTCCCTTCATGAGAATCAAAAAGGTTTTATTAGCATGGACATATAATCAACAGCAGCAAGAGGCAGTCACACTGAGTCCAGAATATATGCAAATAATATCGGGAATAATCTTGATATGGATATCCAAGGACTCTCAAATCATGCTAAGTCAGATCACTGCAGCACTTTCTGTAGCATTTGATAATTATTTACTGATATAATATCTCAGCATAAAAACTCTTTTAAAAACACAAGGTTTTCTCATTAAACTGTTTGAGAGAGCACCATTAATATCCAGCTTGGCAAAGGTTATGACCCATGCTTTTTATTAGTTGCTAACCATCAAATTATACTTCTACATAAAAGCAAAAATCAATTCAAGAAGACTGAGGTAAAGCAAACACACCTAGTATAACTCTTTAGCCATATCTGCATGAATCGATATAAAACTAAAAGGCTCTGGAGAAAGTAAAAAAAATAATTCATTTTCTATGCAATAAGAAATACATAAGTTAAACACATTTTACTGACTCAACTATTTGTTTGGAAACTGCCTTTGATTGTATTGTCAAAATAGCCAAGATTGACATACTTTTAAATATTTTACTCACAAGTTTTAGCATCCTGTAAACATAGCTTTAGGGATGAATAATAGCAGCATAAATATAAGTTGGAGTACATCTGGTAATCAACAAGAGATGTCAAATAAGAACAGAATCATTTAAGGAACCTAGTATCATGGGGCATGAATGAGTAGAGGCAAAAAGGAACTGGAACACTTTAATCTCACAAGCCAGGGGTTTTGTCCAAGACCACTGCATCTTTCTCAGAGAGAAATATATTGTCAGACAATTATTCTGTAAGCCAAGAAAAAATTTTCCTGTTTCTCACTGAATAACTGGAAATTTAAAAACGATTTTCATTGAAGTCTCCAAAGAAGTAATGTCAAAATCTGCATTAATCAACAAATCTGTGATATTAGAAATATCACCCCTATAATCCTGTTACATCTTATACATACTTCTGTTTCTAGTGTATTTACATTTTACGTGTTATATATTTATATACCTATCTCCTTCTAAATATATTGAAATAATTAAGCATTTCTTTTCAAATTCTTTACAGCACTAGTAACTAACAGTGTTCTTGGTAAATATGAGCAAATATTTTCTAGGTTCAAACCTCGGCTCCAAGATTAAATGTGATTCTTTGAGCGGGTTAGTAAAATTCTTCAAGACTCAATTTAAAAGAAGGATTGTAACACTATCTCACTTGTAGTGAGAGCATAAATGGAATAATATATGTAAAGATTTATATAGTACCTGCTACATTATTATAAAATGTTGACAGTTTAACACTATCGTGTGTGTGTGTGTGTGTGTGTGTGTGTGTATACTTACTTAGTATATATACTTAAATACAGCAGGTGCTGTAGGACTATTTTTTTAATCAATGTGTTCTGTGACCCCATCAGCCCAGTAATAGCCCTTAATTTTACACATTACAGAGGTTAACCATAAGCATAAGTGAGGTTAAATACTTGAATCCAGGTTACCATATCCTATCACCCCTCAGTCATTTGTTCAGGGAGTCTCCTAAGTTGCACAGGCTGAGGCAAAGTCTTTCTGGGATCTCAGGTCCTTCCAGTGAGGCAAGCAAATTACAGCCAAGACCTCTAAGGGTGGCAATATAGGAGGAAGAATTTTAAAAGACATAGCAACCCTGCCCCAGCTTCTAAGAGAGAGGCTCCCCATCCAAATTCCTAAATCTCTGATGTACAGTAAGCTTGTACCCAATACAAGGCAGTGTTGACATCAAATTTCTAATAGCTAAGGGAAGAAACATGGATGTATAATAAGCAAAACTTGCCAGTAATGAGAACACTAAAAAATTAAGAAATAATCTCTACAGGAAAATGCTAGTGTAAGAAACCAAGGGAATGGAAATCCTATCCACTGAAAAACAACTTACAAAAAAATTCAGAAATTGGTAGTTTCTCCAAATGCTAGCAATATCCAGGAAAAGTACTGAAGGTACCAGAAAAGATACTAAAAAAATCCCCATTTAAAGAAGCAATCAAAATATAAAATCTATAGGAATACACATATCAAATTAATATAGACAAACTACATGTAGAATCTATAAAAATTTAGAGAGGTATAAAATAAACCTTGAATAAGTTAGATAAAAATACAAAATGACAGACATGGGAGGATTAACCATTATAAAATATATCAACTCTTGTCAAATTAATCCATTACTTTAAAGCAGCTCCAATATAAATTGCAATGGCTCATTTAGAACGTACGAAAATACTCTAAAATTCATCTGGAAGAATAAATGGGAAAAATAGTCAAGAAAAAATAGTGCTGAGGCTGTACAAAGACACAACTAGGAAAAGATTTTCCCTGAGACAGTACAAGGTAAAAAGAGCTGGAAAGACACATCACGGGGGGGTCATTTAAGGAAAAAGGAGATTCTAAGTGCAGGAGGGCCAGGTGTACACTCTAAACTGAAATACGGAAGCTGGATCAAACCAGTGCCACAATGCAAGAGTTCAGAGGAAGTCAGAGGAGACCCACTGGAGAAGAGTTGCAGGAGGCTTCTGGGGCAAGCCCTACTGGCCTTTGAGGAAGGTGTGTGCTTCTGGGGCATTTGAGGATGACTTCTGTTGGCGCTGACAGAACTGAGGCTAAGTGGGCACCAGCAGCACCCTCATACCCCTGTACATGGGCTCCAAATTCTGAGTACTCTTCAGTCTACCTACCAACATGTGCCAAGTCCCTATCAACATGTACCAGTTACATCACACACTCTCCATCATGGAGGCCCAGAAGCAAGCTGATGCTTCCCAGAGCTGGTACACCTGCCCAAATCCTGGGCAGCTTAACCCTGCAATGGAGGCTTCCAGGCTGAAAGCCTCTCCAGAAGGAGCCATCAAAAGTTGTATTGTCTAACATCTCTATAGACTATCAGCATCCAGATGAAAAAAAGGGAGGCTGTAACTCCTATCCTTCAGATACTTTGAAACATTTCAATATTTGCAAGTGTGCAGAATAAACTTCTCAATGATTGGCTAAATAAAGCCTAATTTGTTAAGAGCATGAACTTGAAACAGAGGGTATGGGTTTGAATCCTAACTCTACAACTTTCTACTTGTGGATAGTAACAATTTCTTCAGGTCTGTCTTGGGGGAAACTAGGCTTAATATCTTGTAATAATGCCATGATTATCATAATCAAATACAGAAAGCATTTAGAAGTATACTTATTATATAAAGTCCTATAAAATCATTTGCTTATTTTAAATAGGGCATTTAGGATTGGGTAGACATAGCTTCTAGTCCCTTCATCCATAAGCCTTTCTGACAACACTTCTTTTTCCTACAGAAATGGCAGCATCCTGACAAATGACAAATAATATTTCAAAACAGTACCTAAAGAAATTTTTCAGAATGGCCTGCAAGGCCCCAATAGAAGGCCCATATAGAATGTATTCTTGCCCTGCAATCCTGAATTGGTTCTATTTTCAGTGAGCTGATTACCTTTGGCTAGCACAAAATTATCACTTGACATTTGCAGGTGATACATATCCTCAGAGAAAGAACTTTAACCAATGTCAGACTTCTCCTGTACAAAGCAAAGGAAACACATGTGAGCCCCAGGCTGTTTGTGTCTGGGCCAAAGCCCTTTCCAGTAATACAGGTCAGAGCTCTGCTGTAATCCGTGTTTTCTCTCCTACATTCCACTCAGAACCGAAGCACTGCATTTAGTAGTCCTATTGCCTGTGATAGCCCCACGCCCACAGAAAGAGGAAGGATGTGGGAAACGCAGACATTTTAATGAAGCATAGGAGAAGGTGGAGCAAAGCTGTTGTGAATGTTCCAGAGCATGGAGGTGTGGTATACAATGCAACCATATTGCCAAACCCCACATCAGCTTTCTGGAGCTTCTGTGAGGTTTCTCTCCCTAGCTATCTGGCCCCAAAGTCACGTAGGGATCAATCTCAATTTTTCTCTTGTTCCTTCTTCTCTTCTCCCCAGCACTGGAAGAAGGATGAGTAAATTAATCATGGAAAAAGCAGAAAATGTTTAAATCCTCTTTTATTACTTGCAATAGGAATGCTGAGTCAAAGTATACATGACTGTCTCCACTCTCTGTATGCTTAGAAATTAAAGAGAAACTGAGGAAATTTATTCTCTTTCAACCCATGATCCTAACTAATTTAACCTTAAGAGAATATTTTGGAAACAGGAGTAAGTAGTATGCACTGGTAAGAGCTAAAGTCCAGGAATAGGAAAACCTGTTTGTAGCTGAACTCTGATTTAAATAATATCAACAACACAAAACAATAATGACAATAATGTTTTGTGAGAAAAAGTTCAAATTTCAATGAATTGGCACAACATCCTATTCATTTAAAAGCATTTATTGGGGTACCTGGATGGCTCAGTTGGTTAAGTATTGGAACCTTGATTTTGTCTCAGGTCATGATCTCAGGGTTATGAGATCGGAGATCGAGCCCAATGTTAGGCCCCGCATTTGGCCCCTGCTTAAGATTCTCTCTCTCTCCCTCTCTCTCTGCCCCTCCCCAGCTCTCTAAAACAAAACAAAACACACACAATACAAAAAAAAAAAAAAACACCTAAAAAGCATTTATTGTTTGGAACTACATCCACAGTCACATTCTAAATGGTGCTAAGAACACTACCCTCCCCCCACAGTCAGGACCACATGTCCTACTTTTTCTCTGACCAACTTTTTCAAAGAGTGAAAGACTGACTTCCCTCAAACTGAAGGTCAGGGAAGCAGGAAAGGATAGGGGTGGGAGGTGACCCCTGGTGCCTAGATCCTAAGAATTAGGGCTGGGAAAGTAGAGAGTTTTAGTGATTAAATCAAGGAAACAAGAAAAAAGGAGCTTGCATGTGCCTCTACAGCTATGTGGTGTGTGTGTGTACGTGTGCATGTGCATGGATGTTTTAAGGACAATTCAGTAGGAGCCCAATTTAAGGGGATTTAAAAAATCAAGAGATGTAATGTTCTGCATTCCTAATCTACATGGGTTTCATCTGTATTCATTTTAGCGGTGTCTTTAGAACAGTAGATGTATTCTTCAATACTGGATGCAGTTTTAAGTCAATGAAATTGCATTCTTTCCATTTGGTCTACATTTTGACTAGGTTTGTTCTAATACTATTGGAAATTATCTCTAAGTTCCTTCCCTCTCAACATCTAAGTTCCAGAATTGATCATATTCAGAACTTATTTGATTATTTCCCCAATTAGGGAAGTCCCTGGTACAGAGAAAGGATTTTGGCCTTAGAGAAAATGAACTTGAACAATATGAAACAGAAAGCATCTTAGGTACTTAGGCTCATCTGTAATAATTCTCCCTTGTGCCTAGGCAGAGCTTTGCCTAAAACAACTTCTCTGTACACATCTCTTAGTTGTAGCTGAAACAGTGCGGCACAGGAAATTCACTTGTGGTGGTGAAAGTCATCACACTAATTTAAGTATGTGGCCTGCACAGTTGCAGACTTAAAGGAATCTTTGACAATCTGTATACACTAGTTAGCATACACTTATTACTGAGAAAAACAGAAATAAAAATTATCACAAGTATTACAATAAGGATAGAACAAAGGAGGTAAAAATGGAGTAGAAAATTCAGGGTTCCATATTTCAATCCAATACAGAAGATAACTATCTCATAAATAGAGCTTTGCAAAAATGCAAAGAGAGAGTTTCATAAAATAACAAGCTCCCGGACACCAGTAGTGCTCAAGTACAGACTACAAATCCATCTGCCATATCTGACGAACTAGAGGATTTTCATGGGCTCTCTAAAATTTAAGATTCTTTGATTCTATTAAAATATGTATGTATATGATTTTTTCCTCTTTCCCCAAAGCATAAGCACATGCTTAGACAAATGATCCACCTCCAAACGTTAGAATTAACGTTACAATATTTAGCACAGAGACAACAAAACTAAGCCTGCTGTCTGGAGCAGAATTTATAAAAATAGTACTTGAAATGGGGACAATAAGAAAAATATATCAGAGGAGGTGAATGGCATTTGTCTGAATTTGGTAAGTTCAATTTATGTTGCTAGGAGAAAGAGAAATAGTGCTTACAGCAACTGACAAGCACAGGGATAGAAAATAGCAGCTCCTATGGTACATGTGAAGTCAATGGTAATGTTTCAAACTTAGAACAAAGAAGACCATTTCCATGGCAGCATACTGCTTCATTTAAACAGACATGATTCCTTTTTGCAATTTTTTAACCTCACTTTCTCTCCTCTGAACTCTCATTTTAAGGTGGTCACAAAACAAACAGAAGAGCTGAGAAGGGATTTATGTTATTTTGCTAGAGAAGTACCAAACCCATCTCATCTCCAGGCCCTTTAACATTTTGAGTGGTCTAGCACCCTTGATTTTGTCATCACCCTGATAAATTTTTGGTTACGTTATGTGACCCTTAGGGAGATAAGTATCATTTCTGAAATTCTTACACAGATCTCTTAAAAAATGGTTTTGGATGTTCCATACTATCGACACATCTTTCTCCATGCATATCTCTTAAAAGAAATCATCTTATTTAGATGAATAGTGCACAAGTGTTCCTTTTTCTCCACATCTTCACCCACACTTAGTTCTTTTTGTCTTGATTCTATCCATTCTGACAGGTGTAAGGTGACATGTTATGGTTCTTTTGATTTACATGTCCCTGATGATTAGTGATGGTGAGCATCTTTTTTTGGTGTCTGTTGGCCATCTGTATGTCTTTTTGGAAAAAATGCCCATTTTTTTATTGGATCATTTGTTCTTTTTTGATGCTGATTATAGAAGTTCTTATATTTTGGATAGTAACTCCTTATCATATGTATTATTTGCAAGACTCTTCTCCCATTCAGCAAGTTGTCTTTTTGTTTTGTTGACAGTTTCCTTCCCTCTGCAAAAATCTTTTTGTTTGGGATGCAACACCAAGAGAGAGCATGCAAAATGACTTTCCAGAGCTCTCCAAGAATAATCTCATAATACTTATTTTCTTTTTAACCATGTTTAATTATGTCAACGGAAAAGTGCACTGTACAAAATATGGAACTGAGAAATGATCATAGCGTGAATACTCATGTAACCCTCACACAGATCAGAAAATAGAATACTGCAAGTGCTCTTGAAATTCATCTTTTGCCTTGTGTAAATTATTATCTTCTTCCATTCCCCCAAAGGTAACTAGCATTAACTTCTATGTTAATCACTTCCTTGCTTTTTAGTTTTACTGCATGAGCTGTTAACCCTAAGTCCTATATTTTAGATTGTTTTTTTGAACTCCTATAAATGAAACCATACAGTCATCTTTTGAGATTGGCATTTTTTTTTCCTGTCAAAATTATGTTTATGAAATTTATCCAGATTATTTGTAGAATTGCTTTTCAATTTCATTACCATAGTACTAGTTTTCTTAACCTTGGCACTACTGGATCGGAAGGATCCTGGGAAGATGGCGGCGTAGGAGGACGTTGGGCTCACCGCGCATCCTGCTGATCACTTAGATTCCACCTCCACCTGCCTAAATAACCCAGAAAACTGCCAGAAGACTAGCAGAACGGAGTCTCCAGAGCCAAGCGCAGACGAGAGGCCCACAGAAGAGGATAGGAAGGGCGGAGAGGCGGTGTGCGCTCCACAGACCGGCCGGAGGGAGCCGGGGCTGAGGGGCGGCCTGCCAGCCAAGCAGAGCACCCAAGTCTGGCTTGCAAAAGTGGAAGGGCCGGATGGAGTGTGTTCCGACAGCAAGAGGGACTTGACATCTGGAAGGTTATAAGCTAATAGCTCTGCTCGGAAATCGGGAGGGCTGGAGGACAACGGGAGGGAGAGTTGTTGAGACCCGGACGACAGAGCTCATCTTGGGGGGGAACAAAGGCGCTTGCCAGCGCCATCTCCCTCGCCCATCCCCCAGCCAAAATCCCAAAGGGAACCAGTTCCTGCCAGGGAACTTGCTTGCACAGAGCAAACACCCAATGCTGTGCTTCTGCGGACCCATCCCTCCGGCGGGTCTGACTCCCTCCCGGTGCCACAGGGCCCCTCCTGAAGTGGATCACCGAAGGAGAAGCGAGCTAAGCCTGCCCCTCCTGCCCCCATGCACCTTGCCTAGCCACCCCAGCTAATATGCCAGATCCCCAGCGCCACAAGCCTGGCAGTGTGCAAGTAGCCCAGATGGGCCACGCTACCCCACAGCGAATCCCGCCCCTAGGAGAGGGGAAGAGAAGGCACACACCAGTCTAACTGTGGCCCCAGCCGTGGGCTGGGGGCAGACATCAGGGCTGACTGCGGCTCCACCCACCAACTCCAGTTATACACCACAGCACAGGGGAAGTGCCCCGCAGTCCCGCACCACTCCAGGGACTATCCAAAATGATGAAATGGAAGAATTCCCCTCAGAAAAACGTCCAGGAAATAACAACAGCTAAATAACTGATCAAAAATGATTTAAACAATTAAACAGAAAGTGAATTTAGAATAATAGTCATAAAATTAATTGCTGGGCTTGAAAACAGTATAAAGGACAGCAGAGAATCTCTTGCTACAGAGAACAAGGGAATAACGAACAGCCAGGAGGAGCTAAAAAATGCTATCAATGAACTGCAAAATAAAACGGAGACAACAACGGCTCGGATTGCAGAGGCAGAGGAGAGAATAGGTGAACTAGAAGATAAATTATGGAAAAAGAAGAAGCTGAGAAAAAGAGATGAAAAAATCCAGGAGTATGAGGGGAAAATTAGAGAACTAAGTGATGCACTAAAGAGAAATAATATATGCATAATTGGTATTCCAGAAGAGGAAAAGAGAGGGAAAGGTGCTGAAGGTGTACTTGAAGAAATAATAGCTGAGAACTTCCCTGATCTGGGGAAGAAAAAAGGCATTGAAATCCAAGAGGCACAGAGAACTCCCTTCAGACGTAACATGAATCAATCTTCTGCACGACATATCATAGTGAAACTGGCAAAATACAAGGATAAAGAGAAAATTCTGAAAGCAGCTAGAGATAAACATGCTCTAACATATAAAGGGAGACCTATAAGACTCGTGACCGATCTCTCTACTGAAACTTGGCAGGCCAGAAAGGAATGGCAGGAGATCTTCAATGTGATGAACAGAAAAAATATGCAGCCAAGAATCCTTTATCCAGCAAGTCTGTCATTTAGAATAGAAGGAGAGATAAAGATCTTCCCAAACAAACAAAAACTGAAGGAATTCGTCACCACTAAACCAGCCCTACAAGAGATCCTAAGGGGGATCCTGTGAGACCAAGTACCAGAGACATCTCTACAAGCATGAAACCTACGGACATCACAATGACTCTAAACCCATATCTTTCTATAATAACACTGAATGTAAATGGATTAAATGCGCCAACTAAAAGACATAGGGTATCAGAATGGATAAAAAAAAAAATAAGACCCATCTATTTGCTGTCTACAAGAGACTCATTTTAGACCTGAGGACACCTTCAGATTGAGAGTGAGGGGATGGAGAACTATTTATCATGCTACTGGAAGTCAAAAGAAAGCTGGAGTAGTCATACTTATATCAGACAAACTAGACTTTAAATTAAAGGCTGTAACAAGAGATGAAGAAGGGCATTATATAATAACCACAGGGTCTATCCATCAGGAAGAGCTAACAATTATAAATGTCTATGCACCAAATACGGGAGCCCCCAAATATTTAACACAATTACTCACAAACATAAGCAACCTTATTGATAAAAATGTGGTAATTGCAGGGGACTTTAATACTCCACTTACAGAAATGAATAGATCATGTAGACACACGGTCAATAAAGAAACAAGGGCCCTGAATGACACATTGGATCAGATGGACTTGACAGATATATTTAGAACTCTGCATCCCAAAGCAAAA
Source organism: Panthera onca (assembly GCF_046562875.1). NCBI lineage: Eukaryota > Metazoa > Chordata > Mammalia > Carnivora > Felidae > Panthera > Panthera onca. The sequence goes on from NC_138344.1 coordinate 50,218,581, forward strand.
GAATATACTTTCTTCTCAAGTGCACATGGAACATTCTCCAAGATAGATCACATACTGGGTCACAAAATAGCCCTTCATAAGTATACAAGAATTGAAATTATACCATGCATACTTTCAGACCACGATGCTATGAAACTTGAAATCAACCACAGGAAAAAGTCTGGAAAACCTCCAAAAGCATGGAGGTTAAAGAACACCCTACTAAAGAAGGAATGGGTCAACCAGGCAATTAGAGAAGAAATTAAGAAATATATGGAAACAAATGAAAATGAAAATACAACAATCCAAACTCTTTGGGATGCAGTGAAGGCAGTCCTGAGAGGAAAATAAATTGCAATCCAGGCCTATCTCAAGAAACAAGAAAAATCCCAAATACAAAATCTGACAGCACACCTAAAGGAAATAGAAGCAGAACAGCAAAGACAGCCTAAACCTAGCAGAAGAAGAGAAATATTAAAGATCAGAGCAGAAATAAACAATATAGAATCTAAAAAAACTGTAGAGCAGATCAACGAAACCAAGAGTTGGTTTTTTGAAAAAATAAACAAAATTGACAAACCTCTAGCCAGGCTTCTCAAAAAGAAAAGGGAGATGACCCAAATAGATAAAATCATGAATGAAAATGGAATGATTACAACCAATCCCTCAGAGATACAACCAATTATCAGGGAATACTATGAAAAATTATATGCCAACAAACTGGACAACCTGGAAGAAATGGACAAATCCCTAAACATCCACACGCTTCCAAAACTCAAACAGGAGGAAATAGAAAGCTTGAACAGACCCATAACCAGCGAAGAAATTGAATCAGTCATCAAAAATCTCCCAACAAATACGAGTCCAGGACCAGATGGCTTCCCAGGGGAGTTCTACCAGACGTTTAAAGCAGAGATAATACCTATCCTTCTCAAGCTATTCCAAGAAATAGAAAGGGAAGGAAAACTTCCAGACTCATTCTATGAAGCCAGTATTACTTTGATTCCTAAACCAGACAGAGACCCAGTAAAAAAGAGAACTACAGGCCAATATCTCTGATGAATATGGATGCAAAAATTCTCAATAAATACTAGCAAATCGAATTCAACAGCATATGAAAAGAATTATTCACCATGATCAAGTGGGATTCATTCCTGGGATGCAGGGCTGGTTCAACATTTACGAATCAATCAATGTGATACATCACATTAATACAAGAAAAGATAAGAACCATATGATCCTGTGAATCGATGCGGAAAAGGCCTTTGACAAAATCCAGCACCCTTTCTTAATAAAAACCCTTGAGAAAGTCGGGATAGAAGGAACATACTTAAACATCATAAAAGCCATTTATGAAAAGCCCACAGCTAACATCATCCTCAATGGGGATAAACTGAGAGCTTTTTCCCTGAGATCAGGAACATGGGATGTTCCACTCTCACCGCTGTTGTTTAACATAGTGTTGGAAGTGCTAGCATCAGCAATGAGACAACAAAAGGAAATCAAAGGCATCAAAATTGGCAAAGATGAAGTCAAGCTTTCACTTTTTGCAGATGAGCTGATAATATACACGGAGAACCCAACAGACTCCACCAAAAGTCTGCTAGAAGTGATACATGAATTCAGCAAAGTCGCAGGATACAAAATCAATGTACAGAAATCAGTTGCATTCTTATACACTAATAATGAAGCAACAGGAAGACAAATAAAGAAACTGATCCCATTCACAATTGCACCAAGAAGCATAAAATACCTAGGAATAAATCTAACCAAAGATGTAAAAGATCTGTATGCTGAAAACTATAGAAAGCTTATGAAGGAAATTGAAGAAGATATAAAGAAATGGAAAAACATTCCATACTCATGGATTGGAAGAATAAATATTGTCAAAATGTCAATACTATCCAAAGCTATCTACACATTCAATGCAATCCCAATCAAAATTGCACCAGCATTCTTCTCGAAACTAGAACAAGCAATCCTAAAATTCATATGGAACCACAAAAGGCCCCGAATAGCCAAAGTAATTTTGAAGAAGAAGACCAAAGCAGGAGGCATCACAATCCCAGACTTTAGCCTCTACTACAAAGCTGTAATCATCAAGACAGCATGGTATTGGCACAAAAACAGACACATAGACCAATGGAATAGAATAGAAACCCCAGAACTAGACCCACAAACGTATGGCCAACTCATCTTTGACAAAGCAGGAAAGAATATCCAACGGAAAAAAGACAGTCTCTTTAACAAATGGTGCTGGGAGAACTGGACAGCAACATGCAGAAGGTTGAAACTAGACCACTTTCTCACACCATTCACAAAAATAAACTCAAAATGGATAAAGGACCTGAATGTGAGACAGGAAACCATCAAAACCTTAGAGGAGAAAGCAGGAAAAGACCTCTCTGACCTCAGCCGTAGCAATCTCTTACTTGACACATCCCCAAAGGCAAGGGAATTAAAAGCAAAAATGAACTCCTGGGACCTTATGAAGACAAAAAGCTTCTGCACAGCAAAGGAAACAACCAACAAAACTACAAGGCAACCAACGGAATGGGAAAAGATATTTGCAAATGACATATCGGACAAAGGGCTAGTATCCAAAATCTATAAAGAGTTCACCAAACTCCACACCCGGAAAACAAATAGCCCAGTGAAGAAATGGGCAGAAGACATGAATAGACACTTCTCTAAAGAAGACATCCGGATGGCCAACAGGCACATGAAAAGATGCTCAACACCGCTCCTCATCAGGGAAATACAAATCAAAATCACACACAGATATCACCTCACGCCAGTCAGAGTGGCCGAAATGAACAAATCGGGAGACTATAGATGCTGGAGAGGATGTGGAGAAACGGGAACCCTCTTGCACTGTTGGTGGGAATGCAAATTGGTGCAGCCACTCTGGAAAACAGTGTGGAGCTTCCTCAAAAAATTTAAAATAGACCTACCCTATGACCCAGCAATAGCACTGCTAGGAATTTACCCAAGGGATACAGGAGTACTGATGCATAGGGGCACTTGTACCCCAATGTTTATAGCAGCACTCTCAACAATAGCCAAATTATGGAAAGAGCCTAAATGTCCATCAACTATGGACGAATGGATAAAGAAATTGTGGTTTATATACACAATAGAGTACTACGTGGCAATGAGAAAGAATGAAATATGGCCTTTTGTAGCAACGTGGATGGAACTGGAGAGTGTGATGCTAAGTGAAATATGCCATACAGAGAAAGACAGATACCATATGGTTTCACTCTTATGTGGATCCTGAGAAACTTAACAGAAACCCATGGGGGAGTGGAAGGGAAAAAAAAAAGGTTAGAGTGGGAGAGAGCCAAAGCATAAAAGACTCTTAAAAACTGAGAACAAACTGAGGGTTGATGGGGGGGGGGAGGGGCTGTGATGGGTATTGAGGAGGGCACCTTTTGGGATGAGCACTGGGTGTTGTATGGAAACCAATTTGACAATAAACTTCATATATTGAAAAAAAAAAAAAAAACCAAAACCTTGGCACTACTGACATTTGAGGCCAGATGATTCTTTGTTATGAGGAGCTATTCTGTTTATCACAGAATATTGTGCAGCAATGTTAGCCTCTACTCATTACAAGCCAGTGGCATCCTCCCAACACTTGGTTGTGACAACCAAAAACGTCTCTAGACATTGCCAAATGTTCTCTAGGAGTCTAAACTGCCCCCTATCGAGAACCACGGCTGTAGAGCATTTCACTGTATGACTGTACCATAATTTATTCATTCTCCTGTTGGTGAACATTGGGTTGTTACCAGCTTGAAGCTGTTATAAATGATACTGTTCTGAATATTCTTATTCATGGATATTCCTTTAAATGTATGTAGGCATATCCAAGAGCAGAATTATAAGGTCATAGGGTACAAGTCATTTAACTTTGATAAAGCCTAACGTTTTCTAAAGTGGTTCAACCTACAGGCAAGCTTATCAGCAGCACATTAATGTTTCCACTGCTCTGCACCATCACCAATATCTGCCATTGGCAATCACTTTTATTGTAACTCTCCTGCTAGTATACAAATATATTTAATTTGGAGTTTTGTTTTTTAGGGTTTTTTTTGAAAGTTTATTTGACAAAGAGAGAGAGAGAGAGAAGAAGGAGAGGGAGAGAGTGTGAGCAGGGCGAGGGGCAGAAAGAGAAGGAGAGAGAAAGAATCCCAAGCAGACCTCACACTGTCGGCACAGACCCCCATGTGGGGCTCAAACTCACAAACCATGACCTGAGAAGAAACCAAGAGTCAGATGCTTAACTGATGAGCCATCTAGGCACCGCTATTTAATTTGGAGTTTTAATTAGTGTATTATTGATTACTGAGGTTGAATGCCTTTACTTGTATATTTATTGGTGCATTGTCTATGCTTTGTGTGCAGTGCCTGTTCAGTGCATTTTGCACATTTTTGTTTTGGGTTGTGTGATTTGTAGAAATCAATTATATATTTTTAATATAAGCTCTTTGTCAACATTAAGCTCTATTTGTCAGTTAGGGCCACCATAACAGAATATTACAGACTATGTTGCTTAAACAACAGAAACTTATTTTCTCATAGCTCTGGAGGCTAGAAGTCCAAGATGAAGATCGCATCAGGGCTGGTTTCCGGGGAGACCTATCTTCCTGTGTACCAACAGATAAATGTCTTCCTACTAAGTCCTTACATGGTATTTCTCTGTGTGTATGTACTCCTAGTGTCTTTTCTTCTTATTACATCAGTCCTATTGGATTAGGTCCCACCTTTATGACCTCATTCAAATGTAATTACTTTCTTAAAGCCCCCATCTCCAAATAGAGTCACTTTGCAGGTTAAGACTTCAACATACAGATTTTAGAGGAACACAACTCAGTCCATAACATGCACAGCAAATATTTTCTGTCCCTTTGTGGCTTTTTTCCCCACCTTCTTAAATTTTTTTTAATGTTTATATTTCTTTTTGAGACAAAGATAGACAGAGCCTGAGTAGGAAGGGGCAGACAGAGAGGGTGACACAGAATCCAAAGCAGGCTCCAGGCTCTAAGCTGTCAGCACAGAGCACGACGTGGGGCTCGAACCCACATACCGTGAGACCATGACCTGAGCCAAAGTCAGATGCTCAACCGACCGAGCCACCCAGGTGCCCCTTTTGCCCCACCTTCTTAATGCTAACTTTTGATAAATAGATAAATGTCTTCATTTTAGTGGTAGTTCCACTTATCATCTTTTCCTTTATAATTAGCGCTCCTTTGTATTTTAATCTTTTTATAACCAAATGTCTTAGTTTTTTTTTATTATCTTTTACAGTTTTATATTTTTAGCTTTACATTCAGATCTACAGTCTAATAAAATTGATTTGTGTGGGTAATGTGAAAATGGAATTGAGTTTTATTTTTCCCATATACTGACTTCAACCAGCAGCATTTATCAAAGATATCATCTTAAATACTTAGGAAAAAGAAAGTGCTTATAATAAAAAAAAAAAACTACAAAATTATAAATCTATTCTCTAGTTGACCAAAACAATGTATCGAATATTCCTTGCCCTTGCATTTAAAAAAGAGTTGTTAACTAAAAGCCACTGAATTATATACTTTAAATGGGCAAATCATATGGTATGTTTTGTATTTTCTACATATGTAACAGTATCTCCCATGAATGAAAACAATTATATTTTTATTTTCTTATTTTATTGTTTTTATTTCCTTATGACATAATCCCTGAATCAAAAAAGGAATTCCAACAAACTTGTAAAATATTTTAAACTAAATGATCATTTAAAATACTATGTTAAAACTGTGGAATGTATTATGCAATAAAGTAAGGTTTGTGAGAAGTCTATGGTCTTTAATTGATACATTAGGAAGAAAACGCTGAAAATCACTGACAGAAGCATTTCTTTGAAGATATAGAAACACACACACACAGAAAATAGAAATGAGTAGAAATTGATGTCAAGAAAACAAATATAAAAATAAGATGAACAAAGCCAGCAGTTGTTTCTGGCTAATACTGCTAAATACCTGGTGAAAATTCTCAGTCATTATCTCTTCCAATATGACTACTGCCACATTCTTTTTGTCTCCTGACACTCTATAGCATCTATCAGGATTACTCCATGAATCTTTAACATATTTTATCTATAATTCTGAATTTTTTATCTTTTTAAAATCTTAAATATTTTAATATTCATTTTGGCTATTTTGTCTGATTAAAATTCTAATAACTACCCTTTGGTGCATTAATTCTTCTTTAAATTATGTCTAATCTTCTCAAAAACCATGCATTATGTAATTAATTTCATGTATTTTCAACACTAGATTTTCCATTTGGTGTATTTTTTAGTCTTTGTTACTTTGTTATGGTCTCCAGTTCTCAATCCTGTCTTTTATTTTCTTGAACATAAAAACCTATCTAAATCTATGTCTAATAATTCTAGAATCTGAAATTATAATAAATGTTTTTTTTATTGATTTTTTTTCACCTGTTGGTTCATATTGCCTTATTTCCTCATGTGCCTGGTTATTTTTTATTGTGTGCTAAACACTGCATTTGAAAAAAAAATTGTAGAAACAATTTGAGGCCAAGGATTACATATCTTCTTTTAGAGAATATTTATTTTTTCTAGGCATCTGGGCACTGGCAATCCAGAATCTTCTTAATCCAAATTCAGTGATTGAGATGATTTAAAGCATAGATGTACTCCTTTGGAAGTTTGTTCTGAGCCAAATTCTGAGGGATCCCAACCTAAAAAGCTGAGGACCTACATGAGGTCCCTGTTTATAACACACTAAACTCCAATTTTTAAATCCCTGGCCTTCAGGAGCCTGTCAGAAGCACAATTTTACCTCACCTTGGGCTGATTCTTCTGAAATCAAGCAAATGTACCAAAAGAAAATGGCACCAAATTTTGGGTACATCTCTGTGGATTTCTGTCTTCCCTGGGATCTTAGCCCTGTAAATCTCCATTGCCTGGTTGGTTCTCTAATGTCTTTGAACAATTTTGCCCAGACTTATATTTATGCTCATAGGGAGAATTAATCCAAATTACTAATTCACCAATAATGGTACCATAAATCTCCATAACTGAGACCCAAAAGTGTACTTATAATAATTTCTAAAACTAAATTGTTCAGCTTTATAAGAAATAAATCAATTTTAATAAAGTTATCTATAATAGAAATATACTGTCCATGTATCAAAATTATCCCTAAACAAAAATCATGTTCTGCTATTATTCAAAAATACCACTGTTTTGGACCCAAAACAAAGCATCACCTTTTCTTCTTAATTCTTGCAAATGTGATATTGGAACTCAAAGATCCTGATTTTAAGTAACAAAAAGAGTGATCAAATGGTATTAGCATCCATGGGTTTGAGGGAAGATTTCTTCCAAAAGAGAAGATAATGGATTCCATAGTATATGACCCGAATGTGTGATATGTTTTTTTGAATATCATTTTGTTTCATATAAATTATATATATTTGAAGTAGGTATTAACACTTTTTTATCAAGAAAACTAAAGTTCAGAGAAGTCAACAATGCACACCCTAGGTTACATGCTTAAGAGATGATCAATGGCGGTAGAGAAGATAGGTTCAGGTCCATGACCCCAAAAGTGGAAAATTAGGTGGGAAATGATCTAGACATGAGACTGGGAATGTATAAACCCAGAAATCAATAGTTAAAATGAAATATTTAATTTACGAAGAAAGGAAAAAGGGGTATGCCTCCACATTTATCACTTCTGACCCAGAAGGATAATTCATGAACCCATAAAATGTGATAGAAAAACAGATCTTCCAGAGACATAAAGCCCACTCATTCTGTTACATATGAGGAACTTAGATCCATCTGACTAAAAGAAATAGAATAGGGGTGCCTGGGTAGCTTAGTTGGTTAAGAGTGTGACTTTGACTCAGATCATGATCTTGTGGTTAGTGAGTTCGAGCCCCGCATCAGGCTCTGTGCTGACAGCTCAGACCCTGGACCCTGCTTCAGATTCTGTGCCTCCCTCCCTCTCTGCCTCTCCCCAATCATGCTCTGTCTCTCTCAAGAATAAACATTAAGTTTTTTTAATAAAAAAATAAAGGAAATAGAATAATGGAATATGCAGAGTACATAAAGAAAAGAGGTGATGAAGGAAGAAAATTACAAGGCTAATATAGGTAATAATTTCTTGTTTAGCAAGTTGATTTGTAATTACTCTTATTAAACTTAATTAGATACCATGAAACAAATAAAGCAGTAATATTTTTGCCATTTAGTGAACTGGCTGTTTTAAGATTAAGTCTTGCTGAAGAAATATAATTTACACACAAAATATACATGAAAAATGCACAATAAGAAAGAAAATATTTAACAATCTGACTTAAGAATGCATATTAGTAAGGTATTCAGTGGGAAATAGCCTCTTTATACTTGGCAGTCTTTTCTTTCTTTCCATTTACCACCAAGGCTAAGATGCATGACTAAAAGGAAGAAAAAGACTCATGATCTTTTCAGAATGACCCTTGACTTAATGCATAAAGATCAAAACCTGAGACCCTGTTTAACCCTGACTAGGCATGCGACCTTGATAAATCATTCATCTCTCAAATGTTGTTTTCTTATGCATACATATAGGGATAAAATGTTTATTGTACATATTAGAAAAATGTATTACAATAATTTGTAAAGATCACTATACAAAGTAAGTTTTTAAAGGGACACCTGAGTGGCTCAGTCAGTTAAGTGACTGACTGACTCCAGCTCAGGTCATGATCTCACAGTCTGTGAGTTCAAGCCCTGTGTCAGGTTCTGGGCTGACAGCTCAGAGCCTGGAGCCTATTTCAGATTCTGTGTCTCCCCCTCACTCTACCCCTCCCCTGCTCACACTCACTCTCTCTCAAAAATAAACTTTAAAAAAATTAAAAACTAAAAAAGTTTTTATAATAACTTATCTAAATCACTCTAATAAGTTCAATGTTCATAGAAATAAAGTAGAAATGTTTGCTTAGCTACAACCATCTCTTTCCGCTTCATCCCTACTTCACAGCAAAAAACATCCTCACATGATTTGACCTAAAACAGAATGATGGTGAAGTTAAAGTTATGTGGGCATTTGTGTATGTGTTTGAGTGGGAGGTAATGACAACAATTTCAGCTCCTAGTTTCCTAATATTGAAGCAAACTCATTTTGAATTAAAAATAGAGACTCTCCCTCTATTGCTGGCAGCCTTCTGGGCACCTGGTAGAAAACTGAACTCTTTCTATTTCTACAACTCAGGATATGTGGTATTTTCTAGAGAAATGTAAACATTGAAAAAATAATTTGTCTAAATATTTTCTACATTTATAAATTAAAGAAGGGGAAGCATTTAAAAAGAAATGAAGGGGTGCCTGGGTGGCTCAGTTGGTTAAGTATCCGACTCTTCATTTCTGCTCAGATCATGACTGCATGGTTCATGAGTTCAAGTCCCACATTGGACTCAGCACTGACGGTGCAGAGCCTGCCTGGGATTCTCTCTCTCTCTCTCTCTCTCTCTCTCTCTCTCTTTCTGCCCCACCTCCACTCTTGCTCTCTCCCTCTCTCAAAATAAACTCAAAAAAAAATAAATAAAAACAAAAGAAAATGAAATTAAGTGCAAGAATCTAAGAGAGGAAGTGGAAAGAGGTGCCTTAGAACTTTCAAAGACCATACTCCAAACTGGGCTCTGTCAGGAACCAGCTATGTGACTTTGAGAAAATTATTAAGCACCCCCGTCTATAAAATGAAGCCACTAACTAGATGGTTTCTAAGATCCTTTTCAGTTTTTGGATTTAAAAATCATTATAATTTGCTTGTTTATGTATCTAATATTTGGCAGTTGTTGTCTGACAATATTATATCTGGATATGGTAGTTATACAGAAAATGGTTTTAAATATGCACACAATGAAACCATGAAATATACAGCAATGATTCTTTTAATTGATTAAATTACCCGCAAGTTATTTGAAATAATAAATTACCATACAAGTGGTCAGACAAATCCACAATGGCTGCTCAATACTTCCAATAGCACTAACCATCATTTATGGAAAGCTGACTAAATCTGAGACACTGGGCAAAGCAGTTTATGTATACCCTCTTCCTAATCCTTTGATTCCTCAGGGAGTGCTATTAACACATTTACAGATGAGGAAATGGAGTCTCGCCTCTACTAAATGTTGGGAGCAGAGGTCTGCCTGATTGCAACTACACAATATGGATGATCCTGGAAACTTACATCCCCAACAAACAAGACAGTCCTTTAAGGTGATCAATTCTTAAATAACTGTGAATAGCAAGAGGCTTTGGACCTACTGCAGTTTAATTTGTTGGCAAGCTCTTAAGGTTTGGTTAGTAAATTCATTATTCAGTTACATAATTACACCTACAAGTAGTAGAATGTTCTCTTATACAGATCAGCCTGAAAGACTCGAAAGTGCGTATTACCCAAGAGAAATGAGGACAAAGCTCTCTTGTTAAGAGTTCCTAGATAATTCAAATTCCTTCTCAATTTACCTCTGCCTATTCCAAGCTGAACTTTTCATTAAAATCACAGCAGTATGAAAAAAAGAAAATGTACAGTCTCCAAAGAAAGGGAGAAGAAGAAGGTCTTATGTTATCTATGCAAATCAAGACCCATGTAACAGTGACACCATGGCAAACACCCAAGCTGTTCAGGTGGTATGCAAAATTTTCCCCTTCTCATGCTCTCTTGGCTCCATTTAAGTAAGAAATGGGTGACAACCCAAGTAACAACCTCAAGTGAGTGTTACCAAGGCTTTTTCTAGTCATTCTGATGGAGATTTCAGGTTGCCCTGGATTTCTCTTTACCATCATTTCTTTTTTCTACACATAGACTAGGGGGCAAAATACCTAGAGTGTGGAAACTGCTGATTTTCAAAAAGTGATCTAGCAAGCTTTCTGTGGGCTTAGGTTTTGACATCCTTGAAATAACAACTGCAAATGCAGACTGCGACATTCCAGAACAAATGTACCTCTGCTCTCCACCCTCTGCTTCCACAGATCAGTCATAAATCAGCCATACTTCAGGCTCCTGGTTTCTATTCTTAGAACAAACAGGAAAAGCAGGGGGATACAAAGTTCCTGAGAGAAGTGGTAATGGAACAAAGGTGAGGGTCAAATTCTGCAAAAGGGAAGAGAGACACCTCAAATCACAACAGAAACAAGTCCCAGGCCATCTTATATAACCAGGTCCAGTGGTCTGGGTTCACTGGGCAAGGTGAGAGGAGGGAGAAGGGCAACCAAGTCAGAAGCCAGAGAAACTGCAAGCAGCAGAGAAATTGTGACCATGAATAGGTCAGAACAAAGGTTAACAAACTTTTCCTGTAATCTGTAGTATTATAAATATTCCAGGCTTTGCAGGACATATGGTCTCTGCTCCAACTACTCAACTCTGCCATTGTTAACAGTAATTTAAAAAAAAAAACAAAAAACATGAGGGGCACCTGGGTGGCTCAGTCGGTTGAGCGTCCAACTTTGGTTCAGGTCATTATCTCAAAGATGGTGAGTTCGAGCCCCATGTCAAGCTCTGTGCTGACAGCTCAGAGCCTAGAGCCTGGAGCCTGTTTTGGATTCTGTCTCCCTCTCTCTCTCTCTCTCTCTGCCCCTCCCCCGTTCATCCGCACACACGCACGCGTGCGCGCTCTCTCTCTCTCAAAAATACTTTTTAAAAAATTAAAACTAAATGAAAAACATGAAAATAAATGAATTTGGCTGTGTTTCTATTAAACTTTAAGCATGTACACTGAAATTTGAATTTTATATAATTTTGACATGTTACAAAATACTGTTCTCCCTTTAATTTTTTTAATCCATTTTAAAGCATAAAAAAACCATTCTTAGGTAATGGGCCCTACAAAGCAGCAGGTCTACATCTGGTCCATGGGTCATTGCTTCCTGCTCCCTGGGTCCATTCAGAATTGACTGTACAGAGTGCCTCGGTATGCTTGAAAGTGGACACTTACGATACAGTAATAGACAAATCAAGAATTTTATTAAAAAACATTTTAAACAAAAATACTAAAAAATAACAACAACGATTACTTATATACATCTTACTATGTTCTAGGTAGTCACTGTTCTTGACATATGTTAAATCTTTCATAAAGTAGGAAATGGTATTATCCCCATTTTATAAATGTGAAAACTGATACCATAAATACAAGAGTATTAAGATAGCTATTGCTATCCATAAGACTTTAACTGGGACTCTAAAAACCTAATGTTTAGAAATAGAAAAAAAAAATGCATTGCAAAACCTGACCTGAACTGATAGCAAAATCTGCCTTGAATTGGCTTGTAGTTCCGCATAGTCTTTATTTCTCCCATTTAAGGTTAACATTTATACGTTTCATAGAAGAAACATTACTTTTTTTTAAGATTTTTTTAATTTTTTTTTAATGTTTATTTATTTTTGAGACAGAGAGAGACAGAGCGTAAATAGGGGACGGGCAGAGAGAGAGGGAGACACAGAATCTGAAACAGGCTCCAGGCTCTGAGCTGTCAGCACAGAGCCCAGTGCAGGGCTTGAACCCACTAACAGCGAGATCATGACCTGAGCTGAAATCGGACGATTAACTGACTGAGCCACCCAGGCACCCCGAAGAAACATTACTTTAATTTAGGTTCTTGCCACAGACCCAGCTGAAGTTCTTCCTGAAGGTTTAAAAAAAAAATTCTGACTTCCGAAACATATGTGGTCCACAAATGTTAGATGATGAATTATATAGCTGTTTTAAATCCATATTATCCACTAAAAATTATGAACGGATTCTCCTAAATGATAGTGTGGTCTAGTAAAAAGAAAACTAGATTGATAGGGGCACCTGGGTGGCTCAGTTGGTTGGGTGTCCGACTTTGGCACAGGTCATGATCTCGCGGGAGTTCAAGACCTGCATCAGGTTCTGTGCTGACAGCTCAGAGCCTGGAGCCTGCTTCGGATTGTGTCTCCTTCTCTCTGTCTCTCTCCAGCTCACACACACACTCTCTCAAAAATAAAATAAAAACATTAAAAAAATTACAAGAAAAAAAGAAAACTAGATTGATAGTTGAAAGTTTTGAGGCTAATCAATCCTGTCACCAATTACTTGAGATCTAAGGGAATTTACCTCTCACCGCTTCTGAGTCTCATTTTCCTCATCTTGACCACCAGTTATAAATGCACACACACTGATCAGGCCAAGTAAGACATGCAGGGGAGAAACCGAGCAGCTTGGCTCCTGGAAGAGCGGAGCTGCAGCAAAGGGGACAGCACAGGCTCTGACCTTTGCTATGAAAACATGCATGACTCAAATCTTCTGAAAATTTTTGAGAAACACCAAAAACCAGATTTTTATGATTTTAACCTCATGTGTAAAAAAAAAATATGCACAACAAAATGGGTCCGTAGGCTAAAAATGTGACGTCTCTGCTGCAAGCCTGCACTGACTAATGAACAGTGATAATGTCTTTTACTATACTGAGGCTCCCAAGTCCTTTTTCTGTGGTTTCACCTGCAGCTGGAAGTGACCTGCCCTTCTCTAACCCTGTAGCAACTTACATATTCCACTCAGGCAGCTATTGATATGAGTCGCCTTCCATTTTCAGTTATCTTTTCATATTGTCATGTCTTTTATCCTTAACTAGATTATAAGATCCTTGAGGGTGGCAATGTATCTCTGAATTTCCATAACAATTGGCATAGTGCCTTGGACACAGCAAGGGTTTAATGAAATCATCTGGACTGATGTTAAAATGGGCTATAAATAGCTAGTGCTAAATCAGAACAGCTCCAAGTCTGAGTTAGATTCCCCACTGCTAGTGGGGGACACTGGTAAAATCACTTAACAGGGGCTTTGAAACCTAGCCACCCTAGCCAGAATGCCAGCATATTTAATTCAAGCTAAATGACCTTGAGCTCATCACATTTCTCTGAGCATCAACTTCATTTTTAAGTTGGAAGGTTAGTGACACTTCTGTGGGTTCAATCAAATAATGTATGTAACGTACGCAGCATGGAACAGATGTAACTATTGATTCTCTTTCTTGCTTATGTAGCCAAGGAAAGGAAAATATTCTTATAAGAGAGTGAAGATTACTCCTCACATGGCTCTTCAGCCTCCACAGAAAATCAGGTCCAACAACTGCTGTAGAATCCCCAAGGGTTAGGTACACCTCATAGTAGCTCAAGATGTGATCTAACATCACAGTGTATCCTTGTGATTTCAAATGAGCTATAATTTTCTGAGTTGCCTTAAAAAAAATCATTATTTTCTATCAAAGCAATCAAAATACCTCTTCAAGTGCAAGGACTTTAGCAAGAAGATATTCATAGATGGGGCACCTGGGTGCCTCAGTCAATTAAGTGTCTGACTTCCCCTCAGACCGTGATCTCGCAGTTCAGGAGTTTGAGCCCCACATCAGGCTCTGTGCTGACAGTTTAGAGCCTGGAGCCTGCTTCATTCAGATCTTTTGTCTCCCTCTCTCTCTTTCTGCCCTTCCCTAGCTTGCATTCTCTCTCAAAAATAAATAAACGTTAACAAAATTTAAAAAATGATATTCATAGTTTCAAAAAAAATTTTTTGAAGCAAAATTGGCAAAACATAAAGCCATATGTGATTTTCAAGATACACATCAGATAGTTTAGTCCAGGATGTGGTCCCTGGCATTATTTTTGCAGAAGGCAATATATTTGTAAAATAAACAGTCTCATTAGGAAAACATGTGCAGTGGTTCAGTATTCATAGACACACCTGGAATGTTATTAATGTCTATCCAAGTGGGCTGCATGAACACAACATTGCCAGTAACTGATAAAAAGGAGATTGTAAATACAACTCCTAAAATGTCAGACTGTTAACCACAGAATCTCAACACAGAAAGAGACTTTACTAACCATCTTATCCAGCTCTTAGCTCTACAACTTTCTTAGGGTCATCCCGATCTGCTTACACATACATACAACCTAAAGGGTAACATGCTGTTTCCCATGATAACCTTTGTCACCTTGAGAGACAAGATTAGCTTCCTTAGAGCTGCTTCCTATTGTCCCCTAGTCTGGTCTTACAGATATACAAGATACTTTAATGTGTAAGCACCCACCTTGGCATGCATATATACTGCATATCCCAGTGTATTCCTGGAATTATTTAAGATGTCATGGATAATGATATCTTACATAATAATGACATCTTCAATAATAATACAGAATAACTCTATTCTGTATTACATTTTTACATGTTACCTTCTTAATGGCAAAACCCCATGTGGTGTGCCTTACTTTAGAATGGCTAAAACAGATCTAATGCCTTGTGCACAATGACCTTTCAATATTATTATTCACTAATCATTTGGCCATTAATTATGGAATCAAAATCATAGGGGAAAAAAACATGTCAGTTCTGACAATTCTAGACCACCTAACTGAAATTGAGTGACTACTCCAGTTACAACAATTCACATATTCATTCATGGCTATGTGCAGCTTATGGTTTGTCATTTCTCAAAAGAAAATTACACATTTAGTATGGTCTGCCTGTGATAATTAGAAAAGCAAACCCAGTTACATACTTACAACCATGAGGGGAAGACAACACTTTCTACTTCAGCGACTTTCAACAGACTTTTTGCCAAAAGCAAGATAAGAACAATTATAGGTTTTTATGGCCATACAGTCTCCATCACAACTACTCAATTCTGCCATTGCAGAGTGAAAGGAATCACAACCAGTATGTAAACAAATGGTCATGGCTGTGTTCCAAATAAAGCTTTATTTATAAAAACAGGTAGGTACCTGGATTTAGCCCCTTGGCACAGCATGTTGGAGCAGGAAGAACAGTAGCCCAGGAGTCAGGAGGATGGAATTTTAGCTGTGGCCCCTCCTCTGGTTACCTGCATGATGGTGAGCAGTCACTTTACCACTTTGGGCTTGAGTCTTCACCTCTAAATGGAGCATCTCAGGTGATTTTTAGTTGAACTTCAACTTTAAAATATCTATGAATCATTTGTCAAAATCTCTCAAACAGCTGTGGCTATTAAATTTTTCAAGTTTCACTGCTGCTCCATTCAGAATGGTTTATCAAGGCATTCTTTAAAGGCTGACTAAATAAGTTCCTGAAGGTTCTCCCCCAGAATTTTAGTCACCAATGCAGGTAACAGAGTGGGGTGGGGTATGGGACAGGAAAGTTCTCTTCCCCTTGGAAAGTAATAGAGACTGCCTTTGGAGTTTCACAAGAACCTCATTCTAGGGATAGCTGATTTAGCAAGCATCAGTTATGTGTTTTTTATGCACAATTCAACTAAACATCCTGTATTTCATGTGGCAACATTACTCTAATCCCTTAATTTGAGAAAGGAACCAGACTGTAGGTGCTCTTACAGATGTATGTTTACATGGATCAGTTTTATTATGTCTCACAGCCCTCCACCTGTTGGTTATAGGGATTAGTGTCATCATTCTCATCAGGAAAAGATGAGGTGCAAGGACTTACGAGTTACTCAAGATCAGAGGGTTAGTGACAGAGGGTTAGTGATCAGAGGGTTAGTGACAGTGAATATCCCCTAGTAACTCCGGACACACACATTGAATTCACTGTCAAATTACTATCAACTTTCATAAAGACATACCTATCAAACATATAAAACCTCAGTTTCTCTTTTGTCTTGTTGTGTCTACATAGTTTACAGCTACTTCCTAACACAATACTTAAACGAGTCCTCACAGGGTCAAACTTTACTTGTCACAGCAGAACTTATTGATGAAGTAATGAATTCTCCTTCTCTGGGACAAAGGGCAATTTTTTTAATCAATTGAAGAAAGTCAAATATTTAACAATTTTATAACATGCTAATTAAGTCGGAGAATAGAGAATCCAAAATTAGTTGCGGAGTGTTTTGCCTTAAAAGACAACCTAACAGGGGCGCCTGGGTGGCGCAGTCGGTTAAGCGTCCGACTTCAGCCAGGTCACGATCTCGCGGTCTGTGAGTTCGAGCCCCGCGTCAGGCTCTGGGCTGATGGCTCGGAGCCTGGAGCCTGTTTCTGATTCTGTGTCTCCCTCTCTCTCTGCCCCTCCCCCGTTCATGCTCTGTCTCTCTCTGTCCCAAAAATAAATAAAAAACGTTGAAAAAAAAATTAAAAAAAAAAAAAAAAAAAAA
Source organism: Panthera onca (assembly GCF_046562875.1). Lineage (NCBI taxonomy): Eukaryota > Metazoa > Chordata > Mammalia > Carnivora > Felidae > Panthera > Panthera onca. Next base: position 50,235,730 of record NC_138344.1, read on the forward strand.
AGACAACCTAACAGATACACTTCTTCTCTCACAAGATAAAGTAAATGACAGAAAGGCATTTTAAATATGGCATTGATATAAATACTCAATAATATTTATGTGAAGACAATCCAATTTTCCTGGAGGTAAAAGTAATTACTTGAGACAACATCACTTTCAGGAATACTCAGCCACGATTAAGAGAATAGTCGTCAAATTGAATTAAACAGGGGCATGGGGAAGAATTACTGTCTTAATCTTAGAAACCCATTTACCTTGAGACATATCAGCATCAGCCAGGACTATAAGCTTAAAAAGACTGTCAAAACAAGCAAGCATTAGATGGAGTGACTATGGGAACACCTTGAATTAGCACAGCAAAACCTCTTTTGCCTAGATTTAAAACAACTAAACACAAACTTCTATATTCCTCTTCAACATTAATGCCTAGATGCCAAAGATCAAATTTAGATATTTCTGTGCGAGAGGCTATGCCTTCTGGCATACGGTGCTGGATGTCCTGACCCTAACAGGTCTAGGACTTCTTTTTCTATTCCTTAATTAAGAGTGCTCAAATACCCCCACATTTGCTTCATTTCTGGTTTCCTTCTCAGAGCAAAGAAATGACCTGTTGATTTGGGCATTAACTGCCTGGAAATGAAGGTGTACAGAGCAAGATCCCTTCAACATCTCAAACCTCAGCGCAGTGGGCCTCTGTTTCCACTGAGTGCTCTGGGGTATGTCTGCAGTTAGGAGACTGAATGGGATCCTTGGCTCACAGCACTTCTCTCGGTGGTTATTTACCATAATAAGTGTGTAGATAACGTTCCATGTGAAGAGAAACTTTCAAGCCTAGGAAAAAGATTTGAAAACTCTGTGCAAGATGAGCTGGTTCTAAACAAACATAAACCCCAATGCTACTGGGAAAGGATTTCAAAAGACTACCTCAGGTTTAGGAATCATCAGAGGAAGGGAAAGAAATTAACTTCCATCTAGCGACAAGAGAAAAGAAAAGCTTTAGATAGAACCTTAATAAATCTACAACTACTTATTCAATTAGATGATCCATATCGTTTACTGACTTTAACCATAAAAGTGGAATAAACTATTCCCAAAACTACTCTGGGGTTGACTTTGCTGACCGGGCTAAGCTTTTTTTGGCTTTTTTTTTCTGTATGCTTGAGATGGACTTGAGCATAATAAAGTTATAATTACAGATAAGGAAATTCCTATCTTCAGAACTTTGCATAGGTGTTCATACAAATAGAGAGTAAAATTTGTGGGTATGGTTAATTAATCATTCAAGAGAAAATAATTTCAAACTGTGTTTACATTTTTCCCCTTGGTTGGTATTATAATCACTTAATATTACTTCTCTTATTGGAAGTCAATGAATCATTCAGTAACAGGTATAGTAGAGAGTAGTTGATGTTCATCGATTCTGTTACTAGGCACACAGGAAGTAGCATTTCCAATTAGATTGGGGCTTTGGGATTAGCTCTGGCCAGTGAATAGACTGGCCCCTGAAAGTTCCTGTGAGGCCCCTGACTTTCCCTCACTACCTAGAAGTAAAGGACTCCAAGATGGTGAAGCCACCCTAAAGAAAGCGCCCAGATGCTTGTGTCCAACTTGGAAGATAGCCTCCGCATGTGTATTGAGCTGTCATCTGAACAAGAGGAAAAAAAAAAAAAAAAAACGTAAGCTACTGGAATGGTGGCATTGTTTGTTACAGCAGCTTACCAGCATTACCCAGTGAGGAAGGGGCTTGCTCAAACCCAATATTCAGAGCCATACTAGCATGACTCATCTTTATAGAAAAATAGTCTTAGATCCAAAAGGGAGCAGTGAAGAAATGGTAAACAGTGAGGGGTGGAAACATAAATCATGTAATGCAGAAAAAACAAAACAGGGAACAGTATGGGAACCTAGGGTAGACAAGACTGTTGCAAACTCAAAGGCAGAAACAGCAGAGGACTAAGAAGGGCTGGAAAAGTGATCTTGGAGCCGGTGTCCTGGCTAGGACCAGGAAGGCAAGCCACCAATGGGGAGGAGAGCCCCTAGGGATTTTCCTGACCTTACCTGGTGTTTATCTCTCTGATCCAGGCTAGGAAGGTGAACTCCTGTATAACCATGCCAATTGACATGCATATTGCAGTCAGTCCAGAGCTTGAAGAAAGACACTGTGGTTTGCACATCTATTTTGGAGGCCTAAATATTAGCTCGAAATTCCAAGGGTACTACAAAACTGGAGTGAATGAATCATACATCCAGGCAGTTTTCTATTATAAGAGTAGTATTAGTCAGCTAGAAACCCTCACAGAATGAATTTATTTACATATTTCACTTTTCAAAAATTCTCACCCCTCTCAAATTTGGAGAACTAAATACAAGACTTTCTTCAATGAAAGCTTTTTAATCTGGTGATGGTCTACAACAGCAAATTAAAACCTCAAATGTTCTGGCAAGCACATCCAAAGAGATGGAGACTCCTCAATTACAGGCTGTTTCCTGAAAGTAAATTAAACAGTACCTCTAGATGTTCCTATTTAACTTCTCCTAACAAGATTTTTAGGTGGTGGTTCCTGCTGATAGACTGAGTGCACAGGAGCGAGAAGCACAGGAAATAAAAGAAGGAAGTGAAGGATGTGAGTAAATATGTATTTGGAAGATTTCCATTTCATTCCTGTGAATGAGCTTCTGGTGCATGTTAGCATCATCTCTTGGGAAATCAGCCACACTGAATGTGTTTCACTGTTCCCACCTGCATATTGAATGAAACTGTGCAGTCTCAATACCAAGCCATCCTCTGCCCATCTTAACTAAGCAGAAAACAATGAAAATTTGAGGTACTGACCTGCCAGCCCCCTACACTAAATTCTAAAGTGAGGAGAAGACTCACCAGAGTCTACATAAGTGAACTACAGACATTTTTTTTTGAAGCTTCAAGGATGTTAACATTGCTTTAAAATCTTGTGAGTAGGATGTCTGGGTGGCTCAGTCAGTTATGCATCTGACTCTTGATTTCTGCTCAGGTCATGATCTCACGGTTCTTGAGATTGAGCCCCACGTCTGGCTGTGCACTGACAATGGTGGAGCCTGTTTAGGATTCTCTCTCTCCTTCTTCTTCTCTCTGCCCCACTCCCATTCATGCTCTCTCTCACTCTGTCTCAAAAAATAAACTTTAAAAAATAAAAATTATAAAAACTAAAAATAAAAATTATAAAATCTTTCTAGCAACAAATTGACTACATTTAGGTACAGCTAGTAGGTATACTTATAGGTAGAAATAATGGAAATGAAATTATGGTAAGATCATGGAGCCATGGATCTCTGTGAAACAGCCCTGTGACCTTGAGGTAGCATCCCTAAATAATTCTGTGTCCCTTACCTTTGTAGGCTGAGAATCTATTTTCAGAGCAATTTCACCAAAAGTTAGACACAAAAAGTCATGTACCTTAAGAATCTAAAGGAAGGAGAGAAACTGAGGCAGGGAGATGGTGAAAAGTTAGACGTAAAAGCCATCAAGTCCTCTCCATCCAGCTCCTTTTGCACCAGGCTCTGGATCCCATATCAGAAATTTATGGAAGGCAAAAGTGATTGTTCTCTCCATTAAACTCTGATTGTCCTTTGTTCCCCCTAAATTCCCTTATTTTCAGATTGTAGTACAGTTACTCGTCTACCTCCCTTTCCCCCTTTTCCTCAATGACAGCCTCTCAGGCTGCCCTGTGTCTTCCATGTTGGCATTCCCTGTGTTATCTCTGGTGGATCCCATTAGTATTTTTCTGCATACACACAAAAAAATGTTTATGGAACTCAATGGAAACATAGCATTTCTTTCACATACTTAATACCAAGAGTGGTCATTTTGCAAAGGTCAAGTTACTCTTGGAGCATTTATTAGGTACCTAGAATTCATTCATGAGAGACTGCCCTTTAACATTTTTTCATCCATGCTGCTGCCAGAAAAATACGAGTTTGTTCCCATATACTCCCATCTCCTGAATCCAGGATAACAAAGACGACTGATGGTAAAGTAAATAGGGACGTTTAAAAAAAGCAAAACACACACACACACACACACACACACACACACACACACACACACACACACACAAACAGCTATCCTTGACTGAGAGCTAATGGATTCTAGGAGGAATCTAAAATAAAAGTGAGAAACAGACAGTATTTTGCCGTATACCTTCAGCACCTCCCTTCTCCCCCTGGGTGCCCTGTGCAAAATCAGCAAAGCCTCTAACTGCCTAAATCCTTCCCCATCACCTTTCCTCCTCCTTATGAAGGCCTACACCTCCTACTCATCTTCATGTATGCCTTTTTTTTGCAATTACCTTTCCCCTATATCAAAACTCCCATTTTCTTTAGGCATCTCAGCCAGATTAAAATGAAAGCTAATTAAGCTAATTCACATTAAGTTTATAACTAATCATTTCCCCTGTATAAACCTACTCAGGAATGCTTTCTTATTAACTCTAATTGGTAAAATTTCAATCGGTGTGGAAAAGCTATTTGGGGATAGGAAGGCATTCTCTCTTTTCCAGGAAGGAGAAAACAAAAACAAAAACAAAACCACACATTTTCTTTTAATCTATCGCTACTACAATTCCCCATGCCTATCCCTGATAGGAATAAATGTGTGTATGTGTATCCCTTCTCTCCCTCTCACTAACTTCCTGAATCAAGACTAGTGAGCTTTCCCAATTTAATTTTGTCTCTTTTAAAGGAGTTTGGAGTAGAATAAGTGGGATGTCTAGCCTTCTATCAAACTACAGCAGGACTGCCTTGTTTCAGTTCATGATATTTGTAGTTGCCAATCGTTATAAAAGTAGTTCTCAAATTTTATGGTGGATCAGAATCACCTGAAAGACTGGTTAAAACACAAATTGCAAAACAACAACAACAACATATTGCTAGGCTCCATCTCCAAAATTTCTAATTCAGTATGTTTGGGGGGGGGGCGGGGGGGCAAAATTTTCCATTTATAGCAGGCTCCCTGATGATGCTGATGCTGCTGGCCCAAGGACAAGAACCTCCTTATACTAAACTTGACTTCCACATACAAGAGAAAGAATAGTACATAAGAAGGAAGGACATACTCAACAACATAGAGATGTGTCAGAGCATGAATCGATTAGTAATAGTGGCATTTTGCTTTTTATGGAAGTTGAGCTTCAGGGAAAGTAGAAGGAAAATGGAGTTGGGGGCTAGGAGTGAAGTATCATATCATTTTAGAAACCTGTGATCTCTAAGTTGTTAGGAGAGTAGCACAAGAACGAAAACTGTTAAAAGGCATATGGAGTTATCTTGAGTCATTCCCCACCTTGACATAAACTAAGAATCAAGTCACTGGCATCAAGTAAAAGTGGCCTAAATTCTGAGGTGTGTGTGTGTGTAAGTGTGTGTGTGTGTGTTTTAAATGTATACACATTCATGAACTTGATTTCACTGGCACTACCACTTGATCTTCACTGGTGGTAAGAGGGAAGGATGAGAAGATCTCTGCATTTGTAAGTAAGCATTTGGAAAGTGCTAAGCATACGTCCCACTCCCTTCTTCATTCACTTCCCACTCCCTTCTTCCTTCTTGATTCCTCCTGCCTCTAAGGCAGGACTGTATACTTCATTAGAGGCTTTTAGGCTGGTCTTTGTGCTTTAACCCAGCTTATGAGAGAGAGAGAGAGAGAGAGAGAGGGAGGGAGGGAGATCTGGTATTAAGGGAAATTAGGCAGTGGTCCAATTAGTGGGGAAAAAAAAAAAAACTTTTACCTAGGGAAAAAGCAAGGTTTTTAGAGCAAAAACAAAGTATTTCTTCTGTTTATACAACCAACGTGTACTTAGTAGAGTATTACTTTTCTTCCTTCTGAGGGAATGCAGTTATCAGTCACCATTTTAAATTGAGTTCTCTCAAAATCAGACCCTGAGGTAGGCTGTGCAAGCATCAGCAGTTTATTTAGGAGGCAATCCTAGAAAGCAATGGCAGAGGACTGGGAAAGTAAGAAAGGGAAAGGAAAAAACTCAACACAGGAAAAACTAGCTAGCCCCATACCCAAGTAGGGCTCATTCCTTCTGGGAACTCCAGGCAATGATACAGAGCACAACTCAGAGTTCCACCCAAGTATGTGGAAGTTGGGGGATGTATTTGCCAACTCCCTCTAGTCATTAGGTAAGAGCTGCTCCCCAGATGTGAACTCCCTGACTTTTCTAGCTTGTCCTCAGATGGACCCTGCTTACTCCTTCAACTAAAGAAATAATACAGAGATTCACAGAAGATGATTAAAGGTATCCAGTGGGTGGAGTAGAGCACCAATAGCTCTCCTATAGTTATTTTGTAGATTTCTCCTCTTGCATCATTCAGCTATCCTAAAATTCCTTGGGGTCAGTTATAAATTGTACTTACTGGAAGCAAAGCATGTATTTCAGTTTCATATCCTTGTGGCTCCTATTAGTGTCACCTTAATTCTGTCCCTTCCTGTTATTTGATTGACTCTGTCAATGTTTCCTATAAAATGTATGTAGGAATAAATTCATTCTGAGAAATGAAACACCACCTAATGCAAAGATGTGTTAACAGCGATGAAAATTAATTCTATAAAACAATTAACTCAGAGAAGTATGCTTAGTACTTTCCAAATGCTTACTGACAGTAAGAAAAAAAAAATCAAATACCCCATTTGCATTTTGTCTAGACATGGTTACAGAGTCAAATACCTCAGTTGATCAGCTTGAAGCCCCAAATAAATCTCTGTCATCAATACAATAGTACTCACTTGTGTGCTTCATACCAGTACATATCAAAAAAGGAACATAAAAAATAAAATCTTAATAAATATATTTCCCCAAGGTAAATACTTCTCTAAATATAATTTAATGATTAGTTTTTTATAACTGTACTAGAGAAATGACAGGAAAAAGAAAGGACAAAATATAATAAGTTGGTTAGGACCAACTCCTAAGAAGCTAATTTAGTGTTCAAGGAAAACCAAATATACAGAACTGTGATTTTTTTCCCCTCTGTCTTTTGCTCATATACTACCAATGAGTTGGTTTAACCAACTTAGAAGCAAGGTAAGAATATTTTTTATAATAAATTAATGATATGGTATCATATTTAAATGAATTTAATCAAGTCAATGTGCCTTTGTAGGCAGAGTGATTCTTGCAATGTGGAAAAGACAGGTTCTACCCCTAAAATTATTCCTGTTTCTCTGTAGACTGTAATTATAAAACAAGAAAATAAATAAAACAATCCAGTTATTTTGATCAAACAGTGCAGGCCAAGTTGGTTCAGATGTTGCAATAGTTGATCCAAATCACTGGGCAGCAGACATCATGAGCATTAAAGAAAAATAAAACTCAAATATGCAAAAGTCAATTGAATTTAAGCCTAGCATTCATCAAGAGCCAACAAGAGAAAATAAAAACTGAAAAATAAATATCTTCGTGAAAATCTCATTTGGACTCTCATCTTGTTGGCAGTGTATAAAAGGAAAATACATATTTGAAGTAAATAATTTATATTGTGATATGCCTCTGTGATTGAAAATAGTTTACTTAGTACATTGTAAAACTGGCAGAGTAAATGGAAAGTTAATAAGAAGTGAAGAAAATCTCTCAAATTTGAATCACACATCCGTATTTAAATTATAAAGAGTGAGTGAATGCTGAACATTCAATTTAATGACTTAGCTTTTTGATTCTGCAAAAGTATAAAAACTTTTAAGGTACAAAGCCTTAGATTCATAACATTTAAATCTATTCACAAAATAAAATTCTGCTTGCAGCAAATCACACAATTAACACTGGACACATGTCCAGTCCTAAGACAGGTATTGTGATAGGAAAACACACAAACAAATAAATCACAGTCATTGATATCCAGGAGCTTACAGTTTAAGAGGGAGTAACTGACAAGAAAACAAGAGTGGGTGGGTACTCTGAGGGAAGTATCTGTAAGGTAAGAGGAGGTGCAGAGAAGGGAGCCATCAAATCATAGGTGGGCAGGAAAGCTTATGTTTCTTTAAGTTTCATAAAGAACGTGACACTCAAGCTAAATATTCCTGTGGGGTTCAAATTAGCATTTTGTACCACTCTGAAATTTCTAAAACACAGTCCAGCTTAAGGAGGAGAAAGTTTAAAAGTCAACTGGATTTCAAAATTTCATTCTGTATCCTTTCATTTAGACAGTAACCACTTGACTGAGCATCCAATTTCTATCACTGGATAACTGTAACATTAAATAAGCAATTACATTGAAGACATGTCCTAAATGTTATGTGAAAATAAATCAAAAAGAAAAAAAGTGGGGGATGGCAGAGGGGGGTGGTAATAAAGCATAACATTTACAATCCAGGAAAGGAAATTTCCCCTAAAATAAAATTTAGCATGTTAAGAGTTACATATAAAAATTTAAGATAGAGTTTAACAAACAGAAATGCATCCCTTCTTTTTCAATAGTACATGTCAACACCATTAACATATCATTTATCATCTCTCAATAGATCAATCAACAAGGTGGATATAAAGATCCTATGGGTGGGGAGAACATGCAGGAATAGAAATAGAAAGCCAGAAAAATGTTAAACCATGGAGTACACAGCTACCTGGCCAGAGATCACTTGTTCTAAAACCTGTATGGTTAAAAGACAGCACATAAATAGACAAACTAAACAGTAGGAGAGAGTAAGTCCTAATACATAAAAAATTTAATATGGTACAATATAAAGATGTCAACTCAATCCACTAAGTAAAAATATATATACACTCTTAAATGATTAGTATTAGGACGCTGAATAGTGATTTGGAAAATGATAAAGTCGGACCCATTCTTCACACCACATACCAGAATAAACTCTGAGGCAAAAATATGAATGAAATATGCGCAATCATAAAACTTCAAGAACACATGAGTCTATTCCTTTAGAACCTGGGTATGAGGAAAACTTTTCTAACTATAATTGAAATCCAGATATAACAGAAGATTGATAAATGTGACTAAACATGAAATCCTGACATGAAAAAAGAAATCATAGTAAGCAAAATAAAGTGAAAAACTAGGAGACAAAATTTGCAAGATATACCACAGCTGAAGAACTAAAAATCAACATTTGGAATACTCTTAAAGATTGAAGGAAAAAGGCAGTAGAAAAAAAAAAGGACGAAATGCATGAACAGGCAGTTTACAAAAACAGACATAAAAATAACTTTTAAGTATGTGAAAATATGCTTGAGTTTATTCGCAATAAGAAATATAAATTTAAATGGCATTGAAATATAATTTAAAATGACAATGAAATAAGTCATACCTAAGGATTGGCACACCTATGTCAAACAAAATATGTTTGACAGCACACCTTATTGGCAAGGCTCTGACAAAATACGCATCCTCATATGTTACTGGTGAAAAATCGTGATTAAGGCTTCACCTACAGACTTGCATTTTCAATGGTAAGTTCACAATTTATCAGTAGGTTCCAATGTATTTTCATTCAACTTTTTATATCAAGGGTGAAAGTTTTAGAAAATAAAAAACTTTCTAGCAACTTTTTGGGTCTAGGGCTCAAATGTCTTATTCTGTAGTATTGTGAGTTCTTATAATGCCAAGCCCCAACTCAATCATGCTAAATTGAAAAGTACAGAACCAGATTTTCAAACATTAAAGTCTCCGTAAATCTTACCAAATAATCCATTTTACCAATGACAGCACTACCCTCCCAGGACAGACAACTTCAATAGGGATGAAGTGTTAGAAATATTCCATTACCCAAAACTGTGTCCAGCAGTAGCCTCCTTTGATAAATGACTTCAAATGACACCAATATCTTCAAACAAATATGAAGCCAGATGTTTTATGTGTATTAGAGATCACTTGCTCCATAGACTCTTTCAGAACCTGCCCTCAAGTTCAAACTTTCTGCACACTACTCTCTCAACTATCAGAAAGTCAACTATCAATTACTAGAAACTTAATCCCCCTGCTAGTTAGCAATGCTATGGGAGGATTTTGCAAAGCAACTATGGGGGGACTCTTGTAAAAATGTTGAAAAGGACCTCTCCTTTGAAAGTTCAAGTCACCACAGCTTTTGGTGCAAGAATTAGTGAATTGGCCCAATTTCTTATTCAAATTTCCACAGAAATAGTAGGCTAATTTGAAAATAAAAGCTAAGTTGGAATTTAGCCCCCCAAAAAAACAAAACTAAACTAAAACAAAACAAAACAAAACAAAAACCTAAAATGCATTTTAGGGAGATAAAAGAAGTGAAAAGTAAAAAAAAAAAAAATAATACAAATAAAATCTAAAATGTGGGCAAACATCTCTGATTTCTGAATAAGGAAAATCTACACTTAAAAATGAAGATATGATTAAGGAAAATAACATATATATATATATATACATATACATATATATATATATATCACATAATTTATGGATATCAAAGATAAACAATCAAACAGCAAACATTTAGTTAGAAAGTGTTTGCCCCAAATGTAACAGAATAATATCCTTACTTATGTAAACCAATTAAGAAAACACTAGGAGAACATAAAATTCTCAAAGGAGAAAATATAAATGCCAAATATAAAGAAAAATGTTCAACTTCTTCAGGATACAACTTCAAATGCAAATAAGGTAAAAGTAAAGTACCCTTCACTCACTTAAAAATTCAAAAAGGGTTCCAATTAATAACTAACAGTTACATAGCACTTATGTTAACAATTTAAAAAGGGTTCCGTATAATAATAGCTAACAGTTACATAGTACTTATCATGTACCAGCTACTCATGTAAGTGCTTTACCTGTGCTAAGTAATTTCCTCTTCTTCACAACAACCCTATTTGGTAAGTAATATTGTTTTCATCATTCCCACTTAACAAATGAAAAAAGTGAGGTGCAGATAAATGAAGTAACTTGTCCAAATCACACAACTCATAAGTCAGAGAACTGGCTTATGATTGACATTCAAGACAACCCAGCTTATCTCCAGACACGTTCTTAGTCACTATGCTATGCTGCCTCAGGTTGATAGAAAGGGTACGGTGATTCACGTAAATTTATTCATTGATGGTTAGACGTATTTTGTATGCATTTATCAAGAGTCTTGACAGTCATTTTTAGCCTCTGTCTCAATATTCTGACCTCCAAGAAACTATTGTAAAGAAGTAATATTTCTAATGTAACAGATTTATGCACAGAGAAGCTCATGAGAGCATCATTTATAATCACCAAAACTGAAAACAAACTAAATGCCAAATGTTGTAAGAAGTTGTATCTTATAGAAGCAATGGACTATTTGACATCCAATAAAAATGACATTTACTAAGAGTTTTCATGGTTTTATAAATATTTATGATATAATGCGAAACAGTGTAGAATATAAAGTTTTATGTATACTTTTATTTATATTTTAAAATACAGAAACTTATTTTTTCAGATAAGCAAGCAAAACAGACAAACGTTCCAGCTATGATAAAGCTAACTTTCTAATGGAACAGGAAAACATTGAACATAGTAAGTAAATGGCTTATACAGTGAATTAGAAAGATAAGTACAATTGAATTTTTTTTTTAAGGGGAGGACAGAACAATGGGAAATGGGAATTCCATTTTGGTGTATGCAGTTTGCAAAATTAAATGGAAGAAAGGCTCACTGAGAGTAAGATTTGAGCAAAGACTTCGAGGAAATAGAAGATGTAGCCACGTGAAGACCTGAAGGAAGAGCATTGCATGCTGACAGGAGAGCTAGAGCAAAGTCTCGGTAGCATGCTCAGTGAGTGCATGCAACAATCGCAAAATTAATGGTTTTGAAATCAGGACTTGACCAATGACAGCCAAGGAGTTGATGAATAAACACCTCCAGATTCCCTACCCTTCAGTGGGATAACTCTGAGGCATGTTCTACATTAGTTCCTAGAGCAGTGTTTTTCAGACATCGATTAGGACCTACCAATCACCTGGAGTCCTTGTTCAAATGCAGATTCTGATCCAGCATGTCTGGAGTCTGAGATTATCATTTTGACAAACTCGTAGGTGGTGTAGTGCTGCTGGTTCACAGCCCATACCTTAAGTGGTTAGGTTCTAAAGTTACTCAGAGGGTTTGGATACATTTGGCCACAGCAGTACCACACCCTTTATCGGCTTCCTTCCCATCTCTAACTCATTTCTTCTCTTTCACAGTGTTAGCCTGGCATCATTTTTAAAATAAACTCGTTGCAAATTAATTAATCTCGTTGCATTCACTTTGTCTTAAGGTCTGAGAAGACAAGCCTATACTATACTCTGAGGCAGGAGGGCTCCAGGTGAGCTAGAGGAACACAAAGAAACCAGTGTGGCTGAAGCAGACCAAGTAAGGGGCTCAGCAACAGGCAAAGAGTTTGGAGAGGTAACAGGAAAAGAAGATATAGGGCCACTGTAAGGGGATTGGTTCTTACCCAGAATAAAGTGAGGGAACATTGTAGCAGAGAATGATAAGATGACATCCTCTAAGATAGTAAGGGTCAAAGGTAGAAGCAATGAGGGGAGTTTGGAGGCTACTGCAGTTACCCAGGGCAGAGATGATGGAGGCACAGTAGAGGCAAGGACGGCGGGCAGCAGGTATGTGAGAGGAAGTTAGATTCTACACTAGATTCTAGTTAGATTCCAGCAATCAAATAACAGTTGGATCATAACAGTCTCAAGTTTGGGAAGAAGGTCTGTAGTTGAAGATATAAAAGTGGCTGTCATCAGCACATATGTGGCATTTAAAATCAGTGAACAAAATGGGATTGCTTAAAAAGCAAGTGTAAATAGAAAAAAAAAAAAAAGAGTCCAAGAACTGAACCTTGAAACAATTTAACCTTAGGAGTAATGGAAGGGAATATGCTTAAAGTCAAAAACAGCAGTGTCTGTGTGGAAGGATTCTAGACGGTGATTATTTTTCTTACTGTCATTTATTTGACTTCAGTGGTATGTCTGTGGAGCTGAAGACCGAAGGACATACAGTATCTAATGCCGTGTCATTCTATCTCATTGTGGCTTTGCCAGTGAGAACAATATGAAAAGTATGCCGGATTTCAACAATACAAATGGGCAATAAAGTGAAATGAGATTTCAAATGCATTACCTATGTGTGTGAAATATTTGATGGCATACAAAGAAAATATGTTTTGAGCCAGATGGGAAACCATTAAAATATAGTAAGAGAATTAAATAAATATAAAACCTAAGCCAGCCATGAAGAGAATTATAAGCAATCCCAATAGGAGTAGACAGAAATATACATAATAATAGTCTGAACCTAGGAGATGACAATGTCCTCTCAAGGACACGGAGTCTCTGTTGTTACAGCAACTATTACAAGCAGTCAGTTTGTACTTAAGACATACAGGGAGAATCAAAGACCACATCCAGGCCCACAACTGCCCACTGATTTGTAACCTCAATTGGCCTTAAAGGGGAATGCTTGGAACTTAGCATGGAGATGATAAATCAAATCTATACATAGAAAATAATGTATTAAGTTTAGGAAAATGATTTTGTAAAAATGGAAACAAAGTGTTTGGATACACTTGGCCACAAAACTTTTAGAAATATTTAAGACCATTAATCAAGCTAACATAAGCCTCAGGATTCTAAATTTAAACAATTGATATTGGAATTGTGATCTCAGTTATTCAAAGAGAATTTAAGTTTCTAAACCTTGTTGGGATGTGTAAGAAAACTTAATCTTCACCTTATTTATAAGTTTAACTTGTTACATTTTAAAGAACTACTTAATCACTTGGGAAGCTTCTGTTTACCAGTCAATTAAAATTCTCAAAGAGAAAAGCAAATATTTTAATGTAGAAATGCAATTCAAAAAGTTTAAAATTATATTTTTAGCTTCATTTGTATATGGAACATAACATTAATTCAAACCTCCTTGCTTTTGACAAGTGATTTTTACTATATCCCTAAATAGAATAATATATACAGGTTGAACTTACAAGCACAAGAAAAACTGTATTTTAAAAAAATTTAATAAATTGAATATTAATGTCAAACAATATATATAAATAGAATTTTCTTGCTCAAAAGTTGTCTTCACACACACACACAAACTGGCTCACTTTTATATGTCCCACTTTTTGGCAAAAGAATAGAGATTCTCTTACATGTGTCAAATTTCATACAATAAACGTAAGTGACTTTTTTTGGAAAAAAAAATAGGACACACAAAAAACCACGAGTGAAACAAAATGCTAGATGTACTCCCCCAAAATATTTTTCCAAGTGGTAGCGTGAGGTGTTAGAAGACTACAACAAAATGAAGAACTTCCAAAGATTTTTCAGATTTTACCTCTGAATCTCTATAATTGCACAAACTTGGAAAAATTTCAATGACTCAGATCAGAGGATCCCGGGTACAGTAAAGAGAATCACTAAACTAATGAACCTTCTGCCCTTGCTTTACTTAGGTCACCAGAAATGACCACTCTGCCCACATGAAAAGGCAGAACTGCCAAGAAGTTGAGCCTGGTGTGAAAACAATGTGATTTCTTTTATATTGCTTGGCTAACCAAAGGATCCAGCATTCAATGGAGACCTGGCCTAGTACTCTCTGTGCTTTCCATTTAAAAGTGTTCCTAATCCTGGAATGCTTCTTGAAAGAGAAATTGCTGGCTCAAGTTTAACATCACCTTTTCCAGCTATTTTGATTACTGGAGACTCTCTTTAGCTTTCACATAATTTTGCAGGTTTCCCCTTCAATAGTAGTTGTATTTTTAGACACTGGGGTGAAGTGGATAAAAGCATTTTAGATTCAAAAAGACCAAGGTGTTCCACTCTGAGTTTCTTCATAATGTGCTCTAGGCAAGCAGTTTAAACTCTCTATTCCCTGCCCTCCTCAGCTATAAAGTTAAGGGAATAATTGTATTTTCCTCACCGGGTCATCATGCAAAAAAAAAAAAAAAAAAAAAAAGTATGTAACTCAATATATATCCAAAAGGATAATGACAATGCTTGCCATTGGGTAAGCAATCAGAAAATGTCAATAATTTTTTTGCTATCTTAGCATCTACTGATCACAGCAATAGAAACTTTTAATTCACTTACACATTGAAATGAGTTTATAATGTATTAATTATGCTAGCATCTATAAACGTTTGAAATATAGTAGTAGATCGTCTATTTGCTAGAGTAACAACTAACCTGATTTCTAACACTAGAAATTAGTCTGGCCTGTTTTGGGATGTAGTGTTCAATTTAAAAGCTAATTGTCCAACTTATTATACAAGACATTCCCATGACTTCCCCTGTAAGTGTTCTATCACTATTCACTTAGCATCTACAGACAAATGCTTAGGGTTCTAAGTTTCTTCAGGAATGAATAAAAGACTAAAGGTGGATAGATACAAGTGTCCCTGGGAAGGAAAGGGTTGTGGTCTGAAGAAAAACCTCTCAACTTGGCTTGCAAGGCCCTAGCATGGCAATAAATCTTCACAACCTCAAGTCCCATATGGCCAGCCTACAAAATCGCTGAAGTATTACTACCCAAACTGCCTTTTAAGATAGAGGAATTTATGAGCACATATTCATCTTTTCTATCTCTTTCTGGCAGCCAATGGCTTCATCTAAGAATGTAAACCCTGCTCTCTTTGATTTAACACCTTCCTTCTGTGTGAAATCTGTGAGTTGCTCAGGCTTTTGGAGTCTTGCCCTGGCCTTCCCTGCTTCCTGGCATAATGCTCTCGTACATTCTCATTTGTGTCACTGACATTTTTGATGATGAAAACCTTCTCATCACCTACCGAAATCAGCTTCCACATTCCCCAGTGATGGTGCACACAGGAATTTGTCAGATCTGGAGTCCCCTCCCTGTGACAAAGGTGCAGGCACCCAGCAATGGGTTGTAGATTGAAAGTGGTTGGAATGAAGGCAGTGCAATTTGAAGGTGGCTCCCCATATGGGGCATCTCCTAATTGAAGGTAATGAGTTCCTACAAAGTCAGTAAGTTAATCGGCAGTAGGTATCTGTTAGGCATGTCTAATTTCTCACTATCATCACCATGGCACATGGTTTTATTATACAAATAATACATGCTTATGATTTAAAAAAACAACAACAACAAAAAAAAGAAAAACAAGGGCACCTGGGTGGCTCAGTCAGTTAAGCATCCGCCTTTGGCTCAGGTCATGATCTCACCATTCATGAGTTCCAGCCCCACGTCGGGCTCTGTGCTGACAGCTCAGAGCCTGGAGCCTGCTTTAGACTCTGTGTCTCCCTCTCCCTCTGCCCCTCCCTGCTCACTCTCTGTCTCTCTCTCTCAATAATAAATAAATGTTAAAAAATTAAAAAACAAAAAAAGAAAAACGTAGGGATATACTTCACAAACAGGGTGACATAAATGTTAAAAAATTAAAAAACAAAAAAAGAAAAACATAGGGATATACTTCACAAACAGGGTGACATAACATGCTTTCTGCATCTGGGATTTTTTCACTTTAGTATATCTTGATACATCTCAAGCATCTCTACATCTCTACAATGTATTTTCTGAACACATTATACGTTTTTAACAAGTCTCTTTTAATGGATCTCTAATCCATATAATACTGTTTCATATGCCAATGAATGTTTAGGTGGTATGCTAAGTTATTTGTGACAACAGATGTTTAGGTTGTATACTGTGTAACGTATGACAGTGCTGAGATGAACAGTCTTACATATATCCAAAGCATCTTTCATAAAAGAAAAAAATGATGGAAAAAGGATACATTTATTTAAAACTTTGGTAGATATTGCCAAATTGTCCTTGAAGGTGAATGTACCAATTTACATTCATCTATGGGGCATTTTGAAGGGTTTGTTGAGACTTCTGGAACACAGTAAATTGTATGTTTGGGCAATTAGATGAATTGTTTTCTAGGTTGGTTCTATAATCTCCCTCCCAGTTTTAAACTTTTTTCCTTAAGTTTATTTTCAGAGAGAGTGCAAGCGGGATACAAGGAGAGAGAGAGAGAGAGAGAGAGAGAGAGAGAGAGAGAGAGAGAATCTCAAGCAGGCTCTACAGTAACAGCACAGAGCCCAATGCAAGGGTCCAACTCACAAACTGTAAGATCATGACCTGAGCCAAAATCAAGAGTCAGATGTTTAACTGACTGTGCCATCCAGATGCCCTGCAGCTTTCTATTTATGATATGTACTGTAAAGTTGCACTAAACCATAGAAAGGAGGTTCTGAAATCAGTGTCTAAGGAGGAAAGGCTGTGTAGTCAAATCACCTTTGAAAACATCTTAAATAGCTCACAAAGTACAATGTGCATAGTTTTGTGTAAAATTTGTACATTAATAGTATTCAAAATAAAATGTACAGCAATGTGCAATGTAAATCAAGTAATTGTGCAAAAGATAATTTCACATCACTGTATGCTTAAAGATAAATCACTTTGGCTCAAGGGGATACTGGCACTATAAAGGAATTTTAGAATGACTACATAATTCTATTCCCATCTTGTATTAATCTAAGTGTCCACAGGAAACAGAATGCCAGTAGTTCAAATGGAAAAGAAAAGGGGCAGTTACAGAATGAGAATTAGGTTAAGGGAATAAAAAGTGAATGGTAAGGTCCTAGAGCCTAGATGTTGTGGGAAACAGTTACTGTGCCTGGGGCCTAAGGACAAAGGGACGAAAACAGTACACCCAGTGCTGGGTGAGAGCCACTATGGTGGCCAACAGGGCCATGAACTAGAGAGACACAGCTACAGCCAGAGCTAAGACATCGAAGCAGGAAGTGAGAAGAGATACCCTGACCTCTTTCCCCTTCTTGCATCTGACCTTCTACAAAGCTGACCAGAAGCCTGCTGGCAAAGAAGACTGGATGCAGTAGGCACAGGTCAGCCTCCTGGGGCAGAAAGCAAACCAGAGAAGTCCACTCAGGAGCAAATTCTCTTTGAATGAATTGGCAAGAATAATCACTGACACTATTTAAATTTCTCTCTCCCAACCTCCCTTCCTCCCACCCTCCCTCCGGCTCTCCCCATGGAGTTGAACACCTTCAATGACCCTATGATGACACTGCAGTATACATAATAGGAGATTTTACTAGAGAGCTCCTGTTGGATGCTTTTTCTAGCCCACAAAAATACGCAGTAAAAGAACATATAGGTCACATGTACTCAAGCAGCTCAGTGTGAGAGCTTTCAGGAAGCTGAAGCTTGGAACAACTTCCTAAAGACCTGGCTCCTCCCATTACTCACTGTGCTGACCCCTCATCCCCCCAAAAAGGCCCAGGAATTTAATACCTGGGTTAAGCTTTTCTCATCTGTGAACCAAGGGGATCGGGTTTGTTCTCCAACCTGCTGGTCCTCACAAACTTAGGGAATCCTAGTGGCAATACAAATTCCCAGGTCCTTCTCCAGGCCTACTAAGTCAGAATCCTCAGGACTCAAAGCCTGGAACCGCTGAATGTAAAATTCACCCAGGTGATGTTGGCATGCATTGAGCTTGGGAACAACTGTACTCAAATTCTACGATACCCATTCCAGCCCATAAATTTGATGAAAATAACAAAGTTAGAAAGGTGAGCAAAACAATCATTTTTCTTATCACCTAATAGAGAAAAATAGGATTAACATATACCAAAATTGGGGCACCTGGGTGGCTCAGTTGAGCGTTCAACTTCAGCTCAGGTCATGATCTCATGGTTCACTGGTTCACTGGGCTTGCTGCTGTCAGCGCTGAGCCCACTTTGGATCCTCTGTCCCCCTCTCTCTGCCCCTGCCCCACTTGCATTCTCCCTCTCAAAAAATAAACATTAAATTTTTTTTAAAAGATATTATCTCAAGTAATGATGTTTCTCTAACATTCACAAAGGTTTTAAGATTTCCTTCTATTTTTATTTGTTATTTTCAGATTTTTGTTCTAATATTGGTAAATAGTAGTGCATCAAGTATTTTGCATTTGTATTTCTTTCTATAAATTAGGTACTGGGCTCTGAGACAATTGCATCTATGCTATCACTAAGAGAAGAGCTATTTCAACAGCAGCATCCTTCTCTTGCAATTCAGCATGTAGTTTTACAATTGACTACATGAGAAGAACCAGTTGCTAGTAAGTTCCTCAGTACAATTAGTGTGTGATTTTGGACAAAAAGAAAAAAAAAACCCACTTAACCTCTAGACCCTCATTTCCCTCAACTATTAAATGACAGAATTGGTTTAAATGATTTTAAATGTTCTTGATAGCATAGAAAGCCATGAATCTAATAAATGCCACATTAAATCTACATGCCTTCCTTTGTTTTCTACTGTTGCACTTTATTTCATTAATTTGAGAAAAGAAAGCATGAGGGGGGTGGGAAGAGGGTCAGAAGAGCAGAGGGATAGAGAGAGAATCTTAAGCAGGCTCCACACTCAGCACAGACCCTGACATGGGGCTTGATCCCATGACCCTGAGATCAGATCCTGAATTGAAATCAAGAGTCAGACACTCAGCTGACTGAGCCACCCAGGCACCCCCACTGTTGAACTTTAAAAGTGTGAATCTGAGTTTTCAAAACATCTGATCTTGTGCTAAATGGAATAGGACAAAAAATTCTCTAATAGTTATTTACACTTAATACTTGAGTAATCATCCCCTGATGCAATGGGTAAGGACAACAGGGTGGACAAAGTTTCTCTGGAGAGTTATCTTCTAGGCTGGTCCAACCATTCCCCATGTTTACTCAGCCTTATAATCAAAGTGTTTTCTTATCAATGCGATTTGATTTACCTTGTTGTGGAAATGACTCCCTTCCCCACAAACTACTTTTCTAATTCATATACTCACATTGAACAATGCCAAAGAAATCAAAGCCACCAACAGAATCAAATTACAGAAATAAATGAATACACTCATAACTCAATACCACTCAGCACAAAGCAATCATTGGATCCCGAACTATAAATTTGATGTAATCTTCCTCAGTCTTTATGCACACATGAACGTTCACACAGGCAAATACATACACGTGTGCACCTTCCCAAATGGACAGAAATAATGCTGTTTCTTTCTATTTATTTCTATCAGTCCGTCCACCTCAAAATGTAGAAAATCCAAATTGTTCAAAGGTGATTTCATTCAAGCTCAGCCTTATGTGTGCTTAGTTGCTAAAATGGTATGATGTCAGGATATATGGACAAGCTATGCTTTCCAAAAACTATACCCCACTTGTTTGCAACTGCCTAAAATGCCTTCGTCAGCAGAAAAACCTGCCACTGTGTAACAGAAAAGGCATAAAAATGCAAACATTCCCAGGAGATGTAGCTTATTAACTAAAAATTAATAACAATAAATATCAGAGTCATTGTACAAAGGAATGTTAAGAAGGGCAGGAGATGATGAAGCAAAGAGCAGGTGGCCACAGGACACTTAACAATCAAAAGACCCAGCACTGCCAACCCAGAAGATTGGGGTGGAAAGGGACTGGAATGAGTGGAGGAACAGGATGATAGAAGCCCTACTAACTTCTATACAATTTTGTCCTGGTGTTTTCCAATGTATACCAAAGTGTTTTTGCTCACTTACTGGTATCACTAACAATAGGTTCTAACCCAATTCACCTCACTGCCTGAGATCAGTTTGAAGGCCCCTCAGACCTAAGCATTCTTACTGTGATTGGTTAGGCCTCTTTTCACAAGTACCTTCATATTGTTCACAAAATTTTGGGTAAGTCATTTAAGAACAGACATTCAAACCCTGGTTCTGCTTAAGGTGAGTCAGCAAGGTAAGCGATACTCAGCTTACTGGTCCAAGGCTCTGTTATCCCACGGATAAAATGAAGACATAACTAGTCTTGACCTCAGGTCTTGGTTTGCATTCCCCCAGCAGAGTCTGGGGCAAAGACATGAGGGTAGGAAGTTTCTCTGAGAGGTAATCTAGAAGCAGGAATGAGGAACAGGGAGGATGACGGATAGGAGGAAGAGACACCAAAGTAAGGGTACATTACTGAAGTTGCTGCTGCAGACAATAGGGCTTTGACCCAGCGAGTACCTCCAGAGGTGTGGTCTCATAAAGAATGGAAGTCTGCGCATTTACCTAATAACCACTGAAGGCCCTTGTTGAAGATTGCTGAAGGAATCCCTGAACATCAGGGAGACTTCAAGGCAGAAATCTGAAAGAACAGAAGGTTGGAAGCTATCAGTGAAGGATGAGGCCGAACTCCCATGCTGTGGTCCACCACAGCTGCATCTGAGATCAGAGGAAGGCTCAGGAGTGTAACATGGAGTTCCAGAACCATCTGGTGTACCTCTCAAGTGTGTGTAGACACTTAAGCTAAATAAATGCACATGAAGTACTTACTTCTGATATGTAGTTTGGGTTGAATAAATGTCAGTAGTTTTGATGTTAGGACTCCTTTTTATCTTCTAAAGTTCATTAGTAGTAATAACTACTATGAATTAGATAATAATTACTAAGTAAAAAATAACTGTCATTCATTCTCTAGTTATAAATTATCTTTCCTGTTGTCTACTCTTCTAACTCTGATGACCTGCACATTCAGGTACATACTAATCAGTATTTTTTAAGTCAACAACTTAATATTTGGCTATAAGCCATGATGATTCTCACAACAGTTCACTCAGGAAATAATGCTGAATTGACCTGAATGAGACTGTAACCTCATCAAGGAAAGAATGTATGTCTTTGCATCCTCTGTTTTCTCTCTTCCCAAGGCCCTCATCTTGAGCTCATCACACTTCTAAGTATTCAATAAATGTTGATGGACTTACTTGGTTCTCTAGGTCGAAACTTCCCCAAGGCAAAGAAGTTAACAAGCCAGGGAGTTGAGGCTGTTGCATTTCTTTGTCTTTTAGGAAAACATCAGTAACTAGCTATTAATACTTCCTCAAGCAGCTTGTGCCCAGAGTTTTTCAAGGATTCAAACCACAAAAATACTCACCTAATTGATCACTTCCCAAAATGCATTATGTATGGTAATTTTACTTCAGTTAAAAAATATATAGGAAAGTATTTGTACTATTTGGCTTTGGTGCATGGTTCTCAGAAATTATTTAAGATCAAAAGAAGTCTTGGTGCTTCTTAAGTAGATTGGCTCCCTACTGATTACGTACTGGTTCGGCTCAAAGTCCATCTTATGTTTGTTTTATTCTCACATATTCTTGTGATCTCTTCATTTTTTCAGTGAGGAAAGTGAATTACAGAGAAAGTAAACAACTTGTTTAAGATTGCACAATTGTAGGCTGACTCCACAGCCCATGCTCCTATACACAATCTTCCACTGTCTCATTGCTGGTCACAGTGGGCAGTATGAGAGATGTCAGGGTACAGCACAGCCCCTGCTTCCTGCAAGTTTACAGCCTCATGAGGGGGTACAGCAAGCAAGCAGGCATCTTCAGCACAATGGATTCACTGCTCGTTTGGACCTCATGCTAGAAATAACTACAAAGAATTTTTTTTTGTAGTTTTGCTTATTTGTATGCAGAGACGTGACAGATAGGGGAAGGGGCAGGGGTAATAGGACAAAAAGGAAGACTAGTTCGGAAGCTCTAACATGGTCCACACAAGAGAAAGCAGCTTCTAGAACAAGGGTGGAGACAATGGTGACTGAGAAGACTGTATTTGAGAGATCATTATGTGGTAAAAATGTCAGAGCTTATGAAATGACAGATTCAAACTCAAAGTCCTGGGCAGAAGCTTCCCATCTGCCAGTTCTGAATCATGTGTTCAAGCCAAGGCTGCTGGGCATGGGAAGAAGTAATGCTCAGGCCCTTCAGCTTCTTCCCGCAGCAAGATATGGGCACTCCTTCCCTCCAAGGGCTCCCACACTCAGGAACACCAACAGGAAAGGAATTCAGGTGCCGGATTGCCAGAAAGGATGCAAATGTCCACTAGTGTGACAGTGAAGTTGCCAAAGAGGATGATTCTCTGACCCAAGCAAACAAGAGGATTGCGGTGTCATTTATTGAGACAGGAAACCCAGAAGGAGAAGCAGGATTAGGAAACAAAGAAAAGAGTTCAGTGCTAGGCATGACGTATCTGAGGCATGAGCGGTCTCCTATTTTATAGAAGTCCTACAACTCATTATAGTAATCCCTTTCATAGCTTTCCATGATTACTAAGAGGAAAAAAACAACAGCAGCAAAATCCCCAAGTGATCCACAAGACTCAGAAAAATCTGGCTTCTGATTACTACACCAGATTTGTTTCACATCCTTCTCTGCCTTGCTTGATGTAGGTCAGGTGCACCTGGCTTTCTTTAGGTTCCTCAAATATGTCAAGTCATTTTCTGCCTTAAGACCCTCGTCCATGCTCTTTCCTCTTCCTCGAATGCTCTTTTTCCTTCCTCTTAGTTCAGTGTATTTAATCTTCAGATCTCAGATCAAATTTCATTACTATCAGAAGTCTTCTCTAACCTCCAAACTAGAATATTCTTTTAATACTCTGTATTTACTTCTACAGCAGCTATAAATGGTTAAAATGATACAGTGTAACTTTAAAATTTTAAGTTCATCTCACCCACTTAACAAGTACAAAGGCCAAATAAGATTTATCACCACTTGATCCCAATGCCCAGGCAGATGATTCAATATTTACTGAAGAATGAGTTCACGAGTGGGTCAATTAATGATGGAAAGAATAAATGTATATAATGGACTAAGCTTGGAGAATTAGCCCAAAGACACTGATCTAGAACTATCAGCACACAGATGGGAACTTAGGCCAAAAAATCAAATGAAATCACTCAAGAAAGAATGAAAGGAGAAAAGCACTTAGGATCTATTAACTAATAGCCATTAGGCATTTCTTAATATGATTCATGGATCATCCCACATTGGAACCAACTGGAGACTGGATCAAATAACTTATATTTTTAACCAACTACTCTCAGGTGATTTTTATGCACTCTAAATTCTGAGAACCACTAAACTCAGCAGAGCAATACCTCAACACAGCCCCCAGAAGTTTGTTACAGACCAGAGGTTCTAATGTCCAGGTAAAAAAGCATAAATATGTGCAAGTAGCTAAAACATGTTGTTGTGCAAAGAGTACCAGAGTGGGATACAAAAGTCCTGGATTGATAATGGTCCCATGACTTGTTGGTTTTACAATCTATATAACTACCAGTAATTACCTTGAGGTCAGAGACTTGGGGAGATTGGCTATAGTCTATCTCATTGATGTTTTAGATGTTTTATAAGGTTTAAATATATGTGATAATTGACTTTTTAAAATATTAAAATTGTTTTATGTGCTCAGAATGCAACGGGAATATTGAAAACCTTGAGAATTTCCTATTGGTTTCCTTCAAATAGTAGAATACCCCTATTCAAGCATTCAGTGAATTCAATTTTCTGTGTGTGTGTGGTTGCCCAGGAGAGTATGTATTTTTTTAAATTTTTTTAAATGTTTATTTTTGACAGAGACAGAGCCTGAGCAGGGAGGGGCAGAGAGAGAGGGAGACACAGAATCCGAAGCAGGCTCCAGGCTGTCAGCACAGAGCCTGACGTGGGGCTCGAACTCACAGACTGCGAGATCATGACCTGAGTCGAAATCAGACGCTCAACCGACTGAGCCACCCAGGCACCCTGAGTATGTATATATTTAATTGTAATCACTAAAGAACAGAAATAGAAAACTAAAACCATCAGCTTTCCACAAGATATCACAGAGCATCAAAAAAGGCATTAAGGGGAACCTTAACCTACCTCTGAGAAAAATGATCGTATTCAACTGTCATTTCTTATTGCCACTATTACATGCCATCAACAATTTCTTTTATCACAAGTTACACAGAAATGACACCTGGATAATCATGTTGCCTGTAATAACATTATGTAAAATGGGAGAATGATAGGATAGCTTGAATGCTTGCCTATGATTTGAGAGAATAGTTTGTAATTATAGGTCTGCTGACAAATCAGTGCTGTCAGGTAAATTGACATCTTGCCTTATCAGGTCTCCATCGTGTAAAGTTGAATACCAACATTTAATTTCCAAAGTCCTCAACTACACTGTAGTAGTTAGGCACATAGAATCTAGAAGAGAAACACCTAATTCTAAATCTTGGTTCTGCCACCTTTTAAAGTAGTTTCTCCCCTTAATTAAGTTACCTTATCTCTGTTTCTCATTTATAAAATAGAGATAATAGTACTCATCTAATAGGGTTATTTGGAGGATTATGTAAATATAGTGTAATATATTTAGAATAGTGTCTAGCACCCAAAAAAATACTCAACAAATGTTATACAATATTAAGCTACCCACCTTATAGAGTTCTTAAGAAAATTAATATGTATGCTTTTGTTAAAATAAGTACCATCATTTTTAAAGTGTTACCATTGTTGAACTGGGGTAAAAGTGAGGGATAAGTTGAGAGCAATGAGGATTGTTGGAATGAGTAGGGACATGCATTTATTCTAAATAAAAATAAAATGGCATTTCTCAATTTTAGGACCCTTTGGGATTGCCAAACGAGTCCTATCACAGTTGTTTGAATCTGCTGAATGGTAGCCACTTTAGCCTCTGAAGATTTCTTTTATTTGGGTGACTAGCTGAGAGCTGGCATGAACGAAGTTTGATGAATGGTGTACTTGACAAGATTCCATAACATATTTACCTTTAAAAAGAAGGATGGGGAGAGCCTGGGTGGCTCAGTTGGTTAAGCATCTAACTTGGTTTCAGCAAGGATCATGATTTCACGGTTTGTGAGTTCGAGTTTTACATGAGGCTGCACAGTCACAGCGCAGCACCTGCTTAGGATCCTCTCTCTCCCCCTCTCCCCTGCTCTGTCTCAAAATAAATAACTACACTTTAAAAAATAAAAAGGACAAGCAGCAGCATACTTATAAATTGAAATAAGACACACTAAAGAAGTTCATTACTGCATTCAGTTCTATCTGGTCTTGTAGTCTATGGAGGCAACCTAACTTAATATCTTAAATATGAGGAATAGTCCTATTTGGGGTCAGGGCATCCCAGCAACCTGCGCCTCAGCATCAAATCATTCTGCCCTTAAGGAGACTCAGTTTCTGGATGCTAGTGGAACAATTTGACTTTTTTATCTGTTTTAGAGACTCATTCCTGACTTTGGACCCTAGTTCAGGTAACTAGGTCACCTCCTGATAACTTTCTAGTGTATCAATCCCTCTGGGATTTGCTTTTCTCTTACCAGCTCCCACTCTAGGATGTTGAGAGCCTTCCTTAGTTCCTAACCAAGTAACCAAGGCCCTATCAGTGAAAACAACTTCCAGCCCAGCTCAGTCCTCAATACTCTTTGCGCCCAACTCTTCTCTATTCACTCAGTTGACACCCAGAGCTAGACTCCCAGATGGTTTAATAGTTTTCCATAGTCCAAAATATTATCTCCAGCTGGAAGATTTTCTCTTCTACATTGGACTTTCTAACTTCACTTGCTGAGCTTTATCTCACATCCAGAATTACCCCATTGGGTATAACTGTTCCAGGTCCTAATATCTCCCATTTTAATATAATCAATAACAACTGATTAAGCTATACTTTTCTCTGTCTTACGTCAGAGTTCAGAGCTTTATTCCAAGAAGAAAATTCTCAAGTGAGTCATAATTTCTATAGAATCTTGTTCTGAACTTACATGAAGAACATGAAGAATGACATTAGTAGAACAAACCAAAAAACCTATTTATCTGAGAATTTGACATAAAACTCTTGAATCTCTGGAATTTGGAAATTTGTACTGCAGTCTTTGAAGCAACACCCCCAGTACAATCTGTAAAGTATCACATTTCATTGGCAGTAAATATTTTCTTGAAAAATGTGTTCCATTTTAGCTTTTCTACAAAGTACTTTAGTTTGGAAGCCATTAATAATTATAAATAAATAATTTGAACTCTACGTTTTTATTTTTAAGAGGGCCTTGGTATATCTTTGTGAATTGCTTTCCTGCCTTCTATAGAAGGCTTTAATTCCTCAAAAACTACTGTTATTAACAACTCTTTATCCCTAATAACTTTTTTCAATGTGACAAGTGTCACCCTTCCAGATTATCTCAACTTCCTAAAAAGGTGATGTATCTCTTAGCCCGAATCATTATTACTCATTTTTTTGTTAAAAGAGATCACTACTACAGCAGCTAACACAAAACTGGCTGACCATGAAGCACATGAGCCATGCCCTTTCATGATAAGACAGTTGCAATAGGATGTCACAGAAATAGCATCAGTCTTCGGATTTTGTCAGATGGACATCACATTACATCAATACTCTTATTATAGCTGTATGACCTAGACTCACTTTTGCTTCTCCGAGACTCAAACATCTCATTTTTAAAGTGCAGAGATTACAAAAATCAATCACAGAGATTATATATATAAATTATATGTTAATAGAAAATCATCCCAAGTTTATAGCAAGAATTGAACATCTTAAAATATCTAGAACCAAATCTGATAGGAAAGTATTAAATATGTATTGACTTCTTAACTCTTTCTCTTAGTTCTACCTCACACCAGAGTATATTTTAAAACTTGGCTTCACTTAAACAACAAAAACAAAAACAAAATAAAACCAAAAACTAAACAAATAAGAAAAGGAACAAGGAAAGAAAACCAAAAGAAAAGGAAACCTTTGGCTCCACTTTGACCTAATCTCCTCATATATACCACCATTACTTGTCTCCCTACTCAAAGGGAACTCCCTTTGACTTCCAGTCCTGTATCCTAGAAGGACATCTGTATCTGTGCATTTGGGCTTTATGTCTAGCAAGAAGTAAAGATGCCAGCTGTTTCTGCTCCCCCTAGGGGACCTTGGCCACTTCACTCTTCACAGGTATTCTTTCTAGATCTTCTGTTTCAAAACTCAAAACAATCCCTTTGTATTATAGGTAATTCTAGAATATTAAAAATCAAACCATACTAAACCACAAGTTTATTACTATACATTGCATTTTAATGGAACATTTTATACATGGGTTGCCTTCTACCATGACCAGTACTGCTATACTTACTTTAAGGAAAGATCAACTACTACTACTACTACTACTACTACTACTACTACTCCTCCTCCTCCTCCTCCTCTTCCTCCTCCTCCTCCTCCTCCTCCTCCTCCTCCTCCTCAAGTCTCAAACATGCAACAACAGTAAAATGTAAAAACAAACAAAAAAAAACATAAAATGTGGGATATGTAGGATGATGGGTGATTCACTGAATATTTTCTATGGCAAAATCTCCTAGAATTTTTCAAATAGCTACTTTCTAAAATTTTCAGTTTACATACACCTTTCAAGGAATATATCTGTTTCTTGCCTATGCTTTAATGAGTAGATATTACCAAAATCTTTCCATAAATGTGATAACCTACTGCTCTGGAGAACTAGGAAATAATTCATTATTTAAGTTAAGAAAAGTATACCTGTATTTCCTTAGACTGATTCTATCTCTTCTAATTTAAAAAAAAAGAAGAAGAAGAGAGAAAACAACTCTAAATAAATGGGTAGGTGAAATGTTTGCTACACAGTACTCGTTAAATGTGTTCTGATGATCACCTACATCAGAAGCACTTAGGGAGTATATTAAAAAGGCACATCCCATCCCTCCTGGCCTGGACTCTAAAGTTTGAGAAGTATCTCTTGATAGATTTGGGCCAGAAAAGCCACAAAACGTAGTTGAAATATTATTCTTCTTAAACATTAATCCCAGAATTTAAGTCAATTCCAGAGATTTAATCTTGGAGATGTATAGGTTACATCATCATAGAAAGAATAACTAGGCTTCTCACAAGTGTGATTGACCTAAAGGGGACAAAGTCATGTTTTTATTCTTGCCTATTTTGATCATGCCTATTTCATCATGTTAAAATATACAGAATTTTAAAAATGTCCTTTTGATTGAAAGAAAAAGAAACTTAAGTAAATTTATATTCTATGCATTCTCCACCATTTGTAGAACTATGGTGGAACCATATGGAACATCTTTCAAATATATATGAAAACAGCAAGATGCAGAACATGCGTATATGACATGTAATATCATTTATGTTAAATTTAAAAATAAAGGAGGTATATATATATATATGTTTATAGAGTGTCAAACAAATCATCTTTCTCTGAAGAATAGAAGGAGATGTTAATTTTACTTTTAACCTTGGGATTTTCTGGATTTTCTTTTATTGTGATTTTATGTGTGTGTGTGTGTGTGTGTGTGTGTGTGTGTGTGAGTTTTATTTACAAGTGCACATATAATTCATCATTAATACATACAATTTTGGATAAATATCCATGGTCCCAAATACAGAACCACAAAATCAAACGTTTATGACATAATCCTAAAAATTTATAATTGTACAACACTTGTTGGGAACAACAAGTACTACAAAAGCTCCCCAGATGATTCTAACAACCAGCCAGGTTGGGAACCACCCGTCCAATGTAATAAAGTCTCAATCTTAGGAAAATATTTTACATTCAACTGCATATCTTTGTTGGAAGCCAAAATATTTCCACAAAACTCTATAGCTATTAGAAAACAAAATGCACACCATGGTAAAAATATCATTAATTATGCTAATCACAGATGTCACAGTCTCTTTCAGAATCTACACACAGCCTGGGAATGGCATTTCAAAACAAAATGAGATTTTTGTTCTGCTAAAAAAATTTACTTCAAACTGATGTTAGACTCTAATTCCACGTCAAGTGTACTCAGACTTCAAATAAATCATCCCTCAAGCTGCTGTCGTACAGTATTTATTGGGCTCTACAAGCCTTGATTTATACGATGTATCAAGGACTTGTAACAGAAAAACTAAGAATGAACTATTTTATATCAAAACCTCAGTGCCTTTCATATTATTACTGTTTTTTAATGAAAATCCTTTAGTTGTAATAAAACTGTGACTAATGCTGTCCTTCCTTTTTGATCATGTTTTTCCACCTTAAAACATGAATACCTAATCTCTGAAGTGAGTTAGCATACGGCTGCTCTAAATAATCAAAATAACCATCTATTTAACTCTGGACCCTCCTCTTACTATCTGTATGACATTGAGTAAGTTATGCAGGTTTTCACCATCTCAGTTTCCTTACCTGTAAAACAGAATCATAACAGAATAATTCCTAGTGGTGTTGTAAGAAATAAAAATAAACAAATAAACTGCCTGGAAAGTATCTGGTATGTACTAGTACTCAATAATAAGCTTTTACTAATTCAAAAAGATATATGCACTCCTATGCTTACTGCAGCATTATTGATAATAGTCAAGTTATGGAAACAATACAACTGATGAATAGATAAGGAAGATGTGGGGTGTGGGTGGGGACACACACTCACACACAGTATACAGGAATACTACACAGCCATAAAAAGAATGAGTTCTTGCCATTTGTGACAACATGGATGGACCTAGAGGGTATTATGCTAAATGAAATAAGTCAGACTAAGAAAGATAAATACCATACAATTCCACTCATTAGTGGAATCTAAAAAATATAAATAAATGAATAAATGAATAAACAAAAAACAGAATCAGACCTGTAAATACAGACAACAAACTGATGCTTGCCAGAGGGAGGGAGTTGGGGGAATAGACAAATTGGGTAAACGGGAATGGGAGATACTAGCTTCAAGTTATGGAATGAATAAGTTATGGGAATAAAAGGTACAACATAGGGGATATAGTCAACGGTACCATAATAACATTGTATGGTGACAGATGGTAGCTACACTTGGGGTGAGCACAGTATAATGTATAAACTTGTCCAATTACTATGTTGAACACCTGAAACTAATGTAACATCATGTATCAACTATACCCAAATTTATAATTTTTTTAAATGTAAGAACTTTTAAATAAATTTTAAATAGTAATAACAAGCTTTTATTTCAAACCATACTTCTAAACTCTCAAAACATAAAGTCATAGTCTTACGGGCCACACTTTGGATTTGACTTTGAAACTTGTTGTGCTTTCTATTTGGTATACTGTTCCCCTTGATTCAGCATTCATCCAACACATATTAACTCAGTGACTACTCCATATAAAGCACTGGTCTAGGCACAGTGCAAATGAAAGAATGAAAACAAACCTCTCACCTTTAGAAGACAATTTAGAAGAGAAAATGAGAAACTGTCAGTATGTAAGGTAGAAGCTAGTGCCATAAAAGGCAGGTATCTGAGAATTCAGAGGAGACAATAGTTAATTCCAGCAGGACTGGAGGTAAGGGATCCAAGAGTCACTACCATGGTGTGGGGTTCAGGCCAGCTACACAAAAGGTACCACTCAGCAGGGCTCAGCAACAAGGAAAGAATATGACCTCATCGAGTTTTTGGCTACACACATTACAAAATCCTTTCCCCACTGGCACACTATTCAAGGTGAAAGTTCTCAAAAACACTGTGACCAAATATCCATGCATATAAACATTGGGGTCTTTAAAATTCCTCTTTACCAGGACCCTGAAGACAGAAGTTGAAATCAATTAAATTTATGAACTTCTAATTCCATAAAGCTCTATCAGGGAAACAGCATCCTATGGAGTTTTATAGCAAGAACTCTACAGTCTAATCTTGGCAGATTAGTAATGGAAAAAGAAAAAAAAAAACAGCTCTGCTACCTAATGATGGAGAGCCTCTCCATGGTAGTCATGGAGAGAAAAATCTATTGGCATCTGCCCAAAGCCCAGTAAGCAGATGGCCATGGGCACAAAATCCATCACGACAATTGGCACCTCACTGGAATGCTCTGAGCAGTCAAGGGGCCTGAAAAATGCCCTTCTTTGGCTGCCCTTCCTCCTGAGGCATATTGGTGGCACAGGAGGGAGACAACTGCCTGACTGCTGCCAAAGGAAGAAAAGATGGCCTTTAAAATCTAGGCTACTGCAGCCTCCTGGGTAGTCAATCTGGTGCCTTTCAAGCAACCAGAGAGTATCTTAAAGATGTGTGTCTGATTTCCTTCAGGATAAATGATACCCAACAGATTCCATTCAAAGCTAGCTCAAGGATAACACGCCAAGCTCCAAGATGGCAAAGGGGTCTAGGCGCTCTATAGCGAGGCCCAAGATATCAGGTATATGGCACAACATTGTTTTACCTATTTTCAGATTCTTAAATTGGTGATGTGCAGTTAACTAAGTGTATTTCTGTTCTCTAAGGAAAAGTGCCGCTGGACTATTAAGGTTGTTAACTACTCGAAGGGTCAATACTCCTAACAATCTACTTTGTAGATTTTGCTACTTTGGAATTTTTTGTTTTTAATATAATTTATGGTCAAATTGGTTTCTATACAACACCCAGTGTTCATCCTAACAAGTGCCCTCCTCAATGCCCATCACCCACTTTCCCCTCTCCCCCACCCCCCATCAACCCTCAGTTTGCTCTCAGTATCCAAGAGCCTCTTATGGTTTGTCTCCCTCCCTCTCTGTAACTTTTTTTCCCCCTTCCCCTCCCCCTCCCCCATGGTCTTCTGTTAATTTTCTGAAGATCCACATATGAGTGAAAACATAAGCTAATTTGGAATTTTTAAAAGTTAATGAAGATCAACTTTTTGAAATTTATAGTTTTGGATTTTTTATAATATTGCCTAACATTTCAGATACTTTAACCATCTGGCATTAAAACATCCATTAAATCACAATAGACACATACTCAAGCACACTGGTTAGTCTTAAGATGCCCTTAAGTAGACCTACCTGAATCCACATGTTGGCCTTTATCCCAAGAAACTATTAACTGAGTTTCAGTAATAAGGATATCTAAATATTAAACATCACTCTTAAATAAGATAGTTATTATTCCAGTATGAATTATTATTTGCATAAAATTTTGACTACTCTGCACATTCACGTTGGCTTTAAATATAGTTGAGAACTGCCTCCTGAAAACAACAAAGTCACAGCCAATGCACCCAAGATCCCTTTAACTCATGTTGTTCTTTAAATAAATTACATAATCCTAATTGTTATTTCGATTGCCTTAAGGCCTGAAACAGTTTAACAATAAAGGTATCTGACTATTCAATAACCTACCCCATCAACAAGAAAATCACCAGTTTTAAGGAATGTCTAACAACAAATTTGTTCAAGACAAAGATGCTGTCATCAGCTACTGGCTGAGGAAATTGTTATATTATTTCATAATGGCAAGGACAGTTTATCATCTTAATATATACCTTTAAGAAATGTTATGTAAATACATTAAAGACTACAATTCCATAAATAAGGACAACTTTAACAATATAAACTTCATTACAACTGAGATAATATCAAACTACCCTAAAGATAAAAGTGATAAGCATGAAAATAACATAAATGGTAAGAGATTGGGGTAAGTGCAGGTGAAGTTTGGTAGAAAATAAAAAGTCAAAAACACCTATTTACAAGTGGCTAGTTTTCAAAAGTGGATGAACCAAAATTGTTCCCTCGGAAAAATCAAGTAAAATTCTTAAATAAGAATTTTATAAGAATAACTCTTTTCAATATCATAAGGGGGGAAGAGACTTCTCTTTAGGAGAGAACTTGACTCTTTACTGACTCCTCTTCAAAGAGTGCTTTGTGACCATTCAGTCATGGCCTAGGGTTTTGGCTATACTGTACTCCCTCAGCTTCATCCGTAAGCAGTGATGGAGGCAATGGTCCTCCATGGGACTGGCTAGGGCTGGCTATGCATATCCACCTCCCCCTTATGGCAGGCTTCAAAGTATAGATTTGATGGGAGGGGTAAAACTGGAGTCTATGGTTCTTAATTCTTTAAAATTATAGCATTCTCCTCATCCTTGTAAACCTAATAGAACCAAAGAGTAATTCCGGGTTGCTGTTAGATTTCACTTGCCCCCCCCTTTTTTTTTTCCTTTTGATGACTGATGCCACAAAGTTAGTTAATATGAAATGGGGTTTGTTCCTAACCCTAGCAGAGAAATCTGGGCTCCTTTTAGTATGACCTATTTGAAAACACCCTGATTTTAAATCATCAAGCCCAACTTGTGGGGGGAGCAGAGTAAAATAATACCCTTCTCAGAATAAACATGCAAATTTCTTGCAAATACATTCTTTCTCCCAAGAGTAAAACAGAACATACTCTAAAGAAGCACCACCCAACGTTAAAATACAACTAGCTCAAAATGTAGCATGTAAACATGAGTACCTCCAGCCAGGATCTTCTCTTCTAATTCTGCCATTTGTTTCTTATAGGCTTTTAAAGCTGCTTCTTTGAAAGAAGGACGAATTCTCTTTGGCTTTATGATTTCCATGGGCTGTTCAGGGATGTTTTGGTTTTCATCTTCTTTTATTTCCATTTCAGCTGATGTTTCATTTAATGGCTCCAATCCTCCTTCACTAACCATATCATCTGCCTGCACGTCATAACCCTCATCTTGTGGGGTTTCATAAGGTGTTTCATATGAAGGATGATCGTATACCTGCATTTGTTCATCTGTTTCAGTCATACTAGTCCTGTTTTCTAGCTTTGCAAGGACTTGTTCCATCACTTCAACATAATCTGTCTCATTATCAGCCACTGGTTCACTATAGTCCTCCTCATCCTCTGCTTTGTAGTAAAAAGGCTCTGTGTAGACATCAGAATCAAGGGTGGTACTTGACTCATTTGCAGTTGATTGGGATAATGTCCGAAATCTCCCCATTAAGGAAGAGCCACTATCTTCATACCCACTGAGACTCTGTGTGCTTTTGTTCCATACCACTTCCAATGCTGATTTAGCTCTCTGTAATGTAGATCCAAATTTTGGGAAACTGAAAGCCTTATCAGAAAGGTCAATACTTAATCGACTATGCCAAGATTTGGGTGGGGCATCCTCTGAATCATCACTTTGCAATTCACTTTGACTTCGATACATCATGGACAATTGGTTTTGATTTTGGTACAGATCATTAGAATTTGCTTCCTGGTAAGAATCATATTGGCCAACCCATTGGCCTTGTGGTTCATTATCCAACCCAGGGCATGGAGATGAATTGTCATCTTGGGTTAAATCATAGCTCTCAGAGTCATCCTGAAAGTCACTCTGGCCCTTTCCCAAGTCTTCTAGGTCTTTATTGTAAACATCTAGTTGTTGATCAGATAGACTGTTTGTGTCATAGTCAAAAGCTTCCTGGGTGGATGAATCTAAACCTAAATCAGTGCCTTGCTCTACTTGATTCCATTCTTTCCATGGAGAAAGATCCTCATGTAAAGAGAGCTGAGAATCACTGTAATGACTTCGGTCCCCAGATGCACATACCATACCATTACTCATTCCACTATCCACAGTTTCTGTGTTCTCAATTTCACTCTGCCCTTGGACACCCTGAAGTGCCCCTTTCAAATGTTGATTCTGAGGACTGTCATACAAGGTGGCTGTGCCCTCCTGCTTCCTCTGCCAAAGTTCTCGGTCTGAAGATGACAGGAGGGAGCTTCCATTAGTTTTAGTAAAAAACTGATTTTCTGAAAAATCCTCTGAGTAAGATTGACACAACTTGGAAAAATCTGATTCAGAACGACTAAGTTTAGCAGTGAAAAAATCACTCTGTGAATGCCAGAGGGGTGTAGCATCTGCATAATGGGTTATAGTTTGTTTTTCCAAATTATCTGATTCTGGCAATTGTGAGGAAATTTTATCATAATCAGACTTACTTGAAATTCTGCTGCCACTAGCAGTTTTATTCTTGGCTCTTGAATTGTGTGATTTTGAACTTGACTTGGAAGTACTTCCTTTTGTTGGAAACTCTGACTTGGAAAGCACAGCATAACTATTTCTATTGAGGTCAGATTCCAGCTCTCCATCACTGTCATCAGGTGACTGCCAATTATTCTTCTTGTTTTTGGGCTCTGGAGTAGACAGCTTTATATCCATGCTTTCATATGTCTGGGAGGATGGTATCCCTCTTTCTTTTCTTTCTCTTATGTCATGAGTAAGAATATCTGTTGAGATTCCAATGCCTGTTCCTTTGAGTTTGTATGATTTTTTTAATACAGAATCTCTTTGCTGAGGGGTTTCAAAGTACACGAGTATGGGTCGAGGCTTTGCATTTGGGCAGTCCCTCTGGTGTCCTATCCTTTGAGCAAATTCAATTTTAATTGCATTTGGTACATCTGAAAAGCCCATTTTATCTACTAGAATTTGATATACCACACTTTCAACGTATTCAAATCTTTCTTCAGGCACATTTAGAAACCTCAGGCTTGCCTTGCTACCCATATGACCTAAATGTTTAATATAATCATGAATGTCTCTGGTTTCCCTCCGAGATTGGACAAACCCTGTACGTAGCTGCTCAATTTCACTTTGCACAACCTCCACACTGCTGGAGATCTCATCTATAGAATGCTTGAGAGCATTGACATGCCCTCGTAGTTCAGAGAGTTCCGTTTCGATCTGACTTATCCCCTGAAGTTCCTTAAAGATCATTTCCATGACATCATGTGTTTGGCTAATGCAGCCAGAGGAACTGAATCCTGGCTCGAGGGCATTTGTCTTTGGGTTCCGTGCAGTTCTGTCCAAAGATTTACTTCTTATTCCCCAGGTTTTCTTCATTGTGCTCAACTCTGAATCTGATGAAACACATTCCTGACTCTTTTTCCATTTTCTCAGTTTGCGTAAAGCTCCTAGCTTTAAGCTATGTAAAGTGCGTTCTCCATCAGAACTGCCCTCAGAGGGGGCCAGGCTGCTTGAACTCTTTCTATTGCGTCTAACTGGCATTGTGTGTGTTGACTGTGCCTGGTTTTCTGTACTACTCCTTAGTTCGTTGAGTGATTCTGAATAGGAACTCTCAATTGAAGATAACTCTTGAAGCAGATCCTCATTATCACTGTTAGTTACATTAATATTCTTTTGTAGGCCATTGGCGATAGCTACTCGGTAACTGAATGTTGGTGAGAGAGAAAATTCTTTATTAGTCTCGTCTTCTTCAGTGGATAAGTTGCGAGTAGATGAACACTTCGCAATCTTCTTTACAGTGCTTTTTAAGGTATTAGAAAATTTAGGGGTTTTGGTCTGGCCAGCAGTAGGAAAGTCTTGATCCTTTTTGTGCTGACGATTCTCTTTTTTTTTGGTTGTATTTCCCAGTTTCTTTGTAAACATTCCTTTGCAAAGCTTATGTATGTAAGGTAAAATCAGGCTCTTGAAAAGATTAGTCACCATGGAGAGCAATTAGTGCAAGTTTTCCTGCCCCAAAGTAGTAAACAAAGTATCAGGATGAAAATCTGTAAATCCAAGGCAAGCATCTCTGTTCAGATGTTCTGTGAATTACTGAAACTAACAAGAATGGCAGCCATGGTTCTGCTGCAGTGTCAGTGTCCTGTGACAACCATAAGCAAAGCTCCATTTATGAAAGACATTCTCTCCCGGAGAAGGGGTTTCAGGAATCTCTCTCATTTCCACATATCTTCATATAGTGTCTAAAAGAAAGAAATGTTGAAATGATTATCAGAATTCAATTCTAGATTAATCCCATTTCTAACATATTTCTGAAGTAGTCAAGATACACAATGTATGAAATATTGCTGAGGGGAGCAGAGGAGTATGTGAATTTCAGTACAGAGTTATTTTTAAAATAACTATAAAGCAAATTGGTACCAATAACTACATTAAAGTTATATTTTTCTTTTTAAATCATTAATTAGGGGACACAACTCACACAGTAATAAAAGGTAATAATAGCTATTTAGAAAAGGCTGTGTAAGATTATAGGCCAATTTAAAAAGCTATATTAACGACATATTATCATTTCCACTTTGTTTCCTTTTCTAAAATTTCATTTACACAAACCTAAGCATTTAAATTTTCCTCCAATCTAGACATTTAAAAGTCATCAAATTCATATTATTCATATATGTAAGCCCTTTTCTTGTTCAAATAACATTTTACTTTTCTAGATATTGAGTGGGAATTTCTTAAATAATAAAGTCATCCAAGTGAGAAATATTTCATATAATGAAATAAATACCAAGAGAAAACATATTTGAAAACATGCTTGGATTTAATATATCCAAGTTTTGAGAGGACATGACTTGAAAGAGTTGAGCCATCCCAATCAACTGGTATAGCCTTGTGGCAAATGGCAGGGAACCCATCTCCAGGGCAGATAGAGTACCAAATTACAAAAGGAAATTGTGTCACAAATAAAAGTTACCTACTGATAATCAAAAATTGGTTAGGTAGAACTCATCCAATGAGTTGATATTTTATAATGCAAATGACCACACCAGTAACTAATATTTACGATGGTTAATTTCGTGAATTACATGAAGTAAAAAAAGAGAAAAAGAGAGAAAAAGTTTACATTAATTTTCCTGGTTCAATATTACCACACCTTGTATGCGGTAGGTTCTAAACAAAATTTTGTGGAATTGAGCTTAACTGTTTTACAGCTGAAAGAAACCACAAAAATACCGGTAACAGCCAAAAAGCCTTTCCTAACATTGAACTACATATTTGAGTGGATAAATAATCTATGTAATTCTTTAAAGAATACATCACCAACTGTATATTGTTCTAGGAGCTGGCTGGCTATCAGCTCCCTCTCCTTAGAAATCTGCCATTTTTACCTCACTGACATTCTGCAGGGACTTGAAGGGAAAAATGCTCTGGCCAGGAGACAAGCTTCACAAGAAGAAGCAAGGCAATGTAAATGAGAATGGAAAGCATAAAGATGGAGGAGAGACACATTCTAAAGAAGTCCTTGTCTTCTGGGTCTCATAAACTATTAAGAGTCTAATTCCTCTTGTCTGAACCAGTTTGGTATTCACTCATAATTATAAGCCAGGACCTGCTTTCCACTTCTGTAAGTGTCAAGAAATTGACTACTAAATTAAAATTTAAAAAGAAAATACTTTTTGTACCCCTTGACAAACTTTTCTTGTGGAGAGAAGACATTGGCAATTGGCAGTAGGATAGGTAAATTATTTTAAAACTAACTTTCATAGAATAAACTACTCTAATCAGCATTCAACTCATGATCCTGAGTCTATCATACCTCAAAAAAGTGCTTACTCTTTGTTTAAATGAGAGCAACAATTTTGTTAATGCTTCTGACATTTCATGAAATCATTATACATTTCCTGACCTGCATTATTTGTTCAGAACTATTGTTCTAGGCAATAATTGTTGGAAAATTTTTAATCAGGAAAATTCAACCTGAATTGAAGCCATGCCTCAAAAAACATGAACCCAAGGGCATGCGTCCACTGTTGTACCTACATACCTACTTGCTCTATATTCTGACCATATAGAGTGACTTAGTATTCACTAAGGGCTCTATGATTTTTCACACCTTAGTAACTTTTCTATTCTCTACCTAACATATCACTAGTATCTTGCCCACCCTGTCTGTAAAAATGATATTTAAAGTCCAGAATCATTTGTCCTGTGAAGACCTCGCCAGTGTCCCAAACTGAGCGTTTCACTCTCTCTGCCACACACCCACAACCCAGTTCATAGGCAATTAGAACTCTTCTGTATTACAGTCTTATTTCTTTCTCCATTCAGTAGATCTTCCTTAAGGGTAAAAATTGTAACTTGTCCTATTGTAAACATCCTGTATTCAGCACACATGATAAGCACTCAATAAATGCTTACTGAAGAACTGGCCTAGGGGCACCTGGATGGCTAAGTCAGTTAAGCATCTGACTGCTGCTCAAGTCATACCTCATGGTTCGTGAGTTTGAGCCCTGTGGCAAGCTCTGTGCTGACAGCTCAGAGACTGGAGCCTGCTTTGGAGTCTGTGTCTCCCTCTCTCTCTCTGCCCCTCCCCCGCTCATGATCTGTGTCTCTCAAAAATAAACATTAAAAAAATTAAAAAAAAAAAAAAAGAACTGGCTTAAGGGTACAAAGTTCCAGTTACTTAAGATGAATAAATCCTAGATATCAGCTATACAGCATAGTGCCAATAATTAATACTGTATTGTATACTTACAATTTTTGCTCAACAGGTAGATCTGCATTAAGTGTTCATATCACAAAATACACTTTTAAAAAAAGTGGATAAAGCTGATGAATATGTTTATGGCATAGATTGTGATGATGGCTTCACAGGTGTGAACTTATTTAAACCTCATTTTTTTTTTTTTAACGTTTATTTTTAAGACAGAGAGAGACAGAGCATGAACGGGGGAGCGGCAGAGAGAGAGGGAGACACAGAATCAGAAGCAGGCTCCAGGCTCTGAGCCATCAGCCCAGAGTCCGACACGGGGCTCTAACCTACGGACTGCGAGATCGTGACCTGAACTGAAGTCGGACGCTTAACCGACTGAGCCACCCAGGCGCCCCTAAAACTCATTTTAAAGAAAAAGAATTGGCCTTCATTTTAGCCACTTAAATATCTTCACCTGGTTGCCCAAAATTAAACTCCATCTAACCTAGTTGTTTTCATGAATTATTAATCTCAATTATTATCATAATTACTACTTCCTTGAGACATATACTCAGGAGTCATTCCAGCTCCCCTATGGTTCATCCCATGTCCACACTGATGGAATATATCATCTCATCCTTTGAGTAATACCTTAGTTCTGAACTCCACAATTTCTCATCTGAACTATTACCACTGTATTCTATATGGTCTTCCTGACTCGAACTTGGCCCTTCTCTCCAATTTTCCTAAGATTAATCTATAAATCCTCCTACCTAAAATGCTGACAGTTTTAACTGGTGTATTTCCTGTCACTACCACAAGCACATTTGCCCCATTCATGATGAGGTAGTAACAGTTCCTTGATTACCATACCATTAACTCACCAGTGTGCTTTGTCTATGCTGTTCATTCTGCCTCCCATCCTTTCTTCTTTACTTTACCTCCGCATGTCTCTCTCATGAACATCTCTAAAAAATCTACATATCCCAGACCCAGCAAGGATCAACATCACCCTGTTTGACCTCCTCGGAGTCAGTGGCTCCTCTGGTGTGCTCCCAAGGGCCTTGAATGTACCTTTGTTATGGTAACTCTTACAGCAATTATTTATGTAAAATGTGTTAACTGCATCTCTCCCAGAACTGTGAACTCTTGGAGATGTGAAGTTGTGTTTTATTTAACTTTAAATATCCATTTTGCCTGATATGTAGTAGACTCATAATGTTTGTTGGACATATGAGTAAGTATATAAATGAATGAATAGACAAATAACAAGTCCATGAGTTAATAGATGAATATTAGAGATCCAAGAAGCCTAAGATGGCTGAGCTGGACTTAATCCAGAGAAAGACAAGCAGTGTGAGCAGAGGTCATTTATCACAAACATTCATGCCCTGTCCAAAGAGGGAGAAAGATCCACCCTGAAGAAAGATAAGGAAAAGAGGGAGAGGAGTCTGGATGGACAAAATGCTGACAGAATGTGACAAGTTTTGAAATTTAGGTTGAGAAGTTCCATTTATGAGGAAGGGAGAAGGGGGTCAAGGAGATGGGGAGAGACCAAGATATCATATGATTCTCAACTGCTTGAATTCAAAATCTTATACTTACCCTCCAATTGTGTTAACTTCAGTAACACAGCCACATATTAATTTTGGTAATAAATTCTAGGGTTAAGATTAAAGGTTTTGAGGAGATCTTTGAGAGACATTGAAATACAAGAGTAGGTTGTTATGGAAAAATAATAAGAATATTTAATTGTTACTTACTATGTGTCAAGCACCACATGCGTATAATTTTCTAAAATTTACCTCATTTCATTTCCATAATTGTGTGAAATATGTATTATTATTTTCCAGGTAAGAAAGCTAAAGTTTCAAGTTTTTTTAGGAAATTTGACTTAGGCCATGCAATTAACAAGAAACACAACCTGACTCCAACCCCAGATTTGGATTCCAAGTATATAAGCTCTGAAAGTAATACTAGGGTAGAATATAAAGTAAAATATTTTTGCAGGTATATTAAATTCATTTTGTTAGAGAGCTATTTACTATGACTATAAAGCTAGGTACCCTACTGGGCTAAAAGAGCTAATGAACCTTTAAACAGTAATGTATTACTAAATCCTTACCAGAATTAAGTTAAAGCATTTTCGGATCAATAAACAATTTTGTTTCTTACCAAACACATGAAAGTAGGTGAACTGGGTATTTATGTATCAAATTTTTTTTTCAATAAAAATGTTAAAACC
Source organism: Panthera onca (assembly GCF_046562875.1). NCBI lineage: Eukaryota > Metazoa > Chordata > Mammalia > Carnivora > Felidae > Panthera > Panthera onca. The sequence goes on from NC_138344.1 coordinate 50,277,730, forward strand.
ATAAAGTGATTAAGAGGTTTACCCTAAGCTAATAAATTATCTTTAGAAAATAAACAGAAAGACCTATTTTCCCAAGAATGAAAGTCAAATGAATTGTGTCTTCTTTAAATTTTTCTTTCAATGTTTGTTTATTTTTGAGAGACAGAGTTTGAGTAGGAAGGGGCAGAGACAGAGGGAGACATAGAATTCAAAGTAGTCTCCAGGCTCTGAGCTGTCACCACAAAGCCTGACACGGGGCTAGAACCAACAAACCCTGAGATCATGACCTGGGCCGAAGTCAGACACCCAACCGACTGAGCCACCCAAACTCCCCTGTGTCTTCTTTATTTTTGATAATTAGATATGTGATTTCTTCACCCAACTATAGCCCATTTATATTTTTTACTTACTCCCATTGCTATTTTCTGAGTAAATGATGACATCTAGTATTAATACTTCTTTAAGAACTTTGGAACCTACAAAGTACTTCTGTGTGTATCAACTCATATGATTTGCATGGTAACCTAATAAAGTTATTATCTGCAGTTTATGTTTGAAGGTGGTAAATCTCAGAGTTGCTAAGGTAGGTGCTTGGGCCTCTGGACTCAAAAACTTGCTTCCTTCACTATAGTGACATACATTCTTCTTACTTTAGACAATTAATACAGCAATAGCTTACTGACCAACTACAGTAATATTTCACACCATTCTAAACCATGCCACATGCTGATTTCCATCTAAACTTCCTTAAATGCTATTTTTTTTCTTCTTTGTCTCCAACTACAGACTATACCAACTCTACACTAGGCCACTTTATGGTTCCATGGATGCACTAAAGTATTCTTTCATTGTTTCTTTTATTCATGTTCTTCACCTTGCCTAGAACGTCCTCCAGTTTTACTGATCTCAATCATTTAAAGGATAGATCAAAACTCATCTTTTCCACAAAATTTTCTTTATTTGGTCATCTTTATTTTCATATAATTTTTATAACCTCAATCATGATATTCAGTCTTTATTTATTCTTCTAAACTATTTATCACATAGCTCTTTTACATGTTTTCCATTTTTAATGCTTATTTTAGGTCATACTCCATCCTGAGGGCTTTGTATATATTACTACATTAATGTTTGATTGTAAGCTCTGCAAGAGATAGTGTTATTAACCCCCATTTTACAGGTGAAGAAACTGAGAAACTGGGAACTTGAGTAGCTAGCCCAAAGCCACACAGCTAGCAAGTTATGTAGATAGATTGCAAACCAAACTGACTGGCTTCAGTCCTTAGTCATAAACACCACTATACTGTAAAGCTGATCAGAACCAAAGTTAGAGAAAAAGGCAATTACCTATGTATTATGCTTGAAGAACTGCCCCGTCAAGAAGAATCTACTCTAGTTTCTTATATTAGAGTTTTATTCCCTTTACTTAAAATTTTGGTTCTTGGGGCACCTGGGTGGCTCAGTCAGTTGAGCATCCGACTTCGTTTTGGACTCTACGTTTTGAGGCTTATCAGCCATTCTGTATCTTGGTATAAATGGCTTATTAGAATATTCCTCAAGAATAGGAGGGAGATTGGGGTGCCTGGGTGGCTCAGTCAGTTCACATCCAACCTCAACTCAGGCCATGATATCAGTTCTTGAGTTTGAGCCCCACATCAGGCTCTTGTGCTGACAGCTCAGAGCCTGGAGCCTGCTTCAGATTCTGTGTCTCCCTCTCCCTCTGCCCCTCCCTCCTCTCAAAAATAAACAAACATTAAAAATTAAAAAACAAAGCATATGAGGGATATCACAAAGAGGGAGACAACAAAGAAGCTTGGGGATGGAATGAGTCTTCTACCAAAGGAGGGAAATAGAAGGGTAGGTCAGAGATGAGAGACTGAGAACCTTGCAATAAGCTTTGCCCTCTTACTCTCTCGTGCATGGCCTTGCCCTCTTCCTAGCTATGCTGCACATCACTTGAGGATAAAAACTATGTTTATCTTAGTCTTTGTAACTTCTGCCCACTTACATGCATGGATAGTAGAGCATAAGTATCCTGGCTTACAGATGTGCAACTTGGAATGCTATCATCCCAGAGATAAGTGCGTTTTTTGTTTTCGCTTCAAAAAATCCATCCTTCCCCCCTCCCAGACAAAATCAGATGTGGAAACCCAATGATACAATTAGTAAAGCAGAGCTCCTTGGGTTGAATTAAGGGAATAGGACTGGAGTCCCATGTTACCTGCTGCTTCCACATCAGCTACAGCCCATATAGCCTCTATACAGGATCCTAGGGCTTGGGGAATACAGTTTGAGAAGTGCTAATCCTCAAATTAGGCACAGCATGAAATGAAAACCCAGAAAGGTCAAAATACTAACCTAAGTTCACACAGCAGAGATGGAACAAAAACGCGGGTCTCCTGCCTCAACTTCAGTGTTTTATTTTTCTCCCTGTGCTGTTTTGCCTTCCTCTAAAGGAATCTCATCCAAGGGGCTGGCAACTTCCTACTGTGCCCAATGTTCTCTGATATGATAATCTGACTCCTAAATAATTTGACTTTTACCTTGATTCTCTATAGTCAAGTCTGTAATTTTCTGGAACTAGAAATCCTTTGATGTTAAAAGAGATTTCTAAAAGGAAATCTTGTGAGCAATTTCAACATGTTGGAATTCTATTAGAGATTTAAGCTGTGTAAAGTAAGGCCATTGAGGAAGAATACCCATTCTGGAAAAAAAGCCATTACTACTTCTCATGTTTTTCACATCTGTGTCCCACCAGGTTAGATGGACACATTATCAGCCTAGTGTCATCCAATGCCTAGGCAGGGTCCCCGACTCCTGTAAGACAAATCACCTCACACACACACACACGCACGCGCACACACACACACACACACGTGCTTCCTCAACACTTTTTGGTTGTTTCTATCCATATGCGCAATGTCTACTTTGTCTTCAGTATGTTAAAATAATTACTTTGTGCTCCAAAGAACCTCACAAGGTAAAATATTACTCTCTTTTTAAAAATAAGAACACCAAGTTTCAGAGATCTTAATTTACTCAACACTACTCAAGTGAGAGGGCTAGAAATTTAACAATTTCTGCATGATTTGAAACCATACTACTCCACATTGTTCAAAGCAAAATGCCATCAGTTCTATCAGAGCACCTCCATCCTTGCTGAGGAAGAGGTATATTCTACTTGGTGCCCAGTTGAATTCCAGTGTACACCATTCATTAATTTAGGAGGGGAGCACACGGTGGAGGCTTAAGCCAGTCTGCTCTGAACCATAGCTCTGCTACATACAAGCTGAACACAATCAACAGAGTTTAACCTCTCTGTTCCTCAGCTTCCTCATCTGATAAGTGAGATAATGGTACCAACTTCCTCATGGTGCGTAATGACTAAATAAAAATTACAGTAGTTCTTGTAATATCAGAAGTGCTCAAAATATTATTGTCATTAATAAGTAAAAATAGGGGCAACTGGGTGGTTCAGTCGGTTAAACATCTGACTCTTGGTTTCAGCTCAGGTCATGATCTCACAGATAATGAGTTAGAGCCCAGCACTGGACTCCACTCTGATAGCGTGGAGCCTGCTTGGAATTCTCTCTCTCTGCCCCTCCCCTGCTTGCACACGTGCTCTCTCTCAAAATAAATAAACTTAAATTTTTTCATTAAGTAAAAATAAGATTTCCATCTGAGGAGACCTTTTCTCCCCTCCCACTCCTTGCCCAACTGTAGGGCAGTCAAGAAAGCTCCACTGTAACATAACCTCTCTTCTCTGTTAACTTCAACTAATGAAAATTGGCCACTATTTTTTTCAAGGTAGAGTAAGAGTCATACTAGCTCTAAAGGTTTACAAAGAAGATAATAATTTGTAGTGTCCTACCTAGTTAAAAGTTAAGTCTTTAAAATGTTACATATTCTAAAGGGATAGCTAAGAAATGCACAGTGGTTTTACTGTATTTTATTAATTCTAAGACATACATTTTCACAATTTAACATTTCTGAAACTGGGATTGGGACCACAGAAATTCTTTGTGTTCTTCACGTATGGACCACAAATGATATGACTGATTTCTTTGGAATGTTTGCAAGATGTTTGAGATAATTTGATAATAACACATCTATCTTATTTCTTCGTGGGATGCACTGTTTGGTTCTTTAATCTCCATTTTGTTCCTCATCACCCCTCTGTTACCCCCAACAAAATGCTATTTAAACCAAAACTCATTAAGACAGCTGGAGTGTCTTGAATTTCTTACTTAGGTAGTTGGATTCTACATTCAGGTCAAGCAACATCTCCCTGCAGAGGTCTCCCTGATGGCCCAGGAAAGAACTAATGTGTTCCTCCATCTGTGTCATAAGCTCATTTGGACATAATGGATACATTCTCTGAAGTATATGCATAATCTTAGTATACTGTATTACATATATTATAGCACATATTGTGAGGTAATATAATCCCTCACGTTCTTCTTAATGGAATATATGAAGGTACCTGATATTTAGTAGCTATTTAATTTTCATTGGAAATAAAATAAATTCATTTATTATAATTAATCTCCTCAACCATGAATAGAAGTCAACGTAATGTTATTAAGACAGAAGAGGAAAGGAGTTATACTCTTCTTGATTTAAGTTTAATCCTTTCCTGGAAGAAGTAATTATCACACATTCTACACAAGTAAAGTTCACATTTCTAAGTTATTACTGTATTTCTACAAGAACCATCTATACAATAAAGTATTTCAGCCAAAAAAAAAGTCTTATGCTAAGTGGTACATTGATTAGATGTCCACATGTCTAATTAATGAAATCTAAAGATCTCTGCACCTTGAGTGTCTCAATAAAAATCTGTTCACCAAGTACTCGTCATAGATGATTAGGTATTTCTAGCTCATTTTACTCAGTTTTATTATTTTTGATCTGTCCAAAAATTCATCTAGTGCCAAGAACACATCCTTAAAAGTAATACAATGGCCTAGTAAATAGCAACCATTTCAAAATTATTTCTAATTGGCCAATGAGGATATGCAATTTGTTCTACATCAGAAAAATGTAAATTAAAAGAAAATAGGAGATACTATTTTGTAGAGACAAAAATGGCTCAAATTTAAAAAGATCAGCCATTTCAAGTGCTGGAAAGAATGTGGAGCAACTGGAACTCTTATGCATTACAGAAGACAATGTAATATAATTACTCTAGAAACTGTGTGGCAGTTTCTTATAAAGTTAAACCTAATACTTATACTATGACCCAGAAATGCATTCCTAAGTATTTACCTGAGATAAATTAAGATATGTTTTCCCAAACTTATAGAAGAATTTCTAAGATACCTTTATTAATGAAAGCCAAACAGTGGAAAACTACCCATCAGGAGAGTGGATACACCAATTACATTATATTAAAATAACGGGGCACTAATAAGGAATAAAAAGAATGACCCAAAATGTCACATGAATCTCTAAAACATTAAGTTGAGAAAAGTCAGATATAAGAGTAAATACTCTATTTAAATTATATTAAGTACCAAGCAAGACTATCTTATGATAATAGCAATCCAAAAATTGTTGCCTATGAAGAAAGAAAATGGACTTGAAGGAGACATGAGACAACTTTGGGGATGATAGAGATTCTCTGTAACTCAACAGGGGTACTAGGTGTGTTTATTTTAAAAACCTTCAAACTGTAAAATTGTTATCGGTGTACTTCACTGTTGAAAAATCTTATTCCAATAAAGATGTATAAATAAATAAATATAATGTGTACTTTGATAATGGAAGTAGCCCATGAGAAGAAATTCCCTGGAATGGTGGACACTGGTTTAATGGACTTTTTTTGAAAATTAGGTCTTCTTTTAGTTCCACCATTTAGTGTTATTTCAGAGCACGCAGCACACAAAAAGAGTTACACACTCAAAAATATACAAGTCTAAGTAGAAAGACAGCATGGTTAGGAAACAAAAGGTTCTTTTGACAGCCAGGCTAATCACCAAGGCCAGGCCTCAATTTTCATACCAATTTGGAAATCTTCTAGCTGACACCAAAAAAGCCCCCTTGACTAAGGACAGACTGAAGTTGTCCAGAGGTTCAATGACATCCAATTGGAAAACTATAATAACTATCCAGAAAAACATTTATTTCAGCCCTTAGGTCACTGCACCTGTCTAAGATACAAGAATCTTCTTTCCAAAGGTCCTGTTTCCTCTTGTGCTATTGGTTGAATCACCACTCACCACCGCTGGGATAATGCTCCAACAATTATGTGTTCACTTGCTTATAGCTTAGTCTGTCTATACTGGGTCCATCCAAACTAACAATAAGCATGTTTACATCTTCCCTTATTAGAAACAAAGGAATAAAAGACAGTTTTCAGCTTTCCCTGAACGCTGTTACCTCCTCAAGTTACTGTACCTTCTACCAAAGTCTTCTGAAGCACAGAGGAGACCTGTGGTCTCAGCTTCCTCAGGAGTCCATTCATCTTCAACTTCCTACTATTTGGGTATTTTTTTTATTTTTTTTTAATGTTTTTATTTATTTTTGAGACAGAGAAAGACAGAGCATGAGCAGGGGAGGGGCAGAGAGAGGCAGACACAGAGTCCGAAGCAGGCTCCAGGCTCTGAGCTGTCAGCACAGAGCCCAATGTGGGGCTCGAACTCACAAACTGCAAGTTCATGACCTGAGCTGAAGTCGGACACTTAACCGGCTGAGCCACCCAGGCGTCCCAACTTCCTACTATTTGATTCTAGCCCCAGAACTCTACCAAATTCCTCTTTTATTGGGCATAAATAATATGTGTATAAACCAAACCTTCTCCAACTGTCTGCTGCATCTGAAGCCATTAACCACTTGGCCTTTCTTTAAATCATTCTATACACCTACATGACAACATGACCTACTGGAGTCTCTCTCTGGACACAGCTATTTTGACCAGAGTCATCACATGATAGAAACCGGGCTAATCAGTTCCTCTCTTTTGGGAACTGGCAGTTGGAACATGTAGTTCATGAGATCTTTTTGGTCATTTCAATAAGAAAGAAGAAAGAACATAAAAAAGACATATGACATATGAAGACATATGAAGAAAGACATAAAGTTGTGACCTGAATGGTCAACTTTTGAACTTTGTAAAAATTGAGTGGTGAAAACCTATTTTCAGAAAAATCAAACAATGTAGACAAGAAATCAAAAGCAAAAATGAGACAACATACGGCCACAAAGGGAGAAAAATGCCTTTATTTCTGACTACTTTCTAGGCCTTTGAGTTTTGTCTACAGTATGAGATCCAGTTTCCATAAGTGTTATCCTTTACAAAGAGACCCTAATGAGGTTCTCTACTGACCTTTCTATTTTGAGACTGTTACTCCTCTTTTTTCTAACTACCAAAGTATTAATATCTGCATCTACCTTCTCTTCTTTGCACTAATTCCTCATTGTGTATTGGCCAGTCTGGTCTGAATGACCATTAATATCTCAAATTCAACATTTTTCAATTCATCTTCACATCCATAACAATATTATCTAAATTTTTCATATAGTACTAATCAACAAAATCAACATGCTCTTAGTTACACAGACTGGTTCTCCAGGTTCACTTTTAACTCCTCTCTTTCTCTGCCATAAACTTCTAGCCACTTCTAAATATTATTGTTCTCAACTTTACAATTTCATTCCCCATACCTCTTTTCTACTTCCAGAGCCATCATCTTGGTCAGGCCCTCATCAGTGTACACTTTAGGTCAGTATCTTCTTTTAGAAAACATAGTAACTAACGTTGTACGTCTTAATACATTCCAGTCACATACCATGTATCACACACATTAAAAAACATAAATTCACTTACTCTTCACCATAGGCTTCTACACTTGACTATTACCAGGACTTCCTAGCTGTTCTCACCTCACCAATTGTGCTTTAACTCTAGATGTATCCTTGTTCTGTAGTAAAAGTGAGAATTTTAAATTTGAATGAATGTTGCACAGCATGGCAACAGACCAAAATTTAGATGCTTACATAATTAGCATCTTCACTCCTTTCCCCTTTAAAGTATTAGGTGCAGTGCAGTTCTCTTCACACAATGGAACTTCATTTGATTCTAACTCTTGGGTGAAAGTCAATTACTTATGCTTCACAGGATGCAAGCAAACTGGGTGTGGCACTTACAACTAAAATTAAAATTAGTTTCTCACTCAACAAAGCTGCAATTTCATCCTCTTCCTATATCACAAGGTGCTTTTTAAGTAAATCCATAAAGAACTTATATCATAATTCCTAAGAGCAAAATATGTTTTAGCTTCTTCAGTAAAGATATAGCATGATCCATATAATAATAGATAATATATGCTTCCAATGAAGAACTCAAAATATCAAGGCAGTTCTTTAAAAATATCTTACATTTTTTACTAAGGATTACTAAATTATACATGTAAAATCTCTTCAGTTTAAAACTAAAACATGCTTATCATTAGCCAGCTCTTACCTCAAACAGCATCGGGGAGTAAACAATCACAATGAAAGCAGTTGGTAACTTGATCTATAGGACGTCTAGATGCTGGTGTAGCAGAAATAAGAAAAAAGAAAGAAATTAAAAAGGCAGTACAAAAATACATCTCTAATAACCACAGCAGTTAACATATACAATGTCTATCTATCCAAATTCAAGTTTTCCAAAGAGTGCTCTCACAAAGGAAAGTAAGCCCTCCCTCTCTCCCACAAAATCACCCTAAGATTCAGGCTCTGAATGTCCCTGTGTTTGTCTGTCCCCTCCTGACTGAGTCCATACCCTTCTTTTAGGCTTGGATGACAACTACAAAGCCAAGACCCAAAGGAATGGCATGCCAAATTAGACGATCTTTGATATCCAGGAACCAAAATCTGGTATTTTAAAATACATTTTAGAAATAGAAGTTTAAAAATAATTTAAAAAATAATCAGTGAGAAAGCCTTCTGAGTAAATTTCTATGCCTTCAGAGAAAGAAGGACATAAAAAAAAGATATCCCAGAGAACATACACTCTGTGTACTTTTGAAATTAAAATCAATGTAATCTCAATCATAATATTTGCACTACAGCCTCCCATCTGAATCCACTCCCAAAATTAATGGAAAGATAAGTGTGCATAGTGTGGTGTACCACAGAGATAACCCCTTCAGAACTAAATAATTCATTCTACGAACTGTCAAGAATCTTGTGTTCATTGCTAAAGCACATAGTTAAGTCACTCTGAGAATCGTCTGTGGCAGCAATTAAATTGTTAAAATATTTACTAGGGGTGGGCTGAGGTGCAATACCAGTAGAAGGGAATGAACCCGTGGGTACAGTATTTCCAGGTACTTGAGAAGTTGAGGAGAGGAAGTAATTAGCACTATGGAATAGAAAAGCTGTTGCTGGGGCTCTGGATACAGTAGAGAAAGATAAAGGCTAAACATAATTAATCACCAACTTAAGGCTAAGTGTAAATACAATGGACGTTCATGTCATCAGATAAATTCTCACCTCTTGTAGCAGATGCAGAAAAAGCTGAGCACTAGACCCAGGAATTAATCAGAAGAGCAGCAGAGCTCCAGAGAAGTTCTAATTCTCAAGTTAGGTTGGCTATTCCAAGGTCAGGGCCTTAACTGGGGGGAAAAAATTGGACTGTGAGTCATGAGATGGGGACATCTGGGTCAATTCACTTGAAACTCTTGAATCTTCATATTCCCTGGAACCTTCTAAGACCCCAAAAGTGGTCCACTCCCTATTGGCAGCTAGTGCTCTATCTTTGTGTGAAGACAATGCATAGGTCTCTAACTTAGAAGAAAATCTGTGCAGTTTCCAACAAGATCTACCACAAACACCCCCATGAACCTTCAGATCAAGAACTAGGGTAAAGTCACAACCTAATCTAGCTGAGTAAATGTACGGTCCATTAAGAGAGGAAAGAGACTATATGCCAAAGAAACTGTAGGACCTCACCAAAATACATGTACTCATATGTACTCACAGGAACTGAGAGAATACTTGTTAACTAGAATCTGTCAGTGCTGCATTAATGGAGAGGTATATGAGGTTAAATAGGGAAGAATGTATTGCTATGGAAACACTCTCTTATGATCCTGAATTTATCATCTGGCAGGACCATAGAAGACAATATAACACAATGCTATAATGTGTCTTGTAAGCTTGGGGAAAAAATTATTGTCTGCACTAAGTAGAAATAATACGACAAACAGTACAGAAAGAGATCATAAGTCTCAGAGAAGTGGATGTTCTAGAGTGGCTATACTACATAAAGCCAGAAAACTCATCAGGCAAAAATGTTCCATGGCAGGGCACGCCATTTAACAATGAGGTAAGTGATGTGTTAAGTTTCTCAGTGGCATCATTGAATATCTCAGTGGTGGCTATCCTCTATAGGATAGGAATGTTATAGAACTAGGCTCTAATAGCAATGGCAATGACAGAGTCACAGAACAATTGAAGTTAGGTAGTAGTATTTTTCTATCAGGAACATGGTAGGTGCAATTATCACAATAAGATGCAATGTTGGAATTGCAACCACGAGGCAACTTAGAGATAAAGATATCATTAGTAGAATGCAGTTCTTAGAGGTACAGATACACACTCCTCCGAAGATAATGTTTAATTTAGAAATGCAAAAGAAATCATGGATAGATGATCAGGAGATTGAAGACTGTCACCCAGAACTTATTGACTGAAGGAGAGGCCAGGTCTCAATGAGGTTTGGACCTCACTACATCATAACAAATAAAAATAGTAATAATTCCCATAGACCTTCACCAAAAAGGCCTACTTGTATAATCATATTCTAGGGAAGAGAATATCCAAATATTTTGGGGTGAGGACTGGGAGAGCTAAGTCTGAGCTGACACTAAGTGGCCAGAACACCATTATAACCTTCTTTTAGAGTGGGTGTATATAAGAGCAGATATTAACAGTCGTAGCTCAGATAGAACTCTTGGTGATCCACTGAGTCTATCTGGGATCACACACTGGTAATTTCTTCAGTCTTCAAATGTTTAATTGGAATGAATATATGTGATAGTTAGCCAAACCTCCACATTGATTCCTTTGCCTGTGGGATAAGAGCTATCATAGTGGAGGCCAAGAAAGTAAATTAAAAAAACTACCTTATTTTGGGGAATGCAGAGATCAGTACAACACATAAAGATTTTTTAAATGATGCAGAGCTGTTGTTTCCCATCATAATCATACTCCATTCATCTCATTTGGTTCACCAGATTTGCCCTTACAAAAGCAAAATAGATCCTAGAGGATGATAGTGAACTACCATAAATTCAACAAAGTAGTCACTTCAATTGCAGCTTGTTCACAGATGTGCTATCTTTGCTAGAGCAGATTAACATAGCCTCAGATACATGGTATGTGGCCACTGAATTGGCAAATTCATTCTTTTTTATACTTGTCAGGAAAATAGATCAGAAGCAGACCACATTCAAATGGGGCAGACAAGAATATACAGTCTTGCCCAGGGACTGTATTAATTCTCCCACTGGGACCTAGATCATCTGAATATTTAGAAGAACATTACATTTAACCACTACACTGACGATATCTTGTTAGTTGGATCCAGTGAGAAAAACATGGCAGGAAGGTGAAAAAGACAGCCTTAATAAGACATATGTGCTCTAGAGGAAGATCAATCCTATGATTCAAAGGTCAACACTAGTGCAGCTTTTCAGAATAAGTGGTCTATAGGATACCCAGATATCCCCACCAAAATACAAAATAAATCATTGCCTCAAAATGTAGTAGCCTCTGCAGGTTCTGGAAGTAACAAACTATCCTTGGTAGTATTACTATAGCCCATATGCTACTAACATCAAAGGCTGATACAGTTCAGACATTATGGACAGAGATATCTGTGGTGAAAAAAGTCACTTTGTGAAATTATGGTCAGATCCCATAGGACAGTCACAATCTGACCCCCCTCCCCCAATTCTGGAAACTTTATGCCATCTGCGGTGGGGACCTATACACTATTCAAAAAAAAGTATTTCCCAACCTGCAACTGGGCCCAAATACATGCAGAGTACTTGAGTATGTGGCATGCTGCCAAAACTGCTTATCAGAAGGTTAGTTCTATTTGACTCACCAAATCATATGATTAGATGGACCCAATAGGAATTCAGTATAAAATGGAAATGGTATACCTGGGATTATCAGACATGAACAGTGTCACAGGGCACAAGTAAGCTGTATGAGTATGTAGTCTAGATCTTTGTCATCCATTACTATTGCACCAATGCCTCTCCCTCAGAGTGTGTGTGGGTGTACACACACACACACACACACACACACACACACACACACACACTCCCTCATTGGAAGATAACCCTTAAGGAAGGCTAAGGGAGGAAGAAAAGAATCTGACCTTAGTGTATGGAGGGGTTGTCTCTGAATGTGGTTATCTTAACATGGGAAGTCCATGAAAATGGACTACTGCTACACAGTCCTACTTAATATGGCACTGAATGATGACAGTGCAGGAAAATCCTCCCAATAGGCAGAATTTGAGGTGGGTTACCTGATCATCCACTTTGTGTGGAAAGAGAATTGTCCACGGGAAAAATGTATGAGAACTCATGAGCAACGGAGATCACTTGGATAATTTCTCAGGAGCCTGTAAAAAGAAAAAGTGGAATACCAAAGTCAAAGAGAGCCAGGTAAGAAACATGCAGATAGATTTAAGGAAATGGACATGAAGTGTGAAAACTTCGGTTTTGCATGCTGATGCTCATCAGAGAGCATCCGCCATGGAAGAAGCAATATATAACCAAGTAAACACAATTATTTGGTCAATTGTAGTTGAAATGGAGATAATGCATGGACTCAACAGCATGGGCTGTCATTCACCAATGTTGATCCACGTACTAACGCTGATGAATGTTCAAAATCACAGCAAGAGAGAATAATGCCGAGCACCTAATTCATCTTTTAAGATCAACTTGCCAGTTGGTAACAATTAATTACATTGAATTTCTATTCTAGAAAGGGAAATGCTTCATTTTAAATGAAATCAACACAATTGCAGATATTAATTTGCTTTTCCCACCCACATAATTTCACCTTAGACCAAAAGGATTACTTCACAGTAGTGGATATGCAGCAGTGGGCTCATGACTATGCATTTCACTAGTTCTATGACATACTACACCAAATCCCAGAAGCTTCTAGGCTGATAAAATTTAAAAATAGCCTTTGAAGAAATATTTGTAGTGCCAGTTTAGAAATGATACCTTGATAGGATGGGACATTTCAGAATGTAATATACGTTCTAAATCCATGATCATCACATGATATTGTGTCCCCAGCAGACAAAATACATATTTGAGAAGCAAGTAGTGGCCCTACTTATTATCACTCCCAATGTTCTGCTTGGAGTATTTGTACTTTACATCCCTACAATTTTGTTTTCTGTAATTATGGAGCACTTGGTTCCCAGAGAAGGACTGCTTCTGTAAGGACACAGTGAAAGCACCATGAAATCTTAAAATACGGTTGCTACCTGGTTACTTTAACTTACGCCAGGAAGAACTGATTCTGATCATTAGAATATAGGGCTGAAATTACACTATGAAAACAAGAAAGAGTATGTCTGGCACCCAAATAAGCCACTAAGGAAACTCCTCATAATCCCCTGACTAATTTGATGGGAAACAGTTAAGCATGGCAAAATGACCAAAGGCTCAGACCCCTCAAGTAGGGGTCACCCCACCAGTTAAGCCACCTACATTATACAATCAGAGATGCTAGCCAGGGAAGGTGTATCTATAATACAAGACAAAGGAGAGAGATGATGTGTTGCAGTCTTAACCATACAGGCCTACCTCAAAAAAAAACAAGAAAAATCTCAATCTAACTTTACACCTAAGGGAGCTAGAGAAATAAGAATAAAAGAAGCCCTAAGTAAGCAGAGGGAAATACATAGTAAAGATTGGAGTAGAAATTAATAAAATAGAAAAGATCAATAAAACTAAACACTAGTTTTTTGAAAAGGTAATAAAAATTGATAAACCTTTAACTAGACTCACCAAGATAAAAAGAGAGTACTTAAAAAAATAAAATCAGCAATGAAGGAGAAGTTACAATACAAAGGATCATAAGAGATTATTATCAACAATTATATGCCAAAAAAATTGAACAACCTAGAAGAAATGGATAAATTTTTGCAATCATACAATATTCCAAGATAATTGGGAAGAAATAGAAATTTTGAATAGACCAATTACTAGTAAGGAGACTAAAAGGCTTTACTGATGAATTCTACCAAACATTTTATTATCTACCCTTCTCAAGATTCCAAAAAACTGAAGACGGGCAACACTTTCAAACTCATTTTACAAGGCCATCATTACCCTAATATCAAAAGCAGACAGACATCACAGACTCACAAAAAATTACAGGTCCATATTCCTGGATTAACATATATTCCAAAATCTCAACAAAACATTAGCAAACTGAATTCAACAATGTATTAAAAGGATCATACAATATAATCAAGTAACATTTATCCTAGGGATGCAAAGATGATTCAAGATCTGAAAATCAATCAACATGAGGTACCACATAAATAGAATAAATAAAAATTAATTAAAAATTACTCTATTAAATAAAAAGGTATAAAAATTATATGATTGTCTCAGTAGCTGCATAAAAATCATTTGACAAAATTCCACATCCGTTTATGGTAACAATTCTCGACAAAGTGTAGATGGAATGAACCTCAACAGAATAACAAGGGTAACAGGAACAAGACAAGGATGCCCACTCTCTCCACCTTCATTCAACATAGTATTCATAGTATCGGAAGTCCTTGCCAGAGCAATTAGGAAAGGAAAAAAAGGCATCCAAATTGAAAAAATGGACAAGTAAAATTGTTATTTTGAGAATGACATTACTTTGTGTAGTATAGAGAAAATTCTAAGGACTACACACACACACACACACACACACACACACACACACACACACACACACCTGTTAGCATAAATAAATTCAATAAAGTGGCAGGGTACAAAATCAATATACAAAAATTAGTTGTATATGTAAACTAGCAACAAACTATTAGAAATAGAAATCAAGAAAACAATCGCATTTACAATTGCTTCAAAAAGAATAAACCATCTAAGAATAAACTTAACCAAAGAGGTAAAAGACCTGTACGCTGAAAACTAAAAGTCACTGACGAAAAAAACTAAAGAAGACACACATAAATAAAAAGGTATTCCATGCTCATGGTTTGGAATAATATTATTAAAATGTCTATATTATCCAAATAAATATACAGATTTAATGCAATCCCTTTCAAAATTTCAATGGCATTTTTCATAGAAATATCTTAAGATTTGTATGGAACCACAACACTCCAAATAGCCAAAGAAATCTTGATAAAGTTACAAAGCTGCAGGCATCATGATCCCTGATTTCAAACTATATCACAAATCTAGAGTAATCAAGACAATATAGTATTGGCATAAAATAAGATACATAGATCAATGAAACAGAATAGAGAGCCCAGAAATAAACCCACACATATATGATCAATTAATTTACAACAAAAAAGGCAAAAATACATAGTGGGAAAGGATAGTATCTTCAGTAAATGGTGCTGGGAAAAGAGACAGCCACATATAAAAGATTGAAGCTAGATCAGTATCTTACACCATTACACAAAAATTAACTCAAAATGATTAAAGACTTGAATGTAAGACCCAAAGTCATAAAACACCTAGAAGAAAACATGGGTGGTAAGCTACTTGACATTGGTCTTAGTGACGAATATTTGGATTGACACCCAAAGTAAAGCCAACAAAAGCAAAAATAGGTGGGTCTACATCAAACTGAAATTCTTCTGCACATGGGGCACCTTGGTGGCTCAGTCGGTTAAGTGTCTGACTTCGATTCAGGTCATGATCTCATGGTTTGTGAATTTGAGCCCCACATCAGGCTTGGTGCTGTCAGTGCAGAATCCACTCTGGATTCTCTGTCTGCCTCTCTCTCTACCCCTGTCCCTCTCAAAAATAAATATTGTAATAAATAAATAAATAATATGAATAAAATGCTTTTGTACAGCAAAGGAAACCATCAACAAAATGAAAAGACAACCTACTGAATGAGAGAATGTATTTGCAAATCATAAATCTGATAAAAGAAGAATACCAAACTACACAAATAACACATAAAACTATGTAGTATATATAGCAATTTGATTTAAAAAATGGGCAGAAGACCTGAGCAGAATTTTTTCCAAAGAAGACCTACAGATGGCCAATAGTGACATGAAAATTTGTTCAATATCATTAATCATCAGGGAAATGAAAATCAAAACCACAATGAGTTATCACCTCACACTTGTTAGAATGGCTATTATCAAAAAGACAAGAAATAACAAGTGTTGGTGAGGATGTGCAGAAAAATAGGACCCTTGTGTACTGTTGGTGGGAATGTAAACTCGTGAAGCCACTGTGGACAATAGTGTGGAGGATCCTCAAAAAATTAAAAATAGAACTACTTTATGATCTAGTGTATCTACTTCTGAGTATTTTTAAAAAATACATGTGCTCCTATCTTTATCACATTATAATGGCCAAGATATGGCAACAACCTAGGTGTCTATCAATGGAGGAGTAAATAAAGAGGTGCGTGCACACATATGCACATGTGTGCACACATGTGCGTGCGCGCACACACACACAACGGAACACTACTCAGCCATAAAAAGAATGAAATCTTGCCATTTGCAACCACATGGATGGACCTTGGGAAAATTATGCTAAGTGAAATAAAATAGGTCAGACAGAGAAAGATAAATACCGTATGATTTCACTTCTATGTGGAATCTAAAAACCAAAACAAATGAACCAACCTCATAGATACCAACAACAAATTGGTGGTTGTCAGAAGGGAGTGGGGTTGGGAGGATGAGCACAACAGGTGAAAGGGGTCAAGAGGTTCAAACTTCCAGTAATAAATCAAAGGTTTCCTAGCATCTAATAATGCTTTCAGCTAGTTGGCCTGAGCCTTGTAGCTGAGGAACACAGAAATGCTTAACCCTTAAAACACAAAGTTTGTAAGGTAAACAAATTTTGTTTCCAACAACCTGGCCTCTTCTCTGTTCATCTTTTCTGTGCTACCAAATGATGAATCCTTTCTCTGCCTCACGTGTCCAATTACTCAGGTCTTACCTTACCTACCATAACTTTCAGGAAAGAATCTGATAACTAGATGTTGATAACTGGCACAGCCTAACTCATTTACTCATCTGGGATATTTGGAAGAATTTTAGAGTAACAAAGCATCAAGTAATCTCAGGGGAGAAAAGTAGAGTTGTTTTTGTTCTCATTTCCAAATGTGACAACTTCATGGCCCTGAAATCTTACCAAATAAACAAATAGTACTTTTGTACTTCTAAGAGTTTCTTTTCCTTGAAACTATTTTGTCATTCTCTACAGGTTCAAATTTCACTAGTAGTAAAAAGTAAATCCACATACACGATAAAAAGGAAAGTGTAAAGACAATTTCTAATTTTTAGAAAGGAGTGTGATGTAGGAAGTATATGTGCATATACTACTACTGAAACTTTTAAAAATGTAAGATTTAAGGGGATCCTGAGTAGTTCAGTCAGCTAAACGCCTGACTCTTAATTTCAGCTCAGGCCATGATCTCATGGTTCATGAGTTTGAGCCCTGCTTCAGGTTCTAGGCTGACAGTGTGGAGCCTGCTTGGGATTCTCTTTCTCTCCCTCTCTCTCTGCCTTTATAAATAAGTAAAGTAAATAATAAACTTCCAAAAATTTTAATGAAAGATTTAAAATTTTTATCACATAGCATTAAAGCATGACTCTAATATGTCCTTTATATACAGATGGGAATAAACCAATTGAAGCTAGTTTTTTGGCCAGCAGAGAGCAAGACAGTCCCCCACACTCCTGCATTTAATCTTCCTAATCGTTTGTTGCATTCTCTTGATAGTTTTGTAATTGTTTATTCTTTACTTATGGTCTTTCATATATGGCCCTGTGTATACATGGGATAATTATCTGAGTGTACGGAACAAAGAATTACAAAGTAGTAAGGGAATGCTACACAAAACAGCTGTGTTTTAATAGGGAGAAGATTCTATGCGTGTACACACACACACACACACACACACACACACACACACACACACACACAGAATGAGTGACTGGGTTAAGGTGAGGAAACAGATATTCATAGTTGTCATGGCTCATTTGCCTTTTGGACAAATTGGCCTATTCTCCCTTTCTGATTTCTCCCCCGTTAAAGTAACCCCTATCTCATTATCCTGCTTAGGGATGGTGGGAAGGACGACTGAAATAAACAGGAATATAAGCTTAGACTTTTCAATCCAATACTTCCTCTGATTTCTGTATTATGACCATGCTAGAGATCTCTGCCAAAACTGAGACGAAGGGCTACTGCAGTGTTACATGTTAGCACCTAGCACAGGTCTTTTTAAATGTGGAAGACAGAATGACCATACTGTCTGTTGTTTAAAACAAACCAACAAAAACTCTATTATGCATCAGTATAAGCAACTTTACATTCAAAAAACAGGTATAATCAATGGATTGATACTTACATTACAAAAGTATTTAGCAAATTTTGCCAAAAAAAAAAAAAAGAAAAAGCCAATTCTCTAGAGAATTTAACATTGACATTAGCTTGCAGATCATCTATATACCATCCATGTTTCCAAACTAACAAATACTTGAACGCATAATCAGAAATAATCCTCCCTCTGGTTTGTATCTGGCTGTATTTGTAATAGCAGAAGAAAAAAAAAAGCTAGGGCACCTGGGTGGCTCAAATGGTTAAGCGGCTGACTTGGGCTCAGGTCATGATCTCACGGTCCGTGAGTTCCAGCCCCGTGTCGGCCTCTGTGCTGACAGCTCAGAGCCTGGAGCCTGTTTCAGGTTCTGTGTCTCCCTCTTTCTGACCCTCCCCCATTCATGCTCTGTCTCTGTCTCAAAAATAAATAAACGTTAAAAAAAATTTTTTTTAATTAACAGGTTTTACATGACATTATCAGCAAAACACAAGATCCTATGTTAGCCAAAGAAGAAATCTATAGATTCAATGGCATCAGGAATTACAGTTTTAATTTAAGGACTTTGTATTGCCTTGGTATCTTCAGGAACTGTTTGGACTAATGGGTTTTTTTGTTGTTGTTTTGTCTTTTTTTATTTCTGATTTTTTAAAATTTTTTAATGTTTATCTTTGAGAGAGAGAGCACACGCACAAGTAGGGGAGGGGTGGGGGAGGGGTGGGGGTGGGGAGAGGGAGGGAAGGAGGGAGGGAGGGAGGGAGAGAGAGAGAGAGAGAAGACCCAGAATCCAAAGCAGGCTCCAGGCTCTGAGCTTGTCAGCATGGAGCCAGACAGGGGCTCCAACTCACAAGCTGTGAGATCATGACCTGAGCTGAAGTCAGATATTTAACTGACTGAGCCACCCAGGTGCCACTTACCTCTGAATTTTCTACCAAGCTCTTATTTCAGGTAGAAACCAAGAAAAACTGCCTAACATTTTTTTAACAATTAAGCTGTACTTATCAGAATTTATAGACAATTTTTCAAGATTGTAATTGAGATTATATAAACTTGCCTTCATTGATAATGCAAATTGAGCCATAGTGTTCAGGTAAGAAATATCTGATCACACTTAAGAAGAGATATATTTACGTAACATCCAAAACATTGAACCATTTGCTGACATTAGAGAAACAGCTCAATTTATTTTGTAATGTTCTCACTCACATCAATCATGTTATCTGTCCACGTCTTCTCTTCCTAATAAGGCAGTAAGCCTCTCCTTTGAAAGACAATTCTCTGTAATTCTGGCACTTCCACAGTAATCTACTCAGAGTAAGTTACTAGTGAAGATGAAGAATTGAAAAATACATTCAAGAGGAATCTAGTTATAATTTGAATTCAAAAGCTTTTAAAAATTAAAGACAGTATGGATCTATGAACATTTTATTCATTCACCCAACAAGTTTTTATTGAGCACCAGCTATGTGTTGTGACTTATACTAAGTCTGGGGATACAATGGAGAGCAAATGGCAATAGTCTCTGCCCTATGTAAGATCAATATAAACCGAGAAAGTTATTTAAGAAAGCAATTTCAATACACGATAGTATTTTCTTTCCAAGTATTTCCATCAAAAAGTGACTCCTTGATGCATAACGTGTAAAATTCAGACCTACTAACAGCCCTACTCCTCACTAGATATTCTGTGCTCTATCCAAAACATGTCTCTACCACTTTGCTTGAAGACACTGTACTTTTTATTTCCTCTTCACTAGACCATCCCTGTCCCAACGCAGAATCTTACAATACATTCCTTCCATTTATACTTCATACTTAGCCCACATTCACACTCAATAGTTTGGCAATTCCTCTTAATGCACTTTTTTTTTAGGGAGACAGTGAGCCAGAGAGGGAGAGAGAGACAGAGACAGAGAGACAGAGAGACAGCAGGAGAGGGGCAGAAGGAAAAAGAGACAGAGAGACAGGGAGAGAGAGAATCTTAAGCAGGCTCCATGTCCAGCACGAAGGGCTCAATCTCATGACCATGAGATCATGAGCTGAGCCAAAATCAAAAGTCAGACACTTAACAAATTGAGACACCCAGGCGCCCCTGCATGTCCTATACAGTAATTTGTATTCATGTTTTCCTCTTGCAGTAAATCTAAGAGCTTTTGATGGCAGGTGCCCTTTTCTATTTATTTCTGCATTCTTTCTATGGAGCCTAGCAAAGTGCCCAAAGGCTTCTTAAATATCGACAAAAACAGCTTCCTGCTCTCCATTCAAACATTGTTATTTCCTTTTGCCCCACAAGGATTCCTTCCGTCTGGAATATTCTCTCTGACCAATAATCATAGCCTATGCCATTCCCTATTTTTTAAAATATCAATAGGAATGCCTGGGCGGCTCAGTCGGTTAAGTGTCCGACTTTGGCTCAGGTCATGATCTCATGGTTTGTGAGTTCAAGCCCGGTGTTGGGCTCTGTGCTGACTGCTTGGAGCCTGGAGCCTGCTTCAGATTCTGAGTCTCCCTCTCTCTCTGCCCCTCCCCCACTCACACTCTGTGTCTCTTTTAATAAACATTAAAAAACAATTTTAATAAAATAAAATATCAATAAAATTTGTTTAAGCTTTATCTTTTGTTATTAACAATGTCAAACACAGGAAATTGTTGTACTGTATCCATCAGAATCATTTTAATTCACCAGGGTTTTCTTTCTCTTTAATATATGTAAGCATTCCATCAGTTTGGCAATGATAACGGCACATGCCTTACTGTCAAGGAACTCACAGTCTCGTGAAGAATAGAAAAGAAGACAGTTATAGGCACTAGCAATTAAGACCAGACTAGATGGTGAGGGAGACAGGTGTCAGGAAAGCCAAACCTTTTGGCCCCTGCACAAGCAATCACACATTAAAGCCACACAGACACATCTTGTCTAAAACTGAACTTGCTTCACTTCTCCTGCAAAAGCTGCTTACAGCTCTGTAATTAACCCAGAAGGAATCCCCTAGACTCCCAATGTTTTAAAGCTCGTCTAATTAGGACAAAGGCAGCAGCGCAAGAGGGAGGATGTATACCTCCCAGTCAGAAAGGTACAGGAGAGGTCCCTCAGGCAGCCTAAGGCATACAGCAAGAACAGAAAATGTGCACATGGTCATTTTGGTGTGCTGGGGTTTCTGAAAAAGCAATTTTATGGACATGGTTCAAACCCAAACTTGACTTTCTCCTATTGTTTGTGACACTCATGCCCCATCTTATGTAGCCATCTGCAGAAGCCTCAGGACCCTAAGGTGAATTTCAGTAGTGATCTCAACAAAATTATTAATATAAACCTAGTATCCATAAATATTAAAAAATGTACTCTTTTTCAGACAGAGAGTTGATATTCAAGTTTTCCTCCAGTAGGATTCTGGCTTTGAATTGCTCTTTTGGGAAGAGAGATGGATTTTGCTTCACGTTATTTTTTTCTCTTTGTTCTTTATGACCAATTGTTTTTCTCTTACAATATGATGTGTTAGGAGTCAGGTCTGTGATCTTGGTACAGAATATTTCCCTCAATACTAATAATCAATCCATGTAAGAGTTAACTTACTTTCTAAAGGTTATTTCTACTACATCTCAAAGCAAAAAGAATTCTAATTACCCAGCCACCTCTCACCATTAACACTGTGTTATTTAACTAAATAGGAAATGCCTATTTATCCCAAACATCTACTTACCAATTAGAAAGTATTAAGTAAACACCATTTGTGCTAAACATAACTTAATATTTTATAATGTATAAAGCACTAAGGGGAACCCTTAGAAATCTTCCAAGCTATCATAATGAGTACGTATCATTATTATACAGTACTGCAGACACAAGAGGGTTTTTTAATCTTTAAGTAGTATCATCACCTACAAATATCTATTATATTTATTCTTGTTCCAAAGTTACTGGCACCAATTAATTGTTCAAAAATATTTTAATTCATGATAAATAGGAGTTCACAAGACCTTTCCCTTAGACTCCAAATTGCTTGGTTTTCTCATTAATATTTAGAGACATATAGTAACAAATATCTTTGCATAAAAATATGAATAAGCTTTACTTTTTAGAACGTTTTCATCTGGCTTTAAACAGTCCAGTAAATTATCTGTCTTGTAGGCATTTTAGATAACCAAACTGAGAGACTGAGTTCACAATAAAAAGGGAAACACGATATGGCTTAACTAAGAAATAGCTGAAAACCAGGCATGCAGCAACTATAACTACTTTGATATGTACCTCCCAGGTGCTCCTATACTTTTTTTAAAACTGTATCTGGAATTTTATAATTCTATTTTGACACTTGAAATTTGTGTCACATCTTGCGAACTTTATAATTTTTCTGCATTCTCAGACACATCTTCATTCTCATGGAAGGAAGCTCTATATTCCAAACACAACAATCAGCAAATTATATTTTGCACATAAGGCCTCAAGTACAGACAACTGGAACCAACTGAGAGAAACTCATCAAAGCTTATAGTGTCAAGTACATTAAGTGAAATTTCACCAAGGAACACAAAACTCACAAAGAACACTTACAAAGTCAGGCTCAAATTTAAGTTCTAGAGTTTATGATACTTTTCCCCTATTGGGCAGCCTCTTTCCTTACTATCATTACTGAGGAATTTAAAGATTTCAAGCTCAGCCAAGGAATTTGAGCATATTTTGGCTCAGACTCCTCATTCACTCTTTTTTGGGGAAATTCTCCTCCAAAATCAAATATTGCAGGTGTAAACCATGTCTATAATTAGCCAGATTGCCTCCTCTGTCAGAAAAAAAAAAACAAAAACAGATGCTCTAAGAATTCCTTTCGAAAACTAAAAAAACACCATTGGAAATTCCCTGGATTTCTTTCCATGATTGTGGTTATTGCTGAATCCTTTGGAAACTAGATACCACAAAGCAGGAATCAGGGTGATTAAGACCAATAAAGTGGATGGAAGTTGGATGTGCTGCAACAGTAAATTGGATAGCCATAAATCACATGCTAGATTATCAGGCAAGATTCACATCAAAAGAAATGAGGGAAGATATGGGACCCCTAACTGAAAAAAGGTAGTACTTAGTCTAGAGCCCTTGGTCAAGAGCAGGAAGACACGCACCAGAGAAATCGGACATGGATCTGTAATGTGACATGGCTCCGACCTAGGAAAAGTCAGGCAGGAACGTCCCTTTTTATTCATCTTCCACCTCTCTTGAAGCTACACTTCTGCCTTTCAGTGGTTCTGTTCATGAGCTACGTGGGCGGGCGCTAGATCCTGACATCTGCCATAGAGCTACTGAGGGCCTCATGAAGTCAAAATTCTGAAAATTAAGAATAAATCAGGGTTACTGATCATACCCTCATCTCTCTGCCTGTTCCCAGAAGCATTTTGTAGTGGCAGACTCCTCACAAAGCCTCAGTGATCTGTAATAGTGAAAGTCATTCAGATTTGCCGTTTCATTATTCTATGAAGAACACATATAAGAACATTGGAATCCCAGGGCCATTGATTTCATCAAAAAAAAAAAAAAAAAAAAGGTGTTCAAACCTAATCCAATTTGTTCTAAATGTAGTTGCTAAGGTAATTACTAACTTAGGTCACAAGAGAGGCTTAGGTTTTTCCTTCTGACATTGTTTTTCTTTTTGTTATTTCTTACTTTGTACACTAGTCTCTCTCCTTCCCTTACCTGTCTTTTCCTCTATTAACTAGTAATATTATAGACTTTAAATTAAATATAAAAGCAAACAGATTTACTGATTACTCACTTTCTATGTATAAAGTAGTGAAGAATATGAACATAATTAAAATTAATGATAGCTAGTATTCTTTGGACACCTAATCTATATTAGTTTATTTTATTCTTGTAAAAACACTTTGAAGCAGTGCTCTTTATGGTGCCATCATCTTCTGATTGAGAAAACAGAAATTTTGAACAATTTGTCAAAGTTTACACAGATCGTGTACTTAATTGCCTTATAGTATTGCTAAAATTTTTTTTTAAATATTAGGTGGAATAATAAATATCTAAACTATACATCAAGCCCAAAAGCGAAATCTCATAAGAAAGCCCATGATGCATTAGCAAATGAATTCTGCAACTAATTCAGTTTGTAGGATTGTATAAAATCTCGGTGTTTGGAAACTGAGTATTATGTTTAATTGGGTCAGAGACTGGGTAAGAAACTGGAAGTAAAACAAAGCTGGAAAGGCAGTCTGAAATCTTGCTGTAAAAGAGTTACTTGTTTTTCCATACTAAGTAGTTTAGAATGTTGTATACAAACTGGTGTCCTTGAAAGTTTTTGCACAGAGAGTGACATATGCAATGATCAAGGCAGTTTTTAGGACAATGAATCTGGCAATAGCAGGCAGAACAGATGCTAGGAATAGAGGCTCATAAAGATAGAACAATTGGAAGATCGAAGCAGTATTTTAGTCATAAAGAGACAAGAACGTGAACTAAGGTGGTACAATAGGAAGAGGAAAGAAAGCATGGCTAGAAATGATGTACCAAAAAGAAACAAGATTTGGTCATCAATACAGGTCATGAGGAAGAAAAAGGCAGGGCAAATAACTTGAGATTTGAGCGTGGGAGACAGGAAATTAGGAAAAAGAGCAGTTTGGAGGAGACTAGAATGCAATCTCTTTATTTTGGGGAAACATGTAATGCAAATCCCCTTAATGACTTAGTATAGGCCACTAAAGAAGTTCAGTTCAGCAGGACAAAGAGAGGAACAAAAAATTGCTCCTAACTCAAGGCTAAATGGAGGAAAAAAGCAATTGATGTGGGAATTTATTGTAATTTCTTTTATTTATTTATCAAGATTTAGGTCTTATTTTTTAAAAAAAGATGTTCTTCTACTGTCCAGTAATATCGTGACAATTTATTGGGTACTTAGCATTATCTTCTAATCCTATCAATTATTGTCCAAGAACTAGAATTAAATTTTAATTTTTACAAGTTGGAGTTTAATCTACATATTTTGCCCCCTGTCAATCAACCTACTTTGAAATTAAGACATAAATAGGTTTGAGAAGTTTCCCAAGTTAAGTTTGCCCCTTCAGCAATGAGAGGGCCCTGCAATTCCCTTCTAGCATATTCTTACAAGTGTGCCCATCCAGAAGGAAAGACAGCTGGATAGAGAGGACAAATCTACTCATGACTAAATACACATACACTTTAATTGTAAATTTTTTTATTGTTTATTTTTGATAGACAGAATGTGAGTGGAGGAGGAAGGGGGTTGGGGGAACACAGAATCGAAGTAGGCTCCAGGCTCCATGCTGTCAGCACAGAGACCGATGCAGGACTCGAACTCATGGACCATGAGATCATGACCTGAGTCTAAGTTGGACACTCAACCAACTGAGCCACCCAGGCGCCCATAATTTTAAATCCTCTCAATAAAATGTTTTATGAATGACTCTAATAAAGTGAGCAGCTAAATACCTGAATACCATTTGTTTCTTGTAACAAAATGGCAGCACCTCAAAATCTATCAGAGCTGCAGCAAATATTTTATGCCTCCCCATACAGGGCTGTATACACAATATGCAGTTATCTGGAATACGATCAAGCTAATACTTATCATTGTCTCGTATGTCAAAGAAAACACGTTGACCAATTGTGTACAAGTCCTGAAAGCATTAATTCTGCTTCTTCAGTTTGTGAGGCAGGAACTGATATTTATTAACCTCTCACCTTTGGAGAAGCAAAACAGAATCAAGTAATTCTGTGACTACATTTCAAATAAAGTCAACTCCATAGAGTCTGCACTATGTAAATTTCACAGAATTTGAGTCTAAGGACTAAGTCTTCATGAGCACCAAAGTCTTTTACAGATGAGAAAACCAATGCTTATAAAAGGACAGCCCCAGTTTACCCAGGCAGTTGAGGACTGAACCAGGATTTGACTAACTATAGCATTTTTCTACTAGACAGCAAAATGCAAGGGACTCTGGTCTAAATGTGCCGATTCTCTATTTTAACCTGATTGACAATTTTTACTAAATAGTTCTCACTGATAAAGCATTTGCTTAGGGTTTTTTCGCAGGGTGGGGGGGGGGGTGTTGTTTTGTTATGTGCCACTTAAAAAAGACAGGATTTAAAACATGTCCTTTCTTCCTCCAATGTTTCTAGGATCACATCAGCAGTGTCCCTGCTCAGAAACATGCCTCAGTGATTGTGCCCAAGTCATCAGTTCTTCCATCTATGAAACAGAAATAGTCATCCCTATCTGAAAAGTACTCTTTTTCTTTTCTTTCCCTTAGTTTTAACATACCTGGAAAAGCTAGCTCTGGCATATATGTTATTTCAACTTATGAAACAAATGAGGCAAAATATTTTCATTCAAAACATGTTTTTGTCTATCAAAAAGACATATTGCACTTAGATTCTTAAGAGCCAGAATGCTCAGAGGAAAAAAAAAGTGTATTTTACCTTGAACATAGGACTTGGACCAATGAAGACTGGCTGTTGGGAATAGAGACCGTCTGAAGGTGAAGTTGTAAAAGTCTAAAAGAGACAAGAAAATATTTTAGAGGAAAACCCATCTCCTGGGATCACTTTTTAAACATACTTTGCAAACCGTGAGTATAATTTATTAAGTTGAGTTTTATCTTGCTAACCAGTATTTATTTCCAGAAAATAATTTACTATGCAGGGAAAATAATATAAAATACTTGCCATATCAAGATCATAATATTTTCTATAGGCTGGGGCTAAATGATTTAACTAGGATATGCAAGAGATAGGAAACATTTATCCCTCTTGGATCACAACCATTTTCACAAGAGAAGGAGAAATGATTGACTTCGTTTCTACTTCTCCAGAGAACTTTTGATCTAGAGGTTAGAAGATGACCTTTCCTCCTATGTCGTCAAATACACCACATGGAGCAAACAGTGCTGTCGTATCCATTATCTCTACAGAGATTGTAGAACTGAGGGCTCAGTCTTCTGCAGGCTGAAAAGCTACTAACTGAGAGGGCTATTAATAAGTACCACCCCCCTTTTATAGGTTGGAAGGGAACTGGAGTTTAGCCATCCAAGCACAGAACAGAACACTTAAGATCCGGAAAAGACTTGTAACAATAACATTACAACAAAGGATGCAAGTTTCATTCCTTCAATTTGCATTATGTCTTGTGTGATATTATCTTAAAAGTATTATCAAATAAGTTGATATTTATATAAACTGTAACACCATTAGAACGTGGCTTTTTATCCTTAAGAGGGTGGTTTAGAAACAAATTTGGCATATATTTAAAATTCTGAAAATTTCCAGCTGAACAACAGGTATATTTTTCTCAGGTAGAAAGGTGATTCCCGTTTCAAAAAATCTGGAGAAAGTCCTTCCAAGAGTAAAGACTATGAGATGGAAAGAATGAAAAACAAAAGCTAATGGTATGAAAACTAGAAGATGATGTACAGGTGGCATTATGTCTCAGAAAACTTACGCCAGGGACTTTACAATGCATTAGCCGAATAGGTCAATAGGAGTGGAAGTGCATGGAGTATTGGGAAAAAGAGCATTAGTTCTCAAACAAGTAGTTCTGTGTACCACATACTTCATTGCTTTGTAAAGACTAGCTACCATAGAAAAGTGATAGACAGCCAAGGAAGGGAAATAGTTTACCTTGTTAATAATAAGTACATGGTAAGTGAATTTTCTAGGCTTATCTAACATGTTCATCTCATATTTCAGATGAGCACATGGTGATGACCATTTCTAGAAGAACTTTCCAAATCCCTGTAGTGGAAGCCTCACAACAAATAATCAAATGCTAGGAAATAAACCTGTACCTGTTTATTCACTTTCAAATTCAAGTTCACAGTTCGACTGAAATTATACATAGAATTCCATTGTGGTCTGAACTGGTAACTTTGTATGTGAGAGTTTTGAATATTCTTTTAAATTATCTCAGCTCAGTTCATTCATCAGTTTGAAAAATAATCATTTAATGGATTCAGTGAGATTACTGTAGTGTCATTGCTATTGTGTTTCATCCACAGATGTTATGTTTTTCATACAAGATGTCAACATAAAAGAAATACACAATTTTTTCCATACCATACTAATGAATGCAAACTCAACTTATGCCCATCTTTCAAATCACCCTTCTGGCCCAGTAACTGCTTGTAATTATTTACCATATTTTGATATCGTTGTTATTATAGTAAAGGGTGAAATTTTGAAACACCTGATTTACCCATTTTTTCTTTGTATGGCCCAAATCAGTGCTCTGTATTGCTAACATGTGGCAAAAAAGAGGTTTTAATTTTAAAAGAGCAGGATGGTGATTTACTTTACAGTATGAATAAATTACAGTTTAAATCTCATTTATTTCTACTCCATTTGGAGTTTGAAATCTTAAGAAAATACTAGTAGCAATAAAGTCAGTTTCTAGAGCTTTGGCATTAACTCTTTGTATTAAGTCAAAAATCTGTAATTATTTTGATATATATAAAAAGGTTACAAACTTTCCCATTCTCTTATTTCTCCCCTCCAGTAAAGCTCATTGAATTTCAATACATGTTTAATGTATTACCAGTTGTACCCACTTTTATGAAAATAATGTACTCAAGTATAAAAGACTGCAAGATTTTTTAAAGCACTATATTTACTATTAATTCAAAAATAAGATAAACTTATATTCTTACTTTTTAAAGAAATGCAGAGTATTTCCAAAAACTCATTTTTATGTGAGTTACCCACCCACCTCTTTCCTTTTTCCCTTTAAGTCTAATAAAGAAAATTGACTTTAAGCTTTGTCATTTCAGCCTAAGGTACTAAAAGGCAGCCAACGTTACTATTGTTGCCCTTTCTCTTTATTATACAAGTATATCGATGATGTAATTGCAGAAGTTAGGGTTTACTCGAGCTGTTGAAGCAAAAGGATTTTTTTAGACTGCCTCCTTCAGCACCATAGAACAATTGTAAAACCGAACCAAGTATACAATTTAAGCAATTCGTCTCTTGAAAGCAAATCCGCAGGATCTTCGTCTTGAAGGACTGATCAAGAGGTCGAAATGCAGAACCACTGGTAAAGCTCAATTTGCTCCAGACCGATGCTGAGCTGGAAAAACACTTGAGCAACACAGTGCTAGTGTATGGCATTTTGGCTTTTAACCCCTTCCTAAAAGCCTTCAACTTTTATGGTTGGGTCTACTGTTGCCCCCCAAAGCCCACAGGATTAGGAAACATCTCAGCCTTTTATCCCAGCCTTGTTTGTCCCTAAGCAGATATTCCCCCTGAAAGTTGAGTGAAAACTAAGCAATCATTTATCATTCTGCATTTCAAATAAAGCAATGATTGAGAAGTCCATGATCCTACATAGAGCCACCCATATTATTAACAGAGCAGAGCTGAACATTTACAAATGTATCTACTACACTAGGAGAACCCTCATGGCTGTGATTCAAAGTGCAAATAAAAACAATCAACAAGAACATACAGAAACAAAATCACATGCAGATGAGGCAGAGCATACAGGGAAAAGAACATACCTGAGGGATTCTCCTTTTAAAAAAAAAAAAAAAAATGTACACACCAGCTGGGCTGTTTCTCCCCTCCTTTTGGAGTGTATGTGTTTTCCCTTCAGGAATACCACTTGGAATCGTGTTTCTAGTCTCCTTTCCTTTATTCAGCCACAAATAGTTAGAGCAGGAGAGGAGGCTGCATCCCAGCGATCCGACTCAAGTGCAATCAGGCATGCCTTTGGTCTGCAACGGTGTCTGTTCTTGTCAATTCTATCGTGCTCCCCAGGCAGCAGCCTCCAAAGCAATTTTACAACTTAGCTGCTGGCATGAAACTGCCTTTCACTCTCCTCATTGCCAAATTGCTTCGGCAGCTCATTTCTCATCCCTGTCTGTAAGAAAGCAAACCGGGTTGTCTCCCGTGCGTTGACGAGCGCCAAGGTTCATCAACAATTGAGGGTGAGGAGCATCGCGGCTGAGTGCGTGCAGGGAACTTCACACAGCGCGGGCCACGGCTGCTTTGGGGAATGCAGCACAGACGCTGCGATCCCCCAGCCTCCTCTGCCCAGAGCGCCTCGGCTCCCTCTGCTGTCGCCCCTGCTGCTGTACAGAGCAGCTCCTCCAGGCTGAGCCACAGCCCCTGCTCACGGAAAAGCACCGTGGCCGCTGCCAGGGGTGGCCGGCGTCACCACCACACTGACAACTAACTGTGGGACGCAGCTTCATCGCTGGGGAAAACGCCTGGGTGCCAGAGCTTCCTCAGCCTTTTTTTTTTTTTTTTAAATCACGGAGTGATGACCTAGGAGACAACTGTGCGGCCAATTCTGCTAGCTAGCTGTGTTTGCAGCCTCTTTGATAACGAGAATAATTCAAAAATTACTGGTTCAGATGTAATTGGCTGTGCTTGGAATCATGAAAAGTACACTGCACACAGTCTAATTCCCAAATAGCCACTGAGAGGCAGCTGACTGGACCCCGTATTTAAAGGGAATAGATGCTGGGATCCCATCCCAGATGGTTTTCTTCTTTTTAATGTATGAAAAGCCATTTGAAGGTGATTCTTTAAAAATCTGAATTAAAGACACGTACACAAATCAAAGTGGGAAATGGTGGAAACTTAGAGTAATACAAAGGTTTTGCTTCTCACTTAGACCGTCTTTCCATTTGATGTTAATGTTCTAAAGATCTGGCTGGGAATTGGACGGGCTTGCTTTCTTTTTTAGTTTTGCTGAGTCGAGGAGGTGGAGGGAGTAACAGCTCCCACTTTCCATCAATAAAGCATTTTCTATCCTCTAACCCTCCTGTTGAAACAAACAAAAAAAAGTACTGGCTCTTAAAATAGAGCCTTCAAGAAGCTCAAGTCCTGGAATAATTTATAGATTTGAGGCTGCATCTGGTCTGTTATCTTTCTTCTATCTACTTTTCCTCGCATTTTAGAAAATAGATGGGTGTTTCCAGGACGGAAGAATAGTCAATGATTAACAGATTAGACAGTAGCACATATAGATTTGTGTGGCATTTTTCAGTACACGTAAGGATGCATAGGTCTGACCAACTTTAGGATGGACTCTACTTTACCTGAACATGTAATATTCCCTCATTGACAGCAAACCGAACAGCTAAGCCTGACAGATCATTTTTGGCAAAACCTGTGCCAAACCCATTCCACCCACTACAGGTGACAACCAATAACACCTCTGCGATTAAAAATAACTGCCCCCAATTCAACACAATGTATGGGCCAGGTGCCAGGAGCTGAGCCCTCCCCACTCCGGGCTCTCAGCCCCACCTTTAGCTCACAGCCACACAGCTTCCTCAACCGGCTGCTCAAGTGACTGTTAATGGACTAGAGCATCTGCTCAAGGTCTAATGAGCTGCATCAGGGGGCAAACACTAGGCCAGCGTGATCCCTGCCTTCAACAGCTCCAGAGTGGTAGGCAGGACAAAGCTTTGCTGCCCCTGGCTGTAAGCACACAAGGGGAGCAAAGGAAAACTGTCAGATCTCAAAGTAGGTAGGGCAAAACTTGACTTTTTTAGATAGAAAAATTCAGGCTAGCCAATATACTGTTTTGAAGAATGCCCTTCAATACACAGAGGAAAGAACACCTACTTATAGAGGCTTTTTCTTCTTTTTTGGGTGTACAATACCCAGAACAAAGTGCTGAAGCTATGCTCAGTGGAGAGCCCCAGCACCCGGAATAGTGCAATGTAGAGGAGACCTCAGTCAAGTAGGGTATAATGTCAGTGGATTAAACGTTAAAACCTAACCTATAGAAGCAAATACAGGTAAGGTGATCCTATTCCTGTGCGGTTGTCAGAATGTGTTGTATGTACTGGGATGAAAGAGGAGTCAAAGTATTGCTCTAATTCAAATAATCTCGTAGAGGAAACAACAACAGGGATGGTGATCATCAGTCTGTTTTTAAGAATATATCTTTCAAGAACGTTCCAAAGTTAGTGTGTGTGTTCTGATAGATGCACTGCTTAGCTGTAATCATCAGGATCGTGGTTATGTATTTCAAAATGGAAACTATTTACATCTCTGAGAGTGGCAGGAATCATGTATCTGAGGGACACCAGATGCTAATAAAATATGTCACTACTGGAGAGAATGACAGAGCTTTACAACTTTATTGACCTGCAGGGACATCAAAATCTGTAACAGTATTTCCTTGGCTCTTGATGGCTAGTTTTCATCTAAATACTTGATTTGAATAATATATAATCACCATCATATGAATACTGCAATCTGTTAGAGTTCTACACATTCTTATCAGTAAGACACATTCCACTTCTGCAAGAACTTATCAAATTCTTGAATTAGTAACATAAAACACAGGATAGGAAATGAGCGATTTCCATTTATATACTTAACACCTCTAGAGATACGTACATGCCCCAAAACTTACTCACAGATGGATTGATTGAAACTGTAAGATAATTTCTGCTTTAAATCTTTCAACAGTAATTTCAGGAGGAGAAAACCTCTGGGGTACCATTCATCTCCCATGTCCCAAGACATAAGGTGGGCCAGATCATTTGTCTCATTTATGGTTCAGGTGGGAGAAGAACCATTCTGGGTCACTGGTCATTTTTTATTGGTAATAAAGCCTAACTAAAGCAAAAAGATCAAGTTAAAGGCCTGTTCTTGTAGAATTCTGTTACTGCCTATGCATTTGGCTTTAAGCAACAGAGAATTCTTGAAAAGCAGGAATCAATCTTTTATGTATTGAATTCCATTTTCTGTTTTCTAGAAAACCTTGCTGTTTATTTTAGGGAGATGGTAACCAATCACTGGACCTATTTAAAAAAAAAAAACACTCAACAGTCATTGGTTCCTGTTTCCATTTAGATGAATTGGTGAATTGGATTAACGTTAAAATAATCAACACAGTCAAGACAAAAACATGTTTACATCAAAATTATTAAGTTGTTTCTAGCTTTGTATAACTGAATAATGTATAGGCAAACAAATAGTTGGGAATAAGCCATCACACAGACTGGAAAGATTTGCAAAATGTTCATTTCAGGATAGTAAAGCACACACTAAGTTCTATTCTTGAAGTTTTCCATTAAATTAGAAGTCACGTAAAAATTGTACCTTTGAAATGAAGTAACACTGTGTAACTTTGGAGACCAGGTCATACAAGTACTGCAGCTTTCTTTTTGCCCACTCTCTCTTGGTTTGCTCACTCTGAGTAAAATTCACTGCCATGTCCTGAGGACACTCAAGCAGCCTAGAAGGAAGCCCGCAGGACTAGTACCTAAATTCCCCTCCCCATTGCCAGATAGGAACTGAGACTCCCTACCAACAGTCATGTGAAAAAGCCATTTTAGAAGCTGACCTTCTACCCACATTCAAGCTTTGAGAGGACTCCAGCTCCTGCCTACATGTTGAATGAAACTACCTAAGAACCCCTAAAGCACAAACACACAGCTATGCTATTCTAGAATTTTTCACCCATGAAATAATTAATGTTCGTTAAAAAAAAGGAAGAAATATACTGTTAGAATTTCCAAAGAGAAATTAGATTGACTATTCTTCAACTTGTGGATTTAAGTACACTATAGTCTCTTAAGATGTAAAAACTTTTACTAATTCAAAAGAGTACATGCACCCCTAGGTTTATAGCAGCATTATTTACAAGAGCCAAGATATGGAAGCAACCGAAGTATCCAGTGATTGACAAATGGATAAAGATGTGCTATACACACACATACAATAGGTTATTATTCAGCCATAAAATATTGAAATCTTACTGTTTGCAATGACATGATGGAGCTAAAGAGTATAATCCTAAATGAAATAAGTCAGAGAAAGACAAGTATCATATGATTTCACTTGTGGAATTTAAGAAACAAATGAGCAAAGGCAAAAAGAAACAAACCAAGATAAAGACTCCTAAGTATACAGAACAAAATGATGGTTAGCAGAGGGGAGGTGGTTGGAGGATGGGTGAAATAGGTGATGGGGATTAAGGAGTGCACTTGTCATCATGTGCACCAGCTGATGTATGGAATTGTTCAATCAGCATATTGTACACCTGAAACTAATGTAACACCGTATGTTACCTATCTAGAAATAAAATACAACTTAAAAGAAAAAGATCTGGAAGTGTGGGGTTCAACAAATTCAGGAACAATGTCAGGAGAATGTCACACTTCCCTAGTCAGTATTGCTGGCTCACTTCTCTGTGCCCACTTAGCAATTTATAAGCCTCTGTGGTGGTAGTAGCTTAGTATAAGGTATGTTAACAATTAATTTACTCTTTACCCTAAGCCTTTATGGGCTTGACTGCCAGAGACCTTGGTTCATTCATTTTTTTATCACCAATGTCCAGTTGAAAGACTCATGAAAGGTAGGTTGAGTTTAGTCAGTAGAGCAGAGCTAATGAGGCTAAGGACATGGGTTGAGTCCCTGTGTAGCCAATTAGCTTTGTTCTATTCCTTGGTCCAAATGGCACCCTTTGTTCCTACCAGCTGTCTTAAAAATGTGTACCTGAACAAACCACCTAACTACATATTCTAACAGTGTTAAGTCAGTAACATAATAATGTATCAAGTTTAATGCTCTTGCAAAGTGTTTTTACATACCTTTTTTCATTTGATACTTACCTTTAAAAACCTGCAAGATATGATAATGGTCTTGTGATTGCCCCGTACTAAAATGATAGACACTACAAAAGCCTGCATGACTTACCTGACTATATAGAACTAGTAAGTGGTGGTAACTAGAGTAGAAATGAGGCATGCAACTTCTACTTTAAAACTTGTTTCAGCAAGTAGCTGACCAGTATTCAAACACCATAATCAATGGCAAATTTCGCTGTCTTTTAGAAATTTAATAAAGAGTGTAATTACTTAAGCAGATACTCATTTTTAGAGAGAGAGAGAGAGAGAGACACAGACAGAGAGACAGAGAGAGTGAGCAGGGGAGGAGCAAAGAAAGAAGGACAGAGAGAGAAAATTCCAAGCAGTCACCATGCTATTAGCACAGAACTGGATGTAAGGCTCAAACTCACAAACCGTGAGATCATTACCTGAGTCAAAGGCAGAACTTTTACTGACTAAGCCACCCGGCAACACAAGCAGATACTCTTTTAAAATAAGTCTACTTGGGTAACAATCATTAGACTTTGGGTAACCATCAGGAGATGCTGAATGCTGTTTGGTGTGAAGCATCTACAACTCCATTCTGTTGCTCTCTTCTCTGCATCTATTAAATTCAGGTCAGCACCATACTCAAGCAAATCATCAGATGAAGGGTTTTTATTGTTCTTTTTTTTTTTAAGAGGTTCTAATTGCTAGTAAGATACAGAATTTGGACAAATCAAGTAAAATGATTTCCATTCCCTTACTCCTTCAACCTTTGCTTATTTATGGTAACTATGATTTAATGATACAACACAGCATTGAAAATCCCAGACTCTGGAAATCAGATGCCTAATTACCCAGCTTTGCCCTAGCATGAACTCTTTCTGACTTTGGTCAAGTGTCTTAAGTAAGCCTTGGTTACTTCATCTGTAAGTTTTTTAAAAAATAATTCCTATTTATACTGTTTCTAGTGAATCAAATATCAAAGTCCAAGTAATTCAGTATATACTGACATGTTGTACGTACTCAGCAATCATTAATAATAAGTATATTATCAAAATTTGTACCAGATATCATTGTCATTATTTTCTACTATTATTAACCTGACCTCCATTCATCCGAGGACCTCCATTCCTTTTCAGAGGAATTCTTGTATTTATTAAGACTTTTAAAAAATCAAAGACCCCATCTTTCACTCCCAGCTCTGCTACTTTCTCTGTATTGCCATATCGGTTATGTAAACTCCCGGAGCCTTAGTTTCCTGTGTTTGTATATACTATGAGTTCAGTCATTATGTTACATTTTTCCTTTTTTAGCTTTATGGATTCTCAAATGCTTATTTCAACTTTGTTTGAGCAAAGTAAAAATTATTATTTTAATGATTTATATTTGCTTGCTAAATGTTTTATGCCCACTAGACATTTTCATATGCTTGACAACAAAGTTCATACATAATTTGATCTTGCAGAATATTAGAAGAAATGTCTCCGATAAAACATTTATATACACAGTAATAAACCGATGATTCTTATATTTTCCTTCCAAGAACAGTAATGATTTCTTTTCTTGTGAAAATTAAGGAGTATAATTTTGAATCATATTACCTGCCAGTATTTCAGGAGTTACTTAATACATGCTAATCATTCCAAGAACAATGAAAATGACCTCAATAGGAGCTCCATGATGACTGGGTGAGAATCATTATTGCCCAGAAACTCATAGATTCAAAATTCATGAAGATATATGCTTTGTCCAACAGGTGTCTTAAAACCATTTTTGGATTAAAGTGATTTTAATTGCCCAGTTTCTGTTGTAAGCAATGATTAATGACTCATACTAATAGTGTTTTCCACCTAAGTTAATAATGGTCTAGGATGCATACAAACCATAAAGAACAGATTTCATTGAAATGGTCTAAAATACTTTCATCAAAAGTATATTCACTTAGAGCATTTTATTTAATGTAATTGGACATTGTATCTTTCTTTTACATGACATTCATATTCTGCTCAGTTTCCTAGTTGTTTTTCTCCAGAGAACACATCTACACACTCTGCAGGCCTGGAACAAAGAAAAAGCAAAAACAAAACCCTGATTTCTGGTTTGGAGGCAGGGAGAAAGACCCTCTGTTTACTATCATCAGAAGTGTTGGCTCTGGCTTAACTGTGAACTATATTAACTTTGTCTTTAGAGGTTTTCGCTTTCCATGTCTTTGCCCTTTATTTATTCTTCAGCACTTCTTTGGTTACTTTGGCTATTCTACTGAGAAAGACTCTGTAACCAAGGCTATGTTTTAATCAAGTATGTCACTTGGAGGAAGAGAAAGTTAAAGCAATGAAACCATAGTCTTTTTAGGGTAATTCAGACATCATAGCACTTAGATACAGTTGGTAATTTTGATTTATGGGGCATCTATAAAATGAAGAGCACCTATAAATTTATGTGTTTGTTTTATAGATTAAATACCTGAAAAATATAAAGAGTTTGACAGAGTATCAGCCATTATTGTTGTCATCATCATTATCATTCATTTAAGGGTGCTTGGAAGAGGAAATGCTGTACCTTTGGAAGGTGGGAGAAGAAAGTAGTATCTTACAGCATCATATAAAAATTAAAAGGGAGGGGCGCCTGGGTGGCTCAGTCGGTTAAGCATCCGACTTCAGCTCAGGTCACGATCTCACGGTCCGTGAGTTCGAGCCCCGCATCGGGCTCTGGGCTGATGGCTCAGAGCCTGGAGCCTGCTTCTAATTCTGTGTCTCCCTCTCTCTCTGCCCCTCCCCTGTTCATGCTCTGTCTCTCTCTGTCTCAAAAATAAATAAAAACGTTAAAAAAAAAAAAAAAAAAAAAAAAAAAGATTTAAAAATTAAAAGGGAGATCATCAAAGTTTCCCCCATGCAGATGAATTTACCAGTTTTCCAACATATACCTTGAAATAAAGTAAGCATTTGTAAATTTTTTTCATGTTTTTATTTATTTTTGAGACAGAGACAGAGCATGAGCAGGAGACGGGCAGAGAGAGAGGGAGACACAGAATCAGAAGCAGGCTCCAGGCTCTGAGCTGTCAGCACAGAGCCTGACACGGGGCTCGAACTCGCCGACTGTGAGATCATGACCTGAGCTGAAGTCGGATGCTTAACCAACTGAGCCATCCAGGCGCCCCCAAAATAAGCATTTTCAACAATTCTGGAAAGGTATTCTGCTTAAAAAACATGGTCCTCTTAACACCTATAATTTCAAGAGCCAGTAGACACTTTTTTTGGCACTAATAGATCATCCTATACTAAATTAAAAATACAGCTTCCCGTAAATACTTTCTCCCATTCTGTATGTTGCCTTTTCACCCTTGATTGTTTCCTCTGATGTGAAGTTTTTAAGTTTGATGTAGTTTCATTGGCCTATTTTTGCTTTTGTTGCCTGTGCTTTAAGATGTCATATCCAAGAAGGCATTGCCAAATCCAACGTCTTGAAGTTTCCCCCCATATTTTCTTCTAGGATTTTTATAATTTTAGTCTTCACACTTAAGGACTTTAATCCACTTTTAGTTAATTTTTGTATATGGTGTAAAGGTCCAGGTTCATTCTTTTGCACGTGGATATCTAGTTTTCCTGACACCATTTGTCGAAGACTATTGTTTCTCCACTGTGTGATCTTGGCACTGTTGTCAAAGATCGTCTGACCAGATACAGGAAGTTATTTCTGAGCTCTGTATTCTATTCCATTGTTCTATAGGTCTTTATCCAATAAAAGGTTAATATTCAGAATCTGTAAGGAACTTTTAACAACTCAGCAACCCAAAACAAATAACCCAATTTAAAAATGGGCAAAGGATGTAGTGCCTGGGTGGCTCCATCGATTAAGCATCTGACTCTAAATTTTGGCTCAGGTCATGAATTCATGTTTCAGGAGTTTGAGCCCCGCTTCGGGCTCTGCACTGACAGTGTGGGGCCTGCTTGGGATATATTCTTTCTCTCTCTCTCTCCCTCCCTCTCCCTCTCTTTCTCCCTGTCTCCACTCTTCCCCAGCTCTTTCTGTCACATAAATAAATTTTTTAAAAAATGGGAAAAGACTTGAATACTCCAAGAAGATATACAAGTGGCCAACATATAAAAATGGCAAATATATGAGACATATACAAATAGCAAGCCTATGAAAATATACTCAAGGTCACTAATCATTAGAGAAACGGAAATCACAACCACAATGAGATATCACCTCCCATTTATTAGGATGGCCACTATCCAAAAATTAAATAAAGAACAAGTATGAACAAAGATATGGAGAAATCGTAACTCTTCTGCACTGTTGGTGAGAATATAAAATGGTGCAGCCACCATGCAGTTTCGTCACCAACAGTAGGGAGTTTCCTCAACAAATTAAAAATAGAATTACCATATAACCCAGCAATGCCACTTCTGGATATAAATCCAGATGAATTGAAAGCAAGATCTCAAAGAGGTATTTGTGTACCCATGTTCACTGCAGCATTATTCATAATAACCATGAGATAGAAGCAAACCAAAAGTCCATCAATGGATAAACAGATGAAGAAAACATAGTAGATACAAACAATAGATTATCATCCAACCTAAAAAAGGAAATCCTGTCACATGTCACAACACAGATAAAGCTATGGAACATTAAGCTAAGTGAAATAAAGTAGTCACAAAAAGATAAATACTGTGTGATGCCACTTATATGAGGTACATAAAGTAGTCAAATTACTTTATAGAATTGTAAAGTATTAGAATGGTCATTGTCTGAGACTGGGGAAAGAAAAGTGAGAAGTCGTTCAATGGGAATAGAGTTTTAGTTTCATGAGATAAAGTTCTACGTACCTGTTAGACAATATGAATATACTTATCACTCCTGAACTATATACTTAAAAATTATTAAAAAGACATATTTTATGTTATGGGTTTTTTTTACCACAATTTTTATTTTAAAAACATTGCTATCTGAAAGGGGTATTATGTTGAACTACGTATTAACATTCAGAAATAATTTATCAAGTTCTTGCTTGAGATAGATAAGAGAATGTTGGAACTGTCTCCAACTCAAGCTCCTTAAAAGAATGAATGGGGGCTGTACTCAGGTGCCTCACATTTCTCAGGCGCTTTCCATCCTCACTCTTGTCTCTCTTAGGCTTATGTCCAATGACATTCTGCTCTGACTCTTCTTCACTTCTTTTTCAGCCTACGGTCATTTTCCCTGGACTATGCCTTCTACTATAATCTGTGAGTCTGAGATCTCTAGAACTCCAGAGTTTCTGGATGGCAAACTCAATCCAAGTATTCAGAATATAATTTTTCTCTTTCTCTTGAAAGACACAAGTTGGAATCACAAATGGCCCTAATGATCTAACATGGATCTAATGATCTAATGAACCAGGTCGTGTCAATGGTTTGAGTCAGTTGAGTGTGGTAAAATTCAAAGATGTAGGGACTATAGTACACCACAAAGGATAGGGCCTGTATGAAAGGAATAGCTGCCTAATGACAGTAGCACCAAAGAAATCTGCTTGTTTTTCAAAACAGACTAGAAATCTGGAAACTTAGGCAATACTTGTGATGTTTAAAACCATCTTCATGTAAAAATGAAATGCAGTAATACCATGGGTTCTTTGCTTACTGGACATCAGCTTTTGATTCTTGCTATAAAGCTCAAAGAGATAAGAAAATCGGATCTTTTCCCAAGATGACACATAAAAACAAGACTAACTCCACTTTTCTTATAGAGAACCCCAAATATGGGAACTTTATTAGACCTTAGGACTTAAGATCTTTCCTTAGCCCAACATTGTTTCTGATACTTCTTGGTATCGGTGGCTTCCACAAGCTATTGTTAGTTGATAGGCTTTGATTCCAAAAGCTCCTCCCAGAGTTTCAGTGATTATACTGAAACCCTCTTTCCTTGGTCACTCAATGTCCTGAGCGTCTCTGCTTCCTCACACTATTTTCCTTAAGTTCTCCCTTATCCGGAGAAGTATATGATATCTTACAAGTTTCCACTGTCCTTACCAGTGCCATACTCTTAGACTGATAGAAGCCTTCCAATATCAGGGGCCCCTGCTTAATTCACTAAAGGCAACTATGAGCTGAATCTTAAAACTGAGGAACTAGTTCTCACAGCAAAAGTCAAAACCCACTGGGACTGCCTGGAGAAATTAGCTTTTATAATGTATCATATAGTCTCTTAACTACTCTCTAAAGAATGCTCTAATATACAAGGAGTTGGGCCACATTCCCCTCTGGCCCAGAGTGTAAGGATACTTTTTCTTTTAGTACCCAAAGCCAAGTTTCCAAAGCCATGAAAACAATCCCATTTTACCATCAGGGTTAGTCCCTATTGTGCACAGAATGCATGTATGAATCAAAACCAAGTCATGTTCATTGGTTCTCAGAAATTCTCCAAGTTAAATAAGCAAAATATACTGAGACACAGAGGTCAAAGGAAAAAAAAATGAAGCTACCTATTTAAGAACAAAGGCTTTCTAGAATCTACTGATCTAAGGATAACTTTTCTTTAAGTAACTCATCACAATTGACACTGTTCATTACTATCTACATGGAACCACCAAACCAATTTCAACCAACTGGCTTGTGCCAAACAGAAAGACAAATACTTGATAGAGCAATAGAATTTAACATAATTTATGCTTCTCCTTTCCTTCCTACCGGCACCTTAATCTTTAGGATGAGCTGTCCTCCAAGACTAGTTCAAGGGAATACCATTTAAAACTAGACAGTAAATGGGGCGCCTGGGTGGCGCAGTCGGTTAAGTGTCCGACTTCAGCCAGGTCACGATCTCGCGGTCCGTGAGTTCGAGCCCCGCGTCAGGCTCTGGGCTGATGGCTCGGAGCCTGGAGCCTGTTTCCGATTCTGTGTCTCCCTCTCTCTCTGCCCCTCCCCCGTTCATGCTCTGTCTCTCTCTGTCCCAAAAATAAATAAAAAACGTTGAAAAAAAAAAAATTAAAAATAAATAAATAAATAAATAAAACTAGACAGTAACTAAATACCAAAATCAAAATCCCAGAAACAGCCAATAATGAAAAATAGTTGATAAGACATTTTCGTCCCAAATATAAACAGCTACAAGACCCTCCTACTTTCAACTTTTGTAGGAGAAGAAATAGAAGGAAGCAGTAAGATATATAAATGACTTGAGAACAGGAGAACCCAAAAACAAAGGCACTCACTTAAAAACACAGTCAGTCATTTGAGATCAGCAACTACATACTTCAGCTCACAATGACTGCAAAAAAAATCAGTGTTCTTACAAACTAATTTTGTGAAAAAGTGAGTAGAAAAATACAGCTCCCATATGCAAATTTTCAAAAACAAAAATATCCCCCTAGAAAGTAAAAACATGACATAAAACCCCACAAAACAGATTTTAAAAAGAAGTAACCTAAAAATAAATAAAATTTTAAAAAATAAAAAAGGTAGTATTTTAAAAGAGCTACAATTTAAGATACTGATATAAGCTATGAAAGAGTAATGTAAGTTACAATTAGAAAAACCACAGGGTGCCTGGGTGGTTCAGTTGGTTAAGCATGCAACTTTGGCTCAAGTCATGATCTCACTGTTCCCAAGAGTAAGCGCAGACATTGGGCTCTGTGCTGACAGCTCAGAGCCTGGAGACTGTTTCAGATTGTGTCTCCTTCTCAGTCTCTGCCCCTCCCCTGCTTGTGCTCTGTGTCTCTCTCTCAAAAATAAACCAACATTAAAAAAATTTTTTTAAGAAAACCAATAAAGAAGGTTATAAAAGTAAGAAAAAACAAAAATTATTTTAGAAATGAAAGAACACAATATGCATAAACACAACTGATAATACTTTGAGAACTACAAGCAAAATGAGTAATTTTTTTTAATTAAAAATATTTAAAATAGTAAAAGTAATTCAAGAAAAAATTACAGCTATAAAAGCTAGGCAAAGAAAATGTAACAGGCATGTAATAGAAGGATCTGAACAGGGGGGAAAAAGGAAAACTTTAAATGAAGGAAAATTTCTTCAAATTTAAAACAAAAAAAAATTGAAATGTGTTGTTTCAGAAGACACATTGCATACCTGGAAAAGTTAATCCATAAAAATCAATACCAGCAGT
Organism: Panthera onca; assembly: GCF_046562875.1. Classification (NCBI taxonomy): domain Eukaryota; kingdom Metazoa; phylum Chordata; class Mammalia; order Carnivora; family Felidae; genus Panthera; species Panthera onca. The sequence continues at coordinate 50,320,954 of NC_138344.1, forward strand.
ATTCTGCTAATGATTTCACATCCAGAACAAAAGACCAAGTTACTTATAAGGAAAAAAGGAAAAAAAAAAACACACCTTTTTTCAGAGAACTGGAATAATCCTAAGATTTGTGGGAACTACAGAGACCCTGAAGAGCCAAAGCAACCTTGAAAAAGATAAAACTTGAGCTAACACAATCCCAGAATTCAACATTATACTACAAAGCTGTAGTAATCAAAACAGTGGGGTACAGGCACAAAAACAGACACACAGATCACCAGAACCGAGAACCCAGAAATACAGCCACACTTGCATGGTCAGTTAATCTATGACAAAGGAGGCAAGAATATACAATTGGAAAAAGTCTCTTCAACAAATTATGGGAAAACTGAAGAGCTACATGTAAAAGAATGAAATTGAACTACCTTCTTACAGTACACAGAAAATAAACTCAAAATGTGATTAAAGATCTAAATTTTAGACCTGAAATCATAAAACTCCCAGAAGAAAATACAGGTAGTTATCTTTTTGACATAAGCCATAGAAACATTTTTCTAGATATGGCTCCTCAGGCAAGGGAAACAAAAGCAAAATTAAACTGTTAGCACTACACCAAAATAACAACCTTTTGCGTAGCAAGGAAAACCATCAACCAAAAGACAAACTACCAAATGAAAGAAAATAATTTGTAAATGATGTATCCAATAATGGGTTGATATCCAAAATATATAAAGAACTTAAACAACTCAACACACACACACACACACACACACAATAATTAAAAATGGGCAGAAGACTTGAATAGACATTTCTCCAAAGAAGATATACAGATAGCCAATAGGCTTATGAAAAGATGCTCAATATCACTAATCATCAGGGAAATGCAAATAACAATCACAATTAGCCATCACCTCATTTTTCAGAAAGGCTAAAATCAAAACACAAGAAATAACAATTGTTGGCAAGGAAGTAGGAAAAAAGGAACCTTCGCACACGGTTGGTAGAAGCTGATATAGCCACTGTGGAAAACAGAGAGATCACTCAAAAATTTAAAAATAGAACATATGGTCCAGTAATTCCACCACTGGGTATTTACCCAAAGAATATGAATATACCCTTTCAAAAAATGTATGCACCCCTATGTTTATTATGGCATTATTTATAATAGCCAAATTATGGAAGCAACCCAAGTGTCTACTGTTAGGCAAATAGATAACTAAGAGGTAGATAAATGGAATATTACTCAGCCATAAAAAAGAAGTAAATCTTGCCATTTGCAACAACATGGATGGATCTAGAGGGTACAATACTATGTGCAATAACTGAGATAAAGACAAATACCACAGGATGTCTCTCATATATGGAATTTAAGAGACAAAGAAAATAAACAAAACAAAGAAAAAAAACAGACTCTTAAATACAGAAAACAAATTGATATTTACCAGAGGGGAGGTGGGTGGGGGGAAATGGATGATGTAAGTAAAATGTATACAACTACTGAATCACTATATTGTACACCTGAAACTAGTGCAATACTGATTTTTAAAAAAAAATTTTTTTAAGGAGACAGCATGAGCAGGAGAGGAGCAGAGAGAGAGGGAGACACAGAATCTGAAGCAGGCTCCAGGCTCTAAGCTGTCAACACAGAGCCCGATGTGGGGCTTGAACTCACAAACTGTGAGATCACGACATGAGCCAAAGTCGGACACTTCAACGACTGAGCCACGCAGGCGCCTGTGTTTTTCTGATGTACAAAGTTCTTTAAACATACAAATATCAAACAATATTCTTGTGTTCTCACCTTGAGAAGTACACTATAAACAGAACTTCAGATAATCCAAATGAATGGGGATATGGCATAAAAATTGGTCATATTGAACATCAGTTGTTAACATTTTAAAAGAGAAAAATATAATGTGTCTTTTATGGAAAGGTATATGCAGCTACTTATGAAATAATCCTATCAAAGATCCTTGAACCTGAGCCTAATCAAGCCAGTAGATCAACTACTGATTTACATAAAATATAAATCATAGAATGTGTTAAGTATGCCACAGGGATCTAATCAACAGAATCCAGAATGTGAGAACTCTGTAAAACTCCTTCTAAAACAGTTTCTTTAAGCAGTAAACTTTGAAAGAAAAAATAAAAAGCAGAAAAAATAAAGGAAGGAAATATAGATTGAAGCACATTTAAAAGACAAATTCAATATTTAGATTTTATTCAGATTCTAATTAGTAGGGGAGAGAAGGAGAGAAAGAAGGAGGAAGGAAGAGGAAGAGGGGAAAGAGGAGGAAAGACAAAATCTTTGAGATAATTGAGAATTTAAACATCCAAAAGTTGATTTAATAATGTTAGAGAAGCAATGTTATGGAAGGCTATGTTAAAAGTGTTTAAATATTTTAAAGATGCATCCTGAAATATTTAAGGACGAAATGATAAAATATCTGAGATTTGCTTCAAATTAGGCTGAGGAGAAGTGGATGGGGTATAGATGAAAGACTGGTCTTGGGTTAATCATCACTGAAGCCAGTTGATAGACACATGGGAGTTCATTATAATCTTCCCACTTACTAGGTTTAAAATTTTTATATAATAAAACATAGTTAAAGTCATCTTATACCTAATGATCAGGTTGCAAAAGAATAAGTTTATTTGGCCTGTGTGAATATGATGTGCCAATAGCTCTATACCTTTATAAATCAAAATTTAGTGTTTATTAGCACAAAGAGAAAAATATAGATCATTACCATTCCTTTCTTGCACAATCACATTTTCTTGCCTAACAGATGTGCAAATGGAAGCTGACCATAGCCCAAACTATTTCAGCCTTAAGAATGTCACAGACCACTTATAAATACTATGAGACGTGACTTTGGAGGATCCTGGTGCACTACTTAACTTCACATGAGAGATCTTGATGACAATCTCTATTATGACAACAGTACTGCAAAAGAAAAATGTACCTCCACCTTTGGGGGGAAAGTCTTGCTAAGCCTCTACCTTCACAGAGAGTATGGAAATGCAGAAATCACCTTAGCATGTGACATACACATAGGATTGTGGATGACAACCTAACATGGCTTTAAGCTGAGCTCCCATCTCCCTTCAGTGATACTGGCCGCTGTCACAGCCTCTGAGGACCCAAAGGGCTGTAAATTTGCTTTCTGCTTGTCAAATCGTCACCTGGTGCTGACCCTGGATAAGAGTTTATTTCTCAAAGAGAGTTTTAGAAAAATATGACATTTCACGTATATATGAATATGTATTTCATATATATGACGTTTCAATAATGTAAGCCAAGCCTTTAATTTAATAGATGTCTAGGTCAGGGAAGTACTCAGGCCTGTTTTATTTAGATGTGTATTTAAATACCCCAGAATAATACCTAAGCATCACTTCAGAATTTATTTTGCCTGAGTGAGATCATTGCATACCTCAGAGTGTAGAGAAATATGGGATAATACCCAGTAATTATTTGAAGAAAGATCATTTTTATCTACTTTTCATGGATACCATAGGGATAGCTCTGTAAAATAACTGTAAAAATATCGTGTGGCACTAAATATAATTCTTAGACTTAAAATACTACATCCACAGAGTGTTTAGGATTTAGGGAGACAGATCAATCCTTTTCAACTTCTCTTTTCAGCAAGGAGATGAACATCCCTGCAAAATTGTCAGTTTTTTGCCAAACTCGTTTTATCAAGCTGTTTGATTTAGCTGTCCCCTGAATACTTAGTTCAGTATAAAGAGGTAGATACAGTCTTTCCTGGGAGACCTCTCAGTGCTCATTCTACTCCATAAACATGTTGGTCCTTTCTGATTTTATTTCCTGCAATTGTAACCCATTTTTGATTCCCAAGCTCACATCTTTTCATCTGTCAAGACTCCAAACTATAAAAGAGCAATGGGTAAAGACTATTTCCTTCCACAACAGATGGGCCTGTTTGTGATTTGCCAAACTCCAAAAGATATGTTCTTCCCTGGATCCTGCCAGAAAGGGCTAGGGTGTTGAAATAGATGCAGAAAATCCCTCTGTCCTGATACGATTGCTTAGCTGTAAATTATGTTTCTGGATATAAAACCATCCGGGCTGTTTTATTTCCATTTCCATGTGTAGCACTCAATTCCCCTGACAATTTCTTAGTTATTTTAGGTTTGTGAACCGTCAACTTTAGTCATTGGCTAGGTACTCTTGTGTGGATTCACCTCTGCTAGCTGAAACATACATCAGACTTCCTTGAGCATTTTGTCCGCCCTTCAGTTCTGCCGACTCATCCTGTCATAAGCCTTTCCAAATCTACTCTTAGCAGGGCTTCTCCAATGGGTATTATTCCTATTTTTGTGGGTCTACTCTTTCCCAGAATCTGTACTCATTGCTGGTGATATATAATACTTACCAGGACTTTACCAAATGGCAGATAGAGCTAAATCCTTTACATATATTATCTCATATATCTATTTCCACACAGGAGGTAAATAACCTTATCATCCCCATTTCTCTTATGAGGAAACTGAAATTCAGACAAGTCACAGTATTTGCTTCAGGTCACACAGCTCTCAGAGGTTTAAACCTAGAAATGTTTAATTTAACTCAAAGCTTGATACATCCTGCAATTCCAAACTATCTTCACCAAAACAGAAAGCATTTTTTTTTTAATCACAAAAGTCTGGGTATAATTTGGTAAACTATAAAAACAGCAGTTGAGGGTCTTCTTGTAACAGAGGTCATATAATTTAAATGTTAAAGCTTTTAAAATCCCCCAAACAATTAAGCACAAGCATGTGAGTGCATAAAAGGGGAGTATTAACCTCTATAAATGGTGGTTAACACTGAGCCTTTCTCATGGCTAATGCTCGCCCCCTGCTGGTACATCTAATTTGTGTTTCAAAAAGCATTCTCTCAATGCCAGAACCCTTCTGTAAAGTCATTAAAACAAACTGGTGCAGCCACTCTGGGAAACAGTGTGGAGATTCCTCAAAAAATTAAAAATAGATCTACCCTATGACCCAGAATAACACTGCTAGGAATTTACCCAAGGGATACAGGAGTGCTGATGCATAGGGGCACTTGTACCCCAATGTTTATAGCAGCACTTTCAACTATAGCCAAATTATGGAAAGGGCCTAAATGTCTATCAACTGATGAATGCATAAAGAAATTGTGGTTTATATACACAATGGAATGTGGCAAGGAGAAAGAATGCAATATGGCCTTTTGTAGCACCATGGATGGAGCTGGAAAGTGTTATGCTAAGTGAAATAAGTCACACAGAGAAAGACAGACACCATATGGTTTCACTCTTATGTGGATCCTGACAAACTTAACAGAAGACCATGGGGGAGAGGAAGGAAAAAAAAAGGTTAGAGAGAGAGGCAAAGCCAAACCATAAAAGACTCTTAAAAACTGAGAACAAACTGAGGGTTGATGGGGGGTGGGAGGGAGGGGAGGGTGGGTGATGGGTACTGAGGAGGGCACCTGTTGGGATGAGCACTGGGTGTTGTATGGAAAGCAACTTGACAATAAATTTCATTTAAAAAAAAAACATAACCTACCTTCTGTGTCAATTTAGAATTAGGACAGTAAAAACAGCCTTCTGACTTTCATAAAGTAAGATGAAAAATCCTATGATGGAAGCAACGATACAAAAGGCTTTGTTATGACTTTTTTCAGACCGTGAAAACTTACTACCTATGATTTCTAGGCAGTCAGAATTTTGTCATGTACAAAAGATGGCAGATGAACCCTTATTAGTTATTACCTTCAGGTGGTTCTGATGAGGGCAGCAGAGATGAGAAGGCTGATATTCTAACCAAGGGAAAAATTAATTAGAGCAGAAGCTCTCCTCTGTGATTCCATTTTATGTCTGGAGAAGAAAAAAAAAAAGATACTAAAAACGATGCTTCAATCCATTCCTCTCCTCTCTTTAATAATGCAGTATTCTTTTTTGCAGCCAGTTACCTGACGAATGCTGAAACACTGAAAAGGAGCAGTCAGCATCTTACAGGTTTCCTTGCATCTTGAGGCAGATAAGTTTGCTCAAGTCTCCAATGGAACTAAGAGAATCCATCAGACACATGCTCTGCCAAAAAATTGGGATGGACTCAGAGTGTAATCAACTCACACGCAAACACACATAGACATTTGAAAGTAACACTGAAAGTCAAACCACACACTTGAAATAAACCATATTTATAGTGAAATAATATATCAGAATATTTGCTCAAATATCGTATTTTTAAGGAGTAATATCTAAAAAGCATTAGCTGATTAGCTTTCAATCTGTGTTTCCCATTCCATTGGTCATATAATGATCCATACATTTATTTATATGATCTCTTCATTAAAGTTGTCAGTGTAGAAAATAATATTCCTTAATCCAGCAAAATGCTTAGCATTATGAGATATGAGCTTGATGCTATTATTTAGACAAAAAACAGGAGTGTAAGACTGTTCCTCAAGTTTGATTATAGAAACACAAGTCAAGAAGACACAAAGAGGAATAAATGAAGAATAGGAAAGGAGTTTGTAATTTCCATGCCATCTCACTTTCCCCCCAAATTCTTGACATTTTGAGGTTGAATTTATTCTGCTATAGTACTTACTTGTATAAGGAACATTATCTCATATGTTTGGAGTGAGGAGGATGCAGGGTAGGAGGTATTCAGTAACACCTATTATGTTACAGCAGTAACATTACCCATTTGTAAAACTAGTTCTTATGCTAGTCACTTGCAGACATTAACCAATTTAATACTTCCAATAACCTCATTTTCCCCTCTGTTTTATTATTAGGGAAATGAAGGCTTACAGAGGTCACACAGTATCAAAATCAGGATTCAAATGTACTTTCTAAACTTGCTTTTAACACTTGTGTGCCATTTCCCTGATCCCAGTGATAAAAACATCCCCATGTTCATTTATGTATTCATCCTTCATTATGAAGAGATTAAGGGCAGGTTTTCTCAGACAAAGCTCAGTGACTGCAGCAACTCTTAGCTAACAGGTCAATTTATGGAGGACAAATGATTCAGAGGGGAAGGCTTCCAGAGTAAACTTGTTGGGGGGCGGGGGGAGGGTGGCAGAATAGCACCAAAGCACCCAAGGACACATGGCCAGGTGTTGGGTAAGTGGGCAGGACTTGGCAAAGACTAGTATCCCTCTGCTGAGCCATGCTCCTTTGTCTGGAGTGCCCCAGAATGCTCCAGGACATTGTTTAGTGGCTGTTGGCTGCAACAAAACCTCAGGGGTAAAGCAAAGGGAAGCACAGAAGATCTGGGGGCAGTCAGAAAGCAGGCATTCACTCAATTGTGGAATTTTGCTCATCCATATATTTAGGCAAAGAATGCATACATACATACACACACACACACACACACACTTTTGAGTTTTATAATTTTGTAATTTACCCATCTCTAAGGATAATTTAAAATAAATGCATCATTTCCTTTGCTTGCTATAGAATATACAAAACTAGAGTAGATCACTTATATATGGAAACTAATCAAGTGGACCTCATAGAAACAGAGAATGGTAGTTGTTGGGGGTTAGGGGTCAGGAAAATGGGGAAATATTGGTCAAAAGTATCAACTTCCAACTAGAGTAAGTTCAGGTGACTAACTACTTCATTTTATATTGAAAGTGAGAGTAGATCTTAAACACTATCACCACACAAACACACAAATGCATACAAAATCACACACAAAATCATAATTATATGAGAAGAGGAAAGTATCAACTAACCTTATTGTGGTAATAAGGTTTTCATAATATATATGTGTATCAAATCATGTTGTGTAACTTAAACTTATATACGTTATGTGTAAGCAATAGGTCACTAAAGCCAGTAAGACACTGAAAACACCAACAAAAACTCCGGAGATGTGTGACGAAGGAAAACAACTTAGTATGTGCAGAGTTGGGAAGAGGATGAGTAGTTGGCTGCACACAAGTTGAGAGTGTGTATTTGCCATTAGGATTAGTTAAAATGGATATGAAAGTGTTGACTATTAAAATGGTAAGATTAGACAAATTATGCCCCACCACCCCAAAATAATTTACTTTGGAATCCAAGTTGTATAGGTGGCTAATTACGATTGAGGTAGCAAATGGAGTCGTTTCCAAACCACATCTTTACTTCACACTGAATGGAAACATGCTCATGGTAATCTCAAGTCAAAGTTTTATTTTTGTCACAGTTTATTCTTACATCCAGGGAATAGCTCTGCGGGCTTCTCTTATTTAGAAAGGTTTTTTGTTGTTGTTGTTTTGTTTTGTTTTTTTAAGTGTGCACTAGTAGACTAAGAAAGTCAAACTTTAACCAAGGGAGGATATGAACACTCTGGTGCCATTCGTGTGATCCTGTAAAACCCAACTACCGTTTACAGGGAAGAGGTATAATGTGAGGGGCTCCACACATGGTAGTCTACTAGAGCATCCCATACAGATCTTGCAAACACTCAATAAGGTAGTTTTTACCCCATTACACAGATAAGGAAACTAAAACTTACAAGGGTTACTTATTTGCCTGACAAGAAAATGGCAGGGTAGGGTTCTCCACCCAGATCTAATTCTACTCAAAAGCAAATGGCCCTGTAATAACTGCATGAAATGGGTGAAAATGATACAACTATTTAGGATAGTTCATCTCCTTAGTGCCTGCAATTAGCCAGAGTAAGGGAGTGACCTCAATGTTCTCTGTAAATAGAAGCTATAAAAAGGTTTAAAAAAGGGGAGGGGGGTGGGGAGGCTTTTGCAGGCAGTTTTAAATGTTGCCTCCTAGCTACCTCATTACATTAAAATGTCTTAATTTTTCCTTCTGTAATGTGATCTTTCAAGATCTGCTTTTTCTATTTAATTCTACTACAGTGATACCCAGCTCAGATTTTGTAATAAAGTCCATAGAAAATGTAAATAGAAATTCACTTTATGAAAAACTTTGCCATAAGATGTATTCTGATCAACACAGATCATATATCCCACACTGAGTTTCTACTTTAATATTGCAGCTTGGATCTCCTCTAGATTGTGAGAGTTAATACAGAAAACATTGCCATGAAATCTCTCAAGCAACAATACATATGATAATTTATCACACTAGGTCAGAAACCCTTTGAGCCCTGAAACCCAAAAGGTTTATCCCCAGCCTTACAAAACTGTGGGGAAGCTATGAGGTGTAGGAAGATTAAATGAAGATGGTCACCAGTGAGAGTACAAACAGGGTAAAAAAGAAGATGCCAGGCAGAGGCAGTAGGGGGAGCATGTGATGGGGATCAAAAAGCCAGTCTTCTCCTAACTAATCACAAGGCTGTATAACTTCAGACAAGTCAGGAATTATGTTTCCTCATCATTAAGTTGAGACACCAGCATCATATGCATTCTGATTTCCCCGAATAGGAGATCTGTCTCCGAAAATTAGGCAGTACAAAGGCTTTAGGACCAGGTGCAAACAGCAAGCACAGGCATTCATTTCACACTGATCTTGGCAGTAGAGGAACAAGGAGACAAAATTAATTCTCTAAATTAGGCAGTCATGTGGGACCCTGAGACTAAATGCATTTGAAATTTAGATCAAACTTTTGGGGGCAAAAAGACATTGTGAGTGTCTCTAGAGCTGTCCAAGTTTGAGGTGGTTCTGACTCTAGAAACTTAAACCCAATTGTTTAAAACACTTTGTTATTGCTAGGGTGATGGAAGGGACTGAATGACAAACCCTGTGCAAAAATTCTGCATAGCCCATCAGCTCTCTTTAAGTAGTGGCTCTATAGATTTTCATGTTGCAACTAATTTACACAAGAAACATATCTTAGAATTGTTTGACTACTTTGTAAGTGGTCTGAAAATAAGGAACAAGATCACCCTCAGTCTCCTTCTACACCCACCAAAACAGTCTAAGCTTGTGTTGTAATCTTTGATCAGTTTGTTTCATAAGAGATAGGGGTTTATTTTTATTTATTTTGAGAGACCACGCATGTGTGCACATACGCAAGCATGAGCAGGTGAGAGGCAGAGAGAGAGAGGGGGTTAAAGAGAGAATCCCAAGCAGCCTCCACTTGGGCTGCACAGAGCCCAACACGATGTTTGAACTCATAGATCCTGAGATCACAATCTGAGCCAAAATCAAGAGTCGGATGCTTAACCAACTGAGCCACCCAGGAACACCCAGAGACTCATTTATTGATGCTTCTTTCTTTCCTGCTAAACTATGAGCTCCAGGGACTACTGAGTGTTTGCCAGTGCCTTCCCCACAAGGCTGAGCACTGTTTCTGGCATATACTAGGAAGTCCAATAAATGCGTGCTGACTTGAACCAAATTTAAAATAAGGCCAAATTCCTCCTTTTCCTTTACTCATTTAATATCCTATAATTGAATGTTGAACAATAACCACAGAAAGTAATTGGTATTTATATCAAGCTAGTCAAAATCATTGGGCTGTAAAACAAAATGATTAGCTTGGAGTGGGAAGGAATTTTTTCTTAATCGTAGTACAATACATATAACATAAAATTTACCATTAACTACATTTAGTATAGTCACAGTGTTGTGAGGATTTTATATTTAAAGCATAATAAATAAAGTATTAACAAAAACTACCCCCTCTAAAAACACAACCTTGTAAGGTGACTGGGTGTTTCAGTTAGTTAAGCATCTGACTTCAGCTCAGGTGGTGATCTCATGGTCTGTGGGTTTGAGCCCCTCAGCTGGCTCTGTGCTGACAGCTCAGAGCCTGGAGCCTGCTTCAGATTCTGTGACTCCCTCTCCCTTTGCCCATCCCCTGCTCGCTCACACATGCCCCCCCCCCAAAAAAAATACACTAAAAATAATAATAGTAAAATAAAATAAAAACACAACTTTGAGAACATTCCCATTTCTGTCAATTCCCACTTTATATATATTACTCTGAAGCTCTAAGTACTGTCATAACTAATATACATATACTAATAGTATCTAGATTTCAGAATCTATTTTAGCAATAAAGTATTCCTGTGAAGGCAATATCAAACTGTTTTCAGCCTTATGGGTAGTACTCAATAGCTCCTAAATGACTTTATAAACAGAGGTGAAGAGTGTCCATGTTTTACACACACACACACACACACACACTACACAACATACTTTACCAGCCCCACGAATATCTAGCCAACAATACGGTCTCAGTTCCATGACCTGCTCAACTCCAGTGATCTTTTCCTCCATTCCTCTTCTACCATCCATTCCTTGGACCATAGGACATTGTCATCACCCACACTTCGTCCAACTACACAATGATTCCCTGCTCAAAGTTTCTGTTACTTTTCTTGTTCAATTTCTCCCAGTATGACCAATCTGCAAAATCCATGAGCTACCCATCCCTCTGAGCCCCCAATTTTATCCCATTTCACACACTTTTTTCAATTGCCAGCATATGCAAATTAAATTCCAAGATCCATTGTTTCAGTAACATCCTTGCTACTATCCCAAACTCCTTTGCCCTCTCTTTTGTTTTGTTTTGTAGACAAAGGCCATCTAAGACAAGATTGCCTGACAGCTAAGAACAGGAATCTGGAGCTAGATGGTAGATGTCTGTGTTCGATCACTGAGCATTCTGAGCACCTAGACTAGTGCCCACAGGTTGTAGGCAATAAACACGTGTTTGCTGTGTGAACACTCCATCCTTTAATATGCTTAAATGGAAGAAATATAACTAGATTGACCAGCACGAGGCAGCAGCAAGATGGGGCAGGTAGGTTTTTGTGATACTGTGAGACCACCCAGCTGACTGTGCATGTATGAAGCCTCAGGACGCTTAGTACCAACTGCTTCTCTAGGTACACTATACTTTCCATGGATTCTTGAGCTTCTGCCCCCATCTACTTCCACCCTACCACATCATGCCTGCCCCTCATTTCTGTAGAGAATACTCTAACTGTATTTTAATGTTTTGGGTATGGAATTTCAAAAGCCCTGTCATTTTGATTGTATTTCAGCCAACTGTAGATTGCTCTAATTACCCACATTATTTAGCTGGAGCAGTTTCAATTTTTCTCATTTCCTAGTTTCTTTCATTCTAATGAAATGACACAAATACAGCGAGGGAAAAATCATGTATCTTACTAACCTTGTCTCTTACAATTTTGTATTCCTTAATTCCACATGTTCAGCATTAAAGATTATTTCTAGCTTTCTCTTTTCTCATAATGACTTTTTTTCCTAGGCTTGATATATAAGACTCTTAGGAGGAAAAAAACAAAAAAAAGAAACACGTAATTTTGATTCCATTGTATAAAAAGTCTTTAGAAAGCAGTTCAGAATCTCTCTCTACACAGGATACTATAGATAAAAGATATCATCTAGATAATTAAAACTCAAAACATATATCCACCTGTAATTGTCTTGCACTTAATGGCACCATATTTTAGTGCTTCTGTGACTGAACACATATGCTCCAATTCTCAGCATATATTTGCCAAAATATCAGACGTAGAAACAAAAAGTTGAATTTCCAATACCCTAGCCAGCTCATCTTAGTATTATAAGTGGATGGCGAAGTTATGTTGATTTCTTGATCTTTTTGACCATAGCATTAACCTTTCACCTGGACTCTGGTATCCCCATAAGTTGGGAGAGTATTCAAGTAACAAAATGATAGTATGCGGACACTCCACATAAGGTTAGAAGAGGTCTCTTATTTTTCTTTATTTTTATAGAGAGAATGTGAGTGAGACAGAAGCAGGGGACAGGCAGAAGGATAAAGAGAAAGAACTTTAAGCAGGCTCCATGCTCAGCACACAGCCCGAAGCAGGGCTCTATCACACAACCCTGGGATCATGACCTGAGCCGAAATCAAGAGTCAGACACCCAACTGACTGAGCCACTCAAGCACCTTAAGAGGTCACTTATTATATGCTTTACTGAAATATAAACTTAGCCATAGCATTTTATAATTTATAGAAATTTTCTCCCTTGGGTTTGAAAAAGAGAGAATGCCTTATCCCTTCAACATAAAACAAAACATTGACTAGAAATCTGACTATTTTTTCATAAGCTTGTCCTAAGAGCCATTTAAATTTACAGCTCTGTGACAAAGTTAACTCACAACTTCCATTTGAAGCCTAACTTTCATTTCCTTGAAGTTAGAAGACAATATCCAGAAAGCTCATTCAATGGCAAGTTGTAAAAATGTACAATGACCTCTACTTTTGGATTTCATCTTCATCTAAACAGACTTATGATAGCAGGAAAAGCCCTGCCCTGAAGTTGGAGCTTTGGGGTTTGCATTTCAAGTTGATCAATTTATAGCTATATGTAACATTGAGCAAACTACTTGTTGACTTTAGTTTTCTTTATTCATTCCATTAATATTTCCTTGGCAAGTATCAGTCACTAATTTAAAATAAATTTTAATTATTCAAACATCTATTATGTGAAATTACTATGCTAAGCAGCTATGGTTCAAAGAGAAACAATGCCTCTACCCTCAAGCACACACTGTAGTGAGGCAAATAGACATTTTGCCAATAAAGATTTAGACCTAGAGTACTACAGGAATACAGCAGAGAAACACCTTACAAGACTGACTGAGGCGATGATGAAGATAGCTTCTGACAGGCTATTTGAGTTAAATGAGATGGCATACATAAAATGACAGGCACAGAGTAGTTATTCCTCCTACAACCTATCACTACAAAAATTCAGGCTCTTTTAACAATATGTAGAAAATTTTGAATGAGAAAGAAAGGAGACAATGGTAGACCAAAGAAGAATTGCTTCTTCTGTTGCCTTTTTTTTTTTTTTAATGTTTACTTCTTTTTGAGCGAGAGCGAGCGAGAGCGAGCAGATGCACACCAACAGGGAGGGGCAGAGAGAGAGGGAGACACAGAATCCAAAGCAGGCTCCAGGCTATGAGCCATTCAGCACAGTGCCCAATGCCAGGCTCAAACCCACAAACCGTGAGATCATGACCTGAGCCATAGTCAGACTCTTAACCAACTGAGCCACCCAGGCACCCCTCTGCTGCCTCTTCTATTTGAAGCTCAGAGCCATGCATACTTTCCTGGCTCCTGTATATCCCTTTGAAGTCACAGCATGTGTCTGTTCACACTCTATTGCATATGGCAGCTAATGGTTAGTTAACAAGAAGCTCCGGATTCTGCTCTGACATTGCTTCCAGGGGATGTAAGAGCAAGGAGATATTTGTGATGAGGAAATGTATCATTCCTAGATGGCTTAGAGGCAATTTCTCAGGAAACCAGAAAACCCTAAGATCTTTCCATATCCTTTTCAATCTTAGGATTTCACAAGCAAACTCAGTAACTGACATGTTAATAAGTGTAATCCTAAATGCTATGGGACATGTCAGTTATATCTATGTATCTGTTCTGACTCTGAGTCATTGCCTACAGTCCCTGCCACAGAGCAACTGCCCCCCATTTGTAACGCATCCATTTTTAGAGCAAACTTCCTCAGCTTTAGCCAAATCCAGAATGGACAATCTGTATTTTGCTTGTCCTATGATACTCCTGGGTGATGCCATAATACTGCTATTTCAGAAATATGCTAGAGTCTAAGGATTCCTCCAGGTTGAGGTGGACAGGAGCTGTAGAATCATTGCTAATGTGCCTTGACTTTTGGGGCCCTCCTAAGGTGAAGGCCCTAGAGCACACATAGCCTAGCTCCTACCTACCTGTCATGCTTTTAGAAGAAAAACCATCAATTTCTCATTTCCCTCAGGATTCAAGAGTGCCTGCTTTGCATGAAATTAATAGAGGTTTTCCACATAGAAATAAAATGTAATCTCTGATCATTTAACCATATGAACCTAAGGAAAAGAAGAATTCTCAAAATGCATTTCAAAATCCTCTCATCACATCAAAGTCTGAAGCACAATATAAAATGAAGGCTAAATTATCCCTTGAGAGTTTCTGTTTTGAGGTGTTAATTCAGTAACAATTGGCTCTATTCACATCTATTTTACTTAATGTTTCAAACATGGAAGTCACATATTTCACATTTAGCACTTCACATAAATACAAGGCACTTTAGCAATCTGATTTTCAACAACCTCTCATAACAAAAAAACAAACAGACATTTTAAGAGATTGTAAAATTTCACCATTTTTATGATATATGCCCTGAATATTAGGAACATTGTTGGTCACTGGGCTTTAGTGGTTTCTTTGTAAATGTGAAGAAATGTAAGCTTGAATCCCTTATTTCATTGCAAATTTTTTAAGGGTTTCAGTTTGCCTACCTTTTATTCCTAGCTCCTAACCAAGTGCCTTGAACAGTGGATTCCCAATCTGGCTACATATTAGGATTATCTGGGAAACTTTTTTCTTTTTTTTAACGTTTATTTATTTTGGAGACAAAGAGAGACAGAGCATGAATGGGGGAGGGTCAGAGAGAGAGGGAGACACAGAATCCGAAACAGGCTCCAGGCTCTGAGCGGTCAGCACAGAGCTGGACGCGGGGCTCCAACTCACGGACTGAGAGATCATGATCTGAGCAGAAGTCGGACGCTTAACCAACTGGGCCACCCAGGCGCCCCTGGGCAACTCTTAACAATCCTGATGCCCAGGTTACAGCTCACAAACTACATCAATGTCTAGGTTGGTAGCCAGTCAGAAACCAGTTTTTCGTTTTGTTTTGTTTTGTTTTAAAGGATCCCAAGGTGTTAAATAGGCATCAACGTTTAGAACCACTAGCCTAGCGCCACCTTGGTATTCGATCAATACTTGATAATAACATGATATTCAAGAATTGTTCAGTGGGAGGGTGACTGAGGAAGAAAGAGAATGAGTGGGAGAATGATACAGACTTAGAAGTCTTCATTACAAGATCTAGCTTATTTCTGGGTAATGTTGCGCAAGTAACTCCTAAATCCATACAGCTTATTTTCTTTTTCATGTTATCAAAATGATAATATTGCCCCAATGAGTAACATCATCCTATTAACCACCATTACCATGTTTACTTCTCAACCACCTTATGAATCTCCCACTTTGGTTCAAATTTACACAAATTTAGGGCAGTGAACATGCTGTTGCAAGTCACGTGTCCAAGGTCTTCAGAATCCCTACTTTCTAGAAAAGATTATTCTTTTCTTCTCAGGACAATGACTGCTCAAGGAATGGTTTACTTTACCATTTGCTTTCAGAATATCACCTTAGCCTACCACTACAAGCCTCAACATTGCCCAAGCCTCCCCACATGGTCCTACAGTAGATGTGAGACCCAAAGAGGCATATCTTCCTGTGTGACCTCTTTCTTTTGTTCTTTGTAGCCAAACTTTTCCATTTATTGTGGCTTAAGGGATGAATACACCTTGAACAAAGACCAAATCCTCATGTCCAGCTGGTCTCCAGCTCTGCTGGGATGTAGAAGATGGGATGGCAAGGATGTAGAAAAAAGGGAACCCTGGTGCACTACTGGTGGGAATGTAAATCAGAGCAACCACTGTAGAAAACAATATGGAAGTTAGTAAAAAAATTAAAAATAGAACACACAATCCAGTGATTTCTCAGCTGGATATTTACCCAAAGAAAATCAAAACCCAATTTAAAAATATACATACACCACTATATTCAATGCAGTGTTATTTACAATAACCAAGATAGAGAAACAACCTAATTATCTGCCAATAGATGAATGAAGAGAGAAGATGTGATATATACGCACAATAGAATGTTACTCAGCCATAAAAAAAGAATGGTATCTTGCCATTTGCAAAAACACAAATAGACCTGGAGTGTATTATACTAAGTAAAATAAGACGTACCACAGGACTTCACTTTAAGTGTAATCTAAAACACAAAACAAAGAAACAGACTCTTAAATATAGGAAACAAACTGATGATTGCCAGAGGGGAGGTGGAGTGGTAGACTTTTCATCTCTGAAAAGGAGATTATAAACAATAATATTCTAATAATGAATAACAGATGATGACTATACTTATTGTGGTGAGCTCTAAGTAATCTAAGTAATCATCGAATCAATATGCTGTATACATGAATATAACATTATATATTAATTGTAACTAAATGAAAAAAATAAAAATCTAGAAAAGATGCAAGAAAAAAAGAACATAGCATCTCTACTTTGCACAGGGCTCATATAAATATATGAGGTCCAAGAGAAAGAATAGATGGCTCCTGCCCACAAGGTTTTAATAATCTAGACATAGATTCATTGCTTCTGAGAATATTTCCCCAATAGTGTCATCCACATGTATTGAGTTTAGGGAGCATGTACTACTCTATGGAAGAGTGACTCTGTGGAGTCATTGTGGTTGATCTAGACAAAACCACCATATGCCCAAAATGGTGCCACTTAGGGAGAGTCCCCAAAGAGGGGATTAATACCTAATCTAACTGTGGTTTCTACCTCCCCCAGAAATAGTTTCAGTAGCACTGATGAATGATGAAGTAATCTGCCACACTGGCCCTCTCCATTCCCAAAAGCAAGATGCGTCACCTACATGATAAGACCCTTTCCCTTCTCCCTAAGAGAAAGCAACCTTGCCCATAATAATCCTTTTCTTTTGCTAAAATGTGCTTACTCCACCCTCCTTCATATAAAAATTTTCCATTTTGGACGCCTGGGTGGCTCAGTTGGTTGAGTGAATGCCTTTGGTTCAGTTCATGATCTCACAGTTTGTGGGTTCGAGCCCCACGTCAGGCTCTGTGCAGACAGCTCAGAGGCTGGATGGAGCCTGCTTCAGACTGTGTCTCCCTCTCCCTCTGCCCCTCCTCACCTTGTGCTCTGTCCCTCTCTCAAAAATAAACGTGAAAATAAATACATAAAAATAAAAATCTTCCATTTTGTACAACTCTTGGGAGCCCCCTACTTGGTACATGCGATATTGCTGAATTATTTAATAAAGCCAATTGGATCTTCAAGTTTACTCAGTTGAATTTTAGTTTTTAATACTAATAACAGTAGTAGTACTAATAGTAATAATACCTAACTGCTCTAACATTCATGAAACACTTTGAAACACATTTTATTTTGATCCATAGTATATACAATTTATGTATATATACATGTATATTTACACATTTGTGTGTATATATACATATATGTATATACATATATAGGTACACATGTGTGTATATATATGTACACATATATATGTATATATGTATGTATATGCCCACTTTACTGCTGAGAAAACTGACGTCTCAGGAGTTCTGTGGGTTCCCTCCGATGATACAGCCATTACTCATCCAGGGCTTACAAACTCCAAATCTTACATTTCCCTCCCACCATTCACAATCACAGACTCTGCCGTCTAGATGATCATTTTTTACTAGTTACACTGGGAAATTAAAAATAACCAACTAAGCCACCCAGGTGCCTCAGGACGGTAAACATCCTCCGGGTACACTCAGGTCATCATCTGGCAGTTCATGAGTGCAAGCCCCACGTCGGGCTCTGTGCTGATAGCTCAGAGCCTGGAACCTGCTTCAGATTCTGTGTCTTCCTCTTTCCCTGCCCCTCCCCTGCTTATGCTCTAAGACAAATAAACGTTAAAAAAAAAATCAACAGGGGGCCCCTGGGTGGCTCAGTCGGTTGGGCGTCCGACTTCGGCTCAGGTCATGATCTCACAGTCCCTGAGTTCGAGCCCCGCGTTGGGCTCTATGCTGACAGTTCAGAGCCTGGAGCCTGTTTCAGATTCTGTGTCTCCTTCTTTCTCTGACCCTCCCCTGTTCATGTTGTCTCAAAAATAAATGTTAAAAAAAATGAAAAAACAAATCAACAGAATATCATCCTATCCACCTCCTTCACAAAATACCTATGCTTTGAGATTCACACACTCGCACCAAAAAGAGATATTTTGTTTTAGTCAGCAAAAATAGTATTGTTCCTGGATAAATGCATTCATCTCTGACAAATAGGTCTTATAAATTCCCAGATGGGTTTCACTTAAAATACTTTGTGTTCAAAGGAAGAGGACACTAAAATCCATAGGACTTATCCAAGGGCACCAAGTCCTTGAAGCCACATAAGGAGGTCTGGTCTGCGAAGTCATTTCATATATTACAGACCCAGGCAGGAAAGGTCACAAAAACAAAGCATTTCGTCAGGCATGGAAATTTTTCATCAGATCTAAACAAAAAGGATCTTTCTTTAAAAAACAGTTTTGACACACCTCAAGATTAGGCTCAAAGCCAGTGTCACTGGTAAATAATAGTCTGGTGTTTCTATTTTCACTGGGGATTGTTTCTCATGACACTACAAATTAAATGAGGCAGCCAGACTCCTAGAGCTTACAGTTTTACCAGGAGAGCCTTATGTTTAAAGTCCAAACAAAAGGGCTAGGCTACCTTTCGAAGGAGTTTAAGAAAAGCCAGAATTTACAAAACAAAAACATGCCTATCCTGCTTGACTAAGGGGCTTTATTTATACCAATACCAAGACTCTGAAAGGATTTTTTTCCTCACCTCAGAAGTCCTTCCAACTTCAGGTGTGTGGCAAATGCTAATTGCTACAGAGAAAGTAAGCCTCTCTCCTGGGGAGGAGAGGCTGTATTGCCAAACACAGATCCTTTGGGGTTTGAGATCTTGACAGGCCCCAAACAAAAGCATCTTGTTTTTTGTGTCCTCTTCCTAAATTAGAGTGTTTTTATATTATGAAAGATTAAAGATATAATATGATGTGGTTTATTATTTTTAAGGAAAATGTCCTGCTCTTGGAGATACTCTGTGAAATAAGAATCTAAGGTAATTGCTATAAAAGTCCATGAGTAATAACCAATCAAATCACTAAGTGACCTTTACCCCCTCTGTTGAAAAATGAAATAATGCCAACAAATTCTCTTTGTTCTGGGATGTACTCCAGGAAACAAAATGCTACTTTGTCTTTATAAAACTCATTGACTGAAACAATACTCTGATTCAATATTTGGTATACAACAGCTGTGAAAGCACAGTTTTCTCCTGATTGCTAATTCCCATCTCACCTGGGGATTCTTAGTTCTAAGTAGGCTCACAAACACATAAGCCATATATCATCAACACAGTTTACAAACAACATTGCATCTTCAAGGGGAAACATTCATTTTTGAAATCAACAGTGTTTATATACTTGTGCTTAAAGACATATGTTGACTGTGGTATACTCAGATGATTCGACGTTCAAAAGCCTACGATTTAGTCAAAAGGAACAAAACCTTTCTTCGGGATTAGGAAAGGATATCTGCTTTTTCATTTTCTACTAAAAACCTGTATTAGGGCACATCAAGTCTTCTAAATTTGCCCAAGATCATAAACCAGTGTAATTGCCCAAATTATCCCCAAGCTAAAATTTACCCCTAACCACAAGCTAATAATATAGTGTGGTCTGTCATTTTTTAATTCATGAAAGTAAAATATAAATGGACGAGGTAAGTAACAACATCTTACATCTTCCCAACACTAATCTTTTTTTCTAAATGGAGTCTCACAACAATTCTATGAAAGAGAAGGAAAAGCATCATTAATTCCTTTTGAAGTCTCAGAGGACATGCTTTCTGCAAGGTCATCCAGCTGGTAAATGGCAGAACTAGAAACAAATCCAGTGTATTGGCACTGAATAACCTTTACTGTTGTCTACAATAATCCAGTCAGCACCCAAACTACAACTGATGGCCAATCTGCTGTCAATTAACTCCAGCACTAATTCTGCAAATCTGGTCCCGTGGTTGCAGTGTTCCCGAGAAGCAGCTGTGGAGCACCTACAAACCAAGAGAAGACTTTCAAGGTGGTATTTCCACACCAAGGAAGAACCCAACTCTCCCTCAGTATACCCCCGGCTTTCTGTGTGCTCATCTCTTTCCAACCGCATCCTATTCTCCGCAGCTCCACCTTTTAACGGTTTCCAGCAGCAAACAAATCAAGTCACCTCAATAAGGGAAGCTAATACTGAAGAAAGAAGAGACACATGGAGTCGCAGTCACTTCTGAGTATCACTCAAAGGTCACAGGAGCAGTTTCCTGCAAATCATTGGGCTTTTGGTGACTTGAGTTGTCCCAATCACCATCATTGTTTCTACCGTAAACACCACGAGGCATCAAGTATGCATCAAGTATGCAATGAAGAAACCCCTAGAATATAAAACTTGTTCTTTTTAGTACACTCAATGACAGACACATGGAAATTAAGTTTTTCCAAAGTCTCTATAATATAATAAATTATTGAACATCTATCATGTGCCAGGTTCTAGACTAGATTCTGGAAATACATTAGTCTCAATACAGAAAACAGACATACAAACCAATGGTTACATAGCTTCCTAGTAGGTGCTATAAATACCTGCTTTGAGTGTAATTGTTTCCACTTGGGTGAATGGGAAGGCATCACAAAAATTACACATTTGATCTGCTTCTTTAATGTTAAGTAGTTCAGTAAACAACGAGTGCAAAAGGTAGTATTGTATTCCTGCTGCGGTTCATAAACATACAAATACAAAATGAATACATCAATTCCCATGGGAAGTCCTTACCAACCAAGTGCTGAAATAATTTAGTAGAAAAAACCTCTAGGATGATGTATAGAATGGCTTAGTAAGCACCAACTACGGAAATACACCTCACACATTTCACTGGTAATAATTGCTCTGGTAAGTAATGAGCACTTCAATTATTATTTCTATGCATAGATTCTCAAAAATATTAAGGGCAGAAAAGTCGACATCTATATTCCAGTCTAGTATCATTTTTTTGATAACCTTTCTATGCCTTAAGTGTCTTATTTCAAAAAAAAAAAAAAATCATACAGCTAGTCACTGCACTGTCCAGGTTAGTTTCTTTCTACCATATTGCATTCTCTATTTTTTTAATTTAATAGTTTATGGTAAAAGAGGTCTTTTATAAGATATAAAACCGTAGTAGTTTGAGGTCAGAGGGTCATGTTAATAAAACCCATTGAAGTTGCTATTTATTTTCCACCTAATACAAGAAGGAATAAATCCCCAAAGAAGAGAACATGCGGCAGGGTAAGAAGTTCCAAAGGTGAAGGACAGGAATGGAGGTAAATATCCAAGACGAAAAGTCAGGAGACCTGCATTTTGTTGTAATTCATTCTTTATAACTCGTCTTTAACAAGCGGCTTGTCCCCATCCGATTCCGTTTCATCACCTGTAAAACTGAGTCAATAGTACCTGGCTGGGAACCATGTACTTGTAGGTTTGCCTGTATTAATTAGTTGGGGTGTGAACATGTGTTGTATTGCTAAAAGTATTTATATAAACATCTCCTAGGAACCTTTCTCATTTATGACGTCTATTATTACTCAAGGCAGTCTCCCAAATGTGGTACTAGTAACACCAGTGTAGAAATGAGGACACCTTGTTGGCAAGAGTTTGTGATTGATCCAACACCAATTATCTAGTAGATCACAGAGCTTTAGTTTGAACACATTGCTCTAAGGCCATTGCTTTTTCTGTTGAAAACTCCTTTCAACTAACTCTTAAAGTCCATTCTCGTTCTAAAACTGGATTTTTAATACAGTAAGAGATATTAAGATGCTTCTAGAAAATGTAAAATGGCATGAAAATAGAAGGTGGCCATAACACAGCATTCATTCACACAGCTGGATCCAAAGCACTGCAAGCTCCACCCATCACCACCTACATGCCAGAGTGAAAGCATAAGCATTCTGAGTCTTTTATAGCCCCAAGATAAAGTAATAAATAGCCATAATTTGTCGTGACATTTAGAAACTTGATACACCACTGAAGAAGTTATTAGATTGGAGAGCTAGAAGAAGGATATTTAAACAATTTGACTTCCTTTCACATGCAATATATAATCTCTACAGACATTTGGCTAACTTTAATGTCAACCAGAATATTTATTTTTGCTTTGCTTGACTCAGAAGTCAGCTTAGAAATGAAATGCTTTTTATTAACGTAAGGTTGCAGACGTAAATTTCCTTTCTTAAAATGAGCTATATCAATGACAACTTTCTCATAAATTATAAACGCAGTATTTTTAATAAGCATATAGAGACCACCAACCAACTTTGAAGGCTTTTACCAACATTAGAAACCGTTTTTACCACAGCAATGAGGAGTTTGCAGCATAACAAAGTAATAAAAAGGGGTGTCTGGGTGGCTCAGTCCGTTAAGCATCTGACTTCAGCTCAGGTCATGATCTCACCAGACCTGAGTTTGGGCCCCTCGTCAGGCTCTGTGCTGACAGCTTGGAGCCTGGAGCCTGCTTCAGATTCTGTGTCGCCCTCTCTCTCTGCCTCTCCCCACCTCACACTCAGCCTCTGAAAAATGAGTAAACCTTAAAAAAATTTTTTTAATCAATAAATAATTAAGCAATAAAAGCAATCCATCCATTCTCCCATTCTCACCCCGAGAAAATATTCTAGAATGATGTGACTTCTTGTCCCAGAAAACAGAGGATGAGTCAAGATCGGTGTTCCAGCTACCTGGGCCTGGCTTTCCTATCTCCAATGATCCTTTTTCCTCCTGCCACAGGGCTGGTTCAAATGCTCTACCCACTACATTGAAAACACCCTGGTGCCCTAATCTAATTTCTATTCATCCTTCACAACAAAGCTCCCATGTTACTTTTTCAAAAAATTACTGAGTCTCTTGACTTATTCAGTCCTGAAAAAACAAAAACGACAACAAAAAACAACTCTTATGAAATATACATTTCATTGTTGTACAAATAAGACTTCCAACAGTAACTGCAATTATTTAAGACGGCTCCCTCACTAGATTCAATCTCGAGGAGGACAAGGACCATGGCTTTTTGCTCACCAGATACTCAGGGCCGAGAAGAGTGTTGGAAACATGTAAAATACTCAGGTTTTGTTTTTTGGGGGGGTTGGTTTTGTTTTTGAGAGGCAACAAGTGGTTCTCCCTAGAGAAAACTTCATCTACTCTGCCTCCATGCTGCATACCCTCCAACTCTATGTCTGGGGTTTATTCACAAGAGGGCCTTATACACAAAGAAGCAAATAGTTTGTAAGAATAAGACAGTCTAGTTAATATGAGTATGCCATTTTTTAAATTGATGCCTAGAGAAAAAAAATCCCAAAGAGAAAGAGGTCATGTACAAATTAATATGCTATAGGGTTATCTTAACAGAAGTATGATAACAATTGTAACGTCCCCCAGAAAAAAAATGGTTAAACAATACTTATCCAGCAGAAGACTGTCTATACCTTAAAATGAGTAATTGCAAGGATTTTGTTATACAAGGAACAAACTGCTCAAGGAAAGGGCTAAATAAGGATGAAATGCAAAATTATACATTATCTTCTAATATACAGAAGCCTGTATTCATGTATAAAGATTGACAAAGAACATAGAAATCAATAGGGTATGTGAGTATCATCATCAGTGTGGAGAGATTTTAATGAAGGATTTAATTTTTTTAATATTTATATCAAGATACTAATTTCAAAGTATACATTTAATAATACTCAGAGGCTGGTTGCAGAGCATTTTTCACCAAAACTTTAGATACTTACCTTGAAAATACTGTATCATGTTATATGTGGCATGTTTTCCAGTATAAAGGACAACTGATTTATGCCTTTTAATGAAGACTTAAGTACCCACTGACATCTAGTCTTACCCTTGGAAATTGATTTACAATTATTGCCTATACTTGGCTACAATCTAAAATTCACACTGTTCCAACCAAAGACTGTATCAGCTTCTTCTAACATTAGAGCGTGCCTCCAATCACACGAGGATATTGGAGATGGACATGTGCCGGCCAGGAATGTACATGAGCTTTTTTACATTTTGTTTAGAAATCAGCACCCAAGCAGCTCCAAGGACCTGTCCTCTGAGAATCCTTCTGATTACTGCCAGGGAACTAATTTATTATTCAACATGGGAGGCAGTATCCTAAGAGCACCGATTCGCTGAAGCATGCATGGTCGGTCTCCTAGGAAAACAAGTAGACTCTCCTGATACGCGCGCCAGTATGTTTGTGATGCGCCAGACTGGTCTCTGGCTCGCCAACCATTCTACTCATTTCATTCTCCCAACTCCAGAGTAGGCATTATTCTTAACCCCCCGCTTTTTAACAAAAGGAAAAGAGACATCATAATGCTTACATAATCTGTGCAACGTCACAAATGCAGTAAGTGTCCAAGCCACAAAGTGAGCCCAGAGCCCACACATTTAATTATTCCACCGTATTACCCTGACAATGAGAGATTTGCAAAACTTTAGGGGGGAAAAAATATGTTAGATAATGACTGCTCCAATCCTGTATTATTACAGTCACATGAATTTTAAAGCTGCTTATACCTCCACTTAAGATAAAATTGGAGAAGACATCCCATTGTTCACTCCTCCCTCCTGCAGTCAGAGACACACAAATACTGCGCCTGTAGAAAAGTCCCTTGTGTCCCCATCTTTCTAAAAAGTACTCTAAAGCACTAGGTAACACCCCAGATTCACAAGCACATAATTTATACTACCAGATAAATTCCATGGTATGTGGGCTAGAGGCTCTCTGATGACAGGCGCTGGCAGGAAGAAGCATCTGGCTGAGTATCCTTACTTTACTACCAGTCTTTCGTTTGGAAAACAGCCAGTTTTCAGGTCCCTGTGGGTCCAGCCGTCACCAGGCAATGGGAGCGTGCCATCTCCAGAAGCCCCAGACAGCATGTACTATCAGCTACAAGGACTGGGACAGTCCCAATGCTCAACCCTGACTTAGATTGATAGCAGGGAACCCACATAGTAAAGATTCCCTAGACAGGGACAAAAAGATCAATGTCACAGACCAATGGTCCTCTGAGGAAGAGGGAAGATCATTTACAAGCTATGAAAGGTTCAACGTTGAAATATTATTTTCACCTCGGTCTTAACCAAAAAGACTGTGGATGAGTGTGACATGTGACAAGAGGGGAGGAAAATAAAAGACCTTTAGGAGGGAAGTAAACAGTTGTGGACTACAGAGGAAAGCAACTGGGCCTAAAGCCAAATACCTGCTTCTTTCAGGCTGCTGCAGCCTGGGTGCCAGGTAGGGAGGTGAGGGGGGAGCAGGGCCTCAGGGCACCATGGATTTGAATCTCTCTTGCTTCTGCAAATGAGTGGCTTTTAGAATCAAAAACAGAAGACAAGCACATAAACAGTGAATTAGGATGGAAAGTGGATAACCAGTCAACCTTACTAAAACAGAATTTAAAAGCCATCCAAGTTTTGAGCAAGGAAAATCCTAGCAGAAGCCTCTCGCCAGAGGCAGGTTCAGAACGTATTATACAAGCGTGCACAACTTTTTCTCTTAGAGTCTCACTTCTCTTTCTGGATGCTCTTCTTTTGAGCCTACTGCTACCAGAACGCCCAGCCTCAGGAAGATCTGACTCTCCCGAAACACGTGAAACTAGACAATATTTTATGAAAACCCTGCCATTCTTTCTCTTCCCTCCGCTAAGAAAATTAAATAAGGAAGGAATACTCAAAGTAGTGCATGCCTTTCCCTCCATTTTACAGATTAGAAAACTGAGATAAAGAGTAACGAACAGAATTCAAACAGTACCTTGATTCACAGGGATAGATTATATCTTATATTTCCACCAGCATTCATCAATGTTGCAAACTAGCAGTCTAGTCTTCTCTCTTGTCCGGTAAGAGAGCGGTCACAAACTTGAATAAGAGAGAGGCAAACGACGAGGAAAAGACAGAAGCCCCAAACAAGCATTTCGTCTCCGTATTTATTGAGCTCACAAGATATTACCACGTGGTGACTGTGAGGAAAACAAGATCTTACACACGTGAATGTGGAGAAAACAATCAGACAGTAATTAGTAACTTGTGTGAGTAAGAAGCAAAGGGTAGGGAGCAAGTGGAGTTTGTGATCAAGATACATTGGCTCCAGATGGAAAGTAATTTCCTGCAGGTGATGTAACAAGTTACTCCTGGTCCCATTATAATATCTCATTAGCTAACCTTGGGTGTTTTCCCCCCGTGGTGGCGCTTTCTGCCCTAAGCTTTTATTCTAAACCATTTATGTAAGTATAAGCTATTTCCCCACACATCAGTAGAGCTCTTTTATTTTTTCATTAACGAATATTTAATGTACTACAATGTGACACTACTGTTTTATATTTGTTTTAAACTTTTACTGACGTAATAAGCAAAATGTGATACTTTGTGTTTTAATTTTTATTTTGCTTGCTAGTAAAGCTGAACATGATTCTCAAATAGGTGTTTATTAGTTGAATTCCATCATTTATTAAACATCCACGTAAATCCTTTGTTCATTTGTCTTTTGAGGCCTTTGTAACATTTGTTTGTATGAACACTTTATATATAAAAATTGTTAATCCTCTCTTGGTCATAATAGCTACATTGTTTTCTCAGTCTATATTCTATATTTTTATTTTGGTTGTTTAAAATGTTTCATATGATTGAAATATTTTATTTTTTAATTTTTTAATGTTTATTTTTTGAAAGAGAGAGTGGGTAAAGGGTAGAGAGGGAAGGGGACAGAGGATCCCAAGCAGGCTCCTCACTGACAGCAGAGAGCCCAATGTGAGGCTCAAACTCACAAACTGTGAAATCGTGACCTGATGTCGGATACTTAGCCGACTGAGCCACCCAGGTTCTCCTGACTGAACTATTTTAAAAATCACAATAAGTAGTTCCATTTGTAAATGTTTTCATTTATGATCTACTTTTTTCTTTGACATAAAAAGTTATTTCTTCTCCAGATGTTTGATAAATATACAGTTGTTTTTCTCTAATTTTCATTTAATCTACTAGAATTTGGGTAAGGTTCTCATTTGTCTCACAGTTTCTCTTTAGGCCTTTATAATACCCAAGACACTGTCTTCTCTACAACATGATTATTGTATTCCTCTTTTAAAACCCAGTAGGACTAAGTAAGCATTAAAGGGTGTCCTCTGTATTACAGCTAATCATGCATGGGTTAGACTCTCTGCTTGAGTATTAACTCCTTGGGGTAGAAACTCTTATATTAATCATTCGCCCTGCCCAGCCACCCTGCCTGCCCTAATTTCAAGCACAAGAATGTGCTCAAAATTATATTTATAGAATGAATCAAAAGTCAGGAGCCTTTGGCTTTACTAAATATTTTCATTTTTTTAATTCTAATTGATAAACTGTAGTACTCTAATGGAAAGATGGTATACCTCTAAATTCAGTTACATGTAAATTTAAGTGGTGTTTTGTTAAAGATACCCAGAAAAGTCCCCATCAAGAAGTGTGACAGTTTTGTGGGAAGCAGATAGATGCAGCTTTCAGACAGAACTTATGACATGGGTCGTGGGTGAATTGATTTGGCCTAGAAGGAAAAGAAGTGTGAAAATACACACACACACACACACACACACACACACACACACGTCTCCCCAACATGTTTGAAAAAGCAATATCCCCACAGATTTTTCAGCTTATAAAATATCTTGCCTAACTGAGTAGAGTGTTTCTGTGAAAAGTGCCCCTGGCCCTCTGATTGGTGAATTGAGCTGACCTGGGCCCCAGGGATCAGGCCCAGAACTGAACAACCTGGAGCACAGTTGGCCTGGAATCTCCACAGTCTCTAGTGCTGCTCCCTGGGACTCATGTGGGTCTGAGGCTGACACACTGGCACAACCAGGAAGTGGGGACAGAGATGAGGGAGGACGAGTCCCTCTTCTTTGGGAACAGCCAGCAGAAAGCTATTTCACTCAGGTCCGAACCATGGCAAAATTCCAGAGGGCTCTAAATTTACGCTTTGGGGTTTTATTTGTAACTAAGTCAGAAATGATGAGGGAAACAAAGGGAAGAAAAATGCAGTTTAAATTAAATCTCCTTATAGCTTGCAGCCCACTGGTAGATATCAGAGACATGCAGCGTGTAACATTCCTCCAGAATTTTATGGCTGCCTTAATGCCTTAAAGCTTACATTTCATTAAAAACTAAAAGCAACCTCATCTTTACAATAGCTAAATCTTCAGGGTCCTGTAAGACCCTGCTTTCAGCAGACAGAAATTCCTTAGAAACTTAGTTTATCTTTAACCCTCTTCCCTCCACAAACTTAAAAGTACATAAACAGTCACTCCTCACAATCCCTGTGTGTAGCTCTTTCTGCCCAGGGGTCCTGTCCCTGTGCTAGAACAAAACCACCTTTTTGTACCAAAAATATCTCAAGAATTCTTTCTTAGCTGTTTGCTCATGAACCCCACTTCAAATTTGATAAAGCTACTCCAAGAAGTCCTGGCTGATCTCTTGGCTAAAGAAGAATGGGACACCTTGATTCACTAGTCCGGCTACATGCCAAGCAGAAGGGAGGAGGTCATTGCTAGAAGAATGGAGACTACTTGTCAGATGCCACCTACATGGATGTTTGTTAAAGTGAATGTTGAACATCAGAAATCTGTGGAATTTCAGATGCAGCAATGTAAATAGTCTGTGTTGGATTGACAGACCTGGAGTAGGCATAGGGCTATTTATATAACTCCGTTATGGAGACTTTCGATGGTCTCCCAGGGTTCTCTCAGCCTCTGAACACTTCACTTTAGCAAGAAATTGGGACAGTGGATACTTACGGATGAGGTTTTTGGGGTGATAGTGAGGTTCACAGGGTCCGGAGCCAACAGCCAAGAGAGAATTCTTGAAGATGTCTTTGATGCAAAAAGGTGATCTTATTATAAAGCATGGGGACAGGACCCAACAAAAAGAGCTGCCCTGGGACCAGGAGAGACTGGTTGAATACTAAGGAGTTAGGGGAGGTAAAGTCCAGGGGAACTTTCCAATGGGATTTTCATATGCTAAAGAAGACTCATTGGATACTGGAGGCCTAGTTATTGTCAAGAGAAGGTTGTTTTCCCTCTAGCAACACATTAGCATTAAGAGAGTAGGGAAATTCAGGATAAATGTTTTACTCTGCCAGCCTCAAGTTTTTGTCCACGGGCTGCAGGTCGAAAGGAAATTTAGTTCTATCTGCCATTTCCTTCTGCCTGTGTTTCCCACATCACTATGTTTCCCACATCACTATGGGTGATGTTGGGGCTCCAGGAAACGAAGTCTATAGGTTGCTGGAGATTAGGCTATTGATAAGATCGCCCTTTTCTTGGGATTTACTAACATATTTGTAAATAGATGGAGACTCGGGTCCTGCAGGACCATGATCTCTATCAGTTAACCATTTGTTTTTCCCCTTTCCTTTGTTCTTGGGCAGCCAGGAGTGCCTGAGGAATAGCACACAAATCCCACCTGGGGGGGTTGGGAGCCTGTCAGCTTGCCTTATGCTCCCTCATCACTTACATGTATTATATTATGTGCAATTTCAATCTGCTTAATGTGTCAAGGGTAGCAGCACACACTCTATTTTTAATATCTCTACCCTGAAGCAGACAGTTTCATGTGTCATACACTCATTGCCCAACACATATGAATCATTTCTCTTATGATTTCCACTCCAGGCATACCTCACTTCCAAGCCCCTTGCAATACCTATTTACTCTAGAGAGATTTTTATGATACTATCTAACACTTACTATGTAAGTTACTGTTTTCTTTTTGTCTTGCTTCGTTTTTATTTTGTTTTTTTGAGAGCCATTCACAGGCGTCTGTGTGCACAAGAGCAGGGGAGGGGCAGAGAAACAGGAAGAGAAAATCTTAGCAATCCAGGTCTAGCACAGGGTCCTACAACACTGGCCTCAATTTCGTGACCTGAGCTGAAATCAAGATTCGGACACTTAACCGACTGAACTACTCATGTTGCATCCACACGACTCCTGAAACAGAATGCTACGGGCACCAGTGACAGTCACAACAAAGTTTATTACAATGAGAGGCAAGGCCGACCAATCAGGACCAACACTCTTGATAAGAGTGCAGCCCCGAACAGCCGGGGTACAGAGTTTTTATAACCGATCACATCGTTTTATCATCACCTGGGAACAGAACAAAGAAACAGGTTCCAGATGAGTTACAAACAGTTGCCTAATGAGGTGTTTACTTTAGACTTTCTGCCTCTAAGTTGCAACCAGTGGATCTCCTTGACCCTGCCTCTGATGCTCTTTTCTTTGAACTTTTGTTTCCTTAATTGGTGAAGCCTAATTTACAAGAGTATGAGGCGTAGTTTACAAGAGCAAAGCAAGGCTGTTATCTCTTAACCTTCAGTGTCAACACAAAGCTGTTATTTTTCAAGTTAAGCATTAGCCCTACACTACAATTTAACCCTTACACTCAGGCACCCCTGTAGGTTACTGTTTTAACGATTTCCTAATTTCATTAATCCTCACCACACTTATAGGTTGTAATTACTCTTATAACTAGTCTTCACATGAACAAAACGAGGCATCATAAAGGTTCAGTATTGTGTAGTTAACGAGTAGTAAAACTAGAGCATAAACCCAGCAAACTGATTAATTCAAAATTTATGCTCAGAACCATGAAAATATAGGGTCTCTTCTCATTGATATAATTTGAGGTATGTGAGAAGAACATTTGCTTTAAGAACCTGAGAGCAGCATTTGGGTGGCTAAGTCAGTTAAGCGTCTGACTCCTGATTTTGGCTCAAGTCATGATCTCACAGTTTGTGATTTCAAGCTCCAAGTCAGGCTCTGTGCTGACAGTGCAGAGCCTGCTTGGGATCCTTTCTCTCTCTCCCTTTCTGCCCCTCCCCAGCTCTGCTTCCTCTCCCTCTCTGTCTCTCTCTCACACAGAATAAATAAGTAAACAAACAGACAAACAAAAAAGAACAAGAACCTCAGATTTCAAGACTTTAAGATTCTTCTATAAACCTTAGAATAATGTATTTTATGAATATATTTTAAATTCTGCAAAATCGAATGTTACTTTGTTAAAGTAATGTGGTAATATCCCTAATGACCTGACGGCAAACAAAATAATTTAGAGTTAATCCAGCAAACACTGAAAGGATGGTTTTGCTCATTTTTTATTGAAAATATTTACATGAAGATATATTCTTGCATTTATACATTGCAACAGGACAGTTCATATGGATAAAAATTAAAATGAGATTTCCCATTATATTTGTATTCCAAATTATTATGCTTTATAATGTGCATTTATTTGTATAAATTCATTTGGATATATTAAATACTACATCATTTACAAATAAGAAGAGTGAAGATCCCATAAATTTCTCAAATGATACTTAAAAGTGTTGTTTGATAAATATGGCACTATTTCGAACTGGAAACAGAACCAAGTATGGTCTACCATCTCAGCAGGAAAATTCAGTTTCCCCAAGACAAAGGGCTTCTTATTGAACCTGTAAGATTTAAAATAATAATTGTAAGGGTGGCATTTGGCAAGTAAACCAGTCAATCTGTTAGCCAACCCATTAAGAATTATTAGGTATGTGGATATTCATGTTAAGGACCCACTGAGGTTCAAAGATTGTTTTGACCTTTTGTGTCACTGCTCAAGGTCATTTCTACTTCACATTATCTTTCCTTACTTACGTGCTCCCAAGGTCTAAATACTAAGCATTCCCTATCTCAGACTGAAACTGCATTATCTAACTTTTTTCACTACCCCCAACCACCAAAGCAGTTCTCAGAGAGAGTTTCCCAATACCAGATCATGCCTACTGCCTGATTCCCTAAGCCTGCTCTCAGATTACGGAACAAAGTTACTGGACACCAGTGTACCTGGTCTGACCATTGTGGATAGCTTGGAGATTGGTGGGAATTGCCACTCTATTGATTTAGCTGGGGGCAATGGGACTGAAGAAAGGAAAATTATCTGGTCAGCCTTGCAGCCATCCAGTTTCACAGGGACATATCATTAGGATCTTAAGTTAATGAAGAAGACTCTGATCGGATTTGTCTTGTTCTGGCTGGATTTCAAATTCAGGAAGCTTAATTAGAATGGAAATTATTTTCTCTTGAGAGATTATACTCTGAAATATTTCAAGTGACATTTGATGGATCTGCTTCTGATTTATTTCGATAGGCTCCATCAAGAAATCTTTTGATGTAGAACAATATGTCTGGACCCTTTTATTTACACTAGGATATTCTAATGTGTTACATCTGTTGGGGTCAAAGAAATCTTGAAATCTGAATGGATCTGATGTCATGCAGTCTGCATTAGCTTTACAGTTCCAAAATGGAAACTAATATCTATATACCTACATAACTTATTTGAATATTTTATGAAGACTTTATCCCCTGTATTAGAGAATACTTCTAAAGCAAACAAATGATTGTATTGGCATTATCTAGTCTTTATTTAAAACAGAATAAAACTTCAGATTGACTGTGATTTCCATTGGCTTTCCAAAGGAACTTTTATTAGAATAAATGTCCCAGCATTCCAGCCTCATCACTACCACCTTTGAAACATCTAGTGATTCTGATTTTCCTTGTCTTTCTTATAATTCCTTATTCCTTTTAACATCATTTCCTTCCTCCATGCTTTATATTATTCCAAAATGAGTTTCAGTTGCCTTTTCTGTTGTTGATGATACTGGGATCCATTTATGCCCCAGTCACTAGGCATCTTTGTCCCCTAAGTCCCCTTGAAGACTCCTGATCAAACTGTTTCTGCAGTTTTTGCAAACTACAAATTTCTTGCTTCTACTGATATTGACAATGAATTATCTACCCCTTAAAATGCTATATTCCCTGTGCTTAATGTGTAGGAAGTGTTTGACATGAGTTAATTAAATAACTAAATGAATAAATACATCAGATTTGTTAATCTCAGCTATTTTCTGGTCCCCTACCTGTGATTGCAGTGGTCTCTTCTCTCCCTGATTAGTTTTCCTGCTACTACTTTTGGTTTCTGCTGCCTCAAACTACTCATGTTACGTCGTTATTATTACTTTCTTCAGTGCACTTTCTGACTATATCAGTCTTCTTTCTCTCCCATTTCTATCAATCCTTGGCCACACTGGTAATCCTGTTGAGGTTGAAATTCGGCTGTGACTTCCTTAGATCTGTCTGTCTCCTATCTCTAGAAAAGTACACCTAGATGGCATTTACATACAGTAGGTCCCTGGTGATCTGAGCAAAATTTGTTCCAGAAAAGTAGGGACATCCATGTTCAGGAAAGTCTTAGAAGTGGAAAAAAAGGTGGGGAGTTAAAACCACTCAAAGAAACTTGGCTGTAAAAGAAAAGAAAATAAGAGTGCAACTAGAAGGGAAAACGAGTATGACAAAAGGCTTTTTTAATAAAATAAATTCAAATACTGTTATAAGCTGTGAGGAAAGAACCTAAGAGAGGAAGATATTGAAAACACTGAAGGCAGAGGTGTGGCCTTGAAATCAAGCACAGTGTTGGAGGACATGGAAAAACATGAGTGCTAAAGTATAAGTGGAAGTATTAGCTGAAAACAAAAGGTAATTTCTTTTATTGAGGCAAGTAGAAAGGAATAAGAATGAGTATGGGTAACTGTAGAGAGAGAGATAAGAATCCTCAATTTTCATTTTAAATAGGAATAAAGGTCATCTGCTAAAATAAGTCAGTAGCAAAGAGAAGACCGGAGGAGATTATAGAGACATAGAACCATCAGTTACCTTTTTCTTTTTTTTTTTAAATGAGATTATCCAAATATTCTGGATATAGTAAAATATATACCCTCATCGCCAGCAGCATTGTAAATTGGCAAAATGTTTTTGGAAATAAATTTGACCTCAAAAATATTCATATATTGGGATCTATTAACTTCGCTTCTAATAAAATAATTGAAAATACAGTTTATGTACAAAAATGTTCATTGCAAAGTTACTCATGGGGAAAAAAACTGGAAACAACCTAATTGTCCAATGATAGAGATGTAGCTCTATACGGAAATGAATCATAATTAATTACTTATAAATACATAAATCAAAATAATTATTAATTAAATAATTATGGTATGTCCACACAATAGAAATCTATGCAGATATTTAAATAATGTTTATCAAGAGTATTTAATTTCACGGAGAATTTCTTTCATGAAAAATAAATCTAGTGACTTTTCTATGTTAATTAAATGTGCCATAGACTAAATATAAAAAGAAAATGAATAAAAAGATAGCAATATGTAGAATTATTCTTACATTTTTATTTATACTTTCCAGTATTTTCTAACTTTTCTATCTTCATCATCAAAAAACACATATTAAATATTTTTTTTAAACTTTGGTAAATTGTTAAGAATAGTGTGGGAGAGGAGACACAAGAGGAATAGTTTCTAAGTAAAAATAAAAATGAAGATAAAGTGGGCAAAATAAATTGTGGACTCCTGGAATTCAGCTAATTAATAACATTGGATATTCTCTGAGTCAGCATTGCAGAAGTACAAAATGAAGATTGCAAATTTGGGCCTCAGATATGTTAAACATTTTTAAATGTGTGATTTCAGATAAAAGCTATACATTTGCATTTCTGATTCTTCTTGAAAAAAAATAAAATGGAAATTCAGCGAACCCTGGGCCTCCATATTTATACAGTAATAGGCCCCTGGACATGTGCTGTGGCTGTCCTCAGGTGAATTATGTGACTCCAGTTATCCACAATCTTCACCATTATACTCCATTGTTTTCCTGACAATGAGATTAAATGTCAGTTGCCTTTTGTTCATCACTGTGCTTTTCTATATGTGTATTTTTTTACAGTAAATAAGTGTTTACAGCAAATAAATAATTTTGTTACTATCTCTATTGAAACTAGAATCAAATAGATGTACTATCTGTGGAACATTGAGCTAGGAGATTAAGGGTACATTTTAATATTCAGATTCAGTCTTTACTTTCAGGGGATTACCCACACATATATAAAATAGGATAAGGATATCCTATTCTAGAAACATCATGACAATATAAAAAATAAGTTACAAATGGCAGAAAAGGAAGAGCTTTCTATAGGTTGGAGTAGTGCTTAGTGAAAGAAGGAAAATTGAACCATGTGGAATTGGGTGAGAATCCCGAATGAGAGGGGGATAGCAAAGATGAGAGACTGGAGATTTCTCAGGGACAGGGGAATTAGTGTTACTGCCAAGGTTCATTTTTGGGGAAGAGTGACTAAAAGTTCCAGAAAAGTGGGTTAAGGAAGTTAGTATCTTGAAATTCAGGAAGAGGAATGTGGAAGTTTATTCTTTGAGGAAGCTATTGTGCTCTTGAACACAAGAAGTCAGTGTTTCTAGAAGTCTAATTTGGAAAGAAAGTGATTTTAAGGAAGAGATTAGAGAAAGATGAGAATTAAGTGAAACAATCTATATTTATTCACAGTCAACAAGTTCTTATAGAGCACTTGTTATGAGAGGCTCTCTGTTAGGCCCTAGGGATACACAATCATCAAATTCCTTGACCTCAAAGATATATTCAAATGGACATAGATACTGATCATGTGTATAAGTAGATACAGTATTGCAACAGAATAAAGGGATTTGTGTGGACAGGATCCTACTGGAGTTAATGTGATCAGAGGAAACCTCTCTGAGAAGCGCCAATGATTTGAGTCTTCAGTGATGACCATGAGACTACGTGAGAAGAGTATTAGAGTCAGAAGAAATAACAAGCACAAAGGTCCCAAGAGGAAATGAGCATGGTGTGTTTAAGGAACCAAAAAAGAAAAAAAAAATCAAAAAACAAAAAAATAAGGCTGCAGAAATGTAGTCAGTAATTACATTAGGATAGGAGAAAGGGTGAGAGAGGTAAGCAAGAACCAGATTATGTAGGGACTTGCTGGCCATGGTAAGGACTTGGACAGTCTTCTCATTGACCTGTGAAGCCACTAAAGAGCAAAATGACAATAGGACTTACTCTTTGGAAAGAGTACTTTGGTAATATGAAGAAGGGACCACAAGAGGACAAGAATAGACTGAGGAGACCCGTAAGAAGGGCAACAAGCAACAGAACAAAAGAGAAGTAAAAGTGGCTTAGATCACGGTTTATAAGTACAAGTGGTTTCAAGTTGTCAGGTTTGAATATATTTTGGAAGAAGCACTCATAGGACTTAGTAATAGATTGGAAATGGGATATAAGAAGAAAGGGAAATTTTTAATTGGTTGTGGCATTTCTGAAATAATGAAAACAAGGGAAAACAGTGTTGTGGCAGCATATAGAAGATTTCTATTTAGAAAATCTTAAGCTTGATATGTCCATTATATTTCCAAAGAGAGACAAATGTACAAGGAAGCACTTATATATATAAGTCTGGAGCTCAACAGAGGTTAAGAATGGAGATGTGCACTTAGGAGTAATCTGGTGGTATTTAAAGCCATGGTTTCTGAGCAGAATCACCAGAACAAAGAAAAGCCAAGAAGAAAGTCCTAACATAACTCACCATTTTGAATTTGGGAAAGTGGCGGATTAAAGCTCAAATATGTCTGATTAAATCAGATCCTTTTAACAATATCCTTGAAAATAAATCTCTGGAGATTCTCATTTAACTGCTAATTTAAAGATCAACAATATTCTTTTTTTCCAGACAGTAGAAATGTATTTATTTGTTTGAAACAAAGTTATATAAATTGTATTATTTTTCTTCTTTCACTCTATATGATGTTACAGCA
Source organism: Panthera onca (assembly GCF_046562875.1). Classification (NCBI taxonomy): domain Eukaryota; kingdom Metazoa; phylum Chordata; class Mammalia; order Carnivora; family Felidae; genus Panthera; species Panthera onca. Next base: position 50,358,362 of record NC_138344.1, read on the forward strand.
TACACACAACTTCCTAAATAATATAGAATGGAAGGCAGTTTGCAGACTAGTACAGAGAGCAAGGTAGGGTGCATCTAGGATTTTATGAAGATGAAGGATAAGGTTTTCTTTATTTTTTATTTTTTCCTTCATGATAGTATAGAAGTGATATATGTGTGTGTGTGTGTGTGTGTACATATATATATGAGAAATGCTGAGTCTTATTATTTGATTCTATTTATTTTATTTTTGTTTCAGAAAAGTATTTAAATTCTAGTTACTTAAAATATAGTATAATAGGCAATATTGGTTTCAGGAGTAGAATTTAATGATTCATCACTTATATATATAATATTCTCTAAGTCATTATTGGCTGGCCAAAAAAAATGCTTCTATGTTCTTTTAAAACATATTGACTACCTACTTCTTAAGACCTGTAAACTTTAAAATGGCCTAGTCAACAGTCTGCTCCCTCAATAAGCTGATGCCTTTTAAATCTTTTCTCATTTACAAGGGAATAAGAAGAAGCCATAGTGACTTCCTTTTTTAGGCTGTGATGTAGCAAACCAATTAGGGAAAAGTTTGATTTTTTTTTAAAGAATACATACAGCTGTTGGCAGGGGTGGGGGAAAGTGTGTGTGTCTGAGTATATGGGTATTTGTGTCTGTGGGCAAGAATTTAAATCGACTTTTAGAATCACTAAGTCAAGAAAAATTGTACTTTATAACCTTAACTTTCACCCTGATCATTTAAAATAATTTTATTAGAACCCTGTTTAAAAGACAAATATGTTCATTTGTTTAAATAATACTAGTTTAAAAATACTATTGGCTTAAAAATACTAGTGTAATTCCAACTTTAATACTCAAAAATGATGATGAGGATGATGGTGGTGATGATGGTGATGATGATGGTGATGGTGGTGATGATGATGATGATGGTGGTGATGGTGATGGTGATGGTGATGGTGGTGATGATGATGGTGGTGATGGTGATGGTGATGGTAGCGATGATGATGATGGTGGTGATGGTGATGGTGGTGATGGTGATGGTGATGGTGGTGATGATGATGGTGATGGTGATGATGATGGTGATGGTGGTGATGGTGATGGTGACGATGATGATGGTGGTGATGGTGATGATGGTGATGGTGATGATGATGATGGTGGTGATGGTGATGATGGTGATGATGATGGTGATGATAATGATGATGGTGATGGTGATGGTGATGATGTGGTGGTGGTAGTCGTGGTCACAATCTTTGTGTAAAAGGAAAACAGGCTGTATTTTTAGTACTGTTTCTACTAGCAGGAGAAAGTGATCCAGAAGTTCTTGCATTGAACTGACCAGCATGAGTCAAATAGCTGGGAGAGTTAGCCCAATAAGAAAACACTTGTAAGGAATAAGATTTCTTTATCCTCAGATACTAACGCACATCAAAGTTTAAAAAAATTTTTTTAATGTTTATTTTTGAGAGAGAAAGAGAGACAGAACATGAGCAGGGGAGGGGCAGCAAGAGAGGGAGACACAGAATTTGGAGCAGGCTATAGGCTCTGAGCTGTCAGCACAGAGCCTGACACGAGGCTTGAATTGACGAACTGTGAGATCATGACCTGAGGCTGAGCTGAAGTCAGACATTTAACCAACTGAGCCACCCAGGTGCCCTCTTTTTAAAATTTGTTTAATGTTTATTTATTTTTGAGAGAGAGAAAGAGACAGAGACAGTGCATGAGCAGGAGAGGGGCAGACTGAGGGGAGACACAGAATCTGAAGCAGTCTCTAGGCTCTGAGCTGTCACTACAGAGACCAACACGGGGCTTGAACTCAGGAAACATGAGATCATGACCTAAGCCAAAGTCATATACTTAACCAACTGAGCCACCCAAGTGCCCCTCATCAAAGTTTTTATCATAAGCAATTGAAGGACATAAAATACCCAACTACAACTACAGTGGTCAAGACCCATAGTTTTTTAAAGTGTAACATTAATTCCCTCAAAGTTTTAGTAGAGGTTAGCCACAAAATGAAGATAGGCAGAGCATTATGAAAGAAAATACACATGGAAAGTGTTAAGGTAAAGTTAAAGGGACTTTTAAATTATAGTACATATAGGAATCTTTAATATGCTAATATGCTTTGTGATTTTCCAAGAAAGAGATCTGTGTATACAGCCCTTTAACTAGAGCCCTTGACTAGAACTTCTAGTCAAGGCAATCCAGGAAAAGTGGCAAAACTAGCATTATATGAGGGACAAGGCTGAAGAAATGTTACAAGAATTTGATGACATGAAGAATAGATTCAAATGAATTGTAATATGTTGCTATTTAAATTTGTGTTTTTGTGTATAGAATTATCATTGCTATCCAATGACTTAAAAGAGCCTCACAGCACCAAGTAATATAATAAGGGATTACTGAGCTGGTTATGAGGAGATTGAATTTTAATTCCTATTTTAATCATCTTCTTGATCTAATCACAGAACACCTCTGAGGTCTCACTGATTCATTCATTTCTTCAGGGAACACTGAATGTCTCTGTTATAAGAAACATTGTTCTAGCTGCTAGGGATATAGCAGTGAACAAGAAAGATCAAGTCCTTAACATCATAGAACTTACATTTTAGTATGGAAGACAGACAGTAAATATATATTTATAATTTATATTATATTTATTTATTGTATACATTTATATTATATATATATATATATATATATATATATATATATATATATATAGTTTACAGGCGGTAAATATTTCAGCTGATTTTAGACAACATGAAGAATAATGTTGGATAAGGTGTTACAAAGTGAAAGAGGGGAGTAAGGGTTAGTTACTTTCTCTACAAAATGAGGAGGCTGAACTCCACTAGTAATATTCACAGTTTTTAAGTAATTACATGTAACAAAGACCAAACAAATTAACTTTTCAACTTTCCCAAATAAAGTTTATCATTCTTATTTAACAAGAAGGTAAGAGGGAGGCAGTTTAGGACTGGTAGAATGTTTAAGGATGTCACTACAGTCCTGGGTACTTTCAGTGTTTCACTCACTGTGCTTAGGGTATAGCTTTTATGCTCATGGCCATTATGCAAAACAGCTGTTTCACATTCATGTTCCAGGCATAGCAAAGAAAGAAGAAGGAATAAAGAGTAGTGTCTGCATTAGGAAAGTGACTTCCTTAGAAATCCCCAGGAGAAACCCCTTTCATCTTTAGGGAGGCTGGGAAACATGAATATTTTTCAGCTGACTGAGTGCCTCTGCTGAAAAATATTCAGCTACCCTGAACAGGACTGAGTAGAAATTGAATAAGCAACTAGTATGCTGTATTGCTTAGGGGACAAATGTATGTCTACTTCAGCATCCAAAGTACTCTTGTAATAATAATAATAATATTGAATATTGCAAAACAATATTCATACTGTTTTTCAGCATAAAACTAGTGGAAATATTAATAATAATATAATAAATCCAGAGATGGGTAAATCCTTCTCATCTATAACTCCTAAGAAACTCCTAAGGAACACAAAAAGCAGTATTCATTCTTCAGCTGTCTGTACACATTCTAATCTCACAGACAGCTGGAGAATACAAAACTCATCTACAAGGGATTATATGTATTATTAGTTAGATATACTGCTTAGTTATGCTAGGATATATTTTAATTATGTTTATAGAAGCATTCTAAAATATAGTTTATACAAAATGCTTTTTTTATTTTATCAATTTATGAATATTCAATTACTTCTAAGATTTAAATCTTATCATGCCTAAATCTTCTACAAACTATCTTTCAAAAGACAAAGACATTACCTATTGACTTGATAATTTCATTTTTTTTTAAATTTTTTTAACGTTTTATTTATTTTTGAGACAGGGAGAGAGCATGAACAGGGGAGGGTCAGGGAGAGGGAGACACAGAATCCGAAACAGGGTCCAGGCTCTGAGCTGTCAGCACAGAGCCCGACACGGGGCTCGAACTCACGACCGCGAGATCATGACCTGAGCTGAAGTCTGCTGCTTAACCGACTGAGCCACCCAGGCACCCCGATAATTTCATTTCTAAGGAAATACCTTAAAGAAATAGTCCTCATAATAGAAAAGGCTTTATTCATGAAAATTTTCACTGGATAATTATACCTATTTAATTTGGAAGCGTTATAATTATCACTATAATACAGTGCAGAACAGAGTGAAAAATAAACATTAAATAATAAAGGATTATAAGGGTGTGGATTATATTGGGCATTTTTAAATGTAGTCAAGTTTTAACTAACTTTTATTTTAGAACAGCTTTAGATTTAGAAAATTGAGATCATACAAACAGTTCTCGTATGTAATTTGTCTGATGTTTTTCTCACGATTAGACTAGAGTTATGGGTTTTGAGAGAAAAATCAGAGGTACAATGTCAATTTCATCACAGCATATCAGAGGTACATACATACTATCAATCTGATTTATGACTGGTGATGTTGAACTTGATCATTTGGCTCAAATAATGTTTATTAGTTTACTGTAAGGTTACTTACCTCTCACTTTTTAAGTATTCTTTGTAAGAATGTGACTACTATGCACAGCCATACTTAAGGAATAATACACTGCCTCTCCTTTAGGGTGGAACATCTTCATAAATTATTTATAAAATTTCTGCATTAGAGATTTTTCTTTTTTTCTCCCCATTTAATTTATTCAATTATTTACTTATATCAGTATAAACTCATAGATATTTTCTTTATACTTTGAGTTATAATCAAATAATACTATATTTTGTTGTCAATTTTTTCTAGCTTTGCCCATTTAGGAGATCTTTCAGTTGGCTCCCATGCCCCTCTGCCATTCCCCCATCAATGTGGGTTTGGGTTTGCTAATTTTTTGTCTCTTTGTGTGTGTGTCTTCAAGCACTCCCTTACTTTCTAGAATATAAAGATGAACTTCAAACTCATCTTGAATGTTTCCTTCTCTAGTTCTAGAAACACCTATGTCTCCAAGGAGCTTTGGTATTAGAAAATATCAAGTATTGAATGGCATTAGAAATCAAGATTGGGAGCGCCTGAGTGGCTCAGTCAGTTAAGCTTGGCTCAGATCACGATCTCACAGCTGGTGGGTTCAAGCCCTTGTCAGGTTTCTGTGCTGACAGCTCCTACCCTGAAGCCTGCTTCAGATTCTGTGTCTCCTTCTCTCCCCCCCCCCCCACCCCGTTCACACTCTCTCTCTCAATCTCTCTCAAAAATAAAATAAAACGTTAAAAAGAAAAAAGAATAAATCAAGATTGGGTGTTAGATGTACTAATTAGTGCTAGGCTGTCTTTTCTGTTTTTAGGCCCTGTCAGCTGACAGAGCAAATATATGTATATACACAGATCTACAATGTTTCCATACATAATTGCCTACACATGAATGCTTACTAATGTCTCCAACTCTTATCCATTACCATACGGATCATTCTAGCCTCCTGTCCTCAGTAATCTATAAATTGCCAATCCACCAGTGAGAAACTTGGCTTCTCTCCCTTATAATTCATTCACATATCATTCAATTCCAATATACAGATACAGAAATATCATATTGCTTAACAGAGTCACCCAGGCGCCCCCAGACTCAGACATTCTTAATGTCTTTGCACCTTACAGGAACCCTATCTTTGTTAAAGATATTAACATTAAACAATATATTAACATTAATCTTAGCTTATGCTTTCAATGCTCATTAAAGAACATTGATTTCTCAAACCTTTTAAGAACTTGGACTGCACAAATTCTTAACGTGAATTTGATGGGGAAAAAAGAAACTTTATTGATGAGAGTCCAGTGCTTATGTATTTTTCCTTGTGTCTTTGGTATTAGAATCCACTAATTTCCAAATTTACTTGTATTAGCACCTTTTTCCAATCCCTATCAGAGAGACTGTTTCATACAATTATGGTAAATTTCTATTCTTTTGTCACAGTCTACATTGCTTCCTGAAATCCCATGATCTTCTAAATGATTTGTTAATAAAAATAATTTGCCTATATATTAAAGTGCACTCTTGGTGTTATAAAGGTCTATAGGTTTTGACAGATCTATAATCTCACAACTCCATCATTACAGCATCACACATGAATAGTACTGTGGTTTAAAAATAAACAAACAAACAAACAAACAAACACCAACTAACTTCACCTACTTATCCCGACTCTGTCTCTTCCTGAACTCCTGGCAACCACTGATCTTTTTTTCTATAGTTTTTCAGAATGCAATATAATTGTGATCTTACAGTATATAAACTGTTAAAATTAGCTTATTTCACTTAGAATTGCATTAAAAGTTTATCCATATCTTTTCATGGCTTGATAGCTTACCAATTTTTATTGGTAAGTAATATTTTATCATAGGAATATAGCAGAATTTCTTTATACATTCATCAAATTGAAGGATATCTTGATTGTTGCCAATTTTTGGTGATTATTCATAAAGCTGCTGTAAACATTTGCCTGTAGGTTTTTGTGTGGACATAAGTTTTCAATTCAGTTGGAGAAGTACCTAGGAGCACAATAACTGGGTTATATGATAACACTATGTTTAGCTTTGTAAGAAACTGCCTGTCTTTTTTTTAATGTTTATTTATATTTGAGAGAGAGAGAGAGAGAGAGCACACAAGCAGGTGGGGGGCAGAGAGAATGAGACAGAATTTGAAGCAGGCTCCAGGCTCCAAGCTATCAGCACAAAACCTGATGTGGGGCTCAAACTCATGAGGTGTGAGAACATGACCTGGGCCAAAGTCAGACACTCAACCAGGTGCCCCTGAAACGGCCTGTCTTCTGAAGTAGCTGTATCATTTTTGCATTCCTACTGGCAATGGATGAGAGTTCCTGTTTGTCTGCAACCTTACTAGCATTTGATATTGTCAGTTTGGGGAATTTAGCCATTTTAATAGGTGCTTAGTGATATCTGTTGCTGTTTTAATTTATATTCACTAGTGAGGAGTGATGTTGATAGTCTTTTTCTATGCTTACTTGCTATCTGTATATCTTCTTTGGTGAGATATTTATTGAGATCTTTTAGATGTTTAATTGGGTTGTTTTTTGGTTTGTTTTGTTTTTTGAGTTTTAGAAATTCTTTGTATGTTTTGGATATAAGTTCTTCATAAGATGTATGTCTTAAAATATTTTATCATAGTCCATGACTTATTAGTTTAATTTGTTAGTAGTGTCTTTTCACAGAGCAGAATTTCTGAATTATAATAATATTCAACTTACCAATATTTTTCTTTCATGGATTGTGCTTTTGGTGCTGTATCTAAAAAACCATCACCAAACTCAAGGTCATCTAATTTTCTGACATATGGTCTTCTGTTGATCTTTGTGTCTATTGTTATCCTGAAACTACACTGTCTTGATTACTGCAGTGTAGTCTTGGGATAAGTAAGTATTAAAGTCAGGTAACATCAGTCTGCCAACTTCATTCTTCCTCAGTCTTCTGTTGGCTATTCTGGGCCTTTTGCCTTTCTGTAAAAACTTAAATATCAATTTGTAAATATCCACAAAATAGCTTGTTGGTATTTTGATTGGGATTGTGCTGAATCCATAGATCAAGTTGGGAAAAACTGACATTTCCAATACCTGAAAATAAAAATCTATTCATTTACTTAGATCTTCTTTGATTTCTTTCATCAGAATTTTGAGTTTTTTCTACATATAGACCCTTCACATATTTTGTTGGATTTATAGTTAAGTATGTCCATTTTTTTGGTGCTAATAAAAATAGTATATTTTTGACTTAAACATGCAACTTTTCATTGCTGACATATAGAAAAGCAATTGGCTTTTGTATATCAGCCTTATATCCTGTGATATTGCCAATAATTGTTACTTAGTTCAAAGATGCTTTGTTTTGTTAGTCGTACGACGTTCTTTGTTACATCTTGTAATCTGCAAACAAAGACAGTTTTGTTTCTTCCTCCTCAATCCGTATATTTTTTATGATGTTGTGATTTATATATTTTGGGTCTTGTCCATGTTTTCTGGCTCACAGCTCCCAAAACCTTTGGAATTTCCTAACTCATAAGAGCAATGGGAACATCTTTTGTTATAGTTGGTCTCTTGTCCTTAGTTCTTAGATACTCTGTTCTGGGCTTTTCTCTTTATATTTTAGTTGTGTAGGTTTCTATTCACGTATCTTCAAGCTCATTGATTCTTGCCTTGACTTTGTCCATTCTACTGATGAGCCCATCAAGACATTCTGAATTTCTGTTTTTAATTTCTAGCATTTCCTTTGGTTCTTTCTTACAGTTCCCATTTATCTGCTTACATTACCCATCTATTAAGGTGTACTTTTTCTTTTTTTTTCATTAGAACCTGTGACATATGAATGATAGTTATTTTAAATGCCTTATCTGATAATTCCAAAATCTGTGTCATCTCTGAGTTTGGTTTTGATACTTGCTTTATCTCTTCAGTCTGTGAAGTTTCTTGCCTTTTTAATATGCCTTGAAGTATTTTAGTGAATATCAGACATAACACATTGGATAATAGAATATAATATAAATGTGCCTTTATCATGACTGCTAGGTACTAAATTGTGCCCCGCACCCCAAATTTATATGTTGAAACTCTAACCTCCGATCTGACTGTATTTGGGAATAGGGGCTTTAAGGAGGCAATTAATGTTAAATGAGGTCATAGGGTAATGTTTTAATCTGATAGGATTGAGGCTTACTGTCCTTATGAGATATCTCTCTTTGTCTCTGTCTGTCTCCCTCCCTTACGGTCGGCCCCTCCCCCTCCCTCTACCCTTCCCTGTTTCTCTCTCCCTCCACTTGCACTTCTGTGCACACACAGAGGAAAGACCAAGTGAGGGCACAGCAATAAGGCAGCCCTCTACAGGCCAAGAAAATAACTCTCATCAGAAACTAAACATGGACCATGCTGGCACTCACATCTTAGACTTTCCAGCCTCCAGAACTGTGCAGAAAGAAATTTTTGTTGTTTAAGTCACTCTTAAGGTATTTTGTTATGGCAGCCCAAGCAGACTAATACAATGATGTTTCCTGTTAATCTGGATAGGAGTTGGTCTGTGTTTAATGTTGCTAGAGGTGCCAGAGGCTTCTGTTTGGTCTGGTGACTGTTTTTGTCTCTTCTGTTGATTTCATTTCCCTAATAACTCCTTCTTAAACAGCATCTGCATCTTGCAGCTCTCAGTTGTAATCCACTGCTGTTATACTGGAGCCCTGTTGATGCAGTGTTAAGGTGCCGGGGAGGAAGGGTTTTCTGTAGTCTTAGGACTCAATCTCAGACTTTTAATGGGCCTGTGTCCTTGGGCTGTGACCTTGACAAGTGTTTCTTACCTCTGGTTATACTTCAAAATGGTTACTTTCTCCCTCAGAAACAAGAGAGGACTTTTCTTGGATCTTCACCAGGAGAAACTGGTAGGGTATACGTTTATGGCTCCAGTGGCTTCTGCCCCAGATAAACTGAATGTTTCTGTGATTTTCTGTTTTCACCTGCACCTACAGATTTCAAGGTGTGGTGTGCCCTGTAAACTAAATTATCTGATGGATCCAAAAATAGTCATTTATTTTTTACTGCGTTCAACTTTTCTCTTGTGAACATGGGGAGTGATGACTTCCAAACTTTTCATATGTCAAAGTGAAGACCAGAACTTGATCACTCACTTACCATACAGAGCATTACAGCACCTGAGCTTTATCAAATTTCATTACTTTTTCTAGCCACAATTCCTAAATAGGTCTCTTAAACCTTATTTGGGATACATTTAAATCAATATGCCAACTTTTTGTTGCTGTAATTTTAAAATCTTGGCATGTATGGCATATACTTAAATAAGATTAATGCCTATATTTTAACTTTTCTCAAAAATCATTAGATCCTTAAGGTTTCTTGAAGCCTACAAAATACCAACTATCCTAAAAATAATAAGATATAAAATTAGATGTGTTTACTGGCAAATTTTATTCACAAATTCAAAAGCTATTTACCAAATATTTTAGTCACTAGTAATATTCCTAACTTCAGTACAGAAATCTTGCTTGAGCCTAACAGAGATTGTATTTAAAAAAAAATCTTTTACACTGCAAATGAAAATTTTTACTCAAAAAATGAATTTGTTCACCTTAACATAGTTATTATAAACAAATTGTTAGTCAACACAATAAAAACTTCAAAAGAAATTCATTTCTGCATATTACTCATATTGTCCTTAGGGAACACTGACTTCATAAATAAAGAAATTTAATGTTCTATGTGAAGTACCGTGAGCAGAGGCAAAAATAAACATATATTCTTACACTGGCCATCAGAGAGTCCAAGAGGATGTTTCATTGTATAATTCCTTTGAAAAACAAAATTACTTATTGTTATGAAAGGTCATCTCAAAAAAATAGACAACCATTCGTAAATTTTTGTAAACAGTGGTATAATTTATGATCAGAATAAAGGTCTTACCATTCAGGCTATTTGCCAATACTATCATGTTTGTGAATAAATTACACAAATTAAAGCTTGTAGCTATGCACTTACCTAACAATTTATATTTTTCATTCTCTACTAAATTTTTTTTAAATTTTTTTTAATGTTTTATTTATTTTTGAGACAGGGAGAGACAGAGCATGAACAGGGGAGGGTCAGAGAGAGGGAGACATAGAATCTGAAACAGGCTCCAGGCTCTGAGCTGTCAGCACAGAGCCCGACGCGGGGCTCGAACTCACGGACCGCGAGATCATGACCTGAGCCGAAGTCGGCCGCCCAACCGACTGAGCCACCCAGGTGCCCCTCTACTAAATTTAAGTTAGGCAGGTGGTATCCTGGAGACAACATCCTTATAAATCTCTGATTTGATCATGGACAATTGGACAATTATGCCACATCATTTCACAGAATTAGAAAAGCCCTCCTACATTGGTCAATTCTCCAAACACTATGCTTATCCATAATTTGAATAATTAAGACACTTACACTGTTCTAAATCTTATTTATCTCTTAAAAATATACCATGGAAATTCTCCCAAGCCCACATTACTGAAAGAGGAAAGGAGCTTGTGCATTGGTGGATACTTTGAGATACAACTCAAGTAAAAGAAGGATGGTAATCCCAAGTACTAAATCTTATCATAATGGTTACCAATTGTGAGCTAACTTCAGTTCAATTTAACCCAATAAATATTTACTGAGCACCTGCTTATGTGCAGTACACTTGTTTGAGTTGTTCTCTCAATGGGAAAGTACCTGGCAGGTTCAAGTCAGAAGGTTAAGTGGAAGAGTCAGAATGAGAGAGGGGAGGAAGTCAGAGAGATGATGGGGCAGGATTGGGAGTGGTTATAGGGGGAGGAGGCAGATCATATAGAGCCTTGTAGACACTTGTAAACCCTCTGGCTTTCTCTCTGAGGGAAATGGAGAACCATGGTAAAGTTTTCAGCAGAAGAGCAAGATGATTTGACTCATGTTTTAAGAGTGTCATTTTGACTACTCTTTGAAAATGGAAAATAAAAGAAAAAGAAGAGAAGCAAGGAGAATTTTTTGGAGGTCAATGCAGTATTGTAGATAAGAGGTAATGGTAGTCTGAGCCACAGTGAGAGAAGTGGAAGTAAAGGTAAACTCAAAAGGGAATTTCTGAATGATTGGATGTGGAGTGTGAAAACAAGACCCAGCAGTGATCCTATGCATTTTGACCTGTTCTGTTGTAATGATGAAGTTGCCATTAGTTGACATGAAGAAGGTTTTGAGGGGGAGAAAATCACCAGTTCAGTTTTTGATATGTGCATCTTAAGATCCCTAAAACAGATTGTATGTTGAACTGGATAGGCACAAAAAACCCAATACCTATAAATTTTTTCCACATAAATCTCTACTGTAGGCAAAAAAAAGGGGGGGACCCATAACTGAATGGCAACAAACCCATTCTTTCTAAATATTGTTTTCTAAATAATAAAAATATGAATAAAAAGAAAAACAAAATTGGGGTGCCTGGGTGGTTCAGTTGGCTGAGCATCTGACTTCAGGTCAGGTCATGATCTCGTGGTTTGTGGGTTTGAGCCCTGCATCGGGCTCTGTGCTGACAGGTCAGAGCCTGGGGCCTCCTTCGGATCCTGTGTCTCCCCCCCTCTCTTTCTCTCTCTCTCTCTCTCTCTCTCTCTCTCTCTCTGCCCCTCCCCCACTCACACTCTGTCTCTCTCTCCTTCAAAAATAAATAAACATTAAAAAAATTAAAAAAAAAAGAAAAACAAAATAAAGATCACTGGCTTTGAAACTCTTCAGAAAAAAAATGCTTCTATTCACATAACATTCTAAATGCTTTTGAAAATTTGAGAACTAATTAGCTTTATCACTATAAAGAGATAGAGCTTGTTTGGAAAAAAAAAAAAACTAAAGGAAAAAAATGGAGAGTATTCAGATAGAGTGGACTGACTGGTCACAAATTATATTCTATACTATAAAAACCTCCTTGGGATCTGAAAAATTAATGGTTGCTGAGTGTCCAAAAGCCATACAAGTACTTCTGCAACATTTGAAAATAAATTAATAATATAAATTAAACTATATGAAATTGTCAATATTTTCAACTTTCATCAATTTTGAACTACAAAATAGCAATTAAATATGGTCCAATCTAACATATAATAAAGTTGCAAAGAAACAATCACACATTAGACAAAGGGCATGTTTTGCTCATTCTTTTCTGTTCAGAAAATAAATATTAACTTTCCACTGCCCATACAGTGGTACCAAACAGTAACTCAATAATTCATTTCAGCCAATATTTGTTGAGTTTTCATTCTCAGTAAGGTCCCTGATAGATGCTGCTGGATAAACAAAGATGAGGGAATATAGAGCTTGACAAGCTTACAATATAATGAAGATGAATAGAATGAGCACCAAAGTAATTGCACTGGAAGTTAGAGCGAGTGGGATTCCAAAAAGGAAATTTCCAAATTTCCAAGTTAAAGAATGTTTTCATGCAAAAAGTGACATTCAGCGGGAGGGATGAAGGAGCTGGAATACTTCCAATGAGACATAAAGAAATCTGAGGGAGATTAACACTGAGCTTTAAAGCTGTGTTTTAAGGGTCTTTGAATAGAAAAGGAAAGAAAGAAAAGAAAAGAAAATTTCTCAGGGCTGAGAAATGCTTCCATAACTATGCTAAAGAATCCCCAGTGCTTTATTTATTTGTTTCTTCTCATTCATTAATTACTCTGTGTTTCTGCAATCACTGTGGGGACCTAGAAGGCAAGAATTAACACTTCCACTCCAATTTCTTTTGGAACAAATTCAGGAGGATAAGCCCACATAATACACAGCAACACTAAATAAACTAGTAAGTATCTCATTAAAACTTGGAAGAATAAAATCCTAAAACGAGTTTCTTTGAGCAAGGAGTGGTACATTGTCCATTACTACTAATTTAAAATATTTAAACTATTACTTTCTCTTTATTTAAAAGGCTGCTTTTACCCTGTTATTTTAATAAGCATAAAATATATTAATAAATACTTTCATAATTCACAAGTAACCTCAATTACCTATCTCATTTTTTCCATAACTTATCAAATTCCTTAAATACAAAATAGAGGTTTTTAAAATTCGAATCCTCATCAGTGGGACATTGATACTCTTGAAAACAAAGTATAAGATACAGAACCCAGTAGATGAGTATATTATTTCTCTCTTTTTGGAAACCTTAAACTATGTACGTAACATGTCATATATATTTTTTCTTATAAAGATTCTTATAAACATATAAAAAGCTTATTTTTAAAATCATATTCTTATTTGAAGATTAGGAAAAATACAGAAGTCCTTCAAAAAGGGAGAATTATGAATAAAGAAGATGTGGTATGTGTATGATGGAACACTACTCAACAATGAGAAAGAACGAAATCCTGCCATTTGCAACAATGTGTATGTAACTGGAGGGTATGATGCTGAGTGAAATAAGTCAGTCCAAGAAAGAGAGATATCATATGTTTTCACTCATATGTAGAATTTGAGAAACTTAACAGAAGACTACAGGGGAAGGGAAGGAGAAAAAAAATAGTTTCAAACAGAGAAGGAGGCAAACCATGAGAGACTTTAAAAAAAAATTTTTAATGTTTATTTATTTTTGAGAGACAGAGAGACAGACAGCATGAGAGTGGGAGGGGCAGAGGAAGAGAGAGGGAGACACAGAATCTGAAACAGACTCCAGGCTCTGAGCTCTCAGCACAGAGATCGACGCTGGGCTCGAATTCTGAACAGTAAGATCATGACCTGAGCTGAAGTGGGGCACTTAACCAACAGAGCCACCCAGGCACCCCAAGAGACTCTTAAATAGGGAACAAACTAAGGGCTGATGGGGGAGGGGGAGGGGAAAATGGGTGACGGGCATTGAGGAGGGCACTTGTTGGGATGAGCACTGAGTGTTTTATGTAAGCAATGAATCATGGGAATCTACTCCCAAAGCCAAGAGCACACAATATACACTGCATGTTAGCTAATTTGACAATAAATTATATTTAAATAAAAGTTAAAGTTAAAAAAAATAAAATAAAATTACTCCAGACTTTTCTTTCTACAAAACTTGCTCCTTGGTGAGGCTGTATCCCTAGAATGAAAGCATAGCAACCATCACAGGCTTGCACATGACTGGCACTAGAAAAACATTTGTTGAATTGAATATGGTCTGATGAAATCTGTAACAAGTATGGACAGAACCAGTCTTAGTTGGGGAGTCAGGGAAAATTGGGGACAGAAACCCCTGCCTAGTAAGACCCTAAAGACAGAGGGAGAGTAAAGTAGTGGGTGACTGAGAAACAAATAAGGGAACTATAGAAAGAATGAGATGTGAATAAGGAGGGGGTGGAAAGAAGGAGGCTCTGCCCTGATAGAATTGGAGAGAAATGGCAACAAATCCCTGCCTCATAGTGCTGGACAGAAGTCACCTGTGGCTTGTGAGGGCCATTACTAAAACCTTATGCAGGATAATTAAAAAATGCTCATTAAGATTCATTCATTTTATGGGGCATGTGGGTGGCTCAGTCCGTTAAACGTCTGACCAGCTCAGAATTCATGGGTTCGAGCACTGCATCGAGCTCTGTGCTGACAGCTTAGAGCCTGGAGTCTGCTTCAGATTCTGTGTCTCCCTCTTCTCTCTGCCTCTCCCCCACTCATGGCCTCTCTCTCTCTCTCACTCTCTCTCTCTCTCTCAAAAATAAATATCACAAAAAGAAAGACAGCACTACTTATTAAAAAAAAAGATTGATTCATTTTAACCAGTTTGACATTGAATCTTAAAATATTTTCAGTTTAATCTCCTTGTTTTTCAGAAAAAAACAAATTCAAGTTTAGAAAGGTGACCTGAATTTTAACAATAAAATTACATAAATAATCTGTCTTCAGCCTCATAGGAAGGAATGTCTTTTAAAAAGAAGACTGAGTGCATACTGGCCATGTATTCAGCCAAGATGTTGCTGAGTTGGGTAGAGCTGGCCATAGGAGATGAAAGCATGAGCGGCTGGGGAAGAGGGGAGAGAGAGAGACAGGGAGAGTGTGAGAAAGAGAAAAGAAAGAAAGAAAGAAAAAGAGCAAGCAAGTGAGTGCACAATGGTTAGGAATAGATTCACTTTCTTTTCAAGTTCAGGTTTGTAGTTATCAATCCAGAAAAAGAAGGATTTGACAGCTACACTAGTCAGTTGGATTCTTCTCCATTAGGGACTCAACATATACACAAAACAGATATTACCTTGGTTTTTCATCAAACCATCAGGTGGAAGAATGTGCTGGGTCTTTGTCAAGGCAGAAGGGGCACGCTGCAATAAGGAGTATCATTCTTCACCAAGAACTGTCCAGTGACTGAGTGGGGTGGGGAAAATGAGAATGATAGAGTTGTAATTTAGTCTCTGTGTAACAATGTAAATTGTCGTTCTTTGATGAATGGAAATCAAAATTTCAAAGATTAGTGAAGATTCGTATTAGGATTTCCGAAGCCAGGGTCCCCATCTAACCCACATAGAGTGAGAGTAATGGTGGATAGGATGACAGGAGCCTGGGGCCCAGCTTCTGGAGTATTTAGGGTAGCCTTGTAATATACATAAAGTTAGTCTCATCTAGCTTCAAATGCCAATGATACCCATTTCTAGTTATGTGAGCCTAAATAAGACTTTTAATGTCTGTCTAAAATGTGAATAAATTCCATACTTCATACACTTATCGTAGGGATCAATTGGTAATACATGTGAAAATTTATGGCATACTTTTATGCACCTAATAAGCACTCAGTGAATATTTTCCCCTCCTTTGTATTCATGCAGTATTGTATCCTCCCTGGAAATACTTAATGTAAGGCTATCACATGAGAGCCTTCTAAGCATCTTTAAATCTAAGGAGCTGCAACAAGGCAGGGCACACACTAGGTAGATACAACTTGCCAAGGCAGCGGAAGTCCTTTGGCAGCTCTTGGAACCAGTCCTGCTACAGACCCTTTCTGACCATGATGCCTTCTTGAAAGTGAAATGGTTACAAATGGAATTTGTCCCTTAAGCTGCAGAAGTGGGAGGTAGGGAAGTGGGTGGAAATATCCAACAGTGTTTCATCAAACATATCAGAGCATTCTATGATCTTGCCATTTGGAAGGTCTAATTTCCGCTGGAGTTTCAATCAGGAAGTTGCTGTTTCAGCCAGTAGAGTGACATTTAACTGTTCCCATTCCCACATCCAGAACATATAACAAGGCAGAATATGGAAGGCAGAGCTCTAAGATCAGAAAGCTAGGAAGTCCTAGCATCAGACGGGCCCACACAGAGAAGGCTCATGCGTTAATACATAAAGATGTTTTACAGAGCAGATAAATGGGAGACAGAGTCCCCGAAGCAGTGCAAGTTACAACAATTTGTTACTCAAAGTCTGAGCCTTAAGCATTTCAGACTGGAACTGAACAATGCCATGCAAAGAGAATGGGATTTGGATATTCCTCGGTTTTAGTCTCGGTCTGCACTTACCACTGTAAGGTGATGGGGATGAGATTTGATTCCTGAGCTTTGACTCCTCAGCTGCAAGGTGGTAAAATGCCCACATTAAAGGGCTGTTGTGTGGAGTACATGAATTAGTTGTATAAAGTGCCAAGCATGAGGCCTGACAGAAAGTAGTACCTGAATAAGCTGTGGTGGTGTGGAGCAGCAGCAGGGGGAATAAAGTCCAACAACTGGAGAAGGAGTCCTTCTCAAGTTCTCCAGGAACTAAAACTTCTGGACAAGTAAGTCCAAATCCAAATGACTCAGAGAATGCCAAGGTTTCTGGTGGGGAAATCCCACTCAGTGAATACAGGCAGAGGGCAGGATTGAGGCCAAAACAGCACCCACATCAATATCAGGGACCAGCTGGAATAGACTGGAATGGACTGGAATGGAAGCAAATCAAAATTGAAGTAAAAAAGGATCCTGGGAAAGTACTGAGAAAAAAAAATCACTAAATGGGGAGTCTGCCTGGATCACAACCGTGACACTAGCTGATCAGATGACCTTGACAGGTCCCTTCATCTCCCTGTACTTCAGTTTCCCATTTGAGAAATGACAGCGTTATGTAGTTGATTTGGATAGTCCCTTCCAGAATTCAGCACTCTGTGAATCTCTTTTGTTACCCACTGTAACAACAATGAGGGTCTCCACTGGCCTTGTGCACACTTAACCTTGGCTATGCAGGGGACCCAAAGCATTTCCCCCAGACCTCAGCATCGAGGCAAGTTGGAGAGTGAAAAAAAAAAAATCTATCCTCAGACTTGCCCTAGGAATTTTTGCCCAGAGTTACAAAAAAAGATAAATCCCAGTACCCTGAAATATTTTATATGCTTATTCCAAACATTATAATGCTTCGTGGAAGTCTGAGGTTTTCAAAGTCAAAACAAAACCTATTTTGAAAGAAAAAACTTACTCTTCAGGTTTATGTACTTCTTAAAAGTAAAATGGAGTCTGGAAATTTTTCCTCTGAGATTTCACCAACAGCCAAACACAAATATTACTTCTTTGACAAATAACAGTTCTGTATTATGACTACAAAAAAAAAATTCTTGTCATAAAAATCTAATCTTGGGGAAATATAACTCTGTCTGCATGAAATAGCAATAATGGAACCAATATCTATCATTTCTGTCATTTATGCATTTAATTGCTTTACCAACAGCTCTATGAAAGGGCATATGATAGACGTGAACTGGCATTTGGCTCTCCCTTTTCGGTTTAAGAAAATTAAAGTAACTATTGAATCTCATGCAAAAAAGGCAGTTATCTTTTGAGAGTTTTGCTTGTGAGTCCACCCAAAAAACTGAGAAATACGCTGTACTTGTCAGCTTTTGCAGGGCTCTGACTGAAACCAAGAGGGAGTATTTCAAAGCAAACAGCAATAATAGTTGGTGTCAGAAGTGAAAAGAAATAAATTCCTCATTTTTGAGGGTCCCAAAGTTACAGCCTGCAACCCAGATCTACCACCAGCGGCCCTGCCCTTTTCCAAGGCTGGCATTCACCTATGGTAAGATAATAAATTTGCATCATTTTACATTAAAAAAAGTCAATTGCTGGTTCTTCATTACATCTTTTCTTATAACACGGGTTTTCTAAGATGCTGTAGACACATAGTTCTTCCCAGATTCTCTGGGTATTCCAAAAAAAAAAAAAAAAAAAGAAGATGAGAAGCCATCTACTAAAAATGGCTGGAAGTCGTCTGCATTACTACTATATTACTACAATAGTAATATCATCATGAGTAGAGAAAAGGTTGCCCAAACTATTTAATGCTTAATAAATAACCTTTGTAAAGATCATACTAGTACATAAATCGGGACCTTAGAAATGTTACACTCACCTCTCCACCAAAACTATTTCTTGGACATTTTGACTGGACAAAGTTTGAGGACAAGAGTGGCCCATCACCACCAAATTGATTTTTAACAAGTATAAATTATGCCTCAGCTAACTCCGTTATATTATCAAATGGTGGAAAAGTGTAGAAATGTGAAAAAAGCGTGGACATGTCTTTTTTCAAAGAGCCATACAAGTCATCAAGGCTTGTCAGCATGAGTAATTCTGATTCCCTGTCATGAGATATAAAATATGTCTGACATAGTAAAAAATTAATCGTTACACAAACATACAAACACAAATAGAAGTAAGAACTCTGGATCACAAGAGTAATGAATTGCAATATGATAACCTTAGGTATATACAAAACTATTATAAACAAAAGTAGTATAGAAAAGATAATCTCCAGACTTGCAAATCTCAAAGATAATAACATATTTTATATAGATCTGTATAATAAAAAAATAGCAATGAGACAATGGAAAATTTTCAAGCAGTTCATAAATAAAACATATTCAATTAGGTTAAATATTTTAATATTTTATTATAATAGTAATAGCTGACATTAGCTGAACATAAAATAAGAACTAGATGCCATATTCAATACCTTAAAATGTATTATCCCAAATAATCTTCATATAACCCTCAAAGCTAAGTACTATTTATACCCATTTTACAAAGGTTAACTTCCCACAGTTTTACACATTCTGGGCATCTTCACACCAAAGGTGTCTTATCCCTACCTCCTATAATGTTTGTTTCTGGACTTTCTTTACCTTCGACATTGATCTGTGCTGACTCTTCTAACAAGACTCAAAGAGGTGGCTGAATGGATAATGGAAAGATCATAAATGTTAAAGAAATCACAGACGTTAGAGACTAGATGTACAGTCCTTCTCAATAATATTTGTATTTTAACAGGGTCCCTTTATGATTTTATGTAACAAATGCAGAATACTCTGCTTATTGGAAGCTACTGAAAGATTTTTTGAGAACGTAAGTCTTCTGAATACTTTCCAAATGAATGAATGTATTGATCAGAACTCTAATCGCAAGTTGACAAAAATTAACTTTCAAACCTCACAATGTCCATGACCAGAGAAAACTGACTATAGAAGTTCTAATCAGGTGGTTAAAAGCTCCATTTGGCAGCTTAAGGCAGATGCCCACCACTGGATAACTAAACTGTGACCAAGGAAGACGATGAAGAAGTTGGCAGCCTCTATTCATCCTCTAAAGGACACTCTACATCATTTCTCATTCATGTGAATCTGGCTTAAGGTGACCGAAAGTGACGGATGGCTGAGCAAAACTTCTTCAAAATTTACATGCATTCCACTTCAAATGTCTTCAAATCAGAAGTTATGATCCCAGTATAAGATGAAACTTTTTAAATTTTCAGGTATTTAAAATCACCACTTTGACAATGGAGATAGGGATGGCACACAGCTGTACAGACAGGACACAATTTTCAACTCTTAACATTCCCTATCCACGGAAACTTGGGTAAGCAGCAATCTCTCCAACTGGCCTGGCTATTTTGAGGCTCAAAAGAACTAAGACACTTAATAAGTATTACTTCTCCCCCTTCACAGAGCAAAACAAACAAAACCAATTAGATGTAAATTTGCACACACACACAACTTCTCCAGCTGGTTTGGTGAAGTTAATGCAGCCCTTAAAGGATGGGCTTAATCCTCACTGTGGCTCAGATGCTGCTGAAGTGTGACTTAAAACCTGTGATGCATTTGACAAGGCCAACATTACTTGGGGCTATACAGAAGAAAGATTGCTTCTTTCCTATTGCACTTCTAATTCAGCCCCAAGTTTCTTTTCTCTCTTGATATGTTTCTTTATTACCTTCCAAATTCAGACTCTTACAGGGTCGTTGTTTTATTCATGAACATTAAAGCTAAGCCATTGTTATCCTAAAACACATTTGGGTAATCTCTAAGGGGAGTAAGAGGCAATGGTGTTGGGAGGGGACCAGTGAGCAATCGCCTACATCTTATTTTGTCTATTATCTGTTGTAGTGTCTTAAGCAGAAAATTCTCAAAACCCTTTTTTTGTGTGATGATTTCAGTAAAGGAAGCATGACAAAGCAGCTTGCTTTTAAAGACAGGAAAAAGAAGCTGTGGTTAATTCCCATTAGAAATCTCATTTCATGAGCAGAGTGGATTATCCTAATCAGAGATCAGTATTTGGTCCCAGGAGAGCCCCCAGCTGACCTCACTGAAGCTTCCTGAAGCTAAAGCCCTTTCATGCTGTCACCAAAATGCTGACCTGCAGGTGTCCTCTGAAGCTGTGCCCACAGTTCTCTGAAAACTAAACATGCAGTTCCAACACTATTGGGCTTTTTCTTCAGCTCTTCAGAAAATACTTGCAAAGGTGCTGCTGCAACACAAATTAACTTCTTTGCAATTTAAGTAACTGGTCAATAAAGTTTATTCTGAATGAACAGTGATTTGCCATCTAGTTTCCTCAATCTTCATAATACAGTTTTCCAGCCAGCTTTCTAATTCTCAGATCTGAGTAAAATTACTGTTCATCCAGAGCTCTCATTATGACATTTGCAGACTCTTTTTGTTCTTGGCTTTGTTCCTGGTTATTTCCTTGGGTGGCTGAACCAAAACTGAAAAAGACGAGCAAAAAAAAAAATGTAGCAGGGAGAGCACTGGAAAATCTCTCAGCAGAGGCTGAAATTTACTTCTAGCCTCACCTCTTTCTAGCAATTTATGATCGAAGGGTCACTTCCCCATCTGTAAAATGGGCACAGTACTTGTCCTGTTTATTTTTTTTCTAACAGTAACCCTATTTCAGTTTTGTGGGATAACTGTATGGTTTAAACAAAAATGCCAGTCACCCTTGATAAAATGTGTTGCCTAAAAACAATCCAAAAAGAAAAATTATACACATACACACATGTAGCATAAGAAATTTAAATTTTTCTGTCATACTTTATACATTAGATTACGTGACCTGTATTTATCTTTTTTATTTAAAAAAAATCAGGATTTACTTCAAAAAAGTCATTGGTATATTTAAAAGAACTACAAGAACAAAGTTCCTGATTTACTAAAAGTCTATAAATAGCTATTAACATAAAGACTATTCCTACATTCTTTTAATAAAACTAATCCAATTAAAATGGGCAGAGGACATGAACAGACATTTCTCCAAAGAAGACATCCAGATGGCCAACAGACACATGAAAATGTGCTCAACATCACTCATCATCAGAGAAACACAAATCAAAACTACAATGAGAAATCACCTGACACCTGTCAGAATGTCTAAGATCAAAGACACAAGAAACAATAAGCATTGACAAGGATGTGAAGAAAAGAACCCTGGTGCACTGCTGGTGAAAACACAAACTGGTGTAGCCAATGTGGAAAACAGT
Source organism: Panthera onca (assembly GCF_046562875.1). Classification (NCBI taxonomy): domain Eukaryota; kingdom Metazoa; phylum Chordata; class Mammalia; order Carnivora; family Felidae; genus Panthera; species Panthera onca. Next base: position 50,380,556 of record NC_138344.1, read on the forward strand.
ATGGAGGTTCCTCAAAAAGTTAAAAATAGATCTATCCTATGATCAAGTAATTCCATTATTGGGTATTTACCCAAAGAAAATGAAACCATTAATTAAAAAAGATATATGTACCCCTACATTTACTGCATTACTTACAATAGCCAAGACATGGAAGCAACTCAAGTGTCCATCTATAGAAGAATGGATAAAGAAAATGTGATATAAAAGAATATTACTCAGCCATAAAAAAGAGTGAAATCCTGCCAAGTTCAACAACATGGATGGATCTAATGCTAAGTGAAATAACTCAAGAGAAACACAAATATAACATGATTTCATTCATATCTGCAATTTAAGAGGCAAAACAAAGAAAAAAAGAGACAAACAGGGGTGCCTGGGTGGCTCAGTCAGTTAAGTATCTGACTTCGGTTCAGGTCATGATGTCAAGGTTTGCCAGTTAGAGCCCCGCATTGGGTTCTGTGCTGACAGCTCAGAGCCTAGAGCCTCTCCCTCTCTCTCTACCTCTCTCCTACTCTCTCTCTCTCTCAAAAATAAACAAACATTTAAAAAAAATAGAGGGACAAACAAACAAAAAAACATATTCTTAAATTTACAGAACAAACTGATGATCACCTGAGGAGAGGTGGGTGGGGGGATGGGTGAAATAGGTTAAGGGGATTAAGCACACATTTCTCCTAATGAGCACTGAGTAATGTACAGAATTGTTGAATCACTGTATTGCACACCTGAAACAAATGTAACATTGTATGTTAAATTACACTAGAATTAAAATTTTTTTAAAAATTAAAAAATTAAACCTATTTAAAATCATGGAAGAACATTTTCTTTGCTATTTTTTTTTACTTTTTAATATGCTTTTATAATTGGCACTTTTATAAGGCAATCAAAATGTGCATGGCATGTCTTTTTTATAGCATTTGGAGATGACTCTTGCATGAGAACCATCTCTAGATTTGATTTAATTTTTAATTGTTCAAAAGCAAAAATTATTTTAAAATGAAAGTCAAAGAGGTCATAACACAACATTACAAATATTCTAAAGGATATCATTACTTCATATGTCAAACAGTTTGCATAAGCATGTTAATTGCTTCAGAGGTACGTTTATTGGCTGATTCCATGAACAAAATAGTAGCAGTTTTTCAACAGTGCAACAGGGACTTATACAAAAGTTGTAATGATGAAATGATTTCAGAACTACATTGGATTGAAGGGATCGATGGGGCAGGAGACATTGGGAAGGGTAAAGTAAAGGAGAACAGGAGTCCTTTCTAGCTCTGCTACAAACTACCTGTGGACCACTGAAACATTTTCATGATTAATATAATCAAGTTGAATAATTATCTTAAAATGACTTTTTCAACCTAGACTGTTTGACATGTTACTATGTTACCCCAGAGGGAATTTATCTGGACAACTTCCTAAATAACCCAGGGAAACCACTTGCAGTATCTCTAGGATCCGGTAAGTTATCCACCAGGTTAATTCAGCCACTGATTTAAATTATAGCACATAAGAGTTTAATAGATCTAAACTGTAGTCAGCAAGCAGTCCTTCCACAGCCACAGAGTTAAGATGTTAGTTTGTAAGATCTTAGACCGAGATAAAATCCAAACATGAAGCAAACTGCCTCACTGACTTTCAAAGAATATTTCACAGTTGGACTTACAGAAACACCATTACTTACTCTTTTGGTCTAAGCACCAAGAATCCCTCTTATCTAGCTGTCTATGACATTTGACATCAAAAGGTGAAATAGTTGGCAGTGGTTGTTGTCTGGGGAGAGGAATCATAGGAAGTCTACTCTATCTCATTCACCTCTGTTGTTTTGTTTTTAAAATTATATTGTTTTTATAATCACAAAAAAGTCTACAGATACAACAAAAAATACTTCTAAGATGAAACAGTTGAATGGGTAATTACAACTTTTTGCCCATATTTTGTAAAAAACAAACAAACAAAAACATAAGATAATGAAACATAAACCTGGAGAGAACTGTCTAAAGATAATGTTACAAAAACTATTTGGAACAAAAACCCCTGGTCCAGACAGCAGTTCCTGCACTGCTTATTTGGTTTCCAAGACCAGGTGTGTGAGCACCATGAGACTTGAGGCTTTTTATAGAAGAAACCAATACATCTCTAGCATTTTTGTTAAATCACCATATTCTTGTTTTATAGTGTGGTAGATAACATGTGGCAGCTGTCCTGTGAGCCCTGTCCACTTTCCCTACAAAGATCAACAGACCACCGAGCCAATCCTTCAAGCCTACATTTTTAATTACAATATTGAAATAGGAAGGTTTGATTTTGAGAAGAACTCAAGTGAGAAGGTGCCTCCCTGAAACTCAGTAGCTTTGGTACTTGATGTTATAGGCTCTAAATTTCCATTGAATTAGGAAAAGCCTCCCATGTATTAATGAGTGAGTTTAACACCACATTATGTCAAAATTTCTCTGCATATTAGACTTCAAAATGCAACATGAGCTAAAACAATCCTGAATAATTCAGATCATATCATGTATGTCAGACTACAAAAAGAAAGATATTTTATCTTGAACATGAAAGATTCTAGCATAAAATGTCATTATGTTGGGACTAGAACAAAACAAAAGCATTTTAGAACACACATTCTGTGCTTGAGTATCTATCTGAAAGAAATTCTTTAATAACATAAACTGATAGAGCATATCAACTAATGTCCTTCCTCACCACTCTAGTTGTCTCCAGGGAAGTAACACAGAATTGCTAGTCAAACAACTGTCCATGGACTGCCTGCCGTGTGCCAACATGGTGTGACACGCAAAAGATGCAAGGCACAACTCCAGATCTCTAGTGCGTGAGTAAAGAATGCTACAACAGAAAACATTAGGGAACACAAGACAGGGCCAACATTGCGACACGGGCCACAAGAACTGTTGGAGAGCTACACCTACCTGTGCCATAGGCTGCAAGGGAACATAGGAAGCATTGAATTCTTGATCCCCACTTCCTTCTTCTAAATCAATCTTATACATCACTGCCAGAATTACCACCTCAAAGTGCAGCTCCTATCACATTACTCTTTCCCTCCAAAACTTGGGTCTTCCCCAATGACTCGTTTGGTTGAAAATCTCTACCCTGGTATTACATTGGTCTTCCAGCCATCTTACCAGCATCCTCCTGTTATCTCCTCACTCCAAAAGCTTCAGAGTCTAGGCAGACCTGTTGCAAAACAACAGAGAGTATGAAGAGTAGGCGTGACTACCTAAGGACATTCAGATTATAATTGGTAAAGAAATATTGTACTGGTCAAACAAAGTCTGTAATCTGCAGTCAACCTGTGGGGCCTCCACACTGCAAAAGAGGACATAATGAGCCCTTTTCCCTGAGCACCATTTCTTTCCTTTTGGTTTTCCTTGGCCTTCAATGCTCATAAACCCACATCTTCACCTTCAGGGATGATCTTTCATCTGCTTCCTCTAAGAAGCCTCCCAAATCTTCTCAAACCTGATATAATCTGTCCTTTCAAGTTTCATACCTTTGGCATTTATATTACTTGTTCTTTTAAAAACAATAATGTATGCACCTAAACTATTTTCTTTACAAAGCAGAAAGTTCCTTGAGATTAGAGAATTTCTTACTCATCTCCAGGTACACACTGCGTTAACCTTGTTAGGTGCTCAACACATTTACAATAATCTAAAATGAAAATGCAACCTGAGAAAATAGTTTTTAAGGTACTGCTCATGTTACTTACAATCTATATGACACAGAAAGGCATGTGCATGTGGAATGATTTTTTAAATTAGTCACATGGGAATTAAATAAATGGCAAGATAGTCTATGTGGAAATGCCAAGTAAATGGTATACCAGCAGGACATGGTGTCAGTTTCAGAGGAAAGTGAGACCACTGAGGACTGGGCTGGACATGAAAGGCTTTAGGAGGTGGGATGAGACGGGACCTGAGCTAGGTACTGAAGGCCACAGAGGGTCTAGATATATAGGATAGCAAAGGAGGTATTTCAGGAGAGGAAGTTCTGATATGTGACCTTGACAAATTCACCTATCCTCTCTCAGTGAAGGCTCTGATCTGCATGATGGAAATATCTAAGTGGATAATCTCTAAAGTCTAATTTCAACAATATGGATAAAGGCAAAGTGCATGGTGTATTTGGAGACAATATGTCATAGAGGTTGAGTGTGGGTACAGAAGTCAGACAGACCTGGGTTTGTCCTGGTACTGCCACTTCCTGCATATATGACCTTAGAAAAGTTGTATAACTTATTTACACTTCAAGCGCTTCATCTATCAAATGAGAATGATACTAGTAATACATACTCTATTAGGTGGTTAGAGGATTAAATGGGATAATGCAACAAAGTACTTTGTACAATAGTTAGCCTTTTAAATGCATAGTAAAATCCAGCTATTATTTTTATTATAAGAAATATGCCTATTTGAGAATCTATAAGAACACTGAGTTAGACTTTTCCTAATTTCCCAGAACTTAAAGCTAAGGACCAACAGCCAAAAAAAGCACATTCTGAAAACCCTTGAAACGTTAGACACTCCTTTAAGGCTTTTTAGAGGTAACTAAGCTATGTTATCTATCCTACAACCATTACCTCATGACAGTCTACACTAGCAGAGGAATGTGCAATGGTGGGGGTATGGGAGTGGAGGAAATTTCAAAAATATAAGTCATCTGCCAGGGCAAGAGTTTCATATTATTTTCCCCTCTCCTCTCCATAAAAGGGGGAGGGGTGCTTAATCCTCCCCCAAAGCCAAGTGATGTCATCTCCAAGAGATTTACTCAGTACACAAGGGTAACTGATCTTTCATTTCATGTTTGGAATATATCAGCATATAAGATGATTTGCCTTTGGAACCTCTTTGAGCTGAGGAAGAGGACAAGGGGGACATGGGGATAAGGAAGGGAGGTGGCTGTAGAGCAGCTAACAATCCCACAATTCGGTAAGGAAAACACAGAAGGCATCGACAATGAGTTGATAGTAGAGAAACAGGTACAACCCCGGAAAGAAGATTACAATGACCATCAAAGAAAAAGGGATTTCCTCCCCCTCCTTAACACACCTAAGGATCTAGAACCAGGGAAAGAAGATAAAGAGGAGGGCAAGAACATCCTAAAGATCTCCAGGACACAGATGAAGCCTATTAAATGGAAGGGAGGAGATAAAAGTAGAGTTTTATTTATTTTTAAGTTTTTTAATGTTTATGTTTTGAGAGAAAGACACAGAGAAAGAAAGATAGAGAGAGAAAGAGTGTGTGTGTGTGTGAGGAAGAGGTGCAGACAGCGAGAGAGACAAAGAATCCGAAGCAGGCTCCAGGCTCCAAGCTGTCAGCACAGAGCGCCACGTGGCGCTCGAACTCACAGATCGCGAGATCATGACCTGAGCCAAAGTCGGACACTCGACCAACTGAGCCACCCAGGTGCCCCATTAGGTGTCTGTGCTGACAGCTCGGAACCTGGAGACTTCTGATTCTGTGTCTCCCTCGCTCTCTGCCCCTTCCCCCACTCATGCTCTGTCTCTGAATCTGTCTCTCTCTCTCTCTCTGTTCAATATAAACAAACATTAAAAAAAATTTTTTTTTTAAAAGTAGAATTTAAAAATTGCACTAGAGGGGAGTTTTTAAGAACTAGACTGACCAAAAAGCCATGGAACCTGATGGATTTGTCATTTAAAGAGCTTTAGCTTGCTGAAGAAAATGGAGAAAATGTGATTTCTCCCCAACAAGGTCAGTTATAGGTATAATCAACCTAGAAAAACAATAAGATGTTATACTGCACAGGTAAATTGAGCCCAGATTATGAGCATCTTGAATTATTAGCATTTGAAATTTATCCTGAAGGTCATGGAGAATAGCCAAGGTTTGGGACCAGGTCAGTACAGACCTTCATGAGGATTAATTGAGTTGTAGCGTGTACGGTAAATTAAAAATGCAGAGCCTACAGACATGGAGCCTGGAGAGGAAGTTGTTACAGTTAGTCTGATGACTCATAGTCACTGAGGCTTTTACACCCATGTGATGACTACTGAAATGGAATAGAAAGGACAGACAGCACTGGTGTTTGGCATGCAGAATTTAAAGATCTTGGCAACCATCCAAATCTGGAGATAACAATAAAGGATAGCCAACTTGATTTAAGGTTTTTGAACTTAGATCATGATTACCATTGTCCACTACTAACAGCCCCACCTCCCCGCATCTTGTATCGGAAAGAGAAAAAATAAGCTATGGATGGTAGTCATTTTAAGAGAAAATATGAAGAGATCAAGGTGGCTGGCCTAGAGTGATTTCTCCTTTCCAACTCATAAAATCTTCACTCCTAACCCCACAACTTCCTGTGAAAGATGCTGTGACCATCACTCCCTTGTTCTCCCTGCTCTGAGAATAAAGCTGGTGTAGTATGGCAGAACTTACCGAATGCTGAGGCAGAGATAAAGAAGATACATGGCTCGCTAGGGCATTTGACTGTGAGTCCAGAAACATGAACAATGAGCCAGATTTCCTGAAGCTTAGATCAGAGGACACTGTGACACATCACAATAGCTGCTCTCTGTGGGTTCCCTTGAAAATTTTTGGCTTCATCCACTTCACACATCCAGTATATGGACATTTCCAACACTACCAGCTGCAGAAACCAGCAGCAGAGGAATATTCCCCTCACATATTTTTGGCGGGTAAAGGGGTACACAATTACCCGTTGAAGAGTTAAAGCATAAGCACTCACCTTTGTAATAATCCTAACTTAGTAGGATGATGTTGGGGTAGGCCATTTTAAGTGCTTGCTATAATCAAGATGCTTGGTGAAGAAGAAACCACACAAAATCAATGTTTCCAATTCCAGAATTCATAATTTCAGACCTGAACCAAGGTCACAAGCACAGACCTAGGGAGCCTCATGGCCATCTGCTGCCACCTCCCAGTTTCATCCATTTATTCAGTCATTCCAAATATATTTATTAAATGCCTAGTTTATGCCAGGCCCTGTGATCTCAACTGGATATAGCAATAAACAAAAGAGATCTGCCCTCAAGGAGTTGATAGGCTTGTCAAGAATATATCAGAGACATAAAGGCAAATGTTATACCTGATTCAAATGACCAGAGCTGCTTCTTGGAGTTATCAGCCAGCACAGATTCAAAGAGTCAGAGAACGCTTTCCAAAATTCAGACATAAGCTGAACCTAAGGGAGGAGGAGGAGTCAGTGAGGGAGAGTCATGAATTAATACTCCAGGCACGTGCAAATGCTCCAAGGCAGGAATACACATGGCTGAACACAGCATGAGCAAAGGTCAATTAGTATTAGTGGGGAATAGAGAAAAGATGGTGTGGGGGTTGACAGAGGAAGTGGGGCAAAAATTAGGAGGTCAAAAAGACATTCCAGGAGCCATATCATAAACAAGGGCCTTTGTTAAAGAATTGACAAGGAATCCAAGCCATCAAATCTATTTGGGGAGGCAGGTAACTTTGGACGTTAAAAGAAAACGAATTAAAGAGAATATGATTGGCAGCTGGGAAACTACCGGGGGAGAACAGGGGTGGCTTATGGTAGCAGAACTGGAAGAAAGGAATAGATTCCAACACTAGCATCAAGAATGATTTGCAGGCCGTGGTCCTAATTATATGTGAGAAATGAGGGAAGGAATGGAGTCATCCTTGAGTAGATACATGGCATGATGGTTCAGAGCAGAAGCTCTAGGTCTCCCACTTATTAGCTGTGTGGCTTTGGCCAAACTTCTTAAGTCCCTTGATTCACTCATTTGTAAAATGGCAATAATGACAAGACTTGTGTTACAGAGTGGTTATGAAGATTAAATATGGTAATGCACATAATGTGCTCAACTATCACCTGGCACATATTAGATGCTTGTATTAGTATATAGACTCACTTGCTACTGAGCCATCTCACTGATGGCCACAGGCCCTTGATTTTGTTGCTCTGCCATCAGTGAGATCATTCATGCACATGGCCCATGAAATCTCCATTCCAGCTAGTGGGGGAAAAAAAAAGAAAAGAAAAAAAGGTTTAAAGGAACAGCATGCACAGCTAAAATTCAGGAGTTGTGTCACTATAGAAAAGAAGAGGATGAAATCAGGGGACAGTGAACAGCTAGCAACATTCAATGTATATCAACATTATATAAAGATAGAAAATAACTGTTTGAATGAGAAGAAAAACTGGAAAAAAGAATTTCTAGTGCATGAGACTTGGTGAACTTAAGACATAAAATATCTCCAATGTTTTACTGAAGGAGAAGGATTTAGACAAAACTGTGCTATAGAAGGATAATGAGGAACTCAAAAGATTTGATCTCCATGTAATAAGGATATTGATAGAATTAGTTAATGTATTTGGAACAAAGATAAAGGAACCCTCAAATCTGATTAATGAACTGTTTTCCAGGAGAGGAAAAATATATCTGATATTCAGGTAAAAATGAATAAGCTCACAAGGGAGTCGTTATGGATTCCTCTTTTTATAAAGCAATGTATGACAGCATGGAGAAAAATAATGATTTTCTTCTTATTATTAAATATCTTCACAAGAAAACAAAATCATGAATGATTATACCAGTGTGTGAACAATTGCTTTTAGGTACTTCATGACCTATGTGATATCTCACCTGAGACTCACAACCCAGAAACAAGTTGCGCTGGCTCCTTCATGATTGCAAAGGTTTGCCACCCCCATGTGGTGGTCCTCTGTGACTGCAGGAACCATTGGTCATCCACTGCACTAAAGATTTATACTTTTCAAACCCCAACTCTGACCCAAGATCTTTATCTCTGATCCAATATGGTGGACTAACAGTTACCTTTCTGTCCTTAGGATTATTCTTGCTATTAAATCTTGGTCTCAGTGAAGTCTCTATAGAAAACTTCACTTTTTATACATCCCTGAGTAATGGAATTGAATCTATTACTCAGAATCTATCTTATTTCCATCCCTCCAGACTATATGGGTCATTTTTAGCTCTTTATGGTTTGGCCAGAAGCAAAAATCAACCATCCTAACTGCCTGTGGTCTCAACAAGATAAGATATATGACTTTTTGTGGATAGGGCACTTTCCCAAGCAAGAATACCTTGTACATTAGGCAAAGAGAAGGACCCTACTGGGGCAGCCTGCGCAAGCTATAAGGTCTCCCTGAGAGTCCCTCTTCTGACCCCTCAGCACAGTTAAGAAGACATTGCCAGCATTTAGCCTCCAGATCCAGGAAAGATAGCACAGGGCTTAGATGAATCATTAATTCTTCATTAATTCTTTTGTGATTAAGAACTAGACTGCCAGTCCAAATGGCCTCTGGCTGCTTTTTTTGTTGAAGTCCAATCGTGTAATACAATTTTTCTGCCCATTGCTACCAAAGTGAGAGTGCATTGAAATGTCCTCCACCCTTCCCTGCCTACTGCAAATACAGTCAAGTGGTCAGTGGAGATTTCTGGGGATTAGAAATCAGCAAATTGGCCATTTTCTATTCATATGTAGATTAATGTGATAGAGGTTTGTAGTATAACCTTGAACAAGGAAAAGATTGCACCATAGCAAAGACTGTAATGGTTACTATTTTCAGGAAATAGGATTTAAGTCATGTTAATGGGCAGGAAGGAAATCAATCCTTACAGTGGCAAGGTGTATTTATTCTCAGACACTTAAAAAAAAATAAATAACAACCACCAGGGCGCCTGGGTGGCTAAGTCGGTCAGGTGGCTGACTTCTCAGGTCATGATCTCATGGTTAGTGAGTTTGAGCCTCACGTCAGGCTCTGTGCTGACAGCCCAGAGCCTGGACCCTGCTTTGGATTCTGTGTCTCCCTCGCTCTCTGTCCACCCCCACCCCCACTCCCACCTCACTCGTGGTCTGTTTCTCTCTCTCTCTCTCTCTCTCTCCCTCAAAAATAAATACACGTTAAAAATTACAAAAAAAAAGAAAGAAAGAAAGAAAGAGAAAAACCACCACCATCCACAGGACCAAAGCTCTCCCCCCATTCCATCCCAACCCTCCCTCAACTACTCAGATCTTTCCCATCTGTAGTTTTTTTTCAGAAGAGAAAGCCATCAACTGTCAGTGGATGCCTTGAGGTTCTGGAATTATGAAAGAACTAGTTCTAGTTCTAGAACTAGTTCTAATGAAAGTGATTTTCATTAATCCATAGAGAAGTAGGGGCACTGAGACAGGAAGGAACATAAGAAGGGCTTAGGTAATGAGAGCAATTGCATCAAAATCAAGCACTGTTAATCTTTTATCCAATTAGTAAAAATTACATTTTATTGTAGTTTTAGTTTTCATTCCTATTATTACTAGAGATGAGCATATTTTCTCATGTTTATTGTTCATTTGCAGTCTTCTGTAACTGCCCATTCATATCCTTGGGTCTCCAGCCTGATGTTAAATAATAGTAATGAGTGGGCATCCTTGTCTTTTTCCTAAATTTATGGGAAATTCCTCTAGTGTTTCTTAATGAGTATGATTTCTGCTGTTAACTACTGATTTAAAAAAAAAAACTTTTAAAACTAAGCATATTTCCTTTGATTTACAAGTTACTAAAGATGTTCCTCAGAAATGGATGTTAAACTTCATCAGAGGAACTTTCTAGCATCTATCATGTACTTTCTCTCCTTAATTACTGATGTAGTGAATTACTTTAATAGATTTCTAAATGCTAAGCGATCTTTGTATTTCTGAAATATAGCACAGTGTTGTTTTAATATTGTGCTAGATTATATTAGATGGCTGTCATTAATATTTTTGTTTCTATGTTCATATATAGAAGTCCACAAATTTCCTTTTTTTTGGTGCTCTCTTCCAACATTTTTAGAACTAAAACATACCATTTTCATAGTATGAATTATTAATTTGTATATATTTATCTATGTTTTGCAATAGCTTTAATATCTCAAATTTTTGTGCCTTACAAATTGAATTGGATTTGCTCTCCAAACATTTGGATCTGATACCTATGGGTCAGGGGTGAAGAGGGGAAAGAGCTCTTTGATTTATAGTTTCTAACTATTCTTTAGAGTTTCTTTAGTTATAGTTTCTAACTATTCTTGAGTACAAATTGCTAATTTTTTCAGGAAGGGTATTCATTTGAGCTATATTGTCAAATTTATTGATATAAATGTATGTAGTTAGTACTCATTTAAAATAGTTAAATTTCTTCAAAATCTAAGTAAATAATTTCCCATCATGGATGTTGTTTATCTGTGTTGTTTAGATGGCCTTTTTAAAGAAATAGCTCTGGAAAGAAAAAGAAATCACTCTGAAGATAAATATTTTCTTTTCTGTTTCATTAATTTATGCTCTCATCTTCATTAATTCTGTTTTTTTTATTTCTTTAGTATTGCAACTTATCTGCCTTCTGAGGCAGAATGTATAGCACATACATTTTGAATTGTTTTGCTTTCCAAAAATATAGTTTTAATACATTTTATTTTTTACTCCTAGTTATTTATAAAGATTAATTTATTGTTATAACTTTGATTTAATAACATCATAATTTCAGAGTACTGAATAGGAATAATTGAAAAGTTTTCATTACTACCCTTGCTACCACATAGTTTTTACTTGCCTTGTTAACCTGAGTTTTTAGAAGAGTTTTTTTTTTTAAATGCTTTATTTGCAATTATTTTACTATCTTCCTTTACTTTTTTTTTTTTTTTAACATCTTTTAGTCATTGATTTCTTGTTCTATTGCTGTAGTTTCAGGATTTCCACCTTAGGGGATGTATTGACATTTTTTTCTTTTGGCCTAATATATAATCAATTTTGTGTGTGTGTGAATGTTTCATAGTCAACTTACTTTTAAGTGGAGCCAATTGTTAGCAATTTTCTATATTTACAATTCAAAAGAAAAGAAACAGACACATAGAAATTTAATTTTAGAAACAGATTTTCAAAGCTATATCAAGAAAAATATAGCCTGAGATTCAAAATAGATTTTGATAGATCATTAAGTTACGGAGTTCAGCAGTCCCCAGATCTGAGCCTTCATCGTCCTTACTACCCAAGTCACTGTTATGGACTGAATAGTGTACCCCAAAATTCATATGTTGAAGTCCCAGTCCTTAGTACTTCAGAATGTAGCCCTATTTGGAGAAAAGGTCTTTAAAGAGATGATTAAGTTAAAATCGGTCTCTTAGAGCGGGGACCTAATCCAACAGGACTGGTGTCCTTACATGAAGAAACACCAGGAGTGTATGCACAGAGAAGAGGCCATGAGAGGACACATTAAGAAGATGGCCATCTGTAAGGCCAGGAGGGTGGCTTCAGGAGAAACTACCCCTGCAGAAGCCTTGATCTTGGACTTCCAGCCTGCAGAATTGGAAGAAAGCAGTTTCTGTTGTTTAAGTCACCCACTCTGTGATATTTTATTATGGTAGCCCTAGCAAACTAATACAATCATCCGTAGACCACAGTTCCCATACACCCTTTATAACTGAGACCAAGTGCATTTGTTACTATCAGCCAAACCTGCACCATTGCTTTTCTTAGGGTAAAGAAATACCTCTCAGTACTCATGTGTTCATCAACATTAAAAAAAAATGGTCCAAAATAGATCACTTTACTCATTATGCAACTTGCCTGTTCCCAATAGGTATTAACACATTCCTTTACTTTGCTCATTCTTTTGTCTCTGCCTGAAGTTTATTAACCCCACAGCTGAACAAACAGGTCACTAGCTGGTCCAAGGCTATGAATTCAAGTCTCCTAACTCTTGGCTCCACATCCTTTCCACTCACAGAAATACTCATTTCAAAGACTTAAAGATTTGTCTAAAGAATTTACTATTCTCTCCAGCCCTACAAATAGAATTGCATGATAAGCAAACAACTATCCTTCAAGCTTTTGTGAAAATGAACATTTCTGAAGTCCTGAGGTCTGATACCTTTTCATATAAAAGGAATCAGGATTACTTTAAAATAACACAATCTAGGAAAAGGGTACTTTTCAGGCATATCTGTACGTACAATTCTGAAAATGCCATTGGTTTATACAGGTCAATCCTCTTCTGGTGAAAAACAGAATTTCTTAGCTCTGAAATATTTAAAGATGTAGCCAAGGCAGAAAGAACACTGAAAGTTTAAAATTGAAATTCACTTGCTACAGGAACAGCTTGAGGCCTGTATTACCTTTAATATTCCTTTGACTAAAAGCCATTATATAATTACACACTGTCTTTGCACTATAAATCAATAGAACTCATATTAAGTAGCTTTCCTTTGAAGGGACTGAAATGAGAATAGGATTGAGAAAGAGTGAACAAGAGAAAAGGCATTTGTTGTTTTTTCCTGTTTAAAATAACTTTTATTATTTTTTTGCTTCTTCCACGTCCGTTCAAAATAACGCAAATAGGGAAAAAGGAATAAAATGCCCATCTATAATCTCACCAGCCCCAGTAAAAACCAGAATTGCTAATTCAATGGACATATATGCAATCAGTTTTATAGAGACATAAATATTATTTTTAATTGAAATTGTTTGAATTGTATTTTAAGTTGCATGTACCTAGACGAAGACCCTGAGACAAGGATTTGAGTGCTAGTCATTCACCTCAGTGATGACATCAGGAAACACAGGTAGGAAGGTAGAAAAGTGAGTCAGGGAAGACAAAGCAGCCAACAGAGGGTACATTACCTGGGAAGTCATCACTGTGGATTCTTGGATCTGATCCCAATGAGGAACTCTGGGAGTCAGTATGGAGCACTTCAGCAAAAGAGTGTGTGACCTGGGCTATTTGTACATGAACTCCATCAATTATTGGGCAAGTACGCATCCAGGAGCATTATTCTTTAGCATTCTGGCCTGCTAAGCACCTGGACAAAGAAAACTCAGGCAAACAGAAGTAGAATCCAGCAATTAGAAGTCGAGCAAGCATAGACTGAAATAGTGAGGGTGAAGGTACATGGCTGTGACACACACAGCATCTACCACAATTTCACATGTTGTTTGATAACCTGCTTCATTTATATATTATACATTGGATTTCTTATATGACATTAAATAGTCTGAGTAAGATGTTGTCATTCTTTTTGTCTGCACATTCGGCTACTGAGTAACTACATCAATCTCTGTTGACATTTGGGGTTTCCACATGTTTCATTTTAATATAATTATTGTGATAAACATTCTTGTATTATAATGTTTTATGCAACTATAGAAATATTATTACTATAAATAGCTACACTTGAAGTCACTGCTCCAGAAGATATGCAAAATTTTATGGCTTTTGGTTTGCATTGCAAAGTTGTTCTCTGGAAAGATTATATTAATTTACACATTAGCAATGTGTTGTATTTCTATTGTTTTCTGCCCAATATTGACCAAAAGGGACAGGGCTGCCCCAAAGGGCCATGGTGGTGATGGCAGGATGGGTATGCTGTCACCCTACTGGGTGTAGACGACAGAACATCCAACCAGAGGATTTTCTCCAACCTTGAGATCTAATATAATTTGCCTTGTTAGGTCTTGGACTTGCTTGGGACCTGTTGCCCCTTTTCTCCTCCCCATTTCTACCACTTGGAATAGGAATACCATTGTGTTTTGAAAGCATATCACTTGTCTGGTTTCACAGGTTCACAGTTAGATTAGAATTTTGCCTTAGCATTAGTTGAATCTTGAATCTCACCCATATCTGCTTTAAAAGACACTCAGATAAGACTTTGGACTCTATTAGACTTTAGAGTTGATAATAGAATGAACTAAAAGTGTTGGAGCTGTTGGGATGGAATGAATGTATTTTTCATGTAAGAAGGACATGAATTTGAGGGGGAGGGTGCTATAGAATGAATTGTGTCCCCACATATTGAGCCCCTGAGGGTGGGATCTTCAGCATGAGATTAGCACCCTTTGAAGAAGAGACTTCAGACTCTGTCTCTTCCGCTACCATGTGAGGACACAGCAAGAAGGTAGCTATCTGCATGCCAGCAAGAGAGCTGTCACCACCACCTGACCAGGTTGGCACTCTGATCTTGGACTTTCCAGCCTCCAGAACTTTTAGAAATCAGTTGTTTAGGCTACCCAGCCTACGGTATTTTGTTATGGCAACCTAAGCAGACTAATACATGTGGTTTAATTCCAGGTTTGAGATTTGCTGCCTCCTAACTACATACTGACAGGCACAGATATACCAGGGGAGAACAAAGTTGGAAGGACAAGATAGTTGAGCTGGTGGCATATGGGGAGTAAGTGTGGGTGAATCTTGACTGATACAAAGCAGGAATAACACAGACCAAGGCAGATATATTTCCCCCTTTTAACTCTCTTCCATGCACTGAGGTGGGATTACTCCTTACAATCTTCTGGGAAGTACTAAATATTAAGCAAACATGCCCACTGAGAAATCTACTGGCTCTGTTCCACTCACTCTGTTCCTTGCCTCAGTTCCTTTTTTCTCTTTATCTTACCACACACAAATGCTTGTACCTCTTTAGGCAGCAACACTTTGACTGCTCCTCAGGCCCTCCTTTCTAAAGGATCTGTGTTAACTAACACATCTCTTATAAAGACTTTACATTTTGATGGGAAAAAAAAGTCCAACAAACTTCCAGAAAATAAAACTAATATGTCTAAAACTATTGAATAGGGTCATTTTATGTTTGAGATGGCTATTCAGATATTATTATCTTTTAGAAAGGAAGCAATAAAGTTTCCAATCATACCTCTGAATAAAACATGGGATGAATAATAATATATTTAATTGGACTTATATTCAAAACTATATTCAATTAATGTGAATTAATGCCAGAGTATAAACTTGATGAGAAGTCTCAACTGCAGAGTTCCTGAGCATATTCATTTTGTTGTTTATCTTTGACACAAATTTATTTTAAAATAACTGAGCTGAATGTGCAAATAAGAGGAGATGGAGAAATACATATATTATATAATACAACAAGATTTAAAGTGATCTTTCTTTAAATAATGTAAAGTATCTCCATCTTACAGAGAGTGCTAAAATGTATTGGCAACATTAATTTTCACAAAGTTAAATCTGAAGCCCTACATTTTGGTTCAGAAATTCAAACAAAAACTGGATAAAAAGAATCTATTTTAGCACAAAGATTAAATCTAGGGATTTTTGTATTACAAAATTCATGTGAACATCTTTGAGGATCTAACCTAGTCTTATGCTGTATTAATTAATAGGAGTACTTTGTTCAGATGATCCAAAAGAAATAGTCAACCATGCTCTGTTTTGTAGAATTTTTTTCAGGAATGTGGTGACCAGCCAGAAGCTGCCATGAATAAAAACACTGTGAAAATGGGGGCTCCTGGGTGGCTCAGTCGGTTAAGCATCTGACATCAGCTCGGGTCATGGGTTTGTGGGTTCAAGTCCACGTCAGGCTCTGGGCTGACAGCTCAGAGCCTGGAGCCTGCTTTGGATTCTGGGTCTCCCTCCTTTCTACCCCTTCCCCCCCGCCTCTCTCTCTCTCTCTCCAAAATAAATAAACATTAAAAAAAAACATCGTAGGGGCGCCTGGGTGGCTCAGTCAGTAAAGTATCTGACTTCGGCTCAGGTCATGATCTCGTGGTCCGTGAGTTCGAGCCCCGCATCAGGTTCTGTGCTGATCGCTCAGAGCCTGGAGCCTGTTTCAGATTCTGTGTCTCCCTCTCTCTCTCACCCTCTCCCTTTCATGCTCTGTTTCTGTCTAAAAAATAAATAAACATTAAAAAAATTAAAAAAAAAAAAACACTGTGAAAATAGTCAATATATTTAGGAAAATTCAGTCTAAAAGATTAAGGTCCAAAAAATATGTCATATGAAAAGTGAATAGATGAAAGGACTAATAATGTTTAAGCTAAAGAAGCAAAGACTCCTGAGGGAGTTGATAACTATCTTCAAATACTTGAAAGGTTATTATTAGAAAAAAGATACAGAGTTGCAGATTTTAGGTCATTCTAGGAGAGAAATTTCCATGATGATGCCCCACGATACAATGAGATAACTTATATGGCAATGAACTCTCCATGACTAGGAGTGTCCAAATGGAGGTTGGATGAGCATTTAATTCAGACATCATTATTCTGCATTATGGATGGCATAGTGGAACGTGATTGCTATGGCTCCCTTCACCTTGAGGTTACCTGCTTGAGGATCCTCAAAACACCCTTTTTTTATTTTGAAATTTTGAAAATTTCAGGTCCTACAATCTATAAAATATCATTTAAAACATATCATGATGTGAACTCACCTCATTAAATTGTGTTTAAAAAAATAATTATAGGGGTACCTGGGTTAAGTGTCCAACTTCAGCTCAGGCCATGATCTCACGGTTCGTGGGTTGGAGCCCCGCATTGGGCTCTGTGCTGATAGCTCAGAGCCTGGAACATGCCTCAGATTGTGTATCGCCTTCTCTCTCTGCTCCTCCCCTGCTTGCACTCTGTCTCTCTGTCTTTCTCAAAAATAAATAAACATTAAAAACAAATAATAATTATTTAAAAACCCACACATTTTCAAAGCTTAAGATAACTATATTATGCAACTGAACAAAATGTGCTCTTATTTTAAATGTCATTGGTGAAAAGGAATAATTAATACCCAGGAAGAGAAGATGGACTGTGCTGATATAACTAGCAGAACTGAAATTTGATTTAGGTTGGGGAAAATATATCTGAATTTTTATCAAAGCTGAGGCTATCACAGCTAGGGTGGGAATTCCAAGGGGCAGGAGGGTAGCACAGGGATTTTTCACCCTAAATCAGCAGAAAATGATAAAACCAAGGGAGTGTGCATAGCCCAAAATCTTTACAGAAAACCTAGGTCTCCAAAGCCAGGTGTGAAATTAGAAGGATTATGCAATGGGAAGACAACACAAACAGGGATCAGGAATGAGGTGTGGAGCCAAGAATCTGGACAGGAAGATAAAAAGAGTGTCTGGGTAATAGCTGAAAAATATGTTCCCTTGATATCCATTTAGATAAAGTTTTCTGAACATGAGGTTGGAATTCATGTCATAAACAATGAAAAATAAATATGAGAAAGAATTTGTTTTATAAACTGTTCTCAAAGACTTCTTCTATATGAGATTATAACCATCTGTTTTTTTTTTTTTTTTTCCTTTTGGGGGGAGGAGCTGTTTATATATCCTCTTTTATAAAATAATGATAATTGTAAATAATTTCATTTTGTTTTGTTTAACACAGTCATTGGCAATAGGAAATACTAACAAACCTATGCCAATTTCTTCATTTGTTTTCCTTTTAATTTCACTGGTCTGTGAAATTTACAAATCTGGAAACAATCAGCTCAGACCATCCATTCCTGCTTGCAATTTGATTTTGTGAGGCAAGTTAGGGTAATAAACTGTGTTTGATTTGAAAAAAAAAAGTTTGAAAACAATTCATTTTGGCAAATGCAATCAATAACTATACAAATTAATGCCTTCATACCACACAACCATACTAATGTTTAAATATTCAACATTTTAAAATAACTCAAAATATTATAAAGACTACCTAGAGTTATTTTTTATTTTATTTTGTTTTTCTCTGTTTATTAACGGTATTGGTGAATGCATGATAATTAGTGTTATTGCCCTGTAAGTAGTATGCACTCGTTTACAAAGTACAAACAAAAGAAAAGAAAAATCAAAGTTAATAATTTTTGATATCGAATACAGCAGACTTCAAATATTAAACAAAATTACCAATGGATATTTCTAAATGCATATAAGAACTTCTTATAATATTTCAATCTCAAATAAAAAATATATATGGCATAAATTACAGCTTGAGTCATGAAACTATGATGGAACCCTGCTGGGTATTTATTCAAACCAATGTATCAATTCTTTTGAAGATTAAAATAAATCATGAATATGAACTTTATGCATATTTACACTTGTAGAATTTAAGAGGCAGTGCATCAGCCATTATGCCACAGACAAGCATTATTTTTCTGAGCCTGTTTCCAAATCTCATTATGAGACAAAAAATGAGACAATGAATGACATACAACTCTGTTGTTTTTATCATTGAAGATTTTATCAGTCATGTCAAAATACTAAGATGAAATCAAGCATAATTTAATGTAATAATATTCTCAGGCAAATGATTCAAACCACATATCAAAATCTTATACTGTTTTATTTACATTGTTATCTTCAATTTTCACTGTGGAAACATGCTATAAAACAGAGTTCGGATTGACAGAATACTAGATAATATATTTCCTAGTCTCATTTCTATATAACCACCAATATTATAGATGTACACATCAAAAATGAAGAAATTAAACATGAAAATATGATATATAACTTTCATATAGAGCATAAAAACAGCATTTCTGCAAGAGCTGAGTTAGAAGCCCCAAAATAACGTGTGTCATTTTCTTATATTAACATGCTCCAAATTAAGAAAGCAGCATGTTAAGTGTAAATCTTAATTTATGAACTGCCTTTGGGAATGAAATAAATTCTGGGTGACTAAGTTGTTTTAAAAATAACTTTGCATACATTATTTTAAACAATTTGAGGAAAACCTTCATGCCACACACTTTCAGCCTGATAATATGTCACCCAAGGAAGCTGGTTTATCATGTAACAGTCACATGAAATCATTTCATTTTTCACATAATTTTCCTCCTAATACTATGCCAAAATCTGAGGAAGAAATGGAACTATTTCTCTGCACAGCTTTTCCCCAGCAGACTGCCATTGCCAGGAGCGGTAGGTTAATAATAGATGCTCAGTGACAGAGTACTATTGGTGTTTGGCAGCACAGAGCCTGAGGTTAACACAGGGTCACTTAGGGTCATTCTGCTCAATAAATCTACAATAATATTTTGCTAGATATCTCTTCCATGGCGTTTGAAAAGTTTAATGTCTTCTCTCAGATTTCTGAAAATTCCCAGGAGTTTACATTCCCAAATCCGATTCCAAGCTTCTACTCCTAATTTTAGCTCAGTTTCCATCTCTTGCAGGCTATTTCTATTCTGCCCGGTGCCAATGCAGATGTGGAAACCAACACTCTTCCTTAATTCTGCAAAATTTACAGAACTCATTTGCTTTTGTGTCTCTCTCCTCAAGATTTGAGGTATTGGAAGTGTGTACATCACAGAAACACAAATAACTTAACATTCAGTATTAGGGAGTCTTCTTTCTCAAATACCTCCTCCTTCCTTATCTTTGCCTCTTCCTTCCTTCTCCTCCTCATCACCACTTTCTGGATTTTAAAAACCTATACCCTGGGCTCCAGCCTCCCAGCATGCTATTTTATTTTCCATTCTAGCTTCCTTTTCCCCTCTTCTTTATTATTTCCTGTCTTTTTTGACCCTTAAGCAAGTAAAATAGAAATAGCTCATTTTTTTTTTAATTTTTTTTTTCAACGTTTTTTATTTATTTTTGGGACAGAGAGAGACAGAGCATGAACGGGGGAGGGGCAGAGAGAGAGGGAGACACAGAATCGGAAACAGGCTCCAGGCTCCGAGCCATCAGCCCAGAGCCTGACGCGGGGCTCGAACTCAGCCCAGAGCCTGACGCGGGGCTGGAACTCACGGACCGCGAGATCGTGACCTGGCTGAAGTCGGACGCTCAACCGACTGCGCCACCCAGGCGCCCCGAAATAGCTCATTTTTTAATGCAGATTAGCTCAAATTCCTCTTAACACTGCCCATGACAGTAACTATAAAACCAACATCAAAGTAATTCATTTAGGATTCAAAGGTGTTTCTCAGTTTAAAGTCTCCCATCTAAAATTCAAAATTACTTGGACTAATAAAACCTTAAGTTGCTGTAATTCAAATATCCTCTGCCGCATGACCATGATGAGGAATACATTCTCTGAAAATGACTTCAGGCAAGCAGCTTCTATCAAATACACATATCTGAGGGAGCTGGAGGCATAGGCCAAATCACGGCATATAAGCAGAAATCAAGGTTCATGAGCCTGGATGTGCTTGGGTATGTGTGTGGATCTGAGTCAAATATTCTTACCTTTCCCTTATATGCTAAACCACTGGGTTGTGGGCATATCAGTTACTAAGAGTATCTTTTAAAGTTCCAATGAGTTTTCTCACAATTTACTCAGATATATAATACTCTTTTCTCTATTTTACTAATAATTGCTCAAAAAAGCAGATAACTTGGTTTCCACTCAATCACAAAGGAGTACCAGAAGAAATATTTTAAACAAATGAAAATAAAAGCCCAATATAATATAATTTGGTGGGCAGGGGCATCGTTATGGACTAAAAAGAAAAATCTAAGCTTCTACTTGAAGAAGCTAGTAAAAGAAGAACAAATTAAACCCAAGGTAATTAGAATGAAAAAAAAAATAAAGAACAGAAACCAGTGAGATAGAAACTAGAGATAAATAGAGAAAATCAATCCAAAACATAGTGAAAAACCTCTAACTAGACTGATCAAGAAAAAGGAATGAGGGGAGAGGTGCCTGGGTGGCTCAGTAGGTTAAGCACGTGACTCTTGATTTCGGCTCAGGTCATGATCTCGTGGTTTGTGAGCTTGAGCCCTGTGTTGGGCTCTATACTGACAGCGTGGAGTGTACTTGTGATTCTCTCTCCTTCTCTTTCTCTCTCTCCCTCTCAAAATAAATAAATAAACTTTAAAAAAAAAAAAAAGCAATGAGGAGCAAAGCAGGAGAGAGAAAGGGAGGGGAGGGGAGAGAGACAAAGAGACAGACAGAGAGAGACAGACAGACAGACAGAAGGATATTGGGAGAGACAACACAAATTACATCAGGGATGAAATGAGAGAACATCACTAGAGACTGTCCAGACACCAAAAGAGTGATAAATTATAAATAATTTTATGAACATTAATATGACAACTTAAATGAAATGTCATGTGCCCATCCTCAATCACTTTAACCTTATGAAGTGCTTTGATTGGCCCAACTTTGGTTATATGTTCACCTCTTTCACTGGAGGTTCATTCAGATTCACTCAAACTACATGGGTTAGGAATGCAAATGAGGTACTTACCGAGTAGGTGAAGAAACCATATCTACTTCACCACATGGTTCATGTTTAACCATATTATTTCATCTTTGCCATTTGTACCATTGAATGGTCCCTGCCTTTAAGTCAATTTCTCTACACCTTCCTCCAGGGGAAAATGTAGAATACAAGCCAATGAGATATCTTGCCTAGTTCTTGCTCCATGATCTTTCTTTTTGCTAGGCAGGGTCAGTTGACATTTTCCATAGTTCTTGACACAAATTCATAACTGCTAAAAGTTAAAATCCTGCAAATCCAATTCTGTTCCAAATTATAGAATTAATCTTGAACTTGGTCACTGGAAAGTCAAGAAGTTAAAATTTTTCACATGAGGTCTCTTCACCTAGTTGTTCTTTTTTTTACTTTGGGTCCAGGTACGCCAAGTTCCTTGGGAACTTTCTTTGGTCCTAACATCATGGTCCAAAACTATACTCAAATAAGTTTCTGTAGGCTAAGACAACGGCTCTGCTTAGTTCTTTCCATCAGTACTATTCACAACCCTCAGCGCTATAGTTGGGCCCTACCCTTTGAGATTAGATTTTCTAGAGCTAGCTCACATACACAGTCACTGTGCCTATCTTCTAGCTCTGCTCCATAGCCCCTTCTTTCACGTTGGTTTTGTAGTTGTGTACTCTTTAACCTATTTGTCTGTTTGAGTTTTCCATATTGCTCTAAACTGAACATTCTGGCATCAGTTTTTATATGATCAGTTTAAAGAGCTTTCTCTGAAATTGCTTAAACTTTATATATCAGGCTCACTGCCTCATCTTGTGGTTTCACACCTGAATGATCCAAATCAGTATGATCTTGAAAAAGTCAAACACTAACATGGTGACAAACATTCTTCTCGGAATTCCTTATTGGCAAAACTCTAGCAGGACTTCTATCAGTTCAAGCCCATGTCCCTACAATGATGATCCCAGTCTCCTTAAAATGCCCAAGAAAGCCCAATGCTCCCAAAAGAAATTGCTGTTTGTTCTAGCCAAAATCTGACTATAGGATCCCGATCTCCTTTTTCTGGAACATTTGCTTTAGAAAACTTGCAGCTGTAAACCTTTCCTCTATACCTTTGAGATGTATCTTCTATAACCCAGGAACGTCTTTCTTGAAGACCTAGGAGCCATTCTTTTGAAATGTAATCAACAAGATAGCGTCCATCTGTGTCTCCCAATACCTGTGTGAGGGTAGGAGCTTAACTTTGATTAAGTACCAATTAGCAAACGCAGCTGGCCTAGTCACATAGATAAACCTCCCCAACCCCAACCAATACCTTTCAGTACTTTTCCTTTAGTATACTCCAACATTTAAAAATCTGTTTTAGCAGATATGAGCTCAGTTTACACTGAAGTCTCTATCCTACTGCAATAGCCTGAATAAAATCAATCTTTCCACCTTTAACAAAAGGCCAGTTGTTTATTTCTTTTACAATGGCCAAATTTCCCTGTCTCACATATAACCTTGCCTTCTACTTCACAAAGAAAATTTAAATTATCAGTAGTGGCCTCACTCATCTTTCTGATTCCCAGTCAACACACTAGTGCACACTGACACACACTTCTGCCTTCTTTCTTCTGCTTTCAGAGGTGATGTCTTTCCTGTTCAAAGCTCTTGTGTTCATTGATCTTTCCCTCAGCTGGAGCCACCTTTTTAATTCCCCCTTTTATATATCACAGCTTGAAACAGGCTGCTTCTTCTGAGCCTATCAACATACTCAGGGTCTTCCATTTTGAAAAGATTTTAAATTCTCCCCGATCCTATGTACTACTCCTGAGGCCATCAGATTTCTCTCCTTCTCTTTTTATCCATGATTCTTCAATGAGTGATCTCCGCTTTCAACTCCCATTTTTTGATATCCACCCATTTCTCATTTCACTGAAATACAGCCTCTCAACAGATCTCAGGGAATTGCTCTAATTACTAACTTCCTAAATGCTGATCCCAAGGGAAACTTTTCAGCTCTTCTTTGTTGGGCTTCTTTGTTGTATTTAAATGTGCAGTGTCTTAACTAATTCCTATAAATTTTCATTTACTCTCTTGACTCTAAGACTATATATTTTGCCTTTATTTTCATTCTCCTTTATGGAATCTTCTTTTTCCATAGGCGTATAACATTGAGATCAGGTTTCCTCTTCTCATCCATTGGTCCCTCTGTAAACAATATCATTAGTCTTATTGTTTCATTATCTATTGTAAAAAAAAAATCAGTAAAATACAAGCAAACATAGCAAAAAAAAAAACGAGTCCATCCTAAAAAGTCTGCTATATTGACCAAATAACTGACCCAATCCATTTCTCTAGAATAGAAATATTAAGGTAGCAAAAATGAAACAGAGTACTTTATATCTGGAAAATGTTTTTTTTTAATCTCCTCAACACTTTATAAATAAGCAAAACAAATTCAGGGGGATTAAATTCAAAGTCACATAGTAAAAAGTAATATTGGACTTTAATTTCTTTTTCCCCACCCTAAAGTCAATATTCTTTCCAGTGTTCAATGATTCCAAGTCTTTTACAAATGAGACTACATTTTCAGAGTGTAAAAGAAAAACACTTTACTGGAAGCTTAAATTTATGCAAATGAAAATATATAGTTTAATGTTCTCACTTATCTTCAGAATATTAAAATGGACATCAAAATAGAAAGAGGTATTATGACAGTCACTAGGTCAGCATCTTAATAGACATTTCTCTACCCTTACCTTGGCTTTGACATATTATATATGTTAAATTTATATATAAATGTCTCCAAGTGGTCCAGAAATTCTTCCTACACAGTGCAGGCCAAAGTCTACAGGTAAGAGGCAGCAACCCTCTGCGCAAAGCTTGATGTCACAATATCACCATGGCAACAATATCCCTGAAGAGAGGAGATGCAAATTTTGTCCTGAAAATTAGTCAGCTGCAGTGACAATCTTATTTACTATCTCTGGCAAATAGTACAAATCTACATAAGACCTGTGAGAATCTTCCAGTACTCGTTTCCATTAAATAAGACCACAGATCTTATTAAGTAAACAATTTTCCCCAAATCAAAATCATAAACCTATTCCTAGGGCATCTTGTGGAAAGTACCCATTTATCACATGTACTATAAACTTTTTTTAATTGAATATAGTGGTAATCTTTCCACATATTGGCTCTCAGCTATCTTATTTTTTGACCTGACTTTTTAAATGTCTATTAGCTGCCTCCAGATCTATGCATAATAAAAACAACTTGAGGAATAGGATGTGAAAAGAGTGCAGAATAAGAAAATCCATCCAAGATATATTTTAAAGTAAGAAAAATGCATATTTTTCAGTCTAACCTATGGTTGGAACTGTCAAGACCCAGCTGAAAACAATGAGCTCATTTCATTGAGAGATGGTAGGGGTAGTGGAAAAATCAGACTCCAGAGTGAAATAAACTAGTATTTAGACCCTAGTTTTGCTGATGTATAGATGTAAAATGGTCAATTCTCTTAATACCTTTTAATCTCAGTTTCTTCATGTAAAATGGGGATTGAAAATACCCCAATTTTTCAAGATCCTTGGGAACATTAGAGATAATGTATATGAATTGCTTGGTATGCAGTAGGTGTTCAAAAAAAAAAGGCAAAGGAAAGCAAATTATCGCTATTTATGAGACCATCTGTACTTTGTTTTCACCAACACCTGAGCTCCTGGATTTCTTGCATACACCTGACAGCTTGAGCCTGGACTGACCCTCTGAATCTAACACTTAAGATTATCACACTGAAATACTGGCACCTAGAAATATCTTTTGCTGGGCCAGACTGTGCCCCCTAATCTTCTCTGCTCACAGATGATGGATCCAGCTCATTCATATATGTTCCTCTTTGCCTTCCCATTGCAGCCTTGAAGGCTCACACTGACACTTCCTCAATGTCTTGGCTCATAGCTAAAATGGGGCCCATAAAGCTAATGGAAGAATAATACAAGTGTTATAAGCCCTGGACATCAGGGCAGAATGAGGTTATGTTAACCATTTGCTGCTCATCACCATTCCTTGTCCTCAGAGTTCACCTCTGGTGCCAAGTACCTTGGTTTATGACAGCTCAAGTCTCACAAGTTTCTAGTACAGGCTTTCTTTTCTCCATGATCTTTCCCAGTGTGACTTTCTAGAGTTCACTTGCTAGAAGCAGATTTCACCTTATGCCTTTCCACAGAATACTGATAAACTCCTTCACAGCAAGCTCTCAATAAATTACTTAGTTTACAACATTATCTCTATTTGGTGGAGTTGAAATTCTAATGAGATAATCTCTGAAATTCAGAATAAGAGGAAAAGTTCTCAGACATATAGTTGCTATCTATCCTTATAGCTAAAATATGAACATGCAATCTTCTTCCTCTGAGTATAATTTCATTATGCAGAAGCAATTCTGTATGCCTAAAAATAAAAATAATAATATCAATTGCTGGTTATTACATAGTGTTGAGGGAGTGGAATCTTAGTAGAGACACCCAACATGAAGTTGGAAAAGCTACTCTTTAATCCTTTAAAAGTTCATGTGGTTGCAAGTAACACATCACAGGAAATATTTGCAATTTTCATAAACTTAGAGATATGAGTCTTAATGGATAGGAGGAAACAGTAAAAGACAGGGCAGAAATAAAATACTTGCTAGCAATAACATGTAGAATAAGAAGCTGGTGATTAGACTTAAGTGTTCCAAAATTCTCGTATAGAGTTATTAATTAATATTAAGCATTATTAAGCTATATATGCATATCAAAATTTGACTAGCAACCTTTAAAAAAACAAGCAAAAACAGTGTATATAACTTCCAAACAGAAAGAGCCAAAACCTTATCAATTCAATGAAAGTGAGACAGGGGGAAAGTGGAGGAAAAGAAAAAGAACAAATAGGAAGCACCATAAGCACCATATAAGATGTTAGAAATAGACCCAGACTCACAGTAATTTTAATAATGTAAATGAGCTAAAAAAAAAACAACAAGTTCACAGTAGACTATCATAGTAGGTAACAAAATTCGCAGGCTGTTTATGGTAGTCAAAGCTGAAACATAAAGACACTAAAAGGGTGAGAAAAAAAGGATGAAAGCTGGTGAAGCTATATTTTATCAGAAAATATTCTTTAAGAATGAAAGTATTCTTGAGGCACCTGGGAGACTCAGTGGGTTGAACATATGACTTTGGCTCAGGTCATGATCTCACAGTTCATGGGTTCAAGCCCCACATTGGGCTTGCTGCTGCCAGCTTGTCAGCATGGAGCTGGCTTTGGATCCTCTGTCTCCCTTTGTCTGCCCCTCCCCAACTTGCGCCCTCCCAAAAATAAATAAATATTAAAAAAAAGAATAAAAGTATTCTTACTAATAAAAATTGTCACTAAAGATTATAGTGGAGTAGTTCTAAAATTACATTAGGTATATTATAGAATTGAACAAATAAGTAAATGTGGTATTTTGGGGAGCCAGGTTTCTTACAGTGAAAGAACACACAGGGACCACACACACACACACACACACACACACACACACAAAGTATACATATACACATGCCCATATACACATGCACATACATATCTATACATATTATATACATATTATATACATTATATATATTATATACATATTATATACATTATATATATTATATCTATACATATTATATACATACATATATATACATACACACACACACATATATATAAAATAAAAACCAAAAATACAATAAAATAAAATAAAATAAACACACTTCTTTAAAATCAAGAATGATACAAGTAGGCTGACAAGTTTGCTGGCTTGAAAAGTAAGCCTTCTAAAAAATAACAAGTAAATGAATGAATGACATAACATATGTGGGACAATTTTGGGGGGGAAAATTACAAAACTTTTGAAAGTATTAAATTAGATAAAGAATAAATATATTATGCATATAATAACAAAATAATATTTAAAGATATTGATCTTTCCAAATTGTCCCATAAATTTATGTAATTCCAATCAAAATCTTAAAACAAATTTTTCATGGAAAAATAGAAATCAATTTAAAAATTTTTGTAGAACAGAAAAAAAATGGAAAAAATATTACAAAAAACTCATGATTAAAGGAGGAAGCATTACCCAACAAAATAGCAAACAAAGATTATTAAGCCAAATTCATTTGGAGAGATGAGAGGAAAGCCTGGATTTAAAAATTTAACAAAATAGGGGGTGCCTGAATGGCTCAGTCAGTTGGGCGTCAGACTTCACCTCAGGTTATGATCTCACAGTTCTTGAGTTCGAGCCCAGCATCAGCCTCTATGCTGACAGCTTGGAGCCTGCTTCGGATTCTGTGTCTCCCTAGCTATCTGCCCCTCCCCCATTTGCGCACGTGCACTCTGTCTCAAAAAAAAAAAAAAAAAAAAAAAAAAAGAATTTAACAAAACAACCAGTAGAACACAATCCAGACCTCAGAATCTTACCAGCACATATAAAGAAAAGTGATCCCTAACAAAGTGGCATCATAAATCAGTGGGGAAAGGGTGGACTTCAATAAATGGTACTAAGGGAAAATTTCAAATAAAAAAAAAGTGAAATCAGATCCCTACCTCACATTATGCACAAAAAAACCAGTAACCATAAACATGTACCTTTGCTTTTTACAAAGGAAAACATGACAACTTTCAGAAAAGATTGTCTCCCTCTCCCACTGTCTCCTAATGTTCTCTGCGTGCTACCTGGTGCAGCCTGGCACCTCTTTTGTAAAACAGCTGCTAAAGCTATAGCATCCAGGGTGCCTGGGTGGCTCAGTCGGTTAAGCATCAGACTTCTGCTCAGGTCATGACCTCGTGGTTTGTGGGTTCCAGCCCCACCTCGAGCTCTGTGCTGACAGCTTGGAGCCTGGAGTCTGCTTTGGATTCTGTGTTTCCCTCTCTCTCTGCCCCTCTCCTGCTTGCACTCTGTCTCTCTGTCTCCCATAAATAAATAAATATTAAAAAATTTAAAAAAAGCTATAGCATCCATCTCAGCCAATGAAAAGCCCATGTACAGTCTCAGGACTGAGAACACAAATGAGGTTAATTTAAAGTGGCAGGGCAGGCACTGTAGTGCTGTTTAAGATTAAAATGTTTATACCATTTAGTACACTAATGAAAACATATTGTGAACAACTGGGTTTTTCAATAAGGCAGATCAGCTCTTGATTTGGTGGGCAGCCAATCAATAAGGCAGATACAGAGCAGAGCTGGAAATGGAGAATAAAGATGCCAGTGGGGTGTCCCAGCAGCAGACAGGTGTATCTGCTAAACAGAAAGAACCAGCTACTTTTCTCCAGAACTGTGCTCCCATGTAAGGCAAAGTATTCTAAATTGAAGAACCACAATTTGGTTCCAAGACACTCTGCTATGTTAGGTTTTCTTTAGTCTTTTATTTTCCCCTCCTGATTTGTTTTAATTGTACATAAGACAATTGACATATGCACACAGGTACACTGCATTTTATTTTCCAAACAGACAATGATATGCAAGGCTGGGTATGAAAGGACTTCTCAGCTCTTAGAAACTCCTATATGAGTTTCAGTCCTTTGAACTTTTGTAATTAGGCCATCATCAATAAACCCTTGTCAAATTATCCTAACTTGAGTTGTGACTTCTGTTTTCTAGGACTCTGATGCATACACCTTTTTCCACAGGCTTCACACCAAATCAGAATCTTTGATGGCAAAATTTCTATGACTGTCCACTGGTCGGTGTCATCTGTTCTGGCCAAGATCTCAAATTCTGAATCCTCAGAGAAGGGACCAGAATTAGATAGCCAGCAGCCTCAGAGCCCAGCCAACATAAACTTGAAAGTGTGTTTCTAGAAATTAGGATGACAGCTAATGAAGTGAGTTCCTGGGAACCACAATTCTACATATAGCAATATGTTCACACAACTCTTACAAGCAATCTACACACCATGGAATGGAAGAAAGCATATTAAGCCCTTATTTACTCAGTAACAGATTTCTTAACTTTCTTTCATGAACTTAAAAGCTTATATAAATAAACTTTCTAGACTCCTGGTGTATGAAGAAATTTGTTAATGAGGAGTTTATTCATTAAGTAAAGTCACAAAACCTTACTGTTTACATATTTTAAAAATAAAGATACAAAAAGTAATCACTAACAAAAAAAATAAGATACAATATTTTTCTGGTCTGAAGATCCCTTTACCTTCAGACACTGAACACAATATTAACTCTGGAATTGCAAGGTCAGGAGCAAGGATATCAGATCCCAGAAGTTTTAGTTCCTGGCCAGCTTGTGAAGTTCAAGATCCTTAAGCATGCTGATCACAGCTGGGAGGATTTGTTTTGCTCTATTATTTTTCTGTGCTGTCAGATAATTAGCAGTACTTAAATTCTATCTTTTTAAAGCTCTCTGCTTTTCTCCAGCCTATGCGTTTTATTTTAAATGTGTCTCTAATATTAATGGCAGAAGGTATTTCACAACTCAGCTCCGAGTACTTTCCCAGTGCCATCTACTATTGATCTCCCTAACAGCCTCTCCCCAACCTCTCCCTGCTCCTGGCACAGCCATACACTGATACTCCTACTACAGATAAGGTTGCTATCCTTTCTTACCCATGTACCTCATGTCTCCCTGTCTGGAATTCCCTCCCCACCTTTACATTGAACCCTTTGTAGGAGCTGCCTCTTGATATTATCCTTCCACTCCTTTTCACGCTGAACTGTCTTAGGGCTCTAGTATATTCAGGGACCAGAAGTCCCTTCCTTCCTCCCTACATCTTCCTGGGCAGGTGATGTCTGCCCTGCCCTGAAATACGATATTAGATTTCAGTCAACCTGCTTTGCATGTTGTGAGAAGCTGCTTTGTGTCAGGTACCCTGCCAAGCCCTAGAGATTCAAAGACAGCCAGGGTGGCATAGTAAAGCTGGAATACAACGGACCTTAGTCAAAGAAGCACATTACAATGGTCCATCCTGGAGGCACATGAAAAGGCTCTCAGAGCACAGATGCTGTAAACAGGAAAGATGACTGAAGGCCATGAACAGTGGGCAGGAAAGAGTTAAAGATATTTCCCACTGGTCCCAGTCTGCACCGTTTCATTGCAAAGTCACATGCATACAGTTTCTGTTCTGTGAGAATGAACACAGAAGACAAAACAAAACAAAACAAAACAAAAAACCCCAACATCTTAAACCAAATACTGTGTTTTCTGGTGGAGGATACCAACCTTCTTGCTGCCCTCTCTTTTTGTCCAGAATCATAAGGCAAAGACTGATATCCCTATGAGAACGCAGGGCCGCTCTGTGACTGTATCAAATCTCCTATGACAGGTATGCATTGCACAAGGTCTCTCTCTTCTTTGGCATTTGGCATAGCTGCAATTCCGAATTTTTTAAAATGCGATAGCTTGATGATTTTCTATAATGTGACACTGTAATAGTCACAGATCAGGGCTTGCTTGTTTCTCCCATCTTTGTACCTTTAGCACCCATCACAAGGCCTGCCACATTAAAACACTCAATAAATAGGTGTCAGAGAAGAGCCAATAAATGATAATACCATTATCAACTAGGTATCTCCATAAATTTAGATACAATGTTTCATATAATCCTTACAGTAATCCTTTTTAAAATATAAGATCACTGAGTCTTTGAGAGCTGAAAAATGGGAGGTTTATGATTTGAACCCAGGTCCACCTGGCTTGCTGCAGCCACACTCTTAGCTACATTGTCATATAATAAGATTTATTAGGGGAGAGGGTTGATACAGCAAGTTTCCAGAAACAACAAGGGCTGGAAGCAACAGACAGAATAAAAAGTCATTTTTAGCAAGTCCATTGGACACCGAATGTGGAAGTGCCGAATTCCTGCTGATTTCCATTCCACAAAGACAAACTGGAAATCACTTAAATATCCAAAGTAAGAAAATTGTTAAGTCAGTTATGGCTATGGCACATCTGTGTGGTAGAATACTATTTAATCATCAAGTCATATTTTATGAGAATATGGGGAAATGTTCGAGATATATCATTAGATAGAAAAGGCAGATTATAAAAAAGGCTATATACTACAACTTGGCTTTATTTTGTTTTGTTTTGATATATTCATTTTTTTTAATTTTTATGTTTTGAAGTAATACACGTATAGAACTTAAAAACTAACATACTAGTACAAGGCTTGTTACAAGAAACAGTGATCCTTTGACTCTACTTTTTTTCCTCAGTAGCCCTTCTCTAAGAATAAATCAGAGATAAAGAATATTTAAATTCTTTAACTGTTTCTTCTTGCATTTGCCTTCATGTTTCAGACCAGTACCACCAAGAGACCAGGCACGGATCTGATACCAGATCCAGGCATGGTTTCAGATCTAGGCACGGATCTGGTTCTAGCAGATCAGATCACTCCTGCTGGACAACACAAGTATTTCTTTCCTGGGATCTTCTAAGACTGAACCATTAATATGGTGCTTACTTGCTGATGTGGGATGACTCATTTATATCAGACACAGGATAAGTTCAGACCCTGGACTTCCAACTTTCCACTGTTGACCCTTGGCTTAGAGCTGCACCTAGAAGCCTGTGCAATGGATCTCACCCATCCATGTTCCACTTATCCTGCTATTTCAGGTCTACAGCATCCAAACATGGGCGTGTGGTTTTGGTGGTGATGGCAGAAATTCTTTCGCCTGTATGCCCTCTGCCACTGGCACTACCCACTGTCAGGCAGTCCTACAGAAGTGCTGTGCCCCCCACCCAGGGTTCTTGAGACTGTTGCTCCTGAATACCAACAGGCCCCTCTCATCCGTTTGCTCTAATTGCCTCCAGTGCATGAAGACATATCAATCTCCAGGGTCAGTCTTTAGCTGTGCCAGACAAGAGATAGTCTCTGTTAATGTAACACCCCATCAGCTTTTCCAAGTCACTGGAAAACAGTATTCACAGAAAGTAACGGTTTAACCAGCATTAAATACGTAGAATTAGGGAAATGTAAAGTAAGATCTATATTATTTCAATACAGATTCTGAAGAAATAGTGCCTTATGAGTAATAACAGTACTGCTATCTTTTTTCTCAGGACAGTGAAGAGATATGAAATTAGCCAAGAATGGAACTGTTGACAATAAAGAACACAATGCTATGGTTTCTGTGCCTGAACTAGAAGAGGTGTTCCTGGACACTATGATACTTCCTAAATGTAAATACCTCTTCTTTTCTCTACATCTGCAAATAAATCAAATCCTGATATCTTTCATGGGCCCATGAACTTTATCACACACCTTAAACTGAATTGTTTATGTAAAAAAAAAAAAAGGCACTACAAAAGTATTATCCTGTATCCTACATACCTTAGGGGAGGCTCTATTTATAACTTTCAGTGTTGCTACTTCAGGATTTCATAATTTTAGACATTATCTATTGAGCTCCTTGTCTAGAATATCAGAAATGATCTTTCTTAAACTTCTTCAGCTTCACATATATATCAATTTATATACATGTGCGTGTGTGTGTATAAATTCCGACACCAAAGTAAATAGCAGGTTTGCTTCCACAACATTGCTAACATACCAGAGTCCCCAAGGAAGTGCTAGGTTTATTTTCACAGCCAATTTTTGCCTTTTGGATGCCCTGGGTCCTGGCTTCATTCCCAGATTAGGTCTTGGCTCCTGCTAAGAGTCAACCAACTGCTAAAAATGCAGAGACTTAGAAGCCAAAGGACTGGAAAAGAAGAGCTTGAAGAACGAGCCAGCCTGTCAAGGATCCAACAGGCTGTAACTGGTGGAGGGGGGCTCCTGCCAACTATCACAGGGATTCCAAAGTAGACCACAGAACATCTGGGACAGGCTGCGGAAGTTCAAGGGTGGAACTGTTCCAAACGTGATTCCTGACTGTAATCTAACGCCAATTCTTTTCATCTGATTATGTTTCATGAGTTTCTTACTTTGTCTCTTCCTCTCATAGTGTTTTTTTTTTCTTTTTCCACCCTTCAACAACAACTACCACTATCAGCAGATAATAAAATTCCTTTCTGCCTTGTTCAATGGCCCCAGCAGAACATAAGTTCACTTTATTAGTTATGCCTTACTAGTTGCCCTAAAAGTCTATACCCAGGGTAGAGCATAAGCCTGAGAAGTTTATAGGTTCCAATAAGATTAGCCTTCTACAAACTCTATAGAAATCAGAGCTCCTTAGGAAGCCCAAGACCTTTGCTGAAATATGAGGGTTATACAGTGTCAGCTTTCCTATGTTCATAGATGCAGAGCATTGAGCAATAAAGAACAAAAAGAGTGTTGACGAAACAATATGTAGAGGTGGGGTGCTGAGCAATAAGGAATATGGATAAACAGCCTGTCCTAGGAATCAGAGGCAGCAATTTCAACTACAACCCTCCCACAACCCCATCTCTAAATATAGGTGGGAGAAAAGCCTCTCATAATGGAATGACTGGGTTAACAGTAGCATTTTGTCTCAGGAAGCATTTTCCCTTTCGGAAATGTTCTCCATTCTGATTTATTACTTTACTCTTAAATTAGCCTAGACCAAACATTTAATTTTTTTTTTTTTAATTTTTTTTTTCAACGTTTTTTATTTATTTTTGGGACAGAGAGAGACAGAGCATGAATGGGGGAGGGGCAGAGAGAGAGGGAGACATAGAATCGGAAACAGGCTCCAGGCTCCGAGCCATCAGCCCAGAGCCTGACGCGGGGCTCGAACTCACGGACCGCGAGATCGTGACCTGGCTGAAGTCGGACGCTTAACCGACTGCGCCACCCAGGCGCCCCCCAAACATTTAATTTTAAAAGTACTTTTCTGGGACATTCTATATGCCTACATATTTAAAAGTAATAAATCCACAAGGAGTCATTGTGGTATCAGAAGTGTCTTGACTGTGGTAGCAAATACATGAATCTATGCAGGCAATAAAATGTACAGAACTTAACACACACATACATAACAATGAGTACAAGTAAAACTGGGGAAATCAGAATATAATCTTTGGGTTGTACAAATGTCAGTATCTTGGTCGTGATGTCATGTCATGTTTTGCAAAATGTTATCTTTGGGGTAAATTAGGCAAAGTGTACAAGAGATCCCTCCGTATTATTTCTTACATCTTCATGTGAATCTGCAATGATCTCAAATTACAAATAATATTTACAAACAATAATGAATCAGGGGTTCCTGGGTGGCTCAGTCAGTTAAGCATCCGACTTCTGCTCAGGTCATGATCTCATGGTCCGTGAGTTCAAGCCCTGCGTCGGGCTCTATGCCGTCAGTTCGTGGAGCTTGCTTCAGATTCTGTGTCTCCCTCTCTCTCTGCCCCTCCCCCATTCATGCACTGTCTCTCTCTGTCTCTTAAGAAATGAATAAACGTTAAAAAAATTTAAAAAATCATAATAATGAATCAAGCTAACAACACGCTAAATACAATACAGTCTATCCTCATCTTTTAAAATATGCCACATAACTACCTAGAATTTCAGGTTTCATTTTGATATTCTCTCACACCTTGGAGTTTTACACTCTGGGGTACCCATCCCTGGTGTACCCCTCTTTTCTCACCTCAGGCTGCACCTGCACTGCACAAGATGACTGAAATGCACACTGTGGATCCTCAGTGGAACATACCCCTTTCACCTGTCCATATACCTTTCATCTCTGACACAGCCCCTCAGAGCCCCACAAACTTGAAATTCTGGAGACCTCAGTGCTCAGAGCTGGGCTGTGGGGAAGAGTTGGGGCACTTTAGCCTCTGAATGGATATATCTCCTTGACCCTGTTAACTTCACATCTTGTGGAGGGCCATAATCAGAAAAGGACCAGGGTGAGGCCCAGGCCAGGGGTCTCTCTTGTCAAAGTCTAAGTGGAGGAGGTGTCAATCATTATTACCATTTTGTAGATAAGAAAATAGAGACTTAGAAAAATTATGCTTCATGCAACTGATAACGATGAAGCCAGATCTCTCAGGGTTTAGGGGTCTATTGGAAACCTGAGTAAAACATTCACTCCACTGTCATTAAGGAGTCTACCGAGGGCCTTCCTATCTTTTCACAGCTGTCATAATTATAAGCTGGATATACAAGTTGTCTTTCTCCGGATTTATATAATTAATTTAATGAACAGATTAGTATTGAAATTGAATTCAATTCAAGAGACATTCATTGAAAACCTATGCCACAGTTGTTTAGACACTGCTCATTATTTTCGGGGCCAGCTCATTTATCTTGATTAATTCAGGTGCCAACTCTGCAACATAAAAAATCAGTGCTAAACTTAAATAAATGTATTATGCAGTCACCATTACAAATAGTAATGCTTTAGCAGGCATTCCTGAGACACTTCTATGCATTTTGTTCTATTTTTTCATTATTTCCAGAAATTTCTCTCTAGTTCTTAAATAATAAGATGATTAGATAGAATGATATACAAAATTCACCCTCTTTTCCTCCAGATAGAGAGGTGGAAATGAGTTAGACAAAGTGGAAGGTGGATAGTGGAAAGAAATGGAAGCTGGCAAGAATAACAGAAAGCTTAAGAGTTAGAAATGCTTCCTAATTTGTCAACTATAGCCCTCCTAGGACCTCTCAATACAAAACTTTAAAAAATATCAGACACATTCTTCCTTCTTCTGGTCAAAATATACTATTCTGTTCCTTTGGGTGTCCCCACTATTTCCTACTGATAGAGTGGTTTAGAGATATTGGACTGACTACCCTACATCATGTTGAGTGAGCTGAATGCTCTATCTTGTCAGCTGGGGAAAAACAAATTCTCCTTCACCCTCAGTGGGATTATAAGTGGAATCCCCAGAAACAAGGACAGAGGGAACCTTCTTGCCACAGTGCACCATGAACATTTATCTTGTATCTCTTCCAATAGTCATTTGTGGAGATGAAGTTGTAAGAAGAAAATATGTGAACTTGAGCTCATGGATTTGGGGCATCTTTTCTAGCAGAGGCTTCCTCTTCTGGATTCTCTGCATTCCATTTAGATAAGGTTTTGGAGTCAGATATCTTCAAGTAAGAAAAGTGTTACCTTAGTAAGATAGCATCATACAAAATTAGGAAATCATTCTCAAAATAATGGATTTAGTTGGGAGAAACCAAGAATGTTAATGTATGTGAAGTTGCCTGCAATATTAAATAAAATATAAAATATACTGGACATGGATTAAATCAGCCAATGAGATGAGCTGGGGATCACAAAGCATTGAACAAGTGGAGAGGAGTGGAATGGTGCTGAACAAGGAGCTCAGAGTAAAGATGAGGAGGCAGGAATTCAGTGATATATATCAGTGAGGCAGAGATGGGTCTTCTAGACTGGACAACTGCTATAGCAGGAGTGCCTCCTCTCTCCACATTTGCCACCTAGTCTCCTAGTCTCAACACAGCCACCAACTCTGTCCCCTATTCTAAAGGTTTCCTGATAATATAATAGAAACTTAGAAAAACTTTCCTATCTACTTGAAACTCAAAGACTTACCATGCCACCCAGTCTTACATGATCGGGTCCCTGGCTCTCTCTTCAATTACACTCTTCAATCTTTCTTTCTCCTAGTTTACTTCCCTCATCCCCTTTGGTCAGCTTACTATTTCACAAATACTTCAAGCATGTTCCCACTTCAACAACTCTGCATTTGCTCTGCTCTCTGCCTGAAATGCCCTTTCCCTAAATAGTCACACAACTTCCTCCTTCAATTATTCAAGTCCGTATTCAAATGCCCACATGATCCAGGAAAGCTTCCTTAACCACTCTATCCAAAATAGCACATATACTCACCTAAATTGCTCTCTCTCCTCCTTGCCTCCTTATTATGTCTTCACAATAAGGGTTACTAACTGATAGCATGTTATTTTGTTCATTCCTTGTCGGAACCCCATACTGGCTTTAAATTCCATGAAAGCAGAAACTTTGTTTACATTGCCTCTGTATCAGCAATGCCTGCAACATACCCAGCATGTGGTAAGCACTCAGAAGCATCTGTAGAATGAAGAAATGAAGTATGGTGAGTGGTTCATAGTGGACTATTATGTGAAAGGTAAGTTTGGCCAAATGAATGAGGTAAAAGCCATCAAAAGGTTTGAAACATAGCATGAGTTGACAAAATGGAGGCAATAGATTTTCTGAAGAACAGAGTTTAAGCCCCAGGATCCATCATAGTTCCTAGAACACAGTAAGATGTTCATTTATTGTTTTCATGATGATGTTAGATGTTAAACAAAACAGAGAAATTCCTTTTCTGTCACATGATGGGACAAGGAAAATGCACCCAGAATGAAAGATTGACATTCCCCTGCACAGAATATAGGAGCTACTATGAACTGAATTGCTGTCCTCCCAAAATTCATATGTTGAAGCCCTAACTCCCAATATAACTATATTTGGAAATAAGGTCTTTAGGAGGTAATTAAAATTAAATAATATCATAATGGCAGAGCCCCAATCAGATAGTAATGTGGCTTTTTAAGAAGAGGAAGAGCGATGCCTGGGTGGCTCAGTCAGTTGAGCATCCAGCTCTTGAAGTTAGCTCTGATCATGATCCCAGGGATGGGAGACTGAGTCCTGCATCGGGGCTCAAGAATCCTGCTTGGGATTCTCTCTCTCTCTCTTTCTCTCTCTTTCTCTCTCTTCTTCTCTCTTTTTCTCTCTCTCTCTCCCTCCTTCCCTCCCTCTTCTCTATTCAGCTCACATGCTCTATCAAGAAGAGGAAGAAGGTGGAGGAAGAGGAGGAGGAGGAGGAGGGGGAGAAGAAAAAGAAGAAGAAGAAGAGCTATCTCTCTCTGTCCCTCTGTTTCTATTTCTTTATCTTGTGAAGACACAGCAAAAAGGTGGCCATCTGCCAGCCAGGAAAATAACTTTCACCACAAACCAAATCTGCCAACAACCTCAATCTTGGACTTCCAGCCTTCAGAAAGGTAAAAAACAAATTTCTGCTCTTTAAGCCACTCAGCTTGTGGTATTTTGTTGCAGCAAGCTGACCTGATAGGAGTCTTCTGGTATTTCTATTCCACATTATTAGAGCTTCTTTCCTGCTGATGAAGTCTTCTGGGAACTCTATCCTGAATGAAATAAGATAGCAACTGGTGATGAGCAGTAAATGGACTGTTTCTCTTGGAGACACTGGCTTTAAATCACATATCTATCAATGAGGCAGCCAGCATAAGGACCCCATTATAAGTGCCCCCTGAAGACTCATTGTGGGAAGAATGTCTAATTTCCCTTGGGACAAGTAACCAATTTTCAGTTATATTATGCTTTCTCACAGATGAGGAGAGTTGTCCTCAGCTGTTTATACCAGTGTTCTAAGATACTCTAGAAAAAGCATTTTAAATGGCTTCCTGATCAAAGCAATATTTGAGTCAATGTGTTATCTGTATATTTTTTTGTAACAAAGAGTGTGTAACAATTTTGTAGTCATAAAAATTATTAAAAATTATTAAAAGTTAATTTCAAAAGAAAAGCAGGATACACATATACACATACATTATTATTATTATTATTATTATTATTATAACAAATGTTGAAAATACATGAGAAAAAAGCCCAAGAGCAAATCACCAACAGTGGTTTGTCTTGGATGGTGTTAGCTAATGCTTATTGAACACTTTTTGGGATCAGATGGTTTACCTGAATGGCTCATTTCATTTCTTAGCAACCATATGGTATAGTTACTATTAACATTATGTCTATTTTACAAATAAAGAAACTGAGGCACAGACAAGTACAGTACCATTCCCAACATCATATAGTTTGGTGGCACCGTTGGGATTTGAACCTAGTCAATTTGACACTAAAATCTGTGTTC
Source organism: Panthera onca (assembly GCF_046562875.1). NCBI lineage: Eukaryota > Metazoa > Chordata > Mammalia > Carnivora > Felidae > Panthera > Panthera onca. The sequence continues at coordinate 50,420,279 of NC_138344.1, forward strand.
CTACCATACACATACTGTCAAAGATACAGTATTTTATTCCTTTGGGTTTACTTTTACAGTGGAAAAAAAAATAGGATTCTCCGTATTTCTTGTCTGTGTATAGAAAAAGAAAATAGTATTAAAGGATCAATATAAAAAATTCAAGGCAATGGACAAAATATACACTAAAATCACAACCTGTTTATAGAATTCTGCCTTGCATAAATAAAATTCCATTGCCCACTTCTTGCTGAGATTGTTTTTAGAGAACAGACACCTGCATAAGTCCTGATGGAATGGCCCTCACCTTGGAAAGATGGCCTGCTGTGACTGCATCTGCAATCTAATCATGATTTTCAAAAGAATTAAACTAGAAAAAGAAAACCAGAGTCTCATGAAGTATGTGATTTGAAAAAAATAATAATGGTGAAACCAGTTTGTCTTTTTAAAATAATTAATTGATTCTGTTTAATTTGTAATATTTTTCTAAGGGAAATATATCACTTAAAAAGTATAGATTTTTAGATGTTATATTTTTCTGAAAGAAACATTGACCCTTTAAGTAGGAAAAATTAAATAAGGCATTGTGGTATCAACTGAAACTCAGCAACTATAAGGTTTTTTAGAAAGAAAGCTACAGAGGGGCACGTGGGTGGCTCAGTTGGATTAATTGTTCGACTCTTGGCTTTGGCTCAGGTCATGATCTCACGGTTCGTGAGTTCAAGCCCCACATCGCTGCTTGGGGTCTCCCTCTCTCTCTGCCCCTCCCCGACTCATTCTCTATCTCTCTCTCTCTCTCTCAAAAAAAAAAAAAAAAAAAAAAAAAAAAACCCTAAAAAAAAAAAAAAAGAAATCTACAGAGAAAGGAGTATATTGAAATCTGTACATGAGGTATCTGGAAGAATCAGTGACTATAGGCTCCATTTTACACATGAATCAGTTTAGATCCAGATCTAAGGAGGGACATAATTTGGGGTGAGTTCTGGTAATATAGTCAAAGTGATATTGTACACTGCTACCATCCATGAGGTAGTCCAGTGTCTCACCTGCATGTTTTGCATGATCTTAGGAAGAGGTCCAAGATTTTTTAAGTTTACTTCCAATCAATATTACATTATAAAGAAAAACATACATATATGGGAAATAAGACAAATAATATTTATTTAGAATTGGAAAAGATACATCTCATTAACTTTTGACAAAAGATCACTGAGTGCTATAAACCCATTACTTACCATACTTGGTTGAAAGCCCCCTGCTTGCTGTCACTCGGCCACTTATCTAGTATTCTATATATTTTCGTGATTCATTTATTAAGTTTAAATTAACAGGAATATGTTATAGACTCTCCTGTAAAGAGCACATGTTTTATAAGTACACACTTAATAATGACTAACACTGTTTCTTCTTTTTGCTGTTAATTTCTACAGAGTTGATTAAATTGCACTCTTAACATCCACTTAAGTGTGTTCCAGCGTAGAACAAAATGTTCCCAAATTACATGTTCTGAACTATAGAGAGTCAGCTTTGGTCAATTAGGATGGATTCCTCCCTCTCAGATGTTGATAGAATACGGCTGTTCCATCAAATGCATAATTATAAATTAATGGTTTTAACCACGAAATGAAATCACTAATGTAGCCATATATAATATTTCTGAGGGATACATGTCTCTATCACACTAATTAAGGCATATCTGAATGATCTGTACAGTCAAAATTTATCTATGCAAAAAAAAAATCCTAAAGTATATAATAAAAATGGATCTAATGCTGAATCTTGAACCCTGTCTTATTCTAGCTGTAAAAACTGTTACAATCCACAGAAATATGATCTAATTAAAGAAAATTTCCATGTCTCATCTCACTACAAGATGATTTTACAAAATAATTTTGCTTATTATATTTAATAACTGGACAGTTAAATATATTTAGGAGAAAGATGTAACTTTTTTATTTTAAAATGTTAATTTTTCTAATGCAAGGGACTTTTCTCCAATATTTACTTTTAGTTGTCCACTTTTAAATATCTAGAAGCATTTGAATACAAAGTATGAAGGACATTCCAATAAAGAATTTTCATTTGTGGGGCACCTGGGTGGCTCAGTCGGTTGAGCAACCGACTTTGGCTCAGGTCATGATCTCACGGTGAGTTTGAGCCCCGCATCAGGCTCCATGCTGACAGCTCAGAGCCAGGGGCCTGCTTCGGATTCTGTGTCTCCTTCTCTCTGCCCCTCCCTCACTCATGCTCAGTCTCTGTCTGAGAAATAAACATTAATTTTTTTAAAATAATTTTAATTTATTTTGTTTCTTCTATTCCACATATGAATGAAATCCTATGGTATCTGTCTTTCTCTGACTTACAAAGGACAAGGGTGAAAAAAAAAGAAAGAGAGAGAGAGGCAAGCCAAGAAGCAGACACTTAACTATTGGGAACAAATTGATTCTAGAAGTTACTAGCGGGGGAGGTATGTGTGGGGTTGAGTTAAATAGGTGACGGGGATTAAGGAGTGCACTTACGCTGAGTACCAGGTTAGTTTGGAAGTGTTGAATCACTATATTGTACCCTGGAAACTAATATTACACTGTATGTTACCTAACTGGAATTTAAATAAAAACTTAAAAAAAAGAATTTTAATTTAAATGCAGTGGAAAGTTCTTAAAGGGTTATCATAAAACCAAATGAATAAGATTTACAATCAAAAGATCATGGCCACCGGTATAGCGAGAAAGAGGTTTAAGAGTGAAAGCTGAGAGCTGATTGAAAGGCAGTTTCTCCTTCTTTCCTGGGAAAGGATGGTATATGAACTGGGGTTGGTGGCTGTTAGAATTCACAGACGGGGGCACCTGGGTGGCTTAGCAGGTGGAGCCTCAGCTCTTGGTTTCAGCTCAGATCATGATCTCACAGTTCGTGAGTTCAAGCCCTGCATTAGGCTCTGTGCTGACAGGGCAGATTCTGCTTGGAATTCTCTCTCTCTCTCTCTCTCTCTCTCTCTCTCTCTCTCTCTCTTAAAATAAAAAGAATTGACAGAGGAAGTGGATATGAAATATATTTTAGAAGGAGAATTAACAGAACTTAGGTTAAATCATGTAAGTCAGTGAAATGACTCTTAGGTCTTTGTTTTGTTTTGTGTTTTGCTTGACTGGTTAAATGAATAATGGTGCCATTAAATTAAGAAGGCTGAAGGAAGGGTAGAACTGGGAACATTAAGATTCTACTTCTATATGTAAAGTTTGTATTACTGTTCAGCTATTTAGTTGAGTTTTCAAGTAAGCTATTGATATGAAAGTTTGGAACTGATAGGAGATACAAGAGCTGGAGATATAGACATAGATTCATCAATATCAGATGGTATTAAATCCATGGGACTAGAAGAAACGACGTAGGGAGTGATGATAATGAACAAATAACATCTGACTCTGTTCAGATGCTCTCTTTCATTTGGGGGTCAAGTAGAGGAAAAGTTGCAAGTCAGGAGACCAAGAAGTAGTAGCCAGTGACACAGGAGGAAAGCCAGGAGAGTGTGACATCCCAGGAGGGAGAGAAGAAAGCTTTTTCAGACATATTCACTAACGTGCTTATTTGAACCAGGCCTTTTAGTGGCTCATACCTGCAATGCAAAAAAGTTTTAAAAAGGAAACATAAAGAATAACTTTGTAACAGGGGAAAAAAAGAGAAATAATTTGGATCACGATTAAAGAGACAATTTAATCCCTTTATTGACTAAACGGGCATTTACTAACTACAGGTTAAACTGGGGGCTTGCGAACCTGAGACCAAGGGAGAGGAAGTTGAGAAAGCTGTTCCCAGACATCTCCCCATGCCAGTATCTGGAAGAACAAACTTAAAGGAGTCTTTTCCACTTGCAGGGCAGTAGTCACTTCAAGTCACAGCTTGGCCAACAAGTGCTGAGGTTAACATTCAGAAACAGGAGAAAGCGACAAACAAACAAAGCAGGGTATAAGAGTGATGAAAGCAGTGCTCCCTCCCTCTCTTCGCCACCCCACTCATCTCCCATAAAGGACTGCATGAAGTAGCCAGATAGTAGGTACTGTAGGGACAAATACAAATGAAATACAGGAGGCTTAATGTTCTCTCTTGCAAATAAATGAGATTTCCCTGTCCTCCTTTTTCTTTGAGCATTTACTTAGAAAAATTATAACTTTAAGTACTATCTCCTTTGAAATGTATGTAAATCCCTTTGAAGACTAGATCAACATTTTGTCAGCTTTATAATCTGGGAAACTCTTTCTCAAGGACTCAGAGCCATCTGTTTGAAATGTAAACATCAAGGAAGGTAACGCCACTATCTCCCACTTTCTGTGGGAGGGTCACTTCCCTGTGCAGCTTGCTCCAGTTGCAAAACTGTCTCATGTTATAAAGACATGAAAAGTTTGGTTTTCCTCTGGATAAACACAGCACAGATGGTCACCCCAATTTCTAAGTAAGGTTGGGATGAACTGTATGTGACAAATGGTGTTGTCAAGACCGCTTATTTGAGAACTAGTTATTTTTTATTTTGAGAACATGTAAGTAATGGGTTGTACCTGCTTGGTTATATAAAAGGTTTGGGGGTGGGGGATGTTCTGTCTTTGCAATCTGTTAGTTGATCTCCTGAGATACACATCACATTCTGTTTTAATGCTTATTCAATAGTAAAGCGTCTTCCTTCTCAACTATGTGGAGAGGATTTCTGGGTTGGAGGAGATTGTGTTTATATTATAATACCCGTTTCCCATTTAAATTAACCATCTTCCTTAATGAAAATTAACAATAAAAATCCTCCTATTCCTACCAAGTGATAAAGGAAAAAAAAACTGATAGGTGGATTGTGTACAAGGAAACTTTGCAGATTTTCAATGCACCAATCCCGACCAGACAGCTTTCCTAACTTTTTTTCCCCAAAATGATACATTACGTAACATGGTAATTAACATCTATGCTATATAATGAGATAAATTATATGGAAGAATAAAAGGTTTTTAAATTAGAGGAAAAGTACACTTTAAATAAGTCAATTTTATTCTACAATTAAACAAATACAGACTGAGTACTTTCTGCGTTTCATATGCTGATTAGGCGAGGGCTAACCAAACCGACTGAGATAGCTGCTGTTCCGAAGGTGCTCAGAGTCTAGCTGGGAAGAGACTCTTGCATCCTTAATTAATTTTGAATATATAAATAGTAACAAGTAGAAATGTCTTAATTCCGAGTAGAAACGTCTTCATCCCTAAATAGATAATTTCCAATTATATCTATAGATTGTTTCAGTCATTTTGCTTTCATTTCATATTCTAACTCTTTTTCCAATTATGATGAGATGGGAGGCCAAAACACTAAGCTGTGAGTAGGAATTTAAACTGTAAAATTTTCGGGGCGCCTGGGTGGCTCAGTCGGTTAAGCATCCGACTTCAGCTCAGGTCATGATCTCAAGGCTAGTGAGTCCGAGCCCCGCGTTGCTCTGTGCTGACAGCTCAGAGCCTGGAGCCTGCTTCAGATTCTGTGTCTCCCTCTCTCTCTCTGACCCTCCCCCGTTCATGCTCTGTCTCTCTTTGTCTCAAAAGTAAATAAATGTTAAAAAAATTTAAAAAAAATAAATAAACTGTAAAATTTTCTATGTGTCTAAGTTATGGAGGAGAATATTTTTAATAAGTGACAATCTTGGACAAGAATCACCAAGGTTTTCCTAATGGGAAGGATGAAAAAAACCTTTAATTCCAATGTAGGTTAAATTCAATCTGCAGCCCATAAATTATGGTGGAAAATGGAAGGAAAGAAAACAGAAGTACTATATGGGTCTTCAATTTGTCCTCCTGGCCACAAAATGCAACCATCCAAGTTGAATTCCTATTCCAAACAGGATTTTTTAAAAATCAAGAATGCAAAACCAGTGCAGCCACTCTGGAAAACAGTATGGAGGTTCTTCAAAAATAAGAAGAGAACTACCCTATGACCCAGAAATCGCACCACATTTACCCAAAGGATACAAAAATACTGACTCGAAGGGACACATGCACGCTGGTATTGATAGCAGTGTTATCAACAATAGCCAAATTATGGAAAGAGCCCAAATTCATTCATCGACTGAAGAATGGATAAAGAAGATGTGGTATATAAATACAAAAGAATATTACTCAGCCATCAAAAATAATGAAATCTTGCCATTTGCAATGATGTGGATGGAGCTAGAGTGTATTATGCTAAGCAAAGTAAATCAGTCAGAGAAAGACAAATGCCATACGATTTCACTGATATGTGGAACTGAAGAAATAAACCAAACGAACATAGAGGGAAAACCACAAAGCAGACTCCTAACTACAGAGAACACACTGAGGTTTACTGGAGGGGAGGTGGGGGGAGAGATGGGTTAAATGGGTGATGGGTATTGAGGAGAGCACTTGTGATGAGCACTGGGTATTGTATGCAAGCAATGAATCACTAAGTTCTACACCTGAAACTACTATTACACTGTAGGCTAACTAACTGGAATTTAAATTTAAAAAAAATGATTAAAAAAAAGAGTAGAGCCATATTTGAAAATACGTGAGCTTTCACAGAGTCAGAATGTTTTGGCTGCTGGAAGTCCTGCCTCAATGTTAATTGTTGCTGATGTGGTTGCTGAAGATTGGAATGGCTGTGGCAATTTCTTAAAAGAAGACAACAATGAACTTCACTGTGTGGACTGACTCTTCCTTTCATGAACAATTTCTCTGTAGCATATGTTGCTGTTTGATAACATTTTACCTACAGAACTTGTTTCAAAATCGGAGTCAATTCCAACAAACCTTGTCGCTTGCTTTATCAGTTAAGTTTATGTAATATTCTAAGTCCTTTGTTGTCATTTCAACAGTCTTCACGGCATATTCACCAGGACCAGGTGCCATCTCAAGAAACCACTTTCTTTGTTCAGCCATAAGTAACAGCTCCTCATCAGTTAAAGTTTTATCATAAGTTTGCAGCAATTCGGTCATATCTTCAGGCTCCACTTGTAATTCTAGTTCTCTTGCTATTTCCACCAAATCTATTGTTACTTTGTCCACCGAAGTCTTGAACCCCTCAAATTCATTCATGAGGGTTACAATAAATTTCTTCCAAACTCCCATTCATGTTGATATTTTGACCTCATTCTATGAATCATAAATTGTTCTTAACAGCATATAGAATGATGAATGCTTTCTAGAAAGTTTTCAATTCACTTTGCCAAGATCCACCAAGGGAATCACCATCTGTGGCAGCTATAGTTTATAAAATGTATTTCTTAAATAATGAGGCTTAAAAGTCAAAATTATTCCTTGATCCGTGGGCTGCAGGGTGGATGTTGTGTTAGCAGGCATGAAAACACTAACCTCATTGTACATCTTATCAGAGCTCTTGGAGGACCAGATGCACAGTCAGTAAGCAGTAATGTTTTGAAATAAGTTTTTTTTTTTTTTTTTTTTTGCTCTGCAGTAGGTGACATCGTGGGCTTAAAATATTCAGTAAACTGTTGTAGACAACTGTTGTAGATGTGTTGCCACCCAGGTTTGGTTGTTCCATTTAAGGAGCATCAGTCGAGTAGATTTAGCATCATTCTTAACAGCCCTACGGCTTTCAGAATGATAAATAAGCATTGAATTCATCAGGTGCATTAGCCCCTAACAAGAGAGTCAGCCTGTCCTCTGAAGCTTTGAAGCCAGGCATTGACTTCTCCCCAGTTACAAAAGTCCTAGATGGCATCTTCTTCCAATATAAAGCTGCTTCATCTTACATTGAAAATCTGTACCCACCTTCATTAATTACCTTATCTAGACCTTCTGGATAATTAATTATCTTATCTAGACCTTCTGATGCAGCTTCTACATCAGCACTTGCTGTTTCATCTTGTACTTTTACATTATGGAGACGGCTTCTTTCTTAAACCACATGAACCAACCTCTCTTAGCTTCAGACTTTTCTTCTGCACCTTCCTCATCTCTCAGCCTTTGTAAAAACGACGACAGTCAGGGCCTCACTCTGAATTAGGCTTTGGTTTAAGAGGACTTGTGGCTTGTTTGACCTTCTATCCAGACCACTCAGACTTTCTCCTTATTAGCAACAAGGCTGTTTGGCTTTCTTATCATTTGTGTGTTTGCTAGAGTAGCATTTGTAAATTTCTTCAAGAACTCTTCCTCTGCCTTCACAACTTGGCAAAGTGTTTGATGCACAGGTTTAGTTTTTGGCCTAGCTCAGCTTTCAACATTCCTTCCTCATTAAGCTTAATAATTTCTAGCTTTCAATTTAAAGTGAGAGACATGCAACTCTTCTGTCACTTAAACACTTAGGGGCCCATTGTAGGGTTATCAGTTGGCCTGGTTTCAATACTGTTGCGTCTCAGGCAAGAGAGAGACCCAAGGAGAGGGAGAGACACAGGGGAACAGCCAATTGGTAGAGCCATCAGAACACAAACAACATTTATCGACCAAGTGTGCCATCTTATGTGGTCATGGTTCATTGCACTCCAAATCAATTACAATACATTTCTGATCACAGATCACCATAATAAATATAATAATAATGGAAAAGTTTGAAATATTAGGAGACTCACCAAAACGTGACACAGAGACACGACATGAGCAAATGCTTTGGAAAAATTGCACTGACAGACTTGCTCAATGAAAAATACTCACAAACCTTCAGTTTGTAAAATATGCAGTATCTGCAAAGTACAATGAAGCAAAGCAAAATAAAACAAGGTATGCTTCTATCTATTTCCTTCCATCTCCTTGAATAGGAAAGAAGTTAAATAAGTGATTCTGAATCTTTCTGGGCTCAAGAATTCTCTACACCTAAAAATAATTGAGGACCAGAAAGAACTTTTGTTGATATGGGTTATTTCATATTTCCTTAATATTTACCTTGTTAAGGAAATAAACTAAGAGTTTAAAAAAATGTTATTTACTTTAAAATAACAATAATAAACATGTTTTAACATTAAAAAGTTTTTAAAAATTGTCTATATTTTCAAAAAATAGTAACAAGACTTGTGACTTTGTCCTACAATTTTGAAAACCCTTTAATATCAGGCTTCATAGAAGACAATTAAATTATCATATCTGCTCCTGCATTTATCTGGGTTTTTTCAAAATTTTTTAGTGTTTATTTATTTTTGAGAGAGAGAGACAGACACAAGAAGGGGAAGGGCAGAGAAAGAGGGAGATACAGAATCCAAAGTAGGCTCCAGGTTCTCAGCTGTCAGTACAGAGCCTGACATGGAGCTCAAACTCACTGACCGTGAGATCATGACCTGAGCCAAAGTCAGATGCTCAACCGACTGAGCCACCCAGGCGCCCGGGCCTTTATCTGTTTTAATATGCTGTTTTGGATGAAGTATAATAAAGAAAATATGGTCTCACACAGACATGTAGTTGGACAAAGAAGTAGTATTTTAATAGCCTTTCAGATAATTATGAATATTCTTCTTTGACACTATATCAAAACTCAATAGGTGTAGCTTTTTAGGTGAGTTGCTCTATGGAATATAAAGCCATATCACTGAATTTTTCATACTCTATTGTGTTAAAACCCATTCATCTATTTTATACTTTGAACAGATCCTTTACTGATGTGCAACTTTGTAATATCACACATTAATCATTTGTAAAATATTTGTTCATGAGACTATTGCAGATGTCCCCAAACTGACATTTTATTGTATAATAAAACACATCACATTTGCTGTTATAGCAAAAGATATAATAAAAAAAGAGGTTTGGGGAGCTTTCAAGTTCATGTGACATACGCCACAAGGTACTAGTACAGTTTGATCAACTAAAGAACTATAAAAACACAATGTATTATTTTATGTGCTGAGGTCTGCTAATGCTAGTATCTTAGATGTACCCACTTCATAATAATAGGAATGACTATAAAGATCCTAATAATACATAATAATATAATCTTAAAATGATCTGATGTCTGTGATTTGCTTCAAAATAATTAAAAGGAGGGATGGGGCGCCTGGGTGGCACAGTCGGTTAAGCGTCCGACTTCAGCCAGGTCACGATCTCGCGGTCCGTGAGTTTGAGCCCCGCGTCAGGCTCTGGGCTGATGGCTCGGAGCCTGGAGCCTGTTTCCGATTCTGTGTCTCCCTCTCTCTCTGCCCCTCCCCCGTTCATGCTCTGTCTCTCTCTGTCCCAAAAATAAATAAAAAACATTGAAAAAAAACTTTAAAAAAAAAAAAAAAAAAGGAGGGGACATGGAGGTCATTATAGATAAAACAAGATTAGACATGGGTGGAAAGTTATTATTAATTATATTATTCCCTTTACTTGAGTTCATGTTTGAAATTTGCCAAAATAAATATTAATATATAACTTGAACTCTTCAATGGAGTTACTTTTCTTTTTTGGATCATAACATGACTAATTAAGATCCAAACTTTTTAAATTGAATTTGACGGGTTACACAACTAACAAAAGATCTACCTTACGATGATTTGGCACTATACAGGAGTACTTAACATTGATTTCTCATACTCTTCTAAAATAACAATTTTCTTTCACAAATATCATCTAACAAGCTTAGTCCTTACCTCAGGTCACAGGCAAAAAATATCAGGTAATTCTACCTATAGTTTACCAAACAAAGTATCCTAATAAATGTTCAAATTATTTTCCAGTATTGGATTTTAACTTACAAATTTACATAGGAATATATTTTTTTCACTTGAGGAAAATAAAATATTTTTTCAGGTGCTCTTGTTAAAGTGATTAATGTATTGTTTCCTATAACCTAGACTTCTCTTTTTTTTCTCAATTTAAGCAATAATTCCAAAGTGATTTTCATGTCTAAATGAAAGGAACTTTTCATTTAAAAATTAGGTTAATTTACCTATTGAATTTCAAAGATTTAAGAACATATCTGAAGAGATTGAATTAGTAATCAAAAATCTCCCAAAAAACAAGAGTCCAGGGCCAGATGGATTTCCAGGGGGAATTCTACCAAACATTTAAGGAAGAAGTAACACCTATTCTCTTGAAGGTGTTCCAAAAGAAAAAGAAATGAAAGGAAGACTTCCCAACTCTTCTATGAAGCCAGCATTACCTTGATTCCAAAACCAGACAAAGACCCCACTACAAAGGAGAACTATAGACCAATTTCTCTGATGAACATGGATGCAAAAATCCTCAACAAGATATTAGCCAACCAGATTCAACAATATATTAAAAAAAATTTTCACCACGACCAAGTGGGATTTATACCTGGGATGCAGGGCTGGTTCAATATCTGCAAAACAATCAATGTGATTCATCACATCAATAAAAGAAAGGACAAGAACCACATGAGCCTCTCAATAGATGCAGAGAAAGCATTTGACAAAATACAACATCCTTTCTTGATAAAAACCCTCAAGAAAGTAGGGACAGAAGAATCATACCTTGAGATCATAAAAGCCCAACGTTATGAAAGACCCAACGTTAATATCACCCTCAATGGGGAAAAACTGAAAGTTTTCCTCCTAAGGTCAGGAACAAGACAGGGATGTCCACAGTCACCACTGTTATTCACCATAGTACTGGAAGTCTTAGCCTGAGCAATCAGACAACACAAAGAAATAAAAGGCATCCAAAGCAGCCAAGGGGAGGTCAAACTTTCATTCTTCGCAGATGACATGATACTTCATATGGAAAACCCAAAAGATTCCACCAAAAGACTGCTAGAACTGATCCATGAATTCAGAAAGGTGGCAGGATATAAAATCAATGCACAGAAATTGGTTGCATTCCTAAACACCAAAAATGAAGCAACAGAAAGGGAAATCAAGGAAACTATATCATTTACAATTGCACCAAAAACCATAAAATACCTAGGAACAAATATAACCAAAGAGGTAAAGAATCTATACACTGAAAACTATAGAAAGCTTATGAAGGAAATTGAAGAAGAGACAAAAAAATGGAAAAAGATTCCATGCTCCTGAATAAGAACAAATATTGTTAAAATGTCAATACTACCCAAAGCAATCTATATAGTCAATGCAATCCCTATCAAAATAACACCAGCATTCTTCACAGAGCTAGAACAAACAATCCTAAAATTTGTATGGAACCAGAAAAGACCCCAAATAGTAAAAGCAATCTTGAAAAAGAAAACCAAAGTAGGAGGCATCACAATCCCAGACTTCAAGCTATACTACAAAGCTGTAATCATCAAGACAGTATGGTACTGGCACAAGAACAGACACTCAGCTCAGTGGAACAGAATAGAGAACCCAGAAGCGGACCCAAAAACATATGCCCAACTAATCTTTGACAAAGCAGGAAAAAATACCAATGGAATAAAGACAGTCTCTTCAGCAAGTGGTGCTGGGAAAACTGGACAGCAACATGCAGAAAAATGAACCTGGACCACTTTCTTACACCATACACAAAAATAAACTCAAAATGGATGAAAGACCTCAAAGTAAGACAGGAAGCCATCAAAATCCTTGAGGAGAAAGCAGGCAAAACCTCTTTGATCTTGGCTGCAGCAACTTCTTACTCAACACATCTCTGGAGGCAAGGGAAACAAAAGCAAAAATGAAGTATTGGGACCTCATCAAAATAAAAAGCTTCTGCACAGCAAAGGAAATAATCAGCAAAACTAAAAGACAACCGATAAAATGGGAGAAGATATTTGCAAACCACATATCAAATAAAGGGTTAGTATCCAAAATCTATAAAGAACTTATCAAACTCAACACCCAAAAAAACAAATAATCCAGTGAAGAAATGGGCAAAAGACATGAACAGACACTTCTCCGAAGAAGTTGGACATTCAGATGGCCATCTGCCACGTGAAAAATGCTCCACATCACTCATCATCAGGGAAATACAAATCAAAACCACAATGAGGTACCACCTCACACCGGTCAGAATGGCTAACATTAACAACTCAGGCAAGAGCAGATGTTGGCGAGGATGTGGAGAAAGAGGATCTCTTTTGCACTGTTGATGGGAATGCAAACTGGTGCAGCCACTCTGGAAAACAGTATGGAGGTTCCTCAAAAAATTAAAAATGGAACTACCCTATGATCCAGCAATTGCACTACTAGGTATTTATCCAAGGGATACAGGTGTGCTGTTTTGAAGGGACACATGCACCCCCATGTTTATAGCAGCAATATCAACAATAGCCAAAGTATGGAAAGACCCCAAATGTCCATTGATAGACGAATGAATAAAGAAAATGTGGTATATATATACAATGGAGTATTACTTGGCAATCAAAAAGAATGAAATCTTGCCATTTGCAAATATGTGAATAGAACTAGAGGGTATTATGCTAAGCAAAATTAGTCAGTCAGAGAAAGACAAATATCATGTGACTTCACTCATATGAGGGCTTTAAGACACAGAACAGATGAACACAAGGGAAGGGAAGTAAAAATAATATAAGAACAGGGAGGGGGACAAAACATGAGAGACTCTTAAATACAGAGAACAAACATAGGGTTTCTGGAGGGGTGTGTGGGGGGGGGAATGAGCTAAATGGGTAAGGGACATTAAGGAATCTACCCCTGAAATCATTGTTGCACTATATGCTAACTAACTTGGATGTAAATTAAAAAAAAAAAAAAAAGAACAAATTTGAAAAGAGGACACCCCTCATCTCATAGCCTAAATAGTAGGCTTTTCTCCCCTTACTTTTCATATTGGATGATTATTCTCCATGTCTCCTAATGTTAATACAGAACTTTAACTACTCAAAAGTATGAGCAAAATGAGGTGGGACAGAGAAAGGTTACTGGTGCTCTTTAACAGTGCTCTCTGAGGGCATCATAAAAGACTTATATGTTTTTTATAACTTTTAAAATCTCATTGAAGTTTCACAAGGAAAGTGTCTTTGTAACTTGTGCACTTAAAAAAAAGTTCTTTAGTTTCCTTTAAGCTAGGATATTTCTCTGTTTTGTCTTTTATGACATTAATATTTTTAGAGTCCAGATCAATTGTTTTGCCAAAATGTGGTAAAAAGGCCAAAACTTTTTTTTTTTAAATGATATAAACAGAAGTTTCATCTTTATCCTGTTACCACTCTTCCCATTTAGGTGACCATTTTTTAAGAATTTCTAGTTTATATGGGGCACCTGGGTGGCTCAGTTGGTTAAGCATCTGACTTCAGCTCAGGTCATGATCTCATGGTTGGTGAGTTCGAGCCCCGCCTCGGGCTCTGTGCTAGCAGCTCGGAGCCTGGAGCCTGCTTCAAGTTCTATTCTTCCTCTCTCATGCTCTGCCTGTCTCTCTCTCTCAAAAATAAATAAACATTAAAAAAAATTAAAAGGAAGCCATACAGAGAAAGACAGATACCATATGTTTTCACTCTTATGTGGATCCTGAGAAACTTAACAGAAACCCATGGGGGAGGGGAAGAAAAAAAAAAAAGAGGTTAGAGTGGAAAAGAGCCAAAGCATAAGAGACTCTTAAAAACTGAGAACAGGGGCGCCTGGGTGGCTCAGTCGGTTGAGCGTCCGACTTCGGCTCAGGTCATGACCTCGCGGTTCCTGAGTTCGAGCCCTGCGTCGGGCTCGGGGCTGACAGCTCAGAGCCTGGAGCCTGATTCAGATTCTGTGTCTCCCTCTCTTTCTGTTCCTCCCCTGCTCATGCTCTGTCTCTCTCTGTCTCAAAAATAAATAAAACATTAAGAAAAAAATTTTTTTAATTAAAAAAATAATTTCTAGTTTATAACTACTCTATTTTGTTGTCTTCTTTTTCTTCTTCTTCTCCTTCTTATTCATTTACAAAAATAGGTGCATTTATCTCCCTTCTTTCTTATGCAAAAGTTAGTATGCTATATTCTTTTATACTTCTTTTTCCAACTTAACAATATGTCTGGAAACACTCCATATCAGAGATGTTCAATTTCTAAATACCGTGTTCTATTTTTGGCCACAAATAACTCCATTGTATGGATGTGCCACAGTTTATTTAGTCATCCTCCTATGGATGGGCATTAAGGTTATTTCTAATCTTTCGTGCTTAGAAGTAATGCTGGAACGAATAACCATGTCTATGTTTTGTTTCATATTAATAGATGAGCGCTTCAGTGTAAAATTGTCAGGGTACTTTTCTTCTTATATTTATTTGAACTTATCCTTTTCTTTTAAGTTATGTGATATTTTTACATTGACATTTTTGATCTATTTGGAGTTCATTCTTTGTATGATATAGGGTGATTCAATGACCATCAAGTTGCCACCCTATCATTTATTTAAAAGCCCACCTTTCCCCCCAGGGATTTGAGTAGCCACATGTAAAATATAATACGTTTCTATATATACTTCGGTATATTTCTGGATATGAATCTCTTCAATAATCTATTATCCAGCAATACCATGGTGTTTTAATTACAGAGGCAGTATAGTATCTTTTAATATCTGGTAGGGCTAGGGCCCCTCATTTTTCTTCTTTAAACAGGACTTTCACAGCTATTCTTACAAGCTTCTTTTCTTTTTTTTTTTTAATTTTTTTTAACGTTTATTCATTTTTGAGAGACAGAGAGAGACAGAGCATGAGCAGGGAAGGGGCAGAGAGAGGTAGACACAGAATCTGAAACTGGCTCCAGGCTCTGAGCTGTCAGCACAGAGCCCTACACGGGGCTCAAACTCACAAACTGTGAGATCCTGATCTGAGCCGAAGTCGGACATTCAACCTACTGAGCCACCCAGGTGCCCCAAGCTTATTTTCTTATATGAACCTTAGAATCAATTTCTCTTGCTCCAGAAATACTTGTGGTATTGCAATTGAGATAGCACTAAATGAAAGTGCTAACTTAAGGAGAACTGACATCTACATGTCATTGACACATTCTATCCATAAAGAAGGGATGCCTTTTAATTTGCTCAAGTCTGTTGTGCCTTCCAAGACTGCTATGAAGTTTTCCTCATACGGGTTTTGCATATTCTTGTTAGGTTTATTCCCTAGTATATTGTCTTTTTTGTTACTATTCTAAAAGAGATTTATCTTTATTATTAAATCTGTTAGGAGTCACCCTACTTTGAATATCAAAAGCCATCTATTACATTTCTCTTGGCAGTAGAATACTTTCACCTCAATGAAAAAATTTTAATCTTTCCCTAGGGCAGATGGATATTGAGGGCTGAGTGGACACAAAATTCATGTACTGTACTTGAAAGGGCAAAACAGTATCTTTCTACCTTGAAAGTGAGCTCACTGGTTTCCTGAGGGCCTTTTTTGATAATTTCTGTGCCAGAATGACACCTAGTGGCCCATTCTGGTATAGGCGTTGGTAGAGGTAATCACTTGTTAACAGAATTAGAACTACGTTACTTTGCACATTTGAATTTTAGATTACTTCATATATAATTAACTATTACAAAACCTATGGTAAGAATAACCACATAAATTAATGGATATATGAGAATCACTGCTTTAAACAATAGAAGTTTCCCTTTGAAATAAAAATTTACAAATTTTCACTATTTCATATGGTTTCCTATTTCATACGCCAAATCCATTTTATATTATTAGTTCCCTGCCCACCATATGTAGTTAGCAAATATGTCAGGGAGAAAAGTGACTAGAAATATTTCTGGTTTTGAAGGCAAACTTAAAGTTATGTCTTTGCTCCATCACTCTGTTTTAAACAAATTATTAAACTTCCTGAATCTCTGTATGATCAGCATTTGGAAGGAAATAAAATGTTTTGAATCACATACTGGGTCTTTAGAGAGTATAGAGAAAAAAATCATAGAAAGAAAAATACAAGTGAGATCAAGAATTCGGGAGCACTGGATGCTGTATGTAAGTGTTGAATCATTAAATTGTACAGATGAAACTAATATTATACTGTATGTTAACTAACTTTGAGTGAAATAAAAACTTAAGAAAAAAATTCAGAAGAGTAGAGCCACAGGTGATGAAAAGAAATGTGAAACACCCAGGATTCTCCCCCATCAAGACTCAGACAGATGGCATTCTTTACTATGCCTGGCATGGAGTTTTCTAATAATCTTAAGCAAACCTGAAAAAACTCAAGAGAATTTAACTAACATATAAATTATACATATAAAGAACCTGACATATAATATATGCTACCGAAACTTTGGTTCTCTGTCTATATGTACAGGTCCATAAAAACGAATGGTAATACATAAATGGATTACTTGATCTTTGGTATCATGTACCTTGAAAAGCCAGAAAATTAATGTAAAAAATTAAAATATCAAAGTACAAATTTTGGAAAATGATGGAAAACTTTTGGTGAGGAAGGTCAATCTTAGTTTCTCATTATAGAGCACACACACTTGTTAAAATATATAATTTAACAAGACTTTGTTCAGCACTATTGTAATAGGTGCCAAGACTAGAACAAAACAGCAGAGAGATTGGGCTCAACTACAAATATAGCAAAGAAAACTGGATATTTGTAGCAAAGGAACAGAGTGAGGTGTCAGTGGATAAAAGTACAAAGAGGAGACATCACGGGTAGGGAGATTTTTGCTAAACCAACTAACAAGATTCTTGTTGAAGGCAAGCCAAGGTATCAAGGGTGGGGGATTCTTGCTAAACTAAGTTTGCAGGATTCTTACTACAACTGGAGTAGACAGGACAAAGACAAGACCTAAGGATAAAGCCTACTTGAAAAGATAGCTCAGAGGAGCCTGACTGAAGTTTGATCCAGAAGACAGTCTTTGTCATAATCCTCAAAGACTGTCACTATGGATGATGTCTGAATGGATACTGCTCTAGATTTAAGGCCTCTTATGTGATACAGAAAATGACCGTGCATTTTACACTTATTTGTGAATGACCATATTTTAATTAAGAGAGTACTTTTAGGAAAAGGTGCATCATAACTAAATAGTCAGAGAAAAATTTGCAATGTTAAATGGAAAAGCATCTCAGGTAAGCAGGAATGTGGAGAAACATGAAGACCTGAGTTTTGTCTCCAATCTTGCCTGCCTCAGCCCCTATTTTAAGAAATTAGATACCACCAGTTTATATTGCACTATTGAAAATTAACCTACTTATAATTTTTTTTATTCTTTATTTATTTTTGAGAGAGAGACACTGAGACAGAGTGCAAGTGGGGGAGGAACAGAGAGAAAGGGAGACAGAATCCAAAGCGGGATCCATGCTCTGAGCTGTCAGCACACAGCCTGATGCAGGGCTTGAGGTCATGAACCGTGAGATCATGACATGAGCCCAAGTCAGAGGCTTAACCGACTCGGCCACCCAGGTGCCCCCCAAAATAACCTACTTATAAAAGGAAAGCTAATTTTGTTTTCTATGGATCCTAAGATGTCAGGGTGACATCTGGTGGACAGAGTCCTAACACATTTATGAAGGCAGTGTAAATTTCTACCTGGCTCCCCGCTTCTCAAAGTTGTGTAAGAGTTGATATTTTATTTTATTTTTTTAAATTTTTTTTCAATATATGAAATTTATTGTCAAATTGGTTCCATAAAACACCCAGTGCTCATCCCAAAATGTGCCTTCCTCAATACCCATCACCCACCCTCCCCTCCCTCCCACCCCCCATCAACCAAGAGTTGATATTTTAAAAGGAAGTTGTGCCTTACCTGGGCAGAAATACAAGGTTTAACCTCCAATACAAACCATTCAAGATGGGTCCTCATAATTGAATGGCTGGATCTAGAGATTTCACAAATACTATCAATGCTCATTTCTATGAAGAAATATGGCTGTGAATGAAAAAAAATTGCTTTTGTATGTGTTTTGTCCTGTTAAAGGATAGTTGTTAAAAGAGGGTATAATTGGGACTCATGCAGATACAGAATATTCCTGGGTCAAAGATTTTACCTAACTCATTCACTAATGAGAAAACCAGTAAATTCTTGTAAACTGTTCAAAGAAGAATTCAAAGGATACATGTGTATAGTCAGAAAAGGAATGCCAAAATAAAATGGATCGACAATTACATTCCACCAGATACAACTAAGTTTCATTCCTGTGGACAATATCATCGGTATTATTATTAATTTTATATAACTCCATTGAGCTGTAAAACAGTCAAATATATTGAAAGGCAGAGACAACTGGAATGAGTGTCCATTTTGAACTCTTTCATTAATTTTTCTGACATTCTTCAATCAATAATTACTTATTAAACACCAATTATGCACAACACCAGAAAACTGAGGAGAAAGGAAAGTCATATGCACTTAAGCAATATAAAATACATTTGATAAAATCAGGGTAATGCCTAAAGCAGACCTTTTGTAATTCTGATAGATCCTTTGTATCTATCAGATAGATAGACTGTAGATTCCTTTCTTCCTCACCTCTTTCCACAAATATTTATGGAGCACCTACTGTTGATATATGCTTTCTACGCACTTTCTAGGCACTAGGTATGAAATGTGAAAGAGAGACAGGTTCTTTTATCCAATGGTGTTTTCGTTCTAGTGAGGGAAGGTAGACAATTAACAGGCAACAAAAAATTCACGTCAATATTTCTTGTAACACCTTGATATTACAATTCTTGAAACTTTTCAAAACCAAAGACCTTCACCTTCATGCCATGGGAGTTCTCCCCCTATGGTGTATTCCAGAGCAATATAATGCAGGTTCTGCTGTCATTTTGATTGTGCTCAAATTTTGGCTCAATCTTTTGCTGGCCAGGTTAATCTAAGCAAATTACTGAAATACACTGTGCCTCAGCTTTCCTTTCTGTTAAATGGATATAGTAGTATTTACTTCACAGGATTGTGATGAGAATTAAAGAGTTATTACAATATATCTTATGTCAAGAGTGCCTGATACATAGTCGGTGCTCAATACTATTGTTACCAATAGTGTTTAGTAATAATATTTCTTTTTAAAAAATTTTTTTAAATGTTTATTTATTTTTGAGAGAGACAGAGACAGAATGTGAGTGGGTTAGGGGCAGAGAGAGAGGGAAACACAGATTCTGAAGCAGGCTCCAGGCTCTGAGCTGTCAGCACAGAGCCCGATGCTGGGCTCGAACTCACGAGCTGTGAGATCATGACATGAGCGAAGTCGGCTGCTTAACCGACTAAGCCACCCAGGTGCCCCTAGTAATAATATTTCTATTGTTACTAGTATTATTACAACTTCGAATTTCATCACCTTTTGGAAATTATTGAGTCTTGCAATTTTTCACTCTTGATTCAATCTCATGTGAACAGGTTTGATTCATTCATTTTTTCACTGAATTGAGCAACTATCATATGCACAGACATTGCATTAAGCACTGCAGATCTAAAAATAAGGAAGATATTGAAATGCACAAAAATAAAATGCATGGCCAGTTCATAAAACTGCCAGCAGTTAAATGTGACCAGAGCACAAGGTGCAAGATGGGAAGGCAGAATGAAAGGTCTATGCAAGATGATTGATGTCAATTCAGAAAAAAAATCTTCCTAATCACTACAGGAGATTGAATACTTTTCAAAAAAAAGGGGGGGGGGAGCCACAAGCTTTTTTAGCAGAAGAGGGACATAATCAAATTTTTGCCACAGAAAATCAATCTGGCACACATGTGGATTGGAACTTGGAGAAGACAGCACAGAACACAGGATCCAGGTTAAGAAGTTGGCAAGGTAGTCCAGGTGAGAAAAGAAGTAGGCAGTGGCACGAGGGGGAGAGAGAAGGAGACAAATCTGAGAGACCTCTATAAAAGGTGCATATCTCCAAACCTCACCAGCCTGTGAGGAAAGATTGAGCCACACCAACTCATATTCTAATCTTGCTCCAAGCCTCACCTGCTCAAAGACTTCCATTTTTTCTTGTACATATTCCCAAAATATTTCTGAAAGTTTGAGAACAACAAACATTTCAGGGTGCCATGTGCCACCAGCATCCTCTGCTCTGAAATCCAGAAATTTGCTCATTTTCCCTGACCACCAGTGCTCTCAGTCTTAAAGTGCAGCAGAAGCCCCACAATATCTTACAAAATGAGAAGGGGTGTCCAACGAACATCCCTCCAACTCTTGTATTTAATTGCAGAGTGTCCAAAACAGGGTATTTTGAACAAAGATGTGCTATAGGTGTAGTGAGAGAGGTCCCCAGGACACATGCCATCCATTTTTCCCCAGGAAGTACTTGCTACTGAGATAGCTGGATTGGCATGACTCCACAAAGCAGTCACTGCCTTGCACAACTCCAACCTTCAGTCCCTGTTGCTAAGTCAAAAGGCTCATGCTAGATACCTTCTCTGCTTAGAATAAATTCTTTCTGTAGGTACTCTCTACCTGCACTCTGTCCATCTGGTAACACTGTATAAACTCCTAACGTGGGGAGAGTTCTCAGCACTCATGGAAATCTGGCAATCAGAACAATTAGAGGTTGAGGAGACAAGGGAAGAAGTAGCTCTATGCACCAGCCACATTAGAATCCAGTTCCAATCCAGCTGAAATTCCAGTTGTATTCCAGATAATACAGTAACCAAGCAAATGTAGAATGGGAGGGAAAGACAATAGGCAAGGATGACTATGAGGTATCTGACTTAGAGATCTAAAAGCTCTCATTCACACACAAAAATAGGGGATCCAGGAGAAGAAGATACTTATGTAAAAAGGACAGACTCAGTTTGGGACATGTTTTACGGAGCAGAACATTTAAGCAGAGGCATCTAAAGGGTAAAAAGTCCTCCAACCACATTGTATGTATTGGGAAACATTTAAAACTACATCAGGGGAATATGTACTGGGGGTCAGATAGTTCTTTTTTTAATAGATTCCCTCAGATGATTCAGAAGTCTGGAAAAGCTCTAGGGAAACATTGGCTAGGTCCTGAGCCCTTAGTGAAAAATCATTTAGTGCGTATCTTAGAAGGCTGACTCTGTTTTGGCAAAGCTGCTGGCTGACTTGGTAATGTAACTTGGGGTTTACAGGAGAGGTCTTTACTTGCAAATATCTATCGCCTTATTAATTGAATTTCAACATATTGTTATTAATTAATTAATTAATGGTTTTTAATCTTTAAAAAGCCCTCATAACATTCACCAAAATAGCAACAGGGGTTGTCTCTGGGAGAGGGTGCTTCAGGTAAGATTTGTAGTTTCAAGCACTAGAAAAAAATTCTGGTTGTTTTAAACAAAAAAGACACTGATTTTAAAAGATCTTAGTTCACAGAATCTTAAGGGTGGGGAGTATATAGGGCCCTAGAGGCGAACTGAAGATGCCAGGAGCAGTGTTAAAAATCACCCAGAAACCAGTTCAGTGAAGTCCCCACACCACAGGCATTGTCTGAAAAGTCCCTCAATGTAATGAAAGATATCAATGTATAGACCTGAGACACTCAGTAAACCCCAGTACCCCATTAAACTTCATGGTGGACAGAGGGCTGTCTTTACCAGTGTCCCTGTACCACTGACATTTTTGCCTCAGAAGTAAAAGGAGCTGAAACTCTGAGGCTGGACCTCCTACCAGTGTGGATTCTTTCCCATCTCTGCTTTTTTTTGTGTGTCTTCAGATCTCCATCTAGGGCACAGCCTCAGTCTTGTGTCCACACCCCAGCTGAAAGGGGAGATTGGGAAACCAGCATTTCTACCTCTACAGTGAAGGAGGTCCAGAAGTTGGCCAACAGGAATAAAAAAATGGTCAGAACAGGGGTACTTTATATGATTTTTTCTTCTTTATGTTTTTCCATATGTCCTACTTTTTTTTAATGTTTACTTTTATTTTTATGTTGACAGAGACAGAGAAAGAGAGAGATAGTAGGGAAGGGGAAGAGAGAGGGAGAGAAAGAATCCCAAGCAGGCTCTGCAATGTCAGCACAGAGCCCCACACGGGTCTACATCTCACGAACCTTGAGATCATGACCTGAGCTGAAATGAAGAGTCGATGTTTAACCAACTGAGCCAGCCAGGTGCCCCTGTCCTACATTTTTTCAAATGAATAGTGTTACACAGTCAGGAAAAAAAAAAAATGAAAAGTAAACTTTTTTCACTGGAGTTGTTTTCAATTCTTTTAACCACAACTGTCTGGTATCACTTCCCCCTCTAGTGAAGACAAAGAGAATATACACAGGTGGATGACACTTCTTCTGATCTTTTGGAGAACAGAGTTCTAGAGTTAAATTTACTACCACTCCCCTTTATAGATAAGGAAACTGGAGGTGAGAGATAAGAGACATGATATATCAAAGTCATGTGTAAAATTAATGGGAGACTCAGCCCTACAATCAGGATATCTTGATAGAGACTTCTATTTTATTTACTCCCATAAATTATAAAGGGCAACATGATGGCATGATTTGAGGGGCATTCAGAAGCCCTGCATCAACCTCTGGTTTTTTAATAGAGAAGAAAAATGAGCTCTGGCTAAACAGTGTGCTGTGTCTAGAAATTAGCCCATCTGTTGGCTGTGCAAACATGGGCAAGTAACAACCTCTCTTTACGTCAGTTTTTCTGTTGACAAATGGAAACGATAATAGCAGTTTCCATAGGGGCTGTTTGTAAGAAATAAATGAGTTAGTATTTGCAAAGAACTTAGAAAAGTTCCTGGTACTTAGTAAACAGTAAATAGGTGCTTATGGAATAAAAAAATGAGTAAGAAACAGGGCAGAGTTCTCATTTTAAAGTAGGCTAAACTTGGGGCACCTGGGTGGCTCAGTCGGTTAAGTGACCGACTGTTGGTTTTGGCTCAGGTCATGATCTCATGGTTAGCCGGTTTGAGCCCCCATCAGGTTCTGTGCTGACAGTGCAGAGCCTACTTGGGAATTCTCTTTCTCCCCCTCTCTCTGCTCTTCCTCTGTTTGCTGTCTCTTTCTGTCTCAAAATAAATAAATAAGCAAAAAAAAATTTTTTTTAAGTAGGCTAAACTTTGCTGAACTTCCAAAAGACTTCATTGACTGATTCTTTTATCTGATAATGGTAGAGTAGCTTGGATAGACCAAAGATTAAAGGTCCGCAGATTAAAGTTTAAAATTTTAACTAAACTATTTAAGTAGAAAGCCCATTTGGAGACACTGGAGAGCAATCAAAAACAAGTAGAAACTGGAAGAAAATCTACTCTGACAAAACAGGAATTTTACCTAGTGACACTGGGGAATTTGTAGCTTCTTGCCTGGGGACAATTCCCAATCTGCACAGCAGCTCGGGGCATCAAAATGCCAAAGCCTTACTGATCTGAAGGAGAGGAGGCCAGAGTTCAGGGTTTGGAGGGCAAACAGAAAGCTACAGAAGAGAGCTTGGAAGGGAAGAATCACATAGAGAATGAGTCCCAAAATAAGCAACCAATATTGACCTGAAGTGTTGGCTGACCACTAAACTAATATTCACAGGGGAGACCATGAAGGAACTAGTAAAAACAAAACAAAAAAACCAAACAACTCTCCCCAGACAAAACAAAATCCCAGAGTCTGAAAATCACAGATCTGAGGGAAATGTCAGTTACTTACTGCAGAGGGGACAGAGTATGAGTATGAGTCTGAGTATGAAGCTAAGTTAAGTGCTGCCCAAAATAAAAGTCACTCTTCCACATGTCTACTATAGAAAGTATCCAGTCAAAGCTCAGTAGGCATGCAAAAAAAACCCCAGAAACATGTGACCTATACTCAAGAACAAAAGTCAAGTCCACTTTGAGATGACACAAATGGTACCATCAGCAGAGAAGTGTTTTTATTTTTCTTGAAGAACTCATAAATAAAAGGAAACTCTGAATAAAAATTGCCTCTCTTGGCTGTAACGGTTTCTCAGACTTTCCTTGTTTTTACAAACTTGCCAGTTTTGAGGAGTACTGGTCAGGTACATTGCGGGATGCTCCTCTATCAGAAATTATGTAAGTTTTGATCATGATTAGGCAAGGGTTATACGTTTTGAGGAAAAAAAGGTTTTCCAGAAATTTTCTAGCTTTATGTTTTACATTTAGGTCTATGATCCATTTTGAGTTAATTTTTTGTGAAACATGCAATGTCTGTGTCTAGCTTATTTTGCATGTGAGTGTCGACTTGCCCCAGTACCATTTGTTGAAAAGATTATCCTTTACCCCTTGAGTTGTCTTTGCCTCTTTGTAAAAGATCAGTTGACAATATTTTGTGGGTCTATTTCTTGGCTCTCTATACTCATCGACTGATCTATTTATTTATACTTTGACTAACACTACTAGGCTTATAATAAGTCTTGAAGCTGGATAGTGTCAGTTCTCCAATTTTGTTCTTCTTTAGTATTGCACTGGCTATTCTGGGTCTTCCCTCTCAATATAAACTTTAGAATCAGTTTGCCAATGTCCACAAAAATAACTTGCTAAAATTTTAGTTGGGATTAAATTGAATCTATAGATCAAGTTGAGAAGAACTGACATCTTAACAATATTGTTTTCCTATTAATAAACATGAAACATCTCTCCATTTATTTAGATCTTTGATGTCTTTCATAAAAGTTCTGTAGATTTTTTTAATTTAGATCTTATACATATTTTGCTATTTGTATGCCAATTACTTAATTTTATTCATTTATTTTGGTGCTAATGGAAACAGCATTGTATTTTTTATTTCAAATCCTACCTATTTGTTGCTCATATATGGGAAAACAATTGACTTTTATCTATTAGTCTTGAGTCCTATGACCTTGCTGTAATCACTTAGTTCTAGGATTTTTTTAATCTTTTCATTGATGCATTGTGACTTTTTAAGCAGAAAGTATATCATCTGCAAACCAAAACTGTTTTATTCCTTCTACTCTATATAGTGCTTATTTCCTTTTCTTATTGTACTAGCTATGACTTCCAGCACAATGTTGAACAGGAGTGGTGAGAAGAGACATGCATGCCTTATTACTAATTTTAGGGGAAAGCATTCAGATTATCACCAATAAGTGTGATGTTAAATGCAGGGTTTTTAGATATTCTTTATCAAGTTGAGAAAACTCCCTCAAGGCTAGTTTTAGAAGTTTTACCATGAATGGGTATAAGATTTTGTCAAATGTTTCTTCTGGATCATCGATATGATAATAACATTTTTCTTCTTTTGCCTGCTGATAGGATGGATTGCATTAATTGATATTTGAACGTTGAACTAGCCTTGAATAATTGGAATACATCCTGCTTAGTTATGATGTACAATTATACATTTTTAGATCCAATTTGCTAATTAAATTTTTTTCAATATTTATTTATTTTTGAGAGAGAGAGAGAGAGAGAGAGAGAGAGAGAGAGAGAGAGGGAGAGAACAGGGGAGGGGAACAGACAGGGAGACAGACTCCGAAGCAGGCCCCAGGCTCTGAGCTGTCAGCACAGAGCTATCGCGGGGCTCAAACTTGGTGAACCGTGAGATCATGACCTCAGCTGCTTAACTGACTGAGCCACCCAGGTGCCCTGAATTTGCTAATATTTTGTTGAGGATTTTTACATCTACGATTATGAGAAATATTTGTCTGCAATTTTCTTTTTGTAATATCATTATGTGGTTTTGATATTAGGATAATGCTGGCCTTATAGAATGAACTAAGAATTATTCCTTCTGCTGCTTATTTCTGAAAGAGAATGTAGAGACTTGGTATCATTTCTTCCTTAAATAGTTGGTAGGATGATTCATCAGTGAAACCAACTGGGCCTGGTGCCTTCCTTTTTGAAGGTTATAAATTCTCGATACAATTACTTCAACATAGGCCTATTTAGATGATCTATTCTGAGCTTTGCGCAGTGGCAGTATCGTAGCCAATGAGGTTTATCCGAGGCGCGATTATTGCTAATAGATTATCTATTCTGTGGTGTGTGCATATTGGTAGTTTGTGTTGAAGAAAATCAGAATATGTCACCCTAAAACATATCTCTTTGACATAAGAATTATTTTGAGCTAAAGGCAATTAAGCAGTAAACAGGAAAAGCTCTCTTTTTCTCCCTAAATGTAGGATATATATTTTCTTTTTTTGAAGATGAACAGAGACTCTGATCAGCTCAGAAAGGCAGCAAAGGAGTCAGAAGAAAAACCTTACTCTATTAGTTTCCCCTCATATATTTGCCTTCCTATGGTTTGCCACCCTGGAAGCATAAGACTATTTTTCTTTGTCTTGTCACTCTTCTAAAACCTGTATTGTTTTTTGGATAAGATGCTATATAAGTTGGAGTTCTAAACCACTTCTTTAAATTACTCATCTCTGAGTTTCTTCCTTGTAAATATGAGGTATAGAGGTTCAAAAACGTACTGCTTTTCTCTTGTGTTTTGTTACAGAGCTCCAGTTGAGACCTCAAATGAGTAGAAGAAGTAGTTTTTCCCTCTCCTGTAGTATTTTTCAAGTAATCGATCCATTTCATCTAAGTATTCAAAATTGTAGGCATAGAGTTGTTCATAATATTTATTATCCATTTAATGTCCATGATATCAGTAGTGATACCACCTCTTTCATTCTGATATTAGTAATTTGTATCATTTTTTTTCTTGTTTACTCTGGATGGCTAGAGGTTTATAAATTTTCCAAAGAAAGTTTTCCAAAGAATCAGCTTTTAGTTTATTTAAAAATTTTTATTAAATTAACATTTTCAATTTCAATTTGATATCTGCTTTAATTTTTATTATTTCTTGCCTTCTACTTGGATTAGGCTTATATTATTCTTCTTTCTATACTTTCTTAATGTGGAAGTTTAAATTGATTTTAGATATATCTTATTTTCTAATATATGTGCATTTGGTGCTATAATTTCCCTCTAAGTATTGCTCTTCCTGTAACCCACAAATTTTTATAAGTTGTATTTTTATTTTCATTTAGTCCAAAATATTTTACTATCTCTAAGACATTTCTTTGATATGTTATTTATTTATGTATTGTGTAACCTATATTTGTATTTTTTTAAATTGATTTCCAGTTTGATTCCATTTGGTCTGAGAACACATTTTGGATAATTTCCATTATTTAAAATTTTAAAGTGTATATTATGGTCTAGAACATAACCCATTTTGGTGAATGTTCCATGAGCTTGAGAATATGTATATGCTGATATTAGAGTAAATACTCTATAAATATCATTTGGATGCAGTTGATTGTTGGTATTGTATAGTTCAATCCTACCCTTATTGATTTTCTGCCTGTTGGATGTATCAATTACTGAAAAAAGGATGTTGAAGTTGTTCATAGAATTTTTAATGTCTATATTTGCTTGCAATCGTAACACTTTTGCCTTATATATTTTGATGCTCTTTTGTAAGAAGCAAACATTTTAAGTATTATTATGCCATCTTAGAAAAATTGAATGATTTACCATTATGTAATGCCCTCTTATTCCTGGTAATTTTCTTTGTTCTTAAGTCTGGATTGTCTGAAATTAACCTAACTATTCCATCTTTCTTTTGATTAGTGTTGTCATTATAGGTCCTTTCACATTCTTTATTTTTAACCTATCTGTACCTCTTTCATTGAAGTGAGTTTCTTATAGACAACATATAGTTGGGCCTTGTGTTTTTATCTACCACAAAAGTCTCTGTCATTTAATTGATGTATTTAGAACATTCACATTTAAAATGACTATTGATACAATTGAATTAATATATGTCATGTTTTGGGGCACCTGGGTGGCTCAGTCGGTTAAACCTCTGACTTCGGCTCAGGTCATGATCTCACAGTTCATAAGTTCAAGCCCCACGTCGGGCTCTGTGCTGACAGCTCAGAGCCTGGAGTCCGCTTCAGAGTCTGTGTCCCCCTCTCTCTCTGCCCCTCCCTTGCTAGTACTCTGTCTCTTTCTTTCTCTCAAAAATAAAGACATGCAAAAAATTAAAAAATATATATGCCATATTTTTAACTGTTTTCTATACATCCCAATTGTGCTTTGCTCCTTTTTTAAAATCTCTTTTTCTCATTTCTCTATTTTTAATTGAATATTTCACATGATTCCATTTTCTCTCCTCTGTTAGCAAATAAATTACACTTCTTTTTTCGCTTTTAGTGGTTACCCTACAGTGTATAATATACATATACTTACAGCTCATCTGAGTTTACTTTTCAAATAATATGCCACTTCACAGGTTGTGAAGGTACCATATAAAAGTATTCCCAAGTCCTCCCTTCCATCCCTTGTAACATTGCTGTCATTCATTTTACTTACCCATATGCCATGATCATCTAACGTTGCTACAATTATTATTTTGAACAATTGTTAACACAATTAAGAATAAGACATTTTTTTCAATTACTGTTTTTTCATTTCCAATGCACTGTTTCTTCATGTAGATCTGAGTTTCTGACCTGTATCATTTTCTTTTCCTCTGAAGGACTTCTTTAACAGTTCTTACAGGGCAGGTATACTATTGACAAATTCCCTTAGCTTTTAGTTTTCTGAGAAAGTTCTTGTTTCTCTTTTGCTTTTGAAGGTAAATTTATTGAACACAGCATTTCAAGTTGGTGTTTTTTATTCATTCAACATGGTAAATATTTTATTCTAATCTCTTTCTGCGTGTATGGATTCTGGCTCATGCCACTGTGATTTTTATTACTGTTTATTTAATGGTATTTGCTTTCTTCTGACTTCTTTCAAAATTTTCTCATCTTTGATTTTAGGCCTTGTGAATATGATCTGTCGTGTGTGTGTGTGTGTGTGTGTGTGTGTGTGTGTGTGCGTGTGCGTGTCTTGCTTAGTGTTTTCTAAGTTTCCTGGATCTGTAGTTGTTTTTTGTTATTAATTTCAAAAACCTCAACCATTCCTTCAAGTATTTGTTCTGCTCTTTTGTCCCCTCTCCTTTTAGTATTCCAATTATGTATACGTTACTGATTTATCTTCAATTTTTACTTCAAATTTTACTGATTTATCTTCAAGCTCACTGATTCTTTCCTTGGCTATGTCCAGTCAGGTGAAGCCATAAAGGGTATTCTTCATTTCTGTCACAGTGTTTTTGGTTTTTAATATTCCTTTTTGATTTTTATTTAGTTTCTCTTTACTTACATTACTCATCTTTTTTTTTTCATGCTGTCCTTCTCCCACTGGACCACTTCACATATTAATCACTGAATCATAGTTGTTTTAAATTCCTTATCTGATATTTCTAAAATTTGTGCTACATTGGAGCCTGGCTCTGATGCTTGCTTTGTTTCTTTAGACTGTTCTTTTTCTTGCCTTTTAGAATGCCTTGCACACACGCACAGTATGGCACATCCCTAGGTCCTCACATTCGGAATCCTACTCACAGTGGCCACCATGACAGCGGCCACAGCTCAGAAAGAACGTGTCTGTGAAAACTACAAACTGCCCAGACTGGTCTTTGAACACACATGGTCAGTGTGAGTGTGCTTCAACTGATACACAAAATTCCATTATTCGCTCAAAACTGGCAACGAAATGTTTGGTGATGAAGGCAGAAATGACTGGCTCAAAGTCTGGGAGAAGAGCAAGGCCTGAGAGGGCTTTCCAGAATAACAATGGGCTCTATGATCCTGACAGTGATGAGAAGGAGCTCTTTAAATCTAAGCAGTACAATGGCACCACCATGTGCTGGAATGTGAACACTGTTGAGGTCAGAAGAACTGAGAAGTTCTACTCCGAATGAGTGAGGACCTACTGGATCATCACTGAACTAAAATACAAACAAGAGAAACACCTCAAGATGTTCAAAGTTTGAAGACTATGTATGCTTAAGGAAGCAATCCCAACTCACTATCTACTGGATCCAAAATACATCAAAAATATTCTGTGTGAGAATGATCTTATCACTATTGATCTGATGCAAAATTCATGCCAGAAAACTCAGAATGAGTTTTCTCATTCTCATCTCATAGCTGACATGGCTTATTATTTTGAAAAAAAAATGTTACAAATTAATCTTTGTTCCATTCCAATAGAATGGGCCTGAGGGTAAATGGGCAACAATTGGATCTGGATCCTGGTCAAACTGAAATTTACTATATGGATGAAAAACCACCTGAATTTTCAATGCAAGGACTACAAGCTGGTATTATTGCTGTCACTGTGATTGTGATATTAGCAGTTATTGCTGGACTCGTGCTGGTTATTTTCAGAAAGAACAGAATGGCAAAGTATGAGAAGGCTGAGATAAAGGAGACGGGTGAGATGCACAGGGAACTCAATTCATAATGACTACAATTTGAAGAGTAACTACGAGAAGGTAAATTAGCAAGCAGATTACACGTGTATGAGCACAGGACAAAGAGATCTTTGAGGACTACTGTTTTGTTAGTTGACATCTTCTATTTGTAACGGTATTTATAACAGTAAAACCTGTACTCAAAATACAAGGAGTTTCAAATCGACGTTACCAATCTTAAAAGTTGACCACAAGTGTCATATATATGCAGATCTGATAGAAAACCCAGAATGGACAGCATAGTTAAAATTATTTATGTCTAACATTGAGGTGTGTTGCCTTAAATTGCTTAAATTGCCTTAAATATGCTTCCACAATACAGTTTGAATGACTCCTCTCATCCGTTTGTGATTGAAAGTTGCCTTTCTATTTACTTTGAGTCTTATAAACTTTTTTTTAATTGTGAAATTAAAACATTTTAAAGCTGAAAAAAAAAGAATGCCTTGCAATTTCTTGTTGAAAGCAGGACATGATACACTGAGTAATGGGAATTGAAATAAACAGGGCTGTTGTGTGAGGTTTTACGTTGATCTAGCAAGTTGGACTGTGCTGAAGGTTTGCTGTAGTTGTAGCTGACAAAGCTTTGATTTTTTCTCGTGTCTTCTAAGTTCCCTTCTTTTTTGGGGGAGAGGTGGTTCTTTAAGTACAATTTCTTAAATCGAGTCTGTGTCTTGCAGCTTTCTCAGTTGTAATCCACTGTTATTATACTGACATCCTGTTGATGTGATGATAAGGTATGGGAAGGGGGAGTGTTCGATAATCTTATATGTCAGGCTTTTACTCCTTTAAGGGTCTTTTAACAGTATATGTCCCTGGGCTGTGACCTTCATAAATGTTCCTTAGCTTCTTTTTTTTCTCCTTTTAGGTGAGGCAGAAAAGCCAGAGGGGCTAAAGTTGGCTTATTATTTCCTTGCCCGTGGGTCAAGTATTTTATTTTGTTTCAATTAAGGAGGACAGCCCTTTGTCATGAAGTCTACTCTGGGAGTATTTCAAATGGTTGCTTTTCCCAGGAGCATAATTCAAAATTATTAATTTTTCCTTATCCTACCCAAAAGGTTGTGTTCCCCCCCCGCCCCAGACCTATACCTAGAAACTGTGGTAGAATTCTGGAAGTAAAACTTCTAAAAGTATGGGGATCCTCTAAGCCTGGGACTATGGCACTTTCTCACTCTTGACCTTGTCCACAGGAGCCTTCGGGAATTCATCAAACTTATCATTTAAATGCTTTTAACTTTTTATGGCTTTAGTGCTTTCTGCTCCATGTCAGCTGATCTTGGCTAAGTTTCTCTGTATTCACCTGTCTCTCCAGATTTGGGGGTGGCAGTTGCCCCATAACCTCAGTTCTCTAATGGGTCTTTTTTTCAACATTATTTTCTTATTTTAAGAATGAGAGTGATGATTTCCTAGATCTTTCCTTGTCAGAACTGAAACCCAAAGTCTGTTACATATCTTTTAATCTTTAAATTTTCTCTCACAGTTTTTCTTCCCTCATAATTTTATTTGTGGAAGATTTGTTGTAGATTTCCACCTTTTAAACTTTGCTGATTGTTTCCCTCTGCGGACTTTTCATACATTCTCCTGGCTCTTATATTTTCTGGAAAGCTAAAGGCTTGATCAGACTCAGCCCAGATTTATGGCATGACTATTCTACAGGAGTGTTGTGTAGTTCCATTAGGAAGCACACAATATCTAGTTGTTTCTCTTTTTGTTACATCAAGAACGGGCAGTGGGTTTGCAGTTATCAGCCTGCTCTACCATTACAAAGCTGCCTATAAGAAATTCACCTAATAGTTTTAATAGCCACTGATGATCATGGCCTGAATCCATTATTTCATTAGGAGTTCGATGGTGATATTCTAATTCTACCATTGCTTCCCTATTTATTCACTAGAATTCTTTTAGAAGGTCTACCCTAATTAACTATTTGGCACCCTTAAATACTATTGATATAAGAAATGTGATATAAATGCTTGATTGTTTCACTTCATTTACCAGTTTTCAGAATAAAGTGTTGGTTCCATAGCATATTCAAAGGTGACTAATGAGAATTTTTGTGTGCAAGTATCATTAAGAACTAATGGATTTTAATATATTTTATGTGTCTCAATCCATTATCATTATTATTCTTTTTGTTGCCAATATTATCCCATTTTTGGCAAGTGCAAACCCCTGCAAATTGCCTCTGGTGTCCATTAGACATGAACCCAGTTGTCTCTAATAACTCCCCTATCCTTCAATATGCCAAGATATTCTAGACACATTTAGTGCATTTCCTGGCCTAGAATTGGTATCAGCCATTTCTCCAAAGATCTCCTCACTCTCCAAGCTCTACACTCCTAATACAAACCACAGTTGGAAATATCAGTGATGATGCACTGAAATTTGCTAATATTTGATACTGTTCTGCTGGTTGTCTGCCCTTAACTATACACAGGATATTTATCAGGATAATAAATATCATTACTGCAGATATTTCTATAAAACAAAGTTAATGACTCAGTCAATAATTTACTTGCTTTAAGTAATATTCCATCTAACACAATTCCAGTGCACCAAAATAATATTTATCTATCTCTGAAAACTAACTTGGTATTTTCCCTTTCTGCCTGCCATTTATTTGGATACCATTGTTTGTATTTCTGTAATATCAGCTCCCAAGCCTTATTTCAGCCTTCATCCCCCATAACTGCACCCTTCCTCCCCCAATCTATTTAGATCTTATTTCCATTTCAATTCCACCTAAATACCCACATCCATACCATTTATATATATTTTTTAATTTTTTTAATGTTTATTCAATTTTGAGAAAGAGAGACAGAGCATGAGTAGGGGAGGGGCAGAGAGAGAGGGAGACACAGAATCCAAAGCAGGCTGCAGGCTCTAAGCAGTCAGCACAGAGCCCGATGTGGGGCTCAAACTCACGAACCGTGAGATCATGACCTGAGCTGAAGTCAGCCGCTTAACCAACTGAGCCACCCAGGCACCCACATCCATGCCATTTATAAAGGTCAATGAATGCATGGAATTTTCAAACTCAGATGACTTCTATTTAGTAATTTTTTATCCCACTCATATTCTGTTACTGTCCCATGAAGGAAGATGCATGGCACACTCTAAGTGCATACACAGGAATATTCTGTCCCTCCCCCCATGACCCAACAACTCTATTTAACCTCTTGAGCAGTGCTTTTCAAAATTTATTCTGCATAGGAATCCCCTGTGGTCTTGCTAAGATGCAATTCTGATTCAGTAGGTCTGAGGCAGGGGCCAAGATTCTGCATTTCTAACAAGCTCTAAGTGTGCAGATGCCACTGGTCCTAGACCATGCTTTGAGAAGCAAAGCTCTACTGTGTTGGGGTCACGTGCTCCTATATGGATAAATTCCAAACACACACCTTCCTCCTTAATGTCACGCTCTGTTCATCTCTACTCTTACAATTGGTGATCTTCCCCCTTACTATGTTTAAAACAAAAGACGGACAACATCAGGTGTGAACGTGGACAACTGACACACTGCTGCCTTTTTGACAATGAGAATCTATTGCATCATGTGGTCGTTTTAAAACGTGCTGCAAATTATTTGGCATTTCCTCTCTTTAAAAAGGTAAGTATAATTCCCCTCTACTTGAACATAGATCAGCTTAGATACTTGCTTCTAAAGAACTTCAGAGGAAGTGATGCCGAGTGACTTCCAAGGCCAGGTCATAAAGGGAAGAGTGATTCTGCTGGCTTCATTTTGGACCATGTGCCATGTGCCAAGTACCCTGAAGCTGCCATGCTAGAAAGATCACACAGAGATGGAGACACCTGGGGAGCTTTAGCTATTCCAGCCCAGTTGTTGAGTCTTCCTATCCCAGGCACCAGATGTGTGAATGAGCAAGTCTTTAGATGATTCAAACCTCAGCCACTGACTACAAATGCATGAGAGACTAAGAGCCAGAAAATCCCTGCTGAACTACAAGCACCTCACAGAGCCATGAGAGACAATCATAAATGATTGGTAATGTTATAAGTCACTGGTGTGAGGTGGCTTGTAATGCAGCAAGAGATAACTGGACACATATCACCTTTGCCCTTTTCCTTGACTGTCAAAAGCTTCAGAGACAAATTTGACCCTCTGTCCTTCAAACTATGTTAGACGTCATGATATCATATTTGCTTCCTCCTCCTAAGTCCTCAGGGTTTTTTTTTTTCCCTTCTGTTTATTAACTTCATTATTCCTGTGTCATTTTTTATAAGCTGCCTCAAAATCAAATTCTTTTAGAAAACAGAGGAGGTATAAATAATGATTTTCTGTTTCTCACCCATTTGCCTCTATGTTCTCGTGTCTCAATTTATTTTCTTTCATTCCTTCATGTTGTCTCAGAAAAAAACAAATGTCCTATTTCTTTTCCCTTCTCCAATATCTTTAATCTCTTGCCACCTGTCTTCTTGCCATCTGATTTTAAATGAGTACAAAGCTCTTCTATCTTGAGAAAACCTTTACTCTTTCACTCCTACCATGTTTATTACTTTTTTCATAGTCAATCTTCTGAAGAATGTTTTACTTCTACTTTATTGAGGCTCAAACTGAGTTTTCGCTTGTATATCAGCATGCAAAATTCGACAACTCCTACAAAGTAAACACGTGAGTAAGGATGGTGCTTTAATCTAATGTGAAAAGAAGTCAATAAAGTGCTATTATTGTTACACATTTAAAAAAAAAACCAAAACAACATTCCTTCGTCAGCACTCAAAACATCTCTTTAATTATTGCACGTATATCCAGTGGACACTTTTTACCTACCTACCCTTCGGCAATTTGTGGAAGCACATTTTTTAAAAAATACTGTTACCTACATCTCCAACATTCATTCAGACAGAAATAATGCTATATATCTTCCACTATTTCATCTAGTAGTTTGTCTTTGCAAAACAAAAGCCTGGTAATGACAGGAAAAGTACCATTCTTCATTAATATTTAATTGTGTTGTATGTATAATAATGCCTTAAGTCCTCCCTCTTTGACACTGTCCTTGTGCACTCTGAACTAACATCTCCTCATTCTTTACTATGACAACATCTGTCCCCAGCAATGATGAGCACTAATTAAAAGTATCGGTTGGAAACAGGGGCTTGTCACTGACAGTAAAAGGATAGGATCTGAGCCAAACTCACTCTAGGACCAGAAACACATATACAACATCGATGGGAGTGGTGAGGATGAATTTCAACAAGAATGTCAAAAGAATATACTGCATCCAATGGCTGTATCCTATGAAGCTCTGATTTTTAGAAGCTAACTGTTTATTCAAAATTCCATTTCTGTAATTACCAATTCTGTTCTTAAAACCATTCAATGGTTACTTACTTCCCTCAAGATAGAACCCAAACTCTCTGGCCTGGCTTATCTGTCTCATCAGGTCTCGTCTTTGCCTCTTTATCCCTTCCATTCCATTTCTCAACTGACAGACAAGCTTATCTATGTTTCTGCCAAAGTAAGCTATTTGCTCTTCTACAGTTGCGACACATTTCCCTGTATAACCCAACCTGTTCTTTGTCTAGATTTCTATCTCCTATTCTGCTTACCCCAACCTCTGTCTTACTACCACGTGTATGATTATCACCTGCTACCCCTCAATTCTCAACTGGGACATCAACCTTCCAGAAGGCCTATCTGACTGCCAACATTGGGATTTAAGTGGCCTTTCTCAACATTCATATAGCATCCCATAATATCACCATAACCAGTATATTGGACTTACTTTTTCACATGTCTGAAGGAGGGATCATGCTTTTCTTTTCTTTTGGTAGTATATCTTCTGCATCCATGAACCCAACATAACACCTGGGAAATGATACACTTGGAATTAGTTCAATATGCTGAATGAGAATTGCATGTTCATTCCTTTCGATGCTTAAAAACAGCACATTATATGCATTTGAAAGTAAGCTTGATTTCCTAAAGTGGTCAAAAGTTATTTGGATTGAGTAGGGAAATAAAGCAAAAGATCAAGTTTAATAAAAGCATTTTTGAAGGGAAAAAATAAAAATTTTTTCCAAAAATAAAATTTACAAGTTACAACTGCAAAATGAGAGTGATTTTCTTATGCAGCTTTTGAAATGTCACTGAGAATCAGGGTGTGGGAATAATCTGAAGAGAATGAGAATATTACACCTTAAAGAATCTTTTGAATTGGACAATTTTCCTTTGGCTGTATAAAGAGCATTTATGTGCAAAAGTCAGTCTGGTGAGAAAAATCCTGGAACGGAGTTCCAAGCTCTGTCTCCAGTTCTGGCACCAACTGGGCATACGACCTTGGGGAAACTATTCCACCAGGCATTGCATTACCCTTGGAAAATGAATCAACCAACTATGTTGCTTATACTAAGCAGTGGTAGGCAGTGTGCTGTGGGTATACTGGGCCCCTGGCACTAAATGCCAGGAGCAACCCTAGGCATTAGGGGTCACAACCAAAATGCCCCCGAGGGGCTGTACTGCCCTCAGCAGAGAGCTACTTTTGTCTTACGATCTTTCCAGGTCCTTTGCTGTGCTATCATCCTACAAAAGAAGCAGGGGCTTCTTAACTTCACTAGTCTTTTACAACCATTACTTTTGTTTCCAAGAGACGTCATAGGAGGCTCAACCATTTGGATTCATTTTATTTTTTTTATCATTTAAAAAAAATTTTTTAAGTTCATTTATTTTGAGAAAGAGAGCGTGTGTGCACATAAGCGTGCAAATGGGGTAGCAGCAGAAAGAGGCAGAGCTAGAATCCCAAGCAGGCTCTACACTGCCAGTACAGAGCCTGACGTGGGGCTCGAACCCATGAACCGTGAGATCATGACCTGAGCTGAAATCAAGACTTGGATGCTTAAGTCAACCACCCAGGCGTCCCAGAACTCCTTTTCTTGAATGTGAACCTTTCTCATTATTTGGCCGGCTTAGGATATCTGAAATTTCATCAATACATTCTTAATCTGGGTTTTAAAAAAATGACAGTATAGCACTCTTGCACATACATCAGATCCATAAAAGACCCAAATTAATGTGAGGCTTAGCTGTTATATGGAAATGAGTAGAGAAGAAAGGACTAATCAATAATGAAATATAGTTTAAATTGGGAAGATCTTGATAAAGTTTTGGGAATTAAAATATTACCCTCTAAGGAGGAGAGATAATGGCAGTAAGCACAGTGATCAATTAGTGTACCAGATAAAAATACCTTAATCCACTGAATCCACTGCTAACAGATACAGAAAACTTCAATACCTCTGGCCTTTCCTATGACACGTAATGGAAAATTAATAACAAACATGGAAATAAAGAGAGAGAACAAGTACTAAGGGAGAAAGAAAAAAGAAGCACTAGAACAAGAAGTTGACTGGGGAGGAATTCTTCCTAGGTGTTCACACTATCGGTTTGAAACAAAATGTATCAAAGTCTACAACATAGAACTAAGGTCTTATAGACTGTTTACTGCTTTTTTTTTTCTCAAGATGTTCACTAAATATAATATATATTATATTATAAATGTTCACTACATATTTTTGTTGAGTGAATAATGAGAGCCTAAACATTTCTTGATTGTTGTATTTGAATGCACAACAACATGGGATAACCAATCAGCATTACTGACTCATCAGCACAGGTTAATGAGATACAATGGGTCCAATGCCCTTTTCGATGAAATGGGATTTAGGAGGGGGAAAGTTAGGAATAAGTATGCTCTCAGGGAGATAACAAGTTGAAGTGGGAGCTAGAACAAATAAACTGGTTGAAAGCTCCCAAAGGGTAGGTCTCCCCTAACTTTTCCCACATGACAAGTTTGTCAGCAGCCAGACATGTTAATAAACCATTCCTGGCAGTGTCACTTTGTGGTAACCAAGGAGATTTGGGCTGCTCATCAATGTTATCTCCAGAGTTGCAAATTGACAACAGCGATGCATTTTAACAGAAGTGAAAGCCTGTAAATCAATAGACTAAGCATAAACTTTAAAGTTAGGCAGATGAGGGGTTAAATCCACCGGGAGTAGTATACATCACTCTGTTTCTTTCCCCATTTTAAATCCGTCCATCCTCCCCCCTACTTAAGGAGGAGAGGCATTGCATTGGAAGGAGTTAGTCAGATGGATTAGGTAAAACACTCGAGGATACACTTAGTTTGTCTTTATACTTAGTTTTTACCTTGATGAAAAATATATAATACTTACAGTCATCTCAAATAAAAAAAATATAACTCCACTCACATTTTACTTACCTTATGCATATGCAAGTACCATCATGATTTATTTATTATCACATTTTTGACAGCTAGAGTTGTTCTTCCTTTGGGATACTAACTGGTGATGTAGTATGCCATACTATAACCCAGGGAACATGCTATCATTCCACCTTATCTTCAACTGAAGCTACATGACTACTTCAAAATTACAGTTGAATGGCCTTCAGCAAGTTACTTAATCTCCGCAAGCCTCATTTTAAAAGCAGGATTACAACAACATATAGAGTTTAGTAGGTGTGACGTCCTATTCTGAACATTTTATACTGCATTACTTAATCCTCATAACCTTCCTGGGAGGTAAGCACTATTATCATCATCATTTTATAGATGAGGAGACTTGGGGCCCAGAGAGATTACATATGTTGCCCAAGGTTACATGGCTGTTAAATTGGGTAGTTTAGGTTCAACTGCAGACTGTCTTGCTCTGGGGTCCAAATTCTTAGTCACTATGTTTCAGCTGTTTCTTTTGCTCACCTCCAAAATATTCCTCATTGCAATCTTTACAACCAGATCTTACTGTAAATATGTTTGAAAATTTTACATGGTTCCATCCTGCTGTTGGGAAAACAACCAAATATTTATTAGGAACTAAAGGCCCTGAATGACACCTGCATGCTTCTCTAGCCTCACTTACACTGCTCAGTTTACCTGCTAACACTCCCTTGGATGCTTTCTCAGACTTTTTTCATATATATATATGAAATATATTGCATATCATGACATGTATCATATACATATGTCATATATGTGGCATATGATATGATCTACTTCATATACATGAAAAAGTTTAAAATTATATATAATAGTATAATTTCCTTTTATTATATATTGTATAATTATTTCAATAATAATGGGATCATGCCAAACACGTCATTACGTGGCCTGCTTTTTTTACTCAGAAATGTACCAGGATCATCTTTTCAAGCCAATAAATATAATTTTACAACACCATTTTTGCTATACCACAACTTAATTCACCTCAAGTTAGATAATCATAAAGTTTTAATTATGATGAAAAATCCTTCACTGAGATAATCTTTATGGCTAAAAATTTGTGTAATCCTTAATTTTTCTCTCAGGAAATTTTTAAAAAAATTAAATTATTGAGTCAAACAGCATAAGCATTTTTAATTTCTTTTTTGATGTTCATTTATTTTTTGAGAGAGAGAGAGAGAGAGAGTGCAAGTGGGGTAGGAGCAGAAAGAGAGGAAGACACAGAATCCAAAGCAGGCTCCAGGCTCTGCACAGAGCACAGAATCCAACACGGGGCTCAAACCATGAACCATGAGATCATGACATAAGCCAAAGTCAGAAGCTGAATCAACTGAGCCACCCAGGTGTCCTTATATGAATTTTTTTAAAATTTCTTATTTTAATTTAATTTACTTTTTTAATGTTTATTTTTATTTTTGAGAGTGAGAAAGAGAGAGACACAGCGTGAGTGGGGGAGGAGCAGAGAACCAGAGGGAGACAGAGAATCCAAAGCAGGCTCCAGGCTCCGAGCTATCAGCACAGAGCCAGATGCCAGGCTTGAATCCACAAACCACGAGATCATGATCTGAACTGAAGTCGGATGCTTACTTAACCAAATGACCCACCCAGGTGCCCCAAGAGCATATGAATTTTTGAGGCATTTAATGCATATTGCTAACTGCCCTCCAAAAACATCTAATCAGCGTTCACTCACACTGGCAAATATAACAGCATGTGCCTTCCTAGAACCATTACATTTTATTTTGATCAATTTAATAGGCAAAACAAACACCCAGCCAGGATACTATTCCAATTCTCATTTCTTTAAATATTCATGACACCGAACAAGTTTTTATATATGTACTGGATATTTATGCTCTGGATAAAATGCCTATTTATTCATTTTGCCCATTTGTTTTACTTGTTTATAAGACCTCATTTGTTTACTCATCTGATATTTATTCAGCAACTATACCATTTTCTTAACACTGTGCTGTGTGTGAGGATACAATTCAGTTTATGATCAGACTAACTTTTACAATATCCTTGAGGTCAATAAAGCTTTGGCCCCAATCCAGTCCCAAGGCGAAAGCCACATATTTCACATTTTTCATTCAATAGTATTTTTAGCTACTGCTATGGACTGAATGTCCGTGTCCTTCTAAAATTCATATGCTGAAGCTTAATGCCCAAATCAGTGGTCTTCAGGAGGTTGATTAGGTCATAAGGGTGCAATTCATGAATGGAATTTGTCCTCATAAAAGAGACCCCACACTTTGCTAACACTTTCCACCACGTGAGGTTACAGCTAGAAGGCACAGTTTATGAATCAGGAAGTGCACCCTCATCTGGCATCAAAATATGCTAGCACCATGATCTTGGATCTCTCAGCCTCCAGAACTGTGAGAAATAAATATTGTTTATAAGCCACCCAGTGTATGGTATTTTTTATAGGAGCCCAAGTAGACTAAGATGGCTACTAATTCCATTTCAGTTGTTGATTACTGCCTTAAATGTCAATCATTTTTTTATGGCCGTGACTTTGAGGTTGACTGGGTTCAGCAGGATAATTCTACTGCTTTGCTTTGGATACCTCATGAGGATGCCATCAGATGTTGTCCCAAGTTGGAGTCATTTAGTTAGAGTCTGGAATTGGCCCTCTCTTCTTCTCATTGTAGCATCAGATCTCAGAGCCTCTCCTTTCCACATGGTTTCTCCAGGTGGTCTCTTCATGCATCTCTCTGGCATAGTAATTACACTTTTTCCATAGAAGCTCAGTACTCCCCAAAGTGCACAAGTGGAAGCTGTCAGACCTTCACAGGCTTAGGTCCAAATGGCAGAGCGAAACTTTTGCTATCTTTTATTAAGAAATCACAGAGTTGAGCCATATTCAAGATGGTGAGAAATAAACTATCTCTCAATGGAGGGATGACAAAGAATATGCTGCCATATTTAGTCCACCACAGATCATAATGGTTTTAACATGACTTGAAAGTATTTTTCTAAGTTTGTCACTTGCCTTTTAAATTTGCTTACAATGGGTCTGATGTATAGTTTATTTTAAATTATACACAGTAAAACTTATCAGTATTTTTGTAGATGATTTCAGCTTCTGGCCCATACACAGACTGCTTTTCTCAAATGAAAAACAGGGTTTGTATGGGGTAAATGGGTGGATGGAATGCAAATGACCTTTCATTTTCTTGATAGTATTTTTGTATTTTTTAAAGGCAATAAATGTGTATGATTTGTATGTTTCTATTACAAAAACAGAACAGAAAAAAAGACAAGTATAGACAGGAGGAAGAGATGAAAAAGTAGAAGACGTGGAGGAGGAAGAAATATGACAAAGAAATGCCACACCAAAGTTTTAAAATACTTACTCAGAGGGGCACCTGAGCAGCTTAGTCAGTTGGGCATCTGACTTTGGGTCAGGTCATAATCTTGTGGTCCGTAGGTTCGAGCCCCATGTCAGGCTCTGTGCTGAGAGCTCAGAGCCTGGAGCCTGCTTTGGATTCTGTGTCTCCCTTTCTCTCTGGCCCTCCCCCCACTCATGCTCTGTCTCTCTCTCTCTCTCTCAAAAATAAACATTAAGAAATTTTTTTAATATTTACTCAGAAAATTTTGCAGTTTCATTCTATTAACTTCTAAATTTTTAATTCATTTAGAATTTATTTTTAAGATTTGGATTAGGAACTAACTTTAATAATTTTTATACATGGTTAACTGGTAAGATAAGTTTAGTTATTTATTTTATTATTCAACAAATTTTATTAAGCATCTACTATGTCCTAAGCACTCTGAGTATAGTAGTGAAAGAATCTGATTGAGTCACTACCATCATGCATCTTACAATAACCCAATGGGGAAAAATAAGTAAATAAGCAATGGATGTGTAATCACAATTTTGACATGTGCCATTAAAGGGAGAAGAATGGGGAAAAAGAGGTAAATAGTAGAGTGGAAGAGAAACCTAGAACAAAACAGGGCATCATCATGAGGTGGGAGTAGAGAAGACTGACGGACCAGAGAGAGTGAAATTAATCAACAGATGAGAGTGGGGAAAATGGAAAGTGATCTGGATTATTTCTGAGGATGGAAGGTTGAGAACTGAGGGAAGTATATATTATCCATAGATTGAACTGGATTCAAATAAAGGGATCAAAACATGAAAGACAATTCAAAGGAAACAACTGCTTAGGATGAAAGCTAGGATTCACTTCAAAATGACATTATGCAGAATTGCCAAATGTGATGCAAAGTCAAAAGCAAATGATTTCAAAGTCATATCCTTTCTCTGGTATTTGTACATCACCTTACATCGTATCAGTTAAAATACACATGTGGTGTATCATTTACAAATATCTTCTGTTCAGTAGGTTGCCTTTTGTTTTGTTGATGGTTTCCTTCATTGCGTAAAAGCTTTTTATTCTGATGTAGTCCCAATAGCTTATGCTTTTGTTTTCCTTACCTTATGAATATCTAGGAAAATGTTGCTACAGCCAATGTCAAAGAAATTACTGCCCGTGTTCTCCTCAAGATTTTTATGGTTTCAGGTCTCACATTTAGATCTTTAATCTGTTTTGAGTTTATTTTTGGATATGGTGTTAGAAAAGAATGAGCTCTTATCATTTGTGACAAAATGGATGGACCTACGGGTATTATGCTAAGAGATATAAATCATACTGAGACAGACAAATACCATATGATTTCATTCATATGTGGAATCTAAAAAGCAAAATGGTATTGAGGAAGGCACTTGTTGGGATGAGCACTGGGTGTTGTATACAAGCAATGAACCACAGGAATCTACCCCCAAAACCAAGAGCACACTGTAAGCACTGTATGTTAGCCAATTTGACAATAAATTACATTAAAAAAATAAAAAGCAAAACAAATGAATAAACAAACAAAAAGCAGAATCAGTCCTGATGGTTGCCAGAAGGAAGGGTAGGGTGATGGGCAAAATGGGTGAAGGAGACTGGGAGATACAGACTTCCAGGTACGGAATGAAAAAGTCATGGAAATAAAAGGCACAGCATGGGGAATATAGTCAGTGACACTGTAATAGTGTTGTATGGTGACAGACGGTAGCTACATTTGTGATGAGCATAACATACAGAGTTGTGAAATCACTACGTCATACACCTGAAACTAATGTAACATTGTGTGCCAACTCACATAAAATAATTAAAAATGAAGAAAAAATAAAACTATTGCATAACAAAATGGTACATTAAAAAATATATATATGTATGGAGTTTGTTGAAGAAACACTATCCAAACATAAGGTATTGTTGCTGTTATAAACTGGAGTTCAGTTTATGAATTGATGGTCTCAAAATAACATATATAGTACTAGGATACTAACTATAGATTACTCTGTTCCTTGACCCTTCCTGGGATGTTAATATAATTAAGTTCTGAGACTTAACCTTCCTTTCATGTCAGAGTGTGCTAAAATCTATGGGACAGTTTTTCTTCTGGAAACTTCCATTTGCTGATGATTAAGTATACAATGTTACAATCATTTATATAGACAGATGAGCAGAATACACAAGGAGACAGCAAAATCCAAACTGTATCTGGGTCATTCAT
Source organism: Panthera onca (assembly GCF_046562875.1). NCBI lineage: Eukaryota > Metazoa > Chordata > Mammalia > Carnivora > Felidae > Panthera > Panthera onca. The sequence continues at coordinate 50,465,061 of NC_138344.1, forward strand.
TCTATAACACTGTCTCAGGTAATTATTTTGCTTTTGCATGAAGCATTTAGAACTTAGAAAATAACTAGGTTTGGTCACTGCTGTAGTAAGAACTTCAAATTGCTTCAATATCTACCATTTTTAAGCTCAAGAATTCTATCATAAAAATATATTTACTTGTCTTTTCTCATTTTTCTTACACTGTAGGCACTTCTAAAACAGGAAGAAAAAAATATATTTGACCTTGAAATCAAGTGTTAGAAAAATAACCTGTCTAAATAATACCTTTTCACCTAAAATATTATATTAAAGGTTGTGCAATGGCACTACTATAATCAAAAATCTGCCATCATTTTTTTAAGCTTCTAGTTTCACAGGCTTGTAACTTCTTTAAAAGTCACCCAAGGATCTTCAACTTCATTTCAGTTCAGAAAAGCATGCACACATATACACCCCACACATACACACTCCCCACACACAATTGGCTATCTGTTCAATTTTCTTTTTTCACACAATTTTTTCCCAACCATTAAGTGCTTAATTTTGATGATATTCAACTTTTCTATCTTTTTTTTTTCTTTTCTGGATCATGCTTTTGTGTCATATCTAGAAACTTTAAAGTACAAAGTATGGGTTGAAGTTAACTCACCTATTCATTCACTCATTCATTCATTTATTCATTTAACATATGGATGACAATAGTTCCAAGACCATTTAATGAAAAGTAGTCCATTACTATTGGATCTCTGGTAAATACCTGGTCTGACTCAACTCAAGCCCAAAGTGGCTCCAAACTGGCCAACTAACAACACAGGGACCAAACCCTGCCCACAATACATAGAGAAAGATATGACTGGACTGAAGGCAAAAGAAGGTCAGCCATTTAATTATCTTTTGTCTAATTTCTCCATTTAATTGTCTTTGTACCTTTAAAAACAAATCAATTGACTGTGTATGAACAGGTCTGTTTCACTACCCTCTACTTCATTTCACTGATATCTCTGTCTTTCTTTTCACCACTACCATTATAGTATAGTATGTTACTGTAGTTTGATAATAAGTTTTGAAACCAGAGAGTCTGCATCCTCCAAATTCGTTCTTTTTCACAATTGCTGAACCCTAGTTCCTTTGTCTTTTTACATAATTTTTAGAATCAGTTTACCAGTATACATGGAAATACTTATGCAAATTTGATTGGGATTACATCAATACTGTAGATTGGGATAATGTTTATAATATTTAGTGTTTCCCTAGATGTATATATGGCTATATCAGAGTTTGTATATTCACTAGTTGAAGGATATTTGAGTTATTTTCTTTTATGAATAAAGCTGCAATAAAGCTTTGCATACAGGATTTTATTTTTACTTTCCCGCACAGCCAGTAGACTTTTTGATATAAGACGTATGTCCTTTTTTTTTAATATGAAATTTATTGTCAAATTGGTTTCCATACAACACCCAGTGCTGATCCCAACAGGTGCCCTCCCCAATGCCCATCACCCACTTTCCCCTCCCTCCCACCCCCCATCAACCCTCAGTTTATTCTCAGTTTTTAAGAGTCTCTTATGGTTTGCCTCCCTCCCTATATTTCCCCCCCTTCAAGAGATATGTCCTTTATTTCTGTTAGATTTCCTTCTGTTATTTCTTTGATCTGTCATTTCCACTCTAACTTTCCACTGTTCTTTTCATAATGACTAGTAGTGTGTTGGAACTCCTAGATTAACTTCTAGTTTTCTTTTCTTTCCCATTGTTAATCTCTTTATCTTTGTCATTTACTTTCAGAAAAATTGACTTAGCTTTATTTTTCAACCTTTCCATTAAAACATATACATTTTAGGACTTCTGGGGAAGATGGCAGAGTAGGAAGATCCTAAGCTCATCTTGTCCCATAGATACAACTAAACAACACCCACTTCAGTGTAAATAAGTCAGAAAACAAGCTGAAGACTGGCAGAATAGAATAGATTCTCCACAACAAAATGTAGAGAAGAGGCCACATCAAAGAAAGTAGGAAGGGCAGAGATACACATTCAGGAGCTAAAAGGAGCTATGTGACTGTCCACAGGATGTAGGGTCATTGCAGGCACAGAGAGGGGAGAGAGACACTCACACCAAGCATGCCAGGCACAGAGAACCTGCACAGGAGAGACAAATCTTCATAACATTTGACTTTGAAACCATACGGCCTAATTTTGTGAGTTCTGACAATCAGCAAGGCTTAACAACTGGAACTTTAAATATCAGTTAGCTTGGCTATCTAGAGGTTGGAGATCAATAGGAATCTGAGTTACTGCCCTTAAAGAGACAGCACAATAAACAGCCCCACCAAGATACAGCATAGTATCAGCCATCCGACAAATGCCAGGGGTGTACGGGAAGAAGATTTATTTACTAACCTCAGAGTACATGTTGGAGGGGCATGCCTCTTTAGGATTCTTCTCCAGGAACAAAGGAGCTGGCCAGTTCCATTTGCCTCCCCCAGTTCCATTTGCCTCAGCCTAGACACAGGGACACCTGCAGGAACAAGCGCAATACCAATACTATCCACCTAATTTGTTAACAGTGCATCCCATCCACTCCAACATGGGAAACCTCACTCAGGGGGACTGTAAGACCCCTCCCAGAGCAGACCATCGTGGACCTTGCAGGTATCCCACAACTGGTCTCTGCATTCTACTGGGGACTCACCCCCTAAATTCTTGTAGCAAGAGTTTTCTAAAGAAGCTCCGATCTCCTCCCACAACAGACATGCATAAACCTTATTAGCACACATGCTCCACCTCTATACTCTCCAGTGGACCTGCCTGCTCTAATACATCCTTGGCCAAAGCCTATCCAAATTGGTGTCACAAGCCTGGCAGAGCGCAAGTATCTCCAAAAGGGCCAGCACCACTCTGAAGACACTTCTGCTCTGGGGTGAGGGGAGGATAACCACACACACACCAGTCCAACAGTGGCCCCAGCAGTGGTCTGGGGGAAGACATCTGGTCTGGTCTGACTGTAGGCCCTGCCCACCAATGAAAGCTTCTCACAGCATAACACAGGGAAAGTGTTCTGTAGTCCAGTATTATTGGATCTCTGGTAAACACCTGGCCTGACTCAACTCAAGCCCAAAGTGGCTCCAAACTGGCCAACTAACAACACAGGGACCAAACCCTGCCCACAATACACAGAGAAAGTTATTGCAGATGACTGGATTGAAGGCAAAAGCAGGTCAGCCAAAACATCAGAGTGCAGACATCACAAATAGAGGACACCCCTGAAGAACCAGGGTCTGTTGAACAGAAGACTGCAGAGTAATACAGGACCTCTTCTTCATAATGCCACTACTTGCAAGAGGAGGAGATGTATCTGACTTTCCTAACACATAGAAACAGGCACAGAGGGTTAGATAAAATAAGGAAACAGGAATATGTCTCAAATCAAAGAACAGGAGAAAATCACAACAAGAGAGCTAAATGAAATGGAGAAGTGTAATATGCCTGATATATAATTTAAAGTAATGGTTATAAAGAGACTCACTGGACTGGAGAAGAGTGGAAGACTTCAGTGAGACCTTCAAAAAGTGATACAAAACAAAAAATAGCCAATCATATGTAAATAACTCAAATTAAAGATACAATAGATGGAATAAATAGTAGACTAAAGAAGCAGAAGAACAGATACAAGACCTTGAGGACAAAGTAATGAAAACCATCAAACTGAACAGGAGAGAGAAACAAATAAAATAAAAATGAAATTAGACTGAGGGAACTCAATGCCAACATCAAGCACAATAACACTTGCATTATAGGGTTTCCAGGAGAAGACACAGAAAAGGGGTAAGAAAATTTATTTGAAGAAATAATAGCTGCAAACTTCCTGAATCTGGGGAGAGAAACAGAAATCCAGATCCAGGAGGCACAGACAGCCTCCAACAAAATCAACCCAAGGAGGTTCACACCAAGTCACAAAGTAATTAAAATGGCAAAAAGTAGTGATAAAGAGAATTTTAAAAGCAGCAAGAGAAAACAGTTACATACAAGGGAAACCCCATAAGGTCATCAGCTGATTTTTCACTGGAAACTTTGCAGGCCAGAAAAGAATGGCTTGACATATTCAAAGCACTAGGAAAAAAAGAAAGAAAACACACACACACACACACGCGCGCGCACACACACACACACACACACACACTCATACACACACATACACAAAACACCTGCAATCAAGAATAAGAATACTCTATCTAACAAGGCTATCATTCACATAGAAGGACAAAGAGTTTCCCAGACAAACAAAAGTTAAAGGATTTCATTACCACTAGACCAGCCCTATGAGAAATATTAAAAGGGACTCTGAGTAGAAAGGAGAGATGGTAAGTAGGAATAAGAAAAGTTGGAAGCACAAACACAATAAAATTAAGTGTATATGTAAAAATAAGTCTAGGGATTCACAAAATAAAAGGATGTAAATAAAGTATGACACCATATACCTAAACACTAGAGGGAGAGGAGAATGGAATGGGAGAAGATATTTTCAAATGACATATCCAATAAAGGGTTAGTATCCAAGATATATAAAAAACTTACACAACTCAACACCAAAATAATAATAATAATAATCCAATTAAAAATGGGCAGAAGACATGAACAGACATTTCTCCAAAGACAATCAGATGGCCAACAGACACATGAAAAGATGCTCAACATCACTCATCATCAGGGAAATGCAAACCAAAACCACAATGAGACATAACATCACACTTGTTAAAATGGCTAAATTAAGAACACTCTTGTGTTCCAAAAAGTGTTGGAAAGGATGTGGAGAAAAAAGAACCTTTGTGCACTGTTAGTAAATGCAAAATGGTATAGCCATTGTACAAAACAGTATGGAGGTAACTGAAAAAAATAAAAATAGAACTACTCTATGATCTAGTAATTCCACTACTGCGTATTTACCCAAAGATGACAAAAACACTAATTCAAAAAGATATATCCACCCATATGTGTATTGTAGCATTATTTATCATAGCCAAATTGTAGAAACAGTCTCTGCCCATTGATAGATGACTGAATATAGATGTTTAGATATATAGATATAGATATAGATATAGATATAGACATAGACATAGATGTAGATAGCATTACTTAGACATAAAATCTGGGGCACCTGGATGGCTCAGTCAGTTGAGCGTCTGATTCTTGATTTCGGCTCAGGTCATGATCTCACAGTTTGTCTGTTTAAGCCCTACATCGAACTCTGCACTGACAGCATGGAGCCTGCTTGGGAGTCTCTCTCTCTGCCCCTCCCCAGCTCCCTTGCTCTCTCTCTCCAAACTAAATAAACATTAAAAAATAAAATAAAATCTTGAAAAAAGAATGAAATTTGCAAAACATGAGTGAAACAAGCCAGTCAGAAAGACAAACAAGCATTTGATTTCACTCATAGGTGGAATTTACAAAACAAAACAAACAAACAAAAGAGATAAACCATGAAACAGACTCTTAACTATAGACAGCAAACTGATGGTAGCCAGAGGGGAGGTGAATGGAGAGATGGGTAAAATAGGTGATGAGGATTAAGAATACACTTAAGGAGATGAGTAGTGAGTACTGTATAGGACTGCTGAATCACTATATTGCACACCTGAAACTAATATAACATTATATGCTAACTATACTGGAATTAATATGCATACTTTTAGTACAGTTTTAATTTAAAAGAACGTTTTCATTCTCTGTTTCTTTTTTTAAATATAGACTCTTAGTCTTCCTTAATGGATTAAGTTCTTCCTATCTCTGAGAATTGATATTTTATTCTGTTCCCTGAATTGTCTCTACTTCTTCCTTTTCCCTTTTCTAATCGGTATGTTTTAATCTCTTTCATGTTGGAGGTTTTCTACAAAACTCTGGTAATCCTTTATTTTTCATTAAAAAATGAAAGATACTAAAATCTAAGTGGACAATCTTTGTGTAAGGGTTGGATTTGTCAGTAGTGGCATTCACAGTCAGATGAGTACTCACCGATTTACTTGAGAAACTTGCAAATGTCATTTTCTTGAGGTCTTTTTTAGAATCACTCAATTTTATTTTATTTAAATTTTATTTTTTTAATTTACATCCAAATTAGTTAGCATATAGTGAAACAATGATTTCAGGAACAGATTCCCTAATGCCCCTTACCCATTTAGCCCATCCCCCCTTCTACAACCCCTCTAGTAACCCTCTGTTTGTTCTCCATATTTAAGAGTCTCTTATGTTTTATCCCTCCTCCTTGTTTTTATTTTATTTTTGCTTCCCTTCCCTTATGTTCATCTGTTCTGTGTCTTAAAGTCCTCATATGAGTGAAGTCATATGACATTTTTCTTTCTCTGACTAATTTCACTTAGCATAATATCCTCTAGTTCCATCCACATTGCAAATGGCAAGATTTCATTCTTTTTGATTGCCAAGTAATACTCCATTGTATATATGTACCACATCTTCTTTATCCATTCATCCATCAATGGACATCTGGGCTCTTTCCATACTTTGGCTATTGTTGATAGTGCTGCTATAATAAACATTGGGGTGCATATGTCCCTTTGAAACAGCATACCTGTATCCCTTGGATAAATGCCTAGTAGTGTAATTGCTGGGTCATAGAGTAGGTCTATTGTAATTTTTTGAGGAACCTCCATACTGTTTTCCAGAGTGGCTGTACCAGCTTGCATTCCCACCAGCAGTGCACAAAAGATCCTCTTTCTCTGCATCTTCACCAACATCTGTTGTTGCCTGAATTGTTAATGTTAGCCATTCTCACAGGTGTGAGGTGGTATCTCACTGTGGTTTTGATTTTTATTTCCATGATGATGAGCGACATTGAGCATTTTTTCATGTGTTGGTTGGCCATGTGGATGTCTTCTTTGGAGAAGTGTCTATTCATGTCTTTTGCCCATTTCTTCACTGGAATATTTGGTTTTTGGGTGTTGAGTTTGATAAGTTTTTTATAGATTTTGGACATTCAATTTTATTTTGAGAAATGTTTCTAGTGTCCTGCATGAGGTTATATACCTAGCTGTCATTATTCGTACAGCTGATGGCATTGAAGCACTGGGATCTTGTTCACTAAGTAGATTTTGTCCCAAGCCCCTCATTTTTCAGTACTCACCATTAGTTAGGCAAAGTCTGGAGTCAATCCTTGGGTAGGATTGTTCAGAAAGGTAAACAAGCTTAATAAGCATTTTATCATGGATAGAAACAGAACCCTGGGAGAGCATTAGGAGTGGATGAAAATAATTACCTCTTCCTGAGGGCTCAGATAAGGACACAAAGAGGAATCATCACTAAAACTGGATTTCAAAGTAAGAAGAGGCAAATTGATTGAAATGTGTGGGAGGCACAGATGGCACAGAAAAAAGCATTTGCAGGACAATATCAACGAAGTTTGGAAGAACATGGTCCATTTTGTAGCAGTTAGGGGTTCATTGCTATAATGTTGGATCAGGGCAGAGAGCAAGCATGAAAAGCTCGTTTAAAAAGAAAGGCCAGAAGGCCATTGCTAACTCCCTGAAATCCTGGAATAAGACCCTCACCTCCAGGTTGGCTACTCTCCCTGAGAATCCACCTGCTATCTACCTGGGTAATTGACTACAAGCTCAATGTGACAAAGGCTGGCTTGGTACAGGACTTTGAGAAGAAGTTTAATGTCCTGAAGGTTCCTGTGCCATAGGATAAATATACTGTCCAGGTGGATGCTGAAGAAAAAGAAGATGTGAAAAGTTGTGCTGAGTTTTTGTCTCTCTCAAAGGCCAGGATTGCAGAATATGAAAAAGAGCTGGAGAAGATGAAGAACATAATTCCATTTGATCAGATGAGCATTGAGGACCTGAATGAAGTCTTCCCAGAAACCAAATTAGACAAAAAGAAGTATCCCTACTGGCCTCACAAGCCACTCAAAAATTTATAAACTTGAATTGGGGAGAAATCTCTGGCCCTTGTATTATAAATTCTGGACATTAAAAATAATGATATGGTAAAAACAAAAACAAAAACAAAAACAACGCCTCACCATCATAAGGGTCGGTTGTACAAACACACTCCAGGGTAACGCTTTTTCACAGAAAGAACAAATGTCATTTGTATGAAAAGGCAATGGGTTTCAACACAAACTTAATACTTTCAGATCACTACAGTGATAGTAATCATCTACTTTCAGCAAGAGGGACTCCTTTTAAATAAGGAAAAAGACTCACGTTAATTAGCAAATGTAGCCACTGGATCAATCAATCTGCAGCACCAAAATGACAAAGTCTAGTGCCTATGGACACTGGGGACAGAGGGATCTGCCACCCTCAGCACACGGCTGAGAGACCCAGGTTTCTGGCCTGGACCTTGACAAGGCCTGTGTGTCCAGAGGGAAGAGCTTATCAAGGAAAAAAAAAAACTGTCTAATCAAAAACTCTTTAAAGGACAACCTGAAAAGCAGTACAGAAGGTATAGAAGATTTCCCGTACCATGCATGTGCAGAGAAGCCCTGCTAAAGCTCATGTTCTCCCTCTAAAACCAACATGGGGGGACATGCTGTGGCGTCTATGAGATCAATAGTGGCACGCTGCTCTGCCAGGATTTTGATTCACTACCTGGGCAGAATTTCATATAAACGTAATCTAGTTTACCTAACCTACTGTACATAGATAAACTCATTAAACAATTAGTCCTTGAACTATTGAAGGTGGGCAGGTTTGCACTGGAAGAAGCAGGTGTTGTTCCTCCTCTGGGAACACATGCCTCCAGGTTCTGCTACTGAGAACTGCGTTCAGGGGACTCTACCATTGTCACCGCATCCAACAGCGCTGGGAGAAACAGCTGAAAAATATTTTTCTTTCTCCTTTTTTTTTTTTTTTTTTTTTTTTTTTTTAGTATATAGAGCCCCTTATCTTTTTTTTTAAATTTATTTATTTATTTTGAGAGAGAGAGAAAGAGAGCAAGTGGGGGAGGAACAGAGAGATAGGGACACAGGGAATCCCAAGCAGGCTCTGCGCTGTCAGCACAGAGCCTGATTTGAGGCTCAGTCTCATGAACTGAACCAACTATGAGACCATGACCTGAGCCAAAATCAAGAGTCAGACACTTAATTGACTGAGCCACCCAGAGGCCCCTAAGCCCTTTATCTTTTAAATGTTAAATTTAAATGTTTGTTTGCTTCACTTAATCTGTACTAGTCAATTTATTTCAATTCTATCACTTGCTACTTGTATCTAATGACATATCATTTAGCAACTTTGGTCCTCAATGTTCTCATCTATAAAAGAGAGGTAGTATCTGCCTGCATCAGTCAGGGTTTTTAGTTTGTGTGCAAGAGGAAGCAATTAACTGGTAATCTAAGCAGAAAAGGATTTTGTAAAAGGATACTAGATCTGTCTCAGAAAATGGAAAACTAAGTTTAGATATTATGGAGTCATGACAAAATCCAAAATCAGACCACAGCACTTTACTATGGAGGCACCACTGCCACCAGCACCTGGCACAGACCTTGGTCCCTCTGCTTCCGGCCACTGGATGCTGCTGCTGGAAACAAGGCACTGCTGCCTCTGGAAACCAGATGTGGCTGTGGTGTTGCCACCTCCCTCCATCAGGATGTATTTTGACAGGTGCTATGTAACAAATCATCACAAAACTTGGTGGCTTAAGAAAAATAAGCATTTATTGTGCCTGAGGACCTGTGAGTCAGGATTCAAGAGTGGCTCAACTGTATGGGTCTGCTGCAGGGTATCTCACGAGGGTGCAGTTAAGATGTCAGCTGGGACTGGAGGATCCATCTCTAAAATGGCATCCTCAAATGAGGTGGCTTCATCTCTTCAAGGGCTATTGGCAGAAGACCTCAGCTCCTAATCACGTGGACCTTTCCATAGAGTTGCTTGAATAACCTAACAATATGTTAGCTGAGAAAGTGATCCAAGGGACAGTGAGAATAAGGGGAAAATTATGTCATTTTATGATGTACATTTGATATTTACTCTCCATCATTCCTACCACATTCTACTGTTACAAGCCTCACTAAATACAGCCCAGACTCCAGGGGAGAGTAATTAGGATCTACCAAAGGGGGGCGGGGGGGGGGGGCGGGGAGAATCATAGAAGTTTTGGACATACATTAAAACCACCACAAGGTATTTCACAGAACTGGCCAAACCATTTCCCTCCTACATTCTTTCTATTCATATTTATATTATAATATGTCAGAGAATGTATTCTGATTTGAAGTTAAATTACCACACACCCTCCAGGGCTATTTATTTTATCTAGTAAAAATCTTTCAGTACTTAAAAAGGAGAGAGCATTGCGCTGGATGGCATCTTATCACCAAAGAAACACATTTCAACTGTAAATGAAATATTTGTCCTTTTATTCAAACACCTGAATCCTACAGTATAAATATTAATAGACATCAGTGCCTGGGTATCCTTATTGATGCGGTGGAAGGAAAGGGAATTTTGTAATTTAAGGCGCTTTGCTGAGAGCACAAAAAAATTCTAGTGACACAAGTTGTAAATGTTTTTGGTGGTCAAACAGGTAATAAGATGGTGAAGACTATATGGAGTGGTAAGAACTGTGACATTCAAATTCAATTAAAAACAAACACACAAACAAAACAGCAGCAATACAGGCTAGCCAAAAGAAACACCTCAAGCCCTTGGTTTGGCTTTCTTCAGCTGCCAACTTGCTCTTCCTGCAGAGTCTAGAAGGTCTGACTTTCTTTGGAAATTCGGCTTCTGAATTCATTAGTTTTACTTCTTCATTTTATAGACAGAAACCTGAGGAAGGGTACTTTTACTTTCAGGACCCCTTTCTCCATGAAGACTATTAAAAATTATATTTTACAAGGTCAAATAAAAACAATAAACTAAGGTAAGGAGAGACTTCATCCAAAATGACTTTATAAGGGACAAATGCAATAGGGAGAAAGCTTTAATCCTTAGATTGGCAAACCTTTCAAAAGTGAGGTGAAAAATGTGTTTTCGGTTCTAGGGAGGGACAAACAATTCTGGAAAGAACAGGAAGTGGAGAAGTGGGATTAGCCAGAGTGGCATGATCTTACAGTGGAGAAGAGAAAGTTTTATCCAGAAATCAGCATCTTTTCATCTGGTAAGGAGGGGTTTATGCCGGTTCAGCCTGAGAGGAGGTCAAAGTTTAGGGCCTGGGAGAAAAAGAGAAGCCTAACCAAAGTTTGGGCACGTTGAGGTGGCAGGTAGTTTGTCTAGATTGGTTAGTGAGCACATACAGTTCACGGAATCACTTACAATGCATAGAATGGGAATTTGGAGGACCTGTGTCCAGCCTCGTCTTAGATAAACAAGGTAAGTCTTATCAGTAAGGCAAGTCTTAAAAGTCATTGGGGAAGGAAGATTCATTCCAGTAAACCATTTCCCATTTTCTGGAAAACAAAGAAGTGGGAAGAGTACTTTTACTGTTTTCTAGTATTACAGATTTTGGAAAGTCCAACACTGCCAATGACTGTATTGGCATAAAAGCCAATAAATTAGTATTATTAAAACTTTCTTCAACTTAATTTTTTTTCCTTCCCTCCTCCCCATTTTCATAGGTCTTAAAAATATCAAAGGTCCTGATCTGAGACATAGCATGGTTGAGGGCCTTTATGACCACCAAGCAAGTTATGGCACAGCTGATCAGAGGAACCACACCTGCACGTGTGTGAAGACTGAAGAAGAAGGCTCTGTTCAAGAAATGAAATGAAGACTTGTGGATGGTTGATAGGGATGGAGGTATTAACTCTGAAGTAAAATTCTGCAGACTTAGAAGGCAAGGATAGGTGAGAAAAGTTCATTAAAGAAGTGGGGGCTGATACAGAGAAAGACAGATATCATATGTTTTCACTCTTATATGGATCCTGAGAAACTTAACAGAAACCCATGGGGGAGGGGAAGGAAAAAAAAAGAGGTTAGAGTGGAAGAGAGCCAAAGCATAAGAGACTCTTAAAAACTGAGAACAAACTGAGGGTTGATGGGGGGTGGGAGGGAGGGGTGGGGAGGTGATGGGTATTGAAGAGGGCATCTTTTGGGATGAGCACTGGGTGTTGTATGGAAACCAATTTGACAATAAATTTCAAAAACAAAATAAAAAAAATAAAAATGTATTCTTGGATTCAAAAAAAAAAAAGTGGGGGCTGGGGGTGCCTTACCAGTCAACTGCCACATGCATATCATCATGCCATAATATTGATTTATTTATTTTAAGCAATTTTTAAATTAAAAAAATTAATTAGAGTATAATTGCCATACTAATATCTTACTAGTTTCAGGTGTATATCATAGTGATCTAATATTTTTATACATTGCAAATTATCCCCCCAAGTCTAATCACCAACTGCACCATACAGTTATTACAATATTATTGACTATATTCCCTATGCTGCACATGAAATCCCCATGACTCACTTAATCTATAACTGGAAGTTTGTACCTCTTAATTTCCTTCACCTATTTCACCCAACACCCAATCCCTCCCTGCTCTGGTAACCAGCAGTTTCCTATATCTGTGAATCTGCTTCTGTTTTGTTTTGTTCATTTGTTTTTTAGATTTCACATGTAAGTGAAATCATACACTATTTGTCTTTCTGACTTATTTTACTAATTATGTATGTACTATACCACTTTTACTGTCCCCACCCACTGTCCCTATCTACTGTCCTCACCTTTACAGTCAAGCAGGGGAGCCCAATGCAACAAATAATTAATTGCCGTAAGTTGTGACCAGTGTTATGACACAGGAAGTGAGGTATCTTGGGAACAAACAGCAGAACAGCTAACTTGCAAGCGGGGGAAGTGACAATTCTGATGAACTAAGACTGGGAACTAACAAGGCACAGAGGATGATGAAGGTGGGAAGACTGTCCTAGTTAGAGGGGCTTCATGCAGTAAAGTCCAGCATATGTGAAGTCTTCCCTGAGGGGAGACCTAAAAGTTGTGATCTGACACAGACCTGACCATCCCTGAAAAGGGAGTGTGGTTAAAATCTCTCCCCACCAGTTTCCAGGAGCCTTAGAATCCAGGACTAAGCAAGGGCACCTGGGTGGCTCAGTCGGAAAGCTTCAGAATTTCCCTCAGGTCATGAGCTCAGATCTTGAGCTCAGGTCATGATCTAGGGGTTAGTGGGAGTTAGTGGGTTCCAGCCTCACCCTGGGCTCTGCTGACAGCTCTGAGCCTGGAGCCTCCTTGGGATTCTGTGTCTCCCTCTCTGTCTCTCCCGCTCGCACTCTGTCTCTGTTTCTCTATCAAAAACAAATATTAAAAAAAAAAAAAAATCCAGGACTAAGTTGCCCACTGGATTTTGTAAGTAAAGTAAAATAGCTGAGAAACCTCAGAAAAACAAAACGTCCCTCCCATTTTTCTAAAACATCCAGTCAGTTGTGGTACTTGGTCCACTATCTCATAGCGGGTTAGAATGCTGGTTTCAGTCTTGACTGCTGGTTTTCAATGAAAAACTGAATTTCTCACCCATTCTCTAAACCTAGATTCACTCTCCCTGGAAGGGAGGATGCAGTATTTTAATTTTTTTTTATTACATATATTTATTTTTGAGGGATAGAGTGAGACAGAGCGCGATCAGGGGAGGGTTAGAGAGAGAAGGAGACACAGAATCCCAAGCAGGCTCCAGGCTCCGGACTCCGGGCTCTGAGCAAGCTTTCAGCGCAGAGTCCCACGCGGGGCTCAAACTCACTAACGGTGAGACCATGACCTGAGCCGAAGTCAGACACTTAACCCACTGACCCACCAGGCGCCCCAGGGAGGATGCAGTATTGAGCGGACTTCCTTTCACCCCCTTTCCAAGGTCTGCCAGGGCTGGGGCCTGGGGTCTACACCACGTGACCCACCTGGATTTTCCTCACTTCATCTGAACTCCCTCCAGCGCTGTAGGGCAGGGAACCTCGGAGGCTGCGGACGGGCCTGTTCCGGTCGCCGCCGCCACCAACGCGACGGGGAGGGCCGGCGGGACCGCAGGCGGGGTGCGCTGAGCCGGACGGGCAGCTGCAGCCGGAGGGAGCCGGAGCCCGGCGGGAGCCGGGGGCCGGAGGCGGGAGCAGGGCAGGGGGCCGGGGCCGGGGCGGGGCCGGGCCGGGGCGGGGCCGGTCAGTCCTCAGGGCCTCCCCGCTGTCCAGCCGCTCGGCTGCCTGGCTGTCCAGACACCTGCTGCTTCGCCGCCCTGTGGCTCGGGTAGGTTGGGCGTCCCCTGGGCTCGGCTCAGGCTCCTGGGTCCCAGGCGGTGGGTCTCTGACTGCCCACGGCTTGGGCTTGTGCTGCTCCTGGGCTTCCCGCCCTAACTGACCGCGCAGCCTGAGTCTGGATATTGAGGGGCAGGGAAGAAAGGTGAGCGCGCCTAGCACTTGCTAGAACCTCTTATTTTGCTCCAAGTTCTTGCACGTGGAAAATTCTCTGTTCAAACTCTTGTCCAGATGTCGCATCAGTAGTGACCGAAGCCACTCATCTGTCAAATTGGTCCTTTCGTGTGTGTGTGTGTGTGTGTGTGTGTGTGTGTGTGTGTGCGCGTGCGTGCGCGCGCGCTCCAGGGTAGGGGCAAGGGCTGGGTTGGTGTGGGCCTCTGTATCCCTACAAGTGGTCCTGGGAGGCGTCTGCTCCTAGAGACCTTTAGGGACCCACCATTCACTACTGAGAGAGTTTCTTGGGGCTGGGAAGTCGGACTTCTAAGGAATGGGAGTCGATTGAATCAGTTAAAAAAAAAAAAAAAAAAAAAAAAAGTGTCCAGGCGGGGGAAAAAGATCCGGTGGATGAGAGTCGCGCGGAGTGACCCCTTGGGGGCTCCAGGCATCTGGCGAAAACTTCCTTGCCGTGCACCGATGGCTGAGACAGTAATAAAGACTGCAGACCCAAGACTTCGCCACTTGCAAAGTTGGACATGTGGCAGGAAAATAAAGCGGCGGGAGGGGGGAGATGTCTGCACTGACAAAAATCTGGAAAAGTTGAAGTAGTAGGAATATTCCCTTTGGGGACGGGTGCTTCCTCATTCCGCCCTCCTCATTCATTACAGCATTTTTGTGTGCATTTCCAAACAGTTGACTAAATACAAATAGAACACTATTATATAGGAGCATGAACTTTTTCTTCCTTCCTCTCGAGGTTTTATTCTAAATGAGTTCAAGGTCAACTATTGGAGGCTAGGTCACCAGTTACAAATACTTTAACCTGAGGAAAGGGTTGGAAACTTTTGTTCCTTTCATCCTCTTTCCCTCCCCATCCCCACCTCCCTTTCCCAGACTCCCTAAGCCCCCTAACTCTGTCACCCCAACATAAAATGCACTAACCCCCTCCTCTCCTTAATTCTTACCACTTAAAGACCAGGGGTGAAGAAAGCAACCAACTTTGTCATGCAAGTACTTGTGGTTAGTTTGGTCTTGTGACTTCTTGTTCCTTTGCCCTCTATTTCCTTCAGTATTAAAATGCACCCATAGTGTTTTCTGTAAAGAATACAAAGGGATTTAAAAAAAAAAAAAAAGAATATAAAGGGCTAGAGGAGAAAAGCAAACTGTCCCTGAAGTGATCTAGTGAAGGGATTATTATTTTATTAAACCACAAAAATTGAGACTCTGTGTTGAGTTCCAGTATTTTTACCTCTTTTTGGGAAAGATATTTTTAAATTATAATTATTTTATCAATAAAAATCAATAGAAATCTGTGTTTCCAGTTTATAGATGCCAACGGGAATAACTTCATGGAACCTTGAAAATAATGGTATTCTAAATATTTGAAGGTTTTCAAGATTGCTGGATTCAGCTATCTTTGTGGCTTGATAATTCACTTATTTGTTCTATTATTTAATAATGTTACTCACAATATGTGGCATCTCTTATTAATAACTCTGTCAGTACATTTTAAAGGACATCTCTGGAACCCTGTTCTTAATACATACTTTTTTTCTCCTAGTTGTTAACAGTTTTAGATTCATTCCTGCTCTAGACTGAATTAGAGGCAGGGAGATGAGATGGGGATCAGGATTAAAACAATTTGTGCAGTAACTTCTAGTACCAGATCATCTCCAGAGCCCTCTGGGCCAAATTAACTCTGGGGTCGTCAGCAAGTCCTTTAACTTATGTGTGTCATTTTTATCTTCAAAATAAGATTGTCTTTGGTCTTAAAGGACATTTAGATGTCCAAACTCTTCTATAAAAGGCAAATCCTCATTTCTAGAGCAAGATATTCCTGCTCTAGAGGACTATCTCTTCTAGAATTTGCTTACATTTCCAAGAAAAGTCTTAGCATGCTGGACCCCACCCCCCAGCCCCACTTAAACAGTGTGGTGTGGTGTTTGACGGCATGAGTTTTGGGGACTGTTTCTATTTTCTAGCTCTGATCCTGAGCAAGCTACGTATGTTCTTCAAGGTTCATCTTCTTTGTGTTTAGAGTAGAGATAATAATAAGGCCTGGGATCATTATGAAGATCAAATGAAATGATGTATATCATATAAGTAGCAAAGTGTCTAAACTTAAAAGTCAATAAATGATAGGAACTTTTTTTTTCAGCACTGATTTCCCCTTTTTCTTTTAACAAGATGAAATTTAACCTAGAAAAACATAAGATCCTATACATGAGTGTTTAACAAGTAAGCAAGTATGGGGTGAGAGAAATGTAATTAATTGAATCAGTCAACTTCATGGTTAATTGACTATGTGTCCTCTGAGTCAGTGGTGAGTTGTGAGGGCCCAGAAAACTGATGTGATTTTAGGCTGCTTTAGTAGAAATTAGAATGAACAGCTATTGCCAAGGACATTTTTGTACATCTGCTTTTTGCTCTTTGTGCAGACATCAGAGTTACACTCAAGGTGGTCACTTAACACACTGACTTGTCTGGGAGCGGGGTGGGGGGGGAGGAGAAAAGAGAGACAACTCTTGAAGCTTTATAACATTCATTCATAACTAGTACATTAATTCTTTGACTTTTCCTTCAACATGTTTTGGACTTCTTGGTATATGTAAAATTCCCTGCCAGCAGAATGTGTGGGAAAGAGACAGGTTTCTGCCTTCCAAGCATTCATAATATACTTTAGGAAACAGACACAGCAATAATTAGAGCAGAGTAGTAAGTGGTCTGATAAATGTAGCGTAGGGAATGCTGGGGGAAGAGGAGTGCTAAATATCAGCCAGAGGATACTCAAAGGAGTTAAAATTTAGTTCCAATTTGGAAGATTCCAGTTTTGTAGGAGTTTGCCAGGTAGAAATGCTGAGAAAGAGCTTTCTGGGCCAAGGGAGAAATTTGTTTGGAAGTGTGACAGGGTGAGAGAGCATGACAGACATAAATCATGGCACACTGTTCCCTTGTTGCCCCATCTTTTACTGGCTATAGGACATGGGTAAATTATTTTGCCTCTCTGAGCTTTAGTTTCCTCAAACGTAAAATGAGGATCATATATTATTTTACACTATCAGGTACTTATTTACTCTTCGAGTCTCTCTAGCAGGGTGTCTACCTTACAATTTTGTTGGAAGACTTAGTTGCATATAAAACAAGAGGCTGTCTGATGTGCAGTTTACAATCAATTGATATGGTTCTATCATCTCCTTCTCTTGAGTGCAGAAAATACAACACTAATCTAGCCTTGAGTGTAGATGGGATTTATGACTTTCAGGCATATTATAAAAAGTAAACTGGGGTACCTGGGTGACTCTGTCTGCTCAGGTCATGATCTCCTGGTTTGTGAGATCAAGCCCTGTACTGGGCTCTGTGCTGACAGCATGGAGCCTGCTTGGAGTTCTTTCTTTATAAATACCCTAATTCTCCAACCTCTACAGACTTGCCTTCATCGCACTTAAGGCTGTGTTTCTAGCCTAGTTTTAGGGTCAGCTCCTGTAAAAGGAGTTTCACCCACACTGAGAGTTCTATGCTGGCAAAGGTTAGCATTCCTATATTTGCAGGACAGGATCTCAGACTACTTTAGTCCATCCTGGAGACTTACTGTTTCAGTCTGGGGTATTGAAATGCGTCTTAGCAAAAATTTATATGGGGAGGGAATATCGAAAATTGGTTGTTTACTTTGGAGCACCAAAATGCAAACTGAACATTTCGGGAGGAATTTGTTATAGGATTTTAACCCCTTTTAACTTTTTCTTGGTATTGTTAACATTAAAATCCTTTTAAATTTGGTAGACTTCACCTCAGAATCAAATTTGATCATGCATGAGTCATCCCACTTGCAAACATTGGGCAAATTTACTGAACAATTGAATATCTAGAGTGAACCCCCTTTAGACCCTTTCCCCACAAGGATTTCAAAAAGAACACATCAGACTGTTTTGTTGCAAAGCCATACAAAGCAGGAAAATTTTCCACAAGCCATTTAGACAGTAATAGACAACAAAAGAATTTAACTACTTTCAGTTTCAGTCATTATAGCGAAAATAGTTTTTGGGGTCAGGCCAGCCCTGTTTGCTATGGAAGGCTCACATCAGGCCAGGGATTGGCAATCTCACAAGGCCATGTAGACTAGGCCCTGAATAAGAACTTTTTGAGGGAATTGTTGTTTTTAGTCATTCATTTAGTGAATGTTAATTTAATTTCATCAATTAATTTCACTATTTCATTAGCTGTGCTGTGCATGAGGGGTGCTGAATTTGATTCAAATTCTTTAGCCTCAAGTGTAATAAGAACATTTGGAGAGCTAGTTAAAATTTCTGGACCCTATGTCTTAGAGGTTCAGATATATCATATCTGCCTGAGGCCCAGGAATCTGCATCTTAATAAGCCCTGTGGTAGTGATGGTATTGATGGATGATTTTTCTTTTTTTAACCAGTGTTTTTCCACATTCATGTACACATTTACATGCACTCTTTGGAGAACAGTATAGTTTGTCTAGGCCTTGCCATTATTATTCAAGTGTGTAAACAATTCCAAACTCTAGTCCACTCCCCCCACTTTTAACCAAGTCAACTTACCTTTTGGTTGTCATTTTTTTTTAAATTTTTTTAATGTTTATTTATTTTTTGAGAGAAAGAGCACGAGTGGGGGAGGAGCAGAGAAAGAGGGAAACACAGAATCCAAAGCAGGCTCCAGGCTCTGAACTGTCAGCACAGAGCCCTACACGGGGCTCGAACCCACAAACCAGGAGATCATGACCTGAGCCGAGTTGGAAGCTTAACTGACTGAGCTATCCAGGCACCCCTCTCCTCTCTTTTAAATGTGAAAACCTCTATGCTAATTCTGTGTGTTTGCTTTTGAGAAATATAATGTATTCGATTGTAATCATTATTTAGAAATTGAAAATAAAAGTAAATTTTAATAGTATTGTATTTATGTATTTATATTTTTATTTATGTATTTATTTTTAATTAGGAGAAACAGTGACTGTGATTCTTAAAAGCCCGTCATTCCACATAGGCACAAAGACACTTATTTCTCCACTTCTTGAGGTAATGAAACCTGAGTATTTGAAGCAACTTTTTGATGTGTATTTTGATTTCTTTTGAACAAAAAAATACAAACAGAAAGAGCTTCAATTTTCTTGTTTGTTTGTTTGTTGTTTTTGCAGTGATATCACAGAAATAAACCAAGTCAGAGCAACTCTGTTGAATAGCTAATGTCTGCTGCCTGGAGAAAGAGAAAATTATTTTCTGCCCTCTGTGTTGATGTGTATAGAACATGTGTTCTGAGTAGCTTCTATTTTCACTGCCTCTTTTTCCAGCTGAAGTGCAACATAAACTATTTTAATTAATATTGTGTCACCAAAAGGGATTGAAATAGCCAATTGAATTCTACCAAGATAGAGTCTTTTGATGAAAACATATCTTTATTGATTGTGGACGAAAAAAAAATCATTCTTAAAATGAAATCCAGAGAAAAATCATATCCCTCAGAGAAAATTTCTGAGTGGCAGGCCGAGATTAACATCATAAAATTGAATTTGTGCTGCAAGCCTTTGATGTAATCAGCAGCTGGGAGATGGTGTTGCCCTTGCTGTGCTCTCTCTGATTGTGGTGAATTATTGTGTAGAATGAAATAAGTGTTTCTGGTGTCCCTCCTCCAAGAAATACAAACAAGGTATTACTGGGTAGTTTCTTGCTAGTTAAAATGGGTTGGATCGATTCTAGGCCTCTTGGGCTCTCATACACCCATGAACTATAGGAGTTGGGCATTTATTTATGGCCTAGGGACAGAATTTCTTGATGCTACTGGACAGTGACTTGTTTCGTCAGTAAAAAGCCAGCAGAGCAGAGATGATGAGAGTAAGCAGAGGCCAGGATATGTTGGAAAGTGCCACAGTTGCACAGAGGTAAGGTCTAGCCCTTGCCTGTCTCCCTCAGCTACTTCTTGTCACATACACTGCATTGAAATCATGGCAGTATGGACATCTCACTTTGTACAAAGAGTCCTTTTCCATGACACTGGTGTTATGATGAGCTTATTTTTTGTTTGTTCTTGTATTAAGTCCTCATTCTTAGAAAACACACTTGCCCGTGCATGTACTCACGCATGTAATGAATAGTTTTGTAGATGAAGAACAGAAAATCTACTCACATATTTACCTTTAAATTGAAGAGAGATTTGGCCCCTGAACCACTCCTGTGGTTGAACCTAAGTTGTTTTTGTTTTGTTTTTTAAAAAAATAGGAGGACTGGTTTGTACACAAAGCCGTAAACTGTAAAGCATCAGTTGGTAATGGTGCCTTTGTGGTTAAGCTCACTCTCAAGCCTTGTGAGAAGTGGGATGGGCCTTGTAGTCAGACAGATCCAGTGATGTAATTCTAGCCTAGGGATTTAGATTCACCAGGCCTCCTTTTCCTATTAACATAAATGGTGAATGTGACAAAAAATCTACAATAGTGAAAAGAATGGCTGCAAATGGCTCACCTCCTGTATCTTGAATTAATGGTAGAATGGGCTGGTAATCCAGGAAATAACTTTAAAAAAAAAACAAAGAAAAACAATATTCTTGTAAAGCTAAAGTGCCTTTGCATATGACCTTCAAGTCATGTCCCTCCTCAACCACTCTCTCCAAACCACCATGGAATTCTGCATTCATAAGCCTTTGTTTATCTGTCTATCTATCTATCTATCTATCATCTTTTTACTTTTCATAAAATTATTTACTTTTTATTACATACTTCTTGATATAGTTCTCTTTTGGCCAAGCTTCTGCTGGGATCCTGGAGTGCAAAAGGATGAGTTTGTAATGTTCCCTGGCTGAGGAATTCCTGTTTTGTGGGCAAAATCGGAGAACACTAGAATCGTGGGCATTTCAGGAGGCTTCTCCAAACAGGACTTGTCTACATAGCTCTGTATTTCTGCCTGTGGGAGTGCCTTCCATCTGTTTTTCTGGGAGGCAGGGACTGTCATGATGGCAGTGAGCTGACTTCCAATGTCAGCTTGTGCTGAAGTTGGGGAAAGTGAAGTAAATATCACCACCAAGGAAGGAGGCATGGGCCCGACGGAAAACACATAACTTTTCTAAGAGAGAATCCTATGCCATTGACCACTATGGGATTGAGGTATGCTTTGGTCTTGTACCTGGGGAATACTTGACGTGGCAGACTTTGTATCAGATATTTACATGCTTATGACTTGACTCATAGGTTGTAAATTCTTAGAGGTCAAGAATCTTTGTTTTTCTTTTCTTTTATTTATTGGGGCTTTCAATAAATACTTGTGGAATGAATAAAATGAATATATTAGGGAACCTATAAAATGGATGGAAAGGAGATTTATACAAAAGAAGTAGAAAAGAAAATTTGGTAAATGACTGATTATGTGATTCAGACTAAAATTTAAGTATTATCTCAAGAATAGTTATATGTTTTTAAGGGCTACATTCTGACTAGAAAGAAACAGAAAGAAACAGAAAGAAAAAAAATCTATCAGTCAGGTGGTATATTAGTTGCTATGGCTGTCATAACACAGTAAGGCAAATTGCATGATTTAAGTGACAGAAATGTATTATGTCATGGTTTGAGAGGCTAGGTGTCTGAAATAAGGTGATGTCAGGGTTCTTTCCTTCTGAGGCCTGTGAGGAAGAATCTGTTTCAGACTAGCTGCTGGTGGTTTGCTGGCAGTCTTTGCTGTTCCTTACCTTGTAGAAGTATGACCCCCATTTCTGAAATCATCTTCACGTCTCTCTCCCTGTGTGCATCTGTCACCAAATTTTCTTGTTTTACAAGGGATGCCGATCTCATTGGGTTTGGGCCACACCCCAATCCAGTATGACCTCATCTCTTCACTTAATTAATTCTGACCCTGTCTCCAAACAAGGTCACATTCTGAGGTACTGAATTAGGACTTCAATATGTGAATTTTGGGGTGGGCTCAATTCAACCCTTAGTGGATGGAAAGATGGTAGATTTTGTTCTACTTTGACATTTTGGCACTTTGGAGTTTTACCTTCATTGTTCCTGCTTGGTTTACCTACTAGATGGAATCCACTGTAAATTATGAATAACAGAATGAAGGATGACAAATGACAAGGATTCCACTTATCATTCTACTATTTATTTAGCAGGATTTATACACAGATTTTGAGATTGAAAAAAAAGCCTTCTAATAATAGCAGCTAACATTTATTGAATGCTTACTATCTATCTGATGATTCCCATGGATTATCACATTTAACTCTTGTATGAATTCTATTGGATTGATATTATTATTTATTTACTTTTACTGATGAGGAATCCAATATGAAATTGTAAATTAATCTGCCTGAGGATATATAGTAGTAGATTTAGCATTCAAATCCAAGTTAATTACAGGACCTCAATACTGGGCACATGCTGTCTCCTTAGTCTTATTACAACTTGGTAAGGTAGACATTATTCCCATTTCATGGATGAAGAAAGTTTGAAGTTACCACATACTTGCCTGGATCATAAAACCATCAAGTGTCTAAGATTTAGGGTTTGAGCTTAGGTGTTATCTCCTTGGGGAAATCCTTCCAATGTTTGAGTTCAAGCTCCACTTGTATTTCCCCCACAAACACACTTGCATTTACCGTAAATAGCACTCATTACACTCTTGGTGATCCCAGACATGCCTGTGTCCTTAGACACCACTGAGCATCTTGAGGTATGTGACATTGTTTTTCTTGTCTGTATCCTTAGAATCTTGCACAGTTTCTGACACATAGCAGATACTCAATAAATATTTATTAATTAAATGAATATTAAGTAAAAGCAAAGGGGCCAAGAAAAAAGGAAACCACTTGAGGATACAAAAAATAGGGTTAATAAAAGGAGTAACTGAGGTGACATTAAATGAAATTTGGGATAGGGATAAAAATGTTATTAGAGGAGATTTGTATGGGAATCTTACAAAATTAGGCTAAAACTAAGGAAAAGATGCAGAATGTTGATGTGATGAGAGGAAGCTCATGTTTAAGTGCCTTGATTTTCTTGGTTAGTTGGAAGTAAAGATCATCAGTCCAAAATATTGGGGTGCAAACAATTTCCTGAGTTGGGGTGAGGTTTTCAAGGAGTAGAAGAAAAGACTTCAGTATGGTAATGGATAGGAGTCATATTTCCCACGGGGATTTTAGGTGGTACACAGCAAACATTTATGGTCATAGACAAGTATTTATTTTAATGTGCATTTTGAAAAAAAAAATCTAACCAGCTCATCAAACTTCTTGGTTTTATGGATATTAATGATAAAATAACTTTAAAGGAGACTCTTAAATCACTTAATTTATTCTTAAATAAGTTGATTTGATACTAAAATGAACTGAGTTAATTTAAATAAACATATTAGCCAAACAGTTTTATAGATTATACTTAGCAAAAACAAACAAACAAACAAAAAAAAGCCTCAAGATTGGAATTAGGTTTTCAGAATTCACACACACACACACACACACACACACACACACACACACACTCTTCTAATAGCAGGAATACTTAGTTAAAATTAATCCTAAAATGACTCAGTTGTAAATACTTTGAAATCAGGGACTATGTTTTCCTATTCTTTGTGTTCTCTGCAGCCCAGCCCATCACTTTGAATATATGTGGTTCTCAATAAATATATGTTGAATTTATTTAAGAGTGGTCTAATAAACTGGTATTATTTTGTTCATGTTAGATACTTGTAGGTTTAAAAACAACAGTTTGATTGTAAATATTCAGAGAGTTAAATATAGAATAAACTAATGGGGGAAAAATCTACATCTTACAGCCTAAAACTAAGGTTTTAGACAAGAGGATTGGAATTCCATGAAGTTGTTACTGATTGAATATGAATAAAAGTGAAGGAACCACCAAGAAAGAAATGAGTTGTCCTTCCCGTATTTCTTTTACCAGCCGAACTCTCATGTCTTTGACAGTAACTGTAAATGGAACACTTTTGCATTAATTTGGCTGTGTGAGCTTTGTTGCACTACGGCTTACTGAGCAAGGAGGTGAAGTTGGAAGTACTATTTTGTGAAAATCTTTGACACAGAAGGCTGGGGGAGCTGTAAGCTATGATGGAAATTTCATCTGTATAGCGATAGGTATGTGATTCCTTGGCTGGTTTGTTTTATATACGTTCTAGCTCATGAGTGGAATTCAGAGATTACTCTGCATTGTGTGTTTCATTCATTCCTTGACCCCTGAGTTATTTTACCATTTACTTTACCTGCTAAGACATTCCACACCTAAGACACATTATTTTCTAGAGTTTCCTAAGTAGCAGTTAGTCACTCAATAATAACATTTTTGGAGGAGTTTAGCTTTCTTTTTTTTAATTTATATCCAAATTAGTTAGCATATAGTGCAACAATGATTTCAGGAACAGATTCCTTAATGCCCCTTACCCATTTAGCCCATCCACCCTCCCAGAACCTTTCCAGTAACCCTCTTTCTGTTCTCCATATTTAAGAGTCTCTTATGTTTTGTCCCCCTCCTTGTTTTTATATTATTTTTGTTTCTCTTCCCTTATGTTCATCTGTTTTGTCTCTTAAATTCCTCATATGAGTGAAGTCATATGATATTTGTCTTTCTCTGACTAATTTCACTTAGTCTAATACCCTCCAGTTCCATCCACATAGTTGCAAATGGCAAGATTTCATTCTTTTTGATTGCCGAGTAATACTCCATTGTATATATATACCACATCTTCTTTATCCATTCATCCATCAATGGACATTTGGGCTCTTTACATACTTTGGCTATTGTTGATAGTGCTGCTATAAACATGGGGGTGCATGTGTCCCTTCAAGACAGCACACCTGTATCCCGTGGATAAATGCCTAGTAGTGCAATTGCTGGGTCGTAGGGTAGTTCTATTTTTTGAGGAACATCCGTACTGTTCTCCAGAGTGGCTGCACCAGCTTGCATTCCCACCAACAATGCAAAAGAGAGCCTCTTTCTCTGCATCCTTGCCAACATCTGTTGTTGCCTGAGTTGTTAATGTTAGCCATTCTGACAGGTGTAAGGTGGTATCTCATGGTGCTTTTGATTTGCATTTCCCTGATGATGAGGGATGTTGAGCATTTTTTCATGTGTCAGTTCGCCATCTGGATGTCTTCTTTGGAGAAGTGTCTATTCATGTCTTTTGCCCATTTTTTCACTGGAATATTTGTTTTTTGGGTGTTGAGTTTGATAAGTTCTTTATAGATTTTGGGTACTAACCCTTTATCTCATATGTCGTTTGCATGTATCTTCTCCCATTCTGTCTGTTGCCTTTTAGTTTTGCTGATTGTTTCCTTCTCTGTACAGAAGATTTTTATTTTGATGAGGACCCAGTAGTTCATTTTTGCTTTTGTTTCTCTTGCCTCCAGAGACATGTCGAGTAAGAAGTTGCTGCAGCCAAGATCAAAGAGGTTTTTGCTTGCTTTCTCCTCGAGGATTTTGATGGCTTCCTGTCTTACATTGAGGTCTTCATCCATTTTGAGTTTATTTTTGTGTATGGTGTAAGAAAGTGGTCCAGGTTCATTCTTCTGCATGTCTCTGTCCAGTTTTCCCAGCACCACTTGCTGAAGAGACTGTCTTTATTCCATCGGGTATTTTTTCCTGCTTTGTCAAAGATTAGTTGGCCATATGTTTGTGGGTCCATTGCTGGGTTCTCTATCCTGTTCCATTGATCTGAGTGTCTGTTTTTGTGCCAGTACCATACTGTCTTGATGATTACAGCTTTGTAGTATAGCTTGAAGTCTGGGATTGTGATGCCTCCTGCTTTGGTTTTCTTTTTCAAGATTGCTTTGACTATTCAGGGTCTTTTCTGGTTCCATACAAATTTTAGGATTGTTTGTTCTAGCTCTGTGAAGAATGCTCGTGTTATTTTGATAGGGATTACATTGAATATGTAGATTGCTTTGGGTAGTATTGACATTTTAACAATATTTGTTCTTATCCAGGAGCATGGAATCTTTTTCCATTTTTTTGTGTCTTCTTCAATTTCTTTCATAAGGTTTCTATGGTTTTCAATGTATAAATTTTTCATGGAGGACTTTAGTTTTGATGTTGGTTAGGGGTTAATTCTGAAATAGTCAAGCTCCACTGGGTGGACCAAGTAGAATTTTATGTGTTATTCAAATATGCCACGAGCAGTCTTGGCCTTAGTAGAAACATTTTTCTTTAACCTTTTCTAAGGAGTGATCTGATTACAATCTGTTGATAAAATAAGACCTTTTACTTCAGGAACATCTGCAAACAGACAGGTTTGG
Source organism: Panthera onca (assembly GCF_046562875.1). Lineage (NCBI taxonomy): Eukaryota > Metazoa > Chordata > Mammalia > Carnivora > Felidae > Panthera > Panthera onca. The sequence continues at coordinate 50,491,653 of NC_138344.1, forward strand.
GCAGACAAGGCTTCTGTGGAGACCAGCTGTGCAGGAACCCTTTGGTTCCTGCAGACTCCTGAGGCGGCTTGCTTCATATTCCTTGGGGCAAAAGTAGCTCTCACTGTGGCCTACCCTGACACCCAGACATTTTCTCTCCAGTCTTCTTCTTCCTTCACAAAGCCCTGCTTTGCTCTCTGCCTGTTGTCCCTTACTAGCTAGCTGTGTGATGTAAGCCAAACTACTTTACTCAGATCTCCAATCTCTATTTTTTTTCAGCTTTATTAAGGCAAAATTTTACATACAATAAACTGCACCCATTTCAAGTGTTAAATTTGATGGATTTTAATACTCCTAGCACTTTAACCTAAACTCAAAAATTAGAAGAAAAAATTCCCACTGGTTTCAAGATGAAGGAAGGAAACATGAAATAATTTATTTGGGTTCCTCAGCACCCGTATATTGAGTTTTGGACAAAGTAGTTGGGGATTCCCTTCACTCTGGGGATGGGATTCTGAGAGGTCATACAACGGTATAAGTGGCCGATCTGAGATTCAAACCCAGGTCTGTTTTATACTAAAGCTTCTATTGTTAACAGCTATACTATTTTAATTTTCCTCACATATATTTACTTTGGTCAGATTTATTCAGAATTCATGCATGGTAATGGGGGACTTTACCATTTGTATTCTTTGGTTGGCTGTCCTCAGTCAAGGGGTTTGAGGTTTGTGTCTGTCTCTGAGGCTGGTGAGGCAGAGACTCGGTGTCTGGGCGTGTCCCTGAAGCTATTTATGACAAGTAAACAATTCCAGTGCCCAGTAGACAGCAGTCACAAAACCACATTTGCATCATACTCATTATTTTGCTAACCCCAGACAAGTCAGAGAGATAAAAACAAATTGTTACAGGGAAGAAGATGGCAGTGAGAAGGATGGGGACTGCATTGGTGTGTCTTCTTTTCTTACACTTGCTAGGCAATTGTATTCATGGAGAAAAAAACAGGCGCGTGTTAGCCCAAGGCAGTGGAGGCCATGTTGGAGCTTGGATGCACAAGAGGTTTTATTGTTGTTGTTTTGCTTGACTTTTTATTTTTTGTTTGTTTGCTTATTTTTCAAAGAACTATCAAAGTAATAAAACATTTTGCTTAGCAGATTACTAAGACTTTCCGGAAGGGAAGTCTCTGTTGTCATGGTGTGCAGGGAGAGAATGCTGGATGGGTTGGTGGGAGACGTGGTCTGGTTCTCAGCCACTCTCTTTGAAGTGGGCTAAGTAAGCAACTTCCCTGGGCTTTCATATCCTCATCTGTGGAAGGAAGGAAGGCAGTGACTGTGATCTTCAAGGCTTCCTTGTGTCTGTAGCCTAGAGTTGCGAGCAGCCCTTAGGATGCCTACAGGCACATCCAGTTAAATTTGAATTTCAGATAAACAAACCATTTTTATAAGCATGTCCTATGGAATTAAAGTTGGTTTTTTTGGTGTAAACATGACCAAAATATAGCCTCAGACACACTTATATTAAACAAATTTGTTGCTTATCTGAATTTCCAATTTAATTGGATATCCTATATTTTTATTTATTGAATCTGGAGTCATTAATTTTAAGATAATCATAGAGTTTAGAATAATAACAATTGTACTTTTTCATGGCCAAATGTTCTAGTATATAACCACAGTTTTAGAAAAGAAACTGTAATTTCCAGTATTGCAAAAGTAGCATAGGGAATCTCACACTAAGAAAGCTATTGCTAGAAAGTAATAGTCACATTCTCTGCCCATTATGTAAAATCATAGTGATCCATAGCCTTATTCATTTATTTAATAAAGATTTACTGAGTGCCAGTTATGAACAAGGAATTATGAAGGTGTTTTCTGTACAGAAATCACCTATTCTATACAGAATCACCTATCTTCACATCAATTCTCCAAGGTAACTATTTTCTTCATTTTGTAGATGGGAAAACTGAGGCTCAAAGAATATTTGCTAGCTATTAAGGGGGGAAAAAGACCAAGAGTTATGTGACTCTATTATATTTTCTTGCCTCTTTTCTTCACAATAATCTATTTTAAACCCAATTAATGGAGATAGTGGTGTGCTAAATAAGCCTAATGATGAGTGTATACTCAGAAACTATTATTTCCATCCATTTGTGTGGCACACAGAGAGGGACACCGGGGTGATTATTTCCCCCTAAAGATAAGTTCTACCAGAATAAGAAGATTCACTGGTTCTGAGAAAGTCACATCACCTTTCCTCTACTTTCTCATCAGCAGAATAGGAGTTGAACTCCACGTTTATAAAGTTTCTTCTAGTTTCTACTGAAATCCTGCCTCATATTCAAGGTGAAATATAGTCATTTAAGGAGTATTTACTGAGTGTTTTGTATGTGGCAGGGAGCGTGCAAGGGACTAGTGATCAAACAATGAAAATACATACCCATCCTTTGCGAGCTGTAATTTACAGTTCTGCAGATGTTTTCCCCCTGGTGATTTAAGAGCCCCTATAAGTTTGGGAGGTGATCAGGAAGCTCACATTGTTGGAGGAGGTAGCCCTTTGCTATTTTTATCTAAAAATACATTACTTAAAGACATTTTCCCTTGAAAATGAAACAACTTGGGAGTTCCCAGGTGCTATCATGTGAGTTTGTGCAATAGTTAGTGGCTTCAGCATGGCTGCATCACCAGGAGGCTTATTTCTTAATTGTGAGTATGGTTTTCCAACCTCTGTAATGGTTTGGACCTTCTATAGCTTTAAATCATTTATGCTTCTTGACAAATTTTACTTAATTCACTGTTTCTCACCTTTTTTCATGCCAAAGCATGAACACAAAAAACAATTATCTTTGTACATACTGCGTGGAGGGTTTCAATTTCTCTTACCCCCTATCAGCTTTTCACAACCTAGTATGTGTCATGGCATACAGCTGGGAAGCTCTGATTTATTTAATTTCTACATGGTTACAGAAAACAAGCACAGAGAACTCTACTGTTGAAATCCTGTGTCAATGAGAATGAAAACAGTAACAATTCTGCATATTCACTACAAAGTGTTCCTTTAGTCTGTTGGTGCATTCATCTGATAAGTATTCTTATGTGGAATATCAAGCTGTCAATAGTACTTTAAAAATTAATATTATATCAATATTAATTGATATTAAATATGAAAATTAACAAATATTAAAAGGAGAAAATTATGATTTCACTGAGTATGGTTTTTTCTAGTGAGTAAATATATTCACAAACTTCATGTGTTTTGAATGACTACAAACTATTTGTAAGTAACAGTCTGAAATCTTCTCTCTTATTTGGCAACAAAATGTTGAAATTATATAAATGAACAGATTGACTTTGTTAACCGTAAAAGGTAGGAAATCTAAACATATCAGAAAGGTAGTTTTGGTCTTGTTTGACATATACCTAATGTTTAATCTATTAAATATCATATATTTAAATAACATGTTTAAATTTAATATTATGCTCTTTTTTTCAGTTACATATAAATTGAATTTGTCTTTGTATATATTTAAACTGTATTAAAACCAGCTTTATACTACACACTTTGAAAATTACTAGATCTATAATAATCTTTTTTCCTCAAAATTATTTTTATTATACTATTTGGAAATGACAAAATAATAAATAAATAATAAATATATATACCTATATATTTATGTATATAGGTATATATATGTATGTATATGAATGTATGTATGTATATGTATATATATGAATGAAAAGGGTTTTGAGGGACTATATGTTATTGAAGAAAGGTACAAAAATCCAAAGGAAGGAAAAGTTGATGAAACATCACCTACTTTTTATTTTTTTTTTTATTTTTTTTTATTTTTTTTATTTTTTAATATATGAAATTTACTGTCAAATTGGTTTCCATACAACACCCAGTGCTCATCCCAAAAGGTGCCCTCCTCAATACCCATCACCCACCCTGCCCTCCCTCCCACCCTGCCCTCCCTCCCACCCCCCATCAACCCTCAGTTTGTTCTCAGTTTTTAACAGTCTCTAATGCTTTGGCTCTCTCCCACTCTAACCTCTTTTTTTTTTTTTTTTTTTTTTTTTTTTTTTTTTTTTTTTTCCTTCCCCTCCCCCATGGGTTTCTGTTATGTTTCTCAGGATCCACATAAGAGTGAAACCATATGGTATCTGTCTTTCTCTGTATGGCTTATTTCACTTAGCATCACACTCTCCAGTTCCATCCATGTTGCTACAAAAGGCCATATTTCATTTTTTCTCATTGCCACGTAGTATTCCATTGTGTATATAAACCACAATTTCTTTATCCATTCATCAGTTGATGGACATTTAGGCTCTTTCCATAATTTGGCTATTGTTGAGAGTGCCGCTATAAACATTGGGGTACAGGTGCCCCTATGCATCAGTACTCCTGTATCCCTTGGATAAATTCCTAGCAGTGCTATTGCTGGGTCATAGGGTAGGTCTATTTTTAATTTTCTGAGGAACCTCCACACTGCTTTCCAGAGCGGCTGCACCAATTTGCATTCCCACCAACAGTGCAAGAGGGTTCCTGTTTCTCCACATCCTCTCCAGCATCTATAGTCTCCTGATTTCTTCATTTTGTCCACTCTGACTGGCGTGAGGTGGTATCTGAGTGTGGTTTTGATTTGTATTTCCCTGATAAGGAGCGACGTTGAACATCTTTTCATGTGCCTGTTGGCCATCCGGATGTCTTCTTTAGAGAAGTGTCTATTCATGTTTTCTGCCCATTTCTTCACTGGGTTATTTGTTTTTCGGGTGTGGAGTTTGATGAGCTCTTTATAGATTTTGGATACTAGCCCTTTGTCCGATGTGTCATTTGCAAATATCTTTTCCCATTCCGTTGGTTGCCTTTTAGTTTTGTTGGTTGTTTCCTTTGCTGTGCAGAAGCTTTTTATCTTCATAAGGTCCCAGTAATTCACTTTTGCTTTTAATTCCCTTGCCTTTGGGGATGTGCCGAGTAAGAGATTGCTACGGCTGAGGTCAGAGAGGTCTTTTCCTGCTTTCTCCTCTAAGGTTTTGATGGTTTCCTGTCTCACATTCAGGTCCTTTATCCATTTTGAGTTTATTTTTGTGAATGGTGTGAGAAAGTGGTCTAGTTTCAACCTTCTGCATGTTGCTGTCCAGTTCTCCCAGCACCATTTGTTAAAGAGACTGTCTTTTTTCCATTGGATGTTCTTTCCTGCTTTGTCAAAGATGAGTTGGCCATACGTTTGTGGGTCTAGTTCTGGGGTTTCTATTCTATTCCATTGGTCTATGTGTCTGTTTTTATGCCAATACCATGCTGTCTTGATGATGACAGCTTTGTAGTAGAGGCTAAAGTCTGGGATTGACATCACCTACTTTTTATAGATAACAACATAGGCTCTGTGTTCTCATAGCACCTGGATGTTTCCAGAGCACTTATTACATACTATTGAAGCCACTATATATATATGTATATATATATATATATATATATACACACACACACACATATATTGCAATATATATTGCAATATATATATTGGAATATATATATATAACTATATAACTAGTGAGTGATTCATTTACATGGGTTTTTTCCCCCAAAGAATTTAAAACTAGGGGAAGGAAAAAAAAAAAAAGAGACAGGCTAGAGTGGGAGAGAGCCAAAGCATAAGAGACTCTTAAAAAATGAGAACAAAATGAGGGCTGATGGGGGATGGGAGAAAGGGGAGGGTGGGTGATGGGTATTGAAGAGGGCATCTTTTGGGATGAGCACTGGGTGTTGTATGGAAACCAATCTGACAATAAATTTCATATATTAAAAAAAAAATTTGTCTAGAAATTATTTGAAAGTCACTTAAGAGTAGACCTGCATGTGTGCATGTGTGTGTGTGTGTGTGTGTGTGTGTGTGTGTGTGTGTGTGTGTGTTTGTGTGATTATTTTAACACTTTACTGATTATATGATAAAATATTGATCATATTGCTTACATAAGTTGCAAGATACAATATCACACTATAAAATATTGTACTTGGTACTGTGACTAGATCCAAAGGAAGGACATTTATTTGCCCTTTGTATTAGAGTCTGTAACTTTATCCCTGTCCATGGGAGTGTTTCATTTATAAGGTTCACTTTTTTTTTTCTCCATTGGAAGTGTTTATTGTCAATTGCCTTTAAATAGGCCAGATTTAAAAGTCATTAAAGGACCTGTAATAATCTACTTGTAGTCATGATTAAGACATTCTGAAATATTCAGGCACTCACATTTGGAATACAATGGTTTAAACTGAGGGCTGTGATAGAGGTTTGGAAGCCCTTTCCAAGGCTTTTAATACTCGTCTAGACACGTAATTATTTGAAAGGGGACATTATACTTCTGTCAGGGGCATAACATATCATACCACGTAGTTTCCTGTAGAGACTCTACAATAGACTGTTTTTTCCTTTGAGGATTATTTTTGATTACTGATTTCTGGGAAATTTCTGTATACAGGGTCTCAAGTTGTGGATTTGCTCTCTTTCTTGTTGACAATAAGGTGCTAAGTTTCTGGAGTTAATTTTTAAAATTTTTTTCAAAAAAAGAGAAAAAGATAGTTTGGGAAAAAAGTGACTTCTGAGATATGCAACCTTTTAATCAGTTACCAACTCTCACTGTACAATTTGCTTAGTCTCTAAGAATCTCATGGTTAGAAGTGACCTTAAGAGTTATGTAGACCACATTTTTCATTATTAACTTTCTTATAAGAGAGATTAGAGAGGGATTAGATTAATGATCCCTAAAACCACTTCTTGCCATAAATTCTAAATTTAAGGAAGTTTATAAAATAATGATAACATAATTTGTATATTTATACCCATGTGCTTTTATTTATATCATTGAATGTATACCTAATAATACAGAAAAGTAGGGAACACAGGTGTTAGTGTCCTCATTTATTATGTATCAACTTTATAATCTGAAAATAATTTAGTAAGTGGTTATAGAAGCCCTGGAATGAGGTCTCTGAATTCCAGGTATGTTTTCACTCTCTTTAGCAATCCAGATTGTCCAGGATGAATTCTGGTTGAGATCTGATTTCCTGTGGCTTCAGCCTTGGTGCTTTTTGTTTTCTAACTTGGATGTTATGAATACTATGACTTTTAAGCGTTTTAATCTATGGAATCCTAGACTTACTTGATTTTCTAAATTCCAAGTGCCCTGTATTTTGTTGTGTATTAAACATTTGTAAACATTTGCATGGGTGGATGCTTTCCTAGACATGAGTCTTCAGAGTATAGTGTACATTTCCATTCATTCGTTTACTCATTCAGTAAGTAGTTACAGAGTTCCTGCCGGTCCTAAGCCCTTTTCTGAGACTGGAGAATACAACAATAGATAAAACAGACAGAAGTCACTGCCCTGGGAGGATTTAAAATCTAGTGAATTTGAAACGAATTTAATTTGAATTAAGAATAAAGCAAAAGTGTAATGGTGGAAAAGTTTGATACATGGGTAACTGTTGCTATGATCCAGAAGTATGGAGCTAAAAAAAAAAAAAAAAAGTATAGTAATTTGTTGAATACCACTATGTCTTTCACATTATAAACATGATCTCATTTCACCTTGACAATAACCCTGGTTTAGGCATCATTATCATTTCCAGGTTAGAGACGAGAAAACAAGAGCCAGGGTGATTTAATGACTCACATTTAAGTCTAACCTGACTTAAAGTCTATAATCTTAATTAGCTCCCTCCTTTTGGAACATAGAGCTGAAAAATAATACAGAAGATAATTTATTCAACCAAGACCTCATTGTTTTCTCATGTTCAAAATACTGTGCCTCAGGCACTGTAGAGAATATAATAAGGATTAAGGAATGATTCCCATCTTCACAAAGAATAGAAGGAAGAAGCATCAAAATCATATAATACAATAATATTGTTCAAATTTAAAGTAATATTTTTCAAGTACCCATTGTGGGCTAGGCACTACACTAACCTTGCAGTAGTGTTTCATTTCATTAGGGAGACATCATTGCACAGCAGATAATTTTAGGGGAAATAGGAAACCGGAATAATACAAAGTAGCTGGTTATTGGGTAGACAATGTTGCAATGATTCAAGCAAGAGAAGCTGATTTTCCAGAGTAAAGGGGCTATAAATAACTCCCCTCAGGAATTATTTATCTTCAGCATAATGTTAGTTAATAATTACAATGTACTAATTCCCTGGCAAATGTTTCCCAAATTTATGTCTGCTATAGTTTCTTCTTGATAGTCTAGACAAATTTCCTTGACTCCAGTTTCCTAAGTGAGCTTGAAAAGGTGACAGGAGAGTCCTTAGACAAGAGCCAAGTGCACAATGCCTATAGACAAAAAATTCCTGGCTTCCTTTGGAACAGTGTGACCCTGAGCACGCCCTTTTCTACCACTTCTCAGTTCTGAGAAGCACATGTTAGCTACGGGAAGAGTGAGGCTAAAGTGCACATGACTTCCAGATGGTGATTTTTGTTGTAATACTAGAAGCTACGCTGAAAAGACCAATACAAAGTTAGGAGTAGTGTTTCTTAGGAGGAGAATGTTAAAACACACCCAAGCGGTTCTTCTCACTACCAGCTTTGTGATCTTCACATCTATCATATTACCTCGTATTCACAGGAATGACATGCCCCCAAGGTGAGTTTTCCTGATAAGTGAAACTTACTATTTAACTCTGTCTTCGAAGTTGTTAAAACTATTACTTTCTGCTTTTCTGCCTTCTTAAACAGTGTGTTGGCCATCTTATCGTGTTTTACTCAGCCAGTCGGTGCCATGATGCATAATAATTGCCTTGGGTTGAAATACCATGGAGCCCTTGGGAGTCATGGCGATTTGGGCCCACGATTTATCTGTGAATGCTGTATTCTCTCAGGCCTTGTTTGTTAGGAAAATGTCTTTATATAGCCCTCACTTTGAGTGATAGCTAAGTATAAAAACCTAGGTTGACATTCACCCTCAGCATTTTACAGGTAATATTCCAGTAGCTTTTGGCCTTAATGTCGCTGTGGAGAGATCTACTTTGAGCATACTTGATATTCCTTTTTTAGGTTGTTTTGTTTTATTTCCTTCATGCTTTGCCTTTAATGTAGCGTTTCTCTACGGTTTCTCTAAGATGTCCTTTGGTGTCCATTTATTTCTAGTTTAATCCTCCTTAACACATTAGATTATTAAATCTAAGTTTTGTATCTTTGAAATAGTCTGGAAAGTGGCAGACCCATTAATAATATGCCTTAAAAATATTTCAAACTTATGGGGTACCCGAGTGGCTCAGTCGGTTAAGCATCTGACTCTTGATTTCAGCTCAGGTCATGATCTTGGGGCTCATGAGTTTGAGTCCTGCATCGGGCTCTGTGCTGAGAGCCTGGAGCCTACTTAGGATTTTGTCTCTCTCCCTGTCTCTCTCTCTTTCGAAATAAATAAATAAAAATTTGAAAAAAATGCTTATAAAATATTTCAAAATTGGGGTGAGCAGTAAGTATAGTACACAGAACTATTTTCATGAAAACTATTTAAGAGTAATTTGCCAATCTATTACTCCATCTTTGAAGAATTAATTTGTATTTCTTAGAACAAAGATGTTCTCCTATATAATCTCCTATATAATCACCCTTCAAAATTAGAAAATTATAAAATTAGCATTGATCTATTCCTACTATTCAGTCCTAGACCCCACTCAAGTATTGCCAGTTATCCTAGTAACGTCTGCAGTAGTAAGAGGATCCAGGCGAGACCCATGTCTTGCATTTAGTTGTCCTGTCTCTTGAGTCTTTAGTTGGAGCGGTTTCTTAGTTTTTGACTTTCATGACCTTCTTTGGCCTTTTTGAAAATTACAGTTCAGTTATTTCACAGAGCCCTTCGGTTTGTATTCGTCACCATTAGATTCAAGTCACACATCTTTGGCAGGAACACCACAGAAGTAGTGCCGAGTTCGCCTCACAGCATCCTATCCAGTGGCATGTGACTCTGATATGCCACATCACGGATGCTTACTTCCATCATTTGCTAGGCTCCTCTGTAAAGTTACTCTTTTTTTCCCCTTTGTAATTAGTAATTATCAGTGTGAACGCATGGCTTCCCATTTTATTCCATGAGTTTCAATCTGTTCCTAGCATGATTCACTTTGATGTCCATATTGTCCATAACTTGGCTGGTGGGCGTCCATTCAACCTGGCTTCTGTGTCCCTTTGATACATCCTGTCACTCTCTGAGCACTTCCTTGCTCTCAACAATAATATATGCCAGTATCATTTTGGATTTTCCCTGTTCCACACCTGGAATCAACCAATTTCCCAAGAAACCCAGCTCCTTTTAGTAAAGATTCATATTGAGGGGGTGCCTGGATGGCTCTGTTGGTTAAGCATCAGACTCTTGAATTCCAGTCAGGTCATGATCTCACTCTTCCTGAGTTCGAACCCTGAATGGGAGTCTCTCCCACCCTCTCTCTCTCTCTGCCACTGCCCCACTCTTGCATTCTCTCTCTCTCTCTCTCCCTCTCTCAAAATAAATAAATAAACTTTAAAAAGGAAAAAAAAGAATAGTATTTAGAAGATGCTAAGTGAGTTGTTGCTGTGGGAGTTGTTGCTGCTCCTCGGCCCTTGGGGAACAGAGATGGGAAGTGTGTACGTGTGGTGCATGTCTTCATACCAAAACCTCTAATTCCATTGCAACATCACAGAGAGTGTTCCAGTTTTCTTCCTTTTCTACTTCCAACTCTCTTTTCTGGTAATAAGAAACCTGGTTCCTGTTATCTTATTAACATATTCATTATTTGATCAATTACTCTGAATGTAACCAATCTTCTGTAAATGCTGCTGCCTTGCTTTCTGTGCGGATGTCCTCCTGATCACTAGATGGCTTCATCACCCCTGGAGGATCTGTCTGCTAACCCCAGATGTGAATACTCTGCTCAGCCACTGTATTCCCTGTGTCTGGTTACACTTTCTGGTAGTGCTCCTTCTCATACAGCCAAGACATGTTGAACCTCCCCCAGCATGCCTGCCTTCCTTAGCCTCCCTGGGCTCCTGCACTCTAGGCCAGGCCATCCCTGTAAATGGAAGTTCACATCACCCTGTCCAGCCTCTGACTCCCCTGTGCCAGTACCTCCTTACCAAGCATGAAAACCACATCACCCTGCTTGGGTTTTAGCACTCCTCACTGGATCTGCCTTCAGTACAAATACCCTTCTCACCTTACCCAGGTTTCTGAACCCCATATCAGGGCCACTTCCTTCATCATCCTCACAGTGTCAACTCTTTCCTTCTTGCTCAGGCCCCAACACCCAGTATGAGACAGCCTTGCACACACTGTCCCTCTTCACTCTGCTTGGGTTGTGCATCTCACACAGACCTGCCCCGTGTTTGGGCATCTTACTTATCCTTCCTGGGCTCCAATTCCATGTGTTCTCAGATGCCCTCCTCACCCTATATGAGCTCTGACACTCCACTCAAGTTTTCTCTGTCCAGTGGTTTTAGGAGTGAACTAGCCAGGAAGAGAAAGGGTTCTACCTTTTTTTGGAGCTTATATTAGATAAATGTTGGGTGTTTTCATTGTGTTATCTATACCTCTTAATATCTCTGTTTGATCTTACCTCCCTGATTTCTTTCATTCAACGTTCTCTTTCTTTACTACTCCTTGCCTTTTTTTTCCTCTGGGTAATTTTTTGAGAATTATCTTTAAGTCCATTGATTCTCTCTTCACTTGAGTCTATTTTGATTTATTCTCTTGACATTTGTTATAGTCCAATGATTATGTTTTATTTCTAGAAGTAGTATCTGTTTGTTTTAAAATTCTACCTGTTTATTTTTTTGTAGGCTGTCTTTTTTCCTAGGGTTTTAAATTTCTTCTTTTGTCTCTTTAATAGTTTAAAATAACTTAATACATTTGTTCTTCTTTTGCAATAAATTTTATATTTTTCTGTTAGTATTAGTTCCTGGTGTACTGATCTTTCTGTTTACTTATGGTGTATTATTTTCTTGAATGTTTTGTAATTTTTAATTGGGAGTGTGGTTGTGAAGTATCTTTTAAAATGCTTTCTTTTTTTAAAAAATAGTTTTATTAAAGTGTAACAGACATGCAGTATATTTATATGTCTATGTATATGTATTGAAAATGTACAATTGTATATGTTTTAACATAATGTGTTCATTCATGAGACAATCACTACAGTCAAAATAATGCATGTCTACCATCCTCAGAAGTTTCTTCATTCTTCTTTGCAAACTCTTTAATCCCGGTCCCTTTCTCCTGTCCATAGGCAACCACTGACCTGCTTTCTGTTGTCCTGGATTAATTTGAATTTTCTAGAATTTTATAGAAATGGAGTCATACCGTATTTATTCTTTTTAGCTACTATTTTCACTCAATAGAATTATTTTCAGTTTCATCTGTGTTGTGCTGATTAAGAGTTCATGCCTTTTTTTGCTGAATAGTATTCTGTTGTGTGGCTATCCCATAATTTGTTTATCCATTCATCCCATGGTGGACATTTCAGTTGTTTCCAGTTTTTAGCTATTACAAATAGAATCCTACTTGGTCGCAGTCTTTGTATAAATACTTGCTTTTTTTTTTTCTTTTTGGGTGAGACCTAGGGATGAATTGACTGGGTCATGTAGTAAGCACATTTCACTTTGTAAAACAAAAAAACTATCAAACTATTTTCCACTGTACATTTCTAACAGCAGTGTATGTGTTCGGTTCTTCTACATTCTTAATACTTGGCCTGATGTTTTTTAAGTTTTGAGATTGTCTAATAAGTGTGTAGTGTTTTTGAAAGGCTTCCCACTGGTACCTTTGACCTGAGGACACTTTTTTACATGGGTTTCTGCACGTGGGGATTCTGGCATTATATGTACGTCATGATATTTTTTATTAAACCTATTTTGTGGTTCAGGTTTGGCATGTTTTTCTTGGGAGTTTTGGAAATCAGCTTCCTTATCTTTCTGAGTAGTGTTGGAGTTATTTTAGATTCCATTTCATTGAGCAAGGAAGGGCTTCTTGCCCTTAAGTGGGGATTAACACTTAAACATCTAGCCAACAGATCCATGTACAGACTCAGCTCTCATTTCAGGTTTCTCTTAGACTTGTAATGCCTGGAATTTCCTAGACTTATTTAAAAGCATGACTATTAAGCAACAATTAAAACACACAAACACATGTACACACACACACACACACACACACACACACACACACAGAAAGAGAGAGAGAGAACATTCTTTCTCTGTGTTTGAAGCAGAAGTCCAAGTTCAGATTACAGTGTTATTGAAATCAGAACTCTTTGGTTAGCTTAGTAATGTTATTAATATGTGTGGTTCTGGTAGTCTGAATTACAAAGTTCCAGATATTTCGCATAGAAATCTTAGTTTCATGGTCCCTGGGGCCTGTGGTAAGAATAGTACAGGCCACTTGTGTACGGACCTAAAAAGTGAACCATCAGGAAGTAGGTATTGAATTCCAAACAGCTGAACTATAAGTAAATTTTTGAAAGGAACCAGTTTATGGGTTAAGCACTGCCTACATTGAATTTGTGTTCATAGTGTAGTGCATACCCCTGTTTATATGTGTGTGAGCCTATGTGTAATTAAACATTACAAAGAATATGTACCATAAATTTTAATAACTTATATTGGCACTTGTCCTATTTATGCTTCAGTACCAGAAGCCCTGCAGGACAGAAGGTTTTTCATTTTGTTAACTTTCTTAAGCCAAATGTGGGAAGTAAGTTTGGCATCTTTTTCCCTCTCTTATCTTTGACATTTTTAATAAGACTAGTTAGATACTATGAAGTCATAAGAGGAAACATACTAATCTACTCTAAAGACTTATAGCATGATTAATCACCAAATTATTTGTTATTTCAGAAAAGAATGCCTATTTGGGGGAAACATTTAACTCAGTGTGGCACAAACAGTAATGCACATATCCCTAGGTGATATTTGAGATCATTTGGGGGGATATACAGGCAAGCTTTTTTTGATAATTGCTTATTCATCTTAACCCTTGTAACTTGTACATGAAGGTAGTAATTTCATGAAAATTCTTATTGAGAAAGATATCAAATACAAAAATAAGTGAACTAAAAACAGAACATGAATATGACAGAAATCAGGACAATCATGCATGAATCTTTGAAGACTAGAAAAGACTGTTTTTTATAGGAAAGATTTACTTCTTAATTACAAAGTTCAGATATTTGTTACTTAGGTGAAGTGATGACGTTTTGGGGGAAAAAGTATGCAAAGCTGTCTTCGTATTATAGTGTGTAGCCAGCTCTATTCTTCTTAAGAGGCCTAGCTGGGCTTTGGAGCAAGTCAGGATCACCCGTAGTCAGAGCTGTGTGCGGAGTGGGTAGATTATTCCTATCCTTCTCTTTGTCTGCATTAATAGTTACTAACTGAAGGGCACCTGGGTGGCTCAGCTGGTTAGAAGGCTGACGCTTGATCTTGGCTCTCAGGTCTTAATTTCAGGGTTGTGAGTTTGAGCCCTGCACTGGGCTCCTTGCTGGGCGTGGATCCTACTTTAAAAAAATAAATAAATAAAGTCACAAATTGGGATAAAAGTCATGTCTCTTTGATGGATTAATACTGAGCATGGTAATTTCAATGCCTAATGAGTGCCTTCTCCTCTAATTGACAGGGAAGCACCCTTTTCCCCATCTCTGGGAGAATACATCCCAGAGTTTAGATCATGGTGAGTTCACTTTGTGACATGATCAGTCTTCCCAAATTTTTGAATGATGACTGTGTCCACTTCCCTTCTCTGTTTGTTCAAGATTCTGTCAGCATGAGGTGCTCCCTGCAGGCAGTGGCGCTCTGGGGGAAGAAGGCCCCTCCGCACAGCATCACTGCCATCATGATCACTGATGACCAGCAAACCATTGTGACTGGAAGTCAAGAAGGTCAGCTCTGTCTCTGGAATCTCTCACCTGAACTAAAGGTTAGTGAAAGTGATTAACATTGAAACAGAAAGCACTCCCAATATAAACACAATTTGATTCTTCCTGCAATGACAGTGGACGTTTTGCATGATTGTTAAGTAGGTGATTACTGAAGTAATAAATTGGTTTTACTTCTGAATTTGGAGAAAATGAAGTACTATATGATGGATCAAGATCCTATTTGAAAATTTTATTATGAATATTGCTAATCTTAGCTACCAGCTAAGTGTTATCACCCTTGAAGCTGTGCTGAGTGTTACCATTTTACATCCTGAATTATATGTTTAAGTAACTGAACTACAGACATATAAGTATAATTCTAAAAATTATGGCTCGTTAATCTAAACAAAGGGCACCCTTGAAAACCGCTATTAACTAAATGAGTAATATCTTAATTATCTGGGTGTTTCTGTCAGTTTGGCCTTCTTGCTATTCTTTTAGTCTCTGCTTGCATGTGATTTTTAAAGATCACATCAAAAAGCTCTAAATCCACTTTACTATTGTCGTCTTCCTATCTCAGAACCTGACCTCACCTAGGTTTTGGCCCATTGATTGGCAATTAATTGTCCCTGTCCCAAGTCATAAACATTTAACATATTGGAATAGATATTTGCTTAGTGCTAGCAGCCTCTAGACCCAATTTGAACATTTAAACTAATGATGTACTTAAAGTATACTGCCCTCATTAAGAAGCCTTTTAAAGATCAAAGACTATTTTTAGCCTTTAAAGTTTGTCACTTTAAAACCTAAATTAACAATTAATTGTAATTCTATTTTATAGTGTAATTAATTAACATCTCCCATCACAGAAGAGTTATACTGCAGGACTGCCAAGAACTGCATAGCAGAGCAGCTCAGCTCAATGTTTATGAACATCCTAGAAAGAAGGAACTGGTCTTATTGCAACAGTTGAGCTTTGAAAAAAGTGGCCCACCACATGTATTATCTCTTAGAGTTTAAACTCACACTTCTAAATGGCTTCAAATGTCTTGCTACTGTTTTTAATATTTCAGTATAGTGGTTTCTGGCTGGAGTAGTTGTGTTATATAATAGGTAGGATGCAATAAGCTTAAGAAATTTGGAATCCTAGCATTTGTATCTTTTTACATACGCTCCTTGTATTTATTCAGCATTTATTCAACATGCATTTATTGACTACATATAAGTTAGGCAGTACGCTGTGTACCTCGGTTCAAACACGAACGAGAAGACTTGGTGCTGGCCATCAAAGGGGCTGCAGTGCAGTAAAGGAAGGATATTGGCTAATGCTGTGCATTTATGTGATAATACAAGGTACTCTGAGTACCTTGAGGGCTGAGGGATTTATATTTAAAAAAATTAACTAGCAGGAACACCATGTGCTAATTAAAAGCAGTGGCAAAATTAAGGGATTTTGAGATGATTTATGCAAGAAGATGACATAAAACTATATTATTATATTTGTGATTTAGACTATCATTTGGTATTAATGTCAAGGGCATACTGACGGCAGAGGGAGAAGAGATAAAGGACAGTGACTGTGGTAGGAGCCTCTACGTTAATTTAGGCAAGAAAGTTTTTGAGTATGAACAAAGTCAGTGACAGAGGGGAAGAAAAGGAGATGAAAACTGGGAAGATACTAAGAAGAAAGAATGGGAGGAACTGAGCAAATGATTGGAGTGTGGGTAAATGTGCAGGAACAGTCAAGGTTACCTTATAGATTTGGGGTTTGAGTGGTGGGTGGGACTGGTGGTGTGATGGTATCCTGTATTTGTATAAGGAATAGAGATGATTAGAGAATAGGAACAGGAAGGGAAAGGAGGTGATTTAAGTTTTGGACATCTTGGAGCATCCAAGTATTTACTAGGGGATTAGAAACACATCTCAGTTTTTCCCTGTCCATGGGTGGTGGGACTGTAGGGTACCGGGAAGCTAGAGAATAAGTACCTCCCTGTCTTGGGCTTCTCAACACATGCATCCCAAGCTCAGGGTCAGACTCCCAAAGACCTCTTCATGGGGTCTCCCAGTGAGGAGCTTCTCCAAGGTTTCATGCTAAGAACTACTTCACTTGTGTTTTCTGGTATTTTTAACACTTTTAAGCATAGAGAAAGGTGAGTTGAACATCCTTCCAGATATATTCCCTGAGTGTTGCTGTGTTCTATTTTTCTTCCTATTTAATACTCAGAAGGAAACACAACAATGACAAACTGAAGAGTAGCAATATTGTGTATAGGGAGAGAATGGAGAGATTGATCAGGTTCTAGTTCTGATATTTACCAACTTTGATGTCAAACAAATGACATATTCATTGAGCCTTGATTTCTTCATCTGTGAAATGGGGGATGAGACCCTGTTCATAGTTGCACTAGTGCCTGGATATGGTGGATGCTCAGCAAGTTGTGTGTTCCCATTTGTGCTATTGGAAGCTCTTGGCATTGGGCGGGGTTGGCAACGCTTCATACAGGTAGAGCCCATGAATGGAAGTAAAGGTGCCGTGGATTTCATCATGACAATGAGCAGGTATGATGGTGGATTTTTGTTGTTGTTGTTATTCCTCACAGCAGTTCCAGAATATGATAAAATGAAGAGATTATACTGAAGAGTCAGAGCTTATTCAACTGCATGTGGGAGTTAGTAGCAGAATGAGGACTCCGTATGCAAAGCAATGGAATTCCTTTATGCTGTTTTATTCATAGTGGATTTTCTCTAGGAGAGGGAATGTCCTTGATTTGCCCTGATTCATTCCTTAATTTGGCCTGTAATATATGGAAAGGTGTTAAATGCCTGGGGGTATGTGTTCTCAAATGTGATGATGGGGAAAGACAGTATGTTATTTTCTGACATGGGACCTTCTGGATTTCCCAGGAAAAAGGTGGAATAAGAACTTGGGTTTTAAATGGTTCTAACCAACCACAAAACTTTAATCTAACATCTTTAGAAATTTAATCTAACATCTTTTAGAGAAGTATTGCTGATTATGATAGAAATAAGATGAAGGCAGAGAACAACTGTGTTTTGAAATAATTTGTACTCATTGATATGATTTGGTTATCATCTATGGATATGTTTACATAGTTCAGAAAAAGCATAATGAATATGAATTAATTTGGAAATAGATTATTACCCATAGGACAAGTTTTATTACAAATTTTCTAGTCATTCAAATTAAATTTTTAGTCCCTACTGACAACCTCTTCTCCATTTGAAGGGATCTTGCATGTTTTCTGTTTTGTAATTTGATTTTCACAATCTTGTTTTATAAAAACAAAGAGCACTGGACATCTTTCACACATGAGATAATGGAAGAATTAGCCTTCAATGCCATATTTTTAAACTCATGTTTAAAAATCGGTGTTTTTAAATAAGAGCTTAGTTAAAATCTGACTTTTAATGTGGAAAAATTAGTTTTTATTAGTTTTTATTTCTGAGGCAAGAAGCCACATAAGGTTACAGTAAGGTTATAATGATTACAAAAAGGGTAATGTTTTCTTTGTATTATTTTGTAAACTCATTTCTGCATTCTGAAATTTGAGCATTAACATGCTGCTATCATTTGAGGCACATTTTGTGCATAATAAACATCAACACTGACTTACTTGTATTCAAAACCTAGATGTTGTAAAACAGGTCTGGTGATTGTTTAGTTGTCAAGATGGATATAAAACCGAAAACAAAAACCAAAAAATGTGTACAACACAATTCCTGTATCTGGATATTTTTTTAGGGGTGCCTGGGTGGCTCAGTTGGTTGAGTGCCAACTTAGGCTCAGGTCATGATCTCACAGTTCATGGGTGTAGGCCCCAGATGGGTCTCTGTGCTGACAGCTCAGAGCCTGGAGCCTGCTTCGGATTCTGTGTCTCCCTCTCTCACTGCGCCAACCCCAATTGTGCTCGCTCTCTCTCTCTCTCTCTCTCTCTTTCTCAAAAATAAATAAACATTAAAAAATAGATTTTTTTTATTCTGTGGATTTCCATGTGGCATAAATCAGTTTTCCTAAAACGTATGTAGAGCAAAAACATAATATAACAGGATTTTCTAATCAGAATTATGAATAGCCACATAAAATGATGTTTATATTCTTAAGAAGTTTACAACTGTTTAAAAGCTTACCCTGATCATTTTCAGATTTCAGCTAAAGAACTTCTGTTTGGTCATTCGGCTTCTGTAACATGTTTGGCAAAAGCGAGGGACTTCTCTAAACAGCCCTATGTCGTTAGTGCTGCTGAAAATGGGTACGTAAGATGTGTGCAACTTTGTAACCATCTGTATTCTCTCTACCTTTTTAAAACCAATTAATGGGGTACAGAATTCGGGAGTTGAAGGAAATCTTAGTGATTATCATGTTCCTTTTACATATAGGAAAATTTTGATCTTGAATGGTAATTTGTGTGATGATCCCAAGGAATGTGATCAGTACTATGTTTCCCAATTTAATACTCTTTTTTTTCCGGATTAAGATCAGAATAAACACCCCAACTTGTGTATCAGGCCTTGTGGCAGCCTCCCTGTGTAAAAGATACTGGCAAATGCCACCTGTTATAGAATCTGAAAACGGAAAAGTCTGGTGCTTGTCTTTTTTCAAGTTGTAACTCACTTTGAGCTCTTAAGCAAACTATCCAAGCCTTCATAGGTTTGTACAACAACTCAATAGTTATACTCCTTATGTAATACACTCGTCTGATATCATTATAGAAGAAACAGAAGAGAGGACTCAGTGGTAAGTGGGATGATGGGAAAAAGGGGAAATAGACTGTGATTTGGGTGCAGTTTCATGGAAGCAAGCTTTATTCCAATGAAATAGAACTAAGCTGTAAGAGAAAAGCCTCACTGATGGAAGATCTACTGGGCTCAGCTGAAGAGTTATTTGCCAAAGTAAACCCAGGAATGCAGAATCAATTCAGCATGCATTTGTGAATCAGGGATTGGATTACAGGCTGAAACAAGAGAACCCCTCCTTTTTGTTTTTAATCTGAGAAGAAATTACATGGCTCTGAGAACGAAAAGAATAATGAGTGTCCACCTTGTAGAAACTTAATAGTTTAACAAAATGCTAGTGAAACAGATAGCAAAGCTGTTCTCATAGCTTATAGCAAAGACATAATTGTTAAACCTAGAGAGATTGAACTTTGGATGAGGCTAAAGTGAAATGCACTGGTACATTCTTTTTTTAACAATTGCTAGTAGCTTTCATATGCTAGGACTCCCATTCCCAGTCTAGAGAATTTGGGAGATGGCAATTTTTTATTTTTCTGAGTCTACTTGGAGAATTGAGAAAATTAATAGCTAAATGAGAAATAGCTCTGGAAAGTAATTGAGTTCCAGCTTGAGGTTTTTGCCCACAGTAGTCTAGCTCCAAAAAAGAAACTAAGGTTAATGGGCATATTCTTGATGATAGATGAATTTAGCTGTATGACCCTGCAAATATGATTATTAAAGAGCCAAAGAGTCTGGTTTGGTCTTTCTTTTCCAAGATGATTTGAATTTTCTAGAATTCTGTTCCTTCAAGATGCAAAACTTAGCCTGCATCTGTGAGATACTTTTTAGGCAGTATCTATATTTCAGCTATTGCATACTTAGCAAATCTTGGTTTAATCTGCTGGAAGTTATTAGTTTACTAGGCTTGGTCCATTATGCCCCAAACAATGACTTTTGCTTTGAGTAGACTTGGGAATGACTGTGGACTTAGCATTTCTGCTTCCAAGTTGATCAAAGGGGCACAAAATTGCTTTGACTCAGTATTTCATTTTTCCCCCAAAGTATGATGTCATCAATAGGCATAAATCCTAAGATTCAGGAATCCCAATGAATCCCAGGATACATGAAAGGAAATAGATACCTGGAGGCCTGATGTTGAAACAGACAATGCCAGAGAATGCCAGAGAAAAAGAAAATCCTGAAAGGAGTTAGTGGGAAAAAGCAGATTTATAAAGGAATGTAATTAAGCTGACTTCTCAACAGTAAAATGGAAACTAGACAGTAATGAAATATCTTCAAAAAGCTGAGAGAAAATATCTGCCAACTTAGAATTGTATCTCTAGCGAAAATGTCTTTTAAAAAAATAAGGTCACAATAGGTATTTTAGACAAATGTTAAGCATTTAGTAAGTATTTAAGTAATTAGTACTTAAGTATCTAAGTATTAATAAGTATTAATATAATGCTAACTATTTAAGTAAGTACTTAAGACAAATACTAAGAATGTTCACTGCCCATAGACCCTCTATAAGCACCAGAATTGTAAATGACATTCTTCAGTAAGAAAAACAATGATTTCATACAGAAGAGCTGAGATGTAAGAAGGAATATTGAACAAAACCAGCAACGTTTCAGAAAATGCAAATAAATATAGATTAGAAGACAATAATGTTTATATATACCTCCCACCCCCCACCGCCATATATACACACAATCTATAAATATGTCAATTCTAGTCAACAATCACATAGGATAGTGTAGTGATCAGATTCCACACGTTCTTGTTCTATAGGTGGGTAAAGATGTTGAATAACTTTAGGCTTTAAGCTAGATGTAAAAAAAAAAAAAAAAAAAAAAAAAAAAAAGCTAGATGTACATATTTCCAGGGTAGCTGCTAAAAGAACAGATAGAAGAAATCAAAATAAAAGAAATAGAATACAGAACTTCCAATTTGGAAAAGAAAAATAATGTTATTTAATCCAAAGGAGACAAAATAAATGGGGCAAATAGAAAGCACAGAATAACATAGTTGAGATAAATCTGACTAAAACCATAATCTCAATTGAGACCGAGCCCTCTAGTTAAATCACATAGATGGTCATACAATTTAAAAGACAAAAACAGCATAAGGACATAGAAAGGTTAAAAGTAAATGGATGGAAAAAAGATTTACCAGATGAATAATGACCAAAATGTTGATATTTGCTATGTAAATATTTTGTGTTAATAAATACATGTAGTTAATAAAACCTTAAGGCAAAAAAAGCCTTGGCATTGATAAAGGGGGTTATTACTTATTAAAAAAACTTTTAATCACAAGTGAGAAGTAAGAAAGTTGGGCAAGTACCCAGTCTTAGAGTCTTCCAGGGAAGTGCTTCTCCAACCTGAGCTTGCAGTAGGACCACTTACAGAGCTGGTTTAAATAACAGACTTCTGGCCCCACTTCCAGAGATATGGGTTCAGTAGGTCCAGGCTAAGGTTCAAGACCTTGCATTTCTAACACGTTTCCTGGACAATGCTGATGCTGCTTGTTCAGAGAACACATCTGGTATAGTGAGTACTGAACATGGGGGCAGTGAGAGAAAGTGTGATGTCAAGAATAACTTGGGAAACTCATTGGTGATGATACCATTCACTGAGAATAGAAAACTAAGGCAGGCAGATGTTTTGCTTCATTGTGAATATGAAGAGTGTGAAGTCTTGCAAGTCATTTAGGTAGAGACATCTAATAGCCAGTTGTGTATGGAAATGTAGAGCTCAGTGAATTGGTCTGGGATTCCAACATCATATGGGTGCTACCTGAAGTGATGGGAATAGATAATTCACCCAGAGAGAGTGCGAAATGTGAGATGGTAAGAAAGCCTAAGACAAAACTAAGGGAAACCAGAATTCCAGAAGCAGAATGGAACCTGAGAATGCCAATGAAACCCTAAAAGTATAATGGAAGGGGCGCCTGGGTGGCTCAGTCAGTTAGGCGTCCGACTTCAGCTCAGGTCACAATCTTGCAGTCTGTGAGTTCGAGCCCCGCGTCAGGCTCTGGGCTGATGGCTCAGAGCCTGGAGCCTGCTTCCGATTCTGTGTCTCCCTCTCTCTCTGCCCCTCCCCCGTTCATGCTCTGTCTCTCTCTGTCTCAAAAATAAATAAAAACATTAAAAAATAAAAATAAAAAAAAAAGTATAATGGAAGATAAAAGAGAGTTTGAAGAACATAAGGGACTTGGATTCAAGATGGCAAACCATGTTTATCTCCTCTCCCTCTAGATGTTTTATTAAAATTATAATCATAACAACTTTATAGGCAAATAAATATAAGAATAAGCATGGACCAAAGAAAATAGTCTATTTCTGAAAGTAGAAAAGTGGATATAAGAGTGGTGACTGATCTGCTTATCACCAGATGAATTTTTATTGAGCTGCTGAGGTAGAGATACAGATTGAGTAAAAAGGGGGGGCTTTTCTTAAGGAAATCAGTGGGAATTTAACAATTTTCTAATTTTATATGTTGCAGATACTTTCCTCTGTGTTCCTCTTTTAACTGAAATTTAAAAAATCAAAAATTTAAAAATTTTGGCAATTGTTAAACAATTTTTTTGAGTTAAGCTTCCTTTTTAATTGAAGATGATTTAATCTATGTAGAAACTTTGGTAACAGTATTTCAAAAGGAAAAGAAGAATGTACATTTTAAC
Source organism: Panthera onca (assembly GCF_046562875.1). Taxonomy (NCBI): domain Eukaryota; kingdom Metazoa; phylum Chordata; class Mammalia; order Carnivora; family Felidae; genus Panthera; species Panthera onca. Next base: position 50,514,921 of record NC_138344.1, read on the forward strand.
AGTTAATTTTCCTGTGTTCTTATTAAATATGTAACTTGTACTGTTCCAGCTAAAATGTCAATGCTATTTTTGAAACACATTTGCTTTCTTTTCTTAAAAAGAACTGCTAAGCATAAGAGTCAATTTTTGCTTTGTGGTATTTTTGTATATATATATATATTTTCTTACTTTAAGATAGAAAATAAGATGATAAGCAAACAAATAGGGAAAACATTAGAATCCAAGAGAAACATTGGTATCACAGAGAGAGCTTTTACTGATACAGGCTCCAACCTTGGAAAATGGGATTTTATTAGCATGGCTTGATGTCTGGGTCCTAGCCCCAGTATTTTTAAAAAGTTCCCTGATAACTCTCATGTATAGCCAGTTGAGAACCACTGGTTTAGAGATAGCCTTATCTAGAAACAAATTAATGACCAGGAGCTTTGCAAAACCTACATGTGGGGACTCCAACACAGAGCCATGGAATTAGAATCTCTATGGATAATTTTTGAAATATGCACAGGCGATGTACAGCTAGAGTTGAGAACCATGTTAATAAACTCCAATTCCTTATGAAGCTAAACTTTTATATTAATAGTGACTTAAAGTTCTATTTATTTTTATCTTTGACACTTTTTTTTTTACCTTTGAGATATATTATTTCAATTTCTACCTTTTTTCCTAGTTTTATTTCACACACACACACACACACACACGTGTGTGTGCACATTTTCCCTTTGTTTTATTGAGTTATGTGAGTTTTCATATTGCCTCAAATCCTTTTTGGAATACGTTTGGATATAAACAGAGAGAAAAAACTATGAATATTTTGTTTTCATATCTAGAACATGATTTCTCAGCCTCGGTACTAAGGACATTTTGGAGCACCGGGAGAATTCTTTGTTGTGGGGGCCCTCCTGTGCATTGCTGGATATTTAGCAGCATTCCTGGCCTTTCCCCACTAGATGCCAGTAGTGTGTTCCTGGTTGTGACAACCAAAAATCTCTTATCATTGTTGGATGTCCTTTGGGAGACAAAATCGCCCCAGGTAGAGAACCACTGATTTAAAGATTGATTTCCAGTGTTTGGCCAGAAAAACAAAAAGGCTGGCAAACACCAAATGCATCTAGCATTTACTATGATTAATTCGTATCTTTTGCTTCTTAATAGCAGCTTCTCCCTTAGAGCTAATAAAGCTATCCTTAATTTTTTCATGGAAAGTTTTGCTTATGTGTTGGAAGTGTGAAAACTGAAGAATATTACCAAACAACTCTAAAACAGCCATTCTGGTTTTTGTGAACTGAAATCACATAGATTTAAATTGCCCTATACTTGGATGCATTTTATCACTGTGTTTCCTAATGGTATGTACATCTTTGTAACATATATGCAACCAAGTCAGAGTTTTGTAAACAATTAGAATTTTCTAAACATGCAGCAGCAAGTGTGATTTCAGCATTTCAGGATAAGCAAAGAAATAAACCATTATCAATTATAGACCAAATATAGCCTCTTGGTGGCACTGTTTATTTTTATAAAAATGATACTTCGGCTCCAGAAGATGCAGCCCTTGATGCGTTATGCTTTTCAGAATATGTAGTTTAAGTTCAGTGAAATAAACCATTTTCAAGAGGATGCAGTTTCCATGGAAAGATTGTTGTACTGTCACTCTAACAGACTGTGATAGCTGTATCCACACAATTTGTTTTAGGTCAGGTTGGTGCTAAGGTAAGGTCTGTAGGCTGGCGGCAGGGTGTAATTACCCAAACAAAAAGACACAGATACAGTATGTCATCCCTGCTAATGACCACAACATTTTCTTGCTCAGTAATCTGTAACAAAAAGCCACATAAACGATCAGGTTGCATTTAAGTGCAGCACTACAGAAAAACTTGGTGGCACAAAAATTATTTCAGCCAATTGACTGGAAATGACAGAGAATAATACCAAGTTATCTCTGCTAGGGAGATGTGTGTTTGGAATGTCACGAACGGACAGCGTGTGGAGAAGGCCACGCTTCCTTACAGGCACACTGCAATCTGTGTAAGTAAATTCAGTCCCTTCAGAACATTTCTGGATTCTGCAATTCCTTCAGAGCATTTTCTAGGCACACATTTAAAGAAATGTCTTTGGGGGGATATTCTTTTCTTTAATTTTTCTTTTGTCCCTGAAATAGAACACTGTCAGTTATCATCTGTTATTTTGGCATTTTCCCCCCAAAGTTAACTATTCAAGAATTGTTTTCCTGATTCTTCCTTTATTTTTGTGTCTTTCCGACATAGATACATTTGAAAGACAGTTTTTTTTTCTTAGTTACACTCCACACACACACAGATACACATGTAGAAAGATTCGGTTTTAATGACAAATTATTTTATAAAAGCAAAAAAGGTTTTCTTGTCTTTAATTTTAACTATTTTTAGGTGGATAGGTTCTTAATTTCTGAATTTCTTATTTAGGAAAAGAGAGCAAAAGGTATAGCGATACCTTTATTTCCCAGTATTTAAAAGAGATTTTACCTTTTGGTAGATGGACTCCCAGCATACAGGTAAGGCAGTTGCATTATACCAATGGTGCTGACAGTGTTTTTTAATGTTTTACTCATTGCTTTTAGCATTGAGGACTTGCACTGCAATATTCACAAACTCCTTTCTGGTGCCAAAATCTTAATAGTGAGAGAGTCTGTCTGGAGTAGAATGTGTTACTCAATCTTTGATAAAAGCTGTTCTCAAAACTTACTTGGCACTAGAATTCCTCACACACTCTTCAAATGTGTTTATTTCTTATTAACATGAAGCAATGTTGCCAGAAGAACCTGATTTTTGTTGTTGTCTATTTCTACATAGCATTCTAGAAATAAAACAATTGTGAACTTTCTATGATTGGAATAAGATTCATTCTTCCTAAAAAGATCCCCCTTTCTCAGGAAAAATACTGAAATACAAAGGAGACTCAAGCCCCAAATCAATACTTTAGCAATGTGGAATCATTGAACTAAAAGAAATTTAACTTGCTATTCATTCAAGTAAATACCTTCATTGAATAGATGATAAAACTAAAATCAGAGGAGTCTTCACCATAGCCCAAATTCTGTTAATTGCTAGTAATTCAACTCTTGCTTTGAATTCCATTTCCATAGTATTACCACTGCTCCTTCCGGATGACAGGGGAAGGCTGGCTTTTGTGTTGTGGAGAATATCAAGATGTTCTTATCATCGATGCTAAAAGTTTGGCTGTTATTCACACTTTTATATCATCTCAGTCTCCTGATTGGATCAACTGCCTGTGCATTGTACACTCCATGAGAATTCAAGGTAATAGTTGGGTCTTATAGAACACTAAGAGAATGCATATAAAAAGATCACTTTTGAACTATTTGTTGAGCTACTGGGCAAGAGCTCAGAATACTTCTTTATGTTTACCTGTTGGTGGGGATAGTTCTCTAAGCCAAATCAAAAAACTGAGAACACCCAAGCCAATGGTTCAAGTCGTTAGAAAGTCAGCAAGAGGTCAAGATGAAATGAAAAGAGGAGACCATGTTTCCATGACCCAGTTCATCGGTACATTTCAGGAGTGACAAGCAGGCATTTGTGGTGGATTAGCAAGACGCTTGGAACTTTTGCTTTGCTGTGTCTTCTGGATGTAGTAAAGAAGATAATTCGATTTCTGTAATGAGGGAAGGTTGGCTCCTTACTTATTTCTGAAATAAGAAGATGTAATGTTGACAACATAATCATTTGCAACGTGGCTCTGCTTTTAGTGGCTCTCTATTTAGTGGCTCTCTATTACATGGGGGTCATTTTGAAATTTTGAAACACACTTAAAATGTGATCTAAAATGTTTATTTTTTATCAGAAAAATAACGCTAAAGTTGAATATGTTCCACCTACGTAACCCTATATAATCCTTAAATGACTGTGAAATGGTCTCTACAGCAACCACTTATAACAGTGGTCAACTTTTATGTGACCTTTATTGTTTTTACAGAAGATTCTCTCTTGGTGGTATCAGTAGCTGGTGAGCTCAAAGTATGGGATCTCTCTTCAACTATCAACAGCATTCAGGTTGGTTTGTGAAACTCTATTCTTTATTCTCCAATTTCAAGCATATTTATTGGTGTTTTAAAATTAATTATAAAGGTGTTACCTGCTCATTGTTAAGAGTTCAAATAATGTAGAAGTATATAAATTTTACCTCTGTGTACTCCCCCCATCACTCCTCTAATTGATAACAATTAGACTGTATCCTTCCAACCTGTTCTCAGGGCATATACAAATGTTTTTATGGGCACGTGCGTGTACACACACACACACACACATATTGATTACATTTTAATAAAAATAAAGTCCATCATAGAAGAATATCTTTCTGACCCTTACAGCAGAAAGACCCCCTTTCTTCTGAGTGTATGTGAGCAGTAGCAGGAAGATGACTGTGAACAGCTGGGGTCACATGCACTGGGAGTCTAGTATATTCACCTGTTCCTGCATCAGGCTACAATTTGAAGTGGTGGACAAAAAAACAGTGATATTCTATATGCTGATGATAAAATTGTTTCAGCTGCCCCATGCTCTGAGCTCTCCTTTGGAACTTCTTGGAAATTCCTAGAGGAAGCCTAGGAATTGTGTTGCCATAATGAGCCCAAGAAACACACACCAGCATCATCAGAAACTTACTGTGAATATGGTATTCTAGATGTTCTGTGCTGGCCATGCTTTTGTTTTTTCAAAGTACTTACTCATTTTTCTTTTTTATCAGTGAAGGTACTGTAGTTTTTTTTGTTTTTTTTTAATATGTTACTTTTTTTGTTTTGTCTTTCCACCACATCTGAAAATGAGAAACTTATTCCTATCTTTACATTCTCAGCATCCAGCACAGTGCCCCACAGAATGCTTGTAGGAATGATTATATATGAGGAATCCTTTAAGCCAAGTGGGTTTCCTGTTCATGGTTTCTTTTGTGAAGTGATTTCTTAGTTCAGGGAACTCAAAAGGAAACTGGGGTAGTTGTTTTTTGTTTTTTATAAAAATGGTCTGATCTACTTCAGGTGTACAGCAGAGCAAGTCATGTATAAATTACCTAGAACCAGCACTAAAGTGTTCTCATTCCTTCTGAAGGAAAAACAAGATGTCTACGAGAAGGAATCCAAATTTCTCGACTCCCTGAACTGCCGGGCAATACGATTTTGCACATACACGGAGAGACTTTTATTGGTGGTATTTTCTAAATGTTGGAAGGTATTATAAAAATGACACGATAAATTGAATTAGTTGTCTTTTATGACCCATTTGTATCAATTTTCCTCTCCCTGCACTCAGCTGTTTTGCTTCTCAGGATATTATATATATAAAGTAGATCCCAATTTTATTAGTAACATACCATAACAATAATGAGCATTTATCTCTGGATTACTTTAAAAATTTGATGCCTGAACTTTAAAATTAAAAAGCAAACTAAACCCTTTCATCTACATACATTGATTTTATTTATAGGCTTTGTCCTTTTCTGCATAGTTGCTATATTCATTTTTAGAGAATATACTTTCTTATGAGTATATTCACTGATCTCTCCATCAAGAAAGAAGAGCTAAGTTATTATCATTTGATAGCATCCCTTTTTCTTTAATGTTTCATATAACTGGCCCAGCTAACAAAACTACATTATCTAACTTATGTTTGATACCATATTTTTGAACAAAAATATAAAATATATAGTGTATCAAAAGGTTTCTGCTGTGTAAACTTTTTGTGTAACAAATTTTTAAAAGTTGAAGTTGGACTACCATATAGAAGGAATAAAATAACATATAAATTTTGGGATTTTTGGCCTCTGTGCTTAATGGGCACATTCTGGAATGGTATAAAGTTTATTCATTAAATCTACCTTAGGATAAATGAAAAAAATAAGTACTAGTAAAAAATTATCTTGGCACATGAGTACAGTGTATCCTGTTATTAATATTTAATATATTGTTGCATTAACACTGCCATCTAAATAGTCTTGATAAGCATAATTTATCTTTCATCTCATTGACAGATTAGATTAGAAGCTTTTGTTAATGTACATCATTAATTTTGTATTTTAGGTTTATGACTATTGTGATTTTTCCCTTCTGCGGACCGAAGTTAGCAGAAGTGGGCAGTTTTTTGCTGGGGGAGAGGTGCTTGCTGCTCACAGAATCATCATCTGGACAGAAGATGGTCACAGTTTTATCTATCAGCTGCTGAACAGGTGGGCTCAGATGGGAGCGGCATACAAAACATTCAGGTAGAAAATGAACTTTGGGAGGTTTATTATGGAAAAATCCCTGCATGCTGCCCATGATCAAAAACCAGAACAAAACAACTTTGGCACTAGAAGATTTACTCTGGGCTTGGGAGGCTTCAGCCTTTGTATGAAACAGCAGGGGATGAAGGAATGAGATTAACCATGTATAACTTGTACAGCTGGTGCTGGGTTTTCAAAAAGTCACTTGTAATTATTAACCCAACAATTTCTAACTAGAGTTTAGAAACTTGAATGGTACCATCCGGCTTTTGAAAGTGGGAGGAGGAAAAAAACGAATAAAGAACCTCAAAGTTCTCAACTCTGCTTTTTATTTTTCACCATGCAGTGGGCTTTCAAAAAGCATATACCCTGCTGATGGAAGAGTGCTTAAAGAGACCATTTATCCTCATTTACTGTGCTCTACTTCTGTGCAGGAAAATAAGGTAATGCAAGGAGAGAGTGACTGCCTCAAAGCTGCTTCACTCTGCGTCTTAGATAAGTGTTGCTTTGTCTGTAACAGAGAATCAGACTTGAAAAAATTGAATGGAAGAATCACATGAAGTTGTCAACGAGAAAATCAAATCTAATTGTTAATGGGTACTGAAGAGAAAACTTTGCCTTCGAAAAATATATATTTTAAAGCTGGAGTAACTAAATGATATATATTCGTTATAGAAAAATTAAAATTAAAAGTTAAAAGTGGAGGAAGTAAAATTCATAATTTTGCCACCATAAATATTCACAAGGAATATTTTTTATGTATTTACTTATTTTAATGGGAAATTTTTCAAATATTTAAAAAGTTTCAAGAAGTGTACAATGATCACTCATCTACCCTCCATCATCTACCTCCACTCATCTACCAATTGTCAACATTTTGCCATATTAATTCTCTCTCACTCTCTCGCCCCACCCCCCACCTTGCCACACATACACATTGTTCACTGACCCTTTGGAAAAATGATTTGATATGAAGTTATTAACATTTTGATGTGTCTACTCCAGTTTTTAAATTTTATCAAATGGTTTATATCCTGCTTTTTTTTTAACTCAATATTATCGTTTTCGCATATGTTTAGCTATTCTTCTGAATAAATTTTCTTGGTAAAACAAGTATAATTATGAGTCCTGGCAGACTTGAGGATATAATTGTGTGTTTTTACTTGACTGAATTTTATCTTTACACTCTATGAAGTCTGATCATTTAAAGTTGTTTTATTTTAGTAGTGCTAACCAAAGTGAGGTTTGTTCTTGCTGTTATGATTGTTAACCTGTGGACTTAGTCATCAGTTAATTATCCAAGGAGGTATTTCATGGAGAATAAGGACTTTGGATTACTGACGTGTCAACCAAGGAAACGTTATTTTTTACAGACTGATGGTTTGCTTAATTTGGCAGCTTAGCCACTGGAGAACCTATAGTTCTGTAATTGTCCCTTTAACATATCTACAGGGTTTTGTTGCAAAAACTTGATTAAAAAACTGCCAGCCCAAAATTAGAACTCTAAGTGCCACTGGGGCACAGGCAAACTTCAGAATTGTGGCATCAAACACTATTTCTAAAGTCATCTGTGAGTGGCAATGGAGTCTTGCTTCACTGTTGATTATAAGAGCAGTAGTGTGGCTTACTTAGAAAAGCATTTTTAGTTATTTTGTAAAGGACCTGCCTGCCCATTCTTTCCTTTAGCACCAGAATGCACTTTTTATAAAGCAGTTTTCCCCAAAAGCTAAAATGTAGGTAGTATCCTTTAAGATCTTCTAGTCGATTGCACATATTGGTGCTGAAGAAAAACACAGCAATTATAAATTAACTTAAAAAAAAATACTAACCTTAGGGAAAGCTACCTTATTTTGTTCCTCAAAATATGAAGACATAGATCTATGGATCTTCTATCAATAATTTTTAAATACTCTTTTTTTTAAGTTTATTTTTGAGAGAGAGAAAGAGGACACATGCTATTGAGGGAAGGGGAGAGAGAGAGAGAAAATCTGAAGCAGGCTCCAAGCTGTCAGCACAAAGCCTGACGCAGGGCTCAAACTCACGAACCACGAGATCATGACCTGAGCTGGAGTTGGCTGCTTAACTGACTGAGCCACCCAGATGCCCCACAACAATTCTTGTTTAGACAACGACAGTTATTTATCTTAAACGTGGGAAATACTAGGAAGCCAGTGAAATATGAATAGAATAATCGGAAACTTAAAGAAGCCGGTCTACCCATCCTCACACTCTTGCTTGCCCTTTGTCCAGCCAGAAGTTAAAGTCTGACATTATTTTCCTTATTCAAAACATCGCCAATATTCACTAACTATAAGATTTCTTAATCTCTCCTGAAGTTAGAAGGTAACATTTTGATGGGGTGGGAGATAAGTTTGATAAGTACAAGGAGCTTAGAAAAGGGTATTCTATAAATATGTAGTATTAAGTAGACTCTTCTTTTGGAATGGCACCAATAGACATAAATCTCAGTGTGTAACAGTAACATGTTCCCACAGTTACCATTTGTGATGTTCGGAATATATCTGCTGATGGAGTTGTAGTAGCAAAATGAGACTCGCCCTTCCTTTCAGTAGCTTCGTGAGAGTCTCCCAATGTTCTAATGACAGCTGATGATCACTGAGGCCTGTGGCAGGGGTCCTGGTTGTTGAGATAAGGTACTGGCTTTCAGAGTCTTAGCTGTGGAGTAACTCTGCAGTGCTGAGTTAAGGGGTAGTTGAGGCAGAGGTAGCCTGAGGATTGCATGTAAGGAGTTTGGGTGCATGAACTAAGAGTAATAACGATGATGCTGATCAGTAATTTTTTTTTTTAGTCCTTGTTATTATCAAATATACACACTCCTCCATTTACATGCATTCCCACCATGGCCTCACTTTGCAAATCATGTTCAGAAAGGTTAATTCCTAGGATATGAACCTGGGCAGTTTGGCCCAAGTCTGGCAGTTGGACTTTGGAGCAAGTTTCTCAGTTGTTCCGAAAAGTGGATAATAAGAATGGTTCATAGGTACTGAGTATGTGCCAAATGCAGGGCACCATTCTAAGCACCTCACCTTTATCAATTCATTAATCCTGACAGCAATCCTATAGAGTAGGTGTTTTTACTGGCCTTCTTTCACATTTAGGGAAAATGAGACACAGAGAGGTTAAGTAAATTGTCTAAATCAAGTAATTGGTGCTTTTAATAGAGTTAGTATGTGCTAAAACCAGGAGTTGAACCCAGGCAGTTAACTCAAGAGAATTTGCTGGGGTTTTTTGTTTTTTGTTTTGTTTTTTTTTTTTTTGGTTTGTTTTTTTAATGCTTAATTTATTTTGAGAGAGAGAAAGAGAGAGCGAGCAGGGGAGGGGCAGGGAGAGAGGGAGAGGGAGGATCCCAAACAGGCTCCATGCTGTCAGCACAGAGCCTGATGTGGGGTTCAGTCCCATGAACTGTGAGATCATGACCTGAACCACAATCAAGAGACACTTAACCAATTGAGCTACACAGGTGCCCCGAGAATTCACTCTTAAGGGCTATTTTATTACCTCCTGTAGGGCAGGTGTTCCTTGTGATACACCCTGGGTACTGTGGTGACAAATCAGAGTTCATATGGTAAGGGGCTCTGAGGGGAGTGTCCAAGTGAATAGCAGAATCAGAGAGGGATACTGCAAAGGATGAGGGCGGAGGTGACAAGGCGTGGGTGTGAGCAAGTGATGAATGGCAGTGGCATAGTAGGTACAGAGGGAGAACAGCAGCACCAGAGCATACGCTGTTGGAGGAAATGAGGCATGCTGCCTGCCACCAACCACAGGAACCGAGTAACGGCTCAGCTTCTCTGTATCAAAATCATGAGGGAGTGGAACTAGTCAGCTCTAAGGTTCTTCAAGGTCAAGAGAGTTTGAGAAGCTAGTTTGCTGGTTTACCCAAATTGTATTGACACGGTTTCTAACACCTACAAAAGTGATGGATTGAGAAGTATAAGACTTGAAAGTGCCTTCTAAATCTGTAGAAGCAACTTCCTAGGAGCTGTTTTCTCCTCTGCAGTGCTCTCATGTTGGAGGACTACCTTGGTTGTATGCTCTTGGATTCCTTTCTTACTCTCTTCCTGTCTTAGTTTTCTTTTCTCCATAACAGGAATAATGGCAGTGTTTACTTACTCTGTAGCTTTGTTGTGAGGAATAAATATAGCAATGCTTTGGCCTTTAATACTCCTCAGATACATTACAGAATTTTTCCAATAATACATCAAAGTCCTGACCTTCAAACATATTTTCTAATGAGGAACTATCTATCACTTTCTTAGACTTCTTTACTTCTAGCACCAGCAGTTGGCTTTCTTTCCAGGGTGACTTTTCTTTGTACATCAAAAGAAGTTTTTGTTTTTATAATCACTTAATCATTTTGATGCCTTGTTCATAATCTCTATATGCAAGTCTGCCCAAAGAACATCTGCACTGCACTCAGGCACTAGAGACTCTAGACCCATTACACTGATAAAAGCATGTCTTCCAGAACTCTGGTGCTTAATATTCATACTCTGCCTCAGCAAAATTATAACCTCAGCAAAATTATATTTATGTACATAACCTTATGTACATAAATATATAATATATTAATATAAACTATAACTATATACTTAATTATATTAGTATTTATTTGTTTATTTACTTGTTTATGTTATGGACTCATTTTTATTTCTGATCTCCTAGAATGTTTAAAATCAAGTATATTAAATATGAAAAGTAGTTAACAGAAAGTTGAAAGCATGTTAATAACACAAAATTACCACACATATATTACTTGTTGCTATTGTAATTGACAATGGAACTTAAGGGACCATAAAGAAATCAGGCCTCCTTAGTGGACAGTAGGGTATGGTCATGAAGACATGGACTCTTTGCTGTCTATAACACTTTAGGTAAATCAACCTCTCACTCTCAGTTTATTCATTTGGGAAATGGAGACCATGATAGTGCCAACCTCAGAGAATTAATGTGAGGATTATTTAGCGGAATAAATGTAAAGCCTCTAACATTATGTGTAATACAGACACAGAACATTAAGTACATGTTAAATAGTCTTAGTAACTCTCTGAAGTCTAGCTGTGGACTTTGCTTATTTTATACTTTTTTTTTTTGTCTTGAGTAAGAGATAATGTCACTTAAGTTACCTGAAATTTTTGAAAGATCAGGAAGCAAATGGAAACAATTCAGTTAATCTATGAAGTCTTGTTCCTCCATTTGAAAATAGTGGTTGTCATTTTATATTCAGATATTTTTTTCTACATAAAAGCTAACTTTTTGTTTTGGACCAGGGCCTTTCCTTTGTTATGGGCTACATGAATGAAAGGAAAGAGCCTTTTTATAAGATACTATTCTCTGGAGAAGTCTCAGGAAGAATTACTTTGTGGCACATTCCTGATGTTCCTGTATCCAAGTTTGATGGCTCTCCTAGAGGTAAGACAGTTTCTAATCTATTTCTAATCACATGTCTTCTGAGAACTAGTTTATAATTAACTCAGTGTTTTTCTCATTTGAGTAACATGAGGCTACAAATAAGACAAATTTTCTCGTGTACCACACTATGCATTAGGTGCCAACATAAAAGGAGGTATAAACATGATGTTTATAGATCTTATACAACAATACAACCGATACAATTCAAATTAACATCAATTTAACAGGAATGATGTTTTATTCAAATGAAATGGATGCTTATATGTGGATGTAGGATAGGTTGACATGCCATACTCATTTTTTTGAATTTGTCATGCCCATATCCTGTACCCTTTACAACCAGTTCCTCTATTGGTATTATTACAGCTGCTTGGAACAGGAGGGACAGATATAAACTTGGCCACTAAACCATTTGGCTCTTTGAATGATTAGATGATTTAGCATTTGCTTATTTTCATTTTTCTTAGAATACAAAACTGAAGTCATTAAAGGAAACATTATTGTGGAGAACCTTCAAGCTCCTGAGACTTAGGTATTCCAAAATGAGGAAGCCCATCTTACTCTTTTTCCCTTACTCCCAAATCATTAAGTCATCTGTGAATCATTGTCTCGGGCACAGCAGAAACATAGTCCTCCACATTTGAATTCCAAAGCACAAGTTTCTGTTACTTAACAAATTTACTGGCATAATTTTAAGGTTCTTTGTCCCAAATGTTTTCAAAACGGTTCCTAATAGTCCTAGGTTAATAAGAAAATGGCCAAAAAAAAAAAAAAAAAAAAAAGATTTAGAACCTGGTATTGTGTATGGAAAAGTTTCTTACAAGTTCAATTTTAAGAATTAAAATGTATACCATGCCCCTGCTAAGGCCACCTAATGGTTGCCCTAGGATTTCTCATGTATGTTCCACCGCCAGCAGTGGAATTAAGGAAGCATTTACGTAAGCTTCTTTATAATTAGAACAATAGAGAAGAGGAGCCAAGATGGCAGAACAGCATGGAAGTTTTTTTTGTGTCTCGTGTGAATGAAATAGAGCCAGATAAACACTAAACTATCCTGCACACCTAGAAAACTGATGTGAAGATTACACAACAATCTGCACAACCTGAACCACAGAACACAGTGGCGCGGAGAGATGAACTGGGGGAGACAGAAGCCGCGGAGGGAAGAGAGTGGTTTCTGCTTGTGGAGGGAGGACAGAGATGGTGGGGAGAATACGGGAAAAGCACCCCACCACCACCACCAAAAGCAGCTGGAGAGGAAGTGGAAAAATGGAAACAGCCGCAGGGACTGAACTAAAAAGGGAGAAAGAAAGAAGAGGGTTTAAATTCCATTAAGAATGTATAAACAGGGGGAGTGCAGAGTCTGAAACTCCACAGTTTGATAACAGCAGGTGCTCTGGTGGGAAGGGTGAATCCCCAGGAGCAGAGTGAAGTCTGGGAGGTCTTCGGACCACATGAGGAGAGGCGCTTCCCCTGCTGGGAGGGCTCCCCACAGGCAAAGGTCCCATCAGACCCTGGAGAACAACCATATTCGCTGGTGCTGGAACAAGGTTGTGAAGAGTGAAGCCTGGAGCCAGATGTGTGTTGTGATTTTCCATAATCCCTGAAACGCTGCTGCTACATGATCATGTGAACTTTTTCTGGGCTGGGCTGTCACCCAGCGGCAGTTTCTGGGCATCAACAGCAGCACGGTCCCGTGAACTTTCCTGGGTACAGCCAGCACCTGGCCCTTACTTGGTGAGACCCTCCTGCAGAGGGGTAGAACGGGTCAAAGCTTCAGTCCCTCAGAAATGGGGGGTCAGGAAACACAGCCGCATCTGAGATAAAACTCAGGAGGGAGGTGCCACCTGGCAACCTGATGGCTTGGTAATGGACAGTGTAAAAGCAGGGAGTAGACAGAAGCCAGAGACAAAGGATGGGTGTGCCATTGCTAATTGGGGAGAAGAGAGTTCTGATACTAAAGACTGGGTAGCTGGGTGATGCCATTTTCACCCCTCCCACGCATGTGCATACAGACCTACATGGGCCACAACAATCCACCTGAGTAAGCTAAGCAGTGTCATCTAGTGGAGAGTGGAGCCATTTCACTAAGCCCCGCCCAACTCGGCCAAGCTTGCTCTTCAGGAATACCACATGTCTCCATGCCTGCTTAGTTTATGGACTATAAATTGCTTCATAGTTTGACTTCTAGGGGAAAATGATGTAATTTCAATCGTATTTCAGTCTGTTCACTGGTCCATCTATTCAATTTTCTTTTTGTTTTCTTTTTCATTTCTTTTCTTTTTCTTGAATACAGAAAGAAAAAATTATTTTTATTTTCAATTTTTATTAAGAATATTTTTCTTTAATTTTTTCTACTATATTGTTTACTTTTTTGTAAATTTTTCAAATCCTATTTTACTCCCATCGTTTCATTTTATTCTATTTCATTCTATTCATTATTTCAAATTTTCAAACGTTTTCCTTTTTTTTTTTCTTTTTCTTTTTTCTCCCCCACTTTTTCTCTAATCTATCAAGCTCCTTTCAACACCCAGACCAAAACACACCTAGGATCTAGCATCATTTATTTGATTTCTGTGTGTGTGTGTGTGTGTGTGTGTGTGTTGTTTTTAATTTTTTAATTTTAATTTGTTTTTACCGTATTCCTTTTCTTCCTTCAAAATTTTGAAACAAAGGAATTCACCCAAAAGAAAGAGCAGAAAGAAACAACAGCCAGGGACTTAATCAACAGAGATACAAGCAAGATATCTGAACCAGAATTTAGAATCATGATAATAAGAATACTAGCTGGGGTTGAAAATATATTAGAATCCCTTTCTTCAGAGATAAAAACAAAGTAAAAGCTAGTCAAGATGAAATAAAAAAATGCTACAACTGAGCTTCAATCTCAAATGCTTGCCAAGGCGGCAAGAGTGGATGAGGAAGAGCAGCAAATCAGCGATATAGACAACAAACTTATGGAGAATAATGAAGCAGAAAAAAAGAGGGAGACTAAGGCAAAAGAACATGATTTAAAAATTAGAGAAATCAGTGATTCATTAAAAAGGAACAACATCAGAATCATAGCGGTCCCAGAAGATGAAGAGAGAGAAATAGGCGTAGAAGGGTTATGTGAGCAAATCATAGTGGAAAACTTTCCTAACCTGGGAAATGACACAGACATCAAAATCCAGGAAACACAGAGGACTCCCATTAGATTCAACAAAAACCGACCATCGACAAAGCACATCATAGTCTAAATCACAAAATACTCAAGCAAAGAAAGGATCATGAAAGCAGCAAGGGGAAAAAAGTCCTTAACCTACGAGGGAAGACAGATCAGGTTTACAGCAGACCTATCCACAGAAACTTGGCAGGCCAGAAAGGAATGGCAGGATATATTCAATGTGCTAAATCGGAAAAAATATGCAGCCAAGAATTCTTTATCCAGCAAGGCTGTCATTCAAAATAGAAGGGGAGATTAAAAGTTTCCCAGACAAAAAATAAAGGAGTTCATGACCACTAAACCAGCCCTGCAAGAAATTTTAAGGGGGGCTCTCTGAGGGGAGAAAAGCAATAAATGAATGAATGAATGAGCAAATTATAAATACATACATACATACATACATACATAAATACCAAAAGCAACAAAGACTAGAAAGGACCAGAGAACACCATCAGACACTCCCAACTCTACAAGAAACATAATGGCAATAAATTCATATGTTTCAGTACTCTCTCTAAATATCAATGGACTAAATGCTCTAATCAAAAGACATAGGGTAACAGAATGGATAAGAAAATAAGAGCTATCTATATGCTGTTTACAAGAGACCCACTTTAGACCTAAAGACACCTTCAAATTGAAAAGTAAGGGGATGGAGAACATCTATCATGCTAATGGTTGACAAAAGAAAGCCAGAGTAGCCATACTTATATCAGACAATCTAGATTTTAAAATAAGGACTGTAACAAGAGATAAAGAAGGTTGTTATATCATAATGAAGGGGTCTATCCACCAAGAAGACCTAGCAATTGTAAACATTTAAGCTCCAAATGTGTGAGCACCCAAATACATAAATCAGTTAATCACAAACATAAGAAACTCAATGATAATAATACCATCATAGTAGGGGACTTCAACACCCCACCTACAACAATGGAGAGATCATCTAAACAGACAGTCAACAAGGAAACAATGGCTTTGAATGACACACTGGACCAGGTGGACTTAACATATATATTCAGAACATTTTATCCTAAAACAGTGGAATATACATTCTTCTCCAGTGCACATGGAACGTTGTCCAGAATAGATCACCGGCTGGGACATAAATCAGCCCTCAACAAGTTCAAAAGATCGAGATCACAGCGTGCATGTTTTCAGAACACAATGATATGAAACTCGAGATCAACCACAAGAAAAAATTTGGAAAGATAACAAATACTTGGAGACTAAAGAACATCCTACTAAAGAATGAATGGGCTAACCAAGAAGTTAAAGAGGAAATTAAAAAGTACATGGAAGCCAATGAAAATGATAACACCACAGCCCAAAACCTCTAGGATGCAGCAAAGGCAGTCCTAAGAGGGAAGTATATAGCAATCCAGGCCTTCGTACAGGAAGAAGAAAGGTCTCAGATCCACAACGTAACCTTACACCTAAAAGATCTGGGAAAAGAACAGCAAACAAAACCCAAAACCAGCAGAAGACAGGGAATAATAAAGAGTAGAGCAGAAATCAATGGTATCAAAACCAAACCAAACCAAACCAAACCAAAACAAAACAAAAACAGTAAAACAGATCAATGAAACCAGAAGCTGGTTCTTTGAAGGAGTTAACAAAATTGATAAACCACTAGCCAGTTTGATCAAAAAGAAAAAGGAAAGGAGCCAAATAAATAAAATCAAGAAAGAGGAGAGATCACAACCAACACAGCAGAAATAAAAACAATAAGACAACATTATAAGCAATTATACACCAATAAAATGGGGAATCTGGAAGAAATGGACAAGTTCCTAGAAACATATAAACTACCAAAACTGAAACAGGATGAAATAAAAAATTGGAACAGACCATTACCAGTAAAGAAATCAAATTAGTAATAAAAATCTCCCAAAAAAACAAGAGCCCAGGGCCAGATAGCTTTCTAAGGGAATTCTACCAAACATTTAAGGAAGAGTTAAAACCTATCCTCTTGAAGCTGTTCTAAAAAATCTAAACGGGAGGAAAACTTCCAAATTCTTTCTATGAAGCCAGCATTACCTTGATTCCAAAACCAGACAAAGACCCCACTACAAAGAAGAACTAAGACCAATTTCCCTGATAAACATGGATGCAAAAATCCTCAACAAGATATTAGCCAACCAGATCCAATAATACATTAAAAAAATTATTCACCACAATGAAGTGGTGAATCCTACCTAAATCCCTACCTGGGATGCAGGGCTGATTCATCACATTAATAAAAGAAAAGACAAGAACCACATGATCCTCTCAACAGATGCAAGGAAAGCATTTGACAAAATACAGCATCCTTTCTAGACAAAAACCCTCAAGAAAGTAGGAAAAAAGTATTAAACTTTGAGATCATAAAAGCTATATATGAATGCCAATATCATCCTCAGTGGGGAATATCTGAGAGCTTTCCCCCTAAGGTCAGGAACAAGACCACTCTCACCACTGTTATTCAACATAGTGTTAGAAGTCTTAGCCTGTGCAATCAGACAACACAAAGAAATAAAAGGCATCCAAATCAGCCAGGAGGAGGTCAAACTTTCACTCTTTGAAGATGACGTGATACTTAATTTGGAAAACCCCAAAGATTTCAGCAAAAAACTGCTAGAACTGGTCCATGAATTCAGCAAAATGACAGGATATAAAATCAATGCACAGAAATCAGTTGCATTCCTATTCACCAACAATGAAGCAATAGAAAGAGAAATCAAGGAATTGATTCCATTTACAATTGCACCAAAAACCATAAGATACCTAGGAATAAATCTAACCAAAGAGGTGAAAAATCTATACACTGAAAACTATAGAAAGCTTATGAAAGAAATTGAAGAAGACACAAATAAAATGGAAAAAGATTCCATGCTCCTCGATAGTAAGAACAAATGTTGTTAAAATGTCAATACTACCCAAAGCAATCTACATATTCAATGCAATCCCTATCAAAATAACACCAGCATTCTTCACAGAGCTAGAACAAACAATCCTAAAATTTGTATAGAACCAGAAAAGACCCCGAATAGCCAAAGCAATCTCAAAAAGGAAAACCAAAGCAGGAGGCATCACAATTCCAGACTTCAAGCTGTATTCCAAAGCTGTAATCATCAAGACAATATGGTACTGGCACAAGAACAGACACTCAGATCAATGGAACAGAACAGAAAACCCAGAAGTGGGTTCTCACAAACGTATGGCCAACTAATCTTTGACAAAGCAGGAAAGAATATTCAGTGGAATAAAGACAGTTTCTTCAGCAAGTGGTGCTGGGAAAACTGGACAGAGACATGCAGAAAAATGAACCTGGACCACTTTCTTACACCATACACAAAAAAGAAACTCAAAATGGATGAAAGACCTCAATGTAAGACAGGAAGCCATCAAAATCCTCAAGGAGAAAGCAGGCAAAACCTCTTTGATCTTGGCCACAGCAACTTCGTACTCAACACATCTCTGGAGGCAAGGGAAACAAAAGCAAAAATGAACTATGGGGACCTCATCAAAATAAAAAGCTTCTGCACAGAGAAGGAAACAATCAGCAAAACTAAAAGGCAACTGACAGAATGGGAGAAGATATTTGCAAACGACCTATCAGATAAAGGGCTAGTATCCAAAATCTATAAAGAACTTATCAAACTCAACACCCAAAAAAAACCAAATAATCCAGTGAAGAAATGGGCAAAAGACATGAATAGACACTTCTCCAAAGAAGCTGGACATTCAGATGGCCATCTGCCACGTGAAAAATGCTCCACATCACTCATCATCAGGGAAATACAAATCAAAACCACAATGAGGTACAACCTCACACCGGTCAGAATGGCTAACATTAACAACTCAGGCAAGAGCAGATGTTGGCGAGGATGTGGAGAAAGAGGATCTCTTTTGCACTGTTGGTGGGAATGCAAGCTGGTGCAGCCACTCTGGAAAACAGTATGGAGGTTCCTCAAAAAATTAAAAATAGAACTACCCTATGATCCAGCAATTGCACTACTAGTATTTATCCAAGGGATACAGGTATGCTGTTTCAAAGGGGCATATGCACCCCAATGTTTATAGCAGCAATATCAACAATAGCCAAAGTATGGAAAAGCCCAAATATCCACTGATGGATGAATGGATAAAGAAGATGTGGTATACACACACACACACACACACACACACACACACACACAATGGATTATTACTTGGCAATCAAAAAGAGTGAAATCTTGCCATTTGCAACTACATTGATGGAACTAGAGGGTATTAGGCTAAGCGAAATTAGTCAGAGAAAGACAAATATCATATGACTTCACTCATATGAGGACTTTAAGACAGAGAACAGATGAACACAAGGGAATAGAAGCAAAAATAATATAAAAGCAGGAAGGGGAACAAAACATAAGAGACTCTTAAATATGGAGAACAAACAGAGGGTTGCTGGAGGGGTTGTGGGAAGGGGATGGGCTAAATGGGTAAGGGGCATTAAAGAATCTACTCCTGAAATCACTGTTGCACTATATACTAAATAACTTGGATGTAAATTAAATAAATAAATAAATAAATAAACGGTAAAAAAAAAAACCCCACAATAATTAGAACCATAGGTATCTACGACAATTCTTAATGCTCATCTAAGGTTTGGGCTCTAGGTTTTTCACAGTCACTGTGGCACGTGTACTGCAAGATCAGGGGTGCCCTTTAATAGAGAAATAGGTTGGCTTTAACTCACCCTCTTTGCTCCTAGATCCAAGCCTCTCTCCCTTCCTGAGCCTACTTGACAGCCAGTTCAAATGCTTGGGTGGTGAACTATATAGAATGATAACCAGTGCTCTTAGTAATTCATAGATAATTGGGGGCTTGGTATGATTTAGAGATACCCATACCCCTAATATTTAAAGAATACATTTATTCCATTTTCCTCACACAACTAACAGACCCTCAGTTTTCCTTTTTAACATTGCTGAGACAAATAGAGAACTCATGAGACTGGACCACCACTTTACATCACTGCAAGAATTTCTCTGTTCTTTTCAGTTGACCTAGGTCTAAAATGAATGCACTAATACACATCTATTCTGAGGCTCCTTGAAGGACAGAGGACCAAAGAGATAGCATTTTGAGTAAAGACAATACATGGCAGGAGAACTTTTCTGCATATAGCCACTGTTCGGATGGCAAAAGAGCTCTGTGTACCCCAAGGGATGGTCCCTTGATAACAGTTTCCATGTCTATGATGAATTTAAAAGCCAAATTTTCCCTTTTTGTGTGTTTTCCCTTTAGAAATACCAATAACTGCCACCTGGACCCTTCAAGATAATTTTGATAAGCATCATACCATGAGTATTATCGACCATGTCCCTGGGGCTGGAACGGTGGTAGTCACTTCATCAGAGTATGTTTCAAGTCTTGATAAACTAATATGTGGCTGTGAAGATGGGACCATTTTGATTACACAGGCTTTGAATGCTGCCAAAGCAGGACTTCTAGAAGGCGGTTCTTTATTAAAAGGTCATTGAATTTTATGTAACCTTATTTATTTAATTTACTTAAGCTTCAACTTTAACAAGCTGTACTAAGAAGATTGCCGGAGCTTAAAAAATGTGCTGACATTTGCTAATTAATGTGTACATATTTGAATGTTAAAGTAAAACACATATCTGTATTTTTTTAAAAGTCATTGATACAATGAGAAATATATTTCTTTTTTCCCTTGATCTTCCTGCTCCCTTCACCAAAAGCAACTGCTATTAAGTTTCCTTATACCCTTCTTGAAATTTTCTCTGCATATGCAAGTACATAGCAACATAGCAATATGCATTCTTTTAATTATATTATACAATATATTATATATTATACAAACTATACACTTTACAGAAATACGCTGAAACATAACTTAAAATATTTTGGAGCACATTCTTTATGAGTTCATTTTAAATGACTAATAATTAAATTTTCATTTAAAAAATCTCTTAGTAATGGGTGTTTCAGTTTTTGTAGTCTTTGGCTACAACAGAAAATGCTGAATTAACCATCTTTGTACATATATATGGTCATACCTATAGTATTAGTTGCAGGAGTAGAATTACTGGATCAACACTTAGGAATATTTTTAATTTTGAAAATTTATCTAAAAATGTTCTCCATAGAACATCTGTGTACAAGTGTGTCCATTAACAGCCTATGAAAGTGACTTTTTCCCCATACCTTAGCCTACTTTGTGTGCTATTAAACTTTTTAGTATTTGCTGATCAGAACAAAATGGTATCTTCCTGTTTTAATTTTTATTTCTCTGTTAATGAAGTGTAAATATGTTCTTACACATTTTTGTGTATTTCAAAAGTGAATACCTATTAAATAAAGACTGTTATGCAGAAGTTGTCTTATTTACATAACACAAGGAAAGGAAGGAAAATGTAGGAAGTGATTGAGATTTGGGGATGTGTAGATAATATCTAATATTTTTTAATGCATGGATCTTATTAGACTGTTAGGTCCTTAAGAGTTAAGGCCAAATCTCATTTTTTTTTTAACGTTTATTTATTTTTGAGACAGAGAGAGACAGATCATGAACGGGGGAGGGTCAGAGAGAGGGAGACACAGAATCTGAAACAGGCTCCAGGCTCTGAGCTGTCAGCACAGAGCCCGACGCGGGGCTCGAACTCACAGACCGCGAGATCATGACCTGAGCCGAAGTCGGCGGCTTAACCAACTGAGCCACCCAGGCGCCCCCAAATCTCAATTTTTAAGACACACCTTGTAACCTTGCCTACCACTTGTTCTCAGCTTACTTTGACTACTTACTAAATGTTACTAACTTGTATTCAGTGATTGCCTAAAAGAGAGGAGGGATAGCAATGAACCTAGGAGAGGTATAGTACTGCTCGACAGCTCAACAGCTACTATTAAAAGTTAGTGAAAAAGCTTAAGACCTTAGCACTTTTTCTGTAGGCTGATTTTTCTCATCCAGAAAGCAAGCATAAAGCTAAATTGGACTTGAATATCTGAATTAATATTCATTAATTGGTTTGCTAAGGGGATATAAACTGAGGATGTGCCTCCTGTAAGTGAAATAACTAATGATTCTTTAACTGAAGTAATAATGATTCTTTGGGACTGTTTTTTAGTTTGTGTAAAGAGGGTTTGTAGTCTGTGGTCTTCTATAATTTTTTTTTATTTCAATTTTTTTTTTTAGTTTTAGCTAATGATGAAGAGGCAGTATGGAAACTGAGTGTCAGTAGTCCTGTGTTCTAGTACATCTGTGGTATGATATACCCACATTCCTACCAAGTGCTAGTGCTAGGAAACGAAGGACATTATCTTATTTATTCTACACAACAGTCTTGTGTGAAACAAGGCTATTATCGTCCCAAGTTTTTCAGATGCAGTACCTGTGGCTTAGAGGGGAAAAGCAACTTGTCATGGTGACCCATCTAGTAAGTGACATACCTAGAAAACCAAAGCATTCATGTAATAGCAAAGCTATGTTCTTAAACATTATGCTGTGCTTTTTCACACTTGGATTCAAGTCACATAACTTCTTTGAGCCTCAGATACTTTACCTGTAAAACAAAGAGGTAGAACCAGATAATCTAATATTTTTGGAGGCAAAATGTTCTGTGAAACTTTGCTTTTCTTTTATACTAGACTTGGTTATGCTTATTGAAAGGGCAGCAGTGATGTTCTGAGATTAATTTTTGTAGAAGCGAAATGGATGAATTGTTCACTCTTTTAGAACAGCCTTTGTTATTTGATGGCACTGGAATTAGTAACTTGCTAACATCCTTAAAGAATTGGTAGACTTCGAACAACCGGCTTTAATGCTTCATCAAAAGCATGACATAACTTATGAGGAGACGCTTGCCTTTGAAATGGTCCACTGATTGGTCATTCATTTTTTTAACCAACAGCCTCGCTTTAATTTTGTGTATCTTCTTTACATTAAAATTTTATAAAAGAAAATTTCAACACTATTTCTTGAGCAAAAATAATTTTTCATTATTTGGTGTTTCGTTGTTTTCCAGATTCCCTTCCTCATAAAGTTCTCAAAGGCCATCACCAAAGCGTTACGTCATTACTTTACCCACATGGTCTCTCTTCAAAATTAGACCAAAGTTGGCTTCTATCTGGGGACCAGGACTCATGTGTCATCTTGTGGAATATCTTCACTGAAGAAGTTTTGCATAAATTCTTTTTGGAGGCTGGTCCAGTAACAAGTCTTTTGATGTCACCAGAGAACTTCAGAGTAAGTTAAGACAAACAGTAAAACGTAACATAATTTTTTTTCAATTTTTTAAAAATTTACTTAGAGAGAGAACATGAGCTGGGGAGGGACAGAGAGAGAGGGAAAAGGAGAATCCCAAGCAGGCTCTATGTTGTCAGCATGGAGTCCGACGTGGGGCTCAAACTCACAAACCACAAGATCTTGACCTGAGCCAAAATCAAGTCAGACGCTTAACTGAGACACCCAGGTGCCCCTAATTTAAAAGTTATATAACATTGCAGAATGTTTAAAAACAAAAAGGAAAATTAACCCATGTTCCCACAGAAAAGAAAAGTTCTATATATTCTTAATACAATGGTGTAAATTTTATGAATTCCTTTCTAAATTTTTATATGCATTTTACTATGATTACAGCTTATGCAAATAATTTGATTCTAAAGATTTTGTCAATTCTTGGCTTTACAAAAGTCAGTTAATTTACTTTCTTTTCCCCCCCAATTCTATGTCTTCATTTTAACAGTTTTATTTTTTTAATTTTTGTTATTATTTTTTTAATGTTTATTGTATTTTTGAGAGAGAGACAGAGTGTGCATGTGTGTGAGCAGGGAAGGGGCAGAGAGAGACGGGGACAAAGGATCCAAAGCAGGGCTCTGGGGTGACAGCAGAGAGCCCAATGTAGGGCTGGAACTCATGAACCATGAGATCATGACCTGAGCCAAAGTGACACGCTTAACTGACTGAGCCACCCGGGCGCCTCATATAATTTTTTTTTAAGAAAAGTAATTGACACTCAATATGGAAGCAATTAAAATATATAGGATTCTATACATTAGAAAATAACTTTTGCCTTCAATAATTTACTTTTATAACAATATTTATAGTTATTATTTTCCTTTTCTTAAATAGGTTTTTGTTTGCTCTCTTTCATTTGTTTAACAAATACAGAGCTTTAACAAATTTCTGAGCATCTACCTTGGGCAGGACAAAAGGAAATATTTACAGATAATATTTTCTTATGCAATATGAATTTAACTTCAGTTTCCATAAAGCTGACATCTTTGTTAAAATATGAATGATTAACTTTTGAGTTTCCTGAGTTTGTCAGTTACTTGCCAAAATTGGCAATTGACTTGCCAAAATTATTTCTCTGTAATAATATTTAAAAACTCAGCTTCAAAGTAAACTCAGAGCAAACTTACACTGTATTTTGTAGTAAGGCATAATGAAAGAAATAAATCAGTGAAACAAAGTTAAGGGACTTAAAAAAAAGACTTATATATGGTGATTTGGGATACTTTGATATGTCTTTTATTCTGAAGTTCCCTCCTTTAACCATTTTTTTTTCCTCAAAGCTCCAGGACAGTAGTCAAATCCTGACCTCTTTTACTTTTGCCTTAGTCATAAATGACTTAATTCCAAGGACCATAATCCATTGAAACCAAGCCAAATAAAAAGGAAGTTTATTGAAAGGGCCTAAGAGGCAATATTTTAGACATACAAGACAAAACACTACAGCAAGGACTCTGTGCAGTTTGAACTTATATTCAGAAACCAAGGTTACTCTTCAAGTTTCCTATCCCAAAGGAGTCTGTTTTCTGTGATTTATCCTTTTGTTTCTTTTTTAATGTTTATTTATTTTTGAGAGAGACAGAGAAAGAGAGAGAGAGAGGGAGAACAGGGGAGGGGCAGAGAGAGGGGGACAGAGGATACAAAGCGGGCTCTGCATGCTGACTCAAACACGTGAACCATGAGCTCATGACCTGAGCCTAAGTCACTTATCCACTGAGCCACCCAGGTGCCCCTTGTGATGACTCCTTTCTCGTGCTTGTTCCTGTAACTTCTTTTAGCAATTTTAAATGTGTAGAAAAGAGAATCTGATTGTCCTAGTGTGGGTCTCTAGTGTATGTCTACCTCTGGCTATAGGATCTGTGTTCACATGTTGTGTGTATGTTCACATGTTATATGTAAGTATAATTTTCCTGAAGTACATTGGGCTCTCTATTCTAGAAGCTGTGGGCTGTGCTGGTTCTCTAACAGGTAATAGTAGTAGGGAGGCAATGCCATCTGCCTTATTCTACAAGTCTGGGTTCCCCATATATCACACCTGCCATTTTGTGATTTTTTTTTCCCCTCGGGATTTTTGTAGTCTCCTGAGAAAGAATTAGGAAAAATAACTTGCTCCCCAACACCCCACAGAAAGAGATCAGTAATGGGCATGGGGAGGTTCTCAGGGGATCTCAACCAAAGCTTTAAACACAGCAGCTGAAACTCTGGCTAGGTACCCTGGTGAAGGTAGGAGCATCCACATTGCAAAAAATGGTTAGAAAGGAAACAAAGAGGCAGAAGAACCACTACGTACTCCCCCTCTCCCCCTCACCCCATCCCACCCACCCCCCATCACAGGCTGACTAACACATGGCCCTCTTGGTGAGGCACAGACCTGCCCTGTAAACTCCTCCCAGATTAGCCTCACAGCAACCAGCATGGATGGTCTTTGTCCTAAACTGTGTTCAAGGTAACCACATGCTGACTTTTTAAAAAGTATCTTAAGAATCTTTGTCCTGTGAGCCTATTTTTGATCCTTGTGTCTTTGAAGCTGTGCATTCAGTTGGAACTATCTAATGCTTACCTCTTTTAGATTGTGTCTACACTGAGTTTCCTGTTTGGATTAGAATCTGAATAGTTCTGGGAACACGAAATCACATTCTGAGGCTCTAAGTGGAAAATATCAGCTCATGATACCCTTGGGCCTAAGCTTGTGTCTACAAATAGCTTCTTTTTGTGGCAACAAATTAGTTCTGGGGTTTATTTTATTCTGCATTATTTCCGATGTCTGCCTCGCTGCCTGAATTTGCTGAGTGATGGTCAAGTCCTTCATTTATCTTATAAGTAGATTTGGCTTGGAATTCTCCTTTTTCACTGTGTCTCTTGACTTTCCTAATAAGTTGCTGAATTTAAAATCGACTTGGTGTTTAAAACCCCTCTTTATAGTGTTATGTGAAGAGGTCCTATAGAAAACAAAAATGTCATTTTGTAAATGGTGTTTAAACAAAATATTTTTATGTCACTAGGGGGGAAAATCTCATTTAATTTGAAGAAAAGCATTTGATTATTCACTTACAAATAACTCTGTTTTATTTTGTTCTGTTTTGTTTTCCCATAGCTAAGAAGTGATCAGGTAATTTGCTGTGTGTGCAGTGACCATTCTGTGGCTCTCCTTCACCTTGAGGGGAAGAGGTGCCTCCTGCATGCCCGGAAGCATCTTTTCCCTGTGAGGATGATAAAATGGCACCCAGTTGAGAATGTTTTAATTGTTGGATGTGCTGATGACTCTGCTTACATCTGGGAAATTGAAACAGGTAAATTGGAACGTTACCCCTTTGATTCTTTACATATTTATGCATCAAAGCATTTGGCTGGGTGGAGAGTTCCAGAGACTACATGGTGACCACCTCACCTGCTTTAACCTTTGGTTGGGCTGCGTTTAATGGCTTTGATTGAAGGCATGTATGGAAAATAAAACACAGTGGCCCAAGTCAGATCTTGACCAACTGATGATTAGCTGACAGAGCATTGCACAGGAATGAGCCGGATATTTCTGGAAGCTATAAATAAAAACATAAGTTATCTACTTTAATTATTAACAAGAGAGAAATTTAGTGTCCTACTAGTCTCAAATTATCATTAAATTCCGCCTTCTTCAGCATACTCATGATCTCAGCAACATTTTGAGCTAATTGATGATCAGTAATAATGGAATATAATTAATTACAAAACTGCAAAAAGTTGAGTCAGGGAAACTGAAAACTGAGTGGCTCAATTGAACTTTTGACGTCGTCGTGTGGAGAATGTACAGTTTGAACTTCAAAGTTAAAAAAAAAAAGTTTTACAGTGTAACTTAAGATTGAGAGTAACACATTTCAGGCAGATGCTGGGAACTTATCAAATAAGGCAAGGTAATTAATGAACGGGAGTCAGGGGAGTGTGCTTGAGAGTACATTTCACTGAAACCATAGCATGATATTTATTGATTAATCAGTGGTGGTTTTATGTTGGGGGTTATTAACAGACTGGATAGTTTATAATATTATAGTTTAGAGTCATACTTCACCAAAATAATTGCTATTTTCTTTACATTTGACTTTCATGTGTTAATGATGATGACTAATGTACTGGTGTATGGAGGGTGCAATATAATTCTGTCTTACGTTTGTACCTTGCTTTACAGCTTTGATGGCCTTCCATATTCATTTCCCATTAGATTATCACAACTTCTAGTGTAGGTGGAGGAGGTTTTATTCCCCATTTTATTGATGATGAATTTGTAACTGATTTGTACATGTGCAAGATTACATTGCTAATAAGTGGTGAACCAGTATGAGGGCCCTGTCTTTCTTTACACAATATGCACAAAATTAGGAGAGTTTTAGAATTCTTAGGTAATCTATCAACCTGAGTGACAATGGAGTATAATGGATAAAATGAGCTCTAAAGCCTGGGCTTGCTTCCAGGACCTGCTAACAAAGGTTGGCCTTGGGCAATAACTTGGCTTCACTGCATGTCAATTTCTTCATCTATGAAATGGGAGTAATGATACCACCCTCCTGTCAGGATTAAATTAACTAATACTGACCATGCTTGTAAACAGTGCCTTATAGGTGCTAAGGCCTTAGTAATAGTTAACTATTATTAATATGATCAAAGAATGCGGTAAAATCTTGATTTCTGCTTGTGGAATCTAAGTCTGTAAAACACATGCACTTATAAATGTGTGCAATTGCATTGTTTTCAGTTGTGAAATTGTGAATACTGGGTAACCAAACCTATTTTTCCTAGAAAATAGAATCTAGTGAGAATAAAGAGATTTCTGGGTACTGACAAGTGTTTACACTTCCATTGCCCCATCGGGATACCTCTCAGCCTGTGCAATTTTTTATTTATGTAATTTTTGATGGGGTGGTCAGTAAAGGGGGGAAGCCAAACCACTAGTATATCTTAAATCTGTATTTGTTCCCACATCACATTTTAATTTTATTATTTATTTTTATACTCCCCAATCCATAACTAAATATTGCAGAACATTTGAAAACTACAGAAAAAAAAATAAAGAAAAGCAAATAATCCTATCCCACTGCCTAAAGATAACTGCTATTAATATTTTGATCTGCTTTCTGTCACACATCTTTCTATGTCAATAAATAGATGCCTATATTGTGTTTCAGTCATGGTCCTGGCAGAAAATTGAATTTAACCTGGGTAGGTCAAATGGAGAGACTTTAATGAAAGGACTATTTATAAGGGTATGGATGGGACTTAGGGAACAGATAAGGAATGGACAGTGAGGCTCCCATCACCCAGACACTGGTAGTATCAGGAAGCTCTTATCACTTCCCTAGGGCTGAAGCAACAAGAGGAGAAAATAGTGTTAGTGGAACCCTGTGACAGTCGAGGCCATGGAAGAGTGGTCATTCATTCCCTGAAGTCATGGAAGACAAACAGCTCCTCCCAGAGATGCAGGACTGAGACAAAGAAAGAGTTGGAAGAAATTATTTTCTCTCTCCCTCTGCAATCACATTCATTAGTTTGATCCAACTGCAAGTTGGAGAGGAGGGACATTCAGTTCTAGGCATTAGGCAGGGGCACAGAGCAGATGCAGAGGAGTAGGGAAAGGGTGGAGTAGGTTGTCAATGGACAGTAATTGGCATTGTGGCCACTATGGACCACCATACTCTAGCTTGGGAATCTTCTATAGCTGGTCATGTATATTTTTTCCTTTAAAAAAAAAAGGTTTGTTTTAGAATTTCCATATCAGGAGCCCCTGGAGGGCTCAGCCAGTTAAACATCTGACTCCTGGTTTTGGCTCAGGTCATGATCTCGCAGTTCATGAGTTTTGAGCCCTGCATCAGGCTCTGAGCTGACAGTATGGAGCCTACTTGGGATTCTCTCTCTCCCTCTGTCTCTCTCTGCCCCTCACCCACTCACTCTCTCTGTCTCTCAAAATAAATAAAAAATAAATAAAATAGAATTTCCATATAAAATAATCTGTACACGTTTAGAGCCAAATAAAACTATGAAATGTTTGTTTCAAATGAGACTGTGAGGCTATTTATCTCATGGTTATCTACATTAATACTTCATAAACAAGCTTAACTCAACCTAAGACAGAACTTATAATTGATGAAAATATTACTAATAATTACATAAATGCATTCATATTTGTGATGTGCCTCTTCAGTTTTTCAAAATATCCTCCCATTAGCAATCTCATTTGAATCCCCAACACTGTGCACATGGCTGACACCCTAAATTTCCTCACCATGCTCATCCTTAAGGATAAGTTTATGTTGTTCCTTTTAGTCTGTGTTTGGTATTGGCTTTATTTTGGGTTGCCTTTAACCTGTGCAATTCCAATTTTGTTTAAAATGTAATGAACTACTTTTTCTTTCCTTAGCTGGATTTCATCTGACTAAAATACTTCCATCACATTCACTGTGCTAGATGTCTGTTGCATCATTTCTCTGTAGAAGTGAGAAAATCCAGGATCGGACAGCTCTTCTGTTTATAGTTTCATAAAATTAGTGGAAAAATACCAGCTAAGGCCAAAACAATTCGAAAGAGGCCTATGAGGCTATAGAATGTGCTTGCTCACTGATTTACCTGGCACATGGATACGTAAATGAATGAATGAACTAACAAATTTTCTTGGACCTTAGATTGAGTAAAAATGAGTTTACCTTAACATTGACCCATGTAGTGGCTTTTACATCATGGCTGCCCAACTGTAGGTAGCTTTCTTCTCCAACTCTCCCCTACGATTTCTGGAGTTTATGGGGCCTGTCTGATCTCCTCAGGTATAAGTCTGTGTATTTTCTACTCCAGGCAATTTTCCTGGGTTTTTTTTTTTTCCTTTTAGCTTTCCTAGAAGGTTCACACTTAGTTCCATGTGAGACTAGACTTACTCCCTGCTCCATTTCCCCAGTACTCTGCCTCCTCTAAATGCATGAAGGAGGGATAAACTGACAACAAAGCATTTTCCAGATCTTCCAGCATTAGAGCACTCCAGAGCTCATAGAGAGAAAATAGGAGGTGTCAGTGGGATACAGATTTGCGGGAAAGGGGCCTAGAAAGAAAAGGCAGGGGAAGGGGACTGAAGCTAAAAGTAATTCATTCTCAACTGTGCCAGAAGCCTGCTTTGGTAGAAGGTCAAGGGTGGGGCATAAGTCAGTCCCTGTGCCACCTTCCCCAGGTGTGGAGGACAGAATATGAGAGTTTGTCAGTTTTTCACAACCCTTTAAAACAGCCTATTTTCACTTTATTCATGAGATTTATGTATTCATTTATTTATTCTATGGGGTAGGATGCACAAGCATACTCTAGAGCCATATGTCCACATTCCTATTTTATCTCGAAATCCTAAGAAGTGTTTCTTACTGTGACAGGTGGCATAGTCAGATGCATGCCAGGGTAAAGTTTGGAGCCATAGGTGGGCATGTTCATCCCCAGGGGAGGCAAACAACCAAAGCAGGGAAGTATTTATGTAACAGTGAAGGCCCTCATCTTCTGGCTAAAAATGCAGCGCTGCCAGGTTGGGAGTGATGAGGGCATCTAGTTTCTCTTATTGATTTGCCGGATGTCCCATGATGTTTAGGCCTGATTAGGAAGGGAAAAAATTGGAGATGTCATTTTGATTAATATTTGAGCTCCCGCAATGTGTTTGGCACTGACAACTCTGGGCGGCTTTGTCACCCTCGTTGCTGTGAGACACAATAAGGATAATGTAATACTGATTTTGTTCCCCTAAAATACACACCAGAAATAAATCTCAGCTCTGAGCTCATTATTCTTTTAAGAATTGAATTTAAAATAATTCTGAGGACTTTACTGTTCACTGTACTAGATTTACATAATAGAAAACTTGTGTCATGAATTTCTCATGGGTTACTAATATAACACTTGTTATTATTCTTGAAGGTCTTCTGTTAAGCTTATGGTCTGTGTTGCAAAATATGCCATATTAAGCAGTGTGTGTGTGTGTGTGTGTGTGTGTGTGTCTGTGTGCGCGTGTGTGTGTGTGTGAAAATGAAACCAAATTTACTTGCATGAAAAAAAAATTCTTGATATGTCAGGAAAACTTCTGCAAAGAACTGGATAGTAAAGTTTTTCAGTTTTGTGGGCCATATGATCTCTTTTATAACTACCAAACTCTGCCCTGTGGCACAAGAGAAGCCATAGAAAATATATAAAAGAGTCAGTGAAGCTGTGTTCCAATAAAACTTTATTTACAAAAGCAGGTAGCAGGCTGGATTTGCCCTGCAGTGTGCTTTATAGACTTCTAAGAACAATGATAGTTCTTTTTAAAGATCATGATTTTCATAATGTCTCATTCTAAAGCAGCTTATAATTTTTAATCCATTATGCCATGTTAACTCTGTATGTTTATACCCATTTTGCTAGTGAGGAGATGGAATGCAGAGAGATTTTTTTGAGTCTGAAGATCCCCTGACTAGGTATAGGGCACCTGCACTAGGATGTGTGTCTCTTTTGGTTTGTTTCCCACTGTACTGTACACAGCAACACCTCTTGCAGATGTGGGTCAGCTTTTTGAGACTGTCAAACAGGGAATTAGATAAGGAAAGGTCCAAGAAGAAAAGAAATGGCTGCCAGGAAACCTGCTGATGCTCTCCTCAAGGAGAGGGTCTCTGGCTATCTCTCACAGAGCCTGGCTCTCAATTTACACACTGTTCTAACAGCTCTGGTCATCTGATTTCTCAGATGACGGATTAGAAACAGCAAATTGCAAGTCCAGAGAGTGTTAGTGGCAGGCACTCTGACAGCAGAAGCGACAGCTGATGGGAGGGGGGGAGAAGCAAACATGTGTATCACTGCTTAGGGCAGTCTTTCCTGTGCCCATGGGAGGATAGTCACCCCAAAACATGCTGAAATGTTTTCCCCTGTTTGCGAAGTTCATAGATACGCTTGCACGGGTTATGGGCAGCTGCCAGTCCATTCCCATGACTCCTGCTGGTGAGGTGAGTGCTCCTTGCTTCAGGAAGAATATTGAAAGTTATTCCACCTATGGTAGACTGCAGTCCTAAGGAAGTCTGAGAAGTGGCTTACAGCCCAGAGTTCAAGGGAGACTGAAGTTGTTGCCAGTGACTGGGTAGAACTCAGGGTCCATGTGAGTCTATTTTTGTCCATTTATTCCTGTTTCTGCTCAGGTAATGTGAGCTGTGTGACCTTGAGCAGGAAGCTTTACTCCAAGAGCCTGGCCTGAGGACCCAGCCTCTGGTTATGACATGGTTTCTGTGGGAAAACACATTCTGAATCTTAAAACAACTATCTTATAAACAGACCATTGGAACAAAGCCTATGCATACGAAATTAAGGAAGTCAGGAAGAAGAGAGTACATTTCAGAGTTATTTTTACCACAGGTGTTAAATTTTCTTTCTTAATTTCTTTTTCTTAGTGAAATTAGTACCAGTTAGAAAATTATTTAGTCTATTATGATACCATATACACGAAGCATTTATTATTTTGTGGCTTCAAAATACATAGTCTTAAAAATATTAAAAATAAAA
This sequence comes from Panthera onca, assembly GCF_046562875.1. Lineage (NCBI taxonomy): Eukaryota > Metazoa > Chordata > Mammalia > Carnivora > Felidae > Panthera > Panthera onca. Next base: position 50,547,596 of record NC_138344.1, read on the forward strand.
CTATTAAGAAAGGTAAGATAAGGTTTGTCAAGTAATAGCTAATAGGCCATAATTTTAGAAAATATTTAGCATTTAATCTTCTACTATAGATCTGAGTTTGCTTTAATTGTTTAGGGTGAGGGATATATACTTGTATGGACGACACAAATTCCCAGAAATGTGTAATCATATTATTCCCTAAAGAGTAGAATCATGTGGTTAAATTCTTACTTTGCCACACCAAAATATCATACAAGGTCACTGCATGGAGAAGTAATTTTCTAGCCCACAAGTATTACCTTGTTTCCTTTATTTATAGTTGTATAGCATATAAAATATATATTTTTTAATTCCACTAGTTACCAACCATACCATTCTGATGGGCGGTTTTGCTTGGTTTTCTCATCAAGGTCACCCCTCTGCAGATACAGGTGCCTTGTCAGCACAACCAGATGATGACATTCATTATGTGTGTGTGTTAAGGGTAGATTTTGGGTATGCAGCATCCAGCAGGTAATTGTCTCCCCAGTATGTTATTTTCTCAAAGCCACGCTATTTTGTTGTGGTAGATTACAGATGGAACCCTCTTGGGATGATTGTTTTTAGAAAAGAAAAATTGGATACATTAAAGTGCAGGATGGGATTTTTCCTACATCACCTTTTCCATGCCCTTTTCTTCTTTATTATAATAATTACTGATGTTATTGCTCAACACGTATTTTTAGTTTGCTGCCTATTTTTTGAATCTTTATTTCCTCCTCTCTGGCCCTCGTTATCACAGCTACACTATAATTTGAGATTTTGATTCATGTAATATTGTGTGTGTGTGCATGTGTGTATATGTTCATGTGTATGTACACACTTTAGTATATGAACTTTGCAGGTTAACTACTAAAATATTTGCTCAATTGGCAAAGTTTAATGTCTCAAGTGGGAATTAGCATCCAGAGAGGTTATGATCATGAGCCCTGGGATTTAGACTGCTAGGTTAGAATTCGTGTTCTCTACCCTTTCCAATCAGTATTACTCCAGTCTACTTTGAATTCCTCAAAGATTCACCATCTCTTCATAGCATTTAGCACTAAATAAATATTAACTGGACTTACTATAAATCCTTCATATATTACCATAGCAGTTTGCATTTATGTCTCATTATTCACTCCTAATGTATTAAATGAATGTTATTGCCTAATATTTAGATACAGTAGATTCTTCCTCTGTTAATTTGTTCACTCTTTAGCAAATCATTAAATTAAATTGATCAGAGCCTTACTTGATGTGACGACACTTAACACAATGTTGCAGAAAAGACGTAGGACATTATTATATGTGAGATTACTGGATTTATTTTTATTAATGTCACTTATTTACTAATTTATTATTTTTATTAACTATGTGTGTGTTCATGTATTATAAATATATACACGTATATACATACATACACGTGCATACATATACACATATATGTGCATACATATAAACACATATGTGTATACACAAACACATGCATGCATATAAGCACATGTATGTATGTGTGTATATATGTGTATGCACACATACATACATATATATCTACATACACATACACCACATGGTTGCTCTAATAAAAATGAAACTACAGCAAGAAATAAAAAATAACAAATGAGACTTCATAAAATTAAAACCTTTTGTGCATCAAATGACATTATCCAGAATGTGAAAAGACAGCCTATAAAATGGAGGAAATTATTTTCAATTATTATATATATTATAATAATATATACACAGAATCTGAGGCGGGTTCCAGGCTCTGAGCTGTCAGCACAGAGCCCGATGCAGAGCTCAAAACCCACAGACCGTGAGATCATGATGTGAGCCAAAGTTGTACGCTTAACCGACTGAGCCACCCATGCACCCCTGCAAATTATATATTTGATAAGGGTTTAATATCAAGCGTGTATATAAAGAACTCTTACAACACAACACAAAGACAAACAACTCAACTTTACAAAGGAAAAAGAACTCTAATATTTCCTTCTTCAAGGAAGCTATGCAAACGACGGACAAGCTCGTGAAAAGATTTCAACATCATTAGCCATCAGGGAAATGGAAATCAAAATCGTGATGAGATACCACTTCACACTTACTAGAATACTTATAATCAGGAAAAGAAAGAGGGGAGGAGCCAAGATAGCAGAACAGCATGGAAGTTTTTTTTTTTGCATCTTGTGTCCATGAAATAAACCATCCTGCACACCTAGAAAACTGATTTGAGGATTAACACAACAATCTGCACAACCTGAACCACAGAAATAAGGAGGTACGCGACACGGAGAGGTGAACGGGGGGAGAGAGAAGCCGCAGAGGGCAGAGAGCGATTTTTGCTTGCAGAGAGAGGACAGGGATGGGGGGTGGGGGGGATACGGGAAAAGTACCCTCCCCCCCACCAAAAGCAGCTGGAGAGAAAGTGGAAAAGTGGAAACAGCTGCAGGGACTGAACTAAAAAGGGAGAAAGGAGAAAGGAGAGGGTTTAAATTCCATTAAGACTGTATAAACAGGGTGAGTGCAGACTCTGAAACGCCGCAGTTCGATACCTGGCTGTGCTGGTGGGAAAGGCGAATCCCCAGGAGCAGAGTGAAGTCCAGGAGGTCTTTGGGCCACATGGTGAGAGGCCGTTCCCCTGCTGGTAGGACTCTCCACAGGCAAAAGTCCCAGTGGATCCTGGAGAACAACCACACCTGCTGGTGCTAGAACAAGGTTGTTAAGAGTGAAGCCTGGAGCCAGATGTGTGTTGTGATTTGCCATAATCCCTGAAACGCTGCTGCTACACGATAGTGTGAACTTTTTCTGGAGTGGGCTTGCACCCAACCAGTCTCGGCATCGGCAGTAGCGCAGTCCCACGAGTGCTTCTGGGGGCCGGGGGGCACCCAGCCATTGCTCGGTGAGACCCTCCTCCAGAAGGTCTGAGCGGGTCAAAACCACAGTCCCTCAGAAGTGAGGGGTCAGGAAAAACAGCCGCATCTGAGATAAAACTCAGGAAGGAGGTGCTGCCTGGCAACCTGACGGCTTGGTCACGGACAGTGTAAAAGCGGGAAGGACACAAGCCAAAGACAAAGGACAGGTGTGCCAATGCTGAGCAGGGAAAACAGAGTCTGACACTAGAGGCCAGTAGCTGGGTACGCCATTTTTCACCCCTCTCGTGCATGCGCACACAACTACAAGCGCCACAACAACCCACTCCGGTCAGCTGAGCAGCGCCATCTAGTGGAAAACAGAGACGTCTCATTCTTCAGGAACACAAGTCTCTTTGCCTGCTTAGTTTATGGACTATAAAGTACTTCAAAGGTTGACTTCTAGGGGAAAACGATGTAATTTCAATCGTATTTCAGTGTGTTCGCTGACCCATCTATTCAATTTTCTTTTTTTTTCTTTTTTCTTTTTTGTTTTTCATTTTCTTGAATACAGAAAGAGAAAAAAAATATTTTTATTTTCAATTTTTATTAAAAATATTTTTCTTTAATGTTTTCTACTATATTTTTTTACTTTTTTCTAAATTTTTCAAATTCTATTTTACTTCCATCATTTCATTTTATTCTACTTCATTCTATTCATTATTTCAAATTTTCAAACGTTTTCCTTTCTTTCTTTTTCTTTTTTCTCCCCCCACTTTTTCTCTAATCTGTCAAGCTCCTTTCAACACCCAGACCAAAACACACCTAGGATCTAGCATCATTTATTTGATTTGTGTGTGTGTGTGTGTGTGTGTGTGTGTGTGTGTTGTTTTTAATTTTTTAATTTTCAGGTTTTTTTAATTTTAATTTTTTTAATTTTTATTTTTTTTACCTCATTAATTCCTTTTCTCCCTTCAAAATGATGAAACAAAGGAATTCACCCCAAAAGAAAGAGCAGGAAGAAACAACAGCCAGGGACTTAATCAACACAGATACAAGCAAGATGTCTGAGCCAGAATTTAGAGTCATGGTAATAAGAATACTAGCTGGGGTTGAAAATAGATTAGAATCTCTTTCTTCAGAGATAAAAGAAGTAAAAGCTAGTCAGGATGAAATAAAAAATGCTATAACTGAGCTGCAATCTCAAACGCTTGCCAAAGCAGCAAGGTGGATGAGGAAGAGCAGCAAATCAGCAATACAGAGGACAAACTTATGGAGAAAAATGAAGCAGAAAAAAAGAGGGAGAATAAGGCAAAAGAGCATGATTTAAGAATTAGATAAATAGGGGGTGCCTGGGTGGCTCAGTCAGTTGAGAGTCCGACTTCGGCTCAGGTCATGATCTCATAGTCCATGAGTTTGAGCCCCACGTTGGGTTCTGTGCTGATGGCTCAGAGCCTGGAGCCTGTTTCAGATTCTATGTCTCCCTCTCTCTCTGACCCTCCCCTGCTCATGCTCTGTCTCTCTCTGTCTCAAAAATAAATTTAAAAAGTTAAAAAAAAAGAATTAGAGAAATAAGTGACTCATTAAAAAAGAACATCATCAGAATCATAGGGGTCCCAGAAGATGAAAAGAGAGAAAAGGGGTAGAAGGGTTATGTGAGCAAATCATAGTGGTAAACTTTCCTAACCTGGGAAATGATACAGACATAAAAATCCAGGAAGCACAGAGGACCCCCATTAGATTCAACAAAAACCGACCATCAACAAGGCATACCATAGTCAAATTCACAAAATACTCAGGCAAGGAGAGAATCATGAAAGTAGCAAAGGAAAAAAAGTTCTTAACCTATGAGGGAAGACAGATCAGGTTTGCAGCAAACCTATCCACAGAAACTTCACAGGCCAGAAAGGAATGGCAGGATATATTCAATGTGCTGAATCAGAAAAAATATGCAGCCAAGAATTCTTTATCCAGCAAGGCTGTCATTCAAAATAGAAGGAGAGATTAAAAGTTTCCCAGACAAAGATTAAAGGAGTTCATGACCACTAAACCAGCCCTGCGAGAAATTTTAAGGGGGGCTCTCTGAGGGGAGAAAAGCAATGAATGAATGAATGAATGAATGAATGAATAAATAAATACCAAAAGCAACAAAGACTAGAAAGGACCAGAGAACACCACCAGACACTCCAACTCTACAAGAAACATAATGGCAATAAATTCGTATCTTTCAGTAGTCACTCTAAATATCAATGGACTAAATGCTCCAATCAAAAGACATAGGGTAACAGAATGGATAAGAAAATAAGATCTATCTATATGCTGTTTACAAGAGACCCACTTTAGACCTAAAGACACCTTCAGATTGAAAAGTAAGGGGATGGAGAACATCTATCATGCTAATGGTCGACAAAGGAAAGCCAGAGTAACCATACTTATATCAGACAATCTAGATTTAAAATAAAGTGTAACAAGAGATGAAGAAGGGCATTATATCATTATTAAGGGGTCTATCCACCAAGAAGACCTAACAATTGTTAACATTTAAGCTCCAAATGTGTGAGCACCCAAATATATATATCAATTAATCACAAACATAAAGTAACTCATTGATAATAATACCATCATAGTAGGGGACTTCAACACCCCACTTACAACAATGGAGAGATCATCTAAACCGACAGTCAACAAGGAAACAATGGCTTTGAATGACACACTGGACCAGGTGGACTTAACAGATATATTCAGAACATTTCATCCTAAAACAGCAGAATATACATTCTTCTCCAGTGCACATGGAACGTTCTCTAGAAAAGATCACATACTGGGACACAAATCAGCCCTCAACAAGTACAAAAGGATTGAGATCATACTGTGCATATTTTCAGACTATAACATTATGAAACTCGAAATCAACCACAAGAAAAAATTTGGAAAGATAACAAATACTTGGAGACTAAAGAACATCCTACTAAAGAATGAATGGGATAACCGAGAAGCTAGAGAGGAAATTAAAAAGTACATGGAAGCTGGGGTACCTGGGTGGTTCAGTCAATTAAGTATCCGACTCTTGGTTTCTGCTCAGGTCATGATCTCACAGTTTTGTGAGTTCAAGTCCCACATTAGACTCCAAGCTGACCGTGCAGAGCCTGGTTGGGATTCTCTGTCTCCCTCTCTTTGCTCCTCCTCCATTTGCACTATTTTTGTCTCTCTCAAAATAAATAAATAAACTTAAAAAAATTAATTAAAAAAAGGTACATGGAAGCCAATGAAAATGATAACACCACAGCCCAAAACCTCTGGGACGCAGCAAAAGCGGTCCTAAGAGGGAAGTATATAGCAATCCATGCCTTCCTAAAGAAGGATTAAGGTCTCAGATACACAACCTAACCTTACACTGACTCCACAATCCACAAATTCCTTTTTAAAGAGAATGCTAAATGAAATGAAGTGTTTCTTTCCACTTTGAATGTAGCAAATGCTTCACAGCAATATTAGCATTACCTGTGACATTGTAAACAATAGATGTCACAGATATTTTCATATTGCACCACAACTGTCACCAGTACCTCAAAGTACCATTTATGTTTCCCACTGCCATAAACTTTTAGGTATACCACTAGCTGTTGTCATTTCATGCTTTAATAAAGAAGCATATAAGTTTGGTTTTTAATATATTTTGATTATTGCATTTCAACATAATTGATATCCTTTGTAATACTATGTATTTTATTTTTGACATTTTACTTTCTTTTTTTTTATTTTTTAATGTTTTTATTTATTTTTGAGATAGAGAGACACAAAGCATGGGCAGGGGAGGGGCAGAGAGAGAGGGAGACACAGAATCTGAAGCAGGCTCCAGGCTCTGAGCTGTCAGCACAGAGCCCAACGTGGGGCTCGAACTCATGGACTGTGACGTCATGGCCTGACCTGAAATCGGACGCTTAACTGACTGAGCCACCCAGTGGCCCCTTACTTTTGACATTTTAAACCAATATTGTGAAAAAAAGGCTGGTTCACCACCTTTCCCCAGACTGCTGAAGGGGTTCATGGCATAAAAAGAAGTTAAGAGCTTTCTGTATGTGTATGATACACATACATATATCAGAGCAAAAATACAATAAGTAATTTAACCTTATTAAATCAAATCCAACAATGAACACTGTATCACTGAAGAGTAGCATATAAGGCTCATTGTATATTTTTTACATTGATATAAATTATTACATTACATTATTAGACACATTTAAATGAACACACACACAAACACACGTGAATGCATGCTCACACCTCCTACACTAAACACACACACACACACACACACACACACACACACACACAGAGTAGTCTTCTATAATTCTAGCTAGTGAACATAGATCTCTAGTTTGGTGAAATTATATAAATGTTAATTTGATCTTATAATTTCACAATCTTTTCAAAGTGAGGAAACTCCACAGATGTAGAAAAATTCAAGAGAAAATGTTATCTACATGAGGTAGTTTCTACTGTGCTCTTTAAAATCTAGATATCGCATTGAAAGGTTATTAAAATAAACACAAATAATTTTCCCCCAAATTTGGATTTGCTTCTTTGTCAATTCTTACTAGTTATAAACATTTGAACAATTATCTACATTTTATTACAGAATGATACTTCCTATGAACATGGTTCTATATTATTTTTAGATATTCCTGACTTATTTTTAAAAATCTACATTATATGATGAATTGTTATCTGGTAAAACACATACACAGGTGTTTATGTGTATGTATATGTGTGTCCCTTTTAATTAAGGTATTATTCAACCTACCTTTTTTTTTCAATCTCCTATCATGTTAATATGTATTAGGCATATTGTTGTGATATTTGCAGGATATATTTGGAACATTTTGTATGCTCCGAAACTTATATGAAAATCAATACAATCTCATTCAAATGATAAAGCTAAATATTTTTTTCTCTTAAAGTTACTTTGACCAATTAAGTAGTACCCTTAACTGCCTTATTGTTTACCTTGTCAATTGCTATCTTCCTGGGTTTTACTTTGGTAAAGAAAATACTTGCTATTACCACTTTTAGCTGATTTCTGCAGTCTAAATACACTTTTGGATCAAGTGCTTGTTGGATACTTCTGTTACATATCTGACTTTAATGTTCTCAGGAGCTTATTCCACAGCAGCAGAACACATCGGGATGGTTGCTCTGTGGCTCCTCCTTAGTTTGGCCCCTTCTGCAAGCATTTTATATGGACACCTGGAACGTTAGTGGGTTTCACAGCTGCCATATTTGGCAAAATAAACCCAAAGGAGCCATCTGCCCCTCCTCATGCTGCCTTTCAATTCCCTAGCAACTTCCCAGTAGCCAGCTGCCACAGAAATGATTGGAAAGCAAGACTCAGTGGACTGTAATGATTGTTATTCTCTGGGAAAGTAGGTTCTCTGATCTTGCTAAAAGATAAAGGATATTGGATGCACTTTATTCATCTGAATGTATCAATAATATCCAACCTCTGCCACTAACTTGTTAGGATTTGATGGGAAGAGCCTTTTATGTTTCTAGGGATGAATCAGGTGAAAACGAAATCCAAAGGTCAAATCCTTGACTAGGAGTGGTGAGCAGAGAGGTTGACTGTGGGAATGCCAGATTTTATCTTGTGTGCTATAGAAAAGGTTGGTTGCTAATCTCAGCCTGTCAAAAAGTCCTGGGCATGGATTGGTCCACTATTTTCCCCAGTCCTTTTCACATTCAAGTGCATGTGGATTCCATTCCCCCTCTACATCCACGTGCTGAGAAGACAAAGAGCTTTTTGCAGCCCCTTGGAAGCATCAGAGTAACAGAAGCTCCATTGAGGGACACAGGATGTCATCTTATAGTTAGTTCATCATTTAAGTGGATAGCAAATCATTTTTGCAAATTTAGTTAAATGATTTGTATAAAGTCTTTTATTTACCCATTTGGATAAAGACTTTATCCAAATCATTTAACTAAATGATAGATCAGAACTGAGAACATTTAGGGCTTAGGATTCTAGGAAAGTAACTGGAATAAGAAGATTTGACACACACACACACACACACACACACACACACACACACACACAAAGATTTGACAAAACAATTTACTTTGAAGCCATGATTTGCACTGGAGGTTTAACTTTTTTTTAATCATCACATTTTTCTTACTTCCAGAAGCATCATTTGTAAGTCTAGTTTGAACACCCCATTGTTAATATGTTCCTTATTTTATGGCCATAATTTTTTATTAATTTTGTTGTCTCCATTTCTTACAGCTATGATCATTCCCCCAAAATTGGTCTATTAGCAAAGCTATCCATCATCACTGATTTCATAAAGAAGTTGTGTTTTCTTTAAAGCACTAGATTTAAAAGAATCTTTAGCATATCACAATTTAATTTAGATGACAGAGAAAAAACAATCGGTACAACCTGAGGTTTGGAATTAGATGACTTAGCTTACCTGTATAGATAGAAGGAGAAGTCAAATGCATGATGTGATATCCTACGTTATCATAAACTGAATATCCTAGCAACTCATCTCAGAGATTATCTGTTTCATTACTTCTGGCCTCCTGGCTACTGATTATTTTCAGTACAGCTTCACATTCTTTTTGCCACAATTTAAAATCTCAAAAGCTCTGAAAAAAGTGTTTTTTATTAGTTTGTGGTAAAGCAACAAAACCAAATCTTAACTCACATGAGGTTATTTATTCCACTGAGTGTAAATATTCTTTTTTTTCTGCAGATAAATGACTTGTTTGATTACTGTCTGCTCTACAAGACTCTCCTACAGCTATTTAACAATAAACATATGTGCATTATCTTATCTCTCCAAAATCAAAAAAATCCTGAATTCTAAAACCTTGTGGATCTAAATGTTTTGGATAAGGAATTGTGAGCTTCTATTATCTTTGTCATTCTCCCCAAAGTAAATGATAGTTTCCTACAAATTGCCATCTACACCCTGTGTCTTTGCTTTCTTGTCTCCCCTTTATTGAACGTATTTTAATCTGGCTTTTGTCTACACTATTCCTCTTCTTGAGGTTCCCTCACTGCCAGGTTCAGTTGTCATCCTCTGGGTGGCAGGTACTTGACTTCTCTGCAGTCACTGTCACCAATGTCCTTCTTGTCTCTTTCTCTCCACCCGCAGCCTTCCATGGCATCCCCTTCCCCTAATAACCAACAGCACCTGTTTCTCAGGTTGTGCTGGTTCCTCAAGCCCTCTCTATCATTCCCTCTGTCTCTTCTCAGTGTACTTATCTTTTTGTTTGTATTTTCCTTGAGCTGTCTCATCAACAGCGTTGCTTTTTGTGTGTGTGGTGAAATATATATAATATAAAATTTGCTATTTTAACAGTTTTTCAGTGCACCATTTAGTGGCATTAGGTGCATTCACATTGTTGTGCAACCATCACCACCATTCATGTCTGGAACATTTTCATCTTCCCCAAGTGAAATTCTGTATCCATTAAGAAATAAGTTCCCACTCCTTCCTCCCCTCAGCTCTTGACCATCATCATTCTACTTTCTCTCTATATAAATTTGATTACTCATATAAGTAGAATCATACTTATATGATATAAGATATAAGTAGAATCATACAATATTTGTGGGGTTTTTTTGTGACTGGTTTATTTCACTTAGCATAGTGTCCTCAAGGTTCATCTGTGTTGTAACACGTGTCAGATCACTCTCTATTTTTAAGGCTGAATAATGTTCCATTGTTATCTTCTAATTTAGAATCTAATTCTAATTCACTGAGTAAGATAATGGCTGATGCCAGAAGACCTATCTATATTCTTTAATATATAAATATATATATTTATATATAATGGAATATTACACAACCATAAAAAGGATGAGATCATGCTATCTGTGACAGCATGGATGGACCTATAGGGTACTATGCTAAGTGAAATGAGTCAGACTGAGAAAGACAAACACTGTATAATTTCACTCATATGTGAATTCTAAAAAAAGAAATTGAATACACAAACAAAAAGCAGAATCAGACCTATAAATATACAGAACAAATTCATTTGCCATAGGAGAGGGAGATAGGGAGATGAGCAAAATGGGTGAAGGGGAGTGGGAGATACAGGCCTCCAGTTATGGAATAAATAAGTCATGGGAATAAAAGCCACAGCATAAAAAATATAATCAGTGATATTTTAATAGTGATGTGTAGTGTCAGATGGTAGCTACACATTCAGTGAGCATAGCATGACTTATAAATTTGTCTAATCACTATGTTGGACACTGTCAACTCTACTCAAATTAAAAAAATAAACATATTCTGGCTAAAGGATAAGGAAATGGTTCTATGTAGTTAGGAATCCACCAAAGGCCCCTGGCTATGTAAGAAACCTAAACAGTTCATTTGATGACAGTCCTGATCAGTAATCTCAGAGGGAAGTACTGTTTCTTGGGCCCAATACTATCAACAGTATCTGGTGATGAACTTTGATCATTGAAAGATAAATTATATGGTGCATTTTGTAAGCCTCCAGTAAAGCATGGAATTATATATTTCAGAGGTGCCAAGAACGTTTAAAAATGAAATGGTTTAGAGACATAGATTTAGACATAGATTTAGATTGGGGTTTTTATTATCTTTTGCATAAACTTTTGAAAATTTCCTGATTACCTTGTCAGTCAAACTCTTCAATTATCTTCTCCATATTGCCAGCCAAACATTACCTACTTTATTATTATTATTATTATTATTATTATTATTATTATTATTTGAGAGAGAGAGAGAGAAAGAGGGCCTGGGATCCCTGGGATCATGACAGGAACTGAAATCAAGTGTTGGCCACTCAATTGACTGAACCCCCAGGCACCCCAAACATTATCTACTATTTTAAACTCAGCATTAGGGCACCTGGGTAGCTTGGTTGGTTGACGTCCAACTTCAGCTCAGGTCATGATCTGCTGGTTTGTGAGGCTGAGACTTTCATTGGGCTCTCTGCTGCCAGCACAGAGTCTGCTTTGGATCCTCTGTCCCCCTCTCTCTCTGCCCCTCCTCTGCTCATGCTGTCTCTGTCTCAAAAATAAATAAATAAGTAAATAAAATAAAACATAAAAAAAAAAAAAAAAAAAAAAAAAACCCTTGGGGCGCCTGGGTGGCGCAGTCGGTTAAGCGTCCGACTTCAGCCAGGTCACGATCTCGCGGTCTGTGAGTTCGAGCCCCGCGTCAGGCTCTGGGCTGATGGCTCGGAGCCTGGAGCCTGTTTCCGATTCTGTGTCTCCCTCTCTCTCTGCCCCTCCCCCGTTCATGCTCTGTCTCTCTCTGTCCCAAAAATAAATAAAAAACGTTGGAAAAAAAAAAAAATTATTAAAAAAAAAAAAAAACCCTCAATGTTGAACATGCTAGTGCTCATGGTCTGTGGTGGAGCCTGGAGCCTGCTTCAGAGTCTGTGTCTCCCTCTCTCTCTGCCCCTCTCCTGCTTACACTCTCTCTCTGAAAAATAAAATAAAAACATAAAAATAAATAAAATTAAATAGAAGCTAAATAAGATGTATATTAAGTGCTAAGCAAAGTGCTTTAGCACTTAAAAAGCCTCAGTGGTAGCTAATAGTAATTATGGTGATAATGATGATAAAGAGGAGGAAAAATATGTATCTTACATATGATTTTTTCCAAAATAATTGAGTGCTTTTTAAAGTTTATTTATTTCTTTTTGAGAGAGAAAGAGTGTGCAGGAGACAGGCAGAGAGAGAATCCCAAGCAGGCTCCAATTGTCTGTGCAGAGCCCAGTGCAGGGCTCAAACTCAGGAACCATGAGATCATGATCTAAGCCAAAATCAAGAGTCAGACATTTAATAGACTGGGTCACCTAAGCACCCCTAAAAGGCATTTTTTTTCATGTGTTATATGATTGTTTATTACCAGCTATTTAACAAATATCTTCATGGCTCCTAATAGAGCATGAGGATGAGAGAAGGGGTTATTAAAAAAGAAGTAAATGTCTAACCAGTCTTCACATTTATTAGTTTTTATGACTTGATGACTCTATGTGACTAGTTTATGAAGCAGGAAATTTCACATGAAATAATTAAAAAAAGAAAAACAAATTTGAGGTCTAAATCTGGTCCAAAGTAAAAGCACTGCTGCAAATCCTAATTGTATTAGCTTTCTGTTGCCGTGTAACAAATTTCCACAAATTTACTCACTTAAAGCAACGTCCATTTACAGTCTCGGTTCATAAGTAGGAAGCCCAAGTGAGATCAGCTAGGTTCTCTGCTTGGTCACAGGCCAAATTCAAGGTTCAGCCACCTGGGATCTCAGCTGGAAGCCCTGGGGAACAACTCACTCACTTTCAAGCTCATTCAGATCCTTGGCAGATCTTTATGGCTGTAGGTCTGAGGTCCTTGCTGGTTGTTCACCAGCTGTCACTGTCTAGAGGCCACTCTGACCTTTGTATGTGGCCTTCTCCATCTTCAAACCAGTAATGACACTTTGGATCCCTCTAATGCTTTAAATCTCTCTGACTTCCCCCTCGATTCACCAGCTAGAGAAAATTCTCTGCTTTTAAAAGTCTCACCTAAATAGGCCTGACCCACCTGAATAATCTCCCTATTTTAAGGTCAGCTGATTAGAAGCCTTAATTTTATTTGTCATGTCACGACATAATCATTGTAGTGCTATTCCATCATAGTCACCAGGGAGGGCATCACATGAAGATCTGGTCACTGGGGATTATTCTTAGAATTCTGCCTGTCATATTGGTGTTCAGGTAGGATTCTTTCTGGAGGTTCCCATGGCCGAGTGAGTCCATGGGATAGAAGATTCAAGAGATGGGAAAAGATTATTGGGTAAAGGAACAGGGAATGAAATTTTACAGATGGCCTGGGGAGCCAGGACTATAGTGAGGGTACACAGAGCATTGGTGCTTTCGAACTAAACCCTGACACGCCTGCTGGAGCTCTGATCACCCATTATTTGCCTCAGGGAAAGACTGCCATGTCCCAAAGGGAAAATGGATTGCAATTAAATGCTTTTGCCTCCCAGCTCCACTGTACCCACCCCCCTAAAAAAGGAGACTTTTCATATGCCCTCACCCATTATCCAGCACCTTTTTCAGGAGACTGTACCACATTTTTTTCTTTCCCAATATAATTCCTCTATCCAGGGAAAATTCCAGATCAACTCAGCAAGATATTTACCTAAGAGAAGAAATGATAGAATCAAATCTCATCAAGGATGTTGTATCCTCTAATTAACTTAACCTTCCACCAAGAGCATGAGAGGGGAAAAAAAAAAAAACTATTCTTGAAATATTTTAAAATTAAAAAATACACATACCAGCTTTAAAAAAAATCAAAACAGAGTGAATGACATTTTGAAAAACTCAGAAGCAGTACAATTTTAATGTTTTGTATATGATGGGTAATTATAAACTTAATTAAATACATTCTTCACATCATAATACACAAACACTTTTCTGTGACTATCACCTCTTAAATTGTAAATTGTATTAAGTTTAGAGTGAGGTTAAAAATTCAGTTAGTCATAGGAGATTCTATGGTGTTAGCACATGTTTAAGTAAATACCTTGTAAAGAGAATGTTAGTTTAAAATTTATTTAAAATGAATGCATTGTTTGTATTCTGTATACATCTCAGCAACCATACACCCTTGTGTGTGTCAAGCCTTTTTTTTTCTTTCAGCCCACCCCCACCCCTTTATTCTGGTTTTCTGGAGGTGAGCGGTCAGGATTCAATGTGAGAGTTGAGTGTGGCCCAGCTGATAAGTCCCAGTATTGCTCTGAATATGCTGGAGGCAGTGACAGAGCTGGGGTTAAGGTCGTGGTGGTCAGGGACTTTGTAAAAATGTATATAGCCTTCAGGTGTAGAAGTTTGATTCCAGGCCAATTGTAAGTCTGTTATCATATTAGGACCTCTATATGGAACAAAATGAGCCACATCCTTGACAACCTATTTTACAGCTGAATATATTTTATTCAAGTATATTGAGGAGTGACTGTATGTACCTTTATGCCTAATTTAATGTTTTCAGGTCCTTTCCTTTTCCCCACCCTTCCTTTACTTTCTAGTTAGCTACGTTTGATACCTTCAGGATTCTCCATCTCTGGTCAGAATCTCCATCAGTTATACATTTTCTGGAGTAAGATGCAATAATTGTGAAATGGTTTTGTTAGTAAGGGGACACCCAGTCCATCTCCATACTCTTCTGTGAAAAAAGGCAATGAACTTCGTGTGTAACAAGATAAATGATAAATCTTACAACAGACCCAGTGGTCAAATTCCTTGATAAGTGGATTTTGATGACAGCTGTCAGTTAGCTGTTTTGCTGAAACCTGATTTCATGAATTTGACTGCTAAATTTGATAATGAGGCCTTTTTTTTTTTTTTTTTTACTATATTCTGTTTTAGAGATAGGTACTCTGAAATATTTCTGTCCTGTCTCTCACAGCCCAATATCGTGGTGGAATCAGTTATAAAATGCTGGCCTGAAAAGAGACTTAATTCTATAATGTATCCACGTACATATTTTTTGTTTTTGTTGTAAGCGTTCTTCATGTAAGTACAATTTATATTCACTGCTAATTCCATAATAGGAATTATTTACCAAATTTTGATTTTTCACAATCCCACAATAAGCTGAATATTTAATTGAAAATGTTTTTAGGAGTACCTGGGTGTCTCAGTGAGTTAAGCATCTGACTCTTGATCTTGGCTCAGGTTTTGATCTTGGGGTCATGAGTTCAAGCCTCATGCTGGGTTCTGTGCTACAAGTGGAGACTATTTAACCAAAAAGAAAAAAAAGTTTTTATTTTTTGGTGAAACAAATTGTTTAAGATTTGTAGGTTTAACTGATGGTTACCGATGGTGGAGGTACTTAGATGAAGGGGATTATGAGTACAGTTATTCTGATGAACACTGACTAATCCACACAATTGTTAAATCACTATATTGCACACCTAATATGAACTAATTTAATTTATGTTAATTATACTGGAATTAAAATAAAAAACACAATAAAATTTGTAGGTTTACAATATATATGGTTTTAGTGGCCTGGGAGGATTTTATGTTCCTGTAGTAATTTTATTCTGAGGAAAATGTTCTCCTGCATTGTTCTGAGGAAAAGCACTATGGATTATAGTAAGTTAGTCACTGTGTCACATTTATTTACGTGTAACTTTAAGTAAATAAAATGTTTCCGTACATTGTGATACAATATTACTCTATCCGGGTATTATTTTTGAATCAATTTATTTCTGATCATTTGCAGATAGATTCATCAAGTGACTATGATTTCTTTTTTAATGATTTCTGTTCCTTTTGGGATAGTAGCTATTCCTTTTCCCACTGATTTAGTGGGTCTAATTATTAAGTATTAGGATAGAATTTGGCTGGTTGGAGATTTAAAATAAGTAATTGAAAACTATCCATTAATTGGTAATAGGCCACGATAATTTTGTTGATCTTGGAAAGTAACTATTAGTGAAAGCTGAAATAGCTGTTTAGATAGAAGATAGCAAATATTAAAAATATGGGCCAGTGCTCACTTCGGCAGCACATATACTAAAAATATGGGCCAATTACAAGAGACATAAAATCAAAGGAGCAAGTTTTGATTATTTGGAAAGGAATTAACGGTTGGAATATTACTATTCCTTCTTCCCTTTCTTTACATAGACATTCAACTCTGTTACATCTTTAAGCCATATTTTATCATCTGAAAGTATTCTCTTTACTCTGCCTTGCTCTTCTCCCACAACTGAAAGCAGCATCCTTCATGGTAACACATCTTGCTTTAAGATAGCTTGGTACTTCAAAATCAAATTTCATAACAGGCACATCACAAAGTGATTATTTGCCATATATTAAAACTCATATATCAAAACAGGCAAAAAAGAAACCCTATAGGTATCCTATATGCATCGAGAATCCTAATGCATTTATTTATTTTTTTTAAGTTTATTTATTTATTTTGAGAGAGAGAGAGAGAGCAGGGGAGGGGCAGAGAGAGAATCCCAAGCAGGCTCCGCATTGTCAGTGTAGAGCCCGATGTGGGGCTCAGGCTTCTGAACCATGAGATCATGACCTGAGCCGAAATCAAGAGTCAGACACTTAACCAACTGAGCCAGCCAGGTGCCCCTGCAATGCTAATGCATTTAAAATATGGCTGTCCCGGGGCGCCTGGGTGGCGCAGTCGGTTAAGCATCCGACTTCAGCCAGGTCACGATCTCGCGGTCTGTGAGTTCGAGCCCCGCGTCAGGCTCTGGGCTGATGGCTTGGAGCCTGGAGCCTGTTTCCGATTCTGTGTCTCCCTCTCTCTCTGCCCCTCCCCTGTTCATGCTCTGTCTCTCTCTGTCCCAAAAATAAATAAAAAACGTTGAAAAAAAAAAATTAAAAAAAAAAATATGGCTGTCCTTTAGAAACATACTGATTTACAACGGTTTCTGAGTCTTCCTCTTTTCCTCTTCTTTCCTCTTTGTGTACAGAAATTTCTAAAGGTTTTATGCTGGTGTCTTGATACATCTCACTGCAAACTCTCCTGGAGATGATTCTCTTTCGTTGAGATTTAGTCCGCACCCAGTTGCTGCTCATGCCTCAGCCTTTGTCTCTGTGCTTCTACCACTACCTGGAACTCTACACTGTTAACTTTACATATCTGTTTGGATGTTCTTCAACTCGGCCTTTTCAACAATAGAAGAAACATCTCTGTTCCCTCTTTATTAGGTCCTTCAGGTAGCTAGGAAGCAGTTTGAAGCCGAATTAAGTTGGTTTTATCAGAAAGAATTACTTATTGTAAGGACTCAGGGGTGTGCTGCAGAGACTTCAGAGGAGCAATAGTCCTTAGAAAGGACTAAACACAGAACTAGAAAGTTGAGGGTCTGTCTCTCTCTCCCTCTCTCTGCCTCCCTTTTCTTCCCTCTCTGTGCATTTTCTGTCTCTTCCTGTGCATTTTCTTAGTCTTTTCTCTCTGTATTCTAGCATATTCTGCTCCTTAGTCCATGGAGCATGAAATGACCACTCCATAAATCAACATGTTGCATTTGGAGACTGATTCGCTGTTTCCAGTTCCAAATTCTCGAGGCATCAGGAAGGACCTGGCAACATAGTGGAGAGGTAGGGCAGGTACCAGGCATGTGAATGACACACTGTTCCCAGGGCTGACAATCTCTTGGTGCTGGGGTCAGCGTTTATAATGAGTATAGTTTGGCATTAACTCCTGTCACACTGGACCCTGTTATGGTCTGATGCCTTCATAGCCTTCTCCTTCCACTGCTATAGGGAAAGGGTAACATTTAACTTATTCATTCGGTGAACAGGTATTGAGCCCTGCTTTGTTGCAAGCTCTCATAGAATATATACTTGCCAAAATGTGTATCTATGTATCTATCTATATTGATATCTAGATATATATAGATATCTAGATATAAATATCTAGATATCTAGATATAGATAGATAGATAGATATTGATATTGATATAGATAGATAGATAGATAGACATATCTATCTATCTATATCAATATCTACCATCTATCTATCTATCTATTATCTGGTAAGGAGGCAGCCCTGAATTTAAGTAAGCAAATAAAATACACCAATTACAAATGTGTTAAGTTCTGTAAAATAAAGGGAAGAAGCTGACATAGAAAACAATGCAAGAGAGGATAAGGATTTTCTTTAGAAGGCATCTCTGAGGAGGTGAGATATTCAGCTAATACTTAAAGAATGGCTAGACCTAGCAGGCAAGGATTTGTTTATTCCAAGGATGTTTTTAAAAAGATCTGATTTGTGAGCAAGGGGAGGATGACATGGGAGGAATCAGAGGCAAGAATATGACTTATAGGTCAAGGAGTTTGGATTTAATCCCAAGTGTAGCCACAGTAAAAAATCATTAGCCAGGTTGCTGATGTCATATAATCCATTAAGAAGTATTTATCTATCCTTTAATTTAGGCCAGACTTCAGCCTGGTTTACTAAAGAGGATTAAAAAATAAGTCAAATATATAATCCTACTGATTGTGATTATAATCTAGCCTGAGAAACAAGGCTGATTGAAGAGAGATTTGAGTCGCAGGTAGGAGACAGTGGGGGCCCACTGTGGTCATATGCCCAGTGACCTCAGGCCTGGGTGTCAGGCAGATCCCAGAGCCACAGAGCCAAGAAAATTTGTTAAACTGCTCACAAAGGTCTGAATGAGAACTTGTCATGTGTCAGAGGGGGGCTATCATGTAGCACAGCATACACTGTGTGCCAGAACCTTCTAAGCCTTTTAAAATATCTACTCAATGGGCACCTGAGTCGCTCAGTCAAGCCTCTGACTTCAGCTCGGGTCGTGATCTCACAGTTTGTGTCACAGTTTGAGTCTCACATTGGGTGAGCTGGAGCCCTGCTTTGGGTGAACACGAGCCCCTCTTTGGGTAAAACACACGCCCTGGTGAGCCTTGCTTCTCTCTCTCTCTCTCTCTCTCTCTCTCTCTCTGTCTCATTGCCCCTCGCTCATGTGCACCATCTCTCTGTCTCAAAAAATTAATAATAAAATAAAATAAAATAAAATAAAATAAAATAAAATAAAATAAAATATCTGTTCAATATAATCCTCATAGTAACCCTGTGAGGTGAGAATTATTATTTAAGCCCATTGCACAGGTGAGGAAACAGAGGCGCAGAAATGTAAAATGACTTGCCCAGAACCACACAACTGATAAAGGAAAACCAGGATTCACGTGCAGGGCAATCTGGTGCTGAGTCTTCTCATAGTCACCGTGCAGTGATGTCTCCATGCTGTCATCCTTGACAAGTAGAGAGGACAATGGCTGGACAGGGTTGAAAAGGGGGGGGGGGGGTCACAGGGAAAGTTTTGGTTAGGAAAAAAAAGTGATTAGGTATGCCCTGTTGGATTGGTGGTAATAGCAGGATATACAAGTGGAAATATTGTCAGTATGGGCCTAGGGCTCTGCCGGGAGGATCTTGCTACTCCTTGTAATTCTGTGCACTTGCTTTTCAAAGGAATAAGCAGTTTGGGGTCAGTAAAAGTGTTTCTAATGCTTACTGGTGTCATCTTTCCTTTACTTTGTTAGGACGCTAATTGTTGTAAGCTGTCTTAGGATTGATTCCATCCTCAAGGGTACTATTATTAGTTTAGGATTAGAATAAGTTGTATTAAAACTCATATATTAATGACAAAATAATAGAAAAAATGCAAGATACATAATTGCCTAGAAAGCATTTTAATACAGTGCAATTTTACTTGTAATAGATTTTATGGTATTTTTCACATAATATCTACCCTGAAAGAGGAAATGATCTTATCATGCAAGTTAATATGTAACTCATACATGTCTGTCCTTATCATGTTCAGATTGATTCAGATGCAGAGTTAAGTGTGAGTTAGCTTGTATTCTCGATGTAGCACAGTGCAAAGAAAAAAGAAAGTTATAGTAATCATTGAGTTCACTTTGGAAAGCAAAAGTTCTCTTGAAATTGCATGTTGAATTAAGCAATTTTGTAAACCTTCACTTTCTGATATTTCCTTAATATCAAGAAGCAGTGACTATTCTGTCTGTTGCCAGAGACAGCTTATCAGAGTTACAAAGGCATGCTCTGTTGGACCTTCTCAGGGTCATGCCATCCCTCCTAGGTTACTCGTTTTGCTATAGATTCTTCTAACAATTTAAATATGTCCCTGGAGTTATGTGAATTCCTTAATTTCAGGATGTATTAAAAAGAACATTCTGTATCAAGAATGTTTTATCGTGGTATATTAATCTGTCTAATCAAGAGGGAGAAATGACCCAGTAATTTGAACAGAGAACGTTTAATATGAAGAATTATTAACTATCACAAAGAATTTGATGAGGAATTGGTTGATAACAGCTAAAGAAAACTCTAAAGAATACAGGAATAGAAGATTTAAGAGGCAACCACTACTCCTAGAACTGAGATAAGCTGCCCATGGAAGAGATTCCTTAGGGTGAAGATCTTAATTTTACTGGAGAGGTCATAGCTGTGGTCACTGGAAGGTAGAGAAGCTGGTGTGGTGTGGTGGGGTGTGGTGTGGAGGAGAGGAGTGTGGTATGGTATAGTATAGTGTGGTGTGGTGGAACTTGCAAGAAATATGCTCCCTACGGTGCTAGGGGAGATGTCTCACTGGGAGTACTGTGTCATACAACCACACAAAGGGTGTGCCAAAGGGGGCTGCTGCCTGCTGGGTGCTGCTGGCTGCCAAGTACTACAGGCCTAGTGCTGGGGAAGCCGCTCACGGTGGGGAGAACCTTTTCTTCTACTAGGATTTTCCATGATGTTTTATCCTCAAAGGTTGACATTGTACCAGCTGTTGAAGGAGAAATGTTTAATTTTTTCTAATGTTTATTCATTTTTGAGAGAGAGAAACATACAAAGCATGAGCGGGGGAGGGGCAGAGAGCAAGGAAGACCTAGAATCCGAAGCATGCTCCAGGCTCTGTGCTGTCAGGATTGAGCCTGATGTGGAGCTCGAACCCACAAACCATGAGATCATGACCTGAACCCAACCAACTGAGCCACCCAGGCGCCCCAGGAAAAACATTTAAAAGAACACATATCCATTTTCACAGAACAGGCAATGAAGGACGAACCTGGGACTAAGCAGCAATGCATTGATATCTGGCATACCTGGGAATCCCTATGTATCCATTCTCAGGGTTTTGACCAAGGGCTTTTAAAAGCTATTGTCCTTCCTTATGTCTTATTTGTGCCTCACATAATTATCTTCACATATTTTACAGTTAATCATGATGGAAACTATTGTTCACAAAACCAAGTGTCCACCATTTTGTTAGAATGTGAGATTTTTTGTTTGCAGTGAAAATAGCTTTGTGTTATTTTAAATATTATAGCAGATTAGTTTTCAGATATTTCTTGCCTCTACACAACCGTTAGATGTTAAGTAAGCTAGAGAGGGGCCAGGACTGAGCCATTCTTGTTTAGTATAAATTGCCAGCATCTGGCACAGTGAATGACCCATAGTAGATGCTAAGTTGATTATTTATCTATCCATGAATGAAAATAGATTACAACTGCCCAAGTTCATGGGTAAACTGTTTTCATCACTGAGAAATACAAGAGATAATTATGTTTGTGTAAGACATTAGGTATATAGTAATAAATGTGTGTATCTAAAATATATAGTATAGGCACATATCATATGTATCAAAGTACAGTAAATTCTTTCCCAAGAATTCTCAAAATCATTTTTAAAAAATCATAGTTTCAGAAGCCACAGAAAACCAATGAGGAGAAAATATCCATGGTGATACCATATGCAAAGGGAGATATCTCAGAAAGTCAGTGAATTTTGTTAGGTGTCACAGTTACAAGTTCTGGAACATAGTCCTTTTCATAAAGGAGTAAGAAGTATTATCTTTGGTCTGAGAAACTTTTGTTATTATCATCCTTGGGAGAAGGGGTTTTCTTGTTCCTGCCTGCTTTATTTGTTCAAGATATACCAATCTTGACTGGACCAAAAAGCCTAGAGAAATAACATGCTTGTGAGTTTGTATGCTAAATGTGTCAGTTAATGAATGCAGAAATGTTATAATGAAAAAAAAAAATCATTGTTAAGAGACTAGAGATGAAACTTCAACCCAGTATTTTAGCATTGTAGCTGTTGTGATTTAGAATCCAAAGTACCAAATGATACGGAAGAGAGAAGGAACAATGAGAAAAGACTGGGTAGTTGTAATCTTCTACTTATCTAAAGACACAGTGGTATGGAATTCTTTCTATTTTTTTATTGTAATTCCCTTAAATTTATATTTTCTGAATACTATTAGTAAGAATTACCTTTTTCTTTCTTAACAATTAGTACAGCTACTTTCTTACTGATAGGGAAGGAGTAATATGAGACAAAATCTGTATTAAGATTGTATGTCGGGCGCCTGGGTGGCGCAGTCGGTTGAGCGTCCGACTTCAGCCAGGTCACGATCTCACGGTCCGTGAGTTCGAGCCCCGCGTCAGGCTCTGGGCTGACAGCTCGGAGCCTGGAGCCTCTTTCCGATTCTGTGTCTCCCTCTCTCTCTGCCCCTCCCCCGTTCATGCTCTGTCTCTCTCTGTCCCAAAAATAAAAAAATAAAAAAAAAAAAGATTGTATGTCAAGTTAATTTTCTTTAGCATCTTTACTTAGTAGGATATAGGTTATATATTTAACATAGAATGAATAATTCAAAGGAAGAGACAGTGGTCATGATTAATTCATATTTATTTCAGTGAGAGTTTGCCATCATATTTTATAAAAGCACTAACTCCTTGTGAATTGTGTTCTGATACTTTTGCTCTGTTTTGTACTTGTTCCTTTTAACTTTAGATTGAAATTACAGAACCTTGAAATTCTGGAACTGGAGGAATGGCAGAGAAGAGGGCAAAGAACTGTTGTTGTTGTTTTTCTAATAACATAAATAAACGTCAAAGGACGTAATAGCAACAATAACAACAACAATAACGAATTTCTAGAGTGGCCTGCATTCCTGAAGTTGTGAGGGCCCCTGAGTGAAGGAGGTAGTAATACAAAGTATCTGTGTTCTTATGTGTTCCATCCACTTAAATTATGTATATATATATTACCAACAGAAGCTCTTTTTTTAAGCAAAAACCACTGTGGTTCTCTGTTGTTTGTGAGTTGAAACACTAGGGGACAGCACTAAAATATTCCATAGTTGGTTGTTATTGATCACTTGCATACTGTATAATAAGTAAGAGATTTTACTGTTAAAGACATTGAATGCCCTGTTGATTTCAGTGGGTAAAAACGCACAAAGGGGAAGATAAGCTTTCAAGTCCATAATTTCAGCCTTTGTAAGATGATGATTTGAATAATTTAAAGAAAGCTCCTAGGCTGCTTTTTCAGTTGTTAAGAAGGCATGATAACTTAAAGAATTGTGATTTTTCTGATAAAAGTGTTTTGTTCTTTTCATCCTTTTGGGATAAATATTTTGCATATTTTTAAAAATATGCATATTTTTTTAAAAATTTCTAATCTTGTTTTTCCAGGCACTTTGGAAAGACATGAAACGGGAGAAAGAGCAAGAATAATTCTCAATTGTTGTGATGATTCACAGCCTCTAAAGCCTGAATTTGCACTTCCAGTTACCTCAGAGACACATAAGCACAAAAGTGTAGAACAGAGACCCTCCAGCTCCTGTCAATTTGGGCCAATACCTTGCCCTGGTCTGCAGGTGGAGTCTTCATGGAAGGTAAGTTCAAACCAAATTGCTGCTCACAGAAAACATGATCAACTTCGAGTAAGAAATCATATGCCTTCATGAATATGAGGCAATTAAATATCAGCACAAAAACAAGAACTTAAGAGATGACTGTACCAGACAGACATATCTACCAAATGATCTTGGGTGAATCAGGATAATTTTTAAGTGATTATTATGCTTGGTATAGCATTCTTTTTGACAAGACAGGTTCCAGCTATCATAATTCAGTCAATCTTATATTAACTCTTGACTTCCACATGGTTTTCAGTTGGGGGAGGGGCTGTATTCTGGGCTCTGCATCCATTTTTTCAGTCGAGTATAGATGACCTCTTCTTTAAAATGGTTATTACAGATAAACCAAAACAGTATTACAAAAACTGGATCATTGTATGGACAAGTTTTTTGATATACTCAGCACCTGTAGGATCACCAGCTCTTTAGAATTCCAAGCCTCAATTAATACACAGTGATGGAGTTTGCATTTAGTTTCATAAACCAAGTCTTCACTGAAATTTGGATCAGCTTTCTTCTTTTCAGTTTTAAAATGATATGGTATTTTATCTGATTTCTTTAAGGAACTTTTCCATCTTTTTTGTCATCTATATTTCTAAGTTATCTCTTCATCATGTTGTTGTAATTATGTCATTTATATGTATATATCTAATGGAGTATTTTCCATGTAAGCATATTTTCCTAATATTATCTATGTCTTTTTAATGACTACATCATGCTCTATACTTTGGGAATACTATTACTGATTAGATTATTTTCCTATGGATTAATATATGGGTTGTTTTTTTATGTTTCACTTTCATGAATAACATATCTATGAACCTTAAAGCTTTTTTTCATATTCAGTATTAATGGGATATATTTTTAAAAATGGGATCTCTAAATCAAAGTTTAGCTGATATTATTAACATTTTTGATTATTTTAGTAGTGTTATGAAGACTGCTAAAATATTATTAATAAAGACTTTAAATAAGGTTTTGTTTATCTCACATCCATGTGTATGGTTAGAGGCAAAAGGATGTGTCATCTTCAAGAAAGATCCATGGGCTGCTCAAGCTATGCCTCAGAGTACAGGGGGGAGAGGCAGGGGTCCAGTGTGCTTTTTGGGTTCAGAGCTTTGATTTAGATTTATCAGTCTTTTGAGAACTGAACCACACTAACCAAACACCCAAGCAATACATATATAAAGTAGAATGACAATTGTCCAATCTACAATGATAAATATAATTGACATTTTGTTCACCCCTCAGCATATTCTCACTGTAGCAAAGCTACAGGTAGTCGGCGAGAAGAGGGAGATGAAGTTTTCACACAGGGCTCCTTGACGAGCATGGAGTCAGAGGCAGGAGGTGCTCATTCACTGAGCTCTGAGAGTCTGATATACGTGGAAATATACAGTTGATATACATTGATATAATCTGATATACAATGATATATCAAGGCTGATAAACATTGAAAAATTCCTAAATTTTGGATTTTTAAAGTCTCCATTTAGGCCACCCACTTTTGTTTATATTTTCCTCCTTCAGATGTTAAAACTAGCCATCAGGCTTTACAGCTCCTCGTTGTTTGTTTTCTCATTTAGGCAAATTGGCTATAGATTGCCAAATGTGCTTTTCATGTTTTTGAAAGGGGTCATATTTTATGAGGAAAGCTATGTCAATATGATGAAACTTTAACATTCACAAATGAAAATTACAGTCATAAGGCCTTAGTCTCCAAAGGTGGGAAACTGAATCATATGCGTTGTAAGATTGAGGTCAAAAAAGCCCAGTGAGTGAGCCCAGATGGCCACCAAGCATTCCCATCTTAATGTGGCTCTGTTGCTTTCTATGCATAATAGACTGTGCATCTTATAGTGGGAATTATAGGCTAGAATAGTAGATGAGAACTTGGGGATGTCTCTGGACTCGTGCATATCAGATGCCTAGGGTCTGCAGGAGCAAATCTCATTCATCAAGTGCCTATTTTACTAGTTTAATTTCCACAAGGTAAACTGATTACTATTTCTTTCAGTTTCTTGGAGGACCTCAGAGTTACCGTTTAGGTAGTGGTAATAGTATATATAGATTTCATTTTCTTTATGTAATTTTGTTTCTTTCTTGACTCCAGGAAGCAATAAAATGCCAGGGTCTTGTTTTCCTACTCTTAGGCTTGTTCTGGCTTTATTTCCTTGCTACTGCTCTTTGCCTTTGATGACTGTGATTTCCAACCTTCGTTTTCTTCAGAGCTTAATCAGACAGGCCTATCTCCTCCTTTGTTCTATACACCATGCTTCTATTATTATTGAGCTTAATGCTAATTAGAGCTTTTTTTTAATTTGTGCTTTCCCTAAGTTATATCTTCGTCAATTAAGTGCTGCGTATCTTCCTTTCAGCCTTTTTGACTTGAGCTGTTGAGATTATTGTATCTTAGTCTTATTTACAAATTGAATATGCACGAAATTTCAGGAGTGCTTATAAATTCCCCATTCTCCTTATTGTTGCTATAATAAAATGCTTCGTGTATTTTCATAAGAAAATGAGTTAGTTTTAAAGAAGAGGATTTGAATCACACTTGTTTTATAGGTGGGAAAATGAGGGAGAGTAACCCTGTGAAATGCACAAATGTCTAAAAGTTAGTTTGTGTTTCAGAACTTTTTTTATGTGGATTTTTGTGACATGCAGTGAAGTTTTTTCAAAGGGTACAGTGGACTGTTTAAACAGAAAAATACCATGTTAGATCTGTGTGGTGAGCTACTTGTGTTTTGAAATATTTGGGATTTATTTGAATTCTGTATTCAAGTTTTCTTCTTGCGTTTGAAGAGTGCATATAGATTTGGAAACAGATTTTACAGAGAACAACAAATACAATACGACGCTTTGAAAATGGGTCCAATGAAATGCTAGAGGAGTTGAATTTGTGCAGCTAGACAAAGAAAAATCTTTGGGGTAGGAGAGGACCAGAGTCTTAAAGGATTTAAAGGAATACAATATCATATTAGTGATGGGGAACTGCTTTTCTCCAAGTCTGCTGAGGATAAAACAAGATAGAAACTGTTTAAATTGCAGTGGGAGGAATTTAGCTTCAAAGTAGGATATAAACAACCTTACTAAAATCATCTCTACATGGCAGAAAGCTTTGTAGCTTCATCATATTTTAAGGAGAGAGAAGGTCTGTTTTGTCTGTCGGTTGGTTTTAAACTCCTTTGTTTTCTGTTTGGTTGTTGTTGTTGTTTTTCATTTCTTGTCTATAAATGAGTAATAAACAGGATTATTTTAACTGTCACAATTTAGACCCATTGTAGTGTCCAGGAAATTTCTTTAAAAAAAAAAAAAAAAGGGGGCGCCTGGGTGGCTCAGTCGGTTAAGCGGCCAACTTCGGCTCAGGTCATGATCTCGCAGTCCATGAGTTCGAGCCCCGCATCGGGCTCTGTGCTGACAGCTCAGAGCCTGGAGCCTGTTTCAGATTCTGTGTCTCCCTCTCTCTGACCCTCCCCTGTTCATGCTCTGTCTCTCTCTGTCTCAAAAATAAATAAACGTTAAAAAAAAAAATTAAAAAAAAAAAAAGATTTTCTATAGAATGGGGCCCCAAGAGCTCCCCCTAGTTGATTGTTTAGTGCTGCACTCTTTAATATGGTAGCCATTGATCACATGTGGCTATTGAACACTTGAAATCTGGCTAACACACATGTTAAAAATGACCTTTGTATATATAGGGTTAAATAAAATATAGTAGTGAAATCAATTTCACCTGTTTCTGAGTGTGTGTGTGGGGGGGGGGGTGGGTGGGTAATATGGCTACTGGGCAGTTTACAGTTATATATGTGGTTTGCATTTTATTTGGATTGGACAATGTTGAACTCCACTAGGAATAAGCAAACTTTTTTGTAAAGAATCAGGTGGTAAACATTTTAGGCTTTGTGGTCCAGATTTTCACTGTTGTAATTACTCAACTGTGCTGTTGAAGCACAGAAGCTAAACAATTCTTAAGCAAATGAGTGTGGTTGTGTTCCAATAAAACTTTATTTACAAACACAGGCAGCAGGCCAGATTTGATGCTCACTGCTTATAGTTGGCCAATTTATGATCTAGATAGTCTTCTCTAGAGTTAGAGGTCATGAGATACTAGGAGGAACTGACAAAACAGCCAACACTTCTCCTCTCCCTAGATATCTGGATTTTTAATAAAACAACTTATTCCAACTTACGCACTATGTGGAATGCAATCCAAAAGACTTTGCATCGAGTCTGTTTCCTGACAGAAACCATGACATGCATATGTTTTGGAAATCTGCCTTTTTAGGAAAACAAATGTGCACATTATAGCTCCCAATCCAAAGAAGATTTTGTTTTTAATTTTTTTTATGTTTATTTATTTCTGAGACAGAGAGAGAGCATGAGTGGGGGAGGGGCAGAGAGAGAGGGAGAGACAGAGTCAGAAGCAGGCTCCAGGCTCTGAAATCTCAGCACAGAGCCCAATACGGGGCTCGAATTCACAAACTGTGAGATCATGACCTGAGCCGAAGCCCATCGCTCAACTGACTGAGCCACCCAGGCGCCCCCAAAGAAGATTTTTTAATGGCATTTCCTTTAAATGATGTACTTATACATACATCTTTATCCAAACATAGAAAATTGATTGTAAAGAATGGATTTTCATTTGTTTATATTCCAGTGAGCTTTCTAGAAATATGTTTGTATTTTTTTTAACCTTTACTTGACCTTAAGTGATGTCTGTTTTGTTCCATTTGGTGAAAAATCTTATTAGAACTTTATCCTGCTATGACTCGTAAAACAGGGATGCTGCACTGGTAGGCCACCAATAAAAAACTGGACCCCACTACTAATCACTTTATCAAAATGAATTGTTAGTTCTTTCATATTTTATGACACAAAAATGTAACCAAAATAGATTTAGAGGGGTTTTTAAATAATGCCTTAAAACATCACCTGCAAATTTACATTTATAAATATGAAATAATAATTCATGTGACATTACATGTTGTACATTAGCTCAGTTTTATTGAATTATTTATATTTTACTGCCAATATTTAAATCACTACAGAAAAGAACAAATAGTATGTATTTGAAAACAATTCATTGCATTGCAATGGGATAAACCCTTAATAAAGAATGATAATTTTTACTTTTTTGAAGAGTAATTTTTGGTATATTTTTTAAATGTAACAAACAGTGTATAGCTATTTGTTTTCTAATGTAAAAAATACTTTGATTCAGTTTGTATAATTTTAAAAGAAAATAAATTTTTATTATTAGATATGCTGGCACTTCACTAAAATATAGGAATTTCTCTCTGGACGAAGATTTTTGTTCTGAGTATTTTCATCTAGTGAATCTCAGCATAAAATTTGAGCTCCTAAGTGACAACACACTTCCTAGTAAGATAGGGAAATAGTAGCAATGAAATATACCAAACTGATTCGCTCTTTGAATACATGAAGAGATGCAAATTTTTGACAGTGTAACCATTTCTATAACATGTAATAGTTAAATAATAATTTCTGTAATACTGAATAGCTTTTTTAATGGCTCCTTTATGAAGACTGTCACTTTCTCACTTTGTGGCATCAGTTGAAACTTTTCGATGCAAAGTTACCTCAATGGTGAGGGAAAGTATGAAAAGCATAGCACAGCTTTCTTTCAAAACTAATTTAGGAGGTCTCTGAGTCACTGTGAAAAGTAGGAAACACGCCATTAAATGACTCCAGCTGTCTCTCTTCACCCAGAAGCAACCATGGATTTCCTCACAGGACTTCAAAGCCTTGCTTGTATCTAAACATTCGTTGGCCATGTAAATTAGAGGCACAAAAGGAGAATGCTCCTATTTCATGGTGCGTGGCTGGTTTAAGTCCCGCATTGTGCTGCACGTGCCGGTGGGGAGTGCCAGGAACAGAAGGGCACTGTTCTGACTCGTGTGACAAATGTAGTTAACACCAGATCCATATTAATGTTGTCAAGTTCCCTTGATGTATTTAAACAGATTTTAATTATTTTCAGCGTCCAAAGGCCTAAAATATATAGCCTAATGGTTCTTCAAAGAAAGCTTACTTAATGTGTGAATGTAAAGCCTCTCATAAAAATGAAACTTTTATACTGGCCTTAGTCATTGACATAGGTTATTCATCAAGTCAGCAATTTGTGTGGCAAAGTGCCATTTGAATAGTGTATTGTTAGGATACTTATGGTCCACTTGACAAGGGCTCTTGCTGTAAATAGTGCAATTTGACTCCAGCTGTTAAAGAGTGGCTTTGACAGCAGCCAAATAGAATGGAGATGCCTTACTGCACCGCCGAAAAATCAATATTGGGTTCTTGTTCATGGTAACCTGTTCTTTTCTCTTCTGTAGATTTATAAACGACTATCAAGGGCTTATAAGTGGAAGTTTAAATATTATTTTAAATGCAATTCACTTCGAGTTTTAAATTAAGACTTGTGATAAATGGTACAAGTGCAGAGTTTTAGGATATTATTTCCACCCCCTGGTTCATGTTTAGTCACAATTACAGTTAAGTTGAATTTGGATTCTCTAGCTTCAATGGAAGAGAATTCGTGTAAAACATGGTCTCAAAATTGTGTGCCTATTGTATGTTGCCAGTGCAATTATTTCTTCTTTTTGATTTTCTTAACAATTTATCTGTGTCCCTCCCACCTTCTCTGTGTGTATACCTTTTTGTGTGGACAGCAGGGTTCTTTGTGGCTGTGCCCATAGCAACACCCACAGATGTTGACAGCCAGTAATGTCCCCAGCGTTGTCAAAGATTTCCCTAAAGCATAGTCTTGCTGGTTTTGAAGAGTCTTCTAGCAGTTTTCAGCAATACAAGGTTGCTATGATACCTGGCTGCTGGTAAAAGATACTGAATCTGTTAATTTCAGTAACTACGCTCGCGGAATCTTTTTGCATTGGGTTTCTCTGTCCTTGCTAGCTGTTCTGTTTAAGATTACAGAAGAGGAAGTGAAATTATAAACTCAAGAAGAGAAAAAAAATGTTTCAAGAGTTCACTTTGAATTCTAATATTGAATAAAAGGAAAATTTTCTAGGTATAAAAAGCTTTTAGCTGACTGTTGATTTCCTAGCATTGCAGGTATTATTTATTTAAATCATTTCTAGTTCTGTGTGAATATAATTTTAATTTTTATTGCTGTTTACCTGAGATGTCATAAGCCTTCATCAAAGGTATGCTGAGCAGGACTTGAAAGAGCTGTCATTTTTAACATGAAAAATGCTGGTATACCACATACTTTCTCAAATGTCTTTTCCAGTGAAGGCTGTTAAAATAGCTGTCTTCCTATTACTGACCAACTCTGCATTTATTGAATTTGTGGCTGAGGTAGCAACTGAAAATTCATAAAGCTGATAATATAATTGTATACAAAGACCTTTAAGGCTGATTCAAGGTCAGTGTTATTGTTTTTATAATTGCTGATAGGCAGTCGTGAATTCTGGGAGAAAGGATTTGTTCTGCATTGCTTTTAGCTGGTTCCCAAAAAAGGTTCTCTCTTTTGTTAATCCTAAAGTAAACCCTTTCAGTGAATAAATGTTTATATCATTTCTTCAGTACTAGTTTTCTCTTAGATTTAGCTTAGTTCCTCTGTCCTCTCCCCCCAAGTATTCATCAGCCCTGTAAGAAACACAGAAATCTAAGATCATAGATCTTTTTTGAATTAAATATTCTGGTTGTTGTTATCAGTTCACTTGCAGGGTGGATACTCCAGAATAGAAAGGTAAGTAAAAGTTAAACACATCAGGCATTGTAATTTTTTAGCTTAACCTTGGGACAGCGTGGCATAATTTATTAAAGTATGACTCTAAATTGCCTCCATTTACATTAATAATTTTGTATAGGTGTTATAGAAACTATGAATTCTGTAATCTTGTCCATATCATATTACTGCCCCATGACTGTTTAGGGACTTTTTCCTCCCTCATTTCTTCTTTTCTTTCTTACTTTCTTCTCAATTGTAAATTGCTTTTGCTTTTTGAAAATCTGTGACTTTTCCAAATTTGTTAAGACCCTGCTTCTTGTAGGACCCAAAAGTCTTCAGCCTACTGAAAGAGGTCTATATCTGCTGGGATCAAAATTCATCTCAGTGGATTTGGACGTTCTGTTGTTGGACCATTTGCCAGTTCTGATGACAAAGTGATGGTAAATGTTATCTTTTTGCAGAAACTTGGAGTTTCCTCAGTGACCAAGGTATCATCCTAGATCAGGAATATCTTGTGTTTATATCCTCTTCTTTATGACTACCACAATGGATGGTATTTTCAGGTGTAAAAAATGAAGTTTATAGAAATTCAGATGTTGAGTTAACTAAAAGGGTTAGTGGCTTATAACAGGAAAGAAAAGAAGAGGAATAAAATCTTTCTTCTTGAAAGCTGGTAATATCACTTATTGACTGAGAGTACCATCTGGACCCATTTAAAGGAATCCCAACAGGAACACTACTTCTGTACCAATGACTTATGTTGAAACTGGTCCTGAGAGAGCTACAAAGGCAAAAATGTAACAGGAAGCAGTTCTCAGAAAAGAAAGTATTTATTCTCATGGAATGTTTCCCCTATGTTAGTAAAAACAAAATGTATTAAGACTTTAGCTTTATTCACTGGAACTAAAAGAGCATGAACTTATTGAAGAATATATCCTGCTAATATCCTCATCCATTTTTCTGTATTGCATTTTTAATAGCGACATCCTTAAAGGCATAACCAGTTCTCTGCATCCCCAAATGGCACTTATGTCATTAAACTCAAATAATGACATAAATGACATTATTTGCAATTCTCTGTATACAATGAAGCTCATATTACTCTGGAAACAGCTGTTTTGATACTAAATTAAAATATCCTGGATAAGCTTTGTGTCCAAGTATGATCATTCCATAGAAAAAAATGGTCATAAGAAACTGCTGTGAGGGGTACCTGGGTGGCTCAGTCGGTTAAGCTTCCGACATCGACTCAGGTCATGATCTCGCAGGCCGTGAATTTGAGCCGTGTTGGGCTCTGTGCTGACAGCTCAGAGCCTGGAGTCTGCGTCAGAATCTGTGTCTCCCTCTCTCTCTCTGCCGCACCCCCACTCAAGCTCTGTCTATCTCTCTCTCTCCCTTTCTCTCTCAAAAATAAATAAACATTTAAAAAAAGAAAACAAAAAAAGAAACTGCCGTGAGAGCAGGGGCTTCTTATGCACATATTGAACTCCGTGCAAATGCGCATAGGAATGACAATTGTAAATTTTGAGTTTTTTTGGTCTTCATGTGTTGTCCAAGACCTTCTGGTTTCTAGAGAGCCATTAGGAAAGCTCACAAACTACAAAGTCATACTCACCTTTATTACTTTCTTCCTGTTTGCACTAGAGGTCTCTGGTCATTACACAGAAGTTGGTCCTCTCCATTTACTCTGGCAGCAAAAGTTTTGTTTTCCCTTTAGCCCCCTGAAGTAAAATATTAATCTGAATGCATAAAGAGTAGTAATGGAGGAGCACAAGTTCACCAGATCCTTTATTTCTGGTTTTGGCACTGTGCCATGTTAGAGCGGAAAGTGATCAAGTTACTGTTTTCTCTTTTCTTCTCTTTACCAGGAGGATGTTAGAGCCCCGTCGTGATTGAACCATACAGTAAATTAGGTTTAGATACAGAACTGGGCCTGTGGGTTCCTGTCGCTGCTCCGTTAGTCCCAGTGTAGCTGAATGCGCTGATGGATGGACCCTGCAGCCGGGCTCTTACTGGCCAAATTTCTCTCACTGACGGGCTCCTGTGTTATCCTGTCTTTACTTTCCTACCCATTTCCTTGAACATTCATTGACAGCTAAGCCAGGCATCTGGTATACTAAAAGTCAGTTTGGGATTGTTTCTATAGCCTTGAATTTTAGAGTTCCCTGCTTTTGCTGTGGTTAGTTGATAGGATTTAAGCTTTGCTTGGATCTCTGATTTTTCTTTTCTCTGAATACCCTACTTAGTATACCTCTTCCTTACAAGTTGCCTTTCCAGGAACCAGAAACCTCAGGCTCAGCTCTCACAGATGACCACTCCGGCTTCTGCCTGAACTCTTCAAAATGATGGCATTTTAGTTTCCTATTGCCATGGAACAAATTACGACAATTGTAGAGGCTCAGAGTCATACACATTTACTGTCATAGTTTATCTAATCGTGTGCCAGAAGTCTGGCATGGCCTGGTTGGATTCTCTGTGCAGGGTCTCCCATGGCTGAAATCTAGGTGTGACCTGGGGTTGCTCTGCCACCTGAGGCTGGGGGCCCTCTTCCAAGCTCATTCAGGTTATTGGAAGAATTCAGTTCCTTGTGGTTGTAGGACTGGGTCCCTGTTTTCTTGCTGGCTTCAACAGGGACCACACATACCTTGCCAGATTGCCCCCTTAATCTTGAAGCCAACAGTGGAGAAATTGTTTTGTATCAAGTCCCCTTATAGTCTGAATCTCTTACTTCTCCCTCTGCCAGCAGCCAAAAATAACCTCTCTGCTTTCAAAAAATCTATGTTATTAAATCAGGGTGACTCATATAATCTCCCTATTTTAAAGTCAACTGATTTGGAACCTTAATTACATCAGCACAATCTCTTCACAACAGTACCTAGATTTGTGTTTGGTTGAATAACTGGAAGAAGATATATTTTATGAGGTGCTGAGAATCTTGGGGGCAGTCTTACAATTCTGCTTATAGATGGAAAGTAATTCTAACTCAGGGTGGCTGCTGTTTCTGTTTTTGTTTTTGCTTAAATTTTCTTTTTTCATTTTATTCATTTGAATGAGAGAGAAAGAGAGAGAGAGAGAGAGAGAGAGAGAGACAGAGAGACAGAGAGACAGAGAATGCAAGCTGGGGAGAGGGACAGAGGGAAAAATAGAAAGAACCTTAAGCAGGCTCCACGAAGCCTGATGCAGGGCTCATTCCCACGACCCCAAGAGTCAGACATTCAATCAACTGAGCCACCCAGGTGCCCCAGGGTGGGTACTGTTTTAGGACTATTACCTTCTCCTCATTCTGAAACATTTAACCCCTGCCTAAGTGCCCTGATTAGCTGTCCTATTACTAATCATTTCTGAAATTTGAATCAAGACTCTTAGGACCTCTTCATCCTGTCTGTTCCTTCAGGGAGTTGGCCTGTGCTATAGGAGATCTGTCTCTTCTGTCTCTTAAGCCAAACCCTGTTTTACCAAAACCATAGCATGGCAGAGATCATGTGATCATACAGCAGAGTATGGAGAGAATAACATGGGTCCTGTCTCTTTCTACAAGATTATATCATGAGGCTTAAACAAGAAAATAATTTGACAGTGGGTATGACTCTCTGAATCTAAGAAGATTTTCACAAAATTTGTTATCATATGATTAGCAGTCTAACATCTTTAATTACCAAGGGCCTATCTTGGTCCTCTATTAAATTTATAGATGATAACAAGTTGTCTTTACAGTCTCTTAAGCATTATTTTCCTTTTTGCCTTTGATGTTTAGCTATGTTAATAATCAGCTTAACCAACCTTTAGAACATTTTTTTACCTTAGGTATTAAATTTCTGGTGTTATCAAGGATGCCTAGAATTAGTAGGACAGTAGCAGAAAACTACCAGTTTTGAGTATATTACATTCAAAAATTTAATTTTCCTTTTTATGGTAATTCTGTTATTCATGATAAATTCTGCCATGAAATACACACCTGACTTAAATGATAAACCCTCTGTGGTACTCAAGGAAACAGTTGGGATCAGATAGAACAGATTTCATGAGTTACACCAGAAATGAGTTTGCAGATAATGAACAGCACCCACATGATGGTTTGCATCACTGTTCTTCCGGCCCAGTTATGGGACTACAGCTTGATGGGTTTTTGCCTTAACCTAATATTCTATATCCACTGATTCTAGGACTAAGCTCTTGAATTTTAAAATATATGTTCTTATTCTTTATCAGAATAAGAATTCATGAATTAATAAAGCCTGAGGATTTTTGGCCCTTATTTTATCTATCTGAAAAGAAAGCATTATAAGTGGTGCTTAATTCATAGGCAAAGCATGAAATATGTCAGAACTAAACAATATAATCTACAAGATATTCAGTACTTCATTATGTAGAAATGATATATTATGCCCCTTTAAAACTTTTACAGCCCTCTTACAGTTTCCTGATGTCTTTTTAATAAATCATTTAATATGATTGCTTTTAATTGCCATTTTCAGGATATGCTGACTTTCATTAAGGGTAAACATCCAACACTATATTATAATTAAAAGTTTCCTAAAAAGAAAAAAACAAAACAAAACAAAAATTACTTCACTTGCTTGAAAATTAGAGCAGGTATAGTCGGTAGTTCTTGAGTGATACTCGGGAAAGAATTTAAATCGAGTTTTTCCTATCCTCTGGCGACTTTGTTTCCAAATTTTGTGTCCAAATTCTGGACATAATTAAAACCTATAAAATATCCCCTTTAACATTTCAAAATGTTCATAAAATTCACATTGCTAATCAGTGTTATTATTATGTAATTTTTCTTGTATCTCTTAAGGTGGGAACTATATATTTTCTTTTCTTAGCAAGAATACCTTCTGAGTTTTAAATTTGATTTTGACACTTGTCTTGGAAAACAAGAGCCTTGAGAAGAAAAGAGCTTTGGAAATGGACATTCAATTATTATTAATCTCAGTTATATTCATCCTCAGAATAAAATCCAAAATTATAAAGCATATGTGAAAAATATATTGAAAAATGTCACCTGTAGATTTGGGACCATAACACAAATATTTAATTGCAAGCTACTTGGCCTTATTTAAGAAAACAAACAAACAAACAAAAACACCCAGCTCCTGTTTCCCTGACAGCTAGTTAACTGCCAGAATCTTTTCTCTCTGGTTCTTTACCTTGAAGTGTAAGCTTCAATATCACTTCCTTTAAAGTAAGTATCAGCCCACATTCCATTATTTTCTTTCTCAGCATCCTTCTTATTTCATTTTGTGTCTTCTACACCACCCCTCCGCCCCCCGACAGTATAAGCTCAAAAAGGGCGGTGACCTGCTCTGCCAATTTAGTACAGTACCCTCATCACCTAACACAAGGCAGGCATTCAGAAATATTTGTTGAATGAACACCTGGACTGACAGCTGATAAAGTATAAACATGAAAAATAGATGGTAAGAAGGTGGAAGATACAGCCTTTTTTGAATTGTAAGAGAAAAAAGTTTAAATGACTTCTAGAAATATAATATGTATTTATTTTGCTAGACAATTGCTTTAAGTCCAAATTGGGTTTACGTATTATTTGATCTTACGTATTATTTGACCTAGCAAAAAAAAAAATTGTCAATAACAACAAAGGAAAGAGGCTGTGGAAACACAACAGCTACCCTACCAATATTTAAACACCAGCCCCAATCAATTCAAAAGTTTATAAGGCATATTGATATTTAGACCAGTCCAAATCAATTCAAAAGTTTATAAGAAAAGATTTATTAAATACTGGTGATGAAATTTAGGATGTGTAGCACATTGGGAGGAATGATTCACTGTGGGTAAGATGGGCACAATGGTGAGCTGATATAGATTCAGAAAGATTAAAAGGCAGTGTGGTTAAATGGTTTCTTACACCACCAAAGTTTATATTATTGCCCTGTTCACTTGCCCTTAAATCTCAGACTCTTTTTTCTAGTAACAAAGTTATCTAAAATAAGCACTCAAAAATAGCCTGAGGATTGTAGCGTATATCATAGGCCCTCTGCTTCCCTCAAATAATTACTTTGCTAAGCCCTCCCCTCAATACAAAACCCCTGAAGCCAACAACAATCTAATCAACAGGTTTGTAATAACTTCTAGAAATGTAAGTGTAATAAATATGAAGAGGCCTGATTTATGTTTCATTTCCCAGATGCAGAGTCTCTGGCACAACCTTGCATCCTTCAAGTGGTACACATTGCTTCCTACTTGCCTAGATTATTTGCAAATTGCTGAACCCTCTCTCTGAGAGGTTGGTGAGGGGGGATGATTCCACTCTGTGATATGTATGACAGTCAGTGCTTTTGGTTAACTCTTTTTTGTGGGAACATGGGGTAGCGTGCTGGATTAGCAGTCCCAAGAGATGCCAAGCCTCCTAAGATTTGCTCTTCTTCCCTGTCTCCTTTCCTCCAGGGAGGAAAGCATGTCAGGAAATGCAGACAAGCCAGTTCCCCTCCACATGGCTGCCTGGCTGACTCCACTCTCCATGTGCCTTATCTCATGTATAAGAGATGTTCTTCTCTCCACCTAGTCAAATCCTACCCATAGCACAACATATACATGCACTATTTAATATGCACCTACCAGTTAAACACCTGTAAATGAACTATGGATTACCTAGTTATTTTGCAAGTATTTGTTTTTCTTAGCTTCTCAATTAGGCCTTAAGATCCTTAAAAACAAAGAACTACTTTGTATGTTAACTTAAATTTTGTAGCATAGAATACAGAAGAAAATATTTATTCAGCAAATATTCATTGAACACCTACCACGTGCCAGACACTTTTCTTGATACTAGGAATTTTCAACAAAGTCCTGGTTGTCATGGCACTTCTGATTTGTGTTTTGAATAGATCACTTTGGTTGCTTTGGGGAAAACTGGATTAGAGGATAGGGGTTTTGGGAAGAGGAAGCTATTGTATAGGTGCAGCAAGAGAAGGAAATTACTAATGAGCGCTGAGTTTCTGAACATCAAATTGGAAAAAGCCATGATACAGCATGTGTGTTTTGTACACCTACAGCCCAAAGTGCTACTGGAGCCTCTCTATATGGCGAGACCAATGCTAGCCACAGAATGTGGAAGCGATATTAGGTCTAAATCTTGATGGATGAATAAGATTTTGCTGTGGGGAACAGCAGATCCAAACCCCAAAATATAAAGAGGGTGAACAGGGGACTGATGAGAAATGACATGACACATAGGATACATAAACGAATGACTATTTTTGCGTTCCAATTATATTTTATTTACAAAAAAGAGGTGGTAGGCAATATTTGACCTGTTGGTCATGATTTTCTAACCCCTGTGGTAGGCAATATTGTGATTAGATTTTATTATAATTCAGTGTAATAGGCTACAAGAAGAGAAATGGAAGCTTTCCCCTGGAAAAACGGTATTTGGTTATTGTCATTAACAAATATTCTTACAATGCTCCCTCTTTGCTAAAAGTTATAACAGTTTTAAATCAATTTTGGAACCCTGGGTGGTGAAATCCATTTTGGCTTTCTGAACATTTTTGTCGTATTTCCCCTAATGCTTATTTCTTTAAGGTAGTCTACAAATTTGATCTTGTCAATCAATTACTAGAAATGCAGTTATTTATTCCAAAATGGTCATTTGAAAGAACTCTTTTCCATAAACTTTAAATTATATATTTTTGAGTGAGTGTATTCTGTAGGTATTGATTTCAATTTAATAAGTATATGTTAAATTGAATTGACTAAAATAGCTAGTGGTCACACAGAGATGTACACCTAAAATAAGTGTTCCACTGGTTATTTATTCTTTATGTAAATACACATAAGAATCATTCCAAATAGAGGAAGCACTTTTTTTCCCCCTTTGGTCTACTTAGTGGTAAACCAATTCTGATTAAGTTATGTTTCCTTCAACCTACATCCTTTTCTGACCTTTTGGCCAATAATAA
Organism: Panthera onca; assembly: GCF_046562875.1. NCBI lineage: Eukaryota > Metazoa > Chordata > Mammalia > Carnivora > Felidae > Panthera > Panthera onca. The sequence goes on from NC_138344.1 coordinate 50,587,332, forward strand.
GCTTATTAGCATGATGTTTGGAAAGCATCAGCATAGTAGCACTGACTTACATGTCATAGTTGGGAAGCAAAGGTGTTTGGAGTAAGTCAAATCAGCACATCTACAGCACATCTCTTTTAATTAGTTTTCATCTCTAGGGGGTAAGTACAGAGTAATTTAGCAACACGTACTTGTTGTCTTAATTGACAGTTATACACAGAGAGAGGTACAAAAATTGAAGGAAACAATTGCTATTTAAAGAGAACATATAGGACATATGGGAGCATGTCTTTCCTGCCTCATATATTTTAGCTTTTTAATGAAATTGCTTAAATTGCTTTTAAATTCAATACTGAGTACTTTTTTTTTTCAATCAGTGTCATTGAATTTTTTTCTAGGATGCAGATTAAACCAAAGTTGAATTCTGAAGGATTTATTCAAACAGTTGTGAACACCTTTCAGAAATGGGGGCTAAGGGATGGTTTTATGTCTTCTAGTAGTTTCTAAGAAAAGCATACAGCACATAAGCAAATGAGATCACATTTTATAGGGCGGAAAGAGCACCAGAGTGGAATAGTCAATTTGTGTTCTAATTTCAACTCTGGCACTTCAGTAGTTGTGTTGATTACAAGGTTCCTGGCACAGAGCTCCCAAAACCCATGGAGTTTCCTGCAATGAGAGTCATAAAACTGTCTTTTGTTATTCATAACAAGCCTTTCAAACACACCTGAGTTTATGTTAATGAGGTCAGTTTTGGAAAGGCCCTGGATGGGGGGGCTGGTTGCCAGGAACCAGGCAGGTGCTTAGATGGTTGGAATTTTCAGCCCCACCCAATGACCTCAGGACAGGGAGAGAGGTTGAAGGTTGATTTAATCACCAACGGTCAATGATTTAATCAACCATGCCCATGCAATGTTGTCTCCATAAAAACCTAAAGGTCAGATTTCAGAGAACTTCTGGATTGTTGAACACAGATATGGGAGCCGGATGCTCTTAAAGAGGGAGTGGAAGCACCCTGCTCCTTCCTACATATCTTGTCCTTATATAGCTCTTCAACTTGACACCTCATTTGTATCCTTTAATATCCTTTATAACAAACTGGCAATCTAGTAAGTAAACTGTTTTCCTGAGTTCTGTGAGCTATACTGGCGAATGATCAAACCTGAGGGGATGGTCATTAAAATTCTCTGTCGATAGCTGGTTGGTCAGAAATACAAGTGACACTGTTTCGGATTCTGTGTCTCCCTCTCTCTCTGACCCTCCCCCATTCATGCTCTGTCTCTCTCTGTCTCAAAAATAAATAAACGTTAAAAAAAAATTAAAAAAAAAAAAGGGGGCGCCTGGGTGGCTCAGTCGGTTAAGCGTCCGACTTCGGCTCAGGTCATGATCTTGCAGTCCGTGAGTTGGAGCCCTGCGTTGGGCTCTGTGCTGACAGCTCAGAGCCTGGAGCCTGTTTCGGATTCTGTGTCTCCCTCTCTCTCTGACCCTCCCCCATTCATGCTCTGTCTCTCTCTGTCTCAAAAATAAATAAATGTTAAAAAAAATTAAAAAAAAAAGAAATATAAGTGACAACCTGGATTTTTAATTGATATCTGAAGTGGGGCAGTCTTGTGGGACCACGCCCTTAACCTATAGTGATGTTATGTGCAGATAGGTAGTATCAAAATTGAGCTAAATTATAGGACACATGTCCCATCTGGTGTCTGAGAATTGCTTGGTATGGGTAAAGCTTCTCACACATCGGGTGTCAGAACTATTGAAAGTACAGAAGTTTGAGTATGACAGTAGCAGAGAAAAGAGTAGAGAAGAAACACGATAGTGTTTTTCCTTTGTAGTTACGTATCTATTCATTCATCTATTAATAAATCAAGTTGCATACAGTCTAGATCAACATAGGCTAACAACAAACAATGCCCCAAATCTCATTAGCTAAAAACAACCCAAGTTTATTTCTTCATTTACTCCATGTACCAATCTGAAATCAGAAGGGGGTCTCTGCTCTTCATGGTCATAACCAAACTAATGAAACAGAAGCCATGTACTGGGAAAGACAGATAACTGAATTATTTAATAATTATACTAACGGCTACACAGATACTAACTTCTAAGACACTTTTATCTGTAAAACTATAAGAAGTTTTGTGGAAATGCCTAGTTCCTTTTTTTTTCAATTTTTTATTTAAATTCCAGTTATTTAACTTACAGTGTAATATTAATTTCAGGTATAGAATTCAGTGATTCATCACTGACATATACTACACCCAGTGCTCATCACATGCTCATCACACTCTATATAGAGCCCATTTCTTGTTTTGCCTCTCTCTTTTTCCCTTCTATGTTCACCGTTTTGTTTCTTAAATTCCACATATACGTGAAATCATATGGCATTTATCTTTTTCTGACTGACTTATTTTTTGCTTAGCATAATACTCTCTAGCTCCATCCATGTCATTAAAAATGGCAAAATTTCATTATTTCAAAAATTCACATCTTCTTTAGTTGATAAAACATTTGGGCTCTTTTCATAATTTGGCTATTATTGATAGTGCTGATATAAACATTGGGGTACATGTGTCCCTTCAAATCAGTATTTTTGTATCCGTTGGGTAAATACCTAGTAGTACAATTGCTGGATCATAGGGTAGTTCTATCTTAACTTTTTGAGGAACCTCCATACTATTCTCCAGCATGGCTGCATCAGTTTGCATTCCCACCAGTAGTACAGGGGGGTTCCTCTTTCTCTGCATCCTTGTCAACACTTGTTTCTTGTGTTATTAATTTTAGCCATTCTGAGAGGTGTGAGGTGGTATCCCATTGTAGTTTTGATTTGTATTTCCCTGATAATGAGTGATGTTGGGCCTCTTTTCATGTATCTGTTAGCCATCTGGATGTCTTCTTTGGAAAAATGTCTATTCATGTCTCCTGCCCATTTCTTAACTGAATTATTTGGTTTTTAGGGGGTTGAGTTTAATAAGTTCTTTATAGATTTTGTGTACTAACCCTTTGTCATTTGCAAATATCTTCTCCCTTTCCATAGGTTACCTTTTAGTTTTGTTGATTGTTTCCTTCACTGTACAGAAGCTTTTTATTTTGATGAAGTCCCAATTGTTTATTTTTGCTTTTGTTTCCCTGGCCTCAGGACACATGTCTAGTAAGAAGTTGCTATGGCTGAGGTCAAAGAGGTCAAAGAGGCTGCTTCCTGTGTTCTCTAGGATTTTGATGGTGTCCTGTCTCATATATAGGTCTTTCATCCATTTTGAATTTATTTTTGTGTATGGTGTAAGAAAGTGGTCCAGTTTCATTCTTCTGCATGTTGTTGTCCAGTTTTCCCAACACTATTTGTTGAAGAGACTGTCTTTTTTCCATTGGATAGTATTTCTGGCTTTGTGGAAGATCAGTTGACCATATAGAGGTGGGTCCCTTTCTGGGTTTTCTAGTCTTTTCCGTTTTTGTGCCGGTACCCTACTGTTCTGATCACTACAGTTTTGTAATATAATTTCAAATCTGGAATTATGCCAGCTTTACTTTTCTTTGTCAAGATTGCTTTGGCTTTTTGGGGCCTTTTGTGGTTCCATAAAAATTTTAGGATTGTTTGTTGTACTTCATGAAAAATGCTGGGATAGGGATTTGATAGGGATTGCATTAAATGTGTAGGCTGCTTGGGTAGATAGAGATTTTACCAATATTTGTTCTTCTAATCCATGAGCATGGAATGGAAAAGACCAGTTTCTTTTCAGATTTATACTTCAAAAAGTTAAGAATCTCCTTGGATGTTATGATTATGGATAAGGTTAATTTTCTTTTTGTTTAGCTGTATTTTTAATACTGTGTAAGTAGTATTACTGTTGTTTATTAAAGGCAGAAACAATATAGCAAAAGTTGAATTTCTTTTTTTTTTTTATTTTTTAAATTTACATCAAAGTTAGTTAGCATATTGTGCAACAATGATTTCAGGAGTAGAATCCTTAATGCCCCTTACCCATTTAGCCCATCCCCCCTCCCACTATTCCTCCAGCAACCCCTGTTTGTTCTCCATATTTCAGAGTGTCTTATGGTTTGTACCCCTCCCTGTTTTTATATTATTTTGGTTTCCCTCCACTGTGTTCATCTATTCTATGTCTTAAAGTCCTCATATGAGTGAGGTCATATGAATAGCAAAAGTTATTTTTCCACAGTTAAGTTCTCATTCGAATGCCCCTTATTTTACTAATTTTTTAAATCTATGAATATATGTAAATATCTTTAGCCTCTTCAGTAATTCAGAATTTGATGTCTGAGTCAACATTTTATATATTCTGTATTATTATGATTTTATAATAGTGACACATATCTTTTCAAGTTTCCAGACTGAGTCATGTTATTTTTTAGTCTTTTTGTGTGCAGAAATGATTCTACTCCTTCACATTTTGTTCCTGGGATCTGGTCAGATTTATCAGCATTCTAATGGAGTCCTCGCTATAGTTTTGCACCAATATAAACAATTCTTTCTATTTTGTCTCTAATAATGTGATGCTCTATATTTTAGGGGAATTTGGGGGCTTCAATAGAATATTAAATAGGTTTATCAGCTAAGACCCTTAATTATATCTAGATTTTGTTTTTGTTTTTGATTTAATATCTTAGCTTGAGCTGCTCTCACAAAATACCATAGACTGGGTGGCTTGTGAAAAACAGAAGTTTATTTTTCATAGTTCTGGAGGCTGGGAAGTCCAAGGTCAAGGTACCAGCTGATACGATTTTTGGTGAGAACCCTCTTCCTAGTTGTAGATGGCTCTCTTTTTGTTGTATTCTCACGTGGGGGAAAGAGAGCTAACTGGCTCTCTGATCTGTTCTTGTAAGGGCACTAATCCCATACATGAGCCCTCTACCCTCATGACCTAATTACTGTCAACATCCCCACCTCCCAATACCATAGTATTGAATTAGCATTTCAACATATGAATTTTGGGGTGACATATTCAATCCGGAGCATTTGATTATGTGAATTAGTTTCCATAATTCCTATGTGGCCATACCTCATCTTGCCTTTTTTTTTTTTTTTTTCCTGAATTCTCTAAGAGTCTTTCTGGAAGTTGATTTCTGTCACTAAAGTATTTCACTGCCTAGAAAGGCGACTGTGTTGTGCATTTGCTTTTCAGAATTACTTATAAAACCCTGAAACTTCAAAGCTCGTATCTGGTTTTTATACCTTTTCAGAGGGTGACACACCTGTGATTGTGGTTCCTTGTAGGGAGGATGCATTTGTCCCTGATATTTGTCTATATTCTGTTAGCCTGTTCCCAATCTAGGGTGCCCTGAAACATTTTTTCTGACCCCCCCCCCAGGTGATTTTGTTTATCTTCTTTTTCTTTCTCTATCACTCCTTCTCTCCCTGAACTTGTTAGCTCTTCAAAAGTGCTGGTGGTTTAACTCTAAATCAAGTATACCTATTATTTCTCACTTGCCAGCAACCAAATCTGTTTACCTTACAGAAATTTATTTGATTGCTTAGAGGTTATTTTGGAAATACCATAACAAAATAATAGCTTTATGGACTTTAGAAGCACAAAATATAGAAATAAAAAGCTTTCTTTCTAATGTTTATTTATTTTGAGTGAGAGAGAGAGGGAAAGAGAGAGAGCATGAGCAGGGGAGATATAGAGAAGAGGGAGAGAGAGAATCCCAAGCAGAATCTGCATTGTCAGCACAGAGCCCAACGTGGGGCTCAGTCTCAGGATTGTGAGATCATGACCTGAGCCAAGATCAAGAGTCAGATGCTTAACTGGCTGAGCTACCCAGGTGCCCCAGAAATAAAAGCTTTAAAGAATTCAATAATATTCTTATGACTGGGGCTTTGGTCATTTTTTTTTGTTTACTACAGTTAGAAGGATTTTTTTAAAGATTTTATTATTTTTAAGTAAGCTCTGCACTCAATGTGGGGCTCAAACTTACAACCCCAAGATGAAGAGTTGCATGCTCTACTGACTAAGCCAGCCAGGCTCCCCATACAATTAGAAGTTTTTAAGAGTTGGCACTAATAAATTGAACATGAAAGTTAAAAAGCAAAAACAAAAACAAAAACATTTCTTTTTTTTAGTAATTTAAAAGTTGACTTATAGAGTTATAATTGTGATTTACAGAAAAATAATGACATTTCAAGAATCATACAGAAATATAGATTTTTAAAAAATAAACATATTCGTTGCCAGTTTCCTTTAAGATAGTATTACCACGCATCCAGTTTCACTGAGACATTCTAGTACATGCTTATTTTTCCAATGTAATTAATAGTGTACCTTTTCACTCTCAAAAGTGGCTTGGTATAAACTATAAATTATATGGTCGCTTGTAAAGGAGACTAGGCTTCTGTTTAAGTGAAGAAAATTTTCTACATCTGCTACTTTAGGTTAAACTAAAAATTTTCAAATATTCAAATAACCATAATGATATGCTAACATGAACAGACTGATGAAATATAAAGCTGTTGCTTAATCATTTTTCTTCCACCTCCAGATATGTAAAAATACTAGACTCTCCTTCCAGCAAGTGAATGATGTAAAGAGAGAAAAATTATGTCTAAGGCAAATTAAAATCTGCATTTTTACTTCATGCAGCACTTATGTCTTAGTTTTTTCTGTGTATGGTATAATTGTTTTGATGCATCATTAATTTAAAATAGAAAACATGTAGTAATACCATTGCACAGTAATGAAAAGTACACCCTGCATTTTAAATAGGCTATTATGATACTAATTAAAATATAACCAAGTAACCCTTATAGAATTCTGCTCTTCCTCAGATGAAAAAACAAAATCTACAATTAAAAAAGAAGCAAGCAATTTTATCCATTAGCCAGAGTCAGAGTGTGCACTTTAAACCTGGAGATTTTGTAGGATACACTAACAGTATTTTACACTCATAAACCAGTTTGAAGCCTGAAACACAATTTCATTTATCTTTATATTCTAAGCTTTATAGTGTCGCAGAAAGTGTCCATCTGTTCAGCTGAGATTGCTTCAAATAGTGAGTGGTCAGAAAGACTTAGATGATAAAGGTCAAAAGAGCCTCTTGACCCTGTGATACTTGCCAAAGCAATTGGAGCATCGGGACTGATATACTGTTAGATACAGTTCGCTAAAGCAGGCTCCACTTTAATTGGTAATGATAGCAAGAATACACAGTAAAGTCATTGCTGAAAGAAAACAAAAAGTATCCAATATAGTAATTTATTACCAGTCAGTGTGTTTCCCCCACCAGGTTGTTTTACCCCTGCAGTGGTGAGAGAAAGCAAAAAGGTACTCTAACACTTAGCTGAAAATGGATGCCCTGCTGATACCCGGGATGTGTGGTGGCCCCATGATTGCCCATGCCATTAGCTTGGTAATGTTGGCTCTATTGTAAACTCAGCTCCCCATGTTCTTCCTGTGCATCAGCTGCAGATTGAAGGCTTTCTCCTTTGTCTTCTATTTGTGCTGCCAATCACTCTGCTCTCCACGACCCTTTGGAGGGAGACAGTTTTTACTACCAACTATCTCCAGCAACCAAGGGCTCAAAGGATCTAAAAATGAATGGCTGGCACTTTCATTTACACCTTGTTGTTTGATTTATGCATTGTTGGGATGCTTGTTCTTTCCTATTGTTCCACCAATGGTTCTGCATACTTTTGTAAGATCTATGCATTTTGTAACTGGTATATCCCTACCTGCTTATGGTTTTCTGTAAAATGAAGTCATTTGTTATAACTGTTGAAATGTGTTTGGTGCAATATGAGCAAAGCCCCGTGTAGATCTTTTTCATTTAGTCAATCAATAAAAAAATCCTTTTAAAAATAGTTACTGGTTTCTGTCAATGAAGATAAAATTCCCATGGAGAAATATAAATGAGCTCTTTTGAACATCTAGATTTTTTTCCTTAAAAATATCTTAAGATAAACTATATATAGCATCGAGAAAAGATAGATTAAAGGAGAAAAATTTCTAATTGCAGGCACAAACATAATAAAATAAATCTTATCTCACATTTCCAGTTGTATATGGGAGATGCAGTTTGTATTTTAGTTTGTTTTTTGTGTCTGCTTTAAAGTGTCTACTTCACCCTTATTGAAGGAATAAAAATCAGTAAGCATATGGATACTCTTACCTTCCTCAAATACTTTATTTTACTTCAAGGATCACTTAATTTTAAGACTGAGAGATACCCCATTTTCCTCAGGTTATGATAGAAAATTTCTTCCAGGAATAATTATACAGAAAGCAATATTAACTTAACATTTAAAGTTAAACACAACACTTAAACTTGATTATGTTTTTATAACTGAAGGTCCAAGTAAGTGCATTAGAAGTTTGTTACCGTGTATATTTTTAATGGATAAAGTAGTCTTTCCCACATTTATTTTCCATGTATAAAATTCAACAGCATGTTATTATAATTCTCCATGAAACTTTCTTTTCAATTAAAGTTTAGACATTTTAGGTTAGATCATGGAAATTACTAAATTTTTGAAGTGTTCTTTTCTTTCTTTCTACACGCAAACATACACATTTCAGCTTTTAATTTAAGCAAACACTATTGAAGATTATTCTGAATTAAAACTAGACACATGAGCAGTTAGAAAGCTCCAGATCAGATTCAGGCTGTCCTCTACCAGCTGCTTTTATTTTGACCAGGTTCTCAGCACTGTATTCGACTGCCCCAAAGGCAATTTAGTGGGAAGCATGCCCTAAGCCAGCTCCTACCTATTTTAGAAACCAAAATGCTTTGTGCTTCAAAAGAACTAGGAGCTTCAGCTTTGAAGGCTAGAATGGAGCTTTACCACCTTTTCAAGGCCAGAGGAAGGCATTTAAGGGAAAAAATAATTCTAATATCCTGTTTCTGCACTTTGAAGGATTATTTGACTTGCTGAATTAAAGTCTTCTACTCAATAAGCACTAAGTTATTATTACATTAAGTAATTAATTTGCTGCTGGTATGGAGACCAGGCACTCATCATGCTCCATGTCTTACGTATTCATAAACCAAAAAATGTCCTAAGTCAATATCGAGGTTAGCTCTGAATTCAATTTTTTACACCAAGTATTTCTAAAGTGAAAATGTGTGAAAGCTTTTGATCCTGGATAAATGATAATTTATCATTACACTTATTAAACAATTCCTTTATTTTTCTTTCTAACTTGTATTTTCCACCTTCAAATTAAATTAAGGACAAGGCAGCAGGCACAGGGAGGAGCCTATTCATCAGGAATGTGTGTCTTATTAGGAAAATAACTAGTATGTTAGGAAAGAGGATAAACCAATGTGGGACTCTCGATCAGCTAATGGAAATGTGTATATTAAGGGAGGTAGCAGAGTTCCCAGAATAAGTTGAATCCCAATGGTAAACAGCCTCAGAGACAAGAACATAGGTAAAATAGCATTTAAGTTGTACTTTCCATGAAATTTTTATGTGGTAATGTGTATTAAATCAGTTAAAGTAGATGGCATGTCTTGATATATTTGAGAGGGGGAGAACAAATAAAACCATTTTCTTTTCCTGGATATCATGTCAGTAATATATACGGTAATTTGACTTTTTCAGGTATGGTTTGTGTTGTAATTTAAAACTTTCCAAAAAACAATGTAGCAGTATTGGTTTTCATGTATCACTAATGGATCAAGGCTGAATTTTAGGAAATGAGTGCTTGACAGTCCAGGGAGGACCCTAACATTTATGGATAGTGAAGAAACCTCTCTCACTCTTCAAACCACAGCCCTTGTGTTAGCTTCCATATTATGATGCTGCTGTTTTGTTCCTTTCTAGATCATAAAACAAAAACATGTGTGTATGTCTGTGTGTATAAATTGCTCTTTCACATAGATATGAAATTATATTAGAGACTATTCTACAAGTTGCTTTATTATGTCAAAAATATTTGGCAGACATTCTCCTATATTAGTATGTACATACAGACCTGGTTAGATTTTTACTGACCCCCCGATAAATCCTATTTTAGTTTTTTCTCTCAGAAACTATTTGATGAGGAAAACTACTGAGGGTTATAAATTAATGTGCACTCTTTACTAGTTTATGTTGTTAAAACAGACCCAGTGTTTTTTCAATTATCTGTTATTATTGCATAAATTACATTTAAAAGACAGGGATTAGTGTGGGGTGGTTACTCAGGGGCGCCTGGGTGGCTCAGTTGGCTAAGAGTCGAACTTTTGATTTCGGCTCAGGTCATGATCTCATAGTTGTGAGATCAAGCCCTTGGTCAGGCTCTGGGCTGGGGTGGAGCATGCTTAAGATTCTCTCCCTCTCCCAGTGTCCCTCCCCCATTCATGCGTGCATATGCTCTCTCTCTCTCTTTCTCTTTCTCTGTCTCAAAAAAAAAAGCAATAATAATACCAATTTAATTTATAATAATATGCCATCCCTACTATTATTAATGTGTTTCTTTTTTTCTGACAATATTAGCAAATATCACAGGTAAAGAAAAAGAAAAAATAGGAATGGAAAGAATGAAACAAATCCTCTTCATTCAAATATAATAGTGGATAATCTATATAAAACATGAATAGAACAGGAATGCCTGGGTGGCTCAGTCGCCTAAGCATCTGACTTGATTTTGTCGTGATCTCACAGTTCGTGAGTTTGAGCCCCGCCTCAGGCTCTGAGCTGGCAGGGTAGAGCCTGCTTGGGATTGATTCTTTGTCTCCCTCTCCCCTACTTTCTCTCTCTCTCTCAAAAATAAATAAATAGGGGCACCTGGGTGGCTCAGTCGGTTGAGCGTCCGACTTCGGCTCAGGTCATGATCTCACACTCCGGGAGTTCGAGCCTGGTGTCCAGCTCTGTGCAGACAGCTGGGAGCCTGGAGCCTGTTTCCAATTCTGTGTCTCCCTCTCTCTCTGCCCTTCCCTTGCTCATGCTCTGTCTCTCTCATTCTCAAAAATGAATAAATGTTAAAAAAAATAAAATATAAATAAATAAATAAACTTTTAAAATATAAAAATGAATAGAACTGAAAATCTAATGAAACAAGAAATAAAGTTAAGCATGATAGTGCTGAAACAAAATTTATGTGCTAATACAAAAAGCAAAAGTTAGAAAATAACAATGAATATAAAAATTCCATTGATATAGCAATAAAAATAAAAAGTAATAGGGATAAATTTCATAAGAAATATGTAAGAACCATATGAACACATGTTTTAAAAATCACCCAAAGACAAAAAAATGTCTTGATTCAATAACATTGTGGAATACCAGAGGGAAACCTCAGTATTTTAAAGATTTCCATAGTCACAAATCTGTAAATTTAATAACAATAACTTTCAAAATCTCCTTGGTGAATTTTTAGGACCTTAATGATTTGATTATAGAATTCTTCTGGAAGAATAAATGTATAAAATGAGGTAAAAAAAATTAGCAAAAGAGGAATGATGGGCATGGGGTTTCCTTCTCAGATATTAAGTACATCTATCTATCATCTATCCATCTATCTACCTGTCATCTGCAGTAGAGTTCAGAAGTAACTCAAGAACAGGCAAAAGATAAATGGGAAAGAAAAAAAAAAGTCTAGGAATAAGCATGTATATAAATCATAAGCTGACCTTTGGGAAAAGTGCCACTTAAAAGTGTAAAGTTAATAAGTAGCTTTTGTACAATTGAGTATAATTCTTGGATAAAATATAGAATGATATCCCTACTGTCTACCTTTCACAAAAATAAACTTCAGATGAATAAAAGTTTTAATATAGGAAGATAGATTACCAGGAGAAAATAGGTAATGATATTTTTAGTAATTGCATTGTGAAGGTCCTAAGAGTAGCAAAATTCGCAAAAGATACATGAAATAAAAGTTGTAGTTTTTACTATTTACATTTTTTTAATTGTGGAAATTCTCAAAATCTATAAATTTAAAGCCTAATGAGACTTGAAAATATTTAAATATATTTGAGGATTAGTATCTTTACATACAAAAGGGCTCTTACAAATTGATAAGGAAAAGATAAATGTAAATTAGGAACCAGGCCAAATATTAACACTTAAACTATAGAAAAATACCAGTAGTCGTTAAGTTTTTCTCACTGGAAAACATCAATACAAATTTCCTATCATATTAGTAAATATTAAAAGAAGTGCTAAAGTCTTTAATGGTAAGACAAAATAACTTAGATACATTCACTTTTGGTTAAAGTATGTTTTGAAACAATCTTGCTGGAGCATAGTCTAAGAATTTAACCGACAATTTAAATAGTTTTCCATCTGAAATTTCATTTCAAAGACTTTTAAAAAGACCTAGAAAAGCGTTCTATGACTTTAAGCGCAAACATGTTCAGAGAAGTGAAAGAAAACCGTGGTTTTCATTTGTAATCTATAGAGAAATGGCTTACTTAAGGAACACATTTGTCCTTTTCCAAATTACCCCAAATTCTGCATCAGTAAAATTTTTGAAGAGTTATAGTCCAAAGTCAGGGCAATGACATCCAAGTTTACCAGGAGCCAGGAGTGGAGGCACACTAACAGAAGCTCTGGGTAGACAGGAACCCACTGACGAAGGCAATCTGTTATGGGGCAGGTTGACTCTTGACTGACCCTGTAATTAGGTGCTTAAATGGGCTAGTGTTGTGAGGCACTTATTTTTCACTTAGGCGACAGTTTCTTAAGTGAATTTCTCTGGTCACACAAAGGTTAGAGATGGGTTTATGGAAACATGCATCACTAACACCCAAGGGCTGAATCCCAAGTTACCCTAAACAAAAGCATCCTTAATGTATTTTTTTATGTGCTGGATTTTGCTTTTTTTCAAAAAGACCTGGAATAAAACTTTCAAGTATTATTTTTCAGTATTGAATATTTACTAGAAGGAGAATGCCAAAGAGTCAGTACATTTACCCTCCACAGTTATATGACTCAGCTTGTCTGACTCTTTTAGGTACAGTGAAGTATTCTGTAAAATACCTCAGGTTTTATGATGCTTAACAGAACCAATTCCTGCTGGTGGAATGCACTGAGGCTGAGGCATGGTCAGCTTTTTTAGAGATTGGAATGGATGAAAATAGTGATGTGTGTGTGTGTGTGTGTGTGTGTGTGTGTATGTGTGTGTGTGTGTGTGTGATGATTAAGGCAAATGTTGTAAAAGAAATAACAGCATCATGAAACACCGAAGGAAAGCAAGATTACAATTAAAAAAGGAGATTAGAAAAGGGGAAGTCTCTTAGGGAGGTGAGTTTTCTTTGGGAGTAGATTTTCTGTAGATGACTACTGGGGCATTTTCAGCATAAGGACACACACAGGCAGAGAAATCAGAAAAGACTGAAAGGCCAAGACAAATGATTAATAGCAGCAGAATCAGGCAGCAGTGGCACGTGCCCATCACAATTAGAAGAGGAGGCTGGAAGGGATCTGAGTGAGGTCAATCAGACTTCAATGTGCATGCTTCAGGGACCGTGTCTGTCCTGCTCACCATTGAGTTTTCATATGGCCCAGTGCCTGGCACACAGTACATGCTTAGTGAAGAGTTGATGGGTAGATGAATAAATGAATGAGGGGACACAGTGTGAGAGACATTGAAGAAAGAGAGGGTTTAAGAGAAGAGAAGGAAAAGATGGTATTCTGATGTAAAGCCTGGTTCAGCAGAAGAACGTTGCCACCAGCGTGTTCAGGAGATGAAGCCAACTTTCTTTATTGAAGAGTCTGGTGTTGCAGGAACTATGGTTTAATACATGTTTTAGATAACAAATAATACCTCCGTGATATTTTAAAGTTAGAAACAGTTTCTGACTTTTCAGTATGCTTCCCTGAAACTTGGTGAAATGTGTATGCCAAAGAATGTGATTAGGAGGAAGTATACAACCTTGATTACAAATCTAGAAGGGTATTTCATTTGTTAAAATACTACTAAGGGCACCTGGGTAGTTCAGTAGGTTAAGTGTCCAACTTTGGCTCAGGTCATGATCTCACAGTTTGTAAGTTCAAGCCCCAAGTCAGGCTTTGCACTGACAGTGTGGAGCCTGCTTGGGATTCTCTCTCTCTCCCCCTCTCTCTGCCCCTCCTCTCCACACTCTCTCTCTCCCTCTCTCTCTCTCTCTCTCCCTCTCTCTCAAAAGTAAATAAATAAAAAAATACCACTAACCAAATGTCTTTTTTTTTTTTTTTTTACTTCCAGGACCATGTTTAAATAAACCTTTGCCATGTTGCTGTGGAGTAGAAATCTGTCATTGTTCTTTCTGGTGTGATTTTTCTATCCCAGGGTAATCCTCTGTTGTCTGTTTGAAAGGAAATCAAAGCTCTGCTAGATTGAAAACAAACCTGAGCATCTCTGACTTTGCTAAAGCACCAAGAATATTCGGCAGGGACAGACCTGCCTTTAGAGGGCACCCACTGAAGTGGCACTTGGCTTTTTCCCTCATCCCTGAAAAAAAGACTCTGTCTCATGTTCCAGTGAGAGACTGCACACACCTATCCTGTGATCTTTTTCTGGCTCTTTGTTGGTGAAGTCCTGACACTAAAATTGAATTTTTGTTCACTTCTTGTCTGAGAGTGAAAGAGAAACCAACTGCTTTCATTGGTCAGTTAGTACTATTTCATGCATTCATTTTCCTGGTTGTGTAAGAGACATAATTTTTTTCATTCCATGAATATTCTTGAATGCTATTTGCAAAATATTGATTTGCAAAGTAGGAAAAGGAGGAAGAGGAAAGAAGAAAGAGAAGGAAAAGAAGAATCTGACATGAATCCTGCTCTCAAATAGCTCACACCAGAAAATACAGTTTCTGGGGTTCAAGGAGCTTCACTTTGGGGGAAAATTAAGCTTCCACACATGAACACTTTCTGTGACTACTGTCTGAGGATAAAAGCGTGGTACAGAGGGGCACGTGGTGGCTCAGTTGGTTAAGCGTCTGACTTTGGCTCAGGTCATGACCTCACAGTTTGTGAGTTCGAGCCCCGTGTCAGGTTCTGTGCTGACAGCTCAGAGCCTGAAGCCTGCTTCAAATTCTGTGTCTCCCTCCCTCTCTGCCCCTCCCCTTCTCATGCTCTGTCTCTCTCTGTCTCAAAAATAAATAAACACCAAAAAAATTTTTTTTAAAGTGTGGTACAGAGAGTGATGGCTCAAGAGTTGAGGGAGGAGAGAGAGAATATGGGGCTGCAGTGAGCAAGGATGCAACACTGAGGGAGGTAGGATTTGGTGTAGAGCTCAAGAAGAGGACAAGGGTCACCACTGAAGAACAAGCAGAGGGGCGCCTGGGTGGCTCAGGAGCTTAAGCATCCAACTCTTGATTTTGGCTCAGGTCATGATCTCACAGTTACTGAGTTTGAGCCCCACGTTGGGCTCTGCACTAGCAGCTCAGAGCCTGCTTGAGATTCTCTCTGTCTCTGCCCCTCCCCTTCTCTTTCTCACGTGTAGAAATAAGTCAAACGTGCAGGAGGATCAGTCAGAGAAATGGGACCAACTGAAGGAGGAGGGGTAGCAAAGTTTCACAAGAGAGCGAGAAAAGGGCTTGACTGGAAATCTGGGTGTACCAACCCAGTGAGTTTGGACTTAATTCTACAGGCATTTGGGAGCTTTTGAGACTCTGAAACTAATATGCTCCAAGCATTTTCCTTTTCTTTATTTTTTATTATTTATTTATGTTTACCCTGAATTACTGCAGCAGTGCTATGCAGGCTGGGTTTGAGGCAGGCTACAAGTAAAGATGTTCTGGGAAAAGGCCACGTAAAATGATGAATGTCTATAGACTCATATTGGAAAAGATGTGGAAGGAAAGAAATGTTGTGCAGAGAACACGTTTTCATTAGTATAAAGAAGATCTCAGATGGACATGTAAAAACACTTTTATTTCTCCTCAATTATAAGATAATTTGTCCAGTATAAAACTAATAAGGATGCAGCAATAAAAAAGAGTACAGTATTTATATGTACTACAACAGGAATGAATCTCACAGCATTATGCTAATGTGAAAGAAGCCAGATGCAAAAGTCCACATATCGAATGATTCCATTCACATAACATGTCCAGAAAAGGAAAAGTCCTTTCTGGAGGCAGAAAGTGTATCAACGGCTGCCTGGGAGAAGGGATAGGAATGGGTTGTGGCAGCAAATAGTCCCAAGGGATCTTTTTGGGGTAATGGAGATGTTTTAGAACTGGATTGTGGTAATGGTGGCACAGCTCTGTAAATTTACTAAAGATTATTGAACACTTACAATGATGAATTTTATGGTATGCATATAGCACTTCAATAAAGGTGTTAAGAAAGACAAAAGAGATTGTTAAAACATGAGTTTGGAGTTAAAATGGCATGGCGCTGCATGTGAGGCTTTAATTTTTATACAAATTAAGTAATAATAAAGCATAACTTAAAGCCAGGCAACAGCGATGGATGCATTGAAACAATAAAAAAGAAGGATGCATTGAAACAATAAAAAAGAAATAAGCAAGCAGCCTGAACATGAGGATGGATTATATTCCCAAAGTTTATAAATTGGTTGCTTGGAGCTTTGACTGCATTTTTTCTACAAAAAAAAAAAAAAAAGGCAACAATGGCATCAAGGGTGTTCAATTTCTAGGCCAGCTCATTAAACTTCCTTCCTGTCTGTGTGGACGTAGGGCTATAGAGGGTTAGGTAAAACTTGCCCCAAGGTACCATTAATTTAACATTTTCTTAAGTGAAGGGATCTACCTGAGTTTGCTCCATAAGCTGATATCTGAGTTGAAAAATAGTCTTATAGGTATAGTTGTGTTTCACAAACTGTTGGCATATTTATTATTCATAACTGTTTCCTAATCTGCCTTTATAGCATTTTTAATATAGTTATCATATTTTCTTAATATTTCTAATAAATTCTTTTTCATTTATTCATTTTATTTTTGCTTTTTTTCTTTCATATCTTCTTGTTCATTTTTGTATTAATTCTTTAATTTTTTTTGTTCATTTTTGTCAGTTTATTCTATGGCATTGATTTCACCTAGAGTAGATATATGTCGCAGCTTTTATTTTTTAGCTGTCTTTCTGATTATTAGTTTTCCTACACTTTGGTATTTTGGTTTACAAGCTAATATCTAGAGGAGATTTTTTTTTCTTTTGTGTTTTGATGTTTTTTATTTTTCTCTCTCTCCCTCTGTGCTCAGCTGATATTCTCTGTTGGTTTTACTGTTGCTTTTGTCTACTTCCTCAAGGTCCTGAGTTCAGAATGAGGCCTGAATGGTACTGATATTGGGTGTATGTCTGTCTAATCACTGAACTAGCTTTTGGGTTGATTCAGATACAAGTGATATCACAATTTTTCTAGGTCATCCACCCTTGCCCCCAGACCTGACATTATCCTTAGGAGTCAAATTCTAAAGCCCAATCACCTGCTTGTAGATCTGATCTCAGGAGACCTACGACTTTAGCTCCATTCAGCATTTTGTGTTTCTGTTCTGTGTTTGGTCCTCAGAGATGTTTACTTTCTTTTTGAGCTTGGCTAACCCTTCTTGTGTGCCTTTTAAAAAAATATTTCATCTATTATTGGTATACCTTTGGAAGAAATAGTTTGCTTCAAATTCTATACACACACACACACACACACACACACACACACACACACACTGGAATACCGCTAGAAAATGAAAAAGAATGAAATCTGGCCATTTGCGACAACATGGATGGAACTGGAGGGTATTACGCTAAGTGAAATAAGTCAGTCAGAAAAAGACAGATATCATATGTTTTCACTCATATGTGGAATTTGAGAAACTTAACAGAAGAACATGGGGGAAGGGAAGGAAAAATAAGTTACAAACAGGGAGACAAACCATAAGAGACTCTTAAATACAGAGAACAAACTGAGGGTTGATAGGGGTGGGGGGTTGGGAGGGTGGGGAAAATGGGTGACGGGCATTGAGGAGGGCACTTGCTGGGATGAACATTGGGTGTTGTATGTAAGTGATGAATCATGGGAATCTACTTCCGAAGCCAAGACTACACTCTATATACTGTATGTTAGCTAATGACAATAAATTATTTTTAAAAAAGTCAACTTATATTTTTAAAACCTCTACATTTTTTCATAAAGCAAAAGCAAAAAAACTATCTGAAATTTTTAGTAGAAAAGATGTAGGCAGGTAGCATAATTTCTTTTTTTATAGAGGTACCATGTCCTCTGCTTTTTGTGGCATAAGTTTTGAAGATAACTTCTTATATGTTAGATTATATATTCATCTACACTGTAAAATTATTTCTCAGAAAATTTTCTACTTCAGGAAATTACGTTATCTTTTCAGTAAAACTTTTATCATCTTTTATTGAAAAACTTTTATTGTCATAAATCTTTTGATGTGGATACTTTCCCTTGAGGATAGACACATTTTGTAAAATTCCTAGTATTTTTTTCTTGCATAAGCTACACCTGTAATACATCAACTGTGACTTCCAATTTTTGTTTATTTGATGAATAGAAATAATTTAGAAATTTTCAGAGCAACTAGCAGAATACTTGTATATATTTTTATGATTATGTTCAAATCTATTAAAGTGGCTTCATCCATATCTCATTAGCCAGTAGTTTTTAGAGTAACCCCTCACCATAGAGTCTTTCAGATTACCACACTTTATTTTTTTAGGTACTATATTTTACATGCAGAGTGCTTCAATGTTTACATAACTTATTAAAATATGCAATTAAAGTTATAAGTACACCTGGGAAAAGAGGGTTGAGAACAAGAAGAGGTGAAATTACTGAAAAGGAAATATTCTAGTTCCTGTGATTAGCACACAGAAAGTAGAAAGTTATCTATCAGTAGTCAGAGGAATTGGAAATGACAAGTTCATCTGATGAGTTAACTATTAAAACTATTAAAAATGAATTTTATTTTTAACTTTAAAAATGAAATTAAATTGTTGAAGTAATGTAATTTATTTTATATTAACTAAGTTTAGATTATGATTACAATTATACACTAATTCTTTTTTTCTAATTAATTTATTTTTGAGAGAGAGAGAGAGTGTGGGAGGAGAGGTGGAGGGCAAGAGAGAGGGAGAGAGAGAATCCCAAGCAGATTCCTTACTGCCCAGCACAGAGCCTGAAGCAGGGCTCAATCTCATAAACCTGTGAGATCATGACCTACGCTGAAACCAAGAGTTGGATGCTTAACCAAATGAGCCACTGAGGTGCCCCACACACTAATTCTTTAAATGACTATAGAACAAATTGTGTGATTTGTCTTGTGTAATTTTTTTTCTAATTTAATTGTATGGCACACGATATGTCACCCTTCATTTTTGAATCTCATAATATATAGAGTTATTTTATAAAAAGTATTGAAAAGATAAGTTTCCCACAGGCCTCTCTTATATACTTTATATTAAAAGATTTGTCATTTGAAGCATCTGAATTAATTTTCTCTTCTTCACTTGTTAACTGGTCTCCTCTGCTGGATCCTTGTCAGTGGCATTGGGTGTGGCGCAGATAGTTCTGGCCTCCCTGTCTGCATGCAGTGTAATCATTCATTTTTGTTTTTATTTCTATTATTTTTAATTTTTTTAATGTTTATTTATCTTTGAGAGAGAGAGAGAGAGAGCGCATGGGGAGGGTAGGGGCAGAGATAGAGGGAGACACAATCTGAAGCAGGCTCCAGGCTCCAAGCTGTCAGCACAGATCCCAATGTGGGGCTCCAACCCAGGAATGGTGAGATCATGACCTGAGCTGAAGTCAGACGGCTTAACCGACTGAGGCAACCGGATCATTTACTTTGATTTTTAACCGCATTTGCCATCTACTCTGTGATTGGATTGCATCATTTGATAATCAGTGACAGCCTGACTAATGGGTGGAGGTGGGACTTTATGTTAGAAAGGAGGCCGTGTTTGGGTCCTGGTTTTATAAGTGATCAGTTCATTAGGGAATGTTTTTATGTAATGATGGCTTTTTCATTTTTATACATTTCAATGAATATGGTGTTTCATACAATGAATGCTTAGCTAATGAGACTCCTTTGTACATCTTAGAAATCATAAATAAGAAACATTATTCTATTCTTGGGGAAATTTCAGTCATATAATATCATCAGAAGAATAGTCAGGGGGAAAAAAAAGTACTTGGAAACCCTGACTTGGCTATTTAGCAAAAGGCTAACTGAGCAACTCACTTTACTTCTCTATTCCTCATTTTCCCTTTGTTTAAGATCAGATAATTTCTAAATTCTTCCGGCTCTAACACAGCCAGATTCCAAGAATATTTTTGCAGCTATCATCTATATGTTTTTTCACATAATGTTTAAATATTTAAATTAATTACTATTGCACAAAGTCACAAAAGTGAGAAGATGAAGGTGGTTCTAAGCATCAGTTTTACCAAACTTATTTTGTGGTTGTGGTAGGTTGGGCAGGTCAGATTCTTTCACAACAAACTCAGTGGGGGATCCAATATGTTTTCAGAGAGAAGTTTTATCAGAACATGTTGTCAGACAGTGCATTTCCACCTTCAAAGGCAGGGGGTAAAACCAGTCTTGTTTAACCATTTTGTCTTTCTGAATCAGATAGAAAAAGATGAGGCACAAGCTGAACACAGCAGGACACAGGAAAAAAAATAAATAAATGAGTAGACTTTTTAAAATAAAGATGTTAGACTTATACCTTAACATTTATTACATTTTTTCCCCTAAACTTTTGGGTCTTTTTGCTTCTCCTTTTTATGTGTATATTAGGTTGTTGAGAGTTTGAATTTTGTGTTGTTGACCTTAGTTTTACTTGTCATTTATTTGGGTTCTTGCGGGTAGTGGAAGAATAATTTGTGTTCCGCTGGCCATCTGGGATTCTACTTGCAGACTTTCTGACTCAGTAGCTTTTCCCAAAGTCTGTGTACTCAAACAAAGAGCTGGGCTCTGTGTGCCACTTCCTACTCCCCACCTGCTGTTTAGAGCATTCACATGTAGATATATCAATACCATTTTACTCCCCAGGCTCACAAAGTTCAGAGGTTGGAATGGACCATTGTCCCTTAGTGCTACCCTCTCACTGTCCTGATTGTTAACAACACCTGTCCTGCTTCAACCTGGAACTTCAAACAGTGGAACAAAAAGCGATGGGATGTTTGGGAAAATACTAGCACCTTCTCCATGTGTGCAAAGCCTGGACAACACATTTTGGGAAACTATCTGTCAGGCAATCACAGGGCATTCTATAAACAATACATGAACTTATAACTTAAAATTTATATTTAGCCCTTACATTTTTGCAGTGCCATAGATTGAATGAAATACTTTTCATATGTAGTTACTTGCTCTAGACTTTTTAATTGTAATCAGACTGATGAATGTCTCTAAAACAGTTCTGTTAAAATGATGGTTTATATAGACTTTATCATTCTAAAAGTAACATAATTATATTTATATTTTTGCACAATATTCAGTCATGATTTAGCATTCTACTTTGAATAGAATCTGCATTTGTGGAACATATAGTATATATACTACCATACAAATATGAATATAAATAAGGTTAACATTTTTTATAGCCTCTGCTAAACATTACTAAAAATTGTGCATGTCCAATCTATTAATGTGAAAACAAGAATTATTATTATTGGCATTTGTTGTCACTCCATATTACTTAGGTTCAAAATGATGCTAATATTGTTTTTAAAGTCCTTTGGTGACATGACTTTAAAAATATACTATTTTTAGTAAAAATAGTAAATATTTTTTAGTAAAAAAATATACTAAAAATATACTAAATTTTAGTATACTAAAAAATATACTAAAAAATGTACTAAATTTTAGTATACTAAAATATACTAAAATATATACTAAAAAATAGTAAAAATATACTATTTTTAGTAAAAATAGTAAACATTTTTTTAGTAAAAAAATAAAATTTTTAAGAATTCTTAAAAATTTTAATTTTTTTAATTTATTTTTTAAAGTTGTATTTATTTATTTTGAGACAGTGAGAGACAGCATGAGCAGGGGAGGGGCAGAGAGGGAGAGAGAATTCCAAGCACTGACAGTGCGAAGCCAGATGTGGGGCTCCAACTCATGGACCATGAGATCATGACCTGAGCAGAAATCAGGAGTTGGGACACTTAACCGAATGAACTGCCCAGGTGCCCCAAGGTTTAAAAATTTTTAAACAATGATGATTATAGAATTATAATTATAGAATTATAATATTCAATCATTTAAAATATAGCAACGTTTTATACTTATAATCTAAATTGACTTGTTTCCAAATGAAAACCAGCTTCGTTGTATGTTAAAAAAAAAAATTGGAATAATGTTTATGATTTGAAAATTTTCTGAAGTGCCCAGTTGCTTCTGAGGCTTAAGGTGATCATATTTAGGGACAGAAATGTAGGATCTTTGTTTACAGCAGTGCAATTGGTCTATTTTGGCTGTATGGATCACAAAATACAAGGACAAGACCAGACCAGGGAGCATGTCATATTGCTAGAATCATGGCTACGATTTTGATTGTCCTAGTAATTGAGGAGTCTAGACACTGGCCAGAGATTATAGCTTTGGGGAAGTGGAGCTACACAGGAGTGTGGCAGTCTGTCTTCCACATGCTTGATTAACCCATAATTCATAAGTAATCATAGCTACAGTTTGTTAATAGGTGACTTCCTCGCTTAAACACCCCTTCGAGGCTCATAACTGCGATTAGAATAAATCTGAGACTCAACAGAGTTTGCAAGGCTTTAATGTAATCTGTCTCCTGTCCTGTCTGGCTCATCCTCCACTCCCATGTTCTGCTCTCCAGGAGTACTAAAATTGCCACAGTGCATGCTCTCTACACGTATCCTTACCCCTCCTCCAGCCATCACTCCAGGGGTCCTCTCATGTTTTTCTCTTTGCCTAGAGTACCTGGTCTTGCATTTTTCTTTAGTTCATTTCTCCTGAATCTTTCAGATTGCAGTCTGTTGTCACTTCTTAGACTCCTTGTGTTATCAAGGCCGGATGTGAGGTACCTGCTCCAGACCTTCATAGTTTCCTACATTTGTCCTTACTTTGTCCTTATCCTAGCTATGTCGTTCTTGCTGGGACCTACCTCTCTCCCCTCTGAGTGTAAAAAGTGGGAGCTGCATCTTTGCAGATGCTGAGTCTTGTTCTGTATTCTGTGGACAGCTACTCATACCAGGTTCTACTCAGTAGGCACCCAGCAAGAACCTCCTGAATGTCTGCTGAATGAACAAAAACAGAAATAAACCCAAAACATGGATCTGGGAATGGTAGCCTCCAAGAACATGTGCCTCTCAGTTAGAGAAAATGATACTGAATATTTTTAAGACTCTTGATACATGTCATCATGTTTTGGAAAAAGAAGAAGGCCATCTAGATGTCATCAGAGTCCTGTTAAAATGAACACTGAACAGCATGGGATACTCTACTTTTGGTTTGTTATAAGTCTGAGAAAATTTTAGCAAATTTAAGGGTTCAAAACCAGTATACTATGTAAAATTTTATACTTGTTTCCTTTTTATTGAGACAAATGGCTGAAATACTATCCCCCGCTGTGATATTTTTGGTTTTATTGCTCATTTTATTTCTTGAAATATTAGTATTTTACTATTAATTTTTATGAGTTGTTTATATACCTAAAATATTAACCTTTGATTATTTATCTAGTAAATCTTCTTACACTTCTAAATTTAATCTGGTTAATGTATTTTGGGGGGAGTAAAGCACAATGTTAAAAACATCTAGATAGCCTTATTATTTTTCAAATATAATTTTGTTTAGTATGGTAAAAATGCAGGTTTTTGTAGAAATTTGAAAAATCGATATAATCAAGGGGCACCTGGCTAGCTCAGTTGGTAGAGCATACAGCTCTTAATCTCAAGGTTGTGAGTTCAAGCCCCATTTGGGTGTAGAGATTACTTAAAAATAAAATCTTTAAAAAAATAGACAAATTAAAAGGAGATGTTAAGAAATCTCTGCAATTTTATAGAAAATGGAATTGTGCTTTTTAAATCTAGGTATTTTTCCATAGAAAATATATGTGAATTTCTTGCTATGGCATTATATACAAAAACTCTTTTTAATAGCTGCTTAGTATTTTAATGTGTGCAGATATCATAATATATTTAGCCAAATCTATACTATGGGACATTTATTTTCAGCTTATTGCTGTAGAAAGTTCTACAATGAATATTCTTTCTCATGTAATTTTGTGTATCTTTGTAATTTGACACTTAGAACAAATTATTTTTAAAACAATTTCTATATTCAGTGGTATATAATATGTTTTTTTAAAGTTTATTTATTTTGAGAGAGAGAGAAAGAGAGAGAGAGATCATGCATGCATGCACACAGAAGAGCAGGGGAGGGTCAGAGAGAGAGGGAGAGAGAGAATCCCAAGCAAGCTCCATGGTGTCAGCACATAGCTAGATACAGAGTTCGATCTCATGAACCATGAGATCACGAGCCAAAATCAAGAGTCAGATGCTTAACCAAGTGAGGGACCCAGGTGCTCCAAATGGTATATATATTTTAAAGTTGTTGATACACTGCACCAATTGCCTTTCATAAAAGAGGTACCAATTTACACCCATTGTATAATGTAACAGAGCGCCCATTTTCTCTATTGCTTATTGAAACGAAATACAGTAGTTCCTCCCTCATCCGTGGTTTCACTTACCCATGGTTCAGAAGCAGATGATTCTTCTCCTGACATATTATCAGAAAGTCAATGGTAACCTCAAACTATGCCACAGTGCCTATGTCATTTGCCTCATTTTACTTCCTCTCTAGGCATTTTATCATCTCACATTATCACAAGAAGTAGGGTGAGTACTGTACAATAAGAGATTTTCAGAGAGGGACCACATTCACATAACTTTTATTGCAATATATTCTTCTAAAGTTCTATTTTATTATTAGTTATTATCATTAATCTCTTCCTGTGCCTAACTTACAAATTAAACTTTATCATAGGTATGTATGCATAAGGAAACAGTAAATACAGGTTTCAGTGCAATCTGTGATTTCAGGCATCTACTAGGAGTCTTTGGAACATATATACTATGGATAAGGAGGAGCTACTGAATTTTAATTTTTGACACTATTTACAAACCCAATTTTTATCTATCAGTGGGGCTAATAAACATTTATACTCCCTGGGTATCTGACAGTCACAGATACAGATTCTCTTTTGAAGAATGCATCTTCAACCCATGACTCAAAGGATTCTCACTGATAACATTTCACGCATGCATACACACAGTTACAAAACATAAGGAAACAGAAAAGCACCAGCAAAATCAAAAAGCAGAGTCACACAAAGATTTTAAAAATAGGAATTACAGATACACCATACAAAAATAAGTACTTTTAAAAAAAAATAAAAGCAGGGCTCCTGGGTGGCTCTGTTAAGTGTCCGACTCTTGGTTTTGGCTCAGGTCATGATCTCACAGTTGGTGGGTTTGAGCCCCACATCAGGCTCCACACAAAGTGTGGAGCCTGCTTGGTATTCTCTTCCTCTCTCTCTGCCCCTCCCCTGCTTGCTCTCTCTCTCTCTTTCTCTCTCAAAATAAATAAAGAAATAAACATTTAAAAAATAAATTAATAAAAATAAAGGTTTAAAAATATGAGTAAGAAATAACTGTAAAAATGTGTTTTTTTAAAGGGACCAAATAGAACTTATAGAGATTAAAATGCAAAAATCAAAATTAAAAACTCAAGGGGAAGTTAAATGTGATAGTAGAGACAGGTAAGAAGAAAATAGGCAAGATAAAAGAGAATTCTGAAGTGATGCTCAGCATGTGGCACAGAAAGACACAGAGATTAAAAAAAAATGAAAAAAGATAGAGTGTCTGACAAACAGCCAGCTCATCAAAGTCCTGTACAGAGTTCATGGGATGGATAGAAAAAAATATGCAAAAAGGTAAGTCTGAGAACTTAACAAAATTAAAGATAGGAATACTCAGATACAATGTAGGATTGGGGGAAAGCATCCCCACCTAAAAAGAATTCTAGTGATTCCATGATTCTATGCAGAATATTAAAGACAAAAAGATCTAAAAAGCAGCAGAGAAAAGACAGATGGAGTGACAGACTACCAGCTGACACCTCAACCGCATTAAAGGAAACCAAAAGACTACAGAATAATGCCTTCAAAAATGCTGTGAGAAAATAAGTCCAATTAAAATAGTATACTCAGTGAAGTGACCTTCCAAGAGAAACATTATTCCATTGAGATGATCTACAAAGTCAAAATTTGATTCTTTGAAAAGAATATCAAAATTGACAAACTTCTTTGTGGATCCTGAGAAACTTAACAGGAGACCATGGGGGAGGGGAAGGAAAAAAAAAAAAGAGGTCAGAGAGGGAGGAAGCCAAAACATAAGAGACTCTTAAAAACTGAGAACAGAGGGTTGATGGGGGTGGGAGGGAGGGGAGGGTGGGCAATGAGCATTGAGGAGGGCACCTGTTGCGATGAGCACTGGGTGTTGTATGGAAACCAATTTGACTATAAATTTCATATTTAAAAAAACAAAAAAAAATTGACAAGCTTCTGGCAAGAAAAAAAAACAACAAAAGCAACAAACTAATATCAGAAATGAAAACAGACCCATAGCTACAGAAAGTTTTAAAAAAAATGATAAGCAAATAATATAAAAATCCCTCTGAACAATCATTAAACTAGCAAAAGAAATTAAGCATGGTCTAAGTAAGCGTAAGATACAATCTGGAACTTGACAAGCATCCTCAAATTTATATGAAAGAATAAAAGATCATAGGAAGAACAAGATAGGAGAACCTATCCACCCGATCTGAAGTCTTTTTGTAAAGCTATGGATACTATGGAATGTTCTGAATCCAAGGTAAATTGATTCAAGTCCCAGGCAGCAGATCAGTGAGAAAAGAAGAGATTCACAAATGATATTGGAATATTGGATATCAAGGTAAAAAGTATAAAAATAATTTCCTAGTGTAAGCACACCACAAAAATGAAAAAGTATTAAAGAATCAAAAAGTGTGTGAAACTTTAAATTTTGGGATAAGTATATGCGAATGTTTTTATTTCCTCTGAATAGGGAAAGTTTTCATTTTTCTTTGTAAAGAAGACACAGAAAGTATAATCTTTAAAGTAAATGTTTCCTAAGTTTGACAGTAGTAAAATAGGAACTCAATGTTTATCAGAGAACACTTTTAAAAAATAATGTAAAGACAAGCCACAAATAGAAGGTATGTGGATCACATAACCAGCAAAAGATAACTTCTGGAATAAATACATAACCCTAAAATCAATAAGAAAAGGATAAATAGAAGGTTTACAAAAGCCACAGGTAGGTACTTTATAGAACAATCATGAAAAGGCCAATGAACTATTGCCTTGATACTCAGTTAATGGTAATAATTAAAGAAATGAAAATTAAAACTGCAAGGGATACCAAATTATACCCCCTATATTGACAAAAATAAGATCCTGTATTAATGATGATGTGGCATATGGAAACTCATCATACAATGGTACTGAGATTCACAGATTGGTATAAAACACTTGGAAGAAGAATTTGGGATAATCTCCTAGTTAAAGAAGTGCATGTCTTATGAATTATCACTGTCACTCTAGAAATTTTTGCAAATGTGAACCAGAAGTCTTTACCAGAAGAATATTCACTGTAGCTTTTTTTTTTCTTTTTGCAATAGTAAATCTTGCAAATAATTTAAATGGCCACTTAAAAACAATAGATACATAAACTGTATTATCATATAGCATATAGCATAATATTTTACAGCAGCAAAAATGAAAGAACTACAGCTATAATCATCGAATCTTAGAAATATAAATTTCAGCATAATAAAGCAAATTGGAAAAAATGTTAATATTTATATCAAAATTCAAAAAAAAAACAAAAAAAATAGTCAGTTGGACTATTTAAGGTTAAGACATTAAATGAAACCAAAGAGGGACGCCTGGGGGGCTCAGTTGGTTAAGTGTCCAACTTCAGCTCAGGTTATGATCTCAAGGTCCGGGAGTTCAAGCCCCGCATCTAGCTCTGTGCTGACAGCTCAGAGCCTGGAGCCTGCTTCAGATTCTGTGCCTTCCTCTCTCTCCACCTCTCCCCCCTCTCAAAAATAAATAGACATTAAATGAATGAATGAATGAATAAATAAATAAATAGATAAATAAATAAATAAAAACAAAGAAATCATAAACATGAAATTCAAGATATTGGTTACCTCTGAAAGTAGTCAAGGGTATAGAATCAGGTCTGGTTCTATTTTTTAGTTGGATGGGGGCACTTTGTTAACATTCCTTTAATATTTCATAAGCATTATTTACTATGCAACGTATAAACTATAGAAAGAATAACATAGGACAAAAATGTAGCGCAATGAATTACCTCAAAGCATACACCTACATAATCACTACGTAAATTACTACGTAGATTAAGTAATAAAATATTCAGCACTGTGGAAACTATGTCCTTCCTATCCTCAAAAAGTAACTACTATCCTTATAGATTTAATATCTGTGCATACATCCTTAAACCCTAGGGTGTTTTGCCTCTATTTTTTTTGTTTGTTTATTGAGAGAGTGGGGGAGGGGCAATGGACAGGAAAAGAAAGAATCTTAAGCAAGTTCCATGCCCAGCATGGAGCCCAACTTGGGGCTCCATCTCATGACCAGTCTCCAGATCATGATCTGCGCCTAAATCAAAAGTAGGTTGCTTAAATGACTGAGTCACCCAGGTGCCCCTGCCCCTGTTTTCTTCAAACTTAACATGAATAAAGTCATACGGTTAATTATTTTGTGTCTGGCTTCTTTGGTCAACATTATGCTGGTAGAATCACACATTCTCCACATTGTTGAATGTCTATAGTTTTATCATTTTCACTGTTGCTTATTTTTTCATTGCCTGGAACATCACAATGTCTCTATTCATTCCATTGTCGGTGGGCATTTAGGTTGCTTCTAGTCTGGGGCAATTATGAATAATGATGCTATATAGTTATGCCCATGTTTCTTCATATACAACATTGATGTTAGGTCCTAAAAGAACTAAATTAATGGCTTACATGTTATTTTGTATGTACTAAACATTACATAATAATAAATAATGTAAGAAGCCTTCTTTGCCAAATTAGTAGGTAATGAATGCTATTACTATTTTAGTTTCACATTTTGGTTACTACTGGTAGTAAATGTTTTATTCTTTTTTTCTTTTCCTACTTTAATTTGGACGTTATTTTTGTGAATTGCTATTGATGTTACTTGTTCATTTTTCAAACTGTATGGTACTATATTTTGATTTGCAAAAATCGTTTATTAATAATTATACTAAACTTTGTACTTATTAATGGAAATACATTTATTTTTTTTAATTTGCCCCATTTTCACCTTTAAATTGTTTTAATGGTTGGTTTTTTAAGCTTTCTTTTTTATGGTCATAAATTAAAGATATCAATGCAAAAAATTGCAAAAAACCCCTAAGGTATAAAAACCCTTTTAATTCTCTCTTTCCAATTAACTATTGTTAATTTTGGTGCATGCCTTTTATGACTGTATATAAAACATATATTTTATATATATAGCGTGTGTGTGACTATATATTATATATATTTATGTTGACTATATATATTAACTGTACATAATGTATACATACATTTATTTATATATTAAATATATGTGTATATATACATATACTTACGTATATTTATATCAATATATAAAATTATATATTCACACACACGTAGTTTTACAAAAGGAGGATTATTTTTTCTGCTTAACAGAGCACACAGCACATTTTTTCCTCAATAAATAAAGTTTTACATCATCATTTTAAAATATTTTAATGTTGAGGCACTTGGGTGGCTCAGTCAGTTAAGCATCCGACTCTTGATTTCAGGTCATGATCTCACAGTAATGAGACGGAGCCCCACTTTGGGCTCCCTGCTCAGTGCAGAGCCTACTTGATATTCTCTCTCTCTCTCTCTCTCTCTCTCTCTCTCTCTCTCTTCCCCTCTCCCCATTTGTTTTTTTTTTTCTCTCTCTCTAAAATAAAAATTTTTAAACATTTAAAATATTTTAATGGTAATCCATTACATACATACGTTAATCGTTCATTCAACACATACTGACTGAGTTCCTTAGTAACTGTATAGCAGCATCATTTTATAGGCCTTGGGGGCAAAACAATGCACAGAATTCCTGCAAAGGTGGAGTCTGAATGCTACTGGGGAAAATATACAGTAAACAAATAATATTTTATGTTATACAAGGTAACCAGAGGTACTAGGAAGAAAAAAAAGCAAGAAAGAGGATGGAGACTAATGGGTGTGAGGGGAGAGGGCACTCAAGGAAGGCCTCTTAATGAACAGAAACATAACTGAAGTATGAGAGCCCACCATGCCAATATTTTGGGCAAAATCATTTTAGGCAGAGAAATAATAAATGCAAGTTTGTTAGGCAAAGCTTACAAAAAAATAGTTATATGATATTGGTTAACATTTAGGTTACTTCCAAATATTTAAAATTTTAAACAAATTTGGTGAGAAAATTCTTGTCAAGACTTCCTAAATTCTTGCAGATGTTCTATTCTTCTCCTTAATTTTCAAACCCACTTTTTCCCTGTTGTATATTCATGGCTATGCTGATATGAAAACATGAAATCATATATTAGAGGACACAAACTGATGCCGTCTTGCTCCATAGGCCTAATTCACATTTTTTAAGAGGAAAAATAAAAGTCTTAGGAAGAAAAAATAACTTTTTATGAAATATTAGAATATAGAATGTTTAATTTAGAGGGGAATGTTTAGAGCTAAGACAAAAAAAATTGAAATGACTTGCCTTTAGTTGTACTGCTACTTAATACTTTCTTTTTATGCCATTTTAATATCATAGACACTTTAATAAAATCACTTAAAAATAAGAACTTTGAGGGGCGCCTGGGTGGCTTGGTCGGTTAAGCGTCCGACTTCGGCTCAGGTCATGATCTCACGGTCCGTGAGTTCGAGCCCCGCGTCGGGCTCTGTGCTGACAGCTCAGAGCCTGGAGCCTGTTTCAGATTCTGTGTCTCCCTCTCTCTCTGACCCTCCCCTGCTCATGCTCTGTCTCTCTCTGTCTCAAAAATAAATAAACGTTAAAAAAATTAAAAAAAAAAATAAGAACTTTGACACACATATATTTTTTTAAATCTCCTTTAGGTTGCTGATGTCAAGCCTTTCTCAGGACCTTTTAATGTCTTGCCTGTGAAGACAAGATGGAGTGACATTGGCTTTCATATCCTTCTATTTGACCTGGAAAACCTTGTTGAACTTTTGCTGCCAACTCCAGTCTGTGACGTTGACCCTTCCAATTCATTCTATGGTAGTGAGATCCTGAGAAGAGCCAAAAGCACAGTTGAGAAGAAAACACTGACTCTGAAAAGAAATAAAACTGCCTCTGGTTCTCTCTCAGCAGAGGCACAAGCCAAGCCTGTCAGTGAGAACCCAGCCCAGGGAGAGAATACTGCCAAATCCTTAGGAGATAATGAAGGTATTAAAAGGCAGAAGAAAATAAAGAACTCCAAAAAGATGCACCCCAAGCCATCAAGAAAAGTGGATGCCAACATCACGATAGACACAGCTAAATTGTTCCTCTCTTGCTTTTTGCCGTGGGGAGTAGATAAAGAATTTGATAATCTGTGCATTAAGCATCTAGATATTTTAAAGCTTCAGGGTTCTGTTTCTTTAGGACTTGCCTCAAATGAAGATCACTTCTCATTGATGCTGCCAGGTTGGGATTTATGCAATGCCGAAATGAAGAAAGACTATTCAAAAGTAAATTTATTTTCCAAAAAAGTTTTGGACTTGTCAAATAAATACATGTCCACTCTTCCAAATCAAGTTGGGATGCCAAGAGGACTGGAAAATAATTGTGATTCTTCACAAGAGTCAAACACCCTAAACACTATAGTTTATTTATTGAACAGACTATTTGCAGTTAATAAGTTAGTTAACACACCTTTAGAGTTGGCATGTGGAATTGACAGGTAAGACATGCATAAAGATTCTGACTATTGTTATTTGGGACATTAAAAATTATCATTATTTGCTGTATTCATCTCTCTAACCTCCCGCCCTCCTTTCCATCCTCCTTTCTTTTAGTCTCCTAAGTGAAGACTAAATATGCAGCAACTCCTTTAGCTTAAAACACATTTAAGAAAAATCTTCCTATTAATTCATTGAGATTAGAGGATAATCTGGGCAATAAATCTATATATTTTAAAATTTATTCATTCAACAAATATATATTGCTTTCATAATATGTGCCAGGAAAATCATAGTGTTGGATGATGAATGAAATAATAGATAGGTAGATAGAAAGATGGATGATAGATAGATTGATTCATACACACGTTGAAATCCATTTTACTTGCTGTGAATTAAATATGAACAAAGAACATTTAAGTAAATGCCAATAATAATGTATTTCATATATCATCAGAAAAAGTTTTAAAATTTCATACCTGAAATCCCATTTAATTTATACTTTGGTGTATTAAACTAGAGGAAGCTATCAGTAATTCATTTACAAAAAGTACAGTTTAGTAAAAATAGCTATTGTTTTTTGCATGTTTAATATCTATTAGTCACCATGTAAGCACTTAGATGATTTCATTTAATATGCAAAGCTGGCATATAGGTATTATTAATTTGCTCCTTGTAAAGATGAGGGCATTGAGTCTTGAGAATTTAACTTCAAGACAAATTCACCTCCTTAGAGGCTGATTCAAAGCAGAGCTCCATTCTAATTCCAGAGCCGCATTAATTACTAAACTTAACTCTGTGTGTTTACCTTCTTCCACTGCTAAAATTAGTACAGCTTTTCATTGTATGATGTTAGAGGATTGAATTCAGGTGCTTACTGAATATATCCTTAGCACTAGCCTACAGAGGAAGTATAAATAAATGTCTCTTTTGGGTAGGAACTAATTCAAATGATAAAAATAATACACATGAAATAAATAGAAGCACTGAAGTAGGGCAAAGGAATGAAGAAAAATATTTGTAGTATAGATAAGTATTTTGGTGGCCAGAGTAAAGAGAATAATTAGTGTGAGATGAAACCAACAGAAAGCCTTCACAGAAGAGACATTGTCTGAAGTGCCTACTACATGGTGGTAAATGGTCCTTGACATTTCTGTTATGTGATAGGAGCTCAGTTCAACATGTATCTGTGCCAGGCACTATATAATAGGCACAGTTTCTGCCCTCAGTAGACCTAGCAAGTTAGGTAGCAAGTCTATGTGGATTACATAGGATTCAGTGTTATGCTTCCTTCCATTATAATGATTCTATACTACAGCATTTCCCATTTTCTGTTCTGTGGCCTTAAGAGGGAGGAAACAGATTGGTAAATTTCTGTGATTTGCATACTTAATTTTCCTCTTTTCTTTTTTTCTGTTTATAAATATAAAATATAAATATAAATATATGTTATATATACACACACACATTTAAATTTCAAATAGGCTTCTTTTATTTTCCCTTCTAGTACTAAGAAAATTACAAAGCACTTAAAGTATGGTTAACAAAAATCCAGTCAGCCTGAAGCCAGAAAACCTGGGAATAAATCCTGGTTTTGTTGTTTAGCCATGTCGCTTTGGACAAGTCACTTAGCCCCTCTGGGCCTGGCTTTCCTCATGTAGGATATGAAGTGGATGGGATAGGTGACTACTAAGACTTCTTCAAATTCTTAAAAAACTAGGCTGCTAACAAATTATATTTGCCTAATCATGACCCCACTAAGTTGATGAGTTACTGTTTGCTGGAAGTTTTCATTCTGAGTTTGCTCCTGATAAGGAGTACAGAAGGTAGAGGATGTGTCTGGTGTCCTAAAGGGAGATTAAGGGCTTTCAGCATGCTTTCTACTAAATGGCCTTAAAATTGTTGTCATACATTAGTTCATTCTTTACAAAATTCTCCATTAAGAAAAAAATCATTGAGTAGAGGTGTCAGGATTAGAGACTGCCTCCGTAAAATAGTCACTTCAACTTTGATCTGCTGTCAGGGACTGTATGTCATTTTTTAGGAAATCAAAATAACGTGTATTGGATTTGTCACACCAAATCCTTCCAACAGATTTGGCCGTTTCGCTAACATTTCACTGTGGTTGTGAAGGTTGAGAAAATCCTGGTGTACTTCACAACTGGGAACATGACGTAAATGCATTTTAAGGAAAGAGCCATCTGCCTATGAGAGTATTCCTGAAGAGTATCTCAAAGTTCCAATGATTAAATCACTGGCACTAGTGTAAAGCCTGCCTCCATCAGGTCCTTACTGTACCTGGGGAGAACTCTTTGGCAGATATCAACATTTTAGGATTGAAAAATTCATTGCATTAGCCACAAATTACAGGACTTAACATAGTGGGACTCCTACAAAAGTGAGTCACAAGGTAATTCTGGTATAAACTAAGATTCACAATTCAACTGGGATTAAGGTTCCGGGTAGGAACAAGGTGGGGAAATAAAGATTTACCAAAGACATTAATGTGGACAACATTGCCAAAAATAATCTGTGTTCAGTTCCTGAATTTTTTGAAGTGGTCGTGCACTCTTCAATTGATTTCTAAAAATACTTTTCATACATCTTTAATAACATCCTTTGTTTTTTCCCCCACAGGTCTTTCAAAATGGAATCTGTGCACAAGGCAAGAATTCCCGGGAATGAGATTTCGAATATTTCAAGCTTCTATGGTTACTTACGAAATGGTAAGGGAGTTACAGATATAGCCTCATTTTTTTTCTTCTATGAAATAAAATAACTTGCCTATCCATAACTGGATAGCACTCGACAATTTAGAAGGAGCATTACGTGTATTTATTGTTTGATTTAGTCTTCATTTCACATGGCTATACTTTTGTATTCTGCCTGTATTTTAAATATACATGATTTTTTATTAAAATAAATAACATTATAAGACATGCAGTATGATGAATTTCATCAAATGATCTTTGAAATGCCTGAAAATCTGAAACTTTTCAGCAAAAGAAATATTTGGTTATTAAATTAAGGTCACATGTGATTTATGGGAAAGATTATTACACCAGTATCTTTATTAGCAAATAAGTGATTATTATATTAGAGAATTTTATAGCTTTTTCAGAAGGTTATAGTGGTCTTCGAATTCTTCTGAGAAATAGTCTTAGTGCTTATATTTTCTTTTGATGCCAAATTGCTAATTTATCCTCAAAATCTGCTTTTCTAAATTAAAAAAAAATGTAATGCTTATTTATTTTTGAGAGACAGGGGTGGGATAGGGGCGTAGAGAGAGGGAGACACAGAATCAGAAGCAGAATCTAGGCTCTGAGCTGTCAGCACAGAGCCCAACATGGAGCTTGAACCCACAGACTGTGAGATCATGACCTAAACTGAAGTCGAACATTTAACCTACTGAGCCACCCACGTGCCCCATCTAAATTTTTGACATCTCAGTAAATGGCAAATCTGCCCGTCTAGTTCAGGCCAAGAACTTTGTGTCGTTTTGACTTTCCCCTTTTTCTCATACCCCACATTCCAATCTTTTAATAATAAACATGTTGGTTCTACCTTCAGAATATATTCCAGATTCTGTTTCTCTCTACCCGCATGACCACCCCTGAGACTTCATCCCCTCCTGCCTGGACTACAGTAACAGAAGCCTCCTAACCACCCTTGTGCTCCTATTCCTGCTTCACACACTGTTCACAATCAAGCAGCAAAAACGACCTATCAGAAACTAAGTCAGAACCTCATGCTTTTGTTCAACACATTTCAGTGGCTTCTGTTTCGCTCTGAATAAAAGCCAGTCTCTAGGACAGCAGACAAGGCCCAATATAACCTGGCTGTTCTGCCTCTGTCATTGCACACACGCCCTCACCTGACTTCATCTCTTTGGGGTTCCCCTTGCTGAGCGTGCTCCAGCTACACTGGACTTTTTACTCTTACCCAAACATAGGGCCTTTGCACTGGCTATTTCTACTCCCTAGAATGTTCTTTTCTCAGATTCCAGAGGTCAACCTGCTGCCCCCCACCTCCACCTTACATCCTTCCTTCTTGCTCAAATGCCATCTCATCGACGAAGGTGCCCTCCTTTTTCCCCAGCACACTCTACCCCATTCCCTATTTTACTGTTTTCCAAAATTCTTTTCATTTTCTGATGTAATATATATATATATATTTTTTTTTTTCACTTGCCATCTACGTCCTGCTACTAAAATGAAAGCTCCATGGGGGTTATTATTTATTTATGACAGTTTTTTTCACTGCTGTGTCTCCAGTTCCCAGAGCAATGCCTTCAAGGAATTAAATACCTTTGGATTCATGGATGAATAGTAAATAGAACAATGGTTTTGAAAATAGATGGCTGAAGTTTACTATCTAGTTCTGCCACTTACTACTTATGCAATTTGGGGCATTTCTTTTACTCCCTTAAAAGTTTATTTACTGCATTTGCAAAATGGGAATGAGATTCTGGACTTGACATGCACTATGCCTCCAAAGTTGTACAGTATATGATCAGTACATTAAGATGCCCTGAACAATGGTACATAGGGGCCCTCTCAAGTCTATTGAAAAGAATATTTTGAATATTTTAAAGTGAGAGTTTATTAATAGCTTCCAATTTTTGAGTAACTAGTATATTCAAAGAATTATGCTAATGATTTTACACATATTGTCTCAATATATAAACAATCTCACACAGTAGGAGGGACTATCTCTGTTTTACCCTCAGGAAAATTGGGGCTCAGGGAAGTTAGATGACTCACTCAGAGGCAAACAGCTGTTAAGCAGAGAGGCCAGGACTCTGACCCCAACGACTTGCTCTTTCCATTATGTCAGTATACTTCTCAGTTATGATTACAACCAGTGTCCCCTTCAAATGGTCCCAGTCTGGATTGCCTGCCTTCTCCTTAAACTGTAGCCCTTAACAGGACATTTATCCTCATTTTAATTTTTTATGACATTAATAAAGGGATTAGAATTCAAGGCATAATATGAGTGGTTTCTGCAGAGACCAAGAGAATTGCTAACCAGAGCCATGGAGGCTCCAGGTGCCCCAGCCAAAGCCAAGAGCAACTAGTGTCATTATTGAATAATCTCCCTCGTGTTTAGAGGTCGTATTTATAGCATTTAAGATTCACCTAGGTCCTAAGGAAACATGGTTTTGTGTTTTAATAACTGGAATATGGGAGGTGAAGGGAAAGGAGGGATTCATTTTATGCTATTAATTCAATAAAGTCAAAGCCTGGAGAATAAAATAATACTTTGAGGTGCTCATCCTAAAGGGTTGACAGGAACCAATACCCACTTCTGTCAGCAAAAATGGTGACTCAGTAATATTGGTAAGCCTGGGGTGTTTTCTTTTTATCTTTCCCCTGATGTTGCAATTAATTCTTTAGCTTACTGACATTGGCAAGAAAAGTTGGCTCTCATTTCTACCTCATATTAAAATTTTAACATCACATTAAAGTGCACTGTGAAGTACCCCATGATGCCAGTAAGTAGTTACAGTTGAGACCAATACTTAGCTTTGATGGTAGAGTCACAAGGTCAACAGAATAAGGGGGGGTGGGGAAGGAGAGAGATCAAAAGAAAATTTTCTCTTACCTGCTGTGCTCCTGAAGAAATGGAGAATATGACTTCAAAATCATAGTGTTCTATCATACTTATGTGTTTTATGCGCCGATCTTGGTCATTTAAAATTCACATCATATGCTCCTTCAGGGAAAAATAATGATAATAATGAGTCAGAAGTTTCTTATATATTTCTTTAATATTCTCAGTTTACTGAAGATAGAAATATGTTCAATATTTTCTATCACATTTCCCTTGACCACTAATATGATATATAAAATATATATAAAATACAAAATATTTAAAAATTAGATATTTGTACATACACAGACACATATTAATATGTAAAATGGTGATTCTATGAAAACCATACTGGAATAATACTAACTTAAACAGTTAATACCAGAATTTCAAATACATATTAATACATTAATTTAAATAGACAATTACAGTAATTTTCCCTCCAATGCAAGCCGTCATCATTTTTCCTTATCTCACTCCTAGGATCTGGCACCGAGATAATATACTTTAGCCATCAGAAAGCCTTAATTGATCAATTTTTCATTTGGATGATAATATGTACATTTTCAATTAATGAAAAGGCACTTATTAAGTGCTCTTTTGTGTAGGGGGCTGCTGGACACTCTACAGATCAATTTAAATAAACCAAGCTCTAGCTCACTCTTAAAATTTCACACTGAACATTAAGGCAAATAGATAGAAAGGACATTCAAAAGGGCAAACTTAAAAGAAACAATACATAACAAAATGAGTCAAATTAAAACATAAGTGCTGTATCTATTGATCAGAGTAGTATAACTGGGTAAGGACAAATCAAAGGAAGTCTTTTATATGATTTCTGTGTGATAGATACTGATTCATAGCAAGGTAGTATTTCAGGACCTATTTGCATGAGAAAGAAATTGTAAAAATTTGGCAATCTGTTTTGGGTGGGAGTATCAGTCATTGCATTCTGCTGGCAAAAACTACAAAGATGGGTTTAAGGTATAAAGATGAATTTGATTTGATACGAATATGTATTAGTATAATCATTAGAAATACATATAAATTAATAAATGGTTCTTGACTCTGGTTATACATGAAAATCATCTGAGGTACTTTTCCAAAGTACCAATGCTTGCCCTTCCCTCCCCCCTGGGACCTAAAATCAGAATCTCTGAAAGATGGAACCTGGACATTGGTGTTTGTGGGAAAAAATGCTTCCCAGGTGATTCTAACATGCAGCCAGGATTGAAGATCATTGGGTAGCATCCATTTTTTAATACTCTCAAGCTATAAAATGTATTCTATGTATTTCTAGGTAAAAGTGAATCCCATATACCTGAAGCTGACATTTCACTTTTGAAGCTAATTTCCTGTTGGAGAGACCAGTCTGTGCAGGTATGATATAGTGCATGTCCCTGAAGTTATTAGAAGAGTTCCTTGCTATTCCTTTCTATCCAATGAGCGGTTCATTCATACTCCTCTTAACCTGAGAGTACCAGTAAATGGCTACTGCTCTCCTCACAAAATATTTCCTCCCAGGCATTTCATTTAACAGGACTAACACAGAGACTAATAATTGAGGGAAAAAGTGGAAAAAGACATATGCAAGGATGCACCAGGTTAGGAGGTATGAATAGAGGGGCCTGAGGAGGGGATGTTCCTGTTGTTACAGGTAACTTATTGCCTATTGAAGTGTCATATTGTGGCAGAATTGTCTATTATTTGATTTCAAACTGTGCCATGACAAAAAAGTCCCTCAGCTTGAGAATTTGGTGTGTGTACTTAGGAATCATTTTTCTATCTTGAGAGTACCTCATCTGTAAGATACTTTAGAGAGCTGGTTTCCTCACAGCCCAAATGAAGCCCTTCCATCTCTTTTAAGGCTTTTGGGGATCCTAAAAGCTTACCAAGTGGCTTTGTACATTGTACAATAAATCTAATCTGAGCATTGATTAGATGCATATTTATTGGAACTTTATTCTTCATGAGTTTAAGAAATGTCAAATTTGCAAAACAAGCATAGCAATAATTCCAATTACAAGTGTTTATTCTTAGTTATAGGAAAACAAGTAAGTTACTCAGAACACACTGTGGAGTTGACACCACAAAACCAAAT
Source organism: Panthera onca (assembly GCF_046562875.1). Classification (NCBI taxonomy): domain Eukaryota; kingdom Metazoa; phylum Chordata; class Mammalia; order Carnivora; family Felidae; genus Panthera; species Panthera onca. Next base: position 50,626,918 of record NC_138344.1, read on the forward strand.
AAACACAGTTGGAATGGCTATTGAAACTTCTTACCGTGGCCTACAGGTTTATACATGATTTGCCACTAACCTAACCTCTTTGCTCATCATTCCCCCGATGCTCTAAGTAGCCACACTGACCATTTTATTTTAAAAATACAGAAAGCTCATTCCCACCTCAAGACTGTTTTCTTGGGCAGGAATTCTCATTTTTTCATTCATTATTCAGGTCTTTGCTCAAAAGCCAACTGCTCAGAGAAGTCCTCCCTGATTACCCACCTAATGTCACCATACCCTCCCCACCCATGCTTCCCTCCAGTCACCATCACATTACCCAGTTTTACTTTCTTTGTTGCAATTGCTTTTAATGGAAATCATACCCTTTGCTTTTTTGCTTGCTTACCTTCTGTCTTCTTGCTGTTCTAGAAACTTGCTGAGAGCAGGGACTTGGTGTGTCCCACTCACCCCTCCTTCACCAATACCCAGAAAAGCAGTAGTCACAGCAGCCTGTCAATAATAGTTAACGAATGAATGGATAGCTATTCAAAAAGTCTCTGTGACAATCAAATAAACATTAGTACATGTTGACTTTACCAGCATATTAGTAACCACACTAAGAGTCTCTGTTAAAGATAAGATTTCCACTCCTACCCCCAGCCTAACAATTCCTCAACGAGGGGGAAAAAACCTTAAGGAAAAGAATTTAACAGAAAATTTATCCTGAATTGCTCTAACTAAAGATATTTTGTAATAGCTCATTTGACCTTCAAGTAAATTTTAATAGGGTTTAGACAAGTTTGGACTAATGGACCTTTAAGGTTCTATGATTCTATGACCTTGTGTAAAATTTTGGCAGTGTGACAAATGTTACTAGAACATTTATTACTCACTCTATAGGAAGTCTAAGCTTCAAAGCTCTCCTCTTGACTCTGCCACTAACCTGATAAATAACCCGGGGATATAGGTTTAATTGTTGATTATTTATTTATTTTATACTTGAGATTCTCTCTCTCTCTCTCTCTCTCTCTCTCTCTCTCTCTCTCTCTCTCTCTCTATTTCCCCCTGCCCCTTTATCCCACTCATGTTCTCTCTTTCTCTCAAATAAAATAATTAAATTTAAAAATTTTGTTAAAAAAGAAAGAAATCCTGAAAAGCAACAGTTAGGTTTTAGAGTTGCTAATTTGCTGATACTTCTCTAAATTCTCTGGATTTTATAATCTAACACCAGTGGGGAAATCATGACATCCAGGCCTCTGGGGAGTATTGCTTTTCCAGGAGCTGCTGCAAACACATGAAAAATCAGTGTCAACCTGAGTGTTGAGAAAATGGTTTTCTACTGGAAAATCTGGACATTGGAACCATAAGCAGGACACAGGGGCTCTTACGAGTCTTCATGATGCTCTGCTATTTTACAGAACTTTACTGAGTCAAAGTTTTAGTAGAAAACCATTAAATTGTTTACCTTGCCTATGGCATAGTAGTATTTCTAGAAATAAGTATGTGGCCCATATTTGTGGTTGTCTCTTTCCAGCCAGTGGATTTGTAAACCTTCTCTTAAATCTCTGTACATAAAGGTGTAATACTTTGCATAGCTGTCTTTTCAGAGAAAATTATTTATATGCATTTAGAAGACAGCTTTATAGTCATAGTGCTTTCAATTCTCTCATTACTTAAATCAAAAAGTTACATAAAATGTTGTTTAAAAATTTTATATTTTGTTGGAGTAAATTCTGTCTTTACTATTTATAAAATGTATCTACTATATTTATATACTAGAGGGATTTAAGTATTGATAGTCAGAAATTATCAATAAAGCCTACTTTCCACACTTTCTACTTTTGAATATAGAATCTATTTCAATTCCATTGGCATTTATTTAGTACCCACTGTATACCAGATACTGTGATAACATTATTACATGCTTATAAGATGTACCATCTGTCTGTGGATTGGAGGCATGCTGAGTATTGATTTCACACTGAGCACAAAGTGTGTGTTTGAGTTTGTTTCTAATTGGGTGTACACCATTCAGTATTCACTTTTAAGTTTTATGGTTCTGAGTATCCTACTGATTATGGTTTAATATGTTTTATTCGATTTTTTATGCTTCCTCTTATTATTCAATGATACTCATACTCTTTACTCTTGCAACATGCATTGGTAGTGACAAATATGTCAAAAAGCCCCCAAATTAAATAGTTAAAAAATATGGTCATGATATATAAATCTATATAAAGTAATTAGGAACATTCAGTGAAATTGCATACATCCCCCTATATTTTTAGGAAAGAATATTGACCCAAGTTGTGATAGGATATTATATCCAGTGTATAGGACATTCTAACTGCAATTGTAAGTGCTCCTCAGAGATGGTAATCCCAGTGTGAGAAGGGAGACATGATCCCATGGGAGCATGTGGCCAAACTGCCCATTCTGAAGGATAGACCACAATCCAGATCTATTCCAGGATATCCTTCAGTATCCTCCTGATTTATAGGTGGAGACAGAAGCAAATTCCATACAGGTTTCAGTGATTGAAAGCTCTCATCATAGCCTCACCCACCATCACAGTCTTTGTTTTATAAATGAGCACATGAAGTCCCAGAGTACTACATGACTTGGCAAAAGTTGCCTTTGTGATAATTGTCATAGTTGGATCAGAAACTCGGGCTTTCTCATTTCTGATTCAGAGCTCTTTCTGCCACATCTTGGAGGCAGTGCTGTCAAATAAAATGTGTGACAGAGTTAAAACGAAATAAATTCAGTGATGTAAAACTGTTCACCAATAATTGTCTGTCCCATCATATGACATACCTAATAAGCATGGTTCTCTTAATATAATATGGAATAATATGTTAGTAAATATCATATCTAATAGTTAATATATATCTCATCACATGGTAGATATTAACAGCCATGGCTCACCAGTATTGTGATATACAGAACTGCATGCTGAAACCATGGTGTGCAATGGCTATCACCATGTTGAGTATTTCGTCACATGATGTGCATGAGCAAGCATCATGTCACAGGCTATACTGTGACAGGAGTTACTGCAGTATTAGTAGCCTTGATAGGCAATAGTAAAATCACATCTGTCATTAGCCTTTTTTTCCACAACCTGACCAAGCATTTGAGTATGAGCATTTGAGGAGACAAGAACGGGGGGCGGGGGGGGGGGGGAGGTGGTCAGGGATCAGGAAGCTGCCCTGAGACTTTTGTGTAGCTCCCTATATTTAAAAGTCAAGTGCCTTTATCCTGCCCTGGCAGTTCGGTGAACATGTGCCATCAGCATAAGTTCTCTGAGTGTCCCTGGAGCCTGGAGATAGCACATGCTACCACAGCACTTACAAGAGACTGAACAAATATTTAGATGAATGCCTTTTCTGCTTTTGGTGTTGGCATCTCCAGATCAGTAGGCTCAGTTGGTGCTGTCCCAAAGCCCTAGCTCTAGGCATCCTGTGGGTAGACTAGGGATAATGCAGAGGGGATAGTGGCAATGGTGGATGAGTAATCTTGACAGAGGTCAGGCTTTTGAGGGGAAGAGGAGCAGGCATTGGGGTGTGGCTGTAGGAAAGGTTTAACTGTCAGCCAGAGGAAGATAATGGGAAAGTGTCCCAGGGTCACCTAGGTCAGCGATGTCCTTCCTATTCTCTCACTGACTCAGCTCTTGGCTTTCCTTGAGTTCTACCTAACTGCTGGACCTTGTCTCCTATCTTGCCAGGAAGAGGCCAAGGTACATTGTCACTGGCTTTTTACTGAGGAGTGAGAGTATAGAACCTTGGGAGGACATATACTACAAAGGATGCAGAATTAGGGGTCAGAAGACCTGTCCACCATATCTTTGTGGAACTTGGGATGTCATGTCTCAGGGTTTTCATTGAAAAAAATGAAGACATTGGATTAGATGCCCTGTGACAAGCATTCCCCTCCTGGTTCACCCAATCACAGATCCTTCGCTGGACATGTACAATAACTGGAAGGCAAGCTTTGTAGTATTTTTAAACTGTGCAAAACCATGTGCACATACACAGTTTAGTGAAATTTATTCTTAAAATCTTGCCTTTAGCTTTCTGCATTAAACCTAGTTAAAGTGTTTTTAGCTAAACAGTGCTTTAGAGCTAGACATTATTTGAGGAGCTAAACTTGTCTTTAAGAGCAGTATAATACATTCACATTAATTTTCTTTGCCTTCTGGTGGAAATGAAAATACCTTAGGAGAAAGAACAAAGAACTGCTTCCAACTTTTCCTTCCAGAATCTCTTTTTTTTCCCATTAAAAATCTGTGCAATTTATTTTTTTCACAATGTGTAAAAAATTTATTTTTATTTTTTATATTAAATATAATTTATTGTCAAATTGGTTTCCATACAACACCCATTGCTCATCCCAACAGGTGCCCTCCTCAATGCCCATCACCCACTTTCCCCTTTCCCCCACCCCCATCAGCCCTCAGTTTGTTCTCAGTATTTAAGAGTCTCTTATGGTTTGCCTCCCTCCCTCTCTATAACTGTATTCCCCCCCTTCCCCACACCCATGGTCTTCTGTTAAGTTTCTCAGGATCCAGAATCTCTTATGTTTGCTGAAGGGTGACCGTTTGGGTTCCAGTGCTTAGTATCTGCATTTCAATGGTTTCAGAGGCCAATTATAGTGGAATGGAGCATTACAATTTATGTGAAACCTATTTAAGTCAGTTTTATATAAGACCCCAAGCATTTGTAATAATATTAAAAAATATATTTAAAAAAAATCTTTATAGGTAACTGAAGCAATACAAGCTGTTCTCTTGGCAGAAGTTCAACAGCACATGAAGAACTTGAGTAAGAGAGCAGGCAACAGTCAACCAGTGTCCATGACAGAGGATGTTCACTGTGAGATGAGACAGATTCTGCAGGAGACGGAATGGACCCGGGAGGAGATAGAGTTACACTGTACTACAGACACCTTGCCTCTGCAAAGTAAGTGCAAAATTTATGGACATGCACTTTCATCAGAACTTTTCTACTACTTAGAGCGCATTGAGAATATGAGTTCACAATATATCATTTCTGCAAAGACCGAGCCAAGTGCCCTGCTTCTGACCTATTCTGCTATCAATTTCTTCTTAGAATTCTCAGGTTTCTAAAAAACTTCTAAATTCTGTTATAATCAATAAATACTTCCCAGAACAAAAATTTATATTGTTTATTAAAATGTTTTTAAATGAAGTAATTAAAAATGAAAACAGGATTAACACTGTTAGCTTAATGGGATATACATTTTAAGAATACCTTGATAGTAATGGATCCTAAATTTGTTTTCATTTGATACCTTGATAATAGCCATGTGCCTGGTTTCTTTTCCTTTTCTAAAAATCAGAAATGTAGTACAAACTGAAATTAAACTCACTGATAGGTGGACCACTTGATTTTATAACAAATTTTATCATTGTAACTTCATGATGATAATGTGTATCGTTCATGGATAGCAATTGAATCTCAATTTCTGCTGCAAAATGTTACCTGATTTTTCAGTCCATTAACTGTGACTTAAAAAAATAAATAAAAAACAATTTTTAAAAGTAAAAATATAATCTTCAAACTCACTTAGTAAGCTTTTGCATAACAAATTAATTTATGATCAAATATATATATTTTTCAGGGAAAACACGTTACAAATTTACTTGTTCCAGGTTATTAAAAATTATTAGGTATTTCTTTTAGCTTTCAAAAAGAGATTTTCTTTTTAATCATTTGGGACTCAGAGAAATGGTACCATATTTAAAATGTTAAATCCTAGGACAGGTGTCATTCTTAAAAATATATTACATTTAGTTCTTATTATTTTTATAAGATTAATGATTGGATAGCATTATGTAGTGAGAGAGGATATGTAGCAGAGAGAGGCTTCTTCTGGAAGGCCAAATATCAAAATAGATAGAATATTTCCTAATGCCAAGACAGGCAATGAGGATGGTCAATTCAATGAGCAATTTGATAAAGCTCAATGGAAATTTCAAGTCATTTGTTTGTCTGTTGTCCAGAAATTAGTTTTAATTATCTGATAAATTCACCCAGTTGCAGGAGCTCCTTTTTGATCATATCACATAATTGTAGTTGTATTACACCTTTCAAGCAAGAAGAGAAAAATTCCTTTCTAAATTAATTTTCAGTGAGTGCATGTGGGTTCTTGATTCATTCGGCAAGCACCCACAGGGTCATTAATACATTTCTTCCAACTCCCCAAAGACAGCTAGTATCATTCATCATGTGTTAACTGTCATTATGTGGCATTTATATGCTTTATCCCTAAGTTTGACTGTCTAACTTATCCTTTGGCCCATAGCCCTCTTTTCTTGTTGAGAAATTCATGGCAGGTTATCAAGGTCAAACTTTTGATAAGTTTTGCTGTCACATAGCTTATCCATTATTTGAAGTTTCACTAGATTGGGCCCTGTTCTGTCCCCAACTAATTCTTGGGTATTGGAAATATACTATGGAATTTAGTCTTATTATGACTGAAGACATCTGGAATTTAAGTTAGATAATTAACTGTCTTAATATCTAAGATATTATTGATCATTATTGAATGATCCTTTGCCAATGTTAAAAAAATTAGAGTTAGTTTGTGATAATTGGTGGATGAAATTTGGAAGTTTTATTTAAAAGAAATAAGACATTCCCAAAATGCTGAGCATGTATCTTCTTGGGAAGTAGGGTCTGTTGGAAAATACTAACCATAATTGAAATTAATGGAAACATATAACATGCATTGAAGAGGAACATTTCCAAGAAATATTATGTTGGGTATTAACATTCCCTTTCTTTCTCTCTTTTTGGAACAAAACAAAACAAAACAAAACACCTATGTTTTAAAATATTCAGAGGAACTTAGTCACATTACAAGAAAAGTTTCGGACCTTTATTATGTGGTATATAATATATTACTTCTTGGAATTTTAAAAATAGGTAAGGAAAAAGCTATTTTATTTATTTCAGATATTCTAATTCAAAGGTTAAGGAAATGGTGTAGGAACTACTCACCAGGTGTGATTATTCCTCGAATTTTATAGGCAGATTTACTTTGACCCAGTGTCACCACACCTATCACCAAATATTCTTATGATAAATGATTTATGTTGTTTTATTTTCAGGTCCTTGCTCATTTGTCCTCTGTGAGCTCCCATCCACCTGCCCACCCCCCACCCCCCAATTTCTTTTATTCTTTCTTGGTTTCTTGATTTCTTAATGCATCTTATTTGTAAATCATTTGGAAATTAACAGATGAAGCCCTTCTTATGAACAGATATTCATAAACTTCTTTTATGCCCAAGTGGGGTATATTGGGTTTATTAGCATTATAGCAATATGGCAATAATATAAGGAAAAACAGCAACAATTATTGTTTTCTTAATACACTCCAACACTATGCTAAGTACTTTATGAAGGTTAACTCACTTTTTCCTTTAATTCTCACCTAATTCACATGAACCCTGTCTCTCTTTCCAACATTTGAGCCATTTATGTAAACAGCTTTACATTTTTTTAAGTGTCCATGTTCAGGGAAATGACGTTTCTGAGTAGCTCTGAAAAGAAACTAGTCACTGAAAAAGAGAGATTCCCATGGTGCTACCTAGGCTTATCTTGAAAAATTACCTCTGTATATTTTTTGACATATTAATTATGTATCTTTCGCAGACACATTAAAATAAATAGTATTTGTAAAAAAGTCTATCACTATGCCAGCTTTCTTGAATGCCACTGGTGGTGTGTATCTTGTACTTTGAGACATTGTTCATATTATGATCCCATTGTTCAAAACTGAATGAAGTGGGGCTTAAAAGAGTTTATGTGCCTTGTCTAGAATCACAAAATAAAAACGGGGAGGCAAACCCAGATATTCTCTTAAACACTGTGTTCTAATCCAGTCAACTGCATTTTCCATACTGGCAGCATGAAGGAAATTTGCTCTAAATCAGCATGATCTGAAAATTAAATAATTTATTGAATGGTTTTCTTAGATTTTTATTCTCCTCTCATAAATCATATTTTCTATTACCAAAGAAAATGCAGAGTGTTCAATCATTGCCATCTCAGCCCTCATAATATAGAAAATCACCAGGTTTCTTGAACTATTTGAACATGAGATGCATCTACAAAGCAATGGAAATCAAGTGAAGTGAGAACTGAAGTATAATGTGTGTTTGAACTTTACAATTTTGTATCTTATTTATTTTCAGTGTTTTCACTTGTTATATTTCACAGCATGTATTTTACTTGAGATATTAATATTTGTGTATCAGTATTTTATGGGAGAGTGCTGGATTTTATCTGGGTTTACATTTTATAAGTTACATTGCTCTCCTCCTTAATCTGTTTAATAGGAATTCGCAGAATTAACACTCACATTTGAAACTAAGATTCATTGCTTTAAAAACAGCAATGGTTTCTTTTATTAAAATGCATTTGAAAGTTATTTCCTTTTATTGTTTTTAATGTTATTTGGATCAGTTGAAACAAGTGCTCTAAATTGTTCCATCAAATAAATTGGTTGAAATAGAAATGGAGGCTTTGTAGATAAAACTGCCACTTGGAAATTATTGGCTGAATTTAAATTCATGTTAAACTGTGGGGTTGTGAAAATGATGCATCAAATATGGGTATTGCAAATAATCTTTATTACATGCATCATTTTCAAAGACTTATCTACAAAATTAAATAATGAAAATGTGCTCTTTGTTTAAATAAAACCATGCATTTGTGGTAAATAAAGGTAAATAAATTCAACAGAAAAGTTTTCTAGTCCGGGTGGCCATCAGCAAAAGGACTGGATCAGGACAGGTTTCCTTCTGCCTTTTGAATTTCGCAGAAGGAAATCTGTCTAGTGGTGGAAAGGCTTTGAAATAGAGTTGACTACCTCACAGGGAAACTTTCTTGACTTTCTTTATTTTATTTTATTAAAATTTTTTTTAATATTTATTTTTGAGACAGAGACAGAGCATGAGTGGGGGAGGGGCAGAGAAAGAGGGAGACACAGGCTCCAGGCTCTAAGCTGTCAGCACAGAACCAGATGCCAGGCTTGACCCCACGAACCACAAGATCATGACCTGAGCCAAAGTCTGATGCTCAAACCAACTGAGCCACCCAGGCGCCTCTTGACTATCTTTATTAATAGCAAATGCAACTTTCACCCTCTGTGAACTCCCCAGGCTAAGTGAGAAGGCCAATGCATTCCTCTTTAAGGCTACAGAAGCCATTTAGGATAGGTCTGTGTGATGAGCATAAGCAAGAAGCAGAAATGTAATGGGAGATATATCATTGAAGGCCTTGAGTGTCATAGTAAGGTCTTAGGCTTTCTCTCTGAGAGAGATAGGAAACAATTTGAGCAAACAAAGGACACATATTTTAATGTTGTCTCCAGTTCAAGGACCAAGGAGAGAAGCAAGGAGACCAGTTGGGAGGCCATTATGATAACCTAGATGATGGCAGCTTGGAACAAATATGGTGGCTTGGATGAAGAAGTGATCAGATTATGAACGTATATTGAAGTATAACTTACAGTATTTGCTGATGGGTTAGATACAGATGAATAAGATTATGAAAGTCTATACTTATGTTTTTTCAAACAAAAAATATTTGATATATGGGTTGACTTGGGTATCCTGACTTGACTCTTATGTCAGGTAGTGCAGTGTCACTCACAAGTGGGATTCCAGGTGTGCTGAAGGAAGAGTGGAAGACCTACTTTACAGAAGGCTGTCCCTACTGTGTTCAGTTTCAAGTGTCCCTGCCTAGATGACCCACAGATTTTATTTTCTAGTATTAACTAAACTAACCCTCAGAAAATGGACAAAAATTTCTTGCCAAGAAACCATGGACTGAAGATAATACTGGTAGTGCAAGCTTAAGCAAATAAGATGTAAGTGGCATTGCCAAGTTTATCTTAAGCTCTATCAGGAGGTGTGTGTGTGTGTGTGTGTGTGTGTGTGTGTGTGTGCTGTGTGTGTGTGTTAAAGACTTCTTTTTGAAATTTATAGCTTTGTGTATTTCGTACAATACACATAATGTTGATATACTAATAGCATGTATATTATTCATAAACAAGCATATGTATGCATATATAATAAAAAGCATATATATGCATATATAATATATTTATTTAATATATTAAATAAATGCTTCAGAGATCCTCCTTATTTTCTGCATGAAAGTACCCCAACCATAGCCCTTGGGTGGATTAAGCAAAGAAGGCAGATGTGATAAGCTTTTGGTTATTCAGGGTGGGTAACCTGATATTCCACATGGCACACTGTGCTGTCTCCAAAACTTTGAATAAAGCTTCCATGCATATCTCCTCTGTATCACTCCTCTATGTCTCTATGTACCGATCTAAGAGTAAGGGGTGCCACAGTGAATCAATTGAAAATCTCCAGTTGAAGACACAAACTAACATCAGGGTAGCCATGAAGTGTGTCCAAGGCCACAGGAGCCTGCAGGAGCACATCAGAGAGGCCTCAAACCCAGTCTTTGAGGTTTTAAAGGCTTCTTAGAAAAAAAAAAGATGCCTAATCCAAGACCTGAAAGATGAACATGATTTAACCAAGTCAAAAGTTGGAGTGGGAGATGGTAGCTGTTTGCTAAGAGTACTAGAGACACGTATGCCTTTTTCTTCCTCCCAAGAATCATCTGATTAATACATGTGTGAATGAGGAGCCTGGACATCAGAGAGAAACCCACAGGCCTTTAATTTCTGCTTTGGAAAACATCTGTGTCCTCTTTGAATCACACTGTGCCAATGCCTTCCTTTTCTAAGTCTCAGCCTTCCAGAATAAGGACAATAATAATGACATGACGAACAACTAACATTAATAGCTTACTGTGTTCTTAGTGCTTCACATACCTTAAATTATCTGATCCAGGCAACAGTTCTGTGGGGATAGGTAGTATCATTATCCCCATTTTACTGATGAAAAAAATATATAAAGAAGTTAAATATCTTGCCCAAGTTCTCATTACCAGCAAATGACAGAACCAGGAGTCAAAACCAAGCAGTCTGGTTTCAAAATGTAGGCTCTTTGTCCCAATTAACCACAATTCTCCTTCACTGCCTCTAAACTTGGCAAGTATTTACCAAGTGCTTCCTGTAGGACAGTTATAGAGATAGGTATTACCTGGGTTGGGGGGGTCACAAGGTAGCAAAACTCAGATATTTGGCAAAACAACATGGGAAGAATCTCATGAAGAAATTCATCAGAAAATATAAAACACCTAATTTCTACTAACCTTTCGGTATGGCACTCTAAGCTATTCCATTAAAGACATACTTAATGCTAAAGACTTTCATTTGGAATATAAATTTACCTAAGTTTTAGTGGTTAAAAAACAGAAGGTTTTATATCTGGGAACTAGAAATGCCAACTGGTAAATGCTAGAAAAAAAAATTAGCATATACAGGGACTCCTGGCTGGCTCAGTCAGTAGAACATGCAACTCTTGATCTTGGGGTTGTAGTTCAAGCCCCACGTTGGGTGTAGCGATTACTTAAAAGTAAAATATTTTAAAAAAATTTGGCATAAACATATTAGTTGAAAGGGGTATGGGTTGGCAGTTAGGGGAGGAGGAGAAGAGGAAATATAAAATTTCATTTTTATAGATTAATTTGAATTATGTAATAGAAAATCTTACATAAATATCAAGGTATTCATATGTTAGATGAAGATGAATTTATTTGTGATAAGTGATTAAATTATTTAGCACCTAGAATACATTATATACCTTTCGAAAAACATGGTTGTCATTTGGGTTTAATATATGTCCTGTATTATTTTTAGCTTCCTGTAAAATTGATGGAGAAATTTCATCACTTCCCTTTTCCCCCATATAAATTCTTATGAACTTCTCCACTGTGTCTGCCCTCTCTGTATCATCTTAAAGATTGCATTACCTTAGAAAGACTGATAGAGTTCACTGTTCTTTTTCCAAAAGTAGTTTCATCTTTCACAGAGATTGAGATTGATGATTTTCATCTTGGCATATGAACTAGAGTATTTCATCGTCTTTTTTCCTCATGAGCAATCAGAATGCCAACCTGGCCCGACTGCACAGAGACAGTAGCATCAAGGAATTGACTTAAATATTTCCTTGGTAACAGTTGTGCAGGCACCACTTTATTGATTATTGTCTGCATACCCATTTAAATTTATTGACAAAGAAAAAGTGATCTAGATTCTGTCGCTGAAATCGATGTGTTTTGTACTATTGTTCTCCGGAGCTCAGACTGGTCTCCCAACGCTGACCCCTCAAGGACAGAGGTCGGGTCTATTTATCTTTTTTCCTCCCATCCCGTTGGATGGTCCTTTACCTAGTAGCTGGTAATAAGTATTTATTGAGTGGATGGATAAATGGATGGGCCATGGAAAAGCTTGCACTAAAGATTCAGCCAACTCCTAATTAGTAAGAGAAAGAGGAAACAAGGAAAATCAGCTGATTGCATTTCTTTAGCAGCCAGATATACATAGTCTTGAATATTCACTGAAATTGTGTTTTCTAAGCATCATCATCCTAGGACCGTATGTTATACACAGCAGGTTGCAAACATTTAAAAATAGACACATGAATGGATCTAGTTTGTAACCATCCAGAAATCTTCTCTTTCCTTATGGCTTATTGTTTGGCTCATCACTAGTCATTTTGTCATGATCTAATTTCAATCATCTGATATTTTTAGAGAGCCCCAAGCCTTGCCTAAAACTTGTCTTCTTATTCCTCATGCTGCTACACCTTCTCCATGAGAATATTTAAGGAACTGCTGCATCAAACATATTTCCTCAGTATTTGGATTCACAGGCTGGGTTCTGACTTATCTGCCTCTCTCTGGACTTCTGGCTCATTCGTGATCTCTTGTAGCCGGTAGCCCTTATGCTGCTAACTAGGAATTCTATTTACAACCTGCTCAACCGGGTCAGCCTCCTCCCCATTGATTTGATCCCTGAGCCTGGGACTTGGTGTGATATTAGTTCCTCCATCAAATCCAATCCCTTTAGCCAATATGGATGTGCATACCTAGTTCTAGAAATTTCGGTACAACTAAACTCCTTGAGATAAAAAGCAGGGATTTATTCAGCTTTGTATTCTCAGCAGATAGCACAGTGTCTGGCACATGCCAAGACAATCTGGCTGAAGAATGGTGGCTGAAGAAAAAAAAAATTATCCATTCATCTCCACATGCCATTGGAATATCCCATTCAATAAGAATGTCATTGTGACATTCTGGCAGGAGCTTTATTTTCCATTTTAACTCATCAGTGTATCTGTCCAATTTTTAGTCTTGGTACAATTTGAATTAATTTCACACAAAATCTCTCATTTAGTACTTATTATATCTAAAGTTCAATGGAAGGTACTGGAATTTTCAATTACATCACTTTTTACACTTCTTGTATATCCTTCTAAAATAGTGTATATCATCTGGCACTCTAATTGTTTGTTATTTGCTTTCTTTCCCACCTCTCTAAACTCCTTGAGGGCAAAAGTTGGAACTTATTAATCTTGTGCTCCTAGCTGCTAATGCACCACGTGGGGCATGATGGGTGCTCATTAAATGTTTGTTGCCTGAGTGAGCAGATGAATGATAAATGACAGTGGCAGACATGTATTAAAGAACTAGTCTATAAGGCAGAATGGAAGAAATGCTAAACAATATGTTAATGGTCTCTAGGTAGGAAGAGAATGGAAAAGATCATTATAGGGATGATTTTTTTCCTAAAGTGTTAATTCAGAGGCATTTCTTCAAATTTATCTATTCAGTTTAAGAGTAATTTATCTGTCTAGAGAGCCACCAGAAAAAATTAATGCTGACAGATCTTTGAAGGCAAACAAACAAACAAACAAAAAAAAAAAAAAAACAAAACAAGGCAGAGTACTTCATTTTCAAGAATAAGCTACAAGAAATGGAGACAGTTCAAAGAAGAGTTGTTACCTTTTTTTAAAAAATCTTTTACCCATTACAGGTGAACATGGGCCTTTTATATATATTCTGGAACACCTGTCTGCCAGCCAGGCAGCCCTGCTTATCTGGGGGCAACATAAAAGCGCTCCCTAGCGGAATATACGTAAGAGCATGGTAATGGTGGACATTTTTCCAGCCTCCTATGTTTCTTTTCATCTGAATGAGGTCGGTTTTGGAATCTTAGAAAAAGTTTAAGTATTATGGTTTTCAACTCTCTCAATCCTAGCACAGACTGCATAGCCAATAGTATGTGATGCCCCCTTATAAGCCTAAATGAAGTTCTTAAGTAATATGACCACTCTACAATTTAAAGGAAAAATCAAAAGAATAAGTAATTTATAATGAAATAATATGGATCTCAGTAGGTAAAAGTTTGGGCATGACCACACTAAAATATATAATAAAAATGCTGGCCTGGACACATCCCATTGCTGTTAATGCAGACTCCCACACACATGTGGTAGTGTTGTCAGTGACGTGGGTGTTCAAATGGATTTTATTGGCAAAGATATGGACAACAGCAGCAGAAAAATTTGGCCACTTCTTATACAGGGTTAAAGGCCTTCTTAAAAATTTGGGGGTATATTAAAACTTTGAAAGGTCTGTGTAAACTAGTTAGATTCTGGGCTCAGGAAATTACACACAGGGCTTTTACTTTCATAAATGTCCATTGGAATATGTGAAAAACATGTGAAATGTCAGGACAATTTTTCACTGTGAAGGACTATCCTGAACACTGCAAGGCATCTGGCATTTCTAGTCCCTGACCACTAAATGCCAGTGTCTCCATAATCATTGGGGAAAACCGGTGTTCCTTGGCCCAGCAGTTTCCAAAGCCTTCCCCCAGGGGGGCAGTACCAACCCTGCTGAGAACTACTGACTTCAGGAAAGGGATTGATTCTTCTACATTCTGAGGCTTTCCTTGTTTCTGCCCCTCCCCTCTTTTATGCACAGAGAGATAAAAACCTAATTAGTAACCTCCAACTAATTCAAGGAGTTCCTTTCTTGGATCTCTTGTGTTTGTTACTTCCTCTGTGTTCCACCCACTTTGTGTATACTTCTGTCATAGCACTTCCCAGGCTATGTAGTAAATTATCTTATTGCAATTGTCTCTTCCATTAGAAAAAGATTTTCTTGTCCTATTTTTTCACTTTTATCTATATGTCCTACAAGCTTAGTTCCAGGCCTGGCATAGAGTCAATTTGTTGGCTGATTAAATGAAAAATGTGTCTTACTAAGCTACTAAGCATACTCCATGGAAGTCATCGAAGAAAAATCCAAAATTTTCAATTGAAATTATTTTACAATACAGAATAAAACTGGTTTATCTTAGAATTTAATAATTCGATAAACTGGAAGCACCTGGCTGGCTCAGTCAGTGAAGCATATGACTCTTGATCTTGGGGTCATGAGTTCAAGCCCCATCCATGTTGGGCACAGAGGCTACTTAAAAATTAAAAAAAAAGAAACTAAACTAAACTAAATGAACTATTTCCTAATTTGTAAATTGAGAAAACTGGAAATGAGAAAAATGGTTGAAAAAAGATACATAGGTTCATTTAAATGATAAGGAACATAATTCCAAACCCTTGGCTTAGAATATACTAATTTTTAATGTGTCTCATCCATGCCATTAATAGTTAAAGTATATTAAAATTATATTTTGAAATGCTCATGTCTCTTGACATATACAAGATATATCCCTTGGTGTCTCTGCACCAAAGTAGGGAATAACCAATTGGATCAGTCCATCCATCCATTCATCAATTTGATCTGTCTCTTTTGAATATGTTATATGATAGGAATTGTGTTTCTCAAGCTATCTACTAGGAATCTGAGCAGACTGTGATGCAGTTTTTACTTTCCAAAAGGCAAAGCCCTGTAAACATAGTGAGACCATGATGTGGTGTGAGATACTAAAGTTCCCATTATTGTGCAAGCATGGAGAGCCGCCAGGTGCCTGAGGATGATTTTTTTGTAGGTTTTGCACAGGAGTAGACATTCACATGTGCTTTGGAGAATAGCAGTGTTGCAGACATGGAGAGATGAACTGCCTAGATCACTCTACTAGAAAGGTCTACTTGTCCAGCTGTGAAGAATGTGGCTAGTTGACAGCTTCCAGCTATTGGCATCTCCAGGATCCATCCCCATTTTGGAACAGACGTGGTACTCTTCTTGGGACAATGACTGAGGAAGGTAGTGGTACAAGAGCCTAGCTATTTTTAGTCCATACAGACCTCCTCTAACAGCCAGTCTTTGCTTTGGAGTTTCCACTGGGATGAAGGAGACTTTTGTCAAATCTGCATAGTGAATAGAGAGCTCCTTACCCAATTCTGCTTTTGCCTCTCGCCCTTTTTTTTTCTTTCACAAGTCTTAATCTCCAATAAACCTTTTGCATTCCTAACTCCATCTTATCATCTGCTTCTGGAAGGACCCAAGTAACACCATTGAGAATAAGCTTGGTGGAGGATATCTCAGGCAAAATGTTTAACATGAGGACAACACAGAGGAAATGGGGATAAATTTGGTGTTCGCAAGATAACAGGAAATGAGGATGCTCTGGTTTGGATTCGGAAGCTGAGGCACCTAGAATGTAAAGGTTCTGGTATGGGGCTTTTTCCTCAAAGATAAAGGGAAGCATTAAAAATTCTTTTAAGAGGAGAAGTGAGATGTTTTAGTGTAAAGTGGAGAGTGAGTAAAGCAGGAGATAGAAAGAAACCCCGTGTTTCTGTTTAGAATTTCATTTGTAAAGCAGAACTTACTTTTCTTAACTTTTTATTGCCTCTTCATGAAGCTAGGTTACTGAGGTGGAACATGACTGCTTCATGTCTCACATGGAGAAAGAGGGTATGTTCACATTACAAAGGGAAATTTTGCCTCCCTGCTTTTACACCAAACACTAAATGTCAATCAGGATCATCAGAGTCCAGATCCCATCAGTAACACCTCCTGAGTTCCTATCGTTCTTGTTGCTAATTTAAAGGTATTTATCTTCCTTTATATATGACCATTATCTCAATCTCCACCCTCCTTAAATCAGTTCTTATTTTTTCCCCAATTTTTATGCATTAAAATTTGGTCTGATTTCTCATCTCTTTTGGATGCATTTGTATCATTACCATTTATTGACAAGTTTGGGTTTCACCATCCATTTTTTTTCGTGTATGTGGATTTATGTAGACATTATTGACCTCCTTTTCTACAAACATCCTTAACTAAAACATTAAGTAAGACCAGGCTTATTAAGTGTTTGCTTTTAGACAGTTTCCAGGAATAGGATGTGTTATTTCTCTTTACCATTTAAAAACTCTTGATTTAATGAATAGAATTTTAGCAAAGCAAGGTAACTTTGAAATGTGCTTTTCCATGTGTTTATATTAATATCCAATGAATAATTTCAAAGGTTAAGTTTCATGATCCATCTCTTCAAGCCATCTACTTAAGTCTAGAGTCATTACATCACCTGCTTCCCTTACACCATTGATTTATGTTTCTTTCAAACTGCTGAGATTGGGAAGTATCATTTATTTTTTATATGACATACCCTGCACTATGAAACAGTGTTTCAGAAGGTAATGGCAAAATACCTGTAACACAGTACAGTACTGCCTACTCAAACTTGTGTGAATCAGTAACATACCTGTTAACATTTGTCTGTGCTTATAATACCGGAAGGGAATAGAAAGTTTTAATTGTCCTTTTTTTCTGCAGTAAAGATGTCAGGGGAATCTATGTAATAGTACAACTCAGATAACATAAGGTGTCTGTGTTTAATATTGAGAGATACAAAGGAGTTTTTAGAATTTTCTTAGGGATCACACATTTCAAGCTCTCTAAATTAGCTAAAGTCTATTTACATTGTACTGTGAACAAATGGCCATTTCAGGACCCCCCAAATATCTATTTGAACATTATTTTTAGAAACAAAAAAAATTAGGTGGATTATTTTCAAACTATTAGCATGATTTTCCTAGACTTAAATAACACCTTACTTTTTTCAAAAGGCTTTGGCATGCATTTTTATTTCTCTTAGCAGATGTCAAATGAGGTGAGCCCTTGACCATTTCAGTGAGGGGAAAACCAGTACCTTTGCTATGTTGTTATGACTCGTTAGAAAACAGCCTTAGACCAGATCACGTTCTCCAATTTGCACATCTCAGATTCTTCTCTATAAATCGTACTACATCATGGATCATCATGTGGAAATGGAATTTATAAAAGAGTAAGCTCATTTATTTATGAAAATTGATATGTTTCCCTCTAGCTTATTAATTCAGGCCTTTCCCTAGGAGAACATTACCATTTTTATATTTCCAATGGCTCATTTTAGAGGAAAATATATTGCACATTTTAAAAAATGAGTTAAATTATTTCTACTGTTAATGGTAATCCACTGTTATGATATTCATATTATAAAAGCCAACTATTAGTCAAAAATATAGTTTGATGAATGTAGTATATTTATAAATTAAAGATAGCCATTTCATTTCTTCCATAGTAAATTTGCTTTAAATATTAGTTTATTATATATGTTTACTTGTATTACAAATATTTCCAGTAAGCAAACACAAATCATTTTTATATTTAGCATTTAAGATGTATCTTAACTTGACCATTAAATCATCTATTAAATATTCAATTAAAGTGGGTTTTGATCCATTTTTAAAAATTAGTGGTCAGGTATTCGGGGAAACAAGCTTGCAAGATATTTCTAAAACACAATTCACTTCATTTCTTGTTCTGTGTATTTTGTCAGAGAACGCCTTAATGTAACAGAAATCAGATTTGGTGTGTATTTTTACACCAAATCAAATTGTGCAGGCGCCACCCTCAGCTTTCTCCAAAACATTATAAAGGATAAGATTCCACCATAATATAGCTTAAGAAAGCGGTAGCGCCCTGGACGAAGTCCATATGTGAAAAGGGGAAGCTACAGGAGTATGTTTTCCTGGAAAACCATGTGTCTTATAACACCATTTCAGACTGGACTTAAAAGTTTACTTAGCTGAGTTCTGTCTTCTTCTGGAATCTGTATGTAAGGGATGTATAGTTTCTGTAGTTATTCTGTAGGCATAAATCATACGTATAAAAGGCACTGAAAAAATGTAAAAATGAAACTGATATAGTAGTGACTAATGGTATAAAGCACTTAGATGCTCCAGTTATAACTATATGAAGAGGGTGAAGGCATCATAAGTCATCTTATTTATTACAACTGGCAGGTTTCCCTTCCTCGTGGTATTGCCTGTAGTCTCATTTTCCCTGTCTCCTCCATGCCCAATCTTCATTTTCCTAAATTTACAAGCCATAATTATACATTTTAGTGTTTTTAATCTATTCTTTTAATGTACAGAAATTCAAAATTACTCATTCATTTTATCAAATCAGATATGAAAAAGTCAATTAAAACTCCATAGGCTTTTTCTAGTATGAAGTGCTTTTTTAAAACACAATTTCCAAAATTTTCCATTTTTGATTCCTGGAGAAAGAGAAAATACGCTCTCCCCATATACATAGTTGTTTAAATATCACAGAGTTACTACAAAGTAATTTCTACACTATAAAGAAAATTATATTCTTTTGATCTTTATATGCAATTATCTGTAATTAAAACTTGGCAAAATATTAGAAAAATAAAGCCAAGCTTCACTAATAAGCTTCTATCTCCTATGTAAAGCATGAACATATGTAAAGATTTTTATCAATGACTAGTTTCTTGTTGTTATTTGAGAAAAGATCTAAGTTGGTGTTTAAAAGCTTTCATAAGCATCTGAATCTTTTGTAAAAATAAAGCAATCAATCAAATAGACAAATGTTATCTTATTAGTTTAATTTATAATAATTTACATATTACAAAGTTAAACACTTAGTTCAAGGGTATTTCAACGAATTATGAGATTTGAAATTAAGATGGGTAGAGGATAGTCATAAAATTTTTGTGTCCCCATCCAATTTATTAGGTATATTGCTTTGGATACACTGTAGTGAAAAATGATGATTCATCCTGGTAAGCAGATTAGTACTTCAATAGCACTTGTTTGTGTGTTTTTACATGAGTAAAACTGCCTACTACAAACATAGAAACACACATGCAACCTCTTTAATCAACAGTGCATTTATAAATTTAAATATAAGTACATAGATAAATCTTGGATCTGCACAGAAACCGTTATTTGGCAGCATAAATCAATGTGTTTATAGTTTCAAAGTGTATTAAAAATTAGTATAAAAATTTGCTTTTTAAAATCACAATTCTTTAATAATAGCTAGGGTACTTATTTTAAAAGATGGTTTGAATCAGATGATTATGTAGTTCCCTCTGAGAAATGCTGAGATTCTATGAAATGCAGGTTGGAAACCGCTGGACACTATCATGAGGAGAGGCTATGTCATTTCTTCTGTACACCCTGCACCTAGTATGTTGCAGCGTGGCAATGCCACATACTTGCCTAATGACCCCTGTTCTGTTTTTTCAACGGCTACTTTTAGTTTTATGTTTTATTAAAAATAAAAACTGACCTCGTGACTTGAAGAGCCTCAGCTGTTGTCTAGCTGCCTTGTTTCAAGACTCAAGCTATAAACCACAAACTGTGTCACCTAGGAGTGTACCCTTACACTTCTCCTGTCTCAGTTTAGTGCCCAGTTGGTGCCAAGCAAGCTGCTGACTTGCACAGAGAGGAATTCCAGGAAGTCGTCAGAGCGGGCCATTTTCCAATAATGCTCCCTGGCATGGACCCCGTGAAGGGTTCTTTTACAAATGGTTATTACACTGAGATCATGATGAGATTTCCTAGAAGTACAACGCAATGCTTTTCACTAAAATTCCTAATTTGAAACTTTTTGTAAAAACGGAGGTTTCCCTTGCATTTTTAATGTCACATAACCATATGTCAGTACATTTTAGTGTCCCCTTAAGATATGGAAGTGCTTAGATCTCTTGGAGATGCGCTTTTTAAAATTAATTATTTTCACTTCGTATCTGCTTTAGATGTCAGGCTTAAATTATACTGGATTTTTATGTCGTTCTTCAAGATGGCTAAAGAGCACAGTCTTAGTCTAAAGCACATAATAATGGTCTTCAGCTATAGAGGTGATCATCATGCTACACAGAGTAAAATTCAGGTGTAGAAAAATAACAGAGTCCTCAACTCTATTTTGGACTAAGAACTGACTCCGGCTGCTGGCCCTTACTCCTTGATCTTTCTGTTACAGGGATCTGGTGTTTACTTGATTTTGAATGTCTTTTTTGGTGGAAGGAGGGGATTAGAGATTAGTATAGTACGAAGCATATGAGTGGTACTCAGATAATAGGAGTCACAGGACCTTTGAATCCAGATTCTTTGTAGGTCACTTAGTCTAAGCCCTTTGTTTTTCTGCCCAGAAACTTGAAGATCAAAGAGGCCCAGTGACTTACTTAAGGTCACACAGCTAGTTAAGGAGTGAGACAGTATTCAAACCTAACTCTTCCCAATTATTTGCTGATTTTTTTTTTTAAATGGTGCCATTTAGTGTTTTCTCTTTCCCTCTGGATGCTCTCATTTGCCAGTCAAGTTTGATATTTCCCCAATAAGTGGCAGAGGAGCCACACACACAAAAGATATGGAAACTAGTTTGCATTCCTATAAATCCCAATTAGTGGGCTTTAGAGCATCAAGGTCTAGATGAAACTTACAGGATGGAACTTTTTTCTCTTTTCTCCCTTCTTGTAAGCTTCCATCTTATTTCAGCAAGACTGTAACTAATTTTGGCCAATGTATTCTTAGAGTAACATGTCCTAGAGGAAATTGCTTCCAATAGCTAACGTGGTCCTATAAAAAACAAATCTGTTCATATTAACTCTCCTATTTACAACCCTACAGTTGTTTAGTGCCCTCCTTCTTCTCTAGGCTCAACCAAACATTCAGACTCACAAGAGGATGATGCACCACACCTCACCTTGTGTACTAAGAGGGACAAAGATCAAGAACCACCGCTGTCTTCAGGGCAGCAATGGGCCTTCCTCATCTGGGGTTCCTTGCAGTTGTCCAGAGGCTCAACTGTGGGAGCCACCCCACAAAACAGCTTTATAACTCTGGCAATAATTCCTTAGGCATGGCTTGCCAGGTTCACTCACAGGGAAGCCTCAAGTTATAATGAACACTTCTATGGTTCATGTATAGTCCCTCATAGTCCAGATACAATTTACCAATAAGGGGCCAGTTTTATGATCAGTAATGTCACCCTGAGATGTAATTAACATTCAACCTTTATCAAGTTGCCAAGGGAATTCAGCTAGAGCTAACCAAAGGTCAAGTTCTTATGCAGAAAAGGAAAAAAATATATTTATTTTATTATTTTTAAACTTTTTTGTGGTGCTTTAAAAAAGTCTTTTTTAAAAATTTTTTTTAACGTTTATTTATTTTTGAGACAGAGAGAGACAGAGCATGAACGGGGGAGGGGCAGAGAGAGAGGGAGACACAGAATCGGAAGCAGGCTCCAGGCTCTGAGCCATCAACCCAGAGCCCGATGCGGGGCTCGAACTCACAGACTGCGAGATCGTGACCTGAGCTGAAGTCAGACGCTTAACCCACTGAGCCACCCAGGCGCCCCTAAAAAAGTCCTTTTTTAATGTTTATTTTTGAGAGAGAGAGACAGAGACAGAGAGAGACAGAGAGAGAGAATGAGTGGGGGAGGGGCAGAGAGAAAAGGAGACACAGAATTGGAAGCAGGCTCCAAGCTCTGAGCTGTCACCACAGAGCTTGACAAGAGGCTCAAACCCATATACCATGAGATCATGACCTGCATGCTTAACCTACTGACCCACCCAGGCATCCTTAAAAAAATTCTTTAAACCCACATGACTTCCCTTTTCTTTTAGGGTAAAGTGCATATTATTTAAATGATTCACAAGGATAATTTTTACCTGGCTGCTGGATACCTCTCTAGTCCTATCTTGTGCACTCCCACCCACCTCAAACTTTACAATGTAGCCAAACCAAACCCTTTTGGTTCCTCTAAAGGACCTGCCCCACTTGGCTCTCGGGCTTCACACATGCTATTTCATCACTCATTTATTTACTTAAAAATTTTTTGAGTGCCTCTCATGAGCCAAGCATTTAGCAAGCCTCTGAGGATACAACGGTGAAAAGGACAGCCTTGTGGAGTCTACAGCCCCTGCCTGAAAGAAAGTCTTTCCCCTCTCCCACTGTTGCCTGAGAACTTCATGTTCCAAATGGAATATTACATTCTCTGAGATGCACTTTATCTTCCCCCGAAATAGGTTGGGTGGCCTACCCTATACTTCTGTCACTGCACTGACCGCCCTGTAGTTGTCATTGCCTGGTTTCTTGTCTACTTCCCATGAGACTATGAGCTCCATGATTGGAAAAGAATATAACGTGCTCACCATATATTTTCAATGCTTAGGTCAGTGCAAGGCATTTAACAGATTTTTTTTTCAGATTCTTAATAAATATTTGATAAGCAGATGTGAAAATTCTAGGAATTCTAGAAATACAATATGCATTTAAATCCACAAATAATGTACTTCTAAAATCAAAAATTCAGGCCTGTTATAAGTACTGAAGAACACATTTTGAAAGCAGATACTCACCAAAATCTGTGATATATATGGAATATCTTTATTTCAAGAAATTGTATTTATGAATTAAAAAGAAAAGCAATAATATAGAAAATTTAGCAAATATATTTTTTAACGTTGGCCACTGAGAATCAAATCAAATCAAATAAAGCAAACTATTATAACTGGGTTATTCTAAAATCTAAAGCCAATGTTAACATTAGTGGAAAATAAAGTGGTCAACAAGGGCTTCAAAAATTCAGAAACAAGCCTAGGATTCTTATTTTCACTTAATGTCTTTGAAGTTTGGTTTGGCAACTAAAGAAAAGAAATTATTTTCCATTAAGAAATCATATACAGATGCAACTGTGAGGATAAACATCCTTTCCTGGAACTATTTTTCCTGGAATTTATCACATGAATTCCAATATAAGGTAGTATTACATCACACAGTAGAATATACCTCCAGTTTTCCAAAAGTTATGAAAAAATGCTCTCAAATATGGTAATTTATTATATCAGCCATCTATAAAATCAAAGAACATGATATTGAGTCATAGCTCAGAAACCATATCTTTGATTGACTGAGATAATGTAGTCTAAGACATTATATTCTGATGGTCTGAGAGTGCAGGATAGAATTTGGAATAGTATAGGTCAATGGATAGTTAACATGCCCATTTAGGCTTTTTCTTTCAAATATCAAATATCTTAAATGAGCTTTGGAGAGGTGCTGGACTACATTCAATTTGCAATCAAATTCCCTTAATAAGATTTTACAGTGCAGAAATTCTTCCTTGCTGATTAAAATGAGAGCCATAATTTTGTGAGTCAGGTACTGACAAAAGTCCTTACATAAGAGAAGACAGCACATTGGAACCCAGCCATGAACAGCCTGGGTGCTTACAAGTAGCATCCTAGTCTTTTGGAAAGAACAATGGATCTTTCATGCTCACATGCGTATAGTAGTACTTCTAGACTGCCAAGTCTTCAAGATCTGTAGTACAAGTCCAAACTGCTTCCCTGTATGTGTATTTTGTTTAATTTACACAGTACTTCATGGGGGTAAAGAAAAATAATTTAATTGACAACATTTAAAAACCAGGAGATTTCACAAAATATTTTGGATTTCTGGGCTTCCCATGAAAAATAGCAAGCAAGGCCATATTGAGTTGTCATTTTAGTGTGATGATGTTAAGTTGGAGAGGAGTAGCAGAGGGCTAGGAGAAACAACCTTTCCCTTAATTTTTTTTTTTAATGTTTACTTATTTTTGAGACAGAGAGAGACCATGAGCAAGGGAGGGGCAGAGAGAGAGGGAGACACAGAATCTAAAGCAGGGTCCAGGCTCCGAGCTGTTAGCACAGAGCCTGATGCAGGGCTTGAACCCACGAACCGTAAGATTATGACCTGAGCCAAAATCAAATGCTTAACCGACTGAGCCACCTAGGCACCCCAAGAAACAACCTTTTCCAAATGAGTGTGCGCTCCAGGTCATCTCAGTCCCCACCAAACTGCTGTATTCAGTTTTCACTAGGTTCTCACAGGAACTGAGTTTTTGCCTTGCTCAATACTATGAAGAGGCAGCGTTAGCTTGAAAAATTCTGTGTGTGTGTGCATTGGTAGGGTTAGAGGAGGAAGGGAAGAAGAAGGGAATCATCATTTAATGGGCATCTAAATTTCACCTAATAAGTAATAGGCACTGCACAAGTTATTATACATACAAAAAGCAATGAGACATGAAGTACATTAAGTGTGTTCTTTGCTTAAGTCACTGGGAATGGCTGCCTGAACCCACCTGCTTATGGAGAGTTACTTACTTCTCTTTTCTGAATAACCTTAAATTTTCATTTCAAAATGTTTATCTTACTGATATCTCAAGGAATCTGTGAAAAATGCTAACAATGGGGATTCCTTTCAAGTGTGATTATCTTGGGAGATGTGGAGAGGCATGCACTGATTGACTTGACCCTAGCCAAACTACTGTACTTTGAGGTACAGCCCTTGGTGCAAAATCTGACAAATTAACAATTACACAATGTCACAAGAGCTATGTGAGGGGTGTAATTACAATGTAATCTCATGGGTGAATGGAGCAGGCTTAATGTTGGGGTGGAGCCAGTTTGTGAATGGTTTTGTATGTTATACTGTAGGAAGTTGTCAGGCTTATGATTTAGTTATTTCTGAGTATGGTAGATGGATCAAAGATCGAAGGGGCTAAAGCAGGGAGACTAGTTGTCTCATTGGGCTCTGGAGATGTCTTCTTCCAACCTGCTGAAATTATTGGCTGTCAATTCTACCCTCTGAGAATTGGCTAAATGATTG
Organism: Panthera onca; assembly: GCF_046562875.1. Classification (NCBI taxonomy): domain Eukaryota; kingdom Metazoa; phylum Chordata; class Mammalia; order Carnivora; family Felidae; genus Panthera; species Panthera onca. Next base: position 50,652,764 of record NC_138344.1, read on the forward strand.
TGTAGGCTTAACATTAGTAATTAAATATCTGTGTCTCATGAGTGTTTACAGCAGCTATTAAAATGCAAAGGGTTAACATTAATCCAATTATGGGCCTCAATGTTCAAATTCAAATTTTTACCATTCCCCAACTTTAGTAGCAGCCCAAAAATTCTTTGTGCTTTGCACACATTATCTAATTTGATTCCGATAACCACTTTGTGAGCTAGAACTATCATCTCCATTTTATAGATGAGAAAACTGAGTTCAGTCTCCATTATAAGAGATCTTTTTGCATAAAAAAAGCAACACACAGGCTCAGGCTATACTTTTCAAATATCAACATTTAAGACTTTTAAACACTAGGTTAATTTTTACACCTGGTAATGAGCTGTGTTAGGGAATATACAGGGCTACTAGATTTCAAAATGAGGATGTTTGTGTTAGTAATTAAAACTTTATTTGTAGAACAAGCACAGTTTATTTCACTGAAAGAGCATGTAACAAGTACTATTGATTATAGCCTAATACATAAAGTGTCAGTACCCAGATATAAGGCACCTCCTTGGCATGTTGTAGAAACTGGCCACGAATCACTTCCCAGGAACATCAAAGATTAAGTTAACATTTACATCTTTGGGTGCCTGGGTGGCTTAGTTGGTTAAGCCTCTGACACTTGATTTCAGTTCAGGTCATGATCTCAAGGTGGTGAGATGAAGTCACGTATAGAGCTCTGTGAGGGGCGTGGAGCCTGCTTAAGGTTCTCTCTCTAGCTCTCTTTCTCTTTCTCTCTCTCTCCTTCTGCCCCTCTCCTCTGCTCTATGCTCTCTCTCTCTCTCTCAAAAAACAAACAGAAAAGCACAGCAAAAAAACACATTTACACATGGAAGTGCATGTTCACTTGGATACAGCTAGTAGTGATACTCCTGTTGAGTTTGGAACACGTTACTACTCACATAAAAACAAAACAAAACAAAACAAAACAAAACAAAACAAAAAAACTACCACTTATTTCTTTATATTGCTTTTGAAATATGTAGGTATCAAAGTATAACATATATACATAAATTATATACACACATATGTACATATAAATTTAAATACATATGTACAATATTATGTTTAATTTTTAGCAGCTTGGTTAGACGCATTCTAGGACAGTATCCAATGGAAGTTTTCCTTGCATTGAAGTGAGGGCCTAATGTATGAGTTATTTTAAATCCTACGCAGCACTGCCATCATGGATACCTATATTCTCCTTCTCCCTCTCCATATATACATTTCCATATCTGAGTACAGAAAAAATAATTGGAATATATCCTATGGAAATTTTCTGTTAATTTGTTTTATAGAAATAAAAAAAGGAGGAGAAAAAGTTCTGGGTTTAGTATAAACCTAGTTTTATATTAGTATAAAACTAATATTTTGGTTTACAAGTTATATAATGAAAGAATTTTTTTCAAGGAAAATATGTGAATATGAAAGTAGACTCTTGGAGAAGTTTTAATAAGATTAAAGGCACTAGAAACAGTTGAATAAGAAATCTAATTTTAAAGACACTAAAGCAACATGATTTTTTTTCTCTATTCTGAGAGACATATTTTATACATTTTCTCCACCTTTTATCATTTCAGAACTCTGGTGCCTCTTATAATCTTAGAACATAAGTTCAATGAAAATAAAGATTTTATCTATGTTTTTTAATTCTATTTCCCTCGTACCTATGTCAACACTTGTCAACATTAGGCTGTAAATAAATATTTGTTGAATGAATACATGAATCTAAGTTAAAGACATTTACCAGTCACCTACAGAATTAAGGTCATTGCCTATGCATGAAATTAGCCATGTGCAGAAGGGATCTCCTCATGTAGTTTTCACCTTGGCTGAATTATTTGCATTAGCAGCACTACTTTTGGCTAAATTTTAAAGTAAGTTTGGATTTTTAATTGTCACTTAAAGTATCTTCAGAAGCATTACACTTTGATGTAAAACCGAAATGCAATGCCCTTATATTCAGAAGAATGCCTGTCACACCAAGAGATATGATTGAAGACAGTAGAAATAGGTAAATCTTTTATAAGAGACCATCAAATTTTCAATCTGGAGCTATCCTTACAATCGACTCATTCATTATAAAGGGTAAGAAGTTTCCAGATGGCTTTCAAGAGGATCTGCTTAATACCTGGGAAATATTTTTAATATTTAATTAAAAATATTTTAGAAATAAAAAACTGTGACATTAACACAAAGGAAATGCAAGTGAAATAATTGATGTCCAAATTGATAAAGCAGTTAATATTGCAAGCAAGAATAGTGAAAAGCAGTTTATCAAATGATATTGTACAGAAAGACAACAGCCAAGAGTGAATCAGAAAAATCCTAGCCTCTGAACACACACAGTATTAGACTCTAACATTATTAGGATATTGGAAAAGAAAGGGAATTGTATTATAATAGCATGCCATTGTGAGATACAAAATGTGGACAGTAAATGTAGAATTTCTTTCAGCCTAATAAGGGTTATACAATTCATGACACATTTGGAATTGATGCTATCTTACTATAAAGGAAATATACACACACATTCACATAACACATTTGGGGATATTATTTGGGACAAAATAAGGTACTTAGCAAATGAAGAACAAAGTTAACTCAGTTAATGTTTGAATGTCACAGAAAGAAAAAATAAAGTTTTCTTTTTTAAAATTTTTAAAAATTTTTTATTTATTTTTAAGAGAGAGGGAGAGAGATAGAGCGTGAGCAGGGGAGGACAGAGAGAGAGGGAGACATAGAATCTGAAGCAGGCAGGCTCCAGGCTCTGAGCTGTCAGCACAGAGCCTGCTGCAGGGCTCGAACCCACGAACTATGAGATCATGACCTGAGCCAAAGTAGGACGCTTAACCAACTGAGCCACCCAGGCACCCCCAAAATAAACAGTTTTCTAACACAACATTTGTTCTCAGAGTTGGTTTTCACTGTTTGGAATCCATGAACTATGGGAGAAAGTCTCTGATCAAAACTTTGCCACCTTTATCTCCTCCCTGCCCCAAGTCGATGAGCCCTGGTATTCCATATAGCAACATAATACTGCTTTCCTTTCGTTGGATTTCCAATTAATAATAAAAAAAAAAAAAAAAAAAAAACTCCAGTCATTGTGGAAAATTAGTATTTGTGGTAAAATGATAAAGATGTGCTTGTCCAGAAGGGACAGCCCTTCTTGCTACTGGATGCTGATGAAGGTCAGGAGCATTTCCAAAAGAGCAATACCGGGGGCACAGCATGGATAGTGATAAAAGACCCAAGGGCTTTTCTTTACCCCAGTATCAGTCATTGTTACGCAGAGGGACATGCAACTTCCTGGGAATCTCTAGTCAAGTTGGCTTATCTGGCTGAGGACAGTTTCTAGAGAAAGGTCAAGAGTTTCTGGCAGCAGTGCTCCCATTCTCTCCTGCAGAGATTTTTTTTTTTTAATCTTGATGAAGTCCATTTTATCATTATTTTCTTTGAGAGATTGTACTTTTGGAGTCAAGGCTAACAGAAATTCTGCCTAGCCCTAGATCCTAAAAATTGTCTCTTGTTTTTTTTTTATTAAAAAGTTTTTTAAAAATATAATCCTTCAGTGTGAGAGAAAGAAATCATAAGAAAAAAAGAAAAAGTGAGATAGTATGTACCTACAAAAGCATTGTCTGTCCTTGGTGGAAGACCAACTCATATCTACTGTATTGTTGAGTATGAATCACCTCTGCACACCTTTTACTGAAGACCAGAAAGTCTACCTACTTTAAATGTTCATTGTTTTTTTTTTTTTCTTTTTTGGTTCATTTTTGGTTAATTAATCATTACTATAAAGATAAACAAGTAAACCAAAACAAAAAAAGTAAAGACATCTGGAACAGCACAAATTATATTCACTCACTCACATAATGTCATCCTGGGGCATTGGGGCACATGATAAATGAGATCATTACTCTTGTGAGAGCAGACCTGAGTACTCTGTGAGGAGGAGCTTAATTAAAGCTACAGCAACTATATTTCTTTAGGATATCCAGGTGGCTTATTCCTTGGACTCACATTCTACATTGGTCTTGTGAATGCAAATAAATTCCTCATAAGCCAGTGCAGATATTTAATGGAATTCCTGACATATGAAATTCTCATGACTTGAGAGGGTGATTAAGAGTGTGACTATTTGGGGCACCTGGGTGGCTCAGTCAGTTAAGTTTTTGACTCTTGCTTTCAGCTGAGGTCATGATCTTACAGTTCATGAGTTCAAGCCCTACATTGGACTCTGGTGCCGACAGTGCAGAGCCTGGTTGGGATTCTCTCTCTCCCTCTGTCTCTGCTCCTCCCCGATGTGTGCATGCATTGTGCTCACACTCTCTTTCTCTCTAAACAAATAAGTGAATAAAAACTTTAAAAAATTCTTTCCCAAGAAAAGTTTGACTATTCTATGATGATAAATCAATCTTGGCCGTCTGCTTAATACTGAGTTTTAGCCAACAGACACATGCTTCAATAGCATCATAGTAGACAACACTCAGGATGCCTGTGGATGCTTCCTTTTCTTTACAGCCTGCCCGTGACCTTTCAGAGAACCTGTACCTACAGTGCAGATACATGAGCTACTTACTGGTCATGTAACCTTATGACCCCACTTATCTCTAATTGGACCAGTAGTGGCTAGAGATCTGGGACAAAATGAAATTTTTCTGTCCCCAAAATTGGAAGCTGGGAATGTAGAAGCCCAGTACAGCTTCTATTTGATATAAATCAGAATGACCACATAAAGGCAGGGATGGGATGGCTATAGGAATTCAAAGCATAGAAGCCTCATCTGCAGAGAGAAAGAGGAATGATCACGTGCGCAGAAAGGAGCGGACTGTAAGTCCTGTAAGGAGGAGAGAAAACCTTGGACTTGTGTGTATGTTTCAGTGAACTCCTTACTGTGCTGAAATACTCTGAGTTCTTCCAATTTTTCTAATTACCCTCAGACAAATTGGTAAATTGAATATTATTTTATAATTTAACTATATCTTAATTAAAAATGTCCTCTACTCTGTGCTAGAACCCAAAGACAATGGAAATTTGTATGTGTCAACAGTATCTTTGAGTTATATATGCTTATAACATCGGTTGCCTTGATAGAAGCTAAGTGCCCAACTTCTGGGAAATAATAACCCTACATATTGTGTGATATTTGAGTGAGATGGTCTATAGTCCTGCTAGAGAGGATTGTTAGTGCTTTTAGAGCAGGAAGTGAGGAGGACTTTCTAAACTATGAAGTGGAATACTGACTAGACAAATAGGAATGATTTACTTCAAAAGATAAAATCTTAGTATGAGGGACATGACTAGTGAGCACCCTAGTGAAAGCAGGGAGGTCTGTTGGGATTGTTCCAGAAGCCAGAGCAAGGACCATTGCTAGACATGTAGGGAGGTTTGTGTACAGTATTCAGGGAAAAATATTCCAATGTAGATCTGTTGAATGATGAACTGGTCGGTGTCCTGGTGTAATGAGCTCCCTGTTACTGTTCAAATAGTGCCAATCAAGAAGTCGGAGTTACTGCTTTGAGTACGAGATTGGTTAGAAAATCCCTATTTTCTACTGCATAGGAATTGATTTCACTTTTCTGAACATGTTAAGAGTCTGCAAAAACAAAGGTTTATGTGCTTAAGAAGAAATGCCCTTGAAAGCTGTTTATTTCAGGGTATCAGCACTGAAAAGAAAGAAAGAAAGAAAGAAAGAAAGCAAGAAAGCAAGCTGCTGCTTCTAAATGTTTAGATAAATGTGTGATTCACACATATGTGATTCACATATTAAATAGTAAATAATTCTTTTACATTTGATATACATACGCCCACCTGTGTTCAAAAATCAGCTATTTATTGCCTAATATTTAGAATTATATGTAGAGTTTGCTTAAAGACAACAAACTTAGGAGAAAAAAGTGTCTAAAATCAAAGCTTGATTTGGAACACTCTAAGTAAACAATATTTTTTTCTTTTTCTGTTTAAGGCAACTATGTTTGTTATGTTTGGGATAATGAGCAATTGACTTTGAAGATAAAATTTTATAGAATGGAGGAATTTTAATTTTAAGATATTTCTAATAAAGCTTAGAAAGAATTATTTCAGGTTTTTTTTCTACTTATAAAATAGAAAATCTGGTCTAATAATTTAAAATTGTTTATTAAAAATCTTGCTATTAATTTGATTTAAATATTAACAGTATATATTAGATACTTGTTTTTTTTTCAGAATCATTTACTAATACCACAATTTTATTTATATAATTTTCAGGGCTTCTGTTCCTAAAACAATCAGTTTAGGCACATAAAAAAATGTGTATTCTGCATTTCAGTCTAATCCTAAATTTTCAACTTTGGTGTATTCAGGAGTGGAAGGTGATTTGCTAACAAAAGAGAATATTATTTGTAATTTACAAGATAGATTGTATAAACTGTTAAACAAGAAAATCATTCTCATCTTTCCAGGTCATGCCACACACTAGTTATGCTACTGAGATTGTTCAAGCCACTTTCAGACACAATGTATTCCCTTTGAGAAGAGGTTTTTTGTTTTTTTGTTTCATTTTGTTTTGTTTTGTCTTGCTTTGTTTTCTTAGAAGGGAACTGGGGAGAGCAGGCAGGTTGGAACTTCTTGAGACTGAATCCATCAACTGACTGACAGCACCTACATATTCTTCCCCCCAAATATATCGTATGAACTGCATATTACACAATCCAGGCAGTCTCAGAAAATCTATACTCATTTCTCGATTCCAAATGTGAAGGTCCCCCTTAAACCTCGAAGACTCCTGGAAGGATTTACAGGGAAAATATAACGAGACTGATTTTCTAACACATGTTGGACACACAGCTCACATAAACCTTCGGGTAGCCCTCCGTAGATTTATATGAGGTGGTGCAGGAGAATTCTCCTAGCCATTGAGTACGACTCTCCTGCTTCTGAGTTATGTCAGGTACATAGGAATCACTCCCAGACATTCTCCCGAGACTACAGCCGTTGCCTTTAAATCCTCAATTTGACACTTTTCTGCATGGTTATTAGAGCTTTAAAGAAATGTATCAGGACTCTCAGCCAGCTTAGGGAAAGCGATTTTCCCCTGGACTATCACCTCCACAAGACAGTACTGGTGGAGATGTGTTAGTAACCTATTTTTCCCTTGTGTTCAGGGAACATTTTACGAACATTACTTTCATTATACATGAGAGATCTGAGACATGAAAAAAAAAGTTATTAAGAATTTCTTTGTAAAGTAATTCAAAGTGTTTTTGTTTCAGTTTGTTTTTATTTGGCTTGGGGATAACATTTTCTTCTGGTTTTCTTACCTTTTTTCTTACCTCTGGTTTATTCTTAGTTTCTTTCATGTTCTCCTCATCTGTTCCTTTAATGTTGCTCCCGGGGTGAGCTCATCCATGCTCGTGACTCCCCAGCACAGTGGCCATATGCCCCCAACTATATCTCCAGACCAGACCACTCTCCTGGTTTTCAGACAGTAGAGACATCCTTGACTTCACCTCCCTCTGGCACCGCAGACGAAAAATCAATTTCTCCCCTTACATCTCTCCCTTGCTTCCCAATTGTAAATCTTTTTGGGTTCCCAGTTTTGGCAGATAATAGTGATCAATTCCTTTTCCTTTTCTTCTGTGTATAATCAATTGCCAAATTCTGTCAATTCTACCTCTTTGCTAAGTCCCCAATGAATCTACTTTTTTCCATCATAAACAGGATATTATTGTGGTTCAAAGTACTTGCTCTGAACCATACTTCAGTGGATTTCAGTCCCAGTTTTGCCATGAGCTACCTGCAGAAACATAGACCACTAATTAACTTATGAGCTGCAGCTTTGTTTTGTTTGTTTATTTTTTCTGTGTCTGAAACTAGAAATAACAATAGCTACCCATCAGTGTTGTTGTAAGTAATAAATGTGATAGTAGTTTACATGCTCAGCACAGAGTCTGGCGTATAATATACACTCAATGAAAATCCTTGTCTGTTCACCTAATCCATAGCAGGTTATCTCTTCTTGGCTAACTGCTGAGCTTCTAACCACCCTTCTTTGTTCCTATCTTACCTACTCCAATGCATCCGTTCTTCACATTGCAGTGAGGGGTATCTTTCTAAAATATAAGCCTACTACTCAGGTCATTCTTCCTCTTAAAACTCTATTTACTCCATCGTGTCTTCAAGATAAAGGTCAAACTTCTTTTTGGAGAATAAGGAAACAATCCTCTCATACCTTGCCAATGGGATTGCAGATTGGTACAGCCTCATGGAGAACAATTTGGCAAAATATACCAACATGTTAAGTGCTAATACCCCTTGACTCCAAAATTCTGTTTCTTGGAGTTTAGATAAATGCAAATGTTTGAAATGACTTAGGTACAAGTTTATTCTTTATAGTATTGTAACAGCCAAAGATTGGAATCAAGCTAATTGTCTACCAGCAGATGAATGGCAAAATAAATCATGCTATATGTATATACCATATACTATATGCAGTGTTTATAGAGAGTAAGATGTGGTTCAATCTCCAACATATTATCATGCCAAAAACGCAAGGTACAGAACTATGCATAATATAGCTTATTCTTTAATTTCTTGGGACAGGGTGTTAGAAATATATGTTAATACATTATTGTATATGCATTTAATACCTATAATATTGTTAATGGTGTTTTCCTTCCAGAAAGAGAAATGGGTAGGCGGAGAAAGGATGGAAGAAGAATTTTTAATTGTATATCCTTTTTACACATCTCGTTCAATGCACATGTGTTCAAAAAATAAATTATTAAAAAGAGAAACAGATGTCCTTCATGATAGGCTCCTTCCAACTCCTTCAAATGGCTGTCTTCTCTTTGCCTCTTTCTTTCTGACTCAGCTATCTCAAGTCCCCAAGAACTCTCCTTCTCATGCAATTTCCTTGCTTGGAACGCTTTCCCCTCTCTTCCCTCCACTGTGCCCAGATGAGGCCTGTGAAGTTTCCATTTCTCTACTACCTTTTTCCAAAACCTTTTCTGGACTTTTAAGATTGATCAGTTGTTTTTCCTATATACTCAGAAGCACCCACACTTACTCTTTGCACTTAGGAAATTATTTTGTAGACCACTGGTTATCTGTTAGAATCATCTGGAATGCAAATTAAAACGTTATATATCTGAGCCAAGCTAGATTTGTTGACTCAGAATCTGGGCTTGTGGATCCTCAGAATTTTCATTTTTCATAAGTTCCTGGCTGGCTTTTCTGCACACTAAGTTTTCCACTGTACTTGCCTGTTTTCTAGTCTGTCCCTTTCCACTAGGCTATCAGCTGGACTTATGCCTTCCTCATTTCATGTATTTAGCAATGTGACTGAAAAATAGGGGTGTTCAGTAAATGTTGAAGAAATGAATGCCAGCCTTCTGAATAAGACTTTGGCTAGACTAGCAAATATCATTTTTTGATGCTGAATGTGGATGCTGATGGTGAGAGCAGTCAAGTGGCTTATCTAAGGCGATACAGCAAATTCAGACAGAAAACCCAGAGTCAAAGCCAGGCCTCCAATTTCCTGAACCACTCTTCTTTTAGGGCTGTGTGGTTGACCTGGAGAGAATTTCTTTAACGTTCAATTTTTAACTCCACCTATTTTAATCTTAGGAAAGGAAGCAAAGGAAATAATACATAGCATGTCTACCAAGTAATTTACATGATATCTTTAGACAAAGTTTGAGGTATGAGAGCACAGCACACAACCAGAAATTTCAGATAGGAATTTGGACATATTTAAACATTTTTAAATGTGTAAATTTAAATTATAAGCAAGATTTCAGGTTGATATATCTAATAGTATATAACCATTGCTCCCAGGTGAATTTGACTTCAAAGAAATTAATTATCATATTGGGTAATTTTAGCCATGTCAAGGTGATAGCCATTAGACAACTTGTTTATTAAATTCTGTTGCAGATAAAGGTGCCGGAAATAAATTAATGACTGTTATAACAGCTGGGCTTTCTTGGTTACAAGAAAAATACCTTGACATATTTTTTGACTCTGTGATTGGTCTACATTTCAAGGGTATAAATTAATCTTCAGAAGATCCTAAAGAATATCTTCCCTGGACACTTCACTTATACATCAAGTTGGCCATGTTAGCAATCTAATCACAAACCTGTAATTCAGTGGACAACAATTTCTTATTGTGAACAGCATAGCAGCATTTACTATCATTTAGGTCAGCCCAAGATTGCTGATGCACCGTATGTTTCAGGCCAGGGATGATGGATGGCAAGCTCTGATGCCCATCCCTAAGTGATTGGGAAGATGGAAGACACACAGTTCACTGAAGCTTGCTTACTATTACATCAAGTAATCAGTGTGATAGGCAAGCCCATGCTCTTTAACCAACTTTCGGCAGGAACAGTATTTCACATTTAAAAAAAAAAAAAACCTTAAGAATTGTGTTCCAGCTGACATTCCTATTACTAGATCAAACGGCTTCGCCTCAAATGTGAGTGTTAATGAATATTTTCAAAACTCCTTTGTTACAACACATAGATCTTGCTTTTCTTAACAGCTCGAAGTACATGTGCCACTGAAGTTATCAGTAAAAGATACATATTGGTTTCTTTTAAACTTGACTCAGGCCAGGAAGAGAAAGAGGCTGTTAAAATAGTTTCATATTTTCTATGCCTGATTTCCAGTGTAATAAATCAGTCTTGTTAACTTCTAATGATAAAGTTGCAAAGATTTGCCTTTGCTGAGATGGATGCAAATACTATTTTCTGAATCTCATCTGACCAATATCTAACACAAATAATTAGGGGCATCTTCCTAGCTACTATTCTGTTTTGTGGGAAATTTCTTTTCAAAAGTGATGAAGAAAAACCAAGTGAATATCTTAAATTGTCAATTTTGCACTAAGAGCATAAATCACTGCGATAAACTCAACAATATTCCGTTGCTTTTATTGTTTCAGGTACTATAATTTATAACTTCAAGCAAAACATTTCGTGGAATAATTAGATGTATCTTGATATGATTTAAGTAACTTAGGGAACATAAAGCATAGAAGACCTTAAAATTGTTCATAATTGCTAATTTATTTTCTAAAAAAACAATATCATAATGTAAGTTTCTTTGACTTTTCAAGTACTGGCATTGCCTGCCACCCACACCAGGTCTAATTTTAGCTTTGTAGAAAAGAGACTGTTGAAGTCCATTGATCTCTCAGGAAGGGGTTGCAGCAGTGCATAGGAAATCACTTCTTATTTGAAGCTTTATTTTATTGTTAGTTCTAATGAACATAGTTTATATATCATCATCCTTCTTTCCTATTTGTATTTATATGCACCTTATTTACATAAGTGATTTGAGGAAACTCATAATAAAGACCGCTAATATAATAACATTCATTACAGTTAATCCAGCCCAGTGATTCTTAAAGCATAGACCAGCAGCTTGAGCATCACCTGGGATCTCTTCAGAAATAAAAATTCTTGGGGCCCACCCAAGACCTACCGAATCAGTGACCTGTGTTTAAAAAAACAAAAACCAGGGAGAGGTTCCGGAAGATGGCGGCGTAGGAGGACGCGGGGCTCACAGCGCGTCCGGCCGATCACTTAGATTCCACCTACACCTGCCTAAAGAACCCAGAAAACCGCCAGAGGATTAGCAGAAGGGAGTCTCCGGAGTCAAGCGCAGACTAGAGGCCCACGGAAGAGGGTAGGAAGGGCGGCGAGGCGGTGCGCGCTCCACGGACTGGTGGGAGGGAGCCGGGGCGGAGGGGCGGCTCGCCGGCCAAGCAGAGCCCCCGAGTCTGGCTGGCAAAAGCGGAGGGGCCGGACAGACGCAGTGTGTTCCGACGGCAAGCGCGACTTAGCATCTGGGAGGTCATAAGTTAACAGCTCTGCTCAGAAAGCGGGAAGGCTGGAGGACAAAGGGAGGGAGAGCTGCTGAGCCCCCGGACGGCAGAGCTCAGCTTGGCGGGGAACAAAGGCGCCAGCGCCATCTCCCCCGCCCATCCCCCAGCCAAAATCCCAAAGGGAACCAGTTCCTGCCAGGGAACTTGCTCGCTCCGCGCAAACACCCAACTCTGTGCTTCTGCGGAGCCAAACCTCCGGCAGCGGATCTGACTCCCTCCCGCTGCCACAGGGCTCCTCCTGAAGTGGATCACCTAAGGAGAAGCGAGCTAAGCCTGCCCCTCCAGCCCCCGTGCACCTTGCCTACCCACCCCAGCTAATACGCCAGATCCCCAGCAACACAAGCCTGGCAGTGTGCAAGTAGCCCAGACGGGACACGCCACCCCACAGTGAATCCCGCCCCTAGGAGAGGGGAAGAGAAGGCACACACCAGTCTGACTGTGGCCCCAGCAGTGGGCTGGGGGCAGACATCGGGTCTGACTGCGGCCCCGCCCACTAACTCCAGTTATACACCACAGCACAGGGGAAGTGCCCTGCAGGTCCTCACCACTCCAGGGACTCTCCAAAATGACCAAACGGAAGAATTCCCCTCAGAAGAATCTCCAGGAAATAACAACAGCTAATGAACTGATCAAAAAGGATTTAAATAATATAACAGAAAGTGAATTTAGAATAATAGTCATAAAATTAATCGCTGGGCTTGAAAACAGTATACAGGACAGCAGAGAATCTCTTGCCACAAAGATCGAGGGACTAAGGAACAGTCACGAGGAGCTGAAAAACGCTTTAAACGAAATGCAAAACAAAATGGAAACCACGATAGCTCGGCTTGAAGAGGCAGAGGAGAGAATAGGTGAACTAGAAGATAAAGTTATGGAGAAAGAGGAAGCTGAAAGAAAGAGAGATAAAAAAATCCAGGAGTATGAGGGGAAAATTAGAGAACTAAGTGATACACTAAAAAAAAATAATATACGCATAATTGGTATCCCAGAGGAGGAAGAGAGAGGGAAAGGTGCTGAAGGGGTACTTGAACAAATTATAGCTGAGAACTTCCCTGAACTGGGGAAGGAAAAAGGCATTGAAATCCAAGAGGCACAGAGAACTCCCTTCAGACGTAACTTGAATCGATCTTCTGCACGACATATCATAGTGAAACTGGCAAAATACAAGGATAAAGAGAAAATTCTGAAAGCAGCAAGGGATAAACGTGCCCTCACATATAAAGGGAGACCTATAAGACTCGTGACTGATCTCTCCTTTGAAACTTGGCAGGCCAGAAAGGCTTGGCACGATATCTACAGTGTGCTAAACAGAAAAAATATGCAGCCGAGAATCCTTTATCCAGCAAGTCTGTCATTTAGAATAGAAGGAGAGATAAAGGTCTTCCCAAACAAACAAAAACTGAAGGAATTTGTCACCACGAAACCAGCCCTACAAGAGATCCTAAGGGGGATCCTGTGAGACAAAGTACCAGAGACATCACTACAAGCATAAAACATACAGACATCACAATGACTCTAAACCCATATCTTTCTATAATAACACTGAATGTAAATGGATTAAATGCGCCAACTAAAAGACATAGGGTATCAGAATGGATAAAAAAACAAGACCCATCTATTTGCTGTCTACAAGAGACTCATTTTAGATCTGAGGACACCTTTAGATTGAGAGTGAGGGGATGGAGAACTATCTATCATGCTCCTGGAAGCCAAAAGAAAGCTGGAGTACCCATACTTCTATCAGACAAACTAGACTTTAAATTAAAGGCTGTAACAAGAGATGAAGAAGGGCATTATATAATAATCACAGGGTCTATCCACCAGGAAGAGCTAACTATTATAAATGTCTATGCGCCAAATACCCGAGCCCCCAGATCTATAAAACAATTACTCATAAACATAAGCAACCTTATTGATAAGAATGTGGTCATTGCAGGGGACTTTAACACCCCACTTACAGAAATGGATAGATCATCTAGACACACAGTCAATAAAGAAACAAGGGCCCTGAATGATACATTGGATCAGATGGACTTGACAGATATATTTAGAACTCTGCATCCCAAAGCAACAGAATATACTTTCTTCTCGAGTGCACATGGAACATTCTCCAAGATAGATCATATACTGGGTCACAAAACAGCCCTTCATAAGTTTACAAGAATTGAAATTATACCATGCATACTTTCAGACCACAATGCTATGAAGCTTGAAATCAACCACAGGAAAAAGTCTGGAAAACCTCCAAAAGCATGGAGGTTAAAGAACACCCTACTAAAGAATGAGTGGGTCAACCAGGCAATTAGAGAAGAAATTAAAAAATATATGGAAACAAACGAAAATGAAAATACAACAATCCAAACGCTTTGGGATGCAGCGAAGGCAGTCCTGAGAGGAAAATACATTGCAATCCAGGCCTATCTCAAGAAACAAGAAAAATCCCAAATACAAAATCTAACAGCACACCTAAAGGAAATAGAAGCAGAACAGCAAAGGCAGCCTAAACCCAGCAGAAGAAGAGAAATAATAAAGATCAGAGCAGAAATAAACAATATAGAATCTAAAAAAACTGTAGAGCAGATCAACGAAACCAAGAGTTGGTTTTTTGAAAAAATAAACAAAATTGACAAACCTCTAGCCAGGCTTCTCAAAAAGAAAAGGGAGATGACCCAAATAGATAAAATCATGAATGAAAATGGAATGATTACAACCAATCCCTCAGAGATACAAACAATTATCAGGGAATACTATGAAAAATTATATGCCAGCAAATTGGACAACCTGGAAGAAATGGACAAATTTCTAAACACCCACACTCTTCCAAAACTCAATCAGGAGGAAATAGAAAGCTTGAACAGACCCATAACCAGCGAAGAAATTGAATCGGTTATCAAAAATCTCCCAACAAATAAGAGTCCAGGACCAGATGGCTTCCCAGGGGAGTTCTACCAGACATTTAAAGCAGAGATAATACCTATCCTTCTCAAGCTATTCCAAGAAATAGAAAGGGAAGGAAAACTTCCAGACTCATTCTATGAAGCCAGTATTACTTTGATTCCTAAACCAGACAGAGACCCAGTAAAAAAAGAGAACTACAGGCCAATATCCCTGATGAATATGGATGCAAAAATTCTTAATAAGATACTAGCAAATCGAATTCAACAGCACATAAAAAGAATTATTCACCATGATCAAGTGGGATTCATTCCTGGGATGCAGGGCTGGTTCAACATTCGCAAATCGATCAACGTGATACATCACATTAACAAAAAAAAAGAGAAGAACCATATGATCCTGTCAATCGATGCAGAAAAGGCCTTTGACAAAATCCAGCACCCTTTCTTAATAAAAACCCTTGAGAAAGTCGGGATAGAAGGAACATACTTAAAGATCATAAAGGCCATTTATGAAAAGCCCACAGCTAACATCATCCTCAACGGGGAAAAACTGAGAGCTTTTTCCCTGACATCAGGAACACGACAGGGATGCCCACTGTCACCGCTGTTGTTTAATATAGTGCTGGAAGTTCTAGCATCAGCAATCAGACAACAAAAGGAAATCAAAGGCATCAAAATTGGCAAAGATGAAGTCAAGCTTTCGCTTTTTGCAGATGACATGATATTATACATGGAAAATCCGATAGACTCCACCAAAAGTCTACTAGAACTGATACATGAATTCAGCAAAGTTGCAGGATACAAAATCAATGTGCAGAAATCAGTTGCATTCTTATACACTAACAATGAAGCAACAGAAAGACAAATGAAGAAACTGATCCCATTCACAATTGCACCAAGAAGCATAAAATACCTAGGAATAAATCTAACCAAAGATGTAAAAGATCTGTATGCTGAAAACTATAGAAAGCTTATGCAGGTAATTGAAGAAGATATAAAGAAATGGAAAGACATTCCCTGCTCATGGATTGGAAGAATAAATATTGTCAAAATGTCAATACTACCCAAAGCTATCTACACATTCAATGCAATCCCAATCAAAATTGCACCAGCATTCTTCTCGAAACTAGAACAAGCAATCCTAAAATTCATATGGAACCACAAAAGGCCCCGAATAGCCAAAGTAATTTTGAAGAAGAAGACCAAAGCAGGAGGCATCACAATCCCAGACTTTAGCCTCTACTACAAAGCTGTAATCATCAAGACAGCATGGTATTGGCATAAAAACAGACACATAGACCAATGGAATAGAATAGAAACCCCAGAACTAGACCCACAAACATATGGCCAACTCATCTTTGACAAAGCAGGAAAGAACATCCAATGGAAAAAAGACAGTCTCTTTAACAAATGGTGCTGGGAGAACTGGACAGCAACATGCAGAAGGTTGAAACTAGACCACTTTCTCACACCATTCACAAAAATAAACTCAAAATGGATAAAGGACCTGAATGTGAGACAGGAAACCATCAAAACCTTAGAGGAGAAAGCAGGAAAAGACCTCTCTGACCTCAGCCGTAGCAATCTCTTACTCGGCACATCCCCAAAGGCAAGGGAATTAAAAGCAAAAGTGAATTACTGGGACCTTATGAAGATAAAAAGCTTCTGCACAGCAAAGGAAACAACCAACAAAACTAAAAGGCAACCAACGGAATGGGAAAAGATATTTGCAAATGACACATCGGACAAAGGGCTAGTATCCAAAATCTATAAAGAGCTCACCAAACTCCACACCCGAAAAACAAATAACCCAGTGAAGAAATGGGCAGAAAACATGAATAGACACTTCTCTAAAGAAGACATCCGGATGGCCAACAGGCACATGAAAAGATGTTCAACGTCGCTCCTTATCAGGGAAATACAAATCAAAACCACACTCAGATATCACCTCACGCCAGTCAGAGTGGCCAAAATGAAGAAATCAGGAGACTATAGATGCTGGAGAGGATGTGGAGAAACAGGAACCCTCTTGCACTGTTGGTGGGAATGCAAATTGGTGCAGCCGCTCTGGAAAGCAGTGTGGAGGTTCCTCAGAAAATTAAAAATAGGCCTACCCTATGACCCAGCAATAGCACTGCTAGGAATTTATCCAAGGGATACAGGAGTACTGATGCATAGGGGCACCTGTACCCCAATGTTTATAGCGGCACTCTCAACAATAGCCAAATTATGGAAAGAGCCTAAATGTCCATCAACTGATGAATGGATAAAGAAATTGTGGTTTATATACACAATGGAATACTACGTGGCAATGAGAAAAAATGAAATATGGCCTTTTGTAGCAACATGGATGGAACTGGAGAGTGTGATGCTAAGTGAAATAAGCCATACAGAGAAAGACAGATACCATATGGTTTCACTCTTATGTGGATCCTGAGAAACATAACAGAAACCCATGGGGGAGGGGAAGGGAAAAAAAAAAAAAAAAGAGGTTAGAGTGGGAGAGAGCCAAAGCATAAGAGACTGTTAAAAACTGAGAACAAACTGAGGGTTGATGGGGGGTGGGAGGGAGGGCAGGGTGGGTGATGGGTATTGAGGAGGGAACCTTTTGGGATGAGCACTGGGTGTTGTATGGAAACCAATTTGACAGTAAATTTCATATATTAAAAAATAAAAAAAAATAAAAAAAATAAAAAAATAAAAAAATAAATAAATAAAAAAACAAAAACCAAAAAAAAAAAACCAAAAAAAAAAAAAACCCAGGTGATTCTAATCCATGCTAAAGTTTGAGGTCCACCTATTACTCCAGAATCTAAATCAAACCTAGGAACTGAAAAATTAGTGTGTGTGTGTGTGTGTGTGTGTGTGTGCGCACATGTGTATGTCAGGAACAGAGAGGTAGAGATTTAGAGAAAATTATTTCACAGGTGGAAAGAAGCTGTAACAATTGAATACACAGAGATATAAAAGTGTAAGTTTATAGTCAGACACAAGTGTTTTTGATTCCTGGGTGTTCTGTTACTAATAAGCTATCTGACTTTGATCAGTTTATTCAACCCCTCATAGTCTCAGTTGGCTGATATGTAAAATAGGAAAGCTAATATTCCTCTGAGGGTTAAATGAAAAAAATACGTAAGAAAATTTTAAGAGTTCCTGGGTGGCTCAGTTGGTTAAGCATCTGACTTTTGATTTTGGCTTAGGTCATGATCTCTTGGTCATAAGATGGAACCCCATGTTGGGCTCTGCACTGAACATGGAGCTTGCTTGGGATTCTCTCTCTCTCTCTCTCTCTCTCTCTCTCTCTCTCTCGTCCTCTGCCCCACAAACTGCTTGTGGGCTCTCACTCTCAAGAAAAAAAAACATTAAAAAAATTTAGTGCAATGACTAGCATGAGATATATGTATATTAGTTTTTAACTTACTGTTTATTGCTCTTAATATAAAATGGTAATTAATATAATTTACACCATTTGTGAACAACACAAGTGGAACTTGAGGGCATGTGCTAAATGAAATAAGCCAGAGAGAGAAATACAAAACTGCATGGTATTGCTTATATGAAGTCTTTAAAAAAATTAAACTCATAAAAACAGAGTAGCAGAGTGTTTGCCAGGGGCTGGTGGTGGGAGCGGGAAAATGAGGAGAGGGTGATAAAAGGGTACCTACAGATTTTCAGCTACAAGATGAATCAGGTCTGAGGACCTAATGTAAAACACAGTGAGTACAATTACTAACACTGTATTGTATAATTGAAACTTGCTAAGAAAGTAGAACTGAAATGTTCTCAAAAAAGAAAAAAAGGAAAAACAAATATGTGAGGTAATGGATGTGTCAATTAACTAGATGGGGGGGTCCTTTCATAATGCATACATATATCAAACCACTACAATGTACACTTTGAATATCTTTCTATTATTACTTGTCAAACCACTACAATGTACACTTTGAATATCTTTCTATTATTACTTGTCACGTATACCTCAATAAAGCTGGAATTTAAAAATATATATATTATAATCTACCTAAAAGATACATATGACTAGCTGAGCTTCCTAGCAGCTGCTGGAAAAAGATAAACACAACAGGATCCATAGCTTTGATCAGAATGGTGGTACCTACCTCCAGTTGCACATATGAATCACGTGGGAGATTTAAAAACAAACAATAGCACTGCTAGAAATTTACCCAAAGGATACAGGAGTGCTGATGCATAGGGGCACATGTACCTCAATGTTTATAGCAGCACTTTCAACAATAGCCAAATTATGGAAAGAACCTAAATGTCCATCAACTGACAAATGGACAAAGAAGATGTGGTTTATATACACAATGGAATACTACTTGGCAATGAGAAAGAATGAAATCTGCCCATTTGCAGCAATGTGGATGGAACTGGAGGATATTATGCTAAGTGAAATAAGTCAGTCAGAGAAAGACAGATATCATATGTTTTCACTCATATGTGGATCTTGAGAGACTTAATAGAAGACCATGGAGGGGAGGGGAGGGGGGAAAAAGTTACATAGAGGGAGGGAGGCAAACTATAAGAGACTCTTAAATACTGAGAACAAACTGAGGGTTAATGCAGGGTGGGGGAGAGGGGAAAGTGAGTGATGCACATTGAGGAGGGCACTTGTTGGGATGAGCACTGGGTGTTGTATGGAAACCAATTTGACAATAAATTATATTAAAAAAATAAAGAGGTCCTCAGGTGAACCTAAACACAGGCAGGACTAAGCACTACCTCATTAAAGCAGGGCTTTTCAAACCTGATTATTTATATGAATCATCTGGGATCCTGGTAAAATGCAGAGTTCTTACTTTTGTGGGGTGAGGTCTTAAAAAGTCTAAGAATCCAGTAAGTGCCAGTTACTTCAGTTAGCAAGAAACTGAGGTATTGAGAAATATGTGAGTTCCTAGAGAGAAGCAAACCATTTTCCCCTTTTCAGCTGTGAAAAGAAATAGAGCCCAAATGCAGCAAGGCATGTACTTGTTTTATGGAGAGGAATATTCTCATTGCTTGAACAAAGTAAAACTGTCATACTTTGACTATGTTTTTTATAACTACTTTGCTTTATATTTCTACATTCAGGAGATGAATATAGGTTCTGGACAGATTAATAGCTTTAAATAGCTTTGTTTCCTTCTCAAGAAATTGAAAAATAGAAGAAAATTCCTATTTTTTTTGGTAGCGGGGGGAGAGGAGGTCTAATATTAGGTTTCATTTACACACTTTAGTTTTAGAAATAAATATATCCTTATCAGAACTAATTTAAGATGAAATCCTTTTGTTCAAAGTGCTACATCAGTTTACTCATTTATGAAAGATAGAAATCCAAGTGTTCTGAACAATGCAATTTATGATACTCAAAATAAAATAGTCTAAAGGTCAGTAAAATGTTTGGCCCTAAAATGTCAATAAAGGAGTAGAACTTGAAGATTTCTAATCTTCTAATCTCACACAAAGGATTATGGTAAGAATATCTTTACAGCGTGAGCTCTGTTTGGAAATGATGTATAAAAAGATAGTGTGGAAGACTGTAACCTTTAAAAATGATTCTAAAGCAAGTCTTTCTCTTCTTTCTCATTTATTCTCTCTCTTTCACTCTCTCTCTCTTACTTTAGAGGGCACATAAGAAAAACTTAAGAAGAATGGAACATGGTTATTTTGAGATTAATAAATTTGGTTAGAATTTATTAACTCTAGAAATAATCAATGCATTTTATTATTTCCTGTTAAACTCTATAACAAGACAAATTTCAGTTTTTGAAACCTACTAAAGGCAACTGAAAAGTTGATAGCCTTTTCTTAAACAATACTCAGAACAGTGTCTTTGCCCTATCTAAAACTCATTCACTATTTTAAAGCACAAACTTAAAATATGAATCAATACAGCACCTTGACTCTTGGGGGAAAACTACCTTACATATTAGGGTCATGGTACTGACCATCCTTGCTTGGAGTCTTTGGAGTTACAAGATGGGCAGGAAGAAAGAAGTGGATCAGCATGGGAAGCCTGCCATAACACAATTCATGGCAGTTAAAACAGTTGCTGGTAAGGACAAGTAAAGAATCTAAGCTTTTAACCAGTGTAATCTTCAGTCCTTTATAGTAAACCTTTAAAAAGCAATGTGAGGATGTCAGGTCCTTATGTTAAACACAATGGCTGGTTGGTCAAGTCAACCGTGTGCATCAGAAAGTGGCAGAATATGGAGCAAAGCGCAACCTCAATCTGGGTCGTAATAAAGTAGCTGTTCATCTGTGGTCAGAGAGCGCCATGAAAGACCTTGAGTTCCTTCACTTTATTTTGCAGAAAGCCATTGGACAGCTTTGCATCATCTAGCTCTATCAATCAAGGACCTCAACTGCTGCTCGCTGCTGAAAGCTTTCCTGTTTGGCTCTGTTTTTTCACAGACAGCTCAATAACTTGTCTGTGGAGCTGTGATAAATGTGCCATGTGCTTCTAAACTGTCTCTTTAACAGTGGACTGCATTTCAGCTTGTAATGCTTGTGACTAATTGCTTGTATCAAAGGCTTTTTATTTATTTGTAATGATTATCCAATAGGCTTATCATTTATGTTTCTCACTTCTCTTCATGAAGTGGTTTTATTTTAAAGTTGCATACAGCAGACTGTCAGCTAACTTCTAATGTAGCAGCTTTTGCTCAATGAATAAGCTGTCAAGTTAAGAGAACATAATTGGCAAACCCCAGTATATAGTCCGAGCAAGTGCAAACTCCTAATGATTTTTTCTTTCTCTTTTTGTGATCCCCGCACATCAGCCATAGTTTTAAACAGCAACTTTACGGCCACCTACTGTGGCTGTCAGAACGGAAATTTCGTAGTGGTTTTGTCCTCTTGTGTAAGAACAGTAGTCAGGATCACAAAACCTTCTTATTTGGGCACAATTGTCAGTTTCTGCTAAGGAGGCCTGGAATAGAGCTATTATGGTAAATGAATAACTTCTCACTTTGAAAGAAGGTGGTTCTTTCAGATCAGGTTGGAGGTCAATGACAGGGCAAGAAAAGGAAGCTCATATTGCAGCTGTCTGCAAATGAGGTTTTCCTACAGATACTGTAAGAGAAAATAAGAGTCTATTGGGGAGGCTGATCTTCACGTAATCTTTAAAAACATACTTTTTAAAATGAAAGGAAAATCTGCATGCTTTTTCTTAAACTTTCATTGTATTGGGGAAAAAAACCCCATGAATCCATACATTTAACACATTAAAGGTCATTTGTATTGAGAATGAAGAGTATCTCTTCTAGCCCTGGCTAAAAGAAAGTGAAAATACTATGGCAGTAGTCTTTCAATTAAAAAAACAAAACAAAACAAAACAAATAAAAAAAACTTCAAGCAGAAAAACACCATACCAAGTTACAAGTAACCCATTTAAGGTTGCTATTCCTTTTTGATTTTTTTTTCTGTTGACTAAATGCTGGCTCTGCTTCATACCTGAAGATATCTGAAGAGATAACTGCCCGAGATTTTACTCTCCAAGAAAGCAGATTTGATTTTTAAAATCCACATTTTAAGTATACAAATAGAGTAAGTTAAAAAGTACAGTGCCCCATTGTTTGAAAAGCCAAGAAAAAAAAAAGGAAAAGTTTCATTACGAGATTTTTATTCTAAGGCTGTTTTCTTGTGTCAGTATAAAAACTCCTATCAAACAAATGAAAACAAAAGGTAGGTGCCATTTACTGTTATGAATCAGAATAAGCCAGCCTCACTCGTTGGCTCAATTGGAAGGAAGAAGTTGCACATAAAATCAAGAAATCCTCAACATAATGTTTTGGAATACAATATAGGGTACTCTCTTACATAGCAACCTAATGGGTGGAGTTTAATTTTTGAATTTATACATTAGGAAATCAATTCAACATTGCATCAAACATACTTTAATGGAATGTTGAGTTGCTAAATCATCATTGTGAGAGGTAATCAAATAATCCTTGTACCTCCTTCACTCCACCCCTAAGTCATTTCTCTAAAGACCGAAGACAGAGGGTAGTATCTACAGAATAATATTTAATGAAGTTTCATCTAATGAAATTTGATACATAGAATTTTTTTCTCATTTTTAAAAAAATATCAGGGGGCGCCTGGGTGGCTCAGTCGGTTAAGCGTCCAACTTTGGCTCAGGTCATGATCTCACGGTCCGTGAGTTCGAGCCCCGCGTCAGGCTCTGTGCTGACAGCTCAGAGCCTGGAGCCTGCTTCCTTCCGATTCTGTGTCTCCCTCTCCCTCTGACCCTCCCCCGTTCATGCTCTGTCTCTCTCTGTCTCAAAAATAAATAAACATTAAAAAAATTTAAAAAAAATATCAGGACTACCTGATGCTAGACTTGTAATTTAGTTTGTCTTGAACAGGTGATCTACTGGAACAATCCCCCAAAAAACTGCTAGGTGATAGGAAGAGGTACTCTGGAATCAAATATGTCAAGGATAATGTTTTAAATGTGGCAACTAAGGGTATACTATTACAGGATAATTGTTTGCTATTAAGATTGGATAAGACATTAAAATTAATATTGGAGGCTATAAATTCCTATTATGAAATGAGTGCTGGATTCCAAAACACATTTACGGTAGCAGTGGAGTTGTGTTAATCAATGTCTGGAAAGACAGAGGATTGGGCTCCTGTCCTGAGCTCTACCCCACTCTCCATGGTTCCATGATTGCTACTATTTCGACATTGACAATAGAGGCCATTCTTTACCCACTTTTCCATATAACCTAGATATAGCAGTGAAGATACTAGAAGCATTTTCTTTCTTCATATTTGTACAACAGGGTTGTTGATTTTTTTCAAGTCAATATTAGCAAAGGTACTAAACAGCTTTCCCCAGTGCTTTTCATGGACAACATTATGGCTCATTTGTTTTCATGACCCACAAAGCAGATAGCAAGATCTGGAGGAGGAAAGTATCTGTTGTTTCACTCTCTTCTGGGCCTCAAGGGTTGACTCTAGCTGGAAACCTTTTTCATTGTGGAGGAAGTCCAGGGGACTAGTTGCTCCTGTGAGAGACCCATCAACTGGTAGTGGCTCTAGCAGTGATGCGTTGAGAAGTCTCATACTATGTCAGGGCTCAGAGAGAATAGTAATCTCTACTGTGGTCAAGAGATGGGAATCCCAGGAGGGAGGAGTCAGGGAATTGGCACTTGACAATTTGGTAGGTGCTAAAGTAGGAAATATAGTTGGCATGTTTGTAAAAATGTACATTTGTATATGTGTGAGGCATTGTGTTAATTGGATGAAAACCGTTTTAATTCTAGCACCACTGTATGTGTCACCTTGGTTAGCCTCCTTGAGCTTTAGTTTCTTTATCTATAAATTAATAGTAATTATACAAGAAATTTACATACGTAAAACATTTTTTTTTGAATTTTAATTTCACTGTACAATATTAGGTGTTAGTAAATAATCTTATGGCTAATGGGAACCTTGGAAATTATGTAGTAGACTCCCCCCTTATTTAAAGGTAAAGGAACTAAGTCTCACGATGTTTGATGGTCATTTTCCCAAGTTCATTGGTTGGGTGTCTCTTGACCTCAGCCCAGATCTCATTACACAAGATCACAAAAGGCACCATGAGAGTTTCTTCATCTTCATTCCTAGCTTATGGCAGACATTGCTCATCAATCAAGGCACTATTTCTTGTTGGGTCCACATAAAGCATTAGAGATCTTCTGGACATATTCTTGCTAGCAGTTAGTATCATTGCTTTGGATGTGGCATGTCAGATGAAACTCTTAGCCATATTAATGTCCAAGGGACCCTGAAGTTCACACAAAAGTTTACATAT
Source organism: Panthera onca (assembly GCF_046562875.1). Taxonomy (NCBI): domain Eukaryota; kingdom Metazoa; phylum Chordata; class Mammalia; order Carnivora; family Felidae; genus Panthera; species Panthera onca. The sequence continues at coordinate 50,677,377 of NC_138344.1, forward strand.
AGTGCTCCTTACCTTGGTACTCTTATTACCGTATTAAAGGCATCAGTCAACTTGTTTCTACAAGATTATCTGACAGTTCAAGAAAATTGAATAAATGCTGAATACAAATGTCTCCCTCCACTTAGAAAACGGGAAAGAACGTCCTAACCTTAGATCACTAAGTGTAATGACACTGTAACTATTCACTTTGTCCTGACTGCTGTGGCACTGCCTCTTGGTATCTAAGCTCTCTGGATAGCCTGATATATTAAGAGCTAATAAAGTAAATTACCTTTTAAAGTGCAGTTTCTTATTCTAGCCAAGGCAACCCTGGAAGTATCCATTGTTTAATTGTTGAAGACAGATTCCTACTGCTGTCAATAAACCTTTTTTCCTCTTTTCTTTTTTACCTATTCAGAATGAAACACCTTTTCATTGGTGCTCTAATAACCTGAATTCTTCATTCAAGTTATTGTATGTGTATATGCAATGCACGTGGATGTATTGTGTTGTATGTGTAATGTGTGTCGTTTGACATTAGTAACTTCTACATGTACTTGGCATGTTTTATAATATACTTTATATTTTTGTAAGACTCGATTTATGTTATGCTTTGAACTAGGTTATAAAATACCCGTGATAGCAGTCTGTATTTTTTGTCTTATTTGTGATGGTTTGGTTGGGCTGCTATTGTAAATTGCATCTAGTCAAGATATTGCATTTTTGAATCATCAGAAAGGATTCTTGATGATTTCCCAGTGCAATTATATTTATTCTTTGAACTTTTATCAGTCTAGGCAGTTCACTGGGCTGGGTTCACCAGATAATTGCCAGCTCGGTGCCAAGTCAGCCTTCTTCACATGGATGATTGGGTGATATAGGTGACAGTTGATAAGTCAGTTCCATCCATCCATGTACAGGAACACTGCTGGATGTCACCCTGCTGATTTCCAGACCCTACGAGAGGCAGTGATTCTAGAAACACTTATGTGAATTCTGTGAGGTAACAGATTAGAAAAAAAGTGACTTCTTTGCAACATAATGAAAACTAAAAATGAAGGGAACCCTAATCCTTAGTTTTTAACACAATACTTTATCATTTTTTCTTATGCTGAAAATCTTAAATGGTTTTCATCATCATATATCTTCATAGTCTGTTAATTTACTCAATCTCATTATTTAATTGCTGATAACATGTTTTCTCCAAGGGATGGATATTGTATGAGCTCCATTTATACATTTACCTTTTCATTATGTCGGTTAAACATTTACATTGGCAAGTAAAGGAGACCATTATTACTTGTTTTCTCCATAAGGAAATGTTGGAATATATTTTCACCCAAACATTTATCTTCAAGAAAAAGGTGTTTAAAAATTTAGTGTATATTTTGATTTTGAATACTGTAGGATAGTAGAAAATGTCATAGAATAATAATGCAGAAACACAGATTCAAGTGTTAGTTCATTTTGCTATTTGCTTAAAAACATTACCTCATTTCTTTCGTCTATCTTTATTTTGTAAAATGAAAATAATAGCCCCCCTTTCTGAAGGAGTAATATAAGACTTTTTAGGTAATGGATGTAAGACCTACTGTTTTCTTTGCAAGGTCATACTATCATGCAGGGCTGGGAAACTTTTTTTTTTTTTCATTGCAAGCTATATATCCAGCAAAATAATCAAATAAGTGCTCCTAATTTAAAAGAAATAAACCAAACCTCATTTTAATTTACTTTGCAGTGTGGATGATAGGGGAGGGGCAGATGAGAGAAATATGACACAGTAGACTGTTTGTTGTTACATTAATAGGGATTTGAAAACAGCAAAGAAGACCACAAAAAAGAAATAGACTTGGAGTGCCTGGGTTGCTCAGTTAAGTGACCGACTCTTGGTTTCACTCAGGTCAGGATTTTGTAGCTTCATGGGTTCAAGCCTCCAGGTCAGGCTCTGTGCTGCAGTGTGGAGCCTACTTGGGATTCTCTCTCTCTCCCTCTCTCTCTGCCCCTCCCCCACTTGTGCTGTCTCATTCTCAAAATAAATAAACTTAAAATTTTTTTAAGTTATAAAAAATTCAAAAAAAATAAATACATTTTTACAGCATAATGGATAGAAGGGATAAAAGTGAGAAAGAAGCACATGAACCAATAGGAGAAAAACTAATAAGATGAAAATGTTAAGAATGATAGCCCCAACTTGTGACATTTTAATAGATTATAGCTGAAGACCCTCAATTACATGTTGCCTTTTACTATTTATAAGAATAAATCAGGGTATTGCCTTTAATCTGCCTTATTGCCTAGATGAAATGAAGTAAAAAGGCCAGAGGTTCCTCACCCCTGCTCTAGATATTTGATATGGATTTTTGTTTTTTCATTAGTCTTCAAAATCTAAACAGAGCTCTGTTTAGTAGTTCAAAATCTACTAAATAAAGCCTTGGACCAGATTTGTCTCACAGTTCTGCCAGATGAAAACAAATTTAATTATTGTCGTGTTAAACTAGTTTTATTTTGCTTTGTTTTTGAGTGAATGGACTGGAACATTTGCCTCCCCTACCCTACCCCCTCCCCAAAATGGTTCATTTGGTGTATAACCCCAGATGAACATTATGAGAAAGGACTCCAGAAAAGAACAGACTTTATTTACTGTTTATTTACTGTTACTGGCCACCACATACCACTGGATGGTCAGGAATGTAAAAGTACTTAAATGCAGAGAGAGACCAATGCATCCTCAGCCTATACATTTTTATGAGCACCTGCTTACATACGGGCAAAATCGTCTTCATCTAGGAAAAAGAAGCAAACCTAGCCAAAGGGGTTTAGGGAAAATGATGTCTGGGGCAGCTGGCTTTATTCTTTACTGTAAGGCCCTCTTGTTCCATTTCCAGTGCTCCTTCTGGCTTCACAGTACAGAAAGGGGAAGAAAACCTAGAACCTGGTAGTAAAAGGTATCTAGTTTCAACCCTACTATTCCTTACCTCTTCATCTAAGGTCAGTCCCCTAATCTCTCCATATCAGTTTTCCAACTCCAAAATGAAGACACTAATATCTGCCTTTTGTCCAGTGGTATAATGGAGCCAGCTAGCACTGCCTCATGAGAGCCAATTGTATGCCTCTCTGCCTAGTTCCATGTTCAGGGATGTCACTTGGTAGCTTGAAGTTGGTTATGGTGGAAGAATTCATACCAAGAAAATCAGCAAATGGTTCAAATTAGGGTTTAGGGGTTTTGTTTTTGTTTTTCTTAGAGCAGATTGTTAAATAATCCCCAGCAAACAACTAAGGTCATAATGAGATAAAAATGAAAGGAAATGTGAAGTACTTAAAAGGGACTAAGAAATGCTCCACAGTACCCACAGTCAGGTATCATTTTATTCTCCTTAAAGCCTGTAAATTCACTTTCTTTATTTTCCTGTCTCACAGTTCAGCTGGTATGTGTGGATATAGCAGGAGAATTCCATATTATTAAGGAGAGTGTAACCTTACCATAAATCTAAGTCAAGTGCATTTACTTTGAAAACTTGTGACTTTGTAGAAAAGTTCAATATGCATAGGACATAATGTTTTCATATAACAAAATGACATTCACCAAGACCCTGCACCCCAAAAGTTCAATATATATTTATTTAGTTGAATCAAGTTGAATAAGCTTGAAACCAGTTGAACAACCACCTTTGGCTGCCATTTTGCTTTTCTCATTTTGGCAGATATGGGAAATTGTGATGAATGTGTGGTGGTGCCATTTTCTCCGGATCCTCCACTGTTAGCTTTTTTTTGTTTCCCAGTTTGTGGTAAACAACAAACAGTTTGTTCAAAACATTCCCTACTCAAATGTGTTATATTATTGTAAGGGGAGATAATGTTATTTTTCTGAGTGGTCCTTCTGCAATTCACAAATTGTCAAGAGTTTAATGTGAAGAGTGAAAAAGAATATCATTTTCAGTTGAAAGCTAAAAGGAGACCTAATAAGATAAATGTAATTAGCTAAACTGGAATTTTGCCAGACTCCTGACATTTTTTATTTAAAAGAATACCAAGAAAACACAAATTAAATGTACTATTCTTAATCAAAGATGTCAAAATGAGACATATTAAAAGATATTTATTAAAATACTATAAATATTTACCAAACTGGCTTTACAACAGCTGATTTTCCCCAAAAGCAATAATGAAAGTTTTAAAGATTAAAATTGTAAGGATAGATACTTTAGTTTAACTGTATTTCTGTTTTTGGTTTTAGTGAAAATTAAAAATTCTGGATTAGATTACTGTATAATTCAAATAAGGTTAAACATTTTAACTAATTACTATATCAGAAATATCCATATAGCTTAATACTATGTACATCTAAATCCCTTATCTAAATACAAGGACTATTTGCAGTAAAATGAAGGGCAAAAAGTCACACCTTTAGAGATAAGTAGGTTCACTTCCGTATTCGGAAAATTCTTATAAACATCACCTTATAAACATCATCATATAAATGAAATAAATATAGCAAAAGAAATTTTTACTTTTTGCCAATGCTAAAATAATAAAAGAAATCAGCATTAGAAGAAAGATCTTGGCCAACCCTTAGGTTTCCATTAAATTTAACAACTAAAACATTTAAGAAGCAAGAAAGGAGCCTCCATAAAAAAACACAAATATTTCTATAAATATCTCTTCACATAGCATAACCGCTTTAAAAACCTTTTCTCTCTTGTGCTACATAACACTAAAATACTACAGCACCTACAACCTGGGTTGAGGCAGCTCATTAGCTGAGCTGTCTGTGTGTGTGTGTCTGCCATCAGCATCTGGTGAAAGGGGAAACACTGACCCTGCCAGATTTGGGTCATGAGGTCAACAGGTCTCATTTATTATTCAAAATTGCTTTCTGACCTCTTATCTACTAGGTCAAAGGACGGTGTATTCTAGTTGGTTGAATTTTTTAATGATGAAGCCACTATCTTGCCAGATAATAAAATTACTTCTCCTTTCTACAGGCATTATTATTTTCTCCTCCCCTATCTAAAAATGTAATATTCTGAAGCATTGGCTATAGAAAGATACTCAAAAGAAAGGCATTAGTCTTTATTTCTCCTTTATTTTTTTATAAGAGTTCTAGAGATTTAAATGATATTGACTGTTGACAATGGTTGAAATGATTTTCTTGGCTGTAATTTTAATCTTTCAGCCCACTTCCTGTAGGTCTTCTGAACTTCACATAAACTAGTACTCACTATGCTGACTCTGACTTTCAGTAGTCATAGGTTTCTAAGGCAAAAGAGGATGGACTCAAATGGCATTAGGTTTTACTGGTTAATATTTGCTTCAATAAGAGAAATAAGTGATAAACATATAATATGTCCTCCAATATATAATATGACAAGATATAATATAATATGTTTGGGAGCATTCTTTTTATTAAACACGTTTTTCATCATCCAATAAAAAGACTTTTCTGAACCACCTTGTTATTTTATGTTTCTTATCATAAAACATAAGGAAAGAGAAGCAGTTTAAGACCCATTCCAGTAGAGAATAGATTTGAAAATATTCAGACATCTAGCTTCATAATAGAAAATTATCTATAAACATTTAACAAGCAATACTACAAAAGATCGAGACTCCTTCGATAGCAGATTGCATAGCTGTGCAAATAGACAATCTTCCTAAGGAATGATTTTATCTTTTGGAAAATAAAAAGTCAAAGGTCACATTGGTCCTGCCCTTGAAGCAGACATATGAGATGTGACCATGTGCTTTGTGACACTGCATATGATGAATAACTCTGAGAAGCTAGTAAACAAGTAGTGGAAACTATGTGGCATTCATGAGCCTAGTGAGGCATTAATATACCATACAGCTAACGTTACAACTCTAATCACGGATATATGGTTTTGTTACCAATATGAAATTACCTGACACTGAATCTGTGTCTTTGTGTATTTATACATCATAGTATATACATGCACACACACACACACACACACACACACACACACACACACACAGATGTAAAACAATTCATTTGGGGATAATCTAAAAATGTCAGGTGACACTTATGGGGCATTCCAAACAACCACATTCTGTCCTTTCTCTGCATATGCTCAGCAGCAGATGGCCAAGTGGTCACTCCACTTCCTCCCTCACTGACCCTGATTTTACAGGACTCTGATACCAAATGGAGACCAACTGCTAGATAGGGTCAGAAGCTTCCTGCTCAGCAGATTGTGTGTGCATGCTCATGTGTATGTGCATGCACATCTGTGTGTGTGTGTGCGTGTGTGTGTATTCTGAATCTTCTACACCTGAGTCATCCCTCTACATCTATTTTTACTATTTCTTTGATGCCTTTCATTAGCAGAATCCTCTTCAAGTGAGTGTTTGCCCCTGGTTCCCTGCTTTTTGTCCAGACCATAATGTTTGAATCTTAAAGTGAAATTGTTTTATATGGTGACTTTATGATTCATAAGTGGGATTCTGATTTTCTTATTTGATTTGTAGATAGCATTATAATTGTGTGTTAGCACAGGGAAGAGAATTTATGGTAATAAGTGTGTCCAGTTTATACCCTGGGGAAGGAAGAGATGACTTTCTCTCTTTACCCATCCCCTTACTCAGTACTTAAAATGCATAAAGGCACTTCCTCCAAAGAAGGTGCTGGAAGGAGGAAGGTGGAGAATGGGCTTGATCAAATTTCCCTTCCAAGACATTTTTTTTTTACACAGCAGTCAGAATATTCTTTTAAAAGTCAAAGTCTAATCGTGCCCCTCCCTGCATAAGTTATTCCAGTGTCTTCTCATTGCATTTAGGATACAGTACAAAATTCTTAACGAGTTCTATTAAGTTTATGGTCTGATCCTTCTGTGTCTCCAGCTTTAGTCCCTGCCAGCTGCTTCCCCATTTTCTGGACTCCAGCCACATAGCCTTCTAGTCCCCAGACTGGACCAAACTCTTTTCTGCCTCAGGGCTTTCACAAACTTCTGTAAGGCACTCATTCAGCCTGTGATCTTTTCCATCAGGTACTCTTCACGTAATTTCTACTCATTTCAGGTCTCACTGCACAGGTATCTGCTGCTGCCTTCCCTATCACTTCATTATTCATTCTCACAGCACCCTGTGATTGTCTTTCAAATCACTTGCTTTCATGTGTAATTAGTGACTATTTACATTGTTTTATATTTATATATTTATTGTAGGTCTCCTAGCAAGATTCTAAGCTTTATAGATGATGGAGATCATGCGTGTTTTATATGCCACTCCATCCCCAACACCTATATTCCAGGACCTGTCACATAGCCAGTGTTCAGTAAATATTCCTTGAATTAATGGTGCTTTCATTCTCTCTTCTTCTTGATTTATAGCACTTCTAGAATGGAGTCCTATTTATCTGGGAGACAATATATTTACAGAAAGTCACTGACCATTTCCCTAACCATTTCCTATGGAAAAAACCAAAACACATCTTTTTCTCTGCTGGACCCTGGTGGTGGTTGGATGGGGCTTTGAATGGGAAGACAAAGTAATTTTTATGTTTAATTTAATGCTTAATATGTGTAAGGATGGAGGGAATTCTATGTTATAGTCCTAGGTTTAGAGGATCTGATGAGCTCTCAGTTAACATTACTGCCATCATTATGCTGTGGAAACTCAACTGGGGCTTGATGAGCCAACCAGAAATGTTCAAGACCATGAGTCTGCAAATGATAACCTGTACTCCAAGTCTAGCCTACTGTCTGTTTTTGTAAATAAAGTTTTATTGGAGTACAACCACACCCATTAGTTCACGTATTTGCTGTGGCTGCTTTTGTGCTACAACTGCAGAGTTGAATAGTTAGAATAGGGACTGTATAGCCACAAGTCTAAACTACTTACTGTCCCTCTAAGAAAAGTTTGTTGATCCCTGGACAAGACCCATGACAAGGGGAAGCAACTGTAGAACATAGATTATGTCTCATCATGTCTATTTCCTCAATACTTTTCACAGTACTTGTCACCAAGGAGTATTCCATAAACAGTGATTCCATTTAATTAAACTTAGATTTTTCTAGCTTAACTGAACTTCTGACTTGTGGAACTTGTATTACTAAGAAAGACACCAATGGTTCACCCAGGAAGATTACTATGTATCTTCATGAATGAAAAGTACCTATGTGAATGAAAAGGAAAGCAAATAATGACAGATGGTAGAGATAAGTGGGAAATCCTAGACCTAAATCTGGGGCTTAAATACTTGAATTTTGAAATGTATTATGGAGTTGGGCACAAGAACAAGGCCAAATCTGGGCAATAGATCATGGTTCAAGGGTAAAACACAGTCAGGAGAAACAAACTGGCTTCTGCATCAGGAGCCCTGTGGTTACCTATTGTAGATGTTGAGAAGTAGCTATAAGAGGACAGAATGATCATGAACATCAGGTCCTGTAAGGAAAGGGATTCTGAAACTTATGACAGGAGACTCCCTGCATTCAAGGAATTTACATCTGGGTTGAGAAAAAAAAAGACGTACAAGGAAGAAACATTTAGACATTAAAATATGAAATATAATGTGTTTTAGAAACTCTTTAGCAAAGGCAAAGTATTATGAGAAATTAGGAAGTAGAGAGGCACATAGACTCTAACTGCTTAGAAAAATATGTTAATTGGTACTTTTACTTTCCACAACATTTTTTTAGAGTAAGGGAAAGAGATAAAGGACGGGACATTTATTAAACACTTGTGGTATATGCCTGGCACTGACGCAGGTGCTCTAAGTAGTTTATCTAATTTAATAGCAATGAATTTGCTACAGTCAATAGTTCCCATTGCTGGAATCACCTGGGCTAATTGGAATCACCTGGGCTTCACTCCCCTCCCCCACCCACTTCAAGATTCTGATTTAATTGCTTTGAATTGGGCTAGTTGTAGGTATGTTCATAAATTATTCTAGGTGATTCTAATGTAGAGCCAGGTTTGCAGCCTCTTCCTGATGTGTATGATTCTTGCCACTGCTTCTGTGGAGACCCCAACATTTACTGAGGAGGAAAGAGAGAAGCTAGGGAGATAAAGGGTATGTTGGGACCTCAGACCAGAATTCATGTGGCCTTAACAGAGTAATCAGAGCTTTGTCATTCAATTCAACTCAATTATAAAAGCAGTCATTCCAGAATATCTCTTAACCTCTTATTTAATTCCCTTGGGTGCAAGACACTACCTTTTCCTAACTCAGTATCCGTCATGGTAAGAGAGAAATGCAGACAACTTGATCCTTCAAATGTTGTTCTGTGTGGAAAGAAAGCACAAATCAGTCTTTTAAATGATCTCTGCCTTCATATCTCTTTACACTTGTAGGCACAAAGCTAGATGAGCACTTAAAAATGGTTCAAACAAAGAGGGTAGAGTGGTTCAGTGGTTCTCAGATTCAATTATGTGTCAGAATCACCTAAAAGACTTGTTAAAATATATTCCTGTGCCCACACTCAGAGTTGGTGAGTCAGTAGGTCTGGGATCAGACTTGAGATCTGCAAGTCTAACAAGTTCCCCCAGTGACGCTGATGCTGCTGGTCCAGAGATTACACTTTGGAGATGAGTGCTGAAGTCTGTGAAAGCAATGAAGGCTTGGATGGGCCTCCTTCCCCATCTCATCCCTTCCCACTAACCACGTGAAATACATGCTTGTTCTGAGGTCTCCTAATTTCAGTCCAGGCCACAGCTAGAATAGGAGCATACGATCACCACCGCACAAGACAGATGGGCTGTGCCATTCCCTGATTGTGGGGCTTACATTACCAGGAGCAACAGGCTAACATGAATACTGACAAGATAATTTCCTTTGGTAGGAAAGGAATCACATGCAAGGTGGAAATTGCTGATTATAAAACCAAAGCCTAGGCAAATTTAAGAGTAAAACTTCACCTTAATAATGGACTTCTTAACCATTAAGGTGCTCTTGTCAAAGATGACCTTTCTTTGCAGTCTATGTACTTCATGCCTTTAACATAAACAACAAAAACTTCTTCAAATTGGCTTGATTTTGAAGCCAAATGTGTGTGAGTAGGACACATTACTTTAACTACCTTGAGTTTAAATTTGCTCATTGATAAATGGGGAAATATATATCTACTTGGCAGGGTTGTTTTAAGTATTAAAGGGCATGAAGTGTGTAAATATATATACATATACAATAGCTTCAATAACAAAAGCTTCTGAAGACTGACTTAATTTTTAAAGAGTTTGTTGGGGCACCTGGGTGGCTCAGTTGGTTAAGCTTTTGATTCTTGGTTTTGGCTCAGGTCATGATCTCATGGTTTGTGGGATTGAGCCCTGCCTCCGGCACTACGCTGACAGTGCAGAGCCTGCTTGGGATTCTCTCTCTCCCTCTTTCTCTGTCCCTGCCCTGCTCAAACACTGTCTCTTTGTCTCAATTTAAATAAATAAATAAATAAATAAATAAATAAATAAATAAATAAAGTTTAAAGAGTTTTCTACCTTCTAGTTCTCTCAAGAAACAAAATAGTCTAATGTCCCCTTGCTGCATATTCCAAAAGCACTCTGTGGTCACCTTACATGACATTCATCACATGTGATTGTAATTCCTTGCCCAATATCCTTTCCTTCTCAAACTGTGAGATCTATAAGGGCATCAACTATGCTTTTCCTCTATTTTTATTACTTCGCCTTCACCTTGGACAGTATCTGATTTACTAGGGTCCCCAAAATATGTTTGTTGTTGAATTAATAAAATGTTGAATAAATAAAAGGTTGTTGAATGAAATAAAAATCTATAAGAATACATAATGCTGTCCATACTTAACTGATGCAAACTCTTCTTACTTAGAAGTTTGTATTCTTTATACTCAGGGCACAGGTATTAGTTCTTTCTCTCCTTTAAGTTTCCCCAAGATGTTTCTAAAGCTTCTTGTCTGTCATTCCCAACCTTTTCTATATTGGCATTAAGAAGATGACCACAAAAATGTGAGCACTATTTGCACTACTGGTTATACTAATCTGTCTCTGTTGACTGTGTTCTAAAAATGTCTTCTTAACTACTTAACGACCTACAAGCCCCATCTGGCAAATGGCTCTTCCATTTTTACGTGGCTGGAGCTGGGTTTTAAAATCTTATAATCACTTTTAAACTACAAAGCTATATGTAATATTATACAATCAAGCTATACATTCCCCCCCACCTCCCACACACACACAAAAGCACAGTTCATGGCATGGTCAGAAAATCATTAGCATTCACTACAGAGAGTTCCCTCAGTGCTTACTTTTTTCTCCTCACCCCAATTCCTGTTGCCTGTATAAATTAGTAAATGGAGCTTATTAAAGATTAATGCCTACCTTTCTCTTTTTGGTGACTAACTCTCTTTCCTCAAAATCACTCTCTTTGAAGTCGGCCACAATTCTATACAAGGTGCAGATGCCCAACAGGAATTTCAAGCCCAGTGTGTGGTGGAGACAAACCATGCAGCAAGGTAGTGTTCACACCCTCAATCAGGCCCGCTCTGTTTACACCATAGGAGACGGTGGTGCTGCACATTCCTCTTCTCTTTGCAAAGTCTCACCTCCGAAAGACATGTACAATGGGTACATTTAGATGGAAGGTCTGGAATATGACAAAATGCTAGCATACACTACTTTACCTAAAGGAAGGAAGTTTCAAGTAGGAGGTGATCAGCACATAACTCTAAACTACTGTTGGGATTCAGCAGAGTGGATGGATGCCCTATGATCAATTTTATACTTGTCATTTTTCATTCAATAAGGCTGTCTCACATTCAGCATGGACTTAATACAGCAGACAAATCCAAGTGGTCAATTGCACAGTCATGCAGCTTATCATATCGGCGTTTTGAAATCAGTGACATTTGTGGGGTTTTTTTTGTTGCTGTTGTTTCCCAACACTAATTGCTGCCATGAGAACACCCCATTTTCTTTGTGCATTGCTGCAGAGACAACATAGTCATTTGTACTCCCACTTCAGATGGCATAAGCGTGCCTGAAGCATCTACTGGCAGATCAGTTCTTCTACCATTACTATAGTATGGACAAAGGGCGGGCAGTTGCCTGTAGATGAACCACCCAGTTAATCTTCTGAGTCTCAGAAATTTAAGCTGGGCAAGGCAAGAACAGAATACATGGATGAAAACCATTCATTCCAAGCATGACATCCAGTAGAGACTAATACAGTTCTTGTGAGGAGGAGATTTTGGACGTTCCCTGTTCCTGTCTACTCTGGGCTGTTTTCTTGGTCTGCCTTTTACCCTATATTGAGTATAGCAAACGGTTGATGGTTATTGCGTAGAATCATGACATCTGAAATATAAAGATTACCAATGAAATACAGAGATTGATCACCATTGGGTACCCCAACTCCTCACACAGTTCCTGGCACCCAGTCAGTGCTTACTGTTCATAGAATTAATGATGTTATAATAGTGCTTTAGGCACTCAGCAATAGTACAGCATGAAATACTCATGCAATTCATTTCAAACAGAAATCATTTCCAGAAATTTTGATAAAAATATTCACTCTATTTGTTTAAATTTTATGTTTAAAATCTTTATAGTATTGGTTTTGCGGGGGTACCTGGGTGGCATAGTAGGTTAGGCATCCGACTTTTCATTTTGGCTCAGGTCATGATCTCATGGTTCGTTGGATCAAGCCCCGTGTCAGGCTTTGCGCTGACAGCGTGGAGCCTGCTTGGGATTCTCTCTCTCCCTCTTGGTCTGCCCCTCCCCCGCCACCCCCCCCCCCCCCGGTCTCTCAAAAATAAATAAATAAGCTTAAAAATTGTTTTGGGTGGCTCCTGGGCAGTTTAGTCAGTTAAGCAGCTGATTCTTGATTTCAGCTTAGGTCATGATCTCAGGGTCATGAGATTGAGCCCCACATTGGCCTCTCTGCTGGACATAGAGCCTACTTGAGATTCTCTTTCCTTCTCCCTTTGCCCCTCCCCCACTTGTGCATGTGCACTCTTTCTGTAAAAAAAAAAAAATGTTTTTGGATATTTTCTCATATTTTGATTACAATTCTTAGGAAACTGAGTGTAGTCTATTAAACACCAAATTACAAATTCAGATCTAAGGCTATGCTCTTCCACTAAAATAGCATCTCTGTGACTTAACATCTCTGAACATTTTTTTAAATAATATGCCATAGGACTAGATTTACATAGTTAAATAATTCAATTACTGGCTCAAAGCTTTTTCTTACAAGAATAATTGTATCTTATTCAACTCTATTTCTTCAAATCTACCTTTGTGTCTTTTAAGAGTGATTAAAAGTTTTGTCATATAAATTTTGGATATTTCTTATTATTTTTAATTATTATAAATAGATCTTTTTCGTTATATCTTCTAACTGGTTTTGTTTGCATTTTTGAAAAGTATCAATATATATATCATACTACTTAACTAAATTCTTTTTTCTTTTTCGAAGGAGTTTTTTCATAGATTCTCTGGGGCTTCCAAATATGAAATTGTATCTTCTAATAAAAATTGGGTGTACATCTCCATTTCCAGTTATTATGTTTCCAATTGTTTTTCTTTGGCCAATTGCATTGATGAATATTGCTAACATGTTATATGGTATTTGGAAAAAGTAAGTATTCTGTTGTTTCCCTTACTTTTGTGGGAAAGTCACTGGTTTTTCTTTAGTAAGTAGGATACTGGCTTTGGGGCTGAGGCATATATACTTTATCATATCAAAGAAATAGCCAACAACCATATTTTATTATGTTTTTTTCATATAAATAAGTATTAAATTTTATCAAGTAAGTTTTCTTTCCCCATTTCTGCTCTGGTGGTTGTCTATTTGACCTTTTGACCAGTAACAACTTTTCCATAAAATTACTTAATCTAGATTTTAAAATAATTTGTATAGGGTTGAGCACCCTCTTATCTCTTAGGACTTTTTAAAATTCCCTCTCTATTGATAGCTATTTCCCCTTTTTCATTATTTATATTGGGTGATCATGAATTTCCCTATATTTCTTGGTTAAATTTGCTAGTGCTTATTTTATGATTATTTTTTAAAAAACAACTTTTGGGTTTCTTTCTTGGTTTTTCTGTTTTATTTTTCTCTAATTCAATATCTTTAGTAATTGTTTCATTTTGGTTTCTTTTGGTTTACCATATTTTTCTTTATGTACCATTTTGAATTGGATATTTAATTCATTTTCACTCTTATTAATTGGCTCTTTAATGCTATAAAATGTCCTTTCATAACAGGATTAATTGTGCATTAATTTCATAGATTCTGTTAAGTTTTATGTTATGTTAATTACTGTAATTTTGAAAAAGTTATTCAACTTGTATTGGATTTCCATTTTGAGCCAAAAGTTATTTACTAATACTTTTTTAAATTTCTGGGTGGAAAGATTTTTTGTTTTGTTTTCTTGATACTTATTAATTTCCAATTTCAATGTATCATGATCAGAGAATATTGTCTGTACTAGTTCTATTCCTTGGAATATTGGGAAGTTACTTTGGAGTTTAAAATGTGGCCAGTTTTCATGAATGATTTATGTGCACTTAAGAACAGGTATTCTGCCTATTATTAGCATTCAGAGTTTGATTATTAGACCTACCATATTGATTTAGTTGTGTAAGTTTTCTATATACTTGTCAATATTTTGTCTCCATTGTCTGTCTTAGATTGGGAGAAATGTGTTAAAGTTATCTGTTACTAGTTTTTGTTTTGCTTTGTACTTCCTGTAGTCTCTGTTTTATTAAAGTAGCTGGGTTATTATGTGCACATATATTAGTAATTGAAATAACTTCATTGTAAATTGTAGTTTTTAGTATCATAAAATATCCTTCTTTGTGTCCTTATATAATGAGCTCTGGTTTACAATGTATCGTGTTCAATAAAACTATGACTGCTACTTTTTGTTTTTAATTTGTTTATATCCTGTCCATCCTTTTATTTTTAATCTCTCCTAATCTCTGTTTTTAGTATGTCTCTCTTATATAACACAGTGTTAGATTTTACTTTGTTAACCAGTCTGATCATCTTTTCTTCTGGCAGATTAATTAACTCCATTAATATCTATTGATGATGTTGGTAAATTTGTGCATATACACAAATAGATGAAATTTTACATATTCTTTCACTATATGGTGTTTCATTTTTTTTTCTTCAAAATCTCTCCCCTCTCTGCTTTTTTGTTGGGGGGGGGTCAGGGATAATATTTGGGAAAGTTTATTTTTTTGTTCCAATGTTTACCTTTATGCTAATACCTTTATATAATACTTTTTTATTTTGCCATTATTGATTGGTTCTCAACTATGAGCAATATTGAAATAACTTTGCTAATAACATGCCCGCTCCTTCTCTCCCAGCATCTAATTTGAAATAATATTCTTTTAAATTAAACAAACAAACAGAAACAGAAACAGACTCATAAATACAGAGAACAAAGTGGTGGTTGCCACAGGTGGAGGGATGTTGGGGGGATGTATGAAATAGGTGAACAGGAATAAGACGTACAAATTTCCAGTTATAAACTAAATAAGTCATGGGATGAAAAGTACAGCACAGGGAATATAGTCAATAATATTGTAATAACTTTGTATGGTGACAGATGGTAACCACACTTATTGTGGTTAGCATTTAGTAATGTATGTAACTGTCATGTCACTATGTTGTATACCTGAAACTAAGATACTATTATATGTCAAACATACTTTAATAATAAAAGAAGTAATATTCTTTATCTCTCAGGTAATACCCATAATGTAATCAGTGAGTTTATCTTGCTTTTTATGCACTCTCCTTATCCTTCCAATTCTCTCTATTTTCATGGTTGATCTATCCCTGTATTGTCAGAACATACAGTCATTTCTAAAACAAGCACTCAGTCTTAGTTTTATAGGTACACATGTATATTTGGTGTACTGCTCTGATGTTTTACCTTACCTCTGATGTCTGTTCCGTTATGCTGGTTGTCTAGAACTCATTCTCTAGTAGATCCTTTAGCAAAGGATTATTTGAATAAAATTCCTTAAACTATTGCATGGTCATCTCAGCTTACAGCCTTTATGGTTAAGGGTCAGTTTTGCTGGATAGAAAATCTTAGCTCAAATTTTTCCTTCCTTGGATTTTTAAACCATGTTATTCCATTTTCTGGGGTAAAGAATTCTCATCAAAATCTTATGACAATCTGATTTTCTTTCTCTTAGGAGTAATATGGCCCACCTCTTATTCTGTTTATATTTTGAATTTTAAGTTTGTGATACTGCTCTTGTTAATAAATTCATATTGATGGGATTTCATGGAGTATAAAAGACCAAAAGCAAGGCAATACTTACTTAATACCTAAATGTACTTGCTAAGAGCTTGCCAATCACTAAGACTCTGATCCAGTTATTTCAGCTGCTTTTACAGAGGAATCAATCATGTAGGGATCTGACCATTTTTGTGACCTACTACATGTACGGAGACAGGAGGAACAGCAGTAAAAATATCTGGATCAAACTGGACATGTTTTTAGCCATGGCTAAAAACAAACCTGTATGATTTATGTTTATGAAACATAATGATGAACAGAAATGTATAATTTTTTTCAAATTTGTGATTAATTAAGATAGATGTAAACATGTTTTTTTTTTTTCTTGGTTTAACCTGATGTCCAAGGAAAATAATTGTTTTATTGTTATTATCTGATATGGTGCAATCTACCCTAGAAATGAATGAGAAAGGGAATGTCAGTCAGTAACAAGCAAGCCACTATTTCTATCTTTTGTTTTGTGCTCCATCCAATGACCACCCTTCAGGAACGCTTTTGTCTTGATGGGGCTGAGCTGGATTAGACTTTCAATTTCAATCCTAGCACATTCCTAAAATATTATATGTGAATGGAAACCAGTAAAAAGACTGGCAATCCAGGATCATACATAAGTGATGGTGAAAGACTGTTTAGTTTGCTTGCATTATCAGAAGCCAGTTTTATTTCTATCATATTCTGCACTCTTGATAGGAAAAAGGAGAATTACAGATGACTTCAGCAGAATTTCATTTGGTTATAGATATCATCAAATGGATACAAACCCACATGCTCTTTAAATGTTTTTTTTTTTTAATGGGCCACTAACATTATCTTCTTGTTTCTGCAATTTTAAGTGAAGTTCAAGATTATATAACTATTTAAAATATTTCTTTTATTATTAGGTCAGAGAAATTAAATATTACTATATTGCTAGTATAATAAACTTGATCTGAAAGAAAGAATATCTTACTGCCATTTACACACATTTCTGAGCAAGGACATATTTAGAAATAGTAATAATATTGGATTAATTTAGGTTTCTGCTTTCTAGCCACTAGTCCAATCACTTTGCATGTTTTAACTCACTTAATTGTAACAACAAATCTATACTTCTGGTAGAATTATTACTGTTAATCATATTACTACTACTACTATTTTGTAGATGAGGAAACTGAGACATAGAAAGACTAAGCAACTTGCCTAATTACCCAGTTTGTGGATGAGCCAGGATTTTATTTGAATTGGCTATTTTAACAGCATATGGATACATTTCCATAACAATAAGCTACTTGTCTTTCAGTTGTGAAAGCTGTCTTTTTTAGCAGAGTCCCAAAACTGAAGGGTGATCTTAAATAGTGGAAACACTTATAAAGCTAGGCAATTACAAAAGAAAAGCAATATATGTAATTCTTTCAACATCTAATCATACTATATCTTTCAATTAAATCATCACTCTTAGAAGTAGAATCCCTGTATTGCCAAGTACAATCCTTGCCAAATATCCAGACACAATCATGGGCTTTAGGGATTACAAGTCACATAATAAAGGATAATGACCTAAAATTAAGCACACCAACATAGAAAGCAGGGACTGCCATGCTCTGTAGAAATCAGCAATCTATTAGATTTAATGTGAGATTAAGGATCTGTGTAACCCGCAATTACGCTGTTTTTCATTAAGGAAAAAAAGTGATGATGGTGCTCAGTAAAATTCTTTCTTCTATTTACCACTGTTTAATTGGATTGGGGACTGCTTAAACATCTTCGGGTTGGAGCTTATAAGAAGATGATCCCAGCTGTTTTTCAAAGCTTAAGGCAGCAGGCAGACAACACAATCATGTCAAAGCTCATGCAAAAGGCTTAATCCTACTTTTTTTTCCACCAAGCAGCTACTGCAACCCAGTGTTTAACCTTCTAAGTACTAAATGTGCTCTGTCACTGCTTTAGATTTGCCACGGAATTGTTATTGTTTAATGCTGTTAGCTTCACTGCCATTAAAATATCTTCTCAGTTCTCTGCTTTTGGAAACTGACCATGTTACCATTAGGATTCTCAGCATTTTATGCCTTAATTTAAAAATAGTCAGTGGTTTGCCACACTTCTAAACTATCAAATCCATAATAGTGACTTGTTTGCTCATACATTTACCCACCCATTTATTCTTTTGATAAATATCTAACCCTTTTGTGTCTTTTCCCCAAGCTCTACCATAGACACAGGAGAGCAGGCTTTGAGATGGTAACCAACTAGCTCCACAGTGTTGAAACTAAAGAAAATAATTTGGAGTTCTCTTTTACTTTTTTTTTTTCCTAGCAACATTTTGCCTAGTGCAAATATCCAGCATCTTAGAACTATCAGCTCTAGTTTTATCTAGATCAGCAATATCATAGTATTTAAAGAGTAAAGGTTAAATGGTCAAATTAGCTTTCCCTACAGCTGCACATGCTACTTGGATGGTCATGCACTTTCTTTCCTCTTTTCCTTTGGAGCGTGAGTAGTAAAGGAAAAAGGGAGTGGCTCTCTGATTTGCCCCAGTGGCGGTGAGCAGCCAGCAGAAAAGCAGACACAGTTAATGCTCAGCTGCTCAGACCAGTCAAGCAAGCTACCAAGTCCCAGCTGTGCCTCTTAATGTTTTCTGATTGCACCTACTCCTCAATCTGTGAACTGTTTTCTGGACTCAGATTCATCAAGCGCTGCCGCTTTAAAAACTCATGTAGGCAGGCATCCTAGGATATGCCATTATAAGCTGCTGCCAGGGGATCTTCTAGGAGATAAATGGAATCTGTGTGAAGTAAATTAGTGTGAACCAGTCAATCTGAGTGTCAGCCTTGAGCCACTTCCATGGATAACTAGCTGGCTGACTGGAGGCCAGGGTCTTCTGCCATATGTGGGTTGGAATCTCTGAGATTCTGTTCCTCAGGACGGGGGCAGGTGGGCAGTGGGGATGTGGGGCTGTTTATTCTTGGAAGGGCCAATTTGATCTGTGTATAGCTTTGTCAATGAAATGGACCTCTGAAGCATTTGTGTTTACCTCCCTACTCTTACTGTACCGAATGTCTTTAAGTTGGACTTCTTTACAGTAGGAAATATGAGAGAAATGCCCTGGAGAGAACAGCTGCCTCCCTGTTCGAGCTGCCATTTTGCAGACTCCAACTGTGCTGTGCTTGGTTGGTCAAACCTCCTATCTGAGATCTTTAGGTTTTAAAACAAAATAATAACCATAATTTGGCAAAATGAGTTTAATCCAAATCTCCTCTCCCTATTCGCCTTTTGAGGAATAAATCTATGTGATCTTTAATTCATGAAGAAAGGGAGGTTCTATGCAAAGCCTGATGATCATGGTTCCCTGTAGATAATCAGCATGGAAAATCAAATTTTCACCATTAGAGGAGGGGGAGAAAGCCTCTTAATAGCAATAGAATGAGAAAACCTTTTAAAATATCTTAACTGTTCCATGGGAAGAATTTAGAGACAAAAAGCATATGAACCAATAGAGTCATAAGAATTATTATTTAATATGATTAAATGGTAAGTATAAATGGTTCTATTATGTAAAAATCATGTTTCCATAATTCAGTATTGCTTTAGAGATCATAGTCTGTTCTTACATTAAGATCACAAGAATTCATTTTATCTAGCTAAATTATAACAAATCATCTTTATTTCTTTTTTTCTTTATTATATTAATAAAATTTTTTATCACCTTTCTCTCTGTAGAATCAGTGAGATGGTTAATCATAGAATGCAAATGTATGAAATAGAATGAGAATAAATTTAGGCCTTATATTTGGGGAATATTTTTTAAAGCTTTCCCTCCTCCATCTCCAGGGAAGCATTTTGCCTTTCAGAGAGAGAGAGACAAAATTACCTTGGAATAATAACTTGGGTAAAACAAAAACTATTTACATATTCAACAAATAATTTTCTTTTTCTTTGGTATTTTCTTTTTCTGGTCACCTTTCCCAGACTCATGTATCTGTAAGGTAGCTTTTGAGTACTTTATGTGAAGGTACCACCATTATGGGGTCCATAGAGACACATTCCATATATAAGATACATTTCAGTATATAGAGTGTGTCTGCGGATGTTAGATAGCATGAATCATAGCAAAGATCAAACTAAATGCTTTAAAAATTGAGTGACCCTTTCCTTGAACTAATGAAACAAAAATGGGATGTCCTGTGAGAACAAAATTTGTTTTATGCCTGTACATTGAGTTCAGAGAAATGAAATCCCTAGTGTAAATTTAACTTTATGATTTATGAGAGTGAGGAAAAGAGAGTGGAAATCGGTGAATTTTCCTTCTGTTGTAGGAGCTAGGTACAATATTTTGCAATGGATGACTTTTACTTTATAAAGCTCTTTGAAGGTAAGAAAGTGACCATTGTAAAAATCATGCTTGGAGCGCCTGGGTGGCTCAGTCGGTTGAGTGTCCAACTTCAGCTCAGGTCACGAACTCACAGTTCATGGGTTCGAGCCCCGCATCGGGCTCTGTGGTGACAGCTCAGAGTCTGGAGCCTGCTTCAGATTCTGTGTCTCCCTCTCTCTCTGCCCCTCCCCTGCTCACGCTCTGTCTTTCAAAAATAAATAAATGTAAAAATAAAAACAGATTTTTAAAAAATCATGCTTTTGACTAGAGATCTCCCTCAACATAGTCCACCCATTGTCTACATAGCCTTATTCCATACAGAGCAAGGCGACTTACTCAGCATTCACTGCCAATGGATGCATTGGACTCATAATATTTGTGGAACAAGAATACAATCTATGAATATCCAGCTGTCTGGGACAAGCTATGGAGGACAGAAAAAGGCACACTGAATCAGGGCTGTAATTCTTCTAGCCCAGGCTTCTGATTGCAGCACTTGAACTCACTAGAGAAGCACAGTTGTTCTCATGACATCAGTCTCAAAATTTTAAGATGTGTCTATATATCTTTCTTCCTTATTAAATGTAATGCAGTGAGGTAGTCAGACATAAGCAATGAGTGGGATAAGAAGAATAACACAGGCCAAATACAGTGCTAAGAAACACAGAAGAAGGGAGAAAAATTAACGTTATCTGGTAGGTTGATAAAGACTTCATGGAAAAGATCGCATTTGAACTGAGTCTTGAATAAGGGGGGAGCATTTTGTCAAGTGGGGAATTGCATATGGGGTGACAGAAGATATCTCAAGTTGGGGATCTTCACACAGGCACTGATGTAGAAAATAAATGGCATACCCATGGGACAATGAGTGGTCTCATTCAGCTATAATATATGATATCAGAGTCTAAGATAGGGAGGAGCGGAGGAGGCCAGCACCCAGTGAGAAACCTCTAAGTTTGAATTGAGGCTGTATTATGAAAGGTCTTCAATCCATGGCTCTAGAATTCCCCATTGCTGACTGAACAGAAGTGCTTGCAGGTTTTTCTACACAGAAGCCACATGATCAGACCCTGGTTTTAGGCATATGACTCACCTCAATTTAAAGAGTTACTGGAGGGAGAGACATCTCTTACCAGGCTATTAAAATAGAGGAATGACCCTGGAACTGGAAAGTAGGGTGAGAGCATAATCATCTTGAGGGGTTGGAGGAACTAGAGGAGAGAAAATGGCAGTAGTAGGCATATATAATTTCTTGGGAAGTTTACAAATATCAGTCACCTTCTTCACATTTACTTCCATGCTGGAGTCTTTGGTCCTCCTAATTTCTTCTTGAGATATTCTGATATGATATAGACTCTCCTCCCTTGTAATTCTTCCCAGACCTTTGGCTGGCTTTTTAAATTCCACCATATGCTATATTGGCTACAATCTCTGGAGGCACATACAGGGTTTCAGAACCAGGGGCTTCCTGGGCTCACTTGTTGGTTTTCTTGTGGTTGGTTTATTTTTTTTCCTTAAAAAATTTTTTTTTAATGTTTATTCATCTTTCAGAGAGAGCACAAGCAGGAGAGGGGCAGAGAGAGAGGGAGACACAGGATCCAAAGCAGGCTCCAGGCTCTGAGCTGTCAGCACAGAGCTTGACATGGGGCTTGAACTCACAAGCAGTGAAATCACGACCTGAACTGAAGTCAGACTCTCAAACAACTGAGCCATCCAGGTGCCCCTGGATGGTTGTTTTTTTGTGTTGGCTGTCCCCTTCCTAAAGTGCCAGCCTTTAGTTAACCATTTGCCTACATTTTTACATTGGCCTAATATCCTTGAGTCATAGTCAATGATAGCTCAGAGCCATGTCCTTGTTATTTATACTTGTTACTTGGATCATGTTTCCTTTAAATAGTTCCCAGAATTTACTATACTGAAATGTGTACACAGCATGTGTTCCCAGTGATTCAGCCTCACAATTGTTTTCCATAGCTAATCTAATTAGTCTCACATTTCACAACTCAGGAACTCTTAGTGTGGTCTATAGTCCTGGAGATTTACTATGTATTCTTCCAAACAATTTGTAAAAATTTAGGAGGAGGGATATTTTACAGAGATCTAGGACACTGTTTTATACTGTCTTACCTAGAAATATCTGTCCCTTACCTTTTGTTACCTATTACTTAGTTCTTTCATTATAAAAACATCTTTTTTGTATTGAACATAGTTTTTTCAAAGTCTCACTAGATTATAGGTACTGGCTTCCCTTTATCCATATGCATGTTTGCTCTTTAAAATGTTACTTTCTTTAGGTATGTTTCTCTTACTCTTTATTTGGCGATGCCACTGGCTTGCTTGTATGAAAATGAGAGTTTGTATTACTTATCAAGGTCAGTTCTATATTTTGGACAACCATCTCTTAGACATATTAGTACAAATACTGGATGTTATGCAGTGACTCAGCTTGAGGATTTGAGAAGGCATCCTTCAATGATTTATCCCCCAGCAAAATTAATATTTTGAAATGAGTGGCTACATTTTATATGCATAACCATAAGAAACAATCAATGCCAACAGACTACCTATGCTTTCTCTGCCTGGTATGAGGGCATGTATAAGAGAGTGATGCTTGCCCCTGATTGTATTATAATACAGTGGTTAAGCCCATTATTAGCATCCAAGCATATCTTACATTCAATTTCAGTAAGTTCTCAAGTCCACTAACATAGCATTTGATGTCATTTAAATAAAAATAAATCACCTTCAGAGTAATGAAGCCTAATGATACAAAAGCAGTAACTTAGACCTTTTCTTCCTTGCATCCTTCTTAATGTTGACAAAGGAGTAGAAAACTAAGGCATAGTCTAGATAATTTGATTTCCTTATTTTCCATTTCCTATCTAGGAGATGAAAGAGCTCTGACACTTGATTAACCATCTGAGACAAACGTTCTCCCCTGAGATAGAGATGACTATCAGCTGGGAATTTGAGACTGTCTGCCAACTATCCTCCCCATGCTGATGGTGTCGTCTTAGGTTCAGCCTATGGAAGGGTTGCTGCTCTTATGAATTCCAATGGTCAGGCCATTTGACAGTTTCTTCTCCCACCAATTCAAGAGGAAAAATGTTTTTGGCATTTTTCCTCATGGATAACTGTAGACTTTGCTGTTTTAAATTGCCCTATGCTGGGAATCCTTATCTTAAGTTCATATATAAATCACATTTATCTCTAGTCTCAAATGCTAGCTTGATGCTCTTTTGATTGAAGGGTATCTTTTGTTTTCCTGACCTTCTTTTAAATTTTCAAATTCAAGCTGGGAAGTTGACTATAGATTTCCTCTATAATTCTTCCTTTACTGACTGTTCTTCAATTTATCAATATGTAGGGATATATTTGTTTTCATCTTTGAAATCTATTCCTGCTTTCAACTTCTTGAACTTCTGAACAGCAAAATGAATGCATTTGTGCATTTACCATAGGATTTGGTCCTTGCTAGAAAAGTTAAATGAATTTTGCGGAACCTAAATGGCATGAAGAGTGTGAGTTAATTTCTATATATTCTTAGAATCCATCCATCACCTATAGTTCCTTTTAGTGAGGACAGAGTCCTTTCAGATAAGATGTTCCTGAGTCTCTTTGTCTTGAATAATTATCTCTCAGTAAAACATAGCAAGCTGGGATTGAGCTTGCTGATTTGACCAGTTTATTCCTTGCATCATTTATCCAATGATGATACATAAATATAAAAAGTAATAACAAAGAATGTTTCCTTGAGTTATTGCCACTCTGAATTTATTCATTAATGTTCAGGAACCAAAGTTGAGCAAATTATTTTGATTTGATGTTTTTCAAAATGGTGCCTGCTCACCTGCTTACCCCCTCTCTCCTGGGAGCACTGCTTGCCAAGGAAATGGTACTCTGAAGGAGTACATAAAGAAATTCAGGCAAGACCCTCACTGGTAACTCAAGAATTACTCTTTTCAGGGCTGAGGAAACACATCAGAAAGAGAAGAAAGAGTTGCATCATTACCTGTTATGCTCCTTTCCAATTCCCAACTTACCTTACACATTTCCTTTGTCATACCCTCCCACCCTACCTCCGATCTGTCTCTGTAGTCTGTTTCAGTCTGAGAGCCTAGATAATTTGATTAGAGTTGGTTTTCATGTCAGTCTTGACTAAGACAAATGACTTCATTGGCCCCATCCTTACATATAAAAGGAATAGAAATAGTTGCCCTTTAAGAGATTTGACTTGAGGAAAACACAATTAATTCCACAAGAACACCACACCTCTGCATTCATTTCACAAATAATAACTGAGAAGCTCATCATGCCTAAGGCCTGAAAGCCAAGACGGACCCAGGCCTCAGAGGAGTCCAGCACATATGAAGCCTAACCTAACTTAGACCGTGTAACATCCAGACCAGGGCTCATCTGCTGCATCTGTGCTTCTTGCAATTATTACATGGACCCAGTTAAGTCAGTTTAGGATGATTTATCTTGCACCGAAGTTCATATTTGCCAAATTGATTGATAAAGAGAGGGATTGTTTAAAGAAATGAACTGAATAAGTACGATTCGAAGAAGGGTAAGATATAACTGATTTTTTTTTTCAAGATTTGTTTTTAAAGATGTGTTTTGCACCATTGGTAAACATCTGACAGATGCTTTTCTATGCCAAGGAGCCACCTTGTTTGTTCTCACTAGTAGCCATGGTGCAGCCTCAGTTATTTCTCGGTCATCTTTCCATAGGGCTGCCTGACCCTAGCATTGCAACTACCCAAGTATCCCTCTGAAGCTGCCTTGATGTCCTCTGTCCCTCAGTCAGACTGGACATTGCCACTTGTAGAAAAATACCAATCTTACTTAATTCTGAAAGAGCTTTAGAAGTCATTATTTCTAAGGCTCATGTAGTAGCCATTTACCATCTTGGTATCTTGTTCAATGACACACTGAGTAGTTGATTGTCTTGCATTGTTAACTGGAGGAGTGTTTGAGTTTCCGAGCCAGAAGATGTCAAGGAAGTTGTCCGGTCCATTTCTCTTATTTTATTAATAAAAGGACCTGAGTTTAGGAGAATAAAATGACATACTCAAAATCACAAGGTCACACTATTAGGACCAGAGGTGGAATTAAAAAACAGATCTTCTGAATCCTATTAATTTCACTTTTGTCCAGTGCAACATATTATATCTCCCCGGGAACTCAGAATTTCATCCCTATAATGAAATTGTTGATACTCATTTTTGTTCCAATTCATATATATATTTGGATGCCAAAAAATGAGGAATTTCATTTTGCACTCAGAAATAAGGAAGATAGAGCCTCCTTCTTTATGCAGACTGCCTATTGACATTAATAATAGATTGCAGGGTTGTTTGGGTATGTTTGAGCTGTAAACTCTAGGCCTGACCTTGAGATTTTCCCCTTAAACTAGAAGTGAAATTAACCTTTGGTTTTCAATTTTTAGGAAAGCTCATTAGCAGTTTCACTCAGTCATTTAATAAGTACTCTAAGTATGTGCCTTGTGCCTCGCATAGGGCTAGAGATGTATGTGCTTATTCATCAGCCTTACCAAAGCATCCCACTGCCCAAACATTTGGATGACAGAGGAATTTCTGTATCTGAAAGGAATAAAGCATTGTTTAAAAAGATTCATTAATTGATTGTCTTTTTTAGCATTCACATTTTCCTTCCTCCAAATTAGTTGGCTGTTCCACTCATGCATTTCACTTGTAGAAGTTAGCTATAGAGAGATTTTTTTTCCTCTTAGACTAAGTAGTCAAAAATCTGATCCTCTGTGTGTGTATGTGTGTGTAATATACATACATCCAAAATATTTAAATTAAATATAATTTTAATTCTATACATCTAGTAAAGGTACCAAAATAATAGTTACCCTTCCCAGCATTTTAGAAAATTCATTTTTCTACCAGTTGAAAATGTCATCCTTAAAGCAATTCATACTAGAAAATGTCATCCAGAAAATATTCCATGTCAGATTAGAATTTCAGAGAGATAGCAAAAACACCTAAGTTTAATGTTAACTGAACTTGTCCATAAAACAGTTATTACTTAGTTATAAAGAGGTATTAGATATTTTATTTAATTCTGGGCATCTTTATCTGATTTTTTCCCCAGTTTCCAGTCCACACTGACAAAAATAAGCCTGAAGCCTGATGCAGGATGCAGTAAAAATAAGCTATTATTATGTAAATATAATTAAAAGGTCCTATCACTTGATTATCTCAGTAGATACTCTTAAAGTAGGGGTAATAAGTACATAGTTCTTTAGCTAAATATGTTTTCCTGATGGGACATCTGTCCTGAGAGAACCACTTTGTAAAGTGAATTAGGGGTCTATTCAAATGGCATCCTCTTTGTTTATAAATTTGGTGTTAGCACTTCAAATCTTTTCACTGATTATGTCTCCCTCTAATTTAAAATATATAACAGTCTTTGGTGATCTGTGACTGTTGCATTAGTATTTACTTCTTGAATTTAACGTAGTTTTTCTTTCTTCTAAGCCTGCAGAAAGTTGTTTGTTTGTTTGTTTGTTTAGTTGATTCATAGGGATGCTTTAAGATTGCCAAGAGACCTAAATGATCAACCAAGAAAGTGATCAACTCTTAGCCACCATATTGAGCTAGTAGATCTGAACTCAGGTCTTTGACTTCTCCACTGCTCATTCCACAAATCTGAGTGGTCTTTTAGTCTTTCCTGACTTCTGCAACCTGTACATTATTTTTGTCCCCTTGAGTAAGATGTCATAAAGATTTTTTCTGAGTTTTACCTGCTACTACAGTGGTTTATTCTACTCAGACCAACATTTCAAACTGTTATATCTTTTTATTAATGGTTTTCTATAAATATCCTCAATACTTCCAAAAAGTCCATACATATGATGGATGGGATCTATTTTTAAATCATTCATAAGTCATTGTATTGAAAACACTATTTGTAGTGCAGATTTTATTCACATTGTAAATGACATGGATTTTTAACAGGGGCTCTATTTAGTCTACAGAACTGGCCTAGCTTGGAAGAACCAGCTGCTGTTAGTGGAGATGAATGGAGATTTTTCCAGTGGTCACTCTCTTGTCTTACTGGGGGGGAGAATAATTCTTGGAATTATTTGCTGCCTAGAGTTAGCCACCTTTAAAAGCTAATACCATCTTTCTGCAAATGATGGCAAAGGGAAGGAGGGAATTTTTGGAGGTTAACTGAAACCAAAATATAGAGGGAGATGGAAGAGCATAACCACTGTCACCACACGGTGACCCTGTCACCACATGGTCTTATGGTAAATCCTTCTATAGTGTCTTTGTCATACAATCTTCTGAGTTTCTTCTACCATTGAACTATTCATTTCTTTAATATCTAGAATTATATTCATAGTTAAACACATTATAGTCAAACACATCCATACAAAGTACATGGATTTCTCTGTTTCACTACCAAAGACATTACAAAGATATTTAGAACACTGGTGTTTCCGCTGTCAACACTTTGAGGTACATGATGAGTAAATGGAATAGCCTTACATCTTTCAGTGGTAGAACTGTCAAGAAGAGTTTGTCTTTTTTGCCCCACTTCCCCCAAATGTGGACTGTTTCAGAATCCATTACAGAGGAAATAAACAGTTGATTTTAAGTTAAGGATGAACCTAACAATCATTTGCACTATATTGATGTCAAAAGTATCTCTCTAACAAGCTTTAAAATGCATCTTCAAAAACTACTGAAAATATCCGAGAACTTTAGTGATGAGCTACAAATGGACTTGGGTATTGATAAATAAAAGTCAATATGTATAGTGAAAGGACAACTTACTGTGATAAATGGGCCCACCATCAGTAAAGATCAAATTATTGACTATCTAGGGCAAGAAAAAACCTGTCTATAGCTAACTTCTACAGGTGAGAAGAATTAGCCACAGCAGCAATTTAGGGAAAGCTCAAAGAGATATGTTAAGAGAATTCATTAAAAATGCATATAAAAGTAGGCAGCAACATTCTGTTAAATACATTTGTGACACTAGGCTAATGTATTTTTTGACCATGCCTGCGTTCACACCTTTTTTACTTTTGCCTTGAATGAGTTCCCTTTGGGCTACCCATACTCCTTTTCAAGGAATTTAAAATTCACTCCCCAATCCTCCTATTACAGGAGAATTACTGCTGCATTCCTAAAAACTATGTCACTCTTGGAATATTGTCTCTAATGCTCCTACTAGTTACTTTTCATTATACCTCAACTAGATCACAAGTTGTATGAGGGCACATTTGAAATGCCTTTATTTTCTTTTTACCCCTCCCATGGTCTAGCACAGAGCTCTATCCATAATAAGGGCTAGATCAATATTTGTTGATTTCATTGTTTTTGAAATGATTCATTAGGGAAGCTCTGGTCACACATCATGTCAGAGTTTAATGATGAAACATCACAGAAAACACCCAAAAGAACAATTGCAAAGATTAGCCTATCAAAAAAAAAAAAACAAAAGTGAAATGGCAATAATTAACTTCTCCAATGTCTGCTGTTCCCAACTGACAGAATGAAGGTATTTCCTATATAGTAAATTTATCCAGGTACTCTATAAATTAGCCAGTAAAAATGACAAATCATGTACCATCTCAAATTTGGAAGCTAAAATGTAATTAAGCAAAATATCTGAAGAATAATACCCTTTCTACTCTCCTACCCCTTCACAAAGACACCCTTCAAAATCAGAGGTAGAGACAAAAATAGCTGCAGGGTACCTACTAGTATGAGTTTAATGAAGATCATGCAGCTACAACTATACCTAACTTTCTGACTTTCTTGAGAGGTTTAGGATGTCAGTTCAACCTGGGACCACTTTATTGTCACTAAAAATTGTTACTGGCATTTGCTATGTGGTTCGAATACCATGCTCTCCTCCTTGAAGTCCTTATATCTAGAACAGAGTCTTGCTGGAAGAATAAATGAATGAATCAATGAATGAAAGTTTTAAATTATGAAAGAACAATGTATGGGATGACAAGTGGAATGCATTTGCCCAAATAAACACAGGTGCTAACTCATTGGCTGTTAATAATAGATTTAGCTGTATGATGAATCCCCTAGTAATCCCCTATTAGAAACACCAATGTAAATATTTCAGAAAATTAACAAGATATTTAGGGATAAAAAAATTAAAACAGTCTAGTAAATCTTGACCAGTGTAATAGTTTTCTGCAACTTTGATACATTTAATTATCTGCTTAAGCATATTACAAAAATTGATGGATTAAAAAATAATCTGTAAATATGATCTAAACCGAGAAAAATTAAATTAAAGGGAATTACACCAATAACTACTTAGGCGATATGTGTCTCCCCTCCAAATTACACACTACCCCCACCACCATTTTATAAATATGCAACCTTTGTCTCAAGTGGGCCTAAACAAGAAACTGAATGGATCTAGTTGAAGATAATTCAAAGCACATACCCTCGTGGGCCAGGAGGACATCTAGTATGGTACCTCTGTTTCATTCATTTGTTCACTCATTCATACCACAAATCCTTTAAGAATACCTCTGATGGCCCATGGCATACAGAAATGAATAAAACAGACATGCTATGTACTTCCATATTTTTTTTGAAAACTTAAATGCCAGAATTTCATACATTTCCCATATTTTGTTCTCTAATAAAAGGTTTTAGAGAAGCACTGGATTCAAACTCTATGCTCACACTTTGACAGAACAGAGGAGAACTGTGTTCTGAGAGGTTGGTGAAACTCAAGAGAATATTTGGATCAGAATTATGTTACTAGTCTCCTTTAAGGTGTGTATACAGTAGGCCTCAGGTTACGATTACCAATGCAATAAAAACTCCATGGAAAGAAGATGAGGAGTGTGGGTGGTGTGAGTTCTGCTCATGCTGCTTTAGACCTTGGGTTGTGTTCCTTTGTGTCACTTATTGAGTATGTGTGTGAAGTGACACAGCCTCCAGCCTCTGTGTTTGCTCTATCATTTCCTAATGGAGGTTTAGGAACAGTGGCCAGGCCTACTCACTGTGCCAACAAACATATTATTTCATGAATGGCTTATATATTTTCTTTTTTGTTTTTATGGCCTATAAATAATATGTCATGTGTGTTATCAAGATCTGAAGAGACCGTAGTAGTGTTTATTGCAGCAATTTGTGATAGATAAAATTAGCAGTAGTCAATAATATACATATTTATGTAGTTTGGCTTCAAACAAGTAAGTATGACAATTTATATTATTGGGGTATTGCTCTGTTTTGTTATTCACAGAGTTTTTTTCATGAAGCCAATATCCACTCTTCCTGACAAGGGATTCCTTGAACAAATATAACATGGAAATACGTTACTCAGGGAGATAAGTTAAACCAAGTATTACAACTTGTGCAAAAATGTGGAAACTTGAGACTGTTTCTCTAATGAACTAGTGGTATAATGTGTTTATAGGAAATTTTAGATTTCTGTGCTCATTTCTATTTCTGTTCATAATTCCTACCCAGATAATAATGACAAGTTGTTTGGAGACAAGTTGTCTGAAATCACCATTCAAACATTAGTCCTTCTTATTAAACATTTGCGAAGTATTTATTCTCTATTTTAAATTTTATTTGTTTAAGGCTTTTATTTTTTGTGTGTTTAGAGTTTTTAATTTGATGAAGGAGAAACAAAATGCATAAAAAATGTTCACCAGCTATGATTTGTGCGACAAAAGGAACCATTGCATCCACACAGAGCTGGTCTTTCTAACTAACCAGCCCAACGTTCCGTCTGTGTCCTGTGGCTGTTAATTGACTATATCGTTTTAGATTTATGCATTAAAAATACGATTTCTGCTTTGAAGGGATCACTTTGTTACTTTGTAGCTTTTAAGCTGATGCCATGAACTTATTTTTCTTGTAAGATAAAGTCTCATCTATAGATTTTGCAACTAATTACATGTCTGCCAATACATACTTAGAGGATACATTTTATTTCAATTTATTATTTGTGTTTACATAGTGTGTCCCTGGAAATATCTGTGGAACTTAAAGGAAATGTTTCAGTGGTGTTTATTACTACTTTTTCACTGTTCTCTCTTTCTTCTGTCTCTCTCTCTCTCTCTCCCCTTTTAATAGCTCCAGTCAGTCCGGTCAAGCATGACAGCGACTCAAACTCGGCAAAGTTCCAAGACACTGAGGACATGCCTGACAGATGTGTCTTGGAAGAGTCTGAGAGTCCAGGTGAAAGCCATTTAAAAATAGTCAAGTATAAAATGATAAATTTGACACAGCTTTGGGGTCCTTGGAAGGGGGTGGCGGGGAGGACATTGTAATGCTGTTTTCTCTTAGCAGCTGCACTGTCAAATTAATGGTCACCTCCAGGGGTCACAGTGTGGAGCTGTTACCTTTCCTCTTTCATCAGGAATTCAGTTGGAGGAAGTACAAAGGCTTTATGACTGAGAAGGGAAGCTGACACTATTAGTTCATTATCATCAATTTTAAGCTAAACTGGAGAATAGAGGCTGAGATTGAAAACTGGAGAAGTGGCAGCATTTTAAATATTTCAAATAATGGGATCAAGCAGAAGGAGAGAGTTAGAGACAAAAGAGACACAGATTGCCACCATTACAATCTATTTACCTTTCTAAATACAAACAATGCTCTCACCTGGACGAAAGTGCTCTAATCTGGATGATTTTAGCATAACAGTAATGGACTCATGGACATGTCAACTGTTTGGAACAAACAGAACAGAAGAAAGTAATAACCCTTCCTCATGCTACATCCCAAGTTGCTTATGTTTGTATTTTCTTTGTAGAAAGAATAGACAGAAATATACTGGAAGGATAGAGCCAGAAACACTTATGCATGGATTTTTGTTTCTGCTTCTGTCTTGTTTCAAAACATGCCTAGTCTTTAACAGATAATTAATTAAAAGGAAAAAAAAATCCTGTGGAGGTTGAATGACATTCCTGGATCACTGCAAAGCCTTAAGGTGCTAGAAGGTACCTTATTACCATGAGTGAAAGAGTTAACTATCTCCCCCCACCGAACAGTTTTACTTCCCTGTTTTCTCTGGCTGCTGGGTACCCTCGACCCTCTTGCATCTTTGTGTGCTGATCCTTGTATCAGATTTTTGATTCATCCTCTCTGTGGCCTGTCAGCTTAGTTAAGAGATTTCCAAATCTTGTAGCCTTCGCTGACAGGGGGCAGCTGCAAACAGTCCCCTGATCCTTCCCCGAGGAGAGCTACTGAGATTTAATTTTCAGTGAAAGGTGCAGCCTGCAATCTATGTCAGGTCCCCTAAGTCATCTCGGAACCCCAATAGGCCCAGTGGCGATGGCATTGTATTTCAGTTCCCTCCACTACACCAAGATTCCTCAAAAGATGAACTGCTGCAGTGTGTCTGTTCTCAACCACACTTCTGCTTTAGCATCCCATGGAACTGACAAATGGCACCTTTCACAACGACAGAAAATTTTAATCAGAACGTTAATCCCACCTCCTGCCATAGTATCTAAAAAAACAAATGCAGGTTAGTCCCACTCTAACAGGGAGAGAGTAGTGGTAGCATTAAATTTCTATTAAATTATTTATAAATTGCTTTTAGTTTTGACAAAGATTGCCTAATAGTGACTAGATTTTTAAACTGTCTTAATACATAGTTTCCTATAAACCCTAAGCAGTTAAATCCATGAGTCAAGTTTTTACTTGTGTTAACTGTTCACTGTTTTGGGCAAGAATAGATTGGCTTTATGTCATTTCAAAAGTAGTATAAATTTCGGTCATCCCTCAATATGAGTGGAATTGTAGTAAAATTCAAATATAACATAGTTCATCTGACTGATATAAACAAAAGCATATATCAAAACAAAGATTAATTAGTAAAGAGAGGTACTGATAAAGAATCTTAACTTAAAAAGTGAGTACTGTTCTATACATCGGACATCATTAAACGGGTAATAAAGAATGAATTACTCCGGCTTTTTCCTCTGTCCATTCCTGCATTTTAAGACATCTTGCCTTATAGGCCTAGAAACCTCTGGAGAGTTCACTACTGGTCTCACTGCCTTCCACTGAGAATTTGTGGCTTGGTTGTCATGGAGACATCGTATTTCTCCAAGAATTGCTCATATTGATCCGTGGCCAGGCGTAAATGGCCAAGCGAGTGTGAGGAA
Source organism: Panthera onca (assembly GCF_046562875.1). Taxonomy (NCBI): domain Eukaryota; kingdom Metazoa; phylum Chordata; class Mammalia; order Carnivora; family Felidae; genus Panthera; species Panthera onca. Next base: position 50,711,113 of record NC_138344.1, read on the forward strand.
TAAAGGGGGCTGGGCAGTCCTATAAAATGACCAGGGCTTGTGGGTTGGAAATAAGCTCATAGCAAACACTTAGGTAAAAAGAAAGAAGCAGTTTTATTTTGTTTCAGGATTTCTTTCTGTACTTTGGGCCATTGTCTTCTTTCACTATGAACTGAAAGAAACTTGTTAGTCACTTGTCATGTCAGATCTTTGGTGCTTGTCCTGACACAGCTGTCAGCCTTCCAGCTCTGTGCAGTTCAGGGACACACAACAAAGAGGCAATGACATGAATTATTTATTGCTCCTTGTGTGGATAAAATTCTGTGATAAGAAATTAAGACACTTCTGACAGAGGTGCTTGTTTAGTAAGAAAGATTTTGATGAGAGAGTGCATTTCCTTGAAGTATGAGCATTTGAGAGGGAAAATTCCTAAAACTGAGCACGAAAGAAGATATGAGAAATTGGTGGCATAGAGGGACTTTCTCAAACTGTGAAAATATGACTGTCCACTTCTCAGTGTCCCACAATTAACTAAAAAATAGCAAGGCATTCAGATGGAGGGGCTCCAAAACTATAAACATCACGTTGGTGGTTTGGGTACCTCTTTTTACCACGTATGAGTGGTGTTCTTCTGGAAAGTATATTTAACCACTTTTGTTAGAAGAAAAGGCAAAATTTGGGGGTTTTAAGTGATAAGCTTTGGGAAGGTGCTGTCAAATCAAGAGAGGTGCTTCCACAGCTAAGCTTATAACTGCATTGGTATATTCATTATTCTCTATATGGAAAGGAGTACATTTAAATCTGAATGCATCATTCTCACCATTTTCACCTGGCATATCATCGTTCATTTAAAAGTCCTTCTAATATCTTCATGTACATGCAAAATCCCCCCATTACAAAGTTGAATGTGGTCAGTCTTCTAGCTTTAATGGATATTGACCTTACATGGTTTTATCTATGCAACTCTAAATGACTAATATATTTATTACATCATTTTTAATGAACAAACCAGTTGTTCAAACAGCACATATAAAATGAAAACAAAAATCATTTTCCCATGCAAGCACAGTTCAAGAATATTGCCTCATATATTGTTCTTTCCAAATAAAGTCTTTTCTTTGCAAATCCTCTAAACATAATTTTACTTTAAACATTAGAGTTTCATATTTCTGATACCAATTCATTTGCATTTGCAGAGAGGAAAGGGATATTGAAGCACAGAAAAACTATAATAGTTTATTCTTTAAGGTAAAGTTAAAGTTTCCTAAACATTGATATAATATTTTAAAATTCCATTGGTAAAATCAATTTTTTTAATTTATGTAAAAAATAAGATTGACTTTATGAATTGATTATCTTTGAATGCAAAGGGTTTTGAACTCAGTCAGAAGATTGTTTACTTTCCCACTGACATCACTGCTTCTTCAGGAGCGAAGTGACTAGGATGACCCATTTGTAAATGGGCCGGAGTGTGCATACAGGTCACAATTTAGAGGACTGGTGAAGTGGTTGTTCACCTGGTCTCTGGAGCACTCTACCTATTCATCATGCTGTTGTGATCTCTTTATTGGTTCATGCTGTATACCCAGGTGAGTGCCTGCAGTCCATTAAGGTTGGCAAATCAACTTTAGACCAGAGCATTCTTACTGCTCTGACCCTGTCAGTGAACCTGGAGGTCTTGTCTGTTAGGTTAAGGTCTCCCTCAGCAGTGTCTTTCCTTTGGAATAATTCATTAGCAAAGAGTTTTGACTCACAGGTGAATCCCAGACTGAAGTTTCTGGCTTAGACTCTGTGAAGTCTACTTGCTTCTTCACTGGCATTTATACATTCCCAAAACCTGTGGGAATAACTTGATGTCTAGTAATAGAAGCACCGAGATAACATTGTGAACTTACAGCTCCCTTTGTTTTCAGATTTTAGGGCCATTATAATGGCTTTCTTTCTTTGGCTCTTTAAAGCCCCATCACTTCTGAATCTGAAAGATGCTATCACAAAAATAGTTTAGTGCAGTCTTTTGCTGGTTAACTTCTTGTTGACTGCTTCATACACAATGATTAAAGCTCAATTCCTATTCTCCAGAATATAATAAAAAGCGTTCCTTGTCCCTCATCTTTGCACTCATGATGATAAAAAATTTAGTGTGACATTCACAATTTTTATCCAAGTGTTAATGAGAGACCTTGAGCTTTTATCACCTTATTGGCTTGGAAAATTAAGGATTTTACTTCCTAGTGCACTAGGGACAGGGCACTTAAACATAGCTTCAACTGAAAAATAGCAGTGACAAGAGAGAGCTTGAAAGTACAAAAAAAGGCATTCAGATCAGCGTTTTCACGTCATTCTGAAGTAGTTTATAATCAGTATGCATTCTGCCATTAATAGAACATTTTAGTGGTTTTTATATAGCACGTTATGTGTATAGATCTATATACATCATTGTCAATCAATATTGCATTTGCATGAATCTGATGAACAAAACTAGGTTTCTCACAGTTTCCAGGGGATACTACATTGTGAAAAGCCAAGATGGAGGGTTTTTTTTTTTTCTTTTACTATTCTAGCTCATGAATCAACAGCAAAAATCAGGTAACAGAAAGTAGGACAGATTCAGGACTGGAGTGTTGGAGATGGCTGATGATGATGCATGAAGCAGAAAAAATGTGGAATGTGTGAGCAGCCCATCAATCATAGCTATCGAGAACACACTTCTTAGGGTTAGTGCTAAAAAAAAAAAATGTTCTAGAAGTAAGAACAATTTCAGTAGTAAAAACACATAAGCCCTTTCTTCTAGTTGAGTTTAACAATATCAACATTTTTAAAAAGTTACCCAAATGGAAAAATTTAAGCATTAACCTAATAATTTTTAAAAGATATAAAATTCTAGACATAAAGACACACACACACATAATTATACCTGTAGCTATATATATAAATGTATAATATATATTTAACTAAGCCAAATAACCAGTTTTTTGAGTCTTTGCCAGTAGGTGTAGGAGTTATTATGTTTGCATGGCCATGTCATTAATATAAATGTATTTAGAAATAGTTAACTAAGGCACAATGCTCCAGTATGTTTGATAGTCAAAATAATTTAAAACAAGTGATAGTTTTAGGCTACAATGACAAGCATCTAAGTAGTTTGAAAAATAAATGCTCTTTTGATTCTTGAATTCAAACCAGTTTATAAACTACCATTTATAACATTTGATCCTAAAACTGCAGTTGTGGGTTTCCTTGAGAGAAACTGACCTACTTGAAATTTATGCAAATTCATTAATTTCGAATCCAACTCATCTTGTTGAAAACTGTCATCTTTCTTGGCAATTAAAAGAAAAAAACAACTTGCAACCTGTCATAATAATGTGTACAATCCATTTGCCTGAAGCCTAGTTTATAAAAATATTTTTATTATAGTAACATATTGTATTATAGCATAGAAAAGAAATATAGAAATTATAGGTAATTCTTTCCTTCCTTCACTTCCTTTCTCATTCCTTCCTTCTTTTCATCCTTCCCTGTTTTTCCATTCCCCTCTCACCTTCTTCCTCCTTTCCTTTTTCTTACTTCTTTCCTTATTTACTATATAACCTGATAATCTGTTTCCTTTCTAGGTAAGCCAAGGCATCATTCATGGATAGCAAAGGTGTGCTCCTGTAAACTGTGCTAAATGGAATCTTATCTATAGGAATTGGATTTGGACAAACTATGAAACCCAAACATGCCATTTGTTTATTGTTGTATTAAAAACTATGCTGTTATTGGTCATTATTAGATTGTAAGTAGATTTGCTAATGCCTTAGAAAGAGTGTATTGAAAATGTAATTACTGATTAAAAATATCCAAATTGATCTAATTTTTGAAAAACATTGTGGAAATCATTCTATATTCTTGCTTCTTATTTTCCTTTAAAATTTACAACAAGCAATGCCAGTCTGCAGACACAAATTTTAACACTGTTTTAGATTTTCTTCTATCTTTTCAGTTCGTAAATGATATAGGCAACATTAAAACCACATTGCTTTTAAATAAGATACAATGCTTCTAAATTTAATGATGCTTCAATGTATTTAATCTAAAACTTTACTAAATTTATTTGATTTGCTAGGTTAGGACATTTTGTTTTAGTATATGCTTTAATATGGCTCAGTCACCCTGCAGTCAATCTCATCAAAGCATGAAATGTTGTCAACAAATAGTGAGTTCCATTTAGTCATCAATGAGCCCAAATAAGTGATAGACAGTATAACAGGGACCAATCTTACGTGGTCAGGTTCATTTGGACTTCTAATGATATAGAAGCTAATGTCTTCAGCCAAAGGTTGATTTTGTTGGCCATACACATGTAAACTATATATCTACTTACGGCACATCACAATTGATCCTTATTAAGTATAAACTCTTGTAGTTCTTTCCCCAGAAAGAAGCTTGACTAGCAGGAATTTTTAAAATAAAATATGAAAGCAATATAAATAGGAACAAAGTTCTCATCTATTAAAGCCCTTAGTGATCTGATTTATTTGCTGTGCCTTATATTGTATAATTCCTGGATTGATAGAAAATCATTGAAAAGTAGTGTGCATATAAATACAAATATCGCCTAATCCATAAAAATGGAAATAAAATGTTAAAAATGTTAAATATATTATCTACCTACCTACCTACCTACCTACCTACCTACCTATCTACCTACCTGTCTATCTATTTATCTATCTAATAGGGAAGTTCCAGTCACTTCAATTCAACAAACATTTTTGAGGGCAGCAGCATCTGGTCCTATGCTGGGATGCAATGGGAGATTAGAGAAGAGAACTATATATTGGAATAGCTATATATAATGGTCTCTACCTTTAAGGAACTTATAAGTAATGACTGACCTGGATGAATATACCAAAACATAGACATCCAATGAGTGTGACTCCTTTAAAGCAGACATAAATCTGTGTTCATTTTTTTGTCTCCTAGTAATATGACATCATTGCTTGAAATTGTTTTTGAGTTGTACTTCACAAAGAGTAACATATTATCAATATGAATAATCATGGAAAATTGTCATCTTTTGAAAATCAACATATATACACACTCCCCCCCCCACCCCCCCCCCCCCCACACACACATTAGAAATAGTCCACAGCTACTTGGAATAAGTTTCAAAATAAAGGAAGGTAGCAAGCTAGGCAATTGAAACCATTTTCTTACATGCTGCGCCCTGGCTCTGAAGGTCATTACAAGAAGGTCTACCAAAAATATTTTTATGATGGCACTCTCAAATATGTATATATTCTCTCAAGAGGGCAATTTTAATAGTTAAAACTTATTTGAATGCTTAAGTTCTGTTATATTTATTAAAAATAAGCTTTGTTTTTATAGCTATGTCCTATTATTCCCTTTTCAATGAAGAATAAAAATAAATTTAAACAGTTGCCATATTTAGCATTTTCCGGGACTAAGGAAACCAATATTGAATCCTTGATAAATATTTTATGATGTCACCAGATATAGGAAATTAGAATTGGCATAACCCTGACATTACTAAATGAGATTTTTAAGATTTTTTGGCATCACGTTTTGCAGTTGCTAAAATTTAATAATTTGTATTAAATGACTAATTATAATCTTCTTTTATCGATATGAATTCTGGAGGCCAACACCGTTAACTATTAAAGCTTTTAATTCCTAAAAATGAAGTTTTAGAGAAAGACATTTAAATAGCATTCTCCAATATCCAGGTGCAAATGTGGGCAAGTCCACCCGTCTGTTTAAAAATGATTTCCTTATATTGACTTACGTTCAGCATGTTTCAGCAATGTTTCTCATAAGGATAACTTGAAATACCAAGTTGCCACCCAGTTAACTGGATCAGCCACATGGTGACCCTAATCCCTTGGTACCACAGCTAAAAACTCAAAATTCTTTGCTTCTTGAATAGGTGCTTATCCTTTGTTGGCCTAGCAAGGGAAGTAATTGTATTAGCAAGCAGCTAATTTGTTTGTATCCAGTGTCTTCCTTGTTGTTGTCATAAATAATTAATTAAAAAATCATCTTGTGTTTCTTTTTTGTCGTTAATCTTGGTGATATTTAGGATTATCTATTTCCCTCCAAGGAATATCATATTTTCAAATTTCCAAATGGGGATTCTGTTACTCATTGTGGAATTACATACAGGCTACTCTATTGCTGGGGAAAAGTTTAAGGGCCCAGGCCTCACCACCATATGTTCAGGTAGCTTGTCTTTGCTGTATTTGTCAGAGAGCCTTGCTTCCCCCTGGATGTGGAGAACATCCTCTCAGGGCTTGGGCAAAGGCAGTCCACAAGATGGTCTCTGGAAAGCAATCTGAACACTGTAAAACACTTCAAATATAAGGTAAAATTTATAATATTCTAAACACACAATTAGAGAGGTGGCCTCAGACCTGAAACATTCTGTTGCTGTATTAGAAACTAGTTAACGCTGCTTTGAATGTGTCACTATTAGAAAAATGATAGGAAAACATTTTGCTGAATATTAATTAACATTCTATCCCTAGATAGTAGTACTTGAGGTGATTTTTATTTCCCTCCTTGCACATTTTCCTCTGATGTTCTGTATTTAAAAAAAAAAAACTTTTATAATTATTCAAGTGAACATTTTAGAAAAGATAGTGTTTCTCTTCAATCTTTAGAGGACATGCAAGAATTGAAATTTTAAGAATTGACGGGGCACCTGGGTGGCTCAGTCGGTTAAGCATCCGACTTGGGCTCAGGTCATGATCTCACGGTTTGTGGGTTCCAGCCCCACATTGGGCTCTGTGCTGACAGCTCAGAGCCCGGAGCCTGCTTCAGATTCTGTGTCTTCCCCTCTTTCTACCACTCCCATTCTCATACTCTGTCTCTATCAATAATAAATAAATGTTTAAAAAAAACACAAGAATTGTGTTATGCCATGTGTTTAAAATGAAGGCTCAGAGTACATTAATGCCAATTGATTTTGAAGTCTTATTTTCACAAAATGGACTTATTCATATAATTTTTAAAATTTTATATTGCACACATTTGATTATAGTTATTTAAAAGCAGTACTATATATGCTGTGATTCTCCATGAAGTCTTGTTGTACACGTCAAGGACCCAAAGTTGTATGTAATTAAATATGAAAGTCCTTGCTTTGTAAACATGTACGTAGTTAGCATCGTAAAATAATTTCAAAACAGCACAACTAAAAAAGTTGCCAAGTTAAAGCTTTCTGGAATGGCTTTCTTTCTGATGAAGTTATGTGGCTTGTCCCGAAGACACTTTGTGCTGTGATTTCATCAAGGACCTTACGGATGGCATGTATGAGAAACATGCAAACAAGAAATGAACAGGTCTCTCAGTGTGCGCATGCCACGGTGGGGGTGGGGGGTGGGGTCCATCCAGCCTGAAACCCTGGAAGACATCGTGTGTCACCTCATCTCATCTCATTGGCAGGGCACAAACAGACTGCCTTGCCACAATTCCCTCGCTCCTGCCACCCTTCAACCAACTTTCTCAGATCCCATTTTATTTTAAATTTTGATATCATGGACTTGGGGCATTAATCTGACTTTTTAAAATTTTGTATTAAAATACATTCATCCTGAGTACTGAGTTCTTTGGCCACCCCCCTAGTCTTAGGCCCTGTTCATTAAATCTGGATAGATACACCTTTATCCCAAAAAGTATACCACAGGTAAATAGACTGGAACAATCACATCATTGCGAGAAAGTTTATAATGATACAAACCCTGTGGAAACTAAAGCCATAAACCATTGAGAATGTTTGAAATGGCTTACTTCTAGTGGTGTACAGTGGGAAATATTGGGCATCTATGGTTCTTCCTTTTGACAATGTTTCTCCAAATGCCTTTTTTCATTGCACAGAGCATGTTTTCCTATCATCAATTTTAAGGATCCTTTCTGTCGTCAACACACTACTAATTGGAAAGGTAGCAATAATTTTTCATTCAAGGATCCAAGGTTTTTAACACCAAAGATAATTTGTACCTGTTTAGTATAGCCCTGCCTAAATCTGCAAAGTGCCAAATGCCAGCAAAACACCAGTATCCATAGCATTATGCAATAGGAATAATTGGTTGGTACATGCTTGCAAACCTATCATTTATTCACTTAGCAATTATTTTAATTGCAATTATCTGTAAAGTCATCAATTGGCTTTTCGATCTTGCATGTGTATTTTCAGGGGAGGAGGTGTTTTCACACAGCCTCAGTAATGGAGCATCATGTCCTAGAATGATGCCATCTAAGATAAAAGGACAGTCTATGACGTGTTCTTGACACATCACAAGTTTCCTTTAGACTTTTAAAGAGATTTTCTGTTAATTGTGCAGTGGCAACTACATTTCCTATCAGAAATAAACTCTCTTATCTATATGAAAAGACTTCTTCCATCTATGTTATCTCTATTTCAATTTACAATCATAATCAAAATAGTATTTAAATTTTTCTTTTTGTATTTTAGAGGATTCCAGGGAGGGGAGGGAAGGAAAGAAAGAACAAACCTATAACAGTGAGATTAAGAGCCTTCATCCTGTCCCTAAAACAATCATAGCCACAGGGACCAGGTTGCACTTAGGACCGTTTTAATGATAAGGAAGATTTCCTTGGATCAGCCTCTATTTCAAATGATCAGTGTATTTTCGCCAATCTAAGCAAAACCATCTGATCCAATTTATGGAAGAATTTCAGACAGGAAGTGAGGCAAAAATATAAAATATTATCATTTCAGTTGTCTTTCAGATAGTCAAGAAACAAATTTGGGGATTTCTGAAGTGTGATTCCATAGAAAGTATATTTCAGTTGATTCCTGTCTGCAAAGGTGTGAGGTTTTGTTTGTAGGCTTCCTGCCATGTAGGTGGCAGCAACACTCAAGGCTAGAAATTTTCTTTCACATTCTCCAAGCTCTAGTCTAAACCACGTTCTTACTAAAAACCCTTGTGGAAGAGAAAAGGTTTAAAGTGTAGAGACAAATTTCTCTATGTCCTCACATATCTCTAAAACACTATTTTAAGGTTGTGCTAAAGCGGTTCCCATAATGTGAAAACATTCATCATTTCCCTTAATACAGAAGTCATATTCTGCTCTCGTACATGTTGGTAGTATTAGGCTTTTGTTTCTTTATTTACTAGGATCTTAATTCTTTACCTTCTCTCAAGCTAAAGCTTTTCTCTCAAGAAAAAGGAAGAAAACTGGTTTATTCCATGACCACCTAGGCTTTTCTGGGAAATAGCAAAAGCCTCTCCTTTCATTCTTTGTAAACATCTAAGAAGCCAGGGAATTTAGTAATTGTGGATTTTCCTTTCATCTTCCGTATGAAGCTATTTCCTCTGATTATTCTAAATAGAGGAGATTGCATTCAAGTTAGGTGTGTGCAAATCAAATGAAGGCTATGTCCAAGCAGAGAGGCCCATGGCACCTGAATGTGGGGCCAGAAGACAAATAGGATTTACAGGCTAACAGTGAGGGTGTTGAGTCATTGCATGGATATGGATCATTGCCTTGAGAAAGGCAGTGGCTCCTGTACCTAGGCAGAAATGAAACAAGGATGCCCATGTCTATGTTAATAAGTCTGTTCTTCTTTAGTATTGGAAACTGATTATCAGTAAGAATTTCTTCAATTTCTAGCATTTTGCAAAAATTAGTACCTGTTATAGCAAATATTGGTAGCTTTTGTGAAGGAATCTTTAGAGTGTTCTTTTTATGTAGGGTTGGTCAACATGTCCAAAGTACCATCCATATATACAACTCCAGGCTCAGATAAAGCTCATAATAATTAAATTCCCAGGCTATAAGGAGGTCATTGAAGGGTTTGAGGAAGGTGAGGAAAGGGTTCTGTATCTAATACTTTTCAATCTCATTAATATCACTTCTAACTTCTCTTGTCCTTCATAACCTTGATCACTTTCTGCAAATATCTATGTAATTCAAAGCAAGTATTTTTCATTATACCAGGCATTGAACGTGGAATCTGAAGTACTGGCATTGTGTCTCAGCCCCTTCACTTTCTTACTAGCTGAGTGACATTAGAAAAGTAATTTATATAATACTCAGAAGCTCAGTTCTCTCAACTCTGCATTAAGACTAATAATTTCAATTTCTCAGGCACCATATGCCTGTATTGTTATTATTGAATGTAGCATTACAAATAATTGAAATCAGTACACATGCCAAAAATGCCTATTTTTATAATAATATTAATTATCATCAACCATCATGGCACTATAATGCTTGAACAAGCTTTTTACTCAGATTGGGAGAGCATTTTGGCATAAACAAGCTAAACAGGTTGGTTTAATGAAAATTTCTTCTTTTAAAATGTTTCATGTTAACTAGCACTCCCAGGATCAAGGGCTAATTTCAGTTTTTGACAATTTATTTAAAGGTCAAGTCTTTCCCAAGCTCAGTGGATAATAATAAATAGTAAATAGCTCATAGTTTTTCTTCTGGGTCCTGAAAGATAATCCTCTGAGAATGTTTTGTGTCAGAGTAGGATAGGCCATGGTCCATCTAAGGTTGTATAAAATGACAGGTAGCTTTTCTCTTCTATCAGTCTTCATATTATCAGATGACACTAGCAAACATGTTTCTATAGCTTTACATGAATGTGATGAATGGACCAAACCTAAACATGTAAGTACTTGTAAAGAAGTATACCACAACTTAGAAAGTCAATGAACCCCTGAAAGATCATGGGTACAACCAAACAGCATATATCAAATTCTACCTTCCTGCTAAGGTTGGTATATATTAGAAATTTCTCCCATGAGGCAAAAATCTGAAAATTGATGAATAGGTCAGAAAACCTGAGTCAAGGAAGGGTTAAAGTGGGGCTGACCAGAAGTGGCATCAGAAGCATCAAACACAAGGATGTACCTAGAGAAGGATACTCATCCTTATTTTTACTTTAATAAAGTTTGGTGAAACATCTTACAACATTTCATTACTTCTGTTCCCTTCCACCCTCTTCTCTAAGTGGAAAAAAAGGGTATTGGTCGGGAATAATAATAAAATGACCAGGAGGATTTTCAATTAAAATGGCAAATTAAAGACACATTTATCTCCATCCTCTCCTAAAGCTTCACTGGAATAATGGGATAAAATACAAGAACCCAACAAAAAAATAGAGAATGGGGAAAGGAATAACAACAGCAAATTTTTAAAAGCCAGAAAGCAAATAAATGCCACAGAAGATGATGCCAAGAAATGAGCTGCTTGGTGTTGCAGGGGTCCTAATGGCTCAAAAATCGGAGTCAGCTGTGACTTTTGTGGGGGTACAGGAAAACTGTTTCAAAGAAAGTTAATCACCTTGATTCTCACTCTGACTTCTTACCCCAGTTAATACCTGGGGGTTCCCTCCATGGTCAGGCTGAATAGGAAGGATTATGGTTCAGGACAGTAAGACTAGCTGAGAGCAAGGACATCATCCTGAAAAAAAAAAAGGATGGGTAAAAATCTGTACACTGATGACCACACCCTCACCCTAGCTCCCTTCTGTTTTGCTCCAAAGATGCTGATAACCATTCTTCTTAATGCTAGACAAGAGACAGATGACTCTTTTATGATAAAATAACAAGCCTGAGGCCAATAAGCACTTGAAAAGATGCTCAACATCACTAATCATTAGGGAAGTGTAAATCAAACCCACAATGAGTTACCACCTCACACCCATTAGAATGGCCACTATCAAAAAACAAAACAAAAACGCAAAATGACAAGTATTGATGAGGATGCTGAGAAATTGGAACTCTTGTGCTACATTGGTGGGAATGTAAAATGGTGCAGCTGCTGTGGTAAACAGTACAGTAGTGCCTCAAAAAATGTATAATAGAATTCCAATATAATCCAGCAATTCTACTAGTGGACATATGTCCAAAAGAATATCTAAAAGCAGTATCTCAAAATTATATTTGTACACCCATGTTCACAGCAGCATTATTCACGATAGCCAAAAAGGGTGGAAGTAACCCAACTGTCCATCAACGAATGAATGATAAATAAGATGTATATTCATACAATAGAATATTGTTCAACTTCAAAAAGGAAAGAAAATCTTATGCATGCTACAACATGGATTAACCTTAAAGACATTATCCTAAGTGAAATAATCTGGTAAAATGTCCAATAAAATGACAAATACTGCATAATTCCACTTACTGAGGAAACTAGGGCAAAATTATACAGACATAAAGAAAAAGAGAGGTTACTGGGAGAGGGAAGAGAAGAAGGGAAGGGAGGACTGAGGAGTTGTTTAATGGGTATAGAGTTTCAGTTTTGCAAGAAGAAAGAGTTCTAGAGATTGGCAGCACAACAATGTGAATATACTTAACACTACTCAAGTATACACTTAAAAATAGTTAAAATGGTAAAATGTATATTATGTATATTTTACCACAATTCTGAAAATTAAAAAAAAAAAAAATACAGCCTGAGAACAAAAGACCTACAGATGCTGACTACTCAGGCTCTTCCAGTGAAACATCATAACCAGAAAACCTCATAGGGAAGACTAGCACTCTGACCTATTCCCAAACACAAAGTATTTTTGTGCTTCACTAGCTGGAAAGCCAAAGATCACCAAATATATGAATAAAGCTTTTAATTCAAAAGAGAGAAACCAAAACAAACATGCAGAAAGAGCAGTGATAGAGGGTATTGTAAAAAAAAAAAATCCCAAAACATCTATAATTAATGTAATCAGAGAGATAAGTGAGGAAATTACCTTCAAGAAACAAAAAGGAGGGGTGCCTGGGTGGCTCAGTCGGTTAAGCATGTAACTTCGGCTCAGGTCATGATCTCACAGTTCGTGAGTTTGAGCCCCGCGTCGGGCTCTGTGCCGGCAGCTCAGAGCCTGGAGCCTGTTTCGGATTCTGTGTCTCCCTCTCTCTCTGCCCCTCCCTTGTTCCTGCTCTGTCTCTCTCTGTCTCTCAAAAATAAATAAATGTTTAAAAAAATAAAAAAAAGAAACAAAAAGGAGACTCTAAAAAAAGAACATTCAAGAATTTAAAAATATGTGGTACCATTCATTTATTCACTTCAACACACCTTTTTCCCCCAATTTCTACTATGTGCCAGGCACTGTTCTAGCCATTGTGAATGCCGCAGTAAATAAAACATACATATGCACATTCAAAAGCTAGCACTTTTTTTTCTCTAAAAAATGTTTGCAAGATATAATTGGGGAGGGGCGCCTGGGTGGCTCAGTCAGTTGAGCATCTGACTTCAGCGGGGGTCATGATCTCACGGTTAGTGGGTTCAAGCCCCAAGTAGGGTTCTGTGCTGACAGCTCAGAGCCTGGAGCCTGCTTCGGATTCTGTGTCCTCCTCTCTCTCTGCCCCTCCCCCACGCACGCTCTGTCTTTCTCTCTCAGAAATAAATAAACATCAAAAAAAAAAAGATATAATTGGGGAGACCTCCCAGGAAGAAAATAGGAAAAACAGTTAAAAAATGTACAGATTAATTCAATTAGAGGTCCAATATTAAAAATATTAATGAGAGATCCAGAAAAGGTAAACAGAGAAATTAGGGGGAAGAAAATCATGGAAAATAAAATCATGCTAATTTTCCAGAAATGATGAAACAAATTCCAGATTGAAAGAATCCATAGTGTGCTCCTCAAAAATTAATGAAAATGATTCACCTGAAAGCATATTCTAGTGAAAGTTCAGAACACTGGAGGCAAAGGGATGATTTCAAAAACTTTAGAAAAAGGAAGAGAACTTTAGCCCAATGTGAATAATAGGCAATCAGAATGGCATTAGACTTCTCAAATGCAATTCCAGATGCTAGAAGAAAATGGGGCAGTGACTTAATATCCCCATGAAAACCATTTCCATCCTGGAATTTGGTATTTAGCCACTCCATCTATCCTATGCACCGTTTCTCATACAATTACTGGAGGATATAATTCACCTACAAAATGGAGTAAACCAAGAATGAGCAGCACATGGAACATAGGAAAGAAGAAACCCCCAAAAGATGGTGAAGATAAATGGCATGTGAACTGCTGTATACAGGCCTAGAAAGCAACCCACCAGTTGTAGCAGAAAGTGCGGGCGCTAGTAAGGAGGGTTCCAGAACAACGCCAGTAAGCCTTACTAAACGGAGAGCAATTTTATGGTTCTATTGATGAGCTTGGTAATGAGTTAGTGACAGGGATTTTGTATGACAGAAAACTAAGCAAAAGAAGAGAGAGATGAAATGTAATCATAGTATATTACATGGTCCAATTGTGAATAATACCAATAATGATTATTACAAAGTAATTATTATTCTAATGAGAGAAAGAGGGAGAGAGTCAGAGAGAGAGGAGAATAGCCAAGGAATCACTAAAATTGAGAATTCAATTAATCTGAAAGAGTGGGTAAATTCTCACTTCACAAATTCAAATGACTGTATATTGAATTTATTAACAAGAAGAGTTATCTGGAATCTTGGAGTGTCTTACCTCTGCTTGCCCTATATGCGGTTCTATCTTTGCATCCCTCTGGTTGTTTAGGATCATAGCTCAAGAAATTACCCAGATCGTACAGTTCTTGTAAACCCTAGCCATGTCCCCCATTCCAAGTTCTCTGACAGTTGGCTGTGACTCAGTCTGCAGAGCGACCCAGCAGGCATGGCTTCCAGGCAGGGGATTTTCCTGCACATCTGGCCATAGTTGTTAATGATCCTCCTTTGTAATGTGATTAATGAGCGTAATGTGTGATGAATGAGTGTGAGATAGTGAAACTTTAAACAGCTGAAAATAATATTGAGTAGGTAGCTATTCATAAGGTTTTTTTTTTTTTTTTTTTTTTTGGATAGCATCTAAGAACATTGGTCAAAATATTCTATGCTGCATAGTTATCCAGTGGACTAGAAGGTCACCTTCTGCATCTATGCTTGTCAAAAATTTACTACAGGTTTCTTAGAAGAAAAGCTAACCAGTGTACAAAGTAGCCTTAAAATACCACACTGCAAATGTGAAATTTCTCTGGCATCTCAAAGTTTATCTTTAAAGAGTCATTTGAATTTTGTACACGTTTACTTTTGTGTTTGCTAATTACATAAAATATTAACAGCTAACATTTACTGAACATTTTCTGTGTGTGCTATGCCTAATAGTTTACATATTGTTTCTCACTCAATCTTCACAGCCATTTCATGGGATAGTTTCAATGCTCATTTTATAGGTGGGGAAAAACACAGAATGGCTAAGTAATTTCCCAAAGATCACACAGCTCATAAGCAGTGACAAAAGTGTTTAAATATGACACTGTAGTTTGTATGCACACAGGTACTGCATTCAGACCCTGGAATCATTTAGAGTCTTTTGTAACTGCCCGTCTTATCTGTGGTTCCCAAGTTTTTCATTAGGCTTACAAGAACTACAATTTGAAAAGCATGAATCTATTTTATCTACTTCCATTCATTATGGTAAAAACTAGTTGAATCAAGAGCAAGAATGTTACCACTTTTAAAAAATATTGACCAGGGGCGCCTGGGTGGCTCAGTCAGTTAAGCGGCCGACTTCGGCTCAGGTCATGATCTCGCGATCCGTGAGTTCGAGCCCCGCGTCGTCCTCTGTGCTGACAGCTCAGAGCCTGGAGCCTGTTTCAGATTCTGTGTCTCCCTCTCTCTGACCCTCCCCCGTTCATGCTCTGTCTCTCTCTGTCTCAAAAATAAATAAACGTTAAAAAAAAATTAAAAAAAAATATATTGACCAGCACATTGTTAATTTGATTAAAAAGAAACAAGAAGCATTGTCATAATCCCAGCATTAATACTACAAGTACCTTTGCCTCAGTTACCTAAGAGCCGTTAGAGAAAGGGCTTCAAAGCAGTAGGCTAGCGCTAGGTCGTCTTTTGCTCCATTGATAAGACCGTCTTTGCTAGGCTCCTCAAGCCATGTAGATGGCATTTACTGAGAGCCCATGAGGCCTCAATCACTTGACTAAGCTCTGAGAATGATATTTGATTTACTCTCAAACACAATTCTTTGAGGCAAGTATTAATCTTTATCCCTATTTTACAGATGAAAAAGAGAGCAGCAAATGAGAGGATAAGTAATTTGCTTGAGCTCATACAACTAGTGAATTATAGGACCAAGAGTCTTGCAAGCTCAGAGAGCTGGATTCAGCAACCCATGCTCTTAACCACTATCTTATATTGCTGACCACTTCCACCACCTTTTATCCTCATATGTGACAATGCAATAGACAAAATTAGCGGCCATTTTCAACCTTCTATTTTTTAGGTGTCTTTAGTGGCAGGTGCTTTCCCATCCACTCCCATATAGAACTTAACTTTGCATCAACCACTAACCTATGTTGGAGGGATCCACAGGTAAAAATTCTGTACCTCCTTGGAGCCCTCAATGTGACGTACACCCAGTGTGCTCTTGTACACACAAGAGCTTTTGAGCAGGTAAGTGGCCTTTTGAGTTACAAAAGCTAACTGGAATGGACTTCTCAGCCAGGATATCAAGGTACTTTCATGCATTACATCAAAGTCTTTCTGTGGTGTTTCTTGATCAGAAAACCAATTTAAGGGTGATTTCAGCTCTTTCAACAAAATTCTTAGCTCAATTGTCTAAGGCAGAGGTTTCTCAACCTCAGCACTATTGACATTTTGAGCTGGCTAATTCTTTATTTTGTGAGGGCTGTCTTGTGAACTGTAGGATATTTAGTAGCATCCCTGGCCTCTACCACCAGATGCCAGTAACAGTCCCTTCCCATGATCCCCTGTAGTTATAACAACCCATTTCTAGACATTGTTAGATGTCCCCTATGGGACAACATACCCCCAGTAGAGAAACACTGGTCAAAGGTAAAATTCTTCCTATGAAATTCCCAACAAAAGGTTCATAAAGTATGTTATTGAGCTTTATTTTTATTTCAGAAAAATACCTTCTAGCCTGATTTTGACATAAAATTTACTTGGGTTATTTTTACATATACTAAAAGACTAAGAGAAAGTAACCACTATATTTTTTTCCTCTTTTCTCTCTCTCTCTCTCTTTTTTTCAGTGCTTACTACTTACCCTCTTATAAGCTGGTAACTCCAAATCACATGTTCCTCATACACAACTTCATGTCAACTCCAAACCCAAAAATTCACCTGAAAAACCACCATCTTCTCCTGAACATCCCAAAGGAAACTTAAGACAATGTGTCCAACACTGAACTCATTTTCCACCTCTACAAATGTTCTCTTTGTTTCTCATTCCCAGTGTAAAATTAATGTCCAAATATTTTTTTTATGATTTTTTAAATGGCTTCCCTATCTGTTTTCTGGCATCCTCACTATTAGTTCAGACTTATTTACCATTAAAATTGCCACAGGAGCCTTCTGCCTAATCCTCCTCCAGTCCATCATCTGCATTGTTGCCCAAGCCAACACTCTAAAATACAAATCTCATTCTTTTATTCCTTTAAATACAGTCCAAATCCCCTTAGCTGGGCTGGTGAAGCCCTTTATAAAGCATCCCTTGCTTTCTACCATCTTATTATAATAAATTAGTGAGGGTTCCATTTGCTGCTAGGATAAAGGCATTCTGAGAACTTGAGCCAGAAACTAAATACATAAAATGTATTATATATCCTATCATATTGAAGTAATGGTTTGTGCATAGTGTAATGGACTTGAAGATGTAAGCTCCTTTACGTGCCTTTTACATTAGAAAAGGTGAATTTCAGCACATACTCTCAGGCCTGCCAAAAACTCAATTTTATTTTCCCCATAAATGAATTTAATTTCTATTTTACATTTTCCTCCTCATTTTTCCAGGTAGAAGAAACATAATCTCAACTGGTTCAGGCTTTCTACTTTTTCCCATATATCACACCTAAGTTTTGAGAGCTTAGTTGGGTGACCACATAATTTTTAGTTTTTTAGTTTTAATTTCTTTAGTGAGAAGAACCACTATTTAAGAGTTTTGCATGAGGCAACTAATATAAATCAAGGATATCCTAGAAAAATGGAGATATATGGTCACCCTCAACTTAGGTAAGGTAGGTCTAGTAGTTGAGGGTTGTTGGAATCTGTGAACTATTCAGTAATCATCTATCTCTACTAGATGACAGATAATATTATATCCGGATACAACAATGTCCAGAGGGGAAAAATGTTCTGCCTCATTCCTATCTGGTCTTTTGTCATCTGTCCATACGTATCTCAGCTGTTTCCACCCTCTTTTCTAGCAATAGGCATCTCTTGTCTGGCTCACTTTCAGGTCCCTCCAAACTGAGGGAGATGGACAAAAATGACCTGAATCTCCTGCACTTCACTGACATGGAACGTGACTGTCTCAGGCATTTCTACTCAATCGTGTCTACGTTGTACTGCATGCAGGAAACTTCTGTCGAGCTTGCAATCCTCATGAGCTCTACCTCAAAATCCAGATGGAGTTATCCAGAGTTCTTGAATTCTGAATTTTATCTCAAGTTTCTATTGTGCACCCAACCCCCAACTAGGAAACAGACTGTGGATGAGACACAGGATTGCTTTTTAGAAATCCACCTACATCTAAGTTATTTGTCTTCTCTTTGCCGTCCCCATGCACTCTTTACCCCTCTGCAGTGAGATAGCCCAACCTGTCTATTTTCTCAGATTTGTTGTTTGTGAAATAAACATTATACCCTAGATGCAAATCTTACTGAAGCTCAAAGGTATTTTCTTTGCTTGTGTGTCTTGTCATCTTTCTCCTAACATAATAAATGCTGCTGGCAATAAGGGGGGGGGGGGGGAGCAAAATGTATAAGAAACTAGAGAGTAATACAACACAAATTATTGATGAGTATAAAAACATATTATGTTTTCAATTACAGAAGGCAAACGAATTTTAGAGCAGAGGAAAATAATATGGGAATTGTGATGGTTGATTTTACATGTCACCTTGGTTAGGCAATGGTGACCAGTTACTTGGTCAAACACCAGTGTTGCTGTGAAGGTATTGTTTAGGTGTGATTGATATTTAAATCAGTAGACCTTGAGTAAGTCCTATTACCCTCTATAATGTGGGGGAGCACCAACTCTTCAGTTGAAGACCTATTTACTGAAAGAGAAGGAATTCTTCTCAAGACTGCAATATAAGAGCCCTGCCTGACTTATCAGTCTGTTGCCCTTTCCTTCAGATTTCAGTTAAAAAAAAAAAAAGTAGACTTTAGCACTAAAAAATGTAGTAAATTTAATTTTAATAATAAATTTTATTTAACCCTATGAATCCAAAATATCATTGCAACATGTAAGTTATATAAAAATAATGTATGAGATATTTTATAGTCCTTTTTTTCATACCAAATCTTCAAAACTCTATTCATATTTTACATGTATGGGACATCTCAATATGGACTAGCTATAATGTGGCTAATGGCTAACATACAGGACAGAGCAGATCTAGCCAAAACACGTATGAAAAAGAATTAAGGAGGCATTTTGTGCATTATCATGGATTTAGAGATTATTAGAACAGGTAAATTTATTTGAAGTTTAATCCTTTGATTTGACTCCATTACACAAATAAAAAAACTGAAACTCATAGAAGTAAAATGATTATGTGGAAATCATTCAGTTAATCAGACTGGCAGAAAGAAGACAGCAACCCAAAATTTCTTATTTTCATCATTAGCCATTAAATAAAAATTTTAAAAGAACAATATATGATAGGAAGCTATATCATAGCTTCAAGCAACCAAATACTCCAATCAAATGAGCTTAAACAATATCTTAGATAATCTTGTTACCTACCATAACAAGATTCCTACCTTGGTTGCTTCAGAGGCTCCACAGGGTCATCAAAAGTTCTAGTTCTTTCCATCCTTCTGCTCTGCCATCTTCTATGTGGCAGCTTTGCCCTCAGCTGGCCCCTCATGGTTTCAAGCTAGCTGTATTAATTCCAGACAAAATCTCCAGTGAGAACGATGTGTTAAGGGTGAAAGGCACTGTCTCTTTTCATGTCTCCTTTGTAGGAGGGAGTAAACTTTTTTGAGAAGCTTCTAAACAGAATAATTCTCTTGTTTCAATGACTGGGACTGGAAACATGCATATTCCAAAACTAATCGCCAACAAGATAAATAAGATTAACAGAATTCTAGATGATTTATTGGAAAGTAGAATGGATTTGGGGAGGGGAGACCAATGGCTACCACAACTCTGATTAAACTGAATAGCTGAAAAACCAATTGTAGTGAAAATATAGTTATATTCACAACCCCAGAATTCTATAGAAAGCTGTCTTTTTTTTAGCCCCAAACTCCATTTTGATGTAATGAACTAATGGCTCAACAAACACACATGAAATGACATGCTGCTATTTCTTAACCCAAACCCCAGAATTATAAGAAAGAAAGCTCTAGTTATGTTAAACCAGAGATCTGACAAGTCTTTATTGAGGGCTTAGTATGCAGCAGGTACTGGTTTAGTCATTGCCACATGTACCACGTTTGATCCTTATGGCTACCCAGTGGAAGGACTGTTTTTTTTTTTTTTTTCAACCTTGATTTTTTTTAATTTTTAAATGTAATTAATTTACTTAGTTTTTCAAGTTTTATTTAGAAATAATTGATATACATCACTATAAATTTAAGACAAACAGCACGATGGTTTGATTTATATACATTGTGAAACAATGACCACAACAGGTTCAGCTAATTGAAATGACTGTTAAAATCATGTCCCTAATAGCTTGGGTCTTAAAGAAGTTAGTGATTCCTGTTTGAGGTTATATGGAGCCCATTTACTTTTTTTTTTTTTTTTAAGAGAGAGAGAGAGCGAGCTTGAGCAGGGGAGAGGAGCAGAGGCTCCATGCTCAGCACAGGACCTGACACGGGGGCTGGATCCCACACCTCTGGGATCATGACCTGAGCTGAAATCAAGAGTAGGTTGCTCAACTGACTTAGCCACCCAGGTGCCATGAGCCCATTTTCTAATCCAAGTGTTTTACTCTAAGTCCAGTGCTATTTCTACTCTACTAATCGACTATTAAACTAGTAAATTTTGTCAGCATAGCAGCTTAGGTTAGGAGACAGCACTATTATTTTCTCTTCTAATTATTATAAATAAACTTTGTGAAAACTTAATCAGAAGAGATTCCATAAATAAATCACAAATGGAGTACAATTATAGGAGAAGCATACTATAAAGCAGAGGTTGGCAAATTACAGCCCAACTGCTGCCTGGTTTGTAAATAAAGTTTTACTGGAACACAGCCACTTATTTACCTTTTTTTTTCCCGTGACTGCTTTCTCTCTACACAGGCAAAACTAAACAGTTGCAACAGAAATCCTATAACCTGAAAAGCTGAAAATATTTACTATCTAACCCCTTATAGAAAGTGTCTCAACCCCTCATCTAAAGGAAAACTCTTAGAATTTGAAATCAAGAGACCTGAATTTGAAATCTAATTCTGACTAGATTTAGTGGTTGTATACTCTGGGCATTTCATTTAACCTTTCCAAATTCAGTTTCCTTCTCTGAAAAGTAAGAATCATGCCTAATTCAAGAAATTTTGAGGGGTGCCTGGGTGACTCAGCCAGTTGAGCCCAACTCCTGATTTCAGCCCAGGTCATGATCTCATGGGCATGAGACTGAGCCTGTGCATTGGGCTTTGAGCTGGGTGTGGGGCTTGCTTAAGATTCTCTCTCTCCCTCTCCCTCTTCCCCTCTTCCCTCAAAAAATGAAAGAAAAAATAAAAGACATTTAAAAAGAAATCTTGAGAATTATATAAGCAAATGTATATGACAATGGTTTGTGATCCAAAAGTTGTAGCCAGTGCATAATAAATATGAAGAGTAGTTTTGTCAAGTCTCAGAGAAAAGACAAAGGGAAGTCTCATTTCTCTGCTATTTTGAAGTTTTCCTGGCACTAAAGTGGATATATAAGTGGATATTTGAGGCCAAATGGGAATTAAATAAAAAAAAAAAAATTGGGATGTTTTGCTTCCCAAGACAGCACTATTTGTTTGACTGAACAATAGCTGACTGTGAAGAGTTCAGGGACACCAGGGTAAGGTAATGGGCATATCTCTGTAGTGGCTGCTTATAGATGGTTAAAGAATAGATAGGAAGCCAATGGACACATGTTGGTAGTAAAATTGGCCAAGCAAATGATGCAGAGCCTAGATGACTGGCTAAGGATATTTTAAAATTAGTTTCTAAATATAAAGACATTAAATTATATTGTCTTTTCTACCAATAAAATGTGTACAATTACCAATTATAGTGGATGCACTGTCAGAAGGTAATAACATTTAGACTATGAGTTTTAAAAGCAATAATGTCACATATAGTAATTTTAAAAACTACTTCTTGTGGTCTACCTTCATTTATGATGCACTCATGTAAATTTCTTCCTTGCTGTTGACCTTGATCACAATACGAAAAACAGTCATCCTTCTATTTTTAAGCCTTGTCAGCAAATATCTTCCTCTTTTGTTCTAGGCCACCCTGGATTATGGAGAAAAAAAAAAAACACACACAAAAAAACCAGTAAGATATGGAGCAAATTATAGAAAAAAAGGCCATTTACACTGCTATTCTGACTGCTATTACCAGCAATAACTATCATCTCTAAGCTTTTCAACAATGAGTCCACACCAATAAGTGGAAACACTTTTTATAAGTGCTGTATAGTAATACCTGACATGTATATAGCACCTTTCATCTGTAAGAATCCCAAAGTGCCATGTGGAGTATCCTGGAATCACTTCATCTACTAGAGAAATACAACAATCTCTGGAGTACAAAGCAGCAACCTTTCCATACACATAATGGTCCCAGTCTTGGCTTGGGGAGATGGCAAGAGTACATATGTTTTACACTTCTAGCCCCTCCAGACCAACATGCCTTACACTCTTGCTTCATTTGCACAACATGTGGACCCAGAGATAAACTCCTCCATTTCTACTTTTTCTGTGGGAAAAAGTGGGAAGGCTGACTCTTGAAAACCTTGGGGACCTAAGGAAACCTTTTCTAAGTGCAGATTTGTTTTGACTGCTCCTTATTTACAGCAGAGTTTGTGGAAATTAATTAAAACAGCACAATTGTAGAAATAGTAGAATATTAGAAATAGTTTGAAGCCTGAGCCAGTTTGATGCCAGTTTCTGTTACTTCCAGCTGTAGATTTGGGGAAAGTTTCTTAATTTCTCTCAGCCTCATTTTTAAAAATGCAGATGCTAATACCTACTCCAAAATGAGCTTACAAATTTAAAGTGACTGTCAGAGTAGTCAGGATAGTGTAGGCACACAATAAAAGTCTTCTTCTTCATTTCCACAATGTATATCCGTAGGAAACATTCCAAGTTTGCTGATTAAATCATGGGGGTTAAAGAGAGCAAAGTTTCTATTATTTCTTAAAAAGTTAACTTTAGTAATGGTAATACTACAGATTAGGAGTCACAAATTTGATTTAATAGTCTTTGGCTGTGTCAGTTATTTGATTCCTCCAAATAACTCTGTCTACTTAAAAGAAAAACATAATATCCCCTACTCTCCTCACTGAAGACTTAGGATAAATTGAATACTGCTTGCAACACAGCTCTGCTTCCTCAGAAAATGGTGCCATGGAAAGACAATACAACATTACTCTGATTAGGATTGTTGACCAAGACCAGATTTGAAAGAACTAATGAGTAGAAAGCAAAGATTTAGAAAGGTTATATTGGAGCACAGGGGTTGCTCAGTCAGTTAAGCTGACTCTTGATCTCGGCTCAGGTCATGATCTTTCAGTTTGTGAGATGAGCCCCATGTTAGCGCAAAGCCTGCTTAGGATTCTCTCACCACCCCCCTCTCTCTCTGCCCCTTCCCCCACACACATGCACACACTCTCTTTCTCTCCCAAAATAAAGAATAAACTTTAAAAAAATAGAAAGGTTATATTAAAGTCACAGATGAAAAGAAGTACATATCCTATCTTGAAATTATCCCCATCTCTTCCCTACCCCTCACTGTAAAAGTTCAGAAGGATGTAGAAAACCAATAGAAGGTAAGCCACCTACTTTTTCTAGACTATGTAGCATATTCATTAAGCAAATATTTATTAAGAACCTATTATGTGCAAAGTATGGCAATATTTCATTCTTGGACCAAACTAAAAGATATTCAGCTCAACTAATATTCCTTGATATCTGCTATGAGCCATGTACCATGCTTAGATTTAGAACTAATGAGCTAAAAGAAAAAAAAAAGGAAAGAAAACAAAGCACTTCATCCTCAAAGAAAAGATGTCCATAGATAGATACAGCTATGTCATAGAAGGCAAGATGTAAAATGTATGACATAATTGTAAAAAAGCATGAGCTTTGAAATTGGCTAATTGCTTAAAAGACAGCCTCACCATTTATTAGCTATTTGACTTTCTCTAAATTCTGTTTCCTTATACTTAATTTGCAGAGATATTTTAAGCACAGGATAAATTTATATGTGAAAGTCTGGCTTGGCCTACAGTATTCACACAATGTATATTAACTTTAAAAATACTATAAAATATTGTAATTATTATGTACAAATAATTAGAAACATAATGAATTTAAAGCAGGGACTCCCAATGGGGGATGATTTTGTCCCTTAAGGACTTTTGGTGATATCTGAAGATATTTTCAGTTGTAGAACTTGGGGAGGTGGAGGGAGACTACTGTCTAGCAGATAGAAAACGGCCAGGGATGCTGTTAAACATCCTGCAATAAACAGGACAGCCTTCTACAATAAAGAATTATCCAGCCCCAAATGTCAATAGTCCCAAGGTCAAGAAACTCTGATTTAGAGAAAAGAATCTATCTATCTATCTATCTGTCTATCTATCTATCTATCTATCTATCTATCATCTATGCTTTCATCCATGTTTCTATCAGTCAAAAGTGGTTTTGTCAGCTAAACTAATTTAATTGCTGTTAGGTTGATTGAAAATAAAAAGCAAACTACATCTTCTAAAGTGAAGTTCAGAACAGATCTGAATCCTAGAGGGTGAGAACAGAACATAAAATCCAGAAAAAATATTGGTACTGCTGGTGATCAATAATTGAAGTCCATTATTATTAAGACATTAACCTTAGAAATAAGGGTATTGCTACTGGAAAGTGCAACAATATTAGTGATATTTGCTACTCTGCCATGAAGGAAGAACAGGAAAAAAAAGGAAGAAAAAAAAAGAAAAAAAAGAAGAAAGAGTCAAAACAGAGGCCAGTAGGGCCAGGGAAACTCATATGGAGAGTGACATGTTTAAAACCCAGCCTCAGGATCCTGCTGCTTTACTAAAGGGAAAATGAGAAAACCTGAAGAACCACAGAAAAAAATTTCTGGTCTGTCTCCTTGGGGAATGGGGCTTCTATTCAAGTAAATAATTCTTTTATGATATAGACAGTGAGAAAGAGAAAGATGTAACAATGCAATATCTCCCATGGGGCAGATGGTAGGTAGAGAGGCTGTGAGACAACTGGTAGCCAAATGTCTGCTTTGGGAGGACAGGGAGGCCCAGGGAAGCAGCCAGGAGCCAAAGGGAGTGCAGTGGAGTCTAACCTGGAAGGGAGTCAATGTATAAGGAGGGAGCAGGCTCAGTGGATTGTGTCTTGTGTAACCACAGTGAAAAAGGTTGCAGAAGAGAAAAAAAATCTGGCTAATTTAAGGAGTGTTGGACAAAGGAGAAGTGATCTATATTATAAGGTTTCTCCCCAGGGCCCAGTGCCCTAGTATATAGTACATGGAAATTGAGAGTAAACGTAGAGGTAATTCCTAAGTGCCATTAGAATACACCCAGAAGAGGACAAGCATCCCAGCCATCTGAGACAGTAGGACTAAGCCACTCCTCGAAGTATTGCAGTCTAGAGACTTTTCACCCACTCATTGTGCTTTTGGGAGAGTAGGTAATCAGATTCAGCAGGTTTAATTATAATTAGTTCTCAAATTCACATTTCTTAAGAATGTACAAAGGCAGCAAATATTGGGCTTCTGCTGTGAGCTGATACAGGCCCCAGTATTTGAAATTAGAGTTGGTGGTAGAGTGAAATGGGGTATGATGCTGGTGGTGGCATAGGGCAGCACATAGGGAGACAGGCACAAATAACCTATTAAACTGCAGGATATAATAAAATAAATATTTAAAGTACACATAAGACACTGAATCTAGAGAAGAAAAAGACCCCAAAAATAGACCCACATAAACATAGTCAACTGATCTTTGACAAAAAACCAGAGGCAATACAATGAAGCAAATGCAGTGTCTTCAACAAATGGTGTTGGAACAACTGGACATCCACATGCAAAAAAGGGAATGTAGACACAAACCTTACAGCATTCACTAAAACTAGCTTGAAATGGGTCATAGACCTAAATATAAAATGCAAACCTATAAAACTCCTAGAAGATAACATAGGAGAAAATCTACACGACTTTGGGTATGATGATATCTGTATAGATTCAACAATAAAGATAAGATCTGTGAAATAAATAATTGTAAAGCTGGACTTCATTAAAATTAAAAATGTCTGCTCTATGAAAGACAGTATTAAGAGAGTGAGAAGACAAGTCATAGACTGGGAGTAAATATTTGTAAAAGACATATTTGATAAAGGACAGTTATCCAAAAAAATATAAGAACAAAAAAACCAAAATCTCTTAAAACTCAACAATAAGAAAACAAACAATGCTATTAGAAAATGGGCCAAAGACATTAACAAGACACCTCACCAAGGAAGGTATGTAGATGAAAAATAAGCACATGAAGAGATGTTCCATATCATAGGTGATCAGGTAAATGAAAATTAAAACAATAATAAGGAACCACTATAAACACCTATTAGAATGGTCAAAATCTGGAACACTGATAACAGGAACTCTCACTCATGGGTTTTGGGAATGCAAAATGGAATAGTCACTTTGGAAGATAGTTTGGTAGTTTCTTACAAAACTAAACAAATTCTTAACATACTGCCCAGCAGTTACCCTCCTTGATATTATCCAAAGGAGTTGAAGGTCCACACAAAAACCTGGACAAAGATGTTTATAGCAGCTCTATAGCTGCACAAGGATGTTTGCCAAAACGTGGAAATGATCAACAAGTCCTTCAGTAGGTGAATGGATAAACTTTGGTATATCCAACAAAGGAATATTACTTAGTGCTAGAAAGAAATGAACTATCAAACCATGAAAATACATAAAGGAACCTTAAATGTGTATCACTAAGTGAACGAAGCCAATCTGAAAAGTTGAAAAATATTATAGTTGAAAAATATTCCAACTATATGACATTCTGGTAAAAGCAAAACTATAGAAATAATACAAAAAATCAAAAAAATATACAAAAAATATATTATAGTTGAAAAATATTCCAACTATATGACATTCTGGTAAAAGCAAAACTATAGAAATAATACAAAAAATCAGTGATTGCCAGGAGAAGGAGGGGTAGTGGGGTGGGCAAGAAATAGAGGATTTGGTGGGACAAAGAAAATTCTGTGTATGATACTGTAGTAATGGATACATGTCATTATACATTTCTCCAAATGTACAACATCAAGAGTGAACCATAAGGTAAATGTGGACCTTGGTAATTATGATGTATCAATGCAGGTCCATCAGTTGTAACAAATGTACCACTCTGGTGGGGGATGCTGATGATAGTGGAGGCTATGTTTGTGTCAGGGCAGAGGATATATGGGAAACCTATGGACCTTCCTTTCAATTTTGTTGTAAAACTAAAGCTCCTCTAAAAAATCCAAGTGCTGATAGGGGCGCTTGTACCCCAATGTTTATAGCAGCACTCTCAACAATAGCCAAATTATGGAAAGAGCCTAAATGTCCATCAACTGATGAATCGATAAAGAAATTGTGGTTTATATACACAATGGAATACTACTTGGAAATGAGAAAGAATGAAATATGGCCCTTTGTAGCAACATGGATGGAACTGGAGAGTGTGATGCTAAGTGAAATAAGCCATACAGAGAAAGACAGATACCATATGGTTTCACTCTTATGTGGATCCTGAGAAACGTAACAGAAACCCATGGGGGAGGGGAAGGAAAAAAAAAGAGGTTAGAGTGGAAGAGAGCCAAAGCATAAGAGACTCTTAAAAACTGAGAACAAACTGAGGGTTGATGGGGGGTGGGAGGGAGCGGAAGGTGGGTGATGGGTATTGAGGAGGGCACCTTTTGGGATGAGCACTGGGTGTTGTATGGAAACCAAGTTGACAATAAACTTCATATATTGAAAAGAAAAATCCAAGTGCTGAAAAAATAGCTAAAAGAGGCATCTTGATGTTTACCAAGCTAAAACATATATTATATATTATAAAGCATCAATAATTAAAACAGTGTGGTATTGACTCAGGATTAGACAAATTGATCAATGGAATAGAACAAATCTCCAGAAGAAAGCCTAGGTATATAGGGAGATTTAAAATATGATAATAATGATATCTCAAATCAGTGAGGTGAAAATGGACATTTTAATAAAGGGCATTAGCATCACTGGGTAGCCATTTAGGAAAGATAATATTCTATCTGTGCCTCATATTGTATATCAGTATAAACTCTGAATGTACTGAAGTATTTTAATTTTTTTAATGTTTATTTATTTCTGAGAGTGAGAGAGAGAGAGACAGAGAAAGACAGAGTATGAGCAGGGGAGGGACAGAGAGAGAGGGAGACACAGAATCTAAAGCAGGCTCCAGGCTCTGAGCTGCCAGCACAAGCCTGATGTGGGGCTCGAACTCACAGACTGCAAGATCATGACGTGTGCCAAGCTTGGACACTTAAGTGACTGAGCCACCCAGGCTCCCTGCACTGAAATATTTTAAATGTAAAAATAAAATAATAAACGTATTTATAGAATGGATGTGTGAATTCTTTCATAAACCGAAATTAGGAAACTATGTCTTGCATGGCAAACAAAACAAAAGCCAGAAGCCAATTCAAAAAGAAATCAGCAACTGGGAAAAACATTTGCAACCCTTAGAAAATGGGGGGTGGGGGTGGGGAATGAATAACATTTCCAAAGAACCCAAAAGAAAAACAGCTAAAAGATCTAAATAGAGACCCCCCCCAAAAAAAGAAAAAGAAGAAAAGAAATACAAATGGTCCCTAAGCATGAAACAAGAGCACGATTTCACTTAGAGAGACTACATTGACATTCTGTCTCTCAACTACCATATGGCCAAAATTCCAAAAGTGTTCACAGCACACATTGTTGGCCAGACCGTGAGAAAAGAGGGGCTCTCCTGTCATGCTGGTGGGAGTACAAAATGATACATCTAGAAAAGGAAAATCTTCACTGCGTTTGGCAATGTCTACCAAAATTACAAAAGCATTTACCCACTGAACCAGAAATCTTACTTTGGAGACTCTCATTCTGGCATTGCTTGAAATAAGAAAAGATTGTGCAAGACAGGGAGAAAAAGTGAAATACATGTTCATATTCACTTGTATTTAGATAAAGTAACATCAAAAGGTTGAACAAAAAAGAAAATGGTTATCTATAGGGGAGATTTCTTAATATCTGCCTTTCATATCATTTTTATTTTGTAAATGTATTAATTATTTAAAAACCTCAATTAAACATTTATTTCTAGACTATTGTAATTTTTAAAATCCAACCAGTCTGCTGCCATCCTAACCACTTTCAAAAACTTTTTGATCAAAACATAAACCTATTGCATCAGATGAAAACTATTTTTTCATTGCCTTCAGGAAAAAAAAAAAGTCTCAATTCCATATGTGGCATATAAGACCCTTCCTGATTTGTTCTTCCATATATCAGTGTCTACCTACTTTCTTTGTCTTCATCCAGCAGATCTCATTTTTAACATGCCGCTCTGGGCAGTTTCTTTCCCATCCTTCCTCTCTCCCCCACACTGGTTTACATTTCTTAGTCATGTTTCCAAGTCATATTCTCTTTGTTTTTTTTTTTCCTCCTTCCTTTGCCTGAGTCCCTGGAGGGTAACGTAGTACATCTTAGTCTCTAGTCTTTGGCACACAGTAGGCATGTTTATCCTGCATCTGGATGGGTGGCATAGACAGTGTGCCAGTTAGTAAGTTACTGTTTCTCAGCACCATATCCACCCTTCTCTACCCTACTTTGGGTCCCTGTGGGGTGGAAGGGTGCAAACGACGTATTTCTGCTTTGCCAGTGGCTCCTTCCTGGGTGCGTCCAATAGCAGTTGCCAGAGGGAGACTGCAAGGCTGCTGTGGAGAGAAGGGACTTGCTCCTTCCTTCCTATGGGTTTCCTTTCTTGTCAGTGGCCCCTCAGCCTCATTTCTTCACCCCAGTAAGCACCCATGTTCTGGTAACAGCAGCTGAATCCTGTTAGTTTTTCCCATACTCGAAAAACCAGCACATGACATCTCTCAAAATCCCCGGCTTCAGCTGAGTAGCACCACCTCCTCAGAGGTCTGACTCTCACCTCCACAGGGCTCCAAGCTTTTAAGTTGGAATAATTATAGCCTCTTCCCTTGGTTCCCTCGACCAAAGGGCTTGAAGCTGCTCTTTGCAGTTGCTACCTTCGTAATACCTCAGAGTTCCTTTGCCTTTTCGGTTTTTCAAAACCTAACAAACCTTTATATCAAATTCTCTCTGTTAAAATAGCCAGTGTGGCTTCTGTCTCTTGCCTGGAGCCTGGGTGAAGCTGTTCATGCTCAGCATATCTACACCTGTTCCTGCTGTGACCTCAGACGGGATTTCTCCTCACCACTTGCTGCACCAATGAGTCCTGGGGTAATTAACACCTCTGGTTCTGTACCACCTCCACAGAATCCTCCACATATTGAATAAGCTGATGGTTTCGCTATCTGGGGCTCAGTGGAGAGAAGGACCAGATCTCAGCAGTTTCAAGCATGGCTTCTCTTCTCTGTCTTTTGCTATTTTGTTCTAATTCCTATCTCAAAGGACCCACACTCATTTTGGTTTAATTCAAGTGTCCAAGTACCCTCTACCCTTGACCATTTTATCTGTCTCCTTCAGGTATCCCATGTTTCACAAAATATGCAGGTTTTGAAAATTTTCTCATACATAACAAGCACAGCAGAGGGACAGTAACCATAGTACACAGTATTTATTAAGCATTTATCATAAACCATAAAGGTGAGAGATCCTCCTTTAATCCTCAAATCAATCTTATTTTATAGGTGAGAAGGCTGAGACAAAGACAAGTACAATCATTTTCTCAGGGCCTTAGACAAAACCAAGATTTGGCCCAAGGCAGACTGACCTATCGCTTCCTTAATAACCATCAGAGTAACATTAACTAGGGAGATATCAGTTGATTTTCAAAATACAATGGGGCTATGAAATCTTAACTAGAATTACATTGGGGTAGGTGTGCATGTAGAAGGTATATAAGCTCTAGATTTTGAGTGGCATGAATATTTAGAATTTGGGAAAGAAAAAAAAAATCATCTGTGAGGCTTTTCTGCAACATTGTAAAACCAGAGGTCAAGAGTGGGGGAAGGGAGGCACTGTCATAGAGAAAAATATATACAACTGCCCATTTCTCTTGGCAGTACCTGGATGATTGCTAGCTCCTGGCATTAATCACCTGTCAGAAATTACCTTCCCCACACCTGACACCCCTACCTTGACAATTTTTGCCTCCTTGCTCATGAGTGATGGGATGATGGTTAGGCCCTATCCATCATGCATTTTGATCAGACTGTCATTCCTAGGTGACTCACATATCCTGGCTGGGACTAGGCCCCAAAGATGTCAGCCCCAAAGTGATATCTTGTGATGGTTGGGTACATGGTTCTGGGAGCAGATTGATGGTAATCAGGGTTTGCTGTATGTCAGCACCAGGTTGCCTGCTATGACACATGAGCTGTGCACTCATATAAAAGTACAGTGTATAGATGATGCTAGCCTGGGCATACCTCTTTAGCATAAGGATGAGCCTAATTGGATAAGTGCTCAGCTGTGCCTCTTTTGAGGTCAAGGACAGGTCAGAGAAGGACAGAATTCTAAACTAGTAAGAAGGCAGAATTTCTATGTTGTGTGAACAAATGACTCATAATGCCTATTGATGCCAACCTTGGAAACACAAGAATTGAAAGTGTTAGAGAAGGTCTATAGGACTCTGAAGACCAAAACCCCAATGTAGAAAGATGGGGAGAGTGAAATCAGAAACATCCAAGAACGGACCTTGCTTTCAGAAGAAATAACAGTTTGCAGTTAGCATTATATGCTTTGGGTAATTAATTTCATAATTCAAGGTCAGTGAAATCTTTCTTCAATGAGGAAGACCAAAGACATTATGGTTATGATTATGATTATGATTATTATATTTTTAACCATTTCAGTGTCCCTGATTTGTAATCAGCATTAAGTACTGCTGCTCTCTTTCCTTCTTGAAACATTTTTCTCCTCCTCATCATCATTTATTTAATAACCTAGACCAACCTGAAATTCCTTCTCCTGTCTTGAATCCTTATTGAGCCATTCTTATTTAAATTTATTTTGTGGTTTTGGTCTTATTATATAACTCTGTACTTTATTTTCATAGTACACTTTACTAGGTATGTTTTATTGGGACAGGAGTTTTTATAAACCTGTCATCTAAATGTATCGTTGTGTTTGTACCATTTCTCTCCTAGTTGATTAGGAGGTTTTTGCGATTAGGGATTATATATTATATTTTATCCATTTAGCCCTAGTGTATACTTTGGGAATGTTTATTGATTGATAATATTTATGCTTTTGTCCCTGACAACACCTAACACAGGGCTAGGTACATGCTTATGGACAGGTTCAGGTAGGGACTGATGTCTTGTTTAGAACTGTGTCAGCAAGCCTTCCATAGGACATATTCTGCACCTCTTTCTAGATACACAGATGCTATTTCTATTCTCGAGGTCACAGAATCCAGCAAATTGAAAACATTTCTTGGGTCTTACTCAGTAAACTCTTTGCAGTTGAAATGGTATCTGTTTCAAATGCCACTTATAGAAGCCAATAATAATACAAGAGCTTGATCTTGACAGCAGAGAAATGTGTTAACTTTCCCAATGTGCCCTATTTACTGTAATCTTGAGTGAATTTCACTTTTTTTTTTCTTCTTTACTACCACTACTTCAAACTCTCTCATTTGAAGAGTAATTTCTTTGGAATACTGCCCAGGTTAACCAGGGGCCTCTTTTCCCATTTTGGCTCCTAATGTTGTCCTTAAACTGTCCTTAATTTCTTCTTACTTTTCTAATGCTTACTAATAATCTCTTGTTCTTTTACTCTGTTCACTCCCTCACTCATTCACTCACACATTCTTTCACACACCAGCTGTTGCCACTGACACTCCTTGTTTTACCTTTTACTAGCTATGTGATTTTGGCTTTCTCTGTGACTCAACACATCCATAAAATAGGGAAAATAACAGTTCTGCCTTATAGGGTTATTATGAAGAATAAATAGTTTGTGTGTGTGTGTGTGTGTGTGTGTGTGTGTGTGTGTATGTGTGTGTACTGTCTAAGTATGTAGCACTTAGAATCCTATGGTCAAAATATCTGAGAAACCTTAAACTGAGCAGGTTAGCATTCCCTACTGTTCATACCCCATTCTGGGTTTTGAATAATCTCTCATGGATTACTGCTATAGGTAAGTATACCTAGCACATTCTAAGGTTTGTTATTTTTATATTCAGAGAGAACTGAACCAAATGCATTGGAAAGGGAATTCTAAGCTTCCAGAGCATTATACCACCCCATATAGGCCAACAACAGATTAATATTCCTCAAACACAACTTTTATCACACTATTCTCCTCACAAAGCTTCTCTGGCAAAGGGAAGAGAACATTATGGCAGAGGACTGGCTGATGTGCAAATCCAAAGAGCTCAGCATAAACTCAGCTTCCATGAAACACTTGCTCATTCGTTGATCTGCTAACTTGTCCATGTCAGATAATGTACAAGTAGCTCTGTCTGTGATCATGATTCCCTGCTGGGTGCTAGGAATAGCAAATCTGAGATGCAGAAAAATGTAAAGGGAGCAGATTAAAAAAAATTTTTTTTAATTAGCAGGTGTTAAGCTAGCATTCCCAAACTGAATCCTGAGGAATTCTTGGAATATTATATAAGGAAAGAAGAATCCTATGGTCAAAATATCTGAGAAACCTTAAACTGAGCAGGTTAGCATTCCCTATTGTTCATTATGGGTTTTGAATCATCTCTCATGGATTACTGCTATAATCACTTGCTTCGACTCTCTGCCTTTCATTCTTTCCCTTTCTAGTCCAACCCTTCTACTCTTGACAGAAGAGTCTTTCTAAGACATAGATCTGGTCATACCACTTCCTTGTTTGAAACCATTGGCAGCTCCTCATTACCTATAGCATCGAATCCAAATTTCTTAGAATGTTTTACAAACACTTCAGGATCTGGGCCACAAACTGTGTTTCCAATCTCTTCTCCAATCTCCCTCTTCAAATATACCCTATACTCTGTTCACAGAGATTTGCAATTCCTTGACATTCCATGGACACCCATTGCTTCTGGTCATACTATTTTCACTGCCTGGAATGACATTATCTTGTTCTTCGTACAAACTTAGTTAACCCTCATAGCAACACTACAGGGTATGTACTATTATTATCCCATTTAACAGTTGAGTAAGCTGGGGTGAATAATTGTTGAGTAACTTGGTAGAGGTTATACAGGTCATAAAGTAATTGATTTGAACCCAGACAGTCTAGCTTTGAAGCCAATGCCTTTAAGCCTTTGGCTTCCCTGCATCTGGGAAGCTGACAGAGAGAGACAGGTAAACTACTAATCCAGTTCAAGTTAAGCTCCTTTTGACCAAATATACATTCTACTCCTCCTTCCAGAAGAAAACATAAATTATTATGTTTTCTCTTACTACGTGCATACATATAATGTTATATGTACACACTGTAACTTCTTATCGTCCTCAACAGCAATGCCTGTTCAGTTGTTTGCCCCACAGGGCTGTGAGTTCCTTATGAATAGAGATATTTTAGAAATATTCTGACATCAATCTCTATTTTAACAGCCAGGCACAACACCTTAAGTTTCATGTTAGGCACTTAAATCTTTATGGAGGTGAATTAAAATGAATCTGCTTGAAGGTAATAGGAGGCCCTGGTGACAGCTTGGTTATGATTCTGCCCAACAGTTCCCAGACACACGACTGATAAATGCAAACTCCTTGTCAAAAATGACAGTGTCTGGTAAGCTATGTGCTGCAAGCTTTTCTGAACTGTAAATGTCACAGCAAGGTTTAGAAATGTAACTCAAAATACTTTTGAGAAAGTCTACCTTAGTCAAGAACTTTTCCCCCCAAAGTGGCCTTGGAAAATCAATTTGGCTTCCTGTCTGAGATGTGTTGGTCACTTATAATACATGTAGGTGTCTTTGGTATGCAGAAGCTCTTCCACAATCCTTTCAATATCAGAATCAATCCCAAGTGCCTAGATCTGGCTTCTGTTCAGTGTTGCAAGTCATGTGAAGAGCTCTCCAACAATCTAGAAGGCAAGATTCACACACACATTTGACATCTACTGAGCACCTCTTACACACTGGGCTCTGTTCTCAGGCCAAGGATACAGAAATGGACAAGACACAGCCATTATTCTAAAAATAGTTCACAGTCTTACAGAAGGCAGGCAAGGAAGTCAATATTATGGTATGTCACATTGTAGAGCCATGTGACAGGCTGTTTAGAGAACAAGAGGGGGTCTCTAACCCTGTGGGATTAAGAGGCTTTCAAAGTAGCTTAGTTTTGTAGGGGATGCTTGGTTTGGGACTTTAAGGTAATAGAAATAAGTCAGAAAACAGAAAAATTCAATTGCATTGCTAATTCTTCCCCCCTATATCTCTTGAATGCGTCTGCTATTATCCCTTTTTTTGGTCTGCCAGAACAGCCTAAGTAACTGTTCCACCCACTTTCTCTATTGTCTTTCTTTTATTCATTCATCACACAAAGCCAGAACAATCTTTTTAAAACATAAATTAAGCCATGTTACAACTTTGCTTAAATCTAACCGATAACTTTTGATTGCACTTGGAATAAAACTCCTTGCTATGAGCTATAGGACTGCTTGATCTGAAGCTACCTCTTCACCTTCACCTCATGCTATGTCCTCCACACCATACTCCAGCCACACTGGCCTTTATTAATTCACCGAACTTTAGAAAATCTTCCATACTTAGAACTTGTATATGTTTTTTTCTTGGCCAGGAAGTCTTTGTCCCAGGTCTTCACCTGGAACATACCAAATGTCACCACCTCACACTCATCATTCCCTTTTGTCTCTATGTTAACCCTCTGTTTATTTTCCCTTCCCAGCACCTATCACAATCTATAATTATTTTATTTATATTTATTTATTTATTGTTGTTGTTAGTGTGTGGGGGGGTGTTCTGTTTCTTTGTTATCCCCACTCTACCATAAATTGCATGAGGCCTTGGATCATGTTGCCTTGCTCACCATTTATTATTAGCCCTTGGCTCAGTGTCTGACACACAGTATATACCCCCAAAATATTTATTAAATCAGTAAAGGAAGGCAAGGGGGCTTGCAGACACAGTCCACTTAAGATCTACAATAATTAATTGTGATACATTTGTGGTGATGGGGGGATGTATGAGTGTTAGGACATGAGATTGAAGAGGCAGCCAAGGGTTAGGTTGTGAAGAATCTTTTCTGCCATTCAGAGTAGTGACAACGTCATCCTCAAATGATGGGGAACTGCTGAGGAATGGTAGAGCAGTGAGTGTCTTGACATATAATGAAGTTTTAATGTTTTGTCCAAGGTTACCCATGTAAGAAAATATGATCTTGGGAACAAATAATGCTTAGCAATTGCCACTCACTTCTCTATGGACTTCTGCAGGATTTTGAAAGAAAATGCTTTATTCTACCATTGGCCTAAACACAGCAATCATTTCTTATTCCTTGATAATTGCTAACTATATTATTGCTTTTTTTTCTTCTTCCAGTGAGGGATAACTTTGGAAAAAGGCAGTAGGTAGAGCACTTTCTGATCCTATTTGTTAAATGGTACAAACATTCAAGAAAAAGTATGACCACTGTACACCATTCTTTGCCTCTATTCCCACCTGAAACATAAGACAAAATTTATATGTAATCACTTGTCATTTTCACACTCTGACAAACTCTTCTAATATTTCTATTACCAAAACACTGTAAAGTGTACTAAATACACATGAGATAGTGAAGATTTTATGTTGCTTTCTAAACCGACTCTATTGCAAAAGAACCAAGCTAGCCAGCTCGGTCTCCCAAGATATATTTTTGCAAGGGTTCAGATAACATACAGTGTGTTCTGGGTTCTCCCTCTGCCCAACCCCAATTATTTGAACAAAGATGTCCTTTTGATTAATTTCTACAAGTTTCAGCTTTACTTAGGAAAGTCATCTGCTTTGGGTATTTTTCTAGGAAAAGCAACATGTTGAATCTGAAAAAAATTTTCACTTGGACAATATTTATCAAAAAGTAAATTATTAAGAGAGTCACATATTAATGACCTAAATGGAGTCCTATTATATCCTTAGAATATATCTGGTGTAATTGAGCAGTGCTACCTAAGAACCTGCTAATTTTAAACTCAAACCACAAGTTAACAAATTTGCTAATACCCTTAAATCTAATTCCTGGCAATGAATTACATATATATATTTTGTCTTTCCATCATTTACACCAAAGTTTTTAGAAATTCTACTAATAGTTTGATAGTTTTTCTACCAAATTTAAACAGAAATAATTCCAAAGTATTAAACAGAAGATTTGATTTTTAGCTTTTATTAGCCATAGTTTTTATATCTGAGACACTTCTAATACCTCTTGCAGCCTCATCAGAATCTAAACAGTTCCAAAGAATATGTACAAATACTCAACTTAAACACCTCCTTCCTACCTGGTCCCCAAAGCAAAAGATGGTAATTGTTTGGGGACAATTTCTCTTCAGGAGACCATCTGGATCTACTCCTTGGGGCAGCACAACAGACCTTTGTTCTTGATTATCTTATCAGTTCCTCTAGTTGGATGCATCACATAGAAAACTTTCCTATATGAAAAACTAGAGGAATTCAGGATCAAAATATGGGCCTTTTGCATATATTTTATTGGAGTCCAAATTCATATTAGATTTCACAGGATATAACATATCTGGACCTATAAGGCTATGAAACACTTTTGCTTTTAGTGCTATGAATTTCTCAACAAGATTTGAACATTTCTGCTACAGTAAACATTTAGCTGCACTAAAGTAGTTCCCACAAGGTAGCTCACTGTGTTTCCATCAACACTGAGCATGCTCTTCACTCTGGAAGAAGGTGAAAGTCTATGACATGGTAAGTGGGAGTGGGGAGTCCAGACTTCACTTTCCACTTTCATTTTTCAAGAGCAAACCTGTTATTGTCAAGTAACTCTGAAATTCCACTTTGAGATGAAACTGAAATTGAGCTCTGAAAACCTCCATTGAAAAGCACCAAATTACAGATGAATTTATGTTTAAATACCAGACTCACTTGCTTTCTGATAATTCCTTATAGATGAAGAGAGGGAAATGTGTGCGTGGAATCTGGGATGACCATTTAGCCCATCCCTCTTTCTCCAGTCATAACCTTATTGATTTCCCCAACACTATGGCATTTTATATGCCATAAGTAGTATGTGTATCTTCTATTGGCAAGTTGTTACAGGCCATACAACAAAGAGTGATGTTTAAATGATCTTCCTTTCATTTAACCTAGCTAAAAATATTGAATATTTCAATTATCTAAACATGATACAATGTTGTATTGAATATGAATGTTTAGAATGAAATTAGAAGGTATATCACAGATTTCCCATCAAAGACCATACCAGATGGCTTTGGAAGGAAAAGACAGTAAGAAGCATGGCTAGTTTGGGAGAAGGAGCATTTCAATTCCAATAAAGCATTTTGGGAAGTATGAGATTTTTATAAATCTCCTACTATAAAACCCTTTCTTAAGTGAACCCAAATATTTGGTTTACACTGAAATATTTATTGTTAAATTACTTAGTTCTCATAATCAGAAGATAGAACATTTCTTTTAAAACAATGACTTCTTTTAATCTTATTTTAAAGCCAATTCTAAGTCTTAGTCAATTAAATAGGCTCTGCTAACAGGTACATTCCAGGCTACAAAGACAGCAGATAGGAAATGACCAACTCAGTGAGTGCTATGAGAGAGGACAGTGTTGATCATTTCCTTCTGGCCTCTCCATGTCCACTCTGAGTTCTTCTCCTATCCTACTCTGTGCCCTATAAGGTTGATACATGTGGACAGCACTGACAGGTGCCCTTGCCCACAGGCTTTCAGTTGGTTCTACCAATAAGAGGCACTAGCAGTTGACAGAGGGTGGGAAGAAATAAAAATGAGAGAGGTTTCTCTCAGCTCCACCCCTGCCAGGTCATAGTGGGCTGGCCTAGTCTCTATACCAGACGGTAATTCTTTCTACACAGCGACCCTTAGTGGGTTTTTGAAACTGTTCTTCCCTGTTACTTTTTCAGAGTAGTAACTGTGCCCACTACTATTAGACCCTAGGTCCTGTACAATTTATTTTTCCAAGCCCCATCCTATCTTTGAAATATTTCTATACTACACTCGACTCAATTATGAAGTTTGAATGTGCCTTTTCTTTCTTGCTGATAAAAAGACCGGAGGGCTCATGAACTAGTAGTACAATCACATTCTCAGAAATGTGGCAGGCTCAAGGTCCTTTTGCACAAACTTTTAAAAAATATAGACTTCATGTTTAATAAAAGTTTTAGGTTTGTGCAAAATTGAGAGGAAGATACAGAGATTTCTCATATATCCTCTGTTCCCATCCATGCATAGCCTCCCCCATCATCAATATCCCCCACCAAGTGATACCATGCTTTCACAGAAAATGAATATAGAAAAAATATAATGATTGATGCATGCCATTATACATTCATCCAAACCCATTGAATGTACATTACCAAGAGAGAACCCTAATGTAGGCTGTGGACTTCGGCTGATAATCATGTGTCAATGTAGGTTCATCAATTATAACAAATGTACCATTCTGGTGGGGGATGTTGATAATGGGAGGGGCTATGCATATTTAGGGGCAGAAGGTATATAGGAAATCTCTGTACTTCCTCTTAATTTTGCTGTGAACCTAAAACTGCTCTAAAAACACAAAGTCTTTAGAAAAGAAAAACATTAACAATTTATTTTAAATTTCAGGAGTTTATAAGAAATTCAATGATGTTGGGGTGCCTAAGTGGCTCAGTCAGTTAAGTGTCTGGCTTTTGGTTTCAGCTCAGGTCATGATATTGTGGTTTCATGAGTTCAAGCCCTGCATCAGGCTCTGTGCTAGCAGCGTGAAGTCTGCTTGGGATTCTCTGTCGCCTCTTTCTCTGCTCCTCCACCACTTGCATTGTCTCTTCCTCTCTCAAAATAACAAATTAATTTTAAAAAAAAGAAATTCAATGATATCTATATTTCCACTACGGAATAAAATCTTCTGCCTAAATGAGAGACAATAAGGAAGAATTGAGAATAAACCCAAAGGGATATACAAAACCAACAAA
Source organism: Panthera onca (assembly GCF_046562875.1). Classification (NCBI taxonomy): domain Eukaryota; kingdom Metazoa; phylum Chordata; class Mammalia; order Carnivora; family Felidae; genus Panthera; species Panthera onca. The sequence goes on from NC_138344.1 coordinate 50,751,618, forward strand.
TTCCTGTTTTCCTGTTGGTGGAAGTGTTTTTAACAAAACTAGTTTCGATGGTCTGAAAACAAGAGAGAAGGCTCTGAGCATGCTGCTTCGCCATGAATCCTAGGACCCAAGAATATCTGGAATACAAGGTATCTGAGATATTTTCTTACATCCGTTTCCAGTTCTTGAATACCTGCATTGGCAATTCTGCCAAAGGATGGCTCAGCCTTTGTGAGCACATTTCTGGTACCTGGGAGCAACCTATAGCTTGAGGCAACTCAGTCCAATGTGAACTGATCTAATAATTTAGAAAACTCTTCCTTCCATTGAGCCTCAATCTGCCACCCTGTGGCTGCCATACACTGAATCTAGTTCAGCCCTGGAGGGCGGCATGGAGTGAGTCTAATCTGTCTTCCCCTGACAGCCTTTGCAAATGTGAAGACAGCAATCATGTTCACCCTACATTTTTTCATCCCCAGGCCCAAATCCCTAGTTCCCGGTGGTGGAGGCATGATCCTCTGGACATACACAATATTAATTTTATCAATGTGCTGAACTGAAAGTTGTGTTTGAGATGTGACCCGACCTAGCACAGAATGGTGCTATCCCCTTGTACATTCCAAATAGTGTATTTCTATCAATGCAGCCTCAAAATACATTATTTTTAAAACAGCCCCATTATACTGTTAAATGTTAGAGGAGTATGAAGGCATGGTTTTTAATATGATGGGTTAAGAGAACGTGGAAGAAGTTTTACAACATACCTACATATGTAGTGCATTCTATCAAAGTAGACAGAATGCTAAAATGATTAGGGTAGTAAAAACATAAATTGTGAAGTTTGAATTTCTTTGTGAATTTTTGTATACAAATTGGTGTTAAGGTGACTCACATAAAGGACCTAAGACATGGTGACAATCTGTCTTTCACCCAGTGCTAGTTCTCCTTTCCTAGGCATACAAGCTGTTTCAGAAACTCACCAGCAAAGTCCTATAGTCAGAAGACCTGAATTTCAGTCAAGTTCACTGAAGCCCTGAAGATCAATTCATCCTTTGGAATTATTCTCTGTAAATTGGAGATAATAAACTTTGCCGACTTGTGATTATGAAATTAGAGAGTGTCAGGGACAATGCTGTGTGGAATCTAAAGCTCAATGCAGACAAACACTCCCCATGCAAGAGGAAGAGCAGGGACAGCTACAATGGTGTTCTTACAGTTACGGGCAGGGGAAAAGTTCTCTATTTGGTAACATTGCTGACCATTACCTAGCGCAGGTCTTGAGAGACGTTTGTTCTTTTTCTGACTTTACATATACACTAAAAGCCTGGTAATAAGGTCAAAATTACTCCACATAATTACAGGATTTTGTTTTCTGCCTTTTAAATGGCCCATTTGCATACCAGAAGAAGCTTGATCATTGGTAAGAAGATAAGCTGAAAAAGAAGGAGAAGCTTTATGTCTAAACTCTCATTCATTGAGCAACCACATAAAAGTAAAGTAAGAGAAACCAACTTTTCTTCCATTCCTGAGCTAGAGAGATACATATGCTAATGTTCTGGCTACTCTGTCCACTGAGTTTACCAACACTCAGCAGGGCCATTTTAAAGACAAGCCTCTGTGGAAACAGGAAGGAATGGAGAGGCATTTTCATAAGCATGTTGAATGTTGGCACCAGTACAATGTGTCCTTTGAATCGACCTGAGCACAAATTGACAAGGGAAGGCTTTCTGGAAGACAAGAGGAGGTGTCTGTGCCAAGCTGCAGCTCACTGAAGGCTTCTCTACTAACTTCTCAACCTGTTTATGAACAGAGGACTATTTTTTTTTATGTGATAGTTTCTAAATCTGATATTTTCTATCTAACCAGGTGTAGAGATCAATGGAATCCTATTAATCCAATTGATATTTGACAGTTTTCAAGTAAAACTGAACCACATATGGAGTGCTAAAAGCATTCAGAATGATGCCTCAGTGCTGCCTAGAGATTCAGTGGTAGCTCAGAAGACCAAAAGATAGTTTCTGCAGTCATAGTGCCAACTTAATTACCACATTATTTAGACCAGGTTTAAATAACTTAAATGAGCTTATTTATTAGCTAGAATTGTCTAGAAAAAAAAGGAAAAGTTACAGCCATAGTCCAGTTCCTTTTAACACTCTCTCATCTGATTCTCTGTAGACCTTACAAGGTTGTCAGTATATGAATTACCATCCCTGTTTCCATATGTGTAATCTGAGTTCCAAAAGTATTAGACAGTTGCTTCAACACAAATGGAGTGTAAAATATATAGGTTTTCAAAAAGTTTTCTTGGAATGACTGAGTGGACTAAATGAGCAGTTAGCAATAGGCTCAGGTAGGGCTTGAGGCCAGCTCTGGGTTCCAAGTGTTTTCCCATTATACCACCATTGTTCAAATTTAAGAACTATGTAAACCATTTGCAAGGAAGGAAACTCTATTGGAATTAAATGTATTCTAATGTTATAATGGATAGTATGGCTCTGGTATTAACTTTCCAACATTCCTCAGTAAGAACCTGGTGAGATCATTTCACATTTTCTTTTGTCATTAAGGTTTTACATTGTCTGCTTGTTATATGCTCTTTGATTTTGCTTCATGCCATTCTGCACTTCACTTACAGCTTCCTCTTGTCATTAGCTTTTCAGAGCAATTGCAGAGAATTCTCCAGCCTTCCTTCAGCAATTGTGTCTCGTTCAGATTTTAAATTGATTTTTAGCTATTCACACTCTGACTGCTAGTGTTCCTGCCTTCACAATTCATGATACTAGAACAGAGGGACAGGCTGTTAAACATACTGACTACAGTAACCTTATTTCTGTGTTTGTCCTGTGCTACAATCCCATTTTGCATCTTTGTATTTTGTGATCCACATTTCTGTACAGGTGCTGCCTTATGGAGTGTTGGGAATGAGGGGCAGGGTGACCACACTCTACTCCTCTGGTAGGGAACACTTGGAAGAAGTCTCAGAATAAAATAGGCCTTTCCTTGAAGCATCTGATACATGCTCCTTTCTCCTTTTGCCCATAATAGGGGATGTGGGCATTCCCTACTGTGGCACATTTTTAGGTAATTGATGTTGCCACTTCAGATTAAGATGAAATTTTGGGTGTCAGCTATGAACTGCTTCAATGGCTGTGATCAGTTAGCTCTCAGTTTACCAATTTGTGTTCCACTGAGTTGAACAGTAAAAATCCTTGGTAGTTTACCTGAAAGGCCATGAAGATGACTTATGGGCCACAGCACACAATATTTCTTTTCTGTACTTTATCTAGACAAATAAGTGCTTATAACTCTGGATTCAGGAAAGACTGTTTATTCTTCAGAACTGACATCCCATTAAAAAGAAAATAAAGTAAGCATCAGGATTAGTCCCCTAAGCTTCCATCAACAATTTTGCCATGAATGTCTGTGTGTTTTTCCCCTGTCAGCTCCTGACACCCAAAATGCATTTTTCTATAGAAAATATCATGTTACTCTTTTTTCTCCCTTCTACATTTGCCAGTCTTCCCTGACCTCTCACAAAAATCAAGACTTACATCTTAAAAATCACAATAAAAGAATAAGAAATGAAAACTCTTGTGGAGTCAGAGTGATGGCAATACCTTTAGCAAAAACCTTGGAAAAGAGGGACCTGGCACAGTCAGGCTGAGCACAATGACTTTAGGGAACCAAGGAGAAGTACGAGCTGAGGGAAAAACAAAGCTCTGTTTCACAGTGCTAAACAAATTTTACTGGAATAGGCAGCTTCTTCCTTATACTTACCAATCATATCAGCCTTTTAGTTATCACTTATGTGAAATGAAGTCAGAGAAACAAGGATACATTTTAGTTAGTCAAGTATATATAATTCAATGTGTCTAAGTCCTAGATTGCAGGAGAAAAGAATTTGGAAAACCAAAAGGCTTGTTATAGTAGGTAGCTCACTAGCTAGGATCTGGGAGATAGAATGGCTATGACAGATCTGGATTTTATCTGAGGATTTAATACCAAATCACCTAAATTTGTTCTTTACACTGAGCAACTGAGATTGAGGACAAAGTCATTGCTCTTTTCAGGCTGTCCCTGGTGCTTGTTTTTAACTGATAGCAATTGGATAAAACTGTTTGAAACGGGAGCTTTGTTATCCCCGTTTCTGGTCCACAGCCCTAAGGGATGGTCCTATTAGATCCTGTTGGGTGATCATAAAGAGAGAACCCATCTTGTCTTTGACTCCAAGGAGAACTCAGGAAGGTAGATGGGAAGAACAGAACACTCCTTTTGTTAAGAAAGAAAATACAGATAAAGAAGATGTGGTATGTGTATGCAATGGAATATTACTCAGCCATTAAAATAGGATGAAATCTTGTCATTTGTGACAACATAGATAGACCTAGAGGGTATTATGTTAAGTAAAATAAGTCAGAGAAAAACAAATACCATATGATTTCACTAATGTGTGAAATCTCAAAACCAAAACAAATGACAAATAAGCAGGAAAACAGGAACAGACTCATAAATACAAGAGAATTGGCGGTTGGCAAAGGAGAAGGGGAGGCAGGATGAGCGAACTAGGTACAGGGACTAACAGATACAAACTTCCAGTTATAAAACGCATAAGTCACAGAAATGAAAAGTACAGCATAGGGAATATAGCCAATAATATTGTAATAGTGCTGTAAGGTGATAGGTGATTATACTTACAACAGTGAGCACGGAGTAATGTATAGAATTTTTGAATTACAGTGTTATAAACCTGAAACTAATATATTAACTATACTTCAGTAATAATAAAAAATTGAAAAAAAGGGTACAGATTTTTATCAGAGCACAGGATGCTGCAAGACAGAGGCAGGTGTTCTAAGCGGCCTGGTATCAAGTGATTTAAATTTGTTTGCTGTTGTTGTTTAACTTTTATTTATTTTGAGATAGAGAAGAGAGTATGAGTCAGGCAGGGGCAGAGAGAGAGAAAATCCCAAGAGTCTCTGCACTAAAAAGTATGGAGCCTGATGCAGGGCTCAAACCCACAAACTACAAGATCATGACCTGAGCTGAAATCGGACGCTTCACTCACTGAGCCACCCAGGCACCCTGTTTGTTGTTCTTACTGATCATTTGTATTCCAGAATTCTTATACAGTAAACATATGTTCCTTACATCATTAAAAGGAGTAGTAAATTGAAATGGGTATTTGCAGAGTGTGTCTATAATGTTGCAATACTTAGGAAAATAATTCTCTATGAGGATTACCATACAAGTCATTCTGATGTCATAAGTCACTCTTACTGCTGCTAAGAGCCTAAAATCTGAGTTTGAAATTGGCTATGTTTTTCTTCAGGAATTTCATAAATACTGACCACTACCATGTGGCAGATACTTGTGTGAGCCCTGGATATATGATGAACAGGCACAGTCCTCAGTGAACCTACAGGAGCTAAAACTGGCAGGCATCACTCAGTTTCCTCTCTTGTAACATGGAAATAACCACATTTCAGTAGGTCATTGTGAAGATTAAATTATTTAACATATGTGAATTCTCCAAGGGCAGAGCAACTATTCAATTAAATGTAGGATCTGAGAGTGTTTGAAAGCAAAGATGAGCTATTAGAATTTCAGGAGATAAATATTAGCTTACTAACAGAAGACATCTGGTATGAAACCCATGTATCTATGTTACTTATTATGAGTTTATGAGAAAACACAGTAACTTGTTCAAATATAAGCTGTTGAATTTAGCTCCTATTTTGATTTACCTTTCCCACAGACCTATTGGTACGAAATATCCAAGTGATAGAATGCCATTAACACTCACTTCTTTTCACCTGAGGGGCAAGTCAGTTTCTAGACATCCCAACTCTTCATGGTTCTACCTAGAAGATCAGATAGATGTCTTGGGAAAATTAACAAACTATTTCACTAATGTCTTTCTATGGTTTTAGCCACAGGCTCCTTTTTCATGGCAGCCTTTACATAGAGCCATGCGAATAGCAAACCACGTAGAAATGAATGAGAAAATGAAGACATTTAAAAAAGAAAGTCCATGAAAGGTGGCTATAAAAAAAGGAGGTTCAGATTTCCTTTTGCGGAAAACACATTTTAATTTCCCCCAGTCACTAAATTAAGTCATTCTACCCTGGGAAATGTTGTACCATTTTTCCCTCTGAAAGCTCCTTAAAAAAATAAAACAATCTTTTTAAAAAAAATCATTTTTCTTAAACTGACTCAGATAAATTCACCATCCAAACCCTCTTTTTCTGCATCTCCTCTCCACACTAGGTTCCCTGGGGCAGAGAGTTGTTTCCCAGAGTACCCAGGAAGCTCTGCCAGGTACTCAGCAGCCATTGGGCTTCCATGCACAGCAGAAGCCTCTTGTGTAAAATGAGTGCTTCCTTTCCAGCGGTCACAGAGCCTTTAGGACCCAGCCATGCACTGAGTAAGAATTGTGGCCGGCAGCTGAGCGGTGGAGTGTGGTACAGAGAAAGTGAACTAGGGGTTTTGGGTCAGGGGCCATCAATAGATGTACAAGTGGTTAAAAAACTTCTTTAAATTCTTGTAACTATATATTTCCACAATCTGTAAAATGGGAAGAATATTGTCTACTTCCTAGGGTTATGACTAGGATTAAATGAGAAAACATAGGTAGACAGTAAGCCTGGACAAATACTAGGTGATTTTTAAAATCTTAGTATTGCCTGGTACTATGGACTGAATTGTGTCCCTCCCCCAAATTCAAATACTGAAGTCCCAACCCAGTGTGACTGTATTTGGAGATACAGCTTTTAGGAGTAATTAAGGCTAAATAAGATCATAATAGTAGGATCCTACTCCTATAGGATTGGGGGCCTTGTAAGAAGAGGAAGGAAACACTTAATATAAGATCTATTGTCTTAGAAATGTTTAAGTATACAATATGACATTGTTAACTATAGGCACTATGCTGATGGTAAAACTCTAGGACTTTTTTGTCTTGCATAACTGAAACTTAAAACCTTTTGACTAATACCTCCCTGATTCTCCCTCCTCCTAGGTCCTGGCAACCACCATTCTACTCTTTGCTTCTGAGTGTGACTATTTTAATTAAGAGTTCTTATTATACATACATACATAATAATAACAATAATAATAAATAGAACAGGAGGAAACTTTTAGATGTGATGAATAGATTTATGGTATAGATTGTGGTAGTGGTTTAATGGGTGCATACTTATTTCCAAACCGATCAAGTTGTATACATTTGGTACATATATGCACAGCTCTTTGTGGTCAATCACACCATGACAGAGTGGTTAAAAAAAGAAAGAAGAAGAACAGCACAAGCACAAAGGAAAGGACATGTAAACACACAGCAAGAAGGTGGTTGCCTGTGAGCCAGGAAGAGAGCTCTCACCAGAATCTGACCATATTAGCACCCGGATCTCAGGCTTCCTTGCAAAACTGAGAGAAATAAATGTCTGTTGTTTAAGTCACCTAGTCCATCTATGGTATTTTATTACAGTATAATCTTGCACTTACCCCTTTTGCCAAACATACCACCTTGAAATTCTCTTCCTTCAGCTCTTACAACTAGTATTATGCAGTTGTTAAGAGCCACTCTAGACATTTACCAACCATGTGACCTTGGGCAATATGTTTAACCTCCTTGTGCCTCAGTTTCCCATCTTTGAAGCAGGTTAATAATAATACCAACCATATGGGGTTGTTGTAGAGATGAATTTAGTTCATGGACATTCTGAATGAAAGGCAGATAAATAGCAGATTGTCATTCCTAGAATGTAGATCCTGTAATAGCAGAAACATTCGTCTTTTTTTTTTTTTTTTTTTTTTTTTTTTTGCTTCCCAATGTATCTCAAGCACCTGGAATTGTGTTTGGCACATAGTCACACTACATAAATATTTCAGAGTGATTGAATCAATGGTCCTCCCACCTTTCTGACTGGCTTTCCAAGCTGTCTATAATTTGACCATACTTAAGCTTTCCAGCCTTATTTCCCTTTCTAATCAACTCAGAAATGTGTAGCTATATTGACTGACTAGATATTTTTTTGTCTAAGTCCTACATTTCATATTTTATTTTCCTTGTTCCACCTATTTCTTCTACTTGCAATGTCTTGCCAATTTCCAACCTACCTCAGCCTCCTAAGTCCTACCCATCTTCAAGAGCATCTCAAACTGCATTCATGTTAGTAAGTGTTTATTAGATTTGATAGACCATCCTAACTTCCAGAAGATTCTTCAGCTCCCCTTTATATTCGCTATCTCTTACAAAGGTAAATGTGCAACTCCTCTACTTCCTGCTGCACACACAGACACACATAGTCACAAACATAGCATCCCAAAGGCTCCTTAAGGAACAGGAAGTGGGATTCTCAGGGTCTTACCTCCTCAGACCCTAAGAGCCCTCTCTGCTCTCAAATGGAAACATCTCATAAGGCCTGGTTTGGATTTCTTCAGCACCTCTTCACAACTTTCCCCAAGGAGTACTACTTTACCAAGACAGAGTAGAAATATCTAGACAAGGTTATCGTACATTAGAATTCACTGCTTCAGTTTGGGGAGTACTTTCTAATACAATTTGAGATGACCTTAGGAGAAACACAGAAGGTTATAAAGTTAGAATTGATTCTCAATGTGTGGAAGGTGATGCTCACAGATGAAGAGGATGCCCCCAACACCTTAGTTCTGTTTTCTGCCCTCCTCTACACAATCAAGTTCATGACTGCCTAGTGCATCCCTGGAAAATGAACAGGCTCTTTCTATTCTGAAAGTCATCAGAGATTATGCCAAAATTTAATGAAAAAGGGGCAAGAGGACAGAGAACAGAAGTATCTGAGAGACCCAGTTTCCTGCAGTAGCTTGGCCTCCATGGAATTTGGATAGAAAGCTCTATAATAAGTTTGATATGTTTTTATTTTCTTCTCTCCCATGACTGTTCTGCTACCTATTCCCCTCCCTGAGATGTGCCCCCCCCCCCTTGTTAAAGTATATTTGTTTGATCAAATCCTAAGCCTGCTTACACAAACAGAAGGTGGAGGTTAATTAAGCATAGCTATTTGTTCTTCTGGGGAGACGAGAGGCTCTTCTCTACCAGTGCCCCCCAAAGACAACAATGATATCATTTCTACGTTCTTTTTTAATCTTTTTAAAAAAATGTCTATTTATTTTTGAGACAGAGTGTAAGCGGGGGGGAGGAGCAGACAGAGAGGGAGACACAGAGTACGAAGCAGGCTCCAGGCTCTGAGCTGTCAGCACAGAGCCTGACATGGGGCTCAAACTCATGGACCATGAGATCATGACTTGAGCTGAAGTTGGACACTTAACCAACTGAGTCACCCAGGCAACCCTCATTTCTCAGTTCTTAGAGCCTTTCCAACTTCTCACAGTTGTGAATGGATGCATTCTGAGGACACAGTTGCCACCTACTGGATTAAACATGCCTTTTCACCGTGGTAAATGGGTTGGAGTATAGTCTCATAATATCCAGAGACCTGAGGCTGTGGCTACAAAGTTGCTCCAATTTGCTCTCTGGGTCTGTCTCTGTTTGGCTACATTAATTCTGAACTAATTGTTGCCTTATCTAGGAATCTGATGAGTATCATAATTAAAGCACCTAAACTTGGGGCGCCTGGGTGGCTCAGTCAGTTGGGCGTCCGACTTCGGCTCAGGTCACGATCTCACGGTCCGTGAGTTCGAGGCATGCGTCGGGCTCTGGGCTGATGGCTCAGAGCCTGGAGCATGCTTCAGATTCTGTGTCTCCCTCTCTCTCTGCCCCTCCCCCGTTCATGCTCTGTCTCTCTCTGTCTTAAAAATAAATAAACGTTAAAAAAAAATAAAAAAATAAAAAAAAAAGCACCTAAACTTATTTTTCCTGCCAGAATATTCATATCAACATTCCATTAACTCCCAGAGAAGGTAGACATCACACATAATTAGAAGCATTGCAATAATGCCAACCTACATTGATCTCATGTATTCTAGTGTACAGGGAACTTTCATACCTATAACTGCAGATTACACTCATTATAACTCACTCCATAAGGAAAGCCTGGAGACTATAATTAGCCCTTTTACAAATAAAGATTCTTAGACAGGTTGGCTAAGTGATTTTGGCTTATAAAATGGCAGAAGCAAATCTTCTGTTGAATAAACAGAGGGAAGGATCTCTTAGGAAGAGAGTGGGAAAATGTAAGTAGGTCCCAAAGAAGAATTTTATGAGGTGTTAGACAAAAAAAAAAAAAAAAAAGAAAGAAAGAAATCTGATTTACCTTGTATCAGATTGATTTAATTAATGTGTAAAGATTTCTAAATGAAATAACCTGTACCAGTCACCTTTCTGGTCTCTTTCAGTCTATTGATAGCCTGCCTGCCCTTCTGTTCTTACCACCACCAATATGCTGCAGGCACAGAAATCCAACCTAACAGTATTATGTCACGTCATGTCATCTTGGATCATATCCTATCATTTCTCCTGTGTAAAACCCTCTGATAGCTTTCCATTGCTCTTAGGATAACGTCCATGCCTTCACATTGCCGGTAATGAGAGCCTGCACATTCCCATCCCTAAAGGTCTGTTTCTGCTCTATCTTATCTCCCATTCATCCTCGCTCTCCCCAGTCCAGCCATACCTTCAGTTCTTTGAGTACTACTCCCCCTCCACATCCAGACTCAATTATAACTTCCTCTGGTAAGTATTTCCTGACCTTCCTAACTAGGATGAACAACACTCTTATGGGTTTGCATAGTCCCATGTCCCTGCCCTTGGAGAGCTTAGTAATTTCATGTTTATTTGTGTGATTAGTTGATCCATTTCTTGTTTTTCACCTACATGGAGAGGTAGAGGTGACCAGTTGGGCTCACCAGTTGTATCCCCGTACCTGCCACCACACCTGGCATAAGTAGGCACTTAATAATTAATATTGACTGAATGAATGAACAAATGAGCAAATAAATGGAGAATGAAGGTGATCCTTCAAACTAATCCTCATTAACATGAAAATTCAATAGAAAGCTATGTCCCTCTTGGTAAGAATCCCATCTACTTCTAAATTTGTTAAAAAATGTTTATAAGTAAGAGTTTAGTCTTAAAGAACTACTAAGGACTTATGTAAATGTCTCCTCTTTTTTCATTTTCACTGGGAACAATCTACCTGGCCCTTTTCTTCTCCCTATCCCTCACTTTAGGAAGTAACCAAACCATTTTCTTTAAATGGCAGTGAAATACTGCTGGTGAGTAATTCCCTAGCAGGCAGCTCTTCAGGGTCAAAAACACTGCTCAAGTGCCCACCTGTGTGTGGGTTTTAGAATCACTCATCCTAATACTTGCAAGTGAGGACCTCAGTGGGGTCAGATGTTGAGCCTCTGAGGAAATGACCACCTTCTTCCAACTTCCCAGCTCTTTGTTAAGAACCCTACCTTGAGCTTTTTTATACTGAGAAAAGCTTTTTCAGCAGACACACACCTCTTCCTGAACATCCTGAGAGTGAGCTGTGGGGTTTCCTCATGAAAGGGTCTGTTCATGCAGAGCTCAGTGAGTCTGACTCAGAAAGAAAAATGAGTAAAGGAACTTTTTCCCCCCAAAACACAGCTCTGTCCAAAGAATGTGCTGATAGAAGAGAGTTTTAAGGCAAAAGAGGCAAAGCAAATAAGAGGAAATGATCCAAAACCATGTTGAACAGAGTTTTCTTTCCAAAAGCAGATATGAGGGGCGCCTGGGTGGCTCAGTCGGTTAAGCGTCTGACTTCGGCTCAGGTCATGATCTCGTGGTCCGTGAGTTCGAGCCCCGCGTCGGGCTCTGGGCTGATGGCTCAGAGCCTGGAGCCTGCTTCCGGTTCTGGGTCTCCCTCTCTCTCTGCCCGTCCCCCATTCATGCTCTGTCTCTCTCTGTCTCAAAAATAAATAAACGTTAAAATTTTTTTTTTTCAAAAGCAGATATGAATGTATATTTTTCTGTTGGATTCCTTCAGAGAGAGAACTGGAGCTCAGCAGATTAACTGGCAGATTAACAATGGTCTTTAAGTTGCTAATTCTTGGTGAAGGGAAAGAAGACTTGAAATCGGCTAATTTGGGGCTGTTGTTGGTTAAGGCCAACATATTTGTGTCAGGAGTCAGGAAAGGATTAACTTTCCACTTGATCTGTGGATGTGCCTCAGGGGCAGCGAAGTTTTGAAGGAAACAGACCATTGGAGGATTTGTGTTTCGCTCCATCAGTTTGGACCTAAGAATCTAAGAAGACGCTTGTAGCACTGTCTTTCCTCTTAGCAGATTTTTTGCTCTGAATCATCGCAACATGTAAAGCCCTGACACCTAGGATATCCTGAGGGGGAAAGCAAGAGAGAAGGATGTAATTGTGCCAATTCATCTGGCCAGGAGACTGAGGGCACAATGTCCTTTGGGCAGAATAAATTGTTATTTTGGGACCTTGTGTTGATCATTTTGGCAGTAGTATCCTGGAGGGACAAATCCAGAGTTGCAGAAAGATGTTTGGGTGCCTGGGGCAGGAAGTCAATTAGTTCTAAAGCTCTCCTTTTTCCCACCCATATTTACACAGGGTGAATATCCATTAGAGTTCCAATTTAATGAACTGGTGTCTGGTTTACACCAGTTTAAAAAGCTTATGATTATATTGCCCAATTTAAAAAGCTTATGATTACATGCATGTAAATAAAAATAAATTATTACCTTTTATAGTTTGCAGTATTTCATTCACAGCAAAATGCTGAAATCAAAAAAAATGTATGTATGTGTGCCTGTTCTGTAGTTGCCCAATGTTTCATGATATTTAAGTTCTGGTTCTCTTTGTCCCCAGTTTCTCTTCCCATATTTGATAAAAATCTTCTTCACTTATTGTGTTTTAGAAAGAAACATTTTGTTGTTGTTGTTGTTGTTGTTTTATTTCTACAAGGCCATTTGGGTCTTATTTCCAATTACCATTGTAATACAACCTTGAATTTCTAGCTGCCATCCACCATCATTGTAAAGCTTAACACACTTCTCAGATTTAAAGGCTAAGAAATTCACAATGTAAGCACTTTCAACTCTGAAAGCAAAGAAACAAATGCTCCACCAATAAAATCTACTTTAGGAAATTTTCTTTTCTGGAAAGTCTTATTTCACTGTCCTAAATCTTTCAGACCACTATAGCTATATACCTTACTCTCTAGTCAGGCCCACCTGTCTGAGCTGTGGCCATCACACATGGCCCTGAGGTGAAACACAACAGAGACGGCAGCAGTATACGAGGTACAAACTGAACAGCAATGTCCTGAATCATTCAAGTTCACCAGGAGGATGGGGGTGTGGAGATTGAGGTATTGGGGCTATGTGACTCTATTTTTTTTTCCAGCTAATGATCTTATATTTTCTAAAGATTGTTGTCTACCAGCTTATGTTCCACTCTTCCTGCTCCTTTTCCTCCCCTTACCTTTCTAGACCATCTCTAATTAATGCAATAAAAGATCCACCACAATGGAAGTCGTGATGGAGGCTCTGGACTGGGCAAAGCCCTAATACAGAGGCAAAGTGCTCAAGGGACTGTGGAAGGAGAAAGATAAATGAGGTTTCTGTCCCCCCAGAATATGGACAAATGCCACCACATACAGCAAAAGACAGAATGGAGTTAACCACAGGAAGACAGGACTATTTCTTTTTTGTGTACTTTAGCACACACCTTTCATATGTAATCAACTGAAATAAAATAATATTTGCCTCACATTTTCCATTATATAATAGGTTTTTTCCTACGTTCATGTAGAAAATATTTGTCCTTCCTGGTTGGCATAACCTGCCTAATGCAATCTCTTTCATCTCTGTTGATATTGACCTTTCACCTGAGATACATTCTTCCTGGTGTGACCCATTCCACATGTCATTAGAGCATCTCAATGGTTAAATTTTTACATGATGGAGAATGTATCATTGAAGAGCAAACATTTTTGAGATTTTTTTGGATCTGTTTTAAAACTGTAGCTTGGATATTATCAGATTCATATGTTTACACTGTGCTGTGTCCCATGCAACTTGTAAATATTTGATAAATGTTACCTTTTAATTCCTGATAACATTATGAAAGTGTTAAGAAATGTTGTGGCCGATAACCTCTTTCTGAGCCTAAGATTCACATTTACCATGTAGTTATTGATTGACTAGAGCAAAATGATTTTGTTTTCAGGGAAACAGAGTCTCTCAGAGGCCACATTCAAACTTTCCCTTCATTTAATTGTATGTTTTCCAAGGACAGAGATAAGATTTTTCCCTGTTCTGATTCTCAAGCAGGTCAACCTGGGTCTACTAAGACCAAATATTTATGGACATATGTGAGTATGCAGTTCCCTAATGACAAATGTGTGATAATATGTCAGAATGAAAGATTTTTGAGACAGTAATGTTGACTGTCTGAGTTGGGCATTTACTTAAGCTGTGTTGCTGGGAAGCAGGTACCTGGCCCTCCATCAAATAAAGCTTTTTCTAATGAATGAGTTCACCTTCTGAAGTGTAACCTCCAGAATCAGAACATTCAGGTACTAAGACATCATCCTGGGCAGAAACAGTTGGAAATTTTTATGTAAGCCTGAGAATACTTTATTTCAAGCCTATGCTACACAGTAAATCAACCTTTCCTGGTTTAATTTAATGAAGAAAGCATCAAATAATACATTTAAATTTGATGGGAAAATGTTCTTAAAATATGCATACTATACTATATGATTCTATTTATATAAAGTGCACAGATACAAAACTATATTTGATGCTATCAGAAAGGACATGATGGGGCAGATTCTAGGGTGCTGGTAAGGTTCTGTTTCTCAGTCTGCTTATTGTTTATTTAAGTGTGTCCAGTTTGTGAAAGTTCACTGAGTTTTAAAGTTATTATATATTATAATATATGTATTATATCATTTTTAATATATATTCTACAAAAATTATACATATACATTGAACTCTGTGTATGTCTTGGTAGCTTTTAGTTCTATTTTTCTTTAAAGAAATATGCATTCTCTTTCTTTCAATCTCAAAGGGATATCTTAAGAAATGTACTCTCTTTGAAGTGGGCATGTGTACTCTTACACATATTTCTTGAAGGAACCTGATTATACCCAACTTACTTTTTGTGTAACTGTTCATATAAAGGAAAATTTATTCTTGCTGCATCTCACCAGGCTCTGAGCTCCCCAAGGCAGGGCCATGTCCTGTTTATATCCTCGGAGCCTGGTGCATGGTAGGCAATCAATAATTATTGAATCAGATGCAAAAGATTAGGTAGAACAGCATCCTTGATATTCCCCAACTCTGATCCCCAGCACCTTCAGTCTCTTTCCACTTGATAGTTCATAACACTGGTTACTAACGCAAGTTAAAGCGTAACCATCTCTGCTGTGACCAGGTCATATGATCTGCAGGGATCCAGCCTCAAATCAGGAGATATTGCACAAAGGCCAGGAAGCAGCCAAGGACGAGAACTGAGTAACTTCATCAGAGTTGGGTAAACAGCAGTTAGCACAATGGTCGCACTAAACAGGACAAGCTCAAAGTGCAGTGTCATGGCCAGATGGCTCCTTTCACTGGAATGGGCACAGGTGCCCCTTAGAGACCTGCCTGGCAGGAATGATTACAAAGAATATTTACCAAGTGATTTATGGCTTATGTGTTTTGTCTTTTTTAATCTCACAATAGCTTTGTGGTATAGGTAATGTCATTCCTGTTTTATAGATGAGGAGACAGATGCTTGGTAAGTTTAGCAATTTATCTCTAGTTTCCAAGTCAATGACAGAATTGTAACTCAAACCTAGGTCTGGCTGACTCTAAATTCCCTGAACTCATGGCATTACACCTTTAAAAAGGAACAAAAAAAATCATGAAAACTCAAAATTATTCTGATTAAGCTCAGAAATCAAAAAACAAAAAAAGATGGGGCCAGATATTGCATTATTATTTTTTATTTTGTGGATAACTTGCTATTAGAAAGGAAAGTTAAAAGAGGCATCTTCTCTATTTTCTTTGCAAGGATACTTAATGTCTGTTTAGGGCCTGTGCTATATGTATCTCATTTTAACCCTGCTAGCAACCTGGGGAAGAAGGTACTACCATTACCTCTACTTAATAATGAGATGATGGAGGATCTTCAAGGTTAAATAACCTGCCCAGGGCCACTCAGCCAATAAGTAGCATTTTTGGATTGGTAACGAAGTCCCTTTCACCTCACAGTTGACTTTTCTTTCTAGAGTCAGCCCTGGTCTATGGGTAGTGGCTGCCTGGAGTTCTGTACAGAGATGGATTGCGAGGCACTGCAGAGCCCCTCTGGAAAGAAGGCTGGGATAGATTAGTCATGCCGCTTATTTGCCATCCCTGTGCCATACTGTTCCCACAACCCACTTCTCTTATGCCCTTAGGGATCCACCTGTGCTTAATAATCACAAGCTTTCTTATGCTTCTTAACCTGTAAGACACAGACATGAAGCCTACATCCTACTGAGCCATCTTTATATTTGCATTCTCCAAAGACATTGTATCCATCCAATAACCAACTAGCAGATGTAGACATTGGTAATGTTTCTATTTAGGCTTTCATTTTGAGTAAGGGGACATTTAAATTATTAAAATAAAGATAAGCTAAAATTAATATAATATCAGTTCACTTACAATAAAAAGGCATTAAATATCTATACTCTTTTGAGAAAATCAGAAGCAGACTAGGACAATAAAAAAGGAACTAAGTCTCGGGCCCCAATTCCAACTTGACCATCACTGGTTCTGCAGCCCTGGACTGATCATTCAAATGCATGGATTATAGAGCCAGACCTGGGATTGAATTCTGGCACTGAATTTATAAGTGCTATGATTGTATGCAGTTTGCTATTTTCTCTAAAGCTTTGTTTTTTCATCTTTAAAATGTGAATACCAATAACTACCTCATTGGTTTGTGAAATCCATGAAAATGTTGTATGTTAACTGTTAAGCACAGTCCTTGCAACATCGATGTCCTTAATAACTGCTAGCTGCCCTCATCCTTCCTTATCACTCGGTTTCCTCATCTATAAAACTTGACTATAAATACAAATCTTTCTATCCTTCACAGAGTCCATTTACAAGTTCACACTTTATAGAAATAAAGGATTTTATGTATCACACATTATTCACATCTCAAAAAATATTCAACCTATTAAGGAAAGAGGATGCCTCCAAAAAGTTAAGAGGTAATAATACATAATACACATTTGCAAAACAAATGAGGAATAATACATGGGAATGGGAAATATCTTGGAATAAATGAAGTAATTAGAACTGAAAAGTTAGTGAAAGTGTGGATTTTGAAGGAAGAAAAAGGCATGCCCTGCCACAGAACACAGAAAAGGAGGTGAAGTTTCATTCTGCTAGAAAGAATATTCTGCTCAGATTCAGAACACATGATAGTGAGTTCTAATACTTCCTGACTTTTAACTTTCCTGAAACTAAAATATGTGTATCCTTGTAGAATGGGGGAAATCATTACATTGGCCTTTTTAGGGACTGAGAGAATAAAATTAGATCACACATGTGAATTGACTTTAAAGAGCTGAAAACCAGTAAAGAAATAAAAATTGCTATTTTTAATTGATCACACAAGGCAAGGCCAGAACTACAATAAGGCAAATGACCTGTCTAGGGTGCAAAATTTAAGAAGGCACAACTCTGAGATCTCGCTTTTTTAGATTTTGCACCCTCATCTCCTCACTTGCCTCACCCTGATCCCAGGCCAGTGAAAGGAGACAGCAAGCTCAGAGTAACATTGTAAAGGTAAATAATGAGACATGAGGGCACAGTGATAAATCCAACTAATAACAGGCTACAAAGAACAAAGCATGAGTCTGGACCCAATGAATCAGTGGAGCAAGCTCAGGTTTTGGAGAAGGGACATGGTAGTATTTTCATAGCATGAGCATATAATGTGACAGTTCAGTTGGATTTTGAAACACATAACAGCTGATCTACATAAGGGGTCAATATTGCTCTGTTTTTTTACGGATTGGGAAGAAAATAAAATTATATATAACATTTTAAGTCAACTATTAAAATTATGAATGAATATCACCCTGCACTTATAAGAATTAATAATGCTGCTTTTTTACTGTACTACATAACATAGTAGTAGTATGGATTGCCAGGGAACTCAAGCCAGACAAAGAAACACTAGCTATCTGCCATTGGTACAAATTGGCTACTAGAAAGGGAAACAGAATTTGGACAAACTGATGCTTTTAGCACAGTTATTCTTGAAACACAGTACCACTTACATGTAAATTGGGACCACTGTTGATCTGCAGCCTACAGAGTGTCAGTGTACTTGTGGTCTAGATATCTAAAAGAGGAGATCTTAATTCTGTTCTGTTAAGGACTGAGAAAAAATATATAGAGTCATGGAGGGTCAGAGACTCAGGAACTCATTTTTGTCTGTAATTGGAAAGTTTTATCCATCATATCTAAACTTATTGATTAGTAATGGCTTCCAAGAGCACCATCAAATGGATTCTGAGGCCTCAGCTTGGCTCAGCAAGAAAGAGCCACAATTGACTAACAATGTCTGTTACAAGTGTTGCAAAGGTGAGTGGTGGTGTATGTTCCACCTAGAATCCCCTGATCTAGTTCAGTCCTTTTACTTTACAATTAATAAAACTAACACCCTAAGAGGGGAAGAAAGAATCAAAGCCACACAGAAGGTAAATTAACAAGTCAGGAATCAAACCTAAATTATCTAGTCCAATGCAATTCTTTCACAATCCATTTCCCAAATATGTCACAGAACATTTTCATTTGTTTTTCGTTGAGTCTATCTTTGCTTTATATTTTGGTGCACAAAGCAAGATTCAGCATCTGAGTAATGCTTTTCTTCAGGATATTTTACTCTAGCTTAAACCACATCTTTTCTAGGCTACGTGATTAGAAATGCAGCATAATGGGAGCCTTTGCTGAATATGAAGCAGATTCCTAGAAAACAAGTAGGCATTGATTTATTTTTATTGATGTGCTTTTACTAACTGACAGGAAGTGTTCTTTGAACACCTCTCTCCCAACCATTCCACTCCAATAAGCCACTGAGTTTGATCTTTTCCAACACATGGTCCACCCACTGTCTGGAGAGTTGAGAGCCTGACCAGCCACAGTGATAAGTGGGCCAACAGGCAACCAGTCTCCTCCATTAGGACGGTAGCTTCCTGATGCAGAACTTGCATCGTGACCTGAAGATAGTCCACCCGTTTGTGGAAGTGTGAACAGGAAATGGACTGGGATATGGATACCTCAGATAAGCCTTGGTCTTTTATTTTGTTTATTTTTTTTAGTGTATTTATTTATTTTGAGAGGGAGATAGAGCATGCAAGCAGGGAGGGGCAGAGAGAGAGAATCCCAGGCAGGCTACACACTGTCAGCATAGAGCCCAACGCAGGGCTCCAACTCATGAATCATGAGATCATGACCTGAGCCAAAATCAAGAATTGGACAGTCAACCAACTGAGCCACTCAGGTGCCCCAACTCTTAGTCTTTTAAAAAGAAGAGATTTAGCTAGAAACAAACTTTCAGATGAACTATTCACAAATTCACTGTATAAGGAAAAACAGGTTTTGGAGGAAATGGTATAAAATAAATGCGGGGAAAAAGCTGATTTTGGAGTACAGACATTATCTACTTAAATGTCATTTAACATTAGCCATTGTCTAAAATCTCCAAATTCCATGTCACATCTGGAATCAGCAGTACAGAAGCATATGAAGTTCTAAAGTCTGAGTTGGGAGGGCATTGGAGCCTTTGCTGTTAGAAGCAGAGTGGCATGGCTTCTTCTAGGCTAGAAAGAGCCTGAAGTGTCATTTTGCTCTCAATTTACCACCTAAAAACAGGAAAAATTCTAATAAAATGTGGAGAAAAAAGAATGCTCCTTTTTGAATGATGTTCTTCCCCATCAAAGAGTTTCTTGGGGCTTTTTTTTTCTGTGCTTTTGTTTGTTTTGTTTTTAATCAATACAATATCCAAATCATTACCAATTGGAATAGAAGGGAACCATATTTCACCCATAATGCTACCATCCTAACACAACCATAACATCCTTCTGGTATGTTTTCCTGAGCTTGCATTTTTTTCCAATGGCTATAACTTACTATTTTTTACTTAAAACTATAGTATATGCTTTTTCATATTTTTTGAAGTATTATTTTTTCCAAAACCAATATTTCTAATAGCTGCAAAACATGTTATCCAATGTATATGCCACACTTTGTCTTTCTAAATTCTTTATTGCTAGTCATATAGGTTATTTTCAATTCTAAATAATACTTCTAAGAACATCTTTGTGCAGACATATTTACTATATCGGTGAGATTCCCTGAGCTTAGATGTCATTATTTTTCCCTTTCATTCTTACTTCCCATTCTCATTTTCATTCCAAAATAAGCAGTTAGGTTTTTGTCTTTGCTATTGCTTATTTGTTTATGATTATTTTTGTTCATTCTTTTTTGTTTATAAATGGTTAAATTATTTAAAATATTTAGAGTTTTGCTAAAACTTTGTCTGCTGTTCTCTCAGTTATGGTCTTGGCCTGAATTAATGAAGTTTTATCTTCCCATATTCATGTGTGGGGCCATCTTTTCTATAAAGAGCGATAGTACCTGGATCTTCTTTGAAGGGTTTCACTGACGTTCTAGGTAAAACACTCCTTTGTGCTGGTGGCCACAGCCTGGACATCACTGAGAGGCTTGCCTGAAATAAAAATGGTACTTTTATAGCTATGGATGTGTTCGTCCAAAGAACATTTAATCACTCTGAAGGTTTTTTTTTTCCCTTGTCTGTAGTAAGCAGCATTTTGTAACTGTAGAGTTCTGCTAATGCACACTTCTGCCGGGAAGCTTCCCAGGGTGGGGCACAAAAGATGCTAAGTGGCAGGGGGCACGATGGGAGAAAGCCATTAACACTCCAGCAGCGAGGTCAGATTTGATGTTTCCTTTTGTTTGCTGGATCCAAATTAAGAAGCTGCTTCTGTACTTTCCCTATTGCCTCCCCCCTAAACACACTCTTGGGTCATCCCGCTCTGGTCACATCTTTTGACAATTAGCCACCCATTAACAGGATGATTGAAAAGCAGCCAGAGTGGTTTACACATAAAGTGCTTACTCTTTTCCAGGAAGAACACATATCTCTACAGTTTCATTAATGCTTTGGCAGATTAGTACACAAAATAAAATACTTACACTCTAGAAAGCACTAGCAAAAGGAAGAAAGTGGGGTGGGAAGGAAGAAAATTAGGGAACAAAAATAACCCTTAGAGGCTTATCTTCGTCTTCTTCTTTCCTTTCTGCAAACATGCTTTAAAAAAGGGTAGGGGAGGGTGGGGGTGTTATCTTCTATCTTTTGCTATCTTTATAGCCAGTATTACCAGCCATTTTACTTGTACTTTACTATTATTATCTGGGTGATGGCTGTGACATGTTGATCATATATGGCAGTGAGAAAATTGATTTCCCTCAACAGAAATGCTTCCAATTTTCCCAGGGCCATAATTTTATGTCCACAACAAAATAAAAGGGTCATTTTCCTTAAGATGAGGGGAATTGAAATCTTTGATAAAAGCTATGGTAAATGTTGTACTTTTGATTGCGGAAACTGCAGTTTTCATAAACATCTGGCCTGTCTGATTTGGGGGTGTGCACTGGGGGCAGGGAAGAGGGGTTTGCAGGCAAAGAATTGTTGTTATTTTTCTTTAAAGAGCTGAATTTGCTTCAAGAAAGCCCTGTAAGTCCACAGCTTCCCTCTCAATGTTCATATTCCCATTAAAGGGAAGCTACAGGGGTGTTGCTTTGAGCTACCTGCCAACAAGTGAGCCTACTCAAAGAAGGCCCAATCACACAGATGGGGCCTTCTGAAAGAATGAACACCTGTGCCGCACACAGTTCATAGTGAGCCTGTCATAAAATGTACTAATAAACTCACTGATATTGCTTTGCAAGCCAAAGACATTTTATACCAAAGAAGGTGGAGGGGAGAGGACTGAGGCCAGGGACAAACTGATGCAGCATAGGCACAGGAAGAAGAAAAACAGGCTGTTTTCTGACTGCAGTTACAACTGCTGCTTTGTTTGGTTAGCAGGCTTTACCTAATCTGATGGAAACTGATTTCCAAGTAGCTAGTGGAGCAACATTTACCAACAAATATTTAGAATTAGAGACCTTTGCTTCACCCTGGGTCTAGGCGCAGGGTTAAACTATAAGCCTCCTAGCCAAGTGTTTTGACATTTGATTTGCCAACAGGAAAACTTTTATATAATGGCTATCGACACATGAGAAAAGATTTTTTTTAATCTCTTGATTTTAAACCCCATCTTTTTTGAACTAGAAGTAAACTGTGCTCTTGTGCATTTTCCATGTAATCTAAAATAAACAAATATAGCTTTTGTAATCAGAAAAAGTAATTTTTATTGTGGGGTTTTCTATGACTATGAATAATGAACAGTCATTTGTTAGAAAGCAAAATTCACAATCCATTATGAATCTAGGAGTACATTCTTCTAGGAAAAAATTAAGTCAAAGAGTAGTGAAAGTAAATGAATAATTATAGCAATTTTTCTCAAAGTACATATTGCAAGGAAAATTGTCTTGATGTCTCTTGATTTTTTTGTCTTCTCACTACTTTTACAACTCTGTAAAAGTAAAATGTGAAATTCCTAATATTTATATGCTGCAATAATTGTTCTGTATGTGTTTTCATAGTTCCACTGATTTTCTCTCCAAATCAAGTAGGATGAGTTAATGTTGATAAAAAACTTAAGAAGGAAACATAAACAAAGAGGTTTTATGATTTATTTCCAAAGCTACGGGTTAAAGCAGGGTTCAATAAATTGTGGGCCAAATGAAGCCTGCCACCTGTTTTAGTATGACCCCACTAGCAAAGAATGGTTTTTACACCATTTAATTGTTGAAAAAAAATTTTAATTTCTTTTCTTTTCTTTTTTTAATGTTTATTTATTTTTGAGAGAGAGAGAGAGAGAGAGAGAGTGGGAGAGGGGCAGAAAGAGAGGGAGACACAGAATCTCAATCAGGCTCCAGGCTCCAACCTGTCAGCACAGAGCCTGACACAGGGGCTCAAATGCAGAGACTGTGAGATCGTGACCTGAGCCAAAGCGAGTCGTTCAACCAACTGAGCCACTAAGGCACACTGAATAAAATTTTTTTAAAGAATCATATTTTGTGAGATAAAAAATACAAAGATCCAATTTCATTGTTGTCCATAAATAAAAATTTAGTGGAATATAGTGACACACATTTGTTTACACATTGTTTATGGTGGCTTTCACACTATTAACAGCAGAGTTGAAAAGTTGCAATAGAGCACAGGGCCTAAAATATTTACTATGTGGCTCTTCAGCTTATGTATTTATTTACCTATTAGGGAAACTTAATAATTTATTAAGTTTCCAAAGTACTGTATGTGTATGAATTATAACATACTGATAAATATTGCTGTCATATAGGCAGGAACTTTACCTTTTTGTGAGGATAAAGCTCAGTGATAGGTGTAAAGCCATGAAGAAATCCTTCCTTCCCAACTCACAATTTGGACAAAGTTGAGATCTGTAGACATTGCATCTGTGGTATAAATAGTGTTTCAGTGCCATTGAGGAATCAGTCTTGAAAAGTGACTGAGACATTTTCAAGGGATCCTTCAAATAACAGAAATTCTGAGAGCACTTAGAAATGTCTACACCCAGAGGAAATCTAAATGCTCACACTTTGCTGGCTAAGAGCATTCATGTACCTCTATTCAGAGGTGCAGATAACAGAGGAGGAAAACTCACTTCACTTCTTGGGAGCTGTGCTCTTTGAATGTCCAGTTCTTTTTGGTGCAGTTCAGAGGACAAAGATTGTAAATGGCTCTGAGGACACTGGTCCAGGCAGGGTCAGTGACAAGCCCTAAGTAAGCAATGCTCATTTGAATCCGTGGTCCCACCCCTTTAATGTGAAAAGGTCTCTGCATTTAGAATAGTAACGATGAATTAGAGTAACTTGCCTGCCTCATTAACATGTGGTCTGATCTAGGTAAATCAATTTGGAGGATGTCAGCGTATTTAATCCTTCCCAAGGGTGAGTTGTGGCTTTTTCCAATTTGTTGACCTTATGGCTACGCCCAGAAGAATTTCCTCATCTCTTCTCGAGCCTGCCTTGGATGCTAAGTATGTCTGTGCTGAACCAGGGACATTACTGAGATCCTTTGCACTTATTCTGGCAAACGTGGTGGATTAGTACATGCTGGAATGCCAAAGACTACAGAGGTATCTGTGCAGAAAACTCATCACATCACATTGAAAGTAGTGTTTCTCTGCTGGCATAGAATCAGCCTCCTTGTGCAAACTGCACTTCTTAAGGGTCAGCATCTGAGAAACTGCAAAGCATGGTTATATCTTTAGGACAGAAAGACTTGCAACTACACTGGGAGGTCAAATGGATTTTTCAGTATTTCTGCAATGCCCTGAATTTGGTTCAGTGAGTATGTGATTTGCATGGGTGGCCACGTCTCCAGATCAAAATCTTTCATACTGCCATGCACATCTACTCAGCATTGGTCCCCAGCTGATGATAAATACATAATGCCTACAAAAACCAGTGGGATGTGGTGCTCTTGGATCTCTTGTCCCCTTGGCCGAGAGTGTCCCACCCAGTAGTAACATGTAACATGTAACAAATCATGTTTTCTCAAATCAGTGCTCCAAGATATGATATGTTAATAGTGTTCCATTGGTGGAAAAAACTGCTCCATTGACAAATAACATTGGGAAATGCTGGATTGAATCATGTAAAAAATTTCTTTACTGTAGTATTTTTCAGAGCCTTTATACACATGAAGCATCTCTAAGAGGATAATACTATGTGCATTTCCCAGGGCGCCTGGGTGGCTCAGTCAGTTAAGTGTCCAACTTTGACTCAGGTCATGATCTTACATTTCGTGAGTTCAAGCACCGTGTCAGACTCTGTGCTGACAGCTCAGAGCCTGGACGCTGCTTCGGATTCTTTGTCTCCCTCTCTCTCTGTCTCACTCCCACTCACATTCTGTCTCTGTCTCTCTCTCTCTCAAAAATAAATAAACATTAAAAAATTTAATGCTTATTTAATGTAATGTGCATTTCTAAAAACTGCTTATTCTGAAATACCTTTTTCAATCAACCATTAGATTTCCATGGTACAAAATTTAGGAAATGCTGAATTAAGGAGAGGGAGAAGCTCTTGTCTAACTAGTGAATGGAAATTACCTAAACTAATAAAACCAGAGAATGTTAATGGTAGAATGGATCTTAATGATTATCAAAAGGTTCTAAAACTATAAGCAGTTCTCAAGTCTAGAAGATACTACAGTTATTGCAAGTTTATGTGTTCACATATCTTACAAATGTATGTACTCTAATTTTTCAAAAAGCATTTAAATTGATCTTGTGACTAATAATGAATAAATTTGTTTATGTATTTATTTGTTTACTTAAATGTTTATTTAAATGTTTATCTTATTTATTTTTGAGAGAGAGAGATTGAGAGAAAACACAAGTTGGGGAGGGGCAGAGGGAGAGAGAGAGAGAGAGAGAGAGAGAGAGAGAGAGAGAAGCAGGCTCCAGACTCTGAGCTGTCAGCACAGAGCCCCACACAGGCTCAAACTCATGAACTATGAGATCATGACCTGAGCTGAAGCCAGATACTTAACCAAGTGAGCAACCTAGGTGCCCCTGATGAATCTATTTTAAAGCACTAATGGGGGTGCCTGGATGGATCAGTTGGTTAAGTGTCAGACTTCAGCTCAGGTCATGACTTCACTGCTCAGAAGTCACAAGTTTGAGTCCCGCATCAGGCTCTGTGCTGACAGCTCAGAGCCTGGAGCCTGCTTCACATTCTGTCTCTCTCTCTCTCTCTCTCTCTCTCTCTCTCTGCTCCCCCCTGCTCATGCTCTGTCTCTGTGTCTCAGGAATCAATAAACATTAAAAAAAAAGTTTTTAAAAAGACATTATTTAATCTAGATGTAAAGTTTAGCTCCAGTTAGGATAAATACAAGAAGCCCCAAATTAATAAAGAAAATAAAAGATAGTGTATCTAGGAACACAAATCTATACTTAGTTAATCTGTTACTTCAGTAAAAATTACAGATTGTCTATGTCATGCATTGAGGCTTCATGACCAAAAAAGACACAGTGCTTCCTCAAGTTTATGAACTGGTTGGAGAGATAACTCAAGAGAGAGTTGTTGTAGAGAATGACAAGTGCTACAGCAGATATATGTACAGGTTGCTCCATGAAAAAGGAGCCTTTTTCAATGATGAGATGAGAAGGCTGGATGTGAAATAAAGTAAGGCTTTTCAGAAAAAGCAACTGGCTCTCTAAGATCCAAAGGACATATGATGCCATCAGATAAGTAAAGGTGTGAAACAGAGTTATTGCCAGAGAGAACAGCATGTAGAAAAGCTTGAAAGTGACACCAACAGCAACATTAGTTTAGTAAACTTAAAGTAATTCACCACTTTAGAATGACTTTGTTTAAGGGTGGTAGGGGAGAAAGGACAGTATGTGGCAGGTACACCAGGTAAAGCTACCTGGGTAAGCAGCAGTTAGTCATTAAAGATACATTAAGATGAACTTTATTACAAAGGCAATGGGAAACTCTTGAAACATTTTAAGCAGAGAAGTAACATGATTGTAACATATTTCAGAAAGATCACCCAAATTCTGTAAAGAATTGAGTTTAAGGGGTATTGAGAGTCAGTTGGAGAGAGAACAATTAGAAATCAGCAGTGATCCAGAAGAAAGTTTATTTAGTGTAATGATGATGGGGCTGGAGATTAAAGGACAGGCTTCAGAGATAAAGTTAAACTCCGTAGGAGTTTATAGTGACTGACTGGATGTGAAAATTGGGAGACAGAGGTGGACTTAAAGACAGTACCTGGGTGCTTGGGGGGCTCAATCAGTTAAGCGTTCAACTCTTGGTTTTGGCTCAGGTCATGATCTCATGATTCGTGAGTTGGAGTCCCACATCGGGCTCCTTGCTGACAGCACAGAGAGGCTACTTGAGATTCTCTCTCCCCCTCTCTCTCTCTGCCTCTCCCCTGCTAGCTCTCTCTCTCTCTCTCAAAATAAAGAAATACACTTAAAAAAAAAAGAATTAAAGACAGTTCCCAGGTGCTATCTTAGACACATGTGTGAATGGTGTTACCATTTACTAAACCAGGCATCATGAGAAGAACAGATATTTCCTTTGAGGTAGGGTGTCGTGGGGCTAGATAATACATTCTGGTTATTTGTATGTTTAATTTTTTGACTTAGTTTTTTTATACTATATTTGAATGCAGGATTTCAGAGGAGGAGAAATTCTAAGTGATGAAAAGGCCCAGAATATGCCCTTGGAAATTAATGGCTAGAGTGGAGATGAAGGTTACTGGAGTATAAGAGATCAAGAAATGGATTGGTGAGGCTACATTGTTCTTAAGAATTCTCAAATCCCCAAGATGACAACAGAGCTTGGGACAGAGATACAATTCACTGACCCAGGGTGAAAATCTTCAATAAATGAGGAGGAAGTAACCATGAGGCTAGAAAATGAGAATGACAAGAAGTCAAGAGTGATGTGGCCAAATATCATGACTGGTCTGTAAGGACCAGGGATTTTTACACAGGATAGAAGTGTAATGTTTGACAAGCTATACATTTTTGGAAGTGAGATACTTGGAAATGTAAGAAAGATAAAGGCATCTTCTTGAGGGAATTTCAGGGATGTTGGTGTCCTCAGGAAAGAGCATTTCACAGTTAAAGCTAGCAGTTAGGGAACATATTTGGTGGAGAGCCTGAGAACACAGGGGAGGTTTTGTGCAACGTAACAGAAAGTCTAGAGAATTTACAGGATTTGAAAAGTTTTGAGAAGAAGAGAATCAGTGGGAGGTTAGATGAGCAGAGGAAGTACAGAGCAATGTGAAAGGATGAGAGTCTGAAGGAAAATGGATAAACAGAAGGGTGAGTCTTAAGCAATGACTAGGATAACAGTGCTGAAGAATATTGGTTTAGGGGATTAGTAGATTCTTACATCTGCTATAACAAGTTATCACAAACTTAGAGGCTTAAAACAGCACAAATTTATTATCTTACAGTTCTGGATTTCAGAAATCCAAAAACCAGTCTTACAGGGCTACATGCTCCCATAAGCTCCAATGGGAAATCTGTTTCTTACCTTTTCCAGATTCTAGAAGCTTGGCCTTATTCTTTGGCTTGTGGTCTCCTTCCAGCAATACCATTCTGACCTCTGCTTCCATTATCACATCTCCTCCTTTGACTCTTGTGCTTTCCTCTTCCCTTATAAAGACACTTGTGCTTATACTAGGTGCCCTGGTTAATCCAGGATATTTCCCACAACAAAGGATTAATCATATCTTCAAAGTCTTTTTGCCATGTAACCTACAATATTCACAGGTTACTGGGATGAGAGTGTAGACATCTTTGGGGGGGCTGTGTTTATGCCCACCACAGGGTCCACATAGTGCCCTGGTGAAGGGATGAACAGAGCTAGAAATGGCAGAAGAGGGTCAGACCTGTCAGCAGGGGTTAACCAAGACCTGGAATGTTTGTGTTTCCAAACATTCTGACATAGATGGGGGGCTGCTGAAAGAATCATGTGGATTTTATATTCTCACCACAAATTGGAAACAATGGCCTCCAAAAGTTGTCAGCAGAGACCTGAATCGAGAGAATGAGCTTTCAGAGCTGCTGGCAGCCACTGGAAGTTCACATCAATCTCCTCAGGAAAAGTTGAAAGTGAGATCAATTCATTGCATTTACTCATTCTTTTAACAAAATTCTACAGCTATGATGGCTTGGTAGAAGATAAAAATAAAACAGAGCTGTTTTTTAAAAGTACATTGGCTGGTTGGGGAAAGGAGGTAAGGTGTGAACAAACTGTGGAGTCAAAAGTGATGTGGAGCCTATTTCCAGGACACTGAAGAGATGCTTAGGCTACTAATAATTTCTTTATCTTTGAATCATTCCTTATATCTCACCAGTCATTAAATCCTATATTTATCCCTTGGAAAATTCTTGCAAGTACATTCCTTTCTTCTAATTTTGTCAGCTACCATATCAGTCCACATTAACCTGAATTTTAATCTTAATTTTTCTCAGAAATGGACAAATCAAGGGGTGCCTGGGTGGCTTAGTTGGTTAAGCATCCAACTTCAGCTCAGGTCATTATCTCAGCGTTCATGAGTTTGAGCTCTCACACAGAGACTGCTACTCTCTTTGCCCTGCCCCCTCTCAGAAATAAACATATAAAAAAAAAAAAGAAATAGACAAATCAAAACAAAAACAAAAATCTGGGTGGAGAAATGATGGGTTACATTTGGTATATGCTGATCTTAAGAAAACAGCAGGATAAAGGCTACAGAACTAAGTTGGAGAAGCAGATTACAAAGTCATCTACACAGCAATGGTACAAAACTCCCAAATATCAGGGTGAGATTCTGGAGAAATTAAAGCTGATAAGCAAGAACTGAGGTCCCGGGGCACTTGGGTGACTCAGTCAGTTAAGTGTTCGACCGTTGATTTTGGGCCAGGTCATGGTCTCAGGGTTGTGAGATTGAGCCCTGCATCAAGCTCCGCATTGGGCACAAAGCCTGATTAAGATTCTATCTCCCTTTACAGCTTGTGGTCCCTCTTTCTTTCTAAAAAAAAAAAAAAAAGAAGAACTGAGGTCCCCCAGATCATAACTACACTCATTGTGATGAGCATTGCTTAACATAAAGAATTGTTGAACCACTATGGTGTATACCAAAAACTAATATGACATTGTATATCAATTATATTTCAATAATAAAAATTTAAAATTACAAAAAACAAAAAACTAGTGGAGATTGATTCTTTCAAAGTTCGGAGGTCAGAAATCTGAAATGAAGTTGTTGGCAGGGCCCACACTCTCTCCAAAGTCTCTAGTGGAGAATCCTTTCTTTCCTCATCCAGATTTTTAGAGGCTCCGGGCAATACTTGGCTCCTGCAATACATAACTTCATGCTGCCTCCTTTTTTTTTAATGTTTATACATTTTTGAGAAACAGAGAGAGAGCTGTGAGTAGGGGAGGGGCAGAGAGAGAGGGGGTACAGAGGATCAGAAGTGGGCTCCATGCTAACAGCAGCAAGCCCGATGTGGGTCTCGAATCCACAACCCATGAGATCATGACCTGAGCTCAACCAAGTTGGATGCTCAACCAACTGAGCCACCCAGGCACTCTCAAGCTGCCTCCTCCTTTACAAAGCCTTCTACTCACTGTCTCTCAAATATCTTCATGATTTTTGCTTATAAGAACACTTGTCATTGGATTTAGACCCAGCCACATAATATGGGATGATATTATCTAAAAATAATTTAATCAGATTTAATAAGATCTGTAAAAACTTTTTCCAAATAAGGCTACGTTCATAGGTTTCACGTGAGCGCATTTTTGGGGAGCCGCCATTAAACACAATGAAATCCTCTCACTGGCCATCCCAAATTAAAATCCATCCCACATGCAAAACACATTCACCTAATACAAAAATCTCCCAAAGTCTCAAGCTTTTAAAGCATTAATTTTATGTTCAAAAACCTTACCTAAATACCATAAGCTCAAAAGTCCCCAGTCTCATCATCTAAATTAAGTCAGGGTAAAATTCTAGATATGGATCATTCTGAAGCAAAAAAATCTCCTCTATCCATCTTAGTAACAAACTTTTTAGAAACAAAAAATTTCTGCTTCCAAAGTGGACAGGTATGAGATAGATATTACCATTCCAAAAGGGAGAAATTAAAAGGAATACAGGTATCATTGACCCCAGGCAAATTTAAAATCTTGCATGTCAAATTTCATTATGTGTCAAGGCCTAAGAAGAGCCCTGTATGATTTCATATATGTCCTGGTACCTGGATGCTCCATATTTGAGTAATTATTTAAAAACAAACAACAAAATAAACCCAAAACTGATGTCCCCACATGAGGAGAAAAAAAAAATCAGAGAGGTGGGGAAAAAAACAAGGAAACCATTTATTAGGGAAAATTTTTTCACAAGATTGAAAAGAATGGTGAATAATATTAAGAATTGCAAAGAAAATATATAAAGGTCAAATGACATGCTTTGGATTAAGCTGGAAAGAAATCATTATAATCTTGAAAATATTACTAGGGCAGATAATTAAGGATAACATGTATAGAAATTTTAGGTTCCTTCAAGATGATAGTATTTATAGGGGTGCCTGGGTGGCTTAATTGGTTAAGTGTCCGACTTCAGCTCAGGTCATGATCTCATGGTTCGTGAGCCAGATCCATTCATCTGTTGGGTGCTGCACTGACAGTGCAGAGCCTGCTTGGGATTCATTCTCTCTCTCTTTCTCTCTCATTCTCTCTCTCTCTCTCTCCCTCTCTCTCTCTCTCTCTCTCTCAAAATAAACTTAAAAAAAAAAGATGATGGTATTTATAGACAAACTCCATCTTGGTTCAGGCTGCTATAACAAAATACCACCAAATGAGTGTCTATAAACAACACAGATATATTTCTCACAGGTTTGGAGGCTGGAAGTCCAAGATCATGGTGCCGTCCCAGTCAGGTAAGAGTCCTCTTCTGTGTCATAGACTTCTTACAGTGTTCTTACGTGGTAGAAGGGGTGAGGGACCTTTGTGGGGTCTCTTTTATAGGAGCACTAATCCCATCCATGAAGGCCTCATCCTCATGACCTAACCACATCCCAAAGACCTCACTTTCTTATTCCATCATCTTTGGTGGTTAGTATTTCAACATATTAATTTTGTGGGACACAAACATTCAGACTCTGGCAACCCCAGTTCACACTCCTGAAGTTACTTATATAATATGATTATACACGACATGGAATAGCAAGTAATTGGAAAACCATGGGAGCTTCCTGTTTAGGTAAAAAGTAATTTAGGGGAATTTTCAACCTAAAATTATTCAGAAAAACGCTTGAAGAGGAAAGGTATTTTAATGATAGAATGAAAAGAAAAGAAATGGAAGTGTCTGGACCCAGGTCATATTTAAGGTTCAGAAAGGAACAGTGGAAGAATATTTGGGCCATAAGTTTGTGTGTGTGTGTGTGTGTGTGTGTGTGTGTGTGTGTGTGTGTGTTCACCAGCCATCAACAATATTGATTCCAACATACTGTTGAGTCTCTTAGAAAATCAGTCATCATGTGATCTTCAACACTATTATGGGAAGTTTAATAGTTTAATAGTAAGTATCATAATAATGGAACTCAAGAACCTGGTCTTCCTCTGCTTAACTTGACAACCCTTGTATTAAGATATCTTATATATACCTTGACATCCCAGGGTCAGGCTAAGTTAAGTTCCTAGACTCATTTGCTATTTCCCAAAACTTTGGGTTACTGAAGACCAGGACAAAAGATCTCCCAGAGAAAACTTCTTAATAAATATTCTCCATCACTGCCTGAAGCATCAATGATAGTAGCTGATGTGCAGCAAGCAGTGGAGGCCATGAAGAACAAGAGTGAGGCAGAGGAAAAGGATCACATTAAACAAGAAGGCTAATTTCTAGAGACAAGACATCGAATAAGAAAACTGTGGTTCACTGGTTTGAAAGATGCACAGAAGTTCTCAGAAAGCATTCTGATACATTAGTAATGATAACCAGGCAACTGGAAAGTGTGGTTTACACGGGCTGGCCTGTCCAAGTTGGATGATACCCTTGAGTGGACAGATGCTTAGGTGATATCAGAATACAGATAGAGAACAGGCCTGAGTGAATGGGGCATGAAAATGGCCTATTCCATCTTATAAAATATAAATTCACTCCAGAGCACATTCCTTCCTACTTGAACACCAACTGGTCTGTGACACTGGAATGGGGGGCAGGAGAGAAGCTTTAAGTTTCCCGGAGTACGGGTTTCACTCACATAATGACTGAATCTTAACTGTGTAATTTAAAATGCTCTTTTAGGAAAAAAAAAAGTCTGTACATGCCCATGTCTTTCACCCACACTCCTTCCCACCATCTCCAGTTTTTGTTTTGTTTTTTTTCCCATGGCACCTGGCATGAGAAATTGTACAGTGTTGTGGTTAAAGACTTTGGTATAGTTTCAAAATCCATCTCTTTCACTTACTAGTTTTAGTAAGTTACCCAAACTCTCAGTCTGAGTTTATTCATCTGTAAAATGACACTAGTAACACTGTCTCCTTCAAGAGCTGTTGTGAAGATTATATGAGATAATGGGGGTGAAATGTTTAGCACAGAGTCTGGAATAAAATAAATGCCCAATAAAGAGTTGTTATTGTTATTATCGTTATTATTTTGTTACTTAAAAATAATAGATTATAGAAAGAGAATCAAACCAGAGAATTAGCCTAAGATCAAATTCCCAATAAATTTCTTCTAGCCTTTTGATTCCTATCTTTTAAGTGGGAGTAATATCTATACCAACAGATCCTTAGGTTTGTTGTATGAATGAGTATAATAATGAATATTCATACTTTGTATAACAAAATAAATAAAATCTTTGAAGTGTAAGATATGGAAAAGAAAGAAAGACTTACATCAATAGCTCTTCTGCTACTTCCAAAACTAGCATAAGGCAAGTTAAATATAATTAAAAATACGATATTTAGTTAGTTGAGACATTATTGGGCTGCCATCATTTATCCAATGGAAACATAATGGTTATTATTCTGCCAGAGATTTTCAAATAAGTTGAATGAGTCTGTTTTAAGTCAGTCTTGGATTAAAAAAAAAGTCTTGAAGTTGCATTTTATTTAATTGCCTATTGATAATATAATAAAGTTCAATAGATATTTTCAAATACCTACTATGTACTATGCATAATCTAGTAGTAAAAGTTAGACATGGGGAGTCAGGACCCTTGAATTGGACCTTTTGTAATAATTTGCAGTGACATTGACCTTATAATGTATGTATTTCCGTTGAGTCATCTATTAAAAGACTATTATGATACTTATCTACTATGCAAAGGAACTATAAATTGGTTTGAATGTTAAGCTTCACTCAGAAAAAACACTATCTAAGCAAAAGCCTCACCATTGTGTCATTCCTGCATTTGGTGCCATGGTTAATAGATGCAAAGTACAAACCACTGAATTATGTATTCGCCAGTACAATTCTGCCCCAGAGCAAGGTACTGTTGGAAGCCAGCCCAGCGAAGGGCAGCAGAAAAAGTGCCTGGTTTTGAAAAACTAATGAGGAGAGGACACAATATGAGACAACGAGCAGACCCACAGCAATACACTCCTAGCTGTGTCCACTGACACAGCCCCTGCTATTGGTTATTTTAACCAAACTGGTTGACTAAGAATATTAAGAAAGGGGCTCACAGGAAAGGCACACAGACCACTTCATGGAAAGATAATCTGACCAAAGGTAAGCAATCCACAGTGGGCCAGAAAGCAAAAGAGGGTTTGGCTTCGTTTGCAAAAGTCTCTGCTGTATGAATGGAAATCCCAACACAATAAACAACTCTGATGCATCACTTTACAGTTTATAGAGCCCTTTCACACACACAATTGCATTTAACTCTTATTAGTCCGAAGGGTCACAGATTTTTGCATGAGCCTACATTCTGGGATGGCAGAGAGTACAACCCCTTTCAACTGGAGTTTTCAGGTTTCACCCTGCTGTTAGTCTTTAACATAAAACTCCTGTATAAGCTGCCACCTTCCTCACCAGCCAGAACAGTACACCTCAGGACTGGCTGAGGTCACAGTCTGTTGCTCTTGTTAGCAGACAGGGGCATAATATTTGGACACAGACTATCCTACGACTACACTCTTGGCACCTTCAATTTATCCATACATCCCATTTCTCCTGCCCCTTTTCTTATATGTCACAAAGCTACACAGTTGGGCTGCATGATATCTTCAGATCACCTAGGTTCAGTTGGCCTTTTCATAGTGTCATAATCTGAGAGTTGGAAGAAACATCAAGGGTCATTTAGTTAAACTGTCTACCCATAGTAGAATCTGCCCCCCACCCCTACAGCACTGCTGACCACTAGCCACTCAGCCCCAATGTGAAGGGCACCAGTTGCAAGGTAGACTATTCCAGCAGATTACATTTTCCTAAATGACCATAATGATACTTCCCACCTACTCTTCTTACAGTGTGCTTTGGAGGCCTCCCCCACTGAGAGTGAAGCCTAGGGCTCCTCCACTTGCATCTGCAAGAGCTTGGGACTGCTCTAACCAATAGGGTGCAGCAGGGTGATGCTCTGTGACTTCTGAGGCCAGCTCACAAAAAGACAACAGCATTCAGCTAGCTCTCTCCTTAGGATGTTTGTTCTGGGAAAGCCAGCTATCATGCTAAGAGGAAGCCTAAACTCACCACACAAGAGACCACAAAGTTTCACCTGGAGAGAAACTGAGGCCTTCAGCCAATAACCAGCAGCACCTATTGGACATGTGAGTGAATGACACTTTAGATGATTCCAGTCCCCAGCCTTAGAGCCACCCTATCTGCTGCCAAGTGGAGCAAAGATGAGCTACCCATCCACATGCAGCTATATCTCTTTGGTCCACAGGGCTCCAGAAGCTGAAACTGAGGAATCACCCTGGAGAAGTGTTCTACTCTTGGAGACCGGATTTAGATTATGAGATCCCAGACTTTAAG
Organism: Panthera onca; assembly: GCF_046562875.1. NCBI lineage: Eukaryota > Metazoa > Chordata > Mammalia > Carnivora > Felidae > Panthera > Panthera onca. The sequence continues at coordinate 50,787,226 of NC_138344.1, forward strand.
CTGAGGCTTCAATGGGATGAAATCTGTAGGACTAGAGGGAAGGCATGAGTATATTTTGCATGTGTGGGTATTTGAATTGTTATGGCCAGAAGACAGATTATGGCAGATGTTATTTTCATACAAGCAACAATGTCTCCATTTCCAATAGCTTACAATGTGATGGCTCCTCCCACTGAAAGGTGAGGTCTTTGTTCTCTCCCCTTGAGTTGGGGCAGTGGCTTGTGATTGTTTCAACCAATAGAGTAAGGCAGAAGGGATGCTACGTGACATCCAAGGCTAGATCTTTCCGGGACACTGGCTCCTCTCTGAGAAAGCCTCCTATCAGGCTGTGAGAAAGTCCAAATTAGCCCAGGTAGAGAGAACATGTAGAGAGGCCCCAAGAAGAGAAACAGAGGCCCCAGCCAATATCAAGGTTGAGTAAAGAAGCCTCCAGATGATTCAGGATGCCTCAGCTGCTGCCATGTGGGACAGAGATGAGCTATATACATGAAGCTTTGTCCAAATTGCAGGTTCATGAACAACAGATAAATTCTGTTTTTGTTTTGAGCCACTAATTTTGGGGGTAACTTGTTATGCAGCATTAAATTGCCATAACAAAGGTAAATCCCTGTATCAGAAGGCAGAGTCTGGCATTGGGAGGTAGAATCCGAAATTAGAGTAGAGCCCTGAAATGGGAAACACGTTATGCGAAGGTTAAGCCCTGTATCAGGAGGAAGAAACACAAGAGTTATGGTCTGCTCTGTACCCCTCACTGGGAGACCTGGGACAAGACATCTGAATGTCTCAAGGTCTTAGGTGCATCATCTGAAAAAAAGACATGATAACTTCTTTCACCGAAAAGGAGATACTCTTGAGATTACGTTAGATTCTGCCCCAGATTTTGTGATTCTAAATTGCCATTCATTCATTCAAATACTCATTGTGACCTGAAACTGTGATCAAACTTAGAATTTATTTCCAAATGGAAAGCCTCCACTGAGAAATGGGGTAGAAAAATAGCATCAGTAGTAGTAAAAAAAAAAAAAAAATCTCATCACTTCCTTTTTGTGTCTTCTAAAATATTCCCTCACCAATCTTCACCATACTCTGTTCATATGTACATCTTTAACTGAGGTTACTCTTAAAGGATAAGACAAAATACAAATGTGTATATTTTCCTTTCAAAACAGTAGCAGCAAAGAATGAAATTAACGCTTCTCTTTTGCAATTAGTCCCTATGCTACTAAGAAAACATCCTCATTTTTCTGAGTTCTTGTAAATAATATCCTTTGCAAGCAAAGATCTTCATTCTTAAGTACAAAGCAATATTCTCAAAAAAACTAATTTTCCATCTGAAGATTTTATTTTATTTTTTCAATATACGAAGTTTATTGTCAAATTGGTTTCCATACAACAACCAGTGCTCATCCCAAAAGGTGCCCTCCTCAGTACCCATCACCCACGCTCCCCTCCCTCCCACCCCCCATCAACCCTCAGTTTGTTCTCAGTTTTTAAGAGTCTCTTATGCTTTGGCTCTCTCCCACTCTAACCTCTTTTTTTTTTCTTCCCCTCCCCCATGGGTTTCTGTTAAGTTTCTCATCCATCTGAGGATTTTAAACGTGACATTATTTCATCTAAAAATCTCTGACATAATAGAAACACAGGAGATTTACTCAGTGGTTTGTGACAAATGAAGCAAAGGTCATCTTCTGAATATGACCCGGGTACCTAAATTCTGAAGCAAAACTACCAAATGTTGTAGAATTACTGGGGTGTATAGAATGTGCTCCTGTTGTTGTTCCTGAATAAGAGGTTTAGATAAGGATGTGCCTTATCACATACTGGATTTACTCTCCAAATAAAAGAGATCCTGCTTTTCTGGGCTCTGTGGCTTCAGATTTACCAAGTGAAAGTAGCACCCACATTCCAGATGATAAGCAGCTCTTGAGGCCTCCTACCTCTCCTCTTGATCTGAACCTCCATTCTCCCATTTTTGGCACATCCTTAACCTTCTCCTCAAAAAGACAGATCTTTAAGATTTTTTTTCCAGAATTGATCATTTGGATGTCAGGTTGTTTTGGAACCAGTGATTAGTGAATATGATAAATTACCAGTAGTGGGTTTGCTTTTGCAGGTTTGAAGTTTTGATGCATTAGTTATTTCCACCCAGGAAAATTATAACTCTGAACCACATCAACTTGTAAATCTCCAGATAGAAACCTAGTTTGTTATGGATATTGCTTTGTGTTTGGGAATGTAGGTCCTTTACATCAACAAGATCTAAATTTGTATTAGCACCAGCTATGTTTTAAACTATTTTCAAATATTTTCTCCTCAATCTATTTGAGCCCAGAGATATTTCTTAGAGGTTAAAACAGGCTGATTTTTAAAATTCTGTGTTCCATAAAAATTTCAAGGTGTAGGCACAGAAGACTGTGTCCCTTTGTTTAAGGTATACGTGTGATACAGGATAATTTCTTGGAGGTTTGCTCCAGAATTGGCAGGTCTTTTTTCTCTTTGTCCTCATCTATTTGTCCTTCTTGTGAAAGGGTCTTCAGACAATGGAGTTAACAAACTGCACATAAAGCAAATGCCTAGATATTTATATTCCTAGGCTGTTGTTTACACAAATTTTTCAGTGTTTGTGATTATGGGTGTCCCTCCCTGAGATGTGAGAGGTTGGGGTAGGCTGGTTTACATGAATTCCTCTCTGGGAATACACACGGATTCACATTAGAAGCAGCAGGAGGATTTTCAAGGGAGAGAATTTCAGGACAGTGTACAGAATCGGAGCCGGGGGGTCATGACCTTGCCTATTGATCCAGCCTCTCTAATTTCCACAGCTTGCTGAGGCTTGTTCTTCCAGCCTGCTGGTGTACATTAGAGCAGAAATCCATAACATGGCCATGTTCATCCAAGCACAGGAAGAAACTAAATTAAATGTTAAAAAACAATCTGAGGCCAGAGTTGGAGACAATTCATCATGATCCTAGATGCCAGGCAGGTGGGATGACCAAGGATTCCTCAGCCAATAGACCCCCAAACAGAATATGGAAAGGCCTTGGTGCCTCATTTGTCAGGTACACAGCAGAGAGTCTGAAAACGCATGAAGGTCAGCTCTTTTGGCTGCAACATATTTTTCCTCAAGAATGAGATATTACACATCTGAAAAGTGTAACTGAAGTAAATTAGCAGAAAGAATTGGGAGAAATGAATGGAATTCTTTATGAAACGCATACTTGGGGCAGTGTTTGGCAAATTCTCAAAGCTAGGGATGCTTCTGTGGCATTTTCATCCCACTGTATTCCGGGGCCAGCCAGTTCAGTTTATACTGTAGGAAGGAGAATGGCTCGCCAGAGTCCTGACCTTTCTTCTGGGTGACAGAGATTCAGAACAATAGCACCTCTGGCACCTCAAAATGAAGTCAGTGTGTTAAGGTAAAGGACACCAGACACCCTGATGTTCTAAAACATCTGGATGATGCACTTCACTGTTCACTTTTCATCTAGATATTTCGCCTCAAGTAGACAGAGCTGAAGGCAGCATGCTCAAGGCATATTGGACAATGCCGAAACTGCCCTTTTCTGCTTCTTCCGTTGATCTCATTTATATTGGACATGGGGCTCATGCCATTTATTTGCCATTTACTTATTGATTAATCTAAAATGTTTAACCTGACGGAGGCATCACAAATGGCAGGTTGTTCTGCTGGGAGCTGCCTCAAATGCTGGGATGCATTCCTCAAAAGGCATTATCCAGGTAAAATCCCATCCTAATGAATACTGCAGCAGCATGGCCAGGGCCCTGTTTGGGTGGTGGCAAGGATGCGGCAAAAATGATTGAAGGTTGGCAGAATTGTGCTAAGTAATAACAAGGGCAGCATTGCCCTGGAACAAATTCAGGCAACCCTCACATACAGTATCCGCTCACCCACAAAGAAGTGTTCTGCAATTGTACTTCAGGTTAAAGTTCTATTTGTATGCTAATGTCTCATTGGGCTGTCCCAGGAGAGTTCTGAGGGGAGCGGGGCAAGAACTTAAAGGGAAGCGGGGCACACTTGAATCTGTGAGCCAATAGAAATGAAACCAGAGTGTGGGAGCTATAAAAGAGGCAGTGAAGGAAATGGAGGCTGCAGGACAGTAAAGGACTTGCCCCCAGACACACCTGGGGCTATGACAGCGTGCATCATTTACTGAAGTGCCATGGTTCAGAGCATGCACACTGCAATCAAAAGTCTGCATTCTATGACCTGTCTCAACGGCTTACTCCCTGTATGGACCTTGGACAAATTTAATTTATCTGTCTGTTCTGTGGTTTTCTCATCAGTAAACTGAGGATATTAAGAGTATTCTAATAGTGCCGTGAGAATTAAGTGAGATAATGTATCCATAAACCTTTACCAGTGCTTGGCACATGGTTAACACTCAACAAGTAATACTGATGTTATTCTGTGCTATTTTTCCCTTCGAGGGCAGCTAGCCCAGCATATCTTTTATTTATGTATTCATTTTAAGTAAACACATCTGTATGGAAAAATGTTCAGACATTAAGCATAGAATGGGATGAGTTTTCACAAACTGAACACCCCTACCCAAATGAAGAAGCAGAACTTTATCAGAACCCCGGAAGTCCACCTCCTGCCCCTCCAGTCTGATTCCTCCCAAGGAATGTAACTACCGGTCAAATTTCTTTCACAGTCTGTTAATTTCCCCTGTTTTCAACTTTATGCAAATGGAATTGTGCCGTATTTACTCTTTTGTATCTGGTTTCTTCTCCTCGATACTATTTGTGAGATTTATTACTTGATAAAACAGAATTCTGTTCATTCTCATTTCAGAGATCCTGCATTTCCTTATTACAGCCTCACAGATCACTTAGGTCTTCTAAACAGTTGGGAGCAAAGTAAGAAACAATTTGTTAAGCAAAATACAGTAGTACCAAAGCACTTAAAAAATATGTTTAAGGGCAGTTGGGTGGCTCAGTTGCTTGAGTATCCAACTCTTTGATTTCTGCTCAGTTCATGATCCCATGATTGTGGGATTGAGCCCCACATCCGGCTTACTCACTGAGCATGAGCCTGCTTAAGATTCTCCATCTCTCTCTCTCTCTCTCTCTCTCTCTCTCTCTCTCTCCACACACACACACCCTTCTCCCCTGCTTATACACGCTCTCTCTCAAAAACTATATATATATATATTTAAATTAGATATCATTCCAAGTTATATCTAAAGGAACTTAATTCTCAGTCATTTGCACAGTGAAAGGCTTATTGAATAGGGGAAAAGCAGATGTTTCAGAGGGCACCTTCCCTTCTCCACAACTAACAATGTATGGCTCCCACTGATGCACAATCATAGAGTAACTAACAAATTCTCATAGTACTCTGAGCTTTGCTAAATCTGGGTATGCCAAAGACAGTGCTTGCATGAACAGCAACTTTCAAGGATATGCCATCAGAATAAATGTTTCTGAAACACTGAGTAAGCCTTGAATCCTCATTTTCCAGATGGGAAAACTAAGTTCTAGAGGAAATAAATCCCTCCCACTCCAGAGTCATATAGTCAGTGAGTAAGAAAGTTAGGGCAGAATGGAAAGAAAGTAATAGAGGAGTTGGGATGTTGGCTTTAGCTAGAGCAAAAGCATAGCTTCTGAAACAAGAGCACGACTCCCTTCAATCTAGCCTAAGCTTGTTCTGTATGAGGACCATCCACCCTGCAGCCCAAGTGATCTTTTACAGCATCATGTCCCACAGCCTGCTGTTTTTCCCAATTACAGAACACAATGAAATACTTCTTTTTGTTAAAAGGTAAGCATTCTATACTTCAAAGACCATAAATATTAGTTGCCACTTAAATGTAATTTGAATTTTCAAAAGAAAATTTGGTTATAGCTTCCTCCCCCCATAAAATCATTATCTGATGACAGGACCAGTATTTGTCACCCTATGGTAAAATAAAAGGTTAGCATTTCTTCAAGTATAAGTTGATTTCTGTGGTCAAGTTTAATGCAGGAGACGCATTAAGGAGTGAAAGGTAATTCAGTTACATAATTTGAAGCACAAAGTTCTATCAGATCATGTGCATAATATCACAGTTGCTATTCTGTTTCATTGAGTCCAGTTGATACTATGCTGTATAACCTAGTCTTAGAAAATAGAACAGGGCCATTTATTTTTAAGATTCTCAATCCTAGCCAAAAGGTGAAGCAGACTTGGACAGCCATCATTGGAATAGTCTTACATCTCTGCCCGTTAAGCAGAAGTCAAAATCATAATATAGAAAATAATTTGACCTTGCTGAGAGTCAAAGAGAAATGCACAGAGCCCACCAGAAATAGGAAAGATGAGCTCTGAATCTGGATTTATCCATGACATGTCCTTTAATGAGAGAGATTAACTACTAATTTAGTTTGGTTCCTTTGCTTCTATTTCTCCACCCTGCATAATCTGATCATACTTCCCTACAACCAAAAAACTCAAACTGGAAAAAGCATATTTTTATCTAAAGATACCGTACACTGCTGATGTAATGCATTAGTTTGTTTTCCAACAGGAAAAATAGTTTATGGATTTGCATGTCAATACTTTTAAATGTTTTTAATTTGTATGTTTCCATTCTCATGTTTCTGTATTCATTTGGAATTCTCATTCTATAAAAATTATCTCTTCTACAAAATGACTTTTTGGATACTTTCTCATATTTTATAAGTTTAGTGTTTCAATGTAATTTCAGGTTTTGAAACTTTTTTTTTAGAGAAAGAATAAAAGAATGAGAGAGTATGAGTAGGAGAGAAGGGCAGAGGAAAAGAGAGAGAGAATTTTAAGCAGCTCCATGCCCAGCATGGAGCCCAATGCAGGGCTTGATCCTATGATCCTGAGATCATGACTTGAGCCAAAATCAAGAGTTGGCCGCTTAACTGACTGAGCCACGCAGGTGCCTTAAATGTAACTTTTCTTTTTTTTTGAAACTTTTAAATTTTTTAAAAAATGTATAACTTAGCCTCTACCTACTTCTAAAATTAAAATGAAGTGTATTTTGAAACCTTGGCGTAAAACACTTTTTCTTCCTCTGAATGCGTAGTGAATCAGACTTGCTCTTTTCTATTCAAACAAGAAACAAATGAAGACAAACCAGAAAGATGAAAAGAATGTATGTAGTGTGTGTGTGTGTGTGTATACATATAAAATATATATTTCCATATACATTTTGTTTCCTTCCATTTGAAGAAAAATGGAAAGAAAAAAGCAGATTGCAGGCAATCATTCTGCATCAATTCAGCTCATTTATCACCGACTCAAGACAAGTGTTAAAATTATGGACTATTCCAGGTGCCATTGCCTGCTTATGTGCATTTGAGAAAACAGGTGGGTCTCTGTGAGGAATGAAGTGACTACTATAAATTCATGGCAATTATGAGGATTAAAACATAGCTCTTTTGGCTATGATCACTAATCAAAGCAAAAACCTTATGTGTGCTGAGAAAAGGACTGTTTGTCCTAAGGTGGGTCTCACCTTTTGTCTCCCCCTTCCCCTTTATACACAGTGCCATTTTCTGATTATAATCACAATCAGGAAGACTCATCTTTTGGAATTAAGGGGGAAAAAAGTCCTCTGGGACCCACTTGGGCCATATCTACATGTCATGCTTATGACTCTATTGATAATTTCCCAATCAAATAAGGGTTGGGTTTTTTTTTTGTTTTTTTTTTTTTGTTTTTTTTTTGTCATCATAAGGGCTGATTGTCATTAATGGTGAAGCAATCAATGGGATTGATGTTATTTCAGGCACCTTAACAACTGAATTGGATCAACCATGCATGAGTCCATAGATAGCTCATTGACTGGCTGTTATTGTGGCTGATAAAACCAAGTCAGCTGGAAAAGAGCTCTTTCAGTCTAGCCTTGTAGAGAAACTTTAAGTCTTTACTGTGGAACCATCCAAGATGATTGGCCCTTTGAAGCAGCCAACTGGCCTAAGCCTGGAGGGATTATGGACACAAGAGGCTCTGGCACAGAGAATCAAGTCAAAGACAGCCCCAGCATTTGCAAATATGCACTTGAAAGCATGCAATGATTGGCTTACAAGGGCAGAATTAATTAAATCTATGCACATTTAATTCTCTTCTGGTGAAATGGTAGTCAAGAGAGAAAAGGATGCACGGATGAACTACTTCAATGGAGCAGTTATCAACCCAGGTTAGTAGAAGAAATCTTCCAAATGCCCAGGTCCAAGCCATATCCTATTGCAGGAGCACCTGGTACAGCCCACAGGAGGAATTGAGCTATTTAAGTTGGAACAAGGGGAGCACACTACAGATACCATGCTCAGAATTCTGCCAGACTGCTCAGAAGGAGGAAGAGGAATTAAGATTCCTGCCTTGCACATTAGCCCTGGATCTTGAGAATGAACTCCTCTATATAAACTGGCTTGACTGTCACAGTTATCCATGGAGGCAAGCTGCCTTTTTTATGGAAATGCCCCTTTGTACACCAGGAGACCCAACCTGGAAAGGTCTGGAATGTGAGCAGACCCAAGGAAGCTCTTAAAAGGGAAGTCCTGGTAAGCCTGGGACATTTGGTTTACATGGGGCAGTTTTGGCTTAAACCTGTTGCCTGGCATGAATGCCATTATTTCTAGATAGTATGCTTCAGTATACAAAAGAATACATACCACTACTAAGCATTGCTGTCCTGATAGTGTGTATCAAAGGTTGACCCCACTGAGAAGGAGAAAAAGGTGGGAAGGGGATGAGACACAGAAGTTGGCTGAATATTATGCTTGACTTAACCCAGTGTGTTTTAAGATACCTCAGGGAATCCAAAAACATTCACAATTATTGTAACACGCCAGGCACTTTTGCCTAGGTACACTGTTCTAAGGTCTTATGTTTCATTTTGCCGACAGTAAAATTAAAGCTCAGAGAGGTTAAACAACTTGTGTCGGCTCTCACAGCAAACACAAATTTGGCTACAGCTCATGTGGTTCCCATCACACCTTACCAGAACACACTGATGGCCTTCATATCCCTTCAGGCCTTTCAGGTTTTTATTTGGCCCTGGAAGCATAGCTGAAAGCTGGCCCTTTCCATTGAAGTTAAGAGTTCTCTCAGCTTTGTTCTTCCGGCTATTAAGCTGAAGTCTTTCTGAATTTTGGGAAACTTCTTCTATCCAGGCTTTTAGGATGTATCTCCTTATCCCCATTCCAGGACTCCCTGAATCTTTAGTCAAGTTGAACAAGAGAAAAAGGAAATTACAGTAACTAATCTAGCAATGCAAGCATCTAGTAATGCACACACACACACACACACGAACACGTACACATGCACACACAGACATAAGTACCTGCTAGCGTCACCAAACGAAATGAAAGAGCCCAGCTAAGTTTGAATTAAGATAAACAATGAATATATTTTTATATAAGTACATCCCAAATATTTCATGGGATATTCTTATCCTAAATCCTTACTATGAATATCTGTAATTTAAATTTAACAAAACATCTATTATTTTTCTCTATTAAGTCTGGCAACTCTTATTACCTGCCCTTTCATCTAATATTACACGTACCATCAAATATAGACTAACAAATACCCTCATTCACACACACACAGAATTATACAAACTGTAAATGGAAGGAGTACGCATTTGTTCTACATAATTCAGATAGAAAAAATAACTTTAAACAAGCTTTATATGCTCCAAGTAAAGTCATATATGGCTCTGAGCCTCTATTCATAGAGTTGTGATATTCTTTTTTTTGTTTATGTTTATTTATTTTTGAGAGGCTGCAAGTGGGGGAGGGGCAGAGAGGGACTAGAAGATCAGAAGCCTGCTCTGTACTGACAGGCTGACAGCAGCAAGCCCGATGTGGGTATCAAACTCACGAACATGACCTGAGCAGATGTTGGATGCTCAACTGACTAAGCCACCCAGATGCCCTCAGTTGTAATATTCCAATCTCAGTCATGTGTTTGGAAACCCCATCACCTCCCTAGGGTTATATAGGAATCTGGGAAAGAGCAGCCATGTGGCTGTGGAAATATGGGAGGACCCTCGTCTTTGGTCACATCACCAAAACAAGGTAGCAGCTTCATTCAATGAATGAATAGCCCCAATAGTAGAACAAAGATCCTTCTACCATGGCTCCCACCCACACCCTGATCTCCTGGCAGCCAGTCAGGCACGATTCGTAATCCAGCCTCCTCTGGGTTCAGGGTAAGTATGAGACACAGCCCCCACTCCTTTACAGAAACATGTTATGCCCTCTCTTAGGAAGACTATGTCTCCTAAAAAATCCAGGTTTATGTTACCTATTAGCTAAAAGTTAGCAAAGCAAACCTGTTTTTACTCTTTCTTGGCTAAGAGAGGACACTAATCTCCAGGATACTTGAAGCTTAGTTATTTTTGGTAGACAGAAAATAGAATGGTGACTCCAGAGGAGAGAGAGAAATATAAATTTATGATTAAATACACTATGAAAACTGCTGCAGATATATATTCAGGAACTCAAAAAAAAAAAAAAAGCTTTACATGTCATTCACAATGACCTTTCTATTATCACCATGTTATAGATAAAGAAACTGAGATAGAGATGAAATAACTTGCCCAAGGCCACTTAGCTAGTGAGTTGCTATGTGCAAGATGGTGTGTATGACAGAAGTGGAATAGGGGATTGGGGAACACCAGGGAGCACCTCTGGGGAGAAGGCTTGAACTGAGGGTTTTGGCAGATGAGCAGGAACAGAGAATTCTACTCTGAGGAACCTGCAGGAGTGTCACACAGAGGCGTGGGCCTGTGTGCTGTGTGGAGAGCTACAGGTCTTGTGACTGCTGATGTGGCAAAGGATGGGGCTAAAGGGAAATGAAGAAGTTTGAGCTCCATCTTAGGAACTAAAGGGAGTCATTGAAGCTTTTCAACAGGAGCATGACAGGATTCAATTCATAATTTGGATCAGACAGGAGAAATCCAGGATATAAGGAACACATCTACAAGTAACCAAGGGCTGTACAACTCTAGGTGGGCTTATGCTGCCTGACCTCTTGTCACATCCTTAGTGGGCTTCTGATGATTCCTACTCAACCAAGACACCTTCTATGTTGCTCCTATCCCTTTTCCTTTCTGTAATGTCTTCTTCCATTTTTAATGTTCTTTTTATATTGGAACAACAAACCACAAATGCTCTTCTTTCTATGACATTATCTACGTGAACTAAAAAACAGCTACAATAATTTTTGACAGAAAGAAAATACTTCTTAGAACCTAAAGTGGTCTTAGCAATAACTCCTTTTGGAACAGCTAAATCAACTTACAACATTTTTTAAAGCAGACTTCACCAACAACGCTTTGACCAGATTGTGTCCCCAGAAAGAATTGTGACCCAGAGAAACTACTTGACAGAATTGCTTTGACATCTGTCTCAGAACAGAGAAAGTCCAGCAGTAATCCTGGAGTAGAGAACACACCCAGCTAAATTGGCAGCATAAAAAGTATTGATAATAGTTTGCAATCTTCCATTATTTTTGTAATAATCTTCTATCAATGGAGGTGTGGGTGGTTGTTTTCAAGGTCAAAATTCTTTCAGAGACCAAAATTGAGCTATACCATCTGGATTGTAAAGAGTTTGCAAATCAGGGACTGTCTCACTGTTGCTTGAAAACATCTTATCAAAAGATAGTTTGGGTTTCCATATCCACTGTCTCCTGACTCAGAAAAGAAAGAAATAAAGAAAAAAGAAAAGACAGCTTGATGAGACAAAAAGCAAGAACATTAGATAACCACCAATCTATATGACCTTTCTCCACAACAGCTCTCCAGATCTCATAGAATTTTGTAGAATCCAAACCGAAGTCATAAGGATGTGATGATCTGCCTTCTAAGAGGACAAATTCTTTGTTTTCAGCTGCCAGAAGCATGTGGCCTCTAAGTAGCCATCAGAAGCTCTGGGTTTAAGCCTTGGTTCCATCTTGTGGGATCTTAGACAATTCAGTCTCACTGGTCCTCAACTTCCCTGGTAATAGAAGAGAATTGAAATTGCCTGTCCTCTCTTCTTCATATGTTCACTGAACACACTGCATGCTTTGTACCGTTCCTCTTTTAGAGAACACGCCACACTGACCCATGAGTATTTGTGACCTTGTCTGTCTGATTAGATTTTGAGAAGTAGAGAACAGGCTTGCAGTTCAGGTTAGCTCTGAGCTCCTAGTGCCAAGCACAGTAGATGTGCACAATAATTGTTCATAAAATAAAAGCTGGGGAAGTAACCACCAAGTTGTTTAAAAGCTGAGCACCTGTGCATTTAATGATATTCCTCAGCCTCTTGCCATCCCCAGCCTAAAACTTGGAACTAGCAGAGAGAAATCTGCATGGACCCTGAAGTGAGTTGAATGGTGTTCCCCGAAGGAGATACAACCAAGTCTTTACCCCAGTACCCGTATCTGTGATCTTACAGTAATCCTCCTTATTCACAGTTTAAGTTACCTTTACGCATGGTCAACTGCATTCTGGAAGCAGATTATCCTCCTGACATATCATCAGAAGGTTAATAGTAGTGTTATGCTACTTCTCAGTGTCTATGTTATTTACCTCATTTCATCTCATCATGTAGGTACTTTATCATCTCATATCACCACAAGAAGAAGGGTTAGTACCATACAATAAGATATTTTGAGAGAGACTACATTCACATAAATTTTATTATTATATAACATTACATAACACTCACATAAAATTTATTGTTATAATTGTTCTGTTTTACTTTAGTTATGTTGTTAATCTCTTTTTATGCCTAATTTGTAAACTAGTATTTTTCATATATATGTGTGCATAGGAAAAAACATAGTATAGTTAGGGTTTATTACTAAATGCAGTTTCAGGCATCCACTGGAGGTCTTAGAACGTTTCCTCCACAGATAAGGAGGGACTATGGTATTTAAAAAGATGATCTTTCCAGATGCAATTAAGAGTCTCAAAATGAGATCATCCTGGATTAACAGGGTGGGCTCTAAATCCAATGACAAGTGCCCTTAGAAAAGACAGACAAGAAGGCCATGTGAAGACAGAGGCAGAGATCTGAGTTACATAGTCATAGCCAAGGGAAACCTAGAGCCACCAAAAGCAAAAGAAGGCAAGGACATGTTCTCCAATAAGGTCCCCAGGGAGTATTACCCTGTACACAACTTGATTTTGGACTTCTGAGAGAGAACATATTTCTATTGTTTTAAGCCACTAAGTTTGTGGTACTTTGTTTTGGAAGGCACAGGAAATTAATACAGCTCAAAACCTTTAAGGCTTGTGTCTGCCTGATCTGAGTCCCTCTTTGGGGCCTCCAGAAGCCATGGACCTTGTGATCAGCAACTAGGGGCCTTTGGAAGCTCAGACTCCCTGTTATGAAGACAGGTGATCAAAGTTTCATTTGTCGTTTTTGACCACTGGCCTTAGAAATAGTTAGAAAGTGATGGGAAATTCAGACTAATGTGATTTGTCATCCAGAGAGCAACTAGATGAGAAGGCACCAATTACTGGCTTGCTCAGCAGAGGGAAATGAAAAATAATTGTTGGAAGTAACACAAAAAGCTCCCAGAAACAGAGGGTCTATCATTTGTGAGACACCAGCCTCTGAGAAAGCTTCTGGTGTGAAACTGCCTCTCTGAATATTATTAGAAAGGTCTGTGTGCTTCAATAGTTGAAATATGGCAAAAATTAAGTTACATGGATTTTGTGTGGCTGTTCTGTTGATTTATATTCAAAATTATCTAAATAGCTTACGAGTGGTTAGATGGTTCTCTCTAAGCCTCAGTTTCCCCATCTATAAAATGAAGACAACAATAATTCCTATTTCACAAGGTTTTGACAGCAATAAAAATAGTTTTTATAAATAGTTAGCATAGTAATAAGAACACAGTATTCAATAAGCACAGCCATCATTATTATTACCTTTCCTACTGTTGCTGGTCTCTATGTCAAAAGGCAGTGAAACAAAAGAACAAAGTGGTCAAAGCTCAGGCTGTGGAACCAGAAAGGCATGGGTTTGAATGCTGGCTCCAGCACATATAAGGAGTGTGATACTGAAAAAAACTCACAAAGCCTCAATTTCCTCATCTATAAAATGGGGATAACAACAGTTATCCACTCAAATCATAGAATTGTTAAGAATTAAAGTATCAGATATAAAGCATTTAACACAATGCCTGGCAAGTGGCCATTCATGCTCCATCCTGTTCACTTTTAGGGGTTAAATTTTACTTATTCACTCATTGATTTGACAAATATTTTAAGGTCTGTTAATGCTTTATGTCACACAAGTTCTAGGGGTTTAGGAGTGAAGACAGTAGTCATATTATCTGCTCTCAGGGAGCTTACCTTCAAGTGGGAGAGCAATTAGCTAATCATGAAGTAGATGGAGATGACTGTATGTGTCAGAAACCCATTAGAGATGGCTGGCATTTTTAGAAAAATTAATTGACATGCTTGCTGGAAGTAGCAGCATATGTAACTCAATGAACCTAATGTTGGTAGAACCATTTTTATCTCTTCTGCCTCCCAAAAGGGAAGAAACCATAGATTGCTCTAAACTCTAGTGGCAGGAAGTGAGGAAGAGAGATGAAAGGTAGTGCCAAGGAAACATTAGACACCTGTGCACTCTGGTCCTTTCCTGTCTCTCACCTCTTTAACCAGGGTCTAAACACATGAATCGCTTGACAGCAAGTGGATTTTCTTTGGTTGAAAACCAGTGAAGAGCCAAGCTACAATCTTTCCATCTAGGTTATGAGACACAGGGGACAGGGCACAGAATCTTAACTGCACACCCCAGTTTTGGAAGAGGACAAAACAAAAGCAAACTTGGAAATAAGGGCTGGGCCAAGTTTAACTAGGTGTTCTGGAGGTAAGATGGATCCAAGGCACACAAATAGGTTTTCTGCAAGAGACTATTTAAATATAATTGGGGTCTGTAAAATGTGATTAGTGTTACAAAAGCTGCCAGAGCTTAACAGAGTAGCTAACATGGTGAGAAATCAAGAAAAAGCCTCTGAGGAGATGATGTTTAAATTGTGATGTGAAGACTGTGATGGGGCCAGACCCATGGAAGCTGAGCAGGCAGCAAGAATAGCATGGATTAAGGTCCAGGGCATGAAGACTGGAGTCATGAAATGATGAGCAAAAGGGAGTGTGATATGGGAGGAGACCAGAGAAATTTGTGAGGGCTGACAATGCAAGGCCAAGGAGGCCAAGGTCAGGCATTCTGGTAAATAGCCCTTTAAGACAAGGACTTCTCAGAGACCTGTGGAGGGCTGGCTCCTATGCCATTTCACTATGATGAGATGTCAGAATAGGGCTATCAGAAATGTGATAAATTGAAATATTTACATTTCATAAATTAGCACTTCTGTCACCAAAAATGCAATGATATATAAATGTGCTATTTGCAAGATAATGGAAGGATTTGTTTTTAATTGATAAACCCATAATACACTATAGTTTGTGTAGTCTGGAAATGGAACACAGGTTTCAGGATGTATTATCAATGTCTCTGTTCAACTGTATCATGATATTGCTAAAACCTAACTTTTAAATTTTTTTTAAAGGTTTTTATTTATTTTTGAGACAGAGAGAGACAGAGCATGAATGGGGGAGGGGCAGAGAGAGAGGGAGACACAGAATCGGAAGCAGGCTCCAGGCTCTGAGCCATCAGCCCAGAGCCCGACGCGGGGCTCGAACTCACAGACTGCGAGATCGTGACCTGAGCTGAATTCGGACACTTAACTGACTGAGCCACCCAGGCACCCCGCTAAAACCTAACTTTAAGAAAAGGTCAGAAACATACATTAGAGGGCTTTGGAGACATGGCCCCCTCGTGCAGGCCTTCTACCTCTGTTCCTGGTTCTCTGATGGGGCCTCAGTTTCAGGAATCTGAGAGAACCAGGGTTTTACAGAAAGAGATAACTGTTTCCTAAATACTCAAGACTGCCGTATTCACAGTGGCCAGCTCCTTGCATACTGCAGAGCTCACAATAGATACTCACTAACGCTGATGAAGAACTTTTCACAAATGACTGGCTGTTGGCACAATTCTTTCCCATACAAAAAAAAAAAAAAAAAAAACCAAACCAAAACAAAACAAACAAACAAGAAAACATCCTATAAGACATGATTGGCTCCCCTACGGCAAAAAAAAAAAAAAAAAAAAAAAAAGAGAGAGAGAGAGAGAGAGAAAACAATATGAAACTCAGAAACTGTCAACAGTTTGGATGCCCCAGACATGTTTTTAAATTAACTCAGTTTTTCTAATGCTGTTTTCTATCCCATTGCTGCTGTAGTTTGAAGCGGAGAATGTGGTGGACTTTAAGCACTAATAAACAACCACAGAATTCCATTTGGCATCTGCTCCCATGAGCCTTGCTAGACTAGGACCGCAACCCCAGGCTTCTCACCTTACAGGCAGAGGGTAGCTTTGAAAGAACATAATGTTACTCAGAGCTGTGTTCTCATTTTCACTGTCTGGGAGAGGAAATGAAAAGACTCCAATGCTCAATCTTGGATAATTTATAAGAATATCTCATCTCTGCTCTGAAACTTATTTATAGAAGTTGAATCTTTATTAACTTGCTGTGTGACCTTGAGCAAGTCAGTTAAACTCTCTGGGACTCCTGATAAAGTCTAAATTATATAAAATTTACTTCATGAGACTATTGCTGGGCTTCCATGAAAAAAACATTTAGTAAATAAATGATAAATTGCAGGGGCAGGTCCAAACTTTCTGGGAACTGAAGCTACTAATATCATTTTGAGGGCCCTCTTTTAGAAAAGGAATTTAAAATTCTTAGGCACAAGAATTTAGGAGGTGTCTATATGAGTGAGAGTCTCTGAATCTTAAGCTTCATGGCAATTCTCTCTTGGGGAAAACAATAATAAGATTATAATTATTATAAGAATTATTAGCACAAACTCGTTGGGATTTCCTGGAAAGTATAGGCTAGAAAGGACATTTTTTTGACCATGCCTGCAGTTGCTCAGAGAAAAGAAACTGCATTTCCTGGGATGGTCTGCGTGACCTTTGCTGCCTGAAGATCCCTTTTTACTCAAGCTAGCCTCAGACTTTAAGTTCTTTCCTGTGTAGACAAATATTCTCAGAGTGTGATTTCAGTTGAGTCAATCCAGTGCATGCCTCTGGCATATACTTCAAGAAAACATGGTGTTTTTCATTGTGACTGGAGCAAGATCCAGACGGAACCTGGATGAGCAGGGTTCCTGAACTCAAAAACTTGCAGTCTGCCTGAGGAGAAAACCTAGATACACATCAAATAAGTAGAGAATATGATGCTATAGTATCATGGCAAATTGGAATGGTGCTCATCAAATTCTCACCCTCTTTCTGAATAAGCTTAAATCACTCTTACATTATAAAGTGTGCCCTGAGTATCCAGCCCACAAACTCCCTGCCTCCACCCAACACATAGTACACTTAAGGTCAAGAATACATATTTGGCATCTTCTATAACAACTCTTGCATCATTGTCTTGCTATTTAATTGCATGTGGGGAGTGGGAGTGGTGTGGGTGGTGGTTGTGGTTGTTATGATGATGTTCCCTCAACAAAATGATCAGCATTTTGAGGGCAAGAACCAGGTTATTTACTTTCATATGATCCTGTGGGCTCTGCTCTGTCCTACTAAGTGAGGGAATATGTATCAAATATTGAACTGGACATTCCCACTTAGCTTATCACATGCCATGGGCTGATACTGATAGAAAGAGAAGAGAGGGACGCTGGTAAGAGGTATAGGGGAGGCAATCAGGAAGGTTAAGTTCAATCTTCATAAACTTCATTTCTCAGAGTTAGTGTACTTCCCCCTAGCTCTGCAGTTCAGCATCCCCATTTTTCAGCCTCATGTACTAGTTAGGGCAGAGGCAGCAGGGTGATTTGCCAATATAAGAAGGGAGGTTTTTCAAATAAGGAAGTGACTACAGAAAAGTGGCAGCAGTAGATATTGGAAGAAGATAGTTACTACGCTGTTTTCATCTTCTTTGGAGAAACGGGGATAAGCCAGCGATCAAGAAGTTGTGAGACTTTAGGGGGTCTGGTGAAGGCCAGTGGTGAGACTATGGCTGACACGTTAAGGGCAAACAGCTGTGAACTCAATACCACACTGAACAGAAATGAAGGGCCAATTGCGTGGCAACCAGGTGAGGATGGATTTTAGGACGGCAGTGATCCACTAAAAGCAGCCACAGCCACGGCATCCCTAGTGACTGCTGCAGATCAGAGCACAGGTGCCAGAGAGGCTGACTCAGTCATCATTCCTGTTGGCTCCTGAGAGGACCTCACCCTCCAGGCAGAGTCATGTCCTGCTTATGGATGGGCCTGGCTGCGGCTAGCCTTTGTACCTCCTGATGTCAGTACCAGGAATGCCTTCTCACCTCTCAGGGTCACTCTCACACCTCCTGAGATACCTCTTCTGATGCCCAGCCAGTCCATCTCAGTCTCTGCATCCTGCATCGTCAGAGGGCTCGCAGGGAAGCACAGCTCCCATAGCACTTAGCTAAGATGACCCTTTGCTCTCATGGAATGGTGCCCTCTTTGACCAATGGAGCAATAGAAAGAAGAAAGGGCCACCAAGCCAGCCAATTAGACCAGCTGGATAATCAACCCTGGCAAAGACGGCATGACTGACAACTCTGTAAGATGAACTCCTTTCCTATCTCGTCCCAAGATTGTCTGTGCCCTTCATATTTACACGTAATACTACACTTATTGGGATTGTTGTCTACATATCTTGATGCTTAGGCACATAATAGGCACTCACCAAATCCTCACTGCCTGAATTGGGAGTAGGGTTCCATTAGCTTTTCCCCAACAGGGGAAAGATACAGGATGGAAACATCCCCTGTTGTCGGAAAGATTCAATTTCTCAGAGGGATGATTTCTTTCTGGGTACAGAAAATCCTGCTGCTGAGACAGAGCCTCCTTTTAGACCCCAGGGCTAACTACCACTTCATGGACTCCAACCCAGAAGGGCAAAACTGTCCTTTAATGAAACCTCATTTGGCATTAGGGAGCCCTGGACATTCCCTTTGCAGTACCTTCCTGTTCTGATTGTCTCTTCCAAAGGGACCACTGGGGACTGCAAGAGAGGACTGTCGACAACTGATAAATGCAGTCTTCAAAGCCACTCATCCATTCTTAATGGACAGCCCGTTAATTTGAGGTCTAGGTCATGAATTTGAATGCTATGCACTGAACACCTCTTCAGCAAGAAAACCTGGTTTTGCCTCAGGGTAAATGGTGATTCATTAATTGTAATTAAATTAGGCTGGTGGCTTAAACTGGATGTGACAAAATGAAAATCCCCATATAAAACCTGAGATGCATATCGCAGGCCTTCTGTCAATAACATCTAGTTTTTGTCTAAGTGGATTTAAAGGGAACAAGATGCCTCTTCTTTAAGAAAAAAATAAAATAAACTGCCTTGGTTAACTAGGGAAATAAATAACTTCTGAATGTTTCTCTATTTCTTATTCATTCAGGTCCTGGTATAGAAACCTCAAAAGACTAATAATAAGGGCTTGAAGTCTTCCCTGCCCGGCTGGGAACGAGCAACGTCTCAAGTTTCACCCTTGTGGGTAGGTCATGAAGTTGATCTATCTGCTCTTGAGTTATAATCTGGGTTCTATTGGCCCAACAAATACAATTGCCTCTTAAGACTGTGGGTGTATGGCTAAATCTTTAGATGGAAGTCTGCTGTCCTGAGATCTTATTGGACCTCACTCAGTAGGTAGGTGTCAACTCTGAGACCCTTTGTGCCTGAATTTCCTTATCTGTGAAATGAAAGGGTTAGACAAGGTCTTCCTTTACAGAAAAATAAAGTTCAGCAGAAACCCAACATGAAACAAGTAATGGGAAGCTTCTCTGGTTGAACAAAATGGAGGAGCCTCACCTGCTGACACCCACAGTCTCATCTCCAAGACCAGATGAGTCTCAAAGGAAGTCAGATGACAATAGAGCAAAGTCTGAAACTGGCCAAGTGGGTATTGTCTCAAGACCCTTCTAACTCCAAAGCTTGTGAAAAGCATAATTCCCATCATGCTCTTTTATTGACTTAATGTTCTCCTTCTGGGGGAAGTACCTGAGTTTGTTCACAGTGAATGAAGTATGGGTGTGATTCTCTGCCTACCAAGGATGTAATACTAACTTTAATACAGAATAGTTATATTAATGAGATACCAGAACTTTGTCACAGGTCACTCAACCAACTTGAAAATGTTGTTTGATCTATGTCAGGCAATATAACAGGTATCATACCAGACTTTTAAAGAATGTCTCCAGTCTAGGAGTCACAAACCCAAATGATTTTGGGGATCAGGCATAAAATATAAATCAGTGAAAAGGGCCAGTTGGGAACTGCAGCAAATGGACAGTGCTTGCATCATCCTGGGGAACAGGTGCTACTCTCCTCCAGCTAATTGTGGCCACAGCCACAGGAAGTGTGGGATCAGCATGATAAAGCCTTCTGTCATGAAAAGCTATATATTCAGATTATCAAATTTTAAACAAAAAGCAAAGAAAAGTGTATAAGTCAGAGTCTGGCCACAGAAGCAAAACCATTCTCAGTAGTGAAAAACGTGGGATTTTTAACAGGGATTAGATCTTACACAACTCTGAGAAGTGGTGAAGAAGTCTCTGCAAGGGTGTTGCACCTGGCATTGGGCTGAATTTACTACTGGTCAGCTGTGATAGCAGCTGGGGAGAAAAAAAAAATGGACATGAAATAAGAGAGAGCAAGGGCAGACTGGAACTCATGTCTGGCTTTTAATGACTAATCTTGATGAGGTGGGTGACCTGCAGAAGGTGGCACCTTCAGCCCTGGGACCAAACCCATACCTGACCCAGGAAGGTGAAGGAGGAGGTCTGCCAGGAGGGAGGGAGGCCTGGGTGCAGGCCAGCAGATCTGCAACAAGGTGCAGGAGCTGTCTGGCTCCCTGCAGACACTTTTGGTGCTTGAAAAAAGGCTGCTGCTTAAATTCACCTTCCAAATCTTATGTAAATATCTCTTGTGACCAGCCCTAATCCAAAATCCTACAGGACAGAGAATTCTGGGAAACAGCTCCAGCTTAGCAAAGTTGACAAAATACAAAACCACCTTGTCAACGTGTCCATACATATTTCCTTAACCACACATAACTTCCAAATAAAGACAATAGCAAAATCTTATTTACAACTAACATGATGCAACTATTCTTCATGCAATCAAAACACACTAACTCTCTATACAAAGGGAAAACAAAGTCATTCTACTCATAGTTTGGCTGATGTTCTTTCCTCTTCTGAGTCACATTCCCCTTTTGATAGCCTGACATTTATATTGAACTATAAGGTTAACTATTGTTAACACATTTTTTTCTATTCTCATTGCGTTATAATTGACGTATAACATTGTTCTAGTTTTAGGTTTACAACATAGTGATATAGTATATGTAAATATTGGGAAATGATCATCACAATTAGTTTGGTTAACATCCATCACCGCACATAGTCTCAATGTTTTTTTTTTTCTTATAATGAGATGAAGACATCTTACATTTGAGAAATGGGAAAGGAAAAGACAGAATTGGCTAATATATATGTAAATACATTGAGACCAAAATATGGAAGAAATGTTCATAACCATTATAGTCTTTGCTTCTGTAACTCGTCACATGGTTACACTTAGTATTTAGAACTCCATTATCCCACTACCCTTTTCATGTTTTATTACCT
The DNA here is from genome assembly GCF_046562875.1 of Panthera onca. Lineage (NCBI taxonomy): Eukaryota > Metazoa > Chordata > Mammalia > Carnivora > Felidae > Panthera > Panthera onca. Next base: position 50,808,954 of record NC_138344.1, read on the forward strand.
TTGATAAGCACCTTGGCTAGAGGTGTTCCTAGTCTGGTGGGGTGACATAATTTTTCATGCCTGAAGAGTCTGGGTCCTGCCTCTAGTGAGCTGTCACTGTTTTCCATTGACTTTTGTCACAGAGAAGTCCAGGAGGGGGATTTACAGGATACATTTTTGGCAGTGCTGCAAGCTCCTTCCTCTTGGGGATTCAAATGCTACTTCATTCCAGGGACTCCAGGTCTGCACTCTGGTTCAGGTACAGGGTGTGGTGGGGTTGAAACTTTCCTGCTATGGTGATTTCACCCAACTTTCAGTTACCAGGCTCAGGATGTTTCCTCTTACACAAATTAAGTAGACTGCTCATCCAATTCAGCACTAGAGACACCATAATCAATTAGCCAAAGTCAAAGACATCCTGTGTTCTACATTTACAAACAATGTAATGATGAAAATCCTTATGTATGCATCTTTCATACTTGCATACTTGTGCAAGTATAGGAAACATTTATAGACAGAAAGGCATAGAACATTTTTGTTCAGGCCCTCCTGGTTTTATCATACAATGCTTAGCCATTTGTTCATCTATCTCAAAGTTCATTCTTCTAGGTTGATGGTAATAATTTAAAAAATAATAATAATCATTGCTATTTTTAACATTTACTGTTGGCTAACTTAGCTCTTTCTCCCTGGAATCTCATTTACTCCTTAAAACTAGGCAAGTGTTATTATTCCCTGTTTACAGATGAGGAAATGCTCACAATTCCAAGAGCACACACAGGTATAAGATCTGTGATAAAAAGGATGCAAGAGACTTGAGCCAGATCTCAGAGTCAATGATTGACATAATCAAAGTTTAAGCTTTCTTTTTCCAAAAACCATTTTTTCTCTATATTGTGGCCCAGAGAAAAGATATGTGCACATATCTGTTTTAATAATTTTAAAAGTTAGTTTTATGCCTTGTCATGGGCACAAACCAGATACCAGAGGAACAATGGGAGTTTTGAAAGCATGTGGACCAGACAGTTCAGATAAATGGTTGCATAAGTAGTTAAAGATGTTCAGAAACTGGGAGGTCTCTGGGAATAAGCGGAACATAACATGGTGGAAGAGAAAAACTGCAGCTGATGACTACTGGTGTAATTTTAGCACATCAGTAAACCTTCATTGCCTCATCTGTAAAATGGGGAAAACAATAAAATATATTTCACAAGGATGTTGAACAGAGTCAACAATATGTGCAAGGGCCTAGTAGTTATTGCCATAGTCCACCAGCAAACCAAATAACCCAACCTCAAATTAGCAGTAATTACAGAGGCCATCCGTGTATCTCCTGGATTGGCTAGGGTATTCCTTATTTAATACTCTTGACACAGGATCCCATTTGGTTTAACATTTCCATGCTCTGAAAAGTAGTCTGAATTGAACAATAAGTTATATGAAAACCAAAGGATCAGTGTTGGAGCAAGCCAGCCATTCAGCAGGTGAAGTAGCCTGCTAGCACAGTTTCTACTCTTGGTTACTCCTCTTCTCCTTGGAGAGAACTAAATCTAAGTGAGCCCAACCAAGGATATGGATTTCAGAAAGCATGCATGGCTAAAAGAGAATTCCCTGACAGTCTAGCTGATTGCCCACCAGTGGTTGGTAAACCAGACCTGGCAAATAGCATGCATTACCAAATAGCAAGTGCTTATGTTGAACTAATTTTATGCCAGGCATGGTTGAAAGTGCTTTATATTATCAACACATTCAATCCTCACAACAGCCCAGTAACACATGTTATCATCCCCATTTTACAGATGAGAAATGGAGGAATGGAAAGTTAAGTAAAGTAGAACCTTGGTTGTGAGCATAATTTTTTTTCAGGAAACATGATTGTAATCCAAAGCACTTGTATATCAAAGCAAATTTCAACAATCATTGGCTCAGTTGTGATCATGTGACATTCAGCATCACGTAGGACTCCTACTGCAAGCCATCACTCCTGTATCAAGTTAAAATTTATTAAAAATGTTTGCTCATCTTATGGAACACTCACAGAACAAGTTGCTCGCAATCCAAGGTTTTACTGTACTTTCTCCAAGATGACAGAGCTAATATGTGGCAGAGACCAGAGTTTGGGCATAGGCGAACTAGCTTCAGTCTGTGCTCTGCACATGCAGTATAACCTCTCTCTCACCCATTTGAGTCTAGAGAAGCAGAGTAACAAAGGCCACACAGGCAACATACTAGAAGCAAAAATTCTTCATTTCTCCCTAGGGAAAGCATGTAGTGGAATTTCAACTTTTGAATAGACAGTAGAGATTCCTTCCCATTAGTGGGCTTAGTACTCTGAAACATGTGCTCAGTACCCCCATGTGTAATGAGGTGCTGAGGTGTCTTACAAGGATTTGGAGCACCATGAGTAGGAGGATTTGTGAAAATCTTTCCTACACTGATATAAGTATGTCAAGGTAGGCTGTATTTCTAATCACATCAGTTTCAAGAAAACTTTGTGACTAATTACTGTTGAAGGTCTTATAGACAGAGAATGGAGTAGAAGGCAGATGGACAGCCCATTACTTGGTGTCCAGATCAGGAGTTATTTGCACAGGAATTATTTGGGTAAGATGGATTATAAAAGAAATGAGAAAGGTGGTCCAGTCTTGCTAAATTTAGATCCTGAGAGTCAGGGCATCTGGGGAATCTGGGAACATTTGGGACATTTGTGACATCTGGGTGATTGTTGATTGGCCATGTGATATCAGATACCCTGTGTCAATCATTCAAACTCTCTGTGTACTTCCTAGCCCACAGGATTTTTCTGAAAAGCAAGGACAGAATAGATGAAAAAAGATTTGAAGAAAAATCTTAAATGCCCTAGCAATGTAAAGACTCTGGATAAAACTTCCAAGAAGGGAAAGAGGAAAGATAAACTTATCAGAAGAGTTGTGTTAAAATGGATCAGAAGAGGGGCGAGTGGGTGGCTGAGTTTAGTAAGGGTCCAACTCAGGTCATGATCTGACAGTTCATGAGTTCAAAGCCCTCATCAGGCTCTATGCTGACAGTGTGAGGCCTGTTTGGGATTCTCTCTCTCTCTCTCTCTCTCTCTCTCTCTCTGCCCTTCCCCCATTCATGCTCTCTCTCAAAATAAATAAATAAACTTAAAAAAATTAAAATGGGTCAGAAGGAACTGGGGATTGAGTTAGCATGACTGAAATCCAGAGTGTTAAATTTTCTTTTTAAAATGTTTACCTTATCAGGCATGCTTGGTGCAAAGAAACAGAAATTTCTGGTAATGTCACTCAGAGCAATGACTCTGAACAGAGCTCCATTCACCAAGCCATCTTGGACTGCCTCCCAGTTGACAGTCACATCCCTCATATTGTCAGACCACACCTGTCACACAGATAACCCCTAACTCTCCTCTCTCACCATCAGCTTGTATCAAAGCAGCCAGGACGGCCTTCCTACCAAGAATCCCCCCACCTCCACACTACACCTACCTTTAGTTAGAATGAAGCATTTGTAGAACTCTACCTGAGGGACCTGTGAGAACAGAAGGCCAATGGTGGGGCAAAATGAAGCAGCACCCCAGGATTAGTCATCTTGCATGTGAGCGGCAGGATCAGCAGGCAGTTCTGGGAGGGGTTGAACAACTATGAGCATGCCTGAAGCCAGGTGGCCACCCAGACCCCCAGCATGAGCTTGTTGCTGGGAAGCGGCTGCCCAGCCAGGAACTATGTGTCACAGTGGCCTGGCATCTAGGTGTGGCTGTGCAACTAATTTTCATGAATGGAATGTGAATGGGTCTCAGTGGATAAGAAGTAGATAGGTCTTCCCCTTGCTTTGTTCCCCACCTTTCAGTGGCTAGGGAAGACTCTGAAGCCCTAAAAGAAGCAGAAACCACAAGGTAGAAGGAACCTTGGTCTCTGAATGATCATGTGGACTAAAGCTGCCCTCCAGACAGGAACATCGGACTTTTGCATATATGACAAAAATGTATGTTGTGCTAAACCACTCAGGGCTTTGCCTGTTATTGGGCTGAGCTACTTCAGTCACTAACACTTAGGAACTGAACCCTGTAGGCCACAGTGGAATTCTCACCTTTGCCTTTGAAACAAATGAGTTCTGGAAACCTAAAATCTAGCATAGGGATTGCTTAACCACACAGAAATGGCAAGGGCCTGTATTAAAGAATCCCCATTTTCTAGGGTGCCTGGGTGGCTCAGTCAGTTGAACATCCAGCTTCAGCTCAGGTCATGATCTCACGGTTTGTGGGTTTGAGCCCCACATTGGGCTCTCTGCTGACAGCAAGGAGCCTGCTTTGGATACTCTCTTTCCCTCCCTTGTTGCCCCTCCCCCCTCAAAAATAAACATTTTTTAAAAATCCCCATTTTCTCTAGCCAATATAATGCCCCTTCTCTCAAGCTTCTGTTAGAATCTTTTAACCCATTCTATGCTTCATAATGCAGACGGCAGAGGAGAATGTGGAGTCCTCACACAGGAATACTCTAAGAGGAACTTGAACCCTCCTGATTACCAGGGTCCCCCTGGGTCTGACAGTGTATGCTCCTGGGCAGCCTGCATTAATATTCTGGCTGTCCCTGAGGGAAACCTAGGCGAAGGTCATTCTATTAAAATCTTTCCCATTCTCACTAAATAAGCTGTTTGGGGCCCTATCTTTTGGGCTTAGCTAATTGGAAGTGGAACAGACCACCAATGATTTTTTTTTACTTGGTTTGGAGAAAAAATTAAGCCTAGATGGAAGAATATCAAAGTGTGAAGAGGATATAATATTATTCTTCTGAGTTGATTTTGATTTTGAAAAATGTCCCTGCTAGGGAAGATGTCTAAGCATCATCTTTCTCGTTTCACCTCCAGCTCCTGCAAGGAGTACAGAAGTGATCAATACCCTTCCAGCTCCTTCCTGGCATAGGCCTTTCTCTGCAGTGCAGCTCAGACCCTGGGTGCTGGCCTGTGAGGCCTGTTGGGGCCAGCACAGTTTACATGTGTCCAGGTGTATGGGACACCCTCTTATTGCAGCTGCCCATGACACTCGGGGCAGAGCAGCTGCCTGACTTTTCCTTACTAATTTCTTCTCCATGCTGTGCTACAGGGAGGAGAATAATTGCCTTCACTCTGAGCTCTGACATTCCCGCATTCAAGCACCTGCTCTCCCACTGTTCTCCCAATAGGAAGACAATCTCTGCCACACTTGGTGTTTCCTTCACAGCAAACCTGCTTATTAGAGAGACTCACGTTAGAAGGGAGAGTTGGGGGCCTGTGGATGTGGCAAGGGCCAAACTGGCATTTTGAAAGTCTCATCAGTATTTTTCCCCAGTGAAATATGAACTATGGTGGGAATTCCCCTGAGGTGCTGGGCAAGAAGGGAGAATTTTCTGGAGCTTCTCAGGCCCATCTCATTCTCTGAAAAGGTCCCAGCCCTCTCAGCAGAAACAAATCAGGGAAGCCTAAATCCAATGAAAAGGAAAACTAAGTCACCACCATCCAACGATATCATGTTGAACTTATCAGAAGCTTTCTCAAGATTCTCTGAGTTATTGGGGCGCCTGGGTGGCGCAGTCGGTTAAGCCTCCGACTTCAGCCAGGTCACGATCTCGCGGTCCGTGAGTTCGAGCCCCGCGTCAGGCTCTGGGCCGATGGCTCGGAGCCTGGAGCCTGTTTCTGATTCTGTGTCTCCCTCTCTCTCTGCCCCTCCCCCGTTCATGCTCTGTCTCTCTCTGTCCCAAAAATAAATAAAAAACGTTGAAAAAAAAAAAATTAAAAAAAAAAAAAGATTCTCTGAGTTATTTTACTGCTACTAGAGGGTGGGATCAATTGATTCATTTTAGAATGTGTATTTTCATTCTAGATTATAAGGTGTGATACTGTAGCAGTTATTAGTCTCCTCAGGATCAGGGGCCAGTATAGCAGCATCTCATGGGGGGAGGGGTAGGAAAATCTTAGACTCTAAGATTCCCCTCTCTAGAAGTAAGCCACTGCCTTAAGAAAGTATCTCTTATTGTCTCCTTTTATCACCCGCACAAGAGCCAATCACTAGGTCTTAATTAAGATTACCAGGGTGTCCCAACTTCTTAATCATATAGGTATTAGACTTTCAGTGTAGAAACATTTTAAAGCAGAGGTTGAGAGACTATGATCTGCAGGTTAAATCTGGTCCTCCAACTGTATTTTTAAATAAAGTATAAATACAGCCACACCTATTTGTTTAGTATTGTCTATGGCTGCTTTCACGCTATGAGTTGAGTGTTGAGTAGAGTTGAATAGTCGTAACTCTGGCCTGGAAAGTCATATATATTTACTAATTTGGACCTTTACAGAAAAGTAAAATAAGAAAAATAATTGAAAAATAAATCTCTCATAATCCCACCACTCAAAAATGGCTAATGCTATATTCTTTCCTCCCTTTTATTCCTGTGGAAGTGACTCTTTGGAAAAACAGGATGGAGTGTTATGAATTTGATACAGATGTTGAAACTAATGATGCTACACACACACACACACACACACGCACGCACACGCGCACACACACACACACACACACACACACCCCAAAAGGGTATAAAAGCTTTATTATTTATATATTTGAGACTTTTCTGCGAGAGCAGGAAATACCTCCCAAAATGGTCTGACAATCACTTGAGAGCAAGAAAAGGAGACCTGCTAGGGGCTTCACAATGGTTGGGGATGGGGCCAGGGTGGGAATTCCCACCGGAGGGATTTCATGGCCTGAATCTTCCACTGATGCCAGCCTGCTCAGATATGGGGCAGAAGGGAAAGAGGTAAACAGGTAAAAGCCGTTTACAGTCAAACATCAAAAGATGGAGTCAGACTCCTAATTACAAGGCTACATTCCCTGTCACACTGGTCCTTCTAATCTATGCATGTTTCCTCCTTCTGAAGAAGGAAACCTTCTGGTTTATAACAGAAAGCAAATACATGGTTTTATCCTAAGCTTCCATTTCTTCTGGAAAGAATTCAAGGTTCCTCCCACTGCCATCCCCTGATGTGTTGCCTCCTCTCGGGAAGAGGGTAACAAGAATTAGAACATTGCCTCGGCTGCCTCCAGGTGGAGTGAGGAAAGGAGGGAATAAAACTCAGAATCTCTTGAGGAGTTCTCTCATTTACTCCTCATGGCTCCCACACTCCTCCATTTTATGGCTTGTTTCTTGAGAGCGTGGTCCCTGAGAAGAGGCAGGCACTGTCCCCTTTTGGGGACAAGGGGCCATCTCTGTGGCAGTCAAGAGTGAGCAGCTGAGCAGGATTCCACTCTAGGCCCTAGGGAAAAATTCTTTCTTTCCCTCTTCATTCCCTTCAGTTTGTTTTTCTTCATCATCAGAGTTGAAGTATCTACCTATTCAAAATTAGGATATGAGCCCAAAGGAAAGACCCAAGAAGTTACTTAGCTGGCTGAGGTTATAGGTCTGCCTCTGGCCTATGGAAGGTGCCCTGAAGACTCCACAGAGGGCCAGGTCCCCGGTGCCTTCACTGGGGTCTGCATTTAGAGTCCTGAGCTTATAACAAGAACTCCTTTGTCTGATGGTGTCCACCTTTCTAGGTCTTCCTTGGGGTCCTCACTAAGGAGCATCTGAGGGTAATGCAGAGGTCCTGGGGTCCCAGCTATATTTCAGTCACTCCATACCTGAAGAACACCTACCTGAAGGCTAGGAATGACTAACCATGAAAGCTCAGAGGATAAGAAAGAGAGAGAAGATTGAGTGGGAAGGAAAGAATTGTCTGCTATGTGCTAGGTGCTTTATATACATTCCCTTTTATAAAAATATTTTTATTATGAAAATGCTCAAACATACACAAAAGCAAAGAGAATAATGCAAAGAACCCTGTGCATTCATTATTAACTTAAGTACTTAGCATTTAATAATACTTTATAATTAGTACAACAACCCTGAAATATGGGTATTAATCTTAGCCATTTTTAAAGGTTTGGGGACTTCAGGTTACTTGCCTAAGGCCACGGAGCAAGTATACAGCAGAGAAAACAGTGGTTCTCATCTAGCTCTAAATACCACACTTCCGAGGTCATGCTGCCTCCAGGTAAGGCTTTTTGAAAGACAAAAAACTTAACCTGAGCCAGAAATGTCAAAGAAGTAGGAGGACATATTCAGAAGGACTGAGAAGGTGAGTCCAGGTCCAGTGGCAGTGATCGAGAGAGAGGCTTGGCATAGACACTGGCTGGGAGCCTCAGAAAGAACCTTCTGGGCTTTGCTGCTATAATGTTTCAAAGACTCCTCTCACTGCCCCAATCACCATGAAGACAACCAACCATCAGGTGGAACCAGGAATGGCATTCTTTAGGCCCCCACCTCCCTATTGCAGTACTGTTTGCTAAGTGAGGTTAACCCTTCCTTTTAGATGGAAAGACACACTAATATGTGCCTTGTTATAAAGTCCCAGAGTGGATGTCCTTTCTCCACTTCCTGAGTGTATATGGAAGTGGTGTCTCATCACGAGCCTAATTTTATTTATTTATTTTTTTGCCACCAGATTGAATACTGCTCAGCCATTTCAGAGGGGGCTGTGTTTGCTGCTTCCTGCTTTATTATTAAGTGCTTCCAAATAAGGAACAAGTGTCTACAGGAAAGGGAAATGAGTCTTTGAATCTGCCAGAGGATGCCAGAGGACATCTTCAGCAATTTTAATAATAGCTTTGGAATAGATGCCTGCATGATCTTGAAATGATGACCACTAAAATCCTAAAGAGCTTTACTGTCTCAGGGAAGGAATAGTAAAATTGGGGAGGATGAACATAAAATAAATAGAATAAGAAGCTGAAAAGCCCACTTTTGTGTTGGCTTTATTAATTTGTTAAATAAATTAAACAATAAATAAGGACATATGTCTACTTTTAAAATCCAAGATATAGATATCTTACATATAATTCATGTATAGTGTATATCATTTAAAAAAATTGGCCATATTTATGTTTACCCTAAATATGTTCAAACTTTGAATTCATATATGAAAAACAGAAAAGCAAACAGTCTTTTACTTTTTAAATTCTGGGATAAAGTTGGGGTGCCTGGGTGGTTCAGTCAGTTAAGCATCTGAGTTCAGCTCAGGTCATGATCTCATACTTTGTGGGTTTAAGCCCCATGTCAGGCTCTGTGCTGTCTGCTTCGGATTCTGTGTCTGCCTCTCTCTCTGACCCTCCCCACTCATATTCTGTCTCTCTTTCTCTCAAAAAAATGAATAAACATTAAAAATTTAATTAATTAATTAATTCTGGGATAAAGTTGTGTGGGATGTGGGGTACATGGGTGGCTTAGTCAGATAGGCGTCCAACTTCAACTCAGGTCATGATCACACAGTTTGTGAGTTCAAACCCCTCATTGGGCTCTGTGCTGACAGCTCAAAGCCTGGATCCTGCTTCGGATTGTGTGTCTCCCTCTCTCTCTGCCCCTCCCCCACTCACACTCTGTCTTTTGTCTCTCAAAATAAATAAACATTGAAAAAAATCTAAAAAAAAAAAAAAAGAAATTGTGTGGGATGTGACTCCTTGGCCACATTTATTTTTATTTTTTATTATAATTTCTTTCTTTTTTAATGTTTATTTATTATTTTGAGAGAGAAAGAGAGAGAGGGAGTGTGTGTGTGTGTGAGCAGGGGAGGGGCAAGGAAAGAGGAAGACACAGAATGTGAAGCAGGCTTCAGGCTCCAGGTTGTCAGCACAGAGTTGGATGCAGGGCTTGAACCCATGGACTGCGAGATCATGACCTGAGCCGAAGTTGGACACTTAACTGACTGAGCCACCCAGGTGCCACTCCTTGGCCACATTTAAATGAGAAACATCTCTGAGATCCAATTTATTAAAGGCATCAAAAAAAAATCCTATTAATCATCTGCCAGCAGAATTTAAATTTTTTCAGTACATTTTAGTTAATTTCTATTTGGAAAGTCCATAAACAAGTCTAGTCAAGTTTAGAAATGTACATTTTAGAGAAAAGTATGAATACCATTTTCAGAAAGTGAGAGGAACCTCCATGCCCATGTCTCAGGGAATGTTAGTTGTGCAAATGAAGACAAGTGTCTCTGTAGTGACACGACTCTGGACTTGAGATGGATGAGACATATATGGAAGAGAAGTACACAGTAGGGGAAGAAAAGGAGAATAATTTCAGCTCCAAAGTTTTCTTCCTTTACGGTTCTGACCAAACAGAAACTTGTGAGCTGCCAGCCATGGTTTATTGCTCATCTTTTTACTCTAATTAGAAAGGAGGCATATGGTAAAGGACAATGCTTTTTATGCAAGATTTCAATGTTGCTTGGGTATTTAGGGATTGTGTATGTCCTTCAAGAGGGCCTTTTCATATATTTCTGTAAGGACAGAAAGAGAAGGATGGCAGGTTGAACAAAATGCTATGAGCCAAAATGACACACAGGAGGCAATTTAGCATCAAGCTTGTAAGTTTTCTGGTGGGACCAAGAGATCTGACACAGACACAGAGACACATGGGACCAGCATAAATGAGTTTCACTGCCACTGCTCCAAATTGCCAAAAAGCTGCAGTTTGAAAGAGATTGAGCCTTTGCTACCATGGCAGTAGATAGGTAAAACTGGCAATACACCAACTCCCAAGCATATCCAGAATGTTTAAGGAGTGTGGTGGCTCAGTGGCTTGGCTCCAGAATCCTTGAAGAAATGATAATCCAAATGCTGTCCATTTACATGAGCTAGCCCTTAATCTTACTCCAAATAGTACTAGTTTTCATGTTCCTGCTGTTTTAGTGTCACTATGACCTCATGGTCACATCTTAGTATGATGTGACAAACAAAAGGCTATATTGAAGTTGATATTTGAAGTTAGAATTCAGTAATTCTTAGGAAATATACTACCACTATCAAATGACTAATGGGATTCTGCTTTACTGTATCAATGTGTGTTTGTACTTTTCATTTCCTATGGAAATAAAGATTCTACATTTTTAGGCCTTCCATATTGAATTTTTAAATATGAGCCAAAGTGGAAAAATTATTAGATTTCTAATTAAATGTTTATGAAATGTTTAAAGGTTTCAAAATATTGTTCTAATACAATAGAAGAATGAGCAAAAGACAAGAACAAGCAACACACACACATATACAAATACAAATGGCTACAATGCATATACAAATATGTCTAATCTTAATAGAAATCAAATAAATGTAAATCAAGACAATGATAAGTACAGATTTTCCTTATCAGATTGGCAAACATAAAAAAGAATAATACCGGGAGTTGGTAGGTGTTGAGAGAAATGGATATTTCTTTCTCTGGTGTTAGGAATATAAATTGTACGCTCCTAGAGGATGATTTAAAAATACATGTCAAAATGTAAATATACATACTTTTTAACTTAGTGAATTTGCTTTTAGGAATTAATTATAAAAATAAAATCAGACAATATGTTAACATACTTGTTTACAAAGTCTCAACATAACAATGTCTATAACACAAAGTAAAAGAAACAAGTTAAATGTTTATTAATAGAGGATTGCTTAAATATATGGCACAAGCCAAACAATAGAATACTATGCAACCAATATAAAGCTATATTATGGAAAACACAGGCTTGTGAAATAGAAGGCACAGATTAACACATTCACTTTTTTGTGGAGGGAAAGATATGTACCAAAAGGAGCATTGTCACAAGTGTCTTATGCAGGTAGAGGGAAGGATTCAATAGATGTTTTATTTCTCTTCTTTATAGCTTTCTTAATTGTTTAGGTTTGTTTCCTTACTTGTTTACCTCTATGTTCTATTTATTCACAAAATTAACTGAGCATTATCGTGTGCCAGGTACTGTATTAGACAATGAAGACAGAGCAGTGAACTGATACTACTAGATACAAATCCCTATCTTCTTCATAACATTTGCATTTTATTGCAGGGAAAACAGAGAATGAAGAAAGTAAATATAAACGCAATGCTATGTTAAATGATGTTAAGTACTGAGGAGAAAAAGACTTTGCTAACACAAAGGCAAGGAACAAGGCAGAAAGCTTATCCATCTTCTTCTGTACTGGCCCTGGCCCTGGCACAGTTTATGGTCCAGAGTAGCAGTCAATATTACTTGCTGAGTGAATTTAAGAAGAGGATTCCAGTCAGGGCACTCTGTGGCCAGGGTACCATGCTGAAGATACACTATAAGACCTCTACCCCTGGGTTCTCCTTCCTTGGGTATATGCAGATGGTCTGTCTTCCTTCAACCCACACATTTTTTTTCTCCAAATCCAGGTAACATTCAGTTCGTCTTATCCACACCTTTCCTTATTTAATAACATTCTAGTCTGGCTTCTCTGAGAGTGGTATATGTTCCTTGGACTAAACTTGATTCTTTCACATCCAGTTCTTTCCCAATAATTTTGAAGATGGGATTATCTTATTGCATAGCCAACCTTTTTCACTATATGCCGATGCTTCATAATGTCACATAGTCTACTTACTTTGGGGATGTATCATTAAGTTTCTCCACATAATTGCCACAAATCAAACACATCTGACATTTATAAATGTGTTCTTGCTGGGTGCCTTCCCTTATTTCCTTTGGCTTTAGCTTGTGTTTCTTTGAATTCTGCTATGGTTAATTCTCCATGATTTTCTGTCCCAGGAAAAATTAGTCAGATTATACAAAGGGGCTACAGCAAGTTAGAAAGGCAGAAGAAATAGTAACTAATAAGCATCCCATTATATATATATATATATATACCATATATATATATATACCATATATATATATATATATATATATGGTATATATATATATATATATGGTATATATATATATATATGGTATATATATATATATATGGTATATATATATATATGGTATATATATATATCATATATATATATCATACATATATATTATATATATGGTTTCATCTGTTAGTTCTCATGTGCACAGAGATAAATGTCAAGGGCAATTTGGGTCTTTAAGCATGACAATGAAATTTAGGATATAGAGAACAAAGAAATAAACATTTGGCATTATCTTCCACCTGTCTTCACAAATGAAGTGGGTGAGATCTTAATGAAGGATTCAACTGCTAAGAGTGGCAGATGAAGGACTAGCATATACATAGATTAATATCAGAAATGATCATTATAAGCTTAAAGTATTAGTAATGATCACAACCTAATGCCTTTTTAAAGTAGATAGACATGAATTCAGTTTTTGGAACTGCATAATGATGACTATTTAAGGATATCCTCATAGGAAATTTATTGTTTAAACATTTGAGGTTTCTACCACAAGAAAAACAATAAACAAGTACTTTATCAGATCTTAGAACCACGCAGTGAAATAGTCTATCAGTGGTTCTGGTTTGCAACAATCACAAGTCCCCCTAATAAACTCAGGAGGATATGTCATATTGCCCCCAAATTCCCTACAGATTCATTTTCAAGTATTTCACTTCTATCTGAGTTTGAGTTTCATTTATTCTGAGAAACAGCTTCCTTATCAGTAAAATATATGCATTAACATTTGCCACCAAACCAGCTCTCAGAAATGATTTGTGAGGTAGAGCGTATTCTCACTAAATTTCCTGAGTTTCCCTGTATAAAAAAAGATTTTATTTAATTTTTTTTAACGTTTATTTATTTTTGAGACAGAGAGAGACAGAGCATGAATGGGGGAGGCGCAGAGAGAGGGAGACACAGAATCCGAAGCAGGCTCCAGGCTCTGAGCCATCAGCCCAGAGCCAGACACGGGGCTCGAACTCACAGACTGTGAGATAGTGACCTGAGCTGAAGTGTGACGCTTAACCGACTGAGCCACGCAGGCGCCCCCAAAAAAGATTTTAAAGCACACATGATGAGCTTTGTGACAGGCAAATAAGCTTCAATGATGAAGCTTTCCATTGGTCTCAGAAAATGATGCAGATATTTTGCATACATTATTTTACTTAATTATCACCACTCTGTGGAAAAAGTAACTATTATCGTAATTTCATAAATACAATTGAGACTCAGAGTCATCAAGTACCTTGTTCAAGGTCATGCAGATGGGAAATGACAGAGTCAGAATTCAAACCCTGACTTCATTGATGCTACCTTATGTTTTTTACCTAAAAGAACAAACTTTCTTCCACTCAAAATGATGTTCCTTTGGGCTGTGTCACCTCCCCATATTCCTATCCTCAAATTTTAAGTCACCCACCTCTATTAGTAGGATATTCGAGGCTTCCAATTAGTTTGTTAGTTATAAGCACAATCCCAAGCCTATCTCAGCACAATGACTTATCCATTTTACCAGGCAGTTTCCTTCTGTGTCTGAGTACCTTGTCTCTCCTATTAGAGAAGAAGAGGTAGGTACAAAGACAGGCATCAACCCTAAACTTCAGTATGCACTGATCCTCAAACAAGCATGCCAGTAAGATGGAACAAATGGAAAAATATCCCCAATTGAGAGGCTAGCTCTGACTTGGAAGCAATATTAAATACATCTTGTTCTGTGTTTTGAGGTTTCAAGGGACAGATGTTCATTCAAACCAGCTCCAAACAAAGAAGGAGACATTTTTCAGAAGTTCCATGAGAAAGAATCTGAACAAAGCTGAAAAACTGTGGCTATAAAAGCACGAGAGCTAGGGCTGCTTTTTCTCTCTCTTTCCCTTATAGCACGTCCTGCCTGGTAGCTGCATTCTCTCCTCTTTCTGAGGGTATGCTGTTTCATCTTACACATGGTCAGTAATGGCTGCCTCACCATATCCCTATAAAACCTCTTGCCTTGAGTACATACCCCACAGGCAACTTCTCATTCATCTCTCAGTTCCATATTTCAGACAAAGAGTCTGATTTACCCAGCTCTTCTTTTCAAACCAGAACACATAATCCTATGTCACTGACTAGTTTATGGGTGGGTCACCTCTGGATTAGAGGCCCACACCTATTCCAGTTGGCTGCAGGAACAGAGGGTACAAGTCTCCTTGTCTACCACCCTCTCTTTCTGAAATTAGAGGCACAGATGGGCAGACATCATGAACTCTAATGCACATATGTTCAAGTTCAAGTCTCCTTTGTTATGAGGTGTCCTTGCCATCTTTTCTCCAAAGCAATGGAGACAGACAAGATCCATTTTCAGTGAGGATGTTTATGAAAGAAATAGTGTCACTTCATAAAATAAATAGTAAAGTCATAGAAGCTAAAATATTAAAATTAAAATTAGAGAGTTAGGGAGGAAACAACTGGTATATGGCACCAATTTTCAATCTTGTTCTAGTAAAAGGAATGTCAGGCCATATCTGTAGAGTACCACCCAACTGAGCATTTCGAAGGCAATCTGGAATTTTTAGGTTGGTTCAGGCTGAGACTTGATAAATGGGTCAAACTCCCATAGTTTGAATTTAGTCAGGAAAATTGTCTGCAGAAACTAGGGGCAACCCTACGATTTGGGGTTATTTTAGCAACTAAATTTGATGAACAATGTGTTCATCTGTTAACATCTGGGGACTTGTTTAAAGAATCATAATTGCCTCCCAACACTTCAACCATTAATACTTTATCAATACGGCAGTGAAGTGAAGGGGACTTAAAATACATTATTATAACCCAAAATGTGCATGTCTCACATCCTTTTCAATATTCACTTTGCAATTCCATTACTGATTGTCTCTGACAGCAGGTATAGTACAACTTTATGGGCAGTCTTTTCATTTTATGAAGCTCTCCATCTGAAATATTAGAGAGTTGGGATTAGCGATTTCATAGACACAAGTTCCATCATTCATAAATCTTTTATCTTAAAATGGAAAGCATTATCTTTAAACATCTTCTACAAATCTTTCATGGGAATAGAAGGTCATTTATGAACTATACACAAGGTGAATAAAAGAAGTACACTTTATGAAGTTTTTGGACCATTAACTCTAGATTTTGCTTTTTTTTTCATTCAAAAAAATTGTATCTTTGAATGTTTTGAGAGAGTGATGGGAAAATCAGCTTCAATGAATTTTCTTTTTGTGGCCACTGATGTAGGTCACCAAGGTGATTGAAGTCTCCCAGCAGACTTTTAAATATTTGAAGCTGAAAATATTTAAGAGTGTACCAAATGAATAGTGCTTTAATTTTTATTTATATTCTATTTTTGGTATGGTTGTGATTATAGCCTCACCAAGACGGGTGATCAGTAATGAATGTGTCCTGTTGGCAGATCCCTCCAGGGCTCTGATTCAATCTTTTGAGTTATGGGATGAGGACAAAATGAACTATTTTTCAAGCTTGTAAATATGTGACAAATGACAGTGCAAGAACTATTGATTCCAATCACAGTGATACAATGTTTCATAGTCAAGACTGACTCTGGCTTTACAAATTACTTGCAAGTTGAACAGTAAACCCATGCACAACACGCTTCAACCTGGATCAATCTTCAAGAATATTTGTGTCAGTATTCGCCTCCAATTTGAATAAATTCCCAAAGTGAAACGGACTTTTCTTTTTTTACATTAAAAGGTGCTGTTGGGTTTACCCTAATCTTCAAAAGGAAGAAGAAAGCAGAAGGAAATCTTGTAAAATCCCCAGTGACTCTATACACAGGTATCTGCTTGTGTCTTTATTAAACAGTCATAATCAAATGTAATTGTGAAGTGCCACTCAAGAATAGGAATCTTACAACAGATAAAAACTTGTAAGTATTGCCTAGTTCAGCATTCAAATCTTATTAAAACATATCTGGAGACAAAACAAATACATAAAACTCATTCAGCAGATTAGAATTTGACACCACAGTAGCCATTATGTTCCTGTTTGGGACAATTGGATCTGATTATTTTCAAAAAAGCCTCTCAACATGACAGATAATTATATATGAAGACAGACCCTCTTAAAATCCTCCTTACTTGATCATGAGCACTCCTGTGTGTGAAGAAAACTTTTCCTAAAGAACCACTACACAAACCCAGTAGAATATAGTTTTGGGGGGCCAGAATTTTGCAGCGATTGTGAGAAGGCAGCATCTGTACTGACCCCAGCCCCACCCCCACCCCTACCCTGTCGTGGAGCACCATTTTAAACTTGCCCTCAGGTTGTCACGGTATATTTTATGCAGGACTGACCTTAGCGGAGACTCTGCATGCTGATGTATTATTGACCTTCTTCCCCACTGCTTACTCAAACAGACCATCTGGGTACCAGGACGGTACAGGGAATATGTCCAACTTTCCAGACCAAGATAAAAATAAATAAAATGCGGGGGCGGGAGGTGGGGTAGAAGGAAGGCTCTTAGCTTGTACTATGGATTTGTTTATTCAGACATAATTGGCGTGGATCTGGCCAAGGCACAATTTCATTCTTTGTGTAATCCGCAGGCCTCCTGGCCCCTCCCCTCATTGTTCGTCTCCATTAAAGTGTGATGAGCCACTAGGCAAGAAAGGAGGGCAGGGAGTCTGCAAGGCCACCACCAGCCCCTCATTATAGAGTCACACTTCTGGGGAGGCTGGAATTAACCAGGGTGTGAGGATGGACACTGAGCAAAGACAGACCCAACCTCAGCCCAGTCCACCATGGTGAGGGCTGCTTCTTCCTCCCATCCCTCTACTGTGCTAGGAGTGAGTACTGCGGATCTGGAGCCTGGTGAGCCAGGTTGTCATTGCTAGGGGTTTACCTGGCCAGCAGCCCTCAGCTGTCCCCCAGTTGAATCACAAAGAGCCCAACCTTGCCAAGACAGGCCAGGCACATTTACAGCTTCCCTGGTGAATTTTTCCTAGGCTGGAATCCATTTTTAGCGGCTTCACTTGGTTGATCAATGGTTTCCTTTCAATGGTGATATTGACTTAGGAAAATAGTTCAGAATGTCAGATTCAGTTCATACTGAACTGCTCTCCGGGACCCAAAGATAGTTGTGAGTTCTCCATAGCCCAGAACACTACCAATGACAAGGGAGGGTTCTGCTTAACCTCTTTTCTTCATCATCAAAAAACTCTTTCTCTCCTTTTCTGGTGTTAAGTGCGATTTGTTTATAATTTAGTTAAGGAGCATAAAGGTTTTTAAAAATATATAAATTTTAAATATTTTATTAAGAAAAAAACATAGTAATCTTTTGGACCTCAGCCTTAATATCTTTCTGGATCTCTCTCCTTAGGCAAGGGAAACAAAAGCAAAAATAAACTATCGAGTCTGCATCAAAGTAAAAGGAAAGTGAAGGAAATCATCAGCATAACAAAAAGGTGAGGTCCACAATAAAAAGGCAATCTACTGAACGGGAGAAGATATTTATAAATATGAAGAGCTCATACAACTCAACACCACAAAAACAAATAATCTGATTAAAAATAGGCAGAAGACCAGGACAGACATTTTTCCAAATACATGGACAACAGGAACATGAAAAGATTTTCAGCATCACTCATCATCAGGGAAATGCAAATCAAAATCACAATGATGCATTAATTCACACCATTCAGAATAGCTAGTATCAAAAAGACAAAGAAATGATAAACGTTGGTGAAGATGTGGAGAAAAGAGGACTCTTGCACACTGTTAGTGGGAATGTAAATTGGTACAGTTACTCTGGAAACTATTATGGAACGTCTTAAAAAAATTAAAAATACAAGTACCATATAAGCCAATAATTCTATTCCTGGGTATTTACCTGAAGAAAACAAAAACACTAATTCAAAAAGATATATGCGCTCCTATATTTACTGCAACATTATTGGATATAGCCAATATATGGAAGCAACCTAAGTGTCCATTGATAGATGAATGGATAAATAAGATGTGATATATATATAATGGAACAGTAGTCAGCCATTAAAAAGAATGAGATCTTGCCGTTCACATCAACATGAATGGACCTAAAGGGTATTATGCTAAGTGAAGTAAGCCAGACACAGAAAGACAAATATCATATGATTTCACTTACATGTGAAATCTAAAAAACAAAACAAGTCAACAAAAAAACAACAACAAAAAAGAGAAACACACTCATAAATATAGAGAAAAAACTGGTGGTTACCAAAGGTGAGGAGGGTGGGAGGATGGGTGAAATGGGTGGAGGAGATTAAGAGGTACAAACTTCCAGTTATAAAATAAATAAGTCACAGCACACAGAAAAGTACAACATAGAGAATGTAGTCAATAATATTGTAATACATTTAATTATCATCAGCATTTCATAATGTATGTAACTGTTGAATCACTACATTGTACACCCAATTTTTGGACTAAATATTCAGCACAGTTTTGTGTGGCATAGAAATGCAGATGTTAGCTAAGAAAAATTCCCCTCCTCCCTGAAGCCTTCTCACCCAACTGCTCCCATCTAGTTCCTCTCCTCCCTTCATTCTTCCACTTTGTAGAGATTGTTATAATATCCTCCATAATATAATGTGTTGTTCATCCATGTCTACCCTTTCCAGAGTCTGAAAGGCTAGGACCACATTGAATTATCTGTACCAACTCAGTACTGTACCTAGCACAGGGGATAAATTCAATAAATATTTGCCAAATGAATGACTAATTATAACTAGTTTCCACAGATTTTCCTCAATTTACAATGGGGTTACATCCCAATAAGCCCATTGTCAGTTGAAAATATTGTAAGTCAAAAATGCACTTAATGCACCTAAATTACCAAACATCATAGCTTAGCCTTACCTATCTTAAACATGCTCAGAACACTTACATTAGCATACAAGTGGGCAACAGCATCTAACACAAAGCCTATTTTATAATAAAATGTTAAATATCTTATGTAATTTAGTGAATACTGAAAGTGAAAAACAGAATGGTTATATGGCTACAGAATGGTTATAAGTGTGTTGGTTGGTTATCTTTGCAATTGCGTGGCTGACTAGGAGCTGTGGCTCACTAACACTGCCCAGAGTCATGAGAGAGTATTATTACTGCATAAAGGTAGCCCATGAAAAGGTCAAAACTCAAAATTTGAGGTACGGTTTCCACTGAACGTGTATCACTTACCTGCTGTCGTAAAGTCGAAAATTTTTAAACTGAACCATCGTAAGTTGGAAACTATATTTAGAATTTAGCAGTATACCTGGCAATTTAGTTAATCATCTCAATTTGAGGAGGTGGGTATTCCTCTCATCCCCATTGTAAAGAGTGGGAGAGAGAGGTTAAATAGTAGCTAAAAACCTGAGTCAGTTTGTACTTGGCTTGATTACAGAGCTTGAGTTCTAGCTACCACACCACATGATAACAGATGAATGTTTATCCCTCCCATTGCATGCAAATGAGAAATTTATGCTTCCGTTTGGGGTTAAATAAAAACAGTTTTACAAAATCACTGGGTATACTGGGTTGTGACAGTTATTCAGAGCCTTTGGGGAGACCTAACACAAATTGTAAAATGCATTGAGGCTCTGTTATATTTGTTGAAACTTTTTTGCATTGGCAAAATTCAAAATGTGTAAGCACACACTTTGGATATGCATTAATTTTGTCTTCAGAAAAGTGCATCAATCTGTGGTATCCAAACCCACAAAGATAGTAATAATGTTGTTTTACCATCCAGGCTCTGCAATAGACAAAACTCTTCCTAGCAGCTTCTCTTATTAGCCATATGCCTTTGAACAGCCAATACAATTTCTCTGACCCTCACTTTCCTCCTCTGTAAAGTGGAAATATTAATAGTGCCTTCCTCAGAGGGTTGTTCCAAGGAATAAGTGAGATGACACTTAGGAAAAACTTAGCACATTAACTGGTACATGTTTAGGAGTTTAATCAAAGATGGGCATCTACATGACATCAAAATACCTAAGTATCATTGAATACCTATTCAAAGTAAATAAAAATTAGCAAGGATAATATAGAGAACACAAAAAACATAAAAGAGAAAAAAAATCTGTTCAATAGCACTAAACTGTACATTTAAAAATAACTAGAATGGTAACTTTTATGTTATGTATTTTTTGCCACAATAATAAAAAAAAATCTCTCCATTATCCTCAGTGTATATCATAATGAGAAAACAAAAAGTAAAAGAAAACAAACCTTCTATCACTGTAGAAATTTCTAAACTATCTAGAACAATATATACTATTTATTTTCATGAATGTTAAAATTTAATACAGTGAAAATTTTTCATTAGAATATTTTTGTGTGTCAAATAATGATAATATCCAAACAAATTTTTATTGATGTTTCTAGGACTTTTTCATATCTTCTTTATATTCTCAAGAATTAAGTAGGCTCCCACTAAAATTTTTACATATTCTAATATTTAGGATGTTAATTTTTTCAAAGCACATTTTAAAATCACATTTTCTTTGCAACCCTTCTAAATTGATATTTCCCACAATCTGTAACAAAACACAAATCTGAATCTGAGGCGGTGCCTTGCTGAGGGTTTGTTGGTGCCTGTCTAAGAAAGATGGGCTTTCTTGGGCTCAGAAAAAGAAGAGCGGAGCTACAGAGTAAGAGCGTGGCACAGGCAAAAAGCTGGCTGGTTCCAGCCTATGGCTACGGAGTCCCCATTTCATGTGCCCTTCCTGCTTCCCCTCTAACACAGTGAATTGCCACAAAGAGTAGCATTTGCCATCCTGATATTTCTGAGACCTGTCCTTAAGCCTGACATCAGGCCATGTGGGGGATGTTAGAAAGTTCAAGAGAACTTTCAGTTCCTCAGAGGTAAAGGCCAACAGGTTGAGCATGGATAGTTACAGTAAGAAGGGTGGAGGGTAGCCTCCAGGCATGTTGTCTAAGAAAACAGACAGAAAGTATAAGACAGAAAATATAGACTCAGGGTGCCCTCATGACAAGCACTTAGCAATGTCAGTGGCCTTCTTTGGCAGTGTGGCCTATGGGACCAATGGCTCCTCTACTTACCCTCTGCCTTCTCTTTTCTTTGCTTTTCAAACATGATGTAGACCTGAATGATAGTGGCTGTTCCACTTCCAATGGGCATTATTTTCAGGAAGCTTGTGATCAGCATGGTGTGAAAGAGTGATGTTGCCACCCATGGTTGGTCAGCCGCAAGGAAATTTGACTGAAGGCCATTGAGTGCCTCATAAAAGAGAAAGAGAATGTGTGTGGCCAGGGGTTGGGGTGGAGGTTGGTCATTACCACCCAGATATGTGGTATCTCCAAACCTGGCTGGTGAGCAGAACTTCCTGGGGAACCCTATACATCCAAAGCCAATATATCAGATTCTCAAGAGATATAGCTCAGAAACCTGTGATTTGAAAAATAACAAAAAACAAAAAACAAGTTCTGATGATGAGCCAGTTTAACAACAACTGGAATGGTATCTACATCCAATTCAATAGGATCATCATAATAAGAGTGAATGTGCTCAAAGGAATGATAGGATTCCTGATGGTACTTCCTAAACATAGCCATTTATTTACCAGTATTATGGGACACATTTTTATTGAGCACCTATGTGTCAGCAATGGCAGTAATGAAAATAAACATAGCCTTTACTCAGACTACTTACCGTAGACTAAAAGAGACACCATGTATTCTCGGGCTCTTGACTTTGTTCTTCTGTGTGAGGACATGGAGACAGTATACCCATCCTTTTCTTGAATAAAGTCAAACCAACTGCTTAGCAAAATGTAAATCAAATGGCTTATACCAACTGTATGACAAATGCTAAGTCATACATTTGCTAAGTAATATGGGACATTCAAACATTAAATTAAAATACTATATATGATTTAATGGCAATAACCATAATTTGTTAAACACCTACTCTGTGCCAGGCATGGTTAGACATCTTCACATTTAATCTCCAAAATAACGTGGGGCCTGCCTGCCTCCAAAGTTCTTTGCAGTGCTGCTGTTCCCCCTTAACAACCATGTGAGTTGTCTTACATATCCCTTCTGACTGCAGATCTGTCACTCAGTTGCCTTGCAATGTTGGCCAATTTACCTAATTTTTCTGAACCAGTTTTCTCACCTAGAAAACTGGGGAATATACAACTTACTTTGCAGAGTTACTGCAAAGTGAGGTGAAATACTGTTTCTAAGGTATCAAAACAGCTGCTTGATGCATAGCAGGTGCCCAGTCAGTGCTAATTCTTTCAGGTCCCTAACTATTCTCTCCTGTCAGCTGGCACCCATCTTGTGAGATTCATTCACACTAAACAGGAATTGGAACTGAAATTCTCAGTTTCCCAAAGGTTATATATATCCGCCACAGGTGACACATTTATGTAAAGGAGACATGCCACAGATGTAAAGTGCTGGCATCACACAGCATGTGAAAAACACCACATACATGGCCACAGGCATTAGGTGTTGGGAAGTTTGGGGAGGAACAAAGACACTGTGGACTTGGTAGCGTCAAAAGTTCAGACTAATAGTGAGATTTGATGACAGGGGTTTCAGATGCATTTTAAAAAGGGAGAAAGTAGGCAGGTTCTCTTACATCAACCACTTAAGAGTTGTGCTGTGCTATGAAAAGCAACGACTCTCCTTTTCCTCTCTGCCATCTGCCTGGCAGCTGCAAAGTAGCAACCATACGTGAATGCATCGCCATCCATGTTGGCCAGGCATGTCCAAATTGGCAATATCTGCTGAGAGCTCTATATTGCCTGGAACATGGCATCCAGCCTGATGGTCAGGTGCCAAGTGACAAAACCTCTGGGGGAGGAGATGACCCTTTCAACACCTCCTCCAATGAGAAGAAGTCCTGGCAAGCATGTGCCCAGGGAAGTGTTTGTTGATCTGGAACCCACAGTCATTAATAAGTCTACACTGTCACCTACCACCAGCTCTTCTACCCTGAACAGCTCATCACAGGCAAGGAAGATGCTACCAATAACTATGCCTAAGGGCACTTCACCATTGGCAAGGAGATCACTGACCTTGTTTTACACCAAATTTAGAAACTTGCTGATCAGCACACAAGTCTTCAGGGCTACCTGTTTTTTCCATAGTTTTGGAGAGGAACTGGTACTAGGTTCACCTCCCTGCTAATGGAACGTCTCTCTGTCGATTATGACAAGAAGTCCAAGCTCGAGTTCTCCATTTACCCAGCCCGCCTTGTTTCCATAGCTGTTAAGCCCTACAACTCCGTCCTCACTCCCCACACTACCCTGGAGCACTCTGATTGTGCCTTCCTTGTAGACAATGAGGCCATCCATGACATCTGCCGTAGAAACCTCAATATTGAACTCCCAACCTACACTAATCTGAATAGGTTGATAGGTCGAATTCTGTCCTCCATCTCTTCTTCCCTCAGAGTTGATGGAGCCCTAAATGTCGACCTGCCAGAAATCCAGATAAAGCTGGTGCCCTACCCTGCATCTACTTCTCTCTAGCCACATATGCCCCTGTCATTTCTGCTGAGAAAGCCTACCATGAACAGCTTTCAATTGCAGAGATCACAAATGCATGCTTTGAGCCAGCCAATCAGATGGTAAAATGTGACCCTTGCCATGGTAAATCCATGGCTTGCTGCCTATTGTACCATGGCAAGGTAGTTCCCAAAGATGTCATGCTGCCATTGCCACCACCAAGGGCAAGTGTGCCATCCACTTTGTGGACTGGTGCCCCATTCACTTAAAAGTTGGCATTAATTACCAGCTTTCCACTGTGGTACCTTGTGGGGACCTGGCCAAAGTATAGTGAGTGAGTTGTGTGCATACTGAGCAAAACCACATCCATTGCTGAGGCCTGGGCTCACTTGGAACACAAGTTTGACCTGATATATGCCAAGCGTGCCTTTTTTCACTGGTATGTGGGTGAGCTAATAGAGGAAGGAGAGTCTTCTAAGGCGAGGAGGAAATGGCTGCACTTGAGAAGGATTATGAGGAGGTTGGTGTGGATTCTGTTGAAGGAGAGATGAAGAAGAAGAATCCTAAAGTTAAAAATGTCACAAAGGGGGGCGCCTGGGTGGCGCAGTCGGTTAAGCGTCCGACTTCAGCCAGGTCACGATCTCGCGGTCCGTGAGTTCGAGCCCCGCGTCAGGCTCTGGGCTGATGGCTCGGAGCCTGGAGCCTGTTTCTGATTCTGTGTCTCCCTCTCTCTCTGCCCCTCCCCCGTTCATGCTCTGTCTCTCTCTGTCCCAAAAATAAAAAAAAAAAAAAAAAAAAAAATGTCACAAAGGTACTGCTTTTATAAGGAAGCTTATTCTGTTTTAAACATTGAAAAGCTGTGGTCTGATCAGTTAATTTGTACGCAGAAGTATATATTCTCACATACAATTACTGACCTATGCTTTAAAACATGACACTTTGTTACAGATTCAAGCTGTCCATTTCTCTTATGGGTTTGAATAAAGTATTCCCTATCTTAAAAAAATAAAAATAAATAGCAAATAAAAAGAAAAGCATGTGATTCAAGATAGACATGGAGGTGAAAAAGCCCAGGTGTGCTCAGGGGTCAATGAGATGCCAGGATGCGGGGGTATAGGATTTGTACAGAGGTTTAAGACAAGCATAGGACTTAAAAGTTCAGACGGGCCAAATTATCAGTGATCTAGAATGCTGGTATAAGGAGACAGGTGATAAGGAGCCATGGTTTCTTGAGCAGTCAACTAACAGGGTAAAAGCTATGGGCTGGGGAATATTTGTCTGGAAGTTATATACCTGATGGAATGGGTGGGGCAAAGTAGAGGTCAATTGCAGGTAGTGGATGTGCCCATATTTAAAGGATTCTCAGCTGGACTCCTTCAACCCTGACTTTATGATTTATTTTAAGTCACCATTTTGGGGTCTGCCTCCATTTATTCCCTATCCTTCATCCAAGCCGAGTATGGCCAAGGCCTTTGTCCTTCAGACTCAAAGTTTTATGATCATCTTCTACTCTTTCCTATCCCGTAGTACACATATCCATCTAATTGCCATTCACATTGACAACCTCACTCATTCATTTCATTTTAATAGTGTGCTTGGCATCATACCATAAACATATGTCATCTGTGTGCTGGCGTCTCCATCCATGATGCCAATCCCTTCTTCTAGACTTGTGTCATTTATCACCTGGTTGACTTGTGCCTCTTCTATTTGGGAATCTATTTATCAAATATCACTAGCATTCCAGCTAATGAACAACGCACACAGAAATAGACTATTAGTGCCAGATAGAGTGTTAAAAGTCATCTAGTCCAACACTTACAATTTATTAAAGAGGAAACTGAGGCTCTGAAAGGTAAAGTCACTCTAGACAGTAGACGAACATTTTAAATCCAGGTCTGCTGATCTCTGCAGCTGTTCTTAACATTTGTTATATTATCGCCGTAAGTGATTACGGTGTATGACAATTCCACTAGCCAATGAAGCACAAAACCAAGACCTGCAGAGCTAGAAATAGAGTCTAAACTTGCTGCTTAATAAAAATAAGAAATCCTCATTTACATTTACAAGAAGGTAAAATACTCATCAGCCTCCTTCCATTAGAGCCAACAGCCACAACCCAAAGAATCTCACAAAAAGACTAATAACTCAGGGAGTAGGAAACTATCACCCATGGGCCAAACCAGCCAACTGCCTGCTTTTATAAACCATGTCACAGTAGGTGTGGCTTGGATCACAACCACACCCCTTCATTTACATATTGTCTATGGCTGCTTTTGAGCTAAGATGAGAGTTGAAGAGTTGTGACAGAGACTGTATGACCTACAAAACAGAAAATACTTACTTCTTTTTTCTTTTACAAGTTTTCTGAACCCTGGATTAGAACATTTTAGTTTTATGCAAAGCAAAAATGAATTCCATATTTGGGTGAGGGTTTTCTGGGAAAGCTATCCAAGGTGGTAGCTGGCTGGCCTAGAGTTTAGCACCACAACTCATTGTAGTTCTTAATTCCTACATTGGGTCCTAAGTTTTGAGCTCCTTTGATACCAATTCAGCCCAAGTCTTTTTCTACCTGTTCAGGCAGAAGCCCATAGATATAATTCCACCTGTCAGCAATCCCTCATAACCTAGTAGTCTCCCAACAGGCCTCCCTGCCTTCAGTCAAAACGTCCAAGCTGCATTCTCCATAGCTCCCAGTGCTCCTCACTGTAAGCTAACTACAGGGCACATGCCAAGCCAGGCCTCCCTTCCCATGTAAATTGTTCCAGTGGCCCCCACTGCCTAGGGTAAGGCTGCTTTACCCCAGCTGCACATCAGAGTCTTGGGATGGTTTTTATAAGTATAGATGTCCTGGTATCACCTCAAAAGTACTAAATCTGAAAAGTACATACTCTTTTGAAGCCCTTAAGAGAGGGCTTCCCTGCCTGTCCTATCTGAAGGAGAATGCTCCCATTGGTCTCTGTCCTATTCAATCCTATTACCTTGTTTTATTTTTTTAATAGCATTTATCAGGGTCTGACAGATTAGAGCTGCTTGCTTCTTTATTGTCTGTCTTTTCATCAAATAATATGAGCTTCCTGAGTGTAGACTGTGTCCCAGGTACCAAGAACAGTGTCTGACCTACAATAAGGATCCAAAGATATCTGTGAAATTTTTTTGGGTAGTCTTCCTTCATCTGTCCTTGGCTAACCTGTCCCCACATCCAGGTTCCTCTAAACCACCCACTTAGAGTGGTCCCAGTGCACAACGCTGCCTCAGTACTGTCATGCACCGAGTTGCCTGGAATGTCCACATTTGCCTGCTGAGTACATGACTGCTCTTCCACAAGCCACTGCAAAGTTGCCTCTCTGTTCCCTGACTCCGGTAAGCAGAGGTGAGCCTACACCTTTCAGCTTCATTACACATCTTCCCACTGTTAGGATTATTTAACACATAAAGACCTCCTACCACTTAACTGGAGGCTCCCTAAGGGCATTCATTTTTTAATCCCAGAACCTAATACTTTACTCAGCAATATCAAACCTTAAATAAATGTTTTTTGAATAAACTAACAGATGGGTGGAAAAAGAAGGAAAGGAAGCAAGGGAGGAAAGGGAGAAGGAGACAAGGAGAGGAAAAAAGGGAGAGAGGGAGGAGAAAAAGAGAGAGAAGAGAAGATGAAAAACCACCTTGTGTTCACGGTGGTTTGTTGCTAAACCAGCAGATGCTGTAATGTAAAGCTGAGTGGTCAGCTCCAGACACATGATCTACTCAGTGATTTCTTTTGAAGACTCTACTGTTTGCTACTGCAACGTTTTCTTGAAGATGCTGCCACAAGGAAGAAAGGATGGGCCTTCCCAACCAGACTTGGGGGATGTTTTAAAAGCCTTTATTTGGGCACCTCCAGTCACAGACTTGGTAGTGTGGTGGAGGAGAGCAGCAGAGAAAACAGTTAGTGGAGACTGAACAGCCTCAAAATTACCTGGTTTCAAATGTGTTTATACATCCCCTGCTCCTTTCCAACACATTTTCAAGGCCATCTGTGGCACTGAATGTTTTAAAGTAAAGGTTTTATGACACCTTTAAAGTATACCTATGTGAGAGGCTAATTCAGGAATATTTTTCTAAGGTGGGGAAGCAATCAAAATTGTTTTTCTCTATAATGAAACATGGCCTTCTCTAGTAAATAGTAATTTTCACTTGGGTTAGGGATGCATAGAAGAGGAGAGAGAGACTGCAGTTGAGGAATTTGCATGTACTTGGAAAGGGCATTTCGCATATGGCTATTTGTGATGATGTGCCTTTAAAAGTATAGCCCTATTATGGATGCATTTCATGAGTTAAAAGGGTGACATTTCTTCGTATTAATAAAATAGAGTTAAGTTCTAATGAGATGAACCTGACATAAATATCCAATTTTAACTGATAGAGTTTTTACATTTTTCATTGATGATAAAAAACGGCTTCCTGATTAAATGAGAAATTCTAGCAGCTTCTTAGAAGAATAGTTAGGAGGAAAAAGAACATAAAATAAAGATGTATTGCAGAGGACAGCAAAGCTATGCAAGATTTCACATTTTTCTTAAATGCACATGACAGGGCACCAGTGGAAAGCGCTGTGTGAAATGATGTACAACGAGTGAAACTAAAGCTCAGATAAGTTAATTGAACTTGCCCCCAGTCACTCTGCAAATCTGCAGCAGGGATGGGATTTGAACCCAGAGCCACTGAGTTATGATGTCATTTCTAACCTCGGGAGCACACACATTTATAGAGACATCAAGAACATCATTGCAAAGCTTAACACCAAAAAAAAAAAAAAAAAAAAAAAGAAAAGAAAAAGAAAAAGAAAAGAAAAAAGAAACCCAAAACACAAAAAAGAACAAAAACCAAAAAACCAAACCCTGGCTGCCAAAGCTGATTTCTGTTGTTAATTCTATTGGGCTAGATCCCACGGCACTATGGTCATCTGTTAGGTTGTACCACTGACTGGTCATTCTCCTTTCAAAATGTGCAGTAAGACTGCAGTCATCTATTTTTAGAGTTTATTGTTTCTTTTAAAGCTATTTATGTCTTTGTAATTTAAAGGGGGAAAAGCTTGCTAAATCATGTACAGTTAAATTTTTCTAATCTAGACCTCATTAAATCCAGGATTTGTGCTAATTCCATCCAAACTGAGCTGAATTGTGTGCTATTTTTGAAGAAAAGATGAATAAGCAAATTGACAGCATAGTTAAAGAACACATTTAACCTACTTAAATTAATTATGTGTTTTTAGGTATGTTGGCAGGGAATGATTTGGAGTGAATATGCTAAATGATAGTAACAACTGCCAATATGCCACATGTCTGTGGCCAGACCAAGAGTCAAGAGATAATGTGACATATTATTGACTTTGATCTCAACGACAAACTTATGAAATGGTCCTACTTTACAGATAAGGAAACTGATAAAGATGTTATTTCATGTGTCCAAGGTATCACAGTAGGGGAGAATCAGCATTTAAACCCAGGTCTGGCTGGCATCAAAGCCTGTGTTCTCACCTTCATGCTCTATTACGATAATTCCTGGTCATCTGGGAGTCCCAGGCTTCATAAGGATATGATGAAAGGTGAGAAGCAAAACATGTTCCAAATGTTACATATGACCTCAAAGAGGCTTTGGCTCAAGAATGCCTATCTTACAGCCTATTTTTAAATCTCTTCTGTTCATAAAAGTGGGGTATCTATTCTAAACCATTTTGCTAGCAGAGTGTTTTTTGGATAACTGTATCAGAAAGCAAGGCAACCTTTTTATTTGCAAATAGATTAATTCTGGCTTCTCATCAGTTCCTCCTTAGTTGATGTTAGTGAAATTTTGTTGTATAAAGATGGAATTATCTTAACACTAATTGATAAATTATACAATCATTTTATTTGGGGCAGTATCCTGGTTGTTCCATAAATTGGTCCAGTGCAAAGCTGGCAATAAGCCTGGCAGTAGGTGCCAGCACTGTGTTAGAATCCAGACAGCTGCTAAAGGCAGTGCCGCACAGAGCTATGTTGGAGCCTGAGGTGGAAGGAAAAATAAGCAATACTGATCATGTCTTAATTTAAGATTTCAATATTTTCTTCATCATGGATTTTTTGTTTTAATTTTTATTTTTAAAATAATGCATTAAGATATTACTTATCTTAGGGCACCTGGGTGGCTCAGTCGGTTAAGCATCCTGCTCTTAGTTTTGGCTCACATCATGATCTCATGGTTCATGAGTTCAAGCCCCAAGTCAGGCTCTGTGCTGGCAGTGCAGAACCTGCTTAGGATTCTGTCTCCCCTCTCTCTGCCCCTCCCCTGCTCATACTGTCTCTGTCTTTCTCAAAACAAACAAACAAACAAACAAACTTAAAAAAAAGATATTACTTATTTTAAAAAAGGATATTACTTACCTTGATCGCTTCTGAGTTTTGATCACCCCCTTAAATGCTGCATCTGAGACCAGTACCTCACTTGCCTCACCTTACTCCCAGTCCTGGATGGTCTGGATGTGACCAACAGAGTGTTCTTAAAAATGGAACATTTCCCATGAAAATCAGTATTTCTAACATCCCTTGTAAAAACTGGAAAAAATGGCAACATTGGACTTGCCTTTTCATATGGCAAAAGGTGGCTTTATCCAAGTGGCGGCTGCCTCGACTGGAGAGTAACTGCTGATTTCTCAGCATCCCCCACCACTTCCTGACTGGTTCAGTTACTGCCTGACCCCTGTAGGACTTGAGTTGAGTATTCTGGGGCTAGACCAAATGTACAAATATTATTCTCTAACATTCAGGAAACATGTTTTGCCATAGCCTATAATATTCCTTCAGGATTACCAATGTGCCACTCTTGACATTAAATCACAAGTTAAGATCACTGTCAGCAAAACCCTGAAAATAACTCCATGGACCAGCACTGAGGATCACAGATCACAACGCTGAGGGTGCACTTCATGTGTTTCCTATGCAGAGCCAACTACTTTTTGCATATCAAGGACTGAAGTACTTTCTATCATTGCTAATATTTTTTGAGCACTTAACAATGTGCCTAACTCTATGCTGAAAGCTTTACATATATGATCTTATTTAGGCATCAAAAAACCACATGAGATATTCATATCCCCATTTTATAGATGTGGAAACTGAATTACTAAAAGGTTGAGAAAATTGGCCAAGAATACATAGCTGGTAGATGGAAGAACTTGCATTCACACCCAGAGGAATGACACCAAAATCCTACTCTCTTTACCACTACACACACTCATTCTGTGGCCTTCTGTTGTCTTTAATAACAGACATTCCACTTGTTAAATTTGCTAATTGCTCTTTGCTATCAATGGCACTAATATTTCACAAACACACGGAATTTGAACCAAGTGTACACAACAGCTGCCTATTGTATTAAATTAACTTTAAGAGCCTATCTTCCTTGTTTTTGTGTCTTTTTTTCACAGCAGATTAATTTTTCAAAGGTTAATCACATGACACTTATTTTAATTATGCTTCTCTAGTCACGACAAATGACAGCATTTGACTTCTCGTTGCCTTCCTTTGTATTGTGTGACCAATGAGATTATTAATAAATGCCTTTTTATTATGTAGTCATGCTGTAGGTGCCCACAGGGCACGGGCCAGCCTCATGTATTTTATTCTGGGTGCAGTGTCAGCAGGGCCTTGCGGATTTGCTAATGAGCTAAATCTGGTTAGTGCCACATGCCCTGGACTGCCAGGCATCTTTTAAATACATCACTGCTCTCAGAGACTCAGCTGGGTTCAGTTTGAGAGAGATTAACTTCCTCATTCCAATTAGCAGAGAGTCATATTGTTGGAGGGAGAGCTCCTTATGTAGCCCCAAACCCAGAGCGCTCTTAATGATGAACCAATGGCTGGTCAACAAACCCAGATTTAGAGAAGGATGGCCTCAAGAAAGGATTTTGATGTTGTTGTTGTTGTTGTTGTTGTTGTTGTTGTTGTTGTTGTTGTTACTATTATTTAATTACTTGTTTTGTGTATGCCTTAGAGGTCACCAGGGAGAGGCTTTTTCTTTTCAATGTGGAAAACATATTGACTGCTATCCAGCATGATGGAAAATTAAAAGGCAAGGGACTGGGGAATTTAAAATAAATGTAAAATTGAGTATTTATAATCCTTGACCACATTCCTCTACCTCAAAATACTGGGTATAAACGTTATTCTAAATCCCATGTTTTATTTTTTCAGATAATAATAATAGCTAACAGTTATTGAGCACATATAGAGTCAGACCTTTATAACTGCTTTATGAGTATGAATTAATTTAATCCTCATAATAACTCTTGGACAGAGATATAATTATCCTCCCTCTTTGTACTATTTCAGACAAAATGTGTAAAATAATGTCTCTGCTCATCTTGTGTTTTTGTCCTTTCACTTATCTTGTTCTTGAGTTGAATTAACATTTTAAACTATGAATATTGTAGTCCATGATTTTGTCCAAAGGGCAAGTGGACAATTATTTTAAAGTGGAATGTTTTGGAAGATGAAAGCCAGGCCCTAATCAGGCCTCTACAAAGATACTACAGATGTACAGAAAAAAATAGAGAAGTTCCACAGACATAGACAAGCAAGAAAAAAAAAGGTGCCTCTTCTCAAGTACAATTTCTGATGAGAAAAAGATGTGCAAAAAAATAGCCTGAAAATCAAGAAAAGAGTAGAAATGCACATCTTTCTTTCATTTAAGATTAAAAATGATTCAGAAAAACAAACTTGAAAATATGCTCAATAGTAAAGAAAAAAATATCCTTTTTAGATTAAAATTATCTCACCATAGCTCTGTAGTAAAACAAGCACACTGCCCCATCTAAAGAGAACTCCAGAGGTATTCCTGAATAGAAATCAATGTGCACACCCTAACCACAAAGCCCATCTAAAAATCAATGAGGTTTTTTAAAAGAACTTGTTTTACAAGAGAATGTATTCTCTGCAAGCCATGAAAACCGAAGGAGTTATATTTGGGGGTCGGATAAATCTTTTTTTGAAAGTAATACCCCACACTTTAAGTATTATAATCTTTGTTTTAACAGAAGGCAAAGATAAGAAAGGATTCTAAATGTATAAATGCTCTCTGAAGCTGTAATTGTACACATATGCACACACACACACACACATACACACATATAATGGCTTTAAAATGGCCTTCCTAACTAGAGGCAGCCACAGGCAAGACATGCTATGGGAAAGGGCTTGAATGGACATGTAAAGTGTTCATAAATGTGCTTTTTCAAGAGTGTAATTGCTTCCTTATCCTTATTGTCTGCCAGGGAATCAGAATGGCTGGTACGGGGCATACAGCAGAGCAAACAAAGGATCCACTTGAAAAATTATAAAAAATTTGGTGGGTGTGTGTTTGCATATAGGCAGGGGGTGGAGCATTGGTTTGTGTGGTAGTTGGAGGTAGGGGATACGCGCACCAAAACCAACCAAAAAAAATTCCCACAGATCCCAGAATCTCACTTTCGCTCTCTTATAACCCATAGTTAATTTTACCAAAGAAACCTATTAGTTCCCTGTATTTCTGAAATGGGACTTACTCATCATTTGGGTCCCAATGACGATTACTCATCATTTCTTTTTTCCTTATTAAAAGCAGCCTCAGAAGGATTTACCAAGTGAGGAATAAAAATGTCTCCTTTCTAAGGGTTGGCACTACATCCACTGTATGGCCCCACCTCTCTCTTGAACTGGGCCGTGGCTTCTCCTTCATGCTGCTCTGGACTACACAGGGGACTGATAACCACCTCTGGCCCTCTCCAAGCTGCCTTTGGCTCAGTGGCCTGTGGGCCTTTGGAGGGCCACAGCTGAATCTTGCTCATCCATGTGTTTCCTGAACAAAGGACACAGATGCTACAAGGTTAGCAATGCTTTGCTAAATAAAGATCTAACTCCTAAAAAATGTGTTTATTAAAACTGATAAAGAGGAAAGCAGAAATGTTTATGATAGCCATTAGTCTGCAAAACTTTATTTTTTAAATCAGGATAATTTTTTTCATCATTAATATGTTGTAGAACATCATTTTCCAACTAATTAATAAATATCTAAGGTATGAGTAATTTGCCTGAAGTAAGTGTTTAGGAAAAAACAACATACTAGTGCACAGGGAGGTATCTTTGATGCCTTAAAATTGAAGAGTACAGTGCAGTTGATGAAAACAGATGAGCTTATAGGCTTTTGGGCTGAGTCCTTGAGCAAGGAGATTCAGCCTGAAAACCTTAGTGGGGGTGATGGCAGCACAGCAATTGGCCTTGCAGGAGTAGAAACTTCAGGCTGGAGCCATCATGGGAATAACTGAACTTTGGGACTTAGGTTTGCCACCCTCAAACTTATGTAACACTGATTTCTATCAGAAATTTAATGTGTTAATCTATAATACAGTATCTCTTAAATGTTCAGTATGTGCCAGACATAGTATTACCAATTGGCCAAGACAAGGTCCGTATCCTTCACAGGGCTTGCAGTCTAGAGGGAGACGGTAGGGAAATCACTACCTTAGATTCTCAAGGTGTGGTTCCCAGATCAGTAGCATCAACATTGCCTGGGAGCCTGCTGGAAATGCATGGTTAGTCCCTACCTGAGTCATGCTAAATCAGAAACTCTGGGGTGGGATAATTTGTGGTCTAATAAGCCCTCCAGGTGATTCTGATGTACTTTACAGTTTAGAACCAATGGCCTGAAGACCAATTACAGGCAGTGGTTTTTCAACTCTGGTTGCATATTAGAATTACCTAATGCACACCTTCCCATACCAATTAAACAGAATCTCTATTCATTAGCACCATCTTCTTTAATCACCTTTTCCATGTACCTGGGTTTAATCATACCATTATAACTATGACCATGCCAGAGATGCTACTGACATTTACTATGTCCAACACTCTCCCTGAAATTTCTTCCATTATGTTTTTCTTAGATGCACTTTCTATTTTTAGCTCTCAGTTTAACTGAAGATCTAACTTCATAAGAATTATTTCAGATGTTCAAGAAGTTCCAAATGTCCCTAGACATCTTTCATTATCAACTGCCTGATTTTCCCTTTTGAGTTTTATTTCTCTAGCTTGAAACTTTTTTCCCTGTTCAGATGAAATTCTGCTGACAGAATAAACAATAATCAGTAGTTGCAGTTTATGAGTAAAGATTCTAATATAGAAGTGCTGAATGGAAGATATTAATAAGGATTCAAAGGGTAATTACAATTTAAGTTTCCTTGTTTTTGGCTGGAATGATGCTATCAAGTCAGTGTGGTAAGCCTGGTTATCTTGTACTGATAAAATCTGATTGGAAAGCAGCTCTGCTCACCACAATGCCACCAAGGCAACTAATCACCAGGGAAATGCAAATCAAAACCACAGTGAGATATCACCTGACACCTGTCAGGATGGTTAGTATCAGAAAAAGAAAAAAAAAAAAAAAAAAAAAAAGACAACAACTGTTGAGAGGCCATGGAGAAATTAGAGCTATTGCACACTGTTGATGGGAATGCAAAATGGTGCAGCCACTACGGAAAACAGGGTGGAGGTTCCTCAAAAAATTATAAATACAACTACCAGGCCCCACATCACTCATCATCAGGAAAATGCAAATCAAAATCACAATGATATATTACCTCATACCAGTCAGAACAGCTAGTATCAAAAAAGACAAAGAAATGACAAGTGTTGGTGAGGATGTGCAATCCCACTTCTGGGTATTTATTCGAAAGAACTGGTAGCAGGATCTTGAAGAGATATAGAACTCCTGCATTCATTGCAATACTATTCACAATACCCAAGATGTAGACACAACCTAAATGTCCACTGGCAGATGAATGGATAAACAAAATGTGGTATAAACACCCAATGTAATACTATTCGGCCTTTAAAAATAAGGAAATTCTAAAATATACAACATGGATAGACCTTGAAGACATTATACTATGTAAAATAAACCAGTCATGGAAAGACAAATACTACTTGATTCCACTTATATGAAGTATCCAGATAGTCAAATTGATAGAATCAAAAAGTGAAGTGATAATTTCTGGGAGGTGGGAGGAAGGGGAAATGGGAAATCACTTACCAACAGTCAAGTAAGATAAATAAGCTTTAGAGCTCTACTGACGATATTTTATCTATAGTCAACAACTGTATTGTACACTTAAAAATTTTAAAGGAGGTAGATGTTATGTTAAGTGTTTTTATCACAACAAAAACAAAAATTTGATTTGCATTTATGATAAATAAAGAAGTCTAAAAATAAATTAATAAAGCATGGTACATTAAAAATCTTTCAAAACATGGTATTTATGGAGGGGGGTGTAGTAAGTCGCGTCCTTGGTGGTTAAAAAGTTTACAAAACACTGTTTGGTGCTATCAGTCATGTGAAACTGAAAGAAAATGGCAGTTCTGAGGGTACTGGGTATGTATGGAGAAGGAAGAAGGGGCTAGCTAAATACTGAGCCACAGAGAAGAAGAGGGTCCTTCCACCCTGCTCCCCTTACCAGAACAAATGAAGGTTGGAGCTTATGTGGAACCTGACCAATGCAGGGTTCCTGAGCTGGGCCATGTTGGGGAAGTCTGTTGCCTAAGGTTTTAGTAGGAGTCTCCAGGGTATAGTTACTAGTAGCAGGAGTCCATGGGAGCACCAGGTCAGAACAAGGAAGAGAGGTCAGGTCACAAGTTTGTATAGAACTGGACAGAGAGGAAGACCTTAGAAATGAAGTCAAGGAGGGATGATAATAAAAGAAGTTTAAGTTGACTCTTGGAATAGCAGAGCTAACAACTCTCTTAGGGAAAAAGGTATAGGACTACTCTAGATCCTAAAGACAAATTTATCAGTTTCCTTTATGAGCTAGCCCTGAATGGCTAAATCAGACACCTTAACACAGAAGAGCCCTCCTCAATCTGGGAAAGAAGACCTATACAGACTTAGGCCCCATTTGAGTAGCTGTGGACAAACCTACCAAGATGTGAGCCTTGTCTCTGAATGGATACTATTGCTCACTGGGGATTTTACTAAAATGATCAGATTCATTTTGCTTGGGTTTGCAATTGCAATAATGACATTATTTAAAATACCACCCATAAAACAGCTATCATCATCTGATTCATTTTTTGACATGTGCTTATATTTTGTGGTAGTTTGAAAGAAATAGCAGTGAAGTTAATGCCTCATTACCTGGAACCTCTAAGGTTAGATCCTCCAACCTAAATCGAATCACAAAAATACATTTACAGCTAATTCACGTATTAGAACATCTTCCATCAATCATTATTTGTGCACTCAGAGATTTGCATACATCTTGTATACCACCCAAACTCCTCTCCTATCGAGCCATCCAGTTTTCAGCAAATGCTTCACAGTCACAAAGCAAAAGTACAGGAAATATGGCTGGAAACTGCAGGGTGAAAAAGAGCCTGACTTAAACTGGAGGCATTCCCTCAACCACCATGTGAGGGCCGGAATAAGGTGAAGTTTTAAATCTAAAGGGACAAGGTACACAACTTAATTTCTCTGTGTCTCAACTTTTTCAATTGTTAAATGAGAGTAATACTTCTGCATGTACCTCATAGGCTTAAGTGTTAACTAAGAATTATCATGGTTCTACATAATGATGGTAATACGTCTTCAGTTGGACTCAAAGAAGTTGTACTCTTTCAGCTCTTTTCCATCACAATGTTATATGAAAGAATTCTGACTATATTTTGGAGAACCTGGTGACCAACTCACATAGACAGAGAATTTAAGGTTAGAGAGGTAGAAAACATGCCATTTTGTAGGATGCGCTGAAAGAAAACGAACCTCCTATGGAAATCAATATGAATTTCTCAGCTAAAGTCAGCAAACACAAAAGTGACGTCTGAGAAATAAGGCATCAGGGACAAGATTGTATATGACCATGTGGAACAAACTGTATATAGCTCTTATTATAGGTTACAGTAATTATAGGAGTTGCCTTTACTCAATGTTCATTACATAATGTTTATTTAATTCTTCCATCCAAACTAGGAAGTAAGTATGGGGTTGTCCTTTTTAGACATGAGGAAAGTGAAGCTCAGAAAGGTAAAGTGCCTTACCTAAGGTCACACACAATGAATGAAATGGATAAGTGGCAGTGCTGGGGTTTGACCCTGGATCTTTCTGACTTCAGAGTTAATGCTCTTAAATGTTATGGAAGCTATCTTGAAAGTATGAAGTCACCTATTTCCAACATATTTTCTTCTCACCTTCAGAATTCCTTAGCTAAAGAATCCTTTCACATATAGCTATATATATGGCTACTGGAACTGGGAAGAGTACGCAATGGACTTAATATTTGTGTCGCCCCAAATTCACATGTTAAGACCTAATCCCCAAAGTGATGGTATTCAGAGGTGAAGCCTTTGAAAGACAGTTAGCTCATGAGGGTGAAGCCCTCATGGACAGAATTAGTACCTTTATGAAAGAGGCCCAAGAGAGTTAGTTCCTTCCATCATTCTGCCAAATGATGATGCAGTAAGAAGACCAACATCTATAACCAGGAAGTAAGTCCCTACTAGTCACTGAATCTGCTATTACCTTGATCTTGGACTTCAGCTGCCAGAATTGTGAGTAATAAATTCCTGTTGTTCATATCCAGTGTATGGCATTTTGTTACAGCACCTGAATAGAGTAAGACACTCTACCCAACCATTACAGTCAGGATTCAGGTATATAGAAATTCTAGTTAAAAAAAGCAAAAGAAAAACAAAAAACAAGGATTCAGGTATATAGAAATTCTAGTTAAAAAAAAAAAAACCAAACTGGATTGACCCTGTGAATTTATCTGCTCTTCCTCTAGAAATCTCACTATCAAAGTAATAAAGGAAAAAAAAAAAGAAAATCTTAAACAACTAAGAAAATGGGAGAGTTCATCAGTGGGAAAAATGTTTCCACAAGTTAAACAGATGGAGAAGTGGTACCTGATGGCACAGGAGAAAGTCCTAGCTTAGGATAAGCACAGAGGTTTACAGCTAAGGATATCAATGGTCTGGCAAAAACACAAAAACGTTGAGTCTCAAATACACCAAGAATAATGGAGATGAGAGCCAGATTAAGATGTGGAACTGGAAACACTGTAACTAATTGAAAGTTTGTCAAAGGAACAGTGAATCATTACCTCCAATTCCTCCTCTGCTCTTGCATGGACCACCTTTAAGACAGTCAGGCATCTATCCCATAGACAAAGATGTCAGAAGGTTCCTCTTAAGAAACTCTTAAGAGGGTTTCAAGAGAATATCTTCAGGGGTTTCTTTGTGGTTTCTTAGGGCTCCCCCTGTTACTGTGAGTTCTGCACTTATAACAACAGTTAAATAAAATAGTTCTGCTGGTATATAACACACATTATCAATCAGATTTTTTGTTATATGTAAGTAAATGTAAGTAAACAAGCCAAGGTAACTAGACATTTGAGGAACCCCCCTTAGAATGTTAGAGAGATACAAAAATAAACAGTAAGACATAGCCCCTAGAAAAAATAATTTGGAGGACATAAGAAACTTTAAAAAAGAAAAAACCTCTAATCAATAACCTTAGATTTGAAGAGACAATGAATCTATAGGTTGATATATGAACAGAACAATCAGGCTTCAGCTTTTGGAAGTATGTTAGACGGAATATTTTAGGATGTCCTCCCTTTATAAAACCCCTACATGATGTATAAACTTTAACACATATGCTTATCTATTGCTGAGCTCACTAAAAAAGGAAAATGCCTAAAAGAGAGTTGAAGCCATAATGTTAAGTGTATAGATTGCACAAACCAGAGTGTTAAATGAGTACAGGTTATCCTGATGGCAAATGCCATTAACCAGAAGGTAAAACTTGGGGGCTAATGGTAATATGTGGAGAATAAGACTCTATCTTATACCAGTGCCAAGTTGGAGCTGAATCTGAAAACTCCACATAAAGCCAGTATACTTTGAATACCTGGATAAAAATTTGCTTGGTACCAAGTGAGACGATATAGAAACTTGCCATCACCACATTTCTAGATAGAAAGTAATAGTAATGACAATTAATAATAATATCATCATCATCATCATCAACATCATTGTATGTCCTGAGAATTTTTAATCAAAGACCAGCTGACAGATGGGTCTGAGCTCAAATTTCTATTATGTATTTAGTTATGGGAACAACATGCTAAGAAATTCAGTAAGTGGTCCCAGTTTAATGCCCCCAACATCTGACAGAAGTAAACACTAATTTTACTTTGAGGAATGCATTATCAGCCCAGGTCCCTTGAAATATCAATTCAGTTTGACAAAATATAAGCTCATAATAAAAAATAATACCATGAACATAAGGAGGTAAGCCACCCTGACTAAGAGCAGAACCAAGCAGCCACAAAAATTAAACTGACAAATATCAGGTATTGGAATGATCACAGACTTAAAATGACTGTACATAAAATTATTGAAGTTGGTATAAACAAGGAAAAAGGATTATAAAAAATAATCAAGTGACTTATAAATAAACCAAATTAGCTTTTAACAATGGAAAACAGAATAGGTAAAATGGGTTAAATGGTAAAAAATATTCCATTTATAAAATAAATATGTCATGGAGATGAAAAGTATAGTATAGGGAAATATAGTCAATAATTTTGTAGTAATGTTGTATAGCAACAGATGGTGACTATACTTATCATGGCAAGCACTGAGTAATGTATAGAATCATCAAATCAATATGCTGTACACCTGAAACTAATATGACATTATATATTAACTATCCTACAATTAATAAATGAAATAAAAAAAAACTCATGGAGTAACTCACAAATCAGATTAGCATAGTGCTGGAACAAGTGGATATCCACATATTAAAAAAATACATATTGGGACACAAACATTACATACTTCACCAAACTTAACTTAAAATGTATTACAGACCTAAATAAAAACATATAAAATTCCTAGAAGAATATAAGATAGAAGACAATCTAGATGTCATTGAATTTGGTGATAATTTTTTAGATACAACACCAAAGGCATGATCCATGAAAGAAATAATTGATAAGATAGAGGTCATTAAAATTTTTCAACTTCTGCTCTATCTCCCTCCAGAGATCACTGTCAAGACACGGTCAAAAGAATGAGAAGAAAAGCCACAAGCTAAGAGAAAATATTTGCAAAAGACCTATCTAGTAAAAGCTAGTATCCAAAATATACAAAGAACTCTTAAAACTCAACAATAAGAAAACAACCTGACTTTAAAATGGGCAAAAGATGGAGCGCCTGCATGACTCAGTTGTTTAAGTGTCCAATTCTTGATTTTGCCTCAGGTCATGATTTCACCATCCTGAAATCCTAGCGTTGAGCCTGCTTAAGATTCTCTCCCTCCCTTTTTCTCTGCCCCTCCCCCACTTGCATGCATGCACACAAAAAATAAAAATAAATTTTTAAAAAATGTGTAAAAGTTATGAACAAAAACCTCACCAAAGTAGGTATGCAGATGGAAAACAAGCATATGAAAAGATTCTAAACATGATATGTCATCAGGGAACTGCAAATTAAAAGGAGACACTACACACCTGTTAGAATGGTGAAAATCCAAAACACTGATGCCAAATGCCAGAAGGAACTCTCATCCTTTGCTGGAAGAAATGCAAAATGGCACAGCCACGTTGAGAGATAGTTTGGCAGTTTCTTACAAAGCTAAACACATTCTTACCATACCATACAGTAATTAGGCTTGGTGGTATTTAACCAACTGAGTTAAAAACTAAGGTCCACATAAAAACCTTCACGCAGGTGTTTATAGCAGCTTTATTCATAACTGCCAAAACTTAAATGCAAACAAGATACCCAGTAGGTAATGGCTAAACAAACCATGATACATCCAGACAATGGACTATCATTCAGTGCTAAAAAGAACTGAGCTATCAAGCCATGAAAGAAAGAACATGGAGGAATCTTAAATGTGTATTACTATGAAACAAGATGGTCCGAAAAGGCTACATACCATATGATTCTGACTGTATGACAGTCTGGAAAAGGCAAAACAATGAAGACAGTAAAATGCTAGGAGCTGCAGGGAGGGAGAGATAAATAGGCAAAGCACAGAAGGTTTTTATGGTTGTGAAGTTATTCTGTATGATACTATAGTGGTGGATATATGTCATTTACATTTGTCAGAACCCACAGAATGTACAACACCAAGAGTGAACGGGACAGTAAACTATGGACTACAGGTG
This sequence comes from Panthera onca, assembly GCF_046562875.1. NCBI lineage: Eukaryota > Metazoa > Chordata > Mammalia > Carnivora > Felidae > Panthera > Panthera onca. The sequence continues at coordinate 50,851,361 of NC_138344.1, forward strand.
ATGTAGATTCATTGATTGTAACAATGTACCACTCTGGTGGGGCATGTTGATAAGGAGAGAGGCTGTTTGGGGTCACAAGGAGTATATGGGAACTCTTTGTACTTTCTTGTCAATTTTCCTGTGAACCTAAAACTGCTCTAAAAAGTAAAGTCTATTTTTTAAAAAAGTGATTACTTTTGTTTTAGGGTGGACTTAGAAAAGGCCAACACTCCCACTGAGAACAGCTGCAAATCTCAATAAATTATAAAACTCATATTTTTAAGGCATTAGAGAGCTGTGTAAGCAAGAAGACTAGAGAGATGGACCTGGAAAAGAACAACCACATATCAAAACATGTGGATGAAATTAATGCAGTACTTTTGAGAGAAATATATAACTTTAAAAGCTTATGTAAGAAGACAGGTTGAAAGGTAACAGTGTAAGCGTTCAAACAATAAGCTAAAAAAATAATATAGAATAAACAAAAGGAACTAGAAAAAATAGAGATAAGGTTAAAAACAAATTAATTAACTAGAAAATAGACCACCAACAAAGACAAAATTTGATTTTTTGAAATGACAAATAGATAAACTTCTGGCTAGACTGATCAGGAAAAGAAAGAAAATACAAATATTCCAGCAATTTTTTAAAAAAGAAACTAGAAATATGTTAGGGAATTAAAGTAATCAGAATAAAATAGTTTCTTCTCAAAAAATTTAAAATTTACATAATTTAAACACTTAAACTATTTAAAGAAATTACTAGAAAAATACACTTTCCAAAGGGAATCAAGAAATAAAAAGAAAATGAATATGTAATCTTCCAACAATGAAAACCCCAAGCCCAGATGATCTTAAAAATAAGCTTTAAAAACTTTCAAGAAGTATACTTTCACCTATATGCAAATTCTTCCAGAAATTGGAACAGAGAGTGAATACTCCCCAGTTTTTGAAAACAGTATAATCTTGATATCAAAACTAGGTAAGGACACTACAAGAGACAATGATTATAGGCCAATTTCATTTATAAACATAGACGCAAGGATCATAAAATATTGGCATATGGAAGGGCACCCAGGTGGCTCAATTGGTTAAGCATCCGACTCTTGATTTCAGCTCAGGTCATAATCTCAGTTTGTGGATAGAGCCCAGTGCAGAGCCTGCTTGGGATTTTCTTTCTCTCTCTTTCTCTTTCCCTTCCCCCACCCCTCCCCAGTTCAAGCTCTCTCACTCTCTCTCTCTCAGAATAGATAAACAAACTTTAAAAAATATATTAACAAATTAAATTCAGCAATATATAAAAAATATAATAAATCATTACCAGGTTGAGCTTATTCCATTAACTCAAGATTGGTTTAACTTCAGAAAAATCTACAAATGTAATTCACTACATTGACAGGTGAACAAGTAAAAATGAAATGATTTGAGTAGATATACAAAAATTATTTTGTAATATTTAAAATACATTAATTTTTAGTGAATTACAAGTTGAACAGAATTTAATCAACCTACTAAGGGATATCTATTAAAAAAAACAATTGCAAATATCTTATGTAAAGATTTCCTTAAACACCAAAAATAAGAGACAGATGTCCAGAGTCTCTGCTTTATTCAACATTGTATTACCAACAAACATAAAACAAGAGAAAGAAAAAGACATAAGATAAGGGGGAAAAATTGTCAATATGCACAGATGGTAAGATTGTCAAATAGAAATTCCAAAAAATTATTATTCTAGATAAGAGAATTTAGCTAGTTGATAGATATGTATTAGCATATTAATGCAATTATGTCTATATACTGGAACAGTATGTTACAAATAATATTTTTAAATGTGTCATTTCTAATAGCAACAAAAATAAAAGATACCTAATAATAAACATAAATAAGTTATCCAAATCTTTTATATAGGATTTTAAAATGAGTAATCTTTTAATAAAAGATGTTAGCTTGTTAGTTATATGTTTCTCTATTCTGTGCTTAGTGGTTGCCATAAAGAATATCACATGTATCCTTGAGTTAATGGAGATGAATATAAGTTACTACTTTCACCATTTCCATGAAAATACAAGGACCTTAGACACATTAATTCCTGAACTTTCTGTTGTATTTTTGACATGTATTTTAATTATCTTCAGATTTTAAACTCTGGAAGGCATTAAAATTTATCATTTTGTACAACCATTGTTCATTAAGATTTACACACAGATTTGTCCTTTCTAGTGTTCATTTCTTCCCATATTTCCATGTTTTTCTCTGAGATCATTTTACTTTTGCCTAAACAATTCCATTCAGTTTAGTATTTATTTTTCTTCTTAAATTAGGTTTATTGAGGGGCGCCTGGGTGGCTCAGTCAGTTAAGCATCCACCTTCAGCTCAGGTCATGATCTCATAGTTTCGAAGTTCAAACCCTACATCAGGCTCTGTGCTGACAGCTCAGAGCCTGAAGCCTGCTTCGGATTCTGTGTCTCCCTCTCTCTCTGCCCTTCCCCCACTCATGCTCTGTCTCTGTCTCTCTCAAAAATAAACATTAAAATAATAATAATAATAAATAAATAATGTTTATTAATGTGTAATTTACATACTATAAACGTTACCAATTTTAAGAGTATTTTTTCAGAATGATGAATGCTGTCAAATAATCACCAAAAACTATGTGAACATGATTACTATAAAGGGCAACAAAGTCAAAGTAGTAATCAAAATAGTTCAACCCCCAGAGATCAGTACTGGCTAGATAGAATTGAAATAGATAGGCAGACAACTAAAGCCTTATTTAGTTTGTATCACTGGGAAAGCTCTAAGTCTAGTAATAAGGAAGTCTGACTGGAATTACCACAAAAGAGAGTCACAAATTCCCAGGATTGGGGCAGTTTACAAACTCAAAGCCCCTTGAATGAGGGGGAGTCTGGATACCTTTGAGGAAGCATCCCTGTATACCATCAACAATTTAGAGTGTGTATCTTCTCCTTCAGTCTTCTCCACAGGGGCTGTGGCCTTTCATGACAGTGACTGTGCATTGAGGAAGGGGAATACTAGAGAATAGCTCTAAATTGACACAGATTCCTGGAGACTCAAAATGCCAGTCTGTGGGACACCAGTCACAGTAGGGGGTTATGGAGGTCAGATGATCAATAAATTTGGGCTCAGATCTATATCACTGCGGACATGGAGTGATCTATAGCGATCCACCTGCTTCCCACAACCATTAACGTGTGTGTGTGTGTGTGTGTGTGTGTGTGTGTGTGTGTGTATTAGCTGGTGAAAGCATCCATACTTAAAAGTCATTTAAAAAAAATAGGACAAGTATAAACTAAAGCATAGAATACATGGTTATGATATAATAGGAAATGTTAAACTTAGTCAAACATTCATGACTCTAAATATCTAAATGATGAATTTTGTATTAGAAAAACCTTTGTGTATGATGCCCTGCATTGTTCAACTCCCCACCAAACCAATCAGCACACTGATTGATAGGAGCTCTCTTTTGGGGAGCAAAAGAAAACACCAGAAATAATTATTTCAGAGCTCCACCTATATTTCACTGTCACAAAGATAGTAAAATATGCCAAGGATAGGAAATGAGATTCTAACTCTTCAGTGAAATACGAGAGATGAAACTTGATCCTTTCTCTTCAAAAATTGTGGGAACTACCTTGTCTTATAGTAGTAGGGTATTTCAATGATGATTACCAAATCTGATGCTTATTTTTAAGGCACTGTTTGAAAATTTACTTTGTTTCCTTACATCTTTCTCTCCATAAGTAGGAAGTCCATATATCCTAGTTTGTCCATGACAGTCCTATATTATATCTATGTCCAGATATCTCATCCAAGTTGAGCACCCAATACTCTATCAAAGATACCACTGTATGAGGGATACATTAAGCAATCACCCTATACTCAAGGGAGCCTTTATCCATGTGAAGTTTCATGATCTTTTTTGAAAAAATGGAAAATAAGAAACAAAAGTCTTTTCTATGAGACTGACAAAAGATCAAGTATCTTTTTAGTCAAATAAGTTAAAAGACTTAACTCTTATCCTCAGGCTTTTTAGCCCATAAAATGTGACACAGGATGAGATTCTCACCCCAGTTGTCCATAAGAGTGATTTCTTATTACAAGAGATGGACTTCAACCTCATGGTAAATTAGAAAAAACAAATGCTAAAGTCTATTTTTGCTCTCACTTTAAAACCAGTTTGGCAATAAATTAATCCCATGCTTGGCCTTTTGGTAAGTTATCTCCAAGTCAGAAGAGTGAGGGCTCTTAAGTGCCGCAGAGGTGCCAGGGGTTCATGTTCAAAGGTCTCCTTTTCACTAATATGTTGTAGGTCTTAAAGTGACATTACGGAGAACCTCTCACTGCCCATTTCACAAACTCTCATATATCAACATCTGGAGCAGAAGCAGTGAGGTCAGATGCTTCTGGTGGTGAGGCAGCCACCAGGTTCAGACTAGAACACTTGTCAGCACAAGTGAGCCATTACACGAGACAGGGACCTTCAAACTAAGGGTAGTCATATCAAATTTAGCTTTTTTTTCTTTCTATAACAATGTGTCCCTTTCTCCTTCCATTTCCCCACTTACATCAGTGAAATCTCTTCCCATCCTTCAAGATTCAGGTAGACTGATATCAAGCCAGGAAGCCTTCTCCCATCTCTTCAGTTATGACCATGTAATATTTTAATGACCATGTAATCTTTCTTAAAGGATACCTAGTCCACACATAACTGCCTCACACAACCAGCAAGTACAGGCACCTTGAGAGTAGGAGCATGTCCTATTCATCTTTGAATCACCTCAGCTCCTGTAGCACTGTCTACTATAAGAGCAAATATTTATTTGACTGAATGATGTTCACAATCTGATGCCCTTCTTTTTATTAATTTTTCTTTTATTGCAAGTGGAACCAGTGTGCTTATAATTATGGCATAAGTGTCAGCCTACTGTTGAACCATTTGGAAAGATTCTCTCAGGTATCTAGTTGAGTACTCAAACTAAAGGCACTTCTCAATTATAAAGCAGCTACTCCTAGACTTCATTTCAGTGTTCAATGGTCTTCCAAATATGATTCACAAGACGTCCGAGGAAGCAGAGTCCTTAGATGGTAACATCCAGTGCATTTAAAACATTGTCATTAAGGGGTATGTAGGTGGCTCAGTTGGGTGAGTGTCCAGCTTCAGGTCAGGTCATGATCTCATGGTTTGTGAGTATGAGCCCCACATTGAGTCCCCAGTCGGGGCTCTCCCCTGTCAGCACAGAGCCTGCTTCAGATCCTCTGTCTCCCTCTCTCTCTCTCTCTCTGCCCCTCCCCAGCTCATGCTTTCTCTGAATCAAAAATAAACATTAAAAAAAAACAAAAAATAAATAAAACATTGTCATTAAGACAATTGCGTAGCATTTGACTTAGCATACGATACATGACAAGTAAAATCACCAGGCTCTGCTACATTCACTGCCCAAGGCAAAGTATTTTTGATTATATACTTTGATTTTATGCCATTATTGATATATTATAGCACAATAAACAACAATGCACTATCTTTAAGTGTGCTCTTGGATGAACTTATATATTACACTCATGTAGCTATGATCCTGATCAAGACAGAGATTATTTCCATTGTAGAAGGCTTCCTGTGTTCCTTCCCTTGGTCAGTAACCAAGGTGAGAAAAGTAGTTACTCCTTGCCAAAAATAACCACTGTTCTCACCCTTATAGTGTAGATTGATTTTGTATTTAATTCATATGAATTAGTTAAGAGTATATACTCTTTTTTTCTTGACTTCTTTCATTAAACTTTACGTCTGTGAGATTCATTCATGTTGTTATACATCGCAGTAGTAAGCAGATATTATCAAACAGTTTTGATAAAGTAATTTAAAAGTAATTTAAAAGCAATTTTTCCCATTTTACACCCTTTCTAACACTGTATGAGAGTTCCATTGTTCTGCATCAACTTGCTAACTTGATAACACTTATTATTGTCAATTCTTTTAATTTTAGCCATTCTAATGGGTAATATAGCTATCTCATTATGATTTTAGTTTATATTTCCCTTATAAATAATAAAGTTGATCCATTTGCATTTGTAAATTAGCTATCAAATGCCCATTTTTGTGAAGTGTCTGTACAAGAAACAGAATCAACATTGAGGAGTAGGGAACTAGAGAAAGGAAAGAAGGGAAAAAAGGGAATTCCTGTAGAGGGAGGGAGGTATGATCACCCCCCTCACTGTACAAATCAGACAGAAGCAAGAATTTCACTATTTATCTTCATTTCTGCAAAGTCAAACATGTATAACCACTTATATATAAAGCTCCTAAAAATTATAACTGTTGTTGCTGTTTCTAAAGGACAAAGAAAAATTAAAGAAATCCTCCTGAATCTACGCAGGGGGAAGCAGGAGAAGAAATTTTCAAGAAAAACATTGTCGACAGCATTTTCAAAATAGTGGAAGAAGAGAGACTGGGACAAATATGGCACATGGGAGTTTGATGAGAGCAAATGAAAATCATTCTCCAGTGAGCCATTCCATCCAAGAGAACAAGGGGACTTGGTATGGAACCTTACTGTGTCGTTATTTTCCTGAACTTTCCTTCTCCAGCCCATCAATGCGGTGTCTATGCTAATTAGAAACTCACTGTGTCACTCCTTACCAGTCATAACTGCCATTTAATAATTTCAGGCTAGAAGTGAGACGTAGGTGCTGGAAGTAATGAAATAAACAGTATAGACTAGCAAACTGCTTTCCTAATTATTGAAGGAGAGAAAAAAAAATTGTTCTGGGTGAACAATAGGTTTGATTTCCAAGCTTGAGCCACATAAAAAGGAGACTGCCTGAAATCTTGTTCTGTGTGTGTGTGTGTGTGTGTGTGTGTGTGTGTGTGTGTGTGTGTTTCCCTTGTATAGTCCTTTCAACTCTTTGGCCCTGACTTGCTCACAAGCAGCCTGAGCTGCCTCTTCTGATTAGATCTCCTCCCTCAGAGTTTCATTGCTTGTCTGAAGGCAGTGATGATTCCCTTGGGTTTAGCTGCCTATCTGCTGAGATGGTCACTTCCCCTGGTTCTGCCACCTCTTTGGTGTTAGTTACTTGCTTTCCCAGTTTCACTCGTGAAAATAGATTCTTGTATCCGAGGGAATGCTCAATCATTATCTGCTTTTATAAGATTTCCCATATCCCACAAAAATGTACAATGTCAGAGCCAACTGCTCATCTGGTACAAGCCCTTCATTTAGCAAATGCAGAAACTAATGCCTGGAGAGGTGAACTGAACTGAACTGCCTAGAAATTAGTGACAGCTAGGACTGGAACTCAGATAGCCAGGCCTCTGGGTCTCTGCATTTGCCTCTCATATTATGGTTACATTTGTTTTGCTCTTAAATTCCTCCCACTCTTCCCAAGCCTTGCCCCAACAACTTGTTTGCAGAAAGTAATATAGATTGGAATAATCATTTTATGGTTTAGAGTCTGTTCGGTAAGTACGGGTAAATCCAACCCTAGCTTCCACATATGGAAGGACCTCTGAAAATTTGCTTCCTATCTGGAGTGAGAGTTTTAGTTCCTCTATGTGGTTGCAGAAGAAAACCCACTTCAAAACATATGTATTTTATGCACAAAATACAATGGATATTTTGCTGAGTTATTCCTTAAATTTGCCTTGAATTTCGAGGCAGAACAGTATTCGCCTAGAATTATTTTTGAATTCTGAATTGGACAATTAATAAAAATGGCAGTTCTGAAGGTGAAGCTTGAAGCACATCAGATCATTTCAATTCAGCACTTCTTTAAGATTTTATGCATACCAGCAAAGTATATGGAATAGTCACCACCATTTTTTTTGTTTAATCATTGTGTACTTGCCTTGGTATTGAAGTTCCCGCAGTGGAGGGAATTATGGGTTGGGGAATAGAGTTATTTTAATAGCAAAACTAGTTCTTAGATGCTGTGGCAAAATAATACAACTCTGCGTAATTAGAACCAGCGATGGACACCAAGGAGAAGGTGATAACTGAAGTGAGAAAGAACAAGGAGAAATACAGAACAAGTCACAGAAGTGAAATAAAGTTCAGTTCATCTCATTATCAAACTTTGGTGCTACAGGAGGTGTTGTAAGTTTATACCCACAAACACTGCTTCCCCTCACTATTTTCTATAATATGACAAATAACCACAGTTTGAAGAAGACAATATAATATGAGGTGCCTCAGCTGGGAAAACATCTGCTGACCTGCATGTGAGTAATTAGGCTGGTAACCCCCTTAAACAAAGAAAGGATGGACACACTGAGTTCTTCCAGCCAAGAATCCTAGGCCCACAGGGTAACCATTAGCTTCCTCCTTCGGCTGGATTTTATTTCCCACAGATGGCTCCGCATCTGGATGCTCCCCAGTAGTTCAGCACATCTATTAAATTAAGGCTGTTGGCGGCTATTTCTTGAAACCCTTTAAAGAGCTGTTCCCTGGTGAACAGGGCAAATGTCACCTATAGCAGATCAGACTGTAGGTTACTATTTCTTCCTCAATTAACTACAGACAGTCCTCATTCCAGCTTCATAATGCATCTTGGGTAGTGGGACAGCCCAGGGCTCTCAAATAAAGGGACAAATAGCACTCTCTGCTTTGGAACTAAACTTTCAATGCATTCATTGGATTTCTTTACCTCTATAAAAAATGTGTGGGTCAGTTACGAGTATTGTTTCTATTTTCAAGATTATTGATTGTAACTTTGAAAATAAAGCAACTTCTCTCTCAAACAAATGGACAAATGAGATAGACTCTGCTGATTTTTTTTCTTAGCAAAGAATATGAGAAAAAAAGCCAAAAAGCAAAGATGGTCACTATTATTGTTTCTAAATATTGTTGTGATAGGCATAACCGATGTTCTGGTTTTGCTGTTGTGAGACTGCATTCCTGGTGCTGCATTAACACTGCCTTCACATTTATCTGAATGGCCAGCCCATTAGAGAAAGGCTCATCCACCCCATTCATTTCAGTGAGCATATGCGCAGCTTTGCGCAGGACTGGTTCTGACTGCTTCTATGGTTTTCCCTATTTAAGAGCTGAGTAATTGGCACGTTCAGTGTAAAACGCAGTCTCTTATTATTGCATAGCTTGGAGCACAGCAAAGAGCATTGGGTTGAGACATAAAAGAATGGAGAACCCTACTATGTTATTACTATGTGAACACTGAATGTGGCTCAAATATTCTAGCCTCATTTCCTTCATCTATGAAATGTGGATGAGAATACCTTTGAGGATGAATTATGTATGTGACAATGCATTCTGAAGTCTAATGTTCTATAGAAAGGAAGTGTCAGTATTATTACTGCCAGTGGTCATTCCTAGAAAATTGATGCTGCTAGTGAGTATGATCTTGAAGTTCTCACCTGCATAAGTGGGAACAATGAAGTCCCAAGGTCAGTGATGTTTGGGAAGTGCAGATTTTCAGAACCCAAATGGGATTAGAAAAAAGGAAGAAGTTCAAGGCGAGGAAACCAGTTATAAGTCTGTTGAGGGTGATCCAGGAGAGTGTATCTTGCCAATTGTTTATGTTTTCCTTAATTTCTCTCTGCAACATTTTGAAGTTTTCATTGTATAGGCCTTACACATGTTTTGTTATAATTATCCCTAAGTATTTCATTTTTTGATGCTTTTATAAATGTATTGTTTATTGTTTTAATTTCTAACTTTCATCACTAATATACAGAAATATATTTGATTATTGTGTAATGTTCTTGTAGCCTCACCTTATGTTGAATTGTGTACCTCCAAAAAGTTATGTTAAACTTTTCTGTCTGTATTTTATTTTGCATAGCTTCTATTGCTATATTTTAAAGTTCATAAATTTTCCCTTCTGTTATGCCTAATCTGTTTGTTAATTCCCTGCAGTGCATTCTATTCTTGTATCAGGCATTGTGGTTTTTACATTCTATATGGGTTTTTTTTAAATATATTTAATGTCTCTACTTAACATGTTCAACCCTTCCTCCAGCTACTTGGCCATATGAAATATAGCTATAATAACTGTTTTAGTGTCCTTGAATATACTTTTATCATTTGAGTTATTTCTGGGATGGTTCGGTTTGATTAATTTCACTCCTCATTGTGGGTTATATTTTCCTTCTTCTTTGTATACATGGTAATGCTGGATTGGAATGCAAATATTGTGAATTTTACATTTTTAAAAGCTAGGTTTTTTGTATTGCTCTAAATATATTTGAATTTTGTTCTGGGATACAGAGCAGTTTCTTGTAAACAGTTTGATCCCTTTGGTTTTTGCTTTCATTTTCTCTCATCCAAGTACTAACCAGGTTCTACCCTGCTTAGCTTCCAAGATCAGAGGAGATTGGGAGTGTTCAGGGTGGTAGGACCATAGACTAGATCTTGCTTTCAAATTCTGTTAGAGAGCATCAGAGTACACTTTGGTCTAAGACCGTTTTTTTTTTCCTCCTTAGTACTCTCACAAATACCCCATGAGTTGTGATATTTTCTTCTCTGGCTTGTGGGAATGAAATTAGAAACCACTGCTACACTATGTGCACTCAGAAGATTATTTCCTCTAATCCTTTTGACTGGTTCTTCCCCAAGCCTCAGGTAGTTTTGTAACATGCATATACGAATTAGATTTGAGGGAGCCTCTCTTTAGAGAGTCTCTTTCTGTGTAAAACTCTCTTTGTGATCCTGTCTTATGAACCTCTAGCCACCTTGGTCTACCTGGGTCCTGTCTCCCTGCACCACAACTTGGGAACTTTCTCCAGGAAGTTAGCTGGGGAATCATACACTTCATCTCATTTGCTCCCCATTCTTCAGGGTTCCCTGTCCTTTATTGCCTAATATCTAATGTCTTGAAAACCACTGTTATTAATTTTTTTCAGATAGAAGGGTAAATCCATTCTGTGTTATTTCATCTTGTCTAGTCAAAAATTTAAGCAGCAAATGTGTTGGTACAACATCAATATCAAATTGAAGTCACCCTGAACAACAGCAGGAAAGGGATGGGGGAAACAGTTAGGTGTCCCTGTTTTCAATAGATAAGGAGTAAGTGGAATATTGGTAGGTAACAGTAATGGGGAGATGGAGAGAGTGGTTAAACCAAATGACACACATATCAATGAAAAGGGGTATTTATCAGGAGATGCTGGCCTTACCTCCTGATTCTGAAGCACTTGGAGTGAAAGAAAATTATGTCTCTCCTTAAGAGGCTGAAGAGAGTAAAGTTTTCAAGGAGAAGCCAGATTTCTGACAGGAAAGGAGGTGAAAGAAATGATCAATGAAGTTGGCAAAGGAGTTTGTTAATCCAAAAACAAGGTTTCTGAGACAGGAGTAGAAAGAATGAGAGGGGGGAAGACTGGATTGGGAAGAAACACAGAAGGGGCTGGAGAAGAGGACATGTGTCCAGGATGGTCACCTGGCATTGAGGATGTGGAACATGGTGGGTGTAACCTGTTCAAGGCTGCCAGCAGGATGCACCCACCACATCTCAGTGGGCACCCAGCCATCCCAGGAGTTATATACAGCTTGCAAAGATTGCAGTGTAAGAAAGTCTCAGGAACAGATGAAGAAAGTGACTTTAATCTTTCTTCTAGGATCCTATTGATTGAGTGAATCCCAGCAAGAAAGCCTCAGCATCACGCAGGGAATTGACGTCTATGCAGTAGTAAGCAACCTGGTCTGAGGGTAAAGACCAGAGAGTAAAGATCTGAGTAATCACAGGGGTCCAGGAACAGAGCGGGAGCATAGTCTGCTATTTGCTAAAAGCTGGCAAGAAACTGGACTCTAAGCTACCAGGGAGCAAAAGAAAAAAGGGAAACATGATCAATCACACATTTATCTATAAAAACAAAACAAAACAAATACTTATTTAGGACAGGCACAAATGTTCCCAATACGAGGACTGGATAGAAATATTTCTCATGTCTTTTCTCAGAATAAAAGAAGTATGTGATGTCCAGGTACAGTCATGTATCTCACAGAATTCATTATTAAATCATCTCATAATGTCAGTTAATTATTTGGCCTTTTAGTTCATATATATAAAGGAGTCCTTTCCAGTAATAGGAAATAAAGAGGGCTTCATCATGAGGCAGTAGAGTTCCCGGTCAGAGGCAGTTTTTATCAGCCTATAGGGTTTGGCATATAGACTAAGCTGCTCTATGTATATACATATACGGGTGTGTGTGTGTGCGTGTGTGTGCGTGTGTGTGTATAAAACCTTACCTAAAATCATGGAAACCATTTCAATTAATCTTTGAAACAACCAGAGAATATTATAAATAACTGAATGAATAGATTAAATACAAGTCAATTGATAATCAGTTAGAATGAAAATAATAGTATAGCTCAAGTTAATGGGAAAATGGGATTTACCATATTTCATCAATTCAAAGATGTATATTTTTTTTCAAATTTTAATATTTCTGAAATCACACTGCTTCTTAAAACAAAGTCTTAGAATGGCTGTCAGCATGGCAGTAGTTTGGTTAAGACTGCTTACACCAATGGTTCTAAAATTGTGTCTGCTCCCTCACCCAAGCAGCACTAACATCACCTAGGAATCACAGAAATGCAAATTCACAGGCCCCACCCCAGACTTAACTAAAGCAGAAAACCTGATTCAGCAATCTGTGTTTTAATAAGACTCCAGGTGATTGTGAAAAACTCAGGTTTCAGAACCACGGGCTAGCATGCTTGAAAGAACATAAATGTATTAATATCAAAACGTACAGAATAGTTATCAGGGTTGGAAGAAAGTCAAGGGGACAATAATGAAGTACCCTTTTAATCTCTAAAAACCAAATGCTTGTGTGCTGGGAAAGAGGATAATTAGACATGTTTAGCAACATTCCCAAAGCTAGGCAAGCTCTACTTAATTGCAAAGCAAGTCTAGGAGCCCAGAATGAATGGTTTTTAGTTTACTTATGGATTTCTTTCAGAAATGCTATATCTTCAATGCACTTGATGGCATAAAGGATGATACTGTATGGAAAAGCATAGTCATAGCTAAGTAAAAAAGAAATTCAGATGAGTGAGACTATAAACGTAAGGGAGTTTTAAAAATATATCCACTTTTTAAAATATTTTTCTTTTCATGTATACATTTGGATGATAAGCTATAAAAAATTATGTTTCCTGGGGGCTGAATAAATTGTTCCAAGAAGTTTAAAATAAAAATTCTAAATGATAAGAAAACATAGTGTCAACTTAATTGGTTGCCTTTCCCTTTTTCCAAAGTATATAAAATAAATGGTGCATCTTACAATCTATGTGTCTTAGTTGGATGAAATATGCTAAGTCACATAAGTATTAGCCCCTGCTTGTTAGGACCCGTCTTTGCCAAGTACACTTTGTTTTAGGAAAGGTCCAAATTTTATTAAAAAAAATATACACTCCTGATTTGGCAGTTTCAGAGAGAAAGTGGGCAGGGTCAGAGAAGGAGAAATGAAAATTCTTAGAGAAACAAAACAAGTTTTCTAGGTCTCTAAATACCCCTAACACATTGTATACTAGAAGAAGGTACAGCACATTGGCCAAAAAAGTATGTTTTGGATTCCAATGATATCCTGACCCTATCATGAGGCCTTGGAAAACGACTGGATTTATAAACTCAATTTCGTCTCCTGTAAAAGGGGGTAATTGTTTATAGGGTTGTAGTGATGGTTGAGGCAGATAATTCATAAGGAGTACCTATAGAATATCTATGCATAATAAATACTCAGGGATTAGGAGCTGATATAACTGCCTGCAACCTGCAGTGTAAACTTGCAGGCTGTTCTCAGGGCAGCTGCCCAAGGGGACCTACCCAACAGAACAACAAAGGGAAGCCCTTGGCTAGTGATTTAACTGCTTGAACCCAAATAGGGAAGGTCAACCCAGCTTTTATTTTGAGAAATAAAATTCTGAGAAGAATTTCAAAACCATTTTAAAACTCCAGAAAGTAAGTCAATTAAAGAGTCTTTCTAATCCAATGTTACATTATCAAAATGAAAATACTTTTTCATTAGGGAAAAACATTTCAGAGGTTATAATTCTTATTGATGGTTAGGATCTTTGAAGAAAATGACTAGTAGCCAAAGACAAACATATTTCAAAGCGGCTCACCCATCCCCGATTGAATCAACAAAGAAATCATTTTTCTTTCCTGAACCGGTGTCCAGATCATCACAAAAAACTTGCATCGAATTCTCAGAGAGCCTCTTCCTTGATAAATAATGTAGCACAGAAAGATAAAGAAAGCAGCTAGAAGGAGTGATGTCACACAGGTTTAGGATTTATTCTTTTCCTCTGTAGTATGTTGAACGCTGTCATGAGGTTAGAAACTCAGAGTTGTGGGCTCTGATCTGAAAGACAGGAAGCATATATCCCTTTATCCAAATATTATCTGCCTCCTGAATCTTTTGCTTTGGTTATTGATCTAGTAGACTCTCTGAACTATAATTTTAAGTCTGTGAAGTCTAAAACAAATGTGCTTAAATCAGGTATGCTCATGCAAAATAGATTAAAAATAGATAGAGGTACCCACTGTCCTTCCTTTTTCTTTTTCTTTTTTTTTTTTTTTTGTTGATTTTTTCCAATTTTTTTTTATTTTGAAAAGTTGTGAGAACCCACTGTCCTTCTTGTGAGTGTTACCAGGTTTGTAGATTGCCTAGGATGAATTTTTATCTCAATCCACTGTACCCCGGTCCTACTATTTCCTTATTTTCTCATTCTCTCTTGGTTAATAGTGAAATGATAGATATTATGAAAAAAGAAGTTCACTATATATTTAAACCATGATGAAAAGTATACTCCTCAGAATGTTAATATGCTCCAAAGTCAAATACAGACTTTTATAAGAGAGAGTATGTTTTGGGTAGTGGACAGTATTGAAGATGAAGCTAATACTGTACCACAGTGTTATTAAACATGAGGTTACTTTGCCAATCCAGGGTGAGCTTCAGATGTGCCTATCCACAGGGTCACCATGGGTCCGAGGTCTCACCTCAGCTTTTCAGATTTAAAAACTTGTTTTAATGTATTTCATCAGGAATGACCATATGCTCATGTCTGACTTATGTTAGCCAAACCCAAAAGTGGCTGATTTGTAAACGTAAATGTGAGATTGCTTACAATGTGGAACATCTTTCCAGTGACCAGAGCTCTTGTGCCAGTTCCCCATAGTGTCCCTGTTTTCTATATTAAGATACCCTATTAACACAATAATTAAGCAGAAGGTTGTTTCTATGTTACAGAAATAGTTACCCTATTTCTCAAGGATGGCATTGAGGCATTTTATATCTCATTTTCCCTGTAGTCCCTTCCTTGTCCAATACCAATGATGTTTATTAAATTAAAGCTATTATATATCATCCAAGGTATAGTCTACCTAAGAACACACCTATTAACCAGGACACACATTCCAATCTCCTATGCACAATTTCTTTGTAAGAATCAGGACACTGATTTAAATACATGTTGGTTTCTGTTTCCACTAGGAGCATATATATATAAACCGTCTTCCAATGAAAGTCACTTTGCTGATACTCTTATCTGTGTGTTCTATTGTCACTAGTTTCAGTTTCAAAATATTACCTTTTTCTCCTTCCCTCAAATTTTGATTCAGATATACTATATGATATTCCTAACTATAGACTATACAGAATCTTGGGATCAAGTCTTCTCTTACTGGAAAAGATTTACTTTAAAGACCACTGAGTCCAACCTCTTGTCTTATGCATGAATCCTCTGGGGCATGTCAGCCTTTGAGGTCTTTTGGAGATTATTTATTTATGCATACTTATGGGAAAACATCATATTTCTGCTGAACATGAAATCCACCAAAGACATAAACTCACTGTAAAATTAATTGCTTTTTCCCCTCAAATAATATATTCACCATGAAGTTTCTGACTCTTCAGTTAAATGAGAAAGGAACCACAGTTTCTTTCCAGCTACCTGCCTTAATATGTTTTCCTGTTTGGGGAAGCTGTTTTAAAATAAAAAGTGTCCTGTTGTCAATATTTTCTTCCTGAAATTAACTGCTTTTGAAGGGAAAGCGAGTGCCAATGTTTGAACCAGCACTGACCCCCATCAGTCAGGCAGTCTGGCCAACTCATTAGGTCCTGAGGGAAGTTTGAATTAAGGATAAGTAACACAGATGAACCAGAAGTCAAGTCTTATGGCCAATGAGGAGCTAAAGTGATCATTTGCAAACAGCACCATCCTAGAGCTCCCTGCCTGAGGGTCACCTAAGAGACCTTAGAAATGGAACACATCAATTCAAGGAAGAAGTACTTAGATGTTGGCCATATGGATTATTTAGAACTGCTTTGATTTGTTAGATTGACACACAGTTACAGAAGACAGAGACAAATGCAGATGAAAGTGGCAAAATCAGAAACCTATTGCTCAGTGGGAGTACAAAAGACAGAGGGGGAAATATGGCTCACTTGCTTACTTTCTCTTCTCTCAGGTCCCAACCAAAGGAAAGACTTTGAAATGTCGGAAAGAAAAGTCAGTTGTATTTAACATATGTATTTAACATATGTCTGACTCTTTGGCATTCTACTATCTGAGAAGGGAAAAAATGTGAGCTCCACAAAGTAGAGTAATATCATTAATATTTACAGTTTGTGTCAATATAATATATGCATTGTGGGCAACTTTTATTAACCCGAGTAGTGCTAAATACTGGACATACAAAAATACATGTGGCCTGATTCCTTTCTCTAAGATGGTGGTGTAGTGAGGGAGGAAACATGATTACCCTGGGATGGAGTACATGAGAGAGTAAGATTAAGACAAAGGTGCTCTGCAAATCCAGAGGTTGACTGACTTAGCTTGCAGGGTATCTAAGAAGGGGTTTTGTGAGAGATGTGTTGCTCCCCCCTCCATATTTTTAAAAATGAACTTTATTCTGTAGAACAGTTTTATGTTTGCAGGAAAAAATGCAAAGGTAAGTACAGAGCTCTCCTCCATTCTGCACCCAGTTTCCCTTATTATTAACATTTTACATTAGTATGGAATATTTGTTACAACTGATGAACTAATATTGATATATTATTCACTAAAGTCCATAATTTATTCAGATTTTCTTAGTTTTTACCTAAAGTCCTTTTTCCTATCGAGGATCCCAAAGGGGAAACCACATTACATTTAGTTGACATGCTTCTTAGGCCCCCTTTGCTTCTCAGTTTCTCAGACTTTCTTTGCTTTGATCTTAGAAAGTTATCAGGTTTACTGGCCATTTATAGAATGTTCTTCTTTGGGGATTCATCTAATGTTTGTCTTTTTTTTTAATTTTTTAATGTTTATTTATTTATTTATTTATATTTTTTGAGAGAGAGAGAGAGAGAGAGCGCATGAGCATGGGAGGGGGAGAGAGAGAGGGAGACACAGAATCTGAAGCATGTTCTAGGCTCTGAGCTGTCAGCACAGAGCCCGACGCGGGGCTCGAATTCATGAACCATGAGATCATGACCTGAGCCAAAGTCCGACACTTAAACCACTGAGCCACCCAGGCACCCCTTATCTAATGCTTTTTTTATGATTAGCCTGGGGTGATAGTTTTTGACAGAAGGACCACAGAGGTAAATTGACATTTTCATCTCACCACATAAAGGGTGTATATCATCAACATAACTTATCACTGTTAATGTTCACTTTGATCACCTGGCTGAGGTACTGTTTATCAGGTTTCTCCACTGTAAAGTTGACTTCCAACCCCCAGTTACACTCCCTCTCCTTAAGGGTAGAGTATATACATCATTAATTGAAATTCTTTGCAGATTAATCTCTCCTCTCCCTTTATTTAGTTATTTAATCATTTACTCATAGTAAATCATCAGTATGAACTCATAGACATTTATCTTATACTTTGAGTATTCATCCAATGTTACTTGATTTTGTTGTTCAAACTGTTCCAACTTTGGCCATTGGGAACTCTTTCAAGTGACTCTTTTGCCCCTTTGGCATAATCTCATCATTACACTTTTGTTTTGTTTCTATTTTCACGTTTTGAGCACTTTCTTATACTCTGAAACTCCAACACGCTCCAGGCTCTATTTCCTGCCACTCTTCTATCTTTTTAAAGATAAGTATAGTCAGTACTGCTATCAACTTGTTTGAAGATATAAATTTGCTCCATTGTAATTGTTATATTAAAGAATAATTTGTGCATGACACAAACTTAGTCTTTGTTTACCTCCACTGAGGAGACACAGAAAACTGTACTCTGCTGACATGTGCTGCATAAAAATAACAAAATTAACACATGCACACACCTCAAACATCTAGCACCTGCCTCAGTTTACTGTGCGTTAAAAGCTACACCCATTTATGTGTGGTGTTACATCCAATTTCATATAACCCCCTTCTGCTGTTTCTGATAACTCATAGACTGCAGATCCTCTGTCCATTTCCACAAGCAAGTTTTAGGTCTTTTCCAAGTGTGTAGTGCCATATTTATTGTAGTATTTGTGTTCTTCTTAACCCTGACATATATAAAGCTATGCTGTTGTTTTTATTGGGATCCTCTCTTATATTTATATTCGTCACTTGGGAAGTTTTTGAGTGCTGTGCTCTGAATCCCATTTTGGGGGATTTTTAAGGTACAGTTTTTCACAGAAGTGTGTTTTAGGAACATACATGTTATATAATGGCAGAAATGACTGTAGGTGTTACTTACTGAAACGAGAAAAAAGTGTGGGCAGAGAAGGCACAGAGCTTTGAAACAATGATATATATGGTGTACTTTGCCTCATTTTGTGTTGTTGGAGTATAAGAGGTAGTGAACTGAGGCCAACAGGAAAATAAGAGCAGAAGCAAGAGAAAGCATTTGTTACACTAAATTTGGACATTAATCCTATAGCTATTAGAACTTCCTCTAAAAGTTACGAGCCTTGAAATGACATGTACGAATCTGCATTTGTGTAGATTTCCCTATTTTCTGAAGCAGATGGATTAGAGAGGGGCAAGAACCTACTCTGGAAGATCAGGAGGCTTTTGCATATGATTAAGGCCCAGAATATGGCAGTAGGAACTATAAAATTAATTGAAATAGAAAGACTAATGAAGTATTTATAAGATACATTTGGCAAGGCTTAGGAGTGTTTGAATATGGTGGGTGGGGTGGAAAGCAATTAGGGGTGGTGAGAAGCAGTAGAAACCTCCTAGATTTCTGACTTGAACACAGTGGAAGATGGTCATCCCACTAACTGCAACTGAGATATAGCAAAAGGAAAATTCTGGTAGGGGCTTTAGAGTGGAGGATGTGATTGGTGGATTAGAGTTAAAAAGCCCGGTACAGGACAATTTTAGATATACAGGTAAAGCTGACCTGGCACACACCTGGATATTTCAGTCTGACGTTTGAATTAATAACATGTGACCAGTAGCTTGGAAAAAAACCACTTAAGAAACAAATGTTAACAAGGATTTGTTTTGCTCATTGTCTTTTCAGGTAACTGGCTCCTTTTCATTCTTCAGGTGTTAGCTTAAATTCACCTCTTCAGAGAGACAGCTTTCTTGAAAAACTCCTGTCAAAATCCTCAATCATATGCAAGTAATTACTTATAAAGGGAGTGAGGGAGTTGTAACAGACAGGAGAAAAAGCTAAGAAGATCTGTATCTTAGCAAAGATCCTGTAAAAGGTAGTTTCAGGTGATCCACCAGAGGAACGCAAGAGTGTAAGTTGTGTCTCAGACTATCCCATCCCAAGGCAAGAGAACTGGCTTTTCATAATCCCCAACTTGACACTTATTGGTTAACCACTCGCCTGAGATGAAAACTTTAAAACTCTAAAGTGCCCTGGGCAAAGCAGCTCCATGGCTCAAGGACCAGCCAAAGAAATAAGCTAAGAGTATACTTTTCACACACTGGAGGAGAGCAACAGCCAAAACAGAAAAAGAAGGAAGGAAGGAAGGAAGGAAGAAAAGAGAAAAAGAAGAGGAAGAAGAAGAATGGGAAGGGGAAGGGGAAGAGGAGGAGAAGGAGGAGGGAAGAAGAGGAAGGAAGAGGAAGAAGGAGGAGGAAGAAGAGAAGGAAGAAAGAGGAGGAGGAGGAGGGGTGGGGAGAAGGAGAAGGAGAAGGAAAAGGAGAAGGAGAAGGAGAAGGAGATTTGAGATGATCTGAACAGAACAAAAATATTGTAGACCAGAGGTCAGCAAAGAATGTCTCTCAGACCAGATCCAAGTTTCTGTCTGTCATTAATTTTGTGATGTAATTTACATACCATAAAATTCATCTGTTTAAATTGCACAATTCAATGGTTTTTACTATATTTATAGAGTTGTGTAACCATCACCACACTCTAATTTTAGAGCATTTTAAGAATTAAAAAAAAAAAGTTTATACCCATTTCCTGTCCCTCTCCACTGCCTCCTTACCTGCCCCAAGCACAAGGTAATCATTAATCTACTTTTGTCTCTGTGGATTTGCTTATTGTGGACATTTTATATAAATGGGACAATATATTATGTGATCTTTGTGACTGGCTTCTCTCACTTAGCAAAATGTTTTCGAGGCTCGCCCATGTTGTAGCATGTATCAATATTTCATTCCTTTTTATGGCTGGGCAATATTCCTGTGCATTGATATACCACATTTTATCCATTTAACAAATGTTTATCCACTCACTAGTTGACAGACATTTAGGTTGTTTCTACTTTTTTTGATATAAACAATGATTCTATGAACAAGTATACAAGTTTTTGCATGGATATATTTTTTTTTCTCTAAGTTTTACTGATATATAATTAACATATAACATTGTGTTAAGTTTTAGGTGCACAATGTATTGATCTGATACACTTATATATTGCAAAATGATATTAGCCATAGCATTAACACCTGCATCACATCACAAAATTGCCTTTTTTGTGTATGTTGAGGACATTTAAGATTTACTCTCTTACCAACTTTCAAGAGTGTAACGGACTATTATTAATTATAATCACCACACTGTACATTAGATTCCCAGAACTTATTCATCTTATAATTGAAAATTTGTATCCTTTGACCAATATCTCCCCATTTTCTCTGACAACCAACCCCTGATAACCACCATTCCTCTCTTTGTTTCCATGAGTTTGGCTTTGTTAGACTCCACATACAAATGGTATCATATAGCATTTGTTTTTCTCTATCAGACTTGTTTCACTTAGCATAATGCCCTCAAATTCCATCCATGTTGTTGAAAATGGTAGGATCCTCTTTCTCATGGCTGAATAACATTCCATTTTGTATATATACCATATCTTATTTATCCATCTATTGATGGTCTAATGATCATCATCTATTGATGATACTTCACCTGTTGTTTCCATACTTTGGCTATTAACAATACTGCAATAAACATGGGAGAGCAGATACCTCTGTAAGATCCCGTTTTCATTTCCTTTGGATATATATATCCAGGAGTGGGATTGCTGATCATATGGTAGTTTTATTTTTAAATTTTTAAAGGAAACTCCATGCTGTTTTCCATAGAGGCTGTACCAATTTCATGGACATATATTTTCACTTCTCTGGAGTAGATACCTTGGAGGAGAATTGCTCATTCATATGGTAATGTGTTTAATAATTGAGGAACTACTAGACTTTTTTACAAAGGGGCCACACAATTTTACATTCTTACCAGCAAGACTCAAGGGTTTCAATTTCTGCACATTCTTGTCAACACTTGTTATTGTCCGTCTTTTTTATTATAGCCATTTTAGTGGGTGTGAAGTGGTATCTCATTGTGGTTTTGGTTTTCATTTCCCTAATGATTAATGATGTTGATGTGCTTTTAGCTATTTGTATATCCTCTTTGGAGAAATATCTATTCAATTCCTTTGCCCATTTTTTTAATTGGGCAAAATGTTTTTGTAAATAAAGTTTTATTGGAACAGAGCAATGATCACTTGTTAGGTACTGTCTACAGTTTCTTTTGTGCTACAATTGGAAGAGTTGAATAGTCACAACAGAGACCATATGGCCCACAAAACCTGAAATATTTGCTATCTGTCCCATTATGGAAGCAAGTCCAATATCCCCTATTCCCATTCCAGGAATGTGTCTCTAGAGGGTAGAGCAGTGGCTACCCTTTCACCTCTTGCCCAGTGAAAAAGTTTCCATGGGAATACTTGGAGCTGCTTTCCCAGAGTTCTCAAGGGCAAGGTGTGTGGGTTGTGGAAGTGTTTCCTGAGGTGCAGATGTAGGATGATGTATATCTTACTCAAGGGAGTCACCTACATGAAGTGAGTTGGCTTCAGCAAGTAAAGGCTAGCAAACAGCACCAGATTCCCAGGGGCTGAGTAAAGAGACACTAGACTGGAACAGAGCTGTATATGCTAGGGTCAGGAAACTGGAAGAGCAGAGCTCAAGAGAGCGCCTCCAAGGGCCTGCCATCACTCTTTCCAGAGAGTCAACTTCAATCATCTCCATAGCCCAGAAGAGAAGAAGTAACATAGCCATGTACACATATTCCTACACTGTACTTCTCACCATACCACCTCTGTCCACACAGACAGGGAGCAAAACAGCAAGAGCTACAGCTGGCAATGAAGCGAGCAGAGGGGGAGCCCGCTGTTCCCTCCCCAGGCTAGCTAGTACCAGTGCAGGGCCCATAACTTGTATCTGGAGATTCTATTATTACATGGTTCTGGACCTCGGTTTTTCTGAACTGAGGCAGTGTTTGTGACTTAAAGGGTCTCTAGGCCTTTCTATTACCTTAGAGTGATTTGTAAAATCAGGAACCTGCCTAGGTTTATTTTCAGGGGAAGGGACAGTCTGCTCACTTTAAATAATGTGAGCAAGAGGGGCAAAAAGCAGTAGACTAATACTTTGATTACATCAGAAGTTGTGCTTGTTCAACATATTCGTCACGCAAATATGTGACATTCTAGCTCTACATTACGTATAAATATTTGCCAAATGGGTTAAAGACTACTTGGTACATAAACAAAATAAAATGCAAGAGTTTCCCCATTGCAAAACAAAATGCCAGAGTTTTGTTCTATTTAGGAAGTCCGTGGCTCAGTTGATGTCCTTATTGTATACAGTCTCTCTCCATATAAGATCATGCAATAGAACATACTGTTTTATTAGATCAAAGTCACCTCTCTTTGGAAGTCTTCCTTGAAATCCCCTCCACCCCATCCCAACTCCAAGGTAGGTCATGGTTCCTTCTCAGTGTTGCCAAAGCACCTGGAACCTCCCTTTATTAAAGCTCATATCATTTTGTAATATATTTGTCTGTTTTCTTGTCTGCCTTTCCTGCCAGCCTGGTTGTTGCTTAAGGACAGAGAGCATATCTTGTTCACTGATGTGTTATAGCATAGGGACTGTCATAGAGTAAGTGTACTCGATCAGTATTTATTTAAATATTGCTTAACTCATTAATGTCAAATGAAAAATGACTAGATCTAGCCACTGGCTTCCCTCTCCAAATGTCCCCAAAACTGACTGTAATGTGCCCAAGAAGAGTGGGGCATGGGGAGCAAGCCGCACAGATCCACTCCTCCTGATAAGGGAGAAAGTGACTCATTATAATCTTCTTCATAGCATATTGATCAATGATAGATCAGCATACTTCATATTCCACTGAAAGTCACACAAAAGCCTTTTTCCCTTTAGCTGTTCCTACATTTTTGAAGTGAAGTTGGATAAAGCAACTCCTCTCTATGCCTTTGAGCAGCTTTAATTGATGTGGATCACTGACCAATTGATGTGGATGCAGCAATCAGTATCAATTGGAAGGCAGCTGAAGTAAGAGGATTGGCCATCCTGCAGTCTGGTTTGCCAATTCCATATAGCTAGAGCCTGGGCAATTGATCTTTGCTGCTTTAAATGATCAAACTGCAACCTATTCAAGATACACATGGTTTCAAAGGCTCCCAAATGCTGATGTTGGACACTGCTAAAAGGGGAATAATGAGCCTAGCACCATTAAAGTTGGAGTCAATTAGCAGAGTCAGGAGACTGACATTTTGTGTTTCTAAGTATAATTTGCATCCTTTGTATCTATAATAAAACCTTAGTGATTTTCCTGTAGCTTGATCATTCCCTGAGGAGTCACATTTGTGGCTTGGCGGAGTAGTGTGGAATGACATGAGCAAAACCATGAGGTTACTGCCCCCAGAGGTTTAATGCCATCCCTAAACTTCCACCATTCATGCTTCCAAAGACTGCTTTCTCTGAGCCAGCTTTCCTAGGGTATATTTGCAGCACATTATGTCTAAAGGCAGTGATAATGTTATTTGAGGACAAAAAGTTCAAGTGGCCAAATAAATGTGGAAAACTCTGTATTAGATAAAGAGGTCTCTTGGTTTCAGGACTTTTTTGAGTTTATGTATACTATGCACTATGCATTATGTGTACAAATTAGGAATCTCTAAGGGAGACATACATTAACCAAAAATTTCGCCAATTAACTTGGTAGTGAAACATCTAGCGGATTGTATTCTGAGGAACATACTCCAGGAAATGCTGATTTATAGAAACACTCCAGGAGTGGCTTCACGTTCTGTCCCCAAATCCTTAGTGTGAAGGAGGTGCTTTTTCTCCTCCACTTTTTTTTTTTAGTTGTTAAGTGTTTACTTATTTTTTAAAATAAACACTATATGTTAGGATAATTTGAGACTTACAAAAATGTTATGAAGGCACTACAAGAGGTCGCCTATAGCCCACAACCAATTGACCCCATTGTTAACATCAGACACATTTGTCACAACAAAGAAAGCAACACTGATTCATTACTATTAACCAAAAACCATTATTTGGTCATCACTAGTTTTCCCTCATGTTTTTTTTCTGTATCCCAACCAGGATACCATTTTACATGTTGTCATCATGTCTCTTGAGTCTCATCTCTCTGACAGTTTCTCAGACTTGCCTTGTTTTTGATGACCTTGACAGTTTTGAGGAAAGTACTTTTAAAAGCAATAGAAATCAGGGATGCATAATGAACTAGAAACCTTCTGGAGGGAAAGAGGATGAAGAAAGTTTGTAAGGGCAGGGAAAAATGCAAGAAAATGAAAGGGCAAGAGACAGTTTATTGACTCCTCAGTTTTACAAGATCAACTCTGCCCATAAACTAATTTTGTGGCATATGTATATGGAAAAGATAAATGCAAATCACATTTTAAAAACTTACGTCATTCATATATATCACATCATATTATTTTTTCCTAAAATGCTGCTTGGTGTAGTTCAAAATATAAAAAAAGCAAATATCAAACCAAAAGATAAAACTCAGTAACATTTATAACTAAGAAAATAAAAAATGGCTTAAGATGACCAGCAGGAAGGAATGTGAAGTATACAAGTAGCAAAGATATTTTCCATCAGTATGTCAGTCATCTGACTTAAATTGATAGCTTTTGAAGCACTTTTTGTTCCCTTCCTCTTTCTCAGAAAGGGGTAGGTTTGAAGCTGGGGAAACAGGAAAACTCTTAGGAGGATTGGATCTTTGCTTCCTGGGCTCAGTTTGGGGAAGGGGAAAACAATGACTCCTAGTGATAATTTTTCCCTTTCCCAAACCAAAAAAGTACATTTTCCCTTTTACTGGCTGGACTGCACAGACTCTCAGAAATCCATATGCAAAAAAGGCTAAGATATGGTTTATTGGGCCCAGCGTAATCACTGATTATAGTAGTGAGCAATATGTACAGAGAGACCAGGACCTGGTGGCCATGGACCAGAGTACAGTTTCTTAGGGCATTGAAAGGACTAAGATCTGGTGCAGATGAGGTGGAAGATATTAGTTGCTGTGGGTGGTTAGTGTACAAGCTAAACTGTTGTAACAAAGATTAAAAATACACTGGCCCACCAAAACTAGAAATGATCTATCTCTGTATTATATAATAGTCCAAAGGTGGGCAGGCCAATGAGGGAAAGTGGTCAATTCTGCCCTTTTCAACAATGGGACCAAAGCGGCTTGTCCTACCTAGTTCTTGCTATTTCCCTGCTAACAGAAGACAAAGAGCCACATAAGAGCATAACCAATCATTGTATGGACAAGACCTTAAAAAAGCACACACCATATTTACACAAACACCACCAGTCTGAACTTAGTCACATGGCTACATATAGCTGCAAGAGAGGCTATGGAATGAAGTCTTTAATTGGGTGGCCATATGCCCAGCTAATATTCTATTACCATGGCAGAAAATAAGAACAAATACTATGAAATAGCTTGCTATCTATAGAAGCTATTTGCTCATTCTGCATTCTCCTTTGTCCTAGTTAATAAAAGTGCAATATTGTTTAAGGAATCAATGGGCCCAGCTAATTGCTTATTTTTCAGCCTCTCTAGCAGTTAGGGATGCCAGATGACAGTTCTAGCCAATGAGAAGAAAAACAAAAGTCTGCTGGGGTTTTAGATAAAGCTTTTGCTTCACTGCTAAAGGAGGATAGATACAGCTAGTACTGTTGTTCCTAATTCTCCTTGCCTGAGATGCAGATGTGATGGTTGGAGCTGCTGATATTAAATTATGCCCATGAGGAAAGCTGTAGAGAACGGCAGAAGCATCTACCCTGACATCAATAAACTGATAGACCAATGCTAACAGTTGTTACCCTTAGACTTGTGACATGTGAGAGAACACCTTCCCTGCTTTTTAAGCTTTTTGTTTTTTTTAGTTTCTTCCAAATAATGTTTTGCTTCTAAAATTACTTCATTCAGATAACATCTTCCACAAGACTTCTGGTGTCATTTAGTGACTGTAAGCCCAGATTTAGGCATTAGAATTTCTAGATTTAAGTCCTGGATGGACCACTTACTCTTTAAATGATAGTAGGCAAACTACTCAACCTTTCTGTGCTTCACTTTAACTATATAAAAAATTATGATGAAAGTAGTGTCAATTTCATAGATTTGTTGTCAGGATCAAATGACATGGTATATGTAAAGTACCTGGAACATAGTGCTCAGTAAGGTACCATTGTTGTAGAAATATTTAAATCCAAATCAACTAACCAGGCTCTACCTTGACTGGGTGGGAAGAGTGACACCCCTGAATTTCCAAAAGCACATACAATAGTGAATCCCCTGAAGCCCTACCTGTTTGGACGTATTGGGGAGTTGAGGTCCAGCAAAGCACCTAGGCATGAATGCCACTGCTACACAGATGGAGTTGCCTCCTTCTTAAACCTTGCAGACTGGAGATTTGATTACTGCTTTCTTTTTTCTTTTGGGCTGAGGCCTCCATTCCCTTTCAGCCTTTTCCTTCTATTGAACCAACGTCTTTAAAGCCAAAACCTAGAGGTGATGGTTGCAATACTGAAGGTGAAGAAGGGGAAAGGTTGAAAGATAGTTTTTCTTAAAAATTGAAAAAAAAAATCTTTCACCTTTCTCTGTTGTCAGAAAATGATTATAATTGTCCTATCTGTAAAAGAGTCTCTGAGATTTTCTTATTATGGTTTCCCCCCTAGTTTTAGAAAACAAGGCAAGAGGGTAGACCAGGTAAGCCAAATCCTGTTGGTAAGGTAGGTCAGAGATACAATTAGTATGGTTGGTTCAAATATACCTATTTCTTCATCCAAAGTGAGAGTTAAATAACCAAGTAGTGACATTAGTTTCCTCTCTCCCTCCAAATCAATTAAAATATACATAGATCATGTAACTTTTGCCTTCATGCACCCTTGTACATACCTCACCAAGATTGGTATATGCCATGTCATTGCTATCAAATGGTTCAATGTTGTACATATAAAGTTAAACAAAATTTCTTAAAGAATTGAAATACAAAAGAACAACAAATGTTCCAAGTGAAAAAACATTCAATAAATTTTATAATTTTTATAAACTATGAAAGTATATTAAAAGTAAGTATATTATTCTGTCCTGCAATTATAATTCTTTGAAAAAGAACTAAAAAATAATGTCACTGAACACCCAGAACCCTTCAATATAGCACATAACTGAAAGATTTTTCACTGTTCCCCAAAGAACTCATTTTTCTTGTCTAATAGATGAGCATAATTATAATAAAATTCTCCACAAATTTGCTTTGACTGTCTGCTACCCAATGTTCAGTTCTCCCTTGCATACCAAAGAAACGGTGTTCTTAGGGAACCCAAAGACCTATGTCAAGAAGACATGTAACACATAAATACAAATTTTCTGCTGAGTCAAAGTTGTATAATCTACTTTATATTAAAACTCCCAAAGCAAAATTAAAAAGTTTTAAAATAATTGCATTTATTCCTTAAAAATGAAAGGTTAAGAACACCAAAATTATATCAAGCATCTTTTCTGACCACAGCAGTATGAAAATAGAAATCAATTGCAAGAGAAAAAAAAAACACAAACACTTAGAGGCTAAACAACCAATGGGTCAATGAAGAAAGAGGAAATAAAAAATACATGAAGACAAATAAAAATGAAAACTCAACAGTCCAAAATCTTTGGGATACACCCTTCTAAGGGGAAAGTTTATAGTGATACATACCAACCTCAAGAAACAAGAAAAATCTCAAATAAACAATCTAACCTTATAGCCAAAGAAACTAGAAAAAGAACAAAACCCAAAGTGAGTAGAAGGAAGGAAATAATAAATATTAGAACAAAAATAAATGACATAGAGACTTAGAAAAGGTCAATGAAATCAAGAGCTGGTTGTTTGAAAAGATTCTTTTAAAAAGTTGATAAACCTTTATTTAGCCAGACTCATTAAGAAAAAAGGAGAGAAGACGCAAACAAATACAGTCAGAAATGAAGGAGGGGATATATATAACAAGAGACACCACAGTTATATATATAACTTATATATAACAAGTTACAGAATAACTGTAAGAGAATACTATCAAAAAATTACATGCCAACAAACTGGACAAGCCTAGAAAAATGGATAAATTCCCATACAATCTTCCATAACTGATTTAGGAAGAAACAGAAAATTTGAACAGACAAATAATGAATAACGATATTGGGTCAGTAATCAAAAAACTTCCAAAACATCCTGGGCCAGATGGTTTCACAGGTGAATTCTACCAAACATTTAAAGAACAATTAATACCTATTGTTCTCAAACGATTTCAAAAATAAAAGAGGAAGGTAAACTTCCAAATTCATTCACTTTTTTTCTTTTGGCAAATTCATTTCATGAGGGCATCATTAACCTAACACAAAAACCAAACAAAAACACTACAAAACAAAACAAAACTACAGGCCAATATCCCTAATGAACATATATGTAAAAATCCTCAACATAATATTAGCAAATCAAATTCAACAATAGATTAAATCATGGTCAATGATCAAATGGAATTTATTCAAAAAATACAAAGGATTCAACATTTGCAAATCAATCAATGTAATATATCACATTAATAAGAAGATAAAACGATAGGATCATCTCATTAGATGCAGAAAAAGTAAATGACAAAATGCAACATTTATTCATGATAGAAATTCTCAAGAAAGTAGAATTAGAGGGAACAATTATCAACATAATAAAAGCCCCATATGAAAAATACGGTTAACATCATACTCAAGTGTGAAAAAATGAAAGCTTTTCTTCTAAAACCAGGAATAAGACATGGATGTCCATTCTCACCACTTTTGTTCAACACAGTACTGAGAAGTCCTAGCCACAGTATCAGACAAGAAAAAGAAATAAAAGGCATCTGCACTCTTTGCAGATGACATGATACAATATATAGAAACCCTAAAGACTCCACAAAGAAAGCTGTTAGAGTTAATAAATGAATTCAGCAAACTTTCAGGATACAAAATTAATACACAGAAATCTGTGCATATATACACTAATAATGATACAGCATAAAGAAAAATTAAGAAAACAATCCCCCTTACAACTGCACCAAAAAGAATAAAATGCTTAGGAATAAATTTAGCCAAGGAGGTGAAAGACTTATACTCATGGATGAAAACAACATGGAAGAAAACTATAAGACACTGATGAAGAAAACTGAAGATGACAGAAAAGGAAAGATATGTAATGTTCCTGGACTATAAAAATTAATATTGTTAAACTGTGCATACTACCCAAAGTAATCTATAGATTCAATCCAATCCCTATCAAAATACCAACAGCATTTTTCACAGAACTAGAATGAATAACCTTAAAATTTGTATGGAAACACAAAACACCTTGAATAGCCAAATCAATCTTTAAAAAGAAGAACAAAGCTGCAGGTGTCATAATCCCAGATTTGAAGAAATAATACAAAGCTATACTAATCAAATCAGTATGGTACTAGCACAAAAACAGACACATAGATCAATGGAAGGATAAGAGAGTCCAGAAATAAACCCATGCTTACATGGTGTATTAATCTATGACAAAAGAGGCACGAATATCCAATAGGAAGCAGTCTTCTCAATACATGAAAAACTAGACAGCTACATGCAAAAGAATGAAACTGGGTCACTTTCTTACAAAACAGAAAAAATAAATTCAAAAGGATTAAAGACCTAAATGTGAGACCTAAAACCATAAAACTCCTAAAAGAAAACAGAGGCAGTAATCTCTTGGACATCAGCCTTAGCAACATATTTATGAATATGTCTCCTTAGGTAAGGGATACAAAAGCAAAAAATAAACTATTAGGACTACACCAAAATAAAAAGATGTTGCAGAGCAAAGGAAACCACTGACATAACAAGAAGACAACCAACTGAATGGGGGAAGATATTTGTAAATAATATATCTCATAAGTGTTAATACCCAAAATATATAAAGAACTCATACAACTTAACACCAAAAAAATAAAACATTGGGTTAAAACATGTGCAGAAGAGTTGAATAGACACTTTTCCAAAGATACACAAATGGCCAACAGACACGTGAAAAGATGCTCAACACCACTAATCATTAGGGAAATGCAAATAAAAATTACAATGAGATATCACCTCATACCAGAATGGCTAGTATCAAAGAGACAAAAAATAGGAAGTGCTGGCAATGATGTGGAGAAAAGGGAAAACTTGTGCACTGTTGGTGGGAACATAAATTAGTACAGCTGCTATGGAAAACAGTATGGAGTTTCCTCAAAAAATTAAATATAGAAATACCATACTACTGGGTGTTTATCCAAGGAAAATGAAAACATTTATTCAAAAAGATATATACAAGCATGTGTTTATTGTGCCATTATTTACAATAGTCAAGACATAGAAGAAATCCAGGTTTCCATTGACAAATGAATGAATAAATGGATAAATGAATGGAGATATGCACACACACACACACACACACACACACACACACACTGGAATATTAATCCATTATACCACACACAAAAAATGCAATCCTGCCGTTTGCCAACAACATGGATGAACCCAGAAGGTATTATGCTAAATGAAGTAAGTCAGACAGAGAAAGACAAATATTAAATGATTTCACACACATGTGAAATCTAAAAAACAAACCAAATGAACAGACAAAAAACCCAACAGACTCTTAAATACAGAGAAAAAAAAATGGTGGTTTCCAGAGGGGAGGTGAGTAAGGGATGGGTAAATAGGTAAAGAAGATTAAGAGGTACAAATTTCCAGTCGTAAAATAAATAAGTCACAGAGATGAAAAGTACAGCATAGGGAATATGGTCAAGAATATTGTAATAGCATTGTATAGTGACAGATGGTGACTACACTTATCATGATGAGCACTGAGTAATGTATAGAATTGTCAAATTAATGCAATATACATCCAACACTAATATAACGTATGTCAACTATGCTTCAATAATATTTTTAAATAAATAAATAAATTTTAAAAACAAAAAATGGAAGGTTAATTTGAAAACTTGTCTTCTAAACCACTTTAAAGATTAATCATCAACAATCATTTGTACAGTGCTGCAGCTCCTCATGTAACTCAATAGATCTGAGAGCAGCAAAACTACTTTTAGCATAGCCAGTCACGTTGCAGAGAGGCCTGAGTGGTGTATCAGCTCCACATTAGAAAACATGATGGTTGGAGCCCAGCTCCAAATCACAGATAACTGGTTTTCCATTCTACTCTGGGACCTGAGCTAGATATTTGGCAACTGAGATATCTCAAGTGGAAAAACGCCTGTCTCATAAGGTAGTTATGAGGAGTGAATATGTTGATCCATAGGCTTAGCACAGTACTGAGGACTGTGAGTACCTGAGAAGTTGTGGTTGTGGTAGTGGTTATCAGGCAGGGTCACAGCTGCCTAGATAGAACATGCACTCAATGATGTAAATGGTACACAAAGAGATGCATCTCAGGCTGCTACTGCTGGAAGACGTTAAATCACTTTGCCAAGGACCACTGCAAGGGGGATGAGAG
This sequence comes from Panthera onca, assembly GCF_046562875.1. Lineage (NCBI taxonomy): Eukaryota > Metazoa > Chordata > Mammalia > Carnivora > Felidae > Panthera > Panthera onca. The sequence continues at coordinate 50,883,581 of NC_138344.1, forward strand.
CAGTCCTCATACCCCATGAATGCAGATGGAAGAAGGCATTTGTCCCTCCAGAGGGACAAAAAGAATGTGCCTGGAGAAAGACACATTACAGAAGGAGTTTATGCCCTGAAATGAAGCCCTAGAACTCTTAGTAATGGTTCACGTGAACAAAACTGCATTTATCATCGGAAGTTTGACATGTAAGCTCCATGATGGCAGGGGCTTCACTGGTCTTGTTTACAGCTATATCCCCCAAAATAGAGCATGGTATATAGAAGGTATTCAATACACATTTATTTATTGTACGAATGAATCAAACAATTAAACCATCACCCTGTCTATGATTAGTTGAGTTATCCTGGACCAGTTATTTAGCTTCTTTGAACCTCTATTTTATGATTTATAAAACAGGAATAAAAATAATACATATTTCACAGGACTACTCAAGCATTAAGAGAAGTAGCACTTTATTGAAATGCTGTATCTGGTCAGGAAAACTGTCAACAGTGTGCACCACAAATTCAAAAAGAATTATTGCCATTGTGTTGTAAAAGTGACAGAATGCCTCAGTGGTCATGGCCCTGTGGAGGCTCACTCCAGCAACTCAGCAGTCCCTCAGAAGCCACAGTAGAGTGGAAGTCAGAGGGCACAGCCAAGCTCCCTTGGACACCATGCAGCTTTCTTTCTCTGAAATACACATACTGCCATGATCTTCTCCCCCTGCCCCAGGGTAACCATCCTGAAGAGAACCCCACACATTTGCAGGTGGACTTTCTGGTCTTTGGTTTAAAATCTATCTCATTATATTTTTATTACATGTACATATATAGAATCAAGCAGAGAAACACCTCACCCACTTTTTTTTAATCTCATTTTCCTCTCATCTTCCTTTTCCATCATCTCCTCTGCTTGATCTCTGTTGCTGGGCCCAGTCCAGGTCTTCTCTGTCCGGTCTCTCTGGTCTGGTAGATTAGTATTTAGAATTTCTGGGGTTTGCCTTGGTTTCGCCACATCTAATTGACATGTGACTGGTTCACTGCTCAGAATGTCAATTTCCCCACCTTCAAATTTGTGATGTAGTGATATAAAAAAAATTAGAAATTTGGTCTTTGTGCAGTTGCTGGCCAAGAGCTTCTAAAACCCTTATCACATCCTCAGTGGTTGTAGTCACAGAAGCATCTCTTCTTATTCTTGATAAGGCCCCTTCACCATACTGAGCCTATGCTAATTAGATGACTCTTGGAGCATGGGAACTGATTCCTAGAGGAACCAAGCATTGATTAGAGAGTTGAAACTTTCAGTCCCACCACCCGACCTCCAAGGAGAGGAGAGAGGCTGGAGCTTAACTTGTTCATCAATGGCCAGTGTTTAATCAATCAATCCTATGTAATAAAGCTTTCATAGAAACCCTGAAGGGCAGGATTCATAGAGCTTTCAGACTGGTAAACACAATGAGGTACTGTGATGGTGATGGAAACTCTATGCCTCTTTTTACATACCTTCTCCTATGCATCTCTTCTATTTGCTCCCAAGTTGTATTCTTTATAATAAACCAATAATAGAATGTACATCACTTTCCTGCATTCTTTAAGTCATTCTAGTAAATCACCAAACCTGAGAAAAGAGGTGCAGGAACCCCTGATTTATAGCCAGTTAGTCAGAAGTACAGGAGACAATCTGGAACTTGTGACTGGCCTCTGAACTGGGGACAGTGTTGTAAGAGTGAGCCCTTAACCTGTGGGGTCTGTACTAACTCCGGGTAGTTAGGGTCAAAATTGCTTGGTGTGGAAAACCGACACATTTGGTGTCAGAAGGGTTGAGGGTCAAAGAAACAGGAGGTGGTGACCTTTAAAAGAGAAGACACTGGGGTTCCTGGGTGGCTCAACCAGTTATGTGTCTGACTTCAGCTCCAGTCATGATCTCATCTTTCATGGGTTTGAGCCCCACATCAGGATCTGTGCTGACAGCTCAAAGCCTGGAGACTGCTATGGATTCTGTGTCTCCCTCTCTCTCTGCCCCTCTCCTGCTTATTCTCTCTGCCTCTCTCTCTCTCTCTCTCTGTCTCTGTCTCTGTCTCTCTCTCTCTCAAAAACATTAAAAAAAAAGAAGACACTGATACCAAACTCATGAGCTAAAAGGCTCAAAACAACAGATGTGAGAACATTCTATACATTGCAAAGCACTTTATATATTTAGTGCATTCATTTGCTCATTCATTCATTCATTCATTCATTCTTAGTGTTTTTAGGCACCAACTGCAAGGTATTATTATTTTTTTAATATTTATTTTATTTATTTTCAGAGAGAGAGAGAGAGTGGGAGAGAGCACAAGTTGGGGAGGGGCAAAGAGAGAGGGACGGAGAGAATCCCAAGCAGGCTCCACATTGTCAGTGCAGAGCCCCAAGTGAGGCTCAATCTCATGGAGTATGAGATCATGACTTGAGCTGAAATCAAGAGTCAGACACTTAACAAACTGAGCCTCCCAGGTGGCCGTGATATTCTAAAAGGTCTCCACCTACTTTGGCTGATAAGAAATGTAAACTCCTTTAGTAAGTGAACTAGAAGCCACAGAAGAAAAAAAATCAGAGCTCCAGAAGAAGCATGAGGGGATAGAACTGATAACTTCTCAATAAAGGACCCTTTGTTGTATGGTAATCTTCTACATCTATGTGGCTATCAAAATCTCTTTGGCTCCATCCCATTGTGCCATTTTGACAATGGCACTAGAAGCACAAACCTCACCAGAACCACCCTAATCAATTTCAAACAGCCTTGTTACCAAGCTTCAGGAGCCTAGGCTCTAGTGAATTACATGTTTGGGTAATTAATCTTCTCCATCCTGAAGCCCTTATATGTGGGAAGCCGCCACCAAAGCCAAGAGCGATGTTGCACATTAGTTGTTTAAATGCAGCCTGGAAGCAGCCTTCAGAGTGAAATGATACTAATCAAACCCTGCACCCTCACCATGATGGGTGCTCTTGCAGAGAAACAAGTGGCTAATTATGGCCTGGGCACCATTTCAGAATTTGTTGATTAACTCCTAAGAGGTTCATTAGTTCTTAACATAGTAGCATCTAATTATTTTCGGGGAATCCCATATACAAAGAATTCTCTGTTGATCTTGGGCCTTTTTGTATTAATTGATTCATAAGATTACTTGAAATTAAATGACGAATTCCAAGCCATTAAGCAAATTGGCATTCTAATAGCAATTATTATTATTATTATTATTATTATTATTACTGAAAATTCAGATAAAGGGAATAAAAAGAATACAGCAAAATTATTTTGCATTATACATAGAAACAGAAGTGTATTTCCACTAACTAAAGTTTCAGGCATTAGTTAATTTTACTCTTTTAAAATCAGAATAGAATACAATGAAATAATTGTATTTAAATATAATTTTTGTTTCTCTTAACCCATTTAATGTAGCAATTTAACTACCCTCATGGCTGGTAACATCTATAATAAATGTACTAATTATGGAAAATCATCTCATTATGACCTGAACAGGGTGAAGATAAGGTGGGATCACTATTTTAGTTCTTGTGAAAGTTCCATTAATATTTCTTTCCTGTACCAAACTGACTGCTGTGAAGTTTAAAAACATAAGAAGAAGTGAAGAAACAAGGGCAAGAGATAGGAAAAACTAATATGCCCCACAAGCAGATATTTCAACAAAGTCTATTCCTACATGTGTCCACTGATCAATTTTTAATCTATTTATTCATCCTGGGCAACTTTGTTGACCAAATTTGGCAAAATCACAATCATTGAAATAGCTCTAAATTTGGGCTTCATCTGTGCATTTGTGTGTGCACACACATCACATCAATTATTCAATAACACAGTTTTATAAAAAATGCTAGCAATACAGAGAAGAAAGAAAAATCAAGGAAAAACAAATCATTGCGTTTTAAATCAGAGTCTAGTTCATAAGGTTTAAGCGGCTAAGACTGAAGAAGACAACTATAGAGGAATCCTGCTCCTTGATCTATGTCAAGAGAGGAAAATTTTAAGACAACCCAAGGAAAAATCCTATAAATGATCATTTCAGGCAATATTTAGTAGTGCTTACCTAGTGCCAGGCATTTTTTGGATATGACCTTATTTTATCTTCCTAACCAGCCTATAAATGTAGGAGATTATCCTCACCATTTTACAGTTGAGAGCACTGAGGCTTATAGAGGGTAAAGCAACATGTCCATGGTTATTTCTAGAAAGTGGCAAAGGTAGGACACAAACCCAACAGTCTGATTACTGAGACCATGTTATTAAGTACGATACTACTTGCCTCTTTTGTAGTTTTAGAGATTCAAAAACCATTGAAAATCACTGTAAAATTCCATGCAACATTTATGAAGCAGAAACTCTATAGATTGATAATGCTCTTAGTTGTAGTAGTGTGTCAAACCTTTTTTCAGGTACACTTTGAGACTTGCATTTAAAATATCAAAAAGTCAAGGGGCACCTGGGTGGCTCAGTCAGATGAGCATCTGACTCTTGATTTTGGCTCAGGTCACAATCCCAGAGTTGTGGGATTGAGCCCCATGTTGGGTTCTGCATGAAGCATGGAGCCTGCTTAAGATTCTCTCTCTCCCTCCACCCATCTTCCTTGCTTGTAATTGCTCTCTCTCCCTAAAAACAAAAACAAAAACAAAAACACAAAGTAAAAAATGATAAAAACCCTATATCTGATTGCACATCACCAAAGATGGCTTGAAATGACCACAGTGTTTCACTCTGAAATCACAAAACACCAGTTTCCTTGGCCAAATTATTACTTTCATACCTAAAAGTACAGTCTTTATTCATGCAAGATGAGTAGTTTTACCAGGACTTCACCAAATAGGAGATATATATATATATAATATATATATATATTATATATATATTTTAATGTTTGTTCATTCTTAAGGGAGAGAGTGTGATTGGGTGAGGGACAGAGAGAGAGGGGTCTGAGGATCCAAAGCAGGCTCTGCACTGACAGCAGAGATACTGATGCGGGGCCTGAAGTCACCAACTGTGAGATCATGACCTGAGCCGAAGTTGGATGCTTAACCCGCTGAGCCACCCAGGTGCCTCCAAATAGGATATATCTTATTTCCTTATGCCTAAAATGCATTTTTCCCTCAAAGCTGTGGTAAACCTGTTGGTGCAGTTTACAATCCAGGAAATACTGTGTTCTTTGGTTCCTTCTTCCACAACTCTACCCCTAGTGTTAACTCTTATGCAGAAGCAAGCCAGTGTGGTGCATTACCCAATGTCAGGCAATCATGAAGTACCGTCTGTGAATCTGAATAGAAGAAATACATTAACCACTGATAGGCAGGAGAAAACCTCTCAACAGACACGAGAAATAAATATCTTTACAAGCAGTTCCCTAGTTAAGACACAAAAGCTGTGGCAGCAAACCATGTGTCCCTGTATGTCACATTACATAACTGACTACAAACACTCAGAACTGCATACTTCATTATGAGCTTTAATTATCTGAGCTATATCTATATAGCTATTTGTAAGATGGGTATATAACAGCATAGGCAGTAACCTGAAAATTATGTACAAGTACAGCATAACATTGTATATCACTACTGTTCCTAAGATTGCAAAGTATTTGCAGGAATTGTAGTCCATTCTATGTAGGAAACACAGTTCCTGCATCATCACAGGTACTGCCAAGTACAGTAGATTTAAAACTAAAATGGCTTACTAGTTTCTAAATAATCCCCTAGGAAACAGTTTAGTCTAGACCATTATCTTGATAGTTCATAATTAGGTTCAATAATAAAGCTTGTTTTGCTGACCTAGGTCAGATCAGCATGTCCACAGCATCTGAGCACAGTGACCTTGCTTTGAGAGGGTATTGTTAGAAAATCCATTATTATCATCACATACACTTCAGAGAAGTGGCTGTTTTGTGAATTGATGGTGTGATGTTGCCACTTTAGATAAAAGAGTCCATGAATTATTGACTTAATGAGTTAATGTTGCCTGATTTCACAACAAAGTCTTTACAGTCTTCCATGCTATTTACTGAACACATAATCACAGTATATGAAGGAAAGCTCAGGTAATAGTCTGTGCCGTGCATTTATGAGCTACATCAAATCTGAAAAAGGTATGACCTCACAGAGGTGTCACTGTTTCTCTCTCCTTAGTCAGTGTGTCTCAGGCCAACTTGTGGATGGTCATTTGAGATGGCTTTGTTCCCATTATTTTTGCCCTGCAGACACCAAGCAGTTAATTGTTTCTTCTTCTCCTCAAGACTTCTTTTTGTGCCCTAGGTAAGTCCTTGGGATCAGTCCTGCATAATCATCCTGGCTATGTAGTGTGGTTATTGCTGGGTAGAGGTTCAAAAAGAGCCTATAGAGAAAGCACCTTGCAGGGAATACCCCACTACCCTGATGCATACCATGGCAAAATGGAAGTGAAGTCTTCTGATGTGATGGTATTTTCCTTTAGAGTAGGTCAGACACAGGGGAGAGTGTAAAAATCTACATACAAAGCACTTAATAGGTTTTCCAGAAAAAATGGTGAGCCGATGAGTCATGTTGAACCAGTGGGCTGTTCCTAAGTTTGGTTTTGCTACCATTCATGGATGCTTATTGTCTCCTCAAAGATTTATACACAGTACTTCATTCAGGCCTCCCAACAAACTAACAAACTAAGTGTTTACATATGAGGAAACTGAAAGCCAGAGAGAAGAAATAACTAGCTGCTAGGAGCGGTAGGACTAGCTGGGAGGAGTAAGGATTCAGAGTGGAGCCTGGCTAACTCCCAAGCCCTGATAAAGGCTCATCCCTGCTCTTTGGCATTGCGGCCTCCTGACCGTCCTCCTTTCCATGTCTTTCATGGGTATGTTGGTTATTAGCCTATGAGATCTATTTGTAAATACTTCCTATAGCCTCCCCTGAAGTCCAGACGAAAGTCCATGAATTTCAAGATGGCTTATATTTCAGTTCTGGCATGACTTTGCATCTTCGCTTCCCTCGATCCCTATTTGTATATCTTTATTCTCAGCACACCCCTTGTTTTTTAATTGTCAAGATCCTGGCTCAGATCTTCCCTTCCTATCTCTATTGAAATTTGATCCATTTTTCAAAAGGTACTGTTGTAATTTTGTTTTCATGAAGTCTTTCCAGATCCCCCACCTCCTTTAAAAAGTATTCCTTATTCCATTCTTCAAATCCCATAACACTTGCTTGTGCCTACCTCTCGGGGTATTTCATTACAGCCTGATCTATGATAATTATTCGTTGGCTTGTTTAGCTTCTTTTCGTGGGAAATGGGGGTCCTTTAAGGGAGGGAACAATGTCTTAGTCCTCACTGTATCTCCAGGGTTTAGCATCATGTTTAAAATGAGGAATACCCAAGGGCCCCTGAGTGGCTTAGTCAATTAAGCCTCTGACTCTTGACTTAGGCTCAGGTCATGATCTCATGGTTCATGAGTCAAGCCCAGCATGAGGTTCTGTGTTGACAGGGTGGAACCTGCTTGGGATTCTCTCTCCCCCTTCCCCTTGAAATAAATAAATAAACTTTTTTTAAAAAAGAATGAGGGATACCCAATAAATGTTTGTCAAATGAATAATTAGGTAAGTTAACTGTTGTGAAGATATAGAGAGGTAAATGAGTTGAGTCATGGTTCAGAGATATTCCACTCAATTTCTTTGTAAAAGGACTGCTTTGAAAAGATAAAGTGATACTTCTCTGCCCATTTATCCTTTTGTCTCAGTCTACTGTTTTGTTTGCATGTTAGAATTCAAGCACCAGCTGGGGAAAAAATAAGCTGATACGCAACAGAATCTCTGGCCCATCTTACTGGCCTATTTCTTTTGCCTGAAGGAGTTTTTAAACAAACTGAGGAAAATTCCTGCACCATGTTGGGCAATTTATCTATGTACCGTAGCTCCATTTCCTTCACTGAATAAAGGGGTATAATAGTACCTATTATTATTTACCTCCTTCTGGATCCATTTTGTGTCCCTATTTGTGATTTTTCTTTCATACCTTCACATAGAATGGGTTACTCTGTCAGAAAGCTCTTCTTTGGGTTGAGCTACCATCTGTCCCCTTTCATCTTAATCCATTTGTCCAAGATCTGCCTCCTGAACAGCACAGAACAAACCTAACCCCTCTTGTACCTAACACTTGTACAACGCTTGTGAAAAACAAAATACTCATTGGGGGTGCACATACACAATTGATCCAACGCATAAGCATGCTGGCAGGCATTTGGAATCTCAGTAGGAATGATTTGGGGAACTTAAGGGAGAAGAAGCCCATTTCATGGCTCCATTTCAGACTGGTTGTCTTCTGCTCTGGGAGTCAGTGTGGTAAAATAGAAAGAAGATAGACTTTCAAGTCAGATGTTCCTGGACTCAGTTCCTGACACTATTACCATGTGGGGCATCACTTAAATTCCTTGAGCCTCATTTTAACATACCTTAAAGCACTGTTTGAAGACTGAAATATGTTAATAGACACAAAGTACCCAACACATAGAAAACATTCTAAAAACTGTCAGTTCTATTATTCCTCAATTTCTGTATAATCCCTTTTTCTTTTATAAAAGGACCTCTAGTCGAAAGAAGGCAATAACAGTAACTGTTATGGTTTCTATAATAAAGTGTATTTCCCAACAGTATCCAACATTTAAACAAAAGTATCTAATAAAACATCAGCGAGTTTTCAAATATTCCAATGAATGGCTATTGCTAATCCATTAAATGTGAATAACTGCTTGATTTTTATGATTTAACCTTATTTTCTTTTTTTAATTTAATTTTTATTTATTTTGTGTGCGGGCTCACAAGCAGGGGAGGGGCAGAGAGAGAGGGGGACAGAGGATCTGGAGTGGGCTCCACGCTGACAGCAGAAAGCCCGATGAGAGGCTTGAACTCAGGAACTTTGAGATCATCACCTGAGCTGAAGTCAGACCGCTTAACCAGCTGAGCCACCCAGGCATCCCATTTAACCTCATTTTCAAATTAAGAAAGCAACAACAAAGGCGACAATACTTTTAGGTTATGTCATCTGAGTGTTCTATGGAATCATAAAAAAAAAAAACAGAAAACATCCTATGGTTCCTGAAAGGTTGAAAATCACAAATACAGGTAAAGCCTTGGGAAATGGGGAAATGCAGTTGCACATCCAGGGAGAAGTGTTTTGATTCTACCTACACTCCCCCCCACATTTTGCCCCCAGACAGGAGCACATGGAAGAGGGGAAGAAAGCAGAGCTGAGGCCTGTGGGGAAGCCTGTAATCCCTGGCTCAAAAGGGAGCCCAATGTGGCCCTTTCCCTAGGGCCTCCCAGCCACTCCACTTCCTTCCATGCTGTAGCTGCTGGGATCCTTTGTCTGCAGAAACTCTGGCAAGGTCTCCAAGCAATGTACCAGGGAAATGTCTCCACTTAGTTATTTGTCACTCAAAGACTTATAAAACCTTTGTGTCAAGTGGAATTTAAGAGGTAGACTACTGAATGTGATCTGAGAAAGAAACCCTTCACCACTCAAGAGGTGCCATGCCTCATCCTACCTCGGCACCTTTGCTCTAGCTGCATGTGTAATGTTCTTGCCCCAGATCCCTACCTGTGTTTAAGTGAGTGGCATCTTTTGTGTGAATTTTCTTCCCTGCTCTTTCAGATGTCCCTCTTCATGTGCATGCTTCTGCATGTATAGAAAAGGTATATGTATGAGAGGCTGCTTTTGTCTGTCTTGTGTATTGGACAGTGTATCTGTTCATCCTTGTTCTTCCTTGTCACCACAACTTACATTTTACCCTAGATGCCGATATGGTCCTCCTCTCTCCTCTGCACCACAAAACCACGCTTAGACGTTTTCTAGATGTGCTTTTCCCCTTCCTTCCTCACCACCTCACCTCATATCACTTTGCATTCTAAGCTGTGGGTCTCCTTCCCTCTATGAAACCAAACGTTAGAGGCACACCATGACCTCAATATCTCCTCTGTGCCAAGGAGGTCAGTGCTAAAGGGAGTGCTCAGCCACGGTACTTACCTCACCCCAGTGCCTCATTCTACTTGGCTTTTGAGTTGTTTTCTTAAAACATTAATTTGAATTGTACTGCTTAAAGAGTATTGTGATCTTTTAAGCCTCTTCACATGCCTTTTGGAAGAAGGCAGGGAATAAATCCTAGTTTCTCAAGTCACCAAGACCTATGGCTTCTTCTTAGCTCTTCCTCATCTCAACTGCTCTCTGATTTTTGATGGTTCTGTCAGCAAGAAACACCCTCATTGGCCCTCTCTCATGCTTTGTCTCTATATCTTTGCAGCCCCTTTTTCCTGCCCCAAAACAAACACATTTTCTGGAATTTTCCCTTATCCTCTCCTTCCTTCTTTCCCACTGTTTTCTACCTACACTCTATTTTCTCTCCCTTGGTACACCCCATCACTGCTATGGCATCAATTTAGACTATAGTGTCAGTGACTCCCATATCTGGGTATCAGTCCAGACTCAAATCATAGGACTACATTGCCAGTAGCCTCTTCAACAGTTCTTCTTGGAACTCGAGACTCCATAAATCTAAACCTCACTTGTATGTACTTCTCCCATCTTTTTGTTAATGACACCATCAGATCCTTAGTCTCCTAGACCTGGGGAGCATTCTTATACTTCTTGTAGTCCCTCACCCCACTCCTACCATATCAGCCTCCTTAGCGCCCCATATTTGTCTTCTTGTTTCCATTCCTACTGCCTCTGTCCCAGCTCAGGTCCTCGTTAGTGCTTGCCTGGACTACTCCACACTCTCCCAATTGGCCTCCTGCTTCTAGTCTTTCCCCACTCCAATATATTTCTCATGCTGCGCCAGAGACATCTTCTCAAATACCTCTCTGATCATGTCACTCCATGTTCTGCTACCTCTGGTCTCCCCAGTGCTTATAGAACAATGGTCAAATGCTTAGCACGCCAGTCAAGACTTTCCAGGATTTGGGCCCAATGTCCATCTTCCTTAATCCCCTCTTCACTGCTTTCCAGTCCCATAACATTCTTTGCTCTTTCTCTGCCTTGCCTTGATTCACACCCTTTCCATCTCTTCACTAAAACCTAACCCTGTTTTCAAAAGCTCCCTCACCTAGGAAGCATTCCCCAATCTTTCTGGCCACAACCCATCTTCCTCCTCTGTATTTTGCTAATACTTCATTATTATTTGACATAAACCTTAGAAGAAATTCATTTGTGTGGTGTGTGTGTGTGTGTGTGTGTGTGTGTGTGTGTGTGCGCGCGCGCGCGCACGCGTGTGTAACATTCCTATATGCTGGGCCAAGTGGTTTACAAGTCCATCCTTATTAATTCTATTAATTCTATAAAAATGGATTTTGATGTGGAAATGTTGTGGTGGGGTTCAGAGCCAGTGGCAAGAAAGAATTCTTGAGACATCTTGTTGCAAAAAGGTGGTTTTACTAAATCAAGCACAAGGACCAGACTCCTGGGCAGAAAGAGCTGCACTGGGATGGCAGAAGCAGTGGATTATATACTTGGGAGTTGAGGGAGGTAAAGTAAAGAGAGGGGAAGTTTCTGAAAGGATTTTCATATGCTAAAGAGGACTCTCAGGATCCAGGAGGCCTAGCTATTGTCAAGCTAAGGTTGTTTTTCCCTTTAGCAAAGCATTAACGTTAAAAGAGTTGGGAGTTCCTAGAGGAATGTCATATTCTGCTTACCTCAAGTATTTGCCAATGGGCTGCAGGTTATAAGGAAATTTAATTGTATCTACATTTCTTTCTGCCTTTGTTCCCCACATCAGGTTTTATTAAAACCACTTTACAGATGGGAAAACCAAGGATCATACGGATTAAGTAACTTGGTCAAGGTCATATGGGTAGTGAGGCAGTTTCTCTTCCCACCACACTCTCCATACTTTTTACTACATCAGGTCACCTCTCTGAGGACAAAGAGCCACAGAAATCTAAGGGAACAGATGTGACAGTTTAACAGTGACAAAGCAATGCTGACTTTGGACTGTCCTAGTCCTACTTCTTTACTTGGCTTTTCTCTTTCCAGACCCTCTTCTGATATTTGGTTTCTGTTGCCTTTTAAAAGTTTCATTATTATACATAATGTATTCATTGAAGGGCAGCATTTCCTGTAATTTATGTCTCTTCATTTTACTACTCAGCAATTCCTCAGTATTTAACCTCATAAATTTCCAGTTATTGTCCTATATTTACACATTGCATCTGCCGAAGAAGCAATTTAATACTATGTGGAATCCGAAGGGACACTTACAAAGAGGGTGAGCCTGCAGCTTATGCCTCTCCTAACAGAGGCAGACTGCTTGTGATCAAAAGCAAATAATCACACCTTCCTTCCCCCCCTTTTGTATTTACCTTATTAAATAACAGAAGGACCCGATTCCCCTGACTTCCCAAAATCATCTTCAGCCTGTTCCTGAGAGCCTGGTTGCTGGCCTCAAAGTTCCTTTGTGGCCACGATGCTTTTTGCATGCTGTCTGTACCGCTCCATCAGCCTGCCGGACAGCCTGTTCCTCCCCCTCTGAAACGCCAAACAGTACTAAAACCTCACTCCTCTGGCTCTCAGCTCCCTTTGTTCCTCTTATATTGTTCTGCCATTGCCCTGAGGCCAAAAGATCTTTTGGGGCAGTGGCCCTGTTTGGTGTTTGGCACAATTTCATTTACTGAACATCTCTATGTACATTTATGATGCCATATAACTAATAATAAAAACAGGACAGCCTAGGGCATCGTTTTTTATTGTCAGCTCCATGGCAGCCATGGGGGATGGGAAGGAGAAGGACAGAGCGAGTGTACGGGAAGGTACAAGACTTGCCAATAGAAGCTGGCTCTGGCTGAGCCTGTTCTCCTGAACCACATCCCCTTCTAAAGGGCTGCAATAATGATGCAAGGCTTGTCCAGACCCTCTTACAGAGCCACAGGGGAACAGACCATAACAGATGACCTGTGTGCTGTAGGGGAGCCGCCTTGGTTGTGTACCCCACTATTTTCAAGTGGCAGATTCGCCCATCTCTAGGAGTGAGCAAAATGGACGACGGCAGAGCTCACGCTGTTCATCACTGCCTGTTGCTAAATTGATGCAGCTCTCCTTGGACTCCATCAGCTGTGCAGTAATCCATATTGATGGCTGGGCTTTAGAGCAGCTGTTTGTATGCTCTGCATCGCTCTGTGGCTGTCTGCTCTTTGTGGACATGGCCTGGGTGGTATATGTCCCTGGATTCTCTGAGTTGGACTTCAGTGTGTTGAAAAGTCCATTACAGGGTTTTAGAGGCAAAAATTCCCTCCATGAAGGCATTCTCAGCAGGCAGCATAGAATAATGGAAAGAGCCCGGACTCTGAAATTAAGTGGCCTGACTTCATGTTTCAAGTCGCCCTTTACTATCTGTGTAGCTTTGAGTAAATCACTCAACCTCTCTGAGCCTCAGTTTTGCCTTCTGCAAGTAGAGAGAAAAGAATAACTCTTTACCTCAAAAGACTGTTTAAAAAACCCTAGATAGTCTTTTTGTATATTGAATATATTTATTTGCTGGAAAGTGATTATCATAATTATTGATATCATAATCGATTATTTTATAAAGGAAAGAAAGGTACAGAAGAAAATCTATGCTACACACGTTACTACAGAGATATGGCAAGGCAATGATAAAGTTGAAACATGTACTGAAGATAAGAAATAAGCTGCTCATTTCCATTCTAGATGATTCCTGCTATTTCAGTTGCCGTGGTTGATCTGGAAAACTTGGCACCGTATGCCAAAAGTGTAATTATTGGCAGCATCCTCTACAGAAAGAGCAAGTGAACCCTTTCTAAGCTTAAAAAAAAATCAATGTCATTTTTACATCTATTCAGAGTGTGTGGCTTATAAACAGTTAAAGAGGCTTTTTCTGTGGGAATCCATGGATTAAAAACTATAGAGCACCAGGTGGGATGTACTAGAAAAATGAATTCCATCCACCTGATTGGCACTGACTGTGGAAACACATGGTTAGCTGGAAGAAGCCCTTGGTATTTGCCAGAGCCGAAAGGGACTGCATCTCGTTTACCAAATGTGTGTCAGTGAAATACAGATTCATTTTGAGTGGGATGTTTAGTCATGGTGCCAAAGCAAAGACAAACTCAACACACAAAGGAAAGTGAACTGACACATGGGATGAGGGCCAGACTGCATCCACTTCTGAAATTTCTTTAATAATCGCAGTTGTTTCAGCCCTACATGCTCTTTGTGAAGGGCCCAGTTCCCATCACCTTTTAAAATGGTTTCTTGTGGGGCGTCTGGGTGGCGCAGTCGGTTAAGCGTCCGACTTCAGCCAGGTCACGATCTCGCGGTCTGTGAGTTCGAGCCCCGCATCAGGCTCTGGGCTGATGGCTCAGAGCCTGGAGCCTGTTTCCGATTCTGTGTCTCCCTCTCTCTCTGCCCCTCCCCCGTTCATGCTCTGTCTCTCTCTGTCCCAAAAATAAATAAAAAACGTTGAAAAAAAAATTAAAAAATAAATAAATAAATAAATAAATAAATAAATAAATAAATAAAATGGTTTCTTGTTTGCTCCATGCAAATCCTTATCAGCATATTGTGCATGCTATTTTGGGGATTATTACAGATAAGTTACCCTTTATCTCTGAGCTGCACATGCTGAATGCCACACCAGGCCCTGCAGAAGAAAAAGGCCAATCCCTATATGTTCTAAGGACATATTAGATATTTTCAGTAACAGAAGGTTAATAAAGAAAATAGAGATGACCTGTTCTAGGCGAAGATTTTCTTTTGTTCAACAAGGAATGTACCCTATGGTGCTTTTTTGACTTGCCAATCTGCTAATTTTAATCAAAAAAGTTGATTTAAAGAGTGCCTTAGCTGTCTACATTTCTCTATAACTGAAAAATCCATTTGGTCTATAAAAATGATAAAGCCATTAGGAGGTTTTTCTTCAACTTCAGGCAAAGGAAGAGGTGATGACTGCTTCAGATTTGTTTTTGCCTCTTTGTTTATTTTGACTCCTAGTTTTTGCATATTGAAAGGTGTGTTTACTCCTGGCCCCAGGAGTTTGGTTGGCCCCAAACCCAGTAGTCAGGTTTCCTTCAGTCATTAGCTGGAAGGAAGGGGATCAGGGCAGACACTCACAGCCATTTATCTTCTTCTTCAAGTGCTGCATTCTTTGTAAATGAAAGAGGCCAATCGATAGGGCAATAAGAAAGGAGGAAGGTAGCTGGGAGGGCCCCACTGTGAGGTGAGGTCTGTTCTCAGCCAGGGCCCCACCTATACTCCATCCTAGAGGTGTGACCAGTGAGCACTCCAGAGAGGAAAACTAGAGTTGTGGGTGTGTGTTTGTTTTTTTAAACTTAGCTCTCTGTTAAACAGAACAGTGAATATTTTCATGCGGGCATCTGTAGAGTACACATGAGTTTAATATTTGGAGTTATTGACATGAGACCAGGTATACTCATTTATCAGGAGGCAGTGCTCTGAAGGGGAATGTCACAGACTAGGGGTCAGGCAGATTGGGGTTCCAATTCAGTCTTCACCACTTATCAGCTGTGTCAAACTGTACAGTCCCTTTGCTTCCCTGGCCTCCGGTTTCCAAACGCTGTACACTGGGATGAGAAAAGTGTCTGCCTTGTAGGGTAAGTTAGGATGATGACATGAGACCATTTGTGTTAAAGTATCTCACAGACACACGTGGTAAATGCTCAAAAATGTGAGTTATTGGGGGCCTGGGTGGCTCAGCCAGTTAAGAGTCCAACTTCGGCTAAGGTCATGATCTCACCATTTGTGAGTTCAAGCCCCACAATGGGCTCTGTGCTGACTGCTTAGAGCCTGGAGCCTTTCAGACTCTGTCTCCCTCTGTCTCTCTCTCTCTCTCTGCCCCTTCCCTGCTTACACACTCTCTCTCAAAAATAAATAAACATTAAAAAAATTTTTTTAACTGTGAGTTATTATTTTTATTGTATGGAAACTGAGATATGAAAAGGATGTGAGAGGAAATAGACTACAGCCTGATAAAACAGAAGGCCCCAGAGGCTGTCTTGTAACCTGAGTATGTCTGCATTTTCTCTGAGGGGCAGCCATTTTCTGAACTGTAATTATGAGTTGGATGGATATGACATGTCAGTATGTGAAGATACTAAAAATCAGCACTGTGAATCTCCATGGCTTTAGTCACATAATTTTTTACTGGAATGGAACTCTGTAGCACACACAGCCTCATCTACTCAATTTGTGGAAACCCTAAGAGAAGTTAAATGATGCTCAGAGAGTCACAAGTTGAGTTAGTGGACTGAGTCATCTTTGTCTTTCGTTTCATCTAAGTAACTTCCCAGAATTCTTTTTTTAAATTTTTTTTTAATGTTTATTTATTTTTGAGACAGAGCATGAGCAGAGGAGAGGAGAGAGAGAGAGAGAGGGAGACACAGAATCCGAAGCAGACTCCAGGCTCTGAGCTGTCAGCACACAGCCCGATGCAGGGCTCGAACTCACGAGCTGTGAGATCATGACCTGAGCTGAAGTCGGACACCCAACCGACTGAGCCACCCAGGTGCCCCCAGAATTCTTTATGAAAGAGTATATCAATATTAAGAAGGAATTAAATGGTCTTTCAAGCAAGTACACGGGTATTCAAATATCTAAGAGAAAAAGTTTATGAAGTTCCTTATTTGAGAGGTAATGGCCAAGAAGCCATAAGTATTTTCCCCCAATACATAAGCTTGTGTTCCAGACTCAGGTCTGTGCATTTTCTCCTTCATCTAGGTTGCAACCTCAGGATTCCCTGAGTTTTCCTACAGTGATTCCTGTTGCCTTTACATCCTATGTACATCCTATACTGTTGCCTTTACAGCCTATGGGTTCACATCAGAATTATGGCTACAGACCTCAGGTTTCTATGCATAACAACTCACTTGGATCACCTATAGAAACCCTGGTAGACTCTAAGTGTTAGATTTCACTCCACTGGTGCAACAGAATTTCCACACAGTGAGTATTCTGGAAAAAAGAATCCTTCAGTGAGTGATGCTCAGGTAAGAGCTGCAGGAGGCATATCATTTAGGACTCAACTGGTGGTGACAAAATTGCAAAATTACCTGCTACTGCCCCTCCCTGCAGCCTCTACCAACAGAGTATGGGTACTTTTGGTAGCCCCAGACCAGAATTCTATCTATAACATAAGCATAAGACAAAATATTGCAATTGAAAAGCAGGCATAAACACACCCTGTGTCTATTTTACCATAATTACTGTATATAACTTATAAGTCACATACTTATACCACTTCCAACTCAGTCAGGAGGAAGTTTGATGTATTGCAATGGAAAGGCTATGGGTTTAGGGACCAGAGAGACAAGGAGATTCAAATCAGTTCTGCTACTTACCAGCTCTGTGTCCCTGGACAAGTGACTTAACGTCTCCAAGCCTTAGTTCCTTCATACCTACCACATAGAGTTGTATGAGCTTTAGAGATATGTCTGTTACACACTACACCTAAAACTGGATGCTGTATAAATCCTGGTGATAATTCAAGGTAAGGGTTTCTATTGCAATAACACTCTAATGAAAAATATACATTCTTGACATTTTTTTTAAATGTTTTTATTTATTTTTGAGACAGAGAGAGACAGAGAATGAGCAGGGGAGGGGCAGAGAGAGAGGGAGACACAGAATCTGAAAGCAGGCTCCAGGCTCTGAGCTGTCAGCACAGAGCCCGACGCGGGGCTCGAACTCACAGACTGTGAGATCATGACCTGAGCTGAAGTCGGATGCTAACCGACTGAGCCACCCAGGTGCCCCTCTTGACATTTTTAAATAACTGGCAATACAGAAATACTTTGGATGAGCCACTGTAGACTCAGGAAATGAGGTACTGGCTCAAGGTTCTATTTATATATTGACTGGTTAGGTATAAAATAGGGGTTGATTGGGGCGCCTGGGTGGCTCAGTCGGTTGAGCGTCTAACTTCAGCTTGGGTCATGATCTCACAGTTGACGAGTTCTAGCCCTGTGTCAGGCTCTGTGCTGACAGCTCAGAGCCTGGAGCCTGCTTCGGATTCTGTGTCTCCCTCTTTCTCTGCCCCTCCCCAGCTCATGCTCTGTCTCTCTCTGTCTCAAAAATAAAGATAAACATTAAAAATAATAATAATAAATAAAAATAAAATAATAAAAAATAAATTAAAAAAATAAAATAAAATAGGGATTGATAAAAGCTAGATTTCCAAATACAATACACCTGATTTTTCCATTTTCCTTGAATTCAAAATTGTAAGTGATATATTTTTTTCATTAATATTACCTCACTAGAAATCACTGGCTATCATTATTTCAGACTTTGACTTTGCACATTAAGGTTCTCTCCAGGGGCACCTGGGTGGCTCAGTCAGTTAAGTGGCTGAATCTTGATTTCGGCTCAGGTCATAATCTCAGGTTTTTGTGAGTTCAAGCCCCTGCAACTGGCTCCCCTCTAACAATGCTGAGGCTGCTGGAGATGTTCTGCCTCCCTCCGTTTCTCTGCCCCTCCCCCACTTGTGCTGTCTCCCTCTGAAAAGAAATAAATAAACTTAAAAAAAAAAGATTCTTTCCATAATTTCATTTGCATGTGGCTCCAAATCATAGCTCCCTGTACACAGAGAGAAATACTATTTTCCTTACAACCTTGCTCACAGTTGTGACACACATTCCTCCTAAGCCCCTTTCCTCCCCCATCAGTACTAGGTCCCAGAAACCAAGTCTTGACCACTGAAGACCACTGAATTGACTCCACACACTGAGTCTTGGCTGTAGGACCCTTGTGCAGATGAAGATGTCAAAAGGCAATCTGCAGTGAGAATGACAGTGTGATTAACCAGAATGAGGCCTAAGTCAGAAGTAGCACGGACCGCTGGGAAATTAAGGCACCAATTTTCACCGTCAAGATCAGCTGTGATAGGGAGGTATATCCTAGCAACAGCAGAAGTCTTAACCTTGCCATCACAGAAAAACTAATTTTGTGCTGTTATCCGTTCCAATATCTTTTAATCCAAAAAGTCTTTAAACAGAGAGTAAATACTTATACATTTCTTTTGCTAAATCTGCCTTTTGCCTCTAATTGGGAAATCCTTAATTCAGTGAATTAAAAGGTCTTAACACAAATTTCATTTGCTTTTATTCTTGATGCAACTGTGGGAAACCTCACTGTAGAGACCAAGAGGGATCGTAACAGTTAACATTAACAGTGCTCATGGAGAAAATGATACTTAAAATCACCCTGGTGTATCTTAAACCAAACATAACATATTTCACTACCTAGCTGAACAGTGTTATAGCATGCCCGGTTACTATGTTGATTCAGATTCACCATAGGGCAGCGCCATGTCTTAAAACATAACTTCACATAAAGTGGCCGCCCAATCAGAACGGAGGCTTTTTTGTCCCTTGACACCAGTGCTTTAAAGAAGCTTGACTATGATATATTTATATTTATAAAAATAAGCATCATAGACCTTTAGCTGCCAGATCTGTTCTTAAGACAAGATAAATCAGCAATTTCATACACTGCATCAAACTGTCAGAACATGCAGTTTCTCTTTTGAAACATAAGCAAAAATAAAATTGCTCTTCAGTGAGCCTGAGCCTCCAATTAAAGGTAAAACTGTGCAGAAAGATAAAATTATTCTGCAAGTCTGTATGTTTCTGGTTAGGAGGCCCCTACCCCAATTCTCTAAGCTGCCCCCCAAACCAAGAAACCCTCCCTGAAGCAGCCTGTTTGCTCAACACTTCATGGCAGGGCCCAGCACTCACCAAGAGCTAAGTCTTGTGCTGGGGACCCAGTGATAGGAAGCAGAAGGGCCAAGGGAAGGAGAACAACCACATTCAAAGAGGAAAGAGAAGAACCCAGGCCAAGTGGAAATATGGATGCCAAGGAAGAAGGCAGTTTTAAGAAAGTGTTGGGGGGAAACCAAGTTGAAGGCAACCTGGATATTATGAAGCATGTGGACTAACGGAAGACAGATATATTTGGAGGTTACTGGTGACCTTGAGGAGATCTCTCTGTGCCTGCAGAGAGGCAAAATGTAAGGATGAAGGAATGAGAAGTCTGGTGGTGAAAGAAAGGAAAAGAAGCATGGTAGCTCATCTAAGTATCCCAAATGGCACCTACTGGGCAAAACATGAGCTCCCTTTGTGGTGTGATTGCAGGATGCTAGAAAGCTGACCAAAGGTCTGTCCCATGGGCCTAGCAGGATTCCTAATTCAGAAGAAGAGTAAATCCTTATACTCTTGGATGGGAAATTCTCTCTATCCCAGAAAGTCATTCTTGAGATACAATAATAGTCAATCAACAAACCAATTCCCATGCCAGTTCTCTAGGGGGGGGGGGGGGGGGGTGGTGGGAAATGGCAGACAGAAAAACCTTAAAGTAGGCAGAATGAAGGATCCATTTGCATGCTTCCCTTGAATTCTGGCAGAGGATTAAATTCAATTATGGCATGGACACTGGATATAGGAGGGGTCTTCTCCCACTGTGTGGGTATCCAGGGAGGCATTTTACTGACAAGGGGTGACTTGGATTTTGCACATTAGTGGCTTTTATTCTCTCTCGTCTTTAAGGCTCATGTTTGACTTGGTGATGGCTAAAGGCCTGTCTCAGAGCTCTCTGGAAAGTCTTAAGATTTTACATAGAAATGCTGGTGCAAGTTTGCTGGTGTCCTCTGATTGGCAATGTTACTGTGGTTATTGCTGTTCTGACATGTGTGTGAAGCTCGAAACTCTGAAGCTTACACTGCAGCCCTCTTGCTTCCAGACACCCATGATCTCAGCCTGTCACTCCACCAGCAACGTGTAGGTCTCATGTCTGAGGATCAACTTCTGCCATTTCTCAAGCTGTCCAAGACGCTGCTGAGATGCTCTTGCTAAAAATAAGGCTCACTTGTCCCCTCTGCTGCCTGCCAGAGTGGGCTGGCAGCTGCCCTGGTCTCCCCTTCACCACAGCTTCCTGCCAGTGCTCAGGGCTGCATGTCACAGTACATTCTGCGAAGGATACTTTTGTCTCCATGCTCCACTCAGAGCCTGCCAATCACACATTTTACTTTTCACCTTTTTTCTTCTTCTCTCAGAGAAACAGTATAGTGAATGCTACATGTATGGATTTGGGGACAGACTGCCTGGAGTAAATGCTAGCTCCAATACTTCCTGGCTGTGTGACCTCAAACAAGATGCTTAACCTCTCTGTGCCTTTTTCAGGCCAGTGTTTTAAGAACGACTTCTTGTATAACTATTTCAATCAAGCTTTTGGTGTCTTAATTGTAGGAAATAAGGTAAGAAATTTCCTTTGCAGAATAATCTCTTCATAAGGCTTCCTTCTATCTGCCTGTGCTACTCATAATGGTCAATACCACTGTTTTATTTTGTTTTTATTTGTCAGACTTTCTGATGAATTTATTCATCAACATATTATTGTTGGATTGTTTGTTTTACAGTTTGTTTTGCAGTACACTAAAATACCATACACTGACATAGTTCTTTGCTGTGTAGCAAGAGTATTTTCACACACAGCCTTTCATTAGATCTTCAACAATCCTGTGAGATAACGTATTATCTGAGTTATTCTAAAGATGAAACCCAGTTTAGAGGGAATCCTCTTTTCCCAAGGTCAAATGCATAGCAAGTGAGTGGCAGTTGCACACCACATATTATAATGGCTGTCACATTAAAATAAACAAGAGACTTCACTCCCACTTTAAACTTGAATTGTTTGTAGCCCTTACTAATCTTCCCAAAGATTTTGCAGTCAAGTTTGGTTGCATTTTGATTCATTCCTTGGGAAGTTTCCATTGAGGATGGTAAACGTCAGTCCCTGTCAAAAGTATGGCTGGTTTGATGCAAAGTGATGTGTGAGCACCTACAGGATGCTGTTAATTGATTCGTCAATGCCTTTAAGTGTGAACAGGTGTGATGAAGTGTAAAGAAGTATGTGATGTGGATGTGGCAGAGCTGTCACACAGAGAGGACTTTGACTCTCAGAAGAGATGCCTCCCCAACCACTATCTACCTTTCTGTCCAAACATCTGTCCCAAACCATCCTGCCTTGGCAACTTCAGAAACCTTAGGAGATGTAGCAAAGTGGCATGTGCCATCTTCATGCACATTTGAGTAGACAGGACATATGTGACCACGCTGGAACTTGGAGGTGGATTTTCCTAGGGAAAAGGCATCATCTCTGACCTATAGTTAAGGACAAGATCTTTGCTAGGATTAGGATTTTTCTTAATTGAAAAATTACATCCTCACCAAAATCCATTTTTAAGTTAAGAAACTGGCATCCAGAGAGTCCTTCAGTCCGTGATAAAATATCCTCACCAGGGGCGCCTGGGTCATTCAATCAGTTAAGCATTCAACTTTGACTCAGGTCATAATCTCACAGTTTGTGGGTTCAAGCCCCACATCAGGCTCTGTGCTGACAGCTCAGAGCCTGGAGCCTGCTTCGGGTTCTGTGTCTCCCTCTCTCTCTGCCTTCCCCTGCTCATTCTCTCTTCCTATCTCTCTCTCTCTCTCTCTCTCTCTCTCTCTCTCTCTCTCTCGGTCAAAAATGAATAAACATTTAAAAGTATATATCCTCACCAAAATGCAGCCGCAATGCAAAGTCTAGGTAGGATTAGAAGAGTACAGGCTAGAAGTTGAGGTCAGAGGGTACCAAGAACATGCCTACAAAGGGGAGGAGAAACAATTGTGTAAACGTCTGAGCAAGTCAATGTTGCCCATCAAGCCCTGCATTCTTCCAAATGTCTCTGGTTACTGTTCGGCTGTTTCTTCCTGTCTCATAACCAATGAGAGGTTAACAAGTCAGAATATCATCAGCCTGGTTCTGTGTACTATGACTTTTGTAACTCTCTCGCTCTCTCTCACTCTCAAAAACAAATAAACATTAAAAAAAATTTAAAGCAAGATTTTCACTTCTATTGATAACTTTTTGGTTAATACCTGATACATATATGGGAAATTAAGAAAATGAAGAAATAGGGGTGCCTGGGTGGTTCAGTTGGTTGAGCAACCCATTCTTGGTTTCGACTCAGGTCATGATCCCAAGGTCATGGGATCAAGCCCCTCAATGAGCTCTGAGCTGGGCATAGAGCTGGCTTAAGATTCTCTCTCTCCCTCTCTCTCTCTGCCTCTCCTGCCAAAAAAAAAAAAAAAAAAAAAAAAAGAAAAAAAAGAAAAAGAAAATGAAGAAATAGGACAATTAATAATTCTAGAGAAAATAAATTATAGGAGAAAAGAAATGAGTACAGGTAAATATGTTAAGAGAAGTTCAATATTACGGACTAGAAAAACAAATATTGTTAAAATGTCTATACTACCAAAAGTAATCTATACATTTAATGCAATCCCTATCAAAATACCACCAGCATTTTTCACAGAGCTAGAGCAAACAATCCTAGAATTTGTATGGAACCACAAAAGACCCCAAATAGCCAAAGCAACATTGAAAAAGAAAAACAAAACTGGAGACATCACAATTCTGGACTTCAAGTTATATTACAAAGAGTGTAGTAATCAAAATAGTTAGGCACTGGCACAAAAATAGACACAGAGATAAACAGAATAAAATAGAAAACCCAGAAATGAACCCACAACTATATGGTCAACTAATGTTTAACAAAGCAGAAAAGAACATCCAATCAGAAAAAAAACAAAACAGTCTCTTCAACAAATGGAGTTGAGAAAGCTGATCAGCTACATGCAAAAGAATTAAACTGGACTACTTTCTTACACCATACACAAAAATAAATTCAAAATGGATTAAATACTTAACGTGAGAATTGAAATGATAAAATTCCTAGAAGAGAACACAGGCAGTAACTTCTTTGACATTGGCCATAGCAATTTCTTTCTAGAAATGTCTCCTCAGGTAAGGGAAACAAAAGCAATAATAAACTCCTGAGACTACATCAAAATAAAAAGCTCCTGTAAAGCAAAGAAAGCAACAACAAAATAAAGGGCAACCTATGGAATAGGAGAAGATATTGGCAAATGACATATCTGTTAAAGTGTTAGTATACGAAATATATAAAGAACTTATAAGTAGCCAAAAGCCAACAGATGAACAATCCAATTAAAAAATGGACAGAAGACCTAAACAGACATTTTTCCAAAGACATACAGATGGTCAACAGACACATGAAAAAATGCTCAGCATCACTCATCTTCAGGGAAATGCAAATCAAAACTACAATGAGATATCAACTCACACCTGTCAGAATGGTTAAAATCAACAATACAAGAAACAACAGATGTTGGTGTGGGTGGGAGAAAGGGAAACGCTTTGATAACTGTTCGTGGGATTGAAAACTGGTGCAGTCACTCTGGAAAACAGTATAGTTTCCTCAAAAAGTTAAAAATACATCTACCCTGCAATCCAGCAATTGCACCAGTAGGTATTCACATAAAGAATACAAAAATACGAATTCAAAGGGATACATGCACCCCTATGTCTGTAGCAGCATTATTTACATTAGCCAGGATATTAGGAGAAGCCCAAGTGTCTATCAATTGATGAATAGATAAAGAACATGTAGTGTGTGTGTGTGTACTGGACTATTACTCAGCCATATAAAAGATAAAGAACATGTGGTATTATATATTATATATATAATATACACATTATATATATAATGTATATAATATATATATATATTATATATAATATACACATTATATATATATATGTATAAATATACATTACATTACATATATTAATATTACATATATACATAATATATATAACACTATTCCTCAGCAATAAAAAAGAATGAAATCTTGCCATTTGCAATGACATGGATGGAACTAGAGAGTATTACGCTAAGTGAAGTAAGTCAGTCAGAGAAAGATATATACTAAATGATCTCACTCATATGTGAAATTCAAGAAACAAATGAGCAAAGGGGGAAAAAGAGAGAGAGAGAGAGAGAGGCAAACACATAAACAGACTCTTAACACGAGAGAACAAACTGGTGGTTACCAGAAGGCAGGTGGGTGGGGGATGGGTTAAATAGGTGATGGAGATTAAGGAGTATACTTGTGATGAGCCCCAGGTGATGTATGGAAGTGTTGAATCACCACATCATACACCCATAATTAATATTACACCACTAACTAAAATTTAAATAAAAACTTAAAAAAAATGTTACATAAAGAGTTGTAATTGGAACTGCAGAATGGAGAAGGACAAGGGACTGCTCTTTTTCATTATAAACTTAGAAGTGTCATTTGATATTTTTAACTGTATGTTTAGGACATTAAAAAACATTTTTATTTTTTTAAATGCTGTTGGTCTTTTATAAAAACAAGAGTCAGCAGGAATTTAAAAATCTAAAAAAGAATAAGTAGAGATGACATTGAATCACATAGTCTATAACAGGAAAAACTGTTACAGCTTAAGTGTTCATCAATAGGGGATTGGTTAAATAAATATCAGTAAATCCATAAAATAAATGGAGTATTTCACAGCTTTTGAAAATAAAGGGTAGGTTGATATGTGTTGATATAGAAAGATCTCTCCATATATTTTTAAATGAAAAGATCAAGTTTCAGAAATTACTGAAGTGTGCATGTATGTATACATATGTGTGTGCATGTATTTATGTCTGTGTATATGTCTGTACATACACGGGAAAGTGTATAGAAAGATACAGAATGAACTATCAACTATGGCTACCTCTAGGGAGTTATTGGAGCAGGGTCAGAAGGACTCTCACTTTTTCTATCTAAATATTTATTTTCTGCATCAATGAGCAAGTACTACCTCTATTATTTTTTTTAAATGTTTATTTACTTATTTTTGAAAGAGAGAGCAAGAACCAGTGAGGATAGGGGCATAGAGAGAAGAAAGAGAATCTGAAGTAGACTCCATGCTGCCAGTGCAGAGCACAACATGGGGCTTGATCCCATAAACCATGAGATCATGACCTGAGCCAAGATCACGAGTCGAACACTCAACTGACTGAGCCATCAAAGATAAAATCCACAAAGATAATATTTTTTTCACTAAAATACAGACAGAGAAGGGGCTGACTCAGTTGCATCAGACTTCAGGAAGCTTATCAGGAGCAGTGCAGAGGATAGGTAGGGAAGGGGTGGGGTGGATGGCATGTGTGCCATTAGGAGATTGTGCTGGTCTAGGCAAGAGATGGGGACCTGAAATAGAGCACCAGTGAAAAGGAGGGGGAAAGTGGTGCAATTCTGAATCAGGAAAGGTATGGCATATGCTTTGGTTGATTTCCCAGGAAAGATGAGAAATTTGTTTTTTTTTTTAATATTTATTTATCAATTTTGAGAGAGGGAGAGAGAGAGCATGAGTGGGGGGAGGCACAAAGAGAGAGAGAGGGAGAGAGAGAATCCAAAGCAGGCTCCATTTTGTCAGCACAGAGCCTGATGAGGGGCTGGAACTCAAGACCATGAACCAAAATCAAGAGTCGGATGCCTAATTGACTGAGTCACCCAGGTGCCCCATGATGAGGAATTTTTTGGATAGTTTGTTTTGTGGTAGAAAGAAATGGAGACATGGCCAGAACTCCCCAAACTGTGAACAACCCTGTTTAAGGCCCTACGTTATTTCTGTTCAGAGAATAAGTTTAGCAGCTGAAGTTTGGTATGAAGCCAACTTACGTTCCCACACCCCAGTGGGAAGATTCTGTGGTCAGCAACTGCATGTTAGCCCTGGCAGTCTATGGTCTTTATTACAGCCAGGACTCTTTGGCCCCTTTACTCTTGGTCAGAACCTTCAAGATGGTCTCATACCTATGATGAGCAAAAGAAAAGAAAGTCAATACAGACTAGAACACAAGGTATGTGTATGGAGGGGGTAGGCAGTGAAACCCCAATTAGCTGTACCTGCGGGTGTATTCTGAAAGGACTTGGGGATGGCTGGAGCTGTAGAGGAGCGTGTGAGGGTGACATGACATAATCCACATTGATGTGGAATGTATCTCTGCTCAGCTCCCTTCCCACTACAGAGACAGGTAGAAGAGGAGGAGGAGGGGAGGCCCAGAGAATATGTCCCCTCATCTGACAGAGCTATTAATAATCTTTGGTTACACAAAGGGAGCCCCAGAGCTGGGTATAGAAGGGAGGGCAAAGGAAAGAAAAGGATGAACACATTTACGAAGGATGAAAGCCTGGATTGATGGAAAGAACAAAGAAACAATAACCAGAATAAGAATATCTGCTATTCAGTTCTAAGTTGTTTGCCCATCTGTGACATAAACTGCCTCCTTTCCCAAACATTTAGGGAAGTCTGTTATATACACAAAGCCCTTATAATTGTGAGCTTGGGGAGTGGGCACAGATAAATAAAATGGATAATTCCATATCTGGGAGGGAAAAAAGTTCCATTCAGGACAGCAAGACAATCCATGAAGCTGGTAGATTAATTTCATCTGAATCTTAAAAGAAGAGACAACTCATCTAACTCTAAAATTAAGTCACCTGGAATATGCAGTCCTTAGGGATTAGCCCTCTGGAGTGTACAGCAGAGCAGAGAAGGGAAGGCAATGTATCCAATGGGCAAACAGAGAATTCCCAGCACACAGGCACACCCCACCTTCAAGGAAGGGCAGGGAAATGCAATTCTCTCCTGTGACCGAAGGGGAGAAACTGAAACAAAATGGTTCACTGAGGAAATTTCTCAGCCTGTACAGAAACAATGGGGCTTATGTGGGTTGGGGGAATACTATTTACAAAATGTTTCTCAAATAAATGCTGTATGTTTTCCTCTTTATTATTCACTCCTCCAAAACGCCCTGTGAAGTAGGATTCCTGGTTCCTCATGGCCCTGTACCCCAACTGCCATAAGCCAGGACAGTTTGCTTATTTGGGTATATTTGAGAAGCGGTAATGTTAAAAAGAGCTTTCTTATGTCCTTTACATTTGTATAATGATTTGAAGCTTACCAAGCTTGCTCGTAAGCATTGTCTCATTTTCACCTGAAATGATCCCATGAGTATTTACCATTTTTTGGGTGGGAAAAAATGTCTCTGAGAGAAGTGAAATGGCCATAGAGACAGAATAAGTTGGCACTTTCATGAGTTTTTACTGTTAGCCAGACCCAGTACTGGGCTCCAGTGATACAACTATGAAGAACATCAGATCCTTTGCCACCTGAGCCTCTTGGCTTGTGGCCATAGGGGCTACTTTCCTTTAGGGATGAGAAAAACTGGCACAAGCTGCATAGCCTCAAGCAGCACTAAAGCTGATGGGTTTCTTTTCCTTCCTTCCTTCTTTCCCTCCTTCCCTCCCTTCCTTCCTTCCTTTTTGTTCTTTCTCCCTGCCTTCCTGCCTTCCTTTCTCTCTCTGTCTTTCTTCAGAGAGAGCAAGTAGGGGAGGGGCAAAGAGAGAAGGAGACAGAGAAGCCTAACCAGGATCCACACTGTCAGCATAGAGCCCAATACAGGGCTTGATTCCATCAACAGTGAAATCATGACCTGAGCTGCAATCAAGAGTTGGACCCTTAACCGCCTGAGCCACCCAGGCACCCCATAAAGTTAATGGGTTTCTGGAGCAGCTGCTAACTGGGTACTCATGGATGCTCCATGTTTGGAGTCTGCTCAGGAGGGTCTTGGTGCCTAAAAGCCTGAGTTCTGGGTATCTTGTCCTACTGCATTTTGAATTGGCCCTTCTAGTGGGAGATCTCCTAGTAGTAACTGATTCCAAAATACAAGCATGGTAGTTGCTCTGGGAAAATGCCTGACCATACTTTGAGCTTCCAACCAAACCTCTGACTTAAAAACTGCATGGGAAATATGATTGCAAAGTTTGGCAAGTCATGTGTGGTTCATTGATATATAAAAGCAGAGGATCCTTATTTCTCTTCTGTTTTGTTTTGTTTTGTTTTGTTTTTTTAACCTTGGATGGGCCCTAAATGAAGAAGTGCTTCTGGGCTTTACCTAGACGTACTGCCAGGCCAAAGAGGCCAAAGAGTGCCACGAAAACAAAAGCCATCCCCTAAGAAAAACTGCACAAGTTGAAGAATCTTGCTTTTTGCTTTCATTGATCTTTGTGCTCCTCCTATACCCAAGGAGAGTCAGAAGGGAGGACCACCAAGATGTGATCCACCCCGGTAATACAGATGGGAGTCCAATTGAGGCTCAGGAGCTTCAAGGGGCCAGACTAGCCAGTTTTCTGCAGAGGTGGGGATCTACCTCAATTGCCTTGGCCAAGGAATCTTCTCAGAGAGTGCCCTTCAGATGGTCTGGATGTGAATCCTGGATCTGCCTCTAGTATCCAGGTGACTTTGGCAAACTTCTCATTTTTTCTTTGATTCAATTCAGAAATAGGGAAATGGGGTAATAATAAAACTTACTCCCAGGTAATACATGGTAATCTCTCAATAAGTGTTAAGCACTACGACTATTGTTGTTGTTATTTTATTGAACAGAGAGAGAGAGAGTTCCAGCACCACCTCAGGTTTCCAAGATAATTGTTCTAATTCCTGAAAGGTCCTCCACCTCTAGAGAAAGAATGGAGCGCTACTAGAAATTTACTGACGGCTGATCTCCCTGCCTGGTAGAAGGCAGATCATTTCAAGATATACCAGCTATCCCAGAGTGGATGTTCTTTGGAGGTTCGAGGAAGAATTTGGGCTTTCATATCCAAGCTCTCAATCCAGACTCTCTGCTCCCTACCTGTATATGTGTGGGCAGGCTATCAAACTTCTCCAAGCCTGTTTCCTTATCTATAGACCAGAAACAAAGTGTAACCCTAAGTTTACGTGTGTGGATAAGAAATAATATACTCAAAGAGACTTGTATGGAATCTGGCTCAACTGCAGCTAGTATTTTGATTCTTATTATTCCATCTGACCAATGACTAATCCTCGTAACCAGAACATAGAAGTGCACACACATACACACACACGCATACACACACTCACATATTTCCCTCTCAGGCCTAGAATGGCCATGCTTTTGGGTGTGGCCTTCTTCTCTTGGCAGGAATTGGTCCTGATACTGATTCTAGGAACAATGAAGAATAGATGAGGGAACTGATATGGAAAAATAAAATAGAAGAATAATCATAATGCCTACTGATCGCATTGCATTTTATAGTTTACAAACTGCAAATTTCACCAAAATTGCCTTGGTCACTGATTTTTATTGAAGTGTGCTTGACATACAATATTATATTAGTTCCAGGTGTACACCATATTAATTCAACATTTATATACATTACAAAGTGATCACCACTATACATCTAGTTACCATACCTGACCATGCAAAGTTGTTACATATTGTTAACTATAGTGTCTATGCAGTATATTTTATATCCACATCTTACTTATTTTATAACTGAAAATTTGTATCTTTTAGTCCTCTTCCCCTATTTTCTCATCTCTCTGGAAACTACCTAATTGTTCTCTGCATCTATGAGTCTACTTCTGTTTTGTTTTGTTTGTCTTGTTTTTTAGATTCTGCATATAAGTGAAATCATATGGTATTTTTCTTTCTCTGTCTCATTTCACTCAACATAATACATCTAGGTACATCCACTGTGTCTCAAATGGCAAGATTTCATTCTTTTTTATGGTGCCTCAGGTCACATTTTAAGCAGTGATCTAAATCAACACCTCAAACAAGACTGTATTCTGAACCAGCAGCCCTCACTAGAGACCATAAGCAATTTTGTAAATGTTTTCTCCTGCTCCTTGGTTAAGTTTCTTTGTATCCCTAGATAGTTGGACAAGGAGTATGGTTAGTTGCCTTGGACTTCCATTTCCAATCTCAGCCTTGCCCATTAAATCCTAAACTAAACCACAATCTCAAAGCTGCTTAAGTAAATAGACAGCAAGCATTTACCCACCATGATCTACTGGTGTTTTATCTTTTTTCAAACCTTTCTGTAGAGCTGGTCTTAGATAATGAATATATTAGACATTAAAAAAAATAAAAAATAAAACCAGTAAAAATTGATTTCTAATCACTATACTATATCCTAGACTATTGCCTTTCTCTTGAAATGAATTCAGATTAAGACTAATTTACATTGATTTTTAAAATCTAAACTGCACATTTCTCTAACTACATTCAAAACACAAGACCAAGTTTTATATTATTGTTTAAGCCTTTTGGAGAGCTTAATTGAACAGCATTTCAGGTGACCCTGGTCTGTACTGAGAACATCTTATTACTTTTAGTGTTTTATATCATTTGATGTGGTACTTTAGAAACTAAACGGTCCACTTTACATATGTATTACTTGAGACCCTTTGTTCCCTCATCTCCCACAGCACACCAAAACAAAGGTCAGAGAGACTGTTATGTGTTTGGGCAAGATTATGGTTGAGAAATTATTCATAGGCGGGTTCTGATTATTATCTTGTACCTAGAACAGAGTTCAGAACAAAATAATGAACACATTAATTATTAAATTAGTAATATGCACTGATGGAGAGGTATTGTGACAGTTAACCAAAGTTATGAGTATTTGACATTTACAATTAGATGTATCTATCCTCATATTTTCAAGCAAACTTCCTTAGCACTTTGGGAATTCTCCTAACACCACCTACGTGCCTCAAGGAAAAGTGTCTCATCATCCCTGTCTCCAGAGATACAGATTCTGAGTAGTCTAGAAGTTTAGACACTTTTTCTTACAGAGTCAGACAGTACACATTTTAGATTTTGTAGGTCAAGAGGCATAATCATTTAAAAAGGTAAAAACCATCCTTATCTCTTAAGACATAATTAAAAAGTAGCTGGCTGGATTTGGCTGCAGGTCATAGTTTGCAGGCTCTTGATCTAGGCCATCATGACAATCCCATGCTCTTTGCCAATTACAGTCAGGAGTCTTAACTTAAGACCTCCATAGAGGACTTCATTTCCCTGACAATAGTTACTGGTCTAAGGATGAACACATGATTTGAGGTGGCCCAGTAAGACCAGAGAAAAGAATCTGATTCTATCATTTGGAGAACAGTTCTCTCTCTCTTTTGCTTTCTCACATCCTCTTTCTTTTCCTTCCCTTCCTTGCCCTTCCCTCTTACTGGAAATAAACGAGTAAGCATATTGCAATAACTGCTTCTGATAGCCATCCTGTGATGATCAGAAAAGCCAACCTGAGAAAAAAACATCTACAAGGAAAACAACAGAGCTGAGAGAATCACAGAGAACAGATGTAGAACCCTGCTTATACAAAGCACGAGGCCCATTCCACTTTGGTACTTCTTATTATGTGAAATAAATAGCATATATATTAGTTAAACTAACAACTCAAGTTGTTTCTTGCATCCCAAAGCATTCTGATACAAAGTGAAAATGAGGTGTCATTAATAACAATAAATATTGCAATTTATGCATCTAATAGTCTTAGGTTACTCATACAGGAATTAACTGCTCTCCCTGTACCCTTAAGTATCCTTTATTTATTTCTGAATGAATGTTAAAAGCACATCAACTCATATTTTTCTCCTCCAGCTTCTTTGTTGATGTCTGCTTCCTGTAAGCCCTGGTATCTGGAGATCCTGCTGTGGCTAGATGGAGATGCCTGCCAATGGCTTCTGTGAAGATGCTATCTGTCCTTCTCAAATGCCATCTCCCGTATTCTCCCCCACTTGGTCACCATACTGGCAGAGCCAGATCATGTTCTGAGCAGAAGTGTGGGAAATGTTCTCGCTCCCTGTTTTACAGATTAAACAAAGAGACCCCAGAATTTAAAGGAATACAGACTGCTATTTCTCACACATTGAGTATTGAGTTTACTGAGGAAGATTTTGGGGTAGGAGGCTCTGTTATTTATTTTTTTAATGTTTATTTTTGAGAGAGAGAGAGAGAGAGAGAGAGAGAGAACACAAGTGAGGAAGGGGCAGAGAGAGGAAGACCGAGGATCCAAAGCAGGCTCTGTGCTGGTAGCAGAAGCCCAATGTGGGGCTTTAACTCATGGAACTGTGAGATTATCACCTGAGCTGAAGTCAGACGCTTAATTGACTGAGACACCAGGCACCCAGGCTTTGTTCTTAATAGTCTTTGAAGGACTCAAACTGGTGATGGTCCTGCAATTTGTATAGGTAGCTTCCAGATTACTCTATTAGCATCCCTTCCAGGGAGAAAAAGGAAAGGACATGGAAGAGTGAATGTAAGAGGTCCTGAGACACACATGAAAAGTGTCACACATCACTTCTCACAAGCCACTGAAGATAATTTACTCAACCCACATATCCACACCCAGTAAAGGAAGTTAGAAAATGGAACGTCTCTGGGCAGTCATGTGCCAAAAGATCATTCTAATGTTGTGGAAGAAAGGCAAGAAGGTGGATAACCACCTCTGCCACATTCTCTGTGTGTTGTTAGCCAGACCCCCAAGCCACACAACCTGGGCACCAAGAATCACATTCACTGTAAAGACATTCCCTTCAGCTCCCACTCTAGTCTCAGGGCTTATATTGTCAAATTGATTTTGCAGCTTGCTTTTAACAATCATTCCATTTGATTCTTAAAACCTCATGAGAAAGACTGGAAAAATGTTACTGCCTCCATTTTACAGATAAAAAATAAAAGGTTAAGTGACTTGTCTAAGATTATCCAAGTTTTCAGCAGAACTGAAACCTGGCAAAGACTCTTTCCTTGACCAAACTCTAGATATGCTCCTCTATGTGTGATCACATCTCATTCTTGGCCATGTCCTCAAGAGCACAGTTTTAGCAAGAATCCTACTTAGTCAACGTAGCCAGAATCTTCCACCCCCAATATCTGACCGACGTCCTTGTCCCCCACTATCTCCCAAATGATGTCTAACCACCTGACCTGCCTTCATCAAGAATCCTGTTAGGTAAGTGTAGCTAGGTTCCCCCTGTTCCCTCCCTACCCCCCACACACCTGATGTCCCCTCTTAGTAATTTTCCATCTATTGACTCTCTCACCCTGTTCCTTGCCTATAAATGCCCACTATTCCTTGTTATATTCCAAGTTGAGTTCACTCTCTTTCCCCTACAGCAATATCCTATCACAGCACTCCTGAATAAAGTTTGCCTTACCACTTTAACAAGTATCATGAATGATTTTTTTTTCTTTAACAGGCCAGAATTCAGGTTTCCTTGTTTAAACTGGGTACTTTTTTTTCATGAAGACACAGACTAGACAAAAGCAACACATACTTACTCTCACTCACATGTTCTCATCGCAAAACACCAATAGGAGACCACATGTCAAAAGCACAAGAAAAATATCTAGCCAGGGACACATGAGAGCAAAGCTCCAGAGGAAAAGGATAGTTGTTCTGTGTTCTCTCTGCAGCCTCTCATTCATTCTCTGCCTCTTCTCTGCTCTGCCTTGTGCTATAGAGGCATTTCCTGGTCTCCTTGCTGGCTGTTTTCCAATTGTTTCAGCCAATGAGAAGCACTGAAACATATCAGGAGCTGGGCTATCTCTTCCCTGCTCCTTTCCTTCCTCTCTGGAAGTTATTGCATCCCTCCATATCTGCCCTTTGCCAGGAAGCCCCTCTCCCTTGGCCCGCCCTTCTCTCTGAGCTCCAACCACACTTTGCTCTCCTAGCCCCTTTAGCCCTAGTGGTGATAAGAGTTTCCACTAAATCTAGTCTCTGGTTGCTTCAACATCCCTCAATGTTTGTTGTTGTTGTTGTTGTTGTTGTTGTTGTTGTTGTTGTTGTTGTTATTTTTAACCTTGCCTTAGCCTTGCCTCTTCTGTACCTTATTTCTTCATTTGAACTATCTGGAATAAATTATTTCCTTCAAGGACCCTGAATGATACAGAATACATGTAGAACATTGGATTTCTAGCGAAAGCAAGTA
Organism: Panthera onca; assembly: GCF_046562875.1. Taxonomy (NCBI): domain Eukaryota; kingdom Metazoa; phylum Chordata; class Mammalia; order Carnivora; family Felidae; genus Panthera; species Panthera onca. Next base: position 50,918,303 of record NC_138344.1, read on the forward strand.
TGGCTGAGAGTCATTCTCACCTCTGCAATAAGCTTGCTACTGTCCTAACATAACCATCACAATAACCTTTACTCTCCCCCAATTCAGCACATAAACACCACCAGGGAGAGCTGGCTCAGTCTTTGGTTTTAAAATTGAGTTTTATTATTCCCCTTCTTTCTTCTGCAGATACAGATTCTGGTCAATGCTTTGTGGCTTGTGGTTCACCTGCTGGCAGCAGCAGTGGGGAGGTTAATCAAACCCTGTGAAGGCACAGAGAACATTGGGATGTTGTTTTATGCCAATGAGAATTTTTTTCCAGTGCTTAGGATACTCAAACAAATTTTCACTAGGGAACATGAGGGACTACCATCCATTGAAAAAGGATTAATGAATTCAGGCTTTCACCCTAAGAGTTTTTTGGTAATATTAGTGGCAACAATGCAATAGCTAACAATCATTGTGGCTGTATTTTGTGCCAAGCCCGTTCTCAGGACTTTACATGTATTTACTAATGTAAACTTCATGAAGGAGGAAGGGATGGTACCTTGGGAAAAAGAGATGAAACTTTTTATTCTGACTTAACAATCAGAGAACAGTGGAATAGATGGGAACTTGCAGTTTACTAAATTTATCTTTCTTTCTACAGATGAGAAGAGTGAGACCTACAGATACGATATGGCTTCTCCACATCCATTTGGCTAATTGGTAACAGAGCCAAGACACCAACCCAGATTCCTCTTTTTTCTCCCTCAAACATTAAATCTATAAGTCAACATGAAGCCATAAGTAATCATCTCAGCAATTCATAAGTCAATTTGGTTGGCCCACAGAAATGGGGAGGAGTCTCACTAAAAGATATTCCACATGCTACCTTATTACACATTACCCACATCAGTGATTGCAGGGAAAAAAGGCATGGTAGGTGAGTCCTGGGGTTCATAAAGTTCAGAGGCACTTCTGAGGCAGGTAGTTCTTTATCACCAAGATGAAGGATACTCTCTTTAAGACAAACCGAGACTTCTGAGTAGGAACTTATCATCATCCCTCTTCTGGCCTGGAGATGGTCAAAATTAACTCTGTAGACAATCCTTCAGCAAACTTTTTCCATAAAAGGCCAAATAGCAAATACTTTAGCCACCCAGGCCATATGGTCTCTGTTACTACTCAATTTTAATGTCTTTCCAAGCTCCAGTCTGCTATGCTCTTATTTAATTTAGCATTTATTAGTCACAGTTTGGATGTCCTTCTTTTAGCTGTTGGGGAGAGGGACCCTTCAATATCTGGCTTCTATTTCTGACAATATTGCAACCTACATTCAAGAATGCCCTGATAATGTAGCACACTTAACAATATTGAATAAAATATTTAAAACAAATAAAGTATGGCTGTGCTGATGGGAAAGCAAGAGAACTTCAAGATCAGAAAGAAAATATAGAAGTGTTAATGCACAGGGGAGAATGTTGGAACCAGCATTTGCCCTGGAGAAATATATCCATTCTGACAGTCTACAATCTGAGTTTTAATAGATATCTACAGGAAATAGGAGAAAAAGCCTATGACCTAGGTAAAGTAATAAGTTGGATTCAAGCTTCCCCTAAAACCAGGATCTTCAAGGGATAATATCCTCAGTAGGGGAAAAAAAATCACCCAACAAAAGAAGATGGTTTTGATATACGATTATCTTGGTCTTGGCTCTGGATGATTGAATAAGGGGAAGTTATCTCCATATGCTACACTCCTGCAGATGTAACCAGATAATTAGCATCTGGTTCTCCCAAAATACAGTTTAAATTAGTTCTGGGTTAGAAAATACCATCAAAAACTAGAATTACAAGTCTTCTATGGAGGGACATATTTTACAACTAAGTCTCAAGTAATTTCCACAGATAAAGTCTGTGGTAGACTAAAAAATGGTCCTTCAAAATGTCCATATTCTAATCGCTGAAACCTGTGAATGTTACCTAATAGAGCAAAAGAAACTTTCCACATGTGATTAAGATAAGGATGTTGATGTGAAGAGATTATCCTAAATTATCTGAGTGGGCACTAAATGTAATCACAAGTGCCTCTATAAGAGGGAACCAAAGGGAAACTTCACACAGAGGAGACTGTGATGTGAGGACACTACAGAGACATTTGAAGATGCTACACTGCTAAGACTTGAAGATGGAGAAAGGTGCCATAAATTAAGAAATGCATCCTTTGGACAAATAGTAGTACAAATAGTAGTACAATTGCTGGGTCATAGGGTAGTACTATTTTTAATTTTTTAAGAAACCTCCATACTGTTTTCCAGAGTGGCTATACCAGTTGGCATTCCCACCAGAAGTGCAAAAGGGTTCCCCCTTCCCTACATGCTCGCCAACATCTGTTGTTGCCTGAGTTGTTAATTTTAGCCATTCTGACCAGCATGAGGTGGTATGTCATTGTGGTTTTTATTTGTATTTCCTTGATTATGAGTGATGTTGAACATCCTTTTATGTGTCTGTCAGCCATCTAGATGTTTTCTCTGGAAAAGTGTCTATTCATGTCTTTTGCCCATTTCTTCACTACGTTATTTGTTTTGGGGTATTGAGTTTGATAACTTCCTTATAGATTTTGGATACTAACCCTTTATCTGATATGTCATTTGCAAATATCTTCTCCCATTCTGTCAGTTACCTTTTAGTTTTGTTGATTATTTCCTTCACTGGGTAGAAGGTTTTTATCTTGATGAGGTCCCAATAGTTCATTTTTGTTCCCCTTGCCTCCAAAAACATGTCAAGAAAGAAGTTGCTGTGGCTGAGGTCAAAGAGATTGTTACCTGTTTTCTCCTTTAGGATTTCTATGGTTTCCTGTCTCACATTTAGGTCTTTCATACATTTTGAGTTTATTTTTGTGTATGGTGTAAGAAAGTGGTCCAGGTTCATTTGTCTGCATGTCACTGTCCAGTTTTCCCAATATCGTTTACTAAAGAGATTGTCTTTTTTTTTTCCATTGGATATTCTTTCCTGTCTTGTCAAAGATTCATTGGCCATAAAACTCTGGGTCCATTTCTGGGTTCTCTATTCTGTTCCATTAATCTATGTGTCTGTGTTTGTGCCAGTACCATACTGTCTTGATGATTAGAGCTTTGTTATACAGCTTGAAGTCCAGAATTGTGATGCCTCCAGCTTTGGTTTTCTTTTTCAACATGACTTTGGCTATTTGGGGTCTTTTGTGGTTCCATACAAATTTTAGGATTGTTTGTTCTAACTCTGTGAAGAATGCTGGTGTTATTTTGATAGGGATTATATTGAATATATGGATTATTTTGGTTAGTATTGACATTTTAACAATATTTGTTCTTCCAGTCCATGAGCATGGGATGTTTTTCCATTTCTTTGTGACTTCTTCGGTTTCTTCCATAAGCTTTCTATAGTTTTCAGCATATAGATCTTTAACCTCTTTGGTTAGGCTTATTCCTAGGTATTTTATGATTTTGGGTGCAACTGCAAATGGGATTGATTCCTTGATTTCTCTTTCTGCTGCTTCATTATTGTTGTATATAAATGTAACCAATGTCTGTACATTAATTTTATATCCTGTATTGAATTCATGTATGAGTTCTGTTTTCTGGTGGAGTCTTTGGGTTTTCCATGTAGAGTATCATGTCGTCTGTGAAGAGTGAAAGTTGGACTTTCTCCTTGCCAATTTGGATGCCTTTTATTTCTTTGTGTTGTCTGATTGCTGAGGCTAATACTTCCAACACTATGTTGGATAACAGTGGTGAGAGTGGACATCCTTGTCATGTTTCTGACCTTAGAGGGAAAGCTCTCAGGCTTTCTTCATTGAGGATGATATTAGTGGTGGGTCTTTCACATGTGGCCTTTATGATCTTGAGGTATGCTCCTTCCATCCCTACTTTCTTGAGGGTTTTTATTAAGAAAGGATACTATATTTTGTCAAATGCTTTTTCTGCATCTATTGAAAGGATCATGTGGTTCTTATCCTTTCCTTTATTAACATAATTTATCACATTCATTGATTTGCTGATATTGAACCAGCCCTGCATCCCAGGAATAAATCCCACTTGATCGTGGTGAATAATTCTTATAATGTATTATTGGATCTGGCTCGCTAGTATCTTGTTGAGAATTTTTGCATCCATGTTCATTAGGGAAATTGGTCGGTAGTTCTCCTTTTAAGTGGGGTCCTTGGTTTTGGAATCGAGGTAATGCTGGCCTCATAGAATGAGTTTGGAAATTGTCCTTCCATTTCTATTTTTTGAAACAGCTTCAAAAGAATAGGTGTTAACTCTTCTTTAAATGTTTGGTAGCATTCTCCTGGAAAGCCAAATGGCCCTGGATTCATGTGTTGGGAGATTTTTGATTACTGATTCAATTAACTAACTGGTTATGGGTTTGTTCAAATTTTCTATTTGTTCCTGTTTCAGTTTTCATAGTTAATATGTTTCTAGGAGTTTGTCCATTTTTTCAGACTGCCCACTTCGTTGGCATATAATTGTTCATAATATTCTCTTATTAGATTTCTGTAGTGTTGGTTGTGATCTCTCCTCTTTCATTCATGATATTATTATTTTATTTGGGATCTTTCATTTTTTTTTTTATTTTTTTAATGTTTATTTATTTTTGAGAGACAGAACATGAGTGGGGGAGGGGCAGAGAGAGAGAGAGGGAAACACAGAATCCGAAGCAGGCTCCAAACTCTGAGCTGTCAGCACAGAGCCTGATAAGGGGCTTGAACTCACGAACCATAAGATCATGACCTGAGCCAAAGTTGGCACTTAATCGAATGAGCCACCCAGGCAACCCTCCTTTTTCTTTTTGATCAATCTGGCTAGGGGTATATCAATTTTGTTAATTCTTTCAGAGAACCAGCTCCTGTTTTTGTTCATCTGTACTACCATTGTGTGTGTGTGTGTGTGTGTGTGTGTGTGTGTGTGTGTGTGTGTGTGTTTTTATATCATTGATTTCTGCTCTAATATTTATTATTTCCTGTCTTCTGCTGGTTTGGGGCTTTATTTGCTGTTCTTTTTACAACTCCTTTAGGTATAAGGTTGTTTGAGACTTTTCTTCCTTCTGCTTAGATGATCTGTCCATTGCTGTAAGTGGGGTGTTGAAGTCCTCTACTATTATGATATTATTATTGATGAGTTTATGTTTGTGATTGATTTATATATATGGGCTTGTCCAAGTTGGGGTCATTAATATTTACAATTGTTAGTTCTTCTTGATGGATAGACCCCTTAGTTATGATATAATGCTTTTCTTCATCTCTTGTTACAGTCTTGATTTTAAAGTCTAGTTTATCTGATATAAATATGGCTACTCTAGCTTTCTTTTGGTGTCTATTAGCATGATAGATGGTTCTCTATCCCCTCACTTTCAATCTACATGTGTCTTTAGGTCTAAAATGAGTCTCTTGTAGGCAGCATATAGATGGGTCTTGTTTGCTTATCCATTCTGGTATTCTGTCTTTTGATTAGAGCATTTAGTCCATTTACATTTAGAGTGATTAGTGAAAGATATGAATTTAGTGCCATTGTGTTGCCTGTAGAGTTGGTGTTTCTGATGATGTTCTCTGGTTCTTTCTAGTTTTTGTTGTTTTTGGTCACACCCACCCCAATGTTTATAGCAGCACTATCGACAATAACCAAATTATGGAAAGAGTCCACATGTCCATTGACTTGACGAATGGATAAAGAACATGTTGCATATATACACAATGGAATATACACAGCAATAAAAAAAGAAGGGAATGTTACATTTGCAACAATGTGGATTGAACTAGAGTGTATTATGCTAAGTGAAATAAGTCAGTCAGGGAAAGACAAATATCATATGATTTCACTCATATATGGAATTTAAGAAACAAAACAGATGAACATGGGGAAGGGAAGCAAAAATTAGATAAAAACAGAGTGGGAGGCAAACCAGAAGAGATTCTTAAATACAGAGAACAAAATGAAGGTTGCTGGAGGGGTGTTGGGTCGGGTGATGGGATATATGGGTGATGGGCATTAAGGAGGGCACTTGTTGGGATAAGCACTGGGTGTTATATGTAAGTGATGAATCACTAAATTCTATTCCTGAAATCATTCTTATACTATATGTTAACTAACTTGGATTTAAATTAAAAATAAAAATAAAAATAAAATAATAATAAAAGAAAACAGATGAAAAAACAAAAGAAATGCAAGCAGTACAGCTTTAAGAGCTGGAACAAGGAACAAGAAAAGAAATTGCTCATCTTCCAGAGCCTCTGAAGGGAGTGCACACTTGAAAATAAACTGGTTTCAGCCCAAAGAAACTCTTTTTGGACTTCTAACCTCTAGAATTGTAAGAGAATAAATTTCTGTTCTTTTAAACCACCAAGTTAATGGTAATTTGTTACAGCAGTAATAGGAAAGCCCAAGGAATACAAAGTCCAAGGAATGTGAGCTCACAAAAAGAAAACAAAAACCAAAATGACCAATCATACAATAAATAAATTATCATGAGATATAATCTTCAGGAACAACATACTAAAGAATCATACCTGCAAATAACAGTAGATGTTGAACTACATAGATATAGAATATTAAATAAGATTGATTAATATGTTTGAAGAAATAAAAGAGAGAATTAAAAGTATGACAAAGGAATGATGCCATAAAGTAAGCCAGGTAGTTGTGAAAAAGAAGTGAATAGAATTTCTAATGTGAAAAACATGGAGGCTGAAATTAGAAACTTAACATATGTTAAGCTAAAGAAAAAATTTATTATACACAGCTAAAGAAAAAAACTGGTGAACTAGAAGATAGACCCGAAGGAATTACCTAGCTAGACTGTAGCACAGTACAATAAAGAGGTGAAAAATATGAGAAGAAAGTTAGGAGACATAGAGAATAGAAAAAGATGGTCCAATATGTGTCAGAGACCTAGAATCAACAAGAAAGAGAACAAGAGAGGGACACTTAAAATATTCAATGAGATAATGAATGAAAATTGTCCAGTTATGATGAAAAATATCAAGCCCTCAATTTTAGGAATCTCATCATATCTAAAGCAGAATAAATAAAAACTAATCCACAACTAGACAGTGTGGTGACATCAAAGATAAAAATCAGTTTATGATGGGAGGGAAAGGGGCAGATTACCTACAAAGAAAAAAAAAAGTTAACAACTGACTTAGTAAAATAGAAGTCCAAATTCAGAAGTATCATATTTTCAAAGAGCTTAGAGAAAATTACTTTCAACTTGTATTTGTATACTCTGCAAAATTATTTAAAAGCAGGACGGAGTAAAACTAAAACATTGTAGATAAACAAAAATAGAATTTTTACTCCCACCCCAAATGTGAGTAAATGAAATTCTAAAGACAAAAGTAAGATGATAGAAAAGTCTGAGAAAAAAAGTCTGAAGCCTGCATCAGATTCTGTGTCTCTCTCTCATCCCCTTCCCCATTCAAGCTCTGTCTGTCTCTCAAAAATGAATAAACATAGAAAAAAAAGAAAATAGCAAATAAGTAGGCAAGAAAGAAGGGGGCCAAACATTCTTCATATTATTTGAGTGGAAGGCAAAGATAATGATAAATGTTAGACTTTTAAAAATGTATATTAAGCCTTCTAAGAAATGACTAAAATTATATAAAAAGAATTAAGATTTTCAAGTGAATAGAAGAAAAAATATAATGAGAGAGAAAATATCTCAACTGAAAGTTAAAAAAAATAATAAAAATGAAAATCAATAAAAATATTTCAATAATCACAAACATTATAAATTGCCTAAACTCTTCAGGCAAAAGACAAGGATTTTCAGAATGAATTTTTAAAAGTATAAAACCTTACATGTGAAAACACACACTTATAGCATTATGGCTGGCACAGAAAAATTGAAACCAAAGGAAAGGAAAAAGATAGCAGTAAAATTCTAACCCAATAACTGGGTTATATTAATATTGGAGAAAATGTATTGTAATGCAGAAAAAGCATTACTAGAGATAAAATTATCACTGTATATTGATTAAAGGTCTAGTTCATCAGGAAGATAAAACAGTTCTAAATTTTTATGTACCTAATAATATTGATTCAAAATATATAAAGTTGAATGACAGAATAAAAAATTAACACATCTACTACCATAGCAGAATATTTTAACACACGTCTCTAAATAACTGATAAATCAAGCAGGGAAAAAAGAAATAGTGGGGATATAGATTTGAATCACACAATTAACAAAACCACAACCAACTGCTTCAGATTATCCCGTATTTCAAAGCATCAATGGAACATTTACAAAAATTGATCATGTACCAACTCATAAAGCAAGTCTCAATAAGTTCCAAAGTATGAAGATAGAGGCCACATTTTCCAACCACAGTGAGATTAAGTTAGATTCAACAATGTAATGTTAATTAAATAAGAAAAACTTTCTGCCTCCAAGAAGTTTATATTCTAGAAGCAGAGACACAGAAGAAAGCAACTAATTAGAAAAAAAAGGCAGGGTATGTTCTAAAAGAAATGGCAAAAAGCAATTTCGAGGGAATATAAAGGAACTGATATATAAATGAACTGATTCTGACTAGTGGGATCAAGAGTGATCTAATGGATGTGCTAACATCCAGACTGTACATGAAAGATGAGGATGGAACATGGGGGTAACAGCCTTCTAGGCAAAGGCACAAGATTAAAATTGAGTGCCCAGCAGTTGAAAGATGATCATTTAGGTCAGTTTTTTTAAATATTATTAACCTTTATTTTGCCATAGGCCTCTTTGGCAGTCTAGTGATGCCTGTGGACTACCTCTTCAAATTTTTTTTAATGCATAAATAGAATTACAAAGAAAACCAAATATAGTGAAATACAGTTATAAAATATTCAAAAATATACTTAAGTTTTATTAATTTCAAAGTCACAATGAGTTGTAAACAATGTATTTCAAAAGACTTGCAATGACCATAGTGTGATATGAAAATATGTCATTTCTATTGGTGATGAAGTCACAGTACTTCTAATACCACTGTGGTTGGTTTCTTGCATTCATTATCAGTGGAAATGCTACATTTCATTTAAAAGTTAATGAAAATAAAGGTGCAATTTTCTTCCCAGACTTTGGTCTATAAAATAAAATACAGGCCTGATCATGTCATACGTCAGGTGTTAGACTAGGAAAGCAATTTGAATTGTGTGTGTGTGTGTGTGTGTGTGTGTGTGTGTGTGTGTGTACAATTGGTATCACACAGATTTTGATGCAACACTTAGTTTTGTGTTATTTTGTTATGTTTTTTTTCTTCTGCATTAATAAACTATTAAATGAGACTGATACTTTAATATATACTCCTATAGTGCAATAAAAATGACAACTATGATTTTACCTAGGAGTTGTATATGTAGACATTCCTTAATTTCAAGGCAATGAAAGGGTCCTGAGATTCAAGATGTTTCTGTGATCCCCTACTGCATATTATAGAGGCTAAACTGTTAACCACTTTCAGAATATCTCATTCCAGTCTTCATCTACCACCTCATGTTTGCATAGCAAGTCTGTTTTAGTTGCCTGAAGTGCACATGCCTCATTTTGGTAATCTACTTTAGTCTATTTCTGTGCACTGAAAGACAGTCCAATTCAGTATTCCACACTTCAATATTAATTTGTCTTTTCAGCTATTTCAACAGAGGATGTGTGTCCTCTGCTACAACTTGGCTCAAATCCATCTGTCATTTTATTGACCTACTGGAAACAATGTCCAATGCATTCCAGCTCACAGATTGAGTTTGCTTTAGCCACACATGAAACCAGGACATTGTTAAGTGTCTGTTTTAAAAAAAAAAAAAACATTCACAATGACAGAGAGATTTTCCACATTGAAATGAATATACATCATAAAAACTAGCATATGGAACAAGAATAGGAACTTTCAAAATTTCAAAGGTTAAGCAGATCACTTAAAATTACAATTGTAAGTGAATGATGTATGCATTTACTGTTGACTCAGGAATAGTCTCATGCATTTCTTTTAAAATGTTGATTCATAAAGGGCATTTTTCTCAATAGTTTTAGGAGAAGCACTCAATGACACAGGTAGATAATTTTGAAATAGAGTATCTGTTCGCTACAAAGAATGAAAACCAGGCTATTTGGGGGGAGAGAGGAGCAAATTATTTCCCAATATAAAATTTTCCTTCAGTAAACACATTTATGAGACCAAGAGATGAGGGTGAAAGATTGTTGTTGTTGGTTGTTTTTTTTTTTTTAATTTCTTTAAGGGCATGTGATCCTTAATGAAATTGTATACAGAAAAATCCAATGTAAGTATAATTTTGATCCCCCTTATCTGTGGCACAGTTCATTGCATTATAAGAGAGGGTTGCTGTTATTTATTTTGTGATTTACATGGCCTCAAACAAATAGGAAACTGGCAAACACTCATTCCATAAATGTGAAGTGTGTAGAATTAGTGGGATTTTTCTTAAACCCTAATCAGGAGGAATGCAGTGCTTTATTTATCAGGTGAAAAGGAGGGCTCCACTGACAGGACAAACAGAAAAGCCCCATTGGAATTAGGCTCTGTTCTTCATACTGTGTTTACAAATGCCTCTTTCTCTAGGCAAGAAGCAAAGTATGATTCCCAGGGTTGTTCTGCCTACAAAAGCTACATGACATCTTCTCTATTACCCTGAGTTGCTTTTTTATTTCCAATGACATTATTTGCTAGATTCAAAAAAAGGAGATAATTCTCAAAGTGGATCTCTTCCAAGGACTTCTAAGAATAAAAGATTCTCTCCCTCTTCCTTAAAATATTAACATGAATTTTGGAAAACAATCATTGCAAAAATCCATACTTCACAGACCACTATATAGATTTCCAACTACATTTTAATTTTAAATCAGCTCTTACACTTGCCAGAAACACTGTCCAAAACATTTTTGTTAATTCAAAGATATGGAATTTACATTCACAGAATATTTAAAACATTAATTTAGAAAACTGAAAAAATTATATAGTTGTGAAGAATATAATTTAAGAGAAATACAGGCAACCTTTTGACAACAATTATCTTTAGAAATGACTAAATTTCCAAACTTTAATTATTGGCTATAATTTACTTCTACAAAATTAAGATATCTTCTCATGCATAAATTAACTAGCAAATTTTTCCTGGCATATAGATTGCTAATCTGGGTTCAAATCTTAGCTTTTCCACTTTCTAGCTGCCTCACCTTGTAAATCACAATCACTCAGAAACAGTAAAATGAGAATAAAATTATCTCTGTCTTAGGTTTTGAGGATTAAATCAAAAAATTAATGAGAACATGCTTTGTAAGCTATAAAGTGTTATTGAAAGATTAAGTATCACCAGTGCTTTTTAAAGTACAAACTGAGATATCATTACTCATATATGATATATTGTAAAATGTCTCTCTCAACCCTTTGTCTTCCTAAACCCCTCTTCCCTCTCTAAACTGGCATGAAAACTTATTGTTTCTGCCAAATCAGTCTGGATGTGAACAGCCATTTATTTAAAGATGTGCATCAACACTACTTGCAAAAAAAAAAAAAAAACCAAAACAGTATACGGTATTATAAAAATCACTAGGCATTGTTATTACCTCAATATTTGATACAGAGAATATTAAGTCAAATGCATGATAATGTCATTTTTTATAGATCAGAAATGGCAAAATATTGGCAATTTCATGTTCAACCTACTATCTATTGAAATAAGAACAAAAGGAGACTTGAACTCTCTAAGAAATATTTAAGTGAAATAAAGGATTATTATTTTGAACACACACACACCAAAAAACAAAGAAAAAATGATCTTCAAACACCATCCAATAGTAGCATTTTGTTGTTGCCCCTTATTCAATTGCCATGTCTTATAGTCTGAACTAGAATTTAGGTCTTTTTGACAAGCCTGGAAGAGTCCTGTTTAATAGTATTGCACTGATCTATTATAAACCTTTTTTTTTTTCATTTTAGGCAGTTTTTGTGTTTATAAAAATAATGAATGTTCAAAAAATAATGAATGCTCATTGTAAGAGATTCAAAAAACACATAAAAATATAAATAAGAAAAAATATTTTTTTTCATTCACAAAATATTTAATTTATACTTTTTTCTCTACACTTATATTTGGGCATAGTTGGAATGATATTATACATACAATTTTGTACTTTGCCTTTTTATACTTAAAATTCTTTTCTGTAAGTAGTTTTCAATGTTAATTCACTCTTGGTAAATGTAATTTTTATTGTTAAGGTAATTTCTCATTTGTAGGTGTGTTATAGCTTACTGAATCTTTCCATAATTGTTAGACACATAGAGTCTTATATCCAATAGCTCAATGAACATCTTATATATATTATTTTTTTCTGTTTCATATTTTTCCTTATGATGAAGTCTCATAAATCAAATTCTTGGGTAAAAAGACAGGACTCTTTTTAATGTTCCTGATACATATAGTAATGTGCTTTCCTTAATTTGCATTCTCATCAATAGTGTTTGAGAATATCTATTCAACATGAACCATTATCATCGCAAAGTGCTATTAAATGTTTCAGTTCTTGCTTGCTTGTCCTCCTACAACTGCACCAAGTACTGTTGATTATAAATATGCAGTGATTATTTTAATTCAACAGAAAATTTTCTTCCCCACTGAAGAAATTAGTTTTAATTTAATGTTGATTGTGTTGGGGTGCCTGGGTGGCTCAGTCAGTTAAGCGTACAATTCTTGATTTTGGCTCAGGTCATGATCTCAAGGTTTGTGAGTTCAAGCCCCATGTTGGGCTCTACTCTGACAGTGCAGAGCCTGCTTGAGATTCTCTCCCTCTCCCTTTCTCTCTGCCTTTCCCACGTGTTTTCTCTCTCTCTCTCTCAAAATACATAAACTTAAAAAAATTATAATGTTGTTTGTGTTATTTTGACATATAAAATATGCTTTGACCTTGTCACTATAGTACAAACCAATTAATGACAAATGTGTTTTCAGTTATTTTTGTGGTTATTTAATTTATTTAACAGTTACTAAGCACCTGCCCAGATACTTGGTACTAGTTACTTGAGCTGGACATAAAACAGTGGAAATTAGAACAATAAACAAGTAAACTAATGCAAAAAGTAATTTCAGATAGAAATAAGTGCTAAGAAAGAAATAAGTTTGTTACAGAGAGAACTGGGACATTTGAACAGGGACATACATCATGAGAAGACTCTAGCCCTATGACATTCAGTAAGAATAAAGTCCTTGATACTATAATAAATGGACAAAATAAAGAGGAGAAAATCACAGATTGCTTAAATTCTTATAATGTGAGAACCAAGATCATAGCTTGCAAGTTCAATGGAGTGTAAGTTTGTGCCAAGACTGAACCACAAAGGATACATTCCTAGTTTCACTGGGTATGGGGTGTTTTTCATGTTAATCACATTCTAATGAGAAAAACCACATTCAAATGAAGCAAACTACCATCAGCCTAAGTAGCTATACTATAAGAGGAGCTTGGGAGACATTTGTACAGTATACAAAGGATGAGATCTCAAGAAAATGGTCTTAGGTTGTAAACAAATGGGATCTGAATCCAGGAGCTGAAGAACTTCTTGATTTTACTGGTAACATGGTTAAAGTCAGTGTAAAGAATCTGAATGTTTTCTAGAATTGACATTGGCTCACCCTTTGGGCCAAATGGACTTTACTGCAAGGGAGAAAACTTTAAAAGTCAAGAGATTTTCAAGCTCATCTTGCTGGTAGTTTTGGTGAATATATGTAGATTTCTAGCAAAGAAGGCAATGATGGACCTATTTATTATTGCCACTGAGGGTCAAACTCAGCCAATTTTCAATAGGTAGATGGAGGAGTTAAAATAAACAATAAATATTTGATTATTATTTTCTGACCACAGAAAAAGGAAGCTGAATCATGTTATCGCCATGAATTTTTCAACTATATATAGAATTCAGAAGATCTCATAATATATATATATTATGGTAGCTTGTGTCCAAGATGGCCACCATCAATTCCTTCTCTCCATGTCTGCCTATGTCATCCCATCATTGAGAGGTAGAATCTATTCTCCCTCTTTTCTTTAACCTAGGCCAGCCTGAGTTATGTGCTTAGGTAACAGAGTGAGATGGAAGTAATATTCTAAGACTACTGAGGTTAGGTCATAAGAAGCCTTATAATTTTTCCCTGGGCCTCCTGGAATTATCACTCTGGGGGAAGTAAGCTACCATGTAGAAAGTCCAATTACCCTGAGAGTGTCATACTGTAAGAAACCTAAGCCACATGGAAAAGCCTGGAAGAAGAGGTACCACATAGAAAGAGTAGCCAAGGAACACTGACACACCAGCCACGTAAATAATGAAGCCATTTTGGAAGTGGGTCTTCCAGCCACGTTTGTGAAAAAATATCTTATTTTCTGGATCACCTAATGACTCATTCTCTCTATTCATTATTGTAGGGAGCTTACATTAATATGAATTAGAAAAAAAGTAGTACATTTTGTTGAAATAATCATCTTTAAAACACTGCCTTCCTGGGACAGGGGTGAATTATTTCTAAGTAATATCATCTTTCAATTTCTTCTTCCAAGACATTTCCAAAGTGCAAATAAAAGAACCAAGAAGAATACTGAACAATATAAAGACAATATAGTATTAAATGTCCAGCTAATAGTGAATCATATGATTCAATTCAACAGAGAAGGCTCCACTAAGTCTGTAATAAAAAAGTAATGAGTTTTATAACAAAACGGAAAAGAAATGCAGATAGAAATCTTTTCAGTACAAAGACAAGAAGGATTTGCAATTGAATACTGAAAAGGCTAACAAGTTTGGAAACCATGACTGATGAACTCTGAATATTCAACAATCTTTAGTTGAATACATTAATCAAAATACACACTAGTATAATAACTGCATCTCATCATTTTGCCTCTTCACGGTTGCAGTGTGAAATGAGAGCAGAGGGAGGAAAGGAAAGTGCAGTCCAGTGGAAATGCACACACTCTCTGACTTGTATCGGAAGCAATAGCATTTTCAAGCTGCAAAGGACCTGAAAAAACAGAATTCACCTTCCTCATTTTACAGTTGAGGAAGCAAGATGCTCAACGAGAGTTAGCTGCTCAAGGACACAGAGCAAGTTTTTATCAGAAATAAAATAAGAATCCAGGTATTCTGACCCCAGACTAACAACCAGGTTTCTTCCCCCATGATTACTTGAATTACCTAAATTTTTTTTTAATTTTGCTTCTAGTAATATGCATTCAAAGAATAATATTTGGATTTTTAAAAATAACTAGTGAAAATACAATTGGCTATCTATTAATGGGAGGAGAAGTAAAGCCAAGGGCCAAGCTTTGTTAGGAATAACAATGGAATACAAAATGTTATCTTATACATAAAATGGTATCTTTATACCAAGAACTGTGCTTGTTTTCATTCTTTTTGCCTTCTTCCTAAAAACAAATCATATCCTACTGCACTCCTCCTCCCTTTTGTCAAGCTCTGTGTTAAGTTTTAAAGGAGATTACTTTAAAAAATGAATAAAATATAATTTCTGAGGAGCACAAGTTTATTATCTAACTTTCCTAAAAACATAAAATTGTTACAAAATTAAATGTTCAAAATAAAACAGGAGGGTCTTTGATTTGATTGTCTCACTTTACATATTTAAAAACAGGCAGCAGGTATTTCGTGGCTGAAGAAAAAGAAATCTTTCAAACACTTTAGGTGTAAAGCCACAGATGTGGTTTGTCATGAACCTACACAGCAACAGTTTAATGCAGGGTGAATCAAATCTAAAATCCATCTTTTAGTGGAACCAATTCTTGCAGAATGTATAATTATTTTTCATGCTAAAATACTGTGCCACCCAAAAGGCTCCATTTTTTCCCATGCTAGTACATCCTGTCATACCAATGTGGACGAGCTTTGGGTTACAAAGTCCTTTGGATTTAAAGGTCAATTAGTTTGGTTCCACTTTAATTAGAAGCCATCATAATAGTGCTGTGTGAGTAATTTATAGAGGCATAAATATTGACATCAATTTTTGTCAGATATTCTGATATCATAAACATCATGTAAATCTAGGCACCAGCAATCAATTTGCACATAATAGACAAATTTTATTAGAACTGTATGACTGCACTACTTGGTTTTTAGAGTCCCTCTCTTCTTGCTACATTAAATCATCGTTTTAAATCATGTCATAGTGTTCCTCACAGCAAGCAATCAAAAACAGAAAATTTAAGTTTATTGGATCTTTGCCTAATTTAATGATTTTTTTTTTTTCCAGAGTTGTGCTCTTTGGAGCCCTGTGATGAAGTTTTGGCTCTGTGCCTAGAAACACCTCCATGCTGTTCAGAACAGGGTGAGGCACAAACCAAAGGTATGGTAAGGAAAATCCCTTGCTGCTTCTAGAATCTGAAGAGACTCTGTTAAAACTGTTTCTGTTCAGTTAGGATGCTTGGATGCAGAAAGCTTTCTGCTTGCTGCTCAATCTCAAAGGTATGACCACCAGTCACTGAAGCACAGTCCTCAAGGGTTCCTGTGCTCAGATGTTTCTCAAACTGCAATCCATGGGTATATTTTCAGGGGTCCTTGAATTGCCTATGAAAACGTTTTTAATTTTTTAATTCAAAATTAATTTCCTTATTTGTTATCTCTATAGTTCATAATATGTTTCTCTGTCCTAGAATATAATCTCTGTTAGGGCAATGATCTTGTCTATTAGGTTCTTAGATAACTCCTAAGTGCCTAGAACAGTTCTAGCATAAAGTAAGTACTTTGTTCAATGGACTAATTAGGATAAACAAATTTTGAATCAATTGGATGACCACCACATAACAGAAAGCAAACCCAAGATTTCAGCACCAGCATTTCGCCCTGCGTTTTATAACTACACTGTGCCAAGAAATCAAGTTTAACTTTAAAGTAGTGTTCCTCAAACTGGGGGTAATGGGCCACTGGGCTGTATGGAAATGTTCACAGAGGTCCACAAATTCTGAAGACAGAGAAACACTGGTCAAGTCCAATTTATTCACTTTACAGATGAGGAAACTGAGGCCCAAAAAAAGGGACAGGCTGTCTCAAAGTTGCTCAGTCAGTCTGTGAGCCAGAATTAGCAGCCAGATCCCTTATTTCTCATTCTACTCTACTAATTTCTCCTTTGGTCTTGATCTTCCATTCAGAAAATTCTAACTATGAAATCCAAAGCTAGAACCAATCATTTCAGTAAGGAAAGGAAGACATTTCATTTTCAGTGGCTATTCTTTTTCTTGCTTTTCAATATGCTATTATTTTATGATGCTAACTTTATATTTAAACTTTGAAATATTGGTAATTTGTGTGTGTTAACTCTCTTGGTTGCCTTTTTTATTTTTTTTTTTACATTTATTTATTTTTGAGAAATAGAGTGAGACAAAGCGTGAGCGGGGAAGGGGCAGAGAGAGAAGGAGACACAGAATCTGAAGCAGGCTCTAGGCTCTGAGCAAGCGGTCAGCACAGAGACTGATGCAGGGCTCAAACCCACAAACTGTGAGATTGTGACCTGAGCCGAAATCGGACGCTCAACCGACTGAGCCACCCAGGCGCCCCACTTGGTTGCTTGTTTTATGTTGACTAGATTATGAATGATCTGAGAACCTGACCCATGTTTTTACCATGTTATTTACCAAAATCCAGCTTCCAATGAGTTTCCACTTATAATAAATGAAATTGTGCAGGAAACATTTTCTTGGTATCAAGAATATCACACCAAGTGGATTTATGTTCCTTGAACTGGGAAGATCTATCAGAGGCTGAGGAATATCCCTTTTAATCACATCTCTCTCTCTAAATAACTGATTTTTCTGCCTTTTTGCCAAACCTTTACTTGACTCAGAAAACTGCACCTTTTACATATGGAAGATACACATCAACGAGTTTCCCAAAAAGAAACATAACCCAGTACAGTACAAGTGGGTTGAACAAAAACATTGTCTTAGAATGCTACTAAGTATCTTCTTTAGTCATGTTTTTCCTGTTTACTTGTGTTAGTTAGTAAAATTCATAGACTTATCACTCATTCAAAATTATAAAATATCATTTAAGGAAATCATTGAGATAATTTTTTTTTCTAAGATTTTGTAACTTATTCATCCAGGCACAATACTCCATTAAGAGATCTGTAAACTGTTTTTCACAGCATCATAGAGTCATTGAGTTAGAGCTGGGAAGTATTAGGATCACCTGATCCAATCCAATAAAGAATAAACTAAAAGCCAGCAAACAGAAATGATTTGCACAAGGACATCCAGCTAGCCAGTGTGAGATTGGGATGTGACAAAGACTTCCAAATTCCCATTCCAATATTTCTCTTGCTTTGATAACATACAAGTAATTTATATTCAACAAGCATCTCTGTTGTGCTTCTTGTACTGCTAATGGGAAATTCCTGTTACAGTGTAATATGTTTCTGAAGGAGTTGAGAATTCGGCCATGTTAGGTCAAAGGTCCCTGTAGGGTATATATAGATTTGCCCCACACTCTCTCTGATCATATGCTAATCAGAACTCTTCCTGAAGATATTAACCATCCTTTTATTGTGCTAAAAATATCCTACTTTGTATTTCATTAGGCCATTATATTTTGTACAAATTATTTTTAATGTTTATTTATTTATTTTTGAGAGAGAGAGCAAGCAGGGAAGGAGCAGAGAGAGAGGGACACAGAGAATCCCAAGCAGGCTCCGCCTCAGCACAGAGTCTGATGTGGGGCTCGAACTCACAAACCTTGAGAATGATCACGACCTGAGCCAAAACCAAGAGTCAGATGCTTAAGTGACTGAGCCACCCAGGCACCCCATTTTTATAAGTTAATTTTTTTATGTTTATGGTTTTTTTTTTTTTTTTGAGAGAGAGAGAACATAGGCCACTATTATATTTTGAAGAGAAATTATGCACTTACCAAAAAACATGGCTCAAAATTCACTACCTCTGGTACATTTTCCATCTCAAAAATAAGCCAGCCGTACTTTCTTATCTCTGCTGACTACATTGACCTGCTCACTGCTGATTCATCACTGAACCAGTCAGTTTGCTGGCATAGCCAAAGCTCTTAGGTTTATGTTCTGGTCATTATCATGGGGATAAGTTGAGGGTCAGACGGGGGGAATTAGTGTATTATTTATTAGAAAGACTACAAGAGTGTGGAAATGCAAATTTGAGCCATAATAAGTATGTTCTATGTCCTATATAAAATCATGACTGACAAAGATTCAGAAAGAGGACTCTGACAAAGATCATGCCCTCCTGGAGCTTACAATCCAGGCATATATACAGACTCTGCTGTTAACTCTCTTATTTCCACCAGAGAATTTCAGGAGAATAGAGGAGGAGAAGACTTTTGATGGGGGATAGGATAGGGTGGGAATCAGGGATGGTTTAGAATGCAAGGCCACATCTAGATGCCATCAAAAACTGACTATGCATGTATGTGTATAAGCTGGGTGTGTATCAGTTGTTTCTGCCTCCATCCAGGCAATAGCTGAGCACTTAGGGTATATGAACAGCAAGTCAGCAGGTTAATCATTTGGTGTTTCATTGCTTATTTCGTGATCAGTATGGAAGCAATGGCTCCAGGCAATATTATAGACTCAGTCTCAAAGTTCAAGTTGTAAACAATCTCTTCAAAACTTCTGTGGAAAGTGGGCCTCTAAAGTTAGGGACAGTTTGAAAGTTCTTGCTTTGAAAGGGGCAACAGACCACACATTGGTCTGTGTGCTCACACAATTAGTGCAAATATTATCAACTTTTAATAGACAAAGGTCAAAGACAAACTAACAAATATGTAAAAAAGTGAAGATTTGAATATTCAAGGCTGAATACTCTTTACCTTACACATCCAATCATTAAGTCCTGTCAGGTATACTCTTAGCTAAGTCTTCTTTTATCTATTCCTCACTATCCACCCCTTAATGACTCCATAATAATTCCAGTCATTATTTACATTGCAGCCATATAGAACTTCTCAATGCACAGATATGAACTTCTAATTCTCTTGCTTAAGGATCATCTGGCTTTGCTTAACATCCTCAGTAGATCCTCATTGCTCATCAAATAAGCTCCAAGTTCCTGAACATGGCATTCAAAACTTTTCTTTTCCCTAAATTATTTTCTCTTCACCTAAATACACCCAAACTCTAAACATGGTTTCCTTAATATGTCATGCTACTTCATGTACCCATAGCTTTACAAATGTTGTTCACTATGTTTAGAATTTTCTTCCTTTATGTCTACCCAAAGAATGTCTAATCATGCTTCAAGGCTCTTTTTAATTATAACTGCCTTAATGAAGCAATTCATCACACAGATCTGTATTACTCTGTTCTTGATGACCATTAGTTATCTGCACACACCTGTGGTAGTATGCATCTCTTTTCATTGTAATAATGCATTTGCATTCCTGACTGTGATTTCATTGAGCATAGGGACTTTCTTTTCCATCTTTGCATCTCATAGTACTCATCAATTTGCAGAATGAATAAAAGTTAAGCATTTGTTACATTAGTTAAGACTTTATGCTTTGACTACAGATTTGATTTTTTTAAAAAGAAAGTCGGCTGAGCTGAGACCCCTGGATATTAAATGAAATTCAAAGATGCTGGTGAGAAATCAAATCATTTTTATGTGAGGATGATCACTAATAGCCTTAAGCAGAATAGAACATTCATTTTAAAACAAGTGATTGATCTTGATAACAGCAGGGCAACCCAAAGGACAAAGTCCCTTGCTAGCTCCTTGAGAGGAAGAACTATTTTCTAGTTCTTTCTTATCACATGCAACACCTTGTAAAGGGTGGAATACATAGCAAACCCTCAATAATGCTTGTGGAGAGAACAAATAGGCTTATAAACATGGGGATGAACCTTGGTATTCTAAACATGCTGCTCATTGTCCCTTACCTCAGACCATAACTTAAAGTAGCTAATATAACATTTAGTCAGCAATATTAATTAATCTCAACATTAGCTGCTATGATTACCTATTGAGCAGTTTCTCATTATCTTAGTATAGCAAATCTTTTATACTTAAGGTCTGTATGCATTAAATATCTGGGATATTTTCAACCTATTTTCCCCAAATCATTTTGGATCCCAGTGAGTTATCTGAGTGACCACTTTGAGATCAAAGATGCCAGTGTGAGCACCTCTGCGTATGCTTTTGTGATACCCAGCACACAGTAGGTCCTCAACAAATGTTTGCTGAAATGAAATAGTTAACCTACATTATCAAAAAACAGAATTTAGCGATAATACTATCACACAAATACACACAAATATGTGGCATTCTGAAAAACATAAAGGATATTTGCCTGAAATAGGAATCATTTAAACTCAGCACAAAGAATAAGGATGTGCATTTTAAAAGTTGAGACAGTCAAGTGAAATAGTTGCAGAAGCATAAGTTGGGAGTCAAACAGACCTGGATTCAATTTCTGGCTCTGTTACCAGCTCAGTGACCTTGGGTAAAGGTTTGTGCCTCAGTTTTCTTCCCTGGCAACACTGGATTATTATCACCTTTTTAATACTCTGGTCAAAATTAAATAAGCTAATACACCTGAAAGCACTTACTACCATGCCCTGGCCCAGACCATTCAGTGATAGCTTGTTGTAGCTGCTCTTAATTGGCAATGACAGCTGCCTAATCCTTTCTTTACCCTCTCTAGCGTAGTTGCTATTAGTGATGTGCTGTTAGAGAACCAAGACCCTGTTGAGCAGTGTTTCACAAACTTTACCATGCAACACAATACCCTGGAGGACTTGTTAAAACTCAGATTACAGGGCTCCATCACCACAGCTTCTGATTCATTAGGGTCTGGGATGGGGCCAAGAATTTGCCCAAGTTTGCCCATTTCTAATAAGTTCTCAGACGATGCTGATGATGTTGATCCTGGGATCACTCTTAGAGAAGCACTGCTTTTGAAAAATTATTTCTGCTGTAATGAGAATTACTGCAGGAAGGAAAAAAAGACATTTATGGGTTCTTGAGTGTGGATATCCCTGAGGGCTTCGTGGGGCCTGGAGATACAGAAACGGAGTATTCTCACCTGCCATCCCAACACTGGGAAAGACAGAAATCATTTCAGTTTGCCAGTAGTTCTCAATGGATAAACCCAAAGCAATCACCAGATAGGCTGAGAGGGGATGATCGGGTAGAGGACAAAAGACAGGAATTCTCAAAGCCCCCCACCACCTGACTTCTACTATTTTCAAAAGCTCTCTTTCACTGACCTTATTTGGGAAAAAATAGAACTACTTTGAAAATTACATGTACTGAATGTGTATTCATCTATCTCCCAAACTGGGCAACTATAAAACCAATATACATACTGGGACAGAATCAAAGAGAAGCATACACAGTTTCTGCCATGGAAGAGCTCAGAATTAGGGAGTTTGACAAGCATGTTAAGAAAAAAAAACTGACCAAATATATGTGACATTAGTGCTATAATAGAAAGAAAAAAGTGAAAGGGGATATAGACACCTAGAACACAAAGACCAATAATAAATAGCCTATGTATTTGTGGTGTTTATTGTAAGTGAGGCATTGTTCTATTAATTAATTTAAATTCTCAGTATAGCAGTAATATGACTAGTCCCATTTTACATATTAAAAAACTGAGGCACAGAATGGTTAAATGAGCTGCCCAAGGTCACACAACAAAAATATAGCAGAATCAAAATTTGAAACCAGGCAATCCTGCTCAACATCTTTTCTCTTAATCACTACACTATCTGGAGATGAAATAAGGAGATGAAATTTAAAAAGACAGATGGAGACAAAAAGATGATTTATGAGAATGGCTCAAATTATCAAAAGAAGCCCATCTCTCTTCCTTCTTGTATACCTGAAATCATCTTAGTATTGGACTCCTTCTGCTCCAGAAGCTAAACAGGTAGAACCATTACTGCATTGCCATATCCTAAAACAGGATAATCTAAAGAACCACACTGATTATGTGCACTGACTTCTGTTACGTTGCACTATTTCCCTAAATATCCACAGCAGAGAAAGTTTCATAATAAATTATGTCTTAATCCTGTGCATTAGTGCTGGCCACTCTCCCACAATGTCAAAATTGTAAGCAATTGGCACAGAGTCATTGTGACAATATGTAAATTACTTGTAAAGGGAACTTGATTTTGTGTAATAAATGCTATTTGAATCTTAATTTGCTAACAGTATTTTAATGCAGTAATTGAGGTCATGAAAGACGTGGGCTAAAGATGAAACCATCTATAACTGTCAATTTTAAACAGGACTGCATTACCCAGGTTTATAAAATACTCCAAGGAATTAAAAGGCAAATGCAATACTTATACTTGCTACAAGAAACACTGAAATGTAACTGTAGAAAAAGAAATAATATGCTACGGGACCATAGGAGGGGTTTGGAATAGGTGATCAAAGATTTTATCTGAATCTAAAATTCCATAGTTCTAGGATCAATGTCCCCCGACCTACCTAGGTTTTTCCTTAATGAAATAAAGGGACATCTCATTAAATCATATGGCCCCACTTTAATTCTTAATAATTTGGGGCACCTCTTCATTGCCATGCTTTCATAATTAATCACCAAACCTCCTTTGTCTTCTCAAAGAAAGCCCTCAACCAATTGTCCAATCTTCTTTCTCTTTTCAGAACAGTTCTCTGATCAAAATCAGGTTCAGCATCTGTGAAACTGACCCTCCAGTGTGAAATCATTTTTTAATGATAAAGTGCCAAAAGTGTTCTGTAAGTATAAGGTATTAATTGAGTGTTATAATTATTATTATGCAGCCACTTCCCATAGTGATGACCTTTGTTCTTCTCTACCTCTCCTTCATCTGCTCTATTTTATGATCTGTCATTTTTGAGGCTTTAAAGCCTCTCTTCTTTTCTGAAACCTGAAACTCTGGTATTCTTTTCTTCCCTTGAGTTCTGCCCTCTGTGAACAGAGCTAATCTTTCTCCAAACCCAGCGGACACGGTAGGGAGAGCCAGATTTGGCTCTGATTGAGGCCAATGATCACCATTTCTCCTTCCTTATGTAGTCACACAAAACCCACATTGAGTTATGCAGCTTGGCCAACATTTAGAACAGGAAGGAATTTTGAAGGAAGCCACTCATCAGCGAAGACCTGAAAACAAACCTCCTTTATGTTATGCCCTTTTTCAGAAACCTAAAATGCTGTCCTCTCTTTATCACATCAAGTCATAAGTCTTTATTCAAGACCTGTGGTCTTGTTGACTATAACCCATCCAATCACTACTCACTTACTTCTGGCTTCTCTATTCAGATGTGTGTCCATGATGTCACTTTTCTCACTACCTCTTTTTGCCCCTCCAAATGAGGACTACCGATCCTGCTCATCATCTTGGTACTAGCCAGCTTTCCAGCCCAAGTTCAAATCCTACTTTTTCAATGGAGCTTTGAACCACCTCATTGGTTCCATGTATTTCTTCCCTTCAAATTCCTGCTCAAAATTATTCCTTCTAGAATTAGTTCCTTTCTCTTATCGGCTTCCCAAGAACTTCGCTGATATTCTATAAAAACACTTACCACATTGCACTGCAAGTATTGTTTCTATAGCTTTTTTTTTTTTTTAATTTATTTTTGGGACAGAGAGAGACAGAGCATGAATGGGGGAGGGGCAGAGAGAGAGGGAGACACAGAATCGGAAACAGGCTCCAGGCTCCGAGCCATCAGCCCAGAGCCTGACGCGGGGCTCGAACTCACGGACCGCGAGATCGTGACCTGGCTGAAGTCGGACGCTTAACCGACTGCGCCACCCAGGCGCCCCGTTTCTATAGCTTTTTGACCGTATTGTATATTCATCCTAGTAGAATCTGTATTTTGTTCATTTTTATAATTTAAAACGATAATAAAATCTGATCTATATTAGATACTTGATAAACAATTGCTGGATAAAATAATAAATGATTGCCCAAAGCTCTGAAAGAGTATTAAGTTGAATCCTCTCTTCATATGCTCATTTACAGTTTTGTCCATTTTGCCATTTTTCATTATGCTTATTAATTTATAAGTTTCTTTACACATTCTTCATACCAATCTTGTCAGTTTTTATAATATATATAATATATATATACATATACATATGTATATATAAGAAATATTTCCTCCCCATTTGCAATTTGTCATTTTACGTTGTTTATAGTTTACCTACTAATATGCTTATTTTAATATGGCCAAATTTATAAATATTTTATATTCAGCAGCTTTTGTGCTTTGTTTAAAAAAATCTTTCATACCTAGTTTAAAAGAGCATAAGATTCCAATTCAGAAAACCTGCAGTTGTATCCATATTCTACCATTTATTCCCTGTGGGATCCTGGTCAAATATTTAACTTCTGTGGCCCTCTAATTCTTTTTTTATGAACAGTGAATATTATTTATATAAAGAGTTGTTATGAGGATTAAGGGTGAACAATGTTTTATATGTAAAGTGTTATATGTATGTTAATTATAATACTGGCTAAGATTAATTTTTGTGCAACTGGCATAGCCTGCAATTTCCAAAATGAAAAGAATACCATAACAGGATTCAGAAACCCAGAGTTCTAGACTACTCATTTCTGCCATGACCTTTCTGAATAACCCCAGACTTTTAACCTTCACCAGCTTCAGCTGACCATCTGTAAAATGGCTACACTATCTGTCTCCTTGTGATGCTATGAGCACATGGTAATGTTTAATAAAAAGGACTGGGGCTAGGGTACAGTGAGTGAGGTACTTACCTCAGGTGCACAATATAAGGGGACACCAAAACAACTTTAATCAAGATAAATAATACCTTAATGTAATATTCTTGAAAATCAAAATTAGTGCAAAATTCCATGGTGAACGAGATATCAAATTTTTAAATAAAGATAGGATTTTATTTTTAGTAGAATATTTGTTTTCCACATTTAAGAAATTTTGTCTTCCACAATATGAGAAATTATTACTCACACAATTATCTATTACAGAATGGCCAGAGGTAGGACCAGAAACATGGGGGGTAAGGTTATTGTTTGCAGCTTTTTAAGAGCACTTGCAAACACTTGATCTTTGTTCTCTTCAGCAACAATAGATGCTGAGTGGTCGCTGCTCAGCTGGCAGGTGACTGTGTTTTGAAAGCTTTGGAAGCCTGTTTCCAGCTGATTGGCTATTTTCACTATTGGTGAGTTACTCTGTCTTAATCACAGCTGACTGATCTCAGCTGGCTTCATTCTTTGGCCCTGTACCTCTTTCCTCTCAAAGCCAATGCTAATAGCAAAGGTGTCACTTTCCCCTGTGACTATTGAAGCCTCCTTCTGCCTAAGGAACAGCAAGGCCAGTTAAGGGGTTTTCTCATAAACACAGAGCACTTCCAGCACATGGTAAATAATAAACTGAAACTCAGCCAGCTGCTGACAGGATTGGCTGGTGACAGGATTAGTGATAGAGACAGTTTAGGGACCGGGGAGTGTTTTAAGCCTTATAAACACTAAACATGTCCAAGCTCCGCATGCTTGGAATGCACCAATAAGTAATGAGCTGGATATGATTTCTTGCTTTGGAAGCACCTCATGATGAGATTTACTGAAGAGGCAGAGGAGACTCCCAGATCTATAATGCACATTCAGGGTATGACAGAGGAGGATAAATGTACTGTATATAATAGTCGAACATACCTTCTGTTTTTACTGTTGTGAATATTGACTTCCAAATGGATTTAATCAAAATCAATAACAAAATGTACAGTAATGAAGTAATATAAAATGCAGTAATGTATAGGCCACGAGGTTGAATATGGAATATATTAACAGAAAAGCAGCTTTGCAAGAATAACTCATCCCTCTTTTAGAATCTTTCTTCACCTAATATAAGACAATAAGAAGGAGAGGCAAAGCTCTAGAGCTGGGCCACAAAGTGGGTCCTTTATAGAACTTTAAAAAATTATCTTTTTTAGCAAATTTAGTAAGACAGGATTGGGCCACAGCTGGAAAGACAAAGTAAAGAAATCTGTTTATAAGATCAGAAGGCTGACCTATCAGTGGATGGTCCAAATATTGTCCTTTCAGGTTGGCTTTTAAAGGGAAACAAAATGACTGATTTATAACAATATCATAATGATTTTCTAAAAGTTAAATAATTCTAAAATGCCTTATATATACCTTTGGAGCACACACATGCAACCTACAGTCAGATGGCAAAGGGCACGATTTGTTAAGAATTGTCTACTTATTAAATTTATATCCTAAGAGATAAAAGAGGGAAATGTATTATCTAAAATCGGCCAGAAAGGCCCAAGGTGATTTTTGAATAATCGATATTTTCCAATATCTGCTATAGCTTTAAACCAGAGAAAAATAACTGATGCTGGCATTCACTAGAAATCTGTTTGGTTTTTTTTTTTTTTTTTTTTTTGAAGAAGTTTAATGATTTGCTGGTAAAGACTGACTATAATACAAAGATTTCAAAGACTGTATTTTACCAAGAAGGAATAGCATTCCCATTTTATAGAAAACCAAACTCAAGTTTCAGGATAATAAGTCTTACCAGAAATCACTGGATGAACACTTTCACTCATTTATCATTTGTATTTCTTTCTTTACAACTTCAATTTACTTTTCCCTTCTCATATTTGGCTGTTACTCCTCTCGATTAACCTTTGTGTTACCATCTGAATTCCCTCATTTCCTTCCTCCTGTTTTCCTATTTCTTCTTTGACCATCCTTATACTCTCCAGAGAAGCTTTAAAAGAGGAAAGAATAAAGGCAATAAATAAGGAAAATAACCTACTTTTAAACACTGGTAGAATAGCAGATTTAAGGCAAGAGGTACTATCTTTTGAATACCTCCTTTTAAAATGGATGAAAGGATCAAAAAAAAAAAGGGAGGGAAGGAAGAAATTAAAAGAGGAGAAAGAAATATATGGGTGAATTACTGACATTTTCTAGTGCAGTCCTACAGTGATGAATGTGAACTTCCACATGCCATTTCTGTGTAATGTCTGAGCATTATTGGAGACAAGCACTGACATACAAAAACATTATTAGAATCTGAACAGCAATAGCCGCTTTAGGTGTGGAATGGCTGAGAATTCAGATATCAGGCACAGACCATCTAGGGTCTAGCGGCATTTCCTACTCATCCTCAAGGGACTCCACCATGACTGGAGTAATAGAAGTCAAAACTTCAATCAGGCCCTTATTAGTTACTTTGCACACAGGATACGAGGTACCATTGTTGGTGGCAAGTGAGAGCTATTGTAGCTTAGAATTGACAATGCTTTTTTTAAAAGCTATCTTTGACTGCTCAATATAAGGTTAGGAGCAGGTCATGTACCAGGTTTTTTACCAAATTAATGCTATCAGGGGAATTACAGTTAAATGGAATTCTTTCTATCTAAACAATTCCATCTTGTTCCATCACTGCTTCTTCTCTCCATCCCTCCCTATATAAAATAATTCTGACTAGTAGACATCTGGAATAATATATATATATATATATATATATATATATATATATTCAAGTTATCAAACAAAGACTTACCACGAGGCTTGTGCTCTTTCTCTAAATTATCTAGGAAATCAAAGTTTCAAATAGCCAGTAATTTTTTTTGACAGGTTTCAAGTAATCTTTGACATTCTGCTTCTTGGTACATAAACTTTATTCAAATGGCCAAAAATAAAATCTGAAGAGACTCTTTTGTTTGATAATCATTTCCTTCATCTATTTTTCATATAAACAGTATATTGTTGTGTTTAGGAGAGGCTTTGCTAAATCAGCCATCAAATACATGCAGGAATCAAAATCTAAATCTAATTACAACTTATTATTCCATACTTAAAGGCAAGATGCCTTTATGTCATCTATTGGTTTTTTTTTTTTCTTTTTTCTTTTTTTTTTTCAATTCTAACAACTCTCCTGTATGGTACTTCTAGAATCATTTTGTCATTCCTTTGCCAGTCCAATGAAAGAAGACTTCATTACACCTATGTCTACGCACACAAGTAAATGGGATATTTGAAGGTATTTGTTTTCAGTAATTGAGTTAGTGATAATTCTTTAAGCATCTATGTGCCCACAGCTAATATATGTGTTTGAGACGGGGCATTGGCAGTAGGGGAGAGCTCATAAAAGTAGACTTTAAAGGGACTCTACAAAGCATAGTAAAAAAATGACATTGCATTGACAGAAGTGACCCTGAATTGCTAGAAAGCCTAGATTTCTGGAATAAAAGATATGTGAATTTTACCCACAAAATGAAAGTGAGTTATTGTAGATTCTTAAGCGGAGAAGTGATGAGATGGAGGCTATGTTTCAGGAAGATTTGTCTATTGTGGATGCTTGACAATTCGGAGATATGGAGGGAAGGATGAGAGAACAGGAGTCGATGGGAAGGAGAATGGAAGCCAAGGACATGTTGAGGATGCTTATTTAGACAATAATCCACAATAAAGTAAAAAGCGCCTGCTACAGACTAAATGTTTGTGTCACCCAAAACCCATGTTGAAACCTAAATCCTCAATGTGATGGTATTAGGAGGTGAGGCCTTTGGGAAGTAATTAGGTTTTAGGATGGAGGTCTCATGAATGAGATAAGCATCCTCTTATAAAAGCCACCTGGGTGGCCTACTCAGTTAGATGTCTGACTTCAGCTCAGGTCATGATCTCACAGTTTGTGAGTTTGAGCCCCATGTCAGGCTCTGTGCTGATAGCTCAGAGCCTGAAGCCTGCTTCGGATTCTGTGTCTCCTTCTCATTCTCTGCCCCTCCTCCACTCATGCTCTGTCTCTCTCTCAAAAATAAACAAACATTAAAAAAATTTTTTAAAAAGCAACCCTAGAAGCTCCTTCTCCCTTTCCACCATGTGAGGACATGGCGACAAAGAAACTGTCTGTGAACCAGGAAGCAGGCCCTCACCAAATACTGCACCTGCTGGCACCTTGATCTTGGACTTTCCAGCCTCCAGAACCATGAGAAGTAAATGTTTGTTGTTTATAAACCACCTAGTCTGTGGTATTCTCTTGTGTAGCCCAAGTGGACTAAGACGTGACCTAAGCCACAGAATGGAGAGAAAAAATAAGAAAGGCAGATCAGAGGGAAATTGTGATTATTTTAAGTCTGGAAGGTATAGATAAACAGACAGTAATAAAAGATGAATCCTAAGTTGTGATACCAGAGAACAAGGAGAAGGAATTTAGCACTGATAGGAAAACAGGAGTCAGCAAAAAGCATGGGTTTGGGAATAGGAAGAAGTGGGAGAAAAGGCAGGGAAATTAAGAGGTTAAATATGTGATTCAGCACTTGTTAAATTTGAGAGGATGAAGTTACATCCATCTAGAGCAATTTAATTAACAGATAAAAAGATGGTATCTGGATTAGAAATAAAAATTGAAATGGATGTTGTAAGCAATCAGCATGGAGATGAAAGCAGAGGTCTTGAGAATGACTGCACTGGCCCAAGAAACAAAGGCCGAGAAACAGAAAGCCAAAGGAGTGACCTTGGGGGAAATTTGATTTTGAAAGATGGGATGTAAATCAAAAAAAGAGATCTCAGAGAAGAAGGAAGGAAAAGCTGTAGCCGTATTGTAATAACTGTAAGAGTCCTTACAAGAAAGCAAAAGACATGGGTTCTAGTTTTAGTTTTGTCACTTACTAATGGTAACATTGACTGAGTTCTAGGATTGTGCTGTGCTTCTGTAAAGTAAAGGATGTGGATGAGTTCTTTTGCTGTTTAGGATATTAGGAAAGAGAAAGCTAGAGTGCTGAGAAAGCTCTAACAAGAAATACTAGATAGAGTAAAAAATCATAACTCTTTTTTAAAATGTTTATTTATTTATTTTGAGAGAGAGAGGGGTGGGCAGAGAGAGAAGGAGAGAGAAATCCCAAGCAGGCTCCACATTCTCAGTGCAGAGCCTGATGCAGGGCTTGAACTCACAAACCTTAAGATCATGACCTGAGTTGAAATCAAGTGTCGGCTGATTAACCAACTGAGACACCTGGGTGCACCCCCCCCCCATAACTCTTTTTTTGACCTCGGGGAAAGCTAGTGTTACAGCACAAAACAAGCAGCTTGATTACCAGAAGAGACAGTGCCAAGAAGAGATAGGCCGTGCAGACTGGCTCAGCATGGGAGTAAGATGTATCAGCTGCCATATAAGCAGGTAAGAAATCATCTAAAATTTTGGCAAATGTTAAAAGTCGAGTGTGGGCTAATGTGACAGTATAAACTCTTGTAAGCCCCAGAACATAAAGAAATTTATACTCACTCATCACACAAACTGTTTTCCTCAGATCTTTACTGGGTGCTCTTAAGATTTGGGGTACTGTGAGAAACCAATGACAGCACCCTCAAGGGTACAGGTATACAGGAAGGGATTAGCTGACACTGCAAGAATCCACAAGCCCTGTCATCCTACCCAGAACATTTTCTCATGTGGAACAAAGTCATCTTCTACTGAGAGAGAAACACGAACCCCATGGATGGTAACCAACTGCTGTCAGTAGAGAAATCAATCCTCTTCCCCAACAACTGAAGTGCTAAAGAAACTAAGTACAAGCTCAATCCCTAATTCAACCACAAGTTTTGTCTTTAAAGTTCATTTGCAAAGCAAGGGTTGAATGTCAGTCAGATACTTAGATACCCAGGCCAGACTACAATACTATGGAGGGGCATTGCTAAAGGTTCACTTGTGGCCTCCCCTAATTTATATGTTGATGTCCAAACCCCTAGTACTTCAGAATGTGACTTTTTATCTTTTTCGAAATAGGAACATTGCAAATCTAATTAGTTAAGATGAAATCATATGGGAGAAGGGTGGTCCTAATCTAATATGACTGGTGTCCTTATAAAAAGGAGAAATTTGGAGACAAAGACACACCCACAGAGAGAATGTAATATGACAATGAAAGGAGAGATCAGGGTGATGCTTCTATGAGCCAAGGAACACCAAAGATTGCCAATAAGCCACCAGAGGGGACAGGCATGGAAGATTCTTCCTCACAGCCCTCAGAAGGAACCAACCCTGTGGATACCTTAAGTAAGGCTTCTGGCCTTCAGAACTGTGAGACAATACATCTTTGCTGTTTAAACCACTCAGTTTGTGATACTTTGTTATGGCAGCCCTCACGAGACAATACAGGCATTGAAGAAGTTATACTAGTAGATTCATAAATTCACTTATTGAAAACATTTTTTTCATTCTCTAGTATGTGAAGTGGACATGGTAATGAACAAGAGATAAAGTCCCTTCCCTCAAGGGGCTATAATCTTAGGTTCAGAGATAGACAATAACACAAATGAATAAATTATATACCAAGTAGTGCAATGTGCTTTGAAGAATAAAGCAGGATACAAAATAAAAATAAAGCAGTCAGGAGGAGAAATGCTTCTCCGAGGAGGTGTCCCGGAGTAGGGACCTAACTAGGTGAGGGCAAGAGCCAGATAAATTCTTGACAGAATAGGCCTCCAAGCTAAGGGAGCAACAAAGGTCTTGAGGCAGAAACTTGCTTGGCATGTTTTGAGAAACAGAAAAAAAAGAGCAGAGTGTCTACAGCAGAGTGAGCTAAGAGAGTAGAAATAAGGTCTGAGAGGCAGAGCCAAGATCATGCAGGATTTGTAAGGACTGTGAACTTTATTCCAAGTGTGATGGGAAGCCATCGAGGGTGATGAGAAATTACATGTTTCAAAAGCTGGGTGCCACATACAACTAAACTTTAAAAGAGGGTTGGTGTGAAAGTAGGAACATCCTTTTGGAACCTTTACAGTTGTTCCTGCTGAGGTGATATTATCTTGGGCTAAGGTGGGAGAAGCAGCCACACACAAGATGTATTTGGACAGAATTGCTGACAGTATATGTTAGCTATATGGGCGTTGGTCAGGAGGAAGTCTCTGCCTTGATAGAATAATTTCCAGCCTGAATTAGAAAATACAGCTCTAAGTAGATTTCAAAGTTCTGGGAAGTAACAGACTATGTAGTATGGCTAGGCATACAATGGCTGTAAATATTTTAAAACCGTGCAAGATATTGTGAATATTTTCAAGTGGCAGAATCCCAACAGAAAGTGCATTTTAACAGAGAGCATATTTGCACCTTTCCGTCTTTCAAAATGTTTTCCGCATTTCCACCCAGGGTGTTCTCCCTAGTGACAGCCATTGGTGGAATCGTTTTGAAAGTGCTTGCCTTTCATCACAGGCCAAAATAAATCAAAAACTGTGGTCACAGCTTTTGCAAGGATTGGTTCAATTGTGAAAAAGAATATGTTTGATCTGTGGAGGCTCTCCAGGGGAAAATGTTTTGAGTGAAAGGGCAGCATTTTATTTTCTAAAAACAAATGCTTCATCATTCCTCAT
This sequence comes from Panthera onca, assembly GCF_046562875.1. Lineage (NCBI taxonomy): Eukaryota > Metazoa > Chordata > Mammalia > Carnivora > Felidae > Panthera > Panthera onca. Next base: position 50,951,613 of record NC_138344.1, read on the forward strand.
CCATAAAGGCTATATCTGCACACACAGAAATGAAGAAAAAGGTTTAAATAATTACCCAAACCATGCACACACAGAGCGGTGCCGAAAGGAGGGAGAACCACAGCATTCTGAGGCAACAGTGGGGTCAGTCTTGTCTGAATTAAATATCTAACTGGAGCAAAGGCCCAAGATTATTGTTCTACTTTCACTTCACTTAAAAGGAGGAAGATTTTGCGAGTTTTATTTTCCTAGGAAACTACTAGCACTTTTCTTCAGACTCTGTTAAGATAGATTCCTAAGAGTTGTGATGCTAAATCAAAAACTGGTAATTTTTATAATTCTGCATATTAAATAAAAGCTGCTGTAAAAAGCCACTGTCTTCTAAATGTCAACCCAGTACTTTTCCCATGTGGAAGGATGTTTTCCTTGATTAGATTTATAGCTTTTTCCAAGTCCTTAATCAATGCAGTCTCAATCAAATAACTAATCAACTTTGCTTCCTAATTTGATGAATTATACTAATAAACTCCAATTTGTACCAAGGAAATGTAGATTTACAGTCAATTCCTTTTCATTTGAATGAGATACTTCCACCATTAAAAAAAAATATCTGATCTCACTTTTTATTTTCAGAAGTTTTGGCTAAGTTAAATTTTCTGTTGGAGTATGCCCAAGATACTAAGTTTTATGCCTCAATAAATGGTGTCAGATTTTTTTATCATCAGTTGCCATGAGAGTCCACCAACAGATCATATCCCCCTCAATCTCATTAATGTCTGACAGTGGAAGAAGTACACCATTTGGGGTTTGTCCTGAAGAGAATGAATATTTTGTGACTTGATTCTGTCACTCTTGTCGTACAGTGAAGCATGAGTCTTGAGCCCTCCATCACATAAGCACTTGTAGATACTCCAGCTTGACATTCTAATTTCACATTTGGGTATACAGTATTTCCTTTAGTCTTTGCCAATCTTACTAAGATTTGTATTACTTTTTTTGGTGTACTTTTTTAATAAGAAGATGAGAACAGAAAACATGTGCAGGAAATAATGCATCAGACACAAACATCCTCTTCACTAACTTGACCATCAAACTCTAAAGATGTAAACAGTCAGGGCCCTGTCTTTTCTATCACCTCTCAGGTTGCTCGTTGCTGCCTACACTGTTAAATTTCGAAAAAATATTGCCAACTGACTAAATGCTTAATCAAATCTCCCAACTTGAGTTCAATTAATCTATTATTATTATGCCCCTACTATGTGCTAAATACTATTGACAGTAAGTATACTGATGAATAAAATAGCCCGATGTTCATGGGCTCCCAACTTGGGTGGATCATAGATTAGTACTTATCTTGAATGATCCTAGATGGGCACTTATCTTGAATAGATACAAAGCTATGGAGAAGTTTATTTGTAAAAAAAAAAATCAGGGATCAGAACCTTCAGAGTCATCAGAGTCTCCCCATTCAGGGCATTTCCTTAATCACGGAATTCTTTAATCCAGTTCAGGGAATATAAACATTAACATACAGAAAAAGACACATTGCTCAGTGATTCCAATCTTACCTTATCCAACCTAGTTCTTACCACTTTTAATGAAGAAAGCAATTTAAAAATAAATTCCACATATATAAGTATAGGGTTAGACAGGGTCTTGGAAGTCCCTTAGCTCATTTTCCTATCTTGCAGAGGAGGAAACAGGCTCAGAGAGAAAAGTGGCTTGCTTTAGGTCACCCACTTCTTAGTGCCAAAACTTGGCTCAATGAGTCTCATTCTTAAATACTTGCCCCCCACACCTCTCTAAATGAATATAAATAGGCCAAACATGATCCATATTTAAACTCCATGGGAAAAAATAAGATAAGAAAAATTGGTAAAAGTTACTATCATAATATTAGAATTCAGCTCCATCAAGTAAAAGATGTGGGGTCTGTGCTGAGTCCCACTTACTTTCTTTACCTTATTCTGGAAGGCTGCTGACTTGCTCCTCCCAATCTCAGAGACTCAGGTCAGTGTGGATGTGGGAGAGAGGAAAATCTGTGTGAAACTCCATTTATCTGAGGAAAAGGCCAAGACCACTAGCACCAGTTTAGAAGGAGGAAACACTGACAGTCAGCTGAATGGGGTCAAAAACCAGCTTTATCATCTACTGTGCTCACCTGGACTTATCTAATCTCTCTGTGTATTAATCCCTCATCTGTAAAATGGGATGGAATCATATCTACCTCATGGTATTGTTATAAGGATTAAGTAATTGATATTTATATAGTGATTAGATTTGCCTAGCACATGTCTGTGCATTTTTAAAATTAATACAGTTCAGTGGTGTAAGTGCCCAATCTACTAGAAACAAGAATACTTAGAGATATGTCCTGTCTAAAAATAATTCCTTTTGTTGTTTTTTATAGAAGGCAAATTTCAAAGAGAAGATTCTGTTGAGGATTCACAGTGTAGTTATCTCCTACTGTTCATTATGATGTCAACTTCAGTTAGAAGTGGTATCATGCCATTCAGATGGATAGCATTAAATACAGCCATTTGTTTAAAATTAAAAATCACTTTATTTTTATTTTTTTAATTAATATGTTCTTGTTTTAAGTTTTTATTTATTTTGAGAGAGAGAGAGCATGCATGCAAGCAAGCAGGGAAGGGGCACAGAGAAAGGAGAGAGAGGGAATCCCAGGCAGGCCCACACTGTCAGCGAAGAGCCCCATGCAGGGCTCAGTCTAACTAATTGTGAGATCATAACCAAGCCTATATCAAGAGTCGGATGCTTCACCAACGGAGCCACCCAGGCGCCCCAAATTAATAATCACTTTACATTGGAATTTTCCACAATGAGTTTTATGGAACATCCATGTCCTTGAAATATAAGTATGAGTCAAATGAACCAAAATTCTTCCATAGTCCAAAACATGGGAAAGCACTGGGATACACAGAATTCAATAGGTTTCTTTACTGCAGGATTTTTAAGAGCCTATGTTTACGCAAATTGAAAATTCTGTTTATTAAGGTGAGAAGGAAATCATCATTAGATTAAATTTAAAGAATAGCAGCTAAAAATGCAACTATGCATTACAATACTTTAGATTATTAACTGCCTTTCAAAAGGCCATTCCTGCAGGCACTGATTCTGATAAAGTTTTCAAAGTATAAATCTCTATGATCATTGCTAGCTGGGCATCTCTGTTAAGAGTTTTTACAGCTTAGTCTCCAGTCAAGACCCAATGAAAAGTCCACAGAAGTGACAATCTTGTGTAGCTTTTCCACAAGACAATAAGAAACAAATAGAAATTTTAATTCATTAAAAGGAGGGTTAGCATGAAGTTTTGATAGAATATCCAGCATATTAACATGCCTACTGTTAAGAGTGAGTGGCAGACTTTTTTTTTTCCTTATGTAGGTAAAGCACACTTTCAGAGCACCCAGGGTGTTTGGTTCCTGAAGAATTTACTGCTATGACCATTTTAAAAAAGATCAGAGCCTAGCAATCAGAATACGTTTTACCCTGTCAGGAGGAAGACCTTCCTCTGAAAGTACATCCAGCCTGAAAGGCTCATTGTGTTCTGGCCAAAAAGGTTAGAGTTTGCACCAAAGAGAAGACTACAGTCTGCAAAATCTGAGACAGTTATACCAAAGAGAAATGAGATATTGGAAGCAGGCCTCCTGCAGGCCAGTGGAGCTTCTATAGTACCTCTCATTATTATGAGGTAGTTGTTTAACTACGTGTGTTCCCCTCCTTGCCTCCATTCTTTGATTCTAACAGCCCAGAGCATCTCATACCCAGGTGGTTAAAACAATAGGAAAGTTGTAATAGGGTTGAAATGTCATAAATTCATTTGAGTGTTGGTTTCTATAATTCATCTATATACTTTCCAGTTGATCTAGCCAGATATTTTAATAATTTATTTCCTGGTAGATTTTATGAAACTGAAACCTAGAAGAACAAAAGCCACAGTCAAGATGCTAGTGCCTAACTGAAAATATAGCATCCACAGAAGACGGCCTGTTTTTACTTACAAGTCTGATGCTGAAACAGGAACATGAATCTATGTGTTTATGCCCATCAGCTCCTTGACAACTGATAGCCACCGTTGGGGTTGATTTGGAAAAGAGAGGATTAAAGTTTGAAGAGAGTGCAGGAAATTGTTCAGCTCAACATTACAAATGTTTGAAGGAAGTAGATTTGGGCCTGGGAGGGATAGAGTTTCTAACAAGTAGGTGAAAAAGGCCAAGAGATCCATGTCAGGAAACCCGTTGTTTTGGTCTGCTCTGGAATTAAGTTTTCATTGGCAGTTGGAAAAACATCCACTTGGTGCTTGCTGTATTTCCCTCCTTAACTAGACTGAGCCAATGGAGATGAGTAAATGTTTGCAAATGTTTCCTTCCATGTTACTATTTTCCCGGGAGTACACAACATTGAAGCCACAAGGCATGAATTGATGTATGAATCGGAGAAAGATGTTTGCTGAGCGGGAAGAATGTGGAAGACCATGACAGCTCCAAAATTAAGACTTTGGTACATATTAGACAAATCTCTTCTCCTCCAAAATGCCCACCTATACAACTTACCAGTTTGCTACCCTACCCCAAGACCTATGCATAAACCTATTAAGACCAGGAGATGCCTTCCATCCATGATCTCTGGAATTGTGTTATAAAGAATTATATCTAGTTACTATAATAATAGTGTTTCTAAAGAGTTAAGCCTATAGACATTTTCTTCCAGGAATATTTCTCTTCCGTTTATCAAGGGATGTTTGTCCTTGTAAGTTTTCAATATTGTTTTGTCTAAAGGCATATGAAATTTTATCACTGTATCAACTTGAAATAAAATGTGGAAGTGGTAGCAGAATTTCAGGCAGTGATAGAATTCCCAAAGGATTCTGGTGTCCTTTTAAAAATTAAATACAATAATGGAAGATAAACTGTGTAAAATGCCAGCACTTCTCTTCCCCATCTCCTCTGTTTGTGTACTAAGCCAAGAGGTCCCACTGCCAATCATATCCTAGGAAAGAAATAGTATAGAAAGTGCTTCTCATATCACTCATGCATTCATTAGATCCCCTGTTTCTCCCCTTTAATTTTGAGTCTGGTGTTAATTCACTGCACACATATACCTATAAAAATGTATACACCTTCTCTGATTATAATACATGTAGATTGTTGGTAATTTAAGAATTCCTGAAAATATTTAGAAATATTTCTGTCTGGATTTAAAATGTCTAAACAAAGAACTTTAAAATGAAATCTCCATAGGAAACATATCTACTGACACTGCAGCATAAATACCATTATTATGATAATGAGAAAAGTATTGGATTTCCAAGAATAACCAATATAGTAACTATCCTTCCCCCCAAAAAAATGCTGAGAGAGAAAAAGATGGGGGTAATTCTACATCTAAACCCCAAGGCAGAGAAATTAATTTCTCTATTAATGTAAACAAAATGATTTGTCTTTTCATAACATTACATCACGTCAAAATGCGATTTGTTTTATACCTTAATCACCCCTATACCTGTGGTCATTCCTCCTAATATTCTGAGTATTATTACAATGCCTCTGGCTGTTTTATTTTAATTTCTCCCCTTTACTTATGAAGAGAAAACATAATTGTTTAAATGCAGGAGATATTTTCTTCCAGAAATCTGAAAAAGCACAAAGAAAACAGAATTTTGTGAGACATAAATTTTCAAAAATACCATAAGAGACCATTCTTTAGGATACAAAGCCCCAAATTTTGCCCCTCACAATCTCTTTGACAGCAGGCTGGTAGGGGAATAAGGTTCTTTTTCATAATATCAGCTTCCAAAAATATGATTTCTATTCTACACATCAGAAATTTCCATAAGAACTAGTTCCATTTCTGACCCTCATAGTTATGTCCAATCACCTTAAAAACTGCTTATTTGTTTTATCTCTATACCATCTTTAGGTACATGGACTTACTACCACTGAAGAGAGTAACACATTGTTTTATGTGCCCAACATAACTTCTGTAAGGTTTTACAGAGCTGCCATAGTTTCAGTGATACTTAAACTTAAGCACTCTGTTCAAATGCTTCTTGACTTTATAATCTTAGATTACATTTCTATACACACTGGCAGCATGTTGCTGTTTTTATCTTTAGAGTGCCTCCTCACCCAGTCCTGTATTTTCCAAAACTGCCTCTCAGTCAGTTTGTTCCCCAGCCTACACACGCCTGATACACACAAACATATTCACTCACACATGTTCACTGTGGAAGGTCCGTTCTTTCAGTGAAACACAGAGGTAAGGCCAAGGGAGACTCTAATTTATTGACTCTTTTAGATGCAAAGCCTAATTCCAGGTGCTCTCATTTTATCTTTATGGCACCACTGTGAAGTATTTTCTTATTCCTATTTTCAAGTCACAAAATGAAGACCTGAGTAATTTGCCCGGATCCTACAGCTATAGACGGATTCAAATGTAGGCTTACCGGTCACCCAATCCCCCACAGAACCACCAATTTTAAGAAGCCAATAATTTCTCAACCTTCAACCTCTTTTCCACTCTGCCTTCCCTATCCTCCGTCTTCAGAGACAACAGCTTATGCAACCACTTTCTTGAAGAGTCTCAATAAGTTGTTATATAAACTTGCTTTTGTTTAATATTAACATTTCAGTTGTGTGATATCAATGCCCCCACTCTTTGATAGTGGCTCCCTTGATGACATCTTAGCCCAACTCCACAATTTTTTAGACCCTTTCAGTTACTTCAATATAGTGCAAGACAGCTTAAACCTTCATCTTCATATCCAGTTTGAAGCTCCAGCCTACACAGACCAGAAATATGGCTCCAGGAGAAGGCAGGAGGGAGAGGCATTTGTTTTCAAGTCCCATTCTCCTCCCTGATGCTCCAGCCTGAGTCTAAATAGGAAAGGGGGTACGAGAGACAGAAATCTCTGTTGCATCCTGGCTCCTAGTATCAGGACTAGGGTGAGACCAAGAAGGCACTAAGCCTGCCCTTACCCAAGCCCACAGGGAGAATCTCCTCAAACCTGTACCCTGGGAATGTCTCTTGCATCCCTTGCTCACACTGCTTCCATATGATGCTGGGGCTTCTGCTCAATGCTGGCCTCCATTTAAGAGGTGCAAAAAAACTGGCTGGCTTTTGCTGGGGCAGTCTCTTTATTGAGGACCTCTGGAAGAACAGCACTTCCCCTGGGTCCCCATATTGCAATTACACTCCCTGGTTGGGTGCCCCCTCTCTTTGCCTCAAGCCCACCTGGGCAAACCTATGATTCCTGCCTCCAATTTCATCTTCCTGCATGCAGATCCTCAGGAACTATTGAGATCTCTTATGTCCTCAACAAGAGCTACAGAAAACTAAGGTGGGGCAAGGGTTATGCCCCGCTTCTTAACAAACCCCATAAGCACAATCCCTGTATGATTTGCTGATGTGGATTCTTCAAGCAGGCCTCACACCTTCCCAACACTCCGTACTAGGCTCTGAGTGAAAACCAGCAAACTTCAGGGAACATATACCAGGGTCTCCCAAAATCTCTCTCTCCACTGGCAAAATCTCTCTCTCTGGCAGAAGGTTGCTGATCTCGGGGAATGCTTTTGCCTATGCTTAATAAGGTTCCACAAACAGATATAGTTTTAGAAGCCAAGAAATCTGTTTTTTATAAACCCATGGTCAAGGTCTGAGCTTTCACAGCATTGCCGTCACTAAAGCCACCACTGAGCACACAAAACCTTCCTGACTCTACAGGCCTCCAGCCCTGCAGTGAGAAATGCTAGATGCCCACATCCTGACCTTGAGCTATTTGCCTGGCTAGGATTTTTTTTTTCTACCAACCTTGGAAGCACTAAGCTATTTCTGAACCCTGGTTTCTTTTCTGATTGCTTACCAAGCAATAATTCTCCAGGTTCTCCATTTGCCCTAGAAACAGAAAGAATCACAGCTCACTAGAAAGTCAAGAGGCACAAGTGGTACCAATGCAAAGTAGCATCTGAGGCTTTCCAGAGTCATAGACAACATCACCCACATTGGCTGGGATCTTGGCCATACATTTCCACAACCCCCAACGTGACCTGTCTGTGTTGTCTTGAGCTCTGAAGTGATGAGGGCCAGAATCAGAGGCCCTCAGGGTCTCCTGGTTCAACCTCCTGCCAGATATGATTGATATCTGAGCTCAAGGGCTGGTATGAGTGAGGGTGACAGAGTGAAAGTCTCCCTGCAGAAGGCAAATGTTTGCAAATTGTGCTTCTTGGAGTCCTGGGTGGTGATGACAGGATTAGGAAGAGGCAGAGAAATAGCCTCTTCTTGATATGTTTTTTATGCTGGATTTGGGTTATAATTTAATATGGAAAAAGGGTTTCAAGTCTTTAATATTGAAAAGAGGATAGAGGTTTGGACTCAGAAAAAAGAGTTCTAAGTCCTATCTATGTCCTTTACCAGTCATTGATTCTGAGCAAATCATTCAACGCCTCCAGTCTCATCCTCATTTATAAAGTGGGGGAAACAATACCTGTCCAATTGTCTCCAAAATTATAATTAGCATGAAATGTACAAAAAATGTTTACAATTCTTAGAGACCAGAAGGGGCCTTTGGTTTACATCCTCTCCTTTGATCTTTATGACATCTCTGTAATGTAGATGCCATTGAACTTCATTTATCATATTGAAAACAAAAACAAAAACAAGTTCAGAGAGGTTCAATAAGTTGCTAACAGTCACACAGTGATCCAAGATTTGCTCTCAATTCTGACTCTTGATCTTCTTAGAAACAGAGGACTTGGCTATGCTTCAGATTTATATATTTATATTTTTTAAATTTCACGATAAAAAGGCCACCTAGACTGTAGAAGGTATAGAACCAGAGAGAGTCTGAAGGTGTGGAAAGAGCTTTGGGCCAGAACTTGATCTTGAACTGGGCTTAATGTTGCCATTGTTATTCTCCCCAGCTCTCCATACTACTGTCTACAGAAATACGAAGGACAACAACAGCTGCTGTTTACTGAGTCCAAGGCACTGTACTCACTGACATATATTATTTATTATCTCATTTAATTACCTCAATTTAGTGAATCCTTGCAACACTTGTATTAGGTAGGCACTTTTATTATTTCTATTTTACAGATGAAGAAAGTTATACTTAAAGAAAATGGGTTAAGTTTCCCAAGGTCCAGGGCCAGTCACATTGTACATGCCTTGGCTGCTGTAGCTAATCACCATCATCTCCCTGATGCCATTACTAATTTTGCCACCATCACCGTGGCACCTGACAATGCTTCCATCTCTGCTGCTGCAAGGCTGTCAAAGCCCCGGTTCATCATCTGCCCTCCAAAAGGCAAAATTGCCCTTCTCGGTTTTAAGGTACCCTCCTTCAAGAAACATGGGAAAAGTGCAACAGGACATGTGAGGAAGATTCTCCCTGACTCTGAGCAGTGCCTTGAGGTTAAATCCAAGCATCTTTACTCTTTCCTCACATGAATCACCTGTCCACCTGGGAATGCTTCACTAGCTGGGAAATCTTTTCTTCCCCTTATTTTTTTTCTGAGAATTATCATTATAATGAATATTTATCCAGTACTTTTTATGTCTTGGGCATTGCACTAGTGTAAAAACATGCATCATCTTATTAATCTTTACAACAACTCTGTGAGATAGTTACAGTGATTATTGCCAATCTATATATGAGGAAGCTAAGGCAGAGAGAGAGGTTAATAACATACATTCATACAGTGGGTTAGCAGGAGAGCCAGGCTTCAAAGCCAGGCTATTAGTCACCAAGGTGAACACTTTTAGCCATTAAATATGCCACAAAGCCTTGTCCATTGGCCCCAAGAGTCCATTCCCTGCTCTTTTCAAGGATATAAGATGACAAAGACCTACCCTAAAAGCTCAGAATGATCCTCCCTATATAAACATCAAGATGTGGAGATTAACTCACTCCATGTGTATGTGTAGAGATTTTTGTCATCTAAATATGCTAAGAGGATATGGGACAAACTGCGTAAACTCTGTTGAAAACAAACGGGAAAAAATAATGCCACCATATTGCCACTTTTTAATGTGGTTTTCTTTCTGCTTTTCTTGCATGCTTTCCTTTCTTCCATGCAAAATATTTAAAGTTGGTACGCTTTCTTTGAGCTTAAAACCACATAAGGAATAACCATGCTTCATAATTCTAATTTCAATAATATTAATAAACTAATTTCCATTTGGTTCTTTGATCAATTAACATGTTCATTGTGCCTTGCATCACATTAAGATATATACAGTGTAAATTACGGATATGATTCAGGAGCAAGCTCTACTCTTAAAGGTATTGAATTCTATGGGAGAGATCAAGCCCAGAGAATATGGTCTCTGTTGGTCTAGATAGCCAGTTTTCTCTCCCAAAACATTATGAATACCCTTTGTCACTGCCCACATGAGACATCTTTGTCATTAACAAATGCACACTGTATCAGGTAGGACTGGCTACATAATTTTCAGGGTCCAGTGCAAAACGAAACTGTGGGAACCCGTGTTCAGAAATTACTGAGAATTTTAAGACAACATCTCATGAAACCAAGCAAGGGACCCTTGTAAGTGCAGGGCCTGTGCAATTGCATGGGTTGCATGCACATGAGGCCAGCCTTGGTGGCATGTCACTTTTTTTGTGCTCTGTTGGTTCTGCTTCTATGTCAAATACTTTGATCACCCCCAGGCCAACTCCATTTCTTAGACCAGCTGCCTTCTGAGCATTTCCTACCACGCCACAGCTGCTCCTCCTGTCTCCTATTGAATCCCTGTCCCAGCTTCTCCATTTGACTATTTTCTATATTCCTTTCTTCTCTTCACAATAAATTGAGTAGGCTGCCTTGGCTGGCTCTGTTGCAAGATCAGAGTAATCTAACTCCAGCGGTAAGGCGTCCTCCCACCTACAGGCCACTTGCCTCTCTCTTCCCCTCACCCAGGAGAAGTGGGGGTGAGGCTGAAGGGAAGCCAGAAGAAAGAGCCACAGACAAGTTAAATCTTGGTAATACCACTCTTGTAGCCACAATGGACTTTGGTACTTTCTCACCATAATGAAAGTTATTTTGCATGAAATTGCTTGATAATTGGCCAAACCACTACAGACCCCACAAAGCACCCTCCTTCAGTTAAAGGCTTTCTCAATTTTGTTGGGAAGTTTATTACCAAGCTGAATTCAAGGAATATGTTAATCTTCCTGATGAGTATAGTTCTGGTGGGCGGGCCCATTTTCATGCTTCTTCAGATGTAAAGCAATGCATCTTGCTCACCTGAAAGGACCCTCTGTGCCTTACAAGACAGCGCTAGAAGTCCAGTGAATGGTGCAAACAGTAGAGGCTTCAAGAGTTGAGAGGAAGCTGGCACTGTAAGGGTAAGAACTCTGGAAGTCTTCAGGGAAGAGGTGAGGATTAAAAGTATTAGTTTCATAAGGTAAAATAGAGTGATATTTCTGCCATTCAACTCAATAGCAGAGAGTCTGCAAATCTCAAAGAATAGTTTTCTATATGGAAATACACCATTTTCTTTATTGACTTCCAAGATTTTATTATGTGATTTCTATTGCTAAGGCCTTTTTCCTGATCATTTAAAATTGTTCCTAATCATTTAAAATTGTTCTCATTATGCCAATATTTATGCTTTTATAATATTTTAACCCACGACTACTTTATTTTTCCCAAGTCTTTTAATTGTCTCCCTGGTTTCTTAACAGTTAATTAATTCATTGAAGAGTAGCAGGTTGACACTTTGATCACAGAATGGTTTAGCTAAAAAATTATCCCCTAGCTGGAAATCTTCTTTCCAGTTTTTGAAACACTTTGCCACTTTCTCTGTATTTTTGTTTGACAATTAGTACTTCCTCCTGTGTAACAGGGCTATAATGTATATTTCCATGTCTTATCTCCCTTACTAGTCTGCACATTCTCAAAGGACAAGATTCTGATCTGGTTCATAAATGTGTCCTGCAAGCAGAGGGTAGTTAATTAGGTAGATGGTTTAGTTAGCTGATTGAATGAAAAAAAGAAGAAAGGAAGGGAGGGCGGGAAGGGAGGAAGAAAAGGAGGAAGAAAAATTTTCTATTTTATCTGAGACTCCATTCCCCACTCATCTTTGATCCTGTTATCAGTTCAAGGTATAGCTAAGCTTCCTGTAATCAACTTTATGCCTGCTATTTTTCAAGAAAGTCTTTTACTACTAAGGAACTATGGGACCAGCAAAAATAGCTGAAGGAGATAAAGCAATGATCAGTTAAAGAACTGTTAATGGTGCCTAACTCTGCAAGTATAGACAAAGTTCAACACAACTAGGATGTAAGACTTGGCAGTGATTTTTCTCTCCAGTAACCTGTGCCTCCTACATTGTCTCTTCCACCCGATGTTCTAACCACTATAAACCTGGAGAATCATGCTATAATCTTAGAGTCAGAAGAAATCTTACATATTTTCTAGCAATTTCTTAATTTTTAAATAACCTTGAAATCTTTGCTTAGTAACTCTCCTTTAGTTTGATCACCTCCAACCATGAGAAACTTACTACATACCAACAAACCCTATTCCATTTTTCTACATTTTAAGAAGATTTTTACATTAAAGAAAAATAGGGAATAATGTAAGGATCCCACCAAATAGAAGTGTATAAAATAAATGCTAATATTTTGTCATTTCACTTCAAAAAATTATAAATATATAACTATATGCATTTAAATATATAAAAACTAAAACAGCATAGTTAATATAGCTGTGAAACACACCATTTTCATTTGTTCCCCATAATTTGCTAATGACATATAAGTTATTTTATGAACCTATCTATCCTAAATGTAAAATCCCTACCTCCAGGAATTTGTGATTGCCCCATTTTACTTGTATGCCCACCTCTAATGGAGTTCTGCCAGAAAACTGATTATGCCCCCCAAGGTCTTCCCCTCTTCTAATTTGTTTTTTATGCTTATTTATTTATTTTAAGAGAGAGAGAGGACAAGCAGGGGAGGGACATAGAGAGAAGGAGAAAGAGAATCCTAAGCAGTCTCCACATAGCACAGAGCTCGAGGCGGGGCTCAATCTCATGAAGCGTGAGATCATGACCTGAGTTGAAGTCAAGACTTGGAGGCCTAACTGACTGAGCCACCCAGGTGCCCCTCCTCTTCTAATTTCTTGACAGATTCCCAGAAAATAACACCAAGGAAATCCCACAGTCTTCAATATTCAAATGTCCTAAATGAGAGCAATAAAATGTGATTGCCTGTTCATAAGAGCAACCACACCAGCAACCAACATCTTCTACATAGGTATGCTAAAATTGCTTTAAAGAAAATAAGTTAGGGGTGCCTGCATGACTCGTGGGTTAAGCAACTGACTCTTGGTTTCGGATCAGGTTATGATCTGACAGTTCATCCATTTAAGTCCCTCTTTGGGCTCCATGCTGACAGCATGGAGCCTGCTTAGGATTCTTTCTCTCCCTCTCTTTCTGCCCCTCCCCCATTCATTCTCTCTTTCTCTCTTTCTCCCTCTCTCTCTCAAAAGAAATAAAAATTTTTTAAAAAACTAAAAAAATAAAAAGAAAATAAGTTGTATTTAACTCAATAAAGCCAATATTTTCCTGTTCAAATGGGAAATGATGAGTTTGTTCCTCTCAAATCAAGAAAATTTTAATATAGAAATAACTCTGATATTTAAACTGAGATACATATACTTTCAGAACACAATTATCTTCTTTGGCTAGGACAAGGTAAAATAAATATAGACCCAAACATATCTGAGATCTCATTCTTTTATTTGTGCTTACACATTCCCCAAGCAAAGTATGTCTCCTCTCCTAGGGCTGTGCCTTTAAATCACTGATTTATGTTCCCGGGCCTGAAGGCAGTGTTTTACATAGTGCAGTGCTAGCCAGCAGCGAGTCCCAGAAGGTGAGTGTATCATTTGAAAGGGCTTTAATGCAGCAGGGGAAGAAGTACTACCTCCCGGTAATCACATGATCAGCACACCTAAATGGACAGCCCCAGCCTGCATATTTAAACCTGCAGCCGGAGATGCAGCTCTGTTTGCACAATGCTGTCCCATGGCAGAATTACACAGCTCGCCATGGCTGCAGCCAGATAATTATTATTGATTCACTCTCAAACTGTCAATCCAGGGACAGCTCTGAGGCAGTCAGTGATGGACAGAAGGAGGATTGGACAGCCACCATCCAACGAGGAAACTTCATCTTGAAAATGAACTTAGATGAGATGGTGCCGGTGGATAAGGGTAATTGATGATTGTTTCAGAGTGGAGGAAGGAGAAGAAGGAAAGATTAAAAAAAAAAAAATCCTTGTTGGCATTCATCTTAGTGTCCTTAGTGGAATGTACTAGGGGCAGTCCAGGAACTCTGAAATTTTTGTGTGGTTTTTGCACAAGATATCTATCATTTTTAATATGCTACATAATCAAAATGGACTCACCACTTTCCAAATAGAGACAAAAACTTAGGTGTTTTCTTGATTACCTTAGAGGTCAGAAAATTTTGAGTTTAGATATGTAGGCACATTGACTATTTTTTTTAATGTGCCTAAAATATATTTGTATAGTCATTTGAACTTGTCAAAGTATTTTCTGTAATTTATTTGCAAAGCAATTGCACCATCAGCCACCATAGGTAACCCATCACATACCAGTTGACAATTTGACAGATGGGCAAATTGAAGCACAGAGCAGCTAAACGACTTACCTAAATTCAAAAAACTCATTAGAGGTCGACCTAGACATAGATCCCACATTTCCTGTCTCTTAGATACTTACCCTTCCTCTAATCATCATTCCCATTCTTCAACTGGCCATTCGGAGTCAAGCACTATACAAGACACTCTGCATAGATTATCTTATTTAAAATTCACAACAGGAAGGAAGTTTGCATAAACCCTTTTTTAAAATGAGGAAATGAAATTCATAGTAATTTTGGGACCTGTGAAGTCACTCAGAAGTCTGTCAGGACTTGAATCTCAGTGGTGCTTCACACAGAGGCAGTGTGTCCAATATTAGAGCTTCTTCAGCAGGTACTAAAACAACAACAGTACAATGGATTTGAACAACAGCACATTAAACCAGACTTTTGTGTAAGTGGTGCCTTTATTACCAGTGAAGACTAATATGGCTTCAGTAACATCCTGCTCCAATAACCAAGGACCCAGAAGCCATCGAAAATTTTTCACTGAAGGGTAATGTCCTGCTTGTGTGATGCTGGACCCTTTTATTTGTTCTTCTAGGAGTCCAGGGGGTGAGCAGCCCCAGCCTGTGCAAGCCAATGATCAAGCTGATGTGCACAGGGTTGTTAAAACAGCCATCGTGGCTACATTCCTCACGATTCACCCTTTGTCTCTCTCCATTTGAGGCGTGACCTGGCATTTGTTGATTGTCAGTGACATTGCTTTACTACAGTCATTTCCAGGCCTGAGGTTGTGTCACCCTGGGGCACCTTCAGTTATCTCAAGGAATCATCTCAAAATGCTTTTTTTTAACAGAGAATTGTTAGTTCATCTTAATTCAGAGAAAGAAAGAAAAAGAAAGAAAGCAAGAAAGAAAGCAAGAAAGCAAGCAAGCAAGCAAGCAAGAAAGAAATATACATTCCAGAGAGTATTTTAAAAGGAGGAAAGTAAGCCTAAAAAAATCAAGCCCAAACAAAAACACATAGAGTTAGGAAATCATTGGTGAACATAAGTCACATTATTCAGACAGGAGAAGCATAATGTTACCCATATTCTTAGAAGTTTGAGTCAAATACCTTAGTTCTGGCCTAGAGGAAGAGCAAATTGCCATCTGCCCCCTGCAGTTTTAACTTCTCACATACTAGATTTCTGGCCATTCCCAGCAATTACATATTCCAACTTTCCCCCTTAGATTAGGAGTGAAGATTCTAAGGGCTGTGGTATGGTAAACACAGAAAGTTCCCCTTCCAATATATCCTTAAGCCTTAAAAAAAGCTTCTACTTGTAAGGATGATTTCCATTTATGATCGCACACTGCACCCACACCTGGCATTCATGTTTTCTTTACTTGTCATTCGTTGTTCCTTTCTTAATCAGCCTTCATCTCATTTCATCCACATAAAACTCTGAAAGGTAGGGTGGATACTATTACTGATGTTTTCCAGATGAGCAGATTCAAGACCCAAGAAGTTAAACGACTATCCAAAGCTGCTCAGCTTGTAGGTGACAAAACCAGGTCTAGAACACAGATTTTTTGACTGCTAGTCCTAGGCTATACCACTATGCTTCACTGACTCTATGGTTTTGTTTTGCTTTTAATGTACTAGATCCATTTTGCATGCATGTAAGCTAAACACAGGGCACCAGGGATAGTATGGAAACCATAAATTTGTGTAAGTATTATAAGAATCTCCTGCAATATGTCAGTAAAGTGTCTCTCTCATTCCTCCAAAAGCTAGTTTTAGGACAGTATCATAACCAACAGAAGTACAGTTTCTTAAGGAAAGTGTTGTTGTTTTTTTTTTTAATAATACCCAAAGGCACCATATAACTTTCACCTTTGGTCCTGAATCCATTGTCTCATGTCTGAGTCCTAACAAGAGATGGCTAGGAGAATGAAGGGAACAAAAAATCTAAAAGATATATTTATTTGAACTTCAAATTTCAAAGCACAGGCCACTTTCTAGGTTTTTTTTTTCTTTTTTAATGTCTAATGATTTATTTTTGAGAGAGAGCAAGCAGGGGAGGGGCAGAGAGAAAGGAGAAAGAGAGAATCTCAAGCAGGCTCCATGTTGTCAGCTCAGAGCCCAACGTGAGGCTCGATCTTATGACTATGAGATCATGACCTGAGCTGAAATCAAGAGTCAGACATTTAACCAACCGAGCCACCCCAAGTGCCCCTTTCTAGTTTTTCTTGTATACAGTATCTGTAGGTAGGCACCATGCACCTTTTACCTGAGATGTTTCTTCAAGCTCTCTGGAGTGTCAAGGAGACCTAACATCCCAAACATCTGATGGGATTGGCCCTGTTTGGACTGAAGAAACATCATTTTCAGCAGGTATTGGTGATATCAATGCACCAGGACACTTAATGGATATGTGGCACCCTTCCAATATGGCCAAGTGTCAATCAGAGGCCTGGGAAGAAGACATTACCACTGGAGCACAAGAACGGAAAATGGTAGATTCTAGCAGGATTCAGGAAGACTATGTTTGTGATCCTTCTTAAGGATGCCTAGAAATAAAGGAAAATGAGGGAAAGGAAGACTCTCAACAGAGCCTGAGTCAAGGTTTAGAGTAATAATGTTTGTACTATGGTTATAGTTACAGTTGTGTTCTCCATCCCAAAGCTGATGTGGTCTGGAGAAAAAGTGGAGGAGTGGGGTGCCCAATTAATATTTTAGATTTTTATGAAAAATGCCTGTTCCATTTTTGTTTTCAGGAAAGGTACATAGATTTTAGGGCCTGACAGAATTGACTTTCAATATTAATCCCACCATTTACTAGTTCTGGAACAAGTAATAGAATCTGCTTAAATCTGTTCTCTTTGCAAACTTGGGGTGATGCATATCATGTGAGATTGTTGGGATCTATCTGATCTTAAAGAGAATGAACTGTCTACAACTATAGGTAACCCTCATCTGAGAAGGCAAAGGTGAGGTCTTTTACAGTTCTGAAAGCCCCACATCAGTCTTGGGAGTTAGTATGACCTCCATGGGACAGACTAGGCAGTCTGCCTTGTACTCACTCACTCCATGGCACTGTCACTCACCTAGCTCTTACCTGGGCCCAGGTTCCTTCAATGAGTGCTGTGATGCAGGCCATGATGATAGTTTAAGCCATATCCTATACCCCTATCCCCAATTTGGCATGGTGATCCAAAGACCTGCAGGTGCTGTTTCTCAGATACATTCAGAAGTAAGCCTTGCCCCCTTACTTCCAGGGGAGAAAAGCTGGGGATCTCTGTGAGGAAGCACTCTCAGCACCTTGTGGGGAGGTAAAGGTGCTTGCCCCACTCCAGCAGCCAAATGACAGGAATGGACTCCATATCAAAGGCAGTTGTGGCAGAGGAGAAGGTCTGCTTCAGGGAGGGAAGGGAGCCAAGCTGTGGAGAATGCTTAAGTAGAATTGGCAGCAGGAATCTTTGATGGCCCTAGCAACAAACACTTGAGTGGCAGGACTGTAGTGTTGATTTTTCTTTTAATCTTCTTTCACCTTCATGATAACATCGTTCTCTGGTAGAAAAGTCAGTCTTTACCCATTTATGGCTCTGAGGCCAAGAATCACAGAAATATTGCTTCAACCGAAATTCTGAAACAAGACCTTATTCCCTACGATTACAAAAAAAAAGGAAAAAGAAAACGAGTATGTCTGTATATGATATCTCTTTTTGTGGTCATGATGTTGCTTTCCACACTATCTTTGTTAAGTGCTCTTAAAGGTGCCAGAGCCAACCCTACAAGCTGATAGATGGAGGCTGCATCAGAAATGACTGACAAGAAGAGACAGAGGGCAAGAGAGCAAAAAGGATTTAGAATGAGAAAGAAGTCTAAGTTTGTCAGCAACTGGGGATTGGAAGAGCACACTGCTTGACGAGATGGAGGAACTGAGGCAAGTCATACTCAGCCTGGCCTAAGTCAAAGTGTTGGAGGACCAAGAATTTATATTAGATAAATTAAACATGAATTTACCTCTACCTCTGACTGGATTGTACATATATGGGGTGGGGTGAGCAGGTAGAGGGAGGAAGTAGCATGGACTATAGATAGAACTAAAGAGATCTAAAATGATCTTCCATGCTTTGTGCAATTAGAGGTAAAAATCAATGAGAAGTAAACACTGATATTAGAGAGCTAGATAAAAACTTAAACAAAGGAGATTAATAAGACCAAATTGAAATAAGTTAGTGTAACCCAAACACGTAACTTAGATTAGTCTCATGAAGTTGCCATAACAAAACGCTGTAGACTGAGGGGTTTAAACAACAGACAATTATTTTCTCCCAGTTCTATAGGCTAGAAGTACATGATCAAGGTGCCAGTAAATTTGGTTTCTAGGAAGAGGTCTCTTCCTGGCTTAGAGCTGCCACTTTCTTTGCACATCCTTACAGAGCCATTCCCCGGTGTGTGTGCACAGGGAAAAAGACAGTGAAAGCAAGCCCTGTGGCATCTCTTCTTTTAAGGACACTGATCCTACCAAATCAGGGCCCCACCATTATGACCTCTATTAACCTGAATAACATCTTCAGAGACCCCATCTGCAAATACAGGCACATCAAGGGTTGGGGCTTTAGCATGTGAATTTGTGGGGCAGAAATGTTCAGTCTACCACATCCCTCATGGACAAACTCAGTCTGTTGTCTTATTAAAAAGAAACACAAATCCAACATCATCCCTAAAGAGCAAAAGGAAATTTAAGCCTTTAGCAAAATCTCTCAAAGAGGTACATATGCTTGCTGCAAACAGAACAAAATGCATGCATTTTTTGCTGATCTCCTTGGAGTTTCAGTCAATGTGATAGTTGCTCTGCAGAGTCTCTCCTTGAGTGCACCCTCCCCAGACTCTTGCCAGTGTGTTTGTCTCTCCTCCTCCACCTTTTCCTCACACCCCTTTCACTCTCATTGTTGGATTAATCCCCTTCTTCTGTGAGTTGTTCTAGGCTAGTGACTCTCAAACTTTGATTGGTATCAGTATCACCTGGGGAAAGAGGGAAACTACAAAGACCCGGGCCCTATTCTACTTCAGCAAGCCTAGGCCTCTGTGGTCTTATTGGCTCTTTAGATGATTCTGATATTCACCAAAAGTATAAGTCAGCTCCGGCTACCAAAACACAACAGTACAGGCTGGAAGCCTCAAACAACAGAAAGTTATTTTCTCACAGTATGAAGACTGGGAAGTCTAAGATCAAGGTGCCAGAGGGGTTTGGTTTCAGATGAGGACTCTTCCTGGTGTACGGATGGCCATCCTCCCTGGGTCCTCACATGACCTCTCCTTGGTGCTTGCAGAGTAGAGAGAGAATTTCTCTCTCTTCCTTGTCTTAAAGGGCCACAAATCCTATTGGATCAGGGCCCCACCCTTATGAGTTCATTTATCCTTAATTACCTCCTATGAGTACTATCTCCAAATACAGTCACATTGGGGTTAGACCTTCAACACATGAATTTCAGTGGGGGAAAATTTAGATCATGGCACCCAAGTTTGAGAGCCAATGTTTTAGACCATGTGTTCTCAACAAGGGGCAATTTTGTCTCCCAGGGAACAGTTAGCAGTATCTGGAGATATTTTTGGTTTTTGCAACTTGAGGGAGGGTTGCTACTGACATCTAGTGGGTAGAGAGGCCAGAGATAGTGATAAATATCCTACAATGCACAGGATAGCCCCCCACCAAAACAAAGAATTATACAATTTAAGATGTCCATAGTAATGCTTACTGAGAAATCCTGCTCTAGTTCTTTCTCTCATCATTCTTATCTATAATTACACCCATTATCCTAATGAGCACAATGAATGTCAGGCATGGATTTGCCTGAACATGAAAGGCAAGAAGGAAGGAGCAAGGAGAGAAGCCAGGGAGTACCATAAAAATCCTACCATTTTTATCTCTGTTGTATTTGTCTGGATTAGAATAGTGCTTCTCAAACATAAGCATGCATCAGAATCACTTGGAAGGCAAGTAAAACACACAAATTGTTAGCTTCAGCTTCAGTGTTTTTGATTCAGTAGGCCTGGGGTATAACTCAAGACTTTGCATTTCTAATAAATTCTCCGGTGATGATGATGATGCTGGTCCAGGAACCTTATTTTGTGAACCACTGAGCTAGAAGAAAAAGAGCTGATAAGTATTCGATTAACTTCTCAAGTTTTTAACCTATGAGCAGTTCTTGGACAAAAGCAACAGCAAGATGGAAATACTTTGAGGGGTTTCAAGATTTTAATAAAAGACTCATTTCAGGCAATAAGAAGTCTTAAACCAAGAGTAATTTATTAAGGGAAGTTTTGGAACCTCTTTCCTTGGTAAACATGAAGAAAAAAAAAGACTGCTTTGATGGTCAGCAGACCTCTGCTGAATGGCTCAAAGGAAAAGACTCTCCTGAGAGAGCTCTACCAAACACAGCCTGAGTCTGGGAGATAGACTAAGCTACCTGCCCAGTAGTTCAGAAACAGAATAGGTCTGCTTCTTTTCCTTCCTGGAAAATATAACACATTAGATGCCCCAGTGTTTTTATGTGAATTAGTTCGTTTTGTGCTTTCCTCTTATGTAAGAGACACACCTGCCAGAGGAACCCTGCAGGGAGGGTGTGAAAAGGATGAAATCCCATGCTGAGCAATGTACTCCAGCCTGGGGGCTCTCAGTCCTGGCTGAGCATCAGAACCATGTGGAGAACTTCGACAAAATATTGAGACCCCAGCCCGCCTGCAACTCCATAAGTCTGAGAAGGACCACACAGCTATTGTTGCTGTTGTTATTCCTGAGTTCTATAAATGTGTGGAGTTGCACAGCCAGATTGAGACCACTGTAGGCACTTCTAGCACATCATTTTATATAATGCCCACAAGAGCCTCATGATTTATTCCAGTTGTAATAATGAAAAAAGAGGCCCAGAGTGCTCTAGGCTATCACTGTGTTAACAGACAGCAAGTGGTAGGACTGAGATTGCTACCCAAATCTGCCTTGTTCACCTGTACCAAAGGGTGATGTGCAGCAGCAGGGGCTGGCGGTGGGGGGATGTGGTGGGGGGTGGGAGGGAGGTATGTGCACACGGTCTGTGTTTGTGTGTTAGTGCTGAAGGGAAATGACATCAAGTTAAGACACCTGTACTTCAGCTTTCCCAGCTTTGGAACCTGGCTCTGAGGGTATTTTTTTCTCCCTTTGTCAGTTACATAGCAGAGAGAAAAACAAAGTAAATTTCTTCCTTTCAAGCCAATCTAGGTTGAGTGAGACTAGGAACAGGACTTATTTTATGAGTCATAGGACCCAGCATATGATTGTGCTTTTAAATATTTAGGAATAACACTCTTTCCTCTTTTCCACTGACATTTATGTAGGAATCCACTGAAGGAAGTCTACAAGAAAAGAAAAACTTGGAACTGACAGTCAATCAGAAGTTCACAACTCAGATTATGTATGAGGTTCACTAACATAAGATTGACAAATTCAGTTTTATTATCATTCTTGACTATTTTTTAAATTATTTTTAATGTTTATTTATTTTTGAGAGAGAGAGAGAGAGAGAGAGAGAGAGAGCGCGTGAGTGGGGGAAGGGCAGAGAGAGAGGGAGGCACAGAATCTGAAGCAGGCCCCAGGCTCTAACTCACAGACCGTGAAAACATGACCTGAGCCAAAGTCCAAAACTTAACCAACTGAGCCACCCAGGCACGCCTCATTCTTGACTATATTAATCCTAATTAGTCACTAAAGCAGATAAGTCTTATAAATGGATTTAGAAAATTATTTTTTAAATTTCATTAGTGGGTGAAATCATTAATTTATATCAGATTGTAAAGCCTCTTTTAATTTTTCTGCAAAGAAATGGCTGCCTTGAGTGTCCCCAACAGAGGGGGGCCAGAGATGCAAGCACCTGGTAAACTGTAAGATGCCACATGGAATGCATCATTGTCATCACTATTAGTTTTTTTTTAATTTTTTTTTAATGTTTATTTATTTTTGACACACAGAGAGAAACAGAGCATGAGCGGGGGAGGGGCAGAGAGAGAGGGAGACACAGAATCCAAAGCAGGCTCCAGGCTCCGATCTGTCAGCACAGAGCCTGATGCGGGGCTCACACCCACAGACCGCGAGATCATGACCTGGGCCAAAGTCAGACGCTCAACCGACTGAGCCACCCAGGCGCCCTGAGTTTTAAATTAAGCTATAAATGTATGAAGCATCTGAAGAGCATCATATGCCTCAGTCTCCCATTTGTTCCCCCCATGTCTCTGCTCTTCCCATCTTTTTTTGATTTCCCTCACCACACTCTGTCAGTGGGCACCCATGCCCAAGTAGTCTAACCTCAGGAGACATGGTCCCATCTTCTGCATTTAAAAAAAATCAGGTTAGCAACAAAGAAATAAACATTGATGATGTACAGATGACCAGCTGAATTCCAAATGATTACTATGATCCTGGTAGAATAAATATCATACACATAGGAAAAAGAAACAGAAAAATGAACATAGAAACAATGCTTTGTCTTTACATGTGTGTAGATTCTCCTTTTCCTTCTTTGCTACTTCAATGTTATTGGTGCAATAAATAAAATACTTTAAGTATTATATCTAATTTTTGTTGTACTATTTTCCCAGGGTTCTCCTAACCTCCCTACAGCACCTCCCCCATCATCGAAAACACCTTAAGATCAAATTCAGGTGGTCAGAATTTGTCAGGCAAATGAGAACCTGAAAATCTTCCTTTTAGCCAAGTCAGACAGTTCATCTGCTTTCTATCTTGCTTGTTTTCTTCTGTTTGTTCCTGCTCCCTGGGTGCCGACTTGTATCCACACTGGCAAGTTAATCATAAGAAGAACTATAGACCAAGTAGCTGGTCTTCCAGAAGATTATGACTACTGGCATCTTGCCATGTGGACCATGTCCTGCCCAGACCCCATGACAGATAGTGTGTCAAGGACTGTTCCTATCGACTTGCCTCATTCTCAGGGGTCTGCAGAGATCTCCACAGGAATCTGCCCCTTTCCCACTAAAAAAGCACCTATGCTATCAGCAATGACTGCACTGTGCACTGTTGATGAAATGCTCATACTAAAAAAAGATACATTTTTTAAACATATATGTATGTATATTTTACATAGGTATGTAAAATATACATAAAAATAAGTTTAGATAGACAGACAGAAAATATATCACCAGAGGTTCATGGAGATGTGCCAAGGGCTCTACTAAGGCACTTAATGAACATTTTTCTGGAGCACTAATTTTACTCAAAAATAAATAAATACATTGTGGAGTAGAATGGAACTTTTACAAGCATTTTTATGATACAAGTGAAAACGTGAAAGACATTTCTTAGGAGGCTTTGGTCAGATGCTAGGGTTCAAATTTACTTTCTTTTGCCAGTGTATCAGTGGGAAATCTGACAAGCAGGACACCTAGAGCCACAGGAAGTTATGATCACACTTGACCAGGCTTTTATAAAACCCTCTGGTGTGTTATAATTTACTTTACAGAGAGTGAAGTCCCAACTCACTAATGCCAGCGTAGAACCTTGAGAACTGGTCTTCATTTAGTAAATGCGGAAAGAGCAAGCAAAAGTGGGATTTACCATCTACTTCTTGTCTATGCCCAGCCTCTAGGGAGCTGCTTCCTGCCAAGAACTGGGCAGACCCCCAGTGCATAAAGAGAAATCTGATACTTCTGTGTTCTAGTAAATCTGACACAGTCACTTCTCTTTTAATAGAAGCCTTGCTTTGCTATGTTTATGAACCAAAAGCCTGAGTCAAGCATGTTCAGGTAGTTTTTTTTTTCTGATTTATTAATTTTACTATATGAGGCCTGAGTTTATCCAGACCTCACAAGCCCATGAATCCAGGTAACAGAATCAGGATATAAGAACACAAGTATCTCTTCTAGAACTTGCTTCTGTGAGACTTTAGCCACCTATAAAGTCTCACCCTAGTCTGTCTGAAAGTATCTAGAGGTGCCTCACAAGCATTCAAGTTAATCAGAACATCTCTTTATGTCCTGATCCATCACCAGTGTCCATGGTGAGAAGCCCTTTGACCAGGTCTCACTGCTGTCACTGCCACCTGGGCCAAGGTGCTCCACTTTGAGGATAATGTCTCCTATGCTTTCAGAGGCAACAACCCTTGAGGTGCCAGGTGTATTCTGTGTAGCAGTGAGAAGGTTAACCCTCTTTCCACTCTGAGTCCAACATTATCATCTGGTACCAAAGTAACATTCCTGATGCCCCATACATACCATGTTCCCTATGAATACAGCTTCTCAATTTCTGCATGTAGTTTTGTTCATCAGTAGGCTCAAAGACCTAATTCCAGATAGTAGATCAATAGTAAAAACAGATCCCATGCAGTCCTGTCCCTCATTTTCTTTTCTCTTCCTTACCATACAGCCCCATTTCTCCCTTGCATATCTGCTTACTCTGATTGAATACCTGAATTCCACCTTCTGATAGTTTATCCTATATTCATGGACATACCTGAATACTCAAAGTAGGAATCTATTAATGTCAAGGCAAAACCCCAGGCATATAGATGAGAAGCACAGAGGTATGAAGGTTAACCTCCATGTACTGGTACATTTTGTGGGTTATTTCTACTAGGTGATACTGAGACTGACCAAAAAAGTACAAGATGATTTATCTTGCTGAGTCCAGGTGAATTTGGCCTGTGGGGGTAATCCATGCTCAACCCACCAGCTCTAATGGCCCTGATGTGACTGGCTACCATGTGAGCATAATGAACCAAGCCTCCTTTTCTACAGGAACCAAGGTAAAAAGCCCTTGCATTTGTTAAAATCCCTTCTAGGCCTTCAATTGAAATGTGATACAAAAGGACAAAGTGCTATTACATTAACCTAATTATGAAGTTACTTGCTAAGAGCAAGTTTTAGAGTATTTATGTTTGTTTAAAAGCCAAAAAGATTATCAGCTGTACTGCGGCAGACTTTGAGGCTCCTATCTGTTTTTTATTTACCAATTTCTAAATTTAGGTGGAGGATTCTGTTATGTGCTTGAATTGCTAGTCGTTTCTGCATGGGCAGACAATGCAATATAGAAAAGATACTAGAATTACGGTTGAAAAATACTAATACACAAAAACATTTTATATAATAAAATATGTGAAATGGCAAGAATAACATTTAAAAAATAAATGGCTTCATTTAGCAAATTGGAACTATATGAGGTTCCATTTATAGAAACCTCTGCAAAGAGCATATGGTAATTCCTTATTCAGAAAGGAAAAAGAGGGGACTTGAGGTGCTTTAAATGTCCTTAGATTTCTCATTTCCATTTTGCACAAAACTCTAGAACTTTTTTAATTGTTAAATTGCTTTAGCTGGGAAAACCATGATCTAGATACAAATATACTTACTTTGAAGAAGTGAATAAATAGAAGATTGGAGATTAAAATTCAGACATGGTGATAAGGGCCAGGCCTTAGAAATTCAGTGCCTCTCAGACACCATTGTCTTTTGTCAAAGAAAATCCTTTATCTAGACAACACCAAACAGCTCACTCACATGTCTCACTTACCAGGAGCCTACTCACTGGGGACTCCAACCCTCTAGAATCCAAGAAGCAAGTGGGCAGGCAAGGTGGTGATGATGGGGTAGTGGGGTGGAGAGAAGCTTTAAGAAACAAAAACAGCTGTCATCTAGTCATCCTTCTGTGAGTTTCTAACATCCTATCCCCACAGTCAGGCTGACTGGATCTGAACCCACTTACACATGTGAGACATTGGGCAAGGCAGGTAGCCTTCAGATCCTTGGTGTTCTTACCTGTAAAACAGAGATAGTAATTTTTTGTCCCTCATTGGATTATAGACAGGATTGAGTGATGTCATCTATGCCTGCTATATGTTAATTGTTGTTAAATGATGTTGTTATTTATTACTCTAACTACAATTCTGCAAGCACGTATCAGGCTGTCCATGCCTGGCAGATCAGAGGCCAAAAATTAGTCAAGTCCATGTATTTCTCCTACACCACGTTATTGTACTATTGGTACAATATCCCCTTTTGATATATATATTTACTCTTTTATTCTACTGTCTATTAATTGTCTGTCTCCTCCCATTAGTAGAAGTTCCATGAAGTCAGTGACTTTATCTGTTTTGTTTGTTGTTTTATCTCTAGTTCCTAGAACAATGTCTGGCAAATAGTGAACACATGGTAAATATTTGTTGTTTGAATGGGTGAGAGAATGAATATGCAAGTGATTAACCATGAGGGATTTTTTTTTCCTTTCTGCCACTTTAGATGGTTATGTTGAGATGTTTTTAAACTTTAAGTGTTTTAGGTCTTTGAATAAAAATCAATTTTAAAAAATTAAATGCATTTTATCAAACTGTGGAACCAAATAGAGAAGTAGGACCATTACCTATCCTGCTAAGATTCTCATGGCTTACCAAATACTACTCTCTTTACCATTTTGGCACACATAATCAGTCTACTTTCTCTTCTATTAAATCATTTCAACATTTACATCCCTTGCTCTGGCCTCTTTCCTGATCGTCAGTCTATACTAGACTGAGAGACAGATCTTTATGAGTATCCCATATATGCCAACCTGTCTTAAATTGAATTCTGATGTTTTTCCCAGACCACTTCTCTGAACATTCTATTACCTAGAACAATGGCCCATTAACTCTTTTCTATGGACTCTTTTCAGGGTTTGGAAAATGGTGCAGACCATGTGGAAATGAGATAATAGCCAGTCCACATTTAGATAGGATGGGAAAGGCAAATGAAAAAATAGAGACAAGATGGGACATCAGAACATCCTTTAAGTGGTGAGCTGAGCTATCCCAAACAGTGCCATGGAGACCCCAGTGTATAAGGTGTGGATACACTGAGGAAATTACAGGCAGGAAGGCAAAACCAAAGTCACTTACTTCTCAGTCCTGCCTGGAGCAGTGCAGCACTGAATGAACCAGATCCCAGCTACTAAGAGCAAAGTTGTCTTAGAGAGGGCAATTTGCAGTAGCATATTTTGGCGGCTGTTTTAGGCAACTGCTGTTGGTTCTCATTTGACCCTGGCTTTGTCTGACCTCTGGAAGCTGTGGCTCAGAAGTGCAGAGTGACTTTGAGTATTTTAATTGGAAAAGGTTGCTAATAATATACACCACAGCTTACCTAAAGTTTACAACATGCTTGCTAACATTTCTCTACCCTTCCCCTCATAACAGTGATAAAACCTGAGCCAGAGCGGGGCAAAATTTGTTAGCAAGGTACTCCGGCCTAGCTCATTCCCCTTCGCCCTATCAGGCAAGTAAGTATTAAGTCCTAATGCCTGGCATTTTTGACTCAGTTTCTCTGTCATATGGTTGATTCACGAAATAATTCTGTCCTGATATCTATTCATTTCCCTTTTTAATTCCCAGTATCCATTTCTCTAAACTTTTTTTTCCTAAAGTTTTTCACTATGCTTGTAAAACAGAAACAGACCTTCAAGGTACTTCATAGAAAACCTGCTCTCAGGGGCACCTGGGTGACTCAGTCAGTTGTCAACTCTTTATTTTGGCTCAGGTCATGGTCTCAATCGTTCATTAGATGGAGCCCCATGTCATGCTCTGCACTGACAGCATGGAGCCTGCGTGGGATTCTCTTTCTTTTTCTCTGCCCCTCCCTTGATCTCTCTCTCTCAAAATAATAAATAAATAAACATTTATAAAAAGAAAAAGAAAACTTGCCCTCAAATGTTGAGAGTTTCTTCTAAATAGTCCTTGAAATTAGTAACACCCGTGCCAGATTTTAGTGTTTGCAAAGCACTTTCTCATTTAACAGTGATAACAGCCCCAAGAGACAAGTATTCTCGCTCCTACAGGTGAGGGGTCTAAGGCTCAGAGATGGCAGGTGACCTACCCAGAGTCACACCTGGGCCGTGGAATACTTTCCACCATATTGGACCCTCACCAATATGTGTTCCACCTTTGTAGCTCATCTAATTGTATAAAGGAAATTGCAGACAAAGACATCGGCATTCATTCCACAGTATCTTATCCAGCCTTGCCTTTCCCAGAGTCAAGAATAGAAGATCATATTTCTTTGCACTCACTCGGCCATGCTGCACTCACCTGCTTGTGCTGTGAACTCTTTTGTGTATAAACCCCAAGTTCATATAATGCATTTGTTCATTTTACTAATATATATGTATATATGTATACATATATATATGTATATATATATGTATATATATATGTACGTGTATGTATATATATATATGTATGTGTATATATATATATATACACATTGAGTGCCTACTGTGTGCAGACATCAATAGTGTGTCGATTAGGTGATAGGAACTATTAAATAATTACAGATGAGAGCATTATTCATTTTTTTAAAATCCACTTAAATCATACAGGATCCAATGAGCTATATTGTATTCAAAGTGAAGTAAATCACAGGGCTGCTGGCTCCAATCCTTTTTTAAAGTAGGCAGGGTATAAATAATAAATAGAATAAAAGCGTCACTGTGAAAATTTTATCAGAGGCCATAAGTGTGGAGGAGTTAAGAGACTGGGCTTCAGTCCAGGCTGCCACCAGCAATGTGTGACCTTGGGTGAGTCACCTCGCCTCAACAGGCCTGTTTCCTCCTCTGCAAAATACGTGAATTGAGTGGGGTGAGTTTTAAAGTGTCTTTTCTCATTAAAGACTGAAGGTGAAGCATCACTCAGTGCTTCTGACCTTGATCCCCAAAGATCTCAGGGGCTGAGAGAAACGCGGACTTAGTTACACTTGGGATCCTTAAAGGTAAAGTACCATCAAGCAAGAGCAAACAAGCAATCCACTTGAAAGGCAATAGGCTGGAGTGTAGAATATAATTGATTTGAAAAAATTAATATAATGATAAGTGAACATTACAGAAATTCCTATTATTGGCACAGTCTCCTATACATAATAAATATCTTGGGAAAATTAAAAATCAATAGGTAATAATGCATTAATATTGGTTCCTTAGTTGTGAGGAACCAATGTTCCATGTTCCATGGTAATATAAGATGCTGACAATAGGAGAGCCAGGTGCAGGGTAAATGTGCATTCTGCACTATCTTTACAACTTTTCTATACATTGAAAACCACTATTTATTCTAAAACAAAAGGTTCATTTTTAAAAATCAATAGGAATACTCATCTACCTGAGAACCATCTACCAAGTTGAAGATTGCTGTCTCTCCCCACCTGCACAAAAAGGTTGAGTGGCAGATTCAGGGTTATCATTCTACCCATAAAACCATCTTATTCATTTCTAACAGTAATGTTTGAGTCCTATGTGTTAGCAGTCTTACAACATTAATCAGAGAGTTTAACTGGACTGGTTGAATTATTTTATATAAATATTAATAAAGAGAGAGAGGTGTGAGCTCTTCTCAGCAGTTGGAAACCTATTCATAGAACTGGAAATAAACTGTCCAAACCAACTTAACTGATGGTGATATTTCCACACCCACCCAAATCCTTTGACTGCCTCTTTAAAAATCGAAGTTAAGTCCAACTACAAGGCAATTACAAATTCATCCTTAAAGGCTCACTGTGGAAGACGAAAGGTCTGAGGAAGATGGTTTCTAACTTCCCGGTATTTGGCTACCATTTGGAAGCAAAGCAAACACACACATGTACACCAGACTCAGGAAGGAAAAGTCAATAGTATTAATAAACCTACCATGTGTGTTAAAAGCATGTGGATTAAAGGAAAATGCCCTAACAGTTCTCTTCATTAACATTAGCAAATTCTTATGTAACTTCCATAGCATTAAAGCCTGCACAATCCGGCCTAATTTCATCTTTGAGGTATAGGCTTCTGAAATGTGCTCTCTTTGGTCTACACACTGCCTTTTGATATATTCTATTAGCTGGAAGCTCCGGCATCCTTTATTATGATTCCAGCAGCCTTTGCTCTCTGCTCACAAATAATTGATGCTCCCTTTGCACCAGGCATAGTTTTCAACTGATAAGCAGCAGAGTAATTGGCACCTTCACAGGATATTAGGAAGAAGGAGGGGGGAAAATATCACACTTTGCAGACAGGAAGCAGACAGCAGAAGGTAACCAAATAATCATGCCTCTGCTAAGAAGCCTAAGTTTTTCTGGAGACATATACTTTGAATTTCCCATAGTAAATATTAAGTTTTATATTTACCAATACACATTGTAAGAAAAAATTGTCAGGCTAGGGTACTCCGTGGGTTTATTAAAGATGAGATGTTGAGGTTACTATTTATTCTCAGTAATGTGCACAGTTTGATATAACTTCTACTAATACCTAGCATTAACAGTTTATATGTTTTCCATACTCATTGTGACATAATTAATGATGCTGTCACACTGAATGCATGCACATGAATTATTACTAAATTAGAATAGGATTCCTATAGCATTATGTATAATGCACTGTCACTATAAAT
Source organism: Panthera onca (assembly GCF_046562875.1). NCBI lineage: Eukaryota > Metazoa > Chordata > Mammalia > Carnivora > Felidae > Panthera > Panthera onca. The sequence continues at coordinate 50,982,647 of NC_138344.1, forward strand.
ACAATATCAATAAAGAATCTCTGTTACCTGTGCTTAACCTTTTTAAACCTAACCTTTTATTTTAACAAAGCACATTAAAAAGCTCTGATTTTGCCAAATTTGGAGGAAAGTTTATTGAATTTTTAGGACAAAAAGATGTCAATGCTATTTTGACAATGGCACTAAGCATAAATTTTTAAATTCTCTACTTCAAAATCAGGTGTCTCCTAGGATAATAACTGAACAGTAAGTGTATATGTGAGAGCAAGTCAGCAGGCTGGGATGGATTGGCTCATTTGTGTTGAGACAATCCATCTAGTCCTGTCCCTCCTCATGCTCCAACCAAACCTAACTCCCAGCCTCGGATGAAGATCAAAGACTAAAGAAAATTCAGTCTCTAAAGTTGAGCCAAAGGCACAGAGAGAAAAGAAATGTGAGGAGAAAAATACCTGATCAACACTGCCTGCTCCCTCCCCCAATATCACCACTACCAATCTCCATTTGTTACCCCCTAGTCCCAGTGGGATCCCACTCAGATTCTGCCATTGTAGGACCTAAGCTAAGACCATGTCACCCCCAGAAGAAGCTTCCATTTGACCCAAATCCAGGTCTGCTGGTCCTAGCACCTGTTGGCAAAATCACTCTGGTGATTTCAAAAATTTCTTCCAGGCTTCCCAGTTGATTCCCTAAACCTGGTCACCTCTGGCCCTGTGCTTGCTCTTCTGTTAACATTTGACATTTTGTTGTTTCTGAATGTTTGCCTAGACTCTCAATCCAACCATCAGCAACAATCCTGGCTCATCCCACTCTCTTCCAGATCAACTATGTTAGCAGCTGGACAAACTGGGATGCCCCTTTGAGTCACAATGATAAGCCCTTGTAGAAATAATCTAGTCATTTCAGAGACTTCATTCTCTTAAATTGATTAGCCTGACTACATTGGCTTATCACCTGACTGCAGTTTATTTCGCAACCATATATTGACATCACACTATGAACCAAGGAATCACAGATGCAATTGGCTCCCTAGCTTCTTCCCTCTCCAAATGTTCTCATTCTCCAAGGGCACCTGCCACCTACATCAGTGACTATCAAACTTTTTGGTCTCTTAACCATTTACTCTCTTAAAAATATCACAGACCCAAAGAGCATTTGCTTATGTAGGCTATACCTTTCGATATTTACTCTATTAGAAAAGAAAAAGAAAATGTAAAAATATTTATCAGTTTATTTAAAATAACAGGAATTAACCTATTATATATTCGTATAAATGACTTGTCTATAAAATGTATGTTTTCTAAAACAAAAAAAAAGTAGCAAGAGAGGTGGCATTGTTTTTGCAATTTTGTAAACCTCCTTCATGTCTGACTTAATAGGAGGTAGTTGTATTCTCATACCTGCTACCACATTCAGTCTGGTCCAATATGTATTCTAGCTGAAATATCTGAAGAGTACCTGGACTCACTCAGACATGTGTAGAGTTGAACAGAGGAATATCCAAATAACATTTTTGGATAATCGTGAACATTATTTGCTGAAACTCAACTCACACGCAACAAATAATAGTGCAGTGTGGGAACTGAAACTTCATCAATGAACTTTTCATACTCAATACATTAAAATCCATTGGCTTATCATACACTCCGAGTGGATCTTTTACCAGTACATGACGGGTCATGTAGAAGATATTGGTTCACTGAGCTATGTAGATCAAATATTGACAGAGTTTATTATATAATATCAAAAAATCACATTCATCTTGAAAACATTATAATAAATTAAAAGAGTTGTATGATACTCTGGAAAAGGCAATACTCTAAGACAGACATCAGATTAGTGGTTTCCAGGGCCTGGGGTAAGAGGACAGAAATGACTATAAAGGAACACCTGAAGACTTTCTGGGTTGATTAAAATATTCTATATCCTATTTGTGGTAGTGAATACATGACCATGTATATTTGCTAAAACTCATAGAACTATATGCCCAAAAGGATAAATTTTATTATATATAAATTATGCCTCAATAAGTAGACTATTCTGTACAATAAAATTGGAAGAATGCATAAAGCACTTCTGCTTCATTCTGAAGTGCATATACATCTCAAGGAAAAGAACAATAAAACTATTCAAAAAATGTTCTGTTGCAGGTGAAATAATAAAGAAAATTATGAACATCATGAATGCCAAGAGAAGGATAGCATTCATCACACTTTCCCTTGATGTGACAGACTTACTTCATTCATTTTGGAGAAAATGCCTGAATATCCGTAGTTTGTCGACCCAGTCTTTCTTTCAAGTAAAGATGATGTTCCACAGAAAAGGTGCTTACATAAGATTCTAACTCAAATCATATAAGTGCTTTTCTTTTCATGTGTGCCAAGACACCCATAGTTTTACCTACCATTGCTCTATACCATGAGTGTAAATGTCAACACAGTTGTTCCAAGATAAATCACGAGACTGTTAAAAAGTTACTCAATACTTTTGAATATTTCAGCACCACTTTTGTTTGTTGCCAAGGTTTCACAGAAAAGAAGGTCTTCTTTGATGATTTGTTGTTGCTGATGCTGGGTGGATACAAACAAACATAGACTCCCCTCATTGGTAAGGCAAAAGTATAAATCTTCAGACGAGATGGTCATTAAATCTTCAAATACACACAGCTGGATTGCCTCTTAGCTATTGTGTGTGCTTCTTTACCTAGTGCAATGAAATAACTTACCTATTAGATGTTTCTATGGCTGTTTCAATCCTAGTTTGAAAAACTGTAAGGGGCACCTGGGTGTCTCAGTCGGTTAAGCATCCAACTCTTGATTTCGATTCAGGTCATGATCTCATAGCTCATGGGTTCAAGCCCCATGTCAGGCTCTGCGCAAATAGTGCAGAGTCTGCTTAGGATACTCTCTCTCCCCACTCTATGTGCTCCTCTCCCACTCACCCCAGACCAAACTATGACTGGTCTCAAAATGATGCCATACCTGACACCATAGTATTATTCAAAATGTTCTAATGCACATGATACAATAAAGTTAGTTATTAACATCACCAAAGCTAAAAGAACTTTCATCATTTAGTTTCATATTTATTGTTGCGCCCAGCTTCCTCCCCTCCATGAGTCAGAGAACTCTCTATCGCCAGTCTCTCCTTTTCATCATCTTTAGATGTAGATATCTGGCTATAGATTGAAAATGCTTTTCTTCTCGGGGCACCTGGGTGGCTCAGTCGGTTAAGTGTCCGACTTCAGCTCAGGTCACGATCTCACGGTCCTTGAGTTCGAGCCCCGCGTTGGGCTCTGGGCTGATGGCCCAGAGCCTGGAGCCTGCTTCCGATTCTGTGTCTCCCTCTCTCTCTGCTCCTCCCCCGTTCATGTTCTGTCTCTCTCTGTCTCAAAAATAAATAAACGTTAAAAAAAAGAATTTAAAAAAAAAAAAGAAAAAGAAAATGCTTTTCTTCTAAATCTCTCATTTTTAGGCCAACAATTCATCCTTAAATATAGATACAATATATCATTTTTAAATTTGTAATAAAATATTATTAAATTCTAAAATAAGTTTTAGGTACAATTTAAAAGTCTTAAAATATTTTTCTATATTTAAAACATGTTTGTATATTTTTAAAATATTATAAAACAAGACAATTAAGTATACTTCTTATTGTGTTTCCACATAGGCAAAAAAAAACCCTTCAGAATAATAATTTAGGGGCGCCTGGGTGCCTCAGTTGGTTAAGCGTCCGACTTCTGCTCAGAGCATGATCTCACGGTTCATGAGTTCCAGACCTGCGTCGGTCTCTGCACTGACAGAATGGAGCCTGCTTGAGATTTTCTCTTTGCCTCTCTGTCTGCCCCTCTCCTGTGTGTACATGTGCACACACATAGTCCTTCTCTCTCTCTCTCTCTCTCTCTTTCTCTCTCTCTCTTAGAATAAATAAATGATCCACATCATTATATTGTAATTCCTTCCCTGTAATGATACTGAAGGAACCCAGGCTGCTGAGAGACCTTGTACTGCTGAATTGTTTAGGAAATAGGAAGGATACTCAAGCAGGTAGCAAAACCTATAGCCTCAAAACCGTACAGTATAGGCAGCTAGTCGAGACAGGTTAATGATTGACAACATTGCCATCCCATAATTCAAACCAGGAATCTTAGGTTCATCCTTGAATCCTCTCTCTCCTTTGCTCCCTACAGCAAACACCACTGGCTTCTGTCCTGGTAGGAGCCCTCATTATTGCTTGCATGACTACTCCTTAAAGATTCATGAATAAGTGTCCTGCCTCCTCCACCACCGGCATCACTTCCACAAAGTCTTCCCACACACTATGAAATAAAGATACCGGGAGTCCTTTAAATTAGGCCCCATAGACTCTTCACCATATCAACTATGTTTCAACCATTCTAAAAATGTCCCACCCAGAATGCAAACTGGTGCAGCCACTCTGGAAAACAGTGTGGAGGCTCCTCAAAAAATTAAAAATAGACCTACCCTATGACCTAGCAGTAGCACTGCTAGGAATTTACCCAAGGGATACAGGAGTACTGATGCATAGGGGCACTTGTACCCCAATGTTTATAGCAGCACTCTCAACAATAGCCAAATTGTGGAAAGAGCCTAAATGTCCATCAACTGATGAATGGATAAAGAAATTGTGGTTTATATACACAATGGAGTACCACGTGGCAATAAGAATGAAATATGGCCCTTTGTAGCAACGTGGATGGAACTGAAGAGTGTGATGCTAAGTGAAATAAGCCATACAGAGAAAGACAGATACAAGATGTTTTCACTCTTATGTGGATCCTGAGAAACTTAACAGAAACACATGGGGGAGGGAAAGGGAAAAAAAAAGAGGTTAGAGTGGGAGAGAACCAAAGCATAAGAGACTGTTAAAAACTGAGAACAAACTGAGGGTTGATGGGGGGTGGGAGGGAGGGGAGGGTAGGTGATGGGTATTGAAGAGGGCATCTTTTGGGAAGAGCACTGAGTGGTGTATGGAAACCAATTTGACAATAAATTTCATATTTTAAAAATAAATAAGTAAGTAAATAAATAAATAAATAAATAAATACAAAATAAAAACAAAAATAAAAATTCTCCACCCAAAAAATAAAAATAAAATTAAGAGAGGCGCCTGAGTGGCTCAGTCAGTTGAGCGTCCAATTCTTGATTTTGGCTCAGGTCATGATCTCTTGGTTTGAGAGTTTGAGCCCTGCATTGGAATTCTCTTAGGATTCTCTCTCACCCTCTCTCTCTGCTCCTCCCCTGCTTGTGCATGCATGTGTGCATGCTCTCTCTCTCACTCTCTCAAAATAAATAAAACTTTAAAAAAATTAATAAAGGTTCCCATAATACTGTTTGGCATCTCCTAACTCATGTACATGTCCTTTTCCTTGAATTCCACTCATTCTTCAGGCCCAATTCAAAAGTCCACTCCTTCATGAAGCCTTCTCCAGTGCCAAGACACAACGTATGTTTCCAAAATGTAATGAGCAGCTTAATGACCACTTTTATCACACCAGATTGTCTTTATTTGTTCACATCACTGTCTCCCCCCCAATATTCCTGGGGAGAGGAGAAAGCATGTCAAAGATACATCTAGAGTTCCCATTCTAAATGAGCTCCTATCTGATACACTGGTACATAGCAGCAGGGCCTAATCCACATTTGTTGAAGGAATTTGACACCCTAGAAAAGTACTAAATGCCCTTCAGTCATCTGATGACTTAGGTGCTAAGATGCATTCCCCCATACATCTATCTTTCTACTGGTTCATGTGATGCTTTGCTGCAATACCTAGGCACAATACAAGATTTCCAGAACACAATGTTGCCCAGGTAGCAAGAACAAAGCTGTTTTCTTCACTTGTGTGAGATCCTGGCATCCTGTATGGGTAGATCTCAAACAACTATGTTTTGGTGATGATATATGGCCAGGCACTTGTTGTGGGACATCTCAATTCACCATCCCAACAAGCCTATTAAGGAGACCTTATAAGCCCTTTTATGTATGAGAAAAGTGTAGTGCAGAAGTAACTTAGCCAAGGCAAACCTGACACTTAGGCCAAGTACTGTCCAACATCAAAGCCCAACAACTCCACCCTGCTGCTAACAGAGAAGGCTGGTCCATCCTAAAGTCCTGCTCAAATGAGACTTCTCTGAGTCCAAAGGATTTTCTCCTTTTGGTAATTTATTACTGTGGGTAAGAATTTAATGAAGGTTTCGGATTTGTTTGTTTTTGTTTAATGAACACTAAGGAGAACAGTGTGGGGAAAATCTCCTGCCAAAAGTCAATCCTACTATAAGAAAAAGAACTCAGAATCTGTTATAGGAAGAAGAATTCAGAATTCAGACCTCAAATGCTCTGCTTTGTTGTTGCATCTGGTTAGTTCATGAATGAAACAGATTAGCACACAATTATAGTAATGAACAGGACCTGGTATCATTTTTGTACCTAACTGCTATTAAAATGTTCCTTATAATCTTATAGGAAAGCAATGTATGCACTTTAATTATTGTGATAGGGTTCCAAAAGGTGTAGCATTGTACTTTATTAGATAATAATGAGGAGTGTCAGTGGAAATAAAATCTATAACATTATACAACACCCCACTCGCAAGACAAGCACTCATGTCTGTCTTGATGATGGTGTTACTGTATTTGTTTTCCAATTATATCCTGAATTAACTCAACAGACCAGGAGGCATGATGAGGGAAATCTAGTTTCTGACAATTACAGTTTATGTTCTGTTTAGAGGCAGTAATAAGCATTTTCACTGTCCATGTTTACCCAGTGTTTGAAAGTATGTGTAGAAATCCAAAGGATCAAAAAATGCTTTTCATGACTTAAGAAGAGAAACTTGAAGACAATTCTGGTTCCAGGCTATTCCTACAAGAGGAGATGGGCTACTCTGGAGCCCAAGCAAGAAGTAGAAACAGAACATCCAGATTTTTATGATGTCAATAGAATTTGCATGAGGTAAGGACATAAGCACAAATTATCAGTGGACTGAGAAAATATTTTCTAGGAATAAGCAAAATGCACTTCCAAGTTCAAAGGAAAAGACTTCTAGATATTTGTGTTTACATTCTTTCAGTTTGTATTTTCATGTTTTTCATGACCTTCAAGATTTGCTATTATATAACTTAACACATAAAAATATGTTTAGTTTTATATTAGAGCTATTTTTTTAATGCTTTTAATTTTAAGTCTGATTTTCCACAATGGAATTCTTCTGTGAGTAATCACTGATGTCTGTGAATGACAGACACTATGAATGGTGTCACAGAACCCAACAAGTATGCTGAATGTTTGGATCATAAATCATGTGTCAACTTCTTATGCTAATTCTGAAAGATTTTTTTAAATTAAATATTAGCAATGACACAAATATATTATGTCTATTTAAATCATCCATTAGGGAGGGGGAACATTATTACTAAATGCAATTTGATTTATTATGACAGGGTTTTTGTTTCACAGGACACAATGGGAACTTTTAAAAGAGACTTCTTGAAAATTCAGCCAAAACAATATCTGTCCTAATATTATTTTATATAAATTGTTTTCAATATAAAGGGAAGTATCAAAATATAGAGGTTGGCCTTATTTGTAGCATAAAAGTGTAAAAGTATATGTATTGGAAATATTTCAAATGGCAAGCTAATATAACAACTGGTTTTGACCTAGTTTTGTCTGTAACAAAAATAAAATTCAATTTATGTAATTAAGTATTTCAAGTTTCATTTGAAACTTTTTAGGATAGGTTAGCCACATTGTTTTTAGAGTATATTACTCATTTTTTGCCTCCAACAAATCCTTAACTATTTCTATTCCATTTTATTCAAATCATTTTTAAATAGCTAGGTGATACACATTTTAAAATATTTTATATGCAGTTTTTGGTTTTCTTATATATTATTTTTCAGTTTTTAGGTAATAACCCATAGACTTTTTTTCTTTCTCAGATTATTGTTCTTTTGGAAAATTTTAAATGAATTTTTAATAAGACATTTGAAAAGCAGCTTAAGAAATTTTAAAAAATGTTTGTTTGTTAACCTCTGGCTTCATGTCCCAATTATTTAATATAAATATATTCAAGCACTTGAATTGTCCAACAAAGCTGCCTTACCTCTCAGCTCCAAATTTTGTAGGCATATATAATACATACACTTCATTGAGAAGCAATACAACTCCAGTCTCATTTAGCCAAGTTTCTTTTTACAAAACTAGAGGACTGAATTAAAACTACATGTTCTGAAGCCAAACTACAGTCACTTTCTAACTTTGCTAATTTTCCTATTTGAGTTACTTTGCCTATAATATGAGCTAAATAGTAGCACCAAACTAGTATGAGGATTAAATAATACATGTCAAAAAGTAAACAACTGTGCCTAACACATTTTAAACCTGCAATATTATTATTTATTAGAGAAATCATGCTGGAATATTTTATTCATTTGAAAATTATTTACATTTGCATATATATACGTACACATAGATATATGTATGTGTATCTACAAATGATGACTGCATTAAATTTTTTGAATTATCTAAAAAATTATGTTTGTTTTCCACTTTACTCTTTATAGGAAACACAGTCCACACCTCTCATTGGGAGTAAGTCTAATGCTGTGGCCATTTAGACAAGTGTCTTTCATAAGATTAGATCACAGAAGTTTCAAGCTCTATACACGTGTGTCTGTATACATATGTATACAGACACACATACATACAAATATATAAATATGTACACTATAAATAAATAAATAAATAAATATATATATATATATATATATATATATACACTTGTGATATACACAAGTATACACACTGATATATATTTGCAATTACCCTCTTTGTCTATCACTAAATGTCTATTTCCTTGTTGGACTGAAAAGGAGAACATGGTTCTTAGCTGAGGTGAAGAAGCAGACCGATGAAAAATGAGCAATCCAGACCAGGGTAGGGAAAATCTGCATTGAAATCTGCTTTGAAAGAAGTCTGTGCTCCCCTAGGACAGGAGACTCTCACTATTCACTCTGCTCAGTATTATAGTACATCAGTACATGATTTTCCTAGATTAATTACATAGGTATTCAATAATAATGACTCATTATTCTACCAACTACATCCTTATATCAGAAAGCCTGGAACATACCAACTTTATCAAATGCTACTTAAGGAAATAGCCTACATGCTGATAGATAAATACCACACTCACTCACACACACACACACACACACACACACACACACACACACACACACGGTTAGGTGGGAGAGAGGGAGAGTGAGCGAGTGAGCTAGGGAGCAGTGACTGGGACCACACAAAGGTTTGATAATTGAATACCCAAGAGGAGAATACTTGACCCTCATGCTAAAGACAAGGGGATTCTCTTCAATGGTTTAATCCAACACCACACATTAGCAGTGATGATGTTTTCAGGAAATTTCCCATGAAACAAACCAAGATGGTCTCTTTCTCACTTATTGCATGCTGCTTCACCATTTCCTTCCCAGTTGCTCATTTGAAGTGTGCACAGTCTTAGAGGCCACCACAGACCTGACCTCCTCTGTGAGGCTTCCCAGGTCACCTCTAGCCCACTGAAATTTCTGTCTCAATATTCCTCTCAGTTATGACTGGGGTGTCTTCTCAACTGAATCTTGACCCTCTAGCTCTTGTATAGAACAGTCTACTTCAGCACTTATGGAGAAGTACTGTATGATTAATTCTATGCTTGACACTGTGGAAGGCACAGAGGAAGACAGTATTTGAACACCAACTATGTAATAGACACTTTATATAGCTCACATTAATGCTTTGAGAGGGATACTATTACCCCTCAAGATATCATCAAAAAAATGGAAAATCAAAGGAGTTAAATAACCTGCCAAATCTTGCATATCAAGTAAGTAAAATAGCCAGAACTTAAATCCGTATGAATCTGATTCCATATCCTTTATTCCAGAAGTTGCAGATACATGGTTCAAGAACTAAGTAAATAAGTTTTATTTAACTGGCATGATATTTTCTTTAAAAAAAATTTTTTTTAAAAGATGTAAGTGACTTTAGATAGGGCATGTACTTACCAGTTCTCCACAGGCCCCACCCCACCTTAGTGTCCTGTGTTCACACGAGGACACTTCTTTATGCTATCTGCATGGCTCCCAATTGCAGTTGAGCTTGCTCCTCTACTGCTCCCTCCAATAGTCTATTTTTAGGGGGCACCTGGGTGGCTCAGTCTGTTGAGCATCCAATTCTTAATTTCAGCTTAGCTCACGATCCCAGGGTTGTGGGATCAAGTGCTACATCAAGCTCCATGCTGAGTGTGGAGACTGCTTAAGATTCTCTCTCTCTCTCTCTCTCTCTCTCTCTCTCTCCCTCTGCCCCCTCCCCTGGAAAAGAGACGTACAGAGTTTCTCAAAAGAATGAGGAAATTTTTCTCCATGCAGGATGACATGAGTCTTGAAGGGTAGGATTTTGGAATGAGGAGCTTGGAGAAGAACGTTCAAGGAGAAGTGGGAAGAGAAGGTCCACTAGGTAAGATGGGAAAGTACAGTCAGACTTGGAAAGCAGGAGCTTGCTTTCACTTGAGAGTAGGGTCTGTTAAAGCCAACAGCAAGAGAGAAAGTTGACAAGGTTAGTCTGACTTGATCCTGGAAGATTTTAGTGTGGCTTGATCCTGGAAGATTTTGAGTGCCACACTCAGCAGTCTGGATATCATTCTGTCAAAATTAAGGTTGTATAAAGGTTTGTGAGGAGGGTTACATTTGGAACCAGATTTCAGAAAGAATAATCTGGCAGAAATGAACAGTAATTATGTGTAAGTATAAATGGATGGGTAGAAGAACAGGGAAACAAAGAATGAAGGAAGGTCGGGGACACAAAGGATAAAGCCAGCTGTACGCATCTGGGAATAAAATGCTAGAGCCAGAACCAGGGAGTAACAAACAGAACGGCAGGGGTGGTAGGGATAGACCAAGAAGAAACTTAGGTGAGAGTCCCATGGTCTGGCTTGCTCCTGCTTTGTGTGTGAAACACTCCACATTTCTGTTCAAAAGCCATCTGATTCAAGATGCCTTCCCTGACCAGCTTATATAAACTAGCTTTCCTATCCAACCCCAGCCTCCCTATCCCCCTACTGTTGCCTTATCTTTCTCTGTAACCTTTATCACCAGTTCACATACTATTTACTTCCTTGTTTATTTGCTTACTGCCTGGATCCTTGATAAGCTAAGCTTCAGAGAGGGATACTTGCTGTTTTATTCCCTGTAGTATCTCCAAAAGTACTTGGCACATAGAAGGCATTAATAAATATTTGTTAAATGAATAAATAAATGAAGTCTTCCTGAGGGCATGGTGTCTTCTTTCCCCATGTAGATCACAAGCCCAAGAGTCATGTTTCATAATCTTGCACCTACCACAGTGCCACAATTATCTAGGCCGTGTCACTTCAAACACTACAGCCAGACCCCTACCTAGTCCTCCAAATGGATGTCACACACTTTCTTCACCTGCACTCTGCAAAGGTGAGGAGTTCTTTATGGTATTGTGCCAGTCATACGTCAGTGGCTAACCTAAGTACTGACTGAAATAGCTATTACAGAGAACATGTCATGAATCCAAAACTGGACTTAAGCTCAGGTCACTCTGTGCCTTTTCTGTGTAATGTTTATCATTGTGTAATTGATTAGTTATCAGTATAATTATTTGTTTATGAGGCCTGTGTTTCTCAAACCTACCAGGTCCAAATGTCTATTTTATGACAAATATTTTCTAGCACCATCTTTCACTAGGCTGAAATAAAATTAATGGCTAATGTAACCTGTCTACATATATATATATTTTTTATCAATAAAGTGTCCTAACTTTAATATAAAAAGAAATAAAAGGAAAAGAACTTAGAATAAAATAGTACACATTTCAATACATGAATGGTGTAGGATGACTATACTAGGACAGCTAATGAAGTCGTCACATGCTCACCCACACCTGTAGATAGCATCACCAGGAAAGCAATACTACTGATGCAGACTGATGTAGACACATTGTATTAAATATCTGAATATAAGGAGTAGCCTTCATGATGTGATTTTTCCAAAATGGTGAATACTTCATCTTAAAGTTCAATGGTGATTCAGAGAGGAACCAAGAAAAATTAATGCTGACAGATGCTTGAAAGCATAAAACCAAGGGAAATTTGTCATTTTCAGCCACTTGGATAAGCTAATAAAACCTCAAGATGCTTGGAAAAAGAATTTACTTGATGCAGCAATATACATGCCCTGTTTTTTAATTTATTATTTTTTATTTAAATATAGTTTACATATAAGATTATGTAAGTTTAAGGTGTACAACATGCTGATTTGATACATGTACATATTGCAATGTGATTGCCATTTTGCCATCAGCTAGCACTTCTATTGCCAAATTCTTAAAAACGGAGAGTAAAATGTGGTTACCCAGGGCTAGGGGGTAGAGGAATGGAAAAGATGTTTAAGGGTACAAACTTGCAACTAGTAGATAAGCAAGTCCTGGAGTCCTAATGCACAGTATAGTGATTATAGACAATAGAATTATAAACATCAAACCTTCCAAGAGACTAGATCTTAATTGTTCCCACCACACCCAGTGTTTTACATGTATATAAGAAATACCTAACAGCCTCGAACCAACCTGACTTACAAAGCTACAGCAATTTTAAGCTTTTGTTGTTGTAAGCTTATGTGTAGTAAGTGCTTTCTCAATAAAATATAGTTTATTTTAAAAGTTTAGAACAGTTAAGCCTATCAGAGCCAGTGACTCCTTTTTAAAATAATATTTTATAGCTTCACTTCACTACCTAAAAACAAAATTCACAGATTATATAACCTACAACATATATATTTCCAAAAATCAATATAATGCTATAAGCATAGTATAATATAAAGGAGAAATAAAAGGAAAATAATTTGTAACAAAATAATGCATATTATTGCATAAATGCTTGCACACAGCTACAAGACACAATCAAATAGTCTGAAGTTTGTGCTATACATAGAATTGCTATCAATATGATATACAAATACAAACTAATTCAAGTATGTTGAACTGGTGACTCAATACCATGGACAACAGTTCCATTGGACAGATGATTTTTCTTAAATGGTGAACAACTTTTGGTAAAATTGCAAACAAAATGAAATGCAATCTTTCCAAGATTTACAGTTGTATTGTGAGAAGAAAAAAAAAATCAGTGCCAAATTCAAAATGGAATTAGCATATGATCCAGTAATTTCACTTCTGGGCACCTATCCAAAATAATTGAAAGCAGGATCTCAAAGAGATATTTGCACACCTATGTTCAGAGCAGCACTGAATATTCACAATAGCCCAGAGATGGAAGCAATCCAAGTATCCTTCAAGTAATGATAAACTGTAGTGTATGCATACAATGGAATATTATTCAGCCTTAAAGAGGAAGGGAATTATGACACATGCTATAACATGTATGATCATTAAGGATATTATGCTAAGTGAAATAAAGTATTACAAAAAGACAAATACAGGGGCACCTGGGTGGCGCAGTCGGTTGAGCGACCAACTTTGGCTCAGGTCATGATTTCACGGTTTGTGAGTTCGAGCCCTGTGTCAGTTTCTGTGCTGACAGCTCAGAGCCTGCAGCCTGTTTTGGATTCTGTGTCTCCCTCTCTCTCTGTGCCTCCCCCACTCATGGTCTCTCTCTGTCTCAGAAATAATTAAACATTAAAAAAATTTTTTTTAAAAGACACATATGGTTCCACTTATATATACTATCTATATTAATCAAATTTATAGAAAAAGAAACTAAAATGGTGGTTGTCAGAGGCTGGGAGAAGGGAAAATATAGAATAGTTGATTAATGGCTATAGAGTTTCAGTTTTGCAAGTTAAAAAAATTCTAGAGATCTGTCACACAACAATGTCACTATACTTAACACTACCAAACTGTACAGTTAGAAATGATTAAGATGGCAAATTTTATGTTGTGCATTTTTACAATAAAAATTATATATCATAAAATCTTATAAAAAACACTTAGTTTTCTATATAAAAGAGCTGGGCTCTAGACTCTGAAAAGAGCGTTCTTCATCTACATGTATGCCCTTCAAGATGCTTGAAAGTCATGTAAGATAAAAAAAAAAAAAACCTTTTGAGGGCACCTGGGTGGCTCAGTTGGTTAAGCATCCAACTCTTGATTTTGGCTCAGGTCATGATCTTGCAGTTTGTGGGTTCGACCCCCACGTCAGGCTCTGCACTAGCAGCATGAAGCCTGCTTGGGATTCTCTTTCTCCCTCTCTCTCTCTCTCTGCCCCTCCTCCATGCATGCCCATGCTCTCTCACTCACTCTCTCTCAAAATAAATAAACTTTTCAAAAAATTAAAAAAAAATCACTATTCTTCATTTTGTAGACCTGTCCTGCACATTGTAGGACTAGTTTCTCTCACCCAATGTAGCCCGCCCAATGCCTACAGCATCTACCAAAATTTTAACAACCCAAAACTTCTCCACAAATTTTCAAATGCTGCTTACGGGATGGAACTGTATCCATTGAGTTGAGGACCATAATGTCAGATGAGAACAGGGAACTTGTGTCCCTGTGTCTTGCTTAGAATTGCATGCCCAGAACCTAGCAAAGGTTTAATTCATGCTACTAAATGTGTTCATTGAATAATCACTGTGAAAATAAATGAAGATGTCCCTGAGAATAAAGAATGTGCTTTGTTCATCTTTGGATACCACCCTCCTGCCCAACATTACCTAAGGCATTGTTTGGCATGTGGTAGAAGCTCAAAAATATTTGTTTTCCACTTAACAAATACATAATGCTGCACTGTTGAAAAAATACACCATCCCTACCCTTGTGGAGCTTACAGTCTGAATGGAGCAACAGACAATAAACAGTTTAACATAGCCAACCCTTTACTTTTGCCCCAAGTTAATAGTGATAGTTGTAAGGGAGTGATAATACTAGTGATTGTAGTAATAGCAATACTCCCCAAAATACTACTTCTACCATGAATTATTACTTCTAGTATTAGTTGCTATTTTTATAGTATCTACCAGATACCAAGTATATCACTTGCAATAACTCTTCTAATTCTTTCACAGTTCCTATAAACTCTGTCCTATCAGAGACCTGCTTGCTGCCGCAGCATCATTGCTCAACACCTCCACTTCCTCACCCTCCACTGTACATTATAGCTGAGACTGAATTTCTTTCAACCCTCAAATATGCCATAGTCTCTTGTCTCTGAACTACACATATGCAGTCCTGCTTCCTGGAAGACCCGTCATACCCATCTTGCCTAGGTAGGTCCTACTCATCAAGTAGACATTATTTCCTTTCGGGAAACTTCCTTGATCTTTTCCCAGTGCCCCTCTTGTGTGCTCCCATAGCACCTTGACCTTCTATAATAGCACTCATAGCACTGCATTGTCTGTTTACCTATCTGTATCTCCATTAAGAGTATAAAATTTATAAGAGTATAAAAATCAGAGACCACATTTATTTTGGTCACCACTGTATCCCCTGCAGGTACAATGGAATCCTCTTTAAGTCTCTGGGTTTCCTTCTCTGCTTCTCTATGCTTCTATTTCTAATAGTCCATGTTTGCAACCCTCTTCAGAGAAGTAATCTTAAGTAAATGGAGCCATTTTGCCTTTACAGACAAAGAACTGGAAGGGTCTGGAGTATATATTCAACCTTCATCCATAGGAAAGCTTTTACCTACTGACCAACCAGTACTGGAGTGTGAAAGCCAAGCTCCCTTTGCCATAAGTTGGAAAAAATACCAGGGTATGACTTACACTCCAGGTTCCCCTGTGGAATCAGGCTGAAACTACCCTCTGTGAGACTTGGCCTCAAACTGCACCTTGGCTTCACCGCTTCCCTTTTGGCATTTCCACCACTATGTTATATGTTTCTCCTGGAAGCATTTCTTTTTAAATCACTTAGATGAAAATCCTTGTCTCAGGATCTGCTTTTCACAAGCCCAACTAAGACACCTCCTGAAAAACTAGTAAAATTATATGGAATAAAATGATATGGAGTAGAATCCAGTGAGTATTCGTAAAATTATTTAATCACTAGTGACAGAATCC
Organism: Panthera onca; assembly: GCF_046562875.1. Taxonomy (NCBI): domain Eukaryota; kingdom Metazoa; phylum Chordata; class Mammalia; order Carnivora; family Felidae; genus Panthera; species Panthera onca. Next base: position 50,998,746 of record NC_138344.1, read on the forward strand.
AACAATGTAGGTATGTTTATCCTCATTCTACAGATGAGGAAACTGAGGTTAAAAGTAATTAAGTACTTGTTCTAACTCACACAGCTAGTACTTGGAAGAGCCAAAAGCCAATACTAGGTGCATCTATGGCTCCAAACTTTTTTTGGCAATACTATGTTCCTTCCGGCCCTAATTCAATGCTTTGGAAAACAGAAGGGATGCTATACCCCTTGGGTCTCTTCAGGTACTGAATTCCCTCTTAGTGATAGCTTCTCCTAGAATCAATGTTTCACTCAACAAAGAACCTTCACAGCCCTGGGAAGATATACTGCTCCAACCTGATTTATCAGATGACATTTCTCGAGTTCAGTCCTGTTATCAACTATCAGGAAATATTCAAAGTGTCAAAGCCAAATAGAGATCTATTCCCTAACACAGTGCAAGGGGAGGAAAATTTTCAGAACTATTCCATGGTATCAGACTTTGCCAAGGAGAGGGAGATAAAAAGTAATAGCCTAATTTTCGTTAAGTGATTGCTCTCATAAAGTAAAAGAGAACTTGTCCTTACCAGGACATTAACCCTGCATTGCTCAGACAATTAAGGAAAGTCATAAATTAATCCATAATCATAATCTGAAAAGGAATTTTATCTTAGCACAGAGGGTAAGAACAGGAGAAAGTTATCTTGGAGAAGATGTTTCATCAGTTCTATTTTGCAAAACTCATAGCCTTCATGCCTTTATCCTCGCAATTCTCTTCCTTTTATCCCCATCTCATCTTTTTCCCTCTTCTCCCTCTGCTCACTTCAACTTATCATCCTCCACCCCAATCCTCAGATCTCAAGACTTAAAAGTGAAAAAAAAACAATGTTCTTTTATCCACCCTGGAAGAATACTGAATTGTTTTAATGTAAATGTACATTCAGAGAAATGTAGAAAATTTAGAGAAAAGTACCTTTTCTTCTAAAGACAATAGAGATCCTTCAGGGAGAGGCAGAAATGAAACTTGAAAATGAAAACAATAAAATGATTATGAGATCTGGGGTATTATCTTTGATTATATTTTTATTTCTTTTGTTATTATTAATGATAATATTTGAGCAATAGATACATGTTTGGAAAGAGAACAAGAGAGTAAAGAAAGCAGAAGTGAGAAGGTACTTATCGCCTACACTGTGCCAAGCACTATAAATATAATTTATGGAATCCTAATCATAAATCCACTAAATAGGTATAGTCATCCCCATTTTACAGATATTGAAAGTAAACACGAAGTCTTATTTCTTTTGCAAAATAAGGATTTACTGCCAGCTCTATTTGTCTCCAAAGACCGAAGTTTGGCTTCGAGATGAGGAATGACCAGGGGAAGAGATGGATGATACACACAAGAGGCTTAGAAAACACTTAAATAAAGCTCCTGCTGTTCCATAGCCCTCTAGTAAATAATAATGTTGAAAGTAAGATCATTTTATGAATCTCTTTTGACAGGTGATGTTTTTCTTAGAAAGCAAGTAAGGAGAATAAGACAATAAAGTCAGGGCTTTAGAGCATGAAGAAATGCCTAATATTAACAGAAATATTAACAAATATGACTCCCCTTTATTCTTTTGCCCATCAGACAGTTGAAGTGCATTGCTTCAAGCGAAGGATGACACAGCAAAGAGGATTTTGGTATTTGATATTTAAAAGCCTAGGTCTTGAGAAACAATAAATATTCAGGTGCACAGATAAGAAATTTGGGAGAATATGGGATAAGAGTGAAACTTTTGTTCCTAGACAGGATCCCATGGGCAGGCAGGAAGGGAAAGGACAGCAGACAGGATGAGTTAGAGAAGTCTTTGTGACCATGTAGACAAGAGTGGGTTTGGTGTCCAGAGCCTTCCAAACAGACGGCAGCACTGGCTTCCAACGTGATTGCCAGAGCCTCTAGCATTTCCACTCCAGGGTCTTTCACTGGCAAATGCAGCCATGCTGCTCCACAGCAGATACTGTCCTCAAGAGTGAAAAATGCAGAGACTTGGAGTCTTGTCCAGGGTTAGAGGCAGGGCAGGCTAATGATATCACTCCAACTGGTCCCTTATGGACCCTTAGAAAATAAACAGATGAAGAGTACCAGCAACATGCCCCCAAACCAAGCCCTTGATACAAACACAACTTGGGGGGAAAAATGGAATTCAGGTAGAATTTGTTGCTTCTGGTATTTTTGAACCAACCTGAACCAACTATTTATAAAACAAATAAAGTAGGATGACTTTATAAAGAGGACAAAGTGACTTCAAAGTATTTCTAGCTTCCTGGCTCCCCATTAAACTGCACAAAATATAAAGCATCCCTGCAGGCTTTTAGGGAAATTTTTAGCAAATAATTTAATATTATAATTTCTGCACTGAGTCAAAATCCTGGGATTTCTCTTTGATAAGATTCTAATGTTTGAGTTTGCATGGGATGTATGTCATTTCTAAATAGTGGCAATCATTGCTTTTAAGCATATTATTTATAGGATCCCGTATCATATGTATTTCTACACATCTACATAAATCATATTATTTACCTAGGTAGCTCATCTATCAAACATACATAGCACAATGTGAACAATCAATAAACATAACAATTGTAGCATTACAAAATTATTAACTCATTGTAGTTTTAATTTGTAATTCTTTTATAGTTTAAATTTGTGATTTTCTCTTTAAGAATAAGGTTGGACATGTTAAAAGCAATTTCCTTTCCTGTGAATTATCTGTTCATATGATTTGCTCATTTTTATTTTGGGCTATTGGTCTCTATCTTACTGATCATATGACTTTCGAATGATAAGAAAATAAGCCCTTTGTAATATTCTTCCCAGATTTTCTTCTAACCATTTTTATGGTGTTTTGTTTCCTAGGTAGATGTTTCCTTTTAATTTATTGTACTCAGTAGTTATCAATCTTTCCTTTCTGTTATGGTGTTTAGTGTTTACAAAGGTCATCCTCACTCAAGATGGTACCCATGTTTTGTTCTAGTACACTATGGCTTCACATATGTGTGTGTGTGTGTGTGTGTGTGTGTGTGTGTGTGTGTGTGTTTGTATATATATATAATATTAACATGTAAAAATAATATAATTAATATAATACATATATAAATATTTAAACTATTTGAAAGTTATGTAAGTTTAAAAGTGAGATAGGAATCAAATTTAACTTAATTTTTCTCCAGGTGACTCTCCAATTGTCTCAATACCATTGTTAAACTCCTATATGTATTTGAGTTTTTACCTTTATATTATCTTCTTTAATTCTTAAAAATACTCTTGTAAGATGGATACTGTTAGAGAGAAAGCTACTTGGAGCAGGGAAAACTTGTATCTCAGCATTAGGAAAACATAACAGTAATAGAATTATGAAAATGAAGACTTGAAATAAATTTGATACCATGGCAAATGCATTTGTATTACATAAAAAGCTTCATAAATTAATATATTCCACTGTATTTATAGCAGCTTTAGCCAAAAGAAATAATAAATGTAGTAAATGCCTTGTTAAAAAATACCATGTTATTGGTTAAATTATTAGTGAGCAGTGACCCTAATTAACAAGGTAATAAGCTTGCTGACTTGCTGATGGGGCAGTTTTTCAAATGTCATCTGTGCCAGGTAAAACTTCCCAAGCAGAATTTTAAAATGTATTATACTTAAAAGGGTAGAAAAAAAATAGGGCTCTGGCAATTGATCAGAGCTCAGAAAGGTGTGTGTTCTGCTCCTTAGGGCTCCTTCAAGCCCTGTTACCTCCCATCCCCCATTTGAGAAGGTGGATTTTTAGAAAGAGACCTGACCTCATTGGCCATGATGGCATATGTTATTATCTGTGAAGGAGGAATGATCTTAGGACTCTTACTGCTTATTCTCTTCAACTTCTTCTTTGCTTCAAGGTATAGTTCTCAGGTACCCAGGAGATTGCTGATTATCCAAATTTCTTTGTTTGTTCCTTAAAAAAATCAGTGTTTATGACAATTTGGCCTGCAGCATGTTGGAGTCTAATTTCCTCAAGCAGTGAGCAAGCTGGAGGTTTTAGTTTTGCATGATTACTGATAGCCTGAATTGCCTTCCCAGCATTATTCGGATTTTCATTTTCCAAGGTTTATGTTAAGGAAAAGAGGTGAGGGAAGGTCAATTCCATCCACACCAGTGATCCCACACTGAACACTGATCTGAACAGGTGAGGTCAGAAGACTTAGCCTTGATGTAAATGTGAATAAAAAGGCAACTGATATGGTCTTTGGGGTTAGTAAATAAAAGCAAATATATTGGGATCCTTTTGCTTATATTTTTAATAAAGGAGTGGTATGGGGAAAGAAATAAATTCACATTGGAATCCCCCCAAAAAAGCCTTGCTTGCAAGAGTCTGTTTTGCTGATAACTATTAATATTAATTCAAAAAGAATCTCTTTTACTCCCTCAAAAGTTTAATTAAGAAGTATGTCCTAACAAGTCTGGTATAGGCTCACATTCAAATCAGTCCATCAATCCATGAATCAATACTTATCAGAGACTCCAACAAAATAAAACATCAACTCAGATGAGATTCCCTTCAGAGAATAATTTATGTTCTCGTTTTCTCCTGGTTCAGTAATTTAGGAAAACGTGAGGTGTGACAATAAAGTAATGATACTGATTCCACCTGTCACCTATGAAAATCAACCTTGTCATTTATATATTTCCAGTCACTTATGTAATTTGGGACCTCATCACTCATGTAAATTGGGACAATCTGGGGGAAAATAAGAAAAATTTTGTATGAGTTGTATCTCAAAATATTATGAGGCTGATTTAATTTACCATTCCTTAAAAGTCAGTTGATTAGGTTTGATTTTAGTTTCAGAGTTTTATTGGTTCAAGTACTTGAAATGTATCAAGGATCTTCCATGGGCAAGGTGGGTGTGGTATGTGCATGTACATGCATGTATGCATGTGCACGTGTGTGTGTGGTGTGTGTGTATGTGTTGGTGTGAGGAAGGTAGGGGTGTAGGAAGGTATTTTTAAAAAGAGTAAATAATGTTCAAAATATCTTACAATCTAATTATACATGCAATAACTAATGGCCCCACCATTCACAGCTGTGTGAACTTGGGCAAGTTCCTTAGCTTCTCTCTGCCTATTTCCTCATCTATAAAATGGAGATAATAATAGCACCTACCTCATATGCTTAGTGTAAGGATTAAATGAGACCATGTGTGTAAAATACTATATCTAGTACAGTCAATGTTGAATTTGATGATGGTGGTGGAACATTACAAAAGGATGCTGTTGCTTTTTTGCAAGAGCAATACTGCCATCAACTCCCAGGGTTTTATTTGGGGACTGGGAGAAGCCTCGACTTTCAAAGTTCCTGGACTCAAATACAGTATTTCACAGGGAAAAAAAAAAACTGTGGTCCCTCAAAGTGATACAACTGGCTAATGCCACTGACAAGGGAAACCTAGAAAGAACTAGTCTCCTGACTTTGCCTCATTTGCTTAATTTTGGTGGTGTGTGAAGGATTTTGCACTTTACAGTGGACTGCTAAAAAGACAAAAAACAAACAAAAAAAAAAACAGTGAATGAATACTGTCAAAGCAGTTTGAGACACATAAAGGTAGACATTAAGTAAAGTCAGTCACCAGTCAACAGCATTTATTGATTTATTTCTGTGTGAAGAGCATTGTATTATGTGCTGAATGGGAATGCAGTATTCTTATTCTTGAAGGCATAGAAGTTGACCTGGTATAGGTTGACCTGAATTTTTCTGTAAAAGCTTTCTCCAGATGGCTGCTTAAGCAGTTGTTAATTGAAAGAGAGAACTCTGTCCACAGCACCCTTCACTCTTGCAACCTCACTGGCTCTCACAAGTGTGTCCCAGGAGGCTGCAGATCCCTTTTGCTGCACTCACCAGGTAGGTTGCCACCAGACTTGAGAATCTTCATCATAAGTATAGGCTAAGAAACTTCTTTATAGTATAAAGAAAATCTATTTACTGTATAACAAAAGTAAGGCTGTCACTATTTTCTTATGTAATGTGTTTTCAAATTTATTAACCCTAAAATTTGAGTATTTAATTGCACCCAATGTTCTTAATTGTATTTTTATTTATCTGTAAGTTGTAGCAAAATCTCTAATATCCTGGTTCACAATATGAGAGCTGCAATGATTTTTACCTGTACCTCTGCCTCTGTAATAGGTCTCCTGTGTTATCAGAGAGAAAGAAAGAATGGATTTGGCATTCTAGCTGGGCTCTAGGCACCCAGCACATACACTTCAAAGAGTACTAGCCAGAAACCCAGAAAGGTCCCCAAGCACTCCCTGGCCTGCTTCTCTGTAGGTAGTTTGATAGTTTGGTAGTTCTTTATTCCCTACCCCCACCTCTCCCCTACTTAACATTCACCTTCACTGCAAATCATGATCTTTACAATTAATCATCAGTTCTTCCTATAAATTTCTTTGGAAATTAAGGGGAAAAATCAGAACAGTCATTTCCAGCAGGTAGATTCCTTATTCTTAATTCATAATTTATTCCATCAGTATGCTTTTGATGAAGGCACTTTAGAGGTATCTTTGCTGTCCAGGCATGTGTGTTTATGTGTGTATGCCTATACGGGGAAGGTGGGTCACCACAGGAAATGCAAGATGTCTTGAGTTATAGGAGAAGTAATAATTAAAAGAAATTTTAAGTGTGACTTTCTATCAACTGACTAAATTCTATGAACGGTCAGGCACATCAAAACATCAAAAAAAAGCAAACAGCTTCCTTTTCGTTCTGTTTTTCAGGCCAACCGAAGCTATCTGACAGAAATGGATAACACTTGAATGTTTAATTTTATCCAATGTTCTTAGATTTTTATCTAAGGCCAGAGGTTGGGAGGAACAAGAGCTTAGGATTTTCTTTATAATATGGCTAGCAGTAAGTCGCCAATGCTGAACTTCCTAGGCTGTGAGCAGCACAAGTAAATGGAACCAGAAATGGATAAATAGGTACATACATACATACATACACAGATGCATAAACATATGCATATATACATGGATAGATGCATGTATATGTACTTAGATACATACATAGATACATACATAGATACACACATGCATATATATAAATGGATAAATATACACATACATAGATGCTATCTATGTACCTACTTACATACATACATACATACATACATACATAAAGACAAATGAGACAAAATAATGAAATCAGTGGATTATTAGAAAAGGCAAAACACATTTTCATTTTTATTATTTTTTTTTTAATGTTTATTATTTTCAGAGAGAGTGCATGTGCATGTGAGTGGGAGAAGGGCAGAGAAAGAGAAGAGAGAATCCCAAGCAGGCTCTGCACTGTCAGTACAGAGCCCAACATGGGCTCGATCCCATGAATCATGAGATCATGACCTGAGCCAAAATCAAGAGTCAGATGTTTAACCTACTGAGCCACACAGATGCCCCCATTTTCATTTTTAAAAGAGCAAAAGCAAGATAAAAGTTTCATTACCAAATACATTTACTCTAACAATACGTCTTATAGTTTTGTTGCTATAATTCCTCCTAACTCCAAAAAAAATATTATTTAACAGTTAATAAACAGGGGAGTGACACAAATAACTCTAAAAATCAGCCTAGAAACATGCAAGTTTTGTATAATTTTTGTTTTACATTTTTATTATTACTCAATTTTTCTATTAGATTATTCCTGGTTGCCTGAGGGCCATTAGTATTTAGTTAGTATTTTGGAAGAGAAGGAAATCCTTCTCTTATCTCAACTGTATCTCAGAAGTCTTCCTGGAAGATGAGGGTTTTCTCACACAACTAATGCCTCAAAGCAAAGATGTCCAGGGCAAGAAAAAAACCAGGGAGTTTGTTTAAACCAATCTATAAAAAATTATGACTTTTCATTATTTTTTTTTTTTTTGTAATCTGGTGTATAAGGGTCTTTTTTCTCCCCTCTCATAACATTTGTCCTATGACCCATATACTATTGATGCAATTATCTAAGGCAATGATAATAAAATATACATGAATTAATATCATTCATTGCACTCAAATTCGGGGCCTGCAATCAAGCGAGTTGCTTCAGATTCTTCATTTTATTGGAAAGAAGTTTTTTTAAGAAATCTGCCACAGTGTACATTCATAAAATGGGGCATGCCTTAGGCTCTCCAACTCTATTTTATTCACTTAATCATCTATAACAAATTCATCTCAGAAGTCCCAAGATGGTGAGAAATATCCCACATTCCTTACTTTTAGCATTTATAAAGCTTCACATATATGTCCTTTCCCCCCATCCCCTACCCCCTATGATTCAGTCACTTCATATTGTAATACTTTGGTGATTATTGATTTTGGGTTAAGGTTGGAGCTCAGTACAACTGTGTGAGCATTCGCTGCCTTCAATTGATGGTATGCTGCTGACTGCCCACTCCATATTGACAGACATCCTCTTACTTTCAGATTGGTGTTCGTTTGCTGATGAACACGCAGGAGGGGGATCATGACCTTTTCTCTTATCTGGACAGCTCTTAGCTTCACAAACATTTTTTTTGCTGCAGGGTGTTATTAACAACAGGGTGATAGAACAAAGAAATGAAAAGACGGGAAGCACATCAATGTATGAAATTTTCTTTATTAGGACACCCTCGAGGCCCAAGGGAGGGGTCTAATTATAAAGGTGTTGCCTTTCTCCTTAGAATAACAAATTTTATATATACATGCGCACACACACATACGCGCATTCTCTAATGAGTTCATGATTTGAAAATTAAGGGTTACTCATTTCCTTGTTCACAGGAGTTTGCAACTCTGCATTCATTGGAAACCAGTTTATATAAATAGAAAGGAAAACTAAAGTAATTGAATTTATTATACATCAGTCATGACTTAAGACAAGATTCATTATAATTAGATGCAGCATGTTGATGATTAAAATTTAATGAGCTCATTTGTCCTATACTTGAAGAGTGTGTAAGTTCCGCTCTGTGGGATTACATAGGGCAAAGGTATTAGAAATATAGGCAAATTATAGCTGGTCTGGGTTTGCAACCCTCTTTGCCTCACAAACCCTGTATCTGAATTTAAGGGGCCTCAAAGTAGAGAGAATCCAGACATTTTTAGATGAAACCCCATCTTTAGGTTCTAACAGACTTATTTTCTATTTTCTATGCAACTCTCAGGGAAAATTTTGAAAGCAAATAGGGTAGGTTAAATTCAAACTAAAATTTCCCAGATAACTGGATTTATGCTGGGTTTCTTAGCTTAGGCCAAAATTCTGAAAGATAAGAAGCTAAAATGAAGAGATATAAAATAGCCACAAGGAAAACTATAGAACAAGAACCTATATAACTAAATGATGCTGATACTAGGAGCCGACACTGAGATATCTGCACCATAATATCTCTGTGATGTTAATTATTCTAAACTCCTCATTTCTATTGACTTTGTTTCCTCCTGTGAATAACTAATCCCTCCCTTGCTTTTATGTCCCAGATCCTAATAAAAATGTGTGATAATGTAAAAATCAACAAAATCCTGTTTTTAAAAATCTTATTTTTATGTTATAGAGGTACAAAATACTATCTGAAAACACTAGCTTCTTTTATTTTATTTGGTTCCCTTAAGTAAAAGTTGTGCAATTGGATTGTTTTTTCCCTCATATTTTGTTTAAGATAAAATCCCCTCTGGCTTGAAAACATATACCATATGTCAAAAGCACTTGAAAATAGAGATTTAAAATGGAAACATGATACAGCCATAACTCTAATGGTCCCAGCAGGACTTGGCCAATAAATATAAAGTAGTTAAAAAAAAAATTTTGAAATTCCAATGAGTATTGTTTTGCATTTCTATATTGCATTTCATCTAGGCATCTCAAACACTACATAAGAATTAAAGCATTAAGTCTTACATTTCTGTAGATGATTTTTTTTCCTTCTGGAATGAGCATATCATCTTTGGAGATCAGATGAAGAAAGAGAAAGGACTCCCAGAGAAGTACTGGCCCTGAAATCATGCCACTAAGAGAACCCTCCCAGGTCTCTGATATAGCATCTTCAATCCCTGTTTAAGAACCATGGCATGGACAGAAATATACAAATATAAGCAAAAAAGATGACCCTAATTACCACCCTGTTCACTTATTTATTAACTTGTGAGTGAAGAGAACAGCTATTCCCTTCTGGTCTAACATTCATTTAGTGGGAATTTTCTATTAACCATCATCCACATATTTCCACTGCAGTTATGACTGCTGCTCAAAATTATGACCCTAAAGCATAACCCTGACACTGTTCTGAGTCACTGAAGCAGGACCATATTACATTCATCAGTATGCCCATGTATCATGAATTTCACTGTACTTACAATTCTTCCTTAATTGGTCACAAGTGAGATACATGGATACTACCCATTACCCAGAGACTCTGATTAACCAAAACTTCCATTTCTCTGGTGATGCTGCATAAAAACATGGCACAAGCCAACTGAGATGACTCAGGCAAAGACTACATCACAACCTCAGTGAAACAGGAAAACACCATTTTTTTCATGAACTATCCATTTTTGTAGGGCCCTGTAGACCTACCCAAAGACAGAAAATATAAGGACTGAATCTTGTCAATAAAATAAGGTTCATGGAAAGCTGAACTCCAATAGCTGCTTCAAGTAAACCTAGATTGGCCATGACCCATCTAATTGGAGCTGTTTACCAGCCAGATATGTTTAGGATTTTGTTTTTATGACATATCCTCATTTGTTTTTAGGATTATTCAGTAGGCTAAATAGTGCCCTCCAAAATTCGTGTCTACACCAAAGCTCAGAATGTGACCTTATCTGGAAATAGAATCTCGGAGAATGTAAGTAAGATGAAAGTTTACTGGATTAGAATGGGCCTTAAATCCAAACACTGATGACCTTATAAGATGAGGAGAGAATACAGACACACAGAGAAGAGAATTTCATGTGAAGACAAGGCAGAGATTGGAGAGATGCATCTACAAGCCAAGGAACACCAAGGGTTGCATGCAGCCAACAAAAGCTAGGATAAAGGCACAGGAGGGTTTTTCTCCCAGAGCCTTCAAAAGGAACCAACCCTGAAGATGCCTTGATTTTATATTTCTGGCCTCCTGAACTTTGAAAATATAAATTTTTGTTTTGAGCCATCTGGTCTGTGCCAATTTGTTACAGCAGCCCCAGAAAACTAATACAGACTACATCCTCATTATTACTATCATTAATCATAGCTAATATTTATTGGACCCTCTTTACCAGGCTGTGCTATACTATTTTTGCATAGTATCTTATCTAATCCATATAACAAATGATGGAGAAAAATACAGTTATTATTATTCCCACTTTCAGATGAATAAACTGACTCTTAGAAACCTCCAAGTTTCCACATAAAGGGAAGAGCTTAGACCCAGTTCTCTCCAAGACCAAGTATTCCTCTAGCAAGTCACACCCACAGAAAATAAAATGGTAGTAAGGATTTTCATGTTTTAAAAAACTGGAAATATTTCGCCTATGGTCAGTATAAATGTAACTCAACCCCCCACACCTTTTTTATCTATGCCCATGCTCCAGCACAATCATTAAAATTTCTATGATGAGCCAAACATACTACAAGAATGCGGTTTGCAGCACTACCCCTCTAATATATTTCATAAGCCACAGAAGTGGACATTTTGGCAAACTTCCCAACATTAAATGAAATAAAAAGGGATTTTTTGCTCAATTGTTTACCAGAGGACAATATCCTTCCGCTTAGTAAACTTGAATTTGATTGTGCTTATGAACCCAGCTCTGTTCTCTAGGGTAGATGGGCAAGCCATTTACATATTGAAGGAGAAAACTCTCATTTCATTGCCTTCCCCTTCTTAGCACCATGATCCAGCATACCACTGTTATTTTTATGCATAGGATTGGCATCACAGCCCCAAAGGGGCATGACGCTGTCATTTTCAAGATTTTCATTTCGCTAACCTTGGAATAACCTAACATGTCTTTTCTGGCAGCCATTCAACCTCACTTCAGCTGAAAGCAGCTTTTAGAGAAATGGTAGAAACATTTGTTCAACATTCAACAAACATTTATTGAACACCTATTATATGTAAACCTGATTATAGTTTAGGACTATTGACATATACATAAATAACTATGTGACACATGTAGAAATGAAAGCCAGGCAAATAAACTATTATATGTGTTCAGAGGAGGGTACAGATGAGGGGTGACCATGAACAGTTTCATGGAAGAACTGACAGTAAGAGCTTAGTCTTGGTGACTACATATGACCTGGCCCTGTGAGATAGGAGAGATCTTGGAGTGATGGATAAAGACCTACAAAGAGGGAAAGAGATTTCTTTATATTGTTCCTACCTGCAATGAATGGCATAGCGAGCCCTATGATACTGAACAACAAGCTCCTCAAACACAGAGATTTAGCCTCAGTAAACTCTGTGTCATCACAGCCTAGCATAAATTACCTTTCTTCTCTCTCTCCCTCTGTCTCTTTGTCTCTCTTTCTCTCCGTCTCTCTCTCTCAATAGATAGATAGATATAGGTATGAATATTCAATGTATTGACTAATTACTAATATAATGAATAAATTAATTAACATTTTGTTACAAAGGGAAAATAAATAAAAGTCCCATCACTCTTTCAAAAGCAAAAGAACGAAATAAAGGCTTTTGGAACTAAGGTAGAACCAACCCCCAGCATCATTTCAGATTCCATGAGGTCCAGTAGAAAGTTCTATACCCTCTTCCTCATCAATTCATCCTCAAAGGCATGCCAGCCAAATGAGACCTTCCCCTGAGATAATTCAGAGGACAGAGGCCATGGGGAAGCAGAGAAGAGAAGCAGTTATCTGGATAACAAGGCCACAGAAAACACAGGGTGAGGAAGAGGGTGAAGTCTGCCTTGTTTGGAAAATTGCCTGGCTGTGGAAATCTGACCTGTGCAAAAAGGAAACAGGACAGAACTTTTAAGTCAGTTTCCAAGAACAAGTCTATTTTTAGGTAACCCTTTCTTTAAGCAACAGACCTCCAAGTGCAAGGAAGTACTTAGAATTCTTCGCAACAAAATAAATATAGGTTTCTAAGGTTTATATTGTTTCATGATGTTTTCTATTTTGCAGATGAAACTCTCAATGTGGGCAGAAGAACACTTAATCCTGTATCCAATGTATTCATGAGGGTGAAAGAATACCCAATGAGAATAAATAAGGGCCTTCTTTGCTGGGGGAAACCTCAATGTCTTGTCCTACCCAGCTAAGTCAGAGTGACCCAGCTTATTTATTCACTTGGGTTAACCTCCAGCTCAAATCAGACCATGTGATCACCCACATTACAGCACTCATATTAAAGGTACTTCCAGGGAGTTACTGGGCTGTAAGCCCCTGAACCACCTGGCAATTGGATGAGAAATCTCACACACATCTGATGCCATTTCAAACTCAGAAAAAGCATGGGCAATAGATCAGGTCACATCACAATAAAGACAATATGCTCTCGCCAGGACCAGGGACCCTCTTTCCACAGGCACCTTGGGCCAGGGTAAGCAAAGGGCCTGAGGGCCAGACTGCCAGAAGGGACCTGTGTCTCAATGATATAACATTCAAAAAAGTGTTCTCCCAATCCAAAGTTAAGACATTTAGAAAGGCAGTTGTGAGGTGAGCAGAACATAAACCAAGAGCCAAGGGTCCTGTTAGTCCTTGAGCTATAGTTCCCTGGAAGATGGCTGTGCCATTTCTCAGCATAATGATGACAAAGGAAATCAGCATCTGTGATGTTGTAGGCAACCTGCGAGGGACTTTCCAATGCTTTATTCTAAGCATCAGATTTCCTGTGCATACAGTGGAGAGTGTGATGCCTCCTCTGCTTATTTCTCAGGGAGCTTTTTTCATTTTAAAGGAGCTTTGTAAACCTGGGGGGAAACCATATATGTGGTCTTCGCAGGAGGTGCATCTGGTCTAACAATGAAGGCAGGAGTGTCCTCCTAGCAAATTCAAACCCCTACCCAAGTCAAACAGAACCAAAGGATCATTCCCACAATCATCTTTCCTAATAGGGGTCATAAATTCTTAAAACATCAGCTGGTATAAAGAAGAAAGACTCAACTCACCTATACAGACATGTATAGATATTGAAATGATGAATCAGGATTGGAGAAGAGCCTATGGTTCCTCCCTCCCTTCTTTTCTTTTTTCTTTTCTATTTTCTTTTCTTTTCTTCCCTTCCCTCCCCTTCTTTCTTTTCTTTTCTTTTCTTTTCTTTTCTTTTCTTTGTCCCTATAATCACCATCACCATAACCAGGGGTGGCTTAAAGCTAGCCTCCTAGCCCTTAGTCTCAATTCCAATCCCATAGGAAACCTAAACTCTTATGGTAATGATGAACATGTATATGCCAAGCACAATGCCAAGTACACTACATACATTCTCATTTGCCCCTCCCAAAAACTCTGTGAGGCAATCATTATCCCCAGTTTACAGAGAGTGAAGATGAGACAGAGAGGTTAAGAAACTTGCCTAAGACCACAAAGCTACTATATGCCAGAGAAAGAATTTGAACCTATGCCAAAGTGAAAGAAAAGTCTGTGCTGTCCTTCCCCATACCACACTGCCTGCAAGATTCTAGTTCTACCATCATGCAGCTAAGCTTATATTTCTATGTTGATAAAATTGTAACCCAAAATGCCAAGTAACCTACCAGAAAGGGCTGTGGTCATATTTAACTCCACTAGTTCTGTATGAGATAAAGGTCTTCCTTCAGAACTGCCAGCACTAGTACCTGAGTGGTGACTTCTGAATCTGCACTTGTGTCATCTTTGACAGAAGAGCATGTGCAAAGGGAGTACACAGAATGAACAGGCAGCCACCTCTGCATGCATTTCTAGCAGCATCCCAGCCTCGGCCCTGTACTCTAACTATGCTGAGTTTCTTCCCTGTGTCTTTTACACTTTACATGGATTACACATGAGCTGTTGCTTTCTCCTCTAGGATCTCTTTTGTAGAAAGACTGACAAAATGGCTCAAGCCCAAGGGAAAATGGAGAAAGACATGAGCAACAAAGATGAAACATTCCCTGGAGGCTACAGAGCCTGTTCACAAAAAGTATGATTCACTTCATCATATGCATGCTGGGCCAAATCATGTTCTGGGTATTTCTCAGTCCATGTTTCAAATGACTTTCAGGACTTACATCTCTAGCACTGCTGACCTCCCAAGTCTGTGCCTGTACACACACAGTTTGCATGGATCTTATATTGGCCCCAATTTGTCACTTCCCTCCTAACAAGCCAATACGATCCCCAGATTCCATATAGTGGATCCCTCATTTCCAATATAGTGACCACATATCACAGAAAGAATAAGGAGGCCAAATTTGGTCCCAACCTAACTCTACTACTCTCTTTACTTCTGTGTCATTATCCAAAATCGTTTAACCTACCTGAGTCTGGGTTTCTTTGTCTGAGGTATGGGTATAATATTACCTGCCATGATTATATCTCAGGATTATTGTGAAAATTCTTAGTAAGATTAAAGGGGTTCTTATATAAGGCATTATTATTATTCAAAGTAAAGGCAGCTTTCAATAACTTTGCAGTCATCGCAAATTGAAAATTTTCATTTCCATATGTTGTCATTTCAAACAAAACTCTAAGAACATAATACACATAGCCACACATGCTTCCCAAAATTATTATATCCATGCTCATATTATGAATCCACTTGAACCAAACAAAAGCCAAATGTAACCAAGAGGATTGTCTACTATACTGACAGAGTCCCATAAAGAATTCTTTTGCTTCTATGATATACTGAGCTTACATAATCATACTCTAAACATGTGACTCTCTAGAAATGGCTGAGAAATTGCAGTTTTTAAATCAAGATTCATGATCAAATACTGGGTTTGAAATACCAGTTCAAACAGTTCATGTGACATCTTTAAAAACTGAAGTTATTTAAAGGATTTACAGTAATTTGGATAAAGATTTAGAAAGAAATCTTTCTAAATACAGAACTACATGACAATTTTGCAAGTATGAACAACATGCATCTAGAATTTATCCCCAGAGGAGTAGTTAACCAAAAGTCTTGCCACAAAGGATGAAGCTCATATCCATAAGGACCAATAGTTACAAATGAACTATAGATTCAAGCCTAATAATTTATTTCTTGAAGTAATACATGTGTTACTGGTATGAACTAGCCATATTAACAAAAGAAATGTTATATTGCCTTATTTTTCTAAATAAGATTTTAAATCTGGTTCTAATCCCCTACTCTCTATGGTGGAAATTCAACCTCAGTCATTATTTGTGTTCTTTCTTCAATCCTTCTATGGAATGAAGGGAGAATATGGGGCTTTTGTGGCACCAAAAAACAGGTGCAGAGCTTCTAATCCTGGTCTATGATCATTACTGCTGATGTCTCATTGCCCAAGACTATGTAGGATATTTAAAGGCAGTAAGCTCAGTTTCCTCTGACTAATAAGGGCACTCAGATTGCCCGTCACAAATGTCATAGCTCCTAGAGTTCAATAATCACCCACTTTCTGTCCACCTCCCAACATCAAAATAGTATGACTGGGAAAGCCTGCCTCACTGGGAATGTTGCATGAAAGTAGGGCACTACTCTTTGCTACATATGTAGGCATGCACGTGTGCACACAGGCGCACGCGTGCGCGCGCACACACACACACACACACACACACACACACACAAACGTGCCCTTGGTTAAACCACTTCTTTCTCTCCATCTCTTGGAGCTCATCCTCTTCTACAACACTTTAACTTCACTGGCAAAAACAAGCCTTGACATCTGCAACACAAGACTTGGTTATCTAGCAGGGGTGGTAATATCCTTCCTTGAGTCTTCTCCAACAATGAGAAGGAAATAGAAATTAATCATCTTCTTGTCAATATGCAAATCACCTAGCCCAGAGTGTGGTACATAAAAGAATATTCAAAAACCCCATTCTATTAACCACAATATTATAAATGCTACATATTTTTGGCATTGGGAATAAGACTCTCAGTCTAATGGAAGAAACAAATAAAAGAATAAATACAATTGAAGTGTTATTTTAAAAAATCAATAGTCTATAAGATTCAGCTACATTTAGCAGAGGCTGGCCATGGTTATGAGTCCCAGACATTCCCACCTCTGCTGGTCAAGTCTTAACTGCTGAATTGCTGAATTGCTGAATTTGGGGAAGCTTGAGAAAGGTGGTATGGGGCAACGGGGGCGTTCTGGGGGCTTGGGCTGTAGCTATTTACCAACCAGAATTTAAATAGTTGGAATATTTTAACAACTGTAGAGCCACACCAATGACTATCAGTTGACTATCAGTCCTGATTAAATAACAAAAGTATCACTGCTATGTCAGAGGATGCTAGGACTACTCAGAATACTTATTTGGTATGGAAGCTTTGCATCTGAGACCTTGTCAGTAATACAAGTTCAGAGAGGGTTTTCAGATAAAGGAAACAGCTTGGGTAAAGCCACAGAGGCTTAAGAAAGCAGATAGAGTTTTAACTGAGAAATTGAGAGTGGTAAGTCTTATAATCATTTTTTATTAGATAGAAAGACAAATTACCACCCTTGAACACATAAGTGGTAATTAGTTGTGTGGCTTTTCCGTAAGTCCAGAATGGTCATATTGCTGAAGCACTGGACCTTCCCCATCTCTGCTCTTACTCTGGCCTACATCCTTAGCCTCACCACAAACAACCCCTGCGTGAGTTCCCTGTTATCCCCACTCAGGCAGGAACACAGGCTCCTCTCCTTCAATTGCTTGCATCAGAGCAGCTTTCACAAACAAAAAAGTCTTTCCCAGGTAGCTTTCTGAACAAGCACCTATGGATGAGCTAGCCTCAAGGAAAAGTGACTCCAAAGGCTACTATGCCAGAGAAGCTCCTCACAAGTGACCCTGCGAATGGAGGACCCCTTACCCATCAGTTATCAGGGAAATGCCCAACAGAGATGAAAAAGGGGACAAGAGCACAACCACTTGGATCAGTTTGACAGCTGATCAATGTAGCCAGAAAGTGACAGCCAGAATTGGAGGAAAGTTGCTCAATTTGGACAACTGACTCACCTTTGAAGAATGACTAACATCAAATGGGAATTCAGGTTGGTTATGAAGATGTCACACAGTTGATCAGATTGGCTTTTTGCTGGGTTCAGCCAATAGACATGACCCCCAAAACAGATATACTCTGTTCTTTTGACCAATTTGAGTCTTTCAAGAATTCTGTAAAGTGTTATATTAATTTAGGTGGCAAACTTTAAGACAAAAATCTTTAATACTGAGGTAAGAGACAGAGTTTATAACTAGACATGGAGATATCTGGTCAAATCTTTTCCTTTTACAGAGGAACCAACCTGAAGCTCAGAGACATAGAGTGATTTGCACAAAGTCACACAGCTCCTAAGCAACAGAGCCAGGACTAACACCAGAACCTTTGTTTCTAAGTCCAGTGCCATTTTCCTTACTCCCAGGTGGAGCTTCCTTGAGTCTCAGACCACAGGTTTAAAGAGTCATACATGATTTTGGAAAGCAGACAACTTTGCCCCATTGAAATATCTTGAGTGGGGTCTTCCCACCTAGATATAGACAGGGTCAGTGAAGTCCCAGAGCACCAGGAAGTACTGGATGAATCACTAAACATGTGCCCAAAGCTTTAGTTGGGACACCAATCTGGACCACTGGAAGCCACTCATTTTAATTTCAACATCATTCTCCACCGCATTTTAGCCTTAAGTACTCAAAGAAAGGAACTCATCTGAACTCAATCTGAAACTTCTAAAACAAGTGGAGACGCTCGTGAATCCACGCTTAGGGGGCAGAGAGAGCAGGCATTCTGTGCGTTACTGCCCCAGCTTTGTGTGTGGATTTGGCCACGGACAGTCAGCCAGTTAGTTATCCATCAGCCGCGCGTCCTCCCGCCATGTCACGTGGCAACGCCTAGGGGGCGCTCTCGACGTGCTCGGCAGCTCTGGAGCATCGCTGCTCCAGCAGAACCACCGAAATGACAGAGCAGGGGGTTTCCGCTTTTTAATTTACTATAACGTTTTAGAGTAAAGGAGGGTCACAATCCCAAAGGGGACTTACAAAAAGTGCCTTGCTTACTGAGGTGGAGAAATACTTGAAATACATATATTATTGGATTACTTCATTTCTGCCTTCCTACAGAATCAGTTTTTTTTTTAAATCTGCCCTAAAAGTCCAGAGTATGTTTCTCTCCCTGTCTATGGCATATGGCAAGCCTTAACGATAACAGAGTAATGTTGTCTCCTGATTAAAATGGCTGGTTGAAACGACCTACTTTTATTCCTGCTACAACTTGCCCTGTAACATAATGACCAGCTTTAAATCCATCAAAGTGGAGTACAGAGTACGATTGCAAAGGTTCAGACATGGAAATCCAGTAAATTTTATCTGCTGCTCAGCCAAGGGACATTCTTGAGTAGAGCTCAGCCCTGCTGAGTTTAGATGATCAATTCCTCAATTCCTAATCGTTCATCCCAGGGATGTGCATCTACCTGCATCTCCAATTCATTCCCAAAATGCTTTCCTGAGGCGTGGGCAAGGCGTGTGGGGGCTTCAAGAACTGAAGAGAAGAAGAATTTAGTAATGTTTAAAAGTACCACTGCCATGGCTAAGAAGAAAAAAAAATCACATTTTAAAAATAAGGCAAGAAGAAATCCAAATAATTGAATTTAATAGGTATTATTGAGTGACTTGAAAATATCTAGGCAGGACCGATAAGTGATTATTATGGCCAGCATTAAAATATATGTGTGTGTTTGTGTGTATGTGTGTACCCGCACATATATATATATACCCTTCCACATCCAGGCAATCAGGGTGTTTTTTTTTTTTTATTATGTGTATGTTTGCATATGTGAACAATTCTAGGGAAGATTATCTCACACACAAAGCAAACGGCCCTGCCCCCATTGTGAAAGAAGCAGATCCCTTGAGATTAGGGAAGGAGGAATTGCTTATGGTCAGCAGAGGCCAGGAGAACAATGGAGACCCCAGCTAAAGGCACAGCAGTAGCAGCAGCCTGCTAGGATGGGTGGGGGACTGACCACATGGCCACTGCAAACTAGATGGCATTGTCAGTGTCACCAGAAGTGACTAAAAAGAGCTCAAATTAGCAATTGTTATGATTAGCAGGTGGTTTAAGAGATATGAGGCCCATGAAGTGAATCAGACTGTGGGGGAGGTGGGATGGACACCAGAATGTGTTTCAATTTTTCCTACAGCAAAAAATAAAGAGGCTTAGAAGCAGTTTCTTACTTGAATATAAGAATAATTGCAGATTCATTTAAGGAAAAATAGAGATGTCTAAGATACAAAGTAGTCTCCAAGAGAAGAAAATATCCAGTTTTTAAAAATAATTTTGTATTATTCTTATACAACCATTATAGATGAATTTTAATAAAAGTAGAAATTTAAATGCTATCAAATTAAAAGAGACAAAAAAACTGATACCTCTAGAATTTTTTAAAAGGCACCTTAATTCAATTTTCCTATATAGTGCCTATCTAAAATATATTTTGGACAATTCAACAAAATTTAACGAATTACCTTTTTTAACTTAGCACCTATTTACTTCCCAACTTCTCTTAGAGTTTCTCACAAAATTCATTACTTCTTACATAGATACAAGTTGGAGTTTTTATGTCTTGCCTCTCTAGCTCATGAATCAGAGCAAGCAAACGTTTAAAAGGCCACTGTTTTATTCTTTCTTTTTAAAAATATATGATAATAAATCTTCATAGTGAGTGACTTTCCCAGAAAGGTGTTTCTAGGAATCTGCAGAGCAAAACTGTCAGGTATGGATGTTCTGTCTGCCTTTTTTCTTGTTGCTGCCCTCAAATGTAGTCTCTGAACTAGATTCATTTTCAGGTAAAATTTTGGCCAAATGGCCAAGATTTCTCATTTGTAGTTGCCAATACCCATAAGGCATGTATAAGAGAGACTGACAACTGGCTCAGGGACACAAAGTTATTTTCCCTAGGTCATCCTTCTATAGGTCTGCAGCTTAAATATGGCACTCACTTAGTGGATTTGGACAGAGAGACCAGTTGCATCGAAACTCATTCCAACATATGCCTAGGGGATAACTGGGGGATTGATTTGCTACAGGGCACTTTGCTATGCAAGTCCAAACAATTTCATGGAACAACAACAACAAAAAAGACCATTCCAACCAGGGACCTAGAACTTAGAATCAACTCATATTGGAATCTGTCAGGTTTGGTAGATTTTACTGCACTGAAAACATGAGATCTCAAGGCAGGTAAAGAGAAAAGAGGCCATTACCTACCAAAATCAAGCTATGAAAATATTCTACCAGTTAGGGTGTTACTAAATTATATTTTGCTTTTTGCAAAACTTGAGTATACTCTCAAAGTTATCATGGCTGTCTCTCATTTTGTTCAAAGAAAACAGCCTGTGTAAGCCTATCTTTAGACTCAAAGATTCACATACAAGTCTTGCCAAGTGAAATCCCAGTAATTCAATGCCTAATGATTTGGGACTCTTAGATATCTCAAGAAAGACTCTTATTCTATGTGTACCATAATTTCATGCAAATGCCTCTAAAACTAAAATAACTCATTATAAGTAATTTTACAAATATATAAGCAAGGGGCTATTTTCACAAACCATAATGGAAAACCTGCCTCATTCCTTTACAACTCCACCTCACCTACTGCACAACCAAAGGACCCTGCACATTTCATACTAATTTGAGCAGACTTTTTTAAAGAATCTAGATCACTTACATAAACACATGTTGCAGCTTGCCTTTTCTAGGCAGCTATTCTGGTCAGCCCAAAGTCACTGAGGAATGACTTGGTAACCTCCCAATTGATTTACTTCCATCATGGCTCAAGTCCTTAGCCAAAGGACTCCCAGCTTTTGTTCCCACCTTGAATCATCTTATCAGTAACGAAATTAGGCCTGCAATAGTGAACTGGACCATCTAGCTCCTGGTGCTGCCAGACCAAGAGGGATTTTATCTCCTGGAGAAATCATGGGCACGTGGACCTGGCTGGCCACAGTGGCACACCTGGTGTGATCTCTGATGTTCATTCTCATCCTCTATTGTATTGATTCCCATCCAAATGGTCAGACCTGAACAAGCCTTTTAAAATGTGAAATAATAGGCTGCCTGCATCCCGCAGGAAACTAGACCATTCGGCTACAATTGGAATCATTTTCCAGCAAAGTTGATGCTTTTGTACCTCACCTGACTGAACAGAAATTAACCCCCATTTATGACACTGACCCCACACGACCCACTCAACCTGCTTCACTTGAACGTATTTATTTTGATATGTTATTCACACATTGTTGCTATGCACTTATGTATTTAAGCTGTTGTATGTGGTCAACCAAGAGACCCAGTTACTTGTCCCTTTCATTAGTACCGGGTTGGGGAGAAAAAATGTAATGCACTTTTCAGAGAGGTAGAATCTCTCGTTACTAAAATAAAGAGGAACACTGTCTTAGAGCTAATTACCCAAAATGTCAAGGTAAATAAGGGAAAGCCCAATAGGTGATGGGGATTAAGGAGTGCACTTGTCATGATGAGCACCAGGTGATGTATGGAAGTGTTGAATCACTATACTATACACCTGAAAGTAATAATATTATACCGTATGTTAACTAACTGGAATTAAAATAAAAACTTTTAAAACATTAAAAAAAAAACAGAAATACTTAAAAAAGGGAAAACCCAAGTTCCTGGTGTTTTTTAAATGTACAGATGTCAAAAACGGATGCAGACATGAGTGCTTCTTTTCAAAGATGCACCTACAAATGTTGGCACAATATAGCTACAGATATGAAACATAAAGAATGTCCATGAATTCGCTCATTCCATTTTGCTTTTAGCATCAATTAACCCTAAATAAAAGTATGCTTGCTTAAACAAATGAGAAACTTTCTTGATTATATATATTTTCATAATATTTTGTTTATATTACTTCTATAATTACAGTTTTTAAATAAAATAAGTACGTAGTCCAAAACTTAACAAATAAATACATTGAAGAGAGTGACATTGTGATTACACTGCCAGTCTCCCACACTGAGCACTCAGGGGTGTAAGCATAATTATCCCTAGCTTGGCTTCATTGCAATATTCGATCAATGCCTAAAGAACCATTCAGTGCCATAGACAGAAAAGGCACAAAATAAATATCTAAGGGATGACTATGACACTTACTTCAACTGTACACATATGAAGAGAGAAAGCTTAAGTTCATGGCTAAGAAACACAATGGAAAAAAAAAAAAAGATCCTTGACTTCCCAGGGTTAATTGTTTACTACACTAAGCACCACTGTTTACGTTAAGGTTGTAGCTTTATTGTATTGTGTTTAAATTGAAAAATGAAAACCAGAGTAAATTTAAATTTAAAAATATTACTTTAATTATGGCAAAAACTCCTGTTTCTTCACATAGCCTTGAAAAGAACTCTAAAAGCAATAAAAATAAATAAATAAATAAATAAATAAATAAATAAATAAATAAAGCAATAAAACAATTTATGAACTTGCTAAGGAGTCTTTCCTTCTGGTAATGTTACTTGGTGTGCAGTCTTCATATATGTATAAAACATACATAATATAGCCATATACATATGTTAATAATATTCTTAAGAATAAATTTGTATTTTAGAAAGATCTTATGCCTGATTGTTGATATTTACGTATAAAAACATTGACCTAGCTCTCAGTCTTTCTATAAAATTGTAACAAAATAACAGATTTGTGGAGATTCAAAACTGTTATAATTTATTTCAGATATAAACCAAGACATGATTTTAATTCATACTTTAATTGCACAAATATTATTAGATCCCACATAAGATAATTTACTAAATGCTGGTCGGGGGGATACATACATCAATTAAATATGGCCACTGTTTCCAAGGAACTCAGAATCTAATGAAAAATAGATACGAAAGGGAAAGGGACAGAAACAAGCACATATTGAGTGCATGCTATTGCCAACACCGAGCTATGAACTTTACATATATTATTTTGGTAGATATTATTATGGTAATTTTGAAATATAAGAAAAATGAGTTTTACCAAGGTTAAATACTTTTTCCAGATCACTCAGCTAATAAGCTATAGAATCATAATTTAGGCTCTTTCTAATTCCAAAACATATGCTCCTATGTCACCTCTCAAGACTGTGCAGAGGGAGAGGTGAACAATTCTGAAGGGCAAAAATGCAGGAAGTTTCCACAAAGCAGTTGGCATTTTAATCCAAACTATTTTACCATTTACAGATAGTGCAAAACTATGCTTATTTCTCAGGACAATTTATAACATGTCAGTGAGCCCATGTTTGTAACAGGTCTCTTGATTTTTCTTCCTAAAGAAGGGAATTTGTGATAAGGATAATCCAAAATAAAACATAATCCACAAATCTTTTATGTTTACATTTTGGGCAACAACTCTAATAGTACATTCATACTAGTCATATAGCCAAGACTATCAAATTGAGTTTTCATTCCAGCAGCACAGAATATTGATGATAGAAATTGGCCTAGGGCTACTGAGTCACCTAATGACAGAAGCTTTAATTTAAAATATGTTGTGGGTAATAGACCAAGTGGATAATCCACTTGTGGATAATTGAGAGTATATCTGTACCCACAGTTTAAGATCTAGGTTATATCATAAAGGTCCTGTAACGTAACATGTCATAAAATAACCTGTTCCCAATGCACTAGTATCCATAAAATCAATAGGGTTTTGCAAACCATGCATATGATAGATAGTATGAAATGTAATTAGTATTGGAAAATTGCTGTAAAATCTCAAGCTCTTTCTACTTAAATGACCAAGATGTTTTCCATTGGGGATCCTTTTTTAGAGCAACCTGGTGAATAGAGTCTGAAAGATTAAGTAATTGGTGTCATTCTGGTTTTTAAGCAAATGAAGCCTGTTGTTTCTGTGCACAGAACACAAAATTTTATCACTACAACAAAACACTACTTTGATGGCACTTTCTGAAATGAGGTGAAAAGCAGGATTTAACAACCCTTGGGCAGAAATTTTTGTACCCTATATCTGACCTGCCAGGAATAAATTATCTGAGGCTAACATCCCTTAGGCTAAGAGTTTATAAAGGAAAACACCCCCCCCAACACACACACACACACCGCCAAAGTCTTAAATCTGAAGTAATACCATGAGACACCATAATTTAGGTTCTTTGTTCTAAATAGAAATATTTATAATAAGACACACAAACACACATACACTGGGTCTAAAAGATGCTTGGAGAGAGGGAGAGGGGAAAAGAATAAATGTATTTTTTCTTTCTTTCTTTTTAACCTTATCTGTGCATTCCTGGGTCACACAAGCATTGTGCTGACTCTGGATGAAAACACCCCTTTGATGGAGGATACATGCTGAAAGGGAGAATTCTGAATTATGTTCTCTAAATTATCCAAAGCTTGGAGAGCAAGTATTGATTTTGAAAATGACTGAGCCAGACCTTGTACTGCAGAGCCCCCTCCCTCTCTCCCCGCGCCCCAAAGCACAACAAGAGATCCTGGGCGCTGTGCAGCCACACGAGGCCCTGGGCTGGCATTGTTTCAAAAAATCAGAAAGTCATCCATCAACCATAGAGTCATTGGAATAAGTACATGGTGGCTAAAGACACATTTTATCTGTTCACATGCTCCTATTCAATGAGCTACGAGAAGAATTAGAATGATATTGGACCAATTAACTAATGCACTCTGGGAACCATGAACTGTTAAGGTGTTTATTTTGCTGCCTCACATAAAAGAATGAGAAGTTTATCTGCATAGTTAAGCGTTGTTTGCTCCAGCCATAAATAACTTGGAGAGCCTCTGAGCCAGACCTCTTTTACAGACGCAGATTGAGAATGGGAATTTGTTCTGTAATTGTTTTCATACTTTACAAACAATTTAGGCACACCGTGAACTGCACAATTGTATGGGTGATTGTGTGTGAGTGTATGCGAGCACATGTTGTGGTTTCCCTGGAACTATTACTGGACATTCATTTTATGGGGGGAGATGAAAACTAGAATTATTCATTTCCATGCATTGTGAACATTAGTTTTATTTAGCGGCAGTGATGAACGTAATGAGCCCATCACAAATTAAGTCAGATAACACTAGGTTTTCACTTTATATGCTCCTGAGAGTATATTTTATGTGTCAGAAGAACAAAATGAAACTGAGTAATATTTATGCTTATTCTTACATGGTTACATTTTCAGAATAGCTTGAGACATAAAATTCTAAGCCCCTTATCCTCAAACATTTTAAATCAAAACATGCTGGCTTTAATTAGCAAATATGTTCTCAGGCTTAGTATATGTTTTAAGATATACCACTTTAAGCAAGACACCATTTAGGGCAGGGCTTCTCAACCTTGGCACTATTGGTATTTGGAGCCAGATAATTTCTTGTTGTGAGGCTGCCCTGTGTATTGTAGGATGTTTAGCATCTCTGGCTTCTACCCACTGGATGCCAGTAACACTCCCTTCCAATTGAGTAGTAACAATGAAAATTGTCTCCAGATATTACCAAATATCCCCTAGGGAACAAACTGTTTCCAGTTAAGAACCATTGGTTAAAAATCTTTTTTTTTTATTAGTTTTTGAGGAAAATTTTGACTGCTTTCCTGAAGGAAAGTTATACAAGCACAAGACCCCCACAGTCATTTGCACTGACCCCTGACTATATTACACAGAACAACAGTTGATGGCTCAGAGAAGGTCCAGGCTTGTTTCCACATATCATGTTCTAATTCCATGATATAATCTTATAAAAGGCTCATTTCATCCAAAAATGGAATTTTCTAAGATTTTTGTAGTATTGTCATTAAAATTTGGAGTTAGTTTGTGTCCATGTTTGCTATAGTGATTTTTACAAAATAGTCCAATCCCTTGGGTTGCTATAGCTAAAAATATTAAACTGGAACTTCTCTCATAGAAATTCTCTTATTTTCCCCCCTTGGCCTTTTGAAGGATATGCAATTGAGTGATGGCACTGATTTTATTATCAATTCCTCCTGAAAAAGAGCAATTTTACTGGGTCAAGGTTGAAACAACAAGTCACAGGATAAAAAGAAACCTAATCTACCTCTAAATCGCTCTGAGAGTTATTATGTTGGAGACATGTCCATGTTGAACTAAAGTCAAGTCTAGAGTTGGCCTCTATCCAGTAAATTTGGGTAGTAGATTTAGCCAAATAGTTAATTCACCACTCTTTGTCTCTTGCCAAGGTGGCAGGGGATGGTTTGAATGATCTAGGCTAGATAATTTTTTAGGATGTTATAAACCCACATAAATGGAAAGGAACTGGATGATGTTTTATATACAATTCCATTTCTATTCTAGAACTTCCTAAGGTGTGAATACAGCCAAAGAGTTCTATTGAAAAGAACTGGTTAAAAATAGTTAAACGACCTGAGTACAGATTTTCTCAGAGCCTTTAATATGCCAATGTGCCTTGTGATCTTTAAGGAACAAGTTTTCCTCATGATGCATTTTGGGAAATAAGAGGTATATATTAGGTAACATTTCTGGTTATTTTCTAAAGATAAAATCTAAAGCTCCTTTTCTCTGTACTACCTTAGGTCTTAGGCTTTGATCCCATCACTTTGGGGAATGATGGGAAAGTGGTCTGCAGGTTTATGGCCTGTACACATTGACTGACTCAGATACAACTCTCCCTCAGCCAAGTCATGGAGGGAATGGCAGGATACAAGCCCTTCCCAAGGGTCCACCAGCATCTGAACTCCACTTTGTTTCCTCTCCCTCCCAGAGAAACTTCATTTCCTCTAGGCTGGAACAAATGGGCACTGACTGATCACTTAGTCTCCTAAATCTATTATTTATGCCAGGACCTCAGCTTTTGAAACTCAAAAACAAGAATTTGGCTTTTATTCAACTGCATCATCCCTCCTGAAGCAATAAGCCCAGGAAAGCTCTGGCTGCTGCTTAGGCGGGAGGAGGGTCACAGAATAGCAGGAATTATTGAGAATAAAAAACATAAGTTTAATATAGTATGCCAAATATTATTCTATTGTACCTCTATTACTAAGAATATTTTACATTGTCTGATTTATACCTTATCTGCTTCCAAAACTAGGATTTTAGATAACTTAATATAAAAACATAAATACAAGAACAAAAGAACTAATTTGAGACCAAAAGAGAAATCAAAGACCAAGTTCTATTATCTAATACTCAGAACCATAACAGTTTAATATAACCATTATGATTGTCATCAACATTTCTTGAGTACTTACTATGTGACATAATCTGTGCTATATGTTTTGTACTCTAAATTCATTAATGAATAAGAATTAATTGCATTCTTATAACAACCCTAACAGATATTATTATCTCCATTTTACTGAAAGCACACGGAGGTTCCCAGCAGTTTAGCAGTTCAAAGATTCTCGCAACAGAAACACAATGGGGTGTTGGTATTATGATAAACCACCCAGACCCCCTTTCTGCTGATGGCAGACAGCCTCGCTGCAGAGAGCTGCCTGCTTCAAGGCCAGGCCCCTTCCTAGGATGGTGCCACCCATGAATGATGAATGGAGGATAAAGGTCTGGCCATCTTGACCCAGACATTTCCAGACGATTCTGAAGGGCCATACTAGCTTGCATTCCTTACAGGTTAGCCAAATTTGGGCACAGTGCAGCTTCTTTCTTTGGCCACTCCTGCTTCCCTCATCTCTCTTCCATGGTGTTGATATCAAAAGCACTCCCTTATAAAAATCTCACCTATGAAACTCTGTCTCAGAGTCCATTTCCAGGGGAACCCAAGCTACAAAGGATTAAGCCCCAAATCTGTTTTGCTTCAAAATCCATTCTCTTAATCACTGTGCTACATACAGTGAATGCTTTATAGTAAACATATATTTAATGTATGAAGATGGAGTATTGTAACAACAACTAATTGATGGTCTTAACAGCTACTATATGACTTTGGTCAGGAAATTATATTCCTGTGTCAGAAGTGCATTCCCTTCAGATTCCAACATCTATCTGCTTTCCCTGTGGGACATTGCTTCCTAATAAAAAAAAAATATATATAGTAATAAACTTTTCCTCCATCACACTAAAAACAAAGATAACTTACTTTTTCCAAAAAAACAAGTGGACACGATCAGTATTTAAAGAAACTGATTTTGGATAGAAGCTTGACTGACTGATAAAGAGCTAAGTAATTCACTCAGGTATGGAATCTTAGGGGTCCATCTACCAGGACCCTCTTCATCTTCTTGGCATGACAGGGTTCAGTAACAATGGATTCCAGGTCCTCACACACTAGCCAAGGGTTGAAGATGTCATTCCCAGGGAAGGTGGGTCTCACTTTCTGGTGCTGTGGCACCAGGTTAGATAATCAAGAGCACTTGATCTCTCAAGAGGCCTCATAGCCATCTTTAATGGAAAGGGCATGCAGCTTATTTTAAGTCTGTCTCATTTCAAGGCCCATGTTAAAAGATAAGGCTGAATTCCACTGAATGAGTTGTGAATTACTTGGTGAATTTGGGCTGTGAAGGCAGCCAAAGCAGATAATTCTTGCCTAGTAAGTGGATTTATCACATGTTCAATTGTGTAATTACTTTAAAAAAAATCCATTTTCCCCATTTTATTGTCATGAAGATACAAAGGGGACATTTTGGATAAAGAAATCATTATCTAGGCGAGGGAATAACAACTGTTCCTCTTGTAAAGTTGAGCTTTTATATCCATTAAGTGGTTCAAAGAAAGGATCACTAACTGGAGGCTGCTAACGCTCTGCCTCTTCACTTAGAGCAAAATAGTCCTGGTCTTATGAAGAGGTAGCTAAATAGATGACATTATTGGAGGGACAATAAGAAAGCCCTATGGATCCAAAAAACATTTGTCATGCTCTTGTCATAGTGCCTGAAATTCCACCATTAGCAAACCACTCCTTTGGATCAGATCTTGAAACATTTCTGATACTCAGAACCCCACCCAATTAATATGTCATTAATGCAGAAGGTGAGTCTAATACCTTAAGCCATCTATTTACCTATTACTACCTGAAGAAGTGGGACATTAAAAGACACAATGATATGGCAAGAAAAAAAAAGTGAATGGACATGAGAAAAGTGACACAATCACTAGGAGTAATATATATTTCATATAGTCTAATTTTCATAGATGAGAAAATTGAGTTTGTAAAGTAACACTTCCTAAAATTTCTTACCCGATAATATTTTCCCAGGGTCTAACATGATGTTCTCAGGTACAAGATTCCTAGGTCAAATAAATTTGGGAAACTCTAGATCAAACAAGTTCAAAAGGTTTCAGAGTACATCAGGGATGAAGTGCATTGTAAATCTTGGGGTGGAGGGAAGGAAAGAATATATAGGATCACAGATCCTAATGTGTGTAGCATCTTCCAAGACTAATTGCTATAGAAATGCTTCTTGATAGAGATGAAGTGGCTTGCCCATAGAACATACAAAACCAGAACCTGGCTTGTCTGAATCATAGTCTAATTACTGTTCTACTATACTATGCTACAATTCTATTATTTTGCTTTGGACAAATCTAGAGGATAAAAGGAGATGTTCAGAGATTCAAAGGCTGGCAAAAAAAAACAAAAACAAAAAACAAAAAAACAAAAAAAACCACTCTGCTCAAAACAAAACAACAAAAACCACACCTACATGAGCATGAACAGACTCACCAGACTGTAGTGATCACAGCTCACTCTCTCAGTGCTTTGATGCTGAAGTAGATATATCAGCAAGAGCAGCAGGGTATGGTTTCCTCCCTCCATTTTCCTATGTCATCCTTTCACAGTGGTCTATTGGCAGACAAGAGACGTACCTGCAGAAAAAAAAAAAAAAAAAAAAAAAAAAAACTAGAGTGGCTGAATCTGGAAGAGAAACTCCTTCTTTTATTCTTTATTTAAATTTTTTAATGTTTACTTATTTTTGAGAGAAAGAGAGAGAGAGCACGTGCGCGTGCGCATGCGCACATGTGAGTTGGGGAGGAACAGATAGAGGGGAAGACACAGAATCTGAAGCAGGCTCCAGGCTCTGAGCACAACGTGAGGCTTGAACTCAAGACCTGCTAGCTAGACCATGATCTACCTGAGTTGAAGTTCGATGTTCAGCCACTACACAAGTCTCTCCTTCTTAAAGCATACCTCTTTGACCTTTTAGTTCACACAAAGGAGCTGAGGCTAAGGCCTACATTTTTGTGCATCTTCCAAGAGGACATTATCAATCAAGTTAGCTGACATCACAAAAGGATAAAAATAATACGAAATGGAAACATTACAAGAACCTGAGAAGCATGAAGAATATGAAAGAGAGGCCACCAATGGATGAAGTAAGTTGTATCAGAAGAGGCAAAACTCATGGAACAGAAATAAAGGCTAAAATATACATTAAAAATAACCTCAGAAAGATTAAGAAGACTATAAAAAAAACACAAAGCAAGAAAAAACAAAGATCAAATTTGACTTTTGATATAAACACATAGAGAGTTCAATGTATGGATAGAGAGCTCAAAAAAATGAAAATAGTAAAGACAAGGCTAAAATCAGTGAAATAAAGAACCAAACATTAAAAGTCAATAACAAATTCCCCAAAATGGTTCAGTGAAAACACTGGTAAGAGGAGAAGATGCTAGCAAGTTTGATCTAAAAAAGAAAAAGGAAAGAAGCAGCAAATAAACAAATTCAGACATTAAAAAAGGAAACAGAAGAATGTTATTAATAAATGCTTGCCAGAAAATTTGACAACCTGGATGAAATGGATAAACTTTGATAAAATTAGAAAATATCAACGTTAATACAGAAATACATAAAATTGCCAATAAAGAACCTGAAATCAGCCATCAGAATCTTTCCTCTACCACAGTTTCTCCCCTATATACTATATGACTTCACTTATATGTGGAATCTAAAAAACAAAAGAACAAGCAAACAAACAGGAAATGACTCATAAAAACAGAGAACTGGCGGTTGTCAGAGGGGAGGCTGGTAGGGGGATGGGCAAAACAGGTGAAGGGGATTACAAGGTACAGACTTCGAGTTAAAATAAATAAGTAACATGGATGAAAAGTACAGCATAGGGAAGATAATTAATAGTATTTTAATAACATTTATCGTGACAGATGGCAACTATACTTATCACAGTGAACTCTGTGTAAAGTATAGAATTGTCAAATCATGTTGTATACCTGAAATTAATATAACATTGTATGTCAACTAAACTCCAATTAAATTTTTCTAAAAATCTCTAAGACAAGTTACATTAAAAGAAAAAAAGCTGGCATTATTTTACAAATGTGTTGTAACAAAGCAAATAATCTTTATCTTACACAATCACATTTTTTTACAGAAAATAGCAAAAGGACTTACTCGTTTGTAAACAATGTTTATAACTCATTTGTAAACAATGCCTTCATGCTGTAGCCAAAAAAAGGTTATTAAAAAAAGAGAAAAATTATAGACCAGATTTACATATATAAAAAGATGCCAAAACCTAAATAAAACTAGTTAACTAAAATCAACAGTATATTATTTGCAACACAGTATGATTAAATATAATTTATTCCTTCTGAATTAAACACACACACAAGAAAACTATCAATTTACTACATTAATGAACCCAAAGAGAAAAATCACAGCAATGCCTGCTGTTATAGCTCAACCAAGTTCTGATGGTTACTGGACAATTAAATAAAAGAAGAAAGAAACAAAGAATACAAGACTTGGGAAGAAATAGACAAAGTTTTCATATGCAGATGATACAATTATTCACATAGAAAATGCAAGAGAATAAACTACTAGAACCAATCAGAAAGTTCATCCGGGTGGCTGTATAAGATGAGTACATAAAAATCAACAACTTCCCTCTATATCAGCAAAAACTAATTAGAAAATGCAAAAGAAAATAAGCTACCAAAATAACCATTACAGTAATGAATCTAGGAATTAACCTAACCAAGAATGCATAAAACTTTATGATAAAAGAAAATCTCAATAAAGAGACAGCCATATCATATTAATGGATGGGATAATTTCACATTGTAAAAATGTTATTCCTATCTAGGGGCACCTGGGCGGCTCAGTCAGTTAAGCATCCAACTCTTCGTGGTTTTGGCTCAGGGCATGATCTCACAGTTCATGAGTTTGAGCCTCACATTAGGCTCTGTGCTGATAGTACAGAGACTGCTTGGGATTCTCTGTCTCCCTCTCTCTCTGCCATTCCCCACTCATGCTCTCTCTCTCTCTCAAAAATAAATGAACATTTTAAAAATAATCAATTATATCTAGATTCACTTACAAATTTAATGTAACCTCAGTCAATATTCCAAAACAATAGAGGGAGAAGGTATTAATTTTTTTTAAATATCTGAAATTTATATAGAAAAGTAAAAATCTATAAATAAGCAGTTTTTGAAAAAGAAGAGGAAGGGGTGAAACATCAGACTTCAGATATTAGAGTAACTGCACAATATTAGTATTATATCAGAGAAGTATTATTGTAAGAAGACAAAGAAATGTCTTAAAAAACGGAGAGCTCAGATACAGAGCCATATCTATTTGTTTTATATGGAAACTTGCCATATATTAGAAAGGGAATCAAAAATCAATGGGGAACAGATGGACTATTTAGTAAATGGAATTGGAATAATTGGTTCACTTTATAAAAAAAATATAAAGTTGGATCACTGCATTAGAGTGCACATAAAAATAAACTCCATACGGAGCAAGGACCTAAATATTAAAGACAAAATGGCAAAGTTAGTAAAACATATAGGAGAATGTCCGACAAAACAAGAACACAGCCATGAAGGGAAGTGCTGGACTGACTACATTAAAGATGAGGATTTTTGTTCACACTACTGACAGTTTAACAGACAACTGACAGAAAAATCTTACAATATCTACACACAAGGAAGAATTGATATCTGGAAAAAATAACAAACAAGAACAAATAAGACTCCCCAGTCCCCCAAAATATAGGGAACTTTACAGAAAAATAGGTAAAATATATGTTTGTTTCAGGAAAAAATGCTCTTCTTCACCAATAATCAAAGAAATTAAAATGAAAATGAAAATGCCATTGTTTTTATAAAGTAGGCTGGCAAAAATAAGAAAATAGGAAATGGAAGCCTTACACATTTCTGCTGGAAGTATAAAATGGTACAGACACAACTGGGAATAAAAGATATCCATTTATTCAGTAAAAGTTTTGATTAGTGGCTATTAGAATAATCTTATTCTTGGCATTAGGAAGGTAGCACTAAATAAGACAGACAAGAAGCTTATGTTCTGTATCTACACTGTCCAGTAAAGTAGCCACTAACCATGTGTGTCTATGTAGCACTTAACATATGACTAGTCTAGAAAAAGGAAATATGACCAGTCTAAATTGAGAAAATCTGTAAATATAAAATACACATGGAAGATCTAGTTAATAATTAACATGGCAAATGGCATGCCTGGGTGGTTCAGTTGGTTGAACATCCAACTTTGGATCAGGTCATGATCTCGCTATTCATGAGTTCGAGCCCTGCGTCGGGCTCTCCGCTGACAGCTCAGAGCCTAGAGTGTGCTTCAGATTCTGTGTCTCCCTCTCTCTATGTCCCTCCCCTGTTCACACCCTCTCTCTCAAGAATAAATAAAGATAAAAAAAATTAAAAACAAAATAAAAAAAAATCAACATGTCAGAAAAAGCATTTAACAAAATCCAGCACCCATTCATGATATAAACTCGTAGTAAACTAGGAATGGAAGGAAACATTCTCAATTAATAATATCTACAAAAAAACCTACAGCTAACATACTTAATGATAAGAAACTTGAAGCTTTCCCACTAAGATCAAGTATAAGGCAAAGATGTCCCCTTCTCACCACTCCTTTCCAACATCATACTAGAAGTCTTTTATAATGCAATAAGGCAAGAAAATAAAATAAAATGTATACAGATTGGGAAGGAAAACATAAAACTGTATTTGTTCACAGATAACATAATTATCTATAAAGAAAATCCAAAAGTGCTGGCAAAGAGCTCCTGAAACTAATAAGCAGTTATTAAAGTTGCAGGACACAATGTTAATATACAAAAGTCATTTGCTTTCCTATATACCAACAATGGACAAATGGGATTTGATATTAAAAACACAATGTCATTTACATTAGCATCCAAAAAAACATACTTAGGTGTAAATCTAAGAAAATATGTATAAGCTCTATATGAGGAAAACTCCAAA
This sequence comes from Panthera onca, assembly GCF_046562875.1. Classification (NCBI taxonomy): domain Eukaryota; kingdom Metazoa; phylum Chordata; class Mammalia; order Carnivora; family Felidae; genus Panthera; species Panthera onca. The sequence goes on from NC_138344.1 coordinate 51,034,050, forward strand.
ACTGCAAAAAAAAAAAAAAAAAAAAAGAAAAAAATATATATATATATTAACCTACATACAGACCTTACATCCTTCAGTAATAACTCAAAATGGATCACAAACTTAAAAAGAATTCAAAACTATAAAATTCCTGGAAGATAGGAGAAAACCTAGATAATCCTGGGTATGGTGGTGGCCTTAAATGCAACATCAAAGGTACAACCAAAGGAAGAAATAATTGATAAGCTAAGTTTCATTAAAACTGTCTGGAATTAAAATTAAAAATGTCTTCTCTATGAAAGACAATGTCAAAATAACGAGAAGACACGTCACAAACTGGGAGAAAATATTTGTAAAGAATGCACCTGAAAAATGACTGTTTTCCAAGATATATAAAGAACTCTTAAAACCCAACAATAAGAAAACAAACAGCTCAATTAAACAATGTGCCAAAGGCCATAACAAATACCTCACCAAAGAAGATACTCAGGTAGAAAATAAGCATGTGAAAAGATGCCTCAATTGTAAGTCATTAGGGAAATGCAAATTAAAACAACGAGATATTACTATATACTTATTAGAACAGTCAAAATCCCGAACACTGAAAACACTGAATGCTGACATGGATGTGGAGCCCAGAAATTCTCTTATATTGCTGGTGAAGATGTAAAAATGGCACAGCCACTTTAGAAGACTGTTTGACGGTTTCTTACAAAACTAAACATATTATAAAAAATTACAAGTCTTGGTATTTACCCAAAGGAGTTGAAAACTTATGTGAAAACATCTGCACACAGATGTTTATAGCAGCTTTATTCATAATTGCCAAAACTTTGAAGCAACCAAGATGTCCTTCAGTAGGTAAACAGATAAAAAAAATGTGGTACATTCAGACAATGGGATATTATTTAGTACTAAAAGGAAATGAGCTATCAAACCATGAACAGACATGGAGGAAACTTAAATGCATTTCACCAAGTAAGAGAAGCCAATCTGAAAAGGCTATATACCATCTAATTCCAACAATATGACATTCTGGGAAAGGCAAAACTACACAGACAATAAAAAGATCAGTGGCTGTGGGAGGAGGGGGTGGGAGGGGGGAAAGATGAATAGGTAGAGCACAAAGGATTTTTAGGGCAGTGAAAATACTCTGTATGGTATTATAATGATGGATATATGTTATAATACATTTGTCCAAACACATAGAATGTGCAACACCAAGAGTGAACCCTAAGGTAAACTATGGACTTTGAGTGATTATGATGTGTCAAAGTAGGTTCATTCTTGGTAGAAAATGCACCACTGTAGTGAGTGATGTTGATAATGAGGGAGGCTATGCATGTGTGGAGACATGGAGGGCATGGGGAATCTCTATAACTCCCTTTCAATTATGTTGTAAACCTGAAACTGCTCAAAAAAATAAAATAAAATCTTTAAAAATTAATGTGAAACATCTCAATAATGTTTTTATATTAATTACTTGTGAAATAATATTTTAGGTATATTGGGTTAAACAGAGTATATTATTAAAGTTAAGTTCAACCTGCTTATTTTTGCTTTCTTAATGAGGCTACTAGAAAGTTTAAAATTGTATTTGTGGCTTGCATTATCCTCCTCTTAGATGGTACTGTTCTAGAAGGTGTTCATCTCAGAGCTATACAATTCAGTGTCTATTACTAAGGAAAAGAAGGGGTAAATACATATAGGATGGACTACACTGCAGAAGAAAGGAGCTGGAGTTACAAAACACAACATAGATAAAATATAAATTAAAAACAAACAAGAGACAGAGTGAATGTAAAACCCAGTACTATTAGGTAAACTTTAAAAATTCATACAAAAAAAACAGCATTACACGTACTACTATATGTAACTAAATATATAAACGGTAGCTTGGACTAGCAAACATTAAAAATTGAAGAGTGGTTGTCTGTGGAATGGTGTGGGATTAATACTGAGGATAATTAATATAGGAGAAATAAATCATAAAATAAAAAACCAACAGAGTCTTGTGTGGGCCAATGCTGACAGCATGCCATGAACTCTATGTAATATAATCAACTACATTCCAGGCACTTGAGTTGTAAAAAGAAAATTAAAGATTACAAAGACCGTGGGCCTGGGTGGCTTAGTCGATTGAGCATCTGACTCTCAATTTTTGTTCAGACCATGATCCCAGGGTCATGGAATTAAGCTCCACATCAGGCACTGAGTGGAGCCTACTTAAGATTCTCTCCTTCTCCCTCTGCTCCTCTCCAGCTCACGCTCTCTCCCTCTAAAAAAACAAAACAAAAGAAAAGCAAACAAAACACCCACTCTCATAAAAATATGGAGGACAATGTGAAACACAATTTACTTACCATGTATGTGGTGTGGTACAGGCAAAAAGGAAATGAAATATGCAAATGTGCAAAGATGAAAACACACATGGGCAAGAGTGAGATTTGGGAAGGTAGTGGAATTTGAACGTCACTTCAAAAATAAGAGGTATTTAGGCCGATAGAAAAAAAAGAGGCATTCCTAGTAGATGGTTTATTTGCAAAGTTGAGGCTAAAGAGCACCTTAGTGGATGGAAGAGTGCTGTCCTCCTCTTGAGAAAGGAAGATCAACATCAGAGTAATGACTTAAAATATTACTGCTAGTCAAGTTAAAAACATGAATATTCCAATACCTTTTTCTAACCACTAGATTATGCACCACCCACATAGCATTATTGTTTTAGTTCACAAATGTGCTGAGAAAGTCAACAGTATGAGAGAAAGCAATCTCCAAGAGCATTTTGTTTAATGTCAGGGCAGAGTTGATGCACTGGAAGTCTGGTTTGCTAAGTGATGAGTATATTCAGTCTTTTGCATTTTGAGATATATTACAGATTTTTACTAGATGGAAACTGCAAAGCAGGGGGACTATAAAGTATGTAGTAATACACCAAGGCCATCCATAATCTGCCCCCCATTTACCCCTTAAGAATGTCTCCCCATTCCCTCTCATGCCCAGACTTCTGTCAAACCAAGCACTTTATCATCTCTGCATTTTCATACATGACATTTCCCTACCCCAGGCTCTCAGTCATATTCTTCCTGTATTTGAAATATCTTCAGTTCCATCTGCCAAAATTCAGTGTACATGAGGACAATGCGTGAATTCTTTTATTTCCATAAAAAACATTATGAGTCCCAAGCAGAAGGAAATGCTCCTTTCTCTGAGTTACCAAAACACCAAACTATTCCATTCTATGATTATACTGGCCTATAAGAAACATACTGTTCAAATGAACTAAGACCAGACTGCTGGGAAGATGGCAGTGTAGGAGGATGCTCGGCTCACCGCGTCCTGCTGATCACTTAGATTCCACCTACACCTGCCTAAATAACCCAGAAAACTGCCAGAAGACTAGCAGAACAGAGTCTCCGGAGCCAAGCGCAGACGAGAGGCCCACGGAAGAGGGTAGGAAGGGCAGACAGGCTGTGCGCGCTCCACGGACTGGCAGGAGGGAGCCGGGGCAGAGGGGCGGCCCGCCGGCCAAGCATAACCCTCGAGTCTGGCTGGCAAAAGCGGAGGGGCTGGACTGAGTGTGTTCCAACAGCAAATGGGACTTGACATCTGGAAGGTTATAAGCTAATAGCTCTGCTGGGAAATCGGGAGGGCTGGAGGACAACGGGAGGGAGAGTTGTTGAGACCCGGACGACAGAGCTCATCTTGGGGGGGGAACAAAGGTGCTTGCCAGCGCCATCTTCCTCGCCCATCCCCCAGCCAAAATCCCAAAGGGAACCAGTTGCTTCCAGGGAACTTGCTTGCACCCCGCAAACACCTAATGCTGTGCTTCTGCGGATCCATTCCTCCGGTGGGTCTGACTCCCTCCTGGTGCCGCAGGGCCCCTCCGGAAGCAGATCTCTGAAGGAAAAGAGAGGTGAGCCTGCCCCTCCCGCCCCTGTGCATCTTGCAGATCCACCCCAGCTAATACGCCAGATCCCCAGCACCACAAGCCTGGCAATGTGCAAGTAGCCCAGACGGGCCATGCCATCCCACACTGAATCCCGCCGGTAGGAGAGGGAAAGAGAAGGCACACACCAGGCTGACTGTGGCCCCAGCAGCGGGCTGGGGGCAGACATCAGGTCTGACTGTGGCCCCGCCCACCAATGCAAGTTATTCAAGACAGCACAGGGGAAGTGCCCCGAAGTCCTGCACCACTCCAGGGACTATCCAAAATGACGAAACAGAAGAATTCCCCTCAAAAACGTCCAGGAAATAACAACAGCTAACGAACTGATCAAAAATGATTTAAACAATATAACAGAAAGTGAATTTAGAATAATAGTCATAAAATTAATCGCTGGGCTTGAAAACAGTATAAAGGACAGCAGAGACTCTATTGGAACAGAGATCAAGGGACTAAGGAACAGCCAGGAGGAGCTAAAAAATGCTATCGATGAGCTGCAAAATAAAATGGAGACAACCACGGCTCGGATTGAAGAGGCAGAGGAGAGAATAGGTGAACTAGAATATAAAATTATGGAAAAAGAAGCTGAGAAAAAGAGAGATAAATCCAGGAGTATGAGTGGAAAATTAGAGAACTAAGTGACGCACTAAAGAGAAATAATACACGCATAATTGGTATTCCAGAGGAGGAAGAGAGAGGGAAAGGTGCTGAAGGTGTACTTGAAGAAATAATAGCTGAGAACTTCCCTGATCTGGGGAAGGAAAAAGGCATTGAAATCCAAGAGGCACAGAGAACTCCCTTCAGACGTAACTTGCATCGACTTTTTGCATGACATATCATAGTGAAACTGGCAAAATACAAGGATAAAGAGAAAATTCTGAAAGCAGCTAGAGCTAAACGTGCTCTAACATATAAAGGGAGACCTATAAGACTCGTGACCCATATCTCTACTGAAACTTGGCAGGCCAGAAAGGAATGGCAGGAGATCTTCAACGTGATGAACAGAAAAAAATATGCAGCCAAGAATCCTTTATCCAGCAAGTCTGTCATTTAGAATAGAAGGAGAGATAAAGGTCTTCCCAAACAAACAAAAACTGAAGGAATTCGTCACCACTAAACCAGCCCTACAAGAGATCCTAAGGGGGCTCCTGTGAGACAAAGTACCAGAGACATCGCTACAAGCAAGAAACCTACGGACATCACAATGACTCTAAACCCATATCCTTCTATAATAACATTGAATGTAAATGGACTAACTGCACCAACCAAAAGACATTGGGTATCAGAATGGATAAAAAAACAAGACCCATCTATTTGCTGTCTACAAGAGACTCATTTTAGACCTGAGGACACCTTCCGATTGAGAGTGAGGGGATGGATAACTATTTATCATGCCACTGGAAGTCAAAAGAAAGCTGGAATAGCCATATTTATATCAGACAAACTAGACTTTAAATTAAAGGCTGTAACAAGAGATGAAGAAGGGCATTATGTAATAATCACAGGGTCTATCCATCAGGAAGAGCTAACAATTATAAATGTCTATGCGCCGAATACGGGAGCCCCCAAATATATAAAACAATTACTCACAAACATAAGTAACCTTATTGATAAGAATGTGGTCATTGCAGGGGACTTTAACACTCCACTTACAGAAATGGACAGATCATCTAGACACACGGTCAATAAAGAAACAAGGGCCCTGAATGATACATTGGATCAGATGGACTTGACAGATATATTTAGAACTCTGCATCCCAAAGCAACAGAATATACTTTCTTCTCGAGTGCACATGGAACATTCTCCAAGATAGATCATATACTGGGTCACAAAACAGCCCTTCATAAGGTTACAAGAATTGAAATTATACCATGCATACTTTCAGACCACAATGCTATGAAGCTTGAAATCAACCACAGGAAAAAGTCTGGAAAACCTCCAAAAGCATGGAGGTTAAAGAACACCCTACTAACGAATGAGTGGGTCAACCAGGCAATTAGAGAAGAAACAAAAAAATCTATGGAAACAAATGAAAATGAAAATACAACAATCCAAACACTTTGGGATGCAGAGAAGGCAGTCCTGAGAGGAAAATACATTGCAATCCAGGCCTATCTCAAGAAACAAGAAAAATCCCAAATACAAAATCTAACAGCACACCTAAAGGAAATAGAAGCAGAACAGCAAAGGCAGCCTAAACCCAGCAGAAGAAGAGAAATAATAAAGATCAGAGCAGAAATAAACAATATAGAATCTAAAAAAACTGTAGAGCAGACCAACAAAACCAAGAGTTGGTTTTTTGAAAATATAAACAAAATTGATAAACCTCTAGCCAGGCTTCTCAAAAAGAAAAGGGAGATGACCCAAATAGATAAAATCATGAATGAAAATGGAATGATTACAACCAATCCCTCAGAGATACAAGCAATTATCAGGGAATACTATGAAAAATTATATGCCAACAAACTGGACAACCTGGAAGAAATGGACAAATTCCTAAACACTCACACGCTTCCAAAACTCAATCAGGAGGAAATAGAAAGCTTGAACAGACCCATAACCATCAAAGAAATTGAATCAGTCATCAAAAATCTCCCAACAAATTAGAGTCCAGGACCAGATGGCTTCCCAGGGGAGTTCTACCAGACATTGAAAGCAGAGATAATACCTATCCTTCTCAAGCTATTCCAAAAAATAGAAAGGGAAGGAAAACTTCCAGACTCATTCTATGAAGCCAGTATTACTTTGATTCCTAAACCAGACAGAGACCCAGTAAAGAAAGAGAACTACAGGTCAATATCCCTGATGAATATGGATGCAAAAATTCTCAATAAGATACTAGCAAATCAAACTCAACAGCATATAAAAAGAATTATCCACCATGATCAAGTGGGATTCATTCCTGGGATGCAGGGCTGGTTCAACATTCGCAAATCAATCAACGTGATACATCACATTAATAAAAGAAAAGATAAGAACCATATGATCCTGTCAATCGATGAAGAAAAGGCCTTTGACAAAATTCACCACCCTTTCTTAATAAAAACCCTTGAGAAAGTCGGGATAGAAGGAACATACTTAAACATCATAAAAGCCATTTATGAAAAGCCCACAGCTAACATCATCCTCAATGGGGAAAAACTGAGAGCTTTTTCCCTGAGATCAGGAATACGACAGGGATGTCCACTCTCACCGCTGTTGTCTAACATAGTGTTGGAAGTTCTAGCATCAACAATCAGACAACAAAAGGAAATCAAAGGCATCAAAATTGGCAAAGATGAAGTTAAGCTTTCACTTTTTGCAGATGACATGATATTATACATGGAAAATCCGATAGACTCCACCAGAAGTCTGCTAGAACTGATACATGAACTCAGCAAAGTTGCAGGATACAAAATCAATGTACAGAAATCAGTTGCATTCTTTACACTAATAATGAAGCAACAGAAAGACAAATAAAGAAACTGATCCCATTCACAGTTGCACCAAGAAGCATAAAATACCTAGGGATAAATCTAACCAAAGATGTAAAAGATCTGTATGCTGAAAACTATAGAAAGCTTATGAAGGAAATTGAAGAAGATATAAAGAAATGGAAAAACATTCCATGCTCATGGATTGGAAGAATAAATATTGTCAAAATGTCAATACTACCCAAAGCTATCTACACATTCAATGCAATCCCAATCAAAATTGCACCAGCATTCTTCTCGAAACTAGAACAAGCAATCCTAAAATTCATATGGAACCACAAAAGGCCCCGAATAGCCAAAGTAATTTTGAAGAAGAAGACCAAAGCAGGAGGCATCACAATCCCAGACTTTAGCCTCTACTACAAAGCTGTCATCATCAAGACAGCATGGTATTGGCACAAAAACAGACACATAGACCAATGGAATAGAATAGAAACCCCAGAACTAGACCCACAAACGTATGGCCAACTCATCTTTGACAAAGCAGGAAAGAACATCCAATGGAAAAAAGACAGTCTCTTTAACAGATGGTGCTGGGAGAACTGGACAGCAACATGCAGAAGGTTGAAACTAGACCACTTTCTCACACCATTCACAAAAATAAACTCAAAATGGATAAAGGACCTGAATGTGAGACAGGAAACCATCCAAACCCTAGAGGAGAAAGCAGGAAAAGACCTCTCTGACCTCAGCCGTAGCAATTTCTTACTTGACACATCCCCAAAGGCAAGGGAATTAAAAGCAAAAATGAACTACTGGGACCTTATGAAGATAAAAAGCTTCTGCACAGCAAAGGAAACAACCAACAAAACTAAAAGGCAACCAACGGGATGGGAAAAGGTATTTGCAAATGACATATCGGACAAAGGACTAGTATCCAAATTCTATAAAGAGCTCACCAAACTCCACACCCAAAAAACAACCCAGTGAAGAAATGGGCAGAAAACATGAATAGACACTTCTCTAAAGAAGACATCCGGATGGCCAACAGGCACATGAAAAGGTGCTCAACGTCGCTTCTCATCAGGGAAATACAAATCAAAACCACACTCAGATATCACCTCACGCCAGTCAGAGTAGCCAAAATGAACAAATCAGGAGACCAAAGATGCTGGAGAGGATGTGGAGAAACAGGAACCCTCTTGCACTGTTGGTGGGAATGCAAACTGGTGCAGTCACTCTGGAAAACAGTGTGGAGGTTCCTCAAAAAATTAAAACTAGACCTACCCTATGACCCAGCAATAGCACTGCTAGGAATTTACCCAAGGGATACAGGAGTACTGATGCATAGGGGCACTTGTACCCCAATGTTTATAGCAGCACTCTCAACAATAGCCAAATTATGGAAAGAGCCTAATGTCCATCAACTGAAAAATCGATAAAGAAATTGTGGTTTATACACACAATGGAGTACTATGTGGCAATGAGAAAGAATGAAATATGGCCCTTTGTAGCAACGTGGATGGAACTAGAGAGTGTGATGCTAAGTGAAATAAGCCATACAGAGAAAGACAGATACCATATGTTTTCACTCTTATGTGGATCCTGAGAAACTTAACAGAAACCCATGGGGGAAGGGAAGGAAAAAAAAAAAAAAGGAGGTTAGAGTGGGAGAGAGCAAAACATAAGAGACTGTTAAAAACTGAGAACAAACTGAGGGTTGATGGGGGGTGGGAGGGAGGGGAGGGTGGGTGATGGGTATTGAGGAGGGCACCTTTTGGGATGAGGACTGGGTGTTGTATGGAAACCAATTTGACAATAAACTTCATATATTGAAAAAAAAGAAGATTATCACTTATAAAAAAATTAAATTAAATTAAATTAAATTTAAAAATAAATAAATAAATAAAATTTATCTAAAATTAGGTTGATCACAAAAAAAAAAAAAAAATGAATTAAGACCAAGATGGTCTGACTAGAAAAAATATGACTGCTGTTACTAATGGTAAAACAAATTAGCCCATACACTGAGTTCCACTGGCCAAAATGAATCTTTGTACTTTGCCTTTAATTTACAAATGTGCTATCTCCCAAGTATCTTCATATTTGCATATGGCTTCCCAGTATTTGTCCATACACACTTACTTTACATATATTTTATCGAAAAACACATACAATTTGTTATCCTACCTTTTTTTTTTACTATGTACATATATAAATTTTCCTTATTTCTAAATGTTTTCTTAGTGACCGTTTTAATGTATCCATAATTCTTCAATGTATTGACATACTATCCTCACTTTTCAATTTTTTTTTAAGTTTACTTATTTGAGAGAGAGAGCCGGAGAAGGGCAGAGAGAGAAGGAGAGAAGAATCCCAAGCAGGTCTGTGGTGTCAGTACAGAGCCTGACACAGGGCTTGATCCCACAAACTTTGGATCACGACCTGAGCCAAAATGAAGAGTCAGAAACAACCAACCAAGCCACCCAAGTACCCCTTTTTGTGATTATTTGGTTTAGAAAAGTAGCATTCTTCTCCCCCCTTCTACCACAATTCCTAGAATATACCCATATTAGCCCTATATAGACTAAAATAAATCTTAAATGATCATGCTAATCTTTCACTAGCATTCATGGTTCCATGTCATAATTACTATATAAGAAATCAGGGTAATCTATTCTTTGCCATGTTAATAAATTGCCCCATTTCCCACTTACCAAGATGGCTAAAAAAGAGCAAAGTCTCTTCAAAGAAACTCAGTAACTCATACAGAAATCTGGAAATGAATAATTGTATATGCCTTCACATATCTGTTATTTTCAGTAAGGGTACCCTTGGAAAACATATTCAATGTCCATGGCTCTCTCCAGGGCCTTAGATAGACAAATGCAGTTTACTTGGACAAAATTATACTTCTTAATTCTCCAAATGGAGAAGATGAACCATTAGCCCTTCTATACTGGCTAAATTACCAATTACCAGCAGGTAAACAGCCTATCACTGCAATACTGCCCCAAGCTTATTATGAGTGTCATTTACAAAGGTGGAGCCCTTCAGAGAGAAATCTCTGTTTTATTAGCATAAAGAGGTCTAAAGAGCACTGGCCAGGGCCAGGAGGCCCTCCATAGTCCCCAGGGATCACTGTTGATTTATGAGCTCCCACACATTCACCTACGACATCACAATTCATTCCTCTGTAAAATACTCTATTATTCCTCCACCCAAGTGTAAGGTCAGAAAATATCAAATGGAATACAATTTCTAAGCAAAGTAGGCAGAAAAGTGGTATTGTAAAAAGCCCCAAAGCCAAAAAGAATTGAGCTGAAAAACTAATCTGGAAGAGGAGAAGTAAGCAAATGAACAAAAGCAAGTGAGAAACATTAGGGCATGTTTTTCAAGTGTCAGTTCCAGGTCCCCAGAGGTCAGGCCAGAGGCATGGCCAGAGGCATCAAGCAGCACAGTGAGGAGGAAGAGCATGAAATCTGGGAGCAGAAACCCAAAGCGCTAGATATTAGTCCTCTATTTTGAAGCCATAGGACCTCATGCAAGTTACTCAACCACATTGAATCTTATCTAAAATTTCTGAATGGCTTCACAGCGCTGTTGTGAGGATTAAATCATGTCTAATTCCTGGCACAGAGTAGGCATTTACACTGCCAGTTTGATGATCCACCCTACACCCACCCCACCAATACATTTACTCTTCACGTTCATAAGTCTCCTCAATTAGGCACCAGGTAAATTCTGCCAGCTTGGTCTTTTGGTCTAGAAGGCTTTTGTCCTTGATGTGCCTGTGTACGTATCTGTTTCCATCCACTTTATGGAGCCCTTAAAGTCTAGCCTGCTGAGTTTTTGTGGATGTACAATTAGTCCTTTATATCACCTATGTCTTCATGCTTTGGTATAAACAAAGACTTTGAATCCACCTCAAGATTGCTGTGAATATTTGTTTAGCTATTTAACTTTTGGTGTGTGGCAAAATCACCTGGACTACAGATTGTGTGTGTGCGTGTGTGTGTGTGTGTGTGTGTGTGTGTGTCTAACAAATATACGTGTTTAACCTTTATTTATTGTTGTACTTAGAAAGAAATACTATTTTGTGGGAAGCTAATAATTTTCTCTTTTTTGAAAAACAAGGTAAGAGAATTGTTGTTCAAGAAATTGAAAGGTGTTTACAATTAGGACTTCCCTTCAAGTTTCAATTTCAGAATGTGAGCGCCTTTGGTCTTGCCATTGCCAGTAGGCCCACTGTTATCTGTTGCATGGTGTTAGAGGTGAATTGGAACAAGTGAAAGTCTATACGTGCCCCATGCCATTCACAGTCCTTGTGTGGAAGAAGGGAGAGAAACAAGTAATATTTGAGGAGAAAGAGGTAAAACTTCTACTTCTAGACATAAAGTCCTAATATTCCTCCTCTCTACTTCAAAATAACTTCTGTTCAGTCGACTCTCCTCTCACGTACCACCCTTTCCCAGAAAGGCAGCTATTCCTTCTCTAGATCAGAATGAATGCTGCTCCCTATTCCCTGACTATTTCCACTCCCTGATATCATATGATTGTTTTTCTGGAATTTTCTACAGACATTTGTATACAGATAGGAGATCCCTTCTGACTATGACAGTCTGTGACTCAATGATCTTGTGCCTTTGATTATCCCCTCTCCATCCAGCATCTTAATTTCTTTCACTTCACTTATTCCTTTCTCTGGTACCCCCAAATCTGTGCCTTTACCACTATGTTGATAAACTATATTGACCACTATATTGATAAACTATCAGTAGTTTCCTTGTGCAATGCTCACCCCTAAGACTCAATGATAAAATTCTACTCCTCTCATTTTGATGCTCATCTTCAGTCTCTTGGTTTTTCTCATTCCTATTCTGGCCTCTGTCCACCCAAGGTCATTCCAGAGCCAGCATTCTGGAAGCAGTTTCTCACTCATTCATTATTCAGTCAGTCAACAATTATTTATTGAGCATTCACTCTGCACCAGGCACTGTTCTAAGTGCTGAGAATGCAGAGGCGAATAAAGCAATTCAGATCCTTACCTTTACATTGCATTTCAATCTTGTGAGCAGGACAGGAGAGGTGGTGGTTACCATCTTACAGGTTTTTCCATGGGCAGAAGTAGGCTAAGGGGGTAATCACTCTACCTTGAAACAGAATGCGTCTCCCTGGCCTGAAAACAATTCTACATGTTCTCTAATACCCTCCTCGCCATCGAGCCTCTCCTTAATCCCCTCCAAATTGCTCTATCCTCACTGAATCCAAACTTCCTAGGTCACCAAAGACCTATCACCACGTTCAACATTTTTTTCTACAGTTAATTTACTCAACTGCACTTGACTGCTGGATTTCTACTAGTCGTGCAGACTCAAAAACACAGTAACTTTTTAATTGCCCTCCATCTTTTCCTCCTATGATTATAGACCTAAAACCATTCTTTATATTTTTTCTCATAGTTGGTCTTTTCCCCTCCATTCCAACTACCACAAGGTTTGCATCTCTTTGTGCTTGGGATTCATTCCTAGCCAACATACCCACCTAGCCAACATCTCTAATTCTAGAACTATTTCTTTCCAAATCATCCTCACACATCTTGAAACACTGTATTGATCATGTCATATCTCAGTCTAGATCCTTCAATGGCTTCCTATGGCCTATAGTAAGAGTCTCCAATCTGTGGCTCAAGAAACATAAAAAGAAGGATTGTCAGAAAGCAATAACCACATTAATTTTTTTCATCATTTTTTAGGCTAAGTATCCTTGGTGGGTCATAAAATCCAAAGAAGAGTGGCAACAGTTATTAAATGGTGATTAAGATTGTAGGGTCAGGCTCACCTAGGTGGCTCAGTCAGTTAAGCATCCAACTCTTGGTTTTGGCTCAAGTCATGATCTCAAGGCTCATGAGTTCAAGCCCACATCATGAGTTCAGCCCAGGCTCTGTGATGACAGTGTGGAGCCTGCTTGGAAATCTGTGTCTCTCCCTTTCTCTCTGATCCTCCCCCACTGCACTCTCTGTCTCTCTCTAAATAAATAAACTAAAAAAAAAAAAAAAAAAAAAAAAGACCTGGCCTGTCCCTAACTGATTTGTTCCTCTGTACTGGTGGTCACCAACCCATCCCCAAGGAAGGCAGGAGCCACCCTCCATTCACTCCAGCTCACTCTTCCCTTCTTTCCAAGCAGAGGGAGGCTTCTTTCTTTCTTCCAGGTATCCTTTCATTTCCCCATTTTCTTTTCTCTTCTTTGAAAAATCCATATTCACCTCATTCTTACTCCAACTACTCCTGAAAAACTAAACTGCAGATTAGCATACAATAAACTATGCCAGCATACAATAAACTTCTGCCCACAGGTAAATCCCACTTACATCAAACATTGAAGTGTAACCAATGTGGGTAATCAAAAGAGTTCTGAGCAATTAGAAGCAGCTACTCCTATGAAAAGAGGAGAAACCTTAACATACAATAATAAAAGGGGCCAGGGCAATTTAGTCTAATAAATATTGATTTGGCACCCAGTTGTGTCAATCATGGTACTTTGTGCCCTTTGTATCTAGCTGTATTCTAGCATTGTCTCAGGAATTGCAAATGGTTAGTTTACGTCTCTGTCTCCATTACAGTGTCAGTTTCTCAAAGGTCCTGGCCACATCTCGCTTATCTTACTATCTCCAGCTCAGGACACAGTGCCTGGCATATCACAAGGAAATGAATGAAAGCTGGGAGGGAAAAGGAAGCAGAAATGGAAGAGAAAAAGGAAGGAGCAAGGAGGGAGATGGAGGAGAAGAAATCAATTTGCAGAGTAGCAAAATCAGATAAGTGTTCTAATCCTTAGCTGTATAGACATGGAGAGGTGACTTAACCTCTCTAAGCCTTAGGTGGCTCATCTGTAAAATGGATATAAGTTAATAAATCCACTTCAAGGGCTATAGTGAACTTTTAAAAAGATAAATATAAAGTATAATATGCAAAGCCTGGGGCATACTAACACTATTATAAATGAATAAAACTTTTTTGAAAAAAAGAATGAAGTCACTGCTTATATCATAAATGGAGGTGAGAAGGTCTTGGCCTGGGCCTCTCAAGTCTGTCCTCTGGTTTGGCCAGCCTTTTCTGGACCTTTGTCATTGGAGAGCCACTTTGCCTACATAGCTTTCACTTAAATGGGGGCTCTAAATCAAGCTGTCCTCTGCCACCATTTTTCCCTGGGCTTCTGATTATAATCATGCTGCCTGCTATTAGTACAGGGATGTTTAAAACTCCTATAAAACAAGAGCTAATTGCTGATCTGCTTAATTAAAGTGAGCCTTTTGTTGTCACACTTACAAAGATAAATGAAATAATCAGCTCTGGACTAATGAGAGATAATTAGATTATGCAGCCTCAATAAATAAAGACTAAAATGCTCCCGATTGTGCCTGTATGTCACAAAGAAGGACTGCAGTGAGTCTTAAAGAAGTGCATGTTAGTGATGTTTTATTTGAACAACAGTGAGTGATTATGGAATCCAGCTCCTCAACTCTATTATATATTCAGATGCACAACAATCAATAAAGAACATATCGGTGATTTCCTGACTGGGACCCTACCAATTCTTAACAATTAGTCCCAGTTTTTTTTTTAAATAGACAACATATAACATAAAAGTAAATATAATTTAAATCTCGATATATTTGATCTAATTTATTAATAAAGGACATTTATTAATGGAGCATTAGCTATTTATACTTTACAAAACGCAATAGAGACCTTAAACCCCTTCTTCTTGTCTCTTAATGATTCACTCAATTACTTTACTAAAAATATTGCATTAGGTATAAAAAATGAAATTGATCCAATATCACTACTGCTGACAGTAAGCAAATTCATGTATTCCTGTGACTCAAAAAACCTTAACTGCCCTAAATCAGTTCTGGTGGCCTAGCCTTAAAATTCCAACTCTGATTCTCTAAAACATACATACAAAGAGAAAGAGATCTTAGTCCCTATAGCCAAAGGAGACCAAAGCACTTTCATATACGAAATGACTGATATGAAGATGAAGATAAAATTTTTACTTTGCTCAGATAAAATAAAGACTGATTGCCCGAGACTGATTACATATCAAAAGACCCCTCTCCTCCAATGACAGAGATTACTGTGTCTGGAAAAATATCTGTAAAACAAGTAGCTTCCAGATTTTTGATATATGGACCAGTAATTTATATATTACTAGAATACAGGGTTTCTGTTTATTTTACCAATTAAAAATCTAAAAACAAAAATCTATTCTCACAATAATTTTGCCATCAAAAAACAGAAAAAAATATAATCTTGGACTAAAAGGTAGGACTTCAAATTGAATGAAAGTAGCCTTATTAAGAAAACTCACTATTGTCCTTATTTTTCTCATTTTCTGTGCACCAATAGAAGATCCATTTTAAACAGGCATATCTCCAAGGATCAGAGTTTAGAAACCACAGAGCTAGGTTATTCTTCTGTCCCTGATATCATCATAGCTCCGGAAAGCCTAGAAGCTGATAATTTTTAAAGTCAATATTCTAAGTCATTTCGTAGAATTAAAGGCTGATTTGAAATAAGAATAAAGAAACAAAAGCTTTCCAAGTGCACAAGTCTAGAGCAGCCCCTTCTGGTCCAGTCCAGCATACAGCTTACCAGGGTTGTGACATGTGATGAGCAGGGCCAGCAGCCAAAGTACAGGACACCCCCCCACACACACTCACCCTGAGCAGTGTGGACTGCAGATATTCCTGGCCGTAAGGCCAAGCTGACTTTCGAAGAAACTGGGAAATTTTAGATCCAGTCTGCTTTTCTAAGCACTTCCTAATTTATGCTCTATGTAAATACTAATGTTTAAAGAAATTGTCCTTTATAAAGGGGGAAGTTTGCCGTGGTGCAGGGAAAAAAGCTGGAACACTTGGCCCCATTTCCAATTCTACCCTCATAGCAATCAATCTGTCTTTAAATCTTGGTCCTTCCTAATGTGGGGATAACACCTACTTCATAGAACCACTGAGATGATAACCAGGTAAGCCAAGATTTAGAGGACAGCAAACACTATTGGGATCTTGAACTCATTTCTGATTCCAGTCTTAGGATGTGGGATCTAGAATCTGAATAATATGTCAAATGCTATGTTGAATCTTAAGACTTAAATGTAATGTCAACCTATGCAAAATTCTACCCATAATTTGCTCACAGAGCCTAGATGAGTTGGCCCTGTCCTCACTCTTGAAATAATATATTCCTGCTGTCCCTGGAAACCAAGGCATGGATACAGGGGGGAGGGAGAGAAAGGCAGTCATAGATCAAGTGTCTCAAATGTCAATAAATGGCAAAGGAGAGTTATGGAGCACATAAGAGAAGGAGGAGGCTCAGAATATAGGGCTTGGGATGCCCTTTGACCCCACTCAGAGAGGCCCAGTAATAAATCCAGAGGTGAGGGACATCTTTAGATATTGGAGCCATCCAGGAAAGCCATAGAGAATTTTCCAGCATCATAAACAGTTTGGAAAGAAAAAGATCTAATTTGAGAAGACAGGACAGAATGGTGGAAAAGGGAAAAAGCCCTTGGTAAGTTTTTTTGTTGTTTTGTTGCTGTTGGTTATTGTTTTATCTGAAAAACTGTATACCCTATGTTGGGCATTTAGAAAATTCTCAGTTGGACCCCTTCCGTAAGTCAGGAATCTGAGATAATAAGACCGATACTTCTCGCAGGGCCATGTTAAGCTGACTGCTACCTCAAAAATACTAACACCCAGCCACTCTGGCCACAGATGGCATTTAGGAGGCCTCATTCAAAACCACAGGACAAACTTGCCTTCCCACATGCCTGGATTCCACATCAGTGTACTAATCAGGATACGTAATGGTAGGTGCTGTAATAATCCCCCAAATCTCAATTGTTTAACTTAACAAAAGATCATGTCTCTTTCATGCCTAGTCCATTGCAGGTTGTGGGGGTGGAGTGGGAAGGTGCTTCATGCAGTGAGTGAGGGATCTAGGTTCCTTCAGTCTATATCTCAGGATTCTCTACTAGATGCTCCACATCCAGAAAGAGGGAAAATGGGAGAGATATGGTGGAATTTTAGAGGCCAGACCTGGAAATATGGAAATGGTGCACATCACATCCATCCACATTGATCAGATAGAATGCAGTCACACACCCTCACTCAAAGGAAGAATCCTTCTTATAATAAAAAATCAGAAAGGGAGAAAGTTTATAATATTTATAAAGAGGAGAAGACACTATAGGGAGTGCAAAGGAGGAAACAGAGACCCTGATGGGTACCTGAGGCACAAGAGAGAAAGGTAGGGCAAGTTAGAGGCGATTAAAAATGAATTGGGAACCTGGCTAAAAAGATTTCAGTGTGGAAAATGGATACATTTCATTTTCTATTTGTTAATTAAGGACAATAGAGTTCTCAATTTGCAAGCTAAAATGTGAACACTTAAACTGCAGAGGGAAAATAACAGAATTTGAGGTGTAAGCCACAATCTCTAAAATTCAGCTTATTTGTTGATTATGTAAAAAAGTACACACTAAAAAGAAATAGCACTATGGCCATTATTCAAATGCACATTGAATCAAAAATAAACTATCTCAGCATAAAGAGAAAAACTAAAATCAAAGGAATAGAACCTGCTTACGACCCTCTACTAGAAGCACCAAACTAAGGACAAGGGCACCAATGCTAAAATAAGAGAACATAATCATTTGCAACTCCTAGAATCTTTTCTGCATGACGCAATTCTGTATCCCCTTCCTCTCCTGGAATTTGAATATGCTGCAGGAAAGAGCACTGCATTTGGGATTGAAATGACTAAAATCAGGATGAAAATGGATCTGTCTCATTGGGTTATTATAAGGCTTAAACCATTAATCATATAAAGTGTTTGGCACAGTTTCTGGTACAACATAAGCAGTTGTTAAATGTTGACTATCAGTGTGTTATGAAACTACTTTTACATATGAGGAAACACAGTTTCCCAGAAGTATAGTGCTTTTCCCAAGCTCATGAAGCTGTCACAGCATGAAAATTTCCACACTACTAGTCTTTATCCTATGGCTTTCATCCAATATTTTGTATTGAGAATTTCTCAGTAAATATTGTGACAATAGTGGAACAAAGTCTTCCTATTTGCCCTTTAAAAGAGGGTAATATTATCTCCTTCCATAAACCCCTTGCTTGTCCATACTGACTCCAGTGCAACTATGTTGTGACTTCCAGAAGCAGAAGACTTTCTCTATGGAATTACTAATTCCCCAGTCTCCCACATAGACCGAATTAACACTGCTTAGTACTAGGGGAGATCATATTTCCCCATGATATTGAAACCCATAATTTTTGATCAATTAGAGGCTGGTTACAAAAAAACAATCAATTGATATTTAACTCACTGAGTCAGTAATCATGCTTTGGAGTCTCCCAGGGCAAATGATTTGCCATCTTTTGAAATTCACAAGAGGCCTTCAGAAAAGCCAAACAATGAATAGACTTTTTCTCTCTTCTTTTATCAAAGAATGTAATATTTGTTCCCATTCTTAGCATTTGAAATTTGAAGTTATTGAATACGAGACACTAGAAAGTATAGCAATTACTACACTGAGTTCAGTTACAAGGAAGGATGTTCCAGAGAGCTCCATGGGTTTTATTCTAAACTTTGCTATTGTCTGGAACGTGGATACTGTGGTCACCTCTATAGGAATACAATAAAAATTTGGCTGTAAAATAAGTACATCCACCACCATTGAGGAAACTTATACTATATAGATTCTCACTGTGTTCAATTAATCTATACAAAAACCTTATGATGTAAATATTTTATTCTCATCGTCAAGAGAAGTTCCTGGAGGCCCAATGAGGTTAAAGTGCCCAAGAGCAAGTCTTCAGGAAGGGGAAGCTCAGGGACTTAGGTCAGGCTAATTTTAAAGGCTCTGTCATTCCTACGAGGCCACCAATCTCTGTAGACAGGGCCACATGCAGGCCGATCCCTGCCTGAAACTTGGAAATCAGTTCTTCTGTTGGAAGCAGCCCACTGTCATAGAAAATCCACCCCAAGCTTGGAGCCAGACTGATACTGCTTGAGGGTCCACTCAGCCTCTTTATCCACTGTGTGACCTAGCATGAGGCATTTGACCTCTATTTCCTCTTTTGCAAAAAATAAATAAGTCTATTAGAATATTCAAATAATGTTATGAGAGTATTTGATTGGTATTTGGCCAAAATACAGCAGCCTCTTTCTAGGCAGTATGGTATAGTGGTAAGACTGCAGATCACCTGAAATCAAATCACCTGAGTTTGAGTTTTGACTCTATCCTTAACAGTCCTGTATGTAAATAAATCATTTGATCCCTGAATTTCCTCCTGTAAAAAATGGAAATATTAATAACCTCATAGGATTAATAATATAAGTATAAATGCATTAAAATATTAAAATATTTAGTATAGTGCTTGCTCCATAATAAGTACTCAGTATGCCATTATTATCAACTTTAGCTTTTTCAGAAATGTTTGCTTTTGCCTAATACCAGAGCTTCCTAACATGGCCTAAAATGCCTGTTTGGACTTCCTCCTCAGAATATCTCCTGATAAGAAATTACATTGTGAGTGTGCCCTGCTTCCCTATCCTGGTCTGTCTTGTTCTGGCATTCCCACCACCACTCAACCCCTAGCCATGACATGTGGTCTTAACAGAAAACATAATCAAGTCAATAGTGACTTACACAAGATCCCCATGAGGCAAGTTTCATTAAGCTTGTCCATTAGCTGCTTAAATATATTTACTTGGAGGGACAAGTGCATAAGAATGTAGGAAAATATATCTTTAGGCTTCATTATCTTCCCAGATATACTGCTCTTCATAAGTGGGAGAGCTGGGGTTGGGTTCCTTTCTTCTCAACTCTGATGACAGTTCACATCCTCATATCCTTGTAGCTTTCCGTTTTCAATGTCATGCTTCCTCCTAAGTCTCCATTGTATGGTGCAACATTAACCACAAATCTTGAGCCCCCTCAAGAGTGCTCCACAGAATGCTGAGTACACAGTAGATGGCCAATAAATACTTGTTCATGGTATTGCTAAGCATATTTTCCTTGAGAGCTATGGCTGTAAGTAGCATAGCTGTAGTGCAAACTCATTCAGGGTTAAATAAAATAGTCTTGCCTATTACCATTAAGCATATTTTCTTTCTATAATTTTGTCAAAGTCACCAATAATTTCTATGTTGATAAATCCAGTGGTCATCTTGACCTGTCACTGGTATTTTACATAGTTGGTTAACCTTCTCCTCCTCGATATGCTGTATTCACTTGGTTTCCAGTATACCACATTCTTGGTTTTCCTCCTGCTCACTGGTGGCTCCTTCTCAATTCTTCCCCCATTTTGGGGAGGGGGGGTGGGTAGAAGTGCAGGGAGAGAGATTGCACATGAGCAGGGGAGGGGCAGAGGGAGAATCTCAAAACAGCTCCTTCCCTAGTTCAGAGCCCAATGTGGGGCTTGATCTCAGAACCATGAGATCATGATCTGAGCAGAAATCAAGAGTTGGGCACTTAACCAACTGAGCCACCCTCCCCAAATTTTTAATGTTGAAGTTACTTGGTTCTTTTCTATTCTTCAGCTGCCCTCACTTCTTTATTGATATCATCAGATCCCATGTCTTTTCACACTATCTGTTTGCTAACAACTACCAGACTTTTTCTGAATTCCAGACTCAATAACCAACTGTCTACTTGAACTAATAGATACGTTGACATCAAAATGTCTAAAAACAAACTCCTGGTGGTCTTACTCTACCTCTTACAATGCTGACTGCACTTTGTCCTTGGCATCACTCTTGACTCATCTTCTCTCATACTCTACCTTCTCCAGTTTGTCAGGAAATTTTGCTGGTCTCACAGTATATCCAGAATATGGCTACTTCTAACTCCTAACCTTGGGGGCCACTATCATCCTTCCTGAATTACTGTAATAACCCTCTAACTGCTTCTATTCTTGCACACAACAGTCTATTCCCAACACAGCAACCAGAAAAACATCATGTTACTTTTCTGCTCAAAACCCTCTAATGACTCCCTGTTTCACTAAGAGTAAAAATTGTCCTTAAAATGGTTTACAAGACCCTGAATTATTTGGGCCCAATTATACTTCTGACCTCATGTCCTACCACTGCCCCACTCATTCACTCTGCTATAGCCACATTGGCCTCCTTGCTGTTTCTCAAACACACCAAGCGTGGTTCCACCTCAAGGCCTTTGCATTGGCTGTTCCCTCTGCCTGGCATTATCCAGACAGCCACATAGCCAGCTTATTTCTACAACTCCCTCTAGTCTTTACTCAACTGTCACCTTCTCAATGAGGCTTACGCTGACCATCTCAGTATCCATATCACCTATTATCTTCTGATATACCTTATAAGTTATTTGTTGTATTTAATATTTACTATCTGTCTCCCTGAAGTATAAACTATAGGCAGACAGAGATATTTGTCAGTTTTATTCACTGCTACGTTCCTGATGTCTACAACATTTCCTAGCACATAGAAAGTTCTCAATAAATATTTGCTAAGCTAATTGAATGAATTAATGGGGGAAATGTATTCTCAATGCCCTGACTTCTAAATGGATTTTAGATTTTAGAATGTCTACTATTGTAGACAGTAGCTGGCAGATTTTCTCATTTTTCTGCAAAAACAGACCATTCCACTTATGACATAGATACTCTAAATATGGTCCTCAGAAGTGTTTTACAAAATTGGTATTTGGTTACCAGCATCAAGTATACAGATTAGAGGATGTGAATCATAGTACATTTTTAAACTTTTGTTCAAATATATACCTAGGTTCAGAATTGCTTTCTATGCTTTTTATTCATTAATATTTTTGGATCCTTCTCCTTTGGGAGAGCAGCTTGGCATAGAAGTTAACAGAAAAAACTACGGAATTACATTGTGTAGGTTTAAATCTCTATTCTATTGCTTACAACTTTAGCTGTTATTTAACCTCTCTGTACCTTCCAGAGAAGGCATTCAAGTATAAAGTATGGTATAAAAAATTTATGACATGTGTTCCTCCAATTCAATTTGCACAGTTCTAATTATAGGAAGTTCATTACTCAGGTAGTTTGCTTCTTTGCTGCAGAGCAGCTTGTGTTACAAAGTTCAGTATACAATATTCAGCTAAAAGTCTAGCTTCCTGTGACTTCAAAGCACTGATCCTAGAATGGCCATTTCAGCATTTGGGAATACAAACTTCCCCTGCTACATAAGCTCCAAAAAAACTTTTCTTTTGTAACTTCTGTTGCCTGCCTTCCAGTTTTGAGCCTAAGTGTTATGCCCTCCTTATCTCATAAATGCTTTGGGATTAAGAAGATGTTGAATATTAGTATATCCCAGGCATTGTACCTGTACAATGCACACATTGGAGCAGAAATCAACTCAATGCTCATATTGAACGAGCTGCCAACACCCTCTCT
The DNA here is from genome assembly GCF_046562875.1 of Panthera onca. Lineage (NCBI taxonomy): Eukaryota > Metazoa > Chordata > Mammalia > Carnivora > Felidae > Panthera > Panthera onca. The sequence goes on from NC_138344.1 coordinate 51,056,858, forward strand.
CTGTGCTAAAAAGTAAACTATTTAGACAGGCAGCTCATTTGGGGCTGCTTTCCCTCCCATGGATACTTTGCTGCACATACTCCCTTTCCACATCTTCTCTTTCTTAATCACTCAGTAATGTTTCTGTAATAATTAGAGATATTCCAACTCTAAAATCTCATTATTCTAAATAATACACAAATTTTATCCTCAGTCTGCTTAATAGTTCAATCAACAATTTTTTTTGTCTCTCTATATATAATTGCAAAAATAAATTATAATTGCCCCACTCCTGAAGCTTTGGCCATTCTATTTTTTATGTCTGACTCACTACAAAAATGTCTTTTGGCAGCATTCACAGAAACTTGTCAATGAGACTCACTCAACAGAATTCTAGTGTGGGCCACAACAGACTTCTTGACCAGCTAGTTCACTGCCTCTGCATAGCAGAGGGACCTCTGCTTGGGAAAAGCACAAGGACTCTGAAAGTGAGATTGTCTGGCTTCAAATCCAGCTCCAGTTTGGAAGAAATGGGGAACCTATTTAAGTTCTCTGGCCTTCATTTCTTTAGTAAAAATAGAGATAATAATACTACCTAACTCAAAGATCTGTTGGGAGGATTAAATGAATTACTACATACAAAGCCATTAAAACTTCTGGGTACATGCCAAGGGCTCAATAAATGCTGGCACCATATGAAGAAGCCACTATCCTAGCTGTTGTTGTAAGAGAGAAAAGAAAGTTAAGACGTGACTTCCCTGCATGAAATGTGACTGCTTTTGAGGAAAAGATGAAAAATTGAGGAAAAAAAACCACAGGTAATACTTAAAGAATGTGTTAATAAGAACAGACTACTTTTGTTTTTTGGTTTTATTGTTTGTTTGTTTTTAAAGATTGTAAGGTTAATAGTCCATTTTATTCTTGTAAAGAATTTGTCACAATCTCTCAGCCAGTCTAATCTGCCACTCCTGTGTAATGCCCTGTAATCCCAAATCTGGCCAGTTCCATTCCAAGACATGTTATCTGGTCCCTGAACTCTCTTTATTTCTTTCTTTTTTTCTTTTTATTGTTGTTATTTTTTTTAAATATAATTTATTATCAAGTTAGCTAACATAGAGTGTATACAGTGTGCTCTTGGTTTCAGGGGTAGATTCCCATGATTCATCACTTACATACAACACCCAGTTCTCATCCCAACAAATGCCCTCCTCAATGCCCATCACCCATTTCCCCCTCTCTCCCCTCATCAACCCTCAGTTTGTTCTCTGTATTCAAGAGTCTCTTATGGGTTTGCCTCCCTCTCTCTTTGAAACTATTTTTTTCCCCTTCCCCCCCTCCATGGTCTTCTGTTAAGTTTCTCAAGTTCCACATATGGGTGAAAACATACGATATCTGTCTTTTTTCTGACTGATTTATTTCACTTAACATAAAAGCCCTCCAGTCCCATCCACGTTGTTGCAAATGGAATGATTTTATTCTTTCTCATTGCTAAGTAGTATTCCATTGTATATATAAACCACATCTTCTTTATCCATTCTTCTGTTGGTGGACATTTGGGCTCTTTCCATGATTTGGCTAATGTTGAAAGCACTGCTATAAACATTGGGGTACATGTGCCCCTATGAATCAGCACTCGTGTATCCTTTGGATAAATTCCTAACAGTGCTATTGCTGGGTCGTAGGGTAGTTCTATTTTTAATTTTCTGAGGAAACTTCACACTGCTTTCCAGAGCAGCTGTACCAGTTTGCATTCTCAACAACAGTGCAAGAAGAGTTCCCATTTCTCCACATCCTTGCCATCATCTGTTGTTTCCTGAGTTGTTAATTTTAGCCACTCTGACTGGTGAAACTTGAAGTTATCTTCAAACTCCCCTCTTCCTAACCTTCTATATCTAATCAAATACCAAATTCTGCCATTCTTATCCCAATCATTGTTTTAAATCCCTCCCCTTCTTGACATCCTCCTTGCCATAGCATCCTGTGCTCCTCATTGTTGTCTGAAGTGTAATCCTAAAAATCATCATCACCATCATCATCATAGTCTCCTTTTTTTAAATAATAATCTCCTTTTAAAAAGCTTCTAATGACTCCTTAGAGATAAATTATTTGGTTTGGCTAACAAATTATCTGACTATCCAACTCCAACCTGCATCAGTACCATCTCTTGCCAGTCACCTTACAGCAACCTCAACACAATTACACTGAACCTCTCCCTGTGCCCTAAGGAGATCAGACCCTTGAGTGATTTTCTGCCATTATATATGTCATCCCTGTTCCCAACCATGGCAACATCTACTCATCTCTGTTAGCCTCAGCCCAGTCGACTTCTTTAAAATGAGGCTTTCCAGACCTGCCATGTGCCTAATAACACTTCCCATCTTCTCACTAAACTTGAGTCTTATTTTTTTGCATAATTAATGAAATATCATATGCAAATTACCTGGTATTAGGTTTGTCATAAAACAGGTGCAACATAAAAGGTAGCATTTATCATTATTAATGATTCCTGTTGTACAGAAACCAAATGTGAACCACCTAGATGCCCTAGACCTGACCACCCAGAGCTAGTACAATAAACAATTGTTGAAGGAAGGAGGGAAGGAAGGAAGGAAGAAGCAAGCTGGGGCATCTCACTATAAAAAATTTTAAAAATGAACATTAAATATTTTTTTCATATCTTGTATAAGGGAAGGGAGGAAATATTTATACCAAAACTTTGGTGAATATAGTTACTACAGTTTAACATCAAAGTTAGATGTGAGCTTCCAGAAAGAAAACAATGGGGAAAGGATAAATGGTTCCCATGATCTGATTTTTTTTAGAAAGTACACCACTTAATCAAGAGAGACAAACATTCCTGGAGGAGTTTTCTATATGAATATTACATAAGTAACACTGAAAAGTATGGATATTTCCTTCTGCAGTTTAAAAAAGAAGCAAAAAATTACCCCTTTTGAATTTTCTAAATATCAATCCTCAAAAAAATAAAATCCAAGAGCAGTGACAAATTCTAGGCAGAAGCAGTTAGTGAAAGACAGGAACTTCCACAGAGTTGGAAGGAAAGGATGAGCATGGTTGGCCTGAAGGAAGGACAATCAATGTCCTGAATGAGAGCAGGGTAGTGGATGCTGCAGGAGTGGTGTCAGAATAGGAAGGTGTCCTCATCAAGGTCCACTCCCCCCCACCACCAAGTTGGAATCATGCTAACAGCTAGATAATACATAGAGTAAGGAGGGGAGGCATTTTCAACACAGGGCCTTAAACAATAATGAGAAGTTATATGTAAGTCAAACAGATTTGGGACTCTCTTCAGTGACCTCATTTGGTATCACAAGAACTAAAGATTAGAATGAGCTACAGGCAGCGCCTGGCTGGCTCAGTATAGCATAGGACTCTTGATCTTGGGGTTGTAAGTTCAAGCCTCATATTGGGTGTAGAGATTACTTTAAAAAATAGAATGAGCTATAGGCATAGAAATTGGTTAAACATGTGTTTCTGGGTGGCCTCAGTGATAAGATAATCCATCTCTGTCAAAATAATACCTGGGAAAGTGGATAGGTATTATCAGGCCTGATTCACCAGATAACAGCTACCTGGCCAGCCTCATTTCTGAACACTCCCAGCCTCACCTGATGCTCCAGCAATACAGTCATCTTTCTCATCTCTATGCTTCATATGTACATTTCTTTCCTTTTGAAATGATCCTCCCTTCTCCCCTTTTAGCTCCTACTCAACTCTTCACCCTCAGCTCTGGGTGTCACATTCAGGTAGCCTCTCCTCCTTCTCTCACCCCAGAGGTCTCCTGCCCCCATAACCATCTGTATATGCCTCCTTGTTTCTGTCTTTCTCATAAGCTTCTCTAGGACAGGAACCAAGACTTACTAAACTTGGTTTCCCTAACACATTGCTTGATACAGAATAGTCAACCATTAAATGCCAAAGGGAAGAAGAAAGAGAGTTTGAGAATCACCTCAGGTGATTCAGTCTCAAAGAGTTTCAGAGCGTGATAGGGCTTCTGAGAATAATAGTATGACCATGGAAGGAATAGTTATGAGAAAGAATAACAACAATGCTGGCACTTGACTTGGCAAGGTGGGTATCATTAAAACAGCTCATGAAGATGAGAGGGAAATATCAGCATTAATACTACAGATCTGAAAATCATCTGCCATGAAGCAGCAGCTGAAACACTGAGAGAAGATGAATTGTACTTTCAATTTCACCCTAGTGAGCAATTATCCTTTGACTATGATCTTCCCATCTTTTTTCCCTTCATTTGGGGACCAATACCACAGAATCAAGGTTAAATTCAGGATTCTTAGCTTTATTTGAGTAAGGCTCAAGCCTCCTCATGTTACTCACCAATTCAGTCCCCTCTGCTCCAGGAAATTCACATACCATGCTCTGAGTCCCTGTTACAATTGCCCCCTTGGTGGTATTACTCAAGGTTCAGCAGAATCCTTAAGGGATCTTTTCCTTAACTTCAAGGTCCATCTGCCTCATCCTTGGCTAACTCCCTCAAGGCCCAAACTCAAAAGTACAAAAAGCTCCTCTAAACCTAAGAGCCCCATCCTTTGCTGCATGAGTACACGTTTTTTCTACTCAATCAGAATGCAGAACTCCTTGAGGACAAAAGGAGTTTTCTTCTTTTGTCCCCACTGACTCTAGGCAAAAACATTCAGACAATTAATATTTAGGATTGGTGGGAGGGTAATAGCTTGTTATTGAACTCCTGGGGCAGCTTCCAGATCATTGTTTCTCTGCCAATATCAATAATCTCTCCTATTCTAAAGCTCAACATTATCCACTTCTTTCTCTCCATCCTGAAAGTTTCAGGATGGTGATTGTACCTTCTCCCTTATGATTCTAGGTCTGATCACATAATTCTCTGTATATTTCTTTTTACTGAAGTATAATTACTATACAATGTTATACTAGTTTTAGGTGTAAAACATATCAATTTGACAATTCTATACATTACTAAATGCTCACCATGGTAAGTGCAGTCACCATCTGTCACCATACATTATCACAATATTATTGACTATATTCCCTATGCTGTACTTTCATTGCCATAACTTATTTATTTTATAACTGGAAGTTTGTACCTCTTAATTCTCTTTATATATTTCATCCATCCCTCCACCCATCCCCTCTGGCAATCATCAGTTTGTTGTCTGTATTTAAGAGTCTTTTTGTTTATTCATTTGTTTTGGTTTTTAGATTACACATATAAGTGACATTATATGGTATCTGCCTTTTTCTGACTTATTTCACATAGTATAATACTCATAGGCCCATAGATGTTGTAGCAAATGGCAAAATCTCGTTCTTTTTTCTGTCTTAGTAATATTCCATTGTATATACATAGCACATCTTCTTTATCCATTCATCTATTGATGGACATTTGCACTGCTTACATATCTTGGCTATTGTAAATAATGCTGCAATAAACACAGGGATGCATATGTCTTTTCAAAGTAGTGTTTTTATTTTTCTTGGATAAAAACCTAGTGGTGGAATTACTGGATCATATGGTATTTCTATATTTAATTTTTTGAGGCAATTCTATACTATTTTCTACAGTGGTTGTACCAGTTTGCATTCACATCAATAGTGCATTGATGGGACTGGATGATGGGGTTCATCTCTCCCAATGAACCTGCTTATCTCTGTCAGCAGTCATTCCCACTGTAGCTCTTAGAGTTTTTTCCTTCTGCGAACAATGAGAGTGGCAGCATGAAGTTTTCAATGGTATTAAGCAGATGAAAAGAAATTATCTAGGAAAGTCCCAGCTCATAATGTGTTCTCCTTAAGGTAAACTTCTCCTTCCCTCCCTTTTCCCTCTGAGAATGAGGAACAAATTCTTCCTGAAGCAGCCATTTTAACTTTGAGTATCTTTGACTATTCTCTGTCTGGATTCTCTGTCTGAATCAAAATCTGTCTCCCAGGGCTCCTGCCTGGTGGTTCCTGCTCAGCTGCCTGGAGCATTAAGAATAGGAGTAACCCCCTTCCCCAGGGTAGCCTGTCAGCAATCTTCAGACAACTCACATAACCCTGGAGTTGTTTCTCCTCCAGACTGACCACCTTGACTCCTCTTGCTGTCTCAAACATATGATGTAGTAGCCATGTTAGTCTCCTAACATACTCCAGTGTACTACACAATACACAGTAAATTCTGCCAGAACACCAGCCTGTTCAAAATTCCCCAGACCACAATGAGGACATTTTCTGGGGTTAACAATTTTCCTTGCTCCAAACTGGTTGAAAAATAAGTCTTTACTTACAAATCAAACTCTACAAGGGAGGGAAAGAAAAAAAAGAAAGAAAGAAACTAGCTCCTAGGACTGTAAGAAATAGCAATACCAAGTGAATGGGGATCTTTCTTTTTTTTTCAAGAGTCTTGAATCCTGAGGGCTTGTCTTGTTCTTTTAACTAGAAAGTTTGAGTCTTGATCCATTAATCCAGAGCTAATAAATGTCTGGTGGCAATTTGCCAGTTTGAACTCACTACTGCGAGCTTATTCATTATTAGGAAGTAGCGATCTCTGTGGGGAAATGCTTGCAAACAGGATTAACAGAGCAAGGGGAGGGCAAAGCCTTTGGTGAAAAATGTGCCCATTGCTAATCAATGGCCAACAGCTTCTTGCTGCAATGAGTTGCAAAAAGCAATCGTAACTCAGTGATCTTCACGTTTATCATTTGCCAGAGCAGGGAGTAGACTTTGTTACACTGGCTGAGTCAGGATTTGTAGAACTTTTCCACCAAAGTGCCTGATAACAGTAGCCAATAACCTCATGTCCCTAGGGGGTCCAAAAACAGAACCAAAAAGCCCAAAATGTAGTTGAAGTCTCCTGTTTACTCTTTAACATTCATGTAAATTTAGCATCTTATTCTACACTATTCCGACATTGATCTTAATATAAAAAGAATAGATTTCCCCATATCTCCATGTTATTCTCTGAGCCTCCAGCTCATGAACCATGCCCTCAAGGGGTTCATGTGCTCCAATTCAAGAGAGGAAGCTGGACCCCACTCCAAGAAAGCAACCACACACCCCCAGAAGCCCAAGCAAGATAGGCTTGGAAGTCTCATGGCCACTTCAGTGGTCAGTCCTTACCCAGACCTATAGGTTTCTTCATTCCAAAAGGAACTACACCAGAGAGGGTACCACCCTGTAAGACCTCAGTATTGAAGACAAACAGCTCCGCATTTATGTAACATGTGATGGGAGGCTACCTAACCTCCCCAAACTCGTTTACTCACTAGAGGAATAAATTTAGCAGTATCTACTGCTTAGGCTGTGCTGAGGACCAAATCAGATCATGTGTATAAAGTGTTTACCACAGTAAGTGCAACAAGAATGTTTGTAATCATTATATTGGGTGGTATTACCAGACACCTAAGGGTTCCACAAAACCCTGCCTTCATGTCCTAAAGAGAACCCTGGAAGTAGATACTTAAATACCAAGAATCAAGTTTTGGTTCTGCCATTAGATAGCGATGCAGTCATAAAATGAGTGATTTGAACGGACCCCAGGCTTCCTCATCTATGAAAATGGGAACGATACCTGTTAATAGGTTATTCACTGTCATTGTGAAGATTACATGAAATGGTATCTACATGAGAGTATTTGGTAAAATTAACACAAATACAAGCTAAAATCCACTTTCCTCTTCTTCAAAGATATGCAGCTTTTCAGTGTTAACTATTTAAGAGTTTTTGGTACACAGGAGAAACAAGGAAAAGATGTGAATAAAGCTGTAATCTGAGCAATGGAGATGACTTCTGCCAACTGCTAACTTCTTCTCCCTCCAGAGCAACATACAACAATCATAATAATGACAATGTTGAGCCCACCACATGCCAAATATTATGTTAAATGCTTTATCTACAACCTCTCATTTAATCTACGTAAACTGTATACAATTATCATGCCCCATTTACAACTAAAGAACTGAAATGCAGAGCAGATAAGAAACATGCCCAGATTGGTAAGGCTGGGATTAGAACCAAATCTTGGTAACTCCAAGCCTAAGCTTCTAACCATTATGCTCTGCTATCCCACACTTCAAAGGGGCAAAGACCTGCTTATTTACTAATCCAAAATGAAAGGAACATATTCTGGAATTTTCTCTTGAGTTCCTTTAAAATCTCTGGCTAATCCTATCTGCACTTGGCCAGCATAGGCTGAGGCTGTGATTTCAGACTTACTAACTAATAATGTCAGAGAAGGGGTAAGACAGAATTTCCATGCCTTCCCCTTTCTTCTTAGGCGCCAGCAGGTCTAAGATGCTGTCAGGTTAGAGTTACCTTGTCAGGATCTGAATTCCAGCTCTACTGATGATCAGCTACATGACCCTAGGCAAGTTACTTCCCTAAGAGTACAATAAACTTTTATCATATGTAAAATAAATAAAAAAAATTATAGTCTCTACCTTGTAAAAATGGCCAGGAGGAATAGCTGAGGTTATATGAAGTGCCTAATACAGAGAAGGTGACTCATAAATAGTAGCTATTATTATTCATTATTATTTTTATAATGAGGCAAAACCTTTCATAAAGTAAACCAAGTTAAGTTTTTAGATGTCACATTATATGAAATTTAAAATCTTGAATACGCTTTCTGTCTTTCCAAAGCATTAAGCAAATGTGAGCAGCTGTCCAATAATTTATGTCAGTTCACACACAATGGTCTCAATCTAAAAGATTTTACATCTTCTTTCCAATCAAAACCTTCCCTGAAATGGTTAAATTCTGATAGGGAAAAGAAAACCATGTGGGTTAGCAGAGTAATCTCCTGGGAGCATTAAAATGATTCTTGAATAATTTTCAAACCTAATTGTATTTGCACTTCCCACTGTTTTAAAGCCAAATCAAAATTCATTGGCAAACAACAGAATCTTGCCAGGATCTTATGATTTATCATGTGAAATTTCATCATTCTCAGCAAGTAGCAAAGTAATATGGGTTCAAAATTCCTGATGATTTGTTTGTTCACTCTAAGAAAGAGGGACCAAGGAGAGTCAATCATTAGGACTCCTGGACTTGAAGTGGTAAGCCCCTAATAGGAAGGCATAGGAAGAATTGCCAGAAAACTCCAGAAGACAAAGAAAGGTGGTATACACTAACATTAAGTGCAGGACAATCTTTCAATTCCTGTTCCTACAGGAGGCAGTAATCATGACTGAATAAATCTTAAAAATTAAGAAAAAGGATTAAATTGAGGAAGACCTGTGAAGTGGCCCCAGAGGCTTCTAAACTGTTCTTGCCACTTCCCATACAACCTTGCCATTATTGCCAATAGCTTCTAGGCAGAGTGTGAAGGGTGGGCAAGAGGCTAGAAGGAAGATTGGAAGGGGGACTCAGATGGCTACACTGATCTCAGCAACAGATACCATACCCAGTGTTCCCACATGACTGAGACCTCAGCCTCCCCTGACAGAGAAGATTTCTCTTGACTAAATGAGACAGTCAGCCAATTTACCTAAAACAAGGACTAGTGTAGCACTTTTCAAAGACCCACAACCACTTACCAAAGCCACCTGCTCCTAGACAAGCAGTATAGGTAGAGAAGCAAAGAGCTCAGACTCCAGAGCCCAACCACTTCTCTACTGGCTTCTCTAAGACAAGTTACTTAACCTGTCTGAGCCTTAGTGTCTCCATCTGAAAAATGGAACAAAGAATAATAGTACCCACGTCACGAGGGTTATGGTGACAAATAAATAACTAGATGTTTAGAATAGAATAATGCCTGACACAGAGTAGGTGCTTAATACCTTTTATTATTCTAAACAAGCTATCCCTTTGGTATATAATTACACAGCTTACTTACAGCTCACTAAGTGTTTTTCAGGTTCTCATTAAAATCTCATGACAACCCACGGAGGTCTGGCAGATACCATTATACCCATTATATAGATGGAGAACCCATGGCGCAGAGAACTTATGTGGTTTACCCAAGGCCATGAACCTAATAATCATCAGAGGGGAGACTTGAGCTCAAGGGTTTGGGTTTCAAGTTTAGAGACTTTCCTTTTATGCAAACAGCTTAAGTAAATCACACAGCTTACTTAAAATTTTGGCTAGAAAATTACCCTAAAATGAACACTTTCATTTTAACCCTGTGCCACTTAGATATTTTAGCTGGTGATTATTCATTCCACGAATGGGCTCACATATTTACACTGTGGTCTTAACTCTCAGCTGATGGGGAACCCTGTCAAGGGGCAGGCTGTCACAAGAGTCAGATCCTGTCCATTTTCCATTTGCTTTCTTGAATTTGAAGTGCTCCATCATCATGTGGGATAGGACCAAAGCCAGTAGGCAAAAAACAGCTATGGGAAAACTGGAGTTATCACTTTTAAACAAATGACCATTCTGACCAGAACCACCACACCTGAAGATTTACACAAACCATTCCTGAACTTTCATGTGTCAACACAAGCAGCCCTGTAATAAGCTCTCTCTGCCGAATAAAATTCTCTCTGCACCACCAATTAGATTACACATGCCCAAAAGGCAGACTAATCACAACTTTTCAAGTGGCCAATGATAGTACAATCTTGCAGCTAAACAATCAGTTACTCTCAGCCAGTTGGGGAATGTTACCCGAGCAGGTTCGGATTGCTCAGATTTGCAAATACAACAGGTGAAAATAGAACTGGTAACAGCTGGTGAGTGATTATTCACAGAAACTCCTGATCTAGACAGGAGTAAGTCATATAAAAGAGAAGAACAGAAAAGGAGATGCCAAAAAAGCATTTGGTCCTCGAGTTCTCTGAAGAGGAGCAGATGGGCATAATCAATTACCTAAATAATTCAGAAGAGAGAAAAGGCTGCTTTCACCTGAATTATCCAGATAATTTTTAAAGATATAGTCTTGGTAAGAGTTTTCTTTTCATCCAGATGAACTGCTTATAATTCCCTGGTTCATCAAATAATTTACTTCTTCATGAGCAGACCTGCCATACACAACTACTATAACCATAGAGATAACTGCTCCTGGTGATGTCCTTTCTCTTACATTTGCACTTCAGGAAAGAATTGGTTTCAAGCCGAGTCCTTTTTTCTCCTTTGTGTACTGGTAAGCTTTTCCTCTGGAAATAAACTGGGCTGGCTGTCCCTTTGATCCCATTGTGCGATTCTATCTCGTTCATCAAGCTTTGGCACCTGACCTGTTACAAGGGTATAGAAAATAGTACAATTTGAGCATTTCAAAGTGCCGGTTTTCTATTTTAAAAAGGGGGATATTTGACAGCCACCTTCAGATCCACTTGCTTATCTGGGTTACGTCTTAACAAATTTTTGTGAAAGCATACCATTTATTCACCAAAATTGGAAAAAAAATGAACAATGGTGAGTTCATATCCCAGTGAATATGGCTTAAAACATCCAAATCTATAGCAAAAACTGACAGAAGGAGTATCATCATATCAGTGTTACATCAGAAAATGGCCCAGGCCTGAGCTTCCACACCCTGTCACAAAAAGGACCACAACAGCTGGGGAGAGAGCTTAGTTTTATTTTCCAGAAGATTGTAGCTACTTTCCTACCAGTCCGCTGTGTGGGTAGATTAGAAACGACATAGACATTTCCCTGGCCAGAAACCTCTTGGCTCCAACTTCATCAGGGACGATTGATCAGCTTTTACTGATTACAGGAAATGGCTGTTAACTGGGTGGATAAATAACACATCTGGAGGCAGAGGTCCTAACATGATTCAGAACACCCTCCCGTCTGACTCTCCTGTATAACACAGTGGAGTACAAGTGCTTTCTTCCTGCATGAGATGCTTACCGTCCGTCCTTATCTCTTCATCAGACACAGAGAGCTTGTAATTTCAGGCAACATGAAATACCAAACATCAAAAAATGGTAATTTTTGCAATAAATATTTTCATAAGACAAAGCACAATCAATGAAGCCAAGGTGTTTGTCCCTCTGTGATTTAGACTGAGATAAAATTCTACTCTCGACTAAAAATTTTTCTCTTGCTTCCAATCAAATGCAATTTTAACTCTATTGATTCTACTCATTTAAGAACACGGTAATACCTTTTCTTCATCAGTTTTAACATTTTTGAACCCTCTCTTGCAGATGCTAACCCTGAGAAGAATCTTCCTAGGTGACATCACTGTTACACTGTTACTGTTTAAACTTGCACAAAGCACTTGGAAAACAATTTGGCCTTTTGCTATACTGAGAATACACACTGCAACTCACTGTTGATAATCACACTTTTGCTTCCATTTGCTTGTGCTTCTGATTATAGCTCAATATGTTTTCATTCGGTTTGTAGAGTGCCCCTTTTTAGCCTCTAGCTGCTGGATGACACCATCTGTGATTGCCAAGGAAATTAAATTAAATTAAGTTAAAATTCAATCAACAGAAGATTGTTGCTTCTATGACTTTACTAGGAACCTTGAGAGCATAAGTGTCTAAATGCCTCTCTTAATACAGAAACGGGCCAGCTCTGCTATAGCAACACTGGCCCGTGGTTTAAGACTCCCCCAGATCCAGGGGCCAGTGATTGACCCTTTCTGTCCCACCTCGCATGGACTGCAGCAGCTGGGAGACAGATTGCTCTGCTTCAGCAGTCTTTCTTGGCTTAGGGAAATCTTTGTTTCTTACCAAAAAGAAACAAAACAAAACAAAAAGAAAGCTTTAAATTTATGCAAAAAGAAAAGATTGTTAACTTGTATAATATCTTATACCCTCTACCAAAATAAATTCAACGTGGATTAAATGGTTTTATTTTACAAATAAAAATAAACTATAAAAATGATTTTTAAAGAAAAGCAATATGTTGATCTCAGAATTTCTAAGCATTAAAAACACCAAGAGAAGTATTGATTGAGTTGAATATACCAAATTTGAAAAAGTCATATCAAATAACATAAACAAAATGCAAATACAAATTAAAAAACTGGGGGAAAATGTAACATTTATGATGCAACCTTAAGAGAAATATAAACACATACATATGCAAGTGTATATATAAACTCATAAGAAAATAAGTAAAAATATTCCATTTATGGGCAAAGTACATTAATAGAAATTAACAAATGAAAGAAATACAAATAGACAACAATCCTTTCAAACTCATCTTTTTTCCAAAACCCAACACATGCACACACATACACACATTACAGAAACAATGAGAAACTCTTTATTATGTAGCAAACTAACCAAGTCTCAAAAAAATTTATGTTAATTTGGTGATGACACAGTAAAATAAGAACTTTTACATACTGCTAGCAACCTGTAACATGCCACCGTCTTCCTAGAAGTTAACTTGACAGCATGTATGGACACCTAACATATATGGAGAGAAATTTATCTCAAAGAAAAAACCACAGATAAGCATAGAATTTGTAGGGAAGGGTTTGTCGTTTCATTTATAATATAAAAAATGGAAAAATACTAACTACCAATCTGGCTACATAAATTATATTACAAACACAAAATAAAATATGCACTTTAAAGACATGTAATTTGGGGTGCTAGGTGGTTCAGTTGGTTGAGTATCCAACCCTTGATTTTGGCTCAGGTCATGATCTCAAAGTTTGTGAGATAGACTCCTGCGTCAAGCTCTGCACGGACAATACGAAGCCTGCTTGGGATTCTCTCTCTCACCCCCTCTCTCTGTCCTTCCCCTGTTCTCTCTCTCTTTCTCTCTCTCTCTCTCAAAATAAATAAATAAATATTTTTTAAAAAGAAAGAAGAATGTAATTCTATGAAGAAATTTTTACCATATGACTGAAAGCAGGATGAAAAATTATGTATGTATGTACATTTTTATATATGTGTATTTTGACTCAGGTTTTGTTTCAATATTACATAAAATGGTTAAATATTGTACATTGTATACATAATATATGCATAACTACATATGCAATTACAGAGATTGATAAAAAGAAAAAATGCTAAGAGTAATTATTACTGAATGGTGGGTACACTTGTCATTTTATTAATCCTTCCATTTCTGTGTTTTTCAAAAATTTCTAAAATAAGATAATATTACTTTATAATTTTAAAAGTAACAAATGTTACTTTTAAAAGGGGGGGGGGGCTTGCTTTTCCAGTCTCTCCCAAATGGCAGAGGTCTTGTTCTCTTGCTGTGTAGTGAGGTGTATTTCATTACCATTTCCCATAACCATGGTATAATTATCTTCTTAACCAGTTCATGACAGGAAGTGCAAAGACTCACAGTAAGGCAAAATACCAGTAAAAATTTCCCAAGAGGAAAAAACTAAGTGGTCAAGCCAGGAAATGTGGTTTGCATTATCATATGTGGCTTCCCATTCTGCCTTCCCCACCTCCCTTCTCCTCTGGGCTGCCCTTCATCCTCCACCAACACTTCACTTGAACAAGTGTATTCAGATTTGGAAAGAAGATATTCCCATCCCATTCCCTGTTCCTACTTCATCACTTAAACCTTCACTCCCCAAAACCTTAGGCTCCCACAGGTAAGCTATCAGCATAGCATTCAGAAACACACATGTTCAGAAAGACCAAGAAGAGTTAATTATTTTGAATACTGATACTTCCAAAATAGAGAACTATCATAATTATTATAACAGGTACCATTTATTGAGCACTAATAACGTACTGCCACTCTGTTAAGTATTATCTCATTTTTATATGTATTATTTCATTCTTAAAACAACCCTGTTGGGGCGCCTGGGTGGCGCAGTCGGTTAAGCGTCCGACTTCAGCCAGGTCACGATCTCGCGGTCCGTGAGTTCGAGCCCCGCGTCAGGCTCTGGGCTGATGGCTCGGAGCCTGGAGCCTGTTTCCGATTCTGTGTCTCCCTCTCTCTCTGCCCCTCCCCCGTTCATGCTCTGTCTCTCTCTGTCCCAAAAATAAATTAAAAAAAAAAAAAAAAAAAAAAAAAAAAAACAACCCTGTAAGTTAGGCACACATATCCCCATTTTACAGATAGGCATTTGAAGCCCAAAGAAGACAAGTAACCTGACTAGTCTACCAGTCATAATCTAAATTCAAGTCAATGCCAGTGTCTATACACTAAAACTCCACACCATATTACCTACAAATAAGATGGAAAAGCATGCATTTAAAACCAACCTGGATTCAGGCTCTGCCATTGAATTTTGGTATTTAGAGGGGAGACTTGTTTATTTTCATCTTCTCTTCCTCTTTTTCAGTATATTGTTACTGTTATGATTTGCAGCTTTATTCTCCCATCTTCCACCATCTGCTAACCAAATCTTAGTTTTAGAAATTCACATACTAGACCTCCAAAAGAAACTAAAAACTTTATGTAGTTCAGGAGGATGAGGCTTGTTATTCTTATTTTATGGATGCATCCACTAAGTCCCAAGACAAGTCTCTATTATTAATAAGTAACAGAGAAAAGCATGAAACCCAAGTATCTTGCAACATTTTCCTCACAGCTAGCAATATATGCAACATTAAGGGTTTTCACTATAAACAATGCAAGTTCTTCTTCCATTGCTGATAAACCTTATACTATTTACATACAATGTGGTCTCTACATGAATTGAACTAGCTTTATTTTGGAAATCCAATATTCTTTCTGCAGTCTCGTTTTTTCCATGACTTACCACTCTATGATAATAGCTATATTCCAGGTGTAGTCATGAGTTCTTTATGTATATAAATTTATTTAATGCTCCAAATATCCTATGAGAGAGGCACTATTATTATACCCACTTCACAGACAAGGAAACTGGGGCCAGGGTTTAAATAACCTGCCAAAGTGTCAGACCTGGGATTTGAATCCACTACACTGGTCTCTCTACAGAAAGAAAAAAAAGTGCATGGAAACTTGGAAATTGTACCTTATATAATGGCCAGAGCTATAATTTTAGTACTATTTACAACACTATTGCTTAAAGATGCAGAAAATCTGGAACAAGTCCAAGGACACATAATGAAAATTACTAATATTTGAAAAATGGAACATAGGTTAAGAGAAGTGGAACTTTTTAAACCTTATAAAGAGAAGACTGAAGGGAAAGTTAATAACTCTTCAAAATAATGAATGATTATTATAGAGAGAATGGTAATTACAGTTATTCCCACTCCATAGAGAAGAATGTAAGAGAAAACCAGCTTAAATCGCAGAAGGAGGAAATTAAACCAACTATAAGGAAGAACTTCCATTAGTTAGTATTTTCTCAATTATGAAGGTCAATTTAACCAGACTTCCTTTAAACTGCCAGTTCAAGCATTCCCTCTAATGAGGTCAAGAATTCCTTTTCAAATCTCCAATGATTAAATGGTACTCAGGACAAAATTAGTTTCAGGTGTTTTATTTCATTTCCCAAATCTTTGACAATCAGATACCCATACCAGGTTATGTTGAAATCCACAAATGTGAACATATGATTAGTCAGACTATATGATTCCCTGAATTATCTGCTTAGAAAGCGCTCACATAAATCAACAACCCAGGATAGATATGGCATCACTTTCTTGAGATCCCGGTGGACAGAAGCAGATACCCATTTGTCTGGGCACTTGATAGAGCCAAGCCCAGAAGCAAGGAGGTGAGCTGCATTGACCTCTTGTGGTTCCTTCCTACAGGATGATTCTATAACCTCCTACATTTAGTCATCCATCCCAATAAAGCTTCATTGTTAGAACCCACGGTTTCTTCACAATGAAAAGAATAAAGTAAAGAAATGGTATAGGTACGAACTGTTGATGGGTCAGACAAATTGGACTTAGAGCTAACTTTAAAGGATCTTATTATGTCTCTAGTTCAGATTTCCTCAGTGTGATCCTTAAACTACCTTGCATTAGAATAGCTCTAGAACTAATTTGCCAAGAATTAATCAGAATCTTTAGAGGAAGTTCCCAAGAATCTGCCTTTTAAGCACTTTGCCCACACATTTTTAAAAATGTACACTAAGCTCTAAGAACCAATGAGATTCATGTCTAACACCTTCATCTCACAAGTGAGGAAACAAACCTAAAGAAACTAATGTTTGCACCCCTAGTTACTAGAAAAATAAGGAATGGAATCAGATATTCCTAATAAGCTAATGAATTTCTTATCTACCTGGGAGCATTAAAAATAGATTTTTAGAAAATACCTTGTATAATATACACTTGGTATAAAAGCAATGATCAAACAAGTTTTGTCTCTCTAAATAATTCTATTCTTTGCCATGGAGAAAAGTACCAGTGGCCTATGTCTCAGTTAAGTTGTCTGGCACTGCAAATAACTGAATCTCATCTCCAAGTTACTTTAACTATGAAGAAATACATTAGCTCATCCTAGAAGCAGTCCAGAGGTGAAGCACACTTCAGGGGTCAATTGATCCAATGGTTCAACCCCATCATCTGAGACTCCATTTCATCATCTCTCCACTTTGCCATCCAGATCATTAGGCTAACCTATCAATTCTCTCTTAGGGGAACAACTTCTTTCTGTGAGTCCCAAGAAAGATTTTCCTTGACTTTCTTTGGCTCAAGTAAGTGTAAGCTTATCCATTCCTCAACCAATTACTAGCAATGAAACTAAAAACACAGTAATTGGCTCTAATGATCAGCTGGTATGGAATGGAGGTAGGAGAGTCAAGCACAGTTTCCAAACAGCCTGACAATACAAATGGCTAGAGAAACTTTCACACCATCCCCAACAAGGGTCAATCCCCAAACAGAAGTCACTCAGGGGTCTTGCTTTTACCAAATACTTTCCCCACACCTCACATTAATGCAGCTATTTTCCATTTTCAGGATGTGCTAAACAATTTCATCTTGGGACAAGACCTTTCTGGCCCATACCCACAACCTACATTCATGACCATTGACTCAATGCTGTAGGGAGAGAAAGGCATGTTTTCTCATCTATATATAACAGGGTCCCAAGTATATTTAAATATATTCATGTGCAAAGAAAAATGTAATTTCTTTGTTTTCACATTTGAACTAATCTTCCTCTCAAGCCCACAGCACCCAGGACAGAAGAGGTAAGAGGGGTTAAATCTGGCCCAATCTAGTAAACTCAAAAGGACCATTATGGTTTGAGCAGGTATTTTAGATAACCATGTCACCTTGTGTGGTTTAAAGACACAATATTTCACATTTCCTCTTATTCTTCTTCAAAATGGTATCTGGATATACAGAAAGACCTAACTGCAGAGAGAAGACAGCAACTTTCAGTCCACGTGGCATCCCCCCACCACCCACCTTGAGCGTCTTTCACACAAGGGCCTCTCAAGAACATACCGACTCCTCCACTCTCCCTCTGACCCACTCATTCTCTTGATGATCCCTCTGGATCCAGGAGCAGTGGGCTTCCTCCTCTTTCTTCCCATTGGAACAGAACTCCCCCATGTTCTGCTCTCCTCCTCCAGAGGTAGCATTTAAATTATACACTCCTGCCCTAACCATAATAATGGTGGAGTGTAGGAGGAAGAAATATGAAAAAAGATTATAAAAAGGAGTTGTTTCAGAATTATTATACCTATTACACTGAAAATGTGCAAAACATTTAGGATATCCTTCTGGGTAAACCTACTTCACTAACTCGTAAGGATGTGAGGAAGAGAGAGCAGGGCCAAATATAGCTAACTATAAAATCATAAAACAAAATCTATCAGGCCCATGAAATATCAAAGCTGAAAAAATATGTCCATACCCCAGAGACTGAGGTTTAAGTGCAAATGGGTAAAGTATCCATGAAATAAAGAAAAGAGACAGGTTTCCAGTAATCCTGACTATGTCTAGACAGGCGACATCTAAAAGCCATATTGGCCAGAAATGTTTTTGCCATCAATCTGCATGGCAATGGGGCCCAGAAGTATCAGTGACACCAGTGCCACTAACATATAAGCAACAGAAAGACATAAGACAGCCAAAAGCACAGCTGGAGAGATCTTTCTACCCCAATTATACATAGGACTTCAGTGTCATCATAGTCCATTTTTTTACCTAATACTTTTTCCTGAAAATTTATAAACTAAAATCTAACACAAGGGGCTTGATAAAATGTTATTCAGTTGCACTGAATAGTAATTTATACTTGAGACTTAATCATTGGCCTTCAAAATGACCATATTGTTCTTTTTTTTTTTTTTGGTCTAATATAATTACATGTTTACATTTGAACCTATACCCAAATCCTATGCTTCTCTTACATAACAGAGGCATGTAGTTTGCTATAAGGAAAACCATGTCTTTTAAAAATCATGCAATTTGTTAAAGAAAAACCCAAAGACCATTTTAAAACACAGACTGAAAAAATTAAGACTTTAGCTTGAGTTTTCAAAACATTGTAAATACTTCTGCTAAACCAGCTTCAATGTTAGAAGTCAATGCTAATTAGCCAGAGTCAATGTTAATTAAAAATGCACTAAAATGGAGGGAAAAGATAAAGAAGATAGAGAAGTAGAGGAAGGAATGACTAGTTACAGTGTCAACACTGCCTCCATAAGCAAATGGAAAGATACATGAAATGAGGTTTTATTAGATTAAGATGTAAGCGTTCATCTTTTCTTCTTATGTTTCTACCTTAAAATAGGAGACTTTGTGACTGAAAGATTTTTGGAAACCCAATTTGGAGAAAGATGTCTTCAGCTAAAGCATACTTAGTAGTAAGATATTCATGCTGAGAAATTAAATCTGCCAAGGCAGCAAAGAGGAGGTGATGTCTACACTAGAATTTGAAGGATGAATGAGATTTCTCCAGGTAGAGAAGACAGAGGGGAATGGAGATAAAAACATCTCAAGAAGAGAGAATGGCAAATACAAGACAAAGATGTGAGCAATCAGTGGTGTATCCATATACTATGCCACTGATGGAAAGAAGAAGGAGATGAGGGGGAGCCTTAAAAATAGGAGTGGGCCCCCAAATGTGAAGTATTCCAGAGAAGGTGACCTACCACAAGGATAGAATATTCCCCAGAGCATCTGGCGATGTGGAAGTCACCAACAAGCTTGGTCTGAACAGTATCAGCAGCCAAAGTCAAGTTGCAGTGGGCTTAGTAAACAGGATGTTGCAGCATAAAAAGAATGAGCTATAATGGAGGGAAGAAAAAGATTGTCTAAAAATCCGTAAGCATCACACAATAAAGAAAAATTTTGTCCTGGTTTTTCCTAGAATGGGAGAACTTGATCACAGTTCAGTCTAAGAGAAGAAGAAAAGAGAAAGAAGCTGAAGATACAGAAAAAAAGAAAGATTGCTGATAGAGTAGGGTTCCAGATGAGATGGGTGGAACAGGAAAGATAATGTCTCCTTTGGGTCTAGAGAATGGATATAGAGATAAATAAGTTTGCAGACAGGGAGGAGACAAGAAATTAAAGAGTTCCCAATTAATCTCAAACTTCTCGTAAGTAGAAACCAAGACCATCTATTTATATTTAAACACCATTATGTTCCATACATGATTTAAGGTAGCTAAATAGGGCCGTCCATCTACTAACAGAGACAGGCCTTGGAGAGGGGACAGAGCTGTTGAGGGAAATGGAAGCACTAACCAGAAAAGAAAGAATGATAAGTGGCAGGGGATCTTGAAGCCCAAAGGATACTAGAAGCAATGAATTTGTACAGACACAAATATGCATAGTTTATAACAAACTGAGAAGTTTGAGGAGTGCCTACTGTTGGAGTGACAGAGAGTAGGAAGGATAGGAAGTTGCCACCATAGAGAAGGGTCATGGAGCTTGAGATCTCAGGTATTGCATAGTCTGCATGATAGCAAGGTGTTGATGTAGATGAGAATTACTGATGTGGAGTGGTGATGAAGGCCACTGGCATTGAGATCAAAGAAATGGAAAGAGGGTGCTAAATGCATTGCCTATATGAATGAAAGAATCCACTTAGGTGTTGAGAGAAGTTGGAGAGGAGAAAAGACTGAATAAAGGGGCGGATCAAATGGGGAGGAGGTTACAATAACAGAGCATGGAGAAGACAGAGCAAGCTCGGTGAGAGCTTCACAACAGGGAGAATAATTCATGAATTAAGAGAACAGTATCAAAGAAGGTGTGGGGAAGGAGGGATGCTGTGAACAGGGAGAAGTACACTCATCTGGAGGGCTACAAGGCAAGAGATGTCTATACATGAGAAACCAGCCATGGTTGGAGCCACAAAATAGGAACGCTGTGAGAAGGGTCTGAAGTACAGAGACATAGTGGAAAAGATGAAGAGTAAGATCTTGGGTGAGGATAGGAGTAGGGGAGTGAATGCCCCAGAGAAATATGGAGGGAAAAAAGATTGAGGGAAAATTAGTAATAGGGGGCCAGCATATCTAAGATGTCCAAGACTTTGTACTTGAACTTAATTAACTGGTCTCCAGTTTTCCAGTACCTGGGTAACACTGTTAGGGCCCAGAAAAGGCCAAGGGCCAGAGGGGTGTAGGGCCCAGTTCTGCAGAAGTTTCCTCTCCAGTCCTGTGCAGAAACTGCCCAGTGTCCCCTCGTAATAATACCCGAACCAGTGGCCTGGGCATCCCAACTGCTGTGTCAAATTTTATTAAGGTTAGCTGTTACCAGTATGTATCATACAACTTTTTTCCCCTTATTTAACTCTGACATGTTGGTAAATTTTCTGCCGAGTTGTAGTTTATCTTCCTCAGCTTTAGTGTAGACTTTATAAAACTGTGATTGGCTTTACTGACCAATTTAGTTAGGTTATAATCTGGCTAGTAGTTCTTCTGTTTTGTAATATGGAAAGAAAATAAATTTTTGATGCCAATTTCCATTCTTCCACTGTCTGCTTATGGTCAAGTGACCTAGATAAAGTGGGCCACTAATATTCACATCCTATGTGCAATGGCATCTAGGTATTTGGTTCACAATTAAATAGAGTTACTAGAACTGGTACTACAAGTATTTATCATCTTAACTTCCCTGCCTGTACCGATGTAAGTTTTAACTGTTTTTGCCACTGCGAACCAAATGTTTTCCATGGGTTTTCTTTCATTGCTTTATGGTTAACCATCTCAATTACAATAAGACCAGATATTTATAGACTTCCTTGTTCTCTTTATTAATTTAATCTTTAATCCTTTAAGCCTATCTGTTACAATTGTCATAGTAACCCAAAGAATATGTAATCTCCCCCAACTCTGTCAAATGTCTAGATGAAAATTTTCACCACAGTTGCATTTATTTACATCTGTTTTCCCTAGCATATCTTCTGCCAAACACACATTCTGAGAAAACAAATCAAGAGAAAGCTTTGTCTTTCACATTTCCCACATAACACAACTTTAATGGGTTTTTCTATCTGCTTGTTTGAAACTATAGCCATTGCTACCAGCAGAGGTGGGTCTATGTACATAAACTTTATATTCATGGTGGTAGATGAAGAGTTAAAGAACCAGCCAGCAATTGTGGATAGAAAGAAAGAACCAGGACCCTAAAAGGCCCTGTCTCCATTCTTCTTATCCTCTATGTTCTTCATCAATACAGATTCATCTTGATGGAAAGTAGGGTTTCTCAACTACTGTTCTATTGATATTTGGAGCTGGACCATTTTTGTTGGTGGGGGTGGGTGATGTCCTGTGGACTGTAGGATGTTTAGCAGTATCACTGCCCTCTACCCAGTGTTCTCTACTGGGGTGGTGCCTGAATCACCACTCCCCATGCCTTCTTTGAGTTGTGATAACCAAAAAAGTTCTCCAAAAATTGTCAAATGTCCCCCGAGAGACGAAATTGCCTCCAGTCGAAAGCCACTGATTTAAGAGACCATCCTCCCTCCACTACTACCCCTACTCCAATGAAAAACTGTGAGGAAAGAAAACAGAAAGAAGGAAATAAAAAAAGAAAAAAAGGAGAGAGAAGGAGGGAAAAAAGGAAACAGCAAGTGGGGAAGGAGATAGGGGAAGAGAGAGGCAAAGAAAAGGATGAAGAGAGATAAAACAAAATATAAAAATAGAGAAAATAAAAAACAAAAAGGGAGATGGTTAGTAGAAATGTATTTGTCTACCTTCCTCTAGGCCTCATCCTAGTTTCAAAGATGAAAATTTACAGCAAAATCCTTAACTCCATCCCCTCCAAAAAAGACTTGGGTTAATGAATTTACATACAAAAAGGATTTTAAAAGAGAAAATATGAATCAGATTTTGATAGGTTCATCCATTGGAAATCAACCAATCCCACTAAGAATATTCACTCCAAAGAGCTAGCTTATAATCGTTGGCAGAAGGCTAGAAGTACAGAGGCTTTACTCATCTAAATCAACTATTTGTCATTTGTATGTTTGTTTAGCTTTGTTTCCATGTTACTATTTTAATATTCAGTGCTACATATTAAAAGTTTGGAACTTAGTGCTTTGTTCTTAAATGAGGTAAAAGTGGGAGGCCATGATCAGAGAGTTCATGTAAACAGTATTTGGAAGTGCTGGACAATGACTACGGACAGCTATCAGTGAATCCCTTATGGAATTTAGATAAGTAGAGATGAATACTAACAAAGAAGTCCAAACTTTCTATCTGTGGCTTCAGCAAGTTCATTAATTAGCAGTATATATATAGTTTTTTTAATAGGAATGTCATTCCTATGTTTTAATAAAATTGAGCATCTCCTAAAATATTTAAGAATATATAAACTCAGTCAATTCAGGAATGTATCTGATGGCAAACATGTAGAAATTATAAAATAAAATAACCTTATTTGAAAGAAAGAAGTGATTTAAACTAGCCATAAATAACCATAATGTAATTTAACTGAATTGTCACTAGACAACTCTCCATATACTATTAGCCTGTTAGCCCACAGATACAAATGGGATCACATTAATGATAATGCCCCTATGTCACTGGCTCTTGTTCCCAATGCATCATGAGGAACCCACCTCCTCGAAAGTGCCTCCTAAACTTGACTGGAATTCCTGGGATTCTCCTAAAATAGGTACAATCAGTTGACCTGTTATCCTAGTCAGGATACTGCCTCTTCTGCTGGCAATAGCTGATGCCTATGAGGACGAAAGAGTGTCCATGTTCTGAGGCTAAGGAGAGAGAATATCACTCCTCCATATATTATATTCTCTTGGAGAATTAAAAACATGAGTGTTGGGGTTTCAAACAGGCCTCTCAAATTTCACCTCTGTCTTCTCCAGTAGGGCCCTGGTCTGAGAACAATCCAGGCTGAAGGACTGTAACAGTCACCACACAGTTTGCCCCATCAATGGCCACTACTTAATCAATTGCCACATGCTTGGCTCTCTTTTAACTTGAGATAAGCTCCCTCTCTAATGGCTGTTGAGGTCCTCATGCAAACAGACCTTAGTTTCCCTTCCCTACCAGCCTGCCAGCTATGTGCAAGGGCCAATTCAAAAGCCTCAAAGAGTTTTGCTTTGTATCACAAAGGCTTTGGTGGACTGGCCTGAACATGTTCCTTCTCAGAAAATCAGCCTGTGCTAAATGGGTAGTAGATCATGTAGCCTCTTTTCCCAATCATAACATAGTTGACTGGACCAAGGGTGAACCCTTGACCTGAAGAGGGGACTTCCCAGGGCTTGTTAGCAACCTGTGCCTCGGAACAGAAAGGTCATCTGGACCAATTGAATTGTTATTCTAGAAATAATTAGTGACAGAACAGAAACAAAATGCAATGGACTTATGTTATTGGTGATAATCCATAGACTTCTGCTGCCCTTGTCTTATACTCTTGGAGGCCTGGGCATTCAATGAAGCCTCTTGATATCATTAAAATCAAACTTTCCTCAAGTTTGGGCCAGGAAGATAGGATTTGTGTTCCTTTATACAAAATTCTAATTAAAATAACTATAGAGAGTTGCAATACCAAAGCGTTTAATTTTGGTCTCTAGTTAGTCCTACCTGATTCATCTAGAGATGAGTAATATATACTCTGAACACAGGAGAGGCTACTATATTACATGTCTTCAGGGAAGAAGTGGAAACAACTGTAAGTCATCCAGGGTTATAATGTCTGGCAGAGAGCCTCCAAATCCAGGAACACAAGGGACAGACAGAAGTAAAGCACATAGGGAGCTCAAATCCTGACTATCTTTGTTTTTCTTTGACATATTCCAATAAAGTCCAGGCTGCACTGCTATCCCTGGAAAGACAATGAAGTGTTATTCTGTACCAAGCCAATCTGTGAATGTCATTAAATTCTAAAACTTTGATCAAACTTTCAGGGGGCAAAAAGTCTGAGGGATGATGCAACAGACCGCTCTCATTTGTGGCTGCCAATGATTTTATTAATCTGTCTCACCATTTTGGTAATTTTCTGTATTATGGATTATGCTTTTCCCAAAGAGAATCCAAAAAACTTCCATTTCAAGAATGCTTTGCATGTGACTAACTTCAAAAAAGCAGACCCACCTTGTGAGATTTGGAAAAGCCAGGTAAATTCTGTGAGGCCACAAGCCTCTCCTGGAAAGCATGGTTATGAAGATGTTAAGTTCATCTTCAGCAGCCACAGTGGAGCTCTGCTGTTCCAGGTGGTGGCTTCATGAATGTTAGTGTACTTTCTATTGGCACATTCCTGTGGAGTGATTGAGCATTCCTCCTGGCTACTCACTTCTGCTGTGTGGCAACCAAGTTTGGTTCTCTCACTGCCCCCCAAATCTGTAAGCTGTCTGATACCCTGTAACCAATCCTTCTCTGCTTAATCTAACTTGAGTGAGCTCTGTGAATGGCATTTGAACCCTGTCTGTCTGAAAGCCAGTGAGGAAAGCCTCTTCAACACCAGCAGAGACAGCTGCTCTAGCAGGGCTGAGCAGGACGAGTGATACAGACAAAAAGCAAATATGTCCGTAATGACCCTCAAGGTCCCAAATGGGTAGTCTATGAGTGGAAATAGAGAAAAACCTTTTCAATGAAATGCAATAAGTTTGTCATACGACAGACACTTACAGGATCTCATCCTTCCCTCCTCCCTCCCCAAGCACTTATTTTGCCGTTTTCATGTTCACTGGCTACTCCACTAGATTCTGTGTCCCTCCACTAGATTCTGAAATCCTTAAAAAATGGAAACTGTGTTTATCTTTCTGCCACTCATATCAGTGCCTGAGCACCATGCTTTGACTCAGCAAGTGCTCTAGCCATCCTTAGTGGGTGTGTTATGGTTGTTGGTTGCAAGAAGTTACTGTTCCTCCTTTCGCGGACAATGGAACAGACAGAAAAAAGCTTCCCTAGATTATTTTTACTTCAAGATAGGCCTTAAAAAATCTGTGTATGAGATGAGGTTGAGTGGATCCCGCCAGCCAGAGTCTTACTGACAGTTAGCACTGGCCCTGGTGGTTCTCCAATTTGTATTTATATCTACACACGCCTCTTCCATCAAAATATGCCATATGCAACTAAAAGATATTGAATCAAATATTAATGCCCAAGATGCCCACGCATTTTTGTAATGCCTTCAACCTTCCTTACAAAGGATTTTAATGCACTCTTGTAATTTTACTTCAGCACAGTGCAATCAGCAAACATCAATTTCTCTCTGGGACCACAAAGACTTGTTAACTGCAGTTCTACTATGCACGCCCTATTAAGGGAGAGAGCTGCTGTGTCAGACTCTCAGAAATTATCTCATCTCTGCAGATCCTGGCATGAAGAAAACAATGGAACATGAGACAGAAGTTAATTTGTCAGCTCCCAGTGGCTTGTTTTTAAGGGGTGATTCCAAAGCATTCTGTCTTAAGTGCCCACACCTCTTTCTCTGTTAAATTCCTACCCATTCTGTGAGACTAAGGTTGGATGGTACCTCCACAAATTTTAATCACCAACCTGAACTGTTTCCAGTGTACTTTACTTCTATTTCACTTATCCAAAACTCCCTTGTGTACTGTCGTTTATGTCTTATATCACCTTAAGGTAAGCAGCTTGAAGGTAAGGACTAGATATTTTCTATCTTTGCATCCAAGTACAATGCAAGTCAGGAAATATTTGTAGACTAGATAAATGGTAAAATTTGTCATTTCTACTACCAGAGTTAAGATGAAGGGGTCCTGACAGTTTAGAAAAAATAGAGCTGAAATAAGCTTTTGTAGGCTACTTTAGAAACAAATCAGTTTTTAAAAACATTGTTTCATAGACAAAAAAAAAAAAATCAGATTCTCCTAAAAAAAAAAAAAGTAAGGCCTTTTCTGCCTTTTTTAAATGACAAAATAATCAGATTCCTTGTTGTTCAAAAGCACATCTTATGTCCAGGCAGAGGGAAAACACAGCAGGCTGTTGGCCGGGGCTATTTCCCTTTTCCCCTTGATCTAACTAGCCCACTCTTCATTGCCTTTCACTTCTTCCTGAAGAACAATTCACTCTCAGCAAATGAGTCCTCCCTATGTAGCAAGTAGCTCTATGGTGCTGCCAAATATCAGTTCTGAGCACCCAGACATGGTCAACAAGTGTGAACATTTAATACATACGTACTCACTAAATGATGCTCTGATAGTGACCACTTCTGCTCAATGCAAAAAACTGACCCAGCACTCCATCAGGGTTATTAGAAAAGATTTTCATGGCAATTTAAGATTGGGGTTTTCAGTTCCAGATCTATAAACCATCAGCATTTTCTCCTGGGTTCTCTGCCTACAATGCTAGCAGGAGGAAAGTGCTATCTTAGATCAACTTTCCCCAGAGTGTTTTGGGTTAACGGGTAAAGTGTAGAATGTACATCCCATGGTCAAATAGGTTTGGAAAACACTTAGTTTAACAAAATTAGACAAATTAATTTACTCTGGAACTTTAAAGAGCCTTTAACATGAGAGCATGCACTGTGAATCTCAGGATTTCTCTAGGGTCTCATGTTTTGAACATAGATTTTGGGAAATATTGCTTTATAATCTTACTGCCCAGGTCTTTCCTACTAAACTATGAAATATGAAGAAAGCAAAAGTGAGTGATGCTGATGTCCTTTTAATGTTTTTGTCCTATATATAATAGCATAAAATATAATGAATTTCTCATTACAAACACAGAAGAAACTCTCCAATAGCTTAAAAAAAAAAAAAACAGACAACCCTAGGCACCTCAATAATCTGACCACTATCAACTTTTGTTCAAGTTTAACCTACCTTTCTCTCCAAATCTGTTTAAGTAATAATAATTATTATAGCTCTCCTCCAGAGAGTTTTTAATATGTTGCAGGAGCTACGCTAAATGCAGTTCTTCATTTAATCCTCAAACCTGACAATGTGGGAATTATGACTGAGAAAACTAAGAGAATTTAAATAATTCAGCCAGGTAAGTGGCAGAACCAGGATTTCAGCCCAGGTCTCCAGACCCTAGGGTCCATGCCATAGCCACTGGGGGGCACCTCCTCATTGCTATGACTCTCTAGATGTAAGTGCTGCTCTCTGAGGCTCTCACTCCTTGGCTGCCTCTGTATTCATATGAACACTTTACCAACCAAAGCCTTCCAAGAGGCTAGATTCTGATTCCTTCTTTGACTACCTTTGACTTCTTTGACTAATGAGAGGGAAAGATGCTAACTGGCTAATTAATTATTCACTTCCCTCAAGGTCACTGTCTTTTGCTATTTTCATAGACTTGGTTCAAACATGTAGGAATCAGAGATTTCTCTCATGCTCTTCCAAAGAAAGACATTCTGGAATTTAATCACAGGTTTTAACTTTGTGTCTCCTATATTGTCTCTCACAGACAGCAGAGAGGAGAAAAATTGCAGAAACAAAGTAACATGTTTCTGAGGTCAGATTCTCCACTTGCACTCTCTTGAGTTTGGGTTTCTTTCCCTCTCCATCCTGACAAGCATTAGTACCTGATACAGGTTCATGTTCAATAGTTGTTCAAGTGCTTTAGATTCAGCATTTTACCTCCTGCTTTCACTAACTCTGTTTGTCATTTTTTTTTTTCCTGAACATTCTAAAGAGCATTTGAACAAAGAGGACAATATTTACCTTCAGACACCTGGGCCTTTCCTCACTGCTATGTTTGCAGGTTTTTCTTTAATCAACAAGGTCATGGGACAGCCATGTCATCATCTAATTTTGCATGTGAGGAAATGAGGCACAAAGGGACGCACAGGGGCTGTGGTAATGATGATTCCTCAGGTTTTCAAGCAAGAGAAGTAAGAAATCAAACGTCCACAGCGATGTCAGATCGGCCTCTTTTGTGTCCTCAAGGTAGAGTCTCATTTTCAACTCCTAGCTGGATTTTACAACTGCCTAAACCCCATTAAAGGATTATAGTCAGGACTTTGATGCAAACACTGAAACATTCTGAAAAACAAAGTGAATTTAAGTCAGTGTTGAATGACAGCTTTAGGTACGTGAGCGAATAGCACAAACTTTAAGGAGTGAATTAGTTTACATGTCTTTGGGATTAAACCACTTCTTGAGTTACGCTTGTTCCTCTCTCCTGATTCTAGCATCTTGGTTCCACTAAGTCTTCCTTGGAGAATTCCAGACATGTTAGCCTTCTATGCGCCAGAGAGTAATGACATGGGCTTCAGCTCATGGATCCTCACATTTCTGTCTGTCCAATAACTTCAGGATCAAATACCTTGAGAGCTGAGTGCATGAGGCAGTGGTAAGACAAACACCTCTGAAGGACAAGACAAAAGACCTAAATGTGGATGGTATTTGCTCTTTATCATAGGCAACATAGTCAAGAGAAAACAGCATACACTTAGGAACAAAGTAGACCTAGTTACTTTCAACCCAACTCTACCACATACTAGCTCTATAACCATGAGTAACTTATTTAATCTTCCTGAGCCTCAGATTCTTCACCTGTATAATTGCAGTTAGTATGCACCTAAAAGAGTTTTAAATATAAAATTAAAATGTATATAAAATTCCAATCATGCTGCCTGGCACATGAAAGATATTCAATAAACACTCACTTTCTCCCCTTCAGCTTCTTGATTAGAGTAACTAGATAATAGTAATATTTTATCTCAAGGGAACTTCTGAGAAAATATTATGGGACCATCTAAGACATAGTAAATATTCAACAATGATAAAAATAATACTAGCAGCTACTATCACCATCATTACCTGTTTTTTTTTATTAAAATGTCTTCAAGGCACAACAAACTAATGACCTGATTCAACTTGTCCATGACACATGTGTCCCCCCACATGTCTTTCTGCCTACTGGAGGGAATGGGCAGGTAAGTGAGGGCGCCACAGTTATCTCAACATCACTAATTCTCAGGAGAGTTTCCTTGCTAGAATCTGTTCAACTCCCAGCCTAGTTTCTATTCAGGCAAACTGGAAAATCAGGGTGAAGAATTTTTAAGCCTCATATCTTAACACAAAAGACTAGAGTGTTTGCTTTGCTTTATTTCTAGAGTTCATTAAGGATAGGAACCTTGATCTAGACATGGAGGTTGTGACCCATCGCCCCCACCCATATTTCCATAGAGTAGTTTGATCTTCTGGGGTTTGCACAACCAAAGGCTCCAAGGTCATGTGGCTTCTCTTAGGTCTCAAGTCACTGTGGTTGATTTAATTCATCTGCTACACATAAGTGAGTTAATCTAGTCCCTGTCTCACTCCATTCACATGTGTACTAATAGATAAAAATTCATTTACAATGTTAATTTTAAAAGTAATGCCATCTTTTTCTGGTATTTTATTTGAAGTTAGCACAACAAATGCATTTGTGTAGCCTAGTCATACTATGTTTCTTTGTAGATTTAGGCTAAACTGTCACAAAAGAGTAAAATATCTTAAACATCTGTTCACCTGAAAAATCTACCATGTTACCCATAGATTCTATCATTGTGAGACAATTACTGTCTGTACTAATGCCACTGTGCATTTTTCTGTATGTTCTCTCTGCAACAGAACTACATGCAGGACTCTTTTCTGGAGCTAAGATGAAAATGTAGCATTATTTTATCCAAGATTTTAAATGCCTGGAGATATTGATCCAGCCTGCTAGCCTGCTCAGAAGGATGCCCCACTTGCTGCATTGTGCTTAGAGACAATCTAATAAAAGCGTGCTGAATAATAAACAATGGGAGCCCACCAATTCTAAAAATTTAGATTGACAGGAATAATCCCCTCCCTGGAAAAGACAGACCAGCGGGCGCTTCCCATAAACCCATTACTGCCCACTCACCCATAAGCCTATAGAAGATGTTGGATTATTGGAACTCTAAGCTTTAAGAGAAATTGCTTTCCTAAATTTGACCTTCCATACTAAATATAAAATATGGACCATCTGTAATGAAGGGATTGCAGCCCAAACAGCCATCATCTCTCTAAGGCAAAGGTTAGAAGGTTGATGCACATTGGTTCCAAAGGGATGGGGATGCAGATGACCTTTTGCCTTGAAAATGGTCACTCGGAGCTGTAATGTGAGAGCAAGGGGTCAGGTATTAGCCAGTAAAGAGTCTCTGAAGCTTCTGCCTTGTTAGTTTTACAAAGGGAAAGTCACAAAAACAATATGAGAAAACAGCATCAATTCTCATAGACATAACAATATAATACAGAGACAACATGAAACTGGATATACTTCACATAGGGAATATGTTTCAAGGCCTTTCAAAATAAGTAAGTAACTGTAGATAAAAGAGGATTTAGAAAAGAAAATATCTTCTCTTTACTTGTGACACACTTCTGACCATTTGATTGGCATGTCATTGTTGCTACTTGCCCCATACCTCCAGGCAAGGTAGTTTCTACCAGACTGATTCTTTTAAATAAAAAATACTTTATAAAAATAATTTATGGAGGCGCCTGGGTGGCTCAGTCAGTTAAGTGTCCAACTTCGGCTCAGGTCATAGCCTTGTGGTTCATGGGTTCGAGCCCTGCATGGGGCTCTGTACTTCTGATTCTGTGTGTGTGTCTCTCTCTCTGCCCCTCCCCTGCTCACTCTCTGTCTCTCAAAGGTGAATAAATGTTAAAAAAATTTTTTTTTAAATAATAATTTATGGAGTTCAGTGAAATTCCCACTGTCCATGTCCTGAGTTTTGTTTAATTCTGATCAAAATACTCTGGCAGCAATAAGGATGGCCCCAAAATGTTGGATGCTTTATCAGCAATGGTTTTTAGGGAGAAACAAAAAAGGCTGCAAATCAAAGATTCTATCAGAGAACAGAGTATTCATTCAAGAGAGGGTAACATTAAGCAGGGAACTGAATGGCACAGGTGGAAGTCTCACACACCAGACTGACGGGAAGATCCAATGTGGTGCACAATGATCAGGAAGATGGTTCTAATAAATGCATAACAACACATACATACCCATTGGTCTCATGGAGGCAATCAGCAAGTTTTCCCAGTTATGGTTTCAAAATACAAGTGAGGGGAAATGGAGGTTCCCTGACTAGATTTTGCCAGGATTGGTATTTTGGGAAGGCAAGAATGACCTGGTAAATCATGAAAAACAATTGAATGTCCTACTGTTCTCTTTTATCTCAAAGTCTTTCCCACTCATCTCTCTCCCTCAAGCCATCTCCTCCAGGCCAGTCTTTAGCAGCACCATTCTCAATGTATGGTAAATACATAGAAAATTAAATTTCAAAGAAAGAAGAAACAATTAATAGCTGTTGCAGTTAGTAGTATCTTCATCAGCTCAGTATGAGAAAGAAAAATGACAGAGTAATATTGCCAGTAGCAATTCCTAAGTCATGTGATTTTTTTTTTTTTTTGGACAGATCAATGTTGGTTGCCAAGCAACACACACAGACACACACACACACACACACACACACACACACACACACACACACACACAGAAAGAGAGGGGGCGGGAAGAAAAGGAAAAGAGAGGAAAGCAGTGTTATGTTTTGATAAACCTCTTTTTTTGTTTAGAAAATTCATGGATTTCATACCAATATTATCATTATAAATTTTTCAAGCCCTATGTTACTTTAAAGGAGGGTCAGCTTCATTAACTGAAAATAACTTTTCTGAAAAATGGGCAACATGCAAAATATACTTGGTAAATAAACAGTGAACTTGAGGAACAAGAACTGAAAATTCATAGTTGTCATCTTGGAATGTTTTATTAATGACATGTGGGTGTTTATTAATGAGTTTATTGCCTTTGTGTCACACTTATGTCACCATCAAATATTAATGTTTTCTATATTATAATAATATATATTGATATAACTGAAATTTGCTTCCCAGTAGGTGTCACCATGAATAATACTTTTGAAATACTAAAATCAATAATAAGAATATTAGGTAGGCATTATAGTATGTCATTGAAATGAATTCCACTTAAACGCTGCATGTAAAATAAACTAAATATACCAAGGTATAATTTTAAATGTATGAATATCCAAGTTATAGATATGGATCTTAGAATAGGCAAGAATATGTTATCTGAAATAATAGAATAAAAAAAAAATAAATGAAGGAAAAAAGGTCCTATGGATTCTGTGATTTAAAGTCAGGATTCTGTTCATTTTTAGAATTAATAAGCATCGATTTCTTCCAATGTGACAGGAGATCATGTAGACAAGAGATGGGCTAAGTGGTTCAAATAAACCCTAAATTCATTTACCCTTGGATAAGATGGCTGCTGTTCCTCCCTCCATTCACTCCTTTCACAATTGTAAGGTCTTGTTCAGGAGCCATTTTTTTCACTCCACATTGCATAGGATTGGACAGTGTCTGTGTTAGCAAGAGGCCTTCCCAGTGAATACCAAGGCAGCAATGCTTGCCGGCTCCTGGACTCTGAATGGAGGCGACTGTCAGGGCAGCTGGAAGCCTGGCTGTGCTATCTGGAGATCAATAGAGGACTTCAGCCTAGTGCTTTACAGAACTACTAATCAAGATACAGGGACACAGGCTTCCTTAACCAAGGAAGAAAAACTATGAGTATTCAACAGAGACACAAATCCATCTAGATTCTGGTTAACTGTCAAAACACTCTGTCATTATGTTGACTTCTCTCATAGACAAGACTGGCAAAATAAAAAGCACGCTCCCCTTCTCACCTCTAGCTTTATACACCATTGGGCTGCCCACAAAGGTCCCCGCCTAGTATGTCCTGCAGAAACTTTTCTGAGTTGCTTACACTTGTGCTAATTTGAGGCAATTCCTTCTGGGCCACACTATCTCATCTGATGAAGTCAAAGTGAATCACAGTGTAATGGCCTCACATGCACTCTTCCTGAATCATATTCTACAATTCTAGAATCGCTGCTCTCTTAACCTAGAACATCAATAGTAGTAATTCTGGGCCCCACTGTTCCTCAGTAGGACTGAAGCTTGAGTACCTTTCAAGTCCTATATCACAGGCGGTTGTCTTTTTCACTAAGAACAAAGGAGGGTTAACCACACAGTGTTGTGACAAGTAGCATTCCTAGCACTTTATATATATTACTCTTCTAATCTTTATAACATCTCTACAAGTTTGGTCATATCTTTATCTCCATTTCATAGATGGAGAACCTATTCAGGGTTCTTCAGCCCATTAGTTTGGGGCAACAGAGTGAACCCCAAAATGACTGCTTCTAAACCTACACTCTCAATCACTACTGTGCAGCCCCCTCTTATAGATTCAAGTCTTAAAGGGCTGAAGGTTGATATGTAAGGACAATTTCTAGTAGGAGGACAACTGTGAGGTTGCCCCAATATGGACACTCCTGTAGTGACCCTTTTTTTTTTTTTAATTTGAGGACTACCTAGTTCAGAGATTATTGATTTACACAACCTGAAGAATATCTCTCACTCTGTAAATGACACAAAAATAATTATTTGGGGAAGTCTAAAACAGTACTTAGGGGCAATTCTATAAATATAAATGTGGGAAGAAGAGCGACCAAACTACACATAACATAGACACAGGAAGCCTTGTGCTGAACTTTAAGTGTTCCAGCCATACAAGCTATAGGCAGTATCTCATCTTGGCTGGCTGGCTGGCTGGTGACAGGGTCCCTGAGGCCATCAGGACTTACTTATAGGACACAAAATGCCAGTTCTAACTGCAGGAAAGAGCTGAAATGCCATTGGCATCGTTCTTCCTGTTTTCCATGACCTTGACCTAGGGTCTGTCTCCCTCAGCCTCCCACTTGATACTGGTCCCCATCCTAACTCTCCCTGTTAACTCTATTAAGAAACTATACTATCTCTTCAAAGACCATCTCCCAGAGCCAGGTCTTGGTCCTGTCACCATCTAAGCAAGCTCTAGCCTCTTGATTTTTTTTTTTTATTTTTTATCCGAATCCTCTAGGAACCCTCCTCAGAAGTCTCAGAGGTCTTTGGAGTCCTTGGTCATCCTGGCCAGCTTGCTCTCAAGGTCTATACTAGGCATCATCACTCTTTAGGAGCTGTGGATTATGCCCATGTTTTCCATACAAAAGACTAATTTTTGAATACAGTTTTTAAAAGACTGTATTCAGGGGAACAGAATGTTTATCTCATACATTTCTCCTATGGAAGTGGTTATTAAATTTCAACGAGCACTGGAATCATTTGAAGCACTTGTTAGAATTACAGACCCACCTCATCTCCACCCCCTTCTAGAAAACTCTGCTTCGAAATTATAGGGCCCAGGGATTTGTATTGCTTAAAAGATAGTCCATCCACCATACTTGCAGAAAGTCTGCTTTGTGTTTTTTTTTTTCCAGTTTCCACTTTAGCACTGGCCCCTAACTAAGTCTGTTCCTCGTCCCAGAATACACTGCAAAGACAAAGCAAAACAAATGTTTAACTCTTACTTGTGCTTGACACATTACCTACTTCAAGTGCCTTGAGGAAACTAAGGCCAGAGAAAGCAAGTGATTTGCTCAAGCTTTCAAAGTTAGTGGTGGATCTCAGACTAGAACACAT
The DNA here is from genome assembly GCF_046562875.1 of Panthera onca. Taxonomy (NCBI): domain Eukaryota; kingdom Metazoa; phylum Chordata; class Mammalia; order Carnivora; family Felidae; genus Panthera; species Panthera onca. The sequence continues at coordinate 51,092,504 of NC_138344.1, forward strand.
ATCTCTCATGTTCTAGTTCTTACCTCTACTATATACTACCTTCCCTGAGTTATTTTGAATAAGACAATAGGTGTTAGGAATAGTTAAATCTCACAGCGCGTCCTGCCGATCACTTAGATTCCACCTACACCTGCCTAAAGAACCCAGAAAACCGCCAGAGGATTAGCAGAAGGGAGTCTCCGGAGTCAAGCGCAGACTAGAGGCCCACGGAAGAGGGTAGGAAGGGCGGCGAGGCGGTGCGCGCTCCACGGACTGGCGGGAGGGAGCCGGGGCGGAGGGGCGGCTCGCCGGCCAAGCGGAGCCCCCGAGTCTGGCTGGCAAAAGCGGAGGGGCCGGACGGACTGTTTTCCGACAGCAAGCGCGACTTAGCGTCTGGGAGGTCATAAGTTAACAGCTCTGCTTGGAAAGCGGGAAGGCTGGAGGACAAAGGGAGGGAGAGCTGCTGAGCCCCCGGACGGCAGAGCTCAGCTTGGCGGGGAACAAAGGCGCCAGCGCCATCTCCCCCGCCCATCCCCCAGCCAAAATCCCAAAGGGAACCAGTTCCTGCCAGGGAACTTGCTCGCTCCACGCAAACACCCAACTCTGTGCTTCTGCGGAGCCAAACCTCCGGCAGCGGATCTGACTCCCTCCCGCTGCCACAGGGCTCCTCCTGAAGTGGATCACCTAAGGAGAAGCGAGCTAAGCCTGCCCCTCCACCCCCCGTGCACCTTGCCTACCCACCCCAGCTAATACGCCAGATCCCCAGCAACACAAGCCTGGCAGTGTGCAAGTAGCCCAGACGGGACACGCCACCCCACAGTGAATCCCGCCCCTAGGAGAGGGGAAGAGAAGGCACACACCAGTCTGACTGTGGCCCCAGCAGTGGGCTGGGGGCAGACATCGGGTCGGACTGCGGCCCCGCCCACTAACTCCAGTTATACACCACAGCACAGGGGAAGTGCACTGCAGGTCCTCACCACGCCAGGGACTCTCCAAAATGACCAAACGGAAGAATTCCCCTCAGAAGAATCTCCAGGAAATAACAACAGCTAATGAACTGATCAAAAAGGATTTAAATAATATAACAGAAAGTGAATTTAGAATAATAGTCATAAAATTAATCGCTGGGCTTGAAAACAGTATACAGGACAGCAGAGAATCTCTTGCCACAAAGATCGAGGGACTAAGGAACAGTCACGAGGAGTTGAAAAACGCTTTAAACGAATTGCAAAACAAAATGGAATCCACGATGGCTCGGCTTGAAGAGGCAGAGGAGAGAATAGGTGAACTAGAAGATAAAGTTATGGAGAAAGAGGAAGCTGAAAGAAAGAGGGATAAAAAAATCCAGGAGTATGAGGGGAAAATTAGAGAACTAAGTGATACACTAAAAAAAAATAATATACGCATAATTGGTATCCCAGAGGAGGAAGAGAGAGGGAAGGGTGCTGAAGGGGTACTTGAACAAATTATAGCTGAGAACTTCCCTGAACTGGGGAAGGAAAAAGGCATTGAAATCCAAGAGGCACAGAGAACTCCCTTCAGACGTAACTTGAATCGATCTTCTGCACGACATATCATAGTGAAACTGGCAAAATACAAGGATAAAGAGAAAATTCTGAAAGCAGCAAGGGATAAACGTGCCCTCACATATAAAGGGAGACCTATAAGACTCGTGACTGATCTCTCCTTTGAAACTTGGCAGGCCAGAAAGGCTTGGCACGATATCTACAGTGTGCTAAACAGAAAAAATATGCAGCCGAGAATCCTTTATCCAGCAAGTCTGTCATTTAGAATAGAAGGAGAGATAAAGGTCTTCCCAAACAAACAAAAACTGAAGGAATTTGTCACCACGAAACCAGCCCTACAAGAGATCCTAAGGGGGATCCTGTGAGACAAAGTACCAGAGACATCACTACAAGCATAAAACATACAGACATCACAATGACTCTAAACCCATATCTTTCTATAATAACACTGAATGTAAATGGATTAAATGCGCCAACTAAAAGACATAGGGTATCAGAATGGATAAAAAAACAAGACCCATCTATTTGCTGTCTACAAGAGACTCATTTTAGATCTGAGGACACCTTTAGATTGAGAGTGAGGGGATGGAGAACTATTTATCATGCTACTGGAAGCCAAAAGAAAGCTGGAGTAGCCATACTTATATCAGACAAACTAGACTTTAAATTAAAGGCTGTAACAAGAGATGAAGAAGGGCATTATATAATAATCACAGGGTCTATCCACCAGGAAGAGCTAACTATTATAAATGTCTATGCGCCAAATACCCGAGCCCCCAGATATATAAAACAATTACTCATAAACATAAGCAACCTCATTGATAAGAATGTGGTCATTGCAGGGGACTTTAACACCCCACTTACAGAAATGGATAGATCATCTAGACACACAGTCAATAAAGAAACAAGGGCCCTGAATGATACATTGGATCAGATGGACTTGACAGATATATTTAGAACTCTGCATCCCAAAGCAACAGAATATACTTTCTTCTCGAGTGCACATGGAACATTCTCTAAGATAGATCATATACTGGGTCACAAAACAGCCCTTCATAAGTTTACAAGAATTGAAATTATACCATGCATACTTTCAGACCACAATGCTATGAAGCTTGAAATCAACCACAGGAAAAAGTCTGGAAAACCTCCAAAAGCATGGAGGTTAAAGAACACCCTACTAACGAATGAGTGGGTCAACCAGGCAATTAGAGAAGAAATTAAAACATATATGGAAACAAACGAAAATGAAAATACAACAATCCAAACGCTCTGGGATGCAGCGAAGGCAGTCCTGAGAGGAAAATACATTGCAATCCAGGCCTATCTCAAGAAACAAGAAAAATCCCAAATACAAAATCTAACAGCACACCTAAAGGAAATAGAAGCAGAACAGCAAAGGCAGCCTAAACCCAGCAGAAGAAGAGAAATAATAAAGATCAGAGCAGAAATAAACAATATAGAATCTAAAAAAACTGTAGAGCAGATCAACGAAACCAAGAGTTGGTTTTTTGAAAAAATAAACAAAATTGACAAACCTCTAGCCAGGCTTCTCAAAAAGAAAAGGGAGATGACCCAAATAGATAAAATCATGAATGAAAATGGAATGATTACAACCAATCCCTCAGAGATACAAACAATTATCAGGGAATACTATGAAAAATTATATGCCAGCAAATTGGACAACCTGGAAGAAATGGACAAATTTCTAAACACCCACACTCTTCCAAAACTCAATCAGGAGGAAATAGAAAGCTTGAACAGACCCATAACCAGCGAAGAAATTGAATCGGTTATCAAAAATCTCCCAACAAATAAGAGTCCAGGACCAGATGGCTTCCCAGGGGAGTTCTACCAGACGTTTAAAGCAGAGATAATACCTATCCTTCTCAAGCTATTCCAAAAAATAGAAAGGGAAGGAAAACTTCCAGACTCATTCTATGAAGCCAGTATTACTTTGATTCCTAAACCAGACAGAGACCCAGTAAAAAAAGAGAACTACAGGCCAATATCCCTGATGAATATGGATGCAAAAATTCTTAATAAGATACTAGCAAATCGAATTCAACAGCATATAAAAAGAATTATTCACCATGATCAAGTGGGATTCATTCCTGGGATGCAGGGCTGGTTCAACATTCGCAAATCGATCAACGTGATACATCACATTAACAAAAAAAAAGAGAAGAACCATATGATCCTGTCAATCGATGCAGAAAAGGCCTTTGACAAAATCCAGCACCCTTTCTTAATAAAAACCCTTGAGAAAGTCGGGATAGAAGGAACATACTTAAAGATCATAAAGGCCATTTATGAAAAGCCCACAGCTAACATCATCCTCAACGGGGAAAAACTGAGAGCTTTTTCCCTGAGATCAGGAACACGACAGGGATGCCCACTGTCACCGCTGCTGTTTAATATAGTGCTGGAAGTTCTAGCATCAGCAATCAGACAACAAAAGGAAATCAAAGGCATCAAAATTGGCAAAGATGAAGTCAAGCTTTCGCTTTTTGCAGATGACATGATATTATACATGGAAAATCCGATAGACTCCACCAAAAGTCTGCTAGAACTGATACATGAATTCAGCAAAGTTGCAGGATACAAAATCAATGTGCAGAAATCAGTTGCATTCTTATACACTAACAATGAAGCAACAGAAAGACAAATGAAGAAACTGATCCCATTCACAATTGCACCAAGAAGCATAAAATACCTAGGAATAAATCTAACCAAAGATGTAAAAGATCTGTATGCTGAAAACTATAGAAAGCTTATGCAGGTAATTGAAGAAGATATAAAGAAATGGAAAGACATTCCCTGCTCATGGATTGGAAGAATAAATATTGTCAAAATGTCAATACTACCCAAAGCTATCTACACATTCAATGCAATCCCTATCAAAATTGCACCAGCATTCTTCTCAAAACTAGAACAAGCAATCCTAAAATTCATATGGAACCACAAAAGGCCCCGAATAGCCAAAGTAATTTTGAAGAAGAAGACCAAAGCAGGAGGCATCACAATCCCAGACTTTAGCCTCTACTACAAAGCTGTCATCATCAAGACAGCATGGTATTGGCATAAAAACAGACACATAGACCAATGGAATAGAATAGAAACCCCAGAACTAGACCCACAAACGTATGGCCAACTCATCTTTGACAAAGCAGGAAAGAACATCCAATGGAAAAAAGACAGTCTCTTTAACAAATGGTGCTGGGAGAACTGGACAGCAACATGCAGAAGGTTGAAACTAGACCACTTTCTCACACCATTCACAAAAATAAACTCAAAATGGATAAAGGACCTGAATGTGAGACAGGAAACCATCAAAACCTTAGAGGAGAAAGCAGGAAAAGACCTCTCTGACCTCAGCCGTAGCAATCTCTTACTCGGCACATCCCCAAAGGCAAGGGAATTAAAAGCAAAAGTGAATTACTGGGACCTTATGAAGATAAAAAGCTTCTGCACAGCAAAGGAAACAACCAACAAAACTAAAAGGCAACCAACGGAATGGGAAAAGATATTTGCAAATGACACATCGGACAAAGGGCTAGTATCCAAAATCTATAAAGAGCTCATCAAACTCCACACCCGAAAAACAAATAACCCAGTGAAGAAATGGGCAGAAAACATGAATAGACACTTCTCTAAAGAAGACATCCGGATGGCCAACAGGCACATGAAAAGATGTTCAACGTCGCTCCTTATCAGGGAAATACAAATCAAACCACACTCAGATACCACCTCACGCCAGTCAGAGTGGCCAAAATGAAGAAATCAGGAGACTATAGATGCTGGAGAGGATGTGGAGAAATAGGAACCCTCTTGCACTGTTGGTGGGAATGCAAATTGGTGCAGCCGCTCTGGAAAGCAGTGTGGAGGTTCCTCAGAAAATTAAAAATAGACCTACCCTATGACCCAGCAATAGCACTGCTAGGAATTTATCCAAGGGATACAGGAGTACTGATGCATAGGGGCACCTGTACCCCAATGTTTATAGCGGCACTCTCAACAATAGCCAAATTATGGAAAGAGCCTAAATGTCCATCAACTGATGAATGGATAAAGAAATTGTGGTTTATATACACAATGGAATACTACGTGGCAATGAGAAAAAATGAAATATGGCCTTTTGTAGCAACATGGATGGAACTGGAGAGTGTGATGCTAAGTGAAATAAGCCATACAGAGAAAGACAGATACCATATGGTTTCACTCTTATGTGGATCCTGAGAAACATAACAGAAACCCATGGGGGAGGGGAAGGAAAAGAAAAAAAAAAAAAAAAAAAAAAAGAGGTTAGAGTGGGAGAGAGCCAAAGCATTAGAGACTGTTAAAAACTGAGAACAAACTGAGGGTTGATGGGGGGTGGGAGGGAGGGCAGGGTGGGTGATGGGTATTGAGGAGGGCACCTTTTGGGATGAGCACTGGGTGTTGTATGGAAACCAATTTGACAGTAAATTTCATATATTAAAAAATAAAAAAATAAAAAAAAAAAAAAAATTGAAAAAAAAAAATAAAATAAAATAAATTTCTATTGAATGAATGAATGAAAAAAAAAAAAAAAAGGAATAGTTAAATCTGTGTATTTGCATGTAAAAAGACAGATTAGGTTGTAATGAAAAATTAGAAAATTCTATAAAAGGCTGAGTAGATTTTTACATGATTCAAAGAATCACAGCTTTTTTTAGAAAATATAACACAGAAGTAATTAAAGGTGTGTGTTTGGTGGCCTGACAATGCCATCTTGATATTTAATCTTATTTTACCTTGTGTAAGAGGTCATTAAAAAACAACTCCATCTGTGCCTTGCTTTCCTTATCTGCCATCAACCCAGATAAATGTGGTAAAAACAATTAAAGATTATAATCAGCATGCAAAAAAATTCAAAATGCAAACATACTCTCATCTTTAGCAAATGAAAATGAAAGGTATTCAGAGAGGTAAATTGAAGTGACTCTTTCCAATACAAAAAGATTTATCACAGTGCCTTGAAGAAGCTCCCCTAAAATATCTCTAACATAATTTATCTTACAGAAATATTTCTTGAGAAGAACTATCCCCAAAATTATGCTTTACATTATGGCAAACTGGAAAACAAAAGCATTCGTCTTGGCAATTTAAGCAATAAGAAAGGCACAGAGTAACTTATGTCCTCATATAACATCAAATGGCCAGATGAAAACTACAAAAATTCAGTCATGTATCCAATTAGTTGGTATATGCTATACCATTATCTAATATTTTAGAAGAATTCAAGAATTCACTTATTTCATTCCGATTGAATTAGAAATAATCACTAAGTATTTTCTGTTTGTAACAAACCACGGTGCTAGAAAATTTGATATTTGGCAGAGTCAGTAATTGAAGGTCAACAGGAACCAAACATTTTTAACTTTGGTGAGTAGATGGGGAAAGAGGAAAATGGAAGTCCAATTATTTTTATATAGAAACTAATGCAGTACCAGACTCAGAAAAACATAATCATCACTTAGGAATTATGTGATGAGAACTATATCTAACTACTAAAGAAAAAGAGATCCATGGGGCACTTGGGTGGCTCCGTCTTTTAAGCAACTGACTTTGGCTCAGGTCATAATCTCAGGGTTCGTGAGTTTAAACCCAGCATCGGGCTCTGTGCTGACAGCTCAGAGCCTGGAGCCTACTCTGGATTCTGTGTCTCCCTGTCTCTCTCCCTCTCCCCTGCTCACACGCTCACTCACTCACTCTCTCTCTCTCTCTCTCAAAATAAACATTAAAAAAAAAAGAAATACTCAGAAAAAAAGAAAACAAAAGAAAAAAGAGACCCATGCATTACAAAATAAAAATAAAGACCCTTCTGGTTAACACTGCTCTGCAGACAAGATGCAGAAAGGTCTACCCAGAAGATTAGTATCTCCCTAGATCTCAAAGCTATCTTCAGCTGTTGCTCAACAAGCTCCTCCACAGCCTCCTTGTTCTAATTCTTTCTCCATCACCTCCCTCGGTCATCCCCCTCCCCATTCACACATTTATCATTCAGCCCCTGTAGGTATCTTAAAGTTGGGGAGAAGTACCAGCTTTTTATGGGAAGATTGGGAATCCCTGTGTACAGCAATGCTCCCAGTTAAAAACAAAATAGATTTTGTTATTAAAAAGACAATTGGAATTATAAAGTTGCTTCATTAATGTTATAAATCATGACAATTATATTTGCAGGGATATTTATTTTCCTGTTTCTTGCCCCTAAAAACAAAAGAAGTTTTAAGGAAATTAAGATTTATTTTGGCAAGACATATGAAATTTATTTCATTACTCAGTGCACTAAATCTCTCTAAATAAATCCCATACTGATCTGACTTTCACCATGAAAATCTGTACACTGAACTCCTAGTTTATTATGCCTACTTGAAAAGGGTAATTTAATAAGGCATCAGTACAAATACTTAATTGTGCAATGGCTATCGACAATGCCTTTAAACAGTTGCATATTTGCCAGATTTAGCTAATGGAAGTAGAATTGCCACTTAATGTCTCAGCTTGCACTGGTGGAAAATAAATTGTATCTGACATTCCATTGGCTTTTAAAGGACATACTTAGATAATATTTACAGTCAAATTGATATATTGTTGCATTTATGTTTTCTTGGGTTAAAAAAAAAAGGATCAAATGGGTTCTAAAGGATAATATTTCTTTGTATCTGCTCAGTTTGGAATGCTTTTGCACACGCATGCCTCATTTAGTGGGTGTCTAACCAAAGTCTAGATATCTGAATGAAGAGTGGACATTTCAATCAGGCAAACAGTTACTTTAACTATAGCTCCAAGACCCAGATGTGTGCAAGATGGAGTTGGTCAGTTCACCTTTTATGGAGGTCATGTAGACAGAATTTGCTTCATTAAACCAGTTGATACATTAAGTATTACAGTATCTTATTCAGTTTTTGTAACTAGAAGAAAAAGCCAGAAGATCTAATATTTCAACGTTCTTCACTTGCCCAGCACTATGAAATTAAAAAACAGGCAAGTCTTAATATTGACGGACACCGTTTCCCTTGAGAGGCAGTAACTGGAAATAAGCACAAGGAGCTGCATCAGGTACACTGTGACATTTCATTTCCTGATCAGGGTGCCATTTACATTGGTATGTTTACTCATATACCTACCTAAAAACTGCTGCCAAGATATAGAACATGACCATCATCTTGGAAAGTTACTTGTGCCCCTTACCAGTCAATACCTGATCCTACCCACTCCCAGAGGCAATCGTTGTTCTGATTGTTTTGCACCATAAGATTAGTTTTAACTGTTTTAGAACTCCCATAAATTAAATCACACAGTAGTTACTCTTTTATATAAGACTTCTTTCATTCAGTATGCTTTTGAGATTCATCCTTATTACACATATCAATAGTTTATTCTTTTTTTTGTTGAGTAGTATTCCATTGTATGCACATACCATGTTTTGTTTATCCATTCTGTAATTAATGGACATGTGGGTCATTTCCAGTTTTGGGCTATTATGAATAAAATGTCTATGAACATTCTTCTACCAGTTTTTTAGTAAACATATTTTCATTTCTCTTAGATAAATACCTAAGGGTGGAATTGCTGGGCCAAATGGTAGGTATAGAGTATTATTACCTTGATTTTGGTATGATATATGATAGATTTTCATATATCCTGTTATAAAAAGAAAGAAATTAGGGATTCTGACATTGTAGTTAGGGAAACATATCTGAAAAAACATCTTTTCTCAAAAAGCTAATCAGAATCACAACTAGAAAAGGGATCTTTAATGATATGCCATGGGCCCTAGAACCATGTCCTCAGCCCTACTGTAATCAATATTTTTATGAGTAACATGAATGAAGACATTTTAGATATTTTCAACAAGTATTCATATTAGATATACTCAACAAATCCATAACAGGCGGAAAGGAACGGTCATTTCCATCAGTGTAGTATTCCCGGCATATGACATGGACTTTCTCCCATAAGCCTTTGTACACTCTTTATATATACTCTGATTTAAATATCCTTTCTGAGAGCCGAGGTAATTATTTAAGCGCAACTTGAACCATCACCTTGGCATGGAAAAAATTTTCAATGTCTGATTCATATTTAGAATTGCAAAAGATATATCAAAGTTGCTAATAATCCCTCTGGTTTCTGCCTCAAGTCACATCTAGACTATTGCCTCCCATATGGGACAAGTTAACCTAGGAGAAACATTAGCAAGCCATTGTTAATCGGGAGGAGAAAGAGGACACTGGAAATAAAGAGGACACTGGAAAAATAAAATAAGAGGAAACTAAGAAACCTAGGATATCCATCCCTCCAATTCCAGCAGCATACCAGGGAACCCAAATCTTGTTCCACCTGAGAAGAATCTTTGCAGACACATTACCCTTGGAATCCTTAAGTCCTGCCCTTGTCCTTCCAGCCTTCCTCCATTCATCTTGGAATATACAACTATGATACAAGAAACAAACCTTGAATAGGAGCAGGGGAGAAATGAAGAGAACATTAAATGTGTGAATTTATTGCACTCATAAGAAAATTTTGTGATCAATTAAATGTGTGTAAACTTTTGTTTGCTTGATTTGGGAAAAAAATAATTGTAGTTAAATGTTCTTTATATTTTAATTATGTAATAGACAAATAAATTAATATTTATGAAAACAATTTTAAGCATTTTTAATTGTATGAAGAGGCATCCAAATGCAAGGGGAAAATTGGAGAAGACACTGTAAGACCCTTCCCTGGAAATAATATACACCATGCAGAATAAAATCTGAGGTTTTTTTAGTAAATTCCCTTCATCAGTCCTGACACATAGAGTACCGTGATTTTTTACAAACCATTCATTATTGTGCTCCCAGGCCAAGAGCTGAGTGAAAAGAGAAAAGTTGGTCTTGCTCTGAACCCTTATAACCTCAAATTTTGGTTTTGCACTAACACTGAAGAATTGAATCTGTTTTTATTTCAACCTTATATTTGGGATCATACTTCTCTACAAGCCCAGCCAGCCTTTGCCAAGGCTTTGATGAAGAAATGGAATCTAGATCTTTCTCCATACTGTTTGCAGACAGGGACATTTTCCACTCCTTTCACCCTCTCATATAACAAAACAACAAAGGGGAAGATATGAAATATAAAGGGTCGAAGTCTGATCCTTTAAGGTAATTGTAAGAATATGTAACATGCATACCGAGAAGTAGGTATGTTACTCTCATAGGTTCACATTCTACATCCCTAATTAAGCAATAAAATTTCACATTAAAAAAAAGAAAACTAATCACACTAGAGTTAAAAGGCCATCTCAACAAAAACTTTGATAAGGCATTTCAAGCTTAACAATATTCAAATAAAGCCTCTAGAATTGGTTAGCCCAACTATTCCAAGTAATATGGTAATGAAACTAATGCCTTAGATTCAAATATTATATCTACTCACAGTCTTCAGAACATTCTGGGACCCCACACAGCTCACCTAACTGACCAGCCTTCTTATCTAAAACATGACACTCAAGATCAAGGAATATCAAGGAAAATGTAACAAAGTCAATTACTATTCCTGACAAATCAACTCAGCATCCACTTAGCTTGATGGAGAATCTAGAGCATTAGATTCTCATACACAGTTTTATTGAGTGATATACAAAAATTGGCAGAATAGCCCATAGTCTATATTCATTTATTCAATCATTTGTTCATTCATTCTACAAATACTTTTTGAGTCCTAACAGTATGCCAAATATGCTGTGTTTTAGACCCTGACAATATATTTTCTAGTCAGTTGGGGCAAATCTCTGAGCAGCTCATTGGATGCTCTTTACTGCTTATCCAATTTTATTTTGGTGACAAGTGTTAGATAAACAGACTCTCTTTTTTTGCAACATAATATACTCAAATATTCAGAAAATCAGAAATACCTAGAGTTCTAAGAGTATACAGGTCTGAAATTGATAAGCCATTGAGAACCAAGGTAGCTCTGAGGATCAGCCATTCTTTTGGTTTTTTGAGGAGAACATGGTCCTCTGCTTCTTCATTCCCCTCTCTCCGTTGGCACAATTCCTCTCCATATTCATAGTTCTCGCTCCTCCACAACTCTGGTGTGTGACCACTGTAATACATTATATAATATCAACTTTGCTAGGAACTATGTTTCTCAGAACCCCTTTCCTGTGTGAGTGCAAGTTAGAGTTGGTCAAAGGAGGGACAAGCATAAGATTTGGAAAGAAGAAGTTAAGTAGAAGCCAATACCTTTGGAGATCCATCATAGTCAGACATTGGGCAGAGGTGCCTGGTGGGATCCAGCAGGTTTTCAATCTCTCTTGCAACACATCTAATTCATCTTCCCAAATACTGGTCCTGCTTACCAACAGAAGTCCCATTACCAGGAATTTGGCTGAGGATCCACAGCTTCCCCAGAGTGACTTCTCCACAAACTTCCCCTGCACAGCCTCTCTCCTATGGCCAGATATGCTTATTCTCTCTAATTTCTCTGTAAACTCTGGCTGTTTCTCTGACTCTCCAACTTCCCTTTCCAGACTTCAATTTCCCAGTTCCTCTCATACTCATGTAAGGTCCAACTCCTATTTCAATAGTATTTGTGGTAGCTCTGCCTCAATACCCGTGTTTTCTAAATCACATTTCCAAGATCAAGAACTTTAGTAGTCCAACTCATTTGTCTCATGAGTTTCTGATTCAGTAAATTTATGGGAAAGTTTTGCTATTTGTATTTTTGAAACTCTGCATACATAATTCTGTCATGCAATCCTGCTGGAAACGACTAATTTAAAAGTCACAATAAAGAAAATTAAAAGTTAAACCAAGGGGATTTCACAATTTAACATATGTCTTCAGTGGCTTAGAATATCTGCAAAGTAAAAATCAAAAACAAAAATGAAAACAACAAAAAGAAACTGCACAGCCAGGCTGCAAACCTACATTGTGACTTTATAAATTCCAACAATAATAATAATCATGTCCAAGCCCCTTTAAGCATTCAGGTTATAAAACAGAAATCAGGCACCAGAAAATAAGATTGGGCAAATTCAGATCCAGGCAGCAAAGGAAAAAGCCAAGCCAGGGTAAGACAGGTATGTTTTGAGAAGGGCAATTCAAAGTCATTGAAAAAAAGAGATAACACAAACTGCTCTTAATTTCTTTTCCCCAAGACTGCCCTAATGTCAAGACTCACTGAAGACAAATTAAGACAGCTTTTAGTCCTCAAGAACAAGGAGGAGGAATGGAGAACATTCCTGGCCACTGTGAACAAATTGGAAGGACATTCCTCAGAAATGAAAGAAAACTACCTAAAATGATCTTGGCTTTTTATAACGAGCAAATTATTGGGCAAATTTACACAAAGGAGTCTGCATTTTCAGAACTCTTGTTTGTACAGTCATTCTAAGCCTATAAGTGTATATCTTTCAATTTAAAAAAAATTTTGTAGGGGTGCCTGGGTGACTCAGTCAGGTAAGCATCTAACTCTTGATTTCGGCTCAGGTCATGACCTCATGGCTCATGAGTCTGAGCCCCACATCAGGCTCTCCACTGATAGTGTGGAACCTGCTTGGGATTCTCTCTCTGTCTCTCTCTCTCTCTCTCTCTCTCTCTCTCTCTCTCCCTGTCTCCCCCCAACTCGTGTTGTCTCTATGTCTCTGAAAATAAATAAATAAGCTTTTAAAAAATTTAAAATTTAAAAAAATAAAATTTTTTTGTAGAAAAAATACAGATGAATGGAAAATGTATCTTGCCTTCCTGCTCCTTATCTAGGCTAAAAAAATATCAGTATCTTTTATCCAAGAAAAGATGCCACACACAAATTCACTTCATGGCAGGTAACCACAGTGAGTATTTAATTTATTCCTGTGGAGTAAACATATAGCAAATTTTACTAATATCAGGTGCTATCACCAAAGTATGCAATAGCTTAGCAGACTTGACTTTGGCTAAATTCATTATTTTACACAATACATGCAACTGATAAGTGAAGATAAAAAATGGATTGCTTACATATCTCTGGGAAACTTTCATATTACATTATTGCTTCTAAATAGGCAGGCAGAATAAATTGTGTCTTTAGTATGCTAAATGGCATTTTTAAAATTCAATAATACTCCAGAAGAATCAAAAGTGCCAAGTGTTTACATAATTGAGCTGAACAAGTGCTATTAAATCAGTGGCAAAGGTTACTGTTTTCAACAGGAGATAGTTTGAATAAACAGTAAAACTATTTCAAATTCCCATGGATTCTCCACCAATAGTTAAACTTCTATTCCCATAACTAAGAAATGCCTGAGGGGATGATAACAATTTTCTTTCCCTCCTTCTGTTTTTTTGTTTTGTTTTTTTTTTTTCAACTTTTTTTTTTTATTTATTTTTGGGACAGAGAGAGACAGAGCATGAACCGGGGAGGGGCAGAGAGAGAGGGAGACACAGAATCGGAAACAGGCTCCAGGCTCCGAGCCATCAGCCCAGAGCCTGACGCGGGGCTCGAACTCACGGACCGCGAGATCGTGACCTGGCTGAAGTCGGACGCTTAACCGACTGCGCCACCCAGGCGCCCCTCCCTCCTTCTGTTTTGTTAAAAACTAATAATAAAAAAAAAAATCACAAGGAGTAATGAAAATCTACAGAATGGGGCCCATGTACACACTGTAAGACAGTTTATAAGGATCTTCTTATTCCAATCGGGGATTGTTCAAAGTGGTGGATTCTGTTGTAAATCATATTGGAAAGAGGCAAGTTTAGAGCAACAAAATTTCATACTAATTCAGAAGATTACAACAGGAAATGAACAAATCAGAAAAATCTGATATCAGTGAAGGAAGGATAAAAGGAACAGAGGAAAAAATACATATTTTTTAGGCCAAATTTAAGCTATTAAAAAAATACGGGAGGACAATTATTCTGGGGCATCCATTATTGTGGGTAATAAACACAATCTAGATCATTTAAATCAATCATTTTTCAAACTGAATTTCTTTTAATCAGCTAACTATACTAAATATCCTGATTACAAATTCACAGGGTGGCTAATTTAGGACAGCCTTTTGGGATCATTTACTCCATTCTTTTCAATTTAGAAGATGAAACTATAATCCAGGAAGGAGAAATGGTTTCCCCAAGGTTGCCCAAATACTGACTGCCAGAGCTGAGTCTAGTACCCAGACCTCCAGACTAATGTTCTTTATACTACACTCCAGCTCCTCTTCCACAAAGAAAAACAACTAACGGTTTCTGAGGACATATTATACAGCAACAACTACTCCAAGGCTTTCCAGAGATGCACACACTTTTTTTTAATGTTTATTTATTTTTGAGAGAGAGAGAGACAGAGTGTGAGAGGGGGAGGGGCAGAGAGAGAGGAGGAGACACAGAATCTGAAGCAGGCTCCAGGCTCCAAGCTGTCAGCACAGAGCCCAATGTGGGGCTCAAACCCATGCACCGTGAGATTATGACCTAAGCCGAAGTTGGACACTTAAACAACTGAGCCACCCAGGTGTCCCTGGAGATCCACACACTTAATCCTCACAATAATAAGACTTAGGATCTGTTATTGTCCCCCTTTTTACAAATGGAGAGACTGAGGCTTTGGTTAAATAATTTACCCAAATATACCTAGCTATTGTGGCAGAACTAAAATAAATATTGCTTGTATACTCTAAAAATAAATTGTAAACCCTAAATTATGAGTTCTATACAGTTGAGCAATACTAACAATATTGCTGACCTTGAGGGTTATTGAAAAATTAGCTTAATTTCCAAAAGAGGCTGTCAGTTAAACGTGATGTCTAATGTGTTGTCCATAATCGTCAACGCACAGGAGTAATCAACCCAAGAAGTGTACCTACCATTTGCATGAGTTAGAACCTCCTCTGACCTATAAATAAGATGTAGCTCCTTCTCAAAGAGCTCAAGATCTAAAAATAGAAATTTCACTTTATAAATACCAAATGCGGTATGAAGCAACTTGGAAAGGATCTCATAACAGACATATAACCAAATCCTGAGGATTAAATAAAAAGGATAACAATCCTTTCAAAACCTTAAAAGTTATCTTGTTTCATTTTGTATGTGTATTTTTAAGCAATGACCTTTTAAAAAATGATACCTGCTTATTATTTTTCAAAAAATCAAGCCATATTGAAAAATATTTTAAAATTTAAAAATCTTCTAAAATCTCACCACTAGGAAATATCTATTTACCTTGAATGAAAGTTATTACCATTAATATTTAAACAGATAGATAAATATATGCATAAACTATGCTTGATTTTAATTAAAGAAAAATTACATGAAATGAAATTGAGGAAATTGTTGGACTTTGGATAAATGTTTCTTTATTACCTTCTAAAGAACCTTCTACAGGTTAGGGGTTTAGAGCCATAAGTTTGTTTGTTTTTCTAATCACATTTCAACTTTTCATAGTAATTATTAACTTCTTGCTGTGAAAGGTCAGAAAATAACCTAACTTTCTCCATCTGTCCAACTCTCTGATTTGTGCTCATTATAATTTTCCACTGTCCATGGTTTATAACATTGACATCCTATTCAGTAATCACAGTTTTCAGAGTTGTTTAATCTTGGTTCCAAACTTTAAACAGATTCAAAACTTGTTTCTCAGTTTTACCATCATTTTGTCACTTCTAAGGTTTTGGATGCACTTATTTGATAGGATTTTATCAAGGAGTAGGGTTATTTTTTTATTTAATTTTTTTAACGTTTACTTATTTTTTGACAGAGAGAGGCAGAGTGCGAGCAGGGGAAGGGCAGACAGAGACGGAGAGACAGAATCCGAAGCAAGCTCCAGGCTCTGAGCTGTCAGCACAGAGCCCAACACGGGGCTCGAACTCACAAACCGCAAGACCATGACATGGGCTGAAGTTCGATGCTTAACCAACTGAGCCACGCAGGTCCCCCATGGAGAAGGGTTATTTTAAACCAAAGAGTCTATCAATGTTGGATTTCTGTAATCTGTCCCTTCCTCTTACAGAAGCAGTCACTTCCCAGGGTAGTTCCAAAGTCTACCGCCTCCCAGACCAGAACCACATGTCACATTCTCTATCCATCTACCTATAGTAAAGCAATCTATTTTTTTTAATTGAGGTACATTTTAAATATCATAAAATTCATTCCCTTCAGCTGGAGAATTCAATGATTTTTAGTAACTCTTGAGTGAAGCAACTATCACCATAAATCAGTTTTAGAACATTTCCATCCCACTAATAAAATCCCTCATGCCTGGGGTGCCTGGGTGGCTCTGTTGGTTAAGTGTCCACTTTCTGTCAGGTCATGATCTCACGGTTCGTGAGTTCAAGCGGAACTCGTGAGATCAGGGCAGAGCCTGCTTGGGATTCTCTCTCCCTCTCTCTGTCCCTCCCCCACTCTCACTTTCTCTGTCTCTCAAAATAAATAAATAAACTTTAAAAAAATCCCTCATGCCCATTTACGGCTAATTCTCATTACCACCCCCAGACCCAAACAACCACTAATCTATTTTCTGTCTCTACACATTTGCATTTTCTGAGCATTTCATCTAAATAGAAACATAGAATACATGGTCTCTTGCATCTGACTTCTTTCACTTACCATAATAATTTCGATTTTAATCCACGATATAGCATTTATCATTAGTTTATTCTTTTTATTGATAAATAGTATTACATTGTATGGGTATTCAACATTTTGTTTATCCATTCAACATGTGGTGAAAATTTAGGTTGTTTTCAATGTTGGGTTCTTATCTAATAATGCTGCTATGAACATTTTTGTTCAAGTCTTTATGTGGACATATGTTTTCATTTCTCTTGAGGATATACCTCAGACTAGGACTGCTGGGCCATATGGTAGTTTTACATTTAACTTTTTAAGAAAATGCCAAACTGTTATTATGGTGTCTGCACCATTTTACATTCCCATTAAGGGTTTATGAGGGTTCCTGTTTCTCTACATCTTCACCAATATTTGTTATTCTCTTCTTATTTACGATAGGCATTCTAGTGGGTGTGAATCATTTCCCTAATGAGTAATGATAAGCACATCTTTTCATGTACTTATTACGCATTTATACATCTTCTTTAGTGAAATGGCTGTTCATACCTTTTGCCCATATTTTTAAGTTTTTTAATTCCAGTTAGATAACATACAGGATTTTCTTAGTTTCAGATGTTCAATATAATGATTCAGCACTTCCATACATCACCCAGTGCTCATCACAAGTACACTCTTTAATCCCCATCATCTATATAACCTGTCCCACTCCTACCACCCCTCTAGTAACCAGCAGTTTGTTCTCTATAATTAAGACACTATTTCTTGATTTGTCACTGTCTCTCTTTTTTTCCCCCTTTGCTCATTTGTTTCTTAAGTTATACAAATGAGTAAAATCATCTGGTATTTGTCTTTCTCTGACTGACTTACTTTGCTTAGCATAATACTCTCTAGCTCTATCCATGTCATTGCAAATGGCAAGATTTCATTCTTTTTTTAATGCTTAGTAATAGTCCAATATATATATCTCACATGTTCTTTATCCATTCATCAATCAATGAATAGACCCTTGGGTTGTTTCCCTATCTTGGCTACTGTAAATAATGCTGCTATAAACATAGGGGTGCATATATGCCTTTGAATTAGTGTTTTTCTATTCTTTGGGTAAATACCCAGGAGTACAATTGCTGGGTCATAGGATGGTTATATTTCTAATTTTTTGAGGGACTCCCATACTGTTTTCCACAGTGGCTGCACCAGTTTGCATTCCCACCAATAGTGCAAGAATGCAGTGTGCCTTTCTCCACATCCTTGTCAACACCCATTGTTTCCTGGATAGCTGCTGATTTTAGCCACTCTGACAGGTGTGAGGTGATATCTCATTGTAGTTTTGATTTGCATTTCCCTGATGGTAAGTGGTAGTGAGCATCTTTTCATGTATCTGTTGGCCATCTGTATGTCTTCTTTAGAGAAATGTCTGTTCATGTCCTCTACCCATTTTTAATTGGGTTATTTATTTTTAAATGTTGAGTTGTATAAGATCTTTATAGATTTTGGATACTAACATTTTATTGGATATGTCATTTGTAAATATCTTTTCCCATTCCATAGGTTGCCTTTTAGTTTAGCTGATTGCTTCCTTCACCATGCAGAAGTTTTTTGGGGGTTTTTTTGGGTTTGTTTTTTTTTAATTTTGATGTAGTCCCAATAGTCTATTTTTGCTTCTGTTTTTCTTGAGGAGAGATATCTACAAAGAAGTTGCTATGGCCTATGTTAAAGATGTTACTGCCTGTGTTCCCTTCTAGGATTTTTATAGTTTCAGGTCTTTAATTATGCCTTAATCCACTTTGAGTTTATTTTTGTGTATAGTGTAAGAAAGTGGTCTAGTTTCATTCTTTTGCATGTAGCTGTCCAGTTTTCCCAATAACATTTGTTGAAGAGACTTTTTCCCATTGGATATTCTTTCTTGCTTTGTTGAGGATTAACTGACCTTATAGTTGTGGGTTTATTTCTGGGATACCTATTGTGTTCCACTGATCTATGTGTCTTTTTTTGTGCCATCACCATACTGTTTTTATTACTACAGCTTTGTAATATAATTTGAAGTCTGGAGTTGTGATGCCTCTAGCTTTGCTTTCCTTTTTCAAGATTGCTTTGGTTATTTGGGATCTTTTGTGGCTCCATACAAATTTTAGGATTGTTTGTTCTAGTTCTGTGAAAGAGGCTGTTGATATTTTGATAGAGACTGCATTAAATGTGCAGATTGCTTTGGGTACTATAAACATTTTAACAATATTTCTTCTTCTAATCCGTGAGCATAGAATGTCTTTCCATTTCTTTGTTTCATCTTCAATTTCATCCATCAGTGTATTACACTTTTCAGAGTACAGGTCTTTCACCTCTTTGGTCAGGTTTATTTCTAGGTATCTTATTATTTTTGGTGCAATTGTAAATGGGATTGTTTTCTTAATTTCCTTTCTTCTGCTTCATTATTGGTATATAGAAATGCAATAGATTTATGTACGTTGATTTTGCATCCTGAGACTTCACTGAATTTGTTTATAAGTTCTTGCAGTTATTTGGTGGAGTCTTTTTTGGTTTTGTCTATATAGTATCATGTCATCTGCAGATACTGGAAGTTTTACTTCTTCCCTAACAATGTGGATGCCTTTCATTTCTTTTTGTTGTCTGATGGTTGTGGCTAGGACTTGCAGCACTGTGTTGAATAAAAGTGGTGAGAATGGACATCCTTGTCTTGTTCCTGATCTCAGTTTTTCACCCTTGAGGATGATGGGTTTTTCATAGATAGCCTTTATTATGTTAAGATATATTCCCTCTAAACCTACTTTGTTGAGGGTCTTTATCATGAAAGATGTTAGACCCATCTGCTCCAGTTGCTACTCCAGCTTTCTTTTGATAACCATTTGCATAACAGATATTTCTCCTTCCCCTCACTTTCAATCTGCAGGTGTCTTAAAGTCTAAAATGGGTCTCTTCTAGGAGAAACTGGGTAGCTCAGTCAGTTAAGCGTCTGACTTTGGCTCAGGTCATGATCTCACAGTTTGTGGTTTTGAGCCCCACATTGGGCTCTGTGCTGATAGCTCAGAGCCTGGAGCCTGCTTCAGATTCTGTGTCTCCCTTTCTCTCTGCCTCTTCCCCTGCTCACTCTCTCTCTCTCTGTCTCAGAAATAAACAGTAAAAAAAATTTTTTTTAGTGAGTCTTTTCTATGCAGCATAGAGAGGGGTCTTATTTTTTTAATCCATTCTGTTACCCATTGTCCTTTGATTGGAGGGTTTAGTCCATTTACACTCAAAGTAATTATTGATATATATGTATTTATTGCCATTTTATTATTTGTTTTGTGGCTATTTCTGAAGATTTCCTATGATCCTTTCTTGTCTTTTTCTCTTTTATGGTTTGATTTTCTTTAGTGATATATTTAATTTCTTTCCCTTTATTCTTTGCATATTTATTAGTGTTTTTTATATATGGTTACCATTAGGTTTGTATATAACCTCTTCTGTATATAGCAGTCTATATTAAGTGAATGGCCATTTAAGTTGGAACCCATTCTTTACTCCTCTCCTCCCCATGTTTTCAGTGTATGATGTAATATTTTACATCCTTCTATTTTGTGAGTTCCTTGACTGATTTTTTACAGAAATATTCATTGTCAATGCTTTTGTGTTTCATACCCTCATACTGTCACTTTTGGTCTCTGCTTTCCACTCAAAGAATTCCCTTTATTTTTTGTTTTGTTTTGTTTTGTTTTTACTTTTTTTTTTCAATATATGAAGTTTATTGTCAAATTGGTTTCCATACAACACCCAGTGCTCATCCCAAAAGGTGCCCTCCTCAATACCCATCACCCACCCTCCCCTCCCTCCCAAAAGAATTCCCTTTATAATGTTTCTTGCAGGGCTGGCTAATGGTCATGAGCTCCTTTAGTTTTTGTTTGGGAAACTCTTTATCTCTCCTGCTGTTCTGAATGATAGCCTTGCTGGATAGAGTATTCTTGGCTGCAGATTTTTCCCATTCAGCACTTTGAATATATCATGCCACTCCTTTCTGGCTTGGAACATTTCTGCTGAAAAATCCCTTGATAGCCTTATGGATTTTCCCTTGTATGTTACTATCCCACTATCTGTCTTGCTGCTTTAAAATTCTTCTCTTTATAGCTTTTTTTTTTTTTTTTTTTGAAATTTAATTACAATATGTCTTGGTGTGAGTCTGCTTTTGTTGATTTTGTTGGGGGTTCTCTGTGCCTCCTGGATCTGGATATCTGTTTCTTTCCCCAAATTAGGGAAGTTTTTAGCTATTGTTTTGTCAAATAAATTCTCCTCCCCCTTTTCTCTATCTTCTTCTGGGACTCCTATAATGCAAATGTTGCTATATTTGCTAGAGTCACAGAGTTCCCTAAGTCTATTCTTGTTTTTCATTAGTTCTTTTTTCTTTGTTCAGCTGGATTACTTTCCATTACTCTGTCTTCTGGGGCATTAATTCATGCCTCTGCTTCTTCCAGCCTGCTGTTCATTCCATCAAGTGTGTTTCTCATTTCGTTTATTGAGACCTCTATCTCTGCGATGTTATTCCTCATCTCTGTGTTAAGGATCTCACACATGTCTTCCACTCTTTTCTCAAGTCCAGTGAGTACCCTTATGAACACTGTTTTAAATACTCCATCAGGCATGTCATTTAAATCTGTTTCTCTTATATCTCTGGCCATGGTCTTGTCCTGTATTTTCATTTGAGATAAATTCCTCTGTCTTCTCATTTAGTCTAAGTCTCTGTGCTTGTTTTCCTGTGTTAGGGATGGCACCTAGGTCTCCTATTCTTGGGGGTAATGGACTTTTAGTGCCCTAATGTGTGGTGTCCCCTGTTCCCTGGGGCCTGGTGCTTCCAGGAATGTCTCCAATGTGTGCTGTGTGTGCTCTGTTTTGTCTTGGCCCCTTTATCCTTCAGGCCAGTCGTCCACAGAAGCTCTCTTTGCTTCTGGTAGGCAGTGTTTGGTCCCTAGCCTGAATGTGGCTTATTTTAACTAGGTGTGCTCTGGTCTGCCTGTGAAATGAGACCTGTTACCACCTCCACCAGAACTGAGGCTCTGCAAAACTCCCAAGTTGGGAGACATGGTGTGAGCATGGGTTTGGGCCAGTCTTCTAGGGGAGGAATCCCACCATGGGACTGAGGCAAGTGAGACTGAGGCAAGTGAGACTGGGAAGGGCAGTTCCACTGAAGTATGTCAGTGGGGGGAAGGCTTGTTATAAGCAAGTTACATAGTGACTGTCAATGTTGCACTGGTTCCCACAGGTAGCTCTGTGCTTCTGCAGGGCCAGGGGAGAGAAATGGCACCAGTTAGTTCCTTTGTTACCATTGGAGTCTCTCCATGAATGCTGCATCCCTAGGACAAGCTCCAAGATAAGCAAAAAACCTCCCTACTGTGTGCCCCAGGTGCTCTTTAGATTGATGTTTCCATGTTGTATGTCCACAGGTTGCTTGTCTACCTTTTCTCCAAGAGTAGCTCAGTGCCTTTGGGGCTCTATCCCAGCCAAGCCTGCTGAACTTTAAAACTCAAGGCTTTAAGCCCCACTGGTTGACAGAACTCACAAAATTCAGCCCCTCTCTGTTTCCAAGCCAGTTGCAATGGAGATTGTTTTCTCCATGCACTACCCTTGTGTGCTTGTTCATCTCTTGCTTTTCTCCACAATCACAGCTCTCTCCCCATCAGAGTGTCCACAATCCATTTCTCTCCAAAACCACATCTCCATGCTTCCTACCTTCTTCAATGTAGCCTCCTCTCTACCTTCAGTTGTGGAATTTGTTCTGCCAGTCTTCAGGTCAATTCCTGGGGTATTTAGAATAGTTTGATAGTTATCTAGTTATATACATGAGACACAGTGAGCCGAGGGCCCTACTCTGCCACCATCTTCCAACCTCTGAGTCTCTTTTGTCCATTTTTGTTTGGGTAGTTTGTCTTCTTACTATTGAGTTCTAAGAGCTCTTTGTAAATTCTGTATATAAGTCCTACATTAGATATGTGTTTTGTAAATATTTTCCCTCACCTATTGTTTGTCCTTTCGTTTTTTAATGTTGTCTTTTGGAAACAAATATTTCTAATTTAGTGAGGCCCACTTTATCAATGTTTTCTTTCATGAGCAATGTTTTTGGAGTCATATCTAAGAAATCTTTGCTTACTTCAAGTTCTCAAAGACTGTATTCTATGTTTTCTTCTAAACATTTCATTTTCAGCTTTTATTTTTGAGTCTATGACCCATTTTGAGTTAATTTTTGTGTATGGTATAAGCTGAGGGTCTAAATCCAACTTTTCATATACAGATGTTCCATTATCCCAGCACCTGACTACCTTTTCTCCAATGAATTACCTTGGCACTTTTATAAGAAAATATTGACTATAAAGATTTGTTTCTAGAATCACAGTCTGCTCCCTGGATCAATATCTATCCTTAACCTAGTACCACACTGCCTTGATTACTATAGCTTTGTAATAAGTTTTGAAAGGGGGAAGTTAATGCTCTACAAATTCATCCTTCTTTTTCATGTTTGTTTGAGCTATTCTAGATATCCTGTATTTCCATATAAATTTTAGAAATCTGCTCATATATAGGGATAAAAGAGATTGCTGTTAAGGCACTCAAACCACCAAAAGTCTGTTATACCCTTCTTCTATCACAATGAGGCCTTATCTGCTCTGTAGTCTTCTCAGAAC
Organism: Panthera onca; assembly: GCF_046562875.1. Lineage (NCBI taxonomy): Eukaryota > Metazoa > Chordata > Mammalia > Carnivora > Felidae > Panthera > Panthera onca. The sequence goes on from NC_138344.1 coordinate 51,116,225, forward strand.
ACAGAAGAGCTACATTAAGGTCATTTTTGCTTGTGATTATTCCAACAATCAGAAAACTTCACAATCAAAAATTAACATGTATATTTTCACATAAAGACAAATATAATCTCTGAGAGAGCACCCACTGCAGTAGAATATACAGAAAGCATTTAGCAGAAGCCTCAATACAGAGTAAAGAACTCTGTAAATGACAGTTACAGTTGCTACTTTTGGTAGGTAGATCTATCCACTACACTCGTACTTGCCATCCTCAATTTTTATACTATATATCTGCTTTAGAGCTACACTGTCTAGTAGAGTAGCCACTAGCCACATGCGGGTATTTAAATTTAAATAAACTTGAGGCGCCTGGGTGGCTAAGTTGGTTAAGCATCCAACTTCGGCTCAGGTCATGATCACACCATTTGTGAATGCAAGGCCCTGCATCGGGCTTTGTGCTGACAGCTCAGAGCCTGGAGCCTGCTTTGAAATCTGTGTGTCCCCTTCTCACTTTCTGTGCCTCCCCCATTCATGCTCTCTCTCTCTCTCTCTCTCTTTCTCAAAAATAAACATTAAAACTTTTTGAATTTAAATAAACTAAAGTGAAATATCATTAAAAAGTCAATTCCCAAGTCATAGTAGCTACATTTTAAGTGTTCAATCATCAGACATGTTGATAGTTATGCTGTCAAACAGTACAGAAATCATTTATCTCAGAAAGCTCTACTGGGAGCTTTGGGAGGATTATTTCTGGTGTTTCCACAAATTTTTATTAACATGAATAAAACTTATGTGAACAGTGCCAAATTTTAGAGATTTCACTAATTAAGATATATTTTTGTATATCACATCTTCCCTGATCTTGATTTTTTTTTTTTATCTCATTCAGTTCAAGTGCTTCTTTATGGGATGGTATCAAAAAAGGTTGCAAGGTCCCCATACATCTGAGAAGATGAGTGTCTGAAATGTCTTTCCATGGCCTTCACATGTGAATGAGAGTGTGGCTGGACACAGAATTCTGTGATTAATGTCTTTTTCACTCAAAACTTAGGAGACATTCCCATTTCTTTGGGAAAATCCAATAGCAGACTTTCTTCATTAGATAGCCTGTTTTTAATATCTAGGTTCTTACAGAAATATTTTCTTTCCTTTAAATTAAAAAACTTTTTCAGGATATATATCATTTTATATATATATATGTATATACATATATCTCATATATATCTCATAATATATATCTCATAATATATATATCTCATAATATACATATATATCTCACACATATATATCATGATATATATCACACATATATATATTTATGATATATATATATCATATATATCATATATATCTATCATAGATATGATATGATATGATATGATATGATATGATATGATATATGATATATGATATATATATGCCATGAATTTTGCCTGGTATTTGGGAAATACACTTAATCCAAACATATATCTTCTTTCAGCACCGATAAATTTTCTTCGATTATTTTTCATTGCATTTCCTCCCTCTGTTCTGTTCCACTTTTCTAGAATCCTTATTACACATACATAGAAACTTCGCAATTCATTCTTCATGTGTTGATTCTTTGTTCCTATTTAATTATATCCTTTCATCAAATTCTTGGAAATTTTCTTGGGCTTATCCTTATCTTCACTGATTATGTATTTTGTTTTTACTATAACCAATCTGCAATTCACATCTCCCTTTGTATTTTCATTTGGTCATTTATGGTTTTTTTAATTACTATCTTAAAGTAATCTTCTCTATTACTTTTGAAAATATCATTGTTAAATTTCACTGATAATACAAAATATAGATTTTCCTAAGTTTTCTCTTATTTTTTTTTCTGTACCCTCTGTTTATTGAAGGAATAATTGCTCTGTTCCTAACCATGTATTGGCTTAGAAGTTTAAAATGGGCTCATATCTCTGTTCTGTTACTTACTTACGTTCTTTAACCTCAATAGGAACTCTGTTTACTTAAATTTGATGTATGTATAATTCTCAGATTTTAGGGCTGTTGTAAGGATTAAAAGAGGCAATTTATGTCAACGGCTTGGCACAGAGTGTGTAATAAGTTAGCTATTTATTACTGGCTCTTTTCATGTATATAATAATTACCTCAATTTGTTCATTTCTAAAACATAAGAATATATGCTTGTCTTAGGAGTTGAAATGGAATCTGACAGAGATGCTGCTGACTTCTATGTGCATGTTTCAGGCCCAGATGAAGAAAATGGGAAAATTTAGAAAGCTTGCAATTTTACTTTGCTAGGCCAGTAGTCCATTTGTTAGTAGAAAGGAGACAGAGAGCTATACTCCACCACTAGCTCAAAGAGTCTTCTCTGTGTTGTCGAGGCAACTTGAATGTGGTTAAAACAGGGCCCACTCTCCACTGGTATGTCCACCTTCATAGGGGCCCTCAGGAAGTACCTCTGCTTGCTTCCCAGCACAGCAGTGCCAAGTAGACTGAATGTACATTGTCCAGTCCAAAGGATCTCCACTATGTTTGAACAGAACAGCATGTTTTTCCCCAAGATACTCTTAAAATCAAGATCCCTAACAACTGTTTCAAGGCCTGCCTTCACCTGCAGCCCTTGCTACTCTCAGATATATATTCCAGTGGCATCTACTGAAGGGTTCCTTCCAGTTGTTTTCCAGGTCAATTACAGATTAATTATCTTTCCTCTCAATCCAGTAATACCAGTACTGCTTGAAAAAAACTCCTTAAAGTTTCCAACCTCTCCCTTACTTTCAATGTTAGTATTGCACACACACCATCATTTTTAGATTCCCTCAACCATTTCCACGGAAACTGAGATTTGGAGGAGTTAAATAACAGACTCTTATCTCCATCTTAAATAGTGTATTATTTAATTATAATTTTACAGAAGTGGTATGTGGAAAAGGAGACAAATAATGGCATTGATATTGATCTTGTTTATAGACAGCCAAAAAAATGTTGATTGTGGCTATGTCATTATGTAGCATTGCCTTTGCTTCAATTGAAAATAAAGGTCCAAATCTGCTTGGGGCAAATCATTTCCCTAAAGCAAGCTATGCATTCACAGAGTCATGGTTGGCTAAAATCCAGAACAGTATAGGCTAACTCCAATTTTGATCCTTTTTTCAGGCTATATGCTTGTGTCTAAAAGCAAGTTGTTGAAATGAACTGGTCAGCACCAGTGGGAACCAAAGCGGCTTTCTTCGAAGCCGAGCTAGGCTTCCCAGCAGTATGTTCCAGTAAACTGTACAGTTTGAACTGATCTGTTCTGTCATAAAGCAAGAGATTTCCAGCTGATCTGTTTGCTGATCTGGTGAATTATTCTCATGTAAACAATAGAAACACCATAGAGAGTTACTACTGTAGCTATCCCCTTATAAACACAACTTGCTTGCCACTACTGAGTACGCTCAGCCCGGACTGCATAAATCTTTTATTAGAGAATTAAAGAAGTAGGCATGAGAAGGGAAGACAAGAGGGAGACTTTACAAAGTGACTGAGCCTGAAAAATAAAAAGGCACAAAGAGCAGGTCAGAGATGGAAGACTAGGATGGGGATAAAACATAGGGGCAGCAGCCACAGAGATCAGACATGCCCTTGAAGAACCCCTTTTATTCCTGATCAATCCTTCCAGTACTTTCTCTGCAGGGCAAATTCATTGCTCTCCATAGAAGCCCAGAGAGTCCTGGAGTTCATTTTAAAGCTAGTAAAAGTAAGCTGATTGCTGCTAGGACATCCCTTTTAAGTGGCTGAAAACTAACCATCCCATTGCTAAGACAGGTGACCCCACTCCATCAACTATATGCCTGCCTTCTCAAAGTATTTCAGTACAGGTCACAAAGCCAGCAACAACAGAGTAGAAGATGACTCAGGACAGGAACAGGGCAGGGGGATCCTCTCACCCTATGTGGCCCTTATCTCAGCCTCAGCTCAAATGAGATTTTCTGTTGTGGGATCATGAAAGAAGACAGAAAAACCTATGATAAAGCTCTTTGCTGGAGCCCAGGTCGTCACTCAGGCATCAGCTCAGTTTCTATAGATACTTAAGAAAGGAGCACAGGATTCAGAGTCAGAGCTCCCTGATCCAAGGCCATTCTCTGCCATTTTTGAGATATGTGTGGCATCCAGGGAGCTACTCAGGCCATAAATAACCCACAAAGCCCACTGGTATTAAAGGTGTTGTGAGAGAGAGAGTGATGATTCATGCCCTTATCACTCTGTTTCAAAATTCCACTTGAAAGATGTGTATAACTGTCCAGTAAAAGTGCAGCATAACTGGGTGAAAATCTTGGATTTCAATGTGACTAGTTGTTATAACTGAACTTGGTTAACCAGGCAAAGAAATGTATTCTGGCCATAATACTAAGAAATACACCACTGGACTTACAAGAAATATTTTCCATGGACAGTGGAGTCTTTATCATAAGTGAGTTAAACTCAAATTATATGAGTTAGGAAGAGAGAGAAATCATTATTTAAATGGTGCCATTCTGCTTGAAAACATACTCCTATTAGGAATGAGATGGGAAAGGTAAACCCATTCACTGTTCCATCAGTTAACTAAGGGACAACACACACACACACACACACACACACACACACACACACACACTGTCCTTTCCTTGTGTGTGGATGATTTTAGGGCCATTCATTTAGGGATAATTTTGGCCACTCACAATTTTCATTTAATATGCAGACTTTACACCTAAACTCATTATAATAAAGGTTTGAGCAATTGGAAAAGTGGTTCAGCATACCTTATTGCAAGGTATCTCAGATTTTAATGAGCCTGCTAATAAGCACCTTGTTAAATGCAGGTTCTGCTTCATTGAGTCTGGCATGGGGCCCGAGATTCTGCATTTCTAAAATCTCCCAGACAATGTCAATGCTGCTGGACCACAGACCACACTTTGAGTGCAAGGGCTTATAATATGGATTTTGATATACAACATTCAATATTCAGCAAATATTTACTAAGCATCTACTACATGCCAAGCACTATGCTATTTGCTGATGATGGAAAGATGAAAGATACTATTCATCTCTCTCAGTAGATTCAGTCTAGTTTGATGTAAGTACTAACACTGCCTGAAATGGAAATCTGCCCCCAAAAAAGTGTGCTTTAAAATAGCCCTTTAGGGCACTTGTACCCCAATGTTCATAGCAGCACTCTCAACAATAGCCAAATTATGGAAAGAGCCTAAATGTCCAACAACTGATGAATGGATAAAGAAATTGTGGTTTATATACACAATGGAGTACTACAGGGCAATGAGAAAGAATGAAATAGGGCCCTTTGTAGCAATGTGGATGGAACTGGAGAGTGTGATGCTAAGTGAAATAAGCCATACAGAGAAAGACAGATACCATATGTTTTCACTCTTATGTGGATCCTGAGAAACTTTACAGAAACCCATGGGGGAGGGGAAGGAAAAAAAAAAAAGAGGTTAGAGTGGGAGAGAGCCAAAGCATAAGAGACTCTTAAAAACTGAGAACAAACTGAGGGTTGATGGGGGGTGGGAGGGAGGGGAGGGTGGGTGATGGGTATTGAGGAGGGCACCTTTTGGGATGAGCACTGGGTGTTGTATGGAAACCAATTTGACAATAAATTTCATATATTGAAAAAAATAAAAATAAAAAAATAAAAATAAAATAGCCCTTTACTCTAACATAAATATAGTGCCTTACCACTTACAAAACATCTTTTAAAAAATTTTGTCCCTTTTAATACTTAAAACACCTTTTCTTTCAAACCTTTTCCTCAGTTGTAACATGTTACAGATTATTTTTTATGTTGGCATAGCTACCTACATACTCCTAGCGATAAAAAGGATTTCCTCAGTACCTTATTTAATGGATTGTTGACTATTAAAAATGGATTAAATGAAATCTATTCAGTCAAGCATCTATTGCATATGCACATGTGTGTGATCTAGTAAATAAAATGAGTTTTTATTTTTTCATAGCCTATGTAGAGTAGCAGGAAGCCCAGGAGGATACATCTCTTTTTCTAGTACAGGGTCCTCTGCAGACTAGCTGTGTAACCACATGCAAGTTAGTTAACCTCTAAGGACCTCAATTTCCTCATCTTTAAGGAAAGAGCTGGACCAGGCGACCTCTGAGGTCCTTCCCAGCTCTACAATCTTATGATTCTATGACCCACCCACCTTGAATTTGCTATAATCTGTGTTTTAGATCCCAAAGACAGATCTTTTCAACAACATCAGCACACTGCAGCTCCCCTCAAGGCTTAGCTACACTAGTTCACAGAGCAAAGCTTTGAAATTCCCAAATACTGTAAGCTCTGGCCTGCCAGATCCTCATGGAACTGCTACTTCACAATTCAAGCAGTCAGCTATTGACTCGCAGCAATCTATATCTGCATTAAAATGGGGAGTTTTGGATTAATGTGGAGCTGAAAGCCCGACTGAGGCTCTTTGCTGCCAGCCTGTCTCTGTAATTGCAGCATGGATTTCACCAACCACAAAGGGCAAAATGAATGTGATCATCCCCAGTAGTCAATAGCCCATCGATTTTTTCTTTTGACTCTATGATTCGCACAAATATTGAAGCTCATTTTTTAAGCAAGGAGGCTTATTAATCTACATTCTTCAGAACTAGTGGCCCCTTCCATGAGGTGAATTCTGAAAGTTACTTAATATGCAAGACATGAGTAGATTAGTCACATTAATTTTTTAATTTTTTCCCATATACATGCATACACACACGCATGTCCTCACTCTTATTTAAAATTGGCATTCCACATAGCACTGGAACTTTGTGCTTATTATCATGCCATTGTGTGTCTGATGTGTAGGAATGATCAAGAAGGAAATGTTGGCAAAGCTCATTCTGGTCCGTGGTTGCTGCCTTTTGGGGGGGGGTAGGGGGATAGGTTTTGTTTTTTCATTCACCCGTAAGGTTATAAACAGAATGTGTACAACAACACCTGTGGTTCCTAAAATGGAACAATGATTCAGGGCCATTTCTTCCCCAAATGGAGGCTATTAATCTGCAGTAGCAAATACATGTTAAGGGAGAGAAACAAAAACAGTTCCTACAGAGTTCAATTGTGGTTTCCTCAAACCATACTAGTTATTTTAATTTCTTGCAATGCATTTTCCATTTTATGCTGCTTCTGGTTGTTATATTCTCTGGTATTTCTTTTGTCTATTGCCTCCTTCATTTTGCTGGAAATTCAAACTCTGAATGGTTTGAAACCACATGTGTCAGATTTGGTTTTGTGTGGTTTATTACAAAATGTAGTGGTTTTCTCTCTTCCAATAGTTCTAGCTTTTGAAAATAACCAATAATGATAAAAATTGAAAATTTTCCAAATTTGGTTCCTATTCTCAACCAATATTAGATTAACTGTTTTGGTTTACTTCAGGTGAAGAGGATTTGGGGATAACATGTAGGGATAAAAGACGATGAGAATCTTGACCATGAGATTTGGCCACAAAGCCAGGCTTGTGGTGATCAGAACTTGTTTAGGGAACTTGAAGTTCGTTCAGGATCCAATATGCCTCTAGTGACCAATGTGTCTTGCCATCAGGAGTTTATTGATCACAGCCCACTGGTCTACCACGTAGTGACTCTGCTTGACTCTATAGTCACTCAACTTTCACTTCGGCTTCTGAATATTTAACTCTTTCTCCATGTCTCAAGGACAAATAATACCTTAAGTCACAAGATCTAATTGTTCAACCACATCCACTGGCAATGGCTTTTTTGCCATGACTTTTTCAGGCTATTTTGCAGGACTCTTACTGGCCATTAGTCAAGTCTATAGTTGGGCTATTCTTAAATTAAGCACTCATTATTTTTAAACCATTTTATTGAGGTGTTATTGACATATAAAAACCTGTATATATGTAATATATGCAACTTGGTAAGTTTGGAGATACATATACATCCATGAAACCATTACTACAATCCATGACATAAACATACCCATCACTTCCAAAGGTGTTCTCTTGCTCTCTTTACTATTACTGTTGTTGTTGTTGTTGTTATTATTATGTAATAAGAACAACATGAAATCTACTCCCTAAACAAATTTTTAAGTATATAATACAGTATTATTAATTATAGACACTATAATATCAGTATCTTTAGAACTTTTTAATCTTGTATAACTGAAACTTTGTACCATTGACCAGTGTCTCCCATTGTCCCCTTCTCAAACCCCCTGGAAACCACCATTCTACCCTTTACTTCTCTCAATTTGACTATTTTAGATGTCTCTTATAGGCAGCACCATGTAGTATTTGTCCTTCTGTGTCTGGCCTATCTCACTTAGCTTCCATGTTCATCCATGTTGTCACAAATGTTAAGCATCCATTCTTGATTCAATAAATAATAGTCTGTATCCACATGGTGACTTATGAGGAAGAGGGTTTTAGAAAGAACCTTTTAAAAGGGAAATACAGGCAAGGCAGCATATTGAGGCTTGTCCCACCCATCATGCCCACAGCCTCTGCTAAATTCAAACCCACACCGTCACCACAAATCTTTGCAATAATTTCCTTACTAGGATCCCAGTGCCTAAAGTCTATCCCATATAATTCATTCTTAATAGTGGTAATACCCTTAGGAAAGTCTCTAACTTCTCTAACTTCCTTATCTATCTCATCTATTAAATGGGTATAATAGTTGAAAGGACTTGAAGAAAGAATGCATGTAAAGTAGTTAGTTATTTTTATCACTGTCCTATGAATGTTCTATCCTGATTCTAAAGATTACATTTGTTTATAAGCATCTCTCTCCCACAAGAATGTGGGAGATACCTGACCTTGAGGTCAGGGATTGAGTCTTATTCATCTCTTTAACTCTAGTCCCTGGCACAATGTGTATCCACTCATTATACACATAGAATGAATGGAAGCACCATTGACATTCCAGAGAATTCCACAGCCAGCCTAATATGAAAAGATGAAATCCATGTTCCTTTACAAATCAATTTTTCTTAATTTTCTTTATAACAAAATGAATTTTTGCCCCTTCATGTAAAACAACTTGAACTGGGAAGATTGGTTATGTATCCCTCTGTGCTAGGGAAATGGAATAAGACACTTTATAAAGAGAGTACTCAGCCAATGGAGGTGTCTCATATCCCCTAACATTGAAGAATTTTATTTTAAAAGGAAGAGACTAAGGCCCAGACAGTTGACATGATTCACATGAATTTAGTCTACAGGGTTGTCCTAAGAATAAACTCGAAAACAATAAACAAACTTGAAAAGTCACGTGTGTGAACTCCCAAGGATATACTTTATCCATGACTGGGGCACATCCCTGCTTCCAAGATGGCATGCATCCAATACAGAGTGACCACTTACTCAAAAAATTGTATAGGGGCCTGAAGAACATTCTCTGGACAAACATAATTCCACTGTATTCACATCCAGTGCAGTAAAAATACACATTTTCCCCTCTCAGAAAAACTAAGTCTGGAGTCAAGGCAGGTTTCCTCCTTATAGGAGAAAGAAAACCTAAATTTGAGCTGTGGCTCACTTGCCTTCTTTGGATATTAGCTTCTGCAGCTGCAAAATGCAAATGCAAAAATGCATAGTCACTGGTTTTTAAACTAGGCTTCCCTTAGGTTCCACAAGCATGTCATAAGGTCCACCTCAGGAGTAAGAGTAAGGGGGCCCAGTCCCTTGCCTTTCCCAACCATTTTTAACACTTGTTCCTTTCTCAAAGTTGGACATTTAAAAATTTCTAAGTCACTTTCAATCAAATATATCTCTATTTATTCAGAAATGTTTTAATTATGTGACTCTTATCTATGGCTAAAATTTAATTTTTTAACAGGAATAGGGCAAAAGAATAATTCCAATGTTTATAACCACTGAATCATATAAAGATAATTTTACTGCACCCAAGAAAAATGTTAAACCTGAATACAAAGTTATAAGAATTCTCAAACTTCACAAACTGACCTATACCCCTGAAGATTCCTAAATATGGATAATAATGTTTAAAAGTATGTATAACATCACAATATTAACCACATGATGTACAAAAATTTGTCAATATATAAAACTCCAAAGAACTGAAAATTTTAGGAATTTTTGGCCATGTGGTCAATTTTGACCAACTTGTTACTTTGTCCAATGTGTTTTCAACTAATTTATTTTTACCAAATTGTCTGCTTCTGGAAATCCAGAGACTTTACTTCTAGCCCTAGAGAAAAACTTACATGGAAGTAATGGGAGTTGAACCAGGACTCAAAGCTTCCTTCTCCCTTATAATTCTCACCCCATCACTAAGAAGCCAACAAGACAGTCAGATTTCACTGGTGGGCCACCTTAATTCATTCACTTACTCATTCATGGACTTGAGTGGACTAGCTTTCTCAGTGTAGAGATGAAGAAGGAAAGGTCTTTGCTCTATAAACAGACAGGTACATATGTTATTAAAATATCCTAGGATAAGTGCTAGTAGAGATATATTCTATCAGGGACTAAGGGTTAAGGAAATAATATGACATTAAGGAGAGGGTTGAAAAAAAAATCTCAAAGGAGACAACCATGTAAGACTTGGAGGTTCACAAAGATAGGGAATGCCCCAGTGGAATCAAGTGAGGAGGGAAGTTATAGCTGCAGAAAAACAAAAACAAAAACAAAAACAAAAACAAGGACCTAAAAGAAATTCCAGGCAGACAGACAACCTGTTCAGAGACATGAAAGGGTATGGTGTTTCCAGGGAACGTCAAATAATTCAGAAAGGCAGTAGCACTGGTTCCCACTGAAAGAGGAGGGATGAGTAGGATCAGGTAGTAAGGTGAAAATGTAGTCACCAGCCAGGAAAATGCAAAGCATTCCTGACAGGGTCATGAAAGAGACTTTATGAGAAGAAAACATGGAGAGAGGGGAGGAAGTGGAATGTGGAATTATATTCCACAGAAGAGACAGGAACACCAGGGAAATTCTTTAAAGATGGATGATTGTATATATCAAAGTAAAAGATGTCACTGTAAAATGCAGAGGAATAAAAATCCAAACACAAGTAGGTCACTCTTGAATCAGAGTTATGAATGACAGAAAGAAGGGCTTGGAATGAAGGAAAGGGCAGGGAAATGTCATGTCAGCGAATAGAGATCGTGAACTCCCTCCAGAAGAAGACAGAGCTCAGAGTGGGTAACAAAATAACTCAAACTCTAAAATAAACTGACTATACTCAGGGTGCTTTGCCAGCTGCTATCTTAGACCTAATCAAGTGCTCTTCGACCTGTGCCAGGAAACATCATAATCCTAGAAAGGAGAAGTCAGCCAAAAGCTGAAGATGCCTAGCTAAGGAAGGGGATTAAAGGGGAAACAAAGAAGGGAGTCTTTCTTTAGTATCCTAGAACAGAAAAAATAATCACAGATACTAGAAAAACTACACCTTATATTTCCCACTCAATCCCTTACTAATCCAGCAAAAGGTCAAGAAACTTTAACTGCCAAGGATGAGAATACCATTAAAAAAAGTCAAAACATGACTCAAAAAGGAAACCCCTCTGGGTGTCTTATCAGAGAAACTGGTCACTCACAGGTATCAATTCAGAAATTGCATAAAGATTCACTTCCCTGGCCATCTTACAGCTGTCACTCCCATATTACACCTACATACTGCCACCCCAAAAGAAAAGCATTGCTGATACCTGCAATTTCCATAATTATCACTCCACCTATTTGCCTGAACTCAACAGGGACTTTTTCACCAGTTAAAATGTGAACATCCTGGAGGAAGGTGGCCAAAAGGTACAAACTTCCAGTGATAAGATAAATAAGTACTAGGGATATAATGTACAATATGATGACTACAGTTAACACCACTGTATGACATATTGGAATGGTGTTAAAAGAGTAAATCCTGAGTTGTTATCACAATGAGGTTGTTTTTCTTTTCTTTTTATTGTATCCATAAGAGATGAGAGATGTTAACTAAACCTATAGTGGTAACCATTTCACAATATATGTAAATCAAACCATCATCTTATGCACCTTAAACTTATACAGGGATGTATTTCCATTATGTCTCGATAAAACTGGAAAAAAAAATTTAATGTGAATATCTTGAAGGAGGAAGGAGTACATAAGGAATTTTATCTATCAGTGTACCTTGTTAGAAATAAGGTATCTTCTTATTTCTTAGGATAAGCAAAGATGGATAACAAGGAGGTTACAAGAGCACGCTCCTCAATGCACATAACTGTTTCCCTGCACAGGGGGGATACACACTTCTGTTCCATTGAGAAAGAGTTACTCCAAGGATGGCTAGTGACACCATCATGACTCTACCTTGAGGTGCCTTGGTCCTGTCTCTGTGGCAAGGATGACTAAGTACCCCGATCTAAGCCAAACCTCAAGGTAGGGAGCCCTGATACACACAAGACATTGGGCTAGGCAGTGCTGGTGAGATAAAGAAGGTAGGTCACTGAGCTCTTAGAAAGCATAGAATCTAGCTGTGAAGACATGAATATCTTAGGGAAATCCACCAGGCCAGGCAGTCAATGTTAAGTGAGGGATGATAACTTGAGCTCTAGGATCAGGGAAAAGAGCGGTCATTTCCATCAAGGATTATGTCCTACATCTCAAAAGTAGGACAGCCTCAGCTTTAGGATTTGTGGCCCTTGTTCAAAACTTGGGACTGAGTAGATACACAGTTAGACAGATAGATGGATAGGTGGATATGAGAGAGACAAAGGGAAACCCAGAGAGAAGGCATATAAGGAAAGACCAGCAAATATTCCTTATCTTCTCTAAGAAGCAATGATTTTCAAGTGTTCTTCCATCTCCTGTGACAACTGTGGAATCACTAGTGTAATTTGGGAGCTTTTCAATGAAAGTTTATTGTGGGATCTTTATAATAGTTCCCTTTTATTCATACTTCCTCTTTCATTCGGAGGACTGAGCTAATTATGTGTCTTTTGCTCAGGTAAATACTCATTTGCTCTAGAATAGGGGACTATATGACAGAGGAGGATTCCCCACATCATTAGCAGTAGTATTGAATTTTGCCACGGATGAGGTTATGGGATGGTGTAGATTAGAGAAAGCTCCCAACTGGGAGACAGCAGACTTGGTTTATAGTTTCTAAACATTGTTCTGCCTCCACCTCAGTCATCTCAAATGTTTCTCTAGATTCTATTCTAGGGTTGTAGTCAATGGCCCATTTATGATGATATAGCTAGACTCTGTTTATTGAGCATTTACTATAGGCTGAGTGAACGAGGTAAAGACTTAACATACATTATTTCATTTAAGTCTTATATAGACATCATACGGTCAGATTAGGATAGGTCAGATATGATAAGGTAGTGATGTCCAAGCTCACAAAGCCAATAAGGGGCAAAGATAGAATTTAGACCCTGAATTGTCTACTTCTGGGGTCCTTGTACTTGAGCACTAACTACATGCCTGTCTAGACAGCTGACCAGCTCAGGGGTTGGAATGAAGCTAAGGGAAAAGCTACATGTAGAAAATCCTGCAGCTGTGCCTAGCCCAGGATTCCAAATCTGACCTGCACTAATGATAAGATACACAGGCAATTTAAAGCCCTAAAGCCTTTTGTACAAAAATAAATTAAAAAAAGAAGATAATTGGTTTTTTAGAAAAAAAGAAAATGGGTGGACACAACAGCAATTCAAGTTATCTCCCTTTCAAGAGTTTTCTCTGATGTACATCAAATAGTTCTTTACAGAAGCCTAAGTAAATGAATAGATGAGTGAATTAATGAGTAAATAAATGATCCTGGGGCAGTGTGATGGGGAAGAAGTAAAGAAACATCACAAGTAGCAATAATACCACAAATTAAGTGGCTATGTTAGACAGCAGAAGCAATTGGTTTTTATTAATGGTTTCAACACTGTCTCACATTTGTGCTCAAAGTAATCTGGTCCCACCCCACCTTTCTGGTTTTCTCTATTCCTAAAACAGAGGATAAGCTTTCCTTCCACTCCAGCCAAATAAACTCCTATCTTTATACCGTATTTTCTCTATATTTTTGCTTTATCCATATATTTTCCTTAATGAGCTTGTTTTTTCTCATCTCCAGTCAAAAACCATATCTACCCTCCAAAATCTAGCTGAAGTTCTATTCCTTCCTTTTCACACCAAGTACAGGGCAGTGGGGTTTCCAGGAGCCTGGCTGTGGTTATAGCAGTTGATAGATACCTTTAACAGGAATTGCTCCCAGATGTACGTGAAGAGTTTTCTGTTCATTTTTGATGCTGGGGCAAATGAGAGACACCCATGTCTCACCAACTCGTGAGGACTGTAAAACGCTATTGCATGTCCTTAATGAGATGTTGGTGTACTGGTCTCAGGCTGAGCATGATCCAAGAGAGAGGATGAACACACACACCATTAATGATAAAAACAGATCTTCCCTTCTGCCGAAATGAACTCACTTAACCCTCTACATCTTATAAGTCTTGCTCCAAAAACCTTTCATTCACTCCAAGATGTTTATGCTTGATGGCCAATGCTTAAGCTGGCTCCCCTGTCTGCAATGTCCTTGTTTTATCTCCCTGTTACTTCTCCTTCCTTTCTCTAGATAACTCCTCTCTTTATTAAGACACACCACTTGGACATCACCCCCTCCAGGAGACTATGCATGATCATCGTTCAGGATTATGTGTGATTCCCATGGGCTCCCATAATTTACTATGTACATTTCTATCACTGCTCTCCCCATGTTAATCTTAATTTATTTTTAAGTGTCTACCCCCCCCCCCCCCAATAACTGCCAGCTCCTATTCAAAGGCTATGTCTCATTCATCATTATACCTTTGGCAGCCAGGAGAGCATACAGTGGGATTTCATAATTTTGCTGAATATAAATGAATAAATAAATGAGCAAACTGGAGAGCCCCCTACCAGGCCAGAAGATGAAGCCTCTATTCTAAGGTGGAGCTTAAGAGTAATGACAGTTATTCTCTAAAGACAAGCCCTTCTCTTATACTAACAAGAAGTCTAGTATAAAGACTCCAAAACAAACACTAGGAGGATGGAACACTGCAGAGGAAACTGTCAGGAGACCCGCATTTGGGAGCTGTCCAGGTTACTGGTCGGGTTGGTCTGTCTCCGTTCCTAACCCAGAAGGGGTCTCTGCCCAGACCATGTCTGCTCTGCCACCTCAGCCTGACTTAAGCTTTGGCCTCTGACAGTACCCCCACCTCTGTATCAAGTGCTTCTGCTCACTTGACCTTCCTGGCATTGGCCATTCTGCAGTTCCTGCTCTGATTTAACTAGCTTGTACTCACTGGCTCCAGGCTAACTCCCTGCCTCGAGTTTTGCCTGACATGACCACCAATACCTGCTATATCCCCTGCTACTTCCTGATCCAAGAGCAAGTTCTCTAGTAAGTTTCCTACCAGGCCTCTGTCTGTGGACAGCAGGGCCACAGTCTCAGACTGAACAAATGAATACATGGACAAGTGAGCAGCAGCCTCTCTGTATAGGGCACTCTCATGCTGTATTAGGCAGAGTGTGACATTGGTGGCTTTTGTGATGTGCTATCTTCCATACTCCATTCTGCAGAAGTCACAAAGTGGACAGAGAATAGAAGGGAGCTCAGCACTCCTGAACCACGAGGGCAAAGGTACTAGGAATCCAGCTGTTGCAGTCCAGGTAGGACCTCTTGCCTCTCATTAGTTATGAGTGACTCTAGGGTGTATCTTGTATATAGAATAAGTATTAAATTGCATCTGGTATCATAGCTAAATATAGATAACAATGAACTAGCAATGAAAAGAAAAAAAAGTTAAAAGTTTGGTTGAACGATACTATTTTATATCTCTTAACAGGAATTGCCAACCACTTAAACTAAATGACTCTCTACAGATTAAGGATTTTGAAAATTCTAATTCATGTTAGTTTAAATGTTTCAGGCTTTACCTAATGACAATCCTAAACACCATTCACATGTTGCTTATAGTTTATTGCTGATGTAATATAGTTTTTTACATATAATTTTTGAATAATGGACTATGCCCTATCCTACTACACTGAAGTTTTCCAAGTGCCATTCTTAACCACCATGTTGCTTTTATTGGTGGTTTCCTACTGATGCAGACTTCTCAGGTCTGAATCTGCCCTATCATTACCTCATATCACGTGGTTTGGGTCTAGAGCAGTGAAGACAGCACCGCTCCTCTCTCACCCACTGGAGGTGAAGCTCCACATGTGCTGGACCAGTGAATCCCCAGGATACGAAACCCCTTCAAAAGGAGAATGAAAGACCACCTGCATTTCTCAGGCTCCTTGCTCTCACCAAGCCCTTAGATCCAGCCATGACAAAAGTCCCTCACAGAAAATCTTTCTCAGCTCTACCGTCTTCTCTCCCACTGCAAGCATACTTTGAACTAGAGCATTAGGCTTTCTCAGAAAAGTACTGCTGCCATCCTTGAAGCTCTTAGCATATAAATACCATTCCTTTTTTCTATATCATGAATAAACCCCAACACACACACGCACACACAAACACACACACAGCACGTGTGTGTGTTTGTGTGTGCATGTGTGTGCGTGTGTGAGTGTGTGTATAAGTCATCTAGGAGCAACTACTGGTTTGTAGGTCAGAGAAGACAGGAGAACCCTAAGTCCTTAGCCTAAGGTTTTAATAGCCTGGTAATTGTGTACTCGGTGGCCAGCAAAATTTGCAGGTTTCTCCCCTTCTCAGTTCAGCTTTCGAAGTGTGACAACCACTGAGTTCAAAGGACACCCCGGCCTCAGAGGAATTAAGGGGTACCGTTAGGAAGCTGATGACCTCGGCAGCTGTCAGAGCTGAAAATTGGCTGCCTTGTGCCTCTTGGTCAGCCCCCTTCACATCTGTGAAAGAAACCGGTCACGCTTGAATCACTCTTCTTTTGTCTTCGTGGATTTTAATCTCTCCTCCAAGCCTAGGGGTGTTTATCAGGATATCAGAGTAAGGGAAGGAAAATATGATCTGTATCCCCTTGCCCACACATCTCACTCCCATATTCTACTATTAAACATGTCAGCCAAGGCTGAACACTGGAATCAGGTATTTTCTATGCCTAGATTCTGTCACTCTCAAAACATCGACTGACCAATAAAAAGTTGTTGCGGCTGCTAACCAAGAATATTTCTAATCCAAAGTTGAGAGCAAAAAAGCCTATTTGAAAGAAAATTTTTGCTCACTGGATGATTCTGAGCATCCTCTTTTCTTCCCCTGCTTTCTACAACCCCAGGACCCTGGTTGTCTCATGAAAACTACCCAGTGCTCCCTTCCAAATGTCCCAGGCCACTGCTGAGCATTTTCCCACTGCATCCTCTCTGCTTCCAGTTCCTAAAGCCATTTTCCTTCAGCTCTTGAGCAGCTTCAGAAAACTCACCTCCACCACAAGCTTTTCCAGGTAGATTAGAAAACAGACTGGGCTCCCACAAGCCTGGCAAAGGAGAAGGAGCCCAGGACTCAAAGGTGGATTCAGGAGTTGTCTCTGCCACAATCTGTGCCTCCTCCACAAGAGCCTCAGATTCCACTCCCTGCAAAATGAGAAGTTTGAACCCCAAAGACCTTTCTAACCCTAAAGCCTCATGCTCGACAGCTCCATTCTGCATGTGTTTCCCATGGACTAGTCTATAAATTCGAAAAATCTCTACCTAGTGTTTATACCTAGTACGCATATCTTTTGCCTCAATTTAAGTGTTTTATTTCTGAACTTTCAAAATGCTATTGTGAATTTTTTTTTACCTAAATAAGAATATGAGTACAGCAGTTGCTTTTACTTGCATCTACATGACATCCAGATGAATTCTGAACATTTTAGCCAAATATTCTGTGTCTATAAGGCTAAGCATGTGAAATTACATAAGTTTATATGTATATTTTATAATGGGGAGGCAAAACATTCAGAACATGACTCATCTGGACGTTTTGCCAACAGGGAGGCACACTGATTGAACTTTGAACATCTGCCCACCACAGCATTTGCTGCTACTGAAATAACTTTCGATGGCAAATATTCTTGATTATGATGAATTGTTCCTTTGCCCTCTGAGAGGTCTGTTTTGAAAACCCATCAAGACCCTACTGAAATATAAAACTTAATGCGTCTATCATTTTGTCTTCCAGACCCTGAAACTGAAATTTTTCAAGCTTTATTCTGTGATGTAAGCACATCCTTAAAATTGTCATTTTTTCCATAAATGCAAAATTTATCTTTGCATGACGAAAATCAACAAGGTAATGATTAACTGAGGTAAGGTAAGAAAGCAAACTGAATACCAAGCACAAAATGTTTAAAGGAGATGTCTGTTTTTAGATATTTAAAATTATATTTCTGATTTTTCTTTGTTATCTTTTCTCATCG
Organism: Panthera onca; assembly: GCF_046562875.1. Classification (NCBI taxonomy): domain Eukaryota; kingdom Metazoa; phylum Chordata; class Mammalia; order Carnivora; family Felidae; genus Panthera; species Panthera onca. The sequence goes on from NC_138344.1 coordinate 51,134,553, forward strand.
ACAGAGATTTTAAGCAAATATCTTTAAACAAAGCTACACACTAAATCAGCTACCATGCTTGCTTTCAGAAATCAGAATCTACAACTCAGTTTTTAAAAATACCCTTGGCTTTTCCTACCATTCTGCCTTATATTCCTGTAGATAGGAAAAACCTTGGCAAGCATCCTGAAATCACCAGGGGGTAGGCAGCAAAATGTGCTTCTGACCACTGAAATACTCTCATTGTTCACACACTAGCCACACAACAGACAGAGTGACCTCTTTCTAACACTGACAAGTGAACATGAACAGCCCTGTGACTTTGATTGGCGGTTCACTGGGTCTCTGACCTTGAATGACATTGCTGGCACATTTTGATTGGCAGTCTGCAGCACAGCAGACCACCTCTAGTACACATGCCCACTCTCCAGAAATTAGCCCTTACTTTTTCATAAACACTCTTGTGTTCCCAAAACATAGACTAAACATGAACCAAAATGTGCCTGCAGGCATCAAACACAGCCTGAAGGAAAAAAAGGGAAAAAAAAAAAAAAAAAAAAGCATGATCTTTAAGTTACAACCCTCAGATCCCACTATAATTGACACATCCAGTGATGATCCAGGTAGTCAGCCTTTGGCTGCATCTCCATGAAGCCAAACATCAAAACTGGGTGAGAGAAATTCAGGCAGGCACACAGATATGTTGTCTACAGGGCATCAAACATTCAAATACTTAGGCACTTCCGGATGGTTCTTGACATGCAGACAAAACATCTGGGTGACTGGGGAAAGGTTTCAATTCTCTCCAGATGCTTAGGCATATGGAAGGGGAGTGTCAGTCTTGGCCAGGGGTCCTCATGTTGCATGTGCTTGGGTGAGACAGAGGCTGATGATGCTCTTGCCACTGTTCTGGTGAATGAAAATATGCTCATTTTAACCCAGTACTCCACAAATTTTCCCTTAATAAATAAAAATATATTTTCAAATAAAATGCCACATGTATGTATCTTAAGAAGCCACTGACTTTCTTTTCAATAAAATCAAGATGTTCCAAAGTTGGCAACAAACCATGAACTCCCATTCTGCTGGTTCAACAGGGCATATTTTATACCTGTGCTAAACCCTGCTTCCTCTAGAAGCTCCACTAAAATGAGTGAAAAAATGCAAAAATTATAAACTTTCCAATGTAAAGAAAATGAGGAAACAAAACCAAGTGATGGCAAAAAGTCTCAGGAGTCAGGAAGTAGCTGGAGGAATTAACAGAAGTGAAAAATTTGACAACTAAATACCTGCAAAGAAGAATAAGAAATAAGCCAACTGCCCCCACAGCCTCCTGGGAAGGCTAAGGAAGTAGAGATTCCTGATGCCATGCAAGAAAGGGAAGGTGGTCCTGAAAATAGGACAGGCAGATGAATGTCAGCATAAGGCATTTTGATTCCCAGCCTTCCTCCCAAGCCACTAGGCAACCACTGTCTCTTATCCCACCAAGAGATTTGTTCTATAGAGAAAATGAACCAAAGAAAATCCAAACTGTGACAAAGAGGCAGGTAAGAGCACTGTAGTAAAAACAGGAAAATAAGAAAAAGCCTACATCCTAAATGGTAATCCCCCAGCCTCTTTCTGCCATTCAACTGAGATACCACTGGCAGCCATGTTTAGACCTCCCTGTCATAGGTCAGGCTCTCTGGGAAAGAAATGCTGAAGGGAAGATTTGTGTGCATACAGTGTATTGGAAGTACCCTCAAGATCAACACCTGAGGAGGAGGACAGGAAGCATGACTGGGCAGAAGAGGAAGTTAAAGAGCAATACAGTAGCAACAAAGGACTTTATCAATCTCACTGGGAGGGAGCTGTGGAGCTGGAATGGCTCTTGTGAGTTGCCCCATATTGAAGCAAGCCCCATATTGAAGGCCAGACCTTTGTACTCCCACATTGACCAATCACTAGATATGGGCTGTTCTCTTTGCTAGAGGCAATTCAAGAAGTGGGACTGGCTGAGAGCTATCAGCCACAATGCCCCGCACCCCACCCTCCCCCCTGGCAAAGGCAGGAGTGACTGATTTAATCCTCAAGGGCAGAGGGGATCTGGAAGGGCAACTCAGGGATGAGCAGAATGCCACCCCATCCCTGTCAAACTCACACTTGTCAAAAAGTCAGAATTAAAAATTTACTACATTGGGAAGACAGGCTGTTAACTAAATAATACAATGAGTCACATGCTCATCAAAATTATGGGATGAAGGTTTAGTTCTGGTGGGAAAATAAAAGTATGGAGCTTCTGGACTGCTTTTCCAGGTTGAAGACATATATACTGGACATGGAAGGATGCACTGAGATGTATCAGCTGGGATAGAAAGGACAACTACAACAGAAGGAAGGCAGAATATGCACCAAGGAATAAAAGTACATCCAGACAACTGAGCAAGTCCAGCAGGAGCGGGCAGTGAAGCAGAATGGATGAGGAGAAATGTCTGCAAGGCAGCTGTAACTGGAATTAAGTCCCCTGTGCAGTGGGGAGCCACTGAAGGTGTCTGAACAGGAAAAGATACTGACAAATGTCATGTTTCCAGATTTTACTGTCAGTAGTTACAGACAAGATTAGAACTGGGAATGGTTTAGAAATGTGAGTTGGAAGAAAAGGGCACTATAAAAGGGGTGTTGAGAATGCATGCTGTGGACTCAGGTCTGAGTTTTAATTCTCACTCTGCTACTTACCAGCTAGGAAAGCTTGTACAGATCACTTACCCTCAATGGCTCAACTGCAAAGTATGGGATAGTAATACCTGCTTTAAAGGATTTGGGAGGACAAATAAATGAGATAATATGTCTAAAGTGCTTAATACAGCACCTAGCACAAAGGAAGTGCTTATTAAAAGAAATCTGATCAAGAACAGCAGCAAAAGCCATGTGCTGTGGACTGTATTATCATGCAACCAGAAGAATGGGGAGGAAAGGAGGGATGTAAGAAAAACTTTTAAAGAAGAATCAATAAGAGTTGAGTTTTTTTTCTATGAAAAGAAAAGAAGATGGATAGATTCAATGATGCCTCCATGGTTTTTAGCCCAGGTACCTAGAATAATAGTGACACCATTACAAGAATAATGGACATCTAAAGCAAAAAAAAAAAAAAAAAAAAAAAAAAACTGATTCAACTTTGAAATATTTGATTTTCATAGCGTCAGGTTTTACTTGCTCCATGTGAAGTTAGGGATGGGGATTGAGCTGAGGATGTCTTAGGAAAAGAGAGTGTCAAGGAATATTTAGAGAGGAGCAATGGAGGTGGGTGGCCTTGGATCTGAAGGAAATCCACATTTACAAATAAAAATAAAAGTAAAGTTGTAGGGGAAAATAAAGAAAAGTAGATAAGACCAAATGTGAAGGGTAATTTTATGTGTCAGCTTGAGTAGGCCACAAGGTACCCAGATATTTGGTCAATCATTATTCTACATGGGTCTATGGGGATGTTTCTGGATGAGACTAATATCTGAATCAGTAGAATAAGTAAAGCAGATTGCCCTTCCTAATGCCAATGGCCATCATCCAATTAATTAAAGGCTTGCAGAGAAAAAGAAAGACTGATACTAAGCAAGCAAGAAGGAACTCCTCCTGGGGCACCTGGGTGGCTCAGTTGGTTAAGGGCCCACTTCGGCTCATGTGACAATCTAGCAGTGCACGACTCTGAGCCCCACATCAGGCTGACAGCTCAGAGCCAGAAGCCTGCTTCAAATTCTGTCTCTGTCTCTCTGCCCCTCCCCTGCTCGCTCTCTCTCTCTCTCTCTCTCTTACATATAAAAAATAAAACATAAAAAAAATTTATACATAAATAAATAAATAAATAAAAATTTACAAAGAGGGAACTCCTCCTGCCTGACTTCCTTGAGCTGGGACATCTGTTTTTTCCTGCCTTTAGATGAGAACTGAAATATAAGTTCTTTCTGGGTCGTGAGCCAAAACATTCAGAATTGAACTATTACCGCCTGCTTTCCTGTGTCTGCAGTTGGCGAGCTGCAGATCTTGCGATTTGTCAGCCTTCATAATCATGTGAGTCAATTTCTTACAATAAATGTATATCTTATCATATTTATATGACTAAATTATATAAATAGCTAGCTAGCTAGAGAGATAGATAGATATCTTATAAATTCTGTTTTTCTGGAGAGCCTTGACTAATTAATACAAAGGACAAAATTCCAAGGAAAAAGAGAATTTCAAAAAGGAACAGGTAAGTGATGTGCTCAGAGTTCATAGAGTTAAATGAAAAAGAAGTTCATAAGTAAGCTCAGGGTGGGGTAACCTTGATATATAAAGTTTTAAGAGACCAAAGAAACTGGATTGCTACATGGGAGGTTTATGAAGTACCTCTCATTTTAATCCAGCAAATCTCACCAAATATTTTCAGACAATATCTCAGGTGAGGGTTGAAGGTCAAAACAACATTAAAAATTATCTTTGAAAAGCAAGCATAGACAAATACATAAAGAATAGCATAGCTGTCGTCAATCCCCCTGCAAAATATGTTTCTCAGAAGTAGGGTTTTAGTCCTGGCAGAGATGGTCCTGTTTGGTATAGAAGTTTCCTGTTTCTGCTTTAATAAATTACCTCAAATTTGATACAACAGAATTTATTCTCTCACAGTTTTGGAGGCCAGAAGTCCAAATCATTTTCACTGGGTCCAAACCATGGTGTTGCCAGAGCCATGCTCCCTCTAGAGGCTCTCAGGAAGAATCCGCTTCTTTGCCTTTTCTAGCTTCTAGAACTGCATTCCTTGGTTCATGACACCTTCCTCTATTTTCAAAGCCAGTAACATTAACATCTTCTTTCTCTGATTCTTCCCTGTGGTTTCTCTATATGGCTTCCCTCTTTTGTGTGTCTGTGTCAAATCTCCCTTTTATAAGGAAACATGTGATTGCACTTATGGCCCACCTGGACAATTCAGGATACTCCCCATCTCAAAATCCTTTGGTTAATCACATGTTCAAAATTCTTTCTTTGTCATATAAGATAACACTCATAGGTTTCAGAGATTAAGATACGGATATCTTTTGGGGGAGCATTATTTAGCCTGCCACAGTTGGTAATCCAAGAAGTGTGTCAAAATGTGAAACCCTAGCAACCCAGTTGACTCATCACTCAGCCTAGGTCCTAACTTCAAAGACTCAAACTCAAGTACTTGAATGAGAAATACCCTAACACCCAAGCCTAAGCATGACCAGAAAAATACAGGCATTTTTAAAGAGACCCGGAGATAAGATCCCTTTAAGAACAATAACCCACAGTTGCAGAAGGACTGTCACTTAGCAAGAACTGTGAGCCAATCAGATGCTCTGTCAGGAGGCAAAGCAACAGAAAGCCTGCCTAATTGGATTGGCTGCCTTAATGGGCCAGAAGTCAACAAGTCAGAATGAAAAATATACTCAATTCAGCCAGCTGGAATTGGTTGTAAAAAGGATGCAATAAAATAGGTCAATTTTCTGGAACTAGTAAGAGGGTCCATACCCAAATGGACTGAATGCTCTGTCTTTATGCACCTGTTTGTCACTTTGTGACTATAGTCTTAAACCACTCAAGATGGGTGAATCTATCTTGTTTTTAAAGGGTTAAAAACCAGTAAATGAATTTATTCATTTTGAGCCATCTTTCTAACTACCACCAGTCAACCAAATTTGTTATAAGTTTGACAAATCATACTGGTTTTCTCCCTGTTCAGTAATACAACTCATCCTTTTTAATATATCAATACTATATCAGTGCATGTTTTCACTAAGGTACATTTGGATGTTCCCTCTTCCCAGAAAGCCATCACAATGAATGCAATTCTGTTTTTATCCACCTCCATCAGAGAAATTATTTTCGTAGTAGATTAAATATTTGTGATTCAAATAGTCCACCTGGCCACACTTTTGAGTATTTATAGCACATTAAAATGGCTGTGGAAAAGGTAGAAATGGCTATTTCTGAGATAGGTTCATCTTCAGGCTCTTTTCGTTGGTCCTGACTTGCCACTCCTAGTTTACTCTTTTAGAAAATACTTACTGAGCTTCTGCCATGCAAGCCTCTTTATACAAACTCCTATTCCTAAGACTCTCACAAAAGAATGCAAGAGAGGCCAGGAAGAGATAGCTTCATACTACCCAGATTCTGGATTTTCATCATATGGAGCTGTATCATGCCTACTGGCCCTGTGTGATGTAATGGGTTGAATGGTGTCCCCACAAAATTCATATCCACTCAGAACATCAGAATGTGACCTTATTGGAAAACAGGATTTTTGAAAATATAATTAAAGATCATGAGATGAAATCATCTTACATTTAGGATAGTCCCTAAATCCAATGATCTATTAAGATTATTCTCTCCCTTGCTAATACAAAGTAAGAGCATATCCCTCTATCCATGCCTTATAATAAACATATTACCAGGATATTTTTTTAGTTCCTCATTAGATTTTTGCAAGTTGACAGTTCATTCCTGTTTTAGCAATATTGACATTATTCTTACAAAACTTTTCTTTATGTCTTTCGTTCTCCTCCCTGGCACTTTCACATGGGAATTTGCTTAAATGACCACCATTCCTCTTACTTTTCTTTGCCAAATAGGTCTTTAGGTCTATTAAAGCTAAAGACCATGTTTATAGAAAACTACCATTTGGACTAAATTAACCAAAGAGATGACAGGCCATCCCCCTACATGTACAAATGACTGTGTGTTTGAGTGAAGAGACCAAACTGAACTTTTTGACATTCAGTGACTTCAGCTCCACATAAAACACAGCCTTGACCCTAACCAGGTTTGAATATTAAGGGTAAAAAAAAATGCCATTGGCTCCTGACACGCCAATACATCTGCTAACTCAGGTTGGTTAGCTGATTTGTCCTCTATCAGTCAAATCATAGGAGTACCTGGCTGTGTTACTGAGCAGTGGATAGAACAGACAAGAAATGCCAACACTGGGAACTAAACGGACTGAGGAGAGAGATGTCTCAGCTGTACTGCAGACAGAGGCAAGACATGGCCTCTAGCATTTCTACACCCAGAGTCCCAATGGCCAAGAAAAGGTAAGAGGAACTCTAGTCCACAACACTGCACACAGACCTCATCCGGCTGTGGGAATGCCACCACCACCATGTCATTGAGGGCAGATAACTAAAGGAAAGAGCAAAGACTTATAGGAATATGGTCAACCTTATCTAAACAAGAAAGTATTTCCAAGGGAATAGTAAAAGCAGGTGCATTCAGACAGGAGATCAACAAAAAGCATGAGTGAGAAAAAAGAAGTTCAGACAAATTAATTCCAAGAGAGTGTAAAATTCTCTGGAGTCCAAGATACCAAATAGAATCAGGGAATGAGAACTTCAGCATTTATGAAGCACATGCTAGGTGTCAGGCACCATGCTAAACACTTTCAATATATTATTATTTCACAGGTCTATTTTATACTTGAGGCTCAGAGAGATTAAATGGCCCACATAAACATAACTGATAAGCAAATTCAAATCCAAGTCTATCCATGTCAAGAGCCCAAGCTTCTCCTTCTACTTTATCAATGTTACTCGAAGTGGGAGTTGAAACCACCTTCATCCAAGTCACCTGAGATGCTTGTTAAAAATAAAGGCCCGAACTGAGAACAAACTGAGGATTGATGGGGGGTGGGAGGGAGGAGAGGATGGGTGATGGGTATTGAGGAGGGCACCTTTTGGGATGAGCACTGTGTGTTGTATGGAAACCAATTTGACAATAAACTTCATATATTGAAAAAGTAAATAAATAAAAATAAAAATAAAGGCCCAACACTCCTGAATGAGGTTCTCTGTAGGAGATTCTATATACACTCAAATTCTAGAACCACTGTACCTACCATAGTGCTTCCTCTCTAAGAGAAGCCTGTCCTCTGGGCATTAAATACATGTGCCTCAGATTGAATGATGACTGTAGGTTCTAGTTGGGGCTGAACCCACAGTGGTGGTGAAAAGCTCCATGAAAGCAGGGCCAGAAAATCCCAACTGATTCTCCACAGAGCACAGTGAGTCCAGCAGCCCCATCTGTCAGCAACCTTAGGTTTCACTCTAGAGCCTCCACACCTAATACAACAAAGAACCAACAAAGGGGTTGAGGACCTGTGGCCTGAAGTGTGTTAGCAGTTAGGAGGCTAGCTGTGGTACTGAACCCCAAATCCTGATCCTGAGACTGAGTTTTTTCTTTCTTCCTCTGTGTGAACTTCTCTTGTTACTTAACACTCCCAGACCCCATCACCAGTCTCAGCTTCCTTGTCCATAATCACAGCAATAGCTAACATTTACTGAGAACTTCCAGTGTACCAGGTCCTGTTCTAGGACTTTTATATGTATTTATTCACATGAACCTACAACCACTTAATGAAATAGATACAATTTCTATCCCCATTTTACAGAACAAAGAGCTAAAGTACCAACATTTTAGGCAACTTGTCCAGAGTCACACAGCTAGAAAGTGCTAAAGCTCAGATTCTAATCTATAAAGAAGCCATACTCAGTCACTACACTGTTCTTTAGAGAATGGCCAACCTATGGTGCCAACCTCCATGTTCCTGGTGTTCATCAGGAAGTTTAAAGTGCCACCTTGGGACTGAAAATAGGAGTCATACACTGCCCTGAGCACATGTGTCTGACCAGCTGTGATAGAGAAACATAGAGATTTCAGCAAATTTGATCTAGTCACATCAGATTCTGCTGTGAAATCACAGATGGACATGATCCAAGACTGTAAGCCAACTGGGTAGAGTGGCCAAACTCCTGTAGATGCATGCAATACTGTTTTATTTACTGTGAGTCCAGAAAGCATTATGACATCTCCAAAAGGCCTAGTCTGGAATCCTAAAAATAAAAAAATAAAAAAATGCCACCTTGGAAACAGATAAAAATGAATAGGAAAGTGGATCTTTCAAGAGTTCCTGGGTACAAAAAAAAAAAAAAAGATGACAGCAACAGCAGGACATGCTAGGGGGTTGTCTTCAGTGGCTGAAGTGTCTACAACTGCCCAACAAGGTAAATCAAATCTGCTGCCAATACATTCTTCTGCTGTCCAGATAAAACGGCAGACTAAGCTGGTGAACTTTCACCCTTCACCCGCGCTCTTCAAGCCAAAGTACAGATTAAAAAAAATCAATAACCCCAATCGATGGGAAAATATTTTTAGTCTCTAACTGAACGATATGTTTTGACAAGGCCAAAGAGGAGCACAAAAGAATGGCAAAAGATAAAAGACAGAAAATTAGGAATTTGCTTTATTGGGGGAGGTGGAATCACCAATCACTTTCTTTTTCCCTCACTGACATTTGTCTAAATTATCTCACAGCAAGGAAATAAAGTGTAAGGAGATGAATTTATAAAATGGCATGATTCACCGCCAAGCACCTTAAAACCTATTATTGCTACCATTTTCTGTTGCCATTTCCAAGAAAGCAATCTAGAGAAATGCCCATGTTCAGAACAGAGTCAGATGAAAGAGCATTTCCCCAAAGTGGATAGAGCAAACAATGAAACAGAGCCTCCCACCCCCACCCTAACCCGGAAATCACATCCAATACTAAACACACTTGAAAGTGTTTAAAATCCACCCAATTTGGCTCCATTTTCTCTCAAAATAACCATTGTTTTTCATAACCCAATACCCTGGAGTTTCTTTCATAACTGAGCAAATTAAACACATAATATCACCTCGTCTTTTGGCCCCTTAAGCAGTAATTTATTTTTGTACGTAGACCCGAGCCTGCTGTATTTCTAAAAATTATGTCACATTTTTTTCTATACTGAATAAAGGTAATAAAGAAACATGAGACCTTGAATAAAAAGCAGAAATTATCCAGTACATGTTTGCTTTTTTTGTCCAGGAAAACTTTGAACATAAATTGTCTTACCAATCGATTAACATTTTCAATTGTTTATAGCAAAAGCAATTGGTGAATAAATAGATTTATGGGAATCAAAAATCTATATAAATCCAATAGACTGATAGTTGGAATGGTAGAAACCTATCTTACTTATTAATGCATTTCCTTTTCTTTTTTCTCCCCAATATCAATGCCCTATTATTTGATAAGACTTTGGCATGAATTTAATAACTACTGTTTTGCTACAATTCCTTATTTGTCTCTCTACCATAAGTTTAAATACACAATACATATATATCCAGGCTGATGGCTACATCTATGTAATAGCAGCCAATTTAACCCACAAAAATCAGTCAATGAAGTAAAAAATGTTGCCAAACCAATGGTTTGGCATCATATATTTTGGCAGTCAAAGCATCCATTCAAAAGCTTTTTGATTAGCCAACTTTTTACACTATTAGTAAGTTGCTCTGTTGTTAAGATGACATAGACTGTATAATGGCAATCATTCTGGCATAATAAAAAGATTTGGACAGTCCATTTCCCTAGGACTCTACCACAAGAGCCCATGGTCAGTTTTATACACTGAGTTTCTATTTAGGCAAGTGGTAGAATTACCTTCACTTTACAAACTCCCTGCTATTCTTTGATCTACTCACACTTTTGTAACAGGAACGATGTACTTCTTTGTCTCTGGTATTGAAAAATCATATAATAGGCAACCAACGGAATGGGAAAAGATATTTGCAAATGACATATCGGACAAAGGGCTAGTATCCAAAATCTATAAAGAGCTCACCAAACTCCACACCCGAAAAACAAATAACCCAGTGAAGAAATGGGCAGAAAACATGAATAGACACTTCTCTAAAGAAGACATCCGGATGGCCAACAGGCACATGAAAAGATGTTCAACGTCGCTCCTTATCAGGGAAATACAAATCAAAACCACACTCAGATATCACCTCATGCCAGTCAGGGTGGCCAAAATGAACAAATCAGGAGACTATAGATGCTGGAGAGGATGTGGAGAAACGGGAACCCTCTTGCACTGTTGGTGGGAATGCAAATTGGTGCAGCCGCTCTGGAAAGCAGTGTGGAGGTTCCTCAGAAAATTAAAAATAGACCTACCCTATGACCCAGCAATAGCACTGCTAGGAATTTATCCAAGGGATACAGGAGTACTGATGCATAGGGGCACTTGAACCCCAATGTTTATAGCAGCACTCTCAACAATAGCCAAATTATGGAAAGAGCCTAAATGTCCATCAACTGATGAATGGATAAAGAAATTGTGGTTTATATACACAATGGAATACTACGTGGCAATGAGAAAAAATGAAATATGGCCTTTTGTAGCAACGTAGATGGAACTGGAGAGTGTGATGCTAAGTGAAATAAGCCATACAGAGAAAGACAGATACCATATGGTTTCACTCTTATGTGGATCCTGAGAAACGTAACAGAAACCCATTGGGGAGGGGAAGGGAAAAAAAAAAAAAAGAGGTTAGAGTGGGAGAGAGCCAAAGCATAAGAGACTGTTAAAAACTGAGAACAAACTGAGGGTTGATGGGGGGTGGGAGGGAGGGGAGGGTGGGTGATGGGTATTGAGGAGGGCACCTTTTGGGATGAGCACTGGGTGTTGTATGGAAACCAATTTGACAATAAATTTCATGAAAAAAAAAATCATATAATACTCGCTTCTCTTTCCCGAGCATTTACTATATTCCATGCTCTCTGTGCTTAGCATTTTTTACAAACTTGATCTCATTTATCTATAACAAACCTATAATATAGATGGTATCATCCCTGTATTAAAGAACAGAAAAAAAGTCTTAAGAAGATGAGATAATTGCACAAGACCACAAAGCTAAGTGGTAGAGCCAGGGTATAAACCCATTTCTGTCTGATTCTGATACCTACTTCATTAGTTCATTCAAGTGATGGTTCCACCACCTAGATGGGATGGAGCTGACCAGATTCACTATCAGTAGTAGTTGGAATAACCAGAAAATTACACTACATTAGTTCACAAACTGTTCTGTCATATTCAAATTGCCATGAAAGTCACTTTTAATATATTAAGTCTATAGTTATAACACATTTATTAAGCATATTTAATTCTAGGATATTTATGTAGATAAAGTTCATCAATAAATTCCCAACAGGTCCCCTTGTTAAGGAAAATTGCACAGTGAAAGATCAAAACATTATTAGCACATTATAAATACATTATAAGTACATTCTGTGTGTACTTCAGAATCAGGTAGTATGTCAAAACCAAGAGTATAATATATGTTATCCATAAAGCCTCATTTCCTCAGAATCTGCAAAGATAATTTTGTAATACTGAATTGCTATATTTTATACATTTCCCCAAAATGACTATCATTAGCCATTTTTTTGTTTTTCACAAAACACCTAGAGGAACTGAGATACTGTGCTCCCTCTTTTCAACATTCCCTGGAAGTAGTTACCATCATGGCTGATTGTTGAAGCACTAGTGGTTGAAATGAGGAGGTAATTATGAAGTTGAAAGCTTTCAACATGCCCAGGGAAGTGTGATGACTACTTGAATTAGCTAACAAAAACATGTCAAGTCATTGCCAAAAGATCTGTCACAAAAATCTATTATTTACAGCTAGCAAGTTACCAACAGTGTGAAAAACCAGAATGACCCTTTATAACTCTGACTAGATCATCCACAAATGATCCATTATTTGCAAGTGAAACTGAGTGTACATGTGAATCCCAAAAAGTTGCAGACAAGCAGGACTCAGTGATAGTCACTGGTCATTACAGTGCTCAGAACATTCTATTTCAGTGAAGCCTGAACCTTCCTTAGCAAAACTGATTTAGCTACCTTCTTTGCTCTTTCCCATAAACCCCAAAGCTTGTTCCAGATTAATAAAATAACATTAATAGTAACACAGGTGCTAACATTGATTAAGGCTTACTGTGTACAAGGCACTTTGCTAAATGCTTTACATTTATTAACTCATGTAATCCTCACCAAAACCTATCTTAGCTGCTTTATTCTCCCCATTTTAAAGATGAGGACTGAGATTAAGTAATTTGCCCCAAAGGCATGAAGTTAATAAGTAATGTAGCTAGGGTTAATTATGCATCACCAACCAGGCACTGGGGCAGAACTTCTTGGAGAGTAATAATGAACTAGGAGACACAGCTTTTATTCTTGTGAAGCTTAACAAATTAGAGTCAATCCCAGGTCTGACTTCAAAGACCATGCTCTTAACCACCACTCCAACCTATCTCTAGATGTGTATTGATGGTTCACTTTGTTGGGAAAGGCAGTGTTATGCATGCAGTCTTTCCCGGGCCTGGAACATTTCTTACCAAGAGATAAGGAAACCTCACAGCCTGTGCTGGACTTATCACCAGTGTGGAAACACCTTTCCCCGTTTAAACTCAACGTATGTTATTTATTCTGCTTAAGCATAATAACCACCTGGCCACCCCACTACTACTATATCTGCCTCCTGCAGGAAGGGGATAGAGTCCTTCTGCTGCAACCACACTGGAAGTTCATGCAGGCCATTGGCCCTGTGCTGGCTACCAGAAGGGACCTGCTCACCATCAGACACCAACACACACACTGAAGCCAAACTTGCTGTCTCTTCCCTGAGTAAAGTGTTGTTCCATCCAGTGCTTGAATGCATTGTGTTTTCCTTGGCAACTCTGATACCAAGATGCAAAGGCCAGAAGTGCTCAGACTTCTACTCCTGGTGATAGTCAATAGATGCCACTTGCTTGACACACTTCATTCAGACACTTTAAATAAGTTCTTTCTCTCAACCCTCAAAACAGCCCAATAAGTGACAGAACCAGGATCTGAATCCACAGGAAAATCAAACCAACTTCCTCAGGGGCAGTAAAGTCTTCCTTTGGCATGGGAGCCCACCCAATGCTCTATCACTTCTCTGTGCCCTCATTTCCCATTTCCACCACCTTCTCCCAAGAATTTACTACCTGAAGCCCAAATTGTGAAAAATCCCTCCTGGCTTCTATCATGTATGCTGACTTCTTTCTTTTGTTCTTGAGGCCCTCCAGGGTCAGCTTAAGCTCCCTAAAACACCAGCTTCATCATGTGATAGCCCCAACCCAGAAACCCTGATTGGCTCCCCTATCTACCCAATAAAAAATTCTCACTATAGAGCCTGGCATTCATAGCCCTCCACCATGTGGGCTCAGCTCCCTCTCTAGCCAAAGTACCCCAGTTTCTGGGCATGAACTGTCCCCTGGGGCACACTCTTCCCCACTGCCTTTCATCTGCCCTGCTCACATACACTATGCTCAGTGGGTGCAGGAGCCCAGAAGCACCTCTCTTTATCTGGGCCTCCTTCTTGTAGTGCTCTCCTCCCATCTCCAGGCAGAAACCCCAGTCCCTTTGTCCATGAGGCTCTCCTACACCTTGCTAGCCAATGCTCATCATGCCTTCCTTCCACAAGCCAGCACCCTACAGCTGACATTCACTCATTTAACACACAAAGATTTCAAAGCTCATTTTATTCACCTAGGGCATAGGAAAAGACAAAAGCATAGTCTGTGACCACAATGTGTTCACTATTATAAGAACTCACATCATCAAACAGATGCAAAATGCATGCAGTAATAAAAGTATATGCAAGGCAGAGAGGCATCCTGAGGTAGGACTGGGGAATATCACAACCTGGAGCAGGGGCCAGACAGGATCAGCTTCCTCATGGATCAATAGGAGTACCCAAGGCAGTCATGTAGGAAGAAGAAGACAAGAATCAAGGACTGACTTGTATAAATAATTTATAGTTTCCTTATCTGTCCTGCTCAGTTCACAAGGTTGTTTTGAGATTCAAATATGAGAGGAAAGAAAGCTCATCAAAAACTCTAAGGCAAAACTAACTGTATTATTACTGTGTATAGGTTTTGCCTCTCTGGCTAAATCCTAAATATTGAAAGGTAGAGACTGATACAGGAAGGTGATGCTCTAAGCATAGCCTTTAGTCCATTTCCCTTTTACCTCCCAATGCTTCTCAAAGAACAGGAATAAAATCCAGATTTCTTTCCATAGCCTGAAGGTCTTAGTACCCTTGTGGCCACAGCCTCGAATACATTACCCACAGACATTTGTGTGGCCTGGTCTCATGATCATCATGAAGGTTTCATAATTCAGGTCTCAGCTCAAACATCATCCCTTCAGAGACATCTCTCTGTTCCACAACCCTCCACTTCCCCTTTATTATTTTGTTTTCTATCCTTTATAGCACTAATCATTATCAGAGGTTATCCTACTAGACTACCAGTTCCATGCCACCATAATCTCTCCACTGCCTGGATCAGAGACTGACAAAGGGAAGATGTTCAGTATTTATTGAATGATTGGATCCAATGCAATGATAGATCCCTTGGACAGAGTCAAATTTTGTATTAAACCAATTTAACTATGCTTAACCTATATATTCAGGTTCCCCTGTTCCACAGAATCTGCCTGCTTTTTAGCAATCCTTGCCTCAGGGACTTTTGCAAAATGCCAAAATGCAGGAAGACAATGGCTCTTTCCTTTTATGGGAAAAATCCTCAACTCATTAGAGTGATAATGCACTGAGAGAGACTTTCAGGGTAAACAAAGAAGAGAGAGGGAGATTTCTCCTGAGAAAAACTGCTAGGAGGGGAGAACAGAGGCCCACACCCTGTGGAAGAGCATCCAAGGAAGGTAGCAATACCTCAGTGGTCTTGAAGGTACATTTAATGAGGTAAAACCACAAAGATGGATACCCCAAATGTGGCAGCAAAGCAGAGAGCCATCTGACATTATGGCTTTCCCACTGAGGGTTTTAGTGGCAATGAGGATGAACTGACATAAAAGACCCACATACCACATAGCCTCCTAGGTTACTTACAGAGTAGAGAGATCCAAAAATGATTAATGCTGAATTTCCCAGCAGCCTATCAAGATGGAAGTTCTGAGTCTGATTTCATTTGAGTTCAGGAAAATTAAGAAGTAGACATTTTCTTTTATTCCTAAAAGTATGAATTGAGGCTCTGACCTACTCTAAAGGCTTCCATTGATCAGTTTGGCCTGAGCCAAGAATGCCTTCAGCCTTTCTTTCATCTTCGCAAAGGAGACACTGGCTGGGATAGGGTTCTTTAGTTTGCTTTTTCCTTATGGAAAGAGAAAGTTTACAGATATACACCAGATGCCACAAGCCTAGGATCCCAAAAACCTGTGTTTGAATCTTGGAGCTATGTGGCCTTGGGCAATTCACTAAATCTCTCTGAGCCCCAAATCAATAAGATGCAAATATCGTCACCTCACAGGACTGTACAGAAGATGAAAGAAAGTCATGCATATGAAAATGTTATGTGAAATGAAAAGTCCTAACATTAACACTTACTTCCATGAAGAGGAGAAATTAATCAAAAACAGCTCCAACTTTACCTTCTAGCTCTGGCTGTAAAATCAGTTTAGAGAGAGTCATCAAGATATCTGTTTATCATTGTACATGCTTAGTATTAACCAAAGGATAGAAACCCTTTCTCCTCGTCTCTGTAGTTCTTACAGTAATGAAGACAATCTGATGGAAAGCACCAAACTAGCTCCAAACTATATACCTCACCCATGCTCCCACTCCCATTACTTCTTTATATGTCCTGTATTATGTAAGGCAGATCAACATTTGGGACATATAAATTCCAAAGTTTCAGTGCATTGATTCTGCAGAAACTTATTTCTTGATCATGTAATCATCCAATGAGGGTCCAGGTAGGAAGAGGACGTAATGGGTGGGTGCTGTGCTCTATGCAATCTTTCAGAGATCCAAGTGGCCAGTGGCTCTGCTGTTTTCATAATGTAGTTTCCAAGCTGAATGGCACTGACATCCAGTTAGCACACAGAAAGAAACAGAATGGGTAAGACACATTCTCAATTCTTAAATATCTCAACCTGAAAGTGATACATGCATTACTTTTACTCAAACTCTATACTTGAGAACTATTCATATGGCCCACCTAGATGGGTAGGGGAGTGGCAGGGGGATTAGGATTTGTAGTCTTAGATTTCCCAGCTACTTCACAGAAGCAGTTTCATATTGTAAAAAGAGAGCAGGTAACCAGAAAAGTTTAGATGCATAGCTAGCTGTCTCTGCCACACACTCAAAAATGTTATCTACTGACCTGACACCTTAGATTCTTCTTCACATTCCAAATATACCATATCCACCACCTGCAACTTTCCCACTCATGTGTCTTTGATTTTACTATTCCATTTATGTAGAGTATATTTTCCTCCGTGTACATATCAATACAAATCCATCAAAACCAGCTTAATTCTGACCTCCTCCATTATGTTGTCCCTGATCCATTCTGTAGGAAGGCAATTCTCCCCTTCTGATTTCCATGGTTTTGTTGTACCTTCCAGTATGGTACTGGTGGTCTATTCAACATTTTGTATCTTTTTATCCAAATCAACTTCCTTACTAGGTCACAAGCTCTTGGAGAGTTAGGCTCATGTCTCGTTTACCTGTGTGTCCTTTGCAGTATCCAGTATCATGCCTGACATGTAGTGGGTGCTCAATATATGATGACTAAAGTGAGCCAGTCTTCATAGGCATGAAGCCACATTGATACCTCACTTGCTTGAGGGCAGATCCTTGTTTGTGAAGAAGTGAGGGGAGTAACAGCTATTGCTCACTACTCCAAAAAAGAAAAAAAGAAAAGAAAACCCTGTAAATTCCATGTTAGTTATAACTACTTTTTCCACTTAAAATAGCAGGTCCTTCCTGCCATGTAATTCAGTGTTGCCTTTTAGGGGGCATACAGGAAGCATTTTGAGTGACTGGGCTTCTGTTTTACTCTATCACAGATATCTAGGTATCTAAAAGGCAACCTCAAGACCCCAAACAATCAGAACCAGGCCTTCCTCTGGAGCACAGGTCTCAACATGTTCAGTTAGGAAAATAAAATTTATTTTAGTTGTTGAAGAAAGTCATATCTGAAGGCCTCTTGTCCATATTTTTGCATTTAAATAAATGTTCCAAATCAATAGAAAATTTGATAAATTATAGTATATCCCCATAATCGAATATTCTCTCATTTGAAAAGATGGTGTATTATTCCTAGGTATTTTATGATTCTTGGTGCAATTGTAAAGGGGTCAGTTTCTTTATTTGTCTTTCTGTTGCTTCATTATTAGTGTACAAGAATGCAACTGATTTCTGTACATTGATTTTGTATCCTGCGACTTTGCTAAATTCATGTATCAGTTCTAGCAGACTTTTGGTGGAGTCTATCAGGTTTTCCATGTATAATATCATGTCATCTGCAAAAAGTGAAAGCTTGACTTCATCTTTGCTAATGGTGATGCCTTTGATTTCCTTTTGTTGTCTGATTGCTGACACCAGAACTAACCAAAGATGTAAAAGATCTGTATGCTGAAAACTATAGAAAGGTTATGAAGGAAATTGAAGAAGATATAAAGAAATGGAAAAACATTCCATACTCATGGATTGGAAGAGTAAATATTGTTAAAATGTCAATACTACCCAAAGCTATCTACACATTCAATGCAACCCCAATCAAAATTGCACCAGCATTCTTCTCGAAGCTAGAACAAGCAATCTTAAAATTTGTATGGAACCACAAAAGACCCCGAATAGCCAAAGTAATTTTGAAGAAGACCAAAGCGGGAAGCATCACAATCCCAGACTTTAGCCTCTACTACAAAGCTGTAATCATCAAGACAGCATGGTACTGGTACAAAAACAGACACATAGACCAATGGAATAGAATAGAGACTCCAGAATTGGACCCACAAAAGTATGGTCAACTAATCTTTGACAAACCAGGAAAGAATATCCAATGGAAAAAAGACAGTCTCTTTAACAGATGGTGCTGGGAGAACTGGACAGCAACATCCAGAAGGTTGAAACTAGACCACTTTCTCACACCATTCACAAAAATAAACTCAAAATGGATAAAGGACCTGAATGTGAGACAGGAAACCATCCAAACCCTAGAGGAGAAAGCAGGAAAAGACCTCTCTGACCTCAGCCGTAGCAATTTCTTACCTGACACATCTCCAAAGGCAAAGGAATTAAAAAGAAAAATGAACTATCGGGACCTCCTCAAGATAAAAAGCTTCTGCACAGCAAAGGAAACAACCAACAAAACTAAAAGGCAACCAACGGAATGGGAACAGATATTTGCAAATGACATATCGGACAAAGGGCTAGTATCCAAAATCTGTAAAGAGCTCACCAAACTCCACACCCGAAAAACAAATAATCCAGTGAAGAAATGGGCAGAAAACATAAATAGACACTTCTCTACAGAAGACATCCAGATGGCCAACAGGCACCTGGAAAGATGCTCAACGTCACTCCTCATCAGGGAAATACAAATTAAAACCACACTCAGATACCACCTCATGCCAGTCAGAGTGGCTAAAATGAACAAATCAGGAGATTATAGATGCTGGAGAGGATGTGGAGAAACGGGAACCCTCTTGCACTGTTGGTGGCAATGCAAACTGGTGCAGCTGCTCTGGAAAACAGTGTAGAGATTCCTCAAAAAATTAAAAATAAATCTACCCTATGACCCAGCAATAGCACTGCTAGGAATTTACCCAAGGGATACAGAAGTACTGATGCATAGGGGCACTTGTACCCCAATGTTTATAGCAGCACTCTCAACAATAGCCAAATGATGGAAAGAGCCTAAACGTCCATCAACTGATGAATGGATAAAGAAATTGTGGTTCATATACACAATGGAATACTACGTGGCAATGAGAAAGAATGAAATATGGCCTTTTGAGCAACGTGGATGGAACTGGAGAGTGTTATGCTAAATGAAATAAGTCATACAGAGAAAGACAGATACCATATGTTTTCACTCTTATGTGGATCCTGAGAAACTTAACAGAAACCCATGGGGTAGGGGAAGGAAAAAAAAAAGTTAGAGAGGGAGGAAGACAAACCATAAGAGACTGTTAAAAACTGAGAACAAACTGAGGGTTGATGGGGGGTGGGAGTGAGAGGAGGGAGAGTGATGGGTATTGAGGAGGGCACCTGTTGGGATGAGCACTGGGTGTTGTATGGAAACCAATTTGACAATAAATTTCACACTAAAAAAAAAAAAAAAGAAAAAGAAAATAAGAAAAAAAGAAAACCAAACAATAAAAATATATTACCTTTCTCATGATTCTGTTTGCACCAAGATCTGAGTGTGCAATATTAGTAAACATTTTTAATGTTTCCTTTGGTTCCTAGTTTTCTGAAAATTTTTCTGCTTCATTTAAAAAAAAGAAAAAAGAAAAATAAAAAGATGGTGTATTTATACCTAAAGGAACTATCAAAAGAAGAAAAACTAAACCCAAAGTTAGCAGATGGAAGGAAATAATAAAAATTAGAGCAGAAACAAGTGAAATAGAAACTAGAAAAACAATAGGAAAAACTCAACAAACCTAAGAGTTGTTTTTTTTTAAAAGCTAAACAAAATTGAAACTACCTAAGAATAAAAAGGAGGGACACTCAAATAACAAAAGGCAGAAATGAAAGAGCAGGCATTTTAAATGATGCCGCAGAAAAAAAGAATTATGAGACTACTGTGGACAAGCTAAAAGAAATGGGTAAGTTCTTAGAAACATACAAACTTTTAAGACTGAATTATGAAGAAATAGAAAATCTGAACTGAACAGTAACTAGTAAGGAGATTGAGTCAATAATTAAAAATCCTCCAGTATATAAAAGCTCAGGACTTAATGGCTTCACTTATGAATTCTACAAACATTTAAAGAATTAATACCAATCCTCTCAAACTCTTCCTAAAAAATTGAGGAGCATAGAATACTCCTGAACTCATTTTACAAGACCAGCATTACCCTAATACCAAAACTGGGTAAGGACAACAAAACAAAATAAAATTGCATGCCAAGAAACCTGATGTACATATATGCAAAAAACCTCAACAGAATATTAGCAAAACTGACTTTAATGGCATACTAAAAGGAATTTATCCCTGGAATGCAAGAATAGTTTAACATGTACAAATCAATAAATGTAAAACAGTACATTAACAGAATGAAGGAAAAAATCCACATGATCATCTCATTTGATGCAGAAAAAGCATTTGTGATTATAAAAATCCCAACAAACTAGGAATATAAGAAAATTACCTCACCATAATAAAGGCCATATATAAAAATCCCACAGCTAATATCATACTCAATGGTGAAAAACAGAAAGTTTTCCCTCTAAGAAAGAAAGGATACCCAATATTGCCACTTCCATTCACCATAAAATTGGAAGTCTTAGAGCAATTAAGCAATAAAAAGAAATAAAAGGCATCCAAATTGGAAAGAGTAAGTAAAATTATCAATGTTCACAAATGACATGATTTTATATGCAGAAAACCCTAAAGATTCCACAAAAATAAATATTAGAACTAAAAAAATGAATCCAGCAAAGTTGCAGCTTTCAAAATCAATACACAAAAAAATCATTTGTATTTCTGCATACTAAAAATGAACAATCTGAAACAGAAATGAAGAAAAGAATCCTATTTGCAGTAGTACTAAAAGGAATAAAAAACTTACAAATAAACTTAACCAAAGAGGTAAAAGATTTATATTTCAAAAACCACAAAACTTGCCAAAAGCAAAGGCAATAAAAGCAAGAATAGACAAATGAAACTACATCAAACTTACAAACATCTGTGCAGAGGGGAAACAATCAAGAGAAGGTAAAGGAAATCTAGGGAATGGGAGGAATTATTTCCAAACTATGTATCTGATAAAAGGTTAATATTGAGACTATATCAAGAACTCCTATAATTCAACAACAAAACACAAATCATATTTAAATAGCATTTCTCCAAGAAGATATACAAGTGGCCAACAAGCATATGAAAAGATGCTCAACATCTCTAATCATCAGGAAAATGCAGATCAAAACCATGGTGAGATATCACTTCATACCCACTAGGGTATGGCCACTATCAAACAAAACAGAACAAAACAAAACAAAACAAAACCCAGAAAATAACAAGTGTTGCCAAGAAAGCAGAGAAACTAGAACCCTTGTGCACTGTTGATGGGAATGTAAAATGGTGCAGCCACTATGGAAAACACTATGGAGTTTACTCAAAAAATTAAAAATAGAATTACCATATGATCCGGCAATCCCAAAGCCTGTATATATCCAAAAGAACTTAAACCAGGATCTTAAAGAGATATCTGTGTATCCATGTTCATTGCAGCACTAATCACAATACCCAAGAAGTGGAAGTAATCTAAATTTCCACAGACAGTTGAATAAAGAAAATGTGGGATATACATACAATGGAATATTATTCAGCCTGTATAAAAGAGGCTACAACTTGGATGAATCTTGAAAATATTATGCTAAGTGAAATAAACCAGTCATGAAAAAACAATGATTTCATCATCTCCCTTAAATGAGGTGTCTAAAACAGCCAAACTCTTAGAAAAAGAAAGTAGAATGGTGGTTGTCAGGGGCTTAGGGAGGGGAAAAGGGTGATATGCTTTTCAATGAGTACAGGGTTTCAGTTCTGCAAGATGAAAAAGTTCTAGAAATCTGTTGCACAACAAAGTGCATATAATTACTACTACTGTACTGCACACTTAAATGGTTAAGACAGTGAGAAAAAAGGGTGATACATATATATACTTACTGAGATGTTAATGATAAATTATTGCAAAATTAAAGTTATAAAATAGAAAATGCATTTTGGTCCCACTTTGGGGACCATATATATGTATATATGCATGTATATGTAATCTTATGTATTTGTATACATACGCGTATATGTGTGTATTTTACATTTATAAATTTTATACATATTTTATATACTATATACACTAGAATATCAGCGCACCCTGGCAGATTTCATGTCTGTCTGATCTGTCATTTTATCACTAGTGATCAGCATATGGATGGTTAGTAATATTCGATAAATGAGTAAGAATGTGTGTCAGGAAAAAAGACTGGAAAGTTATACACCAAAATATTAACAATTGTCATCTCTGTATTGCAAGATTTTTTGTGTTTACCAACCTGTATTTCTAGGATCTCTTCTAATGAATAGTATTTTTGTACTCAAAAAAATATTTAAGGTAATAGATGGAGAGAAAATGCTCTGAATCTAGATGCGCCTAGTAAACTAGTGAATTTTTAGCCCAAATATATTTTACCTAAAATTCCCTGATAAAGTGAATAAAACTTCCCTTTTTCCTTAGAGGAGGAGGACAGCTCTAGAGACACAAAATATAATGATAGGAGAGAAAGGTTAGGGCTAGATGGTAAGGTCAGTAAAGAGCTTGAAAAAGTATTGCCAGAGACAGGTCTAGAAGGACGTGCACTTTCAGTAAGTAAACAAGAAGGAAAATTCATTTCAAAAAGGAAACAAGACTAATTGCAGGAACACTAGGATGTACGTGTCGGGTGTCAGTGACCATTAGTTGGAGTAGATGTGGGTCTTTAAAAGAAAAGAAGTTGGAAAAAAGGGTTTGTTGGTGGTTCTCCCTGTGGAAGGCCCAGAGTTTGGACTTTGTCCTGTGGATGGTAGCGAGCTATCATTTTGTTGGCAGAGATATGGCATGGACAAAGTGCTGTTTTACAAAGATTTACCTGCCATCTAGTTGTAGTGTGGCCTCGGATTGAAGAAACTGATTAGAAAGCTCAGGCAATATCCCAGGTTTGAGATGATAGAGACTTGAACTGGGTGGGGGGCGGGGAAGGAACAGAAGTAGCAAAGACAGATATAAGGGCTAGGAAGAGAAAGAATCAATTGGACTTAGAGATTGACTGTGGCAGCTAAGGTTGCAGGCCCAAGGAGAGTACTGTGCACCCTTGCTTTTTTTTTTTCCACCGAGGTAAAATTAGGTTAAAATAAAGAGCCAGAGCATATTTCGGGGGGTTGGGGAGGGAGATGATTTCCAAAGGAAGTCTATATAGGCAGAAAGGTCCTCCAAGGACTTTGGGGTTTTTTGGTGAGGGTAGGTATTTCTGGTTTTCCAATTTTTTGGAAGGAGTGCTGTGAAGATCTGAATGTAGAGAAGAATCAGACAAGGGGGACAGGAAGACTGAAGATGAAGGAGAGGTGGCATGACTGAGATGGATCTCCCTGAAGGGATGGGGGAGGGGATCCAAAGTAAGGCAGAGAAGAGGGATGACACCTATCTCTGAGTCTGAATCAAGATGAGAGGGTATGATGTTCTGAGGTACAGAGAAGCAGGAACTGTGAGCTCACATGCAATCAGATAATCCTTGAGTTTGCTTAAAAGAGTTAGGAAATCTGCCACCTTGCAAGGAGGGACTGAGGTGGAGCAGAAAGGAAGACATCTGAAACACCAGTATGGAAAGGGTCTCAGAGAAACAGAAGATGCATAAAGGGTCAGACAGCTGTATTTGGCAGTGGGTCAGGCTCACAGGACTCAGCAACTCTTTCTGCTAATGCCATGGATCCCAACTCCTTTAGCACAAAGGAACCAGGGCTGGGAAATGCTTAACAAGCCATAGAAAGTTGTAGTGGGTTTAGGACACAGGGAGGGGCTATTGATGAGATGGGCAGGCAGAAGAGGATTCAAGGTTCAGGTAAGGTTGGAGGGGTGGGACAAGAGAAAGCTCAATCTGCTTTTAAATTCCAATCATACCTTTGGTGATGTGGGGTGACAGGATCTCATGCACAAGCCCTTGAGCAGGACCATGGAGGAAAATGAGTTTTTGAGAAAATGGCAAAGAGGCCCCCTAGGAGGACTGGCTGGACATACTAAGAACAGTAGTCTCATTTGAAATGGGGAACAGCATCACTTATTGGATCTCATTCTCCTCTGCCTTCCAGGAGCCTCAATAGAAACCAGTAAGAATATATGACAGTGGGATACTGGACAGATGAAAAATGAGGCAACCAAGAATATGTTTAGGCAAAGCTAATATAAAGTGACATAGTAAGAGAAGACACTGGAATAACTCACTAGCAAAATGCTGAGGCAGGGTCAAGCGAGAGATCAGAGTGTGCAGACTGACAGAGGCTCAGAAAGACAGAGTATCCTTTCCTGACACCCATGTGTCTAAACTGGTCTTGGGAGGGACATGTGAGGCATGAGCAATTCTCAGATTTTGGATTCAGTAGATCTCAGATATAATGACAGCTAGGGTTAGAAAAGATGCTAGGTTAAACTCAAGTTGTTGATTCTGCTATTATTGACAACAGTTAACATCTCTTGAGTGTTTCCTATTTTCCAAGATCTTTAAAGGCATCATCTCATTAAATTCTCACAACAATTCATTTTCTGGGTAAGCAAATTGAGTTTTAGAAAGATTAAAATTAACTTTTACAGGAGCAAGTAAGTGGGGTGTTGGGATTTGAGCCCAAGACTCTGTAAAGCCAGAGCCCGAAATCTGAAGTGTTAGGCTTTTCCGGGGTGATTACAAGAAGGAAGCACCAGCAAGGCCAAAAGAGGGTTTTCCAGATAATTATGTGATAATTCAGGAGCCTCCTTGTCAGGGGCATCTGCAACATTCAGGTTACCCATATAGACCTAAAAGCAGTTTCTTAATCAGCTATACCTAAAAAGAAAAATCGATCGAAAAGTCTGTGTTTGGTAGAATAACTCTAGCAACATATCCAGCATCAAAGACAGCCCACATTAAAAGGAGGCAATGTTTTAAAGGACTTCCCAGACACACCGGCAGCCCCCATAAAGCCATTTGGGACACACTTCAAGGTGACTCCATTTATCACTGTTCTCGAGAGATCCCAGTGTAGACCTCCTAATATCATCATATCCTGGGGACTGTAGGTTCCCAGGTCACCACCTTTAATATTGGTCATGACTGGGAGTTATTTGGAGTGTGTGACACGTTGTATCATATGGGATTGGAAGAAAGCAAGAGAGACAGATACAGGTTCAAATGGTATTTTTTTTCAGCAATTTCTAACATACGTGTACCTGTATTCTCCCATTTCTTGCTTCCCTTACTAATGTGGAGTAGCTGTTCCCATCCCCAAGATCTCTTTTATTACTATTATTATTATTATCATTATTATTACTATTATTTGAGAGAGAGAGAGGGAGAGACAGAGAAAGTAGGGGAGAGGGGCAGAAGGCATGAGAAAGAATCTTAAGCAGGCTCCATGGTCAGTACAGAGCCCAATGTGGGGCTTGATCCCACAACCCTGGGTTCATGACCTGAGCTGAAACCAAGAGTTGGATGCTCAACCAACTGAGCCACCCAGGCACCGCTCAACACTTCTCTTTAAGATCGGGAGGCTAGGATTTTAGTTCGGAAAGTAAGCTAACATTTCCTACCAATGAACAGACTAAAAATATTGCATGCTAAGGTCTAAAGTTAAGCCAGTATATTTCCCATCTATAGAAGAGGAAGGAGAGATAAGCAACCATAATGGGATGACGCAAGGCAACAAGACTCTAACGTCTTCATGTAAATCTTAGTATGGATCAGCTCTGTGTTTAGTGCACATGGATCAAATATCTACAATTATTTAAATTTTTAAATACAACTCTTTTTCCCTAAATTCAGTGAAATAGCTCCTAGTCTGATTTGTCTTTCCCTCCCTCACCTACCAAACTAAATATGTGGCACACAGGTATCGAGAAATGAGAAACCTATTAGTGTTTCTAAATAAAGCCTATTGCCTGTTTTTTTTTTTTTCCATTTTTTTAAACTAGAAATTGAAGTATGGTCATCAAACCTCATATCTGAATCTTATACAATCTAATTGACCACAGTCTTTCTCCATTGCCTCATGAATTGTTTGGACCAGGACTCAAACCATCATTTTTAGGACCACAGTAAACAGCACTACCTGTTTGCCACATTACTGGTTCCACTGAGGTTGTGTAGCAACAACACTGCATTGTTCTGAAAATATCTGAACCACTCTTGAAAATGTCATTTGTAATAGACATAGCCTTCACGTAAATGGACACTTAAGGAATTATACTACTTCAGAGCCAAAAAGATTTGTGTAAATTATCAAGTCTAACCCCCTCATCTGGGAATCACAGGCCCAGAAAGAGAGTCTTGCCTGCAGTCACACATCTCACTGGTGGCAGGACCAGGATATGAGACCCAGTCCATATCCCACTTTTCTCCACAGTGGCTCCATCTCCTCCCTCAGCTCTCAAAGCCTTTGCTGACCTCCCCCCAGCCCCATCAAAATTAGATCTTCCTCCTACTCACCCTCACAGTACTCTATACCATTGGACATTTGTTTATAGTACTCTGTGTTGAATGCCTGCTCTCCACCAGAACTATCCAATATCAGTAGTTTGCCAGGCACAGAATGGTCAATAAACATTTGTAGAATAAAAGAATGAGTGAGCAAATCCTCTCCAATGCATTTCCCATGATATCACACAGCCTTCATTTAATTATGTATCTAATATATCTTTTTACATTTTTTACCTATTGTAAAAAAATTGCTTTTTCTGCCTATCCAAAAACATTGATAAGAAAACCTTAAAGATTAAAAAAAAAGTATTTTTGTAAAAATAAATAAGATCTTCTAGATATACTAGAAACAGAAGTTTTATAAATCATTTTCAGGGACCCCTCACTCCCAAGGGCTAGGACCATATTTTCTTGATCTTTTTACCCATTGCCTAGCACATAATTGCAAAGGCAAGTAGCAGGAAATCAAAATGCATTTATTGAATAAAAGAAGAAGAAATGAATAAGATATGTACACTGCACATGTGGCCAGACATTAGCAAATGATCTAAACGATAAGGTGAAATATCACCCAGAATTTTTTTTTTTTTTTTTTTTTACAGTTTTTCCTGGATGAGCCATTTGTGTCAGAGCCACATTCTAAGAAGTGAGCAGGAGGTAGATGTCGCAGCGTCTGAACCCAAAGTGAGCATTTGGTCTCTTTTAGAAAAGGTTAGGAGCTCTATATCCTCAAAAGTGAGAATACACTGGGGTCACAGGGAGGACAAGTAGTACACCATCTCCTGCCAGCCACAGAGGCAGGGACTCCAGAGCGAGGCTGTCCCTGCTCTGTGTGGAAACCCAGTCATGCTGCAGCCCGCTGGCAGAGCAGCAGCTGAAGAGAAGCCACCCACCGCTCCAGCAGAGCCCCCACACAGCCAGGCTGGCCTGACCTAACTGCCCTTCAAACAGAAAGCACTTTTCTGAATTTCAGAGAGACCGACTACAGCCACCCCTGCAGTAGCCTCAGGTTAAGTCCACGAAAGTAAGGGTTAACAGACAGTGCTGTGCAGTGAAAGCACTGCCTGTATTATGTTAAACCCCCTTTATATAAAAGGGAAAATCCAACTGTTGTGCAGAAAATCCCTACCCTTTCCGATCGATGCTTCCTACCACTAGGGCATCTAGTAATTTCTGATTCAGTCTCCTGTAGCCTTTACTTCAATGACAGGGCACAGCAGGCCAGGGGTAGACAGTGGCCAGGCCCCGTGTGGCAAACCCTCAGCTCTGCCAAGAGGTGTGAGTGTTGAGGGTGATGCACAAAGCAGAGGGGATGTCGCCATGGGTCGCAGTGGGACTGTTTTAAGCCATGCCCGGGTCCTCAATCATAGACTCTGAGTTCAAAGGGCTGTTAGGCTGTTGGTCACTGATCTCATCTCAAGGTGGTAGTCACCTCTGGCCTTTCAGCAGACAGCAAGCCCACTGTCCATCCATCTTAGAGCAGCTTGACACTGGATTCTCTACCCATTTTACAGCCAGTGAACATTCCCTATTGATTTATTGATCCATGTCTGACTGTGGAGGGAGCTCGGAACAGATTCTGTGTGCACTCACAGACTCCTGCATGGATTTTTTTCCCTTCCTTTCTTTTCTTCTTTTTATCAAGGCGTGTTAGCAGTCTGAGGTGCAGCAGGAATTAGAGCATGCAGGAGCCCAATTTATCAGTCATGAACGTGCCCAGCTCCCGTCGGTTGATCAAGTCTGCTTGTCTTTTCTTTTTTCATTTTGTCCCAAACTCTCTGAAATACCTGCCCCTGCTTTGTCCCGTGAATCCATCCTTTCCCTCACCTTTTATTTGAGATAGTTCTTAAATCCAACACAGAAAAAGCAAAGAGAAGGGAGTTAATAGAACATACTTTTACTCTATTGTCTGTTTGCTGCCACATCCCATTATGAGCACTTTATTTCCAAAAACAAGACTTCCTCCTCAACTTGGCTTTCAGTAAGCAATATTCAATTGCTTTGAATCATTTATAATTAAATTCTGAGCCATTCTGACTGTACCTGTTTCTCTTTTAGAAAAACAATTCTTTTTTTCAGCACACTCATCCTTCCTGGAATTTCATAAATAAGCATTCAGAAGCCATGAAATCTGTGTGGTCCTTAAGCTTTTCAATCAGCAGAGCAAGGTTAAGAGAGTGCCTACGAAGCAAATCCCATCTTCAAGGAGAGACAAAAAATGCAAAATCCTTATAAATGCCACACATCTACCAAATGTAAAGTGCAACAATAGAAATCATTGGAACAACGGCTAGTGTGTCTTATAAGCAGACTGCATGACTATACTTAGCAGTAATTACTTCCAAGCCATCCTAGACGGGATCTACAAATCACACCTCCCAATCCCACGGTTCCTCACTGCCTTTGGAGTCTTCAGTGAAAGGAATCATTTATTTCCTGATAGAAATTAGGTGGAAAGATAACTATGTTGTCTTATGAGTAAAATATTGAATTGATCTGGACACTGCATACCCAGGTCACATTATATTCACAAATATATTTTCTAAAAAAAAATAACTTGTTTTGCTTGAAATAAACAAATCATTCTTACATGAGCAAAATCTCCCAAAGAGACACACTGGAGGGTAAGACTACTTCAAATGCCTGCTATCCAGCTTCTGTGTTCTAGAAATTTCAGGAAGTGTATAGGGCGTGGGCCCCCAGTAGCCCCATTTAAATTCCTCTGCCACCTCTCAAAAATTCTCACTCCACTTAGAGATATCAGTTGTCCATGAGACTTAGCTTGAACAACAGAAGCTAGCTTCCTATGCTTCTAATCTGCTTATTTAATCATGTGTTACCAATTTTCAGTGTTTTTTAATTACCTGTATTTAATATTTTAAAAATTTAATTGAAGTCAAGATTCCAATGATAAACTAAGTAAGGAAAGACAACCAAAAACAAAGATAAAAATGCAAATTAAAACAGGTTACTATCTTTTACACATCAATCAGCAAAAAAAAAAAAATTCATGACAATTTGTAAGACTGGTGAATATGATAAAATAAACTGCCTATATGCAGTGTAAGTTGGTAAAACCATTTTTAAAACTAATTGAACAGCATATATTAGTAGCCTTTAGAATGAATACATCCTTTTGATCTAAAGAAATAATTTTAAATTTTAAATAATGAAAAAGTATTTATATTATGCTAAGTGAAATAAGCCAAGCAGAGAAAGACAGATACCATATGTTTTCACTCATATGTGGATCTTAAGAAACTTAACAGAAGACCATGGGGGAGGGGAAGGGGAAAGAAAAAAAGTTACAGAGAGGGAGGGAGGCAAACCATAAGATACTCTTAAGGGCTGAAAACAATCTAGGGTAGATGGGGGTGGGGCAGAGGGGAAAGTAGGTGATGGGCAGGGAGGTGGGCACTTGTTGGGATGAGCACTGGGTGTTTTATGGAAGCCAATTTAACAATATATTATGTTTGAAAGAAAGAAAGAAAGAAAGAAAGAAAGAAAGAAAGAAAGAAAGAAAGAGATCCATAGCAGTGGTACATGAAAATCTCACAGAAAGAGAGGAAACAGTCTAAATTTCAGAAATATGGAATGATTAAGTTGAGGTATAGTCACTGTGTAATGCATCATTATAAAGCATACATGGCTATGAAGAATATGGAATAAGGGGAAATTATGGGATTATAATCATTCTTTCTTTTCAAATGTCCTTCCAATTTGCATGTTTCTACTAAACATAAACATAAAAACTTGGAAAAAGTGGAACAATAATTTGCCTTTGAAATTATTTGGAATAACTTTCAAAAATTTGATGAAAGTTTCATATTTTTATTTTCTTAACTGATAAGTCACCATGGAACAGAGATAGGGACCTGGGATATTTGCTTTGGTAAATGGTTTTGAAAGTAGCTGAACTTTTTTCCCCCATAATCAGTAGAAAGTTTTTCAACACAGGGTGGCCAGCAAACCAGAATAAGACAGGAATGACTAGATAATTTAATATCGTGTGGAGCAATAGAAAAAGGCTTTGGGTCAAATGCTCTAGATTCCAGACTCCATATTGCTATGAACCAGCTGGAAAAAAGGATCACTGAATTTCTTCATACTTTAATTTTTCCCCCCACTCAAACAGATAAAATCACGTTTAATCCATAAAACTAAAAAATAATCACAGACCACTAGATAAATAGGCAAAATACATGACGTCACCCAGTTTTAGTTCTCACTTTCCCCTTCTAGAAAATTATTTGATGTTTTTTTCATCCTTCTTCTGATTGGACTGGCCACTTTATAAAGTAACCCTTCAATTTCATCACCTAGAATGGTACTAGAAAAGGTGTCACTCACCCCTGTGGCAGGATGATTGTCCTGATTTCCATCGCACACACAGACTGATAGTGAGCCCACCTCCTTCTGAGGGAATTGCTGACCAATGGCAAAGGCCCTCAGAGGGGTGTGGAAGGAGGCCAGGTAGAGCCAGTCCATTGATCTGCATATATGTGGGAGCTGGGCTACAAGAACAAACAAAAGCGAACGGTAAGCCCATGTCCCAGCAAAAGAACAAAGGTTGAAGCTAGGCATACCTTTAACAAGATTAAGCCAACAGTTGGACAGAATATTTTACCTGGATTCTCTTATGATGAAGAGTTACAGTCAACAGTTCAAAGCATTACACGAACACACTGTCCACAAAAATGACCGGAAGTCTAAATGACCATCCTCCTTGCCAAGAACAAATACTAATTATTTTCCCTAAGCTACTTGAAGAGTTCAGATGGTCAAGTCACTTGTGACAGCTATGGAGGCAAGTCTTGAACTGATTTCCTTATTGAACAGAATCCATCAAGCTCCACAATGCACCGAGCAAAGAGGATGCAATGAAGAACAGGCACAATCCTGGTCTCTAAGGGAGTTTGCAGTCCACTGGAAATAATAACCAAATGTTATACACTTATCATCCTATAAAAGATTTGGTGCTTTCAATGCTGTGCTGCATTTAACCTGCCAGCAACCCTGGGAGGTCTTGCTAAGCAAAAATGCAGCAGTCCATGATTGGGCATAGGTTGTCAGATTGGGAAAAGAACACAATTATGACCAAAAGAACCTCTTCTTTCTATGATTGGGGTAGACAAATATCCCAAGCGCAAGGAGATAATAGGCACAGACTGTAGCAGGCTCAACAAAGTTGAAAGAGTATATAAGAATTAGAATGGATAAATCACAGCGTGCTATTATTATTCTCTTGTGCAAAGGAGGGAAGAAATATACTTGCATGTTTCCCACAAAAATGTGCTCCAGAATCCCAGGTAGGAGTGCTAAGGAGATGAAAAATCCCTTGGGATCTTCAGCTCAGAAGAGAGGTGCCTGTAATCCCTACAAGTGCTTCTTGCCTTATTCCTCTGGCATCTAGGCTCCAGCACCATCGGTCCTTGTCCTGATGTCCAGATGCAAATCTGGTGCTTATTTTTCTCATCCAATAGTCTAGAGTTCACACACTGGGAAACTATTTTCACAGGAAACAGAGAGCCCTCAGCAATCTCCATTCTGATCAAACCAAGCCCCTCTTGCCTCAATCTTGCTGCCCCTGAATAAAAACCCATGGGGAAAAAAAGCATACTATGTCACAGATGGAACGAAACTTAAAAATCATTTTGTCCACTCTCTTATTTTATAAACAGAAAAATGGAAGCCCACACCTTGCCTTAGGCCACTCAGCCAACCTCCAAACTCTTTGTGACATGGGCCAAGGTAGATCTATCTGCTCATATTCATCTATGCATCTGCTTATACATGCAATCCTAGAGCAAACAAGTGGTACACTTAGAAGTCACTCGCCTAGACTGTGTATTTGTCATTCTAAGGACCACCTGTATTTGGTATAACTATGGTATGTGCTGCAAAGAAAGTACATTTGGGAGGGTACTTCTTCCCTATCTGTGTAGTGTATGAACTTGTGGACAAAAGCAAACACAAATGTAGACACTAATGTTATCTTAAAATGATTTCAGTGATGTGAGTATTGGTATTCCTCATTGATTAGAACCTGCTTCTGACTTATTCATGGCTTAATGTTGCTTGTTAAAGAAAAAAAAGCAGACTTCCAATCATCCAACACACCTAAGATGTGATACTTGCAGCTTTCAACATGTACTGGTTAGACAAGCTGGCCATGATACAAAATCATTCATTCTTGCCACCTTTCTGCCAGATTATTCCTGTACACATACCCACACCTCTGGCCCCCTCCATTCTGCCACTTGCTGATGCTATTTGCCAGGGAGTGAAGGTGTCTGTGAGCTCTGAAAATTGGATCACAGGGACAGCTCCACTCTGGCCCTGGTCGTGCTGTCGGCAAGACTGATCAATCAATACTCTGTGTGACACTTTCAGAATTCATTGGAAATGATGCCCTTTTCAAATGACACCCACATTTTATCGAGGGCAGCTCTAGTGGGGAAAAAAAAAAAAAAACACCACACCAATGTGTTTTTCTTAGATACATTTGGTTCCAGTAAACTATGTTGGGTAGTACCAATGAGTCTGTATCTCCAACCTCCCTGCTCCCATACCAGAGCCTCCTGAACAAGGAGATAAAATGTTTAGGCAATATTGCAAGCTGACATTTTCTTGGGCCCCCTGAATCTCTCATATTACGCAGAAGATGGATACATTCCTTTCAATGCAATGGGTCTTTTAAAATTCTAGGTTTGTTGTAAATTCCAGCACACCAAGCTTATAAAGAAAACAAACAGAAATTTTCTTCCAGAATGAAAGCTTAAATTGCTTTTCTAAATACTTTGAGAGGGTTGACCCTTACCTTACTCCTATGAGGCTGACAGGAGCACACAAAGGCAACAGTTTGCTTTCTTTGCAATAAGTGTGCAGCTACCTAGGCCAGCCCAGAAGATTAGCACTGCTACTTAACCAAACCAGATGGGAAGCTCTGGTTTAACTGCTAAGTTCTAATGCAGTAACAGATAGTGTTCCCAGCACATCCTAATACCACATAGCCCACCCAGACCCCAGGAATAGAAGTTTCAAAGGGCCTTGAGGGACTGAGCAGCCAGAGAAGTGACTCTTCTAACCCTGGAGGACCCTAGAGGAAAGGTTAGAGAAGAGAATAGAAAGCATTGGGATTCCAATGCTGCCACCATTTGAATAAAATCCCACATACTAACAGTTAAGAGCAGTGATTTTCAGTTTGAGCACATATCAGGATCACCTGGAGGGCTTGTTGAAACACAGATTGCTGGGTCCCACCCCAGAGTTTTTGATTCAGTATTTCTGAACAGGGACCCCGGACTCTGCATTTCTAACAAGTTTCCATATGATGCTGATGCTGCCACTCTGGATACTCTGCCACATTTTGAGAACTACTAGTTTATAGCACCTTTAAATTACCTGCAAATCAAATAAACCCTATATAAACCTAATGTAAATAGCATTGTATTTTTAAACTTTTATTGCACTTGTAACAGTAGATATGATAAAGCATGTCTATAATAGAATCAATTTCCCAAATACTGTGGGGTTGTTTTCATTTTTGTTTTGTTTTGTGTGGCACTATGAAAGAACACAAGTGGACTCTGAATTTTGTCCTCTGACAATGATGATTCTGCAAACAAAACAGTCATGTGACTGGTCCTTGGCAGTTCAAGCACCCCTTAAGGTTCAGGGAGCAATCACTGGGGCCTTGGGTATCCAGGTCAACTGAGTTAACCAGATGCTGGTCAATCACGGGGCTTTGGGCTGTCACAATGAATGGGCAATCAATGGGCCATCCTGTTCAGTTGTTGAAACACAAAATCTAATGGCTGACCATTTCAGAATCCCGTTATATGAAATCCACCTGAACTACCTTTAAATAGCCAAGTTCTCAAATAAGAAACAATTTGATTGGCCTCTCAGCAATTTTCTCCCTCAGCCAATCAGGTTTAACTATTAAGAACTGACAAATTCCCTAAAATAAAACAGTAGTTTTATTCTCCCAAAAGTAGTTCAAGATTTTATTGGAAATGAATTTTCTTTTTTTAGCATATCAAAGGGAGGCAAATCTATGCACACACAATCATGAAAACTGAATACAGACTATCCCTCTTCAGCCATGAGCATCCCTTTATACAGAATTCCAGTATCTGTGGATTTGCTTCTGTGCTGCTTTGCAGCAACTAGGAGAATTTCACTTTCAGTTACAGTGCATGAGATGTATGAGTCCCTTGGACTGGGGATAATTAAAAAAAGAGAAAGTGGTGTAGGGAATAGGAAAAGGAGCAAAAAAAGACAGCAGAACGTGGGCAGGAATTTTTGCAATGTTTTCCCCTCTTTCTTAGGACATTGAAAGAAGGTAAAAGCTGGTCTCAGAACTGCCCTCCTGTGCCCTTCAAAGACAGTAGCAGAAATATGATGGGAGTTCATCAAATAAAGTTCATGCTAACTTTAGCATGAAGTTAGCTTACCAGAGAGGTTCTAAGTCTCTGTGTATTAGGGAGAGGAGGTGAAGAATACCTGCACAGGGTGAACAAGTAAGTTAAATAAAATTTTCCCAAAGGCTTGGGGTTTGCTTGTTTGTTAGTTTTTATAACTATGTTTCTTTCTCTTTATTTCTGTCTTTAGCATCCAAGTCACTCTGCATTTGTGCACATGAGAAGAACCTGAAATGAGAAGCGACAACTCTAAGCCATTACATCAGAAAAAACACTAAATATCTGAATAGCAGGAAGACACAAAGAAAAGCCCTTTTAACATGCATATCGTCTGGAAAAAAGAGGAAAGATATGAACTCATTTTTTAAAGTGTTACAACAAAGGTAGAAGAAACACTAAAATATTGGGCAGTAACCAAAAATTGGCAAATAGAAATTAACTATGATATAACGTTCATAGCCAACTAATAATGAGTAATATGTCATTGGTGTTTCTTTAGTGTGTTAATTTTACTGCTTTATTTTTTTCTCTCATCCATAATCTTGTATTGATTATGTGCTGAAATTATAATATATTGAATGTTTGGGGTTAAATAAAATAGTACAATCTTCACCATTTACTTTTAGTTTTTTAAACATGGCTACATTTATTTTAGAAAATTTTAAATTACAAATGTGGCTTACATATGCAATGACATGGATGGAGCTACAGTCTATTATGCTAAGCAAAATAAGTCAGTGAGAGACCATATGATTTCATTCATATGTGAAATTTAAGAAACAAAACAGACGAACATATGGGAAGTGAAAGAAAGAGAGAGAGGGAAGCAAACCATAAGAGACTCTTAACTACAGAGAACAAACTGAGGGTTGATGGAGGGAGGTGGGTGAGGTATGGGCTAAATGGGTGGTGGGTATTAAGGAGGGCAACTGTGACGAGCACTGGGTGTTACATGTAAGTGATCAATCACTAAATTCTACACCTGAAACCAATTTAATTTTACCATCTAAGTTAACTAACTAGAATTTAAATAAAAACTTAAAAAACAAATGTGGCTTAAATTCATAGTTCAAATTATTGGATTTTAGTGCTTTATTTTCATCTCATAAAATACTTTAGTTTTTTTTAATATGAAATTTATTATCAAATTGGTTTCCATACAACACCCAGTGCTCATCCCAACAGGTGCCCTCCTCACTACCCATCACCCACCCTCCCCTCCCTCCCACCCCTATCAACCCTCAGTTTGTTCTCAGTTTTTAAGAGTCTCTTATGTTTTGGCTTCCTCACTCTCTAACCTTTTTTTTTTCCTTCCCCTCCCCCATGGTCTTCTGTTAAGTTTCTCAGGATCTACGTAAGAGTGAAAACATACGGTATCTGTCTTTCTCTGTATGACTTATTTCACTTAGCATAACACTCTCCAGTTTCTGTGTCCATCCATTTCCTCAGTTCCCCAACTCTTTTGCCTATAAAATCATCTGATTCTAACAATGAATCCTCCTAGCTAGGGGCATCCAGTAGCCTAATCCTCACGGATTTGAAAGCAATTCCTATGTTGTATATGCAAGGCAGTAACATACTGGAGCTGTTCACAGCACTGTATGAGGCAGGAGGTGGATGAAAAGGGAAGAACAGGAAGGACAGCAAGACATGTTCCTCTTGACCTTAAGGAGCTCACAATCTAGTGGTAGGGACAGATTAACAAGCACCAAGCCATAATATAAGTGATAAATAAAAAGTGTCAAAAGTGTTTCAGGACCACTGTTTGTGTAAAACTGGCAAGGAGGGAAGTTCTCGATGTTTTCACATGGTAAACACATTTAAACTTAACCTTGAAAACACACAATACTTTGCCACGCTAGAAATGGGGGGCAGGAATAGGGAGTATTCTAGTCAAAGTTTGTGCCCTATTAAAGAAATCTCCCTGCATCGGTCAGGGTTCACAGCCACTAAGAAAGAATATTATGAGAATAAGGGATTTAGGAACCAGACCTTACATAAATATGTGAACAACTGGGGAAGCCTGGTGGGGGCAGTCAGGGGGTCAAGGAAAAATCATTAAGCAGTCCATCTGGAGCACTCACAAGAGAGGACAGAGCAAAGCCTGCAGGGAAATGCAAGAAACCAATCTAGCCAGCCATGAAAATGAAACCATAGGAGGAACTTGTGGGGAGGTCTAAAGCAATCTATTTCCTTTTAAAGAGTCAACACCTCTGTGCATCCACAGTCAAGAAGAGTCTGAGAGTAGGCTTGATGTCGTTATTGGTCAACAGGGCAGCAATTGGCAAGATGAGCTAGAAACAGCGTGGAGAAGGGCAAGGACCAGCAGAACCCACAGGCTCTCCATGTGACCATGACAAACTTCCACAAGTCATAATGGCTGCTTCTCTCCTACCTCCCAAAATTCACTCAAGTTCTTCTTTTGAACAACTCTAATCAGATACCATACAGAGAGATTTCTAGGAAATAGAGTACCTACTTAATCAAATTGTAGGATGGAAAGCACAGTTTTAAGAAGGAAAATTGGAAAGTGTGCTTTAAGAACATAGAATGTTTCCTGTGTTTGGAAGAAACTGGCAAATCATTGGAAGTGTTAACATCAGATCGCATATCTAATTTCTCTGTCTACAAAATAACTTGAGTGGCTGTATGCTATGTATCACACATAACAGAGAAGAAGTCCGTTCACATCTCCCTGAATTTACTCAAGCTATTTCTTCTCCCTAAATTGCAATTATTCTTGCCCATCCTGTCAAAAGTTCTGCCTCCTCACAGATTCCATTCAAACATCACTTTGTCTGTGAACTGTTCCCTGACTTCCCACCCATAATTCTTCTCCGTTACCCACTCTGGGCTCCTGTAACATCTTATACATACTTCCATTGAAGCCCTTTTCATATTATGCTTTAATTTTCTTTTCATGTTTCTTCTTCTTCAGTTAACCACAAAATCCTTGAGAAGAGGGACCATGCTTTATTAATTATTGTATACCCAAAACCTGTTTCACATTAAGTGCTCAATAAACATGGAGTAAATACATGAATAAATGATAAATACATGAATAAAACTTAGCAATAATATTAATGCAATAGTCAAGACTAAATATCCAGAAAACTTTGGGGTGCCTAGGTGGCTTGGCCATTTAAAAGTCTGACTCCTGATTTTGGCTCAGGTCATAATATTGCAGTTCCTGAGTTGGAGCCCCATTTGGGCTCTGTGCTGACAGTGCAGAGCCTGCTTGGGTTTCTCTCTCTCTGCCCTCCCCCACTAGTACTCTATCTCTCTCAAAATAAATAAATAAGCATTCAAAAAATAGTAAAAATATAAATATCCATAAGGCTTGGATTTGAAGAGGAGGTAGAAAGTGAGGAATATCCAAATAACATTTTAAAAACAGAATGGCTAGAATTTGGTATCAGTGGGTGAAAGATGTAAGAGACATACTCTGATAAATACTATAAATGAAGCAAAGCTTAAGTTGTAGAGGAGATCATATTCAATATCAACAAAGAGATAGAGTTGTTATAACATTAAGAAAATTATATGCCCATAAAGAAAAATATGGTCAAACCACTATCCAACAAATAGGTCAAATTGTCAGAAGTCAGAAAACTAAGAAAAGTTAACAGTATTATATATTAGAATTTTCTATAGGAAATCTTAATTTCTAAACATCTACCCTATTTTCATTTTGTTTCACTTGGCAGTTATTAATGGAATCCAAAGAGCTATAAAAGTACATAATAACTTTTAGTGTAATTTTAGCATTGTTGGTCCATTACAGATTTCCAAAATGGCCCACACTGAGCTAAGCAAGCAAGAATGCTCCTATATTGATTTATCTATTTATTTATTTATAGGCTGAATCTCCTTTCACACAGTCTTTCACATAAGCTAGGACCGAATTCCAGCTTGACTCCATTTTAGCTGAATGATCTCAAACAAGTCACCTAAACTTCTAAGCCAATTTTTTTACATCTGTAAAACTACTGGCCTTTGGCGTGATTCTTCTTTATTTTTCCAGTATTTTATTTTATATTACTTTTAAAAGTTTGAGACTAAGGAATACATACATGACAAAATTCAAAAAGTATATATAGGAGTATTCATTGAAAAGAAATTGTTCCCTCCCTGTTTTCTAGCCACATAGTTCTCTCTCAAAAGGAAATCACTATTACTACTTTTAGAAACATGCTATGCATTTTCCTACACACAAATGCTGCAAACTCTATATACTATTCTGAATCCTGTTTTTCCATTCACTTAACTTTGAAGAACTTTCCACATAAGTATATATTATGCTGTATCATTCTTTTTTAATAGCTGTTTTATATTTAATTGTATGGATCTTTCATAAATTACTTAACTGTTTATTTTTTTTTTTATTTGAGAGAGAGAAAGAGCAGACAAGTGGGGGAAAGGGGCAGAGAGGGGGGGGGGGAGAGAGGGAGGGAGGGAGGGAGAGAGAGAGAGAATATATCTCAAACAGGCTCCACACTGAGCATGGAGCCCAAAGTGGGACTCAATGAGGGTCTCAATCCCACAATCCTGGGATCATGACCTAAGCTGAAATCAAGAGTCAGATGGTCAACTAACTGAACCACCTAGGCACCCCTTAACTGGCCTCTTAAACAACATTTAAGGTGATTCTAATCTTTTTATATTATAAACAATGTTGTGAAGAATATCCAAGTATATACATCACATCACAATTGCATAAAATCATATATCCATATTTTTCTTTTCTTTTTAAATTATTTTTGAGAAAGTACACAAAATTAAAAGTGCATATCTCAATGAATTATCACAGTGATGTTCCATGCAACCCCTGCCCCAGCCAAGAAACAGAATGTTGCCAGAATCCCCAAAGCCCCCTCCTCCTAATCACCAAAACTTAGAGCTCCTCAAAGGCAACCTCTATCTGGTTTCCATGGCAACCCCTGCTTACCAAGTGTCATTACCAAGAACGTGTCATCAAACATCACAGACCACCCTTGCCTGCTTTTTGAACTCTGCACAAATGAAGTGACAATGCAGGCATGTTTTCAAATTCACCTTCCTCATTCAACACTATACTTGGAAAAGGTGTCCATGTTGTTCTATTTATATGTAAGTCATTTATTTTTGTGGCTACATAAAATTTCATTTTATGAATATACTACAATTTATGTATCTATTCTAGATAGGACATGTGTGTGTTTTTCAGTTTGGGCCATTGGAATAATGCTGCTATGAACATTCTCATCTATGTCTCCTGGTACCCATGTGCTCACATTAGGACTGTAATTGCTGAGTCATAGAATAATCTATCTTCAACTTTAATAGATAATACCAAACTGTTTTTCAAAGTGATCATACCAATACACACTGCTATATGACTCCTATTGCTCCATATTCCCAATAACACTAGACATTTGTCAGTCCTATTAATTTTAGTCACTAAGATGACTAGTAGTATCTTCTTATGGTTTTAATTAGCATTTCCCTAACTAGGAAATTAAAGAAACTTCATACATATTTTAGCCATTTGAATATTATATTTTGTGGAATACCTGTTCCAATCTCTTATTTATATGTTTATTAGGTTGTTTTTAAATTTCTGGGGTTTTTTTCTTACATGTTGAATATGTCTTTCATGTTTGTTGCAAATATCTTCTTACCTTTTCACTCCCTTATAATGAAAAGAAGTTCTGGATTTTAATTTAGCCATTTTGTCTTTTTCCTTTATAGTTAGTTCCTACCCTCGGCCATAAAGATATTCTCCTATGTTATGTTCTTGAATGTTACTATTTTACCTCTTATATCCATATTTACAATCTACCAGGTGTATGGTGGGATGTAGAGGTCAAGTTTCCTTCTTCTATGTCTTTTTAATTTATCTGTTCCAGAATAATTTACTGATAAAACTAAGTTTCCCAACTATTTTCGAGCACCACCTTTGTTATAAATTAAATGTTAATATATGTGTGATCTATTTCTGAACTTTCCCCTATCTCCCACCATTCTGTGTGTTTATTCCACACTGACTTCTAACTTGTTCTTCTTCAAGAGTGCCTTAACTGTTCTTGACCCTTTGAATTTTCATAAATTTTAGAATCCACTTGTTTATTTCCACCAAAAAAAATGGGCTTTTTGTTGGGAATAGTATTTTTTTATCGGGATTGAATTGAGATCAGTTTGGGGAGCATTAACATCTTTATATAGAGTCTTCAAATCTATAGATGTGGTTTTTCCTTTCTTTTGTTTACACCTTTTTAAAAATTTTTATCAGTTATGTTTTATGGTTTTCTGAATAGACATCTTACACAGCATTTTCTAGATTTATCCCTAGGTAATTGACATTTTTGGTGCCACTATAAATAATATAGTTTTGTTCATTTTCTAGCTGTTTAGTGCAGGCATATACAGACATACAATGGATTTTTCACTATTTACCTTACATCTTTGTATCTTTGAATAACACCTTTATTTCTCCCTTTCCAATCTACTTACCTCTTTTTCCTTGTTTTTCCTGACTTTTTGCCCTGGATAGCATTTCAGTACAATACTGAAGAGAAGTAATGATACTGAGGATCTTTATATTCTTCCTTCTCAAAGGGAGAGCTTCTAACCATAAAGTATCGATTTTTTTTTACTAACTATCCTTGATAATATTAAGGAAGTCTTCCTTTATTTCTAATTTGCTAAGTTTTTATTATGAACTAATAATACATTTTATCAGATGTAATTTCTGAATCTATTGAAATGGTCACTTTTTTATCGCTTTTTCTAAGTGAATTATATTGATTTCAGATGCTAAACCAATCTTTCATTCCTTTTTATATATTTCTGGGTTTAGTTTGCTAATATTTTGATTGTTCTCTCTTAAATTTCTAGCCATGAGTGAGATAAGCCTTAGGCTTACCTTCAAAAATGTGTCAGGAATATTCTCTCTTTTGTGTAAGACTAGAGTTATTTTGTTACAAAAGTTTGATATAATTTACTGACTATTGATTTGGAGTTTTCTTCATGGTGAAAGCTTTAATTATGCATTTGATTTCCTTAATACTTAAAAACTATCCAGATCTTTTTAATAAATTGTGCTTAAGAATGTGTCCATTTTACCTAAATTTTAGAAGTATTATTATAATGTTATTCATAAGAGCTTATCATTTTCATATCTGTAGGATCTCAGATAATGACTTTTTTTATTCTTAACATTGATTTTCCTCTCTCTCTCTCTCTCTCTCTCTCCCTCTCTCTCTCTCTGCCCCCATCCCTTTTCCCTCTCTCCCTTCCTCTTCCTCTCTCTCTCTCCCCCTCTCCCTCTCTGCTGGAGCTCTTGCTAGCTCTCTCTGTCTCTCAGTCTCCCTGTCTCTCTCTCCCTCTCACCCCACCACTCCTGCACTAGGAAATTTCAGTTTTATCAGCCCCTTCTGAAACTAACTTTTGCATGTCTTGATCCTCTCTACTGCATGTTTGTTTTTTGTTTTCCTCTTCATTACTTTCTACTCTTAATAATGGCATTCCTTCTGCTTTCTTTGGTCTAATATGTTGTTATTTTCCAGCTTCTTAGGATGGATGCTTAGCTCATTGATTTCATCCTCCCATCTTTTCTAATGTATTCACTTAAAGCTATTAATTTCCCAATAAGCAAAGCTTTGGCTATATCCTACAACTTTTGATATGCAAGATTTCCAAAGTCCTTCAATTCAAAGTATTTTCAAATTTCCATCATGATTTCTTCTTTAACCCATGGGTTACTGTCTAGAAGCATATATCTGAACTTTCCTTTATTTGGGAATTTCCTGACTTCATCTTTGTTACTTTGAGCTGTGATTTTTTTTTTTTTTTTCTTATTTCACTTACCAAGTCGATTCCAATTCAGAACAAGTTCTTGCGCTCCCTGGCTCCCTGTCCAAAGAGTTCACAGGTGGCGCCAATTCACAGGTGAAATTCAACTTTTGAGTCATATTCAAAGCTGTCTCTGAAGCCAGTCTCCCCAGCTCAGTTACCTTAATAAATGGCAACCCCTCTGGTATGTGCATAAATCTGTTCAGAACAGAAACCATTTTTCCATGCATCTTCCTTGAACTTCACCCACAAAGGATTTCCTGGAGCTGGACTGAAAAACCAACAGACAGTTGCTAGAACAGAGCCCTAGTACAGGGTCCCTGTGGGACACAACTCCATAGCACCACACATATGTGGCGCAACCACCAAAATCATCATCTATGTAAATAATGCCCCCTGCAGTTGTGCAGGCACTCTGTACGTAACCATACACAGCAGTCCTGGTCCTTTACCACGTGGA
Organism: Panthera onca; assembly: GCF_046562875.1. Lineage (NCBI taxonomy): Eukaryota > Metazoa > Chordata > Mammalia > Carnivora > Felidae > Panthera > Panthera onca. The sequence continues at coordinate 51,178,329 of NC_138344.1, forward strand.
GACTCAGCCAGAGGGATTCCTGTTCGTCAGCTAGATGCCAACTGTGCTACACCAGACACCATGTATATGTGCACTTGTGTTGGCTACGACGCTTCGCTCAATGCCTAGCACCTGTATTCATAAATTCTGTTGATAGATGAACTAAAGGATGAATATCTGGAGAGAAAGATCACAGGAGAAACTGGGCAATGTTATTTTCTCCTACAAATGTTGTAGCAGAAGTTCAGTGGAACTTAAGACCAAGATAATTTTTTAAATAGAGATGTAATCAATCAATATAAATGTAAATCAAGTTTCAAGTAACATACAAAGCCAGCATCTATGAAAAGGGCAAATAAGAGGATGGTCATTGTCTGAAACAATGGGGCTTAAAAATAAAAGGCAAATACATAAGGTGGAACTATTAAAAACTAAACTAAACTTTGGTTGAAAAGGCAATTGGATTCAAATAAATTTAAAATGATGGCATTTGAGAGCACATCCTTGATTATACAAATAATTGTTCAGGCAATTCAGTAGTGAATATCAGACATCCTAGGTGTTTAAATTTGGCTTTCTCCTAACCTCGTTGACATATTTTTTCATAGTAAAGGGTTTGCAGGATTTATTTTTAATGAAACAGCAAGAAAAAACAGAAAACATAACAGGCTGAACTGAATTTAAACTAATGAAAATTGAGTTTGATAAAACTGGGTAAGTAGCTTCATTTCTTGCATTTTTACCTCATCCCTGAAATGTGAGGTAGTTTAGTCAGTATTTCCTCTAGCACATTCTGTCCAATGAAATATAAACATGACAAAGACTTATTTCCAACAAGTTCAGAAAGTGCTAGTTTAAATAAATTCGCTGCAACATTTCTCAGAGTTTTTAATACATTGTGACTCTCCCAAAATGGGATATACTATGCAGCATTTCTCAAATTTATGAGAGCACAGAACCATTTTCAAGCTTAAACATCCTATAGATTATTCTACTGTGAAACTAGGTTCACTTGTTCAATTTCATTTTACCCTACTACTAAGTATCCAAGATTTTAAGTAGAACCTTTATGAGACTTCTCAAAATATGTGTGTGTATACATTATAAGATATGTTAATAGGTTTAAAAAGTGATTCCCAAATATGTTTGGGAAACATTGGGATTGAACACAGTCAAACATGTTTTTTATTGTTCTATAGTGCTTTGTAATTCTGCAAAAAGCAGGCACAGTTTGTGGTATTTATGTGACCATTGGACTCTATAACATCTTGTAGGACTAGTGTTCCACAGAAAACACTTAGGGAAATGGTGATCCAATCTATAGAATTTAATATTTCTGTTCATCATAAGGTCTGAGAATGGAAGGAGAAGATCTTATTGAATCTTTGGATAAACAAATTAAAGATCCTAGAGTGATGGCCAGTAGAAACCAAGGTTAAGGCAATTGAAAATAGATGTAAATTGTCATATATTACTGATGGGGGGAATCCTATGAAGAGCAATTTGGCAAGTTATCATATACATACACACACACACACACACACACACACACACATGCACTTGTACTAATGATGCTTACATATAGTTATTTCAACATTGTTTGAAACAACTAAAGGTTAGAAACAACTCAAGTGTCTAGAGGATACATGTTAAAGTAAGTTACATACATAAATGTATTCCATGCAGCTGATACAGTCGGTTAAGATATAGGTCAATTCCATGAAAATGAATCCTTCAAAGACATGTCTTGCTAATTCTTTTACCTCAAGGATATACAGCAAGTCCTAAAACATAATAGGTGTTCCATAAATATTTGATAAATAGTAAATAAAATTACTGAATGGATGACACCTCTAAAACCAAAGCCCTCTACATCAGTGAACTTAACTCCTACTTTTTCTTTCCTTGGGACCCAAATAATCAATCATTCAAAAATTTACTGAATGCCTATTATGTAGCATACATTATGCTGGATATACAGAGATAAAGCAGATTCTACTTGTCAAGAACTCAATTCTCTTGTAAAAGAAGTTAAGGCAGTAGAAAATAAAGCATGATGGAATTCAGGAAAATAAGTCATTACTTAATCTGCTCAATCATTACCAAATAACTGAATTACAAATACATAGTCAAAAAATTTAGAAAGTTTCTCAACAGGCACTATATTTTTGAAATACTTTTGTCTACTTCTAAGTGACTAATCATGGCCCCTACCATCTGATACAGGAATTGATTTCTAATTATTAGAATGTTGGCCAGGGACATAGAAGGGGAAAAGCAGGTCTTGCTTCCAGTAGTATCCTGTTGTGGTATGATAGCTTTTATATGAACTAAATCACTTTCCTATCTCCTAGTCTTTTTCCATTTTTCCTCCCCCATCCCATCATCCCCCCCACAAAAACAAGCAATTAAACTGTTCTGTGCTTATTGTTTCAGGGTAAATTTGTAAAAAAAAAAAAAAAAAAAAAAAAAAAGTCTTCCTAAACTTTGAAGGAACTAGAGAGGACTTTGGGCATGAAAAAAAAAAATGTTGCAGAGAAGTAAGATCTGGGCAGTGTGAGGGCTTCTGAGAGAGCCCATAAAAGAAGCCAAAGCCCTATCAGAGCTCAGAAAGCAGAAAGGGGAAGAACCACAGGGAATCCAGGCATATGGTACCTTAGAGAGCCCCAAAGAGATCTCCAAAGTTCCAAGACAGCAGGAAAGGATAGAATAATGACCATGCACAGGAGTAAGACAGAGACACTAGGCTTGAAGGAGCTATGAAGGGAAAAAGAAAAATCAGTGGACAAATGTACTGAAAAGTGTCAAAGTCACAGGCCATCCTACCATGTTTGGGTTTCACATAATCCATGTCCCCCAAAATTTAGATTTCTGGGGCACCTGGGTGGCTCAGATGGTTAAGCACCTGATTGTTGGTTTTGGCTCAGGTCACAATCTCACAGTTTTGAGATCAAGACCCATGTCAGGCTCCACACTCAGCATGGATTCTCTTCCCCCCACCCTTCTCCCTCCCTCCCTCCCTCCTTCATCCCCTCTACTCCACTCACGCACCAGCACTCACTCTCTCTCCTCTCTCTCTTTCTCTGATAAAAAAATAAAAAACACCTTAGATTTCCATTACAAAAAGGGTGGGGGGTTATATTTCTGCCAACCCAGCAAAAACAGACAGTTAAGTTGAGTTATAAGAAAAAAATGAAGAAAGCTGTATTTTCTGCCCACCTAGGTTATAGGCTGTCATAGAAGCTGGCTACAGCTATCTCCACATATGCCTTCCTGCAATTACTTACATTAACACAGAGACTCTAAAATCTCTGGTTTCAACCAGCCACAGAAATCCCTCTGTGAATGGTCTCAAACATCACCTGGGCCTCAATATGATGGCCTTGCTAAAGTTGATCTGCTTTCAGCAGGGGGATCTCTTCCTTCAGAACAGCTAAGACACAATGAGTTGAGACCCAAAGCTGCTCACTCTCCAAGAATGTGGTCATTAGAGCTATATCATCTGTCACCTTTGGGTGGTAATTAGAAAAGGGAAGTCAATAACAATAGTACATAACACTACTTTACCAAGATTTAAACAAGTTGTAATATTGTTGAACATCTATTGATGAGTCCAAATGTGCCACAGGCTATTGAGCACAAGAAGGGCTTTGATGGGAGGTTTTTCATTATTAATTTGATGGGGTGAGGTTTATAGACATCACAGCATACATTTTCATTTGTTACATGAGCATGAGCCTCCCACAGCCATCAAATCTAATCAGTATCCTATGGGGTGACACCCAAGGTGGGGGAGGATGTGGGACTTGCAACCCCATGAAGGAGAAGAACCAAGCCTTGTTGACCTTGCCAGGCTCTTTCCCAGATGTAGAAAAAGAAAAGAAAAGAAAAGAAAAGAAAAGAAAAGAAAAGAAAAGGAAAGGAAAGGAAAGGAAAGGAAAGGAAAGGAAAGAAAAGAAAAGAAAAGAAAAGAAAAGAAAAGAAAAGAAAAGAGAAAAGAAAAAAGGAACCTTTGATCATTGATAAAAATACTGAGCTGGGAATCAAGAAGCCTGGGTTTTAGGTAAGTTCTGCTAGTAACTGGTTCTTAATTACAGTTCTAATGTTACTTTACCCCTCTGGCCTGGAGTATCTTCATCTATAAAATAATCTCTTATGGTGACTTATGGGCCCAATATTGGATGATTTTGTACCTTGAGTTATCTCTTCTAGTATCATAGTTTAAATAACATCTATATGCTTGTACTTCCTATTTTATACAAGCATCTAGATGCTTGTACTTTCCTATATACAGCTGCCCTTGACAAACTCAATTTGATGGCATCTCAAACATCACACACCCAAAACCAAACTCTTGACTGCTCCTTAAAACCTCCTTCTTCCCACCCCAGTCTTCTCAACTTAGTAAATAGCAACTGCTTTCTAGAGCTTGCCTTCTAATCCTCTACCTGTCACACTCCATATCTAATCCTTTAGCAAATTTTACTAGTCCTATCTTTCAAATATGTCCATAATCTGATGCCTTGTACCACAATATCATAGTCCAAGTGTCCATCTTCTTTCAATTTAACTAGTGCTTGATCTTCCTCCACCTGTGCTCATCTCAGCAAGAATGGCCACTCCTCTGCTCTTCCCCCCAGATATCCTTATAGTTTGCTTCTCACGTCCTTCAAGTATCCATTCAAACTCACCTTATCAGAGAGGCCTCTCCTAACCATTCCATTTAAAATATTATCTGTGCTGGTTTTTTATGCTATTCAACAAATCACCACAAACTAAGTGGCTTAAAACAAGAGGCATGTATTTTCTCACTGTCTCTTGAGTCAGGAATCTGGGCATAGCTTATTCTCTCAAGGCTACAAATAAGATGTTGTCTAGGCTATGTTCTCATCAGAAAGCCTGACTGGGTAAAAATCCACTTCCAAACCCATTCGTGTTTTTGGCAGAATTCACTTTCCTTAGAGCTGTATGACTGAGATTCTTATTTTCTTAGTAGCTGAAAGACACTGCTCTCAGCTTGTAGGGGCTGCCCTCAGGTCTTTGTCATGTGTTTCCTTCCATTTGCAGTTTACAACATGGTTGTTTGCTTCTTCAAAGTCAGCAAGAGAATTTCTCTCTCACCCCAGGTGGAGTCCAGTTCCTCCTTTAAGGGCTTTTACCCTATTAAGTCAGGCCCATCTTGGATAATGTCCCTTCTGACTAGCTAAGAATCAGCTGATTTGGGACCTTAATCACACCCTCAAAATCTCCCTACCTTTGCCATATAAATAACATCACCTAATCATAATATTGCTCACTGCCATTTTTCTGGCAACTACAACAGTATCTGGCTCAAAGCTCAAAAAAATATTTCTTGGATGAACAAATGAATGAATGAATTTAAACATAAATATCTTTGACGCTTTATCATCCCAGGAACTCTGGGATGTGCATTATTCCTCTAACAGACCCTGGTCACATGCAAGTTAGTTTCAGTGAATATTTACTGGGCAACTAACTCTTTACCAGCCACTTGAACACACTGTAGTTAATCCTCACAATAATCCTCTTTAAATCACACAATGTATTCTGAGCCTGGCTGGGAGAAAATTGAATTTCAGGCATACTTTTGGGAGTCCTATATTCCTATAGTAGCTACTAAGTATTTATTCTTTCTCCTGTTTAATAATAGTAAAAGTACCTAATTTTAGCTAGGCACACAGCCAGCCCACAGACAGTTTCTCTTAAAACACAGTTTCTCTTGAAACCGTAAGACCAAGTTCAAGTCAATGGACTATGAGAAGTAATGGGCACAATTTCATCTCCATAAAGACAAGATTGCTGTCCATTAACTTTTCCTTTTGCCTTTTATTAGTGCTAGAGAATAGACATGCAAGTGAGCCAGCTTCAACACTCCATGACAAGACCCTCAGCCTGGGGTTGACAGGTCTTCAAAGGGTCCATGGATAGAAATCAAGGGGTCCAGAAACTGGGATGGGAAATTACATCTTTGTTTTCAGAAACCTCTAAGTGAAATTCAGTTTTTTCTCTCATTACAAACGTTAAGCAATAAACCACAGTAGTGTTCAGTGTCTGTGACCCTGTCACCCACAGAAACCAAAGATATGTTCATATCACACTACATGTATACAGATATAATCAAATAACAATTTGTCTTCATCACTATTCCAAAACTAAAATATTGGACACACCGATACATCTTGTTAATAATCAATAAAGAAGCATATGCATTATTAGGTCACAAATTTGTCTTTTTATAATTGTTGTAATAATTGTATTTTGTTATAATTTACTTCCTTTATAATCCCCTGATGTATTTTTTATGCACTTAAAATCCTTTTTTTTTTGAGACACAGTTCACACACCTCACCAGATTGCCCAAAAAGGCTGTGGCATAAGATTTTAACATCCTGTTCTAGGATATGGGGTGGTACCAAGATGGAAGAAACATGGAATCCTAAATGCCTTTGTGGTGTAGAGCTGTTTACCAGACCTGAACAGTTGACTTACTTCTAGATTATTACAAGAGAGAGGCAAAAAGAACTTATAAATTGTTTGAGCCTCGGGATCTTGGGGTGTCTGTGTTATAGCAGCTGAGCTTATACTGTAGTTAATACCTCTTCCCTAAGGCCAAGCAAGAATCCTGGCAGTGGGGGGTGGGGTGGGGGTGGTGGTCTATGCTGTACAAAGCACTTAGGGAGAGACTCTTCAGTCTTAAGACTACCCTGATATAACTGATTGATGAGCTCATTCTCCAAGCCTATGTGTTCCTAAAATACAGAAGATGAGCCCCAGATCCTTTTAATACCTGCTGGTGCTGGGAAACAGATCTTAAGGTTTGGCCCATCTATCATCGCAGCCTTCCTCATCAGAAGTCCCATAAACTCCACTGAAAGACAACAGAGTGATGATCCTGACTCCACAGAATTTACCAAGCCCCACACTCTTTCTGTCTCAAAAGGAATGCCCTAAAAAACCTCCCTTCTCTTTGGCCACTTTTACCTCCCAAATTCAGTTATTTATCTCTAGCTTCCCTACCCCTCTGGAATGATCCAAAATAATTCTCCTCAATGAGCTTAGGTTTTGCAAACAAATTTCTGGTTGGATATTGTCTGGAAACTTCTCTTTTTGCCATATCCACTCCCCTTCACAAAATTTCCAGAGGCAGAGAACATAAAAATTTCCCCATTTTGCTAGGGGGAAGATAAAAACTTCTATAAATAGTAAAGTAAAGGTTATTATCTCAATATATTATGTTATAGCTACTGCAACAATCCAAATGTGTGGTCTTAAGAGCCAATTCTGAAAAGTGGTGAAAGCAGAAAAAGAAAGAGGGTAGGGATTGTACAGAATTTATGGAAGCAGAATAAAAACAAATAGTGACTGGTTATATATGGAAGGATCATGAAAAAAGAGAAATCAAAGTTGCCTGCAAGATTGAGGTTTAAATGAGCAAAAGAAGGATAAATGAAAGAGAAACATAGGAGAGAGTATCATTTTGGAAAAATAAGAGCTTTTAGATAAGTTGAGTTTGAAAATCCAAGTGGAAATCCCAAGAGGCATGAAATGGGAACTCAGAGATCAGTATCTAAATAGAGATGTTGAGAGAGCCAAGAAAATGAAGTAACTCACCAAGACGGAGAATTAAAAAGGGCAAAGGGAGAATGCCATTTCTGATCCTTAAGGAACACTCACATTAAGGAACAGAAGAAACCATCAAAGGAGACTGAGAAAAAAAACTATTCATAAAGGAGGAATAAAGTTAGGATAGTGCAATGTCACAGACAGCATGGGTTTAGAGCAAAATGCAGAGAAAAACTAAGGATATGAACTAGGCAATGGCCAGGGGATTTTGCAATGAAAAGATAGTTGGTTAGTAGATAGCTTACTAATAGGTATCCATATAAATAAGACACCCTGAGGTACACATATTACCAGGAAAACTGTCAAGATTCTTTTCAGGGCTATAATGGAGCTACAATCTTCCCTTAACACCTTTTTCACAATTTCTAGCAAACCCACTACAAAAAATAGGTCTACTTTCTATTTATAATCATAAAATGTCCCTGGCTTGAAAAATATCTCCATCCCAGAAGGCATCATTCAAAGGCAAATGGACTTGGAATTATTAAATGTATTCCACTGGATCAATATCATGGAGAATACTTATTTTCATTTCACTTATCAGAAAACTACATGTATTACATATAGCAGCTCTTAATATATGAAACGTTTTCCCCCAAGCTGTTCAAATGAAGATATTTCCCTCCATTTTCATCCTATATGGAAGGAATAATGTAAGTCCTATTTAGAGCACTAGCTAGTGCTTGCCTAAACCCTGCAAATGTTCAACCACGATGGAATCAATAGATGGAATATAGAATTCATCTCACAGATGAATGACGCCTAATGGACCCTAGATTTTAATTCTAAGACATGAGCCCAACCTGAAAAGCTAAGAAGAGAGAGAAAAGAAAGAAAAACCAAGTTCTTCTCCAAGTCAGAAACAAACAGAAGTGCTCATATTTAGACAAAGGAAAAATTACGCAATTAACAATGCCCTCATAACCTCTCTGGTGAGCATGAATAAAACATTAACAGGAATTATACAGATTAAATATTGAGGTGCTGGATGCTAGAACTCACCACAAATAATGAAAGCTTTTACACTAATCACTTATTTCCTTATTAAAAGACTTGCAAAACTCAGAAAGAAACAATAAGAGAGAAATCAAAGCTTCTTTTCCCTACCACTAGCCCTGAAAAGGAAAAGTAAAATGACAAATTTAGGTTATGCTCAGCTTCCCCTAACATCTGATAATTTAAAGCATTCTCATGGTTACATGAATTTTTCAATTTCTCTCTAGATATTTGGCAGCATTTGGATGCAGGTTTCCAACATGTGTTCACTCTCCATGCTCTGTTTTCATTAAAATCAATTGTGTTGTAGGTGGCTATGGAGTCAGGCCTTCAGAAGCACATGGCACTGGGCAGGCTCCAATCTGATACAAGTTTCAGGAAGCTGAAGTGAGGAGGTCTTGGTGATGCCGCTGGCACCATGGTGGTTATTGTACACTCCTCTCTTTCCCAGTCCCCATATCTCCTCTATTCATTCAGCTGCTGATCAACTTGGCTGAGATTGGAATTTCCCAGTGCACACTTCCCCACCATCACTTGCTCGCCTTTTGTCTTTGCATTCTCCTTCCTCTCAGTCTCAAGACAAAAGTAGCCTCCCTTTTCTCCATGGTAAATCCTCCCACCACTCAGCTTCTACTTTTCCTTTTGTTCATTCACAGGAGATGGTGGTCACAGAACCATCAGTCCTTTTCAAGAGTCCTCACTGGCTCTTTGCCCTCTGCTGAAAACATACCTTAGCTTCTCCCGTTTTGGTTTTGGGGAAGAAAAACCCATCATAATCTGTAAGGAGGTCTCACTTCTCAATGCATATTTCCATAAACCTCCTTTTCTTCTGTTCTTTTACACTTTTCTGTGCTTTCCAACTTGTGTAAAATGAGCATTTTTTTTTAATATAAAGTTAAGAAATTGGAAGAAAAATTTAAAGGAAGAGGTAAGGTACTCTCAAAACAGTAGAGCACATGGTTTTGGCATGAAGCAAATTTGGTTTCAAGTTCTAGTTCTGCCCTTTCTAGTTTTGTGACTTTGGGTAACAATTCTGGATCTCAATTCCCTCCTCTGTAAAATTAACAGTACTAATCCACAGGATTACTGAAATGATTAAATTATATCATTCCTACCCTGGCTAAATATAGTAAGTCGTCAAATCCTTGCAAGGATTGGTCCCTTTGCCACACCATGACTATTCTTCTTCTAGGGGGAAAGAAACTCTCATAAAGGACAGGAAAGCAGATCACCTTTACAAAAGGAAAAAGACAAATATTCTTCCCACACTGACAGAAAGTAGGCTTCTGGGATTTGAGCAGTGGTTAGCAAAGGACTGAAAAGGCAAGCAAAGAGGCCTCAACTATATGAGCTTCACCACCATTTCACATGGCTGCATGGGTCAGACCCTTCAAGGGAGAATGCACAGACAGAATCTATAGTTGGCCTGGCAGGAATGCAGACTGATCATGGCTGAAACAGCCTAGGCATACACCCTCATTTTCCAAAGAGAAAATTAGTTTCCATTCATAAGGCCTACCATATGCCTTCTACCCTCAGAGTGTTTATTCACACACATAATTCCTCCTGCTAGGAGGCACCCCACTCCTTACTCTCTACCTAATGCCATCATCCTTGAGAGATCAGCCCCAGAACCACCTTTACCTGGAGATCCTTCTCAGTCACCCAATGCACTGGACTTCCATATCCTTCATTCCTGCTAGAGGGACTGTGGCCATACCTTCAGGCCTGGCTCACTCTCTGCTCTTGCCTGCTAATGAGCTAGTCCTTGGGGCCTTGTCTCACCTCCCTGCTGGATCACAAGAAGTAGCCTTCACTGTCCTGTTGTAACTGTGTGACACACAAAACAGGTGTTCAAGAAGATTTTGAATGAATAAACTAATTTCTTGTTCAGGTTGGTATTAGTAAAAACTGTTCCATGGATAACTTCCCTTTTCTTCAATTTCCCACTATAAGAGAATACTGAAATAAGTCACTTTCTCCTCCATTTTCCATTCCAACAAAGAATCAGGATGCCCGTGCAGGTATAATGCTCCTTCTTTTTTTGACCTACAGCCCTGCAGTGGCTGTCTTGAATTATAGTCCACTATATGGATTTTTAGTTTTGAATCTGCAGTACATACAGTCTCATGTCTCAGAAACCAGATATTGATCCCTGTCTCACTGGGTCTACACAAACTGGATTGCCTGAATTCAGGGATTGTTTTTTAAGGAACAAATTCAGTAAATTAAATGGAGTAGGGTTTTTTTTTCCTACACCATGCCAAATAGCACGTTTGGCTGTATCTTTTGTTTTTTATCCAGCTTTTCTGGTGACAAAGAAATCTACATATATGTATATGTATATGTATATGTATATGTATATGTATAATGGTTTTAGGAAAGCCATTTTTTCATGACTCATCAAAGAATGAGCCACAGGTATAATTTCACCAATTTCACCATAAATGTAATTGTGCCCCAAGTGAGCCCTAGAATCAGGAGGTATACATACCAAGAGAAGAGTTAATGGGAAAGAAGGCGAATCCAGGCTACAAAACATCATAGATGTTGCCTCCAAGGTAAGCCAGCTATAGAGCCTGCAAATATTTATTATACACATGCAGGGAACATGATTTGCCACATGCAGGGAATAACACATATATATCTTTCCTCAGAGGCTTTCAGTCTACTGGGATAGATGGACCTTAACCTAGTCACTACAGCTGTGATGGGGGGGTGGGGGTACGGTGCTAGGAGAAGTAAAATTGCTGTAGATACTCAACAAGACCTAGCCTGGAGAATAGTCCTTAAGGATTTGTCATTTAAACAGAATCCTAAAAGATAAGTAAAAGTCAGCTAGGTTACTTGGAGTCAGAAAGTAGGTAAAGGTTCAAGAAAAGAAAGATCACTTCAGATAGAAGCAGCAACATGCAGCAGGGTCCTGGGATAAAAGAAAGCATGGCTGTTCGAGAAAGTCAGAGATGTCCTCCATGGCCAAATGGTACCAAAACAAGATGGGATTATTTTTTAATAAAGCTGAGGGAAGAAAAGGGCAGAGGGAGCATGGCAGTTAAGACTGAAAAGGTAAGTAATTGTGAGTCTAGAGGGTCAGGTGAAGATTCTGAACTTTTTCCTAAATACAATGAGAAGGCATTTATGAGTTTTAAGTTTGGTTGCTTTGGATGCAATAAAGAGAACTATTTGAAAGGGGAAGGGTAGAATCAGAGAGATGATTTAAGAGGCTGTTGCTGTAGTTCAAGCAAGAGATGACAGTGGCCTGAGTGGCATACTGACGGTGGGCATGGAGAAGAGGAGACAATTTGAGGAAGAATACTATAGTTGTCAATCATTAAAATCAAACTGATACCTCATTTTATTGAGTCAGTCTCCCATTTCATGTCCCCCAACCTCCTAATATCCCACAATCCACTAACATGCTAAGAATATGAAAGTGGAGAGAAAAGAAATGCCCTTTTCTTCAGCCCTGAAGCATTTTTGCTTACCTACCACATTTCCAGTATCAGTTGAAAAGAGACCCTCTGCCATTCAACATGCTTATCCCCACTTCCACATCGAATTAACCAGTGGAGACCCTAGGTCTTTTAAAAAGAAAAACATCACTTCCAGCACAGCCACTAGAAACCAGAAGTCAGCCTGAAAAGTGAGTCCTCCAGCTACTCCCAGGTACGGTTTTGTCCACTTGACCACCATCCAAAGAGAAGATGGTGGTCAGCATCAGGCTTCCCCAAGGAGGTGGGAAAGTGAATACTCTTCCCCTCTGCTTCCAGTAAGACTCCAACCCCTTCAGGGCTAAAATGGATGTCGATCATAGATTCTTAAGAGGACTTTTCAAAGAAAACAAGTAATATGTTCCCTCCTGTATTGTGGATTTTCCTAGAAACCCTCTATGAAAGGTTTTTATTGTCCAAGATAGCTTTTTAGATGTCACTCCAGCCCTAAGTGTATTTGCATTAAGAAGCAGCTTATTTCTTGTGTCTCCCAGAACCTTGCCCTCTCGCTATTAGTACATTCATCACCTCTCACACTCACAACAGAACAAGAGAAGTCAAAGTAGATGAAAGGGACCAGATCCATTTGCTCCTAACCAGGCCCCTTAAGAGCCTCTTAGAGGATCCCAGGTTACAAATATGTTCATCTTTTCTATTCATGAATACCTTTTTGAAGGCAAAGACAGGTCTAGAAATGGGACAAAAATAAAGTCTATTCTTCTCACTGCCCCTCCTAGTATATTTTCTTCAAAATGTTTTTATCTGTTAGCCACAAGACTGGCTTTAGATGTATACCATTTGCTCCCAAATGTGTTTTAAACATACACCCTTTTCCCTAGGATTATGGTTTCCTGTGGCAACAACCTACTAAAAGGTGTGAAAAGGGAAAGAACTTGATGCTCTTGTTTTAAGGGACAGAGAAAGAAACCAGGGCTTTATGATCATATCTCTATAAACAGAATTGCATATACTTTAACAGCAACTTTGTATTGACTTCAAAACCTTTGCAGGGACAACTGCTAGTTTCCATGACAACCACATCTACAGCACCTAGCTTTCCTCCTGCACATTGGTGACACAAGACAGAGGAAGGCCACAGGTGATAGATTCAGTTATGCATCAGTTGCAACCATGGATATTCAAAGAAAGACCACAACTTACCCCATACCTTGAGAATTTTAGATATTATATAGCTGACATGATGCTATGGTCAAAGCATAAAAGCATGTAAAAATACAGATCTGCCATAAGTTTGGCTGTGAGCCTTGAATGTGGCTGAACTTGTTTCTCATGTCAAAATTCTTTTTCCAGTGAGCCCTGATGCCTGAATGCAAAATACATAAGGAGTGTTTAGTTTCCCTTGATTTTTTTACTTCTTGACAGCCCTTTTTTTTTCTCATTTTTTTTCTCATTTTTAGAATGGAACAATAATGAAAAATACATTAAAAGTGAGGATGAGACTCCTAATCTGAACTATCCTTCCAGTCATCCTAATTGAAATACTTTATGAATTAGAGGATCCCTCATGGAAAACATCTTTATGAGAAACATGAAGTAAATTCTAGGGAAATTGTTCTTTCCCAGGGAATGTATGTCCTGGTCATACATGAAGTGCTGGTCAGTGGTAAGGCATAGACATTTGAGTTGAGCCATTCCAGGCTCCAGGCCCATTCTGTCATTTACAACTGTTGAAGCCTTTGCAAGTTACTTAAGTTCTAGGTTCTTTTTCTGTAAACTGCAAATAATAACTACTTCACAGGTTGTTCGGCTTAAGATAATGTAAAGAGCGTAGCATTGTGCCTGGCAGATGTATTGTTCATGTTCTTATTAACTATTATTGTATTTATTATACTGTAGCTCAGCAAGAGGAGTCTTATATAAGTCTAAGTCTTATACTCAACTCAGAAGTAGTCATCTTCATGTTCTTTTAGGCTAGTTTGATGAAATGTTAAAATTATAACTATCATATGATATAACTATCATATCATATCAAAGGACCTCATTTTTATATCCTGTTAGTGAACAAATGAAATATTTTTAAAATTGAATTTGAAAATATTATTTTAATTAAAACTGTAGGATAGTTCCTCAAAATCATACTTAAATTGCTCAAGTAAAGGCTTCAGATACCTGCATTCCATCATAAGAGACTTTAGGTGTTCCCATGACATCCTAAAGTGCTGTTCTAAATTAGTATCTTTAAAAATTAGTCTATTTGGGCAAACTGTGGCAGAACCATACCAAGATTTCTACCAATTCTGGGAAAATTTTGACTATATAGCCCCTGAAGTCCCTTTAGCCATCCTTTATGAATTTAAAAATATTTTTTAAGCTTTCAAGTAAAGTAAGGATCTGATGCAACAATTTCTTTTCTTAAAACAAACCCACTATTGAAAGAGAATCCCACTGTCCCTCCCAAACACTATAAACTGTCATTTGCTAAATTCAGTTAGTGAGGAGATTTTACTAGACTGAATCTGAATGTGAACTAAACAGCACAAACTAGGGCCTATTCCCCTGGCTAGAGTTAAGACTGAACAGCTAGGCAGTCAAACCAGATTCATCACTGAATCTCAACCTTTGTTTAAAGCAGCACCCACCAACAAACCAGTTGTTTCTTTGTTTGTTTGTTTGCTTGCTTGCTTGTTTAGAATGACCTGGGCTTCAATCGATTTGCTTTGATGACTGAAACTGTCTTTCAACGCCTGCTGGATGCCCTATGCTGCTAAAGTTCAGCTGATAGACAGCATGCAAGCTCTACCACAACTCTGCCATTTGGTTGCCCTGGAATATCCTGAAGTACCTTCATTCTATCCTGTGTCTGGAGCACTTGGGTGTTCTGTTCATACTGAGAGAATCACCATTTCTTTATCAGTCAAAATGGGATTACTGAAAGAGTTCAATGAAGGGACTGTTTACAGGAGTGCGGACAGCTTAAGAAAACCATCAGGGGTTGGTAAAGCACCCAACCAATAGACGATACACCATTAATAGACCAAGGGCCTAAGAGAGCAAGGAGAAAATGACAGTTCCAAAACAGAAGTTTTAGCTATAGCTTTGGAATGATAGATTTGGACTTCAGCAGAGGAACAAGGACTATCAACCCATGGCCCCAACAAAAAGGGAGCAGAGTAGTAATACCCCAACCTTTCTTTTTCTCCTACTCTCTCCTCTCCTGACAATCTTTTCATTGGTCAAATCCAAACAGAAACTGCAGAGCAACAGATCCAAATGGATACAGCCCATGGAAGTCAAACTTTTGGAACAAGCTCAGGGTAAAGAAAGGTGATCTAGAAGAGCAAATGGAAAATATTTGGTGCCAACCTTTTAGGATTATCTCTGGTTGTCCCCCTTCCCATAAAAACATCATTTATGGGGTCCCTGGGTGGCTCAGTCAGTTAAGTGTCCAGACTTCAGCTCAGGTCATGATCTTGCTGTTCATGGGTATAAACCCCGCATTGGGTTCTATGCTAACAGCTCAGAGCCTGGAGCCTGCTTGGGATTCTGTGTCTCCCTCTCTTTCTGCCCCTCCCCTGATAATGCTCTGTCTCTCTCGCTGTGTCTCAAAAATAACAAACATTTTTTTAAAAGAACATCATTTACAAGTAAGTCAGTTTTTCATAATCCAAACCAATTTTGCAGGCATCTATAACAGATATAATAGGGCACAGTGATCTTGCCCACGGATTTGTGAAGATGTCCTTCTCTAATGTAGTGCTTGAAACAAGGTACAGAGACCCTAAAAGTATCTCCTTCATGCTTTACCCAATTACTCAAATAGGAGATCAAATCAAACAGGTGGAAGGGGCAAGGGGAGTGATGAAACTGAGAAACCATCCAGATAGATTACTGAAAATGAGCAAAAGAAACCAGAGGGGAAAGTGTTTCCAGAAGTGAAAGAGGACAGAGACTCATATAATCTGCCAGGTCTTCAGGAAACATAGGTGAATCTAGTAGAGAACATCCAGGACTGGAACAGACTGCATGGGCAGAGCTCTAGGACAAAAACCTGGGTATATTAGCTGGTTCAGTGAACAACAATCAAGTTGTTTGGTGAGAGCAGGGTGGGAGGGGAGAGGTGGGGAATTATTCTTTTTATACAACTGGTCATCAGTTTTAATGTAAAACAGATTAAGTGATGGATAAAATTATGCTTTTTAATTATGCCAGGGGAAATAACATTTTCTGTCAATTTTTGAGTGCCATACTATGCATTGTTTGTATCTATATTGGACACATTACATACAATTCATTTAGTAATCACAAATCTCACACTAAATTATCCTACCTTTAGAGATGCAGGGTCAGAAAGATTATGTAACACATCCAAGGATATGTAGCTAATAAACAGTGGCACTTGGATTCCACCTCAGCCTTGCTGACTCCAAATCCATGCCCTTTCTACTATGCTTTCAACAATCTTAGTAAAAGTATGCTCTATATTACCTCCCTGTATTCTCTGTATGGCAAGTTCCTTACCTTTAAATTGATGTAAAAAAAGAGTATCTTTTATAATAAAAAATATGATCATTAGTACCCAGTCTTTTAGAAGTCCATAGCAAAAGAAAGTAATTATCAATTTACTAATGGTACTTTTGCTTGTATAATTATCCCCAAAGTTAACTGTCTCCTTAGTTAACCTACCTTTCCACCTTCCACATTAATTAGACATATTAGCAAATTAAAATGTATCTATGCAGGAAACTATCCCATCTAACAAGAGTTTAAGCAACTTAAATCTTTCTAATTTCTGCTTCCCTAAGAAGTGTGTAGAAAACATTCATGTCTTCCAAGAAATTCTCAGACAGTACCCACTTCACATGGAAATTTATAAAGTATTTAGGATAGTAATACACATCTGCTAAGCCTGAGGAAGATATATCGTGATCCAGAATTTAATGAAATGAAAGATTTAAGACAAATGCAAAAAAAAGGGGGGCGCCTGGGTGGCTTAGTTGGTTAAGGGTCCAACTTCAGCTCGGGTCATAATCTCGCAGTTCATTAGTTCGAGCCCTGCATCGGGATCTGTGCCGACAGCTCAGAGCCTGGAGCCTGTTTCAGATTCTGTCTCTCTCTCTCTCTCTCTGCCCCTCCCCCACTCACTTGCTCTCCCTCTCTAAGAATAAGCATTTAAAAAAAAAAGAAAAAAAAAGAAACAAATAAAATGTTTGCATATGGATCCCTCAAGGAACACTGGGGCCTGCTCTGAAGAGGACTGAGATCACTATGCATAAGCAAAAACATTTATAAGACAGAACACAGGCATCATTCCTATTAAGAAAGCCAAACTGATGGGACCTTTCATTCTTTCCTTGGAACTAGGTTTTAACTGGTTTCTATGTAGAACTAATCCACTGGATGGGGGCGCCTGGGTGGCTGAGTCGGTTGAATGTCCAACTTCAGCTTATGTCATGATCTCATGGTTCGTGAGTTTGAGCCCCACATCCGGCTCTGTACTGACAGCTGAGAGCCTGGAGCCTGCTTCAGATTCTGTGTCTCCCTCTCTTCCTTCCCCGCCCCCCCCTCCAATGGCACTCTGTCTGTCTCTCTCAAAAATGAATAAACATTAAAAAGAAAAAGAACTAATCCACTGGATGGATAGGTGTGAAATGATTGACAAGTAGGGCCAATCATGCCCGAGAAGCCCCTTATAGAAAGAATCAATGATTGTTCAAATATAGTTCAAATTTTATTTGTGTCTACCTCTAAGCTCAGAACTATCTCTCTCCACCCCACCCCAGACCGCTTCTTGGAGTATCT
This sequence comes from Panthera onca, assembly GCF_046562875.1. NCBI lineage: Eukaryota > Metazoa > Chordata > Mammalia > Carnivora > Felidae > Panthera > Panthera onca. The sequence continues at coordinate 51,196,199 of NC_138344.1, forward strand.
TTGCTTAATCCAGGGCCCTGAAAATGTATGAGGCCTAAATTAAATATCTGCAACACACAGTTGCAAATATTCTCTAATTTTAAAAAACGTATTTGTCTCTGAAAAGGCAGCCCCATAAGAGGGGGAGGGGGAAAAAAGAAAGATTTTTGGTGAAAAGGGAGAAAGTATGTGTTAATGTAGACTGTAAGTTCCATATACAATTTATTGTTTTCTTTCATTTTTTTTTAAAGAATCCTTTATCCAGCAAGCCTGTCATTCAGAATAGAAGGAGAGATATAGGTTTTCCCAAACAAACAAAATCTGAAGGAATTCATCACCACTAAACCAGCCCTACAAGAGATCCTAAGGGGAATTCTGTGAGTGAAATGTTGCAAGGACCACAAAGTACCAGAGACCTCACTACAAGCATGAAACCTACAGATAACACAATGACTCTAAGCCCCTATCTTTCAATAACACTGAATGTAAATGGACTAAATGCTCCAATCAGAAGACATAGGGTATCAGAATGGATTTAAAAAAAAAGAAAAAAAAAAAGACGCCTTGCTGTCTACAAGAGACTCACTTCAGACCTGAGGACACTTTCAGATTGAAAGTGAGGGGATGGAGAACTATCTATTATGCTACTGGAAGTCAAAAGAAAGCTGGAGTAGCCATACTTATATCAGACAAACTAGACTTTAAATTAAAGGCTGTAACAAGAGACAAAGAAGGGCATCATATAATAATTACAGGGTCTATCTATCAGGAAGAGCTAACAATTATAAATGTCTATGCACCAAATTCGAAAGCACCCAAATATTTAAAACAATTAATCACAAACATATGCAATCTTATTGATAAGAATGTGGTAATTGCAGGGGACTTTAATACTCCACTTACAACAATGGACAGATCATCTAGACAAAGAATCAATAAAGAAACAATGGCCCTGAATGATACATTGGATGAGATGGACTTGACAGATATATTTAGAACTCTACATCCCAAAGCAGTAGAATATATTTTCTTCTCAAGTGCACATGGAACATTCTCCAAGATAGATCACATATTGGGTCACAAAACAGCCCTCAATAAATATAAAAGAATTGAGATCATACCATGCACACTTTCAGATCACAATGCTATGAAACTTGAAATCAACTGCAGAAAAAGTCTGGAAAACCTCCAAAAGCATGGAAGTTAAAGAACATCTTACTAAAGAACGAATGGGTCAACCAGGCAATTAGATATGAAATTAAAAGATATATGGAAACAAATGAAAATGAAAATACAACAATCCAAACACTTTGGGATGCAGCAAAGGCAGTCCTAATAGGAAAATACATTGCAATCCAGGCCTATCTCAAGAAACAAGAAAAATCCCAAATATAAAATCTAACAACACACCTAAAGGAAATAGAAGCAGAACAGCAAAGACACCCTAAATCCAGCAGAAGAAGAGAAATAATAAAGATCAGAGCAGAAATAAACAATATAGAATCCAAAAAAACAGTAGAGCAGATCAATGAAACCAAGACACGGTTTTTTGAAATAATAAACAAAACTGATAAACCTCTAACCAGGCTAGTCAAAAAGAAAAGAGAGAGGACCCAAATAGATAAAACCATGAATGAAAATGGATTTATTACAACCAATCCCTCAGAAATACAAGCAATTATCAGGGAATACTATGAAAAATTATGTGCCAACAAACTGGACAACCTGGAAGAAATGGACAAATTCCTGAACACCCACACACTACCAAACCTCAAATGGTAAGAAATAGAAAATTTAAACAGACCCATAACTACTGAAGATATTGTTTTCTTTCCATTAGAATCATGGCAAAATCATAACCATACCACCTTTATTTAGAATTAGAAGACTTGCCAGTCATGAGGTATTTTTTGGTTAGGCTATACAATGTTCATGGAAGAAAGTAGACCTTCTATCTGTTCAGTTGATCTTTAAGCCTATGAATTGTTCTTAATGAGCAATTCACATCAGCCTCCTGCCAAAGCATGTAACTGTGAATGTCTAACCACGAAACTTTTATGACAAGCCCAATTATGAGACATTGCACTTAATTATTTTTAAGTGCACTGTGTCATCTCCACAGAATTATAAGCCATCCCACCATGAGTCTAGATATCCTTGGACTGCATCCTTGAATTAAGCTACACAATCTAAAAGTTACCTTTGTTATCTTCTTAGCCTCTCACAGAATTCCTTTCATCGAACTGTCCCTTTCCCTTTGTCTAACTAAAGACACATTATGGATATGGAGAAAAGGGAATCCTTATGTACTATTGGTATAGCCATTATGGAAAACAGTATGGTAGTTCCTCAAAAAAAAAAAAAAAATAGAACTACCACATGATCCAGCAATTTTACTTCTCAGTATCTATCCAAAAACAAAACAAAAAATTAACTTGAAAAGATATATGATCCCCATGTTCACTGCAGCATGATTTATAACAGCCAAGATATGCAAACAACCTAAGTGTCCATCGATATGTCTATTGAATGGATAGGAAAAAATGTGATATATATTTTTTCCAGCCATTAAAAAAAACGAAATCTTGCCATTTACAACAACACTGGTGAACCCTGAGGGCATTATGCTAAGCGAAATAAATGAGACAGAGAAAGGTATACTATTTGATTTCACTTATATGTGGAATCTAACAACAAAACAAAACAACCTCATAGGCACAGAAAATAGATTCTGGTTGCCAGAGATGGGGGAGGGCGAGTGAGAGATGAGCAAAATGGGTCAAGAGGGTTAAACGACACAAAATTCCAGTTGTAAAATAAATAAGTCATGGGGATGTAACATACAGCACGGTGACTAATGTTAATAATACTATATTGCACATTTAAAAGTTGCTAAGAGAGATCTTAAAAGTTCTCATCACAAGAAAAAACTTGTTTTAACTATGGCGATACATGCTAACTGAACTTATTGCAGTGATCATTTTGTAGTATATACAAACATCAAACCATTATGCTAAACACATAAAACTAAATTTTATATGTCAATTATATCTCAAAAAAGACACACTATAGAAAGCAAGTTTATAAAATCTATTACATTGTTTTTGCAGAAAATCATTGAGGACTTTATTTAATCATTCTGTGACTCATATATGTAGACAAGGATGAGAACTATCTTTGAAACATAAAGTAAGAAAAATCTTTGTTTAATCCTGAAGAACAAGTATGTACCATGTAACTGATGAGATATCTCTTTTTTTTTTAATTTCACCACTTTGATGTTTATTTATTTTTGAGGAGAGAGAGACAGACCGTGAGTGGGGGAGGGCCAGAGAGAGGGAGACACAGAATCAGAAGCAGGCTCCAGGTTCTGAGCTGTCAGCACAGAGCTGGACCCGGGGCTCGAACCACAAACCCTAAGAACATGACCTGAGCCAAAGTCGGACGCCCAACCAGCTGAGCCACCCAGGCACCCCGAGATATCTCTTTACCGTAGCTTCCAGAAAGCTATTTAATCATTCTGTGATTCCTATATGTAGACAAGGATGAGAACTATCTTTGAAACATAAAGTAAGAAATATCTTTAACTCTGAAGAACAAGTATATACCATGTAACTGATGAGGTATCTCTTTACCTTAGCTTCCAGGAAGCTTAGCATCAACTCCAGTGAGCAAGCATAATATTTATGTACAACTCTAAGATCTGTTTGTGCCCTTTCACCATATATATTCATACATGGAGCAATTCTAATTTTTAATTAAATTGTACTGTATATATTTTATAAGCCACATCAAATCTCTGAAAAGTGAAGTAAAAAATAAAAAAAAAAAATCAGGAAGAAATGGAAAATTAACCAATATTTATCAAATACCTTTAGCATAAAGGCAAGTGTTATGAGCTTATACCAAAAGAAGACTTGTCATTCTGGTTCTCCACAGCCTCGCCCAAATAACCCTAAAAATGAGAACATCCTGACACTAAAAATCAAGACTATTCAACGCTTCCTAATACCATAATCTTTATATTTGTAAATGTATAAGCTTTACTGCCTGAACAAAATTTGCAGGAGCAAGTATTACAAAGAATAAGAAGGCAGTAGACTGCTTCAGAACACAGTCTTTGGAGCCAGACTGCCTGGGTAAAAATCCTGGATCCTCCCCTAACAAGTTTTATAACCTTAGGCAAATTATTCAATCTCTCTGTGCTTCGTTTTCTTCTTCTGTATAATGGGCTTCATAATAGTACTCATCTCATAGGGTTGTTGTGAGAGTCAAATGAGTTGGTACTGGAGAAAAATGCCTGCCTATCGCAGGTATTCTGTTAGCTACTATCATTACCAAGAACAAATAAAAAGACACAGCTCTTGGCCCCAAGAATCTCAGTGACCAGTAGGAAGACATACACATAAACAGGGTTTTTTTAAAGAGAAATAAATGTTACATAAAAATATGTACAAACTGTCAAGGGCACAAAGGATAGTGTCATCTTTACTGTGTTTGACAACCATCTCATTCAAATAACGTACACTGTCCTTTTATTTACATTCCTATCATTTTCTATATGTAATGTGCATCTGAGAGAATTCTCTCCCTCAAATTCCAATATAACAACCTGTGGTAGTTAATATTTCATTGACATTTAATCTAATTACCCATATGTAATTGCAACAATTAGTGTTATTTTGTCCCTGACATTTATGTTGCCTGAACATTATATGGCTTAAATTGGCCCACAAGCTATAACTATTTTCAGTTGCTATTTGTTTTCAAATTTCCTCAATTGAGATAAAAATTTCAGTCCCAGGGTACACACTCTTTCACATGCAAACAAATCCATACACACAAGCACATATGTACACACAAAGGAGGTGTCTAGGGGCCACAACTGAATCCACCCCTGCCCAGTCAATCTGCTATTATTTTTCATCATTTCAATTGATTGTGCAGCAATCAACTGGACTGATCATGTGACAACCCAACCTGTTCATTAAGGCAGCTGTGATAATCAGATCAGCTGGGGAACATTCAGTTATTTTGTTCATCCAGAGATGGCAGGAGTCTTCCATGTCAAAATACTTTGCAACTCCCAGGTAGACTTTATTTTTTAAAAGAGCATTCCTTTTTCAGGCCATCCACATAACTGGGATCTAATTATCAAGTTCACTTCAAGCATCACTTTTTGAAATGAGCACATAGGATGTGGAATCAAAACTTGGAATGTACGTGCTACATCTACAGAGACTCTCCTGTTAAATAATGCAGTTGGAAAGAGGCGCCACTGAGACAACAAGGCTTTTTGGCTCCTGCATAAAGGACTGAATTCTTGTGGTGCTTAATTTCCCAATTTCTAATTTCAAACTCTGTGCAGCAGCAATGTCTAGTTAGCTACATCTTCATGTCCTGCAGGGTGGTGGGTACAGCTGGACAGCAGCAGGCTGCTGGTTCAGTTTGATTGTGTGGCCCAGCCTGAAGAGCCTCCTGGGACCACCAGTGTTCTGCAAATTAAAGTCGGCCTGGCCTGAAGGTCAGCAGCCATCCCCCAGCAGTCACTGGCCGTCCCAGCCCACTGCCCTTGAGAAATTGGTGCGCTGAAAAACATATTTGCTCAGAAACAGAGAGAAAGCGATTCTTCACCTAATTACATCCATTTGGCTCTGAACAGATAGATCAGTCCTCTGTGTGGGAGGAACAAAGCAAGAAGGAAAGGAATGTTTATGTGTTTGTTAAACCTCTGTAAATTTTTTATAAAACTGCATAGTTAAAATTAAATAATGAAGGTTTGTGCTTTGTGAATTGTACACACTACATAAAAGAAGGAAAGGGAGAATGAGAGAACGCTGGGAAGGGAGGAAGGAGAGAGGATGCATCCACTGTAGGACTGTCTTACAGAAGTGGCCACAGTGAATCCCCATCTACAAATAGCTCCCAACCACAAATGCCTTCTCTCTAGTCTCTGCCAAAATAACAGTCATTCTCTATCATTCAAAGCCCTTTCTGAGTGCTGCAATACAATCTTTCTCAGCTCTGTGCAATGTCTTTACTTGGTGGCAAAGAGAGGTGAGTTTTAGCCAGGCATTTCATATGTAAGCTACTTTGCTAAGGGTTAAATCGATGGACAAAGAAGCCCAGAGGAATGTTCTGAAAGTATCGATGCAGCAGCCTGAGAACCACAAACACTGGAGGCAAGGCCAACTGACCTCAAGTCTAGTTGTGCAGACTGCAAAGGCAGAAATATTTTTTTGGGCCAAAGTTTCCTCAGCATTTACCCACTATTTTCCTTCTCAGCTGGTATCCAGAATGAGTTATCTCATTCTTTGTCTATTTTCCTTCCATCTTCAGTACGCTCATTCCCCCAATTTTGTTCTCTTAGGTCATTCATTCACACTAAAATATATGGTATTTTATCAACATATTGGGTTCAGTTATATTTTGACTGGGATCAACATCAAAGAGATGCAACTCTGGATGAAATCTCAGGCCTTGATGAGGGGAGAAGTTAGGGTCATGCAAGGCTTTCTGACATCCCGAAATATCCTACCCTGTTGGGAGTCACCACTTTCTCTGTTCTGTGCTGTACTCCCAGAATCATCCCCTCATGGCTGCCTGCATGCACGTCCCCTACATGCATAGGCATGCAGAGGGCTAACTTTCTCTCAAGAAATTTTCTTGAACATAATACTTGGTCCAAGAGCCCTAGAGAAATAATACAGATAAAAGAGCTGGGAGTGAGAGCCAACTTTTATTCCTAGCTCCACTGTATTCATCTGAAAATGAGCATGTCCATTATGATCTCTTTACCACACAGCATCTCGCGGAAGGCAGTGGAAGCCTGTCTCAGAAAGGCTTTGAAACCCCCAGATTAAAGGGATTGTACAGTTTAAGAACAAAGGGATACAAAGCCTTAATATACAGTTTAAAACATTAATATCTTCCTGGTTTCTGGCCTTTAAGAGAGAGCCACAGTTTTTCTAGTTATTTTATCTTAATTTGCAAGCAGTCCTAGTTGAATTGTTCATTTACTTTCTAGATCATGCTGTTAGTTACAAGGTTCAGATTCAAAGGGGCAGGGGAAAAGAAAAAGAAGAAAGCTACTGGTAAGAAAAATGGACCCCTTGATTTTTAGTAAGTATTTTGTTTGCAAAGTATGCATGTCATTCCAGCTAATGGTGAAAACACCATGATGTAAGGAATGGTTTCTTCATATTCAGCTGATAGCACTGCAAAGTTTAGGGTCTATCCAACTCTCCTACTCTGGATTGAGCTGAACAACTTGCAGGTCTTTTTCTGGAAGCACTGTCTCTGTTATATTAATCATGTGGAATGCCCTGTTTTGGGTGACTCCATAGTAAAATCTGAAAATGAAGGTTTGTCTTAGAGATTCATGACTCTGGACTTAAGAAAAAACACAATTTGAACAACAAATCATAGTTATATTAAGCTCAGAAAACACCATACTAAGAAAGGAAGAAAGAAGTAAAAAAGACAATGTGAAAGTGTGTTGTGTATATCAACACTTAATATACTTAGTTGAGGCCTATTAACCAATATTCTCCACTATGTTCTATTGGCTGAATCCATTCCTAGCTCAATCCAAAATTGTATTCAATTTTTAAAAAGATAAAGAAAGAAAAGAACAAGAGTGGCTTTTTTATTTCTGTCATTAACTGTGGTAAAGGGATGGTTTTTCAGCCCCTGGATAGCTAAGGGCACTTCATAATAGAATCCAGCGCCTTTCACCCCTAAATCACTGATTTGAATCCAACCAGGTCACTATTGACAGAATGTTATTACCTCTAGGTGTTGTCTGGTGGCCCATGTGGAATGAGTTGATGGTCTCTGTCCTGTTCCATATGGACAGTTGCCCACATCACCTTGTTGTCAGTTTCAAACGAGAAGCCAAGGAGTTAATGGATATGGAGCCCAAGCCCCCCTCTCACTGCAAGGTGGTGACCTCCAGGTCGGAGTGGAGGGCACTGAGTGCGACATGTGAAGCTGGGCCCTGATCTCCCTCATCACTTTCCGGGACATCAACCTATCTCATTTTTCCACAATTGCCTTTGCAAGGCACAAAGAATAAAAACACATGGCTGGTATTTTATCCAGAATTTGTTTCCATTTTTCCTGGCATGGGAGGCTTCCAGTGATGAATGACACTTATATTAACTTTCAGGTCACCATCCTAAGTAGAAAAACAGAAAATTTGTAACACCAAAGCAAAGCCATATGAATGTTAATTTTGCAAATCAAATGCCATTGGATTATTATTGCTCTGGTGTAATACATTTTGCTGCAGAATAGGTCATATGAATTCAACCAGAGCCATCAGCACAATACTGGGATTTCCATTCAAGAGAACAAAACACACATGTTGAGAAAGAGTGGCCATCTATACTCCATACTCTATGACTATATATATTCCCACCTAGATGAAACTTTAGGGAACATGTCCTCCAACCCTTCCCCCCTTTTGTTCAATGAGAAAACTGATGCCCACATAAGAAAAATGTCTTGTTCAAGATCACACAGTAGAAAAATAACATGACTAAGACTGATGAGGAAGTTCCGGACTTGTACCCCCAGTGCTCCTTCACAGAGGCATTTCATTTCATTTCATTTCATTTCATTTCGCACAAGTTTATTGAGCACTTCCTATGAACCAGGCACTATACTGGATGCAGTGGTAGTGGTAACAGTAGTGGTGGTGATAGAAGTTGGAGACAGGAATAAGAGAAATAAACAGAAACTCTCTCAACTCAGTAGTGAACACAGAGCCTGGCATTGTGAGATGTCATTAACAAGAATGGGAATATGAAGTAAAGTTTACACATAAGGGCTATTTTCTTTTAGGTTTTGCCAAAAAGATCCTGCGACAAAGATTTAAGTAAAAGCAGTTTATTTGGAAGGCGATGCCAGGAAGCAGTGGTAGAGGAGAGAGGAAGGAAGAGAATGACAGTGAGCAGGATGCTGCTGGGGGCAGTGGGGTTCCATCCCACCAGGGACTCACATCACTTGATGGTGAGAACATGCCCTGGGGATGACCTACTAAGAGGTGACGAAGCTAGGGGATCTATCCACCTACTCCCATCCATCACTGATTAACAGCTACATAAGCTTCCCCAGCACCTCTGGCCTGACTGTGTGACAGTGAAGCATAAGCACACTCCCACAGCCACAAATGACCCTCAGATAGAGAGGGTCACAGATGATGGCAGCAGGAAACCATGAGCCTTTCCAGAAACTGTGAGTGTAGGAGTATGAGTGGACACCAAAAGCTTCTATAATTAAGAGTTTATGATCTTGTTAAGAATACATCTAACATTTAGAAGACAGCCCATAATACAGAACAAAGACGGCAGGTTCATTAAAGAAATACAACACAGGAAGTGACTACTGTGTGTGCTAGATACAGGGGCAGGTACAGAAGTAGGTACTGCTCCCCATGACATATGACCTAGCTCTCAGCACTTTCTCTCCCCTCCTTCCCATTCACAATAGGCAACTCAACATGTTCCACCCTCCACCTCTACTGTCTCCTCCATAATGACTCTGTAGAATTTCCTCCTTCTAAAGCCCAGCCCTGGACCTTAACGCTTCCCTTCCAAATCCCACAAAGAAGCCCCTCCATCTTATTGTCTCACCCTTGGAATCCCCAGAAGTGAGTTTCTCCCTCAGATCCCATCCTCCAAGTACCTTTTTATTTTTCCATCTCCTCCCCCCATATCATGATAATAAGTTGGAATTTGTTTCTGAGTAACAGCAGACAACAGTTGCTCAAGAGATTCAGTGAATAAATAAATCACCACATTATGAAGTCAAGCTGCCAGAAGTCCTCATAGGATAACAGGCCAGACACTGAACTGAGAATTTCATAGCAACTTTCATCCAATTCCTGAAAAAAATTAGACAGACCTCACAGCCCTCAGAAATCAACCAAGTTCCAGTGATGTTTGCTATTAAAACTAGAGAAAAAGCCCCTTGGAATTCTTCCTTCCAAGCACTGTGCAATTCCCAGAACCTTCTCCTGGCTCCACTTTCCCTCAAAGAAACTATCTCAGTAATGTATACAGGTTAGCAAGATTGCTTAATTGCACAGTTACAGACATTGAAATAAGGTTCAAGGAGGGAAATCTGTCTCAGAAGGTGTCAGGGAAAATGAGGAATTGTCTTCCATTTCCCTCTTGGGCAAACCATAAGGATTTTGGAGGGGAAAGGTCATGTAGAAATGGTTATAAGATATTTTAATTATCTTTTCTGTTGGAGGGGAAGGGGCTATGTAATAGTTAAGAAATGCCTATTTTGAGGGGCACCTGGGTGGCTCAATTGGTTAAGTGACTCGGGTTATGATCTCACGGTTCGTGGGTTCGAACCCCACATCGGGTTCTGTGCTGACAGCTCAGAGCCTGGAGCCTGCTTCGGATTCTGTGTCTCCCTCTCTCTGCACCTCCCCTGCTCGTGCTCTGTCTCTCTCTGACTCTTGAAAAATAAATAAATGTTAATAAAGAAGAAGTGCCTATTTTGAATGAGGTGATATGTCAGGTACTTTATGTTTTCTCTTTTGATCCTAATAAAATCTTATGAATAATAACAATAATAAATGGCAATGTTTATTGAGGCAATATTCTGGGCATTATACTAATGACTTGATATATTATCTTGCTCAATCCTCACCTATGAGATAGGTACAATTATTATCATCATTTTACTCATACATAAACTGAGGCTTTTTTTTTTTTTAATTTTTTTTTTTTTCAACTTTTTTTTTATTTATTTTTGGGACAGAGAGAGACAGAGCATGAACCGGGGAGGGGCAGAGAGAGAGGGAGACACAGAATCAGAAACAGGCTCCAGGCTCCGAGCCATCAGCCCAGAGCCTGACGCGGGGCTCGAACTCACGGACCGCGAGATCGTGACCTGGCTGAAATCGGACGCTTAACCGACTACGCCACCCAGGCGCCCCAAACTGAGGCTTTGAAATGTTCTATAATCTACCCAAAATCATGAAGCTTGAAACCACTGGATCAAGGATCCACATACTAGTTGTCTGACTGTATCAGCCATTCTGTTTCTGCTATACCACTCTGTCATGGTCTTCCACCCAGGAACCTTCCTTACATTGTGGCTTCAATGTCATGATGTAAGGGAATATATGGGTAGAATTTCAGGGATGTCAACTTCAAACATTTTGGAACATATATCTCAAAGATCTTGTTCCTATATTAATCCACAGATTTGGCCTCCATGAACACCCCAGGCTTTGAGACTGAACACACAGGAGGGTCATTTCTTGTCTTCACTGGCACTTTAGCCACCTCACTAGGGCCAAGAATCACTGAGAGGAAATAATTTCCTTCACTTCTGCAAAACAGGCTTAGGTCTGCAGAATAAGGAATGGCTTTGTGCTTAGCTCCCAAACACTGGGCCCAAGTCAGCAGGGCCTGGGACAGAAGAGCAGCATCATAAGACCCAACATGCACATCCATCCCAGAAAAGACAGACTCATCTAAGGAATAGATGGCTGAGTCTGATTTGTGTTGACCTCTGATAAAGCCCTGATTCTAACTGGCAGAGTCCACAAATGCCATAGGTAAGAAGGTAGCAAACAACTTAGGAAAAAACAATCCAAAAAAAAGCATTGTTGGGTCAAAAATTCAAAAACAAAACTTGCTGGTTCCTTACTCATCTCATGGCCTCAACCATGGCAGGCATCAGCAGCTCACAACTCTTCTCACAACCATTCTCTGGTTTGTGACCCCAAGTTATAATGTGGCTGGATTCCCAAGGGCCTCAAGAAGTAATTAAGAACTTGCATTTCCAGGACTACTGGGTGGCTCAGTCAACTAAGTGTCCTACTCTTGACTTCGGCTCAGGTCATGATCTCACGGTTTGTTAGATTGAGCCTCTCTGTTGACACATGCCGCCTGCTTGGGACCCTCTCTCTTTCCTTCTCTCTCAAAATAAATAAACAAACTTTTAAAAAAAAAAAAGAATTTGCATTTTCTAGGGACACAGAATTGTTAAGAGTAAGGGTTTCCAGAGCAGCCTATGAAAGCCACCTTAACCTACGAGGTTATTATGCTTCCATTTGAGATAATAAGAACATGCCTTCCACTGACCCCTCCAGAAGAGATGTGAGAAGCTGCAGAAGCAGGGAAGCGGGATGGGACTTAAGCACTGTGGTCAGGAGCCCTATGGGATACCACCCCATGGAAATTCCACCCTGGACTGAGGATTCACCAACGGGTCCATCAGCAGCACCTCCTGCAAGAGAAGGCACTGAAAGCAGAGAAAAGTGTGGGACCAACTGCTCTGGCACATGGTAAGCAAGCCCCTGAGGGGCCACAGGAAGAGTTCTGAACGGGGAAGCAAACAAGGGCAGCTGGGTGACTTCAGCTCTCATCCACAAATTATGGGCTATGACTAGTTTCTCACCCACAGGTTATTGTGAGGATTCAATGAGAGAGACTGAAATTGGCACAGTGTGTGACATTTAGTACATATCAAGCATGTGTTTACTAAGAACCTACTTTCACTGTAAAAGGAAAACTTTATATCACAATCATAATACTTCAGATATGTACAGTATTTCTCATTTCACAAAGCAGTTTGAATATATGAACTCCAATCCTTACAACAGCCTTATAGATAGGCATTAATATTGTTCTCATTTTGCAAGAGGAAAGAGGATTCAGATGACTCAATGACTTTCCCACAGTCACGTACAGAGAAAGTGGTAGAATGAACTTCGGGCCCAGGGACTGCCAACTCTGCTCTGCAGGAGAGTCAGTCATGACTTCTTGGCTCACTATTCTTGATGACTAGAAACAAAAACATGTGATCTCTCAGCATCAAGCCAGGATAGGGTGGCCAGTCACCATCCTCCTGAGTGGCACAAATCTGTCTTTGGGGCAAAGCAGATATAAGTAAGAGCAATAATGAAGGAGAACAAAGATACCTGCTGGAACCTGGCCTTCTGACATCTATTTTTCATCTAACCCAATCCCCTGCATAGAGGCAGAGATGACTGGCTCTGACACTTTCCTCACTGGCCTCCTATTTGCTCCCAGGGACAACCCAACTCACTATCTGAGCACTCACATATCCCTCTTTCTATTTCCCAGCTAGCTAAAGCTTCAGAAAAGGGGCCACTTGCTAGTCTACACACACACACACACACACACACACACACACACACACACTTTCTGGAAGTCAGCAAAGCCTGCCAAATTTCTCCCAGAGCAAACTCCTATCTTTACTTGTTCTAGTGTTTTCCCAGTCATGTCACAGGGCAGACAGGGTTGGGGAGGCAGTCAGGGATGAACATTCACTCCACATTATACAGTACAGCCACCACGTCTAGTTGTGCACACATTTTAAAACCAAAGCTCTTTTTTATCTGTTTGACCTTTCTTTTCCCATCAGCCTCTGACCATTACCATGCCTAGCCACACATTTACAGGGGAGGGAAGCAGGAACTCTTTTGTCTGTTTGCTTTGTCAAACTGAAGTCACAAAAAAGTCCATTCAGAACAAAGATGTTCTCTGTACCCTTCACCTGGCACGTGGCCTAGCAAGAAAAAGTGTATTTAATGGTAAGAAAGGAAGCTGAAAGACAGAGCTGAAAGGTATAACCCCCACATGAATGCCACGCCACCTCCCTTTCCAGCCCCTTACCACAGCTGTCCTGTAATGACTGACAACATATACAAAGGGAAAAAGATTATTTCTGGGGCTAAACATTAAAACAAAGGCAGCCCAGAGCTAGTTAATTCTCCGAATGAGACAAACATAAATGGTGGGTGGATGTGCAATAAGGTGTAAAAGAGGAAGTTAAGATACATTAGAACCAAGAGTGCATAATGTATTATCAACAGCTCTGTGGCTTTGATGGGCGAAGGCTTTTATACAGACACCGCTGTATTGATAGGTATTTCAACCAGCAGTAAAAAAAAAAAAAACAAAACGTTCTTGACATTCATCTATAGGGAAAAATATCCATGTACTCTTGGCTATAGGACCAATTAGTCTGTGAAAGCAGCAGGGAGGGGGGACAGAATATAAATGCAGGATGCATCCGCACTTGATTACTCTAATGAAATGTCCATTGATTCCTATAGATTAATGTGAGAAGAACAGCAGCTGCAGAGTGGCTAACACCTCCAGGTCAGCAGCTGTGTTAGGGGGTGGGGGGTGCATGTGCGTGTGTGCACACCCCCATGAGTCTTGTGCTGCAGAGAAAAGAAAAATTAGAAGAGAGGATTGTGTGTGTATGAGTGTGTGTGTGTGTGTGTGTGTGTGTGTGTATGTGTGTCTGAGTGAGACTGATTATGCTGGACAGAATCAAGGAAAGGAAGGGCTGGCTCCTTTAGAGATCAAGGAGTGGCTGTGCATGGCTGTGGACAATAGGAATTCAGCTCAGCCACTTTCAGAGACCCAGGCTGAGTGCTCCATTTCCCTTTCCTCTCCTCTCCCCACCCACATTTGACTTTGCTGAGGGGGGAACAGAAAGCTCACAGGTCACCTAGTTTGGTTCAATTAATTTCATACAGCCTTTAACCACCCAGAGCAAATGTGGAGTTCACAGATGGCTCCCCGTCCACTCACTGGTGCCCACCCTCCCCTGCTCCCACCCTAAAGCTGACGTTGGCCTGTCCAAGCCAGTATTATGCCTTGGGTAAATGCGCCAATCAAAGTGATATATTCCCAAGCTCAAAGAACCTGCTTCACCTCGTGTAATTACTGGGCAACTGTTCTGTCCCACTTGGGTCTGGCATCAGCTTAAATTCTTCATTGCCAAATAAACAGCTCTCCCATGACTGCAAGGGCCTCCTTTAAAAAATGTTATCTACCCAACCCTTCAACAGAGGGCCTGGCATCTGCTCAGGGTTTTACCTAAAATCCCTCCTGGTGGTACAAGTACACAAAAATCATTTACATAAAAATTTCAATTAGCTAGTATATCTTTGCTCCACCTGATTCACAACAACTCCTACTTATAGAAAAGGAACTGGCAGAAAAGTCTGGGAACCAGGAAAGCTGCAGGAAAGCATGCAGGCATCCAGCAGCTGCAGAGGTACTCTGAGAAAGAGCAAGTCTGTTGCATCTGCTCCAGAACGGAGAACTCAAAGGTTCCTGGGGACATCCACAGAGATGTCTGCAGAAGAATGAAGACAGGAAAGCTAGTGAGAAGCAGCCAGCCCTGGCAATCTTTTCACACCCAGAGAGGAACTTCTGCTCCAGCAAGAGAATTCAGCACCCAACAATCGGTGAACCCCAGTAAGCTGAACAAGACAGGCAAAGGCAGCATTGGTATTCAAAACCCTTTCTTTCTTACTTCCTCAGAGGACCCTAGTGGCTAATCAGAACATACTGATCACTCTTTGTCTCTGAATCCCTGTTCATTAAAGAACAGCAGGAAAGGGACCCTTCCTGCGGAGTCAAGAAAATGGATGATTGAGACAGAATGCATTAGTAATGCTAGTAGTGAAGTATTTAACGGGGAGAGAGAATTCTGCACAGTTTACTGCAAAAAACACACATTCAAGCATCCATGAATTGGCTCAGCTCATCACCAGTAACTTGGTTCTAGATATGATTAGAGACAAAACCCTAAACTGGAATTTTATGGTACTATACATCTACTGATACTGATATATATATATCAGCAGTTGCCAAAAATTCTGTGTGCACAAAATATCTGATTGACATATAGATGGCAATTTTAAATGTAAATAGGCCAAAATCTCCTGACTGCTGTCCAGCCAAGGCAAGACTTTCCAGTTTTCCAAGTCTCCTTCACCTGGCGGCACCATACACGTCTGTGTTTTAAGGAGTATAGGCCCAACACTTTTTTTATTGAGAAGCTGCAGAACTCTAACCGGTGGTTCAATAAATTGTATTACATCCCCCTCGCACCGAATGCCCTACACGCTTTGGCTTTCCATGTGTAATTGCAAGCTGTTATTAGCCCTGAGCTGTGTCCGTTACTGGCCACACTCTTGCTGAGCGGTCAATTTTTTCCCCTGCCATTTCCTTTGCTCACACCATGCTGACCACGTTGGCCAGAGGCGGCCCGAGGTTTATAGTGCAGCATTGATTTTTCTTTTCTCTCAATACTGACAGAATCATAGATCCAAGGCAAATAAAGAAATGCATTCTGGGGTGATGAAATGTCTTTCATTCAGGCTGGATTGAATCAAAGCCCATCACAGAAATGCAGGGCTCTGAAATGCTAGGGAAGCTCATGCCTCAAATTGTGGAAGAATAAATTTTATGTTTTCTCCACTCTCCTTCAGATTTGTAAATCACCGGGGACTCAGAGAGTCCAGCCTGTGACCAGCTTGGGCAATGGGGCCACTGTAAACCAAGAACGGCTGTTACCACCTTCATTAATTGGGGCATTGCTTGTAATTCTGCTTGAAGGATAGTCATTTATTAGCTTAAGTAATACCCAGAGTCTTCCAAAGAACTGTCTTACTGTAAAAATATTGACTGAGGCTCAGCCTTTGCTAAGAAATGCAAGATAGCAATTCACACAGACTTGTGAAAATCAAGTACCGAGGGGCAGCAGTGACTGACTGCAATAAATTGAGGAAATCTTCACTCAAACAAATAACTCTAGTTGACATCTGGTGACGTGTAAATATGACCTTCAGTAATTAATTTGGTGATATTCATACCTTGTTTATAGACATTAATCCAAGTTTGATCTTCAGCACACACAAGAGTACATGTTCACAGAGACAGTAGGATATTCAGTGGAAAAACTCTTGGAGTGGGCAGTCAAGAGATCTGGATTTTTATTCTCACTCTCCCAACAGCAACAAATCGTTAGCCCTGAACACAGTACTACACCGTACTTGGTCTTGCTCCCCTAGCTGCAAAATGTAGATGCTAATACCTACCATGGTTCAGATGGTTCAGTGGGATAATGCACATGAAGTATCTGGCACAGAGCCTGGAGCATGTCATTCCTTTGTGTAACATAAGTGACTGGCACCCAGGTATGGTGCACTTCAGGTATGTGGAGGCACCCAGGTAGGCACTAAGGAATAGCAGTAATCAAACAGCTGGCTCCTGCCCTTGAGGAGACGATAGACTGGTGCATATCACACAAGTAGCAAATGCTCAGATGACTGCTATATTCCAATTATTATCATTATTTGTGGTAATATGTTTTAGCAATGGAGGGGTTGGACTGCATGAATAGGTCCTTTCTCTAATCTGTGATCATTTATAACTATCTGTGTGTCTATGTTTGTAGGTATATCTGACCATATGTTAAATTATTATGTAGTAGAGGTTTGCACTTAAGCAGACTATCTGCCAAAGGGCTCATTTTCTGCATCCAGGTTTGGGACCATTTAAAATTCATGTGTATATTTATTTGTTTTCAACTTGGCCTAATTCCTCCCAAAACTGAAACACTGTATCACTTCACATGGAAAATTAAGCCCCCTGGAATGAATAAAAACTAATTCACATTGTTCTGTGATACATCAAATCTAGGTCACCAAAACCTGAAATTATTATAGGTACAGCCAATAAGTTTAATGTATAAGTACATGGAGATACCAAGTTATGCAAGGATATCTCTTTGATTTCTGGTGATCTTAGAGATGAGACACCTCTCCACCTCCATGACATTTAAGTTTCTGGAAAAGAGAAACCTCTTTGTTATTTTTCATCCATCCCGGGTATTTGGCACATAACAAGTACTTAATAAATGTTGGTCAACCAATCTGTACCCCAATCAGACAGACAAACAGTTCTGCCCCAGTCCTTCTACGAAAAAACTGCAAAGGCATCTGTTTTCCTTTATAAAGGACCATAGCTAAGAGTTAGGTAGTCATGGCACACTGGTCTACAGTGCTCAAGGGTATCCATAATTTGAAATTCAAAGGCTCTTACCTGAACCCAGGAAAAACCTCTATAGTTCCCTGAACTTTGGAAGACATGAATGCAGAAACCCATGAAAGAGAAGTAACTCCACAAGTCAGAAATGCCTGGTATCTTCTCCCTGTACTAACTGGGAGTGGAAAAGGAAATAAGGCTTTTCATCTTGCTTCTCACTGATCCTCTGTCTCAAACTGTCCCCTAGGAAGGATGGCCTTTTCATTTTGTTTCTTTGATTTTTTTTAATCCCAAGAGAATTCTTCTTTCAATGTTTATTGACACTTCAGTGAGTTTTGAATGGCTCTTACCATTTTTCTGCATTTGGGCAGTGACAAGTCATCCTTCTGAACATCTGTTTGACTTTAGGCATATGACATAATTCCAATGGCTGAACCAGAATTAAAAGCTTAAATGGCAATATTTATAAAATGCTAATATGTATAAAATGCACTCCTGCTGTTTTTCAGAAAAGGGTCTAATCAATTTGCAAAAGCCATTACTCACACAAGAAACATATGTCAATTTAGATTGTTCTTAATTCCAGAGTCTACTATTCTTAGGTAATTTATGTAAAATGGGTATTAAAATTACCTGGAGCAGGAAAAAACAGCCTGCTCAATTCTACCTCTGGCCCTGAGGAATGTGCACTCAACAAGCATTTTCTAAGCATCCACAATATAACAGGGCTAGGATCTTTGCCTTCCTGAAGACCTCAGAAACAAATGCAAGCAAACGGTCAAGATTTAGCCAACAGAGGCCATGGTAGAGGATGTGCCTGGTGCTAAAGAATGGGGCTAGAGGATGGTGTGCACTTGAGGTAAGAGGCATAGGTCAGAAAAGCTTTCTGGGCTAGGCATTTCTGGGCTGAGTTTTAAAGGAAGCAGAAGACTAAAGGCAAAGGAAATTGAAGCAAAGAAAGCAGCCTATACAAAGGGCCCTGGGAGTGCTGGAAATTTGTTTCTGTATTTCCAAAGGGGCATTCTCTTGTGTTCACTCTCTGCATTGTCCTTGAGCTATTCAAAGGAACATTCAAAAATGTTACAGCGCTGAGAAGGGGAACCTTCC
This sequence comes from Panthera onca, assembly GCF_046562875.1. Classification (NCBI taxonomy): domain Eukaryota; kingdom Metazoa; phylum Chordata; class Mammalia; order Carnivora; family Felidae; genus Panthera; species Panthera onca. The sequence continues at coordinate 51,215,134 of NC_138344.1, forward strand.
AGGCCTGAAAAGAGGGAGAGTGGTGAAAGAAAAGGCCATCCACCTTGTAAGCAGCATGAAGCTGTGAGTAGTTCTCTCCAACACTCTGCACATGGGGAATCACCTACCTACATACCAGAATCTCAGATTTATAAACCCCTATAAGTTTTCCACCCAGATTCATTCTAGTTCATCAGGCTCTTAGGATTTTGACCATGGCCTAATGGGGTATCTAGAAAGACAAGATGCATCAGTGACTACTCAGTGTGACCTAGTCTCGAGGTTGGTATAGCAGAACTCAGTCTGTGCCTCAGTGAGAAGGAATGGGAGATGAGGCAGAGGGAGATAAAGTCCACTCTAGTAAGGAGAAAAAGACAGAGCCACAGTTAGCCTGAGGCCAGGAGAACAAAGAAAATTCACCCTGAAAACTCACCCAGTCCACTCCCAGGAGGCAGTCTGACAGGGCACGTTTATCATTCACCTTAATTCAAATCAATTCTGATTTGCAGGAACATCAGCTGTTTGAAGAGATAGGTGACTTCGCCAATACATTCTTGCTTATCTTTCTCACCGACTAAATTAGTAAATCTAACAACAACAACAACAACAAAACTTTAGGGATTTGGTAAGGAAAAATGTTTGAATGAAGTCATATAGATCAAAAAAGTTTGATTGAAATGCTCATTGTTTATTTATATGTGTGTACAGCCACACAGATATAGCATTTTCTGACTTTATAGGAAACTTCAAGTTATTCAGAGAATGAATCAAGCCAGACATATTAGGTACTAAAATGTGATACACTAAAAGTGAGGAAAGGATTATTGTTAATATTACTACCACAAATATTTCACAGCAAGATAGATACAAATTTTTAATTTTACAGTATTATTCTTGTACTGGTGGCTTTTAGAAAACTTCAGAGGTAAGAATTGCCCAGATGCTACCCAGCGTCTACAAGGGCAAACACATCCAGGTTTGGGTGGATTTTATATGAATCTCCCTAAGATCTAAGGAACCATTTTTAAAAAGAGCATCTGATACTTTCCTCTGGAATTGAGAATTCCACATAGAGGTGAAACCAAGCCTTGAGGGGCAGACCAATACAGAAATAATGCTTTCATTGCTATATCCCAAACACCTAGAACGGTGCCTGGCACATCAGACCTACTCAATAAACACCTGTTGAGTGAATCAGTGAATGAATGAATGAATGAATGAATGAATGAAAGCCTATTTCTGACAAACTCATGCATCACCATCATAGTGCACTGGACAGTGCCTTCCAGACCCATGTGATATTTCCTATGCCAAGAATACCCTTTTTCCCAGATTTCCACCTGGCTGGCTCCTCATCATTGAGGTTTTTGCCAGCGATTACCTCCTCAGAGTGGCCCTCCCTGACCACAACATTAGGGGGGGAAAAACTGTCCCACTAGAAGTTACCAGCTATCTCCTTCTCCTATATTATCTTCTTCAGAGAAATTATTACTCTCATAAAAGACATTACTATAATGAATTGTTTTTCTATGGCTGCTGTAACAAATTACCACAACCTCAGTGGCTTAAAACAACATAAATTTATTATCTTACAGTTCTGTAGTTCAGAAGTCCAACATGGGCCTCACTGGCTAAAATCAAGATGTTAGCAGGGCTGCCTTCCTTTCTGGAGATTCTAGAGGAGAAATCTGTTTCCTTACCTTTTTCAACTTCTAAAGCCCACTTAACATTCCTTGAAACATGGCCCCTTCCTCCAACTTCAAAGCCAGTCACAACTGCATCTCTCTGACCATTCTTTCTTCGTCCCACCTCCTGACCACAGCCAGGAAATACTTTCTACTTTTAAGAACCTCTGTGATTAGATTGGGCCCACCTGAATAATATGTGATAGTCTCCCCATCTCAAGGTCCTTAACTTAATCACATTTGTAAAGTCTCTTCTTCTATGTAAGGCAACATATTTACAGGTTCCTAGAATTAGGATGTGGACATCTTTGGGGAGTCATTATTCTGCATACTACATATGGCAGCCTTTTATTTTTTGTTTACTACCTGATTCCCACAGGCTTTAAGGTCCATGACAGCCAGGGCTTTGTCTCATTTGCTACTGTATCTGCAGCACCTAGAACAGTGCCCCACACATGTTGAGCACTTGGTATGTATTTCTGCATTAAGTGAATATCCCTCTGCATGTGCAATAAATTGTTTGTTCTGATGTTTCGCTGCCCCATAGTCTTCATCCCACTATGAAGTACTTATGATCCACCTAAATCATCCTCTATATACTTGTAATAATGCATAATTACTCAGAATTCTCGAAGAGCTAAAATAAGGCTAGAGCATTTTTGTTCCTTTTTTGGTGTCTCACATCCACTTATTCAGTCTCAATAAAAAAGCAATTGTAGAATTTATTAGAATTAACTTTACCAGCATCCCTCTTCCTATAGCAATTTCTTGCTATCTAAATGAGAATGTTTTAAGCAATCATGTAAACATTATGGAAGATACAAAGACTTAGATTTATAACCTTTTCTTTCCAAACAAGTACTTTATGGCAGTTTGTCCAAAAGGAGATGGATTAATAAACTGCAATGCTTCTAACTCACCAAGGGCAATGTGGTATTGTTTAAAGGATATCAGTGTCAAAGATACTGATATCTTTGGTTTGAGTCCTAGCTCTACCATTTTCTAATTGTGTACTTCTGGACAATCTCCTTAATCACTAGCCTCAGCTTTCTCATCCACAAAAATGGGGCAAATAGTACCTCTCAGAGTGTGCTGTCATCAGGAACTAGATAAGAAGATATATACCAAACACATATGTGGTACCAGCCAGGCCCTCAGTAAGTATCAATTCCTTTTCTCTCTTCCTTACTGATCTCATACTCCAAAAGTTTGGTGGATGGGAGAAAGGAAGCTGTGAGAACAAGCAGAAGAGGGAACAAAGACAGTTGGACAAAAGCAAGGAAGGAAAGCCTGCTGGCAGCAAGTTCTATTCCATCTGAAACAGCAACCTGTTTCAGATGGAAAAGGAAAAAAAAAAAAAATCACCTGGATCTAAATACCTGAGTTTTTTCTCAATGTAGTATGGGAGAGGAGGGCTTCAGCCCGGCATTCAAGTCTACCATCAGCTAATCTTCCCTAATTCCATCAAAAATGATGCACTTACATTCTCTCTGCAAAGAGAATTCAGGGGGTGCCTGGGTGGCTCAGTCAGTTAAGCGACCGATTTCAGCTCAGGTCATGCTCTTGCAGTCTGTGGGTTCAAGCTCTACATCAGGCTCTGTGCTGGCAGCTCAGAGCCTACAGCCTGCTTCATATTCTGTCTGTCTGTCTCTCTCTCTCTCCCTCTCTGCCCCTTCCCCGCTCATGCTCTGTCTCTCTCAAAAATAAACAAACATTTAAAAAGTTTTAAAAAAAGAGAATTCAGGACAATTTTCCATTAAAACAAATGAAGCATTGAAGTAATTCAATGTTTGTTGAAAGATTAATTGGATGACAGTCCACAAGGATTGTTATCCCACCCTGTCCAACTAGAAAATAAATGTTTTGGCAATAGCTGAAGCATCTGCCTTCCAAGTACATTATAAAGTCTTCATTCATTTTTAAGAGAAAAGGAAATAAGATGAACTATTACTTTGGTGTGACTCCTCCCCTATCATTTGTGATATCTGCCCCACCTGGAATGTCCTACTACTCTTCCCTATCCCAATCCCATCTTTCAAGGCCTAGCTCAAATTCTTCTATTAAACTTTTCCAGACCACCCCCAGCCCTAAATGTCCTTTTCACTCCACAATTCTTTAGCATTTACTATCTCTACTGCTGATTTCCAAACCTGGCTGGTTTGGAAATCAAGCCCCACGTTGGGTTCTGTGCTGACAGTGTGGAGCCTGCTTAGGATTCTCTCTCTTCCTCTCTCTCTGCCCCTCCCCTGTTTGCTCGCTCTCTCTCTCTCTCTCTCTCTCTCTCAAAATAAATATTTTTTTTTAAAAAGGATAGGCTAAAGTATGCTACAATAACAAACACTACAACACGTTAATGGTTTAACATAATAAAGTTTTACTTATTGCTAATACAAAGCCCCCTGCAGGTCTGGATAATTTTCAGTGCTCTTTGTTCCTAGCAGGAACTCAGAGATCCAGGCTAATGAAACCTGCATCATTCTACACCTGAACTGTCCAGAATAACTGGCCTCCTTAATTGGTATAGCAGTAGAAGAGAATGCTGGAGGCTCTAGCACTGGCAATTAAGTGCTTTAACCCAAAAGTGATGTATGTAACTTCCACTCTCAACCCACTGGCCAGAATTAGTTATACGGTGCAACCAACCAGAAGAGGCTAAGGAAGTGTAATCATCCCAAATGGCAAGAAGGAGAAAACAAGATATGGATGAGTCTCTTGCACACCTAAAATCTTTTTTAAAAATAGAGTTTCAGGAATCACATCCAAATCAAATCCAAAACTCTGGGAGTGGGTCACAAAAACCTGTCTTTAAGACCCCACTTTAAGAATCCTTCATTCCTATCACTTATTTTATCTGCCATTCATTTGTCAGTATTTTATTTTTTCATGTTCATATATGCAAGGTCCTTGAAAACAAAGACTACATCTTTGTGTAATTCAGACAATTTTTATTAGTCATGGTGACCAAAACTGAATGTGTCTGACATTTTAAAAATACGGGTACTTGGGGCACCTGGGTGGTCAGTAGGTTGAGCCTATGACTCTTGGTTTCGGCTCTGGTCACAATCCCCAGGGTTGTAGGACTGAGCCCCACATAGGGCTCCATGCTGATCCTGGACCCTGCTTAAGTTTCTCTCTCTCTCCCTCTGCCCCTCTTCCCCACTCACTCTCTATCTCTCTCTAAATAAAAATGATAATAGTAGTAGTAGTAGTAGTAATAATAATAATAATAATAATAGCAATAATCAACATGGGTACTTACCACATTTCTGCCACTAGGTAAGTCACTGTTAAAAACTAATGTTATATTTAATTGATGTATAATTCACATACTATACAATTCATGTTTAAAGTGTATAATTTGATAGCTTTTAGCATATTTTCAAGGTTGTACATCAACCCAGGATCCATGGAATGTACAACCATCACCACTACCTCATTCCAGAACATTTTCATCACCCCAAAAAGAAACCTCATACCTGTTAGCAGTCATTCCCAACTCCCAGCCCCATCCCAGACCCTGGAAATCACTAATCTACTTTATGTCTCTATATATTTCTTATTCATATTTCATAAAAATGGAATCATGCAATGCATGGCTTTCTGTGTCTACATTCTTTCACTTAGGATGATGTTTTCTAAGCTCATCCTTGTTGAAGTTTGTATCAGTAACTCATTCCTTTTTATTACTAAATATTATTCCACTGTACCAACAGACTACATTTTATTTATCCACTCACTCATTAAGGGTCATTGGGATTGTTTCCACTTTTAAGCTATTACTTATAAAGCTGCTATGAACACACATGTACAGGTTTTTATGTGAACATACATTTTCAATTCTCTTGGATATATCCCTAGAAGTGGAATTGCTGGGTCATACGACAACTCTATATTTAACAGAACTTTGTTACATTTATTTATCTTTAAAACATGAAGAGTAGTCTCCTACCGTGTGAATTCCAGAGGATGTTATAAGGATCAAATATAAAAGTATTTTGTAAAAACTAAAATACCAATAAGTTCTAGACGTTATTATCATACTTCAAAAGCACTATGCACAACATCTTATACATAGTAGATGCTCCATAAAGATGTATAGGCCAAGTGATTTGTGTAATTAACAAATAAGGAGAAAAAAATAGGTCATTAAGTGGTATATTAAATCCTGAGTATTATACCAAACTAGCAGAAACAAGTTACTCAGGGACTACCATGAGTCTGCATTTAATATATTTTCCAGAAGCAGTACAAAGTCTGTGTTCTTGAAATAAAATAAAATTGACCTGATGTCTTTAAAGGGTTTCCATACTAGCAATCTATTTCTTTAGACAGGCTGTGGCATGAACTGCTTGCGCATGCAACAGTGGTGTCCACTAGGGACATGTGATATTTGGGAAAGCTGTTCTACCCTCAGCTCCTTTGAAGAAGAGTTCTGCCAAGTCTCATTGTTTTTCAGGAGTTAAATGTGGAGTCACACCCCTCCCCAACTACTCTAAAGAGGAAGCAGAATTTTTTCAATAAACTGCAAATTGGCATCCATTCATAGGAGACACGTCACTACCATTTCGGCAGTGTGTGCATTCAGGTGTTCTGTCTGAATTGAGACTTTTAGGCACTAATAATAATTAACTACTTTCTTAGCAATGAAAAAAGTCTTAAATGCCTATTTACTTAATGGTCCCCTAGGGTGTCTTTGTTTTGAATGGGATAAAAAAAAAAAATCTTAGCTGCAAAATAAGCAGGTGATTCTAATCAATAAAGCCAGAGGACTATATTGATTACAAGAACTCCATTCTTTAGTCATTAACCCTGTGAATTCTCTACACAAGCAGGGTAGGACTACTTCTACCCAATAGAACATAGAAAGGCTCACTGAGAAACTGGAATCTCATTTCATGTCTTCCTCTTAGCCTACAGGGCCGATTTAGGTAGTCCATTCCACAGGCTGCACAGTGGGAAGAGGACTCTTGTGGCCCTCTGTAAGTAGGGTGTGTGCTTGTAAGTGTTCAGGGTTTTATTTTCTCACTGGTAGTAATGGATTTGTTGACAAAGCAGTAAGCCTAGCCTGGAAATTTCTTCTGCAGGGGCAGAATATTTCCTCCACTTTTGGTGATTGTCAACATTTCTGCATTTCAAAGAGAGCATAGAGATAAGACATAGCATTGATTTTATTAGTGAGAAACAGCAGCTAATGTGATCCATGGAATGTACAACAGGCTAAATCAGGCTATATTCTCCAATCTGGTTTGAGTTGCAAAGCTTAGGTTCATTGGTATATGTTATAACTGAACTGAGCATAGTTGCCAATCATTGATTTTCTCTGAAGTCCCACAGCACCTCGTAACAAGGAACGACACACTATATACATACTCCAGCAAGATTCAGGGGCTGTGGGTTCAAGTCCTGACCTTCCCACTAAAGAAGCCAAGTTATTTTATCCTTCAGGACCTATTTCTACACCTAATGATGGATTTGGACCAGATCTGTGCTTTACAAGTTTTAATGGGAATATGAATCACTTGGGGATGTGGTTAAAACGCAGATTCTGATTCAGTGGTTCCAAAATAGTACTCAAGATTCTACCCTGGTGAAGCTGAAGTTTCATGGACACACTTTGAGAATTAGACACTCTATGACATCTGAGGTTACTATGCTCTATGAACTATTGATTTCCAATGGCGTCAATATGTTTCTACCTTGTGCTATGGGTATTTACGTAAATTCCTAATTAAACTTCAAGCTCTGTGATAGTGGAAGGTTTCTTGAATTCTGTGTTTTCTCTGTATACCCTTGGCTGCACAGTATTGGGCACAGAATAGCTGTCCAATAAATATTTGCTAACAAATTAATGAATAAGAAAATTTTATCTATTTAGAATCAGGAAGCTGGGGGTCACCTGGGTGGCTCAGTCGGTTAAGTATCTGACTTCAGCTCAGGTAATGATCTCACAGTTTGTGAGTTAGAGCCCTACATCAGGCTCTGTGCTGACAGCTCAGAGCCTGGGGCCTGCTTCAGATTCCGTGTCTCCCTCTCCCTCTGCCCCTCCCCAACTCACGCTCTCTCTCTCTGTCTCTCAAAAAAAAAAATAATAATAATAATAATAATAATAATAAAGAATCAGTTAGCTGGAAGGATGGTTGGAGACAATCCACTGTAACACTCTCATTTTATCCATAAATCAAAGACCCAAATTACTCAGGACCTCATAGTCAGTTTATGACATGGTCACAAATAATCCTCAACCTCCATCTCCCCAAATCTACACTCACACAGCACCATACACCTCCTGATCCTCATGCAGTCATATTTCACTAAGGGTTAATCCAGAGACTATGAAAACATTGAAATCTAGTTGAACTATAATATGTAAATCTATCTTGCTTCTACCCAAAAGAAGGTAACAGAGAGGTGTAGGGAGGAAGACGAGATCAGGAAATGAATTTGGTAGGAAGCTATTTATGCTCTCAGTTCCCTCCTATTTTAAAAGACAGTGTTTGAAGGAAGAGTCTAGAGAATATTTAGCTTGACAGATTCATATCACAATAAATTAGCTTCTGGATATGACCAAATTACCAAACTGGTACCATGTAGCCTCAGCAGACTGACAATTTTCCTTCCATCCATGGTTTATTCCCTTTCCTCTCAGGTACATGAGCATGGGACTCACTGACTTTTTGATAAAGGAAATGTGCTAAATTCCCATGCTACAGTGTACAAAAAATTACTGCTGTGGTGAAAATTATAGTAACTATTACTCATTGAATAAAATTTACAAAAATATGGGATGTACGAAAGGGAGCTCATGTTAAGATTAGAGCCATAAGTAAGGAAAAATCTTAACAACTTGTTCTGCCTACAGAGAAAGGGCATTGCTGGCAGGGTTTTAAGCATGGGAACATCATGCTTAAATCTGAGTTCTCCAGAGAGAACTCCAGCAGAATGGATAGAAGGGAAACAAGGCAGGAGGCTGTGAGCTTAAATAGGAAACTGCTGCAGAAAATCTGCCAAGACACATGAGAATATGAGCTCAGATATTGCTAGCTTGGATAGAAAGACAGGAATTTCACAAAAGATTTGAGGTTATCCCCTGTGAAAACATAGGAACATATTATGGGTGGGGAGGGTAAGATTAGAAAAATCCAGACCAGAAATAGAATATACATGAGATTGGGAAGCAAAGTCAAAGATGGAGTGTAAACCATAAAGTTCTAGATAGCTGTTACAGGCTGAAACCCAAATCTGGCTTTGAGTATCCTGAAAACCAACAGGAAAATAGGGTAAGGCATGGGTGGTTTTTATTGTCCAAATAGACCAAAAATATAAAATACCTTAAAAAACAAAACAAAACAAAACAAACAGCTCTTTAAACGAAACAGAGCCCTTCTAATCACTCAGTAAGAAGAAAAACAAATTTCACATGACATTTCATATAGAAGGTAGCACAGGATACAGTCACATGTTCTCAGGAGTATCCTAAGTATAAGTGTAGAAGTGATTTAATCAGGGCATTTCTATAGAGGGCCTCAATGAAATACATAATAAGCATAGAGAGACCTCATCAAGGCAATGGTACATCAATAGTTAACAAGGAAAAGAATAATCCAAATGACTCACCTCCAGATCTTAACTAAGTGGCTGCCATTTCTTGGTTATAGCTTCCGCTCAAATTCCTGACAATGACTCTGAGAGATTTTTTGTTGTTTTGTTTGTTGCTGTTCTCTAACTACTTGACAACGGACCATTATGATAACCCCAATTGCTATAACCTATTTTGCCCTCATAATTGGTCCACTTCTAGGAGGTAGTGGGCATTTACCTATCTTAGCTTTAAACAGGGATTGGCCTGGTTTAAGGCAACACAGGAACATTTATCAGGTCTATTTCAAGGCATCTGTGGTCTTTTTTATATTTTGAAAAGCAGATGTGATATCCAAGTCCCTGTATGTCAAGGCTGCCTTGGTTCTGTTTTCTCAGGAGTCTCCAGAGAAGTTACCTTTTAAATCCCCAATAGGGATTAATTAATCTATCACAGACCCTTAAAATCACTTTCTATTTAACTGAAGGAAGAGACAGAGGAGGAGAAGGAGGGGAAGGAAGGAGAAGAAAAGAAAAAAATAGTGGAAAGGAAAAAAAGAAAAAGAAGCAAGAAAGAGGAGCAAAGGAGAGGGAGGAAGAAGATGGACCAGAAGGAGAATAAAAGTTTGCATTTCAAAGGCAACGTCCCCAGGGAAAACCAAGGAACCTTTAAAGTGAGGGTAAGGACAGGCTACTTTTACCAAGGAAAGATGTTTTGCCAAGCTTCCCTGAAAAGGAGAGAATGGGCATCCTTTAGATAGAATCAGCCATAAATGTAACACCACTGATTTCTTTGTGATTTGACCAGTTTCAGCTTACAGATGTGGTTACCCACATGCCCATTTTATCCCTCAACCTGACTCATCTGTCTGCCATCACACAACTTGATGTGAAAATACTGCCTGGGCCTGAGGCTAGCAGGCCATCTGTGAATGGTGGCATCTTGTAAACACTATCAAAGAGTAAACCAATTCACAACTCTGGTGTCTCAGACCTCTCAATCAACTCCACCCACCATCTCAAATAAGTTCATGTCAAAACTTCTTTTTCATTCCTGTATGCCACTGAGAATGTCTTCTTTCCCTAGTACTATATTAGAGATATATAAGATAACCATGAGCCCCCCAAAGGTTGAAGAATTGATGAAGAAAATGATTCATTCCTGTATGCCACTGAGAATGCCTTCTTTCCCTAATACTATATTGCTCCATATGGAGTATCAGAGTTCCTTTACTCAGCCAGTAACAGGTATTAAATGAGGAGAAAAAATTATGTCTGTTGAAACTACAAGAATATGAGCTCAGAATATGAGAAGACAAAGTTTTTGTCGTTTGGCTAACTTCTTAACCCTCAGTGCCTAGAACAACATCCAGTAGTCTGTACACCTTCAGTAAATACATGCTGAATGAGATGAGCAAATATTGGTAATAAGAATATATGCCTCCCTTTGGAGGGTGTTACTTCTATGGAAACATACATGCATGTTTATAAGAACGTTTCTAGAATCATAGAATGTTAGAATTGAAAAAGAACTTGGAGGTCTTGTAATCTAGCCTGAGGTTTACAAAATGTCAATAATAATGATCATAGTAATAGTAATACGAAGAAATTATTATCCCAAATTGCTGTCCTCTCCACTGCCCCACATAGTCCCCAGGCAATTAACAAATCCATGTCCAGATTACTAGCTTGACCAGGAGGTTCATGAAGCTGATTGGTCTCAGAAGGAAATGGACAGAAAATCCAAATTTGATTGAGAACCCTGTGTATCATGGAGTGAAGGGCTAGGAAAACCCATGGAAAAGTAATGAGGGTGAGAAAAGACCTTATATCCCTAAGGAATATAAGCACTGCCCCACATCGTGTAGCCTCAAAGGCCTAGAGTAATAGCTCTCATGCTGGCTCAGCACTTAACATTTTTACAGTACTTTTGCAGCCATTCTTCATTGAATGTCAGAAACTAGCATCTTGCCAGCCATATGTGGTCCAGACATGTTTTGTGTTGGCCCACAGATTGATACACTGATCCCTGTTAGAGACTTTTGCTCATTCCTGAAAAACTGACTGCAAAGTGAAAATGTTTTTTTGATTCATTTGAACAGGAAAAATTGTGATATTTTCCATCTCATACCAAAATATCCAAACTACCCAAAATCTCTCAGGTTAAAAAAAAAAGTATAGCAATTCAACAATGAAAACAAGTGTACAGGTAATAAACAACAATTCAAAAGTGCATAAATACAGTTTGCCCATAAAATATAATGTGAATGTGATGAAAGTTTATTGTACTCATTTTTTTCCTTCTTTCTGAATCATTTTCTTCATCAATTTTTCAACCTTTGGGGTTTCATAGTTATCTTGCACTCAAACTGCACTTGAAAATAAAGTTGTAACACAGAAAAATACCCTCTGGGCAAAAGAAAAGCTTAATAAGAGAGCAGTTCAAAATGTGGAAATAACACACATGCAATTGCTGGAAAGTCATGAGAGGGTGCTACTTCTTCATGCCTGCCAGTTGGCATTCATACACAAAACAGAACATTTTGGGTTTATCCACACATGGAGCGCAATTCAAGTTCACTCTCTATGATCTGACTAGAAACTCCTATATCAGACATTGGTAAGTGTATTTTTTCCTAAATCCACAATATAAAAATAATATCACTTCTTATAAATGTTATTTATGTAGTGTATATACAAGTAAAAAAAAGTCATTAAACACACATGAAAAATGGGAAGAGCCAAAAGGTGGTATAGTTTTTCAAAAGTCAATAGGGTAAAAAGCCTTTAACTGAGAAAGCAATCATAATATGTTTGCATTTTAAAATTAGAATTAGTCAGGGGCTCCTGGGTGGATCAGTCAGTTAGGCATCTAACTTTGGCTCAGGTCATGGGTCTCACGTTTCGTGGTTTGCAGCCCCACATCAGGCTCTGTGCTGACAGCTCAGAGCCTGGAGCCTGCTTTAGATTCTGTGTCTCCCTCTCTCTCTCTGCCCCTCCCCCACTAACTCTCTCTCTCTCTCTCTCTCTCTCTCTCTCTCTGTCTCTGTCTCTCTCTCAAAAATAAACAATAAAGAAATAAATTTTAAAAAATAAACAAAATTAGAATTAGTTGGAAACATTTAAAAATGAGAAAATCACAGAAATACAGAATTCTGGCTTCTGAGAAAGTGGATGATCAGAGCACACTGGTCTCAACATGCTTTCATGGCAACAATAGACTGGAGTAGTGGCTGCTAATTCTGAGGGCCACACACAACCCATTGTGCTAGAGAAACTGAGATACCACAATGTCCAGTGATATGTTCAAACCTGGAAATGTAGAGCTGGACCAAAATCTAGGTATTTTTATTTGAGTTCTCCATCCAGAGCATAACATTAATAAGGGATGCCTCTCTGCAGATCCACCCAGGAAATTCAGACTATTTCACTAAATATAGCAGGACATTATTGAGGAGTACCTGGAAACAGGCATAATTTTCTTTAGCTTCTCTGACTCCTGCATTTTCCAGGTATGTTGTGCTCTTGTTCCTAAAGAACAGCATCTGGGATCACCTTTCAGTCACCAGAAACAGTTCTCAACTTTGCCTGTACATTGGATTCACCTGGGGAATTTTAATTCATACTGATGGCATGGTCCCACCCCTGGTGATTCTGATTTAATCATCTGGGGCACAGTCAGGCATCAGAAGTTTTCAAAGCTCCCCAGGTAATTCTAATATAGAGTCACTATTGAGCAGCACACAGATGCAAACTGTCTCTTGGGCTAAGCCTACACCTTTTGCTTGAGAAAGTCCTAGCTTTCTTTGGAGAAGGGAGCGCTAATGCCCCTTTCTTACCACCAGGGCAACCCAGGGCAATTGGAGCAGAATCTTGTTCCTGGATGTTAAAGCTTTACTTGCCAAATCCAAAGACTCTGTTGGTAATAATAATCATTACTATTGAGGAAGCACTTTGTGCCAGGCAATGCACTAAATACAGTAAAACCTTAGATTGTAAGTAACTTGTTCTACAAGTGTTCCACAAGATGAAAAAACATTTCTAATAAATTTTAACTTGATAAACAAGCAATGTCTTACAATAAGAGTCGTATGTGATGCCAAACATCACATGATCACAACTGAGCCAATGGTTCTTCTCTCTCTCTTGCTGCAGGATTGTGGGTGATCATCTCCCATGGTCCGATGCTCAGTCTCAGGCCATGGTGTTTGAAATCAGAAATCAGTGATTTTTCAAAACATTGAAAGGTGCCCATAACTAGCACTAGTGGATTCTTTGTCACTTCAAGGCACCTATGGACAGTTCTTTGCTTTCCCATACAAGAGTAAATTTAGGAGTGCTTTTGCTTCATTGTAGGTCAGGCTGTCTGCTGATAAAGACCCTTTCTTCTCCTGCCTTATTGCCAGTTACATTAAATACAGTATATGACAAGAGTTTATTTTTAATACTTTATATTAAACCTTATTATAAAACTTTTATTTAAAACTTTATTATAAACTTTATAATCATTTGTATCAATACAATTTAATACTGTAGTGTAGATAACATCCATGCAAGCATATACAATGGCCCCATGCAAAAAAAAAAAAAAAAGACTGAAAAGAAAGGCAGTAAGAAGAAGGAGATGATTACGGTGAATGTTAAGAAGGAAATCAAGAAGTACAAACAAGATATGCGAGTAGCCAAAATTGCAAGATTTTATAAGAAATCTACATCAACCATATTAAGGAAGAAGGGGGCTAGATGCAGCAAAAGGAGTCATGAGAATATCAAAACAATGGCCACGTGTTCTGTAAAATGAAGAAAAATTGCTTCTGGTTTGGATAAACAAGCAGCAACTAGCAGGTGATACTGTGACCAAGAACTTTATCTGTGAGAAAGCCTTATACACCGACCTCATAAGTAAACCGCCAGGTATGTCAACAAAAAATGAAGGCTTCAAGACAAGCAGGGGATAGTTTGATAACTTTAAGAGGAGAAGTGGCATCCATAGTGTTTTGAGGCATGGAGAGGCTGCGACTTCAGACACTAAGGCAGCTGAGGCATTCTCTATTGAGTTCCAGAAGCTCCTGGTTTCTGAGTATTACCTGCCAGAACAAGTTTTTAACTGAGATGAGATGGGGCATTTTTGGAAAATGATGCCAAAAAGGACCTACATTACAGAAGAAGAGAATGCAATGCCCAGTCACAAGTCCATGAAAGACTGTCTCACCCTCTTGTTTTGTGTTAACACAAGCAGGGATTTCAAAGTCAAGTCCCTGTTCATGTATCATTCCAAGAATCCATGAGCCTTCAAGAAATGCAAGGTGCAGAAGAGTCAGATAAACATTATGCAAAGATCCAACAGCAAGGCTTGGGTCACTATTATCTTGTTTGTTGAGTGGATCAACAAGGTCTTCAGTCCTGCAGTGAAGAAATATATTTCAGAAAAGAATCTGCCACTCAAAGCCTTGCTGGTTATGGATTATGTTCCTGCTCATCCTCTAGGCTTCGAGGACGACTTACTAGAGCAGTTCGAGTTCATTAAGGTCAAGTTCCTTTCTCCCAACACCACTCCAATCCTCCAGCCCATAGATCAGCAGATCATTTTGAACTTTAAAAAGCTTTACACCAAAGCACTATCTCAGTGATGTTTTGAGATGACTGAAGGAACAAACCTTACTCTCCAAGAGTTCTGGAAAGTTCATTTCCGCATTATGAACTGCCTCAAGATCATCAATAAAGCCTGTGATGGGGTCACTAAGAGAACCCTCAATTGTGCTTGGAGAAAACTGGCCTGATCGCATTCTTGGACATGACTTAGAGGGGCTTGCTCATGACAGAAGCTGCCAGTTGTCGATGAAATTGTGTCCTTGGGGAAGACCATGGGACTGGAGGTGAATGAGGACAACATTCAAGAGCTGGTGGAGGAACACAGCCAGGAGCTGAGCACCGACAAACTGATGGATCTGCATCTCAAGCAATAGCAGGAGGTTATGGAGGAGGTCTCATCTGCAGAGAACGAGTAGAAAAAGCCAGAGGAATCCATCACTTCAAATGAGATTAGGGAGATGTGTAAAATGTGGGAAACAGTGCAAAATTTTGTAGAAAAGCACCACCCAAATAAGGCTGTGGCAGTGCGAGCAATGAATCTGTTTAAGACAACGCAATGTCACATTTCTGCAAAATCCTCAAAAAGAAGCAAAATCAAGTGTCATTAGATAGACCCCTTGTTAAAGCTGCATGAAAAGAGAAAGATTCCATTGAGCACATAGACAGCAATGATTCCATTAGTGATAGTGAAAGTCACCCTATACAATAACCCTCCTCTCTCTTGTCTCCCTCACACCAGCCACAAAGGTTTTCAAAGGTAAGTGCAGGTTAATTTATTTTTCTTTATATTGTGTATTTTCTTTATTATTTGGTATTATATAAGAGTATTGTAATCATTTTATATGAATGCTTTTGGGTTGTAAAATAAATCATCTGAGTTTCCATTATTTTTTATGGGGAAATTCACTGTGATATACAAGTGCTTAGGAATTCAAGCATGTTTCCAGAACGAATTATGCTCACAAACCAAGGTTTTACTGTACTTTGTATATATTATCCCATTCAAGCCTCAGAAGCACCCTGTGAGACAGTTATTATTATTTTCTTCCCTATTTCCAAGATGAAAGTTCAGAACTTACATAAATCAGCCAAGTCACCCAGTTTCTAAGAGGCAGAACTGTATTCTACTGTGGCCTGATCCTAAAGCTTGAGCTCTTCAATGATTATACCATGCTGTCCAACTTAGGGCTTGCCAGCAGCCCATACATGGTTTTATTTCTGTAAAGCAGATTATATAATTTCAATGCCACTGACAAAAATAGAGTTATGTTATCTAGTGGTTAAGCGAAAGAGCTCTGTCTGGAGCCAGACAGCCAGGGTTCCAATCCCAGCCCCATCATTCATAGCCTGGGTGACTTTGGGCAAGCCACTTGATCTTCATCAATTGCAATTTACTTTCTCCTGAAGGGAGTTAATAATAGTACCTAGACCATAGAGTTGCAGTGAGAAGTAAATGACATTAGCAGATTGAAAACACATTCACAATGCTTGACTTATACTATTTAATGAATAGCATATTAAATTTTTTTATCATCATAATTATTATTACTATGCAACATCCATGAAGACAGGGGCTTGGTCCTTAGACTTTGTTCCCACAGATGAGTATATGCCTAGTTTTTACTTTTTTGTGTGACACTTAACAACCCATTTACTCCATAATATATCTAAAACATGCTATTAAATACAGGCCTCCAATTCAATATGTGTATAGAGAAACAGGACAAGTATCAAGAAAAAGAAGCTGTGATGATACGAATCCAAAGGATCCTCTTTTCCAATGGTTCAGTAATCTACCATCAAATTTGCACTTTCCCTGCTGCATCAGAAAGCATTAAGCCAATGGAGCTAATTCTATTCTCCTACTAGAATTGAGGTCTTATAAATTTCCTTTGGAGGAATTTATAATCCAGATCAGACAGCTATCCAAGATACACAAAGCACCAAATAAGTCTCAATAAAGAGTCTCAATACCCATGAGAAAAAATGAAGATGGTATTATAGCTTTGTAATAATGAGAGGTAAACTATTCCCTGGAAGGGGAGTGGAAGGTAATGAGTTATTTGAAATTCCAGGGATCAGGGCAATCTTTCTAGAAGACCTACAACATTTAGCACATTGACATAGGCAAGTAGAAATTTCTTAAGTGCTTTATTATCACAGTAATGAGAATTCAGAACTTACCTGTACTTTAAACTTCTGAATTATTGTTTCAAGAGCCTTTCTCCAAAGGCTTTCTTATTATTATCTCACCTCTGAATATAATGTCAACTGTGAAAAAAAGAGTGTGGAAGGGTAAGATGTTCTGAATATTTAGAACATTCAAGAGCCCACATATTCCACCTGGGATGCTCTGACCTGCTCGTCCTAAATTGGCTGTTAGATCAAGCTTTGTTCCCCATGGTCTGTCAGCTGTACTCCCAATTTGCTGCTTAACTGATCCACACATGTAGATATGTGTCTGAGTGTTAGGATATTTTACATTTTAGAAAAAAAAAAAGATAAGAAGTCTTAGCAATATGGTTTATCCAATTATAGGAGCCCACAGAAAAGCACAGAAAGGTTCAAAGAATCCCACAGTGGGAGAAGAGTCCAGAATAACTTTATTGGTGGTCTTGAAGAGCTAAACTAAATCAACTCAATGAGCCATTAAAGGAGGAAGGGGAAAGAAAAAGGATAATAAAGATGCATCTTAATCCCAAATGCACTCATCACAAAAAGGCTGCTTTTTCCATATGGACAATACCTAACTGCCATTCATTTTTAAGTAGTGATAAGAGCTATTAAAGCAAACAGGACCTTTACCTGGAACACCATTAACAAAAACTCTTAACCAGAGGTGGGCAAGGGATTCTGACCATACATTTATCTTTTCAGCTAAATGCATATGCTTAGGAAGCAATTGTGTCTAAGGGTTATCTTCAAAAAACAAATACACACATTTTGCTCTTAAAGTAAATATATGGTACAAGATGATCATCTATATGGCAAAGTCAACACACACACACACACACACACACACACACACACACACACCCCTTTTTCAAAGAAGCTTACTTTTCTGAAACTCTGTGGTTAGAACCTATCCAAGCATGAAAAAATATGTATTCAGGATGGAAATAAAAACAACAAGGTAATATTATAGCACTTTCACGGGACTGAAAAATCGACAAGTTCTTTTAATGAAGTGAATTCTTATTTCTAAAGTATTCAATAGCTAGCTTTTAATTAAATAAGATTTTTACAAAATTCAATTTTGACTTCTTAGTCATTTATCTCTCTTTAGGTATTTGCGATTGTCAAGGAAGAGGCATTGCTTCTCCTCTGTCCCTCATCTTCCAACATAGGACTCTAGAAGTTTATACAAAGCCACAAGTCAAAAACTTATATGTGAGCTGGTTTAAAACTCTTAAGATCCTTGAGAACAGCACCCACAGTCGATGAGAGCATTAAAAAAGTCCATTTAAGAAGATGTCTTCATGCATTTGGGGTGCTCTAACAAACCATAAACTGGATGGCCTGTAAACAAAAGAAGTTTATTTCTCACAGCTCTGGAGGCTAAGAAGTTTAAGATCAAGATGCTAGAAGATCCATGTCTGGTGTGAGCCTGCCTCCCAGTTCATAGACAGCCATCTTTCTGCTGTGTCCTCACATAGTGGATAGAGCAAAGGGAGTTCTGTGGAACATTCTTGTATAAGGGCACAAATCCCATTCATTAGGGCTCCACAGTTGTGACCTAAGCACCTCCCACATCTCTTAATATTATTATATTGAAGGTTATGATTTTCAACATATGAATTTTGAGAATGATATAAACGGTTAGTCTATATCATTCCATTCCTGTTCCTACAAAATTCATGTCCTTGCATGCAAAACAAATTTATTCCATCCCAATAGCTCCAAAAATCTTAATTCATTCCAGCATCAACTCTAAAGTCTAAGTCCAAAGTCTCATCTAAACGTCATCTTAATCAGATATGGATGCGACTCAAGGTATGATTCATCCTGGGGCAAAATTCTTCCCCAGCTGGGAACTCGTGAAACCAAATAACTTTGTGCTTCCAAAATACAATGGTGGGATAAGCCTAGGATAGATACAGCCATTTCAAAAGAGAGAGACAGGAAAGAAGAAAGGGGTAACAAACCCCAAGTAAATTCAAACTGCAAGGCAAATTCCAAGAGCTCTTAAGGCTTGAGAACAATCCTCCTTGACTTGATACTCTGCCTTCCAGGCACATGGGGCAGAAATCCTACCCTCAGATCCACTGGATGGTGGCCCTGTCTCTGTAGCTTTACCAGGCACAAGTTAGGCACCATAGCTTTGGGCATCCCTGCCCTGAGGCAGCTTTGTACCCCACAACTCTCCAGCACTGGAGCCCTAGGCTCTGCCTGAAGGCCCCATCCTTTGAACTATCAATGGAGGCAGCTATGTTCCCATGGCTCTTCTAGGTACAGCTCACATAGCACTGGGGCCTACCAAAGAGGCACATGGGGTGCCAAGGAACACGGAGAAGGAGTAGGGGGGCAGAGATCATGAGGAGTACTGGGCAGCCTATAGAGGCCCCATAGGCACTGGCTGCCCCTCTTTTGCATTCTTCCATTGCCTTGAACAACAGCTCCTGGCTTCTGTTTAGATGGCTGACTAATCTCCTTATCAAAGGTGGTCTGGCCTCCCCTTTAGTGTTCTCTCCAAATATACTTTCTCATTTCTTTACCATATGGATAGGCTGGGAATTTTCCAAATCTATAAACTCTGCATCCTCTCTGATTTTTTTTCACTCTTGATAAGAGTCCCAGTTCCTGTTCAGATTCAGTCTCAAACTCAAAGATATGACCTCAGAAGCTAAGTTTCTAAAAATGAAGACAATACCATTCCTTATAAGCTTGCCTCACCACTGTACCCAGGATCAGCTCTGTGACACCTCTAGGGCTTCCATGGCTTTTTAATACCCAGCACAGGACAAAAGATGTCCCAATGGGGGCACCAAAGGATTTCAGTAGATCCTTGGATCCTATCTTTATTTACATTCATTCTTACAAACACTGAATGACCACTGTGTATAAAACACTATGATGAAGAAAAACATTAAGAACTTCTCCCTTTTCTCAAGGATGTTATGATCCACTGGAAAAGAAATGAAGCTGAAACTGGAGTGTGTTTTAATTGAGGCACAAAATTCTATGATACCACAAAAATTGCAGTCCCATATAGAAGGACTGGGTGCACCTTCAAGAGAGGCTGATTTTCACCAGTCCAATTGAGACTTAGCCTATTTTGAACCCTACTGACCTGATCTGTGGGACCAAGCTATTGCCAGACCTTAGACAATCCTTGGACCTAGTAGGTAACACCTGCTTTAGTCACTGCCCAAGAGACTGTTGGGGATTTTGACCAACTGGGCAACCTTGTCACACTGTCACAATGCCTACAGTCTTTGGGGAAGAGGGATGGTTCCAGCATCTCCAGTCAGATTACCACCTTGGAATACCAAGGAAAGCCTAGCAAGGAGGTAAATTTTGAGCTAGCTTTTGAAAAAACAAATACAATTTTAATGACTGTTTGTATATCTCTGTTGGAGGCCAGAGGAAAGGAGAGAGAAGACATTCCAGACAAGAAGAGCTAGTAAGAATAAAGGCACAAAGGTGCATTGATGTATTCTCTCAGGTATAAAACAGAGATATAGGTTAATCCTATGCCAGTGGGGAATACAGAGAAGGATACACCCAAGTTTCAATGATCTTTTGAACCCCTTTGCTGAATGGAGATATTCATGGATACTAAGATTCCTACCTCAGTGTTAGACACATACAGTAGGTAAACAAAACAAAACTATGGATTAATTTAATGTCCTTAGCAACTAGAATATATCACCCAATGCTGTGGTCTTAAAGTACTGGAGACTTACAGTTTGTTAAAATAAATTTGGATGACAGAACTTTTAACTACCTATGTACACAGTGAAAAAATACTGACTAAACTATCTTTGAGTAATACCCTCCTGTTTTATGCGAGACACATATGTGTCATATGTGAGACCAACCTTAACTGATGAGTAACAGTAAAATGAGCCCAAAAAAGCAATAGAAACTAGATTTGTGTAAATCTGAAGAACAGATCCTTGTCAGGTTTTAGGGATGGAGGCAAAAAGGAGGAAAGGAATCTCAGCAGCTATTCACAGTCAATCCTTGTGTAGTGATGCTGGGGAAGCCTTACCAGGTCTTAGCCCCAAATCCCAGCTCACTCTTCCCCCATCAGGCTAGTGAGGTTGGGTACATTGCTTCCTCAACAGCTTTTGTGTGACCTGGCAGCTATGTCCACAGCTGTGACCTGGCAGCCTTGGAAGCCACCAGCTAAGAACTGAGTGGCTATACTAGAACCAAGGAGAGAGTGGGAAAGGAAGGCATAATTGGGACAATTTCTTCTTATTTGTAGCTCTATCAGGTATGAACAGCAGAGAGAGAAAGTAACTGTCTCTTTACAAAGCTGCTTTCCACCCAGATTTTATTTGTTTCCACTTCTTCCAAGCCATTCCTGGGACCTCAATTCCTCTCCATCAACCACCTAGCTTGGTGTGCAGTGTGCATAAGGAAAACTGTCACGATGGTATTTGCTATTTGACATTTTCTACCAGAGTGACGGAAGGAAGGAAGGAAGGAAGGAAGGAACGAAGGAAGGAACGAAGGAAGGAAGGGAGGGAGGAGGAAGGGAGGAGGAAGGGAGGGCGGGAAGAAAAGGGAAAGAAGGAAGGAAGAATTTACATTAAAAAACAGTACATCACTCATCTTCTGCAGATGCCGCTGGTATACGAAGACAAAGGCTACTCTGACATTCAACTCTGCCTTCAGTTACCTCTACCCCTAAAATTAACTTCACTGAGAATTATCCCAACAATACTCCTGCAATAGGCTGCTCAATGCCCACTTACCCATATTCAGAAGGGAATCCAGGCCAAAAGCCAGGTAGAATACATGCCAGCATCATTTGAGGTATAAACTTTCTAATACCAAACACTATGTAACAGATGTATCTTCCTACTGATGTTAAACTTGGGTTCTATTAAATTATTTTGCATTCCCTAAACCCATATAGTCAAAGTAATTCAACAAATATTGGGGTGCCTGTGTGGCTCAGTCAGTTAAGCATCCAACTCTTGATCTCAGCTCAGTTGATGATCCCACTGTTTGTGGGCTCAAGCCACACATCAGGCTCTGTGCTAATGGTGCAGAGCCTGCTTGGGATTCTGTTTCTCCCTCTCTCTCTTGGTCCCGCCCCCACTCATGCTCTTTCTCTCTCTCTGAAAACAAATAAACTTTAGAAAAAAATACTTATTAAGTTCTGCTATGTTTCATACATTGTTATAAATACTTGGAATATGGTAGTTCACAAGAGGACAAAATCCTGTTCTTATAATACTTTACTCTTAGTAGAAGAAACTACACAATAAAAGGAAGGAAGGAATGAACGAAGGAAGGCAGGAAGGCAGGAAGGAAGGAAAGGTGATAATAAATGAAGAAAAATAAAATAAATAAGATAGAAAGTGACAAGACAAGATGATAGGACTGAGGAGTCGCTATTTTAAATAAGGTGATCCAGGAAGACTCTAAGGAAACAAGGTATGGACTCAATTCCAAGTAAATTTCTTGAAAAGGGAATGTAAGAAAGAACACTTAAGTCAGAAAAGTTATTTCTAGTTCTAACTCTGCCACTGACTCACTTGTGTCCTTAGGAAAGTCTGAACGTCCTTTCAAAAATAAGGAGATTGGGCCCATCTCTCTGTTCATTCATTCCACCCACATTTAATGAGCATGTTTCATGGTCCAGTCCCATTCAAAGTGCCAAAGATAAAAAGATAAATAAGATTTTGTCCCCACTTTCAAGGAGCTTCCTATAAGGGAAAGACAGCTCTGATAATTACATATAATACTCTGTGATAATTATAATAACAGAAATGAGAACAAAAGCTCTGAAGAGCACAAACGAGGAAGCCATGCCTAAGTATTTTTGCAGTTCTACAACTCAGTGGCTCTGAATCTACTTTGAAGAGTGTGGTACTAAATGGCCTTAGAAGAGCCTTCCCCTAGATGATAATACCCCAACTTTGACTCACTGAAGTCAGTTCTTCAATAAAATGCTCACTTCACTTTTAACAACCAATAGGAGACCCATCAAGAAAGTCAAGCCTTTCTGCTAAATTTAGAAAATTTTTAAAATTTTAAAAAATTTTGCCAATTTAAAAAAATACACATCTCTGAAAAACTATCATGTTAAACTTTGTAAAATGCCTAAAGGTGGCTGCCATGGAGCGTAGGGGCACCTTGACTTAGCAACCTGAGGAAAGGCCAGCCATTTCAGAGAGTAGGAGCAGGAGGACAACTGTACCTTGACAACTTGATTCATTCGTCTCTGGCTGATGATAGGCTCAGCTGAAGCACAGGGAGCTCTGAACTAGACAGTTTTCTTTACTCACCCAAATGACCACTTTCAAAAAATGTGTGTAGTAGTTGTTGATATATGCTCATCTCTGCACCAAATACGTACGATTTCCCTCTGTCCCTCAGAAAGCTAGCTAAACTTGACTAAGCCCCAGTCTTTGGCCTCCTAATGTCCAGAGGCCTCCCTGTGGCTTCAGGGAGCATACAGGACTCTCTGCCTTGTGTAACTCTTACTCCACAACCCAGCAGAACACACACTGTCTCAGTTCTCACTTGTGTTGATTTTAGTGCAAACCTCAGCCCATAAATAAGTTTTTCCAAAGCCAGTCTACACACACACACACACACACATACAATTCATTCCAACCCAAGCATTTGGTGAATTAAAATCTTACTGAAGATTTTCAAGTAAGGTCAGAGGAAGGGTTGACACCAAGTACTTACAGCCTTCCAGCCTGCCTCTCATGGCCCCCTTCATCCTGCATTCCTTCCCTGTCCTTCTTCCATCATCTCTCCAGAGCAACAGACAGGATATCCCTCTCTTTTCATGCAGAACATACACTTTCACCGTCAGGTCCACTCTGGAAGGTCTGTTTTTTACCCCAAGCTTCCACCAAAGCATTTCCTTCAAATAAATGTGGCATCTTTCCTAAGAAGAATTCTGATTGATAAAATAAGCTCCTTTTGTTTCATTAAGAGTTATGCAAATAAAACAATTCCAGAAGAGCAAGCAGATGTCACCCAGACCAATGTTATTTGAAAACTACAACAGAAGGGACTACATGAAAATTCTTAAAGATAAACTATTAACTAGTAACAACCAAGTCTCAATTATTTGAAGTCATTTACCACAGCTGTATTCTTTTAACAAATGTGTACCAAATGTCAGCTTGAGAATACTTAACTACCAGTCCCTATTTCACTGGACTCCATATTCACAAAAGGAAGATTGACAGATGTAGAATAATGTCAGAGAGTAATAAGTCCTGTAAAAAATGAAAAAAATAAAAAAAAAAAAACGTAATGGAACTTGGCTAAAGAGCTTGTATAACCCACTGAAGTATAGGAATACAAAATTAAACAACAATCCACCAGCAAGAAATTCCTAAGCAACTGTGAGAACTATGCCATACAACATTTCTTTTCCCTCTTAAAGACAAGAAAATCTATAAAACCCTACATTCCTAGTCCTTGAAGAGATTCAACAACTGTCTGATAACACCACAGTGAAGTCACACCTCTCACATTTACATGGATTTTACAGTTAGTAATTAAGCACACAAATAACTTGGAGTCTAAGGATGCAGTTTATAAACCTGTGTAGCATAAGCTAAAAGTCTGTCCCTTAGAAACTAAACTTGAAATAATTACTAATGCAGATATTGAGTGTTCTCCATTGTTGTTATACTAGCTCTGTTACAAGTAACCAGTCTAATGTGGACTAGAGCGTGGAGAAAGTCATCTGGATCAGGGCAAGGCCAGAGTCAGTCTGAGACATTAAGATACATAAACAAAATAAAACAGCAATTCCTTGGATACCCCTGTCTAAAAACTCCACCAATACCCTGGTAAAATGGTGTGAGATTAACCCCAAAACACACTGAGGTTCTACCTGTATTGTGTTCCAGGTATGTGCACATAGAGTAGTAGCCTTCGCATCATGGCAACAACCCTATGGGTGATTAACTGAGAGAGTTGGTAAGGAAGGAAATAAAATTAATGATAGGTTCATACCTTAAACATTATTACTTAATCTTAAAACATATCTATATATTCATTTGTTAATCTTTTGTAATAGGACCAAGAGTGAAGTGTAGGTCCTCTGATTAGGATTCTATAAAGTCTTGCTTATGTTCACTATACTCATTATGCTTCAACTACAACTTCTAATTTGTTTCTTTAAAGTAGAATAACTTAAAGGTGATTACAAAGCATCTATATGATCTGTAGATTTTTATAATTTCTTCCAGTTATTTACAGTCATCTCATCCACATTTTTTATAAAACAAAAAACTTATAGAGACTTGATATTATCAAGCCTTTCCAAAGCACTCAGATTAGCTTTAGTAGAAACAATTCTTTTTAATTTTTATATTGGTACTTCATCAATTATGTAAGAGTTGTGATATTTAATTGAATTATGTAATTACAATGATAAGTACAAGTGGCATAAACAGGTTGGGAAACAAACACAACAGGTGCTTGGTAACATTAATTGACCTGGTGTGAGTGTCCTGAAAGCCAGCCTACCAGCTACAAGCGTTCAAAGGGCCTTGGGCTCAGTCAGTAAGTCCTTGAGTGAATGGAGAAGCAGGTTAAGTGGAGCTTGGATAAGAGATTCTGTGGTATATACATGTGCATGTACAAACATAATCTCTCCTGCTTGAGTGCTCCACTCCTTATCCCCTCAGAAAAAAAAGAAAAATGCCTTCTCATTCCCTCTTGACTCAGCTTCATGCATACAGAGAAAAAAGTCATGGGATATTTCAGTACTCCCATGCTATAACTGCTAAATCTTTGGCTAAATAAAGTAGTGAGGTAAAAAATGCAATAGGAATAGCTTAGACTTTGAAAGGACAACAGCAGGGCCAGCTTTCACCTCAATGGAACAGGAATAGCTACAATGTTTTCCTGCCTCAAAATATCACCTCCACAAGTACTGAAGTCATTTACATCCATGTTTATTGACTCAGGCTTATTGTAAAATGAAGAGAAAGCTAATCTGTTCTACATAATAAAGTAGTTGACTTTTTCTTTTCCAACTTCCTGGATCATCCCAAGAGATAAGGGGACTGAGGGCCCTGGACCTGGGAAAAGAGGAGAAAAGAGATAAGTGGCCTGGAATGAAAACTTATCTAGTAGCAGTCAGAGGATGAAAGACGAGGTGGCCAAAGAGCTTCCTGGCTCTGGAGAAGACTTGAAAACTTCAAGTCAGTGATGCTGACCACATTTATTTAATGTATTAACTTGTCTGTGCAGTGATGGATGTACCACTCCTCAGATTCCCCAAAACCTTTCATCAAAGTCTATGACTGTATGTAACACCTTTGTTGATAGTGCTTTGGGTACAGCACTGTTTCCCTGGATAGAGCAACACAAGCTTGAAGGAAACAGAAGCTCCAGGATGTAAAACCCCGAACAGGAACAGAGAATCAAGCAAAGGTAAAAATTTGAAACAAGAGGTGACAGGTCCATTGGGATAGCCATAGACACATGGGGCACTGTTTGCGACACCATAAGCAGACTGTGCCATCAAGATGCTTACAGTCTTATCAAGGAAAATTGTATGTGTCCATATGACATATTAACATAAGAAGAGTAGATATCATGTGCTCATATGAATGACAAGTTGCATGTGGGGTGCAAGTTACACACTAAACAGACGGCAGTACCAACTGAAAAGTATAAAATAGGTTATAAAAGAAAGGACATGATTTGATTTGATGATGTCCCTATCAAAAACTATTGTTTACATCTAGAAGAAAATACTAACATTGAAAAAGCAGGGTACTTCCTTGGGCACCACTGCCATCACTAGTTATTTCTCTGAGAGGCATGACATACATGAATAATTTCCACTGTTGCAAATTTGGACACATTCTCCACATTGATTTTTCCTCTAAAAGTTTAGCTTACCAATATCAGAAATGGATTTATATATGTCAATAAGCAAGTGTTCCAATATGCATGGATTAGGCCAAGAGGCTCGTGGTCATTACTCATATTCCTCAGATGCATGTCCTGACAGGAAGCACAGCTTCCTTGTCACGGTCAACTCTCTCTGCAGTGGCCCACAGTGGTCCACAGTGGCCCTTTCCACGGTGCTTGGGCTGCAGTGCCCTGTAGGGCAGAGATACACATAAAATGGATATGTGGAGCCTGCATGGGCTCAGGTCAATCCAGCTTGGAAAGTCCCAGAAAGACACCCGAAAACATCTGTGCAACTGAATAATTCCTAAGCTTCACAGATTTCTAAACAGATAAAATTTAACCATTCCATTCTGCACAAATGTATTGACAAAGAATAAAATGAGAGACTCAAAGGAAGTTTCCAGTATGGATCCTTGGGTAAGTCTGCCCACTCCATCGTTTTCACACGCTTCAAGTAATTATTACTGACTGCAGGAAAGGAAAATGGTTTCCTCAAACCATTTTCCCCCCACTCATCTGCTGTCAGAAAGGTCATTATGATGGAAGATGTGTCTACAGAACTGCACAGGATAGAACAAAACATGGCCCTGCTACCAAAAGGCAATAGTTCATCCACATAACGGAATATGAATTCCCTGTTATCCATTCCAATAGTATGCCTTAGATTGTTACACACACATGATGGAACGAGAGATAAGGTGTACACACACATGCTGTGTCCTTCATGTACATCCACACATTTGATTTTAAATGAAAAGGTCTTAATGTCATGTTTTAGCCCATATTTTTCTATACCTTTCATAGTCCTGATTTTGAACTTTCCCTTCAACATGCTATATTTATCATCCTTAAAATGTAGGGGATACAGAGCTAGCAGTAACACTCAGTCATTTGGAGCATGCATTGTAAGTTACAGAGAAAATAGAGGTTCTGGTTTATTATGCTGAAGCTGTAAAGCCACGAATACAAAATATGGCTGGCAGTCAACTTGCTTTATTCTTCTTTTAACAACTTACTAACAGTGTGTAAATATAAAAGCAAACTTTGATTTTTCCATCAGAGCTCTCTGAAATGGATACTAGAGTGCATTTAACATTGTGACCAGAAATATTGAAATTTGACAGCTGAGAGGTTAAAGGTCTCAAATTTATACATCGAGGTGTTTGTTCCTGTCATCATCCCAGCAGCTTCCTCAGAATAACCCCTTTTGCTTACTGAACCTTTGAGAAACAGAGAACATTAAGTAATACATTGTGGCAGATGTCCTGGGATTTTGCTCCCACCAGGAAGCAAGCCATCCTAAGCTCACTAAAAGAATTCTAGGGATATGAAAGGACATCCTTGCAACCTTTAACTATTGTGTAGAAAAATCTCCTATTGTTTAGGCCCATGGTCTAAATGTGTTACCCTAAACTCCTGGATTTTGTGCTTGGTTCCGCACATACCTCTCATCTGACACTTCCTTCTGCTGAAATTCTATTTGCTGACAGAAAATGATCACTTGAGCTCTTCCCTAAAAGATGGGAATACTATCTCACTCCAGCAAAATTTATCTTTAGGACAAATACTCCCTTCCATCTCACTTCCCGTTTCATTGCCTATCTCCCCTTTCAAGTAGCATTCCAACCTTCACCCCCATCTCCCAATGTACCTAGACTGTCCTGTCCTCCATGCTAGCCAGCTGATCAGAATCCACACTGTTGGTATTGAGAAGATCTGGGTCTACCTCAAAATCTTGACTCTTCAAATGCATAAATCCAGCAGCCAATTTGCAAAATATGTAGCAGTAATTTCTCCAAATAGAATAGGAATGAACTCTAGTAAGAGTCATAAAGGAACAAGGAGACAACTGTCATAATAGCTCAAATGTGTTAAGTATTTATCTGGCCTCATTCGAAGTGGATCACACGTGGTAACTCATTTAATCTTCACAACAGTCCCATTAGGCTTATGTCATTTTATCCCTTCTCCCTTTTTGTTTTTTAACAGAAAAGAACAAAATGAAAAAGATTTTTTTTCTTAAAGATGCCTTAAGATAAAGATTCTGGGTAGTCTGCCAGACTCTCCCACCAAAGAGGGATGTGACTGACTCCCATTACAATATGTACAGTTAAATGTCATGAATCTTCAAGATAACTTGCAAACTGTTGAAGCTTAGAATGGAAGGCCTGGGACACCAGGGTTCTGCCACAAACCCATTTTTAATAAAATATACTTCATTAAGAATTTAATGTGTTATCCCTCCCAGGGATATCTGTCATCTAATAGTATCTAATAGTAGAGGGATTAATAGTCAAAGATTGAACATTAGGTTTATCACCTTTCGGCAAAAAAGAGAGACATCTTTGTATCCTTTCAAACTATGCTACACCAAATAACCATTTCTCTATTTGTGAATAAGGCCTTAACTGGTTGAAGTGAGACAAAACAGGCAGGCCTGACTCAACACAGTCTGTCCCCCTGCTTCCAGGTTTTTCAGAAGGAAAGCACAAAAAAAACATATTTGAACAGCTAGGAAATAAAACATAATTATTTTTTAATGTATAGAGGATATTTGAGAATTGCCCCATTAATGCTACATCAACAAGAAAAACCTCAAAACATTTCCTTCAAACTTGAGCCTGCATCAGAATCAACTGGAGGGGTTATTAAAACCCAGACTACTGGGCCCCAAATTATAGTTTCTGATTCTGCATTTCTAACAAGTCCCCGGGTAATGCTGATGCTGCCGGTCCAGTGACCACACTTTGAGAAACAATACTTCTTACCAGAATACGGGAAGAATGTGCTAGGTTTCTCTAGATGCTTGGGGATAAACAAAAAAAGCTGATAAAGGTTTAGTTCTAGCATTAATTCTCAGAGTAGGTTTCAGCATCAAATATGCTGTAAGCTCTTATAACGTGCCAAACTCTATGCTAGGCACTGAAGGAGACATAATGAAGGAGACAGACAGTGCATCACACTCAGACAAGTAGCCTTGGGAAGAGCTTCTCACCAGGAAAGGGTCAGACCCACTGGCACTACAGAGTCACACTGGGCAAGCCACCAAGGCATGCAGGGCTGGAGGCCCCCAGGAATGTAGGCAGTCAGATGAGCATCAAAACAGGGAGAGAACTCTGCTGCTCAGACACACAGCCTCCACTGGGGTACTCAGGGCTGGGCAGAGGGGGAAGTACCCACAGACACGCAGGCACACACATACACATCCCTCAGAAACTGTGCAAAACAGAGGAGGTAGATAGAAATGATCCCTTTGGGTAAGGCCAGACCAAGGGTGGTCAGTTTTATTTCCCTCCAAAGAAATTGATATTGATATGAACTCCCCCAAACCTAAGCAGAAGCATAGCATAAAAGGGAAAAAATGCTACAAATAAATAGGTATTTTATGTGTCTGCCATGAAACACCTGCATAAAAGAGAAAAGGGACAAAAATCTATTTTACACCTCAAATTTAAAGATTTTACATTCCCTTCAAGTTTTTATATTAGAGCCCAGACTTGGCATTTTATACATGTGGCCCACTCTTTATAGCTCTCTGATAAAATAAATGTGAGGAAAAAAACAGGCTAGACAAGTTACCACATTGCCCCTTCCTCATATTTTGTGAAAATTATCTTTTCTCAGACTCACAAAAGTCTCAAACTCTGCATGATTTACTAGGAGGCTTTGGAAGCCAAAGCTTTTGTGGACCATTCAGCCAAGGCATATGCGCTCAAGTTTTTCTTAGCTCATCCACAGGTACCAGATACATCAGCCCTCTCAGAAGAACACAGCTATACTGTGTGATGTTTTGAATAATCTGGGATCACTCTTTGGCCCTCATTGTGTACTCTAAAGATAAATAAATAAAACTGCACAAAATCTTCAGCAGCCATAAAATCTATTACCTAATTCCCATCTATGAACAACAAGCTAATAAGCTAATTGATGTCTTAATACCAGCTTTCCTGATTTTTGGAACGAAAGCCCATCCACTAGGTACCAGCATCCCTTCCCAAAAAGGCACAAATTCTGTTAATTCCCACATGTCATAGCTTCTTTGGGTAACACCTTTTCCCATAAACCTTAAGACTTGTTATTAAGATGCCTACAGCCACCATTTTATATGGCAACTTGGAAGCAAGCCTCTCACTGAATGACTATTAAAATCTCTTGGGTCAATAGGTCCTCCTGCTTCCCTGGCAGATAGAGTAAAAAAAGATGCCATGTTTTCCTTGGCTATCTAATGACTCTCTAACTGCTGGTTTGTTTCCATTTTCAGTCTGGCACAAACGAAAAGGCTTGCAGCCCCTTCCATGGTTGCCTGAGCTCACGAACCACCATGCAAAGGCAGCAATTTTTCATTATTGATAAAATGTAATGTCATAATGTCATGGCCTTTCAGGTCATCATCTTGGTAAGTCAGCAATGACATTATCACGTTTTATAATGATAACAAATGGCCATAATGTTTGCATGTCATTTTCATTGGCTTCTTCGGAATTTTCATTTGACTCCGTCAACAGATGGAACTTACTAGCAACTTCGTATGTCTTCTTCCTTAGATCTGCTCAAGGCTAACAGTAAACTCTGCATGAAGCAAAGCTCAGTTAAAGCACAACAGTTACTTCCCCCCTTTTGAATGAATGTTTTACTTTTAGAAAAGAAGAATTTTTGCAGAGGGGCACCTGGGTGGCTCGGTCAGTTGCACGTCTGACTTCGGTTCAGGTCATGATCTCATGGTTCGTGGGTTCGAGCCCCATATTGGGCACTGTGCTGACAGCTAGGAGCTTGGATCCTGACTCAGAATCAGACAGCCTGCCTCTCTCCCTCTCTCTCTGCCCCTCCCCTGCTCGTACTCTGTCTCTGTGTCTCTCTCTCAAAAATAAATAAACACTGGGGTGCCTGGGTGGCTCAGTTGGTTAAGCATCCGACTTCAGCTCAGGTCATGATCTCATGGTCTGTGAGTTTGAGCCCTCGTGTCGGGCTCTGTGCTGACAGCTCAGGGCTTGGAGCCTGCTTCGGATTCTATGTCTCCCTCTCTTTGCCCCTTCCCCAGCTCACACTGTGTCTCTCTTTTTTGAAAATGAACATTAAAAAAAATTTTTTTTATAAAAATAAATAAATAAATAAACATTAAAATTTTTTTTTTAAAAAAGAACTTTTGCAGAATGTATTTGTACTTTTGGATTTGGGCATGTAAATGCATTAAACATATCTACTCACTATTCATTCATGAACTCTCACTAACCCCTTTCTTTTCTGTCCAGGCCTGCACTTCTCTAATCTGTCTAGTGATCTTTGAGTGCTGTGTTCTGCCTGCTTCACAGCAATCAGAGAACATTAATTGGTCTAAATGATAAGAATCATTCATGGGGCACTTATTTCCATATATTAGCTTTCTGACCCCCCTCCTCCCTATGAAAGTGGAAACATTTCATTGTCTGAACCCAGAACTAAAGCTATCATTCCTTAGAAAGCTTTTTTTTTTTGTAATTCATTGACAACAGAGTAACAAATAGAGTAGAGCTAGAACAAATTCACACTCCAGTCCTAAAAATGCCAAGTCTAAAACACACTTGAGAGATCTCAAGAAATGTTTTAGAATTCATTTAGCACTTCATGAGGAAGGAAGAAAAAGAAGAGAGGAGGAAAATTCTCACTCATGAGCTCTCCAGCCTAGGATATTTTTATATGTATCATCTCGTCTAATTTTCACAACCCCCTCAAAATAAGAATCATTCTCTGCTTTTAACAGATGAGGAAACAGGCTCAAGGAGATTACAAATCTAAAGAGTCATGAAACCAGTATCCAGATCTAGCAGTTTTGACTCCAAAACCCATGAGCTTTCCATTGCACAAAACTCCCAAAACAGGTATTCCACCACCGAAGGAAGAATCAAATCTTCCAGCCAGTCCCAAATAAAATCATCATACATTCAGAGAACTGAGAGATATGAGTAGATTTCAGATGTAGAAACTCTTTATGTTGCCATTAATACATCCATTTAGACTGTTATTGGTACCACAGACTCAGAGCAGGCACATCTTAATTGAGTTAATGGCTTCAATGCATCTTTGTGATTCCTCATTGATGTCCTTTCCACATTATTCAGTAGATTTCACTATTGTCATTGAAAACTGGGCCAAATTAGGTAGTTTCATCAGATTTGTAGATCAGCCCTTTAGCTGACACAATAAAACCATGTAAAAGAGTATATAATGGTGTTAGTATGAGAGCTTCCCATACCTGTTCTAGTCAATCAGAGGAGGCACTTATTACCACTTCCACTGAAAATAACAAACATTTCTATAGACTTTACTGTTTACAAAGCATTAACCATTATACTATTCCATTTATCCTCACAGCAACCCCCTGTGAAGATAAAGAAACAGATTACTTGATTTGTCCAAGTTCATAGAGACACCAAGTGATAAAAATAAGATACAAAGGTCTTCTGACTCAACTGTCCATGCTTTTTCCACTCTTCCAAGGTCTTTAGTGTATTTAGGTAAAGTGATTTCCAAAAGTAATGCACCAGTATTCAGGGAAAAATCAGCCCTTCCTCTGAGGGGCAGGTCAGGCAAACATCAGGACCTCATAGCAATAGAAGACTTCTGGAAATGGAAGGATAGTATGAGGGAGTGTAGAGGAAAGACTTCCAGAGAATGAGGATTAACAAACTGTTCTATCTAATAAATTATAAGTACATATTGGAGAAGAGGAACGACTTCTCTTCACTCCTCTTCATTCACTCAGGAGATCCTGTGAGTTTCCTCTTCACTTTCATTTGTTCATTCATTCAACATACATTACTGAGCACCTTCTTTAGGCCAACATTATGCCAAGCACTGAAGATACAATAGTGAGCGAGACATACATGAACATGCCCTCATGGACTTCACATTTGTAAAGATGAGATTGCCAATAAACAACTAATATCATGACAAATTATCTCACTACCATTGATATACATGAAGATCAATTGTGAGAACAGAGTATTATAGGAGAATTCAACCAGGCCCAAGGAGTTAAGGAAGACCTCTCTAAAGATAAGACACTTACATTGACATTTGAAGTATTAGAGTACACGTCACAAGGCAAAACATTAGGGAACCAAGGGAATTTTCCATCCTTGCCTCTGTTTTTAAAGTTCCTTACTGCTTGGTTTACCTGGCTTTATTAGCCAAATACCATGGCTATCTTAATGGATACCATCTAAACCTTAATTTAGCACTTATCTGGTCTAACTCACTGATAATTTGGAGATCTGTGTATGTGTAACTTTGACAGGTCAGAGGCAGCCTGAAGGACATGCTTGATGATTTTCTGCCAAGTATGGTTTTAAATCATAGCTAGTCTGGAAGTTGCTACACTGACTATTGCTCTTTCTCTTTCCTCTCTCCTTGTATGGCTCCTCATACGGAAATTGATATGCCCCTCTGCACACTAAGTCATACAAAAAACTCCACATTCCCTACCTTCTTCTCTTTCCTTTTACTATTTTTCATACACTACTATGAACTGAATTATGTCCCCCCAAAAATTCATATGATGAATATCTATTCCCCAATGTGACTATATTTGAAGATAGGGCTTTTGGGAGGTACTTAAGGTTGAATGAGGTCATAAATGATAGCCTTAATCCAAATGGGCTGGTATACTTGTAAGAAGAGGAGGAGACACAAGAGAACACATTCATTCATTCTCTCATTCTCTCATTCCCTCCCTCCCTCTCTCTCTCTCTCTCCCCACCCCACCCCGTGTGTGTGATGTGTGTCCCCACCCATGGAGAAAATGTCATGTAAAGACACAATGAGAAGACAGCCATCTGTAAGCCAGGAAGAGAGATTCACCAGAAATTAACCCTAGTAGCACCATGATCTTGGACTTCAAGCCTCCCAACCTGTGAGAAAAAAAAAAAAAAAAAATCTGTTGTTTAAGACACCCAGACTGTGGTATTTTGTTAGGACAGCCCAAAATGACTAATACAGATATGAAAACAAAAATCTACAAGGTATAGCACATCCATTAGAAGTATTAATAGAACTGTATGTGAGCATTGCAAAGGTGGTGACTGCACAATTTGTACTCCTAGCTCTGGTACCTAAGAAGAGGAAATGACAGTGACTTGTGGAAAAAAAATTATTGTGGAGGTTGTCCAGATAGGAAGGCTATGAACTTGCACAGGCATCACAGCATCTTTGCGATAAATGACAATTTCAAATGTCTGTTCTAAAGCCCTGTTTTTAAAACATATTCACCATATTCTGTAATTATGTATCCCAAGAAGAAGATACAGACGCTTCCTGAAACAATTTTGGAATGGTTTATATCAGACTGAATAGACAGTCACCTAATTACTAGGAGCAACCTCTTTGCCTAAAGACAAAGGTGGGAAAGCCATTGTTTTCTAATAAGGGATTTATCTGGAGAGGAGGAAAGCTTTCAAGGAAAGTCAAGACTTTGATAAGCCTTTCAGATTTGGCAAACCAAATCTCATGGAAATTTATATTTATACTCTTTGTGGCCATACAGATACCAGATGCTATGATTTTCCTTTTTCAACTGTAGGCACATTGGAAGGAAAGGATCCAAACCTTCCAAGTTGATCTGTAGTTCTAGAAAGGGAATTGCAGTCTTTCTTTGGGTTAACCTAAAAGCAGACACAATGCTTTACTTGAGATTAAGTAGTCATCTTACAAGATTTCTAACAACATTGAGCAACCTGAAGGAAAAAGGTATTGTATCAGTCAGTTATATCCAATAATGTTGTGTAGCAGACGACCCTAAAATTCAGTGACAGTAGACAATAAATATTTATTTCTCACTCATGAATCAGTCTACTGCAGTTTGGCTGATCTAAGTTGGCCTCAACCACAGATTGGGTTCAAGTCTCTAATTCTCCTTGGACAGTGGCTACTTAGACATATTACTCTCGTAGGAAAAGTTAAAAGCAAAAGAAGGCAAGCACGACTGCAGAAAAACACCTACAGCCTTTTCTTTAAGCCTTGGTCAAAACAAATCATAAACCAGTCCCAAAATCAAGGTGCAGGGAAGCATCCACCACTTACCATGCAACCAAAACAAATCATATGGCCAAGCCCAACATCAATAGGACGAGAAAGTATACTCCTTCCATGGGGGCAGGAGGAGGAAGAAAGGAGAGAATATTTGCTTAACTATAATCTAATTAGTCACAGAAATGTTACCTATATTTTACACATAAGAAAACTGAGGTCACTTGCTCCAAGTACAGAGTTAGGAGTTGAATCAAGTTCTATATTTTTCCAAACTTCATATTCTTTTAATTCACTTGAT
The DNA here is from genome assembly GCF_046562875.1 of Panthera onca. Classification (NCBI taxonomy): domain Eukaryota; kingdom Metazoa; phylum Chordata; class Mammalia; order Carnivora; family Felidae; genus Panthera; species Panthera onca. The sequence continues at coordinate 51,251,350 of NC_138344.1, forward strand.
ACCCTCCAGGTAACAGAAGAGAAAATATAAGGGGCACCTGGGTGGCTCAGTCGCTTGAGCGTCCAACTTCAGTTCAGGTCATGATCTCACAGTTTGTGAGTTTGAGCCCCACGTCAGGCTCTGTGCTGACAGCTCAGAGCCTGCAGCCTGCTTTGGATCTGTGTCTCCTTCTCTTTCTCTCTGCCCCTCCCCCACTTGTGTTCTGTCTCTCTCTGTCTCTCAAAAGTAAATAAATGTAAAAAAAAATTTTTTTGAAAGAAGAGAAAATATAAGGAAACATTGTCACAGAGGTGATAGACAACAATGGATTAAAGAGACATGTTTATAAACTAAGACCAAGGAATGCCTAAAAGTAGGAACAACACATAGAAGTTAGTCTACCCATGAATAGACACTTTTCCAAAGAAGACATCCAGATGGCTAACAGACACATGAAAAGATGCTCCACATCACTCATCATCAGGAAAATACAAATCAAACCCACAATGAGATACCACCTCACAGCTGTCAGAATGGCTAACATTAACAACTCAGGCAACAATAAATGTTGGTGAGGATGTGGAGAAAGGAGAACCCTTTTGCACTGTTGGTGGAAATGCAAACTGGTGCAGCCACTCTGAAAACCAGTATGGAATTTCCTCCCAAAGTTAAAAATAGAACTACCCTATGACCCAGCAACTGCATTACTAAATATTTACGCAAAGCATACAAAAATGCTGATTCAAAGGAGCACACACACCCCAATGTTCATGGCAGCACTATCAACAATAGCCAAAATATGGAAAGAGCCCAAATGTCCATCAACTGATGAATGGAAAAAGAAGACGCGGTATACAGGGGCGCCTGGGTGGGTCAGTCAGGCGTCCGACTTAGGCTTAGGTCATGATCTCGCAGTTTGTGGGTCCAAGTCCCACACTGGGTTCTGTGCTGACAGCTCAGAGCCTGGTGCCTGCTTCGAATTCTGTGTCTCCCTCTCTCACTGCCCCTACCCTCTGTGTCTCTCTTTCTGTCTCAAAAATAAATAAACATTAAAAAATTAAAATAAAAAAAGATGGGGTATACATGTGTAATGGAATATTACTCAGTGATCAAAAAGAATGAAATCTTGCCATTTGCAACAACACAGATGGAACTAGAGTGTATTATGTTAAGTGAAATAAGTCAAGCAGAGGAAGAAAAATATCATATGATTTCACTTATATGTAGAATTTAAGAAACACAATAGATTAACATAGGGGAAGGGAAGAAAGGATAAAATAACAGAGAGGGAGGCAAACCATAAAAGACTCTTAAACATAGAGAACAAATAGGGTTGCAGGAGGAGAGGTGGATGGGAGAATGGGGTAAATGGGTGATGGACATTAAAGAGGACACTTGGGATGAGCACCAGGTGTTATACGTAAGTGATGAATCACTAAAATCTAGTCCTGAAACCAATACTACAATATATATTAACAGGAATTTAAATTTAAAAAAATTAAAAAAAAGAAATTAATCTACCAAACACAGTCATTTCATCATTCAAAAAATATTACTGAACACCCACAAGGCACTAAATAGGCACTAGAGAAAGCCAGGATTGTCACTCTAAATAGGCACCTGTGAGTATTAGATGACAGTTAAAAGGAGCCAAGCTGGACAGGCTGCATCTTTCTAGATCCTTTTGAGGACCTCTTGTTATATGTACTCCTTGCCATCTAACTGCCCCACCCTACCAGGCCTGACCACCTAATGCCTATTCCCCCAAGCCCTCCTCCACAACCAGCCAGCTCAGTACCTTAAAGCAACCCAGACCTCCTTCCACCAAGACCAAGCACGACAAGACCATTCTGACAGGTGGCCCATCACTGGAATAACTTCTTAAACCATCCATCACTTTCTACCCCATTTATCTTAACTTTCCCTACTACAGTTTTCTTGCTGCCCCTCCTATCACCACACTGTTACCTTATATTTATACACACCTCACCTCTCCTGACGATAATCTCTGCTGGTTCAACAATAGTGACTGTCTCTCCATCACAATAATAAATTCTTGGATTACTTCATGTAACCATATAATACTCAAGTACCTTACAGTCCAGTCCTGCATGAAATAATTTAAATATTCATTGAAGTTGCCCAGACTTCACCCATAACACCCAGCAAAGGTTATTAAAATCCTTTCACCATCATTTTCTTCCCATTAGTAAGGTATCTGTCCCTAAAATTTCTTTACTTTCTTTAACCCAAACTCTCCCCCAAAATTCATGGGTATCTAGTCCCTACCGATTCTTTTTTTTTTTTTTTAATCTTTCCTTTCCCTTTATCCTTTTGTTCTGTCAGTGCTCAAGGGCCCATTCAATGAGCCAGGTGCCTTCCAGCCTCAGAGTGTTGGCCTGACTGTTCTCTCTGCTCTGAAATGCTCTTTATCTAGACATGCACCTAGTTCACTCTTGCCTCTCTTTCAGGCCTTTGCTAAAATGCCACCTGCACTGTGAGCCCTTCTCAGATCACCCCAGGTAAAATTGGATGTTCTTAACCTACAATCTCTACCTCTAACCTCCTTCCCTGCTTTCTCTATTTCCATAGCACTTATCACCATCTGACATATATTTTAATTTATCTTCTGTCTTCCCTCTCTAGAGTGCGAGCTCCATAAAGGAAGGGCTGTTGTCTGTTTTATTTCCTGCTATATCCCCAGCACACTGCCCAGTACATAGTGGGCTTTCAAAAATATGTATTTACTCATTATTATTATTATTCTGTATAATAAAGGACCAAAAAGAAATTGGCAAAATTGAGGGTGGTGGGGGAGATGAAGAAGAAGACAGCTGTGAATACTCAGCATGTAATATCTTTTCTTTCTTTCACTCTTTCACAGTATACCATTGTCCTTGGTCTAACTTAGCCCCCAAGATCCTCCCACTTATATAGGCACCTGCCCAGCCGCTGTCTCTGGGCCACCCCATAACCATTGTGTCACTCCATTCCCTCACATCTTCCCCAGTGATCTGAACATACTCTGTTTCACTCTCTAGAAAACCAGGAAATCCTTTCATCCACTTTTGATACACTCAGTCTACAGTTCCAATGATTCCTCATAGTGCATGTGGTGCTGTCTGGGGTTGTTCTTAAAGAACTTCCCATAAAAACAAAGACTTAACCTATAGAATCAATCTCTAATGGTTAGAGATTAGGCTTGTAAATCAAGAAGTACACCTGAGACACCATCAGTCATAGTTCCTCAGCAGAAAAGCAGCTCATCTGCATGTCATGTGAGAGGATTTTTCTGTTTAGAAATGAGGTCACCCAAATAGACCACAGGATCACTGATCTCTGTGATGTGACCATAGAGAGATACCTAAAGTGTTATGCCCTCAAAATGTAATGGCATTAGAGTGTTTCTGAGCACAGACATGTCATGAAATGTGGTTCAGGGATTATCAGTGGATACATATTTTACCCTTGTTCTTCCTAGCTCCCATTTACCATAGATAATTGGGAATTGACTGAATCAGATTAGACAGTAAATAGGCCAGCAATTTATTTCTAATAAAATCAAATCAACACTTATACTCTCTGTCCCTATCTATTCCTTTACACTGTTAGGATAAAATAACACATATATAATATATATGTGAATATACCACTTCAACAGTCAGAATTATAAAATTAAAACATAAAGCAACAAGAAGAAAATGTGGGTAAATACTCATCTGAGGTATGTAAGGGAAGGAATATTTAATCATAAAAAGAAAGGAAGAAACATCAAAGAAAAAGATACTTTATTTCATAAAATATAAAACCATAACTATTATTTGCATCCAATGATGAAAAAGGTTTTATATATCTTACATATAAAGAGTTCCTACAAATCAATAAGAAAAACATAACCACCCTATATACAAAAATAAATGAAATCATGAATAGTCAATGAACAAAAAAGAAAATAAAAAATCATGAGTAAACATGTAAAAAAATGTTTAACCTCACCAATAATCAAGAAAGTACATATGAAAGCAAGATGATGTTTTCTGCCTATAAATTTGCAAAGATTTTTTTTTTTTAATCATTACAGTCAATGGTGAGAAGGATGCAGAAAAATAAATGCTTTTATATAATGCTGCTGGAAAACCAGTGAGCCCTTTCTGGAGGGAAATTTGGCAATTTATATATATTATTTTTTATATAGTAATTTCATCCTTAGCAATATATCCTTTAAAAAATCATCAAAGTTTGGGGCGACTGGGTGGCTCAGTAGGTAAGCATCCAACTTCCACTCAGGTCATGATCTCACGGTTCATGGGTTTGAGCCCTGCATCAGGCTCTGTGCTGACAGCTCAGAGCCTGGAGACTGCTTCGGATTCTGTGTCTCTCTCTCTCTGCTCCTCCCCCTCTCACACTCTGTCTCTCTCTCAAAAATAAATAAACATTAAAAAAAATTTTTTTAAATCATCAAAGATTTACACAAATGTTTATTTATAGTGATGTTTGTGCTGTCTAGGGTTTTTTATATTAGAAATACCCTAAATGCTTAATAATAAAGAAAGGCTAGGTAAATATTGACAGTCATACAGTAAAATACTATAAAACCACTGAAATTATTTAATTGTGGAAGATTGTTTTTTCCAAAAATGACTGCCACAATATGTGTGATTGCATATGCTCTTTCAGAGCCTCACCATTTCCCACTGTGGTAGCTGAATAATGGCCTCCCAAAGATGTCCACGTCCCAATCCCTGGCACTTGTGAGTATATTTTACCTTACATGGTAAAAGGAATTTTGCAGATGTGACTAAGCTAAAGACCTTGAGATGGAAAATTATTCTGGATTGTATAAGTAAGTCCAATGCAATCACAGTCCTTTTAAGAGAGAGGCAGGGGGATCAGAGTCAGAAGAGAAAAAAAAGAATGTAATGATGAGCACAGAGGGTCACAGCCAGAGATTTGAAGATGCTACAATGCTGGCCTTAAAGACAGAAGGGTCATGGAACCAAGGAGGGCAAGCTGCCTCCCAAAGCTAGAAAAGACAAGGAAATGGATTGTTCCCTAAAGCCTCCTAGGACACCTTGATTTGGCCCAGTGAAACTCATTTCAGAATTCTGACCTCCAAAACTGTAAGATAACAAATCTGTGTTATTTTAAATTTGTGAAGTCAACGTCTCAAGGGGAGAGCTTCTGTGGGCTTTGGGGTGGATTTTTGTGATGGCTTTGGTGATGAGCATGTGGCAGAGGAAGGCTGTGTGATTTCCAAAACTAAGTCCTAAAAGGTGAGTTAGTGCTCACTCTGGCAGCACATACACTACAATTGGAACAATATGGAAAAGATGATCACGGCCCCTGCACAAGCATAACAAAAAAATTCATGAAGTGTTCCATATTTGTATTGTTAAATCACTGTATTGTACACATGAAACTAATATTACACTGTATGTTAATTATAATGGAATTAAAATTTTTAAAAATAATATTTTTTTAAGGTGAGTTAGGTTCAGCCTGGCCTTTCTTTATGGACATCTACTTGTGGAGCCCTGAGCTGCCATGTAAGAAGCATGCTACCCTGAAGCCACTATGGAGAAGACAACACATCTGAGACTGGAAGAAATACCCAAGAAACTAGCTGTTCCAGGCTCCAGCTGTGTGAGTCTTTCCAGCCCATGAGCCAAAAATGTGAGTAATCAAACTTCAGATAATTAGCCCAAGCCTGACTACAAATACATAAAATACCCTGAACAAGCTGAGCCTTGTCAACGGCAGAACCATGAAAATCATAATAAAATTGTTCTGTTGTTTTATGTCATTAGGTTTTGCATTGGTTTCATGCATCAATGAGTAACTAATATATTAATGATAAAGAGAAATGTTCAAAATATAATATTAAGAGAAAAAGTAGGGGCACCTGGCTGTCTCAGTTGGTAGATCATGTGACTCTTGTCTCAGGGTCATGAGTTCGGCCCCACATTGGGTGTAGAGCCTACTTTAAAAAAAAAAAAGCAGTCTAGGGGCACCTGGGTGGCTCAGTAAATTAAGTGTCTGACTTCAGCTCAGGGCATGATCTTGCAGTTCATGGATTCGAGCCCCACGTTGGGCTCTGTGCTGACAGCTCAGAGCCTAGAGCCTGCTTCAGATTCTGTCTCCTTCTCTCTCTGCCCCTCTGCCACTCGTGCGCATGTGCATGCTCTCTCTCTCTCGAAAATAAACATTAAAATTTTTTTTTCACTGAAAACTATAGAAACCTTATGAAAGAAATTGAAGAAGACACAAAAAAATGGAAAAAGATTCCATGCTCCTGGATAGGAACAATAATATTGTTAAAATGTCAATGCTACCCCAAAGCAATCTACATATTCAGTGCAATCCCTATCAAAATAACACCAGCACTCTTCACAGAGCTAGAACAAACAATCCTAAAATTTTTATGGAACCAGAAAAGACCCCGAATAGTCAAAGCAATCTTGAAAAAGAAAACCAAAGCAGGAGGCATCACAATCCCAGACTTCAAGCTATACTACAAAGCTATAATCATCAAGACAGAATGGTACTGACACAAGAACAGACACGCAGATCAATGGAACAAAATAGAGAACCCAGAAATGGACCCACAAACATATGGCCAACCAATCTTTGACAAAGCAGGAAAGAATATCCAATGGAATAAAGACAGTCTCTTCAGCAAGTGGTGCTGGGAAAACTGGACAGAGACATGCAGAAAAATGAACCTGGACTACTTTCTTACACCATACACAAAAATAAACTCAAAATGGTTGAAAGACCTCAATGTAAGACAGGAAGCCATCAAAATCCTCAAGAAGAAAGCAGGCAAAAACCTCTTTGATCTTGGCCACAGCAACTCTTAACACGTCTCTGGAGGCAAGGGAAACAAAAGCAAAAATGAACTATTGGGACCTTATTAAGATAAAAAGCTTCAGCACAGCGAAGGAAACACTCAGCAAAACTAAAAGGCAATCAACAGAATGAGAGAAGATATTTGCAAACGACATATCAGATAAAGGGTTAGTATCCAAAATCTATAAAGAACTTATCAAACTCAACACCCAAAACACAAATAATCCAGTGAAGAAATGGGCAAAAGACATGAATAAACATTTCTCCAAAGAAGACATCCAGATGGCCAAGAGACACATGAAAAAATGCTCAATATCACTCATCATCAGGGAAATACAAATCAAAACCACAATGAGATACCACCTCACACCTGTCAGAATGGCTAACATCACGCCTACACCTGTCATCACACCTGTCAGAATGGCTAACATAACGCCTACAACTCAGGCAACAACAGATGTTGGCGAGGATGTGGAGAAAGAGGATCTCTTTTGCACTGCTGGTGAGAATGCAAACTGATGCATTCACTCTGGAAATCAGTGTGGAGGTTCCTCAAAAAATTAAAAATAGAATCACCCTACGACCCAGCAATTGCACTACTAGGTATTTATCCAAGGGATATAGGTATGCTGTTTCAAAGGGGCACATGCTCCCCAATGTTTATAGCAGCACTATCAACAATAGCCAAAGTATGGAAAGAGCCCAAATGTCCATCAATGGATGAATGGATAAAGAAGATGTGGTATATATACCACATATATATATCCCCACACACACACACACACAATGGCAACCAAAAAGAATGAAATCTTGCCATTTGCAACTACATGGATGGAACTAGAGGGTATTATGCTAAGTGAAATTAGTCAGAGAAAGACAAAAATCATATGACTTCACTCATATGAGGACTTTAAGACACAGAACAGATGAGCAAAAGGGAAGGGAAGCAAAAATAATATAAAAACAGGGAGGGGGACAAAACATAAGAGACTCTTAAATAAGGAGAACAAACAGAGGGTTACTGGAGGGGTTGTGGGAGGGGGGTTGGGCTAAATGGGTAAATCACTGTTGCACCATATGCTAACTAACTTGGATGTAAAATCAAAAAAAAAAATTTAAGTAGTCTATAGACTACCATAAGGATGTGTGTATGTGTGTTTGTGCGTGCATGTGTACAGAGAAAAAACTTGGATGTCACCAAAATATGTTGTATAAAATGGTTATCTCTGTGTGCTGGGTGAGGAAATTAGTATCTTCTACTTTATATTTTTTATATTTCTAAAGTCTATAAAAGAAATATGCATTCCTTTTGTAATCAGGAAAAATATTTTAATCCCTTTAGATCCTACTACTTTCAAATATATCATGATTGCAGAAAGCATATGAGTATATCCAGTACAGGAACACTTACATTCACACATGTATGTACATCCTGAAGATAAAGTCAATAGAACAGGAGAAGGGATCACTTGGTTAATCAGAGTGAGAACATGAACCTTTAAATCCTACTTTTATTCCTCCCTTTCCTATAGGAGAAATGGCAGCCAATATCTTATAATATGGGGTCAAATACCTAATCCTTTTAGCCACTCCCATCTCAATTGTAATTGACTGATGCTACTGGGTTTGGATTCTTTTCTGTGACACAGATAAAAGATTGTCTATAGCTTCTCCCAGGAGAAGGAAAGTAAACCACCTTTTTGAGAATCAACCCTTTCTCTGGGGAGAAAATTCACTAAAATTCACTAGGATTTTGCTGTTCTCTGTGAGTACCTCTGAAAGATGGGACCTGGAGAAGAGTCAGAGGTACAATAAGAAAGTCGAAAGGAGGGGGAGATCCCAGGACTCTGCCACATCCCATTAAATTTTCATGATAACCTTGCAAATAGAACTCACAATCCCCGTTTTACAGATGAGAATATTTAGGTTCAGAAAGGCTAAGCAGTTCACCCAAGTCAAAGAGCTAATAAGTGGCAGAGCTGACCTTCCAATACAAAGTTTCTTATGGTAACACTGCACTTGAATTCCCTTTGCCTCAGTTCCTACCTTCAGCATTGTCATGTGAATTAAATGTTTGAATATATATATCATATGATACGGAATAACGCCTACAACTTGAAAATACCTCATTATCAGTATTAGCTGGCATCTTAATTGTACGACTCAAAGTCACATCGTAAAGTACAAGCAGGCCCTGGGGGGCCTACAACTGTCCTCCTTTCAAAAATCCTGCATTCAGCATCTCATTTTTGAGTGGGGCAGCAGCCTACTTAGCAGTGGTTGTTTTTCCATGAAAACTAAAGCTGGATCTGGAGCCCACAGAGTAGCAGCCTAGTGACCCACCTCAGACACACATTTCCCGTGCTCTTTTTCAAACTGCACAATAGCTCTCACACAGTCCAAGGGCTATCATTAAAAGTCAGCCGCTCTCCAAATGTGTCGATTCCAGTGGCACTGACAAGTGAGGGTAGGAGGCAGGGTTGCTTCCATAAAATAAATGAGGAGGGAAATGGTGTTGGGGTGGGATCTGCCTTCTAAATGCACTGAAAACAGAGGCCCGTCTTTTGGCATTTCCTAAAAGGCCTCTTGAGCTTTCCTTGGCAAGCCTTGAGACTGAGGGTACTTTTAGCTGTTTAAGCCTTCCTCTTCTAACAGGGGTCAAAGGGCTAGAAAGATCTTCTCAAAAGGATAGAGAAGGAATCATTAAAAGGGAGGAGAAGGAAAGTGACAGAAGGTCAGCTTTTTTTTCCTAATGGGTGCGTCCCTGAGGGTCGGGCTCAGTGTCCATGTGTTGCACACAGGCACCCAGCTTCCAGAAACCTACAGCAATTTGATTCACACTTCCCTGAGCAGGAGACCAGAGGAAGCTCAAAGGAGCAGCCTGGAGAGAGTACAGAAATGAGCACAGACAAAAAAGAAATCTGGCTGTGAAAAGTAAATTTCATTGATCAAATTAACTTAAAACAACAGTGATAGTGTTTCAATAGGCCAGAGAAAACAAACGCTTGAAATCTTTATGTGTTTGAGTCTGCCACAAAACTTACTTCTTTCAAATATAAATTTACCCTAAAAATGTTGTTTTTGTTTATCGCATTACATAAAGCTTTATCTAAGGACTAGTTTGGGATTAAAATTCACCTTTACATACAACACAAGCACACAAATAGTGAAGGTTTTCACTGATTTTTAGTCAACAAGCAATAAACTGCATTTGCACCCACACACCTACTCCTAACACCCCATCTGGTAACATTTCCACGTTTCAAGCAAAGAAATCAATAGCAATAATCCGTGAGGGACTCATAGGGTGTATATTTTTTTATCACACTGCCATCTGAAGAAAAAAATTTTCCCTACCTACTTAGAGCAAAAGATTGTTCTTTTTCTATGTTCATATGGAAAACTCGACATTATTATTGGAGGGAGAGAGATTAGAAGGGAAAGGGAGATGAGTCAATTAAAACAAACGTGAGAAAATCCAAACAAGTGTTTTTGACAATATAGGTTCTATTTGAACAACCCAAATGATAATCAGTGCACAAGATGAAAAATCCCAAATCAACCTACAAAATTCAAAATTACATTATGGCTCAGTTTCTAAAGAAAGGACAGCTAAAATGCATATTGATGTAACTTCTCAAAGAGGAAAGCCATCCTGCTTTCAAACTGCTGTGCAGGGAGAAGACACCATACCCGAACCCTGAAATTTAGAACTATGCCATTGCTGATTTTCTGTGCGAGAAGGAAATATGATTCTTTGTTACTGCTCTTATTTATTGCAGACCTTGTCTGGAATCTGGTATTGAAGCCATGCTTGATGAGTTGCCGCCTTGAACTTTCCCACTGATCAATGCTGGTGCTGCTGCTGCATGAAAGAATAGCTTTCCTGAGGAGCCACTATCACATGGGAAACCTAGCAGGCATTTTTTTTAAAATGGCCCAGTCTTGTACGCTTAAGCTTTGGAACATGCCCCCTGAAAAAAAAAAAAAAAAAAAAAAAAAAAAAAAAAAAAGGCAAATGCTGACTGACCATTTGAAAATTGGAATGTTACAATGGCAAGAGGTAAGGTCAAAAGCAGAAATCCTCCTTTCTGTAAAATGATCAGATACCAAGGGATGAAAATGTGCAGGAAAAAGGAAGGCTAATATGAAGCAAGAGGACAGGAATCATATTTCTTCTCAGCAGGGTGACAAATAAAAAGTTGCCTTTATTTTTCTGTGCAAATAAACTTTACTTTAGGAATTGTGGCAATGGTTGGACTCCCATAAAATAGGCTTTATCTGCTCTGGTGACAAGCTAAGGCAGGGAGGGGTTAGTGGCAGGGTAATTGCCATCTTTTCCATTATTTTTGTCAATATTTTTGCTATTTTGTGGTGATATTGCAGGAGAAGTCTAGACAAAGACCATTAAGAATGAGGGCCAAGAGAAAGGGTCTAATCCAATTCTTCAGCAGTTCTTGTGGAAAGTATGTGACACTGGAATAGGCTGGGACAGAGTCTTCAAAAACATGTAAGTCAGTCAGTCTCTGTGTAAAAACCCCAGCCTGTCCACACGCTCTACACTTTAGAGGCTTCCCTAAATGGGATACCCATGGGAAGAAAGTTTCCTTTGAGAAAGAAGTATGGCAAGTCATCAGTAACTGCTGGAAGCTAATGCCTTCAGAAGGATCCCAATGAACAACCAAACACCATGAGAAATTGGGATGACCCATGAACCTCCATCTAGTTTATGAAATGAAACAAGAATGAGATCTGAGCTAAGTTTAGCCTAGTTATCTTCACTCACTGCCATATTCCTGGCCTTTTCATTGGCAATTAAGCATTTTAAACAATTACCAATTCTACCAATTGTGAGGCAATTACATGCTGATTTTAATCTCATCTCCACACTCCAGACACTCCTAACAGTTTCTATTCCTTATGGTCATAATTTGTGTGCATGCCACAACATCCAGTATATACTTCCAGCTGCTCAGTCTAGGCCTTTCCTTCCTTGTACCCTCATGGTTCCTAGCTCTGTGCCTCACATGTAGTAGACAGTCACGTGTTTGTTGAATGACTGGTTGATTAAATGAATATATGAAGACCTCATCCTTAAGTGTTTCCATCAAAAAATTCACAACAAAAAACCACCTACCTTGCCCTCACACATTTCTGAGGATCTGCCCCCTCCAACCTGGCCAACCTCAGTTTGGGCAGCTGCAGGTCTCCTCCCACAGCAGACCCACTTGGTCCTTGCTAGCACCACCAACCCTGCCCCCCACACTCCCCTGCAGACTTCCTCCTCCAATAAATTCTTGATCAGAGCCCAAAGTGATGCTAAAACCTGACAGTGTGCAAGCAGCCCTGACAGGGGCCAGGACCACTCCACAGTAACTGCAGCCCCAGGGAGAAGAAAAAATAACTACACACACCAGTATGACTATGGCCTCCAGCAGTGGGCTAGCAGTAGACATCAGATCTGACTGCAGGCTCCACCTACTAATAAAAGCTTATCAGGGGATAACACAGGGAGAGTGGCCAGTAGTTTGGTGCTACTGCATCTCTGGCAAACACCTGGTCTGACTCAACTCAAGGCCAAGGAAGCCCCAAACTGTCCCACTAACAACACAGGGACCAAACCCTGCCCATAACAGACAAAAAAAGCCATAGTAGATGACTGGACTGAAGGCTGACATAGCTCAGTCACAATAGCAGGGCACACACAACACACATAGGAGATACCCCTGAAATGTCAGGTTCCGGTGAATGGGGGACATTGCACTTCAGGGCACCACAGGATCCCCTCTTCATAAGGCCGCTATTCTCAAGAGCAGGAGATGTAGCTGATTTCCTAACACAGAGAGTTAGACAAAATGAGGAGAGAGAAATATGTCGCAAATGAAAGAACAGGACAAAATGCAGCAAGAGAGCTAAACGAAACATAGATAAGTAGTATGCCTAATAGAGAATTTAAAGTAATAAGAGTCATAAAGATAGTTACTGGACTTGAAAAAAAGAGTGGAGAATCTCAGTAAGACCCTCAACAAAGATACAGAAAACATAAAAAAGAAATCGAAAACAAGAAGGTGCTTTGGGCTTCTGTCCCCTCTTCACTAAACTACCCAGGAGCTTCTTGATCCTCCACCTTTCCCACTCCTCCTTAAGCCCTGTTTCCCTGGCGCTGACATTGGAATAATATAACCAGAGCTCTCTCAACCCCCAGTCCAAAGACAGAGTGGACTATGTGATCTTGCAGCTCCAGATTTACCCCAATAACAGTTTACTACTTCCCTTCCAGCTCCCTCCACATCTAGGTGCTGCCCCTTTCCCCGAAATTACGCTCTCCCTAGATCCAATTTAGGTAGCAGCCATCTTAACTAATATTTCCCAGGTTAGGCCTGGTCCTTCACAGCGGGGTGTACGTGCCACAACCCCACCTCCAACTTATACCCAAAGGCTTCATTCTAGTTGGCAACCCCACTCCCTAACCACACCACCTACCCTGAACCACTGGGAGTGTCTGTACCAGTCAGAGAGAACTACTACACACCAGTTCCTACTCCAAGGGTGGAAAGGTAGGTTCTCCAGCTGTTCAAAGGAGAGGAGCTGCCCTTATATACTTTGAGAGCAAAGATGGGGAGGCTTGCAACTCACAGGAAGACCATGGTCCTGTTTTCCTTAGAAAGACACTATAGTATTTCCTCATTCGATCCAAAGTCCTGTGGAATGGAGTGAGTAGAACAGTTCTGCTTGTGGTCCCATGTTACCCTGTAGAATGTGAGGTACTCCCCAAAGAGTACCATTCATTTCACAAACACACACACACACACACACACACACACACACACACACACACACACTTGCATGCACACACAGATCCTTGCAAACACACATGCTAAGACTGAGACCAGCTTCTATATACAGATATCAGAATATCTGCATAAATACTGTTTGTTGAGTGAGTTCTCAGATTCAGACTGAAGCAGTCAACCCATTTCATGCTAAACCATTGTAACCTCAGAGAAAGTAGATCAAGGACTTCTGCTCCCATTTGGCAATGTGTGGCAACATTTTTGGCTGTCACAACCATGGGAGATGCCACTGGCATCTAGTGGTTAGAGGCCAGAGGTACTACCAACAATCCTACATGCAGAGGTCATCCCCTACAACAAGAATCATCCTGACCAAAATGGCAATAGTGTTGAGGTTGAGAAGCCCTGCTCCATACCCCATATTCAAGCAGCCAACTCTAATGGACCTTAAGATTCCCCACCAGTGCACAAGAGAAGGCTCCAGGCCATCCTTAGGAAATATTCTGAAATCTGTGAATAGTGTCTTTTTCACCTTCAGATTCTGTTCTTCTTGGCCTCTCCCCTATCTCCAGAGACATGAAAAGTGGCCCATATTATTTCCTTTCATTTCCAAGAAAGTATCCAGAGGACTAAGCACAGAGTCTTAAAATACCTGATGAAGAGAAGGGAGAGCAAAGTCCCAAAAAAAACTGAGAATGAAGAGTGGCAGCCAAGATTTTCCCTGAAGAGGGAAATGTACCCCCTCTTACTCACAAACCTTCTCTGGCCTGGTGCAACAATGCATCCTGGTTCCTTTCTAAACTTTGGCAAGACAAAGTCAAATCATAAAGAGTAAGAGACATTGTCATTTAGACCCTGCCTTTATCAATTCAGAAATATGGATCTATTAGTGAAGATACAAAGAATCACTCTTACTTCATCCTTTGTCTTCACGACCCTAGCACACTGCTCTGGAAAGCAATCATTCAGGCTTGGTTGCCTATGCTCCCACACCTTCTCTGGATAATCCAGAGATTTCCAGCTTTCACAGCTAGTATGCAGCTAAGACAAGATTTCAGTCCAGGCAATCTGGCTCCAAAATCAAAGCTCTTAACCACTCTTCTATTTGGCTTTAAGCTGTTCCTTACCCAGGAGTACTGAGGCAAGGGTAGTCTAACTAGGGATAGAGTAGAATATGGGATATGTAGGCTCTAAACCTTCTTTCTCTATAAAATGGGGATAATAAAAAGTACCCACTTCATAAAGTCATTGTGAGGAATAAGTTAAATAGCATTATCCCAATGCCCAGGCCACAGTAAGTTCTCCAAAAATGTTAGCCATTATCATTACTATTATTTTTATTTTATTTATTTATCATCATCATCATCATCATCATCATTACAAAAATAGTGAGTGGTGGGGTCAGGAAGCAAACTCAGTTTCTCTGGTTTCAAACTCTAGACTGGGGAACTATAAAAGTAAAAAAGAAATACTTCAAAAATTAGTTTAACTATTTAGAAATGAACTTCTTCACAACTAAAGATAACTTTCCAAGGCACAAATCATTTAACACATCACAATAATTTGGTAGCCTTACTTTTTTTAATACTAAACTGTGTTCCTGTTGGCTTCGTGGACTTATAGCTTGTGGCTCAGGCAGAAATACCATCTGCACTTTAAGTATTCAAAGAAGGGATGATAATGATTCCATAAGTCTGGGCTAAATTTAAAACTAATGTTGGAGGCTTATGGTCTGAACATTATGTGAATTTGGTCCTGAGCCAAAGAATCATTAAACCATGGAGCTTAACGAGAGGGACTTCTAGAGGTCACACAACCATCCTTCTATATCCAGAGGGACAGAAGCCCACTTTACTTCACTTAGCAACTTGGCATCTTCTGAAGAAAGAAAGCATTACACCACAGCTAAATATCTTCTTCAGCACATGTTGAAAAGATAAATAGAAATTGTGCCCCTTAAGAAACTAATTATCATAGATAGACATTAAGCTTTCTCAAATTCAATTCTTTTTTCTTTTTTTTTTTCTTTTTTCTTTTTCTTTTTTAGAGAGAGAAAGAGCACACACACACAAGCAGGGGAGAGGGGCAGAGGGGGAGAAAGAGAGAATTCCAAGCAGGCTCCATACTCAGCATGGAGCCTGACACAGGACTCAATCCCATGACACTTGAGATCATGACATGAGCTGAAATCAGGAGTCAGATGCTCAATGGCCTGAGCCATCCAGGCACCACTAATTCTTATATTTCAATTCAATTCTTATATTTTTCTGGTCATTCTTCTACTATGGTTTTCCAAACCCTTGAAGCAATCATGTTTGTACAGCTCCAGCAGAGTATCAACTCAGTGAGAAATTTAAGAGTACCTAACACAGTATTTGACACATAGCACATGATCACCATATAAGGGGTAAAGGTTATAGCACCTAGAAGCCTACTCAAGGTCTGCCTTTGAGGATATTTTCCTGTTCTTCTCATTTGAGTTAAGAAGGAACATCCATATCAATTATGGGTCCTTGAAACCCCTCTACATGTCAATTAAAAGCTTATAAGCATTTATCATGACCTGAACTTTATTTTATAGTTACATTCAGCAGCCTATCCCTAAAAAGGCTTTGGCAAGGCCACCATGTTGCATAACTCCAGGGGCACTAAAAAAGATCATGGTCTATGTAGTTAAACCATGGAGTTGTTCAACTCTCCTGGTAATATTCAATCTACAACCAGCAAAGCTTTACACAATAGCTTCTTACAGTCCAGTAAACATTTCAGCATTTTGTGAGAAAAGTTGCATTTCCTTGACCCATTTGGGCAAGAACATGGAGAGAAGTTATTCTTGGTGAAATTCGTAATACACGTGGAAGGTTGCATTTCCTTGACCCATTTGGGCAAGAACAAGGAGAGAAGTTATTCTTGGTGAAATTCGTAATACACGTGGAAAAGAAAAAGGTTAGTCTTGCTCCCTGCAGAGAATCCCAGCAAATCTCAAAGAGATGATGTAGTGGAAACCATGAATTTGGAGCCCTATTAGTTCAAATTCATGGTTCTAATATTCTGACTGGGGAGCCATCTCCTGAGACCTGGTTCCTGGCAGCAGCACTCCTGAAAAACATAAAATGATGCTTCTTCAAAGCCCATTTTTGTCAGAAAACAGCCCAGGAAAGGGTGCCTGGGTGGCTTAGTTGGTTATAAGTGTCCAACTTTGGCTCAGGTCATGATCTCACAGCTCATGGATTTGAGCCCCATGTCAGGCTCTGTGTGACAGCTCAGAGCCTGGAGCCTGCTTCAGATTCTGTGTCTCCCTCTCTCTCTGCCTCTCTGCCCCTCTGCCACTCATACTCTGTCTCTCTCTCTTAAAAATAAACATTTTTTAAAAATTAAGAAAACAGCCTAGGCAAACAGCTTTTACTCTTCCCTTTAGCCAAATGCAGATTCTATTTATCTTTTTGTATATGTTTCTATCATCAACACTAATTAACTTATGAGTTTCACGTTATCAAGTTCTTTAATTTCTTATGGTTTTGCAATTGTCTTAAACCAGTGACACTTTTGTTAAGCCACACTATGTCTGGAGCACAGTAATTTCCAGGCGAATTAAGTGTCAGTCTCTTCCGAATGCCCAATTTAGGACAATGTTTTCATTATAAAATTAGACCAACAGGAAGGTTTCTATTTTTAGAACTCTCATATTTTAATATATATATGATGACTATTTGTTGCTAAGTTGGTTAAAGTTGTTAAAAGCCATTTTATATCCAAATATCTCACTGAACTTCATAAGTACATTAGCATCACTTAACTGTGAAGTTTAAACATCCCCAAGAGGTTATTTAGTCAAGTAACTTGTCTTCACGCAAGTTAACATCCTAATTAGATGAGCCCCCCTGCTTCTCAGTGAACAAGGATTACTCTACAAGTGAAGACACTGAGAGTAGGGTGCTCCTTCTAGGAGTCTGACTGGGAAAGAGGAGAAAGAGAGAGAGGACATGGAGGATGACTGGGATTTTAAGGTGGGAGAAATCTGAACATGTCTGAATTTGAGAGAAAAGAGCTAAGAGACAGAGAATGCAGGCACCAGAAAGAGGGGATAATCCCCAAGTGCATCACTGAGGATGTTGCAGTGGATAGAACCCAGGAAACCGTGGAGGGAGTAGTCTTGCACAAAAGAAATGCTTTCTCTGGTGACAGTTTGTGATGTGTGGGGAGAAGGGGAAGAAGTTCCAAAAAGTTGGTCTGTTTCCTCTGACCACAGTGATAGCTCAGGTCCAATCACCATAAAATGAAGAAAATTCTTGGGTTTAACTTATCTCTTGATTCCATTTTGATTTCTGTCCTATATCTCACTTTACTCTAACCAGCAGAGCATGATCCCTTCTTTCACAATTATGCATTAGTATTCATTTGCAAATATTTTTACTTAATTGCTCATAACATGTCAAAAAATTTTATGTTCTCTGTTTCTAAGTTTTCTTAAGAGAAATTTGAAATCCATTAGTATTTTTAATTGCTGCACTTTTCAAATAGATGTGAATATTTTTTGCTTACGTAAAAAGATTGCAGTGAGATGATTCAAAGCAGTAACCACATCTCTGTGCTTTCTAAGGCCCTTGAACCAGAACAAAACTAGAACTTCAGAATAGTCTCTATCACTGTCCTGAAACTGCTCCTTTGAAGGTCACCATTCACTTATTTCTTGTCAAACCAAGTCTTTTTCTCTTGATCCTTTGCCAGATATGTCACTCTTAAATTCAACTCCACAAGCAGTCCTCAAGCATAGATGGTGTGTAAAAATCTACGTAAGTCAATGATGTGAGGCAGTGAATAAGACACAGCCCAAGTCTTTGTTTATAAAATAAAATCACACTCACTCACACACACACACACACACACCACTAACTACATGTAATGTAATAAATGCTAAAGGGCTTGGGGAACCAAGGGAAGAACAACTAAGTCTGTTCAGAGATCAGGAAAGCCACACAGGGGGATTCTCCTAGGCCTTGAAGGATGAATGAAGTCTGAGATATCAAGTGCTGTACTACCATCACAGTACTGTCTCCTTCACCAGCAACCCCTCCACCCCCTTTCTAAGGGTAGTTCTCTCCCTCTGCTCTAACCCTGAGTCTGTCTACAGTTCTTCATTCTTCTCCATATATACATGCTCTATCAGCTCCTCTCATTGCTTTTTCTTATCAGTTTTCTGTTGATGATAATGATAGCAAAACCTCTTCCCCATGGTCTTTCCTCTGCACAAAACATCTCTACTTGTAAGATGCTTCATCCCTCTAAACCCAACAGTCTCAGCACTGACCTCACTCCCTTGGCCATCGCTGGTCTTCTGGGGCCTCTTTCCGTGTGGACATACCTTCCAAGATCTCTGAAGCCCACAAGGACCTATCCCTTTTCCAAAAATTATCATCTTCCTGAACCTACACAGTTTAACTTTTACTGTATAGTAACTGCAAATGTTTCACTGGCTCACATTATTCCTCTCCTACTGAATTGCAAGAGCTTTTGGTCAAGAACTGTATCTATTGTAGGGCACCCTGGTAGCTCAGTTGGTTAAGGGTCCAACTCTTCATCTCAGCTCAGGTCTTGATTTCAGGGTCATGAGTTCAAGCCCCATGTTGGGCTCCATGCCGAGTGTGGAGCCTACTTTAAAAAAAAAAATTTTTTTTTGAGAACTGTATCTATTGCTTCTCTAGAAAAATTTCTTACCTGCTCTCACCCCTACTCTCCCCATTTCTTTAGGGCCTGATCAGGGAAAGCAGATAAATGTCACCAGAGCCCCCCCCACCCCGACCCTTGGCCATCCTGTGCTCTTTGCAGATATCAGCAATCAGACACAAAATCAAATTTATCTCATAGTCCTTTTCAACATGACATTTCAAGCAACTACTACCAATCCAAGGGAAATGGCTCTCAGGTTAATATCTACTATTTAATGCTTTAATAGACATAGACTTGCTCTTTAATCCATATTTGTTCATTGGTTGAATTTTGGCTTAACAAGTTAGCCACAAAATCCTTAACAATAATGTTATAGTAAGTGTAAGTAACCAGAATTAGGTGAGGCTATATAGGAGAGGGTTTGAAATTCCATCAATAATATGTGCTGAATTCCAGCTTCTACTTAAGATGTACAAAGATGGAAAGAACTTTGCCTCCACCCTTACAATGAGGGAAAAGCCAGATGATATTCCAAATGATATATTTTTCTTGAACTCACATGAGAGCTGAGGTTGCAGGATGAAAAACCAGCCTGAAATCTAAGGAAAGACAAGTGCCTCCAAGAAGAAACAGGACACAAGTGCTGATTCTCCTCGGACAGGCAACGGCCACCATTCAAGCTGGTAAGAATTCAACTAAAATTTTTAACCAAATGTTGAAGGCTGAGAGTGGGCCAGCATGAGATCATGGAATATCTGGGAGCCACAGACACAGGGAAATCACGCCCATTCACAGGTTCTTCACACATCTCCCTGGATACTCACAAGAGATACTGAGGGTAGACCAGAGAAAGCAAAGTATAGGTTTAGAAAGTGAGGAGAAATTGCTACCACAGGAAGGACACAAAGTCCTATGCACACAGTCTTCCCAAAAGAATAAAAACTTTAAGCTGTTGGGCCAAGAACAAGTCTAGTTACCCTCAGGGCACAGATGAAGACCCATTGCAGCTAGGAAAAAGAAAGAGGAAAAAAACCTTCTATCTCTGGGAGAGAGTCAGGAAACAAGCCAAACCCAAACTATTAGAGATCCTTACCAGTAGGAAAGGACAAGATTACTGAGTAGGCTCTACCATCAAGACCCAGGAACACAGAGCCTGCCAAAGACGGGAGGCCAAGCCATAAAAAACAGAATATTCTTCATCCCACTCCCCACATCAGGATATCGAGAACTAGGTAGCAGGGTGCCTGGCTGGCTCAGTCAGTTGAGCGTCCGACTTCAGTTCAAGTCCTGATCTCTCGGTTCACGAATTCAAGCCCCACATCGAGCCATCGGGCTCTGTGCTGACAGCTCAGAGCCTGGCACCTGCTAAAGATTCTGTGTCTCCTTCTCTCTCTGCCCCTCCCCCACCCATGTGCGCGCTCTCTCCCTCTCTCTCTCTCTCTTTCAAAAATAAATGGTGTTCAAAACAAAACAAAAAAATTTTAATAAAAAAAAAAAGGGAACTAAGTAGCAAGTAACAGCAGAGAAACAAGACCATGAGAGAAAAATTCTGAAATGCAGGCTCATGAAATGGCCTAAAGCTGACAGTGAAACAAAAACATTGGGAAAAGCCTCCAGAAGCCTGCCATCAATCTAAATACAAATTCATGATGGAGGAATTTGAAGCTTTTGGTGCACTGCCACACACACATGCACACACACAAACACGAGGACCTAGATTAGAAAAAGACGTATGCTGGGGGCACTTGGGTGGCTCAGTTTGTTAAGCATCCAATTTCAGCTCAGGTCACGATCTCCCAGTTTGTGGGTTAAAGCCCTGCATTGGGCTCTGTGCTGACAGCTCAGAGCTTACAGCCTGCTTTGGATTCTGTGTCACCCTCTATCTCTCTGCCCCTACCCACCCACCCCCACCTTGTGTGTGCTTGCTCGCTCGCTCGCTCTCTCAAAAATAAATAAACATTTTTAAAATGATTAAAAAAAAAAAAAGAAGTATGCTCATTTTGGCCATACATACATATGTTCACTCCAGCTTCTACTGGACCCTGCATAAGATGTCTAGTGTTCAGTGAAAAATTACAGGACACATAAAGAAACAAGAAAAATAATACACCATCCAGAGTACAAGCAAACAACAGAACCAGACTTGTGTATGATTCAGATGTTAGAACTCTCAGACATGGAATTTGAAATAATTATGATTAATGCATTAAAGACTCAAGTGTCAACGGTAGAAAGTATTCATGAAGAGATGGAGAATTCAGGAGAGAAAGAACTACTAACCGATATTCCTCATTACAAAAATGTTCAACAACATTCTACAAAATTGAATCAAGCAATATATTTTTAAAAAGAATATATCATGACCAAGTGGGATTCACCTCAGGGAATCAATGATTCAACACCTGAAAATCACTTGATTTTTCAGATAGTTTACCTTATCAGCAGATTAAAAAAAAAAAAAAACAATACGGTCATCTCAATAGTTCTAGAAACACCTTTGACAAAATCCAACATCCATTTCTGACTTAAAATTTTTAAAAACTCAGAAAACTAGGAATAGAACTTCCACAAACTGACAAAAAAGCATCTACAAAAAATCTAAAGCTAACATCATACTCAATGGTGAATGACTAAATGCTTTCCTCTTACAATTGAAAACAAAGCAAAGTTAACAGCTCACTCTTTCCATATTCAACATTATACTGGAGGTTCTACCCACTGCAATAAAACATAATAAAAATAAAAATAAATAAAAACATACATAATGTGAAAAGAAGAAATAAAACTCTCCCCTCACATGTGACATGATAATTGTTGATGTAGAAAGATCCCCAAGAATCTGCCAAAAAAAATACTACAACTCCATCACAGAATTATTAGAATGGCCAAAATCCAGAACACTGATCATACCAAGTGCTGGTGAACATGTGAAGCAACACCAACTCTCATTGTTAATGCGAATGCAAAATGGTAAAGCCACTTTGGAAGATAGTTTGGCAGTTTCTTATAAAACTAAACATACTCATCATACAATCCAGAAATTATGCTGCTTGGTATTTACCCAAAGGAGTTGAACACTTTTGTCCATACAAAAACCTGCACGCAAGATATTTAGAGCAGCTTTATTCACAATTCCCAAAACTTAAAAGCAACCAAGATGTCCTTCAGCAGGTGAAGATAAACAAAATGCGGTACATCTAGAAAATGGAATATTATTCAGCACTAAAAGAAGTGAGCAATGAGCTATCAAACTATGAAAAGACACACAGGAAATTTAAATGCATACCAAAAAAGAAGCTAATCTGAAAAGGCTGCATATTATGTAGTTCCAACTATATGAATTCTGGAAAAGGCAAAGTTAAGGAAATAGTAGAAAGATCAGTGGTTAAAAGGCGTTAGAGAGAAGGATGAATAAGAGAAGTACAATGTATTTTTAGGGCAATGAAACTACTCTGTATGATATTATACTGGTGGATACATGTCACTATACAGTTGTCTAAACACACAGAATGTACAACACCAAGAGTGAACTATAATGTAAACTATGGACTTTGGATGATAATGACATGTCAGCGTAGTTTCTTGAATAGCAACAAATGTACCACTCTGATGGGGGATGTTGATAATGAGGTAGGCTACGTATGGGGGTGGGCAGGGGATATGAGAAATCTCCATAGCCACCTCTCAGTTTTGCTGTGAACTTAAAACTGCAAAAGCAACTAGAACTAATAAGTGATTAAGATCAACCAGTATACAAAAAATCAAGTGTATTTCTATATAATAGCAATGAGCCACTGGAAATTGAAACTTAAAACATAGGACCATTGAAATAGACCAAAAAACATGAAATAGTTACGTATAAATCTAACAAAATTTGTTCAGTACCTGTACAATGAAAACTACCGAATTCTGATAAAATAAATAAAAAGAGACCAAATAAATGGGGAGATACACTGTGCCTGCAGATTGAAAGTCTCAATAGTCTTATAGAACTATCCACTAAAAAGGGGGAATTTTACCATTTGTACTTTATACCTTAATAAACAAGTGGGCTGGGAGAATATGAGCTTATAATCACATACTTGAAATTCCTCCAATACTCTCTGTTGCCATATATTAGGTTGACTACAACTGCATGCATAGATAGCCCCTAAATCCACCCACAATGAATTTAAAATCAAGGTCTTTATAACCATTTCATGCTTCTTTTTGAGGACATGCTAGGCCAGGCAGCCCCATGCAACTGGTGTGAAAAATACAAGGAGTAGAGGTATCTGACTCTGACTCTTTGCCTAGTAGAAATACAGAGAAGGAGGAAGGGAGGGAGAGATGAGGGACAGAGGGATTTATATATTCATAACTGACATTACATACCTATAGAAAAACTTTTTTATCTTTAAGGCATCTAAGAATCCATGCTAGCCTTGAAGTTTGTTCAACATGGTACCTGGTAAAATCTATGTTAGTTTTGGTAATCCCTAATTTACTAATCCAAACAACAGTCATGTCAATAAGGGATTTATTCTAGGCAGCCAAGGTACCATGTGTTACGGTCAATAAACATGAAAACATACATAATGCATTCTTTGTAACCAAAGTGAATCCAAATGGAGACTCCTGAAAGTTTAGCAAATTTCAAAAGTAGCCAAGTCACATTTATTTGCTTTATTGGTTAGAGAAATGAGGACAAGAGACTTTACTCCAAGGAGATTTTATATTCATAATTCCACTGTAAAGAAATTTGTTCCAGAGCTTATTGCTTCTCAGGATTCACCAAGAACAATAAAACTTTGCTAGTCTACAAATTTCACATACAACACTTACTCTCATGATTTGGGATTATCTATTGAGGCCCTATAAGCAAATGGCACTATGAAACAAGTCAACCACTATTCCCGTACTAAAGAGATTACAATCTCAATAGACTGCATTTCCATGGACAAACAGCACACAATGGTACAATGGACAACTGCAAATAATAATTTAATTAAATTACTAATTCAATATCTTCTGTACGTAGGAGAATTATGTGACAAATATTGGAGTATAGTTTAGCAGCCTCAATATATTCACAAGGCTTTGTCAACACTACATAAGAACCTGCCTATTAAGTGGATCACATTATTGGGTATTAGATAAAGGTGGTAACAAGGTGGCTTTGAGAGAAATGAAATGAGGGATCAAGGAAAGAAGGAGAAATTATGTAGAAAAGCCTATCTAGTAGAAGCAATTATTTAAAAAAACTTTTGAAGAGGAGAAATTGTTAATAGTTTTTGAATTAATAGTCCTTTATTTTTTAATTTTTTTAATGTTTATTATTTGAGAGAGGGAGAGACAGAGAGCAAGCAGGGAAGGGGCAGAGAGAGAGGGAGACACAGAATCAGAAGCAGGCTCCAGGCTCTGAGCTGTCAGCACAGAGCCAGACGCAGGGCTTGAACCCACAGACTGTGAGATCATGACCCGAGCCAAAGTCAGCCGCCTGACCGACTGAGTGACCCAGGCACCCCTGAATTGAGTTAATAGTCTTGATCACCATCATGTGACTAAGATGGTGCCAGAGAAAATTATATTCAAGAGTGTGTTTGACAGATAATAAAGGGCAAGGGCCAGAGGCAAGGAGATCAGTGTGCAGATCAGATAGAATAGATGGAGGCAGAGCTCTAGAGAAACAGGAGATGGTACAGAGAGCATGACAAGAAGTGTGTGGGGGGGCGGGGGGGTGAGGCCAGATCTACTGTACAACATGGCACTCCTAGTTACCAATTAGGCTGTTGCACACTTTAAAACATGTTAAGAGGACAGACAGATCTCATGCTGAGTGTTCTTGCCAAAACATACACACATACAAAAGAACACAAAGTTTTTGGAGGTGATGAATATATTTAGTAACTTTGTTGTGGTGACACTATCACAGGTATATGCATACATCCAAACTCACCAAGATGTATACATTAAATGTGTGCAATTTTTTGTATTTTCTCAATAAAGCTCTAAAAAAAAAAAAAAGAACTGCTTATATAGTAAAAATAAAATATCACTCTGGGAAAAAGGTAGAAGGTCGGGGCACCTGGGTGGCTCAGCTGGTTGAGCATCCAACTTCAGCTTAGGCCATGATCTCATGGTTCATAAGTTCGAGCCCCCCATCGGGCTCACTGCTGTTGGCACACAGCTCACTTAGGATCCTCCCTCTCTGCCCCCCTCCCCCCCCACACACACACAGTCTCTCTCTCTCTCTCTCTCTCTCTCTCAAAAATAAAATAAACATTAAAAAAAAAAGTAGAAGGTGATTCCAGGAAATCTGTATATTTTGCTGTAAAGGAAAACAAGATGAATCCAGGGCACAGACTAAAGGAACCCCATGGTTGTGAAAGATAGGGAAACACCAAAGATGCTGCTGAGAAAAGACCTCAGAGACCAAAGAACCTGCAGAGAAAGCCGAGGGAAAAAGATCAGAAGGGAGGACAGAGAGACAACCATCCCCTTTAGTGCAAATTTACCCATGGAAACTTGGTGAAGTCTATTTTTGCAAAATAAAAAGGTGAAAGATAAAACCACCACCCCAGGAAAGGGATTGCCTAAGTCAGTTGTTTTCAAACTGTTTTTTGAGGCTGAGAATGTGTTCAGAGACTATTTTACACGCATATGCAAACAAATACAGTGAATATAAGAGTCTGCTCTGGCTGCCAAAGAGTGTAGGAGCCCCAAGAACCCTCTCTGGTAAATGCCCTCCTCCCCACCCTAGCAGTGGCTCTTGGAAGGATGCAGTAGTATCTCGAGGGGTCTCTAAAGCAAAGTTTAAAAACACTAGGAGTTACCCTAAAGAGAGGTTTCCTCTCTCCTTTTTGTAAAACATTTCTAAGAGTGCAGCTCAAATTAACCCACAATGGCAAATATCCAAACACTACCTCTTGAAATAGACACATAGGGCCTAGGCATATCCTTCAACAGAAATCCTATTCACTGGATGGCTCAGTCAGTTGGGCCTCTGACTTCCTTTCAGGTGAATTTGAGCCCCGCCTTCATCTCTCCACTCTCAGTGCAGAGCCTGCTTCAGATCCTGCTTCAGATCCTCTGTCTCCCTCTCTGTACCACCCCACTCCCCAGCCTGCACTCTCTCTCTCAAAAGTAAATAAACATTTTTTTAAAAAGGAACTACCAGAAATCCTATTCACTGTTCTTTAATTCTTCAAACATACAGAAAATAATAAAGTGAACATCAGTCTACCCACCACCCATATTTAATGGATATGAACATACATACTGCCATATTTGATTGCATCATTAAAATATATATATACATACATATATATATATATATATATATATATATATATATATATATATAACATTACAAAGACATTCAAAAGCCCTTTTTTCCTCCTCCCCAATCCCATTCTCCTTCTGCATACCCCCTCCCCAGATAACCACTACACTACCGCTAGTGTTTATTCTTGCCACTAACAACTTCCTTCTTTTACTCTACCAGCACGTATCCCAAACCCATGGTCTTATTTATAATGATATATATTATACTGTATTCATCTTTCTGCAACTTGCTCATTTTACTCAGCATATTTTCAAGATTTATCCATACTGATGCATATACATCCCATTGGCTTATTTTGAAAGAAAAATATTATTCCACTTTCTGACTATACCACATTTATTCATTTCCCTATTGTGGACATTTAGTTTGCTTCCAATTTTTCACTGTTATGAACAATACTATAATTATCATCCTGTACTTATCTCACTGTGTGCATATTCAAGACTTCCTTTAGGATATAACTGAAATGGAATTGCTGAGAATAAACAAAGGTTGATCTTTTAAGCCTCAGTTTAGCTGTCACGTCCTTCAAGAGGCCTCCCATCATCGGGCTGAGCAGCGTTAAGCGCTCTCCCTTTTCTGGTCCCCAAAGACCTTGCAAAGACCTCTATCCTGTCCTGTAGTCACCACAGGGGTGTAACTATTTATTTGTCTCCCTAGATGAGCCATGATTCTGCAGAGAGAAGGGTTAGTATGACTAGCACACAGTAGGTTCTTAACCAGTACTCACTGAAAAATTGAAGTTAACTGAGAAAAGAAGGCCCTTGGCTCTGTTGGAAGTTGTGGGAATAGCAACATAAACTCAATTCCAAGAGAATTTCAAGAAGGTGGCACGAATTCCATCCAGGGAGCTGTACATAACCCCAGGGAGCCCAAATCAAAGAAGTTAGGAGACAAGAGATTGCATAAAATCTGGAGAGGACACAAAAATGAATCAAGCCACTTCTGAGTCACATTACAAATAAAAACTAGCTAAGCCCAACACCTTGGAGGACCCCATTATTGGCAAAATAAGAAAATAGTCCTAAAAGCAAGGAATATATTAATCAGCCTGATGCAAAACCTAAGGCACAAGGTCGTAGATGGTAAAGAGAAGAAGGGCCAGGGATCATAACAGTTAAGGCTAATAAAGATAACAAAATAATCAGAGGTCTGCAAGTCTCAATTTTTCCCTAAAGGCATGTTATTTAGTAATTGTGTAGCTTTGTGAGTAAGCACACACTCTCAGATCTTCCTAGCAGGCATATGAATTACTATACCTTTATTTAACAATACCTAGCACAGTGATCATTATGAGCATCTTTAACCATCAATACCACTGCTAGAATCTGTCTTGTGAACAAATATATTTATAAAATCATAAAATAATTCCAGTGACAAAAGTATTGATATTCATCAATAAAGGACAACATAAATTATCAGGCATTCACTGAATGGAGTATTAGAAGACCATTAAAAAGATTAAGTTAGAGTTACAGCTGGAAAGGAACTTCTACAATGTGTTAAGTTGGAAAAATTATGCTGTTAAAAACACAAGGAATAAATCAGTATGAGTAAGTGTGATTCCTTATCTATCAAATGTATACACCCTCAAAAAAGACACTAGAAAATCAACAGTGGATACCTTTGGTTTTGGAAGAGTATAGGGGAAGTAGAATTAGCTTTTAGTATTTGTTTATGCCTTTTGGTATTATTTGAATTTATGCGTTTGTGCTGTATTAGCTTTATTTTTTTATATTTGTAAGTGTGAAAAAAAGGAATTACTTGAGGCAAGTTGTGATGAGGTAAAAAATCATGTAACCCTCTTATAGTCAACAAGAAATACTATAGTCTAAACTGCTTATCCAGACTCATTTCCTAGGCTCCACATTGACTTAAAACAGCACAGCCCAACAAGGAATAATAAGAGGAAAACGAGCAGCCTCTGGCCAGAAGAAACTGAGCTTTTGTGCATTTGATAAGCCCTGTGAATTCCTTTCAGCTTTTCCAGGGTAATCAGAACTCTCTCGAATCAGGTATCACTTCAATTGATGTTTTAAAATCAACACTAATGTTCAAAATACAAGGTAATTAAGTTCAGGGCTACATTTCCTTAATATTTAGGCAGATGACCTAGTACAAACAGTTGTTGTTTTTGACTATTCAAATTCACATCCATTCAAGTTGGGCTTTACCTTGTGTATGAATAAAACAGAGCCTGTTAGACTCTAATCAAATGTCCTTCTGAGAGCTCCTTCTCCGTCTTCCCTGTGTACAAGCCTATCCCAGCAGGGACTGATGTATACCTAAGGGATTTGGTGCAATATTTTGTCGTTCTGATTGAAATGTGTGCTGTCTAGTCCCTATAGTTTAATTTAGAACAATTAAGGTTCAGGGTACATGAGCTGGCAAAGCACATTACAAACAATGGCTGCAGAATAAACTGCAAATCAATCCACACTAAATCACCCTGAAAATCCCTTCCAGCGCTGCAAAGCCATCCTGATTCCAGCCCTTCCTCCTCTCCCCCTCCATCTTTGCAACAATAAGGAAGTCTCCATTGTTCAGTTCTGTAATGGTTTTGCAGAAGCATTCATCTATCCACACATAAAACTTCACAATCTTGGGCTGGGGTCAAGGGCAGACAGGAAAAGGATGCTTGGTGGGGGCGGGGGGGAGTGTCAGCTGGGGGGGGCTTGGTTCATAACTATTTTGCCCCACAAATGGGGAATATTTTTTCTATTTCATCACTCTGATATTGACACATTATGGAAACGTGTCACCATGCCAGGCTGACTTACCTTACAGGAAATATTTGCTCTTTAATTCATCTTCTTGTTTATTTATTTTGACTCCTGAGAGAGCAACTCCTATGTTCCTCACCTCCTTGTATGCCCCATAAAGCTACTTGATCAAAGAGGATGACCTGCCTGATAAAAGGATCTCCTTCAGCTACAACCTACAAACATACTATGGACCCACTTTCAGCATCCTTTATTATTGTATAAATGAAAAAAGGCTAAAATAAGCAGCTCGTCCTGTTGTTCCGTGTAGGGACACTACAGGGTTGGCACAGACCACTTTTACAAATCAAAGGAAGTTATAAAAGACATTACCTGACACCAAAATTATAAACGTGCACATCTCTCCCCCAGCAATTCCACTATTACATCTTTCTCCAATAGAACTCTTTTCCCAAAAAGGCAAAAATAGGTATAAGAACATTTCTTGAAATATTGTACAGTGAAAAAATTATAATCAATCTAAATTTTCACCAAGAGGGGAATGGATAAATATTACAGGTCTCAACAATGTGATAGAAACCATCCAACCCTTAAAAAGAAATGTACATCTATATGAACTGATTCAGAAAAATTTTCTTAAAATACAGCTAAATTTAAAAATGAATTATACAACATACTGAATAGTATGAACCTGTTTTCGTAAAATGCATATATATTAATCATATGAGGGAAATTGATACAACATCCATACCAATAGTTATCTCTAGGGGTGGAATTTCAAGGGAATTTTTTTCTTTATATATCTTGGTTGTTTACTTTTTTACAAGAAGCATGTATTACTCTTCTAATCAGCAAATATATACACTATAAATATAAATTGTAAAGCATGATGTAAACAATGGAATGATCTTCTATTTGCTTCATTTCTCTATTCATTCGTCCATTCAACAGAAAAAAGCCTGTTGATCTGTTAAGTGAAACTGTGGTAGGTTCTGAGAATACAAAACCAAGCATTCATACAGGTTGTAATCTAATGGGAGGAAACACCACTCCTCTATACACTTCCATTAGAACCCATAATCTTGGGTAGGTTTTCCAACCAAGCAAGATAAAGAATTCAAATGATGACCTTGATCAAGTGAAATACTTTGTCTTCCCCCAAACTCACCTATTATAGATAGAAATAAGGGTAATAGCTGTCACTCTAAAATTCAGGGGCCAGTCACTTACAATCCCTTCAGTCTCTGGATGCTCAAGTCTTCTTGGGGCTTACTAATAGTACAACCATAATCACTGTCATTTATCCAGCACCTACTGTGTGTCAGACACTGCACCAAATTCTTTACCCACACTATCTCATGTTATCATCACACCAACCTTACAAAATAGTTACCATAACACATACATATACACAAAAGTATATACTTTTTTTCTATATGTCATAGATATATGACATATCTATATGTCATACAGATATGACAACAGAAACCTGCCAAGGTTATCAGCTAATACATGGCAGAGCCAAGAGTGTACGCACCCCAAATCTTCAGACCCCCCCCACCCCGCCCCAGCAGCACTGGGCATATAGTAGGTGCTCACAACTGAAGTGGTCATTGCAGTAGCTGGTAGTTCTCGTAACATTTGCTAAGCTGTCAGCCTGTGAAAGGAAACTGATGAAGCAAGGGAAAAACAAAACACAATTATGAGATTTGGAAAGTCCATGCCAGTAACCTGTCAAACTCATGATTTATGAAAACCGTTAATGAAGTATAAACAATTCCAGGTAGGTCATTCAATCAAGCTCTTGATGGTTAGATTTCACTTTTGAGTCTGGGTGGCTACCAAATAGAATACTAATTCCTTATGACAGAAAAGTTCAGATTGAATTATGTTGTAATTATGATCTCAGGAAGGGGGCTGGCATATAAGTGTGTCTATGCGCTGAGCATGTATGTTGGCTACAAGACCAGGTCCTATTGCATCAAGCCCTTAAGGCATGCTGGATGCTCTGGATTCACGTCCAAGCTGCAATTATAGAATGTGAGATGTAAACCCAGCTCACCTTCAGTTTTGTCCTAGTCATTGAGGACCCTAGAGCTGCCCACCTGGCAACAAGACAATGTGTGGAAACCAGTACAACAGGAAATCCTTGCTGGGCTTCTGCCTCTTAACCCTTCAGGCTCAATTTCCTTCCCACATTCCTCCAATGAGTAAACTTCTAGCATCTAGCATATGCTAGAAACTTTGCTTCAACACAAAGTCAAAAAAAAAAAAAAAAGCACAGCTCTACCCCAAAGTCATTCAAAATCTAGTCAGGGAGCTCAATTCTGGGAGGCAGTCTACAGGTAATTTCCCAAATAGTACACTTTCTGCATGCCATCCCTTCTTAAGACCCATTGAAGGCTGCCTACCTATTCTTATATCAAATATAAAATCTACCTACCTTCCACCCCAAACACAACCTCCTTCCTTTATAAACCCTCCTGTTCACAGCTGTCTTTCTTCAGCTTTGAATGACTTCAGCACCACTACTTAAAATCTGTTTTATTTATTTATTTGTTTATTTATTTATTTATTTACACAGAGGATTTTTAATGCAGTGAAAATATACTTTTTGATATGATAATGAAAGATACATGCCATTAAACATTTGTCCAAACCCACAGAATGCACAATGCCAAGAGGAACCATAATGTAAATTATGGACTTTAGGAGATTATGATGTGTCAAGGTAGGTTCGTCCTTGGTGAAAAATGTACCATTCTGGTGAGTGATGTTGATAGTGGGTGAGACTGTGCTTGTGTGAGGGCATGAATTATACCAGAAATCTCTGTACTTCACTCCTTATTTTACTGGAAGCCTAAAACTGCCCCCCCCAAAAAAGTCTTTTTGAAAAAGGAACAATACTCAGGTATTGAGTATTATACTCATGTATCTTACAATTTAGTGAAAAAAGAAGGAAACAGGGGCAACCAACTAATCCATGACAGAAGAAAATAAATGTAAAAAAAAAAAAAATGTAGGCAAAATGCTGGGAACAATTCTGCTCCAATGGGAGTAGAGTTACTGGAAAAAATACAAAATATCCAGGGGCGCCTGGGTGGTTCAGTCCGCCGAGCGTCTGACCTCAGCTCAGCTTACTATCCCAACAGTTTGTGAGTTAGAGCCCCAGTTCGAGCCCCACATCAGGCTCTGTGCTGACAGCTCAGAGCCTGGAGCCTGCTTCAGACTCTGGGTCTCCTTCTCTCTCTCCCCTCCCCCTCTCACAGTCTGTATCTCTCTCTCTCTCAAAAATAAATAAACATCAAAAAAAATTTTAATACAGAATATCCAAATACATTTTTTAAATAATTTAAAGTTTATTCCTTTATTTTGTGAAAGAGAGAGAGACAGAGAGCATGCACACAGAGGAGGTACAGAAAGAGAGAAAATCCCAAGCAGGCTCCTCGCTGTTAGTGAAAAGCCTGATGTGGGGCTCCATCCCAGGAACCGTGAAATCATGACCTAAGCCAAAATCAAGAAGCAGACACTTAACAGACTAAGCACCCAGGAGCCCCTATCCAAATAAATTTGACTTTCAGATAAACAACAAATGAATTTTAAGTATATCCAGTGAAATATTTGAGTATTATAAATTATTCATTGTGTATCTGAAATTCAAATTTTTTTAATATGAAATTTATTGTCAAATTGGTTTCCATACAACACCAAGTGCTCATCCCAACAGGTGCCCTCCTCAATGCCCATCACCCACTTTCCCCTCCCTCCCATCCCCATCAACCCTCAGTTTATTCTCAGCTTTTAAGAGTCTCTTATGGTTTGGCTCCCTCCCTCTCTAACTTTTTTTTCCTTCCCCTCCCCCATGGTCTTCTGTTAAGTTTCTCAGGATTCACATAAGAGTGAAAACATATGGTATGTCTTTCTCTGTATGACTTATTTCACTTAGCATAACACTCTCCATTTCCATCCACATTACTACAAAAGGCCATGTTTTATTCTTTCTCATTGCCAAGTAGTATTCCATTGTGTACATAAACCATATCAGACAAAGGGCTAGTATACAAAATCTATAAAGAACTCACCAAACTCCACACCCGAAAAACAAATAATCCAGTGAAGAAATGGGCAGAAAACATGAATAGACACTTCTCTAAAGAAGACATCAAGATGGCCAACAGACACATGAAAAGATGCTCAACATCGCTCCTCATCAGGGAAATACAAATCAAAGCCACACTCAGATATCACCTCACGCCAGTCAGAGCAGCTAAAATGAACAAATCAGGAGACTATAGATGCTGGACAGGATGTGGAGAAACAGGAACCCTCTTGCACTGTTGGTGGGAATGCAAACTGGTGCAGCTGCTCTGGAAAACAGTGTGGAGGTTTGTCAAAAAATTAAAAATAGATCTACCCTATGACCCAGCAATAGCACTGCTAGGAATTTACCCAAGGGATACAGGAGTGCTGATGCATAGGGGCACTTGTACTCCAATGTTTGTGGCAGCACATTCAATGATAGCCAAACTATGGAGGGAGCCTAGGTGTCCATCAAATGATGAATGGATAAAATCTGTTTTAGATCTCAGAGTTTCTCTTAGCTCTATGCTCAATTGGACCTTAAAGACATTTTGATCAAAATAATAAAGAAAAAGCAAACCCTCATGCGCTTACACTATAATGGAGGAGAAAGACAATAAACACATAAACGAATGAATATATGCTATAATTTCAAGTAGAGATGGGTGTCATGAAAAAAAAGGAGTAAAAAGATGGTGGGGTTGGCATGTTAAATATGTCAGGGAAAGGGAGTAGCAAGTGCAAACATTCAGAGGCAAAAAATGAGCTTAATGTGCTAAAAGAAGACAACTGTCATTGAAGCATGGCAAATGAGGACTCAGAGAGTTCAGAGAAGTAGAAAGAGCCCTATTTTCAAGGCCATGTAATCTATGACAAAGTTTGGGTTTCACTCTGAGTGTGATAGAAATCCATTTGCAGACTCTTAAGTACAGGAATGACATGATTTTATTATATTTCTTAAAGATCATTCTGTGTGAACTCTTAGTAGGAATACAACCTGGTGCAGCCACTCTGGAAAATAGTATAGAGTTTCCTCAAAAAGTTAAAAATAAAACCACCCTATGACCCAGCAACTGCATTACTAGATATTTACACAAAGGATATAAAAATGTTGATTCAAAGGGGTACATGTACCCCAATGTTTACAGCAACATTACCAACAATAGCCAAATTTTGGAAAGAGCCCAAATGTCCATAGACTAATAAATGGATAAAGAAGATGTGGCATATATATATAATGAAATATTACTCACCCATCAAAAAGAATGAAATCTTGCCATTTGCAGCAACATGGATGGAGCTAGAATGTATTATGAGCTAAATGGGTGATGGATGTTAAGGAGAGCAGTTGTTGTGATGAGCACTGGGTGTTGGATGTAAGTGATGAATCACTAAATTCTACTCCTGAAACCAATATTACACTACATATTAACCAACTTGAATTTAAATAAAAATTGGGGCCAGGGAGATCATTCTGCCCCGTGTGGGGCAGTAAGAACTGTCATTCATTGTTAATGGGAATGCAAATGGTAAAGCCACTTTGAAAGACAGTTTGGCAGTTTCTTACAAAACTGAACGTACTTATATCACACAATCCAGCAATCATGCTCCTTGGTATTTACCCAAAGGAGTTGAAAACTTTTGTCCGTATA
The DNA here is from genome assembly GCF_046562875.1 of Panthera onca. Lineage (NCBI taxonomy): Eukaryota > Metazoa > Chordata > Mammalia > Carnivora > Felidae > Panthera > Panthera onca. The sequence continues at coordinate 51,286,421 of NC_138344.1, forward strand.
TATATACCTGAACACAGATGTTTGTAGCAGCTTTATTCATAATGACCAAAACCTGGAAGCAATCAAGATGTCCTCCAGCAGGTGAATGGATAAATAAAATGTGGTAAATCCAGACAATAGAATATTATTCAGTACTAAAAAGAAATGAGCTATCAAACCATGAAAAGACATGGAGGAAACATAAGCACATACTGAAAGAAACTAATCTGAAAAGGCTGCATAGTGTGTGGTGCCAACTATATGACATTCTGGAAAAGGCAAATCTATGCAGACGGTAAAAAGATCAATGGTTGGCAAAGGTCGGGGAGAGAGAAGGATGAATAGGCAGAGCACAGAGAATTTTTAGAACAGTGAAACTGTACTTTGTATATTATAATGGTAGATACATGTTAGTATACATTTGTCCAAACCCATAGAATATACAACACCTAAGAGTGTGCCCTAGTGTAAACTATAGACTTTGAATTAGAATGATATATCAATGTATGTTCATCAATGGAAACAAACTTACCACTCTGGTGGAAGATGTGGATAATGGGGAAGACTATGCATGTAAAATCTCTGTAGCTTCTTCTCAATTTTACTGTGGACTTAACACTGCTCTAAAAAGCAAAGTCTATTGAAAGAAAGAAAGAAAGAAAGAAAGAAAGAAAGAAAGAAAGAAAGAAAAGAAAGATCGTTTGGCAGCTACGTGGAAAATAAAATAGAGACCAATGTATGTAGAAGTAGGGAAATCAGTAACAAGGTTATTGCTAATTTAGATAAGAGATAAAGGAAGCCAGGACTAAGATGGCAGTGAGATAGTGAGACAGGGTCAGAAGTGGAGTATATTATGAAAGTAGAATTGACAGACTTGTTGATGGACTAGATGTGAAATGTAAAGAGAAAACAGATCTATGACCTGATGATGCTGAGAACAGAAGAGTAAGGAAGAAACAGATTTGGAGTGAAATCAAAGCCTCTGCTCTGGACATTTTAAGCCTGAAATGTTATGTTAAACACCTGGGTGGAAATGTTGAGCAGCATTTAAATGTAAATATCTAAGGTTTAGAGGTACTCTCAGGGCTAGAGATAACAAATTAGAAATCACCAGCTTATACATGGCATCAAAAGCCATGGAACTAGATAAGGTAACCAATGAGAATAGTTAAGCAAAGAGAAATGAACTGAACACAGTTCCCAGGAGCAAACAAACATTTAGAGTCCAAGAACAAGATATTGACTAGAAGTTGTATACCAATTTGGAAGCAGAAGGGATTTAAAGAGACAGACAAGAACCCAGATCCTCACCGGCAAGAATCCTGAATCAGAACTCAGAAACTTGAACCAGGATAATAAAATGCTGCAGCATCTATCCCTTTCTTGTGGCTGTCAGGAGGCAAGAACCATGGTCAGGGGCAGGGATCCACTTGCATGTGCCTGCTCAGAGGTGAGGTAAACTGAGTGTGTTTGTATAACCTGGGTGCAGCCTCATGCCCAAAAGGAAAAAAGTTCTTAACCACAACAGCAACAAAGTTGCCTAAACCTTCAGCATGAATACCCAGTTTCAGACCATGGGGAGAATACAAGGGCAAAGAAAAAACTCATTAGGTGAAGAATAAGACAATGCCTTTTGCCTTGGGAAAGTTGGGATCTCCCATAAGTAAAATGGATTCAACCATCATGAAACACTAAGGGCCAAGCCCTCTGTTGGGTACTATAGGTAGAGCAGCTACAGAGATGTATAAGATAAATCCCCTCCTCAAAGAGATGCCAGCCAAGTGGATTGAGGAGAAAATGACTAAAAGCTGGACACCTAATCTTGAAATGTGGGATTACAAGCCTTATCCCACATCACTTTCTACCATCATCTTCCTATAATCATGCTGTGAAAAGTAAGTTGAGTTTCCCAATATGCTATATTGAAAGGCATCTTAGAAGTGTGTGTCTGAGGGGCACCTGGGTGGCTCAGTAGGTTGAGCATCCGACTTCCGCTCAGGTCACGATCTCACAGCTCGTGAGTTCGAGCCCCGTGTCGGGCTCTGTGCTGACAGCTCAGAGACTGGAGCCTGCTTCTGCTTCTGTGTCTCCCTCTCTCTCTGCCCCTAACCCACTCACATTCTGTCTATGTATCTCTCAAAAATAAATAAACATTTAAAAAATTAAAAAAAAAAAAAAAAGAAGTGTGTGTCTGAGAAAGTCCTAGAGCAAGTCCCCATCTCCACCTCATGCATCTGCCAGTCCTGGTCTCCTGCTGCAAGAACACACAGTAGAGTGCCAATAAAAGCTCTCTTGATGGTCGGGAAGATAAAGGAGTTTGTAAAAAAGACCATTCCAGGAAGAAATAGGGGGAATTTTCATAACTCTTGCTTGACACCCTTCAAAAGCCCACCAGTCGAAGGCTCTCTATACTTTCTAAAGGGGACTTGGGTTCTGCTCCTGACTTTTCTGACCTGTAAGGAGGTTCTGTTGTTGATTTTTTTGTAAATAAAATGAGAAGTATTACATTTTGCATTACAGCATTTGCATGGGGCCAAAACCTGTCTTCTTTACTTTCTCTCTTCAATCCTTCATGCATGACAGGCATCACTAATTAATCATGGTAGACTTCTCTACTACATCAGGATGCAAAATCAGAACACTCTTCAATACAGAACTGTAGGCACTATTAATCAAAATTACTATATAAGGTGAAACCTATGTCCCATCTCTGGCATAGTATTTAGCAGCAGAGCATTTATTTTACTTTTTTAAATTTGTACCCAAGTTAGTTAGCATATAGTGCAATAATGATTTTAGGAGTAGATCCAGTGATTCATCCCCTATGTATAATACCCAATGTTCACTCCAACAAGTGTCCTGAATGCCTCTCGCCCATTTGGCCCATACCCTAACCGTAACCCTTCCAGTAACCCTCAGTTTGTTCTCTATATTTAAGAGTCTCTTATGTTTTGTCTCCTTCCCTGTTTTTATATTATTTTTGCTTCCCTTCCCCTTTGTTCGTCTGTTTTGTATCTTAAATTCCACATGAGTGAAGTCATATGATATTTGTCTTTCTCTGACTGACTAATTTCGCTGAGCATAATACCCTCTAGTTCCATCCACATTAGCAGCAGAGCATTTAGAATCAAAGTTCTGGATCCTGGTTCTGTCCTTGTATCAATCTGAATCTATAGTTCTGAAACACTGGGTTCCAATTTCACTGCTTATTAGCTGTTTAACTTTTGACACATTAACTAAATCTAAGTATCAGTTTCTTCATCTGTTCTTCACAGGAAAAGCCTGTTCCTATGACAGCTTAGGGTGAGGGGACATACTGGGGTTGAGGAGAGTCCAATGAAGCTTCACTGAAGCGCGAGCACTGAGGCTGAGATGTGAGGGAGGGTAAGAGCATGTTCACTGTAGGGAGGACCATACCACATGACAGACAGTCCATGGGGACAGAGGATACACATCAAGGGATCATCAGACAATAACCAGACCATATGAGGCTTTTAGAACATGTTAAGAATTTTGGTCATTATCCAAACTTCCATAGTTAACTACACAAATGATTAAGCAGAGTAGGCAATATAATCAATTCTCAACCTGGAAGGCATGTCCACTGACTCTTCTGTGGAGAACACCTTACACCTATCAGAATAGTTTAAATCAAAAACACAAGAAACAAATGTTGGCAAGGATGTGGAGAAAAAGGAACCCATAAGCGGCACCTGGGTGGCTCAGTCAGTTGAGAAAAAGGAACCCATGTGGACTGTTGGTGGGAATGCAAATTGGGACTGTGAAAAAGAGTATGGGGTTCTGTCAAAAAATAAACAATGAAATTACCATATGACCCAGTAATTCCACTACTGGATATTTACCCAAAGAATAGGAAAGCACTAATTTGAAAAGATACATGCACTTTACTGCAACATTATTTACAATAGCCAAGATATGGAAGCAATTCAAGCGTCCATCCATAGATAAATGGATAAAGAAAATGTGATTGAGACAGATAGATAGATATATAGATACAAGATGTAGACATATATACATACAATGGAATATTTACTCAGTCATAAAAAAATAATGAATTCTTGCCATTTGCAACAACATGGATGGACCTAGGGGCTATACTGCTAAGGGAAAGAAATCAGTCAGAGAAAGATAAATACCATTATGATACTACTCATATATGGAACTTAAGAAATAAAACAAAGAAAAAAAAGACAAAAACGGACTTTTAAATACAGAGGAGAAGGTGGGATGGCCGGAAGGGAGGTGGGTGAGGGGAAGGGTGAAATAGATACAGAGGATCAAGAGTACCCTTATCTCAGGGCTTCTGGGTAGCTCAGAGCATGGAGCCTGCTTCAGATTCTGTGTCTCCCTCTCTCTCTGCCCCTTCCCTGTTCACACTCCATCCCTCTCTCTCAAAAATAAATAAATATTAAAAAAAGAGTACCCTTACCTTGATGAGCACTGAGTAATGTACAGAATTGTTGAATCATTATATTGTATACTTGAAACTAAAATAACACTGTATGTTAATTATGCTTCAATTAAAAATTTCTTTAATTTGGGGCATCTGGGTGGCTCAGTTGGTTAAGTGACTTGATTCCATCTCAGGTCATGATCTCACGGTTTGTGGGTTCGAGTCCTATATCAAGCTCTGTGCTGACAGCTAGAGCCTGCTTGGGATTTTCTGCTCCTCCCCTGCTCTCATGTGTTCTCTCTCTCTCTCTCTCTCTCTCTCAAAATAAATAAACTTAACAAAATTCTTTTTAATTTAAAAAAAATACAAAAATATAAAAATAAAATAGCCAAGCAGGCAGGAAAAAAAAAAAGAAGAAAATTGGGGAGACCTTGATGATGAATTAGGGTGAGATCAAGGATAATATCCTAGGGTCTTGGTGTAGCCTTCTAAATGGATGGTGGTGGCATTCACTAATATAGTGACCATCAAAAAAGACCAGGTATTCGGCAGGGGGGGGCTTGTTTTGCATTTTTGTGGGGAAAGATTTGCAGATCCAAGTAAGAGTGTTAATAAGCAGATGGAGACACAATAAGGACACAAATTAAAGATGAGACAATGGAGTCCAAATTAGTCTTGCTGGAATGTTGAACAAAAGCATGAACTCACATATTTCCAAAAGTCTCCAACCCAAGATCACCAAGAGTAAGGAGAACCAGCTGATTCCCTCAGCCCAGCCTGGATATATAACACCCACAGCCGGGCTCACATCTACCCAAATGTCTACCTATGCTACGAATACTTGTCCTTATTGCTTTTGCCCAGAAGACTCTGGACACTAAGTAACTGATTCCTGGAATCATAGAAGGTTAACTCTAGGAGAAGACATAGAGATCACTGCATGGATAGGTGGAGATGTGTTCGAATACGACAATCTGGATAGAGAGCGTGCTGGCCTCAGAGAAAAAAACACCTGGATAGGTGCCCTGCCCACTAACAGTCTGCTGACCTCATTCTACAGATTTGAAAACTGAGGACTTTCAAACTGAAACCAGTTGTCTAAGATTATAAAAGGAGTTAGTTGTAGGGCAGGGACCTAAGTTCACATATTCCAAAACTTTTCAGCATTTCTGATTTTCAAAAAATTTTAAATACACAATTATGATCATTGAATTTAACCCCTGTCCAGACTTATATTTTCACTCATTCATTCACCAAATACACACTGAGAACATACCACGTGTCAGATGCAGGGCTAAAGAGAAGCCCTCAAATCAGCTAAAACCTTAGTTAATCCAAAGATGGGGTAAATGGCCTGACTGTACAGATGGAAAACTGAGTTTTGAAAATTCAGTCCTAACTGTGGAAATTCAAAAGCATTTTCCAGCTTTCTAAAGGTAGCTGCCAAAGACTCCGCAAGAATCTACTTTTGTCAAATGATTTGCCATCATAAAATGAGAGGTATGGAAGCTCAAGCAGCCATAGGGATTTGATTTTAACACACAAGAGCATACAAAAGGTATGACTCTTACCTGACTTCTGCAAGGAACATGCATGGGATCACAAAGATTGTGTTCCCCAAGTAACAATAGCCCTGTCTCATGAGGGTCATAGATTTAGTTCAGTGAGGCCTATGAAAGGTCAGATCTCTATCAGGAACAGCCCAACGTATTTGAGCCCCTTTGATATCTGGTTATCGGATGAAAACAGGACTTCTGGCACTAGCTACTGCTGATGAACCACAGTAGGCAAGAAGTCTTTATTGCTGTTCTGCCTGGAGTCAGCTAAAAAAAAAAAAAAAAAAAAAAAAAGCTGAATAAAAGAGAAAAGCAAAAGGGAAAAGATTAACCAGAGCTCTCCAAACCTTAAACTTGCCATTACAGTTTGTGTTTTCACCCTGTGTGGATTACTTTTTTGCCATATCTAAGCTAACTAAACACAGATTGGCATATTCCCCCATGCAAATGTGGTTTTTTTAACGTTTTATTTTATTTTCTGAGAGACAGAGAGAGGCAGAGCACAAGCAAGGGAGGGGCAGAGAGAGAGGGAGACACAGAATCCGAAGCAGGCTCCAGGCTCTGAGCTGTCAGCACAGAGCCCGAGTGGGACTCAAACCCACAAACACAAGATCATGACCTGAACCGAAGTCAAACAATCAACCAAGCCACCCAGGCGCCCCCACCTATGCAAATGTTTTTAACCTTGCCACACATGGATTGCCTACACAACGTTGGGACCTAAAGGGTTAAGTTATAAATATAAATACAAATATAAATATAAATATGTCATGAAAATTAAAATTATAGGACTAGACAGAAACCTGAAAATTCTCATGATATAATATTAATAAAAGAACATGAATGGTCATGTATACTCTGATATGAATCGCAAAAACGGTATTCAGTAAAATTAGGTATGTAAATGACATGCTGCTGTTTGTAAATGATTATTGTATTGGGGTGAAAGGATTAAGAACTAGTAGACAGGAAGGAACATTTTTCAATTTGGTGTAGTGTGGCTTGTTTTTTAACAAGGGGTTTTTTAATTTTCTTTTTCGACAGGGTGTGAACCTGATATGGTATAAATAGTCCCCACAAGAAACAGGTGACAGAATAGAATGTTCTCACTTTTTCCCTTTGTGTGTCTGTAATCATTATTTGCCCAATTTTAGCTAGTAGCAAAGCAGAAGACACTTATTTGAAACTCAGGTCTTGATGAAAATTTCACAGGGAGTAGCTATCATCCATGGGTCCATATATACAGGGAGAGTCTGTGGAGTTTAAAAAACAAACAAAAACAAACCTGGATTCAAATTCCAACGTGGTGATTTCCTTCATTTCCTTGCCTGTTAAGCGGGAAGAAGGAAAAGGAAGGAAATATTTGCTAAGTGCTTAGCATGTACCAAGTTCTGGGCTTGGCAATGTTTCATACATCATTCCAGCTATTCTTCACATCAGCCCCATGAGACAAGTATTTGCCTTCAGTTTACTAGTGATACACTGAGGCTTCAAGACATTAAATAATGTGTGTGCAGTCATACAGCTACTAAGTAGCCGGGATCCAAACCAAAGATTGTCTGTCCCTAGAATCTGCTCCTTTCACTCTCTGAATGAGACCTCCCAGGGCTATTCTGGGATTGAATTAGCTAATGGATCAGGCTCACGGTAGGGGCCTGATAAATATTTGTTGAATCAGAACCTTACTATCATCATCAAAACCCTATGAGCCCCGTTCTTGTTTCTTCAGCTCTCTAAACAGCCCAGAAAAAGGTAGTTTTCCCCTTACCACTGAGTGAGCCTCTGCCCACCCTTCCCATGGAGAACAGGCACCCGCATGCCTCCAGTGGATATAAGGCAGCAAGACAGCAGCATAGAGGGATCCAAAGCAGAACAGCACCCAAACACCAGCAGCTTCCCCAGGGCGTGGGTCCTGAGCCTACTCCAAGTCCAACAGAGTGTTGATGTGCAGCCTTAGATAAGGCACTGCCTGGTTAGAGCAGAAAAAGGGTCCGGGAGGAGGAAGAGGGAGTGTGGAAAGACAATCAAAAGCCTCCCTCTCTCTCCCCATCACAGCTTCTTCAGCCAAAAGTCTTCAACACAATCCAAAGGGACAGTATAGCCAGGACCTAGCTTCTTTTTAAAACAGACTCCTAATTCCAATTCAGCATTGCTCCACAGAAAGCATGTAAAGGTATTTATTTCTTAGACTCACCATATTCACATAAACAGAATTAACTTTCCTTGTCTCTTTCTATTCAAGATACGGTAGAGATGATCTTCCCCTTTTTAACATAATTGAGACTATTTTTTTTTCTTCAAATGCAGGAAAAGAATAGGAACATTAACAATCCCAAACTGTTCCAGAATATAGTCTTTTCACTGGCCTTTTCACATTACAATACATGTAAAGGCTCAGATAGAGAGCAGAATTAGAGACAGACACTTCCCTAGTATATTGAAATCATTATGAGTTACAATCCTTTTGATGCAAAGGGCTTCCTTTTTTTAACCATGATGTCTTTTATGTGAATAGTAAAAAAATGTTCATGGTAACAAATGCACCAGGAAAAAAAAGGTTAGAAAAAAAATGGAAATCCTGTTTGTGTCCATAGGTGAATTGCTGCTGTGAGGCGGCTGCAATTTGACTTTGTACAAAAAGGGTCACTGAACAGAAGGTCAGGCAGCTGGCCATTTCCATTTCAAAGATGCTATCAAAAGGCCAAGAGGCAGTTCACGCAGCAGCCCTTTAGCAAACAAGATTTTCTCCTCTCTCATTTATGATATTTTTTTATGCCAAAATAGTTTAGTGAGGAGATCCCGGATTCATTTTTCCTGGAATGTAAGTGGCTTGCATGAGGTTTGGGGAGGACTTCAGTGTAAGGAACTGGAAGAGTTTTGAGTAATGAGGAGCCATTTGGTGGCCACTTATCAAAGGTTTTGCAGTGAGGTAATAAATCACAGCAGAGCCCCTTCACTCCAGGCCAAGATAAGTGAGGAAAGGTAGCTCCGTTATTACAAATTATGGCTTGTCACATCTGCAACGAGAGAATTCAGATTCACAAACACCTCGCTTATTAATTAATAGCCCCTTTCAAAACCAGAGGAGAAAGGCAAAAATTGGGGGAGATTATGATTTTGGTTGAGTTTGAGGTCTTAGTAGTTAGATCTGACTTAGTAGATACCGTGAGGCAAAATGACACTGAAAGAGCTAGAAATTACAAACCCCTAAATTTCATGAGCCTGTATAATGTAAATGCAACAAGAGTGGAAGGCAAACTGGAATATGAAAGAGCAGTCACCCAGCCCACTATTTTTCTCTGTTAAAATCCCTTATGAAATATACTACAAGCAGGTCTTCAGTCACTAAAGGAAAAAAAAAATGCAGTGGGTAACACTAACAGCACCACCCTTTGGTGTGCTCACCAAGGAAACCAGGGCAGGCCAGATCACCCACTTGTGATCAGAACCATCAACATGAGGCCAATAGACATGACAAGCCAATCCTAGAAGTTCCAAAGGTCAAAAACCAGGGAAGTCCCATCCATCTACTGGTCCTAGAAATGCAGAAGAAAGCTAAGAAAAGGTCAGGAGCTGCATGAATGCAGGAATAAAGTGATGCAAAGAGCAGGGGCAGATGAAAAATACAAGACCCACATTAATTACTTTAAACAGGGTATTTAGCAGAACAGGGCTTTGTCGTGAAAGGAGGGATGGTATCTAGTGAGGTCACAAGGCCTAAGCCAGGCCAGATACTTACGGGCCCTAATGTTCCCCCGAGCTGTCTTTAAGAAGCCCTCATACTTTGCCATCTTTAACCCTGTTCTCTGTAAAATGATACAAATGGCTTCCCAGCTTGTCCTTTTACCCCCATGACAGTGTGAGACTTGATTGACCCATCCCTGGATGACCAGTCATTAAGGGCACAGAGCAGCCATGGAAACCTCAGAGAGGTCAAGGTGGGGTCTGGAAACAGCCCCCTGGGAAAGTACACCAGCGATTTCTTTGCTGCTTTGGTCATGCTAGTGAACTCTGTGCCCAATGATAAAAATTAATTCTAACACTCTTGAAGAATAAATGAAAAGAGAATGACTAATAATTGCTCTACTTTGAAGACACACTTAATACTATGAAGGAAAAGTGTGATTACCCCCAATATTCTAGTAGTTTTAATTAAGTTTTATATAAAATCTGATACAATGAATGACCTTGAATTTTCTTAGCACTTCATCTTTCAAAGGACACTTATTTAAGTCATTTTATGCTTATAGGGCCAAAAAAGATATCCCTTCTTGCTCTTTATTTACATTTTCCCAAAAATTTCTGTTTCCAATGCTTAGGAGAAATGCTGGCAAGAAGGAGTGGGAGGAAGGAGAGAGGGAGAGAAGGAAGGAAGGAAGGAAGGAAAAAAGGAAGGGAGAGAGGTAAGAATGGAAGGAAGAAGGAAGGGAGGCAAGGAAGGAGGGAAGTGAGGGAAAGGGAGGGAGAAAGAAAAGAAGGGATAGAGAGACAAATGGCAACACTGCACTGGCTGCTGCTTCAAGAAGCAATCACTGGAATCTGTCCGAACTCCCACTAAATGGGGGTCGGTCTTACCAGCTGTTGGCTCTGCTCCTGTACACCTAATTGTGTAGCCTTGATTATGATGGAGTTTGTTCCTTAAAGAAAAGGAAAACATGAGCTTTGGTGCTTTAATAGCAAGGTATCTTCTAAAGTAATAAATGATCCAGAGGTTGGATTTGGCAGCAAGGGAGACTACTGCCTATGTTCTCCCCATAGATGTCACGAGCACCTGTGACCATTACAGAGAAAGAAGGCAGTCTGGGAGGAATATGGCATGAGTAGGGAAGACAGGAGGGAATGTGAGGTGGTAACATGAAGGAGAGAAGAGATCTTGCTGGAGTCTCTGCCTGTAAGAACCAGGAACAATACACTTTAAATAGCATGACCTGCAGCACTTTAGTCAAAGTGCAAGGCACTTTGCTGGGAATTTGCTGGGCAAATTCATTGGTAAGAACCTTAAGAGCCTCTGCCTAGTAGTTCCCCAATGGCGGCTAGAGAGCTTCTAGAATGAGAGACACGCGTGTTTGTGGTCAGATCTTCACATTCCCTCTGAATACAGTAGGTGATCCTATGATCTCCTCAGAACTCCCGTAAGGAGGAAAGAAAGTCAGCATACAAAAGAGTGTGGGCCAGAAATAAATCTGACCAAAATACACCCTCTAGTCATAATAATAGAGAAAGCTTGCAATGGCCCATAATATTAATGTCTTCCTGTTCTCCAGCGTGAAACCCTTTTTACCTACCTGCTTTATTAATTCATAAAAATCCTGTCAGATTGTTACTATCTTCCCATTTAACATATGATGAAAACTGAGGCTCAGACAGGCTAAATGGTTGCTCCAAGCTACCAAACAGCAGAACCAGGACAGACACTCTTATCCCCTGACTCTACATTCAGTCATCTCAGAGCCAGGACTGGGTCTGCTTGAGAAGTGTAGAAAGCTCTGTTTCTTTCAATCTAAACAATAACTCCCTAACGGACCTGAGATGGTGCTGGCGATACCCACTGTTTGATACAGCTTTGGTTAGACAATAAAATCTCCAGTGTCTCCCTTGGACTCGGCGGGACAGACAGTGTCTCCTAGCCCCAAGGGAAGCAATGAAAACAAAAGGAACGTAGAACTAGCTCCTTGTGTTCTCAAGTTCTGGTGGGTGGAAGACTGCCATGGGAAAGTCAGGATTCTAAAGAAGCAGTAGACAGTCCCTGATGCCAGGTATAGAGCAGAGAGATAGAGGAAAAGAGGTAAAAAAAAAAAAAAAAAGAAAAGAAAAGAAAAAGAAAGAAAAGAGAAGAAAAGGGAAAAGGAAAAGAAAAATAGAGACTGTCCACTCAGAATGAGGAGCCACCAGGAATTGTAAGGGGGCTGCCTCTCCTCTGGGTGAGCCTGACATGGGCACCTGCTGGAGGGAAGAAGAGAGGCAGTGTACCCAGGGGTGCACTCAGAGGAGTGCGCTGGCCCAGCCCACACTGCCTCCCAAGCCCTCTAGACCCCAATCTAAAAATCTCAGATAATACCCCTTACCCTGGGTTACTTGCAAACCGAGCAGATTTCCAGCTGAGAGGGATCATCCTGCCACACCTGGGCCTGTGGGAGAACAATTTATATAATCAGCCCCTCAAAACTAGAGTGATCATCAAGACGAGACAGCTGGGCCATAGTGAAAAGAGCACCAGCCCCAGCCCGGAATAGGGGAGGAGAGAACCAACATTCACTGAGTTCCCACTATGTACCAGGAGCTATTTGGGTATTACTCATTAATCCCCCCAATAGCCCTATAAGGTGGGCATGATTATCCCTACTTTACTGTTGAGGAAACTGAGGCTCAGAGATTAAATAACTTGCCCAAGGTCACACAACTAGTTAAGCGGCAAAGGTGGAATTCAAGCAATCCAGAGCAGATTATACTTTTTCAGTTACACTAAGTGGCTTCAATAAGTTTCACAGAATTATTCCAAGAATTAAATAAAACAATTTTAATAAAACTCTGAATCAAGCCCAAAGTGGCTATGCAAATATTAGCTCTGTGCATACATGTGTGTACAAATAATACTTGTATATAGGCAAGTATTCAGATCTACAGTTCCTTGCACACAATAGCCTTGTGAATTAGTATCAGTAGAAATGTTTCTCTCCACAAAGCAAATATCTGTACCTTACACAATTCCCCTGTGAACCCCATCATCACTATGGCCATTAAATGCAGTCCCCAGATGAGGTATGAGCATGCTGGTCAAAAATGGATATTCACAGGCTGAAAGCACTTTATGATTACCAAGGGACAAAAAATGAATTAAAATCACACTCTGCTAAGTGCCACAGAAGTATTTTCAAATTAGCATCATTGTTGTTATCTCCTTAGTCCCTGGCATGTGGGTTGTACCTGCTGACATATCCCTCAGGAAAACTAATATGTTCAAATCGGACCCGAGACAGCTGATTACAGTTTATTTTCCATACCAATGACAATGGAACAGGTCTGCTTTGTCAAAGGGGTAAAGTGCTGTGGGTTCTCTCTGCATCCTGACGAAATGTGTGTTTTCTGAGGGTCATTTCTGTGATATACAAATTCCCTCCAAGGCTGAAACGAGACAGAGGCAAGCAAAGTCCTTAGAGCACAAAATTTTAGGAAGAACTCATTCTCTGGGCCATGCAAGTGCTGACCCTGTACTTGCATGTCCTTGAGAGTTAGCACCATCTTAAAGCTTGTACCCCAGGCACCTTGCTTACTCACGCTAATACAGGTCCTGAATTCCTCACACTGTCACAGGCACTATCCTATGAAAAAGGGGGAGAGTTTCTCAGAAGACAGTAACCACTCTCAGAAAATGCCACTGACACCTCCACGAGTCTGGTGATATATTTTTCTAAATTTCAAGGTAAGAGAAAGCAACATATGAGAATATTTAAAGGCCAGACAATGCCATTGCACCAGCATTTGGAAACTATGATGCACATGCTTAGGTCCCCACCCTTTCATTCTCCTAAATTGTGAACCCATGGGAAGAAGGGAGAGGAGGGCTATCTACTATGTCTCTGCACACTGTCTTCCCTCTGCCCCCATCCCTGATCTCCAACAGACCCCAGAGGAAGGAATGAGAGCATAACAAAGAGCTATCTCACCTGTCCAGCTTCCATCCTATTCTGTTAGAAGCCCATCCTATTGCAACGCCAAAGCACAAATGAGAATTTGCTATATAAACTCAGGAAATGATCAGACATGGGTCCAAATTAGACAGTAATCCTTTCACACTACTACCATGTAGATTAGCTCTGCCACTGAAGGGAACAAAGGTAAGAAATGCTTTCAGTGTTCGGATGATCCAGGCTGCATTTCTAGCAAATGGAATCAGTGGGTCCAAACACCTCTGATGGTGTGAACCTAGTAAGCATAAGTCAGACACTACATTCTGTGGAGGCTGGTAATAAATGTGTCTATCGATGATGCCATGGGAGAATGGAATCAGGGCTCCATTGTGTTCCCAGGAACATAGTGCCCTCAGAAGCAGTGAGAGAGAAGTGCCCCCTCCACTCGCCAAGAAATGGTACTGGAACCCCATTTGCCCCAGCTCTAGAAAGATGGTTCCTGGAGTAGGGAATGTGAGGAAGGCAGAGAAAATGTCCAGAGGACAAAGGATGGAGAAGATATGACTGCCTCCTCACGCTTCAACCCCAAGTGCTCACTCAAATTCCCAGGAAAACAGTCTGTTCACCCTCTTTCTATAATTCTTTGGACTCTAAAGAGGACCCTTTCCCCTGTCACCACCTACAACTTCCAAATAGGGTCTCTCCCCTAAAAGAGATGGAAAACAGACATCACTTATCAGCTGTGGGACCTCAGGCAACTCACTTAACTTTTTTGAGCCTCAGTTTCCTCGTTCTTAAAAGAGCAATAAAGGCCAGCACAATGCTTGGTGCTCAATAAGTATTAGTTGCCTGCCCTCCTACTACTGGCTCAAATCGAGATTGTTCTTGAATTAGAGAGATCATGTTAAAGCACAGAGCCCAATGCTTAGGTCAAAACCTATGCATAATAAACCCATTCCTTTTGCTCTTACCTACCCTCCCCTGCCAAGTCCATACAAACATGCTCTGTTTTTCTCTGGCCCAGACAGGTCCAGACAGAGGTATGATCCCGGCACTGAAAGGACTGGGGGACCATCAAGATTTAAACTTTCCTGGGTATTTCATCATCACAACTCATGCTCAGCCTGGGGCAGAGGGTGAAGGAGGCTCTGGAGTGAAAACCCAACCAAGTGGGATACGGTTGCAGAGAAGCCTTTGAGGAGAAGTGATGAAACTGAACAAAACAACCAGCTTCATCAGGGGAGGAGTGGCAGAGAGTCACCTTCTTATTACCCTTTCATTCTCCCCACATATCCTGCCCTTCACATCCTGGATAATGGGTGATGCAGAAATGGTGGGAATGAAGCAGCATTATCTACAATAGCCAAACAATGGAGAAAGCCCAAAAATCTACTGACAGATGAATGTATAAAGAAGTTATAGTATATATACACAATGGAATATTACTCAGCCATCAAAAAGAATACAATTTTGCCATTTTCAAGGACATAGATGGAGCTAGAGTGTATTATGCTAAGCAAAAGAAGTCAGTCGGAGAAAGACAAACACCATATGATTCCACTCATAAGTGGAATTTAAGAAACCAAACAGATGAACATAGAGGAAGTGAGGGGAAAAGAGAGAGAGAGAAACAAACCATAAGAGACTCTTAAAAATAAACAACAAACTGAGGGTTGATGGAGGGAGGTAGGTGGAAGATGGGCTAGATGAGTGATGGGTACTAAGGAGGGCACTTATTGTGATGAGCACTGGGTATTGTATATAAGTGATGAATCACTGAATTCTATTCCTGAAACCAATATTGCACCATATGTTAACGAACTAGAATTCAAGTAAAAATTTGAAAAGAAAAAAAAAAGAATAAATAATTGTAGGCATAAAAGATGAGAGATAGTTCCAGTTCCACTTGCATGTTCAGGAGGCAAGTGAATGAAGAAGAGGGATCCTGTGGCCACCATGCCATGCAACCCAGGCAGCTGCTTCTAAGAGACACCCCACATTGAGAGACTGAATTTGGAAAATGACTGTATTTTCATCTCCAGAATGGCTCTTTGGTTAGTAATCACCCTCCCTAGGTCCCAAGACCCCATAAGACAAGTTATTACACCAACCTTCACGAAGTGAAGAAGCCCAATCAGCCAGAATCTCCAGATCCAAAAAAGTTACTGAAGCCCAAATGATCTAGATGTTTCTGACCTGAATTATCCTGATAATAACCTGATTTTCCACTTAACTTCAGGGTTATAGGAAGAGTCTGCTCCTCTTCTAACCAAAGGCTATATCCTGTTGAATGGACCATTTTCTTTTTACTTACTGTCTAAAAGACATAGTCTGTACAAGCATATAAAAGCCTGTACTTCAGCAGATTTTCTTAAGATTAGTCATACTATATTTCACCCAACTTAATAGGAGATAATTTTTCCCTTTCTATTTGCCATCTTTAAACTCCAGAAAAGGTAAAAACAAACAAACAAACAAACAAATAAATAAATAAGTAAAAATAAATTCCATAAAAGGTGAAACTATAGTGACAGAAGCAGATCAGTGGTTGCCTAGGCCTAGGGGTCAGGGGAGGGGACTGACTATAAAGAGGCAAGAGGAGGGGTACGTGGCTGGCTCAGTCAGTACAGCATGAGACTCTTGCTCTTGGGGTCCCCAGTTCAAGCTTGACATTGGGTGTAGAGCTTACTTTAAAAAAAAAAAAAAAAAGGAGGCAGGAAGGAACTCTCCAAGGAGATAGAGCTGTTGTGCTCCTTGATGTGGCAGAGATTCATCACACTGTACACATGGAATTACCAAATTTTACTATATGTAAATTATACCTCAGTAGAAATAAAAAATGCCATTTTTTTTACAATAGAGCAGCACAACTTAAAAATGTCAATGAAAATGTTTCTGTTACACAGGGATGGAAATATTAGATCTGCTAAAATGTCTCAATAACAAGGTACTTCATCAGAATATGCCGATATTTTGTGGTATAAATCACCATCTGTCAGTTGCCTAAGGTGGAGCCATGTAACACTGAACATGTCCACAGTGTATGTTCTTCCATCACATCCTCCAGGAATATTAGTTAACCCTTCAGAAAGTACAGGCAATATCACTCCTCAGGTGGACAATCAGTAGGGTAGTTTGATACACTAGAAAAAGAAGGCAAGGGTTTCGAGTCAACATGAAAATCTGTCTTTCCAGAGTGAAAACATGTGGTATTGCCAGAACTTCTTCCTATGCTATATTTACTTGGCAAATCAAAAACTTGAAGCCCAAGTGTTTTTGCCTTACCCATTTGACCTACCAAGGAACAGGCTGGTGGCACCCCAAAAACCCCATGGGAATCTATAAGGTTGGAGAGCATAAAAGCTCGTGATAGTAGAAGAAATTTCTCCTACCCTGTTATCCCCCGGGGTGAGGTATCTAGGGCTATGTGGAAAAAAAGTATTGTTCCCCCTTTGTAAAGTTCTGCTCAGGTGCCCTGTCTCAGATGTACCCAGAAGTACCTGGAGAGAGGAGGTCCATGCAGACACTTGCATGCATACCCTTTTGGAACCCCACACAGCCATCCCTGAGAGGAAGGGATATATAAGGTTTCAGTTTAGGGGCCTAGCACTCGGACCCCTGGTTGAAAATTCAGGCTGAAAGAAGAAAGAGAAAACCAACTATCTAGTGATGTCTCTCACTCAACAAACAGTTTCAAGAAGGACAACAATTGTCATTCTCAGTCCATTAATTCTTTGTTGATAGAATCCGATGGGAAGTTGAGTCTACAAGCTAAAATGAGCACCTCATTAATATATGAAATTCAATTTAACATATTCTAAGCTTCCGTGGGTACAGGGCACTGCAGAGGTTGTCTTCAGCATTGTCTGTCTTATCTTCTGCTCCCTGGGTGGTCTCAAACACCCCTCAGCTTTTATTGCCAGATCTCCCTGATGATATCAGAAACTCTCCAGCTCAATTTCCTCCCCTGAGCTACAGCAATGGATTTCCACCTGTCCAATGATCATCATTCCCTGGATCTTAGGCAAGAAACCAAAACATAATGAAAGCAATCCAAATTCAGCATCGTTATTCACAAATCTACCCTTCACCTAGATTTCTAAGTTAGAGACTAGCACTCAGACAGTAGGCACTCAGTTACTCAAGCCCCAAACTAAGAGGACAGCTGGGATCCTCTACCACCATCATATCCAACTGGTCACCAAATTCCATCAATTCCCTGCCCTCTCTCCACATTTTTCACACTTTTCCTGGCAACAACTAGTTGTTTCTCCACTTCCAGTGGGATGATCCTCTTATTCATTTTTCATAACTGATGCTCTTGGAGCTCTATCCAGTTCCCCTTTACCAACGGATGCACTTGTCCCCCAGACGCTGCAGGTATGAGCTGCTAACAGCTCACACCAACACCCTTTTCTGGAAGACTATCCACAGCTGATGAAACCATCTTACCTGAAGATGTGGGATGCCATCTTCCCCTTGGGTGCAGCAGAACAACTTCTAAGATGTAGTTCATGCTCCAGACTCCCGATGAGATCAAGCTGAGGTTAGATTCTTCCTGAAACCACATCTTTGCCCAGCTTCCTCCCCTGCTCTGTCCCACTTCCCTCACTCCTTTATTTTTTTTTCTCTAAGAGCTCCCCTTCAATAAATCGTAAGAATCCCTACTTCAGGCTCTGCATCTAGGGAATCCAACTTAAGACATCCCTCATATTGGCACAGAATGGTTTATTTTTAAGGGCATAATTCATCCTGTAACTCTGTGGTATACATTTTTAAAACTTATACCTCATTATATACATATAATCCAAAGACCTTACTGGGTCATATAAATTCTTACCCATTTTTCCAGATACTTCTCCCATCTGTCCCCTGTCCCAAACTGCCCACTCCAATTAGGTCTTTTACCCTTCCTTTCTACTAAACTACTCCACTTCCCCCAAAAAGTCATGTTCTCTCACACTTCTAGATAAACTCATGTTCTTCTCTTTGCCTGCAATTCATTTCACCATTTTGTCTAAGCTCCTGTTCATCATTTCAACTCAGGTTAAACATCACCTGCTCCTTGAACTTTTCCTGAGCCTTCCCACCCTCTTAGGCAGAGTCAGATGCCCTATCCACCACACTCAAGTGGTGTTGTATACACACCTCTATTATAGCATTTGCCTTGTTGTGCTGTATTCCCATGTTACCACCAAGATAATTCAGTGTGTTTTTGTGACAGTATGAGTTTTATCAAGACATCTTTGTATCCCCAGTGCCTAGCACAGTGCCATTACAGAGTAGGTGCTCACAAATATTTGTTAAATTCATGTACAATCAAGCAGCCTTCCATCTCTAGTCCTGGGATTTCCCTTTACCTTTGTCTCTATTGCTTCCAAAACAATGGTTTGGACTCCTTGTTCAACCTCATACTCCTTCCTGAAAAGTCCAGTGTTTACCATGGTTTCCCTCCCTAGATATTTCTGGGGTGTCTAAGGGATATATATGTAGCCCAGGGGCCATCTTGGACTTGTCGTAGACTTGTCATCTGCTACTTGTCATGTCTGGATCTGGATTACTACTCTAAGCTCCTCTGTAGGTCACTACTTGGAATAGCCAGCTTCTCCAGGTCACCTGAGCACTCTTAGTACCAATTCTCCAGAGTGAGGACCATGGACTCTCTCTTAATCTCCCAACACAAGCCTAGGCTGGCTATGGTATTCAACAGACCTTTGTGAAAGCTTGGGGGTCCCTAAGAGTAGTTACACCACAGGGAAGACCCACAGCTTGGTGTTGTTCCCAGAGTCTGTAAAGCCATGCCTCTGGAAGCGTCTCTCTCCATAGTCTCCCAATACACATGCCACTGTGTTTGGAAGCCAATTTCCTACTTCCATGGACAGAAGCTTCCCACTTAGGAACCAAGGCCTGACACCCCCCTTCTCTCCAACTAGAGAAGAAAATCTTTCCTTCATCTCCCAGTCAGCACCAAAACAATCTCTGAATAGTTGCAACTGTCACAATGAACAACACTTCACATCATTTTGAGATTGGCTCTTTCAACATGATCTCAAACTGTCCTTTCCAAGAAGGATCTGCACTTTACCTTTGCATTACCAAAGGCATAGTGAAATGTTAAGGTCCCCTGACGAAAGAAAGAAAGAAAGAAAGAAAGAAAGAAAGAAAGAAAGAAAGAAAGAAAGAAAGAAAGAAAGAAAACAGTACTCCTGTCTTCCACAATGTAAAATCTCTATCTGCAAAAACAAAACAACAAACCACACAAAAATAAACAAAAACAAAAAAAAACAGAAAACTGCTAACACCTTTAAAATAGGAAAGTTCACTAACCATCAAGCTTTCACAAACATTACCCTAATGAAATGAATATAAATAAATGGATGAAAGAGTAAACCAAATATATCCACATGTAGGGATTAAGGATTTAGGAAAGGGACTTGAGAGAAGAAATGATTTAAACCTACAGAGAAGGGCGGGGGGAGGACTCATCCCAGGTGAAAGAAATCACAGAGCAAAAGTCAGAGACCTGGGAACAGACCTTCACAGCACTTTCTAGGAAAGTGTGGGAGATTCATCCATCAATTAGGAGCAGTCAGCCTGGAAGGAGAATAAGATCCCTCCTAGTACTGATATCTGCTCCTTCTATAAGGAACATGATTTGAATTAGTTGTTGTTGTTGTTGTTATTGTTGTTGTTGTTGTTGTTATTGCTGCCTCTTTATACATTTCTACATGTCACACATTTTTTTTTTAACCAGGAATATTTACCACCTTATGGTAAACCAAAAAAAAAAAAAAAAAAAAAAGGCAAACTGGTGCAGCCACTCTGTAAAACAGTGTGTAGGTTCCTCAAAAAATTAAAAATAGAGGGGCAGAGCCAGGAGCCTGCTTCAGATTCTGTACCTCCCTCTCTCTCTGCTCCTCCCCTGTTCACACACTGTCTCTCTCTCAAAAATAAATAAAGATTAAAAAAAAATTTTAATTAAAAATAGAATTACCATAAGACCCAGCAATAGCACTACTAGGAATTTATCCAAAGGATACAGGAGTGCTAATTCATAGGGGCACACATACCCAATGTTTATTGCAATGCTATCAACAATAGCCAAATTATGGAAAGAGCCCAAATGTCCATTAACAGATGAATGGATAAAGAAGATGTGGTATATACATATATAAAATGGAATATTACTTGGCAATGAAAAAGAATGAAATCTTGCCATTAGCAACAACATGGCTAGAACTGGAGGGTATTCTGCTAAATGAAATCAGTCAGAGAATGATATCATATGTTTTCACTCATATGTAGGATACGAGAAACTTAACAGAAGACCACAGGGGAAAGGAAGGAAAAATAAGTTACAAACAGAGAGGGTGGCAAACCATAAAAGACTCTTTAATACAGAGAACAAACTGAGGGTTGATGGGGGGGGGCGGAGAAAATGGGTGATGGGCATTGAGGAGGGCACTTGTTGGGATGAGTACTAGGTGTTGCATGTAAATGATGAATCATGGGAACCTACTCCCGAAGCCAAGACTACACTGTATACACTGTATGTTAGCTAACTTGACAATTATAAGAAAGAAAGAAAGAAAGAAAGAAAGAAAGAAAGAAAGAAAGAAAGAAAGAAAGAAAGGCAGACTACAATATTCTTAATTCTTAAAACATACTCTCCCAAGGAATATCCAGATTAACAGTCAAATTAAAAGAAGAGAATCCTCATTTAGAAAACACAGCCCTCTCTTGTGGCACATTTACTAAGAAGATAATTCAGCCCCAAAAACATTATCTCTCAAAAATGGCAGAGAATGGCAACAGGTCTATATTCAAGCCACCCCATGTTGGTGAAGGTAAAGAGGCATTAATGGTCCCTTGGAAAATCTTAGCAAGAGCCAGAGATAAGCAGGATAGCAGGGAGGGTTTTACGTCATCCCAGAAACACACCTGCTAGGAACTAAATCAAGAAAGAAGTATCTGTGTGCAAAGATCAAGTAGCCTCACCTGCACTGAGAGTACCAAAAAAGAAAATTGGGTTAGAGATTCCAAACAGCTGAAGCTCACACTAGAGGAGGAATGAATGAGTTCAAAATGATGCACTTCTCAGAAAGAAAGCTTTCAAAGAAATATGAAAAAGGAAGCCATAGTTAGAACGTGCCCTGGCCCATGGGATAAAAGAAATCCTTCACTGACTTGGGAATCATCATCAAGATTAATGCCAACTCACATGGAGAACATAACGCATCATTTGGAAGACAGAAGCCCAACATGAAATACCTGAATGAGCCAAAAAGGTGACAAAAGGATGCCTAGAAACAAGAAAACAATTGAGGTGCCATGTGATAATTCAAAGAGAAACATGGAGAAGGCAAAGGTCGATGGTAAAATAGGAAGAGCTGCCAGTGGGACAAGCAGGATGAAGGATGAAGTGAGCACAGGGGCAGAGGAAAGGAGCACTGAATGAAGAGGTCACTGTGCCAGGTGCTGCCTTCTTCATGAAGTGACTCTGCCACCCAGCCAACAATACTTCAGGATAAAGAAGAAATTATCTGCCAGTTTTAAGCTCTGTGACTATGATTTGTAGCTAAGGTCCTAACTTTCAACCAGGTGCTCCAGATCAACACACTTCACAGAGATACCAAAAGAAATTTTGAAATAAAATAAGTCAGTGGATTTAGGCCATATGTCTGAATCTTAAAGCAAAAGGAAATAGCAGCATTTGGGAAACATTAGCTTAGGAAACACAGAGTTTTCTAGGTCAGAGGAGAGGGCATACTAGGGCTTTGGGCTTAGTCACTATGGAATTGCACCATCTGGGCATCCAAACTGATGGAAAACTGTATTAAGGGAATCCCTATTCTACAGAGAGAGCTGAAAAAGAGGTCTGCAAATGGAAGACATGAAGCAAAGAGAGAACTCATACATTTTCTTATTACCCTCAGGGAAGAGAGAGGGAGGCTAATCAGCTCTGAGATAGTGAGGAAGGCAGGACTTAACCCAAGATAAAACAAAGGCCATACCACAGCTACATGGAGACCCACAAGGCAAATAAAATTCTTTTTTTCTTTTAATTGATTTTATACTCTCAAATAACATTTGTCATCTATTTGCACTAAAGTGGGATCTCTTCACTCTGTCCACTGTCCATCACCCATGGACTAACATATGCAAAAGAAGTTACATAATGATATACACTGAAGAAGCAGGCACAATGTCTGGCCTATAATTGGTACTTCGTAGATAGAATATAGTCACTTACTTATTCATTTATTCAATATTCATTGACTGCCTACTATATGCAGGACATTGTTCTAGAATGAGAATTCAGCATTTTTTAAAAAAAGACAAAGCCCTCAGGAAGCTTACATTCCAGTGGGGGAGACTGGCAAATGTCCAAATATATATATAACAAAGGCAGAGAGTAGTAAGCACTATCACAAAAAAAGAAGTAGATTAAGGGGATGGATAATGACTAGGGATTTCTTCAGACCAGGCAGTGGGGAAAGTCTCTCTGAGGAGGTGGCATTTAAGCAGGACCTGGATGAAGTGAGGAAGCATCATTCAGAGAGAGGACAAATGCAAGGCCCTGAGTCAAGGACCAGCAAGGAGGTTAAGTGGGGCTGGATCAGAGTGAGGGAGGAGAAATGGAGTGGAAAATTGGCCTGGAGAGGGAGATAAGGGCCAGGTTGTGGTAGCCTTTGTGGGCCATGTGAAGGACTTTGGATAGCATTCTGCATGTGGGGGAAGCCACTGGAGAGCCTCAAGCATGAGAGTCATACGATCTGATCTCCATCTTAAAACCATAACTGTCACAGGTTTGTGGAGAGCTAACTGTGGAGTGTGGGAGAGCAAGAGTCTAAGCAGGAGAAAGCTCAGTCAAGTACTGAGGAGACCATGACAGCTTGGGGGACAAAACAGAAGGCAGTTTCCCACTTCCCCCAAAGAAAAGTTTCCCCAAAAGTATTTTGGCCAATGTGCATATATGCTTTCCAGAATGTGAATTAAATAGTCAAGTTTCTACTTAGTATTTTAATTTCACTCACATACATATTTAAATTACATCTACAGAATCAATCTAGAAATATCAATTTACGAATCTTTCCTGTCAATCTCACATCACATGAAGTAATTTTATTCAAACTCATCACAAGCATGTTTGACCTCGGTGTCTTTTTAGAGCCATTTTTTTGGGTCACTTCACACAAACTTTCAAGGCATACCAACTTCACTTTCATCTAGGCCTGTTTTGAGTCCGTGCATAATGCTGTGGCTGAATGTTTATCTCAAGCAACAAGTAGCCATTGGTAAGGATTCAGATTTTAAAGTAGCACTTTCATCTTAATGTAGGTTCCTGGAAAGCAGGGATGTTGTTCTGTTAACTACTGTATCCCAGTGCCTAGAACAGGAATCAGCAAATATGGCTAATGAGCCAAATTTGTGAACAAAGCTTTTGTAAACAAAGTTTTATAGGAACACCACCACACCTGTTCATTTTTTATACTCTCTATGGCTGCTTTGCTTTGTAATGACAGAGTTGAATAGATGAAATTATGTGGCTTGCAAAGCCTAAATGTTTACTATTTGGCCCTTTACAGAAAAAGTTGGTTGACCCCTGGTCTAGAGCATTGTCCAGCACATAGTAGGCACTCAGCAAAATTTGGTACGGATTAGATGACTATAAGACAACTCCTTAGGGTCGCCTGGTTGGCTTAGTTGGTTACATGTCCAACTTTGGCTCAGGATATGATCTTGTGGTTTCATGAGTTCAAGCCCCCCATCAGACTCTGCTGCCAGCATGGAGACTGTTTCAAATCGTCTGTCTCCCTCTCTCTGCCCCCTCTTCCCTTGCCCCCCCTCTCAAAAATAAATGAACATAAGAAAAAATTTTTAAGACAACTTCTTATTTTTCAAGGGATAATTTAGAGAAAGGAAAAAAAAAACACAAACCTTATTTTCTGTGGTATTTGTTGAATTTGTCCTCAAGCGCCCTCCGCACTGGCCCCTTCTAGTGGTTCTTTTCAGGCACTAAGTGGTATAAAAGCCTTTCTAATTCTTAAGGGAGCATTTTCAAGGCAGCTCTCCTTCCCTCCGTGGCATGAATAACTCTAAAGACATCACTTCTCTCCTCTGTGCCTCCATTTTCCACAACTTGAAAACAGAGTGTTTGTGGAACTCATGGGTCAAGTGTTTTCAGAGGAAATGCACTGTAGTTGGGAGTGTATGACTTTTATATCTGGAGAAAGCAAAGGGGCAGGAGAATGGGAAGCCCATATACACATGGAGGGGTGGAAAGGTGGGTCAGCAGCTGGAGCCAGTGGAGAGCAAGACCCTTGGAAGATAGCATCTTTTGAAAAGGGACGTCTTTCTCCATGTGTTCAAGCCACTCATAAAAGCATGCTTTGAAGGGGTCCTGAGATTCTGTTCCATTCCATGTTCAAAAACTATGTATGAAATTTTCTGATCTTTATAGAGTACACAGGCTCTCTCAGAAAAGAGTTCTCACCAGTGTTCTTATGGAGGTACTTGGAAAGGTTTGCAGGTAGCTCAGCCAGGCTAAGTCTCTGTCAATAGCAGCACTGCTGGATATAAAATCAGCAGAAATAACTTTAAGCTAGAAAATTGACAGAACGGTGACTGCTTTATTTCTTATTGTAGAGCAAAGTGGAGATTACCTCCCTCTGCTGAAACAGAATCTAATCTTAGGAGGCAGAGAGCCTACATATTTTATAAATAATTTTTTTGTTGTTGGCCCATTTTATTTTGACATTTATTTTTGAGAGAGAGAGAGAGAGACAGAGCATGAGTGAGAGAGGAGCAGAGAGAGAGGGAGACACAGAATCCGAAGCAGGCTCTAGGCTCCAAGCTGCCAGCACAGAGCCTGATGCAGGGCTCGAACCCATGAATCATGAGATCATGATCTGAGCCAAAGTCAGACACTCAACCGACTGAGCCACCCAGGTGCCCGAGCCTATGTTTTTTGTAAGGGCTTCCATCTCACCCTCTCTCTTTTATCTTCTGCAACCTGTAAAGGAGCAGAGAGGAGGTCTGAGAGAAGTGAGCTGAACCCTTTAAAAATATTTTAGCAGCAACCTGTGCAAAAGTATGGTCCTAGGAGTGATTTTCTGTCACCTGAAATAACCTAAGGAGGAGCAAAGAGTAACTATGAGGGCTTTTGTGCTCAAGCCTGGAGACCTGGAGACAAAGCCCTGCCTGGGAGCAGCCCATCCCACAACACAGTTCCCAGTGAGAAAGCAAGAAGCCTTCTGTTGAAGCCACACTAGTAACTGGGCCCTACTTTCCTCATTAAACATGATCACTGGATGGTAATGAAAAAATTAAAATTAACTCATAATAAACATGAGGACACCTATGGCAAAAAGGTTGTCTTAGTGTGATATCCCCCTGAGGCAGACATGAGATGATGGATTTGAGAACCACAGGCCAGCAGGTGAGTGAGGAAGGGAGACTAGGGAAGGAAGGAAGCCAAAAAGTGTCAGATTTCAAGCCAGCTACCACTGTGGCTCAGTGATTGAGTGACAGCTGCTGAGGTGGTATTAGTTCTCCCAGCATCCTGCCCCAAGCAAAGGGATGCAGACATTAGAAGCTGGAGGGGATGGAACACATTAGTATGGTAAGTTCCAATGGATATGGGTAGTATGCCCATAACACCTGCTGCAGAGCCTCTTAATGAGTTTCCTCTCATCTTTTCTTGCCCACATACCACTCCTTCAAATACTTGGAAGCAAGAAGTTGCCTGGGATGGAATAGTGACATCCGCCACATTCACAGGGCTCATTATCTTTTGAATAAATTGCCTCTGTCTAGGGAAATCCCCACATTGTAAATTCAATATCCCCAAAGTAGAACACAAATGCCCAGCCTCCCTTGCAGCTAGGACACAGGCCTGAGATTTAGGCTCTGCCAATCAGGCACACAAAGGTAACACTATTTTAGAAGTGTGCAATGTATGAGCAGGCTGAGGAGCACATCCTTTGTTTCTGGGGAGGGGAGTGGCAGAAGTATGCAGTGTTTGGTGGTGGAAGCAGAAAACCATGAAGGTTTTCCATTAGTTCAGAGTACAATTTCTGGCACAAAAGTGGCAGCAGGGCTAGTGTCCTTAGCACTTCCTAAGGCAGGTAGTGCTCAACAGCTTCAAGGCTTTCCCATCAGGCCAGTCACTGTAGCTGGGTGTAAGTGATCCTCCTATAATCCTGACCCCAAATATGTTTCTCCACACTACCCTTTAATATCCTTTACATCAATCCCTTTCTTGCTTAAATCAGCCAGAGTAGACTCTCTTTTTCATGACTAAGCCCATGACTGATACAGGTGGAAAAAATAAATGGTAAAAGACATAGTGTGACATGGTATATAGCATTTTATAAAAGCATAAAGAAACCCAAAGAAGCCATTTAGTCTCCCCTCTTTCTCATAAAGAGGGTTACCTATAAATCATTTCAAATGAGAAACTAGTTTTCAAGTCTTCAGATAAAATCCTGCACAACCTAAAAAAGTATATCATTCCAGGAACCTACAACACCCAATGCCAGAAGGTTCTACAAGGACATACAAGAACTTTTCATACCCTTTTTTTTTAATGAACTTAAATCACACATTTTTCTCACAGAATTTACCTTTAATGATCTTAATTTTATTATACATGAAGCTGTCAATTACCAAACATTAGGAAATCATCATTTTCACTGTCTTCTAGTTCACTGAGTCACAAAAATTTGAGAAGAAACAAAGATGTCAATATTATATTTAATATAAAAGAAAACTGTTTCCATGTCACATGGGCATCAAAAACACTTGTTTTCAAAAAAGAGATTTCTTCCAGTTTCCTTTCTACTCTCCATCTTTCAAAGCCAAAGGAAGAAGTCAAGAACATTCCCTCAAATCTCTGGATCAAAAATCAACATGAGGGAGTCCACCTGAATTCCTTTCTTCCCTTGTGAAAATGACATCCCCTGTCAGGGGCATGAATTCATCTTCCTCCAGCTCATAAAGGATGTCTGTCTTCTGATGTTTGTACTTAATGGCAAGAGTGATGATGATGATGATTACATTTGTGTCAGTGGTTTTGAGAAATCATTGGGAGGGCACTGGGTCTCAGTAGTATTGCATTAACATCTTACCTTAAATGTTTTACTCACTGACCTTAAAATCCTTCAAAATTCATATTTTTCTTAGAGATTACAGGAAAATATTATAAATATAACAAGCATAATGTTTCATCAACAAATCAGGTTATACTGCATAGGGAATAAGACTTGGAATCAAACAAGTCTAGACTCTGAGAAATGACCATCCCTTAATTACAACTTGATCCTCCACAGTTGTTAACTACTTACCTTGGGCAAGTCACCTAATGTCTCTTAGCCTTAGTTTCTTCATCTGTATAATGAGGTCACAATACCTACCACTTAGGACTGTTGTGAGGATTAAATGAGATAATATGTAAAGTAAGTAAAACATGCCTGGCATTTAATAAACATTTAGTAGATTATAGCTGCTGTTTTTCTTTTTCTTCTTAACTGGGCATCTATGCATCTGTACATTATTATTTTCTTTTTTTAATCTTTATTTATTTTCAGAGAGTGTGCACACGCACACATGCAAACTGGAGAGGGACAGAGAGAGAGAGGGAGAGAGAGAGACTCCCAGGCAGGTTCCACACCGTCAGTGCATAGCCTGACACGGGGCTCAATCTCACAAACTCTGAGATCATGACCTGAACCAAAATCAAGAGTCGGACACTCAACTAATACACCCAGGTGCCCCAAGTACATGGTAATTTTCAAATAAATATTGTATATATTTCAATGTGAATGAGATTTTTCTTTTATGTCTTGGGTTCAGAATTTCACCACATTTTGCAGATTTCATCTTCTGTGATCTAAGATATTATCATCAGTTTATTAAACTCTTGTGTTGATGATCATTTCCTTCATCATACCTTCAAATTACTGCCAAAGTTCTTTCTTTTGGTGATGTGATGAGCACACCATCCCACACTTTTAAGTGCCAAAGTGGCTTCTCATCTCCCTGTGGATCCAATTCAAGCTCTTCATCACGTGTAGCACCATTTCCATCCCCCTCCCACAGCCATTCTCCCACCCCCAGCTATATATCAGAGTCCTGGAAGCCCCAAATTATCTTTCTCAGATTCCCTTCCTTCCTTAACTACACTCAGGAGCACCTAAGTGGCTCAATCAGTTGAGCATTCCATTCTTGACTTAAGCTCAGGTTATGATCCTAGGGTCATGGGATTGAACCCTGTCTCAGGCTCCATGCTGAGTGTGGAGCCAGCTTAAGATTCTCTCTCTCGCCCTCTCTGCCCCTCCCATGCTCGTGTGCACACGAGTCTGCTCTCTCTCTCTAAAATAAAATAATAAAATAAAAATAATATAATAAATTACACTCAGAGAAGTAAAGTGTGGAATCATTCCTGATACTAGTGCCCAGAGTTAAGAGCTACCCAATGCTCCCACACAGATCTATGTAGGACCCTAACACCACTATGGTTTTAAAAGTTGCTCCTCCACTCCCATGCCAAATTTCAAGTTTTTCTGTTGTATACCTCAGCTCAAACTCAGCCCTCCATCTTTATTTATTATTTATTTATTGGTCTCCCTTAGAGTGCAAGCTGATAAAGGGCAGAGAGAGTATCTTGTTCATGGCAGTAACCCATCTCCAGAGTACACACACATGCTCCTGGCAAACTGCTTTAGCACATTGTAAGCCCTTCAAAAAATACTTGTTTGCATATCTTTTTAAAGTTAAGTGTTCCTCTGGGGCGCCTGGGTGGCTCAGTCCACTAAGCATCATACTCTTGATTTTGGCTCAGGTCATGATCTTATGGTTTATGAGTTTGAGCCCCGCATCAGGCTCTGTGATAACTATGTGGAGCCTGCTTAGGATTCTCTCATTCCCTCTCTCTCTCTGCTCCTCCCCTGCTCACTCTGTCTTAAAATCAAATTAAATTAAATTAAATTAAATTAAATTAAATTAAATTAAATTAAATTAAAATGAAAAACTTAAAGTTAAGTATTCCTCCGCAGAAAAAGGGGAGCCCTCTTGCACTACTGGTGGGAATGCAAACTGGTGCAGCCACTCTGTAAAACAGTATGGAGGTCAAAAAGTTAAAAAAAAGAACTACCCTATCATCCAGCAACTGTGCTAGGTAATTACCCAAAGGATACAAAATACAGATTCAAAGGGGTACATGCACCCCAATGTTTATAGCAGCATTATCAATAGCCAAACTATGGAGAGAGCCCAAAATGTCAAATGATGGATAAAGAAGATGTGGTGTACATATGTATGTATATACAATGGAATATTACTCGGCATCAAAAGAAAGAAATCTTGCCATTTGCAACGATGTGCATGAAGTTACAGTGTATTATGCTAAGCGAAATAAGTCAAAGACAGGCAAACACCATAGGATTCCACTCGTATGTGGAATTTAAGAAACCAAACAGATGAATATATGGGACAGGGTAGAGGGGAGGGAAACAAACCATAAAAGACTCTTCAAGATAGAGAACAAACTGAGGGTTGATAGAGTGAAGGGGCTGAGGGATGGGCTAGATGGTGATGGGTATTAAGGAGGGCACTTGTTACGATGAGCAGTGGGTGTTGTATGTAAGTGATGTATCAGTGAATTCTACTCCTGAAACCAAAATTGCACTGTATATTAACTAACTAGAATTTAGGTAAAAATCTGAAAATAAAGTGTTCCTCTCTTTGCATTCATAACACAGCAGATTATTTTGTGCTCAATGCCTTGTTACCTCCAAGCCCAGAACATCAAAAGTGGCCAGTAAAAAATCTTAGAAAGATGTATTTTCAGAACCAGAGACAACCATGCCTTAAATACTATCGTAAAGATGACATCAAACCTGAGACCACAGAGCCCACAAGTATCTTCAGAGACTGAAGGGAACATCACAGGAGGACCCCACAAGTTTGCAGAGAATTCTGCAAGTCATAAGATGTTTGAGACAGGAAGGGCCTTAGGGGTCATATTACCCAACCTCTTTAAGAAACAGGACAAGAAAGGAGAATATGACTTGCTGAAGGTAATCCAGTTGTTCTGGCTGAGAAGGACCTGGAGCCCCCAGCCTCTCTCCACTCAATTCTGTTCTACATGCATTGCCTGGGGAGGTCAAACCACTCTTGGTGGTATCTGGTAAAGCCCTTTCATCCTCTTCTGGACCAATGGGAAGCCATCTGTAAATCTGGCATACTTTACCCAGCATTCCTAGGTGATGACAGGGACAGTGACTTCAGTGAATGGTCTCTGAGCACTCCCTCAGCATCCCCATATCCTGTCCTCTCCACAATCAATCCTTTCTAACCTTTCATTTATCACGCCAGAACTTGAGAGTGAAGTCAGAAGGGGAGAAGGCCACCAGGACTGTGTGTTCTCCACACCTCTCCTCCTGCACATAATCTCTGGATAATGATTCCTTTTGCCAAAAGCCCAGCTCCCGAAATAGTGCGGTGCATTGGCCGATATCCAGGAGTTAATAGGGATGGCAGCATTGTGTCTTATGACCTGTTTTTTTTTTTTTTTTTTCATTTCTTTTTTTTTTTTTTTTTAATATATGAAATTTACTGTCAAATTGGTTTCCATACAACACCCAGTGCTCATCCCAAAAGGTGCCCTCCTCAATACCCATCACCCACCCTGCCCTCCCTCCCACCCCCCATCAACCCTCAGTTTGTTCTCAGTTTTTAACAGTCTTATGACCTGTTTTAACTGAGCTAATTTAGAATTTGCCTGACCAAGAGTACCATAAAATGTACTCCTCAAGATGAGATTGTTAATTACCACAGGATGACTCGCCTGTTTTGGTGGCTGGGGAGAGCTGGAGGGGAAAGGCTGGTTTCCAGAAATAATCCTTCCCTCCTCAACAAATAGGAATTAAATGTGGGAAAGGGCAAAGGGGATAGACAGAGAGATTCACCCACAGGAACTAAATAGGGTTATAATTAGTTTGTGTGTTTGCAGGTGTCATCTTTCACCCTCCGCTGTGGAGGAGACTGCGGGTAAGCTCAGAATCTTCTGTGTCTCTGGGAGAAGGGCACTGAAATACTTGGGGCGTTAGAGAAAGAGCTGGAAGCAAGATGACTGCTAGGAGCAAGGCAAGCAAAGTCTCTGTGGCGCAGAGAGACACCGGATGCAATGACCCCCGAATATAACACCGTTTACTGACAGCAGCTCCCTGCAGCTATTACAGGGCTGCCAGAGCGTCCTAATTAGTGAGGGTTGTCAGCACTCCCATTATAATCCCCAGTTGAGTGAGCTAAGTGTTTGTCACAGCCACTTCAAGTCACAGCCTCTGAAACATAGCCTTGAGTGGCCAGTCTCAATTTGTTTTTACCCCATGACTTATTCTAACCACCTCCATGCTTCATATGCATTTCAAATGTATATTTAAGCAGAGCCGTCTCATATAAACGGGATTTGATTCCCACAGCTGTCTCATTGCTGAGATGTCTATCATTTTACAAAAATGTCCTCTCAAAGCAACTCTTTCCAAACGTTTCTAAGATATGAGCTATACATTTTATAGCATTTTCTTCCACTTTGCTCACTGTTTCCTCTCAGGCTGGCTCCATACACTGGGTCTTGACCTCACCACAATGGTTCTGAGTAAACAGGAATTTGTTCCTGCTCCTGGATGTATTAGACTGTAGTCTTGTGTATTAGTCAATCAGAAGATTTTGTTCTGTGAATTCATCCTAAGTATGCTCTCCTTAATATTTGTTAATTCATGAAACCCATATGGAATGTGAACTGTGTTAGATATTTAATCTTATTGTTATGCCATAAACCTTTACATGACATGATCTGCCTTAATGTATAGACCAGCCTTATTAAAAGTAATGGGTGTCTTGCATTCTGAATCAAGAGAGCATTTTGAAGAGCAGGAATAAAACTCAAATGAGATGATATATGTGTAAAAACACGATTCATATGGATGCAATCTTGTGACCACTGCCTCCTTTCTCGGCGAGCCTCTTCTCCACAGCCACAATTCTCAGGAGAGTTCTAGGGTGAAGGGTGAGGAGGGGGAAGCCTTATTTTCTTGAAGTTCCAGACAATACCCTAGGTAAGCATATCAAATGTCAGGCTTCCCTTAGGCAGTATGGAGCTGACCTAGCTTAAGTCTGACACCAAAACCAGTGGCTTTTTAAACAAGAGAAGTCCAAAAGGTACTAAGAAAACAGAGCCCACATAAATACTTTAGAGATCGATGTGAAATAAATATTAAAAGTGCTTGATGTGAATTTATCTATTAAACAATGCAGGATCATTAACAATAGTCAAATCGAGTATCATTTCAATTCACAAAGCCAAAATCCAACATTTTGAGAAATTTAATAACATTTTTAAACGTTGTATTATGGAGGTTTTCGAACATATACAAAAGCAGAGAAAGTAGTTTAATGAACCCCATGTATCAAACACCTAGCTGCAACACTATCAACTCCGGGAAAATCTTATTTCACCCTTATTCATCATCACCACCACTACCCACCCATCCCCAGATAATGTTAGAATTAAATTCAGATATTTCAAGAAATTTAAACAGGCATTTCATCTGCCTTAGAAAATCTACTTGGGGATAGTGTACCAGCTCCTGTTAGTGCTTTGGGCCTATCCCTGCTATATTCACACCCCTACATTCCTCAAGGCCTCAAAACTATCCACAGCCACCAGAGATGTCTTTGCAGAGGTGCCTTTAAGCACACTATGAACTTCATCAGTAGCCCAAAATGCCAGTGAGTGACTGGGCACTACAAGGAAGAACAATTACCAGACAATCTTACAACCTCAGAGGCAGCACTACCTACTCAAGGCCTGAGAATGGCCTGCATAAGCCAGCATGAAACAGCATTTCCCAGTCACTAAGGCCACAATGCCAAGTGCTCTACTCTCAAAGAACTGAAAACAAGAAAGCATCATCCTTCCCATAGAAAACGTCATTTTCCTGGGACGCCTGGGTGGCTCAGTCAGTTAAGCGTCTGACTTTAGCCCAGGTCAGGATCTCACAGTTGATGAGTTAGAGCCCCGCATCAGGCTCTGTGCTGACAGCTTGGAGCTTGGAGCCTGCTTTGGATTCTATGTCTCCCTCTCTCTCTCTCTGCCCCTCCCCAGCTCATGCTTGCACTCTGTCTCTGTCAAAAATAAATAAACTTTAAAAAAAAAGAGAGAACGTCATTTTCCTTAAAAACAAAAACAAAAATAAATATACACATGTAAACAAGTAGAGTCTTCATTCTACAGAAATGTATATGAAAAGTGCTATTATTGAAATGAACACCAAAAAAAAATTAATAGAGCTTGTAATGAGATACGGAAAGCTGGAGACTTACATGTCCTCATCACTATTTATATATTTGAGACTATTCTTTCTGGAATCACAATAGGAAAACATTTAAGGAGAAAAAAAAACACATCTGCACCCCCTAGAAAGCTACTTAACTTATTCCTCAGGATGTGTAGGAGCTTGAGGGTGTTGACAAATGTGCAAAATAAATATGTAAGGTGGTAATGACCAGTCAGCATTTTAAGGGTCTGAAAATATTTTTTAAATCAATAAGCCCCAATCTTGGCACATTAGCAACTACTGGTATACTAAAATGATCTACCTGGAAGGCATGGGAAAGTCAGACATTGTCCAAAGAGAAGCAAACAAGTTTGATTAATGAATGAGTTTGTACTAAACTTCTAATTTTGCCCATCAAAGCAATGGTGAATCGAGCCATTAATGAGCAAATATATGTTTTTAGATGACATTCTAGAAATACACATCAGAGAGAAGGTGCATCCACAGAATAGCTAACTTGGAAAGATTGGACAAATTTAGTAGGAAAAAGGCAAGAAGAACTTCTTAATCAGACTTTGTCAATCATCACCCAAACCACAAGGAGAATGGCAATACCATAACCAGGCCTTGTCAGCAAGGAAAGCAGAGGTGAAGGAGCCCCAAGAGTTAAAACCTTGTTTACTATGTCTAGAGGTAGTGCAATCTATATACCAATCACTGAAGTCATTTAAAGCTTGCCTGTTGCTGACAAATGTAGATGGACAGATATGTAAAGATGATGCGTCATGAACTACAGCTGATGAATTTCCTGCAGAAGCCCCTGTACTCACATCAGAAGTGTCAAGAGGTGACAGAGCTACATCACACTGAGTCTGGCAGTTTAATTTGGTGTCGGCTATTAGTGTTGACTCTCAGCGCTATTGCCATTCAGTGTTTCGCTGGCAAGGTGACACAGCCTCAGAGATTGCTAAATTTCTTTGTTGAGTGAAAGAGAGGTTGCCTGGTTTGCACAGTAATCCCTTGCTGAACAATAGGGACTGCAGAGGGGCAGGGAGAGGAAACAGGGAGAAAAGGAATTTATTTCACAGAGCATGCCTTAAACTTCCCTTGCACAATTTCAGGTAAGAGTTTGATGGTTTTGTTGGGTAAAAAAACAAATGTCTGGAGCAAGGATGATTTGTGTTGATGGTCTGGCTGACTTAGAAGCTACTGAATGCACTGGCATGATGGAAGTACTCTCCTTACACTGGTCCCAGTCAAACCACCACATTTGCTCAGGAAGGAGGACTTCATGAGCTGCTCTGACCTCTGAGTGTCACCCATCGAATCCAGTAATCTTCCTGTTCTCCTGGCCCCACCCTTGTGGGAGAGGCAGGCTTTGGCAGTGTACCCAAGGACACTTCAACCTTCCTCGGTTGCCCTTTCTCCAGAAAAAAGAGAAATACTACCTGTATCCTACCTCCCTCCCCACTCCATGCCACTGCTGGCAGGGTAAGAAGGTATGGAGTACAGGCCAGGGAAGCCCTTGAAAGTCCACACTGCTTAAGGGAAGCCTGACATTGACTGAAGGGAATTTGGTCAAAGGCTAATAACAGATAGCTCCTCCTCCACTCTTCCCAGAACAGCACTACCACACAACATGGAGGCCACAGGAAGGTGATGAGGATTACCAGCTCCTAGGATATACCCTTCCAGAACTGTCTGTGGGACTAGGGCAGCAGGGTCAGGGTCAGGGTCAGGGGGACGGTTGGAAGAAACATGGAGAGGAACTTATAGTCATTAATAGTAAAAATAATCTCTGTAGCAACAAGAAAAGCATGACTCAAAGTTTAAGCAACTTGTCCAAGGTAGCAATTAGAATTAGAGTAGGCCAGGTGCCTGGGTGCCTCAGACAGTTGAGCAGCTGAGCATCCAACTTCAGCTCTGGTCATGATCTCACGGTTCGGTTCGTAAGTTCAAGCCCTGCATTGGGCTCTCTGCTATCAGTGTAGAGCCCATTTTGAATCTTCTGTCTCCCTCTCTGCCCCTTCCCTGCTTGCTCGTATGTGTACTCTCTCTCTCTCTCAAAAATAAACATTTTTAAAAAAGAAAAATGAGAGTAAGGAAAAGAAAAAGCACTGTAGGAGCTCTATCTTATAAGAACTAGAACAGATTGCAATGTTTCCTAGCACCTGCACTACCACACTGGCCAAGAGCCTGCTCACAGTACTCTGCTCCTTACATTTTCATGGAATTTTATACTTGTCTGTAGCTTTTACACCCATTATCTCATTTGAGTCTCATTTATTTCCTGAAGTCACTCCCAGAAGCCACACTCTGGTACTGAGCTCTTCCAATATTGCAACTTCCACCCACATGCTTCTCTTTTATAGAAGAAAGCTGCATATTCCAGGACAATTTCACCCAGTGCCAGGGAGCTGACCAATCAGAAACTATCACAATAGCATAACTCAGACAATCTATGGTGAAAAAGGTAAATTTCTAAGAGGAAAATACATAGGTTAGTCCAAGGAAGTCTGTACAAACAAGGAATGTCTGAGATAACTAAAACATTAAAAAAAATTTTATTTTATTTTGGGGAGCACACACGTGGGAAGGGGTGCAGAGAGAGGGAGAAAGAGGATCCTAAGTGGACTTTGTGCTGACAGGCTGACAGCAACAAGCCCAATATGGGGCTCAAACTCATGAAACGAGATCATGTCCAGAGCTGAATTTGGAAGCTCAACTGAATGAGCCACCCAGGTGCCCTGATAACTAAAATATTTTAAAAGAACATCCTCGGAGCGCTTGGGTAGCTCAGTCAGTTAAGCCTCCGACTCTTGATTTTGGCTCAGGTCATGATCTCACTGTTTGTGAGATGGAGCCCCACATCAGGCTCTCTGCTGTCAATGTGGAGCCTGCTTAGGATTCTGTCTCCCTCTCTCTCTGCCCCTCCCCTGCTTATGCGTGCTCGCTCTCTCTCGCTCTCTCTCAAAATAAATAAACATTTCTTAAAAAAAAAAAAAAAAAAAGAACACCCTCAATTCAATCTCCAATCTAAAAGTCCTTGGAGATAAAAATTCACAATGATAGTATTCTTACGGGATTTTTTTTTTCCCTGTGAACATTTCTCCAGTGGAAGGACCCTGTGTATTTGATTTCTGCTTTCTGAAAACATCTCCCTTCTATAGGCATCTTTGTAAAAGTTTCAGAAAGATCCTGTAAGGGATATCAGGCTATATAGCTGGACGTAATGTACAGAGCAAAGACAGTGAGAGTCCCCACTCCACACTGGTCACCCACCTGTAATATCGCGTCCATCTGCAGAAGCGGCACTTCGTGAGGGGTATTGGCCAGTGGAACGCGTCCACAGGAAAGTAGCTGGGGCGCTATGGAGTCGACATTACAGTGCGTGGTTGAAGCGCCTTGGCCGGAGAAGATAGGAATAAGTACAGTCTAAGTCTTCAATCAGTTGGAGAGTTGCCAGGTGAAAACTAAGAGATGTTTATAAAAACGGGCTTTTCCTGCACTACCCACAGAGGGGGTCCACATGGCATTTTTCTGGTTTTCTGCGGTAACTTAAAAGGAAACTTGCACGATGTCCAGAGCCCTTGATGCAAATAAAGGAGAATATCCTCTAATTCCTTGCAGAGGAACCCACTTAGGTGGCACCATCCTTGATTTCCCAATGGACCATCCATTTGCAAAAGGAAAAATGATGGCACTACCGCATAAATCTGAAGAGAAGCTGAAAGAAGCCTCGGCTGACAGCTTGTGGCATTTTTGCCACTGAAAACCTGGCTGGTGTCACTGTTGTATCCTCCAGAAATACTGGCCTGTGGGCTGCGCTGAAATGAAGTTTGCTACTGCCACTGGAGCCACTCCGGTTGTCTGCGCTGTTCAGCCCCGGAAGTCTCATTAACTGGATCCAGGCAGCCTCCGGGAAGCCAAGACTTCCACTGGTTACTGATCTCAGGGCTGACCACCAGCCTCCCGTCTAATGTTAACCCCCCTACACGGCCGGCCGTGTAACACAAACTCTCTTCTGTGCCCCCGCGGGCAGTGCCACCCTAGGCCACAACAAGGACGCTCCTTCAGCGTGTCTGAGGTGGTGGTTCTCCGCGGGAAGTTCTGCGCATGCGTGGGACCACCCTCTGAACTCCCGCGGAAAGTCACACGTGATCTCTTTTGTAGGGAGATCCTGAAGAGATTGAAAAGGAAGAAAGAGCAAGCCCCTCCTGAGAAGACTGTGCCAAGGTGGAATTTCAGGGAAAATGAACTGCTTCACCTCCAGAATTTACTGCTACTCGACCCTCAGTCTCAGACTGGTCTGAGGGCGGGCAGGTTCCTTCCTGAGGACTGGAGCGCTCAGCCTGCTTCTGAGGGACTGGTCCGCAGCTCCCGCCTCACAGGCCACTGCACCGGTAGGAACAACCACTGAGTGAGTGATCTTAAACTGTTCTTCCACAGACTCTTAAGCAGAAAATGGAAATGAGATCGATGGAAAATAAACAGTTTCTTAAAACAAAAACAAACAAAAAAACCCGCCAGAGTAAAGCCCAAACAGCGAAAGTTTCAGAAGGGAAAATATGAAGAAAGACCTAACTAGTGGCTAGACTGAATTGAAATGAGCCGACTCAGGAGGCCATGAGTTGCCTCCACAGGGAGGCTAAGTGCTTTGGGGAATGTCGTAGACGGATCTGTTCATCCCATAAGGAGTTGGAGTAGTTATTGCTCAGGTCCCTTCCCAATCTAGGTGCCCTGGAATCTTCTCAGTTAGGCCATAAAGTATTATAGAAGAATGAAGGAACTCAGACATTACGTGTCCTGACCAAGGGTGAG
Source organism: Panthera onca (assembly GCF_046562875.1). Lineage (NCBI taxonomy): Eukaryota > Metazoa > Chordata > Mammalia > Carnivora > Felidae > Panthera > Panthera onca. The sequence continues at coordinate 51,325,161 of NC_138344.1, forward strand.
GAATAAACCGTTGTACTCTATGAGGTAGGAAAGGTCGAGATAAGGAAAATGACTCAGTGGGCCCCTCCTAGCTTCTCCAAGCCTCCAGGTTTTCTCCCTATTGTTTCAGAGAGGTGTCAAGGGAAGACACTGCTGGTGAGGAAGGTCCACCTTCTTCCAAATCTGACTGGATTCAACTGGTTAGTTTTTTCTCAAATGAAGAAACAATATCTACCTTTTAGGGAGGTTGAAAGTTTGAGGGTCTGGAATATACAGAATATAGCAGCCCTTTCTGTCCTGTTTCCTCTGCTGTTTAGAAAGGGTTCTCACAGACCACCTGATCAAATCTCTTCATTTTTTTTAGGCGAGGAAACTAAGAGCCAGAAAGGTCAACTGTGACTAGCAGAGCTGGGCCTTGAGCATCGGTCTCCTGGTGTTTTATCCAGTGGTCTTTCTTCCACCAAAGACCATTTTTATTCACTGGGGATACAAATACCAATTTCTCCAACAAATCAATGGCATGGAAAGTGAATAGATTAAAAGAGATATAAAAGAATCAGCTAAATGCACTGGTTGGAACTTGTTTAAATTGTGATTCAAAAAAACCAATTGGAAAAATATATTTTGGAGACAGCAAAACTGAGTATGAACTAGGTTGCAGATAGGATTATTTACTGAAATTTGTATTCAATGTGATAATGGTATCAGGCATATATAACTTTTTCAGTGTGAATGCATATTAAAGTATTAACAACTTTTAAAATATGATGCATGGGATTTGCTTTCAAATACCACAGAAAAATGGTGGGAGGTAGTAATGGATGAATTGAGATTGGTAAATGTTGGTAATTGTTGAAGCTGGGTAATGAGTACATGGGGGTTTATTAAACTATTCTCTCTACTTTTGCGTATACTTGAAAATGTACATTTTTGAAATGTTTAAAAAGAAAAAAATATTAATCCAGACTTAAAGCTGAGAAGTTGAAACCACAACCTCTCTCCTGTCTCCAGTAGAGCAATAATGGGGGTGGGAGTGGGAAAGGTTGCCAAGGCCTAGATCACTGCTGCTCTCCTGAGTCTTTCACTCAGCACCCCCTACCTTCTCACTGAAGATGCTGGGGACGGGTGCAGGAAATCACACTGTGCTTTATATACATTTATCCCTCACACTCATCTGATGCACAATACCATGGTAAATACCAGATATGGTGTTAGCATTCATCAGTAGTTTATGTCACCAATTCTCACCCTCCCTTTGTGGTGTATCTTTTTCTACACACACACACACACACACGCACACACTAGGAACCATCAACAGTACAGGAACCCATTTTGTTTGTGTATTAATCACAAGGAGGAAGACCTACATACCATTGGATCCAAATGGAAACTTACCTGTAATATGGAATCAGAGTGTGGTTTGGCTTTGGACTACAATCCCTTCCCCTGTTAATTCTCTCAAGAGATTTGAGTAATTTGGGCTTTCATAATTAAAGAAGTTATGTCTTTGTGGGAACATATTGAAACACCTTTCGACTTGAATATATTTACCACTGGAATCTTGATCTAATAGCTTATAATAGTGACTCCAAGGGCATTTACAGGTCTCTATCCAGTGACTTTATGAAAGGGGTTAGAGATGGAGAAGGGCAAAAGAGAAACACACACACACACACACACACACACACACACACATACACATACACATAGCCTTGGGAAATTTCTTAAAATGATCAGGACTATTTACCTTCAACCAAAAAGAAACTTACCTTGATCCTAACACATTTGCTCCCTTCCAGGTACTAACCATCCCCATCTCTTTTTACTGCTGTCATCTAGTCCATCAGTGATGCTGTCAGCCATCACAGAGATCACTTTGATAAGTCAGAAATTTGTCAAATATTATTGTGGCCAATATTATTACAGAGGAAATAGGGAGAGAAGCATGACTCAGGTTTGGACTCCTGGAAGTAAAGCATGGAGGCATGAAATCATGGGGTTTGATTCTAGGACCCCACATACTGAAAGAAAGCATTCATTAATAATTGTTAAGGAACACACCTCTAGGCCCTATTCCCCTGTAATGCAGACCCAGTGCAGGTTGGTGTTAGTGTGAGTGTGGGAATCACATGTCCCCCTTCTTTGTGTCTCCCACAAAACTCAGCACAGTACTTAGCACCTCATAAGAATTCAACAAGTGATTAATAGATTGAATTAGAGAGTTGCTGTTTGCAATCTCGCACCAGGCACAAGATTCCCAAGATTCACCATTGCTAATGCCCATGGAAATTTATCCTGCTCCAAACTATATACTAATGCAATGGTTTTCTAACCCTTAAGTCTCAAAAGTATGATTTACAATTGGAAAAAAATAGAGGTATTTTTTATCCAATTGCATCTTTCAGTTTAAGATACTGTATTAGACTGAAATAGTTATTATAACTGTAATTCAAGAGATTATCTCTTCTGGACTCATCCCATTAGTTACAACAAAACCCCATCATTAAAGACTTTACTGCCTTACTGGGACAGAACTTGTGATGAGTGACTGACTTCCACAACTGGCTTAGGGAACCAGAATCATTCATTGAACCAAAGGAAAAGGACATCAAGGAAAGAAGAAATCATCAAAGACTAACTCTCTTAGCTCACTGTTTTTTCCTTTTCTTGAGTCAGACCACTAGCATCTCTCTTGGAAATGAGATAACAGAAGACGGACTTGAGTACTCAATGATTTCAGTGGGTCTGCAGCACTTATTAAGCACTGATTGTATACAAATCCTTCAATGGCATAGCTGTGGCTGAAGAACCCACTGCAGACCTGGCCCATGTAGGCTTTGCATGAGAAGCTTATTGTCTTATCAAGAAGCCCTAAAAGAGAGGAGAAGTGTTTTTCAAAATAAACAAAAAGTGGCATAAAAACTGGTAGAAAATAATAAAATGCAAATGAAATACCCAAAGGACAGGGAGAGTTGGATTAAGGCCACAATTAAATTGACATAGGCAATAACAATTCCTTCCATTTGTACAATACATTTGAAAACAATACAGTTTTCACACCCATTACCTCTTTTAATTTTCAAACAATTTTATGAAGTAAGTTTTATCTTCCCCAATTTCTCAATGAGAAAACTGAGTCCTGTGTAAGTAAAGTGATGTGTCCAAAGCCCCTGAGCTAATAAGTAGCAAAACTGAACAGAAAATAACTCAGTTCTAATCTGCTGGATTCTAGCCATTGCTGTTTCCATTTCCCCACATTATCACTCAGTGTTGTGTATCTGTGCAGAGCTCTCCTTTTACAAAGTATTTTCACAAGGGCTTCATCATTTGGTCCTCTCAGTAGCCTGATGAAAGAGGCAGAGCAGAAACTCCACAGGAGAACAAACTAAGAAGTTGGTGAACTTTCCTGCCTGAAGTCTCCCAACCAATGATTGTCAGTGCATCCTGACTTCCAACACAGGAACCATATCTAACTGTGATTTTATGGCAGGGGTGAGCAGGAGAAAGGACAAGTGCAAATGAGGGCAAGTGCACTTTCATTTCTTCCTGGATCTGTACCTGCAGGTAACAGTTCAAACCCTGAGACCAGAAGAGGAGAGGGACTAAGATACAAACCAGTCTGTTCTCTCAGCAGCTTACTTGCTTTTCAGAGCATCAGGAGTGGTGGGGGTTCCTTATATATCCCCCATAACCCAAATCACCCTGGACCCCTTTGCTGGATCAGGACAATGGAGTTGGATGGTGAATTTAAATCGTGTCCCCAGCTCCCAGCGCTAACTTGTCTAGCCTGTCAGTGGAACTGCCACAGCCTCCCTTGTTTTGCATGCCCTCTGTGAGGATGAAGAGAGAGAGAAAGATAACCCCAGGGTGAGCAGGAGAACCACTTTGGGAAATGTATTCCCGCAGCACCCGGGAAAGAGCAGGCTAATTGGTTCCAGAGGCGGCAGCGGAGGCAGCACAGGCAGGTAGGATTGCGCGGTCCTTTATTGACTGGTGCAGTCACTTGTTGGGAACCCGTGTTCATTAGCTGTGTGTAAAGTGATATTAGAGGAGAGACGCTGGGTTCTGTGCTGAATGATTGAGCGCCCTACCTGATGGGAGGTGCATTATGTAAAAGCGCCTGTGAGAGTAATCGAGTTACTTAAGTGGATGTGTTGAGCGTATCTGAGAAAGTGCTGCCTCGAGAATGCAAGATCAGGGGGCGTTGAAATGTGAAAGGCAACTCTCTGTGAACTGAAATAAGCCCTAGACTTGAAGCTGCACTTCAAGTGCACTCCTTCTGAGTCTTCCCACTTTCCCTGTGCTAACTCTTCAGGTTTCTGGGCACATGTGGGTCAGTGAGCATCAGGATCTGTTTGTCTAGCAGACCCAGGAGGAGAGTGGAGAGGCCAACTTTTCTTCCTTCAAATCTTCCTTAGTCCTCTCTGTGACATGAGGAACCTCCTTGGCTAATCCCTAGGTTTTAAAAGAGTCAAAGAAATGCTTAAAAAGCTACTAAACCAGTGATATCTCATAGCATGTTGCTGCTCAGGTGAAAAGTGGCAGTATTTGCCTCCACACCCCTAATGTTTAGAGGTATAGAAAGGAGAGTCTGGTTAGCATTGGCCTTGTCCTGAGATCAAACAAGTACAGCAACCCCCACAATGGGGTGTGTCAAAGGGCCACACTTCCATCTCTGTGGCTCCACAAAGTGATGGTCATCAGTGCCCTTCTTTTCTCCCTCATTCATTACCTTCCAAACGCCCTTCCTCTTCTCTTAACCACAGCTTCCCGGTGAGACAGTGACATTCACACAAAAGCATTTCTCTGACCCTACCCCCACCCACTCTATAGGACCTGCAGACTCTTCTAGTTCTTCCTAAATCATCCCAAAAGTCCCAGAGGCGTTTCCTAGGTGCTCCAAACCAAACTAGTGGGCTACCAATGTCCCCTATCCCTATAACACAGGGTTATGGGTGGTGTCTTTATGACCTCTTGCACAAAAAGTAGTGCCTGTGTACATCCTAGTGTCTAGGACTCTGTATCTCTTATGCAAATAGACCATGGCTGGGTCTACACTTCCCAACCCAGTTCCTCCAAACATGACACATTCTAGGGAGAACAGAGCTTCAGCTCATGCCATGACCCAGACCACTTTCAATGGGTCCTAACCACCTATACAATGCAACCCAGATTCTTCAGAATGGCATTCAAAGCCCCAGTCACTCTGCTTCTGCTTCAGCTCATCTTCCAACTCTGTCCTCCCACTCAGATCATCATACCCCGCCCCCCATACACACCACTTGCCTTTCACTAAATACACTTGAAATTGCTGCCTGCCATGGGCCTTTATCCTAAAGGTCTCCTGTAACTGACCTGCCTACCCCTCCACCCACTGCTGCTTTTCAAAATCCATCCTGTCAACTAGCAAGACCCAACATGGGCTTTCCTCTTTTCCTCACAGACCAGGTTACATCACAGTCAGTAGTGTGTGTCCCTACCTCAAGTGTGCATCCTGAGGGCAGGGTCCCCATCTTATCTATCTAAATCCCTATTGTCAATAACAGAGTGCTTTGCACATAGTGGGACTCAATAGTGGATTGAAGAGGCTGTAGGCATCTAAAAAATGATGCCTGCTGAAAATAAATCATTTACATCCTAATTATGAAAATATTTCTCTATTTTGTTTCTTTTACCTGAATGTGCTCAGGGAGGAGAAGAGGACCCAGAAATGTCAAGATTTGATAGACAAGGTTAGGATTGGGAAATGCCTGAAGCATGGCCTGGGGGGCACCCACATTTATATAAAATGGGAACCAGAGAGGGGCGCCTAGGTGGCTCAGTCAGTTAAGCATCTGACTTCGGCTCAGGTTATGATCTCCCAGTTCATGGGTTCAAGGCCCACGTCAGGCTCTGTACTAATAGCTCGGAGCCTGGAGCTTGCTTTAGATTCTCTCTCTCTCTCTCTCTCTCTCTCTCTCTCTCTCTCACACTCTCACTCTGCTCCCCCTGCCCCTCACGCTCTGTCACTCTCTCAAAAAAGAAATAAAACATTAAAAATTATATTAAATAAATAAATAAAATGTGAACCAGAGAAAACAAAGAAAAAGGAGAAACAGTGGAGAAAGAAGATAGTCAAAACAAAGGAGCACATCACCAACTCTCCTAGGAGGATTGACCCCGACACTAACAGTTCATGCTAGTTGATAGCCTTCAGCCTTTTTTATTTCAACTTTTTTTCATAGAACAAAGAGAAGTTGGAATCATCAAATATTAGAATTACATAATCTATCCCCTTCATTTTATATAGTCAGAAATGAAGGCTCAGAGAGGCAAATTGACTCCCCCAAGGTCACATACCAATTAGCAAAGTCAGAACTAAATCCCAAGTCTCCTAACATGTGCTTTTTTTTTTTTTTTTTACAAATATTATAGTCTTTTCTTCCCACTTGTTTATCAAATAGAAATGGGAATGAAATTAAAGGATGAGGAAGGATGAGGCAGAGAAAGAACTAAAAAAGAGTATTCATTCATAAATCTTTGCTACACTCCAGTGCTCCCCCAATAGTGGAAGGCTTTTGTAAATTCCCTTCCTTTCATGAAAAAGGACAAGAAGACATGGAATTCACAAGTGACTGTGTATCCAGTTGCTGAATATCAGCCCCCGCCCAACTATGTACAGACCTCCAATCCTCCTCGCTAGAATCTTGACATTATTGTCCTTAGCACTGGTCTCCAATCCTGCCAGACTTTCCTCTCTGATTTATTAGCACAGACCCAGCACTCTAAAAACATAATTATTGCATTTTGAATGTATTTCCTATCTATAGGCTGCAGGGGCTTAAGCGGCACATAAACTCTTCTGACACTGAATTATACACTGGAAAACCAAAATTGTGCATTCTGAAAAACCAGCCTGATAGCTGGATGATCTGATGTCTTGAAGATTCAGGGTGACACTCATCAACATCTGCCATATGAATGATGACGGTAATCAATTTTAACATAAAGTACACAGTTTACAGCAAGGAAGGAAGCCTCGTAGATCTTTCTTAATCATCTTAATATGGGCTATTTCCTGAGTTTTAAAATATACCTCCAGATTCTCACCGTTGATCTAGAGAGAAACTATGGAATTGTTTTGTGACATTACTAATAAAAGGGAAAACAGAGGAGTTAGGTATCATGTTTCCAAATGAATTGTGTCTGGGCAACAGTTAGCATTAAGCATGGGTCCCTCAAGCTTATCCTTCTACCACCCCTTTATATCACCTTTAAAACTACAAGTGGATTAATGCCTTATACTCCTCACAGTCTCTGGGCCCCTCTGGGATTCCAAGGCAGCCTTGGGGTATGTATAGTGACTTAGGGCTCTTTCCATCTCTTCCATGTGTTCGCTGTGCAATCATGAGGAAATAGCTGTCTGTGCCTTGGTCACCTCAGCTACAAAATGGGGATAACACCCATCCTGTATTGGTTTTCTAGGGCTTCCATAACAAAATACCACAGGCCACATAGCTCAAACAACAGTATTTATTTTCTCACAGCTCTGGTGACTGAGTCCAAGGTCAAGCTATTGGCAAGGTTGATTTCATTCTGGGGACTCTCTTTTGCTTACAGATGGCTGCCCTCTCCCTGTGTCCTCACACAATCTTTTCTCTGTGCTCACACATCCCTGGTATTTCTCTGTATGTCCAAATTTCCTTTTCTTGTAAGGTTGCTAGTCAGACTGGCTTAGAGCTCACTCAGATGGCCTCACTTTAATGTAATCGCCTCTTTAAAGACCTTATCTCCAGAGGTGCCTAGGTGGCTCAGTTGGTTAAGTGTCCAACTTCTGCTCAGGTCATGATCTCACAATTTGTGAGTTCATGATCTGTGTCGGGCTCTGTGCTGACAGCTCAGAGCCTGGAGTCGGCTTCGAATTCTGTGTCTTCCTCTCTTTCTGTCCATCCCCTGCTCGTGCTTTGTCTCTCTGTCTCTCTCAAAAATAAATAAACATTAAAAAATTTAAAAATAAAAGACCTTATCTCTGAATAGGATTACATTCTGAGTTACTGGCAGTTAGGACTTCAACAAATAAATTTGAGAGGGACACAGTTCAGTCCATAACACTCCCACACTGTGATGTGATCATAAGAATTGAATGCAATAATGGATATAAAGTAGCTAACATAGTGTCTCTGTATAGTAAATGCACAGTAAACACCAGCTATTAGTATTATCATCATCTCTTTTGATAATATAATTTTGAGCTTTAAATAAAATTCAGAGCTCATCATGCGTGTTTCTTGTTTGGGAACTTTGCACTGTCTTTGGGAGCTTTTGGAAAGAATAAAGTTTTGAATACCTCTTCAGAACCTGGTTTGACCTATCTTTCCTACCTTAATCAGTTCTTCACATACCTAATGCTCTCTGTCACTCCAAACTTGCTGCTGTTCTCCAGACTTGCTGGTTCCATCACACATATGGATACCTCTCTCTTCCACTACACAGCCTTTAAGACACATACTAAATTTCACCTCTTTTGTGAAACCTTTCCCCTAAACCTTAGTCAAAGTTAGGTTTTCTTATCTAATTATACAACCAATTCTCTTTGCATATAAATTTACAATATCATATATTGCTTTGTATTTTAACTATTTGCCTATGACTATCTGTGGCTTATTTATCCTTTTTCACACAGACAAAATTATATTGGAATATAATAAAATGTATTGTAATTGAATAAAATTGTGTTAGAAGGAAGAGAGGAAGTGAGAAAAGGCAGATAAAAGAAGATATAGAGGAAAAAAGAAAGAAAAGAAGGAAAGAGGAAGGGGGGGAAAGGGAGAAAAATCCAGCAAACCAAACCTGTGAAAAAGTTAAAAACAGCACAAAGGAAGCCAGAGGTCAAGTCAAAAGACTAAGCTCACCCTGTCCCCATTGATGCAGTGTATAGACAAGACCAAAATTATCAGATAGACAGGAAAACAGATGTCACTAAAGAGGCAAATCTTTTTCAAGAGCATCTATACTTCCATTGGCAAAGTTTTAACTTCAAAGTTGGTGGAAAGCAAAGACTGGAACCTACTTTCCCTGGAAGATCTAGTCCAATGCGTGCTTAATAAATTTGAAATGGGGAGCTCTGCTAACCACTTCTGGTTTGGTGCTGCCCAATTTGAATTGATTTTTGCTCAAATTATTAAAATTTTTCTTTTTTTTTTAAATATAATTTACTGTCAAATTGGCTTACAGACAACGCCCAGTGCTCATCCCAATAAGTGCCTCCTCAGGGCCCATCACCCATTTCCCCTCTCCCCCACCCCCCCCCCATCCACCCTCAACTTGTTCTCTGATTTTAAGAGTCTCTTGTGGTTTGTCTCCCTCCCTCTCTGTTTGTAACTAATTTTTTTCCTCTTCCCTTCCCCCATGGACTTCTGTTAAGTTTCTCAAGATCCACATATGAGTGAAAAGATGATATCTGTCCTTCTCTGACTGACTTATTTCACCCAGTATTAAAATTTTTCATATGCCTCAGTTTATCTTCTAGCAGTTCTCTTGTCAGAAGAGGGAACCAAAAGAGACTCCTGATAACCCCCAAGGGCAATGAGCAACCAGACATATAGGCGCCTGTTGAACCTCTTGAGCTCACTGCTTTCTCACTGTCTCTGTAGGTAGTGGATAAGTGTCTTTCGGATCCTAGCTCTGCAGCTTTTAGCATTAGAGCTTTCAGACTTGTTTGAGCATTTCTTTTTCTAAAGTGGGTCTGTAAACTGGCCAGAGTCAGACTGGCTCCAACTCAAAACCCAGACTGGGTCTGGCATTGTACTGGTTTTGACTTAGAAACTGGACTGAGCCCAGGATCAGAGTGGGTCTGACTTAAACTGGACTAGGCCCAGTGTGAGGCCTTAGATGAATAAAATTTTGTTTTACAGTTGAGCAAGTAGGTTAACCTTACCAAAAGTCATCTTGAATTTTAGTGACCACAGTGGGGAACTTTTAACCATCTTAACTAAGCTGATCCATTTACAAGGTACCCTAGAGAAAAAGAGATCTCAGCCAGGTACTCACTATAAAGCATAGAGGAAGAATTATTTTTCCTCCTGTGTAGTTTCTGGTGACCAAGATGAGACCCAATGGGACACCGCGCTCACTATGGAGCCTGCAGACAGCACCCTGGGAAACTGGCAGAAGGCAGTACATGGTAAGAATTCTTAACAAAGTCAACTATCCCATATCTCTGTCTGTGGTGCCTGGTTGAAAGAGGAAGGTAAAATTTCATGCTGTACCTTTCTTTCCAAATTCAGGTTGGCAGGAAAAAACATTGGTTATTGATTCTTTCTCTCCCAGGAATAGCTATTGCCTTCTTGTTTGTCTTGTTTTGTGTCCTGAGAATTCAGCTTGGCCACTGTCAAGTTGGGGGGGGGGTGGGTCCCAAAAATATGGCCAGACAGAAATGTGTGAAATTTATATATATATATACGTATATATATATATATATATATATATATATATATGTATATATATATATATATGAATGAAATAATAATCCACATGCTATTCCCTTGCCTCAGAACAGTGCCATGTTCAGAGGCAGGATATGGTTCATTCCTCTGGTTGTTCCTTATACCTTTCCAAGAATAATCCATTTAGTTGTCCCCCACTGATGCCTTAGAGGGGCACTCTGAGCTCCCCAAATTTCTGGCGGTTCTCAGGAGAGGAACATGAAGCAGGATATATAGACCGTCACTTATTTGGAAGGTACCAGAAAGGCCTTCTACTCAAAAGTATACCCTATCCCAAATGCAAACTGGTATAGTCACTATAGAAAACACTATGGAGGTTCTTCAAAAAACTTAAAATAGAACTACTGTATGATCCAGCAATTCCACTACTGGGTATTTACCCAAAGAACATGAAAACACAGGGGGTGGGGGAGGCAGGCCATACATGCACCCCTGTGTTTATTGCAGCATTATTTACAATAGCCAAACTATGAAAGCAGCCCAAATGTCCATCAACAAATGAATGATAAAGAAGATGTGGTATGTATATACAGCGGAATATTACTTAGCCATAAAAAAGAATGAAATCTTGCCATTTGCAACAACATGGATGGATCTAGAGTATATTATGCTAAGTGAAATAGTCAGAGAAAGACAAATACCATATGATTTCATTCATAGGTAGAATTTAAGAAACAAAACAAATGAACAAAGAAAGAGACAACCAGAAAAACAGACTCTTAACTATAAAGAACAAACTGATTGTTACCAGAGGGGAGGCAGGTAGGGGATGGGTGAAATAGGCCAAGGGGATTAAGAGTACACTTACTGTGATGAAGCCTGAGTATAGAATTGCTGAATAACTATTAATGTACGCCCGAAACTAATATAACACCATATGTTAACTATACTAGAATAAAATTTTTTCTAATGTAATTAACTGATTGATTAATTGATTAACTAAAAAGTATACCCTAACCCCATGACTTGCTTCACATATACAGATACTCACAGGAAACTAAGTTCTAGATGTTAACACCATCTAATTAAGTTTTTTTGCTTGAAATAAGAGAAAGTGAAGCCAAAAGACGTTGATATTTAGCCCCAAATCAACCAGCTCGTCAACAGGAATGTAGTCCAAGTCTCCTAATTCTGAGTAGCAAGCATTCCCCTCTCTCCAGATAACCCTTTACAAACATGAACTTCCGAGAAAGGGTAACATGTTACATCACTAGAACCTGTGATTTGGTTTAATCTAAATAGCCTAGGGAACATTCCATGCCTGGGCTGTTTGGTAGATGGGTAGAGGCAAGGTGAGGAGGCACCCACAGGACCCAGAAGATTGTGAGAGACAAGTTCTACCATCTTGACCACTTTGCCTAGGCACTTGGAGCTAAAGTAGCAGAATGATTCCAGGCCTTACATTCGTAAGTGTTCAGATAGCATCTTCTAGAAGAAAGGATCTGAGAGAATAGAGGGGCAGGAGAGTTTGACAGTTAGCTTTCCTCTTATCCCCAACTTGTCCAGCCACACCCTGGTCCAACTATCATGGAATTATCTAGGAGTTCATTTTCTCTTTGCCTCTCTATCCCTTTTAACTTCACAGGAATGCTACTACTTAAAGATGAATATTTGCCCTTTCAAGAGAACACCTTGGAATAAAAGAGAAAAAGAAAGACACTCTAAATGCAAGATCCCATTGTTATCACATACCATAAAATCTTATCTACCCAGCTACAATGGTGAGGGAAAAGGTGGGAGTTCCTAGAAAGTCAGGTGGAGCCAACCAGGTCAAGGCTCTGATCAACCATGCACTGCTCCCTGAAGCCACTGGCTGCAGATGGTTTCTGTGCATCCTGACCCAGCACTGCCCCAGCTGCCAAAGAAAGGAGAGGAGGAGCTGCTGCCCAATTGCTGAGAGTGGACCCAAAATAATCAAGAGCTGCTGCGGACTCAAAATGTGACCTCAGGGCAGGAAATTGTGCCGCAGTGCTAAGAAGTAAAATATCCTGGATTTCCCAAGAAATTCTTTCTGTAAAAATTTTTAATTATTTCAGATAAAATGTTTCATGTTGATCACATACTACATGAATACAGAAAAAGGATGTCTACACAATAATTATAACTATGTAGAAAGTATAATTATGATAGTATAAGAGCTAATGTCTACGTAGTATGTGGGTTATGCACTATACTAAACCCTTGATAAGCATTATCCCCATTAACAATCACAAAAATCAGCTGATATGTGTAGTAGTGGTATTAGTATTTTCATTTTGCAGATTCAAAACCAAACGTGTAGAAATTTAGGCAGTTTGCCTACAATCATCCAGTAAGTGGCTGCACCGGGATTTGAACCTAGACTTATGCTATGGTAGACTCATTATCCTTGACCATTCTTCAACACTCTTGCTCTGTGAATAAGTATGTAAAGGACTAGGAAGGAGCAAGAAAAAAAATAAGGTAGATGAGCTGAAAAGATTAGGAAAATTATATATATATGTATATATATGTGTGTGTGTGTATATATATATATGTACATACACATACACGTGTGTGTAAGTATATATAACATTTAAGTTCCATATATATCATACCCCAGAGTTTCTTAAACTTAGATTTCTCTCAACTCTGTCCTTTTTAAAGGTCTGATATAAGCCATCCACAAGATCGTGAACTCACAAACCCTGCCCACTCAGGAAGCCTTGCAGCCCCCCATCTCGTGGAGCCAAGGTCCAAAGGACAGCCAGTGAGTAATAGCTGCTGCCCCTTCTGACTGGCCTCCAAAACAAAGGGTACATTCAGGGTTGATAAGGGAAATCAGTTTCTGATATTGCAGAATTAAAAAGCACCTTCAAACATTTGCCCAAGAAATAAAGTTCATAAGTGGGATTTCCCACATAACATGTAGTCCCAGCCTTTGTAGAAAAGAGCGTCTGGCACAGCTTTGCCCCACAGCTGTCTGTGTGATATCTGAAAAATCACCTAAGCTCTCTGGGCTTCAGCTAAAAAATGGGTTGGGAGGAGGGAAGGCAGGTGGGTAAATTATTGAACAACCAAAGACCAGGGGCTGACCACAGTAAAGTTTGAGGCCCTCCTCACCCACTGATGTTGAATTTCTCTGGCTTCTCAGCAGCTTCAGCTGCTTCTAGGCACTTAAAACATGTGCAAGAGTCTGTGTCTTTGGATATATACTCAAATTGGGAAATAAAAAGGAAAGGCTCATCTGTTTCCATCCAGATAAACTCTCATCAGATGGAAGTATCTAAAGGTTAAAGCCTCACAAGAAGCAGACTCTGCTCTTTTCTGCTAGACATGAATGAGAAAGGACAAGGCCTTGGGGGTCACTGCAGCCATCCTATAACCACCAAAGGAGAGTCTGCCTGAGAATAGAAGACTAAGGAAGGAGAGCAGAGAAATGGAGAGAAGTCAGGTCTCTCCATTTGAGCCCTGGTCAAACCATACCTGAAGGTACTATTCCATGAACCAATAAATTATCTTTTTTGTTAAAAGCTTTAAAGAAATGAAGCAGCACTAACTGCTAGAGATAGTTCTGAGAAGAGCACATAATTTGAGGTACCAAAAGCTTATTTTGACCAGCTAGAGGTCCTACTTTTTCTGAACCAGGCAAACACCAGCTGTTTCTGAAGGCCTTCCTTAAGGCCTTCTTCATAGTCCTCACAACATACAAAAGGTAAGCCACAACTATTTAGGATTTGACTAACCAGAGAATACTCCAAAAAGAGAAAAGGAAAAAGAACATGTGAGAGTAAGCACATAAGGAAAACTTGGAAGTCCTAGGAAATTCACCCTAAAAAAGAGAAGTCTAAGGATAGAAACTGCCACCTTAAAATATCTGAAGAGCTGGCAGATGGAAAATTAAGGAGGTTTATTCTACACATCAAAGCTTTGTTTACTGTAAACAGGTGGAACACCAACCTCACAAGATGCATGATCATAAAAGGTTTCTTGGTCACATTAGTCTAGAAAATTCTACAAACCATCCCCCTGCTTGGAAAATTACAATACACATTAGCATGTATTAAAGAATCTGAGAGGTCCTGCAGTAAAAAAACCATATTTTGCATTGTTTAGTACAGTATATTAGTCCAAGTTCTTCAGAGAAACAGAACCAATGAGATAGAAAGAAAGATTTATTATAAGGAATTGGATCATTCAATTATGGAAGATGAGAAGTCCCAAGACCTACAGCTGGCAAATGGGAGACCCAATGGTATAAGGAGAGCCAATGGTATAAGTTCTAGTCTAAAAGCCAGGAGGCTCAAAGAGTCAAGTTTTCAGTTTGAGTCCAAGGGTAGAAAAGACTGATGTTCTAGCTCAGTTGGGTAGGAAGAATTTCCTCTTACTCAGCCTGATTGTTCTATTCATATCCTTAATTGATTGGATGAGGTCCTCCCTGAGGAGGGAGGTGATATGCATTAATTGGTCTACCAATTCAAATGTTAATCCCATCTAGAAACATCCTCACAGACACATCCAGAAATAATGTTTGACCAAATGTCTGGGCACCCCATGTCCCAGTCAACTTGACACATAAAATTAATCATCACACACTGTATTTCCCAAAACTTCTCCCACCTCAGAATGCCTCACTAGAACAATGTTTTTCAGATATTAATGGTCCATGGGTCACCTGGGCTATTCTATCAGAGATTCTGATTCAGAGGTCTGGGCCAGACCAATGCATCAGTGCATTCAGGGGTATAACACCTGAATCCATGGATCAATCTCAACACCACTAAATGTGGGACTCCTTCTGCTGTGACTCAGTAGGAAGCACACAGCACCATCTGTCATGTATTTTTGCCCCCAAAATGGAACTAAATCTAAATAAGTCTCCTATATAAGTAACTGTCAGTTAATAGGAAACAGGGTAAACTATTTAAAATTTACTATAATGATACAATCAGCCAAATCTTTAATGTAGCACATTCTGTAAAATGAATGATTTAGTTCCTCCAGCAAATAATACTTTTTTAATGGATGGGGGGGACTGTCATAGATAGAAATATAAAATATATTTATATTAAGAAATATAAAATTCAGTGCAATGTATAATGTGTAGAAACCACCTTTAGAAGACATTTTGGAGACAACCAGACAACATGAATATGGATTAGGTACTACCTAAATTAGAGAATTATTGTTAATTTTGTTATGTGTAATAATGCTGTTATGAATGTATAGAAATAAAGTTGTCATCTGGCCAAGATGCATATTAATGTATATGCAGATCAAACTGTATGACTGAGATTTTCCTTAAATTACTCCATTAAAAAAGCAGGAGGGGGGCACCTGGGTGGCTTAGTCCGTTGAAAGTCTTACTCTTGATTTCAGTTCAAGTCACGATCCCAGGGTTATGGGATGGAGTCCCTATTGGGCTCCACACTGAGCCTGGAGCCTGCTGAAGATTCTCTATCTATCCCTCTGCCCCTCTCCTCCACTTGCACACTCTCTCTCAAAAAAAAAAAAAAAAAAAAGCAGGAGAGAGGATAAATACATTGATATATTGACAACTATTGAGAGTGGATAAGGAAGACATAGTTTTTTTATTTATAGTTTTCTCTACTGTTGTATCATGTTTAAAGTTTTCCATAATAAATATATTTAAGAAAAGAGAAAAGGGAAAAGCATCCCTAGCTGTTTCTTATGCATCCTAAAGTTCTGGTTTCTGGGTAGTGCTAGGACAAATGGATCATAAGGAAGCAGAAATCAACATAATATTTCAGAAGCCTTCTAACAATTGCACATATCTGACTCTGGAGGTATTCAGAGGTAGGTCAGGGATAAAAGAAACTGCAAATGGGACTTTCTGCATTGTTTTTGGAAGCTGGGCAATGACTCATCTTGCCAATAACTTGTGCACCTCAATGCCTTCCCCTTACCATTCCTGGCCATACTGATGTCCAAGGAACATGAAGTTTGCCTAGTTCCAGCCACTTGTCCCCACTCAACATAGTTACAATTCCCAAGTTACGGAACCTCTAATCCCCAGCCCTGAGTATAGTGAGGACTCATGGAATCTTTGGTGTGACTTACCACCTGCCTTGAACTTTTAAAGTGGCTTGTGCGAAACAAAGTCAGTGGACCATTCACCTGAGCATCACTCCAGCCAGTAATTTGAAATATTTGACAGGTCTTGCAAGTAGCCACTTGCTCAGGGAAAAAAACTATTTATTAGGGGCACATAAAAAAGGATATTAATTTCACTTACTGTGCTACATGTATGTGTCCCTGTAGGGTAAAGACAGAAGTAGTTTAAAAAAAAACAAACTATAATTTTTTTAAGTAGCTGTTTTGAGAATCTAGTCAATTTGAATTTCACAAATTCATGTGCTAATTGTCTAGCTTCCCATTTCCAAGAACCACTTGGAATTGTGAGAGATTCCAAATAATGAAAAAAAAACAAGTAATGTCGATTTGTCACCACAGCGCTCATGCTGAAGACAGGCTAATGAAGTTGGCTTGCAAAGTGTCATTTATACTTCGCTCTTAAGGTTATCTGGAGCATTTTATTTCCTTCATTTTTTACCCTTTAAAGGTTTTCTAGCACTCTCACTTGTAGAAATCACCTTTGCAAGTAGTGGCACAATTGAACATAGATGTGTGTTCCTTGTTTCAATTCAGAATCACACACACACACAATTCTTCAGTGCTTTTTCCAATCAGCCATGTCCATGATAACTACATAGTAAGGGATGCCAACCTACAGTTATTTTTCTTCTGCAAATTAATGGTGTTGCATGTCTCTGTTAAAGTAAGTGTGTTTGACTTTTCTATTAAGGTGTATTATCCTAAATGGGCTGTCAGTCAGATTGTCCTCATTAGGAATTCAAAACTCCAAGTTCATCAGGAAATAGATTTAGAATGGCTAATGATGTTACAAAGCTGCCAACCTTTATTCATAAGAAAAATTAGCTCTGTGATATCTCAGGAATTCATCTCTTCCTTTCTCCTCCCACAAAACGTGCTCAGATTCAGGCTCTCCCTACATCTGGCCTACACAAAAGCCTTCCCTCCTTCATCTCCACCCACTTCTCATACACACATACACACACAGCTTTGCTCTTCACTCTGACATTCAAAGCAACAAACCAACTCTATCTCTCACTCCCATTCTCCCACAAACATGCCCACTACCACCACCAAATTGATATCCAAACCACATCACATAGTTACTGTGCCCTGAACAGATTTAGCATGCATCCCTTTCTCCCCCTTCCTGCTTGGAAACCCTTAACCCACATCTGCACCCATCAGAGATATACCAATTATTCAATATCTTTTTCAAAGCTTCTACTTCTGGGAGAACTTCTCATGTCTTCCAAATAGAATTAATCTTTTTCTTATAGGTTCATTCTTTTAACTCTGCTCCCACCATTCTTACAGCACACCTACAGCCTATCTTTTTTATAATCACCCAGAGATATATCTTCTTTTCCACCAGAACATAAGCCCTGGGAGACAGAAACATGTCATATTCATCTTTCCTTCCCAGGCAATACTTAGAACATGGTAGGTACTCCATACATTTTTGGGTTATAGTAAAATGCTCAACAGTTTTTCAAAAAAGATAGGAAAACTGTTTCCACCATCTGTCTGTGCCACCATAATGGTACACATGAATGTCCTGGTGGATGCTCTCAAGAGCATTAACAATGCTGAAAAGAGAGGCAAATGCCAGGTTGTTATCAGGCCATGCTCCAAAGTCATCCAGTTTCTAATTGTAACGATGAACCATGGTTACATTGGCGAATTTGAAATTGTTGATGATCATAGAACTGGGAAAATTGTTGGGAACCTCATGGGCAGATTAAACAAGTATGGAGTGATCAGCCCCAGATTTGATGTACAGCTCAAAGATGTAGAAAAATGGCAGAATAATCTGCTCCCATCTCACCAATTTGGTTTCATTGTACTAACCTCAGCTGGCATCCTGGACCATGAAGAAGCAAGATGAAAATACTCAGGAGAGAAAATCCTAGGATTCTTCTTCTAGGAATGTACTAGATGTGCAAATAAGATTCCTCAATGGACAAAAAAAAATGATATGAAACTATGAACAAGGTATAATATTAATTAAAAAGCAGAAGGAGAAAAATGTTTATACCATATTGCTATCTATGTAAAATAAAATCACATATGGATAGAGATAAGATAGAAAAACAGATAGATTGGTCTCTGATACATCTTTCAATGGATACACACACACATACACACACTCACATAACTGATAAAGTGATTGCCATTGAGGAGAGGGCAGATACACAGGGTCAGTGATGGGACAGAGACTTACTCTCTCTGTATACCATTTTATACTGTTTGAATTTTATTATCATTGCATATATTACCTTGTGCATATATTACCCACATTACTTATTCAAAGATAACAATTCAATTCAATTGAAACTAATAAATGTTTGATTTTAATTGAAGCTGAACTGAACAACCCCGAAATTAATAATAGAACTGGCTAGAGTAGTCAAATTATCCATTCCCAATGAGTTCAGCATTCAGAGTGAATTTTATTCCTCTAATTATATGTTGATCCAATGCCAAGTTGAATTCATTAGTTTTAATAATAGTAATAATGAATACGCTTATAAAATTAACAGATCAGATACAATTTTTTATATTGAGAAATTTTTTCCAAGAGTGTTTAAATTCTATGAGCTTAGAAAATCAGTTCACTAATAATGTGAGGTCTCAGCAATCATTTTTTTGCCCAGTATTATTATTGAAAAGTGTTGACAAATGCCAAAAGCTGAAACAGTGCAATAAATATATCATTAACTCTTAACAATTGTGTAACAATAAACCCTTGTTGGGAATGTGTGCATAGAGGGCATAAAAATTGCCCTTACCGTTCAAAGTATAATATAGCCTGAGAAAGCCCTCTCCATGAACAACTGGAACATGGTATTTGTAGCTAACAGGCTCCCCAACTGGCCTGTGTGGTCAGGTTTGCACAGGTCTATTGAGTAGGTCACCCCTCTTCTAGTTTCCACCATCCTTCTTCTACTTTCATACAATGAAACCACCCACACCACCATACCAATTCAAAATACCATAGTTCCCTCTTAGCTACTTTTATATCTTTCCTTCCCTCATGACCTGTTAGCAAATACATGAACATTCAAAGGAAGTTCAAAACAATAAAAATAAATAAATACTTCCACAACCTTCTTCACCCTCTTCGGTGGAAAGACCCTGCTCCAGACCCTAAGGTTTCATTGCTTTCATCATTATCTTAGCCTCTGGAGCTACAAATATTACATTTGGCCATTAAATTATCCTGCCATCTTTAAGATCCCTTTTTAAAGACTCACCTATGATGTATGAGCAGCACTGAAACCCCACTCCTGGAGGCTTTCAGTGGAATGTTGGGGGCAGAATGGAGACCCAAGGTGGCAGCGGCAGATCCTGGGGGACACTAATGAGGGGCAGGGCCAATGCTCAAGAGAAGCACTACTTGTCATTAACACATTAGCCCCACAGGGCACCATGCCAGTTTTAATAACCAACCAATCTGGCATGCCTGCTCAGCAATGAAAGATCTGGAAACTCCAGGAAAAATATCTGCCTATACATCTCATTTCCAGCAGTGCCCAGAAAAACACTTGTCAACACAACAAATTCGCAGACACTGCTAGTCAGTGTAGTAATCTTTATTAGTATTGCTAATGATAGACATGACTGCCATTACTCTCTACAACAAGTATGGTTATCGTACAGGGTATATACTCAATATACTATCATAGGATTCATGCTAACAATAATAAACTATCATAATATATTTTGTTCACCATTGTATCCTAGCGTGGGATATGGCAGATGCCTAATATTTGTTGACTGTAATTGAGTATTATAAACAAAATGACAGATAATATCTTCTAAGAAAAAAGATTCAGTTTCTTTAAAAGATTTCTGACTCCCATGTTTTTATCTGCAGATATTATCATTTACCTGAAAATCAAAAGAGAAAAGGAGACAAAAAGGAAGTTAGAGATGAGCTATACTAGAAGAAAGACACTGAGGAAAAAGGGACTTTCTGAGCAAATATGCAAGGCATCTTTAGATGTCTTGCCCCACCTTCCTGTAGTCAGTTCTCTCTGGAACAGTATGAGAAGCAGTCCTCTCCTTTAGACAAGAAACCTTGTAATATTTTAGCCTCTCGCTCTTTTATTTAGTGCCCATCTCTTTCTGTGTCCTCTGGTCCAGGACACTCTGAATTGCTTGTAGGAAGTATTTGGAACCACTCTCTCCTAAATCAGGAAAAGACATCAACAATGCCCTCCAAGTTCCAGGTTCAGATTGTACACTGCTAGTTGGCAAGAATGTTACTATGAGCCTTTTGAAGAGCAATTTGGCAAGGTAGTAGCAAAAGCTGTAGAATCATACATCCCATTTGGCCCAATAATTCACTATTTAGAAAGCCAACCTAAGGAAATCATCCAAAATACCTAAAAAGCTTTCTAGTCAAATTCATTCAGAGCATCATCTATAATAGTGAAAATCTGGATACAACCTGGATTTCTAATAATACCAGAATGTGTTATTCTACTCACATGTTGGAATGTTATATGACCATTAAAAAATATTCATGAAAAGGGTGGCTTTTCATAAAGCCTGGGTGGCTCAGTCAGTTAAGCATCCAACTTCAGCTCAGGTCATGATCTCACCATTCATGAGTTTGAGCCCCACATCAGACTCTCAGCCATCAGCACAGCTTCAGATCCTCTGCCCCTCCCTCTCTCTGCACCTGCCCAGTTCACATTCTCTCTCTCTGTCTCTCAAAAATAAACATTAAAAAATTATTTATGAAAAGTATGCAACAAGGAGGAATCCTTATGTCTTAATAGTAAGTGGAAAAATATGTGTATATAGGATGACCTCAATTATATTAAAATGCATAAAATAAGGGACTCAATTTTGTTAAGAGAAACTTAACCCAAAAGAAACTTTCTACAAGTACATAAAGAGACAACCACTGAAAATTTTACTTTTTGTAATAGCAAAACATGAAAACAACTTACTAACTACTAATAAGAGAATGGATGAATAAATGGTAGTCAGGTCATGTGGAGGAATACTATACAGCAATTAAAATGGAGGAACTAGAGCTACGTCAACATGCCTCTCACAATCATATTAAGCATCAAATACAAATTGCAGGAACACCTAGATGGCTCAGTGAGCTGAGCATCTGGCTTGATTTCGGCTCAGGCCTGATCTCACAGTTCATGAGCTCAAGCCCCACGTTGAGCTCTGTGTTGGCAGCGCAGAACCCACTTGGGATTCTCTCTCTCCCACTCTCTCTTCCCCTCACCTGCTCACAGGCGCACTCTCTCAAAATAAATAAATAAACTTTAAAAAATACAAATTGCATAAAAAATAATTATGCGAATCTTAAAAACATGTAAATCAATATTTTACAATACATAATGATAGATGCATATAAATATAAGAATATATATAGCAGTGTAACAACTATCTCTTAGGGAGAGGGAAAGAAACATGACAGGAAAAACGGGCAAAAGGAGCTTCAACAGCATGGGTCAATGTTTTACTTCTTTTTTTTTTTAATTTTTTTTTTTTAACATTTATTTATTTTTGAGACACAGAGAGACAGAGCATGAACAGGGGAGGGTCAGAGAGAGGGAGACACAGAATCTGAAACAGGCTCCAGGCTCTGAGCTGTCAGCACAGAGCCTGACGCGGGGCTCGAACTCACAGCCCTCACGGACCGCGAGATCATGACCTGAGCTGAAGTCGGCCGCTTAACCGACTGAGCCACCCAGGCGCCCCCAATGTTTTACTTCTTAAGCAGGATAGTGAGTACCTGCGTGTTGGCTGTAATATTTTTGTATCTTTTGGTATCTTAAATTATTCATAACAATTATAAAATATGTGATAAATAAATACATACACAGAAGAGAATTAACTAGAGCCAGTCAATACAATGGCCATCTCTTTATGGTATAATACAGATGAGATTTTTTTCCCCACTTTTTACTATTTGCTAAGCAAGTATAACCTGGAAAATATGAAAAATTTTTAAATTTTTTTTAAGTATTTATTTTTGAGAGAGACAGAGTGTGAGCAGGGGAGAGGCAGAGTGAGAGAGAGAGTGATGCACACAGTATCTAAAGCAGGGTCCAGACTCCAAGCTGTCAGCCCAATGTGGTACTCAAACCCACAAACCACAAGATTATGACCTGAGCCAAAGGCAGACCCTTATCCAACTAAGCCACCCAGGAACTCCCAAAGTATGATTTATTTACAAATAAAGAGGCATCAATCAGAGCCAAAAATTATCTATAGAGTCCATGGCATATAGAGGAGTGTAACCAATGTGACAATGAGAGGACACCCTTTCTGGATCCTAACTGGTGAGTCCCTTTCCTCAGAGTGATCCCTATGCTCAATCAGCTTGTATTGACTGGGCCCAAAACACCATAGCCATTTAATGCAGCTCCTATGAGTTCAATTCAATTAGTCACACATATATGGAAGGCTTACAAGGTACCTGGCACAGTAAAGAAGGTTTAAATGATCTATTCCCTACCGTAGATGCCCTCCAAAACTAATCAGGCCCTGTCCTGAGACAGAACCTAGTGAATTGAGATGTACTTGACTCTACCTAGTGATGCAGTGCATGTAAAGATGCACAGTAGACTCCACCTTATATCAGTCTACCCTGGGCTCTTTCTGCATGTTCCATTGTTTATACTGGAGCCACACTGCTTCTCATAGACCTGTAGTTTGCCAACTTGAACCTAATAATATGAATCACCTCCACTTGCTATGGAATAACAAAATATCATGAGCCTTATCTGATCTAAAACCACTTACCCTTCCAGAACCTAGCCACCACCACCCCACCAATCATCACCATTTGTTTCAAAGGATTATTTTTGGGGATAAGATTAGGTGAGAAGGCTAATCCTCAGTTCAGGGGTGACCAGAGAGCTCCTCCTGGGAGCTGCAAGTCCTTAATGAAGAAAGCTTTCAAGATTAAAAGTCAAAAGAAAAGCAAAATGCCTGTCTTTGAATTTTTACCAGAATAACAAAAGTTTATTTACTCAATATGCACACTTTTTTTTTGTGATGGGTAGGGAAATGGGCATTCTCATACACTGTTAGAATAAATCTTTACATTTGGGATGGGAACATTTTGGTAAATCTATTTTTAAAATTTTACTGTGCATGCTCTTTTACCCTGTAATTCAATAGCTAGGAATATATTCATACACACACACACATACACGCACACGCACACACACACACACACACACACACACACGGCTATGAGCTGCAGTACTGCTTACAATAGAAAAAAATTATATATATATATATAACTATATAACTAATAATTATATATAACTAAATATCATTTAATTTTATTTATAAAAATTATACTATGTCTATGCAATGGAATGCTATACAGCCCTGACAAAATTAGGTAGATCTTGTTGAAATGGAATGGAAATGGGCTTAAAATATATTATCAAGTGAGGGGCGCCTGAGTGGCTCAGGTATCCAACTTCAGCTCAGGTCATGATCTCACAGTCTGTGAGTTCGAGCCCTGCATCAGGCTCTGTGCTGACAGCTCAGAGCCTGGAGCCTGCTTCAGATTCTGGGTCTCCCTCTCTCTCTCTGCCCCTTCCCCACTCATGCTCTGTCTCTGTCTTTCAAAAATAAAACCATAAAAAAATTTGTAATATATTAGCAAATGAAACAAACAAAAAAGACTCACAGTAGTAAATGTAGTATATTCTTTTTGTGTAAATCTTTTTAAAGCTACCATCTCTCTACATTTGTGGTGAGCATAGCATAATGTATACAAATGTTGAATCACTACGTTATAAACCTTAAACTAATGTAACATTGTATATCAACTGTACAAATAAATTTTTCAATAGGTAAAAATAAAACTAAATATTAAAAAGCATATATCTGCCTACACATGGAGAATTTTAAAAATGTTCTAATGTACAAAAGACTACATGAGAAACAGTTGACAATGATTCCTGATGGGAGGAGTATATTTATTGAGAGAGTTTTATCTTTCATTTCATACCCTGCTGTGCTTTGAATTTTCAGCATATGTATACATTAACTTCAGCTATATTGTTTTTAGTTTAAATAAGTTTCTCTGACTTGTCTGGAAATAAGTAGATATAATGGTGTTTTTTTCAAATGCATGTATTAGGTATATGTGCATATATGTATATATGTGCATACATATATGATTAAACAGACAAAAGAAATATCACTGGATCTGCACTAATAGAGACATACAAATATTACACAACATTTTGGGGGGCATTAAATGAAATTGATCTTAAAAACTTGAAAATATAATTCAATTTCTTAAACACTCTCTACCTCCCTGATAGGTTCTTTGTAGATTTTGGATACCAACCCTTTATCAGATGTGTCATTTGCAGATATCTTCTCCCATTCCATAGGCTGTCTTTCAGTTTTGTTTATTGTTTCCTTCACTGTGCAGAGCTTTTTATCTTGATGAAGTACCAATAATTCATGTTTGCTTTTGTTTCCCTTGCCTTTGGCAATGTGTCTAGTGAGAAGTTGCTCCAGCCAAGGTCAGAGAGATCTCTGCCTGTGTTCTTCTCTAAGATTTTGATGGTTTCCTGTCTCACATTTAGATCTTTCTTCCATTTTGAATTTATTTTTGTGTATGGCGTAAGTAAGTGGTCCAGTTTCATTCTTCTGCAGGTCGCCATCTAGTTTTCCCAGCACCATTTGTTGAAAAGACTTTTTCCCACTGAATATTCTTTCCTGCTTTGTTGAAGATGAGCTAACCATATAGTTGTGGGTCCATTTCTGGGTTTTATATTATGTCCCATTGATCTATGTGTCTGTTTTTGTGCCAGTACCATACTGTCTTGATGATTACAGCTTTGTAATATATCTTGAAATCTGGAATCATGATGCCTCCAGTTTTGTTTTTCTTTTTCAGTATTGCTTTGGCTTTTCACAATCTTTTGTGGTTCCATACAAATTTTGGGATTGTTTGTTCTGGTTCTGCAAAAAAATGCTGGTGTTATTTGATAGGGATTGACTTGGGTAGTATAAACATTTTAACAGTATTTATTCTTCCAATCCATGAACATGGAATGCTTTTCTATTTCTTTGAGTATGTGGACATAAGTTTTAAATCCTTTGGATTATTACCAAGGAGCATGATTGTTGGATCATATGATAAGATTATGTTCAGTTTTGCAAGGAACTTCCAAACTGTCTTCAAAGTAGCTGTACTATTTTGGATTCCCATTAGCAATGAATGAGAGAGTTGCTGTTGCTCCACATCCTCTCCAGCATTTGATTTTACCAGTGTTTCAGATTTTGACCATTCTAATAAGTATGTAGTGGTATCTCATTGTTGTTTTAATTTGCACTTCCCTAATGAGATATGATGTTGAATATATTTTCATATTCTTATTTGCCATCTATTATATCATCTTTAGTGAGGTGTCTGTTAAGGTCTTTAGCCATTTTTTAATCCAGTTGTTTGTTTCCTTATTGTTGAATTTCTTTGTATATTTTGGAGAATAGCCCTTTATTGGATGTGCCTTTTGCAAATATTTTCTCAGTTTGTGTCTTATCTTCTCACTCTCATGAGATTGTCTTCCACAGAGCAGAAGTTTTAACTTTAATGAAGTCCACCTTATCAATTATTTCTTTCATGGATCATGCCTTTGGTGGTGTATTTAAAAAGGCAGCACTATACCCAAAGTTATCTAACTTTTCTCCTATGTTATCTACTAGGGGGGGCTATAGTTTTATACTTTATAATAGCTTATATTTAAATCTATGATACATTTCAGTTAATTTTTGTGAAGGGTGTAAGGTCTGTGTCTAGATTCATTTTTCTGCATGTGGATGTCCAATTCTTCCAGCACCATTTGTTGAAGAAACTATCTTTGCTCCATTATATTGCTTTTACTCCTTTGTCAAACATCATTGACTGTATATGGGGGTCTATTTCTGGACTCTTTATTCTGTTCCATTGGTATATTTGTTATTTTTTCACCAATACTACACTATCTTCATAGTCTTGAAGTTGAGTAGTCCTAGTCCTCCAACTTTGGTCCTTTCCTTCAATATTGTGTTGGCTATTCTGACTCTTTTGCCTGTCCATATAAACTTTATATTCAGTTTGTCATTATCCACAAAATAATCTGCTGGGATTTTGATTGGGATTGCAATGAACCTATAGATCAAGTTGGGAAGAACTGACATCTTGACAGTGTTGAATCTTTCTAATCATGAACATGGAATATCTCTCCAATTATTTAGTTTTTTTTTTATTTATCAGAGTTTTACAGTTTTTCTCCTATAGGTCTTCTACATATTTTTTTAGACTTATAACTAAGTATTTCAATTGAAGAGCTCTAATTATTTTTAATAAAAGCAATATATAATATTGCTTTCATAAAAGCAATATAACTTATATAACTTATATAAGCAATTTATATTGCTTTTATTAAAAAGCCACTCCATTTCTGTCCCTTGAAGCAAAATGACATGGTTTAGTGAGTATTAAATGCTGCATACTCAGCATCCAAAAGAAAAATCTTCTAACATGCCAGCCAAGATGATTACAGCTGAGTTAATTTAAGATCTGTTTCCATTCAGCTTGATAACAGGATATAGCTGATATTTCAAAATATTTCTAGATTTTCTTTTTAACTAAGTAGGGCAATTTCTGGGATAATGAGAATGATCAGAGTGCATTCACTTACTCAACAAATATTAAGTAGGCCTCTAGTTTGTGCTATATTGTTAATATAATGCAACCAAAATTGTTCTCACAGCCTTTTCTTTAAGCCCACCCTGCCAAAGAAAATAACTGCATTTTCCAGCCCAATTTCACCTCCTCACCAGTCCAAAAGACGAAATATTGATCTACATAATAAAGATTTGGGAAGCGAGGTGAGAAGGAAGAGCAGCATTAAGCTGGACTTAGGAGGATATTTGAGGTAAATTGTAGATCAAAATGCCCTATGGCAGATGAGGATTGTGAAGAAATAGGTGGGAAAGGAGTGAAGATTTTAAAAACTGTTTCAGTGGACTATACATGTGAATCTCTCCCACATTTTTGAGAACTACAAGTAAAGAATTTGAGTATTCTGAATAGATTTTTGGTTACGAGAATGTTTATTTGGCAAACTCCAAGAATGAGCTACATAGGTGCTTGCTCTCTGAGGTTTAGCAAATACACTATGTTCTCAGGGGAGGTAAAAACGAAAAACAAAAAACTGAGTTGTGTACTGTTATTCCCATAAATAAAACTTTTCCCATCTGAAGCCTTTGTACCCACTTAAGCTTCCCACCTCAATGAGTTCCATCATATCCTCTGCCAAATTATTTCCATATTGTAAACAATGTGATCAAATAAGTTGTTTACATTTTATTGCTGGTTTACATAAAAGACATTCTGTAAGATTACTGAAACCCAAATGTTTACAAACCACAGTGGATACATGTGTGTTTGGGGAGATTAGCTCATCAATCTAAGTACCAAGCCACAGGTACACAGGCATTTCAAGTAAATGATTTCCAGACAAGTCCAAATGATGAAGAGAACAAAAATAAGATAATTTGGCTTCCTTGAAATGTAAACTGTGGGTTTTACTAATTTTTCATTGAAATGTCAAATTTTGCATGGGGCGCCTGGGTGGCTCAGTTGAATGTCCGACTTCAGGTCAGGTCATGATCTCACAGTTTGTGGGTTCAAGCCCTGCATCAGGCTCTGTGCTGACAGCTCAGAGCCTGTAGCCTGCCTCAGATTCTGTGTTTCCCTCTCTCTCTGCCCCTCCCCCACTCATGCTCTGTCTCTCTCTGTCTCTCAAAAATAAATAATGTTAAAAAAAATTCTTAAAAAATGTCTAATTTTTCCAGAACAATAGATAGCAAAAGCATTAACAATATAATGGTATTTAAGACAGAAGAGTATGTGTTATAATCTAAAAAAACTGTTTACAACTTTTTCACATCAGCAGATAAAGTAGATAAACACAAATATGATCAAATTTTCTACACCATTTAATATTGCAGGCTTAAGTATTTAACAATACAATTCTGCATAGATTCAAATATATGCAGAAGAAAATGGAAACTTCTAGATTAATATGACCCCTTCATTTTACAAAGGGAAAATTGAGGTCCAGGGGAATTAAGCAACTGTCTAAAGCCACACAATTCCAGAGGTGAAAATAGTACTTAGACCCAGGTCTTATGGCTCAAAATCTGTTTCACCATCATATGCTGCAGCTCTCACAACACTGCAATATATTTTTCTAAATGATTATCTACATTCACCTTAGACATTTTTATTATAAGAGTAATTTCTTCATGATGGTAATTAAAACAGACTCTAATTTTTCTATTCTGATAGAAAAAGATAAAGACATTTCAACTGAAAGAGCGCTTTTTGTCAAAGATACTCTGTGTGTAGGAAAACCTTTTGATGAAGTACTGACACAGTTCTAAAAAGAAATTAAATCTTAAGAGGATCTAATGACATGTAAAAAATTATAAAATTGGAATAAGGAAAGCTTTTTGGAAATGCTATGAATTCCAAAATCCATAAAGAAAAATTAATAAATTTGCTTACATAAAAATGTAAAAAAGACTAACAATGAGACACTATTTTTTACATATCAGACTGACAAAGACCATTAAATTTAAAGAAATATATTTAATTGAAAAGAATATAAGGCAACATTTTCATTTTTTTTAATGTTTATTTCTGAGAGAGAGAGAGACAGAGTGCGAATGGGAGAGGGGCAGAGAGAGAGGGAGACACAGAATCCGAAGCAGGCTCCAGGCTCTCAGCTGTCAGCACAGAGCCCTACACAGGGCTTGAATTTATGAAGTATGAGATCATGACCTAAGCTGAAGTCAGACGCTTAACTGATTGAGCCACCCAGGCGCCCCTTTAGTCATTTTCAGTGAAAATTGACAATATCTCATGTTCAACATATTTATAACATTTAACACAACAAAACTTTTTAAATTTCAACTTGATAGTCTCTACAATAAACCTACAACTAATATACTTTATGGTGAAAGACCGAATCCTTTCTTTGTGAGATCAGAAATTAGGCAAAGATGCCCACTGTCACTTCCTTTATCCAACATAGTATTGTATAATACTAGAGTACATAGAGTACATAGAGTAAGAAAAAATTTAAAAATTCAGATTAGAAAGAAAGAAATATCTAATTTGTGCCTGACATAATTGTCTAGATAGAAAATCCCAAGGAATATACATTTTTTAAAAAGAAAAAAACTCTCTAGAACTAGTAGATGAATTCAGCAAGGTCACAAGATTCTGAAGAACTCAATAACTGAAATTTAAAATATACTAGATGGAGTAAATAGTAGACTAGAGGAAAGAGAAGAACAGATCAGTGACCTGGAGAACATAGTAATGTAAACCAATCAAGCTGAACAGCAAAAAGAAAAACAAAAATAAAAAATGAGAATAGATAAAGGGAACTCAATGACACCATCCAATATAGTAACACTCACATTATAGGGATCCTAGAAGAAGAGAGAGAAAGGGTGGCAGAAAATGTGTTTGAAAAAATACATTTGAAATGTATTTAAAAAACTTCCCAAATCTGGGGAAAGAAACAGAAATCCAAGATTCACAAGGCACAGAGATCTTCCAACAAAATCAACCCAAGGAGGTCCACACCAAGACACGTAGTAATTAAAATGGCAAAAAGTAGTGATAGAAACTTTTAAAAGCAGGAGATCTTCGGAAGATGGCAGCATAGGAGGACGCTGGGCTCACCGAGCCTCCTGCTGATCACTTAGATTCCACCTACACCTGCCTAAATAACCCAGAAAACCGCCAGAGGATTAGCAGAACGGAGTCTCCAGAGCCAAGCGCAGACGAGAGGCCCACAGAAGAGGGTAGGAAGGGCCGCGAGGCGGTGCACGCTCCACGGACTGGCAGGAGGGAGCCGGGGCGGAGGGCCAGCCCACCGGCCAAGCAGAGCACCCGAGTCTGGCTTGCAAAAGCAGAGGGGCCCGATGGAGTGTGTTCCGACAGCAAGCGGGACTTAGCATCTGGGAGGTCATAAGTTAACAGCTCTGCTCAGAAAACAGGAAGGCTGGAGGACAAAGGGAGGGAGAGTTGCTGAGCCCCGGGACAGGACGACAGAGCTCAGTTTGGCGGGGAACAAAGGCGCTCCTCAGCGCCATCTCCCTCACCCATCCCCCAGCCAAAATCCCAAAGGGAACCAGTTCCTGCCAGGGAACTTGCTTGCTCTGGGCAAACACCCAATGCTGTGCTTCTGCGGAGCCACCCCTCTGGCAGGGAGTCTGACTCCCTCCCGCTGCCACAGGGCCCCTCCTGAAGTGGATCACCTAAGGAAAAGCGAGCTAAGCCTACCCCTCCTGCCCCCGTGCACCTTGCCTACCCACCCCAGCTAATACGCCAGATCCCCAGCACCACAAGCCTGGCAGTGTGCAAGTAGCCCAGACGGGCCACGCCACCCCACAGTGAATCCCGCCCCTAGGAGAGGGGAAGAGAAGGCACACACCGGTCTGACTGTGGCCCCAGCGGTGGGCTGGGGGCAGACATCAGGTCGGACTGCGGCCCCACCCACCAACTCCAGTTATACACCACAGCACAGGGGAAGTCCCCTGCAGGTACGCACCACTCCAGGGACTATCCAAAATGACCAAACGGAAGAATTCCCCTCAAAAGAATCTCCAGGAAATAACAACAGCTAATGAACTGATCAAAAAGGATTTAAATAATATAACAGAAAGTGAATTTAGAATAATAGTCATAAAATTAATCACTGGGCTTGAAAACAGTATAGAGGACAGCAGAGAATCTCTTGCTACAGAGATCAAGGGACTAAGGAACAGTCAGGAGGAGCTGAAAAACGCTTTAAACGACATGCAAAATAAGATGGAAACAACCACGGCTCAGACTGAAGAGGCAGAGGAGAGAATAGGGGAACTAGAAGATAAAATTATGGAAAAAGAGGAAGCTGAGAAAAAGAGAGATAAAAAAATCCAGGAGTATGAGGGGAAAATTAGAGAACTAAGTGATACGCTAAAAAGAAAAAATATATGCATAATTGGTATCCCAGAGGAGGAAGAGAGAGGGAAAGGTGCTGAAGGTGTACTTGAAGAAATAATAGCTGAGAACTTCCCTGAATTGGGGAAGGAAAAAAGCATTGAAATCCAAGAGGCACAGAGAACTCCCTTCAGACGTAACTTGAATCAATCTTCTGCACGACATATCATAGTGAAACTGGCAAAATACAAGGATAAAGAGAAAATTCTGAAAGCAGCAAGGGATAAATGTGCCCTAACATATAAAGGGAGACCTATAAGACTCGTGACTGATCTCTCTTTTGAAACTTGGCAGGCCAGAAAGGATTGGCACGAGATCTTCAATGTGATGAACAGAAAAAATATGCAGCTGAGAATCCTTTATCCAGCAAGTCTGTCATTCAGAATGGAAGGAGAGATAAAGGTCTTCCCAAACAAACAAAAACTGAAGGAATTTGTCACCACTAAACCAGCCCTACAAGAGATCCTAAAGGGAATCCTGTCAGACAAAGTACCAGGGACATCGCTACAAGCATAAAACATACAGACATCACAATGACTCTAAACCCGTATCTTTCTATAATAACACTGAATGTAAATGGACTAACTGCACCAACCAAAAGACATAGAGTATCAGAATGGATAAAAAAACAAGACCCATCTATTTGCTGTCTACAAGAGACTCATTTTAGACCTGAGGACACCTTCCGATTGAGAGTGAGGGATGGATAACTATTTATCATGCTACTGGAAGCCAAAAGAAAGCTGGAGTAGCCATACTTCTATCAGACAAACTAGACTTTAAATTAAAGGCTGTAACAAGAGATGAAGAAGGGCATTGTATGATAATTACAGGGTCTATCCATCAGGAAGAGCTAACAGTTATAAATGTCTATGCGCCAAATACGGGAGCCCCCAAATATATAAAACAATTACTCATAAACATAAACAACCTTATTGATAAGAATGTGGTCATTGCAGGGGACTTTAACACTCCACTTACAGAAATGGATAGATCATATAGACACACGGTCAATAAAGAAACAAGGGTCCTGAATGATACATTGGATCAGATGGACTTGACAGATATATTTAGAACTCTGCATCCCAAAGCAACAGAATATACTTTCTTCTCGAGTGCACATGGAACATTCTCCAAGATAGATCACATACTGGGTCACAAAACAGCCCTTCATAAGTATACAAGATTGAAATCATACCATGCATACTTTCAGACCACAATGCTATGAAGCTTGAAATCAACCACAGGAAAAAGTCTGGAAAACCTCCAAAAGCATGGAGGTTAAAGAACACCCTACTAAAGAATGAGTGGGTCAACCAGGCAATTAGAGAAGAAATAAAAAAATCTATGGAAACAAACGAAAATGAAAATACAACAATCCAAACGCTTTGGGATGCAGAGAAGGCAGTCCTGAGAGGAAAATACATTGCAATCCAAGCCTATCTCAAAAACAAGAAAAATCCCAAATACAAAATCTAACAGCACACCTAAAGGAAATGGAAGCAGAACAGCAAAGGCAGCCTAAGGGCAGCAGAAGAAGAGAAATAATAAAGATCAGAGCAGAAATAAACAATATAGAATCTAAAAACACTGTAGAGCAGATCAACGAAACCAAGAGTTGGTTTTTTGAAAAAATAAACAAAATTGACAAACCTCTAGGCAGGCTTCTCAAAAAGAAAAGGGAGATGACCCAAATAGATAAAATCATGAATGAAAATGGAATTATTACAACCAATCCCTCAGAGATACAAGCAATTATCAGGGAATACTATGAAAAATTATATGCCAACAAATTGGACAACCTGGAAGAAATGGACAAATTCCTAAACACCCACACTCTTCCAAAACTCAATCAGAAGAAAATAGAAAGCTTGAACAGACCCATAACCAGTGAAGAAATTGAATCGGTTATCAAAAATCTCCCAACAAATAAGAGTCCAGGACCAGACGGCTTCCCAGGGGAGTTCTACCAGACGTTTAAAGCAGAAATAATACCTATCCTTCTCAAGCTATTCCAAGAAGTAGAAAGGGAAGGAAAACTTCCAGACTCATTCTATGAAGCCAGTATTACTTTGATTCCTAAACCAGAGACCCAGTAAAAAAAGAGAACTACAGGCCAATATCCCTGATAAATATGGATGCAAAAATTCTCAATAAGATACTAGCAAATTGAACTCAACAGCATATAAAAAGAATTATTCACCATGATCAAGTGGAATTCATTCCTGGGATGCAGGGCTGGTTCAACATTTGCAAATCAATCAACGTGATACATCACATTAATACAAGAAAAGATAAGAACCATATGATCCTGTCAATCGATGCAGAAAAGGCCTTTGACAAAATTCAGCACCGTTTCTTAATAAAAACCCTTGAGAAAGTCGGGATAGAAGGAACATACTTAAACATCATAAAAGCCATTTATGAAAAGCCCATAGCTAACATCATCCTCAATGGGGAAAAACTGAGAGTTTTTTCCCTGAGATCAGGAACACGACAGTGATGCCCACTCTCACCGCTGTTGTTTAACATAGTGTTGGACGTTCTAGCATCAGCAATCAGACAACAAAAGGAAATCAAAGGCATCAAAATTGGCAAAGATGAAGTTAAGCTTTCACTTTTTGCAGATGACATGATACTATACATGGAAAATCTGATAGACTCCACCAAAAGTCTGCTAGAACTGATACCTGAATTCAGCAAAGTTGCAGAATACAAAATCAATGTACAGAAATCAGTTGCATTCTTATACACTAACAATGAAGCAACAGAAAGACAAATAAAGAAACTGATCCCATTCACAATTGCACCAAGAAGCATAAAATACCTAGGAATAAATCTAACCAAAGATGTAAAAGATCTGTATGCTGAAAACTATAGAAAGGTTATGAAGGTAATTGAAGAAGATATAAAGAAATGGAAAAACATTCCGTGCTCATGGATTGGAAGAATAAATATTGTCAAAATGTCAATACTACGAAAGCTATCTACACATTCAATGCAATCCCAATCAAAATTGCACCAGCATTCTTCTCGAAACTAGAACAAGCAATCCTAAAATTCATATGGAACCACAAAAGGCCCCGAATAGCCAAAGTAATTTTGAAGAAGACCAAAGCAGGAGGCATCACAATCCCAGACTTTAGCCTCTACTACAAAGCTGTCATCATCAAGACAGCATGGTATTGGCACAAAAACAGACACATAGACCAATGGAATAGAATAGAAACCCCAGAACTAGACCCACAAACGTATGGCCAACTCATCTTTGACAAAGCAGGAAAGAACATCCAATGGAAAAAAGACAGTCTCTTTAACAGATGGTGCTGGGAGAACTGGACAGCAACATGCAGAAGGTTGAAACTAGACCACTTTCTCACACCATTCACAAAAATAAACTCAAAATGGATAAAGGACCTGAATGTGAGACAGGAAACCATCAAAACCCTAGAGGAGAAAGCAGGAAAAGACCTCTCTGACCTCAGCCGTAGCAATCTCTTACTCGACACATCCCCAAAGGCAAGGGAATTAAAAGCAAAAATGAATTACTGGGACCTTATGAAGATAAAAAGCTTCTGCACAGCAAAGGAAACAACCAACAAAACTAAAAGGCAACCAACGGAATGGGAACAGATATTTGCAAATGACATATTGGACAAAGGGCTAGTATCCAAAACCTATAAAGAGCTCACCAAACTCCACACCCAAAAAACAAATAACCCAGTGAAGAAATGGGCAGAAAACATGAATAGACACTTCTCTAAAGAAGACATCCGGATGGCCAACAGGCACATGAAAAGATGCTCAACGTTGCTCCTCATCAGGGAAATACAAATCAAAACCACCCTCAGATATCACCTCACACCAGTCAGAGTGGCCAAAATGAATAAATCAGGAGACTATAGATGCTGGAGAGGATGTGGAGAAACGGGAACCCTCTTGCACTGTTGGTGGGAATGCAAATTGTTGCAGCCACTCTGGAAAACAGTGTGGAGGTTCCTCAGAAAATTAAAAATAGACCTACCCTATGACCCAGCAATAGCACTGCTAGGAATTTACCCAAGGGATACAGGAGTACTGATGCATAGGGGCACTTGTACCCCAATGTTTATAGCAGCACTCTCAACAATAGCCAAATTATGGAAAGAGCCTAAATGTCCATCAACTGATGAATGGATAAAGAAATTGTGGTTTATATACACAATGGAATACTACGTGGCAATAAGAAGGAATGAAATATGGCCCTTTGTAGCAACGTGGATGGAACTGGAGAGTGCGATGCTAAGTGAAATAAGCCATACAGAGAAAGACAGATACCATATGGTTTCACTCTTATGTGGATCCTGAGAAACTTAACAGAAACCCATGGGGGAGGGGAAGGAAAAAAAAAAAAAAAAGAGGTTAGAGTGGGAGAGAGCCAAAGCATAAGAGACTCTTAAAAACTGAGAACAAACTGAGGGTTGATGGGTGTGGGAGGGAGGGGAGGGTGGGTGATGGGTATTGAGGAGGGCACTTTTTGGGATGAGCACTGGGTGTTGTATGAAAACCAATTTGACAATAAATTTCATATATTGAAAAAAATAAAATAAAATAAAGAAACTTTTAAAAGCAGCAAGAAGAAAGAAAACACACACAAGGGAAATGCCATAAGACCATCAGATGGTTTTTCAGCAGAAACTTTGCAGGCTAGAAGGGAATGGCAGGATATATTCAAAGTTTTGAAGGAAGAAAAAAATAAAAAACCTGCAACCAAGAATACCATATCCAGCAAGGTTATCATTCAGAACAGAAGGAGAGATAAAGAGTTTCTGAGACAAACGAAAGTAAAAGGAATTCATCACCACTAAACCGGTCTTGCAAGAAATATTAAAGGGAACTGTCTAAGTAGAAAAGAAAGATCATAAGCAGGAAGTCAAAAAGTAGTAAAATTAAGTATATCTATAAAAATCAGTCAAGGGTTTCACAAAATAAAAGGATGTAAAGTATGACACCATATACCTAAAAGTCGGGGCGGGGGGAGGGCAGGGAGTAAGAATTTAGTGCTTTTGCAGTGGATTCAAACTTAAGCAACCATCAACTTATGATATACTGCTATATGCATAAGATGTCATATATAAACCTAATGGTAATCACAAATCAAAAACCAGTAACAGATATGCAAAAAATAAAGAGAAAGCAATCCAAGTATATCACTAAAGAAAGCTAGGAAACCACGAGAGAAGAGAAGAAGAGAAGAAAAGAACACAGGAGGACTACAAAAACAACTATAAAACAAGTAACAAAATGACAATAAGCACATACCATCAATAATTACTTTAAATTGAAATGGCCTAAATGCTCCAGTCAAAAACCTAGGGTGACAGAAGGGTTAACAAGGCAAGACCCATCTATATGCTGCCTAAAAGAGATTTATTTCAGACCTAAAGACACATGCAGATTGAAAGTGAAGGGATGGAAAGCATTTATCATGCAAAGGGAAGTGAAAAGACAGCCAGGGTGTGAATACTTATATAAGACAAAATAGACTTTTTAAAAAGACTCTAACAGGGGCGCCTGGGTGGCTCAGTCAGTTAAGAGGCCGACTTCGGCTCAGGTCATGATCTCGCAGTCCGTGAGTTCGAGCCCCGCGTCGGGCTCTGTGCTGACAGCTCAGAGCCTGGAGCCTGTTTCAGATTCTGTGTCTCCCTCTCTCTGACCCCGCCCCCCCCCCCCCGCCCCGTTCATGCTCTGTCTCTCTCTGTCTCAAAAATAAATATACGTTAAAAAAACAATTTTTTTTAAAAAAGACTGTAACAAAAGAGGAGTGCCTGGGTGGCTCAGTTGGTTAAACACCTGACCACAGCTCAGGTCATGATCTCGCAGTTCGTGAGTTCGGGCCCCGTGTCAGTCTCTCTGCTGACAGCTTAGAGCCTGGAGCCTGCCTAGAATTCTGTGTGTGTCTTTCTCTCTCTGCCCCTCCCCTGCTCACACTGTCTTTCTCTGTCTCAAATATAAGCACTAAAAAAAAAAAAAAAAGGACTGTAACAAAAGATAAAGAGGTAAAGAAGGACCCTATATAATCATAAAAATAACAATCAAACAAGCAAGAAGGTATAACAGTTGTAAATATTTATGCACCCAACATGGCAATACCCAAATACATAAAGCATCTAGTAACAAACATAAGGGAAATAATGAATATAATAATAGTATGGGACTTTCCTACCTAACTTGATCAATAGTAGATCATTCAAACACAAAATCAACAAGGAAACAGTAGCTTTGAATGATACATTGGACCAGATAGATCTCACAGATAGGTTCAGAACATTCCATCCAAAAACAGAAGAGTATACATTCTTTTCAAGGGCACAGGAAACATTCTCCAGAATAGATCACATATGTGGCCATGAAACAAGCCTCAACAAATTCAAAAAGACTGAAAGCATACCATGCATCTTTTCTGATCACAACACTATTAAACTAGATAGAAATCAACCACAAGAAAAAATCTGTAAAGAACACAAATACATGGAGGTTAACCAACATGCTACTAAACAATAAACGATTCAACCAAGAAATCAGAGGAAATCAAAAAAACATGGAGACAAATGAAAATGAAAACAATGTGAGGTGCCTGGGTGGCTCAGTCAGCTAAGCGTCCAACTTTGGTTCAAGTCATGATCTTGTGGTGGGTGAATTTGAGCCCTGCATCAGGCTCTCTGCTGTCAGCACAGAACCTGCTTCAGATTCTCTGTTCCCCTCTTCCTCTGCCCCTCCTGCACTGATTCCCCCCTCCTCTCAAAAATAAATAATCATTTTTAAAAAAAGAAAAGAAAATGGGGGCGCCTGGGTCACTTAGTCAGTTAGGCATCCGACTTCAGCTCAGGCCATGATCTCACAGTTCGTAAGTTTGAGCCCCGCATTGGACTCTGTGCTGACAACTCAAAGCCTGGAACCTGCTTCGGATTCCATGTCTTCCTCTTTCTCTGCCCCTCCCCCACTCATGCTCTGTCTCTCTCTCTCTCTCTCTCTCAAAAATAAATAAACATTAAAATTTTTTTAAAAAAGAAAGAAAAGAAAATGAAAACAATGAGACGCAGCAAAACTGTTCCAAGAGGGAAGTATAGCAATACAGGTTTACCTCAAGAAGCAAGAAAAATTTCAAATAAAAATATTAACCTAATACCTAAAGAAGCTAGAAAAAGAACAAAAAAAAAAAAAACCCAAAACCAGCAGAAGAAAGGAAATAATAAAGTAGAACTAAACAGGGGCACCTGGGTGGCTCAGTCAGTTAAGCATCCAACTTCAGCTGAGGTCATGATCTCACAGCTCATGAATTTGAGCCCCACAATGGGCTCTCTGCTGTCAACATAGAGCCTGCTTTGGATCCTCTGTCTCCCTCTTTCTCTTTCTGCCCCCCTCTGTCTCTCTCAAAAATAAATAAACCTTTTTTTAAAAAGCAGAACTAAACAAAATAGAGACTAAAAAAACAATAGAACAGATCGATGAAACCAGGAGCTGTTTCTTGAAATGATCAGCAAAATTGATAAACCTTTAGCCAGTTTCATTAAAAATTAATTGATTAATTAATTAATTAATTGTGAGAGAGAAGACTCAAATAAACAAAATCAGGAATGAAAGAGGAGAATTAACTACTGACACCCCAGAAATAGAAATACAAAGGATTATAAGAGAATATTATGAAAAATTATATGCCAAAAAATTAGACAATCTATACAACAAATGGATAAATTCCTAGAAATATATAATCTATCCAAACTGAAGCAGGAAGAAATAGAGAATTTGAACAGACCAACTGTCAGCAATTAAATTGAATCAGTCAACAAAAAACTCCCAACAAACAAAAGTCCATGCCCAGATGGCTTCACAGGTGAATTCTACCAATCATTCAAAGAAGAGTTAATATCTATTTTTCTCAAACTATTCTAAAATACAAGAGGATGAAAACCCAAACTCATTCTATCAGGTCAGCATTATCCTAATACCAAAACCAGATAAAGACAAGACAAAAAAAGAAAGAAAAAAGAAAAGAAAAGAAAAAGAAAAGAAAACTACAGGTCAATATCTGATGAACATAATGCAAAAGATGCAAAAATCCTCAACAAAATGTTAGCAAACCAAACCTAACAACACATTTAAAAACTTATTCGCCATGATGAAGTGGGATCTTTATTCCTGGTTTGCAAGGATGGTTCAG
The DNA here is from genome assembly GCF_046562875.1 of Panthera onca. Taxonomy (NCBI): domain Eukaryota; kingdom Metazoa; phylum Chordata; class Mammalia; order Carnivora; family Felidae; genus Panthera; species Panthera onca. Next base: position 51,364,960 of record NC_138344.1, read on the forward strand.
TATTCCCAGATCAACTAATGTGACACATCACATCAACAAGAGAAAACATAAAAACCATATGATATTTTAATAGATGCAGGAAAAACATTTGACAAAGTACAACATCCATTCATGATAAAAACTTTCAACAAAGTAGGTTTAGAGAGAACAAACCTCAGTATAATAAACTCCATGTATGAAAAACCCACAGCTAACATCATACTCAATGGTAAAAACAGAGATCTTTTCCCCTAAGATCAAAAACAAGACAAGGAAGTACACTCTCACCATTTTTATTCAACATAGTACTGGAAGTCCTAGCCACAGTAATCAGAAAAGAAAAAGAAGTAAAAGGCATCCCAGCTGGTAAGAAAGAAAGAAAATTTTCACTATTTGGAGGTGGCATGATAATATGTATAGAAAACCCTAGAGACTCCACCAAAAACTAGTAAAACTGATAAATGAATTCAGTAAGTCACAGGATACAAAATCAATATACAGAAATCCATTGCATTCTATAAACTTAATAAGGAAATAGTAGTAAAAGAAATTAAGAAAACAATCCCATCTCCAATTGCACCAAAAATAATACAATACCTAAGAGTAAACATAACCAAGGAGGTGAAAGAACTGTACTCTAAGAAATATAAAATGAAAGAAATTAAAATGACACAACCAAATGGAAAAACATGCCATGCCCACCGATTAAAAGAATTAATATTGTTAAAATGTCTGTACCACCCACAGGAATCTACATATTTAATGCAATCTCTTGCATCAAAATACCAACAGCACTTTTCACAGAAATAGAACAAGTAATTCTAAAATCTCTATGGAACCACAAAAGACCCCCAAATAGTCAAAGCAACCTTGAAAAAAGAACAAAACTGAAGACATCACAATCTCAGATTTTGAGATATACTACAAAGCCATATATTCAAAGCAGTGTAAATTGATGACTATAGTTGATAACACTGTATTAAATAATTGAAATTTTCTAAGAAAATAGAACCAAAATTTTATCACAAAAAATAATTAATGTGCATATTTTTGTGTATGTGTGGTGATGGATGTGTTAATTAACTAGATGGGAGGAATCCCTTCACAGTGTATACATATATCAAATTATCATGCTGTACACTTCAAATATCTTACAAATAATCTTTATTTGTTAATGATACCTCAATAAAGCTGGGAAAAAAATTCCATAGTTATTAACTGGAAAACTCAACAAATTGAAGATGTCAATTCTCCCCAAGTTGATCCACAGGTTTAATGAAATTTCTTTCAAAATCCTAGCAAGATTTTGAGGATAAAGACAAATTTATTATAAAATTTACTTGGAACAACACAGGCTCTAAAATAGTTAAAACAGTCTTGACAAAGAAGAATATCTTGGGAGGAACTATTCTACCCAATATTAAGACCCATGATATAGCTACAGTAATCAAAACGATATGGTATTAGCTGAGAGATAGACACATGGATCAATGAAACAGAATAAAGAACTCAGAAATAGAATAAAACCGAAAAAAAAAAAAAAAAAAGAAGGAAGGAAGGAAGGAAGGAAGGAAGGAAGGAAGGAAGGAAGGAAATTTAAAAGAGGTGACTGGCTAGCTCAGTTGGTAGAGCATGTGACTTTTGATCTCCTAGTTATGAGTTCAGGCCCCATGTTGAGTGTGGAGCCTACTTAAAAAAAGGAAAAACAAAAGAAAGAAATAGACCCAAACAGATGTGCCCAGCTGATATCTTTTTCTGTTTCTATCTTTGGCATTTTAACTATCTACAAAATACCTATCATGCATTCCTTTTTTAACTTTTATACTGAAACAATTCAAACATCATAAAATTTATCTTTACAAAGTGTACAAGTCAGTTATTTCTACTATGTTTAAAAGTTATGTAACCATCACCACCATCTAATTCCAGAATATTTGCATCTCCCCAAAAAAGAAACTCCATACCTATTAGCAGTCCCTCCTCATTTCCTCCTATCCACAGCCTGGCAACCACTAATCTGTATTCTGTCTATACAGATTTGTGTATTCTGAACTTGTTTACATAAATGGAATCATACAATATGCGGCCTTTTTTATCTGGCTTCTTTCAGTTAGCCCATGTTTTCAAGATTCATCCATGTTGTAACATGTATCTGTGCTTCATTCCTTTTTATTGCTGAATGATAAACCCTTGTAAGGATATTTTATTTATCTACTAATAAGCTGACATACATTTGAATTGTTTCTACTTTTTTGCTATTACCAATAATGCTGTCACAAACATACATGAACAAATTTTTTGTGGACCTCTTTTGGATACATACCTAGAACTGGAATTGCTGGGTCATATGGTAACTCTGTTAGACTTTTTCAGGGATTGCCAAACTATTTTCCAAAGCAGCTGCACCATTTTGCATTCCCACCAGCAATATATGAGAGTTCTGATTTCTCCACATGCTTTTCAATACTAGTTCTTGTCCATCTTTCTTATTATAGCCATCGTAGTGAGTGAAGTAATATCTCTTTGTGGTTTGAATTTACCTTTCTCTAATGACTAATAATGTGGAGCTTTTTTTCATGTGCTTTCTGGCCATTTGTCTATCTTCTTTGGAGAAATGTCTATTCAAGTTCTTTGCACATTTATTTCAGAAGCAGAATAACCCACACTTGAAGACCAATGAATATCAGAAGAAAAGGAAAGGAAGGGGTTTGAGATGTATCTGAACCTTCTTTTAGGTGTAGTAATATGAAATTGCCATTTTTGTCAGTCAAAAATTATTGAACTTCACCAATTTAAAATGTTCCAAATGAGGGGCACCTGGGTACCTCAGTCAGTTAAGTGTCCAACTCTTGATTTCAGCTCAGATCATGATCCCAGGGTTGTGGAATTGAGCCTCATGTCAGGCTCTGAGCTAATTGTGGAGCCTGCTTAAGATTCTCTCTCTCTCTCTCTCTCTCTCTCTCTGCCCTTCTCCCCCATTCTCTCTCTAAAATAAAATACATACATACATACATACATACATACATAATATGTTGCAAATGAGAGACTCAGCAAATAGTTACTTTACAAAAACAAGATATGGCAAACAGATAGAAGAGCTATTTTTGAGTGAAGATATGATTTTTATTAAACAAAAGAAGAGAAGGATTAATTTCCAACTTTCAAAAGGCAGCCTTATAGAGATACTTTGTCAAATGTGAGAGGGAGTGTTCTGTAGCTCCTTTCCTTTAAATCAAAGGTGGCCTCAGAAAAGGGCAAAGGGTAAATTGCAAACTCAAGAATACAGTCTTTCAGAACGAAGAGACCTGTTTCATGTGTTTCCAGTGATCACCATTGTTCCCCTTCCTCCTGGACACAATGCTAAACTCCATTCCTTATCATCCCTTGAAGTTGGGTGTGGCTGCCACCAGAATGCAGGTGGAATTGATAGGCATTACTAGACATGGCCCATAAGACCTCCATGGTCGGCCTTCATTCTCTTCCCTATCTCCCAAGCCAATGCAGAGGCTTCATCAGAGGGCACCAAGCCAGAAGTGGCCCATATCCCTAAGTGACCACAGTGAAGTCTCCCCGTCAAACAGGAACATCCATATTAGACTTTCCTGAACAAGATGTAAACATTTATTGGGATAAACTATTTAAATTTTTAAGTCTAAGTTTGTTATAGCAGATAGTCTACCCTGACTAATATAAGCTCTTTAATAAATAGCCAAGAACTTTAGGCAACCATTTGTTTGCCATTATGCATCAGTATTGCTTCCTTCAAAGTCATAAGGGAAGAGTAAATCCATGGTTATGTTCCAGCAACAATTTCTCCTCATGAGTATCCTCCATCTGTTTTCAAAGTACAGGCCACTCTTCTTGTAACAGTCTGATTAAGTTGACACAGTATAGCACTTCAATAAAATCCCTAAAAACAATAAGCAAATCATTTTAAATGTAGGGTCATTAGGAAAACAAACTAGACACAGAACACTCTATGATGATTTCATAATTCACTATATAAGTTCCACAAGTTTCATAGCATTAAACAGACCCATGATGGCTTTACTGTATTTATCATCTCTCATAGGAAGAAATGAGAATATATAAAAGGCTCTTCAAATGTAAAATGTAAAATAGGGACTCTGTTTTCTCTTTGCTCCACGCTTTCCTAAAAAATTCTGCTTTCACCCAGACTCCCCATCTCAGGAAATGGTGCTACCATTTGCTGCTTGAGCCAAACACCTAATAGTTATGTTTTAAACTCTTCCCCCGCCCCCCACACTGAGCATTGAACCTGCTTAAGATTCTCTCTCCCTCTCCCTCTGCCCTCCCCCACTTGCTCAGGCTCTCTCTCTCTCTCTCTCTCTCAAAATAAAATAAAATTTAAATTTAAATTAAAAAAAAAAGAACCACAGCTTGATTTTCTGCCTTGAAGTGTTATTTCTACTTCTATTCCTATTTCAAATTGCCTATTGTTCTTTCTCTCCTTATGTTTCACTCTGATTTTAGTCTATTTCTAGACACTATACTTGCAGTGACCATGAGTTTTGAACTTTTTATTTTTTTTATTTTTTTAACGTTTATTTATTTTTGAGACAGAGAGAGACAGAGCATGAACGGGGGAGGGTCAGAGAGAGGGAGACACAGAATCTGAAACAGGCTCCAGGCTCTGAGCTGTCAGCACAGAGCCCGACGCGGGGCTCGAACTCTCGGACTGCGAGATCATGACCTGAGCCGAAGTCGGCCGCTTAACCAACTGAGCCACCCAGGCGCCCCGAGTTTTGAACTTTTTAAACACAAAGGGTAAGGAACATATATTTCAAGGAATAGATTCAGTATTCTCATGTACCAGCATCTTTTTTTTAGGAGCATTAGGTCAAGTAAGCCACAAGACACTGGCCATTGTAATGTGTAACAACACACCATGCTCAGTAACACCAACAAAAGTCAGTAGTTTGAAGCCAATGTTCCTGTGCTGAAGTAGGAACAGTAACAGAAAAAGGTATGTGGACACAGACTTTTACAGATTTAGGGATGTTGCTATTTGTGTCAATAAATCTGAATGGAAGAGGGTACACCACAACAGAAAAAATTACGATAATGCTATAAGCTTCAAATGAGACAGGAAGGGATAAATCAAACTCAAGCAAAAGAGAAACCCTTAATTGCATGCCTTGTGGACAAGGTCATTTAGGACAGCCTCTCACTAACCAATGCTTCATTCTTTTCAGTAGATGGATAAGTCTCCATCACTTTAAGCGCCACCTGGATGCAGACCTGCCTCAGGGACCAGCCCATTTCAGCCTAGAGAAGCAGACATTTTGGGTAGCATGGGTCTAGAAAAGTATTGCTCAACCCAATTAGACCCAATAACCTCTTTATTAACAATGCTACCCTAAAGTAAAACTAATTAATATAACTTACTCATGTACATATTTCATAAGGCTTCAATAGTGATGTAAAGAAGATATAAAAATAAAGCATTTATCATTTCAGAATATATATTTCAAAATGTAAATGTTCAGAGACGAACTCCTTAAAGACCTAATGAAGTAATTAGAAGCTTACAACTATCAATAATAAATAAGTCTGAGTTAAGAAATACAAGAAATCCAAAGCTATTTCATATGAGAAACAGAGACAAATAAAAGAGAACATATGAATAGGAAGACATAGAATAAATACTAGAGTTAGGATAAGTAACAGGAAATCAAAATGTATCTGCATAGCAATAGGACAAAAAAGGAAAAAGCAATATTGCCGTGACAAGTTACAGACTATCAAAGTGATGAAAATAAGGAAATATATTTTTTGATTGATTAATAATGTCAATGCATTCATGCCAGGATTGTCAGATTTTACTTTCAAAGTCTGTGGAGGTTGTACCACTTAGAAATATATTTAGTTGCTAGTAACACATCTGAAATAACCTTGGCTTAAATATAATAAGGGCCTATTTCTCTCTCATGAAAAAAATCCAGAGGTAGTACACAATTAAGGGCTGGAATGATAACTCCATGATCGTCAGGAACCAGGCTCCTTCCATCTTTCTGCCAGACCATTTTTAACATATAGCTTTTACCCTCAAAAATGCCTCATAGGTGCAAGATGATCACTGCATCTCCAACCATCAAGTCTATGTTCCAGATATCAGGAAAAAGGAAGAAGACCAAAGGTCACATATCCCAATTGATTCAGCGTCCTGTAAAGTACTTTTCTGAAAGTCTCACCATAAGACCCCCATTCACCTCTCATGGACCACTACCCTTTTCTGCAAGAGAGATCAGGAGATACAGCTGCATATCTGAGCACATTGCTACACCCAACATTTTAGGAATTTCATTACTAAGGAAGCAGAGGAGAGACTTGGGAGGAAGAAGAAAGCGATGTCTAAAGTGGAATGTTAGGAATTTAAGATGTGGAAAGAGCAATGCAGGTCTTAAGATATTTCCAAGAAGACAGATAATGAAGATCCACGTTATTCTTCAAGGGTTTTGAATTGCTTTGTGTTTTGTTTGAAAGTGACCAGCTCATACTGCCCCTGAAGACAAGCTTCCGGTCCAGGAACAATAGTCATCCACCCAAAACATGCAAATCAAGTTCAATAGAGAACAACAAGATTCAAAGGCAAACCCAAAGTATGGGTTACTTACAATATTTCTTACAAAATTAACCAAAAGTAATAGTAAATAGAAAAATAACCACATTTACTCTCCTTAGATAAATTTGATACTTTGAGCACCTGGGTCGCTCAGTGCTTAAGCGTCCAACTCTTGATTTCACCTCAGGTCATGATCTCACGGTTCATGGGACCAAGCCCCAAGTCAGGCTCTACACTGACAGGGTAGAAGTTGCCTTGGGATTCCCTCTTCTTCTCTCTATGCCCCTCCACCACTCTCACATTCTCTCTCTCTCTCTAAATAAATAAACATTTTAAAAAATTGATACTGATTTCTCTGTGATTGAATTAAAAGAAATGGAGAATTGGGAAATCATTTAATAAATTCAAGCTTTATATATACCAAGAGTATGAATATTAGTTTTGCTTTGGTTTGCTGTTTTGTCATTTTTATATTGGCCTTCCTGTCCCCAATCTTCTCATTCTGCCACCAGTTATTTTCCTAAGAAATAAATCTGATCATCTCATTTGACTGCTTAAGAATTTCTCTTGATTCCCTGTTGAGTAAGTGATAAAATCCATGCCCAACTTGGCAACAAGGTCTCTCACAGGACCCAAGCTTTCTTCTTCAGCTGTACACCCTCATGCCTGCCAGACTGAAAACTCAGACTGCACTGCCTTAGCATGTACTATTTATTCTCTTTGCCTCTGTGTCCTCCCCTACATCCTCATCTTCACCTGCCCAATTCCATCTCTCCTCCTGAGCTTGAGGGTTTGCTTCCTTGAGTGAAGCCTTTAGTGACAAACTCCCTGCCCAAGGTAGCTACCCATCCTCTACTCTTACAGCTTTCTTCAGATCTCTGAAATAGCATCTAAATATCTGTCACTTCCCTCAGATTAGGAACAAGAACGACTTTGTGTTTCCTCTGAACTCCCATGCCCGGCAAGTTGCCTGGCACTCACTGGGCAGTGGATGGCTAAGCAAATATTATGTATTCCACACCACCAATCACTTTCCACTGTTCCTCAGAGCTTCAGGGACAACTCACCATAGCTTACCGCCAACAGGTCCATTGCCCTCACTCAGGAGGCCCAAGAAGTGGATAATGAGAGTTCTCTAAGCCCACACCAAGCATTCTCCTAGAAGTAATGGTGTCCTCGGGAACTAACACTCTGGGACACACCTCTGGGAGTCAAAAACATTTCCCATGGGTATCTCAAAATAAAATGTTGGGGGATGGGAAGGGACATGCAAAAATGTTTCCCTTTCCATTTAATAAATCTTCACACAGTAGAAAGAAAAAATGATAGAATAAGAGACTGAGAGCAAGAGAGTGGAAAAGCAGCACAAGGAAGAGAGAGTGAGCTATCCAATGCCAGCCTCTGCTGTGTTTGTCTATACCTCCTACTACTCTGCTACTTAGGAAGTCATCTCAGCCAATCCCTTGTCCCTTTCCCATTGATCTTTCTGAGTCTTTCCACTGCTAATCAAAAATAAAAAGGGAAATTTGGTTTGTACAAAAAATCTAAATGATTTTACTAGTATATTTACTATATCTAGATAAATATCTTGTCGATATTCATGTCTATATTACATTAAGTAGCATCTATTTTCTGCTGGCAAATAATAATTCAGGGTTTCTGTTGTCTCTGCAACCAGCAGCATCTAATAAGTCAATTCCATTTTTTTCCTCAAATTCTTTGAGAAATATTATCAGAATAAGACAGCTTATCTTTCCAACGTTTTAAGTTTAAGTTGTCTGAAGTTTCTCTTCCTTTCTTCAGCTGTTTACCACCATGTTCAGCATCTGCAGATTCATATCCCAGAGTTAGATGAGCCCAGAGAGTTTCTAACTTCATGAACTCTCTGTTCTTGGCTGATTCCTGCCCCCTGGGAAATATCAGGCTGCTTTTAGAATCTTTCTAAACCACATATGGACTGTTGTGTAAGGACATTTCAGTGATCAGTTTATGACTCAGAGCTTTTGAAAGTCAAAATCCTAGTATCTGGTTTATACAGCCTGCTGGATAGGGCTTCTTCTACACCTCACTTTCTCTCCACATTGTAGAAACTAGATCCAAGAATTGATGAGACAAACATTTGCAGATATCATGTTAGATGATAACAGGATATTTTAGATAAGACAAGAATAAATAAAAGGGACAGAAAGTTTAATGAATATTTGGAAGTCATTTATTAATTAGCCCAATATTAATTATCTACTATATGACAAGCAATTTCACATACATTCTCCCATTTAATCTTAAAAGTAACCCTGTGGCATAGACATTAATTATATTCACATTAAAAGAGAAAACTGAGGCTCAGAGGTTAAATCCCCTGCCCAAGGGTCCCGCTACCAGTGAGTGACACAGGATTTGAACTTATATCATTTGACTTGACTTTGAATTCTTTTCACTGCACCACTCTGTAGAAAAGACTAGTACATTCCACAGTTTGAAAATTGTCATCCATTATCTACAATCCACTTTTTAATGTAAGCCTTACAAAAATAAGTTTCTATTATAATACAACCTCAAAAGATTACCTTGTCTAGAAACATGAAATTGAGAGGTTGTTCCTATTCTTAGGATTGTCTCACTTAAGCAAGAACTGAGAAAGGTGGAATCTGTAGAGACTTGATACTGTTCCCAGGATCCTTTACAAACAGGAATAAACCTCTGTCTAATGCAGACTACTCAATGCCCCCCTCCTCTTGGACTAAATGGGGCCCTTTTACCGAGGAAGCTGCTAATATGGCATCAGGCTATTAATGGGAAAAGCATTTACTTTAGATTAAGAACAGTGTAAAGTAGAGCGGGGCCCACTATGACTGGCTATTAGGGATGTTAATTAAATATTTATAATGTCTAAATTAGCATAGTGAAAGCTCAATTCATCAATTTGTTCTGGTCTGTTTGTAAGGGGAAAAAAATAACTCCAAATGCCCCTGAAGAAAGATGCTATGTGAGTCAATAAGAAGATGACTGAACAATTTATTATGATTGTGGTAAACTTTTTATTTTGATTTTATTTAAAGGTACTTGTTGCAGCACCTTACCTTAAAGACCATTTACCACAGTCAATATACTGGAGGGCCATGCATTATTCATTGATATCCAATGAAAATTTGCTAAGGTGCTTCAATGCTGCATGTCTCATTGATTAATTGATTTCTTGATAGTTACTTCCAAAAAGTAGGGACTAAGGTTTAAAGTTGAGAACTGGGGCTGGAAGCCAGAAGCCCTGGGTCCTTCCTCCATTACTAACAAACCTACCAAAGGACCTACTTTTCCAAGCCTTGAAATGATATCTTGCTAATAGAGTTGTTTCAGGCTTCATGGTTAATAATTGAGAGGAATAGTTGGATCTTCCATTGATAACAGTTAAGTATGTGGCTGCTTTTCTTTCTGGCTAGTGTCAGGAAGCCAATAATATTAACACCTAAATGCCCACAGCCTGTGAATGCTTAATGAATGTATTTTCTGAATCCCATTAGTTTAAAATTTTTTTTCTGCCTCATTTTATTATGGGAAAGTCCCAAAAGGGAAAGGTCAACTGTCCAACATACTTTCAAGTGTAGATGAGGCTGATTGCAATGGAGACTTTTCATCACCAGCACTTTAAATGGGGTTGTCTGTAGCTGGCTGAAACTCATCACCATTCACACGTTTTGATACACATAATTATGGGAGGGAAGTTTGGAGTTTTTACAAACCCATTCTTCCCACACTGGACCAGTGGTTTGTTTCATGATCATACTTAATGAATGTACTTCTTACCCAAAACTAAAAGGTAAAAAATAAAACTTTATGAACACGTTTTAGTTTGGCTATAAGGAACTGTCTTCCTTGTATCTTGTAGGTTCCTCTCCTATGGAGAAGCGACCAGAAATATTGATCCCTCTATATATGGGGGTATCTGATCTGCTTCTTTCTTTCCTCCTTCAGACAAGCTGGCCTCCCTACCGAAAGGGCTGAAGTGAAAGGGTTAAAGGTTTTCTGGTCAAAATGACCCAACAGAAGGAGCCCGGCCCAGAGCTGAAATCTAAGTGCTAATGACCGCTGCCCTTCACCCCACTGCTGTCCACCGGCCGGACCTGCGGCTGGGCGGGGGCCAGGGCTGGGAGAGGGCACAATGTTCTGCATTTAACATTTGAACTTCTCCTATGCGAGGCAGCAGGCCGTTTTGTCCTGAGGTCGCTGACCCTGGCTCCCCCATCAGCTGCCCTGAAACCTTAATTGAATGACAGATGGTCATCTTCGAGGTCTCCAGAAGCTGCGCGCTGCCAGCCGCGTGGGGGCTACGGCCCCAGGCCCCAGCGGTCCTGCCCCGACTCTGCCAGCAAGGGGAGGGCGGCCCAAGCATCAGGCGCCCTGCAAACACGCCCGGCGCAGGAGAACAGCGGGGTCAGTGGGCCATGGCTGCGCTCCCGGTGGAAGCCAAGACCTCAGTGGCCGCGCGGGAGAAACCGCCGGATCCTAGTGCCCCTGCCAGCCTCCTGGGTGGAGCGCCCACGCCAAGCCTACGGCAGGGCGTTCTCCCTGGCAGGTGGAAGCCTGGCCCACCCTCAGGCCTTTGGAAGCGGCCGAAGCGGGACAAAACCGCGTCTTCTATACCGAAAGGCCTAAGTTCCAACATCCTCGGGACCCGCAGCCTCGTGGTCGGGAGCCTGTGTGGCCTAAGGCCAGCAAGCCATTGTCCAATCTCAGGACGCCTACCTCCAGGCCTGGCCCTCCCTCCAGGGCCCGCAAGGAGGCTGGATTCCGCGCGGACCGCTCTACCGCACGCGGCCTGCCCTAAGCCGCAAGGAGTACCTTCGAGCGAGCGCGGTTCCCGGCCGAAAGCCACTCGAGCCTCGCTGTTCCCGAGGGTCCCTGCGCCTCCCGGGCTAATACCTGAGAGCTGGAATCTCAAAACCATCCCACTGCGGGGAGCTTTCGGGGTAATAAGGTAAAAGATGGGAGCCCAGAAAGACGCCCGGCGGCACCACGCCTAGCCACGCTGCCTCAGCCCTCTGCCCGCGCTCTAGTGTCCTTTTATTATTATTATTTTTTTTAAATAAAAGCTGCTAGTCCTACAATTACTAGGATTACAGTGAGCGGGTATTGATCTGTAGCCAGCATTGTAGGATCAAGCAGGCGGGCGGAGGCAGACATCTCTGCCCCCACCCCTCGTCGCCATCTAGTCCAGCAAAGCGCTAAAAAAACGTTTCTAAATGTTTGATTTCAGACGCACCGTCAACACCTGCTGCAAAAGAATGACCCTCCCCCCACCCTCTCCTACCCACCAGAGCGGCCACACCTCCTTCCCTCCACCCGTGGGCCTCCCAGGCCCGAGCCAGCTACGCCACCACCTTCAGCCTTCCCCCCGCCCCCCCCCCCCCCGCCGCCGCTTGTTTTTAATTACTGAGGGAAAATATACACATAAGCAAAAAAAAAAAAAAAAAAAAAAAAAAAGAAAGAAAGAAAGAAAGAAAGAAAGAAAAAAGAAAAGAAAAAAAAAGCCTCTCTGGCAGGCGCGAGAGGGGGTGGTGAGAAGGCCAGGGAAGGCGGTAATGCAACCCTAATGCACAGATAGCTGACATCAACTTCCGTCAGGCAGCTCCTGAAGATCGAACCTTTCGATTGTAACTGGGACAATTTGCATAGTGATTCCCTTTCAGAGCTTTCCCGGGTCCATAACAAGCCCAGGCAGCTATTCAAATGCAAGTTGCAACCCCAAATGCGAGGGTGGCCTGACCAAAAGGAGCCACCCGGCTCCTGGGAGAAGCGAGACCCGTGCTCCGGTTCTCATCCTTCTCTGTTCTTCCTTTTCTCTTTCTCTTCTCCGGTTCCTGATTTAGCTGGGAGCTGTTTATTTATGGCTGCAAATGTGTGTGTGCGAGGGAGAGGGAGAATTGATCTTTGCCTGGATTTAAAGATGGAGCCGAAGGCGCTGGAGGGAATTTGGGTTTGTGCGTCTGGCTCAAACCCTGCGCGCCAAAGGGGGCCGTTTGGCACGGAGCCCGAGGTCTTTCTCGCACCCCTCACCTCGCGACCCTGCAGGAATCCGCGGGCCCAGGAGCGGCCTGACTGACCCACCTGCCCCGGGCTGAGCTGTCGAGAAAGGCTTCATGGAGGGGGCCAACCCGTCCTGGTCTTTAAAATGAGCACAATAAAAGGTATCACCTGCGACATGTGCGGATTATTTTTTCTTAGGGTTCATTGACGCGGGAGCGGGGTGGGGCGGCTTACAGGTTCTGAGGAGGGGGGAATTAGGGTGCCTGAAATTAGACTCCCCAGTTTCCCGGTTTCTTTCACATTTGAAATTATGCAGATTGACTCTCGTTTCCCTCCCTCCTTAGGGGGGCAAATCCTCCAACGCGAACCTGATCGCTTGTCACAGAAGCAACTTGCCATGAAATCCGCTAATGCGCCGCGACTCGCCCACCGGGGTAAGCCAGTCTCACAAGCGCGTGCGGGGGGAGGGGGGTGGGTAAGCCGGGGCAGGGGCTCCAGGGGCCCTGCCATTCAGGTCCACTGCTGAGCTTGTGGCCACGCAAACAGGGTGGGAGCCGAGGGCGGAGGGCAGAAGCCGCGTCACGGCCTGGGTGCCGAGCGGGGGCGCCCCCCTCCCGCCTGCCCTCCCAGCCACGACCGCTAACGGGTCCTCCTGGCGAGTTTAAAGTAGCAAATGAGGGCAGGGAGGAGGACTCCCAAGCAGGGAGTAAATATCCCGGCGTGCCCAGCTGGGTGGCCGGTACGCGAGCGCGTATGCGGTTTGTGCGCGGTTCTCCTGCGAAGCAGCGTGAGGATGCAGAACAGCACCTGCATTGGTGCGCGTTGTGGAACTGGAGCCCTCGGAATTCACATACGGGGGTAGAGGGGAATTACCCCGATTGGAACTTGTCTCCACATCCCTAGAGAGCTTCCCGCTTTCTGAATCTCCCAGGTTGCTCGGTTGGCTCTCCAAATTCAGCCCAAACCTGCTAAAGATGATCACAGGCCACTATTCTTGCAGCATTGACCATTATCTCAGTGGCAGAACCAGCTTCTCTGGTGAGAGAGCAAAAAGCGGCGGCTTAATTTATTTTCTTTCTTTTCTTTTCTTTCTTTTCTTTTTTTGAAGTTGTGAGAAATTGTAGGCTTCTTAAACCCATAGAAGCAGCCGAACACATATTTGCCCATGTTCTTTGCTTATATTGGTTCCAGTGCTGGAAGCTGTCAATCCATGAGCTTTTTCGTTGTACTCGTTCTATGCAGAGCACTCGGGATATTTTTCTCATCTTTTAAACCTTTGTATCTTAAGAAATATATAGAATGCTCTCCTGATTGTTTCATAATAGGTTTCTTAAAGACTAGATATGTAGAGGGAGTGTTTGGGATTGAATGGTAAAAAAAAAAAAAAAAAGCAGACTGGAAGGTACAAATAAACTCAGTGCAAATTGAAAACAAATTGAACAAACGAAATGATTATGAAAGAAGATGAGGGAATTAACTAGGCTGGGAAGAATAGGTTTAAGGTCTGAAGTTTGCAGATTTAATGTCCATAGGTAACAAATTGAAAAGAATTAAATCTATGCTTTTGCCTGTGTGTGCACAACCAAAGAGCACACATCCTCCTGGGTATCTTGGTCAAGTGCACATTTATTTCAAGGCATTTCAAAGGGCAATTCAGCTTTGAGATGCTTTCCTGTTTTTGGCAAACTACAACTAGTTAGGTGACCTTTAGTTCCGGGTGGAAAACAATTTAAAATTTATTTCCGGCTGTAGAAAAAAGTAAAATTTTTACAACTCTGATAGTTAAATTATTACAGGTTTCTAAGGAGTTAATTTGATGTAAATAACCTACTCTTCTGTGAGCACAGGAGTAACTTAGAGGCCTTGGCTACAAGAAGCTTATGTCTGATGGTGACAGCTTTGTGTGTCTGAGGGGAGTGTGAGGAGGCTCTGAACCTAGCTTTGGGTTTGTTGCATCCCTCTCCCTCTCTTAAAACAGTAACTCAAGATGTAAGTAAAAGTGTTTTCATTTTTTATTGATCCTGCTAACATCTTTCATTATCCAGCATGTAGCCACAGCAAATTATTGCTCATTTGATACCGAGAATTCTATTGACCATCGCTTTCATTGGAGAGAGAATTCTAACTACTCTGCTGCTGTATAGTCAGTCAAAGCTAAGGCTGAGGACGTTCCTCTGCTAAAACTGAAGTAAATTGAGCCCTCTGCCTCCAGGAATTGATGGAGATATGTTCATTACATTGGGCCACGTGAACATGCATAGAAATATGCTTTTTACTCTGCTGACCTTGCCCCCATTCATGCAAAAGGTCGGCCCCTTTGGAACAGATCTGCCGTCTTGGAGGGCTAGGTATTCGTTTGCCTCTCCTGGATCCCTTGTGACAACTTCTTTCCAGTTCTGACCAGGGTTGGAGCAAAGGAAATGATGAAATGATACAAAGGAAGCCTGCTCCTGTGGTCAATCCTGTGCTCAAAACCAGTCCAATTTGGACACCTACAGAAATCATTAAACCTCCCCACCCTCACCAAAATAAAAATAAATCTCCTAAAATATCCAGATGAGTGACTTTATGGTCTGGATATGATTTTCTAAATTAAACTGAACACCCCCCCCCCCACAAACACACACACTAAGACCCCACCTTATCAGACAGGGCTAAGTAGGGGAGGAGGGAGCTCTGAGATCAGCATCTGTTCTCTCTTTGGTTGGCAATGGGCATCCAAAAGAGAATGATGGTCCAGGCGAATCCTGCGCTCACCTCACACCAGAAGCCAAGCAGGTGGAACCTCAAGCCTAGTGAAGGAGTGAAGGTCTGACCTTTGACCTGGAAACCCCAGCTCTGGGACTCTCAAGGCTGGAGACAGAGGCCAGTAAGGAAAAGAGGCTGGAGAGACGGACAGGGATAGGAGACTGCCGGGTTTGTTCCCTGAGAAGCTGGTAGATGAATCTGCCTTGACACAGGAAGGAGCTGGAGCTACCACACAGCAGAGGCCACCCAATGCCCCAATCCTCGTTCGGCCTTCCTCCTTCCAAAGGCAGCCTCCTCTAGCCCTGCCTGTCAGGACCCAGGGCCTTCACCTCCTCTCTTTGGGCATCTCCCGGCAAGGTGCCTGACTCGAGGGTACGCTGGCTGGGCCGGACAGGGCAGAGAGCAGCATCGAGCCCGATACCGAAAGAAGGCTAAGCTGGTGGGGCTGGACTGCTGCTAGCCCAGTTTCGGCACCCAGCCGGGCCTGTCAGATTTCCAAGTAACAAGCAATCCATGCCGGCTTCACCTTAAGCCCTCGACCGGGAGAAGAGGCCAAACGACCTTGGAGAAGCCACGTCCCTGGGGACTCCGTAGAAGAGAGTGTTAGGTTAGGTTTCATTTCAGAAACCTCCAGGAGATAAATCCTCCAGGTTCCAGAACAAAAGGAGAGCCAATTAACGACTTTAACAAATGAATCCGCGGCTTGTGCAACCCATTAAACAGAACCAGCTCCAAATCGGAAGGCGCGGGGGAATTCTAAGGGACCTGGCTTGGTAGTTATTTTCCTAATTGTGCTAAGTGCTCTTGAAGCTATTCACACTCTCTCGCAGGCCACGCTCCATGAACCTTAGTGCGCGGTTGGGAGCCACTTTGTTCTAGAACAAGGCAGTGAACGAGTGAGAGCCTGCTCTGGGCACGCTGGTCTCTGACCGAAGAGCAGAAGCTGAGAGATGAGGGTAGATTCTAACTCGGCTACTGGGGATAAAGGTAAGGGAGAGGGAAATGAATTTGAGACGAGATTCACATGGTGGATTTTTTTTTTTTTTTTTTTGGTTTTTCTTTTTGTTTTTAACGTAGATAAATACCCGCCGGCGTTGGTGTAACCAGCGCACGCCCAATACACTCGTATTCCTCGAATGCGCTCACCGCCGGCCACACTTGGAGAATCCAGTGCAGAGGTTTCCGAAACCCCATTTTCCTGATTGCAGCCCAGACTCTGGAAACCCACGAGCCTTCGGGGGAAGGGAGCCTGTTCCGGGCCAAGCGGAGGGTCAGGAGCGAGCGCGGGCCAAGCAGAGGGTCAGGCGTGAGCGCGCACATGCACACACGCGCGCGCGCACACACACGCATACGCACACGCACACGGATGTATACACGCACTAGGACTGCGATGGAAGATGCAGGGTGGCTGGACGAGGATCTGGGAGGCTACGACTGAGGGAAGGCTCTGGCGCTGCCAGACCCGTGCAACCTCTAAAGCAGTGTCATCCTTAGAATTATTTAGGGGAACAAGACCTGGGACATGGGTTTGAGTTAAAGAAATTAGGGGCAAGGTACAGATGGCCCAGCACATCTTTAGAATGAAGCAGAATTGAGAACTGAGGAAGCTAGACCCGCACTTCTGTAAACTGAAGATTAGGAAATATAATACCCTCACACAGCAGCAGCACATGTCTCTGATGGCTGGCGAGCTCATCCCTGAGCAAGGGGTCTCTGGCCTCGCCACTGAGCTTCACAAACACCCTTTCAGCCTCCTCCAGGTTTTGCCAGGCAAATGAAATGAGCAGAATACCATAGTAAATTATTTTGTTCAGCCCTCTGTCTTTTTATGAGAATAAAAGGCAACACTTTGTCATTTTTAATCATATAAGCGGACAATAAACCTAATTTCGATATTGATTTTTTCCAGAATCAAGTGATTTTGTGCAGTGTCTGTTGTGTTTCCTTTCCAAGGAATGGCCGCTTGCTGGTAGATTGTGTGGGTATAATGCTGCATCTACGCAGCGGGCGATTATCTGTAACATGCAGTTGATGGTGGACTTTGACGCCAGATGGGTGAGAGGTGGCTCTTCCCGGATGGCAGGAAGTTTCGTTTTTGTCTAATTATCTAGATAATGGTTTCAACTGGGCTGCCTCTAGAGCCCTAGGGTAGATTTAAGGCTCTCGGCTGGCAGTTTTACAAGTTATGGCCTCAGAGATTCACTTTAATTTTTTTCAAAATATAGCCAAATAAATAAAAGTAAAAACAACAACCCAAGATTCTTGCTAATATCAGGGGCCCAGATGGCACCCGGAGGAGCATTAGCAAGGGGAGCACACTCTCCCTGTTTGTCGAGTTCCAAGCCTGGGAAAGGGGTGCCACTGAGCCAGCTGGACATGGCCACTGCAAAGACTCAGCTGAAAGTGTCAGGGGATACCTGTTACAGCAAAAGGGCCTAGAGGGTGCTCCCTCTGCATTCTGGAGCTGACTTGCCTCTTTTCTTTTAAAAAAAAAAAAAATTATTTGATGTCTGTGCAGAATACAGTGAGCACCTTTCATAGGAAAGTCTTAAGGTGCAGAGAAGTAGACCAGGCCTCTCTGCTATAGAAGGAAGAGAAGGAAGAAGGAAATGAGGGAAGAAAGCTTTAGAGGAAAAAAATAATGAGAATAGAAAGGGAGAGGGAGAAAAGAAGGAAGGTAGCAGAAAATTAAAAAGGAGAGGTGGAGAGGAAAGAATAGAAGGAAGGGGGAGGGAAATAAAAAGAAGTGAAAAAGATGGTGAAGGACAGGAAGAAAAGAAAAGAAGGAAGAAAAACAAAATTTAAAAGAACTAAAAAATACAAAAATACCCCATCCTTTGCAGGAAACTGTAGTTGACCTGGAACATTTCCTGTGGCTCCATCCAGGTGGCTCCTACTCCCTCCTGAAACGGAGAACAAATGACTGGCCCAAGCATAAATTAAAAGCCTCCCAACTTCCTACTCTAATCCAAAAGACTAGACTCAAAACCCACCAGACTGAGTCATAAGGGGAGGACCCACCTACTATCCTAGCATCTTTTATAAGGATGCCCTTATAATTAGCAGGGAGGGGTCGCCCTCCCCCCCCCCCTTCCGCTTGCAAACGCCTGGGACCCTGCCTATGGGAGGGGACCTGGTAGCCCTATGCTCCCCCCCCCCCCCACGCAGGGTGTGGGGGTGGAACCTCGGGCCTGAGAGTGACCCTGGGGCTTTGACCTTTCCCTGCCGTCCTCCAGGGTCAGTATTTAACCTTTCGCTCCCTGGTTCCTGCCCTCGGCTAGGCAGAAAAGGAAAGTGGGTCGATATTTGGGACCAGCCAGGAAGAGGGGGGAGGTGCCCAGGCCGCTTTGCTGGAGGATGAGTCCCAAACCTGAGCGCTCACACCACTCCCCACGCTTAGGAAACCGAGCCTCGAGGATCCTGCGCTTGCCCGGCGCTGGATGCCAAGGCCCAGTTACACCCCGTGCCTGGTAAAGAACCCCCTGAGGCATGGAGGAGTTGCGTGAGCGTCATTCCCAGTTTTCCTGCCCTGTTTAGAGCAGTTTCTCTTCAACCAAACTAATTCCTTCTTAGACATGAGCCACCCGTTCGCATGTGGGGAATACGGAGAGCCTTAGCCAGATGGACTGGAGGCGACAGTGTGGAAATCAGACCTGTGAGCTCCCTCCACCCCCCCCACCCCCCCCCCGCCAAGCCAAAAGTATTTGACGCTTCTATGGGAACGGGTGCCAAGAGGACCAGTGAAGAAATCGGGCCAAAGTCCGGGCTTCCGGGCCCCAATGACCGCTTCACTGTCCCTGCTGGGACAGCAGAGGCCAGCCTCGCCCCTGACACATTCCACTAACTTCCAAAAGCGCCTGCGACCAGCGCCCCAGAGGGCTCTCCTGGCGGGGGTGGGGGAAGGTGGGCTGCAAACCGGAGGCTGCAGAGGCGAGCAGAGGGCCCTCCACTCCCCAGCTCCCCGCGGCTTAGGGTTTTCGCGGTCTCCCCAGCTGGAGCCGGGGCCGCCAGGAGCCAGAGCGTTTGGTTCAAATGCATCAAGACTCTGAAGTCATTTATCCGGTTTCATAAATAATTTTCTTATTACACTTAAGCCCGATTCCTGCCCCCTTCCCATTTTTATTGCGGGGTTTCAGCGGCTAAAAAGTTTCTAAGTCGTGTGGGCCGTTGTTTTCCTTTTTCCATCATTAACATCATTAATATACGCTATCAATAACCCTGTCGTTCGGAGCCGAGTTTCACGGTATTGATCCACGCAGCTATTCATCTCTGCCATGCAAGACACGGAATAATTTTCGCATTACAGTAGCTTGGATTTGCTTTTAATTCATATTTAAAGCTGCAACCGGCTCGGTGGAGCGCTCTGCGAAAGACTAGAGGCGCCTAATTAATAATAAGTTAGAAACGAAGGAAGGCACTGGCGAATAAATAATTAATACAGACATCTATGTCTCTTTGAATATTGCTCCTTTAAAAATTTAGACTTACCAGGACCATACTGTAAGTCTGCAATTTATATGGCAGGGATGATTTAAGAAAGCTATTTTTTTTCCTTGAAATACTATGCTAAATTATTTACAGTGTTTTGCAAACCTAAGTTCCTTCATTAGCTAGCCCCTCCGGTTTGTTCCTTCCAGGTGGAAAACACCAATTTTTTTAAATAATCGTAATAAGGATCGTAAAAATCTCCCAGCAAAAACCACCGTTTGCGATTAGCTGCGAGTGTCAAGGGTGGAAGCAGATTGGCCCAGAAAGTCCAATATGGGGTCTCCAGTTCTCTGAGGTCTGGGGGCTGCCTCATAGGGGGTTTTCTTAGGGAAGGCAAACAACAAAATCCAAACTATTGACCAGTGACTTTAGGCATTTGCTGGTACCAGAAGAGACGGAGTTTGAGGTACACTCAGAATCCTCAAAGGGCCTCTGGAAAGAGGTTGGGCTTTGAGGGTTCCAGGTTCTACCCCAAGGCAAAAAAAAAAAAAAAAAAAAAAAATCAGGATTTTTAGAGAAAGGCCATTGAAATCCAGGATTGGATTCCAGGTTAGCCAGCAACTACAGTGGATGAAGAGAAACAGCAAAATTCAAGTGGGTAGAAGTGACTGAAAATCGGGAGCAGTTTTTGTGTGAGAGAGACTAGGATTTGTTTGCAATATTGTTAGCAATATTGATTTTTTTGTTACTTGGATTAATGTATGTTAAACAGGAAAATACAGGCATTAGTCAAGTACATTATAATCATCTATTGTTGAGAGCAAAATTTTTCAGGTGAGTGCCAGAGACTGGCGACTGTAAGGCACTTCCAGGGACCTCAAGACCACCCAGGCTTAGATTGGGGCAGCCAGGCCCCCAGGGGCTGGCTGTGTGGGAGAAGGAGGAGGCTTCACAACTCCAGCTCCCTCTTCCTCTCCCCTTTTTAGAATTACAGCCTTATATTTAACCAATCCACTACCCAGGTGTGTCAGGCTTGACCTCTCTCCAAGGGTTAAATGATGATTAGACAAAAGGAGAGGTGGAGGCGCTCTTGGCCACCCGGGTCCCTCAAAATTCCTCATCTCGCCCTCCCATCTTCCTTCCAGCCTCCTAGCCCCGCCTCCAGGCCTCCTGGCCCTGGTAACCAACCTTACAACCCTCCTGAATCTTGACCCACGACTAGGGGCTCCCACATCCCAGCCTTGGTGGCCCGAGGCCCGGCGGGTCACACCGCCCGCGTGCCTACACAAATACATGCACGCGCACACACACACACACACACACACACACACACACAGAGGTTAGGCCTGAAAAAAAAGACACACGAGGTGGAGAGAGAGACACACGAGCTTCTATTCATGACCGCCTGCAGACCCTCCCAACCCTCGCCCTCCCCCAACCCTTGGGCGTCAACCGGGCGCAGAGAAGCAAGACTCGGAGAAACGACACATTCGCACCTCTCTCTCTCTCTCTCTCTCCCCCCCCTTTCCTCACACACACACATACACAAACACACAAAACACCCCAATCCCTAGGGACGCCGCCCTCACCCCGCAGGCCCTGCCTCCACCGCCTGCTTTCGTGGGTTGGAGGCCAAGGCTGCGCTCTCAGATTTTCTTCTCAAGGTCCCTCCTGCGCCCTGGGTCACCATATTTATGTGGCAAGACACTGCGACGCACGCACGCCCCGCCGCCCAGGTGAAAGTCTTTTCCGAACTCTGGGGAAGCTAACGGGCACTCCCAGGACCCCTTGGGCCTCGGGTGGTCTTGGGTGGTTCGGATGGCTCGGGCAGAGACGGGAAAGTGAGCTTCAGGGTCAGAGGGTGAAGGCCCGAGGAACAGATTTCTGGGCCCCAGAGATTTAATAATCCTGCGCCGGAATGGCGCGCGGGCCAAAGGCTGGCGCACTCGCTCAGAGCATGAGGGGTCCCATACTCCGAGGATGGGTTCGCGCGCAAGTGAGGGAGTGAAGGGACGAGGAAGCCGAGACTAGCAATGTGGACTGGGCCAGATGGGCAAGAAAAGAAAGAAGAGCGGAAAATACGAAGGGAAAAGAACAGATGAAGGAAGGGAGGCAACAGGGAGGCTCGGCCAGGAGAAAACAAAGGGCTCTGAGGGGGCCCGGCTGAGCGTGGAGGGAAGCGCTGTCAAGGGGTGGGGAGCCCGGAACACCGGCGTTTCATTTTTAAATCTTCTAGGTGTCTGCGGGTCAAATAAAGACAAGGGCAGTAACGATTATTCTGTTAAATCTATGGTACTTGACTGCGCAAACACTAATTGATTAGACACCAAAATGATTTGTTTAAAGAGTTTTCCTTCCCAAGTGCAGCTGTTCTCGGCCCGGGTAGACGTTATCCTGCGAGGCTGCGGAGAAGCCCGCCAAGTGGGCTGTGCGCCCGACCGCAGAGCCTGCAATCTAACGGTGTAAGGGTGTTTGGTCCCAGCCTCTCCAGTCTCAGGCTGGGCCGAAACCTGCGACTTTCACCCCTATGTTCATCAGGCCTGGAGGCTGGTGCATCGGAGACCGTCGTGAGCCGACTTTGTCCTCCGCCAGCCCTCTTTGTTCCGAGTTCTACTCACTTCGAGTCACTTTGCCTTGCACCAAAAGGGACCCTTCTCCCTTGTCCCGGTCCTCCCTAGACCCCAGCACTGCTACTTTCTACCCCCCCCCCCCCAGCGTGGCTAATCCAGAAAGGGAAGAGGAGCCTCTTAAGCATCGCCCCAAAACTGAAAAAATTCGTCGTCCTCCGCAGCCGTTATAGGTCTCTCCTTGTGACATGCTTCAACCATACAGAGATAAGACCAAGGAAATCCACGGAAGGGTTGGCGAGAGAAGCCCAACTCTCCCGGAATAGAGCTGACCGCGTCCAGCGCCTGGTCCTCTGGCCAGAGCGTCACCCAGAAGCTTTGAACCCTTCCCGCAGCCCCACGGCATCAGGACACCCCTTTTCCCTTCAGCGCTCTGATGCCTTAATAAGCCCTCGCCAGAGGCCAGAGTGGAATGGATTTAAGCCCATGAGAATCCGCCTCTGGCTTACAAGATGGCCCAAGAGAGGAAGTAATCAGAGATGCTCTATCAGGACCGCTGACATCCTGAGACCACTGCCTCTCGCATCTCCTGGAACGCAACCCTTGAACCTTCTAGAACCCCGAGTCAGGAGGGGTTGGAACGGGCCCTTCTCCAGTGTATCTTCTCTTTGGGACTTAGAAGGAGTGGGTAGGAAATGAAACAAAGGCGAATGCAAAAGTACAGTTATATATATACTCATATACACACATATTATATATTGTCATGGACAAAACCCGTAATTTAGTTTGTTAGGTTTTCTTTTTCTTTAAAAAGGGAAAAAAGTTAACCTAAGAGATGAATAAAAACTATATGCTAAATAGAAGATCAAAGGTTGACAAAGAGGGCTAGAATAATTGGTTACCACTTCCTCGGGCCCCCAGAGAGGGGGGAGAAGCCATTGACTAATTTAAAAAAATGGTTTTCAATAGTGAATCACCGGGTCACTTCTGAATTTTTTTGGTGCTCTATTCTAAACTAACAGCAATTTTCTGAATAAAATTCCTACAGAGGTGTAAAGGACAGGAGAGGCTGGCAGGAAGCATCCAGGACCAAACACTTCACTCCACAGTTATCAAGTTCCCTACTGTTGCCAGACCCCATAGAAATGGTTCCTCACCAGGAGTTTAATTTTAGACTTGCTACAGGCATCAGAAATTCTGGTGAGTTACATTCTGAGGCTCTAGCCAAGGAGTCAGCCTCCCCTGGAGCCCTGGATGGGAGAATCTGCCCTTGACACCAGGTTTGCTGTTTGTATGGTCAACAAATAGGAAGTAAACATTTAATGGCTCAGAGGGGCTAGAAACATTTTTTTGGGAATGGTCCTAAAAACTAGAACTGAGCCAGGTTACATCTCTATAACTCACAAGAAGAACTAACACAGGAATTCTGAAACTTATGGAAGGTTCTGAGAGAATTTTGTGTGGCCAGCATTTGGAGAAATGGCCTTATTCCCAGTCTCTTTTCTAAGCATGGTAGAGTTATATGGCAAGCTGTGGCCCACTCAGTACAGGAAGGACTGTATCTGCCCAACCACTGCCACCCAACATTTACAAAATAAGCAGTCTGAAAATCTTGTTTCTGCACTGAAAATATTGCCACTAACAAACATCCAGTCTGTAGTATTATTTCTTTCCTTCTTAAATATATACATGTATGTAATTTCGTGGTGGTGATTGGCCCTATTTTTTTTTCCATTAATTTCCATGCTTCTACTCAAAATCTAACCGGCTGACAGCAAGCCCTCCCCTTAAATTTCTTGACTGTCATAAAAAATTGAACAGCATCCTGTAATTGTATACA
Organism: Panthera onca; assembly: GCF_046562875.1. Lineage (NCBI taxonomy): Eukaryota > Metazoa > Chordata > Mammalia > Carnivora > Felidae > Panthera > Panthera onca. Next base: position 51,389,129 of record NC_138344.1, read on the forward strand.
CTGACCAGCCAAGTAGTTTTAAGGGGCCCCTCTCGAGCTGTAATTATTTCTTTACCCATAGTTCACCTGATGGGTACCAGGCATTGTGTTGGCACTGCAAGGTGGGGTGGGGGGGAAGCAAGAGAGGAACAAAATGATGAAAAGCTATCGCAGCCCTCCAGCAGTTGGCAATCCATCTAGTGTCTGTCACACACACACACACACACACACACACACGTATATTCACCTTAACTAAGCTTAAGAGCATCCTTCCCACTCATCACCCATCCTTAGTAACAGGAAAATTTTCCAAAAGGTGGAATAAGAATACAATGTTTCTTTAAAAATCATTGCAATTTGGGTCAACTACAGGTAAACAATGGTTATGAGAGGTGTGAAAAGCCAAGAAAGATTAGGGAGATTTGCAAACCAAAAGCAAGTCCTGTACACACATTACTGTAACATACATAACACTTATACAGATCTTTCCTTTGACTTCTCCTTTAGAGACCAAGACTGAACCAGACCCTCTTTTTGTAGGGGGTGGGGGCTAATGTTGAGCTCACCTGATCCCAGCCCTCTTCATAGGCTCCAGGGGCCCAGCTGGGAACCACACATGGACAGTTTCCAAGATCAAGTCCCTAATTACTTACACAAAGAGAAAACCATGAACACTTTGTGCACTTGGTGATATTCACGTCTTTCTTTTAACAAACTGTCTTTTGGGAAGAGAGTTGTCATAAGGGCAAATCAATCATTTCAAGGGGATTAAAATATGTGCGGGTGGGGAGGATACACAATGGTTTAGCTCAAAGGTTTAGCTCAAAGGCAGCCTGCTACTGTAAGCTATTGTCTGGTCTCATATAAGAGTTACGTACTCTATGTTGTAAGAAAAGAGAACAGAAACAATAAGGAACCAAGGATACAGCTTCCCACCAATATATTGTGATTCAGTAGGCAGAAACTGTGTTTTATGCTTTTGTGTGTGTGTGTGTGTGTGTGTGTGTGTGTGTGTGTGTGTGTATGAATAGTTTAGGTGTAGATATAAGTTTAAATAGAGTAACTGTGTTCCCTGACTTTCTTTATGTCAGTGTGTTCCCCCCCCCAAAAAAAAACTTTTCATTTCTGGGGGCGTTAAATTCCTAAATGTTCACTGTGCAGGTAGACACTAAGTCCTCCAAGATGCATTCCCATTTCCTGGGCCTCCACAAGCATTATTTGGAAAAGATAGGCATGCCTCTTGGTGATGAAACCAACCAGATTAACCAATCCCAGGACATGACCACTTTCAAGGAAGTCAAGTTGGACTGTACCCACTGGCCTTAATCTACCTGGATCATGATGTTGCCCTGGTTTTGTCAGGGAACTAGATAAAGAGATGGGCCTGCTCATGCCTTAGCTGATTGGAAGTTTCTCCCAAGGATTGTGTGGCTCAAGTGTTTGCTTAGGGGACTCAGTCACCACTACTCCCACTACCTAAGCCCTGGCCTCTCCTAGGGTCTAAGAACATTTTCAGCAGAGACACTGCTGGTGGGCTCTGATTAAGTGCCCCAGGAAAGGAATGCACAGTCTAAGTTTGGCCCAGAGAAGGCCACACATGCTTTGTTCCACATCCAGGTCCAGATAACCCAGGCTCTGAGAGCCTGTCCCCCATTGTGACCACTGCTTGCCTGGGGCTGAGGCTCGGCGCTGACCCGGTCGTAACTGCCAAGGGCTGGACAATGGGCACATCTGTCCTTTCTCTGAGGGATGAAAGCACCTAAGCAGACAAGGCTCTGCCTTTTGTTACGGATTTTTTTTTCTCTCTTTTGTAAATGAAAGAAAGCCTCGGCATGTGGTAGCCGGGTGTACGTCCCACACTGGGGGCCTCCCCACGCGTCCCCACCAAGCCCAAGGACCAGGTTCGATTCCAGATTGGAGCGTGATTGTGGGAAGCGGACAATTACGCCCGAGGCTGAATTGATTTTCAAATCTGGAGGCTTCTCTCGGGGACGCCGGGAAGAGGGCGTCCCTACGGGCCAAGCGGAGACCGGCGCGCCAGGTCCACACTGCCGGCGTCAGTTCTTCCCACAAGCAGCGTCCTCTGGGTGTTTCACCACGAGGGCCTTAGAGCAACCGCAGGAACAGCTCGCGCCTCGGCAGCCCCACCAGCACCCAGAAGTTAACGTGGGAACCCACCAGAGCACTCCCTACCCCCAATACACACACACACACACACACACACACACACACACACACACACACACACACACTCACTCATTCGGGAAGTGGCACGCCGCCTTAATTATCAGCTGAGATGAAGAAGGACCCAGGCGGCGGGGGACAGAGAGGTATGGCCGGGCCCGAACTCGTGGCACTGAGCGTTCTCCTCTCCTGCGCGTGTAAGAGGAAGGGTGGGCAGAGGATTATCAGGAAGGATGGAGGTTGTCGGGTCTACAGGCACCAAGCTGACCAAGGCATTTAAGATATTTGCTTCTACTCCCTCCAAAGAGGCCAAGCGTTTGAGGATGGGGAAAGCGCGGACTCCCAGAAGCCCTCTGGGGAAAAGCTTGGTAGACCAGAGTGTAAGGAGTAACGACACTGGCTGAGGCTCTCTGGGCAATCTACACCGAGAAGCAGCAACTGGACGGAGGGGTGAGGGCTCTCCAGGCGTAGCGCGCCTCCCGGGATGGGAGCCCAGGAAACGTTGCTGGGTGAAAGCGCACCCCAGCCAGAGAGCCGAGAGGGGTGCAAGTCTCCAGCGGTTGCGTTGGCCTCCCCAGGTCGCGGTCCACGCCAGGCCTTCGCACGTGCGCGCCGCTCCAGGGCCACCCAGAGCCGCTGTTAAGGCGCGGAGCCCCCCTTCCAGCATTTGTATGGGGACGTCACGGGCCTACCGCGCGGTGGCCGAGGGGGCGGGGCCGAGCCGCGCGCCTGCGCGCAGAGCCCGGCGGGCGTGAGGGCGGGCCGCAGCGGCGGCGGCGGCGGCGGCAGCGGCGGCGGAACCGCGGCCACAGAGTCTGCAACAGTAACCGAGCCATGGCTGGAGCTGGCCAGCGGCGCGGGCAAAAAGCAGCCGCCGAAGACGCGCGGGCTGCGTCAGGGGAGCCGGGGGCCTCAGAATTCTAAGAAGGAAAGGGCGAGAGGGGGCCAGGGGCGGGCGGGCTGGGGGCTCCGCGCTCGCCCAACGGCACGGATCCTTTTTGGAAATTAATATTTAAAAAAAAGCCGAGGACGCAGAGGGGAAGGTGGGGGCAAGAGGGAAGGCGAGACACTCAGAGAGGGAGACAGAGCCCCACAGTGAGAGGAAGGAAGGCAGGCAGGCAACAGTCGCCGGCAGCCGATGTGAAGACCGGACTGCGTGCGCCCTTCGCCGCCTTTGCCCGGCCTCATAGATGTTGTGTCCGCCGCCCGCTCGCCCGGATCACGATGAACGCGCAGTTGACCATGGAGGCGATCGGCGAGCTGCACGGGGTGAGCCATGAGCCAGTGCCCGCTCCTGCCGACCTCCTGGGCGGCAGTCCCCACGCGCGAAGCTCCGTGGCGCACCGTGGCAGCCACTTGCCCCCCGCGCACCCTCGTTCCATGGGCATGGCGTCCTTGCTGGACGGCGGCGGCGGCGGCGGCGATTACCACCACCACCACCGGGCCCCCGAGCACAGCCTGGCCGGCCCCCTGCACCCCACTATGACCATGGCCTGCGAGACTCCCCCAGGTATGAGCATGCCCACCACCTACACCACCTTAACCCCTCTGCAGCCGCTGCCGCCCATCTCCACCGTCTCGGACAAGTTCCCCCACCATCACCACCACCACCATCACCACCACCACCCGCACCACCACCAGCGCCTGGCGGGCAACGTGAGCGGTAGCTTCACGCTCATGCGGGACGAGCGCGGGCTGGCCTCCATGAATAACCTCTATACCCCCTACCACAAGGACGTGGCCGGCATGGGCCAGAGCCTCTCGCCCCTCTCCAGCTCCGGGCTCGGCGGCATCCACAACTCCCAGCAAGGGCTCCCTCACTATGCCCACCCGGGCGCCGCTATGCCCACTGACAAGATGCTCACCCCCAACGGCTTCGAAGCCCACCACCCGGCCATGCTCGGCCGTCACGGGGAGCAGCACCTCACGCCCACCTCGGCTGGCATGGTGCCCATCAACGGCCTTCCTCCGCACCACCCTCACGCCCACCTGAACGCCCAGGGCCACGGGCAGCTCCTGGGCACGGCCCGGGAACCCAACCCTTCGGTGACCGGCGCACAGGTCAGCAATGGAAGTAATTCAGGGCAGATGGAAGAGATCAATACCAAAGAGGTGGCGCAGCGTATCACCACCGAGCTCAAGCGCTATAGCATCCCACAGGCCATCTTCGCGCAGAGGGTGCTCTGCCGCTCCCAAGGGACCCTCTCGGACCTGCTGCGCAACCCCAAACCCTGGAGCAAACTCAAGTCGGGACGGGAGACCTTCAGGAGGATGTGGAAGTGGCTGCAGGAGCCCGAGTTCCAGCGCATGTCTGCGCTCCGCTTGGCAGGTGAGCCGGCCAAGGAGCTGGGCGCGTGGGGGAGATCAGAGGTTGGGGAAGCTGAAGGGGCCGAAGAAGGGAGGGAAAAGAGAGGGTTGGGCAAGCTTCATCCCATTCTCCTTCCCCCCCCAGAAGGGAGGGGGGTTCCCCTGGGCCTGGAAGAGCCAGCACACGGCTCCCAGATGCAGACCGCCTCCTCCAGAACTCAGTGCATTGGGCTGTGGTAGGCTCCGGGAACTGAGCGGTACCGCCTGGGCGACTGCGGGGACGGAACGCTTTTATGCTGGGAGACAGTGCTGGAAGCGCTCACCGCCGGAGGCGAAGGGAGACCCCGGCACCTGGCTGGATACGTCTGTGCGTCGCTTATCAGTTGGACGCTCCGGGTTTGGGAAGAGGAAGGCGACGAGTGCGTGGAACTGCGCGCAGATTCTGCCAGGCAGTACTCCTGGCACACGCCCGGGTGTTGGGTTGGAGTGTGCAGCAGCTGCCCGCCCACGTTTGGCTGAACTTACGGCGGTGACCCCCTCCGGAGCTCACTCTATTGGCGCGAGGCAGGGGTGGGAGGGATGGGGAGCGCACTCTGAGACTTTGGGTAAAGGTTTTGAAGCCGACGGAGGGTGTGTTTGGCGCCGACGCTGTGTTAAGAGCACGCACTCTACCCTAGTAACCGGTTGTGGAAGGGAAAGGAAGGCAGATGGTGCCGAGGTAAGGGTGACTGCGGGCGGAGCAGCTAGGGAGCTTACAGCTGAGCCCACGGACCGCCTTTGCTGCCGGCTAGTTTACGACTTCGCATTTCGTTTTTGTTGTTTTGTTTGTTTGTTTCCTCTGCTTGGTGTTTCGAGTGAATCCCCATGCAAGGGGGTGAAAGTGTGGACATGACCCCCAAGTCTGCGAGCAGAGGTCTCCCAGGCGCGAAACCCGGAGGCCCGGTGTTTCTGAGTTGAGCAGGAATGTCTCCTCGGCTCTGCACAGACAGCGCCTAGCTTTCTCAGTTTCTCAAAGCCAAGGTTCAAGGAAAGCTCCTGGAAGCAGGCTGAGGGGACAGCTTAGCCCAGGCTGAATCACACTGGAGATTTCAAGCGGATTCGGCGACCCCGGAGGGCAGAGGACACACGGGGAGGTAGAGCCAAGGGCAACCGAGGGCGGACACGGTTTGATGAGACCGGCAGACTTGATTGACTCCTGGGTCCGTGCTACTCCCCCCGCCCCAATCTCAGCCTTGTGCCCTGGCCTGAGTCCTGGCGAAGAGAAAGGTAAAAGCCGGAATGAGGGTTTGTTAATTAACTGATCGTTCTCCATTAATTCGTCCCTGGAGAATGAGAGACAGTCAATCCGCTCAGAGCCGGGGGCACTGAGGCGTTTCACAGTCTAAAATCAAAGCGAGAGGCCAGAGCCCCCTCCCCCACCTCGTGCGGGCCAATGAGAAGCTAGAGGGAGGCAGGTGCCGGCGTGCCAGTGAGCCTGCGGCGGGAGCCGGATGCTACCCAAAGCACTCCTAGGGTCTGGGCGCTCCTGGCCTCTCAGCGGTCCTCAGCACTGGCGGAGCCTGTGCTCCGCCAGTTTTTCCAGCCCAGCCCTCCTGGTTCCAAGCAATGTCCCCTCGCAGGCTATTACAGCTTGCGCCTGGAAGTCAGGAGATGGGGGGATAGGACAGGAAGGTTAGGAGAGAGAGATTGACAAGGTGCCCTCCAGGGTTCCCGCGAATCCATTCCCTATCCCTGTGTGCATCCACCATATCGCCTCCCACCCTTGTGAGCTGACCAAGACCCTAGGGCAGCTGAAGTTCCACAAGGAGCGGGAGAAACAGCTACCCTTCTCCCTGACTTTCTCTGCCTCTGCAGGAGCCCAAAGTAGTCAGTGCCTTTTCACACGCCTGCGTCAGCCTGGTACTCCGGCTTGAGGACCTTTTAACCAGCAGTGCTCTCACAGGCCCGCCTGTGGGGCAGAGGAAATGGAGGAACGGGGTGGAAATGAAGAGGGATCCCCTCAGGGAAGCTTGGTACTCACCCCCCATCCCCAGCCTAGTGAAGGTTCTTGCTCGAGACTTCAGTGACCGCCTTTCCCTTCTGCGCCACCCCCCCCCCCCCCCCCGGTCGCATCCTGGAAAATCAGACTGACAGGTTCTGCTCAGAGATGACCCCCAGCCCTGGAAACCCGACTTAGTACCGTGATCTGCGCGAGCGCCCTCTGACCTACACGCGTGGGTGCCGCAGTGCTGTTGAGGGAGTAACACGAGTACGGGGGCCGTCATGTGGGAAGGTTGGGCCAGCCTCACCGGACCCAGAAAGTTATCTAAGGGGCAACGGTCTGGCACCCAGCAGCCAAAGGCGAGTTAAGCTCGGGCCAGGCACGTGGCCTTTTCTTGGAGGGAAAAAATTTTTAAAAAGGAAAATCGGATACTGTGTCAGGACAAGCTTTGGTGCCCAACCCCAAATGGAATCCATATCTTAGGACCCGGATGGAGCGCTGAATGTTTAATTTTCTTTCTTTAACTTAATTGAAGGGGTTGAAAAGACTGGGATGGGGACGCTTGCAGAGCGAGCCCAACCGGGAACAATCCCATTATATTGCAGGAACCACGACCTATTTTAAAGTCACCGAAGAACAAAGAGCCATTCCTTTAACATTTGCATTTCTCGGGTGGGGTGAGGAGGGCGTGAGGCCTTTTCCTGAAGTCTCCAAATAATCTCTAGTAGGCCCCAAGTACAGATTTAAATGCATTGCAGGACACTTTGGTTGAGGCTGGGGACATTACCGCCATCATCAGCCTCCACGCACAGAGATGCCCCTTGCAGTTTGACTCGCTGTTGCATTAAAGACCCTCAACGTCGTCCCTATCCTGCTGGGTGGTTTTTTTGCGATGAGTGGCTTCTCCATCCTCTTCCAGGTGCCCAGGCTCCACGAAGCCTGTTGCGGAGGTTCAAAACCTACACTGGTGCTCGGCCTTTTGGCTAAGATCAAGTGTAAAACCTCCACTCGTGGCAGTGTGTTTGGGGAGGTGCTTTCTCCTTACAATATTACATTGGCTTGGTGGAAGATGGGAGACAGGAGGAAATTCTCACCAAATTAAGTACCTTTAAAAAATCAATATGTGTTCCTTCAACCTAATACTTGCTGCTGCCCCATTAAAGTACACTGCTGCTTCTCATCCTCAGTAGGCGTGGGCGGGCTGGACTGTATGGGTGGGTGGGCGCCTATTAAGACCCTGAGATTAGTTTCCAATTAAAGATTCCGGAAGGCTTTGGCCACAATAGAGGAGCTGTCAGCCTAGGAAGAGGCTGGAATGTGCACTACCCGAGGGCACAGCACCATGGACCCAGGAAGCAAAGCCCAGAGGCCCCAGGCTCAGGCAGGGATGGGTGCCAGGCCCCTTTGACAGTGGGGTACCTAAAAGAAGGGAACCTCCAAACAATGCCAGCCAGGGAGCCTTCCAGATCTCTTGCATCTGGGACTGCACCCCCTTCTTGTCCAGAATCGGCCACAGAAAGACCTGGAGGAGAGCCTGAGTCTGGGGGTATGTGTGTAAGGGAGAATGTTCAGCCAGGAAGTGGCCATGAGAAAGTCTCACCGGGACCAACCTGGGCTGTGTTTGCCATAAGTGGCCTTGCGGTCTGGTTGATTGATAACTGGCCTCCTTGCAAGTCCATTTGCTTTTTGTTAATATTTATCCCAGTGGGTGACATTTCAACTGTCCCCTCACATCCCTGGGCCAAGTGAGCCAAGAAGAAGGAGTGAAATGCTGGGCCTTGGGAACCTCACTTCCCCAAATCTCAAAGACTCCCAGGCCAGGAGAAAAACTAGGACTGGGCATATGGGGACATGGGAACTGGAAGAGTTCCTGGGCCCCAAAATAGGAGAAGGTGCCAAATGGACTGGTTCTCTCAAGCCCCACTTCTCACATTGGTGCAGCTTCTCCCAGTCCACTGCAATTCAAACAAAGGGCCTGTGGGCTCGGCCAACCGCATCTTCCTAGCAGCCCAGGAGCCAGTGGGACTGGGGAGGAGGGGCAGTGGTGGAGGAGAAGGGAGCACCTTCTCCCAACATGCAATGGCGGGGGCAGCCAGTTGTCAGGAGGAGACCAGAGGAGTCCCAAAGAACCCCCATTCCCTCAGGGTGAATAGTGGCCATGTGCTCAAGGAGTTGACTGTTGACCCCTCCCCAGCCCCACCCCCCTCCCACTCCCCCCCCCACACCAGCCCAGCAGGAATCCAAAAGTTCTCATCCTTAGGGACAGTCACCAAAAAGCTCTGCATGGGCCTTTCTCTCAGCCTGTACCTGATCCCTTGAGGGTGTGGGATCCTTCTTATAGTCCCCACTAGGGAGCACAGATGCCAGTGAAGAGAGGAAGGAACACTTGGTGTTAAAAAGTGTGCATATGGTGAAGATTGGAGCCAACTATTTGACTGGTGTAGGAATACCTGTTATTGAGGCTTGAGGAAGCCTGGTGGTTAATGTCTGTAATCCTAGTGTTAGCACATGCAGGATGGCTGCTTGAGACAGTTAACCCCATTCTGATGGGAGCTGGCTGTCCCACCAGCAGGTGCAGCCCCAGCGCCTTGGAAGTGCCCAAAGGTGATCAGGATCAGCCAGAGTGATCTGCTGGCCCCAGGGATGTAGTGGTCACTAGAGAGACAGACCCTGTCATAGCTGTTTTGCTACTGGCACTTGGGACAGACTGTGCCAACAATACCTGTGTTGTAACAACAAAGCAACTCAGAGCCCAGGCCGCATCTTTCTTTACCTTCAAGCATTGAGCCTCACTGCCCTGTGCAGAGCTGGAATCCTGCCCTCCCAGATGCCCTCCACTGGGCTCAGCTTCCCCAGGTGGCCTGATGGGTTGTGTGCGGTGATAGCTGCATACGCCCCCTGCAGGCTGCTGCAGCCGGCCACCAAGCAAGCCTCCAGTGGCTCAACATGCTGCGGAGAGGAAAGGGATACTTGCCATGGCTTTGTTTTTAGAACATCGTTATCCTAGTGATTTGCAAAACAGTAATTATTTTTTGATAGGAAAAGGGTGTGAAGGAGGAAGAAAGGGATACATAGTAGATCTATCTTGGCTCCTGACAATGTCTGGGTGTTACTCCACTAATGAGACAAAATTGCCATCCCCCCCCACCCCGGAAGGAAAAAAAAAAAAAAAAAAAAGAGGTTAGAGTGGGAGAGAGCCAAAGCATAAGAGACCGTTAAAAACTGAGAACAAACTGAGGGTTGATGGGGGGTGGGAGGGAGGGGAGGGTGGGTGATGGGTATTGAGGAGGGCACCTTTTGGGATGAGCACTGGGTGTTGTATGGAAACCAATTTGACAATAAATTTCATATATTGGAAAAAAAAATTGCCATCCCCCCCAAAGTACACCCCAACTCTGACCTCTTGGAACAAAATTCACATTTGGATTTTCTATCCAAATTATACTTTTGCTGGCATGTTTTTGTTTGAGGAAAGCAGGTGACCCCGGTGGTGTGGAGTAGGAGGCTGGGGCTGGGAGATGCAGTACTGGATGTGTGGATTAGTGGTTCCTTTGTTTTGTTGTTTCCCCTTCTAGCTAACTGACAGGAGTCTGGAGGCAGCCCTGAGGCTTTGAGCTTGGAGGTCTTTGTTTCCCTTAGTGTAGGGTGGGTGAAAGGGCCTACGGAGGCCAACCGGCCTGGAGTCTTAGTGCAGCATCAGGACCCTGGACAGGGCCCCGCCTGGCTAGGCTGTTCCAGTTTCTCTTTGCTGCTGGAAAGTGGGTAGGATGCCTTTGAAGAGTTGTAGTAAGGAAGTGAAAACTAACAGCTAATATTCTGAAGTTTATGAGAAATCTTGAGGCCCTGCCAGGAATATACACTGGCACAGTCAAGTAATCAAAAATATCAAACCTGTCCTCGTCAAGCCGGTGATTGATCTTTTCGTCCCTCCCCAGCAGCTTTCTGTGTGTGTCTGAGTACACGTGCACACCCGCTTACAAAATCAGAATTCGAGTCCCTATGGGTGTGACAGGGGTTGGATCATTAAGCTAAAACGTTCAGTTCAGTCCCTTTGATCCGTGCTGGGGAAAATCTATAGTCATCTCTAATCTACGAGGTCCTTAAGAAGGTTGTTACATGAGCTGTTTTGATGTCATCATTTCCACATTCATGGGAAATTCAGCTAATCAAACAGTCATTGCTATCCAAAGTTCTCAGAGGAAATAGCTCTTACAGGGTATATCAGTAAAATTTATTCTTGATTTCCTTGTAAGAAAGAAAATCCTCAAGCCTGATGGAGGTGGGTAATTTAAAAAGAGGTTCTTTTTGTCTTGCTCCTCAAAATCCATAGCTAGAAGCCTTGTCCTCCAAGTAATAGTGCTCAGTGCTCTTTGTAAACTCCACATATTGGAATAGTTAAACACCAGCTTAATGTTTTAAATCAACCAAGGAGCCATCATGGGTTGGATGAGAAATGCTTAGTTTCATTTCAGTTAAAACAGCAGAATCTCCACACTCTTGCTAAAATTGAATGGTCCCCAGCCTAGGGTAGCAATAGAAGGAGGTCTTATTGAAGTAATGGTAGTTAGAGAATAGATTTCTCATCATTCTGGATAAAAGCATTCATTAAATACTATTTTCATCATGTCTCTACTTAAATAAGATGAATAACCACCTTTGGGAGAAGAAAGCCACATTATTTCTCCATGAAAAGTGTCAGTTTCATAGAGTTCAGTAAAAAAAAAAAAACTGATTTCTAATAGGTATGAATTTAGTGCACAATCATAAATTCCTGTCTTCTATCAATAGATATGCACAGGTTTTTATTTTGTGACAAGTATGTTAATACTAGTGAAGTTTAATTTCCTCTTGAAGTGATAAGATTGGATTACATGACTATACCAATCACAAGACAGTCTGATTATTTTTTTCTGCTTCATTATAATATTTTTTCTTTTTTTTCTTTTACCTAATTATTTATTTTTTATAATTTACATCCAAGTTAGTTAGCATAGGTGCAACAATGATTTCAGGAGTAGATTCCTTAAGCCCCTTACACATTTAGCCCATCCCCACTCCCACAACCCCTCCAGCAACCCTCTGTTTGTTCTCTATATTTAAGAGTCTCTTATGTTTTGTCTCCCTCCCTGTTTTTATATTATTTTTGCTTCCCTTCCCTTATGTTCACCTGTTTTGTATCTTAAAGTCCTCATCTGAGTCAAGTCATATGCTATTTGCTTTTCTCTGAGAAATTCTGATGATTTGATATAAACATAGGAATTTATGTTTTATCACTGAGTCTTGCTACAGAATCATCTACATTGTGTTCTTCCTAAAGGTGTTACATTATCAAGTTGGAAAACAGCTTCTAGAATTTTTCTTCTCCTTTAGATGAGACAATTTGGTAAACCAACAGCTAAACAGAACCAGCCCCTGAAGTACTACCCATCCAATTTGTCATGGCAATTAATAAAGAAGGGGCTTATGTCTGTTGTGTATGTTCTATTAGTCAAGTACTGTGTGAGGGCATAGGTGTTCCTATTTAATATTCACTGCCTATTTGAGTGGCTCCCAAATCTTGCTACATGTTGGAATCACTTAGGGATCTTTACAGATACGATTCCTAGCTAAAACCCTAGATATTCTCGTGCAATTAGTATAGGACATGACCTGGGCATTGGGATTTTTAAGAGCTCTAAGGTAATTTTAATGAGCAGCAAAGTTGGGGAGCCACTAGTTTAGTAGTAGTTACTATTATCTTCTCTATTTCCATGTTCATTGAGGTTACATAATTTACCTGTGGTAAGCACTGATGTCCTGAACTCAGCTTTCCCAGCTCAAAGCCCAGAACCCTCTTACTCTCCACCCTGTGCCTAGTACAGATCCACCAGGTCAGTGGACCTAGAATGTGGAGATGTCTAATTTGCTGTCATAAACACCCCATCTGGAAAGTGTCTGCATAATAAAGGTCTTGAAATTGAAGAGTGTGTGTTTCCTCTAGACTCTCAAGGAAGTTACTTATAGAAACTTATGGCTTTTTAACCGAAGACTTATAAGTGGGACTCTTTATTGCTCTCTTTTGAAGAAGCAGCCAGAAGGAATATAAGGCAGTGTGAAAGCTAGACATGGAACCCAAGTCTCCCTATCCATTTGTTCATTTAAACAGTTATTGATGGGCAAGATCAATCATTAGATGTGTTCTGTGGGTAGGACTGGTCCATTGGGACTCATGCCTGGAGGAGGGCCCAAAGGCCCAATCCTCCCATACTTTGAGGCATTGGTGTTCTGATCTGCACTTGGACAGCAATTACATTTCTTTGCTTCAGATCAGTAGCTGTCTTGCTATTTCAAGCTTGACTGTTACTCATATTTTAGGACCCTGCACTAAAAAATAATAAATGAAACTAAGACTCTGTGTATAAGTTGGCAATCATCCAGAGGACAACTTACAACTTCCCTCAAACACTATGTGTTTCCAGTTATACGTGTGTCTCTCATCTTCCTTTGCATATGCCATAGGGTACTCAGAATCGACAGTTTCTGAAATCACTGCTTTCGTTTTTGCATCTGGTGATGATCTCATAGTCCCAAAGAGAGGTTATCAAAGGAACACAATAAACTATGAGCTTTTCACTTTCTTTCCTGTTGTCTTCTAAAACAGATCAATGGAGGGGGGTGGGGCGGGGTGGGGGGGGTGGGGCGGGGAGGTGGTGGCGGAGAAGGATTAAGTAAATAAACGAGCGAAGCGCGCCACCTAGTGACCCCCGTGTTCACTGCAGGTGAAGTGCGTGAGAGGAGTGGGTAACGCGATTCAAGTATTGATGGAGTCGCAAAAATCGTTCATTAAGGCAATTTAATCTTTGCTATTAAATGTCCTTTCAATTCATTTGGGATAATTAAGATGCAGTTAAAGTGATTAAATTCTAATTACTTATGCTAGACAAAGACATATTTGTCACGCTAATGCGGTTAACTAAGGACTCAGAAAGAAAGTTAACATTTACTTCAAATGATGCAACTGGAAAAATCAGTTCCTCTTTTCATCATTAATCCAGCGAGCTGGGTGATTATGTAATGGCACTACAAGCTCATTAAATAGGGGAAGTGCTGATTAAAATGACTGCTAGGAGGAAAACCTGAACCAGGAGCACCTCAGCAGTTTGGTTAGCATTCCTAGCAAAATTTCTTGGTGTTCTTTCTCTCCAAGCCCCCATCCCAAAATAATAAACACCTCCTGAGTTTTATCCTGACATTAGAAAAAAAAAAGGATATCTCACAGGAAGCCTTTATTGCCAGCCTACAGACATTGTTAAACCGGAAGATATTTTATTAGTTTATTAATTAATTAATTTATTTTTACAGAGAGAGAGAGAGAGAGCCGCGCGCGCGCTAGTGGGGGAGGGGCAGAGAGAGAGGATCCCAAGCAGGCTCCATACTGTCAACGCAGAGCCTAACACGGGGCCTGAACCCCAAGATCATGACCCTAGACGAAGTCCGACGCGTAACCGACTGAGCCACCCAGGCGCCCCAATCAGCAGACATTTTTAAGTGGTAAATGGATTCTCAGTGTAGGGAGGAGCTAGGCAGATGAGCCAAGGGAGGGCTGGTGAGGGAATTCCCTGAAGTCAACAGCTCCAGAATGAACATATCCATTGAAGGCTTCTGAGGCCACTTTCCTTCACATAAGCACCCTTCCTAGTAAAGCAGTCCTTCTCGTCTCCCTGGTTGCACTTGTACTGCTTTGATTCAAGGGGACAGATTCCTCTGCAGGGGATCATGCCATGCTTGATTGTTATGCACACTCTGAATGGTGCTAAGTACCTCAGCTGCAAATTGGCCTTTTTCAGTATTTTTCTGCGTTCTGATATTATAAATTATTGAATATTAAAGCCATCTGATATTATAAACCATCAAGTTACTGAGGCTATCTTACTATAATGTTCACAAACAGCTCCCAGACTCTTATGATAGCTTAATTATCAATGCTCATAAGAGACAGAGGAATTGAAAAACTGAATTTGAAGTTTGCCTTCCTCACAAAAAGTGACTTATAAAGCCGTGTTTAGCATTTTCGGGGGGGGGGGGGGAATGAAATGATCCAAGGATGAAGATGGTCAGACATAAAATTGAGGATTATTTTCCCCAGGAGATAGGTGTCTTTTAGTACAGTCAAATTTACATACTGACAACTGTAATTGTGGAGGTTGCATTTTCCCCCTATTTATCCCAGTGGAATTCAATATTATCCCTGTTTTCTTCATAAGCAGAGAAGCTAAAATTAGTAAATTCATCAGTCACATAAGTCAAACAACTACCTTTAAAAAATAAATTGGCATTTATTTGGATACTTACAGTTATTTTTAATTTAATAGATCATTTTATGCCACCTTACATTACTAAAACAAATAAAGAAATTAAAATTAAAAACCCTGGACTAAGAATCAAAAGCCCCAGAGACAAGTTCTTGCATTAATTAACTCAGAGAACTTGTCATTTACCCTTTCTGGGGCCTCAGTCTCCTTAAATGTAGAATGAAGGAATTGACTGTAGGGTCCTTTCAGGTCCCACATTCTATGACTGATTGCCTTCTGGATGACTGTGTATCCACAGCAAAGTCTTTTGTCTCTACTTACTGCTCTGTCCCAAAGTCAGGATTCAACATTAGGTGTAAGGCCCAGGGGCCCATCTCTTGGGCAAAGACTCAGGTCAGGCTCTCCTGTCAAACTGTCAGGAGAAAACAACTTACCCAGTCAGGAGTGCTGCCTTCTGGCACAAATATGCTGCAGTTTGAGATTCCTGTCCCCTAATAATACAAGCTGTTGGTGAGGATTTGGATCAACAGGAATTCATACACTGCTGGTTAGGAATGTAAATTGTTACCATTGTTTCAAAAGATAATTTGGCATTGACTTATAAACCTGAACCTACACCTATCCAGTGATTTTACTCTTTGGTATATACCCTAGGTAAACTCACATCTCCAGATGCTCCTGGAGATGTATACAAGACTGTAGCAGCACTGTTCATAAGAGCAAAGAAGTCGGAAACATCCAAGTGTCCATTGACAAAGAGTGCATAAGTTGTAATATATTTATCTAATGCAGTAGTATACTACGATGATATTTTGCACCATATATAGCTATAGCTATATACAGCAGCATAGTTGAGTCTTAGGAACAATGTTGAATTAAGGGGAAAAAAGCTATGGAAGATCACATCAAAGCATTACTACTTTTGGGCACCTAGGTGGCTCAGTCGGTTAAGCATCCATCTTCATTTAGGTCGTGTTCTCACAGCTCCTGAGTTGGAGCCCTGCATCAGGCTCTGTGCTGACAGCTCTGAGCCTTGAGCCTACTTCAGATTCTGTCTCCATCTCTCTCTGCCCCTCCCCTGCTCTCTCTCTCTTAAATATAAATAAACATTTAAAAAAAGAACAATATCACCTTTACAAAGCTCAAAAGCAAGCAATGCTGAACAATTTATTGTTTAGAGATGCATAAGTATATGATGAAGCTATTTAGAAAAAAAAGAGGGGTGCCTGGATGGTTCAGTAAGTTAAAGCATCCGACTCTTGATCTCAGCTCAGGTCTTGATCTCAGGGTTGTGAGTTCAAGCCCCACATTGGGCTCCATGCTGGACATGAAGCCTACTTTAAAAAAATGAAAAAGTGAATAATAAACTCAAATTTCAGAGTGTGGTTACCTCCAGTAGGGGAAGGTCAGAAGATAAGTAGCTTTACAATGCAACTGATGTTTTAGTTCTTTTGTTGGATGCTGCCTTCACAAATGTTCATTTTGTTACTAGGCTTCCTAACTTAAATATACATATTGTTCATGGATGTAAATGTTATTTAATTTTAACATCGGGGAGGAAAAAGATTGATTTTTTTTCTGGTTTCCCAACCCAAACAGCTTGGACCAAACAAATCTCACAGCATTATGGTCATTTACCCTGTTCCTAGCCATGTACTAAATGTCAACCCTCTTAGAAATTATATTCTGCCAACTGTAGACAGGACACAAGAAGTGAAAGAGGATGCCTTAGAGCAACATTGTCTACAGTAGCCGAATTATGGAACCAGCCCAAGTGTCCATCAACTGATGAATGGATAAAGAATATATGCCACACACACACACTCACGCACGCATGCACGCACACACTCAACAGTGGAACATTACTCAGCCATAAAAAAGAATGAAATTTTGCCATTTGCAATGACATGGTTGGAGCTAGAGGGTATTATGCTAAATGAAATAAGGCAGAGAGAGAAAGATAAAAATACCATATTATTTCACTCATATTTGGAATTTAAGAAACAAAACAAATAAGCAAAGGGGGAAAAAAGAGAGAGACAAAGCAAGAAACAGACTCTTAACTGTAGAGAACACACTGATGGTTACCAGAGGAGAGGGTGTGGGTGAAATAGGTGTTGAGGATTAAGGAGGGCACTTGTGATGAGCAACAGGTGTTATATGAAAGTATTGTATCACTATTGTACAGCTGAAACTAATATGACATTGTATGTTAACTGGAATGTGAATAAAAACTTAAAAATAAAAACAAGTGAAAGAGGAAATTTTATTAGATAATGGAAAGAAAGACTTGCTTTTCATTCATTTGAGCACCAGCTACAGCACGTGTGCTCAGTACTGGGGATGGCATATTCAGCCAACTTGTCCCTTAGGACTTACAGTCTAGTGGGAAAGAGAGACAAATAGCTGTTCGTTTCCTTCTTTTTGATTTATGTGTGTGTGTGTGTGTGTGTGTGTGTGTGTGTGTGTGTGTGTGTGTGTCTGCATGCATGCCAAGAGAACTTTGGGGTGTGATGAAAGGACAAGTTTGAAGATCTGGAAAATGAATAGGACTTGGGTCAGAAACGGAAGGGATTACCAGGCAGAGGGAACAGCAGTATGTGCGGAGGCCCAGGCTGAAATGTTTTTGCAGATGTCTTGAATCTGAATTATTATACAGCTGAAAGCTTGTTTCTTCCCTGGCACAGCTGAGTGACATAATACCTTCCCATCAATAACAAAAGTGTTCTCCAAGGCTGTGGTTTTCAGTGCTGGGGAGGAGTGGGCAGAGGGTTTTATATTCCTCTAAGGGAACAAATAAGGTTGGTGGAGGAGAGGTGGGGAGAAAATAGGTGCTGGTTAAAAAGCTTCACAGGTGATTCTAATATAATTACAGGTTGAGAATTAGAACACTTATATGGAGGGTTTAAGGCAAATGACTTTTGTTTTTGCCCCTTTATTTACCATTTTTCTGGAATAATCTATAGTTCCATAGTTTTATATTTGTAGACAGATAGAGATATAATACATAGTGGAATGAAGTCAGCTGTGTGCTTTTGAAAACAAACTTGAGTGAGATCGTAGGAGAATAACAATAGCAAGGAACTAGCTGGGAGGTGGGGTGAAATAGATGATGAGGGTCTGATTGTATGTCATCGTCAGCAAAGGTGGAGAAAACGGGTAGGCAAAACTTGAGAGATATATCAAAAGTAGAGAAGACATCGTGGAGAACAAAAATGAGAGAGGAACTGACTCCTATGGTTCTGGTTTGGGAAGCTGGTGCTTGGATACACCATTAGCCCTACAGGGTGGCTGTGTTGATGTAAATATAAAGATACAACATTTCAGAATAGCCCACCCACTCAAGCATATTCTTAAGAGAGGTGGGCTCTCTGGCCTCCACACAGATTTGAGATGTAAAATCAAGTAGTCCTCACAGGAACATGTTACTGAATGGGGAAGACATGATGTTAGCATGCTAGTGAGGTGAAGATTGTAGGTTCAGTCCTTTAGGTCTGGTTTGTATTTCCCAGTGTTGGTGGGCAGTGATAGGTACTTTCATTCCAACCAGCTGCCTACCATTGGGCACACAAGAACCATGAAGAACGAGTGCCAAAGGTTAGCCCAAATCTGTTCCTGCTGGTAGAGAAACAAAAGCATGGGGCACCTGGATGACTCAGTCAGTTAAATGTCCAACTTTGGATCAGGTCATGATCTCATGGTTGGTGAACTTGAGCCCTGCATCAGGCTCTGCACTGACAGCTCAGGGCTTGGAGCCTGCTTCAGATTCTATGTCTCCCTCTCTCTCCGCCCCTCCCCCACTGGCGCTCTGTCTCTCTCTCTCTCTCTCTCTCTCTCTCTCTCTCTCTCTCTCTCTCTCTGTAATCCTGTGTAACACTGGTCAGGAGCCCTGTGTCTATAAGTGAAGACAACAGAGGAGGGTATAGAAGCACAGGTGTATTGGAGGGCAGACAGGTACTGGCAAGTATTGGTTTTTGTCACTTTCACCAGAATGCAAATTTTGCTTTTCTAAAACTAGTCTAGTTTACACAGTTGTTCCCCCATGAGCCCCCAATTTTTTAAATAATTGTTTTTAATTAATAAATGTTTATTTTTGAGTATGTTCTATGGGCACATTGTGTTTTAAAAGTTAAACAACATGGTGGGGCGCCTGGGTAACTCAGTTGGTTAAGCATCCTCAGTGACCTGATTTTGGCTCAGGTCGTGATCTCATGGTTCATGAGCTCAAGATGCGAGATGCGTTGGGCTCTGAGCTGACAGTGTGAAGTCTGCTCGGGATCCTCTCTCCGCCTCTCTCTCTGCTCCTCCCCTGTTCAAGTGTGCATGCACGCGCACTCTTTCTCAAAATAAATACATAAACTTTTAATTGCTTGATTAACAAAAGTTAAACAACATAGAAAGATATACAGAGAAAACCAAGTTCTCCTGCTAATCTATTCCCTCAGTACCCAATCCCCCTGCCCTAGAAACAACCCTTGTTACCAGTTTCTTGTGTATCTTTTAGAGATAGTCTATGGCTTTTCAACTGTGTGAGCATGCATGTACATGCCTGTGCATGTGTGTGTGTATGCATGTGTATCCCTCTTTTAAAATAATCAAGGACCTCTTCCCTCTTCCAAATAACTTTCTGGGAAAAAGATTGAATGCTTCTTGCTTCCTTTATTCTGCTCTTTTGACTGACAGTTGCCTTCCTGTAAATATATTTATATGCCCAGCAAGGTACTGCCCAGTGCAAGTATCTGAACACTGAAATTAAGGACTAGCACCAGGAGGGTGACCACCCTTCTGGGTATATTGAAAGTGGTATCAAGTGTTTCATTAAAGTGCTTTAATCCAGTTCTTTTATGAAAGACAACTTAATTTAGGAAAGTTGTTCAAAATTTAAGCTTATGTAAATATATGCTATCTACCACCCAGCCTCCCTATTTTAAAGTAATATAACACCCAGATGCAGCTACTATATCATTTTAGAACACTGCCTTCAATAGAATGATAGAGGTTTTTAATCAGTTAATTATTGTACTGTATATATATTTAATTTTAGACCCTGGTTTTGTCATGGCATAACCCTAGTAAACATTTTTACTATTTGTTGCATACCTACCATGTCTAGGCACCCTCTATCTTTTTATAATTTTTTATAATTTCATTTTTTAAATAATTTTGTAAACTTTTTATAATTTAAATTTTTTATAATTTCATTTTTAATTCCAGTGCTCTAAAAGAATAACTTCTTTGTAAAAGAAAATGTTATTCAAGAAAAGAAGATGACAAGGGGTGGACTGGCTGGCTCAGTCGGTGGAGCGTGTGACTCCTGATCTGAGGGTTGTGAGTTCAAGCCCCACACCGGGTGTGGAGATGGCTTAAAAATAAAATCTTTAAAGAAAAAAAGAAAGAGGGGTGCCTGGGTGGCTCAGTCTGTTGGGTATCCAACTCTTAATTTTGGCTTGGGTCATGATCCCAGGATTGTGGGATGGAGCCCCACATCAGGCTCCACGCAGGCAGGGAGCCTGCTTGGGATTCTTTCTGTCTCTCCCTCTGCCCCTCTCCCTTGCTTGTGCTCTCTCACTCTCTCTCTAAAATAAAAAAAAAAAATTAATCTTTATAAAAAAAGAAGAAAAAAGATGACAAGAATCACCCATAACACCCCCCACACAGAGATAACCCACCTTTTAAAGAATATTCTTCTAATCTTTTCTCAATGGGATGATACATACAAACTATTTTATAGCTTTTAAAATTAAAAACTCCCATATTATTACATTTATGGTAGAACATTCAAAAATACATAAAAGAATAATGGAGACAATAAAAATTCCTGATAATTCCATCATCCCTCCCCCCTCCCAAATACCTCATGACTAGCATTCATTCATTTAACAGATGTGAATAGATAAGGTGTTTATGATTTGCAGGACAGCAGAGATCAACAGAGAAAAACAAAGACAGTTCCTTCTACTCCTAGAGCACTCTATGTCAGAAAATATTACACATTTTGTGTTTTATAGCTATGCTGTCATTTAAGCAATCCCCTATTTTTGGACACTTGGGTTGGTCCATAAATTGATTGGGTAAGCATAAATTTATATGACTTTATTATACCTTAAATAAAGTATCATAACTGATATAAACTTTCTGACAACCTTTTCTATCACTGTACATTCAGTGATTTTAGGGGTTTTTGTTTGGCTTCGTTTTTTTCAATTACTAAGGAATGACACAGCAGTCAGCCACATTATACATAAAACTTTACTAAATATCTGTTTTATTCCTTCAAACTTAATTTGTAATTATTAAAGTAATACATGCAGGATGTAGAAATTTTGGAAAATACGAAACATTATAAACAATACAACAGAGTCAAATTATCCATCCCATAATCCAGAATGATACCTGGGTATAGTTTTGTTTCCCTCTGGGTTTTTAAAAGTACAAAAATAAAGATACATTAAAAATTTTTATTTTTCACAAAATTGAGCTCATAGAGAATTTAAAATTGAACATATTTCAGTGGCATTAAATATTATCCAAAGCTTGATTTTAAACATTTTTCTTTGGAAATTATTTCACAAATTTTAAAAGGTACAAAAATAAAATGGTACCAAGAACATCCATAAATCATTTTCCCAATTGTTAGCAGGACCCACTGACCAGTTGTTTACATTTTACCCCACTTGCTTAAATGTACACACATGCTCAAGCACTCATACTCCCACTCTGTGTCTGTCTGTCTGTCTCTCTCTCACATATACACACACACAGACATTTTTTTCCATGAACCATTTGAGGTTAAGTTATAAACATCTGGTCTCTTTCCCCTAAATACTTGAGTGTATTTCCAAGAGCACAGCTATTCCCTTATGCAGCTACACTTCACTTTTGTCAGTTGACCCAGTAATGTCCTTCATAGCATTGTTCTCCTCCAAGACAGAATCCAGTCTCAGGCTGAGCTGTCTCATATCTCCTTTTTTTTTTCTTTAATCTGAAACAATTCCACAGCCTTACTTCACCTTTTATAGCATTGACATGTTTGAAGCATACAATCCCCACTTTATTTTGTGTTTGATATTTCCTCGTGATTGGATTGAGGGGATGCTTTCTTACCCAGAAAGCTGCATGAGTGAAGTGTGTCCTCTCAGAGGATCACATCTCGAGGCCACAAAGTCTGTCTGTCCCTCACCTAACTGGTGAGTTTATTTTGATCACCCAGCCAAGCTGTTGCCAAGTTTCTCCGCTGTATAATTACAGTTGTGTTTTTTTTTTTCTTTCTTACAACTAATAAGCAATCTGTATAGAGACACTTTAAGGTCATGCAAATAACCTTGTTTAAAAAATTCCCCTTAGATTTGGCTTCTACTGATTCTTGCCTGATCTATTGTTTATCACAATGCTTTTATTTTTTAATTTTTTTAATTTTTTTTTAACGTTTTATTTATTTTTGAGACAGGGAGAGACAGAGCATGAACAGGGGAGGGTCAGAGAGAGGGAGACACAGAATCCGAAGCAGGCTCCAAGCTGTCAGCACAGAGCCCGACGCGGGGCTCGAACTCACAGACCGCGAGATCATGACCTGAGCTGAAGTCGGCCGCTTAACCGACTGAGCCACCCAGGCGCCCCTCACAATGCTTTTAGAATGATATTCCATCTCCAGCATTCCTGCCATATTTAGCAGCCAGCTCTCAGCTTTCTTCCATGAGCAAGAGCTCCCTTCAATTTATTACTGATGTAGCTTCAGACATTTCCCCCACACACACACTGGTTTATAATTCATTACTGTACTCACCTATTTCAGTGCGCAAATTATCCCAGACTTGACCAGTGGGAGCACCTTTGACCTGCCTTCTATGTTCTCAGGACATTCTTCCAACTATTTTTTTTTTTTTAAACTTTCTGGTGTTATAATAAGATGGACCAACCCCGTCTATTACCTACCCTGTTCTACTCCTAGAATCTGCCATTTTAATGAGCCCTGGTATATTTTGGTGGGGAATGATATTAGCGACCAAAAAGTCCTAGGTGTGGGGTTTGGCTCCTAGGGTGACTTTGCTATGGGATCATTCAGAAAAATCCAGGAAATATATGCATGTATATTTACACGCACACACAAATGTACATACACGCTCATACATATGTTATATATGTGTATACATAAACATGCTTATGTATGTACTTTTTAAATCATGAGTTCACACCAATACCTGCACATCCAATTACAATATATACCCATAGGATTTTTTCTTCCTTCTCCCACTCTGTATTTGTACAGGCATTCCTTGGAGATATTGTGGGTCCAGTTTCAGACCTCTGCAGTAAGACAGATACTGCAATAAAGTGAGTCAAGTGAATTATTTGGTTTCCTAGTGCATATAAAAGTTATGTTTATGTTACACTATAGCTTATTTTTTAAATATACTTTTTGGGGCGCCTGGGTGGCTCAGTCGGTTAAGCGGTGGACTTCGGCTCAGGTCATGATCTCACGGTCCGTGAGTTCAAGCCCCGCGTTGGGCTCTGTGCTGACAGCTCAGAGCCTGGAGCCCGTTTCAGATTCTGTGTCTCCCTCTCTCTCTGACCCTCCCCTGCTCATGCTCTGTCTCTCTCTGTCTCAAAAATAAATAAACGTTAAAAAAAAATAAATATACTTTTTATTTTATCTGAGAGAGCATGAGCAGGGGAGAAGGGCAGAAGGAGAGTGGGGAGGGAGGGATGGAGAGACAGAAAGAGAGAGAGAGAGAGAGAAAGAGAGGGAGAATCTTAAGCGGACTCCATGCTCAGCATGGTGCTCCATGCAAGGCTTGGTCTCACAGCCCTGGGATCATGACCTGAGCTGAAATCAAGAGTTAGATGCTCAACTGACTGATCCACCCAGGTGCCCCAACTATAGCCTATTAAGTGTGAAATAGCATTATGTCTAAAAAAGGTGCAAACCTTGATTAACAATACATTATTGCTAAAAAATGTGAACCATCATCTGAACTTTAGCAAGTCATAACCACTGATCACAAATCACCATAACAAATGTAATGAAAAAGTTTGACATATTTTAAGAATTACCAAAGTGTGACACAGAGACACAGAGTAAATGCTGTTGGAAAAATGGCACCAATACACTTGATCCATGAGAGTTGCCATAAACCTTCAATTTGTAAAAAAAATAAAAATAAAAATAAGTAAAAATAAAAATAAAGCAATATCCACAAAGCACAATGAAACATTGCATATCCCTTCCTCTACAGTGAGAACCCGGCACCCATAACATCTCTATTTTTGTTTTTCTCTCCCCCACCCACACTTACTCATTTACTCAATCGTATCATAACATCTAAAGTAATTTCACCCATACCCATAAAATAAACAAATCTGCTATAAAAATTTTTGTTAGGGTTTATTTTCAATTCTTCCCCCATACATATGCCCCAGCATCCCTTGGGAACTTGTTAGAAAAAGGCCTACTGATTCAGTCCTGATTCAGAAACCCTGTGGTAGAGCCCAGTGTTTTTATAAGCTCTGGAAGTGATTCTAAACCTAAAGTTTGAGAGGCATAGCTGGAAATGTGCACCATGGGTTTATGATATGTGTGTGTGTGTGTGTGTGTGTGTGTGTGTGTGTGTGTGTGTGTGAACACACATAACCATGCATTATTATGTAAAGTTATACTTTAAACATATCTTAAAATAGGGGAGCCTGAGTTAAGCATCCAACTGTGGCTCAGGTCATGATGATTTCATAGTTTGTGGGTTTGAGCCCCTCATCAGTCTCTGTGCTGACAGCTCAGAGCCTGGAGCCTGCTTTGGATTCTGTGTCTCCCCCTCTTTCTGCCCCTCCCCCACTCATTCTCTCTCTCTCTCTCTCTCTCTCTCTCTCTCTCAAAAATAAATAAACATTAAAAAAACATATTTAAATATAAAACAGGTCTAGTGCAGACAAATAGAGGTTCTTCTGTCACAGCATGGGTGTGAGGGTGTAATGTAAAAGAAAATAAACACCGTAGCTCTATTTTCTCTTCCTGGTGCCAGCCCAGGAGGATAATCAGGAGGCAGAGAGGGAGGGTGAGTGTGAAGTACCCTAACCTGCCAGAGGGGGTGCCCTCCAATTCCACAGCTGTCTCCCCTCTGAAGTAGACAACTGAGAGTACAGTCAAGATGGAGGAGGTGCAGTCGGTGCTGAAAAGGCTCACACCTGTTCCCCCTGTTTTCCCCTAACCTCCTCTTTCTTGAGAATCACGATATAAATCCCTCTGCCTCCAGCACTGAACACATGGATGCTTCTGCCCTAACTCCCTACATACTCACTTCTCCTCTACGGATTTTTATGACAGTCAACATACCTGGGTTTTTCAGGGACAACTTCATGGTGGAGAAAGGGAAAAGAGTTACCTGGACCTTCCCTGGCCCCAGTGGAAGATCCTACCAACCAGGCTTTCCTAAACCTAAAATCAAAAGGCATCACCTGCTGCTTTTCTTAAAATGCAGATTCCCAGGCCACTTCTAAAATTCTGATTGGGTCAGTCTGTAGTCTTGACAAATGTGTGGAGTGATTCTTTTGACCTTCGCAAGTTCTGAAATACTGGCCTAGGAGCAAGCGGCTGTCCAACTTGGGCATCTGAATCACCTGGGAAGTTTGTTTGAACTGTGTATTTGTGAATCCCGTTTTCTCAGAGAATCGAATTCAGTAGGGATAAGATGAGGTTCTGGAGTGTATTTTGAACAAACCTCCTCTTCATGTGCCCAGGTGATGCTGATGTATTTGGCCCACAAACACATCAGTTAGAATTTCTTCTCTGGACTCTAGACCCTGCTTACTTGGCGTGTGGTCAGAGACCAGCAGCTAGGCATCACCTGGAGCTTGTTTCTTTTGCAGACTCTTAGGCCGCACCCAGAACAGCTGAATCATAATCTTCACAAGATGTCCAAATGATTCAAGTTTGTACACCAAGTTTGAGAAACACTGATGTAGAGTACTGGTTCTTAACCTGACTATGTATATGTTAGAATCACCTTGGGAGCTTTCAAAAATCTCAGGGCTGGGCCTCTGCTAGACTGAATAAGTTAGTATCTCTGGAGATGGGTTTCAGGCAGCAATGTTTTTGAAGTTTCTCAGGTGATTCCTATTTATAACCAAGGCTAGGAACTTCTGAGGATCCTTCTAGACTCTCCCACTGCAAAATTCAGGCCAGAATGGAGACCCAGGGTGGAAGGAATGACACCTCTCACTCTTCAATCAAAGGTCTCCCGGGGCGCCTGGGTGGCTCAGTCGGTTGGGCATCTAACTTCAGCTCAGGTCATGATCTTATGGTCCGTGAGTTCGAGCCCTGTGTCGGGCTCTGTGCTAACAGCTCAGAGCCTGGAGCCTGCTTCCGATTCTGTGTCTCCCTTTCTCTGACCCTCCCCCGCTCACACTCTGTCTCACTCTCTCTCTCAAAAATAAATAAACATTAAAAAGAAAATTTTTTTTTAAAAAAAGTTCTCCCAACAGCCAGAGGTCCTACACAAAAAAATCCAATGATTTGGCAGTTACCAGAAGTAAAAGAAACAAAATGATATTTCATTTCACCTTATATGTAAATCATTCTTCATCTGAGTTTTTCAACCCTTGATTTGACTGCATCCCTGTATTTGAGGGATGTATGGACCAGTCACCACCCAGACTTAGCAAAGACAGACACAGCATGTTTCTGTCCTCTGATAACCAGTGTCCCCACCTGAGCATTTTATCTGGGTGAGGCTGATAAACTTGTTCAGCTTGTTTCAATGCTACTCCCAGCTTGTTTCAATGCTTCAGCCCAAATTCAGCCCCTCTGCATCTTCTGCTCTTCCACTCTGTTACTACAGTCCCCTCCTTACCTGGCCCTGACCTACCTTCTGACTCGGTCATAAGAGTAATGGCAGTGCTCCCTCTCACTCTCTCTCACTCAAAAAGAGAGAGAGAGAGAGAGAGAGAGAGAGAGAGAGAGAGAGAGAGAGAGAGAAAGTCAACCTTTATGGGGTGCCTGGGTGGCTCAGTGGGTTGAGCATCTGACTCTTGATTTTGGCTCAAGTCATGATCCCAGGGTCATGAGATTGAGTCCCACGCTCAGTGTGGACCCTGTTAAGATTTTCTGTCTCCCCCCCCCCACCCTCTCTGCCCCTCTCCTCCTCCTCTCTCTCTCTCTCTCTCTCAAAAAAAAAATTGGAGGTTATTTTTGAAGGAATTCCATTTTAGAACTTTCAATTGCTGTGAATATTATAAAGTATTATACATGGCTATTGATTAAAGAAATAGGATCAAAAAATTAAGACTTGCAATTCACAATAGGCCTATATGAGATAATAACACATCATAAGCGTGAAATTCATCAGGTCTACCATTTGTTTTGACTTTTAGAGGAATCAGCATCATAACTAGGGCATGAATATCACTTGTTTCCAATTATTAGGGTCTAAACCATTGAGGGGCTCCTTAAGATGAGGGATACCGATATAGTAAAATTCCAGTGGGTCAGGCATAAACAGAAGTTTAGGAATTTAAAA
The DNA here is from genome assembly GCF_046562875.1 of Panthera onca. Taxonomy (NCBI): domain Eukaryota; kingdom Metazoa; phylum Chordata; class Mammalia; order Carnivora; family Felidae; genus Panthera; species Panthera onca. Next base: position 51,416,377 of record NC_138344.1, read on the forward strand.
ATCAGAATCCCTGAGGCAGTGTTTCAGAGAAAAGAGCCATGTTACTAACTGAATGAGCAGGTACAAGACAGCGGTGTTGCTTCCCGCTGGTTCCTTTGAAGCTGCAATGCAGGGAAAGAGTATCGTGGAGGGGAGGGTCAGGTACTGGGTATTTCTTCCTGTGAGTGTCAAAAAGCTTGAGCTTGTGCTCAGGAAAATGTGTGTGTGTGTGTGTGTGTGTGTGTGTGTGAGAGAGAGAGAGAGAGAGAGAGATTGTCCATGCCCAGCAAGAGGACAAAGCAAGTCTCACAGGGATATGTATGAAAATGTATTCATTCAATGAGGATACTCAAGTCACCTTTCTGGTTCAGGTTCAGCCAGTACTGGAGGGAACACAGAACAAAAGGGAGAAGACAAATTTTGTGGGGAGAAAAACTAAGATAGTCTAGAACCACACAAAAAAGGCTGTTTGAGGGGCCACAGAGAGCAAAGGCTTGTGTGATTCCCTAGTGCCCTCCTGGTTTGTGTCTGAGGAATACCTGAGCCACATCTCCTCATCTCCTCCAGTACCATCACAGGGCCCTGCACAGGCTGGAATCCCGGCTCCACCGTGGTAACCTCAGGACAGTCCCTGAACCCCTAAACCTCAGGTTGCCCATTTGTAAACTAGAGATAATAATAGTACCTACCTCCCATAGTTGTTGAGAGGCTCTGTAAGGTGATACATGTGCAGAGTTTAGCACAGGGGAAGCAGCCACGCGTTTCAGATGATCCTGTTCCACTTCTCCCAAGCACAGGCAGCCTCTGCCTTCCTGGGATCATGAAGTCCAATAGCCTCACCTGTTGGGCCATAGCCTATTGAGTTTTACCTAGAGAAGAGAGGTGGATAGAAATATTTCATATGCTGACTCCAGAAGGACTCCAGACAGCAGAAGCCTGGAAAGACGGTCTCTGTCCTAGATGGCTCTGTTAAAGAAGCAAACCAGGTGGGGTAAGGAGAGGTTCAGGTGACTTTTCCAACCAGAATTTGTGTGGTTTTTAAAAAATTTTTAATGTTTATTCATTTTTGAGAGACAGAGCATGAGAGGGGAGGGGCAGAGAGAGAGAGGGAGACACAGAATCTGAAGTAGGCTCCAGGCTCTGAGCTGTCAGCACAGAGCCTGATGCGGGGCTTCAACTTGTGAACTGTGAGATCATGACCTGAGCCGAAGTCAGACGCTCAACTGACTGAGCAACCCAGATGACCCTCGAACCAGAATTTGATAGGGCACATTCTCCCACCTTTAGCTGCTCCCCAGCTGCTCCACTGGGTCAGCTCAGTTTCCTCTAGCTTCCTTTCAAAACCCATATCCACATGAAGATAGCTGTCCCCTGCCCCTCTGCATCCCTATCAAAACTAGTTTCCCTCTCCCAGGCCAGAGTGCGTGTACTGTCCCTGTAAAGCCGAATTCCCTCTGTGTCCTCTCCTGTGCTGCTCACTCTCCTGGATGGGCTCACTGTAATCCTTTCAGCCGTAGCAAAACAGGTCTGATAACTGGCTGCTGCCCACTGGCCCACTGCTCCTGTATTGGCTCACCTTGGCTGTGGGTTCCCTGGGCTCCCTTTCACCAGCTGTTTCTGCCCATTTAACCATTCTGGAAGAAGTTTTGATGATGTGTCCATTGTGCTGACATCTGCCTCCAGGGCACAGTGGGTTGAAAGTTCCCCCACCCAATCAGCTGTGTGCCCATAGACAAGTCACCTAGCCTCTCTGACATTGTTTCTTCATCTATAGAGAAAGAAGTAATACCCATTTCTGCCTCACTTGAATTTTGTGGGGATCACCTAGGAAGGTTCAATGGTGATGTTTTAAGCACTGTAAAGCAAGAAACAGGGGTGAGTTATAGGGATCATTTCTGGCTGGGAATGTCTGCAGGTTTCTATTAGACCTTCCACGTGCATGCCCAGAAGAGTTTCCACTGGTGCTCTGGCTACCCGCAAACTCACAGACATAAGCAAAGCTAGCCTGTGTCCAGCAGGGTATACTGATTGGCTCTACCTCCCTCTGCTGGGCATCACAGTTTCCAGACAATGTATGCAGGAGTTCACTTCCTGTGCAAAGGCTGCCCTTGACCCCAGCAGCTGGAACTCACTGGAATTGCTTTTTAAATTACACACCATGCATCATTCTGTGTCCTCTAAATCTTCCAATTAAAAAGCTACATCAGTCCAAAAACAACTGGGAGCGTGGATTATAAAAATATGCATAATATAGCAAAATAACTCAAGGCAAGGCAGATAACATTACGACCCAGTACTCCTGGAGTCTGAGCTATAATTCAGAAGCTGTTGTGGCCTGTACTCTAGTTGTTTGAGCTCCACAGTGTAGGTATTGGCCTGTTCAAATGGGCTCGGAAACCTGCCACATTCACTTCCATAGTTTCCCTTTTTATTTATTTTTTTAAAATATTTACTTATTTTTGAGACAGAGAGTACACACGGGGAAGGGGCAAAGAGAGAGGGGGACAGAGGATCTGAAACAGGCTCTGCACTAATAGCATAGAGCCCAAAATGGGGTTCAAACTCACAAACCATGAACTCATGACCTGAGCCAAAGTCGGACGCTCAACCAATTGAGCCACCCAGGCACCCCAATAATTCCCCTTTTTATATCTCTCCCAACCACTATCTTCTTTTACTGAAATCTGTTTTATTTGCATTCTTGCTCCTCCACATAGAGTCTGCCTTGAAAAGCAGCTTCAGCCATCAAGAGAGGGTCTTTGGGGGCTCAGTAGATATGAGGAGCCGACCCCTGCTTGTCCTTGCTGTAGTTCAGAAGAGGCAGACAGGGAGTGATAACAGAGGACTCACCCTGTGTACATGCTCAGCTACTTCTTTCGTGAATAATTTTATTAAGATATAATTTATATGGTATACAAATCACCCGTTTAAAATGTATAATTCAGTGGTTTTAGTATACTCACAGAGCTGTGCAACTATCCCCACAACCAGTTCTAGAATCTTTTCATCACCTGCCCCAAAAAGAAACCCTATACCCATGAGGAGTTACTGGTATTTCCTCCTACCACCCACTCAGCTTTAGGTAACCACCAACCTACTTTCCGTCCCTGTGGCTTTGCCTATTCTGGCCCAGCTGCTTTTTTACCCTTTCTTGGCTTCCCTGAAGCCCCAAGCTCCCCTGAGCAGAGTATGCAGGGATGAAGGTGGGTTGAAGGGTTGAGTATGCAGGGATGAACGTGGGCAAGCCCATCAGAAATCTGGGTAGAATTTTGGGGTGTGCTTTTATCTTACCAGTGCACCCCACCTGACCCTGGAGCCTCAAGGGGCCTGAGGGCCTGAGCAGCTGCCTGCATTCTCCTCCAAACCGAGGCCAGACCTCCTGTGAATGACAGGGGGCATCACAGGGTCACCTGCTCAAGAATACTCTGCCTTGCAGGTTGTGGATTTCGGCCCCAGCATTGGCCTTTAGGGCAAAGACACTGGGTCTCTAGCAGGCCCCTATTAAAATGCCACACCGTCCTGAGATGGCAAGGCAATTTCATGGTGCCCTGGAAATTTCAGCTTTTCCCTTTACTTCTCTCTGACCCATCTCCCTTGGGGTCCTGTTAGTATGGCAGACACTTGGGCAGTTGTTTGGAGGGAGAAGATATTTTGCCATAGCACAGGGTAGACATACAGTCCTCCTTCAATGTATTACATTCAGACCACCAAATGAATCCAATTTGAACCCGCCAGGCCTGGTTCTTTCACCCTGCCTCTCTGGGGTTCTCCATCCAGACATCAAGGCTAAAACTGCCCTCCCCGTAGGTTAAGTGCCTAAATTTCATTCAGCCTATCATATGTAGTCCTCATAGTGCATTGCCGAGACTTAGTAATGCCTCTAAAGTGACAGACGCGTGATTTGTTTCTCATTTGGCCCCATTCCCATTTTATTCTATCAGATAGGCATGACTGCTTAGAAGTGAGCCCTCAGTCCTGATTTTCATTTGTGTGTATGTGCATCTACCCCCCGCCTCTGCCACAACACTTAGTCCTTCTTAGTAAAACTAAGGTAAGCTAGACTTTTCCTTTTAAAAAAAAAAAAATTTATTTTGAGAGAGAGCAAGAGGGCACGCACAAGGATATGTGTGTGTGGGAGAGAGAGAGAGAGAGAGAGAGAGAGAGAGAGAGAGAGAGAGAGAATCCCAAATAGGCCCCACACTGTCAGCACAGAGCATGATGCAGGGCTCGATCTCATGAACTGTGAGATCATAACCTAAGCCGAGATCAAGAGTCAGTCACTTAACCAACTGAGCCACCCAGGTGCCCCAAGCTAGAATTTTCTGAAGGACTTTTACAAAGTATGTCTAAGAATAACACAATTTATGAAGCCCAATTTTCTTTCTTTCTTTCTTTTTTTTTTTTTAGTAAGTCAGTCAATACACGTTTATGGAGCCAGGCATTGTTCTGGTACCCAAGATGCAGTAGTGAATAAGAAGAGCCTACTTATTAGTGGCAGGGGTGATGGGTGATGTAAGTTTCTATCCAGGCATCAGTTCCTATCAAATGCAAGACTCTGTGCTTCTGAAGCTCAATTTTCTGATCCTATCTGATAATATCATTTACCATACATGCAGGTCTTATTCCCCTTCCCACCTCACTGGAAGGTGTTCTGCCCAACGATCTTCTCTCTTTAATCCCTCGGCCACCTCTGCCTGTCAGGAGTGAGATGGAGGTAGTACTGGTACGTGGGTGGTCTGACAAAAGAGAGGGCATGGACTGGAAAGATTGCCCAGCTATCCCTAGTGTGAACAGTTTCAATGCTCACACTTGTGCAGGTGCCCATTAATGACATAGAAACCCATAGTCCTGAACAGGGTCTGTACTGCCTGCTGCTTCCCTCTGGAGTGATGTAGAAAGCCATTTACAGGGGCGCCTGGGTGGCGCAGTCGGCTGAGCGTCCGACTTCAGCCAGGTCACGATCTCGCGGTCCGTGAGTTCGAGCCCCGCGTCAGGCTCTGGGCTGATGGCTCGGAGCCTGGAGCCTGTTTCCGATTCTGTGTCTCCCTCTCTCTCTGCCCCTCCCCCATTCATGCTCTGTCTCTCTCTGTCCCAAAAATAAATAAAAAACGTTGAAAAAAAAAATTTAAAAAAAAAAAAAAAAGAAAGCCATTTACATACATCAAGTCATAGAGTTGCACCTTGAAGAGACTATAAGTCATTAGTCCAATCCCTTCATTGTACAGTTAAGGAACCTGGACCCAGCTTGGTTAAATGACTTAATCCAGACATTCGACTAATTGATGACAGAGTCAGAGCAAGAGCCCAAAGCTTCTGACGACTAGTGCAATGCTTTTTATAAAACCTTCCTCCCTCATAGATGGATAAGATGGAGTATACATTGACTATACCTGGACCCACAGTACACTCTCAGTAAGCACATGTTGAAACATACACAAGAAGGTAGCCTTATTCCAGTACACAATTTCATCCGATGTGAGCAGCCAACTCTGGGACAAATTATCAAGAAAGTCAGGAAGCAAGTTAAATAAATTGTCCTACAATTTTCACGAAAATGTAGCAACCCAGTAAAAATATAAGCTGCAATGGTTTAATGGCTCAGAATCCTAGGAGGGCAAATGCTTACCTGTTCTCAATGTCTGTGGTCCTGGTTGCTGTAAATATTTTAACCTCCAGAGCTCATAACATTTAGAAGTCAAAGCAACTAGGAGGAATGTGAGTTTTTGTTTATCACGTTCATTCAGATGAACGCAGATCTGGATTATTTGCAGAACTGGCTGATGATCCTGCAGAGCTATTACTTGCTGTTTTTGAGAAGCCATAAGGTGAGAGGAGATGTGCTACAAAGTCAATATAGTGGCTATATATTCTAAAAGACAAAGTAAGGTTGCGTTGGAAATTTTTTAACAGAGGTGATAATAGACTTTGGAAACCAGGAGAGACACTGCAGCCATGCATTAATTGACTCACAGGGATTTTGAGTCCACAGAGGCCTTGAAGCATAGTCTGCTCATTTAAAGAAGGAAGAAAAAAAGATCAAGTGACGTGTCCAAGTTCATGCAGCAGACTAGAGGCAGAGCAAATATTCCAACCTACTGTGTAAATTCAATATTTATACTTGTATCATAACTGAAGAAGAAAATTAATTTGCACACATCTGGAATACTCCCTTAAGGGTTTATAGTTTTAATAATCACTTCAACATATATTGTCTTATTTAGTGATTATTTTAATCCTGTGATGAAAGAAGGCCATTGTTATGTTTTGCACCTGGGTGAGCTAAGACTCAAAGAAAGTGAGGGACTTGTCCAAGATCACACATCTACCATTGGTCAGAGCTGGGACTTGAGCTGTGTCCTGAGCCCATGTTCATCTACAAAGTTATCTTATAAATGTATCTGGTTTTATAAATGTCTTCCAGGCCAGTATGTCTGTGCCCACATGCTCCTAGACAAATTTTTGGCAGACTTTTGCATAACTCAGTCAGCACTTTAGATACTGTGAAGTCCTTTCTGTCATTAAATCAGGAAACTGGATACAAGTTGATGAAGGAATGCTTGGCCAACAGCAGATTCTAAGATGTTACTGTCTACCATGCTTTATAGAGTATGTTCCAAGACAGGGTCTCTTAAACCCTATGTAGTCAAGGGCTAGTTGTTTGTTTATAATTTTCATCTGTCCTGGAACAATAGTTTTGATAATACAATTAAAAATGTATTACTAGGACAATAATAATACACTTGAATATTGTAGCAATACCAAACTGCCATGAAAATTTCTAACTGCTTCTTCTCAATTTTCTGTCCTGATCTTCCTGCGGGTCAGTGGGAGTTCACAGACCAGTATGGGCCTGCCAACCACATTTTGAGAAACACTGTTCTAAGTAATGCCATTCCTGAGAGAAAGTCCCTGAATAAAGAGCTCCTTAATCAAAGAAGCTTGGGAGACCCCGTAAGTATCAGTGCACATTAGTATATTAAATTGGGGGAGACCCCCAAGTGTCAGTGCACATTAACATATAAAGGCTCTAAGAAGTCCTGCATTTAAAAAGCTTTTTTAATCCTTAATTACTCACTAGTTCCCAAACTGACCTCAATAACTCAGGTTATTGTTATTGGATACCTTTCAACATCCTGTAGAATTCATATTTCTTGAAATACAGTTGGCTCAGTCTTGCCAACTATGGGCAAAGCACAGGTCCCAGGCATGCCTAAAATGAGAGCCTCTGTCTTTTACCCATATCCTCATGTTCTGCCTTTAAAAAAAAATAATTCTTTACCATCTTTTATTCTTGTAGCACCCAAAGTCATGCTCTGCCTTTTACCATCTCTCATGCCTACTTCTGCCTCCCACTTAGTACTCACTGTGGGTGACCTTGCCCACAGAGAAGATCAAAGTCTCCTAGGATAGCCCCCACTACACTTTGCCACTGCATCCTGCAAATACACCAGCTGTGCACCTTCATAAAAGTGACTCACGACAGGTCATCTTCCTCTTCAACACTACCTTTCACAAGCAATAAGTACCTTCTTCCCTTTAATCCATTTCTATGATAAATACTTATCTATTTTTAATGGAAACTATATAGCTAAACAAGAAGTATAACTTTCACATAAAACACATGCAGTGGTTTTCCCTGAGCAGCAGTATCTCTTGTCATGCCTCACTCTCATTCCTCTCCTCTTGCTCCCTCCCTTGCACACTGTGTGGACTCTCATGACCTCCATTTGGTAGTCTCCAGGGTAATCTCTACCCTGAAATGTATTCCATGAAAATCTCAAAGCATTTCTCTCATTCATATTCTCTTAACAGTCTTAACAATTGTAGTTCTGTAGAGCCTTCCTGAAGCATGATTTTACTTCTGTGGGTTGTTCCTCCTAGCCTTAGTTAAGGTCACCCAGTGAGCCTCAGCAAGCTTTAGTCCACTTTTTATTCTACTGATATCTCTGCATTCTTATTCACAGAGTTCTCTGCAGATATACCACATTCACTGAGTCATAGCCACCCCTCTACAATACTTACCCTTCTATCCAGGCACTATACCAGCATGCCCTAGATATACAGAATGAGACAGCCAGGTGCCCTGCTCCTGGAATATCTCACTTCCCAGGTTCTGGCATTGTGACATCTGTAATGCTTGAGAGTTCAGGGAGGAAACTTCCAAACTGCATTTCCCCAACATTAGTATGAGATATTAATAGACATTCCCTACCATACAGAGTTCAAGGGTTAAATACATTTGGGAAACATAATTACATTTGCTAACACATATTGTGAATTTTGAGGAAAAAGATATATATATATATAGTAGGTTTTTCCAAATGTGTTTGACCTGCAAGCCATCTTTTCCAGGAACCCATTGGAGACAATATCATTTCTCTGACACCATTTGGAAAATGCTGGTTTGGGGGGCACCTGGGTGGCTCAGTAGGTTAAGCGTCTGAGTTCAGCTCAGGTCATGATCTCATGGTCCATGAGTTCGAGCCCCACGTCGGGCTCTGTGCTGACAGCTCAGATCCTGGAGCCTGCTTCAGATTCTATGTCTCCCTCTCTTTCTGCTCCTTCCCAACTCATGCTCTATCTCACTGTCTCTCAAAAATAAATAAACGTTAAAAAATTTTTTTTAAAAAAGGAAAATGCTGGTTTGGAAGTAGCTTCAGCCCACCCAGTCCTGCCAAATGCGAAGGACCAGACTGAAGTCATTCAAATATACAACCTAGTTAGGTGGAAAATGAGTTGTGATTTCCCTTAGCTCTTCCTTCTGAATGATAAATTGTAGTTCTGTAAGTTGAGTCTACAACTGATGCTCAATTACTTACCTTTCCATAGGTATGTTCTGTGTAATTTGCCATCTGGAGCCCTAATGCCTTCCCAGTCTACAGTCCTAGCCCACACCTCCCCACTGAGCCCTAGGCCCTATATATATACATATATATGCTGCTGTCTGCTGGACAACCACATGTTGGAGATCTTTAATAGAATGTCAAACAAGCACTTCAAATTCTTGTCCCACATAGAAGTGATTACCGCTCTCATAAAGTTCATTTCTCCATCTGCATTCCCTAATGGCCTCATTGCTACCTTCCACTCAGAAACCTGGGAGATGTTCCAATCTCTACCCTCCCAGCCAAGTTGTCATTGAGTCCTCTTGATTCTACCTTCCAAGAAGCTCTTACATTTGGTCTCTGTATTCTACCCTCAACTGTCATTGTCTGATATGGGATCCTCAGTACAGTGGTTTTCTCGGGTCAGGTTTTCTGAGTCTTGCATGTAGGCAGGTTATTGGAGAGAGCAATGGAGAATAACTCCCACTGGGGGAGTAGAGGAAGAAAGAGCAGGCTGAAGAAGTTGAACTTTGATATAGTTGCAACAATAGCCTCAACCAACCCTATGGGGTGCTATGGAACTGGGTGACACTTCGGAATTGTCCCAACTTGATGCAAGGGGTTGGGGAGGAGATCCTTAAACTAACACATTCCCACCCTCTTCATCCTTCGTCCTCCAACCCCCATCCTGTACCCTCCGCACCCCCCACTGGTTGTAGACAGTCTCCCACCCCACTCCCAGGGTGCCATAACCTTTGGCCAAGGGCACTTCCCAGAATGGCCCTCAGCTGAGGGCCAACAGCCACCAACTCTTCTAGCAGAGGAACGAATGTCTTACTCCGGAGGGGATCAGGGTGGCATACCCCAGCACCCTTCTCCCAATTCTTACTGCTTTCTGATTTATCCCTCACAACACCACCAGAAGGGTTTTTCTAAACCCAAATTTAATCACACTACACCCTTTCTCAAACCATTCGGTAACTCCTCCTTACCAACAAGATAATTCAGTTCTGATCTCTGTCCACCTGTGAAACCTTGTCTCCCACAGCTTTCCTCCTTTTATGTGCTCTTGCCCCACTAACCCCAATCTACTGATGTTTATCAATCCTACATGAGTGCTGCTCCCCCTGCTGGGCATGAGTTTGTCCCACTTCTCTCTAACAAGCTCCTATTCATCCTTTCTAGCCCAGAGTAAGCACACCTTCTTTTTGATGCCTCTTTTAATATCCCCAAGAAGAAGTAATATCCTGTATACTCTTTTTATACTCACAGTTATTTGCTTCTGTGACTGTAAGAGTGACCTCCTTAAGAGCAAAGCCTGTGTTGTATTCATTTTTTTTAATGTTTATTACTTTTGAGGAGGGGAAGGAGCAGAGAGAGGGGGGTACAGAGGATCCGAAGTAAGCTCTGTGCTGACTGAGACAGACCAATGCAGGGTTTGAACTCACAGAGCTAGAGATCATGACCTGAACCAAAATTGGAAACTGAACAGACTGAGCCACTCAGGCAACCCTGTCATATTCGTTTTTGAAAGTGAATGAATGAATCAGTCAGCTACGGGCATCAGTATTGTGTAAAGCTGGGTCTACATGGGCTGATTCAAACTAACTAGAGTTGCCTTCAGTCAAGTCAGCTCTTTTTTCAGAGACTTAATCTAGTTTGCCCAATGAGGGCTATAGTTGCCCCTGGGGGCAGGGATTCTATTTGGGAAATCTCAGCTGGTTCAGTATATGTGACTCAGTGCTCTGAGGGATGGGGCATTTAATACATACTTCCCATTATGTTGATGCTGCCTCTTATGTTGAGAAGGGGCACAGCCAGTAATGTTTGGGTGATGTTATGAAAGGTACCATATGGCCTGACTGGCCTAAAACTGTCTCTTTTATGACTGAGCTTTCCCGTCATGGCCTTTCTGAAATTCTTACCCTCATATTTCCCTGTGATTGGAATTGGACCGGTGGTCCTTTGGGGTGAGTGCGTGCTAGGGCCTGGGCAAGCTAATTCATCTGGAGAAGAGAATTTCTGTGTCTATTTATTTTTATTTTACTTGTTTCAAAATGTCTGTATTTTGTATATATTTTATCATGTATATAATACTGTAGTAGAGTAACACATATATGTAATTTGTAAATAAATAATATTAGGAAGTGTACACTCAAAACATTTTTTGCTAAGTAGCACATGGTTAAAACATTTTAGAGACTCCTTTATTGGACTCCAAAGACTGGAGTCTCCTTCAGCCATCACCCATTAACTTTTCAGCTGATCTGATTGCTGAGCTAATTTGCGCTAAGGCCTTAGGAAAACTCTGAAATCCAGGAGCTAAAGCAATTAGGAATGACAGGTAGGGGCAGGCAGAGGAGCAGGGCTATGTGTGGAGAGCACAGAGACTGCATCTGTCCCAAACTGATGAGCCATCTGGTAGGAAATTGAGAACCTGGAATAAAAAGAGGCAGGAGGTGGAGCAGGAGACAGCAATAGGAGGGCAGCCAACAGGAGGTATGAGGAGGCATGAAAGGGTAACAGAACTTCAGGCAGAGACAGGGACTGGGACATAGTCAAGTTGAAGTGTTGGGAGGGTGAACTTGTGGAGGTTCTGGGTTTGGAGGGGAGCCTGGATCGTGCCAGGGGCAGGTACACCCTCCTGCTGCACACCCTCCTAAGTGTCCTGGTAGTGATGGTGGCCTCGAGGTGCTGGTGTGGGCAGCTGAGATTCAAGCAGCCACCCCACCACCAACTGCCTGGCTGCAGTGCTTGCCATTGGCCTCCTCGTCCTCTGGGTGATGGGCTGCACTTGTACCTTCCTGCTCAGCATCTCCAGGCCCATGCTTCTGATTCTGGTGGATGCCTCACTGCACCTGCAAAACCTCAAGAACAAGATTGAGAACAAGAGTGAGAGTATTGGTCTCCTAGGCGCCTGGGATCTGTACCCTGGAGAATGTCTGCCCACCCCCGACTCTGGCCTGGAACCAGGGACCCAGAGCCCTTATCCACAGCCCTAAAAATAGAGCTCCCCTTCCAGTTTAAAAAATAGGACATCTGTGACCATTCACCCAGGTCCAAAATTGGGATATCCCTCCTATCCAGTCCCCATTACCTAGGAGACCAGACTCTTCCCCAGCCCTGAACTTGGGGCTTGGAGATCAGAGTATCCATGACCAACCTCAAACTCTGGACCCAGAGATACTCCCCCACCCTCAATCTGGGACCCACCCATCTCCCGTGCTCAGCCCCAAAGCCGGGATCTGGAACCAAGGGAATCTCTTGAACCCTGGACTAAGGCTTTTCCAGACCTCACCCCAGCTTTGAACCCAGGTCAGGGCATTACCAATCTTGAACCTGGGACCCAAGTGTTCCCAGCCCCCATCAAGACAGAGGATTCTAGGGGTGCCTGGATGGCTCAGTTGGTTGAGTGTCCAACGTCACTCAGGTCATGATATCATGGTTTGTGAGTTGGAGCCCCGCATTGGTCTCTGTGCTGACAGCTCAGAGCCTGGAGCCTTACTTCATATTCTGTGTCTCCCTCTGTCTCTGCCCCTCCCCTGCTCACTCTCTGACTCTCTCTCTCTCAAGAATAAATAAACATTAAAAAAAAAAAAAAAAAAGACAGAGGATTCAAGCATCCTGACCCTGTTGAACCCTTGGTTCCAGGTGACCTCCACACTCACCAGTCCCACTTGACTCTGTCCAGCTCTGCTGAGGGATTCTGCCCCCTCCCTTTCCAAAGTTCCACAGTGATGAGGACCAAGGGGTGGGGTGGGGTGGGGTGGGGGTAGCCCTAACCCAGAATGGGGCATCTGTATCAGTGTTACCATAACAATATAGGCTGTTGATCACTCAAGCCAAAAGAAAGAGAGAGAGAGAGAGGAAGAAAGAAAGAGAGGAAGAAGGAAAGGAAAGGAAAGGAAAGGAAAGGAAAGAAAGAAAGAAAGAAAGAAAGAAAGAAAAAGAAAGAAAGAAAAAAGGAAAGGAAAGAAAAGAAGAGAAAAGAATAAAAGAGTAACAGCCTCTATGTCAATCAGGAAGATACCCCATCTGCCTGTCACTGTTACTGGAGCTCATGTCAGAGTAGAGCCAGCCAGAAATGGAGAAAGCACTGGCTGCTCCACAGTGCCTATGTAGGGGGCTGAGAGGCAGCAATCTGATTGGAGTCAGGGCATAGGAGCCTTCTTAAGTTGTATTAGCATAACCAAAGCATCATTTTTATATAGGTTGTGCAGTTATTTGGGGATGGCTATAGACATTGATTGATGATGGAAATTAGGAGTGGGTGGAGTGTGTTATTAGCAATGTAGCCCTTAGTGCCTCTTTGGCAGGTGGAAGCTAGTGAGCCATATTAGCCCTCAAAGAGGAAGTATGGCACCTGAGATTAGGAGAACCCCTGATCCAACACCAAACCATGGGGGCCCAAAGGCCACATTGGGATGATACACCAGAACAGTTCTAGCAGCCAAGAAGCATGATACATGATGCAGGACCAAAAGGCATGAGAGGAAATAGGTCTTCTGAGTGGGAGATGAGGTAGGGGAAGAAGGAGACTCCAACGGCAAAAAGGCACAGAGAAACCCCAAAAGGGAATGTGCCTAATATGACAGGTTTAGCCCCAAATGCAAGGAAGCAGGCTTCACACCTCCCAAAGTCCTGGTTCCACTAAATAATCAGTAGAAAACTGATGGGCACGGTAGCATGCTATATACAGAGTTTTCTTACATACGGAGTTGCCTCGGAAACAAAAAAGATCAGAAGGATAGCAAATGCAATTCCTTTTTCTATTGTTTTCAGACTCTCTTAGGCTCTTAGTATTCTACCAGAAGCAGACCGTAAACCCCTTGAGGGCTACAACCACATCTAGGTAATAAGACTTTGTAAAGCATTTCAGTTAACACAAACTTATGCATGTACTATTTCATATATCCTTACCACAACCCAGCAAGGTAGGTTTTTTGCAGATGATGATACAAAAATTCAAGCAATGAGTTTGTTTTGTCAGAACAATACAGAAAATACATTCTGCAGATGAGGAATCTGAGGCGCTGGTGGTGTTAATTGATTTACCACTTACCACGGACAAAGAGTTGATGCTTATAAAGCCAGGACCCACACCCAGGACTCGCAGAACCCCACCTCCTAATTCTCTATCCTTATATTACACTTTCTTCCCAGCCCAAAATGGTGCTAAAATTAGAGGTCAGCAGTCACAAAGTGGTCCATGAGGAATGGCAAACAAATGCTATTGGCTCTGCCTTTCTACTCTTGAATCTCCCAGGCAAGTTTGTTCTAACACCCGCTATGTTTTTTTGCAGCATGCAAAAGGAAAGAACAAGAACATGGGAAGGATAGAGGCAACACACCCAAAAAGCCGAGGTTGGTCTTCACAGATGTCCAGCGTCGAACTCTACATGCAATATTCAAGGAAAATAAGCGTCCATCCAAAGAATTGCAAATCACTATTTCCCAGCAGCTGGGGTTGGAGCTGAGCACGGTCAGCAATTTCTTCATGAACGCAAGGAGGAGGAGTCTGGACAAGTGGCAGGACGAGGGCAGCTCCAATTCAGGCAACTCATCTTCTTCATCAAGCACTTGTACCAAAGCATGAAGGAACACCCACAAACTAAACCTCGGTGGAAAAGCTTTAAATAAAAAAATTTTTAAAAGACCAGGACCTCAAGATAGCAGGTTTATACTTAGAAATATTTGAAGAAAAAAAAAAGTGTTATTTATAGTCCAAAGAAACCAAAGACTTAGCTCACCTGCATTCTGACTTTGTTCGGAGACACACACTTCAGCGGGGCAACGACTTGGCAAGAGAAAATATGAGCAGAAAAGCACCACTGGATCTCACACCTTCAATCCATGATCATTCTCGCTGTGCTTGGCTGTTTTGTGGTTTGGAGCATAGTGATTTTGAGCCATTGAGTGGACATCTTTTAAGATCAGACTTTCTCATCTGTTCCACTATGCCACGAAGGTGTATGGTGTCTCAGTACTGTGTGTGGGTACGTGAGTGCATACACATACATACACACACACACACACACACACACACACACGCATCACCAGTGGTTAGGGACTTAGGCAGGGCTGGTCTTCAGGAAGGGTTGTGCTATAGGAGTGCACCCAACATAGTGTGGGGTTGTCTGAGTTCATTGGATAGGAGTGTGATTTCGCTCGTCTAGCCTAGCGTTTGAACCTGCCAGGCCCGCAACCTAAATGCAGATTCAAACCCAGCAAAGAAAATTTGAATGACACCTAAACCAGTGCATTCTCTTTGTTTGTTAAGGAATGTTCAGATATTTTTTAAGAAATGAAACAAGAGTCCATCCATTAAAAGAAAAATCACCTAGGTACCAAAGAACACACTTAATATTATAGTGCAGGTATTTTATTGCAATGATTTTAATAACCAAAGCTATTTTTACACAAGATACTATGTAAAGTTATACGTATAAACTGATCTAGCTGTAATACACATGCCACATAGAATCATGACTATTATTTATGACTCTTGAAGCATTTGAAATATTAGTTTTCAGAACTGGCAAGAAAGAATGTAGCTTCAGGGAAGCAATTAATATCAGAACAGAGAGGTCAGTGTAGTATACATGTACATCCAGATGGCACACTCCCTTTCGGGATCCATAAATGATACTTAGAAATATAGACGTGATGCCATAATCTGTTCATAGCTGAGAAAACCTGGGGATTCTTCCAAAGTAGGACCCCATTTATAAATTAGAAAACTAAGTTTAACAGAGCAAACAATTAAATTAGAACATTTGTTCAAAGTAATGCTTTTTTAGTAAAAGACCACTGAATAAAGGATATCATACTTGGGTTAATTTGACTGAAAGTTGCTTTATGCATTTGACACCAAATACCTTTTTAAAATATTTTATGAACACACAAAGCGAGCAGACCAACATTATTATTACAATGAACTATCCGGTATTTGTAACCAAATTGATCTTATTGCCAATCTCAGACATATTATGACTTGAACATCAATAAAAATAGCAGAGGCAACTGAGAAGTGGTGGAACACCATTGAAAAAACCAGAGTTCTAGTGGAAGACAAGACTTTGGGTTCTATTGGCGTAAAGCTATTTATTTCACTAAGCATAGCCTCCAAAGTATACTACATTCTTTCTTGCTACTGCATTAAGCTGGAAATTTTCTAACAGAGAGTCCACTCTCTAACAGGGACAGATAAAACACTAGATCTGAGCTTCCAAATACAAAATTTTCAATTTCTGTTTTTCCAAATCACTTAACCAGAACTGGAGAAATCAAGGAGGAAGAAAAAAACTAATACAGTTGTACTAGCAATACCCAAGTAAATCACTTGCTTCCCAGAAAAATTCTCTCTGAACTCCATTGAATTGTAACTCAAACAAATGGATGTCTTTTGTACTATTAGGTAAAGAATTGGGTACTCTTGGTTAATTAGCACACCTAATTAGAGATATGAAGTGAAATGTTATCACAACAATTAGTTCTTAATTGATATTCATTAAAATGCTAAAGGAAAAATATTGAACCATCTTGACACAAAACCTAACTCCTTAAGGTCAAGTCTCAGCGTCTTGTCTAGGTCTAGAAAGAGACGGGCACCTGGAGAGATGAAACTAAACCAACAAGCCATCTGGATCTCCTTCATGTCTGCTGTAGAATGAGAAAAGCAAACCAACACATACTTCTCCTTTAATGAAATAGTGCATTTGCCTTGACACATTTTGTCTTAGTATTTTTTTTATCTCATACCAAACTCCAGCTTAAAAATTTCTCTTCTAAATATGGCACAACTACAGTTCAGCTATTAAAAGAGAGCATTTCAATGGCCACCCTTAGAGATTTGCTTAACATATAATCTTGTCAATGACATAAACCAAAAGGAAAAAAACTGATTAACTTTTTCACTCTCTCCAGGAATGGTGGGGGCCAGGGGTACAGCTATAATAATATATTTATAATTCAGGAGGGAGGAAAGCCTTATTTATTTAAAACATGAGAATATTAAATGCAGGGACATTCAAGCTGTGTCTACACACAATCTTACCAAATTCAGCTCCCCAGGAAAAACAAAAGTTGAATTCTAACACCATGGTTTTTGCTTCATTTGTGCTACATAACCTCTTCAGATTGATCCAATTGCATTTGACTTTTCAACCAATTATTTTGGTACTGTGTAGACACAGTCTCAGAGAATATTACTACATTTCTAATATTCCCATCATAATGCTTTTTTGAAAAAAAAAAATACAGTGATCCTATTTGCTGACACCAAAGATAATTTTCATACCAGCATTGAATTTGCACCCATTACGCAATTTCAGGGCCTAGAGATATATTTTCTCATAAACAGATGCACAAATCAGAGCCTGAAAAGCAATTTTTTTACTTGACTGTTCAAGTATACTCACAACCTTTGCTTTTTAGAAATCATAACGACAAACTCAGCTTCTCACGAGCAATATACTTGTTACGTCATGTACAACTGATTCTTTATTGCTTCTAACTTGGCATGTGGCATTAATTTATGGCTCAGCTTTCTTAACCTACCACACTCAACAGAGCAGATCACATGCCATTTGCTCATCCATTATTTCTCAATCCTTTTGGAAAATTCACCTAAAAAGGTATCTCATTCTTTCATTTGTATGTTTGTTTCTTCCAGAACTGCACTTCACTTAACATGTTTTGGGGTTCTGTGGGTTTTTTTTTTTTTTTTTTTTTTGGTAGAATGGAAGTTAGACTGTTTTTCACCATAAAGCATTCAGGTCCTCTCATGCCTAGAAGTATCCCTGAAAGGGGGCAAAGAAAGAGAGTGGAAGATGAGAAGTCTGGATACTCCAGAAACCCAGACTTCAGTAAATGTTCAGGTAAATGAATTCTGAATGTCAGGAACTAAGTATTCAGTCCCTGGATGCAGCTGTCATAGACCCCAAAACCCAAAGAGAATGTGGGGAAATTCAGAAATTCTAACTGAATATGTCACTCACTCTGCACCCCCCACCCCCCCAAAAAAAAGCATAATTAATTTTCCAGGACAAAAAAGTAAAAGCACCATGCTACTTTTGGACTCATGCCACTCCCATTGCTACCCCAGGTGAATGATCCATCTTTGCAGGTTAAATGCAAACTTTGCTATACCAAAGAGTCCTAGGACATTTTCACATGAGCTATAAAGGCATTTTCTGTAAGAAAGGTCCTCCCTTCTTTGTACATAAAGGATGAAAACTATGCATTTAGCAAACAAAGAGAAAGCACTTCCCCCTTTCCTATCTAGTTGTTTAGGGTGCATTCAAACACCAGAGGCCATTTTGAGATGCGATTGGCCTTCTGGATTATTCTTGTGGTGTGGTTAGCTTTACAGTACATTTGGTAACTATTTCCTAAATAGTAAGGACAAAGAAGCAGAAGGTAAGAAATAGCTACTTCCACGTGTAAAAAAAAAAAAAAGAAAAAGAAAGAAAAAGAAAAAAAAAAGTGTAAAGATCTACTATTTATAGTGTGAACCAAAGACGCTACCTCACTCGATTTCCATTGGTGATTTTAATCACATTGATGATACCAAAGAATACCAAAGATATTTTCATGCACGGCCTTGGTCTGCAGAGGGAACTCCACCCTTTTCCCTCCCCCACCTCTCCTCCCCTCCTCACTCTTCACTCAGTGTGTAAACTTGTCTTCATTCTTAATAATAATGATACGAAATGATAACAACAACATTAGGAAATACTACTCTTACTATTGCTAGTTCTACTTGTAAATCTCTAGGCAAACATGTTGCAAACTTTGTAAACTCCTAGGATGAGTGCCTTGCTTGAACCAAAGTGTTAAACCGCTGTTGACCTCTCACCTTATACTCTTTGAATACCTCAGCCTCTTAGAAAGGCCACTAATGAAAAAAAAAAAAAGGAATAATTATTCACCGTGGTGCTTTTTCCGTGCAACCATGCAATGAAACTTTCTTTGATACCAAAGGATGACTTTTCCCCCCAATTTCTTGCTGATAAACCAAAGCTCCTCCTCCTCGTTCCCTCTCAAGATCCCCCCACTTCACCGAGCCCCTTCACCAGGCAGGCCGTGCATCACTTTTACCAATTCCTCCAAATACCTCATAGTAATAAAGTTTTAGGGTTATGTTGTATAGAGAGTCTATGTGATAAGGCAGAACTTACTAGTTTGATAATTGTTAAGGTTACTTTAAAAAAAACTTTATAATTCTTATTTATTTTGTAGTTTGTATGTTTGGGATGTCCCCCCGCCACCCTCCCCCCCCCCCCCCCCGCTTTGGTTTGGGGTTTATTTTCTTGGCAGAACTGCTTTGTTGCTCAAGGAAGACTTAATTTCCAGAAATGTTCCCCAGGTGGGTTAAGGGTTGTGTAAAAAAATGCAAGAATGGAATAAGAAATGATTCTTCTTTTGATGGTTACTTATGAAGTTTTTGTGTTTTGTAGTAAATTTGTTTCCACAGGGTAAAAAAAAAAAAAAAAAATATATATATATATATATATATATATATATATATATATATATAATCTCTTTTTTGTGAAACTGGTTCCTATTTTTCTCTATAATGTGCTGTGATTTTTTTAAATTTAATTACATTTTATATGAGCTTATTTAATCACTGCTTTAATTTATGACTGTGTAGTTTTTAAAATGTATATAGTAGAATTGAAACGGCCAAAGCTTTACGTTACAATCTTTTTGTTCTTGATGCTAAGATGAAGCTGAAGGCAAGAGCTTCTCTAACTGCAGGGTGTATCTTCAGCTTCTTAGCAGACACTTCAATGTGTGTTGTGAACACTGCCAGGTTCCCCCCTCAAAACACTTGTACATGCCAAAATGAGTGTTTCATGGTAGTCCTTTTTGTCACTTAGAAAGGAGAAAGGCATTATTCGTGTTCTTCCTTTAATTTATTAATTTTTTTTTAGAAGAGATTATTTTGCAGGTTAGACCTGAAATTCCAAAGAATTTTAGAGTTGTTTAATGTTTCAAAGCACCGGCATTTTGTGAGATACTTTGCTACTTTTTTTTTTTTTAAACCATTCACACGGGTATGAGAAGTAAAGAGTGTAAAAAAACACAGAAAAAAAAAAAATCAAAGAGGCAAGCTAACTTGAATTTGGAAATCCTCTTAAGTTTCACCAAGTTTCTGAACTGCTTCAAGGCAGGGGGCAGGGCAGAGAGGCAATTCTTCTGGCCGAGCTGAGGAAAGTGGAATGGTTTTGTGCCCTGACTGAGAAAGTCAAGGCTGAGAGGCAGCCGGCCCAGCTCCTGCCTGTCTGGCCAACCCACAGGAAAGCAAGACATAATTGCTTAGCCCCAGTTATCAAGGAAAATGTTTCATAGTTACATGCTCCTCTCCACATCCATTTCTTGTAATCTGCTACCTACAGTTACCCTCCCCCTTTGTCCCCCCCCCCGCCCACCACCTCCCACCTCTACCCATCCCCCCCTCAATCACCCCCCAAAATGGCAAGAGCTCTCCTCAAATGTCAGAGTCCTGAGTGCATATATCCCAGCCCTATTTGAGTTTGTCTCTTCTCACTCATCTTCCCACTACTTTTCTTGTCCACACCAGAGATGGTCCCTGCCCCAGGCCCCCTTAATCAAAGCTGTTCAGATTCTTGGCCCTGCTTTAGGTCAACACACACACAATTCTCAGCCAACTATCAGTATCCTCAGAAGTGCCGGTGCCCACTGCTTTGTTTTATTTTGCGGAAATAAATTGCTTCAACTATATGGAATAAATCCATAGATGTAAATACTTTTCCTCTCAATACAAGAATTTTATCTTATTTTCTTTTGCAAGGGTATTAGGGGTGGGGAAGGAAAGGGAGGGCTTAGACTTTGGGTCAAATGTTCCATTTTCTTAGAAACATTTTTATACTCGTTATGTATGTTAATAGGGCAATAAATCTGCTCTGACTTGCAGGATCATTGGTAAGCATTGACTAATTATTTGTTTTTAATACAAATGCTGAGCAGTGAATTACAGAAAGCCCAGGAAAATGGTTGAGGGAGTAGACTTTTACCATCAGCAATGAAACGCTGAACAGAGTTGTATTCACAAGGTCATATTTTCTG
Organism: Panthera onca; assembly: GCF_046562875.1. Lineage (NCBI taxonomy): Eukaryota > Metazoa > Chordata > Mammalia > Carnivora > Felidae > Panthera > Panthera onca. The sequence continues at coordinate 51,437,277 of NC_138344.1, forward strand.
TTTCTGTGTTAGTCTTGATTTTCTTTTTGTGGTATGTTCTGCATTTATTACATAATCATTGTGGGCTCATTTTAGATTTGCCGTCTGAACCAAGTGACAAGTATTTTTTAACAAAATAAACTTTAAAACATTGTCTTCCACTTGCTTCGGTAGTTTTCATATCTCCCTGTGTTCCTTGTCCCTTCAGAAGGCAGCCCATGTGTCACTCAGACCTGTCCCCCCTCCCTTCTATTTTCAGCACACCTTTGACCTTCACTATTGTTTGAGTGTGACTCAGTTTCCCTGTTCAAGTTAGCTTGATGGTTTATTATGTAAGGAGGGTGCCTAAGACAATCATCAGGTAAAAAAAAAATTAAAAATAAAATTTTAAAAAGATCAGTAGAGTAGAAAATCTTCCAAGAGCAGAGGGAGTTCTTCCTTAGCAATGAAAAAAAAACAAAAAAAAAAAAAAACAAAAAAAAAGGTAAATACATAATTAAATAATTAATTTAAAAACCTAACCATGAGGGGCTTAGAAGATTTTTTGATAAAAGACAAATGTTGTTGTCATTTTCTTCTTCAATTAGAAAGCAGTGGTAGTTTCTACATTGCATCTGCATTTCAGACTAAATGATTATTGTACCCAGTTATGGTTGTTCGCTAATATTTTGTCTTTCTCTCTCTCTCTGTCTAATGCTTCTTCTGTATTTTTGTGTGTAGCAACAAAAAGTGTAATGCATTAGGCATTATTCTGGTTTGTTTGTGAGTATCTCCTGTACTGCATTAAGGTTTCTTTCATTTTTTTAAGCTTCGCTACTGTTCTCACTTTATGCCGTGCAATATCATCTGCTGTGTTTGCTAAGCAAAAAAAGAAAAAAAGAAAAAAAAGCAAGTGATGATGCCATCATGCTTTTCAGTGTTAAAATGTTTCAGCATTTATGTAGTCACCAAAATGTAGTGAAATAAAATGTTGGATTTTCCAGCACTTTAAATTTAGACAATTCTTGCCTTCTTTTGTTCTTATTCTCTGCAATTCTCAGCAAGGAGCTCATAGTTTTTCTTTGGAGGAAGGGTGAAACTGAGAGGGTGACGTGCTTGAGAACTAACGCCAGTGTCATGGTTTAAAGAAGGGTTCATTACGAGGGAAAAAAGAAAATGGTATTCTCCAGTGGAGCAGAAGGCTGGTTTTGTTTATTTTGTTCTGTTTTGGTTGGTTTTGTTTTTTTAAAGATTTTATGTTCAGGTAATCTCTACACCCAACCTGGGGTCTGAACTTACAACCCCAAGATCAAGAGTCTCATGCTCTACTGACTGAGCCAGCCAGGAGCCTCAGGAGGCTGTTTTTAAATGGAAGTGGGACATTCTATTTGTAGGTGTTAGCCATTTGTATTAACCTGACTGACTTTCAGAAGAAATAAAAATTATTATTAGAGAGAATGACCTTTAAAAGTCCTCATCAGTAAAATACTATGTGTGTGTGTGTGTGTGTGTGTGTGTGTGTGTGTGTATGTGGCTCAAGATCTAGGGGAGGATGGAGAATTAGGATCTTCAATTAGAAAGCAGTGGTAGTCTAGTGATTGATCAAGAGGCCTGGTTCAGGTACAAAAGGAAACTGGGTTTGGAATTCCTGCTATGCTCATTACTAGATTTGTGGGCACATTCTTTAGCTTTAATGATTTAACTTCCCTAAATCTCAGTTTCTTCATCTGTAAAATGGGGATAAGTATCTATATATTTTTTAAATGTTTATTTATTTTGAGAGAGAGAGAGAGCAAGAGTGGTGGAGGGGCAGCGAAAGAGGGAAAGAGAGAGAATCCCAAGCAGGCTCCATGCTGCCAGGGCAGAGACCAGTGCGGGGCTTGAACCCACCAACGATGAGATCATGACCTGAGCCAAAACAAGAGTCAGCTACTCAACCAACTGAGCCACCCAGGCACCCTGTGGGCTAAGTATCTATATTACTGGGTTGCTGTGAGGATTAGATATTACAAGTAAGTAAAAGTATGGTATCTGGCATATGACAAATCTTTAATAAACCTTAGCTGTCTTTATTATTGGTAAATATTTTAAAGTGCAGATATTTTTCTAGTTAAAGAAATAATATCTAAGTTAGGCTTTCCATTTTTTCAATATAAAAGCAAGATTGCTTTCTCAGCATATTCCAGCAATTACTTTATATTTTCCAAAGTTAGGAGATATGCAACAAAGATGTACAATAAAATGTGAATAGGGATTTGCCAAGTGGTCCAATGGGTTGACCCTAAAGAGATGTCCAGTTTAATGTCTAACTTCCAGGACACCAGAAAGGAAAAAGCAATTGCCTGTCTGGAAGAAGTTTTTGAAGGGAAAGTGGACTTTGAGAGTCTCCTTGTAGGCATCCCAAACACTGACTCCTGAAGACTTCAACTATTAGAGTCTTTAGCGGAGTGGAGCTAGTTTGGGTAGATTTGGAAGGCTCCACAGAGAGAACCTAGAGGGTCTAAGAGTACCTGCAGAAGAAATTATAAATGAAGCCCAGGGGAAGAGAAGTCAAACAAAAATGGAAGCCTCCTAGATGGGGTCAGTAGTTCTCTATTTCATTAAATGCTAAAACTAGCATACATACTGGCTGCACATGGCAAATAAATACCTATAAAATGTAATTGGTTTCAAATCCTTCCAAAGAAGCTTTTTCTGGGATGCCTGGGTAGTTCAGGTGGTTAAGCGACCGACTTCGGCTCAGGTCATGATCTCACCGTTTGTGGCTTCGAGCCCTGCATCTGTGCTGACAGCTCAGAGCCTGAAGCCTGCTTCAGATTCTGTCTCCCTCTCTCTCTGCCCCTCCTCCGCTTGCACTCTGTCTCTCTGTCTCTCTGTCTCTCTCTCTCGAAAATAAATAAAACATTAAAAAAAAACCTTTTTCTATTTCCACCCTACTAGGAAGGGTCCTCACCTCCAATGACTACATTCATGAAAACCTGATGCACTCAGTAGGTTTGTTCATGGGCTTAAAGGAAGTGATGGGAGACAATTCACCTTATTCCCTTTTCAGGTGTTTAAAACTTTACTCCCACCACCAACCCTCTAACGTGTTACTACTAAAAGTCTCCACAACCAGGGCATTTACTTCATTCCATTTGAATTTTAGTCAAGTTACCATGGTCAGGACCACACAGTGTTTATTACATCAGCCAGTTCCTTAGAAAACATTAAGCAGGAACATTTTGCCTTTGGCTTCTTGTTTCAGATTTTTTGTTTTGGGGGAAAAGGGTTAGGTCTCAAAGCCATCTTTCCATAAAAACAAGAATTTCAGTAATAGGATATGACATCTTTTCTTAACCAGCAGTCTAAAAAAACACCCAGGGAATGAACATCAGTAAATTTGCCAAATAAGATGTTCCTCACTCATATCCCCCCATCAACAACAATTTGGTATCCATCCAAGGTCACAAGTACCTTCATGGGAGCTATGGGACCCAGCATCATCTACCAAGGGACCCAGGAGGATTCTTGCCCACCCATACAGGGTAGTAAGTCCCAGCTTGTGGACCCTGCAATGTACCAGGAACTGGCTCTAGCCTCTCTTACCCATGGTCCAGGAACCCCTGGAGAACACTATCTTAGACAATTATCCATGAACAACAAAACTTTTGTGGAAGTCTAGGAGTCCAGCAGAGGTTCCAGAACACCATTGGAGCAACAACAACAACAATAACAACAACAAAATGAGTTCAGATGCATTGGAGAGGGTAAGAGGAGTGGTTTGACTTTACCCACATCACTCCTCCCCCAAGAGAGGCCTTCTTAGCCCATGATTTCTCCCACAGTGGAAAGTGAAAGCACATGAGTGAGCACACAACTTCTATAGCTGTGCAGCACAGGGCCAAAGATGCCCATTTTTCTCCCACTGCACCTAGAATACTGAATTGTGAGCTCACACATGGGAGACAGAAGGTGGCTGGCACAGGGGCAGATAGAGCTCTCAGGGCACTAAAGAGACACAAATCCTAATAACCATGTCATGGACTCCATCAAGAAGCTTACCCATGATCTACTGAGGATCCCTCACCCACAAATCTCCCCAAGTGGCCACAGTCATCCCAGCACTACTCAAGTCTCACCCCTCCACACACACACACACACACACACACACACACTCTATAGTCAGTTACCTATGTGTGCTCCCAATAGTAGTGAGAGAAAGCTTTGCAGATGGCTAGGGAGCCCTCACAGAAAGCCTGCATCAGTCCAAATCTTTGGTTGAGGGAAAGACCATAAAACTTGAGCTTTAGCACCACCTTTGGGAAAGCAAAAGGGAGGCTATCAGCACTCAGCCTGGTGTGAAGGATCAAAAGAAGGCACACAGCTTAAGAATTCTGCCACAGGAGGCAGCAAGGAGCTGCCATGGAGCAGGGATATCCATAGAAGGTCTGAGAAAACCTCAGAATCCCCAGCAGGACTCAAGGAAGATATTTCTCTGTCACACTTATTCAGTAAAGACTGGAGAGGGGCACTACAACTTCAAACATGAAGATAGCAATACAAGACTTAAAGGAAGATGAAAATTTGAGGCAACATGACATCACCAATGTATCACAATACTCCTCCAGTAACCTCCCTCAAAAACATGGAGATCTGCAATTTACCCAAGAAAGAATTTTAAACAGCTGTTTTTAGGAAGATCAATGAGCTATAAGAAAACATAGAGGGGTGCCTGGGTGGCTCAGTCAGTTGAGCATCCAACTTTGGCTCAGGTCATGATCTCGTTGTTCATGAGTTCCAGCCCCACATTGGGCTCTGCTGACAGCTCAGAGCCTGGAGCTTGCTTTGGATTCTGTGTCTCCTGCTCTCTCTGCCCGCCCCCCCAGCTTTCACTCTCTCTCTCTCTCAAAAATAAGTGAACATTAAAAAAATAAGTATAACTATAATAATTTACTAATGGATACACAATATAAAAAGAAGTAAATTATGACATCAAAAACATAAATACATGGTAGGTAGCAGTTGGGTCCCACTTTGGCTTTGCTGTCTCTTTGATCCTCAATAAATTTCTCAACCCAGTGTTTCTCAGACTCTGTACATAGATCACCTGGAGTTCTTGTTAAAATGCATAGTCAGATTCAATAAGTCTAAGATGATACCTGAGATTTGGCATTTCCAAAAGGCTTCCAGGTGATGCTGTGATGCTGGTTCACAGACCACACTTTACAAAGCAAGGACTTAACTTCTCTGAGCCTCAGCTTCCTCTTTTGTAAAATCAGGGATTAAGATTTGGAGGCTCTTCCCATTAGAGCACATTCTGATAACCCCACAGGCAGGGCTGGATCTTCAGAGGCACTAAGCACTGAAAAGATTATGATGTACCTCCTTTCACCCACCTCCTCCCTACCATATCCCTAATGTAGAATTCAAACTCAAAATAATACTAAACCTACAGTACACAAAAAGAAATTAAACACATTTTCTATTTTTCCCATGGTAATTACTTTAATGCTTTTCTTAATAGATCAAACATCATAGTCTTTCCAAAATTTGTTGTCACATTTTGAGTGCCCCTGCATGGTTGGTACCTTAAATGTGTGTTTGGTCCACCTAATAGTAACTCATCTAAGCCAAGTCAATTAGCTGGCTCAGAGGATCTCAGGCCATATGCCCAGAACATTCAAGGCACCCAAAGCACTTGCTTTGCTGCACATTATCATCCTCTGGGAAGAGCTAAGACCAACCTGGGAGCTATCTAATCATAAAGTGTGGTAGGGTCCCCTCCCTAAGGAAAGGAAAAAAAAAAACCTCAAGGCAACCTGGCTATAGGTGACAACATCCCTCACAACGATGACGATGACGTTGTAACATGAGACCCCTTAATCAGGCTACATGTTTGTGTGTTACCATATATGGAAGACAAAGAAGTAGAAAATATATAAAAAACTATGCCACGTGGCATTCAGGGCTCAGTTCTTTGGGTACAACCCAACTGAGCAGTGCCAGCAGGAATAAAGTTGCTTCCTGGAAAGAAAAGCCTCAGTGTCACGAGTCTGTGTTAGAATCCTGCTACAAAATGAATTTTTTGTTTACTAACTGCAATTGTAACTTATATGCCAGGTACTTTCTATGCAAACATTTGCTTGCCTCCTCTGCCTATGCCTTACTCAAGGATTGCCCCATCTGTTCTCAGTTCCATAGCACCTAGGGTTGCCATATACAGCTATGCCCACCAGAAGGAGGTGACTGGGGATCCTATAAAAATTCTCCTTCCATCAGGCCAAGGCATTGGCTACACACTGTTATGTTAGATTGCCTCCTTATATAAATGTTCACTATAAAGGGGAAAGAAAGATAATTTAGTCTTTCCTCTAGCATAGTAATTCTCAACTAGGGATGATTTTAGTCCCCATGCAATACTAGCAAACCAAATTCAGCAACACACAAAAAGGATGACATACCATGATTGAGGAGAATCTATCCTAAGAATGCAAGGTTGGTTTAACATGTGAATATGCATTAATTTAACATACCATCTTAATACAATAAGGAACAAAATCCACATGATCATCTTAATAGATGCAGAAAAAAAAATGTCAAAATTCAACATCTTTTCATGATAAGAACTCTCAACAAACCAGAAATAGAAGAGAACTTCCTCAACCACACAAAACACATCTATGAAAAACTCACAGCCAACACCATACTTAATAGCTAAAGACTGACCGCTTTCCTCCTTAGATCAGGGACAAGATGAGGATGTACAGTATCACCACTTCTATTAAAAAATGTACTGAAGGTTCTAGCTTGGGAAATTAGGCAAGAAACAGTCGTAAAATCCATCCAAAATAAAAAAGAAGAAGCAAAACTATATTCACAGATGACACAACCATGTGTATGGAAAATCTTAAGGGATCTATAAAAAAATTATTAGAACTGATGAATGAATTCAGCAAGGTTGCAAGATACAAGGTCATTATACAAAAATAAATTATATTTCTGTACTAATATATTGAATGAATAATCTGATTATGAAATTAAGAAAAAATTCCATTTTTATGAGCATCAAAAATAATAAAATACTGGGGCGCCTCAGTGGCTCAGTCAATTAAGTGTCTGACTCTTGATTTCAGCTCAGGTCATGATCTCATGGTCATGAGATCAAACCCCACATGGGTCTCCATGCTGGTCGTGGAGCAAGCTAGGATTCTCTCTCCCTCTCCCTCTCCCCTGCTCACTCTCTCTCTCTCTCTCAAAATAAAATAAAATAAAATAGAACAAAATACAATACAATACAATACTTAGGAACAAATTTAACAAAAGAAGTGCCAGACTTGTACGTTGAAAACTGCAGTACATTGTTGAAAAAATTTTGAAGCAATCTAAATAAATTATAATAAGATATACAAATGGAAGATAAAAACAAAAAAGATGCTCAACGTCATTAGTCATTAGGGAAATGCAAATCAAAACCACAAGGAAATATTACTCTATACCCACTAGGAGGGCTATAATAAAGACAAAAACAGGCATTGGTGAGGATATAGAGAAATTGAAACCCACATTGCTAGTGGGAATGTAAACAGGTGCAGCCACTTTAGAAAACAATTTGGCAGTTCATCAAAAAGTTGGTCATAGAGTTACCATTTGATCTGACAATTCCACTCACAGGTGTATTCCGACAATTCCACTCACAGGTGTATAACCAAAAGGACTGAAAATATGTTCACACAAAAACATGTACACTAATGTTCATAGCAACATTAGTCATAATAGCCAAAAAAATGGAAACAAGCTAAGTGTTCACTGGATACACGAATTGTGGCATGTCTGTACAATGCCCTATTATTCAACTATAAAAAGCAATGAGGAACTGATACATGCTACACTACAGAGGAGCTTCAAAAACATTATGCAAAGTGAAAGAACACAGGTACAAAAGGCCACATGTGTATGATGCTGCAGGGTCAGAAAATGTATCCCTTCTTCTCTTCTAAGTTCTTAGGCTACTTTAATATTTAAATTGATATAAAATGGATTGACAGGAGAAAAACATATTTAATTTCATATGTAGGGGGGCCCCAAAGGTATGAGACTCAAGGGCAAACCAGTTGTGGCTTGTATGCCTGCCTGAGCAAAGGAATAGGATATGGACCTGGGGCTTCGAAGGGGAGGTGGGTAATTCATAGAGCAGGTATTCAGTAACCATATATTTACCCTGACATACAGATACGTCTTTCAGATAAAAAGAGCTATCTGAGGTAATAGCCCTCTTTCTGGGCAGGCCCCCTGTCTAAATTCTTTTAGGTAGGTAGTCAAGGGAGAGGTAAAAGTTTTTCTTGAGTCTGCAACATTTTGATTGACTGCAGCTCAAAATAATCCACATGCCAAAGTGGCGCAATTTGGGGTGTCTGCTACCCTTCAATTCCATTTGTATGAAATGTTCAGAATAGGCAAGTCCATTAAAAAAAAAAAAAAAAAAAGTAGATATTAGTGGTTTCCAGGGACTGAGGGAAAGGAAATGGGGAGTAAGTGCTAACAGATTCCTTTTGGGAGTGATGAAAATGTTCTTGAATTAGATAGTGGTGATGGTTGCAAAATCTCATGAATATACTAAAAAACACTGGATTGTACACTTTAGAAGCATGAATTTTATGGTATGTGAATTATATCTCAATACCATTGTTATTTTTTAAATGATGGTACCTGCTGAAGGGCACAGGAACAGACTTAAAAGAGCTCCCAAAGGCCTAAGCTTGGACAGTATGAACAACAACAACAACAAAAAAACGATAGCATTGGATTCTAACCCATAGAATAAAGTAAATATCCATGAGTACACACTGATATAAAGGAAAGAAAGAAAGAAAGAAAGAAAGAAAGAAAGAAAGAAAAGGAAGAAAAAGAAAAGGAAGGAAGGAAGGAAGGAAGGGACAAAGGGAGAAAGGAAGGGGAGAGACAGCCCTTCCTTACAGCAGAATTCCAATTTCAAAATATAGGAGAAATGGAAATAATCACCACTAGGCAAACAACACAGTAATATTTGCTGCAAGTGACACCCATTGATGAACGCTAATATCACTAGGTGGAAGTATGATAAACAGGATGTGTGCAAAATCTCAAGGTGTCTCCCATAAGATACCCATCAATTTAAAAGAGGAAAATAATAACTTTACCGCAGAGAAACCTGACAGGCCCCTCCTTAAGTAAGAGGTCAAAGCTAGCATCACTGGGGGCACCTGGCTGGCTCAGTCAGTAGAGCACGTGACCCTGGATCTTGGGGTTGTGAGTTCAAGTCCCATGTTAAGTGCAGAGATTTCTTTAAAAAAATAACATCTTAAAAAAAAAAGTTAACATCACTATTTGTTAAGTCATATCAACATCATGTTTCCCCTTATATGATGCACTGACAAAAATGTATTTCTTCAATCTAATCATGTGAAAGTATCAAACAAACCGAGGGACATTATACAACATAGCTGACCAGTACTCTTCAAAAGCGTTAAGGTCAAGAAAGACTGAGGACCTGTCACCATTGGAGGAGACTAAGGAGAAATGACGACATGAGCTCCTGAATTGGATCAAGAAAAAGAACATTCGAAAGTCAGATTAGGTCTCTGGTATAGTTAAAAGTATTGTGTCAATGTTAATTCTCTGGTTTCAATAATGGCACTATGGTCATGTAGACTTAAAGGAAACTGGGTAAAGGGTTAATGGAACTCTCTGTACTATTTTACAACTTTCCTGTAAATCTCAAATTACTTCAACATAAAAGGTTTAAAAACTTTTATTTAAACCCCTATTTCTAGAGTTATTTTTCTCTGAAAGTCAGTTATGGATTCCGTCTCTGCTTTATAGGTTGCTGACAGAATAATATGAAAAGCCGCAACCCAGTGACATCACAGAGCATGGTCTTGGAAACATCAGGTTTTAACATTTTCCCTGCCACATCGCCTTACTTATATACATTTTGGCCAGCAGATGGCAGCACTCAACCAAGGTTATTTTCAGCAAAACCCCCAGACAAAACCTGAGATTGCAAAGAGGGGAGGTAAAACAATGAGACATCCCCAACCCAGGAGTTGAAGGTGACAATGTCATTATATGATGTACAGTCACTATAGGGAGATGCCATTTTTATTGGCACTTAAGTGATGAGGCAGGAAGGAAAGAACTTGTAAACAGTGAGGTAAGGCTTGGAGGCAAAATTATCTACTCCACCCTATCCCCACCCTGCCCCCACACCCAGCCTGGGGCATCAAAGAGCCCTGGGCACTGCGTCCACTGGGTGCTAATGCCACACTGTTGAAATTATAACAAAGGATGGCTTGCAAATGTTTTTTAAGCTTTCAAGGAATGAATTACAAGGAAATGATAAATTATTAATATCATAAGACGTTTAATCATTTTTAAATACAACTAATAGCATTTTTTTTAACTGTAGACTTGGAAGAAACTCCACTTGGTTCTCTCTCTCCTCTCCTCTGTCTTCTCCCCCAAAGCCCAGAACTGCTCCCATGAAAGTCTGATACCCGACCCCCTTATCTCAGCCATCTTTACTAGTTGTTGAGCCCCAGGGCAGGCCAGAGACTGGTTTAAAACACCACAGCTAGCAAGTGCCAGAGCTAGGACTTAAAGACAAGAATTTGGATAAGCCCAGTCCTTCCACTGGAACGGAAACTGGTTCTGAGCTCCTGCCATTTATTTGCAAAATGAGTGGGCTCAAAGGTAACAGGGACCTGGGCCGATTTCAGGCATGCTGGGCACCAAGGATTCCCTGATGAAGGTGAGTTGTGCTAAGCCAAACCCTTTCCTCAATGGTTCAGACATATAAAATATGTATTGTAATGTTTTCTAGTCTGATTTTCCTAGACTGACGATTTTTGTTCCTCATTCCACTACCCCACCCACCTAACCTTTTCTTTCTCCCATTGAAGTAGGAGGGAGGATAATGGTTGTGAAATGTAAAACCCAAAGCTTCTGACCAGAGCTTCCTGCTTCTTCTGAAGCTTCTCCCAGAGTGACCTCAATCACTAGGCTTGAAACCAAACAAACAAAAAAAGAGATCTATTTAAAGATATCCTTTCTACCACTTCTAATCCATAGCCTACTGCTAATGGACAGACGGGCATTGTGGTGTCTGCTCAGAGTCCCCCAGCAATATGAAAATACCCAGTTAACACTCACTGCCTGGCATCCTCAGACATCGTTTCCCCCTCCAGCCCTCCCAGCCCGTTCAGCAAAGCAGCAGATTGGATGTGTAGAAAGACATGGCCTTCAGAATCAGTCAGACTCAGCGGGGCTCCCTGGGGCCTAGGCTTGAGAAATACTAAGACTGACAGAAATGGGGTTAAGGGATCCCAACAGGAGCTGTTCCTGAGTTTCTGGTACAGGCCCAGGTTGGGGGTCACTGCAGGCACCAGCCAGCCCAGGGGCCCACCTAACTTGTTTCTGTCTTCCCTTCCAACCCAGAATCCTTGCAGTTCATTTTGACCCACAATATCCCAAGACAGACCTTTTGTATTGCTTTGGAGCCTCTTCCCACATCTGCAGCTGAATGTGACGGGATGTGGGTAAAAGGACTTAGATACTGCGATGCAGGAATCCCTGGCTTTACATAACACAAGTTCTGCTCTGCTGACGGTGCAAAACTCAATACAAGAAAGAAGCAACTCAAGAAAGACATGCATGGCTGTGAACATTTTGATTTGTTGTAATTTCCTCCCCACGCCTCACCCCCACGTGTCAGTGATAACACTTGGCTTTAACCAGAAGGAAAAGAAAAATGAAGCACAGTCCTGTACCCTACTCTGATCTGGTAGCCTTCATTTTAAGAACTCAAAGTCTGGTGGTGGAAGGAGGGGGATGGGTTGAGGGGATGGTGACGACACAGTTTGTTTTTTAACTTCAGTATACATCTTTTTAAAACAAGAACATTTTTCATTTCATTGTCTGCCCCACTGTCCCAGCCATGGCAGGGGAGCTCTGTGAGGGTCTCAGGGGCCTAAAGGCCTGGGGGGCTTGGACCCAACGCTGCACCAGACTAGGGGGTAGGGCCTGGCCCAGCTGAGGTCTCCTGTTTGAAAGGAGAAAGTGGGTGCTAGGGTGTGCTAGGAAGTGTCTGGGCTGTGGCTCCTGGGTTGACCCAACCCATCCCAACGCTCCCATCTGCCTCTTGGATGCTCTCTCTCTCTCTTTTTCCGTTGATGTTTGCATTTCTCTCTCCAGTTCTTTGCCTAGCTTTGGCTCTCTCTCCTCTGGCTCTGTGCCTTTCTTCTTACTGATTCTGCTGATCTGGGTCCTGGTCGTTTCTCCCTGGGGCTGACCCATCTGCTTCACTCCTCTGTGTCCCTGGTTCCTTTGGACCCCACACCGCTGATCCTGCAGAATGTGTCCCACAAGACCCCGCTGCCCTAGGGCATCCGGGCCGGCAATGTGATGAGGATTCGTAGCGTCATTCCTGTCAAGGCTGGCAGGTTTTATGTGAGCCTGCTGTTTAGCCAGGTGCAGGGTGGTGCCTCTGCCCTGCATTTCAACCCCCGGGCTGGATGAGTCTGCAGTGGTCTTCAACACCCTGGTGCAGGGCACCTGGGGCCGAGAGGGGAGTGGCGCAGCCATTCACTTCCTGTACGAGACAGCCTTTCCGCGTGCTCCTCACCAACGCGGAATAAGGGCTCAAGGTGGTGGTCAGCGATCCTGGGTGCCACCACTTCCGCTACCAGATACGCCCTCGAGTGCGTGCCTCTTGGAGGTGGATGGGGACCTGCTGCTGTAATAGGGGAAGCTCTGAGCTTCCCCGCCTGGAGGGCGCACCCCGACGGTGGGTAGCAAATAAAGTTCAGCCCATTAACAAAGTAAGTAAATAAAAAAAGAACGTTTTTTATAGTCAAAATAACATTTTCACATTGAACCAAATTAAATTATATAAATATATGCCTTAATGTAGAATTCCCAGTTAGAATTCAAATTTCTCAAATTGTCCTTAAAAATGTCCTTTATAGTTGTTCATCTTAAGTAGGTTCCAGGGGTGTCTGGCTGGCTCAGTCAGAAGAGCATGCGGCTCTTGATCTGGAGGTTGTAAGTTTGAGCGGTGTAAAATTACTTAAAAGAAAATTTTTCTAAAAAATAAAGAAAGAAGAGGGCGCCTGGGTGGCTCAGCTGAATAAGCGTGGGACTTCGGCCCGGGTGATGATCTCCTGGTTGGTGAGTTCGAGCCCCATATTGGGCTCTGCACTTCCAGTGCAGAGTCTTCTTGGGCTTCTACACCCCCTCCCATCTCTGCTCTTTCTGCATATGCTCTCTCTTTCTCTCAAAATAAATAAACTTTAAATAAATAAACAAACAAACAATTAGTAGGCTCCAATAGCGAGACCACAATTGCACTTGTTTTTTATTTCCCTATTGTCTCTTAATCTACAACATTCCCTTTTTTAATGCTTCTGACTTGGAGACTTGTGATCAGTTGATCTGGAAAATGCCTGCCTCCTGGGTGTGTTTGATGACTTCTTCCAGATGTGGCTTAGCTTGTTGCTCTATCCGTGAAGTTTCCTATAACCTGGAAGTTAGATCTAAAACAGATTCGGGTTAACTTTTTTTTTTTTTAATTTTAGAGAGATGGAGAGCACAAGCTAGGAAGAAAGGCAGAGGGAGGGAGAGAGAGAGAGACAGAGAGAGACAGAGAGAGAGAGAGAGAGAGAGAGAGAGAGAGAATCTTAAGCAGGCTCCACACTCAGCATGCAGTTTGACAAAGGGTTCAATCCAGGGCCTTAGGTTCATGACCTGAGATGAAATCAAGAGTCGGTCACTCAACTGACTGAGCCACTTAAGCACCCCTGGGTTAAATGTTTTTAAAGAGCCAGCATTCTAAGAGGCACCTGGCTGGCTCAATCAGTAGAGCATGTGACTGTTGATCTCAGGGTTGTAAGTTTGAGCCCCATGTTGGGTACAGAGATCTCCTAAAAATGAAATATTTTCTTCTTAAAGTGCCAGAATTCTAAGTATGTTTTTATAAAATGGAGAAAGTGTCTCACAGAAAGACTGAATGACATAAATGACAATTGCATAAAATATTCATGTATCAACTGGTACTGCTCAATTAGACTGCATTTATCTTAGTCCCATGAAACACAAAACCTACTTACTTATTCACTATATGGATCAGAGTCTACTTATAATTCTACCTTTGGAATCTCATAAGTCATAAATATATGCTCTCATGGTTTGGAAGAAACCCACATAAAATAAATTAGAATATTTAAATCTTTTACAGGAAACACCTGTTTTTTTCTTGGGAGCCTGATCTGTTTACATTTTCTGATTCACAACCCTGTTCCGACCCCACCCCTGGATCTGATCCTGGTCCAACCGTCCACTTCACACCTGCTCTGCCTGGTTCCTCCCTCAGCCCCAGCCCCATAAGTAGAAGATTGGACATTTGAAGTTTTACCTGTTCCCAAAGTTTACAAGAGCTTCCAATTTCCAAACTTAATTTGCCCCCAAATCTAAATATTTTACCATGTTTTGTGGAATAAAGAATTTGTTCTATGAACATGTGATCTACTCAAACAAGCCACCTTAAAGTGATCTCAGATATTTCTTCTGTTTAAGGAAATGTGGAGCCTCTGGATCCTCTTAAGACAGGATAACTCTGGGGGTGCCTGTGTGGCTCAGTCAGTTGAGCATCTGACTTCGGCTCAGGTCATGATTTCCCGGTTCATGAGTTTGAGCCTCAAATCTGGCTTTCAGCTGTCAGCACAGAGCCCGCTTTGGATCCTCTATCCTCCTCTCTTTCTGCCCCTCCCCTACTTGCTCTCTCTCTCCCAAAAATAAATAAACAATTAAAAAAAAAAAAAGGATAGCTTGAGCCTGTTATGATGGTCATGTAACACTGAACAGCAGCGGGGAAGGATGTGCTCCATCTCCAAGCGTACCCTCAGAATAAATCAGTCGATTGAGGAAACCTAGGAGGCAAAAAAAAAAAAAAAAAGTGGAGAGTGGAGGGACACAACTGTGTGTACCCATGTAGGTAAGAAACAAAGGGAAAGGCTATAGGGGTACACCTATCTTACATCTGCCTGAGTCTGACTAGTATAACTGCAGAGATATTGAAGGTATGGGGTGGGAGGAAGACTAATTTTAATGTATAGCCTTTTGAACTATCTGTGTTTGTTTTGTTTTGTTTTTTACTGTGTGGATATATGACTTTTTCAACAACTACAGGTTGTTTTTTCTTTGTTTAATGTATTGATATATGTTACCATTCTTGGGAGGGTTTGCAAATTCACATGTCTTCAGCTAAAGGCATCTATCAGCAATAGAATTTCAGGTGCTGGTTGTTAGAATAAGGAAGGTATCTTGCCCGGGGGAAAGCGTTTCTCAATTCTTCTAAAATTTCTATGATAGCTCAAGACTGTCTCCACTATGCTTCTGGGGGAGCTGTGTGATGGGCTATCTTTGTATTTGGGCAGCTTTCCAGAATCAGAATGCCCTGCTCAGGAGGGTGGCTGTGGCCTTATCCGCTCCTCTCCAAGGTAAAGCCCTACTCTCCCCCAGCTAGAGCAGAGAGAGGTATTTTTAACCTCGGTGTTGGCTTACACAAAGGTTCAGGTATTCTCTGTGGTGTACTATGAGACAAGAAAGCTGAGATCTGACACTTAGACTCATTTGCCCTACCTCAATGTGCTGGTTTTATGCACCTTGGAGAATTGGACTATAAAAGCTGTAATAAGTGAAAACTATTTATTACAGTTCCCCAGAAACCCTTTGGATATCATATTCCTTTGTTTCTGACACAGAAGTGTAGTGCAGGGATGGGCAGCTCACTCTACCCCCACCCCCGTGGGGAAGGGGATAGAAAAATTACCTGCACATCACCTGCCTTAACTAGACCAGGAAGAGAAACCAGATGTGGGTCTATTACAAAAGAACTAGAATTACAGGTAGGTTATTTAGGTCCCCTTCAGAAGGTGGCATGCATTAGTCATAAGATCTAATAGCACGTGCATGAGACAAATCAAGTCAACAGGAAATTGATCATGTTTTCATGAGATGAAGACAGAAGTTGAAATATGTGTGCTACACAAAAAGATTTGTAGGAAATTGGGGGTTGTGGGGGTTCTTTTTTCCACAAAATGAGTCTGAAGGGGTATGGATTTACAGATTTATTAACAAAAGAGGGGTACAAATATGACTTCAGTAAATATATACCCCTATAAGCCACCACCTACACAAGTGCTGGGCTAGAAAGCAACTAGTCTGGGCCCATTTGGGGATAATTGTCTCTTCCCTTAAGAGAAAGGAAAGTAAACTTAAGCAAGCTGTGAGTTTGTTTCAAACAAACTCATCACACAATAGGAAGATAAGTCTATGGAAACCATCAAAATTCTAATTACGAGGCTATGTGATTCTTTAATTTGATGGCCTTTCAGAAAATGGAGCCCATTGAAGAAATTAAATCAAATTCAGTCCCGGTTTTTTGGATTGGCACTCGTCTAGGAATAAACTTGCTCCTAGCAGTCTCCCAGATCACAGTTAACTAAGAACTGGCCACTCCTGTACTACTCACACAGAATGCCCCCGGTTACAAGGCAGGACAACTAACATACACTTTACCGCTATCTGTCTTGTTCCAAATTCCAAATGCCTGTTCGGAACTTCTCCAGGAGCCCCTGAGAGCTGGAAGGGAGGAGGACCACTTCCAGATTCCAGAGTCACCCCACAAGGTGGCCTCGGTGCTTTACTCCTCTTGGCTGTGACATCCCTCCATCTCATCTCACATCTCCATTGTCCTTCCCAGCTCCTTGTCCCTCTTCTTCCTTTGGGTCTTTCTTAGCTTTTTAAAAATTAAGGCTTAGGGACACAAGGTTGGCTCAGTTGTTAGAACATGCAACTCTTGATGTCAGGGTTGCAAGTTTGAGCCCCACATTGGGTGTAGAGATTACTTACAAAAAAGATAAATAAATAAAAATCAAGCTTTAAAATAATAAAGTAATTCTGACCATGTTGTTATATAGCTATTAAATCTTTATTTTCAACTTGGTTCCTTTTAATTTCTTCAACAATATGAAATGACACAATTGATAGTAGAAACCTGGTAAATTTAAAAATCAGAATTCACTGGGGCGCCTGGGTGGCTCAGTTGGTTAAGCATCCAACTTCAGCTCAGGTCGTGATCTCACGGTTTGTGAGCTCAAGCCCCACGTTGGGCTCTGTGCCGACAGCTCTGAGCCCAAAGCCTGCTTCAGATTCTGTCTCCATCTCTCTCTGCCCCTCCCCTGCACATGCTCACACACACACACTCTCTCTCTCTCAATAAACATTAAAAAATTTTTTTAATAAAAAAAATAAAAATCAGAACTCATTTACAGACTAAGTCCCCATGTCTTAAGTGCCTCCATGTGGTTATGGTCTAATATCTATAGCCACACAGACTTAACTGAACAATCTTAGTTCTGTCTTACTTCTTAATTGGAAGAGGAATCTGGAAATCATTGCCAAATAGGCTACATGAGTCACAACAGGTGACTGTATTTTCCTTTCTGGTGTTAGGCAGTGCAGGATAAATTTAGTTTCTATTATTTTTGTTTCTCAGGAAGAGCAGGATTTGCAAAATAAATTAGGATTGCTGATCTGATTCACGTCAGTTTTCATTTCTTTCAGGGGTGTTTCTCACCAATAATGGAAGGCCTTTTCACTAACTCCTCAAAGGCTCTCTGTGAATTGGGCCTCAGATGTGATGTTTTTGTAGTTAAAATGTATTTAGATCACTTAATAGCCATAATCAACTCTGTGGTTCATGCAGTCTGTTCAGCTGGTAGTCACAGCTTAAAGAGTTTTGGTCCTTTGTTTTTCATTTTCTATTTACCATTCCATAAACATGAAATAGATCCCCATGGTGCCTTATGAGGCACGTTATGATTACCTTATGAGCTGTGTGAGAGAAGGTGTAAGGTTTGGCCTCTGTTTTCAAGGAAATGGTTGGTGACTAATTCTAAGGCAGCCTGAATGGCAATAAATGATATATGTATAAGCGCTAAGATTTTTAAGGAGGGAAAGGATTGCCATAGGAGAAGGTCACTCAGGACAATATCATAAAGAAAGAATTGTTAAACTGGTACTTAAGAAAGCAATAGAATTTGAAGCACTTCTGCTGCTGGCAGACTAGATACTCTGAATAGATACCCCGACCAAACAGCTAGATCTGTAGTGAAACATATTTTCTTTGCATCAGTGAGCTTGTAGGAAGTAAGGGACATTTCCCAGGGGCAGAGATTAAAATGTGAGCTAAAAACAGAGTGTCGAATAATAAACACACAGGAGGAAAGCTGCTGTTACCCTGAGGGCAAATCCTAATGAACTGTACCATGTAGCCTATATTAGTCTGCTGGGCTGCCATAACAAAATACCACACAATGACTGGCTTAAACAATAGAGATTCATTGTTCTCACAATTCTGAAGTCTAGAAGTCCAAGATCAAGGTGCCAACCCTTTCGGACCTCTCTCCTTGACCTGAAGATAGTCACCATCTCACTGCTTCTTCACCTGTTCACAGAGGTGAACTCCCTTATAAGGAAAACTTATGACTCCTTATAAGGAAACCAGTCATATTGGATGAGGGGCCCACCCTAATTGGATCAGAGACCCAGCCTTATTTTAATGTTATCACCTAAATATTTAATGAGCTTATCTCCAAATATGGTTACATACTGAGGTACTGGGGATTGGGATTTCAACATATGAATTTTGGGGAGACAATTCAGCCCTTAACAGAGCCTACACCTTTGGTCGCAAAAATGAACCTTAGACTCTAGATTAAGCCAGAGACCCTGGAAGGGGCCAAAAGGTCCCTGAAGGCAGTGCCCCCTCCATGCAGAAACAAATGAAAGTTTCCTTTGAAAAAAGGAAAGTTAAGCTTCACCCTGAGGGTTCCTCCAGGTTAAGATCAAACAAATATGTACTCATTACCAAGGATCAATAAGGAAAAAAGGCACCATGAGTGAGTATCAGCAAAAACATTGATCATAAGTCATGACTTATAGAAAGAACCGTCCAAACTTCAAATACTAGAATTACCAAATAAAGACTAGAAAATAATATATGAAATGTCTAAATAAATAAAAGTTGGAGTCACAAAAATAGAAAAAGGAGACAATAAAAAATGAGAATTTGTATGTATGTATGTATTTATTTATTTATTTTTTAATTTACATCCAAGTTAGTTAGCATATAGTACAATAATGATTTCAGAAGTAAAATCCAGTGATTCATCCCCTATATATAACACCCAGTGTTCATCCCAACAAGTGTGTTCCTTAATGCCCCTTACCCATTTAGCCCCTATACCCACCCCCAACCCCTCCAGCAACCCTCGGTTTGTTCTCTGTATTTAAGAGTGTCTTATGTTTTGTCCCCCTCCCTGTTTTTACACTGTTTTTGCTTCCCTTCCCTTATGTTCATCTGTTTTGTATCTTAAATTCCACATATGAGTGAAATCATATGATATTTGTCTTTCTCTGACTAATTTCGCTTAGCATAATACATTCTAGTTTCGTCCATGTTGTTACAAACAGCAAGATTTCATTCTTTTTGATTGCTGAGTAATACTCCATTGTCTAAATATACTACATCTTCTTTATCCATTCATCTGTCACTGGACATTTGGGCTCTTTCCTTACTTTGGCTATTGTTGATACCACTGCTATAAACATTGGGGTGCATGTGCCTCTTTGAAAAGACACACCTGTATCCTTTGGATAAATACCTAGTAGTGCAGTTGCTGGGTGGTAGGGTAGTTCTACTTTTAATTTTTTTAAGAACCTCTATACTGTTTTCCAGAGTGGCTAACCCAATTTGCATTCCCACCAGCAGGGCAAAAGAGATCCTCTTTCTCTGCATCCTCACCAACATCTGTCATTGCCTGAGTTGTTAGTTTCAGCCATTCTGACCAGTGGAAGGTGGTATCTTATTGTGGTTTTGATTTGTCTTGCCCTGATGATGAGTGATGGTGAGCATTTTTTCATGTGTCTGTTAGCCATCTAGGTATCTTCTTTGGAAGAGTGTTTATTCATGTCTTCTGCCCATTTCTTCACTGGATTGTTTTCTGGGTGTTGAGTTTGATAAGTTCTTTATAGATTTTGGATTCTAACCCTTGATCAGGTATGCTATTTGGAAGTATCTTCTCCCATTCTGTCGATTGCCTTTTAGTTTTGTTGATTGTTTCCTTCACTGTGCAGAAGCTTTTTATCTTGATGAGGTCCCAATAGTTCATTTTTGCTTTTGTTTCCCTTGCTTCCAGAGACATGTTGAGTAAGAAGTTGCTGCCGCAGAGGTCAAAGAGGTTGTGGTCTGCTTTCTCGTCTAGGATTTTGATGGCTTCCTGTCTTACATTTAGGTCTTTCATCCATTTTGAGTTTATTTTTGTGTATGGTGTAAGAAAGTGGTCCAGGTTCATACTTCTGCATGCTGCTGTCCAGTTTTCCCAACACCATTTGCTAAGAGACTGTCTTCATTCTATTGGATATTCTTTCCTGCTTTGTTAAAGATTAGTTGGCCATATGTTACATATAGAACTTTTAAAATAAAAAATGTATAAAAAATTTAAAAACTCAATAGAGATTAAATAGGCAGATTAGAAACAACTGAACCAAAAATTGGCTAACTGAAAGAGAGAGCTTCAGAAATTAACAAGATGTAGCACAGAGAGAAAAGTTGAGATAGAAAGAAGGAAAATGTTTAGCATATGTCTAATTAGAGTCTCAGAAGGAGAGATCAAAGACAATGCAAGGATGCAGTATTTAAAGAGATCATTGCTGAGCATTTTCCAGAATGATTAAAGTCAAGAATTTAAAGCTACAGTAAAACAACATATGCTGAGAAAGATAATTTCTTAAATATCTAAATCTGGTTACATCATAGTGAAATCTGCAAAATACCAGAGACAAAGAAAATATCTTTTTTCAGAGAGAAAAGGCAGATCACCTACAAAGGAATAGTAATTAGAATGACAGACAGTGGAATAACACTTTCTTTTTTTTTTTTTTTAAGTTTTATTTATGTACTTTGAGAGAGGGAGAGAACACATGCAAGCAGAAGAGGCAGAGAAGGAGACAGAGAATCCCAAGATGGCTCCATGCTGTCAGCTGTCAGCACAGGGGCTCAAACCTACAAACTGTGAAATCATGACCTGAGCCAAAATCAAGAGTCAGACACTTAACCAACTGAGCCACCCAGGTGCCCTTAAGACTTTTTATTTATTTTTAATTTTAATTTTTAAAAATTTATTTATTTTGAGAAAGAGAATGGGGGAGGGGCAGAGAGAGAGGGAAAGAGAGAATCCCAAGCACTGTCAGCACAGAGCCCAACCCGGGGCTCAAACTCACGAGCCATGAGATTATGACCTGAGCCAAGATCAAGACTTGGGCACTCAACAGACTGAGCCACCCAGGTTCCCCAAGATTTTTTATTTTTAAGTTATCTCTACACCCAACATGGGGTGTGAACTCACAACCTCAAGAACAAGAATCACATGCTTGGGGCACCTGAGTGGCTCAGTCAGTTGAGCAGCTGATTTCGGCTCAGGTCATGATCTTGCAGTTCATGGGTTCAAGCCCCATGTTGGGTTTTATGCTGACAGCTCAGAGCCTAGAGCCTGCTTCAGATTCTGTGTCTCCCTTTCTCTTTGTCCCTCCCCCCATCATTCTCTGTCTCTTTTTCTCTTTCTCTCTCAAAAATAAATAAACATTTAAATTTTTTTTTTAAAAAGAGTCACTTGCTCTACTGACTGAGCCAGCGAGACACCCCAGGAATGACACTTTCAAAGTTGGAGGCAAAAGAGCTGACAGCCTAGGACTGTGTATCCATCAAAACCATTTTCCGAGAATAAGAATGAAATGAAGATGTTTTCTTTTTTTATTTTGAGAGAGAGAGAGAGAGAGAGAGAGAGAGAGAGAGAACCCACACGAGCAGGGGAGAGGGGCAGAGGGGGAGAGAAAGAATCTCAAGCAAGCCCAGCACAGAGCCCCACAGGGGGCTCGATCTCACAACCCTGGGATCATGACCCACGCTGAAATCAAGAGTCAGCCACTCAACAGACTGAACCACCCAGACACCCAAGATGTTTTCAGGTAAACAAAAACTGAATTTGCCACCAATAAACCTGCAAAAAGAGAATTTCACAATGCTCTTGTCTTCTCTGGGGTTTCCCCAAAAGTAAACTGATTAAATGCAAGTTGTAAGCAAGTAGGGAAGTGAGACAGGAAAGTAAAGGAAGCCTGGAAAGTGCATTGTCAAGCAAGTCACCACCATGAGCAATTGAAACTTCATCCCAAGGCAGAACCCTGGGGCCAATGTAGAATGGAATGAGAGTTCTCCTACCCAAAGGACAGGAGAGTTGGGAAATCCACGGTTCCCTTCAGAAC
Source organism: Panthera onca (assembly GCF_046562875.1). Taxonomy (NCBI): domain Eukaryota; kingdom Metazoa; phylum Chordata; class Mammalia; order Carnivora; family Felidae; genus Panthera; species Panthera onca. Next base: position 51,459,633 of record NC_138344.1, read on the forward strand.
TTGCTTGTGTGCTGCTCCCAGGAGGCATTACTCCTCCGCATTCTTGTCTGCACCTGGCAGGAGCAAAAGGGATGCAGTGACCAGAGCCCTCGGGCAGAGAAAGCAGGACCAGCCGAGCTTGGAGATCGTAAGTGCTGAGGGGATATGGAAGCGCCACTGGCAAAGCCTACTACCCACGTACTGCTGGAAAACTGCAAAAGAGTTGTGCAAGGGGAAGGTCTGCTGTGCTATAAAAGAATAAGGGGTCAATAAACTAGCTACCATGTAGGTACACCTAAACACTGTTAGTATAAAATGAGAATGTTAGTAGCTACCTTATACTCCAACACAAAACAAAACAGAACATAATTAAAATATTGGCTGCTAGTATAGTTTAGTCTGTATCACTATTATAGACGAAAAAGTAAGTTAGGAACTATAACTTTATTTGTTTGTTTTAAAGTTTATTTATTTATTTGGAAAGAGGGACAGCATGAGCTGGGGAGGGCCAGAGAGAGAGAAGAAGAATCCCAAGCAGGCTCTGCACTGTCAGCACAGAGCCCAACGAGGAGCTCAAACCGCGAACCCAGAACCCTGACATCATGACCTGAGCTGAAATCAAGAGCCAGACGTTTAAGCGACTGAGCCACCCAGGCGTACCCATAAGTTTTTTTAAAATAATAAAATTTAGCCAATTGTATTGGTAGGAGACTAAAGGTATGTTAACTGAGACCACCTGATTAAACAGCAGCTGGGATAAGAGCTTGGAGTAGCAGGAGCTTCCAGAAATAGCAAGCTTGATAGCATGGAGGAAATAGGGTGGAGGATGGCGGGAGAATAAACCTCAAAGACCTAACATTCTGTCCTGCAGGAAGAGGTCCCCAGCTTTTGTTTTTGTTTTTTGTTTGTTTAACGAGTTTATTTATTTTGAGAGAGAGCAAGTGGGGGAGGGGCAGAGAGAGAGAGAATCCCAAGCAGGCTCCACACTATCAGTGCAGAGCCCCATGTGGGGCTTGAACCCATAAGCCATGAGAACATGACCTAAGCTGAAGTCGAACACTTAACCAACTGAGCCAACCAGGTGCCCCCCTGCCCAGTTTCTATTTTTTTATCACACACATCATCCATTAATATGTTTGAATTTGTGCAGCTGTATATATTTGTATATTATGAAACATACACTAAAAAAGAATTATTAATGAGCTAGATGAGTTAAATAAGCATTAAAAATAGTTCTTTTTAAAAATGTTTATTTATTTTTTGAGAGAAAGAGAGAGCTGGCAGGGGAGGGGCAGAGAGAGAGAGAGAGAGAGAGAGAGAGATACAGAGAATTCAAAACAGGCTTATGCTGTCAGCACAGAGCCCGACTTGGGTCCCAAACCCTTGAACCATGAGATCATGACCTGACCTGAGGTCACTTAACCAACTGAGCCACCCAGGTGCCCCTAAAAATAATTCTTAATATTTGTTCTTAAAAATAATAATTAGGGGCACCTGTGTGGCTTAGTCGGTTAAGCATCTGACTCTTGATTTCGGCTCAGGTCACGATATCACGGTTTGTGGGTTTGAGCCCCACGTCGAGCTCTGCACTGACAGTGCAAAGCCTGCTTGGGATCTGTCTCCCTGTCTCTCTGGCCCTCCCCCACTCACTCTCTATCTTTATTTCAAAATAAATAAATAAATACATATTTTTAAAATATATATATAATTTACGTGAGCAATAAGCTGGGCTATGATTCATTATTCTGGAAATCTTAACTTATGGAAAATGGGTATATTTTGACATTGGGTTTTAGTGGCTGTCATGGCTGATAAAAGATAACTCACCAAAACAAAGCAGACCCAGAGGAAGAAGTATGCTTATAAATCACAATAGTTATTATTTCTTCAATACCACACACTCATTATGTAAGTAATCTTGTTGAGATTCAGCTAGGAAATTTCCATGTTATCTGCTTTCAATCAGTGGTGATAGCATACTAATCAGAAGGGACTGATTTCAAGGTTTGTTCCTTTAAAAAAAAAAAAAAAAAAAAAAACAAGTCCAAATCCCATTGAAATTCTTCATTAGAGCAATATTTAAACAAATTAGAAAGTAATGTTTCCGAAGATTTTTTTTTTATTTTGTCTTTAAGTAATCTCTACACCCATTGTGGGACTTGAACTCACAATCCCAAGATCAAGAGTTGCATACTCTCTTGGCTGAGACAGCCAGGAGTTCCTGTTTCTGAGTTTTTAAGTTGGCTGTGCCAGGAGGAGGCCACTGTAGCCGTATGGGTAGGAGGGTTAAGGTCTTCCAGTCAAGAGGTAGCTATAGAAAGAGGGGTCTGAAAACAAATTTAGCAGGGTTTGATAATGGCATATGGGAGGAGAGGGAACAAAGAGAAGTCTGGATGGAGTTACAAATCCCTGGATTAGTGAGATTTTTTCAGGTTACAAAATGCAAATAATCAAAGTATCTCCACGAATGGGATTATATGATAAGGACACATGGAAACCTAAAGGGGACAAAGAGCCACCTCTGTGACTGCATTGCTGGCCTCATGAAAAGGTCACTCATGACATTTCAGACGTGGCTCTGGTAATCCAGTATCATTTCAGGGCTCCACTGCAGTCCTCCTCAATGGCCAAGTTTGTGACTCAGGTCCTCAGAGCCTGCCATCTCTGGGTTTTTCCCTCCCACTCTGCAGTGGACTGACTCCCCTACTTCTACTGCCTCCTGATGCCTCTTTACTGCTTTTTCCATTTCTCTCTCTAATTTAACACCATATCACTTATTTAGCATCCTATCTCTACCTCACAGAAAAATCTCAGAGGGAGAGAGTCTGACTGATCCAGTCACTGTAGTGTTGGCCAAAGGACTCAGGTGAGGCCAATGGTAGATCACCGGCCTTTAGATTGACTGCCTTCGAGCAGGTGTTCACCTAGGGTGGCGAGTCATGTCTCCATGGCACAAATTAAAGCAATTTATGAAACCTAGGTTCCTGATAAAGCAGCTGTGGACCTACAAACAACCTGAGGCTTCACGTACATGAGCTGGGTAATCAGTCAGCTGCTGATACAGTCTGTGCATTATAGCCCGGGAGACAGGAAGATGGGATATTCTGGATGTGGCTTATTATGAAACTAAGACCAGTGACCTGCATACATGTATTTCACTTAACACCTAACTTAAGCTTTACTTCAGGTATAACATAGGAAATAATAATTTAAAAGTTACCATTATTATTACTACTAGGAACAGAAGTATGAGTTATCATGAGGTTAAGATCACAGACCTTGGGACTAGACTGCCTAGGATCATATCCTCAGTACTGTCACTTACTGGCTGTGTGACCTTGGACAAATTACCTAACCGATCTATGCCAACCGATCTAGTTCTCTCATCTGTACAATGAGTATAACCAAACCTTATCCCATTGGTAGTTAATGAGAAGTGAATCCGTTAATATATTTAAATGACTTAGAACAGTGTCTGGCATATAATTATCGCTACGTGAATATTTGCTATTTTACTTTCAATCATGAGTTAGATTCCAACTATGTACCCCATCCATGCATTATATCTGCAACTTTGATCTCTTGATTTTTAGGTTTGTCCCCTGATTAAATATTATCTTGCACTGTTTGCTAATTATTTCCTGTTGCTAGTCTTGGCTCTCTAATAAGATTTTATCCTTTAATATGTATAAAATAAGTATTTTTTGACTCAGAATTGTAAAACTAGTCTGTTTTTATTTTATAGCCAACTCTAGGACTTCTCTGGCTTATAAATCACAGGGTCAAAATTCTGGGAAATTATTCCTATCATAATAACTACTTTAAAATTTTTCCCTTGCTCTTATTTTTGTTTCAAGGTATTTGTTATATTGTCATAGTTTTATTGGTTTCCCTCTAGAGAAGGTCAAGTTCCCTGGAACATTTGATGTCATCATTTAGAGATGAAATAGGTGCTATATATTTATTAAAAGTGATACACAAGTTGACTCAGAAACCAGGAGGCATACATTAATATTTTTTGCCTCAGTAATCTTACTGGCATGCTTACATACTTGAATTTGAATGCTGGCTCAAATGAATGAATAAATAGTTGGCATGATTTGCTTCAAGTATTGAAACTGCAATGTTCTACTCTATTTACAGATACACATTTAAACACATTTTCATGGGGTGCCTGGGTGGCTCAGTTGGTTAAGTGGCTGACTTCAGCCCAGGTCATGATCTCATGGTTCGTGAGTTCAAGCCCCGCATCGGGCTCTGTGCTGACAGCTCAGAGCCTGGAGTCTGCTTTGGATTCTGTGTCTCTGTCTCTCTCTGCCCCTCCCCTGCTTATGCTCTGTCTCTCAAAAAAATAAATAAACATTAAAAAAATTAAACACATTTTCATGATGTCATTGTATTTTGTGATTGCACACCCTAATCATGAGACATAAATCACCATGGCAACAAGCCAGTGGTTACATTAACCAGTGGATCCATCACTCCTGGGACATGCAGTCAGCCCATCCTTGAACTGTACTCTAAATTGTCCTGATCCTCTCACTCCAATGATCCTCAGAAGCTTCACCTTCAAGGAATCTGGTCTGGAGCTTGTGCAGATCTCTTGTCTTTCCTTTCCCCTGGGGGCCAATCACTGAGCCAGAGCAGTAACCCATAGACCATCCTTCCTCCGCAAAGCCCTGGGAGAGAAAGAGCATTTATGCCCCTCCAGTTCCCCCTCTCAGATGGCCCAAGTCACCAACACAATCACTGACCCTCTCAGCTCATTCTCTCCACCAGCATTATCACTGTGTCAGTCAGAAAGTCATGTGCTTTTCCTCCTCCCCACTGAAGCTGGCACAGGTCAGATGTCACCCTAGATGGGGGAGAGGGAAGCAAGGAATTTCCAAGCAGATGGGGACAGGACACATGTTTCCAAGTTAATATTGTAGGGGCTATGGAGGTGACACATTAGGCAGAGATATTTCATTCCTTACCATCTTGATATCAACACTGAAATCATTTAGAGCAGTAATGGTAGCCACTATCACTAAGAGTAGTAGAAGGCTCTCCCTCAGTGTATGCATACCCCAGGATCTCTAATACCCAAAATAAGGTCAAATGAAATCACAGGGCCATGCTGCCTTCCAGCAAACTCAAACGTCCGTACTCACACAATGTGCAGAAATATGAACATATGACCCTCCACATCACCAATGCAACATTTTCCAAGCCAAAGTTGTGTACTTAATATATTTCTGGGTGCTGAGGAATTACCAAAATGCATAAGAGATTTTCTGAAGAAAAGTATAATCTTATTACAGAGCCACGACGAGCAACAGGAAACAATTTGAAAACTGTGCAAGATAACATTTAATCAGAAATCATAAATTAGAGAGACCAAAATGGCAGATACAATGCATTCTGGGGTATGTGGCCTTGGAGGGCATTGGACCTTGGTTTCCTTATTGATTTTTGTTTTATTTTGGTTTTAGGTAGGAATAATGTTAATCCTTTACTGTCTGTTGAATGATTCTGTGACGCACACATGTAACAAAGAACATGTTAGCATTTTAAAAAATTCTTAGTATTGGGGCACCTGGGTGGCGCAGTTGGTTGAGCGACTGACTCTTTTTTTTTAAAGATTTTTTTTTTTTTTAAATTTTTTTTTTCCTTTTTTTCAACGTTTTTATTTATTTTTGGGACAGAGAGAGACAGAGCATGAACAGGGGAGGGGCAGAGAGAGAGGGAGACACAGAATCGGAAACAGGCTCCAGGCTCTGAGCCATCAGCCCAGAGCCTGACGCGGGGCTCGAACTCACCGACAGCGAGATCGTGACCTGGCTGAAGTCGGACGCTTAACCGACTGCGCCACCCAGGTGCCCCGAGCGACTGACTCTTGATCTCAGCTCAGGTCTTACTCTCAGGGTCATGGGTTCAACCCCCATGTTGGGCTCCAGGCTGAGTGTGTAGCTTACTTAAGATTCTCTATCTCCTGCTGCCCCTCTCCCCAGCTTGTTCCCTCTCTAAAAATTAAAAAAAAAATTCTTAGTATTCTAATGTAGGACATGATGATGATGATGATAATTGCCATTAGGATTATTTTTTCAATTATTTTTTTTTTTGAGAGAGAGCACACACAGAGGAGGGGCAAAGAGAGGGAGACAGAGGGTCTGAAGCAGGCTCCATACTATCAGCTCAGAGCCCAATGTGGGGCTTAAATCCATGAACCTTGAGGTCATGACCTGAGCTGAAGTCTGACACTTAACTGACTGAACCACCCAGGCACCTCACCATTATGATTATTAATATGATACTTTAAGTTACAATAGGGGTAGGGATCCTGGTATTCAGGGAAACCTGCCCAGAGAAGGAAGTGTCTGAAAACCTGAGCCACCTCTCGTTTGAGCAAACCTCTAGTTTGAGCAAAATTCAGAAGGGGCACTAACAGGCTTGGGGTGGTGGCAGGGAAAACAGTGTGCACAGAGGCAAGGAGAGAAGTGTCAGGTTATGAGGCATCAGTCAGGTGCCTGTTTGGCTGAGCATAAGGACTGTTGAGGGTAGGAATAGATCATTTATTTTGGTGGATGAGGAGGCTGACCCAAGGCAGAGCTCGCCATCAGGGTAGAGCATGAGTCCTGCAGCTAGCAAGGGATATGTTGGCATTTTCTTTGTTCAAGACTAGTGGGTTTGGGGAAGAAAAAAAAAAAAAAAAGAAGACTGGTGGTTTGCTTATAAAAAGCAATATATACTCCTTAGGGCAGGAGTCCAGATAATTAAAATGTTTCATTCTACTACCCTTCCTAAACATTGGTTCTTTCTTCCAATTGAGTGTATTTCTTCCCTGCAGCTTTGGTTGTATCCGGCTGAGGGCTTAGCAGATAATAAGCACGGGACACTACTGGCTGGATTGAGTCCACATGACCTGTATAATTGTCCATCGTCACTGCTACCACTGCTCCCCAATTTCTTTCTGCTACCGATGATCTCATTCTATGCCAACCAATGGTCATTTGTCTTCATCCTTCTTGACCTCTGCTGAATCTGTGCCTGGCCCTTACTCATGCCACGTTTACACAGAAGGCTGTATTGTCCACTTGGTACTGGGAACAATTCCATTCCTGAGTCTGAGGCAAACAGCTTCAGGATTCTGCATGAAATTTAAACCACTGAGATATTTATACCTGTAAACTCAGTTTTTTTTTTTTGTTTCGAAATATAAATATATCCAAGGTGGCTAAAGAGGGCTGAGACTCACACTTCATTGTTAATGATTTTAATTATTTCATTTTTCTCCTACCATCTACCTTTAAGCCACACTGGAAGGAATGAAGAAATGCTTGCTTTGACAAGTTTAGATGGAAGGAAAAGTCATCTGGATGATGAGGGAATCATGCAGGAGGGCTTTGGTCAAATGAAGAGCAGAACGAGGATACCAGAGATGAACCTAGTTTTCAGACTCTTGCCAAAGCTCAACCTTGTCCATGTACACATATCTAGGCTCCCTTTCCCTCCCCTCACACCCGCCTTGGGCTTTTCTTCCTCTGGCTGACAGCCCTGGAAGAGAAACACCTTCCATGCCTCAGAGCAGCTTCAAATAAAAATAAACATATACATTATTTTCTTCCCTCCAAACAAGTCGGCAGGGAGCTCAGAAGGGAATCCTTCGCTCCTTTTCAGGACTGATCTCAGAGTTTCAGTTGCAAATGCTCAGTTGCAAAGTACATCTGCCTCCCCCATCTCATCCACCCATGAGCCACAGGGAGCGATGTTACTTACCTAGCTCTGCCCTGATTAAAACTTGGGTTCATGTAAAATTATAACTTCCAGGACCCACCAGTTCTGGAATGTTCTTCTGCTAGGATAAGACCGAATCACATGACAGCTGAGGGAACACTTCTCTCCTTCTTCTCATGTTCTATCGTTGACCCCTAAAATAGTAACTTCTGCCCACACTTTGTCCTCTCAGGAAAGTGAGAAAGCAGCTCCCAGTGCTGCCCTTTGGTGAGGAGTGACTGATATGACCAGGCAGAAGGGTAAAGGTCACACTGCTTTCTCACTCTCTCTGGCTGAGAACTGCCTGCACCTTCTCCTCATTGATTGTGTTCCTAAGAAGCAAGTTGATCTTGAGTGGGACTCAGGCCTACTTTCTGGAGGCTGATGTTTCTCTGGGCCTCCTCTCTGAGTGTAATAGGGAATGAGGGTGGAAACTGCCTTTCCTGCAGAGGCAGGTCAAGTATGCTCTGCAGAACAGCTTTCCCTATGTACAGGTAGAGCTGAAGGCCCTACCTAGACCAAGGTACAAGCAGTGTTCTCTAGTGCAGCTTTATCATTAATAAAAAATTGTCATTTTATTCCCACTAGATATGCATGCCTATTTCTCAACTGATTCAGAATCAGAGAGGAGGAAGCATGTGATTGATCAGGTCCCTACGATTTCAGTGGTGTTTTAGGGAGAATTGCTCAGCAAAGGCTTCTACTCCCTTGCTTCTCAGAATCCTCTGAAGAGCAAGAACCTATTCTGATATATCTTCTTAGAGATCTAGCCCCCATCCTCACCTCTACCCCTCATCTTTGCCTTCCTCCAGCCCCATGTGAGACCTGGGGTTTGTCAAATGTATTAAGTGGACTGGAGAACACCTACAGTTGGTGATGAGGACCCAGTCACCTGCAAGTTACTTCCTGTTCTGCTCCCTTTCAGTGTTCCCCAGGCTCTGATTTGGGCCACACTGTGGATTACCAGTGTATTTGCAATGCTCTAAGGGCCCTCAATCCAAGATACGCTTAACTCTATGTGGTTTCCCTGCATAGTAATCAATATTAAGAAAGAGTGGACCATTTAAACAATTTACTATTCATTATTCCTTAGGAAAAAACCACTGTGGCAATTCTATAATTTATTATTTATCAATAGGACCTTTCATAAGACTAAATATTTTTATCTTTCAAGCAAAAATTTGATGGATTATCTTTAAAGAAAGATGCACTTTTGTTTCTTATATTACAAGTGTTTCTTATATTGCAAGTTTAGAATAATAACTCTATAATTCAATTACATTGTCAGAGTTATCTGGCACAAACCATTATTGCAATGTCTCATAAAAAGCAATGAGACAAAAAATAACCATTGTTTTTATGACTGGAGTATTGGCTGGCTGGTGTCATGGCCATCTTCCAATTAGAATAATTATATTCCATCTATATATTTCTACCTATGATTTAGCTGGACTGATCTGTAATAGGAAAAGCCATGTCTCGGACTTCTGAGGTCTTTGGCTTAGAAAAATCTCATGCCATTCCACTCTAGAAGTGTATTTTTAAAATTAATGATAAAACAATTTTAATAACCCTATTTTCCAGCTGACCAAATTTTCTACCATAAAGGCTACAGAATGACGTTTATTTGCATGACTTGAGGTAACATAATATTTAAATAGAGATTGCACATTTTCCTAAACTATGTTGCTGTAAGATATTACTGTTAACATATCTTTTTAAAATTTTTTTAAAGGTTTATTCATTTTTTCAACAGAGGGACAGAGACAGAGAGATCTCACAAACCCTGAGATCATGACCTGAGCCTACGTTGGGCACTTAACCGACTGAGCCACCCAGGTGCCCCTACTGTTAACATTTCTAAGCAAACATGTTCTTATATCTGATGCTTACAGCAAATGCTTAAGTACCTGCACTATTCTGAACACATATGAGTGGGTGACAATTCTGTGTGAAAATATTTGAGAAAGAGTGTTGCTCAGTCATGAAAAATCATATATGCTGAAAGAAATCTGAAATTAACTATGTAGGTTCCCTCCTGACCCCATCAATAACCCAGGATTGAAAATTTGGCATTCTGTTGCCTTTCTTTTTTGTGCTCCCCTATCTTGGTAGTTTCTTTTTTCTTTTTTTAAGTTTCTTTTTATTTATTTTGAGAGAGAGATAGCAAGCAGGGGAGGGGCAGAGAGAGAGAGAGAGAGGGAGACAGAATCCCAAGCATGCTCTGTGCTCAGAGCTACCCAGGTGTCCCTACCCCAGTAGTTTCTTATGTGAACTTCTCAGTTACTGTCTCCTTTTCATTCCTTTGGTCACATTTGTCCCCCTTCACTGAGATTTTCGCAAGCTACAGTGCTGTTAAACCAAGGCAAGAAAGGCCCCTGTGCTGCCTCTCTTCTGACCGTGTTCTTCTCCACAAAGTAAGGATACTGTACAGCTGAGGGACATATGGTATATGGGCCTCTGTTTTTACTTTTGCCTGAGCCCTACTAACATTAGCAAGAGGACTAACTGGCCTCCCTATGCCTAGAATTTTTCAACATTAGAGCCTCCAACTCCTAAAGTGCAATGAGGACACATCAGTGGTATTTTACATTTTTCTTAATGTTTATTTATTTTGTGAGAGAGAGAGCACGAGCCTGGGAGGGGCAGAGAGAGGGAGACACAGAATCTGAAGCAGCTCCAGAATCTGAGCTGTCAGCACAGAGCCTGAGACGGAGCCCGAACCCATGAACCACGAGATCATGACCTGAGCCGAAGTCGGACGCTTAACCAATTGAGCCACCCCGGCGCCCCATTGGTATCTTAGGTTTTAGCTTTAAGAATCTTTGGAAATGTGCTTCGAGGTTTTACCCTCAATTATTCATTTTGTGTCATTCATGGAGGTAAAAAAGAGTGTGGCTAGTATAAATGACTAACTGCATTGGTAAGTCTATCAATATCTCAAACCAATCAAATTACTGAGGAGTCCAGAGTCACATTTCTACATACTAGCTGAGAGCAAGCAAACCAATCTGCCAGCGATATCTGCATAAGCCTCCATGCAGCACATTACCTCATTTGACCCTTACAACAACCCCTCCCCCCCCACCTCCAGGGCAGCTAGGTACAATATCATTCACTTTTCTGGATGAGACATGCTCAGAGAAGGGAAATCAGTGAGTTGCCTAAAATTAGACAGCTAATAAATGGCAGAGTATCCTAAGGCCTGACTCCAAGTTTTTGCTTCTAGGGGGTATCTGATCCAGACTTAGACTCTAAGACATACAGGTGTGCTTTTTATACTTGCAAAAACTACTCTAAGAAAATGCATTTGGCTGTCAGCTCTGGTTTGGCACTGACAAAGTTTCTTGGGGAAGTCGTCCAACAGAGGCAGGCCTCAGTTTCCTTCTTTAAGATTATTAAAGTAGATGATCTCCAGGCCTTCTTCCAGCTCTGTGGTTCTTTTACAGTCTATACCCCAGATTGCATTCCACGTGTGTGAAAGCAGCCTTCAACCCTGGGCAGCACCGCTGTGTTATATTAATGAGACTTTACCAAATGGCCCCAGGTGACCTCCATCCTCCCAGGTTAATCATATCAAGTAGCACCTGTTTAATCAGAAGTTAAACATGAACACTGGGGACAAAAAGGCAAACCAACAGTAGTTTTAGTTGTTGTTGCTGTTTCCAAACATTTTTAGGGACAAGACAAGGGCAATATTTTCCATAGTATACCTGTTCCAAGGGATATTAATAGGATCTCCTTGAAAAGGGAGGTTTTTGATCACTTGGCTGAACAATATCAAAAAATTTTCCTTTGTAGAGACCCTTTAATACTTAGAGGGATTATTAATTATTAATCTCCAGGAGGAAGATTTCTCACGTCCGAAAACTAATGCTTAGAATATAGCTTTGGAAAACCTTTGGGAAAGCATTTAGGACACACTGATTGTTGCTAGCACCTCAGAACTTATGCCCAAAGCAAAATGTAGCTTTTGGTGATGTCTTTATGTACTAAATGTGATACAAGATGATGAGGCTATTTGTTTGTTCCCCAGGAAACCCAAATGTAAGAATTTACCTGCCTACATGTCAGTTCCTCAAATAAACCCCTAGAAGATAATATACTTAATGCAATGCCTAATCAGATATGTCATGGTAATTGGGGGAATGATGCCAATTGTTTTAAAAGTTCTGCAAGAGGAGGGATGCCTGGGTGGTTCAGTCAGTTAAGTGTCCGACTTCAGCTCAGGTCATGATCTCACGGTTGGTAAGTTTGAGCCTGACATGGGGAGCCTGCTTTGGATTCTGTGTCTCTGTCTCTGACCCTTCCCTACTCGCACTCTGTCTCTCTCTCTCTCTCTCAAAAATAAACAAACATTTTAAAAAAAAAGAGAGAGAATACCTGAAAGTATTAAAAAAAAAATGCCACAAGAGAAGCACCTGGTGACTCATTTGGTTGAGCATTCTCTCTCTCTCTCTCTGCTCCTCCCCTACTCATGCTTTATCAAAATAAATAAACCTTCAAAAAAAAGTTCCACAAGAGGTCTTTGGAAATTGAATTCTGGACTAGATGTGACCAACAGAAGGAAGTGTTCTTATTAACTAATGGTCATATTCTTCATTTTTTTAATTGAAAACAGCTTCACTCATTTACATTTTTTTAATGTGTACTTTTAAGAGAGACAAAGCACAAGCAGGGGAGAGGCAGAGAGGGAGGGAGACACAGACACTCAAGCAGACCCCAGCCTGTGAGCTGTCAGCACAGAGCCTGATGCAGGACTCAAACACATGAGCCGTGAGATCATGACCTGAGCCAAAGTCGGACGCCTAACAGACTGAGCCACCCAGGAGCCCCCTTTACATTTTTTTTTTTTTTTAAGTAGGCTGCATGCCCAGTGTGGGGCTTGAACTCACGACCCTGAGATCAAGAGTCTTGTGCTCTACTGACTGAGCCTGCCAGGCACCCCTCATTTACATTTTTTATCAAACTTAACTCTTAATGACTTTTAGCTATTTTTTGAAAGTCACATCTATCACTGTGGCAGATCATGTTTTTTTAAGATGCCTGCACTAATTCCATCTCACATGCTCTTCTTACAATGAGACCTTTAGCCAGATTATAAAGCTGCTGTGCACTCTTGCCTTGCTCTCATGGGACCCTCACTCACAGAATTCAACTACCATGCTGGGAGGAAGTCCAAACAAGCCTGTGCAGAGGGACTGCAGTGACAGACCATATGGAGGTGTGCCTAGTCAATTGCCTGTGTCAACTGCTAGACCTCTGAGTGAGGATGTCTCCATCTGATTCCAACCCTCAGCCTTTGAATCACTCCACCCTTTTTCCCAGCTGTAAGCCCTACTGGCCTATTGCAATCCCTGCCTTATGCCAGATCTCTTTTATTTTTTAACGTTTATTTATTATTGAAAGACAGAGAGAGTCAGAGCGTGAGCAGGGGAGGGGCAGAGGGAGAGGGAGACACAGAATCTGAAGCAGGCTCCAGGTTCTGAGCTGTCAGCACAGAGCCCGATGCAGGGCTCGAACTCACAAACCACGAGATCAGGACCTGAGCTGAAGTCAGAGGCTTAACCAACTGAGCCGCCCAGGCACCCCTGCCAGATCTCTTTTATAAGCTCCAAAAGACACCTAGAGCTCTGGGACATCCCCAAAATCTGAATTCTTTCAATGTTGAAACATGGATTCAAAGGTCATTCTCAAATTAAACTTACTGATCCTGATAAATGTGCTGGTGCCATAGGGCAGTCTTGATTAGACTTCTCAGCAGAAAATTAGTCTGAGAACCAGAAATGGGTCGTTTGCTCTATGGGATCCCACCAAGTTTCCAGGAATATATCCTTTTATCAGTTCATAAATGGCTTGGATTCCTGAGAATTCTGGGCTCTGTGACTGACCATTTATCACCCACTACCACTTCTGAAATGTACATTCATAGCAATCTGTGAAAAAAACAATTTCTTATTTGTTTATTGTTTTTTAAGATATATCTTCCATGAATTGATTACTGTTTTAATGATTGTCTTCCCTTCTAGACTGGAAGGCTCCCTGGGGGAGGCTCTGCCTGTCTTATTAGTTGTTCTCTCGGCTGCATTCAACACAGTGCCTGGCACGCATCAAGTACACAATAATACTTATTCAATGAATTAACTGTATCCCATTCATTTAGTCTGTGCACATACATTAAACACCTACTATGTGTCAGGTATTGATCTTGGAGGTAGGGATAATGTTATGAGCAATGTAGGCCCAACTCTTCTCTTATGGCTCTGACAGTGTAGTGAGGGGAGGGGACTGGAGAAATACCCAAGTAAACATGTCAACTCAGTAATTTCAGGTAGTGTTAGTAGCTATGAAGAAAACAAAACTGTCTGGTGATCGAGGGGAAAGTCAGGGGTATCCCTTAGAAAGACTCTTATCAGTGGGCTAATGAATGACGGGGAGGCAGATGTTTATGGAAAGGAAAGAGCAGTAACAGTGGGATGTGTGTTCTAGTAGCAGATATAATCAGTGCAAAAGTCCTGAGACAGAATTTGTTTGACTTAAAGGATATGTTACATTGAGAACACAGGGTAGCTGGACCTTAGTGGAAGAGGACCACGTGGTAGGGGATAAAGTTGAGATGCTGGCAGAGGCAGAGCAGGGAAGGTCTTGGAAGCCGTGATAGAAAGTGATTCTAGAGGGTGCAGAGGAGTAAGCTGTAATATGGGTTCAAGGAGCCTGTCCCTTGTGGACCCAAAATAACATGTAAATACACACACATGAGGAACAGAAACTTCACTGGTTACAGCTGCAATCTTCCAGCTGCTACAGGTGCTAGTCTCAGACCAGGCCTCTGAACTTGAGAACACCTGACCTCACTGCTGCCTTTCTTTGGGATCAGCTGCCAGCAATATAGCATGCCAGGGACTGGTCAGCAACTCACTAGCTCTAGAAATTTGGAGTTCTGAGTTCTTTGGGGGCAGATATCAACCTGATTTGACATCATTATCATTGTAATAATGAAAACCAGCTCGAGCTACTTTACTGCAGTATCAGGAATCAAGCATTAAAAAAACTATTTGGGGCTGGCGAGGCTGTGACAGTCCAAGGGCCCCCTCCTCCAAAGCCAGGCCCCAGGCCTGTCTCTTTAAGGACTTCCCTCTGGGCTAACCCTCCCACAGACTCCTCCCTCTGCCTATTTATACCTGAAGCAGCAACTCACCACAGCTTCTGTTTCCAGTTTCGGACCTTAGTCTTGTCTTCTGTGGTGGAGAACGCTTCTGGATCCTATGGATGGGACTTCATAGGTATGTGTCTGGAGAAAGTGGGGAATGGAAGGGGATGGGGGTATATGAGGGTACATGGTGGGGTGAAGAGGTTGAAAAGATTAAGCGGGACAAAGGACTCAAGTAGCTTTGTAATCAGATGAGGTTAGAGTTAGCTGGAATGTTCAAGGGAGATAAAGCAGAGATTGGGTACAAACTTAAAACAGGTGAACCTAACATGTGTACATATTATGTTAACAAGTTACTGTGGGGGCGCCTGGGTGGCTCAGTTGGTTAAGTCTCCAACTCTTGATTTCAGCTCAGGTCATGAGACTAGGGTCATGGGTTCGAGTCCTGTGTAGGGCTCTGCACTAACAGCATGGGGCCTGCTTGAGATTCTCTCCCCTCTGCCACTCCCTTGCACATGCTGTCTCTCAAAAAAAAAAAAAAAAAAAATAGTATTTAAAAAATATATAAAAGGTCACCATGAAAAATAGCCCGTAACTTGTCACTTTGTAACCAGTAGCTTGGTCCTTTAAGAGAGGAAACAGAATTCGAGCTCTGGGGCAAAGTTCTGCAAATACATGAAGTATTTTATGTGAACTTTTCAATTCAGTGGTAACCCCTTTACTCATAAAGTTCAATGATTTTGCAATGATCGGTGACCAGCAAGAGCCATGCAGGTTAATAAATAGTGGGAGAGGAGTTCCAAGCCAGTTACCATGCCAAGTGTGAAATTTCAAAATAATCAATCACAGGGAATTTAGACATCATCTAAAGGAGGCAAAGCTGACCCACTTTCCTGGATGTATTTTGTATCATGAAGACCCTCAGGCGGGACGTGCTATCTCCACTGGCCCATTCCTCATCACTCCCTAGCACTCCCCTCTCATCAGCCAGTTTCACGGAATTGTGTTACTTGGGTGGGCCCTGGAGAGGTTGAGGTTGTGAACACTGGTCAACTAAGAAATCTGCGAACAATTGGATAATATTGGGGTGGGTGATGTAAGTGTTCAAGTGAAAAGAGAATTTGTTCAGACAACTGGAATAGAAAAAAATATATAATTTTAATTTGGTGCTATATTTCTTCGCTAAAGCAGTTTAACAGAAACTCTCTCATCAATCCCAACAATTTTGTGGGGTAGATTTTACAAATGTAACTATTCCCATTTTACAGATTGAGAAATGGAGGCAATTTTAACACCAACACCTTGATTCAAAAAAAATCCTCTGAGGGGCTCCTGGGTGGCTCAGTTAGTTAAGCACCCAACCCTTGATTTTTGCCTGAGGTCATGTTCTCATGGTTTGTGGGATCAAGCCCCACATCAGGATCTATGTTGGCAGCACAGAGCCTGCTTGGGTTTCTCTCTCTCCCTTGCTCTGTCTGCCCCTTCCCCTCTCCCTCTCCCAAAACAAACATAAAAAGAAAAAATCCTCTAAAACCTGGGTCCTATTAGAGATTACAATAAACAAACAACAATCGTGCCTTGCAAGCAGGTGTGCCCTACCATTTAATAACAATGATCCCCTGAAATGCTTTGGTTCACCAGGAGTCTGAGGACTAACCTTCTAGCAAATTTTATAAAAGGTTGTAAGGACTTCTCATTTCCTCTTTCTTCCCTCTCTTTACTTCCAGTAATTTCTTCTTTGGTTTTTCTCAATTCCTCTTTTTTCCAAAACAAGAAAATCAACTCCTTTTTGCTCCTTTTTGTTTGGTTGTTTTGGTGGTGTTTTTTGTTTGTTTTTGTTTTGGGTTTTTTGTTGTTGTTGTTCTTTACAATTAAGGATCATACTGATTGTTAGCTGACGACACTTTAGCATGAATACATTTACATATCTGTGTTACACTGGCCAATTATTTGCATTTGAGGACTATCACAAATGAAAGGCTTTGCTTTGTTTAAAGGATTAAGACTCTGGTGAGGAGTATTTTTTGGTGGGGAGTGATACATAATCAGGCAGCCTTCACTCTCAAGGCTAGATGGAAAGTATACTTGATTCACCTTTTGGAACCTGGAAGAAAAGCCTTTGCCTCCCTTCACTGTTGAGGAAGAGGGGGTTGGAACTCTTTCTCCTGTCAGTGAAAGGAGAAAGCTCTAGAAGGAGTAGGCTGTTACGGTTGTAGAGTCACAGTACCCACCTCCCACTCCCCCCACCACCCACCCTGCTGAAAGCAAGATTGACCCCAGTTTCATTCAGAAGGATTAGCTTCTTTGTTCATTTTTCATTTGTCCTATTTACTGTTCTAATTTAATATTCACTGCACCTTTCCCAGGGTAACTCCACTCCTTCCTTGAGGTTTTCTCCACTCCAGAAAACTTCCTTAAATTTCCTGTGATTCCACCCTCTGGTGACAAAGTTTTTGTGGCAGAGAGATAGTGTGATTTGGGGACAAAGATTTTCCTGGCTACCTTAAAACAAAACTGCTCTCGGGCTCACATACAAAAGGCAAACGAAATTAACAATCTCATTTTGGTCTTTAATGAGCACTTGGTACAAACACTCTGTTATTTAAACTTTTACTTACTGAAACATTGTAAGAATGGTACAGAGAATTTCTGTATACCCTGTACCCAGATTCACTAGTTTTTCCACATTTACCACATCTGCTTTATTATTCTCTCCCTCACACCCCTGCCTTGTTTTATTTTTTCTGGACCATTTGAGAATATGTAGCAAGTATCATGCTCTTTGAGTGCATATTTCCTAAGAACAAGGATGTTCTTTTACATAACCATAATATAACAAATTCCAGAAATTTAATCTTGATAGAATAATTTAATCTACAGTATGATTTCAATTTTGTCAATTGTCCAAATAATATTCTACCCTCCCTATAAAATTGTATCATGTCTTTTAGTCTCGTTTAATCAGGAATAGTTGCTGTTTATCTTTGATGACTTTGACATTTTTGAAGACTATAGACTGTTTATATTACATGTTCTATTGGTTCATCTGGTGTTTCCTCATACTTACATTCAGATTATGCATCTCTGGGTGGAATTATTACACTGGTGATTTTGTGTTTTCTCCAGATTGTCCTATCTGGAGTCATATGAGATCAGTCTGCATCTAATAGGTGATGACAATTTTAACCACCCAGTCATTGTTTATTTCTTCTCTGTATATTTATTACTTGTACACTTGGAATCAAGCCATCTTTGGAAAGACCATGAGTTCATACAAATACCCTGCTCCTCATCAAACTTTCTCCCCAAATTTAGCATCCATTCTTGTTCACACCAATCTTTTTCATGATGGCTGCAAAATGGTAATTGTCCAATTATACCACCACTGCCTCCATACTTATCAAATGACCTCTGTTATAAGGAAGAGTCTTCTTCCCCTCTAGTCCATTTTATGTATGTTTACAGCTTTAGTGATGAAATTCACATACCATATAATTCACCCTTTCAACATGTACATTCACTGGGGGGGTTATTTCTCTTTATTACAGGAAAATACACATAGGAAATTTGCCATCTTAACCATTTTTAAGTGTACAGTTCAGTGGTATTAAATACGTTGATACTATGAAACCATCTTTATTTTCATAAGTCTTTCATCTTGTAAAACTCAGACTGTATACCCGTTTAACAATAACACTTTATCCCCGCCCCTGGCAACCACTGTACTCTGTGTCTCTATGGCGTTCACTACTCTGACTACCTCAGTGGGATCACACAGTATTTGTCTTTTTGTGACTGGCTTATTTCATTCTGCACGATGCCCTCAAGTTTCTTCCATGTTGTAGTATATTGCGGGATTCCCTTCCTTTTTAAGGTGGAATAGTATTCCATTGTACGGATACACCATATTTTGTTTATTCGTCTATTGAAGGGCCCTGGGTTGCTTGCACGTGTTAACTGTTGGAAATACTGCTAAGAACATGGGTGTACAAATACCTCTTCAAAACCCTGCTTTCAATTCCTTTGAGTATATGCCCCAAAATGGAATGGCTGGATCATACGGTAATTCTGTTTTTGTTTTTAGAGGCAGTGCTATGCTGTTTGCCACAGCATTTGTGCTATTTTATATTCCCCGCAACAGTGCACAAAGGTTCCAATTTCTCCACATCCTCACCAACACTTGGTGTTTTCTCTTTTTTTGATAGTAGCATCCTTATGGGTATGAGGCGGTATTTTTTTCTTTTATTTTTTTTAATCAAAAAATTTTTGAGACACAGAGAGGGAGGGAGACAGTGTGAACAAGGGAAGGACAGAGGAGGAGACACAGAATCTGAAGTAAGTTCCAGGCTCTGAGCTCTCAGCACAGAGCCTGATGCAGGGCTCCAACTCCCAAACCATGAGATGATGACCTGAGCCAAAGTCAGATGCTTAACCAACTGAGCCACCCAGGCACCTCAGTATGAGGCAGTATCTTAACTGTGGTTTTGGTTCATTTCCCTAATGATTAGTGATGTTGAGTATCTTTTCGTGTGCTTGTTGGCCGTTTGTGTATCTTTGGAGAAATGTCCATTTAGGTCCTTTGCGCATTTTTTAATTGGGTTGCTTGGGTTTTTTCCTGGTGAATTTTAGGAGTTCTCTATGTATTTTGGATATTAATTTCTTATCAGATAGATGATTTGCAAATATTTTCTCCCATTCTGTGGGTTGTCTTTTTACTCTGAATAGTGTCTTTTGCACAAAGTATCTTAACTTTCATGTATCCCAGCTTGCCTATTTTTTTCTTTTTCCTGTGGCCTTTAATGTCCTATCTAAGGAATCATTGTCAAATCCAGTATCATGAAGTTTTGTCTAATTTTTGTGCCTAAGAGTTTTGTTATATTGAGTCTTAGATTTAGGTCCTTGATCTATTTTGTGTTAATTTTTGTATATGGTTTTAGATAAAGATATGTACTGCCCCATTGGATGAAGCAAGGGTAGAAAAAAAAAAGCCCTGAATCTAGTAAATAAGTAATAGAGAATGGCACAATGTACACTTATTTCTTTTCTCATGTATAGTTGTTTGTTTCTGTTTTGTTTTGTTTTTTTTTTTTTTTTAATCCCACCCTACCAACCTCACCCATTCCAGCCCTGCCAACTCTGGGTCATCACTGGGGACAAGTCTGTCAGGGAGGTTCTGTTTACTGGATAGTGAACCCTCTTGAGGGAGAGACCTGGGCCATTTTGGTCACTATCATGTCCTCAGCATCACCCAGCACAGTGTGACAAATGGATGAACCAGTGAAGGAGTACACTCACTGTGTAGACAAGTCATCATCAATTTAGAAGAAAATACTAAGTGGCTCAGTCAGGTAAGCCTCCGACTTCAGCTCAGGTCATGATCTCAGTTGGTGAGTTTGAACCCCATGTGGGGCTCTGCTGACAGCTCAGAGCCTGGAGCCTGCTTCAGATTCTGTCTCTCTCAAAAATAAGTAAACATTAAAATTAAAAAAACCTAAATATTGTGTATCAGGTTTCTACTATGGACCAGGCTTGAGCTAACTGCACTATTATTAATAGTTGTGATTATTAGTAGTAACAACACCAAATAAAAAATTAATCCTAACAAGCCATGAGGTTTCTTGTTTTTCTTTAAATCCTCCACCCCTCCAGTTTGCTCCCTCCAACCAACCTTCCCTTCCATCTTTCTTCCATATCCAACTCTTCATCCATTACTCTGCCCTCTCCTGCTCAAGGAAATACAGGACTCAACACAGTGAACCAACTAGATCTAACAGACACGTATAGGACACTCTACCCCCAAACAATGGAAGATACATTCTTCTCCAGTGCACATGGGACATTTTTCAGGACAGGCCGTATGTTAGACCACAGCTTAAGTCTCAGTAGATTAAAAAATTTAGAGGGTAGTTTGGGTGGCTCAGTCACTTAGGCACCTGACTTGGGCTCAGGTCATGATTTCCTGGTTCAGGAGATGGAGCCTCGCGTCGGGCTCTGTGCTGACAGCTCAGAGCCTGGAGCCTGCTTTAGATTCTGTGTCTCCTTCTCTCTCACCCTCCCCCACTTGTGCTCTATCAAAAATAAATGTAAAAAAAAACTTAAAAAAAAATATTTTTTCCATCTCATGCCTGACTGCAGTAGGAATAAAATATTCTTCAGTCCCAAGTGCTACCAGTGTGAAAACCCATGCAAAAAAGAAGAGAGGAAATAGAGGTGTATTAGCTGATCCTTAAGCCATTGGCTTAACTCAGGTTCTCATTGGTTCAAGGCTGGACATGATTGTGCTACAATGGTGCATTTGTGTAGTGTGCTTTTACTTCGAAAATATTTCTTTCATTCTCCCCTTTATTTACCAAAATAGCTTTATTCTTTTCACTGAGTCAACTGGCAGTTTTATTTGGACTATATTAAAACCATTTCCTGGGGCACCTGGGTAGCTCAGTTGGTTAAGCATCTAACTTCAGCTCAGGTCATGTTCTTTTGGTTAGTGAGTTCGAGCCCCTGCCTTGGGCTCTTGGCTGTCAGGGCAGAGTCTGCTTAAGATCCTTTGTCTCCCTCTTTCTCTGCTCCTACCCCAGTCGTTTGTGCATATGCACTTGCATGCTCTGTCTCTCTCTTTCTCAAAAAATAAACATTAAAAAAAAAAACACCACTGTCTAAATGGTTATGCCATGGTTTGAGTTTCCGAAGATACTACTACTGCAGATTTGACCAAGTTTATTTATTATACTTAGTAATAAAAGATAAAGTGCATAAAGTGCACTAGTCTTAAGTATATAGTTTGAATTTTTACATATGTATATGTCTGGATAAGCAATATTTGAGATAAAATGATAGACTATTTCCTATACCTCATGAGATTCTCTTGTGTGTTTCTTATTCTATTCCCTGAAGAATTAATATTTTGATTTTCATCAACATTTTTCACTTTTGCTCTTTTTTTTTAAGTTTATTTTTGAGAGAGAGAGCATGTACAAGAGCATACCCATGAGCGTGGGGGAAGGGCAGAGAGAGGGGAAGAGAACTTCCAGCAGCTATGAATTGTCCATGCGGAGCCTCATGCAGGGCTTGATCTCACAAACCATGAGATCATGAGCTGAGCTGAAATCAAGGCAGACGCTCAACCAACTGAGCCACCCCGGTGCCCCTACTTTTGCTTGTTCTTAAACTTGATATAAATGGGATCATATAATAGAACTCTTTTTGTCAGGCTTTCCTGCAACATAGTATCTGACATTTCTCTGTCTTGTTGCTGGAGCCAATTATTTCTTTAATAGATGGGTAGTATTCCATTATATAAATGTGTCACTATTTGTTGATAAACATTTGGGTGGTTTTATCTTTTGGATATTATGAATACAGCTGCTATGAATATAATGTACCAATGATACAACATTTGCACTCCTGTTAGAGATAAAATAGAATTCCTGTATCATAAAGCAAATGCATATTTAACCCTAGTAGAAACTGACAAATGATTTTTCCAAAGAGATTATGCCATATTTTACATGCCCCCCTCAGCAATATTTGAGATCCATATCCTTAAAAACACTTGATATTGTCAGTCTTCTAAATCTTAGCCTTTCTGGGGTGGGAATAGTAGTTTCTCATTGTGTCTTCATTCTCATTTCCCTAATGAGTCATATAAAGCCCTACTGAAATTTGCTTCATATGTTTATTGTCCATGTGGATACCCTCCATTTCCAAGTTCCTGTTCAAATCTTTTGCCCAATTTTTTATTGGATTGGTTGTTTTTATCAGTTTGTAGATTTTTTTTTTTTTTTAACGGTGGTTCTGAATCCTTAGATATATGTATTACCAATATCTTCTGGTCTGTGACTTGCAAGCAAATTTATAGGCAAAAGGAATCTCAGATTCTTAACCTAAAGATTATAAAAAGACTGAGGGGAAAATTTTGAGGTATATTTGATCGTGTTCTTATAAATGAAAGACATGATAAAGAAATTGTGGTTTATATACACAATGGAATACTACGTGGCAATGAGAAAGAATGAAATATGGCCTTTTGTAGCAACGTGGATGGAACTGGAGAGTGTGATGCTAAGTGAAATAAGCCATACAGAGAAAGACAGATACCATATGGTTTCACTCTTATGTGGATCTTGAGAAACTTAACAGAAACCCATGGGGGAGGGGAAGGAGAAAAAAAAAAAAAAAAAGAGGTTAGAGTGGGAGAGAGCCAAAGCATAAGAGACTGTTAAAAACTGAGAACAAACTGAGGGTTGATGGGGGGTGGGAGGGAGGGGAGGGTGGGTGATGGGTATTGAGGAGGGCACCTTTTGGGATGAGCAATGGGTGTTGTATGGAAACCAATTTGACAATAAATTTCATATATTAATAAAAAAATAAAAATAAAATAAATGAAAGACATGTCATAATCTCAGATCAATTTTCTTTAAAAAAATTTTTTTTAATGTTTTTATTTATTTTTGCAACAGAGAGAGACCGAGCATGAGCAGGGGAGGGGCAGAGAGAGAGGGAGACAAAGAATCGGAAGCAGGCTCCAGGCTCTGAGCTGTTGGCACAGAGCCAGACGCGGGGCTCAAACCCACAGACTGTGAGATCATGACCTGAGCCGAAGTCAGACGCTCAACCGACTGAGCCATCCAGGCATCCCGCAGATCAATTTTCTTAAAGAACTATTTAGTTGAAATCAACTAGCCATTTATGAAGCATCTGCTAAAGCCTTCTAGACATTCCAACGTAATAAAGATAGTCTTTTTCCATGAGGTGCTACTGTTGAGCAAGAGAGGCGCAAGCAGGTCAACCAAGATGGCCATAGGATGTGAAAACACCTGTTGATGTGCAGTGGACATGTGAATGAACAGAAAACTAATTTGGCCTGAGAGGAAGCGATGCTGGAGAAGGATGAATTTTGAAGATGGGGTAGGAGTTTTCCAGGGTTGGGTAGGCCTTGCAGGAAAAGGGAATATAAGGAACAAATGCCCAGAGGAATGAAAGGCCCAAGTGCCAGGAGCAGCAGGAGTCAAGGGTGGTCAGAATGTAGAATGAGGGAGAGGACGAATGACTTGAGATAAAGCAGGAA
Organism: Panthera onca; assembly: GCF_046562875.1. NCBI lineage: Eukaryota > Metazoa > Chordata > Mammalia > Carnivora > Felidae > Panthera > Panthera onca. The sequence goes on from NC_138344.1 coordinate 51,483,581, forward strand.
AAGTTAGCCAAGTGAGGACATGGAAAAATTTGTAGCACTGTTACAATTTGGGACTTTATCCTGTGTGCTGGCAAGCCACCTGAGGATTTCAAAAGTATGGAAGTATTAAGATCAGATCTGAATAGATTAGATAGGATTAGAACAGGGGTTGTAACCCCTCTGGCTTTGAACCCCTTTGGAAGTTTGGTAAAACCTATAAATTCCAAGGAATAATAATTTTAAATGTATAAATTAAAATACATAGAGGGGTGCCTGGGTGGCAGTTAAGTGTCTGACTCTTGGTTTTATTACAGTTGAAACCTACATCTCAACATCATCTATAATTATTACTTTGAAATTATGATAGTTATTAGATCTACCGCTAGATCTTTTTGAAAATGTGCTAATGGTGGGGTGCCTGGGTGGCTCAGTCAGTTAAGCATGTGACTTTGGCTCAGGTCATTATCTCATAGTTGGTGAGTTCAACCCCTGCATCTGCTGTCACTGCAGAGCCTGCTTTGGACCCTGTGTCTACCTCCCTCTTCCTGTTCTCTCTTTCTCTCTCTCTCAAAATAATTATTGAAAACAACAAAAAAAAGAATCCATGGGGTGCCTGGGTGGCTCAGTTGGTTAAGCGACTGACTCTTGATTTCAGCTCAGGTCATGATCTCAGTTTGTGAGTTTGAGCATCGCATCAGGCTCTGTGCTGACAATGAGAAGCCTGCTTGGGATTCTCTGTCTCCCCCTCTCTCTTCCCCTCCCTGCTTGAGTGTTCTCTCTCTCTCTCTCTCTCTCTCTCTCTCAAAAATAAAATTTAAGAAATCCTATAATATTGAAATACAAATATTTCTTAATTATGATATTTGTCCATTAGCACATTTTATTCTTAAAGTAGAAAAAAAATTGTAATGTTTATTTAATTTTTAGAGACCGAGAGACAGAGCATGAGTGGCAGAGGGGCAGAGAGAGGGAGACAAAGAATCCAAAGTAGGCTCCAGGCTCCGAGCTGTCAGCGTAGAGCTCAACTTGGGCTCAAACTCATGAACCATGAGATCATGACCTGAGCCAAATTCGGCTTGACTGAGCCACCCAGGCACCCCACCATTAGCACATTTTCAAAAAGATCTAGCGGTAGATCTAATAACATAATTTCGAAGTAATAATTATAGATGATGTTGAGATGTAGGTTTCAACTATAATGTGATATGAAAATATCTGTAATTACTATTGATGACATCATGGGTTCTAATACTATGGTTGTTTCTTACATTCATAATCAAAGAAAATACTAAATTTCAGTTAGATTTTACTGAAAATGTACTTTTCTCAGTATCATAGACCTAGTGAAGTCTGTGTATATATCCCAGACTAAGGTTCCCTGTGATCAGAAGGATATCCTGGCTGATAGACTAAGGGGTAAGTCAGAGACAGGAAGGCCAGTTAGGAGGCCATCTCAGTGGTCCAGATAAGCCTGAATGGAGGCTGTGGTAAGAGGTGGAGGGCATGGTTGCTATTTGGAAATAGAATCCAGGTATGTGTGTTGGGAGGGTGAGGAAATGATTTGGGAAATGGGAAAGGGGAATGCCTAGGAGGAATTCTTTCAGGTTCCCAGCTTGGGTAAGAGAGATGATGGCATTCCAAGCTATTACTAGCTCTTAGCTGGATTGTAGTAATCACCTACTAACTAGCTTGTAGGATATGGTCTTGCCTCACTAAGGTCTAATTTCCACAGAGCAGTCAGTGAACTTTTTAAAGATAAGATTACATAATGTCTCTGCTCAAAGGCATGCAATGGTCAAAGTCCCTCCATTAGCCCTTAAGGCTCCATATAATATGGCCCTCCATCTTCTCTCTTCATCTTACTCCCTTCACCCCACCTATTCCCCTGCCTCCCCCATTTACTATGTTCTAGCAAGTTACTCTTCTCAAGTATACAAGGGAATGTTCGTGCTTTGGGCCTTTGCACGGACTCTTCTCTTCGTCTGAAACAGTCTTTCTTTAGATATCCACATGCTAACTGCCTTTAACACCTTCAGGTTACATCTACAAGGTCTATCTCCTCAGGGTGCCTGGGTGGCTCAGTTGGTTAAGCCTCTGATTTCAGCTCAGGTCATTATCTTATGGTTCCTGAGATCAGACCCTTCATGGGGCTCTCTGCTGTCAGCACAGAGCCCATTTCAAATCCTCTGCCTGCCCCCCTGCCCCTCCCTTGCTCACACTTGCTTTCTCTCAAAAATAAACATTAAAAAAAAAAAGCCCTTCCTCAAGTCTCACTCTGTTCTATTTATTCCTAACTTTTAATATACCATATCACTTAATTTATTATCTACCAGCTCTCAGAATAGGAGGCCCTTGAAGACTGGGATCTTTGTTTTGGTCACTGTGGTTTCAAACATCCAGAACAGTGATTGTGCATAGCAGGTGCTTGATAGATACTGTATGAATGAATAGGGAATGATGATATATCTCCAAGAAAGGAAAGGCAGGAAAGGAGCAGAGGTTTTTAGGAAATGAAGGAAATGCTATTGATTTACTTTTTTGAGAAAGGACCTTTAGGCTGTCCTAATGGGTGTAGATAGTAGGTGGTATAGAGTTCAGGGGAAAGGGTGAATGGTGCAGAATTGTAAATAGGGAAGCTGTTTAGCTTGTGGGGAATACTTGAAGCTTGGTCTTGCCCAGAGAGTGCCTGTAGACTGATGAAAGAAAACTGGCAAATTTGGGGGGACAACTGACTTTTAAAAAGTAGTCAAAAAAGGGGCATCTGGGTGGCTCAGTTGGTTAACCATCGTACCTCGGCTCAGGTCATGATCTCAAGGCCCCTGAGTTGGAGCCCTGCATCGGGTTCTCTGCTCTCAGCACAGAGCCTGCTTTGGATCCTCTGTCTGTCTCTGCCCTGCCCTTGCTCACACTCTCTTCTCTCTCTCTCTGTGAAAAATAAACATTAAATAAAAATTATTCAAAAAAAGTAGTCAAAAAAGAAGCGATAGCTTTTTCTACTATTCTTTTTTTTTTTTTTTTTTTTGCTATTGGAGAACACACAGAAATTATTAAATTTAAAAGTGGAAAAGTATATGTTCAGTGAAATTGGTAAGACAAAGTATTTTTAAATTAGATTTTAAAAACGTAATGGATTTTTCTAATTTTGGCAACAGTGCTCTTGTAAACCAGTGTGTTTTGGGGAGTGTTGGAAATGTTTTCTTTCAGCATTTATTTGTGTTTTGTATTTTCTAGCTGATGTGACACCAAGGCATCAGGTCAAATTTCTTTGAATTTTTGAGTGTCAAAGGAGACAGGGTATTACCTGTTTTAATTCTAAGCAATCATGTATTTAAATGTACTCAGAAGCTTAAGTGTGAGATGCAGAGACTGATGCAAAAAGTTGCAAAATTCTAGGGTCTTTGATACATTCTCTTAAAATACAAGTACAAAACAGTCATATAGTGCACTGAATTTAGAGAACTCGTGTATAGGTGCTGAACAAAAGAAAGGAGGACTAGGTGTGAGAGAGGATTTAAATTGTGCAGGCATTCATCTCTGCCATTCCCCCACAATGACTCACTCTCTCTCTCTCTATCTCTCTATCTCTCTCTCTCTCTCTATCTCTCTATCTCTCTATCTCTCTATCTCTCTATCTCTCTCTCTCTCTCTCTCTCTCTCTCTATCTCTCTCTATCTCTCTCTATCTCTCTCTATCTCTCTCTATCTCTCTCTATCTCTCTCTATCTCTCTCTCTCTCTCTCTCTCTCTCTCTATCTCTCTCTCTCTCTCTCTCTATCTCTCTCTCTATCTCTCTCTCTATCTCTCTCTCTCTCTCTCTCTCTACCTCTCTCTCTATCTCTCTCTCTCTCTCTACCTCTCTCTCTCTCTCTCTATCTCTCTCTCTATCTCTCTCTCTATCTCTCTCTCTATCTCTCTCTCTATCTCTCTCTCTATCTCTCTCTCTATCTCTCTCTCTCTATCTCTCTCTCTCTATCTCTCTCTCTCTCTCTCTATCTCTCTCTCTATCTCTATCTCTATCTCTCTCTCTCTCTATCTCTCTCTCTCTATCTCTCTCTCTATCTCTCTCTCTATCTCTCTATCTCTCTCTCTATCTCTCTCTCTCTCTCTCTCTCTCTCTATCTCTATCTCTATCTCTCTCCCCGTCTCTCCCCTCTCTCCTTTCTTTGTTTCCTCTTGTTACCTCTTCTTTTTGAGAGAGAGCGAGAGATTGAGAGAGGGAAAGACCATTCCAGAGGCAGAGGAAGAGAGAGAGAATCTTAAGCTCCACTCCCAGCGTGGAGCTTGACATGGAACTCAATCTCACAACCATGAGATCATGACCTGATCCAGAGCTGAAATCAGGCGTCAGTCACTTAACCGAGTCACACAGTCATCCCAGCTACTATCTTTTATTATGTGAGCATGAAAAGCAAGCCTTGAAGAGGCCATTCGTTAGTTAATAGTTTTCACTGTGCTGTTCGTGTAAGCCTTTCACTATGTTGTGTCATTCTAGTGTTGCATGTAAACTTTTGTAATCAAAATATTCCATTTAAAAATTTTTTGGAGATTTTGATTGAGATTGCATTGATTTTGTAGATTGAAAAACCTTCTCTTCAAAACACTGGGGTTTCCTATCCAGGAAACATTGTCTGTCTCTCTAGCTATCTTGTCTTCTTTTCTGTCATTGTTTTTTTCCATGTAAGTCTTTAACATTTTTCATTAGGTTTACTTCTTTTTTTTAATTTTTTTTTTTACATTCATTTTTGAGAGACAGAGACAGAGCACAAGTGGGGGAAGGGCAGAGAGAGAGGGAGACACAGAATCTGAAGAAGGCTCCAGGATCCGAGCTGTCAGCACAGAACCCGACGCAGGGCTCGAACTCACAAACTGCGAGATCATGACCTGAGCTGAAGTCGGATGCACAACCGACTGAGCCAACCAGGCACCCCTCATTAGATTTACTTCTAAGTGATGTGATGGTTTTGTTGCTATTGTGAATGGATCTCCTTCCCCTAATATTCTCTAACTGGCTATTGTTGGAGTATTAGAAACTATTAACTTTTCAAATATTGATCTTATATTGAATTTCCTCATTAGTTCTAATAGTTTAACCATAACTTCTGAAATAGGTTTTGTTTCTTCTTTTCCATTGACTTGTATTTTAGGTTTCTTCCTGTTTCAATGTGTGTTAACTAAAACCTTAAATAGTGAATAGCAGTGGTGGAAGTATTCTTGTTTTTTTACTTTCAAGGAAATTCTTGCTTTGAATGTTTCACGATTAGGTGTGATGCTTGCTGTAGTGTTACGTAGAATTCTCTATAAGGAAGTTTTACTCTCAGCTTTCTTTGACATTTTGATAGGGATGGAATTAAATTTTGTCAAGTGTACTCTTCAGCCTAAGATGATCATTTGGTTTCTATTTCCTTTAAATGGATAGTGTGGTGATTTGTATTAATAGACTTCATAGGGGCTCCTGGGTGGCTCAGTTGGTTGAGTGTCTGACTTTTGATTTTTGGCTCAGGTCATGATCTCAGGGTTAGTGAGATTGAGCCCTGTTTTGAGTTTTGGCCTGACAGATGGGAGCCTGTTTGGGTTTCTCTTTCTTTCCTTGCCCCTCCCCTGCTCTTTCTTTCTCTAAAGTTAAATAAACTTTTTTTTTTAATGTTCTAAAAAAATAGACTTCATTATTTTGAAGCAGTTGTGTATGCCTACAATAAATTCTCTTAGTCATGATGTAATATATTCCTTTACCACACTACCATATTCTGAGCTGATACTGTATTTGGGATTTTTGCTTCTATGTTTATAAATTTGAGTTGTTTCTTGTGGGTTTTTTTTTTGAAGGGGAGACAGAGACAGTACTTTCCATTTTGGTTTGTTATCAGGATTATGTTGGTCTCAGAATGAAATGTGAAGCTTTTATCCTTTTTTTTTTTTTTTTTTTTTTTTTTTTGCGCTTTGGGAAGCTTGTATAACAAAGAAATCATCTGTTCTTTGATGGTTTTGTAGAATTCTCATGTAAACTTGTAAAGTCTTCTGGGTCTGGTAACTCTTTAGGAGTAGATCTTTGGCTATTCTATTGCTTTTTTTTTTTTTTTTTTTTAAGTTTATTTATTTTGAAAGAGAGAGAGGGAGAGTGAGAATCCCAAGCAGGCTCCACACTGCCAGCACAATGGCCAATGCAGGGTTCAAGCCCACAAACTGTGACATCTGACCTGAGCTGAAACTGAGTCAGACACTTAACTGACTGAGCCACCCAGGCACCCTGGCTATTGTATTTCTTAGATGATGATTGGTCTAGTCTGGTTCTCTACCTGTTCTCAACTCCATTTTATACTTGATATTTTCCATAATACCCACTTTTATTAATTTGCAAATTTGTATAAAATTAGGTAAATAAAATTTTGAGGTAATTAAAATTATCTTTGGTAGCTGTAGTTATGCCATCTGTAATTTCTAAAGTCATCTGTGTTCTTTCCTTAAAGAACTGCAGGCATTGAAACTGCAATCCATTGAATTGAAGACAGTAAGAGATAATCTCGATAGCAGTACTATAGCAATCAAACTACCTCTTACAGCAAGTACAAGTTCAGGTGTTCAGGGATTTGGGAATCTTGAAGAGACAGCCTGAAAAAATGTGAATGGTAGAATATAAAGAGCATCAGTCCTCTGATACTCCAAATAAAATAATAGCTAGAGAATCTGAGAAACTTTGAAGACCTTAACAGTGTTCCTAAAATTCTCCACTCTCACTGGACCATCTTACCTTCACTGGAAATATATTTACTCTTAATTTTAGGTGATCTAAGAAATACAGCATTAAAAATTTTTGCTTGACTATCGAGTTCCCAGCAGGATGTATCAATGTCCATTCCTTGACATTTCAATTTCACCAAGCACCAGATTCCATCTTCTCCATTTTTCTTCAATCTGGGTTAATGAATCACCTATATCTTTGTTAGCCTTGTTATCTTGGGCAATCCATGCCATTAATTTTCAGTTTATCTTTTACTGAGGACGAAGAAAAATGGCCTTTTTACTTCGGGGGCTCACTTTGATTTGTAGGTGGCACATTACCACTGTTGCAAAATACTGGCATATAAATGTCATCACCTTATTCTTTTTTGTTGATTTCTGCAAGCCTCATCTTGTTACTGTCCTTCTGGCTCTACTCAGTGGCCATGTTCTACTTAATAGTTAAAAGCTTTGTTAGCCCCATTTTCTATCATTTGCTTTGTTTCCAAATACAGTAAATCTTTAAAACCTCTGAACTAAACTTTATTCTAATGTAAATGTTGTATCCCTAAAGTGTTAGCATATGCCACACCCTTGTAAATGTGATACATTTAGAAAACCATGAATATTCAAAGAAAATGTAGATCACAAGCTTCTGAGACCTGTTAAGTTTAGATCTGTCCATATAGTACATGTTAAGAGCCAAGCGGTCTAAGTATTCCAGGCTGGACTATAGCACCATACAGTCAGGAGTCATGTCAATCTTGTTCACTATTAAATTCCTAATGCTAGTTCACGTCTGGCACATAGCAGGTAATTACTACATATTGTTGATTGAATGACTGACATTTGTAGGCAATCTAATTAATGTATTTTGACATTTTTAAAATAATTTTTTGTTTGTTTTAAATGTTTGTTTATTTTTGAGAGTGAGCAAAAGCACAAGTAGGAGAGGGACAGGGAGAGAGGGAGACACAGAATGTGAAGCAGGCTCCAGGCTCTGAGCTGTCAGCACGGAGCCCGACGCGGGGCTCTAACTCAAAAACAGTAAGATCATGACCTGAAGCTAAGTCAGACGCTTAGCCCACTGAGCCACCCAGGCACACCTGTATTTTGACATTTTTCACTCATAATTTGGAAGTAATATAAAATTGTATGAGATACTTTTGAGTTTCAACTATTAGGGATGTTCAGGTTGCCTTTGTTTGGAAAGATTTACAGAACCATGAAAGACAGCAACAACAACAAAATCTCGGAAAACATAGGCTTCACAGAAAATTGGGCCATCATTCCCATCACTTGGGACTAGAAACACCCCCAGCAGTCTACTTGTAGTCCTTGGCTTAAGAGCACTTAATGGTCTTTCAGAACTGGGTGTCTCTTACTCAATTTTCAATTGCTCACTGTTAGGGAATCCTCTGTGTCTGCTCTCTGCTCCAGCTGTAACTAACTCTGTATGCCTCAAGCACATGACTACCCTTCTACCACCACCATCATAAAGAGTATGATTAGCTAGTCATTAGCGGATATATTGTATTCCTTCTGGGCTGAGTTCTCTAGGGCTAAACTACTTCACAGGCCACTTGCCAACCTATAGAGTGTTTTCTTCAGTTCAGGTATTACCCTGATTCAATCACTTGTGGCCAGGAGAATAGGGTTACATGGCAAAAAAATAAAAAATAAAAAAGAGGGCCATAAAAGAGGAGGGTACTTTGAGTTCTCTTGCATGGCCTAGAACTACTTTCCTATTAAAAGCCACAGCCAGGGTCTGTCCTGTATAAATATCTAACAATCCAAACAGCCATACTGGTTTTATTTTATATTCATGTTGCCATATCTTTGCTGTGTGGATATCATTTGCCAGACAAGCCATCAATACCTGGCATGTTTCCTAGAATCATCACAGTGTATCCTGATGAAGAGACAGAAATAAGCCATAACTTATTGGGAGGAAAATGTCATGCATAGAGCACACTGAAGAGAAATTGAGTACACGGGCACTTAAGAATAAGAGCTGGGGAGAATTTATTTTCTTGGTTTTTCATATGTGTCATGCCTATAAATCAGAAAATGTTTCTGAAGTGCAGTGCATTACTCTCAGAAAAACAATTTTGGTGAGATCTCTGCATGTTGGATTTTGCCAGTGCACTTCATGAGATCATGGATAATGGCCTTTTTGGGATATAGTACAGATGATATTGAATTCCCAAAATAAGTGTTCAGGGTAAATCTGTTGACTGTTCTCAGAATTATGCTGCCCTGACCTGGTGCAAAGTAGTGATCTGATTCAAAGCAACTATACTGTGAATTTCCCAGTTGTGGGTTATTGAATACACAGTGAGTTCAATGGGGCCCAGGCTACCTCTGTCCATTTGTAAAAAGAGTTTTTCTCTTAGGGGTAACAGGATAGAGAAATCAAAAGAACATTTCTCAGTCCTTCCTTTGACTTCCCTGCAACAGCCAACATCTGAGCACCTATCCTTCTCTTAAGCCATCATCTCTCCATCTGCACCCATGGGGAAGCCACCATTTGTATGCTAATGGTTTCTGAGTAGTATATACCTAGATGAGACCTCATCCCCAATCTCCAGAGCAGAATCTTTCTTTACCTTCAGAATGTTTGTCTAGATGCTTACAGGTTTTTCAGGCATCATGTATCTAAAACTAAATACTCCTATTTCCTACCCCTACCCCAGCACTCAGTGGCCAATCTGATCTTTGTTTTGTATTTCCTACTAGTACCTGTTGATCCACCAACTATTCCAAGCCAGGTTGGGATGGAGTAGTGTAGACAAAAATGCTCCCTTCTCTTTTTTTCTATCAATTCTCCCTTTTAAATCTCTCTCCAGTCTGTCTTTTCTACTCCATTTCCACTGCCATTGCCTTGGTTCAGATCTGCATACTCTTGGGGTTGGCCCATTAAAATAACTTCTTTGCCACTACCTCTCCCACCATCCTCTTTCCATCTCTGTCCTCCACTTTGTTGCTGAAGCCAATTGTTTCTGAAACAATTTAGTTATCTGTTAAAATTGTTTATAGTTTTCTGTCATTCACATGATAAAATCCAAGTTCACTGTTATGGCTACATTGGTTTGCTATTGCTGCAATAATGCTGCAAAACAAATGACTCCAGTTGTATAAAACAATTTATACTCGGGGATGTGGATATATGGGTTGATTGTGGGGGTTTTGCTAATCAAAGCTGGGTTGATCTGTGGGTCAGGAAAGGTGGTTAGAGTTCATTCCACTTTTCTCTCATCTTCCAGGGACCAGTAGGGTAGCCCTGGCAAGTGTTTCTCATGTTAATGACAGAGGTACAAGAGAGCAAACAGTCAAGGCCTCTTAAGGTCTAGCTCAAAACCACCATTTTAGCCTCATTCTTTTCCTCAAAGCAAGTCACATGGCTGAACCAGGATCTGGGAAATGTATTCTGACCTATTACTGAGAGAGACTGCAGTTATATGGGAAAGGCATGGAACTTGGAGTGGGGGGGGGGGGGGGCGGGTGATGAAGAACTGGGGTTAGTTTTTTTAAAAAAGGGGCTTTGTCTAATGCTGTACCTAATCATTTGCATTTAACTTTCTTAAATCTGACCTTCTAATAGGGCATCTTGAACAAAGTGTGTTCTGTCATGCTTCAGTGACATGCTGTGCTTCATCTGTTGGGAACAATTTCCTTCATCTCCATCCCACCCTATTTTGCCTGTCCAATGAGCTCCTCTTCATCTTCTAAAACATGGCTAATACGTTCTTTCCTTCTTGAGCAATTCCTTCTCCTAGAGAGAAGTGATTTTTTTTTTTCTTTTTGAGCTGTGTTCTTTATGCATGAATTTTTTTTCCTGTAATAAAACTAAGCTGTAGTTATTTATTTACATGGCTATCTTCTTTTTAGATTAATAAAATTTTTGAGGGGTCAGTACTAGCTTTTCTGGCCTTTGTCTCTCTAGGGGCCCAGCAAAGTATTTGGCATACAAAGTTCAGTGAATGCTGAATTGGATTACACTTATGTTAGACAAGAATGACATTTTGGAAATAAAGACCAATTACACTGAGTTACAAGTACATAATTTTGCCTGTGCAATTTAGAATAAAGAGGCAGCTAATGTTCCTGTCTCTCTGAAGCATGGCAGTATGAAATTATTGAGATATACACAACAGGCAAATAAAGAATCACTTCTAGAATTCTCTTTATGCCGAACTGAGCTTTTGGGGTTCTGATAGAAGCAGCAGAAGTTTGATTTACTAAAAATACATTGCAGATTGCTCTATCCGGTATATGTGAAGATTTAGTTTCAATTATGTGTTTTTCCATTTGTAAAAAAGAGTTGGGGTTTTCTGCATTATTTCTGTGCAGTCTTAGAAAACTTTTTTTTTTCTTAACCTAAGATAATAGAACCTAAGAAAAGATTTTTCTTACAGACTCTGCTTCCAATTTTTTTTCCCTGAAATACCTAATCATTTACTTTACTATGCACATTTTGAAATAGAGATTATTGTTGTTTATATCTACTTTTTGAGTTAAATGGTATGGATTCCTTTTTTTTTTTTTTAAGTATCAAAAGCACTATCAGTAGAATTACCATTAGAATGCAGTGAACTAATATATTCTGATGAAAAGAGGAAAAGGATCAGTAATTTTACTTATAACAGAGTTAATGGCACTACCAGCTCATGGAGAGTTGAACTGTTTAGAGAAGTCCACCCATCACTACTTCTGAAAATAGTTCACACTGTTTGGGTTAAGGTAGTTCTGTATGTGAGCCTCTGAGAGGCATGCGGCAAAAAAAGAACTTCTGTGAAAACTCAACTGAATCCAACATGTGCTTTAAAGGAAATTTCACTGCTATTCCTACCAAATCTAAGGTACATTCTTACCATGTTGTGGTGCACTCCAGGTCCATTAGGATGTATGGAACTCTTCTTGACAGGACTGGAGCAAGCAGCAAGTTCCCTTATCTCAAAATTTGCACCCCTCGAAAGGCATCACTTGGTTAGGAGGAGAGCTGATTTCAAATGTCTTCTGTCATAAAGCAGTCCTAATAAAAATATTACGTGAGCTACACATGTAGCTTTACGTTCAGTAGCCATATTTTAAAAATTTAAAAAGAAACCTAATCTAAAATAGGATCATTTCAACATGTCAATATTGTAAAAGTATTAATAGAGATATTTTACATTCATTTTTATTACTAAGTCTTTTGAAATCTGGTGTATGTTTTACACTTTGAGTTTGGGTGCTAAACTTACAATAGAAATAATTGATCTGTATTTAGATACCCTAAAATTTACAGTTGGAAAAAGTAGATTCACATACTCAACTTTTTCCAGACATAGTTTTCTATTATTGAAACCAAGAACCCATCATTCCATTTAAATTAATTAAAATTAAAAATTGTGTTTCTCAGTTTCACCAGCCACATTTGAAGTACTCAGTAGCCACAGGTGGCTAGTGGCTACTGACTGGCTGGAACAGTTCTAGAGAATAGTGATGGCTTTTAGGTCTTGAAAAATTACTTGAGTCTTTGTGCCCAGTCTGGTGCTATTCAACATAAGAAATATAAGGGAATTTGAGGTCACGTTTGATTTCTGCCCTTAAAAGATAAAATGTAGTTTTAAGAGTAAAAATAGGCGTTCAGAGAAAACACTTGAGTGTGGGCTTTAGAACACATGATAAGGTAGGACTTGGGCCTTCAAAGTCCAGAAAGGTTTAGGAACTGGGGAGGGATGCATGATGGGGAAATGGCGAGAGCTCAGTGGCATTAAAGTACAGGGTTGGGGTGGAAAACCAAACTAAAGGGGACCAATACCAGTTGGTGGTTAAGAACTTATGCTCCAAAGTCCTGTTCTCTGAGTGTGAATCTTGGCTGTGCCACTTCCTAATTGCTTCACCTTGGGCATGTTATTAACTTCCCTTTTCCTATTTATTTAATTTTAAAATAGGGATAATAATACTTCACAGGGATGTCATGGGGATTAAACAAACTAATCCCTATAGAGTTCTCAATTGTGCTTACCACTTAAGTGTTCAAGAAAAGTTAGCTACTGTTATTAACTTGGTGGCTATTTGCTCTTTGGAGTTTATATGCAAAAAACAAAAATAGGGGCGCCTGGGTGGCTTGGTCGGTTAAGCGTCCAACTTCGGCTCAGGTCATGATCTCACGATTCGTGAGTTTGAGCCCCGCGTCGGGCTCTGTGCTGACAGCTCAGAGCCTGGAGCCTGTTTCAGATTCTGTGTCTCCCTCTCTCTACCACTCCCCTGTTCATGCTCTCTCTCTGTCTCAAAAATAAATAAACGTTAAAAAAAAATTAAAAACAAAAACAAAACAAAAACAGAACGATTTTATTTAGAACTTGTACCTCAAAGCATTGAGCCTAAGTTTATATAAACCAGTTGACATTATAAATGTGCAACCATTTTCAGTGTTCCTGAGCCTTAGTTTTCCCATTTGAAAATTTTGGAATAATTTAACTTCATAATGTTAAAGACATTAAATGAGCTCATTAAAGGAAGTAGACTCCTTCTACTTAGTAGCTATAGCTTTGGGAAAGTTACCTCTCTGAACCTGTTTGCTAATCCATGAGATAAGAAGGTGGTAACAGGATCAAATGTATAATATCTGTGAACTGCTAAGCACAGTTACTGTTATAAAAATGAACAATTACTAACTTTTCAAAAGATCTTAAAACTCTATGACTCAGAGACTTCTAGCAGCTTAGCAAATCTGATTAAGGGTTTCCATGGCTTGAAATTTAGATGCTTTTGTATTTCTAAGTACTACAGTCACTTCTGCAGACAGGAAGTAGAATCACTTTTCATTTCCTTATACTTGTGGTCATAGAAGGTAGACAAACAGGAGCCTCAAAAAAAAAAAAAAAAAAAAACAAAAAAAACAAAAAAAACAGCCAGTCAATTTAAGGGAAGGTGGAGGATTATTTATTAGAAACAATACCTTAGCAACAACTCCACAATCTTTCTCCCTTAGAAACAAATGAACTGCAATGAATTTAAGTGAACCATTGGAAACAAGTTAGCTTTCTGAAAAGATAGCTTGCCTTTCCTCTTGTTATTTCAAGAACTAAAAGTACACAATTCGATTTTTTTTTTTTTTACTTATAATGCAAGACTAGCTTTATCTACATGTTAATTGTACTGTTCATTATTTTATGATGAAACAGATTGGCCATTCACCATATTTAAAATAGTGTATTTTCAATTCATGATTCTCAACCACTTAGTCATGATCATCCTTTATCTATGGTCAAAGTTGTTCTTCCACACTTAAGAGTTTTTTTTCACATTTGCAAGTGATTTACTGTAATTATTACAGAATTGAAGATGTCCATATTTAGGTGACCATTCGGAGCCTGGAACTTTAGAAAACTTGCAATATCAGCAATACAACTTACAAGCCAAGAAAAAAATTAAAGCAATATTGTTAGAGTTCTAGATAAGTTCCCTAAGGCTACAGTAACAAAATACAACAAAGTTGAGTGCCTTAAAACAATGATAATTATTCTCTCATGGTTCTGAAAGTGGGAAGGGCAAAATCAAGGTATTGGCAGTGCCATACTCCCTCTGAATTCTCGGGAGGAAAATCCTCACTTGTTTCTTGATAAATTCTGGTAGCTCCAGGCAATCTTTTGCATTCTTTAGGCTTGCGGCTGTATCATTCCTGTCTCTGTCACATGGCCACCTTCCCTGTCTCCTCTGTCTTCAAATTGCTCTCACTTTATTAGGAAACTAGTAGTTGGATTTAGGGGCCCACTTGAATCCATTATGACCTGGGCTTAACTTGATTATATCTGCAAGGCCCTATTTCCAAACAAGGTCACATTCACAAGTACAGGGATTAGGAATTCAACATAATATTTTGGGGGGCACAATTCAAACCAGGACATTCCTACTATTACGGGACAGTACATCAAGGACAGTGAAAACCTCTCCTTCACATGTGAAGTTTGTGCCACTAACTGATTTCCCAACGCTCTAGCTTTAACCTACTAGAGAGAAAATGTCAATCACTATTCGGGGTACAGTTTTGGGGCATGTAAACGAAAATTTTATTGGTTAATATAAAGTTTGACATGTATTTTGTGCCAGGTCCTCTGCTTAGTGCTAGAGATACAAGAAGAAAAGGGTGCCCATCTCTACTTTGGTAGAGCTCATTCGGGTACCCTGGACTCATTCCATGACCTTGGTAAAGTAACAGCCCTGTATTAATAAAATGGGCAAACCAGTTATCCTCAACACCTCAGTGAAAGAACTAATAGAGACCTCCATTAAATATGGTTTTGTTACATACTACTTCAACAAAACCTGTAAAAGTTGAGGAGATTACGTCCTTGCTGAAGAATGATTTTTTTTTTTTTTTTTTTGAAATTATATGTCTTTGGAACACTATGGGAAAGCAAAATGGAGAGCAAATCAGATAGAAAAAGGGGAAGATTCCTGTCAGCTGTTTTGACTTCCTTGCTTTGCTGACCCTTACCCCTCACCAAGTAGAAACCAGAGATGTTTGTTTTGCTTGGGTGCCCCAAAGTGCAAACACATTTATCACGAACACTTAGAGTTGCCATTGTGGGAGGGTCCTTATTTCCAACCCATTCTGGATATGTTTTCTACAATAATAGAATTGCTTTACAAAGGAAAGAAATTACCTTCTGTGAGAGTTAAAATGCTTCATTTTTACAGGTGAAAAAAGGCTCTGGAATGTGACTTGACCAAAGCTATGCCATAGTCAATATTGTAAGCTCCATAAGAAAAGTGACCCTGTTTTTCATCACCTTTTATTCTGAGACTAGGATGTGCCTAGCAAATAATGAGTGTTCAGTAAATGTGTGTTAAGTGAATGAAACAACTTGAAGAATGGGTCAAAAATAACACTTTTAAGTACCCTTTGACATAATGATCTCCGATTGTTAAACAGATTTAAGATTCCTAATAAAAATCTTCAAGTTAGTCTAAGAAATGTTCAGACATCATCATTTATTTATGTGCTATTAAAACTGAATTATGGAAAAGAGAATTCTAATTTGTGTTCCATATTATCCAATATTCTCAACTTCAGCTCTCAACATTTTTTCTGGTCTTTATACCTTTTGCAAAATAGGCAGAGGAAAAGGAGCTAAATCGCAGATCTGGCTTCCAGATCTGTTCACTTACTAAGCCTTTTACAATAGCTGTTATCTGGTCCCAGCTGTTGTGCTAAATTTAGGGTTTTGGATTATCTGGAAGTGTTCCTTCTGTCTCCCATTACCAAGGTTAATCGAGAGGTGTTTGTAGAACAAGTAAAACTTCACAAAGGAAACTACATATTAGAGTATTCACTAATATCAGAATCAGGTCCACTAGGAGTTAAGATTTGTAGCCATTACAGAGACTAAGGAACTGTTGCCATTTGCCAGAAGTTTCATCTTCATGATAGAACATTTTCCTGAAAATGAAATGTTACCCTCATGAATGTTCTGCCCTGTTTTGGTTAGATACAATCTTAGAGTTAAGGTTAATCATTGCAGTTGTCCATGTGATTTTACTGTAAATATCAAAACATCTAGAAAATTAGTATTTTTCTTAATTGAAGTTTCATGTATTTGTTGTAAGGCAAAAAAATGCAAAAATTTCTGATGTAAAAGTAATACTGTAAAACCTTGGAAACCACAAAGGAGTACAAAAACTATAAAGTAGATCACCTTTTTAAAAAATGTTTATTTTGGGGCACCTGGATGGCTTGGTCGGTTAAGCGTCTGACTTCGGCTCAGGTCATGATCTCACGGTCTGTGAGTTCGAGCCCCACGTCGGGCTCTGTGCTGACAGCTCAGAGCCTGGAGCCTGTTTCAGATTCTGTGTCTCCCTCTCTCTCTGCTCCTCCCCTGTTCATGCTCTGTCTCTCTCTGTCTCAAAGATAAATAAACGTTAAAAAAAAATTAAAAAAAAAATGTTTATTTTGAGAGAGTGCAAAGGAGGGGCAGAGAGAATCCTAAGCAGGCTTTGCTCTGTCAATACAGAGCTCATGGGAAGCTTGATCCCACCAGTGGGTGGGAACATGACCTGAGCCAAAATCAAGAGTCAGAGCCACCCAGGTGCCCCTACAATAAATCACCTTTAGACTTACCATAATACTTTCCGGTTTTGATTCTTAAATGCAAAATTATTTCATTAAAAGAAAAAAACCTTTTCATATGACAGCAAGAGCATTGCAGATTTGGTACTTTGTCTGTTTTGAGCTCACAACCCCCTATGTACTTTGTCTATAAACTGAGTAGCTAATAGCTTCAGCCCTTGTTAGGACTGCTTTTTTTTTTTTTTTTTTTTTTTTTAAATTACTGCAGATCCTTGTCATCTGTTTGTGTTGAAGTGATGACACATCACAACACGAAATGTCATCATGTCACATTGTTATAGGACAACAAAATTACAGCTCAACAATAACATGGTGTCAAAAGTGTCTTCCTGCCATGAGTCAGGGTTTTAGACGTTATAAAAGTTATTTTTAGCACAGCGAGTATCTTGGGAGCTTGGGTTCCGAATTCTGCTTAAAACCTCTAGGGATTTAGGAAAATCTAGAGTGAGAGGGGCTTCTTGCTCTTGAACTCCTCACTCCTTGATGCGCCTGGCTGCCCCCTCTCCTGCCACATTAGACCCGGGTTCCACCGTGTGCTGCAATCCACTGGGGCTCGGTCACAACCCAGAGCCAACATCCCATGTGGAGGAGGAGGAGACTATAATTATCCTCCACGTCTGGGGCAGCCCCGGGATGACATCTCCCCAGTCACCCTGTGTTCTAATAGCGCAGCTCGGATTCCTGGTCCCAGACGCGCGGCAGCCGGCTCTCAGCGCGGCCAGGGGCCGAGCGGGGCCGCAGCGCGTCGCGCCTCCCGAGCCTCCCAGGCTCTGTCAGCCCTTCGCAGCTGCCGTTCCCCCGCGCCCGCGCAGCAGTCGGGCACCTGCACCGAAACCCAGGCCGCGGGGCTAGCGGCCCCGGGCGTGCGGGGTGTTGCCATAACAACCGGGCGCCAGCCGCGGAGGCCGCCGGGGAGGAAGTGACGAGCGGTGGGTTGGCTGTTGTTGGGACACGTGACCCGGGCAGTGTTTTGACAGGGCAAACAGCAGAGAAAGAACTGGGCGAGCGAGGGGGATCGGGAGCTGGGGCGCCAGAGCTAGAGACAGCGGGCGGGCGAGGAGCTGGCAAAGGCGCAGGGCAAGCGGGCCGGCCGGGGCGACGGGCGGGCGAAGCCCGGGGGCCGCGGGGCTCGGGTGCGAGTCGGGCAGGGGGACGGGCTGAGCGCTGGGAGTGAAGCGAGGCGGCGGCTGAGGCGGGGGTGGATGGCCACAAGGGCGCCCGGGAGCTGCGTCGGGCTTGTCGTCTCGGGCCCCCATGGTCCTCTAACGCAGCCCCGGGGGCCGCTGCGCGCCACGTTCCGCTCTCGCCGGCCCTGTGCCTCTCGGAGCCTCGGGTCTGAGGTGGGAGTGTGATGTGAGCCGCTGGGCGAGCGGCGTAGAGAAGTGCCAAGAGGAGGAGGGCTTGGGACGGGTGAGGAGGGAGAGTTAGTCAGCAGAGGTCGGCCGAGGGAGCCATGAAAACAACTCTCCGGCGGGAAGAGGGGCTGGCGCGGCGCTCGGTGCGGCGAGGCTGAAGGAAATCCGGGGCCGCGGAGGGACGGAAGGCGCCCGCAGTGGGCAGGCTGCGCCGAGCAGGGGCGAGCGCCCAGCTGTAAACACCCCTCCTCAGGCTCACCTCAGGTCGGGCCAGTCAGGGTTGGGGGTCTGGTGCGTGTGGCGGTCGCGGGGGGGGGGGGGGGGGGGGCGCGACCCGGGACAGCCCAGTAGAGTTCGTTTGGGGCTGGGGGCTGGGCGCGAGGATATGACTCGCATTTCTTTCTGACCCTCTTATTGTGTAAACTTGGCCGCGGTTGCCACACGAAGGCTAGCCAGAGGGTAATTACACAGGTGAGGCCCTTCGGGGGCGGGCGGGGCTCCTGGCTAGGCGCTAGGGGTCGTGAAGAGTTTCCTGCGCCCGGGCACCTGGACGGAGAATTTCTGTACCAGCCAGTGCGGAGGTGCCTCTGTTCGCAGCGGCGTTTTTTACAAAGGGGTTAGTTAGCTCGTGTTGCTTGAACCTGTTTTTTTGTTTTGTTTTTTTTTTTTTCTTTCTTGCCTGTATCTCCAGGTTATAAATAGATCTTTCTTTTGGTTCAGAGACGCTGTGTCAAGGAAGGACACTTTGGCCTGGAGAGCACACGGGCGGGAAGAGGGGTGCTGGGTCCGGAGGAGATGGGGCAGGCCGTGCACAGAGAGTTTTGCTTTTTTCGGAGCTGCCGAGGGTTGCTGTCACCGCAGTTAGTTGCCAGGAAGAGGCCTGTTCACAGTAGTTTTCTTGCAAGGTCTGGGTGTCAGAGCCTGGATTAATTTTATTTTGGTCTCTTTCAGCATTTTGAAAACGGAGCTGTAGCCACAGGATCAGCGGCGAGCTTGTTGAAAGAACCCACAAGTGTATTTCACAGCACCTTGGGTGGAAATTGGATGTGAAAATGAAGCCAGACCGAGGTAAATGACTTACTTCAGTAGGATTTTTTTTTTATTTTTTTTTATTTTATTGTGCCCCGGTTTGTAAGTGTTAACCTAATTCTTTGGCAGGATCAATTCTTTGCTTGTTACATATGCCCACTTGTTTCTGTTATAGGTTCCAGCAGGTGAGGTAGAGGAGGGCACAAGGAAGACAGGGTTAGAATCTAGATGGGAGGATATATTCTTCAGAAGTGTTTGGAAAGTAGTAATTTCAAGAGATACTCTAGTGTCACTCAAAATGAAATTACCAGGAGCAGCATTTGTATCCGTTGCCACAATAGTTGACATCTTTTTAGAGTCACAATTTTTTTTTTTTTTTTCTGGTAACGTCAATCTGACTTCAACTTTACGGTTACAAACTTTCAACTGGAGAACTTGAACTTGATAAACTGAGAAAATTTAAGATTGAGTTGACAAATACTATTCTATTACTGTTAGTGCTTTTATTAGCTGATTTTTGTGCTTTAGGCAAACTCTAAAAGTTTGCAAAGCAGTCCAGAGCCTTAAATGTGTCCTTTCCTTTCTAAACCTGTATTTTCAGGATTTATGAGAATAACGTATACTGTGCTTTTCAAGGATTTAAAAGGAATTAAACACTAATTTATCAACCTTCTTTTGATTAATGACAAGGACCAAGTTTAGGAGATTATTAATATAGTAGTAGTTAAGAGTGAAGACTTTTAGATGCGGGTTTGATTCCAAGGAACATTGTTGGAAGAGGATTATTGTATTTGGTACAGAGTTGGACTAGATGACAGAGTTGAGACTTTAGGATTGGAAATAGTAATTTATCTTCATATAAATGAGATGCTCATTTTTTAAAAGATGTAATAAAATATTTCCTTATTTTTTTCAAAGTGTATTCAAAGGCTTTTTCTTTTCTAGTTTTAAAATAGGGCTTTGCTAATGGTGCCTTTCAAAATGCACCAGGAAGAAGTGGAGAAAGCCATACTTAAGTTAGTGGTTTAAATTAGTTTTAAGTGTTTGGCTGTTTTTAAAAAATCAGCTATGTATGCATGAAGTATTAGCAAGTGTATTGTTACTAAGCAGGTTGCTTGTGTAGAATGCCAAGTTGAGATTTTTAGAGTACATCAGTGACTTTGGAAAAATGGCACCAAGATCAGTAATTGCATGTCAAAATAAATAAAATAAAAGCAGCTCTTTGTTTTGGGGTTTTTTGTTGTTAAAATTTGCTTTAGGCTGTAAGCAGCTTAAAAAAATAATATTTGCACACATCTCTATTTTAGCCAAAACTGGTATCAAACACAATAAAATGTTAGTTATGTGCTGATACAGATTACTAGGAAAAATAAATACCTTTATTCATTAAGAATAAATAGAATAAGAATAAATTTTTTCTCTTGAAAATTGTAGCTTTCTTTAGCATTATGATGTAAAAATGATAGAATTGCAAGTTTAGTATTATGATTATATTTCATCATGATGATACAGATCTTTAGGCCCATGGCCTAAAGGATCTTTTACTTTGCCAAACAGTATAGAAATACAAAAGTAAACCTTTCACAAAGCGTACTTACCCTTACTCTGTGAGTGTGGTCTTGTCTTTTCTGTTCTATTTCTATTTTTAAAAACTGCTGTCACAACCCATTGAATGGATTTCTTGACCTGCAGTTGGAAAGGCACATGACGGGCAGTACTTAGCTAAATGACAGTAATAATTCATTTGCTTCTACGTTGGTGTCTAAGAAACTGAGTGAATTCTCTGTATAATTGAAACTTTACTCTTTAAATGCCAAAAATATTTTCAACTCTAATCATGATGTATGGACAGACCTCTAAAACAGGGCTAGAAAGGCCCTACAGAGAGATTTAAATTTATGAGCTTTTTGGGTTTGGAGTTTTTGTTTTTGCCTCTAAAATCACGTCTCCTTTTTTGTTTTTTTGTGAGATCTGATTTTTAAATTCTCATTTAATTGTTGCTGCTGTCAGCAGTCTTTGCTGTTAATGTTTATTCTTGCCTCCTTTTAATTTCACTGCTTTTGGTCTCTGGGCTAGAGAACTTGGTAACTGTACTTAACACTGAGTTCTCTATAAAATAAGAGTAAATAGGAGAACCCTTCAGATTTCTATGAGAATCTGAGTAAAGTGTGTGAATTCTAGTGTAGAGAGAGACTCCGAGATATTTGCTTAGCAGGATACAGCTGTGCTTCAGAGAGTTTCTAAATAAGTAGTTGGGTGGCTAGTTTAAAAAGTCAGTTTCAGTGAGGAACCATAAATATAACAGCTTTAATTAATTCACCTGTGTTTTTATGCAGGCTCAGGGTTCTTTTGGGGGGGGTTAAATGGGGTCAGTTTTTCAGAGTTTCATATGCTCTTATATAAATGACACTAATAATGTGCACCTAAGATTTCTAGTTTGTTTTGTTTTTTTCTAGTTTTCTAGTTTCGCTTTCTTAAAAGTGAAATAAGACTTGCAGAGCAGTGTGAGGATGGTATCTTTTATATTTAAAAACATTTTAAAATTATTAATGTTTCACACAATTTTATACATGTTTGTATATACAGAAGTCAATAGGAATTTGTTTCAGAAGGGGAGGGAATATATGTTCATCACATATGTTCTTTCCAAAGCATGCAGCAGTTTTCACAGAAATAACCTTTTTTTGCACTCATTTCATTGATTTATATATTATTTAAATAAATTAGTTATTATAAATAGGGTGGTATTATAAATAACTTTTGAGAACAAACACCAGATTGTAATGAAGCATACAACTCAACTGGTAGAAGTAGAAAGTGCAAACAACTAGAAAGTACCTTGTTAGCAGCCAGTGTCTGCCAGTTTATTTTTATGGAGGCTATGGAAAGCATTGGTCCATCTTGCTAATTGATTAAGCAAAAGTCTTTTAGGAAAATTTCGGTACTTTCAGATAATTTAAGATGCGAAATGTAGCCATTGGCCTATATAGTAACAATAGTTAATAGTATTTTACCATAGTCTGAGGTAAATTATTTTTTTATTTTTTTAAGTTTTTTTTTTTTTTTTTTTTTTCCAACGTTTTTTATTCATTTTTGGGACAGAGAGAGACAGAGCATGAACGGGGGAGGGGCAGAGAGAGAGGGAGACACAGAATCGGAAACAGGCTCCAGGCTCCGAGCCATCAGCCCAGAGCCCGACGCGGGGCTCGAACTCACGGACCGCGAGATCGTGACCTGGCTGAAGTCGGACGCTTAACCGACTGCGCCACCCAGGCGCCCCTTTTTTAAGTTTTAAGTAGTAACATAACATTACTTGGGCATTGCAGCCAAAGATGAGTCTTTGATGTTATCATTGGCACAGGATTTGGGAATAGACCTGTTTGTATCTTTGTTCCTTTACTTACTAGCTAGGTAATCTTCTATCAAATTATTTAATCCCTCAGAGTCTCAGATTGTGTGTACAATGGGGATAATTCTAATTTCTCATAGTTGTTAGAATGAAATATGTTAGTGGTTAACACATAGTAGGTTTTAAGTAAATGGTACCTTTGATCATGTTTAGATGCCTAACATTTGGCCAGTTACAAAAGAATGTTTGAGGAAAGAAAATAATCAAATGTGCAATAACCTCATACTGTTTTGTTTCGTTACGTTTCGCATTCATAGTGTTCAATCTGCTAAAGCTCAAGGAGATTTAATTGGCTTTTAATATATAGTCATCTGAGAAAATAAAAAAGCTATGAAAGGGTGGTTGACATACATGTATGATTTCTTTATACTGTCATTTGTTATAATCATAGCTTAAAATATAAGGGGGGGCATGGGTGGACTAAACTTCCTGGGAATGGATTTTTAAATCTATTAAATGTGTCAACTGCTGACTAGAGCTGGGCAGCTGGGAGGTTCAACAGTGTTATCCACCTTGTACCCAAGGATGTAAACTTTGGACCTGGTCCTAGATAGATACTGAGTGCCCAGTATTAAAAGTCTAAAGCATGGCCTTTGCATTGAAACAATTAAAACGCTTTGTGGTTTTAACCTTTAATAATTACTTGTGTTATACATGTGTAGTATTTCTGGAGTCCTAAATTTATCGTATTGCATGAAAATAAAAAGCTTTTTAATTTTGAAGGTAAAAGTTTGCTATGCTTTATGTTTTTGTTAGAAACAATTTTTTCATCAGACATTTCTAAGAGTATCTGAACTTATCTGAGCTTATCAACTGTTACAAAAGACTAAGTCTGCCTATAAAATCTAGTAAATCATCAATAAATCAGTAATTTAAAATACTATATTCCAATTCATATTTGAATACATATTATTGGTGATTTATGATTGTTAAATAACACTATTAGTGTAAACCGGTTTTTTTTTTTTTTTTTGGAGGTTAAAACTGAGAGGAGTGCAATCGTAGTTTTTTCCCTTGTTAGAGATTTGTGTCCCCTCCCCAAATTCATGTGTTGAAATCTTAAGCACCCCCCCAAAGTGATGGTGGGTAGGAGGTGGACCCTTCAAAAGGTGATTAGGTTGTGATCAGGTGGAGGCCTCATGAATGGCATTAGTGCCCTTATAAAAGTGGCCAAAGAAAGCCCTTCCACCATCTGAGGTCATGGTGAAAAGACAGCCATCTATGAGGAAGCCAGCTCTCTCCAGACTCTTAATCTGCTGGTGCCTCGATCTTGGATTTCCCAGCCTCCAGAACTGTGAGACATAAATTCCTGATGTTTATAAGCCACTTAGTTTATGGTATTTTGTTACAGCAGCCTAAAAAACTAAGAGACTCCCCTTCCCTGTGTTAATTATATTACAAGTTTAGGCTTTAACCTTAGTATAACAGTGGCTTATGAACTTACTTAGGATATGATACAACCCTATTAACCTCAACCAATTCCTTCCTAGGCAACTGAAATAGGAGGAAAGAAGTGGTTAGACCTAGACAAACAATTAGCAAGGGAATAAGATGCCTTGCTTATTTGCTTAAAATAGCTCATTGTTAGCCAATGTAAATCAAACAATAGAAATGAGAGCTGTTAGAGGAAAAGAAAACAAATGTTGATGAGATTAAGTAGTCTAGATTAATAAGCCTTTTATTAAATTCCCAGGAGGAGGTGGTGGTGGTAGTGTTAATAATAACAGCTAACTCTTTTTTTTTTTTTTTTAAATGTTTTTTATTCATTTTTGAGACCGAGAGAGACAGAGCATGAGCAGGGGAGGGGCAGAGAGAGAGGGAGACACAGAATCTGAAGCAGGCTTCAGGTTCCAAGCTGTCAGCACAGAGCCCGTCGCGGGGCTGGAACTCACAGACTGTGAGATCATGACCTGAGCTGAAGCCGGACACTTAACCGACTGAGCCACCCAGGCGCCCCAACAGCTAACTCTTATATATACTATGTGCCAGACACTGTTCCAAATAGTTTACATATATCATTCATTTAATCTTCACAGTTGCTTAAAGAAGTAGATGTTTTTGTCACCTTCGTTTTATAAATAAATGAATCTGACTCACAGAGATTTGGTAAGTTACCCAAAGTCACATAGCTAACAAGAGGGCTAGCTCAGGTTTGAAGTGAGCTCAAGTATATACTTTTAATCCTCTGACATTATAAGATAATGGGATCAAATTGGCTTGAGGAAAACCCAAAACAGATCTGGTAAGTATTGTGACCTTGGAAAACTCCTTATCTTCTCTACCTCGCCTTCTTCATCTTTACAGTGAGGAAAGTAATAGTATCTTGCTTACGGTTGTTTTCAGGATTAAATACATGTATTTAGTGTTCTTAGAACTGTGGCTGGCTCATGGTAAACATTCAGATGTGAACTGCTTTTGTTATAAGCCATACTCTAAGAATTAAGTCATTTAGAGGACAAAAGAGAGGCTAATTCAACTGTACATGTTTTGTGTACTCACTGTGATATCAAGTCAGAAGTTACTGCTGGTCTAGGGGCGCCTGGGCGGCTCAGTCATTTAAGCATCCAACTTTGGCTCAGGTCATGATCTCATGATTTGTGGGTTCAAGCCCTGTGTCAGACTCTGTGCTGACAGCTCAGAGCCTGGAGCCTGCTTCGGATTCTGTCTCTCTGTCTCTGCCACTCCCCTGCTCACTCACTCACTTTCTCACTCAAAAATAAACGTTAAAAAAAAAAAAAAAAAGTTACTGCTGGTCTATCCTCCATTTACACTGATGGGTCTTGACACACTGTAGCTGTTAAACAATTGCTGGTTTGATTTAACTTCTGAAATTAGATACTAACAGGATTGACATAGACCTTCCCTGTCTATGTTTTTGCCAATCATCTAGTAAGAAGGAAATGATTCAGTGCATGGAAACTGTCATTTCTTTGAAGCATGAGAAAAAAGATAATTGGAAGGCAGAATCGAGAGGCTAGTGTGTGTACAGGGAATGTGACTTAAAAGGTGATTTCCATTTCAAAAAGGTGAAGAAACCCATGGAGACTGAGCATTCTGCATTATGAACAAGTATAGAAAAAATGGTTAAAAGAAAAACATTTATATTTACTTTTTTGTCTTCTCAACTTTATATCGAATTATAGGACTATGGTTCCCCCATTTGAGGCTGAGGATATTAAAAACTAAGTTAATATCAAACTTAGAATTCTAATTTAATACTGAATTTTATTTTGCAATAACAAAAAAAAAATTGGTGGTATCTGGAAACAGTACTTCTTTTTCAGTATGTAAACAGATTTGTCAATAATTCTGTCTTTTCTCAAATGGGTGGAAAATGAGAATAGTTCATTCATTATATTAGACATTCATGTTAAACTGAAACAGGATGGACTGGGTAACAATGTGAATACCATGTCAAAAATATTAGACAATAATCGATGTGTAATACCAAAGACAACAATGATCGGAGCTGTTTTATTTTCCTTTTCATATAAAAGATACGGATGCAATAAAATTATAATGAAGCCTTTTGCATTTTTTTTCTCCTTGTTCACCATGCCCAGCCCTACTGGCTACCTTTTAGGTTTTTGATGACCATTCAGGGCCTTGTGTGGATTATTCCTTCTGCCTAAAAAGCCTTTCTCCCTAGGCATCAAATGGATGGCTCCTTGTCATTCTTCTGATCTTGGCTTAAATGTCACTTTTCATAGAGGCTTTCTCTGACTACCCTATCTAAAGTGTTCAGTTAATGTTAGCTACTATTATATTTATTAAATTGGATGTCCTTTATTGTTCTTTGTCTCAACAGTCTGTTTCCTTCATTGTATTTACTGCATTTTGTAAATGTTTGTTTATTGTCTGTCTCCACAACTAGATTTTAAGTTCCCTGAGACCAAGCACCTTGTCTCTTGTTCACAGCTGTATTCCCATTACCTAGCAGACATCCTTGTATACGGTAGGTGCAGTGTAGGTGCATAGGAGGTGCTTAATGTATATTCGGTGAAAGAATGAATGACTAGGGTGTCTCACTGTTGAGCAAATAGGAGTATAAGCAGAGGTCAGCAATCACTGATTGTTTTACTCACAGCAATTAGAATTGTGCCAATTTAGGGATTTGTTTGAATTATTGACTCTTAGGCTATTATCACAACTTTATGCCCAATTTTTATATTTATTTATTTATTTAAAGGGCAAGCCCCCCCTTTTTCTAATGTTTATTTATTTTTGAGGGACACAGATAAAACATGGGGGGTGGGGCAGGGCAGAGAGAGAGGGAGACATAGAGGCCAAAGCAGGCTTCAAGCTCCGAGCGGTCAGCACAGAGCCCAACGCGGGGCTGGAACTCAGAAGCCATGAGGTCATGACCTGAGCCGAAATCAGCTGCTTAATCCGACTAAGCCACCCAGGTGCCCCTATGTCCACTTTTTAAAAAATAGATTTAAAATGCATTTGCCCATGACTTAAAGGAAAACTATATTTTTAAATTGACTAAATCTCATTGAATGGAAATACAACATTATAAAATAACAAAGGAGTAGGCAAAAGCTATTTGGTATAGGTGGTCCCTGTTGGTACATATCTGATTAACAAATGATCCACAGACAAATATTTGCTAGAAGCTCTATGCCATCCACCCACCATGCAAGATTTGTTCTGGTTGGCTATTTGTCTGAGAAAGAGATTACATTGGCTGAAGAACTTGAGGTTTACGAGTACAAGAGATAGGGTAGATTAATAGGAAAAAGACTCAAAGGATTTAGAGTTTAGACTTGGGACCCATTCTGTCAGTTACAGTTCTGTGACTTGGGTTAAGCTCCAAACCTGTTTTCTCTTCTGTAAAATGTATTTGGCTCAAAGTGATGCTTCTGAGCTTCAGGTGAGATGATGTGCCAAAGAACTTTATAAACTGTGAAGTGTTAGATACGTTGACTAGTTGACCCAGTGAGCCTAATCATTAGTGTAGATGAGCAAAGGGCCAAGTGTGCCTAAGCACAGCTAACTGTATCTTAGTTGGGGACACTCCATGTAAACATGCATTCATATAGTGCCTGATTTTTACCATTTTGAAAGTTTCTCCTTTTATGCTGACTGAAATTATACTAACTAGAGATTTACCTAGATCAATAAATGTATATTTAAATAAACATTTTTAAAGAATCTTGAAATGATGGCCATATTTTGGTATAAAAGTAGCTTAGTGTGTCCTTTTTAGTAGCATGCTATGAAGCAGGAAGAGATAAAACCCTAAGGCTATAAGGTCAGGCAGATAGAAAGTGTAACCTCAGCACTTGACCAGTCAAATGATCTTGAGCAAATTGTATAGCCTATCTGAATTTGATGTCTTTGCATTCTAGCACCATCAGTTTTAAGGACTGTAGGAGAGATGAACTGAGCATCTGTGGTTCAGCACCCTAGCATATGCCTGGCGCAGGATAGGGATTGGTAGTGTTTTATTTCCAAGGAAACACAGCTTGAATTATCTGCACTGAGGAGTGTTTTCATGCTCTGTTGTGAAGACTAGTCATTACAGGTGTAAGAGATCAACATATCCTTAATGTTACTCTGAAATTTGTGTTCTTCAACATATAACTGGAGGAACTCAAAACCAGCATTGAACTACACATCTATAATGTGTATGAAGTGAGAGAAAAAGTGGGTAATTGGAACACACCAACGATTTCTGGTGATAATATACCACAATGAACATTTAGAGCAGCATTGGGGTAATGAGATTGAGATGTAGAGGTGGACACTAGGAGGTTGATGGAAAATATTAAAGTGGTGAGATGGTGCCCCAAATTGTCTTTTTCCTCATATCAGAATACTACCCAGGATTGATTTAGTGCTTGGACCATGGCCCTTGTACTTCTTTGAATTTAGACTTGTTCCATAATGCTGCAAGTAATGGCCATTATAGATTAAGAAATCTTTGGTAGGCTAGCCTGGGGAGTCTAGTCATAATTCACATTATTTATAAGTAATATTCCAAATATGACCATTATTTGGACTTAAAAACTTACCCTTTGGGGCGCCTGGGTGGCGCAGTCGGTTGGGCGTCCGACTTCAGCCAGGTCATGATCTCGCGGTCCGTGAGTTCGAGCCCCGCGTCGGGCTCTGGGCTGATGGCTCGGAGCCTGGAGCCTGTTTCCGATTCTGTGTCTCCCTCTCTCTCTGCCCCTCCCCCGTTCATGCTCTGTCTCTCTCTCTGTCCCAAAAATAAATAAAAAACGTTGAAAAAAAAAAAAAAAACAACAAAAAAAAAAACTTACCCTTTGGCAGTGCAACCAATTTATCATTGGGGATTAGCATTTTAAATTAGTATGTGGTTTCCATTTTTTATTTTCCCGCTTACCAAATTAATATCTTTTTGAATGAAATTAAAATTTGGTATCAATATCTGAAATCAGTCCATTTATAAAGCTAACCCTCAGGGGAACCTGGCTGCCTCAAGTTGGTTAAGTGTCTGACTCTTGATTTCAGCTTAGGTCATGATCTTACAGTCCTTGAGTTGGAGCCTGTATCAGGCTCTTTGCTGACAGCCTGCTTGGGATTCTCTTTCTCTCACTCTCTCTCACTCACTCTCTCTCACTCTCTCACTCTTAGTCTCTCTCTTTCTTTCTCTCTACCTTTTCCCATCTCTCTCTCTCTCTTTCTCAATAAATAAGTAAATAAACAAACAAACTTAGAAAAAAAAAAACTAAAGCTTACCCTGACATCTAAAATATTCTTTTACATTTTTGAAACCAAATCAGCAGGTTTTTTGTGTGTGTGTGTGTGTGTGATGTGGTATCATAGTTTGTCACATTATCTAGAGGGTAATTTCTTTCTAAATTTATAATAGTAAAAGCGTGTGTAATTTTAGCACTTAATATTGGCAAATTGCTTTTTTTGGAGGCGTTTTATAGGTTGAAGTTCTATATCATATTCTCTGTACTTGATGAAAGGATACCGATACACCAAAAAATTATGATTTAATCTGTTTGCAAGAGAATTGGCTGTAGAATTTCTTTAAACTTCCTCCATTGTTTGCTTTATAATTTATATCTAATTTGTAAAAAAATTTAAATCCAAAGAAAAGTTGAATCATATAGTTAATAATCAAATGCCTTTTCATAGGTTAATTGTCAACATTTTACCACTTTTATCTCTCTCAATAGGTGGGTGGTAGATTAGATAGACACAAGGGAGTTTTCATTTAAAAAAAAATGTTTTTTTTAACTTTTATTTATTCTTGAGAGACAGAGAACAAGCAGGGGAGGGGCAGAGAGAGAGGGAGACACAGAATCTGAAGCAGGCTCCAGGCTCTGAGCTGTCAGCACAGAGCCTGACGTGGGGCTTGAACCCATGAACCGTGAGATCATGACCTCAGCCGAAGTCAATTGCTTAACCGACTGAGCCACCCAGGCACCCCAAGGGAGTTTTCATTTTTCCTTTTTGTTTTTAGAATTTGAGAGTAAGTTGTAGACCTGACATGTCAACCCTGAGTTATTCAACCTGGAACTGACTGGTATTAGCATGTGAAAGCTGACTGTACATTTCTTCCCAACTCTGTATCAAGTTAGCTGCTTGCTATCTACAATAGTGGCTAGTTTTTACAACGTGGAAATTGGCAGTGCTACAAACCAGGTGCTGTTTCCTCTGGAGAGCCAGTTGGTAGACATTTACCATCATACCACTGCATGTATCTCCTAAAAGTAAGAATATTCTCCTTCATACCTGCAGTGCATTTATCATACTCAAGAGATCTAACACTGGCATGATGCTAATATCTAATATACATTGTATATTCACATTTCTCATTGTCCCAATATTGTCTTTAATCATGTTACCTTTTTAAGGAAGTAAATTGCTTCCTGTTACAGAAAGAGAGTTAGACCCTGATGTTGAACAACATTTAGAAAGGTTTTAGATTATACCGTAAGAATAGGTAAAAGTGTAAGTGGATGAAAGTATTGGTGTTGGGGTGGTGGGGGGGGAGAAATTAGGTCGTGTATATAGGACAGTTAATTAAGATTTTAGCAGATTTTTCCTCATTTTATTTAGCTTAAAAAAAGAGATTACTTGGACCAAATAGATTTAAGAGAATCATGAGTATTGATGAAATTCCAAGATTTTTTTTGATTGAAATGAATTACATTGGAATTGGGGAAGAATTACATTTTAATCCTAAAGTCTCAGGCTACCTCTCTGACCTCATTTTTTTAGTAGACTTGTAAGATCCTTGCAGTCTAGGCACATTGGTCTTGCTGTTCTTTAGTCACCACGAGCACGTTGACACCATGGGGCCTTTGCATTTGCTATCCCTTTTTGGAATACAAGTCTCATGATGCTGGCTGGCCTTTACTGCATTTGACTTTGTGCTCAGTTGTCACCTCCTCAAAGAAGCCTTCCTGACCATCCTATCAAGAAAAGTACAGCTTTTTAATTTTCTCTTTACACTTCTTTGTAGTGATTATCACTGCTTGACTTGATGTTCTATATTTATTTACTTATTTGTTTTTCTCCCCAATAGGAATGTAAGCTTCATGAGGGCAGGGACTTAGTGATGTTTGTCCACGACTGTATTTCCCTATGTGTGGACTCGTGCCTGACATTTTGTAGCTGCTCAATAAATATTTACTATTAAATGAATGTTTGCATGAATTTTAGTATCTTTGTGATGTACCATAAAACTTACTACTGGAAAATTTTATGCATTCTTTCCCTGTGATTTGTTAGTTTTGTAACCCTAAGAATTAACTCTCTAGTATCAGTTTTTGTTTCTAAATGGGAATGTTTATCCCTGCTTCTCAAGGTTATTGGCAGATCAAGTGAAATAACTATGCAAACATACGATATCTGATAACTGAATAAATGGTAAAAATGTCTATCATCAGAGTTGGTAAGAAATCATTTCACCTGCAGTGATTAATTTCACGGCACAGCCTGTCTTAGAGTCAACAGCTGTATTGAGCCTTAAAAGATCAGGTATGTTTGGGATAGGTGGAAGTTTACAAAGATTGAGAGGGGGAGGCCTGGAAGAGAGGACAATCTGAGCAATTAAAATGTTCAAGGGACAGAAGGTAGACTAACGTGAGTTGTAGGGATTTCTCAGAAATGAGGAAAATTAGGGACATTTGAAATGTCAAGCTAAGGGATTTGAGCTTCATTCACCTGATAGGCACTATTAAGTAGTTTGGTCTGATTAAAGAGAGCTTTATTGAAGAATAATTTGTCAGTGTATTTCTATTTAATTTCATTATAAACTAACAAAAAATTATTATTGAATATCTGGCAGTTTTAAAATCAGTTTTTAGCCCCAACATTATGACTTGGTATTATAAGAATTACCTGACATTCATCTCTGTTGGCTAATCTTTTTTCTTCTCCATCTATTTTCCCTTTGCCACCGCTCTTTAATATATGAAGGAGTACTGTTCTCTTTTATGAAAATTCCTGGGAATATTAACATGGTACACAATTCTGACAAGGCCATAGCTATTGTTTTATGATACTCTTGTTAAAGTAGTAAACTACACTGTTTTAAAGTACCTGTGTGTTATAACAAATAAAAAAACAGGATAAAATTGGAGGGTTTTTTTCTCTCATTTCAGACAGTTGCTGGCAGAAACTTCATAAACTCTGGGATTATAGGCCCTTGTACCTTCCAACCACTTGTGAACTATGGGTGCAAGGAGATTCCAACAATACTGATAAGCTTTCCTACCTATGTTAAGGAGGAAATGGACATATATCCTCCCTGCTACCCAACCAAATAAATACTTTCACACCAAGGCTTCAAGAAAAGAATTTTTTTTGGCCATAGAAGAGGTTTTGTTCAGTGTATTGTGGTAGAAAGAGCACAAAGCAGGAAATCTTAAATCTCTTCATTTATAACTTCTTAAAAATTGTCTGGGATTTATGTTCTTAAGTTGGTATTCTCATTCAGAAGTTTGAATAAGGAAAATACCTACTCCTTTGAGGAAGCGTATTCAAGTCTTAGTAATTATTGTGTCAATTAAATGCTGGTCCAGAGGCATATTTCTGTAGTCTAACATATAATAACCCTAACCTGTGTTTTTTCTTATTTTGCTTATGTTGCAGAGTTCAGATATCTGCCAGAGGGCTCAGAATAGCTAACAATGGAAAAAAAAAAAATCCTCAGGTTACATTGTGGTACAGATTAAATTCCATCAAAAAGAGCTCAGGACATTAAAATCCTTTTGTTATTCTGAAATTACTTTGAAACTCATGCTATTCCTGGAAATCAGAGTTGGGAAGGTCTTTAGGAAGTATGAGTCTTTCATTTTTATAGTTAGGAAAACCTAAGACCCAGAGAAAAAGAAGTAACCTGTCCAACTATTAAAGTGAAACTCAAATTTCCACTTGCCAGTCCAATGTTTCTGTATTTCTGCGTCTAGCAAGAGCACAATTGCCTCTAGGTTCTACACCAGAAATGACATAATTAATGATCAATCAGCCTTCATCAGGGAACTTGAAAGAAAGAATGGTGATTATATTATAACATTGTTCTCCAAAGAAAATATACCTTCCTTCAGAAGAAAGCTAAATGATAATAGACTGTAAGTAAAAGGCATATTTCATCCTTAAGACAGTAAGCTAAAAAGAAAAAATGCAATGAAATTAGAAATTAGAGATAATATCTAAAATTTAAAAATCAAGAATTCAGGGTGCGTGGGTGGCTCAGTTGTCTAAGTGATTCTTGATTTTTGGCTCAGGTCATGATCACAGGGTTCATGAGCTCAGTTCAAGTTCGAGCCCAGTGTAGGGCTCTGTGGAGACTGCTTGGGATTCTGTCTCCCTCTCTGTGCCCTTCCATTGCTCGCGCTCTGCATTTTCACAATAAAACTTGAAA
This sequence comes from Panthera onca, assembly GCF_046562875.1. Classification (NCBI taxonomy): domain Eukaryota; kingdom Metazoa; phylum Chordata; class Mammalia; order Carnivora; family Felidae; genus Panthera; species Panthera onca. Next base: position 51,517,041 of record NC_138344.1, read on the forward strand.
AATAAATAAAAATCGAGAATTAGAAAAATCTGTCATTAATTTTGTCATGAGAAACAGGACTAGAGTACTTAAAAGGCTATCATAATGTTTAAATGAGGTAGTCCATGTAAAATGCTTAGAATAGTATTTGATTCTGAAGAAGAAAGATGTTACCTATTATTAATATATTAACATTTCTTCAACAAGTAAGATAAGTACATATTCTAAAGGAAACTTACAAAGGCTAAGAGGGTGGCTTAACCCAGGGCAGGGAGAAGCCCTTTTGGTTAGGATGATTAGGTAAGGCCTCTCTTAGAAAGTAGGGTGAGGATGTGAAGGAGTCAACTATGTGAGGATTGAGGGAAAGAGCATTCCAGGCCAAGCAACTAGTATGTGCAATGGTCTTGAATTTATAAAGAGCCTGGCATGCTTTAGGAGCTGAAGAACAGACCATATACCATCATTTGTATTTCCTTCATTTGCTTACTTTAGATTGTCTTCTTCATTAGAATATTTGTTCTCCAAGGACTGGGACACATCTGCCTTCTTCACTCACACTTGTGACAGTGGTTGGTATGGAGTTAGCATTTATTAGATACTGGAGAAAACATTTTAAGTGCCTGTTGCATACATAATCACTATCAGTGCCTTATGGGTGAGGACTTTATCTTTCTCCTTTCAGACAAAAGTAAGCTAGGATGCAATGAGTTGCACATGGTACCTTTTTTTTAAAAGAGCATCTGCAAAATTGATAGACAATTGTCAAGTATTTCAAATATAAAATATAAATTTTATGTTTTGGCTGATCAGTGAGTTTCATGGAAGAAAAAAATTCAGTGTAATAATTTGAGTTAACCATTTTATATCTGTTTAACTGTGCTATAAGGTTCAGATTTTCTTAGGGGATGGGATGGAAATACTACCTGGGATAGTCCTGGTTTATGCCTGTTACCTCTGTGCCCAATCCTGTTTCATTGTCTTCTTTCACTCTACATGTATCCTTGTTTGGACAAAGAATTTTATGGTCACCTTAATTATTAGCCATTTTTCTGTCCTGCTAGAGCACTCTATAACTCCTATTTCATTCTGTATTAAAATAGCTTAAATATAGCTTGAGGTAGATAATTTGCCCCAGCTATGCTCTGTAAGAGAGTGCATATAATATTTTATAATTTACGTGGACTCTTGTACAAATCAAGGGATTGACAACATGGAATGCTTACTTGGATTTAGTACAAAACACTTGGACTTTGTTTCAGAGATGTTTGATTTCTAAGATGTTTTTACCAAAATGTACATATTTTGACAAAATGTTCTTTTTATTCAAAGTCATCTGAATTCTTATGAATGATGCCTTCTGCGATAAATATTAATGTTACATAAAACATTGGTAAAATGATTTATCATTTTTAGAATTTATTTTCAAATATGTTGAAACTTTAGACATTTGTGTCCCTTTTCCTCTCTTCTCAGACAAATATTCATTGAGCACTGTGCTGGAAATGCATTGATGAACAAGAACTAACATGGCCTCTGGCCTCTGGAATTGGTGGTCTTTTTTTTTTTTCCTGAGTAAACAGACAAATCAGGACTAGAGGTTTACCCTGTGCTGGGTTGAAAGAGGCTCAGGTGGGGAGTAGGGGGAGTGGCCCAGAGGAAGAGCATATTACATGGTCTGCACAGATCAGATCTGTAGAACTCCTACATTTCACTACCCTCTTCTATTTGTAGTGATCTCAAATATTTTTGGTTTGAGTATAGGGTGTGTGTGTGTGTGTGTGTGTGTGTGTGTGTGTGTGTGTGTGTGTTTCTGTTTATTTTGGAGAATGAGCAATGGAAATTTATTTCTCAGTAAGTGCAAGTTTCACTTGAGGTGCTCAATTCATGAGGCTTTCATGATTTTGCCCTCTAGGCAATGCAGCTAAAACCTTCCTGTCTAAAAGTTTAAAAACAATTGAGGTAGTCCATGATAAGTATAAGTACTTCCCACTGGCTTTCTGGGTGACGTAATTGTATAGACTACAATAATGTTGAAAATGAACAGCTTTGACAGATTGACTGTAGCATTTAAATGAGGAAAAAGAAAACTATCCACAAACTTATCCACAAATAAGTTACAGAATTTGTACTTTCTTCATCTTTAAAGGTCTCTAAACATTTGTGTCTCTACTTGTATACTGTCACCCCTAGTAAAGAAGGGTTTAAAGAACTGAATTCTGGCATCATGTGAGGTATGTGAATTTTGGTCGTGAATCCCTAGTATCTGCCTTTTTTTTTTTTTTTTTTATGTTGATTTATTTTGAGAGCTTGCACACACATTCAGGAGGGGCAGAGAGAGAATCATAAGCAGGCTCTGCACTGTAAACATAGAGCCCCACACAGGGCTCAGTCCCACGAACCATGAGATCATGACCTGAGCCTAGATTAAGAGTCGGATGCTTAACCAACTGAGCAACCCAGGCACCCCTACTTCTTTTTTAAACTTTATTTAGTAAAATAAATTTTAATATCAGCCTTTGATATGTGCTTCCAAAGTCCATGTTGGTTGAATATGATACGGTTGAACCAAATATCTATTAGGGGACATGGCTGGGGATGACAGTGGTTGAGAGACATTATAACATGGAGCAGTGGCTTTAAAATTTTTTGTCAGCCCACAGTTACAAAGACAATTGACAGTGCTTCTCAATCCCAGCACTCCCTCCCCCAAACCAAAGTCATTACTTAGCAAAGCTAAGTGGTGGTTGATGTTTTCTTTTTCCTACTTAAAAACAAATGATAGTTCCAACCCCTTAAATTAATTTGATAGCACATTTCATCCTACAGATTGTTTTCACATTAGGAGAATTAGAAAGACTTGTGTTCAGGTTCTGGTTTTTGTCAACTGCTCTGTGTAACCTTGATAAAATTACCTAACTTCTCTGAGTTTCAATTTACTCATTAGTTAAAATTGAGGTAATAAAAGTATTAATTTCATAGGTTTGTTATAATCTAAGAGAGTGGTTGTGTCAGGTATTTAATTGTTTAATTTTTATTTATTTATTTTTAATGTTTATTTACTTTTGAGAGAGAGAGAGAGAGAATGAGGAGGGGAGGAGCAGAGAGAGGGAGACCCAGAATCTGAAGCAGGCTCCAAGCTCTGAGCTGTCAGCACAGAACTGGATGCAAGGCTTGAACCCAGTAACCAAACTGTGACATCATGATGTGAGCTGAAGTGGGATGCTTAACCAACTGAGCCACCCAGGTACCCCTGTGCCAGGTATTTAATAAGCATATAATTAATGGCTATTTTGATTGTCTCCAAAGTTTGCAAGCTTAGGGAATTGGGAGTAAGAATAATGGTATATCCTATTCAGAGAGAAATTAGTTCAATTTTAGATATGTTAGAATTTGAGGTGTTATAGGTAGCCAGAGAGTTTAGTCCTATTATTTGGAAACAAAACTATACAAAACAGTCTGAAGTTAGCAAAATTTTAAAAATGCCAGCAGAGTACTAGAGCTTCAGGGACTTAACAGTTGAGTCTTTGTTAAAGCTACATGAGGTCTACTTAATTCTACAGCTGTTGAATTTTGCCAGATTTTTGCTAACATTCTCCAAAATTTGAAATACCGAATCTGTCATTTGTATGACTATTGGCATAATTAGTAGAGGTAAAGATATGTACCACTGATAGGTAGTTGTGGAAAAAGAAAAGCAAAGGGCTTGGAATTAAACCTGGGTTAGGTGATTCAACTAGGTAGGTAACCCACCAGCTGCCTTAATCTTTATGGTTCAATTTCTTTATCTACAAAATACTCTTTTTCAAAAATGTTTTATTCATTTTTGAAAGACAGAGTGTGAGCGGGGGAGGGGGCAGAGAGAGAGGGAGACACAGAATCTGAAGCAGGCTCCAAGATCCAAGCTGTCAGCACAGAGCCCAGTGTGGGGCTTGAACTCACGAACTGCGAGATCATGACCTGAGCCAAAGTCAGATGCTTAATTGACTGAGCCACCCAGGTGCCCCACAAAATACTCTTAGTTCACAAAGTTAGATTGCCAAAGGGACAAATAAATGTAAGTTTCATTATTTTCCATGCAGATACTTTTAGTAAACATCATTTTTGGCAGAATAAAAAATTCATGATGGCTCTAGATTTTAAGACTGAATCAAGCATACCATTCTTTATAATACAATATCGGGGATAACATCCTAGAACTTGTCTTTAAGAAGTATGGGTATAGGTAAATGGGAACCCATGAATATCTTGGCACATTTTATGCAATGATGATGGTTTTAATTTATAAAGAGTACTTTAGGATGTTAAAATGCATTCTTATACCTGATCTTGATACTTGCTAAATCTAATTAGTGTGTGTACAAGATATTATTAGACAAAGTGTTTGTCCAGTATCTTAGATTATAAATAACCCCTGTTCTAGCTCATTTTAAACAATGTAGTATGAATGATGCCAAAAAACAGGCTAGAACATTTTCTTCTCTCCAAGATGTGAGATTTTGTAAACAAGACTCTGCTTCTAGAGCTAATCTAGGTCATCATAACCTCAAATCTTTTGAGGAGAAACGCCACTAAGTCTCTAGGTACTTTTTAATATTTTAATTTTAAGAAACATTTTAGCTCTTAAAAACACAGTATTTTTGGATTGCCACTTAGGTTATTTGTACCATTTCATAATGAATACAAATCACTGGGTAATCATTTTGGCAATAATGATGGCTAGAAATCTCTATGTGAGTGGAAATTAATATAACTTATTAGGGCTTAATTTATCCCAGTACTGACCTAACGGTAAAACATTTTGTTTTTTGATAAAAACTGATTTAATGAGAAAGCCCATAAATTTCTTAATTTCCAAAATTGTTAACAATGTTAAATTTTAGCTATTGCTTAGCCTTCATTGCAAATTAGTTATTGAACTGTGAAATGTGCTGTTAAATGTTTAACTTTTGTTAAATGACATTTTTTAAGGAGTTTAAAAATATCAGTGTCATAAATCTTGCTTTAGTAGTCAAGATTTAAATTTTATCCTTATTGTTATTAATGTGGTATACTAGTAATGTATTGTCCTTTATTTGTGTTTGTGTGTGTGTGTGTGTGTGTGTGTGTGTGTGTGTACACTTACCTTTTATTAACATCCTGTAGACCTGATGTTTGCAAAGGAAAAGAGGAAACTTAAATGGCTTGAGAGCCAAGTAATGTGGTAGGTGATTTATAATTCTCAATGAAATTATTATTCCCACTTTACAGATGAGGAAATAGACTCCGGTTAAATAATGTGATAGCACAGCTTGTTAAGGAGAAGGATCTTGAGCTCCTAGACTCTCTGGCTCTTTTCTATTTTGTCTTGCTGCTTTAAAGGATTATTCCAGTAATGAGGTTGATTTTTGTGCAAACATGTTTAGTTTATGCTGCTATCCCCTAGAAGATCACCAGGGAAGATGATATTCTAATTGTATAGAATGTTGTTGTTTTCAAAGTAATTTTATCCTATCCTATTTGACCTTAAGAACAAACCAACACTGCAGGCAAAACAGAAAAGAAAAGGGGTGGCTGGTGGCTCAGTGGGTTGAGCATCCGACTTCAGCTCAGGTTATGATCTCATAGTTGGTGGGTTCGAGCCCTGCATCGGGCTCTCTGCTGTTAGCTTGGAGCCTGGAGCCTGCTACGGATTCTGTGTCTCCTTTCTCTGCCCTTCTCCTGCTTGTGCTCTGTCTCTGTCTATCTCAAAAATAAATAAATGTAAAAAAAAATTTTTTTTTAAACCAGTAAAGAAAAAAGGATTCCTGACTTAGAAATGAGCAATTTCATGGGGCGCCTGGTGGCTCAGTCGGTTAAACGTCTGACTTCAACTCAGGTCTCGATCTCGCGGTCTGTGAGTTCAAGCCCTGCGTCGGGCTCTGGGCTGATGGCTTGGAGCCTGGAGCCTGCTTCCAATTCTGTGTCTCCCTCTTTCTCTGCCCCCTCCCCCATTCGTGCTCTGTCTCTCTCTGTCTCAAAAATAAGTAAACGTTAAAAAAAATAAAAAAAAAAAATGAGCGATTTCAGAGAAGTACTTAAGATCACAAAGCTGATTAGAGGTAGAGTTTAAACTACAACCTGGATCTTTGGTTCCTGGTCAGTGTTCTTTTCTACTTCATTTTCTTTCTCTGGATTACATATGTGATCTATGATCATGAAGTAGTGAAGTTTTATAGACTGAACCTTTTATTGTGTCTTCATGTAGTGATCACACAATAGCTATAGCCTGGCTCCCTGTTTAGCAGTCAAATCCTGTTGTCCTGTAGTATAAGTAGTCTATCGATGACAGATTTGGGGGGTAATGGGACTGTGATAGTGCTCATTGAATGAGTAATCAATGGAAAATGTTAACTTGAGATTTCTGTAATTAAACTTTATTCTTGTATGATGCCATATTTGCCTTATGGAAATATATATGTAAGAATGGAAACGTATATAAGAAAGGAATTGGGTTTTTTTAAATGTTTTATTTTTGAGAGAAAGCAAGTGAGTGAGGGAGGGGTGGTGGGGGGGAACAGCAGATCTGAAACAAGCTCTACAGTGACAGCAGTGAGCCCAGTGTGGGGCTCCAACTCACGAACCATGAGATCATGACCCGAGCTAAGGTTGGACCCTCAACTGACTGAACCACCCAGGTGCCCCATAAGAAACAAATTGTTAAGGGAAGATAGCAGTGGTTAAGAGCATGCATGTTAGATTCAGGAAGACCTAAACTTGAATCCTGGCTTTACCCACTTAATTCTAGTTACTTGGGCAGGTAACAAGCCAGTTTTCTCATCTTTGGGGATAACACCTGCTACAGGGTCAAAGGAGACAGGTATGTAAAGAGACTAACACCATGCCTGGCCCATGGGCCTACACATATAGAAGCTATTGAATCATTACCTTTAATAAGTTTTTTTTTTTTTTCTATTAGCAATATATCTTTTTTGCTTAGAAAGTATCTAAGCTGGCATCATTATCTCTGAAGTTTCTTAAAAGGAAATAGTTCCCAATTATTTCTGCTAATGGAGGGCATAGATGATCTGAAACAGTTGATGTTTGAAATTTTTCTATTTTATTTTTAGAATATGTAGTTAAAAGAATTAATGGAAGATCTCCTTTTTAATTTATTTCCTTACATTAGGATAATATAAGCAATTTATATTTTTTGAACTGTCCATTTCTAGAGCACAATTATGACAATGCTACCTGAGTTGCAGGGGGAAAAGGGGGCTTCTCATGGTTGGGTGTTGTAAATTGAGAACCTGGAACTAGCACTCCGTATAGAATTTTATATTATTAGATTCTTAATTTGTAGACTGTTGAGACCTACAAAGTAGATAACCTGCCATTTTATAGCGTACCCATTTATAGCTTTGTGTACTAAGATAAACAAAGTAGGGAAAAGCAAGCATTCTTCAGTTACATAAAGTGCCACTTTGAAATTTATTGGAAAACTGGCACCATAGAAGAAACATTTCACTAAATCTTTGTTAGATTTTACTTTTTAAGGTGGCATGTGTCATGTACATTTTAATTCATTTATAATTACATGTTTCTGACTAAATTTAATATTTTTATAAGTTTTCTTTGTATGTTAATAGTTTTAGATTATAGAGGATTCCATTAGCCTTTAATTTAAAAGTTTGAGGATTATAACTGAAGGGAAATATTCCAAAATAATTTAGGGATTGTATATTATTTTTCCTTTTTTGAGAGTGATAGAGGTAGATTTTGAATTATAAAATTATTCTACCAAAAAAATTTTTTTTTAATTTTTTTACTGTTTATTTATTTTTGAGAGAGACAGAGATAGAATGTAACTGGGTTGGGGCAGAGAGAGGGAGACACAGAATCTGAAGCAAGCTCCAGGCTCTGAGCTGTCAGCACAGAGCCCCATGTGGGGCTCGAACTCAAGAGCTGTGAGATCATGACCTGAGCTAAAGTCAGATGCTCAACTGACTGAGCCACCCAGGTGCCCTCCCAATTTTTTTTTTTTTTTTAACGTTTATTTATTTTTGAGACAGAGATACAGCATGAATGAGGGAGGGTCAGAGAGAGAGGGAGACACAGAATCTGAAACAGGCTCCAGGCTCTGAGCTGTCAGCACAGAGCCCGACGAGGGGCTTGAACTCACGGACCACGAGATCATGAACTGAGTCGAAGTCGGACGCTTAACCGATTGAGCCACCCAGGCACCCCCAAGTTATTCTACCAAAAATTTAAAAAATTTCCTTTGACTTCTAGATTTATGACTTTGACTTGGGTAAATAAACTTTTAGAGCTGATTTTATTTGAACAATGCAGATAATGATACTTGTTCTATTTACCTCTCATGGTTGTGCAATCAGATCAAACCAAGTATCATATGGGATAGGAATCAGGCATGGTGCTAGATAACCAATAATGTAGACAAACATAGTATTTCTCTTTAAAGCACTTATAGGTGGTGGAGGAGAAGTCATTTTGCAAATAATTATTTAACATTCTATGAACTAAGTACTAAGAAGGAGGTACAGGGAGCCTAAGACTAGTCTTGGATCAGGGAAAGCTGCCCTGTGGAAGAGAGATTTAAGCTGAGACTTGTTTATTGAAGGGTTTGTGGAAGACCACTCCTAGCAGAGAAGAATAGTATTTGCAGAAACTCCCAAGTTTTGAAGAAGCTTAGAGGGTCCTTAGTAACCAAAAGTCCAGTCTGGCTGACAGCATTTTTTAGCCTTCACAATAGCCCTGTAAGTTGACTCCATGAAAAAAAAATTTTTTTTAATTATTTTTGAAAGACAGAGAGCCCTACCTAGTCTGGGAGGGGCAGAGAAAGAGAGGGAGACACAAAATATGAAGCAGGCTCCAGGCTCTGAGTTGTCAGCACAGAGCCCGATGTGGGGCTTGAACCCACAAACCTTGAGATCATGACCTGTGCTGAAGCTGGATGCTTAACTGACTGAGCCACCCAGGTACCCCAACTCCATTTTATAAGTAAGAAAACAGAAGCTCAGAGTGGCTTAGTAAAGCCTGTTACTGTTTATAAATGACAGTTTCATGTTTTGAACCCACATTGGTTGGTCTGTCTCCAAACTCCTTGCTCTCTTCTATGCCATTCTTTGTCTGAGTCACTTACCTCACAGGCTTCTTGTGCTCCCAAACACATCTTTCTTCTTGTTATTTTCTCAGAGGGCTTAGCAGTTCTCCCTCTGGCTAATTGCGGAGCCAATGATCAGGTTTTTTCTTTACACTGAGGTAATAATGACATTTAACCCTCACAGGTTGTGTACTTCGTACTCTTACTCGTATACTGTAAAAGTCCTAAAAGCTTTTGCAGGGGTGGAATCTTGTGGACTCCGGGGCTGATTTAAAACTGCAGCGTTGTCTGTGGCCTCTCATTTAAAAATAGCCTCATGTTGCTCATGGGGTGCCTTAATAGAGCCAGCATTTCCATCAGCTTCTGCTCCCTACCCCCAAGACACTCCAGATAAACAAAGATCTGAGTAATAAACAGTGTGCTGCTCCTGTAGCTTCTGCTTTCTCCCACAAACCTCTCTTGATAGAAATCCTAAAGCCACCATTAACAATTATTTTATTGGAATAATGTAAATAAAAAGAGTTTAATTGCTTTTAAGGTTTAAAAAACACTATCCTAGTTTATGTAATGTTCACAGGAAATATTTCTTAAACGGGAATTTTTCAATCCTTCCTATCTGTTTATCTCTTACCATGGGCACTAACTCTCCTGAAACATCTTTGTAAGTTGGGGAGGGAGTTTTGTTGTTCTTAAAGCCTGAGGAGATGGTATAGACTGATAACATTGAAGCCCGGTACTTGAAACCTGAAGAAAATCTCCTATGCCCTCAATGTCTCCAGATAATTTTATGATAAAAATAAATGAATTCAGGCTAAATGTCCTTGTTGCTTTTTGTAAAAAGAGACGTTTTAATGCAAATACTTAGTTAAATCTTTATTGTTGAGAGTTTGCTTAGAAACTATTTTTCCTTTTCAGATCTTTTTCTAATTTCTTAACCTTCAATTTTTTTTATCTTCTCAAAAGGCACTGCATACATTTGAGGGGGCTACTTTATGCCCTATCCCATTTTAACTAACAGGTTGTGCTTTTCTAGGACTTTGTGAAGCTTGTTGTAAAGGAATTCTTTGTTCTGGTAAATGGAGGCTGATGTTTTATTCTAATTGTTATGAGTTTTTATATTTCTTTGTTTTCAGAGGGTTTCTCTTGGTGTAGAACCTGATTTACTTGAAATGTGAAATAATAAATTGATTGCCTCCACCAGCCTTCTTTGTCCTGTTTTATGTGAAATACTGAAATAAATGTTTGCCTTGTGAATTTCTCTCTTTTAAAAACACCCAGAGACACCCATTTTAGGGGCGCATGCTAGAATACTTTTGTCATTATTGTTCTACTCCTCTTTCCTTTCAAGTTGCCTAAACACAGCTGAGTTGGTAAGAAGAGCAAAGACAACATGATAGTGCTGCCAAGTAGACAGGAAGCTGTAGTGGACCTAGCAGGCAGGGGCGGCTGAGCACACCCTCCATCCAATCAGCTGTGAGTGCTGTTGCTATGTGCACTCTTACTCTGCTGCCTTTGTGGAAAACCTTACACAGAGGGAAGCGGAATCAGCACCCACTGCTGAACATTTGTTTTAACCACTGCAGACATCTGGATCCCTCAGTTACTGACTGTGTAGCTATTGACAGCCAGAAGGCAACTTCTTTTATACAAGGATTCCAGTATGGTTTTCAGTGGAAACAAAGGGCTTCACAGAGAAGGTGTGTAATGAAGTGTTTTTAACGGCTTTATTTTTAAACTTTGAATTTTCTGTAGCTGTTTACCAGTTGTGGTGTTTGCTTTGCATAGATTTTTTAGTAAATAGGTCTAGAAAAATCTCTCTTTGAAAAACCTTGAACTTAGAGAATTTCCTTTAGCTTCATATTTTCTTTGAACAGCATTGCTTAAAAGATTATTAAAATGCTGGTCTGAACAATGAGTAGGAAGAAAAGAAACCAAAATACAATGTGCTCACTTTACCGGGGGGAAAAATGTGATAAAAATGAGAATATAGGGTAAGAGAATGGGGAGTTAGCCAGAAGCATTAACTGTATTTGGGAGCAGGAAGTGTTTTTGAAAAATAAAAACTGCGAGGGAGAAAGTATTTAAAGTAAGTTACATATTTTTAACTGAATTCATTGTTTCTGAATTTGACAGAGATACTCAGAATTTAGCTTAGTGATAATTTTGGCATAGTTTAGGAAATTGACGTGCTATCTTTTTATAAAGGATTTCTGAAGATGCTACCTCAAATTGTACACTCTTGTAATTATTTGATCCATTGACTACTTCTGAGCAGTTCAGATAAAGGATAGTTGTATTAACCAACTGCAAAGTCAGTGTTGTGTTCTATTAAATGTCCAAATGGAAAGTGGGAAAAATAAAGGATGTTGAAGACAACATAACACAAATGGTTAAGATAGTATTTTAAAATTAGAGTAAGCCTCTTAAATGTAATATTTCTGTACCTGTCTTAGTTAATGCTGCAAATATAGTAAAATCTTATTAAATTAAGCCTCACTTATTCAATATTTTAATAATTGAACAGACTATGAGTTGCAGTTTGGTTTTATGGGATCTGGAAAAACCGGTTTCTCCAATTAATTGATTACACGAAAGTTTTATCTTAGATAAAAGTTTTTTGTTTTTTTCTTTTACATTTTCTCATATAGAGTTTACACAGTTGATTTAACTAATGATTCTTTTAAATTAAAGCAGGAGACTAATTAGCATATTGCCCATTTACGAAGAGTTTTCTTTTAGTTATTCATTTTCACCTGGTTGTGTAACCGGCTCCTCTTTAATTCACTCAGTGATTTATGTCTGATGAATAAAATGGGTATAATATAAATTTAAAGTTGATATTAAAGCTTTATTTCTCATTTCCATAGGGATTGATTTTGTTGTTAGTCTTTTCAGGAGGTACCTGTCATTAGGTAGATTTAGCAGTCAGTGTTAGCATAGTTTGATAAGTGAGAAGAGAGATTTCTTTGAAAAGAATGCAAATATAGCTCATGCTTTGGTGGCCATCACTGATCATTTTTAATTATACATATATTTGTGTTAACGGCTTCAAATAATAGATGCAAATGCATAAAACAACTTATCCTTAAACATTAAAGTGTTTCACACAAACCTGCATGTTGCTGAACTTGAAACAAAACAAAACAAAACTCTGGTATTTCTTAGTTTTTTCATTTTGTTAGGTAGAACCCAAAACTAAAACTTGATAGGAGTTTACCATAAAAATTATAGCAAATTGGGGGCAGCTGGCTGGCTTAGTTGGAAGAGTATGTGACTCAGTCTCAGGGTCGTGCGTTCAGGCCCCATGTTGAGTATAGAGATTTCTTAAATAAATAACTTTTAAAAAATTGTAGCAAAATAAAGAAAGCTACTATATTCTTCAAAATTGGTGGCCCCACAATTATAAAGCACCCATGTACAGAAAAAGAGCTGTGAGGGAGCCAGAGGTTGGGAGGCAGAGGATAATGAGAACCCAGGTTCATTGAATGTAACTCTAACCACATGGAAGCCATTCTCCTTGTTTCTGTTTTCTAGAGCTGTCATTCTCATCAGTTACTAATTTTGTTTTTTAATTATAGAACCACAAAAACCAGTTTTCCTTGAATTGATCTGCTACCTTTTCCTCTTGGTTTATTTCTTGGGAATTAATAGACTTCCTAAGAGCAGGCTAGTTTCGTTCATGTGCTGTAAAAGATAAAGGAAAGTGATATTGGCAACAAAGTTGGGTCTACTGCTGTGTCACACAAAAGCTTTGCCATTGTGTTGCAGGAGGAATAGTCTTGGCAGAATCTCAAATTTTATTCCTGGGCTCAGCACCTAAAGATGTTTTTAATACTGGAACATCTGAAAGTTTCTGTCTAGTATCAAAACCTCAGGGTAATAACTGATGTTTATACCCTGGTCAAATATAGTAACATTGCAGGAAGTTTCAACTCTTTGAATTTATCTATTATTTGACAATAGTATTTTTGTTGCCTTATTCTATGTCAAATCTTTAAATTTGTCTTATTCTATGTCAAATCTTTAAAATTAAAGACCATACTCTTGTGTACTTGTAAAATAAAAAAAATAGTTCAGTTCTTATAAATAGCGATTTCTTTTTCTTTTTTGGCCACTTGATAAAGAATAGGAAATAGAAGTACTAATATTTATCAGATACAATGATATAACTGATTTTATTTTAAGTAAATTTGTTTATTTTGAAATCATCAGGCAATAATATGTAAACAGTGTCTCATGTACAGTTCTTCAGAAAATTCTGTAATTTAAAACCTCAGAAAGGGGTAACACTATGAGTTTTTCTTTTTTCTCCAGGTGTCCTGTGAAAAAATTTTTATTAATAATTCCTACTTCAAATATTTCCCAAATATTTGATTCCTATATGTGTGCTTAAGTGCTGTATGACACAATGTTTTTGTTTTGCCTCTTCCTTGCAAAAATACCATTACTTGTTTATGTTCTGAATTCCAGAAAGATTTGTCAAGGGAATAGTCTTGACAACTTTTGTCAGGCATTTTCATATGGCAATAGTGGTATATACTATATTGTTTTTCCAAAAGTATAGTAAAAATAAATATATATATTTTAATTTTTTTTTGAATGTTTATTTTTGAGACAGAGAGGGAGCACAAGCAGGTAAGGGGTAGAGAGAGAGGGAAAGGGAGAATCTCAAGCACTGACAGTGCAGAGCCGGACACGAGCTCAGTCTCCCAAACCGTGAGATCATGACCTGAGCCAATATCAAGAGTCAGGCTAAATTGACTGAGCCACCCAGGCGCCCCTGCAAATACATATTTTTTTAACCTTCAGATGTCACTGTATCTGAAATCAAAGACCCAAGTTTTAAAAATATAGTTGTTTGCATTATTGCTTGAATCTGATTGTATAATCCTTTGTGCTGAGACTGAATTAAAAGTGGTAGCGTGAGGGGCACTTGGGTGAGTCAGTCGATTGAGAGTTCAGTCTCAGCTCAGGTCATGAACTCATGGTTTGTGAGTTCGAGCCGCACATCAGGCTCTCTGCTGTTAGTGCAGAGCCCACTTTGGATCCTCTGTCCCCTTCTTTCTGCCCCTCACCCCTCTGCGTTCTCTGAAAACTAAGCAAACATTAAAAAAAAAAAAGGTTGTCAGTACACCCCTTTAAAAACAAAAGTGGTAACATGATTAGTATTGATAAACTGGAAATATTTTCTTGTTCTTTCTTTGCTTGTCTTCTCAATTTTACTCATTCAGAAACTTCTGAACATCAAAGGACTTGAATTATAAAGTTTATGATAAACACAGGGACATGAAAATTATAAATGATAAGAAATAGTCAAGATGGAGTGGAAAAAAATAAGGCTCATACATAGTTGGACCTCAGATTTTGCTATAAGCTTCTTGTCATCCTGAATATGAAAGGGAAACTCTACTAATCAATTAAATATGTCTGTTATTTAACATTTTTTTAAAGCTTATTTATTTATTTTGAGTTAGGGGGAGAGAGAGAATCCCAAGTAGGCTCCATGTTGTCAGCACAGAGCCTCATGTGGGGCTCAAGCTCGTGAACTGTGAGATTATGACCTGAGCTGAAATCAAGAGTCAAACTCTTAACCAACTGAGCCACCCAGGCATTCCTGTTATTTAACAGGAGTTATTGCTAAGTATTGGCCATTAAAATCTAAGTTGGTTTCTGTTTTGTTAGTATTTTGAGATTTTTTGTTGTTGTTCAAATTTGGGGGAGCTTGTATTATCTATTCTATATTATTTGTTATTATTTACCTATGTCCTATTGAGCATGGTTTCACATCTTTGAACAGTAGTTTCCCTATCAGTATTAGGAGGTCCTTAGGGTAATTGTGGAGTTTAAATGAAACAGTGTAAGAAAAGTACTGACCCAAGTGGCACAGAGTTAATACTCAATAAAATGTGAGATTTTATAATATATTCATTAAAATTATTCTACATTTTTGGGGTGCCTGGGTGACTCAATTGGTTAAGCATCCGACTTCAGCTCAGGTCATGATCTCATAGTCCGTGAGTTCGAGTCCCACGTCGGGCTCTGTGCTGACAGTTCAGACCCTGGAGCCTGCTTCGAATTCTGTGTCTCCCTCTCTCTCTGCCCCTCCCCTGCTCATGCTCTGTCTCTCTCTGTCTTAAAAATAAATAAAACATTAAAAAATTTTTTAATTATTCTACATTTTTAAATTCTGAGAATACTAAGTATAGTTTTTTAGACTTTACCCATGAGCTTCGCATATGTTGATATACATGTAGTTTTCTCAATTTTCTAATACTTCATGATATAGAAAGTCATGGAAATACTGGTATTTGGGCAGAAGAAAGGGTACTGGTTTCATAGAGAAGTACATGGATAAATTTCTGAAGAAAGGTAATAGTCAATAAAAGTAAGGAAATAATGGGTAACAGAGGAAGATAAAGAGGAGAAGGCAGAAAACTGATGATGTTATCTTGGGGGTGTGTGTGTGCATGTGCATACACATAAGTGTCCACAAATACTGAGCTAATGGACTAGAGCTGGTAAATCCACTGGGGATTTGTTTACTGGGAAGTAACTTGTTTCTGATTTTTGTTTTGAATCCCTCAGCTAGGATTAGGCTAAGGGTGACCTTGTGTTTGCCACCCACATTAATGACAAGGGATAAGCCAGTGGCCTGGGAACCAGAAATTAACTATCATCACATACATGATGAATATAACTGTATTGAAATAGAAAAACTTTCAGAAAAGAAAAGCTGGTGGTGTAGGGCTAAATTTTAAAAACTTAAACGTCTAAGCCAAAATGTTCAGAAACTACTCTTTAGTCATTTTAACAAGTACACAAGATTTCAACTGACCACATTATTTTCGTTGCTTTGAGTGGTTATAATTTAACAGTATTTTGGGAGGGAGGTATAATCTGAGTTCCCATCCTGGTTTTCATATTTTCATCAAGTGCCAAGATTTTGTGATTCCTATATATACTTCTATTATTTAGCTCTCCAGTTTGCTGAAGATACAGTTTATTGAGAATTAGAGAACAAGCAAATGTAAAGAAAAGATCTTTTTCAAGTGTACTCCATTTTATCACTGTTAATATATTCAATAGTACTGCCCAACTAGCTTCTGCTTTGGGTCCAGAGACTGTTCTGCAACAGATAAAGAGGATAGGAGAACCATTTTAGAAATAAGTATCCTGGTTTACCCAATTGCATTGCATTGGTGTATTTTGTGGGGTGGGTGGATGGGGGAATACATACTTTAAATCACTTTTCTCAAGAAATCCACACAGAAAAAGAATAAAAGAGAGATTTCTCTGTGTGAGTATTTCTCAGTTTGGGGTACTGACCCTTTTGAGAATCTGCTGAAAATTGTCAGTCCCCTTGCTAGGAAAAAAAAACAAAAAGCAAAACACCACATATATGCATATACACACTTGATTTTGTGGAAAATGTCCAGAGGTTCATAAATTCTCGTAGGTTAAGAAATCTTGTTGAACATATTTTGGTTTTAGACAAAATATAAAAGCATTAATTTTTAAAGAGTGAGTTTTAAGATAGACTGGATAGGAGTATAAGATATGTATACAAGCAAAGTGTGAAGTAGTGACCTGGAGCACTGTTTTGTAGCTTCTAAAAAAAAAATGGTAAAATGGTCCAACATGTACTCCATACATTAGTGCTCTTGCAGATAGGTTTTCCCTGGGGAGTCCCCCTTATTCCTATGCTGACTCCTATATTTTGGTTGGGCTTCTGATAGAGAACCTTGCACAAAATGACCAGACCTGGAATGCAATGTCGAGATCCCCAGGACCTACATGCCATCTCCGAGTTGTAGACTGATATAACAGGAGACCTAGAAGACACCTTCTTTGGCCTTAGGCTACCACTTGGACTTTCCCCCAGAAATCATTCTGCACTGGAGATAGAGACTGCTATGGATGTCATCTAGTTCTTTCTTTATTCAAGCAGAACCAAGCAGAACTGATTTTACTGTATGTGCTCAAGTTTCTCAACTCTTAATTTAAAAAAATTCTCTATTCTATCCACTTTTTATTTCTGCTGTTTTAGGTTTCACACATGCAAACACACAGTGGAAAATATGAATGTTGAGAATACTTAGAAGAAATAGGGGTCATGCCTGTGGGAAGGAGGTTGAAAGGACTGAGTGTATTTCTGGGGACCAGCCTATGTTGTAACTATATTCCCATGAGGTAAAAATGTTAAGACTAAATTAGGTTAAGCTTGAGTATAATTTGAGAAAGTTACGTGGCAGTTATCTGGGATTTGTAAAGCTAGAACAGAACAAAACAGCACTGGAATAGTGGATTGTTGCTTTTTTAGCACAGGGTCACCTTCTGAGTGTATAGCTAAATCTAGAATTTGTGGTTTTAAGAGACAGTACTTTGCTTCCTTCTGTGACACTGTTTTCTCATCTTTTCGTCCTATGGTTCTTTCTGGAGTATGGAGTGATAATGCCATATAATCAGGAATATTCGCACAAAGGACAATGAAGAGGACAATATTTCCTACTTGAGGATTTTTCGGGCCCTGAAACAGTGATGAGTTAGGTCTAAATGGTTTATGCAGAACACTGAGAAATGAAATTACATAGGGTTAGTGCAGGTAAGAAGGAAATGAATTATATTGGTGTAGCTCTAAGTTTGTGCCCATGCATCCGTGATGGTGTGACTTAAAAGCACGATTGTGGCAGCTTGGGCTTTAAGGAAGCAGGACAAATGGAAATTTCCTCAATAACACTGACTAGTTTTAATTCTTACATTTTAAATATCAAGTCCTCTGGGAGCTTTCTCTCATGTCCAAGATTGAGTTTCTTAAGCATTCCCAGCACCCTAATTTACCCGTGTTACCATTTATCGTATCACCATGAATTAGGCTTAACTATATCATCTCCATCAGACTGCCCTCTACTTGAAGGCGGCACAACAGCTTGATCTCCCATTGCTTTGGGGAGAAGAGCTAGGTTTCACTGATGTTTTTGACAGGTAGATACTTCTCTTTTACCTTCTAGCCAGTCTTTAAAATTACTTAAAATTTAGTTTTCTTTTCTAGAGCTGAAGCTCCTCCATACTTGCCATATAAGCAGCCAGTAGATTGTTATGATGATTTCTCTCTATAATCCCTTAAAAGGCAAAATTACAATAATCAATATGGAAATTAGATCTCAGAAAATGCTTTCTCATTCAGTCTCTCTAGGCTAGAGGTTTAGCAATTACCTAACCCAATTTCATTATTTTAAAAACAAATGTTTCCTTGTTCCATTTAAGAGAATTCTATTGGGGTGCTTGGCTGGGTCAGTAGGTAGAATATGCAACTCTTGATCTCAGGGTTGTGAGTTCAAACCCCATGTTGGGTGTAGAGTTTACTTAAACAATTATGTTGATAAAGGGCATTACAAACAACAAAACTATTTTGGTGAGAAAGAGCAGGAACTAGGCCCCTGTTGACTAAATTAAGACCTGCTACGGGAAGTGAAGAAAGTTAAGGAGATTATAATTAGATTTAGTGCAATGTTTCAGGTGATACATTTGTAGAATTTTATTTCTAACTTTGGCTTTTTAAATATGAAAAAATAGAAAACCTGTTGGGAATTAAAATATTAAACCCAAGAGAAGAATAAAATAATTATCTGAAGAGGGTAACAGCAAGCTTTATTCACTTTAATCAGAAATAAGCTGAAATATGAAGAAAATAAGACATAATGGAACATTGACCACTCATTATTTCAACAGGTGTTCCAGTGCTTGTTCATGCCAAGAAGCTAGGCCAAGCAACAGGACCATCTTGTTCTGGTGGAGCCTAATGGGTTAGAAGAGAGATGCAAATAATTTAATTTTCTTTGTGTTAGGTTTTAGGAAGGGAAAGTGTAAGGTGCAATAAACTCTTATAAATAAAAGAATAAAAAGGGGCACCTGATGGCTCAGTTGGTTAAGCGACTGATTTTGGCTCAGGTCATGATGTCAGGGTTTGTGAGTTCGAACTCCACATTGGGCTCTCTGCTGTCAGCACGGAGCCTGCTTCAGATTCTGCTTTGGATCCTTGGTCTCCCTCCCTCTCTCTCTTTCTCAAAATCAAATCAACTTTAAAAAATAAAACAAATAAAAAACCATGAAAGAGTATAATGGGATCAAATGAGATGGACAACACCTAATGATGAATTATGTGTTTAAACTGCAATAGAGATCACCTCATTATTTTATTTTTTTAATGTTTATTTGAGAGAGAGACAGAGTTGGGGAGGGGCAGTGCGAGAGGGGGACAGAGGATCCAAAGCGGGTTCTGTGGTGCCCGCTAACCAACTGAGCCAAGCCACCCAGGCGCCCCAAGATGAAATCATTATTTTATACCCTATTTATTTATTCATTTAATGTATTTTTCCAGTATAATTAACATACAGTGTTATGTTAGTCTCAAATGTACAATATGGTAATTCAGCAACTCTATACATTACTCAGTGCTCATCACAGTAAAGCATATTCTTAATCCCCTTTACCTGTTTCACCGACCCCTAACCCTATGCCCCCCCCTTTTTTTTTAATCTGTAGAACTTTTTAGAGTAGTAAATTCTGCCTAGTGTGGGGCTTCAACTTATGACCCCAAGATTAAGAGTCACATCCTGTCCCAAGAGAGCCAGTAGGCACCCCAATCTATAGAAATTTGATTAGGTGGTAGAGTTAAAATTTTAACTCCATCTGAGTAGAAATTATGTTAGAAAATGTAATGAAAAAAAATCATGCACAAGAGCAGCAAATATAATCTTGGATGAACTCAATAGAAAATTTTAAGACTTTTATGAAGAAAATGTAAAAAGTCTGCCAAACAAAGTTTTAAAAGGCTTGCATAGGGGCGCCTGGGTGGCTTGGTCGGGTTAAGCATCCGACTTCGGCTCAGGTCATGATCTCATGGTCCGTGAGTTCGAGCCCCGCGTCGGGCTCTGTGCTGACAGCTCAGAGCCTGGAGCCTGTTTCAGATTCTGTGTCTCCCTCTCTCTCTGCCCCTCCCCTGTTCATGCTCTGTCTCTCTCTGTCTCAAAAATAAATAAACGTTAAAAATTTTTTTTTTAAAAAGGCTTGCATAAATGGTGAGATTTTAATATTTAATATGCAGTTTTTAAAAAGTTGAAGTGATTGCTGAGTTATAATTTGGGGGAATCATTGATAATTAGTGAGGTATGTGAAGACCAGAAAGGCAGTAGGTATGTTAGGAGAGTTGGAGTGCTCCCCTGATGCACAAAAGGATGAATCACACCTCATTATCACAAAGTTTTTCTATGGTAAGGCTTTAAAAATATTGGCATTGTAGGAAAGAAGGATTAAGAAAACTCAGGTAGAGCTATGAGAGGAGTGCTGGAAACAGGAGGAATTCTAAGTGATTCATTAGAATATAGAGGATGGGATATCTTGAGGAGGCTCTAGGAGAGAATGAGTAGATCAGTTTGGCCAGAGTATTGAGTGCTTAAAGGCAGTAATGAGAGAAGTGAAAAAAGGTAGGTAGGGTTCTTTTTCACCTCATCTCTCATGACTCTCCTTTATGCATCCAGTACACCAGCCAAACTGGGAAAGGTAAGGGACCAAGTATGGGAAGTTGTTAATAGAAACAGTCAGCCCTTACCACTGATGGCTTACTGAGGACAAGAGAAAGAGAGGAGGCATAGATGATTGTAAGATTTCAAATCACAAAATGCAAAAATAACTGTGCTTGGGAAAAGTTTTTTACTCTACCAGCAACCCCATCACTGTTTTTAGTTTGTGGTTGACTAGATGTGCCAGGATCAGTCTGTGCTTATGGCCAAAGTGGTACTAACAATAAATGGGATGGTAGTATTTTGTGATTCCAAAAATTGCACAAGTAGAATCAGATATTGTTTAAAGTGGAAGGGGACATCTAGTTTCACAAACTTTCATTTTACAAGTGATTTTGCTGAGGGTTACAGATTTTAATTGACCTTTCCCAAGGTCTTGGGGCTGTCCAGCTCTTTTGGCTTCTAGTGTGTGGAGTTTTCATACTTTTTGCAAGTTGCTACAACGTTTTTATCATTAGATTTTGGTTTTGAGAGATCTAGGAATTTCGAGATCTATTTCAAGTATAAATGTTATTAAGATCTGTTATTTCGGTATCAAAATTTAGGGAAAAGATCTAAGTTAAACGTGGAATGAAAGCAGATTGGCAAATTTATTTTCTAAACAGATGATTTTGGAAAAATACAACAACAAATAATTGCTTGATCATAATAGCTATGTTCAATTGACTACAGTTCTAATTGTGTGTGAATTGGCTGAACTAAAGCCAGTTTAATCTGGTTCAAGGAACTATTCTATACTTGCCTGACTGAAGTTGACGATAATGACCACAGAGTCATCCAATAAAACATTAATTAAAAGCATTACATTAGCATTAAATCCTACTGCTTGATCATTATCTTTATCAAAGGATATTGTCTTTGGCAGAGGTACCATTTTAAAGAGGATAGAACAATATGAAGCTTCCTTTGTGAAAAAAAATTAGAAGAGAGTATTGTTTCTGTTCTCCCCACCCTTATAGGGAGGTGATATCCTTACAATAGCCACTTAAAATTAAACTGTAATTTTCCATCCTAAAGAATTGATCTCCCACATTTGCACAGAGGTTAATGAATGAATCCACTTGAACAAATAAATGGTTACAAGGGTGGCATTGTCTGCCTGTTTCAACTGGTTGAATCACTAGAGGAACCGGTGGGTATTCTTTCTCAGTGCTATTACATCATCTCATTTTCTTTCTGGCAAACTATCATTCTCATAGACTTCTGGTCCATTGCCCCCTTTTGAAGAATTGGCAGTTTCCCACTTTTATGGAACATGGTTTCTACCCTTCTCATCATTGCTCTTTCAAATGATAGATAAGCTTCCCAGTCTGATTGAGGTAGAAGCAAGTGGAGAGGGTGGGGTAGGACCCCATTAGTTGGGCTGTGGGTTACCATTCACACACACACTGAAGTCAGTTTTCAGGTTAGTACCTTACGGTGGTGATTGCCAAAGGCTGATCCTCAGACCCATGCTAGTCTAACATTAGCTTTTCATTTGTCCATGGCAAAGGTAGCAGCAGCCTTTCTCAAGAGGGACTTGGTTTTCTGTGATCATGCCTTCCAAATTTTTGTAATTAAATGCCTTTTCTGAAGTGATGGTGGAAGTAAAAGATAGGTAATACCTTTTTTTTTTCTAAATTGCTCTTATTTAAGAAGTGAAATATTTAGCAGGGGCAACTGGGTGGCTCAGTGGGTTAAGTGTCCGACTCTTGATCTTGGCTCAGGTCATGATCTCATGGTTTATAGGATCGAGCCCCTTTTTGGGCTCTGTGCTGGCAGCACTGAGCCTCCCTCTCTCTCTCTCCCACCCTCCCTCCCTATCTCCCCTCTCTGTCTCCCCCCTCTCAATCAATAAATAAACTTAAAAAAAGTTTTTTAGTAATAAAGGTGCTTAGTAAGTAGCTTTAGCAAGCTTATTTAAGCAAACTTTAGCAAGGTTTAAGAAAATTTTTTTATTGTTTTTGATACCGGTCATCTTTAACTTTATACATTATTGAAAAAAATTATGAATATAAAGTATATGTTGCTATTTAACTTAATGGACTTTATCATATATTTTCCTATATCATACAATTATTTTAATGGCTGTAGGATATTTCACCATGTGGACATCACTGAAACCATTTTCTATAGGTAAATTAAAAAAAAAATTTAGGGGCACCTGGGTGGCTCAGTTGGTTGAGCATCTGACTCTTTGGGCTTGAACTCCCAAACATACCATGAACCATAAGATCATGACCTGAGCTGAAGTCAGATGCTTAACCAACTAAACCACCCAGGCGCTCTTAGACTCTTGAAAATTTCTGAGACACTTGAGCTTATTAAGTATCAGTAGAATCAGGTTTTATATGATAGTGTTTATTGTATGCCAGACACTGTGTTCAACATAACATACTGTTACCTCATGAAATTGGTGGTGCTATGAGATAGATATTACCTCCAGTTTTCAGGAGGTTACTAGCAGATAGTAACTAGCAGCAGAACCAGGACTCAAATTATCTGTTAATCATAAAACTATAAATATCCAGTCTTTGCATCCCATTATTGCACTATAAATTTACTTTAACCAATCATTATTAAACATATTTTAATGGAAGTAGTTTTTACTTTGATTAGAAATAAATAAGCATTGGGGCACCTGGGTGGCTCAGTTGGTTAAGCATCCGACTTCAGCTCAGGTCATGTTCTCACAGTACATGAGTTCGAGCCCCGTGTCGGGCTCTGTGCTGACAGCTCAGAGCCTGGAGCCTGCTTCAGATTCTGTGTCTCCCTCTCTCTCTGACCCTCCCCCATTCATGCTCTGTGTCTCTCTGTCTCAAAAATAAATAAACATTAAAAAGTAAATAAGCATAAAGTATGAATGCAGTTTATATGAATACCTGCACTATAGCTATGTCTTTTCCCCCCTTCATTTAAGAAGTTTGTTGGATATAGGCACCAGGGTGGCCTAGTCAGTTGAGTGTCCAACTGGTTAGGGTGGTGATCTCATGGTCCATGGGTTCGAACCCCAAATCGGGCTCTGTGCTGACATCTCAGAGCCTGGAGCCTGCTGCAAATTCTGTGTCTCCATCTCTCTCTGACTCTCCCCTGCTCTCACACACACTCTCTCTCTCTCAAAAATAAATAAACATTAAAACAATGAAAAAAAAAAAAAAGGGGGCGCCTGGGTCGCTTAAAGTGTCTGACTTCGGCTCAGGTCATGATCTCACAGTTGGTGGGTTCGAGCCTCACATTGGGCTTGATGCTGACAACTCAGAGCCTGGAGCTTGCTTTGGATTCTGTGACTCCCTCTATTTCTCTCTCTCTCTCTCTCTCCCCCTCTCTCTGCCTCTCCCCTGCTCGCATTTGTGCTCTCTCTCAAAAATAAACATTAAAAAAATTTTTAATTTTTAAAAATTTAAAAATCCAAAGTTTGTTGGGTAAATGATTTCATTCTTCAAGGTTGGTTTGCTTTTCAGAAGGGGCTGAGAAAGCATTCAATTAGCTCATTTAGAAAGAACGGGATTCTCTTCCGTCTAGGCGCCATGCTCTCAGCACGATGTGAAGCCGGATCCCATGAACCATGCGTGACCTGAGTCAAAATCAAGAGTCAGACGCTTAAGCAACTGAGCCACTCAGGCACCCCTCAAGCTATTTTCTATAGATAAGTCCTTTTATAAACAGAAATCCAACAGGCATTGAATTAATATTTCCCAGACTGCTGTATTTACAGACTGCTGAAAGCCATCATTGTACAATATATTGTACTGCTCATTAGGGACTCTTATTCTGGCATGGTCTCAAAATGTAGAATTTAATATATAGAGATATTACTAGTGTAATCCAGGGGAATATTGTTCAAAAAACATAGCATCAGAGGTTATATGAGAGACAAGGTTGTTGTCCGTAGACTTTGAGAACGTCAGTTATTATAAGAACGGTTTTCCCTCACTTAACAATTTTTTTTACTTGTGATGCAAATCCAATAATGAATAATGTCACAGAGACAGCATTTCTCCCTTCTTCCATTAGCCTGTTTTCTCCAGGCCCTGAGGACTTCTAAACTATGTTAATTTAAGTTTGTACAGAAGGCTTTTTTTTTTTTTTTTTTTTTTTTTCTTCGGTTCTAGAACAGTAAAGACTCTTGAGCTTCGATACTTTTTATTTTTGGTTGTGAAGTTCCCCTCTATGATTTTTGGTTTTTTTCTTCATAATTCATGCTTCCTGAGGGAACATCTTAAGTATAATTTTAAGATAAGTGAGTATATTACTTTCATTATTGATTTTTATTTTTTAACTGCAAAATTAAAAAAAAATATTTTGGGGGCATTTTATAAAAGGTAAATTTTTTTAATTAGTAACTTTATTTGTTTAGAACAGCTTTCATTTCACAGCAAAACTGAGCACAAAGTACAGCGTTCCCATATATGCCATGTCCCCACAGATGTACAACTTCCCCCACTATCCATGCCACCCATGCCACAGTGGTACATTTATTACAATCATTGAACCTGTGTTGACATATCACCACCACCCGAAGTCCATATACATTAGAGTTCACTCTTGGTGAATAAAGATATATATTTTTTTCTGGCATTTTATAGGAGGTAAATATTTTTGAATGTGGTTATTTTAACTAAAAATAAGTAATATACATTGAAAAATGGTATGATTTTTGGCAATCCTTGTCCAGATGCTTTTTTGCTATAAAAAATTTCTTTTGCACTCATGGGGCATTCTAAAGTAAAAAATGACATTTCTTTGAGGGATTTATTTTACATGGTTATCTATCAAATCAAATCAAAACAATTTTTTATAAGCCTTCTCAACCTGATAAAGGACGTCTATGAAAATTCTATACTTAACATCACACTTAATGGTAAAATATTGAACACTTCTTGCTAAGATCAGAAAGAAGGCATGCACTCTAGCCACTTCTATACTGCATTGTATACCTAGCCATTGCCATAAGGTAAGAAAAAGAAATTGGCATTAAAAACTGGAAAGAAGGAAGCAAAATTCTATTTGCATTGACATACTTTTTTCTATATTTTATATAGAAAACCCTAATATAAAGCATATAGGAATGAATGAGCTAAGTTCTGTCTTCAAGAAGTTCAGTGGCTAGTAGCTTTAATACCAATACATACCATAAATATCTGCCTGAGGAAGTAAGGAGCTTTCACCTGTGCCTCTGTTATATGATTTTTAAACTTATTCTTAAGTAATAAGAATTTGGGCTTTAAATTGTAAGTAATGGAACCATTATGGAGATTTAAGCCATTTATAGCCATTTAAGCCAAATATAATCACATTTATATTTTACTCTTGGTCCTTTTAATACAGGCAGCATTTATATTTTAGATAGGATTCTAACAAGGGGCATGGGGCTAGATGGGAAGGGTAAGAGACTAGTTGCAGGAAGACTCATCACAGAGCTATTGTAATTATTCATGCAAGAGATCATGGCCTTAGTAGTTTTGGCAGAGGTCATAAAGTGAGGAAGAAAGTGGCTGGAGCTATTTAGGAAGTATAATTTATAGGGCTGAATTACCAAGTTTTTGGCTTGGGCAATTAAGCATGGATAATGTAAGACTATATAGAGAACTCAAGAAGGAAGAACAAATTTGTCATTGGAAGAACATGGTAGGAGGGAGTAGGATATAATGTTGTACTTAGTGAATTCTAAATGGATTTATCATTATTTTTATTTTCATTTTCCCTTTATTCCTCACTGTTTTCTGTCCTAATTTTCTTCTCTTGTTCCCACCTTGACTTCATTAAATAGTCATGCCATAGAACAAAAGGGGTCTTTTCCCCCCTTTTGAGTAAGAGCAATCTAAGAATTCAGTGTTTGACATGTGTCACTTCTGATCATCACGGCGTTTATGTACGGTGCTTACATAGTTATTATAATTGTTAGGGAGTCACAGTACTACTCACTTTTTCCCCTTCTGAGTTCCAACTAGAAGTATGTATACATGATTGATAGTAGAATAAGAAAGTGTCACTTTATTAAATTGGGCATGCACCCTGTAATCCCCCAAGTGCAAGGTTTCTGGAAACCCATGTATGCCTGGTGTTTTCACTCCCTCTTTTATTAATAAGGAACATGTAGGTTGTAGGGGACAAGCTTCATCTTCCCTTATCCAGGAATCTAGAGCTAAGTACAAGACTACCTCCTTTGAGTTTCAAGAAGAAACAGGAAATAGGGAGCCAAATTCCTGGCTGTTAGTTTTTGTGTATTAGTCAGCTTCAGCTGCCATAACAAAATGTCATAGACTAGGTGGCTTAATCAACAGGAAATCCATTTTCTCACAGTTATGAAGGCTGGGTAGTCCAAGGTCAAGGTGCCAGCTGATTTGGGTTTTGGTAAGTGTTTCCTGACTTGCAGCCAGATGTCATCTGTGTGCCCACATGGTCTTTCCTGGGTCCATGTGCCTGGAGAAAGAGGTATCTCTTCTTCTTTCTATAAGGCCACCATTCCTGTTGGATTAGGGCCTTACCTAAATAATTTCATTTAACCTTAATTACCTCCTCAAAGCCCTCCCCAAGCCCTATTTCCAAATATAGTCACATTGGGGATTAGGACTTCAATGTATGAGTTTTAAGGGGACACAATTGAGTCCATAGCACTTGGTAACCTCTCTTCAGGGGTTGTTCAATGGCTTAAAATCACACCATTCATTTGGTTTCCAAATAATTAAGAGATTTTCCCAATATCTTCCTCTTACTGGTTTCTAATTTAATTCCATTGTGGCTAGAGAATACACTTTGCTTGATTTAAATCCTTTTAAATTTATTGAGACTTGTTTTATGGCCCAGAATGTGGTCAGTTTATCTTGGTAAATGTTTTTGGCTACCTAGTAAAAATGTATATTCTGCTTTTGTTGAGGGGAGTGTTCTGTAAATGACAGGTCAGGTTGTACTGTTCAAATTTTTTTATATTCTTTCTGATTTTCTGTTACTTGCTCTATTGATTATTGAAAAGAGAGTGTTGAAATTTCCAAATATAACTGTGAATGTGTCTCTTTCTACTTAAAATTCTTTCAGTTTTTACTTTATACATTTTGGAGCTATTTTATTAGGTTCATAAATGTTTAGGGCTGTTACTCTTTCTTGATGGATTGGCTTCATTAATGTTATGAAATAACCATCATTATCCCTTGCAATATCATTTGCCCTAGAATCTATTTCATCTGATATTAATATAGCCACTCTGTTTTCTTTTAATTAATGTTAGGATGTGTATCTTTTTCTAATCTTTAACTTTTAGCTTATTTGTGTTTTTATATTCAAAATGAGTTTTTAAGGGGCGCCTGGGTGGCTCAGTCAGTTAAGCATCCGACTTCAACTCAGGTCATGATCTCACAGTTCATGAGTTCAAGCCCTGCGTCAGGCTCTGTGCGGACAGCTCAGAACTTGGAGCCTGCTTCGGATTCTGTGTCTCCCTCTCTGTCTCTTCCCCTCCCTCACTCATGCTCTGTCTCTCTCACTCTCTCAAAATAAATAAACATTAAAAAAATTTTTTTTACAAAACAAAATGAGTTTTTTATAGGTCATATATAATTGTCTTTTTTTAAAATCCAATCTCAGTCTGCTTTTTAATTAGACCACTCACATTGAAGGTTATTGTTGATGTGGATGGGATTAAATCTACCATCTTACTATTTACTTTCCATTTGCTCCTTTTTGTTCCTCTTTGTTCTTTTTTTCTTTTTTTTGTCATCTTTTGGATTTTTTTAAAATTCCAGTTTATCTCCTTTGTTAACTTATTAATTATAATTAGTTTTGTGGTGGGTTTTTTTTATTTGTTTTTTATTTTGATTCTTTGTTTTTGTTGTTTTTTGGTATTTTACTAGTTATTTTAAGGTATGTGATAATCATCTTTAATTTGTCACAGTTTACCTTTAAGCACATTATACCACTTTTTGTACAGTGTAAAACCCTACAGTGATATCATTCCATTTCACCCTCTTCTGGCCTTTATACTGTTGTTATGATGCATTTTACTTTTACCTTGTTAGAAACCACACTCTAATTTTCCTTTAAGTAGTCAATTCTGTTTAAAAGTGGTTTGAAAATCATTTTATATCTACATATGTAATTATGATTTCCTGTGCTATTTGTGTAGATCTGCATTTCCAAATGGTATCATTTTCCTTCTGCCAGAGAACTTTATTTAACGTTTTTTTTTTGGTAGTGCAGGTCTGTTGTTGATTAATTTTTTCACCTTTCTGAAGCATTCTGATTTTTTTTTTTTTTTAAGGATTCTAGGTTCACAGGTTTTTTTTCTTGCAGTACTTTTCTTGTTCTCCAGAGCTCTCCTTTTGTGTGCTACTCTTTCCTGTCTGTTGGTTCCCCCTGTGACTCTAGCCACCTTGACTTCCCTTCCCCCTAATTCCTTTGTCCTCCATTCAAGGAGACTGTTAGGCTCTGTCTGGCTTCCCCTTCCCTACACTTCAGCTCTGAAACTTATTCAAGACAGTATAGATGGGCAGTTGTAGGGCTCACCTGCTGATTTCCCTGTCAGAGAACACCGTCCTTCACTGTCTCTTGTCTAGTGTCTGAAAATAGTTGTTTTGTGTATTTTGTGTGATTTAAGATGTGTGGGTAAATCAGGTCCCTTTTACTCCATTATGACTGGAAATAGCCCAATGACTGCCAAAGTCAAACCAGTCAGACTACCCACCTCACCTGCCTTGTGGAAGAATTCATAAAATGAGATTAGCCTTTTCCCCTTCTAAAGTGCCCCCCCCCCCCGAAAGATAAGGCTTGTGGTAAAGTCCCACTCTCCCTGTGTACAGAGACCCCTCTTGAGTAAAAGGAAGAAGTTCCTTTCTTCCCTAACACTTATTACCATTTTATAAATGAAGAAATTAAATAACATGTCTGAACTTGCCTAGGATTGGGCTCACTGGATCTTATTGCTGTCTTTGTTAAAATGGAAAAATTTTGAATTTCAAATTCTACAGTGAATATTTTACCCTTTGCAGTTATGAAATAGTTACTAAAGGTCAATTTTGTTTTCAAATCTTTACATGAATTTTAATTTTTACTTTGGCCATCAGTTATGTTTAATTTCATTTCTGAAGATAGGAAGATTTTATGTTTTGTTGAATCAAATACATTATGAAGGAAGTACCCCATAAAATCAATAATTTCTTGATTAATATTCTGGTCCTTTATATGAAAACTTCACTAGATATGTCTTCTGACTGTAAGGAGCAATGAATGCATGTATAGTAGGTTTTTAAATACTTGTCAATTAATACTGAATGCTTTTTAAGGTTAAATAATAACTGGTATCTAATCTCAAAATTCCTGCCATAGCAAGATAGGCCAAAATCAAGGGTAGAGTCTTTTTTTTTCTCAGAAATTTATCAAAGAATAGATTTATTCCAACTTGCCTACACTCAGTGTTTGAATTTACATCTACTTGATCATAAAGCTTATTTTTTTCTCCCAGGTAGGCCACAGTTACAGAACTATTACAGTGCTATAGAAAAGTATCAAATTTCAGTATTTCGGGTTTAAAATGAGTTATAATTTTGGCATCTTATTGAACCCTTAGCAGAATTAGTCTTTAAGATCATTTGTGTAAAACCAGTAGAAGAAATGAATATGACTAATAGAGTTATCAAACAGTAAATCATCTCTTAGATACCAGAGAAATAATTATGAGAACTACTTGCTTAAGTTTTGGTCACTATTTTATGCTTATTAAACTGAAGCACCATACCTTTTGAGCACTATTATGAACGAAAATTCACATTGAATTGGTCTTTCTACTTTATAAAATGTTTTTAATCAGTGGATATAAGCTAATTTCTTATAATTAAGGGAACATTACTTAAGAAATACTAACATGGTCCTTAGCTAGATATAGTATTGATTTTGATAATTAGCTTCTTCACAGTGTAGAATTTAGTAATTATATCCACAAATTTTTTTTAAATGTTTATTTTTGAGACAGTGCAAGTGGGGTAGGAGCCGGGGGTGGGGTGGGACAGAGGATCTGAAGTGGGCTCCACACCAACAGCAGAGAGCCCGATGTGGGTCTTGAAACCATGAACCAGGAGACCATAACCTGAGCCAAAGTCAGATGATCAACCGACTGAGCCACACAGTATATACATATATACACCCATGTATATGTATATGTACATGTACATGTATATGTTATAAGTATATGTATATGTATATATGTATACATTTATGATCATTTTCATGTCTGATCATTTTCAGAGTCTGCTTGTACCCCAGCACGTACTTTCCACTTTTCATAATGAGTTGGAGCCTAGAGTTGATCCACTCCAGTGACTTTTTCATCTTGTTTGTGGCTACCATCTTCCTGCCTTAGGTGTGGAAGGGCCCCAACCAAAAGCAGCCGCCAAGAAGGCTTGGAGAGAGAAAAAGTTCATAAATATTTTTGAATGCCTTTTATATGCAGTCATAGTCCCTGTGTATTGAGGCTATGTCAGTCAACAGACCTGACCAAAATCCCTGCCATTGTAGAATTTACAGGGAGCAGACAAGTAGTGACAATATAAATAACTAAATCATATAGTTTGTAAGGGGAATCACTTGGCTAATAGACGTGATTTAAGTTATGTAACAAACAAAAAAGAGTCCGTGACTTGTAGTAGACCACATCACAAGATGCCAACAACGTACCCTAAGGAAGCAAGTGGTAGTTGACTTGCTAAGGAAGCAACTGGTAGTTGTAGTACAGACTAAGTCTATTGTATATTTAGTGACATTTACTTACCCCAAAAGTACATACTGTGCTAATGTGAAAGCAAAGGGCTGCTTATTCAATTTCAGAAGAAAATACTATGAGCCATGCCATTGCTTGTATCAGCATTGTATTTTAGAGCATTTTAGTTACTTGTCCAACCAAGGAAATCTCTGAACTTTTCATTAATAGTATCTTTCAGTTGTGTTCATTGCAAAATAAGACTTGCCTGAAAGCTTGATTCTTACATGAAAAAAAGTAAAATTTATTCTAGAAATAATATATATGGCAAATTAGGCTTAGATATTTGTCCTATTACTTGAATTTATCAGCTTTGGATACTACCAAAAGTTAAACAGTATTGTAAATTGAGTACTGTCTTTTTTCTTTCTTTTATATTGTGATTCTTCACCTTAATATTTTCATCAAATCCTAAAATCCCAAAGTCGGCAGGGTTTTTTAGGGGTAGTATAGTCTGACGTTAGCCGGAGAAACCTAGAACAAAAGAGGTTCATAATGGAGAGTGTAGACCTCATGAATCCCACCTAGATCATACTGTCTCACAGTGCAGCATTCTCAGATGTCGGTTTTCCATATGCATGCTGAAATTTTTAGTTTATTTTTGTCACGTTTATAAAAGAATATAGTAAGTTGTTTAAGTTATGGAGCACATCATCAACACAAAGATTATGTGCATTGTAATTTCTCATTCAGTGGCTACCAAAAGCATTATCAGTCCCTTGTGTGGAGACTCCTGTATGCCTTCCCTCAATTATAGCTCCACCAATCACACTCGAAATATCCACTGTTTTAAATTAAGTGTTAATTATTTCCTTGTACTTCATTATACTTTTACCACATATGTATGGGATCATCAAGTATGTTGTTTGATTTTGCTTGTTTTTTAAACATTTATGTAAATAGAATCATCCTACTTATAGTCTTCTATAACCTGTGTGTACCTATCACTTTTTCTTATATTTATGTCCACTGTTGTATTGTGTCCCATTATATGAATATACCACAATTTACCCATTTTATAGATAGACATTTGTTATTGTTTTCACGACTTTTGTTATTACAGACAGTGTTTCTTTGAATATTCTCATATTGGTCTCCTAGTGAATGGGCAGAAAATTTTCTCTGAGTTATATACCTAGCAGAGTAACTATTGAGTTGTAGGGCATGCACTTCTTTGCTAGATAATGCCAGGTTATTTTTCAAAATGATTGTACTATGGTATACTTTTACTAGCAGTATATGAGTATTGCAGATGCTCTACACATTTACCAACACTTATTTAGTCAGACTAATTTTTCCCCCTTAAATCTGTTGATTTTGAAATGGTATGTCCCTGTGGATTTAATTTGTATTCTTTGATGATTAGGGAAGCTCAGCATCACATGTTCATTAGCTTCTTAGAGTTCTTACGTAAAATATTCCAGATGTTTATCTTTGGTTGGTTATTTAGGTTGCAGATTTTTGCTCCCGGTTTTGGGCTTGTTTTCAGTCTCTGTGGTGCCTTTGGGTGTAGCATTTTGCTCCCTTTCCACAAGTACTTCTTATAGCCTACCATTTAATAAAGACAATTGTTGCACTCAATGACCCACTTGGACCACATAGTTTAAAACAATTGTTTTAAGGGTGCTTGTGTGGCTCAGTCACTTAAGTGACCGACTTCAGCTCAGGTCATGATCTTATGGTCCATAAGTTCAAGCCCCATGTCAGGCTTCCTGTTGTCCCTGCTGTCAGCTACTTCCCTTCTCCTCTGTCTCCTTCTCTCTCTGTCCGCCTGCCACCACCACCCTCAAAAATAAATAAACATTAAAAAAACCTAATTCTTTTAGAAGTTTGGGGCTCCTTTTATAGAGGTGCTAGTAGAACATGTGTGAGGAAACAGGAAGAACTACTTTGGAATGTTTGAAAGATGGAAGTTTGGGGAAAGAATCTGAGAAACAATTAGGAAACAAAGTATTGGCTTTCCTTAGATTTCCACACCCTACCCCTTATTTATTCAACTTCCTCTAGCTCTACTTTTACTGTTTTCTTTATTCTTCCTTTTATATTTTCTCCCTTATTTTCCTGCTGTTTATTGTTTCTCCATTTATTTTGTTTACCTTTTTCTTTTTCTCCTCTTTTCTCTATTTTGATTCCAAATATTAACTATTTCTTATATATTAAATACAATTTCTTGTCAGAGTGGTTTCCATACAACACCCAGTGTTCATCCCAACAGGTGCCCTCCTCAATGCCCCAAATCTTAACTATTTATTCTTTTCTGATTGTTTTCTTTTTCAAATTAAAAAAAATTTTTTAACATTTATTTTTTGAGAGAGAGAGAGAGAGAGAGAGAGAGAGAATGAGAACAGGGGAGGGGCGGAGAGAGAGAGAGAGGGAGACACAGAATCTGGAGCTCAGGCTCCAGACTCTGAGCTGTCAGCACAGAGCCCGGATGTGGGACTTGAACTCATGAACCGTGAGATCATGACTTGAGCCAAAGTTGGATGCTCAACCAACTGAGCCACCTAGGTGCCCCCATAAGTCCTCAGATTTCTAACATTTTTCACATCTAAGAGATCTTGGTTTGAGGCCTCACTTTGCCATTATATTGCCATGTGTGTCTGAGCAATTACTTTACCTCTCTGAAGTCCAGTTTCCTCATGTACAAATTAATGAAAATACATGCTTTTGAAGGTTCTTTTGAGTTTAATTTGTGACTTGTGTACAAAAGCCAAGACTTGGTCTTTAAAAAAAAAAAAAAAGCAAAACCATTTATCCCTTGTCTTTTTTCCCACAGAAGCTGCTTATTTTTCTTTGACGATAAAGGGACCAAGCTCAGTTTTAATTAACTCTTAAGTGTTTTTTAATGCACAAAATAGAACATTGAAACACTTTATTTATAAGCAGATATGATTGTACAGTTTTGCCAAGCATTATAAGGATAATGTTTCAAGACGCCTGGGGAGCAGTCCATTAAGCATCTGACTCTTGATTTTGGCTCAGGTCATGATCTCACAGTTTGTGAGATCGGTTTGTGAGATGGAGCCTCGTGTCAGGCTCTGGGCTGACAGTGGGGAGCCTGCTTGGGATTCTCTCACTCTCTCTTTGTGCCCATCCTGCATGCACACATGCACAAACTCTCTCAAAATAAATAAATAAACATTAAAAAACATAATTTTTTAAGTGGGATATCCTCTTGCTTTTTCTGGAAGTACATAATCTAGACCTTTCCATAATATCTAAATTGAAAGAGCCTTAAAGAGGGAAGACATAAGGCAGGAAGGGAGTAGTTGTCCAAATTCATTTAATACCAAGAAGATACGTCTGTCTGAGGAGCTTTAAAGAATCCATGCCTTGAGCTGGAAGGTTAGACTCGAAGTCATTTTTGTGTGAAATGAAAAATAAGTATGAGCTTCTATAATTGAGAGTTAAGGACTATTGGTAGTGGCAAGCAGGTTTTTAAAGATAATTCTCTAGTTAATGATAATATATGTGTGACTTGGGGCAAATGATTTTACAGAATTAGTTTTCACATCTTTAAAGTGAGAGGAAGACCTGTGTCAGTGCATTTATGTTTACCTTAAATTTAACAAACAATTCCATAGTGATCGCTCTGTGTCAGTTAATATTCTGGAAATTTTACAAATAATATCTCAATCCTTGTAACTACCTTCTGAAGGTTGATATTATTATTTTCCCCATATAATAGAAAAACTGAGGCAGGGCACCTGGGTGGCTCAGTGGGTTAAGCATCTGACTCTTGGTTTCAGCTCAGGTCATGTTCTCCTGGCTTCATGAGTTCAAGCCCTTCTGCCATTGCAGAGCCTGCTTGGGATTCTCTGTCTCCCTCTCTCTTCCCCTCCCCCACTCGTGCTATCTCTCTCTTATAAAGTTAAAAGAAAAAGAAAAAAGAAAAACTGATACAAAGGGAGGTTGTATAATTTGCACAAAGCCAAAGAACTAACAAGTAGTAGAACTGGTTGTCTCAGAGTTCATGCTCTTAGCTATTACTTTGTGCTACATCATGAAAATTAAAAGGAAGAAGCACTTGATAAAATACTTCACAACTCAAGAAGATGATGATCATCTTTGTGTAATTGGATGTTTGGATTAAGTGACAATTAAAATTTATAGCCAGTTTTTGAAAAGGTAGATTACTATAAAAACATACATATGACTTAGTTTTCTGGATGACACCTCAGAATATTACAATGCTTTAATTATAATTTTGCACTTTGGTAGTTATTGTATTATGTAGATGTATGACAAAAATATTTGGTTGAATTCACACCCATATTTGGTTGAATTCATGAGTTCTAGCTCCACCTCGGGCTCTCTGTTGACAGCTCAGAGCCTGGAGTCTGCTTAGGATTCTGTGTCTCTCTCTCTCTGCTCCTCCCTCACTCACACTCTGTCTCTGAAAAATAAATAAACATTAAAAAAATTTTTTTAAATCAATAGAACTCTCCTGGAATGACTTGATAAAAGATAAAAAAAAGAGGCTAATAAAACAGACTAACAACATTTATGAACCATTCCACCAATCTGGTGATGCCTTAAGAAGTGAGAAACTTGAGGGGCAGGGGCACATGGGTGGCTCAGTTGGTTAAGTGTCTGTCTTCGGCTCAGGTCATGAACTAGCAGTTTGTGAGTTCAAGCCCCACATGGACTCTGTGCTGACAGGCTCAGAGCCTGGAGCCTGTTTCAGATTCTGTGTCTCCCTCTCTCTCTCTCTCTCTGCCCCTCCCCTGCTCGTGCTCTGTCTCTCTTGCTCTCAAAAATAAATAAAACATTAAAAAAATTTTTTTAAAGAAAACTGTTGTCTTTGTGCCTTATTTTCTTCATCTGGAAGTAAGGTACGATCCCTTACAATTTTTGCCTAAAACAGAACCATGAAACACTTATCTTTGAGATTGGAACATAAAGATGAGAAACCAAAATTTTTTCAGTGTATATAGAATTTAACCCATTGAGATACATATCCATGAAATATTAAAAATATTATTATAAAGAAACGGATGGGTTGAGTTACCCATGGAACTGTTAATATAGTGCTTAGTTTTTCCTGAAGTGATGGTTGATTTGCACTGATCTATCCTTTCTTTTTTTCATGTTCACATTTGTGGTAAGTGCCCCAAGTTTGAGCAAAGGTTGCCTGAAGTTAGCAGTACAGCCTGTTTATGGAACACAGTGAAACTTACCCATGTGGAGGTGAAATTCATGACCTTAGGACTGTGAGCCAGCACCCTGAAGTAACCATTCATAGCCTACATGGCTTACCTAAGTTCTGGGGAAGAGTATAACGTCAGTGACAGATGAGTGTGGAAATGAGTTAGGAAAGGGCTCTTTTGTGAGGAAAAAAAATAGGGAATGAAGAAACTTTTCAGAAAGCTCAGAATTGTTGGAAAGAAGAAGAATCAGCCATGTTTAATAGGTGAAAAAGAACAAGGAGTGGCACAAGCATGGAATAGGTCACAGTTTGGCTGGAACAGAGAGACTATGGGGGGAGCAGTAAAAGAGATGAAGAAGCAAAGGTGGAGAAAGTTAAGACTCCAAAGGTGGAGTCTAAAGCAGGGTCACCTCAGTGTGTATCCAAGATGCAGCATTCGCATCAGAACCTGGCAGTGCACAGCAAAGTGTAGTGTGGTCCTGGCCCTAATGTCAGAGTTTACATTAAATCAGAGGGCGGTTAGGGAGCCAGTAAAACAAACGGAAAACTTAGAATGAAGAGGAATGTGATGAAATGGATTTTCAGGAATATTAATTGCATTCAAGTGCAAAGTGAGTAAGAAGAGGCTTAGAGTCCTAGACCATAGCTAGGAGACTGTTGTAGTAATTCAGGCATAAAATAGTAAGAGCCTAACTTAGGTTAACTGTCTTGAGGTCAAAAAAGAAGAGTTTAAATCAAAGAAAAATTTTAAAGTAAGATTAGTAAGATTTAGTGGCTGGATTTCAGGACCATAAAGAGGGAGAATCTCCTACCCTTGTCTCATAGACTTAGAAGGGAACTTCTTTTATTCTCATTTTGAGATTTGAAGACCATTTTGAGTGATGATATTGTGTATTTAATACTTACCTTGTTTTTATAGAAAGGGCTGTTGTAATACATGAATGGTCATTTTTCTCGGGACTCAGAAAGTAGACTTTTGTATTTATCATCTATACCCTTCAGAATAATTGACAATGTATGTCATATCTGCCTAGTCTTCCATCACTGTCTACTGAGATCACTATTGTCATTCATGGTCACCAGTGACTTGCTTATTGTCAAATCCAGTGGTCACATCTTTGTTTACATTTTATTAAACCTCACTTGTATTTGAAACCATTGGCTCTGCCCTTGAAACATTTTTTTTTCCCTTGTGCTTCTGTGATACAAGATACTTGACAGCTCCTTTGGCTGGTTCATCATCCTCTCTCAGATCACTACTTGGTGGAGCCTGGTGGAGTGCCTCCAGGCTCTGTCGTGAGTTCCCAACATATTCCTTTAGGTAGCTCTTGATTGTGAATACTCTCCAATTGCCAATGATTCCCTAAACTATATCCCTAACCCTGGACAACTACAGTAGCCTCCTAACTAGTATACCTGCTTTGGTTTTTATTCCTATTATCAACATAGCAGCCAAGGTGATCACCTTAAGATGTAAATCAGGGTTGCCTGGATGTCTCAGTCAGTTAAGTGTACACCTCTTGACTTCAGCTCTGTCACCTCTGTGCTGACAGTACAGAGCCTTGCTTGGGATTCTCTCTCTCTCTCTCTCTCTCTCTCTCTCTCTCTCTCTCTGCCCCTCCCCTGCTTGCACATTAGCTCTATCACTCTCAAACAATAAAGTTTTTTTAAAAAAAGTAAATCAGATCAACCCATTTCTCTAATTAAAACCCCCAAAGGCTTCCCATTGAATTTATGACAGAATTTCAACTCTTTCCTGGAGAGCTTCAAAATCATCCTGTATAATCTAATCCCTCACCACCATTCTGATCTTCATCTTCCTTTCCTTCTTGCTGCCTTTCAAGCCTCACTTACCTGGGACATTACCCATTCATTCTCACCTTAGACCCTTTGCTCAGAATACTCTTTCCCCTAATTTCTGAATAGCTAGCTCCTTGCTCAGATCTCAGCTTAAACATTGCCTACTCAGAAAAGCCTTCTCTGAACACTTGATATAAAACATTCACATAAGCATTCTCATTTCACTCTTTTTACACTTACAGCATAGCACTTCACACCATCTGATATTTGTCTTTAAAAAAATTTTTTTAATGTTTTATTTTGAGAGAGAGAGAGAGAGGGAGACAGTGTATGAGTGGGGGAAGGGCAGAGAGAAGGAGATACAGAATCCAAAGTAGGCTCCAGGCTCTGAACTGTCAGCCCAGAGCCTGATGCGGCTCTCAAACCCATGAACCATGAGATCATGACCTGAGCTGAAGGTGGAGGCTTAACTGACTGAACCACCCAGGTACCCCACCATCTGCTATTTTTCTTATTAATTTGTTCTTGTTTTTCTCCACCACCACTAGAATATAAGCTCCAAGTCCCAGTGTTTAGGAAAGTGCCTGGCACACAGGAGGTATATAATAGTACATATATAATAAATAATTGTTGAATAAATGGAGTCTTAATACCAATATACTGGTTATGTCAACAGAGAATCCAGTTCTTTGAGCATAATCTTTTCCACTCTTAACACCCATTCTCAGTTCCCTACATATATGTTTCTCATATTGTTAGTATAAGACTCTAGATCTCAATTTTTTAAATTTTATTTTTAAAAAGCAAAAAAAGCATTTTAAACTGCTAAGTTATTTCAACCTATGCTGTTACCTGTGTTTGTCTTCACGAATTCCTATATTAAATAACTAAACTACGGCCTACTAAGTAGGAGTTCTATAAGACAGTGACTAAAATGTATGACACTAGGTAATGCTTTTATTTACATGTTATTTTTCAATTAAAAGGCCTTATCATTTATCTAATACCAATCAGAGAACAGTAGTTTATTTAAAATTTAGCTTATGTGTTTGTATGTTAGCTTTATGAAAGGGCTGATCATATTTTATTATATATACATCTTTCTGTGTACATGGCACATGTGATTGTGGCACAAACACATGATCATAACACTCTTTCTTTTGAAACACTATGTTTTCACTTTCAAGATATTTTATAGATATCTTTCCTTGTCAAAAGTAAACCTATATCATTATTTTAGATATAACTATACCACAGTATATCAACCAGTCCTGTATTATTGGACATTTAGGTTTATTCCATTTTTTAAATTGGTATAAACATTTAAATAAATATCCTTTAATATTCAGCTCAGTGTATGTGTTATTTTATAGAAAGAGGATTTTGATTCTTATTACCAGATTGTCCTTTATGAAGTTGAAAGGACCTTATTGTTAGAGAAACATTTTTTTTTTTTTTAGCAACCCCCCAGGTTATTCTCCTGCTTGTCTTGTCATTGTCTTCCATGTCATTAGAAGTGTGGAATTTTCTGCTACCTTGCCAGGCTTTAGAAGTAAAGTGAACCTTGAAGAGGGCACTTGTTGGGATGAGCACTGGGTGTTGTATGGAAGCCAATTTGACAATAAACTATATTTAAAATAAATTAAAAATACTAAAAAAAAAAAAAAAAAAAAAAAAAAAAGTAAACTGAACCGCATATCTAGCAGCCCAGTGATGGGTAAGACCTTCTTCTCTCATTCGTTTTACACAGAGCTTTGAAGAAGTTCTGAGCTATCCTGGGAGTTTTTTCTGAATCACTATATGATGAGTACTGGTTCAGAGGGCCTCCTGGGGCTCCTAAGAAGGAGGTAGTGGTTCTGGCTTCTCTCCTAGGGTTTTTTCTGTGCTGCTTCTGCAGAACAGATTCATAGACTCTCAGGGTTGAAAGAACTCTTGCTACCACTTAACTAGCTGAATACGTTCAATCACACCCCTGGGATGTGTCTATCAGTCTGTCCTTGAATATCCCTGGTGATAAAGAATTTACTTCTACTGAGAGTTAGTCCATTTTATCTGTGGATCACTCTGATCAGAGTTTTCCCAGTTACCAAATTGTTCACCTCTTTTATTAAACAGAATAGATGGGGAACTGTATAAGAAATAGCTAAACTCCACAGCCAGAAGTGCATGCTACTACAAAAGCAGCCAGTCTGGTCATGGCTCTCAGTCAAACTGGTGTAAACCCAATCCTCATTGAGGTCTTGGAGGTAGAGGGATTCTAGAACTATGTTTTGATTCATTAATCTCCAGTCT
Source organism: Panthera onca (assembly GCF_046562875.1). Classification (NCBI taxonomy): domain Eukaryota; kingdom Metazoa; phylum Chordata; class Mammalia; order Carnivora; family Felidae; genus Panthera; species Panthera onca. The sequence continues at coordinate 51,557,639 of NC_138344.1, forward strand.
CCAAAGATCTGTCCTTCATAGCCTGTGAAAACTTGTAACATCCTTTGTTTGCTTCAATGCTATGCTTTATATCAAATAATTTATTTCTTCTAAAATATGTAACTACTAGGTAAGATTGACAGTCCATATTTGTCTAGATATGAAACACCTTTTGTTTTTATAAAGGTACATTGTTTTCAGAGGCCCTAAAATCATAACTTACTTCTAGAATAAGCTCAAAATATCAAGTTCTATTGAGTGAATTTTCTTTAGCATGACATGGTTCTCAGTTATTGTTCTTATTCCTTATGGTAGTCTCTGCTGTCTGGTGTTTTAGAGGTTGACATTATCAAAATTTTAACTATGTAACTTTTCTAATGGCCACTGTGATTTAGTATTCTCATTTCTTAAAATTCAGACATCCTTACATTTTTCCTGACAGTTCCTAAAGGTTGTCATCATAAAGTCACATGCATTTAGGTAGTATTTTATTTTTCATAATGCTACAGTATAATCCATGCTATTCCTTGCAGTTCTGTTTTGTTTTGTTTTGTTTTTAATATGTGTTTTTGGGAGAGTACAGTGGAGGAGGGGCAGAGAGAGGGGACAGAGGATCCAAAGTGGGCTCTGCTGATAGGCTGACAGCAGTGCTGAGTGACAGCGGGTCTCGAACTCACTAACTGCAAGATCATGACCTGAGCCAAAGTCAGATGCTCAACCAACTGAGCCACCTAAGTGTCCCGTAATTTTTATGTAATGGTTACATAGATAACTAATATATAACTACTGTCATCTCTAATCTTTGTGTTAAGTTTTTCATTTAAATATTTAACACTCTGGGGGTGCCTGGATGGCTTAGTCACTTGAGCATCTAACTCTTGATTTCGGCTTAGGTCATAATCTCATGGTTTGTGAGTTTGAGCCCCACATTGAGCTCTACACTGACAGCACTAAACCTGCTTGGGGTTCTCTCCCTTTCTCACTGCCCCTCTCTTAAAATAAATAAATAAACTTTTAAAAAAAGTTATTTTTGTAATAGTTTAGTTTTTATCACTTTAAACTTGATAATCCTGGTGTGTAAGCCATTATTTGCTAGGGCTTTAGAGATAAATTATAGTTTTGCAGGCATAAGGATAACACTGTCATTCTCCCCACTCTTTCTGCCCTTCCCCCTTTCTTAATCTGACCTTGTAGGTTTTTTCTCAAGTATAGATTTTTTTTTTTTTTAAGTAGTAGCACATAAATGTAAGACTTATTGCTTAGACTGTGGATCATCCTTGGTATTCACATGGAGTAGCTGACATCTTGGCATCATTCAGCATTCCAAAGATTAGGAGCCACTGCTCTGTCACAATTCTTAGTTTTCCAGGATTACCTGACAAACTCAGGGAAAGGAACAGGATGAGCCCAGAGAAATATCTCAGGAGCTGAAATCATGCCATGTAGCCCATGGCAAGCCTGAGGTAGCTTTGAAAACCCATAGAACCACCAGAGAAAGGGATTGAATGGAATCCTTTTTACATCTTTTGCTTCCCCGTGAAGGACACCAGGATTTAACTCAGTTAATCCCAAGGGACTACAGGAAACCTTTGATTTATAATCTAATTGATTTCTAGAGGAAAGTGGAAAGTTGAGATCACTCTCTTGTTTTTCTTGTCACATTATTATAAACTAGGGTTCTATCCCTGGAAACTACAGATCTTCCCTGACTTACAACGGGGTTACATCCTGATAAGACATTTTCAACTTATGATAGGTTTAAGTGAAAAATGCATTTAACATTCCAAACCTAGCAAATGTCATAGCTTAGCCAAGCCTGCCTTGAACGTGCTTAGAACACTTACATTAGACTACAGATGGGCAAAATCATCTAACACAAAGCCTATTTTATAATAAAGTGTTGAATATGCCTGTAATTTATTGAACACTATATTGGAAATGAGAGAAAGAGAATGGTTGTGTTGGTACAGACGGTTGTAAGTGTATTGGTGTTTTGCCCTCTCCATCATGTGGCAGACTGGGCCCTGGAGCTCACTGCAGCTGCACAGCGTCATGAGAGGACCCTACCATATTGCTGGTCTGGGACCAGATCAAAAGCCAAATCACTTTCACACCATCGTCAAGTCAAAAAATAGTAAGCTGATGAGGGGCTGTCTGTTCCAATATGTATTATTAATATATGTGTTGCATATTATTATTTTACTTACATTTTTATAAACATATACTAAAGTATGTAATAACAGTTTTTATAGCTGCAATGAAAGAAAGCAGGCATGAGGTAGTAGTGGTTAAGGAACCAGATTCTGGAGCCAGACTGTAGATTCAAATTCCAACTTCATTCTTTACTGGCTGGGTAATCTTGGGCAAGTTACTTAACGTCTCTATGCTTCAGTTATCTTTAAAATGGTAGTAACAGTTTCCGCCTTATAGAGCTGCTCTGAGGATAGAATGAATTAATGTGTAGAAAGTACTTAGAACTGGCAATGTCTGACATTGTTAGTAAGTGTTCACTGTTATTTTATATGTTGCACATGGTCATTTTAGGGAATATTTTCTGAATGGTCTTAAAATACCAACTCAATAAAGTTGGCTTTGAAGGCTGCTGCATCTCCAGATAAGCCTTCCTGATGATAGAAATGGGCATTCTTCGTCATTTCCTTCAAGGCTATTCATAATCTGGCTCCAGTCCTTTCTTTTGCACGCTTTCTCTATACAGATTCTCTACTCAAGTTGCACTTTCTCTCTCCTGGTTCTGCTCAATGTCTACCTCCTTTAAAAAAAAATTGTTTTCAGTATAGTTGTCCCACAATGTTACATTAGTTCCCTGTGCACAACATAATGATTCAGATTTTCTATGCTGTGCTCATAAGTGTAGCTACCATCTATCACTAAACAACGCTATTACAATATCATTGACTATATTCCCTATGCTGTGCGTTTTATTCCCTTGACTTATTTATTCCATAACCGAAAGTCTGTATTTCCCACTCTCCTTCACAAATTTTGCCCATCTCCCAGCCCCCTTGCCTCTGACAACCAACGATTTGTTCTTTGTATTTATAGGTCTGACTCTGCGTTTTGTGTATTTCAATGCCTACCTCTTTTGCAAAATTTTACCACTGTTATCTGAAAAACGTTGGAATGTATTAAATGCTGTAGTGTTCTATTTGTTTTGAAGATGATTTATGAATCATGAACCCTTTGAGACTAGGATCTATGCCATAATACAATTCTGTATCCCCTGTCACTTAATACAGTGTAGCAAGTACTTAAAGTATGTGATATTTAATTGGATTGCACAACAAATTGAATTTGTGTGTGTACATTTGCACGAGTGTTCAACTCGTGTAACAGGTTAACACTTTTGAAACTTAACTGTTTCACAAACTTGGAGCACTTGCGAGAAATTTAAAAATTACTACAAATAAGTGAGAACACCTGCATTTCAAATTGTTTGGAACTGCATAGTAACAATAACAACAACAAAATTCACACTTCATATATTGTAATTTGGGCCTGCATCTGCTGCTGGATAATTATAACATTTCTCCTTTTGAAACTACTAATACTATAAGGCATAGGCAGAGAAGGACTCCAGAGCTCTGAATGTCCACAGCACAGATGGGTTGTAAGAATAAGGAACTAGATAAGAAAGGGACAAAGGAGAGAAAGGGAGAAACATATATTTGAATTTGCATCCTTAATATTTAATAATAGTAATAAAACAGCTAAAAAATATGACATAATAAGACCTTTTAACCTTTTGGTTATTGGTGAAATTTTGGGTGTAAAAACTGTTGCACTTGACATCTGAAAAATATAAGATATCTAAATATCTATAAGATTATAAATGTATTCCTAAATCTTAGACATTTTAACTGAAATTGACATAAAAATAATTTTATGCTATAATTTCAACCACCTTTACCTTAACTGAAATTTGGAATTATCCATTCTCTCCTTACCTTGTATACCTTGTGAACCAAGAGTTTACTGTATTTTAATTGCCTGATTTTTACCCCCCTTTCACTCTTTGTTAGTGAATATACTTGAATATAGATTGTGACATTAGGTATTTTAGGTGTAAACGGTGAGTTCTTAACAAGAATACATTAAATTAGAGACTCATTTTTTTTTTAAACCAGATACTCTAGATGAATATTTTGAATATGATGCAGAGGAGTTCTTGGTCTCTTTGGCCTTGTTAATAACAGAAGGACGAACACCTGAATGTTCTGTAAAAGGTCGCACAGAAAGTTTCCATTGCCCTCCAGCACAGTCCTGTTACCCAGTAACTTCCAAACATGAATGTAGTGACAAGCTGGCTCAGGTGAGAATTGTGTATTGAGTATATTTTCTTTTTCTTTCATATAAACTAGTTTAAATTCTGTGATCACTTTTGTTACATGACAATTATAATGTTCACACTTAAGTATAAAATCACTTATAACTACAATAAAAAAAATCCTAATCTTGGACCATAGCTAATACCCCTAACTCTTAAGCGATGCTCTTAAAGTCACAGTAGGTACCTTTGCAGATCAGCATGCAGGGTGACAGCCAAAATCATACCTGCCTTCTTACTCGCCAGATTTAAGATAATTGTTGCTATTGATCTTGTGTTTATTTGGTAGAATTACTTTCATGATTATTTTCTTCAGATTAACCAATTTCCCTTTTATATTCCTTTTTTCCTACGGGAGGATACTTTTTGCTATCTTAGTAGTATTTTTATATAATGTCAAAAATAGTTATTTTGATAGGTAGTGTATAATTTGCTATAGGGATTTTCCCAACAGTTTCTTAAATGTAGTCCAAAATTTTACATTTTTAAAATCTTGTCTATTTTGAGCATTTAATGAAAATGAGATTTTAATATTTTGGTTTTTACTTAGAATGAATCTTTATTTTGTAACAATGACATAGTTAACAAACTAGGCTGGGCCACCTTAAGGCCTGTCAGATGTGGTGTATGACAGTTATTTTTCCACAAAATAGAGTAGAAATATCCCCCTCCCCAAGAAACTTTGCATCATAAATGTTCAGTACTAATCCTTGTACTCTAGAACTCACTAGTGTTAATCCACTATTTAATGAGGAAATCTAAATAAGCCTAAGCAAAGATCTACAGTTGACTCATTTCTCATATAGATGTCTATTTTACAATTATAATTTTAAACTGTAAATATAAAATGCCTTGGGTTATTGAGGTATTTCGCTTACATTCATTTTCTCTTAAGTGTCGCCAAGCCAGAAGAACTAGGTCTGAGGTCTTACTGTTGTGGAAGAATAACCTTCCAATCATGGTGGAAGTGATGTTACTCCCAGATTGCTGCTACAGTGATGATGGGCCCACCACAGATGGAATTGATCTCAATGATCCTGCAATTAAGCAAGATGCATTATTATTAGAAAGATGGATATTGGAGCCAGTTCCTCGACAGTAAGTTGTTGAACTGAGTTTCAAGTTGTTCTTGCTAAATCAGGTTTTCCATTGCTTCTATAAATTATTTTAATAATGTATCATGTCTTTGACTCTAATGATGTAGTAAAATTTAGACATTTAGATCTTCTGTGACTTCAAGTGACACTAGTAAATGCACTTCGATTCTCTTGAAAGCACATATCCAGAATATATTTATTTTAGCTTCTGTATTTCTAAAGTTCAATCATTTTGTACTTGCTGACATTTAAATGATACTTTTTACCTCCCTTAGGAGTGGCGATCGGTTTATTGAAGAGAAGACTCTTCTATTGGCTGTCCGCTCATTTGTGTTTTTTTCTCAGTTAAGTGCTTGGCTGAGTGTTTCCCATGGTGCTATTCCACGAAATATTCTTTACAGGTAAGTATTGAGCAAAATAAGGACAGTGTGTATTTAACCTTGTTGGTTAGCTACTGAATGATATTTTACCTTTTAAGCAGTTTATTTCCTTCATTTCTAAATGTAAGTGGATAAAATTTACTAAAGATTTTCTCAAAACAAGTTAGAGAATTTAAATGCGAATCAGTATGAATTTTACTTTATTTCTTTTTAATTTGTTTTTTATTTTTTTAATGTTTGTTTACTTTTGAGAGAGAGGGAGACACAGAATCAGAAACAGGCTCCAGCTCTGAGCTGTCAGCACACAGCCCAACATGGGGTTTGAACTCCCAAGCAGTGAGATCATGACCTGAGCTGAAGTCAGATGCTTAACCAACTGAGCCACCCAGGCACCCCCGGCATAGATTGGTTTTCAGAGAGCTTTTTAGCTTTAAAGAACCCCCAATGGGCTTACGTATAAAAACTTTCTGGGCTGCTGAATTTCCATAATGGTAGACTTATTTAATTTTTGCATCTTGAAAACTGTAAATTTATAGGCTGCTGACCAAGTGTCTAATTGTTTCTTTAGGCAGGTGGCCCTGAGATTGAGTATCTCTTAATCACCTTGTACAACAGAATTAGCTAAATCCATTTATTTAGAGTAAATGCCATTTTTTTTTAAGAAATAATTCTAAATTATAGTATTCTTGAGCTTTAATGCCTAAGTAGTCCAGTGTTCATAAAAAGATCATCTCTAGGCTCTTTCCATAATGTCCATCAACTGATGAATGGATAAAGAAATTGTGATTTATATACACAATGGAATACTACGTGGCAGTGAGAAAGAATGAAATATGGCCTTTTGTAGCAATGTGGATGGAACTGGAGGGTGTTATGCTAAGTGAAATAAGTCATACAGAGAAAGACAGATACCATATGTTTTCACTCTTATGTGGGTCCTGAGAAACTGAACAGAAGACCATTTGGGAGGGGAAGGAAAAAAAAAAAGATGAGAGAGGGAGGGAGCCAAAACATAAGAAACTCTTAAAAACTGAGAACAAACTGAGGGTTGATGGGGGGTGGGAGGGCGGGGAGCATGGGTGATGGGTATTGAGGAGGGCACCTGTTGAGATGAGCACTGGATGTTGTATGGAAACCAATTTGACAATAAATTTCATATAAAAAAATCATCTCTATTCTAAGCATAAACTATTGTGCTTTTTATGTTGGTTTTATCAGAATGACATGCATGGTAAAGTAGCTGAAAGTAAACCCTTAATAGTAATTAATGCAAATAAAGATAAGTATGTAACTGTTGAAAATTTTTTATAATATATAACGTTATAAGCATTACAATGCATTGATTCTGTATATTTCTATATGATTCTAGAATCAGTGCTGCTGATGTAGACCTGCAGTGGAATTTTTCACAGACCCCGATTGAACATGTGTTTCCTGTTCCTAATGTTTCTCACAATGTGGCCTTGAAAGTCAGCGTTCAGTCCTTGCCCAGACAATCTAATTATCCAGTTTTGACCTGTAGTATTCACACTAATATTGGCCTTTATGAGAAAAGAATTCAAGAACATGAACTTAAAGTCCATCAGCACCGCAATTCTAGTGAAGTAGAACAATGTAGTACAAATAGTTCACAGCGTCTGTGTAGCAAACAATCTTGGACCATGGCACCTGAAAGCATATTGCATGCAAAAAATGGCACAACTCCAGAATATATTGCAGCTGTCAAAAATGTCAAACTGTATCCAGGCACTGGCAGTAAATCTGACTATGGAACACGTCAAGCCAATATTCTGGGCTTCAGTGGTAGAGGAGATAAAAAGTCACATGAAACACCAGTGAGAACTTTAAAATCATTTTCAATGATTGATTCCAGGGTCTCTAGCCACCAGAGTTCCTGGCAGTCAGTTGGTGAGACTAATCCTTTAATAGGCTCTTTAATTCAGGAGCGACAAGAAGTTATTGCAAGAATTGCTCAGCATTTGATTCATTGTGATCCAAGCACTTCCCCTGTTTCTGGACATCCATTTAATATGCAAGAGTCTAGTTCACTTAATTCAAAACTTTTCCGGGTTTCAAAAGAAAATGAAAATGTGAGAAAATGTAAAGAAACTTTCTCCATTTCCTTTGGTAGTCCTGAGCTTACCTCCTCAGAAGACACCAGTGAGGGAAAAATTCAAGTAAAACCAGATACTCCTCGAAGTGAAACTGGCAGTTCCAATGGTCTTTATTCTCGTCAGTCTATTGGTGAGACAAATCCTTTGATCGGCTCTTTACTCCAGGAGCGACAAGATGTTATTGCAAGGATTGCTCAACACTTGGAGCATATTGATCCAACTGCATCACATATACCCCGGCAGTCATTCAACATGCATGACTCCAATTTGGTTCCTTCGAAAGTATTTAGGAGTACATACGAAGACAACAATTTGTGGAAGAAAAACAAGGATGTTACCTCTGTTTCCATTTCCAATACAAAATTTTCCTTGTTAGAAGACAGCAGCGAAGGGGAAAACTTAATACCCAATAAATCATTTAGTTCTTTTAAATGTAATGGTAAAGTCGAATCCTCTTTGAAACCTCAAATAAGAAGAAATCTGTATCAGGACAATCCTAGTGAAACCATCCAAAATACTTTCCAAGAGACACAGAACAAAGCCATTAGTTTATTGACTCCCTCAAATATGCCTCACTGCAAAAAAAATAACTTAGATTTGACAGTCAGATTGGAAAATACACTTTCTGAGTGTCAATTTAAGGAGCGAGAAATTAGCAATGAAACTGATAAAAAGTATTCAAATTGCAACAGTATTGACAAACAGATTTGCACAGATAAGTATAAGGAAAAAAGAATAAAAAATGAAAATTCTAATCCAGAATATTTTAAGAATCATGAATTTGATAATTCCAAAAAAGATGACTCAAAAATAAAAGCTACTATGTTGGAAATGTCTGAATATTTGAACAAACATGAAAACAAGTGCTCAAATAAAGACTCAGAAAGGCCTAAGACATGTGAGCAAAATACTCAACTTAATAGTATAGAAAATTATCTCAATAAAGATAATGAAGTTCGCAAATGCAAAAAGCCAGACCTATTAAAAATTGAACAGGATAAGAAAGAAGAGATAATTGATGAAAAATCTCAAAACTGTTCTCAGAGAAAGAAAGTAAAAGACTGTTTGTCTACATGTGAACGACTGAAAAATACAGAGGTGTTGGTAGGTAACATCTAATATTTCAAATATAATTCTCAAACATTTATCATGGTTTCAATTTTGTTTACAGAAGATCTAGTTATAAAGGCCTAAGGTGCCCATTAATTATAGTAAATACAGTCAGTTCTAATAAACCTGCTACAAAACTAGTATTAACATCCTTGAAAAATAACCTACTTACTTAAGAGCAAATGCTAGGTGAATTCTTCCCATTGCCCTTTTTTGGTTATTTCAACACTGGACAATTGCTGGAGGGTAATTAGGAGTCAGAAATGAAACTCACATCAGCTTAATGTATCATTTGTTAGTAGCTCTGGCCTAATACAGTGCACCCGTTGTAATGCCACTGCTCAGCTAGGGATTTTAGGAATATCTATAGAGAAGTCACGAGGCTGTTTGTTGGTTAGAATGCCTGGGTTCCTGTCCTGACTTCACAATTTGGACCTTAAGTCACACTGAATAAGTCACCTAACTTCTAAAAACCTCAGTTTCCTCAGTTCTAAAATAAGAATGATAAATCTCTTTTGCCTATCTCAGAGTTGTGACAATCATATAATAGATTTTAAGAAATTTTGTGAATCTTTAATGTACTATATAAATAAAAGATACTTATTTACATTTTATTTAACTTTCTACCAAACCATTTTTTAGCTTTAGAAAATTATTATTAGGCAGAGAGAGGAATACCGAGAATCCAAAGCAGGAACCCAAGCCATTAGTGCAGAGCAGGATATGGGGCTCAAACCCACAAACCAGAGATCATGACCTGAGCTGAAGTCTGACGTTTAACCAACTGAGCCACCCAGGTGCCCCTGGAAAAGTACTTTTTAACTGTTTTGACCTAAATCTGAATGTCCTTAGTTTATCTTCTTTATCAGTAAAATTAGTTCTGCTGGACATAAGAGTTTTAATAATTGTACCATGTTTCCAATTTCTGTTTTTCAATAGAATCTCTAACATGGATTGTATCAAATGGTAGTTTCCAATTTTCTAAAACTATAATTGTCACAAAAACAGTTAGCTTTTCATGATCCTTTCTGGTACCTAAAAGGAGAACTTAATTTGGCCACTGTATTTTTCAAGCTACTAATATTCGGTTTTTCATGCTCTTGTTTTAAATATAATCATACAACATTTACTAAGTGCCCAGACACTCTTCTGAATATTTTACACATATTGGCATACTTGATCCTTCCACTAAACTATGAGAGTAAACTAGAGTAAACTCCAGTTTACAAATGAGGACCCTAGGACTGGAGAGCTTAAGTAACTTGCCCAAGGTCACAAAGCTAGTAAGTGGCAGAGCCAGGACCCAAATTAGACTTTTCTGATTTTTATGTGTTGCTATGAATTTCTAGTGTTTGGGTTTAAACTTGCCTAAATTGTTAAGAAATAGCTTGTTTCTGTATCACATCAAAAACATGGTACTGCAACTGCATTAGATATATTTTTAAATTCACATTTATTGTATTTCTGTGTCGTGCTCTACCAAATTACATGCTTTGAGAACGACTCTTAATATTAACATAGTTTTATATTTTAGAATACTCTTTTTTCTACCTCTGAGTAGTTGTTTTCTCACAAATTAAAAGTATCAAATATTAGCTTACCAGATGTTAGACTCTGAGTATTTATAAATATGAGCATATGTATAAGACGATTATATTTGGACATAGTTTCTTTAGAATATTTGAGTTTATTCAGTACTTTAGAAAAAACTCTTAGACATTGTTTTATTAAAGTGTGTGTGTGTGTGTGTGTGTGTGTGTGTGTGTGTAGATCTAGATCTGTAGATGATTAGCATTACCACCCAAGATATAATATCTCAGTACATATTAGGGATAAGACCAAAATTACTTAAATGTTATCATTAAAATTAATTATTTTCCTAGCAGAAGACTATACCACTGAAACATTCAAGTGTCTGGCGGAAACATAATTTTCATTCCTTAGATGGGACCTCAACCAGAGCTTTTCATCCTCGAACTGGATTGCCTCTTCTCTCAAGTCCTGTAAGGTTTCTTTCTCTTATTTCATATTTATACTTGGAAACATCTAAAATGTTTACAAATTATTTTATCTGAATTGTAATTGAAAAAAATTTAAATGCACTTTTTTATTTTTTTTTATTAAAAAAAATTTTTTTTAATGTTTTTTATTTTATTTTTGAGAGAGACAGAGACAGAGTGTGAGCTGGGCAGGGGCAGAGAGAGAGAGAGAGAGACACAGACTCCAAAGCAGGCTCCAGGCTTCGAGCTGTCAGCACAGAGCCTGATGCAGGGCTCGAACCCACAAACCGTGAGATCATGACCTGAGCTGAAGTCAGCCGCTTAACCAACTGAGCCACCCAGGCACCCAAAAAATGTAAATGCCTCTAAAAGGAATTTCCAGGGGCACCTGGGTGGCTCAGTCGGTTAAGCGTCCGACTTCAACTCGGGTCACGATCTCGCGGTCTGTGAGTTCGAGCCCCGCGTCGGGCTCTGGGCTTATGGCCTGGAGCCTGCTTCGGATTCTGTTTCTCCCTCTCTCTCTGCCCCTCCCCCATTCATGCTCTGTCTCTCTCTGTCTCAAAAATAAACGTTAAAAAAATTTTTTTTTAAAAAAAGGTAAAATAAAAGGAATTTCCAGTTAGAAAACACTTTTTAATATATTTAATAGCTATGTGTTAATATGAGAAAAGACTAAAAATATGAAAAAATTAGGATTATAAAATTTCTCTGAAATTCTTTTGTCTAATCTTTTAATTATTACTAAATATAAAGAAAATATTTAGTGTCAAGTGGGTTTGTATAAATAAATTTGTATCTGAACCTGGTTGACATCACCAGCTGAGTTATTTGGGAATCAGATTTGTGGTTGTTTTTGACTTGGAACCCATGCAGCATCTTATTTTGAGACATATAAATTTCCCCACTCTACATTTACAAATTTGTAGATCTGAGTGCAATGGTTAGGAGTCTTGCTTTGGAATCACCCTGACTTCACCCTAGCATAATGTCTGCTTTAGTATTATGGGCATGATTAATATAATTCCTGACACATAGTAAGCTATCAGTTGTTAGCTGGTATACCTGCCATTTCAGTTAAACCTGAGTCAAGTGATCAATATCAGGGAGAAGTATAAAGCATATATATTTTGCTACTGATAGAAGATAATTTTTGGTGCTTTGAGTGTTTTTTTTTTTTTTAAGTTATTTATTTATTTTGGGAGAGACAGACAGTGTGAGTCGGGGAGGGGCAGAGAGAAAGGGAGACAGAATCTCAAGCAGGCTCCGCACTGCCAGTGTAGAACCCAATGTAGGACTCAAACTCATGAAAACCGTGAGATCATTCCTTAAGCCAAAACCAGGAGTTGGACGCTTACCCGACTGAGCCACCCAGTCACCCTACTTTATCTGTGTTTTTTTAAGTAAACTCTAAGGATACAATATCTGGCCTATGTTCAAAAAATAATTATTGAATAAGAGACCTTGAATTTAAATTTATAACTTGGACCTTAGGTGTTTGTCTTAGAGAAGCTGAATTCCAAACAACTTAAAATAACCCCAAACATTTGACCTAGGTATGAGGTGCTTTCGAAAGACCCAAGTGATCAGGAAAAAAGATTTGTCAGCATCATACTGATAAAAAGAGCATTGTAGACTTCTGTTCAGCATGGTAGACTGAGTTCATCTACAAAGACTCTTCCTCCTCAAAGACAGAAATCATGGATAGAATATAACCTTTAATAAAAATAATACGTAATACCTGATATAACCTTTAAGTACATAATATAATGTAAGAGAAAGAAAGATAAATCTCCAAATACTCATATGAGGCAAATTATGGCCCTCTGGGATATCTGAACCTAATTTAGTGCTAGGGTTTAATGCCTCTGCTGGGACAGGTACAAACAGGAGGTAGGGATGCAAGAACTTATGAACTTGAAAAATAACTAAATAGAAATTTTAAATATGAAAAATATTTTAATTGCTGTATACACATACAACATGTGTGGCTACAAATACAGAAGGATTAACATTGAATCAGAATCAGCTGTATAGCAATGTAGTGATGGGTGGACAGATGCTAAGAAAGCATCTTGAATAAAGTACAGAAAGGAAGAGAGTTGGTAAAATATGGGAGAGCCATGGAGGATAAAATGAGATGCTGAATATAAGTGTAGTACAAATTCTAAAAGTAGAACTAAGTGGAACAAAGAAAATGCAGTATCAGAAGAAATGAAGGTAAAGAACTTTTCAGAATTGAAGACATGAGAATTTAGATTGAGAACTTCACATTAAGTTCTTTTTTTATATATAATTTTTTTAAAGTTTATTTTGAGAGAGAGCACAAGCAGGGGAGGGACAGAAAGAGAGGGAGAGAAAGAATCCCAAGCAGGCTCTGCAGGGTCAATGCTCAAACTCAGGAAACTGTGAGATCATGACCTGAGCCAAAATCAAGAGTTGGACGTTTAACCAGCTGAGCCACCAAGGCGCCCCCAATTAAGTTCAGGCTACAAAAAATAGCATGGTGCACTCATGAAAATCTCAAAAATATTGAGATTGCTTAGACATTCAGTATTATCTTTTTTCTTAACGACGAATGTACTGTATACAATACATATTTATTCTAGTAACAAGTCTTTTTAACTTGCATGTTGTATGTGATTTTACCTTTAGTTTACCTTTGGGTCTTTTATTTTTAGGATATTTTCAGCTAGATGGTGGTTGGATCATGGTCTTAAATGTAATGTGTGGTATACAATGGTGGTTGAACATCTGGAGCAGTATTTTTCAAACCTATTCTCTGTGAAGCCCCAGAGTTCTTAGAAATGCACAGTGGGTAGGGAGGGACAAAGGAACAGCAGAGTTGGCAGGACTCCAGGCTCCCATCACCATTTAATTCTTTTTTTTTGTTTGTTTATTTTTATTTGAAAGCTATAAGTCTTTTACTCCCTTCACAAAATACAGAAGTACAGTTGACCCTTGAACAACACGTATAGAATACATATAACATACAAAATATATGTTAATTGGCTATTTATGCTGTTGGTAAGGCTTCCAGTCAACAGTAGGCTATTAGTAGTTAAGTTTTTGGGGATCTAAAACTTTTTGTGGATTTTCAACTGCAGAGGCTGGGCGGGGGGGATTAGTGCCCCCTAATCCCTGTGTTGTTAAAGGGTTAACTGTATATAAAGTAAAAAAGTAAAAGTCTTATTATATATTGGGATTCCATGTAAGATTTTGTTTTAGAAAAAACATTCTGCTTCTTAAAGAGTCAAAACCTAGTAAAAGTGCTTTTGTTAATCATTTATTTTTTTTTCTACCAGTTAATAAAATGAGAAATAAGGACAATATGTAATAAAGAGTATGATTGTAAGTAGACTGGGGAGAAGTTACAGTATTTGTAAAATATGCTTAACTTTCATTTGAAAAGTGTTCTATCAGTTCAAGAAAAAATTAGTCTTTTTAAATATTACAAATGATTGTTTTGACCTTAGGTTCCTCAAAGAAAGACACAATCAGGTTGCTTTGATTTGGATTCTTCATTACTGCATCTGAAAAGCTTATCATCTGGAAGGTATTTATATTAAAACTGATTTGTGTATTTGAAATAATATACTAATTTCTAGTCTTGTGTAATAAACGTTTACTCTAAAAATCACAATTCTAATAGGAATATTATTTTCTAGTTGGGTATCATTTTCAATATTAATTTCACACAGTTATTAAGGATGAAGGGAGAAATTAAGACAATGAGTAGCTAGTGTATATTGGTCATCATAATAAATACATTGGTTTTAGCACTTAAGTAAGTTTGAATATTTCTGGTCATTCACCTCCTCCTTTACCTTACACTTCTTTGCAAAAAAGAAGCCTTGGAAATGTGTCCATGTTGACAAATAATACTCTCCTTATTTTCTTTAGTCACATAATTTTGCCTTTATATTCTCATTTTTAACTGAAAATGAAGACTGATAAAGAAGACTGCATTATATATTTCTAGCAGATGTCACTATGTGATATAAATTCTGCCTTGAAACCTTCTAGGATATTACTTATATATTTTTTTGTCAAATATTATAACAAAGACCATAAAATCTAATCAGGAATTTAAACTAGATATTTCATATCTTAAAATTTGGTTGGATTAATTTTTTATCATGTAGTTTAAGTAAAATGGATCAAATTCTCCTAATTTAATTTTATACAAAAAATAAATTAGAAAATACTGTGCTTAATGTGTTTGTTTGCTGATTTTCTTTTTAATAGTCATCGACCGTGTTTAAACACTGAAGATGATCCAGATATTCATGAAAAACCATTTCTGAGTTCTAGTGCTCCACCTATAACAAGTCTTAGTCTCTTAGGAAATTTTGAGGTAATGTTTTTGAAAACTATTTTAAAAGTTGAAGTTTCTTAACCTAGACCTAGGGTGTTATTTATGTCATTTGTTTGTGAAAGGGAAATAAATAAATGGATTGTATTTTTTCAAAGCCTTGAAATCAACTTATTTCTTTTCTTTCCCTTTTCCTTTCTGTGAGAAGTGAAGTTAGAATTGTTGGTACTGCCATCTTATAACTGGGTACCTTGTAGGGGAGTTAGAGGACTTAGGTAAACTGGAGTGAGGTGTCTGTTACTCTAGCCAGAGAAGGTACTTGACCACACCTTACCTGATAGTACTGGTTCTGAGTCCCAGGAAGGAGGATGGTGGACTGATAGGAGCCCCTTCATGATCAAGGAGGTTAATTTTCAAAATCAAATGTTTTTTTGTACTATACTTGTAACTCTTTTGCAAATCTAAATCTATTCTCTTTTTATTTTTGGGAAAGGGAGAGCAAGCAGAGCAGAGAGAGAGAGAGAGAGAATCTTAATCTTATTATGCAAGAGAGATAGAGAGAGAGAGAGAGAGAGAGAGAGAGAGAATCTTAATCTTACGCAGGCTCCATGCTTGACGCAGAGCCCAACATGGGGCTTCATCCCATGACTCTGAACCGAAATCTGGAGTAGGATGCTCAACCAATTGAGCCACCCAGGCACCCCTAAAACTATTCTAAAATAAGATTATTTTAAAAAATGGAATGGTTAGTCTCCAATAATGTGCTATTATTTTATTTAATAAGAATATTTCTACTTGGGATCAAGTGTACTATTGGATTAGCTACCTTTAATTAGAAAACAGCCTTTAACATTGAATCACTATGTTGTACAGCTGAAACTAATATTGTATGCCAACTGCACATCAATTAAAAAAAAGAAAAACAACCTGAAACATAAGCCTGTAAATGGAGTTTTAAAAGTGAATTTAATTGGTGAGGTTTTTTTTATGGGAAAATAATTTAAAATTAGTAGTTTTAATTTAAATAGCTTTACTGGAGTTATGGCAGTTTGATATGTTAATAGTATGCTGTATTTAAAACTGTATTTGATTTTGAAGCTTTCAAAGTTTTAAAATAGTTATGATAAGTTGATTTCTTTTCCAGTCATTTTTAAGGTATTACTTCAGAACTGTTGAACTCTCTATTCTCTGTCATTTTAAAATGGCATGAGGCCATTGTGAGTATCACTTATTCTGCAACCTTTGTAGTAAAAGAAAATTTGTGTGGGGAAAAAGAGCATCTCCTATGTGAAAGCCTTAGGAAAGAGAAGATGGTTAAAAGATCAGTACATTGGAATGTTATTTGTGCAGATATGCATATATTTTCACTTCAGTAGAAAAATAGAGAAGTTCTGAGACTGTCCAACCCATAAATTCTCTTTAATTTATAGTTGTCCTTTGTATCAAGAGTTTATTTCTTTTTATTTCCATTATATTGATATACCAGTATTTGTTTATTCACTCACTTGATTCTAGGCCTTTGGGTCGTTTCTAGTTTGGGGCTATTACAAGTAAAGCTGCTGTGGATATTCATGGATGCATTTTTGTGTGGACATAAGTTTTCATTTTGTTTGGGTAACTACCTAGGAATGGAATGTGTGGGTAGTATGGTAGGTATATCTTTAACTTCTTTTAAGAAACTGCCAAGGTGTTTTCCAAAGTGGTTATACCATGTTTAATTCCTACCAGTAGTGTATGGGGGTTCTAGATCATCCACATCCTTGCCAGTGTTTGCATGGGTCAGTCGTTTTAATTTTAATCATTCTAGTAGTTTTGCAATGCTGTTGAACTGTGGTTTTAATTTGTATTTCCCTGATTACTCATACTGTTGAGCCTCTTTTCTGTGCTTTATCATTTAGCTTTTCTTTCCCAAGTAAGCACATAATGTTTTCCAAATAATTATTTTTTTCATTTATGTTTTTTGAGAGAGAGAGAGAGAGAATGAAGGAATGCAAGCATGGGAGAAAGACAGAGGGAGAGAATCCTAAGTACGCTACTCGCTCAGTATGGAGCCCAATGTGGGCATCCAGCCCACGGCCTTGGGATCATGACCTGAGCAGAAATCAAGAGTTGGACACTCAACCAGCTGAGCTACCCAGACGCCCCTGAACAGCAATAGATTTTTATTTTAGTTTTGTTAAGTGTCCAATTTATTTTTTTCTTTTATGGATCTTAATTTTGATAGTGCATCTGAAAAATCTAACCCAACACTTCTCCACCGTGGCACTATTGATATTTGAGCCAGATAATTCTTTGTTATGGGATTTGTTTGATGCATTGTACGATATTTAGTAGAATCTTTGGCCTCTGTCCATTAGAGTTCAGTACCATCGTCTGCCCCTTACCCCCCAGGTATAGCAGTAAAAAATGTCTCTAAACATTGACACATGTACCGTGGTTGAGAACTATTTGCTTGATCCCAAGGTCACAAAACTTTTTTCCTACAAGTTTTATTGTTTTAGCTCTTACATTTAGTTGTGTGATCCATTTTGAGTTAAGATTTATATATGATATGTAGTTTATAGTCGTTTCATTTTTATGAACATGAATGCCCAATTATTTTAGAATTGACATGAACTAATGTGAGTTCTCTAACATGTTATTCTTTCTTTTTTTAAAAAAAAAATCTAATGTTGGGGCGCCTGGGTGGCTCGGTCGGTTGGGCGTCCGACTTCGGCTCAGGTCATGATCTCACGGTCCGTGGGTTCGAGCCCCGCGTCAGGCTCTGAGCTGACAGCTCAGAGCCTGGAGCCTGTTTCAGATTCTGTGTCTCCCTCTCTCTGTGACCCTCCCCTGTTCATGCTCTGTCTCTCTCTGTCTCAAAAATAAATAAATGTTAAAAAAAAAAATTTAATTAAAAAAAAAAAAAATCTAATGTTTATTTTTGAGAGGGAGAAAGAGACGGAGTGCAAATGGGGGAGGGGCAAAAAGAGAGGGAGACACAGAATCCAAAGCAGGTTTCAGGCTCCGAGCTGTTAGCACAGAGCCCAACGCAGGGCTCAAACTCACAAACTGCCAGATCATGACCTGAGCTGAAGTCAGATGCTTAACTGACTGAGTCACCCAGGCACCCCTATTCTTCCTTAAAATTGCTTCAACTATGGTAGTTCCTTTCCCCTTCATCATGTAAGTTTTAGAGTTAGCTTACCTATTCCTACAAAACAGACTGCTGAGATTTTGTTTGGATTGCATTGATAATAGGTCAATATGTGGAAAAGTGACATCTTAAGAATATTAAATCTTTATATTTTTAAGGTTTTTAAAGTAATCTCTAAACCCAACATGGGGCTCACTTAAAACCATGAGATCAAGAGTTGCATGCTCTACTAACTGAGCCAGCCAGGTGCCCCTAAAATGTTTCTTATACATAGCAAGTTAGCACTGAATTGTTACAAGTGATTATGTCATCAAGTGAGCTTGAGAGTGTTAACAAGATTTTAAGTGCTTCTCTGTGTCTGGCACCTTGAATAGGCTCTATGAAGGGTAAGAAAATTTCTATTATACCTGCTCTGGTAGAACATAGTTTTATTTACAGAGATAAGAGTAACATATTAAATAATTAGGTTTGAACAGTGGTGAAGTTTAAGGATAGTTCAGTGTGCATTGGAATAGTGAGAGGAGGCCAAACTTCATAGGATTGTAGAAGATTGAGAGAGAAAAGTTGATTTCGGTTCAAATGAACATCTGAATAAGGACTTGAAAATAGTAGCAACCTTTTTTTTTAGGTTTAACCTGTCATTTATTTATTTTTATTTTTAATTTAATTTGATTTTAATTCCAGCATAGTTAACATACAGTGTTATATTAATTTCAGGTGTACAATGTAGTGATTCAACAATTCTGTACATTACCCTATGCTCTTCAATGACAAGTGCACTCTTTAATCCCCATCACTTATTTCACCCATCCCCCCACCCACCTCCCCTCTCGTAACCATCAGTTCTCTATAGATGAGAGTCTGCTTCTTGGGTTAACGCTCTCTCTTTTTCCTTTACTTGTTTGTTTTGTTTCTTAAATTCTACATGAGTGAAATCATACGGTAATTGTCTGTGATTGACTTATTTTGCTTAGGATTATAGTCTCTAGATCCATCTATGTTGTTGCAAATGCCAAGGCTTCATTCTTTTATATGGCTAAATAATACTTCATTGTGTGTGTGTGTGTGTATGTGTAGCTATATATATATATATATATATATATATATATATATATATATATATATGGCAGTATAACTGTGTGTATGTGTATAGATACTTACATACACACACACACACACACACACACACACACACACACACACACACACCATATCTTACATTCATCTATTGTAGGCTGCTTCCATAATTTGGCGATTGTAAATAATGCTGCTGTAATCACAGGGGTGCATGTATCCCTTTAAATAGTGTTTTTGTATCTTTTCTGTACATATCTAGTAGTGTGGTTACTGGATTGTAGGGTAGTTCTGGTTTTTAACTTTTTGAGGAACCTCTATCCTATTTTTTTCTTTCTTAATTTGTTTTTTAACATTTTTTGAGAGCGGGAGAGTCAACAGCACGAGCAGGGGAGGGGCAGAGAGCGAGGGAGACACAGAAACTGAAGCAGGCTCCAGGCTTTGAGCTGTCAGCACAGAGCCCAGCATGGGGCTCAAACCCACAAACTGTGAGATCATGAGCTGAGCTGAAGTTGGAGGCTTAACTGAATGAGCTGCCCAGACACCCCAGAAACCTCCATACTGTTCACCACAGTGCCTACACCAGTTTGGATTCTCACCAAGAGTACAAGAGAGTTCCTTTTTCTTTACATTTTTGCCAACACTTATTATTTATATTTTTTATTTTAGCCATTCTGACAGGTGTGAGGCAATATCTCATTGTAGTTTTGATTTGCATTTCCCTAATGATGAGGGATGTTGAGCATTTTTTCATTTGTCTGTTGGCTACCTATATGACTTCTTTGGAGAAGTGCTTGTTCATATCTTCTGCCCATATTTTAGTTGGATTATTTTTTTGGGGGTGTTGAGTTGTGTGAGCTCTTTGTATATTTTGGATACTAATCCTTTATCATATATGTCGTATGCAAATATCTTCTCTCATTAAGTTACCTTTTAGGTTTGTTGATTGTTTTCTTCGCTGTGCGGAAGTTTTTTATTTTGATGTAACCCTAATAGTTTATTTTTGCCTTTATTTCCCGTGTCTCAGGAGACATATTTAGAAAAATATTGCTGTGGCTGACATCAGGGACATTACTGCTTGTGCTCTCTTCCAGTATTTTTATGGTTTTAGGTGTCTCACATTTAGGTCTTGAATCCATTTTGAATTATTTTTGTGTATGATGTAAGGAAGTGGTCCACTTTAATTCTTTCATATGTAGCTGTCTAGTTTTCTCAACACCATTTGTTGAACAAACTGTCTTTTTCCCACTGGATTTTCTTTCTTCCCTTGTCAAAGGTTAATTGACCATATAGTTGGGGGTTTATTTCTGGGTTTTCTATTCTGTTCTGTTGATCTATTGTGTCTATTTTTGTGCCAGTATCATACTATATTGATGACTACAGCTTTGTAATATAACTTGAAGTCTGGAATTATGATGTCTCCAGCTTTGCTTTTCTTTTTCAAAATTGCTCTGGTTGGGGTACCTGGGTGACTCAGTCAGTTAAGTGTCCAACTTTTGATTTCCACTCAGGTTATGATCTCACAGTTCATGGGTTTGAGTCAACATCGGGCTCCACACGGATAGTGTGGAGCCTGCTTGGGATTCTCTCTCTCTTCCCCTTTCTGCCCCTCCCCTGCTTGCACTCTTTCTTAAAATAAACTTTAAAAAATTTCTCTTGTCATTTGGGGTCTTCTAGGGCTCCATATAAATTTTAGTATTTTTTCTCTAGTTCTGTGAAAAATGCTGTTGTTATTTTGATAGCAGTTGCATTAAATATGCAGATGTCTTTGGATAATATAGAAATTTTAACTATATTTGCTCTTCCAATCCATGAGCATATAATATCTTTTCATTTCTTTTGTGTCCTCTTTAATTTCTTTCATCATTGTTTTATAGTTTTCAGAGTATAGGTCTTTTTACCTCTTTGATTAGGTTTATTCCTAGGTATCTTACTATTTCTGGTACAATTTTAAGTAGGATTGTTTTCTTAATTTCTCTTTCTCCTGCTTCCTTATTAGTATATAGACATGGAACAGATTTCTGCACACTGATTTTTGTATCCTGAGACTTTACTGAATTCATTTATCAGTTCTAGTAGTTTTTTTGGTGGAGTCTTTAGGGTTTTCTAAATATAGGATCATGTCATCTGCATAGAGTGATAATTTTACTTTTTCCTTACCAATCTGGATTCCTTTTTTTTCTTTTTGTTGTCTGATTGCTGTTGCTAGGACTTCAGAGTGAACACCCTTGTCTTGTTTGTGATCTTAGGGGAAAAGCTCTCAGTTTTTCCCCACTGAGTATGATTTTAGCTGTGGGTTTTTATTTAAAGCCTTTATTGTGTTAAGGTATGTTCCCTCTAAACCTACTTTGCTGAGGGATTTTATTATGAATAGATATTGTACTTTATCAAATGCTTTTTCTGCATCTGTTGAAATGATCATATAATTTTTATCTTTTTTCTTATTGAAGTGACTATCATGTTTATTGATTTTCAAATACTGAACCATCCTTGCATTCCTGGAATAAATCCCACTTGATAGTGAGAAATGATTTTTTTAACATATTGTTGGATTCTGTTTGAGTAGCAACTATTTTTTTGGTACCAGAAATCATAGTAATGTTTTTATTTAAATGAAAAAAGAAATGAATGTGTTAACTTCTAAAATTTGTTTCTTAAAATTTATTTTGTCTTCCAGGAGTCTGTCTTGAACTATCGTTTAGATCCTCTTGGCATTGTTGATGGTTTTACTGCTGAGGTAGGGGCAAGTGGTATTTTCTGCCCCACACATTTGACTCTTCCAGTTGAAGTGTCATTCTACAGTGTTTCAGATGATAATGCTCCCTCTCCTTATATGGCAAGTATTTTAAAAAATTGTCTCTGTCTGCTAAAATCAACCAATTAAATCGCAAGTGTCTTTAAATTTAAAGAAAGTTAATACTGCATTGTAGTAATACTTGAAAACATAAAGCATTTCCTAAGAGAAAACTGAAGGCTGAATAGAAACAAAAGTACTGACATGTTATCTCACAACTTCTTTCTGAGCTAGCTCTAACAACAAATATCCTCTTTTGCATTTGAGGATCTGCTGAAAATTTACTTGTTTCTATGTGATTAAAAAACATGATAAAACTTTTATTAGTGACACTATGATTTCATATCTTGCTGAATTCAGACAAATTCTCAAGTACTTACTGTATACTCTGGTCCCATAAGTGTTGCCTTCACATGTGATCCTCATTTCAGGAAGATTTAGGTAAAGATTTGGTGAGTTATTAAGTCTTCTGTGAGACTCTTTCACTCTCTTTATGCTGTTTGTTTCAAGACCATTTTTTTTCTAATCCTAGAGTTGTTTAGAATACTAGCTATTTCTGTTTTCCACACTAATGTTCTAGTGGAGAGTAGGATAGCTAAGTAAAAGCACAGTTTTGACCCAATGATCCCATGATTACATCTTTCCCATTTTTTTATTCTGATCACTTGAGATAAAATAAGCCTTTAGCTGCAAAAATGATACTGAGTTTTGGTGCATGTTTGGTATCAGCCCTTTTACAAAAGACAAAGAAAGAGAAGTGGCTAACCCTGCAAGTCTATACATAGTTTACAGTAATGGTCTCAAATAAGGGGTCACATCTGTGTTTTCATGTTAGGTCTTACTTTGAGAAATACAGATTGCTATAGTTATAGAAATATACAGCCCTGGCCTTGCAATTTGAATTTTCTAGCTTCCCACATGGCCCAATTGTTTCCTCTAATATCCTTCTCCACAACCTTCTAGATTTTCAAGAAAG
Source organism: Panthera onca (assembly GCF_046562875.1). Classification (NCBI taxonomy): domain Eukaryota; kingdom Metazoa; phylum Chordata; class Mammalia; order Carnivora; family Felidae; genus Panthera; species Panthera onca. Next base: position 51,580,956 of record NC_138344.1, read on the forward strand.
AACTAAAGGTTGTGAAAAGAGAAATCTATGTAATAGACAACAAAGGAAAGGAAGTTATACATTTTTAGGGACTTAAATATAGCCTACTCATTGTTGGCCCCGTTTGCTTAAGGAAAGTTGTTTTAGCCTTACTCCATTTTAAGAGTAAAATGAAGAGCCTGATCAGTGTTTCATACTTCGAATGAGAAAACATAATGGTGTCTGCTCATTTATTGTAATCTGTCATTAATGTACAAAGCCCCCAGTGACCATTAAGGTGGGTTAGAAACAAGATAAAAGAGTGAATGACTCAAATCAGCTCAAATAAATATTTTTGAGTGAAATTCACAAGGAAGAGAGAATTTGAACTATGCTTTTTAAAGAGTAGAACAGCATTAATCTTGACCTTGGTTGACAACTAAAAAGATAGGATTAAATGATAAAGAGTTTTGTCACTCTCTCTAGAAAGTACACACAAATGGTTATAACTTTTGAATAGATACCAGAAAGAGTATGGAATCAGGTTATTGAGTTGAGTTTGTCTGTCCTTTAAGAATCCCTGACTTACTCAGTTAAGCATCCAACTTCGGCTCAGGCCATAGATCTCAGGGCTTGTGAGTTTGAGCCCAGCATTGGGCTGACAGCCCAGAGCCTGCTTCAGATGCTTTGTCTCCCTCTCTCTGCCCCTCCCCCTCCCTTCCCCTCCCTCCCTCCCTCCCTCTCTCCCTCCCTCTCTCTCTTTCTCTCAAAAATAAACATTAAAGAATCCCTGACTTACTTTTCTTTGATAATATTCTTCAGTAAACTTTCCATTTTGTAATTAAATTTTTTCTAAGTTAGTTTATTCATTAGGAATGGGTTCCTTTTGCAAATGACCCAGTCCAAATCTTAGAACACAAATCTTTCCTACTATAAATTAATAAAATTAATCATATTTATTTAGGGAATCTTATTTACATTCTTGTAGTTTAGTGTGTTTTTAAAGGACTGATCACATTTTGATAATATATATCACAGACCAGCAGAACTGAGATACCAAATTGCTACTTGTTACCTTAGGACCTCTCATCACAAATAATACAAATGACTCACAAAAGATAATATTATGTACAGAAAATTCTGTTTTTGTGATATATAACTGGTACAGGACTTTTAATGAAATAATTCCTTAAAGATTAACTCAAAAAGCCACATGATATCTCTCTCCAATTTGGGTATCACTGGTAAAAATGTTCTCCAACTGTTACATAACAACATGTCACTGTTTAGAAACTATTGAATGGTGGAACCAGGTAGAATGGTCTAAAGAAGGCATGCTAGTGGTAAATTCATGGTACGACTTCAATTATCATCAGATTAACAAGACCATATGTTATCTTTCTCTATTTGTAATTCACCAAATTAAGATAAACTTCTTTCAGTTTTACTTACTGCGTGCATATTCTCTATAGTAGAGTAATTTGTGGAGTTTTTGTGTAAGATTTTAATTCTGTTTATCTTCATCTTTCTTTTCCATCCTTAAATACCAGACAAAATGTATTTTTCTTCTTTATGTTAAATAAAATAACTTTTGGGGCACCTGGGTGGCTCAGTTGGTTAAGCGTTGGCTCAGGGTGGTAGGATTGAACCCCACAATGGACTCTGCACTGACAGAGGAAGGCTGCTTGGGATTTTGTCTCTCTCCCCACCTTTCTCCCTCTCTCTCTGACCCCTCCCCTGCTTGTGCTTTCTCTCTGTCTCAAAATAAATAAATAAACCTTAAAAAAATAAATACAATAAGTACAGTAACTTTTATAGGTAGAAACATGAATATTCTGACCAACTAAAATAAATTTAATTATTAAAAATAATTATTAAATAATTAAGTTATTTAAAATTACAATAATAAATAATAAAATTCCAAATAATTTCCCAATTTCTGTCTAAAATTTGTAATTTGCTAGTGCCCCTACTGATCTTACGTTGCTTAGAGATGGTTGTAAAGTGTTGGCTTAACCTATAAAGTTTTAAAAATACACATACTCTCTTTATAAATTGATTTAATTATTGCTACCATGTTCTGAAAACTATTAGAATTGTATGTATCAAAGGAAATAAGCATAGGCTTGGTAGTAGTAGTTTTTGCCCCACCAGTTTTCTTATACGTATTTAGGGGAAGGAGGCAAGGAAAGAACAGTAATGTATTGCCTATAGCAGTGCGATTATGAAAGGTAGCTATTATTTGGATATATTTTACTTTTTTTTCCTGAAACTAGGAAGAAGAGGGGCATTATATGCCACAGCTTTTTTCACATAAAGCAGATCATAAGAAATTGTTAAAGCTTCATTATTATTTTGGTTAGAGATGCAGTTTGTTAATATGCTGTTTTTATGCTTTAAATGACCACGTGGTAAATCACATTAGACAAGAACAACATATGTCCTTTCAATGCCCATTTCCACAAACATTTCCTAATATTAATATGTTAATTTAACAGTCTAAGGATGGCATTTGATTCACATAGCAGAGTCTGGCTTTCCTTTTCACCTTTGTGCACTTTTTCTTTTTACCCACCAACCCTGGTCTTTCTTACAAATCCAGCAAAAATGTCTGATGGGACAGTCCTGTTTTATATTTACTTCAGTTGACATGTTTGGTCATGTACAATGTAAAATGATGGGATATGAAATGCAGAGCATGCATTTATTCTACTTAACTACTCGAAACTATTTCCCCAGTTAAAACCAATGAAACAGCCCCCTTTCTAAGAATTAAATATCACAGTTACCACCTGTGGTCGTTTGGTCATCTTAGTTCTCCAGAAACTTGCATATATTCAATTCTAGCTTTCCTTGTTTTAATTTATACGTGCTTCCCGTTGTTTGGGTTTCTGTAGTGATTAGAACATCCTTCTCAGAAAATGATGTTCTCCAGTATAGGGAAGTATAGTACTTCTTAAACTTTAATGTACATATGGTATCATCTGGAGGATCTTACAACTACAGCTCTGATTTGATAGATCTAGGGAGAAGCCATAAATTGTGCATTTCTAACAAGTTTGTAGGTGATGCCGATTATGCTGGTCTATCTCTAGTCAGAAATCCATATATGTAATTTAACTCACTGACTAAAGAATTTACTTCACTATTGGCTAAGACTTAGACCCTTCTGCATTCTTTACTTTTTGTATGTCCAAAGAACAATAAATTAGTTGCTTTTTCATTTCTCTCTTTCCACATGATACAAGAAAATAATCCTGTCTTCTAACTGTATTTCCTTTTTAAGGAACTTCTATATTGTATATCTTAATGGAAATTTCGAACAGTGTAATGTTATTTATTTCAACATCTGCAGGAAGAACAGTAAATTGTTTCCTTTTGGGTGGGACCCTCAATATTTCATACTCAGAATGTATCTATTGATGGGAATGTTTTTGCATACAAATAGAATTCTAAAATTTTAGTAGTTACATAATTTATTATACTTATTTTAGCCTTTCATATACATATGCATCAGTTTGTACTCAATTTGTCTTCTTTTATTTCAAGGGTGTGATTACTTTAGAGTCCCTTGGTAAAAGGGGTTATCGAGTACCTCCTTCAGGAACAATACAAGTGGTATGTGTTTTATAGTCTACAATTGCAATAATCATTCTCTCACATACATATAGAACTTAGCCCTTTCTCCTGCTACTGCTGCTGCAACAACTTTGGTAAGTAACAGTGGGGCTGCAGCTTTCTTTGGAGTTTCCCTGCTCTCTGCCCCAGGAATGGCCATGTGGGGACCTCCATAAAAGGAAAACATTAATAATCTAATCAAGGTGAATGCTTTAGAAAAATAGTATATGACAGTTTACGTAACTTAAATAGAGCTGTTTTCAATGTAATTAGAACTTTACTAGTTCCTTCTATTTAATATAGTTAGTCAGACTGAGATTGACCTATTTAAAAGGAAACCTCAAATGCTAGTATTGCTTTGGCAGGAAAACTTGGGAAACAAAATTATATTATCCCTGGTGTAATAATTTCTAAATTAACCTACTAAAATGGTTACACCAAGTAGAAATGTAGTCTGACAGATGTGAGGGCAGAGAAAGCATCTTTCCTTTTGGTGTAGCTGTTGATCTAGTTTTGGCTCAGGAGAATTCCTTGAGCCCAAAGCAATCCTTCATCATCGTTGGTCTTGGTTTTTCAGAAGAGTAATTTGATATCAAGACCAGTTTACAATTGGGTTCATCTCTAAGTCAGACCCAGGATAATCTTACATGCCCAAAAGTATATTATAAAGCTGGCTCTAGCAGACTGACAAGAATCTAACTGATATTTGTCAGTTATACCTCAAGAAAGTTGAAATTAAAAAAAAAAAAACCAAAAAGTCTAGCTAAGTTCCTTATACTCAGGATCTGGTCTAATTCAACAAGCCTTTTTATGCCTTTTGGCCTCAATGTGATCAATGCTTCACCAGACCACTTTTACTCATCACTATTGTTCAAATACAGCAAGGAGTTTTCTGTACATTTGCTTAGTTCACATCACACAGGGATGAAACATGGTATTATGTGATACATTTGTGTGCAATATATATATTGCAATATATATATATAATTTCACTGAGGAAGAATCATTGCATATTAAAGTAAGACTTTTATGTTAAATGGATTTCTTGAACTAAAAAGAGTGATAATCATCTTGTTTTCTTGCCCTTGGCTATGTAGTTCATGTGAAAGCATGGAAAAGCTAGCTATCAGTTGTCATAATAATGAGGCATAAATCCCAAGGCAGCACGTTCATACCCCTTTGTTTGAGGACTACCAACTTTAATGATTAATTTTAAATCTGAAATTTAGGTGTGTCTTTCATTCCTTATATAGTTTAATTATTTATAAACATGGTTTGAACTTTTAGCTTGCTAGTTGTTGTGGTTGTTGAATGTATTAGCCTTAATCTTAAGACTCACTAGATTTCAAAAGTTGGATCATAATATTGATATATTTCTCATTTTGATTCAGTGAGTGATGTCCAGTGCCACGGATGAGCTTCTGAAAGCACGGGCACCAAGTTACCTATTGATGTGTTGGTAATTTGGTTAAAGTCAGATCAGCAGCTTGGGATCTTGTTTAAAAATTAGTACTTTAAAAAATAATATTCCTCTGGTTATTAATAGCCAAGTATCAATTGAATTTAATTCAGTCTTAACTAAGGATACATATTTTGGTCTATTATAATATTGATGATTTTACACTACAGTTTTCGAAACGAATCCAACTGTGAGAACATGAAGTATTATTTAGTCTACTTGGTAACTAATAATACACCTTATTTTCTAAACTTGGAAAAATTTCCAAATAAGAAAAAGTCTCTTTTTTTAGAACATGTTTTTAATTTTATAGTAACTATACATACCTAGTATACCAAAAAGTCTAGTTTTACCTAGCTTTTTATTTTAAAACAATTTCTATTTACTTATGATCAAAATGTGATGAAAATTAACATTCTGTTTTGAGTACTTTGGGGTTGACACACTTTAATAAAGCTAATGTTTGAAATAAGTGAACTGGAATTTTTTAATCCAGTAAGGGTGTATTTTGCCTACTTTAGTGGAAGCATTTGTAAAAATCTGAACAAAGAGTAAAAGTTTATATTGTCTAATATGAAATTTGTGACTAAAGATTTTGATTTGTTACAGGAAATAAATTGAACCATTTTTTAAAATAGTGATTATCTTTTCATAAACTTATAAAATGTTATTAACTTTAGTTCCCAAAACTAAATTATATCCAGTGGGATTAACTTCTTATTAAAAAGTCTATTTTATTATTGGCACAATTATTTTGCATCAACTCAATAAATCACTTTTTTAAGAATAATTTTTATATTGTTTCTTCAGACCTTATTTAACCCTAATAAGACTGTGGTGAAGATGTTTGTTGTGATATATGACTTACGAGATATGCCAGCTAATCATCAGACATTCCTACGACAAAGAACTTTTTCTGTACCTGTTAAACAAGAAATGAAGAGAAGTGTTAATAAAGAGAACATCCGACATACAGAAGAACGGTTATTGCGCTACCTCATACATCTGAGGTAATGTTTCAAATAAATATGAAAACATGTTACTTCAGAAGAACAACTCCAAATTTTTTTGTTTATTTTAACATGTGTCACTCTAGACCAGTGCCCCCTTGGAATTTGCTTACTTTGGAAACTTTTCATATGCCAAGATGCAGAAAACACAGAGCATATCTTCCTTCATTCATTGTTACTTGTTGAATTAAGGAAGTTTTCATTTATAGCTATGTAATGTAAAATATTTTATATCAAAACAAATTCTGACATATCTGGGGCAGTGAAGCACATTTTCTAAATCAATGCTGTTCAATGGAATTGTAATACGGGGGCGCCTGGCTGGGTCAGTCTGTAGAGCATGGATGACACTCTTGATCTCAGGGTTGTGAGTTCGAGCCTAATGTTGGGTGTAGAGATTACTTAAAAATAAAATCTTAAAAATATTGTAATATGAACTGTATATGTAGTTCTGTATTTTCTAGTAGCCACATTAAAAAAAAAAAAAAGTTGTTAAGAGGGGTGCCTGGGGGGCTCAGTTGGTTAAATGTCTGACTTCGGCTCAGGTCATGATCCCATGGTTCATGAGTTCAAGTCCCCCGTTGGGTTCTGTGCTGACAGCTTGGAGCCTGCTTTGGGTTCTGGGTGTCCCTCTCTCTGTGCCTCCTGCTTGTGCCCTGTCTCTCTCTCTCTCAATAATAAATAAGTATTTAAAAAATTTAAAAATAATAAAAATAAAGTGATAGAAAAAAATAAGAAACAGGAAAGATTGGGGTGCCTGAATGGCTCTGTCAGTTGAGTGTCCAACCTTGATTTCAGTTCAGGTCATGATCCCAGGGGTCATGGGATCAAGCCCTGCATCAGGCTGCTGCTCAGCACAGCATGGAGCCACCTAATAATCTCTGTCTCTCTCTCCCTCTCCCTCTCCCTCTCCCTCTCTACCCCCATTTCCCCACTCACACTCTCTCTGAAATAAAAAAATTTTAAAAAAGGAAACAGGAAAGATTAATATATTTCCTTTAACCCAACATACCCAAATGTTGTAATTTGAATATATAATCAACATAAAAATTATGAATGAGTTATTCTATGTTCTTTTATTGCACTAAATATTTGAAATCAAGTATAGGTTTTATACTAACAGGGCAACTCAGTTTGAACTAGCCACATTTCAAGTGCTCAGTAGCCACATGTCGCTAGTGGCTACTGTATCGGGCAGGGAAGTTTTTAACCCTCATTTATTCATTCAACAAATATTTATGTGTTGAGTATGTTTCTGGGTACTAGGGAACAGCAGTGTGAAAATCTCTTTTCTCATAGAGTTTATATTCTGGTAATTCCATCAGAAATACCTTTCCTCTAACTTGTACTACCCAGGTCACAGCACTAGATTTTGAAAAACCATTTGTTTGTCCTTGAGGTCTATGTTGCCAGTATCCTGAGGTAAGGTTGTGGCCCTGAAATCCTAGTGCAGTTCTCAGGCAATGAGCAAATCTGTTGGTTGGGAGAGAGCTGAATAGTCTTTTGCCTGTAACTTTGTTCTTGGTAATTTTCAGATGCTATTTATAGTAAGTTCTTAACCACATCAGTGACAGTAATTCATTTTAGCCTAACTCCTTACTTCAAAGATCCTATTCATGAGGAGGAGGCACCTCTCATCCAGGGTGCAGGCAGAAGACCTCTTTAATCTGCTGCTAATGGTGACTGCCAGCTTTTTTTCAAGAGATCTGCCTTGTGGTCATCAGGAGTACATGAAGACAGAGCTGTCCACTTAACCCCATACTTGAAAAAGTCTATTAATGGGTTCCCACATAGTATTGCTTATCCTGGGGTCTTCTGTCTGGTGTTCTACATGCTAAGGACATGTTGAACTGGAGCAATGTTTTTAAACCCAACTCTACACTACCTGACATGAGCCTAATGTGAAATGTATACAGATTGTGAAAATGAAAATCTGAAAACAGACTCTGAAGACTTTTTTAAAAAGAGAAATGGTATGAAATAGCAGACTATAAGAATAGATCCCAGCCCAAGCTAGGATAAGATTCAACTCTCTCTAAACTTCCATTCGATACCATTCCTCTTGAAGTTTAACCGCCATAAATAACCAACATTCTCAAAAGTAAACATGAACTACCCCAGCTTTTATATAATCCCCACAGAGTGATTAGATACTTTAAATGCTGTAAAGAAACCTCTTTGGGAAGTATACCATATATATGTATGAGTATGGTATACTTCCCAAAGCTCTCATTTTTCTCCTTCAGATTGAGAAGGTGAAAAAACTTCAGACAGATTGAAAGAGTGAGCTGGCATTCAGCTCACATAAAACTGGCCACCAGATTTTTCAGCTAATTTAGGAGTAAAATTCATAAACCCAAAGAGTATTTCTGCTATGCAAAGGGTAAACCAGAGAGATTAGCACAAAAGGATATGTTTGACTGTCTGCCAGATAAGTTTATATGACAAAAGACTCCAGCACCCTGTATTATGTTATAGGTATTAGCAGGGAATAGATACAGTTCCATATACAGTATTGATAACCATTTTCATTTCACTACAAATTTTTGTCTTTTTAATGATGATTAGGCTTTATTAGCTAGCCATTACTGATGATAGGAGTAATTGTCCTCAATAGTTGATTATTTTCTGTGGTGACTTCTCAAGTGTGGAATCCATTTTAATGTACTCACAATTGGGGGAGGACAAGTTATATGAAATAAGGCAGTCTGTGTGACTGAAAGATGCTAGGGCTGCAAAGCCCAAAAGTAGTATAATTGACTGATATGAACTGAAACTTGACATTGTAGATAAGGGAAAGTGCATGTGTTATGGTGTCAGAGATTTAAAAAAAAAGGATCACATGTGAAACAAGCTTTATAGAAATAAGAAACATCTCTGGGGCACCTGGCTGGTTCAGTCAGAGGAACATGTGACTCTTGATCTCAGGGTCATGAGTTTGAACCCCACATGGGATGTAGAGATTATGTAAATAAAAAAATACCTCTGACATTGTAAGAAGGAAAGGGAGTATGGGATGTTTAGGGAATAGTAAGGAAGAGGCACTTAAATAGCAGCACATACTTTAGCAATGTAAGACTAAGTATCTTGTTAAACAGTTACTCTTAATATTGGTAGCAAGACTCCTTCTTGTTTTCAAAATTTACTGAACTTTATTTTAAAGACTCATTCCCTGAAATAATGCATCTTTTTGTTTGTTTAGGTTCCAGAGTTCTAAATCTGGAAAGATCTACCTCCATAGAGATGTACGGCTCCTGTTCTCTAGAAAGTCAATGGAAGTTGATAGCGGTGCTGCGTATGAACTCAAATCTTACACTGAATCGCCAACAAACCCTCAGTTTTCACCAAGATGTTGATAAGGAGTGACAATTTAAAGCGTTCGCTCAGTACCCAAGTTTGAAAGTAAAAATTAGCATAGAACGGAGTGCACCAATTAACATCCAGGAGGGTGGATCCTCTCCTGTTATCCTGGACCAGTTTTTATTAAAGGATTCCTGGAATGAGATCCACATATTCCAAGTAGACTGGAAACACTCATGTCCTAATCCATTTTGTACTGTTGAAACCACTTCATTGGACATGTTGCAATAGCAACCCCCCCCCTTCCCCAATTAGATTAGTGTTTACACATTTTATTTCTCAGTTATTTAATATTTAATGTTTTCCTTAATACTCAAGTGATGTTTGTCTCTAGTGTTCTAATGTAGCACAAATCCTATGTAAAATCATACTATGTATTTTTGACATTAATGTTGAAATCCAAAATATATGCACAAGTCTTTAATTTTGTGTGTGATGTGTTTTAAGTACTATTCATTTAATTTATTGAAAATGAGAATGAAATGTTGAGCTTCTTTAAGATTAACGCACTATGCAAGCATGTGTACTTTTTATATCTCCAAGGTTTAGTTTTTACAATATCCCATCCTGGTTGCTATCTCACATACTAGTCCTGTAACATGCTGTTTTTGGCAGTGCAACGTGGACTAAGCTGCTTCACGTTCCCTTTGCAAATTCAGATCATTATGCCCATTCATATTCCTTCTAGAACTCCTTACTCCCAAAACAGTTCTATTTTTCCTTAATTGCTACTACAGAAGCTTTACATTAAATTGCTGTCCCATGCTAGATAACTTTTGCAAATTGTTAAAAAAATATGTACTTTGAAAACAAATTAATATTTATATTGTAAATATACGCAAAAACAAAGAAACGTGTATTTGGCTTTTATTTTTAGATGAGATCTTTATGTGATTAACTGAATTTCTGATAACCATCAGACAGTTTCCATTCTAGCTTTACAGCTGACAAGAGGGGAAGGAAGATGTCTTGAGCCTCTTCCCCAAAGAAATTTATCATGTTCTTGCTCAGGGTCACAATAGGAAAACCACTGAGGAAGGGAATTAATTGAGTGCATCAAAAGCCCTCCTTCCATCCCCATAAAAAGAAGGATGGTTTTAGATGTTTGTGCAGGGACAGTGGACAACAGCAGATCAGATAACAAGGCACAGATACTGGGAATGCTGGTACAAAGCAACAAGTGCAGGTTAGAGAATACATACTACTCAAGTAGGCCACACCAAGAGACCGGGGAGTCAAAGATCAGGTGAGCGCTTTGGAATTTTGGAGATGAGAAGGTCCTTATATTGGGATGCAGATAATGGATAGACTATTCAAGGGAAATCAGACCAGTGATGAGTATGTGACTGCAGGCTGTGGGGTGGCCAGCAAGAAGCCTCTTATAAATAACTTTTAAAATACTTGCTGGGGCATCTGGTGTCTCCGTCACTTGAGCATCCGACTTTTGACTTTGGCTCAGGTCATAATCCCAGGTGTGGGATTGAGCCCACATCCAGCTCCCTGCTGAGCATGGAGTCTACTCCCCCCCTCCCCCGCCCCCCCGCTTGTGCATTCTCTTTCTCTTAAGTAAATAAATAAATAAAATACCAGCTCAAGGAGAAAAGGCCACTTACATTCCATAAAGCTAAAAAAAAGTTTTCGGTGGCACACATTTTTGAAGACTTATTCTTGATTTTCAGGCTGTGAAAACAACATGGAATTAGGACCCAAAATGTTGGGATTGTAATTCTAGCTCTAATAGCATCTGATGGGACTGACTCCAGGAATCCTCTAACCTTTCTGGGTCTGTGTGAGAGAATGAGAGTATTGATAATATGCCTTCTTAAATTGTCATATGATTTTTGGAATTGGCATTCCAATATATGTATCTAGACTTACTCATTTGACCAAAGTAAATATTGACAATTTTGAATGAAACTTGGAAAACACCAAGTAGTTAAACCATCAAAATGCTTTAAAAAAAAAAAAAGTTATTCTTTGACCTCTCCAGTAATCCAAAAATTAGTAATATATGTTGATTAGAGGTGTCTTCTTATGTGGATACCTCACTGTAACCTTTCTAGAATTACTGCTAGTACATGGTTTTTCTTGTTTCTGGGTATTTTAAAGGAAATTTCAAGAACATGATTGCAACATCTGGTTGCATCCTGTGCCCTTCCTGGCAAGGGAAACATGCTGGCATTTTGTCCTTCTTCTTAGGGTCTTTTATGCCCATGTTTTTTCCACTTGAGGTATGGTGACCAAGTACAAATCTGCTCTCCCTTGCCCTGGCACTATCTCTATTGTAATAGTTCTTTTCCTACCTGTCTTTTGTCACAGGCAGAGTCTTTACCACTCTTGCCATATCACGCCTCTTTGTATTCATAGACCATGTCACTAGATTGAGTGTTGGCATGCAGGTAAAGATACCAGCAGACAACCTGTCCACCCGTGGTAGGTAATGGGGATCTCCTCATTTACCACAGGCTCACTTGACAGTTCTGCACTCTAACCCAATAAGTCATACTAATAATTTGCTTTGAAAAAGAACTCCAAGTCACAACCTGCAGAAAGTCCTTGGGAATTTTCTTATCAGATGAGAATTAAAAATAGTGATGAAATGGGTGGGGACTGAATGGAAGGCATCCAAAAGAAGATTCCTTCTTCCTGCCATTTCCCCAGACCAGGTCTTTGTCATTCCCAGCCCGAAAGAAAGGAAAGCATTTCTCTTTCAAGGCTTCGTTCTAAGGATCTTCACTCTTACTTAGGTTTGTGAATCAAGTGGTGATCCTTTTTCAAACTTAATTTTAAAAATTCATGCAATATATGTTCATTATAAAAATTTTCACACTACATAATTATGTAAACATGAAAGTCCCTTTCTCTGTTCACCCTTGTAGCTATCATTTTACAGAGGTGGTCACTGTTAAACTTTTGTTATTTGACACCCCATATGGTCTACTGGATCTAGGAATACAGTGTCAGTCTAGATGGGAAGAAGGCTTTTCATAATGGTCGGAATTCATTCTCAATTCCTAAAACTATATGTGCATTGGAATCAGCCCCTTTTACTCTATCATGGATCATCTATGAAAAAGGTGTCCTTTCTAAAAATTTTTATTATGGAAGTACAGTTGACGATATGTATTTTAAACTTGGACACTGGGAGGAGGAAGAGAACATGTGAATGCCTACTATGTGCCAGGCACTGTAAACAATTTATATGTTATTTAATACTTACAGCCATACTGCAGAGAGTATAGATATTCTATAATGAAAGAAAAGGAAGCTTGAAGAGCTTGCCCAGAGTCTCACTGTTAGTAGAAGAATCAGGAATCAAATCTGAGTTAAAGCTTATGTCTTTTCTACCCTACTACATGGGCATTTTGCCTCTTTTTCCATTCTTTCCACTAGTATTTATGGCCTGGCATAGAATATATTTTTCATCAATATTCTTGGCAATACAGCTTATAATATGTGTGTGATAAGTGACATATATAAGGCATGCCTATTAATCATTGTGGGGGGCGGGGAGGGGGAAGACTTAAAAAGACTTCAGGAAGGAAGGAAGGAATGTCCTAAACCAACTCAGAGGCCATCCAACTTAGTATACTGTCAGGAGGCACTCAAGTTAAGGGAAAGTTTAGAAATACATTGTGGCAAATATTTTATGAGATTTAAAATGTTGAAAGTTTGTGAAGTCTCTTCTAGACCCCACTGTTCATCATTATTTTAAATTCATTCAAAATTTTCCTGTCTGAATTTTCAATTCATATAAAGATCTCTCATCTCAGTCCCTAGAGAAGTGGCATCCTCCAATTTCTAAGTTCCATTGCCAGTACTCAAGTGGTTGAAACTGCTCTCTATAGTTATCTGGCCTGTATTACCTATTCAGGTAATCTTTGTTCCCTGGGCTTAGCTCTCAGAAATCACCATTTATCCTCAGGGGTTGTGGTACTCAGTGGCTCAGTTGACTTCCCAAAAGTATCTTCCAGGCTCTTCCTATAGCGTCCTTTTATTAAAAATATATTCTGTTCTTGGGGCACCTAGCTGGCTTGGTCAGTAGAGTATGCAACTCTTGATCTCAGGGTTAAGTTTGAGCCCCACACTGGGTATAGAGATTACTTAAAAATAACATCTTTAAAAAAATAAGCTGGTGCCACCTTCCTCGAGGATACCTGGGCTAAGGAACCAGTGCCAGTTGCATCCTTCACTAAGGAGGCCTCGCTACAATTCTGCCCATCCTTAGCCCCTTCATCAAATATGCCACCATAATTGACCAGGCCACATCCTACAACTATCCAGTGCCCCTCTGAGATGATGGGGACATGCCTGACGTGCCCAGCCACCCCCAGGACCCCAAGATCCAAGCCTGGAGTGGCTGAAGAAATTGTGAGCACTGCTGGTGACATAGAGGAGGCCACCTCCCCTCTGGCCAATAAAATGCAAAACGCAGCCACAAGGGGGTAAATGTATTCTGTTCTTGATCCTTGCTGCAATCTCAGCAACGATGTAGGTGGATTTCCTCTCTCAGCTGCTTGAGGAATGGATGTGGTGGAACATTATTTCCTTGACTCGTACAAACTCTTGGGCTAGTGCACCTAAGCCTCTAAAAGACCTCTGGTCTTTTTAAAGCTTTTTTACACCTACCAAGTTCCAAGCCTGAAAAATCTTGTGCAGGTGTGGATCAGAATCACCAGGGGAGCTTTGATTAAACATGAATACTTGAACCTTGCCTCAGACCTAATGAGGATCTCTGTTAATATGGTTTTTCAGTGATTCTAATCCCTGTGGCTAATTTAATTAATTAAATGATATAAAATTTAAAATTCAGTTTCTCAGTTGTACTAGTCACATTTTAAATGCTTGATAGTCAAGGGGGCCTGGGCGGCTCAGTCGGTTAAGTGGCCGACTTCGGCTCAGGTCATGATCTCCCGGTCCGTGAGTTCAAGCCCTGTGTCGGGCTCTGTGCTGACAGCTCAGAGCCTGGAGCCTGTTTCAGATTCTGTGTCTCCCTCTCTCTGACCCTCCCCCGTTCATGCTCTGTGTCTCTCTGTCTCAAAAATAAAATAAAACGTTAACAACAACAAAAAAATGCTTGATAGTCAAATATGGGTAGTAGCAATTGTATTGGTAGCATAGACAGAGAATATTTCCATCATCACGAAAGTTGTATTGCATAGCACTGATCTGGAATACATAGATGGCAGCTGAACCTATGAGGTGGAAGTGATCTGGAGAGTGTAAACTTGAAAAAGAAGGGATCCAAGGATAGAACTGTTACGATCCTCCCTTTAAGAGGCAGGAAAAGGGGTGTCAGGGTGGTTCAGTTGGCTAAGCATCTGACTCTTGGTTTTGACTCAGGTCATGATCTTGCAGCTTGTGGGTTCAAGCAGCTCAGAGCCTGTTTGGGATTCTCTCTCTCTTTCTCTTCTCTCTCTCTCTCTCTCTCTGCCCCTCCCCTGCTCTCAAAAAATAAACAAACTTAATAAAAAGAAAGAGGCAAGTAAAGACTCAACAAAGGAGATTAAGAGGAGATGGCCAGAGAAGTAGGAGAGAATAAGAGAGTAGTATCCTAGAGGTCAAGAGAAAAAAGTTTTGAAAAACAGGATTCTGGTGATTAGTGTGCAATTTTAAACATTAAGGTACATGTTTAATTAACATTAAGGTACAAGGTTAATGATGCAGGGGAGTGTTACCTGGGGAAGCATGGCTTCTCACGTCCCCACAATGGGGCACTGACCTTTGTAAATTCCCCATTGACCAAAGTCTCCCTCCCAGAAATTCAATTTTGCCCTCACGTGCATGTCACTATCTTTCAGGAACAGAATCTCTTTATCCAAGATCACATATACTAATTTTTTTTTATATATGGGTGTCTCAGATTTTAACTCAAGCTCGCAAATATATTGATGTAGGATATATACCAGAATGCCAATTTATTAATAAAAATACAACTGTTAGACACTTCAGTTAGCCTAACTAGTTAATTCTCCTTTCTCCCTATTGTTTGACATGAAGGGAAGGCAAATTTTCAGTAGGTTGTTTTGTGAGTATGGAATGAGAACAAATAGTTGATCTTAAGAAGTTTCTCAGCTGCCCACTTAAAGCACTCTCAAGGGATATCTTTGTCAAAGAGTTGGCATCTTGAATTCTCATATTTCAGGTACTTGCTTGCCTGACAAACTTCTTCCTTCTTTTCTCCAAAAGGAGTGCAGTATCACACTTGGATTTTCAAGTTGCAATCCCCATGCAATTCTTCCTGTCTGAAATTCTTCCTAGGAAACTGGTTCTTTTGATGGTTTCCAAATTCCCGCAGGATTGCCTTCATTACCCGCTGCTTTTTACTAGTTTAACTCTTAGAAGGCAACTTTTTCCAAGTTTCTGATAAACTCTTCATTGGAACCACCCTGTACAGTATTGCCGGTAGCTATCCAGATGTTAATTATAATGAGGATTAAATGTAAAGCCAACAGATTTGGTAGTTAAAGTCATTGGAATAGTTTGGTGTCAGGGGTTTCAGTCAAGTTGTGGGAGTGGACCTCCGGGAGTAGACAAATGAATGGAATTTGAATTCTTTCGGCAGATATTTATTTAACATCTAGGAAATGCTGGGCTCTGGGAGTGCAACATAAGCAAATATGGACGAGGTCCCTGTCCTGATGTGGCTTATTTGAGCAGGAAAGGTGTCATTAATATTCATATGTCTAATGGTACAGCGTGTGTTGCTGAAGATACAGACATGTGAAGACATTTAAGAAGTGGATCTGACCTAGGGTAGGGGCTCAAGAAAAGCCTGAGGCAATGACATAGAATTTGGGATGTGAAAGATGAATATGGTTAAGTAGGAAAAAGGGAAAGGGAAACGGGAAGAGGCTTGTGGAGGGAAGGAGCACAGAGCTTTGAAGCGCCCCCCAAAAAAGCATGCGTGGCTACACTGCGGGGAGCGAGGAAGAGAACAGGGGAAGGCGAGTCCGGGAAAGTAAAAATAGTAAATCTCCCGGAATACGCAGAAAAGGGCGGGGAGAGGCGGCTCCACTTATAAACTACAATTCCCAGGAAGCATCTGCCAGACGGATGTGAGGTGAGGTGCGAGCCGCGACCTTTGAAGGAAGAAAGGAAGTGCTTCGGCGTCGCAGAGTCGGACAAGCGGGGTAAGGTAGGTAGGGGCGCGGTGCGGGACGGGCGGCTGGGGCGCGGCGGGCTGCAGTGGCCGCCGAGCGCCGCGAGGCTCCGTGTCGTCATAAGGCGGCGGCCATTTTCCCGGGCGGAGGCTGCCCGAACGGGCGCTCGGAGAGCGGGGGCGGGCGGGCCTGAGGCGGTGCGGCGGCCGGGCGGCCTCGGCCTCCCGGTAATCGCGTCTTCTCCCGGCGTCTCGTTTGCAGAGGGAGCACTATGTCCGCGGAAGTCCCCGAGGCAGCCTCCGCGGAGGAGCAGAAGGTGAGTGTGCACGGCGAGCGGTCCCGGGGGCTCGGAAGGCCCAGAGGCGAGCCTTCTGCGGGCCGGGCCTGCCGGGTGGCCTGCTCCCGCCGCGTGCGGAGGGGCGCGCCCCGAGTCGGCCCGCGGGTTCCTGGTGGAGAGAGCTGGAGCTGCCTGGACGCCTCCGCCGTGAGGGCCGAGCTCTCCCAGACCTGCCGCCAGCCGTAACTCTGGTGATTAGCGCCCGCGTGGTGGGAGTTTGAGCATTGTCCGAGTCTTGGCCGAGATTTGCCTTTTCTCAGCGCCTCGGTGTGTCGCCTTTTTCCTTACGCTCGACTGTACATATGAGCCCAGGACTCCCGTTTTTGTGGTGGAACCTAAGTTTTTCCATGAGCCTCACTTAACGTAGGAAGTCTTATTTTTCCGTGAAGAACGAACTCTTCCCAACTACTGGTATTGTCGGCATGCTTTTAACTCCAAAGGCGTATCTCGTGTTCGGGTGGCGAGTTAGACCAGGGTTGGCGTTTCCGATCCCGTCCTTGTTTGCCGCGTAACCTTGGCCAGTCGCTAAACTCTTCAAGTTTTCAATCTTCTCATTTGTAAAATAATGCTGATAACACTTGCTTTGTAAAGTTGTTGTGAGGCTTAAATGACGTGGGTAACTTACAATATTTAGCGCAGTGTGTGCTCAGAAATGTGAGCCACTGGGATCCGCATATGGTACTTAACTGAAAACCAAAAGCTTGGAATTGAAAATTTTTTACCAATTTAGTTGACCTGGATTTTTGTAGCAACAGGAATATTTTGTACACTTACTTCTAACATCCTTCAGATGTAGGAAAATAATCCACAAATCAGTATGATTCAAATTACGAATGTTAAGACTTTGTTTCGTCTGTGCTAGTTCTTGCCCCTTCCACCATTATTATTTCTGCTGCCTTGCCCTCCTTGGTACTTGTGGCTGGCCTACAAAGGCCCATATATTGTTTCTTAAATTGTTTATGGAGAGTTGCCAGCACCTTTTCTTGAAAAGTCAGACGGCATTATTATAAATAGAATTTGGTCTAGTAATTGGACTTTGTAAGGGCTCCTTCTGCTTCATGTTCTCCTCATGCTCCTAAACAGGTTAGAAATTTGATTAGTGTATTAGTGTTCTAAACCCACTCCATATGTTCTTAAGCATGGTAACTTTTCTTCAGTTGAATGATTCTGTTACGTTACTTGTAAATATTAAAAAAAAAAAAAAAAAAGAAAACTGCGTAGGTAGTAGGCCAAGTTACCATATTATTCAGGGATATTCCAATGAAGATTATGTTTGGTATTTTTCCCACTTTACAAAAACATGGACTTCTAGAACAGAAATACAGTTTAAAGATTACAATCCTAACTATAACATGAAATATCATTTATTTATTGAAAAACGTTTATTGTGTTCATAATTGCTTGGGATTTAAGAACCCCCCAAAACAACAAACCCATGTGTGTGGTGTCTTGTCCTAAACACTGACATCAACTTCGGTTTTGACTTCTGATGTACCGTGGTGTGCTATGTAGTTTCCTTTTATGAGATTTTTAGTGTGTTGCCAAAGTATAAAGTGTTGATTTCTACCGGGTAAATGCTTTTATTTGAAACAACCTCATATCAGGTTTAACAATATTAAACATGTATTGAATGTTTTCATAAAGGTCTACATTAAAATTTTAACTCAAGTCCTTTTGTTTTAGGTCTGTTGTCATTAATACCAAAGTGGGTTGGTAATATAATGTCCCTTCTTGAATTAGGGATTGGCTGTAGATGTTAAGTGTCCCGTAGCATGGATACCATCCCTAAACATGAGGAGAATGTGCAGAGTCACTTCTGTGTTCCTATGGGCCAAATCACCTGTTTCTTCTATTTTGGAAGAATAGCTAGATGACTTAAAAAATTGGATTATTCTCTGTGTACCCAGTTGACCTTTCAATTAAAGCCAAAGCATTCAGCTAAAACACCTTTATAATTTTACGGTACGTTGGCCTGTTGCCTGTGAAAAATTAACATAAAGAGATGAGACTGCATGGAGTAAGGGCTAAGTCACTATTTCTTTGAGAAGCGCAGGGCCCTTGTTAAGAGAAGAAAAACTGTATGGGCCACTTTTTTTTATTGGGATATTAAATATGTATAAACATGAAAATAAGTATAAACATACCTCTTTAACACTGCTTTAAAATTAAAACACGGATGGGGCTCCTTCATGGCTCAGTCAGTTGAGCATCTCACTTAAGCTCAGGTCATGATCTCACAGTTCCTGAGCTCAAGCCCCATGTCTAGCTTTGTGCTGATAAGTGTAGAGCCTACTTTGGATTCTCTGTCTTCTCTGTCTCCTCCTCTCTGTCTACCCCTCACCTGCATGTGTGCCTGCGAGCTCGCGCGCTCGCTCTCTCTCTCTCTCTCTCTCTCTCTCTCTCTCTCGAAAATAAACACACATTGAGGTGCCTGGATGCTCATTCAGTTAAGCGTCTGACTTGGTTTTGGCTCAGGCCATGATCTCACTGTTCTGGGTTCAAGCCCTGTGTGGTGCTCCTCGCTGGCAGTGCAGAGCCTTTTTGGGATTCTGTCTCTGGCCTTCTCTCTCTGCCCCTCCCCTGCTTGCTCACACTGTCTCTCAAAAAATGAACAAAAATATTAAAAAAATTAGGCACCCGGTTGGCTTCGTTGGTGGAGCATGCGACTCTTGATCTTGGGGTCGTGAGTTCGAGCCCTCATTGGACAGAGATTACTTAAAATTTATTTTAGATTAAACAAATCAAATACAAACAAAATTAGTGTGAATTATCCATTGTGGCATAGTATTTTGCTGAAAGTAAATTTCCAACGTATTGAGAATGTGGTAGCAGTTGTTACAGGCAGGGCATTTTGAGTTTGGCAAGTTAACGCTTCCCTAGGTCATGTGATGACTCAGTTGTCCTTTTTTTTTTTAATGTTTATTTTTGAAAGACAAGAGAGGGAATGTGAGTGGGGGAGGGGCAGAGTGAAGAAACGCAGAATCCAAATCCAAAGCAGGTTCCAGGCTCTGTGCTGACTCCCACATGGGGCTCAAACTCACTAACCAGTGAGATCATGACCTGAGCCAAAATTGGGCACTTAACTGACCAAGCCACCCAGGCACCCCTCACTTGTCCTTTTTAAGAGTAATCTGTGTGATCATTTAATTCTAGGATCAAAAATATATCATTTACATTTTAAATTCAGCTCTGTTCTTTTCTCACTCTTCTGGACAATTGGAGTACTGCTCAGTCTCCTTCATAAATGAAAGCTGAAATGGAAATCATGTAGCACTTAGATATGAGATGGCAATTCATATGTGCTGGTATATACTTAAACTTTTTCCTTCTGGATTATCACTGAAGTGAAAACAAAACATTAAAAAAATTTTAGCAGAGACCTCATGGATCTATCACCTGTGAATTCCACTAAGCTCAGTCAGACAGGTGTACACTCTTGTCCTGGGGTGAGAAGAGGCATAGTGATGACTTAAAACACATAATTCTATTTTCATTGTGAACGTCTTAAAGTCATGGACCCTTCTTTATCTATCTTTTCTCCCATTGCTCCTATCTAACCTGATTCATTCCACTCATTTCATTGTTCAGAAAATACTGGTTGAATGAATTTTTCTCAGAATTTTTCATTTGAAACCATTGCCAAAGTACTATCTAATACAAATGACAAAGCTTGTACTGCAGTTTGAAAGAGGGAAGAATAGACTATAGTAATATAAAAACCTTTGTTTAGACCCAATTAAGAAATCTGAGTGAGAATAAAGAAACGTGTGTGTGTGTGTATGTGTGTGTATGTGTATTACTGCTTTTAAGTTTAAAAAAATTTTTTTTAATATTTTTGAGAGATAGAGACCGGGCATGAGTGTGGGAGGGGCAGGGGAGAAGGAGACCCAGAATCTGAAACAGTCTCTAGGCTCAGAGCTGCACAGAGCCTGAAATGGGGCTTAAACCCACAAACTGTGAGATCTTGACCTGAGCTGAAGTCAGACGCCCAACCGACTGAGCCACCCAGGTGCCCCCCAGTGGTGTTTTTTTTGTTTTTTTGGTTTTTTTTTTTCAGTTTATTTATTTTAAGAGAGAGAGAGCGCACAAGCAGGGGAGGGGCAGAGAAAAGGAGAGACAATTCCAATCAGGCTCTGCACCATCATTGCAGAGCCTGACATGGGGCTCAAACCCACAAACTGTGAGATCATGACCTGGGCTGAGATCAAAAGTTGGACGCTTAACCGACTGTGCTGCCCAAGCGCCCCCACTTATAAGTTTCTTAAAAAGAAGATCTGAAGAGCAGGTTTTCTAGAGATTTAATTACAATATTGATCAAATTAAGTTAGTAAGATGTCTTGGAAGAAGCTAACTGAAGTGGGGCTCTCAACTGAAACATTTTTGTCAGTTTAAAAGATAATGCTTGGTGCTTTTGTGAGTAGTGGAAAAGGAAGAGAACTATTACATCCATACATCATCACTAAAGAGTGGGTACAAACTGCTTTCCCATTTTCCCAGTTTTTAAAAAATTGCAGTTAGTATTGACATTTTCAATTTTAACACCACCTTTGGTAACTAAAAGGCTTAAGAGTGTTTTGTTTTTTTTTTTAATGTTATTTTATTTATTTTGAGAGACTGAGAGCAGTGGAGGGGCACAGAGAGAGGGAGAATCCCAAGCAGTCTCCGTACTGTCAGTGCAGAAACCAGTGCAGGGCTCCAGCCCATGAACCCATGAATCATGAGATCATGTGACACCTGGGCAGAAGTCAAGAGTCGGTCAGTCGCCTGAGCAACTCAGGTGCCCCTCAAGAGTGTTTTTAATTTTAGTTTTTAAACCATAACTTGTTTGTTTAGTTTGTGTGCAACCATTGATACTCAGCAATCTAGAAGTAAACCTCAGAAAAGTTTTAAAATGTTTCTTGCTGCTACCTTATCAAATGTGCTATATATACAGCAGTGTTTTAGGTTTGCCTCTGTGTCTGCTACTATAACATGATATATTTCAAAGATAAGCTGATAGTGAAGCTGTCAGGTGTTTGGAAAGTTTCTTAGCTTTATTGAAACAATTGGAGTATGTTGTGTTTGTTCATTCAGTAGGCTTTTATTGAACACCTGTTAAATGCCAGGCACTAGGCAAGCAGCAGGGACTTAATTGGACCACAGTATTTTTCCCTAGAGGTTGATAACAGTTCCGATACCTTCCTGGCAATATCCCAAAGGATTTGTTGGGCTTTCATTAATCTTTTCTACTTATTTATCAATCATTGCGTCAGTGAACATATTGCTGAGCAGATAGAGGAAAATTTGCTTAGAGTTACCAGATTTTTATTGCTGATGTTGCTATGTAACTTCTCTGCTGAAGGTGGAAAAGTGGTATTAATCATTCAGACTTATCAGTCCATGACATAATAATCCTTAATTGTTTGAATGTTCTTTTTATGTTTTTATGCCTTATACCCCACCTACTCACAAAAGGGACATCTAATATATTTCAGTAGACTATTTCACAAAAATGCAAGTGCCTAAACAATAAATGTTAAGCTATGTGCTAGGTATAGAGTATACACCGAAGATAAATGTACTTGTCAAGAAGATAACCTTCATTTAAAATACTGTTTTTAAGTATTTTTTGTATATTATAAGCATATATCTTTGGGTTTCTGCTTCCCCAGTTTGTAGCCTATGGTTAAATGTTCTAGAATTCTAATGATCCTTTTTCTACTACTCTCCTCCCCGCCCAAGGTATTATCAGCATAGAAACTACTTAGCTGATGAATCCTTACAAAGTAGTAAAATTGCTCTATGACACAGAAGCTTCTTGGAGAATAAAAGTTTGAAAACAGATTTGAATTTTTCTTAAGTTTATTCTGGGAGACAGAGGGGGAGAGAGAATCCCAAGCAGGTTCTGCACAGTCAACGCAGAGCCCGATGGAGGCTTGAACCCATGAACCTGTGAGATCATGACCTGAGCTGAAATCGAGAGCCAGACACTTAACTGACTGAGCTACGCAGGTGCCCCCAGATTTGAATTTTTAAAAATACTTCTTGGTTAAGCTTGTCATTTCCATATTTTGTTGATCCCTTTGGTTTTTATTTCATTAACCTCTGCTTTTTATTTTCTCTCATTCTCTTTGGGTTCTGTTCTTTGTTTAACTACTGAAGTTAGATGTATAGCTCATTGACTTTTACTTTTCTTGTTTAATACATGCCCTTAAGGGACATTTGTTGAATCTTACAAGTTTGGTAAGTATAGAATTTTTATCAGTGAGTTCCATGTGTTTCTTTTTTAATTCCCATTATTTATTAACCATGAATTATTTTAGTAATATATTTTTTAAGCTTATATACATTGCAGTTTTGTTTGTTTTTTAAATGTTTGTTTATTTTTGAGAGAGAGAGAGCGTGCACAAGCGGTGAGGGGGAGGGGGGCAGAGACACAGAGAGACGAAGTCTGAAGCAGGCTCCAGGCTCTGAGCTGTCAGCACAGAGCCCCATGTGGGGCTTGAACTCACAGACTGCAAGATCATGATCTGAGCCGAAGTCTGATGCTTAAACGATTGAGCCACCCAGACGTCTGCCCCTGTGCACATTAGAGTTTTAATGATTTAAGCTATTTTAGTTACGTATGTATTTTAATTTCTGAATAGGGATATATAAATTTTTTTATTGTTGACTTTTGATCTTGTGAATTGTAGTCATAGATGGTCCTTTGGATGAAAATGGTTAAGGCTTATTTTATAGCCTATTTAGTCAGTTTTTCCATTGTGCTTGAGAAGAATATACATTTCCTAACTATTGGGTGCAGAAATAAAATACGATATCTTGACTACTTTGTCTTTTTCACTTATCAATAATGGAGGAAGGTGTATTGAAATCTGTACTGATAGACTTGTCAGTTACTGTAATTCAGTCAATTTTTTCTTTATAGCTTTTGAGGCTTTTTATCAGAGGCATGAATATTTAGATTCTCTGCATCCCTAATAATGCTTTTTGGCCCCCTATCTTTTTTTTTTTTTTTTTTTTCTTTTTCTTTTTCTTTTTCTTATCTCTTGACCTCCCAGGCTTTTGGGTTTTTTTCCCCTCATGATTGATTTTTCTTCTTCCGTTTTACCTCTACTGTTAGTATGGAAATTACATA
This sequence comes from Panthera onca, assembly GCF_046562875.1. NCBI lineage: Eukaryota > Metazoa > Chordata > Mammalia > Carnivora > Felidae > Panthera > Panthera onca. The sequence goes on from NC_138344.1 coordinate 51,604,918, forward strand.
CTTCATTTCTGTTATGTAATTGTTTCCCCTTGAAATTTTATCATACATTCTTAATTAAACAAAATGTAAAATTGGTAAACAATGTGGACCATAGAACACCTAAACTGTGTTATGTAGTATTTTTGTTTTTTATTTGTTTTTAAAGTAAATGCTCCCCCTGATGAGGGGCTTGAACCCAAAACCCTAAGATCAAGAGTTGCATGATCTGCCAGCTGAGCCAGCCAGCCTCCCCTTTTGTTTGTTTTCCTTTTGTTTTGTTTTTAACCTCGCATATTAAGATATTAAAATTTGAAAAGCGAATGTGTTGATTATATCTCAGCAAAGCTGGGGGGGAATTATTAAAGTGGCTTGTCAGTGTACATTAATGTATTTCAGTTTCTTTGCTATTTCTTTCCTTTTTAAAAAAAATTTTTTAAATGTTTATTTACTTTTAAGAGAGAGAGACAGTATGAGCGGACAAGAGGCAGAGAGAGGGAGACACAGAATCCAAAGCAGGCTCCAGGCTCTGAGCCATGATCCATGAAATCATGACCTGAGCCGAAGTTGGACACTTAACTGACTGAGCCACCTAGGTGCCCCTCTTAGCTATTTCTTTCTATATCTCAAACCTTTTTCAAGATTTATTTTGATTCTAGCTGAAATAAATGTTTTAAGAGTTACTTTGAAGGATGTCCAGAAACATGCAGTCACACCAGTCATTGTGGCCTTTTGCATTTTTTAACATGACTGTAGGGATAAATTGCTTATTTTACCTGATTTTATCGACCGGCTTCTGTCCTGGACAGTAGAAACCACTTTGGGTATTTCAAACAGAAAGGGTTGTGATTTAGGGAATTAGGTTACAAATTTATTAGAAGGGATGGAGGAATAAAGGGGAAAGATAATGTTTCTACAGGTGTGGATTGTAGAAAGCTGTTGACTCTGCATAAGTGAGCACTATTCTGAGCAGACCATCCCCTGCACATACTCTCGTGGAGCAGCTGCACTAGCCCCTGATGATCTGCCTGATGCCCTCCTGCAGGAACTCATGGGCTATTGCTGGTGTTCACATTGTTGGTCACATCACCAGGAACAGAGTGGATTCTTTCTCCCATGTTTTTTAATCTGGTGTAGGTGCCATTAGCAGAACCTAATAGTTCAGTCTGGGAAAGGTAGTTTCAGGCTTCTAACTAATTCAGGGGAGTGTTTTAAAGAAGAGTAAGTGTTGACTGAATGCCAGCAGACAGTCTGCCACCTGATGTGTTATTTATAATTGACTCTACATAAAGTCCAAGCATTTCAACTTGCTTATCAGTAAGGTCCTATAACTGTACATTTGCAAAAGGTTAAGAACGTTTCTGTATGATCCATGAAAAATATAGATGTGTTGATGGTATATACTGTGTTTTAAAAATACAGCTTTGGTCATATTTTTCCCCCTTTTGGTATTAAATGCAGCTGAAATTCTGAATCCAGCTACAAAGTTGCAGCTTGCAGACACTTAACTTTGTGCTATGTATTTGGCAAGAAAGTTCAATGATTGACTTTGTTTTTTCTAGGACACATTATATAGATCCATTCTAAACCTAAACAATACTTCTGTAAATGCTATTTGCCCAGACGTATTTTATAGTAACCTAATTCGATTTAATTGAACGCGAGTAATATATATCATGTATAAACATATATGTGAATATATTCTTTATTAAGAAAATAAGGGAATACCAGATACAATTGTATATTATGTGTAACCTTTTCCCCTCTCTTATATAAAATAAGGGAAACCTGCAGAAACACTGGAAATTAGGGAAAGTTGCTACCTCTATACCAGAAATGTTAAGGAATTTTTCTTAAATATAAAGAACTGATAATTCAAATCAAACAAAGGAAGTGGAGAGCCTTTATTTCCCAGGCAGGCCCAAGAAAGCTGGATGGTTTTAGTGGAAATGTAGGACTCTCTTGACACTCTTTAATTTGAATGTGCAAGAGGGTGCCTGGGTGGCTCAGTCGGTTAAGCATCCGACTTCAGCTCAGGTCATGATCTCACGGTGCTTGGGTTTGAGCCCAGCATTGGACTCTCTGCTGATGGCTTGGAGCCTGGAGCCAGCTTCAGATAAACACAAAAAAAAAATTTTTTTTGAATGTGCAAGGACTCAAAGGCTGTAAATCAAGTTACAGTCCTTTTCAACTAACATCCAAATTCAGTGTTAACCAATTTAAAAAACACAACTGTACAGAGGGACCCAAGAGTAGGTTCCTTCTCCCAGTTCCGTCCGAGTAGCACCGATGTGAATACAGTTGGACAAACTGCAGTGACCCCACCCATCTTCCTGCACTAAGCTGGTAACCTTAAATTTACAGTATTTCTCTACCTTTTGTAATGAGTTCAATACAGTCATACCTTACACAGTGGTTATATTCTAAAGTTAGTAAGGCAGGAATAGCATATAACTAAATTTGCTCTTGAAAAACTCCAATGAAGTCATAATCCATGATTCCCTAATAGTGGAAACAGCCCCATCAATTCTCAGTAGGACAAGTAGTCACTTTAATCCAGTGGTTGAACAGATGTCTGGGCTGATTCTTCAGTTTATAGCTGAGGTAGCAGACTTGTATGTAGGGACTGAGTTTTTAAATACTAAGATGATAAATAGAACATCACTATGCTTAAACTCTGAAAGAGGCCCAGGAGTGAAATCATCATGGAAACGGCAGGTTGGCATCACACACCTCACACTTGAGCTCTCTGGGGCATACTCTTCTTGAATGGGATGACTGGCAGAATCACCACTCATACTGTTTAGAGTCTCTCTCTCTCTGACAGCATAGTTGAATTTTGTGTACATCAAGTGAGGTGATGTCTTAGACTGAAAATCTAAATAGATGCATGAAACTGTAGCATAAAAAAAGGAGGAAGGTAGAACACTTGAAGCAGAAAGGAGCATACATATAAAGGAAGCCCCATAGAAAAAGTATATTTGACAGCAGCAGCAGTTTTAATATCAAAATCCTCTAAGACTAAAAATGAGAAGACGTAGTAACAAATGAGGTTGCTGATCAAGATGAAGGAAATACAATGTATAAGGTAAACAGAGCTAGTTATAAAGCATGTATGAATATAATTTTGAAAAATAAATGCAAAAATCATATTAAGTCATTTTGGGCATAAGTAATTTGTTTGCTGTACAAGAATACTAGGCTTGACATTTATGGATATAACATTACTGCTTTTTGACATTTGCAAATAACCTGCAAGAATCGAGATATGCAAAGGTGTGTGATTTTGTCTAGCTGGTATGCAGAAAAGCGTCCATTAGCTGGAAGGTGTGTGTACCTTGCCATTGCCCAGCATCGCCTGTTAGGGCAACTTTTTCTTGATTCATTCTTTCTTCTTCAGTATTTACCAGACAGTCATAAACGTTGCTTCCCTATAAAATATGGCTCTTTGAAAGAAAGTAGATTGTATCAAGTCTGGTGTTAAAAGTGAATAAGCTTGAGTGGAGGCCTCTTGCTCCACCTCGTGGAGCCCCTTGCTCCACCTCCTCCCCCTGCCACCACCTCGTGCCCCAGGTGGGAAGACCACATGCCCTTGGAAGGGGGAATGAAGAGGAGTTGAGAAAAGGAGAGAGAATGGAAAGAGTCAGTGCCTTTTCAACTTGACAAATAGTTTCTGTTGACCATGAAGAGGTGGCTAAGACACCCCACTTACTCCAGAGTCTGCAGATGGGATCATGGGAAAACTGACAAAAGTCAGTGCAAGAGAAATGTCCCTTTTTTTTTTTTTTTTTTTTAAATTTTTTTTTTTTTTAACGTTTATTTATTTTTGAGACAGAGAGAGACAGAGCACGAACAGGGGAGGAGCAGAGAGAGAGGGAGACACAGAATCCGAAACAGGCTCCAGGCTCTGAGCTGTCAGCACAGAGCCCGATGCGGGGCTCGAACTCACGGACTGTGAGATCATGACCCGAGCCGAAGTCAGACGCCCAACCGACCGAGCCACCCAGGCGCCCCAGAAATGTCCCTTTTTAAATGCCTGATTGTTCATACCATATACAGATCTATTGTAGATGAGTATCTATTCCCATCTTTACCACCACCTCCTGAAATGAGAAATAACTGTTTGGAAGGACTGACCTATTCCCAGGACTGAGGCTGGTTCAGTGGGTTACTTATCTCCAAAGATGGAGGGACACTGGGAAAAATGAGCAAATAGGCCTTGCTGTTTTCCTCTATTTACCACTCTCAGCTCATACTCCTTTTTGTCCTATCGTATTTTTTCATTTTCTCTGTACTTTTGTTCAAACCTAGCATAAAAATCAGGTTTAAATTGTTTGGTCTTCATCCTTATGAACTCTTCTGTATCACATAAAATTTGTATTAAATAAATTCTGTATGCTTTTCAAAAAAAAAAAAAAAAAAGTGAATAGGCTCAGGGGTTCCTGGCTGGCTCAGTCTGAAGAGCATGCAACTCTCTCTTTTTTTTTTTTTTTTTTTTTTTTAAACATTTAATTATTTTTGAGAGAGCACAAGCAGAAGAGGGACAGAGAGAGAGAAAGGAAGATACTGAATCAGAAACAGGCTCCAGACTCTGAGCTTGTGAGCACAGAGCCTGACTCTGTGTTCAAACCCACTAGCAGGAGATACGACCTGAGCTGAAGTTGAACACTTCAGTGAGCCACGCAGTCACTCCAAGCATGCAATTCTTCATCTCAGGGTCATGAGTTCAAGCCTCGTATTGGTTGTAGAGATTACTTTAAAGAAGAAAAAAAAAAAAAATGAATAGGCTTAAAATATTTATATCATTTGGTCAGAAAACACATTTTTGATAAAGAATGGGACCTTTGGCATGTCATTAAATACAGGGGGAGGTTAGGGAATAATGGACATTGATATGAAGGTTGACAAAGATGATGTTTCTCTTTAAAAATACCAAGGTCAGGGCACCTGGCTGGCTCACTTGGTGGAGCATGAGACTCTTGATCTTGGGGTTCCAGTTCAGCCCCACATTAGGTGTAGAGATTGCTTAAAAAATAGAATCTTTTAAAAAACAAATAAAAAATGCATGGTCTTCTGTATTGAGTTAGGGAATATCTTCTGGTAAATAAGCTGTTGTTAATTCCTATTAAAGAATCTCAGAGCTTTCCAGTCATACATGAATTTGAATTAATAGGAGTTCAAAAAGCTCTTGTATTTTAACATTAAAATGGTTCTCTAAATATAGGCACAGAGCTGATGAGTTCCATGGAAGGTGACTAACTATAAATGTATTATACATAACTGGAAAGTAATGGCAAGCAAGACTTCAGAGCTGAGTTATCTTGATATTTTTATCCAGTGTGTGGGGTGTACACATGCATCACAGCTATAATAGAGCTATCACATGGATCATTTGAAAAACAAGACAGAGATGTTTTAAAAGCTTCTGCGCTTGATTTCTTAGTCAGATGCTGCATTATTTGGTATTTGACAACTGAAGTCAGTGTCCAGATATTGAAAGGTGAATTATTTTAAATAAGTGAATTGTAATAGAGAAGTAATTTATTTTAAATTATTTCAGGAAATGGAAGATAAAGTGACTAGTCCAGAGAAAGCCGAAGAAGCAAAATTAAAAGCAAGGTATCCTCATTTGGGACAAAAGCCTGGAGGTTCGGATTTCTTAAGGAAACGATTGCAGAAGGGGGTAAGTTCTTACATATAATCTTCAAATGCTTAAACCCTGAACTCATTGTGCTGGTTGCGATTATGAAATGGGTGTCTGTGTGTATGTAACTCTGTACTTTATCAGATACAAATATATACATAGATATACATAATTTTTTTCCAATATTTTATATCATTTACTCTATAAATCTGTATAAGAATGTACATCTCATCACTTTTAAATATAAACTATTTCAAGCATGTGGAAAGTGCAGATAATAATACAGCAGAACTCATGTACCCACCACCCAGATTTAATATATTTTGCCATATTTACTTCAGTTTTATCTTTGTAAGAAAGAAAATGTAGATATAGTTGAAACCTACCACATGTATGTATATATCCCCTGCCCCCTTCTTTCCTTTATCCCACCCCACCCACCCTTCTTTCCAAAAGCAGCGACTATCCAGAAGCTGGCATTTATGCTTCTGCCAATATTTTTTAACTTTTACTTGTTTTAAAGATGATTTCCATGCCAAGGCTAAAAATAATTTTTATTTGGATGAAATGATCACTTGTAAAGGCAGAGCTTATTATCTCCTTTACATAATACATTTTACAGAGTTACTCTAATACAGCTTATACATGGTAATTTTAGTAGTTGAGATTACTGAAAATATTTTTTCAAAATCTTACTAATTCTTTGTGAGGCATAAACCATTATTGCTCAATAATGAGATCTGAATTGAGATACTGCTACATGCTTATTCCTTAGGTTTTCTTTCTAACTCCTTTGTAAAAAATTAAAGGACTCCATCTTTGGTTTAAGTACATTTAAATTATTTACCTTACAGGGAACAGGGAAAGAAAAGAATTATTAATAGAATCAGGTGCCAAATCATGAGTTTACTAAAATAAATACCTTGAACATACTGGTATCTGCTGCTTGCTTAGTAAAAACATGTTTGTATGTATATGTATGTTTATATGTGTAGGTATTGGCAATAGTTATATATGGATTATTTTCTCCAAATTGCAAAAGGCTGTTTTTTTCCCAGCTTTATTGAGATACTATTGACATACAACATTGTGTAAGTTTACTGTGTACAATGTGATGATTTGATACACCTACATATTGTAAAATGTTGACCAGTAAGGTTAGTTAACATATCCCTTACCTCACATAATTACCATTTTTTTGTTATGGTGAGAACATTAAAGCTCTACTTTCCAGGCACTTTCAAGTGTACAATTTAGTACTGTTAACTTATTGTACATTAGATCCCTGGAACTTCTTATTCATCTTCTAATTGAAAGTTTGTGCCCTCTGACCAGTATCTCCCCATTTCCCCCACTCCTCCACCCCTGCAACCACCATTTTGCTGTTTCTGTGAGTTTAATGTTTTTAGATTCCACATGTAAGTCAAATCATACACTGTTTGTCTTTTTACCAAGAGAGTATTTTAACAGGGCACCCTAGCTGGCTCAGTTGGTAGCATGTGTGACTCTTCATCTCTGTGAGTTGAACTCTGTGAGTTCAAGCCCTGTGTTGGGCATAGAGATTACCTATAAAAGAAAAAATAAAGCTCACCTAATAAAAATTTTTACAGAATTATATATTAAATACTTAGTTTTAAAAGTGGCAAAATACAGAATTTTCTTTGTCTTACGAAAGAATAACATTCACAGCTTTGAAATAATAGGATGGCAGGTTGGAATCATTCCAAATATATAAAAAATGTAAAATCTCTGTTTCATGAGAAGTAATTCATTGGGGAAATTGTTACAAAAATGATAGTTAATACCTGTAGTACATAAAAAAGATTTTTCAGATATTCAAGAAAAACATTAAGGTGCCCCTATGTAAAATATTTTATCAGAAGAACTGTTAGAAAAATGTTTATCCGTGGTGGAAATCAGTGAAATGTAAATTAGATCATACCATAGTACACGTACAAGTAAATTAGAAAAATATAATAACCACTGGTAAGGTTGAAGTTGAATATAGTTAATATTCTCTTTGCCATGTGTAGCATTTAATACTCATTGTGGAAAGGGATATGGATCAAGATTTATAGAAGTGTTCATATTCTTTGAATGAATAATCTCTTGTGAATTAATCTAAGGATATAATTCAATATAAGGAAAAAATCGAGTTTGAAGATACTATTTGTAGCTTTATAACTAGAAGCAGCACCGCTGTTCAGCAGCAGAGGAATAGTTAAATTGTAATAAGTCAACAAAATAGAATATTTTGTAGTTATTTACGAGCATTATTCTAAATACCATAATGTAGGGGATAAATAGAAAAAGCAGAATGAGAAACATATTCATTGAGAGCATAGCTATGTAGAATGTATTTGTATCAAGTCTAATTTTGAAATGGTCCCATCAGGTATGGTTTTATTTATGAAAAAAATTATATAATCATCTTTGACTATGAAATTATTATTTGGAATTGATTTACTCTTAAGTGTTCAGGAAACTTTTCCTTTGTTAATCTCCAGCATAATTTATGCTCAACCATTCTTCCAACATTTGGGCTGTTATCTTTGTAATTTTCCTCAAGCTTCAACTATTTATGAATTTTTAAGTATCTTCAAGTCAGAATTTATCAATCCTGTATTTTGGAATTGGTGTTGTAAGTGGTTGTGAAAGAGAAAATGCTGCTTGAATCAAGAAATAGAATTTGAGAAGGGAACTCTTGAATGATTTTGCATTATACCAAAATGTCAATGAATAAGCACTTTTATCTTGGGAAATGAAGTCTTATATTCAACTATATCATTTCTTACTATTTTAAAAGAGTTTTGAATTTTTTAGATGTCAGGGTTAATAGGATCATTAGAAACTGACTTTATTACAATGGGGACAGTCTGCCTAAAATTTGTACTGTATATTAAATTTTTCCTTTTGTGTTTTTTATTGAGAAAGAATTTGGCAGTCTGCTTTGTTCTCCTCTAGAAGCTACTAAATTTCAGAAGTAGCTCTCTAATATGCAGAAGCTTTCTAATATGATACTCAGAAGTTCTGAGATTTTTTTTTCATCTTATTCATTTTTTTTATGTTTATTTTTGAGAGAGAGCACACTCGAGTGGACAGGGGCAGAGAGAGGGAGACAGAGAATCTGAAGCAGGCTCTGCACTGTTAGCACAAAGGCCAACATGGGTGGGGCTCGAGCCCATGAACCGTGAGATCTTGGCCTGAGCTGAAGTCAGACTCTCAACCAACTGAGCCACTTAGGTGCCCCCACCATACTCTTTTTATTTTTATTTTTATTTTTATTTATATTTATTACCTTTATTCATTTTTGAGAGTGCAAGCAGGGGAGGGGCAGAGAGAGAAGGAGAGAGACAGAATCTGATGCATGCTCCAGGCTCTGAGCTGTCAGCACAGAGTCCAATGCAGGGCTCGAACCCATGAACCAAACCGTGAGATCATGACCTGAGCCAAAGTCAGATGGTTAACTGACTAAGCCACCCAGGAGCACCATACTCATTTTAAAACATGTAGAAATAAAGCTGCAGCAAGCTTTAGTAGGGTCTGGTCCAAGTTTCCTTGTTAACTGCTCAGTGTGTTACGTGTATAGTGACAACATGAAAAGCAGTTTCTAGCTTTAGACCCTTTGGCTTTAGGCCTGAGCTGTCTTATCAGAGAATAATAGTCCCTTCAGGGAGGCAGCCACTGAGACCTTTTCCCAGGCCACTCAACAGTCTTAGACCAAGCTGTGAATTCCCAGCTACTTCATTTACCATACGAGATATCCCTGAAGTCTCAAAGAGAATTTTTCCCCCTTTCTCCTTTTGTCAGTGAGGTGCTCATCTCCTTGCTGGACTATTCCCTCTTGCCTACTCTAAAAGGTTAAGTTACTCTCTTTTGAGCACCTGTAGCACCTTGTGTACTTAAAACAGTATAATGGTTGGAATACTCGACTATTGTCCATCTTTGTATCTCAAGGATTCACACAGCGCCTCAGGTATAGTAAGCAGTCCGTAAAGGTAGGTTAAACATGAAAGGTAGAAGTTGGAAACCAGGCAGATTTGTACATTTTCACTCTGGAACAGATAACTCCTGTAGATTAGCTATATTAAGGTTGATATTTAGCTCTCCTTGCAATTTCTATTTTAGTGATAATAGGGTATCATTGCTACCTTACTCATTCCTCTACCTTAAAAAGTTGTATTTCTTCAGTGTCTTAAGTGAAATATGGAAGTGTAGAATAAGGATGTACATTTTAAGTGATAATTTCTAAAGAGTTTTCTTGTCACCCTAGCATTTATATTTTACCCTTAATTTTGATCTTACTGAATTGCTTTCATTCACATAAATGATTTTATTTTTATATATATATATAATTTTTTTTAAGTAGGTTCCAGTGCCCCGTGTGGAGCCCAACTTAGGACTTGAACTCACAACCCTGAGATTAAGACCTGAGCTGAGACTGAGTTGGATGCTTAACTGACTGAGCCACCCTAGCCTCCCTCAAATAAATAATTTTAAATCCTTTCAGGAATGTTCATCCTAGGTGACAGGAGCTATAAATAATGTTTTTAATAATTGAAAGTGTATGGCACATCCTAAATGCAAGATGGTGAATTAAGTGTTTTTATTTTCCAAATAATTTAAGCAAGAATTTCTGGTTTTTCTGTTAGTAATTGAAAGTTGTGCTATTTCATGTTAATGTTTTTGTTTAAACTTTTTTAGATTAGCTTATTTTATATTGACAGTTGAGGGTTACATCTACATCTTAAATTCAGTGTGATTGCATATGAAAGTTTTAAACTCCAGTCTAAATTTTTTTTTTTTCCCTTGTAGCAAAAATATTTTGATTCTGGGGATTACAACATGGCTAAAGCAAAAATGAAGAACAAGCAGCTTCCTACTGCAGCTCCGGATAAGACAGAGGTCACTGGTGACCACATTCCCACTCCACAGGACCTTCCTCAACGGAAACCATCCCTTGTTGCTAGCAAGCTGGCTGGCTGATTAAAAGAGCTGAACTGCATGAATCTTTCAATTCCCATTTTTTCTCCTTAATATGTTACTTTCTCTGCTTTTTATTTCCTTTCATTCACTAAGTCATTTCAGAATGACAGCTTTGCAGGTAGCGGTAGTGTGTGCTGCTATTGTAAGGGAATATACATGTGTAGAGTTTTTGATTAGTTTAACAGTGCACTGATAAAGAGAACATGTTAGAGCAACATAAAGTAATCTACTTGAAAATAATTGTATATATTACCTAACTCCTAGTGTAGGACTGTTTCAACAAGTAACAAGCAAGTTTTACAATTGTAATGTTTTGGCTTTCCTTAACTCATCTTAATTATAGCTTTGTATGTTACTCTTATTTAATATAACCTCTATTGTATTGATTTCTTCTGTATTTTCCTTTTGGATTTTGTAAAACAGAAGTTTAAGACCACAAGTTGGAAGAAAGGTTACATTCTTCAAACAAAAATAGATGGGGCTCTGAAAGATTTGTATCTCTGTGCTTGAACTTGAATGGCCTTAAACCTGTTTCAGCTTTAACAATAGAATTTTACTTGGGCAATATTTGCCCATTCTGGTGTAACTTATGTGACTCTAGTGCTTAACAGCTGCCGTTGAAGCTAGTATTCTTATTCCGTTCTATAGTGTTAGAGTATCTTTTGTTGAAGATGTGAATGAAGTGTGCATGTGCATTGACTGTTGAATTCACTTTTGTGCCATTTTTGTAAATACAATAGTTTTGCACAACCTCTCACAAATGTCTGTATTAATTTCACATATTAAAAAGCAGATGATGTGCCAACCAGAAGCACAAGAGTTCCTACACAAAACTCTGTACGTTATTAGAGCTTTTGTATAGAAAGAGTAGTTTACAGTCTTGGGCTTATAGAATACTAAACTGAAATCTTTGCTTAGTCTGTCATAGACTTAAGCTTTTTCATTTGTTATTAATATCCATGACATTCAGTGGCCTTGTGCAGATATGATATGTTGCTTAGGCATATCTTGTCCTATGCAGAACATTTCATTTTGACTTTTATGAAAATTGCAATTCATGTAATTTATATAAACTTTTTTAATGTAGAAACTTTTTACTTCCACAGTCAATTTGGGGAACACTAGAATAAAAGGCTTCGATACTCTGCCTCCTGTGGCCCCTCCCTCCTTTTTTTCTTGCTGCTTTAACTCAAATCTTGTTCACCCGTGCTGTTCAGTCTTTAGAAGCTTAGGTGTCTATCCTCACTCTTGAAATTTACTCTACTGAATGCTATATTTTATAACAGGATGATGTTTTTCTTATAATTTCTTAGTTGTTAATTAACCATTCTTAATCCTGTATTACTAATATTTGACACTTGTTTAAATAAAAGGAACTTTATACTGAAACATTTACTTGAGCAGCGTGGCCCAGGAACTCATGTCAGGATGAGCTGAATTCTGGTAAATAATTTTAAGTAATTCTAATGAGCTAATAAGTGAATTAGACTTAAGACACTTAGAATCATTTACGTGATAGGTGGAACATACTCGTATTAAAATATTTAGATATTTTACTTCTGTAGATGTCATTTTAATAAAATACCAATTTAATTTTACTTGTGGTTTATCTAGATAGTAAGAATTTAATTAACAGACTTTATTGGGATATAGTTACTGCTCTTTTAGGAGCTCTTCCCATTGGTGTTGTAATGCTATAGCATGACAGTGAAGATCAGTAGCCTGAGATGATAGCATTTTTTTTCTTTGTCTTTGACCTGCATCGGCATCCCTCTTTTGGGATCTAGGCATCTTTTCTAGATCTTGGCTCCATCTGTATACTTGCTTTCCTATGACCCCAAATCATTGTAAATGGTGCCTTGAGCACAGCACCTGCACTTAAAGGCTGCCTAGCGCTGTGTAAGGCTTGCTGATTATCTTCCTTCTCCACCTACCCCCAAAAGGCAGAAAAGCAATGAAATCAGTAATGTTCTAGTTTGTAATTTTAAGGGTCAGTCATATGTAAATATATTTGTTATGGGAGCAAGTAGGTTATTCCACTATATATAATCATTGTAGGATCCATTTAAGAATTATGAAATACCCCAAAGTAGAATTTCTGTAATAGTATTCCTTTTTTTTTGTGTGTGACTATTTGCAAGCTGTCACCACTAAATTTACATCAGAGAAGATTAATCTGAAAGATCACGGAAACCATGTTATTCTTGACCATGATAGGACTCTAGGACGCTGTAGTTTACAACAAATGATACAACCTTTGCCTAAGTTTTATTTTGTAAAGTATAATGCTAATATTTAACCTACCTCAAAACTTGTTGAGGATCTGTGAAATACTGAGTAAGTGCCCAAAATAAAATACTGTTGATTGTCTTTTTATTAAAAGTAAGTTTCCTCATTAAACCAACCTGCCTTCTGTAAAGTCACAGTGCTTAAAGTGTCAGGATTTTCCATTAGGGAAAGACCTGTCAATAAGACTTTGTAGGTATAATAGCTTAGCCTTCATTATTGGTGCTTGGAATATAGAGGCTTTTAATTTTTCTATTTTTTGTTCTGCCTCAAATCTCAGTTTATTTAAGATATATTTGCAAACTGTTTCACCATTGCTTGAATGAAGATGTTGACTAGATGAGCTTAATTCTCCATTTCTCTAATTTCAGAGTTGTGGTTTGAAAAATGGCTAATTGTCCTGTTTAATGCAAATGACTGTTGAAGTGAACTGAAGTTCATGATAACAACTACTTGATGAAAATTGGCTAAATCTGAAATAAAGTACCTGTTTCATGTCTAGTAGCTCTTACTTTGATAGTACCATTTGAGGAACATTTCATTTTTGAAGGCTATATCTGACTAACACAATTGTAGTTCTTGGCATGTTGGGATAGTAAGGATTGTTGGATTGTTTTGATGAACTGGCAGTAGCATGTTTACAGTCTATTTACAAGTTATTCTATACTCCTGTGCTGCTGACCTAAAAATAAGTCGTAACTATTCATCAAGACAGGCCTGGTGAGGCTTCTCTTTACTTGTTATTACTTCAAAAGTTGGAATTAGTTGCTCTTTTTACTTGATGGTACAAAACCATACCTCTGAGTGTTGATACTTTTTACTAAATCGGACATGTATTCTTTCTCAATCAAAATTAGGTTTTATCAAAGCTGAAATGTAATCTCTACTTAAATTGTGCTGTAAACTTGATGTTTGGTGATCCAGGGGCTGGGAGCCTATAGGAAGAGCACACCCAAGTGGCAACTAAAACAAGTTTCTCTTGGTGGCCTTTTCCCTCCCCAGCATTCAAACACATTTCTTGTACTTTTCATTTTCCTTTTTCACCTCATTGTACTTCACCCCACATCCTTGCTTACTTCTTAAGCCTCCAGAAGGCTTAAGTGTCAAACCTTGAATATCCTTACCAAAATATCCTTGAAGTGTCAAACCTTGAATATCCTTACCAAAATGCCACAATTAAGGACACATTTTTAATTTTCTAAAACACTATCCTAATCTGGATGACTAATTTGAGTGACTGTCCCAACTCTACAACTCAGCGTATGCACTGCCAGTCTTCCCTCATATCCTTTCTCCCCCTGACTCCCCACCACTCCTTGTAAAATTGGGATCAAAGAAATCTCATTCCAGGATTGTTAATCTAAGGATTTAAAAACCCTGATTTTAATACTGTTTTACTAGTCTGGGCCTTTAAAGTAGGTAGACCTGTGGGTTTTATTCTGCATTCGCTGGTGGTCATGAAACCATTAATGTATATTTGTATTATGTTACTTACCAACCAAATTGCATTTGAAAGAAAACACCTAATTAATAAGGCTTCAGATCTGTTATTGCATCTCATTTGTGATGCAGTATGACACTTTGCCTGTGTTAAAAGGGCCAAGAGTAAATGCCTTTTTTGTTGAACATGTCTATAGAGTTGGCAGTTAATGCTGAAATTTGTCAAATAGCCCTTCCAAAATTATACTTGTGAAATACACAAAAAAATAAATTGATCTGCTTAATTTCTATTGATACAACTTGCAGTTTTTGTCTTATTTAAATGTTACTGTTTTTCAGAATATTTTCTGAAGTCGATACCTTTAGATTTCAGCTACTAAGTGCAGAAAGAATTTTGTCAGAGTCTTTAAGTTTTGTTTTAAATCACGTGTGATAATGAGATTCTAGCAATCTGATGTTTGTAAAGGCTTTGTGATTAAGATAATGTTAAATGTTTGCACATTGCAAGTCTTCATCTCATGTATAAAATAAAACACTCTTGGGGCGCCTGGGTGGCTCAGTCGGTTAAGCGTCCGACTTCAGCTCAGGTCACGATCTCGCGGTCCGTGAGTTCGAGCCCCGCGTCGGGCTCCGGGCTGATGGCTCAGAGCCTGGAGCCTGCTTCCGTTTCTGTGTCTCCCTCTCTCTCTGCCCCTCCCCCGTTCATGCTGTGTCTGTCTCTGTCTCAAAAATAAATAAACGTTAAAAAAAAAATTTAAAAAAATAAAAATAAATAAAATAAAACACTCTTACAATACTGTCAGAAACAGAAGATGGATTAGACAAGGAGCTTACATTCTGAGAACTTCCATAATATTTAATGCAAGGTAGAAGGTGTTACATCCCTTAAGAGAGGTAGAAATAAAGTTCCAGGAAGTCCAGAGGAATGAGTTATTCAATGTCGGGGATAAATGGGATGAGTGGTAGAGGAGAGAATTTTGAGAGATGGGTTACTGTCGGCATGGGTTGGGAGGGGGCGGGCAAGGGAGCTAGAAGATCATTTTAGGTAGAGGGGATGTTGTTTTCAAATAGGCAGGGACTTGGGGAAATGTGGGCTGAATAAGGAAGTTTGGTTGGAGAACATAGCATGTCAAGGAAGAACTTGTGATTTGTCTCCACATTGTTTTTTCTTCCCAGCCATCAGTAAATGATAACACCATGCATTTATCTACTCAGGTATTCAAATGAACTTGGAGTCGTATGTGATTGCTCAGAGGCCGTGACCAATAGTCACCAATACATACTGAATTTGCTGATTTCTCTCCATTGCTGGCACCATACCCCTGATTAATATTTCTTAGCTGAACACTTGCTGTGGTTCCTAACACATCACTTTCTGCTCCTGCTCTCTTGTCCATGTTGTGCTTCTACACCTTTCCTGGCTTCCACTCTTAATAACCACTTAATGTTCGAAGCTTATTTCTGCCCTATGCTTGACATGTTTCTTTTCCAGTAGACATTTCCCTGGATTCATAGCTTGGCTGGCTCTATTTCATTCTGATCTCCGGTCAACTTTTAACTTTCTTAGAGGGAGATTTAATTCATTATTGTATCCCAAGCAGTTTATATATACTCAAATGCTTAATAAAAAATGAAGTATTGGGTTGGACATGTAAGTGGGAAACCAGATTAAGGACATGGATGCAGACAGAGAGAGAATGCTGTCTCAGCTGTGTCTGGCCTTTCCTTCATTGAGGTAAGTCTTTATACTCAATATTTCTCTGAATGAGGAAGTGTCAAAGAGCTTTTTTCTCCTAAACCTCACATCACTGAAATTGGTATACCTGAGAATTCAAGCTAATGTTTTTAATGACTTTGTCTACTGATGTGAAGCTGACCCTTGAACAGTGCAGGGATTAAGTCCGTGGCCCTCTGCACAGTGGAAAATACGCAAATAAAACTTTTGACTCCTCCAAAATGTAATTACTAAGTAAGCCTACTTTTGACTGGAAACATTACTGATAACAGTTGATTAACATTTTGTATATTATATGTATTACATACTTTGAGGGAAAAGAAAATGTTAAGAAAATCATAAGGAAAATACATTTGCAGTACTGTATTTATTGGAAGAAAGTTCACATACATCTAAGTGGACATGTGCAGTTCAAACCTGGGTTCAAGGGCAAGGGTTACTGCGGAAGTGATCACTATAGAGCAGCCATATTTTAATTTAAGGGTAAAGCTCAAAGACACACCAGTGGGCAGCTTTCTGCTGTTAAGTTACAGAACACAAACCTTTACTGTTTTTGGTTATTCTCAACCACTTTAATATCAGTATTATGAAAAGCCCCCAATTACTGTGAATGTACTTGCTAAAAGACTAAAAATAATTGGTTTTTTTGTTTTTGATTTTTTTTTTAATTTTTTTTCTAACGTTTATTTGTTTTTGAGACAGAGACAAAGCATGAATGGGGGAGGGTCAAAGAGAGAGGGAGACGCAGAATCTGAAACAGGCTCCAGGCTCTGAGCTGTCAGCACAGAGCCCGATGTGGGGCTCGAACTCACCAACCGTGAGATCATGACCTGAGACAAAGTCGGACACCTAACCGACTGAGCCACCCAGGCGCCCCTGTTTTTGATTTTTTGTAATTGGCAGACAATTACTACTGATTCTAAGACTTCTGTCTTGAATACCTGTAAGTTAGGTCTGTGGCTCCAGTGTTTGCCAGCTGGGGACATTTAAAATGGTCACACTTAGTATTATTCCTGCCAAGTTTATTTTCTCATATGTTAAGGTTTATATGTAAACTTTAAAGAACTATTCATTATACTTGTTTCATATCTTGTGACTCCTTTATGTTTTGTTACAACATTGTCAGCTAATTGCACTAATTCACATTCCCATGAGAGGTACGTTCTACAAACGTCAGAAGCAAAGAGGAAAAAGTTTCAATAAGAGGAAGATAGTCTAAAGTGGGGAGGATGGCAGAGCAGTAAGAAGGGTGGGACTCAAAGAAAGGCCTGTAGATTTAATGAAAATTTGTATACCTGGTCACTTAAGCAGTAGTTTCAGTAGAAAAGGTATGGGTGGGCATGCGGCTGAGGAATAGAAAAGCAATGATAAACAACTAAAGAGGAATTAGTGGTAAGGGTGTGGTTCTTTTGAGAGATTTCTGAGGCACATGAAAGAAGGTACCGTTTTTGGATTTGTTTTTAAATGTAAGAATGGTTTGAGTTTGATTACAGGCAAAACAAAAAGTAAGGAAGAAAGACCAAAGATGTAGAAGAGGCAAAAAGGCAAGAAGTAGGATGGAGAGCATGGGTGAAGAGCTCAGCCTTAGCATGTCTTTCAAAGAGTCAGAATGAATGACTTAAGTTCAGGTGGGGAAAGGGACACTAGAGGAGAGTGCTCCCCAAGTGACCTTACTCCCATTCATAAGACATGGTTGTGAGGTCACTTCCTGGAGGCAATGAGAGAAGAGGATGGAAGTTTGAGACCCAAAAGGGCCTTTATAACTTTGTAAAACGCATATATGTACATTAATACAGATCAGAAAGGACCTCGAAATTTAAAAGTGGTTTCACTGGGATCATTGCTTAAATTCTTTTGTAAGAGAACCAAAGGGAGCAGATGGTCTCAAGCAGGGCATCAATCATAGGGTAAAAATATGGAAAAGAATGATAGAAGCCAAACTTGGTTCTAAATTGTTACTAAATTTCTGTTCCTTTCAGGTTTTTTTTTTAACTAAAGTTCTCTTGTATGTCATTCTTAAGGTTAGTATAAAAGGGACATCGTGAAAAGCTAAGAATCACAATATAGACCTCTACAGGCAAGTTTAGCTTCCCAGAGGGAAAACTAACTGAAACATTCAGTTTTGTGTTTTTTCCTGGTAGTTGGCTCCATACCTCTCAAAAGTACGTTCATATCACTGTTTCTTGATTGCTTAATTTTAGACATAAATTAATGGTTTTCAAGACTGATGAGGATTTAGTTTACATCACTTCCCTCCCTCCCAACCTCCTTCAAGGATTATAATATTACTACTCTGGATTCTTTTTATAGACTTCCTTTACAGTGTCTAATATTATTTTTTCACCTTTATTTCTTATTGGCTGTCAACAGTAATTCTTGCCTCTCTGGTAGGTAAAATGACAATATTAATTTCCTGTCTTTACTTTTGACTCTCCCCCCACCCTCAACTTTTGTCTCTATTCTTACAGTTACATTATCGAAGTTGGTAACATTTGCATTCTATTTTATAACTATTATTCACAGTTACCTCAGCTTTATCAGTTGATACAGTTCACTGTAGATCACAGTTTATACTGTGATCACATTTTCTTACATAGTATTTTGGTGTTTAATTATTTTTTCCCCTTGTACTTTTGGCCTCTATCATAACCACAGTTATTTTACTGTCTTTCATTATATTAAGTATTCTCTAAGTCTTCCTTTTGTTCCAGGAAACTTCTTTGCTTCAATCTGAACTCATTGCTTTCTAATTCTTATATACAGCTCTCATCTTGGGACTTAGCTGCTCTCCTGAACTGAATCCATTATTTTCTAGATTCCATATATGGCAACTATTGCTTTTCGCCTGTGTCTTAGGTCAGGTTCCCTAGAAGAAATGGAAGTTCTTTATCTTAAACTTTGCGCATAGTATATACATCATAAATATCTTTCCGCAGTCTGTGGCTTGTCTTAGTTGGTATTATCTGTTGATACATTCCTAGTTGTATTTCAGAACTTAATTCAAGCATACTTTTGTAAGAACTGAATGTTCACCTCCCCCACATCATGATAATTGTTCCATCCTCTGAGACACAATAACCATCTCCACATAACACTGTTTTAACACTTAATCACAGTGCATTCTAGTTGCCTCCATTCAGTTATTCTCCCTTGCAGGAAAATATCTTATCAGTTTGCTCCAGTACTTACTTAGCCCAGGCTTCGTAAGTGCCCAGTATTTTCTGAAAGAAAGCATACCCTTGAATTTTAGCCATTCCCATTAACTGCTGCTATTCCAGTCTATACTGGTCAAGGTTCTCAATCACAAAGCATTGTCTCCTTTAAGCCGAAAAGGATTTATCAGAAAATACATCAGTTACAAAATTGTTGGAAAGGCTAGAGAAACAGTCTTGCAATAACGCCAAGAAACATGCATGTTACAGCAACGGCCTGATAGGCAAAGTGCTGCCGCTGCTTCTGCCGCCACAACCAAACACTAAAAGCCGAGAGTCCAACTTGGATGTAACCACTGTTGTCCCCAGAACTGGACCACTTCTGCTGCTACCTTCCTTTGCAAATGGAAGTTCTGGGAAGAGTCTGTTTTCTGATATCTGCTCCCTCCCATATCCTAGACCGTGCAGATGGATCTGATCTTTGTGGACTAGGTCATACAACTACATCTGAGCTGCAAGAGACGTGGGGGATTTGCGTCCTGGTTTTTCTATCAGGAGGCAAGACTAATGTAGAAATTTCCCCAAAACACAGAAAAGATGACAGGCAAACGAATAGGACAGATGCTGTTATACCTGTAATGCCTTTTCAACACACCACTGCAGCATTGTCTTCCTTAGTGTATGAGAACTTCAGGGAATTCAGTTATTCCCTTACTCATTTCAATTTGACATGCCTCACTCAAAGAGCCTTAGTCTGACTTTGGCTCAGGTCATGATCTCATGGTTCATGACTTCAAGCCCTGCGTTGGGCTCATTAACTGTCAGCGCAGAGCCCCACTTTGGATCCTCTCTGACCCTCCGTCACTTCAGATTCTCAGACCCGCCCCTGGTCCCCCACTCACGTTCTCTCAGAAATAAATAAGAAACATTAAGAGAAGAAAGAAGAAAAAGGCTTAAACTATACAGACAGGTGGTATAGCCAAATAAGTATATTTTTACAGTCCTAATCTTTGAGCTATTCATCCCTTCTGGCTGATCCCTCATTTCATTTTGTTCCTCTTCCAGAATGCTCTTTCAGAAGTCACTCGATTCTTTGTTAGATTTCCACTGAATCCTACAACAGCATAGGCCTGGGCAGTCCAGGGCAGGGACTGAGTAGGTGGGGGAAGAGAAGACTGAAAATTTGATAATGATCTCTTATGTAGCACAGTCCACTTTCCAGTACACTTTCTCATTTATTTCATTTGAACCCTTCAATATACATCTAAGTTGCTGATTAAAAGAAGACAGGCTCAGGTTCCTCACTATTGGAGTTTACAGATAAGCCAGGGGAGGAGGCCAGAATGATCTACGTAGTAATGGTCTGAAATTAGAGATATCAGTATGAATTCATGGACAGCTTAATATAAATATAGGCTGCTACATATGGAAATGAGTATAGATATCTCTACATACACGTCAGTATACACTATGTTCTTGCTCTGTGACTGACAGATCCAAGAAGCAACAATACCCCAGTAACAATGAGTCCCAGATCTTTGTTTCTAATACCATTCCCCAGTGAAAGGAACCAGAGTTCCTCAGAGAAATGGCTGATTCTAGGACTGGAGAGGAAATATATAAGATGAATCTATAGTATCTTGTAGTGCTAGAAAGTAAGGAAGTACTTTAAAACACAAAGCAAAAAACAAACAAAAAAACCCCACACACAATAATGCAGGTGTGTGTCAAAGGGATGGACACAGGAACCAATGCAAAACTCCCAGTGGCCAAAGCTTGAACAATTTGAGCAACAAAATTAAGTAGTATGAGATTATAACCCAGAGTATAAATATCCATGAATCCATACTGATATAAATAAATGATTGAATAAATGAGTAAGATGATACAAATTACCCATGGAAAAGAATTCCAAATTTATGTAAGTACTCTGTCCTCAAGGAGGTGGGGGCATAACTCCCCACTCTTGAAGCATGGCCTCTATAGAGGGATTTCATTCAAGAGTACAGAAAGGGGTCTGTGTGTTAGTTTGCTAGGGCTGTCATAACAAAGTACCACAGTCTGGATGGCCTAAACAACATTTATTTTTTCACAGTTCCGGAGGCTGGAAGTCCAAGATCAAGGTATTAGCAAGTGTGGTTTCTTCTGGGGCCTTTCTCCTTGGCTTGCAGTTGTGTCTCTCCCTGTGTCTTCACATGGTCGTCTCTGCACATGTTTGTGCACTAATTTCCTCTTCTAAAGACATCAATCATTGGATGAAGGCCCAAATGACCTCATTTTAAATTAATTGCCACTTTAAAGACACTCTCAAGATACAGTCACATTGTGAGTTACTGAGGGTTAGAACTGAAAATAAGGATTTTGAGGAGATACAATTCAGCCTGTAACAGGGAAAATAGTAACTTTACAATGGAAACACTTGGCAAACACTACCTGAGCCAGATGGTCTAGGTCAATATCAATAGTAATATCATGTTGATAGTATGGCCCTTGATTTGATGTGATGAAATGGCACTCTCCCTCACACACACACGAAAAAAAGCCCAGTCTAAGCAAGACAAATCCCAACTGAGGAATGTTCTACAACATACTTGACCTTACTACCCAAAACTGTCATCAAAAACAAGGGAAGAACTGTCATCCAAGAAGATCCACATGAGATGATTAAATGTAATCTAGGATCCTGGAACAGAAAAGGAAATGAGGTAAAAACTAAGGAAATTTGAATAAAGTGTGGACTTTAATTAATGATAATATGTCAGTATTAATTCATTGATTGTAACAAATATACTATACTAAGATAATAATAAGGTAAAATGGTTGCAGGGTATCTTAATCTATTCAAGCTACTATAACAAAATACCATAGACTGGATGGCTTAACAACAGAAATTTCTCACAATTCTGGAGGCTGGGAAGCCCAAGATCAAGGTGCTGACACCTTGGTGTCTGGTGAAGGTTGGCTTCCTCAAGGATGGGTGTCTTTTCACAGTATCTTCACATGGTAGAAGGGGTGAGGGATCTTTCTGGGGTCTCTTTTATAAGGGCACTAATGCCATTCATGAAGGCTCCACCCTTATTACCTAATCACCTTCCAAAGCCCACACCTCCTACTACCATCACTTTGGGGGGTAGGATTTCAATATATGAATTAGGCAGGGGTAAGGATGGGAGGGTGGCAGAGGTATAAACATTCAATTCATTGCCCAGGTGTGTGACAACTTTGTATTATTTTTGCAATTTTTTCTATAAATATAAAACATAAACTAAAAGTTTATTTAGGGGCACCTGAGTGGCTCAGTTGGTTAAGCATCTGACTTTGACTCAGGTCATGACCTCGTGTTTTGTGAGTTGGAGCCCTGCATCGGGCTCTGGGCTAACCTCTCAGAGCCTGCTTGGGATTCTCTCTCTCCTTGTTTCTGTCCCTCCCCTGCCTAGTGTTCTCTCTCTCTCTCTGTCTCTCCAACCCCCTTCAAAAATAAATAAACTTTTAAGAAGTGTGTTTAAAGAAAAAAACAAAAGAAGGCTCACATGGGCTAGGTGGCTTAGTCCCACATTAGAACTAGGACTAGAATCAAGGTCATTTTAATCTAAGTCATTTTGACTACTGAGGATCTTCCATCACTACCACATGGAAAGTAGGTGTACTTAAAATCAAGTAATTCACGAAGATCAGGGCAGTATAAAGCAGGTGAATGCTATGGATACGAGTAGAAAGCATTTCAAGATCCAGAACATCAGCTGATGGGGGAATCTGGTACCAAAGAACCAGGCATAGAGATGCAGAGGCTGGTCAAATAGCTGGTGGTCAGGGCGCAGGGAGAAGACTGGGAACAAAGGGCCAGAGATCACACAGATATTTTAGGACACATAAGATTAGAATCTAGAATTAGAATAATAGGTACTGAGACTAAAAATAATTGCACCTTTTGAGTTAAGTACTATACTTTTAATCCTCCTTGCCTTGGGAGTCTTAAAGTGTGCCTAGGCCTAAATTCAGGTGGGAGGGAGCTAGAAAAACTGGCTGGGGTTGGAGAAGCGAAGGGGTGGGGAGCTAGCAGTTCCTGATGCCTGCCTTCCATCTTTCAAAAGTCTTCTAGGTCTTACTCTATTCTTAATTTTGGCTTTGCTTCATAGCCTAGTTTCCTTATACTATTCTTTTATATATCCTTTGATAATAAAAGACCTCTCATACATATCATTATTTGGATCTTCCAGTGAACTATTTGGGGTTCTTTCCCACCCATTCAAATGTCACCCGTGCCTTAGGGTTTAGTCCTCTGAAACACTAAATATTAGGATATATAAATGCCAACTAATTAACCAGTAACACAGTGTTTTGCCTCTGCTTCTAGAATAGGCTAATCTTACAGAATCAAAATTACTACTTTTTAAAAAAATGTATTTATTTAGTTTGAGAGAGAGAGAGAGAGTGCTTGAACAAGGGAGTGGCAGAAAGAGACAGAATCCCAAGGAGGCTTTGCACCACCAGTGTAGAGCCCTATGTGGAGCTCAAACTCATGAACTATGAGATCATGACCTGAACCAAAACTAGGAATCAGATGCTTAACCGTTGAACCACCCAGGCACCCCTAGAATTACTACTTTCTATGATCATGCAGCATGGACTGCCCCTTCCCCAGCTACTCATTATAGTGAGCTCCCCCAGGTCAAATGCCATATTTCATTAATTTCTGTCTTTATTATTTTAAGTGCTGGCACATAATAGGCCCCCCATCAAATTATTTTTTTCAATTTGAATAAAGCAATGACCACCCTACTAAATTGCTAGCCTCCCACATTCTGTTTTCTGTTTAGTTTTTCTCCATTGTACACAGCTATGGGTTGAATTGTGTGTCCCCTCCCCACCTCTAAAAGATGCTTAAGTCCTTTCTACTCCTAGTCCTTGTGAATGAGACCTTATTGGAAATAGGGTCCTTGTAAATAATCATGTTAAGATGAGGTCATTAGGCTGGGCCCTAATCCAACATGACTGTGGCCTTATAAAAATGTGAAATTTAGACACAGACACACATGCACACGGGGAGAATGCCATGTAAAGATGAAGACTGAGATTGGGGTGAGCAGCAGAATCCAATGAATGTCAAAGACTGTAAGCAAACCACTAGGATATAGGAGAGAGGCCTGGAACAGTCTCTCTCCCAGCTTCTGGAAGGAATCAACTCTGCCAACACTTAGATCGAAGACTTCTAGCCTCCAGATCATACAGCACATTACAGTTTAAGCCATGCTGTTTGTGGTGCTTTATTACTGCAATCTCAGCAAATGAATACTTGTCGTCTTTCCCTTCTACCTTTATCATTGTCTCCCTGATTAGAATATAAGCTCCTTGAGGTCAGAGATTTTATCTGTGTTGTTCACTCACAAGTGAACATGTAAAACAGTGTCTGGCACATAATAGCTCTCAATATTTGTTGCAAAAAGTAATACAAATGTTTTGGAAGAGAGGGATTTTTCACATTAACTTGGGCATTGTTTTTATTTGAGACAAACTACATGAAAATGTTCCCAATTATAAAGTGATAATTGAGAACTTCATTAACTTCAAATATACAATAACATCTGGCAACTCTTTGGGAGGGAGGAATCCTAAATCCTGGAAAGTTGTAACTATTGCTAGTTTCCATACTTCACTAACGACAAAGTGCTTGGAACTGTGAATATATGTGATTAAAGTAAGGGAGGTCAGCCATCTGGGTTTCCTTGTTGCTTCTTTTGGCTTTTAAGCCTACTCTTTTTCTGAATGAGGTAAAGTCAAGTCAAGGGTAGAGAATCCTTCTCCTCTTCCTCATCTCCACTACCTTCCTCTTACTGTGGCCCCCAAAATTCGGGTGGTTGAATGCATGTGTTCAGGAATTAGAAGACAATAATTCTAGTTTTTTGTCTCTCTGTCAAAAAAAAAAAAAAAAGACTCATCTATGAGACCCTTTTTAAAGCTTTTTCTCAATATAGGGGAAGAAAAAGTTTTCCTCAACCCTTTTGGGGTCCCAGCTGTGTATAAAAATTAAACTGACAAAGACCGATTAAGAGGAGAAGTGACATATATATTTATGTTGTTTTCTGTGACACAGGAGCATTGACCCAAAGAAATGGCAAAACCTATTTGCTTTTACAGTAGGTTGAACAAAGAGAAGCAATTGTGGAAAAGTGACTAAACTCTGTGGGGAGGCGAATGGTAGGTAAGAATTACTTTAACAAAGGTTTGTTGGTGCAGAATTCTCTTGGTCTCAGCTTCTCCTTGATGATAAGAATGTTACTTTCCTTCTGGTATAGGGAGGACATCTTTCATATAGGAATTTCATGTCCTTCTTTTGAGAAAAAGAATGTTTTTCTTGTATTTGCTGTTTTTCACGCGCTCCGAACTCAAAATAGTTGGTATGCCAAAGCAGCATACCCTGGGGTGTATGCTGTAAACTCCTTCATCAACATTTCTCAACAGTCCTGAGAGGTAAGTATTATCCGAGGATGAGGAAACAGAGTGGTTACCACCTTACACAAGGCATGAAGAATTTATAAGGGGTAGAATTCAAGCCTCCTAAATCTCAATCCAGTGCCCTTCCTGTTGTACTGGTCATAGCTACACATTTTCCCTTTTTGTGTCTGGACAAACAAAGGGTGGGACCCCAAAACATGAAAGAGATGTGATTTTAGAATTGGAAGGCACAGAGAATTCTGTGGGTCTTTGGATCCTGTAGCCATTACCTATGGCATCTCTGAGGGGATTGTAAACAGTGAGTAAGGGAAAGACAAGCTTGAATTCCAGGGAGTGAGGACTGGCCCTAAGCCCTCCCCCCACATATCAATGGTCTTTCTTCACATACACATGCAGGATACACACCCGGGCCAGCCTTGAGACATGGTCTTGATAGAACCCATCTCAGATTGCCAGGACAGGCATTTCAGAATTCAAAGAAATAAGATGAGAATAATAAGAGGCTGGGATTAAAAAAATATGGAGATTAGTCAGCCAGGAATGAAAGTGGGGGAGTAGAGCAGGTAGAAGGTGAAGACAGTATGGGCACAGGGGGTTGGGGGTGGGGAAAGACCACATTCTTGTGCTTGATGTGCAAGAATAACAGTGAGCAGATTGAATGGCACTCCTGAGACTCCTTTGACCTTTTGATACAGAGTTAATTTGCAGTATGGACTTTGTACAAAAGCCCCTGCAATCTTCAGGTGGCATCCGGATAGCTTCTGGTGGCACCATGGAACGGATAATCACCAGGGGCAACAGGACTGGGTCGGAAAGGCAGTGGCACCTTGGCAAACACATAGACTTAGCAGAGGTAGGCACCTGGGCTGCCCCCCGGGGGCATCTTGTTTCAAGAAACGATGCCCGGGCTGATGCCCAAGTGTTAGGGTGATTTTGGTGATCATCTATCCCGGATTACTGGTCCTCACTGTCCAGCTCCCAGTTCGCTGCTCCTAAGAGGATCTTCTGTGAGTTCTAGGTTGTTCTGTGGACTTCGAAGAAGCCTCCTCCCAAATCGTTTCTCTAAAATTGCCTGGAAGGATAGGAAAAGCATCTGGAGACTCCTAGTCGTTTACCTGGACACACGCAGTGACACCAGCTATCGCCGCCCCTCTCGGTGGCTGGGCCCTTCTGCACCGCCCAGGGCTCGCTGTAGGGGAGAAGGGACGTCCGGGGGGCCACGCGCCCCCGGGGCAGGTGTGCCGCGAAAGAGTGGCCGGGGCGGGCTTCCGGGCCTCGGCGGCGCTGGCTAGCAGGGCAAGGATGCTCGGAGCCGGCAGCCGAGGGGAGGCAGCGTGAGCCGGAGAGAGCCCTGAGCAGCCGCTGTGGCAGCGCCGGAGCGCAGCCTCCTCCCGCTCCCACAATGCACAGGGCGGCGGCGGCGGCGGCGGCAGCGGCAGCATCACCGGCCGCCCAGGGGGCTGCGGCTGCGACCCCGAGGACCCCGGGCACGCGGAGCGCTCGCGCCTGCTCGCGGCGAGCCCGGGAGTGATGGCGAGGTCTCCGCGGGCCGCCCGCGCCTGAGGCGCCCCGCCCCGCCCCGCCCGCCGCTGCCCGCCCCGCCCGGCCCTGCCCCGCGCGCAGCCGGCGGCTGCCTGGGCGCTTCCTAGTTGGCGCGGGCGGCCGCCCAGGCGAGGTGCGGCCTCCGCTCAGGCGGGGGGCGTCGGCGCCGCGGGGCCCCGCCATGGCAGCGTCCGAGCTCTACACAAAGGTGAGGCGCCGCGGGGAGGGGGCCGCGCGGCCCGGCACCGCCCGCTGTGGGGCTAGGGAGGGGCGGGGGCGCGGGGGCCGGCGCGGCTGCACCACCCCTTCCCGATCATTTCAAAACCCCCGGCCCGGCCCGCTTGCCGCAGAGGCGCCTTCCTCTTTCGGGCGCTCGGGGCGCAGGCCTGCCTTGGGGGTCTCTCTGGCCCCTGCCACGCTTCCTGGGCTGGGTGCTCAGCGTGTTTCTGATTGGAAAGGGGGGGCCGCCGCCAGGATTGCCCTGCCCGCCGGTTTGGTTTCGGAAAACGCCTGGTTGCGGGAGATGCTTGATCGGGTGGATCAGATGGTCCCTCCCTTGGGGACAGGCGCTTAAAATAACGTCTTGTGTTGGTATGCGGTGCCACTTCTACTGCCAGCCAGCCTTTCTGTGAGATTATTTGGAGTCCTGCAAACACGGTCGCCAGTCGATTTTTCACCCCTGAAGCCGGGTTTCACATTGCTTCCCTGGGGGTGGTGAGCCCTTGAAGATGCAGCCGGATAAATGCGAGATGATTCATGGGCTCGGATGCTCGGCTCTCATTTGTCCCTGGGAGTTTGCTACCTACGTGAATCCCTTAGAGCCTTGTTATGCTCCATGGCTTCACCATCCTCTGGGGCGAGCCTTAAGGAAAGTGGCAGCCTTTTCTTTCTTACACTGACATCAGTATTCTCCGGGTCTGGTAATCTATGAATGGCATATTTTGGAAAACTGCCCCTTTGAACACTTATGAAAATTTGTCTTAGGCGGTGTGGTGCTTTGTGAATGTATGTAGTCATGGCACTTTGTACTATAACTCCAGTGTACGTAGGTGTTTTGCTAACTGTTAATTACCCTTAATTCCAGTTAACAGAATTGCCTTAACTTTTCAACTTCACGTTTGTGGCAGAATCTCCATTTAGGATCTTAGAATCATTGCTTCCAAATGTGACCCAAAGTAAACCCAGGACCAAAGTTGCAGCATGTTATAGAAGTCTGGACCCACCATCAAGAGACCTGGATTCTGGCCTAGGCCTTTTCACTTACCGTGTGACCTTGGGCAAGTCACTTAACTTCTTTTGTTTGGTTGTCTCATATCTGTAAATGGAGTTAATTATACCTGCCCGACATCTCTTACAAGGCTGTTGTGAGATCAGACCTAGTAATAGATGGGAAAGCTTTTGCAGCCTGTGAATTTCTCAACAAATATGAGGTATATGATTAATTTCTTCAACCATGAAATGAGGAGTTTGCTTGAAACACTCTCTAGGTCCCCTTTTTTTCCAGTCATACATTTAAAGACTTCACAGTAGGAACTTCTCTCTAAACCTGGTAATTTTCTTAGGCATTGTAGGCCTCTAATGTATGAATGAATGCAATTAGGAACTGATTCGGTTACTTTATTAATAAACATTGATCCAGTGCTAACTATGTGCCAGGTACTGCTCTAAGTGCTTTACAAATAATAACTCGTTTATTCCTCATAATGAACAACATATGAGGGTAGGTACTGAGAAGTGCCATGAAGAGATACAGGTCTGTAAACATTCCTTAGTTCCTTTGTATAGCCCTCTACTCTTCACTGTGGTGAGGAGTCCATCAGTGAGCTGCCTAATTGTGGGCTGCTTAACTAGAGACTGGATAATAAATTGCTCTTGGTGTTAAATCAGCTTTTTTTCTCCCAAGATAATTTTGAAGAAAAATTTTTTTTAAATACTGTGATTTTTAAATTGCAAGGATTTGAGTTTTGGTCATAGCTTCATCACACACTGTTAAAATTTGGCTTTTAGGCATTGTAAAGACAGACTGGTTTAGACATCAAAAGTGAGTTGAGCTTAAATTGCCTTCTAAATACATTTATGCCTAAGTATAATCTCCTCACTTGGCTATTTGTTGGCTAATTCTTTTTGTGAATGGGCCTTAGCTTAATGGTGGGCCAGAATATTTATTGAGCACCTCTTGGGTGCCAGGTACTTTATTTAATATTGAGAGGTTCTAACAATGAACAAGACACAGCCCTTTCCCGCACAGGGCTCACAGTCTGTTTCCTATATTCTTGACCTACTTTGAATATCCAGGAGCATAAATAACCTGTTGTTACCTCCATAGCAGGGAGACAGCTGGTGTGGTATTTATTAGTAGAAATTAGGGAATGGGTTGGGACGTGGGGAAGGTTGGATGATTCTAGAGATAGAAGCTTGGGTAGTGATTATTAGAGGAAGAGGGAAATCATTAGAGGTTAAATCAATGGATAAACACAAGGATTTTTCCCTCACAGAGGATTATAGGGAAGGAAGTTCTGGAGTAGATTATAAGGAAAGATGTATTAGTGACTTGCCATAATTATGGTATTCAACGTAGTGGTTAAATCTGAAAAGTGCCTTTTTAAAAAATGTCATTCAGAGTTTAAAGGCAGATTTTGATATGTGATACATATCAGCTCCCATAACAGTGAAAGGCAAGAGATCATTCAGTTTATTCTTTGTAGCTAAAATGATAATGGTTTTCTCATAGTAAGTTATCAGGGCTTCCATTTTGTAAATTTTTCCAGCAGCATAAACATTTTAAGGACAATAGCTAGATTCCCAGGATATAACATTTCTGGAAACTAACATTTTGGTTAAAATGTTTTTATTTTATTTTATTTTATTTTATTTTTAAGTTTATTCTGAGAGAGAGAGAGAGAGAGAGAGAGAGAGAGAGAGAGGAAGCACAGGGCAGGGGCAGAGAGAGAGAAGGAGAGAGAATCCCAAGCAGGCTTCGCTGGCAGCACAGAGCCCGACTCAGGGCTTCAGCCCACAACCCATGAGATCATGACCTGAGCCAAAATCAAGAGTCAGATGCTTAACTGACTGAGCCACCCAGGCGCCCCTGTTTGTTGGTTTTTAAAATAAAGGCTTTATTGAGATGTAATTTACATACCATGCAACTCCCAATTTAAAGTGTACGATTCTTTTTTTAAATTTTTTTTTAATGTTTATTTATTTTTTGAGAGAGTAAGCGAGCAGGGGAGGGGCCAAGAGAGAGAGGCAGAAACAGAATCCAAAGCAGGTGCCAGGTTCTGAGCTGTCAGCACAGAACCCATGTGGGGTTCGAACTCACAAATGGTGAGATCATGACCTGAGCTGAAGTCGGATGCTTAACCGACTGAGCCACCCAGGTGCCCCTAAAGTGTACATTTCTTAAATAAGTAAACATTAAAAAAAAAAAAAACCCAAAACAAAAAGCTTTCACGTTCTCTCTCTCAAAATAAATAAATAAACATTAAAAAAAAATAAAGTCTGCAATTCAGGGGCCGCCTGGGTGGCTCAGTCGGTTGAGCATCCGACTCTTGATTTCTGCTCAGGTCATAATTGCAGGGTCACAGGATGGAGCCCTGCATCACCCTCTGTGGAGCCTGATTAAAATTCTCTCTCTCCTTCTCCCTCTGCCCCTCTTGTGTGTTTGTGTGTGTGTACTCTCTCTCAAAAAAATAAAAGTGTATAATTCAGAGATATTTAGTATAATCACAGTCGTGGGTCAGTTTGTGTTTAGATCCACCTGGCTTGTTCCCAAAAGAATTAAAGGTGGCTATGATATCTCATTGCTTTCTGATTTTGAAAATATTTGCTAGTCTTGACTTGCCAGTGGATATTTGAATCATAATGTCACCCATAGATGCTTTCAGTAACTTCGAAGGATTCAGCATTTGTGGAGCAGAGTTTATTAATTAGGCCTGGATAGATCACCAGCAGCAGTAAAATGTCATGGTAGTCCTCCTCACATGAGCTTCCCAAACATCATGGATAACACCATAAATGCCCTAGAATGCCCAAGATTACCTGAAGTTGTTTAATTAGGAGTCCCATTGTGTATCAGGATGCTGAGTTTTGTAACAGTACAAAAACTAAAGCCCCTACTAGAGAAGCAACATAAACTTTCCTAGATGAAACTACAATTTAGGCCAATAGATTGTATATCTGTAATCTTCCTTTCCCACTATATTTCTTCATACCTACTGAAGCCACATGGCCTAGATTTTTTTCTGGGATAGTTCCTGTTTTATATTCTATGCCATTTTCCCCCTACCATCAATCCTGGAAATTCTAATATTTGGGTGTTGAAATTACATTTCTCAGAGTACTTTCAGCATCTTAAAGCAGGACAGAAACCTCATGTCTCATCATGTGCCTGATATAGGATTTAGCAAATACATTCGATTTCCTCAAGTATCCTGTCCTGCCCCTTCCATCTATATTTCCTCCCGATGTCTCTAATGGCAGGGAAACAGACTCTAAATGATAGTTTGAGATGATTAGTTCACTTGTAGGAATGGAGCAGGGTACAAAGAAGTGGTTAAACAAGTAAGCACATTTCCAGGCATGTTGAACAGGATGAGTAATAGCATGGAGAGCTGGGAGCAAGGGAAATAAAAAACAAAAAACAAAAAACAAAAAACCCACCAAAAAAAACCGTTGTAGGAAACAAAATAGGAAGTGATGAAGCTCTGGTAGACTGAGGCACAGGCAGAAGTTATATGAGAAAAGGACAAAGCTGAGAGGCAGGTGTCTGTGATGGATTAGGTACAGGAAGGGAAGGAGAGGGAACAGCATAAGTTAACACCAGTAGCTCTAGATTTGGAAACTGGAAATTAATTCCCATTATGTCATGGAGTTTTGCAGACTCCGTGTAACCTGTAAGCTACTAAGAAATACTTCTTCAGACTGCTTGAGCACAGCAGAAAGCTCATGATTTCCTCTTGAAATTTGTTACTGTCTCTTGAAGTGTGAAAGTTTGGTGTATTGCCCAGTGGCTAAAAGAGTACAAAGGAATTCTCATTTTAATGAGAGTTGCTACTGCCAGA
Organism: Panthera onca; assembly: GCF_046562875.1. Classification (NCBI taxonomy): domain Eukaryota; kingdom Metazoa; phylum Chordata; class Mammalia; order Carnivora; family Felidae; genus Panthera; species Panthera onca. Next base: position 51,637,192 of record NC_138344.1, read on the forward strand.
TGAACATTTCAAATCTATCTGGTGCTTTTAGCAGTTCAAAGTAGGGGAATACTGGAGGAAGGTCTATGAATGGGGTTCCTGGGATTTAACCATTACCTCCAAAGGGTTGGGGCACGGTGGAGGTGCACTATAAGAAAGTGTGGGAGAGGACAGGCAAACCCTCTTTCCTTACATCTTGTCTCCAAAGGTAATATAGCTTCTTAGTTTTTTACTTTATAATGGATTTTGCCTCCATAGGGAGAATGTAGGGGCACATGGCCCACTGGAGGATAGAGTTTGATGTATTCGTCTCTACTTAGGCAATTCCTAATGAAGTATAAGGTCTTGTGAAAAGTTGAAACTCCTAGCCAGGAGTTTCTATGTAATAAGGCCTGGCCCTCGGTAAAGGATCATGTGGGCAACCCCACTCCTCCCATTCCACCTGACTGACAGGTCTCCTTCCCACAGAGTCATCCCAGACTTTGTCCATTTGTCTCCCTGGGGAGTTTGTCCTCTCCTTTCCTTCCAGCACCTGCCTTTCTGTCTCTCTTTCCAACAACTTTAGTGAGGTATAATTTATATGTAATAAAATTCACTCATTTTAAATGTACAGTTTAGTGAGTTTGACAGATATGTTCTGTCATGTAACCACTACCACAAACAAGATATAGAACATTTTCATCATCCTCAAAAGTTCCTTGTGTTAAGCTTCTTTTCTTCCCCAGTTAATTCTTTGTGGCTAAAAGGATAATTTTTTAAATGAACTCCTATTTACTGGAGTTGTGCTTGCCCAGTGGGGCAGCAGGAAGAGTTGTTTGTTTTCAAAATGTATGTTATGGTTTCACGTTAGCCCAACCAATAGAGAGATACTTACTCTAGAGGCCTGAACCGAGGTGTCACTTCTGTGGAGTTTCATTCACAGTGGGAGGTGGGAGTGGATCGAAAAGGATTTTAGGTGATTTATTTAATTTTTCCTTCACACACTTACCCCTTTACCTTTATTGATAGGGTCTGCCTTTGATGCCTTGAGTCCTTAGGTCCTTAGTGTGCTAAAATGCCCGTTGGTCACTTTTGCCTTTTAACAGTTGTCCTGTTCCATCTACCTTGGTTGTAATGCCAGTCTGGGTTTGTGGTGATACAGATTCTTAAACTGCAGAAACTTATCCCTGGCTTCTTCATGCCTCGGACCTTCTCCATTTCTTTTCTAAGCCCTCCTCAGCTGGAAGTCTCCTAAACCAGCAGCCAATAGTATTAAACAGCTCCTTGTACCATAGAGGTTTTTGCCAGTTGTGGAACTTGGGGATGGTGTGATTATGTTTTGACTTCAAAATAAAGACTCCAAACTTGGTTGAAATCAAGGGAGAAGTACATTGTCCACTTCTAAGTGTTCACGAGGACCATCTGTCTACCTCCTTTGGCCTGATGTGCTGCTGTGTTGTGAACATGTTGTTGTGTTCACAGTGCTGAACTGGAGGGAGGCCGGGCACTAAAAAGACAAGTTTTGTCTCTCCTTAGTCACTCATACAGAAACTTGCATTTTCCTGGCCAGGAATCCTGTGTGTATGTTTGGGGTTTCTACTTCTTTGTAAAAACACACGGAAACTAGAGGAGTTTCAGAATGGGAGAAGTAAAATGATTATGGCAATAAAGAAGGTAGATTAGAAAGGCAGAACTCCTTAACTTAGAAAGGTGAAGGTGGAAAATGATGAAGTATTTAACATCAAGAATAATAGAAGTTTTATAACATCAAATCTCAGGGATTCTTGTTAGATCTTGAAATAAATAAATATGTTATTTAAAATGAATTTCTACTTGGGGGTGCCTGGGTAACAGTCAGTTAAGCATCCGACTTTGGCTCAGGTCATGGTCTCACGGTTTGTGGGTTTGGGTCCCATGTTGAGCTCTGTGCTGACACCTCGTAGCCTGGAGCCTGCTTTGGATTCTGTGTCTCCCTCTCTCTCTGCCTCTCCTCTGCTCTCATTCTGTCTCTCTCTTTCTCAAAAATAAACGTTGTAAAATGAATTTCTGCTTTAAACATTATGTTTACATTTATGAAACTTATTACCTCAAGTTATGATGGCAGCTAGTATGTAGTAGATAAATAAAAAGGGTCTGGATAATTCATACATCATAGTTCTGAGATACTGACTTAACAAACATCTCTTTGACAGTGTTAAACAGTTTACCAGCCAGAGCTGTTTTAGTTGGAAGTAACAGAAACATGACTCAAAGCCAAAAAGGATTTTATTTGCTTCTATGACCTGAACACCCAGGTCCATGGATTCAAAGCTAGAATGTGGTCTCTTGGGCTCTCTGTCACTGACTTTCATGTCAGATTATGCTGTCTACCATTGGTTTCATCCACATGACAGCTCTTTTCATGATGAAAAAGATGGTCAGTGGCACCTGCCAACCACATGATCTTCCAGCTCTGGGCCTGGAGGAAGAGAGTCTGGTAGAAGAATCCTGGTTGCCCTTGCTAGGGGTCATGTGCCCTCTCGTTCCACTCTGCTGTGTAGGCAGTGGAGGAAAAATACTATGCATAGTCAAGTCCTGCTCATCTCAGGCCAGGCAGAGGATAAGATCTCATGATGAATAGCTCTGCTCAGATCTGGTGGCTGAAAACTGTTGCCCATCAGAAAGAATAGTCAGTTTCTGCTATGAATAAGTCACCAAAAATGACAAAGCGATTGAATTCTGCCCCTACCCTTCTGGTCTTTAAGCAGAAGAATGGGAGGATTTTGCATGGACAGAAGACATTGTATATCTTTCCCTAGAGAATCATTTGAATTAAAAAAAAAGAAAAAAGAGCCATGGAGAATCCATATAAGCAAATGTTACTGAAATCCTATCAGAGATTGAAGATTTGAAAAGTATTTTTCATTCAGTCTTAATTAGGGGGTTATGAACCCTATGTCACCTTTCCTTCTGATCTCTTTCTGCCCTATTTACTCAGCATTTTATTTCCCCTCATTTTCTTCATTTTTTTGCTTGAATACATGATCTCTTCCCTCATTTTCAGCAATGAATAAATTGTAAAATTTATTATTCCCCTTTGATTGTCTAAATCATCCTGTATGCATCTTCAATGTTCTTTTTATGCTCTCTTGCCTTCCATTCTGTCATCTACAAGTGTTATCTGTCTACGTCGACAGATGTCCTCTGTCATCTTGATCCCCCTACTCCTTTATTTTATCTATTCATTCTAGTGCTCTCTTGTGCTTTGTTATAATCAAATACACACACAGACACACACACACACACACACACACACACACACACTCCCCAAAAAGGGAATAAAACAAATTCTTATGAAGTAAATTGTTATTCAGTAACTAATTAGATTGTGGAGGGTGCTTCATTTCCTCAAATCCTTGTACTTTTGCTTTGTTACCATTCTCTGAACCTGACATCACAATAGAAAGTAATTTCTCATGAGTTTACATAAGTTATTTTCTGTGTATGGGGGTGTCTATGTGTTTTAAACAATTAAACACTTTTGTGTTAGACTAGTTTTTAGTCTAGACTGCACTAGTGAGAACTTAGTTTTTCATTTTGCCCTACTGAAGTATATACAATAAGATGACCAGCTATTTCTTTAAGGATACCATCTTACTTTAAAACATTGTTGTAACAGTATTTTAAAAACTTTATTCAGAATTGGTCTCTATGTGTTCAAGCTGAGAAAAATCTTACTTCTTATTTGACAAGTGTCATGCTCATGCTGGGAGCAGAAGTCCTGGAGATGTTTCATAAAATCAGGAGATGTGTATTTTAATAAGGAATTTGGGTCAAAATGTGGATTCAGTATTTATCAATTCAGAATAAATAGATGGGTATTATCTATCTCTTTAGGTATATATCTGTATCTTTTTATAGAAGTGAAAAGCCACTAGCCACTAGAGCTAATATTGCATTTTCACCCACCCTTCCTGTTTATACTCATTTTTTTCATCTTAGACCAAAATTTCTCAACCTCTGCCCTATTGTCATAGAAGGCTAGATAATCCTTCCTTTCTGCAGGCTTGTCCTGTGTATTATATGTTTAGCCAAATCCCTAACCTTTATCTGCTAGAGCCAGTAACATCCCCCACCCCCAGTTGTGACAACCAAACTTTATTATCTACAAACATTACCAAATATCCCATGGGGGGGCCAAATCCCTCTCCCTACTACCCTCATTTGAGAACCTCTGCCCTAGACCTTAAGGCTTAAACTAGGGTAAGAAAAAGTGGGAAAGAGTTAAAAACAGAAGCAGAGATTTATTGGAAAAACTGTTAAAAAATAACTTTTCAGTAGTTTCTTTTTTGCTTATAGAAATGATACATCATGAACAATTTGGAAAATACAAAAACATATGAAGGAAGAAAGTTAAAAATAAACCAATTCCATCCAGAAATAATCATTGTCAATTAGTAATTTGCTTCCTTAAGTCTTTCATCTGTATGTATGTATGTATGTATGTATGTATGTATGTATGTATGTATTTTTTAATGTTTATTCTTGAGAGAGAGAGAGAGAGAGAGCATGAGCAAGTGAGGGGCAGAGAGAGAGAGAGACAAAATCTGAAGTAGGCTCCAGGATCTGAGCTGTCAGCACAGAGCCTGACTTGGGGCTTAAACCCACGAACCGCGAGATCATGACCTGAGCCGAAGTCAGATGCTTAACCGACCGAGCCACCCAGGCACCCCTCATCTGTATTCATAATGTAGTTTTTATGATATTTTAAATGTAATATGTATTGTGAAAAATTTTTTATGATTAAATATTCATTAAGAATGTTTTTAGTGACTGCATAATTTTCCATCATCTGCATGTACCATAATTTATTTACTGCTTGGCCTTTTCACTATTATAAGACAGGGACTATGGTGAGCATCTTTGTACATAAATCTTTGAATTAGTCAGTTTTAGTCAATTTTATATTCCACGTCTCCCTGATAAGTGTTATCATTTACATTTATGCAGGGTAGTGTATTCACATTTATTTCATTTTAAAAATAGCACTTTCTATGTACATTGCTTCAGGGCTAGGATGACCAGATGTCCCACTTATGTGAGATGCTTTTTGCCATCCAGTGCCTTTATTGTGTTTTGAGAAATCCTCTTAGATTGAAATACATAAATTTATTTCAAAAACTTAACCTTTTGGAAATCTAAACTATTTGCTTTTTCTGACCATTTTCCTCATTGTTGCCCTTATTCATTGTTTCTCTTTGATCTTGGGGGAATCTGGGCCAGACAGAATTATTGAATTAGAAAGAATTAAAACAACCATGAAGCTTTTGTCCTAAGAGTACAAACAATATAATATTAACTTGAAAATTACCTGAAAATGTTACCATTTTATTATAGACAACATGTCCTCCTGATTAGAACAATTATTTGTCTGGAGTGGTCTGGAACAATTATTTGTTTTCAGTGGATACTCAAGAACCTGAGAGATCTTCAGCACCTGCTTTAAAACAAATAGAATGGAAGTGCCTGGATGGCTCAGTCAGTTGAGCATCCAACTCTTGCTTGTGGCCCAGGTCATGATCCCAGAGTCGTGGGATTGAGCCCGAGAGTGAAGCCTACTTACGATATTCTCTCTCTCTCTCTCTCTCTCTCTCTCTCTCTCTCCCCCCCCCCCGAGCCCCTCCCCTGCTTGCGCTCGCTCACTCTCTCTAAAAAATAAAACAAAAACACAAGTAGAATGGAGCAAAATACACCCAGCATTAAAGATAGCATCCTAGAACAGAATCTTTATAGCAGTCAGAAGGTGTTTTGGGGTTTGTGAGGCCAGTGGGTCATTGCTGTGTACAGCAGCACTGCTTAAGGACTGGTAGCCACAAGTGTGGTTGAAAGTTGATTGTTTGGAAATGTGGATATTGAAGCCATAGGAAACTGAGCAGAAGCCTTAGTGTCGTTGGAAATTTCTTCGCTTTTATTCCTCCATGAAAACCTTGATTTTTACCTTCTTTAGTTGTTACTTGTTTTCTTCTAAAAACTGTGGCTTGCAGGGGCGCCTGGGTGGCGCAGTCGGTTAAGCGTCCGACTTCAGCCAGGTCACGATCTCGCGGTCCGTGAGTTCGAGCCCCCCGTCGGGCTCTGGGCTGATGGCTCGGAGCCTGGAGCCTGTTTCCGATTCTGTGTCTCCCTCTCTCTGCCCCTCCCCCGTTCATGCTCTGTCTGTCTCTCTCTGTCCCAAAAATAAATAAAAAACGTTGAAAAAAAATTTTTAAAAACTGTGGCTTGCATAAATGCATGACTCCATGGCAGTATAATTATCAAATAATCATGGTTAATATTTACTGAGGTCTTACTATGGACCAGACACTATTCTGAGGACTTTGATACAACTGTGTCCTTCTTTGGCTTCTACCTCTTCCAGTGCCTGAAAGAGAGGCACTATATCATAGCAGTCAAGGTTTGGACCTATACTTAGAGTTTGAATTGTGGTTGGAATCCTGGATTCTCTGTTCACTTTTTGTGTGACCTTGATGAGCTACTTAGCCTCCATGCGCCTCAATTTCCTCATTTTTATTATAAGGATAATAACACCTACCTCATATGGTTTTAATGATGACTAAATTTTTTCTTTTTTCTTTGAGAGAGTGACAGAGAGTGTTGAGAGAAAGAATCTTTGGCAGGTTCCATGCTTAGCATACAGCCTGATGCTGGGCTTGATCTCATGGCCATGAGATCATGTTCTGAGCCAAAATCAAGAGTCAGATGCTCAACCGACTGAGCCACCAGGTGCCCCCTAAATTTTTTAATATATAAAAAATGTTTAGAATAGTAACTGATACATAATAACATACTTAACTGTTGGCTGCTTTATTGCTTTTTTGGTTGTGGCTATTATTCTCTTTTCTGGCTGCTTTGTCTTCTTCATAACCTCAGCAACCTCCTATTACCCCCTAGATATTGGTCCTCCCAGGCTCTGTCTGTAACCTAAACTCCCTCCCACTGTGGCCTGATCTGCTCCTGAAAAGTTAGGTATGAACCTGTGTTGACGACTTGCAAATCTGTTTCCAGCCTATTTGCTTTCCCTACAAACCTAGGTCTCTGTGATGATTGCCTATGGGCATCTTTACAAACACTTAGAGCCTAGCATATTCAAAATTGAACTCGTCATCTCCTCCCTTCCTGTTCATCCCACTCTACCCTACTTCTTTGTGTCTTCCTTCCTCATCTGTAGGATGGGGTAATAGTAATATCTACTTCGTAGGGTTATTAAGAAGATTAAATGACATAGTTTATGCATAGCACTTAGAATAATTCCTGGTACCTATTTGACAAATGTTAGCCACTATAATTGTTACTATTTATATTTCTTGTCTTGTGAATGGCATCAACATCTATCCATGTACTCAAACCAAAAATTCAGAAATTGTCTTGATTTATTCCCCTTTAACCCCACGCCCCAATCACTTACCATTTCCTGGTGCTATCCTTGCTTTGTTTGGACCCTTTATTATTTTTTCTTGTATCTTGTAAAAGTATCCTAAGCAATTCTTGCTCTAACTCCTATAATCTGGTTTTTCTTCTGCTACTAGAGTGATTTTCATTTTATTTTATTTTTTGATGTTTTATTTATTTTTGAGACAGAGAGAGACAGAGCATGAGCAGGGGAAGGGTAGAGAGAGAAGGAGACACAGAATTCGAAGCAGGCTCCGGGCTCTGAGTTGTCAGCACAGAGCCCGACGCAGGGCTTGAACTCACAAACCGTGAGCTCATGACCTGAGCTGAAGTCGGATGCTTAACCTACTGAGCCACCCAGGCGCCCCCAAAGTTTTTGTATAATGAAGATATCATCATGGTACTCTCTGACTTGAAATTCTTTCATGATTCCCTATAGGATATTGTCTTGAGAATAAGTATGTTAGTGCAGTGCTTTCCAAACTTTGGTGTACATCTGAAATCACCTAGTAATCTTGTTAAAATGGAGATTATGATGTAGGTCTGTGATGGGGCCCCAAGACTCTATTTCTAACAACTCCCAGCTGACGCCACTGCTGCTGGATTGAGGACTGCACTTGAGTAGTGAGGCTGTAATATACTGGGCTTTTCCCGATCTGTCTTCACTCTGGGCCTGCCTCCTATCTCATTTTCCCTCATGACATTCAGGTGTTCACTTGAAGTCAAGAGCTCTTCCTGCTTTGCAGCATTCCCCTTGCCTGGCTTTCTCCACTGTTTATTCATGAATTAGGTCTTTCAGATCCTAGTTTGTGTAAGATGTTCCTTTGTGTTCTTATACATCTGTCCTGACACAACACTGCATTGCAGATGTTTATCTCCCCAGTGCTTCTCTGAGCCCCTTAAGGAAGGGAAATATCACATTTGTTTTGTTTTGTTTTATTTATTTATTTAATATATATATATTTTTAAGTTTATTTACTTTTGAGAGAGAGAGAGAGCATAAGCAAGGGAGGGGCAGAGAGAGAGAGAGGGAGAGAGAGAATCCCAAGCAGGCTCCATGCTGTCAGCACAGAGCCCCATGGGCTTGATCCCATGAACCATAAGAGGATGTGGGGGTGATCTGGCTGTGACATCTGTCACCCCATTGATTGCCAGTGTTGATTTGGCTGATCTGGCTGGCTAGGCGGGTGTCCTCTTTCTCCCTCACCACTCCATGTGCATCCCTCCTGAAGCTGTGTGCTCGGTTGAAGAGGATGACCTTCCCCGATAGAGGAGGACCATTCTTTGGTCATGGGTATACAAGTAGCTGTGCTCCCCTGCTAGAACCTCCAAACAAGCTCTCAAGGTCCATGAACCGTAAGAATAATGACCTGAGTGGAAATCCAGAGTTGGATGCTTAACCAGATGAGCCACGCAGGAGCCCCTTGTTGTGTTTTAATAACAACTTTATTCAGATATCATTTACATACATTACAATTCATTCATTTAAAGGTGTAATTCAGTGGTTCCAATGTTTTTTGACCTACCATCTGGACTTGGGTTTAATACATATTAAGTAACACCTCCATGATTGAATGAATGAATGAATTAGATGATGTCAAAATACCATTGGAAAATTTTCTCCAGATCTTCCTCTGTGTATCTGTAATTTTTGGCTTTAATGTTTCAGCATTCGAGTCATCTTATTTATTCATCAGTAATTCTTCATGAGCTTCCTTCTTTCACCCCCCCTTTTTGGCACCAGGATAGGAATGATTTTATTCTTCCCTTGGTCAGTTTTAATGCATCATTATAGATTGCTTACCTGAATTCTCCAGTGCTTCCAGTTCTCTTTTTCAAGTCAGACTTTAATGGCCAGTATTGACCTAAAACACAGATCTTACCATCCTGCTTTCCAGCTTAAAACCTCTGGCTGGTTGGGGTGCCTGGGTGGCTCAGTCAGTTAAGTGGCCGACTTCGGCTCAGGTCATGACCTCATGGTTCATGTCGGATCCTCGGATCCTCTGATCCTCTGTCCCTCTCTCTCTGCCCCTCCCCGGCTTGTGCGCGCATTCTCTCTCTAAATGAATGAATGAATGAATGAATGAATAAATAAATAAAATAAAAAACATTAAAAAAAAAGAAAAAGAAAACATTAACTCTACCCTAGAGGCAGGGCCAGCTTTAAAACACAAAAATAAAAATAAAAACCATCTGGCTGGTCCCCAGCCTCTCCTCCACTGCTCTGTTTATCTACTATAGAATTAACTCTTTCCTTATCCTGATATTTAAGACTCTTGATCTTTTTCTAACCCTGTTCTCCTGGCTTGATCTTTCACAACACTGGGGTTTCTCGGACTTCATATGTAGCAATCATCTGGAGTGCTTTTAAATTGTTAATTCCCAAGTCTTGCTTCCAGAGACTCTCAGTAGGTTTGGGAGCCCCAGAAATCTGCGTTTCTAATCAACGCCATAAAGGATTCTGATGCAGGTAGTCTATAGAACTCCACTCTTTGACATAGAAACGACCTTGCTGCTTGAGCCTGTGTGCCATCTTGGCTTGACTTTGGACTTTGTGTACCGTACTTCCTCTTATCAGAATCCCCCCTCCTTAGTAAATGCTCAATAAAAGTTAGTTGAATTGAACTATTTGTTCAGTGGTGGTGGTGAGTCTTTTTAAAATTATAAGATGATATTACCGTGGATACATTGTGGGCCACTTTTTTTTCCCCCTGACTATCCTTGGTGTTTCACTTTTAATAGAATATGTGAGAAAACCAGGCACATGGAAGTGACCCAGTAAATCTTTTTGCTATTTTTAAAGGCAACTGGAAAAACTGCCTCTCTTATATTAAAACTAAATTGGGAATCTTCTATGGTGAAAGATGTTCCGTTACCTTTACTAATAATAGATGTGAAATAGTATAATAAATGACTTGCAAAATTACTTTAGGAACTATTTTCCTTTTAAAAAAACCTTTAAAAAACTATATAAATAATAAATATTCAGTGCAGAGCCTTGGAAAATTCAGAAATACAAAATAAAGGATTGCATGTAATCTCTGTCCTTACATATTCTTAATATTTTGATGTATGCCCTTCTATTTTTTTATGTATATTTTCTCCAACAAAATGGTTTATTTTGTACTTACTATTTTGCAGCAAGATTTTTTTGTCTAAATGGTGTATTCTGCCAATACATATTCTTTTACAATATCTTTTTAATGGATTCAGAATGTTATATTGCATCAATTGGTCATAATGTTGCTCAACCAGTCCCCTATGGTAAATTCCAATTTTTTGACAATTTACATTTAAACTGAAGAGCCAAAAGCCTTTGTGTGTTCCTTTAAAAAGAAATCATTTGTAGTTGTTCATGAATTTGACTATACAGAACATGCTGTTTTTCTACATACAATATCGGTATAAAAACTTGGTGATTATCATATCAGTGTTAAGAGGATTAACTTATTAGAGTTTAGAAGGACTGAAAAAAACACAGGACTATCAAAGCACTCAGAAATAAATCCTTAAATATTTGAGATCTCTGAGTATCAATCACAACTGCCCACTAGAAGGAAATTCTCCAGACTATAGATGTAGATAGATCAAGGATATTAATCAGTGGGCCAGGTGCATTAAACTGTAGGTTAGCTCCAACTGAGAGGACAATGATTTCCTTCCTCCACCAGTATTTTGGAAGCCATATGGTAGGTAGGATGAATTGTATTGTAATCTATATATTGATATACTCGCTTTTTCTTGTTAGTAAAAGAGGCTGTCCCTGACTAATAAAAGCACTCAGAATTTGTCAAGTGTATGCATCCATGTTTAATGGCAGGATGGTCTGGTTACTCAGAAACTGTTGGCTTTAGAAATGAAAGTGTTGACTTAGGCTAAAGGGAGAAGAAATAGAGCAGTTGTTGTTATTCAAGAAAAAACACATTTTCCAATCAAGAGAAGTAATGTGGGAGATAATCTTTGAGACATAAGATTGAGCTCTTAAAAGCTCTTAAAAGGAGTATTTTGGTTAATGTATTTCAGTTAAGCCCCCTTGGTTTACAAATACTATAAATGTTTCTTATAATTGGTTTCTACCTGAAATGTCTGGGACACTGGCCAGGGATTCTTAAGGGCCCATTCTTGAGGTATTCAGTCCCCTTAGGGCAGAGGTGGCACATTGTTGGGTCCAAGGATTTTCTAAATCTGTGTCAGGAGCAGTGCCTTAGTCTTTGAAAAATCTGTGGCCCATGCAAAATTTCCTCTTCCATCACTGCCTGTTAGAGTCATTGAGGTCTAATTTGTCTTTGGGAACTGGGGCCTCCATTATGGTGTGTTTAACAAGGATCTGGACAAAACCTGTAGTGTGCAGCCTAAATGATTAGAGTAAGGATTAGGATGTCTCGTTGGAGTTGATGAAAACATAAGTGATGCGGACATTTAAGTCAGCATCAGTTCACAAATCTGTAAGACTCGGTTGTACAGAATGTACCATTCTGTACATTAAACCTACATTCTTAAAATAATTATGTTCATAAGGTTAAACATCTCCTATATTCTTCTTGCTCATCTATTGTTGTTTTTCAGGATTTTCTAAGGTAACTGTCATAGACTATGGTGAAATTTAATAAATCTGAGTAAGTAGAGGCCAGATTATTTTAAAATATATGTGGGTGAGATAGATGGAGTACCACTATATATGATTCCAGCTTGAAAATTTCTTCTCTTGGGCAGCAATTTTGTAACTATGAAGTCACATAGATTGAGTCTATTCAGAATATGGTCAGCGTATAAACAGTCTCAGCGAGAGCACTGGAACTGCTTCTGTGCACGCTTTTCACTATAGTCAGCTTAATTCCTTTGGTTCTCATTTGTCGCTGCCATGGCACAGTGACATCAGATGCAGCTGGAGCTTAAAGAAGGGCCGTGTGAATTAATAACCGTGAAACAAAAACTGCCTCAAGTAATTAGTGGAGTAACAGTCTCTTTAGAAGACTTTAGTACTTTTTTTTTTCAAGGACTAGAGAAGGAGAATGGCACAGATTGTTCACTTGAGACCATTTTCAGCTATTGATCCGTCTTACAGTCTTCATCTGATGGTTCTGATTTCCACATGAATCATTCAGGCCCTGGAGTGATTTTTCTCTTATTTTCTCTTGAGGCTCTCTAACTTCAGTGACAGTTTTCAAGAGAGCAATCTATGAACTTTGGCTTTGTCAGAATCTAAAAATGGTCTCTTTTATTATTTTATTTATAGTTGTCATATTTTAGTTTAAATACAGTTGACCTAGCAAGCAAAAAAATTGTGTGTACAAGTAGGATAGCAAGTAGGTACAGGTCACGTTGCCTGCTGGGTTATTGGAGAGAAGAGGCTATGTATGTGCCCATTACTGTTTTTTCTTTTTTTATGTTTATTTATTTATTTAAGAGAGAGCAGCATGCACGAGCAGGGGAGTGGCAGAGAGAGAGGGGGAGAGAGAATCCCAAGCAGGCTCTTCCCTGTAAGCACAGAGCCCAAGGTGGGGGCTCAATCCCATGAACCGTGACATCATGACCTGAGCCAAGGTCAAGAGTCAGACACTTAAACTGACTGAACCACCCAGGCACCCCATCCCATCACTATTGGCTTTTTTTTTTTAATGTTTATTTATTTTTGAGAGAGAGAGAGAGAACGAATTGGGAGAAGGCAGAAAGAGAGAGACACACATGCAGAATCTGAAGTAGGCTCCAGGCTCTGAGCTGTCAGCACAGAGCCTGACATGGGTCTTGAACCCACACCCTTGAGATCAGGACCTGAGCCTAAGTCCAGACACTTAAGCAAGCAACTGAGGCATCCAGGCGCCCCCCCGTCCCCCCAATCATTATTTTCTTTAGTTAATCATACTGTCAGATGATTTTGCTATTATGAGGTTTTGTTTTGTTTGGTTGTTTGTCTTCCAAATAGTTAAGGAAAAAGGGATTATTGGACAAAGATAGCCAGAGTTAGGGAAAACCAGGTCAAGAGATAAGTAGGAATATCCTTTCCCATACGTGGTTATCTTATTTTTCCAATCTAACATTATTATAATCAGTAGAAACTTTCATTTTATGGCCTAACCTTTAAGGACACTGCTTTCAAGCAAACTAGAAAGTTTAATCTACTTCTAATTTTAGTAGGTAAAAAGAGAATAAGAGGAAGTTAACATTTAACATATGATATATGGGGTTTTTTGACAAATAAAAAGGTCTGGATTTTATTATGTGTTGAAAATATGCTCAAGATCTTATATATGTTCAGTAGCTAAATTTTTGGGAGCATAATAATAAAGATGTAAGGAAATAAAAGTATAAAAAAAAAAGGCTAAAAAAAGGGCAGTTTGAGATTGGGAGATTTGGGTTGGATTACCCAAATGTGTGTTACCATGTATGTGTAGGGCAAACAGTTTTGTCCTAGGAGATAGCCTGATAATTCAGGGAACCAAGATTTGTCTACAAATAATATTGGCCACTGTGCTGTAATAGCAAACTCACAGTAGATAAAACAGAAGAGGCATCAGGTCTAATAATAGATGTCTAGTTATGTTTCTACTTGAGTCCTTTGTGCATTGTCTTTGTGTTGTGATGTCTGTTTTGGTTGTTTGTTCTGTGAGGTTAGTTGTAATTTTTACCTAAGATTTCTAAAACTAACTACAAAATCTGTTTTAATTACCCGACTTTAGGTTTTTGAAAGATGTAATTGAAACAGTTTTGCCACGTAGGGATTTGTGTGAGCCAGGTATACTATGAAAAGAAAGTAGAGAAAAGACTATTTACAACATGTAAACAAGAGTTAAACCTGATGCTCAGAGGCGGCAATGGTGTTGGTGACCTACCAGTTCAAGCAACCTACACTTGAACTGGTTACTAAATTCTAGGACAGAGACCCCAGGATGGACACTTAAAAAATATGTTTATTTCATTACCTGCTTGGATTTGTTTTTTGTAACACACACAAAAAAGAGTTAAACCATCTGAATTTGAAATGTTAAATAACAAGTACATAAAAGGAATGGAAAATACGTGAGAACAGATGAATTAGCAAATAGTAATATGATATAGTTAAAAGCATGATCTCCTGTGTTAGGCTGAGCTTCTTCCTGGGTGATTTGGCAAATTAATGCTTGTGCTCACCTCAAAGGACAGCTGAGAGATTATGTATATTGTATGAATGTAAAGCACACATGAATGTGTGTAAAGCACTTAGCTTAGTACTTGGCACATCATAATGGAGTCTGATTCTTAACTCTTAGCTGGTATTATTGGCTTGTCTATTTTATTTTATTTTTAAATGTTTATTTATTTATTTTAGAGAATGTATGTGCACAAGCAAGCTGGGGAGAGGCAGAGAGAGAGGGAGCTTGTCTGGCTTGTCTATTTTAAATGATTTGTAAAAATTCATTTGCTTAAAAAAAAAAACATAGTCCTGATAGACCTCTCCTTATCATACTCTTAATGCTTTTGGAGGATTTCAAGACATGAGTTACGTACACTAATACAATTTTCCCTTCATTCCAGATAGGGTTTGGCTAGTGATTCTCTTTCACGTATCATCTGTCTGTAACTCCACATTGTCAGCATCATCTGACGTGGCTGTAGCTTTCCTCCCAGCCCCTTTGAAATTTCTCCATCAGCATTCTCAACCTTTTTTCTGCCAGTAAGAGGAACTTATTCTAAACGAGGGCTCTTAACAGTCCTGCACCCAACTGTAATTAACTGGGGAACTAGCACTTCATGTGTAATATAGACATGTATCATGAACTATTGGTTGAATCTGAAAAGGCAGTCCCAGGCCTTTTTCTTTTGCCACTGTGGAGGTTTAAAAGACAAATATTCCCTTTTCTCACTTTTGTTGAAGTTAGAGCTAGCTGCATAATTCAGTTTTGGCTAAAGTGATACAACCAGAAAAAAATGCTTTTATGATAGAAGGAACAGAAGCAAGAGGACAGTTTGGATGCATATCCTTTTCTTTATTCCACTCTAAAATGTGGAATATGACGTATGGCATTGTGGCAGCAAAATTGCGATCATGAGTCAACATGCCTGTGAGTGAAGAGTTAACAAGCTGAGGGGGTAGAGCAAAAAGACAGAGTCTGGGTTCTTAGTGATATTATCAAACTGTCAGAACAACCCTCAGATAGCCTTCTTTGGACTTCTGGTTTCCTATGGTTTTAAAGTCCTATCAGTTTAAGCTACTTGGTTAGACTTGTCTGTTCCTTATGGCTGAAAGCATTCCCAATTTAAGTCAAAGCAGCTTTAATGTGAATAAAGTTACCATAAATTTGGGAGATGTTTGTCCAATCTATACAGGGTTATGTATGCACAAAATAAATGCAGGTAACATGGGAATAAAACAGAATCCAAGAGGTGAAACATCTTTAGACATTGCAAAACATGGGCAGTAATATCAAATAACCTAGTCCTAGTCATAATTTCTGGGTTGTCTGGTGACCTCGCGAGTCCTTTCCCACAAAAAAAAAAAGAACGGAGCCTGGAGCCTGCTTCCGATTCTGTGTCTCCCTCTCTCTCTGCCCCTCCCCCGTTCATGCTCTGTCTCTCTCTGTCTCAAAAATAAATAAAACGTTAAAAAAAAAAAATTTATCTATGACTTTTTAAAGTCTTGCTTTCTGCAGGCTTAGAATCCTGAACATGACAGAGGCTAGGACTGGAGTTTGAAGAATAAAGGAAAAGCTGGGTATGAGTGAAGGTGAGGGCGTGGAAGATTTCAATTATAAGATGAGTGTGTGTATAATTTATAATCATAAATTATAAGATGATGAAGCCAGTCTTCCAGCCCTGCTTGTTCCTAGGATATCTTGAAGTTAAGCGTTCATGAATTTCAGTGGGGGAAGAAGAGAACAAGACATGAAAAAGACAAAGGAGAAGAAGAAGCAGCAGCAGCCACTTCCATTGAAGGCCTAGAAAAATTAAAAGCCTCTGCAACTTTGGGGTTTACTTGTGCTTCGTCTCTCAACCCTTATGTGAAATTTATGGTGAAGCCACACCAACCAGATGCTTAACCCAATCCTATTAAATTTTAGATTATTGAATGGTGTTAAGATTTTTGGTAAGTTTGTCCTTTTGATGTGAATATTTAAAGTGGAGGTAGATGGGCGCCTGGGCGACTCAGTCGGCCAAGCGACCAACTCTTGATCTTGGCTCCGGTCATGGTCTCACGGTTCACGGGTTTGAACCCTGTGTTGAGCTCTGTGCTGATAGTGCCGGAGCCTGCTTGGGATCCTCTCTCTCTCTGTCTCTCTGCCACTCTCTCCCACTCATTGCCTCTATCTCTCCCCAAATAAATAAATAAACTTAAAAAAAGAAAGTGCTTCATAAAAGTATCAAAGTGAAATTTAAAGAAAAATAGAGGGACAAGGAAGGGAATACAGATGAGAAAATACAGAGAAGTCCTGTGGAAAAAATTAGCTAGAAGATTAAGAAAATTTGACCATGTAATGAGATGAACATGATAGTGATATTTTCCACTGAGGAATTGCTCTCACTTAAATTTGATCATTTGTTAAGACTGCCAAGTCAATAACTTTTTTGCATCTTTTTAAAGTTAGTCATAAAAGAAAACACTAACTCTTTGTGTAACTGAGGAAATAACTAAACCAAAATATTGTCTACCAATGGTACAATCAGAGAATTATGCTTTAAATGGAGGCTGACACATGCAAACTCCTATACATGTCCGTCAGTCTTTTACCTTGACCAATGAGGCTGATAGCGTCATTGTTCTCTCACTAGATGTTATGGAAATGGCTGGCCTTATTCATCACACATTTCTGTAGATACAGCATGACCAGAGGATATATTATTTCTGGTACAGAGTGAAAAAGAGTTTGTACAGGCACTGTGGGCAGGTAAGAGAAGGCTGTAAAGGCTGTGTTACTAGATTTAGACCTCATGTACAAGAGGTATAGAGTAACCATAGGCTCTGCTTCCCACTCAGCCCTCCTCATTCTCTCATGCAGCATTAGACTCTGAGTGTTTTTAATCTTACTAGAACTCATTTTGTCTGGCGTTTTCTGAATTTTTAAAAATTCAGTTTTAGTTTACATATATAAATACTTTTTTGACTCCTATTATAAAAGATAACATTTCATATTGATATGAATAGATGTACAGGATATAGTGTTAAGTAAAAAAAGCAAAATATGTGTGTGTATATGCTATGTTCTAGAAGAGTTTCTATATGACTGCTTAGATTATTGAAAACAGTTATTTCTAGAGGTGTAATTATGGGAATTATGGGAGACTTTTATTTTCCAATTTATCCATATCTATAATATTTAGATTTTATAATCAGTGTATGTTTCTTTTATAATTAGAAAAAACAAATATTTTCTTTCTTTCTTTTTTAAGTTCATTTATTTATTTTGAGAGAGAGAGAAAGGAGGAAGAGGGACAGAGAGAGAATCCCAAGTAGGCTCTGCACTGTCAGCATGGAGCACATTGCAGGGTTTGAACCATGAACTGCAAGATCACGGTCTGAGCCTAAATCAAGAGTCAGCTGCTCAATTGACTGAGCCACCCAGGTGCCCCTTCTTTCTTAAGTAGTGTAAACAAAGATGTTTCGAAGAAACATTTCCCAAGTTAAGAAAAGGTGTATGATGGTGTATGTGTGTATATAATATATTTAATATATTAAAATAGTTTATAATATATTTAAGCATTGTTCTGTGCCTTTAGAACTAAAGTGTCTCATTCCTGGCCCTTTTTTAGTGTTGGAATTAACATCTTGGATTAGATTCTAATTAAGAACATTATCCAGGTGTGGGGAGAGACGTAGAGAGGCTACCTGTATAGTGTGATTTGGAGGGTACTGAGAGGAACTGCAAATAGAAGAAAAATCCATAAAGAGCTCTCACAATTTAACAAACTAACAAACAACTTGATTAAAAAATGGGCAAAGGATTTGAATGAATACACATTTCTCCAAAAAAGATTTACAAATGACCAATAAGTGCATGAAAAGATGTTCAACATTATTAATCATTAGGGAAAAATCAAAACCACGCTATGATAATACCTCCCACTCATTAGGATCCCTATTATTAAAAAGAAAAAGCAACAGAAAGTAAGTGTTGGAGAGGATGTAGAGAAATTGGAACCCTATGCACTCTTGGTGAGAATGTAAAATAGTGTGCCTACTATGAAAAACTGTATGATAGCTCCTAAAAAAATTAAACATAGAATTACCATACAATCCAGTATTTCCACTTGATATATAATGAAGAAAATTGAAATAGGAGAATTGAAAATAGGATCTCAAAGAGTTATTGTGTACACTCATGTTCATAGCAGCATTATTCATAAAAGCCAAAAGATGTAAGCAACACAAGTGTCCTTCAACAGGTGTTAAATGGGATATTATTCAGCTTTAAGGAAGTAAATTCCAACATAATGTACAACATGGCTGAGCCTTGAGGGCATTATGCTAAATGAAATAAACCAGTCACAAAATGATAAATACTATGATACTATGATTCCACTTACATAAGGTACCTGGAGTAGTCAAATTCATAGAGACAGAAAGCAAAATGGTGGTTGTCAGCACCTTAGGGAAGGGAGAAAAAGGGAGTTATTGTTTAAAGGGCACAGAGTTTCAATTTCAGAAGATGAAAAAGTTCTGTGGGTGGATGATGGTCATGATAGCATAACAATGTGAATATACTTTAATACCACGGAGCTATACCTTTAAAAATGGTAAAGGTGGTAAATTTTATGTTCTGTATACTTTACCACAATTAAAAATGATACAAAAAGAAAGCCCATTAGTGCCTCAGGATCTTCCCTTCTAAAACTATTCCTACGCCTTCTCTTTACAAGCTGTTATTTATTTTTTTTTTTTTTAACGTTTATTTATTTTTGAGACAGAGAGAGAGACAGAGCATGAACGGGGGAGGAGCAGAGAGAGAGGGAGACACAGAATCGGAAGCAGGCTCCAGGCTCTGAGCCATCAGCCCAGAGCCGGATGCGGGGCTCGAACTCACAGACCGCGAGATCGGGAGATCGTGACCTGAGCTGAAGTCGGACGCTCAACCGACTGAGCCACCCAGGCGCCCCTACAAGCTGTTATTTTGAGAGCATAAATATATTTAATGTCTTATGGTGAACAAGTGTCAGTCCTTCCTTCAGTGAGAGTGAGGCAGATAGCTAGAGGAGACATCTGGAACTAGGGATGAGGAAAAACTGCTTCAGTAGTAAAAAGTGCAAAGAAAGGAAGAAGTACTTTGGGCCACTAAAAAAAATTTCAGTTACATCACAATTTTGCCTTTTTCTGACTCAGCCCCACAGAGTCTCAAATCCAATAGCATCTCTAGTGTTTTTAAGAATCTTAGATGATATTTTACCTTTGATAAGCTTTATATAATTTCAGACTACATTCCTGGGCAAGACATTTGTAGAGATTCATCAAATCTTTATCCATGCTTTTTCATTAGGGATTAATACAGGTGATTATTTACATAGTAATCTCAGTATATGGCTAGTATTTCTTAAACATCAAATGAAAGACAAACCATAAAGGAAAAAGACAACAACTCTGCAGCAACAATAAAACTAAATGCTGTAAATGACACTAATAGGCAAACTTACAGAACAAGAAAATATTTTCAATTCTTTGATTAAGGGCTTAATATTCTAATATATAAAAAAGTAGTGAAATCTAGAAGAAACACTAACATCCTGGTAGAGAAATAGACAACACTAATAGTTCACCAAATGTGAAATTTAAGTAGCCCATCAACATTGAGAAGGTGTTTTACTTCATTAGTAACCTAAGAAATGCAAATTAAGATGATGAGATATTATTAGTTTTTACCAAATTGATAGTTTAAAAAATTATAGTTATTGTTTAGGGATATGAACATTATCATAAAATCTAGTGGAAGTAAAATAGGTTCAGTGTTTCTCTAGGGCAGTTTAGCAGTATATGTGTCAAAAGCCTTAAAATTTTTCACAAATAATATATATATGTTGTTATATATTTATAAGAATTTGTTTTAAGAAAATGAGTATGCCAAAGATGATAATTACAGTGGTATGGAATTGGAGACAATGTAGCTGTTCAATAATAGGGAATTATTTATGAAGATTATGTATCTGTATAAGGCTAGTTTCTGATAATTGTATTAGTATTTTCAAATAACTAACTTGGCTCTATTGATTTTCAGATAATTAAATTGGCTCTATTGATTTTTCTTTATTACACAATTATTATCTAGTTTATTGATTATTTTTGTATTTGTTATTTTTTTCTACTTTCTTTGAGTTTGCTATTTTTTTCTAGCTTCTTGAAATGGACCCTTAGAAACTGATTTTTAGCCTTCCATCTCTTATGTATAAAGACATAAATTTCCTTTAAAGCACTATTTTGGCTATATTCCTATGGTATTATGTTGAATTTTTATTATCATTTAATTCAAAACATATTCTTATTTAGCTGGAGATCTCTGTGAATCATGGGTATTTAGAAATACATTTCTTCTTTTCCAAAAATTTGGCAGTTTTCTAGTTATCCTTCTGCTGTTGATTTATAGCATAATTCCACTGTGGACAATGAAAATACTCTGTTATCTGTGTACATTCTTTGAATTTTGTTGAAACTTGCCATCCTAACCCCCATTACATCTGTTACTGGTTACTTTTAAGGCTTTTCTCTTTGTTTTTAGTTTTCTCTTTGTTCATATTTACTCTGATGTTTCCATGGATGGTTTTCTTTTCATTTCATCTATCATGGGTCCTTACAGCTTCTTGCTCTGGCTTAATGTTTTTAATCTGTTTCGGAAAATATTTGGCTAGTATTTTTTCAGATGTTAGTTCTATTCTCTCTGTACTTCTGGGCCTCAATTATGTATAAATTAGACTATTTCACTTTATTCCTTATGTCTCTGATTCTCTTTTCTTTCTTACTTGTTTTTTCCATTTTTTGCTCAATATGGTTATTTTCTGCTGACCTATTTTTTACTTCACAAATCCTCTCTTCTGCTGTGTCTAGTCCATCTACTTACTTATTAGTTATTGTATCGCTCAGTTCTATGTATTTATTTATTTATTTATTTTTAAATCTTTTTTTTTAAATGTGTTTTTATTTCTGAGACAGAGACAGAGCATGAGTGGGGGAGGGGCAGAGAGAGAGGGAGACACAGAATTGGAAGCAGGCTCCAGGTTCTGAGCTGTCAGCACAGTGTATTGCTCAGTTCTAAAAGTTCTACTTGCCTTCTTAAAAAATATTCAAGTTCTTTGAATAAATTATCAACGATTTGCATATCTTTTAATATATTAAACATAGTTATTTTTTTATTAAAATTTTTTTTAACATTTATTTATTTTCTTTTTTTTATTAATTTTTTTTTAAATGTTTATTTATTTTTGAGACAGAGACAGAGCATGAACAGGGGAGGGGCAGAGAGAGAGGGAGACACAGAATCGAAAGCAGGCTCCCGGCTCTGAGCCATCAGCCCAGAGCCCAACACGGGGCTCGAACTCACGGACCACGAGATCGTGACCTGAGCTGAAGTTGGACGCTTAACCGACCGAGCCACCCAGGCGCCCCTAACATTTATTTATTTTCAAGACACAGAGACAGAGTGCGAGTTGGGGAGGGGCAGAGAGAGAGAAAGATACAGAACCAGAAGCAGGCTCCAGGCCCTGAGCTGTCAGCACAAACCCACTAACAGTGAGATCATGACCTGAGGTGAAGTCAGACGCTTAACTGACTGAGCCACCCAGGTGCCCCAGTTATTATTTTTTTATTGAAGTATAATTGACATATAACATTAGTTTCAGGTATACAACATAATGATTGAATATTTGTATATATTGAGAAATGATCACCACAATAAGTCTAGTTAACATCCATCACCATGCATAAATAGTTTGTTTCTTGATGAGGACTTTAAAAAAAATATCTATTTATTTATTTTGAGAGGGGGAAGAGGGGCAGAGAGCAGAAGAAAGAGAATCCCAAGCCGGCTCTGTGCTGTCAGTACAGAGCCCAATGTGGGGTTCGAACTTACGAATCATGAGATCATGACCAGAGCAGAAATCAAGAGTCAGTCACTTAACCAACTGAGCCACCCGGGCACCCCAATGAAGACTTTTAAGATCTATTCTCAGCAGTTTTCAAATATGCAATATAATATTATTAACCATAGCCACCATGCTGTACATTACATTACATACTGTACATTATTTGTTTTGTTACTGGAAGTTTGTACCTTTTGATCTCCTTCACCCATTTTATTCCTCCTTCCCTCCCCCCCAAGCCACAACCAATCTATTCTCTGTATTTTTGAGCTTGGCTTTCTGTTCTTCCAAAGTCTGTGTTTAATTGCTGCTATATCTGGGTCACCGTTGGATCCTTTTCTATTGTCTTTTATTCTCTTGGTTTTTGATCATTTCACCTTTTTTTCCTGGCATGTGTGCCAATTTTTTTTTTGTTAAATGAAACACATTCTGTATGAAAAATTATAGAGTTTCTGGGTGATATCTTCTTGCATAAATGCTTTAATTTTCTCCTGGCAGCCAGACTGATGGCCTTGTCCAGTTAGGGATTGAGATGTGTCACTGTTTCAGGATTTGTAAGGGTAGTCAATTTCCAGTTTGGCCTTAGTAGTCTTAGAATATAATGTTTTAAGGGTGTCAAATGAAAGCTGGGATATATTCCCCAGACCTTCTTTTTCTTCCTAGCTCTGAACTCCAATTTTTGTTTCCTTACCAGTTGGGTTGCCATAATTTCTGTTTAGCTGTTTAGCTTCTTAATGGTTGCTCTCTGCTTGGTTTCTCAGCCACTTTTCCTGAACATCTGCATTTTAGAGACTGACAAAATGCTCCAAGGGGAAATTGTGAGCAACTATTTCTTTTCTCCAAGATCCTATCCCCTTCCAGTCTTAGAGTTCAAAGCAACTGGTACAGATAAGTTTTGTCTTCATAGACCTGTGAGACTGCCATAAGTTCTGGGTCAACACACAGTACTCAACCTCCATGCACCATAAGTTGCATTTGCAAATGATCTGAAGGAAAAAAAAAAGTAGCAAATGTAGGGCTCACCTAGGTGCGTATCCCTTTTCTCTGGGATTTTGGCCCCTCAAATCATGATTATTTGGTTGCTCTCCAACACCTTTAATCTGCTGGATTTTTTGCATCTTGAAAATTCCACCTTTCTTAGTTTGAGGTGAGAATGTTAGTCTGATGCAAGTTACTCCCTCTTATCTAGAACCAGAAGTCATTTCGTAAGCTATTTTATAAGTGTGTAAGTACTTATGCAGATGCAGGCGTTTTTCAAATGGCTTAATTTAACTTTCTTTTATATCATTTTAAGGAACTATTCTGTTAGGTAAAATAACAATCTATAAAAACTTTACTTCAGATATCTTATCAGCCGTTCCGAAGATGCTTAACCCAGCAGATGTGTGTGTGGGTGTGAAGTAAACCCTAAAATACCTTTTCCATTTTTTAAGATGGACTCTTTTTTTCTAATATTTTTGGAATTTTCATATTTTTGTTGGTTGGTATGCAAAATGATAACTTAATTTTGGCTAGTCATCACTTTATGATGTGTTTATAAAAAAGTTGTTTTGCTTTTTTAAAAAAATAGTGTTTCTTAAGGGGCCCCTGGATGGTTCAGTTGGTTGAGTGTCCAACTCTCGATTTTGGCTCAGGTTATAATCTCATGGTTTGTGAGACTGAGCTATGCATCGGGCTCTGTGCTAACCGGGAGGAGCGTGCTTGGGATTCTCTCTCTTCTTCTCTCTGTGCCCCTCCCCTGCTTGCTCTCTCTGTCTCTCTCAAAATAAATAAACATTAAAAAAATAAAATTTTTCCTATAAATTTCAGTTTGTTTGAATTTAAAAAATAACTGGGGTGCCTGAGTGGCTCAGCTGGGTAAGTGTCTGATTTTGGCTCAGGTAATTGATCTCACAATTCGTGAGTTCCAGCTCTGCCTTGGACTCTCTGCTGTCAGCGCAGAGCCCACTTCATATCCACTGTCGCCCTCTCTCATTGCTCTTCTCCCGCACTTGCGTGGACACGCATACACTTTCTCGCTCTCTCAAAAATAAACATTTAAAAAAAAACATTAAAAAAATAAACTTTAAAATTGAGCTAACCAAACCTTAGCTAAAATATTTATTTTTTCTATAACTAAATTTTCTGTATATAAGTTACTTCCATTAAACAAATTTATTTTTATATTATAAGTATATTGTATATAAATCTTTCTAAGATCTATTATTAAAAATAAGGTAAACTGGGGTGCCTTGTGGCTTAGTTGGAAGAACATGTAAACATGACCTCAGGTTCGTGAGTTTGAGCCCCACATTGGGTGTAGAGATTATTTAAATAAATAAAAACTTGAAAAAAATAGAGTATAACCTATTTTTTATTTGGAAAATATGGAAAACCCTGGTGAATAATTGAAAAGTAAATAAATGAATAGCTATTCTCCAAAGACAACAAATGGTAATTTTTGGATGTAGTCTCTGCTGTAGATACTGTGCTATACTGCCCAGATCTGAATTTCCTCAGATTAGAAGAGCCATTTGCCCAAGGACATACTCTTTTTTAGGGCAACTTATGTCCAATGACTAGTTGATGCAGGGTATGAAGGCCCAGCCTCATGGTGCCATTTCAATTTCATAGCTCTGTATGCAGTTGACAGAGGTCTTTGTTAGGTCTGCATTGTAGTTTAGCTTCTCCTTCTCCCCAGTCATGTTTTCTTCCCTTCCTCCTATAGCTGTAGATCGCAAGAGTACTCCGTAATAAACTGTGTACTAATCTCTATTTCAGAGTGTGCTTTCTGGGGAGCTCAAACTGTGACAGTCTCTTTCTAGCTTTTTCCATTCATTCATATTTTTTTATATACTCAGGGTTATTTCATATATATAGATCTCTCATATATGTATCTGTGCATCTCTTTTCACTGTTTATGGCATGAATATTTTTTCTTGTTATTTAAAATTGTTTATTTTTCAGGCTATAATGTGGATTAGACATGGTTTATTTAATCTTTGCTTTATCACTGGACATTTAAGTTATTTTCACAGTTTGGGTATTACAATGTTTTGAATATTTGTTAAAATACATTTTTATATGTGTTTTAGACCATTTTCATAGAATCAATTCCTAAAGATAAAGTTGCTGAATACTTTCAAGGCACTTTGTATATAATGCTAAATTGCTTTCCAGAAAAGCTGTACCAGTTAAAATCCCATCAGCAGTATATCAGTATCCTTCACCAAGTGTCCCAATAGTATATAAGTATTATCTCTCCTTTCCAAAGAGATGATGTTGAATTTAACTTAAACTTTTATGAGTAATGGATCATCATAATAAATGTGACTAATAGTGCAAATAATACTGTGAAACTCTCATAGTCTACTAAGGTGTGTAGAAAGTTTGCCCATGTACTAATACATATTACTTCAAGTCAAAAGTTTGAGATGGTCTGCATTGTCCATTATGGGAGTATAAACTCTTACTTTTTGCTATTCTCTAGTACCCATAATTTTTGCAGCTTCTCTTCTTCTTCAGTGGATACTCTTTGGAGAATCTTCATTTTCATTTTATTTGTGGAGAATTTCTTTAATCCCTAGCCATTTTGTATAACTCAGCATCCTCTCTCACCTCAGCCACATGCAGCTAGACCAGGGGTGGCAACCTTCCCTACGCTGGCCATTCCATGTTCATTTCCTGGAACTTTCCCAAAGGAGGGCAGCTCACTTTCTATGGTTAGTTAGACCTGTAGAATTGAAACTTGGGAGCTGTGTGGTGGGCATCTTTCACCAGTCATGGGGCCCAGAAAGCAGAGGTTGCAGATGTGAACAGAGGCACAGAGATGAGAAAGTGAGAGGGATTGATTAGCTTTCTCAGCCCTGCTTCTAGTTCTGACTGAAGCCATATTCCTGTCCTTAGGCTTCATGAAGAGCTCCATATCCTTAAAATCCTCCTCACCTAAGTTAATTCAAGTTAGTTTGTTACTTAGGACAACATTACTTTTCTGTCTTTAAACTGATGTGAACTTGGAACAGATAAAACTGTGAAATAAGACTATAGGTAGAGTCTGAAGGAAAACTTGAGGGCTTCTTCTCCAAGTAAAGCTTTAGTGCATGCAAGGGGTTCATTTGGGTCTTCTCTTTTGAACACCCAGAGGCCATTTTTACCTTTTATTCTGAATAGTGTTCTGGATAGTTGCATTTTGGCCCCTTTTTAAGTCAGTTTAATTTCTTTAGTACTTCAGGCAGAAATATATTTTTTATACATGGATCTCAAGAATAAGATTATTGGCTAACATTGGCTTTTGTAAATAGCATAAGGAATACTACTTTGCCAATTGGACATTATTGAGAGCTATTTAATTGTCAACTTTTAACATTTATTTAAAAGTCTCAGCAGTAGTTGGTTTTCTGGGTATTGAAGTGCTCAGGTAGGCAAATTCATTAGAATCGTTAATACTTGCCCAGAGCTTGGCACCTGGATAACATTACAAGAAGTAACATCTTACCTTTTATTTAAGCAAAGTGACTTTTGTCTTGATAACATTTATCTGGAAGGAACTCTGACAAAATAGTGCAGTATATTTGTTTTTTGTTTTTGTTTTTTTTAAATAGTGCAGTATATTTGTAACTCACTGCTAGGTGATGATGAAGTGCTTTATAGAGTTGATACGCTTTTCTATTGGTGGGAAAGCTTTGAAGGTTTCAGTGCAGAATCAGAGAGACCCTTGGCTCCTTCCTTGTTCATTTGTAGGCTTTGTTTGGATCCCCAGCCCAGAGATTTCATTTTACATTTTTGGTAATACTGGCATTTGGATTATAGTGTGGATGGATTAGTGAAAAGCCATCCCCACTAACAGGGAATGTTTTATTGATGATGAGTCATTGATGATGAGTCAAAATGTCTTTTGTTTGGAAACCAGGGATGGCACCACTTAGTGATGAACATATGTTTTCTTCATATAAGAGAGGGAAGATGTATGAGTCTGTATTAATGATTTAGACCGGTCCTCCCTGTCTCCTTCTTTTCTGTCTGTTACAGGTTGAGCTGTCATATTGTGAGTGTTGGAGCAAGGGGCCAGTCAGTGAAACTTGTTAGGCTGGTAGTTCATCATTGGGCTTTTAGGTTGTTTTTTTTTTTCCAGCCTTATATAATGCAAGCTAAAATTTAGTTTCATTGTATTTGTGTTACAAATAATTTCTTAAATACAGATTTATTTGTAGTTGTTGAGGAAAGGATATATTTTTACCCTTATTTCCTCCTACCTCTTGCATACCCCACCTAAGTAAACCAAAATTTAATAGTGTCTGTGGAGGTTGTGTAGCAATGAGTCAGAATGCTCAATATCTGTGATGTTCAGAACTTGTTGCCAAGGTTTTAGTCACTCTGAGGCTAATGTTTTCCAGAGCATAATATGTGAGTAAGTAGCATGTTTAAGTGCTAAAGAAAACATTTTTGAAATGGAAGAAATATTCTTCATTCTTTGATAATGTGGGAAAGAGTGGCTACATATTTATTTTATGGCTCAGCAATTAATGACTAAAAGTATAGTAAATCTGATTTGCAAATTCTATAGACTATTTAAGATCATTTGCCAGCCACCCTATCTGTGGCTCAATTAACTCACTCTCAAAATTTTGGTTCTGATATATAGTTTACCTTGGACAAGAGGCAACCCTTTTTGTCCCTTTCTCCCAGAACATGTTAACTAACTCCTGAGTGAGTGTCAGGGTTCAAAGACTATTCACACATGACCTAGGGCAACCTCTCTTCCTTGAGACCTTTGTAGCAGCCCAAGCCTTCTACAAGCTCCAGTTCTCATCCCATCTCATTTTCCTGATTCATAGCCTAAGCATTGGTTCTGAGTTTTCTCCTATGATTAAAAACAAATGCAACCTTTTAGGGGTGCATGGGTGGCTCAGTCGGTTAAGCGTCCAACTCTCAAGTTCAACTCAGGTCATGATCTTACAGTTTCATGAGTTTGAGCCCCGCATCGGGCTCTGTGCACTGACTGCATGGAGCCTGCTTGGGATTCTCTCTCTCTCTCCCTCTCTCTCTCTCTCTGCCCCTTCCCCGCTTGCACTCTCTCTGTCTCTCTCAAAATAAATAAATAAACTTAAAAAAAAACAAATGCAGCTTTTTATTATGGAAGAATCTAAAAACAGTACAGTAAATTCCCACATGTCCATCCTCCAACTTCAGCAATTCAACTCATGGCGAATCTTGTGTCCACACCCAGCTCTGCCTTCCTATATTGTTTTGAAGGAAATCCCAGTCATATTGTCATTTCACCACAAGTATTTCAGTATGTATCTGTGCAGAGAAGAGTTATTATTATCAGGCCTGACTGCTGTCCTTTGAAAGGCTTGCTTACAAGTTTGGCCCTTGGCTGGCATCTAGGAACTTGGGTTTCAGGAGGGTTCTCTCACCACCTTAATTGTTAGTGGCTCACTGTGCCTCCACTTTGTGTGCAAACAATATGGTTCATGCTGAACGCCTGCTTTCCTTCTGGAAGTCTGTAATCTTAGTACATGCTAGGCAGAGAGGGCCTAGCCCTCAGGGTAACCAGCCCCCAGTAAAATGTTGGGCACTGAGACTCTAATGAGTGTCTCTGACAGATGACATTTCAGAGCTCATTGTGGAGGGTATTAAGCACATCCTGTGTGACTCCACGGGGAGGAGACTTTTCGAAGCTTGCACCTGGTTTCCTCTGCACTTCACCCCATGTGCCTTTTCCCTTTATAATTTTGCTCTGTATCCTTTTGCTGTAATAAATCCTAGACGTGACAGTATATATTGAGTCCTGAGAAACTTCCTAGGAAATCACTGAACCTGAGAGTGGTCTTGGAGAACTTTGAAACAGTATCTCTAACACAAGCACTTAAATAAATACCCACAATAGCATTTTATACATAAACATATTCTCAATAACTCATTAATAGCAGCACATTCAAGTCAGTTTGCATTTCCAAATGTATCTTAAATGTCATAACTTTTTTCAGTTTGTTTAAATCAAGGTTAAGATGTTGCAATTGTTTGGTATTTCTCTAAATCTCAATCTATAGGCTCCCTCTTTTCCTTTTCTCTTTTTTCCCTTGAAATTTATTTGTTGAAGAAATTGGGTAATTTGTCCTGTAGAATTTCCCACAGTCTGGTTTTTGCTGATGATCTTGTCATGGTGTAGTTTAAAGTGGTCTATAAGTTGGTAGTTGGATCTAGAGACTTTTTGTGTGAGCTTTTGAAAGCCAATGCCTTCATGTGTCCTGAGGCTATGTCTTAATTTCCATTTGATTAATGTTTGCCAAGCACTTTGAGGTACTTGGATAAAAGGAGTTCTAACAGTAAATATCTTTGTTTTTGTTCGCATGAGACTAAATCTTTTGACACTTGGAGCCTGACTCACTGTCTTTAGAGAATCCCATCAAAACTATATGGGTTGGTGTTCATTACCCGTCTTTCAGGTATTAACCCTGGCAGAGTTCCCTGAACTAAAGCTGGCTTTAATTATCCAGGGCTGCTACAATTCTGTGGTGAGCAGATATCATATGTAGGTGGAATTGTAGTTTTAAAAAGCATATCTTACTATTTTTTTTAGGACCCTAAAACATAAAATAGGAAACATCAGAACCCTACTAAAATCTAAACCCCAACATGTATTAATTTCCTATGCAACAGAATCCTTTAGTATCTCAGTAACTTAGTTTTAATTACTGAGTTACTAAGTTCCTCTTACTTT
This sequence comes from Panthera onca, assembly GCF_046562875.1. NCBI lineage: Eukaryota > Metazoa > Chordata > Mammalia > Carnivora > Felidae > Panthera > Panthera onca. Next base: position 51,667,307 of record NC_138344.1, read on the forward strand.
ACTCTATAGGAATAATCTGAGAGCAAGGGTCCAATGTAGTTATTTATCATAGGTCATCTTTGAAGGCGTGCCTTTTTGAAATGACTATGTGTTTGGGCATTTAATAAACATTTAGAATACAGATGTACACTTTAAAAATTTCTATTTTTAATAAAATAACAAAATGTCCCATCTTAAGTGTATAGTTCAGTAATGTTAAGCACATTCATATTGTGCAGCCAATCTCTGGAACTGTTTTCATCTTGCAAAACTCTCTACCCATTAAACAATAACTCCTTGTTTTCCCCTCCCTCCAGCCCCTGGCAACCACTTTTCTACTTTCTTCTATGAATTTGACTACACTAAGTACCTTATGTAAGTGGAATCATAACAGTATTTATCACTTTTATGACTGGCTTATTTTATTTAGCATAATATCCTTAAGGTTCATCCATGTTGTAGCATGTTTCAGAATTTTCTTCCTTTTCGAGGCTGAATAATATTTCACTGTGTGTATATACTACATTTTGTTTATTCATTCATCTGTTGATGGATATTTGGATTGCTTCCACCTTTGAGATATTGTGAAAAATATTACTATGAACATGAGTGTACAAATATCTCTTGGAGACCTTGCTTTTAATTCTTTTGGGTATAAATTATTGCTGGGTTGGATAGTAATTCTATGTTTATTATTTTTTTTAATGTTTATTCATTTTGAGAGCGAGAGAGTAGGGGAGGGGCAGAAAGAGAGGGAAAGAGAGAATCTCTGTGCTGACAGTGCAGAGCCTGACATAGGGCTTGAACCCACAAACTGTGAGGTCATGACCTGAGCTGAAATCAAGAGTCAGATGCTTAAACCAACTTAGCTACACATGTGCCCCCTATGTTTAATTTTTTTAAAGAACTTCATACTGTTTTCCATCACAGTTGGAAATTTTATATTCCTACTAATAGTGCCCAGGAGTTCTAATTTCTCTGCCTCTTCTCCAATACTTGTTATTTTCAGGTTTTTTGATAGTAGGCATCCTAATGAATGTGAAGTAGTATCTCATTGTGGTTTTGATTTGCATTTCCCTAATGATTAATGATGTTGTGCATCTTCTCATGTACTTGTTGGCCAGTTGTATATCTGTTTTGGAGAAATGCCTATTCAAGTCCTTTGCCCATTTTTAGTCATGTTGTTTATTTTTGTTGTTGAATTGTAGGAGTTCTTTAAATATTTTGGGTATTAACCCCTTACCAGGTACATGATTTATAAATTATTTTCTCCCATTCTCTGAGTTGCCTTTTCACTCTTTTGATTTTGAACTTTTATGCACATAAGTTTCTAATTTTGATGTAGTCTAATTTATTTATTTTTTTCTTTTGTTGCTTATGCTTTTGGTGTCATATCTATGATATCGTTGCCAAATCCAATGTAAGGAAGCTTTCCCCTTGGTTTTCTTCCAAAATTTTTATGGTTTAGCTATTACATTTAGATCTTCCATCCATTTTGAGTTAATTTTTATTTGTGGTGTAAGGTTAGAGACTGACCTCACTCCCTGAAGTTACACTTTTACACTTTGGCTTAATGATGCATGAATGCACCATCTGGAAGGTGGGGGAAGGGCTCTCAAGTTAGTTACACTACTGACAACTGCTTTCCATGGGAAACTTCCCATAATGCCTCCTTCTTTGGGCAGTTGTTACTGACCTGTCTCATTTTTCTCTAAGACTCTTTATCAGTTTTAAGAAAGTAAGATATATTGTTAAATAATACTTATTATTTATTAAGTAGTAATTATTTATAATTTTTAGAGTCTTAAACATTTTATTGTGAGAAGTTTTCAAACATAAACAAAGAAAAGAGAATAGTAAAACTAATTCCCAAACACAGAGTTTCAATAAATGTCAGCATTTTGCACATCTTGCTTCATTTACTGCTTTTCCCAACTATTTTTCTTTCTGGAGTATTTTAAGGTGAATCCCAATTATTTTTTCATTCCATTCATATTTATATGCTTAATGTAAATATACAGATCTCTGATCAAATATGTATTATGTTAAAAGTGTGATTTTCTTGTACTTTATAATACAATACTTGCATAGTTGACCCTTGAACAGTATGGGGGTTAGTGTCACTGGTTCTCCACACAGTAAAAAAATCCATGTATAACTTTTGCCTTCCCAAAACTTAGCTGCTAATAGCTTACTGTTGACCAGAAGCCTTACCAATAATGTAAACAGTCGATTAACACATATTTTGTATGTTACACATAATATATAATTTATTCTTAAAATAAGCTAGAGATAAAAATGTTCTTAAGAAAATCATAAGGAAGAGAAAATACATTTATAGTACTGTATTTGTTGAAAAAACCCACAGGGGTAGATGGCTCAGTTGGTTAAGTGTCCAACTCCAGATTTTGGCTCAGATCATGACCTCATTGTTAGTGAGTTCAAGCTTTGCATCGGGCTTCATGCTGATAGCACAGAGACTGTTTGGGATTCTTTCTCTCTCTCTTTCTCTCCCCACTTCTCTCTCTCTTAAAAATAAATAAATAAACTTTTAAAAAAGAAAAAAGAAAAAAAATTCCACGTATAAGTGAACCTGTGCAGTTCAAACTCATGTTGTTCCGGGGTCAACTGTGTAATCAATTCATATTGTTTTAAGCCCTTGGATGAGGATCAAAAGCATAATTTTGATATTTGATATTTGCTGTAGAGTTTCATAATTTTGTGTATTGACTCTATGGCATTGTTTTCATCATATTTGCAATTAATGTGCCGCCTAAGCCTCAGGAACCCAAACTTCAGCTATAGCATTACTCTTTTGGAACATATGAACTGTTTTATAGTTCTCCATGTTACAGTGTGATTTCCAAGAACTCATTATTTACAGATATCAGCTACTTAAATTTATAAACTACTATAATGAGAACTCACAGGAAAGATTACAAAAATATGCTTCTCTTTTCTTACTTTCTCCCTCAGTGTTTTGAGACCACCTGGATATTATATAACAAGGCCAACCACCTGATCCATTATTCTTTCAGCTCTTTACTTTTTTTTAAATTAGGGAATTTAATGAATTTCAATAAAATAGGGGATTTTTTTGATATAGAGGAAGTACTGTGTCGAAATTAAGAATTCAGATACACATGACCATCGAATTGAGAGATAATCAGGGGCCTCATCCAAGGTTAGAGTTTTCTTCTTAGTCTTTGTATTGCCTGATTGTCCAGTGCTACTAGAACCCAAAGGTGGGCTCCAGATAGATCATCTCAGCAGGCTATTTGAAGTAGGGCTGATTTGGTAATTTTGGGGGGTAAGGTTGAGTGGGGCCAGAGGTTCTGAGAGCTCTTGCTGTATAATTAGTTCTTTCAATCAGGAGAATATTGAGTAAGTCTATATATAGGGTCAAGAAACTCCAGAGTGATGGTTAAAGATAATGCAAAATTGAAACCAGGAAAAACTATGGTGCAAAACCCATTTTGGCACACTGTTCTGTACATACCTCAGATAAGTAGTTTTGTGTCTTTTAACCTATTTTTCTTCTCTGAGAGCCCCTAAAATTTTAGTATTGAGGAAAAACTCCTTTCAGTCTTCTGTAACGTATTTAAGAAACATTCATATGTAACACAAATACTAACTCATTACTTTCTTAAAAAAGCTCACATTTCCCATGCTGACATTTCAATCTCTGACAGTTCACCCACATGCCTAAAGGGGTGTATCTTTGTGGGGAATCTTCCACAGAGCTTCAATTGTGGGCATCTTATGACTCCATGGGCGTGATGGCAGTCAAGTGTGCACACTTGGCCTTTAGAATCAGCCCTCACTCCTCTTAGCCTTTTAGTAAAGCAACAAGGGAGAAAGTGTAAGTCTGTTTTTCTTTTCAACGTCATCCTTATTTTTGTCTGTGCTGTGTATCACTTCCTTTTTTTTCTCTTCTTTTTGGAGAAATTTACCTAAGTTAGTATTTGAAAAAAATCTGCAAAAAGCTTTTGTTTGTTTGTTTCTTTCCAACTGGAAGATATTTTCACAATTTATTCATGGGTCCAATGTCTTTAAAAAAATGAAGAAAATGAAACTTCTAGTCTGTAGAGAGGATGGCCTCTCAGAAGGCGACATATGAGCTGAGGTTTGGATAAGAAAGCCACTAACAGCACAATGTAATGGAGAGAGAACAAAAGTTGGGGCTAGACATTCTTGGGTCAGATGCTGTCTCCACCACTTAACTAGCCATGTCATGTGGGCCAAGCTACTTTACCTCACCCAGACTCAGTTTTTTCCATCTGTAAGACAGGGATAACAATGCCCAGTGATAGTGCTGTCAGGTTAAAATGGACCTTGGTTCTTTGACCTCCTTTGACCTTGATCAGGAAGTGAGGCCTGGCCCTGGCAAGCAGAGAATAGACCATGCCATGGTCCTCCTTTTTTCCACTTCCTCCTCCACTCCCACCACCAGTTTAACCTAGAACTTTGTTCACAGAGGGACTCAATCAATACATGTAGAATTAAAATTTCATTTGAGGAGCCCCTGCGTGGTTCAGTTGGTTAAGTGTCCAACTCTTGGTTTTGTCTCTGGTCATGAGCTCATGAACCATGAGCTTGAGCCCCCTCGTTAGACTCCCTGCTGCCAGCATGGAGTCTACTTGGGATTCTCTCTCTCTGTTCCTCCTCTACTATGCACGCATGTTCTCTCTCAAAATAAAAAATAAATAAATACCCAATATTACCCCAAAAATAAATAAAATTTCATTTGAATATGAATAGGAAAAATACAGAATAAGAATGATTTAAGCAATTTATAAAAATGAAAAACAATTTACCATAGAAATGTTGGTAGGACTGTATTCTCTTGACTGTTTATGGTGATACTTACCAACTTAAAATAATTTTATATAGCTACTTAATGCCAGGCTCTTGAATCATTTCTAAGGTTCAACCTAAAGGATTTTCCATAGTGTTTTCAAAAGAACAACATTCAGAGCTGACAAATAGGTTTGCTTGTTGTTATGGAAAAGATTTAAGAAGTTTAAATATTATTATCATAATGTCAAAAACAGGACAACAGTTTTTTTTTAAGTTTATGTATTTTTTTGAAGAGAGAGAGAAGAGAGAGAGCATGCGCATGCAAGCAGAGGAGGGGCAGAGAGAGAGGGAGAGAGAATTCCAAGCAGGGCCCATGCTCAGCCGGACATGGGGCTTGATCCCATGAACCCCAAGATCATGCATGACCTGAGCTGAAATCAAGAGTTGGACGCTTAACCAACTGAGCCACCAGGACAGGCGCCCCAGGACAACAATCTTTATTCTTTTATGTTAAGGTTTTGGGGCTTTTCTACCAAAGCTTTTATTATTTGTTTGTTTGTTTAGTATTTCACCATTCCACTTCCTGGCTGTGGTATGTAAAATTACATTCATACATATGTTTGTATATAGATACAAACGTGTATAGTTAATATCCATGGAAGTGGTTACTTAATAAATCTAAAAAAAGAAAGCGTAAATATTATGCTGATTTATGTTTTTCTTTTTATTGCATTTCAGTACATTGGTCAGTGCTACCTAGGGTAAGAATTTCTAAAAAGACAACTTGTTACTTGAAAATTCAGCATTTCATGATCGAATCAGAGGTTTCATATAGAGGTCAACTGATTTCTTTTAAACAGGTTAATTAACTCCTGTGACAAAACTTGAACTCTCTAGGGGTCCCCTTAATTCAAATAGTATTTGTAAATGTGCTCTACTGTATTCAAATTCAATATCCAAAACAGTTTTTGACATTGAAATGATTCATCACCTGACAGTCTTTGTAGTCTTCACATAGTCAACTCTATCTTATTTTATTTTCTTTTAAGATCAGTGTTCTGTCATTAAAGGTCATTAGTAGAGGAGGACTAATTTAAAGTGTTAGGAACTTCTATGTCAGTTGAAGACTGATTAGAAATGAAGATCATTTTTACTGACTTAGGTATTTCTTAGCAGAGAAAAGTTCTGTAATTAGTGTCTTTATTATGATCACTTTATTCAATTTTAAAAAAGGAGTATTAAATCAGAAACTATTTGAGGGAATAAGGATATACCTGCAGTTTTGGTTCTGTCTGCAAAGTTATTTTATTAATTTGGGGACATAAAAATGCATTCTGTATTCTATGGCATCTCTTATAATGATCACTTTGGAGTATTTCAATCTGCAAAAGCCTGTGAAAATTGAAACAGTGGTCAGGGTTAAAGCTTACCTCCTGCCCATCTTTTTCTGATAATAAAAAGAACTAGGAGGGTATGATGCTTTTCCTCTGAATATTCACCTCCTCCCTTCCCAGCTATTGGAACAGGTCCATATTCTTTTTTTTTCTTTTTTGAAGGTGTGTGTGTGTTCATTCTACTGTAGCTACCCAACTACCTCTTGTATTTTAGTCTTTTGAATTCTAATTCAACTGTACTTTTTGAGGAAAATGTAATGTGTAAAAACGAGACACACATATAAAATGTTCAACTTCTTAGAATTGTAGAATATTTTTCATTCTGCCCTTATACTTAGTCATTTAGTGAGTGAATCTAATCAATTTAATTTTTATTAAAATGTAACGTCAGAGGTTAGCTACCTTTTTCCCTAGCTTGCTTGTCTGTGTGTCAGAGCTCAACAGTCCCAGTGTATACTAACAAATCTTTGCAGAGAGATTTAAAAAAGGAGTCCCTCTAGTTTGGACTGACTTCCTAGGGAGGCTTCCAGTGCTCTAGCTGCCCCCATGCTTCCTGATTGAGAGAGGGCTCCTACAATTGCTTTCAGAAGGGATTAGCATCACTAGAAGCAAGGCTTTTGGTCAGAGGTATTCATTTCTATAATGGACATTAGTCATATAGATGAAACTGTTTTTCCACATTACTGTGTTGTAATGATACAAGTTGAAGAACCACAGTTAGGGTTATGACAAGGAGGTGGACACAGCCATAAGCTAAGGAAAAGGTTCATCCAGTCTGGTTCATCAAATCCTTGCCACTGTGTCTTTTAAGGTCATTTGGTCAATGAAAATGGCTTCAGAACCTAGGATATTGGGGATTGGGAGTCAGGTGTTTTTCTAAATCATGGGATTAGAGTAAGTGGGAAAGAATGCTGGGCCCTAAGGATGGACTTTTCAGGAATGTCTAGGTGTTTCTTGACTGTTAAAGGCCTCACACACATACTTTTTATACTGCTACATCTCAAATACCACCCAGAGGTCACTTTTTCCATCTTCCACTCCTGAGACTTCTGCCAAGCGATTGCTATCATCAGTATATCATAAATGAATTCACAGTGCTTGCCATTACTCACAGTCCCTTCAAAGGGTAGCTGTCACTCCCCCACCCAACACTCTGGACTTCTGCTGAGAACCACGTGACCCAGCCCTTCTGGCCAACCTGACTGGATCAGGGGAGGCCCTGACCAAGGATAGTTCACTCACAGGTAAGTGAGTGGTAAGGGTCTTATGATGTTGCCTGGTCTCAAAAGTTCAGTCTAAACAGAGGCAACAGTATTTAACTGAGCCATTCATATGTCCTGTTTTGGGAATTGCAACTGAAGAGGATAGAAAAGGTAAACCAGAGAAGAGTGGTATAGAGACACCTGTATGATAATGAACCCATTGTAGTGGTACATCAGAAATGCCATAAATCTCTAATGTTGAGCTTCCCGGGCCTGTCTTGAAATCACCTATGCTTCAGTATTGGTGTCTGTGAAATTTAGCTCTTCTCTGGTTCCTTATTCTCTTTTTACCCCTGTGTACTTAATATATGCTCTTCTTGTCCTTCACTTAAATGAGCTTAAGTGAGTCTCAAGTCAACCCCTTATAATCATAGGAGCCCAACCATAGGCCTTTAGATGCCTGGAGGAGCAAAAAACAGGTGTGTGGTCCAGGGGCATCAGGGGTCAGAGTCACAACTCAGGGGTAGGGGATTAGGAGCCTGGCCTCAGGCTCCCAGTCTTGAGTTGCCTCAACTTCTATATTAATGGACAAGTTTCATTAAAAAACAAAACAAAAACCTACATTTTATATTTTAGAGCACTTTTAGGTACATAGTAGAATTGCATAGGAAGTACAGGGGATAGGTACATATGCCCTTGACGCTATGCATATATAGCCTTTCTATTTAAAAAAAATAGATGAACTATAAACAAAAAATCAAGAGAGAAATTTCACCATGATGAGTTGTTTTTGAGTGTCAGTGTACTGAAGTTTTTAGAATTTATGACTAGTAGTGATGGTGTCTGCCTCCCTTATTAACCTCACTGCTTCTATATTCTTATACTTCTTGAAAATTTACCCTGACTCAGAGTTCTTGTGTGTTTCAGTATGGAATTGTTAGGGTATGGATTGTGTTGACTTCCTTTTCTCCCAGCCCTGGGTATCCTCTTCCCTTTTCAACAATCACAAAGGACTCAAGTGTGCTCACAAAAAAACAGCTATTAGGAATATGAGTTCTATTCTTTCCCAGTTTAGTTTCCCCTGTGTGATGCCATGAAGAAAGGAAGGTAGAGTCACAGATACTTGACTTATTTATGTTGGTTGTATGTAAGCCAGTGGGAGAAACAAAGAGATGGTTGCTATATCCAAGAAGCTCTTAAGCTTACACATTCTGAGCGTCCCCCCCCCCCCCTTTATCTTTCTCCATATGATCTCTGTCTTCTGTGCAGACACCACCCTGATTCTTCCCTCTCTTGTGGTCACAAGAATATCAAAACTGTCCAGCCACTTCCTCTTTATGATGCCTGCATCTTCAAGTATCATGCTGAGTGAGCCATGTTCTTGCTGACTGTGTCATGTCCTTATAATTCTACTGATGTGTTATATTCTGTTTCTCCTAACAAAATAAATATACAAAATATGACCAACATGCATACCCACATACTCATACCTTTTTCTTGATGAAAGTTCTAGACATTTCTTTTACCAAGTATTTCTTGAATACCTACTATGTGCCAGGCCTTTCATGAACTGAGCTCTGGGTATCTCTCTGGTTTCCTCTCATTTCTTGTTACCATGATTCTAAACTGCTTGTATTCCTCACAAATATTTCATCATCTTTCATATATTCACTCACTCATGTTGTCTCTGTCTACAACATGCTTCCCCCATTTGCCTAACTCCTATGCATCCCTCTGTTACCTGTTTAAGTTTCCACTCCTTTGGGAAGCCACTCTGTGCCCTATTTATTTGCCTAAGCTGGGTGATGTGTGCTTCCACTGGTCTCCCATGCCACCTTGTGCATACCTCCACTTCTCATATCATAGTGATTATATCAGCTGGTGCCCTTGAAAGAAGGGACAAAAACACCGTCTCATGTTTGTTTCTGCAGTTCTTAGAACAGTACATGGTATAGGATGTATACATAACCAACACTTGTGGAACCGGATCAAATCAGTCATGGCATAATGTCAAATAGAAAATATTGTAGAATCTCTGGGCAATCCATAGTTGCATTAAACATTGTTTTTTATTGCTACAGACCATTTACCCAAATATGCAAGAAAGATGACCCTAGCATCTGTTGCAACAATGTGTTGATCATGAGTTACAGGCACACCACCTGGTTTTTCCTATACAAGGGTTGACCAGGATTTTGGCATTGTGGAGAAATGTACTTGAATCTAGGGTTGTCACACCTCTGAAGTCAATCAATGGACATGACCATAAAGTCTTACTATAATGAGCATCTATAGTGTGGCCCAGCCTACAATCAAATGCCGTGGCTCTCATGGACTCTCCCAAGTGGATAGGTACAAGAGAACCCAAGCATAAGCCTATCTGCCAGTACAGGTGCTGTCTCAGGACCTAGACCTACGCCTAGTATAGAACTGGTACTCATTAAACACTTGCTGAATGAATGACTACATATGGTTTGGTGCTTTGTAGCTCTGTAGATTTTGATTGTGCTAGAGGCACAGCTAAGGGTTGAAGCTAAGGGGAGATGATGCCAAAGAAAAAGTTTTCCTTTGGGCCTCCTTATACCAGTCTCCAACTTAACTCTGTCTACTGGGGGAAGAGTGTGGGTAACTGAGCTGTAATGAAGTGCAATTTTTATTAAGCCTTGATTTTGCTTTCCTCATGCCATTTGTGTAGCTGTATAATTTCTTACAGAACTATTAAGCCTGACTCAGAGACAGAGACAGAGAGAGAGAGAGAGAGAGAGAGAGGAGGGGGTGGGGCATGTGAGAGAGGGAGAGAAATTCAGTGAGATGGCAAACCAGGGGAAGGTGGGGAGGGAGAGAGAATGGAAGGAGGTGGGAGACAGACTGAGAGACAGGGAGAGGCAGAGAGCTGGAGCCAGAGGGAACCAAAAAGTCTCAGATCTTGGGGCTCAGGGCATCCTGGGTCTGGTGCTGTGTCTGGTCTGAGCCAGCTTTACAGTCTAGATATATTACCCTTGGAGCTTTAAGTTTGCTGTGAATGAAATGTTTGGACCAAATAACCTTTAACCTCTATTCTAGTTCTAAAATTTCACACTTTCTTTGTGGTTTGAATAGTTAGGGTTTTTCCTAAATTCTGCAGTGTTTCCTGGGTGAGTTAAAAGCTGAATATAAATAGATCAAATTATAGCTGACATAGTTGAGGTTCTTTGGGTTTTAGCTAAAGACTCTGCAGTTGTTTGACAAGTTTCCAGGTGATTAGTATTTAGTTCTTATTTCTTCCTTCACACATGAAAAACAAAATAGACATGCTATAGAAGATTAAAAGAACTGTTTTTTTTTTCCCCTGTCATAATCACTATTAATTCCTAGAATGAACTATGATGTGGAGACAGGCTCATTTGTATAAAATGACAAATTTGGGGGCATCTGGCTGGCTTGGTCCAAAGAGCATGCAACTCTTTTTTTGTTTATTTATTTACTTTGAGAGAGGGTGCGTGTGCTTGATCCCACAACCATGAGTCATGACCTGAGCTGGAATCAGGAGTCAGAAGCTTAGAGATTACTTAAATTTAAATAAATAGATAAACAAATAAATAACAAATTTCAACCAAGTGCCTAACTTTTTGAAAAGACTATTATTTTCTTTTAAGAGCAGCTTATGGTTCACAGCAAAACCGAGGGAAAGGTACAGAGATTACTCATATAACCCGTCCCCACACATGTATAGCTTTCCCCCATTATCAACATCTTCTACCAGAGCACAATTGAAGAACCTTCACTGACATATCATAATTTCCCAGAGTCCATAGTTTACATTGCAGTTCACCTTTGGTGTTGTACATTCTGTGAGTGTGGAAAATGTGTCATGACATGTAGCCGTCATTATATCACACAGGGTTTTTTCACTGCCCTAAAGATCATCTGTGCTCTTCTTGTTTGTCTCTTCCCCACTCCTACCCTGGCAATCAGTGATATTTTTATTGTCTCTGTCTATGGTTTTGCCTTTTTGAGAATATCATACGGTTGGGATCGTATAGTATGTAGCTCTGTCAGATTCCTCCATGTGTTTTCATGCCTTGATAGCTCATTTCTTTTTACCACTGAATAGTATTCCATTGTCTAGGTGTACCACAGTTTATTTACCATGCACGTACTGAGATGCATCTTGGTTACTTGCAAGTTTTAGCAATTATGAATAAAGTTACTATAAACATCTGTATACAACTTTTTGTGTAGGCATAAGTTTTCAACTCGTTTATATAAATACCAAGGTTTGTGATTGTTGGATCATATAAGAATATGTTTGATTTTGTAAGAAACCACCAGATTGACTTCCAAAATGGCTATACCGTTTTGCATTTCCACAAGCAATGAATGAGAGTTTCTGTTGCTCTTCATCCTTGACTGTGTTCTGAATTTTGGCCATTTTAATAAGTATATAGTGGTATCTCTTGAATGTCTTAATTTGCATTTTCCTGATGATGTGTGATGTGGGGCATCTTTTCATATACTTATTTGCTATTTGTATATCTTTGGTGAGGTGTCTTTTAAGATCTTTGGCCTATTTTTTTTAAATGTTTATTTATTTTTGAGACAGAGAGAAACAGAGTATGAGTGGGGGCGGGGGGTAGAGAGAGTGAGGGAGACACAGAATCCGAAGCAGGCTCCAGGCTCTGCGCTGTCAGTACAGAGCCTGACCCGGGGCTCAAATCCACAAACCGCAAGATCATGACCTGAGCCGAAGTCAGACGCTTAACCGCTTAACCGACTGAGCCATGCAGGCGCCCGCTGTGGTCTATTTTTTTTAATCAGGTTGTTTGTTTTCTTATTGTTGAGTTTTAAGAATTCTCTGTATACTTTGGATAATAATCCTTTATCAATTGTATCTTTTGCAAATATTTTCTCCCATTCTGACTTGTCTTCTTATTTTCTTGACATTGTCTTTAACAGAGCAGAGGTTTGTAATTTTAATAAAGTCTAACTTATCAATTATTTATTTCATGGGTCATGACTTTGATGTTATATCTAAAAAGATATCACCATACTCAAAGTCATCTAAGTTTTCTCCTGTGTTGTTATCTCCCAGGAGTTTTATAGTTTTGAATTTTACATTTTAGGTCTGTGATCCATTTGAGTTTATTTTTGTGACGTTGTAAGGTCTGTGTCTGGATTCTTCTTTTTTTTTTTTTTTTTTTGCATGTAGATGTCCAGTTGTTCTAGCACCATTTATTGAAAAGACTGTCTTTGCTCTATTGTATTGCTACTGTCTTGTTCTTTGTCAAAGATCAATTGACTGTATTTATGTGGATCTATTTCTGGTTTCTCTCTTCTGTGTCACTGATCTGTTTGTTTATTCTTTTATCAATACCACACTGTCTTATTACTATAGCTTTATAGTAAGTTTTGAAGTCAGATAGTTGTCAGTCCTCCAACTTTGTTCTTAAGATTGTGTTGGCTAGCATGGGTCTTTTGCCTTTCAAGGTAAACTTTAGAATCACTTTGTTGATATCCATAAAATTACTTGCTGGATGTTTGGGATTGCATTAAATTTGTAGATCAAGTTGGGAAGAACTGGCATCTTGACAATATTGAGTCTTCCTAGTCATGAACATGGAATATCTTTCTACCTATTTAGTTCTTTGATTTTATTCACCAGAATCTTATAGTTTTCTTCATATACATCTTGTGCATATCTTGTTAGATTTATACCTCAGTATTTAATTTGGGGGGGGTGGTTAAAGTAAATGGTATTGTGTTTATAATTTCAAATTCTACTTGTTTGTTGCTGGTGGTAACTTCTTACATAGTACTAATGTATTATCCATAATTATACATACCTACACGCACATATCATACACTCATATGCCTGATTGTTCTAGATGATAGAGATGAAACAATAGACAAAAATAGACAGGATGGAACTAACTGGGAAGAGAGAGGCAAATGTCCTGTCATAACTGTGCTGAGCACCCTAAAGGGGAGGTTCTCAGTGCTATAAAGGTACACATAACAGCTAGAGCTGATCGATCAGGGGCACTTCTCAGAAAAAGGTCAAGTTGAGGTTTGAGAGAAGCCTAGTTGTTAATGAGAGCAGGGGAGGAGAGTTCCAAGCAGAGAGCATAGGTTGTGAGTAATCTTGTGGTGGAGAGAGAACTGAAAAAGGCCAGTGAGGTTAGACCACAAAAAAAGCAAAGGGGTGTGTAGAAAGAGGTAAAGCTGGAAAAGAGGGCAGGGGGCTGTTCCTCTGTAGACCAAGGCTAGGCAAGGGATATAGAGACTGGGGTAGAGGAGACAGAGTATGGTTAGAACAGTCACTTTCAGAGACCTCTGCATAAGCTTCACTTCCATCACAGGTGCAAACAGGTGGCTTTCTCTCACAGCTCTCTCCTACAAAGAAATAGTTTTATATCTCTTCAGGAGTGCACACACAGACTAATGGGAAAGAGCAAAGCCATACTGAGGGAGAGTCCAGGGCAGGGCCAGGCCCACTGTCCAGCTCTGATCTGCCTTCCAAAGAGAGGTCTTACAAAGGGTGTCATTCATTCATGACTAGGCATAAAGATCAGTGTTCAGATGCCATAGACTTTCGGCATTGTTTACAAAGAGTATAAACCATAAATGTAAATCCGTGACTCCCAAGCCACTCTGTTACATAGATATATGGATATATATTGAACGTCTGTATAGAATCATAAAATGATGCTGTTTTGCAGCCTGTTCTTTTTCAATTAATAGAATCTTTCCATGTCAGTACATATAGACCTACTTTATTCTTTTTTAGTATTCCATTGTACAGATGTACCTTAATCTGTTAACTATATGTTACTATAGTTGTATTAAGCTTTTTATTAATGTAAATGTATATTAACCTTTATGTCATTTCTAAATTTTCACTTTTACAAACAACGCTGAAGAACAACTTTGGAAATAATTATTTGTATTTTTCAGCATCTCATGGGAAAAATTTCTAGATATAGATTTTCTGAGTCATAGATATGCATGTTTTTTAAACTTTGGGTTTTAGTAAAAAAGTACCACATAAAAATGTAAAATATAGAAGTAAAGTACAAAATTAAAAGTAAAAAAATAAAAAGATACTTTTTGATATCCATCCCTGAAATATAAATTTTACACTGTTAAAGAAATTACCAAATTTCTGTCTAAAAACATTGTGCCTATTTATCTTATCCCCAATATATGAAAATGCCTGATTGTCTCCTTTCTTCCCAACATGTTATTATCAACCCTTTCAGTCTTTTCAAACTCCATATACAAAATTTTAAGTTGTGTTTTAAATTTGTATTTTTTAAAGTATTAATGAGATTAGACACCTTTTCTTACGTTTAATTCTTTTAAGTGGTGCCTCTCTGAGTTACCTATTTTCTTTTGCCTATTTTGCTACTGGGTTGTTTATCTTTTTTTATTTAATTTGTAAGAATTCTTTATACATTAAGGGAATTAGTTTGTTACAAATTTTTTTTGGCCAGTTTGTATGTTGACTTTGTTTATGATGTATTTTGCCACCCAGAGGTTTCTAAATTTTCTGTAAACTTGTTTTGAGATAGCTTTTCTTCCAAATATAGGCCCTAGGCCAATTTTTTTCCAGCTAAAATTCAGCTAAAAGGATACTTTAAAAAAAAAAAAGGGTGAGGGGGACTGATGGGATAAGGAGGCACCCTGGAGCCTAGGAGTGCATACTTCCTTTTTTTTTTTTTTTTTTTTTTTTTAATGTTTACTTACTTATTTTGAGAAAGAGAGAGAGTGCAAGCCAGGGAGGCAGAGAGAGAGGGAGATAGAGAATCCCAAGCAGGCTCCCTTCTATCAATGCAGAGCCCAACATGGGGCTCAAATTCCTGAACTGTGAGATCATGACCTGAACCAAAGTTGGAAGCTTAACCCACTAAGCCTCCCAGGTGCCCAGGAGTGAACATTTCCATTCAGAAGCAAGCCAATAGGGTTCTTTTCCTTAGGTGACTCAACCAGCCTGCAGGGTGTCCTGCTCATTTGCCCTCCCAAAGCTGGCTCACTACAGGGTCTCCCCTATCCCCTTGCTCCTATCCCCCTCCTCCTTACTCCCAAGGCTCTTATTTCCAGGCAAGAATCTCCCCACTAGCTCCCAGAATTCATGAGACAATACCAGCTGAACTGCCCTCCCAGCCCCTGCCTTTAGGGAAAGCTGACTCCCAGTCCCTCTGATGCAAGCCCTATTTGCCTAATATGAATGGCGTTTTGGAAGCAGTTATGTGTTTATTAGATAAATCTTGTCTACAGACAAAATGTGAATAATAGTAGTATATGGATAATTGGGGGAGGGGAGAACAACTAATCATGAACAGAAGTTGTACAAGATGTGCTTTTCATGATGTTTAAAAAACTGCCAATTAGAAATAGGCTATTAGAAATATCAGTCACTCATTATCCTGCCTAAAAACCTTTAATGAATCCCTATCTTCTGCAGTATAAAGGTCAAACTGCCTAACATGGCATGTGAGGTCTTTCACATCCTGGTCATAACCTATTTTTTTAGCCAGCCAGACACTATCCTGAGCACGTTCATTCCTCACATACTTATTCAGTATCTAGTACTTAACAGTTATTGTTCTAGGTTCTGGAATTAGTGGTGGTCCCTGCTCTTACAGGGGTTTCAGGCTAGGTGGGAAGACAGATAATCCCGGGTAAGCAAAGCAGTTTATAGGATGGCCAGGGAGGACTTTTCTGAGAAGGAGGCATCTAAACTGAGACCTGAATAGTGAGAAGGAACCAGCCATAAGGAGAGTTGGGGGATGAAGGGAGGATGCTCTGGGCAGCAAGCTCAGTAACAGCCTTGAAGTCAGAAAGTTTGGGGTGTTCTAGGCTGGCATAGCGGGAGCTTAGAAGACAACCTTCATGAGGTGATACTAAACATGGGCTAAAGCACACAGTGCATTATTGATAGAGCAAAAGAATTCAGATTGAGCACAATGAGGTGTTTAAATCTGGAGGTAGGGTAGAGGTAGTGACAATACAACATAATGATTTTTAAACTTTATCTCATTTATCTGCATAACATTATTTTTACTGAAGTGTAGTTGAAACACAATGTTACATTATTGGTTTCAGGTGTACAGCATAGTGATTCCACAAGTATATACGTTAGGCCACGCATACCGCCCTACAGTGCAATTATAGTACCATTGATTGCTGATACATGTATTATTAATAAGTTTTATGAATAATGATCCTGAGAAAGGAAGCTGGATTTTTTTCTCAAGGTCACACAGTTGGAAAGTGTTGGAGTCTGTAGGTCTCTGACTCCAGAGCCCAAGCTCTTAACTTTGACTCTGGATTCTACACTAATTGCTTTATTTTGTAAGTGAGAAAAATGAAATTCAAAGAGATTAAAAATAAGTTAGAATGAGTAGGAGGATATGAGGCACTGTTCAAAAAGAAAGTGGACCCCTCAGTCTGGAAGGATAAAGAATGAACTTTTTATCTGGTGGAGCTCAGAAAGCCATGAAGCACATGAAGAGGGCAACATGGACTTATTCATTATATAAGTAAGAACTCAGAGGCATCTTTTGAAGCTCAAAGAAGTAGTTATAGGCCAAATAAAGGGAAGTACTTTTTACACACTGGGTAGTAAATAGAAGAAGCTGATTATCCCAGATACAGACTGAAAATAAAGTAAATTTAGGGTAGCTTTTATGAAGGTCAGTGAGTTAGCAAAACAGAACCTCTTTTGTATGAAGAATACTAAAATACCAGCGAAATTTTCTGTAACAGAAGTGTAAATATCTAAGAAGATTAGGTAAAAATTAGGAGAAATTTATTATTTATTATTATACAATAATAAAAAATGAAATCAGTTTTAGGTGTGTGATAATTTGGCAATATTTAAAATTTTTAGTTTTTTTCTGTATTAAGAAAAAAAAACTCATGGATTTTTTTTTTTTTTTTTAAGTGAGAAGCAATGGTTGTAGAGGGGTACAAGGAAATAATGTACTTCCTCAGTCATCACAGACCAAATGAAATTCTTATTTCTAGGGAGATTCATTTTGATCTTCTAGAAGGGTGTGGTCAAGTCAGTGCTAGGACACCAGCTTAACCTTTGAGGAAAAGTTTGAGGCACAAGTTCTTCCATGTAAAAAAAAAAATTTTTAGTGTTTATTTACTTTGGAGAGAGAGAGAGAGACAGAGCATGAGCAGGGGAGGGGCAGAATGAGAGGGAGACACAGAATCTGAAGCAGGCTCCAGGCTCTGAGCTGTCAGCACAGAGCCCAATGCAGGGCTCCAACTCATGAGCCATGAGAGCATGACCTGAACTGAAGTTGGACTCTCAACCAACTAACTGAGCCACTCAGGTGCCACCACAAGTTCTTTCAGAACCTTGGCTTGCTTGTGCTGCATTTGTCTTTCACAATATTCTCTCAAGATACACAGTTGGAGTAACTTTTGCTCAAAAACACATGTCCTTTATTTCATGACCTATAAAGAGATTTACACCTAAAATCAAGTACCAATTTTTGATTTTTCTATCATCCCCTTTGTCCTGTCAGTTCCTCTCAGTCCTATTGAGAACCCACAACCAGTCAATTATCAAATTGATAACTTCTTTATCAATTCAGTAATATCATTTTGCAGCGTAGGGCTGTCACAGTAGAGGCAAAAGAGTGTCTCTTGGTCTCTCTAGAAGTTTGGGAATTATTGAGTCAGTATTTTATAATCTCATTATCTAATGATTTCTGCTTCTTGTTTTGCTAGTAATAGTCTCACCATGCTGGCAGTGCAAACATGGCCAGCAGCTCCTTGGATCCAGTCACTTCTGCAGTTCTCTTTTTTCTTTTATAATTTTTTAAAATTTTATAATTTTTAAAAAATAATTGCATCCAAATTAGCATATGGTGCAACAATGATTTCAGGAGTACATTCCTTAGTGCCCCTTACCCATTTAGCCCACCCCTCCTCCCACAACCCTTCCAGTAACCCTCAGTTTGTTCTCCATATTTATGAGTCTCTTCTGTTTTGTCCCCCTCCCTGTTTTTACATTATTTTTGTTTCCCTTCCCTTATGTTCATCTGTTTTGTCTCTTAAAGCCCTCATATGAGTGAAGTCATATGATTTTTGTCTTTCCCTGACTGACTAATTTAGCATAACACCCTCCAGTTCCATCCACGTAGTTGCAAATGGCAAGATTTCATTCTTTTTGATTGCCAAGTAATACTCCATTGTATATATATGCCACATCCTCTTTATTCATTCATCCATCGATCGATGGGCATTTGGGCTCTTTCCATACTTTGGCTGTTGTTGATAGTGTTGCTATAAACATTGGGCTGCATGTGTCCCTTTGAAACAGCACACCTGTGTCCCTTTGATAAATACCTAGTAGTGCAATTGCTGGGTCATAGGGTAGTTCTATTTTTAGTTTTTTGAGGAACCTCCATACTGTTTTCCAAAGTGGCTGCACCAGCTTGCATTCCCATGTAGGTTTCTTTTAAGCAGTTTTTATGGGGATTTTGTTGATCGAAAAAGTCTACTCAAGCTACAGGCAGAGTAATAGGTAGCAGATAAGAGAAATGTGAATACGTTTTACTGCCCTAAATGCTCTTCATGTTTATTCATGTTCTATTCTTCATTTTTAAAGTAAGCTCCTATTAAGAAATGCTCTTTCATTTGGGCAAGCCAGCTTGTATTTTTAAGTGTGGATGACTGGGTTATTTTTTTCCACTCATGCTTGTATTATTACACTCATGGTTATTATTGTTATTATTTTAATGTATATTCATTTTCGAGAGAGACAGAGAGACAAGCATGAGTGGGGGAGGGGC
This sequence comes from Panthera onca, assembly GCF_046562875.1. Taxonomy (NCBI): domain Eukaryota; kingdom Metazoa; phylum Chordata; class Mammalia; order Carnivora; family Felidae; genus Panthera; species Panthera onca. Next base: position 51,686,474 of record NC_138344.1, read on the forward strand.
ACAAAGGGAAGGAGACACCGAACAAAGCGGGCTCCAGGCTCCACCCTGTCAGCACAGAGCCTGATGCGGGGCTTGAACTCACGAAACGTGAGATCATGACCTGAGCCGAAGTCAGACTCTTCACCAACTGAGCCACCCACGCACCTCTAATTAAATTATTTTCAAATCTCTTCTATGACTTCTGCCTTGACTGGCTCACTGCGTAACATTCCTTCACATTTCAAATCTGTGAAAGCTCTGTGGCTCCTAAAGACTTGTCTATTTATTTATTATTCGCTCAACAGACATCTCTTGAGCATTTATCTGCTAAGCACTGGGCCAGGTATGGAGATGATGCCAGTGGATAAGTCATAGATCTTGTCCTCAAGGAGGTCACAATCTAGTTAAAGAGTTAAAGAGGTGGGCATGTGAAAAAAAAAAAAAAAATAGAATGTGGCAAGTGCATAGATAGAGATAGAAACCAGATATTATAGACAGTCCAAGCATGAGCCCTGCCTCAATGTGCTGGTCAAGGAAGGCTTCCTGGAGGTCATAACACTTAAACTGAGTTGGGTTTGTTGGGTTGTTGTATTATTAAAGTTCTGCCTTTTTGCAGAGGCCAGATCATGAAAGACCTGTAATGTGTTGTTAGCACCAGACCATGATTGTAGCCAGAAGTGTCTGTCCCTAAAGCTGGGAGCAAAGCAAAGGTAGCCACCTGTTATAAATGGGATGGAACTACTTACTGGTGCCTGCTTACCTGTGTTGTCTCATGTAACGTATATGTTGTCCAGTTCTTTTAAAACTTACCATGTTGAGACATTTTATTTGAGATCTAAAAATTACCCATGACTTCTTTCAGCACCAGATCATTTATCAGAATGATAGATATTCTGTGGGGGAGGAAGACATCTATCTATACACACAGGCCTGTAGATATTTAATATGACCCTTTTTATACTGTTCTCCACATTGGGAGCAAGTGTTGAAAATAGTAGGAAGGTGTGAGTTTTGCTTAATTGGGCAACTTTGGTAACAATCAGGAGAAAGTGGTTTATTTGAATTATGTTGGTTGTATTCTTCCTTATACATTCTAAACATCTTGAAGTTCGAGTTCACTCTGGGTTTGAATCCTGTCGCTGTCATTTATTAGCTGAGTGACTTTCAGGCCAGTTGTTTAACTTTGCTCAGGCTGTTGATTGAGGAACCTCTTTATTAATAACAATTATAAAGAATATTGCAAGAATTAAGTAAAAGACAGGAAAGTTAGGTGTTTTCTTCATCCTAATGAAAGTTCTTCTAATGAAGATGATCAGTATGATTCTTTTCTTTGTTGGTGATTGTTTTAACTTTGTTTTTCTTATTTAAAATTTTGTAATTTATCCTCAAATACCACTAGCTAATTGTGGATAGAAATAGTGATTTTTCTTGATGTGCATATGAAGACTGTGCTTGTAAAGTGAGATCTAGTTCCAAAAATAATCTTTACAGAAATGTTAAAGAACTGCAGTGTCTAAAAATATTCATTCCAAAGCTGTGCCATCTCATGTAAATTTCTAGAGAAATAAGATTATTTAACTTTTGCTTCTTGTTGGTAACAAAACATATCCATTAATTTGAAGAGTTGTTTTCTTCATGAGTTTAAAATCATTTCAATGCCTGCTGGAAACTGACAAATTCAATTTACTTTTAAGTCATGCACATTTCACAGTACACGCGTGGTGACATCAAGAGTTGGAAAAAAATTAAAAATCTTAAATCAACTCTATCATTTTGTTCATTTATGGAAGTAAGTTAAGCTGGAATCATTCATTTGTTAAAAGTTTTAGTCTTTCTCATCATCAGATGATTTTTTGCTATTATTTCCTCAACTCATTTTTGGCAGAGCCTCATTCTCCTGTCAGAGCCAATTGGAATACTGCAGAATGGATGCCAGGCTGATTACTGTGGATTTGACACATTATCTTAAGTCTTGGATGTTAAGAATCTTAAGAAACATTCTTAAGTCTCACCTGATGACATGGACCAGTTTAATAACTGTTTCAGTTATGATACCAAGAGGAACAATTTTGGATTGGGGGAGTGGGTTTCTTCTTTACAAGATGTGCTGTTTGAACAAGGGAGAAGCCTGGTAAAGTGGAAAGAATATTTGCTTTTAGAATAGAAAAAGACTCTACCACTTTTCAGGTCTGAGCCTCAATATCTATTAAAATGGGTTAATAATGGGGTTATGGTGATGATTGGATGAAATTATATATGTAAAATATCTAGGCCTTTACTGACATAGAGAAAATGCTCAATAAATGTTAGCTGTCATTCCTCACAGTCTTCGTCAAGTTCCACAAAGTGGACTTGATGTTTGTCTTTTCTCTCATCAGCAGCATTATTCTAGAGCTGCAGTAGGAGCACAGAACATTGCCACTGTTAACTTCCAACCCTATCCACCGTGTACCGTGTGTTCACCCCAGCCCATCTTCTCTTTCCTCTCATTTTAGTGTGACCCCTTACCCTGCTCTTCTAAGCAGGGAGTGAGGAATTTGTGGTCGGGTTGGGAGTGGGGCTGTCTGTTCTAGAAGTGAGTAGTAGCTTCCACTTTAAACATATGAATTATGAAGGGATAGAGACATGGGTTTTTGGGGAGTGGGGAAGGAAAGAATCTTTTATTACTAATCTCCCTACATGTCTGGTTCTTCTTCCTTCTTATAATGCCATGATTTCCTACGTAACTCACCTATCTAATGTTGCTTGCATCTTTCTCTATTTCTGGAAATTATAGACCCTTCTAGAAGATTCTGAGAGCCTTTTGCCAATACTTCTTTTAGTCTGCCCTTTTAGAGTATAATGACTGAAGGCAAGAACATTCACATAACAAAGGGTCATTCAGAAATTATTATAGGCAGGCCCTGTGTTAAGTGCTGAAGAGACAAAGATGAATGAGAGACACTCTTACCCTGAAGGAGCTCACACTTACTGAAGGGAGATTAGGCATACAAAGTTATCATTTATTTAGGATAAGAATTCTAGTGGAGTATGGTGTGAGGTAATGGGGACAGTGAGAATAGAATGCCACCAAATGACGAGGAAAGCTTTCTTTGAGGTGGTGGTACTTTACCACAGATATGAATGATAAATAGGAGCATGCTGGCTGAAAAAGGGGAGGGACTGTGTTCTAGAGGTTGTTCTATGTTGCCAAGCTGCATATGATTTAATAGGGGAGCTAGGAAAGTTGTGTAAATGTGCTGTATGAAAAATGAATAATGTGTGTGGGGAGGAGAGAGAATCACATGGGTCAGATTTTGGGGGATTCGGGGACTGGTCCTTTACTTGGTTAGTGCTTTCGGTCTTGTTCCCAAAGTGTCTGAGGCATCAGAAAAACTGCTCTCGGTGCCCACACCTCGGAGTTCCTTGACTGACAGAGTGCAAGTTAGCAAAATTTCCCCTGAGTCATCTGCATTATTCAAGAACCTCTTGAGTGTTGTCATTGTGGGAGGATACAAAAAAAAAGAAAGATGACTGGTGCCTCTTTACGTGTGCATGGATGGGTGTGATCTCCGAGAAGGTAGGAGGGCTATGCTAGGCTGAGCCAGCACTGTTTGTGCCCCGCTCTGGCGAGTACCAGTGCAAGCATGTCCCCGGAACCCATCTTTCCAGTGTTCTTCCATTAGTCTCTGTCAGTATTACCTCATCATTGTCAGGCAGGCCTGATTAAACTGTACTGTAGAAGACAGATGGTTTTTATTTTCCTTGTGAGCTATTATGCAAGTTAAATCTGTGCTAGCATTATTTACTCAAATTTTGCCTGTTACCATAAAATTTAGCCCATCTCCATTTTGTCCTTACTCTCCTTTCTAATCAGGAGTTCCTTTGGATTGTCATTAATCTTCTTTGATGTGTGTTTACATTTTAACATGATCTATTTTAAGCCTCTTTATCTTTTCTTCCTGTCCTACAGTGGGTTTTTTTTGTTTTTTTGGGGGTTTTTTGGCTTTAGTCATAGTACCTCAGATCCTAAATCCTTGCTTTCCCTTCTCCTACCTGTTCCTACAGCAGTGTTTCCTTTGCTTACTAATTCACGGATCTCTCTTCTCTTAGTCTCTGACTCCTACCCATCTCAACTGTGCTTAGTGGCTTCAGGAAAAATCCCGAGGTATGCCTGTGAAGTTTGCCTTTGCCACCTCTCATCCCAGTTCTCCCATCTCTTTTCCTTATCTTGTCCTACCTCTGCCTTAAATAAAACCAGCATAAATGTGGTGCTTACCAAACATGAGCCAGCAACTTGGCCAAAATTAGAGAGGATTCCAGGATGGCTTTAAGGAGTATATGGTATGGTGTGGGAGGTAGATAGATCCGTAAATAACTAAGATAAGGTCTGAAGTATCATAAGTGAGATTTTTGAGGGACTCACAAGATAATGAGGGATAAAATTAGAAAAGCATGAGTAGGAAAAGGGAATGAGGAGCATGGCAGGAAAGCTTCACCCTCTACTAGCTAATTATGACAGAGCAGAGTTGCATGACATTGGACACTCCCTTGTCTTGCTGGGAGCTGTGTCCAGTCTGATTCACTTTGGCTAGGGTTATCTTTTGCTAACTGCCTCTGTTTCACCAAGAAATCCTGAGCAGACTTACTAGGTATGTGTGTCCACCCCTATATGTGATTCCTGCCCGGCTTTTGCTGTGTTTCACTTCCAGGTTTCTCGTATGGCTTCGGGGCCTTATCTCCCACTGCAGTTTTCCTGCAGTCTTCCCACTGGATGTGGCTGGACAAGTTTCGTCCCGTTTCTGAGGGTTGCTCTGTGTACTCTCCTTGGGGGCCTAAGGCCAAAATAGAAAATAGGGTTGGAGGTGACACAGGCAATAGGAAGGGGCATTGTCAGGTTGGAATTTCTCTCGGTTTCAGCAGCTAAGGTATATATATACCTCCCAGACTGACCCAGTTCTGGTATAGTTGTTTTTGCAGAGTCACCAATCTCCTCGGTTAAGACTGAAAAGAACCATAAGAAGACAATGGTAATAACAGACTGAGTTCTGACCTATTTCTCCTTGGTTACTTTACCAAGAGATAGAGATAGGATAATGGGGAATTTGGTTATCATGGTGTTGTTTGTTATTTAAATATCTCACCTTTGGTGAGTGTAAGGGCCTTAGCCTCCCTCACCTATCGGCAAGTGTTGTTAACACCTAGCTCTTGGAAATCTAGCCTTTGGCAAAGCATGCACCCATTGTTTCCAAAACACTTGTGGAAATCTGAGCTGGAACTTGCTATTGACAAATAATAGGAAGGTGCTTCTTTCTAGATTTAGTTGAAAATCTCATGTTTGGAGCAGGTTGGTCAAACTTCTGCAAACTCACTTGGACCCATTTTGCTTTTTTCTGCTTTCATTAGTCAGGATAGTACGTCATTTCATGACTCTGAATCTCCTATGTGGCATATCTTTTCTGGAACCAGTAAATCCCTCCAGAGAAAGTTATAGAAATACTGGCTTTCTAAAGTGAGTTTCAGAGTCGGAGTAGTTGGTACACAGAAGTGTTTATTGAATGAGTAAAATTTTAGTAAATTGGACAGCTGTTACTCAGTTTATGGACTGTATAACTGGGAAGAAAGCCATAAAACAACTTTCAGTAACATATTTGACATAGAACATTAACAGTCATTTCTTATAGAATACACACTTGGTAACAATCTCAACCTGTACTTATATATTGGCTTATGCTTTTCACAAGGTTTCTATGTATGAAAGCCCTTGAGATGATCTAAATGAGTACTGCTGTCATCCCCATTTTACAAATGCCTGAAATAAAGGCTAAGATGCCAGTATGGTAGTCCTGGGATTAGAACTCATAACCTAGTTCAGTACTCTTTCCTTTGCAAACTGTTCAGACAAAAAGTTTGCATGAGTCTGTGATAATAAGAAAAAAGTAAAGCAATGGGTAAGTTTTTTTACCATACTGCTTTTATTCACTTTAAGAAGATGCCCTTTATTCTGAGATTCTCTCATTAAATACTATGTACCCAGCTATGAACCCAGCTATATACACAGGCAGTGGTTATAGTGTTGAACAAGGCAGACATAGAGCTTATGTTCTAATGAAGGAGAAATAATAAATAAGTAAACAATAATATAACAATAAGTAAGTTCAGGTAGTTTTGGAACTCTGAAGAAAATAAAGAAAGGCTGTTGGTGGTGGTATTTTTTATATGTGATATATTCCTGAAAATGTCCATCAATGTTTAATGTACATAATGTTTTTAAGGAAGATTCCTCCCTGAGGAATCCAAGCGGTCATAAAACATTTCTTCAGTGTGGTGTCTGGAGGATTCATTCATTTTAATATTTTTTTTTCTTTTTCTTCAAAATGGATCTCACGTCCAAAATAGGCTTAAGTCCAGAGAGTAACTAGTGGAGGCTAAAGATTTGCTGCTCCAGGAACCCCTGATGATTGATTACCATACCTTTTTCATGCTATTGAGGCTATGAGAACCAAACTTATTGCTAGCCAAATCTACCATTTCACTCATCTTTATAAAATAATAAAGGCAAAATACTAGATGACAACGCTTTCTTATTTTTTTTTTAGATTAGCAACAGAACTTTCTTCCAAGAAAATTCTAGATGCCCAGTCTATAAAACAGCTGTGACTCCAGGCCACAAGCTTACTCTCCTCTTTGCCACACCTTACTGGCCCCTGAGGAATACTTGAGAAGTCACCAAGTCTTTGCAGAACACAGGATGAAAACCGTAATCAAAAATTCAAATTGTAAATCCACTGGCAGAGCCACCATACCAGAGCTTCATAGTCATGTTCTGGGATTTTTAAAAGTCCACATTCAATGGGAAAATGGATTTATATGTACATTTTTACCTAAAATTTTATTTTCAGGTAACATTTCCTATGTAAAGAGAGTTCAAACTTTAATTGTAGCTCTTTATTCAGAGCATACTTTTTCCTCCAATTTTACTGATATAATTACATACACACTATATTAGTTTAAGGTGTACAACATAGTGAATTGACTTAGATGTATTGTGAAATTATTGACACAATATAGGCATACCTTTTATATAATGTGGGCAGGATGGTACTAAAATGGGGCTAAAATACTTTTTTTGCTAGTTTAATTTTTTTTTCTTGCCTTCTAGTTTGCTAGAGTTTGGATACCTGATCCTGAGGAAGTTTGGAAGTCAGCAGAGCTGCTGAAAGATTATAAACCAGGAGATAAAGTCCTCTTGCTTCACCTTGAAGAAGGAAAGGTAAGAATTTTGCTTTTATCTGTTGTCATTGGCATAAAGTGAAGGGAATTCAAAAGTGGGAGTTTGCTGTGACATACCTGACTTCAGATGGAAGTTAAATTTTGAATTAATCTAATATTTTTTACTTATTAAATTGAAGAAAAAAGCAAAATAGCAAACTCAATTTTCTATCACAATTGGTTAGTCAAAATGGCAGAACTGTAAAAATCTGTTATTTGGTCTATAAATTTATTATGATTAGGTTTAAATTCACGTCTAATCCTCCCAAAGATATGCCCGTTTATTTTGTTTAGGCTAGCATCAGTTATTTCATAGTAACTAAGAAAACATTGCTTAAGGAGCCAGTCTGATATTTGATATTTGTTGCACCTAATCATTTGAAAAATATTTATTGAGAAGCTATTATGTACAAAGCTGTTCACCAGCAACCAAAAAAACTTAAAACCAATTGTATCTCTATGCTTTCCTGTCTGCATTCACTGCATGGGTAGACTCATCTGAGTTGCACCTTTTTATTTATTTTTTATTTTTTAATTATTTTTTTAAGTTTATTTGAAAGAAAGGGTGTGTGTGAGCATGAGTGGGGGGAGGGGCAGAGAGAGAATCCCAAGGAGGCTCTTGCACTACCAGTGTGAAGTCCATATGGGGCTTGAACTCAAGAATCATGAAATCACGACTGGAGCCAAAACCAAGAGTCCAGTGCTTAACCGACTGAGCCACCCACGTGCCCCAGTTGTACCTTTTTAATTTCTCCACTGCATTTGACAAGGCATGTCCCACTTTTTTCTTAAAAACCTTTATGACATTAATTTTCTTTAAACAACGTATAGTCTAGCCAAGGAAACTGGATACAAATACATGAAAAGTTACGTAAAATGTAGGATCTAAAGAGTAGTTCAACACCACAATACCAAAGATGTCAAAAGATTATGATGAGGTAGTACCACATGAGTATTACTATCCCAACAGTTAGCTGTACTGAGCACTTACTATCTGTCACACATAGTTGTAAGTGCTTTATTTGCTCTAACTCATATAATCCTCACAACGATCCTATGAAGTGGGGCGGTTGTTATTACACTTTATGGATGAAGAAACCAGTACTCAGAGAGGTGCTCAAGATTATATGGCTATTAAGGAATGAAGCTGGGATTTTAAGCCAGAAAATTTGTCTTCATGATTTGTGCTCACAGCCACTCTGCTATGTTGTAAAGAAAGACAGTAATGACTTTAGGATCTTAAAGAGGAAAATTTCATTACAGGCTGCTTTGTCAGGGAAGGCTTCAAGGAGGAAGAATGATTTTGACTGGATCTTAAAAGGTGGATAGAATGTGGACTTACAAGGAGAAGGGGATAGACCTTATAAGGATTGGAATGTTTTTTGGAGATAGTGAATATAGCAAGTTGCCTGGAGCAGACATTTAGGTTTGTATTCAAGTTCCGGGCTTGCATATTAAAGTATCTGCTAGGTATCATGTTGGCAAAAGGTACTCTCTGACATCAATGTCAGGTAAGAGAAATAGATATATTTATGAATAGTATGGCATGTGATATAATGAAAATAAGGAACAAAAGTAGAACAGAGTAGGGAGTGATCAGACCGGCTGGTGAAGGTCAGGGTTCAGAGAGGCGTTGTCTGAAGAATGAGTAGACCAGCAGAAGTGCAATTAAGGGATCCAGAAAAGCACGTGCAAAGGCAGGAAAGCATGCACAGTAATGTGCATTTGGGGAGGTACATAAGTTCCATGTTGTTAGAATGTGAAGTAAGAGTACAGAACTGGCAAGAGAATGGGGGTGGGGGGGTGGGAACCAGATCACAGAGGGCCTGGTGATCATGTTAAAACTCTTGGACTTCAAGAGATATGTGATGTGGAATGATTGTAGTATTTTTTTTTTTAATTTTTTTTTTAATGTTTTTTTATTTTATTTTTGAGACAGAGAGAGACAGAGCATGAATGGGGGAGGGTCAGAACGAGAGGGAGACACAGAATCCGAAGCAGGCTCCAGGCTCTGAGCTGTCAGCCCAGAGCCTGACGCGGGGCTCGAACTCACGGACCGCGAGATCGTGACCTGAGCCGAAGTCGGACGCTTAACCGACTGAGCCACCCAGGCGCCCCGATTGTAGTATTTTTAAACAGAGGAAGGATGTCTGATTTGTGTTTTAGAAAGGACTCATTGGTGGAAGCACAGAGGATGAATTTCAGGAGAGCAAAATAGAGGCAACGTTAGTTGGGAAAAAGGCAGGGAAGAATTAGGCCCGATTAGGAGGACCTTGAATGTCAAATTAAGAAAATAATTTATTCAACTGCTCTGTGTTAGGCACAATATTAGGCACTGTGAGATATATTTTCTTATGTTAATTCTCACAACAACCCTGTATGTTGGCAGGTAGTATTATAACTATTTTGCAAATAAGGGAAGCCATGGCTCAGAGATATTAAGTAGTTTGGCCTGAGATTACATAGCCAGAGTGGCTTTTGTGTATTGCAGAGACCAGTGCAAGGACCGTTCAATTTGGGGAAGGACATTATATCCTAATAAACAGGCAGGGAGAGATTGAGGAGCAGATTATAAATTCCTTTCCATTTAGCATGATTCATTCCAACCTGTTTTGAATATTTGACCTCTATATCTCTGCAATGTTAAGAAAAGTGGCTTTTTACAAAACCAGCTAGTCCTTCTCTATAATTAAATTACATTTTTTTTCCTTTTTTATTTGTCATATGTTATTTGCCCTTAATACATAGTTGAGTGATAATTTCTATGCTTGGCTTTGTCATAAAGCCATATTTTCCTTGGCTTTAAAGTGAGTAGTTCTTCTGAACTTTTGGAGCCAATCACCTCATTAAAAATCAAATGAAAACTATGAACTGTAATTCCAAAAGCAATACACATATGTATGTATATTTACACATATGCACATATGCACAGTTACAGTTAATTTCAGGAGATTCTTGGACCTCTCAGGGTTCAGGGGTTCCCAGGTATTTACAACATGCCATGCATTGCCTCATTTAATTTTTATCACACCCGTGTGAGCTATTTCTCTTATGCCCTTTCTACAATGAAGGATTAAGATTAAATAACATACCCAAGGCCACAAAAGAAGTAAGTACCAGTTTCAGGATTTGAACCTGGGTTGATCTAACTCTAAAGATAAGCTCTTGACCACTCTTTATTGTCTATTCACTTATCACAGGTGAAGAGAAAGAGAGAAAAAGAAAGGTTATTTAAAGATTAAAGACTTCTGGTTCCATAACGGGTAAAAAAAGTCTAGGCTTCTCAAACTATATTAGCAAAAATTATTAATACAAGTTAATACATCTAGTGAAAAAGAAGACTCTTCATTTCCACCATTTTCTGTGGCTTTGGGAAATGTGCCAGCAAAAGAATGCATTTAATAGTTGAGAAGCAAATGAGGAATAGGAAATAAGCAAAATGCATGGACTTGTTTCACTTTTATTGCCATGATTTATCCAGATGCTGTACCTTATGCATTTTCAGGATTTGGAATATCGTCTAGATCCAAAGACTAAGGAACTGCCTCACTTAAGAAACCCTGACATACTTGTGGGTGAAAATGACCTCACAGCCCTCAGCTATCTTCATGAGCCTGCTGTGCTCCACAATCTCAGAGTCCGCTTTATTGACTCCAAACTTATCTATACATATTGTGGTAAGTGTGCCTTGCTGTCTGAGTGGACCATGAACTCTTCCCTCTAATGGACGTACCATGGAAATATTGTGCATGGGGAAAGAAGGCTGTCGTTGGATTTCCTCCTAGAGAGAGGATCACTTGAGTTATCAAAAAAGATTTACCAGCGTTCATTAGCTCATTGCATTTTGTGCTGAATAAGCTCTTTTGTAAATTACATAATTTTGCTCAAAACAAACAAAACAAACAAGCAAACAAAAAGCCCTGAGCTGGGCTAGGCCCATCTTCCAGATTTTCTTCCTTCCAAAGAAATTATTTGCCAAATTCAGTGACAGTTTGCTAGTTATTTTCATCTCTTACAAGAACTGCTATATGAAGAGTAGATGTCCAGACTTATCTCTGGAGCAAGTTCAAGTTTAGTGTTCTCTTATTCTCAGTGCAGGACTGACAACTCATAGTAACTATTCTTGCTTGATGTGTTTGTCTGGGTCCATGCTCGCTGCATTGTTAGCTGCCAGTGACCCAGCTCAGTAGTCTTTTTCTTTCTCTTGGAAACTAAGCACATGTACATTTGGGTTCTTCCCCCCTTTCCTTCTTTTGTGTCTCTATTTTTTTCTTAACTTTTATTTTCTCCCTCGTCCCTGGCTCTTTTCTCTACTGACTTCTTATCTTTCTTTCACTAATTATTCTCCCCCAGCCTCCGGGCTGGGATTTCATTCATTTTCTTTTAAGTCTATTTGCTTGGTGTAACCAACTCAGCACCTATCATTTCTTCCTTACTCTCCTGCTTTGGACAGGGACAACTATCTTTTCTTCTTAAAGGAATTTATACCTCTTGTATCCTTGATGCTAACTCTTTTTCTTCTCTATTAACTATTTCTGATTGTCAATTTTCATTTCTCCGTTTACCTTTTTCTTGCATATATGTTACCTTCTCAATAAAGCCTTCGCAGCCCACTTTATCTAAATCATAAACCCTTTTCCCCTTCTGTTTCCGTGTTCTTTCTCTGTTTAATTTTTCTCTTTTTTCCTTTTTACTATCTAACCTGTGATATTTATTTTTTCTTAACTTGTTAATTGTTTGAGTTTCCTACTAGAATATAAGGTCTGTGAGGGTAAAGATTTGTCTTTTTTTATTTACTGTTATAAACCTAGCACTCAGGAAAGACTTGAGACATACTTGGAACTGAATAAATATTTGTAGAATGAAGGGCTTCATTAATTTAAAATATACTTACTATAAAATTTAAGGAAACATAAAAAAAGGTGTTTAAAAACGAAAAATATATACATGTAATTCACTACTGAAAAAAAACAGTATTACGTTTACATATCCTATATGTGTGTATATGTGAGAAAGTATAAATAGATATGAAATTAGAATTAGTCTGTTGATAGTTTTGTGTCATGTTTTCCTATTACTTTTAATATTCTTTATAAACATGATTTGTAGTGGTAGCACAAATGTCTACCATGTCTGTTATAGGGGTGTAAGAAAATATTTAGCTACTCTTCCTTTATTATGTAGTTTGTTTCTGCTTTTCACTACTGTGAATAATATGATAAACATCTTTATGAAAAAAAAACCTCTTTGCTTAAATCTCTGGTTATTTCATTTGGATAAATTTCTAAAAGTGTAATTTTCAATTTAAATACTATGAAAATATTTAAGTTTCTTTTAACATTGCCATGGTTTTTATCTTTAATAACCTAGGCCAGTTTTTATTTATTTATTTATTTATTTTTTTAAAATGTTTATTTATTTCTGAGAGAGAGAGTGAGACAAAGCATGAATGGGGGAGGGCCAGAGAGAGGGAGACAAAGAATTGGAAGGAGGCTCCAGGCTCCGAGCTGTCAGCACAGAGCCTGACGCGGGGCTCGAACTCATGGACCACGAGATCATGACCTGAGCCGAAGTCAGATGCCCAACCGACTGAGCCACCCAGGCGCCCCTAGGCCAGTTTTTAAATGGTGTTTTAGTTAAGTCTGGGTATATTGTGTTCAGAGGCAAAGGCTGTGATATATTTTGATCTTTAACAATTTGTTAGTTCAAGATTAACTCAAGTTGAAATTTGTGTTAACTGTGATTCTCGCTTTACCAAGTTTGATATGTCTATTAGTGTATCACTGACTTCTTCTTTTGTTTTTTTTACCCCTCCCCTAGGTATAGTCCTCGTAGCTATAAATCCTTATGAACAGCTGCCTATTTATGGAGAAGATATTATTAATGCATATAGTGGTCAGAATATGGGTGATATGGATCCACATATCTTTGCAGTAGCCGAAGAAGCTTACAAGCAAATGGCCAGGTTGGTGGGAGCTCTATTTATTTTTTCATGACTCTTACTAGATGTGATAATTTCTTCTTTGCTGAGTCACAGATATTTTAAAACACAGTTAAGAGCAACTGGTAAATTATTATTAAATAAACAGACTTGACTATTTCAGATGGCCTGCATTATTATTAAAATAACTTCTTATTTATAAAAGAACATCCAATTTTTAAAAACTGACTTTGGGGAGTGCCTGGGTGGCTCAGTCGGTGAAGGGTCCAAGTCTTGATTTTGACTCAGGTCATGTTCTCATGGTTTGTGAATTCGAGCCCTGCATCAGGCTCCACACTGACAGTGCAGAGTCTGTTTGGGATTCTTTCTCTCCCTCTCTCTCTCTCTGCCCTTCCCCTGTTCCTGTGCATGTGCTCTCTCTTTCTCTCTCTCTCAAAATAAATAAATAAACTTAAAAAAAACTGCCTTTGGAATTTCTTCATGATCCTGTGACTATGTGCAAAGACAGATACTATATTTACAGAAGAGCGGATCAAGAGTTGGTGGTAATAAGTGATGGGTTCACTATCATTCAGCTAATGAGTGGCAGAACAGAAATTAAAAGGCTGGGGCGCCTGGGTGGCTCAGTCGGTTGAGCGTCCGACTTCAGCCCAGGTCATGATCTCGCGGTCCGTGGGTTCGAGCCCCGCATCGGGCTCTGTGCTGACAGCTCGGAGCCCGGAGCCTGTTTCAGATTCTGTGTCTCCCTCTCTCTCTGACCCTCCCCTGTTCATGCTCTGTCTCTCTCTGTCTCAAAAATAAATAAACATTAAAAAAAAAAAAAAAAGAAATAAAAGGGCAAAGGACAAGAAGAAATCTGTCTGTATCTTAGAGAATTAAATCTCAAGGAAACTGAATTTAACGTTAGTATTATGTTCTAGTGTCCGGTGATCCTGAACAGCATCAGTAAAATGTCTTTGATGTTAATCATGGAACCCTAACACTATGACAGTAGAAAACCAGAGGAAAAAGCTACTTTCAGGACTAGATTAGACTCTTAATAATGTGATGTAATACAAAACTATGGAGGTATAGAAGAGTATATATTCAATTCATATCTCCCATCTTCAGGTAAGAACCAGCATATATCCTCAAGCAATTTATGAAGTGGAGAAAAAACTAATATTGCAGAGGTTTTATTTTCTCCTTTCCAAACGGGGAGAGTGTTTGTACATAATTGGACTAGCATGTGACAGAATTTTAGAATTATTTCATTGACAGAGTCCATAGAAGTCATTATGCCCTTTTATTAACAAATTATTATTATTTCTAATAATAGCTATTAGGTACTCTGTCTTTGCAACATACTGTTTAATTGCCTTCAATTTTTTAAGTAGTTTTATCCTCACAGCAACCTTCTGAAGTTAGTATTATTATTAATCTTCATTTTACAAATGAGAAAATATAAGCAATAAGAAGTTACTTAACTTTCCTAAGGCCACATAACTAGGAAGACTAGCTTTCAAATTCCATTAGTCTAACACTGTGAAGTATTATCATATTAAATACAAAATGACTAAATATAGTTTTGTACTATATAACATGGTATGTTATACCAGATTCTGTTATAAAATAGGAACTAGTATCAAAAATGTAAGAAATGTTACTTTTTGAGGCTTTTCAATTCCGTCTATCAGCATAATTTCCCCCTAAAATTAGAAAAACCCACCAATATTCGATGTGTATAATCCTGGAGCATTGCAATACAAGTGAGCACGGCACAAGTACAGCCAGAGAACTATCAGGGAGAGAGGGAATTGCATGGAGTGCTAGGCCCTAAAAATTATCTCTGAAAAATGTTATGCTGCTCATAGAGAATTATATGACTTCTTTGAAAATACTAATCTGAAAAATACTGATATGAAAGTCTGGTTCTCTGCATCTTTGTCACAGGAAATTCAAAAATAGTGTTAGATTTGTATGAATATTTCTGGCTTTTCAACCCTAGATTTACTTTGGTTTCCTAACATTTCTTCCCTCATGATTCCCCCATGACTCAGTCAATGTGATTTCTTTACTATAGGTTTGCTGGTTTCTTTTCCTTTTGCTTAGTTTTGTTTTTTAGGCAGTTTTAAAATACGCTTCAGTTATGATATTATGTTCACCATTTATAAATATATTTATAAGTCTGTACACAGAAAATGTGCTACAGCAGCTAAATAGACCACGTCTCTCAGGCATATAGTTGGAGATACATATTGCAGGATCGCATTTTTTTTCTTACCAAGTGATGAGGTGCCATGTTTACCAGATGTGAATCCTGGAGTTTCACATTTCCAGTACTCTTAGAGGCCCCTTATATCTTCAGGGAAGTTATAGACACTTGTTCAGTAGACCTGTACTGAACACCATCCAGACACTGTCCTGGGCATAGGGGACACAACAGCAAACAAATGAGACAAAATAGACAAAAGTTTTTACCCTCATGAAGTGAGGCAGAAGATACACAGTTTTTCACATATTAATAAGTGCTATCCTGGAAAATAAAGTTAGGAAAGTAAGTAAGGAATGCCAGGTAGGCAAGAGGGCATATGTAGTAATTTCAGGGAAAGCCTCATTGTAAAGCTGCCCTCTCTGTTTTTTCGCAAACTTAAAAAAACCTTAAACTTACAAAGAGGTTGGAAAAATAGTACACAGAGGTACTGATTTCCTTACCCTCACATTTCCTCCCATGTTAACATGTTATGTAACCATTGTAAATAACTGAAACCAGGAAATGCACATTGTATAATACTGTTAAGTAATCTAAAAACCTTGTTCACTGTTTATCATTTCCCCTCCAATGCCCTTTTTCTGGTCTAGGATTCAATCTAGAATCATACATAGTACCTTGTGTTTCTCCTTAGGTTCCTCCAATCTAGAACCATCCATTAATCTACAACTATCTTGTAGGCTCTGAGGACACAGCAGTAGAAAAATTAGGCAAAATAGACTCCAAAAATTCTTACCCTCCTGAAAGTTTGAGTTTTTTTCCTGATCGAGTAATTGAGGCTAGCCACACATTTTGGACAGTCATATCACAGAAGTGATGTGCCCTTCATCATATAGAGGAGATATAAGATACTGATTCCTGGGGATACTAACATTGATCACTTAGTTAAGGCAGTATCTACCAGATTTCTCTATTTTACTTACTGTTTTAAACTTTGAAATTAATAAGTGTGTTATGGGAAAATACTTTGAGACCATGTAAATATCCTGTTTTTCATCATACTTTCACTTACTAATTTTAACATCCATTGATGATTCTTGACTGCAATAATTTTTACTGTGGTGTTGATCAAGTGGTCATTTGCTATTTTCTGCTGTAAGGAAGAGCTGTTACTTTCCCCCCATTTATTTAGTATTTATTTTTTATTTCTATCAGTATGGGCTCATGGATATTTATTTTAGTCTATGGATTATTCATTACTATCACTATTTATTTTGTTCAAACTCTATCAGATTTTGTTCAAACTCTATCAGATTTACTTTGTTGAAACCTTGGAGCTCTTTTCAAGTGTACTTTCAACAGTCCTTTATTATGTTTTGATCATTTTCTTACATTTTAGCAACATGTGGCTCATTTTCTGATTTCCTTACCCCAACCCTAGAATCAGCTATTTAATTTCTTCAGGGAGCCCTGGTTTCTTTTTTGGAGGAATGGTACTTAGAAACAAAGATCTTTCTGCTAGGAATGCTCATTACTATTGGGGCATCATCTTTAAGCCCAGTTCACAGAGCTAGGAAATAAAGGTTTTCCCATAGCCTTACCAACAGAATGTGTTGTCATACTTTTAAAATTTTGCCACAATGACAGGTGATAAATGGTATCCCAGTGTTGTATTAATTTGCCTTTCTCTAAATATAAAAGTTACACATTTTTACACACACACACACACACACACACACACACACACACACACCGATACATGTCTGTATATATTATTATGTCTATCTGTATATATATTAAAAAAACTTGAGTTCATATTGATACATCCAATTCCAGTTCAGCACCACAGTTTTTATTTTTGCTTTCTCTTTTTCCTTCATTTATCTCCTTTCTTTGGTCTTTAGAAACCTGGTCTCCTTATCCTGTATGTATGTGTATACACACACACACACACACACACACACACACACATACATATACATATATATATGTATATTTCTTTGCTCAATCCTAGAATGTTCATAAAGTAGTAAAGTAGTTCTAAAAATATTATCCCATACCCCCGTGAAAAGCAAATTTACCACTCAAGTACAATATTTGTGTCCAATTCATTTTATCTTTAGCCTTATGGTATATAAAGTACTGATTTCCAAAGTTACTTAGGTTAGTTCTTTATCTTACTCACTTTATTAGTTTATTCAACCACTTTCCCATATGTGGTCATTTAGATTGTTTTCAACATTTTGCAATTATAAACAATGCTGTAATAACCTGGTGCATATGTATTTATGTATTTTTGGAAATGTAGCTTAAGGTAGGTTGCTAAAAGTGGCATTGCTAGGTCAAAAGGTGGGTTTAAATGTAGTTTAGTAGGTATTGCCAGATTCCCTCTATAAGGGTTATACGGGTTTTTATTTCTGCCAAAAATGTTCAAGAATGCCTGCTTCCCCGTAGCCTCATCAACAAAAAATATGTAGTTTTTCTTTGCAGTTCTTCACTATCCAATGATATCTCAAGGTTGTTTATATTTGTATTTCTTTAAATATGAGTGAATTTGAACATCTTTTCGTATGTTTAAAAGCCATTTTATCAATATGTTTGTGTCTTTGTTTATGCAGTGAACTGTCCATTTATGTCTTTTCAGTTTTTTGGTTGTGCGTTTAGTCCTTTGATCCTCAATTTTAAGAGTTAAAAAATACATTAGGGATATTAGCTCTTTGTGGTATATATTGTAAATATCCCCCCTCCATTTATAAGTTTTCTTTTGATTTTATTTGTGCTTTTTTTTTTTTTCCATGCAAAGTTATCAATCTTTTATTTTATTACTAGAGATTTTGAGTCAGTATTAAAAACCTTTCTCTAGGGGTGCCTGGGTGGCTCAATCAGTTAAGTGTCTAACTCTTGATTTCAGCTTAGGTCATGATCTCATGGCTCATGGGTTCGAGCCCTGATCAGGCTCTGTGCTGACATGGAGGAACCTGCTTGGGATTCTCTCTCCTCCTCTCTCTGCTCTCTCTCTCTCTCTCTCTCTCTCTCAAAATAAATAAATAAACTTAAAAAAAAAAAACACCCAACGCCTTTTCCTATACCAGGGTAAAAGAGGAATTTATCCATGTTTTCTTCTTTGTATTGTTTTATAATGTACTTTTAGGTCCCTGATCCCATTGAAGTTTATTCTTTTGTATTATACGAGATAGGGATCTAAATTTATCTTTTTTCCAAATGCTTACCTAGTTACCCCAGCAGCACTTATTAAGAAACCTATTTTGCCCCAGTTATTTCAGATGTCACTTGTCATATCCTAGGTTTTCTCATGTTTTGGGTTCAATATCTTGGCTCGGTTCTTTTCACCTCCCTTTATGTCTTCATGTCCCAGTACCACACTGGTTTTTTTGTTTTTTTATGTTTATTTTTGAGAGAGCGATACAGAGAGAGAGAGAGAGAGCAAGCAAGCAAATGGGGGAGGGGCAGAGAGAGAGAGAGACAGAGGATGTGAAGCAGGCTCTGTGCTGACAGCAGAGACCCTGAAGTGGAGCTCAAACTCATGAACCACAAGATCATGACACTTTAACTGAGTGAGCCACCCAGGCGCCCCCTCACTCTGTTATTTATTTATTTATTTATTTATTTATTTATTTATTTATTTATTTATTAAAATATGAAATTTATTGTCAGATTGGTTTCCATACAACACCCAGTGCTCATCCCAACAGGTGCCCTCCTCAGTGCCTATCACCCACTTTCCCCTCACATTGTTTTAATTATAGTGGCTTTGTAGTATTTTTTTTTAATGTTTGGTACCATTAAACCCTCTCATAGTTTGTCTTTTTCATTATTTTCCTAGCTATCTTTAGGTGTTTGTTTTTCCATAGAGACTTTGATATCAACTTACCTAACTCCATAAAAACTTAAGCTGTCTTTTGAGTAATAAAATGAAAGAAAGGGGGCACCTGGATGGCTCAGGTGGTTAAGCATCTGACTCTTGATTTTGGCTCAGATCATGATCTCATGGTTTGTGAGTTCGAGCCCTGTGTCGGGCTCTGTGCTGACAGCTCAGAGCCTGGAGCCTGCTTGGGTTCTTTCTCGCCTTCTCTCTCTGCCCCTCCCCCATTCATGTTCTCTGTCTCTCTCAAAACAAATAAATAAAACTTAAAAAAAAATAACATGAAGGAAAGGATAAAGCAAGTCATTCACATATCTGGGGAAGAATATTCCAAGCAGAGAGATCATCAACTGCAAGAATTCTACCAAGAGGTGTGGGCTGTCATAGCAAATTTGACTTCTCTGAGTGCGGGTTTTGAACAGAGGAATGGCCTCATCTTGCAGCTATGATAAAAATTGACCATAAATTGCTGCCAAAAATACATATCCTAAATCTAATCAGGAAGAAACACCAGAAAAACTAAAAATGAGGAGCATTGTACAAAATAACTATAGATACCCTTCAAAATTATGAAGGTCAGAGAAGTCCAGGAAAGGCTGAGGAAGCATTTAGATTAAAAGTGATGAACAATACATGCAGTTAAATGCAGTGAATATTCTGAATTGAATCTGTGATGATGGGACAGGTAAGGTAAACTGTAGAGAACATTGCTGGATGGTTGATAAAATTGGAATATAGATATGTGTGAAATAAATAATATTACTATGTCACTGTTACATTTCTTGATTTTGATTACTATAGATGTATAAAAGCATGTCACTGTTCTTAAGAAATATAGTAGTTTAAATTATGTAGGAGCCATCATGTCTGTAACCTACTCTTGAATATTTCAGAAAATATAAGAGAAATAGAGAGGTTAATAAAGCAAACAGGCAAAACCTAAACAATTGGTGAATCTGAGTAAAGCATATATGAGAGTTCATTTTACTAGTTTTGTAATTTTCTGTGAGTTTGAAATCAGTGGGGAAAAAAAAAACCAGTTTGAAATCATATCAAAACTAGTTAGAAAACAAAAGCAAAAATTAAAAAAACAGTTGGTAGTAGGACAAGGGTAGAATCCAAGAGACTAGTTAGGAGGTTTTTATATTGATCCAATTAAGAAATAATAATCCAGTTGAAGAGTATATTAATGAAGATGGAAAGAGTGGATGGATGGATTCTGGATATATTTTTAAGATAGAATGGATAAAGGCTTGCTTGTGTGAGGGTATGAAAGAAAAAGAGGAGTCACGGATGGAGGCAAGGTATTTGGTCTGAGCACCGGAAAGTGGAAGTTGCCATTTACTGAGATGGAGGAGATTGAAGGAAGAGCAGGTTTTGTATGTGGGGTGGAAGGGAGGGAGGAGGAAGGGTTGGAGTTTCATTTTAGGTATCTATTCTCAAAACAAAACTGATACAAATGATTCTTCCCCAGTAGGCATATGTCCAATGACAATAGCAATAACCAGGATCCTTGCCTCAGGACTCCTTTCTAAGCTTTTATAGAGAGCAGTGCCCTCATAGAATACCTTCATAGTCTAGCCTCTTACTTTTAATAGTCCCTTTGACTCACAGAGGAGATGTGCAAGTGTCAGTGGGCTGCTCTGTCTGTTTTTCTTCTCATGTTCTTGTTTCCCATTCTTTCCAGTCTTTTCTCTTGCTGGCACTGATTGCTCTTTGGTAACTAAATGACAGTAAATTTTCCTTAACACATAATTTTTTTTCTTTTATTTCCTTAAAATCAGGCAATATTGATTAATTTGGTTTATTTTCTTTCCATTGTAAAAGGTAAATAAACTTTTTTGACTAAGTTTCATTTATAGGTTTTCTTTTTTTTAAAAAATATTTTGAGAGAGAAAGAGTGTGCATGCACGGCAGGGGTGGGGAGGGGGGCCTAGTCAGAGGCAGAAAGAGCAAGAAACAGAGGATCCAAAGCAGGTTTTGCACTTGTGAGCAACAAAGCCAAATTCAGGGCTCAAACTCACAAACCGAGTTCATAAAGTCCTGGACTGAGGTCAGAAATTTAACCGACTGAGCCACCCAGGCAACCCTGGGTTTTCTTAACATAAATTAGTTTATATGCATAACCTTGGTATAGTGAAAAAGAGCTCTGTACTAATCAGACATGCATCAATAAATAACCATGTAAGGTTAAATCTCCTCATCTGCCTTAGTCTCAGTTTTATTACCTATAAAATGGAGCAATTTCACTGGATGGTTTACCTTGACACTTATGTAGTATTCTGTGGTATGCGTTTGTTACCTTTTTGTTTCTTGGAGGCTAATACATAAGCATTTTGCTCTTCCTAGTAGAGAGCAGACTATGGTAAGGAGTTGTGTAGTAAAGCAGAAGGAGCATGGTATAGACTTTCTTCTTGGAAACCAGGAGGTGTGGTATGTGACATTCATAGAGCTCTGTTCTAAACTTGGATAAACCATCTAACCTCTCTGTGTTATTTTCCCCAATAAGGAAAAAAAAAAAAATACCTGTTGTGCTTACTTCAAAGGTAAAAAGTATATTAGATGATAAACATAAAAGCACTTTGAATAGCATAACATAGAGACTTAATGAATCACTGTGTTGTACACCTGAAACTAATGTAACATTCTATGTCAACTATACTTCAGTTAAAAAATTTAATAAGTATTTAAGTATAGGCTGTTACTATCATCAGTCCTCATCATTATGAAGTCTTAGGTCTATATTCTCTTTTCATTCACTTTAGCCTCTCATCTGGTCATATTCTTTAAAAAAAATTTTTTTTAAATGTATTTTTAGTTTTTGAGAGAGAGAGAGAGAGCGAGCGCATGTGTGTGCATGTGTGTACAAGCAAGGAAGGGGAAGAGAGAGGGGTTGGGGGGAGGGAATCCCAAGCAGGCTCCATGCCCATTGTGGACCCCAACTTGGGGCTTGATCTCATGACCATGAAATGCAACCTGAGCCGAAATCAAGAGTCAGATGCTTAACCAACTGAGCCACCCAGGCACCGCCCCCCTTTTTTTGTTAATTGTTTTTTTAAATTATTTTTTTTATTTTTATTTTTTAGAGAGAGTGTGTGCAAGCAGGGGAGAATGGTAGAGGGAGAGAGAGAAAATCTTAAGCAGGCTTTACGTTCAGCTCATAGCCTGTCATGGGACTTGATCCCATGACCCTGGGATCATGACTTGAACTGAAATCAGGAGTCAGACACTCAACCAACGGAGCTCAACCAACCCAGGCGCCCCTATTACTCTTGATTATTTATTGCTAGGCCTTTTCCTAGGGTGGCTCCTTCTTTCATTTGGCTAGGCACTTTTTCTTTTTAATATTTTTTTTCAACGTTTATTTATTTTTGAGAGATGGAGAGAGACAGAGTAAGATTGGGAAGGGGCAGAGAGAGAGGGAGACACAGAATCTGAAGTAGGCTCCAGACTGTGAGCTGTCAGTACAGAGCCCGACATGGGGCTCAAACCCACGAACTGTAAGATCATGACCTGAGCTGAAGTTGGACGCTTAACTGATTGAGCCACCCAGGGGCCCCTAGGCAGTTTTTCTGAAGGCTTCTCTGTCCTGAGTTCCATCGGCCTGCTATTATAGATTATAAAATCTCTCCTGTTACCAACTGTGACTCTGCTGCCCTGTGGTACCAAGTATCCTGTTTATGCAAATAGACTTGAAGTAATATATGCTACCTGATAAGGAACTTTAGGTATGATATATAAAGGTAGATTAACTTGTATTAAGAGCTACCAGGTTTAGATGTCTGCTGTGCAAGCATGGGAGCAGACATCATCACCCCTGCCTTACAGGTGAGGAAACTGAGGAAAATAACTTGTTCAGGCTGTCAGTCTAATAAATAGAATCTAGGAGCTGGTATTTGGTTCTAGCTTTGAGACTCCAAAACCTTTCTTCTTTGTCATTTTCTTATTTTCAACTACACTCCCCTATTCTAATACATCTACTCCCTCAAATTAACATTGCATACATAAATTTTGCATGTTTTATTCAGCTTAGAATTTCCTTCTCCATGCTCCTGTTTCTGCCCAATTTTTATGTATTCTTCATGATCCCACTCAAGTTTTACTTTGAGACTACCTCAGCTCCTTGTATATGACTGTTCTTCAGGATTCTTGAAGAATTTGGCACTTAGTGGGTACTAGCTGCCCCATAAAGTTGTAGAAGCATTAAAATACAGTAAGTATGAGTCTATAAAAGTTATAAATATATATAACTGGCTATTTCTGTTAAGGCACCTCTATATTAAGGCTCTGTAGTGATGGAACAGAGAATTCAATTTGACATGAGAGGATCTGATAGCAGTGTGACCGGTTTCTCAGGAATTGAATGACCTTAATAGTCTCTCTGCCTCTCTAAAGCACAGCTTTCACCAGTGTGCCGGCACATTCTATTGATAGATTGATTGATTGTGCAAGCAGGGGAAGGGCAGAGAGAGAGAGAGAGAGAGAGAGAGAGAGAGAGAGAGAGAGAGAGAGAATCCCAAGCAGGCCCCGTGTTGCCAGCATGGAGCCCGATTTAGGGCTGAAACTCACAAACCGTGAGATCATGACCTGAGCCAAAACCAAGAGTCAGATGCTAAACCAAGCCACTCAGGGTGCCCAATAGTTTATTTTTGCATTTGTTTCCTTTGCCTTGGGGCATTTGTCTAGTAAGAAGTTGCTGTGGCCAAGATCAAACTGGTTGCTGCCTATTTTCTTCTATAGGATTTTGATGGTTTCCTGTCTTACACTTAGGTCTTTCATCCATTTTGAGTTTATTTTTGTGTATGGTGTAAGGAAGGGGTCCTGGTTCATTCTTCTGCATGTCACTGTCCAGTTTTCCCAGCACCATTTGCTAAAGAGACTGTCTTTTTTCCATTGGATATTCTTTCCTGCTTTGTCGAAGATTAGTTGGCCATACATTTGTGGGTCCATTTCTGGGTTATCTGTTCAGTTCCATTGATCTGTTTTTGTGTGACTACTATACTGTCTTGATGATTACAACTTTGTAATACAGCTTGAAGTCCAGAATTGTGATGCCTCCAGCTTTGGTTTTCTTTTTCAACATTATTTTGGCTACTTAGGGTCTTTTCTGGTCCATACAAATTTTAGAATTGTTTGTTCTAGCTCTGTGAAGAATGCTGGTGTTATTTTGACAGGGATTACATTGAATGTGTAGATTGCTTTGAATAGTATCAACATTTTAACAATACTTATTCTCCCAATCAATGAACATGGAATGTTTTTTTCATTTCTTTGTGTCTTCTTCAGTTTCTTTCATAAGTTTTCTATAGTTTTTAGCATACAGATCTTTGACCTCTTTGGTTAGTTTTATTCCTAGGTATTTTATGGGTTTTGGTGCAGTTGTAAATGGGATCGATTCCTTGATTTCTCTTTCTAGTGCTTCATTATTGGTGTATAGAAATGCAAATGATAGCTGTATGTTGATTTTATATCCTGTGATTTTGCTGAATTCATATTATCAGTTCTAGGAGTTTTTTGGTGGAGTCTTGGGTTTTCCACATAGAGTATCATATCATCTGCGAAGAGTGAAAATTTGACTTCTTCCTTGCCAGTTTGGATGTCTTTTATTTCTTTGTGTTGTCTGATTGTTGAGGCTAGGACTTCCAACACTATGTTGAACACCAGTGGTGAGAGTGGACATTTTGGTTGCGTTCTTTTTTGTTTGTTTGTTTAATTTTTAATTTTTAAATTTTTTATTGCTTATTTATCTTTGAGAGAGAGAGAGAGAGAGAGCACACCAGCAGAGGAGGGGCAGAAAGAGAGGGAGGCACAGGATTCAAACTAGGCTCCAGGCTCTGAGCTGTCAGCACAGAGCCCAATGTGGGGCTCGAACTCATGAGCCGTGAGATCATGACCTGAGCCAAAGTCGGATGCTTAACTGACTGAGCCACCCAGGCACCCCTTCCCTGTTGTGTTTTTGAGCTTAGGGGGAAAGCTCTCAGTTTTTCCCCATTGAGGATGATATTAGCTGTGAGTCTTTTGTATATGTCCTTTATGATCTTGAGGTATGTTCCCTCTATCCCTACTTACTTGGAGGTTTTTATCAAGAAAGGATGCTGTATTTTGTCAAATGCTTTCTCTGCATCTATTGAGAGGATCTTGTGGTTCTTATCCTTTCTTTTATTAATGTGATCTGTCACATTGATTGATTTGCAGATATTGAACCAAGCCTGCATCCCAGGAATAAACCCCACTTGAATGTGGTGAATAATTCTTTTAATGTATTGTTGGATTTGGTTTGCTAGTATCTTGTTGAAAATTTTTACATCCATGTTCATCAGGGAAATTGGTCTGTAGTTCTCCTTTTTACTGGGGTCTTTGTCTGGTTTTAGAATCAATGTAATGCTGGCTGAAGCCACATCTTTAAGTCATCACAGTAAAAAACATGGCTTTGGAAGAAAGCCTTATATCACGTGAACTTAATATTTTCTCTTTTTAACAAGTGATTAAATAAGAAACAATTAGATTGATTGCCTGCAAAAAAGTAAAGCTCTAGATTTTGTTTAATGCAAACATGTTCACTTATAAGCTAAAAATTAGATGCAGGTGCTTGTACACTTACCTAAGGTAAATGGCAACACCCAGTGGATGGCTATCAGAGAGTCAACATCAACATGGGTGGATATATTAAGTTGTGTTCCGCATGAGTCAGGTCTGAGGTTGGCATTACTTAGTTGAGTCATGAATGACCAGGATGTGAATGAAAAGTATGCTCATTAAATTTGCAGAGAAGAGGTTGATGGTCTTAGAAGATATGAATAGTATTCAATATGACCATGATGAACTAGAGAGATTACATTTTTTAAAGGGTAAAGTTCAGAAGGAAAATCTATAAAAGAATACACCTGATATAAAATGAAAACTTAATAGATACAAGAAAAGGTTGGGGTGACCAAATAGATACAGATATAAAGACTAGATAGATATAGATACTGAAAACCAAAGAAGGAAAATGGACTACGATGTAACTCTTCTCTTTCATTAACCCAGAGTGGCTATTCTATTCTTGAATAATTTTTCCCCTGAGATTTCAGGTGTCTCTATATAATTTAATTCCCATTGCCTTGTTCCTATACAACGTAGTTTTTCCTAATCATGTAAAAGTCAGTTAAGGCATCACCTTTTCAAGAAAGTATTTCCTGACGTCATCTTCTTACATCTGCCACCAATTTCGTATCCTTCTTCCCTTGTTTCATATTCTCCTGGATAGACCTCTTTTCTAGCAATTACTTCCCTATATTTTAACTATACTTTCAATAAGTACAATTCTCTCTCAATAAACAATGACCCCAGAGTCTTTTATCTTCATAAAATGATTGGCACATTATGGCTGCTCATTAAATGTTTTTTAAATAAACGAATGAAACAGTGTTTTTAGGTGGGGGCTTTTAGTTCACATTAGAGCCCCTACAACCACCATTGATAAAACAGGTCAGAAGAGCTTATCTCCAAGACACCCAGTACCCAGGTATTTGGTATTACTGTAGAGGCCCTTGAGAGAACTCGCCAAGCCGGAAATCATAAATCTTTGGTTCATGCAGCCTTAAGATGGTCCAGATTGATCTGTCCTTGATGAAGAGTGGAGAATCTCTGTTCTTTAACTTGGTTTTGTCTGGCTTTTGAAGTGATATCTATATCCTAAAAGTAGAAAGAAGGTTCTTGTAATATAAGGACAAGAGTACTTGGAGCATTATAAATACTGACTGAACAGATAGTCAAAATTTCAAAGAACTATAAATTATTATTTACACATATATAACTATTTAAAGCTGACAGCTCAAATGAATGGAAAAGGGTAGACTATGATATTCACCTTGAACCATAAATTTTTAAAAATTATTTATTTATTTATTTTATTCAAGTATAATTAACACAGTGTTATACTAGTTTCACGTTTACAATATAATGATTCAGTAATTCTATGCATTATTCAGTTTTCATCACGATCAGTGGACTCTTAATCCCCTTCACCTATTTCACTCATCCTCCCACCCACCTCCCCTCTGGCAACCACCAATTTGTTCTCTGTATTTAAAAATCTGTTTTCTTTTGGCTTTTTTCCTTTGTTCATTTATTTTGTTTCTTAAATTCCACATGTGAATGACATTATGGTATTTGTCTTTCTCTGACTGACTTATTTCACTTAGCATAATATCTTCTAGGTCCATCCATATTGTTGCACATGGTAAGACCTCAGTCTTTTTTATGGCTGAGTAACATTCCATTGTGTAAATATACCACATCTTTATCCATTTATCTATGGATGGATACTTGGGTTGCTTCCATATATTGGCTATTGTAAAAAATGCTGTAGTAAACATAGGAGTATCTCTATCTCTATCTATCTATATTTTCAAATTAGTGTTTTCGTGGTTTGGTTTTCTTTTTTTTTTTTTTTTTTTTTTTTTGGCTAAATATCTAGTAGTGAAATTACTGGATCATAGATAGGGTGATTCTATTTAAAAATTTTTAAGGAACCTCCATACTGTCTTTCACAGTGACTTCACCAGCTTGCATTCCCACCAACAGTGCATGCAGGTTCCTTTTTCTCCACATCTTTGCCAACATTTGTTGTTTCTTATCTTTTTGCTTTTAGCCATCTGACAGGTGTGAAGTGATATCTCATTGTAGTTTTGATTTGCATTTCCCTGATGATGACTGATGACGAGCATCTTTTCATGTGTCTGTTTGCCATCTCTATGTCTTTTTTAGAAAAATGTCTATTCATGGCTTCTGCCTATTTTTAAATTGGATTATTTGGGGGTTTTTGGTATTGAGTTGTATAAGTTCTTTAAATAATTTGGATGTTAACCCCCTTATTGGATATGTCATTTGCAAATCTCTTCTCTTATTCAGTAGGTTGCCTTTTTTGTTTTATTGTGCAAAAGCTTTTTATTTTGATTAATAAAAATAGTAGGGCACCTTGATGGCACAGTCGGTTAAGCCTCTGACTCTTGATTTCAGCTCAGATCATGATCTCACAGTTCATGAGCCCCACATTGGGCTATGCGCTGTTAGTGCAGAGCCTGCTTGGGTTTTTCTCTCTGCCCCTGTCCCACTTGCACAGGCACTCTCTCTTTCTCTCAAAATAAATAAATACACATTAAAAAAATAGTTTCATTTTGCTTTTGTTTCCCCTACCAAAGGAGGCAGACATATCTAGAAAAATGTTTTCTACAGCTGCTGTCAAAGACCTTACTGCCTATG
Source organism: Panthera onca (assembly GCF_046562875.1). Taxonomy (NCBI): domain Eukaryota; kingdom Metazoa; phylum Chordata; class Mammalia; order Carnivora; family Felidae; genus Panthera; species Panthera onca. Next base: position 51,714,965 of record NC_138344.1, read on the forward strand.
TTTTCTTCTAGGAATTAAGGTTTTAGGTCTTTAATCCATTTTGCATTTATTTTTGTGCATGGTCTAAGCAAGCGTGAACCATAAAATATTTGTCCCTGATGGTTTTGTCTGTTTTCTCCTCATCTCTGTCATACTTTTCCTGTTTTTCCTTTTGTGTGTCTTTATTATGTGTTAACCTTCTCTCATCTGTGTCTCTGCTTGGCTCCCCACTTCTTCCTGTCTCGCTCTTGTTCTATCTTTTGGGCATTTCTTCGTATGGCCACATAGAACTGAAAAACATTTCAAAAACTTTATTGTACCTACAAACTTCTTCTTCCTGTGTTTAATTTAAAAGCATTTAATTGCGTTGCCCGGGTAGGTCAGTTGGTCGAATGTCTAACTCTTGATTTCGGCTCAGGTCATGATCTCATGGTTTTGTGAGATTGAGCCCCACGTTGGGCTCCACACTGGCAGGATGGAAACTGCTTGGGATTCTCTCTCTCCATCTCTCTGCCTCTCCTGCACTTGCACTCTTTCTCTCTCAAAATAAATAAATAAATAAACATTTATAAATAATAAAAGCAGGTGAATTGATTATTTTACATTTTTCCTCTTTGTAGCCCTTTTTTGATTTTGGCCATCTTAAATCCAGGGATCCTTCAGAAAAGAAATGTTGCTCATTTCACATATGGCCACTCAAGACCATCTGAGTGTCTATAGGCCTGTCCTTTCCCAACTATTCTGGGTCCTAAGAGTTTACCTTGGCTTAGAGTGCAGGCTATAGACCACCCAAGATTTGAAAAATCCACTCCAGAGTTAGACTTTTAGATTATAGTACTTGAGAATTTGAGAAGGACTTTGGGTACTATTTAATCTTAAAGATGAGAAAACTGTGACCCATAGAGGTCATGCAATTGTTCTAAGCTATGTACCTGGTAAATGACAGATCTAAAATTAGAACCTGGATGCAAAGGAGCTTATATAATGAAAGAGTAGTGCTTATTTATATATTGGAATGCTCTACTAACCTTGGTAAAAAAGGGAAGCCTGCCAAAAAGTCAGGGAAATATAAAAGAAATAATAAAATCCCTTAAAAATTTTTAAAAACTATTGATCATATGGATCCAGGATCCTATATCCTGGAAAAGAAAATGTATATGGCATGTGCTTTGTATCAGTGCATATATGTATATATTTGTCCAAATCTCTGTTCATTTGAATAGTTTTTGATCTTATCATCTTTAATATTTTTCTTTTTCCCCAGATTATAGGAAAGGGCTATTTCACATGAACTTTTAGATTTTTGATATAACATTTTGATATTAAGACTTGAAGTAGCCTTTTAAATGCAGTACAGTTTAGAATAGCAGTTCCCATTAATAATTACGTCAGACTTGTGGAAGCCTCCTCACCTTGTTTGCTCTTGGAAGGAGTGCTGTCACACAGGCACAGTGACAGAACTGATCATGCAGAAATTACAAAGAGATAATTTTTCCACTCATATTGTAGAAGGGAATCCAAAAACTATTGATACTATGCCTTGATTAATGTATCGAAAAAAGGTGAATTCTGGGGACATTTTAAATGACTAAAAGAAAGTGCACTGGCACCAAAATGAGAACTGTTTTATTAGATGATTTATTTTGAAATCAGCCATGAATCAACAGAGGCAATGGGAGTATTCAGTTCCATCTGTAAATTCAGATAAAAAGAAAGATGATGAGATGATGAGTATGAGATTCCATGATGTGTCATAAAAATGGGGATTACATGCAAGCTTGTACTATACAAATTAAACATTCCTTAGTGTGTCACCTTGATCCTCCTGATCTTCCCCACAATATGGGAGTCTGGGTGTTAGGAATAGGCTGCTATCTGTCCTGGTAATGTGATGTAAGTGTGCATACTCAGGCCTGAACTGCGTACTCCTACTGTATTTTTCAAGGTCTATAAAATAAGACAGTTAGCCTCATTTCTCAAAAGAAAAAGAAACTTTTCCTCAGAAAAGTCCTAAATTTGTACTTTGAAAATTTATTGCCAAGTACTGTCGATGCTATCACTTTGGTGTCTCTGAAACCCATCTACCTCTCTCAGTCAGGACCACCACAGCCTTTATTCACACTTTCATAATTTTACATCTGGACACCCTGCTGCCCATAGTCCATATTGCTGCCAGAGTGATTTTTACTAATTAGATTGTGTTATTTTCTGTGTAAAACCCTATAATGGCACTCCATCATTTTTAGGTAAACTTCAGATTCCTTAACCTCTCATGTAAGAACTTTGTGATCATGTTCTTGGTCATTTCTGCAACCTTATCTGTCATAACTCCATGTTCCAGCCAAATCGAATTATAACTTCTCATAATTATAATTATAACTTCTCATGCTTCTGAGCTTTTATTTTGTTGTCTCTTTTCCCTGGTATGTTTCCTTTCTAACTTCCTCATCCCTTGCTTTTTCCTAGTTATCATTCTAGACCTTGTTCTTGTATCTTCTCTAGGGAGCCTTTCCTGATCACCTCTTCCTCCTTTCAATGCCCCATCACGAGTATTATAATCTTGAATTACTAGGTCTCTCATTCCTGTTAGACCATTCACCACTGAGGACACGGATCCCAGCTTATTTAATTTGTATCCCTAGTATTTAGCACAATGTTTGGCATGTAGTAGGTGTTTGATAGGTGTAGTAGGTGTATTTGTTGGATAAATAAGTCTCCTTTTAAAGATAAAAAGATCATCTTCTATAGTAGAATAACCTCCCCATCTTGTGGCCTTGTAGGATAGTCCCACTAAAAATCTTTGATATCATTCTGATCCTGTCTCTTTGCAAATTAAGGGCACAAATGATACCACCTTTATGTACTTGTTCTGTTATCTTGATAAAAAGCTGATTGCAGGTTCCATCTTAGGAAGTACAAGTTTCCTACTTCTGTCCTAGTAGAAATTGTAGTCTAAACAGAATTATTCTTAGGCTAGGTTGCTCATTGAAGTTTTATTTACTTATAATCAATACACATTTATTGAGTTTCTGTGATGTGTTGGGCTCTGGATTAGGTGCTGGATATTAAAGATAAAGATGATCTAGGTCTTTATCCTCTAAGAAATGATAGTCTTATGAGCAAGTATATCAGAGTTTTTGAGTCATTGTGTGGGTGAATTAAAGAGGTAATAGTAATTTTTGAGTTCTGACATATTTGAACAAATCACCAACAAATAAATGAAGCATTTCTTCTCTACTAATGAGGACACTTTCAGCAGAAGCTGGAGTTCGTGGGAGATATTACTTTAAGGACTGTTAACTACTAGACAATTTATAATTTTAATAGGATTTTCTTTTAAATTCCTTTGCTGTGGCTCCTTTCTCTTCTGAGGTGATTGACAACAGTATTGTAGTATACTAGAATTATTATCCAGAAATTAAATAATGTGTTTGAGACATGTACACACAAAAAATTCAGAGACCCTCTATTACAGGTTCACCTCAGATGTGATGTTCTCTGATTCGATGTTTTATATCTTCTTCCCCCTCTCTGTTCATTACTAGTTTATGAGTAGTTATTTTTTTTAAGTTTGTTTATTTATTTATTTATTTATTTATTTATTTATTTATTTATAGATAGAATGCACATGTGTGTACGGGAAGGTCAGAGAGAGAGAGAGAGAGAGAGAGAGAGAGAGAGAGAATCCCAAGCAGGCTCTGCACTGTTAGCACAGAGCCCATTGTGGGGCTCAAACTCACAAACCTGTGAGATAGTGACCTGAGCCAAAATCAAGAGTCAAATTGTTAACTGACTGAGCCACCCAGATACCCCTGTAAGTAGTTACTTTTATTAGGAAATATCATTCTTATGTTCCTTCCCACATTGCTGGACATATGAACCAGGAGAAATTCACCATGGCTCTTTGATGAGAGCACAGAGGAAATAATGTTAATAACATTCAGGAGTGGGCAGCACTGACAGTTACTCTTCTTTGTTTTACAGAGATGAACGAAATCAGTCCATCATCGTAAGTGGAGAGTCTGGGGCAGGAAAAACAGTTTCAGCTAAGTATGCCATGCGATACTTTGCAACTGTAAGTGGTTCTGCCAGTGAAGCCAATGTTGAGGAAAAGGTCTTGGCCTCCAACCCCATTATGGAGGTAAGACAGCAGCAGCCTTGACCTTGTTACTATATTTTCTTAAGAAACATGCCCCAGAAATTGAAACAGCACATGTAAGAAAGTTGAGGATGTCCTGGCCACTAAAAGTAGGAAAATACTTTTCTACATATTAGTAAGAAGAGACCTCAGAAAAGCAAAAAGTCAGTAAGGTAGACATTTGAGTAAAGCCCAGCTATGGAGGCATTTACTTTATTCCATAATCCTGCACTCTTAACCTACCTTTGAATTGTTGCCTCTAAATAGCTGGTAGTGGTATTTCATTTTCAAAATTTCTATTCTCCTAGTTATTTGACTCCTATCTATTGTTCCTTGTAGTAGAAGTGTGTTCCTCATTTCCCTCTAATTCTGAGTTCATAGGATTCTCCATGCTCAAGCATGAAGAATTTTATCATCCCTTTGCCCACATTTCATTTTCTATACTTAGTACAACCTGTTAGCCTTTTCTATATTTTTCCCCCAGATTTTAACTATAAGCTTAAGTCATGATCTTATGAACATTTTTCTTCTTGTTTTTGTCGAGCATATCACAAAGCTGTAGGCTAGAAAAAGAAATTCAGTACAATTTAATAAATTCCTGAGAAAGGACAACTACAAAAGGATGTCCTTTCAAAGGTGAAATATGTATACAGAGTGGAAATGCTCATTCCAAAGAAAGTGGACCTGTTTGTGTGAGAATTTGAATATTCCAGGATTTGTAGTTAGAGAATTCTCTGTCTATTAATACGATTTTAAGAAAGTCAAACATTTTTGCAAGTAGTTCCATTAAATGGAGAAAAGTATTTCTCATTAATAATGGAGAGAAATTATTTTAGACAGGGAGGAACAAACCTTTCTCATTGAGAATTCAAGTCAGCATTGTTTATTCCTGTTTTTTTCCTTTGTCAAGCCTTATTTGTCACCCAAACACAGACGGAGTTTAGAACTGGCCTGGTGCACCTGTGGTACAAGTGGTTTTTGCAATAATCAGTCCAGAGGTAATTGTGCCTGGTTTGCAGTGCCATGTGTGACACTTCAGAACAGAGTGCTGTGACCCCTTGCCCACAGGGCTGTCCTCCAGAGCAGCGGAACTTCTGTTCTTGGGATTGAGAGGACAGGATATGCTGGGGAAGTTATGGGGCTGCCTGGGATAAGTGCACTGAGGAAAGAGAACTGGAGAAGCTTTCTGAAGTGGCACAGACTGGGGGAAACAGAGGTTTATGCCAAAAAGAGTAGTAGAGAATTTAAGCAAATATTAAGATTTCTAAAGAATTTAAGCTACAGATGCCAACTGTAGTGCTGGATGCCACAGTTAATATTGGGGAAATATAATCTGTAGAGCCATGTTTTGGGTTTGGGGCAGAAAACAACAGGCTTTTGCTTTGCTTCCTACCATCAGTTTGACTATTTTTGGTCACAACAACAAATTCTCTGTATTTGGCAATAATTTAGCTCATTCTTAGTCCCTAATGTTAGAATATCCCAGTCTAAGTTGTGATGGCATCCAGGAACCCCACCTTTTCTAGGCCTGGACCGTATAATAATGTAAGTCCAGAATGAACCTTCTAGAATATGTCAAGTTGATTGACATATTTTATGACCTTGCTATATTCTCATTCAAAAAATAGTACATCGGTTTTTCCACAATACATAGTTCACTTGTGTTAGCAGGAGAGATAGTAGAATGGCCACAAATACTACTTTTTAATATGTACTTAGAAAGAATTTACTTTGTTTGCTAGACTGAACAAAAAAATTATGCTTAGCTATTCCCTTCTACATTGTGTAGTTTTTCCAAAGGAATTTGGATTAAGAAAGTTTGGCACAGAGAGAACTAATTTTCAATAACTACAAATGAGGGCATACCAATTTCAAAGATTAAAGTGGAATCTGGGGCTTAAGAATGATACCAAAGGGTTTGCAGTCATAGGAGGAAGACAGATGAAATATTGAGTATGTGACCTAGAAAGTTTGTAACTTTAAACCTGCTTCTCAAGACTGCATCTCTATATCAGAGGCCTTTACTGTGATGTCAAGGATGGCATGTCTGGGTCTCCAGTGATCTGAAACTCCTGGGATAATGAGTGTCCTACATTAACATCACAGCCCAGTGGCTAAGGGGATTTCCACATTATCCTCTAGAAAGCAAGCTCATCCTCAGCATAGGCTCCTTTGGCAAAATACAAATGAGGCACAGAGAAATGAATCTTTTTTGCTCATTTTTTCATGTTTTCTTTTCCTCCTTTTCTCTAGGAAATTTTCATCCTAAGATGGGGACAGGAAAATATTCTTGGGGCATACTGGATCTTAATAGTTCTTTTGTATCTTTAATAACCATAGTTGAAGACTTTTATGTGCTTTTCGTAAAGAGGAGGAACTCACTCAACACTTCACTGAAATCAGTAGTACAATCAAGACCACAAAACTTTTCCTTAGAAGTTTCTTGCTAACTGAAATGAAAATAGCATTAAGGGGGTCTGTTGTAAATATAGTACTTAAAAGGCAGAGGGAGCAATTAGAGGGAATGAACAAAAGGTATTGTTTGTATATAGAACCTTTCCTTACGAGGTTCAAGGCTTAGCATGTATAGTTTTAGTTTTTTTTTTATTTTATTTTATTTTATTTTTTTTTATTTTTTATTTTTTTTATTTTTGGGACAGAGAGAGACAGACAGAGCATGAACGGGGGAGGGGCAGAGAGAGGGAGACACAGAATCGGAAACAGGCTCCAGGCTCTGAGCCATCAGCCCAGAGCCCGACGCGGGGCTCGAACTCACAGACAGCGAGATCGTGACCTGGCTGAAGTCGGACGCTTAACCAACTGTGCCACCCAGGCGCCCCTAGTTTTAGTTTTGAAAAGGACCCTGGAGCTCATCTCACCTAGGCAGTTTACACTTGGAGTCACTAGCATTCCTCAGAGGATTAAATGTTGGCAAGTTGGTAATAGGGCCTGGTCTAATACCCAGATCTTCAGACTTGTATTTCATTTGCTTCTTCTACCATTCTTTGCTCTATGTTTAAATACATTTCACTCAAAGACAGAGGGGAGGAGTCTGTTTCAACCCTGGCCTACTCACTGCAGATTCTCATAGAGTGTAGTGCTGTTTTGACAGCTTGGCCGCTCTGACTCCCACTCTGAGTAGATAGAGAGATGGCATCTGGAAGGTGGGATAGAGTCAGGGAGGAAGGAGTGGCTGTGGTGCCCCCTTCCCCAGCTTCCTTAGTTGGTGGCAGAAAGGTGCTTGGGACAGTGCCTAGTAAACACTCGGTGGCTATTACTGCCATTGCTGTAATTACTACATCTTCTTCCTCTGCTCTGTGACAGAGTGGTGAAAGAAACGTGTGTGGTGAAAGAAAATTCTGCATTTATCATTAATTTCCTTTTCTAAATAAAATAAAAATAACTGGAATATATGGAGATTTTTTTTGTTGTACTTTTCATGCCATCAAGAAAGGGAATATCTAAGTAAATGTATTGTTAAATTATCTTAGGCTATATTAGTTCACTCTTATTTTGCTTGGAAGATAGCTTTCCATCACTCTTTCCATTTAAAATGTTAATCTGAAATATAGCAGTGTTCTCACTGCCAAAGCAAAATAGGACAGTATCTGCCTTGTATTTCACAGAGTGAAAATGTGCTTTCTTTGACTGATCAGAGAATCTAATGTGTTGATTTTTTGTGGCTATGTTATTACTGTTTTCATCACTTATATTTGTATTGCTTTTTTAATACACCAGAGCATTTTCACGCCTTTCTCTCTGCTACGACTTTAATATATTAATTCTGATAGTCTTAGGCTTTGTACAAGTAAATGGTATTAATCGTATGTGAAATTATTTATTAAACATTTAATATATGCATTATGTGAACACTTGCTTTTCTTACTACACTTGTTTTTTGCTTTGCCTTGAAACAAAACTTTATGGAAGCATGTTACCTAAGTCAGAAAGTAGTACGTATGAGGGGCATCTGGGTGTCTCAGTCAGTTAAGCATCTGACTCTTGATTTTGGCTTAGGTCATGATCTTGGCTCAGGTCATTACCTCATAGCTGTGAGACTGAGCTCCATGTCAGGCTCCATGCTGAGCATGGAGCCTACCTGAGATTCTCTGTCTTTTCCTCTGCCCCTCTTCCCCATTCTCAAAATAAATAAATAAACATTGAAAAAAGTAGTACATATGTTACCTTAATTTTTAAAGTTATATAAAAAATTAGCAGAAAGTTACATTCTCTGAATTCTATAGCAGATGTTTTGCAAGATAGAGAAAACTATCAAATTCCAAGGGCAGATTTTAGTATGTCTGGTTTCAGAAAATGGCTTTGAATTGAGTGGGTAATTATTAATACTGTGCTAATAAACAGTCCAACTAGGCCTTTGTTGTCACAGGGTAAAATGATAGAAACTTCTAGCTAATGAGGCTCTGAACACCAGAATAGCATCTCCATGAAGATATTAATTTGTCTTAACTAGCTTATTTATATTACACAGCCCAAGTTTTTCAGGAAATCCAAACCCAAGTGTATAACTAAGAGGTCTTGCCTTGGCAGCCCCCATTCCCATCCGTTTCTTTCCTTGTTGACTTCAATGAGCATGTTCTGATACCACAAATGGTGTGAAAATCCCCTAGCCACTGTGCTCAGGTTTGCTGTTTCTGAAAAGAATTTGTGTGAGAATAACAAGACAGATATGAACTATTAGTGGGTATCTGTGTGGTTGCACAGTGGGCAAAGCATACCCTGGTGCCTGCAGGGGCAAAATTGGTTCTGTTCTTAAAAGAATCAGTTATAAAAGGTTGTGTTCTATTCTGTCCTTTGTCTCCCTGAACAAACTCTGTAAATGTCATGTCATGAACTATACTTCTAAAATATTATTTTTCCCTTTGCTTCTTAGTCCATTGGAAATGCTAAGACAACCAGGAATGATAACAGCAGCCGTTTTGGGAAGTATATTGAAATTGGTTTTGATAAGAGATATCGAATCATTGGTGCCAATATGAGAACTTACCTTTTAGAGAAATCCAGAGTGGTATTCCAGGTAAGCTGGGCAGATACCCATAAGTACTTGTATTAGATTGCCAATTTCAGAGCTCACGCTTGCTGGTGTGCATTTTTTTAACTATTTTTTTTTAGCGTTTATTTATTATTGAGGGAGAGACCCAGAGCATGAGCAGGGGAGGGGTAGAGAGAGGGGGAGACACAGAATCTGAAGTAGGCTCCGGGCCCTGAGCTGTCAGCACAGAGCCCAACGCGGGGCTTGAACTCACAAACTGTGAGATTGTGACCTGAGCCGAAGTCGATCGCTTAACCAACTGACCCACCCAGGTGCCCTGCTGGTGTGCATTTAATTTGCAGATAACTCTTGAACTTATAAGTCTTGATAACTTATGACAATATTACTACAGACCACATTTGGACCACAGTATGTAAAATGGTACCTGTCAGAGGCAGGACAGTACGTATTAGACTAATAATCTTTGGGACTCAGCACTGGTCTAGGTTTAATGGTTTTGACTTTTCCTACAGATGCTGGTAGGGTAATCTTATTTAAAAAAAGGTGCTTTGGGGCGCCTGGGTGGCTCAGTCGGTTGAGCGGCCGACTTCAGCTCAGGTCATGATCTCGCGGTCCGTGAGTTCGAGCCCCGCGTCGGGCTCTGTGCTGACGGCTCAGAGCCTGGAGCCTGTTTCAGATTCTGTGTCTCCCTCTCTCTGACCCTCCCCTGTTCATGCTCTGTCTCTCTCTGTCTCAAAAAGAAATAAACGTTAAAAAAAAAAATTAAAAAAAAAAATAAAATAAAAAAATAAAAAATAAAAAAAGGTGCTTTTAGTTTAGTCTTAACTCTCATATTTCCCAGTTGATAGGGAAGACATTGGGATATGCTTTCAGTGACTTACAGTTTGAATTCAGTTCCTTGTCCTCTTACCTTCCTTCTCCTCTCTTAGAATATATTGTTTAGATAGAATAATGAAAGTTAAAAAATCTTCTTTACCAGGGGTGCCTGAGTGGCTCAGTCGGTTGAGCGTCTAGTTCTTGCTTTCGGCTCAGGTCACGATCTCATAGTTTGTGAGTTCGAGCCCCACGTCAGACTCCATGCCAGCAGTGCAGAGCCTGCTTGGAATTCTCTCTCTCTTTTCCTCTCTCTCTCTCTCTCTCTCTCTGCCTTTCTCTCTCTCTCTCAAAATAAATAAATTAATTTAAAAAATCTTCTTTACCAGACATAAACCCCCTTTGGGCATCAAACCTGACCTTGAGGACACACTATTCTTTAGTCAACTGAATACACTACAGAATTCAAGGATTTGGTGGTGGTAGAGTATAAGGATTCAGTTTTACTACAGTTGTATTTTTTTTAAAGTATGTATGTAGAAAAAGGACTGTCAGGAAATACTAAGAAATGATATTAGAATTGTACATGATTTATTTTCTATTTTGTAAAATACTGATGTTAAAATATATAAACTAAAATGATATGGATGGTGTAGTACATTTGTGGATTTCTTACAAACAACCACAGTAGGTGATCTATTCTGACATATGGCAAAGATGGAATATTCTTTTTCATTTAAAATGTTAAGTAGTGGGAGCACCTGGGTGGCTCAGGTGATTAAGCCTCCTACTTCAGCTCAGGTCATGATCTCATGGTTTGTAAGTTTGAAACCCGTATTGGGCTCTGTGCTGACGGCCTGGAGCCTGGAGCCTGCTTTGGATTCTGTGTCTCCCTCTCTCTCTTCCCCTCCCCTACTCACACTCTGTCTCTCTTTCTCTCAAAAGTAAACATTAAGGGAAAAAAAAATTTTTTTTTAAATAAATAAATAAAGTGTCAGGAAGGGGTGCCTGGGTGACTCAGTTGGTAGAGCCTCTACTCTTGACTTGCACTCAGGTCATGATCTCACAGCTGAGCCCACGTCAAGCTCTACACTGACAGCATGAAGCCTGCTTGGGATTCTCTCTCTCCCCCTCTCTCTGCCCTTCCCTGTGCTCACTGTCTTTCAAAATAAATACATATTAAAAAAATAAAGTGTTAGGAAGACTATGACTTTGAAAGGTACTGTGAGAAAATACTGAGTACAGGTTTCCCCCACTATCCAAAAGCAGATTGTTCATATGAAAACTTTTGTAAGCTGAAATGGTATAAAGCAAAGAAAAAATACCATTAATTTACATGGAAAAGTTTTTGAGCATTGCTAGACCCCAAAAGTAACCTCTCTTAGGCTTTTCTGATGCCTTGGGACACATCTTGCTAATGGAGGCACAAAATAAGTCAAGATGAAGCACAGATGCTCACAAACACAGCTCAGAGGTATGGCAGGGTGATGCTGAGATGCTCAGCGTAGTTCCCTGCCAAGGAGCTGGGCGGGGCCACCCTCGATGCTCTGGGTGTGTGCTGCCTCTGTAATGGCTCACTGAACACAAACACTAAACACTGTTTAGCTTTTCTGTAAAAAAATCCTCTGTGGATTTCTTTTGGTTAGCGAAACAGGTACTAATGTAGGCCTTTTGCAAAAGTGAAGTGGTATAATGTGAATGTTAGAAAAGCAGAGGAGAAAAGACTTAAGGGAGACCTAGGGAAGATGGCAGTGTAGGAGGACGCTGGGCTCACCACGTCCTGCTGATTGCTTAGATTCCACCCACATCTGCCTAAATAACCCAGAAAACTGCCAGAAGACTAGGAGAACAGACTCTCTGGAGCCAAGCGTAGACAGGAGTCCCACGGAAGAGGGACCCCTCCCACAGGAGACCACCAACAGCAAAGTGAGCTAAGCCTGCCCCTCCCGCCCCTGTGCACCTTGCGGATTCACCCCAGCTAATACGCCAGATCCCATCGAAGCAGCACCACAAGCCTGGCAGTGTGCAAGTAGCCCAGACAGGGGCCACACCACTCCACAGTGAGTCCTGCCCCTGGGAGAAGGGAAGATAAGGTACACACCAGTCTGATTGTGGCCCCAGCGGTGGGCTCAGGGCAGACATTGGGTCTGACTGTGGCCCCGCCCACCAACACAAGTTACTCTGAACAGTACAGGGGAAGTGCCCTGCAGTTTGGAGCCACCCCAGGGACTACCCAAAATGACAAAACAAAGAATTCTCCTCAAAAGAAACTCCAGGAAGTAGCGACAGCTAACGAATTGATCAAAAACAATTTAAGCAATATAATAGAACAAGAATTTAGAATAATAGTCATAAAATTAATTGCTGGGCTTGAAAAAAGTATAGAGGACAGTAGAGAATCTATTGCTACAGAGATCAAATGACTAGGAAATAGTCATGAGGAGCTAAAAACTGCTATAAATGAGGTGCAGAATAAAATGGAGGCGACCACAGCATGGATTGAAGAGGCAGAGGAAAGAATAGGTGAATTAGAAGATAAAATTATGGAAAAAGAGAAAGCTGAGAAAAAGAGAGATAAAAAAATCCATGAGTATGAGGGGAGAATTAGAGAACTAAGTGATGCAATCAAACAGAACAATATCCGAATAATACGAATTCCAGAAGAGGAAGAGAGAGAAAGGGGCTGAAGGTGTACTTGAACATATCATAGCTGAGAACTCCACTGATCTGGGGAAGGGAAAAGGCATTGAAATCCAAGAAGCACAGAGAACTCCCTTTAGACATAACTTGAACTGATCTCCTGCATGATATATCATAGTGAAGCTGGCGAAATACAAGGATTAAGAGAAAATTCTGAAAGCAGCTAGGAATAAAAAGCCTTAACTTACAAAGGTAGACACATAAGAGTAGTAGCAGACCTATCTACTGAAACTTGGCAGGCCAGAAAAGAATGGCAGGAAATCTTCAATGTGATGAACAGAAAAAATATGCAGCTGAGAATCCTTTATCCAGCAAGTCTGTCATTCAGAATGGAAGGAGAGATAAAGGTCTTCCCAAACAAACTAAAACTGAAGGAATTCATCACCACTAAACCAGCCCTACAAGAGATCCTAAGGGGGACCCTGTGAGACAAAGTACCAGAGACATCACTACAAGCATGAAACCTACAGACATCACAATGACTCTAAACCCACATCTTTCAGTAAGAACACTGAATGTAAATGGACTAAATGCTCCAACCAAAAGACATAGGGTATCAGGATGGATAAAAAAACAAGACCTATCTATTTGCTGTCTACAAGAGACTTACTTTAGACCTGAGGACACCTTCAGATTGAAAGTGAGGAGATGGAGAACTATCTATCATGCTACTGGAAGTCAAAAGAAAGCTGGAGTAGCCATACTTATATCAGACAAACTAGACTTTAAATTAAAGGCTGTAAGAAGTGATGAAGAAGGGCATTATATAATAATTACAGGGTCTATCCATCATGAAGAGCTAACAATTATAAATGTCTATGTACCGAATACGCACACCCCCAAATACATAAAACAATCACAAATGTAAGCAACCGTATTGATAAGAATGTGGTAATTGCAGGTGACTTTAATACTCCACTTACAACAATGGACAGATCATCTAGACACAGGATCAATAAAGAAACAAGGGCCCTGAATGATACATTGGATCAGATGGACTTGACAGATATATTTAGAACGCCACATCCCAAAGCAACAGAATATACTTTCTTCTCGAGTGCACATGGAACATTCTCCAAGATAGATCACATACTGGGTCACAAAACAGCCCTTCATAAGTATAAAAGAATTGAGATCATACCATGCACACTTTCAGACCACAATGCTGTGAAGCTTGTAAACAACCACAGGAAAAAGTCTGGAAAACCTCCAAAAGCATGGAGGTTAAAGAACACCCTACTAAAGAATGAGTGCATCAACCAGGCAATTAGAGAAGAAATTTAAAAATATATGGAAACAAATGAAAATGAAAATACAACAGTCCAAATGCTTTGGGATGCAGTGAAGGCAGTCGTGAGAGGAAAATACATTGCAATCCAGGCCTATCTCAAGAAACAAGAAAAATCCCAAATACAAAATCTAACAGCACACCTGAAGGAAATAGAAGCAGAACAACAAAGATACCCCAAACCCAGCAGAAGAAGAGAAATAATAAAGATCAGAGCAGAAATAATATAGAATCTAAAAAAATTGTAGAGCAGATCAATGAAACCAAGAGTTGGTTTTTTGAAGAAATAAACAAAATTGATAAACCTCTAGCCAGGCTTCTCAAAAAGAAAAGGGAGATGACCCAAATAGATAAAATCATGAATGAAAATGGAATTATTACAACCAATCCCTCAGAAATACAAGCAATTATCAGGGAAAAATTATATGCCAACAAACTGGACAACCTGGAAGAAATAGACAAATTCCTAAACACTCACATGCTTCCAAAACTCAAACAGGAAGAAATAGAAAGCTTGAACAGACCCATAACCAGCAAAGAAATTGAATCAGTTATCAAAAATCTCCCAACAAATAAGAGTCCAGGACCAGATGGCTTCCCTGGGGAATTCTACCAGACATTTAAAGCAGAGATAATACCTATCCTCCTCAAGCTGTTCCAAAAAATAGAAAGGGAAGGAAAACTTCCAGACTCATTCTATGAAGCCAGTATTACTTTGATTCCTAAACCAGAGTCCCAGCAAAAAAAAGAGAACTACAGGCCAATATCCCTGATGAATATGGATGCAAAAATTCTCAATAAGATACTAGCAAATCAAATTCAACAGCATATAAAAAGAATTATTCACCATGATCGAGTGGGATTCATTCCTGGGCTGCAGGGCTGGTTCAACATTCGCAAATCAATCAGTGTGATATATCACATTAATGAAAGAAAAGATAAGAACCATGTGATCCTGTCAATCAATGCAGAAAAGGCATTTGACAAAATTCACCATCCTTTCTTAATAAAAACCCTTGAGAAAGTTGGGATAAAAGGAACATACTTAAACATCATAAAAACCATTTATGAAAAGCCCACAGCTACTATCATCCTCAATGGGGAAAAACTGAGAGCCTTCCCCCTGAGATCAGGAACATGATAGGGGTGTCCACTCTCACCGCTGTTGTTTAACATAGTGTTGGAAGTTCTAGCATCAGCAATCAGACAACAAGAGGAAATCAAAGGCATCAAAGTTGGCAAAGATGAAGTCAAGCTTTCATTTTTTGCAGATGACATGATATTGTACATGGAAAACCCAATAGACTCCACAAAAGTCTACTAGAACACATGAATTCAGCAAAGTCGCAGGATACAAAATCAATGTACAGAAATCAGTTGCATTCTTATACACTAATAATGAAGCAACCGAAAGACAAATAAAGAAACTGATCCCATTCACAATTGCACCAAGAAGCATAAAATACCTAGGAATAACTCTAACCAAAGATGTAAAAGATCTGTATTCTGAAAACTATAGAAAGCTTATGAAGGAAATTAAAGAAGATATAAAGAAATGGAAAAACATTCCGTGCTCATGGATTGGAAGAATAAATATTGGCAAAATGTCAAAACTACCCAAAGCTATCTACACATTCAATGCAATCCCAATCAAAATTGCACCAGCATTCTTCTCGAAGCTAGAATAAGCAATCCTAAAATTTGTATGGAACCACAAAAGACCCCAAATAGCCAAAGTAATATTGAAGAAGACCAAAGCAGAAGGCATCACAATCCCAGACGTTAGCCTCTAGTACAAAGCTGTAATCATCAAGACAGCATGGTATTGGCACAAAAACAGACACATAGACCAATGGAATAGAATAGAGACTCCAGAATTGGACCCACAAACATATGGCCAAATAATCTTTGACAAAGCAGGAAAGAATATCCAATGGAAAAAAGAGTCTCTTTAACAAATGGTGCTGGGAGAACTGGACAGCAACATGCAGAAGGATGAAACTAGACCACTTTCTTACACCATTCACAAAAATGAACTCAAAATGGATAAAGGACCTGAATGTGAGACAGGAAACCATCCAAACCCTAGAGGAGAAAGCAGGAAAAGACCTCTCTGACCTCAGCCGTAGCAATTTCTTACTTGACACATCTCCAAAGTCAAGGGAATTAAAAGCAAAAATGAACTATTGGGACTTCCTCAAGATAAAAAGCATCTGCACTGCAAAGGAAACAACAAAACTAAAAGGCAACCAACAGAATGGGAAAAGATATTTGCAAATGACATATCAGACAAAGGGCTAGTATCCAAAATCTATAAAGAGCTCACCAAACTCCACACCCAAAAAACAAATAATCCAGTGGAGAAATGGGCAGAAAACATGAATAGAACTTCTCTAAAGAAGACATCCGGATGGCCAACAGGCACATGAAAAGATGCTCAACGTCGCTCCTCATCAGGGAAATACAAATCAAAACCACACTCAGATACCACCGTACGCCAGTCAGAGTGGCTAAAATGAACAAATCAGGAGACTATAGATGCTGGAGAGGATGTGGAGAAACGGGAACCCTCTTGCACTGTTGGTGGGAATGCAAACTGGTGCAGCCACTCTGGAAAACAGTGTGGAGGTTCCTCAAAAAATTAAAAATAGACCTACCCTATGACCCAGCAATAGCACTGCTAGGAATTTACCCAAGGGATACAGGAGTACTGATGCATAGGGGCACTTGTACCCCAATGTTTATAGCAGCACTTTCAACAATAGCCAAACTATGGAAAGAGCCTAGGTGTCCATCAACTGATGAATCGATAAAGAAATTGTGGTTTATATACACAATGGAATACTACTTGGCAATGAGAAAGAATGAAATATGGCCTTTTGTAGCAACATGGATGGAACTGGAGAGTGTTATGCTAAGTGAAATAAGTCATACAGAGAAAGACAGATACCATATGTTTTCACTCTAATGTGGATCCTGAGAAACTTAACAGAAGACCATGGGGGAGGGGGAAAAAAAGGGGGTTTGAGAAGGAGGGAGCCAAAGCATAAGAGACTCTTAAAAACTGAGAACAATCTGAGGGTTCATGGTTGGTGGGAGGGAGGGGTGGGTGGGGATGGGTATTGAGGAGGGCACCTGTTGGGATGAGCACTGGGTGTTGTATGGAAACCAATTTGACAATAAATTTAATATTAAAAAAAATAAATAAAGACTTAAGGAACATAATGAAAAACAGAAACAAAAACAAACAAAAAAGAAAAAAAGAAAAGCAGAGGATACCTGTTTCCCAAAAATATGGTTTTAGTTTTCCCCAAAGATAATGATCTCTTAAGACAATGGCATATATCAAGCTGTTCTTTACTTCCAAAAACATCATTATCAGATAATTTTTGTTGAATGTAACTAATAGATTCATACTCATATGCACATAGCTAATCATAAAATTTAATAATCATAATCCTATATTAGGAAATTTGGGAAGGGACAACTTATTGCACTGAATTAAATATTAAAATTTTTTGTGATTGAATTTTATGAGTTTTAGGTTAAAATGCTATAATTGAAAACTCTTCTTATTTCAAAGGCAGAAGAGGAGAGAAACTATCATATCTTCTATCAGCTTTGTGCTTCAGCAAATTTACCTGAATTTAAAATGCTGCGATTAGGTATGAATGTGGGGTTAAATTTATTGTCCTGGTATTGTTTTCTATTAATTCCCAAGTTCATAAACTTATTTGTTAAAAGGGAGATTATCTCATACTGAAATATTTATGAATAAAATGATAACAAGTCTGTAATTGGCTTCACGATAACCTAGGGATGGAGAAGGGGTGAATGACTGTGTAAATGAAGCAAGATTGGCCATGTGTTGATACCTGTTTGAGTATTGAGTTGGAATCGAACTCCAGACTCTACACTTATCTGTGCTATCAGTGCCTCTACTTTATAGTGGACATAAGGGTAGAATTCAAAGCTTTTTTATAGACTGCAAATCTTTTTTTTTCCTTAATTACAGGAAATGCAAATAACTTTCATTACACAAAGCAAGGTGGCAGTCCTGTGATTGAAGGAGTTGATGATACCAAGGAGATGGCACATACCAGGCAGGCCTGCACTTTGCTAGGTAATGTAATTTTATTTTTGAGCTCTTGTGAGCAGTATCTCTCTGATTTAAACAACCTTTGCTTGGAATATTGGCTTTGCTTTGTATTAGGCTGTGAGTGTTGTTGGGAGATTTAACATTCCTTATAAAACACCTTTGGACATCAAATGGGCACAGAGTTTCTTTTTGGGGTGGTGGGAATTATTCTAAAATCAGATTGTAGTAGTGGTTGCACAAGTAATCACTGAATTGCATACTTCAAACCATGAATTTTATGGTATGTAAATTATCCCTCAATAAAGCTGTTTAAAGAACAAATTGGGGGCATTAAAGTAAGTAGGACGAACTGTAATTCTTTAAATTTTCACAAAATCTGAAACCTAAAGCTGAATGTTATGGTTTCCCGAACAAGCTCACATTTTGTAGGGTTTTTGTTTTTGTTTTTCTGGGGTCTTTTGTGGCTGGGAAATGTGGCGAGCTGGTGTAGTGACAAAACGTTGTATTATATGTAGATTATTCTAACATTTTAAAAATGACTGAGATGTCACTGTCTTCTTTCTGAGATTTAAAAAATGAGGTCTACATGTGAGTAAATTAATCTTTAGAACTCTAATGTACAGCTTTAAGTGGTGGATTATTTATTTTAAAGACCTCAGAATAACTAAATCATGTGTTGGTATTTTGAGGAATACCATGAGGTGAGCTAATTGATTTAAAAGCATTGTTAATCAGAGTATGGTACAGAACCATAGTGAAGCTTTCAAAAATTCAGAAACTCAAACCTTATCTCAGACCTACTGAATCCGAATCTATATGTTAACAAGATCCATTGGTGATTCATATGCATATTAAAGTTTTGAAAAATACCGCTTTACTTCTAGGGCTGAATATATTTGTAAATAGAAAATGGCAAATTAATAAAAGCCATAATGTAGGTGTTAATGAAAGCATTCATTATGAGATCAACTCTCAATTACCTCGTATATGATTGTATACTTGGAAATAATTTTACTACTTTTACTTCCATATAATTATACCTAATGTTTAGGAAATTCTTACCTTATTGAAGAATGAAGCCAGATCAGATAAAAAGCCAAGGGCTGTAACAGCTGTCTCATCCTGCCTCCTCCTTCATTTCCTGCTCTAATGCTGCATTTGGATATTCTCTCATCAGGCTGGGAGACAGCACCAACCTGAACACTTCTAATCTTGGGATTTCTTTGACTTATACTTGGTCTGTAGTTAGAAGTAATTAAATAATATGAATCAAAACAGCCTTATTGGGCTGCAAATTGCATTTGGAGTAGAAAAGATAATAATGTTAATAAAATACTTAATTCCAGTGTATGATGGTGATAATTTGTTTAGCATTTACCACGTGTCCCATAGTGTGTTAAGTATACTACATGACTACTTGAATTTTCTCATTTAATGTTCACAGACACCCTTTGAGATACTCACTACTATTCCCATATCTCAAATGAGAAAACAGAAACATAGAAGGGTGATAGTACCTGCCCATGTGAGATGGCAGGTCAGGAGCAAAGCCAGGCCTTGAGCCCAGTCGTTGCTCCACAGCCTGTGCTCTCAGCCATGCTGCTGAACTGTGTTACGTGTTAATGTCAGTAAAGTTGAAAGTGTTGTTAATGACGACATGTTACTATCTGCACATCTGGCAATATTCAAGAGTTAAAAATGGGCTTAAAATTGTCTGTTGTAATGGTTTGTAATCACTTATTCATTTACTCTGCTGTTTCAGGAATTAGTGAGTCTTATCAGATGGGAATTTTCCGAATACTTGCTGGCATCCTTCACTTAGGCAATGTTGCATTTACATCTCGGGATTCAGACAGCTGCACAATACCTGTAAGTTCAGAATATGCTTAGTGTGGTAGCGGTTTATTTGTGTTTCAGTTTTGTTGATTCTTTATGGAAGCAGTATATTTGAAGTATCTCTATTAATATTATCAGAGAGATAATTATTAGAAGGATAAATTACATCAAGTAGAATCTGGAACTGAAAATAAAGAAATATGGATGCTAATCCCTGGTGCACAGTGATTGTGTGTGTTAGGGATAGGAGAAGAGAGAACTTGGATACATTTCTGGTCCATATGAACAGAAGTGGGAAGTATTAGATGTGAAAGTTGGATTGGGGCCATCTAGAGAGAAGGGTTTATTTGGCCTATGGCACAAGTACCAATAATTGAAAATTTTGTGTCTTCGGCTGTGGAATTGTAATACGGTTTAAAAGTTATTGAGGAAACTATTAGTAGTAGTTACTCCTGGGAAAATGAACTAGATGGCTGGGGGATAGGGTGTCTTCACGAGGATTTGCATATTCTTCCCCACATAGTGATAATTGCATCTGAGAATTAAAACCCAATTCCATATGTGAAAACACTTGTTTAAATTGTAACAAAATCTGACAGTCTGATTATCCTCATTGGGCATTTATGATTTGTAGTATTTGCTGATCACCACCATCAAATCTTTCTCTCTCTCTCTCTCTCTCTCTCTCTCACACACTATATTTTTAGGTGTTTTTTAATTTTATTAAAATGGAGGGAGTTTTGATATAATTAATTCTTATTTCATCCTGCTTTCTCAAGATTGTGATAGGAAACAATGTTAAGATTTATGTTTCACTGTTTAGATACCCAAGTTGATATTAGCAAAACTATGTGTAAATTAATTCATGTGATTTAGACTTTAGTTTTGAAATATATGTTTCAGTGTCTCTGCCTGGATCCAATCCCAGCTTTACTGTTTACTCACACTAGGTTTTTTGGTGAGTTACTTAGCTTCTCTGAGCCGTCGTTGCCTCATCTGTAAAATGAGACATTCTTTTCCAGCGATTTTTGACTAGGTACTCTGATTGATCTTCATACTGGATAAATTATGTGCATATTTTTTAAAGATTTCATTTTTAAGTGGTCTCTACACCCAGTGTGGGGCTTGAACTCACAACCCCTAGCCAGATCAGGGATTTCATGCTCCATTGACTAAGCCAGCCAGGATAAATTATATATTTTTAAAAAATTTAGTAAATATGTAAAAACTACTCAGATGTCAGAAATTAAGTGAAAATAGGAACTATGAGAAAGGAGAACCCTGAAGTTAGGACTCGCCATAAGGTATTTGCTGAACCCAGGGACCTTGAGCTTTTGTTTTCGTAGCCAAGTTGAGTTCAGAAGACAAAACACAAAGACTAGGACTCATATAAACAGGGGAACTCCTGCCTAAAGCTGAGACCCTAAATGAGAAACTAGTAATAAGCTTGCCCACCACCTATTCCAAGAGTACAAAGAAAAGGTAACTGGTTTGAGCAAGCCTTGGTGCTAAGTGAAGGAGGAGAAATAGTTCCCTAAAGATTTGCAACAATGAACTGACCCTCACACTTCCTCCCAGACTGATTTTGTAATTCCTAGATGGTTCCAGAAAGCTAAATACTGAAAACTTAGCTTAAATTGGTCCTAGACTGATGGTGCCTTAGATGGCTGACAGAAGCACATGCAAGTCTACTTTGGATGATCCACCTTCAAACCAGGCCTCAGTGGAGTCCCCTGAGAAAAGTTACAAGAAATACTGGCTCACAGTCAAAAATCACAAATTCCACAAGGAAACAAAATAGAAGGAGCTAGGTGAAACAACAGATAAGAGTCAGACCTATTTGGAATGCCGAAAGTAATTAATAGCAAATTTGACACAACTGAGGAGAGAACTGATGAGCTAGAAGAGAGATGTAAAGAAATTTTCCAGGATGCATGACAGGACTCAGAGATGGAGCGCTTAAAACAGGAGAGATGAAGGATAGAGTATTAAAATCTAATTTTAATCCAATGAGAGTTCCTAGAGGAAAAAAGAAGAATGAGGCAGATATAATACTTGAAGAGATAATTACTAATAAGTTTCAGAAATTGTGAAAATAACACTAAGCCTCAGATTTGGAAAGTCTAAAAAAATCAGACTTAGAATAAATAAATCAGAATAAATAAAAAGAAAGTCATCCCTAGGCTCTCTATAATGATACCAAAGGCAGAGAGAAAAATTTTTTCTTTTTAAATTTTTCAGTGTTTATTTCTTTTTGAGAGAGAGAGAGAGAGACAGCACAAGTGGAGGAGGGGCAGAGAGAGAGAGGGAGTAAGAATCCGAAGCAGACTCCAGGGTCAGAGCTGTCAGCACAGAGCCCCATGTGGGGATCGAACCCATGAACTGTGAGATCATGACCTGAGCCAAAGTCGGACCCTTAACCGACTGAGCCACCCAGGTGCCCCAAGAAAAATCTTAAAATAGGAAGAGATAAGACATACTACTTTTGAAGAAATAGCAGTTAAACCCATAGCTCACTTCTTAACTAGAGCAGTAAGAGCCAGAAAACAGTCTTCAGTGTTCTAGAGTAACTATTAACTTAATTTGCGTATCCAGTAAAAATATCTTTCCAGGATGATGGAAAAAAAGAAGTATTTTCAGACAAATAGAAATTGGGAGATTTTGTCACCAACAGGGTATTCACTAAAGGAAATATTGAAGGATGTGGTTTAAGCAGAAGGAAAGTGATCCCAAGTAGAAGATCTAAAGTCAGAGAATAAATAATGGATCAATAAACTAGAAAAGCATGTGCAAATGTAGGTAAAATTTCATTAATTAAACAGTAATAATAATGAATAGTGTATTGGGCTGGAAAAGACAGAACTCCCCACAAAATACTTAATAGTTACAAAGGGAATGATAGCTCTCTTTACAGTGGAGAAACTTGGCAGGCATTTCCTTAATCTCCTGACCACAGTTGACAAGACCAGTAATGAGACCAAACAACATCATTTAACTTATTTTTTATTCTTTTTGTTGTTGTTCTCATTTGCTTTTAAAAATCCTCTAAAGGTATTTCTTTATTTCTCTGGTTTGTAGTTTATAGTGAACATGTTTTTAAGTTTTTTATCTTAATTCCAGTATAGTTAACATACAGTTTTATATTAGTTTCAGGTATACAATATAGTGAACACCTTCAACACCTCCATATGACGCCTAGTGCTCATCACAAGTTGCACTCCTTAACTCCCATCACTTATTTCACCCCTCCCCCCATCCACCTCCCCTCTGATAATCAGTTTGTTCTGGCTTGTTTCTGTCTCTCTTTTTTACCTTTATTTGTTGTTTCTTTTTTTTTTTTTTTTTTTTTTTTTTTAAATTTTTTTTTCAACGTTTTTTATTTATTTTTGGGACAGAGAGAGACAGAGCATGAACGGGGGAGGGGCAGAGAGAGAGGGAGACACAGAATCGGAAACAGGCTCCAGGCTCCGAGCCATCAGCCCAGAGCCTGACGCGGGGCTCGAACTCACAGACCGCGAGATCGTGACCTGGCTGAAGTCGGACGCTTAACCGACTGCGCCACCCAGGCGCCCCTATTTGTTGTTTCTTAAATTCCACATAGGAGTAAAATCATGTGGTATTTGTCTTTTTCTGACTGACTTATTTTGCTTAGTGTTATACTCTGTAGCTCCATCCATGTTGTTGCAAATTGCAAGATTTCATTCTTTTTCATGGCTGAGTAATATTGTGTGTGTGTGTGTGTGTGTGTGTGTGTGTGTGTGTGTGTGGCACATGTTCCTTATCCGTTCATTAGTTGATGGACACTTGGGCTGTTTGCATAGTTTTGGTATTGTAAATAATACTGCAGTAAACATAGAGGTGCATGTATCCCTTCAAATTAGTGTTTTTGTATTTTTTGGTAAATAGTAGTGCAATTGCTTGATCATAGGGTAGTTCTATTTTTAACTATTGAGGAACCTCAGTACTGTCTTCCACAGTGGCTGCACCAGTTTGCATTCCTACCAGCAATGCATAAGTGTTCATTTTTCTCCACATCCTTGCCAACACTTGTTGTTTCTTCTGTTTTTGATTTATAGCCATTCTGACAGGTATGAGGTGATATCTCATTATAGTTTTGATTTGCATTTCCCTACTGATGAGTGATAATGAGCATGTTTTCATGTGCCTATTGGCCATCTGGATGTCTTCTTTGGAAAAATGTCTGTTCAGTATCATATAACTTCTGATATGGTGCACTGAGAGGGTAACATCACTTCTCTGGTATTCCTGCCAAGAAGGCATGACCCAGATCTAATCATGAGGCAGCATCATACAGACCCACATTGAGGGATATACTATTCAAAAATGTCAAGGTCACAAATGAAAGACAAAAAAAAGAACAAAGTCCTGTTCAGATTAAAGGAGGCTAATGAAACGTGGCAACCAAATTCAGTGTATGAACTTAAACTGGATCTTAGACTATAAAAATATCTCCCCCACCCCTGCATAGAGATTGATTAGATCAATCAGGGAGGAATGAATTAGATCTATAGGTTAGATAATAGGGTTCCATCATTGCTAATTTTCAAATTTTTTTCATGATACCATAGTTATATAAGATAATATCTTTGGTTTTTAGGAAATGCATACTGAAATATTTAGTACTAAAATAGCATCATGTTTGCAACTTGCTCTCAAAGGTTCTGAAAAATTAATGTGTATGTACATGTATATAAGAGAGGATGATACAAATGTGGTAAAATGTTACTGTTTAGGGAATCTGGGTGAAGGTAATTCTTCCTACCACTGGTAACTTTCCTGTTAGTCTAAAATTAGTTCAGAACAGGGGGATGGGCACTGAGGAGGGCACTTCTTGGGATGAGCACTGGGTGTTGTATGGAAACCAATTTGACAATAAATTATATTAGAAAAATAAAAAAATAAAACCAGGAATCCAGGAATAAAATAAATAAATAAAAATAAATAAAACCAGTTCAGAACAAAAAGTTAAAAAAATAAAATGAATCACCAGCCCCTGCTCCCCTCAAAAACCTACAACTAGAGTGCTAGATAACAATAACTGGTTTAAGAATTCAGCTATATACTTTTGAAATGAGCATTCCTAAAACATAAAGGTACAGAAAGTTTGAAAATTAAAAGTTTAGTAAAGACACGCCATAATAACTAGGGAAAAATGGCAGAGCCTGTATCAATATTGGACAAAATAGACTTTGTCCAAAAGCACTAGAGATAGAGTACTATGTAATGATAGAGATTTTATTCAACAGGAAGATGTAATGGTTCCAAACTTACATGTACTTAAAGGCACAGCCTTAAAATATGTAAAGCAAAAATCAACAGAAATCACAAGATGAAATAGACATATCTATCATAGTGATAGATTTTTGACTTCTCTCAATTATTAGAGAAGAGACAGATGAAGAAGGCCAAAAATTAGTAAAGTTACAGAAAATTTGAACAAAGCAGTTTATAGCCTTGATCTAATATTATGGTATAGAATATGTTTAGATAGTACTGATCCAATTCTAAATGTTGTCAAATCATTCATATTTATATGAATGAAATTAGCTGCTTAGTTAAGGGGGTTGTAGCATGCTGTTGGTAATGGTGCTAATTTGTATATGAATTGATGGCTTGGGAGGAGGGAGATGAAAGATGGAAAGGACTGCTTCAGTCGGAAGGGTCAGGAGGTGAGGGTGTCAGGACACCCAGGTTCTTTTTTTTTTTTTTTTTTTTTTCCAATATATGAAGTTTATTGTCAAATTGGTTTCCATATGGCACCCAGTGCTCATCCCAAAAGGTGCCCTCCTCAATACCCATCACCCACGCACCCCTCCCTCCCACCCCCCATCAACCCTCAGTTTGTTCTCAGTTTTTAACAGTCTCTTATGCTTTGGCTCTCTTCCACTCTAACCTCTTTTTTTTTTTTTTTCCTTCCACTCCCCCATGGGTTTCTGTTAAGTTTCTCAGGATCCATATAAGAGTGAAACCATATGGTATCTGTCTTTCTCTGTATGGCTTATTTCACTTAGCATAACACTCTCCAGTTCCATCCATGTTGCTACAAAGGGCCATATTTCATTCTTTCTCATTGCCACATAGTACTCCATTGTGTATATAAACCACAATTTCTTTATCCATTCATCAGTTGATGGACATTTAGGCTCTTTCCATAATTTGGGTATTGTTGAGAGTGCTGCTATAAACATTGGGGTACAAGTGCCCCTATGCATCAGTACTCCTGTATCCCTTGGGTAAATTCCTAGCAGTGCTATTGCTGGGTCATAGGGTAGGTCTATTTTTAATTTTTTGAGGAATCTCCACACTGTTTTCCAGAGTGGCTGCACCAATTTGCATTCCCACCAACAGTGCAAGAGGGTTTAGGACACCCAGGTTCTAATAACAACCCTGTTATAAATTGGCCACGCGATGTTTGACAAGCTGTCCTCTTGGATTTCAGTTAAGAGATAGCAATGTTCATCCTGCCTATTCTCCGAGAATGTCATCAGATTCAGTTGAAACATACTAGTGAAGATGTTAAAAAATATAATGCACTCATAAGGATTAAATTAAACAAGTATTTATTGAATGTCTACTCAATGCAAGGCCTACAGAAGACATTGTAGGGGATAGGGATATGTAAGTCATTAAAGAGATTTCCGTCTGAGAAGTCATGCATGTTACCTGTTTCAAACCCTTCAATAATTTCCCTTTGCTTTCAGGATAAAGACCAGCCATGGTGTAGCCTCTGCCTGTCTCTCTGGTTTCAACTCAGACATTTTCTCCCTCATTCAGCTTCAGTCTCTCATACTGCTGGTTTCTCTCCAACCACAGGATTTGTATACCAGCTGTTCCCTCAGCTTGGAGACCCTTTCTTCACCCTTTCACTGAGTCACTGCCTTCCTTCCCATCCTTCAGATCTCAACTCTGTTTCTCAAGGCAACGGGCCCCTGCCTCTTGAATAGGGCATGCTCTTTTTACATGGAATCATAGTATAGTGCCCTTGTTCTTTGCAGTGATTTTATGTTTTAGGGAGCAATCATTTGATTGATATCCATATCCCTTAGTGACTGACAATAGGGGCCATGTCTGGTTTTATTTACTGGCATATCGTCGGCACTCAGTAAATATTTGTTGACAGGCTGACAGATCTTCTGATCAACTGACTGAATGAAGGTGCCTGAAGACAGTTACAAACAAATGCTGTGAAGAGACAAAGGAAGAGATAGTTTGTGAAATGAGCCCTAAAATAGACTATAAAATGCTGCCTAGATGCTGGTTTGATTGATGATTGTGATTATCACTGATCAGCTTCAAGTGATCTGGACATTCATAACAAAGAAGTTGCTGGGGTTTTTTTTGTTTTTGTGGTTCTTTTTTGTTTGTTTTTTGTTTTGTTTTGTTTTACCTCATTTTAGTGTTTTCTAGTAAATTCTATTGGAAATAACCCACTCTCTTTTGTCAGCCCAAGCATGAACCTCTCAGCATCTTCTGTGACCTTATGGGTGTGGACTATGAAGAGATGTGTCACTGGCTCTGCCATCGGAAACTGGCTACCACCACGGAGACATACATCAAACCCATATCCAAGCTGCAGGCCACAAATGCCCGTGATGCTTTGGCCAAGCACATTTATGCCAAGCTCTTTAACTGGATTGTAGATCATGTCAATCAAGCCCTCCATTCTGCTGTCAAACAGCATTCTTTTATTGGAGTGCTGGACATATATGGGTAAGTATATTTGGCTTAGCGGTCTGCCACAGACATTTTTTTCTAGAGATTACCTAGTAACTCTAAGTGGCTATTAGATTCTGTCTCCTGCTGGTAAGGAGAAAAGAACATTAGAAGAGCATTTCTAAAAATCTTATTTCATTTGGTAATTTGCCTTCTCTGAGTAACATCTTTTAACTGTTAAAACCTTTCCTGTATACCTGTGCTTTTTGATGCCTAATATTTTTATTATCTTGTGTAGTTTTGCAAAAGAAGCTATGAGATCTCTATTCCCATTTCCCCTTTCTTATGTGAGTGTGAATCTGTAAAGTGACAGGAGCAATTGCTTTGTCGTAATTCTGATTGTTCCCCCACTTGGGGATGAATTAGCCCTCAAAAACTCAAACTGTTGAACACCTCTGCATGCTGGACCCTTTAAAAAAAAGTCTCCCTCCTACATGGCTGATGCCTGTCTGCTGGGTACAGAGTCCATATTACTGACTTATAGATCTTTATCTTCACTGATGTGGAAAGAAAGTTTTACAATGTTAGAAAATTTCCCATTTCTTTCTTGCTAATGTGTATATTTTAAATAGTTTAAAAAACTATTTGTTTCTTTTTCTCTCTTCACACAATATTTTTGGTTTTACAGATTTGAAACATTTGAAATAAATAGTTTTGAACAGTTTTGCATAAATTATGCAAATGAAAAACTACAGCAACAATTCAATATGGTAAGAATTTTCTTTTTTAACTAATATTCTACTATAAATTATTCTTTTGAATTTTACTCTGTCTTTAAAGTCTGGTTTCTGAAGTGAAGTTGTAAATTACAATTATTATCTGGGGTTTAGAACAGCTGAGCTGATGAGGAACTTATGATTAATAAGTAAGTGCAACACCAGAAATATGTTTATGGCCCAGATAGGATTCAAGGTAATCTTTATATTATAGTCTGAGTATAGTGAAAATTTGGTCAAAATAAATTGAGTGAGGTATGCAGGAAGTATGTTAGGTAGTAACATAGGCAGTATGAAGTTCTGAGCCCAGGATATCCTTCAGTGTGTTGTTCCTATGGAGTTAGGACTATCTTAACTCTTACTTGCTGTATCAGCAAAATGCCAGAATAAAAAATCAAAATACATTCTCTTTTGTACGTATTTTTTTACATATGCTGTTTTACATATTCTCTTCAGCAGTCTGAGACATTCACCAGGACAATGGCAATGGGAATATTTTGAGAGAGGCTCTTGTGGAGTAGTAATGTCAAATATCTTCAAGCATTATCATGGTATTGGGGGATTTCAAGGTATTTAAAAATGAGGGACGGTAGATTATAATAGTGAAGAGCAAAAAGTAGACCCCCAAAAGTAAACTGCTTGCATTGGAATCCCATTCTCTGTTGATTACTCAAGGGACCTTGGGCAGGTTAATTGACCTTCCTGGGCCTTAGTCTTATCATATATATAATGGGGATGATGATCATACTTACTATCATGGTTGTATAGATTAAATGAATTAGAATATGTAAAGTGCTAAGCAGATGCAAGGCACAGTTCTAAGAGCAAGATTAGGGATAGTTATTAGTACTGATGAAAGAGGATATTAAAAATGAGCCACCTATAGACATTGAAGATGGGAAAGAAGAGAGCTGAATGACAGGACAAGAGCCTTTAGTATCCTTATCTTATAAAAGAGGTCAAGTGGTATGGTCTATAGTTGATGAGGACAAAAAATAGAAGTTTAAAGGTATTATTTTAAATTATAAAATTAATAAAAATCAAAAGAAGATCTAAAGGTAGTAATATTTGGAGGACAGGAGAGGAGCAGTGGAGAGGTGATATATATGAATTTAGCCTCATCTGTCTCATCAAGAGATCAGTAGATGATTTTTCCAATGAATAAATAAAAAAATAGCAGATAAACATATTCTTTAGAGGTTAAGTACCAGAAGAAACAGCTAAGGTGTTGTCGAGTCACTCGATTCTTGTGCCAGATGCACCAGAGAATTAGAGACCTGAGACCAGAATGGGGAGGTAGAGTTTATTGAGTAGATAAGTACAGTACACTTTGAAGAGAGAAAGTGGGCCACTGCCAGAGCAACAGTAGCAATGGCCCTGACAAGCTCCAGCTGCATCCTTTTAAGTCTGCCTTGTGTACATGTAAATTTGACTTTGACGTTTTTGATGGACAACCGGTGGTTTATATAACATTCTGGCATCTGCGCATGTGTCTACCCATGATGCCTTCTAATTTTTTCTGTATTATATATTTATTAGTTTCCAATGGGCTTTGTTGTGACTTTGTGTAACCTAAGGGCAAGTTGCATCTTTTGTGTGCATGCTCCATTCTTGAAAGTCCCCTTATGGCTTTTGAGCCCGCTCTGTGGCTAGGACTTTCCTGTTCTGTTACCCCTTAGAGGTGGCTCTGAAGGTAGCTCTTAACCCTCTGACGTGGCTCTGAGCCTGTGGCTAGCATCTGCTATATTTCTTCTCACTCATGCCTGCCTAACTGCTTAACAAAAGGAGTTAAAAATGGTTTTCTCCAGAGAGTGAGACTGAGTTGGGGAGGGATGGGACAAGGGATTGTTGCTTGTTATCGCCAAACCTTTAGAATGTTTGATTTTTTAAAAAAATAGTGCATATGCTCTGATAAAAATTTGGACCATCTTTATTTAGCAAATTAAGCTACTTGGCACAAGGAAATAATGCAGAAGTGATCTTCAAACCTTAGGCTATGACTATTTCCATAAGAATATAATTGGTGTGTTTTTCATCTCTGCATAAGGATCATTAATAAAAACCTATCAGAGACTAATTATTCTGAGTTTCTTCATACTTTGTTTTGTTTTTTTAGTTTCTTAATACTTTAATCAGAGCCACAGCCTCTGCTCTTTCCTAGTATGTTTTGGCACAACGTGGCTAGAAATACAAAGAACCAACACCGGCCTTCATTAGGGACTGGCTAGTTTGTCTATTTCTCAAGGATGACCTCTCTCTGCATGTGTGTTTCTGATTCTCTTGTTTCTCTTTCTCTTTCCCTCTGTCTCTATTGATCTGTTTCTCCTTCTTCTCTCTCTGTTTCTCTCCCTCTCTCTCTCTCTCTCTCTCTCATACACACACACACACCCCATACTGCATCTTAGCTTCTCTCTGCACAGCTGCTCCACTCCCTCTTACTATCAGATGGCATATTCTTCCCTTCTGTTCTGTATATATTTCCTCCCCACTTACTTCAAGCTTCCTGTGAATCCACCAGTGGTTGTATTGCTCCTCTCATCCTCTTAACTCGCTTAGTTCCCATTCATCTTGACTTCTTTCAGCCTCAGCTTACACTGTTAATTGCCTGCTTCCCAATTCTTAACAGCTGAGGAAGAGATTCTGATTAACTTTGTTCATTTCTTCTTCAGAGATCTCTAGCAATTAACCAGCTGTGACTAGGAACTTGGGGTCTCACAGTGAAGAACTTGTCTGCTTTGGGCCACTCCCTTGGCAGGGATTATGGGTGGGGCACTGGGTGTGAGAAAGACGGTGTTTGGCATGTTTAGTGCTTGGAGGCATTACTTTTTGACCAAGGATCTCTCGCCATGTTGAACCTCATGCCAACATTATCTTTTTGACAACTAAGTATCTAAAATTTTTGAGGCCTCATGGACTTTTCCAAATTAGGCAGAGAGATATGGAAGAGAAACAAGCTCTATTTAAAATCTGGAGCACTGTTTCTGTTGTCATTGTGGAGACTGCATATACATTATTGAATTAAAAAAAGACATGGCTCATTGTTTTGGGAAATATTGGTACCATCAGTCAGGGTATCCTGCTGACACCTGGTGCCCCATTTGCCTTCTCATTCATCAAAAGAACAGAAGAAATTTACTTTCTGATTAACATGACATAAATATTCCTATGGATGTTTGTTTTTTTAATTACTAAAGCCTATTGCAGCTGGTAAATGCTGCAGGTGAGCCAGGAAGGGCATTATAACAAGTACAGAATAAAGTGAAAAAATTCCAGGTGCATAAGGAGAATATGTTTGAGAAATCAGAGTGACACCTAAGTTTCATGGGGTTTGGGGTCCTAGAAAATATGTTGTATGGACATAGCCACAGAGGGCTATTCTTTCCAGAAAAAAACATCAAGATGTACAAGAGAACAAGGGACACAAAAGAGACAAAGGAAAGCAGAAACCCCCAACAACGAATAAGTCAAGGCCATTAACATCTTAGAAAGACTAGAAGTTGTGGGTTGCTGCATTGGGAAGCCTGAAGCAAGAACTGTACCAGTGGTTGGCTTGCCCTTCTGCCTAGACTAACTTAACTACCATTCATCTGCAGAGCTCATGTCACACAGCAGCTTTTCCTCAGGAAAGCATTCCCTCCCCTCTCCTGTGTTCCCCCCACCCCCACCCCGTGTCCAAACTAGATGAGGACTCTTGCTCCCTTATTTTGAATTATTTTCCTTTGTAACACTACAGTTTCTGATCCCATGTGATTATTTGATTTCTGTCTGATTTTCTACTAGTCTGCAAACTCTGTGAGGGCAGAACCCGTGTCTACTTTGTTAATGGTGTGTGGTAATTGCACATAGAGAAGGTGGATACTTATTTTTGTCTGACCGAGTGAATGAAGATAAGCAGTGGTGAGGTTGGTGGCCAATGCCTTTAGCGGAAACAGTGGTACCTTGCTACTTGTTGCAGCTGCTTGCAGCAGTGGCTGTAGAATCTAGAAAAGTGAGCTGTAGATTCCCTGATGTGGAAAATAATGGAGGCAGACACAAAAGACTGTTAGCTAATTCTGAGGCACATGAACTTCAATATCACCGTCCCTTAAGAGCATTACTTCCCCATGCTGTAAGCATCGCCCAGTGTGGTTTAGTAGTCTAAGGGGCATCTGCTCTGCATGGTTGTTCAAGCCAGCTACGGCATTGTCAGAAGCACTGTGCAATAATTTGAGGCCAAAAAGTGTATTGTGCAGTGTTGGATGTATACATATAAAAAATAAATTAAAAAGACTGCTACATTTGTCAGCTATTTAACACATCCGCATATCTAGATTTACTTGTTCACCAAGAATTGTTTACAGCTGAAATTTTACTGTCTCTCATTTTTATTTGCTTCTTATTATTGTTCTCTGTGTGTAAATCATGTTTCTCCCATGAAATTATTATTGTTGGAAGCCATGGACTATCTCAAATTGTCAGATTTCCTCTTAAGAGTGTTTTCTATAAATGTTTTTTCTTGACTAACATTATTTATAATGATTTGGTAATACCAGTTTTTCTTTTTCATTTCAGCATGTCTTCAAATTAGAACAGGAAGAATATATGAAGGAACAAATTCCATGGACACTCATAGATTTTTATGATAATCAGCCTTGCATTAATCTTATAGAATCTAAACTAGGTATTCTAGATTTGCTGGATGAGGAATGCAAGGTAAATATGGTTTTCTGATGTACCCAGTCTATCAGAAGAGGTATGTCTTTGAAGTTAAATGAGTTTAAGCAGAGATTCATTAGTATACCATGAGGTGCCACCGTGGCAAGTGGGGGAGGGGGGTGTCACCCTAGCTTGCATTTTGAAGAGTCACTAGGCCCAAATGGTTCTAACTACAATTGAAACTTGGAGAATTTCCTTTCTCTTTTCAGCTGCTTCTAAGTTGTGTGAAAAATTAACATTAGATACAACTACTACCCAGTGTTAGCCACTTCTGTTTTCAGTATGCTTATATTTGGTATTTTTGTTCAGCGGTATGACATATTTAAAGAAATGCAAGAAATTGTACAAAAGATATTCTGAATAGTCCTAAATATCTGTGATTTAAAAATTGACTGCTTATTCTTTATTACTGATATGGTAGAAAGGGAGTTTTAGCTTTAATATTTATAGACACAATATACTGGGAAAATAATGGATCTCCAGCTTTACTACTAACTGAGTGATCTTAGACAAATAACCTATCCTTTCTCTTAACTCCTCTGTAGTTTGTATGCCATAAGTTACAACTTACCATAGATTGGTTCTCCTAAGCATCCAGATTTCCTACAACATTAAGAATGAATATGATGCTCAGTTTCACTTGAAATTTAAAAAATGCAAATGAAAACAAAAATGGGATGCTTTTTACCCATAAGATAGGCGAGTTTATTTTTTATTTATTTATTTTTTTAACGTTTATTTATTTCTGAGACAGAGAGAGAAAGAGCATGAATGGGGGAGGGTCAGAGAGAGAGGGAGACACAGAATCTGAAACAGGCTCCAGGCTCTGAGCAGTCAGTACAGAGCCCGAGGCGGGGCTCGAACTGACGGACTGCGAGCTCACTACCTGAGCCGAAGTCAGACACTTAACCGACTGAGCCACCCAGGCGCCCCAAGATAGGCGAGTTTAAATTTGATAATACCTTTCACTTGATAATACCAAATGAGTGTTTATTGCATCTATACTCTTGAGGAAGGGCACGAGTTAATACAACATAGTTTTGAGGAAAGTTGACAATATTTATCAAAACTATAAGCACATGTACCTTTTGACTCAACAGTGGAACTGTTGGGAGTTCACACTATGAGTATGCTTGCAAAAGTATCGAAGGTATATGTGTGAAAGAAGTAATGGTGACCATTTTATAATAAAAAAAAAAAAGAATAACAACCTGGTGGCCATAAATACAAGAATGCTATCATTAAGAAAAAAATGCAAGGAACTTATAGAATGATCCTATTTGTGTGCATGCCTTTAGTCAGAAAGAAAAAAGTTGGTGCAAATGATGAGAGATCACTCTTCATTTTGTACCTTTCTGAATTATATAAATATTTCACTCTGTGCAGCTGTTAAGAACTTAAAAAAAATACATGATATGGGGCACCTGGCAGGCTCAGTCAGTAGAGCACGTGACTCTTGATCTCGGGGTCATGAGTTCAAGCCCCACGTTGGGCGTATAGCTTACTTAAAAAAATATGTGAAATCATAGTAGTTCATCTTTTGTCAGGCTTTTGTTGTGTTAAAAACAGATAGAATATTTATTTGATTATTCCTGGTATAGGCAGATGGAGTTGCCCAAAGATTGGGCTGACTCACCCGTGGGAAGGTCTCAATCAATGCTTTTCATTAGTAATTGATTTTGGCATCTAAATGAAAAATGTGGAAGGAATGAGTTCCTAATTGAATATAAAAGTTGTTGGAAAAGCAAAAAAATGGTCTCTTGGTTAATGCATGAGAAGAATCTCATAACAATATTCACCTTGGCTGTTGTTGGTTTTCTTTCTTCTTAACTCCTCTAAATGTAGATGCCTAAAGGTACAGATGACACTTGGGCCCAAAAATTGTACAACACACATTTGAACAAATGTGCACTCTTTGAAAAGCCCCGTCTGTCAAACAAAGCTTTCATCATCCAACATTTTGCTGACAAAGTAAGGAAGCTTTATTGTCTTTTTTCTTTCTGAATACTTAAGTTCAAAGAGGAAAAAAATCAATAGTCAAGCGATACCAATTTTTTCTTTGCTGAAGTTTGCGTTCTTTAGGACCTTATAGGAAATGTGTTGCTTTGTCAGTTTTCCCTTCCTTCAACCTAGATGGAATTATATCATGAAATAAATATGAGTCTACAATCCTGTATATTTCTGCAAACCAAGAAACTCTGAAAGTTAAAAAATCTTTTCATCATTTATTTCTTGGCTAAACCTGATCTGTGACCTGAACTAACATGAGGTTATATATAGTATTTATTTATCCCAGTAAGGCTGGATATTTACATACTTCAATGTAGAAATGTTAATGTGTTTGATTACAGATTGCTGTCTCAGATTGCTGAAAAATTTGGAGGGGTCAGAATAGAGCCTGTGGACTTGTGTCCCCCTCTGTGTTTGAGTCAGTTGGTCCTTGCTGACAGTGCACGCAGACTCGCTGCTTCACAAGTTCAGTAGTGTACCTAGAAAATCAAGAGCCATGAGACTAATTTATATTTCAAGGAAGTGTAAATAGGCATTGGGGGTAAGCTTTCTGGGGTCTCTTTCAGGAATTGAAGACCTTCTGAATCTCCTTAATCCTCTCTGGAAGCCTAAGAATGTGACTTTAGGTCACCTAAGGGCTTTGCGGTATTGGCTGGGGAGCATCCTGAGTGGTAGATGCCTGAAGTCATTGGTGTTATGGAAGCAGGAACAGTCCCTTCTCGAGTAGTTCCACTTACCAGTCATATCGTATTTACCCAGCCTCCACCTTAGCTCTCAGTCAGGCAGCCATTTGTACCTTCTGATCTCTCTCCCAATTTAATCTCTTCTCTCCCAAGAGGACTACCCTTCCTGGATGGTGATCTCAGTCATAAGAAAATACATTGGGTTAGCCTTGGAAGAGCTCTTTTCAGCCAGCATGGGAGATGAGAGTCAACTTCTTATGAGTCTCATTACCCATGAATTGGGAAGATCTATTAGACCACAATTATTCAGTACTACCACTGTTCTCTAGGAAAAACAGTATTTGAGGAGTTTTACTCTAGAGTTCACGTACTTCTTCCCAAGAATGGTACTGATTTCTTAGAATAAAACCGATTCCAATTTGCTGAGAGCCAGTCATATAGCCTGAGCTAAAAAACATTTTTGTTGTCGATGACAATAATATCTGTTCAAAAGTTCTGTTAAGGAGATTTTGCATGTGTTTTCAGGTGGAATACCAGTGTGAAGGCTTTCTGGAAAAGAATAAAGACACTGTTTTTGAAGAACAAATTAAAGTTCTGAAATCAAGCAAGGTAATTATGTATATACATGTAACTATGTATATACTGTCTCTAATCACTAATAATCTTAAACTGTTAAGTAATAAAACATTAGGTTTTTATTTTTTTAAGTTTATTTTTTTAATTTATTTTGAGAGAGAGATAGAGAGCAAACAGGGGAGGGGCAGAGAGCAAGGGAGACAGAATCTCAAGCAGGCTTCCTGCTATCAGTGCAGAGCTCGATGTGGGCCTCAGACTCACAAACCATGAGATCATGACCTGAGCAAAAATTGAGAGTCGGATATTTAACTGACTGAGCCAGCTAGGCGCCCTGAAACATTAGCCTTTTAACAATAATGATGATTTTTCTAACAGAATCAGCTTTACTGTGAGTTTTTAATTTATCAAATACATAACACTTAGTGTGTGTCAGGTCTTGTTTTAAATGCCTTAGAAATGTTAACTCATGTAATTTTTATAATGAGGTGATAATATCATCACTCCCATTTTACAGATGAGGGAACGGAGGCACAGAGATTTCATAGCTAGTAAGTTTTCAAGTCAAATTAAAACGCAAGCTGTCTGGCTGAGTCTGTGCTCTTGACCATTATGCAATGTTGTCTTTCAGTTGTATGTGAAATTGCTTTCTCCACACTGGTTCTAGATTCTCTTATGCCATTGTGAGAGACTATGAGAGAAAACAGGGGTTTTTTTTTGCTGTATCATTTTAAAAGGCTGCTCTGGAAACATGGCCTTAAGCACTCTATCCAGATGGAGATTGATCTTTGGATCAGATGGAGTTGCAAGTGTGGCCCAGAGTACTTCCAAATTATTTTCCATAGGCATATATACTAGAAAGAGTGCTTTCTGGTTAGAAATGAATATTCCTGATTGCAGAGAATGTGATGACTGCAGTCGATTGGTTATTAGGTTGGTCTCAACCTCTACTCTTTCACTCCCTTCAGGAAAAGTTGGGGAGGAGAACACTGCTCACTTTCATCCTGGGGAGCAAACCAGGAAGCCAGTTACTTAGTTCAGCAAAATTAATATTCAATTATTCAGTAAACAAACAAACAAAAACTAAAATTATTCATGTGAATCATTCTAGACTATTGACTGGCACTTTTGTTTTCCTAGTTTATTCTAAGAGAGTCTTTTTAAGTTCAGTGGAATATTCTGTAAACATTTTTACTCTTGTTTTTAGAATTAAAATTTTTACTATCAATTATTTTGATAATAGAAAGATCATGTAAAGACCAAATTCCAGTTTTAATCCCCAGAAAAGTAATGACTCTAAGTAAAAGTCAGTTTTTCACTTATAAGCACTGGGCATTAATGCTTTATAACTTATAGAACTGATGTATAAGAGAAAAATCTTTCACAGTGCCAATCCCTGAATATTATTCAGTTAGATTATAAATCATTTCTATTTATGAATAGTGATGAAAACCATGAAATTCTTGTATTAACTACTCTGCCTAGGTAATTTAGCTTAAATGGAACATTCACAGGCACCTGTAATCAGTTGTAGCTTTATTCTGACTAACTTTTCTGATTGGCTAGTGGATCCTTAATTATCAGAAGGTAGCCATGCATTCTGAGGGGTTGTCTGGAGGGACTCCAGTCTATGTAGCATTGTTGCACTTGGAGTTGGGAGACGGTGTATGATACACATAGCTTGGGTTTGCAAATCAAAACTGTTAGGAACTCTTATTTTACCCCTTTGGAACACAACTTTAGCACTGTAATACAAGATAGTGGTACAACATGTTTTCCTGTTTATAGACAACCAAACTAAAATATATTATTTATTTTGTAAAGCAAAGGATACATTCATTTGTGTAGCAAACAGCCATTACTGATATGTTTTATATAACAATTTGTTTTATACATCATGAGTTATTTCCTAAATTACCCTTATGATTAATATGCACATCAGGAGCAAATGAAATTTTATGATTTTTTTTTTAATGTTTGTATTTATTTTTGAAGGAGAGAGTGAGACAGAGCATGAGCGGGGGAGGAACAGAGAGAGAGGGAGACACAGAATCTGAAGCAGGCTCCAGGCTCTGAGCTGTCAGTACAGAACCGTGAGATCATGACCTGAGCCGAAGTCGGACGCTCAACCGACTGAGCCACCCAGGCGCCCCATGATTTTGTTTTTTAATGAAACGGCTCTCCTAAAGAAAATTATTTTTTTGGCAGATATGCCAAAATTTTAGACAAATAATTGGTAGTTGCAATTATAATTTGAAGGATTTATTTTATGTGGAATATGGCACTCTTTAAAAGATACCTACATATATCAAGATTTTCTTGTGGATTAGTTTGAAGTCTCTTTTATTCCATAAAATTTCTCCCAACCATATTGACTAATACCATCCATCCACTTGTTAAGTGCCAGATCTTTTTTTTAAATATTTGTTTATTTTTGGGAGAGTGCAAGTGGAGAAGGGATGGGGGATAAGGGGGAACAGAGGATCTGATAGGCTAACATCAGCGAGCCTGATGTGGGGCTTGAACTTATGACCTGAGATCATGACCTGAGCTGAAGTTGGATGCTCAACCAACTGAGCCATCCAGATGCCCCATGCTAGATCTTTTAATAGTCTTTCATAGTGCTAACCTGGTACAACACAAGATTGATTGCAGGAATTATGCAATCAAGTTATCAATACCTTGAAAACAAATATAAAAGGTTACAGGACAAGGACGGGGCTTTTAACTTTTTTCCTTATAATCTATGTTATTTTCTAAAATTTATTATTAATTCGTGATTATTTTTCAATCTTATATTAAAAAACTAGTTCATGACACCCTTCTTGCTGAGATCTCCAGTGATTTTTTTTTTTTTAAGCTGGTGCTTACCATTTGAATTAATAGACAGTTGAAACATGATGATAAAACATTTTGTGGAGCTAAGGTAGTAAGATAGGACTTTCAATTAGTATTTTGCTCATAAAATAATTAAAGACCAGTAATATGTTTATAGTGGCCATTTCCTATAGATTAGGATTTCAAGTGTTACTGGAGTAGTTTTGATTTTGTTTCCCCCAAACATGGTCATAGAATTGTTGCTTTTTTCCCCTATATTTTTGTAGCATTTTTGTCACCTTCTTCTGTCTTCAGCTCCTAACACAGATATTGATTATATTTGAAATGGGACTCTCAAAGGAGTTACTTAAGGAAGGGAATCACTGTGGATTCCAAGTCTTCAACAGTGTTTCTGTGAAGGTTTACATTTGTGTTTATTTAGAGTGTAATTTTCTTTTATTGTTTCTGACTCAGTTTAAGATGCTACCAGAACTATTTCAAGATGATGAGAAGGCCATCAGTCCAACCTCAGCCACCTCATCAGGGCGCACGCCCCTCACCCGCACTCCTGCAAAGCTGACCAAAGGTAGACCAGGCCAGACAGCCAAAGAGCACAAGAAAACAGTGGGGCACCAGGTGAGTTCAGGGAGCTGCCACTGCAGGGCTCCTTCCCCTCAAGCTCAGCTGAAGTCTCAGATCTTCTTCTGTTAGCACCCCAGAGGAGGTGAAGAGAGACTAGAGCTTTTACTGTGAGAACATGTAAAACCCCTCCTGCTCCTCTCTACCCAGGCTTAGACCCATGACTGTTTAAGCCTTTCCCCAAATAATTTTCTCTAGGTCTTCATTCTGGTAGTGCATATCCTCCCTCACAGACCACTGCTGCCTTTTGTTTGTCCTCTGGTTCTTTCCTCTCTGGATTTGTACAGAGCACCGGCTCCCTCAGCGCAGGAGCAGAGGCCTCTCCTTTTTTTGATGTCCTCGGCTCTGTGGGGAATAGGAGATATTAGTCACATATGTAGTGTCTGGACAAAGCTGGGTGCTCTGGATGGGAAGCCAGTCAGCTTGCTTTCCTGTGTGGGGGACCCTATGCCCAGGTAAAATAAGAAACAGGGACTGAGACAGGACCACAGCCTCCAGGCTTGACCCTGTGTCCCTAATGGTAACTCCAAACTGGCTGTACGC
The DNA here is from genome assembly GCF_046562875.1 of Panthera onca. Lineage (NCBI taxonomy): Eukaryota > Metazoa > Chordata > Mammalia > Carnivora > Felidae > Panthera > Panthera onca. The sequence continues at coordinate 51,755,239 of NC_138344.1, forward strand.
CCCCATCCTCCTGCTCACTTCCTGTGCTCTTGTAAGTCCCCTGCTTCTTTATTAGTATCTTGCAGCAGAATTTCCATTATACGTAATTAAATGGATTTAATATTCTTAAAGAAAAGTTATATTTTTAGTCAAAACTCCCAAGTTCACAACAAAAAGCTACAGAAGCGTGTGTTCAAAGGGTGGGGGAAATGGAACTCTAATGGAAATGATGGACTTTGGGTGACTGATTTGTCAAAGCAGATTCATCAGTTGTAACAAATATACCACTCTGATGAGGACACTGATAATGGGGGAGGCTGTACCTGTGTGGGGGCAGGAGATATATGGAAAATGCATATATCTTTTTTTTTTTTTTAAGAGAGAGAGAGAGTGTGTGTGTATGTGCAAGTGAGTGAAGGGCAGAGAGGGAGAGAGAGAAAATCCCACGAGGGGCAGAGAGAGAGAGAGATTTGGGGCTTACCTGAAGTGGGGCTCGTGTTTTTACTCAAAGCGGGGCTCACCTGAAGTGGTGCATGAGCTCACCCGTTACAGGACTCAAACTCACAAACTGTGATATTATGACCTGAGCCAAAATCAGATGCTTAACCAACTGAGCCACCCAGGCACCCACATCCTTATATCTTCTATTTAATTTTGCTATGAACCTAAAACTGCTCTAAGAAAATAAGTCTGTAAAAAAGGAGTGGCAGGGAAAAGTGGTGGGAGGAGAACAAATGTATATTTAGTAGAATAAGCCTGTATAAATGGCAGAGTTTAAGCAAATCTTAACCTAATGCCCTGTATTCTTAAATAGTAGCAGCCCCCCTTTGAGGCTGGATCAAATTCATAGGTGGCAAAATCATCTCCCATAGTGTCATTAAAATTTTTTTAATTGTTTTATATCATCATTGATTTTGACAAAACCTTAATGTCCCTTTCTGTTCTGTTTTCCATGCAGTTCCGAAACTCCCTTCACCTGCTTATGGAGACCCTCAATGCCACTACCCCTCACTATGTGCGCTGTATTAAGCCTAATGACTTCAAGTTCCCATTCACGTAAGTATTTCCCAACTACTAAATTAAAAAGGGTTCACCTCCCATAAGGATTTCCATACCAACAGAAGGAAAAAAATATTTGGGTAAATTTTGTTTGTTTGTTTTTGTTTTTTAGTTTTTGTTTCCCTTTGAGAATACGATAACAAATTAGCGGTAAATCAGCAGGTGGTCTTTTAAAGATTTTAGAAGTTGAGGTCAACCAAGCATTCCTAGTTCTACCTTCTGTTTTGAATTTATTCTAGTTCAAGATCTTTCTGGGCTTTGTTAATTTGGGCATTAGTTAACTCCAGAGCTGGATTGGATAAGGCTGCATTGGTGAATGTTCACAGTTCTCTCTGCTACTTTTCAACTGTTGACGCCATCAGAGAATGTCTACTATTACCAAATGTCTCATCCTACACAAATACCATGTATAAGGGAGAAGTTTTTTTTCTTTTTCCAAAAATGTAAATATTTATTTCTCTAATTTTGAAAGTAATGCATGTGCATTGCAAAAACAGTTTTTAAGAAATATAAAATAGGATAAAAACAATCAAAAAAACATTCATTATACCCTGAGAGATAACTGGTATTAACTCACATAGATCCTTCTTGACCAACCAACATCCCTTCCTTCTCTGCTCTGAGTGTGTGTGTGACAGACAGAGACAGAGACTAAGAGGGAGAATGAGAAAGAGACAGTAATAAAAGGAAGCAACTTGTGCTGTAATTGCTGTTTTGTATCTGTTTTTAACTTAATATGGATACTTTACATGTTAGAAAGTAAAAATCCGTATTATCATTTTAATGACTACATAGTATCTCATTGTATAAACATACCATCATTTATTTAAATTATTCCCTGTTGATGACCATTTAAGTTATTCCAGCGATGCTACAATAAATATATTTTGCCAAACATTCTCATATATTTGCCTGATTATCTTCTTAGGATAATATATTTCCAGAAGTAGAGTTTCTGGGTCATAGATTAGGCAATTTACCAAAGGTTGTAATAATTCACCCTCCCACCCTATAATGTATGAGTGCTTATTTTCCTACATCCTGCCGATCCTATCCTCTGAGATTCTGCCTTAGAACTGCCTTCAGAACTGCAGGGCAGTTCTGAATGGTGCCGAGAAGCCCTTCCTGGAGGAAATGGGAGGCAGGAAAAGCTGCCACAGCCAGGGCCACTCTCCTGGACAAACCTAGGGGTGTTACTTTCTATTAGCCAACCCCATCTCCCACCACCAACAGAACGCTTGACAAGACAGCACAGCAGGAGGCTCGGATGGGGCACTCCAGGTTTAACTGGGGGTCTACAAAGAGTGATCATCCAACAGGAAGCAGGCCTTGCTACTTCCTCTTCTAGTGTCAGTTTAATGTTACACGCCAGTTAACGGCATGAGTAAATATGAGTAAAATAAACATAACATATATAAGATACAATACAAAATAAAAATATTTCTCCTTGATGCGGACACTATAAATGCACACACAAAGTTGAATAGCTTTTAGAACACCAATATATTTTTTTAAATAATTGAATGGGGCATATTTAATTTGTTCCTCTTAGAGAAATCTCCAGAGCTGGCCAGTCTTTATTCCAGGTAGGTGTATAGAGTGAGCTAAAGAATTAAGAAAACAGCTCATCAGGCCAAGCCATTTAATGAGTATAGGCAAAATAGAGAGGGGCTTGGGTTTTTAAAAATATGCTCAGTGGTATTCTTATGGGTCTGTGGTATGAGCTACAGATAATGTTTACAGCTCTTAATCTTTCCTGCTGATTGTCTCCTCCCCACTCTCACACAGAGTTTTCCCTGTTGATCACTGCTCCAACTTTGGAATGTTTTCTTTTCTAATTTATCCATTTAATTCTTTACAAAAGAATTTATTCTCTGGACTGAGGGGAGTACTTTGTGGCTATAACCAGGCTTCTTTGTGTATTACTCATGCTCACTTTTACACATAGGTTTGATGAGAAGAGGGCGGTGCAGCAACTGAGAGCGTGTGGTGTCCTGGAAACCATCCGCATCAGTGCAGCAGGCTTCCCCTCACGGTGAGCGTGGCAGTTTTCAAATATAAGGAATCCTGTGGGAGACATTCTTACCTCTTTAAATAACCTGATGTGAGTTTCTTTACATAGGTGGACTTACCAAGAATTTTTCAGTCGCTACCGTGTCCTAATGAAGCAAAAGGATGTGCTGAGTGACAGAAAGCAAACATGCAAGAATGTATTAGAGAAACTGATAGCGGTAAGAAAGATTTTCACTTAACTTTATCTGAACAGGTATTGGCCAAAGGCCTTGTGATTGTAACATTTGAATGCCCTGGGAAATACCACTAATCCAGATTATTTGGGGGTGAGAAGGCGGGGGGTACACTGTGTTAGAGGTCGAGGCTCACTGTGTTTAGGATGCTAGCCCTAGTGAGGGTGATGGTCTACTATCAGGAAACAGAATGAGGCCTGGACCCAGACTTGAGACACATTCGTTTTAGAGTTTGATCATTATCAGTAAAAGTTTACCTCGTACTTACTTATGGAAGATAAAAGACCAGGTACTGTGTGATTAAAAAAAAACTAAGTCTTGTCCTAAGGCAACATAGTCTGTCTTGGAAATTCATTCATTTTAAGGTAAGTATAATATGCCTAGTGTCTATCAAATACTAAAGAAATCAGAGGAAGGCAAAGCACATCCCACGTGTGCTATGGGAAGGAGGAACAATTTCATGGAAGATGTGTGTTTTGGTCAGGCCCAGAAGAATTGGTAAGATTGTATAAAAGTAGAAGGATATTCTACTAGGGGCAAGTGTGAAGAAGTAGGAAAGCATAGAAATTGCTCAGAAAATGGCAAAATGTGTTCATTTTGCTATATAAGATTGGTGTATGGCACAGTAGGGAAATGGTTAAGAAATGTAGGTTGGTGTTTGAAAAGTCTTGTATGCCAAGCTAGGGAGTTCTCAAATTTCAGAATACATCAGAGTCATCTGGAAGGCTTGTCAAAAAACAGATTTCTGGGCCCCATCTCACAGAATTTTTTATTCAGTGGGTGTGGAATGAGCGCAATAATACGCATTTCTAACAAGTTCCCAGGTGATGCTGATGCTGGTCTGAGGACTCCATTTTGAGAACCAGTGATCTAATTCATGAAGAAATTAAGATTCATGAGAGGTTTTCTTAGAAAATATTTTCACTTGTTTGACACTAATTTGGATGGATTACCTAACTTTGAGGTAATTAGTCCTAATTATTAACTATTAGCTAAATGTAATATCTCTTCTTTGGTAATAAAACCTTTTTTTTTTTTTTTTTGAGGAGCTAAGGCCACTATCTTTGTAATGTATAATAATCATGTTTTTTGAGTTTGGACCAACTTCTTTCTATCCTGGGTTCAGAAGGGAACAGAGAGCAAAAAGTAGGGATAGTTCTCCACCTCATCACCCAGACCATGCCAGGCCTGGTTCAGGGCTCTACAAGGTGGTTTGACAGAGGAGGCTATATGGTAGAAGAGAGCAGGGGTGTGGTGGGGGAAGCTGAGATGAGACGGGGCAGGGTGGGGGGTGGGGAGAGGAACCACCTTCTAGCTCTGTTTAAGCTGTTTAGGTCTCCAGCTGGGCTTCCTATATAAACTTTTGTGATTTAAATTGAAATAATTTTACATGTTTTACGTATACGTGGAGATTTCTGATTTTGTGGGTTCATGTGCAAGATGGATAGGAGATACTTATTTACCCTGAAAAGTAGTTTTCTTTGTTTTCCCTTAGAATTGCAGATCATGGTAGTGATTATTATAAATAAATCCCACTCTTCCTTTGACATGAGCATGGTTAATAACCTGCTTCCTTCTAGATAAAGTGGATCAGAATGCAATAGGCCAAAAATAGCCTGCATATCTTGTAATCCAAAGTCAATGAGCAATATAAGTGATTATGGTTTTGTAAAAGGAGTTTTGAAATTTGTAGAAGGATTTTAGATACATGTGTAGGATTGTGTTTGTTTATTTTTAGATTCTGTTGATAAAAGCAACAGATAACTGTTGAAAACTTAACTCTTGATATGAATATGCAAAATTTTTTGTTGTTCGATTCTAATTTTGTGTGCACGGCTTCCTGCCTTTTTCTTCATGCTGGTGTTTTTGTCCCTTCAGCTTTCTCATGGAACATACAGCCTGATGTAATACTTACAGCCTGAGTCAGTCAGAGGGAGTGTCAGCATCTCCATTTCCTTGAGATATTTAAAATGCAAATATGCAAATAATAGCTGCCTATAACTCACAACCAAGTTTTTGGCCTTTGATAATAATTCCAGGTAGAATTATTCTGGAAAATAACTCTTAAACTGCAGTTTTCCTTACAGTCCCTTCTATTTGCTCAACTTACATAGGATAAAAAATCTGGCTCCATTAGTTAATTATGATGTAGCCCAAGTTTTAACTACTAGCTTCATCCCTTTACTGATTCTGCTTTTAGATATATTTTTTCTCTTTTAAAAGTTCACTTACATGGTCATCATTTCTACTTCTGAGTATACAATTTCTTCCAAAAAATAGGACAAGGACAAATACCAGTTTGGTAAGACAAAGATCTTTTTCCGTGCTGGTCAAGTAGCCTATCTAGAAAAATTGAGGGCGGACAAGCTGAGGGCTGCCTGCATCCGGATCCAGAAGACCATCCGAGGGTGGCTGCTGCGGAAGAAGTACCTGCGCATGCGGAAGGCGGCCATCATTGTGCAGAGATACGTGCGGGGCTACCAGGCCCGATGGTAGGTCTCTCGGCGCCTGTCCACCCTGACTCAGGGCCCCTGGCATTGGAGAGCTCATTGTCCAACTGAGGACAGTTTTGAGTGGTCTTCCCATTTGAGAAGGCAATGCCTCACCTCTTCTTAGTTTCAAAGAATAACAGGTTTACTCACAAGACAGTAAATAGAATAAAATTTCACTCACCCTTATGAATGATGTAGATTCATCTTCAAAAAAATTACAAATTACTGCCTACTCATGTCCCCAGTATTTTTTAGACTTTGTACTTTTATGTGAGCTTGAAGAAATCATCTTTATTTATTTTTTTAATGTTTATTTATTTTTGAGACAGAGAGAGACAGAGCATGAATGGGGGAGGGGCAGAGAGAGAGGGAGACACAGAATCGGAAGCAGGCTCCAGGCTCTGAGCCATCAGCCCAGAGCCCGACGTGGGGCTCGAACCCACCAACCGTGAGATCGTGACCTGAGCTGAAGTCGGACGCTCAACCGACTGAGCCACCCAGGCGCCCCGAAGAAATCATCTTTAAATTAAAATAATCATGAATATGTGCTTGTTAATAATGATTCCATTGAGGAGTTTTTAGGAGCAATTAACTGAGGAGATCTGGAGGAGAATGACACTTCAGTGTGATTACATATGAGGATAATTTTAATTTAGGACTGTCAGTAGGAATGAATTAATGATGAAGAATTTATGCCCAAACAGATAGATTAGGGATAAATAGACACACTTAGCAATGGCACTTCTAAGAAAGTTTGTGGTAAGTAAGCATAGGATGACTGGACAGCCAGTTGGCTATGTAAAAGGGACAATATGCACTGTTCTAGAAAGAGCAAACCTTTTTCAGCTTCACTTTCTTTATTGTAATATCAGGTAATGTGGGACATCCTACTTTTCTGGGTTAGGGAAGGCTCAAATCAGATAATGAGTGCAAAAATATTTGGGGGAGCTATAAGTTGCTATACAAATATAAGTGATTTAACATGTACATTATTAGAACAATGACAATGGAGGTACTACTTATTATGCTGAAGATACTGGTGCTTTAAGTCTCTACAAAACTTATTCCTGGGTTTGTCTGATTACCGACAACATACTGCTCTTTTCTTTGGCCAGCTATGCTAAGTTCCTGCGCAGAACCAAGGCAGCAACCATCATTCAGAAATACTGGCGCATGTACGTAGTCCACAGGAGATACAAGATAAAACGAATGGCCACTATTGTTCTTCAGTCTTATTTGCGAGGCTACTTGGCCAGAAATAGGTACCGCAAGGTGAGGCATTATTTCCAACTTTGTTTATTCATTCCATGAACATTAATCAAATTCTACATCTGTATAGAAGACCACGGGGGTTCCTGTGGACATAGAAACTGAAGGGAGACAACCAACAATTGAAATATATTTTTAAATATTAAATAAGTACATATATTTATTAACAGGATAGTGGATAAATTACCTCCTTTTCCCCCTTTTATCTTTGTAATTTGAAAAAAAAGTGTATTAGTTTCCTATGGCTGCTGTAGTAAATCACCAACAACTTGGTGTCTTACAAAAAACAGGAATTTATTCTCTCAGAGTTCTGAGGCCAAAAGTCTAAAATTGGTATCAATGGACCAAAAACCAAGATATCAGCAGGGCTGTACTCTCTCCAGAAGCTCTAGGAGAGAATCTGTCTCTTGCCTCTTCCAGCTTTTGCCAAGTCGCTGCTGGTGTCCCTTGTGTTTGTGACTATGTCACTAAAGCCTCTGCCTCCATCCGCACATCATCTTCTCCTCTGTGTGTCTAACTTTGCTTCTTTTGTCTGTCTCTTATGAGAATGATTATGATGGATTTGAGGCCCACCCAGATAATCTACAATAATCCCCCTACCTCAAGATCCTTAATTTAACCACCTCTGCAAAGACCCTTTTCCCAAATAAGGTAACATTTTCAGATTCCAGGGATGAGGATCTGAGGTCCTTAGGGGCCTTTTTTCAGCCAATTATGATGAGCTGTGAATAGGTAGAATATATGACAGATGGGCATAAGATAGTTCCAAGAATGAAACAACCTTAGAAGAATTTAACATGGTGAAAAGAAAATAAATTACATTAATGTGGTTACAGTTGTATTGATTAGAATATGATGCTTGAGACATTTTTGACAAATAATCTTTATAGCTGGCAATAATCAACATGACTATACATAATGGATCACCAGATTAACCTTAATCATCACGTCTGACAGTATATGATTTTTATCTCTTATTTTGGCAAGGCTTTGAGTCTGTCCTTTAGGATATACTCTACATAAGACAGAAATACAGTCTGGCCATTAGAGCTCTGTGGTCATCATCGTTAGAAGGAACATCAGTAGGGTAATTTGAGAGACATGTCTCTGGTCACAGACAATGCGTGAGCATAACCTAGGTCCTATTTATATGTTTATATTTCTTATTTTGAAATAATTTTAAAGAATAAGGAAAAATGAAAGTTGATGAGACTTGAATGAGCATATTCTATAGCTCTGTTTTAAAGAAAATTTGAAGACAGCTACTCTAGGTCTCTCTCTCTACCCACACCTTCTGGTGCTCTTTCTCTACAAGCATGAGCTTTCAGGGAGGGAATAGCCTTGTTAATCTTGACCTTTTTGATACAACAAACTGGTTACCCTACTCCCTGCCGCGCACTCCCCCACCATTTGCCTCAGGAACATCTGTACCAGGTTGTGGGGCCATTGGTTTAGCAGAGGCAGGCTCTGGCCAATTCAGCTCCCACTGTGACTAGATGTGGCAGGGGTTGCAAGTTAGAGGCTAACTCACATTTAGGCCAGTAGCACCCCATTAGTGCTTCCTCTAGCTGTGTTCAGTCCAAGCTTCCCCTTCATGGGATTTGGGGATCTTAAAGGGAGAGCAGGTGTTATTTAATTTTTCTGACTCACTGATGGACATGAGATTGAGAGTGGAAGCTCTCTATTTACTGTTTCCATTTGACTAAATTCCAGAAATGGACCAATGTCTGAAGTAATGTGGAGAGAAGGAAATGGAATAGGAAAATGGCATTAATAGCTTTGCCACTGTGTGCTTTTGAGTTTTAAATCTGAAAGCCTTCAGTTTCCATCACTGAGTCTAACCCAGTTGGTCACTAGTCATCCGGATGAGATTAGGGGCTCCCTCAGGATTTTGATGTTCTGTGAGAGCTCAGTATGCTGGGTTCACTGCAATGTGAATCACGGCGACTGTACTGAGTGGAACCTGCAGGCTGCCTTAGCATTAGGAGAGCAGCCAGAAAGGGCGGACTTCAATTGCCAGAGGGACTAGTAAGATCTCCTAAACACCTATGATTTTTTTGTATTTGGTCATTTAAAACTTAACCACTTATTTCTTAAATGTATTCTTTAGAATGTTACCTTTTTTTCATTGTTAAATAACCTAAAAAGAGAAGCTATTCTTTTAATGATTTTATTAAGGTACTCTCTCTTTTTGAATAGTTTCAGAGATTTTTACATATAAAAAGTTTCACAAGAGATACATTATGTCCATTTGTAATAATTGCTAATAAATACTTAATTAGGTGTGTACATTTAAACATCATCTATATCACATAAGAGTTATCTCATTAAACCTCAAGGTCCTTGGAAGGACCTCAAGGTTTTGCTAGTTTAACCTTTCTTAAAATTCAAGAATTTTTTCCCTATCATTTCTGGAAGTTGTTTATAAACTCCCTACTTGATGGTTGTTATTGACAAATTCATTTCATAAGGCAACTTTTTATTATAAGTTGTTTGTAAATTTAGGGTAATATAATTTTTTTTTAGACAAGATGGTATAAAATCAAAATTAAGATTAGTTTACTTCACTTCAACTTTTACTTTTCTTTTGAAGCTTCTCCCTACTACCTTTGCATTTCCTAAATGGATTCCAGCTACATTTGAAATAGCAATGGGAGATCCTCATTAAAATGGTATTCCTCAAATATGGCAAACAAGAGTGTTATTTTTTTGTTTCTGGGGGATAAAGTCAATAAATCAGTAACAAACTTTGCAGTGCCCCTAGCGTTGGCTTCTATAGTCAGCTTGCAGGTCATGCCTCATGTTTTCAAGTATCGACCTAATGAATGGTCATATGGTATCAGCAGTAAGGGTGTGGGGTGTGTGGTGGGGGGGGGGGGGGTCAGTGTTTTATTTTAATACTACAGGGTTCTATTCTTTTTATAGGGATCACCTATTGCTAACAGAAGTCATATACCAATAAGAAACCTAATATGGTTTTTTCTTTGTTTTTAGAATTGTTTTCCTTTTAGTATACACATACACAGCATCTATGTGTATCCTCTGCTTATCATCATTATCATCATATGTATACATATAACATATGAACATAACACGGACTTTTATATGATTCTCAAATCACCTTTCATTTTATTTATTTTGAGGGAAAGAGAGAGCGGGAGAGTGCACGTGCATGCGAGCAAGGAAGGGGCAAAGAGAGAGGGAAAGAAAGAATCCCAAGCAGCCTCTGCACTGTCAGTGTGAAGCCCAATGCAGGCCTTGATCCCACCAACTGTGAGATGATTACCTGAGCTGAAAAAGTCTGACACTTTAGCACCTGGCGCCCCTGAGTCTACTTTTTAAATCTCCTTTTAAAATAATTTTGTGCCTCCGTATATTTGTGCCATGTACAATCCATATAGCACATTGTTGGTTCAAATTTTGTATCTTTCCCTTTAGATAGTTTATGGATTCCATATAATGTTGAACCTTGAGTCCAGTCCAGGGTCTGACATTACCTGTACTTACCTCTTCTGTGCAGATGCTCCGTGAGCACAAAGCAGTTATCATTCAGAAGTGGGTCCGGGGCTGGCTGGCTCGTATCTACTACAGGAGGAGTATGCATGCCATCATCTATCTTCAGTGCTGCTTCCGGCGGATGATGGCCAAACGTGAGCTAAAGAAGCTCAAGATCGAGGCCCGCTCTGTGGAGCGCTATAAGAAGCTCCACATCGGCATGGAAAACAAGATAATGCAGCTACAGCGCAAAGTTGATGAGCAGGTGTGTTTTAATATTTAAAAAAAATTATTTTTCTTAATGTTTATTTTTTTTCTGAGCGAGAAAGACAGACCCTGAGCGGGGAGGGGCAGAGAGAGAGGGAGACACAGAATCCAAAGCAGGATCCAGGCTCTGAACTGTCAGCACAGATCCCACTGCAGGGCTTGAACTCACGAACCATGAGATCATGACCCGAGCCGAAGTTGGATGCTCAAATGATTAGGCCACCCAGGTACCCAACCAGGTGTGTTTTAAACAGGAGCCCTGAGAGTGGGGCATGCTTGAAGAACTCCACTGGGATTATTTTCAGCAGTATCTCCCCTTATTTTACTTTTCAGTCGCAGCAAAAAGGTAAAATAATAATGACAGTAAGGAGTACGGAAATAGTAACAAGCTTATAGGTAAGATTATGATTGCAAGGACTAAGGGAGGAAATTTACAGCCAGACCTTAATGCCCAAGAGTCATATTATACTTTATACTTTCTAAATCTCTTTTGTCATTATCATTCATTTGCATAAAGTATAATGTTCCTTTTACAGATGAGTCGTTTAGCATTGAGATGGCAAAAGAAGCAGGAAGACGTCTGTGCTTTGGGGGAGCTTACAGTCTATTTGCAGAGATAAAATTTGATTTCCTAGAGATAGTTACTAAGTAATATTTTAGCACATGCAAATGATACAATGGTAATTGGTAATATATAAATACTGAGGACAGCAAAAAAAAAAAAAAAAAAAAAAACACACACACACACACACAAAAACCCAAAAAACAGAATAAAGCAGGATCCATCAGGAAGGTTTTCTGAGTGGGAGGAGTTTTAAGGTAACAAAACGATTTGTAAGTAACTTGCGATTTTGTGACCATTTTATCATTTTTTAAGAATCACTTGGGAGCATATGGCTTTTATAGAACATGGATTTGTTTTCCAAAGCAAGTATAGATGTTTCTATTTCTGGCTTAAGAATAGGAAATTAAGAATTTACTGTGGTACTTACCTTGTGACTGTGAGAAAATCACATCCATGCTACAGAATGAACTGTGCCTAATCTTTTTGTATCCCTAAGAATAGGCCTTAATTGTAAAGGTTGCGGTTAGATACTCTATTGTTGCTGTGATGATACAGCATGAATATGATCAGTAAATAAGGTTATCTCAAAATACATTTGATGATACATATGTTTACTTATTGTTACTTATGTATATGTTTAAAAGAACAAAGACTACAAATGCCTCATGGAGAAACTGACCAATCTGGAAGGAATATACACCTCTGAGACTGAGAAACTACGAAGTGACTTGGAGCGTCTTCAACTAAGTGAGGAGGAAGCTAAGATTGCTACTGGACGGGTTCTCAGTCTGCAGGAAGAAATTGCCAAGCTCCGGAAAGACCTGGAACAAACTCAGTCGGAGAAAAAATCTATTGAGGAGCGTGCAGATAGGTACAAACAGGAAACTGAGCAGGTAGGATCTAGTTATCATATCCCCATCTACTCCTTTCACCAAGGAAATGTGCTGTCATCATGACCTGGCCCATGTGGCTCAGTGTTGGTTTCAACTGAAGGTGAAATACAAATGTCAGTTTGCTTCCTGTTCCTTATTAGTATTTTCCAAGCATTTCTCCCACATGATGCGTCTTTTAGTAGAATCTTTTGACTCTAGTAAGATCAGAGGCAAAGAAGAGAATTAAAGGCCACGTACCTACTCTCACTCTTACTTTAAATACATAGGTCTGGATGAAGTGTAGACTCCTTTTTCTTCAAAAGAGTTAACATGATTAAGAAACCAATCAAACCGTGAAATGTCACTAGCTGATAGTAGAGATCTTTATGGAAACCTACATCAAGGCTGTGTTAGAAGTCCGAGAGAGAGAAATCCAAATGTCTGCACCCTGAGGATAGCCAGGAGCTGCTGTGCAGATAGAACAATAACAAGAATGCCTGCTTATTGGTGCTTCTACATTACACGCATTTATATTAACTTCTATCAGAATTTTATTAAATACGAAAAACATTAAGGTTCTCAAACAGCGATACAATGTATTGTTTAAACAAAAGTACCTCAACATAAAGCTTACTTGAAAAAAGTGATAGATTTTCATAAGTTCCACTAGTATTACCATTTTTAAGTGAAAACAGATTTGACTGTTGGCTGTAACTACTGGCAAAACTCCCAGTTTCCTATGCTTTTTCTGTATTGACTTCTGAATATTAATACAGCCTATGCAGTAAAAACCTTGGAAAGAGCTACGATGCAATTCAGATAGGATAGTGTACAATCTTTCCATGGTGTTCAGGGTCTTAATAAAATACTTCCTCCTCTGTCTCTAGCAGATCTGAGTTCTGTCTACAGAAACAACGCCTTTAAAACACGTTATTTTGACATGATAAACTTACTCTATCAGAATTCAGATATGCATTGAAAGGGATATTCTTGAAGCTTAAGAGCTCCTTTTCATTTCCTGAGCCCACAGAAGCTTTTCAGATTCCTCTGAGTCCATAGGGTATTTAGGCTTGGTAGGAGTATTCTCTTTTCCTCTTCAAAGTTAAGTTCATACCTTTCTAGTCTGAAAGAATAGCACACATGAACAGATTGAGATTTTTCCTTTCTTTTTATTTCATTATCTTCTGCTTTCCCCAGAGAGAGCTATAGGCACTAACATAAATTCTTAAAAAAATTTTTTTAATGTTTATTTTATTTATTTTATTTTTTTTGAGAGAGAGACAGACAGAACGTGAGCAAGGAAGGGGCAGAGAGATACACACAATCTGAAGCAGGCTCCAGGCTCTGAGGTGTCAGCACAGAGCCTGACACAGGGCTTGAACTCACAAGCTGTGAGATCATGACCTGAGCCGAAGTCCAATGCTTAACCGACTGGGCCACCCACGTGTCCCAGTAGGCACTACCATTAATTGTTTTGAGTAGAGTGTAGCGATCGAGAAGAATGAAAAAATTCCACTGTGATAGCCAGCTTTGTGGTCAGAAAAGCTACATTCCCAGCCAGGCTGATCAAGGAGCTTAGAAGGTACACTAGACCTGTGGTTTGTACCCAGGAGTGTGTATCAGAAAGTCCTGGAGAGTTTTTAGAAAGATGCCTGGCCAAGCTCTAGGGGTGTGGGCTAGGCACGTGTATTTCAAAGAAGCAGCATAGTTTACTGGTTGCACACCGCTGACAGAGCAACTTCTTTCACAAGCACATAGGGAACTCTGGCCTTTCTACTGAGAGCAGCTATTAAGGCCATATCAGTATGGAGGGAAGAGATTGAGCCATCAGAAGGAATACCTTCTGGACTGACTTCTGCTCCGGCACAGTATTCCTGTCTAACCTCCCTGGTCTTTAGGGATTATCAGTCACAGAGCCCTCTTTCTCTGTCTCTGAACTCCTGATAGTTTTCTCTTTATTATTAAAGCTATTGCTTTAACATGTGACTCTTGATTTCAGGGTCATGGGTTTGAGCCCCACATTGGGCATAGAGCTTACTTTAAGAATGAATGAATGAATGAAACTATCACTTTAAGAGTTCCTTAAATTTATGCTTAGAGAAAGAAATTCAAATTTCACTCATCACAAACACATATTTATTTCAACGATGAACTGAGTAAATTATAGACTTTGCACAGTTAACCTTTGGCTTTGATTTTTGCTTCCTGGGAATCCTTATCCAACTGGGAACTAGAAAGTGAAAGGTCAATGTGTTTTATTATGTGTGTGTGTGTGTGTGTGTGTTTCAAAATATACATAACATAAAATTTACCACTATAACCATTTTTAAGTGTGCAGTTTTGTGGCATTAAATACTTTCACACTGTTGTAAGGCCAATGCTTAAACATGGAATAAAAGGACCAGTTTGCAACCTTGTAAAACTCTTAAAAGGAGATGAAAGGGAAATTCTCTTTCTCAAGACAGACAGCAGGGAGCTTCAGAAGGAATTCAGTGAATTCCAGAACCAAAATGCCCTTCATATCTTTCTGAACCTTCTTAATCTCTCTTAATCCCTGAATCACGAGTACACATAAGTTTTGTGTTAGGCTGTTGAGGTGAGAAGGCATTATCATTCCTTCAAGAGCAAATACTTACTAGGTGTCAGGCAGTTGCTAAATGCTCAAGGTACAAAGTAACATAACAGCAGTTATCTCCATCCTCCAGGAATTTCTAGTCTATTGGGGAAGGAAAAGTAAATCATTTATAAGGGCTGTAACAAGGGACATACAGGGTCCTGTAGGAGAGACACCCAATTGGAGGGAGTTTCCAGGAAGGCTGTCTGGAGTAATTCTTGAGCCAAGTTTGAAAGAAGACTAGATAGAACTAGGCACAGAAATGGGGCACAGAGATGTGGAAGTAAGGAGGGACTGCTGTGTGGTCTTTATATTCGGTACTGGGTGTCCTCTGTCTACTGCAGCCACCTGAGTTTATTGTTTTATTTTATAGCTGGTATCAAATCTGAAGGAAGAAAATACTTTGCTGAAGCAGGAAAAAGAAGCCCTCAATCATCTTATCGTGGAGCAGGCTAAGGAGATGACAGGTAAGGCTCGCGTGGCCATAACCTACAGTGCTTCAGCCAACCTCAGACCAACGTTTTCTAAGTTACAACTTTGCTTAGAGCTTAAATGTTTTAAAAAGTTGAGATTGTCATCACTCAACTCAGGAAGTTCCAAGAGGCAAGCACAGTAAGTATTTTGTTTGATTTAGTTGGTGAACTCGTAAATCTCATCTTTCTATGTACGAATGTGAATTCATGTACAGTCACTATCATCTGTAATTAAAAAAAATGAATTGTTCTGCATTTATGATGTTACTTATGACTCATAGGATTCTATTGAATTAGGAAGAAATCGTGAGCTAATACGTATGCATGTCTATTTACTTATTTTTTGCTAAACCAATAGATATTATTCTCCCAAGATAAATTACCTTTTTTCCACTAAAAAAGAAAAAAAAAAAAAAAAGCAACTCTAATTTTTTGAATAGAAAACTAACTAGATGTGGACATTTACTCCATTTTCCATTTTTAAGATAGATAAGAATTATGATAATTTACAAGTAGTCCACATGTAAGTAAACATGGGCTAAGAAGATGTAGATCTAAGCTATAGTAATTGGTGGCGGAGACAGGGAGAAATAAATGGATTGGAGCAAAGATACAGTATATGAAAGAATCACCAGAACATTATCCTTTTTGATGTGGTATTCAAAAAAGGGATAAAAATTTTCTAAAGTTTTGACATGAGATATTTCAACAATAATGATGTGTTATTACTAATGAGTAAAATAAGGGGGGAAATACTTGTTTATGAGTAAAATTAATGAGATCAGTTGTTAGAATGTTAAATTTTGGATGTCAGCTGGGGCCTCTATATAGAGATGTCCTAAAAACAAATTGAGATTAAAGATTAGAGACAGAAAGAAATAGGCCTTAAGGTACCATTAAAACTATGATGGTAAGAGAGCCCTCTGTGCCTTTTCCCCTACCACCTCCTCCCTACTAAAGGGACTAATGTAAAGAAAAGAGAAGAAATCTGAAATTAAGCCTTATAGGATGTCCACAGGTAAAGGATAAGGTGAAGAAAAGAAACCAGAAAGGAAAATTGATAGGGGAGATTGAAACAGTCACTGAAGACATGGAAAGAAGGCTGCTAGGATGCAGAATGTAATGGAAAGATCCAGAATGATGAGAATACTTCTGGGAAATTGTAAAATGTTACTTGAAATTGGATGAGAAGAACAAAGAAATAACATTGGATTTGCCTAGGGAAAATTTCTTGGTAGCCTCAGGCAGCTTCTGCAAACTGGTAAGAACAAGACAATTTATAGAATGTCATAGGGAGAAGAGATTCTTTCACTCATTCATTTACACATTAGTAGAGCCCTACCTTAGGGAAGCACTGTAGTGGGCACCAGGGAAGCAGTGGAAACAAGGCACTTGCGGCCCTTGCCCTTATGATAGAGCTGATGGGGAAAGAAATGGTGAAGCTATCGAAGCAAGCAGGGCAGATTAAGGTCTAGTCACAAAGCATGAGGATAAAGTGGGCCATATAAATATTAGGAAGTTTAATACATTTATAAATGTGACTGGTTGACTCACTGAGTTAAAACATACAGCTGAGATCTGTGGCTTTTTTACTTTGCTTTATTTATAGTCAGGGGCTCGTCTCCAGTCTCCAGATGACATCCCAGGCAAATGCAAGCTGCTGGCAACAGAGCGAGCAGAATGGGGTGGTAAATGGAAAGTTCAGGGTGCCCCCCACAGCACACAGGAGAAGTAACAACACACATGACCAGACATGGGGATCTTATCTGGTTAGAATTGGGAGAGTAATAGGACTGGGGGCGGTTCAGCATGCTGGAAAACGTAAGATCTCAGCCTGGGGACTGAGGTGAGCAGAGAGTTGACTGTAGCAAAGGATAGCTGTGTTCCTTGAGAGTTTGCCACTCCCTCAGAGATCTGAGAACTATCTCTGACTTTTTGACAGAGTACACTAATTTGGACAAAAGAATTTTGTGATAACCTGAAACAGAATATTGGAATAAAAAAATACAATACTTTAGTTACTAGACAATGACTAGTAGAAGTTTATCAAGGATGTGCCATAACCAGTGAATGAACTAGTGGCATTGAATTCATAGTATATGGAAGAACTCAGTAGATGATTGTTGTTATTAACAAACAATTTCATTTTTTTGTCATGGTATTTTCTCTTTCCCTACATTCAATAAGATACTCTTCATAGATCATGGTGGTAAAAAAAAAATTCTTTGCAGAGAAGCTGGGAGTCAGTGTAAATGTTTGTACTCTTGACTTTTGTAGAGCCATCTTTATTATGCTTTTCTCTCTTCTTTCTTTCAGAGACTATGGAGAAGAAGTTAGTAGAAGAAACGAAACAACTGGAACTCGATCTTAATGATGAAAGGCTGAGATATCAGAACCTTCTGAATGAGTTCAGTCGCTTAGAAGAACGATATGATGACCTCAAGGAAGAGATGACTCTGATGGTAGTGAGTAAAACACTTGATTTTTTTTTTTTAATGAAAACACTTGATTTTTTATGGCAACTTATAAAGGCAGATAGAATAGTGGAATGAATCCCCATGTACTTCATGTACTTATTACCCAATTCCAAAATGGCCGACACACTTCTACCCCGACTCTATCCCTCCTTCCCACCCTATCCAGTGGATTGAGTTGTTGTAGAGAAGATCCCACAAATCATATAATTTTATTCATAAATACTTTGCAAAGTCAAACATTTTAAAGACTGGACTGTAGGTTAGTATAAAGTCATATAGCTGGACTTCATTTTATGTATTGGATGACTTCATGTAAAATTTGCATATAAAGCAAATATTTATATAATTGAGTATTTCCTTCACTAGTTTTTGTTACAGTTTCAAAGATATATTCCTGCAAAAGGAAAGTTCAGCCTCTATTTGTAACAAATTATTTCATCTATTTCAAGAACTCTTCTGCATCTACCAATGTATCTTTTATACTTTTAATAGTTTCACACAGCCTCTTACTTCTACTTATCTTGCTGTCAGGAAACAAAGAGTTCCCTAGCTCTCTTGTTCCCTGTAAGTGCCAGCCTTGAAGGTAACCTGATGGTACCCATGGCTAGAAATGCTCTGAAATATGTCTTATAAAAAACAAGGTAATCAGATATCTGTGGCAGAGAATGTTTGCTTCAAATTTTGCCTTTATCTGTACCCTTTGACAATGTTTTTTAAATATGACATTTAAAAAGGGAAAATAAAGGAGATTATGTAACATACAAAAAAAAATGAAATAAATGTATCACCTTGAAGATGAGAAAATCTAGTCTCAAAGAGGTTAAAATTAGCTAATTTGAATGCCAGTCGGACAGTTATTTCAAACCTTGCTACTCTATCCTGATTTGAACGTGGCAAAGAGAAACTATAAGAGTAGGTCACCATTATCCTTATCATTGACAAATCAAAAGGAGCCTCATTAAATCTTGTCTTCCATGCTCTCCCTGCTGCAATCTTCCTCCTTTACATTCTCCCATCTTTAGCTTTCCCTAGAGTCCTTTTCCTCTGTCTTTGAATATCATGTTCCCCAGAATTCCATTCTTGGGTGTATTTTTATCCTATTTTCTAGATAACTGTGCCAGCGTTTATGGTTAATTTATGCTTTGGTTAGCACTAAGCTTTGTGTCCCATGAGGTGCTTCTGAAGACACTAGTTACTTGAGATGTTAAGAAGTGGCATTGGGAAAAGAAATGATTGAGGTCAAATAAATGTGAGAACCACATTTATCTCTGTTGAAAGAGAGATAAACAAATTTTTTCTCCCTCAGAATTTCTGGGATTCTTTAATACTGCATGTCTTGTGAACCTCAGAAAATAAAATGAGACAAGCATGTGCCACGTATACATCACTTTCTGAGCACATTCCTGGAAATGTCTAAAAAAAGACCCTCCAGTAATGGCCATCCTCCAGCAACTTAGCAGGGCTATTCCTTCCTGCTGAGCAAGTCTCTGCCTGCTACCCATTCTGTTCCCAGAAGTGCTGTGGAAAAAGGAAGATGTAATCAAGTTCCAGGGACAGTTTAGCTGCTTAATTTCTTATTTCTCAGCTTATAACCCTCTCTTTTGTATGCCGATGACTCATTGTCCTTCCTTTTGGGTAACAAAATGGTCAGAAGGAGGGAAAAGGAAAATAGCAAAGGAAGGAAGATGAGAGTCTACTTGCTTCCTACTCAGCTCTTCATTAGGTCCCCTTTCCTAGCTCCAGACACAGTGAAGATTGCAGTCTTGGTAGAAAATATTTGCCAAGAATTGCAGAGAATTAAAAAATGGACTTTATAATTTAGGAATAAATAAATAATAGCAATATCTTATTTTAATGTTTAGGTAGGGACTTCGCAACTAACAGATGGGTACTCGACTAATCTATCATTGACACTGTTCTGCAGATGCAGCTCTCACTGCCATAATGCTTAGGAAGCATTTATGGTAAATAGACTCCTCAAATGGATGGCAGGAAACTTTAGGGAGGGGGAATTGATAGACTGCTTCAGCGCTTCTGGTAACCTGTGATACATGGGCCAAAGTTAATGGCACTGATTACCAGTGATTACTAGATTTGTTGGCCCTGGTACCAAGAAGTGTTGTCGGATTTTTCTCCAGGAACATTCAGTTGTAGAGCAGAAGGAAGAAAATACTAAATCCAGGGCCAAGGAAATTCAAGCAGACAGTGAAAGGATAATGAGGCAATGGAATACAGACTTGTGAAGTGTTTAAAGATAAATTCATTCCAAGTAAGGAGGGAGTCCTGCGTGTCAACAGTGGGGTCGTTAATCTTGATGAAGGGAGTAAGACAGGTCCAAGAAAAGAAGGAATTATTGGAGAAATGACAGATAAGAGGAGGCATGAGATGCAGATCTTGAAGGAGCACTTGATGATCAAGTAGTATGTTTGTCCTTGTAATTGAATAGCATATGGACTAAAAACTTGGGGAACAAAAGGCAATGCGTGAGGGAGTTGTTGCATTACTTCAGAGTCCTAACAATTATGGCAACATCAGTTAACATTAATTGAATCCTTGTTACGTGCCAAAAACCATGCTCTTTACTTGCGCTATCTTATTTAATCCTCACATAAACCCTCTTAGGTAGATAATATTATTATCTACCTTTTTCTGATAATGAAGGTGAGGCCTGGAGAAGTAAGGGACAGAAAATGGCAGACCTGGAATTCCTACCCAGCTCTCTCCTATAGACGCAGAGCATTTAACCACTGTCCTGTATACAAAAGTTACGTTAAATCACAGACATAGCATTGCTTCTATTCATACCTTAAGCTATTTGTTGTTTGGTAATACATACATGAGGAAAAATAGGGGTCTAACTCATCTTTAAATAAGCTTATTAAAACCCTTTGTCTCCGTATTTATATGGACCTGGGTTTTTGTTGTTTTTTTTTTTTTAAATGTTTATTTATTTTTGACAGAGAGACAGAGTATGAGCGGGGGAGGGGCAGAGAGAGAGGGAGACACAGAATCTGAAGCAGGCTCCAGGCTCTGAGATGTCAGCACAGAGCCCGACGCGGGGCTCGAACTCACGGACCATGAGATCATGACCTGAGCTGAAGTCGGACGCTCAACCGACTGAGCCACCCAGGCGCCCCTGGACCTGTTTTTCTTAATGACACAACCAATTAATAAACAGCGTCCCATACACCTGTTGGCTGGGGCTAGGAACTTTAAGGTTGCCGGTGTATGTAAACAGAAAGTAAATCTGAGTGCCTTTGACTTTATGTGGAGTGATTGTCCCCTTTAGGGTGGACCCTAGCTGCTAGCTAGTTTCAGAAGTTCTGGTGCTCTTGGATCTTCCTTATGCACCAGAGTACCGGTTGCGGTGGCCTGGAGACTTTCAACTGCCCCTGGATGCTGGCTTTCCTTTAGTCATGCAGTTGGGTCTGTTCTCTATAAGCTTGGTTATGGGAGAGAGAGAGAGGCAAAGAAGCTCTTTGTGGCTTCTGGCTCTTCCTGCAGCTGGGGGAAGGAGTAAAGGAAATTGGACAGATGAAAAGTTTCCAGAGGTTTTTCTGGACATTTTCACCTCTTCTGAGGTTGGGGGGGGGGGGTGGACACCCCAGGAGTGAGGGGCACAAAACCCAGCCTTTTTATTCCTTCTTTCTTGAAGTCATTCTCTAACCCTTTCTCCTACACGAAGGAACAGACTGTAATTGCTTAACTTTTGTTTTCCATCAGCTTTCTGAATGCTAATCTCATAGGTACCACATGTCATAGAAATGTCACTTGGACTCCCTGAATCAGTAACTTCAGGACTTCAGAGGATTCTTGGAACAGCTTTCTTACCTCTCCTGTACTGCTCACACTTCCCACTGCTGACTCCAGAAAATCAACTCCATGCACAAAAATGACAGAATTTATAGTCACCTATGTAGAACCCCTCTCTTTTTTTCCACTTATGCTCAAATACAGTGCAGGAAAATGATTATGCTTTCATTAAACATATTTCATGAGCATTTTACCAAGGTTTATGTAATTGCAACACTGAAGTCAGTGTTTGGGTACTGAGGTGTTATACCTACACTTCACCCAGTGTGATTGGCTACTCACAACTTTAAAAACCCAAAGGGGACTCTGCTAATAATCTCAGATGATTTTCATTTGAGTATTTGGTTTTGTGTTCTTGTCATGCCCTGATGGTGCATCTTTTTCTTTCTTTGAAGAGTCCAGAAAATGACCCTTTTGTAAAGGTTTGGTAAGGACAACATGGAACATCGTATTCGGGCATGAGAACAGCAAGTCAGTGAGTGGGGATTAGAACCAAGTTAAGGTGGATGCTGTCTTAAGTATGACTTAACTTTTTAATTATGTTGTGTTAATTATTCTTGGTTTATTTGCCTTGCAGAATGTGCCTAAGCCTGGACACAAGAGAACAGACTCCACTCATAGCAGCAATGAGTCTGAATACACCTTTAGCTCTGAAATTGCAGAAACTGAAGATATGCCATTGAGGACAGAGGTACATTTTAGACACCAGGATGTGACCATGCTATCATTAACAGAGAACATTTCCATTGTGGGGCAGACCCCATTTGCCCTTAAATGTAACAGTCGTTTCAAACTATACTCATAAGTGACTAATGGGTACTTAATTAGCTTATAAATTATTACTTATATTTTCCTATATGTACTTGCTTACTTACTACATATATTTTTTTGTCAATAGACATCTTAACTTTTCATGTAATTTTGATGACCAGATTTTTTTCTTTTACAGTTCCCTTCTACATCTTAACATACCCTATTACAAAAAAACATAGCCTGTCATGAATTTATTTCAGACTGAGGTCAATTGTTTTGTCCTTGAATATTGTAAATAACCAATGTCCAAGAGTTTAGCAAATCTGCTACCTCTGTTTGATGACAGTTTTTACCAAAATAATTTTTTTCCACAAAAATGCAAGAAAAATAGCTTATAAATCTGCCTTACTGTTTTGTGTTATGGGGTATGAAACCAAAATGGCACATTACCGTAACTCCAAGAGTATGGTGACTTTAAGTTAGATTTTTGCCAAACTAATTCTCAGATCTTCTTTTCAGATGTGATATTAGTTTCGCTAATGGATAATTCAGGCACAGCTCTTCTATTTTTATGTCACATTCTGAGAAAATGGCCAAGTCAGAAATAGACTGCTTCTGGCAGAACAGCCAAAGAAAATTGAATGATTCTTTCCCTTTTTGTCTTGGTTTTACTCAGGAATGAAATTTTCTGCCATCTAATTGTGTTCATTTTAAGGAAATATGTCATATAGTTGGAATCATACATACAAGAAGCCTCAGTTAACTGATCAAAGGTCACAGCTTATAAGTGGCAGATCTGGCATTCAAACTGAGGCTGGTCTGTTAGGCGCTCCATTCTTTACTTCCTCCCATCCGGGGACTTTACACTGCAGTTCCCCAGTGCCATTTCTGTCTATAGCTAACATTAGTCTGGGGACCATTGATAACAGCAGTCTGGCCACTGTGTAGCAGAATAGAGGTGGTTCCAGTTATTCGTTGCCATGTAACAAGCCATCCCAAACTTTGGTGGCTTCAAACAACAGCAATTTATTATTGTTCAAAACTCTTTGAATATTGATTCGGTGGTTCTTCTGCTCCACATGGTGTCGGTTAGAGCACCTCCCAGCATTAGCTCAGATGCCGAGGTTTTCTTCCTTGGGCTTTTCCATGTGGTTTCTTTATTCAGCAACATGACAAATAGGTTCTAAGGATGTAAGAGCAAAAGATGCCCGGACTCTTAGGGCCAGGCCCAGAACCAACATCGTGTCAATTCTGCCACACTGTATGGTCATAGCAAATTACAAGACCAGCCCAGACTCAGGAGAAGGAGAATAGACTTCATCTCTTTTTATTTTTTTAAACATTTTTTTTTTTTAATAGAGCTTGATGGTGGGAGGTGGGGGTGCGGCACAGGGGGAGAGAGAGAGAATTTTAAGCAGCCTCCGTGCTCAGCACGGATCCCCGTGACCCTGGGATCATGACCTGAGCTGAAATCAAGAGTTGGACGCTTAACCGATTGAGCCACCCAGATGCCCTAGACTTCATCTCTTGATAGGAGAAAAGACATTTGTGTTGGGAGAAATCATTGGTAGCTATCTTTGGAGACTGCCACAAAGATTTCAAAATTACAGCCTCTGAGCCTCTAGTGGATATGAAGGTTTTAGGATTGCATGCAGTTGGTCTTAATGGGAGTACTCATTCCCAGCAGTATGAGGGAAGTATGTTTACAAACTGTTGGCTTCAGTGCAATACCACTTGAGCAGCTCCTGCAAGGGAGGGGAAAGCCATGACAGAAAAGGGTGTTTTTGCTGCAGATTATTTTGTATTAAACTCAGGGCCAAGAGGCATCTTATTGATAGTTTTTCTTGAGGACATTATGTTTTTAATCTCAAAAACTCTTCTGCGCTTTACCTAATTTTTCTACTCTTTTCAAGTTTTGTCCAAATTCTTCCAGATTTGAGGGGAGGGGTAACCTTTTTGTTTCTAATTCTCACCTATATTCTGCTGAATCTTTTCCCAAATAAGAGTTATTTTATGGGCATCTGGATGTCTCAGTCAGTTAAGCATCTGATTCTTGATTACCGCTCATGTCATGACCTCATGATAGTGAGCTGAGCACAGAACCCACCCTCTCCTTCTTCTCTTTCCCTACTTGAGTGCATGTGCTCTCTCTCTCTCTCTGTCTCTCTCTCTTTCTCTCTCTGTGTCTCTCAAAAAGTAAAAATAAATTTAAAAAACAGTTATTTTAGAGTGGGATTTAGTACTTTGCTCATCTCTTTTGAATAATGAAGTATGAATTGTGCTCCAGAAATCACAGACAGATCTGGAGCATTGTATATTGTCCTTCACATGCACTGACCATTAGCAGTAGGTCGTGCACCTGGAAATCTTCTCTCACTAATAGGAACGACTTTTCACTGAACTAGTCATCTTGTTCCCTGTGACTAAGTACGTGCATTTGAAATGTAGCCAGCTCTGGTTAGAAAGGCTATCTTGAACATTGGACCGACTACAATAACTCTCCTTCCTGGAACTGAGTCCATAACTTTAGCCTCAGTCTCTCTGTGCCTCAGTTTCCTCATCTGTGAATTGATATGCTATTATTATTATGTTACTTTATAGTAAGTTGATAATTGAGGTAATTCTTAGAAAGCACTTGCAATGGTGTTTGGTACCTAGTAAGTGTTCAATAAATCCATGTTTTTGTTCTTATAAACAGGCTTCCAGTGAATATCCTACAATTTTGATGAGGTATGGTCAGGATCAGAAGGATAGAAATCTAGGGGTGCCTGGGTGGCTCAGTTGGTTGAGCGTCCGACTTCAGCTGAGGTCATGATCTCACTGTCTGTGAGTTTGAGCCCCGCGTCAGACTCTGTGCTGACAGCTCAGAGCCTGGAGCCTGTTTCAGATTCTGTGTCTCCCTCTATCTCTGCTCCTCCCCCACTCATGCTCTGTCTCTCTCTCTCTCTCTCTGTCAAAAATAAATAAACATTAAAAATATTTTTTTTTAATTAAAAAAAAAAAAAAAGAATTAATGTCTTTCTATCTTTGCCAAACCTGTGATTTGTTGTTCACGAGTCAGGCTGTCACCTCCACTGCTGTTTCCCTCTGGAGAGCCCACCTCAGCTCCACTTCTGTGCAGCCCTCCCACATGTGCATCTTCATTGTCAGGTGTTGCATTCTCTTGGAAACTTGGCTTCTCCTTTCTTGGTAGCCATTGACAAATAACCCCAGTTCTGCTTCTGCCCTTGAGCTTCCTCACACATGTCAAACCCAGGGAAAAGGTCACCATAACTTTCTCAGCTGTTGTTAGCAATAATTCCAGAATGACTGCAGACCTACGGTGGTAATTTTATGAATAAGTTCTCTTGTCTTCCTCATTTTCCTCAGATGAGAGACTGTTATTTTTTAGGTCAGTTTCAAAGCTTCACTCTCTCAGAAAAGCCCTGGATGACAAAGTCCTTTCTGAGGAAGGAAAGCAAAGCAAAACCCCAGAAACCTCTGAGCCAGATGGCCCATTCTTCCTTTTTGCTCATGTGGTGTAGAGAAGACAAATGGTATCTCTTTGACTAGATATGTCATTAGGGCTAAGAATGGACACCATGCAGAGCACTCCTAAGTAATTACCAGTCATTATGCCTCAAGCAGTTTTGTGTTCTTTCATTTCCTATTTTAATATTCCTATCTATAGAATTTTGCTTTTATCTAGCAATCAACTAATCCTTTATGTAGTATTTGCTAATATCTGAAGAATTACCCCATCCCATTTTAATAAGAAGATCCCTTTTACTTTCTTATTTATTTTTTTAATGTTTATTTTGGAGAGAGAAAAAGAGAGAGAGCACACATGAGTAGGGGAGGGGCAGAGAGAGAGGAAGACACAGAATCTGAAACAGGCTCCAGGCTCTGAGCCGTCAGTACAGAGCCCGACGTGGAGCTTGAACCCATGAACTATGAGATCATGACCTGAGCTGAAGTCGAATGCCCAACCGACTGAGCCACCCAGGCGCCCCAAGAAGATTCCTTTTAAGTGAAAATGCCCATTCAAGGCTGAAAGGAATGATTCCCAAATGATGACATTTTGAGTACAATGAGTGAAATATTATACTCATTGTGAGGTAAAGTCTTTTATTACAGTGTAAAAAAAGATTAAATAATTAAGATTTTCAGGTACACATACATCATTAATAGATGAACAAACATTAAAAACACATGAATGGAATGTTTACATTGTAAATAAGCTAATATACAAGTGTTTATGGGATGTATAGAAATGAGTTTTTATATGAATGAAAGTGTATAATAATTTCGTGTTCAGGCAGGATGTTATATCTGTTCTGCTAAGTCAGGACAAACTTTATGGTGAATACCATATACCTAAACTTTTTCTTACTGTTGAACATTAACATTGCAAGAGTGGACAGTAAGCAAAAATCCAGGCCTAACTAGTTTGTGGGTAAATGACCTTGATAGTACATATAAATGCCCCACTTCTTAGTTTAATTAATTCTTCTTAGATGTTTTTTTTACAACTGGAATAACACTGAATTCGACACTACTGACAATTCACAAAAGACTGAAGATAACTAATGAATATAAAAATGATTCAACCTCATCAAAAGGTGAAGAAATATAAATTAAAACTATAGTTACATACCACTTTTGGTCTATCAATTGAGCCTTTTTTTTTTTTTTTTTAAATCCTAACCATCATTGTACCAGGCAAGGTGTTGGTTGCTTGATGGAAGTATAAGCTGGTCCAACCAAGTTAGCAGACTTTAAAACATTAATATTTGGATATTTATGTACTAGGATATTTATTTTAGTATATTTCAATAGCAAACGATTAGAAACAACTTCAATGCCCATCAGTAAGGTAATAGATAATCAAATGATGGTACACATGTCAGTATAGCTTTTAAAAATTATGGTTTCAAGTATCATATTCTATATTTGGAAAACATTTGTGATACAATGCTAAATTTAAAAGACAATACAAAATTAGAATGAAAATATTCCAATTACTTAAATCTATAGAAAAAAGACTGGACAGAAATTGTAGGTTTTCTCTGGGTATGTGATTATGGCTTTGTTTTTCTTCTTTGTACTTATTTCCTAAGCTTTCTTCATAAGCTTATTTTGCTTTTACATCAGAAAAAAAATTGTTTTAATTGACAATTTGAAATATAAGATTTACTAATCAGTTAAGAATTACACTTTGACCATGTAATTAAGTTATTGTTACTGTTTTCTCTCTTTCTAACAAAAAGAGACTCTTTATCCTCTCCATTAAATCCAATGACACAATTCTTTCTCTTCTTACCTCACTAAAAATTCAAACCCGAAGTAAACAAGGTAAAGCACCTATGTCATGCTCAGAACTTCCGTGGTAGTGGTTGGTAATTCTTTCCCTTTGCTCACCTTTAGTTAGTGTATCTTTATTTACACATAGTAGTTCTCACTATGATTCTGTTTTAGAACCAATTGATGTACTTTTCAAATGCTACTCAGTTATATTTCACTTTACTAAGAGCTATACATGTTTTAGTTTTTCGCTTTTCTCTGTCTGGTCTCAATATATTTATGGTATCACCTTTTCACAAATCATTTTTCCTAAATAGAAAAACATGTCATGCTCATTATAAACAATTCTAATATAGAAATGTGTAAACTAGTCAGGGCGCCTGGGTGGCTCAGTCAGTTAAGCCTCCAACTTCAGCTCAGGTCATGATCAAATGGTTTGTGAGTTCGAGCCCCATGTTGGGCTCTCTGCTGACAGCTCAGAGCCTAGAGCCTGCTTTGGATTTTGTGTCCCCTTCTCTCTCTACTCCTCCCCTGCTCACTCTCTTTCTCTGTCTCAAAAATGAATAAACATTAAAAAAAGAGAAGAAAAGAAATGTGTAAAGTAGAAAATGAAACTTTCCCGTAGCACCTCCCATTCTCCGAGATAACCATTGATGACTTTTTAGATTTTAGTATGCCATGTGCTAGATATATTTAAGAGTCACATGCATTTATTTGTTTGTTTGTTTTTGTAATGAAAATAAGATAATATAAATACCCCTACAACTTGTATATTTCACTTAATACTTTTATCTAGGACATATTTATCCACTCATGTATATATATTTCTTTTTTTTTTAACAGCTATAAAATATTTTATAGTATGGTTATACTATGATTTAAGCAACTCTTCTATTGACATTCAGGGTTTTTTTGCCCATTTTTTACAATTGCAAAAAATGCTGCAATGAACATTTTTTTCTATATATTTTTGTGTACTTGTATAAGAATCTCTGCAGGATTAATTCTTAAAAACATATTGCTAGGTTAAAGGGTATACACATTTAAATTTTAATAAGTGCAGTTACCTTGCCCTTTTACAAGGCCTACTTATACTTCCATCAGTATTATATAAGACGCTGTTACTAACACATGGCATTCTCAATCTTTCCGGTCTTTGCCAATCTGACAGGGGAAAGTAGTGCTAATTGTTGCTTAGTTTGCATTTCTCTATTCATTAGCTAGGTTGGATGTGTTATTTATATACTTTTTGGTCATTTATGTTTCTTCTTTAAGTTTGCTCTTTTTTTTTTATTGGACTGTTCATTATTTTCTCATTGGCTTGTACATGTTCTGGATCATCTTGACCATCTTATGATTTCTGGGGTTTAGGAGCCAAGTGAGAAGAAGGTACCTCTGGACATGTCATTGTTCCTCAAGCTCCAGAAGCGGGTCACAGAGCTGGAGCAGGAGAAGCAGGTGATGCAGGATGAGCTGGACCGCAAGGAGGAGCAGGTGCTCCGCAGCAAAGCAAAGGTGTGCAGTGCTCCTGCAGCCCAGGGCTAAGGGCAAATTGAGCTCTGAGCCTGGGACTTTATGTGCAAGTCTGCAATCTCTTCTTTAATGGAAACCCTGCCCAGAAGTACTTTATCTAAGCAGAATTTGGTTCATTTAGTGAGGGCTCAACTCTCCTCACTATTTTCTGTGGAGCAAGGAAATATTCTGGGTAAAAATGTGACAATTAAAATATAACTACTTATTTATAAAGTTTTTAACTTTACATTTTCCCTAGGAAGAAGAAAGACCACAAATTAGAGGCGCAGAACTGGAATATGAGTCACTCAAGGTAATGGGAAGTTACTGCTCAAGGCTTTGAATATCTTGTTTTGGCAAGTAATCTGCTCAGAGCTTCTGTTTTTCTTAGAGAATGTCCTTAAGGGCACCAGAAGTCCTAGCTTCAACCTTATTCAGGCCTTACTTCTAGCCTTGTGTTGTTTCTTTTTGTAGATTCTATTTCACATAAGCTAGAATTGAGTCCAAGCAGATCAGGAGCAGTAGCTGCCATTTGAGGCTATGGATTCTAGCATCAGACTGCGTGGGTTCAAATGCCAGATCTGCCACTATATGGCTGTGTATAAGTGATGTATCTTTTCTGTGCCTCACTTTTCTCATCTATAAAATGGAGATAATGGTAATATTTATATTATAAGACTGTCTGAAGATTATGTGAAGTAATCCAGTAAACTGCTTAGGATAATGCCCAGCACATAGTAAGTACCCAGTGAATGTTGGTTGCTATCATTACTATCATCATTTTTAAATGCCTATACTTTATGTATTAGCTCTAATTCTTACAGTAATCTTAGAGCTAATATGTACTTTAGTATGAAAAGTATATATTATGTAAAGTACATATTAGCTCTAATTCTTAGAATAATACTGCAAGTGAGTATTTTAGTTCCCATTTTACAGATGAGAAAATTGAGGCTAAGAGATATAAATAACTTCCCTGAGATCACCCCACTAGAAACCAACAGGAACAGGATTTGAACATAGTTATCTTTGGCTCCAAATTCCGTACTCTAACCACCAAACCCCACTGAAACTACGTATTTGTAGAGGAAGATAACTAGGTATTAGTTTGCTAGGTATTACAGTAGAAACATATTCTGTTTTATTTTTTAGAAACTGTTGCGAGAAGGAAAATGAAGGTAAAGAATTGTCTTCTTAATGGTTAAAGGCAATGTCTATCTAGCAGGCACTGTGTGTCCCAGAGCAGTTGAACACAAGAAAAGGCTCTGATTAAGAAGGAACAGGAGTTCTTAAAATACAAAGCATCTTGGGTAACCCAAGAGTTGAGATTTAAAACAAACAAGAGCGTATTTCTTGATAGAGGATAGATTGTACTTGGAGAGCCTGGCTGACTTAGTCGGCGAAGCCTGCGACTCTTGATCTTAGGGTCATAAGTTCGAGCCCCACAGTGGGGCTTTAATTAATTAAATTTACTTTACAGAGTTTACTTTAATTAATTAAAATTAATTAAATTAAATTAAAATCAGGGTAGGTTGTACTTCACTCAGCTCCTTCCTTTGCTTTCCAGAATCAGAACCTTGTTAGCCCTGTGAAGTTTGGGCTATCAGGCTATCAGCTATCAAAACACCCCTAGCTTTAACATTTTTTCTAGGTTATTAATCAGGTTATTAGTCTTAAATTTCTTTTTCTCAGACATTTTCTGCCTATGTTTATTTTTTACTGTTTTCTCCTCTTGTAAACTATATTCTAGAATAGTTAGAAAACTATAGCAAGGTTTATGATTATAACCAAAGCTAAGAATTAGAAAAGCCACAAAATAGCATAAGGAAACACATTATTTTAAAGCCTTTATATGTATTTGAGAATTCCTAGGGTCTCCCTAAACTGTCCTGAGGGTTTTTGCATTATTGTTTTTTTCAGTAATATTACTTCAATCTGGTCCTGATACGTTATTTCCTAATACTGTGATGTGGAACATAATTTACATTAGTAAGACCTGTCCTTTGTGGATTTGCAACTTCCTACAGCCCAGAACTGGTAGCTACTGCTTCCTTTTGAGGCTGCACATCTAGGTGTAGAGAATCCCTGCCCAGCCCACAGTTTCTTTAGTAGCCCTCCCCTTGAAGGCAGTTAGAGTTCTTCCACTGACCTTTAATAAACACTTTACTGATAATACCTCATATTTGCTTTACAGTTTGAAAAGTTTTTCCTACACTTTATCTTAGTCATTGTCACAACTTCTCAGATAAGGTATTTCCTTTTTAAAGGATGCTTAGAACATTTAAGAGATTTGCTATCAGGTGGGTAGAATCTGATCTTGAATACCAGACAGTAGGAAACTTTCTAAATACCCTAGATTCGTAGCATCATTTGTTTGAAAATTAATTCTTACCAAAAAAATGTAGTATTTTAAAATACCCTGAAGAGTAGGTGATGGGCATTGAAGAGAGCATCTTTTGGGATGAGCACTGGATATTGTATGGAAACCAATTTGACAATAAATTTCATATATAAAAAATAAATAATAAATAAATAAGCAAACGTTAAAAAAATAAAATAAAATACCCTGAAGAACCCTTTTGCCCTTTCTAAATTATAAAATGAATAAATCTACTGTTCCTTCAGTAATAGCACTACTTGTGACAGTACTTATGTTTTCAAAGAGAAAAAAGGGTGGCAGCAAAGAGTCATCTCTATTATCCTGACTCTTTTGCCTTTTGTACCCTTTGTCTAAAGGACTAACTCACAATATGGGTCATATAAGACAAGGATCATATGGGATGGGATGGCACAGGCCCATGGAAAGTAGGATTGTCATCTCCAGATCACACAAAAATGGACAAATAAAGACATTCTGTGGTATGTTAAAAATGGGGCCCAGATCATAAAGTTCCCAGGGATTAGCTTGGTATTTCTCAAAATGTGCTCCCTGGGCCAGCAGCATCAACATCACCTGGTGACTTGTTGGAGGTGCATATTTGTGGATCTCACACCCCAGGGGTGTGAATCAGAAACCCCAAGGGTGAGGCCACACAATCTGTTCTTTAGGTGATTCTGATGCACTGTAAGGTTTGGGAAGCACAGCATCAGATCTTAGTGTCCAAGTAAAGACATTCATATTTTCTCTTGTAGAAAGGAGCAATATGAATCTGATTACCAGGTGATGGGAGACTGGGGATAGGAAGGCTCATTCATTTTCACTTAAGAATAGATTACATCATGAAAGAAAGCATTATATATTCTATAGTAGAAAAAAAAGACTATAAATTGTTTTACTGTAACATGTTGACAGGTTTGGTATGGTGCTACAAACCCAAGGTAGCTGCTCTGGAAGAAACAATAAAATATTTTGTCTTTGACACCCAGAACTGTCTCATTTCCACTGTCGTAAGGCCTTATGTGATGTGCTAAACAAGGCAGCATGGTGCTTTCAAATACCTGTCTGCTTTACTCTTTCCCAGCCAGTATCCTGAGACATTTGTATTTCAGTGTCAGAACGCTACTCTGGGCTGCCATTGCCATTGTTTGAGTGTGCAGAGGGCAATGCTAACTGGTAGCATGGGGATGGCTGGTAGTATGTGAAAGTATGGAGGGGGTAAAGGATGAGTGTGGCCATCTGGATGGTGGAAGGAAGAGGTGACCCATCCCTTCCTCCCACCCTCCCAGGACTTCTGCCAGCAACTTCACAAGCCTGTTACACACATGTCAGTGAAGTTTGAAAAATACACTATTTGTTGTCATCAAAGCAGTGAATGGAATTTTGTTAGTTTAAATGATATGGTAATTTCTTTTATTAGAAGTTGAAAGTCTAAGATTTCAATGCTCTTTCCATTCTGCTTTACAAAGGAAATAAGAGGATGCTACTTAAGATTTCAGGGTTCTATTCATCTGAACCTTCTGTGAGCAGGAGTACTGCTGGGAACAGGGCCAGCCCAGGCTTCTGAAGGCTCTGTGGCACTCCCAGGTCAAAGCCCAGCGGCAGGAGCCCAGCCCTGTCTCTGGAACAGAGCCTGCCCACTTCCTGCAGGCACACTCCCACTGCAGCCCTGAGCTCCCACCAGCCCGTGTCCCGTGTCCCCAGTCCTCAGCTAACCCCACCAGGCCCCAATTCATTGGAAATAACCTGACCAGCTGCACCCTCATACCTGCCTTTATATTTACCTGCGAACAAAACCTGGGCTCTAAGAGGACTGGACTAAACTCACCCCTTGGGGCTCAGCAATCCCTCCAAGCCTGTGAACACTCCCTAGGCAGGCCCGGAATAAATGTGACTCTGGAATATGGTTTGATGAAGCAAACTACCATTCACCTTGCTAAATCCCTTTTGATGTCAGCTTTCTTAATTTGAAGAACAGAGTTCCCAGTAGAGCCTGGGAAGCCATTCACTAGGGTAACTCTTACAGTCTTTTCCAGCACAATTCTACCATCTTGGGCGAAGAGAGAATTCCAGTGTAAAGTTGAGGATAACAGCAATGAACTATTCTTTGTCTCTTCATACAGCGCCAAGAGCTTGAATCAGAAAACAAAAAACTGAAAAATGAGCTAAATGAGTTACGCAAGGCACTTAGTGAGAAAAGTGCCCCAGAGGTGACCGCTCCAGGTGCACCAGCCTACCGTGTCCTCATGGAGCAGCTGACCTCTGTGAGTGAGGAGCTCGATGTCCGCAAGGAGGAAGTCCTCATCTTGAGATCTCAGCTGGTGAGCCAGAAGGAGGCTATCCAACCCAAGGTAAGCATGAGCAAGTGACCAAAGTGGATGTCTGGGAACAAGCCTCTTTCTTTCTATCCTTTTCCTCCAGTTTATAATGAAGCAAACACTTAGGAGCATTTTTAGTCTAATTAGCATTTAGTCTAAAGGATGTTGTCATTTTTTTAAAAATCTAAATGTTGCTTTAAAACTGTTGAAAATGCCAATTAAAGTGAGCAAAAAATAAATGAAATCCCAAGTGATCTTCCAAGTTTCATTTCTCATAAGCAAAGGGCTTTTAAAATTAATCTTGAAGTAGTAATCTGGCCATGATAAATGTTGATCAGAAGTAAAATTTGGAGTGCCTGGCTGGCTCAGTCAGAAGAGCATGTGACTCTTGGTTTCAGGTTCGTGAGTTTAAGCCCCATGCTGGGTGTACAGATTACTTAAATGAATAAATAAGAAATAAGATTTTACTCTTTTTTTTAAGTACATAAATCCATAAATTGTCTTGCTGTGGGAAGGTATTAAATATGAATTTAAAATTAGTTGAAAATTAGTTTAAAATTGTTGAAAATCGCCCTTTTAACTGGAAAGATAACATATAAAAGGCTTAGAAATGAGATCATTGAGTAGAAGTTCCATGGAGATGATTTCTGCTCACTTCAGGGAATTCTGTCTAATAGGGTGAGCTGTCCCAAACCGGGGGCTGGGCGGGGGGGGGGGGGGGGGGGGGATGGGTGGCAGGTGAGAGGGGCTGCGTGTAGTGATTCCACAGAAAGGACCCATGCCAGAGGGTATACATGGCCCTTCAAAGTCATTGCTGTGAAGCCTCAGGTAATTTGAGACCCAGTGCTGTCATGTGTTGGTGAAAGATGGGCCTTTTTGTCATTTGCCATCAGAGGGACTCTGGGTAATCATCTTAAAACCTAGCCTGTGTCCCTGCCCATGTTCATGCAGCAAACAAAATGTTACCAAGAATTAGACAATCAAGTAATCCAGCTACATGACATACCATATAATAAATTAACTGGAAGATCTCAGAGTAATGGTAGTTCTGCATGGTGGTTAAAATACTGACTCTGGCACATAACATTTGGGTTTAAGAAAGGCAGATCGTACCTGAGAGATCAACACTGATCCAGAAAATATCAAATTCTGAAAACAAGATATTTGTGACCAAATAATTTGGGAGGGAAAAAACATCCCAGCCATAAATAGAGTTATATAAAGAAATGGGCTTTCTTATTTTACAACAAATCACAAACCATTCAGTCTGAAATGAGAAGATCCTGACAG
This sequence comes from Panthera onca, assembly GCF_046562875.1. Taxonomy (NCBI): domain Eukaryota; kingdom Metazoa; phylum Chordata; class Mammalia; order Carnivora; family Felidae; genus Panthera; species Panthera onca. The sequence continues at coordinate 51,790,393 of NC_138344.1, forward strand.
GGGAATCTTTCCTTTGACCTGGCCCTATACGTCTCACCTTCTCTGTGTCAGTTTGGTTCCCATGACTACCACTGTGGTTGGGCCTTGAGATACAAGCCTGTCTCTGCACACTAGCTGGAGCAGAGTCCAAAATCACAACTCCTCTCTCTAGTTCTTTGGTGACAAAGTGGTATTCTAACAAGAAACTTTAGCTAAAGTTAAGGGAAAGGAAAAGAAAAATGAACCAAGGGACATGAAAACAACCTAGCTAACAGAGCACATAGTTCTGGTATCACACATCCTCACTTACCCAGCTCACAACTACTCTCTAGCCCCTAATGGGATGGCCCTGTCTCCAACTCTCAGGCCCCTGCTCTCCAATTCCCAGCCTACACATGGCAGCAGCTTCTTCTTTGTTTAGAAAAATGCCTGTGACACAGATAAAGACTTTTCAAACCCATGGCTGTCGCACTCAGTTTCCAGTTGCAGAGACTCATTTCACAACTCCTTTGCAGGGCAGTAGTGAGTGACATCCAGTGAGCTAGGTGATAATCCAGCCCAGCCATGTCTAGTTTATCTGCTTCACCCCCAAGTATTCTGGGAGGCTTCACTTGGACGAATGACTCCTATCAGAGCATTACCATAACTCTCACAGACCTAGGATAAGAATTTCACCCCTACACATTAACAGGAGGGTCATTTTCTCACATACTCACAAATGCCCTACAATTAGAAAAACCAAAACAACTCAAATAGGATTTCAAGCAGTTTTTCCTGAGAAGTGAGAACTATCACATATGTATATGCTAATGTCCACCTCATGCCAGTTCCATGAATACTAATTTATTTACAGAGTTGGTTTTAGGAGAGACAACTCATGGGTTTATTTTACAGTTAGCTTTGCTCTGTTATGATGGTGCTCATTGATGGGGTTTATTTATGGAACTAAGGGCTTATTGTTTTCTCCATTTGTTCTTTGTGCTTGCTGGCTTGTGATTTTCAGGATGACAAGGTAATTACAAAATTAAAAAAAAATTTAATAAATACCTTATTTGACCCTAAGTTTTATTTCCCCAATATATGCAATTAATGCTTCTGGCCACCAAGTCTGTTTTGATATTTACAAATTAATTTTCTATTTGACCCTTACATGTGTGAGAAGTCAGTGGAAAAATGATGTAGTAGGCTCCAGTCTGGACAACAGAGAGGTCTCCGCGGCTTCTAATTCAGAGTCGGCTCTCTGACTCACTATAGTAGTTATGGTAGGCCATCCACAAGCATGGGGGCTTGGGATGGGAGTCCTGTAACTTGGAGCACACCGAAAAGCTCAGTGTGTCCTGCACTCTTGTCTCGAAGCTCTCGGTTTGTTGGCCAAGGGTGAGAAAGAGCCTCAGGAATGGAGTACAGCCTTCCTGGGAAGGGTAGGATTTTCCTACATGGTGCAACCCTTTCTGAACTTCCGGTCACTGGCTTGAGGGGAGACAAACTTTGAGCAGTGAGTCAGGGATTTCCTAACACTTGTGGTCCAAGTCTGATCCCATGCCCCAACCACCACTTCTTAGCTAAGATGGACCAGCTGAGGGAAGGACTGGCTGCTTACTACCAGGAAAGCAGCCTATCAAGAAGTTTATCTTTCCTTTACATTAGTTAATAGGATCAAGTTACCTAATTTACTGAAAGTTTAAAACTACATCATATAGGTGTTCAGATATCAGAGAAAACATGTAGCGTCATTTAATATAGGGATTGGGTCTTTCAGAGTTGCTACCTAAATGTCAAAAATCTGAGTACAGCCCTTTGTAGAATAGAAAAATTTTCTTTCAGGGAAAGAGAAAAAAAGTTTTCTATGAAATATGTACTAAAATATTTAGAAATAATAGCTAAAGAAATGCTCTATGTGGTATTTATGGGAAAGATTTTTAAAATTCAGTAAAACATAAGCTCTTGTTAAAGTTCTTATCAGATTATATTTGGTCTTCTCTGAGGATGCATTTATAAACTTACAAAAAAGACAGCATTAGGAGGAAAGTAGGATTTTTTTGAAGTATGTTTCTTAGCAAGATCTGGTCTTGAACTTAGAACTGGTCTCTAAGATCATGGTATTCGAAATGTATTCTATTAAGTCCACTTCATTGGGAGACCTTGCTTTAGAGCAAACATTGACTAACAGATCAGACATATACTATTTAGACCAATAGGATGGTCCCCTCTGTTCTAAAGTGTATTATTCTCTAGAAGCCAGAGAACAATAGTTCTTAGTCTATTCTTGCCCTGATTTAGGAGAGACAGAGAGTAGCCAAGTAGAAGCAAGATGTGGAAATTGCATTGGTTGTCAGACAGATTAGACTAAAAAGGAAAAATAAAAAATGAATTAAAAATGTTGGCAGAAAAGTGCTTTTTATACAAAATCATTAGTAATGCTGACCTGCTAGATATGTATTTCAAAAACTTATGTACCATACTATAATGTAACAGACAGAAAAAGAGTTAGTTGAATAACAGCAGATGGTAGATATTTACAGGGAGCTAAATCATTCCCATTTATATATATTTAAATATGTGAGAAAAAACTTCTAATTTTACTAAAGCGTATCATCCACTTTTTTGTACTGAGCTTTTAATGGAAAGATGAGGTTTATGTCAAACTTTACAGTGTTTTACTGGGGCATTTATTTTATTATAACTAGATGGCAAGTAGTAGAAAGAATAGTTTTGGTCTTTGTCCATTCAGTGTTGCTTGGTGTTTTTACCTAGTTATTGTTGTAATACTTTATGTATACTTGGAAATATATCTATATCTTTATATATTAAGTATACATATACTTAATATATATATACACACTTTGAAATATATATATTTGTGTTATTATATAGCATTAGAACAATTATCAGGCAAGGACACTAAAGAGCTATTTAATGAAATATATATATATATACACACACACACATATATATATTTTTACACATCATGTAAAATACACACAGCCCATCAGTGATTTTATTTACAGGACACTGGTGCTCTAGACTCTCACCACCTTTGTAGTAGAGCAATAGGGATTTTCAAGAGAGGGACTGAAGGTGTCTCTTGCTCTTAGCTACCTGTGCCAGACCCTCCTCTGTAGTTGCACGGGGCCAGGCCTGGCACTCTGGTGGGACCAGGAGCTCTGGGGGAACACATAAATCCTCTCTTCTGGAGGAAAGAGCAATGTTGTGTGTGGTCTAAAGCTTTTGAATTGACTGTTAATGTGGAAATGTGTCATTTCCCCCTTCAGAATACAATGACAGATTCCACAATACTTTTGGAAGATGTGCAAAAAATGAAAGATAAAGGTGAAATAGCACAAGCATACATTGGTTTGAAAGAAACAAACAGGTAAGCCTATTTTCTTTTTATTCATTTTGGTTTAATCATAGTCATGTGTATCTTTGTCTTTAAGCCAGTCTTTTGTACAGTAAGTCAAAGTGTTTATATAGACATCATCTGACCTTTATTAGACACCATCTGACCTTCAGAGGGAATTCAAGGTTTCTAATAAATTCCTCATTAAAATCTCACTTATAATATTGAGGTAGCATTATTGATGAGAGGGATCAAGGGGAATGAATGTTCTTTACATCAAGGGATGATATTTCTGTATTATTTAGGGTCTTAGCCTTGAGAGGAAAACCAATTGCTCACTGTTGGACTGTCTTGGGTAGTCACTTTCATATTTTGTGCAGGATGGTTGGTTATTTGTAAAGGTTTATAGGGGCAACTTTAGCTTTCGGTAATTGAAATTCAGAGTGGAGAGAAGTGAGGAAGTATCTGGAATCATATCAGTGTTGGCCATATCATTCTACAAGAGTACTTGGATGGGACCCTGATATTTAAGACCAAGTATTTGTCACATTTCCTAAGGTGTTTTGAGAAAATCCTAACTCTGATTTTATCTTATTTACCACAAACACAAGTGAAGTTATAGATGGCACTTAGCACCAAGAGCTTTGGGTAGTCTGACTGAAGGTACAGGATTTGCACAGCCACTAAATGATGAAACTTTACTAAAGACTTCCCCTGTAGCTGAGGTTATCACAGAGTGAAGTCTCATCTCTGCAATTCCTTCAGCCTTCCTACCACCCCCACTTCCCAACAGAGCCTCTTTGCCTTTGAACTCTGAACTTACAGGCTACATGCTTAACATGGCCCGTGATGATCACAGAGAAAGATGATTCTGGGGATTTGTGTTACAAGTGTGCAGTCTAAGTCTCCTGCTGTGTCATATCAGGGCTAGTATACAGAAATACTTTACAGACTAAAGAATATTGCCATACAAAATTTAAGGTACTATTCTTGTTTTATGGGTAAGAATGGAGAATGCTTAAAAAGTATTGGATTAAACTTAAATTTTAATTTATGACATAAAGTATAAGCATAACTTCTATGTAAGAATGTGTTAGTATAGAAAGAGCTATATTACACTGTCCACCCATCCACTCTGCTATTCAATCACCAAATATGTATTGCATGCCAGTTTCATGTTAGGCCTTGTGTCACACACTGGGAATATAGCAGTAAGGAAGATAAATGTAGTTCTTGCTTTCACAGAGTTTGTAGGCTGTTGGGGAGATAGCCAAGACAATATGGACATCACTCCAATGACAGTCAAAGTTGTTGAAATGTTTTAAGTAGGAGAATGATATGATATTGGAATTTTAGAAAGCTAGCCCTGGCTTTTATGTTAGAGAACAGATTATAGTAGAAAGAGATTGAAGGCATAAAGACTAGTTAGGAAGCTATTACTGTAATTAAATGACTGATTACAGTGACTATGATGTGATTGGTGGCAGTTGAGATTGAAAGGGGACACTTTGAAAGATACATAAGATGAAGTCAGTAAATCTTGTGGCTTGGATGTGTGGGTGAGGGATAGGGAATTATAGAGGGTGGCTGTCAAGTGTCTGCTTGGATACTTGGTTGGATGTGGTGATGCCATTTCATGATCCTGGGTCTGTGGTGTGGGGAAGTTCAGGGCGGAGATGACCAGCAGATTTATAAGTAATGAATTTAAAGAGCTAGGAAGACATCTAAGGAGAGAAATCCATAGGCAGTTGAAAATATAGATCTGGAATAGGAGAGGTATATAGACTGAGATACAAATTTTGAAGTCATCAGCATATAATAATATAATTGCGACCATGAAAGTGGATAAACTCTCCAAGGGGAGATGGTAAACAGAAGAGCATTCTCTGGCCTGTGCTTTATGTACACACCATATAAAGAGAAGTCTAGTAGGAAGAGTAAAAACCTGGACTCTGGAGTCAGATAGCCCTGGGCTCTGCTACTTGCCAGCTGTGTAACCTCCACAGGTATCTTATTTCTAAGACTCAGTGTCTCCCTTTGCAGTGTCGCAAATGATACATGATGGGTTACTAGGAGAACTAAATGAAATCATACACGTGGAAGGATGTAGGACAGTATCTGATGGCAAATACCCCAAAATATTATTTTTATACTCCAGGTAGAAAAAAACCTGTACTTGACTTTGTCATTATTATTTATTATTTATACATACTTTTATTAAAATGTGTCACATCTCTAAAAGAAAAGCAGTTTCTCCAGATCTTAACGTTAATTTTTGACACAAAAAATCTTTTTAAAAATCATGTCATAAAAGCTGAGAACTTTGGACATATACTTATTTATAAGTTACCCCTATAAGAATTTCTTAAGACAGTTTTAAAAATAGGAAAGCAGATTTTATTAAGTGAAAACCAGTTTCTACTTAGAAGACTTAAAGCTTCATTCATTTTGAAATGGATTGTGAAGATTGCCCCATGAAGACAGTAGCTGAAGTTTTTGTTCTATGTGTGTGTGATTGTCATGCTTGGTCTCTAATATAATATGTGACATATAAGATCACTCTGCTAGCTGAATAAAATGTTAAAAACAGAACCTCTTTCTCACCTTTTCATTCATTTCAGATTTTGCAGAAAAAGTACTTCTCACTCCTTGATTATATTTTGTTTTACTTTCTACCCATTGACATGTGATGTTACATGTTACCCATTTTTTAAAAAATTAACCAAAAATAATTTTTGTGATAATGTCTTAAAGTCATTTGTAATTAATAAAAAAAGTCTCATTGACTTAATTAAATATTGGAATACCATGTGCTGCTCTTGTCCATCATCATCTCATGACCGTCCTGTATCCCTTTGTGTTTTGCATTGTTGTTCCTTTTGCATGGAAGATCACCTGCTATGGATTGCCATGAGTTGAATGAGGATGGAGAGCTGTGGCTGGTTTATGAAGGGTTAAAACAAGCCAACAGGTTATATTTGCCTCTTCAAAATGGAATGTTATTAATTTGTTGTTTCTCTTACTAACAGTGTCTTCCTGACTTTAACTTCTATGTTTCTTATACATTAATTGTCTTCCTGGGTAAATTTCAGCAAAACTTAGAACATTCAGCCAACACCTTCTTAAAAATCTTCTCCACTAAGGGATGCAATTAAAGCTGAAATGGATTGATAGTGAATATAGGAATTGCGGGCCATAAGTGAAGGATCTTTCTTTCACACACTAAAATTTGTGAATCTCCCAGTAGGAGTTGGAAAAAAGACAAAACCTTTCAACTAGAGCCCAAATTACCATGGGAGAGATTAATACCTATTACTTAGTGGTTTCTTGTTTGGAATAATGACTAATCTAAAGGACATAAGTACCTGTGGCAATGAGACTGTGCGGTCTTCTATATTAGTACCATGCTGCCTAACAGCAGTGTTGAGTGCATAATTTGGCCTTCTATGTGATTCTTGTGAAATTCAGATATGTGAGACCACAAATCAGGGGGGTCTCTTGCATTGCTGAAGTTCAAAATAATTACCTAAACTCAACACATTACATGTGTTTAGGGGAAAGCAAATAAAATTGAAACAACAGCAGCTTTCTAACATAGACATTCATCTGCTCTAGGGATATTTGTATTTTTAAAATCTCATAAAAATACCACGTTAGTAATTACATTTTTAAAATACTTAACTTCTTTTTCAAGGACTTCCTGTTTATTCTGCTTTGTTTGTTCTAACCACAAGCCATCATTATTAACTTTGTGGTGTTATTCAGATTCCTTTGAAATTTTATAATTACTAGATATTTTCAGTCTGTTGTTAACAATTTGCTTGCAATGGCATCACTAACTTTTGCCCAGCAGTTGATAACAAAGGGGATTAGGATAAAAGGACGTCATTTCTTTCTTTGTGTTAGTTAATTTGTAACCATAACTTGGTTCTGTGTTTGGAAAAGGGGTGGATGTAGGAGTGGGGGTGCATGGTAAATGGGGGGTGCTGATATTCTCACCACCAACACCCTGCTCTACTTACAGGCACAGCTGACTTGCATGCTTGCTCAGAGAATCAGTAACCACTTTGTTCATCCTATTAACATCTCTGTTCTAAAACCATGTCTTGTTAGGATTCTGTTATTGATATGGAAGTTTATGGGGGAGAGAGAAGATGACAAATTTAAAATGCATGTATATGAAGTTTTAGAACGATCTGCATTTGGGAAAATCTGTATATATTTCAGAGTCACACTCGAGCCTTTCTGTCCTTCAGAGATAAGAGTAGAAAGTAGAAATGGGACCCTGGGCACACTCTCTGCCTGAAATTAGTAACACTGAAATTCTTAAAGGCATATTTAATTAGATTGGAAGTTTGTAATCTTGCCCTCTGCAGTGTAGAGTTACTCTGTGACAAAGGTATTCTTTGCCAACTTAAATGCTAGTTTGTAAATGTTGTAAACCAGATTAAAGCTGTGTCTTTTAAATTGATTATTTTAGTCATCATTTCTTATAAACTTTTCAAAAGAGCTTAAACTTTTCTATTTGTTAGAGCCTTTGAAGATGATATATTTGTAGCAGGGTCCACAATTCAGAAAGACACAAATATGAGAGCGCTTGTTTCCGTTGCTGGCCCTTGTTTGAGCTTCTTGACTTGAATGAAATCAGAAGTTACACAAACATTAAAGATTCCCCACTCTTCCTGCCCTTGCAAGTGAGCACAAAGTGTCACACCCACCGAGCAGAGACTCAGGTGTCCTCTCCCTTTTCAACCTGTGTGGCTTCTCCTCAGGCTCCTGGAATCCCAGCTCCAGTCACAGAAGAGGAGCCACGAGAATGAGGCTGAAGCCCTGCGTGGAGAGATCCAGAGCCTGAAGGAGGAGAACAATCGGCAGCAGCAGCTGCTGGCGCAGAACCTGCAGCTGCCCCCGGAGGCCCGCATCGAGGCCAGCCTGCAACACGAGATCACCAGGTTGACCAACGAAAATTTGGTAAGGAGAGGCGCCCAGGTCCGTGCATTCTTAGTAGGCAGTGCTTGGCCCTCCAGCACGGTCCTAGTTTCTTTTTGATCAAACACATCCTTTTTGACTGGGAGAGACTCACTGCCTCACACATGATACCCTCTTTCTCTAGCAGAGATGGAGTAAGGAAAATGTGATTGTGTTGGTAGAAATGAAAAAGGCACGTGCACAGGTTGTGTTTCTACAGAAGGCTCTGGCGTGTCTGAGCATTCTTAGACCTAGCTTGGAGGGTCTGGGAGATATCCCCTGACTGTGTGCTGGGCTTTTGCTATCCTTGAGAACTCAGGTGACCTGCTTTCTCCACTTCAGCTTCAGACCCTGCCATTATAAGGAGGTTGTTATGTGGTTGTCACAGTAGAGACCAGGAACAAGCTCTTTTGACCTTTGGTCCCTAGGCAGCCACGAAGGCCATTCCTGCCTCCATCTCTAGCAGACAGGTGGGGTTGGAGTGACGGTCAGGAAAGGTGGTTGGCAGAACGAAGCAGGGGCTTTTGGTGGACATTGGATAGCGTCAGCATACCTGACCCCAGGTCAGGGTGCAGGGACATCAGGATTCAAGTTTATACATTTTTTATTCTAACAGAAGTGCAATGAATTTTTTTTTTTCTCTTGCCAGATTCTGAGTGCTGGCACAGAGTCCAAGTTATTTCTTATTCCTTTTTTTTCCTCTTTCTTTCTTTTACAGGAAATATTTTCTAAAATATTTCCGTCACAAAATAACTTATTACAGATTTTTTAAACCTACTTAAGTTTAATAAATATATTTATTAAATTAAAAGTCATTGAAAAGTTGTAGCTCCACATTTCTACATAAAATCTATATTGTAGTGTCAGCCTAGTTTTGAGAAAAGCTATTAAGAATTGGTAGTGACCGGTCTTTTTTGTTGTTGTTCAGGGTTTAATGACCTTTAATAAAAATAGTTTGGATTTTCTCTGCAGATTTAACAATCTGAATTACCACTCCAAAACTCCATTAGTGATCATTTATGTTACAAATAGTTTTCTAGTGTCATCTATTCACCCACCTTTTATTAAATTAGACACAAAACCTAAAAGTATTCTTCTCACTGTCTGTCCCTCTGAGGATAGCTTGCTGCATGAGGCTCTGTTGTGGGAATGGGAGAGGCAAGTGACAGCAGGTGTTGGACTCTTTCCAGAGTGACTGAAATATTACTAATTCGTGGGAGAAAGTATTCTGAATCATGGAATATTTTTTAAATGTCATTTTATTACTCTCAAGTGTATTGTTGCTTAAATTGAACTAACAGTGCTTGAATGCTTAAGTATTGATAAATATGCTAAATTATAATGATTCATCAGTGTATAAATTCTGTGCTTATGAATGATTATCTTAAAATACAAGGTGAAACCGTGAAATCAAGATGCTTCTGGATGGCACGTTCCCAGAGTCTTTTTTTTTTTTTTTTTTTTACTAAGTTGATTCACCATTTCTTTTGCAAGCTTGTCTGCAGGATGAATTTTCTTGGCAGTTTTTCATAGCTAATAGAAAAGTAAATCAAGCTTTCAAATTCTAAGGGGAAGAGACTAGTTAATGAGTTTCTCTGAGTTTTAGAAAAGCCTCCTCAAGTCAGCTGCTTCTCATACCTCACTCTGGAGAATGGTTTCAAACTTAAGTGTAGGGAATAATGCACTTTTCAAAACCATTATACAGTTTCTCATTCGTAATTGTGCATTTCTTTAGGAAACACTTGAGCAGAATAGTAAAGCAGCAGTGAGATCTAGGCTTAGTGTTCTTAGAAACCCGACCCTGCGTAACCCTCTTACCCACCTGCCTCCCAACACGAACACAAAGATGGCCTTTCTCCCTCCTCTTGGAAGCATACTCCACAGGCCTTCCCCATGCTGCCTTTCAGGGAAGGAGGGCACGCAGCTTCTCACCAGCCTTTACAACTTCAGACAAGAGTGCCACCTTGCCGTGATTCTCGCTTTCACTTCATTTGCCTTCTTGCCCTTGTCACTACTGCTGACAGTGGAAAAAAAAAAATAGAGCAACTTGTGAGCAGGTCTGAGGAGTGAAATAACAGCTTTATCTGAGGAATAATCGCCACTGCTCTGTTTACCTGCTAAATGATGATGCCTGAGCTGTGTCCTCTGAGCATGTGAAAATATATATGTATGTGTATATATATATATATATGCATATATATATATATATAATTAGAATCATCTATACTGGAAAGATCAGAAGGCAATGGCAGAGCCTTTCAAGAATATATACTTTAATTATTTGGGTTTTAAAAATATTTTTAAATTGATTTTGCTGAGAAGTTGAATTCCCCTCAAAGACACAGAGAAAAACAAATATCCATTGTGCCTGTTTTTTCAGTATTTTGAGGAATTATATGCAGATGACCCTAAGAAGTATCAATCATATCGGATTTCACTTTACAAGCGGATGATTGTATGTAAATTCGGAGTGCATTTCTGTTGTCTCCTTTGCTACTTGTAGCCTCTGTTATTGAACAGCACACTGCTGCCCGCCCCTCCTCAGGAATCTCTTCAAAAACCTTCACGAAACCTGTTTCTTCCCACAGCTGTCTCGTAGCCAGTGGTGTCACCTCTATCAGTGTCTTGCGTCCATTGTCACGTTGGATTTGTTATTAACACTAGGCTTACAGTGTGATGGAAGCAAAATGTGATTTGAAAGATAAAGTACAATCCAAGAAACACAAATGAACACTTTGAAATGTTAGCACCTGTTCCCTTTGACTCAATGGTCTACTATCTAAATCTGTGCTGTCTTAAACTGCAAAGGGAATGAGTATTTGTGTTTGTAAATACTTTTCTTCACCATAACCTGAATAATAACCACGGATATCACTGATTGACTTCTCCCCTAAGCTTCAAGTCTGCTGTTACCCATTTTCTTCTTACTTATTGATCTCTTAACTATGCCTGTGATCTGAGAATTCTGGATTAATTAGCCAGTCATCACAGACTTTTTTACCCCTTCCCCTTGAATGTACTGTGTTTTTTTTCTTTTCTTTTCTTTTTTTGGGGGGGCATGAAGCATTAGGAATTGCTCCCGTTTTTCTCTATGAGAAAAATTATATCACCTGTGAAATTTTACGTGTATGTTATGCCACATGCCACTCTTTATTCTTTCTCTGTGGTTATTTTTTCATCTTACCTTTTAATTCCCCAAACTTCTAAGTTATAGGACTAATTTTAGCATCTCCAAAGGGTGGGTCTCATAGAGACAGTGCTTCTCACACACAGGTGTCAAAAGCCCCAGCCTAAGTTCAACCATCCTTAAAACTTCCCACAGAACTTTTTGAGCATTCATCAAAATTTATTTTGCCTCTTCCCCCTTGAAAGAAAGCATTCCACTGGAAAAGCAGTACATTTTTTGAGCATTTAATTGTTTTACCTACATGGGGTCTACTGGAAAAGACTCCCCAGGGAGCCTGCTCTCCATCACGCTGTAAAGGATCTTATGGCAGTGTGTATTTTAACATTTGGCTTTTCTGGTAGCTGTATTTCCCATGCCTGCCAGTTTTAGCCAGGTGGTGGCTCCACCAGTGAGCTTTTCTGGAGCTTTTATGTAAAACTAACTGCTATTCCTGTGATTTTGTGTCTGCTTTCCTTCTCTGCCTTTTCGAAGGCCCATTTTGATTTTTCTGTTATATTTCTCATTTTAATCTTTAGGATTTGATGGAGCAACTTGAAAAACAAGACAAGACTGTTCGAAAACTGAAAAAACAACTGAAAGTATTTGCCAAAAAAATTGGTGAACTAGAAGGTATTTAAACATGATTTTATAACAGTTGCCAAATCTTGATTTTATATTTGTTATACTAGTGGTCTAACAGGTTTGCATGCAGTTATTAAGGATGGTATTAGACCAGCAAACTTGGCCTCCGTGGAGTGGAAATTTCCATTGCTAGGTAGGGAAAAATGTTCTTTTCATGGTAGTAGTAATTTGTGAAGAGCGAATTCATTCAACAAGCATCTAATGACTGTATTCTTTGCTCCAGACACTGTGCTTGGCAGTATAACATAGAGGTTAAGCGCATGGATTCTATAGCCAAGCTTCTTGGCATCAACTCCCAGCTCTTTTATTAGTCCTCTGATGTCGGGCAAGTTATTGAACCTCTCTATGCCTCAGTTTCCCCACTTGTTACATGGGAATTATCATGGCATCTATCTGACAGTTTGTGAAGATGAAATGAATTAATGTGTATAATGTATTTAGTGTATTTCCTGACACATAGCAAATGCTATATACAATTTTATTATTATTTTTACTGTTACTTCTAGTATTAGGGAAACTAAGATGAGTAAAATTAAGTCTGCATCTTCAAAGAATCTAATAGAGAAAATAAGAGAAGTAAATAAGGAAAAATGAATTATGATTATAAAGAAATAAAATTTCTTTAGGCGTTTCATGGTTTGTATATGACGATGGGAAAACACCTTGAAAAAATGATCAAATACAAGTTGTTATTATATACAAATGAATCTTGTCTTTTGGATCAGTATGCTTGTTCCTTCCCTAGGTATGTATCTAGGTGCCAGGGATATAGCAGTAAATGGAGGTAAAGCCAGGTTCTAAGCATATTCTAACAATGTTCTCGTTGTTCAAGAGATTTAGAGACCCTCTTTGGAATTGCCTTCAAACCTATGCGATTTTGACCAGAAATGATACTGTGCAGTCTGACTACCCATCTGTTCTCTCGGTGTCACTCTGCATAGTGTTTGCTTGGCTCAAAGGATGAAGAGTCCCCAACACTGGGAATGCTCAGAAGAGTCTACCATGTTAACTCTGTGTGGTTTTCCTTCTTTCAGCATTCCAGGTCTGTCCTGACTGTCCTTTCTGTTTGGTCTTCCTTCTTCTCTTGCTCAAGTCCCGGTCATCCTTTGAGACCAGAGTCAGATGTCACATCCCCAAGCGCAGCCTCTCCTGATCATGCAGGCAGGCTTTATGGCTCTGCCCTCTGTGTACCACGATGGCTCACATTTTTTGTGGTTTTCACAGTCGTACTTTTAGCAGTTTTCTGTTTAAATCACTGGCTTCCTCAATGGCCATGAGCTTCCTGAGCATAGGGACCACTTCTTATTTCTCCTTGTTTTCACAGCATTGAGCATAGTGTCTGACCCACGATAATCATTCCTTCAGTATTTGTTGAACAAATAAACAAGTTCCAGAAATATTTAGAATGGCAACATAGGTGTTCACTTTGAAGAGGATAATACTCTTTGGGTATACGAATGTTGAAATATTTATTTAGAAACCATATAGATTACTTTGCAGTCATAATTTATTTATAATCATGTAGCATTACATGATTTATATATTACATTAAAACTTTGAGCCTCCAAATCACACACACACATGGACTGTAATGTCTGTCGACAGAACTTTAAAAAATCTTTATTTTGAAAACCTTTCTGCACTTAATTCTGCTTTAATTATATCATGAGATGATAATTAGCAGAGTGCCTGAAAGAACTGATTTTAAGGGTATTAACTAGCCAATTAGTTTTTTCAACTTCTAATGATTTCTTTGCAATACATTAGTAAAATTTCATAAATAACAAAGCCACTTATTATTTTAAGTTTTTACTCAGCTTTTTTTGTTATGTATACTTTAAATTGAGATAGGTTAGAATACCTCAAGAAGTCAGAAATTTTAAGCCATTATCAATCAGAAATCAATCTCATCAATGAAACTATCTTGCCAGCTATGTTCTCAAACCTATAAGGAGCATTTGAGAAACACTTCATAGATTAAACAAAGACATCATTTCTTCAGAAAAGTTATATTTCGAGTTAAATGATATGTATCTAAAGAATAAAACAAAATAGATGTGTGTGACTTGGACATGTGCTGAGTGCAGTGTCTCTCCCCCCCCCCCCCCCAAATTAGAGAATAAAGGTAGCAAGCTCTTCTAATACTTTTCATATCTCTTAATCTCCCATTATACAGAAAATACAGGCAACTTTCTACAACAAAGCATCTTTTAAAAACTAAAAGTTTTCTTGTATTTTTCTCTAAATATAATATACTTAAATTCTTCTGGTTTAAAATAGCAAGACTCTTGCCTCCTCCTATGGGCTACCCTTAATTAAGGAGACTTTTTTAGAAACCAGTGTGGCTTTTTTTTTTTTAAACACCAACATATATAATTTGATATAGCTAAATTGAGAGTGTTTCAAAATTTGATGTGCTTTGTGCTGTATTTTAATCCAGTAGTGGGTGTTCCATGTCAATTTTCATGGAGTCAGGGAATTTATACCTAAAAGAATTCTGGAAATCAGTTAATTATTTCATGGGAATAAAAAACGGAGGTCCAGAAACTGTAAGTGACTGCCAAGGTCTCGGCAGTTAGTAGCCAAACTGGCACTAGAACCCAAGCTTTCCAGGAACACTTAACTCTCCCTTTGTGTCATATTTTCCAACACAACCTCTCTTCTTGTAGGAATTTATTTGACTGTCTCTATTAAGCCTGAAATCAAGATATTTCTGGTACCAAAGTGAGGAAAATTTAACTTTTAAAAAATTATGCAATTTCCTTTCCTTTTCCAGGACAAAAAGGTTCAGGAATATTTTTTTCCCTCGAGTATAACGAATCTAGAAAATAGAAAATAGAGATCGCTTCAGGTCTTTCTAGAAGAAAGTCTGTATTAGATGAAACATTGGACCAAACAACCCCAAGATCTTTTGAGTCTTTGAAAACTGGGATGTGGTCCTGGCTTTATTCTTTCTGGCCTTATATTTTCCTGATGCTAGATAAAGCTTGACATTTTATTTTAATTAGAAGATAGCTTGCTAAATAAATCAGGTTTGTGTTGAGCTTACATCTATATTTTATCTATGCATTTTTATAAAGACTCAAATCTCTGAGGAGAATTCAAAGGCAGAGAGAAACTTTTAATGAAAATATGGCAAATTTTGTCTCTGACATTTTTGTACAGAACCAAAAATACCTTGGTTAGAGGTTTTGCAAAAGGAAAGTGAAGCTTTCTTTTAAAACATGAAATCTAATAAAAATATTTACTGTATTTCTTAAATTCTGAGATATACAAATTTTTACATTTTAACATCTCAAATTTGGTTGCGTCTTTCAAAAATTATTGATGGGTTGTAGTTTAATTGGCAGTGTTTTTCCTTCTTTAGTGTTATATAAAATAATGGTATATCTCATCATCAATGGATGAAATCAGTAGGTTTAAAACATTCTTTTTGAGTTACATAGGGCCCAAATATGTACCTTTATTGATAAACATATAATATATTGAATCTGTTTCCTCTGTTTCCCCTCTCAGAATTGTTTCTATGCCTCAAAGCATCTAGTAAGACAGATGGCAGGGATTTGACTCTTTTGTACCTTACATGCAGCATATGTACAAGCTGTGAAGCCCACTGCGTGCTGATCCTGAGTTCTTCATGGTGTTGTGTTTAAACTGACTCCAGAAGTAATTTGTGTAAAACTAAATAGCTTGAATCTCCTGTCTCCTGCATAGAGACATACAGTTTACCATGCATATGAAACACTAGATATCCCAGTCCTGACTTGTCCAATCACGATATGATCACTCTTTAGATATCATAGTGGTGATGGACGGTGGTGATTGTCAGCGCTGGTAATCCCGGTGTGTGATGCTGCAGCATGAGGTGGACGGAGTGTCACTAGGCTGGCTCCCTGCCACTTAAGCCAGAACACTGGCAGGTACTGGCGTTCTCTGTGATAACCTTGTCCTATGGAGCTGGCTTCCCAGAACTAACATAGGAAGTTGCCCAGGGTGACAGGGGAAGCTCTACTGATACCTTGTAGAATCAGCAACATTAAATTTTCTAATGCTTCTGAGCTGCATTTTGTTTGTTTGACACCAGGTTCAACTCAACCTATGCCTAAAGAGATTTCTTAACTGCCCCCTCCCTATAAATAAAAGAAGAAAAAACCTGCTTATTAGCACATACTTCCACAAACACCACCATGACTCTGTGTTTCCTTTTCTTCCCTTGCATTTCTCATTTAATTCTCAATTTTGAGATGAAATTGAAGACTTTTTTTTTAATCCTTAGCATAATCCTTCTCTAGCACCTGCCATTAACAATAGTGACCATTTTTAACATCTAAAAGGGTTGTTAACCAGTGGTTATACTTTAAATGGTTACAACTTAAGACGTTTAGCACTTGATTACAAACAAACAAGCAAAAACCGGAATAATATTTAGGAAATCATATTAAATAGAAGTGTTTTATCTGCTCATGACTTCTTTGGGGATGAGGGGTAGCAGGAAAAAGTTAGTGCTTTGCCTTATAAGGCCTTTGTGAAAAATGATACATTTCACATCAACTAGTGTGAACAAACACTATTCTGCCATTTATCTTGATGTGGTTTGAACTGATTGCAATTATACAGTGAAAGTAAGTGTTCTTTTTCTTTGATGACTGGATTCATAGAGCTAAATGTGATAGGAATCTTTAATACTCTTGCTGCTTCTTCCTAGAATATTATATTTTTTCTTCTGTGATTAAAGTATATTTAACTATTATGATGGTACTGATTAATTAACCAAGAAGTTAAACCACTTACTTCAGGGACATTTAATCTTACTACAAAGTAAATTTTATTACCAAAAAAAAAAAAAAATGTTTTTAAATCAAGTAAGGTTCTTTGATATTGATAGTAGCCAAGCATTAGTGGATGTTAGGGTGACATCACCATATAATTTTGCCATCTGTCCACTCAATTTTAGCAGAAAAAGGTATTTAAAGAGGGAACAAGTAAGTGGCAAATATGACAAGCTTCTGTTGTTATAGAGTTCGTTTAAAATTATTGGGCTATGGAACCCTCTTATCTTTTCTACCTGGAAAATATTTCTTCTCCCTTTTGTTTCTCATGAAGTGGGCCAAATGGAGAACATATCCCCAGGACAGATCATTGATGAACCCATCCGTCCAGTCAATATTCCTAGGAAAGAAAAGGATTTCCAAGGAATGCTGGAATACAAGAAGGAGGATGAGCAAAAGCTTGTTAAGAACCTGATTCTGGGCAAGTATTTTCTGCATGGGATAAAAGGTCTTTCTGGTACATACGTCAGCAGTGGGAAAGACTAGTCACTAATGTTTGAAATATTCAACGCTGGTTTCTTTAGTCATCACTGCATACTGTGCGTGATCCTGCTGCAGTAGCATCCTGACCACGTCATGCTGCAGTCAACCTGCAGGGAGACTGGTCTAGAATCACCTATCAGGATCCTTTGAGGCCTGGGCTTCTTAGCTCTGGCTGAAGATTAGATTATCTGGGGAAGCTTTTGAGAAGTATTAACGTACAGTCCCCATCACAGACTAATTACATCAAAATCTCTAGAGGGAAGAGCCTGACCATGTCTGGTATATGTTTTTCAATCTTTCAAAGGATTCTGAAGTGTAAGCCACAGTTGAACACCCACTGGTCTCAGCCACTGAACTTCCTGAATCTCATTTTTTCCTTGCTTCCTTTGACAACTAAATATGTCAAGAACAACAGTTTGGTAAAAGAGAAGAAACAAAAGAATTAGGGAAAAGATCCCAGCAATGGAAGGAGAGGACTGCACAAATGAAATGGACATGAAGGAAGCATTTCAGAGCAGCATAGGGTGAAGATTGTGTGTAAGCCCCCTGGCTCTGCAAGAAGACTAATTTAGGGGACAGTGGGAAGTGAGTAGGGAGTGCACACAGCCTGAAAGTTGTGAACTGAAAAAGGGAAAAAACCTCTCTTCTCAGCTTTTGCATAGCATTCCTCCCCGCAGGTGTGGGGTGACAGTAATGTGATTGGCAATTATACTTGATTTAATGTTCCCAGGGTTCATGGCATGAGTACTATATATAGGTGCAGAGGCACTTAAGTTTCAGCATGATCTTTATTTAGCAAAAATGTTAAGAAGCCACTGGTTTTTAAGCATAGAGTTAACAAAGATTCGTCAGTTCAATAACATTTAGTGAGCTCCTACCACATGCTAAGTATTTTCTAGGTACTGGATACTGAACGAAAATAAAGTCCCTATTCTCATAGATCTTACATTGGGGGATGGTGGGGAACAGAGAAAAAATAGACATATAATAGGGAAAAGGATAAAGAGTAAAGGCAAATGTATTAGTTTATATAAGACTGTCCAGAAAGTTGTCTTCAATAAGGTGATCTTTGAACAGAGATCAAAGGAGGTAAGGAGGCAAATCATCCTGATATCTGAGGAAAGAACATTCCAGGCAGAAAATAGTAAGTACATAGTCCCTGGAGTGGTAGCATGCCTGGCATATTCAACCAACAACAAGGAGATTCATTGTGAGCTGGGGAAGGGAACAGGGCCAGATCACACTGACCATAATGAAGATTTTTTATTTTATAAATGGATGAGAAGTAACTTGGAAGATTTTCAGGATCTGACCTACATCTTTGTATAGAGTCACTCTGGTTGTTGTGTGAAAAATGTACTATTAGGGAGCAGCGGATGAATCAGGAAAACTAGTCTGGAAGCCACCACTACAGTCCAGGAGAAGAGCATAGTCTATTCTAGGATGGCCAGTGGAGTAAGTAATTGGATTCTGAATGGGTTTTCTAGGTAGAGCCAATAGGACTTATTACTGGATTAGATGTGTGGTGTGAGAAAACAATGAGTCAAAAATGCTGACTAAGCTCATGATTTGGGAAACCAGAAGTCTGGAACTGCCATTTAATTGAGAAGGGGACAGCTCCTGGGAGAGCAGGTTCCAAAGGGATCTAGTGGTTTGGTTTGGAATGCACTCAGTTCGATGTGCCTGAGCAGAGGTGTTAAGAAGGCAGGGAATTCAAGGGAATTCAAGGGAAAAGTCAGGGCAAGAGATATAAACTTGGGAGTTGTCATTATATAGACAACTAAGATTCATATGTCCCAACTAAGACTCAAAATTTCTCTACTTGATGAGCTATTAAAATGCTTCTTTTTTTAGTGTGACCTCTTAGCCCTGAATGATTGAATTCTTTCACAAGAACCGTGCTTTTGTATCTTACAAAACATTCCTCATGAAGACTTTCAGTGTTATATAAGATTATTTTTCCTCATTTCCTTTCAGAACTGAAGCCACGTGGTGTGGCAGTCAATTTGATTCCAGGGTTACCAGCGTATATCCTGTTTATGTGTGTTCGACATGCTGACTACCTGAATGATGATCAGAAAGTAAGGTCATTGCTAACATCAACAATTAACAGCATCAAAAAAGTATTAAAGGTCAGTTCATGTTCAACAAAATTCTCATAATTAATCTTAATGATGACAGAATCTGCCCCAAGTTACTTTTCCTTCTTTAAGCTGGAGCTAAGTTGCCAGATATGACACTTTGCAGTGTTCACTGATAACTTCCACTATAGGAAGCATTCTTTCTTGCAACACGTCTGTATGCCTTCTTTTACACAGGGCTCAGGTTGAACAGTAATCAAAATTAATTTGATATAATTGTACCTAAGTGCAGAGTAAATTAAGTTTCTCCATAAATGGAAATAGTCTGCTTTGAGGTCTTAAAAGTAAATTAAAAATACTTAGTGTGATCCATATATCTAGGAAGTATGTTGCTCTAGTTAGAAAGGTATTAAATAAGTTCAATACCATATGTTTCATTCATATGATGTCTAAATGATGTATAAAAAGATGTCTGATAAAACATTATAATTTTTCTTCCATCTTTTCTTCCTCTTATTCTCCAACTCACCCCATAATTTTCCTTGTTACCTGAAATGCCTGGTTCCATGTGAGAAGCAACACATAGATACTAACAGGAAAGATTTGGAAACGGCAGCAGAATTATGTAATAGAGTAGAAAGCCCTACATAACTCAGTAGTCACTGAGTCACCTTGCATAATACTCCTCTTGCCTCTCTAGAAAAACAATGAACGTTATACTTAGCTTTACCTCACATGTTTCTATGAGGAGCTAAGAAAATGTTCTCCAAGCACTTTGCTTTCTGATTATCTAACTGAAGTTAGATAAGAACTTTTAGGATGGAGATAAGTAGGTAGTTAACATGCCCAGTGGATGCTTTCAAATCTAAAATGTCTTTAATGCACTATTTTTTAAATTGTGGTAAAATATATATAACATAAAATTTACCGCATAACCATTTTTCAGTGCTTAGTTCTGTGCCGTTAGCATATTCACATTGTTGTGCCAACCCTATCACTGTCCACCTCCAGAACTTTTTCATACCCCCACAACTGAAGTTCTGTCCCCTTTGAACACACCCTCCCTGCAGCCCCTGCTAGTGAACCTTTGACAAATGCTGGTTCTCCATCCCTGCTGTGCAGATATGCTATGCAGTTAGTTTTATGGTGGTTACTAAAACATGGGGTTTCTGAAGATTTAACATTTAAAAATTGATGAATGTCTTCTGATATAACTCATTTCATTTTTGGTGTATTGATGCTATATTGCACTTAGCCTACAAGTTTTACTAATTTGTAAGTCAGCTCCTGCAAAGACCACAAAACCAAAGCGTTTTCTCCCTCTCATCTTAATTGCAAGAAGACATTTCTCTAATTTAACTAATTATTATATCAAATTGTTTAAAAATTAAAAAGGATGGGTACTAGAATATAACACCCTTTCGATACAGTTTAAAATTGATGTGAGCTTGTCTCACATCCCAATTTTGAATTGAAGTGTATTTGTCTTGAGTCCCTGTTTTGATTTAGCAACTGGTTGTTTGACATGTGCCCCAGTCCTGATGAAGAGCTATTCAGCTTCCCCTGTCTCCTTTTCTGCACAGGACTTCCTTCATCCCATTTCTGATTCTCTGCTCAGGAATTGTATCTTACTGTTGACCTGATTTGTAACCTAATCCGGCTTTCAGCGTTTCATAGTCTGTGATTCCCTTTTATGCTTTTAGTCCTCTCTGATCCCCTTAGTAATCCTGAAGGAAGTGAGTTGGGGTAAGCTGTGGCTTGATGAATTTTTTTCTGCTGAAAGGGACCATTAAACTGACATCAACTGAGTGACTGGGCATCCTTTTCTAATGGCAAGAAACTAGATGCCAAGCAAAGTAACAACCAACCAACAAACTCGGTTGAAATTTTCTAGCAATGATGTAAGACTTTGCAATGTGATTTATTTTTGTAATTCTTTATAATTTAACTGAGGCCTTCTGGTATCTGTTTAGTTTCCTTCAGGTTGTTATTTCCCTAAGGAAAAGTGAATTTAGCCTTTTTCTCTCTTTCAGAAAAGAGGTGATGATTTTGAAACCGTCTCCTTCTGGCTCTCTAACACATGCCGATTTTTGCACTGTTTGAAGCAGTACAGTGGAGAAGAGGTGAGAAAACCTTCATTAAAACACCAGTGTGATATACTTTGTGAACTTTTTAGGGAAAAATTGAAAAGCACAAAACGTTTAGCCATTAATTTAGAAACCTGAGTTCAGAGGTGGCTTGGAAGCCTGTAGCTTTGTTTGATGTTCATTGTTTATGAAACAGTGATTTAGACAGTGACATAGTTTCTTCCCTCTGAGAGTTTGTATTTTGATGAAGCATAGCAGAAATAAAATGAGCATTTGTCGATGAATTGTTACCAGCAGTGAAACCTCTTGTCAGCATGTGGAAGTGGGCTTTTCAAGCACTGATATGAGAAATATAGAACTATTTAAAGAAATTCATCAATTTGGGCTTTCCAAATGCATGAAAGGTAATCAAGCTAAGGCATGTCTCTCTAGACTGGTCCCAAAACCTGTTTTGCTTTTATTTGTAGTGATATGTTCATCAGGTGTTTACTAGACTTCAAAACTAATATTTCAATACTGTAATCTGTTAATAATTACTCTTTATTAAGGTCTGCTCAGTATATATCAGATAGTACTTACTCTATGTTATTTAATTCTTGCAACATCTCTGTGAGGTAGGAATTATAACCCAGTTTTACAGATGAGGAAACTGAAGTTCGATGAAGTTCATCATTTTGCCCAGGTTCTCTTAGCCATAAGGAGCAGTGCTAGAATTCTAGGTCTGCTCACCTCCAAGAGCCTGTGCCCCTAACCACTGCCCTCCATACCTCCACCTTGTGCTGGGAGAGCAGCCAGAGAAGTTGAGCGGTAGCATTTTCTGGGCACCAAGAGGCTAGCGGCAGGGGACTATCCCGGCAAATGACGGAAAATATAAATATGAGTAAGACGTGCTCCCTGAGTAGGTGGGACAGACAGACTAGAATTCCCCCGAGGGGCCATTAACTGTCCTGTCAGTCCCCACTTCTGACCATGTTGTTAGGTAGTTTTAGGGAGACACATGCTTGATTATGTGCAGAAGCCATCAAACAGGCAATTGCCTTTTGTCAGGCAACATCTAACAAAAGTACCTGCCTGTACAGTTGGCTTCCCATTTTAGCTCATACCACCAAAAGATTCCATTCTAAGCTTGGATTGAAAATCATGTATGGTTACAATGAAATACAATGAAGGGAAATTTTTTATTTATTCACCAATCTCTGTAGAAGCCAGTCTAGTTTAAGATGATGTATGCCCTTCAGGTGCAATATTTATAAATAGGAAGTTAAGAGATTAGTGCTTTAGATAATTTACTGTTTGGCAGTAAACCTGCTGCTTCATAAGCGAAAACACTCATTAATTTTTTTTTTTAAACTAAGTTCCCCCATCTTGTTTCACTGAATGCTAGCTTGCCAACTTTAGATACTATTCAAAAGCTAGTAAGAAGTGGAAGGGGAATATGATGGAAACAAACACCAGCATTTCAGAATGACTGTTTGGCATTCAAGAGCAGAGCAGACAGGAAACTCTTCAGAGGAAAGACAGCAGGAGATGTCTGATCAAACGAGGGAGTTAGAAGAGAGCTTTTATTTCACGGGTGTCAGTAACTCTGCTTTATGGCTCTAGGGCTTTATGAAACACAACACGTCTCGCCAGAATGAACACTGCCTCACCAACTTTGACCTGGCTGAGTACCGGCAGGTGCTAAGTGACTTAGCCATTCAGATCTACCAGCAGCTCGTGCGGGTGTTAGAGAACATCCTTCAGCCAATGATCGGTAAGGCGAGAGCATTGCTGACATCGAGGTCTGTCTACCTCATGTGCCCACCAGTGGCATTCGTTTCTTCATACAGAGAACATAAAGTAGTAAGACCCAGTCCTGAAATTAGCTGAGGAATCCCGAACCCCAGCCGTGACTAACTGGGATACATCAGAATCACTGCTTCCATATGATCGAAATGGCAGTATCTAGTTAATCTCCCCACTGTGTGAGTCCTCTCCCTTAAGACCGGGTTATGCTATATACCCATCAATATACCTCATACCTTGTCCAGTTTTCAAAAATTAAAACTTTAAACTCTGGTCTAGGACACTGCTACACTGAGCCTCCTCAGGGCCCATCTAAGACTAAGGAGGCTGGGGAGAGTTTGCACTTTGCCTATTACTAGGCCACAGTAAAAGGGCTGCGGGGTACCACAGCAACAAGAACAGGTGTCAGACACTCCACGGTGGGTTGTTCATCTTGTGGCCCCTACGGAATTGTTAAAGGCAATTTGGTTTAAAGTAGCATTTTCTCAGTGGATGAGTGACTGGGGTGTGCACGTGTGTGTGTTTCTATATATGTGTATTCAGCTAGGTGTGTGAGTCCACATACCTCTCTTTTGTATGCGTATGCTCACTCTGAGTGCGTATTTATGTACTATACTACCTCTATTCCGTCGGAATGGGTAGCATTCATGAAATAGGAATTAGGAGGCCTATATAAATTGCAGGATGCTAGTTTTGAATGCATTGAATTAAATTTGTTTTAAGTTATCAAACTCAGTTATCTTCAGGCAAATCAGCAACACCTTCTTAAGGCTACTCCCAGCTACACTTTCTTTTCCTACCTGTGTGTTTTCCACATTTCCACAACTTCTTCATTGCCTTTAGTATTCTGTCTTCCATCATAGGCCCACAATTAACCAACTAGAAACCAAAAAGGCTGAGGAAGCCATGGGAGATAGCAGTGATTTCTTCATGGGACAACTTCAGTCATCAGTTCTTCAGTTGTCCCCTAAAGGTTGTGTTCAAAGCGACCTAGGTCAGCTACAATGTAAGAGGTGACACGGACACAGAGGTCAACTTCAGCCAATATTTCTTCTATTTTTGCCTATTTTTATTGGCTAAATAAGAAGTTTACCTCCAAGATGCCCCCCTTTAAACTGCTTTCCCCATCTCCCAGTGATGTGATAATAACCACCAGTGTTTTGTGTCATTGTCAGGTGCTGTGGAAGCCACGTTTAGCACTGTGAGATGTAAAATGAATAGGAGATGTAAAAACTGAATCGGGAATGGCCCCTGCTGTCAAGGCGCTGTCAGTCCAAGCGGTGGTCATCCCACAACCATCCTCGAGGGGGCATAAGCCAAACACTGTGAGGGCACAGTGGAGGGAGCAGCAGTGCCCCAGATTCGAGAAAACTGAGTTCTGGGAGGCTGAGGCTAACCCCAGAGCCTCTCTGCCACTGTGGAAAGTTAAGGGCAAGGAATGGCCCAGTTCTCCAGCCCCACACGACCATCCCCTCTCAAGGCTTCTCCACAACCACTGCCCAATCTCCTCTTGTACTTGCTACTTAATTTCTTTGCCTGTGGGGTTCAGATATCCCTGGAGAATATCTTATCTTCTCCCTAACTGCTACATCTTTCTCAAAAACCCTCCCAAGATATCACACACTTGTGTTGTTATAAGGTTGCTGCTTCCTATTTTTGAAAATACACCATTATGATTTCTTAGTTTCATGGTAAATTTTCGCATTTAAGAATTATTCCTTCATTAAAGTTTAAAATCTGGAAGCCCTCTTTTTGGGAAGGCTTCTCCCTCTGTTTTGATACTCAGATGATCTTCCTCAATTGAATGTGTGAGATCATGTGTGAGCATGCGTGTATGCACGTGGAACATGCATCTTCTCTTCTAACACTTGAACTACTCCCGCAGTCTCTGGCATGCTGGAGCATGAAACCATTCAGGGTGTGTCTGGGGTGAAGCCCACAGGGCTAAGAAAGCGAACCTCCAGCATCGCTGACGAGGGCACCTACACACTGGACTCCATCCTCCGGCAGCTCAACTCCTTCCACTCAGTCATGTGTCAGCACGGCATGGACCCTGAACTGATCAAGCAGGTGGTCAAACAGATGTTCTACATTGTTGGGGCCATCACCCTGAACAACCTCCTTCTGCGGAAGGACATGTGCTCCTGGAGTAAAGGCATGCAGATCAGGTGAGCGAACACCAAAGCTGATGGCTTGTTTGAGGTCAGTGCACCCGATGTCTGCTACCGCCAGCCGGGCAGCACGGGAGGACCAGACATGGAGCTGCTTTCTCCTGGCTGGCTGGGCTTCTCCACTTTCATTCATTACCACTCCTGACTGTGCCTTTCAGTAGGCTCTACCCACCACTAGTTGGGAACCCCGCTCCACTGTGACGCTAATTTGTTTGAGGGAATGGAGAGAAGATGCAAAATTCTTACAGTTGAGATAGCTGCTTCCTCGCCGTTTGCATGTGTTTTAATTGTACATAACAAAATAGCTAATTCTTTATAATGAAGATTTCTGATGCTTGACTTCTCTTAGAAAGTTATTTTGACAAAACACCTTTTTGTACCATGGTAACAAGAACGTGTCTAATAGATCTGTTACTAACTTCAAATACGCCCCTCATCTCTTAAGAAAATGTGCACTCAGTTTTATGCCCAACTACCCCACCACATAACCTCATACTCATAATAGAATTGATTTTTTTTTTGCAAATCATTTATTTTAAAATAGAATATTTGCCAAGAGAGGAAAAAAGGATTTCTCTTACAAAAGTTAATCTCAGGAAACCTTGGCATTCTTTTCAAATTTTCTATTCTGACGCACAGCCATTGTAGTTAATGTTAGAAAGATAATGCCTCCCACTCAAGTAGTAGGATTTATTTCTCTGTAAGCTTTGTTTATACACGTGAAGCACCATCGTAATAACATACGGTCTCCTATTTGCCTGATTGTGCAGTGCTGCTCATGTGTCCCTTTAGCATTTTAGTATGAAAACCACTGTCACTTGGTTGACCACCTCTTGTAACCTTGGCGTCTGTGCAGTTTCCATGTCTCTCTCCACATTTGGAGTCTTCGTCTCTTCCAGCGGCCCCCACTTACCCTGCTGTCCTTCCATCCCTGAGCTTCCTCAGGCCACTACCCTATCACCCAGGCTCTTCCCTAAACAGAGCTGGAGCACAAGGTCTGTGTGGAAGGATCTTGTTTTTCTTGACTAACTTGGAATTTAACCTGTAATAAAGAGGAATGGATACGCAGAGGTTATTGATTCTACCCTCTGAAATTGTAAGAGAAGCTAGAAAGTGTTTTCCGGTCAGCTGTTTAATAAGGACACAGCCATATTGTGTGTTCTATTTTGTCTTTCAGCAAGTCATATTTCATAACTTTTGCTGTAATGGCTATATTTCTACCTTCCATTGAAGTTAATTATATTCTCTAGTCACTTACTGTTATATAATTATGATTATAAACCTTATGGCTATAATAAAATTTTAAGCACTGGTAAGATTTAAGAAAATTGAACAAAAATACTGGCTGTCATTTTAACTGAAATTCCTGACAAAGCCATACATAAAAAATTAAGACATTTATGACAACATTCGGTGAATTTGCATTCTCTCCCTCTCTCTTTTTTTGGCACAGGTACAATGTCAGTCAACTGGAAGAGTGGCTGCGTGACAAGAATCTGATGAACAGTGGGGCTAAAGAAACCCTGGAACCTCTCATTCAGGCTGCGCAGCTTTTGCAAGTGAAAAAGAAGACAGATGATGACGCAGAAGCCATCTGTTCCATGTGCAGTGCTTTAACTACTGCCCAGGTAAAACACCTTGCCCTGCTGTGCAGTAAGGTAGCACTCCTCACGGGTGCTGCTCAGGGAAGTGAGGAGGTCTCCTAGCCATTGCTCTGGTCTCTGAGCTGACTTCATATGTGTCAGAGAAAACATATACCTATACAGGTCTTAAAGGAGACTTTACTAGCAACTCAGTCATCCACAGTCAACATTTAATAAATATTTATTTATTTTTTAATGTTTATTTACTTATTCTGAGGGAGAGAGAGAGAGAATCCCAAGCAGGCTTCACGCTGTCAGCACAGAGCCCGACGCAGGGCTCATGAACTGTGAGATCATGACCTAAGTCAAAAATCAAGAGTTGATGCTTAACTAACTGAGCCACCCAGGTGCCTCTCAGTAAATATTTATTCAGTGTGTATAGTGTTCTGCATAATGTCCCAGGCACTGAGGTACAACCAAGAACAAAACAATGTCCCTGCTCTCATGGGATGTACAGTCTCTGCATTCTATGGAACCTGTATTCCAAAAAGTAATTTTCCATACTATTTGATAATTGAATGATATTTTAGACTTCTCTATTTTAAGACAGATTATTCTTATTCCTTTATTTCAATAAATGACTAATTGAGCTATCTTGAGGCACCATACCTGTTGCTGGGGGAGATGCTTCAAAAAATAAGAAACAATCCTTGCCTAAAAAGAATTTCCAGTTTAGTAGACAAGGCAGATGTACCTAACTGATTCTACTATAAGAGGTTCTAGCAAGTTCTACAGTAAGATGTCTAAAGGAAGTGCCGAGGGGCAGTCACTGTGTTCGAGGAAGGCTCCATTAAGCTGGGTATTGAATTTAAGGAAGTGAGAAGGACATTTGAGGACAGTGGCAACAGCACGAGGCAAGAAATAGGCATAAACCTTACCCATTTTTCTTTTGCCAGTTATTTCTATGCTGACTCTTGGGCTTTCTTAATGTTCTTTACGCATCTCATAACGTAGACATCTTCACAAACCATACATAGAATATGTATAGAAAGCAGCTAGATGAAAACTAGGGACACTGTTAAAAGTTGCCATTTGGGTAGACTGGGAAGATTGAGTGAGACACTTTTCCTTTTCATGTTGTGTTCTTTTGTATAGTTTGATTGTTTTTCCAGATTTATATTTCTTCTTAAAAGTACAGATAATACATTAATACATTCTTATTTTAAAAATTCACATAGTAAAGGCAAATGTGCCCTTTAGACTAGCTCCCTCTTCCCTCATCCCAACCCAGCCCTGAGTAGAATTATAAACTGTATGCACAGATCCTTTTAGTTTCCCAGATTATCAGCACCCAGTGTGTATTTGGTTATATGTTGAAAACTTTGATCATTTCATTTCTCGCAGATTGTCAAAGTGTTGAATTTGTATACTCCAGTTAATGAGTTTGAAGAAAGAGTCTCTGTATCATTTATTCGTACTATACAGGTAAGATCTCCCAGGCTTTCTTTTCCTTTGATTCACCAACACAGTCTTTTGAATGGAAATTTACAGTTTATTGAAGGAAAGTGTGGTTTTGTTATTGTATTATCTCATTCTGACAGTGCATTAACTTTTGGTAACAGATTATTAGAAAAAATGCAGTGATTTTAAAACAAATATAAACATTCTTTAGCAGTTGAAGACTTTTTGGTAGATTTTTGGTGGGAAAAAAATATTTGTAGATTCAAAGAACTGATGTTCTGTTTTTTGTTTTTAAATCTCAGATGCGTTTACGAGACAGGAAAGACTCTCCTCAGCTGCTCATGGATGCTAAACACATCTTTCCTGTCACCTTTCCTTTTAACCCATCCTCCCTCGCACTAGAAACCATCCAAATTCCAGCCAGCCTGGGCCTGGGATTCATATCACGGGTCTGAAAGTGATGTGATGTCAAGGCAAACAGTGACAGTAAATTTCTTGCCTGAAATAAGAACCCATTATTTCCAGTGAGCTACTGAAAATATGCTCTAAAGAGAAAGTACTGAGTATCTTTCAAACAAGAGGTTATTAACTGGAAATCTCCCTAAATACTTTCATCACCTTGGAAAGACAAATAGGCTTCTTTGTACTGTGTTACCTTTAATTCATAGCAACACTCACCCTTGATCAGTTAGGTATCCTGAGTTACATGCAGGTAAATGGCAGACAGAAGGGGGAAAAGTGTCTCCAGCTGCCAGCATTTATTTTAAATCCTTAGCACTGCATCCTAATGGTATGGTAAAAATGTAAATTCCAGCTATGAGCTGTTGTTAGGAAGGCACCAACAAAGAACCTCCTCTGTGTGAACCAGAAGAATTGAAAGAAAAATTGCCATTGAGTACATATCATATCAGTTCAGGAATCAATTATGTTGATATTGTCAAACTGGATCAAAGAAATAAACTGGCAATATGTAAAGTAATTGGTCAAGTAACTTCCTTATATGTGTCACTCTGATATAGAGATATTAAGAGAATGTTGGTTTGCCATATAGCATAGAAGTCCATTTGTACTGTAGTTTACTGAGCATTTTAAATTGCTGCTACATACTGTATACTTTAACATGTAAGCGATATTCTTATTAGGCACTACAACAGTAAGCTTCTCTTTTATCAACTCTGTTTACAATTCAATCAGACCATTTTAACTGGATTATGTGCAAATATATACAGATTCCCCTGCACGAGTAGCGGACACTGGGAAGTCATGTAGTAATATGACAAAATGTTTGACATTTAGGGATAGGATTAGACAAAGTGGCTATTGTTGATGTCGTTATTTATTCAGAATGTATTACATTGATGTGCTCATTAATTTTCCCTGGGTGGATATCACATCAGGGTACAGTGTTCTGTGAAGTGACTTATTTTTAGTTCCCAGATCAGATTCCTGCACTGCATATTTTCAACCCAGCCAGGTTTTCTTTCTTCTTAATTTATTAAGAATTAATCTCAGTCACTATCTAGAGAAGAGTATCAGCATAGTCATGGTTCGGGTCTTGAAACCTTGATTATCCTATAAATTATGCAAAACAAGGTGTATAATAAATACTATGATTCCATTTTTTTAGGCTTTGCAACTTCTATAATAAATGTTCTCTGTACCACTAGATACTTTAAAGAGCATCATACTAGAAATACTTTAAGACTTATATAAGAAGACTGCTGAATTTTAGAGGATTTGTTTCAGTAAGAGCCAGATCCTATAAGTTTCATTCTGAAATTCTAATTAAACATATTCTCAGTTTTTCCTGGACATCCTATACAGTAAATCTTTCAGGTTGTGCAAAAGCAAATCCTTAGTTTTCATTAGAAACTCTGGTTCTGAATTACAATCATAGATTTATATAACTTAACCGTTAGATGGTCTATGAAAAATGACATCTTATTAATACATGTGCAATATTAATGGAAGTCAAACAGTTTCAAATCAATGATAAAGATTGTTATTAAAAGATAAATACTGTCTGTTAACTTATTTGGGCCTCACATTCCTCATTTATACAGTAAGAGAGTTGGACCCTTCCACATCTAAAATTCTCTCCTTTTGGCTCTTAGGTCCTAGAGAAACTAGATACAGTTACTCAGTGAGTTCACCCTCTAATTGAAAGATCACTGTTTGGTGCCTGTTAATTCTAGGGGATTAATAAAATGTAAAACCACAAGTTGGTGTAGCTATAACCTTTCTTAAATGTACATGATTTACATACATGCTTTTAGAAAGTGAATTAGTTTTAGTAATTTTTATTGAATCATGTACTGCCATATTCAGTTTGGATACATTTATTTATTTGCAAAACCAGCCAAAAACACTACTGATCCAATCAGGTTCTCTTAGTTTTCCCCAGCTGTCAATGCGGTTTTCAGTGAACAATGAACTCTTACCTCTTGGTTAGTACTGAATGTGCCAGAGTACTGACTCATTGCACAGGGGAAACGCCAGAAAAATGTCATGATGATGCAGGCTGTCCACCTCAGACCTGGAAATCCTCCTGGGCCCTTTCCCAGCTTAGTCCCTGTGTAATGTGCATGCCCTGAATCTTGTCAGGTCTTCAAGAGCATGCTGTAGCTCCTACTGCCGTTGCAGCCCTTTATCTTAGCCCAGATGGCTCATATCCTCAAACATCTCTCTCTTGTCTCCTGCCTTTGTGCTGGAAAGTGCTGAAGCCTCCATTCCACACCTGGGCCAGAATCTCTCCTGTTCAGTGATGGCCACGCAAAGACTCTACTATTCCAGGCTCCAGCTTCCTCCAAGGCCTACCCAGAACCCGAGATGGGGATCTGAATCAACTTCTCTTAGCAACATAAAGATCTTTAGTCATTACAAGACTACAACCTTACAACCAGGGAACCCCAAGACCTGATAAATGACTCTGTGTGCTACTTTCTTGAGGATGCAACAGTTATTTGTTTACTAGGGGTTTCCTTGAGCCCCTCTTAGGACAGCCCACCCTCTCTCCAACCACATTTCCTCACCCAACTTCAAACATCCCTTCCCCAGCCTTCCAGCCGCGCATTCCATTGTTCACTCTTTCCCCTCCCTCAGCTGGACCATACACCACTTGCCTGTCTGCTCAGCTGCTCTGACTGTGCTGAAGGCAGTAGAGTCAGTCCCCAATTGCCCCCCTGGCCTGACTTCAGGCTGATCTTTGCACAACTTCTTGTTCTCGCTTCTCAGCAGTACATTCTTTAACATTATCACTAATTTGCTTTTTCATAATTCCATTGTGACACACAGTAGGGATTCACAGAAAAATCTTGAAAGAACACAGCCCTATCTTCATAGCCCCTTCTCAATAGTCTCCTCACTCACCTTATCTATAGACCCAGCTCATACCTTGGAATGCAAGACTGAAAAATTAGGAGCAGTTTTCCTTGTAGCTTTCCTTGGCTTAAGGCTTTGGTCTGCCTGACCTGAGCATTACTATAAAGAAGAGGGAAAATAAGATCCATAAAGTGATTCCTTTGGAAGTTTCGAAAAATCTCCGTGTACCTGACACTTCTTTTGTCAAGTGCAAAAGTACAAAAAGATACATTCCAAAGCCCACCAAAAGGAAATTTGAGGATCCTGGTCAGTTTGTATGATTTGCTTTATCCCGTTTGGCTCTTTCTGGGTGAGTAATTATGCATAACACAGATCAGATCTTTTAATACCATGTGAGGGAGGCTATGAAAATATTGGGAATTTCAGTGTAGTGATTGTTTTAAGAAATTACTATCCTGGTAACCCTAGGTCAAGGGGTACCTGTCCTATCCTGAGAAATCCTCACATAATATTCATGCACCAACCTGCCCTCCCCACCCCACCTTGTCTGTCTCTCTCTCTCTCTCTCTCTCTCTCTCTCTCTCTCTCTCACACACACACACACACACACACACAGTTACCAGAATGTAGAGTTCCCCAGGAGGCATAATCAAGGATCCTCTGGGTAACTGCAATTGTTTAGAATAAAATAGAAAGCAAAACTTAGCATGTGACCCTTAGATTCTCCTGCTGAAAGTAGTGCAGAACAGGACATTGTATCTGACTATGCTTTTCTTCAGCGTACTTCCTCTGTTACCTCATTGTGTCCTCACAACAGCACTGGAAGGCAGAAAGGGTAGCTACTATAGTCACTTGCTGATGCTACACAGAAAGAGGTCAGTGACTTGCTGAGGTCACACAGCCCTCCTGCCATGCCGCTTTCCTGAATGTAGCAGTGTCAGTGTGGCAGGTGGGAGCAGGAAAGTAAAAGATCTCGAGGTGACGTTCAGTTTCTCCTGGTACCCATGGGGTACCCTGGGTCAACAAGAGGTGCTTTTTTTTTTTCTTATCAAAATTGGCAACGGGCATACGGGAACTGAGCAAGCGCCAAGGACCAGGTTGTCTGTGCTAACGAGATTAAGTGCCCAGAGCCTGGTGGCTTTCTTTTTGTCAGTTACCTTCTATAACTAGGTGTGATTTTTGTAATGATTCAGAGCTCCCTTGAAAGGTGCAACACTCTGTGCTTAGGTCTTTAATTAGTGGCAGGCTGTCTCAAACTGACTGGAAGTGGTGAAAGCCTCCCAAAAGTTCAGAGGAAAGTCAGTCTCCACACACACACTCCTCAGAGCCAGCACAAGAGCCACCAGACGAGCTATGCAGCCGGCCGTGAAGCCCCTGGGTACCTTCTGAGGCCTGTCTGTGGGCAAGCCGTATCCACGTCCGTGTGTTTGGACATTTTGGTGTGTGCATGCTGCCGGTGTTTACTTTGGAGCTAGGAGGTACGCTATGTGCATGCGTGTCAGAGAGGCTGTGTGTATTGCCGTGGCCTCCGTTCATGGTTAAGTGTGTTGTAATTTCTTCTCAGGGCGTGCTGTGAGGACCGCCTTAACCCCTGCTCCCTTCCCTCCGAGAGCTGCCTTAAGTTCTCTGGAACTTTTCCTCTGTAAGGGACCGACTTACCTGGAGAGGATATCTTGCCATGTTTCTCAAGGTTTTGTGAGGGTTTTGGTTGGGTGTGGCCTCCAACCGCTAATTCCTTTTCTTCCTGCATGACTCTCCCCTCCTGTTACTTCTCCTTCCTTTTCTTTTCTGTTATTTCCAAACAGGTGTTGGAACTCAGGCAGCACCAGTCTCAGAGCCAGTGAATGTGGGCTGAGACAGTGTTCCTGAGTTTGGGGGGCTTGGTGTCACAAGTAAGCAAATGAACATATGGAAGAAATAGATCAGTTCGCTTCTTGGTAATGCTTAAATGGCTTGTTTTCCCCAGATCTTTTCTTGATACAGGTAAAGGGTACAGCTGTAAAACCTTCCATGGACATGCTTTAAAAATTTTTTTAAAGAACCCTGTACTATATATAAAAGTTTGAGTCAAAATAGGGAAGAGTGCTGTAAGTTCTATTCCATTGTATTACCCTAAATTAAATCAACCTTGAGTTACAGTAGACTTCTCAACAGATCAGGAACTGAAAAGTAATCTGTAAAATACCTGCCAAAATGCATTTTATACATTTTTTAATTTTATAATTTGGTCTAGCGAAAATGTTCATTAGCTTAACTTAATGAGTGTCATTAGCTTCCTAAAATGACTGAAAACGATTAACATTTCCTTAGTATTGTGATATAGCTTGAAATATTTGAAAGAAAAATGTTTCTTGCGTGGAAACTGGTACGTATAATTTAATGCTTGGTAGGTCAGTACATTTTCATGCATTTTTCAGTCAATAGTTTCAAATATCGTATTGGTACCACATGTTATAAAACTGTAGCCTATATTTCAGGCTCTCTAAATCACTTGAGCCATTTAATATTTTCCAACAAATGGTGAATTTTTCCTTTAAATGTGGATATGTATGTTGTAATTTATGATTCCTAGTTATGTATTTTTGTGGACTCTTGGAGTAATGTTCACTTTTTTGTGTCCTTGGAAAATTTAAATTGCTCTAACAGTGTTACACCGGAATGAGCTCATGACATTTAACATATTGTATTTTAATTATTAACTTTAATTATTAATTTGCTGTGAAATGGATATGCCTTTTAACTACAATGAAAACGTACATTGAAGTTTTTCAAATATTTTTCCTTGTTGGGTCTGTAAAAGGAATTCTATTTTGATCTACATAGAAAAACATGATATGGTTAATATTTGAAAAGTTCTTAGGTAAAATACTCATCCATTAGAAAGGAAGCAGAAATACTGAGAAGTGAAAGGCACTATCAACCACCTCTGGTTTTAAACTGAAACCATCCCAACATATCCCACATGGAATTTTTAAAAATAAGTTAACAATTCACCTCATATCAACAAAAGCCTTTGAAACCTGGGTTTTCACTAGATATCACCTAGTGATAAGATGAAAACCAAAACAATATAAGATTGACACTTACGCTCTAAATTTGTAGTTGTCTAATGTTGTCCTTAGTAAATGTGCGTCACTAATGCTGTATTCTCCTAGCTATTATAGAAAATTGTTCAAATAAAGATATGGAAATAAAGGATTTTTGTTAGTGTCTTATAAATAAACTCACAGCACATGGAACATGAGATACACACCAATGGAGAGCACATTCTGGGCTGTTAAACACACCTTTAATATTTAAGAGGATAGAAATCATATAATGTCTGCACTCAGATGATATTAGAATTAAACTAGGTATCAATGATGGAAAAATAGCTGGAAAATCCCTAAATACTTGAAGATTAAACAACATGCTTCTAACACATGGAACAAAGGAGAAATCTCCAGAGAATTTTTAAAATATTTGAACTAAATGAAAATGAAAATATAACATCAAAATTTGTCCAGTGCAGTGAAAGCAGTGCTCAGTGGGAAATTTATAGCATTGAATGTATGCATTAGAAAAGAAGAAAGACCCATACATAATCAATCATTAAAGCTTCTAGTTTAGGAAGCTTAAAAAAGGAAGAAAACATTAAATGCAAAGTAAGCAAAAGAAAAGAAATAATATAAATCAGCAAAAATCAAAGACATTGAGGACAGAAAATCAATGAAACCAAAAGCTGGTTCTTTAAAAAAGATCAATAAAATTGATAAGCCTCTAGCCAGGGTAACTAATTAAAAAAGAGAGACGACATACAGCAGATTAGTGGTTACTTAGAGCTGGGAGGAGTTGGGTCAGGGGGAATCAAGGGGACGGAGCAGTAACTGAGGGACATGGAATTTCATTTTGAGATGATGAAATTTTTTTAATTAATTTATTTTAATGTTTATTTTTGAGAGAGAGAGAGCAAGCAGGGGAGGGGCAAGAGAGGGAAAGAGAATCCAAAGCAGGCTCCACGCTGTCAGTGCAAAGCCTGACATGGGGCTCAACCCGACAAACTGAGATCATGACCCAAACCAAAGTCAGATGCTGAACCAACTGAGCCACCCAGGCACCCCAATGATGAAACTTAAAATAAACTGTGGTGACAGTTTAATCTGTGACTCTACTAAAAGCCACTGAGTTGTATATTTTAAATGGGTGAAGTGTATGGTATAAAACTTATCTCTTAATAAAAAAATTTTTTTTTAAGTAGACTTTTCACTTCTGGTATGGCAGACTGAGAGGCTCAGCAAATTCTCTCCTCAAAAAAGTAAGGACAACACTGGACAAAAGTGTCAAAAACAACAATTTTAGGGCTCTGTAAATTCCCCAACAGCATACAACAAATTAGTAGTGTTTATTTATGACAAGCTACTGACCTCTGAGTAAGAACAGCATTTGTTTGACAGTCTTGCCTGGGGCTGCTCCTATCTTCTCACCTCACCCAGGTCAGATAGCCTGGTAATTCTACCAGAGTCAGGCAAGCTATAAAAGCCAGCAGCTTTGCCTTTGGAGGGGCTCACTTGATTTGGAATGAAGTGCAGTTAAACCCCTTACCCCGCAATAGCAATAATGCTAGTGATTTCACAACTGTGAGGGAATACATTTCTGTTGTTTTAAGCCACCAGTCTGTGGTACTTTGTTACAGCAACCATAGGAAAGTAACACAGTATTAACCTAGAGTATCTGTGATGAATTTAGATGTATATTTTCATCCCTAGAGGAACCATTAAAAAAATTAACTCAAGAAATACTGTTTTTGTTTTTTTTTAAATTTTTTTGTTTTTTAATGGGAATTAAAATCGTGCACACACAAAAAAGCAAAACAAAAACAACAAAAAACCCACCATCACCAAAAACATAAGGAGAAACAGGAACAAAAAAGACATGAGCCATATAGAAAACAAAATGACCATATCAACAATTACATTAAATGTGAATGGATTAAACACTTCTATCACAAGGCAGAGATTGTGAGGGATACATAACATACTCCTCTGAGAGGCTAAAAGTTAAAAAACTGACAATATAATCGCTGATGAGGATATAAAGCAACTGAAACTCATATGCTGTTTATAGAAGTAAATTGATGCAGGGCACCTGGATGGCTCAGTCGGTTAAGCATCCAAGTTTGGCTCAGGTCATGATCTCGTGGTTCCTGAGTTCAAGCCCCACATGGGGCTGTCTGCTCTTAGCCCAGAGCCTGCTAAGATCCTCTCTCTCCCTCTCTCTCTCTCTGCCCCTCCCTTGTGTGTGCCTATGCTCACTCTCTCTCTCTCCTTAAAAATAAACATTCAAAAAAAAAAAAAAAAAGAAGTAAGTTGATGTAATATTTTAAAGGCAACAATATCTAGGGGTATCTAGTCAGCTCAGTAAAGCATGTGACCCTTGATCTTGGGGTTGTAAGTTCAAGCTCCACATTGGGTGTAGAGATTACTTAAAAAAGAACTTAAAAAAATCCTTACGTGTGTGTGTGTGTGTGTGTGTGTGTGTGTATACAACAATATCTACTAACTATTGAGCATTGCATACCTAATGATTCAGCAGTTCTACTCCTTTTATGTATCAATTTTAGTATATATGCTACCAAAGAGAGCACTCCTTTTATATATCAAACAGGAATGCATGTGTTTGTGCATTGAAAGACCTATGTAAAAATGTTTATAGCAGTGTTATCCATAATAGCCACAAACTGAAATAACCCAAATATTTATCAATAGGAGAATGAATAAACAATAGAATATTTATATAATGGAATACTATCTAAGAACAAAAAATAGCACACTTTAGCTATATACAACAGCATTGTTACATGTCATGTAACAAGCCAGATGCAAAGATGATACACAAATAATTTCATTTATAAAAATATCCAAAATAGGTAAGACTAACTTACGGTGAAAGAAGTTATGACAGTGGTTACCTTTGAGGGGTAATGACTTAAAGGGACATCAAAGTTTTGGGGATGTTAGAAATGTTCTATATCTGAATCTGGGTGGTGGTTACTTGGATGTGTTGATATGTCCATGTGTAAGAATACATTAAGCTGTACACTTATTATTTGTCTACTTTTCTGTATGTTATTCTTCAATAAAAATTTTATTTAAAGGGGCTCCTGGCTGGCTCAGTTGGTAGAGCATTTGACTCTTGATCTTGGGTTAAAGGTTCAGGCCCCATGTTGGTAATAGAAATTACTTAATAAAAAATAAATAAAAATCTTAAATATAATTTTTTATTTAATTTTTTTTAACGCTCATTTATTTTTGAGACAGAGAGAGACAGAGCATGAACGGGGGAGGGTCAGAGAGAGGGAGACACAGAATCCGAAACAGGCTCCAGGCTCTGAGCTGTCAGCACAGAGCCCGACACAGGGCTCGAATTCACGGACCGCGAGATCATGACCTGAGCCGAAGTTGGCCGGTCAACCGACTGAGCCACCCAGGCACCCCTATAATTTTTTATTTAAAGAAAAAAGTGGTTAGACCTCTAGACCCTTCTTAACTCTGAGCAACCAGGTAACTCTTCCTACCCATTTTATACCTTTTTTCTTTATGTTGTTATTTTGGACTAGAGGTACACAACATTAAGTTCATCATAATCCTCTTTTTGTGGCACCTATCACTGTTGGTCTGTGCCAGGTTCTTTGAAATTTTTTTGGTTCCTCTTTTTTTCTTTTTAAGTTTATATTTATTTATTTTGAGAGAGAGAGAGTCTGTGCACATGCAAGTGGGGGAGGGGCAGAGACAGAATCCCAGGCAGGCTCTGCTGCCAATGTAGAACCCAAT
Organism: Panthera onca; assembly: GCF_046562875.1. Classification (NCBI taxonomy): domain Eukaryota; kingdom Metazoa; phylum Chordata; class Mammalia; order Carnivora; family Felidae; genus Panthera; species Panthera onca. The sequence continues at coordinate 51,829,098 of NC_138344.1, forward strand.
TCGGGGCTCGAACTCACGAACCATGAGATCACAAACTAGGCCAAAATTGGTCCCTTAACTGACTGAGCCACCCAGGAGCCCCAAGTTCCTCTTTTTTCTTTATTCACCAATCTCATTTCCCTCAACCTCAGAGATATTCACTCTCACATATTTAATTGGATGACTTTGTAATTTATCATCCACACTTTCATTTACATATACTTTTTTCCATGAACAACATATTATTGCAGTCTTTGCTAGTTTCGAAATATATATAAAGACTTGTACTATACGTCCATTCAACATGGCTTTTTACATCTCTCTGAGTCAATATAAGTAGATCACATCCATTCTTGCTGGCAGCTATAGAGTATTATACTATATATATATATATATATATATATATATATATGCACACACTATTCATTCTCCTGTTGATGGATATTGATGAATATCTCCTTTGATATGTAACTGTGTTGTGATGAAGATCTAAACTTTTTTCGGGTCTATGTGATAATTTATCTGCCTAAACCTATTTTTTTATTTTTATAGTTTTTTAATGTTTATTTATTTTTGAGAGAGAGAGAGAGAGTGGGAGAGGGGCAGAGAGAGGGGGAGACACAGAATTCGAAGCAGGTTCCAGGCTCAGAGCTGTCAGCACAGAGCCTGACACAGGGCTCAAACCCACAACTGTGAAATCATGACCTGAGCTGAAGTCAGATGCCCAACTGACTGAGCCCCCCAGGCGCCCCATGCCTAAACCCATTTTTAATTAACATTAAGTTGCTCTCTTGAATGGTGTATTAGTATAGCTCCCACCAGTTGTGGGAGCAAAAAGTTATTTTCTCACATCCTAGTTGATGTTTTTCAAGCCGAATATTTTTGCCAATCCAATGAGTATAAAGTTATATCTCCTTGTTTTCATTTGTATTTCTCTGGTTACTAATAAAGTTGACATCTCTTTATGTGCTAACCAGCCATTTGAGTGTTCCCATGGACAAACTACCTATTAATTTCTTTTGTAAATTTTTAAAAATTGGACTTACTATCTTTTTAAAACCAATTTACAGTAGTTTCTTGTCTATTTTAGATGAATATTATACATATTAATCATTTGTTGGCTGTTAAGTTGCAAGTGTATTTCCCAGTCTATTGCCTTTCTTTATGAATGGTGGTTTTCCACTGAAAAGAAATCTTTCCTTTTGATGACCGCAAATTCATCATTTTTTCTATGATTGTATCTTAAGACATTCTTTCCTAACCCAACATTTAAAAGGTGTTACCCTTCAGTTTTTTCTTAAGAATATTATGGTTTTACTTTTAAGTTTTCATCATGAATCCATCTGGAGTTTATTTTTGGATACAGCATTTGCCAAGGATTTGCTTCTTCTCCCCTCCTACACACACACAATGGGCCCATCTATTAAATATTCTTTTCTTTCCCACTCTGATCCTTAAAGCCACCATATAATGTGGGGCCCCCTACTGGGGGACTCCATTCTGTTCCATTATTCATTTATCCATTCCCATGCCAGTATCACACTGTTTTAATGATGATGGCTTTGTGATATCCCTTAATACGTGGTGGGGCAAATCTCACTTCTTTGGTCCTTGTTTTGAAGAGTGTCTTGTTATACATGAATTTTACTTCATATAAAATATAGAATAATTGTACAATTTTTCAAAAGTTCTGCTAGGATTTGTATTCCAACTACATTAGACTCACACATTATATTATTAATTTGGGTAGATTGACACCAGTACAGTATTAAATAGTGCCATCCATGAAAATGGCATCTTACCCTGTCCCCGGCCCCCACCCTCAATTTATTCAGGCCTTCTTTTATGTCCTTGAAGAGAAATTTAAACATTTTTCTCCACAAAGGCCGAGCGCATTTCTCGTAGTGTAATCCCTGGACACTTTATATGTTCACTGATGTTGTAAGTATCTTATTTTCCATCTTTCTATAGCATTTTCTAAATGATTATTGCTCACATAAAGGAAAAGTATTCATTTTTACATTTGATTTTGAACATGGTCACCCGGCTGAACTGTCTTACAAGTTCCCTTGGACTTTTCTATGGCAATGGTCATATCTGCTGCTCCTTCCAGTAAACACGCTGCGGACTAAGGAAACTAAAACTTGGACGGGAGCGTCTCAGAACACACCTGTTTCCTGCCTCCAAGAGCCAGCGAATCCTGGGCGGACCGCTCCGCACCCCCGCCAGGTGGACCCACTTGACTGCCGAGCCCTGGCCGCGAGGAAGCCCGAGCCCTGCCCGCAGCCCCCGCCCCAGCCAATCGTCGCGCCGACCCGCCAGCCTGGGCCCAAGAACCAATCCGCGACTTCTCTCCTCCAGAGGCCGCTAGCCCCGGGGAAGTTAGTCGTCGCAGGAAAACTTACCCGGCAAGGTGGCCCCGCGCAGATTTACGCGGCGGCCCCGCAGTTACCTGCCCCCGGGTCTCGAAGCCGCGCGCCTAGTCCCGGAGCCTCGCACCTTCGCGGCCCTCCAGCTGCTCTGGCCCGTCTCGCCCATGGCGGTGGCCGCGCTCTACACGCAGGTACCGAAGGGCGGGTGCGCGGGAGGGAAGATGGCACGGCGCTAATGCTGACTGTACCTGGCGCCCAGCCCACACCTGTGAACCTGGCGCACCCGCCGCAGGGACAGGTCGCGGAGGGCCTGGGGCTCGGGGGCACCGGAGGGCTCCGGCTCCTGTCCGCGGGGGAAAGCGCCTCCGCCCCGCCCCGGGAGCCTGGGTCCCCTCGGAATGGGAAGACCGAGTGCGAGGGGCTGCCTTCCCGGGCCCGAGCTTCTCGATGCCCCGGGGTCGCGCGTCCGTCCCCCTCGGTCCCCTCTTCCCGAGCCACAAGTGAAATCAGAGTTGCTCACAGGGACATAGTTGCTCAGTCACGGGCAAATAATAGTATCCATAATTCTCCTGGTCCTCCTCAGAGAGCCCTTGAACAAGAAGCTTAGTACCGCGGTATTCAGGATGCTTTCTAGAATTACTGGGTCTTCAGAAATGCCTGCGCGTGCATTTAAGTTCATCTGATGTCCAAAGGTGCGGCTGCCTGCGCGTGTGGGGCAAGCTTCACCGGTGCTAGAAATTGAGAGCTTCTGTGAATCCAGGGGTCACAGGCTCTTCACCTAACATTTATACGTCGCTTCACAATTTATAAAGCACTTCACATACACCCTGATTCTGGGAGTCACTCTAGAGCATTCCTCTGAAACTACCTCTTCCCCAGGGCCAAGGATTCCACAGCGTTCTGACACCCAAAACCTTCTGAGATGAGCTTGGCTAATTGTCTGGATGAAAAATAATTTGAAAGTGTTGGCCCTTTTGGGGAAAAAAAAAAAAAAATTTGAAAGGCTATAAAGGCAGATCCTCTCACACCCCAGTGGAGTAAAATCTATGTTTCCCAGTATTCAAATGGATGACACTAGAATCTGTCCATTTCCCCTGAACATGCCCTTGCTTTGTATTTAAAAAGACACTTGCCTGTAGATATAAACAATAGTTGTAAATAATTGTTTCACAGCTGTTTAAGCAAACTTTTTTCTTCTACTTTACTGAATTAGTAATACAAGTACAAACCAACCAAATGCCATTGTGCCCTCCAACACCTTTCCACTAACTAGACTTCTAAATGGGCAATGTTTGAACCATGACTCTCCTAGAATAGTTTATCAGTGAGAATGTCAACCATCAGATATCTGACAGTGCTTCTGAGGTCTTCAACTTACTGGAGGTGAAAGAAAATCTTGGCACAAGGCAATTCTTGGAAGATACTTTGGAGAACAGAAAATTGTTGATGATTAACCTCTTTTAGGTAACATTTTTATTCCAGAAGCAAAAATACACAGGTGTGAGCTTCCCTATCATCAAGACCTTACACTACAAGTGTTTTTAAATAGCAACTAGGTAGCAGGCATAATGTAGGAAAACTGATACGGAAGAGTTTTCTAGAGAAGAGCTTGGAAGGACAGAGAATCTGAGAATCCCAGAGCCAGAGGGAGTCTTGATGGCCCACCCTACCCATTTGGTGTTCAAGTAGACACCTTTGTTCTGAGGCTATCTCTTTTGTTCCAGGTCAGTCAGTCCCCATATTGTCAGCTCCAGAGGTGGGAAGCTCCCTGTTTGTGTAGTTGCCTATTTAGGTTTTAAAGAGCTTGCTGTGCTAAGAAGTTCTTTCATTTTTTTTTTAAGTTTATTTATTTATTTTGGTGGGGGGGTGGGGGGCGGCATGCGGAAGAGAAAGAGACGGAGAATCCCAAGCAGGCTCCATTCTGTCAGCACAGAGTCCCACACAGGGTTCAAAGCTACTGAACCGTGAGATCTTGACCTGAGCTGAAATCAAGGGTCGGACATTTAACTGACTGAGCCACCCAGGTGTCCTATGTTAAGGAGTTCTTTCTTAAACTGAAATAAAATCTAAGCCCTCTCCCTTGCTTCCCTACCGCTTCCTGCAACCCTCCCAAGTCCACAGATTTAGCCATTTGTCCTAGAATGCTAGCATACAGGATTGGCTTAAGCCAAAGTTTGTGACTGGGACCCTTGGCCACCTTTAAGCTCCAGAAGTGCTGCTTCTCTGCATAATCTTAGCCACACAACATTTTAAAACAACTTAAAACCCATTTCTGCACCCAGGAGCAAATAGTGACTCTGCAGCAGGGTGATGTGTGGACTGTCCATTCTGGAACCCCTGTGTGACAGCCACACCCATCCATGATCTCCAGGCTACCTCATTCAGTCACTATATACACTGCTGTTACCTGCCTATCCCCTGTCTAATCTCCCTTCCTGCTATGCCTTGAAGACAGGCATATTATCTCCCCTAAAACATTTATTTAGCACTTTCTGTACATGAAACATTGTGCTTGGGGGAGGTTAGAAAGACTTTTTTTAAAGGATAGTCTTTCCTCTCAAGGAGTTTTCGAATTAGTGAGAAATGAGAAAGGTCAAATAATTCAATCCTCTGAAGCCCTAAAGGCATGGAGGAGCCTACTGGGTGATAGAGCTGAGAAGGGGAGGGTCGTGCCCAAGAATTAGATCGGGGCTTTATACTCTGGTGAAGATTTTGAGTGGGAGAAGATAGGATCAGGGGCTGTGTTTTAGGAATTTGGGTACACTGGCAATGCCCATGACACTCAGATAGCTGAATTCTCAAGTCATCTTAAGTGTCCAGGAAAGAATTCAGGCTGCAGTATTGGACAGGGCAAAAGGAGACACAATCCAGGGAGCCTGTGGAGGTAGGTGATGATAAGACTGGACTGGGGAGAGGGAGAGGTCAAAGATGACTGTGGAGGTCAGAGTCTGGATGATGAGAGCAGGGGGTGCCGTTGACACAGGCACAGCAGGAGGAGGAGATCTTAGGAAAGTCAGGAGGCAGAATTTGTCCCTGCAACAATTGAGGTGGTGAAGGAGTTTCTAGGGGCCAGTGCTCTGGGAGGTTAGAGGTTGGTGGAGAGGTTGGGCCAAGAGTCTTCTGCCCAGAGAGCAGAAGCCCAGGGAGTGAGAGCCTTGCCAAGGGTGAGACGAGAGCCAAGACAGGACACTGGGGAATACAACTATTCAGAGGGGCCCAAGATGGAGCCATCACAGGGAGGAGATGGGAGAGCTGGTAGGGGAGCATAGGAAGAGAGGTTCTGAGAAAGAGGGGACTCCTGGGAGGAAGTGTGGTGAGAGTAGCAGTAGCTGCCGGGATGAAGTGTAAAATGACCCATCTCTTTCAAAAGCTATTGGCAACATGCCCTGGAAATGTTGAGAGCATTTGACCCAGAAGTTCCATGGTTTAAAATCTCGCTGAGAAAAACCGGTTTGGCCATTCACTGTTGGAACCTCTCTGGAGGCCCCTGTCACTTTCAGACTCACTGACCAGCCACAAGGTTCCACCTCTGCATCTCCCCACTGCCTGCCCATTCCTACCTCAGCTCACTCTGCAAATTTCCGGCCATCCCTTGGTGCATTCCTGCTGCGGGTCAGCACTCTATGCCTTGGCTTGCAAGACTCCCTGTGCTTAAAATAACTGCTTTGTTCAGTAGTGCCTCACCTTCCAAATTCAATTTGAGCGGTGTCTTTTCTGAGAAATATTTACAGCCAGCTCCTCTGGACACCTTGCATGTTGATTTGTCAACACTCATTAACTGTCTCCCCCATTGACCAAGAGTTTCCAGAGAACAGGGAACAGTGGGGGCTTAAGCAACATTTAATGTGTGCGCACATGCATGAATGAGTTTTTCTGCTTTCAGAGAGAGCTGTGGGCCTGAAGAAGATAATGATGGTTACTTGTATCTTGCAATCATGGAGCACTTCTTCTGTGCCAGATGCCATCCTCAGAACTTTATATACCATCTTTCATGGTTTAATTTTAATAAGCAGTGATATGTGTAGATGTTGTTATACCAATTTTACAAATGGCTCAGGTTAGGTAAATTGCCTAAGATTACATAGAAGTGGAGGAGGAGGCAGGATTAAAAGCCTGTTCTTTTTTTTTTTTAATGTTTATTTATTTTTGAGAGAGAGCGTGCATGAGCAGGGGAGGGGCAGAGAGAGAGGGGAAGACACAGAATCCAAAGCAGGCTCTAGGCTCCGAACTGTCAGCACAGAGCCTGACATGGGCCTCGAACCCACAGACTGCAAGATCATGACCTGAGCCAAAGTCGAATGCTTAACTGACGGAGCCACCCAGGCATCCCAAAAGCTTCTGTTCCTAATCCCTCCCACTACCACAACTATGGTTCAACCACCTTTACCGTCTTCGTTCTCTTCAAGGGAGCTGACCTTCTTCCCATTCACACAGAGGACTCATGGGAAGTCCATCCACTTTATAGTTGTATATTTGCTATACGTGAGTATGGTTCTTTCATCTAAGATATTGGGCAAAGTGGTAAGTGGGCAGTGAGGCAGAGAACTCTATGGCATGCCTCTAGAGATATTTCTTAAATTGTTCTGGCTCATTAATTGGGACTCAGGTTATAACTGGTTTTAGCCACAGATTCACAAATTATATTACCCTTCAGTCACTTACTACTCTTGCTTGTGAATAAGGAACTCACAAGACATCTGCAAGGAAGTTTTGCTAGAACTCAGATGGGCAAGGTGAGAAGTGTCTTGACTAGCAGTTCAAGATCTCTGTCTAAAATAAAGTCAAAGTTCACTTTAATGGCTTTCCATTTGGCCAGTGTAAGAAGCTTTTAGACTTCTATGTATCATTAATAACTCTAGAAAATTAGAGGTATCCATTGTATTATATATGGATACTTCAAAGGAGTAAAAAAAAAGTATATAAAGACTAAAATACCAAGTTTTGTCTTTAATTGGTGCAACTAAACTGGGAATTTGAATATTTTGTTCAATAGATGTTTATGGAATGCTGGCTATGGGGAAGTTATTGTGTTGGGTTCCAGGATACAAAGACAAGGCTCTTAAAGCTCAAATGCCAGTGAGGGGGGTGGAAAGTTACCTCAAAACCTCTGTGTCCCTCTGGGAAGGGACAGGGAGAACTCTAAAGAGGAAGCGTTCAATCCTGCCTGGGGTGGAGAGCAATAGGGAAAGTGCCACCAAGGAGAGGAGTTGTGAGCTGAATCTTAGTTTGCTCACTGGCCAGGAGAGGAGGAGTGGCACCGGGGGTGGAAGGAACAGAACCAAGGAAGAGCTTGGCATGTTCTAGAAACTGCTAGTGGATTGGGTGGCAGCTGGCAGAGGGTGGACTGAAGAGGCAAGGAAGCCTGAGGAGGAAAACTGGCTAGGACAGTGGCTTCCAAGGTCTGGCTGCTCATCAAAATCTATAAGGGACTGGGGGTGGGAATTTTAAAGCTTTCATCTTGCCGGGGCCCACCCATGGAAATTCTGATTCAGGTGCAGGTGAGGGAATCTGTATGACCACAGAAACCTGGTGCTTTACCTGCTTGAGGAAGCACTCAGCAGACTGTGACATCTGTCAAGAGAAGATTGGTGGGGGTGGGGTTGGGGGAGGGGGAGCTGATTGATGGCCATGGCAGTGGGATGAATGGGACAGATAGGTGAGACTTAAGATGTAGGCTTTCCAGCACCTGATAACCATTTGGTTGTTGAGGGTGGAAGGAGGGAAGGGAACCCAGCACTGTCCCAAGTTTTTGATTTGAGGGACAAGAGAACTGAGGAGGAGTGGGTTTGGGATAGACATAATGGTCATTAGAGCTTAGAATTCATGAGTGTCCAAGGACATTTAGGGGCTGATGTCTGGGAGACCACTGGACATGTGGTCTAGACCTGTGGAGAGATCTGGGCTGGAGGTCTCACGTGCACAGGTGCCAGGGCAGTCCCTGAAATCATGGGAATGGAGGACACTCTCTAGAGAAAGCCTGTCAGGAAGAGGGGCTAGGAAGGACACTGGGAGACAGAGGGGAGGCTAGGGAGCCTGAGAAGGGCCTGGAGGGGTGAGGGAGGGGCAGCGAAGGGAGCATAGTATCACTGCCCTGGCCTGGCTGACTGGGAAAGTGGAGACTCTCTCCCAGTCCAGAGAGCTGCTAGGAAGGAAATGTGTGGTATTCCCTATTTCCTGTAAAGTCCTCAAGCCCTTTCTGTGGCTGACATCAGTTGATGCCTTCAAATAGGCAGGCAACATGAGAAGATGCCCTCTTCTCTCATCTGAGCATGTAGGGTGGGGTATTCAGATGTTCCTGAAGACAAATCACTTCCTAAGGGTCACGCTCCTAAGTCTTTGCCTCATTGTTGAGCCTCCCTTGGCTTGGAAATAAAGGTACAGCACGATTTCCCTTTGTGGGAGGGTATTTGCAGGAAGGGTGTGGGAGGCAGGCACCTCTGCTCCGTGGCCCCCCCCACTGCAGGCCCGTCCCTTGAGGGCTTGGCAGGCAGTCTGAGTCCGGAGGCTCCTGCTCCACAGGAACAAGTCACACCGGGGAAATCACATGAGAGCTAGTCACACTGTTTGCACAGACTGCGTTTGTTTGTCTAAATTCTGCAAAGCGAACTCTTCCTCCCGGTTGAAGCACTGCCTTGTGGGTCGAGGAATGTGAGGAAGGAGGGAGGCACCCAATGGGTGTAACTGACATGCAACTGGATAAACTTTGTCATGTTTACTTACCAGGCTGGGTTGCAGCTGCAGGGCCCTAGGTGACTGGCAGCATTGCTGGCAGAGGCACCAGGCCTGGAAGGTGTGGGTGGCCTGGAGAGTCAGGGCTGAGGAGGCCGTTTGTATGTACCACCCCTCAAAAGAAGCCAGCTTTCAGTTCCATACATATCCTAATACTGCCTACCATTGAATTCTGCTTTGGGCTGAAACAAACCAGCCTGTGTGCTCTCAAGTAGATAGTTGCGTGTTAAGAGTTCAAGATTATTTTCAAAGCCAGACTTATTTAATTAACAAGCAGTTCAAAGTAGGATTTGCAGGCCCTGGCTCCATGGAATCCTGGCTTTTGAGACTTTGTGTGGTGTTTGATGAGCTGCTGACATCTTTGGGGTCAGTAAAACAAAAGGCTTGGATTGGCTTTGGTGACCTTAACATTACTTCTCAGAACTCCTGGCTTCTGTGGGAGGATCTAGGGATCTCAGCTGTAGCCCCCAACTGGGATCCTCCTCCTACTTTCACCTGTTTCACAGAGCAGGCCGCCACCATTTCATTTGAAGTCAGCTTTCTTTGGCTTTAAAAAGAACTATGACAGACAACCTGGAGCAGACGATCTCCCAGGACCCTAAATCTAGGACCTAAAATTCTGTCATGCCACTTCATAATATATTGGGATATTCCATTAATGATTTCAGCTTTATGAGATTAGCAATAAATGTTTTTTTTAATTTTTACTTAATTTATTTTTTAAATTTACGTCCAAGTTAGTTAGCATATAATGCAACAGTGATTTCAGGAGTAGATTCCTTAATGCCCCTTACCCATTTAGACCATCCCCCCTCCCACAACCCCACCAGTAACCCTTTGTTTGTTCTCCATATTTGAGTCTCTTATGTTTTGTCCTTCTCCTTGTTTTTCTATAATTTTTCTTCCCTTCCCTTATGTTCATCTGTTTTGTATCTTAAAATCCTCATATGAGTGAAGTCATATGATATTTGTCTTCCTCTGACTAATTTCGCTTAGCCTAATAACCTCTAGTTCCATCCATGTAGTTGCAAATGGCAAGATTTCATTCTTTTTGAGCAATAAATGTTTTTGATAGCAGACTGAAGTAGAACATGGTAGCCCATGGCAACAAGTATGTGTGAGTGGGTGTGAGTGTGTTTATGAGGCTTCTATCCACCTACCTGCATGGACATGTATACCTAACTGTGTATCATTGCCCTCTAGGTCGTTCTTCCATTTTCTCTGTCTCTGTGTCTGAAATCTTACCTCTCTCTCAGCTACCTATCAAGAATTAAAACAACCCAAATGACTTAGGGACTCATGATTGATAGCCAATGAAATATATATTTTTCTTTGCTTAAGTAAGTCAATTCATATTAACTAATAGATAAACACCTGTGCTCCTTAATCAACTGGGTCCTAGTTTAGTACTGGCACTCTGAAACTTGTTTTATACTTTTCTTTATTTCCTCCAACAGCATATGAAAATTTTAAGTATACACTGAAGTCAAAGGGACTTTATAGCGGACATCTGTCCTACCACCTAGATTCTACCATGAACATTTTACCATATTTGTTGTATTACATGTCTATTCTTCTCTCCAGTCCTTGGGCCGTCTTATTTTTTAAAGCATCTTAGAGTAAACTGCTTACATCGCTACGTGTCCTCCTAAATATTTTAGTATGTCTATTGTTAAGAGTTTCATATTTGTTTGGCTCTTTGTGTAAAATTTTCAGATAGTGAAACACCAGTCTCACGTCTGTGTTCAGTGATGTTTGAAAAGTGCTGACCACCCATGTAACCCAAACCCTTTCAAGGTATAGAATGTTGCCATCACCCCCAGAACATTCCCATGAGAGCCTTCCCACTCACTCCCCAGCCCTACTTACTCCCAGAGGCAACTGCTGTTCCTATGTTTTCCCCACCTTACATTAGTTTTACCTGTTCTAGCACTTGATTTAAAGGGATTCATACATGGAGGTGCCTGGGTGACTCAGTGGGTTAAGCATCCGACTCTTGATTTCGTCTCAGGTCATGATCTCACTCACAGTTGTGAGACTGAGCCCCACATCAGGCTCCAGGCTGGGCGTAGAGTCTGTTTAAGATTTTCTCTCTCCCTCTGCCCCTCCACCACTTGTGCTAATGTGCTCAAGCTCACTCTCTCTGAAAAAAAAAAGAGGGGGGATTCATACATAACATACTCATTTGTGTAATGTTTCTGTGATTCAACCTAATGTTTTGGAAATTCATTCATGTTCTTGCTTATATCAGTAGTTGATTCTTTTCGTTGGTAAGTAGTATTCCATTGTATGAATATACCACAGTTTTGTTTGTCTTTTAACTCATTCTCCTATTAATGGACATCTAGTCTGTTTCCAGTTTTGGGTTATTATGAATAAAACTACTATGAACATTTATGTTCAAGTTTTTTTTTTGTGGACATATATGTTGACATTTTCTTTTAAAGATTGTTTATTCTAAGAGTATTACATGCAACTTGTAGAAAATACATAGAACTATAATAAGGAAAATTAAAATGTCATAATTTTATTGTTCAGAATCTTTTTGTGACTGAAAACTCCTGAAGGTACAATCTCTCAACAGAAAGGAATATTTACTCATGGTCACCAGGCACCAGTAGACCACGGGCCTGATGAGCAAAGAGATGCAAATATACACATATGCACACATGCAGCTCCAGGTTAGAGATCGGCTGGGTTAGTAGGGAGACCATGCTGACTAAGAGGGAATGCCTTTCCCTCCGGGTAACTCAGCACATATACATAATAGATGCTTAGCAAGTGTTTAGTAAATGAACGAGTGAATGAATGGACGAGCAAACAGAGGAACGGCCCACTGCAGGAGAGTGTGAGATGTGGGGTCCGGGTGATTACTGCAGAGGGGAGAGAAAGGAATTAATCATGGACCTATGACAGCTGCAGTCTACACACATGGCGGCCACCTCATCTTCATCTTGAGCAGCATTCAGGTGTCTTGGTGAGTTCTGGAGAGAGACACGGCCCCTCATCAGTGTGCCAGTGTGAGTATTAGACACGTGGGTTAGTTGATAGGGCTGCCTAACAGTATGCTGTGGACTTGGCGCTTAAACGACAGATGCCCATTTTCTCACAGTTCTGGAGGCTGAGAAGTCCAAGGGTGCAGACAGCTGCTTCTCACCGTGTACTCCCATGGCCTTTTTTGGTGCATGCAGGTGGAGAGAGAGCATGCATGTGAGCTCTCTGGTGTCTCTTCTTACAAGGACACTTATCCCATCATCAGATGAGCGCCTTATAACCTCATTTAACCTTCACCCCCTCTTACAGACCCTGTCTCCAAATTCAGTCACATTGGAGATTAGGGCTTCAACATAAGAATTTGTGGTGAGCTCAGGGGTGGGGGGACTTGATCCAGTACATAGCAGTGTGGTTCTGCCTAAAGACTCTTATCCACCAGCACTGAGCCAGGTGCCCCCACAGCTACATCTGGATTTCTACACTTGCCGCAGCAGGAATACTTGGCTTCTACCAACCAGTGCTGAAATAACACTGCTGTAACAACACTTCATAGCATCTGGCAGAGTGCTTTCAACGACACAGTCTAACTTAACCTGGCAGCAAACCTGTGAAGTAGGGACTGTACCCATTTTGTGGATGAGAAGAACACGGTGTAAGAAGTTAAGTGTCTGGCCCACAGCCCCTCAGCCGATCCGTGGTGAACCAAATCCCTCTGCTCCAACTCTTACAGATAGTGCCCAGAGCTTCCCGTTAAGGGACTCGTGATTTCCCTTCCATTCCCAGGCTTTTAGTTTCCCAGGAGTATTTAGGAGGCTTTGGGAATTCCGTTGCCTATGAAAGGAAGCAGCTAGGCCTGGTGCACTGTAGACATACTAAAGATTACTTCATAAACAAAAATTAGGTAAAATACTCCTAATGAAGGAACTGAGTAGACAGAAATATCCCTGAGTCTAATTATCTAATGATCTGTGTTTTTGTTTTCCAAGTTCTGAAATTAAGCCCATTTTATTCTGTTGGTCAGTACAACAGGGTATGGATTCCTGATCCTGAAGAAGTTTGGAAGTCTGCTGAAATAGCAAAGGACTACAAAGTTGGTGACAAAGTCCTGCGACTTTTGCTGGAGGATGGAACGGTGAGGGTCCTTGCTGGCTGTGGCTGCCACAATGTATGAAGGGTAACTGGGATGTATGTGGAGGGGGCACAGCCCCTGTGGGAGGAGCCTGGGAGAGGGCACATGGGGGGTCATCCAGAGTGGCTGGCTGGTGCTGTGGGTCCACTATTTGTACCGCACCCCCCCCACCCCACACACTGCCCTAATGAAGGCATCAAGTGCCCTGTGCTGCATACCTGGGCATCCAGCATGGCTGGGAGAACACTGGAAAGTGATTTGCCGTTTTGTTTAAATGTTTATTTTATTTTTGAGAGGGAGAGAAAGAGCATGTGCACAAGCAGGGTAGGGGCAGAGAGAGGAGGACAGAGGATCTGAAGTGAGCTCTGCACTGACAGCAGAGAGCCCCATTGGGGCTGAAACTCATGAGCCGTGAGATCATGACCTGAGCTGAAGTCGGACGCTCAATCAACTGGGCCACCCATGCACCCCAGTAATTCACCATTTTGGTTTCATGGGTGTCAGCATAGACACTGGGCAAAGATGAGAAACTTGAAGAAAAGTGGTTGGAGCCTAAGGCATCAACCAGTAGAGAAAAACCTCAAGATGGGAAGAGGAAGAGAAGTAGAGGAAGGAGAGAGAAATCAGGAAGGGAGAGGGAGGAGTGAGAGGAGAACAGAAGGAGGGAAAGTCCATCTGTAGGTGGTTGGATAGAAACAGTAAGAATTGGGAGCTCCAGGACGGCGTGTGGCAAGGTGGTTAGGGAACTGACGGGAGAAGGGACAAGAAGATAGGAATGCCCAGCTTTGTGTGATGTTGTGAAGAGCCTGTCAGTGCTGGTGTGGCAAAAGATCATGTCAGTGGTGGTTCCTGTGCTGCAGTGTACCTGTGATCAGGCCCTCTCGAAGGCTGGATGTGTCTTTTGATTAACAGCTTCTGCAGATTTTACCACTCCTTTAAGTATCATGAGCTGTCCTTTGCCCCCATAGCCATAATGACATCCCACTGGATCCATAGCTAGCATGAGTCAACTCCCTGGATGCAGAGCTAGACAAAGTATTCATGTTACATTTGGATGTCAGAGTTGGTCCGGGGAATATCATATGAATATTAAAATGCTGGAATTTTTGAGTCATGCACATGGTCTCTGTAGAAACAGGACACTCTTGGGGCATCTGGGTGGCTCAGTCAGTTGAGCATCCAACTTCGGCTCAGGTCATGATCTCTTGGTTCATGAGTTTGAGCCCTGCATGAGGCTCACTGCTGTCCACGCAGAGCCTGCTTCAGATCCTCTGTCCCCCTCTTTCTTCCCCTCCCTCGCTTGTTCTCTCTTTCTCTCAAAAATAAATAAACATAAAAAAACAAACAAACAAACAGGGCACTCTATTTCCAATCAGACTGTCCTGGATTTGGGAGTCGTCTCCTGAGATCCCAGGTAGGAAGATGAGCAGAGCAACTAAAGACACTTCCTCAAGAAACATACTATCTGGATTCAAAGCTTGTGAAGGCCACTTGCTAAGTTTATGACCCTTAGCCTCTAGCTTTCCTCATATGCAAATTGGAGTTAATAATAGCAGGACCTCACAGGGTTGCTGAAGATCAAACGAGATGATCCATGTGTGGAGACCACTGGAGAGAGACACAGAGAGAGGACACTGCTACTTCCATTTAGCCAACCCTTCCCCACCAGTAGCTCTTTGCAGCCTTGTGGAGCACTTCCTGCATGCACTCTAGGTTCTCATTAGGGATCAGGTGTCTCCGTGGAGAAAAATCTCAGACTCCAGCTGCAGTGGCAGTTTGCAGCTTTAGTGAAGTCAGCAGGGCTTCAGGTAGCGACATTCCTGGCTCTGAACCCCAGCCAACGAGAGGCAGGTAAGTGGGCAGGTGGCCAGATAGCTCCTTAGCTTTACAAAGCCTGCTTTGTGTAGGAAAATGTCACCTCTGCCTTCAACTGTTAATCTAATGTTCTTTATGTTTTCTCCCCTCCCCCCAATGACTCTTGATTTTCTCTCTGTCTCTCTCATACATAACACACACACACACACGTGTGCGTGCACGTGCGCACACACACGGGCTGAACTAGAAAAGGAGGTTGTTAATTTAAAACAGATAACAGAAGAACTCAAGGAAAGAAGTTATATATGAGCAACAATTTATTTTACTCTCAAAATAAAAGTCTATAGATTAAGAATATTCTGCTTAACTGAACTCCTGTCTTATACCAGTCACAAAAATTAATTCAACATGGATTAACGACTTAAATGTAAGACCCCAAAACCACAACACTCCTAAAAGAAAACATAGGAATAAAGCTTCTTGCCATAGGACTTTGTGATTTTTTTTGGATTTGACACCCAGAGCACAAGCAACAAAATAAAAAATAAGTAGATGTGACTACATCAAAGTAAAAGGCTTCTGCACATCAAAAGAAATTGTCCACAAAGTGAAAAGACAACCTACAGAAGGGGAAAAAGTATTTGCAAGCCATATATCTGATAAGGGAGTAATATCCAAAATATATAAATAATTCTTGCAACTCAAAAGCAAAAACAAAAACAACAACATCAAAAATGAAAACAAAACTCATAAAAGAAGGGCAAAGGACCCGAACAGACAATTTTCTGAAAAAGATTTTTACAGATGGCCAGCAGACACTTGGAAGGATTTTTGACATCCCTAGTTCTTAGGGAAATGCAATTCAAAACCACCATGAATATCACCTCACTCCTATTAGAATGGCCATCATCAAAAGGACAGAAAGTCCCAGGACGCCTGGGTGGCTCAGTCGGTTAAGCATCCGACTCTTGATTTCAGCTCAGGTAATGATTTCACGATTCATGGGATCGAACCCTGCATCAGGCTCTGCACTGACAGCATGGAGCCTGCTTGGGATTCTCTCTTTATCCCTCTCTCTGCCCCTCCCCCATTCTCTCTCTCTCTCTCAAATAAACATTTAAGAGAAGGACAAAATAACAAATGCTGGTGTGGATGTGGAGAAAAGGGAGACCTGTGTACTGCTAGTGGAATTGTAAATTGAACAGTCACTATGAAAACCAGTATGGAGAACCCTCAAAAAAATTTTTTTTAAGTTTATTTATTTTGAGACACAGAGAGAGCATGAGTCGAGGAGCGGGAGAGAGAGAGAATCCCGAGAAGTCTCCGAGCTCAAGATGGGACTCGATCCCATGAACAATGAGATCATGACCTGAACTGAAATCAAGTCAGATGCTCAACCCGCTGAACTACCCAGTCACCCTCAAAAATTTTTAAACAGAGCTACCATATGATCCAGCCGTTCCACTTCTGGGAATATATCTAAAGGAAACAGAAACACTAACTCAAAAAGATAGCTGCACCCCCATGTTTATAGAGCATTATTCACAATAACCAAGATGTGGAAACAACCTAATTGTTCATCAACAGATGAATGGATAAATAAATTGTATATATGCAGCACCTGAGTGGCTCAGTCAGTTAAGCATCTGACTCTTGGTTTCAGCTCAAATCATGGTCTCACAGTTTGTGAGTTCAAGCCCTGCATTGGGCTCTGCACTGACAGCGTGGAGCCTGCTTGGGATTCTCTCTCTCCCTCTCTCCCTCTCTCCCTCTCTCCCTCTCTCCCTCCCTCTCCCTCCCTCTCCCTCCCTCTCCCTCCCTCTCCCTCCCCCTCTCTCTCTCCCTCTCCCTCTGCCTCCCTCTCCCCCTCCCCCTCCCCCTCCCTCTCTCTCCCCACTCCTCTTCTCTTCTCTTCTCTCTCTCTCTCTCACTCTCCCCCCTCCCCACCTCAGAATAAAAAAAAAAAAAAAAAGATACAAACATCCAGTTCAAGATAAGTTCCAGGAGTGTAATGTGCAACATGATGACTGTGGCTACACTGCTAGGAAAATTAAACTAAATCTTGAGAGTTCTCATCACAATGAGAAGATTTTTTTCTTTTCTCCCTTTATTATTACATCTTTATGAAATGATGGATGTGAGCTGAACCTACTGTGGTAATCATTTCATAGTATATGTAAAACAAACCATTATGGTTTATACCTTAAAATTTTACAGTGATATATGTCAATTATTTCTCAATAAAACAGGGAAAAACAATATTCTGCTGGGGGCAGGTCCATGAATATATTTGCACTGAAAATGGAGCAGGCAGCTGTCATGATCCAATATAGTTGGCCTAGATTGCCCTGAGCTGCTCTCCAAACAGACCAACCAACAACAAACCAAATCTTCTCAGCATTGATAGGAGGCATTAGGACACATGCTTCAGAGCCAAACATATCCATACTGTGTGACCTTGGACGAGGAGCTTAACCTCTTTGAAGCTGTCTCCTTAGCTGTTAATTAGGGTACTCATGCCCTCCTTGGAAGGCAGTTTTGAGGAGTGCTGACTACATGGCATAGGGTGTGCATAGTGGGCACTTGCGAGGGGACAGCCAGGTCACTTTGTGGAGCTGGTTCAAGACCAGGTATCAGAAAGAAGGCGGCCTGGGAAAGTGGAAGGAAAACAAGCTTGCTGGATAACCTTGATCAAGTCACTTCCCCAAGCTGTGAAATGAACGTAAGGGAAGTTAGAACAGGTGGTCATAAGGTCCCATGTCTCTCTGCCATTTGGAGCCCAGTCGTCTGTGGTGTCAGTACCACTAGGCTTGCTAACCTCTCCCTTCTACTCAGGCACCTATTTTGGGAATGCTAGGTGAAGTCTACCAGACAAGAGACCATCCCCAGCAAGTTACTCAGCCCAGGGCTGAGGGTAATGGGAACAGGCAGCCTTATAAGGGGGGCATGAGCCCTCAGACAGGAGTTACAAGAACATGGATCTTCTCAAAGAGTCACCACCACTCACATGGGCTCCTTCAGACACTTCTCACCACCCAGCAGAACCCTGTTTTCAGACAAAAACTTGGGTGGCTCTCAACATCTAAACTGCATACAAGTGGAGCCCTGTGATAGCAATGAGGATGGTGTGCCCAGGTCCCTGCCCACACGGCTTTCCTGTACCTCTCATGGAAGCTTCAGTGAGGTCCTATAGCTCTGAGGACCCCTGGTCTGGTCCAGCCAGTCTTTTCACAGATGGGAGAAGAGGGGCCCAGAAAGAGCGAGTGACTTACCCCAGGGCCCATGTCCAATACCCTTGTCCCCTGGCTCCCGCTTTCCAAGAGTCAGCCGTGGAGATTGTTTTCTCATTGCTACACATAGGTTTGTTTTTCAGAGTGTCAGGGACCACTCCAAACACATGGTAGGTAGGACAGAGGACTAGAGTTCAATAGAAAACCAAGGATCTTTTACTTCTTGAACTTTAATTTCATCTTTGTCCACAGGAGCTGGATTATTCCATTGATCCAGAATCTCTGCCTCCACTCCGGAATCCTGACATCCTCGTGGGTGAGAATGACCTCACAGCCCTCAGCTATCTCCACGAACCTGCGGTGCTTCACAATCTCAGAATCCGCTTTGCAGAATCCAAACTCATTTACACCTACAGTGGTAAGGAGAGCGATTCTAGGAGAGCAGGAATGACCCGGAAACACGGTGCTTGCTGTCTAGGGTGTCCTGAGGACATTTTATATCGTGTTTATGTTAGAAATGTTGACTTCTGCCAAAATGTGTACTCACAGCTACACCTTTGCCCAGATTTCTATCTAACAAGCACAGAGGTTTGATCTTCAAGAGTCTGTTGTAAACAGAAGTGTCTACAGGTGGGAAGAATCTTCATCAAGAATTGATATCAGACTTCCCAGAAAAATATATCTGGGTAAAGCTTGTGTTTGAGTTTCTCATTGGATTTGATACATTTATTACTTACTTGGGGCAACGATGTTATCATATATTTACACTGAGAATTACAAAACCTTTCAGTTTTAGGGCATTCCCATCCGTCATCTCATCCAACTCTGAGAGTAGCCGAGAAATGTGGGTGGCATCTGTAGGCAACTGAGATTCGGAGCATTAAGTGATCTGCCCAAAGTCACATGGCAGGTTTAATAACTGGCGGAGCTGGGCTTACTCCAGAGACCCTGGAGAAATGGGTGACGGTCAGAACCTCAGCGCTGCATCTGGCATCTTTCCCCAGGAATCATTTTGGTGGCTATGAATCCTTACAAGCAGTTGCCAATCTACGGAGATGCCATCATCCATGCCTACAGCGGGCAGAACATGGGCGATATGGACCCACATATATTTGCTGTGGCTGAAGAGGCGTACAAGCAGATGGCCAGGTAGCCGCCTACAGAGTGGGACTTCCTCTTACTCTCCCAACACTCCTGCATTTGCTGGGCCCTCACAGTGGAGGGGAGACATCTGGTGTGGTCTCATTAAAGGTGACCATGCGACCAGAGAGTGAGGGCACTTGGTAGAGCAGACTAATGAGTAGCAAATGATTGTATGTGGAACCTGTCTAGACCGAGTTTCCTGGTTTTTCTTCCTTCTCAGTAGTCAAAGGTCAAACCTACCAATCTGGGAATAGCAGATGCTTCTCTTGCACTGTGTTTGGTTGGAGGAATATTGATTTATTCTCCACTGTGAGATGTTTAAGCTTTATTCCCCATCTAGCCCAGCAAAAAGTTACGATGGATGAGCACAGGTTTTAGATGTAAGAGCTTTGGAGTTTTATCCTCTTTCAGCTTCAATGTCCTCATCTGTAAAGTATGAAGAATAGAGAGGCACCTGGGTGGCTCAGTTGGCTGAGGGTCCAGCTTCGGCTTAGGTCATAATCTCGTGGTCCGTGAGTTCGTGCCCCACATCGGGCTCTGTGTGGACAGCTTGGAGCCTGGGTCCTGCTTCCGTTTCTGTGTCTCCCTCTCTCTCTGGCCCTACCCCACTTGCTTTCTCTCCCTCTCAAAAAATAAATAAACATGGAAAAAAAAATTTTAAGGTATGAATGAAGAATAGAAACACCATCTTATCTTTGCTGATCCTTTTACAGTTTGAAAAGAACTCTCCGGACAGTGGTCTCCTTTAAGTCTTGCAACACCCCTGTGAAGTCAGTTGAGCCACATCATTGCCCTCATTTCATAAATGGAAACCTGAGGCACAGAATCTGGACCCTACATAATCTAGGCAACCATCTGAGTTTCCTCAGCTTTAGTGTCTTCCATCTGTGAGCCAGACACTCAGAGAGCACCCATTCTACGTTCCACTGCTTATAATCAGGAAAAAATAATGGTGGTGTGTGTGGTTCTCTCCTACCAAGAAGGCTGGTGGGCATTTTAGAACTCGCATGGCACCTCTCCCAGTCATCAGGGACTGGATGCCTTTTAGATCTTCTGTCCGTGGAGTGAGACCCTCATCCTGAAGGCAAGCTAATACTTAGCCATCTCCTCCATATTGTTGGCACCAGAGTGTCAGAGGGGAAGTATGTGCCCCTCCTGGTTAAAGAGACTTCCCAGAAGCCCCACAAAGACTTCTGCTCACAGCTGGTCTAGGACCTATTCACAGGGCCATGCCTGGCGGCAAGTAAGGTTGGAATAGGTAGTCTTTCATATGCACAGCAGTGTTCCCACTGAAAATTGGGGCATAGTCTCTACGAAGGAGGGGAGGAGGAATGTTGGATAGAGATTCACCAGTTAATAACCAGTTACCTTGGTCTCTGCTACAGCAAATTTCCTCCAAACTGAAAAACACCCGTGGTTCTAGGATTTGCCCTGGCTCCCTATAAGTCTTCCAGGCACTCTGCAATTAAGGTCCATGGCTCATAGCCTGATGGGCCAGGGCTGCTCCTGTACGTCAACAGTATGAACTCACTGGAGCTATTGGGCTGAGCCAGTTTCAACTTGAAAAGTCCATTTTCTCTGGAGGCCTGTCTGTCTAAATGTGATAGAACTGAATGTAAGGTAGGTTTATATTGGACTTGCTGATACTAACCTGGGAGTCAGAATAGCCCAGCTTTACTAAGCCCAGCTCCATTTCTATCTGGCGGGGGACACTGTAGGTGTCCGTCACTGATCTCCTCAGAGTCTTGCTCTTTTGGGCAGGAACTCCATCTCTGAGGTGCTCCCAGCATTCACAGGGAGGTGCTCTGCCCTGGGTCAAGTCACCTTACCTTTCTGAGTCATTGTTGTATCATTCCATAAAAATAGATACATGTGGCATAGGATTTTTGTGAGGCTTAAATGAGGATCCTTATAAAGTATTCATGGAGTGCCTTGTATCTATAAGCAGTGCTGGATACATAGAACAGCTTTATAGTACAGTCCTGCTATCACCTTATGATGCGAGAAGTTGAATACATTTTTAAAAATTTTTTTTAATGTTTATTTATTTTTGAGAGAGAGACAGAGCATGAATGTGGGAGGAGCAGAGAGAGAGGGAGACACAGAATCTGAAGCAAGCTTCAGGCTCTGAACTGTCAGCACAGAAACCAACGCAGGGCTCAAACTCTCAAGCCATGAGATCATGACTTGAGCTGAGATTGGACACTTAACTGACTGAGCCACGCAGACACCCCCAAGTTGAATACATTTTTAAAGATCTCCAGCATGTGGGCTTACTGAGCACCTATGTTCCCAAGCATGTTTTGAATAATTGCTCTCCAAATAATGCCTTTAAAATGTTTTATGTTTATGTGGGTGGGGATACAGAGGAGTTGACCTGGGCCCAAGATGGCTTTCTTTAGAGGCCTGCTTGCAAGGTTGGTGTAGGGCTAGCCTCTGGGAACTTGGATTTTAGGAAGTTCCCCACCATTATCCAATTGAGGAGAGAGGTTCATTGTACCTTGACTGTGTAGATGATGTGGTTCATGCTGAGCACCTGCCTTCCTTCAGGGCATCTGGAATTTTGGTACATGCTCTGGCTATGTGACCAGCCCCCAATACAAACCCTGGCCACTGAATCTCTGAAGAGCTTTGTGGTAGACAGCACTTCCCATGTCTTGTCATAATTCATTGCTGTAGTAATTAAGGATTCACACTCAGCTTCCTCTGGACTTGGCCCCATGTGCCTTTCTTCTTTGCAGAGTTAGCCTTTTGGTGTGATGAATCTTAGCCATGAACATGACTATGTACTGAGTCCTGTGAGTCCTCCTGGTGGGTCACTGACATGAGAGGGTCTTGGGGGACCCTCAACATGGGGGACAGGGCAAGAAACAAAGTTTAGCTTGATCACATAGAAAAAAAGACTAGAAGGGAATTCACTGGAATGTTAAAAAGTAGTTACCTTAGAGTAATGAAACAAAGTTTACCTTCTCTCCCCTTGTCTGTGTTTTTCTTACTGAGTCTATATTACCTTTTTAATAGGAAAAAAAACAGTATCTAAAAAATCCTTTAATTTACTTGCTTTAGAAACAATAAAAATCAGTCAATAATTGTAAGTGGGGAGTCAGGTGCTGGAAAGACAGTGTCTGCTCGCTACGCCATGAGATACTTCGCCACCGTCAGCAAGTCCAGCAGTAACGCCCATGTGGAGGACAAGGTTCTGGCATCGAACCCCATAACTGAGGTGTGTACCCTGCGGGAGGTGGGGAGTGGGGTCACAGGCAGCAATGTGCAATAATGGAGAAGTGGATTGGTTTGTGTATATGTTTCCCTGGCTAACCTGAATCCCTCAGCTTTAAAGACCATAGAAGTGAGGGCCAGAAAGTCTGTTCTCTGATAGGATTTGAAGGAGCTTGAAGAAGAGACTACCCTGCTAAGGCTCTCTCCTCAACCTGCTGGGCTAGAAATCAGATTTCAGGAGTCCTGTGTCTATATTTATATACCAAAGGAAATTTCCTTGACCACAGACACCACTGGTGCACTGAGACCACTGGTGTTCTTCAGCCAATGACCCCAAGTTTTATGAGCTGATTGTTAAATATTCAGAAATTTTTTGGTAAGCTGACTATTAAAATTTTGATAGTTCAACATCAGTCACGGTGGGAATATTTACACTTTATAAATTGGCAAATGCCACATATCAAGGCTCTTCTGCTTCCCTCTCTGAGAGCTGATCCACCAGCCCAACTCTGGCTGGGAGAGCAGTGTGAACAAGACCAGTCCTCATGGCACCCAGGAGCAAGGAGACAGCCCTTAAGGAAGAAGCGTCATCGCAAAGGCTCAGGAGATGATCAAAGGCCAGCTCTGCTTTGCAAAGTGGGAAAAGGACTGATTTAAATTTATTTGGAAGCATTGCAAAAAATTAAGACCATTAGATTCCTAGATCTCTTCTCTCTGTTTTCTCAAATCAAAATCATCAATGTTTATCAGACCTATTTTGTTGAAGCCCCTGTACCAGATAATATAGGAAGTAATGGAAAAGAATAAGCCCCAGTCCCCAAGTTTTAAGACTCCTCTAACATAAACACGTTTAAAGTTAAATGGAGGGACGCCTGGGTGGCTCACTCGTTTAAACGTTCAGCTTCAGCTCAGGTCATGATCTTACGGTTTATGAGTTTGAGCCCTATGTTGGGATCTGCACTGACAGTATGGAGCCTGCTTCAGATTCTCTCTCTCCCTCTTTCTGCCCCTCCCCTACTCAAGCTGTCTCTGTCTCTCTTAAAATAAATAAACTTAAAAAAAATAAATGGAAACATAAACCACAATCTAAGATAGCAGTAGAAAAGTTGTCCAGAGGTACTGCCCAGTGGGTAAATTTGTGTGATTATTTGTTTAAGGTTGGTCTCACCCCCTAGATTATAAGCTCCACGAAGGCAGGACCATGTCTTCTTGGTTCACCTTTGTCACCCAAGGACGTGGTGCATAGCAGGTGCTCAGTAAATATGTGTTGTCAGAAAGCATGATGACCTGGGCAGGAAGTACAGTATGTGTGCATGAGAAGGGTACTTCAGATGAAAAATGCTCAGGAAGGGGGAGGGGATGGGCAGAGAAGAGACAGAATTCAAGAGTAGAAGTAAAAAGCAAAAGTCATGCCTAGAATATGGAAAGAATGGGAGAGGGCAGTTTTTTGGTTGAGTGGAAGGTCTGGGTAGAGAAGTGGTAAGAGATAGGGAAAGAAATAAAGTTTGAATGATGTGTTCTTTTAATTGAGCATCTATAATATTTGGGGCATGGATGTGGTGATCCTCCCAACTCCGCAAGCTGCGTATTATTCCCGTGTTATAGATAAGAAATCCAGACTTGGAAAGATGAAATCACTTTTCTAGCATTACACAAACAGGAGCCTAGGAACCATGAAACATCAGAACCTGTGCTTGTTCTAATCCTGCTCAGTGTCTCCTAGCAAGATGGAGGAGAGCCTTGAATGGCAGGTAGAGGATGTGTCATGTCCCCTCTGAGCTTTGGGCTGCTTCCCTCACCCCCCAACCTTCCTCTGCTAAACAGACCTTATCCCAGCATACAGGATTGGATTTTATTAAGCAAAGATCTTTTTAACATTATTGAGGGTTCTCTGTTTTGTAGGCTGTTGGAAATGCCAAGACCACCCGCAATGACAACAGTAGTCGGTTTGGGAAATACACAGAAATCAGTTTTGATGAGAGAAATCAGATTATAGGAGCCAACATGAGAACTTACCTGCTGGAGAAATCCAGAGTTGTCTTTCAAGTAAGTATAAAAATATTAGTTAAGTTTACTTTTTCCCAACTCTTAAAGTACTGTTTACACTTACATACTCATTAGACAACCTACATTGCTTTGTGACTTGAAGAATAGAGTTTCCTGTCTTTCATTTGCATTTTGGCTTATTTTTTTTTTCTGTTTCTTAAAAACAAAAAATTGATGGATAGATGCGATATCAGTGGAATGATATGACTCCACCAAAGGGAAGAATTATGATTTTTAATTTTGGGGCATTTAAAAGATCCTTAGTGTTTAGCAATCAAGTTTCTCTTTCTAGAACACAGAAACTGCTTGAAACAGACAAAGATGTTAGACTGGCTTTTCTGTCAGGAAGGGAATGGGCTTACAGCTAGTGGGGTGGGGGGTGGGGAGTTAGGAGAAAGACCCTTCCGTCAGTAAAGTGGCGAAAATTCTCCTAGTTTTGGCCCAGGAGAGTAACAGTAAGCCTTATGTTGCAGGATGTTTCTTAAAAATTTCAACTAGTTCAGGGGCACCTGGGTGGCTCAGTCTGTTGGGCATCTGAGTCTTGATTTCAGCTCAGGTCATAATCCCAGGGTCATGGGATCAAGCCCTGCATCAGGCTGAGCATGGAGCCTGCTTGGGATTGTCTCTCTCTCCCTCTCTCTCTCTGCCTCTGCCCGCTGCTAGCTCTTTCTCTCACTCTCTCTCTCTCTCAAAACAAAAATTTCACCTAGTACAAATTACATTATTCTCACTTCGCAGAGTGTTTTCATTTACTAGCATTTTCTCTGGGGTCCTTGTCTGGAAGGCAATCATGAGCCAGCAGCTCTCCCTCTGCCAGTGAGCCAGCAGAGGGCAGCAAGTTGCTCACAGACTTATCAACCAGAGAAGAAACCCATGTAAGTGTTGGTGTCTGTGAGAGCAGAATTGTCAGTCCACATTAGCCGTCTAAGACCCATTCCCTGAAAACCTCATGTTTTTACTGTAAAGGGTTGCCATAACTTCAGGATTTTTCTTTATTTTACAGTCAGAAAATGAACGAAATTACCACATTTTTTACCAGCTCTGTGCATCTGCGCAGCAGTCGGAATTTAAACATCTTAAATTGGGTACGTGGTGGTGATGTATGGAAGTATCTGTCCCTTTTATGTAGGGGATTAAATTCTAGGTTGATTTCTTCTTAGAGTAGTATCACTTAAAGAAATGTTCTGTTCCAAGACATAAATCCTTGGGTTTAGGGGTGGAGCTGATGCCTCTAACCTCTAACTTAGCTGATGCCAAGGAGATAGATGGAGGGGCAGGGTGGGGGAGACCTTCAACTCCAGGGATTTTTTCAAAGCTCATGGGTGTTCATGATCATGCAGCCAGAACTACCTGAATAAGGCCTCCTGACCACTGGGACTTGGTGCTGTAAACCCCTATGCTTTTCTTTACCTGAACTTCCTTGGGTAGCCATTTTTCCAACATGTAAGACATATTTCCTTGTCTTCTGAGACGGAGTACCTCTGTCATAATTTGAGCTTCCTTGATGACTCAAGGTCATTATTATTTATAGTTCTGACTAATTATGCTGCAGGGACAGCAGAACTCTTTGTCCTTTAGCACAAACAGTGGACTCCTGTGCTGTCACAGCTCTCCTCTCTTGGTTGTCTGTGCTATATTGGTAGATAGAATTGTCCAGTAAATTTCTTCAGATCTCACATAAAGATAATACCTATGCCTGTCACAGAATGTGAGTAGCGAATGTGAAAGAGCCTTCTGAAGGGTCACAGTCACCTACTATTCAAATATTAGGTGTGCATATGGTTATCCTCTTGATTGTGGTGATGATTATGTCAAGGTATACATATATCAAAATTCATCAAATTACGCATCTTAAACATGTAGAGTTTATTCTGTGTTCAATAAACCCCAGTAAAGCTGTATAAAATGGTTGGATACGGGAACAAACACCATGAGCTTTTTAGTCATGCCCGTGTTTAAATTCTTGCCCTGCCTCACTTTTCGGAGCCTTGGCTTCTGTGTCTGTAACGTAGAATTCTAAGGAATAAATGCATTCCTGTGTGTTAGGTGCTTACCACAGCGCATTACGTGTGAGCTTCCTGCCTTGCTTCTGATAAACACATATGTACACATGTATGTGTCACAGACATTAACAATCTTTTGATTTCAGGGAGTGCAGAGGAATTTAATTACACAAGAATGGGAGGCAGTACTGTCATTGAGGGTGTGAATGACAGAGCAGACATGGTAGAGACTCAGAAGACCTTCACACTGTTGGGTAAGTTGAAGTGTCCTGAACAAGGTGTGGCCATTTTCTCTTTTAAAAAAAAGGAAAGACAGGGATGCCCAGGGTGCATGTGTTTAAAGAGTCCTAATAAATTCTAATCTTAGGATGAGCCAGTCAGAATATATTTGGAGGCCAAGCATTCAAGCCTATGCTTTAACCTTAAAAGATCTAGAAATCAACTCGTTAGCCCTCAGGCTCGCTGGTTTGCAGGTGAGAAACATGGGCTGTGCTCCAGTGGCTGCCCCAAAGCTCCTCTGGGCTGACTTCGGAGAAGACTGGCTTACATGGAACTTACCGAGTGCCACGCACCATCCTAAACACTTTGTTACCTGTATTAGCTTGTTTAGTTTACAAGCACTTTATGAGGTGGACGGGGCATTTCCCCCCTTTTACCACAGGGGAATGGAGAAGTCTTAACGACATTTTTATATAGAAAACAAGATCTTGGATTGCTTGGTCTTTCTCCACTTTGCCTTTCCCACATGGAGCTCACATTTGGAAAGTGTCTATCAAATGACATTGATAATAAAAATTATCATTCACTTTCCCATAGTGTATCAGTGTAGACTTTAACACCTACCTGCCAGTCAAAGCTTCCGATCTGTGGTTTGAGATGACAGGCCATTTTTACATCTCACAGAGAGTATTTGTTTTACCAGTTTGTTTTCATTATTGTGGCTTGGTTGACTATATTTAAATGTAAAAGGCAAAGAGTTCCAGGTTAAATGTATCAGAAAAATAGGCAAGATTTGGATAATGGTGAATGAAAACTGGTTGGTTTCCTAAGCACAATTAACGATCTGATTTTGCCTCTTCCAAATGCATTAAGGAGAAGGGCAGTTTAAGTATTGTATAATAAGATAAACACTTTGGGTACTGATAAACATTTTCTTAAGATAATTATAGTCATAATTTCATCTTTTTATAATGTGCTCCATTGAGAGAGAACATCGTGTATGAGGAGGGATCAGGTAGCCTCACTCTGGCACGGCCCCTGTGGGACCTTGGTCCACATGCCCTGTCCTTCCCACCTCTACCCTTCCGACACTCCTTCCCAGCTCTATAATGTTTCACCTCACAGCAAAATGATACAAGAGAAATAGAGTAGGCTTTGGGGTCAAATAAACATGACTTGAAATCTAGTTGGCAGGACTCTAAAGGGGTTGCCCTTTCTGAGATTCAGTTTCCTGATCTGTAGAATGGCCATATTCCTTACCCACAGGGCTCTCGTGATAACTGGTAAGGAAATGTACGTGGAAGTCTCTGACACCAGGCTGAGCATGTAGCCAGTGCTTGCTAAATATCACAGCCTGCCCTCAATCTCTGTTTGCTATTGTCCAAGCCCTAGCCATCCTTTGAGCAAAATACCCCCTTCTCCATGAAACCTTCCCTGATCATTGGAGACCAGCAGCAGCAATTTTTTTTTTTTCACTGCCTCACACAAATCAGATGGTTTTCACAAATATCCACACTATCGGGTCCAGGACTAGGGTGAGGCAGGAGAGGCGACTAGAGCACAGACTTGAAGAAGGCACTCAGGTACTCATTCTCAGGGTGACACAAATGTCGGGTCAGCCCCTGGCACCCAGCTTGCCTCACCTTGTCCCACCCAGCCTTACACACCTGGCGTGGGTGTCTTGAAAAAGCCCCCAAAGTCTTGTGGGGAGATAGAGTAAAACAATCTACTGTCTCTCATGGCTGTTAATGGTGTAGGCTGCCCGGTGTCAGAAGTGGGTGGGGTGGAAGGAGGTTGGGGCCGTCTTCCCCTGACCTTCCAGGGAGCCCTCTCAGCCTGTGACTGGTGTGGTGGGCAGAATGCCAGGAATGTGATGGACTCTGCACCTGTTTACTCTCTACCAAGCCTGTGACTTAAAGATGCTAGCCCAGTGAATGTCTCCTTTGATCAGCTGTGCCTTGGCCGTTAGACCTCATAATTTAGTAGTAAATTATCTATCATCATGTATTTGCTCCGATTTTTTTCACGTGTCATAAGATGGGTCTGTGGCCTTTCATAGATCACTTACTTTTTTCTGGGCATCAGTTTCCCCATTGTTCCAATTACCGATTGCTGTTTCCCCAAATCTTAGTGGCCTAATATGACCCATTATTATTATGTTTTGTGATTCTGGGGTGACTGGGCTCAGCTAGATACTTCTCATTTGGGGACTATTTTGTGCCGGTGGTAGGGGCCTGATCTTCTGAAGCCTTCTTTCTCCTATGAGCTGGAATGGTTAGAAGTACTGGGGCCTGGGCGGGCATCTCTCTCTCTCCACAGGAACTTCCTCACAGCACGCTGGTCCCAGGGTAAATGAACTGTGCACATTGTGGCTAGCTTCTCCCAGAGCTGGTTACAGTAGGCTTGGTGAAATCTGTAAGACTTTATTAACCAGCCTCAGAAGTAAAGCAGCATCACTAATGCCATGTGCTAATGGTTAAAAGTGAGTCACAGGGCCAGCTCAGACTCATAACTCATGGTGAGAGAACTGTATCGTACGTGAACACTGGGAAGATGATGCACTGGGGGCCATCTTTGGAGAGTAGCCACCGCCCACCCACCCCCACCCGTCCCAGTAGCTGTTAGGGATGCTGTGAGGATTAAGAGATAATGTCTAAAGTGGTTTATGAACTATGGCATGCTGTATCAGTATGCAAGATCAGTATATATTTAATGAAAGCATGACTTCACTGCATGAATCACTAAAAAATGTCCTAGACCAGAGGTCAGCAGATTGCTGTCTGTTTTTGTAAATAAAGTTTTATTGGAACAAAGACACACTCATTTGTTTAAATATGGTCTATGGCTGTTTCCATGCTGTGGTGGCAGAATTGTGATAGACTGTACAGCCTGCAAAGCCTAACAAGAAAACATTTGCTGCCCTTTGTCCTAGATGGTAGAGTGAGCATAGTTGATGGATTCCTTAGAGTTTTCTTACAGTATATGAAGATTCATGGATGGACTTCATGAAGCTATCTTAGCTTCGCCCCTGTGTGTCTCACCAAGGAAGTTCCCTGATGACTGCGTGCCAGGCAAAGAAATTTGAGCAGACGGCAGAGGTGCATTCACTGTTGTGGAGTGGAACCAGATGACCTCACTGTAACTTTGAGCTTGCCATCATCCTGTGACCCGCCCCCGCCCCCCCCCCCCCCCCCCCCCACCCCGGCACAACCAAATACCTCATTCTGCATGTTGATTTCAGGGTCTCTAAACCTTTGCCATCCAACACAGTAGCCATCAGCCACAAGTGACTGTTTTCATTTCATTTAAATTAAAACGAAATAACCTTCGGGGCATCTGGGTGGCTCAGTCTGTTAAGTATTCAGCTTCAGCTCAGGTCATCATCTCATAGTTCATGAGTTCGAGTCTCATGTCTGGACTTGTCTGTGCCAACAATTCAAAGCCTGGAGCCAGCTTCAGATACTGTGTTTCCCTCTCTCTGCCCTTCTGCTCACACTCTGTCTCTCTCTCTCCCTTGAAAATAAATATTAAAAAAATATGAAATGAAATAACCTTAAAAATTCAGTTTCTCAGTTGTATTAGGCATGTTTCAAGTGCTCCTAAGCACATGTGACTAATAGCTACCCTATTGGACAGCACAAATACAGAACATTTCCATCACCTCGGAAAGTTCTAAACAGCAGTACTTCTCCTAATAATGTGTGTGCCTTGTTGATACTGCTTGTCTCACTGCTGTGTTCTCTTGTTTGGGTCTCAGTGTTCTCTTTTTTAGATGGAGATCTCCTCAAGGGCAGACTGCCTAACTTGAATCATATGTAGGTTTATAGCACCTTTGGTCAGACCACCCTTTTTAAAAATGTAATTGCTAAATAAGTACTTTGTTGATTTGCCCATTGCTGTGGTTAGTTATGAAGCTAGTATGGAGAAAGCAGTGAGGTCATCTAAGTTCAATATGCGCATACATTTCACAACACATCCCATACATGGTTCTCTGAAGTCTGCTCAAACTTCTTTGCTTGGCATGGGGTTGTCAGGGTCCTCTGTGTTTAGGGTCCACAAAGGGATGTAGCTAGGATGGCTTCATGAACTCCACGGGTCTTTTCACATATTGCAGTGGTCGCTGGCCTTAAACTGCTTGGATGCCCAGCGTGTCCTAACCCTTCTTTGTCTTAGTTTCCCCCTCTATAAAATGGGAACCATGATGGTGCGCACTTCATATAGTTGTTGTAAGCATTAGATGAGATGATACATGGAAAGTACTGGAGACAGGGTCTGGCACAGAGTTCCTTCCAGTTCTGCTCCTGAGACACCTTAGCTGGTCATGGATTTATGTCCCGATGAAGCAGAAGGGGATGTACTTTGACCAAAAGCTCCTTTCCTTTGTTCTTCTGATCTCAATTAACCCTTTTATCCTTGCCTGACCATTTACTCTCTGACAGAATGAATACCCTGGAAAGAGTCAGACTTGGCCTGGACCTCAGGCTCAAGATCCTTGCCTGTTGTGCTTCTCACTGAAGTCTCACTCAGGCCAGCCACACCTTCACATGACCTTGCCTCACTAAAGAGAATTCCTTCACTGAGGTCTTAAGTCCTCTCCTTCACATCCTCGCTTTGGAGTTAGTTCACTTTCGTGGATTCTGGAAGATGTGGAATAGTGAAATGATTTAGTTATGGATCAGTCACACAGTGAGTGGGGAATGCCAAAACGAAGATCCCCAGATGGCGTGTTTTTAGTTGCTTTTCCTCCTCACTGACCTGATGCTTATCCTGGTAGTGGCCTGGGGCGGGACGGGGGGTGGGGGGTTATTTCTGTTAGACGCATCTGTCTTTCTAGTGGAAGCATTAAGTCTAAACAGAAGACAGCAACAATGCCTAGACTCAGGCTGAGCTGGAACCTTCCACATATTTTTGGTTTGAAATCTTTTGCACCTTTGGTTTTGTTTAATCTTTGAAGTAGAGAAGACTGTCTAGGTTCTGAAATTATTTAAGAACATGACCTAGCTGCTATTGAAATAGTGCAGGTGTCCTCAAGGGAGAAGCAGAGGGTGGCTGTGGCCACTCTTACTCAGCATTTAGGACCTGCTGTTTTTTGCTTGGAGGGAGTGGGGGGAGTCACAGGTGATCACAACACCTGCCATTCCCACGCAGACCAGGGAGCATGGATATCGACATGAATGAGCCTGGCCCCCCCCCCCCCCCCACTCCTAGAGTATCTCCAAGCTCCTTGATGCACCACCTGGTGCCTACCCCCACCCCCCACCCTACTCCTGCCCTGGAGTCCTGACCTAGCAAAGCCCTGCTCACAACTGGCAGGTTCTCCATGGTGATTTGCAGACATTGGACACAAAATCCTCCCTAGTAGCTGGCTAGGTTTATTTTTGGCTCCAGGAAATGTGCTAATGACCTATGGTGACTGAGTATATTATATATTCATAATTTATATGCTACCTACAGCAGTCGGTCCCAGTGGGAAATACAGGGCCCACATAAATTTAGATAAAAGAAGGAGGGTTTATCTATGAAGGGACCAACTACAAAGATGTGGACACATCTGTGGGAGCTATAAGGGGCAGCAAGTAGCCAGGGTCAGGAGCAGAGCTGTTCACTGCTTTTTCCCATTTGGGCACAGTGGTGTCACTGGAGCCAGAAAGTAGGGTTGGGGGAAGTCATCACCAGACCAGGAGTGATGACCTGTCAGTTGGCAACACTGAGAGCCTGAGGCAACTTTGCAGGGAGAGAAACAGGGATGACCTATCTAGTACCTCTCTCCTCCTGATCTCTGATCTCCTGCCAACAGTCCTCGCTGGTCACACCCAACCAGAGGCCAGAGGGCATGAGACCCCATTGCCTTCAGCCAGATGGTTCAGCCCCCTGGGGCTGCAGAGGCAAATGGAATCATCCAGCACCCACCACAAGAAGAATTCAAGGAGCTTGTGAACCAAAAAAAAAAAAAAAAAAAAAAAGAAACACAATGAAAATAAAGGAAGCATATCACGTCGAATAAACGAGAGCTGATTCTCTCAGGAAACTGACATGAAGTGGTTACTTGCATGTTACTTTTTGTGTTGAACTTCTAGCAGCAATGCCAAAAGGGGAAACCTAGAGGGCTGCAGAATTCACGTCTGTGTCATTTCAAGTTCAGATCTTGGCACTGATGGCACTAGAATGTCTTGAAAGAATTCAGGTGCTTATCTTACTAGTGTGAAGTAAGAGAAGAAATGCAGTAACCCTAATTTGGAAATTTTTTTTCAGGTTTCAAGGAAGATTTTCAGATGGATGTTTTTAAGATCCTAGCGGCCATCCTCCATCTGGGCAACGTGCAGATCACAGCGGTGGGCAACGAGAGATCCTCAGTTAGTGTAAGCCGCTGCTTTGTTTCACCTTCCTGTGTTCAAACAGTCATGAGTAGAGAGTCTTGTGGTTACCCTGCTTCTGCATCTTAGCACCGGACACATTGGGCCCACCGGGGAGACCTGGTTTCAGGAGAAGAAAGCAAGGATTTCCAGGGCTGGCTTTTAAAGAGTAAAACTTCTTCCCCTTGCAACAGTAGAGGAGGGGGAAAGGCATTCTCTATGTGTTTTCCTTTATTCAGTAAATTTTTACCAAGTTCTTTCTATGTGCCAAGCCCTGCTGTAGGTTCTGGAGAAACAGCAGCAAACAAAGCAAGACAGGAATCCCTTCATGGGGCTTATGCTCTAGGGGAAGGAAGTGGAGGGGAGGAGACACAATAAGTAATTATGGGCTCTGGCAGCTGGTGGTGGCTATTAAAAAGGAAACTGAAGCAGAGTAGGGGGTACAGAGGGGCTGTACGTCTTTGTGTAGAGCATTCAGAGAAAGCCTTGCTGATATGGTGGCGGTGGGCAGAGGCCTGAAGCTGAGAAGGTGAGTTGTGCCTGTATTGGGGGAAGAACATTCAAAAGTAGAGGGAACAGCAGGTACAGAGGCCCTCAGGCAGGAGGTGTTTGAAAAATAGTAAAAAAAAAAAAAAAAAAAAAAAAAAAGATCAAGTCAATATATCCAGAGGAATGAGTAAAACAAGGGGTGGTACATGAGGCCAGAAAATGTGTGTGTGGGAAGAGAGGGTACAAGTCACATAGGGCCCTGAGGGAGCTGGATATGTTAAGCAGAAAGGATGCCTCCTGCCTCCCAACACTTGCCTGCATTAAGCACCAATGGTGCTGGCTTTCTCTCTGGAAATATATTCCATAGAAGTTTTGTGACAGGTTTCTCTACTTACCAAACACAAAGTTAGTTTATATGTGTATCTCTTCGACGAAATTATGAGAAGTGATCCTTGGTAGCGGCATGTATTTGGTTATGCTAGTTAATATCCACATCAAGAAGAAAATAACATATAGTGAAAAATGTTTCTATGAAAATGTGCAGTCTCTTGACCTTTAAAGCTTGGCATATATATACACGTCTATCTTGTCAGCTGCCATCACCATAACAAAACAGCATAGGCTAGATGGCTTCAACAACAGGAAGTGGTTTTCTCATAGTCCTGAAAGTCTGAGATCGGGATGCCAGCATGGTTGAGCTCCTGATGATGGCTCTCTTCCTAGCTTGCAGATAGCCTCCTGCTTGCGGTGTCCTCACAGCAGAAAGAGGGAGAGAGAGCGAGAGCTCTGGTCTCTTCCTCTTCTTAGAAGGGTACTGATTCCATCATGGGGTCCCACCCTTATGACCTCATCTAAACACAGTCCCCTCCCACAGGCCCTACTCCAAATACTGTCACACTGGAGGTTAGGGCTTCAACATATGAATTTTTGGAGGACGCATTCAGTTCATGATCTAACAATGTCCATTTTCATGTTCTCCAAAAGACTCATGGTAACAGTACACTGGTAATTTATCGGCTCTCTGGTACCTGAAGTTTAGGGCAGAAGAGAACCAAACAGAGTGGATGGAGCATGTAGTTTTTGGCTCAGTGCCTCAGTTCTGTTGTCCTTTGACCAGGAAGTAATTTTCCTCCCTCTCCTCAAGCTCTCACACTAAGTGCCCCTCCCATCCCACCAGTGTCCAGCCCTCATTGGGTTAGTCAGTTCACATGAGACTGGGAGCTTCTGGGAGAGGGGATAGTAGGCCTGGGTAGGAGCCTTTTGTGCATGTGGTGGGTGTTCTCCCTCTGTACCTTCCCATGTACCTCCGTGGAATGGGCTTCTGCACGCATTCTTTTCAAACTCCTTAGACTAAAGGTGTGATTTCCACCCAACAATTGCCCTTGCATTGAACTCTGTCCCATGAAGTTTGTTATGAAGGTAGTATTTTGGAGGAAGAGTTAAAACCACTAGACTAAAAATCCTTTGTTTATCAATCTAAGGAGACAAAGTCCTCGAAAAAGATGTATAATCTCCTTTATTGAAATTTTACTTATTTTGAGAGAGACAGAAACAGCATGAGTAGGGGAGGGGCAGAGAGAGAGGAAGAGAGAGAGAATCCCAAGCAGGCTTCACACTGCCAGTGCAGAGCCTGATGTAGGGCTCAAACTCACGAAACTGTGAGATCATGACCTGAGCTGAAACCAAGAGTTGGATGCTTAACTGACTGAGCCACCCAGGTGCCCCAAGATGTAGAATCTTCA
The DNA here is from genome assembly GCF_046562875.1 of Panthera onca. NCBI lineage: Eukaryota > Metazoa > Chordata > Mammalia > Carnivora > Felidae > Panthera > Panthera onca. The sequence goes on from NC_138344.1 coordinate 51,864,560, forward strand.
TAGCAAATTAGAGTTCTATAATTACTGGTCCTATCTTCGGAACATACATACCATTTGTTTGCATCAGAAACTTGAAATATCAGGCAAATACAATCTAGATGAAGTCACCTTTTTAAGAATTGTTGCCCCTTTCCTTCCCCCTGTGGCAGGACCTGTAGCTGAATGTTTTTGACTCAGATGGTTTAGTTCCTTCTTGGAAGGAAGAAGACCCATGACTCTGGCAGTCTGCTACACACTGAAGAGGTCAGGTGCCCGAGTAAAAGCTTTGTGTTCCTGGAATGTTGGTCAGAAGGGGTGTGGGTGGACAGTAAGGAGGTACTGGGACTTTTTAGGTTCTATGCTCCACTGTAATCTGATGCTTTTTAAGTACAACCACATGGTTTTCTGATTGCCTGTGATGATTCTACAGATTAGTCTGCCTCAGAAGTTCCCTTGCCAGAGAGGAATGATACTGCTCAGTCACAGGGTTCACACCTCCTTGCCAAGTGACAAGGACTCCTTGTCCATGCTGGTTGAGGACAAACAGAAACAGACCTTTCCTTGTCTGCTGACCAATGGGGCAGCTCTCATGCCCCAGCTGGGAGAGAAGCAAGATTTACTTTGTGTGTCCAGGAAAAGTCTTTGACACATTCACCCTGTCAGCTGAGAAGCCAGCTCTGTGAAGGGACCCCACCGGGTGCTCTGACGATGACATCTAGGTACCTTAGGACTAGGACCTCCCACGCAAAACCCGAGCACACAGGGAGGGACAGAGTGAGTGAACGTGCAACGGCAGGTGGCCCTGGCATCTTGCAAAGGAAAGAGAGGGACCTTGAGGCTGTGTCCACGTGCACAGAAAGAGGAGGATTGCCTTCGTGGCCTTACTCACCCCTGACATTCTTCGGCCAGAATGAAAATCCAGGTGGGATGCAGCCCAGGACTACCAAGGCCATGTGCAGGCCCCATGCTGCTGTGGCCCCTCCTGCCTTCCTCCCAGGCCTGCCTCTGTCTCATGAGGCCTGGTCATTCTCACGCCAGTTCATCCTCGTCTCTCACATTGGCCCAGACGGAGGCCGAGGGGCCCCTGCTGGGTGGGCTGGAGCTGGGTTGGATGGCCAGATGGCCCTGATGGGGTTTGTGCTTGTTTTTGAAGGAGGATGACACTCACCTGGAGGTGTTCTGTGAGCTCCTGGGCCTGGAGAGTGGCAAATTTGCTCAGTGGCTATGCAATCGGAAAATCATTACAACCTCTGAGACGGTGGTAAAACCCATGACCAGGCCCCAAGCTGTCAACGCCAGGGATGCACTGGCCAAAAAGATCTATGCTCACCTGTTCAACTTCATTGTGGACAGAATTAACCAAGCGTTGCAGTTTTCAGGCAAGCAGCACACTTTTATTGGTGTTTTGGACATTTATGGGTAAGATTCTCTTCTGTGAGCCTGTCTTTTGTCACTTAAATGTCAAATGCTCATTATTTTTAGATCATTTTGTTCTCGTTCCTTTTTTGTGTTTCACATGATCAGAAAGGTGGTGTTCTCTCTGTTTGCATGTATGAATGATAAGTATGGTGCCCTGGGCTCCAGTGTGTTTTATGTAGAGTGTATTAAATCAGTGCTGAATTAATAATGGCTGACATCAAGAGCTCACCATATGCTAGCTACTGTGCTGGATGGTTTTCATGTGCTTTCTCACTCTTCAAACAGAAAGGAAACAACCAAGGCTTAGACTCAGAAATGTGTTCGCGGTTGCTCTGTTGGTGGGAGAGCCCATTGCTGTGTGAAATTCCTGCTCATGTCTGAGGTGTGGAGCCCTGACACACCTTTCCCATTTCAAAGGGGCAAAATGACATTCCCAGACGTTCTGGACCTTGCTCATGTTCACAGGGTCCTAGGTCGACCCAAACCCAGGCTTTTGACCAGCCAGCTTCTCACACCAGAATCCTCTTCTGTTGTCGGACCCCAGCCCTTCTCCAGCTCTTCTAATACTGTTGGGGACCAAGTTCCCACCACACTGGAGGCACTTTTCCTCCTCTTTGCCCAGTCTTCCTTTTCTAAATCCCAGGCCAAACACGTGCTCAAGATGCCCACAGAATCCCCAGAGTGTGAGTAAGTGAGGACAGGCCAGCGTGGGAGCAGGCTCTGAGGGTTGTTGGAACTCAGGCTTCTGTTTGTCAACACCTGGCCTTAAATACCCAATGCCTCACCCCTCCCAGGACCAATCCTGGTTTCTCCGTGTGGGAAGGGGCAGATTATTCCATTTGAGGCATCACAGAGTATCCCACCTGGCTTGGGGAGTGTTCCCCCACACCCTGTGAGAAGCAGCCCAACCTCTCTTTCCCATACAAAGAGGAGAGCCCGGCTCTAGGCACCCCTACCCCAGCCTGCTGGAGGAGGGAGGAAGCAGATGGGCCATGATGCTGTTGAACTTTTACCCAGGTACAGAGAAACCGCTTTCCCGTAGTTTAATGTGAGACAATGCCTCAAGGGAGTTAGTTTGTTTAATTTAGATTCTGAGTTAATGCATGTGACTCCCAATTAATAGCATATGTCAACAGTTCTAAAATACTGATACATCACTGGGATGGTCTAATAAATGATTTACCTTGTCTTGTTCTAAAAAGAGGATTTGAGCAGCCAGTAAAAATCTAAGTAGACTTTTAAAGTTTTTTTTTTTTAATGTTTTTTATTTGAGATAGGGAGAGGGGTAGGGGAGGGGCAGAGAGAGGGAGGGAGAGAATCCCAAGCAGGCTCTGTGCTGTCAGGGCAGAGACCAACTTAAGGCTCAGTCTCACAAACTGAAAGATCATGACCTGAGCCAAAATCAAGAGTCAAATGCTTCACCATCTAAGCTACCCAGGTGCCTCAACCTAAGTAGGCTTTTAAAATATAATAGTCTTATTTAACAATGGTCTCTTTCATTGTGGTGTAAATCCATGATTGTTATAATAATCTCTCTTCTGTGTTTTTTAATGTGTTAAAAATAAATAGTTCTTTAGGATATATTATTCCATTTATCCAACACAATCACGTGTGTGATTGGTGAATGGAATAGGGTCATGGCCCCTGCCCTCTTGGGATTTAATCTTAGTGGAGGAGGCAGGCAGGTAATTAGAGATTGAGAGGGTTCTTGTGATGGGAATAAGCAAATGAGCAGATGGATGTGCTGGAGGTTGGGGGGTGGGGGGAGGAGGGCAGCTGAGTACGAACCTCGGTGTGGAGGAGAATGGCTGGCAGGCAGCAGTCAGATCCACGAAGACCACTATCATAAGGAATTTGAAGTTTTGGTTCAGTGAGCAAATCAGAGACAGGAGTAACTATAAATTTATAAGAACTTGTTAGAGTATACTTTAAAATTTAAAAATTAAGTTCCTCTTCAGAAAGTCTAAAAGTAGCGTACTTGCTGCCATCCATGAATTAACGGTGCCTTCTAAAAAAAAAAAAAAAAGAAAAAGAAAAAAAGAAAGGAACAAGCTCTTCTCTAAGTAACAGTGCTGCCGCCTGGGGCGGATCCTTTCACTACTTTCTCCATCTGGTAAGCTCATGTGGATCAGCCCTTGCTCATGCTCGCCATGCAGCCTTTGAGGGAACGGGGCTCAATTCCACCTGGAAATACAGCAGCCCCAAAGTAAAAGTTAGCAGCGCTGAAAAGCTGTGAGTCTGGAGGTGTCTGCTCAGAACAACATGAAGACTTGTGGTTCCCCAGCCAGTTGGGCCGGGGTCTGGAGCTATGTGCTGGGGTTGGTCTATGTGCTCTGGATCCAGAGTGGGAAGGGCCTGGGGCTAGGAGACAGAACCCTGGGAGCAAGCATGGCAGCAAACCAGTTGTGTGGCCCTGAGAGAGTCCAAGACCTCTCTAAACCTCAGTTTCTGCATCTGTAAGATGGGGCCTCTCTCATAGGGTTATTCTGAACATCAAATGGAAGAAATTGTGAAGTTGCCTTAAGAACCATAAGCATCATTGAAATGTGAAATGTTGTAGCTGATGTGCTTCTGGCATTTTAAGTCATAGATTTAGGTCTTCCCATGGCTTTTGAACTTTAGATCTGAGGGCCCATTTTGGGGAGAGGGAGTAGGCAAAAGGGCAGGAAAATAATAATTAATATTTGATATTCCATCCCTGCTGTAGAAAGCCTTGCTTTTGGCCCTGGCTATGGGCTGAGGAGCATAACAAGGCCCTTTGGACTCTCCCCCTGGCCTAGCGCTGGTCTGTCCACCGTGTCCAGACCGGCCTTGGGCTTCTGAGGGTACATGTGGAATGGGATCATCAAGAGCTATGTGGGTTCTGCTCCTGCTCTGATCATGCTGAAGCTGTCCAGAGTGCAATCCAGGCCCTCAACCTACCCTGGAATTCTGACCTGAGCCAAGCTGGCTCAGTCAAGTGAGGTTCCCAGGGAACCTGTGGTTGGAGTTGGCAGGAACCACTCAGAATTAAAGCAATTAAGAACCAAGGCTTTGGAGGTACTAAGAGCTGGGGTCAAATTGCATGTCTGGCACTACTCGCTGCTTTGACCTCTGGCCCTCAGGTGTAACGGTGGGTCTTGCTGGTCCTGCACATAGGGCAGTGTTAGGGTTAAGTGAGGTCATAGGCCCTGACCCTAATACCTGCGGTGCAGGAGCGCTCCTGGCAGAAGCGTTCACCTGGCTGGGAGGCAAAAGTCGGTGCTGTGTTTTGTCCAGCCCACATCACCGCTTACAGGGTGAGAGAATTCACATGTGAGTCCAGATTTTCAGCTTCTCTTGTGAGTCGAGCCGTCTGGCATTCAGACCTGCGTTAATCATGGTCACGGCAGATGGAACCGAGTTGCAGCTGCCCCCGCAGGACAGCCTGCTTGTGGTAGCCTGCGGTACAGCTCACTGTAGTGCTGTCTCCAGCCCGCTCCCTGTTTCTGTCACCGCCTGCCTCCTCTCCAGTCTTGAGCTTGCAACTCCAGAGATCAGTATTTAAAGTCTAAAAGTAGACCCGATGGGGTCTGCTGGGCTGTGGACCATCGAATGACCTCGCCCTTGTCCTCCAAGAACGATGAAGCCAGGCTCTGAGGAGGCAGCTGTGAAACAAAGAGTGAGTGAACAGGAAACAGCATTGCCTTGACCTGAAAGCATGGGCCTTGTAGTCAGGCAGGCTCATAGTCGCTGCGTGACCTCAGGCACCTTTCTTAATCTCTCAGAGTCCCATTTCCTCATCGACAAAGAGAAGATAATTGGGTGTCAGTGCTGTTGTGTGAATCAAATGATGCATCCTCTTGTGACCAGCCTTCTGGAAGGCCTGCTTCAGGGTTGGTGCCTTGTACACACCAGATTCCTTGGATTGGCAGCTTGGAAAGAGATGATTTGTAACCTGCCAGGATATTAAAACCAAAAGCTGTGAGGCATATTTAAAATTTGCAGAAAACATAGCAAACTTCTAAACTGTGAAGTTCGTCAAAAAATACTGAGCTATAAACAAATGTGTGTGCCCTTCAAGAAATGTTTTAACTTGTTTAAACCATATTTCAGTTTTGAAACCTTTGATGTGAACAGCTTTGAACAGTTTTGCATCAATTACGCTAATGAGAAGCTGCAACAGCAGTTTAACCTGGTAGGTGACTTTTCTGCCTTCTTTCTTTTCTGCCTAGTTCTCAACCCTGCATGCGAGCCAGAGTCTCTCTCTCTCCTCACATCTCCAGAGTAGTGAAGCAGCCACACGCTGGGTCACTGCACCACCTTGTGGCCATATCTTGAAATCATACTTGCCCATCCCTTTTCCTGTTTTTCTAGGTCCCTGGCCAGCTGCTCAGCTTCAGTTCATCGCCTCCCATGCTTGCTCACAGACCCTCTGTGCAGCTAGACTGAATAATTTAGTTAGTTTCCACGGCCCCGCAAGCCTCTTTATCCTTGTACCTGCCCCTCTCGGTGCTGTAACCCACCTGCTCCTGTCCTGAGAGCTGAGATGGTTTGAATCTCAGCTCTCCCACGTTCTTCCTTTGGGACCTTGGGCTCAGAGCCTCAGTTTCCTCTTTTTTAAAACTGGGTCAGTAGTCTCTGCCTGCGTAATGTTGTAAGGAGAAGACCTAACACTGACTCATACTCATTAAATGTTTTTTTTCTTTCCTTCTCCTCTCTTTGGAATTAATCCATGTATACCGTTGAATTTCATCCCCTTGCAAATTTGTATTTTCTCAAGGATTCCCTGGAAGTTTAACATTTAATAACTACAAGTAAGGTTTATTCCAGGTAGATATGCTACGTAGCTCACTTGAAGTCACCCCACCATTCTTTGCATTCCCCTTAGTCCCCTCAGTACTGTGCTCTCTCTGGTCTGTTTGAGAGTCATTTGTTTCTCAGCTTCCTATTGGGCTTCTTCTCCTCACTGCCCCTCCCCTCCCCTCACCTGTAGCCAGGATAAGCCTGAGCCTGTCCTCTGGGAAGCCTCCCTGATACCTTTAGGGCCTGAACAAGGAGTGAACAAAGCTCTCCATGTTGTTGGCTTCTCACACTGGCCCCACAGCCAGCATTCTCGAGCAGGCTGGCTCCCACCGGCCAGAGAGGCGGCCTCTTTCTTGGATACCAGCAGTGCTATGAGCAGGGAGGGGTTGCAGGACCACCCTGAGTATGCAGGGTGTTGGGTAAACAGCATGTGGGGTTCCACTCAGACCAGGTGGGAGGATGACAGCTAGACTCAGGTTAGGAACTTGTCAACATTGATCATGGATAAGGAGGGCTGCCTGTACCTCAGGGTCTTCCATAAATACTGCAAACCATTCGGGTGTATTTTCCAGATGCTTATGTCCTAGACTTTGGAAGCACACTTTAATGTTTTGTTTTATTTTCTCTATTAACTTCTGGATTTCCAGCATGTCTTTAAACTTGAACAAGAAGAATATATGAAGGAAGATATCCCTTGGACTCTGATAGATTTTTATGACAACCAACCAGTTATTGACTTGATTGAAGCAAAAATGGGCATTTTGGAGCTACTGGATGAAGAATGCTTGGTAACTTAAATTTTTTTTTCAACTTCCAAGTGGTAACAAATGAGAATATTACAAAATGGATTTTTTAAATGTACATTTAAATTTCAGATGTGTTACCCATTTGGTTGAGTATTAATGCTGGGACAGGAGTCCGTAGCAGGAACAGCAGAGGGCCGGGTGAGCCTCGCCCTCAGCATGTGTAGCCCACCATTGGGTAACACGCACAACCTCTCAGGCCATGTCCAGCAAGGGGGAGCCCTTTGAGCACCTAGGGGTATGTAGAATGGACCGGAAAATGGCAGGTGACTTCATGCCACTTGTTAATGACTAACAAGAATTGAGTTTTCTTTTGTTTCCTCATTCTTGTGAGTCATCCATTTGGAGGTGTAGCTGAAAACTCAACATCATATAATTTGAAAGAAGCGTTCTACTGTTGTTATGTCCTTCTGGGAGGAGCAACTTAACAGTGGGGCAGCCTAGCAATGTTCCTCATGGGACCTCAGGGACAAATAATCCCCAGGGCAGTATTTTGTTTTTGGTTTAAAGATTGTATTATGATGCTTAAACATAGATTTAGTTTCCTCTCCAGAGATTTATTTCTACCAAAAAAAAAAAATCATACTGTTGAAGACTTACTGGCATTTTCTCCCCAGAATTGTTGATTCCATGGTTTTACTCATGAATTATCGTATCTGGTACCACAGTGACAGAAGATTAAAGGGCTGGCATCAGGTCAAAGCATTCCGGAATGATCTAATGAGGGTAGGGTGCATAGGCCAAGGTAGCCTCCAGGAAATACTTGTACCTACTCTACACAGATATTCCCTAGGTGACCAATGTCATGAAGAAGCATGCAGGAGTCAAAGAAGCATGCAGGAGTCGTTTGGGCACAATGGGATATTAGCTTCACTAAGTTTGGATTGAATATAATTGATCACTTGCAAATCACCAGCATCAAGAACAAGTTTTGCAACTAAGCTTTGTTTCAGTACGTAGTTATTAGTTAAGCAGTCAAACAAAAGACAATCTATTTTTCTGAGATTGGGCAAAGTGGGGAGGACTATATTTAGGTGCCAGTCTTTCCCCATTCAATGGATAATAAAAGTCACATTCATGTAATGGAACCCATGCTATTTGTCCCCTGAACCTTTAGACTTCTCTAAGAAGAAGTAATAGGAATACTGCCAAATTTGCAAAAATAAATTTCTTCATTCTTGAGTCATCATATGTCCATTTCCTTCTAGTTTATAATATTTTGTTTGTCTAAAGGGGCATGGATATATCTGTTTAAATGGCACCCTAAAGATTATTAAGATCAAGGACAGATGTATGCCTAGAGTTGCTTTATAAAAAGGAACCATAGGGGCACCTGGGGTGGCTCAGTCAGTTAGGCGTCTGACTTTTGATTTCGGCTCATGTTCCTCTCATGGTTCATGGCATCGTGCCCCACATCTGGCTCTGCTGACAGTGTGGGGCCTGCTTGGGATTCTCTCTCTCCTCTCTCTTCCCCTCCCCCACTCATGTTCTCCTTCCCTCTCTTTCTCTCTCACTCAAAGTAAATAAATAAGCATTTAAAAAATAAATAAAATAAAAAATAAATAAATAATCAATAAAATAATTTTAAAAAATAAAAAAATTAAAAGGAGGGACACCTGGGTGGCTCAGTCGGTTAAGTATCTGATTTTGACTCAGGTCATGGTCTCACAGTTGGTGAGTTTGAGCCCCGCATCGGGCTCTGTGCTGACAGCTCGGAGCCTGGAACCAGCTTTGGATTCTGTATCTTCCTCTCTCTCTTTGCCCATCCCTACACACACACACACACACACACACACACACACACACACACACACAGTCTGTCTCTCTCCCCAAAATAAATAAATAAACATTAAAAATAATAAAAATAATAAAGATCAGCTGCAGATCTAAGCATCTCACTCTGGGGTTCCAGCTCACTTGATTTGTCAGAATTAGTGCTTTTTTGTGCTTCTTAACCTTTCGTCTCCAGTTGTCTTACTTACTATTTGGTTTGCTTTTGTCTTGCAGTTACCACATGGAACTGATGAAAACTGGCTTCAAAAGCTATACAATAATTTTGTCAACAAGAACGCTTTGTTTGAAAAGCCCAGAATGTCAAATACATCCTTTATCATCCAGCACTTTGCTGATAAGGTACAATGAAAGTCTGGAGCAATGCTGTCTGTGCTGGAGCTGTTCCCTGGTGGCAGCAGGCAGGCCAGAAACTTTTCTGATCAGATTCAAGTCACACGGCATATAGCTGTGATGAAGAATACATGCGTGTGTGTTTAACGATCTTTGTTTTTATCGCAAAATATGAGTTTCAACGGTACTGCCTTAAACATGAATGTGGTGCTAGTGGACCTCATTTCTGATTTTGGATTTACTGTGAATTCATTAGTCTCTTATCAGTTTATTTCCTCTATGAAGTTGTCAAAATCAAGGCAGCGTAATTGTTTTCTATAATGAAAGCTATATATTTTTTTGAGGTTTTCCTTTGTTATTCAGTTATATTTATTACAGTGGTAACATAGGTTGGCTGAAGATGTGTTTTCTGGGTGGTCTTTATTTTCTTCTTTATAGATCTATTTTTTATGAAACAAATGTTACCTTAATAAAAAGACAAAATTGATATAGTGGGAGAGGGGCCAAGATGGCAGAGCAGCATGGAAGCTCTTGGCTTCTCTCGTCACTGAAATGCTGCTAGATCAGCACCAAACCATTCTGTACACCTAGAAAATTGATGTGAGGATTAACCCAACAATCTGTATAACTTGAGCCACAGAACTTGGCAGGTACACAGCACGGAGAGTTCAGATGGGAAGAGAGAAGCCATGGAGGGTAGAGAGCCGTTTTTGCAGAGAGAGGACTGAGAAAATGGGGGAGAGTCCAGGAAAAGCACTCCCCCGAAAGTAGCTGGAGAGAAAGAAAAAGAGTGGAAACACCCACAAGTGACTGAACCAGAAAGGGAGAAAGGGAAAGGAGAGCGTTTCAATACCGTTTGTACTCTGGAAACAAGGTAGAGCAGAGTCAATATGTGGTGGTGCTCTGATGGGAAGGGCGAATCCCCAGAAGCAGACAGGGAGGTCCAAGGGCTCCGTGGACCACACAGGGAGAAGCTGTTCCCCTGCTAGGAGGGCATTTGGTAGAGGCTGTAGTGTCCCCACAGGCAAAGGTCCCAGCAGACCCCAGAGAACAGCCATGTTTGCTGGTATTGGAACAAAGACACCAGAGTGAGGTGAAACCTGGCATTGGTTGTGTGTTGTGTTTTGCCATAATCTCTGAACCTCAGCTGCTGTGCTATCCCATGAACATTTTCTGGGGCAGGCAGACACCTGGCCACAATCTCTGAAACTGTGCAACAGCATGACTGCATGAACATTCCTGGGGGGCAAGTCAGCACCTGGTCATTGCCCAGCAAGACCCTTCCCCAGAGGGTTGGAGCAAGTCGAAGCCACAGGGCTCTTAGAAGTGAGGGGTTTGGTAACACAGCCCCATTGAGATATAATTCAGGAGGGAAGTGCCATCTGGCAGGCTGACAGCTTGGACACAGACAGTGTAGAAGTGGGGAGTGGACAGAAGCCAGAGACAAAGGAGGGGTGCTTGATTGCTGGTCAGTGAGAGCTCAGAGTTCTGGTGCCAGAGACTGGGAAGCTGGGTGATGCCATTTTCACCTCTCTCATGCATCTGCATACAAGTGCTCTGTGCCACACCGATCCACCCCGGTAAACTAAGCAGTGCCACCTAGTAGAGAACGGAGCTGTTACATCAAGCTCCATCCAACTGCATCAACCAAGCCCTAGAGGATGACCACAAGTCTCTCTGCCTGTTTAGTGTACACACTATAAAATGCTTCAGAGTTTGACTTTTAGAGGAAACTGGATGTAATTTCATTATGTTTGCTGGTCCATCTATTTGAGTTTTTTTCTTTCTTTTCTTATTCTTGGATACAGAAAGAGAAAAAATTTATTTTCTGTTTTTTAAAAAAATATTTAAAAACTTTTTTACTATATTTTTTATTTTTTTGTAAAATTTTAAATTCTATTTTATTTTCTTCATTTCATTTTATTCTGTTTTATTGGGACTTTTTAAAATTTTTTAAACATTTTATTACTTTCATCCTTTTTTTCTCTTCTTTTTCTTTCCCTTTTTTCTCTATTCTATCCAACTTCTTTCAACAACCAGACCCAAATACACCTAGGATCTAGATTCCTTTATTTGATTTTTTGTGTTGTTTTTAATTTTTTTAATTTTAATTTTTTATTTTATTAACTCTTTTTCATCTGCCAAAGTGACAAAACGAAGCCATTCACCCCAAAAGAAAGAGCAGGAAGAAATTACAGCTAGGGGGTTGCCTGAGTGGCTCAGTTAAGCGTCTGACTTCAGCTCAGGTCATGATCTTGCAGTTCACGAGTTCAAGCCTCGCGTTGGGCTCTGTGCTGACAGCTCAGAACCTGGAGTCCACTTCAGATTCTGTGTTTCCCTCTCTCTCTGCCCCTCCCCAGCTCACACTCTGTCTCTCTCAAAAATAAAAAGATTAAAAAAAAATTAGAGAACTCAGTGACTCATTAAAAAAGAAAAACATCTGAATCATAGGAGTCCCAGAAGATGAAGAGAGAGAAAAAAGGGGTAGAAGGTTTATGTGAGCAAATCATAGCGGAAAACTTTCCTAACCTGGAGAAAGACACAGACATCAAAACCCAGGAATCACAAAGAGCTCCCACTAAATTCAACAAAAACCAACCATTAACAAGGCATAATATAGTCAAATTCACAAAATACACAGACAAGGAAAGAATTATGAAAGCAGCAAGGGAAAAAAGTCCTTAACCTATAAGGGAAGACAGATGAGGTTCACAGCAGACCTATCCACAAAAACTTGGCAGGCCAGAAAGAAGTGGCAGGATATATTCAGTGTGCTGAATCAGAAAAATATGCAGCCAAGAATTATATATCCAGCAAGGCTGTCATTCAAAATAGAAGGAGAGATAAAGAGTTTCCCAGGCAAACTAAAACTAAAGGAGTCTGTGACCACTAAACCTGGCCTGCAAGAAATTTTAAGGGGGATTCTCTGAGGGGTCATAATTAAGGGGTCTATCCACCAAGAAGATGTAACAATTATAAACATTTATGCCCCCAACATGATGAACCTAAATATATAAACCAGTTGATCACAAACATAAAGAAACTCATTGATAATAATACCATAATAGTAGGGGATTTCAACATCCCACTTACAGCATATTTCTTAAATTCCACATATGAGTGAAGTCACATGATATTTATCTTTCGCTGACATATTTCACTTAGCATAATACACTCTAGTTCCATCCATGTTGTTGCAAATGGTTAAGATTTCATTCTTTTTGATCACTGAGTAATATTATAGTGTTTATATATATATATATATATATATATATATACACACACACACACACACACACACACATACATACATACCACATCTTTAGACATTCATCTATCGATGGTCATTTAGGCTCTTTCCATACTTTCACTATTGTCATTAACACTGCTATAAACATTGGGGTGCATGTGCCCCCTTTCAATCAGCATTTTTATATCCTTTGGATAAATACCTAGTAGTGCAGTTGCTGGGTTGTAAGGTACTTCTGTTTTTAATTTTTTGAGGAACCTCCATACTGTTTTCAAGACTAGCTATACCAGTTTGCATTCCCACCAGCAGTGCAAAAGGGTTCCCCTTTCTCTATATCTATTGTTTCCTGAATTGTTAATTTTAGTCACTCTGACAGGTGTAAGGGGGTATCTCATTGTGGTTTTGATTTGTATTTCCCTGATGATGAGTGATGTTGAACGTCTTTTCATATGTCTGCTAGCCATCTGGATGTCTTCTTTGGAAAAGTGTCTATTCATGTCTTTTGCCCGTTTCTTCACTAGATTATTTGTTCTTTGGATGTTGAGTTTGATAAGTTCTTTATAGATTTTGAATACTAACCCTTTATCCGATATGTCATTTGAAAATGTCTTCTCCCATTCCACTGGTTGCCTTTTAGTTTTGTTGATTGCTTCCTTCGCCGTGCAGAAGCTTTTTATCTTGATGAGGTCCCAGTAATTCATTTTTGCTTTTGTTTCCCTTGCCTTGGGAGACATGTCTAGTAAGAAGTTGCTGTGTCTGAGGTCAAAGAGGTTGTTGCCTGCTTTCTCCTTGAGGATTTTGATGGTTTCCTGTCTTATATTTAGGTCTTTCATCCATTTTGAGATTATTTTTGTGTGTGGTGTAAGAAAGTGGTCCATGTTCATTCTTCTACATGTCGCTGTCCAGTTTTCCCAGCACCATTTGCTGAAGAGACTGTCTTTTTTCCATTGGATATTCCTTCCTGCTTTGTCAAAGATTAGTTGGCCGTATATTTGTGGGTCCATTTCTGGGTTCTCTACTCTGTTCCACTGATCCATGTGCCTGTTTTTGTGCCAGTACCATACTGTCTTGATGATTACAGCTTTGTAATACAGCTTGAAGTCAAGAATTATGATGCCTCCAGCTTTGGCTATTCAATGTCTTTTCTGGTTCCATACAAATTTTAGGATTGTTTGTTCTGTGAAGAATGCTGGTGTTATTTTGATAGGGATTGCATTGAATATGTAGACTGCTTTGGGTAGTATTGACATTTTAACGATACTTGTTATTCCAATCCATGAGCATGGAATGTTTTTCCATTTTTTTTTTGTCTTCTTCAGTTTCTTTCATGTGCTTTCTATAGTTTTCAGCATATAGATGTTTTACCTCTTGGTTAGGTTTATTCCTAGGTATTTTATGGGTTTTGGTGCAATTGTAAATGGGATCAATTCCTTGATTTCTGTTTCTGCTGCTTCATTTTGGTGTATAGAAATCCCACAGATTTCCATATATTGATTTTTAAACATATTTTCTAATTTATGAAAATTTATGACAAGTAGATATTACATTATAAACTATGTAAACTAGAGGCATAAACTATTGGAGTTTGAATTTTTAAGCACCCACCCTGGATATGTTATTGTTTGAGAGATTCAGGAAGCCTTATGGATAAGGAAGGGCCATGTGGAGACTTTTTGTAAGCCAAATTCAGGCAATGTGAACATTTACTCACTCTAACCTGACCCCAAGGGCTTTGGTGGCCTTTGAAAGTTTAGTGGTCAGACAAATCTTACTTTCTACCATATTAATGCTGATTTAGGATAGTATTTTGGTTTGAACCCAAAGGACAACACTGAGCTTTTTTCCTCCTGATGGCTTTTTTTTCCTCCTAAGGCAGAGTGAACCTTAAGCCTGGTCTTCTTAGACCTGTGTGTGTATTAACTTCAGACATTGCAGGGAATGACTGGTCACCTGTGGCTAGAGGGAACTGGCAGGAGAATACAGAGTGATCAGTGACAAGTTAGAAATCAAGGCAGTGGGAGAGCCTGGCTCTTTCCAGCAAGTGACATATTCCCAGCTTCCGAAGTTTTATATGATAGAGTTCCTGTGATAAACAGAAACAGAATCTGTTTTTAGAAGATTGCTTCTTTAGTGCCTTCATTATTCATTCTTAGAAAAAGAGAAAAACTCCTTGGTCTTAGATGCTGTCTGCTTTTGCTTCTTTGGCAATAATTAAATCCTTTCTCTGCACAGGTAGAATATAAATGTGAAGGTTTTCTTGAGAAGAACAGAGATACCGTATATGATATGCTGGTTGAAATCTTGAGAGCAAGCAAGGTTTGTAAGGTCCTACGATTGTAATTAATGTTATTCATTATATAACTTGAAATGGATCTATATGTGTATCAGGAAAGAGTAAGAAGTGTGTGGTTATGTGTACTGTCTTGCAGTGGCAAACTGTAGCTCATGCTTAGAAAAAATAACTATTTTGGAATTGGGACTAAAACATGTACCAAGCTTCTGACAGCTTGCAGACAAATCTCCACTAGGTGCAATATCAGAAATCAAATATGCAGATGCCAGAGAGGAAGGATAGCTACTATAACCAGTTAAAAGACCACAGTTTACATTTTATTCATTCTTTCACAAATATGTATATAGCACCTACCATGTGCCAAGCACTGGCCCTAGATTCTGGTTATAGCAGTGAGCAAGGCAGCCAGGATGCATGCCCTCATGAAGCTCACTATTCTAGAGGGAATGACATACCCTAACCACATAAGTAGCAATGGCACGTAGTGCTAAGCACATGAAAGAAACCAGGGCAAGACAGAGAGAGGGTGACCTGGGAAGGGAGTGCTGGCTCAGATGTGCAGGCTCCTCGAATCCACAGTTCTATGTGAGGAGTAGGGTCACCAAAGGAATGACTTCTGGGTTTTCCTTTTCCCCTTTGAACATTTCCTTATTAATAGTTGACAATAAGAATATTCCATACACAAGCCTTCATTTTGTGAACAGTTTAGATCGTATTTATTTTTCTTATTTTGAAAGATCCCTAAGCCTTTGTTCATATTCAAGTATTTTGACAGTTTCCCACATAAGCATGAGCACTTCTACTAACAATCATATAGAAGTCGCAGGCATGACAACTTCAGTTATTAAAACCGATTTATGATAGAGAATTCAATATGGAAATGGCCTGCATCTTGTGTACAAAATTAGTTCATTTAATTCACCAATTGCTTACTCATCCCCAAGCATACCCTGGGGTCCGGTCTGGAAGGTGAATGCAGATCACATCAAAGCACAGATGGGTCTCTCTGCTGAGCACGAAACCTCTCAGAGGCGTGGGAAGTACAGATCCACGGGTTTTGCAGCTGGAGCATACAAGGATATATTAGGCAGTGATTCTCCCCCAAAGGAGATTGTCAGTGTTAGATTTAAAAGAAAAAAACATGAGTTTTGCTCTAAGAAGATAAGACATTTAAAGAAGTCATTGATGCATGATAGAAAGTAATGAATATCTTAGAAGACACTCATAAGTGAAAGATTTTTTTTATGTAGAAGAAATTGAAATTAATTTGAGTCAGGGCACAATTTTCTTTTTACCTTTGTTTTAAGCTTAATCGAAGCGAGTGAATGGGGTAGAGCTAGAAAATATTTTAATAGAACCTTGAGTAGTGGGTAGAGTTTGGATTTACAGGGATGAGAACATGAGGTAGGAGGGAGGAGAGTCCAGGTGTTGAAACAGCATGAGCCAAGGCACAGAGGTAGGGCTAGTAAATGTCTCCACTGTGTAAATGTCCATACAGACATTTAATATATATCTAATATATATATGGAATATAAATATGACATATAGACATTTGCACGGATTGCCTGTCTGCTTAGATTCCTGGAAAGAAGTTATGCATCATCCAGGGGGAGGAGTGTCCTCTTGTGGGATTCAGATTAGGCTGTAGAGATTGGTGGAGACCGCTAACCTCATTTTACATGGGGTTCTTATGACCATTTATGAGGTTTGTATCACCTGCTGACTATGAGTGAACACCTTTGGACATTGAAATCCCCTCTGTTCCTTCCAGTTTCATCTCTGTGCCAGCTTTTTTCAAGAAAATCCAGTTCCTCCTTCCCCTTTCGGTTCAGCGATCACAGTCAAATCTGCAAAGCCAGTCATCAAGCCAAACAACAAGCAGTTCCGGACCACAGTGGGGAGCAAGGTACACAGAAAGTACCTGAGGATGGGGCCAGGCCCCACAGGGAGCCAGGCAGTGGTGGGGCCCACATTCCAGGCCTGGACATAGGCACTGACCTGGTTCACATCTAGTATATACGTAAATGCAAAGAAAAGTCACAGCTCATTGGCATCATCCCTCAGCCTCCAAGGCCGCACAGGCCTGAGAAAACCACGTGCCCAATAACGTGATTTACTAAGTTCTTGCTATTTGGGAGAATTGGTTAGAGCAGAATTCTGTCCAGAACATAGGACATGCTAATACTCACAGTCACAGATTAAAACCTTTCATAATAGATGTTAATGCATGAAGCTAACTCTTCTTCTTAATTTACTAAGGTTGGCCCTTTTGTTTTCCTTGATATGAGTATCAAATTTCAGCATATTTGTTCTCTGACCTTGTTTCCTAGTTCCGCAGCTCTCTGTACTTGCTCATGGAAACCCTCAATGCAACCACACCCCACTATGTCCGATGCATCAAGCCAAATGATGAAAAATTACCCTTCGAGTAAGTGCTTTTATGCAGGAGAGGGAAAACACTGAGGCCATTTCTGCCACAATGTTGGAGAATTTGCTTATAATTCTCTTGAACTTTACTGTTTCTGGTTTTTTGTTTTGTTTTGTTTTTTGGCTAAGTACAGTATACTTTAGTGATGGGACATGATAAGGTAGGGCTTCCCAAGCCCCTCCCTTCCTCTGGGGGCTGTGGAATGGAAACTGTGTAGGTTGGGAGATTCTCAGTGTGTTTGGGGATGAGTTGAGGCAAGGACTCCCCACCAGCTGAAGTCTTTCTCTTCTTCCTGCATTTTCTGGGGCTGGTGATCCAGAGGGCTCTTACTCCTTGGAAGTGATGTGCACCATAACGTCTTCCACCCAATTGCTATAGCCAAATTCATTGTCATATCAGAAAATGAGCTTGACAAAGTGGTCATTGAGAACAATGTCAACCCCAGCATCAAAGGTGAACGAATGGGTGTAACTTAAAGTTGCAGAGACAACCTGGTCGTCAATGAAGTCCAGGATGCCCTTGAGGGGGCCCTCTGATGCCTGTTTCACCACCTTTTTGGTGTCAGCATATTTGGCACCTTTCTCCAGGCGGCAGGTCATATCCACAACGGACACAATGGAGTTGGAGCATGGAAGGCTGTGCCAGTGAGCTGCCCACTCAGCTCAGGGATGACCTTGCCCACAGCTTTGGCAGCACCAGTAGAAGCAGAAATGATATTCTGGGCAGCCTCTCGGCGATCATGCCACAGCTTCCCGAAGGGGACATCCACCATCTTCTGGGTGTCATGGACTGTGGTCATGAGTCCCTCCATGATGCCAAAGTTGTCATGGATAACCTTGGCCAGAGGGGCCAAGCAGTTGGTGGTGCAGGAGGCATTGCTGACAATCTTGAGGGAGTTGTCATACTTTTCGTGGTTCATGCCCATCACAAACATGGGCATCAGCAGGAGGGGCAGAGATGATGACCCTCTTGGCCCCACCCTTCACGTGAGCCCCAGTCCTCTCCATGGTAATGAAGACCCCAATGGACTCCACAACATACTCAGCACCAGCATTGCCCCATTTGATTTTGGTGGAATCTTGCTGCTACAAGATGGAGATGGGCTTTCCATTGATGACAACTTTCCCATTCTCAGCCTTGACTGTGCCGTGAAATTTGCTTTGGGTGGAATCATACTGGAACATGTACACCATGTAGTTGAGGTCAGTGAAGAGGTCATTGATAACAACCATATCCACTTTGCCAGGGTTAAAAGCAGCCCTGGTGACCAGGTGTCCAATACTGCCAAATCCATTTACTCCAACCTTCACCATCGTGTCTCAGGGACACAGCTGGAAGTTCAGCAGAAGATGCTGCTGTCTTTTGAATGAGGAGGAGCAGAGAGCCTGTTGCTGTTTTTTTAATGATTCAGAGCAGTCCCATCCTTTACATATACTGTTAACTAGCACAAGCTCTCTCTTATGGCTAAACCACCTTGTCTCCAGGGTGAAGCAAAGGGGATAGATTTGAAAGAATAGTCTACAACTGAAGTTGATGCAGCAGAGAAAGCCAGAACGTCTCCTTGATTATAAGAAGAATTTGTATATGGCATGGTGACTACAGTTAATAATATTGTGCTGCATGTTTGAAAGTTGCTAAGAGAATAGATCTTAAGAGTCCTTGTCACAAGAAAAAAAAAAACTGCCGTAACTATGTGCCATGATGAATGTGATCTAGACTTCTTTTGATTGTTTCGCAATATATTACAAATGCCTAGTCATTATGCTGTGCACCTGACACTACTAGAATGCTGCATGTCAGTTATACCTCAATAAGAAAGAAAAGAATTTGTTTTTTGAAAGAAATTCTGTAGAGGAACAGAGGTTTCTTCCTCAAATATGGCATGAGATATT
Organism: Panthera onca; assembly: GCF_046562875.1. Lineage (NCBI taxonomy): Eukaryota > Metazoa > Chordata > Mammalia > Carnivora > Felidae > Panthera > Panthera onca. Next base: position 51,883,512 of record NC_138344.1, read on the forward strand.
AGACTTGTTCTCTGGGGGCCCCCAGGAAAACCCCAGACCTAGGAGTGGACTTTGTATGGTCTCTTTTAACTGACTAGACCTAAGATGTGTCTGAGGGTCATGCACTGTCCATGGAGGTGGTATATGTGTCCGTGGGCCACCAAAGGGTCCGACCTCAGCCAGAGGGTACCCTGTAAAGGGAATTCAAACAGCAAATGGGCATTTGAATGCGGTGAGTGGAAATATTTCTTCCACGCTGGTTGTCATTCGAAGCTGAACCAAAGGCCACTTCCCCCACAAGACCTTTTCCATTTCCACCATCATAATCCAGCACTCCTTTCTCTGTGACCTCAGCACAGCTTCCTGAACTCTCACAGAGTTGCTGTTTTCATTTGTCCTCTGGTAGGTGTCCATTAAGTAGCTGCTGGGTGCCCTGCGTGGGGATCACAGAGGCAGACCCCGCTCCTCAGGGCTCACAGTCCAGGCAGGTTTGCTGCACTGCTCATGGGCATATTTGTCCATCATGACAGCTTAACACATATTTAAATCTTCTTCTTTAAGATTCGACTCTAAAAGGATTGTTCAGCAGCTGCGAGCCTGCGGCGTTTTAGAAACAATTCGCATTAGTGCGCAGAGCTACCCTTCCAGGTGGGTTGTCTCTCCTTGTTTTGGGGGGAAAATGCTGACCTTCAGGTCTGCTGAGAACCGAGGGAGAGGCTGCCATGTTTTTTGTCAGGTACTTGCATAAGATGCCCCAAGATATTCCCACTCTTCCCTGGGAAGGCCAGAGGGGGCCCCTGGCGGCCATGTGCCGGTCAGGGGCCACCATCATCCCATCACCTGTTTTCACTGCTAGTGAACATCACCTCCTGCCTCCCCACTGCTCCTGAGAGGAGGAGATGGAGAGGGAGGAGAGCATAATCATCAGAGTAGAGTATTGGCAAAAAAAAAAAAAACCACTCCTGGTCCGCTGTGTTCAGGGTGAGGTCAAAGGTCAAAGTTCAGAACAGACTCCCATCTACCCCCACTGCCACCCCAGCAGCAGTGGGATCCACAGACATGCCATGTTTCCTCACAGCCACACCTCCTCAGCTCCTCTTTGACTTTGCAGGTGGACATACATTGAGTTCTACAGTCGCTATGGTGTGCTCATGACCAAGCAGGAGCTTTCGTTCAGTGATAAAAAGGAGGTGTGCAAGGTGGTTTTACACAGGCTCATCCAGGTCAGTCTTGCTCAGCTCCTGGAATCATGGGGCTCTTACCCAGATGCCCATCTCCCAAATGTGTTTCACTACCCACCTGTCCCATGACTGTGTTGTCATGAATGCCAAAGATGAAAGAAAATATGCCCAAGCATTTGAGTGCTAAGGAGATCAGAGCAGACACACTCACAGGGGCATCGTCTCCTGAGAGTAGGAGTCACCATTACAGACCCAGGCTTGAACCCTGACCTCCCCCAGAGTCCTCCTATCATACTCTGACCTCCCACAATTTAAGGAACTTCGATGGGCCTGGCTTATATTACACAGTCAACTGAGCCTGCCACTACACCAGGAGGTTCCCAAACATGGCACTCCATGTGTACTTAGGTCATTGCTCTGGCAGTGAGTTTGATAGAAAAGAAGTGGGGACAGAGTTACCATGGCCAGGTAAGGAGGTGGTGAAGACAAACCAAAATAAAGACAGAAACCAGACCTTTCCAGGCTCTGCTCTATTGTAGAAACCACATATGAGAAGCCAAAGCTCCCCAATGGCCTAAGAATCACCAAGCATGCACACAGCCCTCCTACCCCACAGACAGACCTGGACCCCTGAACCTCAAGTCCATTTCTTCCCCCAGTGGCTTTAAACAAGTCACAGTATAAATTTCTAGGCCATAATCAGAAGTTTTCTACCTTGGGGCACCTGGGTGGCTAAGTCAGTTGAGCATCCAACTTTGGCTCAGGTCATGATCTCACAGTTCACAAGTTCGAGCCCCATGTTGGGCTCTGTGCTGACAGCTCAGAGCCTGGAACCTGCTTCGGATTCTGTGTCTCCTCTCTCTGCCCCTCCCCCCACCTCACTCTCTCTCTCTCTCTTTCTCTCTCTCTCTCAAAAATAAATATACGTTAAAAATTTTTTTAACAAAAAGAATCTTTCTGCTTTATGTCAAGGAACAGGTGTGTCAAAAATAACAATATTTTGGCACCTTCGAATCTCTTAAACATCTTTTCCAAATACTATAAACTCTGAAGGATTTATTTGTGATTCTATCATTTTTCTCTTCCAGGATTCTAATCAGTACCAGTTTGGTAAAACCAAAATTTTCTTCAGAGCAGGACAAGTGGCTTATTTAGAGAAACTCCGATTGGATAAGCTCAGGCAGAGTTGTGTTGTGATACAAAAGCACATCCGTGGCTGGCTCCAGAGAAAAAAGTTTCTCCGAGAAAGACAAGCTGTCCTGACAATCCAGCAGTACTTCCGGGGTCAGCAAACCGTGAGGTATGGCCGGGTCAGCAAACTGAGGTATGGCCGGAGCCAAGGAAGTGGTGTGGAATTGTGTGGCCCACTCTCCTAACTGCTCATCGCTGGGGGAGGGACCTGTCAAGGACAAATGACCTTTCTCCTGGGGGGTGCAGATGTGTGTGGGTGTCCTCCTGGGGCCAGCCGTGAGTCTACCTACCTTAGGGCAGGTAGTCCTGACTATGCCTACTGTTCCCATGGCAGCGGTGACAACTAGGACCCTGAAGAGAGGAAGCTTCAATCAGGGTTTTGCTGAAGCGAATCAGAATCCCCAGTGAGACCAGGAAGAGGGACTGGGCCCTTTTTCTGTGGGAATTGAAAATGCCTAAGACAGGGCCCTAGGGAAGTCCCTAAGTAAATGCCATGAGTAACCACTGACCAGCCTCCCTGCAGATGGGGAGGGGGCAGGCCGTGCCTTAGGGGATCCATGGCAAGGCTCTGCCAGCAAACACAGAGCCCTGTCCCAAGGGATGGCTGAGTGGAGGGCAGGTCCACCAATCCCAGCCCTCACTGAGTGCTCCCACGAGGCTGTGCCGGGCTGGCCTGTGAGATGGCATTCTTCCCAGACAACAGTGTGTGCTTGCCTGTGTCTGTGCTGCCTCCTTCCTTGGCACGCTGTGAGGATAGTTGAGAAGGCAAGTATTTAAGAGTCAGACCGTGTCACTGAACCTCACCTCTTCCTGAGCTTGAGGCCTGACCTCCAGCAGCATCTGGGCCTGTTTACGTGATTGGCACACCACGGCCTCAGCACCACGGCCTCGGCACACTCCAAACTAGACTCACCATCCCACCTCAGGTGACCATCTTACATACACAGCCAGGCTTTCCCTCCCCTGCCCTGGGTCAGTCAATAGAAGCAGTCTCCAGTGCAGGAAAGCCCAGGGTTCTCTTCTTCCCCAACTCACGCTCCCTTTCTGTTTAGGAATCACCAAAGCCTGACAGCTCTACCCCTGCTTACTTCTTGTTTCTGTCCTATCATTCCATTCCCACACCCTGGCCCTAGATTTGACCTTCACCACCACTTGCTTTATGGTCCTACAACACAGCCTCTACCTGCTGCGTGTCTTCCTGAAGCAGGGCCTGATGGAGCCACTGTCCTCCTCTTGCCTTTAATGCCTCCTGTGACCCCTATTTCCTACACTCAGTCTCTGACATGAGTGTTCAAGGCCCCCCATGGCCAAATAAATTCATAAGAATGGAAGCTCTGGGAGAACCAGGGTCATACTTTCGCATACCAGAGTAGGTATTCAGTAAATATACTTTTAAATAACGGGATGCCTCAGTGGCTCAGTTGGTTAAGCGTCCAACTCTTGATTTCGGTCAGGTCATGATCTCACAGTTGTGGGTTCAAGCCCCACGTCAGGCTCTGTCCTGACAGCGAGGAGCCTGCTTGGGGTTCTCTGTCTCTCTCTCACTCTCTGCCCCTCTCCTGCTCATTCTCTCTCTCAAAATAAATAAATAAGCTTAAATAACAAATGGTTTCTATTTTTCTAACCTCACTGGCTAATTTTCTTCATGTATCTTATTTTCTAGCAATTTCAGAGAGATTCTCTTTTTCTGAATATTTCAGCATGGCTAGGCCTCCATGTGTTCACTGATCCTTAGCCTGAAATGCCTTTTCCAACCTTCACTGTCTACAGAAATCCCACCTCTCCATCAAGGGCAGACTCACAAGCAGAATGATAGTTCTGTACAATCTCTTTTACAGATATTTTAGTAGTTATTTTATGTTTCCTCTTGTCCCACTTGGCCATTTGTAAGTCTGTCTGCTACATGAGGTTGTAAACTATGAAGGTAAGAACTTTGTTCTTCACTTCTAGTCCTTTAGACAGGAGTTGACAAACTTTTTCTGTTAAAGCCACAACTACTTCAGGCTTTAGGGGCCTTGCAGTTTCTCTCAACTATTCAAGTCTGCCGTTATTAGCCATGAATGATATACAAATAATAGGTGTGGTTGCATTGCCATAACACTTGGCAATAGCAACAGGTGGAAGGCTGCAGAGTTGGTCCCCAGGCTATAATTTGCCCTGATCTAGAGCCTCTAGCATGATTTCCCACAAGGATGGTTAAGCAGTGCGAAAGCCCGGTTTTGTTTCCACATATGTGAGTGATGACGGATGGATCCACCTGCATGTGAAGAATGTGACAGTTGCCACGTCGTTCCTCTGGCCTAGAGCAGGTCCACACTCAGATCAGGGTGAAAAGGAGACGTGATGAGACTGATTTCCAGTGGGTGTTAGAGTAAATGAGTTGTAGAGTTTAATGGGTAGATTTGCAAGACATTTGAATATTCTTCAGTAAAAAAAAAACAAAAACCAAACTGCTGGAGCACATGGGTAGCTCAGTGGATTAAGTATTTGTTCATTTCGGCTCAGATCATGAGCTGGTGGTTCGTGAGTTCAATCCCCACATCGGGCTGTGTGCATAGTGCAGAGCCTGCTTAGGATTCTGTCTCTCCCTCTCTCTCTGCCCCTCCCCCTGCTTACTCCCTCGCTCTCTCTCAAAATAGATATTTTTTTAAATGCTATGCAAGCATGTTGCTCTACAGTAGAAGTCAGTGCTCTGTGGATAACAGATATACTCTGCATTCTTTTTAACCAAGGAAAGCTGTTACCGCAACAGCCTTAAAAGAAGCATGGGCAGCCATAATCATTCAGAAGTACTGTCGTGGATATCTTGTCCGCAGTCTGTACCAGCTGATTCGCATGGCCACCATCACCATCCAGGCCTACACCCGAGGACTCTTGGCGAGGAGGAAGTATCGGAAGGTGCAGCTGAGACCCCGTGCTTTCTTAGGGCATGAATTTCCCAGGGCTCAGGTTATTTTTCACCAATCATAGTGAGATCTCTTTTTCTGCGTGAAGACCTTCATAGAGAGCAGGGAGTTCTGGTATATGAGTGTCTGTTCACACATGTCTGCTATAGGTGGGGTTTGGCTATTGTTTCAGTGGTCTAGGTATAATAGGATTCTGTGGGTTGATTACAGGAAATTTGTCTTTTGCATTGTGAAAATATTTTGGTAGTTGCATCACTCAACATTGGAGGAGTTGTAAGAGAAACACTGGAGAGCTAATTTATGTTTCCTAATATCTTGTTTCAAAGATGCTGGAGGAGCACAAGGCTGTGATCCTTCAGAAATATGCACGGGCGTGGCTGGCCAGGCGCAGATTCCAGAGTATCCGACGATTTGTGCTCAACATTCAGCTTACTTACAGGGTCCAACGTTTGCAGAAAAAGTTAGAGGATCAGGTAGGTGTTTGTAAATGTATCTTTCATACGTACTTTTTCTAACAAATTTATTTTATCCTGGGCCAATTCCTCAGCTAATGCTGTTAAGATTTATGCCGGTGTTAGGAGGTTCAAATAGTTTATGTGGACCACCTGCTCTAGAAAACAGAAGTACACTGTAAAGGGCTGCTACATGTGGTTGTATAGGTTGTACACTGCACAAGGGCCGCTGCCCAACAGTGCAAGTGCATCTGAAATCCAGCCTTACTTTGATTTTGCCAACCCATGTGTCCTGGTACAAAGCTGTGCTGCCTCGAGGCAAGGGTGCCTTTTTTTAATCTGCACAAAGATGCTGTCTGCATGCCAAGCCATGCTCCCTCAGGGCTGTGTTGGCTCACGGGAGTTGGCACTTTCTAATTTGCTCAAAGGTCTATATGGTCTAACTGCAGCCCTGCCTCTTTTGGGGAGATTCCTCATACCATTCTCACTGGTAGGAAATAAAGTCCTCATGTTCTTAGCCAGTGGAGAAGGACTGTGGAATATGCAGTGTCCAGATCTATAAAACTCACCCCTTGGTCTGCCTGTCTCAAATAATCCCGAGATTCTCCTAAGGTAAACTTGAAACTTAGCCATGAAAGATGCTATAGGGGTCCTTATGAAGGGATGAATGTGTAAACAGCTTGAGGTTTTGATGCAGCTTTCATCGTTGTGCTGTGGGGTGACAGGCCTGCATGTTACATGGGTCGTGCAGAACAGCAAAACGCTGCTGTGACAGCTAGGAGCAGGGCCCCTGCAAGTCTCCATGCTGCCTGGACTCTGTTCTAGGTGTATTCGTTTGCTAGGACTGCCATCACAGAGGTTAGAAGTCCAAGGTCAGGGTATTGGTATAGTTGGTTTCTGCTGAGTTGTCTCTCCTTGGCTTGCAGATAGCAGCCTTCTCCCTTTGTCTTCACACCGGCTTCCCTCTGTGTGTCTGTGTCCTAATCTCTTCTTAAAAGGACACCAGTCATGCTAGAGTCAGGCCCACCCATATGACCTCATTTTACCTTAATTTTGTCTTTAAAGACCCTATCTCTAAATATAGTCACGTTCTGAAGTGCTGAGTATCAGGCTGCAATGTGTGAACAGTTGTGGGGCGAGCGGGCAGCAGGGGACACGATTCATCCTACAGCATTGGGGTTGTCTTGGAGCTCCAGGAATGGGCTGGTCCCACACTAAATGCACCATCAGCTCAGGAAGTTTACCTGAGAAGATTGGCCTTGCTGTTTTCACTGGGATGAAGATGGTCACACATGCCATCATGGTGATACATGTCATGGATTTAGATGCCACATCAGAGATTGTGAGAAATGAATGGAACAGCTTCTTCATTTTGGATAAATCCCTAAACATCTCCTGTTTTTTTTCCTCTAGAACAAAGAGAACCATGGGCTGGTGGAGAAAGTGACCAGCCTGGCTGCTCTTCGAGCCGGTGACATGGAGAAGATTCAGAAACTGGAATCAGAACTGGACAGGGCAGCTACCCACAGGCACAATTATGAGGAGAAGGGGAGGAAGTACAAGGCTGCCATGGAAGAGGTCTGTGCCGGATGCGATTATGGAAATATATGCGAGTCTTCCGTGCAAAAGGTCACAGCGCAGCATTTTCCAACAAAACAGATTTCTGCAGAACAGATCAGATTTGCTGTTGGCTTCCACTACCAAAGGATGCCTAGCTTTTAGGAGAAGGGAGATCAGAGTCCTAGAGTCTGGGGGAAGAGGAGGAGGCTCCTACTTCAAGAAGCAAAACATAAAGTTTCCTCTTTTTTTCAACTATTATGAAGTGATGAAAGCCCCTTTAAAGAGAAGGAGCCCTGGCTAGATGCTTCCCTCTCTTCCAGGATGATGTCGGTCCCTGTTGCTTTCCCATCTGGTATGTGCCCTGGCATGTGCCTTCCCCAAAATAGCAATGAAAAGCTTGGAGCAGGTTTTCATGTCTGCAGTGTAATAAAACGAGCAGTAGCTAGAAGTCAGACGTCCCAGGTTCAAATCTTGTCTTCGCTGCCGTCTGGCTGAGCATCCTTGGGCAAGTCCCTTACACCCTCTCTGAACTTTAGTTCCCTCATATGTAAAATGGGAATAACAAGGGACTGCCAGAGTTGTTGAAATGATACAATTTCCAGATGAAATAATTTAGCCAAGTGCCTACCATAGAGCCCTGCACAAGTGTGAGCTACTGTTTTCTAAAGAGGTAGTATTTATTACCCTCCATTCTCATACTTTCTCAAGTTCTACAGCATCCAGGTTTGTGGCAGCCTGGAGCCCCAGGGCACCTTCCCCGTGGTCCGGCGCCCAGCTGATGCCATTGCCCACGCTGCCGGTCACCAACCTTCAGTACCCAGTGGCCCCAGCTGTCAGCCCAGCAGATATTTTACCAGGAGAAGCTAAAATAATAGAGTTCCTGTCATGATCACACATTCTTACTGCGTAATAACACTCTCAAAGTGTGGATTCACTTTATATATAAATTATTTCTATCATATTAAATACATAAATACCTTGGCTATCGAGAAGATTCAAGACAAGGATGGAGGTGCTTTCTTGACTTTGAGGAAACCTTGGATTTGGGTCTTTTTCCTTGATTTCAGCCATTGCTGTGTCAGGTTGAGAGCCAGTGCCTGAAGTCACATGGAGCTCTTGCACGTGAGTGGAGTACAGACAGCATCTTGCATTGGGCTGGTGCTGGCTGTTCTTTATGGATAGGAGCTGAGCTGGATAGATGGATGGATAAATAAATAAAAATACAGCTTTTCACCAAGAAAGGCTGTGGTGACAAAACTGGAAGTGAGGTTTTCAAAAAAGCTTTTTTTCTTCTCTTCGCTAGAAATTAGCAAAGCTTCAGAAGCATAATTCAGAACTGGAAATACAAAAAGAGCAAACAGAGCTGCAGCTTCGAGAGAAGACTGAAGAGTTGAAAGGTAAAGCCCAAGGCGGCTCGATGCAAACATTCATGTGCTCACCTGTCTAGTCATTAGGGAAATAACTACTGGGTATGAACGGAGTTTTAGGCAGAACCAGGAATCTGCAATGTGTACCCAGGGAAATGAGGGTATTTTTTGCCTCACAGGGAATAACTATATTTAAGTTGTGGTAACTTTACCCTACAGAGGCATCTGTTTTATTTCCATCTTTTGTCAGACAGCACGATAATCCCTGTCTCAGAACCGTCTGGGCCATTTGCAAAATACAGATGGCTGGGCCATAAGCCTGGAGCTTTTCCATCAGAAGATGGGGGGGCGGGTGGGGGGGGCGGTGTCTGTGTGTGTGCATGGGTGTGTCTGTGAGTGGTGGTGGCCAGGGTAGTTCAGGCATCTATCTATATTTTTAAAAACCTTTGTGGTGATCCAGATGCACAGTCGAGGTGATGCCGGAGCAGTGTTGCTGGCCGAGGATCTGTAGTCAAATTTCAAATCTGTCCAAATGACTTGGTCTCAGTGGCACCCCCTCCTCTGCTTACTGCCCCGGCTCTGAGTGAAGGGCCCTGCTAATAAGCACTTGAGCCATATCACCCCCAGGCTGTCAGATACCAGCGGTATCACTTTCATTCAGGGATGTGGAGCAGCTTAGCTCTGTCCATCCATAGCTTTCTAACTCAAACTCTGACTGCAAGCCCTTGCTAAATCCCGATAGGAACAGGAGCCTGGGGGCTCCTGACCAGATGGTTTAAATGACCATACCCATTTAAGAGGATTGTTTCTGTGAGCTCTGACAGGGCAGCAGGGGAGTGGGAGTTCAGGCCTGGGGGTCCAGCACATACCTCAGGCCCAGCAGGCCGTGGATACACCAGGCCGGAGGAGCACAGGTGCCCTGGGGGTTCAGGCCTGGGAGAGACAGATGTCAGGAGGAGGAAAGAAACATCCTGAGTCCTGGCCAGCAGAGCAGGAAGGGCTGTTCAGATGACGCCCAGGATGGGAGTGACCTCCTGCTACAGGTACTGCACATCCTCCACCCTGCCTCTGAGGACTGATGATGTGGGCGTTGACGAACACACGAGGTCAGAGTTCTCTGAGGAAACCTCGACCTGAATTAGGGAAGAGCTTGTCCACCTCCACCTCCTTTATCACAGTACACTGCTCCTGGGTATATTTGCTCTTTCTTCTGACGTTAGGTGGATTTTCCCACAAGAAAATTTAAATTCCCACAAATGCATCCTGAAAGTTACATAGTTGATAGCATTGGCCTGTTTGGGTCCATAATTTTATATATCCTTCTAAAAAGTGTTTGAAAACTTTCAGTCCCAGTGTTTATAAACCGCTTATGCTCTGAGTGTCCCTAAACATGGCAAACAATGTTTTGTGAAAAGCACCAGCCTTCGATTACCCTGTGACCTATTTATTACTAAGGGTTGTTATCGAATGTTTCCCCTTTTTGAGATTCCAGTGTGGATATCAGCCCCTTGCTCCCGGGGACAAAATCACGTTTGGGCAGCTCTTTCACCCCCTTGCAAATGGCCTAAGATGTAAGCACCAGAACTGAAACCAATTCTGTGAGTGAGCTGAAAATTAAAATTATATCAAATATGCTGGCTTCTAAATTAAAGCTTAAGCATTTTTCTAGTATTTTCTGGCTGACTCGTGACATTCTGTAGCAGTTATTTTGATTCAGGGACATTTGATACCTCATTTAACAAACTATTAAACTATTGGCTTTTTTTTTTTAAACCAGTAATTCAGGGTAGTTATCATCACCTCATCCCTGGGCTCCCCTCTGGGGCAGAATTCAGAAATGGGGTGGAAGTCAAGGATGAGGTGTCAGCTATATACAAATAGAGATATCAGGCTTAATGGACTCCTCCCGTTTTGAAGGGCACCTGTTTGGTGCAGATATGCTGGGAATACAGGGCTGTCACAGCTGCAGAATATCCAGAACCCCAGTGATGATAGCCTGGCTTTCCAGTATCCCCTCAACCTATGCTTTGTTGTTAGAGACTCTTGTACTGAATGCAACAGGAGATTTGTTATACTTCCTCTTCCCCAGATAAAGACAGATGCTTCATTATTCTCTTGGTTGTCATGAATGAGTGGTTCTGAGCCAAGAGAACCACTATGGTTCCCCTCTCCCCATCAGGGGACATATGGCCCTGTCTGACAGTTTTGGTTGTCACAACTGGAGCAGAGGTGCCGCTGGCTTCTAAATTGACCATTTTCTTCCCAAAGGAAGAAACCCAAAAGGGTTTCCATGTAGTTTTCATAATGTATATTGTCTCAAAGCCAATATGCCTTTTCAAATCAAATGATCCTCAGACCAAAAAAAGGGCTATAAATGAAACTATTCACACATTCCAACAGGACCAGTTTGTCAGAATGATTATCCCCTGCCCTTGTCTGTATTTCTGATTTATAAATTATAAAAGTGACAGTTACCCTCTCATCTCAAGTCCTACTAGTCATAAATATCCCATGACTGTTCTCACATTCTCACTTTCTTAAACATGACATGAAACAATGGAAGCGTTGGTTTGCAGATATATTTCAAAGAGCATTCTCTTTTCACAGAAAAAATGGACAACCTCACCAAGCAGCTCTTTGATGATGTGCAAAAAGAGGAGCGACAAAGAATGTATGAAACCTAGTTTGCCTTAAAGTTACTGCCTCCTTCTCTCTCTCTACTGTTTTATACTTTGCTTCTTGGCTTGCAGCTAGCAGGTCACAGATACAGGATGGGGGGCGGTGAATCTTTTAGGAAGTGAGAGAGTCAGACGTGTGAGAGCCACATCCCACAGTGTGCTCCTTTCAGACACTGCACAGGGTCTGCAGCTGTGGGCAGTGGACCACCGTGAAGTTCTCGCTTTCCCATCATTGCTAAGACAGGAGTTCAGAGACTGCCACCCCTTTCAACTTCCATCAAGTCCAAGAAGTAAAATTATTGCCCAGGAAACCAACCTTCCTCCCTCCCCTGTCTGTTGTGTCTGTTAACTTGACTCTTGTCCCAGACGATAAGGGATGGAACCCACCTCACAACAGTTAAGGCAGGTCCCCATGACCTTGTACGGTACCAGTCCCACCTTCCCTATCTCAATACCAAACCCTTTGTTCATTTCTAAAGACTGCAGTCTGTGCTCCCTTCTCTTAGAGTCAACTCAAAGGTTTTAGAGTTCAAAGTAGGGATGTGTGGCAGGGTGCTGGGGAGAAACAAAATATTCCTGGCATCTTTCTCTTCAGGGCTACAAGGCTCAGGCTGCCTGGGGTGATAGGATATATATATATATAACTTCCTGTGCATTTAGTTGGCAGAAGAGCCTGGGTCTGCGTAAGGAGAAGGATTGATGCCACAACGTTAGGGGAGGGAATGTCACCAAGGAGCTCCAAGAGTTAACAGATAGACAAAGTGTTTCGTGATCCTATATGAGTTTTAAAATAGGGATATTTGGCTCTTCACCTTGAAATTTTTATTTTCCAATGAACTCTTAACTTTAAAAGAGGAGCTTGGTTCTTGGCATCTCATGGTGCACCGGGGTTGCTTGGGAGCAATCATTTCAAGAAGGGGTTTGGAGAGGCAGGCCAGGTCCAGGTGACTTTAAACTTATTGTAGTCATCATAAGCACTCACCTGTAGCTTGATCTGGCCCCTGATCAGCTGACGGGACATTTTGGCCCCTGACACAATCCTCAAGGAGCGTACAGATGCCAGCAGTCTTGGGGGGGGGGGGGGCACTCCCAACCAGCTTAGGTACAAGTCTGAGATTCTTTCAACATAGATTCTTGGTTGCAGTTTTCTTCTTTTCAAGGTACTCTACTGGCCTCTTAGGAGCTCTGTGGATTTTTGAAAAATGTAAAAACAAGGTTAAGAAGTTTGTTAGTATCTCTAAAAGTGAATGAAACAAAACCCTATTGGGAATGTGACTCTCTTCCTTGGGATTTTCCCTTTGGGCTATGAAAGCAAGTCATAAAATGGACTGAGATGACAGCCTAGCAAGTAGAATGGTGATTTAATAAACTCCTGGAGCCCTAGGACTGCTTCAATTCTGACTGCACCCCCTCCCCAGCCCCGGGCTGTGTCAGGCTGGGCTAGGTCACATCTCTCTTTGGTTATTTATTGTCTAGGTCAATTGTTCCATATTTAATTGAGCAACCATCTCACAAGGAATTGAGTTTCCAGGGACTTTGGCGTACCTGGATTTGCTGTAGTTTATTTTAGAACGTTTGAGTGGCTGGTCCCCTTTGACATGTTAAATGGCTGTATTAACTTATTTAGGAACTAGCCAAACTGTTCTAGGATCCTTGGAACTTGGCAGGGGCTAGTACTTGGCAGAATGTGCCAAGGTCTCTGCTAAGGGAAGAGACCCCTCCAAGAGACCACAGGGAACCACACAGAACTAGGATGGATTCAGAAATACAGTATCCCAGCCACCACTGAGTCTTTGAGTTCAGCCTCCCTACCCTGTGTTTCTTGCGTGTGACCATAGTAGAGCCACATTTATCAGATCAGAAGGTGTAAGAAACTTCCCTAACCTAAGGGGACAGGAAACCAGTAAAAATAAGGCCATTGTCTATTGGAACTGTCACAGTAGATCCTAATTAACTTGTCTCCTTTCCAAGTCTCCTCTTACTATTTTCAAAATGATGTATTGTTCTAATTCAGGTTAAAGAAATTTAGAGAAATTCTGAGTTAATTATTTTTTTCTTTGGCACCTAGACTTCTTGAAAAAAGTTTCGAACGGAAAACACAAGACTATGAGAAGCAGATCTGCTCTTTGAAAAAAGACATTCAAGCTCTCAAGGATGAGAAAATGCACCTGCAGCACCAACTGGAGGAAGAACGTGTCACCTCCGATGCCTTAAAGGGAGAGGTGGCCCAACTGAGCAAGCAGGCAAAGGTAGAAGGGGCTTCTCGCTGCCAGATGAGCTCTTGGGCTAAGTTATCTCACCTGCACAGAGGGAGCAGTTTCAGACTCCCACAGGATCAGACATCCAAGAGCATCTGTATAAAGACCAAAGTCAAAAGGACCCTGATCCCTTCAGTTCTTCCAAGGATGAACCCCCAAGCTGCCTTTAGCTTACCAATAATTGGTTTTCCGATTTTAAAACTCAGCTTTCTAACTATTTTGTAATTATATGAAGCTATTCAAATATGTTGACCTAGAGAATATGTTCAAATTACATTAAAAGTTGATGTGAACCCTTATTATACAACCCATCCCATTGTTGTATTTCTATAAATACCTATATTAAACTACCTTATTATCAGCATCATATATTTTAAATTGTTATCAGAAAATCCACAAAAGCAATGATCCATGTTTGCACAGTCAAGGCATAACTGAATTCCTTCCCTACCAGAAAACACAAAACTGCATGTCTCTGTGTTCTTCAATGCAAAACATTTCAGTGTAAGTTTAGAAAGCTTTTAAGCTTCCATGAAATAAGTGAAATGCATGTTTGTAGAATATTGTTAAGATTATGCAAATATTCTCTGTAACTGTCACGGAATAGCCATGCATGGTTTTGAAGAGCTTTAGGAATCACATCTGGGTCATCTCTTGACTTCCTGGCAGAAACTGTCTGTATTCTCTGGACCCCAGTTTCCTATTGTTTAAAAGGAGGAGTTTGGACTGTGGGATCAGAGAGAATCATGTATCTCTCTGACTGCTCCGTAAGAATGGAGCTCACATAAGACATGTCAATCTGTGGGAGTCGTGTCATCTGGTTAGTCTGCATCTTGGGAAGTCCTATGGCTGCTCTTGGAGTGAGGCATCACTATTTGTCACACACTTCCGCTTTGGTAGCTAAAACTGTGTTCCAAACTCTCGATGTGATATATTAAGGAGACCAGTCTGATTTTCACAGAAAATGAATAACATTATGATCATATATGACTTGTAACATTTATTGAAGTGTTACCAAAAGAAGGTCTTTGGGATTGGATGGTCCTGGGGCCCCATCAGCTTGCCATGTGACCCTGAGTGTGCCATTTCACCTTATGGAGCCTCAGCTTTCTGTCTACAAACTATTACTGTATCACCACATGGGCCTGTTGTAAGGATTAGGTTGTGTATGTAAAGTGATCAGTAAATGTCAGTTGGATCCTCCTTCTCACCCTCTGAAGAAACTGGAACTCTAGCCCTTAAACACTTAGACTGAGAAAATATCAAGGAGGGGTTATTTCCCTCTGCATGTCTCCCCTAGCTACAAAACACACACGTATGATTCTTTCTCAGGCTGACCTCACAAGGTTATAAAGGCAAAATACAGCCTCTTCCCCACAACGTGTGCTGCTTCTCAGTGGACCCTCATCATACCCCCACAGCCAACTCCTAACCTCTTGGGTACCCCTGGCTCTGCCATGTGTCACATTAAAACCTGGCAGGAGCCCAAACCCACAATTATGAGGGTAGTGGCTTGTCCACATCCCTGCATCCTAGAGTTCACCATCCAGTGAAAAGGAATTTAGCCTCTTAGGTTTTACTTCTCTTGGGTCTTCTTCCTCCCCACAGCAGCCCACCCCTGTAGTAAGGAGCTATTTCTTCCCTTTATGTGGTAAAGAAACTAATTCTGTTGCTACAACCAACTACATCTGGGAATAGGTAACAATATTTTGAGCAGTTAAACATGCTTCAAGACCATACTGTGTAGGTAGTGATGATTTAACAAGATTTTAACTGGTTAAGGATGTCTTGGGTAGATACACAACACAGTAAGAGTATTCTCTTTGTCTGACATAAACCATAATAGCTGTTTTTTTCTTCATCTGGTACGGTCACTGCTGTGATACAGACAATCTCTGAATTTGAAAAGGAGATAGAGCTACTTCAGACACAGAAGATAGATGTGGAGAAACACGTGCAATCACAAAAACGGGAAATGAGAGGTAAGAAAAATATGAGTCACTGAGCCCACAAGTCTGGTTGGTTTGCTGATTGGTTGGATATGTGGTATGTTGAATAGTTGGTTGCCTTCGTAGTTGAATGGTTGGTTAGTTGTTTGGTTGAATGGCCAGTAAGTTAGTTGATGGTATGGTTAGCTGGAGACTCTGTGTGACATCTAGAGAATTGGAACCACATTCAAAATTGTAATTTATATCAGCTCTTCCTCTTCCTCTCAGAAAAGATGTCCGAGATCACCAAACAACTTCTTGAAAGCTATGACATTGAAGATGTAAGAAGCAGGTAATCATTTTTGCATTACCAAATATTTAGGAACATGTCACACATGAGAGAGATGATAGATTTTCTTACCCTTCCTTATTTTCCAGGCTCTCTTTGGAAGATTTGGAACATTTAAATGAGGATGGAGAACTTTGGTTTGCTTATGAAGGACTGAAGAAAGCAACACAGTGAGAAATTCCCCCTCAGAGTTCTTTTTTTATTTTCAGAGATGACAGCTATAGGAAAGTCAAAAGTTTATATTCCACAGATTTGACACACAAGGAAATTCCTTACAGTAGGATGATCTAGTAATCACCCGAAATACTTTGAGAATTAAATAATGAGTTGAATAATGGAAAACAATCTTTTTAAAGGATAAACTTTCAAGTAATAAAACCCATAACCTGTACAGTAAAAACAGATTATAACAAATAAGTTAGCCAGGGTTGTTATAGAGATATAATTGTGTTTAAATTTAAGAAGTTTGCTGTAATTTTTTACATACAACCTTTATTTTTAGGACAACTTTAGGTCCACAGCAAAATTTAGCAGAAAGTACAGAGATTTCCCTGGGATTTCCCTTCCCCTGCCCCCATGTAATCAGCATTAGAATCCCCCACCAGAGTGGTATGTCTGTTAAACTGATCTGTCATTATCACCAAAAATCAGTAGTCTACTTCAGGGTTCACTGTCGGTGTTGTACATTCTATGAGGCTGGACAAATGCATAATGAATGTATATTTATTATTGTTGCATCATACAGAACATATTCTTAAACTATTAACATGCAATTTTAATGGTGTCTATAATTTCTTATTATTAACTGCATGTTAATGCACATAATGCTTCCTAACTAACTAGAAGGATTTTATAATCCTGTGTACACAGTTCCATATGTACTTAGCATGGCTCTAATTGTGAATTTTCATAACTGCTGCACATGTACACACTCATAATCAACAACATGGCAGAATAAAAACCAGTGGTTAATTTGTTGATCCGTCCTCTGGCAGTGTTTTGGAAAGCCATTTCCAGTCCCAGAAGGATTGCTATGAAAAGGAGATTGAAGCTTTGAACTTCAAAGTGGTGCATCTAAGTCAAGAAATCAACCACCTGCAGAAATTATTTAGAGAAGAGACTGACATCAATGAAAGTATCCGTCATGAAGTTACCAGGCTGACATCAGAAAACATGGTATGGTCTTATCTGTGGGCCCCAGGTGTGGCCATTATTCTAGAGATGTCATTTGTTAGTGGAATAAAATTCAGTTTCTTGGAAGTAAATGATGGATCAGAATTATGTTTTCTAAGAGTGAAATAACTGGGTCAGAGGATAAAACTATAGGGGTACCTGGGGGTGTGATTCATTCAGTTAAGGGCCCAACTCTTGATTTTGGCTCAGGTCATGATCTCACAGTTCCTGAGTTTGAGCCCCATGTCAGGCTCTGTACTGACAGTGAAGAGCCTCCTTGGGATTCTCTCTCCCTTTCACTCTGGCCCTCCCTGGCTCATCCTCGCTCTCTCTCCCTCAAAATAAATAAACTTAAAAAAAAAAGAACTTTGTTTTTAAAATTAATTAATTATTTTTTACAAAGAAGATAAATCTATAAAATTACCCTAGGCTGGAAAGCACTTTGATGTGAGAAGGGGTTTGTTTACCATAGAATGGGTCCAAATTCTGGTTGTGTGTGTGTGTGTGTGTGTGTGTGTGTGTGTGTGTTTAAACCTATGTATTTTAAGTCTAGCCCTAACCCCTTGGCAAGTGACAAAAAAACCCTAAGGTAAGAAGGGTAACTCTTGAGTGGGACATGTGTTCAGGTCCATCCTTCTGTTTGTGCTGTGAGCAGAGATGATGTGCCTCTTATCTCATTTTTTCAAGGGCTTCTCTCTTCCAAGATTCCTTCCTTCTGAGTTTGTCTCATCTTTTCTTCCAACTCAAGCCTCTAGCCACCGAGAAATGCTATAGGAATCTCTCAAAGAACATCCCTTTCTTAACCCCACATCACCTGCAGTCACCACCCCATTTTTTGGGGGGAGCTGGCCAGACTTCTCAGTGGCCACCTCACTGATTTCTCAACTCATCCCCCATTTACCCCACAGCCACCTTCTTTTTCACCCTCTTCTTGTCTCTCAGCAACATCTGGTGACATCATCACTCCCTCTTCATGCCTGCTTTTGTTCTGCCGCCTTCCATGATACCACACTTTCCTGGGGTTTCTCAAGCCACCTCTCTAGAGGCTGCACCTTGTCACCTTTCTTACCATTTCCTTCTCCTCTGCCTAACCTGAGAGTGTTAGGAAATTGCAAGGCTGCGTCCCAGGTGAGGAGACGTGACCGTGGGCACAGCAAACATGTGGAACGGTGATTAAGGCCCTTCGTGTCTTTGTTTATTCTTTGGATGAAATGTTAGTGAGGAATAATGTGGAACATACATCTTCATGCACAAACAAGTTTTCTTCATTTGCTTCAGAAGCACAGTTGTTCTTACAAACTTGGACGACAGAAAAGCCATTTACATAACGGAGGGTGGAGGTGAATGACATTTAAAGAAATACAGAAGACAAGGACAGAGGACTGTGAGACATACTGGCCCATTCCAGACCTCCACTAACAGAGCAATGCACTGCCTGGAATTCACAGGGCGCGGGGGGACCTCTTTGAGATGATTTTCCTGTTCCTGGATGAGGAGATGGCATCTCTGGGCCTTGGCCAAAGAGGCTGCTCTCTGTTTGCTCACATTGCCCTCATCTCAGCAGAGCCCCTCTCCCCCGTGATGCCCTCCAGACTGTGTACTTCCTTCTCCCCCTGGAGAGAAGGTTGTAGCATGTGAGAACCAGTCCCTCTGAACATGCTGGTATTGCTTGCGACTGTACAGATCCTGAGGTATAAGACCATAATGCCAAACCAGTCTAACACCTCAGCTGGCCCTCACACATAACTATGCTAGATGTACGCTCCTTGGGGTTAGACTCCTAGAGGGTTCAGTTTGCTTCTGAGTAGCTCTGAGATTTTAAAGTTCAGAGATGAAAGCGTTTTATATTCAAATATTTCTGATTCTTCTCTAAAGATGATCCCAGACTTCAAACAGCAAATTTCAGAGCTGGAGAAGCAGAAGCAAGATCTGGAAATCCGCCTGAATGAACAAACTGAAAGCATGAAAGGTACCTGCAACTGTCACGGAAGTACTTTTAGAAGATGGTTTCCTGTGTCCTTGAAATGACAGAAAAGTCATTGTACCCAGGGATCTCAGACTCTGATTCTCCAGGGGCCCAGCCAAGTGACAAATGTGAAAAGGGGGCTGAGTGGAGGAGGCAGTAAGGTGTCCCAGCCTCCGAGCTCCATTGATTGTTGCCAAGTAGGCAAATTGGCCCCAGTGTTGTTTGATAGTCTTATTTTTTTAACTCAAAAATTTTTAATTAATTTATTGAGAGAGAGAGAGAGAGAAAGCATGTGGGAGGTGCAGAGAGAGAGAGAGGGAGAGAAAGAATTCTAAGCAGGCTCTGCACTGTCAGCGCAGTACCCAATGTGGGGCTCAAACTCAGGAACTGTGAGATCATGATCTGAACCCGAACCAGGAGTTGGACGCTTAACCGACTGAGCCACCCAGGTGCCCTTGATCCTATTTTTAAAGAAAAGCCAGAAATCCATATTTTTATATGAAATATGACAACTTTAGAATAATGGCTTTAAAATTTTTTAATTTTTTGTCTTTTTATTTTGGAGAAAGAGACAGAGCATGAGTGGGGAAGGGACAGAGAGAGAGGGAAATACAGAATCTGAAGCAGACTCCAGGATCTGAGCTGTCAGCGCAGAGCCCGACGTGGGGCTCAAACTTATGAACTGAGAGATCATGACCTGAGTCAAAGTCGGATGCTTAACTGACTGAGCCACCCAGGCACACCTAAAAATTTTTAAACATTGTTCAGACCAAACAAAACCTCTACCAGGAAACAGCTTAGGACCCCTGATAACTGAAAGCACGACCAAATCCGAATCAGGGTGCCATATAGCCCCCCAAATCATGGCAGGTCTTCTCACTACAGGAAAACTGGAAGAATTGTCTAACCAGTTGAACCGCAATCAAGAAGAGGAGGGAACACAAAGAAAGTAAGTATTAATGTGTATGTTTGTGATGTTCATGCTCACGTAAATGCTTTTCTTTTCCGAAATTGTGGGAGATACCAACATATGTTATTAAGCCAAAACAGCAAGGCGCTGATTAAGGTAATATGATGCATTACCATTTAAATGTGAAGGAAAGAAACACATATGTACACACACACACACCCTGGGAAAACATACAAGAACCAAAACATCGCCTGCTTCCAGGGAGGGTAACTGGATGGCTGGCACACAGGGGAGGGAAGGGGACTTACTTCTCACCACATACTCTTTTATACTGTTAGAATGTCATGCCACACACACAGATAATCTGTTTAAAAAACTGATGAGATAAGATTGTGTGTGAGAGAAGAGATTTTCTTACAGCAAACCGTTTAGAGTAAGACTTGAAATCTGTGCTGACAGAAAATCTTCACTGTTAATCCCCCCAAATTTGCATTCTGACCAGCAGAGGGCCTGGCGCTCTGGTGGAGCCTCGTGAGGAAAATTTTTGCTGCCAGCTCACTGATACACTTGATTTTCAGAGCAATACATGGACACAATATGTCCTAGAGAACATTTTTAGTCATGTGACTTCATTGGTAGGAGAGGGATGAAATGAGGGCCCCAAAGAGTAGGAAAGTGGGGAGACACTGTCTTGGAACTCTTGATGGGCTGCTGCTTCTTTCTGATCCCTGGCTTTTTGAGAGTCTGGTCCCCAGGCCTTTCACGAAGGAGATAATCATCGGGCTTTCTGTCTTAAGGGCGTGAGTGGGTGTGGATGCCTCGTGGGAGCCCTCAGCAGCCCCTGGTGGAGTGGAGGCAAGAATCTCCATCAGGTTAAGGAGACCAGGGCAGTCATAGACAATTATATACACAGCCAGCCCTGATCTTTGCCCCCACCCCCACTTCGAGGACATTTCTACTCAAGTACTATTCACCTTATACATACATTGGCCAAAGTATTTTTCTGTCTTTGGAAATAATTAGTTTTTGCTATGACAATGAGTGACTTCTCCATGACAGTCAAACTGTTATACAATTTCCTTTATCCCTTTGTCAGGACCTTAGAGGCCCAAAATGAAATACACACCAAAGAGAAAGAGAAGCTGATCAGTAAGATTCAAGAAATGCAGCAGGCCAGCGAGCTCTTGAAGAAGCAATTTGAAAGTGAAAGTGAAGTGAAGAGTAGTTTCCGACAGGAAGCATCTCGGCTCACTATGGAAAATAGGGTAAGAAGTTTCCCAACTTGATAAATGACTGTGTGCAGATGTCACTGAAGGAGGGCGGGGGGAACATGTCACCTAACGCATGCAATGAACAGCCACCGTGAGAGCAGTGTGTTTCCTGCTCTCGGGAGACAGGTGGTCTCTGAGGTTATAGCCTGCTGCTGAGCCTTGGGGGCTTAGCACAGGCCACACAAGCAAAGTGTCCGATAAAGTAAAGGGAGGATGAGAGGAGACATGAGCACTGTCCTACAGATGGCACCTGTCTCACCCATTCTGGTCCAGAACACACCGAGAATGACAGGCTGATGTGGGAACTTCCCTAAGCAAGACTTTCCATAGTGAGGGGCCCTCCTTGCTTTGCAGGTGTGCCCTTCCTACAGTTTTTCAAGTCAAAATGTTCTTCTGTGAAATGATCATGATGGTAGATGACAGACACCTTAAACTGTTAAAATCTTCATCACATTTTAAATGCCCTTGTCAGAAAGAAATTCAGCTACTCTAAGTCAGTCCCCAGCAATTCTTTTGAAATTTTATTGGTGTGTGAAACCCACAAGCCTGAGAAGCACCATCATGGCCCATGGGCCACTTTCCTGGGAGTCAGACTGCTCAGGCCGCTTCCTGGCCTTTGAGCCTCCCAAGTCTATGACCAGCGGAGGGGTCCCTGGGCAGTGGTCAGCACCCTGGACAGGCTGCATCCCAGGCTCTGCATCCTATTGTCAGGACCCGCCATTTCTTTTTTTTCCCCCAAAGTTTTTATTTAAATTCCAGTTAGTTAACATACAGAATAACATTGGTTTCAGGTGTAGAATCTAATGATTCATCATTGACATACAACATCCAGTCCTCATCACAACAAATGCCCTCCTTAATACCCATAACCCATTTAACCCATCCCCCTACCCACCTCACCTCCAGCAACCCTCAATTTGTTCTCCATAGTTAAAAGTCTGTTTTCTGGTTTGCCTCTTTTTTACCCCCTATGTTCATCTGTTTTGTTTCTTAAATTCCACACAGGAATGAAATCATATTATATTCATCTTTCTTTGACTGACTTATTTCGCTTAGCATAATACTCTCTAGTTCCAGCCACATCATTGCAAATGGCAAGATTTCATTCTTTTTCATCGCTGAGTAGTATTCCATTGTGTGCACACACGCGTGTGTGTGTGTGTGTGTGTGTCTGTCTGTCTGTCTGTGTGTGTAGACATCTTGTTTATCCATTCATCAGTCAATGGACACTTTGGCTATTTCCATAATTTGGCTATTGTTGATAATGCTGCTATAAACATTGGGGTGCAATGTTTATAGCAGTATTATCAAATATTACAACAGCATTAAATACTCTGAATCAGTATTTTTGTATCCTTTGGGTGAATACTTAATAGTGCAGTTGCTGAATTGTAGGGTAGTTCTAGTTCTAACTTTTTAAGGAAACTCCGTACTCTTTTTCAGAGTGGCTGCACCAGTTTGCATATGAATGAAATCATATGGTATTTGTCTTTTTCTGACTGACTTATTACACTGACCCCCAATGTAAGGGGGTTCCCCTATATTCACATCTTCACCAACACCTGCGGTTTCCTGTGTTGTTGGTTTTAGCCATTCTGACAGGAATAAAGTAATAGCTTATTGTAGTTGTGATTTTTATTTCCCAGGTGATGAGTGATGTTAAGCATGTTTTCAGGTGTCTGTTAGCCATCTGGATGTCTTCTTTGGAAAAATGTCTGTTCATGTCTTCTGCCCATTTTTCAACTGGATTATTTGATTTTTGGGTGCTGAGTTCTATAAGTTCTTTATAGATTTTGGATACTAACCCTTTCTCAGATATGTCATTTGCAAATATCATCTCCCTTTCTGTAGATTGCCTTTTAGTTTTGTTGATTGTTTCCTTCACTTTGCAGAAGCTTTTTATCTTGATGACGTCCC
The DNA here is from genome assembly GCF_046562875.1 of Panthera onca. Classification (NCBI taxonomy): domain Eukaryota; kingdom Metazoa; phylum Chordata; class Mammalia; order Carnivora; family Felidae; genus Panthera; species Panthera onca. Next base: position 51,906,598 of record NC_138344.1, read on the forward strand.
AATAGTTTGTTTTTGCTTTTTTCCCTGGCCTCAGGAGACCTAAGTATAAAGAAGTTGCTATGGCCGATGTCAAAGGGGCTACTGCCTTTGTTCTCCTAGTATTTTGATGGTTTCCTGTCTCATATTTAGGTATTCATCCATTTGGAGCTTATTTTTGTGTATGTTATAAGAAAGTAGTTCTATGTCATTCTTTTGCATGTTACTGTCCAGCTTTTCCAACACCATTTCTTAAAGTGACTGTCCTCTAGTTATTCTTTCCTGCTTTGTCAAAGATTAATTGCCCATATACTTGTGGGTTCATTTCTGAGTTTCCTATTCTGTTATATTGATCTATGTGCCTATTTTGTGCCAGTACCATAAGGACCCCCCATTATCTCACAGAAAACCATGAGGGGGTAAAATCTTATTTTGCAATATCAGGATTTAACTTTGATGAAGAATTATATCTAAAGAGATCCAAAGAGTTTAACATTTAATAGAAAGTAACAAGTTCCAGTCAGGGGCACCTAGATGATGTCCAACTTTTTTTGAAGGAGATAGAACTTTCTCAGTGAATAGCCTGTATTCAGACAGTAGAGAAGCAGCTTCCTACTGAGCACGTGTGGGTGGCTGTCCTGACTTCCACAGCAGTGCCTCTGTGTGTCCCTGGGGTCTCAGTTCTGTGTCTCTGGAGAAACACATTAAGAACTTTATCTGTTCTTACAAGTAGGGGTGTGGGTACAGTTCCTTCCCTCCTATCTCAGCCCATCCTAAAATTCATCTAATAATAAAAAAAGTCACCAGTCAATGAGAGCCTGGAGGAAACCACTGTTCACATTTTGATTTATTTTATTCCTTTCTTCTTTTTTCTACCATGGTGATACACATTTTATAAAATTGGGGTCATACTGCATATAAAGTTTTAAATTCTATATTTTTTCTCACACTATATTGAAATACTTTCCCATTGTCATTGATAATATATGCAAGCTGTCATTTTAATACCTAAGTCATAGGATACACAACAATTTATTCTACCCACTATTGTTGGACATTGGATTTTTTGGCTACAAGTAATAACACTATGATGAACACTCTGAACAAAATCCTTGTTCACCGGGAGAACTGTTGGAAGGGAGAGGGAGCCACAGAGTAGAAACAGCACAGTTTCCATTGGCCCTGAGAGTCCCCAGAGGGCACATGGCTATAGTGATTGTATGGTGGGTACTGCTGGATCTGAGAAGCCTGAATCTTTTCTGGGCCAAAACCTTTGGGATTTAGGAAGAGCCCAAACATTTTGCCCTTTCTAAGACATATTTGTAGGCATCCGGGACCCTGCTGGTTTTTGAGCCAAATTCAGCATGAGCAAGGCCACTCCATTATTAGGAAGGAAACACAAAGCCAGGACCCAAACCTCTGAAGTTTCTCTGCCTCCAGACTCTGATATCCAGAGAACCTATTTTCACACATTCATATTTCTAAATTATCTGCAAGGGGCACTACTTTAGTAAGAAAAAATTGATCAAGATAAATATGGCATATCCATACAATAGGGTGTTTTTCAGCCACAAAAAGGAATGAAATACACATAGTACAACATGGATGAGCCTCAAAAACATGCTAAGTGAAAGAAGCCAGACACAAAAGGCCACATATTATATGATTCCATTTATATTAAGTGTCCAGAAGAAGCAAATAATATAGAATCATAAAACAGATTAGTGATTACCAAGGACTAGAAGGGAATAGGGGAACAAGAGGGTGACTGCTGAAAGTTACAGGTTTCTTTTTGGTGTGATAAAAATGTTCTAGAAATCGGTAATGGTGATGTTTGTACAGCTGACTTTAGAAAACCATTTCGTGTACACTTTTTGAATGAATTAGATGGTATGTGAATTATTGTTCACTAAAACTGTTACCAAAAAATAGATTAAGATGCTTCTAAGCTCATGTCCTTGTTTCTTTTGATTTCTGTAGGATCTTGAAGAGGAGTTAGACATGAAGGACAGAGTGATTAAAAAGCTCCAAGATCAAGTTAAAACTCTAAGCAAGACGATTGAAAAGGGTAGGAAAAATAACATTCCCTTTCCTACTTTTTGGAACTGTCAGCTAAGGTCCACAGGCACCGTTTGATTCCTGATGTGGTCCAGAGTCTTTAAAACTCAAAGGAGTGATTGTCAACGGGTGAGGTTGGGGGCTCAGTGATAGACTAATGGAAAGATCCTTTGGGCCGAGGCTAGCTCACCAGCCCTCAGATAATTCTAGATGCACTCATGTAATTGCAAGGGACACCCTGTAATGAATACTTTTAACCTCTTCTGCTATTAACTCTCCCCTTTTAAAAGTGAAACTGTAATCAAGTTTCAAACTAACTGCTTTGAAATTCTCTTCCTCTCCCAGTTACAGAGGATTAATATCTCCATTTCTATTAGAAGAAAGAAGTAGAGAGCTAAGAAGCCAGACAGTAGTCCTGAATATGAACTTCACATTTTGAATGTCCTCATGAACTCCTGTGAAAAGGCCCCTAGGCTTTTCTTTCCTTCACCTGCTTCTGAGTCTGAACTTTTCTGACTTCTCTCTTCTAATGTTCTTGACTCATGTTTCGTATCACTTCCTTTTCCTCCCAAACTGGACCACTAAGTCTGTACCTTGAACTCTCTGTTCCTTTTACTGTATTCACACTTTTGAAGAGCTCCTTTATTATTCTTTTTTTTTTTTTAATTTTTTTTTCAACGTTTTTTATTTATTTTTGGGACAGAGAGAGACAGACAGAGCATGAACAGGGGAGGGGCAGAGAGAGAGGGAGACACAGAATCGGAAACAGGCTCCAGGCTCCGAGCCATCAGCCCAGAGCCCGACGCGGGGCTTGAACTCACGGACCGCGAGATCGTGACCTGGCTGAAGTCGGACGCTCAACCGACTGCGCCACCCAGGCGCCCCTCCTTTATTATTCTTTATTCAACTCTCACCTCAAACTCAAAATGCCCAACAGCAACATGAGGATTTCTCCCTCAATAATGATAAATCATGTCTGCCCTCTCAAAGCTCCCATTGTGTCCCTGTTTTTGGAATGAGTGAATGAACTGCCATCTCAACATAAGGACTTCCAAACTCCACCTCCCACTCCTCAGTTTTTTTCTTGAGTCCTGGTCCTTTTTTGTCTCCAAGACTATCTCCTTTGCCTTCCTATTACCTCCTCCAACTCAATGTGTCTAAGTGGAATACATCAGCTTCCCTTCATGTTAGTTATCCATTGTCATATAACAAACTATCCCCAAATTTAGCAACTTAAAACAACAAACACTTAGCAACACACCGTTTCGAGAGTCAAGAATGAAGGAGCAATTTAGCTATGTGGTTCTGGCCCTGAGCTGCCTTCAAGTCATCAGCAGGGACACGGTCATCAGAAAGCTTAACAGGCTGCAGTATCATTCTTATCATAAACAGCATTGCTTACTAAAACAGTTGGCGTTCTACCTTTATTAGTTTCCAAGGGAACAGAGCTAATTTATTAAATTAACAGGAGAAAGTCTCGTGCAGTAGTAAGAAAGTTTTGTTAACAGTACTTGCATCACCTTCTTTTTCACCCACCAGACCCTACTCACCTTTCTTGGCCCAACGGGTGTGCTACCTCCTTCATTTTTTAACAGTTCCAACCCACTTCTGTGTACATTCTCATGGCCCCTGTGTGAATTTCCTGTAGCTGCTGTAACAAATCAGCATAAAATTAGTGACTTAGTGGAACACAAATTTATTATCTTACGGTCCTGGAGGTCAGAAGTCCAAAATGTTTTTCACAGAGTTAAAATCAACATGTTAGCAGAGCTGAGTTCCTTCTGGAGGCTTTAGTGGAGAATCCTGTCCCTTGCCTCTCCAGCTTCTAGAGGCCACCCACATTTCTTGGCTTATGGGTCCCTTCCTCCATCTTCAAATTCAGCAGCATAGCATCTTCAAATCTTTCTCTCGCTGATTCATAGGGGCACATGTATCCCAGTGTTTATAGCAGTGCTTTCAACAATAGCCAAATTATGAAAAGAGCCTAAATATCCATCAACTGATGAATGGATAAAGAAGATGTGGTTTATATATACAATGGAATGCTACTTGGCAATGAGAAAGAATGAAATCATGCCATTTGCAGCAACATAGATGGAAATGGAAGGAATGATGCTAAGTGAAGTAAGTCAGTCAGAGAAAGACAGATATCATATGTTTTCACTCATATGTGGAACTTGAGAAACTTAACAGAAGACCATGGGGAAGGAGAAGGAAAAATAAGTTACAAACAGGGAGGCAAACCATAAGAGACTCTTAAATACAGAGAACAAACTGAGGGTTGATGGGGGGTGGAGGGGAGGGAAAAAGGGGTGATGGGCATTGAGGAGGGTACTTGTTGGGATGAGACTGGGTGTTATATGTAAGTGATGAACCACGGGAATCTACCCCCAAAACCAAGAGCACACTGTACATACTCTATGTTAGCCAGTTTGACAATAAATTACATTAAAAAAAATCTTTCTGACCTCTGCTTCTGCATTACATCTCTTCTCAGAATGGACATGAATCTTTGGTGACCAGAAGGCAGACTCTGGCTCACCCAAAGATGTCCACATCACAGTCCTCAGAACCTGTGGGTGTGTTATTTACACAACAAAAGGGATTTTTGCCAATGTGATTAAATTGAGGATCTTGAGATGGGGAGATTACCTTGGATTAATCTAGGTGGACCCAGTATAATCACAAGAGACCTCATAAGAGAGGGGCAGGAATGCCAGAGTGAAACAAGGTGATGTGACAACAGAAGCAAAGAGACAGACAGACAGACATGGTGATGGAAGCAGAGGTCAGAGGAAGCAGAGGCTACAATCCAGGGGATGTGGGTAGCCTCTAGAAGCTGTAAAAGGCAAGAAGCGGATTCTCCACTAGAGCTTCCAGAACTTAGCTCTGCTGATACTTTGATTGTAGTCCAACATGTAAGATCCATTTCAGTCTTCTGACCTCCAGCACCGTAAGATAGGAAAATTTGTGGTATGTCAAACCACTAAGTTTGTGGTAACTTGTTACAGCACATAGGAAGCTAATACAGCCCTCTTAGGATCATGCAGTTTGGTACTTTGCTCACCTACTGTTTCATGAATCTTGTTTCCTTGACTGTGATGTCATCATCTTGAAGACAGAAGCAACATCTTGGCTTGCTTTCTTATCCGCACTGTGTTGGATTCATACCGGGCACTCATGAGGAGCCCTTCAAGGATCATTCCGCCCTTTCAGTGACAGCTATACTCATTGATATAGTTGCAGATAAGAATCACTACCAGAGGAATTCTTCGGGATTAATCAAGTTTCCATTTATCTGAAAGCCGCAGGCATTTGTGTGTAAGCCAGCCAGAATGGGGTGGAAAGAGACAGAGCAGTCTCGTTATAAAGCCTGTGGGAGTTGTTTCTGTGAATTTAGCTGATTGTTTGCCTCTGACTATAGGCAATGATGTGCACTTGTCCTCAAGACCCAAGGAGTATCTTGGAATGCTGGAATACAAGACAGAAGATGAGGACAAGCTCATTCAAAACCTCATTCTCGGTAGTGAGACCTGGAAGTCTGAATGTTTGCTCTGTCAGTCATTGCTACCATCATGGGTGGGAGTAGTCATTTCTCTTCCTCCACTGCTGCTTCTCCTAGCCCAGAGTCTCCTAACCTTGGCACTGGTGACCAGATAATTGGTTGTTGTGTGGGGGCTGTGTATTGTAGAATATTAAGTAGCATCCTTGACTTCTACTCTCTAGAAACCAGTAACAACCCCTAGTCATGACAATAAGAAACATCTCCAGACATTGCCAAATGTCCCTTGGGAGCCAGAATTGCCCTCAGTTAAGAAGTACTGCCCTCACCCCTTCCAAAGTCTAATCATGGGATCCAGATAGAAGACACATCCTCTCATCTTTGTGTCTCAGCACAGGAGCAATGGCAGAAGTAACTGTGGTTCCATGTCCCATTCGACTTCTGCTGAGAATTTTATTTGCAGGCAATGTGATGGGAGCTTCCCAAACACATTTCAGTTACAGGAATGTTCCAATGTGCATGCTCAAGTGTTGGTGGTCTTAGAACCAATCTTACTAGACTGTCCTCACCTAAAAATCATATGGTTTTCCAGTGGGAGAGAGAAAAGCTGCCTTTCTATAAGCTGGTCTCAAGATAAAGCAGAAAGCTTATGTGTAGCCTAACTTCCTCTTCTTCTAGGTGATTCCCCCACCAGAGCACATGAGCCACCTGTACCCTTTCCTTTCTAGCCTTACTTGTGCACAGCTGTGGGGCCTCTTCATTCCTCTATCTTAATGCAGCCATGGGGAGGTCTTTGTTTGCTTACCTGAGTTTATTCTATAAAGTTTCTCTCTTCCCTTTATCCCCAGTGTCTCCTCCTGCCATTCTCTTCTTCTCAAGGTCAGCGAGGCCCGCCTCTGCAGGACTATAGTGTGTCTGTTTTCCTGATTCAGGAAAGATGTATGTGATCACTGAGATCGTATCCCATCCTCATCACACAGGCTGGAGTTGGGTGCATGGACTTAGGGTTTTTCCCTTACATTGAGGGCTGAAATCCAGGGTCTCCATGCCAGGAAGAAGTACAAATTCTATCTAAAATTCAGCCTTTTTTTTAAAAAAAGAGAAAGTCCTTTGCAAATGGGAAGTAAGAGGAACAGGTGGTACCTGTATATTTTTGCCAGAAAAGAGCCAGACTGAATTCCTCAAAGAGAAAAGATAGGCCTGTGCATTCAGGCATTGTATCAAGTACAGAAAAGCAAATAACCCTTGTCCCATAGTCAGAGGCTCCTTAGGGGGAGAGCTGGCTATCGATCAGCTGTAGTCCTCATTGACTCTTTCTGTTCCAGACTTGAAGCCTCGTGGTGTGGTGGTGAACATGATCCCAGGGCTGCCCGCTCACATCTTGTTCATGTGTGTACGCTACGCAGACTCTCTAAACGACGCCAACATGCTCAAGTCCCTCATGAACAGCACCATTAGTGGCATCAAGCAGGTGGTTAAGGTAGGAACTGCCTTTGACATTGGCCTTTGGTATTTTAGTTATTTTAAGAACACCTTAAGGGTTCATCCTTGGCCCATTCTTCACCTCTAGTCTTCGGTGAATCACGCGATTCCTTAAATTAGTCAGAGACCCACTCTGTGAAAGAAGTCAAGCTGTTTGGAAAAGACAAGTTAGGTTAGGGATCCCCAAGGATAAAGATGTGCCAACAGACCCCAAAACCTTACCTTCAAGACTACAGCCGGGTAGCCAACACCCCCATCACTTCTACCCCTTCAGGGTATGAGATGTCCGGCCATGAGGACTCATTATTCATCAGGAGTTAGAATAGAAAATTAACATTTGTCTGGTGCTTTGCGTGCTTTCTAGTCACTATATTCACAAGAGCCACCAGGGTGTTCTGGGAAGAGACCCCCATAAATTGATGTTTTCCCTGTCCATAATTTCATAAAATGGGTTTCCTTAGGACAGACGTGCATTGTGTCCCAGGCCATGGGTACACGGTACTTGCCTCCTCTTGCCACTCTGGAATCTTTAAATATTTAGAAACTAGAAGATGCATGGCATGAGGAATAGAAATCCTTCCTCACCAACATTTTCCCAGTCCGCTTCCCCAGTGGCTCCCTGCCTCTGACTCTGCTGGTGTCCAGGACCGCCCCTCCCCAGCTCCAGCACACAGCACATTAAAGCAGCCCTCACTTGGCCCTGCGCCCCCGCATCTCTGTGCCTCTCCATTCACCAAGGTGCTTACATTAGCAGGTTAGTTCCTGCAATCTGGCTTCATCTCTGTCACTGCACAAAAAGATCACCAGTAATTCCTCTTGCTAAATCCAGTGGTTTCTCCTTAATTTTTATCCTCCTCTAAGGGACTGAAGCTTTCAGACCACCTCTTTGAAACCATCCTACTTTGTCCTTCAAATCCCAGGACTGTCCCAGTTTTCCTCTTACCTCTCTGACCACCACACCTCTACCTTCTTTCTTCCTCTTCTTGCTGCCCCACAAGCGGGGCTGTTCTTCCCAAGAGAGTCCTCGCTTCTGAGCTCTGGTCCCTCCACCCCTTTCCTTCAAGATAGCATTCTCTCCCCTTCTCAGGAGCTTTCTCAGCTGCCCTCTTTCATCAGCATCTTTCCAGCCTCTGAACTTTTGTGGCATCATCTATGTCCACCATGCAGGTGCTCAGCCCCCTATATAATTGTGTCCTGCATATGTTATGTTGTATGCAACATTCTTCCCAGTCAGAATGAGAATTCCAGAAAGCAAGTCCCCAGATTTACCTTTATTAGGCACTCCTGCAGTGCCTGTATCAAGCTTCATACTAAGTGACCTATACAGAAATACTTTGCAAACCATAACCTGCTAAATAAACATAAAAGCCTATCATTACAGTATATAAATTTAATAAAATCTTGGGTGAATAAAAGAAGAATTCATTTTGATCAAAAGCCAACAGCTAACTAAACAGGTAAGATACATCTGTTCTTGGCTCAAAGGTACCAGTAGTGACCAAATCCAACTTTGTCTTTCTTTCTTTCTTTTTGTTTTTTTTTTAAGGAACATTTAGAAGACTTTGAGATGCTATCTTTTTGGCTTTCCAATACGTGTCATTTCCTCAACTGCCTAAAGCAGTACAGTGGTGAAGAGGTAGGGGCACTCGCCTGCTCTGTGTTCTGTGCTGACTGCTGGTCTAGAACTTCCTTATGAGGCAGAGCCCACCACAGGGATTGGACATGTCCCCACTTCCTGGGGCAGCCTCTGCTCCAAATGGCTTCCTACTTTCCTCCTCAGCCAGGAGGCCAGCTTCACATTACTGGTTGGACAGGATTCACAGCCAGAGACTTCTAGAAAAAGGCCTGGACCTTGGGCATGATAATAAGCCTCCATTTTCCTTGAGTTTTAAATCAATGAGGTAGATTAGATGATTTTTAAGTTTGATTCTGGTTGTGAAATTCTGAAGATTTTAGTATTCTAACTCTAAAATACAACCTTTAGATCAACATGGCTGTTTCTTCAGAGAGGATCTGCAGGATTCTCATCTTCCTCCATAATCTGTACATCTTTTGCCATTCCAACTCTGCCCCCAAGGGGCTAACATCATAAAGGAATTCTCCACCTTCAAATACTCAAAGAGCAAAATTTCATTGACCTGAAATAACAAAGTGGCTTTTAGGGTTTTACTGCTCTCCCAATGTTTCTACCATTTGTCCCTGCACATACCCATGCAGTGTATGAAGTTTCCAGTGTCATACCTTCCCCAACACTTGATATTGACAGACATTTTAATTATTTACCAACCTCATAGGTATAAAATGATACCATGTCAACTTAAATTGCAATTACTTGATCACTAATGAGGTCAAGAATCATTTCATGTGCTCACTGGTCATTTAGGTTTCTTTTCAAATTACCTATGACATCAGTTCTCCATTTTGTTTAGAGGTGATTTTTTTTTTTTTAATGATTTGTAGGTCTTTATCATGGATAAACCATGGCTTGTCTTATATTTTTCTTTATGGAGTCTATCATACATAATTTCTGAATTTTGGTGTATCAATCCTATCCTTTTATGATGTGTTTTAGTGTCTCGGTCAAGAAATTCTTCCCTGCCCTGAGATCGTGAATTTATTCTCCTACTTTCTTCTGTATTTCTGTAATTCAAATTGGAGCTCACAATTATGCTTTTACCTATCCAGAATTGGTGTGATTATTTATCCCATGATGTTGAGATAATGACCTCATATCTTTTCCCGTGTGGATAGCAAATTGTCCCAATGAAGGAAGAGTAAAATATAAAAGTAATTCTACTAGTATTACAGAACAAAAGGAGGAACAAGTAGAGAAAACTCAACCTCTGACTAAAAGGAATACCAACAGGAGCAGGGGGCACAGACCAGCCCATCTAAGACAAACAAGCATGTGTGAGACATTAATGGAAGAGGATATTATTCAACACCATTTACTTTTTTACCTTTTCTTTGCCCCCATCAGCCACATATACAATGTTCTTTGCTCTATCTATTCTACATGTTTTTTTTTCAGTTGCTATATATTCATTTCTATTTCTATGGTTTTCACCTATGCCTGTTACCATTATATCCTCTTCTTGTCTTAATGCTTTCTTTTTCCTTTATTTCTTTGAACATATTGAACATACTGTATTAGGCTGGTGGGCTGTTATGACAAAATACCACAGACTAGAAGGCTTTTAAACCGCAGAAATTTATTTTCTCACAGTTCTAGAAACCTGAAGTCTGAGACCAGGGTGCCAGCATGGCTGGTACCTGGTGAGTGCTCTCTTTCTGGCTTGTGGATGGCTGTATTCTCGTTATACCCTCACACAGACTTCCCTTGGTGTGTGGGCGCAGAAAGAGAAAGATTGAACTTTCTAGTGTCTTTTATTAAAGGCACACTAATCTCATCAGACGAGGGCCTCACACTTATGACCTCATTTGATCTGAATTACTTTTTTACAGGCCCCATCTCCAAATACAAGCATACTAGAAGTGAAGGCTCCAACACAGGAATCTGGGAACATCACAAATATTTAGTCCATTGCACACATCTTAAAATATTTCAGATTGATCTATGCTCTATAATCATTAAGTCATGAATCTCATGTATTGTATTACTGACCTCTTAAACCTCTTTGTTTCCTTGGGTGCTTTGCAGTTTTGTTTTGTTTTTTTATGAGCTTCCATGGAGGTTATTTTCCACTGTGTTCTGTTGGTGCTGGAGGCACATATTTGTAGGGTGAGTACAGTGACAGTTAGTTATAGAAAATAAGGGCTACCACACACGTGTAGAGCTCATTTGATACAAATAAGACATTAAGTTTTGAAGTATAGGAGCTGATTATAATGCCATTAGAGAGTATTTTAATTTCGTGCATGCCTATAGCATTCTAATATTTATATGTATTTATATGCTCAAATTACTTTCAGGAATTCATGAAGCTTAATAGTCCACATCAGAATAAGAACTGCTTGAACAATTTTGACCTTTCAGAATACAGACAGATTCTTAGCGATGTGGCAATACGAATATATCATCGGTTCATTGTTGTAATGGAAAATAACATTCAACCAATAATAGGTAAGAAAAGAATTGATGACCAAAAAATATTTATGGTAACACCGAAACCTTAAAAAAACAAATCCTGTAGGTCGTGCCTAGATGGCTCAATTGGTTAAGCATCCCACCCTTGATCTTGGCTCAGGTCATGATCTCATGGTTGGTGAGATATAGTGATTTCAAAGAACATAATTTTAAAACCAGAAAAATGTAACCATGTAAATGTCTCATTTTTAATTCTTTTCTATTGCTTGAAATGATTACTTCTCTGAAAAGTACATGGTTTGTAATTTCCTGCCTGGAAGGGTGATTCACCCCAAAGGGAAAGACCAGGAAGACCTGCTACTCCATGTGTAGCTACTCCTAGGTCATTACCACTTTTGAAATCTTTAAGTCCCACTCAGATTCTTGTATACTTTCTTCAACTTTCTGAAATTTAAATACTTCAGGCTTGAAATGGTACAGACCATGAGTTGTGTCAACCCGCTCCCTTTCCTGTGAAGCTGAAAGAAGAGGGAGTCCAAGCCTGCAAGAGGAGCTGCCGCCCTGTTGTACACAGCCATGTGCTCCGCCCACTTCCTACACCCCGTGCTCCCCACTCCTTGATTCTCTTGCTTTCCCCATCACAGCTGCATCCACGGCTAACTCTTGCAGAAAATGTCCCGGGTCCTGGAAAAGACCCTAGAGAGCAGTGGGAAATGTTCTCTGGTTGTCCCCACCGCATGTGCAAGAAATACCTGTGTTTTCCTCTGCAGTGCCGGGCATGCTGGAGTATGAGAGCCTGCAAGGCATCTCCGGCCTGAAGCCCACGGGCTTCCGGAAGCGGTCATCCAGCATAGATGACACGGACGCCTACACCATGACCTCTGTCCTGCAGCAGCTGAGCTACTTCTACAGCACCATGTGCCAGAACGGCCTGGACCCTGAGCTGGTGAGGCAGGCTGTGAAGCAGGTCTTCTTCTTGATCGGGGCGGTCACCCTGAACAGCCTCTTCCTGCGCAAGGACATGTGCTCCTGCAGAAAAGGGATGCAGATCAGGTAAAACCCATGATTCACCAGTTACACCGAGAGGCAGCTGGAAAGGATGCTTTTAATGTCTAGGGTCACATATTGCTGCCCCCTTCCCATGAGCTGCACTGCCTGGTGGGGGGGGGGGGGGTTGTGCAAGAGGACTCTTGGGACTTTGGGGATGTCTGTGGTCAGGTGGTGGCCCCTCCACCCACCACTCTGCACCAGGCTAGCTTGACACTCAGGCCCAGGGCCTTTAGTGGCTAAAGACTAGCAACTAGTAATTGTAGATTTTAAATCCTGGCCCTGGGTACTTATCATACACTCAGCCAGTGTTTACTGACCATCACCTCTGTGAATAGCACTGCCTGGTGGAGGACACAGGAAACAAAGGAAAGAGCAGTTTGATCCCTGCCCTCTAGAAACTCAAAATAGCCAGATAATAATTCAAGGCAAGTCTGATTAAGTCACAAACGAGTGCTGCAGAGAAGAGAGATTACTGAGGACAGAAAAGTTAAGCCTGAGAGCTGTGCATTGAGTGATTTAAAAAGGGAGAAGAACATTCCAGGCAGGAGAAATGAGGCAGGCAAAGGCATAGTGCTGGAACTGAGGAGGACCAGTCCCCAGGCTTTGGTAGGTAGCGCTGTCTAGATTAGCAGAGGTTTGTTTTGGGAGCAGCAGGACCAGCAGGCTGAGGACATGGTAATCACTTTTGAGGTGTGTCCACCTTTACTTATCTCTTAGTTGAGGAAACACAAACCCTGAGCTACTGTTTGAATTAATGCTGTCACATGATTAGAAAACACATAAAATAGTGTAGATATTTAGGATTTTTTATAATGTGTACAGGGATTTGATACCTGTGTGTGACTTGAAAGCCTGAGGTCGTGTTGATAGTATCTTAAGCCAAGAAGTAAACGAGACATCCATTAAACCTTTTCAGCATTAATGAAACTTGGAATTGGACATCCCCTCAAACCAAGCTGGCAAATTCCCATGATACCAGGTTGAGATTTTCAGATAAGAATGAGTATTCCTGGGATACCTGGGTGGCTCAGTCGGTTGAACATCTGACTCTTGATTTCAGTTGAGGTCATAATCTCATGGTTGTAAGACTGAGCCCCATGTCAGGCTCAACACTGATGGCACAGAACCTACCTGGGATTCTCTCTCCCTCTCTCTCTGCCCCTCCTTCCCCCTCTCCCTCAAAGTAAATAAATAAACATTAAAAAAAAAAGAAGGAATATTACCAAAGACTAGCCTTTGTGGATCTTTTTCTTTTCATTGAGAAAGGAAAGGGTTCTGTTTATTTCACAAGCTCCAAGAAGAAGCCCTGTAGGTCTCTGAGGTAGGATTCAACCCTATTTAGAGTATGAATACTTTATGAACACATAAACCTGAATGTTTCATTAGAGTCTTGACTAAGCAGTTGTCATTCCTTCTGTGGGTTCTCCATGAGTGAAGATGGTCATAAGCAAGACATGTGACTCTAGGTCCTGTAACAACTGTTCAGAGGAGAGGCAACTTCTGTCCCCATGGGTGCTCAGTGCTTTTTCCTTTCACCAATCAAAAGTGGACATCCAGGAAATAATTCCTTTAGAGCAGGTTGCTCTGAATAGCACATGCATTTGACAGGGATTCATTCATTCAGGTATTTATTAAGCCACTGCCATAGCAAGGCCCATAAGGATGTGAGGTGGCTTTACAATGAAAACACAAGCAACACAATAATAATACATGAATTCAGGTAAAAAATCAAGACCCAAAGGAAAAAAAATAGTAAACTGTGGACAGAGTAGCTAGAACACTGTTTCTAGCCCATGGGGGCTTTCTGGCTGGCAGGACAAAAAGCAAATGTTGTCATCGGCTCTTTGGTCTCGTTGAGCATGGTGAGGCTGATGTGCTCAGGGAAGATTTAAAGATTTTCCTAGTACCTATTTTTTTGTTCCTAGTCATGAAATATAAAAATACTATTTCATGTGGAACTTTATCTCACAATCTCCACAATAGCATTTTTACAGCAAATTTCATCGTGGCTGCTTTGCCCAGTGATCTTTGATAAAAGCCAACATACAGCATGTGGAGACAGTTCTGTTAGGAACCAGAATAACGTGGCCCAAGCACATACATTTCTTGCTGTACTGAGGGAATTTGCAAAGAACATGAAAAGCATTGATTGGGGCCTGAAAGGACAGGCAGAATATCAGCAGACCAAGACTTAGAAGAATGAACACAGGCCTCAGTAAAGGATAACTGATGGTAGGTATTAATAGCTCCCTTTGAATGGAGTGTCAGATTGGTTACAGAGATAAGTAGAATGCCATTTTCCAGGGTGAGCAGTGCATGCTTTAGTCCCTCAGCAGTGGCAGCCACCATAAGTTGTTTTTTTGTGTGTTTTTTTTTTCCAGAAGGCTTTAAACTATGAATTCATGGGGCGCCTGGGTGGCTCAGTCAGTTAAGCGTCCGGCTTTGGCTCAGATCATGATCTCATGGCTCATGGATTCGAGCCCCATGTCAGGCTTTGTGCTGACAGCTCAGAGCCTGGAACCTGCTTCAGATTCTGTGCCTCCCTCTCTCTCTGCGCCCCCCTCCCCCTGCTCATGCTCTGTCTCTCTCTCCTTCAAACATAAATAAAAACAATAAAAACTTTTTTTAGATAAACTATGAATTCAATTCTGTTAATAGTTATTGGAATATTCAGATTATATATTTCGTCTTTGGTGAGTTTTTTAAAGGAATTGGTCCACTCAAAGTTGTTGAGTTTATGTGCATAGACTATTGACAGTATTTTCTTATTATTTTAGTTTCTGTAGAATTTGTAGTGGTATCTTCCCCCTTCGATTCCTATATTGGTGATCTGTGTCTTATCTTTTTCTCGTGATCCGTTTTGCTAGAGGTTTATCAATTTTACTGATCTTTTCAAGTAACCAGTTTTTACTTCTATTGATTTTTCTCTATTTTAAAAAAATTAATTGATTTCTATTACTGTCTTTATTATTTCATTCTTACTTTGGATTTATTTTGCTCTTTTTTTTTCTAGTTTCTTAGGGGAGAAGCACTGGTTATTGACTTTGAGACCTCTCTTTTCTAACATAAGCATTTAATGCTATGAATTTCTCTCCAAGTGCCAACTTTATCCCACAAATTTGGAAATGTTGTATTTCCACCTTTGCTGAGTTGAAAAATAGTTTCTGATTTCCCTGGAGTCTTACTCTTTGCCCTGTGGATTATTTAGAAGTACGTTGCTTCTTTTTCAACTGTTCAGAGACTTTCTTGCTACTTGTCTATTCCTAACACTTAGTTTGATTCCATATGATTAAAGAACATATTCTGTCAGGCACACTCTTGGAAACAGAAGGGAGAATGGTGGCTGCCAGAGGCTGAGGAGAGCGGGAAAAGGGGAGGTGTTGTTCAGTGGATAAAGAGTTTCAGGTCTGAAAGATGAAAGAGTTCTAGGGATCTGTTGTTGCACACCGTTAACACTACTATACTCTACACTTAAAAATGGTTAAAATGCCGGGCGCCTGGGTGGCTCAGTTGGTTAGGCATCCGACTTCGGCTCAGGTCATGATCTCACAGTCCCTGAGTTTGAGCCCTGCTTTCAGCACAGGCTCTGTGCTGACAGCCCAAAGCCTGAAGCCTGCTTCAGATTCTATGTCTCCCTCTCTCTGACCCTCTCCCATTCATGCTCTGTATCTGTCTCAAAAATAAATAAACATTAACAAAATTTTTTTGGTTTTTAAAAATGGTTAAGATGGTGGGGTGCCTGGGTGGCTCAGTTGGTTAAGCATCTGCCTCTTGGTTTCAGCTCAGATCATGATCTCATGGTTCATGAGTTCGAGTCCCACATTGGACTCTGTGCTGACACCGTGGCGCTTGCTTGGGATTCTGTCTCCTTCTCTCTCACTGCCTCTCCTCTGCTTGTTATCTCTCTCTCTCTCTCTGTCTCTCCCTCTCAAAAATAAATAAACATTAAAAAAATTTTAAAGTTAAGGTGGTAAATTATATGTCTTTTATCATAATAAAAAAATAATCTCAAGGTGCACACAGGTTGAAATATATCATAGATTAAGACACCAGAGTCACTAACCATCCCACTTTGAGAATTGCTCAGGTTTATTTGTTAAATAAAAACTTTTAAATATTTTTACATTAAAAAAACTTTGTATGATTTCAATTCTTTTTAAATTTGTGAAGATTTGCTTTTATGCCTAGAAAATGATCTGTTTTTGTGAATGTTCCACATACAGTTGAAAAGAATGTATATTCTACTGTGTTTGGGTGGAACGTCCTACAAATGTCAATTAGACCCAGTTTGTTGATGGTGGTTTTCAGTTCTATATCCTTGCCGATTTTCTGTGTATTATTTCTGTTGATTACTGAGAGGAGTGTTGAAGTCTCCATCTGTAATTATGAATCTGTATGTTCCTTCAGTTTGTCAGTTTTTGCTTCATGTATTTAATGTCTTCTTAGTGAGTTGACCATCCTAACATTATGTAGGGTCCTTCTTTAGCCCTCTAATGGTAATCTTCTTTGCCCTGAATTCTACTTTGTCTGAAAGCCTACTTTTTCTTTTGATTAGTGTTCTCATAGTGTATCTTTTTTCATCCTTTTACTTTTAACCTACCTGTGTCATATTTGAAATGACTTACTTTACTTCTTTTTTCATTTGAGAGAGAGAGAGAGAGTGTATGTGTGTGTGTGTGTGTGTGCGCGCGCGCACGCGTAAAAGTGGGGAATGGGGCAGAGGGAGGGAGAGAGAGAGAGAGAGAGAGAGAGAGAGAGAGAGAGAGAGAGAATCCTAAGCAGGCTCCACGTTCAGCACAGAGCCTGACCCAGGGCCTGATCCCATGACCCTGAGATCATGACCTGAGCTGAAATCAAGAGTCAGACGCTCAACCAACTGAGCCACCCAGGTGCCCCTAAAGTGACTTTCTTATAGGCAGAGTACATTTGGATCTTGTTTGGTTTAGTTTTGGATTTTTTAAAGCAAGTCTGACAATCTGTGCTTCTTAATTGGAGTGTTTAGGCCATTTCAATTTAATGTAATTATTAATATGTTTAGATTTAAGTCTACCGTTTTATTATTTTCTATTTGTTCCTTTGGTTTTTATTTCTCTGACTTCCTTTCTCTGACTTCTCTTGGGTTCTTTGAATATTTTTGATACCACTTTTATTTTTTTTTAATATTTTTAACATTTATTCATTTATGAGAGGCAGAGAGCACAAGCAGGGTAGGGGAAGAGAGAGAGGGAGACACAGAATTGAAGCAGGCTCCAGGCTCCGAGCTGTTAGCACAGAGCCCAATGCAGGGCTCGAACTCACAAGCTGTGAAATCATGACCTGAGCTGAAGTTGGACGCTTAATTGACTGAGCCACCCAGGCACCCCTTAAAACCCGTTTTAAATTTATCTACTGTGTTTTTTAGTGGTTGTTTTTTGTGTTTTTATGTTTTTTGTGTTTTTTAGTGGTTGTTCTAGGGATTACAGTATGTATACTTAACTTCTTCAGTCTATTGAGAATCATTATCTTAACCATGTCAAGTGGAATGTAGGAAGCTAACCATCACATAGTCCCCTTTCCCCTTTCCACTTTATGTTATAGTTGTTTTATGTATTATATATACATAATCAAAAACTGTTCTGGATAATGTTATAATTTTTATTTTAAACCATCTAAAATATATTAAGGAACTCAATAGAAGAATCGCCTATTATATTTACTCACACATTTACCATTTCTGTTACTCCTTCATTCCTAAAGTTTCAAGTCTTATTTTTTCTCCCAAATGTCATGTTAATATCATTTCCTTTCTTTCTGAAGAAATTCTGTCAGTAGGTCCTTGTACAGCAGGTTCACTGGTAATACTTAGTTTTCTTTCACGTGAAAATGCCTTCATTTCACCTTTGTTCCTAAAGTATGTGTCTTAGGACTTAAAGACTTAGGATGTGTCTAGGTGTGGATTTCTTGGGGTTCCCAAGAATCTCTTTGAGATTCCCTGAGCTTTTTGAATCTGTAGGCTTGTATATCTCACTAAATCTGAGACAGTTTAAGCCATTTCTTCAAATATTTTCTCTGCATCTTAATTTCTCCTTTCCTCTGGAACTTCAGTAACACAAATGTTAAATCTTTCATTATTATCCCATGAGTCCATAAGGTTCTGTTTATTTTTTGTTTTTTTCCCTTTATATTCTTTAGATTAAATAATCTCTATTGACCTTCAAGTTCACAGATTCTTTCCTCTGCCATGTCTATTTTGCTATTGAGCCTATTAAGAGAATTATTTTTGTTACTGGATTTTTCACTTCTAAAATTTTCATTTGGTTTTTCTTTATATCATTCTATTTCTTTTCTGAGACTTTCTATCTTTCCAGTTACTTCAAGATAGTTCATCTTCACTTTTTGGAGCATTTTTGTGATAGCTTCTTTAAAGTCTTTGTGAGATAATTCTAAGTGTGCATCATCTCAGAGTTGACACCTGCTGATTGTCTTATTTGATGCAAATTGAGGTTTTCCTGGTTCTTCATATGTCAAGTAATTTTGAATTGTATTCTGGACACTTTTAATATTACACTATGAGATTTTGAATCTTTCATTGTTATGGAGAATGTTGGTATTTTTATCATATAATCACACCATTTGAGTTCACTTAAAAGTTCTGACCATCCTTGGTGGCTCATGTTTCCCACGTCAGTTTTCAAAGCCTTTGTAATGCTGTTTGGTTCTGTCTCATGTGTGACACACAGTGGTCAGTCTGAAACTTGCATGGTGCTCTGTCTCATGGTTAGTCTTCAAACTATGTGTGCTGTTGAGGATCAGATCCATGCATGAGCCCAGAGGAGTGTACCAAGGAGTTCATAAACAATTTCAAGGGATTGCTTTCCCAAGTTCCTCCTCCTCCAAATCACCCCTGATACTTTCCAGATTGCTGGAAATCCCTCTTTGGTCCTCCAGACAGAAAACTGGGGCTTTACTTACCTCACTGTGTGGTGTACTTCCTGCAAACGTCTTCATCTGAGGCTCAGTGGTGGCAGAATAGAACAATGGAGGTTCACCCCCTTCTCATGAACCACAGTTGCTCCATTTGGAGAAGATTTTTCTCCCTGAGAATTTTAGCTTCTTCCTGGACTCCATTGCCACCATTGCTACCACAATGAAATTGGGGCTTAAACGTGAAAGAAGAAGGTAAAAGGAGAGGATTTCCACCCTCTCAGGAGCTTTAACACACCTCTTTTCAGCCCCTCAAGCCAGACCTAGAGGGCTCCTTCTGGAGCTCTTTGTTGTCATCAGTACCCACCGCTGAGCTTCAGGCTTCTTTGAGGTCAAGCTAATGAATAGCAGATGGAATAAACTGGTAAACTGATTATCCATTTGGCAATACCTCAAATACTGGTTTTCTTCCCCGATCCATCTGGTACTATTTACCTTTCAGAGTCATCAAATAGCTGCTTCAAGATATTCCATCAAGCTTTTATAGTTGCATTCATTGGGAGGGGCAAAATGGAGTGTGCTCTTACCAAGAACCAGAACTCCACCACTGATTCCCTCCCCCACTCCCACTTTTTTTTTTAATTGAGGTATAATTAACATAGTGTTATATTAGTTTCAGGTATACAATATAATGATTCAACAACTCTATACATTACTCAGTACTCATCAGGATAAGTCTACTATTAATTTCTTTCATCTGTTTCGCCCATCATCCCACCCACCTCCCTTCTGATAACCACCAGTTTGTTCTCTGTATTTAAGAATCTGAGGGTTTTTTTCTTTGCTTCTTTTTTCCTTTGTTTTGTTTCTTAAACTCCACATGTGAGTGAAATCATATGGTATTTGTATTTCTTTGACTTATTTCACTTAGCATTATAAGCTCTAGGTTCATCCATGTTGTTGCAAATGGCAAGATCTCATTATTTTTTATGGCCGAATAATATTTGATTGTACATATATACCACACCTTCTTTATCCATTCATCTATGGACCAGATATACACCTGGGTTGCTTCCATATCTTGACTATTTTAAATAATGCTATAATAAACATAGGGGTGCATATATCTTTTTGAATTAGTGTTTTTATTTTCTTTGGGTAAATACCCAGTAGTGGAATTACTGTATCATATTCCACCACTGATTTTTTTAATTTTTTAATGTTTATTTATTTTTGAGAGAAAGAGAGAGGGAGAAGAGGAGTGGCAGGGAGAAAGGGAGACACAGAATCCGAAGCAGGTTTCAGGCTCTGAGCTGTCAGCACAGAGCCCAACACAGGGCTTGAACTCACAAACAGTGAGATCATGACCTGAGCCAAAGTCGGACACTTAACCCCCTGAACCACCCAGGTGCCCCTCCACCACTGATTCTTAAGTGAGAGAATTAACATGCTCAACATCCAGATTAAGGAAGTACTGTAGCAGGACCAAATAGAATGGATTAGAAGGGACAAGATGAGAGGCCCAATAGGAATGTATTGTAATAAGGACTCAAACTAGTGGGACAAAACTGACAGTGCAAAAAAGAGGGAAACCAGTGTAAGAGATGGTATCTCATACTCAGTACATCCCTATGGAATTGTTGTCCCAGTGTTATAATCAAAGACCCACATAGGGAGTTGCTAATTTAAAAGGTCAGAGCTAGAAATGACCTTAGAGATCACCTAGTTCAAAACTCAACTTTTTAAAGTTTATTTATTTAAGTAATCTCCCCACCAAATGTGGGGCATGAACCCATGGTCTTGAGATCAAGAGTCACATATTCCTCCAACTGAGCCAGCCAGGTGTCCCCAGTCAATTTTTTTAAAACAGCTTCATTGACAGATAATTTACACGCTGTGAAGTTCATCTGTTCTGTAAACCATACCCATATAGTTCAATGGTTTTTGGTATATTTACAGAGTTGTGCAAACATCACCATAATGTGATTTTAAAATATTTCCATCACTCTATAAAGAAACCTTATACCTATTAGCAGCCACTCTTATCCCCTACCACATCCCACCTCCCCAGTCCCCCCTCCCTCAGCCTAGGCAGCCACAAATATATTTTCTTTCCCTATAGGTTTGCCTGTCCTGGACACTTTTGTAAATGGAATCATAAAATGTGATATCTTTTCTTTTAGATATTTTTAAGGGTATTTATTTATTTTGAGAGATACAGAGACAGTGCAAGTGAGGGATGAGCAGAGAGCGGGGGGTGGGGGGGGAGATAGAGAATATCAAGCAGGCTTTTCACTGTCAACACAGAGCCTGACATGGGGCTTGAACTCACAGACTGTGAAATCATGACCTTAGCCGAAACCAAGAGTCAGATGCTTAACCAAGTGAGCCACCCATGTGCCCCAAATGTGATGTCTTTTGTAACTGGCTTCTTGCACTTAGCGTAAAGTTTTCACCACTCATCCATGTGACCACATGTATCACTACCTCATTCCTTTTTATTGCTGAATACTATTCCATTGTATGGACGTACCACAATTTGTGTATCCATCAACTGGTGGACATTTGGGTTGTTTTCATTTTTTGGCTATTATAAATAATGCTGCAGTGAACATTTGTGCACAGTGTTTTATATGGACATGCTTTCAGTTCTCTTGAGTATTAGAAGTAGAGTTGCTGGGTCATATGGCAGTTCTATGTTTAACATTTTGAGGAACTGCCAAACTATTTTTCTTAGCAGCTATGCCATTTTACATTCCTACCAACAGTATATGAGGGTTCTCAACATTCTCATTTACCCAGAGAGGTTGAGTAACTTTCCAAGTTCACACAGTAGATTGGTGGGACTAAAACCCATGCCTCTTAATTTATAAACTTATGATAATTACTCATTGAAACAAGAATAAAAACCCCAGTGGACTGAATTAAAGCCTTCTACCAATTGAAAATTTTCTGCCAACTTAGGAAATGAGTTTTTTATACCAATGTAAGTCTTCAAATATCACTATGGTTTTTTCCTTTAGTAGATTCTCAAATCCATTATTAAGGGTGTTTTAATAGATTACTTTATAAATTATTACAGTTGCTGCTTTTTGCTCAGATTTTCCCCAAAGTTTATAACTGGTATGGCCCCTCACCCCAGACCATCAAGATCCTTAGAACCATGGGTCATGAGAGCTGATCATCTGGTGCAACCCCCTCATGTTACAAATGAAGAAACTGCTGGACTGTGGTCCTAAGGCTGTCAGTGAACTTGGGGACCCTCTCAGTACACACTGGGGGATTCAGCACCCTACTCTGAAGCGTTCTCAATGGATCACCCACTCTTGTCTGTTTTTCTGGCTTTTACTCCAGGTGCAACATCAGTTACTTAGAAGAATGGCTTAAAGATAAGAATTTGCAGAACAGCTTGGCTAAGGAAACTTTGGAGCCTCTCTCTCAGGCAGCCTGGTTGCTTCAGGTCAAGAAGACCACAGACAGCGATGCCAAGGAGATCTATGAACGCTGTACCTCACTGTCTGCTGTGCAGGTGACCACATTTACAGAGTGTGTCCCTGATCTTCACTACCAAATCATGTCACTGATGTCCCCCTTTCTGGCTTAGCCAGCGATAGGGTGTATCTGAGGCTCTGTGTGCTCTTTGAGGAGATGTATCTTCCATGGACCACCATCTTATCTAAAAAGCATTTATTTAATACTAACTTAGAACTTTAAAACACAAAAGTGCATTCCCTGCCCACAAAACACAGATGTGTATGTATGGAGAGCGGGGGGCAGTAAGGAAGGAGGCTGGACCACATGGTTCCTAAAGCCAAATTACAATGTTAAAGAACTATGTGTGGTTCCCAACAGTTCCCAAACCATTGAATCATTATTTCATGGACAGACTTGTCCTTTTTCATGGTCTAACACCATCTTATGTGCTGTTTGCAGATCATAAAGATCCTTAATTCATACACACCTATAGATGACTTCGAGAAAAGAGTAACTCCATCCTTCGTTCGCAAAGTACAGGTACGATCCTTAAGCATGTGCCTTTTATTTTTTATTTCCTTATTTTTTATATTAACTATAATTGATTGTCAAATTGGTTTCCCTACAACACCCAGTGCTCGCCCCAACAGGTGCCCTCCTTAATGCCCATCACCCACTTTCCCCACCCCCCATCAACCCTCAGTTTGTTCTCAGTATTTAAGAAGTCTCTTATGGTTTGCCTCCTTCCCTCTCTGTAACTTTTTTTTCCCCCTTCCCCTCCCCACTGGTCTTCTATTGAGTTTCTCAGGATCCACATAAGAGTGAAAACATATGGTGTCTGTCTTTATCTGCCTGACTTATTTCACTTAGCACAATACTCTCCAGTTCCATCCACGTTGCTACAAATGGTCAGATTTCATTCTTTCTCATTGCCGTGTGGTATCCCATTGTATATATAGACCACATCTTCTTCTTTTTTTTTTTTTGGTTCATATTTTTATTTTTTTATTTTTTTTAATATGAAATTTATTGTCAAATTGGTTTCCATACAACACCCAGTGCTCATCCCAACAGGTGCCCTCCTCAATACCCATCACCCACCCTTCTATCCCTCCCACCCTGCATCAACCCTCAGTTTATTCTCAGTTTTTAAGAGTCTCTTATGGTTTGGCTCCCTCCCTAACTTTTTCTTTCCTTCCCCTCCCCCATGGTCTTCTGTTAAGTTTCTCAGGATCCACATAAGAGTGAAAACATATGGTATCTGTCTTTCTCTGTATGACTTATTTCACTTAGCATAACACTCTCCAGTTCCATCCACATTGCTGCAAAAGGCCATATTTCATTCTTTCTCATTGCCATGTAGTATTCCATTGTGTATATAAACCACAATTTCTTTTTTTGTTTTTTTTTGGCTTATTTTTTTTTCCTTTTTTTTAATATATAAAATTTATTGTCAGATTGGTTTCCATACAACACCCAGTGCTCATCCCAAAAGATGAGCCCTCAATACCCATCACCACCCTCCCCTCCCTCCCACCCCCCCATCAGCCCTCAGTTTGTTCTCAGTTTTTAACAGTCTCTTATGCTTTGGCTCTCTCCCACTCTAACCTCTCTTTTCACAATTTCTTTATCCATTCATCAGTTGATGGACATTTAGGCCCTTTCCATAATTTGGCTATTGTTGAAAGTGCTGCTATGAACATTGGGGTACAAGTGCCCCTATGCATCAGCACCCCTGTATCCCTTGGGTAAATTCCTAGCAGTGCTATTGCTGGGTCATAGGGTAGATCTATTTTTAATTTTTTGAGGAACCTCTACACTGTCTTCCAGAGTGGCTACAA
This sequence comes from Panthera onca, assembly GCF_046562875.1. Taxonomy (NCBI): domain Eukaryota; kingdom Metazoa; phylum Chordata; class Mammalia; order Carnivora; family Felidae; genus Panthera; species Panthera onca. Next base: position 51,930,932 of record NC_138344.1, read on the forward strand.
CCAGTTTGCATTCCCACCAACAGTGTAAGAGGGTTCCCGTTTCTCCAAGGGATGTGCTTTTTAATTTTCAGTATAAGAAATTGATATTGAGGAGTGCCTGGGTGGCTCAGTCGGTTGGGCATCTGACTCTTGATTTCAGCTCTGGTCATGGGATGGAGCCCCGCTTTGGACTCTGCGCTGAGTGGGGTCTGCTTAAGATTATCCCTCTCTCTCTCCCTACGCCCCTCTCCCCTACTTGCACTCTTTCTTTCTCTAAAATTAAAAAAAAAAAAGAAATTGATATTGAATTACAGTTATAGAAATTTAAGATTAAAGCACATTTACCAAACATGCAAATGAAAGGCACTTAGCAAAAGCAGCAGGAATTTTCTCTGTCAAATACCCCCGTTTTCAGAATCCATTTTAGCCTCAGTGGGAAGGGAATGAAGACACCAAAATCACCACTCAGCTGCTATGTTCCTTCAGGATGTCTTGTTTATTATCAGTCTTCTTATCAGTCTGTGCAAGAGAGCAGAGCCTGAATGGAAACAGAGTCTTGTATACCCATTTTTTTCTTATTTAAATCCCTAAAGTTTCTTCCCCAATCAACTAGCACATCAGTTCTCAAAGTTTAGTTCAAGGATCCTGGGCATTCTGGAGACCCTTTCAGTGAGTCTGCAAAGTCTTCTTTTTTCTAAATATGTGTGTGTGAGGCACACTTTTCCTTATAGACTTCAACCAAAGTAACATGTCACTATGGATTTAAGGTAGAAGTGGATACAAGTTTCCACCTGTCATATTATGTCAGGCATTAAAAAGATTTACAAAAATATAAAACAATACTGCCTCCTAAATTTTTTTGTTTTCAAAAATAGTTATTTTTCAATACATGTTTACATGCATTGGGTTTGTTCTTGTTATTTTAATGATTTAATATTTTGAAGTATTTTAATTACTAATATGGTAAATATCAATAGCTATACCTACATACACAAAGCTCTTTAGGGCCCTCAATAATCTTTAAAGGGTATAAGGGGTCTTGGGGCACCTGGGTGGCACAGTCAGTTAAGTGTTCGACTCTTGATCTCAGTTCATGTCTTGATCTCAGGGTCATGAGTTTAAGCCCCATATTGGGCTCCATGCTGGCCATGTAGGCTACTTAAAATAATAATAATAATAAAAGTACACTTTATTTTTTTTTTTAATGTTTAATGTTTATTTAATTTTGAGAGAGTGAGAGCAGGGCGGGGAGGGGCAGAAAGAGAGGGAGATACAGAATCCGAAGCAGGCTCCAGGCTCTGAGCTGTCAGCACAGAGCCCGATGCAGGGCTCAAACCCATGAACTGCGAGATCATGACCTGAGCCAAAGTCGGCTGCTTAACCAACTGAGCCACCCAGATGCCCCAAAAGTAAACTTAAAAATAAAAAGAATATAAAGGGGTCTTTAGACAAAAAGTTCACAAACTACTGAACTAAAAAGAAGGATAACTGCTATAAGACTTAATCTGTGAGATCTACTCATGTTTGGGCTTAGAATTATACCACAAGAGTGGATAAGAATAGAAAACAGATCCATTTACAGTCATTCCATCCTGTGGGAAATTAACTTCTGAGGTCAAACAGAGCACTTAAGTAAATATTCATGAGAGCAACTGGAAATCCTGCATAGACCATGTCACCATGGTATTGTGTTGTTAAAATACTCTTTTGTGTATTCTCTCACATGATTTTGAAAGGAGCTTTTCAGTGAAGCTGGAGTTGTGTTTTCCTTACTCTAGACTTCTAAATAGTCATAAAGCAGAATGCACCGGTTTCCTTATTCATTTTTCTTCTGGTTCTTATTTCAGGCTCTCCTAAATAGCCGGGAGGATTCATCACAGCTGATGTTGGATACAAAATATCTCTTTCAAGTTACCTTTCCTTTTACCCCCTCTCCACATGCTCTGGAAATGATCCAGATCCCCAGCAGTTTTAAGCTAGGTTTTCTCAATAGATTATAGCAGGAGAAAGGAGAGGAAATGTATGTTTCCCTCAGAAGCCAAATGAAGGTCAAATATGAGGGATGTGGTTGTTAATTGGGACTGGAAATGCTTTGGAATGTGATGCAAAGAAGCAAAGAAGAATTCTCCAAGATGGGCCACATCTTCTCTTGTTCCCCGTGATGGTGCTGCCACTGTCATTTTGTAAGAGTTAACACACCAGCTGCGGTTGGAAAGGCCATGCCTACCTTCTGAATCACAGCCAACTTTTACTGGAATTCCTCGAAGGCCCATGTTTTCTTCCCAGGTGCCTCTTGTCTAGATCTGTTTTGTGACAGGGCTCCCCTCAAAGGGAGTATGATCTGGGGACACAGTGCCCCTTAAGTTTACTAATGTTCATGTGAAGCCCAGGTACATTTATGAAGCCGCGAGTGGGTTCCAGGGCTGAGTCTTCCAGGAAATAATCCCATTTGGCCACAATGCCCTGTCGAAATTCCTCTCACCCCATGCCTCCTGCCCAGGGTGGGTGGGGTGGGGTTCCCTGACTTTCACTAAAAATGCTCCTGCATGAAAAAATATTTATTATTTAAGAGCCCTCTAGTTTTTAGGCAAATATTCAGTCTGAAATGAATCACGTGAAGTGTTTTATGTATATATCTACCTAAAACGAATATATTATTAAAATTAATTGCCAGGGCATTTACCACCTCTTCTGAAAGAACATTTCTTTATGTTTTATCTGCCAACATATTGGCCATATGTTTTTCATTGTTCAATATCGTTCGTGCAACAGCTTCTCTAAAAACTAAGTTTAAAAGGCAACCTAATTGGTTTTCTCTCTCTTTTCAGCATTCAAATGTTTTTAAATTTTCCCATAAAAAAAACTGAAGAATTATGTCAGTTCTTCCTGTAGAGAAACCAGTATTTCCCAAGTTTCATGAAAACCGACGATCCCTTTTCCCCCCAGACGTTCTCATTCCTTCCTTCAGAGCACGTGATGTTGCACTGCTAGCCTGTGGCATGTGACCCATTCCAAGAATCCAACCAGCCTTCCTGTCTCTGACAGACTCACAGGCATGAGCTGTGGTTCTGTCCCACAGATCTATGTTTTAGGAGTGATAATACATGATTATGAAGCAACATCACCCTATTAATATGTAACAATGCCTTTTCATATTATAAATGATTTAGTTCTTTTAGATACATTGTATATGAAGAAATGAAAAAGTAGAACTTTTACATATTTTAATCAATAAAATAAATTACCAAATGAGTTGGGTCAGGTTTTTTTTAATTGCTGGGAGACTACATTTGTCTTACGGGCACGAGGTTTATGCTTTTCTTCAAGGGTTGTATACTTAAAGATGCTGGGATCTTTATAGATTCATAATTTCTCATAAAATGTGTATAAACAGTTGGGATACCCGGGTGGCTCAGTCAGTTAAGTGTCTGACTCTTGGTTTAGGCTCAGGTCATGATCTCACAGTTTGTGGGTTGGATCCCCATGTAGGACTTGGTGACAAGGTGGAGCCTGCTTGGGTTTCTCTGTCTCTCTCTCAAAATAACTTTTTTAAAAAGTATATAAATGTTTTTAGAAGGGAAGTAAATATGCCATAAGTCCTGCCTCAGGCTGTGCCTCCATGGGCTCCCAGACAGTGAGAGAAGGAGGGGCTACTTGGCAGAGACGTGAGTGGGTTTCTGATGTGCACTTGTGACCTTCTCCATGCCCCTTCTCCTCTCCCCATCATCCCTAGGCCACAGGAGCCCATCACCCTTCCTTTTCGGTTCCCACAAGTCAGGGTTCTTGCCTGCTTTACAGCACTTGCCCTGGGCTATAGAAGCCGGTAACATTGCCCATCTCCTTTGCTACCCTGTGAGCTCCTGGAGAGCTTGTCCACACCTTACTCATTCCACTGCTCATCTTGATGCTGGTGAGATGGGACAGGGCTGCAGGAGCAAGGTCCTATTAGAGGCAGCAGGATTGGAGGGGAGAGGCTGGTCAGCCTTGAGCAGGAGTAGATCTTGTTTGGGAACAAGACAAGTGGACCTTCAGAGGCTGAAAACTTTATGCATGGAGATGGGAGAGGGGCACTCATCCCACATCCTGCTCAGTCCCACAAAGCCGAAGGTGGGAAGGATAGCCAAAATGAAGACATGCTGGTGGGCTGAGGACTAAGAAGGCAGGAGGCGCTGGTAACAGTCACAGGGGAATGTTAGGGTTGCTCAGTGGAGCGGGAATGGATTCGTGAGGGGCAAAGCTGCCACGTCTGCCTCCTGCGGAGGGCAGAGAACTGAGCCCGAGACACAGGTCAGCGGAGGTTCTGAGGGCATCTGGTGCGGATGAGCAGAAGGATGCCATCGGCAGTGCGTGCCCGTGGGAAGGGACAAAGCTGCTGAGCCTCAACACCCAGATAAGGAGATTAGAGGTGAGGCTTCTGCTTCGGCACCTTCCCCTTGGAGCTGCAGGTCTGACTGACTCCTCAGCTGGTCGCTCCAAGTGTTGACTCTCTGGAAGGTATGTATGTACTCACATATATGCAGGCTCTCCCGCACGCTCCAAAAGTGTTCCTATGTGCACACACCAAGGTGTTAGGTGGGATTTCTGGGAGGTAGGAGCACAGGTAAGGGGAGGTTGGGGGGTTAATCTGCCTGTTCTAATTGTTCTACAACCTGCATGTGTTTCTTTTGAAATACTAGGAAGGTGTTTTGTTTTAAAAATATATTTCGTGCTGGCATCCAGGGGGAAAAAGTTAGGCATCTGTAAAGTCATATAATCTGTTTTAAAAATGGATCCAAGTAACACTTTGCATGTGAACATAAGCCTCAGAACGCAGCTTATGGAATAGGAAGGTTTTAATACAAATGTTATATAGTCACATCTGTGAGCTATATCCACACTGTCATGTGCATCAGAGCTTTCTTCTTCTTTATTGCATATCACAGTTTATCCGGTCTGTCGATGAACATTTGGGTTTTTCCATGGGGCTATTCTGGATAAAGCTGCTATGACATCCTTATTCATTTTTTTGAGGATATAAGTATTTGTTTCTGATGAGTGTATATCCAGGAGTAGAATTGCCAGCTCACAGATTATGTATAGCTTTAGTAGGTCCTATCAACCAGTTTTCCAAAGAGGTTGTACCAGTTTATACTCCCACCAACAAGGAAAAGGGTCCAGTTCTCCACACCCTTGGCCACACTTTGAATTGTCAGTCTTTTAAATTTTAGGTATTCCGGTGGGTAAGTACTGGTATAGCAGTGTGGTTTTCATTTGCATTTCTTTGATGACTAATGATATTGAGCGCCTCTTATATGTTTATGGACCATATGAATGTCTGCATTTGTGAAGGGTCCGTTCACAGTCTTGTATTAAAAATAATAATCTTGGGGCCCCCTGGGTGGCTCAGTCTGTTGAGTGTCCAACTTTGGTTCAGGTCATGTTCTTGTGGTCAGTGAGTTTGAGCCCTGCGTCGGGCTCTGTGCTGACAGTTCAGAGCCTGGAGCCTGCTTCGGATTCTGTCTCCCTCTCTCTCTGCCCTTCCCCCACTCAGGTTCTGTTCCCTCTGTCTCTCAAAAATGAATAAACGTTAAAAAAATTTTTAATAATTTTTAATGAGATAACGCACACAAAAATGAGCATTGTGAAGCATCCATTTCAGTGGTTCTCAGTATATATGAAAGGATGTGCATTATCTAATTCCAGAGGCTTTCCATCACCCCAGACAAGAAACCCCTTACACATTAAGCAGTCACTCCCAATTCTCCCCTCCTCCCACTTACTGGTAACCTTTAATCTACCTTCCCCGTCTGTATGGATTTGCCTATCCTGGACATTTCATATAATTGGAGTCACAGTAAGTGGCCTTTTGTGTCTGGCTTATTTTACTTAGCATGTTTTCAAGGTTCATCCATGTTGCAGCCTGTAACAGAATTTCATTCTTTTTATTTAATTTTTTAATGTTTATTTTTGAAACAGAGAGACAGAGACAGAGCCTGAGCAGAGTCAAGAGCAGAGAGAGAGGGAGACACAGAATCTGAAGCAGCCTCCAGGCTCTGAGCAGTCAGCACAGAGCCCGATGTGGGGCCCAAACTCACAAACTGTAAGATCATGACCTGAGCCGAAGTCGGTCACACAACCAACTGAGCCACCCACGCGCCCCTGATTTCATTCTTTTTTATTGCCAAATAACATTCTACTATATGGGTATACCATATATTGTTTGTTTGTTGATCAACAAATAAACCCATCTGTTGATGGGTTTGAGTTGTTGACACTTTGGGCTTAAATGCTACTACAAACATTCATGTATGAGCTTTTATGTGAACATGTGTTTTCAGTTTTCAGGGGCATATACCTGGGAGTGGATTTGCTGGGTCATATGGTGACAAGTCTGTTCAGCTTTCAGAGGAACTGCCAAACTGTTTTCCACAGCAGCTGCACCAGTTTACATTCCACCAGCAAAGCGGGGTGGGGTGGAGGGGGAGTTGTTTTGCCCGTTTTATTTTTATTTTATAAGTAAAAACTGGAGATACCCTACATATGCAATAATAGGAGGTTGGTTTAATAAATTATGACCGGACATAGTATAGAGTAATACCAAAGCTGTTATCACAAAACAGATCTGTAAGTACTGACAATAAATGAGGTGAAGAAGGCAAATAGCTAACAGCCTTATTTGTGTAACTCACAAAGCTTTACCTATGGTGTCAGAAGAGTCTGGAAGAATATGCACCAAATCTAAATAAGGGGGAAAAAACGCAGAGCAGGTTATAGGGACTTTCACTTCTTTCTATCTTTGGCCTGTACTCTTAAAAATAAATATAGGGTGATGGGTTGTTCAGTAATTTTCAAATTATATATTTAGGTGAAAGATTGGAAGGACATTTTGTGCTTGGCGTGGGATTAGGGGAAGGTTTGAGTTCTATGGACAACCACAGAACAACTTCATGTCAAGGCTTGTTTTCTTGTTTTTTTGTTTCTTTATTTTTTTAATGTTTTTACTTATTTATTTATTTATTTATTTTTGAGAGAGAAAGAGACAGAGCATGAGCAGGGGAGGGGCAGATAGAGATGGAAACACAGAATCTGAAGCAGGCTCCAGGCTCTGAGCTGTCAGCACAGAGCCCAATGCGAGGCTTGAACTTGTGAACTACGAGATCATGACCTGAGCCGAAGTCGGACATTCAACCGACTGAGCTACCCAGGTGCCCAAGGCTTGTTAAAATGGGACATTTTTATATTTTTCTTGTCAAAATGTTCACTGAGACACTTGTCCTAGCTGGGAAAAGTTCCCTCACCATAAAAAGGATTATTGACCATAAGTATGGTAGAATGTGCTGAGAATAAATTTAGTCATGATATAGATGCTGAGTGAAAAACACCAGTGTATAAAAATATTAAAACTATAAAATCTACTCTTGTATATGCCAAAATGTGGACAGGAGTCTCTCTGGGCAGTGGGATTGTAGATGATTATTTTCCTCCTTATACCTTTTTGATTTTTCCTGACACTACAATGCCCATGTATAATATTTATAGTTTTAAATACTGTAATATTTCTAATTTAGTTTGTTGCTTGCCTGCTTAATAACCAGATCTAAAATGCTAGCTGTGTGAAGCGATTTAAGGTTGGTATGTCTCAAAACTGGTGGTCTCCATTAGAAAATGGTGTTTTCCAAGAATATGCAATAGCACTACGAAGCAAAAAAACTAAAGTTCAAAATTATACATGGCATACAGTTCCAATTTTTTTAGAGTATAAATATATGCTTATGAAGACACTAGAAGAAAACACAAAGTGTTAACAGCAGTTACTTCGTTAGTATAGGGCATGCAGGTGATTGTCCCTCTTCATGTCCTTCTGTTTCCAATTATTTCTAATAAACATGTACAGCTCTTATCATTTGATAAAGTTTAAAATTCAGTGTCTCCTTCCAGATTTGGAATATTGGCATTTCTTTTCTCCTTCCCTTTCTCTTGCCTTCCCATAATGCCTAGCCATGCTTGTATTCCTTCTCCACTCGGTCCCTCAGGTTTCTTCTCTCCTTCCATTTCCACAGTTGCTACTCCATCCAGAGCTTGTTTCCTCTTTCCCAGAACATGATAACAGTTTCCTAACCTAGTTGATTCCCCTGTTGCGCATTCTCTCTCTGACCTACTTCTGGAAGCACAAATGCTGGAATAATCCACTTGAATGACGTTGCTGCCTTGCTGAAAAACCCATGGCTCACCTTCCTAATGCTATTACTTGGAGTCCTCAGCATGACCTAGTGACTGGCAGGTGTGGGCAGTGGGGGGCAACATTACCAGGTCCTCGCCAAAGGCCAGGCTCCAGTGGGCAGGCCCTTGAGTGTTTTATGAAAAGGCAGAGCAGACTGATTGTGCCGGTTCCATGGTAAGTGTTGCGGAGTCCCACTGCACACAGATTCAGGCTCCACCACTGACCTTGAACATGTTTAATCCCCTGGCACTTCCTCAGCTGTAACACAGATGTCTGCTTCCTTCCTGGGGTGGCTGTGAGCAGTCAGGGCCAAGCAGTCCATGGTGGTCAGTAGCTGGTTCCCTTCTGATCTGTCCCACTCTTTGGAACACCTATTAAATCGGCTCTACCGTGATGGCTGCTCCCTCCCCCTCTTACCCTCTTGTCCTCATCTCCAGCAGTGGCACTGCAACACCTAGCTTCCCCAACAGAAACCTAAGAGGCATTGTAGACATCTCCCCCTCCTTGTCCCCACATGTCGCCAAGTCTGGCTCCTTCTTCCTAAGTGTGGTCCACATACATCTCACACCATTGTTTCAAGTAAGGCCTTCATTGTGTTCTGCCTGAAATGTGGCCTTAAGCTCACCTCTGCTTCTTCCACATCTCTAGCCTCCCTGCCCCCCCCCCCCCCGCCCCCTTCCCACTGCTATGCTGCTTTTGCTGCTACTGTAGGCACTCACAGGGCAACTTAACATCTATGGAGCATTCACGGTATTCCAGCCTTGAGCTAAGCTTCATGAACTGTCTCTTCTAATTCCCCTGATGACCCTGTGACAATACATGTTAAGATCCCCATGTGATTGATTAGCAAAGATCCAGAGAGCTCAAAGTAACTTGCCTAAGTAGTGGGGCCAGGATCTGGTCAGCCAGAGCCAGCACCCTTAGCCACCAGATGGTTTTGCTTCCGTAAGTTTGCTCTCCCTCCAGTGGCCTGGGCCTGTCTGTTGACCTCTTGATAGACAGACAGGGACCCTGGGTCTATGGCTGTCAAATATTTAATAAGTGGGATGTGTCCCTTGCAGAAAACCAATACTGCGTTTACTCAGCCTTACAGTATTGGTTGAGATCAGGCTCTACCATTTTCTGACTCTTTATTCCAAAAGTGTACCTTAAAGGCAGAATTTTTTTAAGTTTTAAATTATAGTATCCATTACAACAATGCTTTCCACTGCAAAGCCCCACAGGATTAATATTGTGCTGCAAAGATTAATTGCATCCATGTCTGAAGCTGCCAAAAGAGCCAGTTAAATGGTAACCCCAGAAAACCTATTGTCTAATGCTTTCTTCCTGATTAAATAAACGAGTTGGTGTTGACCCAGCATGTTGTAATAAATCAAAGGCTATACATTAACTGCATATACTTCATCCCACATGTAGAAGTCTGAGCAACCATCATGATAAAAGGAAGATGAGGTTTTAAAAGCTGTTTCTGTTGGCTTTTCTCATGCACATATGTCCCTTTCTCTCTCTCTCTCTCTTTTTCAGCTTCATTTTGGGCAAAAAAAAAAAAAAAATGTGTGATCAGACCTTTCTAGTTAACGTATTTGGCTCCTGTGACAAATGTTTCAAACAACGAGCTCTGAGACCAGTTTTCAAGAAATCTCAACAGCTCAGCTACTGTTCAATGTGTGCAGAAATTGTAAGTACCACCTTTTAGAAATTTAAGTAGTTACCTGTTTTTAAAATGATGTCTAATGTTTGGGTCCTGTGACAGAGGAATTTACACACACACACACACACACACACACATACAGCACACATGGGCTCAGTGAGGCAGTACAGCATGCGAGTTCAGGGTGTGGACGCTGGTCTCTGACCTCCTGAGTTCAGATCCAAGTTGTGTTCTTTGGTGGTGGTGTGCCAGCAGATCTCTACTCTCTTAGGAGGTAGGTTTTCCTATATGTAAAATAGGAATAATAGCACTATCTCATAAGGCTTTGTAAGAATCAAATGAGTTCATTTTATTAAGTATTTATGTTTTTTAAGTTTGTTTATTTTGAGAGAGAGGAAGAGGAAGAGAATCCCAAGCAGGCTCTGCACCGTCAGTGTGGAGCCCAATGCAGGGCTCGAACCCACGAACCATGAGATCATGACCTGAACCAAAGTCAGATGCTTAACCGACTGAGCCACCCAGGTGCCCCTGATAAAGTATTTAAAACAGTAGTACCCGGCACAGGATGTGCTCAATGAATGTTTTGGCTATTATTATTTTTTAGGACTAATGTTTTTTGCTTCTGCTTTCTACTAGTCTGCTAGGCAAGCAACTAAGATAAAAGGGACTCTGGCAAATAAACAGCCTGGAAGTACCTATCCAAAGACCTTGGTCCAGCTCTCCCTAGGAACAACTCTATTGAAGACTGAACCCTATAGGGCCTCAGTAGTAAACAACATTAAGTTCAGGGAAAAGTGTTCCTTAGGCCTGAGACTTCAGTGAGGGCTGGGGACTGAATATAAATCCTGACATTTTTCAAAGAACACAAATGAATCCTCACTAGAGGTGACTATGCGTCGGCTTTATTCAGATCTTTCAGCATAATGCCCATAGCATGGCTGAAGCCCTTGAAATTAATCCTATCTCAGAGGATTTGCAAAGCTGGGCTCAGTAATGTGGCTGAGCAGAGCCCCCACCTGGTCAAAGGTGGTAGAGCACTCTTCTCCAGAAGCCCAATAGGAAACCCCCCAATTATCAGCACATTTTAAAAACCATGTATCAAAGAGAGGAGAGGGGAATTTTACATTTTATCCACCTGAAGAGGAAAAGACAGTATTCATCTTCTTGGTTCCATTTATGTTCTCATAAAGCAAATGGCAAGTAAACAGCCCAGAGTGACACACAGGCTTTGGAAAAGCGTAACAATCCTGATGTCACAAGATTCAGGCTTAGTATAACAGGCTTCTACCTGAAGCACCCTGTGTTCTAAACTTAGCTCTGCAAATCGTCAAACCGAGGACATTCAGTTCTTAAAAGAGGCCTGCTTTCTGGCGGCCCTACCATCCTGGTACAGTGCTATTTGTGAATCTAGCTCTTTTGTTTTTAAACACCTTCTTCTCTGGACACAAGGAGCCCAGAATCCCTGTCATCACATCCTGTAGCATCATAGATTCTCCCAGGTCGGAGGCACTTTTCAGGAAATGGTCACAGGCTATCTCCACCATAAGCACTTGCGGGTTCCCAATTATTCAGACACACTCCTGTGGCTGAGGAGACATCCAAGTGACCGACAGCTGATTTTTATCTGGGTGTTTGGGATTGTGAGCCCCCAGTTTCCCTTTTCACAAATGAAGCAACCCTGTAACTCCACTACTACTGAAAGGTAGCAGAACTCAACTTTTCTGCTCTCCAGACTCCTTACCTAGAAACAGGAGTGGAAACCAAAGTACAGGAAGGCACTTTGTAAACTTTCCCAGCTATTAAAAAGTTGCATCTCTAGATGGCAGACCCTCCAGATTGGGAGATACATGGGGTTTAGTTTATAGAAAGAATGTCCAGAGGAGGACACGCTCCAGCATGAAGCTCTGCTCACTCCAGATCACACACAGGCAGACCTTGAGCAGGCACACACAGCCCACGAGGGGCCACGAGGCACCAGCCTGAGGAAGTGATGGGAGGATGCTATCTGGCCAGGCCTTCTGAGGTGATCCTGGTGAGAAGTGTCTCCCATGGCCTAGTGTCTCATTCAAATTACTTCATATGAATTGCTCAAATATATCGGGGAGCCTTAATTTTGAACAAGTACTATGTGTCATGGGATGCTCTACAGGGTTACCCAGGATGAGGCTTTTTGAGGAGGTGTTTTCCATTTATAGAGGAGGAGCCTGAGACCCAGAGAAGTTAAGTAAATCACCCAAGGCCACACAGCACAGCCAGGAGTTATCCTCAGGCAGTATGATCTCGATGGCACCCATGATTTTACGCTTCTGCTCTACAAACTCTGAAGCAGATATAACAGTTTCACTTTTATAAATAGTTGTATATATCTGTTAACACATTGATATTTTGTGTATTTGTTTTGTTTTTAATTATACAGTTTTTATATATCCACTTGATAAGCTAACATTAACTGAGCACCTACCATGTACCATCTATTATGCTAAATACTGAGGATAAGTGATGAATAAACCTGTATCAATGGGGAGCTGGTAGTTAAATCAAAAGGGAGCTGGTAGTTAAAACACATCTGCTATGATGGCGGTGTCTGCTAAGAGGTTCACTCACATTCTCGTATTCAATTCTCACAACAGCCGAAGTAGATGTCCCAGATAAGGAAACCAAAGAGCCCAGAATCTAACCTCCTAGACAACCATGCTTAGATTAATATAGATTACTTCCAACTTTTTTTAATGTTTATTCATTTTTGAGAGAAAGATACAGAGTGTGAGTGGGGGAGGAGCAGAGAGAGGGAGACACAGAATCTGAAGCAGGCTCCAGGCTCCGAGCTGTCAGCACAGAGCCCAATGCGGGGCTCGAACTCACCAACCATGAGATCATGATCTGATCTGAAGTCAGATGCTCAACCGACTGAGCCACCCAGGCTACTTCCAACTTTCCTTTGATGAAGAGCCACCCAGGACAAGAAGTGTAAGGAGGGAAGGGTGAGCACAGCCACCAAAATCCTGTTTGGGAATGTTTGCTCTAGAATTTGTAACCTCGATCTGCCTTCCTTCCCATTTTGCATGTATAAACACACACACACACACACACACACACGCAAGGTCATGGAGGGGTAAAAGGGAGATGCCATGGGTTGGGTCCTCCACACTGAAGTCTGGAGGCATGTAGCTGAATAGAGCCAGACTGCCTAGGTCCAAATCCTGCCTCTGCCTCTTTCTGGGAGTGTGACTCAAGCAAATCATTTAAACGTTCCGTCCCTCAACTTCCTCATTTGTAAAATGGGGAGAATAGTATCCATTCAGGGTGATTGTTGTGGTTTATTAACGCAAAGTACTTGGAACAGCGCCTCGCATTGCAGAGGACTGGGAAAAAGAGATGCTTGAGCCTGCCTTAAAGTCACTAAATCTGCATCTTTGAGAGACTCCTAGGAAGGAGTCTCTCAATTCCATTCTAAGGTGGAGGAAGCTGCCTCAGAAATGACAGCTGAGATCACTGAGTGTGTGTTCAAAAACGCTGGGTCTGGGCCCCTGAATACTAACCCCACCCCTGCCACCACCTCCTTTTGCTGACCCCAGGCCAGGCACTTAATTCTCCGCGTGAAAAAAAGAAAAGCAAAACCCAGAGTGTGCGGTCTTAATGGCGTACACTACAGCTTCTCAGAAGCCAAAACGAGTTTTATTTTTGCATATTTGAGTCAACAAAGGAGGAAAGTTTCCGGTTCGTTGTGGGGGCAGGTGGGGGACCAGGGCTACCCAGGATGAGGTGGGAATCAGTGGTGGGTGTGGACCTGGCCTCGTTGCCCTCTCCTTGCTCACCTACTCTGCAAGTAGCAGCCACTGCGCAGCCTATCAAGTCCCACTGAGAGCTGATCGGTGCCAGGGAGGGGGCAGGTAGGAAGGCCGTGTCCCTGGGACTTCACCGGGTCCCAGGAGCCGGCAGTCCTGGATTGGAATCCCAGTTTGGTCCTTCACTACGAGCGTGTCCTCGGGCAAGTCACGTTATCGTCTCTGAGCCCCGGTTTTCCCACCGGTAAAAGGGGCACGACACTCCCTGCTTCTCCGGGTGTTGTGCGCTGCGGCGCCACCGCGGGCATCGCCCCGGGCACAGCGCCAGGCGCGCGCCGCAGGTGCCAGGGCGGGGGTGGGCGCGGAGGGGGCGCGGGTGTCCGCGGGCGAGGCGGGCGGAGAGGCGGGAGTCGACCGCGGCAGCCAGGCTCGCAGCCGCCCGCGTCAGCGCCGGAGGGCGGGGCCGCGCTCGGGGAGAAGGCGGCTGGAGCTGCGCCGGGGGCCGCTCCCGCCCGCTCGCCGGCCTGGCCTCCGCCGCCCGCTCACCCGCCGCCCCGCTCTCCGCTTCGCTCCCCGCCGCGTCCCGGCGCGAAGATGGCAACCGATGGGCTGCACGAGAACCAGACGCTGGCGTCGCTGAAGAGCGAGGCCGAGAGCCTCAAGGGCAAACTGGAGGAGGAGCGGGCCAAGCTGCACGACGTGGAGCGTGAGTGCGGGCCGGGGCGGGGGCTGCGCGCCGGGAGGCGGGCCGAAGAAACCAGACCGGCCCCCCGGGGGAGCGGGGTTGGGGGTGCAGGGCCGGGGGGCCGGAGCCAGGCCTCGCGCCTGGGATGGGCTCCCTGGTTCCCGGGCGCCGGTGAGGCGTGGCTTGCGGCCCGGAGCCCCCGGGTTGCGCGGCTGTGGGGCCCGAGCCGGGCGGACCTCGGAGGCGCCCGACACCTTGCAGAGCCCCCGCCCGCTTAGCGGAGGCGGTTCCGCCTCTGGGCGGGGGCGCCTGGTGGAAGCCGCCCCTGGTCGCTGCTCTACCCCGGTAGGGTCTTGAGATGAGTTCCCTCCATCGCCTTCCTGAGAGATGCGAACTGATCGCAGTCCTGCCCGAGCCGAGCAAGGTGGAGGAGGGGGTGGGGTGTCAGCGGTAGCCAGCGCAGCGAGCCCTGTGGGCGCGGCCTAGGGTAAACTCCTGTTTTGTTTTTTAATCATTTGGCTTTCTCCATCATTGTTGTATCTTTTCTCAGTTTTGCTTTTCCGAGGAACCAGACTCTTGAGTTAAAACCTCATTTTTTCCAATCTGCCCCCTTTCCTTGGGGATGGAGAACCGGGTGGGGGAAGGAAAGCAGAGGAGCTTACCAAATCCTACCATTTAGTTAGTTCACTTGAGGCTGTTTAAGAAGCTTTTGAAGGGATGCGGTGTGTTTGGCATAAACGAGCAACAGCAGTCTTAGGTAAACAACACACTTCTTGACCACTACCATAATTCAGAACCGGTTCTGTGATTTTTATGAGTGAGCAATTAAGTAGCCAGGTTAAATGGCTCTTGGCGGGATCCGCTTCCCTTTACTCTGTCAGATGGTTTGTCCTCGGCAGAGTTTGGGCTGAGGGCCAGGCTTGGGGAAGTGGCATTATCTGCTTATTTTTCAGCTCTGAGGATGGCAGCTCCCCTTTGCTGAGCCCAGCCTCCCTGTGGTACCCTCAGGCACACCTATACATCCTGCTCCTACACTTCCTATTTGGGGCCACCCCTTTAATATTTTTTGGAAAAGAAACATGGGGTTCATGCTGGGTTGTTAGCACCTGATTCCTTTCTTGATAGAAGCAGATGACCTGAATCGAGAGTGTGCTGTGCTTTTGTAAGGGCCTCCTTCGGAGACACGCTAAACCTCTATATCATTTAGGGATGTGTCCAGCTACAATTAACTATAGACCCCAAATAAAGTAGCGAAACAAATTGGGAGCTGTTTTCCTCGTGTAACAGGAACAAGGGTAGGTGATCACCGACTTTGGTTTAGCAGCTCAGGGTGCCATCAGGGACCCACCCTCCAGTCTTTCTTCTCCACCACCCTGAGAACACTGGGATTTGCCGCCTGATTACAGTATGACCACCACAGCTCCAAACATCACCTCTGTATCCAGGGCCAGAAGAAGGGAGAAAGTGGTCACCAGCCTCTGTTTCTCCTTCTTACCAGGAAAGCAAAAGTTTTCCCCCAAATCTCCCTTCTTCCAACAGATTTTGTACTTTATTGGCCAGAAGTAGGTTACATTGCTACTGCAAGGGACCCTGGGAAAGAGAGAACTGAGCTGGGCACATTGTCATCCCCAAACAACGTTGGGTTTCTGTTATCAGGAAGCAGTAGGGAATGGAAATTGGGAGGCATTGGACAAAGTCTGCCTCATTTCACTCTGCAAATTCCTACATTCTGCAGGTGCTATCGATGATGCTGTATGTGTGGTGTTAGTGCCCCTGAGGTAGGTCATCTGACTTCTGCATTTTACAGAGGAGCAAACTGAGGCACGGCAGGGTGAAAGGACTTGCCAGAGGACTGCAGTCAGTCGGTGGTGGGACCAGGATTCCAGCCCAGACAGTCAGAACTCCAGCCCAACCTCGCTTCAGCTTTTTGCCCAACTACTTTGGGCTCTGTGCAGAGATTCTCCAGAAACTCTCTTGATCAACAGTGAAGACATCCCACTGGGAACCTGTTAGCCTTTTCTGTGACTTGGGAAATGACCTTAAGGCAGAGAGATAGTCAAGGTAGTTTTTCAGCATAGTCCCCTGTCCTGCCAAGGATGCAGTACCCTCAGAAGCCAACTTTTGGACCCACAGTGGAAAGATCTATCCCCACCTGCATGTAAGTCAGAATTTTGGAGTTGAAAAGACCAGAAGTCATATGGCCATGTTCCCCTTTATTCCCCCTGCAGCTTCCAGACCACTTCTCCTCTACTCCTGTATAGAACCTTTGCTCCTTTGAAGCTCCTGTCATTCAACTGACATCT
Source organism: Panthera onca (assembly GCF_046562875.1). Taxonomy (NCBI): domain Eukaryota; kingdom Metazoa; phylum Chordata; class Mammalia; order Carnivora; family Felidae; genus Panthera; species Panthera onca. The sequence goes on from NC_138344.1 coordinate 51,947,535, forward strand.
GTTTTCCCCTTCTCCATGCTGCTGTCTCCTGACCTCCCAGCCAGGCTGCCTCATTTCTTAAGGAAATTTGGCACATGGCTTGAGCCTTCTTTTTGACCTCAGCCCTGCCCCATCCCTGATATCTTCGGGGTTCCCAAGGGTGACTGTCCTAACCCACTGGCCTCTCTCTCCATCACAGTCTCCTGGATCCCTTTGGTCCTCAGAGCTACTCCTCCTCTTCTGACCAGTCTCCCCTCCCCCCAGAGAGCTTCATGATCTAGGATCACTGGGCTCTTCTCTCTTCCAATCTCTCAACCTCTTACCGAGCCTGTCATTCTTACATTTTGGTGTTGTTATATAGATGGCCCTGTAGCCCCTACCCCAGCTTTTCAGGCCACAAGGTAAGATGGCCAAGTCGTCCTGGTTTGCCTGGGACTCTCAGTTTTAAAATGGAAGGTCCTGCATTCTGGAAAACCCTTTAGTCCTGGGCAAACTGGGACAGTTGATCAGCCTTCTGTTAGCTCTGACTTGCCCAAATTCTTGCCTAAAAAGACAACAAAATAATAGAGCACGAACTTGGAGGAAAAGCAAACTCTACCCAACTCCAGACCCTCACTTCTTCAGCTCCCCTCCCTTTGACCCTCAGACCAGCATCCATACTGTTGAGCCCTCTTCCCTGAATCAGACCCTTGGCTAACATTAAATAGAGGAAGTGGCTGATATGGGTGGCCCAAGGGGAAGCCTGCCTACATCAAACTCCATAGCCCCAGGCCCAGCGCCCTTGCCTTTCCCCATATTCCTCCAAAGCTTCCTCATTCTCCGTACATGTTTTCCCCTTATTACCATCAGCTTACCTTCTGCCATGGGTAAGTGCTCCCTTTCTTGATTATAAGACATTTTAGAATCATGAGATATAATATATAGCTTGTATTAGTTTCCTATTGATGTTGTACAAATTTCCACAAACATAGGTACTTAAAGCAACATAATTTATTCTTTTACAGTTCTGGAAGTCAGAAGTCTAACTGGGTTAGCAGGGCTTTATTCCTTCTGGAAGCTTTAGGGAAGAGTCCCTTCCTGGCCTTGTCCAGCTTCTAGAGGCCACCTGTAGTGTTTGGCTTGTGACCCCACATCCTCTAACCTCCTTTCTCTCATCACATCTTGACTCTGATCTCCCTGCCTCCCTCTTACAAGGACCCTTGTGATTACAGTGGGCCCACCTGTATAAACTGGGATAATCATCCTCTCTCAAGATCCTTAAGTTAATCACATCTCAGAGCCCCTTCTGCCATGTAAGGTAACATAGTCACAGGTTCCATGGATTAGGACATAGACATCTTTGGAGGTCTTACCACACAACTCTCAAAACTAGAAGGGTCACCTGCTTCAGCCTCAGTCCTAAAGGCACAAAAAGTTTTCTTCTCCTCCCTGCCACCTGTATGGATGAGACCACTGAGATCCAGGGAAGGATTATATTCCTTTAGCTGCCCTAAGGTTCTGCAGCTACTCTAAGGGAGAATGGGGAGCAGACGCCAGGGTTCAGGCTCCTAGGTATAGCTCTCCTCCTCACCCTGCTAGGCCATCACTCAGACAGTTGTGATTTACATTAAAAAGACACACACACACACAAAAAAGCGGTGGGCGCAGGGCGGGCACCTAGATGGCTCAGTCAGTTAAGCATCTGACTTTGGCTCAGGTCATGATCTTGCAGTCCGTGGGTTCAAGCCCTGTGTCTGGCTCTGTGCTGACAGCTCAGAGCCTGGTGCCTGCTTTGGATTCTGTGTGTCCCTCTCTCTCTGCCCCTCCCCTGCTGACAACTCTGTCTCTCTCTCTCAAAAATAAATAAACATTAAAAAAAATTTTTTTGAGGAAAAAATATGCATGTATGAAAAGGTTTCAGTATTCAATTTTAAAAAGTCGTAAACAGTATATATAACATGATCTCATTAGCTTAAACAAGAGATGCTTGTGTTATGCGTTGACTTTGTGGCAGGTTACACAAGAAACTGTTATCTCTAGAGAAGGCCAGGGGAGGAAGGGAAGTAGAGGTATTTTTCACTTTATACCCATCTGTGCATTTACTGCGTGTATAATAAAAAATGAGTACTGGAACAGGAGTCAACATCAAGAAAAAGAAAAGAGAGTTCAACTTTAAAGAGTCCTTAACTTGAAATTAAACTGAAGAATGATCTGGAAAACAGGCTGCAAGCAGAGCAGGAGGCATGCTGTGTTTATTTCAGCTACCCTGTACCGGCAGCCTCCTGGGGCTGAGGGGGGCTTCTTCCAGATTCCCACCTTCCTTGGTGGCGGATTCTCATCTAGTCTAGGAACGAACAACTCAAAGATTTCTGTAATTTCTTTGAATACAAATCCAGATGACATTTGGGCAAATCATAGGACTTATCATCAGATGCTACTCACTTTTCTATCTGTTCTAAATGTAACTTTGTGAAAGGCTTTACTGTCAAAGATTATTATTATGGCTGGAGCCTTGGACTCTTCTGATTTTATGGTGTAGGGAGAAATCTAGGAAAACTGAATTTCTGGATTAGTCTGAAACAAATGTGTTGGCTGACTTTTTCCACGTTCTAAGGAAAACTACTGTGTCCTGAGGCTAGAAGTGAGTTTCGTTTCAAGCTAATCCTCTCCCTGCTGCTCTTCCACCCGCTGCCCGCAGCCGTGAGAGGCTTTCATTGCGTCTCCCTTTGCTTTGGCTCTGCGCTCCTAATTGCACACAAGCTAGCTGACATAAGTGTCTCCAGGGTACCATCGTAATAAACGAATGCCCACTGCCACATATTTAGAAATATAGAAGACAACAAGCCATTTATAACCCCACCACCCAGAGACAGCCACTTATAACATTTTGGTGTATTTCATAGCTTATGATTTTATGCTTGCCTATATATTTGTGAGCATATTTGGGATTGTACTAGATTTAGAGTTTGAGCCTAGTTTTAATCTAACACAATGGATTAAAATGCCCCCCATGTCATTTTAATGTTATTTTTAATGTCAATATTTTGAAATAATTGTATGGAACCATGTAGGACTCCATCTGAAAGATGGTACCATAGCTTAGTCTTTCCAGTTTCTAATTAGGGAATTCTGGGGAGGTTTTTTTCTGTGTGTAGCTAATGGATGTTTTGGAGCAATTCCAAAATCTCAAGCACAAGTGAGGAAATGTGATTGCAGATATTTTCCTACCATCCCAGTGTTTAAGGATTTTGTTTATATCCCACCTCATTCGATCCTGAGGTAAATTCAGGTGGAATGCTTTTTTAAATTGTTTTACCTGTATTGTTTTTTAATTGAAATATAGTTGACACACAGTGTTACATTGGTTTCAGGTGTACAACATAGTGATTCTACGACTCTATAGGTTATGCTGTGCTCACCACAATTGTGTGACCATCTGTCACCATACAATGGTATTACGATATCATCGACTATGTTCCCTATGCTCTTATCCCCTTTTATCCCCATGACTTACTCATTCCATACCTGGAAGCCTGTGCTTCTCACTCCTCTTCACCCACTTTGCCCATCCCCCCACTCACCTCCCCTCTGGCAACCATCAGTCTGTTCTCTGTATTTATGGGTCTACTTCTGCTTTTCATTTGTTTGTTTTGTTTCTTAAATTCCACATATAACTGAAATTATATGGTATTTGTCTTTATGTCTCTGACTTACCTCACTTAGCATAACACTCTCTAGGTCCATCCATGTTGTAAATGATATCACCCTTTTTTATGAGAAGTGTTTCATTGTGTGTGGGTGTATAGGTACACCACATATTTATCCATTCATCTATCGATGGACACTTGGGTTACATAATGAGTTTTTTAGAATTAGCTTTGGGTAATTTTTCATTTTTAAAAAAAAATTTTTTTAATTTATTCATTTTTGAGAGACAGAGAGACAGAGTGTGAGCAGGGGAGAGGCAGAGACAGAGAGGAGAAGACACAGAATCCAAAGCAGGCCCCAGGCTCTAAGCTGTCAGCACAGAGCCTGACGCTGAGCTGAACCCATGAACCGCAAGATCAGGACCAGAGCTGAAGTCAGACACTTAACTGACTAAGCCACCCAGGCACCCCAGATAATTTTTCATCTTTGATTCCTTAGATCTTCTACCAAATCGTGGCCATCAAAAGACTGTATATTGGTGCCAAATTTGGAAAGTGGTTCAAGATCATTTTTTAAATGGTTCTGTTTTTCTACTGAAGATGTCTCACTTGTCTTTGAACTTATCTAATGTATTACCAGTCATTTCCACAATGTTCATGTTCAGGAAAACTTTAGATCTTGTCTGTGCTTGGGTCACTTTTTTCATGGCCTTTTGGGATGATGAAAAGGACCCTGATGCATGTTTTCACTTTACGAATTTATGTTGTTTGGATTTTCATGAACAGACTTGCACACTATACATTTTACTTTAGGTTCACATGTGCAACAGATTATAAAATAAATAGCAAAATATTCCCTGAAAGTTGACAGGAAGCCACATCTTCATGAAAAATTCATCTTTGCTTGAAACCAGAATTACAGATTATTTCCAGGGCCCCATCCAGATAAACTCTTAACACCCTCGTTTTACAGAGGAGGGCACAGGCTCAGAGGAGACATTTGTTTCCACTAATTTATAAGTTGTGCCTTTCCCTCAGGCCTCACTTTCCTTTTCTGAGAAGTGAGTGGATCAGGGCAACTCACTTACCTTGGGGGCCAGTGGGCGAGAAGTGTGCTGAGTACAAATGCTCCTGAGCCTGGCATCCTCCCTTCCCCATTCACCAGCTCAGCTCAGCTCTGGCTACTTTCTGCCTTGGGCTTCTAGTAAGGTTTTTGTCTGTGAGGGAAGGTAGAGGCTGACGGGAGGAGGAGCTGATGGCAACTGAAAACCCCTGCTTCATACACTTGCCAAACCTCAGGGTGCCCGGGATTGTTGCTCAGCCTGACTTGTTGAGTTCCTAAGTTCTCTTCTGTTTCTAAATTTGCATCAGTCTCCCAGAGCCAGGATGAGGATGCACTTCTTGATTCCCGGACTAGAGTCCCTAACGTGGATCCGTTGCTCTAGTTACATCAGGAAGTAGAGGGATCCAAGTTGGGGGTGTCTCCTAGACTAAGAAGCCATTGTCACCACCTCACTTTGGCCTTGATTTTCTACAGTATTAGAGCCACGTGCCCAGAACTTATGCCACTACAGGAGGTGTTTTCTGTTCATAGGGGTCTGAATGCTTGTACATGACGTCCTTAGCCTCTCTGATCTTCCCCTTCCTTCTTTGTAGAAATAAGGGTTAGCCTGGGTCCTCAGGCTGTGTGTAAGGCCCTCAGCCCAGTGCCTGTCCCCCAGGAAATGTGCACAAAATGGTAGATATTGGCAATATGCATTGAAATCCTCTAAAAATGTGTTATACCTTTGACTCAGCAATGCTATGAATTGGCATTTATCTAAGGAGGTAATGCAATGCAAAGGTATCCAGGCAGCCCTAGAACAAAGTGTCTTCCAGTAGGGAATTTTAGCGTTGTGGTATATTCAGTGGAATGTCATGTAGTCATTTAAAGTGACAGATAATTATATTTGACATAGACAACCATAAATGAAAAAACTCGTCCCCAAAATTGTATGTGAAGTGTAGTCTGCTTGTGTGTGTGTGTGTGTGTGTGTGTGTGTGTGTGTATACACACACACACTCATGTGTACACGTGTGCAGAGAAAAGGCTTGGAAGGATATAGACCACATGTTTAGAATGGTCAGGCTAGGCAGGACTGTAAGCGATCGTGTTTCTATTTTCTGGTTACTTTCAATGGGTGTGCATTCTCTTCTATAATTATATTAAAATAAATCAAGAAAAAACCTTCCCCCTATCCCTAACCTCCTCTTTTCACTCTCTCATTCTTTCTTATCCCAAATGTGAAAGTCTCTGTGGCCCTTCCATTTCAGAAGCCCCCCCACCTCCTCCAGGTTATGTTGTTTCCAGTTTTCAAGTCCCCAGTCCCTAGTACCCTGACTCTCCATCTTTGGTTTCTGGCCTGCCAGACACCTGTTAGGCACTTTAATTCACTTCCCCCATTAAAACTCAGAACACCCCCGTGGATTAGTTCACTGTCTTCCATTTTACTGAATGAGAAACAGAGATATAAAGAAGCTAGCTTCCTCCCTTCCCTTTCCTTACCCCAACTCTTATGGATCCTTCAAAACCAGGTACCTGTGACATCTCCTTCTGATGGCACACCTGCCAGCAGTCAGCCGTGTTACCCTCGGCTCCCCAACACCTCTGTGACCACACTGCCGTGGTGATATGTGTGCAGGCCTGTCTTCCCCCTGCACACTGTGAGCTCCATAAGAGCAGGGACTGTCTTATTCTTTTCTGTACCCATGCATCCGGCATAGTTCTTGGCACACAGTAGGGGTTCTGGAGACGTCATTTGAAAAGCTGTAACTCTTTAACAGATGTGAGATTTGCCAGATAGAAACAGGATGAGTGGGTATGGGATGGAAAAATGCAATGAGAAAAAATAATTAATAGTTGGGATGTGGTCAGATTCCCATTATGTAAGGAGGGCCCTATATGGGTGGGGTGAGCCATCTTTTTAATTAATTTTTTTTTATTTTTGTGAGAGGGACATTAAATAGCTGTGGTCTTCCTAATGCACAAGTGAGGAGAACAGCAAGAATATTGATGTGAAGTGTCAAAGTAAAACACTAAATAATCTATGCTCACAACTGAGCTGGTACAGACATGTCAAAGGCCTGTAAGAATTTAGAAAATTCACTCTGTTTTTAAACATATTAAACAATATGTTTTAAAGAACGCATCAGTAAAAAACTAATGTGCTGTTTGTGGCAATAAAGAATGCAGTGTCTCAGCAGAAGTAATAGCATAATAATTGCATATTCAGGTATACTTTTTTTTAAGATTTTATTTTTAGGTAATCTCTCCACCTAATGTAGGGCTCTAGCTTACATCAAGAGTGGCCCGCTCCACCGACTGAGCCAGCCAGGTGCCTCTCATGTAGTTTTATAGTTAAACCAGTATTTTTTATAGTCTGAGTTTTCACAGAGACTTTTAACTTGTTCACACGTTTGTTCTTTTATCACAAAGAAATGGGGCAACTACATGAAACCAAGACTTCTTGGAGAAGTGGCTGATTCCAAGGCCAGAGCAGGGAAAGAACCTGAGTCTGTAATAAGAAGTGCTCAGGGGAAAAAAAAAAGAGGTTATAGTAGGAGAGAGCCAAAGCATAAGAGACTCTTAAAAACTGAGAACAAACTGAGGGCTGATGGGGGTGGGAGGGAAGGGAGGGTGGGTGATGGGCATTGAGGAGGGCACCTGTTGGGATGAGCACTGGGTGTTGTATGGAAACCAATTTGACAATAAATTTCATATATTAAAAAAAAAAAAAGAAGTGCTCAGGGAATATCGGGGACGTGTTGGAAGGTCATGGGAGCTTACTTGATGGGGCCCCTTCTGAGCAAATCAGGCACTGGATGAGCATCAAAATAAATAATTCTTACAGTAAGAATCCATGAGTCCATCTAATATACATGGGTGAATAAATACATTGGAGGGGAAGGAAAACTCCTTTTATTAGAAAGCCAACTAAAAAAAAAAAAAAACAAAACAGAAGGAATGATGGAATTAGGAAAACCTTGAGAACTATCGTAATAAACCATTCAGGCAAGAATCATTAACAGATGTTAAAACTAGAGTTTGAAGAGTGACTGGGTATTTATATAGTCTCAGAGTACATCTCCACAGGATGCTTCTTCATGATAAAAGGCAAAATGGTAACTGTCCAGTGAAGAAACTGGCAGACACCATCTTAACCAAATGGTCAGCGTGAACAGTGCTGGTGATGGTGAACTAATGGACAACAGGTGCCTCCTGACCAGGCACACCGACAGGAGCTCCTCAGTCTCTGGTGTTCCTGCCAGACACATATTACCGGAATCTAATCTTGAGGAAGCAGGAGACAAGCCCAAACTGGGAAAGTAAGTCAGGAGACTAAAGAAACATGACATCTGAGTACAGCACATGATCTTGGGTTTTCTTCTGCAGTAAAGTTATTATTGAGACAATGGAGAGTCTCTCAGTAAGGTCCATACATCAGATGTAGTATTGTTTCAGTGTTACTTTTCTGACTTTGATAATATACTGTGGTTATGTAAGAAAGTGCCTTGTTTTTAGGAGATACACAGTGCAGTGTTTAGAGAGAAGGAAGGGAGAGCCAGCCAGGGAGGGTGGGTTTCTGAGAAGGGCTCTGTTGTCACTGCGAACTACAGTCCAGTCTGGCCCTCCCTGCCCGGGTTTCCCACAAGGAGGTGGCATTTCCCCCTCAAGTTCTAACAGCTCCTGGGAAGGAAGAGGGCCAGCCCCCTGGCCTCACATCACTCACGTCACTCTGCTATGCTAAGACACCACACCTTTCCTTGGGCCATCCCTTGCCTCAAATGCCCCCTTCCCTGCTTCTCACCTGCCTGGGGAAATGCCCTGCTGGGAGGTTTGGAGGAAGGAGAAGTTGAGAGGGGGTCAGGAGCCCCAGTTTTCCTTCTGGCACAGCCTCCAACCACAAGGGCAGTGGCACTGCACAAGGGGGAGAAGCCATGGGATCCCCCATCCTCAGTTTCCTCACCTCTGGATGCAGGGCCTGGACTAGATGGTACCTTTGTGGGAACTTGGCTCCTAGTGACACCCCACAGTGATAGCCTCTGAGATAAGCCCCTTGAAAGCTCTATTTGCTTCGAGAAAGAGGCCACGGTCCCAGCACCTGAGAGATTCCTTTTTGAAGCTCCTCCCTTGTGTTGGTTCCTTCTCTAGGTCATGTGTTCAGACTTCTAGAATATTGCTCTCTACTGACACTGCAAGTTTTCAGTAAACCCATGGCTGTACCGGTGGCTCCCTTATTCATTCTTGCCTGCAGCACATGAATGGAGCACCCACACATCCCAGGCCTGTGCTAGGCAAGAGGGGGAGGGGTGGTGGTCATTTAGGAGTCACGGTGCCTACTGGCACCTCATAGGACAGTTTTTGTAAAGTCACTTTTCCTTGTGACTGGAAAGGTAGGTGAAAGAACCGGAAACCCCAGAGTCACTCCCAGTTAGTTGTATGAACTTAGCCAAAGAACCCTTGTAAGCCTCAGTCTCCTCACCTGTTAAAGGGGGACAGTGATCTCATTCTGATGCTGCCCTGCCTACCTCGCAGAGCTGTCACCCTTCAGTGGGAGAATTATGTATAGTAGAAGGTATATAGTCTGTAGATATGAGGCAGTCTTGTTGATCCCTCAGCACACAGAGATGGAAATGCTTTGAAAAATGTAGGGTATTAAACACAAAGACAGAACAACAGTGTTGTCTCTACCCTCCACTGAGCTCAAAAGAGAGCGTTGTGAAAGCATTATAGTAAAGAGCAGGAGAATCAAGCTGTGGCCACAGAGAAAGACCAGTGTCATCCCTTTGCCAGCATATGGCTCAGAATCTGGTCCTGGGTAACAGAACTGATTGTCGCCTGTCCTTCTAGTACACCAGGTTGCGGAGCGGGTGGAGGCCCTGGGGCAGTTTGTCATGAAGACCAGAAGGACCCTCAAAGGCCATGGGAACAAAGTTCTCTGCATGGACTGGTGCAAAGATAAGAGAAGGATCGTGAGCTCATCCCAGGTACGTGGCACCTGCTATTTGATGGTGAGCATGCGTCTGACTTTATAGCAAAAGAAGAGAGCTTTCCTTTTCAAGAAACCCTTCCTGATCTCTAGGACTCGATTTATTCTCCACAGGACATGAGTTAGCATAGTTAAGAATTCTCTTGCATACTGTAGAATGCCATTCATTTGGGTAGATTTGGAATTGGTAATAACTGAGACATGAACTGTATTTGACAAACCACTCAAAATTATTTCTTCCTGAGCATATTTCAGGGTCTCATTTGTAAATGAAACCCTTTTTTAGATAGAGGGGTTTTTTCCCCTCAAGTTGGGGACATAAGTGCTTATGGGTTCTTTCACTTTAAGAGTTCAGCAATTTCTATGCCCTAAAGGACAATTTTTTTTTAATGTTTCTTCATCTGAGAGAGAGAAAGACAGAGAGAGAGAACGACTCGGGGAGGGGCAGAGAGAGAGGGAGACACAGAATCTGAAGCAGGCTCTAGGCTCTGAGCTGTCAGTACAGAGCCCAATGCGGGGCTTGAACTCATGAACCATGAGATGATGACCTGAGCCGAAGTCGGACGCTTAACCGACCGAGCCACCCAGACACCCCTAAAGAACAAATTTAAGATACATTTTTGGAAAGGATATTTTTTTCATTCATTCTATCTCATTGACATAGTTTATTTTATATCTTATGTATTAGTGTTATCTAGTGCTGTATAACAAGTTACCCCCAAATTTAGCAACTTAAAACAACAAATATTTATTATGGTTTCTGAGAGTCAGGAATCTGGAGCAGCTTATCTGGGTGGTTCTGGCTCAGGATCTCTGATGAGGTCACAGTCAAGATGCTTGTCAGGGCTGTGATCATGGCACAGCTCCACTGAGGCAGAAATTCCCTTCCAAAATGGCTCATTGGCTGGACGCCCTAGTTCCTCACCATATGGAACTTTCCATAGGGCTGCGTACAACACAGTAGCTGGCGTTCCCCAGAGTGCTAGAGGGAGATGGGGCAGAAGCCATGCTGTCTTTTATGAGCTGGCCCCAAAAGTGACTTTCCATCACTTCTGCTATATTCCACTGGTCACACGGACCAACCCTAATATAATGCGGGAGGGACCTATACAAAAGTATGACTATCAGGAGGCTGCTTATCACTGCCTGGTACTTTTTATGTCTATTTTGATGTAACACGCATTGAATATAAAACTGTAAACTGAAGTCATTTATTTTTATGGCCAGTTTGGGCTTCTCCCTATCCCTGCCTTCAGCCCAGCTTTTCCAAAGGACAATTTGGGGTTTTTTTTAATTGCCCTTTTAAGTATAAAAACTATACATATTCTAGGGGTGCCTGGGTGGCTCAGTCGGTTAAGTGTCCAACTTCAGCTCAGGTCACAATCTTGCCATCCGTGATTTCAAGCCCGGCTTTGGGAGGCTGTGCTGATAGCTCAGAACCTGGAACCTGCCTTGGATTCTGTGTCTTCCTCTCTCTCTCTCTGCCCCTCCCCACTCACACTCTGTCTGTCTGTCTCTCTCAAAAATAAATAAAAACATTAAAAACATATACATGTTCTAAATAATCCACACACTCTAACATCTATGTCAGGTTGTATTTGATAAGAATAGGTCGTAATTAATCTATATTACCTACAGGTCTAGTATGTCACGTACTTGCTTTCTTTTACGTTCATAAAAAAAGTTATCCCTTAAGTATTCTACCACATTTTAAAAAACGCTGAAAAAGAGAACAAAGAAAAGGTTTTATTTCCACCACCCAGTCCCAGCCATTATTACTATTTTAGAGCATTTCTTTCTCAACTTTTTTTCACAAAGTGGTTATCAAGATATACATGTTGCTACCTAGCCTTTTTGACTTTTTTTTTTACCCCTAGAAGTGTAATATATGTTGGATTCTCTGTCACTCAAATACTGTCCTTAGGGAGGAGGTACACTGCTTACGTGCTCCATCCATCCACCTCTGCTGCAGAGAAACTAGAAGCCGGGTGGGTGTGGGAGGAAGCTGGAAACAGCAGGAATGTTCTGGAGCAGACAGAGTGACTCAGAGCAGCCCTGTTCCCTTGAAGGCAGGAGATTAATCAGCCTGACTGCGTGGGTTCGGGTTTAGGGTGGAGGCTGTCTCTCTAGGTATGTGGGCCCCTGGTGTATAAATCCGTGCTTGTGGAGCAGCCCACATTTGGTTTTATGACTGATTTTAGCCTCTTGGGTTCCTTTTTCTCTCCAGAGCACATAGTAGGTGGGTGGTGGGGACAGGCAGGCAGGCAGTGAGGTGGAGGAAGCCACCGAAGGGAACGCCAATTTGGACAATACACTGAGTCCGTCCAAACGCTCCCCCTCCCCCCCGCCGGCCCCATGCAGCATGTGGAGCTACAGGTGTGGAGGACCCCAAGGCCTGGAGCCCCTTATCTCTTCTCTGCTCTGTTACCTAATCTACCCCATACGTTGTGCTCAGGGGTTTAGTCAGAGAAGTCAGACTAGAAGAACCAATGTGCTTAGGAGTTTTGAAAGGTCCCAGAATGCCTACTTTGACCTTGTTTCTGGGCACTTTGGCCACACGCAGCAGGAATATGGAAATCTTCCAGTAGATCATACAAAGCATCAAAAAGGCTAGGTAGCAACATATATCTTGATGACCACTTTGTAAAAAAAAAAAAAAAAAAAAAAAAAAGTCAAGAAAGAATGCTCCAAAATAGTAATGGCTGGGACTGAATGGTGGAAGTAAAACAATTTCTTTGTTCTCTTTTTCAGCGTTTTTTAAAATGTGGTAGAAAACTTAAGGGATAACTTTTTTTATGAACGTAAAAGAAAGCAAGTACATGACATACTAGACCTGTAGGTAATATAGGAGATTAATTACGACCTGTTCTTATCAAATACAACCTGACATAGATGTTAGAGTGTGTGGATTATTTAGAACATGTATATGTTTTTAATGTTTTTATTTATTTTTGAGAGAGACACACAGAGTGTGAGTGGGGGACAGGCAGAGAGAAAGAGACACAGAATCCAAAGCAGTGTCACTTTGGATAATCAGACCTTACCTGTGCCCCTAAATAGCATCTCTTCCCCCGCCCTCGCCTCATTCGTCAGATTTGGCTCCAAATGGCTTGAATGATTACAAAAACCAAGCCTGCCGTGGATGCTGCAGACTCGCCATCCCGGAGGGTGTGTGGGGAACCCATGTGCTGAAGGAGTCAGCTCAGCCGTCCTCTTCCACTGTTGGGCAGAGCCTGGGGGCCCAGAGGACCCGCACACCAGATGCTGGGCCGGTGACTGCATTGTAGGGACCAGGGCTTATGTGGTCTATCCCCAGTGGGTTTGTATGACAAATAGATGGCCTAGTGGTGACTCCCCACAGCCCCAGTGTGGGCTGCAGCAGTGGTGACAGTGAACTTGGCCCCAGCCCAGAACACACCCTGACAGGGAGTGCTCTCTTTGCAGAACAGCTGCCCACAGGGGATCCCCACCATGATGGACTTGTTCTCAGCATAGGTGCAACATGTCAGAGTGGCAACGTTACACTGATCTCAGGCCAGCGCAGCTCTGAGAAGTGGGTCAGGAATGAGGGTGGGGCTCTGACCCGTCCCTACAGGGAGCACAGCACACAGGAGCCAGGATGGCTAGTGGAGGTGGTGAGGGAGAAAGCAAGAGTCCATTCATTTCCTGTCAGGTACCTAGAGGTTGTTTCAGGTTTGTCTTACGCCTGTATCGCTTTCTGACAGGGTATGGTGCTTGATGGCCATGTACCAACAGTTTGTGCTTGGTTTCTAAATAGTATAACAGAAGTCTCCGAGCATTGCTTTTGTCTTTGTATCTGTACAAGGAGTATAACGTTGAGAACTGAGCCTTTAATCAGGCTGGACAGTTGAGCCCCATATTCGCTCCCCTTTTGTTCAAGGATAGATCTTGATTACCCAGATACTCACTCTGGCTTTCTCCTGCACACTGTCCCGCCAGACACAGCTTTTATGAACAATTCTCAGTACTTCCCTGTAAGGACTGGCTGACAACTCCTGAGCTATTTACCCTTTTCCTTCCAGGATGGGAAGGTGATCGTGTGGGATTCCTTCACTACTAACAAGGTAAGGTGTTGTCGCTGGCATGTTGAGCAGCACCTTAGAACCACAGCCCTGGGTCCTCATCCCCTCCAGACACCCCCAGTCACAGTCATCCTTCTTCTCGGGTGCCTTTCTGGGGATGGAAACCCCACAAAAGCCCATCTGTATTCGGACAGCTCAGCAGTCCACAGCAAAATCCATTCCTCCCCTCATTGAGGCTGGAGCATGGAGAGCCACCAGACAGGGTGCTAGCACTAAAACGGGAAAGGGCCTGGCTTGGAAAACTTGTCACATTCACACAGGCATGTATTGTTTTTCTTCTGAGGGATGGTAGGAGGTTCCCAAATCCCTAGGTTTCTCTCCCCTCTATGTCTTTGACCAGACTCCGTTCCACTGTGGACATGAGCAGGCAGTGGGCAGGGAAGATGTGACTGCAGGGGGTTGAACTGACTATCCTCTGTCCGGCCTGGGCATGCTCGGCTCTGAATTTAGACTCTTAAGAGAAAGGCCAAAATCAATGTGTCGGTGTGCTTACAAGCCTGCATCATGTTGCCATTTACAGTAATGACTATTGATTCTGTTATTTACTTATAAAGAAAGTCTTCTTTTTCACTATGTAAAACACAGAGATCTAGATCTGCCTAAAACTGAACAGCATCTGAATTCTGCACTATTGAATGTGTTTAGTAGCTGTTGTGGTAGGCAGTTGCTGTACACCCTGATCAAGGGGGGGCCCAGAACCATCTTTTGGAGCAGAGTCCCTAATGGTCAGGCCCCTGGGAAATAGTAAAAATGGCAACTTAAGAGTTTGCAAAGGGCTTTCCTGTCCAGCACCTCCCTCCACGGAAGCTTCTATTTCTCCCAGCATGCCTTAGCATCTTCAGGAGTGTGTGGGTTTTTGTTATTTCTGTTTAAGCCTTAGAATGTCATTGAGCACACACTGCCTGGTTTCTAAGGGGCATGGTGTTGCCTCTGTGGCCCCCCCACCCCCCATCAGAGACCATAGTTCTTCTTTACTTGTAAAGAAGGAGGCCTGGGGTGCCTTGTGCCTAAAGCGACCATTTGCACAGATTATTCTTGGCGTTTAAAAGGCTGTAGATTCTGGGGCACCTGGGTGGCTCAGTTGGTTAAGCATCTGACTTCAGTTCAGGTCACAATGTCACAGTTCATGGGTTCAAGCCCTGCTTTGGGCTCTGTGCTGACGGCTGGAGCCTGGAGCCTGCTTTGGATTCCTTATCTCCCTCTCTCTCTACCCTTCTCCTGCTTTGCTCTGTCTCTCTCTCTCTGTCTCTCTTTCTCAAAAATAAACATTAAAAAATTTTTTTTAAGGTTATAGATTTCAAGTGACAGAATTTTCATGGGCAGTGTCAGGGCCCATGTTTCCCCCACAAAATCACACGGGATCAAACAGGAAAGAAGACCAGCACTCACATGTACTTTAGGAATCATCTAGTCCCATCCTCTCCCTTCACAGATGGGGAGAGACTGAGGGAGGACAAATGGCAGGGCTACATGAGGCCGCACGTCTTGCTGGTGTTGGAACCAGGACCAGGGCCTATGTCTGTCATGGAAATAAGACCACAAATTCAGAAGGTTTTGAATTGTGGCTTTCTTGTTTGCCTGTCTACATGCAGGAGAATGCAGGAGCCAGGAGCAGGAACTGCTACATCTTGTTCTCATAGCTTCCATGTTACGGGTTCTGTGTTATCTGTGAGCACAACTCAGCATCACCCTGTGCACACCTGCCCCCACTCACACCTTCCCAGGAATGGTTTCAGGCCCCACAGGGCCCAGCGGCTGTCGTACACTCACAAGGAGACACATATGACATACATGTTGAATCATTTAAGAATAGATTTTGAAAATAGGGAGAATTTGAGTAAATAGGTTGAAGAATATAACTGCAGTGAAATTCAGACTGACCTTTCAAAGAAAATGAGCTCCAATATTCATTCACAAGAACGAGGGGAGTACACCATTAAGAAGTAAGTAAAACATTAAGAGTATTGTTTTGCTGGTTGAGATTTTTAGCTTTCCAAATATACAACATACTGTTCAGCTGATTATGGGGGAGCTGAGTCTCTTTGTCAGTCTCCAGCTGATCGTCACCTCACATCACTGCTCTTTGAAGCTGTAATGGAATTGAGCAGGAACCTGAATCGTTTCATTTTGTGAAAACTAAAGGTTAATACATGTATGTAGAAACACTGCTCGTTCCTTCTATGAACCTTGCGTACTGTGTTTCAGGAGCACGCGGTCACTATGCCCTGCACGTGGGTGATGGCTTGTGCATATGCCCCATCAGGATGCGCCATTGCATGCGGGTGAGTAGGGGCCACAGCAGCTTTTCAGATGTCCTGTTAGCCATAAAACACCGTTCGATGGGCAAAAACAAACACACAAAAACTTGTTTTTGTTATTTACTGGTTAAGTAATGTGTTAACTTCCTCCCTGAACTTTATCAAAAAAGAAACTATAAAAATCTCTTTCATAATTATTTTCACTACAGACTGACAGTCATTTAAGTTTCAAACCTGCCCGCCTCTACTCTCAAATGCTGTTGGTAGGGACTGGAAATTGGTGTAGACATTTTGGAAAACTTGTTGGTAATATGAAAGAAGACTTGAAAAATTTATAACCTTTGGGGCACCTGGGTGGCTCAGTTGGTTGACCGTCTGACTTCAGCTTAGGTCATGATCTCACAGTTCACGAGTTGGAGCCCCGCATTGGGCTCTGTGCTGACAGCTCAGAGCCTGGAGCCTGCTTTGGACTCTATGTCTCCCTCTTTCTCTGCCCCTCCCCTGCTTGCACTCTGTCTCTCTCTCAAAAATAAATAAACATTAAAAAAAATTTTTAAAAACCAAAAAACAAGAATTTGTAATCTTTGATCCTAATGATGCCACATCTAAGAACTTTGTTTGAAAGGAATGATCCATAATATAGAAAAGCCACATGAGTGATAATATTTATTGTAGTGTTATTTAAAATAAAGCAAAAATAGGGTCAAGTAGGGAAGAACAGTATGTCCATCAAAGGAAATTGTTAAGTGAATTGTGGTACATGAATTGAAGAAAATATTTTATACAACCATCAAAAAGAAAACTTCTTAATTATAGTAAGTGAAAAGAGCATTCAGGAAGCCTGGGTGGCTTAGTTGGTTGAGCGTTCAACTTCAGCTCAGGTCATGATCTCATGGCTCATGAGTTTGAGCCGCACATTGGGCTCACTGCTGTCAGCACAGAGCCCGCTTCAGATCATCTGTCCCCCTCTCTCTCTGCCTCTTCCGCACTGGTTTTCTCTCAAAATAAATAAATAAACTTAAAAAAAAAAAAAAAAAAAAGAGCATCCAGGTGGCTAGGAAGACTGTTTTATTCCCTATTCTCCTGGAGCTCAGTTTAACAGAGTTGGCCCTGAGGACTGCAACCAACCCAATTCCCTTTCCCTGTGTTAAACGGTTCTGGAACCATTCAAAGTATTTCTACAGTAGGAGCCCAGCCATGTTAGGAAAGAGTCAATCACATGTCTGTGATGAACTATACCAGAAAATCCAGTAGCAGTTCTTTGTGGATGATAGGACTATGGGTTTTTTTTAAATAGTTTTCTCTATTTTCAAGTTTTAAAAATAAGTGTATGTTATTTTTATAATCAGGAGAAAATAGTTTTATTTCAAAAGTGAAAATCCTTGGCCTTGAAACAAAAAGTTTGGAGCATTCTCCAGCCAGGGTCACACCAGTGCTCATCCCCAATGTCCCTCCCTTTGGGTGGCTGTTTGGGGGCATCTTTCCATTAACTCTCCATTTGCCAAGACCCTGTGTGCCTTTGGAACCCATGGTCACACACACGTATTACATATTTTCTAATTATTTAAATAATTCAAGAGTAAGTTGTATTTCCATCTTATAACTGAATGGTAATATTTATATAAAATTCATTTCCATTTACTTCTTGAAATGGTTTGAGGTAAGCACAATAAAAGACACACACATACATATGTGATTTATATATATGTGTGTGTGTGTGTGTGTGTGTGTGTGTGTGTGTGTGTGTGTGTAGGTATTTATATATGTCATATATATAAAAAATTTATCTATATGCTATATATATAAAACATTATATATGTGTATGCATACACACACACACACACACACACACACACACACACACTATCAGGTAAGTGCAAAGGAGTTCAGCCAGCTGGACAGTTAGAAGGCACAGTCCCCACAAGACTTCTGTCCCTTCAGATACCAGCCACAAATTTGAGAGTCCCCACAACCATTCTCAGGTTTGAAAATTTTCTAGAACAATCACAGAACTCTGGGAAGTGCTATACTTAGGCTCACAATGAAAGGATACAAATTAGAGCCAAAGAAAGAGGTGCATAGGGCAGAGTCCAGGAGGGGTCCAAACCTGGAACTTCCAGGTGTCCCCTCCCTGTGGAGTCACAGATGGCATCACCTCCTCCTGGCCACCATGTGTGATGATACGCAGAGTATTATCAGCCAGGGAAACTCCTCTGAGCCTCTGGTGTCCAGAGTTTTTACTGGGGCTCAATCACATACTCCCCATGTGGCTGACCCTCAGTCTCCAGTGTGTCCTCGAGGTTTAGACTAATACCTTCAGTTTCTAGTTCCTCCAGAGGAGGTCAGAACTTACAGAGATTGGAAGTGATAGTGCATCTCCTAAAGCCCCCACCAGAAATCACACTGTTAAGACTATTGGCCAGAACTGCTCCCGTCAGACAAGCCATTCCTGGGACTCAGAGATGACCTCCCAGTAGCTGAAGGCAAAAGCCAACCTCTCATTAGGTAAGATCAGTTCTTTCTCATTAGGAATAATAAATATTCTGCATTTTAAAAAACCCTGGAGTAATATGTTTCTAACTGGGCATTGATGTTAGCAGATACATAGAGTTGGGTGAGTTACATGATTTCTCAGTATTTGACACTGAGATACTAGCTGTCTGGTTCTGCATTACAAAAAGAATATGTTGGGTAGATCCTTCTGCAATATGCAATGGATATAATAACATAGTGAACAAGGTCTTTCACAGTAATTTAGAAAATGATTCTCTCGGATATGTCTTATTTGAACCCTCACTAAATAGAACCCAGTGGGAACATGTCCATGAGGATGAGGGGCAGGCAGGGAAGAGAACAATTTTACAAGGCCCAGGTGGACACATTTGTGGTGACAGCGTGGCAGAGAGAAAAAGCTCAGAGAGGAGGGATGGCTGGTGCCTTAATCTCAGTCACATCTGTTTCCCAGCCCTGGCATATGGTAGCTGGTCAGCACCTGCACTGGCTGCCTCGCACCTTGTTATGAAACAGAAGTGGAAGTAGTTCAAGGTGTAGTTCAATATTGGTGAAATATTAACAAATATGTAAAATATGGGGTCCACTGGATGAGGAGAGAGCATTAAAAATGAAACTGAGAGACTGAATCCCCATCGTAGACAAAAGCACCATCTCCCTCGCTCAGACCTTCCTTAGAACTGCCAAGAGCCACCGTGATTAACTTGCCTTTCTAGTGATGATCTAATGAGATGTTTCTCGACTGTGGCTTTGTGACACCCCTGTAACTCCGTGATCACACAGACCCACATCTCTGCCACATTCTCAATTTTTTTTTAGGGAATAATGGGGATATTTTTATCTCCATCTGCCTGACTTGTGGGTCTATTTCTTAGTTGCTTCCAAACTTAAAAGCTAAACTCTAACAGTATTGACACAATCCTCTTCTCAAAAAAAAAATGTGTTAATTGATTTTATTTATATGTAAGTTTTTTTTTTTTATTTGAAAACCAGATCCCCAAGAAGACTTCACTCAGGAATTGTACACTTGATATGAACACCTGTTCACAAGGCACTGGACTGAGTGTCCTGGGGAATTTAAAGATGAATAGGATAGGGGCACCTGGGTGGCTCAGTCGGTTAAACGTCCCACTCTTGATTTCAGCTGAGATCATGATCTCGCGGTTCTTGGGATCGAGCTGGACCTCGGGCTCTGTGCTGACAATGCAGAGCCTGCTTGGGATTCTCCCTCTCTCTGCCCACATGTTCTCTCTCTCTCTCTCTCTCTCTCTCTCTCTCTCTCTCAAAATAAATAAATAAACAAACATAGTGCCTGCCTCCAACCAAGTAGAATATAAAGATAACAATTATGACCACTTACTGAGCCTCTATCCTATGTCTAGAGCCATTCTGAACTCTTTATGCTTCTTTACAACAGCCCCTTGTAAAAGGTGGGTGGCATCCACTCCATTTTATAGTTGAGGAAACTAAGGCTCAGAGAACCTTAACAAACATAAGCAAGATTACAAAATGAGTTAGATACTAAACCAGAGATTCAACATCAGATGCATCACACTGCAAGCTTCTCTGCTTCTCATAGTGCAAATAATTCAAAATAATAAGTATCCCAACAGAGCTACAGAAACTACTCTGAAGCCTCGGCATGGGAGAAAGCCTTTCACCCTGAGGTCTGGGGAAGCCCATGGTCCACAGCATGCTGGTTCAATGGCACAGCCTAACTGCAAATCATTCTTACCCACAAGCTTATGAATTACTGGTAATAGACTTCCCAAGTCCACACCTGCCGCTTTGAGCAGCTGGAAAGGTTAAGGGACACCCTAGCATCCCCAGGGCCTCAGAAGAGAGCTCCTAAACATCGTTCCCCACTAAAAGGAAGCAAGGCTCCTTGGAGTAAGGCTGATTTAGGTCTGGGACAGGAAAGGAAGGCCTCTTTAGAGCCTGGGGGATTTTCTTGTTCCAGAAAGCAAGGAAATATTCAAGGACCAATGGAGTCCTATCAAAAGGAAACAGGAGCTGCTTGAAGGGGCCCCCACTGTCCAAATTTGGGACAATTTGAGCATCACATGGAATAGTGATAGTAATGGATTATAACAGAGTTGAAGAGAAAAAGGAATCCATTTCTTAGGGATGATCAAATCAGGAGGTCACCCTTTTGTACCCCTAAAGTAATATTTGATTCAAACAAGCATAGTCTTGCTGAAGCCTTTGCATGAAAGGTTGTTGGAAAGCAGGATATTCACATGGTCTTGAAGTGTCAAACCCAAACTATTACTAATTATAAACAAGTCACATTTACCATGGAAAGATATAATGCTTTGACCAAGTCATCAAAGTTGGCATCACCAATTTTAAGACAAGAGGCATCACAAACCTCTGAAGTGAAGCAGTAAGAAAGAAGTACACAATGTCACCTTTATACTATTATTGCCAAAAAAAAGTTATACTTGAAAATAGCCATTAAGAAACAATGTGGAGCACCTGGATGGCTCAGTCACTTGAGCGTCCGCCTTCAGCTCAGGTCATGATCTTGCAGTTTGTGAGTTGGAGCCCCACATCAGGCTCACTGCTGTCAGCCTGTCAGCACAGAGCCCACTTTGGGTACTCTGTCCCCCTCTCTCTGCCCTTCCCCCCTCTTAAGCTGTCTCTCTCAATAAATTTTGAAAAAAGCAAAGAAACAATGTAACAAGTCCAGATTGTATGTGACATTCTATAAAACACTTGGCCTGGGGCACCTGGGTGGCTCAGTCGGTTAAGCGGCCGACTTCGGCTCAGGTCATGATCTCGCGGTCCGTGGGTTCGAGCCCCACGTCGGGCTCTTTGCTGACAGCTCAGAGCCTGAAGCCTGTTTCAGATTCTGTGTCTCCCTCTCTCTGACCCTCCCCCATTCATGCTCTGTCTCTCTCTGTCTCAAAAATAAATAAACGTTAAAAAAATTAAAAAAAAAAAAAGAAAAAAAGAAAAAAAACACTTGGCCTAAGATCTCTTGTCATGAACAACAACAAAAAAGAGGTAGAGGATCTGTTCTAAATTAAAAGATCTTAGGGGTGCCTGGGTGGCTCATTAGGTTAAGCGTCCAACTTTGGCTCAGGTCATAATCTCACAGCTCATGAGTTCAAATCCCGCATTGGGCTCTGTGCTGACAGCTCAGAGCCTGAGCCTGCTTCCAATTCTATCTCCGTCTCTCTCTGCCTCTCCCCTGCTTGTGCTCTGTCTCCCTCTCTCTCTCTCAAAAATAAACATTTAAAAAATTAAATTAAAGGATCTTAAAAAGATACAAAAAACAGTGCAATATCTGAACCTTGCTTGGGCCCTGGATCTTGGGGGCAATTGGGGAAGATTGAATACAGATGGCCTCTTCCACGGTGTTAGGGAATTTGTGTTAGTTTTCTAAATGTGATAATGATTTAGTGGCCACCTAGGAGAATGTTCTGTTTTATAGAAAATGTATATTTGCAAATTGAAGTATTTAGATGTAATATGTCACGTCTGCACTTCCCTTCAAATGGTTCAGAATTTTCTCCTACAAATACGGCAAAACCAAAGTTACTAAACATAAGTCAGGGGATCTGGGTGTTCATTGTCCTATTTTTCTTTCAATTTTACTGTACATTTGAAAATCTTCCAAATAAAAGTTGGGGGAAAGTTTACAATATATGATGCTGCCAAAGGGAAACATTTTGAAAAAGTGCGTGTGCATGAGAATGTATACATGTATTCTATTGCCTTATATTAGCATTTGACACTTCTTTCTTTCCATGCTAGTGGTTTGGATAATAAGTGTTCTGTGTATCCACTGACATTTGACAAAAATGAAAACATGGCTGCCAAAAAGAAGTCAGTCGCTATGCATACCAACTACCTGTCTGCCTGCAGCTTCACCAACTCAGACATGCAAGTAAGTAAACGGCCATGTGGTGGGGCAGCCTGCTGGAGAGCAGGGGAAGTGGCAGAGGACTAAGAAGGAGTGGCAAGGAGAGGAAGCTTTCCAGTGTCCTCTATCATTATTACTGTTATTGTTACTGTTATTATTATTATCATCTTGTTCAAGTATAATTAACATACAGTGTTATATTTCAGATGTACAATATAGCAATTCATCAGTTCTATGCATTTCCCATTGCTCATTATGATAAATGTGCTCTTAATCCCCTTTATTTCACCCCATCCCTCACTACCTCCCTCCCCTCTGGCAACCACCAGTTTGTTCTCTGCATTAAGAGTCTGTTTTTTGAAGGACGCCTGGGTGGCTCAGTCAGTTAAGCGTCCAACTCTTGATTTTGGCTCAGGTTGTGATCCCAGGGTGGTGGGATTGAGCCCCGCATAGGTCTCGGCACCGAGTGTGGAGACTGTTTGGGATTCTGTCTTTCTCTCCCTCTCTGCCCCCTCCCTCACTCATGCACACTCTCTCAAAATATATAAATAAACTTAAAAATAAAGAAAACCATTTCATTTACAATTACATCGAAAAGAATAAAATACCTAGGAATAACTTCACCAAGGAGGTGAAAGCTCTGTACTCTGAAAACTATAAAACATTGATGAAAAAACTGAAGATGACACAAATAAATGGAAACATATTCCATTCTCTAGACCCAATATTGTTAAAATATCCATTCTACCAAAAGCAATCTACAGATTTAATACAATCTATTAAAATACCAAGAACATTTTTGAGAGAACTAGAACAATCCTAAAACTTATATGGAACCACAAAAGACACCAAATAGCCAAAGAAATCTTGAGAAAGAAGAACAAAACTGGAGGTATCAAAATCCTAGATTTCAAGATATACTACAAAGCGGTAGTATTCAAAACAGTATGGTACTGGCACAAAAATAGATGCATAGGTCGATGGAACAGAATAGAGTCCAAAAATCCATCCACACTTTTATGGTCAATTCATCTACAGCAAAGCAGGTAAGAATATACAATGGGGGAAAAGACAGTCTCTTCAACAAATGGTGCTAGGGAGATTTGGCGGTTGGGAAGATGGCAGCGTAGGAGGACGCTGGGCTCACCGCGTCCTGCTGACCACTTAGATTCCACCTACACCTGCCTAAATAACCCAGAAAACCGCCAGAAGACTAGCAGAACGGAGCCAAGCGCAGATGAGAGGCCCACGGAAGAGGGTAGGAAGGGCAGCGAGGTGGTGCCGTGCTCCACAGACTGGTGGGAGGGAGCCGGGGCGGAGGGGCGGCCCGCCGGCCAAGCAGAGCCCTCAAGTCTGGCTGGCAAAAGCGGAGGGGCTGGATGGAGTGTGTTCTGACAGCAAGCAGGACTTGACATCTGGAAGGTTATAAGCTAACAGCTCTGCTCAGAGAGCGGGAAGGCTGGAGGACAAGGGGAGGGAGAGTTGTTGAGCCCTGGATGACAGAGCTCAGCTTGGCGGGGAACAAAGGCGCTCGCCAGCGCCACCTCCCTCACCCATCCCCCAGCCAAAATCCCAAAGGGAACCAGTTCCTGCCAGGGAACTTGCTTGCACCGCGCAAACACCCAAAGCTGTGCTTCTTCGGATCCATCCCTCAGGCGGGTCTGACTCCCTCCTGGTGCCGCAGGGCCCCTCCTGAAGCGGATCTCCGAAGGAAAAGCAAGCTGAGCCTGCCCCTCCCGCCGCTGTGCACCTTGCCGATCCACCCCAGCTAATAGGCCAGATCCCCAGCACCACAAGCCTGTCAGTGTGCAAGTAGCCCAGATGGGCCACGCCACCTCACAGTGAATCCCGCCCCTAGGAGAGGGGAAGAGAAGGCACACACCAGTATGACTGTGGCCCCAGTGGTGGGCTGGGGGCAGACATCAGGTCTGACTGCGGCCCCGCCCACCAACGCAAGTTAATCAAGACAGCACAGGGGAAGTGCCCTGCAGGTCCGCACCACTCCAGGGACTATCCAAAATGACAAAACGGAAGAATTCCCCTCAAAAAAACCTCCAGGAAATAACAACAACTAACGAACTGATCAAAAAGGATTTAAACAATATAACAGAAAGTGAATTTAGAATAATAGTCATAAAATTAATCGCTGGGCTTGAAAACAGTATAGAGGACAGCAGAGAATCTATTGCTACAGAGATCAAGGGACTAAGGAACAGTCAGGAGGAGCTAAAAAATGCTATAAACGAGCTGCAAAATAAATTGGAAGCAACCACGGCTCGGATTGAAGAGGCAGAGGAGAGAATAGGTGAACTAGAAGATAAAATTATGGAAAAAGAGGAAGCTGAGAAAAAGATAAAAAAATCCAGAGGTATAAGGGGAAAATTAGAGAACTAAGTGATGCACTAAAGAGAAATAATCTACGCATAATTAGCATTCCAGAGGAGGAAGAGAGAGAGAAAGGTGCTGAAGGTGTACTTGAAGAAATAATAGCTGAGAACTTCCCTGATCTAGGGAAGGAAAAAGGCATTGAAATCCAAGAGGCACAGAGAACTCCCTTCAGACGTACTTGAATCGATCTTCTGCACGACATATCATAGTGAAACTGGCAAAATACAAGGATAAAGAGAAAATTCTGAAAGCAGCTAGAGATAAACGTGCTCTAACATATAAAGGGAGACCTATAAGACTCGTGACCGATCTCTCTATTGAAACTTGGCAGGCCAGAAAGGAATGGCAGGAAATCTTCCATGTGATGAACAGAAAAAATATGCAGCTGAGAATCCTTTATCCCGCAAGTCTGTCATTTAGAATAGAAGGAGAGATAAAGATCTTCCCAAACAAACAAAAACTGAAGGAATTCGTCACCACTAAACCAGCCCTACAAGAGATCCTAAGGGGGATCCTGTGACACAAAGTACCAGATACATCACTACAAGCATGAAACCTACAGACATCACAATGACTCTAAACCCATGTCTTTCTATAATAACACTGAATGTAAATGGACTAAATGCACCAACCAAAAGACATAGGCTATCAGAATGGATAAAAAAACAAGACCCATCTATTTGCTGTCTACAAGAGACTCATTTTAGACCTGAGGACACCTTCAGATTGAGAGTGAGGGGATGGAGAACTATTTATCATGCCACTGGAAGTCAAAAGAAAGCTGGAATAGCCATATTTATATCAGACAAACTAGACTTTAAATTAAAGGCTGTAACAAGAGATGAAGAAGGGCATTATATAATAATCACAGGGTCTATCCATCAGGAAGAGCTAACTATTATAAATGTCTATGCGCCGAATACAGGAGCCCCCATATATATAAAACAATTACTCACAAACATAAGCAACCTTATTGATAAGAATGTGGTCATTGCAGGGGACTTTAACACTCCACTTACAGAAATGGATAGATCATCTAGACACACGGTAAATAAAGAAACAAGAGCCCTGAATGATACATTGGATCAGATGGACTTGACAGATAGATTTAGAACTCTGCATCCCAAAGCAACAGAATATACTTTCTTCTCGAGTGCACATGGAGCATTCTCCAAGATAGATCACATACTGGGTCACAAAACAGCCCTTCATAAGTATAAAAGAATTGAGATCATACCATGCACACTTTCAGACCACAATGCTGTGAAGCTTGTAAACAACCACAGGAAAAAGTCTGGAAAACCTCCAAAAGCATGGAGGTTAAAGAACACCCTACTAAAGAATGAGTGGGTCAACCAGGCAATTAGAGAAGAAATTTAAAAATATATGGAAACAAACAAAAATGAAAATACAACAATTCAAATGCTTTGGGATGCAGTGAAGGGAGTCCTGAGAGGAAAATACATTGCAATCCAGGCCTATCTCAAGAAACAAGAAAAACCCCAAATACAAAATCTAACAGCACACCTAAAGGAAATAGAAACAGAACAGCAAAGGCAGCCTAAACCCAGCAGAAGAAGAGAAATAATAAAGATCAGAGAAGAAATAAAAAATATAGAATCCAAAAAAACTGTAGAGCAGATCAACGAAACCAAGAGTTGTTTTTTTGAAAACATAAACAAAATTGATAAACCTCTTGCCAGGCTTCTCAAAAAGAAAAGGGAGATGACCCAAATAGATAAAATCATGAATGAAAATGGAATTATTACAACCAATCCCTCAGAGATACAAGCAGTTATCAGGGAATACTATGAAAAATTATATGCCAACAATCTGGACAACCTGGAAGAAATGGACAAATTCCTAAACACCCACACACTTCCCAAACTCAATCAGGAGGAAATAGAAAGCTTGAACAGACCCATAACCAGCGAAGAAATTGAATCAGTTATCAAAAACGTCCCAACAAATAAGAGTCCAGGACCAGATGGCTTCCCAGGGGAGTTCTATCGTACATTTAAAGCAGAGATAATACCAATCCTTCTCAAGCTATTCCAAAAAATAGAAGGGAAGAAAAACTTCCAGACTCATTCTATGAAGCCAGTATTACTTTGATTCCTAAGCCAGACAGAGACCCAGTAAAAAAAGAGAACTACAGGCCAATATCCCTGATGAATATGGATGCAAAAATTCTCAATAAGATACTAGCAAATCGAATTCAACAGCATTTAAAAAGAATTATTCACCATGATCAAGTGGGATTCATTCCTGGGATGCAGGGCTGGTTCAACATTCACAAATCAATCAACATGATACATCACATTAAGGAAAGAAAAGATAAGAACCATATGATCCTGTCAATCGATGCAGAAAAGGCCTTTGACAAAATTCAGCAACGTTTCTTAATAAAAACCCTCGAGAAAGTCGGGATAGAAGGATCATACTTAAACATCATAAAAACCATTTATGAAAAGCCCACAGCTAATATCATCCTCAATGGGAAAAACTGAGAGCTTCTTCCCTGAGATCAGGAACACGACAGGGATGTCCACTCTCACCGCTGTTGTCTAACATAGTGTTGGAAGTTCTAGCATCAACAATCAGACAACAAAAGGAAATCAAAGGCATCAAAATTGGCAAAGATGAAGTTAAGCTTTCACTTTTTGTAGATGACATGATATTATACATGGAAAATCCGATAGACTCCACAAAAAGTCTGCTAGAACTCATACATGAATTTAACAAAGTTGCAGGATACAAAATGTACAGAAATCAGTTGCATTCTTATACACTAATAATGAAGCAACAGAAAGACAAATAAAGAAACTGATCCCATTCACAATTGCACCAAGAAGCATAAAATACCTAGGGATAAATCTAACCAAAGATGTAAAAGATCTGTATGCTGAAAACTATAGAAAGGTTATGAAGGAAATTGAAGAAGATATAAAGAAATGGAAAAACATTCCGTGCTCATGGATTGGAAGAATAAATATTGTCAAAATGTCAATACTACCCAAAGCTATCTACACATTCAATGCAATCCCAATCAAAATTGCACCAGCATTCTTCTCGAAACTAGAACAAGCAATCCTAAAATTCATTTGGAACCACAAAAGGCCCCGAATAGCCAAAGTAATTTTGAAGAAGAAGACCTAAGCAGGAGGCATCACAATCCCAGACGTTAGCCTCTACTACAAAGCTGTCATCATCAAGACAGCATGGTATTGGCACAAAAACAGACACATCGACCAATGGAATAGAAAAGAAACCCCAGAACTAGACCCACAAACGTATGGCCAACTAATCTTTGACAAAGCAGGAAAGAACATCCAATGGAAAAAAGACAGTCTCTTTAACAAATGGTGCTGGGAGAACTGGACAGCAACATGCAGAAGATTGAAACTAGACCACTTTCTCACACCATTCACAAAAATAAACTCAAAATGGATAAAGGACCTGAATGTGAGACAGGAAACCATCAAAACCCTAGAGGAGAAAGCAGGAAAAGACCTCTCTGACCTCAGTCGTAGCAATTTCTTACTTGACACATCCCCAAAGGTCAGGGAATTAAAAGCAAAAATGAACTACTGGGACCTTATGAAGGTAAAAAACTTCTGCACAGCAAAGGAAACAACCAACAAAACTAAAAGGCAACCAACGGAATGGGAAAAGATATTTGCAAATGACATATCGGACAAAGGGCTACTATCCAAAATCTGTAAAGAGTTCACCAAACTCCACACCCGAAAAACAAATAACCCAGTGAAGAAATGGGCAGAAAACATGAATAGATACTTCTCTAAAGAAGACATCCGGATGGCCAACAGGCACATGAAAAGATGCTCAACGTCGCTCCTCATGAGGGAAATACACATCAAAACCACAGTCAGATATCACCTCACGCCAGTCAGAGTGAAATGAAAATCAGGAGACTATAGATGCTGGAGAGGATGTGGAGAAACGGGAACCCTCTTGCACTGTTGGTGGGAATGCAAACTGGTGCAGCCGCTCTGGAAAGCAGTGTGGAGGTTCCTCAAAAAATTAAAAATAGACCTACCCTATGACCCAGCAATAGCACTGCTAGGAATTTACCCAAGGGATACAGGAGTACTGATGCATAGGGGCACTTGTACCCCAATGTTTATAGCAGCACCCTCAACAATAGCCAAATTATGGAAAGAGCTTAAATGTCCATCAACTGATGAATGGATAAAGAAATTGTGGTTTATGTACACAATGGAGTACTATGTGGCAATGAGAAAGAATGAAATATGGCCCTTTGTAGCAATGTGGATGGAACTGGAGAGTGTTATGCTAAGTGAAATAAGCCATACAGAGAAAGACAGATACCATATGTTTTCACTCTTATGTGGATCCTGAGAAACTTAACAGAAGACCATGGGGGAGGGGAAGGAAAAAAAAAAAAAGAGGTTAGAGTGGGAGAGAGCCAAAGCATAAGAGACTGTTAAAAACTGAGAACAAACTGAGGGTTGGTGGGGGGTGGGAGGGAGGGGAGGGTGGGTGATAGGTATTGAGGAGGGCACCTTTTGGGATGAGCACTGGGTGTTGTATGAAAACCAATTTGACAATAAATTTCATATATTGAAAAAAAAATGGTGCTAGGAAAACTGGACAGCAACATGTTAAAGAATGAAACTGGACCACTTTCTTATACCATACACAAAAATAAACTCAAAATGGATTAAAGAGTTAAACATGAGAACTGAAAACATAAAATTCCTAGAAGAAAACATAGGCAGTAATTTCTTTCTCTGCACTGACAGTGCCGAGCCCGATGTAGGGCTCAAACTCATCAACTGTGAGATCGTGACCTGAGCCGAATGCAGAGTTGGATTCTTAACTAAGAATGGAATTGTTTTCTTAATTTCTCTTTCTGCTGCTTCACTATTAGTGTATAGAAATGCAACAGATTTCTGTATATTAAGTTTGTATCCTGCAACTTTACTGAATTCATTTATCAGTTCTAGTAGTTTTTTTGCTAGAGTCTTTAGGGTTTTCTATATATACTCTAATGTCATCTGTAAATATTGACAGTTTAACTTCTTTCTTACCAATTTGGATGCCTTTTCTTTCTTTTTCTTGTCTGATTGCTGTAGCTAGGACTTCCAGTACTATGTTAAGTAAAAAGGTTGAGAGTGGACATCCTGTCTTGTTCCTGATCTTAGAGGAAAAACTGTCAGTTTTACACCTTTGAATATGATGTTAGCTGTGTGTTTTCATTTATGGCCTTAATTATGTTGTGGTATGTTCCCTCTAAGCCTACTTTGTTGAGAGTTTTTATCATGAATAGATGTTAAAGACTGTCAAATGCTTTTTATTCATCTACTGAGATGATCATAAGCTTTTCCTCCTCTCTCTTGTTAATGTCAGGTATCATATTGATTGGCTTGTGAATATTGAACCACCCTGATCTCTGGAATAAATCCTACTTGATCATGATTTTTTAAAATATATTGTTGGATTCAGTTTCAGTTTGCTAATATTTTGTTGAGGATTTTTGCATCTGTGTTTATCAGAGATATTGGCCTGTGGTTTTCTTTTTTTGTGGTGCCTTTATCTAGTTTTGGTATCAGGATAATGCTAGTTTTGTAGAATGAATTTGGAGCTTTCCTTCCTCTTCTATTTTTTGGAACAGTTGGAGAAGAATAGGTATTAACTCTTCTTTAAATAGTTGGTAGAATTCACCTGTGAATCCATCTGGCCCTGGATTTTTGTTTTTTGGGATTTTTTGTTTATTATTATTATTATTACTAACTCAATTTCATTACTAGTAACCAGTCTGTTCAAATTTTCTTTTTTCTTAATTTCTTTACTAAAAGTTTTTTTTATGTTTATTTTTGAGAGACAGAGAGAGACAGAGTGCAAGTGGGGGAGGGGCAGAGAGAGAGGGAGACACAGAATCTGAAGCAGTCTCCAGGTTCTGAACTGTCAGCACAGAACCCAACCCATGAACTATGACATCATGACCCGAGCTGAAGTCAGATGCTTAACCGACTGAACCACCCAGGCACCCTTGTTCAAATTTTCTACTTCTTCCTGACTCTGTTTTGGAAAGTTACATGTTTCTAGGAATTTATCCATTTCTTCTAGATTATCCAATTCATTAGCATATAATTTTTCATAACATCCTCTTAAAATCCTTTGTGTTTTTCTGGTGTCAGTTTTTATTTCTTCTCCTTCATTTCTGATTTTATTTGAATTTTGTCTTTCTTTTTTTTTTTTTTTTTTGTGAGTGAGGCTAAAGGTTTATCAATTTTGTTGATCTTTTCAGAGAACCAGCTCCTGGTTTCATCAATGTGTTCTATTGTTTTTTTAGTCTCTATGTCATTTACTTCTCCTCTAATTTTTATTATTTCCTTCCTTCTACTGGCTTTGGACTTTGTTCTTTTTCTCGTTCCTTTAGGTATAAGATTAAGTTGTTTATTTGAGCTATTTCTTCATTCTTGAAGTATGCCTGTATTGCTATAATTTTCCCTCTTAGAATAGTTTTTGCTGTATCCCAACAATTTTGGCCTATTGTGTTCTATTTTCATTTGTTTCCATGTATTTTTTAATTTCCTCTTTGATTCCTTAGTTGACCCATCCATTAAATATAGTAGCCTGTTTTTTAGCCTCCATGTGTTCTTTCCAGATTTTTTCTTATGATTGATTTCTAGCTTCATACCATTGTGCTTGGAAAAGATGAATGATGTTATTTCAGTCTTTCTGAATTTACTGAAACTTGTTTAGTGGCCAACATGTGATTTATTCTGGAGAATGTTCTTTGTGCACTTGAAAACAATGTACATTCCACTGTTTTTGAATGGAATATTCTGAATGTATATGTTAGGTCTATCTCGTCCGATGTGTCATTCAAAGCCATTGTCGGTTCATTTTCTGCCTGGATGATCTATCCATTGATATAAGTGGGGTGTTAAAAGTCCCATATTATTATTATATTACTGTCAATTTCTTCCTTTATGTCTGTTAATAGTTGCTTTATTTATTGAGGTGCTCCTATGTAGGTGCATAGATATTTACAATTGTTATATTTTCTTGTTGTTTTTTTTTCCTTTGTCATTATGTCCTTCTTTGTCTCGTTAGTCTTTGTTTTATTTTTTAAAAGTTTTTAAGTTTATTTATTTATTTTGAGAGAAAGAGAGTGCGAGGGATACAGGCAGAGAGAGAGGGGAGAACGCAGAACCCGATGCGGGGCTCGAACTCACAAACCGTGAGATCATGACCTGAGCTGAGATCAGCAGTTGGACACTTAACCAACTGAGCCACCCAGGTGCCCCTCTTTGTTTTAAAGTCTATTTTGTGCAGTGTAAGTATTGCTAGTCTGATGTCTTTCTTAACTGGAGGGGTGTACTCCAACAGTTGGCTCTAAGAGGAAGCTCCTATTATTTCTCATTGGTTATCATTTTTATTTTTAATCAGCAATGAGGAAAGTTGGGGATACTAATTAATGATAGAGTTGAGATAAACTGCATATCACATTAAACATCCTCCTCTAATTGGCTTGGTGGTCATGGGAGTGGAACAGAGAACCTTCTGAACGGGTAGAAATTCCTATCTTTTCAGTCTGAGTGGTGCTTGCATGAGCTGCTGTACATGAGTAGAACTTCAGTGAGCAGCTGAGCCTCAGAGCTGTGAGCTTTACACACCTCACTGTAGCTACTTCACACTCCTGTTTTAACAGATGCCAAAAGAAAAAGCTTTCAGTAGTAAATCTGTTTCCTACTTTGAATAAACCACAAGGTGAAAACAATACAACTTCAATACTTTGACTAAGGTTTCTTAACAAGTCATAAAAGGATCCTTAGTTTATTCATTCATATCTATTTAGCAAACCTTAGTAGGTGCCCACCACCCACATTGCCAGATACCACTGGGTCTGGGGGTGGACTTGCTGACACCGTCCTATGTTCTCAGGCCCTTCATGGAAACCATCTGTGATTGAACAGCGGGGGAAGCTGAGAGCTCAGAGCGGGAGGGGTGGTCACAAACTTGCTGCAAAGGGCTGCCTGAGCCAGCCTTGGAGGGGGAGGGTGTTGCCAGTGAAGTGTGAGGGCAGCCCAGTGGGAGGCAGGCAGCTGACAGGTGGGCGGGGCCAGATCACAGGGCCCCCTGAATGGGCTGACCCAGAGAAGGGCAGAGAGCCATTGCAAGGGCTGCATCAGATTTGGGTTTCTTTCTTTTTTTTTTTTTTTTTTTTAGTGTTTATTTATTTTTAGAGAGCATGAGTGGGGACGGAGGGGGAGAAAGAGAATCCCAAGCAGGCTCTGCTCTGTCAGCACAGAGCCCCACACGGGGTGGGGGCTCGATCTCATGAACTATGAGGTAATGGCCTGAGCCAAAATCAAGGGTCAGACACTTAACCAATGGAGCCATCCAGGAGCCCTGATTTGGGTTTCTTTTAATGAGGAGAGCCTCTGAGTCAGATTAAAGCCTTCCACGGCCCACCATGGCTTCAGCTGACTGAGGTCAGCAGGGGATGTGAGGCTTGTAGCAGGGAGACCAGGTGACTAGGTGACTTTCATTGCTGACCAGTGTTCGCACCTGTTGCTTACCACCAGGATTCTCAAGGAGTTGTACGGTAGGGGGTGCTATGGCCTGGGCTGGCTGCAGTGGCCAGAACCAGATGTCTTTGGGCCTGAGGAGCAAGCCACTTAAAGCCACACAGGATGTTGAGTCTGGATGAAGGAGAGCTCAGAGGGAGGCAAGAACAATGAGTCTTCGGGCATCTGAAGTCCCTCGGGTTGTGTCCCACCACCCTCGCTTTGTGTGGCCACGGGTGCTGGAAGTGGGGATTAAATGGGGCATCTGTAAGGTAGAAAGTGCTTTCCTCCTAACAAGCAGCTAGCAGCAGGTAGAGAAGGTCCTGCTGGCTATTCCTGTGGGGATGCAATCTGGAAGACAGAGCAACATAAGGTCTTGGCTCAGAGTCAGACAGCTGAGATCAAATCCTGGCTTCACTGTATTCTAACCGGCCAGTCCTAAACAAGGTTTTATTCTGTTTTGTTTTTCTTACCTGCAAGTGAGAATGGTAGTGAATTCCTCCCTCATAAGGGTTTCTGAGGATTAAATGAGGTGATTTGTATAAAATACTTAGTATGGCCCCTGGTAAATATCAATACATTTTAGGTTTTATCACTTTATTATTTATTATTATTAATATTTACACAAAGCTTCCTGGGTGACTCAGATGCATGGCCTGGTTTGCATACCTTAATGAACCTTAAGCTTCCTTATATTTTGGGGATCAAGAATGGAAAAAAAAACTCAAGGAGCTGGTATAAGACTATGGTGTTAAACCTACAAAATCTCTACATTCCAGAATAAATGACTGACAGCAAGTTAGAGGTTCTGTTTAGTGCATTTGTCGTGATGACCATTGGGCTTTTAAATTCTATTTTTACTTATAATGAAGATCACAAACATAATAAAAGTATTTTTAAATATTTTTTTTACTATTAAGGATTTACTCCTAACTTTTAAAAAACTATTAATTTCTTTGATTGAAGAATATGGTATCGAAAATTCCCAAATTAAAGAGCTAGAGTGAGGTAATTGTTTAAAGCAGATTGTTTGGATGTCCCAAAGAAGATGAAGGTTATTGGCCCTTTCCTATAGGACAGGAATGGATGTGGGCCAGGAGGGATGAAAGGGAATTATAGCATATTGTACATGTAAGTACCCAAATTAAGACCCTGGGTCTTAGACCCAGTCTTAAGACCACAAGTCTTGTGTGCTCATAAGTTACTTTTATGAGCCTATGTCATCTTGTTGGGTGTACCCGGGCCTCGTAAAGGAAGCCAAGGAGGATTGAGTCCCGTGGACAGCTGCAGGGGCTTGGCAGCCTTGGAGATTCCCCAAATTTGAAAGCTGCCCCTGTGGGAGCTCTGATGAGGGCCTTGGAGGCCACACCCAAGAAACTTGAACTCTCGGAACCCACCCAGCTCTTGCTCCCGGGAAGAGCTCCGAAGTGACTTCTGGCTGCAAGGAGATTCTAGGCCTCCCCACACTGCCTGGCAGGAAACGCGCTCCAAGATAGTACAGCTGGAGGGTGCAAGGCTAGGGTGGGAATAGATTCCTCTCCTCTCCTAATTGCAGAGAAAAGATATTCTTTTTTTTTTTTTTTTTAACAAAATTTATTGTCAAATTGGTTTCCATACAACACCCAGTGCTCATCCCGACAGGTGCCCTCCTCAATGCCCACCCTCCCCTCATCCACCCTCCCCTCCCTCCCACCCCCCCATCAACCCTCAGTTTATTCTCAGTTTTTAAGAGTATCTTATGATTTGGCTCCCTTCCTCCCTTTTTTTTTTTTCCTTCCCCTCCCCCATGGTCTTCTGTCAAGTTTCTCAGGATCCACATAAGAGTGAAAACATATGGTATCTGTCTTTCTCTGTATGACTTATTTCACTTGGCATAACACTCTCCAGTTCCGTCCACGTTGTTACAAAAGGCCACATTTCATTCTTTCTCATTGCCAAGTAGTATTCCATTGT
Organism: Panthera onca; assembly: GCF_046562875.1. NCBI lineage: Eukaryota > Metazoa > Chordata > Mammalia > Carnivora > Felidae > Panthera > Panthera onca. The sequence goes on from NC_138344.1 coordinate 51,982,817, forward strand.
GTATATAAACCACAATTTCTTTTTAAGTGCTAGGCCCAGGGTATAAGAGAAAAGGGAAGAGAACAGGAAGCAAGGAGAGGAGGCAAGAACACCACCAGCAGAAGGAATTTGGGGGTGCAGTGCGGTCACTGGGTGCACTGTATGCTGGCAGTTCCTAAAGCCCATTTGCTTTCCTCGGCCATCAGTAATTTCCACCCACAGAGGGCTCTCTATGTGGGCACTTTCACTGCAAGAGCCACTTCCTGTGTTGTCTTGTCACCTCATTCAGGCCCTGGGAGCAGCAGGAAGGTGGGGCTTGGGAGGCTGTGCTATCCAGAGCTTAGCCCTTGTGGATCCCCCAACCCTTGGCTGCTCAGGACAAGCTTCCCCAGGCCCTGCAGTATGGGCAGCTGGGTCTGAGAGGCTGTGATCCTGGGATCTCCGCTGCCTTTCTCCCAGCCACATGAGGCTATGCTCAGCTAGAGCCCAAGCCTCACACACACTGGCTGTGATGAAAGTTAAAACCCTAACACCCCTCACCCCAGGTACTGCAGGGTTCCTCTCGCAGTATAGGCCGGCCTGTGTACTTGTAAGTACACTTATCAGACGCTGCTTGAGGGGTGCTGCACTGGTCTTAGACAGATTTCCCTAAAATATGCCTTTGATCTTACCCTCTTGCTTCCCACAGCTCAGTCTGGCCTACAGGCTGAAGTCCTCACTCTATACCAGGCATACCTCTCCTTTGGTGCGGAGATAGGCCTTCACCTGCATGCCCTCCGTCCCCTCCCCTTCACCTGGTCAGCTCTCACTCATCCTTGAAGATCAGCTCAGATGTTACCAGAATGGGTTGATTGCCCCTCCCATGGGCCTGCCTGTACCTCAGCACTTCTCACTCCATTGTGAGTCCTCATCGTCTTGTCTGCCGAGATCCTCGGAAAAACTTGCTATCCAGCAATGTCAAGCTTCTTAGACCTAGTGCAGCAAGGGAGAACCCCAAGTTGACAAAATCTCCATAACATCTCAAAATGAAGAAATCAGGGAAGGATACTTGGAGAGTTTTGGGGTCCAAGCTGGGTGATTTTAAGGTGGGTCTCTCCAGGTAGGAGACTGGTTATAACATTGATAGCTTTGGGTTGGTGAGCCCCACAAAGTAAGAGTCTTGAAGTGAGTATTGTTGAGCAAGCTGTTAGTCTTGATAAATAAGTTGTTGAGTTGGTTTACAGTCTTATCTTGCAGGCGCAGGTATTTCCTGAAGCATGCAGCTAGGTTGTTTTTACTTGGTGTCAGTATTGTCGAACATAGCCCGGGGAAAGTCTTCCTGGTCTCAGAATTGTTTAACACAGGGGTAGGGAATTAGTTTTGTGTCAGTTCTTATGGCCAAGTCTTTTGAACTGAGCTCCAGGAGAGCAGAGACCAAAATATAGTCTTTGTGCAAACCCTGATCAATGCCTGTTAACACAGCACCTGGACGTCATAAGCACACAGCTAATGCTTGTTGAATCCATGAGTGCATGAGTGTGGCCTCATCAGTGGCCCTAGGACCTTCTTGGGCAGCACCCTGCTCTGGAAAGAAGCAGCCACAGGAGAATGTGTCTAAGAAAATGCTGCCTGACCCTGGCTGCTCCGGGTGGGGTCCAGTGATTAGCATTGGTATGACCTCAGATTTTGTGAGAACTGTGGTTCTCAACACCCCCCCTCAGTGCAAATTAACCTGCATCACAGTGGCTGGGGAGCAGTTGGTGTCTGAGAAGCAGTTGGAGCATCCAGCCTGCTTGTGGGAGGCGCTCCAAGTGCTGTTCTACAGCTACTCACGGAGCACTTCCTGCATGCCAACAGGCACACAGCCCTGCAGATCCAGCGCGGAGGCCTTCTGAATTTCCTGCTCTGGAGGGTGCATAAACACACATCTCAAGGACACTGAGACTGTCAAAAATGACCTTTTTTCCCCTCAGTATAGGAGAAATATTTCTATGCTTGAATCCACATATAGCGAGGCATGTGTCCGTGTGTGTTCAAGGAGGCTCCGTCCCCCCTCCACCCCCCCCCATCCAGCTTTAAGCATCTGATTGACTTCCCCTGACAGAAGTCATAATAACAATGCTCTTCCTGTCCTTTTCTGTGGACAGATCCTGACGGCGAGCGGCGATGGCACATGTGCCCTGTGGGACGTGGAGAGCGGACAGCTGCTGCAGAGCTTCCATGGGCACGGGGCCGATGTGCTCTGCTTGGACCTGGCCCCCTCAGAAACAGGCAACACCTTCGTGTCTGGGGTAAACACCCAAGGAAAATCCCTAGGGGCCCTTTTCTCCATGGGAGGCTTATGCTGGCAATTTTGGGGACTGGATCAGACACTTCTCTAGAAGGGGCTGCAGGAATTGTCCTCAGCTCACTTCCACACCCCCGACTCCCACAGCACTGGCATTGCTTGGGGGGCAGTGACAGTGCTGGACTGTGAGGGTCTCCTGCTGCCGACAGTCAGTCTACAGAGGGATCTGGAATGTTCTCCTAGATGAGCAGTAGGTGGAAGAGTTGACCATGTGTTATACATATGTCAGGGGCGAATAAGAACAGAGAACTGAGCAGGCGAACCTGCCTCAGGTCCTGCCTCACTTTAGTCAGGACACTGGTGAGAGAGGACAGTGCTGGACACACCACTGCATGGTGTTTGTAGCTGGAAGACATAAGGGCCCTTTGCTCCAAGCTGCCCATGTGTTAGCGTGGGGCATCAGGTAAGGGCTGTGAGGCCTGTAATCGGCAGGGACCCCATTTTCTTTTTGGGTATTTGGCCCCAACTGTGTATGTTTCATTTCTGTGCCTTTAAATAACTATATTTATCCCTCCTCAACTACACTGTCTTTTCAAATTGTTGTATCCCTGTAGATTATATTGTCTCAGGGCAGTAAACTCCCTCTAGTTTAGTGTCCTCAAAAGATTGGAAGACACTCCTGATTGCTTTGCCCACATTCTCATTAAAGATAATCAGAGTGCTGAATCCCCACAGTGGGTATTCCTGAGATGCCAGTTCTGGTACTTGATCACACTCTTTTCTCTGAGTTGAAACCAGCAACTTAAATACCAACTTTAAGCCATTACTTCTTATTATTTGGCCATTGACAGTCTACATTGTACTACCCAAGCTTGATAGCAGGGTTGCTCTGCAGGAATTTGTCAAATGCTCCTAGAACCATGATAGTATAATGTGAAAACCTCATGTTTATGAATCTCTGGTCATGTTGGCAACCCAGAGAGGGTGTTTACAGGTATTGAGGCAGAAGCCCAGGATGGTGAGTTGCTAGAGATACCCAACTAACTGCTGGCGAGGTCATGACTCCAGCAGCATGCTGCAGAGGTATAGACGGCCCAGCTCCACCTTTGCTCAGGGCTGCCCCATACACCTGAGATGAAGCTGGGCAGTCCCACTGTGCACCCACTGTATGCCTGCCCTCCCCCTGGGCTGAGAGGCAGAGATAAAGAGGAAGGAGGAAGGGGAAAACAGAACAAAGAGAGAAATGCCCAGGAGGAAAGCAGGAAGGAGGCTCTGGAGGGTTTACACCAACTTGGGAAGGTGCGAAAGAAGAAAACATGCTGAAAGAGAAATGTGGGTGCCTTCCGTTGCTCCCCCCACACTCTCAAGACCTGGTTCTGGCTTTCTAAGGGCTTATCAGTTGAGGAAAGCTAATCTCAGAAAAGCATGTTGTCAGCCATTTACCAATGGAAAGGAAATGGCTCTGTTACATAACAGGAACTCATGCCCATCTGTAGACAGTCCTTGCAGTGGCCATAACTCTGGATAACTTTGCATTTGTAGGGATGTGACAAGAAAGCCATGGTGTGGGACATGCGCTCTGGCCAGTGCGTGCAGGCCTTTGAAACACACGAATCCGACATCAACAGTGTCCGGTCAGTGAGTAGAATGTTCACATAACTTCTCTGTTCTGCTGGTAATCCCTGGCCTGGGGTTCCTGCTCAGCCCAGGAACCACCTCCAGACTCAGTTTACCTGGCTGAGAGAGGTCTCTCCAGCAAGAATGGCTGATTTGTGGTGGCACTGAACAGCGTGCCAGATCTCTTGGATATTTTTAATTTAATGGCAGTAGGAGCACTTGATATTATCCTCCCTAAACAGTCAGTATTTCTCATTCATTTATTCAGCAAATATTTATTGAGACTTACATGCTAGACATTGTTCCAGAGACAAGGTCTCTACTTCCCTGCAGGAGGCAAGACAAATACAAATAAACAAATGTACAACTTAATTTAAGGTAGTGATAAGTGTGTTATGAGAAAAGTAAACTAGGCAGATGGGATGGGATGGGTTATTACTTAGGATGATCAGGGAAGACCTCTCTGAGAAAGTGATGTTTGAAAGAGCCAAGGCTTGAGCTGGGGTGGTAAGATGAGATGTGGAGGACTTAACCACAGGCCAGGTAGGGGGTGGCTGACATTGCCTCTGTTTTGCCTTTAAGAGATCACTCTGGCTGCTGTTTGGAGAAGAGATTGTAGGGAAGCAAGAATGGAAGTACTACAGCCAATTAGAAAGTTGTTGTGTGAGTTCAAGAAAGAGGTGATGGTGGCTGGAAGTAAAGAAGACATTGTGGAGACAGAAAGGTCCAGAATTGTGACATTTCTGAGATTTTACCCTAGCTGCAAGCTATCAGTTTAGGCTGCCACAGTGTCCAGCATGCTGGTAGAAGACATGAGACTCCTGAGTGCAAGATTAAGGACGGTTTATTATTACTCCTAGCAATGGCATCAGCCAGGGTATCAGCATTTTTGATGCTGGTTTCCTGAGCCCCAATTCCACAGGGTGAAATGGAGAGGGCCAGATGACACCTGCACAGGCCAGGGGTTGCATTACAGGAGAAGAACCCTGAGCTTGGGAACCCAAACCTTTTATAAGGGTCAGTAAGCAGTGATCCATTTACTAAGACAGGGAAGACTGGAGGAAGTGCAGGTATGAGTCAGTCATTGCACATGGATGATGGAGCTCTGTTTGGGGATATTTACAATTGAGATGCCTGTATACAATGAAGTGGAGACATTGAGTAGGTAGGGATCTATGAACTGGATCCCAAGAGAGAGGTGAGGACTTGACATGTAAATTTGGAAGATGGCACTGTCAAGACGGTATTTGAAATATAATCACCCAAGAATCTTCATTATACTTAGTGAGAAAGCACTAGACTTGTTCTCCTTAAAAGCAAGAACAAGATAACAGTGCTTATTTACGTGAGCAATAGAAATGTTTGCAAGAATTTTCTAGCTCTTTGCCCTCAACTATAAGATAGAGATAAAGGGGAAAGACACTTACTTTTGGCAAATGTGCAGTAATTACCTATAAAATCATAGAAATCTAATACAGATAGTAAATGAAGTTGGTAAGATGCAGGATAGAATATAAAGCCACAAAATAAATTGAATCGTTACATATTCACAAAATAAAGCTTTAAAATGCACATTCTCTCACCCATGCTGTTCCCCCTACCCTGACATCTCTTCCTCTAATATCCATTAGGTCTCAATTTAAACTTCCTTCTCCCCAGGAAGGCTGATTACTGAGAAGGCAATGAGTGTAACATTAATAACCATCATTTGCTGAATGCTTTTTATTTGGCACCATGCTCATTTCTTTGCCTATACTATCTTATTGAATCTCCACAACAGGGAATATGCATTATCATCCTCACTTTTCAAATGAGGAAACTGAGGCTGGGCGAGATGAAGTCCTTTGCCAGAGGTATCACATGTAGCAAGGGATCATTGCATAGATCTGAGCAAGGCTCTGGGTATCTGATTCCAGCATCTGTGTGGATAATCACTTTCTTATCTCTGAGCTGACCCAAGTCCCAGGAATGAGGTGTGTGATCAATGGAAACTACGGTTACAGGGGGCCTGTTCTGTGTTCACTGCCTGGTGCAGACACACGTATTATCTCAGTTACTCCTCACCCACACTGTGCAAGGCCATTGTCACTGTTCCCTACTTATAGGGAAGAAAACTAGAGGTCAGTAGGCCAGCCAGATGAGCTTCCCTTTCTGGCCTCTGTAAAGAGTGGTCCTTGTGTCCCTAGAAGTGGAGATTCTGATTCCAATTCCATGGGCTTCACATGGAACAACCTTTCAGATGATTTCCAGATGATTCTGATGGACATTCAGAATTGGGAATCACCAGGGGTGCCTGGGTGGCTCAGTCGGTTGGGCGTCCAACTTTGGCTCAGGCCATGATCTCACTGTCCATGAGTTTGAGCCCCGCGTCCAGCTCTGTGCTGACAGCTCGGAGCCTGGAGCCTGCTTTGGATTCTGTGTCTCCCTCTCTCTCTCTAGACCTTCCCCGCTCGCACGCTGTCTCTCCCTCTCTAAAAATAAGATAAAAAAAAAAAAAAAGAATTGGGAATCACCACTCTAAATAAAGTGCTTTCTACTCAAACTTTGTCTCTACAGATACTACCCAAGTGGAGATGCCTTTGCTTCAGGATCAGATGATGCTACGGTATGTTTCCAAGTTAGAGAGCTTTTCCTATCTGAGAGAGAGATGCAGTGGTTTAATTTTATTTTTCAAAAAAACTTTTTTTTATTACAGTAGTAATGTGAATTCATTGAGGAAAAGTTGGAAGGGGGATTCAAATATCTTAATCTCCTAACCCAAGAAAAATCACAGTTGGGTGAATTCCTTTCTGTCTTTCTTATTTTTTAACAAAGTGCTTTATAATTTGCTTTTTTTCATTTAGCAATAGACTGTGAACACTTTCGTGTCTCAGTAATTAACTTTTCTACATTATATTTTCTTAGTGATTGAATAGTATTCCATGTTATGGACATGCTATAATGTACTTAACTAGTCAATTTTTGGACATTTAGGTCTTTCAGGGATTTTGTTTTCTGTTAAAAAACGCTGCTATAAGTAAATATTTTTGGTATTTATTATTTCCTTAGAATTAACTCCCAGACATGAACTTGCTAAGTCAAAAATAGACCTACTTTTAAGGCTTTTGATACTAACTGTCAAGTTATGTTGACCTATTTTTCTAGAGAAAAAAGTTGCCTTTGGTGCCCTCAAAACATGTAATATCTTATTATATTATAGTGAGTTTCATCTTAATTTGGTCCTATGGAAGAAAGTACAAAGGGGTAGATTGAATGTTTTAATAATAATAAAGATTTAAAACTTCTGTATGCCAAAAAATGTGTAACAAATTATAAGGGCATACATCTAGGAAAAATTCTTGCCACCTATATGACAGACCAAATTGAAATCTATTAGATATAAATGGGGTTGCATAATCAGTAAGATAATACCCTAATTTTAAAAAAAAGAGGATACAATGCAGACTGTTTACAAAGCAGTAAATCCGACATGGCAAGCACCTGAAAACGTTTTCAGACCACCTGTAACCTAATACATGCAAGTTTAAGTGATCATTGCTCATTTGGATTAGCAGTGAAATGCTGCATCGTGGAGGTGATGTAGTAAAGGAGCCTGGAGTTAGGACCATTGGTACCACCCTTACAGAGGACAGTTTTGCCATACAAATCAAGAGCTTTTGTAACATCTCTACCCTTTGATCTGGTCATACTATTTCTTGGAAACAGTTTTATTCTAAAGACTCTATTCCTTAACTATTGTAAGGGAAACATCAGAGATGTGCATAAAGATTTTTACAGAAGAATGATCATCAAGGGGCACCTGGGTAGCTCAGTTGGTTAAGCATCCAACTGTTGATTTCTGCTCAGGTCATGATCTCACAGTTTGTGAGTTTGAACCCCACATGGGGCTCCTTGTTAACAATGCAGAGCCTGCTTGGGATTCTCCCTGCCTCTCCCCTGCTCGTGCATTCTCTCTCCACCTCTCTCTCTCTTTCTATCAAAAATAAGAAACTTAAAAAAAAAAGAATGGTCATTAACCTTTTATTTATAAAAGAGAAAAATTAGATAACAATCAAAAGGCATGGCTAAACATATTCTGATATATCCACATGAGGAATATGCAACAACCATGTTAGTCATGTGGTTTTGAAGATTATTTAATGATATGAGAAAAAAAACTCATAACCTAATGTTAATAGAATTATGAGATATCCATTCCATTTAAATACACACACAAAATGGAAATAAGACTGAAGGAAATAGCCTAGATGTTAGTAAATACTTTCAGGATTTGGGGTGGTTTTTATTTCCTTCTTTAGGCATTTCTGCATTTTTCTGTATTTTCTACAATAAATATGTATCTTTTATCAGAAAAAAAGAAGGGTTTAATTTTTGCTTTTGTACCCCAAAAGTCTTCTGTATTTGCTGTTTCTTTGAATCTGTACTGATCCATGCAGATTATTAGGAATCAGAATTAAGGGAGAAACTACTAGGGGAGAAAACTGGAGATATATCCCTTATCCCTCAAACTACACAAGCCACCATCACCTGCATATAGCCTTGTGGTCATCTCTTCACCAACCCAGAGCCAGAAATAAGTGCTTCTTTATCTTCTTTGTCACACCAGTGTCGCCTCTACGACCTCCGGGCAGACAGGGAGGTCGCCATCTATTCCAAAGAGAGTATCATATTTGGAGCATCCAGTGTGGACTTCTCCCTCAGTGGTAAGATTTTATTTCAGAAACATTCCTGGGACTGTAAGACAGGACCTAAATGAAACCCAGCTCTCGATCCAGCTTTCAGCTGAACTTCCTATGAACCAGTGTGTTAAGCAATCTACATCTGCACCAGTTTTCTTCCACGACCCCCCACCCCACCTCACCCTACCTGAAGTGGCCTCCCCTATCCTGTTCATTTTAAGGGAGATGAAGGCTATGCCCACCTAATGCTGTTCTTTGAGACAATGCTGTATGAAACTTCCTATCTGTAGTGCCTTTAATTAGTCATTTCCTCCTCGGCCTTCCATTCTCCCCTTCATACCTTCAGAGGTGGAGGGGGTGAAGCAGCAGTCCCCTTTCTCAATGCCCCGAAGCTCATGGCTCCTCTGACCTCACTGCTGGGGAGGCTGCTAGTGAAAGAGCAGCACTGATAGGACCATTCAGTTTCCCCAGACACAGCCCCCATTCTGCATCCATGCTTTTATGCGTGCAAGCTGCTTTGCTGCCTACGGTATCTTTTGCCTCCCTTCTCTGCCTGGTGAACTCCTACTTAGCCCTCATGAGCCAACTCATGTCCTTCCTCTTCAGTGCCCTCCTTGATCCCCCTTCCTCCATGGTCACACAGCACTTCACACACAGCTAAGCACTTCCATTACAGCCCTTATCACCTAGTGCTACCATGTGTTTAATTTAGGTGTTTGCCTGCCTGCCTGCCTGCCTGCCTGCCTACCACCACCACCACCATCCACAAGGGACAGCAACTTCTCTGAATCCCCAGGGCAAAGCACAGTGCCTGGCACATAGCAGGCACTAAATCACTGTTGAATGAATGAATGGGCAAGTGACTGCTTGAGTGAGTCAGTGAAAGTCATGAAAAGAAAAACAAAGGGAGGAACTGGTTCAGTAAACATCATGTCCTTCTACTTTGAGGTCGCCTGCTGTTTGCTGGATACAATGATTATACCATCAATGTCTGGGATGTTCTCAAGGGGTCCAGAGTCTCCATCCTGTTTGGACATGAAAACCGCGTTAGCACTCTACGAGTTTCCCCCGATGGGACTGCTTTCTGCTCAGGGTCATGGGATCATACCCTAAGAGTAAGAGAGCAGCTCTTCTGTTTTACTGTGTGTGTGAGAGGAGAAGTGATTGGCCTTCTTAAAGCAGAGACTGAGGGCAATGTAGGCTGGGCTGTGTCAGCCGGAAAGAGCTCTAACTTCAGCTCTATGGCCACAGAAGGGATGAGTTGCCTGGGGAGATAGTGAATTCCCCCTCAATGCAAGTGTTCAGGCATAGATTAAACTGTGTATCAGCATGTAACTGAGGTAATAATTGAGGTAGGTGATCCAAAAGATTCCCTTTGATCCTACAAGTAGGATTCTTCTGATTCTAGCCTTTGGCAAACCACAGAGTGCCCCCAATAGTTCAGGGTTCTTATCCCACGGTGACATAGCCCTGTGAGACCCACAGGGGGGCTTTAGGGGACCCATGAAGCTCCTGAAATTATATGTCATATTTCATGTGTGTCCGTTTTTCTGGTAAAAGTGTCCTCTTGGCTTTCATCAGATTCTCAAAGAGCTCTATGATTTTGTTGGATGTTGGCTCCCCAGAAATATCTCCAAAATAGCCTGTTCATAATGCAAAACTAAATTTAGGGGACAAAGCACAAACGTGACAATCTTAGTGGCAGTCTTAGAAGGGGATAACAAAGACAGATGTTTATGAGGTGCGGGGCTGGGGAGTCTGGTTTAAGACCAGATGCAGGGATTTAATTAGGATTGGACAAATTTGTGGCATAATAGTTTAAAGATTGCTGGACACAGTGTTGGGGGAGGAAGAGGATTTTGAAGACAGTCTTGAAAAGTAACCAATCATTTTTGATGCTCTGTGTTGGCCTGAGAGAGGTCTTCTCTAAAGAGAGTAGTCGAGTCATCTACTCTTAGGATAAATACATTAAAGGATTTTTGTGAAGTTCCTAAAAACAACAAAGTTTTCTGTGACTTTATCTTCCTGGGCAAGTTTCCTAAATTAGTAGTCATGTTAATGTACTCAGTGTGGGTACAGATGGTTTTGGTACTTAGCCTAAGAGTTATAAGTCCCTAATAAGAAAGCACAGATGCCCTTCAGATGATTAACTAAGTGGGGCTGGGGGAATAGGTCCAAAGAAGTACCTTTGAGTTACCAGGAGTAAGGTGTAATCCATCCAAGACATGTGAGTGCTTTATTTTGGATGTGGGGTGTGAGTGTGTGTGTGTGTGTTTAATGTTGATTTTCTCTCTTTAAACTCCAGTTTTGTAAGTCATTAACTACTAAGGGACTACAAATTATCTGTTTGTGTTCGTGTCTTTGCAGGTCTGGGCTTAATCGTCTCTTCACAATGCACACCTGAGAGTAGAATTTGAAATCATCATATGTAAACAGATCTTTCTTCTAGAGGATCTGAGGGCTACTGCAACTTAGCTTAAAGGAGCAACTCTATGGCTGAAGTTCACTCAGCGTCCCCAATATTACCATTAAAACTACCACCCTTGGAAAGATACTGGTGTGAGCCTCCAGCACTAGGACACCTTCAAGTACAGTGTTTTGCATTTTGAACACTTTTTAAAATTTATCCATTTTTAAGGTTATTCTAGTTATATAGTCTCATCTCATTCTATTACCAACAGGATTCAGCATTTAATATATCCTGTAGTACTTCCTTAAATGAAATTTCTTTTCAGAGCACTTTAAAATCTGATTCCTCTCAGTGTGCACTGTCTTTGGAACCTTCCTCTAGAAGTGCTGATCTTAATGCACTACATGAGGCAGACTGTGCTGACTAGTCTGTGATAGAAGATTCCAATTCCAAATGTAATTGGAAAATAATCACTTTTTTTAAAGTTTATTTATTTATTTTGAGAGAGAGTATATGTGCATGCGTGGGGGAAAGGCAAAGAGAGAGGGAGAGAGAGAGAATCCCAAGCAGACTCTGTGCTGTCAGCGCAGACCCCAATGCAGGGCTCGATCTCACGAACCTGTGAGATCGTGACCTGAGCCGAAATCAAGAGTTGGATGCTTAACCTACTGAGCTACCCAGGTGCCCCTGGACATAATCACTTTGTAAAAATTTTTTTATTGTAATAATTTCTTTTTCAGTCTGGTAGTGTCTTTTTCAGATCAAACATTTCCATCTCTGTGAACAGTTCTAAATGAAGGAGAGATAGGCATTGAGTGGACAGGATGTTTGATTTATGAATTCTGTGATGATGCAATCACTTGGACAGGATATTTCCTGTCATTGAAGAGTAAAGCTGAATGCTGTTTGTGACACAAATGCTTCTCAGAGCAACCAGAACCTTTCTGTGCAGGAACACAAGACCGCAAACTTATTTAAAAACCTGTTAGTAATAGTAGATGTTCTAGAATTAATAGCATCCACTCAGGCTAAAGTAGATCATATCCATATAAAGTATATTCATATTTATTGCATTGAAAAAGTAATTACATATGCAAATTAACTGATAGGTCTTGAGTAATAATGTCTTTGCTGCTCTTATATTGAGAAAAAATAACATAAAAAATACCTTGTCTTTATTTGAAATTCAGCATTTCCTTCTGGAAGACACCAAGAATTTTTGTTATGGGATCCCTTTGTCCTTTTTTGTTTTTAAGGTGTTGAGGGCTCTTCTTTCATTCATAAACATGACCTGCATTACTTAATCAAACAGAAGGTCACCTCACACACCAAAAATCATTCCCGGTGGAGGCCTGCCCTGGGGGTGGTCTGGGGTCCTGTGGTGCCCTTGGGCTTGTGTGCTGAGGGCCCTTGGTCATCCAGTCTCCTCTCTTGGCCCTGCTCCAGCCTGGCCCTTCTCCTAGTAGTAGTTCTGGCCCTGCTGTTCAGAGAGGCCCTCCGAGAGCTGGAGCAGGGCATGGCCATCAGACAGGTCTGGCCCTGGGCTTCCTGCAAACATCAGGGTGTATGCCAGGCCCGCCCTCAAAGCTACTGGTTTAGGTATCATAATGGGCCAGTCAAAAATAAGCTAGGCTAGCTTTTCCATTAATTATTTTTAAGTAAATATAATGGTTAGATTCAGTCATTTGCCAAGCAAACATTTTACTGAGGGTTTTACTACACAGCAGGCCTTGGGGTAGAGAGAGAAATGTACAAGGCCCCTGCTTGACTCCAAAGAGCCCAGAATGAGCCACCTTCTCTCCCCTTGCCCAGTGGAATCCAGTCTGGGCAAGGGCTCAGGGAAATGGGCCTAGCCAGCTCCTGCCAGCTGATTAAGGGTCAGGCCCCTGAGTGTGTCTCACAGAATTCCCAAGCTGCACTCCCAGAACATCCCAGAGTTTGTTCCTGGTCTCCTAGTTATAGCATCCCCTTCCCTCTCTCCTACAGACACTTTAGTGTCTCTGCACTCTGACCTGGACCTCCTAGAAGTGAAGGAATACAGGACAAAAGAAAAGTCACCTAGACTATGGGGAGGCAAATTCAAGGTTATGTTTGGAGAGGCAGAGAGCATCTTCAGTATATGTGCAAAAATGGCCCATAACTTTCCAATCAAAAAAGCTTTGGGGAAAAAAAAAATGATGAACGTATTCCCTAGAACACTCACTTACCCACGTTGGCAGTAAACCACCGCCCACCGTAAGTATTTGATTTCACAGTGGGTGTTGTTTAGTATTTATTAATGAAATACTTGGTTTGGAATATACCACACCATGTGGGGACTCCAGGGTAACTCCGGTAATAAATTGTATTTTGCATATTGAAAATAAGGCTGAGTGGAGTTTTTTAATCAGTTTTTCTTCTCTTTCCTTTTTTTTTTTTTAAAGGATTTGGGGGCAAGCTACCAAACCAATTGTGGTGAAGGGTCCATATGAATGTACCCTTGGGTGTGCACAGCTAGAGAATGGTTAGGCAAAAAGGGTGGGTCAGGTAAGGAGGGGGTGTGGTGATGGACATTTATGGGAAATACCTGTGAACTGAAATCAAGGCAGTTGCTTTGGCGCTGCCGGCCTCGCAGAAGTGGGGCCCAGCTGCCAGCCCTCTTCTGGAATGAGCTAGAGACCAGAGGCAGGCGCTCCCTATCTACTTCCCTCTTTCACCCCTGGACCTCCTCCACACCTTCCCTAGATTACAAGTGGCTTAAAGGCAGCAAAATGTCATAAAGGTGTTTGTGCCCCGGACTCTCACGGTTACTTGGCCAGCTGACTGGAAGGTGGCACCACTGACACCAGGACCCATCTGTAAGTTAGATGGGGATAGCATGGTGACAAAGGGTGTGCACCTAGGTTCAGACCCAGCTGTACCTCTATCATAGGATACATGATACCTGAATTTCTCAGCCTCAGTTTCCTCATGTGTAGAATGGGAGAACACTAAAATATGTAAAGCACCTACCTCAGCCTTTGGCGCATCTTTAACAACAGTTCCCTGTTTCCTCCATCTGTCCACCATCCTTCCTGCCCCACCACCCCTTCCTACCCCCCCCCTTCTCTTTTTCCCATGCCTACCCCCTGCCTCCATCTCCTCTGGTCCTCACTATTTCCCTTCCCTTGCTTTTTCTTCACTTCAGCCCTCCCCCCATTTCCTCCCCCTCCTTAAGCAGCCCCCAATCATGTATCAAAGTAGTAATTATCATCCAGTAGAGATTCATCTGGGCCAGTGGTTCTTAAGGTATTTGGTCTTAATGATCCCTCTACATTCTTAAAAATTATTGAGTTTTGGTTATGTGGATTATATCTATTGTATCTATTATCATATTAGAAATTAAAACTGAGAAAATTGTAAAACACAAGAATACAGAAGCCCATATTCCATTGGTGATGCTTTTACCAGATAACAGTAGCCTCTGGATAACTCCCCAGAGAATGGGAGTCTTAAAAGACACAAATACAAAAAAAGAGTATAATTATGAAAATAGTTTGGACCTTGGGGGGCCTCCTGAAAGGGTCTCAGGATTGGGCCTATACTTTGAAACAGCTGATGGGGCTAATGATCCCTTCTCAAGAACCACTGTGTGAGAACTCCCCCTGAGGGCAGTAAGGCCCTCACAGGAGCTTGGGAAAAAAGGAGGGTGGGGATGAGGATCATTGAAAGGAACTGGAGGAGAGGTCCTCAAAGGAGGTTCCAAAGGGGCACAGAGAGGCAGTTGGGAAAGGCTAGAGGCCAACCGGGGCCTGTGGAATGCTAAAAATCTTTTCAGATGAGGGCCACTTAGGATCCTGGGGTAATCCCAGTAGATAGGTTAAGTTAACTGGGGTTGGAGTTGGGGCCCGTATTGCTGCCAGCTGACTTTCTCCCAAGCCCTATAGAGCTCGCTGAGCAGGGAGGTGTAGATCTGCATTTCCCAAATCTGCCTGCTGAGAAAAACCATGCAGGTCAATAGCAGGTTAAAAATATGGGTCCTATCTGATTCTGTGTCTCCCTCTCTCTCTGACCCTCCCCCGTTCATGCTCTGTCTCTCTCTGTCCCAAAAATAAATAAAAAACGTTGAAAAAAAATTAAAAAAAAAAAAAAAAATGGGTCCTAAAACTATAGATATAGTTTCTGGAGATCTGGACTGGGAAGGACTGCACAGGGCCAGGGATTCTGATGAGGCAAGTCGGGGGAAAGCTCTCAGTGAATCTTTTTGTCTCTGTGGATCCTTTCCAAGAACATGAGGCTAAACCACTCACCCTTTCACCCGTGATAGGAGAAAATCAAGTCACTCTTTAAAGCATAGCACAGACCCTTCATTCTCTAGATGGGACGTGGCTGGAGCTAGGCTGGCCTTCAGGACTGATCAGTCTCCAGAGTAGGCTGACTCACAGCCATTTCTGGTGAAAAAAATGAAATTAGTATGTTTGTGTCATTGTATAAAGGATGCAGACCCTCTAGTGAGGAGATGGGCTCAGGAATGATGCTCTAGTTAATTTAACTGCATAAATAAATACGAACAACTAAATATAAGTATGGTATGAACATTTATGCAAAGGTGGTGACAATTGAAAATGCATCTTTGAACCAAATACATCACTGGTGAATACTTAACCTTATTGTAAACCAGGAACCATGAACCAGAGGTCAACCCATCTGTGCTCCCCAGTAACAGGCATCTTCACACCCCTAGGTCTGTACCCAAGAGAAATGAAGACCTGCCCACACAGAAACTTGAACACAAATGTGCACAGTAGCCCAAAGTGGAACATCTCAAATGTTCAACAACTGAGGTATGGATGAACAAACTGCGGCATATCAATATGATGGGATATTACTTGGCCATAAAAAGGAATGAAGGGCTGATTCATGCCACAACATGGATAAACCTTGAAAACATTATGCTAAGCAAAAGAAGCCAGACATAAAGGACCATGCCGTATATGAGTCCATTTATATGAAATATTCAGAATAGGTAAATCCACAGAGACAGAAAATAGATTGGTGGCCACTTAGGGCTCGGGTTGGGATGAATGGGTAGGGACTGCCAATGGGTATAGGATTTCCTTTGAGGTAAGGGAATTAGATAGTGATGTCTGCACAACTCTGGGAATATACTAAAAACCACTGAATTATATACTTTGAAAAGGGTGGACTTTATGGTATGTGAATTATATCACAGTTAAGCTGTTAAAAAATATATGGAAAAAATAGGTAGTCTGTAGCTATTTTCAGTATTTACAAAACAAAACAAAACAAAGAAACCAGATAGGTAAGACTCACCAACACGTCACATTTTGATTTTTGGTTAAAAGTGGTTGGACGAGGGGCGTCTGGGTGGCTTGGTTGGGTGTCCGATTTCAGTTCAGGTCATGATCTCAAGGTCCGTGAGTTCGAGCCCCACGTTGGGTTCTGTGCTGTCAGTTCAGAGCCTGGAGCTTGCTTCGGATTCTGTGTCTCCTTCTCTTTCTGCCCCTCCCCCACTCATGCTCTGTTTCTATCAAAAAATGAATAAATGTTAAAAAAAATCAAAAGTGGTTGGACGAGTGAGCATGGGAAACCCTGGTTAGTTCATATTAACAATAAAAATTTCTCTGTAAAGAACTTTTCCCATGTGCCAGGCACTGTGCTAAGCACCTTGCATGCACCAACTCATGTAATCCTTGTAACAGCCATATGGTGCAGGTAGGTTATTATTTGCATTTTTTAGATGGGGAAATTGAGCGTAGGAGAGTTGAATAAGTTGCTCATGGCTGCATAGCTTCTAAGTGGCAGAGCCCGAATTTTAACCAAATTTGACTGCAAACTGCCTCCTTGCATCCTGTGGATCAGAAATTCTGTGTAGAGGTTAATTTGTTCATTTTCTGTTCGGTTCAACTGATAATTATTAGGAGTTAACCAATGGCAGGGCCAGAAGATTTACCACTCACCCCCAAGCTACTCCTAATCTAAGAAAAAACTGTGCTTGCTGCTAAAATATAATGTTCAAAAAGGTAAAATCATGGATCTCTGGCAAATCAAACATGATCACACATCAAAACATTTATTTAACTCAATGAGGGAACCCCTAAGATGTCAAAAACAGTTTGAATCAGAGCTTGATGTACAGAGATTTATACTCCCTTCTCACAAAATTCATTTGGCTCACTATAAATAAATCACTGACGTTGGTACACCAGGCACCCAGCAATACTGCTGGCCAGCTGAACCTTTGTAGGGAGAATTCTATTGTTGCCATACTCTCTTCCTGTTCCCATAGCCTCTTTGTTCACAGACCCTAGAGCAAGCACTGTCATGGCTAGGTAAAGAAGCTCTCTGACATCCACAGACCACAGAATTTTGTCTACCTGATTATTGAGTCTGCTCTGCAGTGGCTGCCCTTTTGGGGCGTTCATATGAGACATGAATATCTTCAGTCTGTACCCATCCAGAGGGATTCGGCCACATTATCTCTTTCCAAGATTTCCTTGTCACCAATCTTCCAATCCTGTTCTTTTCAAGGCCATGATCATCCAGCCAAATCATTCAGCAACTGCCCAAGAATCAATGTAGATCTGTACTCTGGCCATCTCTCACTCCAGACCTAGTGGACAATCAAATATCTGGCTTGAATCCCTGTCCACTGGGAGGATTTTCCTTTACCACTGTCTTCACAGTCACCCCTGAGTGGGGTTGTGATGCTACAGCTGTCCACTCTCATGTGGTACCAGCACATCATATAGACCCATCTGTAATGGGTCCCTCAGTCAACTGATCCTAAGCAATCCCTTGGAGGCCACAGGCATGGAATGAGGGAGGGGGCAAAGCAACAGGAGTTGGTGTTGTAGGACTCTGAGCCACCTGCTCATGCAATTTACTTGTACTTTATGGACCCCCCCCCCGAGTTCAGGCATATATATATTTACACATGATGACAGATTGCTGCTGTGTATGTCCAATGTATGTCTAGGTAGGTCAGACAACATTCACATGAGAGCTCAAGTTACATGGTCAGTACTGTGGTTAGCCATTCAACTTCTACCAAGGTCCAGTAGCAAGCCAGAACCTGCTTCTTGAAAGAGTAGCTACCTGCAGAAGAGGACATAGATTTGCTTTGAAAACCTAGAGGTCTGTGCTGTAATTCTCCTATTGGTGTTTGCTGGAGGCTACATACAGCATCCCTATTTGACACATTAAGTATCATGGGATCTATTGGATCATAAGACCCACGTGGTAGACCAGCTTGTACTATAGCCTGCATATGCTACAGAACCTTCTCTTGTCCTCCCCAATCCACTAGGCTGTATAGATGGGTTGAATTCACACTCATATGTGGTGTATGTTGCCTCCAAAATCCAAAAGGACCTACCAGGTGTCGTACCTCTTTTTTCTTGTAAGTGATACAAGATGCAGGAAACTCATCTTTCACCCTGAATGGGATATTTCAACATCCTCCAGACCACTGAACCCCCAGAATTTTCAATGAGGATACCAATTCTGGATCAGTCTGGGTCCAATCAGGAGAAAGAAGCCATACAGTATCATGAACAGAGAAAGGTTAATATAAGAAGTATTAACTAAAATATGGGATCGGAATAATGAGAAATTGACCAATAAAAAGTAAAGACAATTCTATGCAATATAAGAACGGTAGGTACCAGAAGCAGCCACTATCCTGGAGCTGAGTACTGAACCAATCCCACTATAGTGATAATTAAACCCTACTGTGATGGCTTCTTTCTTTGTTTCATCACTAGGGTTCTTGAGAACAGGGACCACGTGCTTTGTTCTCCATTACATCTCCTGTGCTAACAGGCTCTGAATGAACAAATACAGCCAGCATTGGCACTCCAGCAGCCTGCAGGAGACTTATCCTTTTTCCTGCCGCATATGCCAGATCCAAAGAAGGGTATCTCCAACATACACCTGGATGCTTCTGTCCAATCGGGAGATGCTGATAATCCTTGCAAGGGAGTCGTCAGTGGAGCGCTATGTGTAGCCTTCGTCAATTTCTTCTTAAAATGAGGAGGCAAAAATCTAGCCCAACTTCCCAGACTGTCCCCTCCGGGTTCTTAGTCCCCAGGCCCAGAGCTAAACAGTAAGCCCAAAGAAGTCTCACTCTGTTTCTGATCGCTCTGCGAACGCGTGCACACCACTGGGCCTGGCCTTTGGGACCAGAACAGGTGCACACGGGATTCCCATCAAAGCCTCCTCTCCAGACCTAGAAAAACAACTGCCCGGCGGAATCCCGGAGGGGCGTGCCGGCCCCTCCCTGGGCGGAGGCGCAGCCAGGCCTAGAAAACAGCGTCGGGTCGGGCCCCCGGCAGGGGTTAGGTCATGGCTGACGCGTTGAGGGAGCGCACGGCGCAGCTACTGACTGACTACCTGGAGTACTGCGCCCGGGAGCCCGGCAGCCCCGCGCGGACGCCGTCCACGCCCGAGGCCGCGGTGCTGCGCTACCTGGCCGCCCAGATACGGCAGCGCCACCAGCGTTTCTTGTCGGCTTACCGCGGCTACCGCGGAAACCGCGTGGAACTGGTGGCGCGGTTGGAGCGGGATTTACTCTCCAACCCCCAAACCCTCAGTTGGGGCCATGTGGTAGCGCTCTTGACCTTCGCGGGGACGCTGCTGGAGAGACCGCCGCCGGGGACCTACTTGAACCTGACGCCGGGCCAGCAACAGGAGCTGGAGTGGGAGACCAACGTTGGCCAGGACTGCCAGCACCTGGTGGCTTTGCTCTGCAATCGGCTCACCGGACGGCATCGGGCCTGGCTGGAGGCTCACGACGGCTGGGTGAGGCGGGGGGGAGGGGGGGGTACCTGGGGTGTGGGGACCGGGCAGGCGGCCAGGGACGCGCCCACGTGGCCAGCACCGGGAGGGACCGCACGGCGTCAGCCTGATGGGACGTTCCTTTCAGCACGACGAGGACATTTTGTGTAAAGTCCGGCTTTCTCCTCTCTTGGTGATGACAGATGGGTAGAAACCGCCCTTGCTAGCCGGCTGTCTTATTAGCTCATTATGAAGCAGCGGTGCACAAGCTGGTTTGCACACTTGGGCCTTACCCTTGCAGGGTCCTAGGGGTTTTAGGATGCGCCCGCGTTGGGTCTGGATGCTTTGCTCATATAGAGATCCCCAAACTGATAGAGTCAACAGTGGAGTGACCCTGGGCCAGGTGGATTCTTTCTCCTCTGCCTATTAAACCTTTGGAGAGACAGGCCCCACAGCGCTGCAGGTTGGAGAGCACCAGCCTAAAACGTTAAGAATGAAAAAGCATCCCGTGGCTGAGCTCCCAACACCTCTCGGGAGGAGCGGAGGCCAGGGGTGTTGAAGTGTATGCAGGCACCCAATGGTGGTATTGTCTCTGGATTCCTTAACTCTAATCCACTGCACCCAGCCCTTAATTGGATGATAACCAGGTGCTCTGGCTTTCAGCTGTAGGTCATTGATTTGTGGTGTGAGCTAGAGGGGCAGGACATTGCCTTGCAGCTCCTAAATCGATTTCATGATCAAGGAAAGCCCACCACCCTTCAGTAAGAGGGTAGCATGCCTCTCGATTTCTGAGCTAAACTGTTCCTCTCCTCTCTTTCTACTGAAGTTGAATCAAGGACTGCAGTGACCCAGGTTACAGAATAAATATAACCAAACTATTAAAACCAACAATTAAAACAAAATCCAAGAGGAGCGCCTGGGTTGCTCAGTCTGTTAAGAGGCTGACTTCTCCTCAGGTAATGATCTCACGGCTAGTGAGTTTGGGCCTTGCATCAAGTGAGTTCGGGCCTGGCATCAGTCTTTCTGCTGTCTGTACATAGCCCCTTCAGATCCTCTCTTTCCCTCTCTCTTTGCCCCTCCCCCCACTCTGTGTGTGTGTGTGTGTGTGTGTGTGTGTGTGTGTGTACGCGCATGTGTACACGCACGCGTGCGGGCGCTCAAAAATCCGGAGAGTTAAGGAAGACCCTGCAGGAAATTTAGCCTCCTGTTGGCAGTTGGCATCACCTGTGGTGGTGAATTGGATTCTATCTGTGGAGGAGAGGTAGTATCTGAATCAGAACCTTGACCTTAGATGAACAACTTGAGGTGTTAGTTCCTGCATTCTTACTGGTGTGTGTGCTGGTCTTCAACCATCCAAGCCTATGATCCCTAAGAAGCCCACCTGAGCCATTTGTCTTAAGGCATTTGGCCCCTGAGGACCCTCTGCACTTCAAGAGGAAACTGGGAGGAGGTCATTATTTTCATTTTGGCTAAATAACATTGACTAAGGAATAATCCTTTAACATCAAGAAGCTCCTATTCCCCCAACTGTGTAAAAGGGACATGCCCACACCTCTCCCCTACAGTTAAAATGCCACTATCTGGATTTCCATTCCTTTCCTCTCTCTTTCTCTGAATGGAGCTGCTTGCTTTATTGTCTTAGGTGATAGTTTTCAACCTAGTGATTTGCCAGTTTCCCAAGTGGCATCTGCCCTTTGCTCAGGAAAGAGCGTGATAGTCTACCTTCCTCTTAGGTTTTTTATTCTTTGAATTTTTTTTATTTTTATCTTTTTCATTTAAAATTCCAGTGTAATTAACATACGGTGTTAGATGCACATTAACTCAGATGTATACTATAGTGATTAAAATACGGAATGCTTCATGAATTTACGTGTCATCCTTGCCCAGAGGCCGTGCTAATCTTCCAGTTTTAATATAAGTGTTGCCAAAGCAAGCACTTTTTTAAAAAATTGAAGTATAGTTGACATACAATATTATATTAGTTTAAAGGTATATGACAGTGTGATTCAGCAATTACATTATGGAATTCTCAACATAAGTCTGTCACCATACAAAGCTATTAAATATTGACTGTATTCTCTGTGCTCTACCTTTCGTTCCTGTTTTGTTTAATTTTATAACTATTAATCCCCTTGACCTATTTTGCCTATTTCCCCACCCTGCTCCCCTCTCACAACCACCACTTTGTGTTCTGTGTTTATAAGTCTATTTCTGTGTTTGTTGAGTTCTTTTGTTCTTTAGATTGCACGTATAAATGAAATGATGTTTTTTGTCTTTTCTCTGACTTATTTCACCTAGCATAATGCCCTCTAGGCCTATCTATGTTGATGCGAATGGCAAGATCTCATTCTTTCTTATGGCTAAGTAATATTCCATTTTGTATACATACCACATTGCCTTTATCCATTCATTTGTCGATGGACACTGGAGTCCTTCTGTAGTTTGGCTATTGTAAATACTGCTGTAATGAACATAGGGGTGCATATCTCTTTTTGAATTAATGGGTTTTTTTCTTCAGGTAAATACCCAGAAGTGGAACTTCAGGGTCCTATGACATTTCAATTTTGGAATTTTTGGAGGAACTGCCACACTGTTTTCTATAGTGCTGCACCAATTTACATTCCCACCAACAGTTCTCTTTTCTATACACCCTCAGCAACTTTTGTTATTTTATGTTTTTGATACTAGACACTCTGACTGTGGTGAAGTGACCTCTCATGATTTTGATTTGCATTTTCCCTAATGATTAGTGGTGTTGAGCATCTTTTCCTGTCTGTTGGCCATCTGGATGTCTTTGGAGAAATGTCTGTTCAGGTCCTCCACCCATTTTTCATTAGATTATTTGGTGGGAAGGGAGATTGGTATCCTCTTAGCTTTTGAAAACAAGTCAAAAGAGGAGTATTCGTTCTGTGACATAGTTAAGTGTCTCCTATTTCCTTCTTTGTTCTATGTTGGACTATTTTTTACAAATCCTAACTCAAAAGTTCCTAAGTACAAGTTGCCTCCTGGTCAGTATTTACTTTTTTCTACTTGTTAAATTCGGGAGTTATCTTACTATTGAATCCGAAGCTCCAGTGTGTTTTATTGAGTTCAGATGTGGGGCATTATGAAGCCATCTAATTCCCCTTCTCCCTCCCCCTTGTAGGATGGCTTTTGTCTCTTCTTCTCACCCATGCTGCCATCTTCTTGGAGAAGACTGCTGGTCCAGGCTTTTCTGTCATGCTTTACAGTAATGATCTTAATCTACTTCTGGAGAAGATTATCGTGAGTTCTAACATTTTTAGCCCATTTCTACCTGCCTAACTGTGACCAGCCAACTGAATTTGAGATGTGAGAGAATAGAACAGAGTAAACCATGCTCTGAGACATTTTCACCTGCATTTATCTGAGGAGTCCTGTGGTGATGACTCAGAGTTTTAACTCCTGGCAAGTATCAGAGGTATTAGGACAAAGGTACAAATGGCTCTTCTTTGGGGGAAATGGATTCTCAAGGCTCATTGCTCTAAAGAATTGCAGAAGAAACTACAAATTTTATTTAGTAGGGAACATGGTGCTTTTTGCTACATTTGGATAAGAGTGAATATGTGTCCACAATTTCATGTGCTTCTGCTGACTGATTCATCAAGGCAGTCTGTCAGGGGTGAAATACCAAAAGCCCTCCAAGTCCCAGTTTGACAAGGAATGTAATATTTAAAACTTTTATAAGGAATTCTCTCTAAATCCTTTGAAACCTAATTACTAATTCTACCTTTCTAGATTTTATATATTTTTCTGACTTCAATAAATTGTTAACTATCTTTAGATTTTTAATAAATTTATATATCTTTTTAAAAATGTTTGTTTTCTTTGGAATTCAATAAGACATTATTCTTAGGAGTAACTTGAATGGATGAAAATTTTCTTTTACTGTCTTTTAAAATATACATATAATTCTGTATTTTAAATGTTGAATCAATGCACAAGCTCATAAGAAGTTCTTGTCTTCCACCTTCTACTCTGCAGTTAATCCACCACCTGCAAGGTGATGGAGAGGAAAACTTTACCCTCTTAGGTTCTCCAGCTGAGGACTGTGAATTTAGCAGACACAAGACTGATTAACAAGTGAAAAATATATGGATCTTATTTGCTGTTTTTACAGGACACTTTATAGAAAAGTGAAAACTTCAAAGAAGTGTGTAGATTCAGGACTTACCATTTTAACAAAGAGTGATAAGTTGTGAAACAAGTAGGCAAAGGAAAGGGGTTGGACTTCTAGAGGTGGTATATTCTGGGGAAAGTGACTAGGAAATAGATGGGGGAAAACCAGTGGAAGATAAGGGTTATTTTAGTCAAGTTCACACAGATGGTTCTTGGTGTGGATTACCTTCTCCAATGATGAGTTTTCTCCCCTTCCTGGTATAAGAGGGCACGTTTCTCAGGGCACCTGGCTGGCTCAGTCAGTAGAACGTGCAACTCTTGATCTCAGGGTTTTGCATTTGAGCCCCACATTAGGGATAGAGATTACTTCAAAAAATCTTTACAAAAAGGGTACCTTTCTCACAGAAAATTTATGCCATACTTATAGGCAGAAAAGTGGAGGGCAGAGAGCCCTTCCTGTATGTGCTATTTCTCGGTTGCCTTCAGTTCAAAATAATATGCCAAAGTTTTATATTTTGGAGTGACCTGTTCTAATCCACTTTAGTGGTTCACAGGGCTCACCATTATTCTGTAGCGAGCCGGAATCCACATCCATCTGTCCTTTCTGAGCCCACCCAGACCCGCTAAGCTTGCCATATCCAAACAGGGGTACTCTGGAGCCAGTGCTTACCAGGGCTGCTAGCAGCCCCAAGAAAAGCACCTATGAGGACCACAGCAAGCTAACCCAAATCTACTTGAACTTCTCCATGGCGAAAGTTGTTGCTGATGCTATCAGAACAAGCCTGGGACCAAAAGGATAAAATGATTAAAGATGGGAAAGGTGATTTGACCATTACGACTGATGGCACCACCATTCTGACACAAATGTAAGTGTTGTATCCGGCAGCCAGAAGGCTGAGGAAGCTGTCTGAGGCTCAAGATAAAGAAGCATGAGGTGGCACCACACTGGTGGTCATCACTGCTGGTTTTCTTAGACTTGAGTATCAAGCTTTTTCAGAAAAGGATTCACCCAACCATCCTTTCCAAGGCATTCCAGAAGGAATTGGAAAAGGAGGGTATATTGAAATCTTAACACGTCTTGACCCATGGAACTAGGTGACAGAGAAACTTAAATATTGCAGCCACTTCATTGATCTCAAAGGTTTTCTGTGTTTAAGTCTGCTTTGTCCAGTAAGTGGAAATGCAGTGAAGGAAGTGAATGACTGACTCAGCCACTGCTACTGGTGTAGATCTTACAGATACCAAAGTAGTTAAACCTTGAGGGCATTGTGCCAAGTAAAATATAGTCTGATGAAGAAAGACAAATACTGATGATCTCTTATAGGTATAATAAAAAAAACTGAAAAATTGAAAAAAAAAAAAAAACCAACATCATTAATACCAGGTTGGTAGTTACCAGGGACAGGGAATGGGTGATCAGTTTTGTTTTAGTTTAAATAAATGTTTTTATGTATGTATAGATATGCTATATGTATAGTTATGTATGTATAGTTTATATATAAACTATACATAGCTTAAATATATAAAGAAACTGGGTGGGACAAATGATGACTGCAAGTTGGTGAAAGGGCTGGTTCTCACCCAAAAGATGAGCTAACCAGAGTTGAAAAGGCTAAGATTGGGCTTATTCAGTTTTCCTTATCTGCTCCCAAAACAGATAAAGATAATCACATAGTAGTTTCTGATATGCCCAGATGGGCCCAGGGCTAAGAAGAGAGAGCCTGTATTCTAAATTCAGTGAAGCAAATTTTTAAAACCAGTTGTAACGTTCTCCTATAGAAGTCTATTCTTAAGAGATGCTCTCTGTGATCTTGCATTACATTTCCTGAACAAAGGACGATCATGGTGGCTAGGGATATTGGAAGAGAAGACACTGACGTCATCTGTTAGACAACTGGATCCAAGCCAGTTGCTCATATTGACCAATTCACCGGTAACATGGTAGATTTTGCTGAGCTGGCTGAGGGGATAAAACTGTTCAAGATCACTGGGAAAAAGTTCTAATTGTGCATGGTTCTAAAAAATGGTGACTGAAGAAGCTGAGTGCTCCATTCATGATGCCCTATGTGTTATTTGCTGTTCAGTGAGGCGAGAGCTTTTATGAGAGGTGGTACTCCAGAAACAGAGTTGGCACTATGGTTAACAGAATATCCATGAACATTGAGTGGTATGGAATCCTGTGTTCTAATGCAGCTGTAATGGAAGTCATTCCATCTACACTAACTGAAGCTGCTGGCCTGAATCCCATTTCTGCAGTACTAGAACTAAGAAACTGGCATGCCCAAGGAGAAAAACTACAGGCACTAATGTCCAAAAGGGTGGTATTTGCAATTATTTTGGAAGAACTTTGTTGTCCAGCCTTTGCTGGTTTCAGTCAGTGCACTGATTCTAGCAACCAAAACTGTCTGGAACGTTGTACAAATTGATGTGGATAACAGTAATCTGGGTAACACTGGCTGACTGGCATCGTCATGGCCACTGATAGTGTGGCTGGAATAGGGAACAGCCTTGGTGTTCCTTGTTCTTCCATTTGGCATTTGCTTGAGATGGTATTTACACAACCTAACGAAAATACTAAATACATGGTTTCAAAAAATAGTATGGTATCCCTCCAGGCCTTCCTGGCTATTACTAAAACTGGACCTGCTCTTGTGACTAGTCTTATGAACCCTTTGTCTTCAGAACATTTGGCTCTGCCTCGCTGTTCTGTCCCAGGCGTCAGCACACAGCCCACTTCAGATCCTGTCTCTGTCTCTGTCTCTCTCTGTCTCTCTCTCTGCTGCACCCCCCTCAAAAATAAACATTAAAAATATGCTTGGCAATTTTTGTGAATTGTTTAAAGTGAGTTCTGAAAAACCCTTTATAAAGAATCCATTCAGACACTGCTTTAGGATTTTTATTAGAATGGGAATGGATTATAGATTAATTTGGAAATAAGTATCTTTACAACATTTTGTCTTTCCTTCTAAGAACATAAACTCTTGCTTCATTTTTTTTGGTCTCTTAGGATTTCCTTCAAATAGGTTCTGTGTTCTTAGGTGTCTTCCAACACTTTGCGTTCCATGGCTATTGCGAATAGAATCTAGAGAGGGTATTTTGTCTTCCCCATTTCCCCTAACACCCTCAGTTTTCTTAGGGGAAACTACCCCTGCTTTGTTCTTAGACCTTGTGGTTCTGGTGAGATTGACTCCTCCCTATGTGACCCTATTTTAAGTTCAGGAGAATGACCCAGACCTGACCTAACAGTGAAAGTAACAGGACTCAATTTTAAGATTTCTGTGGACACTATTAAATGAGACTTTTCCTCATCTGGGGTGTGTTCAGTGCATGGAGAGAGCCTGCCTGGAAGAGAAGACCTCACAGGACAGAGGTCAGAGATTTGGGGTAGGATGGAATGTGGAGAAACAGTAAGAAATTGAATTAGATTCTAAATCCGGCTATTATGAACACTCAATAGTTCTAGCTAATGTTTCTTTCCTAATATTTCTCACTCTTGTCTTGGTTAATTGTATAGGTTAGTGAATGTGTGTGATAGTTGTTTTCTATGTACTAGAAAATTCCCTTGATTTTGGTTGATGGCCTTCCTTTCTTCCAGCCCTTTCTTTCACTTTTCACAGCATTTTAGGAGGGTGGAGTCATGGAGCCATTGCTCAAATGATAATTTAATCTAGGACCTGTCAGGGTTTTTGAGTAAATTAAGGATTAGACACACGTGTTAATTATCTGTAGTAAGAAACAATATCCTAAAGGTGAGCATCACTGACATTGCTGAGTTATGAGGCATTCCACTTTGGGAGAGTGTTGTTGTTGTTGTTTTAAGTTTGTTTATTTTGGGAGAGAGAATCCAAAGCAGGCTCTGCACTAATGGTGCAGAGCCTGACGCAGGGCTTGAACTCACAATGAGATCATGACCCGAGCTGAAACCAAGAGTTGGACATTTATCCAACTGAGCCATGCAGGCACACTGGGAGAGTGTGTTTTTACTACAGTATCTAACTTCAAGACAAATCATCTTCTCATTGTTTTTAGCATGTGGCTGCTTTATTCCATAAACTAAGTAGTTTGGGCTCCTAAGAGGAAGAGGATTATCATGATGTGCTACTGATGAATGTGACCGTTCAAGGCACTTTTGGAGTGCTGAGTTAAAGTGCATTTTCAAGTGATGATCTTTCCCATAAGCCAGTAAAGCATTGGGACCCTTAAATTTTTGCTTAGTCTGTTGCCTACTCGTAAGAATGATATGTCTGTTATGGAAGAAAAATATGTTACTATCTTCTCTCAAGTTCTTCCTGAATTTTTAGAATCTAGGGGGGCACTTCTGGGTAAATGTTGTTTGCTTCAAACTCCATTTTCTTCCAGTTTTACCTTCCCTGTAAACTTGAAGTTTTTTAGGACACTATTTGCCTCTATCATCTTCTTGCTTGTTTTCCCAACTACACAGCTATCAATTCCAGGATGTATTTTTTGTATTTTTTGGGGGGGGTTGTTTTATAATTTTTAAAAAAATTTTTTTCTTAATGTTTATTTTTGAGAGAGACAGACCGAGAGAGACAGAGTGTGAGTAGGGGCAGGGCAGAGAGAGAGGGAGCTCTGAATCTGAAGCAGGCTCAAGGCTCTGAGCTGTCAGCACAGCAGGGCTCGAACCCACGAACTGTGAGATCATGACCTGAGCTGAAGTCAGATGCTTAACTGACTGAGCCACCCAGGAGCCCCAAGGGTTATTTTAGGTTTTTTAAAAAAAATATTATTGCTTAATTTCAGCATAATTAACATACAATGTTTCAGGTGTACAACATAGTGATTCAACAATTCTGTATGTTACTCAGTGCTCATCATGGTAAATGTACTTTTAATTCCCTTCACCTATTTCACCCATCCTTCCATAACTTCCCCTCTGTAACCATCAGTTTGTAATCTGTATTTAAGATTCTGTCTTTTGCCTCTTTTTTTCTTTTTTCATTTGTTGTGTTTCTTAAATTCCACGTGAGTGAAATCATATGGTATTTGTCTTTGTCTGACTTCTTTCACTTAGCATTATACTTTCTAGATCCATCCATGTTGTTGCAAATAGCAGGTTTTCACTCTTTTTTATGGCTGAGTAATCTGTTGTGTATGTATGTATACATACATATACACACACCACATCTTTATTCATTCATCTAAACACTTGGGTTGTTTCCATATCTTGAGTATTACAAGTAAACATCGGGGTGCATCTATCTTTTCTAATTAGTGTTTTTGTATATTTTGGGTAAATAGTAGTGGAATTACTACATTATATGGTATTTCTATTTTTAATTTTTTCAGGAACTTCCCTACTGTCTTCAACAGTGCTTAACCCAGTGCATTCCCACCAACAATGCAGAAGAGTATCTTTTTCTCCACATCCTCACCAACACTGTTGTTTCTTGGTTTTTTATTTCAACTATCCTGACAGGTGTGAGGTGATTTCTCACTGTGGTTTACATTTGCACTTCTCTGATGATTAGTGATGATGAGCATCTTTTGACATGTCTGTTGGCTATCTGGATGTCTTCTTTGGAGAAATGTCTGTTGTCTTCTGCCCATTTTTAATTGGCTTATTTGCTTTTTTTGGTGTTGGGTTGCATATGTTTTTGAATATTTTAAATACTAAACCATTATAGATTTCATTTGCAAATATCTTCTCCCATTCAGTAGGTTGTCTTTGTTTTGTTGTTTCCTCTGCTATGCAAAAGCTTTTTATTTTGATGTAGTCCCAATAGTTTTGTTTCCCTTGCTTCAGATGACATATCTAGAAAAAGTTATTACTGCCAATGTCAGAGCAATTACTACTTGTGCTCTTCTAGGATTTTTATGGCTTCAGGTCTCACATTTAGGTCTTCAATCCATTTTTAGTTTATTTTTATGTGTGGTGTAAAAAAGTGGTTGTGTTTCATTCTTTTGCATGTAGCTGTCCAGTTTTCCCAACACTATTTGTTGAAGAGCCTGTCTTTTTCCTCATTGCATATTCCTGCCTCCTTTGTCATAGATTCATTGACCATATAATCATGGGTTTATTTCTGGGCTCTCTATTCTGTTCCACTGATCTATGTATCTGTTTTTGTGCCAGTACCATACTGTTTTGATTACTAAGCTTTGCAGTATATCTTTTTCTTTCTTTCTTTCTTTCCTTTTTTTTTTTTTTAAATGATTATTTACTTTGAAGAGACAGAGAGTACAAGTCAGGTAGGGGCAGAGAGAGAGAGAGGAAGACACTGAATCTGAAGCAGGCTTCAGACTCTGAGCTGTCAGCACAGAGCCTGATGCAGGGCTCGAACCCATGTAACACAACATCATGACCTGAGATGAGGTTGGATGCTTAACCAATTGAGCTACCCAAGTGCCCTTACAGTATATCTTGAAATCTGGGATTGTGATCGCTCCAGTTTTGTTCTTCTTCCTCAAGATTGCTTTGGCTCTCTTTATGGTTCCACACAAATCTTAGAATTATTTGTTCTAGTTCTGTGAAAAATGCTGTTGGTATTTTGACAGGGATTACATTAAATCTGTAGATTGATTTGAGGAGTACGGACATCTTCACAATATACTTCCAATCCATGAGCATGAAATATCTTTCCATTTGTGTCCTCTTCAGTTTCTTTCATCAGTGTTTTATAGTTTTCAGAGTACAAGTCGCCTCTCTGGTTAAGTTTATTCCTAGGTATTTTATTTTTGATGTAATTATAAATGGTACTGTTGTCTTAATTTCTCTTTCTGCTACTTTATTATTAGTGTATAGAAATATAGTGCATTTCTGTGTATTGATTTTTGTATCCTGCAACTTTACTGAATTCATTTATCAGTTCCAGTACTTTTTTTTGGTGGATTCTTTAGGGTTTTCTATATATACTGTCATGTCATCTGCAAATAGAGTTATACTACTTCTTTACCAATTTGGATGCCTTTTATTTTTTTATTTTTTATGTTTATTTTGAGAGAGCAAGAGAAAGAGGGAGAGAGAGAGAGATCTAGCATGAGCAGGGGAGGGGCAGAGAGAGAGGGAGACCCTGAATCTGAAGCAGGCTCCAGGTTCTGCTCTGTCAGCACGGAGAGAAGGGGAGACAGAGAGAATCCCAAGCCGACTCCATCCACAAGGGCAGCACACAGCCCAACGTGGGGCTCGAATTCACTGCAAGATCATGACCTGAGCTGAAGTCAGACCCCTAACTGAGCCACCCAAGGGATGCAGATGCCTTTTATTTCTTACCTGATTGTGGTGGCTAGGACTTCCAGTGTTATGTTGAATAAAAGTGGTAAGATTGGACATCCTTGTCTTGTTCCCAATCTTAGTTGGGAAAAACTCTAAGTTTTTGATGAGGTTAGCTGTGGGTTTTTCATATATGGCCTTCATTATTCTGTCTAAACCTACTTTGTTGAGGGGTTTTTTCATGAATGGTTGTTGCACTTAGTCAAATGCTTTTTCTGCATCTATTGAAGTGATCCTATGGCTTTTATCCTTGTTAATGTGAAGTATCACATTGATTTGCAAATATTGAACCACCTTGCATCCCAGGAATAAATCCCACTTGATCTTGGTGAATGGTTGTTTTTAATGTATTGTTGGAGTTGGTTTGCTAATACTTGGTTAAGGATTTTTGTTTCTATGTTCATCAGAGATAGTGACCTGTAGTTTTCTTGTGTCTTTATCTGGGTTTGGTATTAGGGTGATACTGGCCTCCAAGAATAAGTTTGGAATTTTTTTTTCCTCTTCAATTTTTTTTTGTAATAACAGAGAAGAATAGGTATTAACTCTTCTCTTTTTTTTTAGTGTTTATTTATTTTTGAGAGAGAGAGAGAGTGAGCACGAGCAAACGCACACAAGTAGGAGAGGAGCAGAGACAGGGAGACACAGAATCCAAAGCAGGCTCCAGTCTCTGAGCTGTCAGCACAGAGCCCAATGTGGGCTCAAACCCACAAACCGCAAGATCATGACCTGAGCTGAAGTCGGATGCTCAACCAACTGAGCCACCCAGATGCCCCTGTATTAACTCTTCTTTAAGTGTTTGGTGGAATTCACCTGTGAAGCCATGTGGTTGCTCCTGGACTTCTGTTTGAGAGTTTTTCAATTAGTGATTCAATTTCAATCTGTTCAAATTTTCTATTTCTTCCTGATGCAGTTTTGGGAGGTTACATGTTTCTAGTAATTTGTCCATTTCTTCTAGGTTGTCCAATATGTTGGCATATAATTTTTCATAATATTCTTATAATCCTTGGTATTCTGTGGTGGTGTTATTTTTCTTCCATTTTTTATTTTGAGTGTGCACTTGCTCATGTGTGCACTCTCTCTCAGTCTGGCTTTTTGTTGATCTTTTCAGAGAAACAGCTCCTGGTTTCATTGATCTGTTACATTTTTTTTAGTTTCTATGCCATTTATTTCTGCTCTAATCTTTTTTCCTTCCTTCTGCTGGTTTGGGGTTTTGTTCTTCTTTTTCTATCTCTTTTAGGTAAATAAGGTTAGGTTGCTGATTTGAGATTTTTCTCCTTGATGTAGGCCTGTAATAAACTTCACTCTTCCAATAGTTTTTGCTGTATCCCAAAGATTTTGGACCATTATTGTCATTTCCGTTTGTCTCCATATGTTTTTTTGAATTCTTCAATTTCCTAGTTAAACCATTGTTTAGTTGCATGTTACTTCCATATTTTCATGTTGTTTCTAGATTTTTTTCTTGTGGTTGATTGCTAGTTTCAGACTTTTGTGCTTGGAAAAGATGACTGATATGACTTATCTTTTTCAATTTGTTGAGACTTGTTTGGTGGCCTAACATGTGATCTATTCTGGGGAATGTTTTATGTGCACTTGAAAAGAATGTTTATTCTCCTGTTTTAGGATGGAATATTCTGAATATATGTTAGATCCGTCTGGTCTTTGTGTCATTAAAAGCTACTATTTCCTTGTTGACTTTCTGTTTGGATGATCTATCCATTGATGTAAGTGGAGTGTTAAAGTGCCCTACTGTTAATGTGTTACTTTTGATTGCTTGTTTTGTTTGTTAATAGCTGCATTATGTATTTGGGTACTCCCATGTTGGGTGCATAAATATTTATAATTATTATATCTTATTGGATCATTCCCTTCATGATTATATAAAGTCCTTTTTTGTTTCTTGTTACAGTCTTTGTTTTAAAGTCTATTTGTCCAATAAAAGTACTCCCACCTCAGCTTTCTTTTCACTTCCATTTGCCTAATAAATGATATAACATCCCTTCACTTTCAATCTGAATGTCATTAGGTCTGAAATGAGCCTCTTTGTAGGCAGCATAGGTCTTGCTTTTTTATCCATTCTGTCACCCTATGTCTTTTGATTGGAGAGTTTAGTCCATTTACATTCCAAGTAATTATTGATAGGTGTGTACTTACTGCCTTTTTGTTACTTGTTTATGGTTATTTTTCTAGTTCTTCTCTGTTCCTTTTTGTTCTCTTCTCTCTTGGTTGGCTAGCTTTCTTTACTGATCTCCTTGAATTCCTTTCTCTGTTTTTTGCATATCTACTACCAGTTTTTAATTTGTGGTTACCATTAGGTGTATATATAACATCTTGTGTATGTAATAGTCTATATTAAGTTGATGGTTGTTTAAGTTTGAACCCATTCTAAAAGCACTAAATTTTTACTCCTTCCCCCATGTTTTAAGTATATGGTTTCAGACTCTATGTCCTTTTTTTTGTGAATACCTTGACTGATTTTTTTTTTTTTTAATTTTTTTTTTCAACGTTTTTTATTTATTTTTGGGACAGAGAGAGGCAGAGCATGAACGGGGGAGGGGCAGAGAGAGAGGGAGACACAGAATCGGAAGCAGGCTCCAGGCTCCGAGCCATCAGCCCAGAGCCTGACGCGGGGCTCGAACTCACGGACCGCGAGATCGTGACCTGGCTGAAGTCGGACGCTCAACCGACTGCGCCACCCAGGCGCCCCCCTTGACTGATTTTTATAGATGTACATGATTTGACTGCTTTTGTATTTCCCACTTTTCTTACCCCTGATTATCGTGTTTCCTTTCCACTCAAAGAGTCACCTTTGATATTTCTTACAGGACTGGTTTAGGGTGATTAATTCTTTCAACTTTTGTTGGGCTAGGAAAGTTTTTATCTGTCCATCTGTTCTGGATGGGAGCCTCCTGGGTAGGCTATTCTTGGTTGCATTTTTGCAACCCTTCTGACCTACAAAGTTTCTGCTGAAAAATCAGATAATAGCTTATGGGTTTCTCTTGGAGGCAACGGTTTTCTTTTTCTCTTATTGATGTTAAAATTTTTTCTTAAGCACTACTTTTTGCCATTTTACTTATCATGTGTCTTGGTGTGGACCTCCTTGGGTTGATTTTGTTGGGGGCTCTCTATGTGTCCTGCATCTCGATTTCTATTTCCTTCCCAGATGAGGTGACTTTTCAGCTATTATTTCTTCAAAAACATTTTCTACCCCATTTTCTCCCTCTTCTCTTTCTGGGATCTCTATAATACAAATGTTCCTATGCTTGATGGTGTTGCAGAGTTCTCTTCATCTATGCTCATTTTTTATTATTTTTTTCTTTCTCTTGTTCAGCTGGATTGTTTTCCATTACTCTGTCTTCCAAATTGCTGATTTGTTCTTCTGGTTTTTTTTTTTTTTTTCTGATCTGTAGTCTATTTATTCTCTATAGTGTATTTTTCATTTCAGTTATTAGGTTTTTAATATCTAATTGGTTCTTTTTTATATTTTCTCTTTGTTGAGGGTCTTCCTGAGATCCTCCTCTCTTTTCTTAAGTCCAGTGAGTATTTTTATGATTATTACTTTAAATTCTTTATTGGGCATATTGCTTATCCCCATTTCATTTATGTCTCTTGCTGTGATTTTGTCCTGTCCTTTCATTTGGGACATATTCCTCTGTCTCCTCATTTTGTCTAATTCTCTGTGTCTATTTCTATGTGTTACAGAAGTCAGCTATGTCTCCTGCTCTTGGAAGTAGTGGCTTTATGAAGAAGAGGTCTTGGGGCACCTGGCTGGCTCAGTCGGTTAAGCAATTGATTTTGGCTCAGGCTGTGATCTCACAATCATGGATTGAGCCCCACACTCAGCCATGCTGAGCATGGAGCCCACTTGGGATTCTTTCTCTCCCTCTCTCTCAGCCCCTCTTGCCCATGAACACTCTCCTTCAAAATAAATAAACTTAAAAAAAAAAAAGAGGTCCTGTAGGGCAATGCCCCCTGTTTCCCAGAACCTGGCTCCTCAAGGCTGTCTCCTATGTGCCCTACTGTTGTGGTTGAGCTGTTCTTGCCTTTACTCCAGTCATCCTTAGTGGCTCTCTCTGTTGGGGGCAGGGTTTGGTCCTTGTGTTGTTAATTGACCAGTCTGGGTCACCATGGGCTTGAGTTGGGTCAGACCAGACAGTTGCCAGAACTGCAGTTGTATCGAACTGCAGAGTGCTCTCTCTGTGTTTTCCCTTGAGGCTTTCATTGTTGTGAGGGGACTGCAGTCAGAACAGATGACCACCTTCCGCCCACTGCTGGTGCTACAGTGGAGCTGGTGTGTGTGGTTTTCTTCCCCTCTCCCCAGGGCAGGAATCACTTGAGCCACTGTCAGGGCTGCTTGCACAATGCCATGTTTGTCTCGCTACTTTAGAGAACTTCTGTGGAGGGTGGGTTGGATAGTAAGGGAGCACAGGAGAGCATGGGAGTGGGGCACGCTGTTAGCCAGTTTTGTGCAAGTTTGCTATGGGAGGAGACCTGGAGCTGCTTTGGAGAATTGGGCAGCATTGTGGGGGGACGTGTGGAGAGGTGAGGGGGGTGCTTGGAGAAGGAGGGGATGAGTATGCAGTAGAGTTCAGGGGTAGGACACACTGTTAGCAAGCTAGAGGGAGAGGTTTGTGCTGCACTGGTTCCCACAGCTGTTCATGTATCTAGGCTTGGAAGCAGGGGAGCTAAATAGTGCCTACTACCTCTTTTGTTCTTAGAGAAGTCTCCTGAAGATCCTTTCCCTTCCAGTGCCTCTCTGAGATTAGTAAATAAATCTATCTTCTGTATACCCCAGAAGTTTTCAACTGTTTTCAAATAGCAGTTTTCAAACTGCTATTTCTGTGCTCTCAGCAGGGTTGTTTTGCTGTCTCTTTAAGGGTGGAGATGGTTTTCTCTGACCCTCCACCTCTCCCAAAGCCAAGCCACTGATTTTTTTTTTTTTTTTAAGTTCCAGGTGTT
The DNA here is from genome assembly GCF_046562875.1 of Panthera onca. NCBI lineage: Eukaryota > Metazoa > Chordata > Mammalia > Carnivora > Felidae > Panthera > Panthera onca. The sequence continues at coordinate 52,018,846 of NC_138344.1, forward strand.
AAGCCCCACTGATTGTTAAGCCCCTCTGGTTTTCAGAGGCAAATGTTATGGGGATTTGTCTTCTCAGTGCAGGTCCCCCATGTCTGGGGTGCCTGGTGTGGGGTCTTTTCCCTTGCCTTCTCTGTGCTTGCAGTGTCCCTCCTTCCCACAGACCGTCCTCTGGGTCTGCTTGGTTCTTGGCTACACCTTCACCCTACCATTTTTCCATGTGGCCTCTTCTCTACAATTAGCTCTGGAGAGTCTGTTCTGCCAGTCTTCAGGTCATGTTCTGGGCTATTTACACTGATGTGGGTATTGTCTAGGTATGTAGTGGGACAAGGTGAGCTTAAGATGCTCCTGCTCCACCATCTTTCCCAGAAGTCTACCGTTTCTATTGATAAAAATGTCCTCCATTTATTCTTCCTCTACAAGCTGTTCCCTGCCCCCACATTCCTTTATGACCTTAAAAGCACCTTCCATTCTCTTACCACATTTCATCCTTACATAGCAAACCCATCTGCAACTTTGCTACGTTGGTTAAGCGTCTGACCAGCTCAGGTCATGATCTCGTGGCTCTTGAGTTCAAGCCCCTTATAGCACTTTGCACTTACAGAACAGAGCCTACTTGGAATTGATTCTCTGTCTCCCACTCTCTGCCCCTCCCCTGCTTGCTCTGTATCTCATAAATAAATAAACCTCAAAAAATGCCTAAAAAATAAAAAAGGGTATATCCTTCTTGAAGAATCTTTATGGGATCTTATGGCATACAATGGAACCAGTCTAAATCCCCTGGAGGGTTTTCCCTATTCTTCTGTGATATTCCTACCAATTGATGTTATCCTTTTTCTGCACCAATTATTGTTCATGCCAATTCCCCAACAATACCACTCTTCTCATCTGCTGTAATCACTTGTCAAAATATTTCAATACCCAAATTAAATTTTCTCTTCAGTGAATTTGCAAGAGACCACTTTCCTTCTTGATTATAAGCACTCTTTGTACTCCACAGTTCACTTAAATTGCTTCTTTGCACTTTCTTACTTACTACCCATTCTGTTCTTTCATCTCAATCAAATGGGCTGTAAATTATTAAAATAAGCACCAATTCCTGATGATTGCTACCCTTCCCAATTCATTATCAACACAAAGGCAAGCATATAAAGTGTTCAGAATACTTAATAATGAGACACAGGGTAATAACTGACACAGAGTATTATATAACTTTGAGTTGCACAAAATGATGCTATGTTTGTATATATTGCAAATGATCATCACACAAAGCCTAGTCAACATCCATCACCATATATAGGTACAAATTTTTTTTAATGTGAAGATTTACCCTCCTAGCAATTTACAAATATGCAATACAGTATAGGCATAACTTGTTTTATTGTGCTTACCTTGATTGCACTTCATAGATAACACATTTCTTTAAAAAATGAAGGTGTGTAGGAGCCCTGCACTGAACAAGTCTATCAGCACCATTTTCCCAACAGCATTTGCTCACTTCATGTCTGTGTCACATTTTGGTAACTCTCAAAATATTTCAAACTTATTATTATTATATTTGTTACAGTGATCTATGATCAGTGATGAGGACTCATGAGGTCAAATGATGGCTAGCATTTTTTTAGCAATAAGGTATTTTTAATTAAGATATGTACTTTGGTTTTTAGATATGCTGTTGTACGCTTAATAGACTATAGTGCAAACATAACTTTTATATGCACTGGAAAACAAATTTATTTGACTCATTTTATTGTAGTGATCTGGAACTGAACCTACACTTTATCCAATGAATGCCTGTATTAACTATAGTTGCCATGCTGTACATAACATCCCCATGACTTATTTTATAATTGGAAGTTTGTACTTGCTAACAACCTTGACCCGTTTTGTCCACACACACCCCTCTCCACCCCTCCTGTGCCCAGTCTGTGGCAACAATCTGTTCTTCGTATTTGTGAATTTGGGTTTTTGTTTTGCTTTAGATTTCACATATAAGTGGGATCATAGGGTATTTGTCTTTTTCTGATTTATTTCACTTAGCATAATACCCTAAAGTTCCACCCATGTTGGTCACAAATGGCAAGTTTTTATTCCTTTTTATATAAAAGAGTAATATACTACGAATAATATTGAACATTGAATATTCCATTACATATATACTACATTTTTTCATGGTTTTTTTTTCTTTTTTTTTTCTTTTTTTTTTTTTTTTGGAGTATAGTTGATAGAATCACATTAGTTTCACATGTACAACTTAGTGATTTGGCAAGTTTATACATTATGCTATGTTCACTACAAGTAGAGCTGCCATCTGTCCCACCACATTGACTGTATTCCTTATGCTGTGCTTTTTATTCCCATGACTTACTCATTTCCGAACTGGAAGCCTGTATCTCCCTCTCTCCTTCACCCATTTAGCCCACTTCCCTCACCTTGGCAACCATTAGTCTGTTCCTCTGTATTTATAGGTCTGATTTTGCTTTTTGATTTATTCATCTTTTTCAGATTCTGCTTAGAAGTGGAATCATCTACTGTGTGTCTTTTTCTAACTTATTTCACTTATAATGCCTCCTAGGTCCATTCATGTTGTCTCAAATGGAATGATCTCACCCTTTTTATGGATGCATAATATTCCAGTATGTGTATATGTGTGTGTATATATACATATGTACATATATATATGAATACACACCTATGTATATACATGTAAATACACATACTACATTCTCTTCCTCCATTTGCCTATTAATGGACATTTGGGCTGCTTTTATAATTTGGGTATTATAAATAATGCTGCAGTCAACATAGAGATGCATATTATCTTTTCCAATTAGTGTTTTTCATTTACTTTTGGTAAATACCCAGTAGTGCAATTACTGCCTGATATGGTATTTTTAACTTTTTGAAGAGCTTTCACACAGTTGTCTACACTGGCTGTACCAGTTTCCATTCCCACCAACAATGTACAAGTGGTCCTTTTTCTCCACCTACTTGCCAATACTTGTTTCTTGTTTTTTATTTTAACCATTCTGACAGGTGTGAAAGGATATCTCATTGTAGTTTTGATTTGCATCTCCCCAATGAGTGATGTTGAACATCTTTTCATGTGTCTGTTGGCCATCTGTATGGCTTCTTTGGGAAAATGTCTGTTCATGTTCTCTGCCCATTTTATAATTAGATTTTTGGGGGTTTTTTTCCGGTGTTGTGTAAGTTCCTGCTATATTTTGGATACTAAGCCTTATTAGATACATCATTTGTAAATATCTCCTCCTATTCAGTAGGGTGCCTTTTTTTCTAGATAGTTTGCTTTGCTCTGGCAAAGCTTTTGATGTAGGCCCAATAGTTGATTTTTGCTTTTGTTTCCCTTGCCTTAGGAGACCTATCTAGAAAAATGTTGTTATGGCCAATGTCAGAGAAACTACTGTCTGTGTTCTCCTCTAGGGTGTTTATGGTTTCAGGGCTCACATTTAGGTCTTCATTCCATTCTGAGTTTATTTTTGTGTGTGGTGTAAGAAAGTGGTACAGGTTCATTCTTCTGCATGTGGCTATCCAATTTTCCCAGCATCATTTGTTCAAAGGCCATCTTTTCGTTGTTGTATATTTTTGCCTCTTTTATCATAAATTGACCACATAATAATGAGTTTATTTCTGTTTCGTTGATCTATGTGTGTTTCTGTGCCAGTACCATACTGTTTTGAGTACTATAGCTTTCTGGTGTATCTTGAAATCCAGGACTGTGATGTGTCCAGCTTTGTTCTTATTTCTCAAAATGGCTTTGGCTATTTGGGGTCTTCTGTAATTCCATGCAAACTTCAGTATTATTCTGGTTTTGTGAAAAATGCTGTTGATTATTTTGATAGGGACTGCATTGAATTTGTAGCTTGTTTTGGGTATAATGGAAATTTTAACAATATTCTTTCAATCCATGAGCATAGAATATCTTTCCATTTGTGGCATTTTCAGTTTTTTTCATCAGTGTTTTCATTTTCAGAGTATAGGTCTTTCACCTCTTGAGTTAATTTTATTCCAAGGTGTTTTATCTTTCTGGTACAATCGTAAATGATATTTTTTAAATTTCTTTCTGCTATTTTAATAGTGTATAGAAATGCTACTGATTTCTGGATATTAACTTTATATCCTGTCCCTTTACTAAATTCATTTATCACTTCTCATAACTTTTTGGTGGAATCTTTAGGATTTTCTATGTATATTATAATATAGTCTGCATGTAGTGACAGTTTAACTTCTTTACAAATATGGATGCACCTTATCTCTTGTCTGATTTCTGTGGCTAGGGCTTCCAGTATTATGCTGAATAAAAGTGATGAGAGTGAACATTCTTGCCTTGCTCTAACCTTACAGAGAGAGCTCTCAGTTTTTCATCGAGTATGATGTTAGCTTGGGTTCTTCATACATGGCCTTTATTATGTTGATGTATGTTCTAATCCCACTTTGTTCAGAGTTTTACCATGAGTTGATGTTGAATCTTGTCAAATACTTTTTCCTGCATCTATTGAGAGGATAAGATTTTAATCTTTGTTTTATTGGTGTGGTATATAACATTGATTGGGTTTTTTTGCAAACAGTGAACCATTTATGCATCCCTGGAATAAATCCCACATGATCATGGTGAATGATTTTTCCATCTATGTTCTTCAGGGATATTGGACTGTATTTTTCTTTTGTGAGGTGTTTGGTTTTGATATCCGAGTAATGCTGGCCTCATGGAATGAATTTGGAAGCATTCCTTTCTCTTTTTTCAATAGTTTGAAGATAATAGGTATTCTTGATTAAATGAGTGGTAAAATTCACCTGTGAATCTATTTGGCCTGTGACTTTTATTTTTTGGTAGTTTTTTCATTACCAATTAAATTTCACTACCAGTAACTGATTTGTTCAGATTGTCTATTTCTTCCTAGTTCATTTTTGCAAGATTGTATTTTTCTAGGAATTTATCCATCTCTTATAGGTTGTCCAATTGTTGGCATACAATTTTGCATAATTGCTTGTATATCTCTAGGGTGAGTTCTGTCTTTTCCAATTTTATCTGGATCCTTTCTCTTTTTTTTGTTGATGAATCTGGCAAAGGTGTGTCAGTTTTGCTGTTTTCTTTTCCCTTTGCTCATTTGTTTCTTAAATTCCACATGAGTGAGATCACATGGTATTTGTCTTTCTCTGGCTGACATCTTTTAGCATTATATTCTATAGCTCTACCCATGTTTTTGCAAATGTCAAGATTGAATTTTTTATGGCTAGATAATATTCCATTGTACATATATACCACATCTTCTTGATCCATTCATCTATCGGTGGATGCTTGAGCTGCTTCCATAGTTTGGCTGTAGTAAATGATGCTGCAGTAAACACAGAGGTACATGTATCCCTTTGAATTTGTGTTTTTGTATTCTTTGGGTAAATACCAATAGTGCAATTAGTGGATCATAGGATAGTTGTGTTTTTCATTTTTTGAGGAACCTCCATACTGTTTTCCACAGTGGCTGCACCAGTTGGCATTCCCACCAACAGTACAAGAGGGTTTCTTTTTCTCCATATCCTCACCAACACTTGTTTCTTGTGTTTCTGATTTTAGCCATTCTACCAGGTATAAGGTAACAACTCATAGTAGTTCTTGATTTATATCTCCTTGAGTGTTTTGGAGCATCTTTTTATGTGTCTGTTGGCCAGCTGTATATCTTTTTTGGAAAATGTCCATGTATTCTGCCCACTTTTTAATAATTTGTTTTTGGGTGTTGAGTTGTATCAGTTCTTTTTTTTTTTTTTTTTTTAAGTTTGTTTATAAGAGTGCATGCACAAGCTGGGAAGGGGCAGAGAGAGATGGGGAGAGAGAGAATCCCAAGCAGGCTCAGCACTGTCAGCACAGAGCCCAACATGGGGTTCGAACTCAGGAAACATGGGATCACGACCTGAGCCAAAATCAAGAGTCAGATACTTAACCAACTGAGGCACCCAGATGCCCCTGTATCAGTTCTTCATATATTTCAGATACTAACCCTTTATTGGATGTCATTTGCAAATATCTTCTGCCATTCAGTTGGTTGCCTTTTAGTTTTGTTGATTGCTTTCCTTTGCTGTGTGGAAACTTTTCCTTTGATGTAGTCTGAATAGTCTATTTTTGCTTTTGTTTCCCTTGCCTCAGGAGACCTATCTAGAAAAGTATTGCTATTGCCAATGTCAGAGAAATGACTGTGCTCTCTTCTAGGAGTTTTATGGTTTCAGATCTCACATTTACATCTTTAACCTAGTTTTAGTTTACTTTTGTGTATGGTGATAGAAAGTGGTCCAGTTTTATTCTTTTGCATGTAGCCGTCCAGTTTTCCCAACGCCATTTGTTCAAAGGACTGTCTTTTTCCTATTGTATATTCATTCCTCCTCTGTCAAAGATTAAATGACTATATAATCGTGGGTTTATTTTTGGGCTGTCTGTTCTATGCCATTGATCCATGTGTCTTTTTTTTTTTTTTTTTTTTTTTTTTAGGTTATCCATTTATTTTGAGAGACAGAAGGCATGAGTCAGGGAGGGACAGAGAGGGAGAGAGAATCCCAAGCAGGCTCCACACCATCAGCACAGAGCCTGATTGCAGGGCTTGATCCCACGAACTGCAAGATCACAACCTGAGCCAAAGTCAGACACTTAACCAACTGAGCCACCCAGGCACCCTGATCCACATGTCTTTTTTTATGCCAATGTCATGCTGTTTTAATTACTACCATTTTGCAATATAACTCGAAGTTTGGAATTGTGATACCTCTAGTTTTGTATTTCAAGTCTGCTTTGAGTATTCGAGGTCTTTTGTGGTCTCATACAAATTTTAGGCTTGTTCTAGTTCTGTGAAAAAACACTGCTGATGGGGCACCTCAGTGGCTCAGTTGGTTAAGGGTCCACTTCAGCTCAGGTCATGATTTCGTGGTTCATGAGTTCAAGCCCTGTGTCAGATTTTGTGCTGACAGCTCAGAGCCTGGAGCCTGCTTCAGATTGTCTCCTTTTCTCTCTGCCCCTCCCCCACTCATTGATATTCTCTCTTTCCCCCACTCCCTCAAAAATAAACGAAACATTAAAAAAAATTTTTAAAAACATTAAAAAACGCTGTTGGCATTTTAATAGGAAGTGCATCAAATCTGTAGATTGCTTTGGGAAGTATAAACTATATTTGTTCTAATCGATGAGGATGGGATGTCTTTACATTTCTTGGCATTGTCTTAAACTTCTTTCTTCAGTGTTCTATAGTTTTCAGAGTACAGGCATTCACCTCTTTGCTTAAGTTTATTCCTAGATATTTTATTGTTTTGCTGGAATTGTAAAGGGGATTGTTTTCTAAATTTCACTTTCTGCTGCCTCATTATTAGTATATAGAAATGCAACGGGTTTGTGTACATTGATTTTGTATCCTACGACTTTACTTCATTTATCAGTTCTAGTACTTTTTTGGTGGAGTCTTTAGGATTTCCTATGTATAGTATCATGTTACCTGCAAATAGTGACCATTTTACTTATTATTTTCTCATTGGGGAAGGCTTTTATTTCTTGCCTAATTGCTCTGGCTAGAACTTGTAATATTATGTTGAATAAAAGTCTCAAGAGTGGACATCTTTGTCATGTCCTGATCTTAGAAGAAAAGCTTTTAGCTTTTCACCATTGAGTGTGATGTTAGCTGTGGCCATGCCATATACAGCCTTTATTATGTTGAGGTACAATTCAACATCCATTTAATAAACTCTCAACATAGAAGGTCTAGAGGGAATGTGTCAAATTATTTTTCTGTATCTAATGAGATAATCATGATTTTTATTTTCATTTTGCTAATGTGGTATATCACATTGATTAGCAGATATGGAGTTATCTCTGCATCCCTGAAATAAATCCCACTGGATCATGGTGTATGATCCTTCTAATGTATTGTTGAATATGGTTTGCTAATATGTTATTGAGGATTTTTGCATCAGTGTTCATCAGGGATACTGGCCTGTGATTTTTTTGTCGTACAATATCTTACCTAGTTTTGGTATTGTGGTAATGGTGGACTTGTAAAAATAAGTTGGGAATTGTTCCCTCCTCTATGTTTTTGGGAAAAGTTTGAGAAAGATTGATATTAACCCTTCTTTGAATGTTTGGTAGCATTCATTAGTGAAGCCATCTGGGAAGAGACTTTTGCTAGTAGAGAGTTTACTAGGAAGGAGATTGAATCAGTAATCAGTCTGTTCTGACATTTTATTTCTTCTTGATACAGTCTCAGAAGTTTATCTGTTCATAGGAATTATCAATTTCCTCTAGGTTGTCCAATTTGTTAGATGTAATTGTTCATAGTTTACTCTTAGGATTCTTTATTCCTATGATATCAGTTGTAAAGTTTTTCGTTTCTGATTTATTTAAGCTTTCTTTTTCATTAGTCTTTTAACAGCCCTTAGGTGCACAGAATCACATAAGTCATAATCCTTAGTTACTGACTCATCATTGATCTGTGCCTACATTGACATACTTTTAATGAAACATTGAAATAAGAACCCTGAACCCACCACACGGTATAAAAGCTGGGACCTTGAAGAAAACATACCTAGCTTTTCTTTCCTTCTTTGAGCAATTCTACAAAATGTAGTGCTATGCTTGGAGAGTGTGACCATCTGGACTATCCTAGACTTTAGACTCCAAGAGGGTCTTCAGGTGGAGGTGATGTTTGAGTCCCAGGAGGAATGTAGAAACCTGAGTAAAGAAGAGAAAACCAGGAGTGTGACAGAATTCCAAAGGAGAACCTGGGTGGCTCAGTTGGGTAAGTATCTGACTCTTGATCTCAGCTCAGGTCGTTTTTTTTTTTTATTTTTAAGTTTGTTTATTTTGAGAGAGAGAGAGCATGCACAAGCAAGCAGGGGAGAGGCAGAGAGAGAGAGGGAGACAGAGAATCCCACGCAGGCTTTGCACTATCAGGGCAGAGCCTGATGGGGGGCTCGAATTCATGAACTGTGAGATCATTACCTAAGCCAAAACCAAGAGTCTGACACTTAACCGACTGAACCACCCAGGTGCCCAGGTCTTTTTCTTGTTAATGTTTATTGATTTTGAGAGAGAGTGTGTTTGTGTGAGTGGAAGACGGGCAGAGAGAGAGAATCCCAAGCAGGCCCCATGCTATCTGTGGAGAGCCCTATGCAGGGCTCAAACCCTTGAACCGTGGCACCATGACCTGAGCCAAAATCAAGAGTCAGATGCTTAACTGAATGAGCCACCCAGGTGCCCCTCAGCTCAGGTCTTGATCTCAGGGTTCTGGGTACAAGCCCTGCATTGGGCTCCACACTGGGTGTGAAGTCTACTTAAAAAAAAAGTCGGAACTCCTTACCATCAATGTGACAGAAACTGCAGGCATAATTTAGAGCCGAATTGCTTTTGATGGACACATGGCATCAGGAGTGAGTGTGACAGTTCGGATTGAAGGGGGCATGGTGTACTGCAGAACCATCAATTGTTGCAGGTGGCAGCACCGAATAGAAACTCAGTGGCATGATGTGCCTGCCAAGAACAAATAAGATATGTTCTTGCCTAGTGCCAGAACCTCTCCCAAGGTTTAGTTACTGGCACTACTGTAGAGTCACTGAGTCACGCCAGGATTTTACCAAGAAGATTTAGTCCCTTCCAATATAGCAGATGTGTCTGTATTTGCAACTGAAAGAATCTTAACCAATATACTAGACCTCAGGTGGGTGGGTAGGTGATGGGCAGGAGAAAGGAGCCCTTAGTGGGCCCAGTGATTTATTTATTTATATATATATATACATGCATACATATATATATACACATATATATATGTATATATGTATGTGTATATATGTGTATATATACATATATATGTATATATGTATACATACATATATGTATACATACACATATATACATATATGTACATATGTACATATGTATGTATACATATGTGTGTACATACATATATATGTATGTATGTATATATGTATATATACATATATATACATACATATATGTACATATATATATATACACACACAAAGTGGTAGGTGAAGATGAAGCATCTTACAACCAACAAGACTCCATGCAAAATAAAAAGGTATAAATAGATTTGACTATTACATCTAAGTTGGCTTCTGACAGTCCCTGCATAACACTAATGCAGCACACAGATGATTGTGCATATTTTTCAATATGTCAGTTACCCTAAATTGAGCTGCTTAGTGCGCTCAGCCTTCGTGACCTGCAACCTATGTCCAGGATCACTGTCTACAACGTCTAAAACTCAGAAACAAAAGTGTTGTATTTCAACACTGCCAGGCTGCCATAACAAAATACCACAAACCAGGGAGTGGAGTCCGGGGGTGTAAACAACAGGTATTTCTGACAGCGCTGGAGGGTCAAGGTGTCAGCAGCATGATTTCTCCCAAGACCTCTCTCCTTGGCTTGCAGCAGATGGCCATCTTGCATGGTCTGGCTTGCAGCAGACAGCCACTGTCCTCGCTGGTGAGGGACAGAAGCAAAAAATAGACTCGCCTTTAGCCCCAAAGGCTGACCTATAGCCTCCATAGTTCCCATAAGGATCAAATAGATGCTGGCTGCTACATTCTTAAAGGGTCTCATGACTGCCTTTACATCTCACCAATAGTTAATATCGAGCTGAATGATAAGCACCAAAGAAATCTTGCAAAAGTAGTTTTACGAGGGGTGCCTGGATGACTCAGTCAGTAAAGCATCCAACTTATTTTGGTCCAGGTCATGATCTCATGGTTTGTGAGTTTGGGCCCCACATCAGGCTGTCTGTCAGCATACAGCCCGCTTCAGATCCTCGGTCCCCCTGTCTCTGCCCCTCCCCCCTGCTTCTCTCTCTCTCCCTCTCTCTCAAAAATACCCATTTTTGGGGGGCGCCTGGGTGGCTCAGTCGGTTAAGCGTCCGACTTTGGCTCAGGTCACGATCTCGCAGTCCGTGAGTTCGAGCCCCGCGTCGGGCTCTAGGCTGACAGCTCAGAGCCTGCAGCCTGCTTCGGATTCTGTGTCTCCCTCTCTCTCTGCCCCTCCCCCGTTCATGCTCTGTCTCTCTCTGTCTCAAAAATAAAGGTTAAAAAAAATAAAAAAAAACCACATTTTTTGAAAAGTATTTTTATGAGTAGAAATTTGAAAAAGACATTTATGATCTAATACTCCCTGCATGTCTCCTCCCTCTTGAGCAACTAAGCATAAAATGACCAGTTTAACACAGCAAAAGTAGAGCTTTTTCTGCCCATGGGTCTTATCCCTGTGCTAAAATACAAGCACCTTTCTCCACTAAGAATGTCTCAAGAATTCTTTCTTACCATTTGTTCCTGACCCCACGTTATTTTGGCACCTAACGTGGGGCCTGTCTTCTCATCTGGACTCGGAGCTTTGGTGTAAAGTTGGTGAGTACTTCCTCTTCTTTTCCTTTCATTTCAGGGGTTTTTCAAGGAATAAGGTCTTACTGGAACACTTACTTTCATGTCAGTTGCTCAGGCTGTAATCCTGTAGCCTGTGGCTGCTCTATGGGGAAGAGAAAGCCTACCTTTTGACTGGAAGCTAGTACCCTGGCCAGCATGATAATGAGCCCCGGAAACTGGATACCCTCTCTTTATTCCTATCCTTACACAAAGCTGTCTTACACACAGGACAGCCACTTAAGTCACTGGGACAGCTGCAAATATTAAGAGTTCCGTGTTAGAGTTCCTCCTCATTGTTCTAATGTGATCCCTTCCACATCCCTAATCTAGCCACTTCTGGCCATGGCTCTGCTTGGAGTCAGCCGCAACCAATACCAAATTGAAAGGGTGGGGATGGGGGAAGTAGTGGGGAGGAGGCACGTGGGTGGTTCAGTCAGTTAAGTGTTCGACCAACTCAGGTCATGATCTCACTGTTCCTGAGTTCGAGCCCTGCATTGGGCTCTCTTCTGTCAGCACAGGGCTGGATTCTGTCTGGATTCTGTCCCCTTCTCTCTCTGCCCCTCCCCTACTTGTTCTCTCTCTCTCTCAAACATATTTAAAAAAAAAAAAAACTGGGACCATTTTCTAGAGAAGTCAGCTTTAAAGACTCTATGTATTGGAATGTCACTTAGATCATGATGGATTCCTATCTTTACTGTTTTTTCATCAGTGTCCCCTCCCAACTACTTAAATTACAACATTGGGTAATTTCCCCATGTAAAATTTTTCTAGGGTTTTCCATGGGTTAAAAATAGTGGGTTCTTCATGGCATGCAATTTTGGTAACTTCACCAGCACCCATTTGTAGCCTAGGATGCAATGGGGAAGGGGGGGGGGGACACCAGCATCCCTCCTACAGGGTAAGGCTGTGTCCATAGTCCTTTTCATTTGAGGGATGCCTTCAGTCACTTAGACACTAGGAACCTCTGACATACCCAGCATGGGACACCACCCCAGAGTCATGGGAGGGATTTCCTTGGTAATGAGCCTTCTCTCAGTCCCCATGGACTCTCCCTTGGAATGCCCTCTAATCCAGTGGAAACAATTCAGATTGTAAGATTTAATAAAGAAAAGACTGATCTTCTCTAACATGACATGGCCTCAGTACTCCTTAAGAGATGAGGAAAAATGGCCCATTAATGGGACATTAAATTTGAATACAATCTATCAGATCTCTTCTGCAGAAATAAGGCAAACGGACTGAGGCCTTCATGGCCTTAAATCAGGACCCTGACCTCAGGGACTCTTGCAGAACATGTTCGATAAACCCTCTCCTGACATACTGGATGATGATTATTCAATGGAGGGGATGCTGGCTCTCTCACTGTCCCTCCTTCTAATAGACTCAGGTTATTCTTGTATGTGGGGACGTCTCCCTCATTCATTTCTTGGGTTAATAGCTATGATAATTAGAGCTAATGGTATGTGGTTAGTCTACCTCTGGACAGGGACCTTAAGGTTATTCCAAAGCAACTGCTGAAACTCCTTTTGTTTCTGGGAAGTTCCCAGTCTTTTCTGACATGACGTGGACTGTCTAGTTTCACTTCTGGTTGGTGGCAAAAAACAAACGTGTCTGTTTTTTCAGGCAGGGAGCCGCCTTTCTCTGCCCTCTGGACTTTTATCATCCTCCAGTCTTGGTGGTGGCACCTCCCCCTCCTCCCATTTCTGCACCACGATGGGTACAGCCTGCATCACCAGCTCCTATACCACCCTCTGGGCCTCCAGCACCATCAGCACCATCCTCTGGTCCTCCTGCTCCTACCCTAGCTATCAAAGAGCACCCCTCGGGGCGCCTGGGTGGCTCAGTGGGTTAAGCGTCGGACTTCAGCTCAGGTCAAGATCTCGCGATCTCGGGGCGCCTGGGTGGCGCAGTCGGTTAAGCATCCGACTTCAGCCAGGTCACGATCTCGCGGTCCGTGAGTTCGAGCCCCGCGTCAGGCTCTGGGCCGATGGCTCGGAGCCTGGAGCCTGTTTCCGATTCTGTGTCTCCCTCTCTCTCTGCCCCTCCCCCGTTCATGCTCTGTCTCTCTCTGTCCCAAAAATAAATAAAAAAACGTTGAAAAAAAAAAATTTAAAAAAAAAAAAAAAAAAAAAAAAAAAAAAAAAAAAGATCTCGCGATCTCACAGTCTATGAGTTCGAGCCCGGGCTCTGGGCTGATGGCTCAGAGCCTGGAGCCTGCTTCCGATTCTGTATCTCCCTCTCTCTCTCTGCTCCTCCCCCGTTCATGCTCTGTCTCTCTGTCTCAAAAATAAACGTTAAAAAAAAAAAAAAAAAAAAGAGCACCCCTCCCTGGCCTGGAACCATCCACTTCAGATTTCCCTACTGATGCCCCAAGTAAAAATTGACAATGGGGAACAAGAAATGAATGAGGGAGAAGTCCCCACATACAATAAGAGTAACCTGCCTCTAGGAGGAGGGACCCACGTGCAACATAATTGGCATTTAAGCTAATTTAAGTTAGCTTAATTAAGATAGACCTGTCTTTAGAGTTATTAGCATTAAATATACTTTTATTCTGGGCACCAGAGTGGCCCAGTTGGTTGAATGCCCGACTTCAGCTCAGGTCATAATCTCACGGTTCCTGAGTTCAAGCCCCACATCAGGCTTGCTGTCAGACTGCCAGCACAGAGCCTCCTTCACATCCTCTGTCCCCCTCTCTGACCCTCCCCTGTTCGCACTCTCCCAGAAATAAATATTAAAATTTTAATACATACTTTTATTCTGCCAAGTTTTACTAAAGATCAAATAAGCTCATATTATCTCTGTTGCAATTAGTCAGCAAAAAGATGGCTTAAAATGATAGCTAATTCTGTCTCAACATTCTCATGGGTTATTGTTAAGCTAGCTTTCAAGATCTTTGGTAACCTGAAACTTTGAGGCTTTGCTAAGTCAGATGACTGAAATATAGTGGCATGGAAAAACATTTTTAAAAGTTGTGAAATGTATTTGTAAATTTGCTGATCTCAAGAATTCTGATGTAAAAGGGTTAACAATTTTCATTAGAGACTAAGGTTTCTAAGAGTTAAAATTCTAATAAATGTAAGTAAGACTGTAGTTTCTAGAGGGGAAAAAAAGGTAATTTTGTCCTGAAATGAGACTGGTTGTTTGGGGTAAAAAAAGGCTTAGGACAAAATCTGAATGCAGAAGAAATTTGTAGGTTTGTGAAGGGAAAGTTTTAGAAAAGAATTTTATGTGTGGTCAGGACAGGTAAAGATTGAAATGGATGGATCTTAAAAGTACACTGGTAGGGGCCCCTGGGTGGCTCAGTTGGTTAAGCATCCATTTTTGGTCCAGATCATGATCTCATGGTTCATGAGTTCAAGCCCCATGTCAGCTCTCTGCTGTGAGTTAGAGCCCCACATTGGGTTCTCTGTGGTCAGTATAGAACCTGCTTTGGATCCTCTCTCCCACTTCTCTCTGTCCCTTCTCTGCTCACATCCTTTCTCTCTCTCTCAAAATATAATAAGTTAAATACAAAAGTTTGTTAAAAAATTAAAAGTACACTGGTATAGGGGTACATAGGTGGCTCAGTCGGTTAAGTGCCCAACTTCAGCTCAGGTCATGATCTAGCAGTTTGTGAGTTTGAGTATGGTGTCAGGCTCTGCTCTGACAGCTCAGAGCCTGGAGCCTGCTTCGGATTTTCTTTCTCCCTCTCTCTCTGCCCCTCCCCAACTTGCACTTGATCTCGATTGCTCTCTTTCTCTCCCTCTCTCTCTCTCAAAAGTAAACATTTAAAAAAAAATTTTTTTTTAAAGCACACTGGTATAAGATTGAAATTCTGCTCTCTCACTCTTTAGAAGACAAAGTTTTCTTGGATTGCTGGTCTGCTCTTAATAAGAAAATATAGGGGCCTGGGTGGCTCAGGTGGTTAAGTGTCAGACTCTTGGTTTCAGCTCAGGTCATGATCTCACAGTTTGTGAGACTGAGTCCCACAACAGGCTATGTACTGGCAGCGTGAAGCCTACTTGGGATTCTTTGTCTTCTTCTCTCTGTGCCCCTCCTCTGTGCATGTGCTTGCGCTCTCTCGCTCACTCGCTCTCACAAAAGTAAATAAACTTTTAAAAAATCTAAACAAAGTTTATGTGCCAAAAAAAACCACAAAATGTTTCTATGTTTTATGTACTCAAAGACCTGCTAAAGACAAGAGAACTGAAATTCTCAATATTAAAGGAGGTAAGTTTTGCTGACAATTGTATATATAACCTTCTGTAGAATCTGTTACTGCCAAGTGGGTAAATAGATAATTATTAAATTTATAATCTAATCCTATTTAGGCATGAGCTTTAAAACTTTCTGAGGTGTTTAACAGACTCCCTTGAGATTTCAAATGATAAATGACGTCTTTGTGACTAACTAGGCTAATTTTGTATATTAAGTTACTTGGAAAGCACTGTTAAACCAACCGTAAGCCTTAGGTTGTATTATATGGGTAAATGCTATAACTATTGTAGAAAAATAAATGAAATTCCTGAAGTTTTAATACGTCCTAGCATATGGCCATTAAAGTATTGAAATATACAATAACCAGATTTCCTTGGCAATTACATTATAATGAATTCTCAGATCTTTAACCATGTCCATTTCTTCTAATTTTTTTTATGTTTATTTATTTTTGAGAGGACAGGGACAGAATGCGAGTGGGTTAGGGGCAGAGAGAGAGGGAGACACAGAATCTGAAGCAGGCTCCAGGCTCCGAGCTGTCAGCACAGAGCCTGAAGCGGGGCTCGAACCCACAAGTTGTGAGATCATGACCTGAGCCAAAGTTGGTCGCTCAACCAACTGAGCCACCCAGGCTCCCCTAACCATGTCCATTTCTGAGTTTTTTGTCCTTTATAGTTAGTGTTCTGATGCTCATGCAAAATGTGTTTGATCTTCAAGAAGTTTCGTAAAAAGGACTTCTGACAAATAAAGGTTTTTGGTATCTTTAAAATCAAAACTAAACTAGGTAAGAATTTCCAGAAATAATGGGAAAGACACAAACAGAACAAATTAATAGCATAGGACTGAATGAAGAGGATAAAATATTCCTTTGTGAACAAATTGAAACATTTAACTTTTTTCTCTACCTGAACCCTTCAGAATCTAGAAACTCTCAGGGAGTATTCTTTCTTCCATGGCAACTACAGTTATTGCTTTAAGTTCAATAAGAATCTGTTCTCCTCATAAGGGACACCATTTGGAAACCTTGGTTATATTACCGAGGCTTTGATGGGAATGTCCTATTTGAGAGAGAGATGCAAAGACTTAGATATTACCAGACAGTTTTAAGGAATTAAGGTTGACTTTATGGAGCCAATGGAGCCTCTTGGAAATGTTGGCTTGATACCTTGCTTACAGAGTTCCCAGCAGCCTTACCAGGTGATTTAAGAATGTCACATCACAGGCATCTCCTGGAGGGACCAAGATGGCAGAACAGCATGAAACATTTTTTGCCTCTCTCATCCCTGAAAAACAGCTAGATCAACACCAAACAATCTTGCACACCTAGAAAACTGCTTTGAGGATTGACAGAAAAATCTACACAACTTGAACCACAGAACTTGGCAAGTACTCAGTGGGGAAAGGTGAACTGAGGGAGAGAGAAGCCACGGAGGGTTGGGAGCTGTTTTTGCTTGCAGAGAGAGGAAGGAGACAAGGGGGAGAATACAGGAAAAGCACTCCTCCCATCCCCTGCTGAAAGCGGCTGAAGACAGAGAAAGAGTGGACTGAACAAAAAAGGGATTAAGGAGAAAAGACAGGGTTTAATTTCCATTAAGATGCTATAGATAGGGGAGTTCAGAGTCTGAAACTCTGCACCTTGATACCTGGCATAGCTCCAGTGGGAAGGGTGAATCCCCAGAAACAGCGAGGTCCAAGAAGTCCTTAGGCCACATGAGGAGAGGTGGCTTCCCTGCTTCCAGGACACTGAGTAGAGGCTGTGCAGCCTCCTCACAGGCAAAGGTCCTAGTGGACCCTGGAGAACAGTCACATTCGCTGGTGTTGGAACAAGGGTTTTCAGGATGAAGCCTGCTGCCAGATGTGTGTTGTGATTTACCATAGTCCCTGAAACACTGCTACTACATGATCACATGAACTTTTTCTGGGGTAGGCTGGCACCCAGCTGCAGTCTCTGGGCATCTGCAGCAACACAGTCTTACAAACATTCCAGGGGGCAGGCCGGCACCAGGGCATTGTTCAGGGAGACCCTCCCCCCAGAGGGTCTGAACAGATTAAAGCTGCAGTGCCCTCAGAAGTGAGGGGTTTGGAAACACAGCCCCATCTTAGATAAAACTCGGGAGGAAGGTGCCACCTGGCAAGCTGACAGCTTGGTTATAGACAGTGTGGAAGCTGGGAGTGGGCAGAAGCTAGAGACAGAAGAGGGGTGCTTAATTGCCAGTTGGCTAGAGCACAGAGTTCTGATACTTGAGACTGGGTAGGTGGGTGGGGCCACTTTGACCCTTTCCCCACATGTGCATACACACCTACACGCACTGCAAGGATCCACCCCAATAAACTAAGCGCCATCTAGTGGAGAACAGATGCTACACCAAGCCCCACCCAGTTGGGCCACCTTGATCTAGAGGAACACCACAAATCTCTGTGTCTGTTTACGGACTATAAACTGCTTCATAGTTTGACTTCTAGGGGAAACTGGATGTAATTTCAATCGTATTTCATTCTGTTTGCTGGTTCATCTATTCAATTTTTTTTTCTTAAAAAATTTATTTTCCATTTTTATAAAAAGCTTTGACTTTTTCTACCTTTTTTACTTTTTTATAAATTTTTAAAACTCTAAAATGAAATAATGAAAGTAAACTATTCTGTTATTGCATTCATTTTTTTTAAATTTTCATTTTCTTTTTTTTTTCTTGCCCTTTTTTTCTCTATCAAGCTTCTTTAAAACCAGACCAAAATGCACCAAGGAGCTGGCATCCTTCATTTGATTTTTTGTGTTGTTTTCAGTTTTTAAATTTTTTTTATATTTACTCTTTTTCATCCTCTAAAATGACAAAATGAAGGAATTCACCCCAAAATAAAGAACAGGAAGAAATAACAGCTAGGGACTTAACACAAATACAACCAAGATGTCTGAACCAGATTTAGAATCCTGATAATAACAATACTAGATGGAGTTGAAAAAAGCACAGAATCCCTTTCTGAGGAGATAAAACAAGTACAAGTCAGGACAAAATTAAAAATGCTATAACTGAGTTGCGATCTCAAGGATGCCTTGGTGGCAAGGATGGATGAAGCAGAGCAGTGAATCAGTGATATAGACAACAATCCAATGGAGAATAATGAAGCAGAAAAAAAGAGGGAAACTAAGGCAAAAGAGCACAATTTAAGAATTAGAGAACTCAGTGACTCATTAAAAAGGAATAACATCTGAATCATGAATCATAGGGGTCTCAGAAGATGGAGAGAGAGAAAAGGGGGTAGAAGGGTTATGTGAGCAAATCATAGCAGAAAACTTTACTAACCTGGGGAAAGACACAGACATCAAAATCCAGGAAGCACAGAGAAATCCCATTAGATTCAACAAAAGCTGACCATCAACAAGACATATCATAATCAAATTCACAAAATAGGCAAGGAAAGAATCAGGAAAACACGGGGGAAATCCTTAACCTACAAGGGAAGACAGATCAGGTTTGCAGCAGATCTATCCACAGAAACTTGACAGGCCAGAAAGGAGTGGCAGGATATATTCCATGTGCTGAATCAGAAAAATATGCAGGCAAGAATTCTTTATCCAGTAATGCTGTGATTCAAAATAGGAGAACATTTGTATGGAACCACAAAAGACCCCAAATAGCCAAAGTAATATTGAAGAAGAAAACCAAAGCAGGAGGCATCACAATCCCAGACTTGAGCCTCTATTACAAAGCTGTCATCATCAAGACAGCATGGTATTGGCACAAAAACAGACACATAGCCCAATGGAATAGAATAGAGACTCCAGAATTGGACCCACAAATGTATGGCCAACTAATCTTTGACAAAGCAGGAAAGAATATCCAGTGGAAAAAAGACAGTCTCTTCAACAAATTGTGCTGAGAGAACCGGACAGCAAGATGAAGAAGGATGAAGCTAGACCACTTTCTTACACCATTCACAAAAATAAACTCAAAATGGATGAAGGACCTAATGTGAGACAGGAAACCATCAAAACCCTAGGGGAGAAAGCAGGGGAAAAAAACCTCTCTGACTTCAGCAGCAATTTCTTACTTGATACATCTCCAAAGGCAAGGGTTAAATTAAAAACAAATGAACTATTGGGACCTCATGAAGATAAAAAGCTTCTGCACTGCAAAAGAAACAATCAACAAAACTAAAAGGCAACCAATGGAATGGGAAAAGATATTTGCAAATGGCATATCAGACAAAGGGCTAGTATCCAAAACTTATAAAGAACTCACCAAACTCCATACCCGAAAAACAATCCAGTGAAGAAATAGGCAGAAGACATGAATAGACACTTCGCTAAAGAAGATATCCAGGTGGCCAACAGGCACATGAAAAGATGCTCAACATCACTCCTCATCAGGGAAATACAAATCAAAACCACACTGAGATGTCACCTCAAGCCAGTCAGAGTGGCTAAAATGAACAAATCAGGAGACTATAGATGCTGGACAGAATGTGGAGAAATGGGAACCCTCTTGCACTGCTGGTGGGAATGCAAACTGGTGCAGCCACTCTGGAAAACAGTGTGGAGGTTCCTCAAAAAATTAAAAATAGACCTACCCTATGACCCAGCAATAGCACTGCTAGGAATTTACCCAAGGGATACAGAGAGTGCTGATGCATAGGGGCATTTGTACCCCAATGTTTATAGCAGCACTTTCAACAATAGCCAAATTATGGAAAGAGCCTAAATGTCCATCAACTGATGAATGGATAAAGAAGTTGTGGTTTATATATACAATGGAATACTACTTGGCAATGAGAAAGAATGAAATATGGCCTTTTGTAGCAATGTGGATGGAACTGGAGAGTGTTATGCTAAGTGAAGTAAGTCATGCAGATAAAGACTGATACCATATGTTTTCACTCTTATGTGGATCCTAAGAAACTTAACAGAAGACCATGGGGGAGGGGAAGGGGAAAAAAAAGAGGGAGGGAGCCAAACCATAAGAGACACTTAAAAACTGAGAATAAACTGAGGGTTGATGGGGGTGGGAGGGAGGGGAGGGTGGGTGATGGGCATTGAGGAGGGCACCTGTTGGGATGAGCACTGGGTGTTGTATGGAAACCAATTTGACAATAAATTTCACATTAAAAAAATAAATGAATTTTTAAAAGACAATAAATTTCATATTAAAAAAAAAGCAAAGTAACAAAAACAAAATAGAAGGAGAGATTTAAAAATTTCCCAGACAAAAACTAAATGAGTTTGTGACCGCTAAACCAACCCTGCAAGAAATTTTAAGAGGGACCCTCTGAGAGGAGAAAAGACAATCAGTCAATCAATAAATGAATACCAAAAGCAACAACGACTAGAAAGGACCAGAGAACACCACCAGAAACTCCAACTCTACAAGCAACATAATGGCAGTAAATTCGTATCTTTCAGTACTCACTCTAAATGTCAATGGACTAAATGCTCCAATCAAAAAATACAGGGTAACAGAATGGATAAGAAAACAACATCTATCTATACGCTGTTTACAAGAGACACACTTTAGACCTAAAGACACCTTCAGATTGAAAGTAAGGAGATGGAGAAGATAACTCTTTGTAAATGTCCTAGAGAAATATAGTAGCTTTCTGTTCACCCTTTGCAAGTGAAAAGGGTGGATCGTTCCACTGCTGACATTTAAGAAGAAAAAATTAAAAAAAAAAAAAAAAAAAAAAAAAGAAAGTAAGGAGATGGAGAACCATATATCATGGTAATGGTCAACAAAAGAAAGCCAGAGTAGCCATACTTATATCAGACAATCTAGATTTTAAAATACTATAACAAGAGATGAAGGCATTATACCATAATTAAGGGGTCTATCCACCAAGAAACCCTAACAATTGTAAACATTTATGCTCCAAATGCGGAGCAAACAAATATATAAGTCAGTTAACCACAAACATAAACTCATTGATAACAATACCATCATAGTAGGGGACATCAAACCCCACTCAAAGCAATGGACAGATCATCTAATCAGAAAATCAACAAGGAATGACATACTGGACCAGATGGACTTAAGAGATATATTCAGAACATTTCATCCTAAAGCAGCAGAATATACCTTCTTCTCCAGGGCACATGGAATGTTCTTCAGAATAAATCACGTACTGGGACACAAATAGCCCTCAACAAGTACAAAAAGATCGAGATCATACCATGCATATTTTCAGACCACAACACTATCAAACTCGAAATCAACCACAAGAAATTTGGAAAGGTAACAAATACTCAGAGACTAAAGAACATCCTACTAAAGAATAAATGGGCAAACCAAGAAGTTAAAGAGGAAATTAAAAAGTACATGTAAGCCAGTGAAAATAATACCACAGCCCAAAACCTCTGGGATACAGCAAAGGCAGGAAAGTATATAGCAATTCAGGCCTTCCTAAAGAAGGAAGAAAGGCAACCTAACCTTACACCTTAAAGAACTGGAAAAAGAACAGCAAATAAAACCCAAAACATCAGAAGACAGGAAATAACAAAGAGAGCAGAAATCAATGGTCTCGTAACCAAAAAAACAGATCAATGAAACCAGGAGCTGGTTCTTTGAAAGAATTAGCAAAATTGATAAACCACTAGCCAGTTTGATTAAAAAGAAAAAGGAAAGGACCAAATACATAAAATCAAGAATGAAAGAGGAGAGATCACAGGCAACACTGCAGAAATAAAACAATAAGAGAATATTATGAGCAATTATTCACCAGTAAAATGGGCAATCTGGAACAAATGGACAGATTCCTAGAAACATAAACTACCAAAACTGAAATAAGAAGAAATTAAAAATTTGAACAGACCCATAACCAGTAAAGAAATCAAATTAGTAATCAAAAATCTCCCAAAAACAAGAGCCCAGGGCCAGATGGCTTTCCGGGGGAACTCTACCAAACATTTAAACAAAAGTTAACATCTATTCTTTTGAAGCTTTTCTAAAAAATAGAAATGGAAGGAAAACTTTCAAACTCATTGTATGAAGCCAGCATCACTTTGATTCCAAAACCAGACATAGACCCCACTAAAAAGGAGAACTACAGACCAATTTCCCTCATGAACATGGATGTAAAAATCCTCAACAAGATATTAGCCAACTGGATTCAACAATACATTAAAAGAATTATTCACCAAGACCAAGTGGGATTTATACCTCAGATACAGGGTTGGTTCAATATCCACAAAACAATCAAAGTGATATATCACATCAATAAAAGACAAGAACCACATGATCCTCTCAATAGCTGCAGAAAAAGCATTTGACAAAATACAGCATCCTTTCATGACAAAAACCCTCAAGAAAGTAGGGATAGAAGGATCATACCTCAAGATCATAAAAGCCATATATAAAAGATCCACTGCTAATATTATCCTCAATGGGGAAAAACTGAGAGCTTTCCCCCTAAGACCAGGAACATGACAGGCATGTCCACTCTAGCCACTGTTATTCAACATAGTATTGGAAATCCTAGCCTCAGCAATCTGACAACACAAAGGAATAAAAGGCATACAAATTGGCAAGGAGGAAGTCATACTTTAACTCTTCTCAGACTACATGATACTTTATATGGAAAACCCAAAAGATGCCACCAAAAACTGCTAGAACTGCTCCATGAATTCAACAAAGTCACAGGATATAAAATCAATGCACAGAAATTGGTTGCATTCCTTTACACCAATAATAAAGCAACAGAAAGAAAAATCAAGGAAAATTCCATTATTTTGTATCAAAAACCATAAAATACCTAGGAATAAACCTAACCAAAGAGGTGAAAAATCTATACACTGAAAACTATAGAAAGTTTATCAAAGAAACTGAAGAAGACACACAAAAAAGGAAAAATATTCCATGCTCATGGATTGGAATGCATACATATCCAATGCAATGCCTATCAAAATAACACATGCATACATATCCAATGCAATGCCTATCAAAATAACACCAGCCTTCTTCACAGAGCCAGAACAAACAATCCTAAAATTTGTATGGAATTAGAAAAGACCCTGAATAGCCAAAGCAATCCTGAAAAAGAAAACCAAAGCTGGAGCCATCACAATCCCAGACTTCAAGATGTACTACAAAGCTATAATCACCAAGACAGTATGGTACTGGCACAAAAACAGACACTTAGATCAATGGAACAGAATAGAGAACCCAGAAATGGGCCCACAAACGTATGGCCAACTAATCTTTGACAAAACAGGAAAGAATATCCAATGGAATGAAGACAATCTCTTCAAGTGGTGCTGGGAAAACTGGACAGTGACATGCAGAAAAATGAACCTGGCCTACTCTCTTACACCATACACAAAAATAAACTCAAAATGGATCAAAGACCTCAATGTAAGGCAGGAAGCCATCAAAATCGTAGAGAAAGCAGGCAAAAACCTCTTCAACTTTGGCCACAGCAACTTCTTACTCAACACGTCTCCAGAGGCAAGGGAAGCAAAAGCAAAAATGAACTACTGGGACTTCATCAAAATAAAAAGCTTCTGCACAGTGAAGGAAACAATCAACAAAACAGGTAACCGATGGAATGGCAGAAGATATTTGCAAATGACATATCAGATAAAGGCTTAGTATCCAAAAATCTATGAAGAATTTATCAAACTCAACACCCAAAAACCAAATAATCCAGTGAAGAAATGGGCAAAAGACATGAATAGACACTTCTCCAAAGAAGACATCCAGATGGCCAACTGACACATGAAAAAATGCTCCACATCACTCACCATCAGGGAAATACAAATCAAAACCACAATGAGATACCACCTCATACCTGTCTGAATGGCTAAAATAAATAACTCAGGCAAAAACAGATGTTAGCGAGGATGCAGAGAAAGAGGAGCTCTTTTGTACTGCTGGTGGGAATGCAAACTGGTACAGCCACTCTGGAAAACAGTATGGAGGTTCCTCAAAAAAAAAAAAAAAAAATAGAACTACCCTATGACCCAGCAACTGCACTACTAGGTATTTATCCAAGGGATACAGGTGTGCTGTTTCAAAGGGGCACGTGCAGCCCAATGTTTATAGCAGCACTATCAACAATAGCCAAAGTATGGAAACAGCCCAAATGCCCATCGATAGATGAATGGATAAAGAAAATGTGGTGTGTGTGTATATATATATATATATACGTATATATACGTATATATATATATACACGTATATATACGTATATATATATATATATACACGTATATATACGTGTATATATATATATACACGTATATATACGTGTATATATATATATACACACACACACACACACACACACAATGATGTATTACTCGACAGTCACAAAGAATGAAAGCTTGCCATTTGCAACTACGTGGATGGAACCTGAGGGTATTATGCTAAGCGAAATTAGCCAGTCAGAGAAAGACAAATATTCTATGATTCCACTCAAATGAGGAGTATAAGATACAAAACAGATGAACATAAGGGAAGAGAAGCAAAAATAATATAAAAACAAGGAAAGGGATAAAACATTAGAGACTCTTAAATACCGAGAACTGAGGGTTGCTGGAGGGAGTTGTGGGTGGGGGGATGGGCTAAATGCATAAGGGGCATAAGGGAGGACACTTGTTGGGATGAGCACTGGGTGTTATACATAGGGGATGAATTAGTGGAATCTACTCCTGAAATTGTTATAGCACTATGCTAACTAACTTGGATGTAAATTTAAAAATAAATAAAAATTAAAAAAAAATAATATCACTTCAGAAGGTACAGGAACCTCAGGATATTTGGGGGATCCAGAGAAGAGTAATTTACCCAAATCAACAGTAATTCAGGCAAGTCTGATGACAAGAATTTGACTTGGCTTTCAACCTCAAGAGGCTATTAAAAGTTCAATCTAGAGATTCCTTATAAAAAGTTACAATAAAGCAGATTTTAAAGGATCTATATGATCAATCACTATTCTTGCTAAGCTTATGTAAACAATTAGACCAAGTTTGTTAAAATTGGACTTGTTTTACAAATTAGTTTTGATTTGGCTTGCTATTTCTGGAAATAAGGGTGAATTTAGAGAGAAAAACTATGGTTCAATAACATCCTCATGGGTGTTATATTCTAGTTTTGATTATCCTTAAATTTTTGTTGTTGGTTTAAGCTGTACAACTTGAGGTAAACTTCAGAGAGATTGCCACAATAGCTCTGCTTGTTACTCTGTGGGGATAATAAAAAGGACCCTATTGGCATATGATTATTTAAATAGTTGGACAATGGGATGAACTCAACAGTAGTGTAACTCCACTCTCACCTTGATTAATTCTATATGGCTAGGATAACAAAATCACTCAAAAGTCAGAGTGTACCCTACTCCACGGGGCAAACTATGAAATTGTGGAGATGATGGATGGTCACACCTTCCATATAACTGGAGTGGAGAATCCATGCGTAAGGATGCCCTTCTCTCCCTAGACAAGTCCTCTCCCACTTGCCAGCAATCCTCATTATTATGATATTCTTAAGGCTAGACATAAGGCAAAGAGGGCTTCTTGATGGTTTTATCCCTTACCCATATTTATCCCAGGAGCTACCTCTATCGACGTAAAATTATGGGTAGAGACTTTAGCCAAGCATACTGGGACCACTTCCAACCACACCCAACATGAAGTGATGCACAAATTTGATAAGTGATCCACCAAAATCTAATGGCCATTGATATCCTGACTGCAAGTGACAGAGGAAATTATTGTGCTAAAGTTGAGACTAAATGTTGCATATATATCCCAGATAACTCTGCTAATGTTTTAGCATATATGCACACCATACCTAAATGGCAACTGTTTTCTACAATAGGCACATTACACTGAGCTACAAAACCAACCTTCATGATGAATTTGTGCCTTACTGTCCACATCAAGCATTTCAGGCCTCCCTTGGTGGGTTTCTCCATTACAAGATACAGACTAGCATTATTAGTATCAGTACATAACTGATATAATACATCACCCAATACCAGCACATACCGGGATATTTTCTTGCTGGTGTAATGGAAAATGTTAGATGGGACTCCCCAGGCTATAAAAGGCCTTTGTCTTATCCTCAAACTATCAAAATTTTAACTGAATATGCCAACCCACAGATGGGCTCACAGCAATCACAGACAAGATCCGTGTTCCATTAGTGTGAGCATCTAACATCTATTTTTCTTCCATCAGTAGGTTTACAAAATGCCATGGCACATGGAAGTCCTTGATAAATACACAGTTAAGGCCTTAAATGACTGTCTAAGCAGTACACTATCAAACACTGAAATGACCCATATGCATAAAGTAGTTCTACAAAATAGAATGGCATTAGGTGTGTTTTTTTTTTTTTTCTTGAGAGAGAACATGAGTGGGGAAGAGGGGCAGAGGAAGAGAGAGAGAGAGAATCTTAAGCAGACTCCATGCCCAGCACTGAGGCCTTTGCAGCCTGGATCCTACTACCCTGGGATCATGACCTAAGCTGAAATCAAGAGTTGGACACTCAACCAACTGAGCCACGCAGGCACCCCAAGAATGTGTTAACAGTAGCACAAGGAGGAACATGTGCCATTATTAAAACAATGCTGTGTCTACCTTCCAGGTTATAACAAAAATATAATAGGGTGGGATGACTGGGTGGCTCGTTGGTTAAGCATCCGACTCTTGATTTTGGCACAGGTCATGATCTCTCAGTTTGTGAGATCAAGCTCTGCATTGGGCATCGGGCTCCAGGCTAATGACATGGAACCTGTTTTGGATTCTCACTCTCCTTTTCTCTGCCCCTTCCACACATATATGCACGTATATTCTCTCTCAAAATAAATATACTTTAAAATATATATATGTAGAACAGGGCTACTTACTGATATGAATAATCAAATTGGTGCTCTTACAGAGCCTACATTGTCAATGATTGGTTACAGTTCTGGACGGGGTGGACTATGGTCTATGCTAAAGGGTCTTCTCATCGCTTTTATTTTCATTGTAATAATCCAATGTGTTCTTTCACTTTGTTTTTTCCTATTGTCCAGATATATGCAAGAAGTCCTTGACTCCTTCACCCAGAGGACAGATCACCCTTACTACTGAAATCCCCCACCTCCCCTGCCCCATGTCCCCTCTAGATTCATAGTTACATGTAAGGACATATTGATTGTAGACACTGCAGTATGACTAACCCAATGCCCACTCCCAAATTCCTTCTTCCCTGGACTCCACATTTGGAATTAGAGAAGCTAAATAGTTGCTTTCCCAGGTACCCTTACAGCTGGAAGTGGCCATGTGACAGAGTTCTGGCCAATGGGATGTTACCAAAAGTCTGTAGGATGGTCTGGAAAATCTTGTGCATTCCTTTTTTTTTTTTTTTTTTTTAATGTTTATTTTTTTGAGACAGAGACAGAGCATGAACAGGGAAGGGTCAGAGAGAGAGGGAGACACAGAATCCGAAACAGGCTCCAGGCTCCGAACTGTCGGCACAGAGCCTGACGTGGGGCTCCAACTCACAGACCACGAGATCATGACCCGAGCCGAAGTCGGACGCTCAACGGACTGAGCCACCCAGGCGCCCCTTGTGCATTCCTATCAAGGCACATACAATGCTAACATGGCCCTTTCTTCCTTCTCCCTGACTTGAATATGAGTTCATATGGATGAATATGGAGCTGTAAATAGTTATCTAGAACTCATGACAAAATGGCAAAACAATTATAGATGTTATCCATAATATTATGTCGTCACTGAACCAATTCCAGATGTATGTCTCATGAATTTTTGTTACATGAGAAAAAGTAATCTCTACTTTTTAAGCTTCTATAAGTTAGTTTTTCTGTTACTTACAGACAAATTTATTCCTGATAGATTCCTGCTCACTGTAGATGCTTGATAAATATTTGTCTGGATCAATTTTATACAAGGTATGAGAGATTTGAGCCTGTGGATGTCAGATGTAAAATTCTCTCCTCTCCAATGGACAAAACTAAAAAAAAAAAGGAAAGCATCCAGGTCTCAATGTCTTCAGAACATCTATAGAAAAAGGTTAGGAGACAGGAAGAACTTTTCCTCAAAGTAGGCAGAGAGGGGCATCTGGGTGGCTCATTTGGTTAAGCATGTGAGTTCGGCTCAGGTCATAATCTCACATATGTAAGTTCGAGCCCTGCTTCGGGTGAGCTGGAGCCCCACTTGCAGTGACCCTGCTTCTCCCTTGCTCTCTCTCTCTCTCTCTCTCTCTCTCTCTGCCCCTTGCTCACTTATGCCCTCTCCCTCTCAAAAAAAATTTAAAAAGGAGCAGAGAAAGATACCAGAGGAGTTTGGGGACAATGACAAGAGATCAATGTCATGGCAGGGAAAGAGCATGTAAAACCCCACTGCACCCAAAACCATATTTTCTCTTCACAGACTTAGAGAGTCACAGTATTTGGATAACAGGGATGGCATTTGTTAAGCAGCAAGGAGGAAAAAGACCTAAAAGGTCTTCCAGAGGAACACTTTATCTAAAATGCAGTCCTATCCATTTGTGCTTTTTGCCTGTTATATGTGTTGAACCAAAGTAATAGTCTGTAATGTGTGCTCCCAGGGTATGCCATCCAGTGTTTTAGCAGAGAGAAAAAGAATGGCAGAAAAAATAAACCTTATTTCATTCTAAAAACCAGACATTAAAGTATTCTAGAAACAAATGTTTTTCAGCATGATTGTATGTTTCCATTACCCAAGATATCAAAGAGCTAAAGCAAGAGTAAATTTGATTTAAAAGATATGTATGGGCCCAGAAAAGGCCCAGTTTGGCTATGAAATTGGTTTCCTGCTGACAAGTCAGTCAGGGGTCAGAGAAAGTGGGGCCATCATCTGCCACAGGATTTTCCTGTACCATTAGAAACTGGAGTGTCCCCCCCCCACCCCCCCGGAGACAGACCATTTCTCAGAAATGAGTCTTCAGGAGAAAGAAGTTGGCTTTACTGTGGTTTGACAGCTCTGACCACAGTTTTTACCACAGCTATTTTTATTTTTAAAGCTGCTTTCCAGTAACTGTGAGTAGACCTCAAAGCTGGCAGCTGTCTAGGAGGTTTTCTACCAGAGTCCCTTCGGCTGAGGCCCAGGGCCTGCTCCACAAGGAGATGGAAGGTGGGGGTGGGATGGATAAAAGAGGGGGACAAAGGATGGCAAATGACATTGTAGGGAGGGAGAGGGTGGGTTCCTCGTGAGCTCAGGGCAGCCGGGTGACCTGGAGCCAGCTGAGCCACAGCATGGGGTTTGCCAGCATCTACACTGCCTGCTGCGGGCACTCTGATAAAATCCTGCTCTCCACCTGTGTCCCAGCACACCTCCCTCAAGGGCACTGAACAGATGAGTTTGGAGAACAGTAACTCTTAGTAGCCCTGGCTCCTTGGATGAAGAAGTACCCTCCTTCATCTGGGTCACTTAGCTCCCCTAGGCTGCTGTTTCCGAGGGCCCCCTTGCGGTGAGGCCGGGTAATGACCTGCCCTAGGATCCCTGTATATGCAGAGGCAGGAAGATTGCCTTACTTCTAGACTCACAGAATTGGTCTTCTGGGGCCCAGGGTGGTCGGTTTACCCCGCGTCTGCTCCCAGAGGAGAGAATAGGGAGTTCAGAGTTGCACATGTCCCACGATTGCCAATATGGTTCCTCTGGCTTTTTCTGTTGAACCGTTCTCTCTCAATCGTTGCTCTTTACTTGTTAAAGCTAGTTTTTCGACTATTTATGCATTTAACTCTACGTACAATTAGGTCTCTGCAATTTTTTTACACCTTGGTCCTTTTTATACTCAAAGTTTTGAAACTCCCACCCTAAATAACAACTTGTCTTTAAAATATATTTACAATAAGAGAAGGATATGTGAGTAGTTTATACTACTGCAGCTCTGTGTAGCCATTTCACATTACAATTATGATTCTACAACTCCTGGATAGAAACTGGCACAGTCACTTTTTATTTTATTATTTTTAGATTTTTCTTATGGACAATTCCAAAAATACAAATTTAGAGGAAATGACATAATAAATCGTCACATACCCAATACCCTTATATCCTATCTCTTCACATAAGCAAATCCCAGCCTCTCCATACAAGCTCCTCAGTTCTTTGACACGAATATGCCATAGTGGTCTTTACATGGTCTTGCTTTCGAGTATGACAAAAGGTCCCAGATTCGTCCTGTACTTTTGCTGTCCCAATGGAATCAGCCATTTCCTTTAAATAAATAGTATTTAGGGGCACCTGGCTGGCTCAGTCAGTTGAGCATCCGACTTCAGGTCAGGTCCTGATCTCTCAGTCCGTAAGTTTGAGCCCCACGTCAGGCTGTGTGCTGACAGCTCAGAGCCTGGAGCCTGTTTTGGATTCTTGTCTCCCTATCTTTCTGCCCCTCCCCCGCTCATTCTCTCTCTCTCTCTCTCTCTCAAAAATAAATACACATTAAAAATTTTAGATAGATAGATAGATAGATAGTATTTAGAGACCCCAATCTGGGCTCTCAGGTTGCTATTGCTCCTGAGCTGGTCACTGTTTCTAGATTACAATGCCTACTTTGGCGTTCTTTGAAGGCTCTTTTAAATATGTGGACTCACATAACTACACTAGCCCGCACTTGGCATTGACTTCACCTAGAATAAGAATTGAAGCACAGGAAACCCAGCATACCAGCCAGGCAGTGGCAGCAATCTCTCTAGGCACTACACTCTCTGCCCCCATTGGAGGAGGTCATCGAGAGGGTGTGGACTGCTGGCTGACCCCGGTCTATGAGCTAGACCGGGGAAATCAGAGGTTCCTCACCACCACCCATCCCCTTCGTCCGCCTCCCCCGTTCCCCCACCTCACCCCAGTCCTTGGAATGTACACTCTGCCTACCTTTCCCACAATGGGAGCGATTCCAAGGATGTACCCTTGAGAGAGCAAGGTGTTATGGAGACCATCTGGACTGTGCATGTAACTGAACCCAATTAAGGCCACTGTACAAACTTTTAAGATTCTGGCTGGCAGAGATGTGCTCATCTTGCAGCCACACAAGACAGGCCTCGTAAGTAAGTTCCCTTGCTTATTACACTTGCCACCTACTGACCTGGAGTGATTTGCCTCTTTCTTCAGTCTCTCCTTGCCCTCCATGTACAGGGTCCAGATTGCAAACCAACACCCCCATCCCCATCCCCATTCCCACCGTGGGGTTGAGAGCTAAAATGCAGGAGGCCCAGTTAAGCCTCAATTTCAGATAAACAATGAATAAAACCCTCCTATTCCAATCGAGAGCCGATATCTCTAGTAACAATGTTATGGGACTAGCTTGCTTCCACGTCCCCACAGTGGACTTGTCCAGCTCCAAGTCATAATTCTCAGGGAACTACCAAACCATAGCTTCTCACCAGGTCTTTCTAATTCACTCACTGTCCTCACTATCCAGATACATTGGGCCAGTTTTACCACAAGCAATGTTGCCTAACACAGCTGACATCCCACCCTTAGCAGATTCCCAGGAGAACAGAGCTATAGAAAATAAACTCCATGGAGAATTGGAAATAAATTTTTTAAAGATTTTATAAAGTAATCTCTACACCTAATGTGGTTCTTGAACTTACAACCCCCAAGATCAAGACTTGCATGCTGTATCGACTCAGCCAGCCAGGCGCCCCAAGAAATAATTTTTTTTTTAGCCCTTTATATATACAGAGCTAGGACAATGTACAGATAGACAGGTAATAGATGATGGATGATAGATAGTGTAAAGGAAAGACTCAGTTTTCCCCCTGTGGAGAGAAAGCCCAGTTCTTCCTTACTATATCTTTCTCTCCTTAAGTCTTCTTTATTACTCATACAAAACACTTCACTCCTGGGGCGCCTGGGTGGCGCAGTCGGTTAAGTGTCCGACTTCAGCCAGGTCATGATCTCGCGGTCCGTGAGTTCGAGCCCCGCGTCAGGCTCTGGGCTGATGGCTCAGAGCCTGGAGCCTGTTTCCAATTCTGTGTCTCCCTCTCTCTCTGCCCCTCCCCCGTTCATGCTCTGTCTCTCTCTGTCCCAAAAATAAATTAAAAACGTTGAAAAAAAAAATTAAAAAAAAAAAAAAAAAAACCACTTCACTCCTGACATTTCCCCATACCATGCAATTCTTTGCAACACCAACTGGGTGTCACACAATTCAACTCAATTCTGACACGATCTACCTGATGATAGTGTCAGATCCTACAGGTTAAGGGCTCAGTCCCATAAGATTGTCTTCCCACCCCATACACATATGCACACACACTTTAATGCCAGTCACAAGCCCAAGTTGGTTATCACCTCCTGACCAATGTCAGGGTTGGTTCCAATAAGCTATAGATTATAGGTTCCAATGACCTCCTCCTTAGATTCAGTTAATGTGCTACAGCATCTCAGAGAAACATTTTACTTACTAGATCACCAGTTTATTATGAAAGGATATAACTCGGGCACAGCCAGATGGAAGAGATACTAATGCTGTAATGGGGAAGGGGTGGGGAGTTTCTGTGTCCTCTTGGAATGTTCCATCGCCCCACCTCTCCACATGGTGGAGATCCCCATTCTTTTGGGGTTTTATGGAGGCTTCCTTGCATAGGCATCATTGATTAAATCATTGGTCATTGTGATTAATTCGACACCCAGCTCCTCTCCCCTCTCCTAAAGTCAGGGGAGTGGGCCTAAAAGTTCCAACCCCCTTATCACGGTTGGTTACCCTGGGCCCCATCCTTTGGTGGAGTCCAAAAGTCACTCCATTAACCTAACACAACATTAAAAGACACCTTTAACCCTCTTACCACTTAGGAAATCTCAAGGGCTCAAGGAGCTCTTTGACAGAAATGGGGATGAAGACCAAAAAGCTATTTCTTATAAATCACAATAGCAGAGAGAGAGAGAGAGAGAATTTGTAGATAGAGATTGATATGGATAAATACGGATAAATAAAACACATTATGGGTTCATATTGATACTTCCAATTCCAATACAGGATTATAAGGCGGTTATTTAACTATATTCTTTACTTCTACCTTTCTCTCATGCTAAAAACCCCAGTTCTCAACACACAAATACTCATTTACTCTTTCACACAATATATACCCAACAGTCTTGAGATAAGAGTACCAATGCTATTACTAACAATATGATTACTGAAAACAGTGTAGGATTTTCTTGCAGTTCTTTTTGTTCTTAGAGATATACAATCAAATAACTATTTATTTTTTTATTGTTTATTTATTTTTGAGAGAGAGAGAGTGCCAGAGCACAAGCATGGGAGGGGCAGCGAGGGAAACAGCATCAGAAGCAGGCTCCAGACTTTGAGCTGTCAGCACAGAGCCTGACCCAGGGCTCAAACTCACAAACTGTGAGATCATGATCTGAGCTGAAGTTGGACGCTCAACCAATTGAGCCACCCAGGAGCCCCTCAAATAACTGTTTTAAGTCACTAGAAAGAGATCTTCTTTATATGGTTATAAGAACTATGACTGATACAACGTTCATGTTGCTTTTATTTATTTAAGGATTTTTTTAAATGTTCTTTACATATATAAACATTTCCATCGCTCTCAAGTCAAATCTACAAAGTTTGTTCAGAGAATTCTAGCTTCTATCCCTGACCCTTTGGCCCTATCTCTTTCTTTTCCCATAGGTAAACATTTATTTTTACTTTACAGTTTACCTTGTGATTGTTTACTATAGTTTTGGTCCCCCTCTTAGGAAAAGAGTGGTATATTATAGAATTCTCTACTTTGTTTTTTTTTTCAAATTTGATTTCTAGTATTACAGCTTTATTGAGATATAGTTCACCATTCACCCATTTCAAGCGTACAACTCAATTATTATTTAGTATATTCAGAGAGTTGTACAACCACAATTAATTTTAGAACATTTTCATTCCTCCAAAAAGAAACCATGTATTCATTAGCTGTCACTCTCCATTTTCCCCAACTTCTCAACCCCAGCTCTAAACAACCACTAATCTACTTCCTCTATCTTTGGAATTGTCCTCTGTAGATATTTCATATAAATTAAGTCATACAGTATGTGACCTTTTGTGTCTGGCCCCTTTTACCTAGCATAATATTTTCAAGGTTTATCCATAATGTAGCATATATCAGTATTTCATTTCTTTTTGTTGCTGAGTAATACTCCATTATAGGAATATACCACACTTTATCCCCTTTACCTTGCTTTTTCCATTTAATATATTCTGGAGGTCGCTCTATGGTATTAAACCAAGTTATTTATTTATCATTAGCACACTCTTGGTGCAGAATTGCCATAGTTTATTCAGTAAGTCCCCTATTGATGGATATGTGGGTTGTTTCTACTCTTTTATAAATAGTAGTGCAAAAATCTTTCATGCTTATATCTCTCTGGGGGGCAACAGAAAGCTGATTTATGCCTTGCTATGTCCTCAAGTTTCCTCACCTATACAATGACAATAAATGGGTTGACCTCAGTAGCTGTTAAGGAGCCTTTGAGCTTCAAAGATCTCTGATCCAGGAAGAATGACATTAGCATTCTTTGGGGTTCTGGGGGCCTTAATGGTGACTCCTTTCTATGGCAAGCTCTGACTATATAACCTTCATTTGTTCTCATTTGGGGAGTCTTTATTTATTTCCACAGAATCAATGGGAGCATTTTTATGCTAAGGAATCCCATGAGTTTAAGGGTCAGGGACAGTTGTCACACCTTCACTCCTTCCCCTGAGGAGCAGATACTTGCTTTTGTGAAAATATCCAAAGGTCTGTGGAATATTGGTGGCAATCTCCACTGCTTTCCTTTAGACAGAGCCCCGACCTCAAAAATGGGTGTTTTCTGGCACTGGCACCCACTGAGCCCAGGAAAGGCAAGCTCACTGTTGTCTAGCAGACATGGCAAAGGCAGGGTAAGACGCCCGGAAAAAACAGAATGAGCATCATCCAGGGAAGGAGAGCCAGTGATGTGACAGCCTAGCACATTCCCTTGTTGATAGAGTCAATCAAGAGGGGGCTGGCCTGTAGCTCTCTCCCTGATCCCCAAGACTCTGGGATTGTCCCCTCAGATGCTGACAAGGCCAGGCAAGAAATTAAGTAAGTGATGTGAGCCAGGAAATGCATGAATTATTTAAAAGGGGCAGTCCCCCTGCCCCCGATTTTTGCCAGGTGGGAACACCTATATCCTCTGTTGTTGTTTTCAAGAAAAGTTGGAAATCGAGATTTTTATATGAAATTTTCTGACTTGTTCCCAAGCCTTACAAATGTGTTTGGAAGTTGTATCCAAACCTCTCTGTAAAAACAGAAAATTAAGGGAACTGACCCAACTGAGGATTTGACTCAGCAAACCCATGAGGGTGTGTCCAAGTTCATGGCCCCTCCCACAACCAGAAGCACACCTGTGGCTTAGGAAGGCGGATTCTCCCACCTGCCTACCCACCATCATTCAGTCTTCAATAGCTTGAGAGGACACTCCTAGAGCTACAGCCTGATGCGACTTTGCTTTCTCATTTTTACAAAGGAGAGAATAAAGTCAATGACAGTGGCACTGAGCTGTAATCTACAAAGGGCAATGCACATGGGAAGTGTCATCAAGCCTGAACAGTTCTAAAGTGTGTGTTAAAATAATTGAACTGAATCACCTCTGTGGTATCTCATTAAAATTTGGATATAGAGAGTAGATACCATTTTTTTGAAAGATAAAAAGAAATTTGAAAAAACAAAGATTAAAAATATTATAAGGCGACAATAATCAAAACAGTATAGTACTAATGCTGTAACAAACTAACAAACCAATGGCTACCCCAAGAATAAATCCTAATATACTTAAATACTTTATAAATGATAATGAAATTAATCAATTCGAAAGGCATTAATTTTTTGAGAAATGTTATTGGAAACTTAATCTTTGCGGGGGGGGGGGGGAGTCAGCTGAGATATCCACCTTATATTATACACTAAGATCAATTTAAGAATTTTTAAACTGTGATCACAAAAAAAACCTTTCTCTTCATTTACAACTTTCTGAGCATAAAAGCAGTGTAATACATACCAAAGAAAAGTGCTGATAGATCTAAGTACAAAAAGAACTTTTTTAACTCCTAGATTTTTTTAAAGCTGTAATTAAAAGTAAAACAACAATCTGGGCAAATTATGAGTGACAAATATAATAAAGAATGATACCTAAAGACATAAATATTATCATCAATATTAAATACAAAGTGCTCATATGGTTCAATAAAAAACCAAATCCCTGAGCACCTGGGTGGCTCAGTCAGTTGAGCTTCTCGGACTTTGGCTCAAGTCATGATTTCACAGTTCGTGAGTTTGAGCCCGGCATCAGGCTCTGTGCTGATACCAGTGACCCTGCTTTAGATTGCTTATTCCCCCCCCGCCTCTCTGCCCCTCCCCTGCTTGCTCTCTCTCTCTCAAAAATAAACTTAAAAAAAAAGAAATAATAAAATTTCTTAAGAGGTTAAAGGAGATGTGTTGAAAAACAAAATAAGGGGCGCCTGGGTGGCTCAGTGGGTTAAGCGGCTGACTTCAGCTCAGGTCATGATCTTGCGGTCTGTGGGTTCAAGCCCCGTGTCAGGCTCTGTGCTGACAGCTCAGAGCCTGGAGCCTGTTTCAGATGCTGTGTCTCCCTCTCTCTGACCCTCCCCCGTTCATGCTCTGTCTCTCTCTGTCTCAAAAAAATAAGTAAACGTTAAAAAAAATTTTTTTTTAAATAAAAAGAAAAACAAAATAAGAGCAGGCTAAGAGAGACACAAAGAAGGCCTAGGGTTTAGCCACACTGATAGCAAGAGGAATAATACATCTATGTACAAAAGACAGGAGTATATCTATGACCTCACCTGTTAAATATATATTCTAACACCCATATGATATATCTATCCTTATGTAGATTCTTTACATAGCTCATATATCAAAAAGAAAAAACAAAGAAAACGTCAACAGGGGCTATCTGTGGAGGATGGGATTGTGGTGATGGTTTTTTATATTATCTCTTTTTATAGTTTCCTGTATTTGCTAACATGAGTAGGCCCAGTTTCATCATCAGGAATAAAACAATACATGATATTACATGTTTTAAAAAGCACAGCTCCTCTACCCATTCACCCCAAGAAGGGTTTTCTGAAGGGAGCAAGGTTTCAAGGTGTTGAGGGGTCTGACCTTTCTGAAGACACAGCGTTCTTCCACAAGAGGGCGCCGGACCTTCAAGGAAGGAGGCAAGCGGAGTCCTGAGTTTGGGGTCGGATTTTAAGGAAGCCACGCGGAAAGCGTAAATCTTGCATATCTCCACCTCCACGCCTAGGAACCACGCACAGAGTGCCTCAAAAGCTTCTGGCACTCTAAGGCCTGCCTCCTTGGTCACTAATAACTTAAAGTCTGCTTTCCCCGAAATCAGTACATACAGGTTCGCAAGACCCGGGCTCGTGCAAGTGCAAGTCGGAAGAGCACGCTCCTTGCCCTGGGGGTGTTACTAACCAAATGTAGGAGTGCTGACGTCTCTGACTCCATCAGTGGCTCTCCCGGCCCGCACAGTGACCTACCTCGAGGGCTACATGTTCCGGCCGGGGGGAGGTTAACGTATGCCTTGATCCGAGCGAGGAAAGGCTTGCTCTGCTCTGGCCGAGTGGCCCACAGAAGGCTCCACTTTAGATAACCAGTAGAGACGGCTGGCGCACAGATGGTGCCACTTTAGATAACTACCCAGTAACCGCACCACCCTGCCCCTCACTCCGTAACAACTGGGGATTAAGGTCCGTTGAGGGATTAGCGGGGAAAGAATAGCTGCATCGTGTCCTGGATCCTGCGCCTGCCATTGTCAGTAAATTACCCTAAAACTCTGTGTAAATGGCATGGAGTAGCTTGTATTGTTTTTCAGTCTCAAAGTGTCTTCTCAGTTGAGGGTACTTTACTGACCTCCTCCACCTTCTGACACCAAACCCCAGAGAACGAACTCCGTTACATTTTCACGGGAGTAATCGCTGGGAGAGAAAAGGAGGACTGACTGGAGAGCAAGGGAGAATGTGGCTGAGATCAGTCAATGCAGAAGCAAATGTGAATCAGCGGGGTGCTCTCCCATGCTGGAAATAGAGGTGCAGAGAGACGGGAAAGGCCCCCAGGGAGGAAGGAGCCCCCCCCCCCCCCCCAGGCAGGTGGAGAGGGCAAGAGAGGCAGAGGCACGGGTAACGCTGTGAAAAGCCTCTGACCTGGAGGGTGCTGGGGATTTTGCAACCTAATGACCCCTGAGTTATCAGAAATTGTATTCCTGACCTCAATCTCTTAGCAAACCTGACCTCCATGAAACCAAAGAGCAAAGAGATCATCTGTAGCTCAAGGCACTGACGCACTGGGTCTGTTGCTGCCTGCCAATTTGGCTTGCAGGTGTTTACTTACCTGGTCAGGGGAGAAGCTGCATGCGCCCCCGCTTCCATCACCAAGGCTTCCTTTCCAGCTTGCTCAGAAACATAGTGCTGCACGTCCGGCCAGAAGCAGACAAAGAGGAAATGTGCCTTACTCATCCCAGCATGTGATGGGATGGGAAAAAAAAGAGGCCCACGCAGCCCAACCTGGGGGTCAGGGAAGGCTTTCTGGCTGAGATGATACTAGAACGAGTGGGGAAGGACATAGGGGAGTTTGAGAGGAGGAAAGGGTTGCAGGCCGAGGGAACTACAGGGATGAGAGAGCATGTGGCCTGCGTCCGTGGGAGCAGCTGGGTGCAAACACGTGAAACTGGTGAGAGGCAATGCTGGAGCAGAGGCTGCTTTATTTGGAGGGCGCTGGGAAGCCTTGAGGGCTTTAAACAGTGGAGCTACCTGATCATTGACAGCTGGCAGAAGTCACTGATGTGCTTTGTGTTGCCAAGTCCCCTGGGCGCATTTCAGCCCATACCTTAGGAGAACACTCTCCCGGTAGTATTGGGTACCACTGCCTTCTCCCTCCACCCTGGAGCAATCTCATGTCTTCTCAGTCTCCAAGTTCTCCTGATTTTTCCATCTGCCTCACTAGTCACTTTTTCCAGCTCCCAGACTGGATGTTTCTCCCCTGCCTGGCCTCGGAGAGGTGTTCTTCAAGGCCCTGCTTACTTCCTTCTCCCCATATGCTCTTGCTCTCAGCCCCATTATTCCCATGGCATCACATACACCTACATGATAGTATCAGGAGAGAGGGGAGGATCCAGAGTCCAGGGTCATAGCTCCTGCTGTCCTAGCTCAGTGAGCATGTTCCTGCTGAGTCATGAGCAATTGTGGGATGAGTCAGGGCGGAGAGGTCAGAATGGGGAGTTCGGGAATAAGCAGAGGCATGTAGTAGAGAAGGAGAGTTGCTGATTCGTATAGTCAGTGTCCTGGACCTGAAAGAAAGCAGAGAACAGGGCTCTCACTATCCCAAGTGTTGAGGGAGTGGGGGACACTGATGTGCAATAAAAGACCAAGTAGGGGTTCTGAGAAGAATGTGAATGCAGGGAGATGCAGCAAAGATGCATAGGCCCAACAGGGCTGGCTGACTCCAAAGTCCAGGAAGTCACTGGAGACTGGGATCTAGGCCACAAGAGCAAGACTAGCATATTAAGTGGTGGCCTCTGGCCTAGCATGGATCGCTGCTGCCTTGTGGGCAGGCAGGAATCCAAGGGCGTGCTCTCAGCCTTGGGGACAAAGGCTCAAGGGTGTTGGTGGGCCCTGTGTGCATTCCAGACCACAGTGACACATTCATGGTGAGGCAGGGAAGTCATAAGCTATTCCTGGTCCCTTCTGTTTTCCAACCTCACATGCCCATAGGACAGAGAATTTCTCAAAGCTCCGACATTACAGCCACTGATAAAGCAAACTTGTTTCATGCTTCATCAAGACTAAAGTTGCAATTGAGATCCAAAATGTTCTAAAGAAGTTTTTGTGGCATTTACAATTGGGTAGAATATTCAGTAAATGGTGTTAGAGCAATTGGCTTTCTATTTAGAAAAAATTAAGTTAGAGTCCCACCTTAACATCACACACAAAAATAAATCTGATAATTAGTAATTAATTTTAAAGTGTATTTATTTATTTGGGGGGGAGAGAGGGGCAGAGAAAGAAGGAGAGAGAGAATCCTAAGCAGGCTCTGTGATCACTGCAGAGCCTGACACAGGGCTAGGTCCCGGGGCTCGGTCCCATGAACTGTGAGATCGTGACCTGAGCCAAAATCTAGAATCTGACTCTCAACCAACTGAGTCACCCAGGTGCCCCAGTCATTTATTTTAAAACTTTCCACAACAAAAAGCTTAGGCCCAAATGACTTAACTGATTAATTCTACCAAACATTCAGACAAGATCAGGCACGTTCAAGGTGGTATGGCCATAGACTCCACCAAACACTCAAAGAACAAATACCAATCCTTTCCAAACTCTTCCAAAAAATAGAAGAGGAAAGAATATTTTCCAAGTAAATTTATGAAAAGACAATCCACAAAATGGGAGAAATTATTTGCAAATAATCTATCTTAAGGGAGTTGTATCTAGAATATGTAAAGAACTTTTACAACTCAATAATAATAATAATAATAATAATAATAATAAACACAACTTAAAAATAGGCCAAGGATTGGGCGCCTGGGTGGCTCAGTCAGTTAAGCATTTGACTTTGGCTCAGGTCATGATCTCACAGTTCATGAGTTTGAGTCCCACATCAGGTGAGCCTGAGCCCTGCTTTGGGTGAGCCTCGCTTCTCTCTCTTTCCCTCTCTCTTTCTCTGCCCCTCATGGGACTCACTCTCTCTCTTTCTCTCTCTTTGCCCTTCACTCACTTGTCCCCTATCTCTCTCTCTCTCTCAAAAAAAAAAAAAAAAAAGGCAAAGGATTTAGGTAGACATTTGTCCAGTGAAGATGTACAAATAGCCAAGATAGGCATGAAAATTTCTCAATATCATTACTTGTTAGAAAATTAAAAATCAAAATCACAAGGAGATACCACTTCATACTTACTAGGATGGTTATTAATAATTATTTTTAAAAACAGGCAATACTAAGTATCATCAAGGATGTGGAGAAATTGGAACCATCATACATTGTTGGTGGTAGTGCAAAATGGTGGAGCCACTGTGGAAAAGAATTTACTGTTCCTCAAAAAGTTACACAGAGAGTTACCATATGATCCAGAAGTTCTACTCCTCTGTAGATATCCAAGAGAACTGAAAACACACTTCCACACCAAAACAGTATGCAGCATCATTCCAAATAGCCAAAAGTGAAAACAAACCAAATGCCTACCAAGTGATCAAAGGATGAACAAATTGTAGTATATCTTCTTATTCAAGAAAAGAAGAAAATGAGGTACTCTACCTGCTACACCATGTTAAAGCATTTTGTTAAATGAGGGGTACCTAAGTGTTTCTGTTGGTTAAGCATCTGATTCTTGATTTCTGCCCAGGTCATGACCTCATGGTTTGTGGGTTCAAGTCCCACCGTGGGGCTCTGTGCTGACAGTGGGGAGCCTGCCTAGGAGTCTCTCTCTGACCCTCCCTCACTGTCTCTCTCAAAATATATAAATAAGCTTAAAAAAAAAAACCCATGTTGTTAAATGAAACATAACGTAAAACATTATGCTAAATGAAAGAAATCATTCACAAAAGATGACATATTGCGTGAATCCATTATATGAAATGTGCTGAATAGGCAAATCTAGACAGACAGGCATAGATTAGTGTTTGCAGGGGAATGGAGAAGGGGTGGACACTGGGGAGTGACTGCTAACAGGAACCTGGTTTCTTTAGGGGAAATGAAATGTTCTGGAATTAAGAGGGTGGCGATGGTTGCACAACCCTGTGAATATAGTAAAAAGCATTTCATGGTATATTTTAAAAAGGGTGAATTGTATGGTATGTAAATTCTATTAAGCTACTGAACAGATAAATAAATCTGAGGTAGGTCAAATATACAAATGTAAAATAAGCCTTAAAAATTAAAGAAAATAAAGAAGACCGTTCAATAATCTTGGTGCAAGGAAGGCCATTTCAAGTCTGATACAAAACTCAGAATATATAAAGGACAATGTTGCGGCGCCTGCTGGCTCAGTCAGTGGAGCATGTGGAACATGCGACTCTTGATCTCGGGGTCATGAGTTTGAGCCCCACATTGGGCAGAGAGATTACTTAAATATAGAAGACTTAAAATATTGGGGTTTTTTTCCCCATTTTTGTTTTGTTTTGTTTTGAGAGAGAGGGAGAGCGTGGTAGCAGGGCAAAGAGGGGGAGAGAGAGAGAATCACAGTCTCCGTATTGTCAGCGCAGAGCCTGATATAGGGGCCAGAACCCACGAACCATAAGGTCATGACCTGAGCCGAAGTCAAGAGTTGGATGCTTAACCTACTGAGCCACCCAGGCACCCCCCAAAACTTTGTTTTAAATAAATAAAGGATAATGTTAACAGATTGAGTACATTGAAAAACAACCTTCAATGAAAAAAGAGACTATAAATTTTAAATATATATATACGATATAAATGTATATAAATCAGGAAAAACTTTTGCAACATGTATAATATATTTAGAGAATGATCTTTAAAATCATTATGAAAA
The DNA here is from genome assembly GCF_046562875.1 of Panthera onca. Lineage (NCBI taxonomy): Eukaryota > Metazoa > Chordata > Mammalia > Carnivora > Felidae > Panthera > Panthera onca. The sequence continues at coordinate 52,061,925 of NC_138344.1, forward strand.
TGATGAACCTCCCAATGATATGCAGCACGGGACAGAGTGAGGGGAAAGGGGCACGTGTATGGAGAAATTTCACAGTGAGTGAACATTGGTGAGGCCTTTTGGAAGGCAATTTTGTATCCAGGAGTAATCTGCAAAACACTGCTGAAATTTGGGCAAGTTACTTATTTTCTCTCCTTAGGTATCCTTAATTTGAGGATGGGGATAATAAATCTACTCTACTTGACTTTATACAGTTGTTATGAAACTCACAAACTATAGAAGTATGTTCTAAAAATCAGTAAATACTATACACAAGTCAGAGAATTGTGATGATGGAGTAGACGTATAGATTGTCTTGATGAGCTCAACAAGAGACAAGCTGGTGGAACTTATGCCTGGAGGACCCCAGTGGATCCAGTTGGACAAGCAGCACCCTTCAGAATGGTTGAAAGGTGAATAAAAAATAAGAAGAATGAGATAGTTGATTACCATGTATTTCAGAGACATTTGGGGACAGCCATCTAAATACAACTCTCCTCCCTGCCTCCCATTCTCCATCAAAAAGTTGATTCTGGCAGTAATGTTTCCTCAATACCACTCTATTACCTGCCCATGGTTGACTGGATTAGGGGTGGGCCGATATGATTTCTTTCTGGAAAAACTCTGAACAAGAAGAGAGAAATAGAGGGATAGACAGTCAGACAGAAGAATTCTATACAGCCAGAACAGTTGCACTTGAATTTGGAGTTATGAGCAGCCATCTTTGGACGAGGAAGCCCAGTTGGTCCAGAATGTGGTGGAGATGAGAAACAACCCAACCTTCTTTAGACTGCTGGTGCCTTGTGGCCTGGTTCTGGTTCTTCCTAAGGCCTAGTTCTTGGGTTCCCTGAATCACCTTTGGATTCTGATAAATTTCCTCTTTTTTCAAAGGCTACCATGAGAAGGCTTCTGTTGCCAAAGATCCTTAATATATAATCTAGGCCTGGCTCATTTAGAAGGGTTACGATGAACAGGAATAGTACAGAGGCAGTTAAGAAACAAACCACCTTGGACTATCTTAACTAGGTCATGAACATATTGTGCAAGCCGGACAGGTATAGTCATTCCAACAAAGAGAACAGGAACACAGGCAAGCAGCTGAGTCAGGAGCAATACAGTCATTATCCTAAACTGCACCCACAATTCACAACACGATTCAGGATAATAAACCTGCCAGATCAGACTACATTTTGTGAGAATTTCTAACTGCTCTTGGGACCTCAACTTAGAGCTTGCCGGTTTGGGAGAGTCACACCTAAGGAATCCAAAATTTATAGACTCCTGCTGCAAATCATAGAAAGTTGGAGAACTATGAAGACTATAACTTAAACTCAAAACTAATAGTCAAACCCCAGAACTATCCATAAAGCCTCACTGCTCATGAGCCCCATCAATCCAGAAGGAATTTTTTAAAAGGCAGTTATCATTAGCTTCCTTCATGCCCTCCTCAACAAATATTGAGGACTCACTATGTGCCAAGCAGTGTGTTAGGGGCTGAGGATACAGCAGTGAACAAAGCTGATGAAGTCCCTATCTCGAGGATCTTATATTCCACGTGGAGGGAGGACAATATAAAATAAGGATATAACATGTCAGTGTATGTGATGGAAAGAAAAGTCAAGCAGGGCAGGTGTGTAGGAGTGATAGATGTATGTTATTTTATATACACTGGTCAGGCACAGCCTCTGTGATGACATTTGAACAGACTTCTCAGACTCTCTCAGAAAGCCAAGGGCTTTCCAGCCAGATGGAGGAGCTAGTAAGTGCCCTGAGGTGGAAGCCACACTGGCGGCTGGAGCCATGTGAGCTTGGTAAAGAGTGGAGGAGGGATAGCCTATAGGCCTCAGTAAGGATTTTAACATTTACTGTAAGGAAGTCATTCAGATTTTGAGTAACTAGAGGAGTGATACCTGACTTGATTTAAAAGAATCACTCTGGCTGCCATATGGAGAATATGGCCAGGGTGTCAGTTAGGAAGCTATTGCCATAGTTCAGCATATATATGGTGGTGGGTTAGATCATGCAGCAGTGGGAAAGATGGTAAGAAGTGGCCAGATTCTGGATATTGCCACAGGATTCACTGAAGGATTGGATGTGGGTTTTCAGAGCAAGGAGTACAAGCTGAATCCCAGGCTTTTGGATCCCAAATGAAGATGCTTGTTTGGGGTGGGGGTAAGGCAATGAAGTCTTTAGGGATCTGAGAGCTGCCTTGTCTGAAGCACTTCAGGCAAGGGGATGGGCTGCAGGAAGGACCAAAAATTGGAGCCAGGAGTTGGGCAGAGCTGATGAGCACTATGGCTAGAACAGGAAGCCATTGTAGGTCAAGGCCAGAATGAAGATACTTAGATAAGGGCATGCAATACTGAAGACAAAGTCATGGTCAGAGTTTCAATGCAATTTGGGAGACAATGGCAGTAATTCAAACAGGAGCTGAGTAGTGTTAATTTTTTAAATACCAGGAATTATGCTAAAAGGCTTTGTGTGAGTATCTCATTTAATTCTTACAACAGCTGCATGAATAAGGTGTCATTAGCCCTATTTTACAAATGAGCAAAACCAAAGCGACTGAATAACCCATACAAAGCTGGTAAGTAGAACACAGTCGTTAAGGTAGTTTGGATCCGATTGTGTAGCATGTGTGCTTAAAGACTATGCAAGGTTCAATGTCTCACTTGGCAGTGGAAGTCATCTCAGAGGTTCACGTTAGGTTGGTGAGGGAGTGGTAAGGTCGGGTAGAAGCAGAGTCCTAGCACACAGGCAAATATGGATCCAAGTTTGCAGTTTAATCTGGGTGTGATGAAACAGGCTTGGACAGGAGTTTGAACCAGGAGCCCAGGACCTGGCACCCCACCACACTCACCCTACTGCAGCAGCACCAAGAGTCAGGCCAGGTGTGGCAGATGCTGGTAGTTGTAATGGAAGAGGACTATTCTGTGTAGCTAGATTTGTAACACCGCCACTGCATTATCCCAAGGCATCAAAGATAAATGCGCAAATCCAATGGAATGTGATTGTTAAGCCTCTGCACTGGAAGTGAGACGGTGCTGCAACACGGATAATCAAACATCCCTCTCTTCTGTAAGGTACTTGTTACACATCAAACATTGGAAGAGTTCACAAAGGTCCTTCTCTTCACCTGGCTTTTTTAAAGAGACCCCTCCAGGCAGTAGGAGGAAAGAGCTAAGTGAATTCACACTAGTCTTTGAAAAATAAACAACCTTGGTGTTCTGATATTTTTTATTGTTTTCCTCCATCAAATGGTAAGTGTGCAGTGAACACAAAATTTCATTCTCAATCTACTTAAAAGACACATTAACACATCCAGTCCAATACAGCTATGATAGAAATAAGACTTACTGGCAGTATATACTAGTTCAGGCTAGTCATTGTGGCTATTCCAGTGGGTTAGAATTCAACAAGCCAAGGTCGTGTTCAGTTGTCCCAGGTAGACTGTATTGTTAGGCTCAGTAATTTGCATCCTCCAGTTAATAAGAAACTTAGGCCCATAGAAATAAGTGACACCCAAGTGACAAAGAGTGAATCAGTGGTGAAAATAGATTCAGAACTCCGATCTCCCAACTCCCAGTTTGTCCTTTTTCTTCTCTATCCACAAGATTTTAATGTAAGATACTAGACTTGATTGATAAGCAATCCTAATATGAACAGGCATAGGGTAAAACTACAACTAATATTAGATACATGATAAACTCATTCAGGGCAAAGCCTCTATTAGTTTTGAATTCAACAGGAAACAGGAACTGAAAAAGCTGACAGTAGGAGGTGAGCAATTCAGAGAATACGACCAGCCACTAATTAAACATGCTAGAGAGTACACAGCACAGCATCTGATAGAAAACAGTACTTTTATATAAAACAATAATTTTATAAGGAGCAATAAATGCTGTGTAAAATCTGCACTATTTTAACCTAGAAACAAAGGTGATACCGTGCTGAATTTTATTTTGAAAACCCCATTTGAGTCACGGTGCTCTACTTTTTACACTTTAGGTATAGGTTCCAATACAGATCATGTAATTGGCTCAGCCTTTAAGATTTAAGCCACCTGTTCCCAAATTACAGCAACTGCAATGGGAAATAAGCACCAAGGCTATCTCATCATAATTGAAGTAGCTGTGTAAGGATCCCTAAGGTGTCAGCATGGCTGTCATGCAGTTGTTTGGAATTAGAAATTTGGATTCCTTTTGTTGTTAAAGTAAACTAAACACAGCAAGCCCGCTAGGGTTAATTGAATGGAAAAGACTTGGTTTCTCGTGTGGGAGGGTGTGGATGGATAAGGACTCTCATATACTGCTGGCAGGAGTGTACCTCAGTACATTTTGGGACAGCAATATGGCATCTCCTAGACTTGAAGATATGCATTGTCTGCGACCCAGCAACTACATCTATACCCTAAAGATACTCTTACACATGTTTGCAAAAATTCTCACTGCAACCACGTTTAGAGGAGCAAACTTTTGAAAACAAATGTCATTTTGAATAAAATGTAAATAAAAAAGTGATTAAAAGTGGATAAAAACATTGCAACACAGCAATTAAAATGGAATTAGAGCTACATGTATCAACAGTTATATTTCAGAGACATATTGAGTGAAAAATGCAAGTTGAAAAAAGATTAACAATATGCCATATGGAATTTTAAAACATGCACAATGTTTACAAAACCATATATAGTAAAAGTATAAAACTGCATGAAAATGATAAAATTCAGCAACGTGTCTTCCTCTGGGAGAGGCAGATAAATGTGATGTGGCGGGGGGTTAAACAGAGGGGTTCAACTTTATCAGTAGCTGGTTTATCTGATGCAGATCAACTCTAGATGAACAAAGCAAGTGACATATATGTTTACTAACAATTCCAGGGGCACCTGGGTGGCTCAGTCAGTTAAGCGTCTGACTTCGGCTCAGGTCATGATCTCATGGTCCATGAGTTTGAGTCCTGCGTTTGGGCTCTGTGCTGACAGCTCGGAGCCTGGAGCCTGCTTCGGATTCTGTGTCTCCCTCTCTCTCTGCCCCTCCCCTGCTCATGCTCTGTCTCCCTCTTTCTCAAAAATAAACAAACATTTAAAAATTAAAAAAAAATTCTATACACCTTTTCTGTATGCTTGAAATTGCATTTAAAAGACAATCAAAAAAGCGTAGGGGTGGGAGGGTGCGGAGGGAGGTGTACTGGCTCCAAATTAAGCCTAATTATTGAAGCTTAAGAAATAGCTCTAAAAATGGTGATGCCACCAGTTCAGTGACATGACAAATCTGACACACATCATCCCAAAAGTCTGAAAGCTGCACAACAGGTAGAACATCCTTCTAATTCAGAGTAAGTCATTTAAATACTAAATTATTTTTGGATGTAAGATGGCAGAATAGGAAGCCTCAGAACTCACTACCCCCACAGAAACACTGACTTAACAATATATGGTCCCAAAAGACCTCCAGAAAACAGTTAGGAAGTCACAGCATACCGGACAAGCTCGACGCCAAGAACAGGTGCACTAAAATTGGAAAGGAAAGCGGTTTCATGTCAATGTCAGTCCCTCCCCCATGCCAGCAGAGCTTGTGATTGGGAGGAAAAGGCCACCTCACAGCTTCTCCCTTGGAAGGGAAAGAGAAGAAAAGAAAGGTCATCCAGTGTTCCAGGCTGAGGGGCTACCCAAGAGACTGGCTTCAGTCTGGCCTGACTCAAAGCACTACTTTGGATGCGTGGGGGCCACTGAGAACAATCATGGGTTGTGGCAGAGCCAGAGAACCTACAACACCTCAGACAGCCAAAGGGGTAAGAGACTACTACAACCTCCTAAGAAAGACACTGTCCAACTTGGGGGAGGAGGAGGCTGGATTATGCACATAAGAACAGAGATGACACACACAGCCCCATAAAAAGTTTGAGATGCCCCAGAAACTCTAGCTGGGATGATAGGGGAAGATCGTCCCCAGTACAAAGCCAGTCTATAAAGAGACAGAGGTGGCTGTTTCTCCACAGGCAAAAATCACAACAAATAACAAGGTACATAAACAGGGAAACAAGGCCCAAAGAAAGAAATCTCCACAAATTGACAGAAAAGAAATGGAGATCTACAAATTACCTGACAAAGAATTCAAAATAATCATCTTAAAGAAGCTTAATGTGCTACAAGAGAACACAGCTAACATCACAACATCAGGAAAACAATGCGTGAACAAAATGAGAAAACAAAGACATCAAAACTATAAAGGACAAACCAAACAGGAATTCTGGAGCTGAAGAATACAAAAACTGAATTGAAAAATTCACTAGAGGGGATCAACATCAGACTCAATCAAGCAGAACAATAAGTGAACTCGAAGGTAGTTCTTTTAAAATTATCCAGTCTGAAGAACATAAAGAAAAAACAATGAACAAAAGTGAAAAAAGCCTAAAGGACTTAATGAGACACAATCAAGCAAACCGATGCACATGACTAAGAGAAGCCAGTTGAAAAGGCTGCATACTGTATGATTCTAAGTCTACGACATTCTGGAAAAGGCAAGAGTATGGAGAGAATAAAAGACCAATGGCTGCCTGATGTTAAGGGAAGAGGAAGGGACGAGTGGGCAGAGCACAAAGGATTTTCAGGGCAATGAAACTACTCTGATACTAAAATGGTGGATACATATTATTATACATTTGTCTAAACATAGAGTACATACAACACCAAGAGTAAACTCTAATATGAACTGTGGACTTTGGGTGATGATGATGTGTCAATCTAGGTTCATCAATTATAACATATGAACCACTCTGATAAGAGATGTAGATAACGTGGGAGGCTATGCATGTGCGGGGGGAGTAGATATATCAAAAATCTTTGCACATTCTCCTTAATTTTGCTGTGAACCTAAAACTGCTCTAAAAAAATAAAGTCTACTTTTAAAAAAGCCCTTGAGGCACCTGGGTGGCTCAGGCCATCAAGCGTCCAACTTTGGCTCAGATCACGATCTCCCAGTTCATTGAGTTTGAGCCCTGCAACGGGCTCTCTGCTGTCAGTGTGGAGCCGGCTTCGGATCCTTTGTCCCTCTCTCTGCAACTCCCCCACTCATGCTCTCTCAAAAATAAACACTAAAAAAAAAAAAGACCTCCATTTCTTGACTCAACACCATGTCCTTTGTTCCACTTTTCAGGGACTCTGTTGACAGGACTTCCTCAGGTAGAAAGGCTATAATGGGGACATAACAAGCTATGTATTCTGGGGTATAGGGGTTTGCCTCTTATTTAAATATGGTAACACTAAGTAGAACAGGTTCTAGTACTGCACATGAACAAAGTGGATTATTTTTATTTTACCTTATGCTCAACTAGCATTCTACTAAACCCAAAGCTGCCACCATTTTACAACCACCCATTCTATAGCAGATACTGTATATCCCTTGAAAGCAAAGACTGTGACTTATTATTCATCTTTGTATTTCTATCAGTGACTATGTAATGCTTTCCATATCCAAGATTACTAATAAATACTTGATGGACGTGTTAATGGTTCCTTTAGAAAATCCTTCTAGATAACTCATTTAATTTTTTGTTTATTTTTATTACTGAGAGACAGAGTGTGAGCAGGGGAGGGGCAAAGAGACAGGGAGACACAGAGTTTGAAGCAGGCTCCAGGCTCTGAGCTGTTGGCACAGAGCCTGATGTGGGACTCAAACTCACAAACTGTGAGATCATGATCTAAGCCCAAACTGGATGTTTGAGCCCCTAGATAACTCATATTATTAAAGGAATATTCTACTTGGCATTATAGCTTACTTGCAGATTTGCATTTTTTAATAAAGTGTGAGATTCATGGAACAAAAAAATAATGAAAATAATAAAAAATAAAAAAGACCTCAAATCAACAATCTAACTTTACATCTTAAGAACTAGAAAAGGACCAAAAACATCCACAGTCATGAGAAGGGAATAATAAAAATTAGAGCAGAAATGGAGAACAGAAAAGATCAACAAAATCAACAAACCATTAGCTACCCTGAGAAAAAGAGAAAAGACACAACATAAATCTTAAGTGAAAAAAGGACAAGTTACAACTGATATACAGAAATAAAAAGGGGTAAGAGACTATAATGAACAAATTATATGCCAACAAACTAGATAACCTACAAGAAATGGATAAATTTCTAGAAACATGCAATCTACCAAGAGTGAATTGTGAAGAAATTAAAAATCCAAACAGACCTAGTAAGGAGACTGAATCAATAATCAAAAATCTCCCAAAAGCCTTGGACCAGATGGCTTCACTAGAGAAGTCTACCAAACAGTGAAACAATTAACAATTCTTCTCAAACTCTTCCCAAAAATTGAGGAGAGAATATTTCCAAAGTCATTCAATGAGACCAGCATTACCCTGATACCAAAATTAGACAATGGTGTTATAACTACAGGCCAATATACCTAATGAGTATTGATACATAAAGTCCTAAGACAAAACACTAAGCAAATCAAGTCCAACAGCACATTAAAAGGATTACACGATCATAATCAAGTGAGATTTCTGGAATACAAGAATGGTTCAACATATGAAAATCAATGTAATTCACCACATTAGGGACAAAAACCAGGATCATCTCAATATGTGCAATAAAAGCATTTCACACACCACCTTTTCATGACTAAAAAAAAAACACACACTCAACAAAATAGGAACAGAAGGAAATTACTTCAAAGTAATAAAGGCCATATATGAAAATCCACAGCTTAACATAATATCCAATGGTGAGAAGCTGAAAGCTTCCACTCTAAGCGTTTGTCTTTTTAAGGTTAACTGGAGTATAAATTCACAACATGTGACAATGATACTCATCCAGAAAATACCTGTATTTTTTAAAAGCTCTGAGAATCCAAATGAAATCAGTGAATAGGTCACCGGGAAGGTAGAAGTCTGAATATTAATAGAACTGGCTTTGTATATAAATAAGGAAGACAAATGGAAAAGGGAGGTTAAAGGAAAAGTGGTTTTATATTTGGATAGGTAAACAGGTAAGTTCTTGAACAAAGGAAACATGATGTACTGTAGAGCAAATACATTTAAAGGAGGTTCCTCTGCGTACTTCAAAGCCTCCAAGGGCACTTAATAGTTTTGAAATATATAAAACCTTATTCCATTTTAATGTGTGAAGGTAAATCAACAAGGTTTCTGTGTAGAGACAAAGAAGCTTTTTCTTTGAAGCCGTTTAGCCTAACATAGTCTAAAGTACAGCCACAATTTTGCTGAAAGGTGAGACTAGATAAAGAATTTGCTAGTAATTTTTACTTTTCCTGCACTACCCTAAAGAGTTCAACAGGAGCCATAGTTGCTGGCCATGTTTATTTGTCCTTTTCTTTGAACAGGATAACTAAAGATACCGACAGTATTCAATAAAATAAAATAGATGAAACAAATTCTAAGAGACTCCAACACCACATGCTATGTTTAACCTAATTTTATTCATGCTTGCCTTGGGATGGGGAACAGATCATTCAGTAAAAACATACAGTAAAAACAAAATATGTCTTATCATGTACAACTTTTAAACTACAATAATGATGTACCTTAATTACTTCCATGCACACAAGTCTAACATTACAATTTGTTTTGTTTTGTTTAAAAATAAACACAGTTAAGACTTCTAGGAGCATTTTATAATAAAGTAATTCCTAATGTTTCTTTGTAGATAGATCAAGCACCTCCAAAATACAAATTCCTATACACAGTGAGCGCTTTACTTAAAATGAATACGAAAGTAAATTAAGTACGTGGACAGCCTTAGGATGAGCCGACATTATATATTCAGCTAAGTAGGCAACAAACCATAGTGCCAAATGGAAAAAGTGTATTTGCAAATAAATTTCAAAAACTAAGTCAACTTTTTATAATTAAATACAGAAAATATACTGATTTTCTAAAATAAATAAGATGTGATGTAGTAACACTTCACTATAAAGAATGCATACCAGAACATTTATAAACGGTGCGTGAATCTTATTAATAGTTTACTACAATAAACGCTGGCTAAATAGAAGTGCATGTGTGAAGCACTATGGATGGTATATGTTTTGCCACATACTTTTGTTACCTTGAGGTAGATAACACATGTGTACCAAATTCGGCATTCATTTTCAGTTGCTGCTGGTATCATGTGTTTTAAGAAATGTGTACAGTATGAAAAACTTGAAAATACTCATGAATGAAAAATGTTTTAGGAAAAAAATAGATATTTTCATGCAATTATGTACAGTCTCACTGTGTAAATTTCAAGGCAAGATTTTTGTTTCCTGTAAAACAGATCATTGTTCTATGAGAGAATGTTTTTTACTTGTCTTAGTGCATTTCTTTTGTCTCCTCCTGCATTGCATTATTTTGCTCTATTCTTTATTTTTGTGTGCAAACGACATGCCAGTTAAAATGAAAACCATCTCACATGTAGAAAAAAAGTCTGGATTTTAAAAACCAAGAACTAATAAAATCCTTTCTAAATGACACCATATGATTCAAGTAAAAAAATGACTTAAACACTAGTAATAAAAAAGACAAAACACATTTCATGAAGAATACAAAGAGAAATGTCTGCTGAGTGTTTTAGTTCAGATGTTTCAGAATGCTGCTGTATGTCTTATGAGGAATCTGAGGGGAAGATTTCATAGCAGAAGGTGTTAAGGTGGCCTGGATTGACTTCAGTGGGGACCCAACTGGACTGTGAAACTGCGGGATGCCTATGGATTCGAGCTGCTTGTTAAAGAGGAACTCCCCACTGTTGTTCAGAAATCCTTCCTCATTTCCTCTCTCCCCAAGCTTCCCATCCTCTACTGGCTCAGTTTCTAGCATTTCGGTATCTTCTTTCCTGCTAAAGAACTTGTCCAGGTAACTGGTATAAGTGTTTTCCTTCTCAATTTGTTCATCCTTCCTTACCTCACAACAAAATTGATTTATAAGAAAACAGTCCTCCCCACCACCCACAAACTGGCTATCCCAAGACGACTGGTACAAGGCTTCTAACTGAGCCAAATTTGCCATGCCTTTTTCCTGTTTTTCTCGGCTTACTGACTTTGATATCAAACTTTTCAATTCTAGTTGGGACACTGAGCTATTCAAGTCATTCAATTTATCAACAACATCAGTAGGTTCATGTTGTGAACTAAGTTGAATAGTTCCTGCAATAAAGGAATCAAAGTCAAATCCCTGATTCTTTTCCCTTTCTTTTTCAGCCAGTTGCTGTGATGCTTCCTCTAGAGCTATCTGGGCTTTAACCAATCCATTCCTTTCACATTTTGACTTGCCTTTCTTATCAGACTTTTCTTTGCTTTGTTCTTTCCAATTGGAAAGATCTATGATAAGCTTGGGTTCATAATAATGGTTAACTTCACTCTCTCTCCAAACTAAGTTATCTAAATAAGATGATGACCTTGTTTTGTAGTTACAAGTATGGCTACACTCCAGATCACAATATTTGTTTTCATGATGATCTGGGTACTGCCAACAAGGCTCGGTAGAGTAATTCGTATCGAAAGCAGGATCCTCCAAATACTTCTCACGATCTCCATCCAAATATTTTCGAGGATCGACTTGTACTTCTTCTTCATCAGTGACATCAGACAGAGCTCTTGGGTCAAGCTGAACTTCATCAATATCAAAGTTGTTATGTATAGGCCAATCATGCTCTGAAAATTGGCAATCGTGGTACCTGAAAAAAATGAATACATTACTGTTAGTGCAGGGGTATGATTTCATTTTCAAATTCACTGAGTGCCTTTTAGGTGAAAGCACTCTGCTAGGTCTATGCAGGGATAACAGGAGCGTAACTCCTAACTTTAATGGATAGGTAAGATCTATTACTACATAAAGTAATAAAAGGCAATTTTGGTAATTACCAATGAAGCCTATGATTATAACAAAATTCTAAGCCCTCCATTTTTAAATTTAAGATGAAATACCATTTTACACTTATTCCATCTTTTCTCTATTTTTCATCCACCTCAAACACAGCTGCAGATAAACATCTGAGTGACTGGCATGTCTACGGTTCAAGTCCAACAGTTTCATACACAGAAAAAACACTTTGTGGCCACAAAATGAATCTCTAATCTTAATCAGGTCTCTTACAGATTTTCACTGTACTGGTACCAAGTCAGACTAGAAAAAAAGGAAGGCTTCCTAGAACTCATAATGAATAGAAAAAAAACCTCTCCATGTATAAGCACTACCAAATACGGTATCCTCTTACTGACATATCAGAGCGAGGTGACCATTCATGCCCAAGTAGCAGCAGACTGGGAGACACACACAAATGGTTGGGGGATGGGGAGGAGAGACTAGGAAAGATATTAGAAGACATCTGGTTATGTACCTACTATACACAGGTAGTAGAAATGTTCATGTGGACAAAATGGTCATTGGCAGAGGTGTGTAAACATACAAATACCTGAACATTTTAGGAGGAAAATGCAATGACTTCACAAACTAATTTAATGATTTTTCTTTTAAACAAAGAAATATATGAAATTTTAAAGTTTTACGACTGTCATTAGTGACTTAACACCTAGTGGCTAAATATCAAAATTATCTGAAGATTTTAAACAACATCGATCCATTATTATATGCTACAACCTTACTTTGAAGCAAAATTATACCTAAATTTCTCCAGAAATTTAGAAATCCTAAAAGAAAGCAGAGGGAAAAAAATCTTTAACTCAAATGTATGATGTTATCCATTTTGATATTTTATACTATTCAAAATAGAAAAGTCCCTTATACTGGACCTATGTTAACTGAAGTTTTTTTTTAATTTTTTTAGTGTTTATTATTTATTTTTGAGAGAGACAGAGAAAGACAGAGTACGAGCAGGGGGAGGGGCAGAGAGAGGGAGACACAGAATCCAAAGCAGGTTCTAGGCTCTGAGCTGTCAGCACAGAGCCCAACATGGGGCTCAAACTCACAAACCGTGAGATCATGACCCAAGCCGAAGTTGGATGCTTAACCAACTGAGCCACCCAGATTTCCCCTGAAGGTTAATTTTATGTCATTAGGAAAACAGATTTGAATAGCATATACCATGAATCAAAATAATTGCTATCCTAAGATACAAGAGATTATATGGAAAGATTTGAGACATTATGCAGATACCTTACTGGATTAAGGTTGAGTCTTGTCATCCAACATCTTAAATAGTAACTATTAATATTTAAATTACATAAAGGCTATTCAAAGATATTAAGTTTAGCAGAAACCCCAAGGGACCATCACTAATTATTTTTTTTAATTTATTTATTGTGAGAGAGCGAGCAAGCAAGGGAGGGGCAGACAGAATCCCAAGCCAACTCCGTACTGTCAGCACAGACCCCCACACGGGGCTCAAACTTTCAAACAGTGAGATCATGACCTGAGCCAAAATCAAGAGTCTGACACCGAACTGACTGAGCCACCCATCCAGGCGCCCCCCATCAGTAAATTTTTAAGAGATCTACATTGTCTTACCATAATTTAAAAATAAAACTCACATAATAAGTGGGCCGTGATCATATAGTAATTAGTACACTGTTGTGAAAATATAATAAATTGTATTTTTCTACCTTAGCATCAATTTACCTTTCCCAGTTATAAATGTGACTATGAGTTTCATCCATAAGCAAAATATCATCAACTTCATCTTCAATATGAAAAGGATGACTGGAAATTGGCTCATCCATTGGAAAAGAATATATGCTCATGTAAGGATGAGAAAGCGCTTCCTCTGCAGTCAACCGATCCATTGGGCTAAATGTCAGAATTTGTTCCAGGAAATCCAGTGCTGCAAAAGAAAGAGATAAAACACCTTAACTGTACTGGAGGTCTGCCAACCAATGTAGGGGGAAAAAAAGGGATTATACAATTAAAAGGTAAATTAATTTATCAGTGAAATAAAACTGATTTACAGATTAAAAAGATACCTATTCAATAATCTTAATAAATATTTGAAATGTACCCCAATCTCCTATTATGCTCAGTTACAAAAAAAAAAAAAAAAAGAATATATTAAGTTGAATCATCTGAAACTTCTATTTTTGTCAGTCAAAAATGGGCAAATGACAGCAATTTCATATGGTTCAACCTAATACTATAGGTCGTAATCTCAGCTCTGCAACTCACAAGCTTAACTGAATTACTCCCTAGCTGTCAAGAGCTAGACAGATTACTTAAACTTGAACTTCAGTTTCTTCATGTATAAAATGGGTATACTGACAGATATCTTATAAGGTATAAAAATTAAATGTAAAGCATAGTGTCTAGTGCTTAATAAAAAAACACTTTCCCCTTTCCTTCCCTTATCTCACTGACTAGCTGCTGTACTAATTTGTTGATCTCTGTCTCACATCAATCACTGGGCCTTCCTAAGCTGCTAACTCAGCGTGAACCACACTGTCACCAGCCTAAAGGTTACCCTTACACCACCACACACTTGTATGCCTTATGATTTATACCAATCTTCAACTTTGAGTGATTTCCCCCATCTACTTTCTCTGCTCCCTAGCCGTACAGGCCTGATGAAAGCTACATGCAAAATCACACCCACGGCTCACTACAAATTCATACTGTGGAATTGCAATTTGGCCTTTGCTATTGCTCAGCAATGTTCCACACCATCTCTTTACACTATCATTCTCAACAGATAAACCCGCTTCACATTTACCTCAATCCCTAGTTCTTCACTATGGCCTGTCACACACCCTCGTATCTTTACCTCTGTCTCTAAGGAAAAGATAATTCTTCCATTTTCAATTCCCGATTTCTCATTAATGTAAACAATAGCTGATTTTTTACAGCCTTTTATATTTTACAAAGTGTTTTCATATACATTATCTCATTCAATACTCAATCACTCCAATAAAGACTATAGAAACTAAGACTCACTGCTATTCAGGCCCTGCAGTGGCCCAGGGCTGAGGCCTCTTCCTCTCCTCCCCCTTATCCCCCTCTTATCATATTACCCTAATCTAGGAAGTCATTTCACAATACATCAAGCTGTTCTTGGTTGTCTTGCAAAAGAGTCTATCTTAATTAGCCCAGGGACCATGTGTCACAAGGCAAGAGAGACTCTAAGGCACAGTTATGAAGGGCTGACCCAGCACAATCACCATTCTCAGAGAGAAGGGAGATACATATCCCAATACACAAGAGGAATATACTCAAATCCCTAGCATTTGGGAACTGTAGGCAGCAGGTGGAAAGAGGAAGAGATAACAAAGAAACGAGCTAGGCTGAGCTCCCAAGTGCATGCAATATACACATACATAGACTATTTCCATAATTACAGAAAGTTCTATTGGACAGCACTGCTCTAAAGGAAATAAATCTATTTGCTATGATGGTGTTGAAGTGTGCTAAGACATAAAAAAAATTTTGATGTGAGAAAGCAAAAGGGAGGATGAGAGATAAGTATAGGGTGAAATGAAAAAAGATTATTTCATTGAAAGATGAAGACCACTAGGGTTCTGGGGCGCCTAGGTGGTTCAGTCGGTTAAGCGTCCGACTTCGGCTCAGGTCATGATCTCACAGTCCGTGAGTTCGAGCCCCGCATCGGGCTCTGTGCTGACAGCTCAGAGCCTGGAGCCTGTTTCGGATTCTGCGTCTCCCTCTCTCTCTGACCCTCCCCCATTCATGCTCTGTCTCTCTCTGTCTCAAAAATAAACATTAAAAAAAAAAATTAAAAAAAAAAAAAAAAAAAGACCACTAGGGTTCTTAATTGTCTTCATTATTACATGTTAATTCATATGTACTTAATCTTGTTTGGCTTTTTCCTCTGAAGATCATGAACAGAGTGGGAGAAAAGAACATGTATTTCTTATGAAGTCCCCATTGCCTCAGAATGTGCTCTGTTCCAAAAATAAAACTCCAATGTTAATCTTGATTAAGAAGAAACTGGTGTAGAGCACATCTACACAACGTATCTTTAGTCTCAGGAAATTTAAAAACTCTGCTATGCACTTGTATATAAGCATAGTTCCGCTACTTGTGAATACCAAGGATCTTTGGCTGATGGTTAATTAACCCATTATGAAAGACATACATCCCAGCCATCAGGCAAATATTCAAGTTGATTCAAAACCAACTAAGACATGGTCCTGACCCTAATGAGGGTAGGGGAAATAGAAGATTCAAGTTTGGCTAGCCTGCAAATGCTTCAACAGCAATGTCCTACATTATTACTAGCTTACCTCTGTGGATAAGACACAGCAATAGCGACAACGGCTCAAAGCCAATCAAGGTTATTCCTGAGCAATGTCTCTCAACCTGGCTGAGTGGGGCCACACCTGTAGAGGGCTTTAAAAACAGACACCTGCTCTACTCCCCACCCTACCTCTGGATTCTGACTGAACAGTCTGCATTTTTAAGAAGCTCCCACTTGGGACACCTGGGTGGCTCAGTCAGTTGAGCATCGGACTCTTGATTTCAGCTCAGGTCATGCTCCCTGGGTCATAGCATCAAGCTGAGTACAGAGTCTGCTTCAGATTCTCTCCCTCTCTTCTGCTGCCCCTGTCCCCATCTTGTGTTCTCGTTCTCGTTCACTCTCTCTCTCAAAAAAAATTCTCCCACAGAGGATTCTGAGGCACAGTCCAATGCTACGTGACTACTGTTCAGTTACGAAAAAGGGTGTCATGACATGGCTACAAGGTCAGGAGCAAGACAGCGCACTGGAATCTGAATGTGAAGATAAGACTTGAAGACTGGTTAGGAATGTAGAACTACTGAAAAGGAAGCCTACAAAACCTGCTGAAATTAAATACAGCTGCTTCCTCATTACTTAGGCATTTACAATATAGGTTCTAAGCACAAGTGAAGAAAACAAAATGTCATTATGATATCCCCATCCAGTGCCTATTTCTCAAAACACTTGCTACTTTAAAACACTTTGATACACACTAACCCAAACCACATATAGTGATCAGAGTGGGTAACATGAATAATGGATATGTAATTAAGAGAAACAACTATATATCCCTAACTTGATTCATGAAAGAACCATACAATACTGACATCGATGTATCTTAATATGATAATTCTTAAAAATATAAGACACAATCAACTTTTAAGAAAGATTTTCCTTATGTCCAATGCTCATCCTTAAAAAAATGTTATCCTGGGGCACCTGGCTGGCTCAGTCAATACAGCATGCAACTCTTGATCTGGGGGTTGAGTTCGAACCCCACATTGGGTGCAGAGATTATTTAAAAATAAATTAAAAAAAAATTATCTTACTACAGGTAACCACTACAAGAGTTAAAGACTTTTGTATATTATTTGTATCAACAAATCCTGAAGACATGTCACTCTTTTTTGAAACATAAAATTATTGTGTTAATGGTCAACAAAGTTTTGATTCTAAGTTCCTACCCCTTTCAAGCTTGCACAAATTCTCATATTTAGCACCTAATATTCCTAACACGAACCTGCAAACTCTAATGTAATGTGTTTGCTCATATGGAGTTTTGCTCTTTCCTCTACTTCCTTGCCCAGAAGCCTTTGCTTTCTCCCAACTCAATTCACTTTCATATGTAAATAACATGCATATTCATACCCAACTTACTTATCATATAACCCTCACAGAACATTCTAGCTTAATGAGGGACAGGGTTTCTAGATGCTCACCTATGCCAGAGAATCAGAGGTGCAAGCTAAAAAAATAGATGGAGTTAGAACCAGGAGAGGGGTTCAGTTTATTCAATTTGAAAAATTATTCAGAGGAACAAAAAAAGATATCCCTCTCTAAGATTCAGGGAAAGGGAAAGTAAGGGTTGAAATTTTAGATATATCTTAATGTCTAGACTTTTTGGGAATATAGAGATCCTGCTTGCATGCATGCATGTGCACACGTGTGCACGCACATGCACACACATACACACATACACCCCATTACATGATGGTTACTCTTGAGTAACAATACCTTCTCGACTAATTCCTGGAAGCAGCTGAGTTAAAGGTTTGTGTGGCTCAGTCATGTCATTTCTAATGTAAACTGGAATTACGCTGAGAAGCTCCTGACGATCTTCCTCATGTACTACAGGAATAGATTCTAAAATCAGCTGCATCTGTTCAAGTTCATGTGCACCTGAAATTAGATAAACATCAAATACAATATAAACATATTCCTCAATGCTTACTTATTTGAAAAAGACATTCTAAAGTTATAGGAAACTAACTTAAATACTGTAATGACCACTGGGAGGAAAACGGTTTTAACTGAATCTTTAATCAGCATGTTTCTTTACTTTGAATATCATCAATCTACTCAAAAAGCAGATCTATTCCGATTTCAGCTCACTGACATATTTACTTTTGGCTGCTTTGTTGCCATAAGAAATTGACCCTTTATGTTTAGCCTCAAATTAAGGCATCATAAAGTAGTGAAGAAAGCAATGAACTGGGATTCAAGACACATGGATTCTAGTCGTGGCTGTATCGCTAATTAACTGGCTATACCTCTGGACATACTTAAGATGATAAAGGCTTTCATCACCAGTAAAATGGATGGCTGGACCAGATCTGCACAAGAAGTTTTGTAGTTATAGGTTACACTCAGGTAGCCATTTCAGAACCAGTATTAAAGAAATAAAAGCGGGAAGAGGTGCCTGGGTGGCTCAGTAGGTTGGGTGCCCAACTTTGGCTCAGGTCAGGTCATGATCTCACAGTTTGTGAGTTCGACCCCGTGTCCAGATCTGTGCTGACGGCTCAGAGCCTGGAGCCTGGAGCCTGGAGCCTGGAGCCTGGAGCCTGGAGCCTGGAGCCCGGAGCCTGGAGCCCGGAGCCTGGAGCCTGTTTTGGATTTTTTGTCTCCCTCTCTCTCTGCCCTTCCCCCACTCACACTCTGTCTCTCTCTCTCAAAAATAAATAAGCATTAAAAACTAAATAAATAAAAGGGGGAACTTTAAGCTAAATGGTGACTAAAGAAAACCATTCAGTTTGCCTTTCCACGAATTTCTGGAATCCATTCAATCTCCCAAATTTTTCTTGGGGTTCCTACTATGAGCAAGGTACTTTAAAATACAGCTATGAGGGCACCTGGGTGGCTCAGTCGGTTAAGTGGCTGACTTGGGCTCAGGTCATGATATCACCGGTTTGTGAATTTGAGCCCCATGTTAGGCTCTTTGCTGCCAGCTCAGAGCTTGGAGCCTGCTTTGGATGCTGTGTCTCCCTTGCTTTCTTCCCCTCCCCAACTCACAATCTGTCTCTCTCAAAAATAAACATTAAAAAAAAAAAAAAGTTAAAAGAAATACACCTATGAAACAAAAAGACCAAACCTCTGTCTTCACGGAGCTTACAATCTAGTGGAGAAAAACAGATAATAACTCTGTCAACATTTATGTCAAATGCCATGAAGAAAAATAGAGTAAGCAGGGAGGATAAATAGCAGTGTTAGGGGCAGGATTATTAATTTATGCAGGATGACCAAGGAAGGCCTCCTTCCTTGGAAATGCTGAAAATTAAAGAAGTTGGAGAACACACCATGCATTCATATGGAGGAAAGGAGTTACAGAAAGATGGGGAAAGGCCCAAAGGCCCATAGGAGACAGAGGGCTTGTCCAAGAAACAACAATTAGTTAAGTGTAGCTGAAACAGAATGGCTGCAGGGAATAGAAGATAAAGTCAGAATGGTACCAGAACACAAAGGGTATACTTTATCCCGAATGTGATAGGGAGACATTACAGAATTTCAAGTAGAAAAATGGCACGTTCTGATTTATGTTTTCAGAGAAATACTATGGCTACTATGTGGTAATTAGGCTACAGACAGCAAATATTAAAGCAGGAAAGACAGTTAAAAATCCTGCAATAGACCAGGAGAGACACAGTGGTTGACTGAACCACAGGGAGGTGGGAAGCTAATAGAGATAATAACAAGCAGTTAGATTCTGAATATATTTCAAAGGAAGAGTCCATAGACTCTGTACTGACCAAAGTGAAAGATGAAGCCAAGATGTTTGCCTTGGCAACTAAAAAGTGGATCTGGTTTACACAGATGAGGAAGACAGCAGAAAAAGAAAGGAGGGAGAAATACCAGTTCAGTTTTGGATAGGTTAAATTTGAGATGGTATTAGACATTTCAGTGGGTGTCTTTTATTGCTCTGTTCATTTGAGGCCTCTATCTAATAAACATCTCCCTCATGCTGCTTTTGTTGAATGGCTCACAAATTTACCAATAAAGGAGAAGAGAATTAAAACTGGATCTTTCAAATCATTTTACATATAATTCTCATTAACTGTTTAAAGTTTACATGGGTGTAAGATCAAAATATTGTTATTTAAAGGTGTTGTTTAATCCAATTATTTTTATTGCTATACTTGAACAATTCTGAATATGTTGAATGAATAATCAATATAGCGTTAAGTTCTGACCCCATTTCAAATGACTTAGAGCATGATATAACAATTATAAACAAGCTAGTTTTCCTGATAAAATATTCATTATTGTGGCAGCATTAAAATATGTCCACAAATTTGGGTGCCTGGCTGGCTCAATCATTAGACCATGCAACTTTTGATCTCAGAATCCTGAGTTCAAGCCCCTCATTATGTGTAGAATCCACTTTATTTTATACTGTTTTCACGTTTATTTTTGAGAGAGAAAGATACTGAATGTGAGTGGAGGAGGAGCAGACAGACGGGTAGATGCAGAATCTGAAGCAGGATCCAGGCTCTGAGCTGTCAGCACAGAGCCCAATGCAGGGCTCGAACTCATTAACTATGAGATCATGACCCGAGCCACAAACACTTAACCGACTGAGCCATGCAGGTGCCCTGTAGAACCCACTTAAAAAAAAAAAAAAAAAAAAAAAAAGTCCACAAATTTTTTGGTACTCTTCCCTTCAAAAGGTGGAATCCAACTTCCCTCCCTTTGAGTGTGAGGTAGACTTAGATGACTTATTTCTAATGCATAAAATAAAGCTGAAATGACAGTGTGTCACTTTTGAGTCTAGGTCACAAAATGACATGCTGCATTTAGGGTCAACTGGTTTTTGACAAGAGGGCCAAAATAATTCAATCAGAAAGAATAATGTTTTCAGCAAATGGTGCTGGAATAACTGGATATCTACATCCAAAATAATAAAGTTAAATCCTACCTCACACCATATACAAAAATTAGCCCAGAATGGATCACAGACCTAAATTCAAAAGCTAAAACTATAAAATTCTTAGGGCTCAGGCAATAATTTCACATATATGACACCAAGCAAAAGTGACAAAAGAAAAAAAATAGGTAAAATAGACCTCATCAGAACTCAAATCTTTTGTTTCCAAAGACACCATCTAGAAAGTAAAAAGAGAACCTGTGGAATGGGAGAAAATATATTCAAATCATTTTTCTGATTAAATGATTTGTATCCAGAATATATAAAGAACTCTTATACCTCAAATATAAAATACAAACAACCCAATTTAAAAATACGCAATGAAGGGGCACCTGGGTGGCTCAGTCGGTTAAGTGTCCAACTTCAGCGCAGGTCATGATCTCATGGTTCGTGGGTTTGAGCCCCGCGTTGGGCTCTGTGCCGACAGCTCAGAGCTTGGAACCTACTTTGGATTCTGTGTCTCCCTCTCTCTCTGCCCCTTCCCCTGCTCATGCTCATGCTCTCTCTCTCTCTCCAAACATAAGCATTAAATAATTAAAAAACAAAAATATGCAATGGATCTAGATAGTTCTCCAAAAATGACACATTGTCAATAAACACACACTCAACATTATTAGTCATTAGGTAAATGCAAATCAAAACCACAATAAGATACTACTTCATATTCAAAAAGAATATAAGACAGACTACATTTTAATTAATGTTGGTGAGAATGTGGAAAAATAGAACCCTCATACACTGCTGGTGGGAATGTAAAGTGTTACAACCACTTTGGAAAATGGTCTAGCATTTCTTCAAAAAGTTAAACATAGAGTTATCATATGACACAGTAATTCTACTCTTAAGTATATACAAATCCAACAGAATGGAAAACATAAAACTACACAAAAACTGTTCACTGATGCACATGGTAGCATCAGTAACAATAACCAAGAAGGACAAATAACCCAAATTTCCAAAAACTGCTGAATGTATAACCAAAGTGTGGCACACACACAGAGTGGAATTATTTAGCCACAAAAAGAGGACATACTAATACATGTTATAACATGGATGAACCTCCAAAATATTACATTAAATGAAATAAGTCAGTCACAAGGCCACTTGTTACATAACTTATTTACATGAAATACCCAGAACAGGCAAATCTACAGAGAAATAAAGTAGCTTAGTGTTTGTCAGGAGCTAGAAGAAAGGGGAAATGGAAAGTAACTGCTAATGGTTACAGGCTATCTTTTAGGGGGGACAAAAATGTTCCAAAATTAGATGGTTATACAATCCTGTGAATATGCTAGAAAATATTGAACTGTATATCTTAAATGGGTGAAGTGTATGGCATGTGAATTACATACTGATAGGACTTTTTTTTTTTTTTTTTTTTTTTAAGATACAGAAGCTTTCTCCTTGCTCTCTTTTGGATCATTCATTCTGGGGGAAGCCAGCTTCATGAAGCCAACATAATGAAGACATTCAAGCAAACCTATAGAGAAGCCCATATGATGACAAACTGAGGCTTCCTAATAAGTCATGTGAGTAAGCTATCTACAAGTGGATCTTCCTGCCCCAGTCAAGCCTTCAGATGACTGCAGACCTAACCAACACCTTGACTAAACAAATCTGAGTTAGAACCACCCAGTGAAGTCACCTCCCAATTCCTGACACATACAAAGTATGAGATAATAAATGTTTGTTGTTTAAGCAACTACATTTTGAGACAGCTGGTCATACAGCAACAAATAATACAGTAATTATTCTACATATGTTGGAAGGTACTTGAGTATCAGGAATATAACCTCCAATTACAGTATTGTTTCTAGGAAAAGATTCAATCCACTCAAGCATTTAGTTTCCACGAATAACTGGTATTTTCTCAGTTTTCTAAATTGAAATTCAATCACTATGAGACATATCGGAAGAAATTTCAGATAAATTTACGGGGAAAACTACAAATGATTGGTCAATGTTACATAAGCTGAGTAGTGCAAATGTCAGCATTAAAAGAGAAAAGTAAGGGCATTTAGTCATACCATCCTTTCTTCAATAGTGTTCTCCTATGCACCCTTATCTTTCTTTTAGTAATCCTTCTTTTGTAAGCAGACCCTGCCCTTTCTTCTGCTCTTAGCATAATCTGGGAGTGGTGGGAGGGCCACTCTAAGTAAGATTGGTTAGAGAGAAAAACAATAATGTCCAAAGAGAGAAAAGACCTAAATCACCATCATGTCACTTCTCTAAAAAATCTTCAGTACCTTACTACTTCCTGTTTTTCCAAATGGAATTCTTCTGCCTACTTTCTAAGTATTCTGGCCCCATCTTAACTAGATATAGATATCTTCATTATTTGACACCTTGCTTCCATCCAACTTTTTGCACCAATTCTTGCATGTACACGATTTCTGTCATCAAACTTTTCTCACTGATTCAGGCTCATACCCTCATTTACATTACCACTTTTTTCTTTCTCTTCCTCTCACCAAAATTCTTCACTATTTCTATGTAGTGAAAAATCTCATAGCATCAAACTCAGCAAAAAATTCCTTGTTTCTGAAAGGTCAAAGGAGTCAAGCAACAGGACACGGCAGTTCAGGCAACAGGGATGATAGTAGACAAAGAATTACTGGGTTTTCAACAATAGCTAAAAATTTTGACTACGAGTGACAAATACTGACAGCATTATACAACTCAGGTATCATTTACCACAGATTACCAACAAGTATTATAAATCTAAAAATACAACATTATGTTTGGGGTGCCTGGGTGGCTCAGTTGGTTAAGCATCTGACTCTTGATTTTGGCTCAGGTTTCTCATGGTTCATGGGATGGAGTCCCACATGGGTCTCTGCACTGACAGGGTGGAGCCTGCTTGGGATTCTCTCCCAGCCCCACCTCCCGTCCCTCCCTTGCTCACACTATCTCTTTCAAAAAAACAGACATTGTACAAAAAAACAACATTATGTTTAAGATAAATACAAAAGAACACTAAAATTCTGACTATATTTGCTGTGTGAACAATTCAGTGAATATATGAAAAAGTTTTTTAAATTTTTTAAATATTAAAAACACCATTTTCTCTCTTAATATTCCAGACTACAATTGTTTTAAATCTTATATAAATCTTGCTTCATAGATACATGCAAAATTATTTCTCTTTTGGATAATTTTCCATATATTTTAAAATCTCTAACCTGCAAAGAGGGTTTTACCAGTCAGCATTTCAGCAAAGATGCAGCCTGCAGCCCACATATCAATGGCTTTAGTATAATTATTAGGAGAAAGTAAAAGACGTGGAGACCTGTACCATTTAGTAACCAATCCTTCAGAAAGATGACCCTGAAAAAGAAACAAAAACATAGTTCAGTTTTTTTCTTTAGCTGAAGAACAGTACAAAACTTGAATCCCTGATCTTAAAAACAAAACAAAAAACAATAAAAACGAATTGTGAGATCCTAACAAAATATAGCTGGTTTCTATAGTTTTAAGGCGCTTATACTTTTCTGGCTAAATAGGAGCTTAAACTCCCCCTGGGATATATAATCTATAAGATGATATTCACATGAAGTCTGCTGACCAAAATATACTGTAAGAATTTAGTGCTGATTCTAGGTCACACTTTCAAAACATGTTTCAAAAGAGGAGCTATTTTTCACTTCAGGTCTTAATTAAGGAGCAGGCATGTTTCAAATCAATGAGGGAAAGGTAGAGAAGAACACCAAAGGTGCTACTTCTAAACTAATGCCAAGCTCCTTACTGACAACCCACGGGACTGGCTCTACTACATATCCCACTCTTAATCAATTTTGCTACTTTACATTTATAAAGCATTTAACAAAAACAGTTATACATATATTGTGTTACTGCATCCTCAAAACAACCTTGAAAAATTATGAAGGTAGATGTTAACTAGGGGTTCTTTATAACCAAAGCAGCTCCACTTTATTATTTTAAAGATCAGGATCCCACAGATAATTTCATTTGAAAGTTAAAAGACCAAAGTTCAACTCAGAAAATACTCACTTCTTCTATGAAGGCAAAATGTTACCTAAAGTACAGTTACTATGAATCCCTTTAGCTATTCTTACTTCCCATTTTATCTTCATGCAAATTTAGATAGCAAACTAAATTAAGTGTGCCTAAATAAGGCATAACAGAATACTAGAGACTCAAAGGGACACAAGACATAAAAATTCTAATAGCATCCCCTCTTAACTTCAGATAGAACCACAATTCTGCCCTACACACTTAAGAACATATCCCAATTTTAAATAAGGGAGAGTTTCAGTTATAATAAATAACCATACACTTTTAAGAATTTTTATGTAATTAGGATCCCACTCCACCTTCCTTTTAAACACAGATTCTGACTGAAAGATCTGTATCAGAAAAAAAAAGGTACCATGGAAAGTTTAACACAGTTAAGGAAAAACATCTGTCATAATATAAAAGAAAATACAAGACCTATTCCTGATGATACACATCAGTTTAAAGATCTGTCTCAGCTGGCTTTGCACCTACCTTATGGGAATAATGGGGATCCATGATCCGTGCAAGACCAAAGTCACCTATCTTCAGCACCAAGTCTTCAGTATTAATGAAAAGATTAGCTGGTTTGAGATCTCTGTGCAGTACGTTTGCAGAGTGAATATATTTGAGCCCACGTAGCAGCTGATACATGAAAAGTCTGGCATGCTCTTCCAGTAAAGGGCCCTGCTCCAGCACATTAGCCAAGTCTGTCTCCATGTACTCCTGAACAATGTAAACACTGTTCAGTTCGGTAAGAGAGCCCACATCGTCTGTTAACTGGCTTCCACTAGGACCAAGAATTTCAAACACTTTCACAATGTTATCATGGTCAAGTCTTCTAATAATTTTGATTTCACGTAGAGCATGTTTGACACTTTGGGGATCAGTAAGGACAATTTTCTTGATGGCTACTCTTTTGTCACAGTCATTGTCTACAGCAGAAAAAACCAAGCCATTGCCTCCACAACCCAATGGTTTTAAGTCCATATACCTAGAGCCCAGATCAAAACCATGAATGTTCATGAGACTTTCAAATTTCTCTGCCATTTTGAAACCT
Organism: Panthera onca; assembly: GCF_046562875.1. Classification (NCBI taxonomy): domain Eukaryota; kingdom Metazoa; phylum Chordata; class Mammalia; order Carnivora; family Felidae; genus Panthera; species Panthera onca. The sequence continues at coordinate 52,088,119 of NC_138344.1, forward strand.
CTACTATTGCCTTTTCCTTTCGAATTGTTGAACTTGTGTAAACAAGGAAGAAAACTGACATCAAAAGGAAAGATCTTTCAAAAAAGGAAAAGAAAAATAATTTTGCTTCCACAGCAAGATGATTTCTTGATGTTCATTGCATATGCCAACCAGGCCCGTTGAGTTCCCCTTAGATTTAAAGCTCAAAAAGCTCTACTCATATTGAGAATTAAAAAGATTGCAGTACTCATAGTTCAAGAAAGGGGCAGCAACTCTGCAGACATTTACAGAAAACACTCAAGAAACTCAAACGGAATGAAATGACATACTATGCACTCAGATTTACTGTGCTAAACGATTTAACATTTAACAAAAATGTGAATAAATATGCACACAACAGGCTTCTATGAACATTCTCCTCACAGTGCAGATACATTCAGTGTTGGACTGGTCCTGAGCAGCATCATTCTAAGGTGCTGGTAAGCACTATTTCCGTTATGCCTCTTTTCTTCCTTTGTTGCTGTGTATTTCAACAGGAAGCCCTGGTGGCTGTTGGTTAACAGAAGATGTCTTTTGTTAGTGATCAGGTGGCTCCAGCTCACCACAATCACAATCAAAGCTACCGTCCATCTTACTCTGATACAACCTAGAGGATGAGAAAAAAGAAGGAAAGAATCACCATTGCAGGAAATGCTCTTCTTACACCTTTGTTAAATGACACGAACTGAGCATTTAGCTATAAACAACTACTGGTACATTGAACTTATTTATTTATAGTCACCAAATGGAAAGATGACCCTCAATCAAAAATAGCTATCCATGTTGTAAGCAATTCACATGTACTAGCTCCGACTCTAGATCCCACCATACTAGATACTTTATAGTATTTACAGTCATTAGGTTGTACCATTTCTTAAATGCCAATGAATGAAGGAAGGTTCATAATTGTTTTACAGAGCTCTTTAGAACTTTTTGAGGACAACATTAGTAACATTTCCCTAAAACAAACAAAAAAACATAATGAGCCTGCAATGTGTTAGTCTTTGTTAAAAAAACATATTTACTTATTAACTATGCCAATCGATATCGAATAAACAAAAATCTAATAGTACAAATAAGAAATCTGCAGAGCATGCTCTTCAGTTTACAAAAGAGTGAACCTGAACAGTGAATAAACCAATAAAGGTGTTTAACTCTACCAGTAATTAGAAAAATCAAATTATTCGAGAAGAAAACATTTCAGATTAGAAAAACATTTTTAAGAGTTTGCTAATATCAAATCTGAGGAGGAATGTGGAAAAACAAGGACTTTCATACAATATTGGTGAGTTGAAATGAGTAAAAGAATGAGAAAGAGCACTTTGGAATAAATAAATATGTATATGAATAAGTACCATACCTATGATTTGGTAATTTTTCTTCAAAAAACATTCCCTAGAGAAATACTTGCAAATGAAAAAATGCCCACTTTTTTTTGTAGTGGCAAAATATTAAAAACAGCCTAAACTTTCAACAATTGGAGAATAAATGAACTATATTCATATAGGGAACCACTATATAATAGTAAAAATGAATAGATGGTTGAAATCGCCATACACTCAATTTAAAAAAGCAAACTCAAGACAGAAACGGACATGCTGAAACCAGTTATTTCAGGCTCATAAACAGGCACAATGTTACTTTATATATCTATGTCTATATAGATAGATATAAATACAGATATATGGCAAATGTATTAAAAACATGATTGGTAAGTAACAAATTCATGATAATCATTACTTTGAGCAATGAGAGAAGGGATTACCAACAGGGTGGGGTTACACAGTATGCTACAACTACATCTTTAATTCTTTTTTAAAAATATGTATGGAGGCATGACAAATTATTAAGAATTTAATAGAACTGGGAGGTATGTATGTGAAGAGCTCATATAGTGGGGGAAGACTGGCTGACAAATAAGCAAAACACAGATGTCAGATGGCAATAACTGATGTAAAGAAAATAAAAGAGAAAGGGCACAGGGAGAGTGGTTAGGGAATGTCTCTAGTGAGGTGATATTGACAGCAAAGCCCCAAAGCAGGTGGGCCTCAGGGGTGCTGTGTGGGAGTAACTGTTGTGGACAGAAGGGCTAGCACATCAAAGCCCCTGAGGGTGAGTATGTGTCTCCTGTCTGAGACACAACTAGGTGGCCAATGTAGCAGCTCATTTAACGCATGTAATACAGGCTAACTCTTATATGAAAAGGCTTGTTGTTGCTGCTGCTTTTTGATCTAATAGCTGGCAAAGGTGTACGTACAGTGTTATTTTCTGAATGGGTCTGAAGAAATTGGAAGTGGGACAAGTGCAATATTCATTTATTCAAAGGGCTAATCATTTAAAGGCAATGACAGACATGAAATAAAGCAGTCCATTCTGAACTTGAATTATGTGACAACTTTCAATCACCTTCAGCTGTGGCTTAAGAGAACTGCTAGCACTCTCAAACACATGAGCTGTTTCACAGTAGTGAAGCTTTTGTACAATAGGGAATCTGCCTTTATTTCCTGCCTTCTTCATATTGCCACATACCTCACATGTGGAAATACAAGATTCTGAAAAATATAAGGTACAGCTACTTGCCACAACCTGAGCAAACCACTTTCAAGAAATCCACAAACATCATAACTGTGTGAAAGAGAAACTGATGATACTGATAACTCAGAGTCTAGATAAAGGATCCTTATGGCAACAATTTCACAAAAATTGATATTTACTATCACTGAGTTCTTTTAGTAAATATGAGCACTTCTTGTATCTGATTAATGTTGTCAACAACATTAATAGCCTAACAGCTTTGTTTTACTCTAACAGAGATAGTTTCTTCTCTTTGCAAGCTTTTGTCTGCTTCTCAGAAATCAAGGAAAAAAACAAACAAGCAGACTCCGAAAGATTCTGTACCTTACCAGTTTGTGCAAAACATTTTAAAGTTAAAGTCTGCAAACAAACTTTTGAATTAAAGAATGTTTCAATTTTTAAAAGGCTTTAATTAATACTATCTCCCCTTCCCCTCAATTTTTTCTAGTTGTATACATCTTGGTACTTCCAATTCTCTACCAAATATCCTTTAAGAAACAGTACTTTTTTAATTTATTTTTTAGAAAAAGGGAGAAAGAGAGCACATGCGAGTGACAAAGACAGAATCTTAAGCAGGCTGCTCAGCCCACAGCCTGACACAGGGCTCAATTCTACGACCCTGGGATCATGACCTGAGCCAAAATCAAGGGTTGGACCTTCAACCGACTGAGCCACCCAGGCGCCCCTAAAAAAACAGTATTTTTTTAAGGCGCCAATATTTCTGAAATTTTACATTTCCAGTCTCCACCCCAAACAGAATGTTTGTTTCATACTTATCTTCTTGCCCTTGTGTAGACAATTCCTTAAATCTCAGTCAACTTTTAAGTTTTCGATAAATGTACTCAGTTCTACAGACTTGACATACAGAAAAATCTCTAAGCACTCTCTTAAGCTTCTAGTTCACTAGTAGAGCAATCATAGTCAAGCGCAAATAATTTAGCTTTGCTAAAAGTGACACCGCTATTATTGGACAGAATAGCACTATAACAGGAACTGCAGCCAGATGACTGGAGAGTCATAAGAACGCCAAGATCTCCACTCAAGGCCTCCACCCACATCTGCTCCCTTTAAATCGTAGTGAGACCCAGAAGCATCACAGACCAAAAACAACAAGGATGACAATGCCTTTTCAGATATCTGTGACTGGTCAGCACTTACAGGGGTAGACAGTGGGTAAAAAATCATATTGGGGAAGGCAAGGACTTGTAACCAACCTGAGAATCACAGAGTCCTCATTACAGATTCAGATGATGACTATACTGAAAGACTTGAACAGACTTTACAGAAACATGAGACCATTCTAGTGAAAGAAAGGAATGTTAATCACCAAAACTATAATTCTACAGTGAGGATTACACTAATAAAAAAAATGGGGGGGGGGGGGTAAAGCTATTCTTGCCCAGTGATCTACCTCACTGCTCTGTACTAGTCTTTAAAATCCTTCAATATCCATTGGACCAAAAGCTATTGGAGCAGGTTTTCATCCAGGAGCTTGGAAAGTAAGCCCACCTTAATCAGTAAGTTGGAGATAACGCTATACTTCTGCAAGATAAAGTGGATCCACTGAATGTTTCCAATTCATTCATGCTCCTTTCAGCAAGTATTTACTAATTATATGCTATGTACCTGTGAATATACTAGGTACTGGGGGTAAAATAGTAAGTAAAAACAGACTTGTGCCTTGACCTCATGGGGTTTACAGTATGATTGGAAACAAACAATAAACTAATAAAAGGAAAAAAGAGGAAGGCAAAAGGGGACAAGTGGTACCAAGGAATGGTACAGGATGCTGAGAACCTGCACACTGGGGGATCTGACCTAATTAAGGAGATCTGGATGTATGCCTCTGGAAGCCACAAAAAGGCAAAGGCCTCCCATGCTCACTCTTAGTGACCATGAAGTCAGTTTCCTCCTTATCACCCTGATACAAATCCTGATGTCTCCAACTACCTCCATCTTATAGGTCAATCATGGAGTTCTTTGGCCTGAATAAAAGCATGCAGTTACAACTTAACTGGACCAGCAGATTACTGCTCAGAGCACCCTCCATCCATATCAACAATCTCTAGAAATGTCCTATTTATTCCATTTCCTCTACCATCTTTCATGTTTAACTTCATAAAAGTCAAGTTCAAGGCCTAGACTCAGGAAAAGATACATATTCCTTCTTCATTTCCACATACTTCAAGGGAGGAAAAGGAAAACTAAGATGGGACAGTAAGTAACTTAAAATAAACCTTCCCAGCATCCTTCTAATTTCTCTACCTCCAAATGTTACCCACTCCTACCAAACCCAGTGCTGATACTGTGTTGCCTGGAGAGGGATCCTTAATTAATTTAAATTTTAATTAACATTAGCCAATGTTTTGTTTTGAACAACAACTAGGTAAATAAAATGAATTACAAGGAATGATTTATAAGAATAAAGATGGCTTTATGCTTTACCTTTGGTCTTCAGTGATCCACCATATAACAGAAGTAAGTCTTCTATGTAGCCTAGTTTGGGTACCAGCTTCCTACATTTATGACAGTTCCCTGAAACTGCATTGGCCACACAGATCTCCTCAAGCACTCCTTTCTTCCCTTAATCATCCTGCTTTCTGTCACTTAGCCTACCGCCAAGCCAAGAGAAATACAGGCACTGTGAGTCAAGCCTAAGAATATTCAGTAAAGTTATAAAATGACAAAGAAAGAAATAAAACAGTTAAATAAATAACTTCACTCTGCCCCATCTTCCCGTTCTATAGAAACTGGATTTTCCTTCCCTTCCTATATAAGAACTTGGCCCCCTATCAGAAAAGGAGTCTGGATGTACAAAGCAAGTTTGAGGTGAGAGACTTAAACATATAAAGGTTACTTATCTGGTTTTCTCTTCCATCTTCCACTCTACTGCTTATCAGGTTAAACGTTGACATGGGTCATCTGGCCTGATCACATGCACTGACAACTCTCCACCTCCCCCTCCTCAATGCCTCTTGCCTACTTTGCTCCTCTCTAGGGTCAAGTGAGTAACTTGAGTTACCTGGAATCCAGCCAACCTCACATCTCCTCAGCCAAAACCTAGCTGCTTTTGGAGAGAAGGGAAAGGTTGAGCTCTATTTACATTCACCTAGGACTATCTCTTAACCCTGGCACAGAGAGGTGTTGTCATAGCAAATTCATCCTCCCCTAAGATCATGTCTCAAGCTCTCATCAAAGCTACTAAGTTTCTAGGGCAGAAAAGGCCAAAGGTTACAGCTTAACTGCTTGTTCATATTCATTGACAATGCCCTTGCTCCTGATGTAGGGGAGCCCTAAGAGTTACCAGGGATCCCTCTCAAGATATGGAACTCAAGGAGGCTCATTGTGCAAACTAATGTCAATGAATGATCTTAGCCTTCTGGGGTGGGACGAAGGACCTTAAAACTAAAACACCAAAGCCTAACAGGCCTTGCCTACTATCAGTATCTGCTATAGAAGCAAACTTACAAAGTCAAAGAGGATTACTTGGCTTCAAAGTATCCAATTTTTTAACAACTCTTCTACTCCCAGCTTCTGTTCTTAAATTGTCTGATCCTTTGCCTGAATATACTTTAAGAATTTGCATTTGCCTTTAACTATTTAAAAAGCCATTATAAAATAAATGCCATTATGTTTATTTAGGTGCTTATCTCTACTTGCTATTTATTCTAGGGTATCCATATTAGAATATAAAAACACAGACCAGATAACTTGGTCAAAGAATCTCTCAAGACCCTTCCAACTCTAAGTCTATGATCTGTGGAAATACATACAACAGGTCTTTTACTTATCTGGTCTTTGTTCCCAAGCACTTCTTATGGTGGTATGCTCAGAATGGGGGAAATGTGATTGAAACTGCTATATACTAAACATTAAACAAATACAATCCTTTCTACAAATTTATGGCTGGAAATTTAAAAATAATTATAATAACCCTTCATCCCCTCTCCTATCTTTCTCTTGCCTGAGACCTCATTTCTAAGACTCCTCTCTTAACTAATGTTAAGGCAACACCAGAGCAAATATATAAGCAGGAGACAAGTGGGCAGCCTCCTCCTTCAAGTGCCTTTGGCCATATGAGGATTCCAACCAGATGAAAATTAATATAAATATCTGTAGTCAACATAGGTTAGATTACTGTACACTAACAGAAAATCCCCAACATCTCATTGACTTACAACAGAAGTTTTAAGTCATGCTCATGCAACAAGTCCAACGTAGCTGTCATCCAAGTTGCTGAAGGAACTACCAGCTCTGCCACTGCCACTCGATGGTGCCAGAAGGAAACAGAATGTGGGAATACCTCACTGGTCTAAAGCTTCCATCCAAAAAAGACACATTTCACTTCTGCTCACATTTTACTGATCAAGGCAGGTCACATGGTCAAACCTGCTTCAAGGGAGTGGGGAAATGCAATCCCAACATAGTCCCAGGAGCAGATAACCAAGATGTTTTGAACAGCTTTGACTGAAATAGCTTTAATTCTACCATCCATTACATTTTTATTCAACAAAACCTTACTGCATGCTTACCACATGCCAGACATTGTTTTAGGCATTAAGATATAGCAGGGATCAAAATAGTTTAAAAAAACAAACACCCTGACCTCATGGAGCACATACTCCTAGATCATTGTAGTAGATTCTTCCCTCGCCCACTAACATTTCTTCCCCCCCCCTTCTTTTCTAATAGTATTCTCCTTCCCTTGTCTTAGGCCATCCTTGCCCAATCTAATCTCATCTCTACTCTTCAGATCCCTCTACACTTCCAGGGCACCGTTCCCCTCCCCTTTGTTGCATGTAGCTCTTTTTTAAAATAAAAGGTTTGAGATTCAGTTGCTTTATTAATACTTTCTGAGCATAGTACCTGGTACTTGTAGGCATTTTAAAAACTGTACTGAGTGAATTAATGTAAATATCAAATTGTATTTGACAGTAAGAAGTTTTGGAGAAGATAAGCTCTATCCTCAATTTTTTCAGAATCAGATCATACTCTGACCTACCACAGGGGAACATCAGTGATGACTCCTAGATCTGGTACTTTCCTTTCCAGGCATTCCCCCCAGGAGCCTCACCCTATGGTAAACACACAGGTTTATCAACATGTGAAACAAGCTCACTCAGACTGAAAACAAAAACAAAAACCTTCAGCTTTGTTATAGTGCCTTTTTTTGTTGTCGAGGTAGTAAGAAGGGGTTGTACCACTGAAATAGAGTCTTATATTAGTAGACAAGCAGGATTCTATAGGAAGCCATTAGCCCATGTGATAGCAAGTAGGTATCATGAAGATATGGGAGACCTTGACATTATTCTGATTATTCTTCAGTTCATCCTAGCAGGCTCTATGGCATTTAACATCAAAGCTTTCCAGACTGCACATCAAACATAACTGCTGTCATTTTTCAGCTAACCCTGGTGAGGGTATGAAGAAGGCCATGCAAAACACTTTTGGACTCTCATCAAATGGACAGAACCACATACTTCATTGGAGAATAATACTCAATTAAAAAAAAAAAAAAATGAATCAGAATGGCATGTAACTTTCCTGGAATATCCTTCCTGGTTTGTTTCTCATTTTCTCCAAGGCTGAACAAGCTTACAAGATTAAAAAGCACAGTGTAAGTTTCCTGTCAGATTCACACTAACGTTTGGCACTACTGAAAAATTCCTGTCTGGGTTCACTAAGCCCATATTAAAAGGGGGTAAAAAATGAATTAAAGAGATCTGACATCTAGTTCAGGATTCAAGGCTAAATTAGCTGTGTATCAAAGTAGTCCACATTTCTAGGCCTCAGTTCCTCATCAGGAAAATGATGTAGCTAAACTACATGACTACTACAGCCTCTTCCAGCTCTAAAATTTTATAATTTTTTTAAGTTTATTTATCTTTTTTGAGAGACAGTGTGAGTGGGGGAGGGGCAGAGAAAGGGAGAGAGAAAATCCCAATCAGGCTCTGTGCTGCCAGTGCAAAGCCCAATGCAGGGCTCGAACCCATGAAACCGTGATATCATTCCTTGAGCCAAAATCAAGAGCTGGATAATTAACCAACTGAGCCACCCAGGTACAACCAAAGTTTTATAATTTTAAAGAAAGGTTCAGGATTTCCACTTCTGATTGGAATGCAGAAAATTACAAGACTCTATTACTCTCACCCTATAAACCACAATAAGTTGGATAAGCTACAATATTGCAGTTTTAAAACAAACTCAACAGGAAATCTAAAGATGCAAAGAAATCTAAATTCTAAAAAAATTTTTTTAATATTTATTTTTGAGACAGAGAGAGAGAGAGAGAGAGAGAGCGCGCGCGCACGCAAGCAGGGGGAGGGGCAAAGAGAGACACAGAATCCAAAGCAAGCTCCAGACTCTGAGATGTTAGCACACAGCCTAACACAGGACTCGAACCCACGAACTGTGAGATCATGACCTGAGCTGAAGTAGGTCGCTTAACTGACTGAGCCATCCAGGTGCCCCAAAGAAATCTAAATAAATTCTAGAAAACATTAAGCCCTTCATAAAAGAAGGACCATGGCATAACTATTCTCATTCCTGGCAAAGTAAATAATTTACCACTAACAAAACTGAGAAGAAACCAACCAAATTTATAACCAACTTTAATAGCTACATGTGGTTTCAGCAAACAGATTAGAATTCAGAGGAGGCCCAGCTTCAAGTCCCACCCGCCAACTCTTCCCCACAGGTCCTCACTGAGAACAAAAATCTGAGGGTAAGGCAGGAAAGCTGAGAGAGAATCTCATGAAGCATATGGGCCTCCAACACATCCAAGGCAGCTGCCCTCTGAGGGCGGTGGCGAGGGACAAGTCAGGAAGCAATGCATTCTGAGTATAAGGCAGATGTTCTTCCTAAAGCAAATAAACAGGGCAAAAACACAAAGTACAGAAAACCTGAAGTGGTACCAGAAAGCAAAGAAATGTCCAAGCAGTCCCACGAGCTAACAGCTAGGCTGAACAGACTCAGAAAGCTGACAGGGTAGAAATATATGAAGAGATAGTCAACAAAGACTTTCCAAAACTGACAAAAGACACCTACTCACAGACTCAACAACTCAATGCAAGGCAAGCAGGATAAATATAAAGAAATTCATACCTAGGCAGATCATAGCCAAATTGTTGAAAATGGAGGAGGAGGAAAAAAAAAAAAAAGAGCTCCTCTTAAAAGCAACCAGGTAAAAAAGAGTTAAATATATTAAGAGAAGAATGAATAGGATGGCTGATTTATCACTAGAAATGATGAAAGCCAGAAGACAACCTAACGTCATCTTTCAAGTGCCAAAAAAAAAAAAAAAAAAAGGAAATATTAACCCAGAATTCTGTATCTAGGGAAATACATTTCAAAAGTGAAGATGAAATACAGACATTTTCAAAGAGACAAAAGTGACAAGAATTGGTCTCCCTCAGACTTTTGCTAAAAAAAATGCTAAAAGTTCTTGGGCTGAAGGAAAATGACAACAAATGGAAGCTGCAGAAAGGAACAAAATCTCTGGAAGGGGTAAATAACTGGAGAATATAAAAAATCTTAAAACAAAACAAAAAACATCTACATGTTTAAATGTCTTTAAGAGATTACTGATTTAAAGCAAAAATAATAATGTATCATGGGGTTTACAGCACATGTAGAAATAAATTTTAAGACAACAAGAGCACAAAGTGCTGGAAAGGGGTGAACTGAATCATGCAATTCTAAGGTTTACAGAATTGGTGAAATAATTTATAATATTTTAAAAAGACTGTGATAACTAGTAAAAGGCTCACAGGTTATCCTTAAACACCTTCTTCCTTTTTGGTCATTATGTTTACTTAATAACATGTCCATCAATGGAGAGTAAAAGGAAGGGAAAAAAGGAAAACTAAATAAATCAACAACTGCAAGTAATGACTTAGTTTGTCAAGAGGTTCTTTTATACTTTTACATCAATCATAATATAAACCAATACATTAAATGTTACAGATTCATTGGTAATTCTGAAAGAAATGGAAATTAACCATGTTAATCAAGATATACATATTTTCATTGAAATAACAAACTTGATTAAGAATGTATTATGTGGCAACTATTGTACTGGACATATACTCTTATACTAAATCCTAACAAGGCTGTAAAATGGATTTTATGACCTTTATTTCAGACAATTTAAATAATGCATTCAACATCACACATCAATGAAAGAGCCATGATTTGAATCTCAGGTTGCAAACTAAAGCCCATGACCTTCTCTCAAATAATAATGCTTTTTTTTTTTTTACTGACCAGTAAACACTCCCCCACCTCTTACAGAGTACAATATATTTCCTACAGACAGGACACTCTTCTGTATAACCAAAAAGTAATCAAGATCAGGAAATTAACACTGGTATAATACTACTATCGAATACTCAGATCCCATTTAAGTTTCTGCAATTATACCAATAATGTACTTGAGAGCTAAAGGACCCAGGCCAGAATCACATGTTACATTGACAACACAATCTTTAATGTAGTTTTCCCTTTTAGAAGCTTAAAGGAATCAAACATTTTCTATAGTCCACAAAAATTTAATTTACTGAGTACCTGGCATGTGTCAGGCACTATTTGATATTAAGACAGTTAAGGTTCTTCTACTTCCAAAGAGTTTACAATCTAGTTTACAATCTAGTGAGGACAGATTAACAAAGAAATAACATAACTCCAGATTTATCTAAGTGCTATGATTGAGTGTCTGGGAAATGGCCATCTAAGAAGCTGAAATCTAAATAAGACGGTACCAGCATTGCTATGAGATGGGAGCAGAGCATTCCAAGCAGAAAAAACAGCAAATACAACCTAAAGAAGGAAAGAACGTGGTATTTTGGAGGAAAGGATGGCAGTGTAGCCACAGCATCCTGAGCAAAGAGAGGGGGGAGTGATGTGGAGTTAAAACTAGACAAGTAGAAAAATAACACATGAGGCTCTGAATTTTACAGTAAGCACAAAGGAAAGCTATGAAGGATTTAAGCAGACAACTGGCACAGTTTCATTTACATTTTAAAAAGATGAATTCTGGCTACTGGTAGGAGAATGGACTGAAGATAATAGAGTGAAAGTAGAACCAGTTAAAAGCTATTTTCAGTAGGCCAAGTGAGGTGATGGTGGCTAAAACTAGGATGGTAGCAATCAAGATGTAAAATAGGAGAGAGATTCAAACAATATTCTGGAGACTAAGAGAATCTGGTGATGGATTAGACATGGGGGGTAAGGGAAAGAGGATTTAAGGACAACACCTAGGTGCCAATTACTGAGATGGGGAAGACTGGAAGAATAATAATATGGGAAAAAGTTCTATTTTGGATATGTTAAGCCTATTTACATAGTGTCTGTTTAGGTAACTGAGTGGTAGTATCAGGTACACACTGGATAATGTCTGGAGCTCAGGTGAGAAGTCTAAATGTAAATCTGAGAATTATCCACAGTAGACAGTACTTAAGTTGAATGAGTCGACCAGCTGGGAAAAGAATTTAGAAAGGGTTGGGGGAGGCCCAGAACTAAACTCTGGGATATGCCAATATGTGGAGGCAGGTAGAGGACAGAAGCCTGTAAAAAATTTTAACAAGGTGTGAGGTAGCAGAAAAACAAGAATATATGTCTCATAAGCTAAGAAAAGCAGGTGAATATGCAGAAAACAGTAGTCAACTATATTGAATTCTATTACAAGATCCGGTAAGATGAATTTGGTAAATCAAAAGTCACTGGTATCTTGATTAGAGCAATTTCATGGGGTTGAGATGGTGACAGAAGCCAGTCTAGAGCAGGCTGAGGAGCAAAGAGGAGAGAGCACACAAAGACAACCCCTGAAATTTTGCTTCAAAGACAATCAGAGAAATGAGAAATTAGACAGTAGCTAGAGGAGAATGTGCAATCAATCAGGAGAGGGTATGTAACAGATTTCTATAGACATACTGTTCAATATGGTAGCCAATCAGCCACATATGGCTACTGAACAAATGAAATATGGTTAGAAGGCTGAGAAACTGATAGTTTTTCCTCAATAAATTTTTATTTAAATAGCCACATGTGGCCAGTGGCTACCACATTAGATAGTTCAGAGCACATTTATGTACTAATAAAGACGATCCAGTAGAAAGGGAAAAATTCATGATACAACCAAGAGATGAGTCCATAAGAAGTCAAGAGAAGGAAAGCAGAGCTCAAGTGGAAGAATCTACAAGGGATATGACACAAGTGAAGCAAAGCATGAAGTTACAGCAACCAGTGGAAACCAGTAAAATCTAAAATTACACTATGTCTTAAGCCTGGTTGAAATTTTAAGCATAAGACTAAATTACAGAAGGCCATAAAAGCTAACCAGGAGGTCTTAGGAAGGCAATTTGTATTTACTAAGTATGTATTAAGCGCGAGGCATTTTCAAAGTGACAAATTATTTCTGCTACTCAGAACTAGTACCTTGCAAATCTTATTTTACAAACAAAAGTACTGATACTCTGAGAGAGAAAACAACTTCACTGAAATCATATACATAGTAAATGTGAAGATCTGGACACTGGCCAGTCTGATTTACCTTAGGGTTAGTTCTTCCCTGTACCTAATGTGCGAAGTTAAGAATCAATCAATGTTTCTGCACCTGGAAATAATATAAAAAATGGCAGGGGTGCCTAGGTGGCTCAGTCGGTTAAGCGTCTCTTTATTTTGGCTCAGGGTATGATCTCGTGGCTTCTGAGTTCAAGCCCCGTATCGGGCACTCTGCTGTCAGTGCATGAACCCCTTTCAGACCCTCTGTCACCCTCTCTCTCTGCCTCTCCCCCACTTTCTTGCGCTCCTGCTCTCTCTCTCTCAATAATAAATAAAACATTTTTTAAAAATGGCAGATCAATCTGGCAGCTATCAACAAGTGCCAACAAGCCTGGAGGTACTAGACCAGAGGCAAAAACTATCCCCTCGATACTATCTACAAGATAATTAAGGCACATTTATTTAACAACTATTTTTAATTTTTTAATGTTTATTATTTTTGAGCAAGAGAGACAGGGTGTGACCGGGAGAGAGGCAGAGAGAGAGGCACAGAATCCAAAGTAGGCTCCAGGCTCTGAGCTGTCAGCACAGAGCCTGATGCTGGGCTCAAACTCAGAACCGTAAGATCCTGACCTGAGTCGAAGTCAGACACTTAACTGACTGAGCCACCCAGACGCCCCTTTAATTTTTTTAATCTGAGTGAAAATAACTTTATTAAGACAAACAGGAAAACATACATTCTTGCAACTTACATTATCTACTAAATACAACAGTATCAATCAGAAAACTGGCAGTACTTTATATTAACTACTAAAATCATATCTGGGTATAATGGAAAAGCAAGCAGTTAGAAACCATCTTTCCAATTTGTAAATGAAGAAGGAAATTATTTTTTAATATTTATTTATTTTGAGAGAGTGAGCGAGTGGTGTGGTGGGGGAGGCAGACAGGGAGAGAATCCCAAGCAGGCTCTATGCTGCCAGCACACAGCCCTACGCGGGCGGGGCTCAATCTCAGGAACAGTGAGATCATGACCTGAACTGAAATCAAGAGTTGGCTGCTTAACCAAGTGAGCCATCCAGGTGCCCCAAGAAGGAAATTATTAAACTGAGCCTAATCAGTTATTAAATTACACCTTAGATTATTTTAAATTTGGTGCAGGCAAAAATCATCTAGATCTGCACCGTCCAATATGGTAGCCACTAGCTACACGCAGCTATTTAAATATAATTAAAACAGGGGCGCCTGGGTGGCTCAGTCGGTTGAGTGTCCGACTTCGGCTCAGGTCATGATCTCATAGTTCGTGAGTTCAAGCCCCGTGCTGACAGCTCAGAGCCTGGAGCCTGCTTCAGATTCTGTGTCTCCCTCTCTCTCCGCCCCTCCCCTGTCTGTGCTTTGTCTCTCTCTCTCTCAAAAATAGACATTAAAAATAAATAAATAAAATTAAGTTAAACATTCAGTTCCTCAGGTGCACTAGGCATCATAAAGTGCTCAACAGTTACATGTGGCTAGTGGCTACCTCACTGGACAACAAAGAATACAACACTTCCATCATCACAGAAAGTTCTATTAAACAGTGATCAATTAGAGCTTCAATTTCCCTTTTGACTTTTTTCAGGAGACCCAATAAAAGGAGCAACTCAGAAAACCTGAATTTTCCAAATCAGTCACTAACCAGTTAAGCAACTAAATATACATCATTTAGCAGAGCTTCTAGAAATGAGTGTGCATTTGAATCACCTAAGAGTCCTGTGAAAATGTAGATTCTAATTCAGTAGGCCTTGGGATGGGGTGGAGAACTCTGCACTAACAAATTTCTGGGTGATGTTAATACTGCTGGTTCAGAAATAACACTGAGTACTAAGATGTTAGTTCTCTCTGGGCCTCGGGTTCCTCAGCTATCATGTACCTGGGGTAAGAAAATGGCCATGACTCCTCTGTAAATGCTAATATTTTATAGTTGATACAGAATTAAATGC
The DNA here is from genome assembly GCF_046562875.1 of Panthera onca. Taxonomy (NCBI): domain Eukaryota; kingdom Metazoa; phylum Chordata; class Mammalia; order Carnivora; family Felidae; genus Panthera; species Panthera onca. The sequence goes on from NC_138344.1 coordinate 52,103,190, forward strand.
AGAGATTTCATTCTCAGCAGAGGAAGTTTCTTCCCTGAAGTATTCTAACAAACAACTTTTGTGCTACCATTTTTTTCCCATGAAATGACATACTAACTTTAAATGAAAATCAATGGAAAAATCTGATTTGCTATATAAACGTTCAATCTGTGTACACTTTTAAATCCTTAAATAGATTTAAAGGGCTGACATGTATGAAAGACAAACCTTTTAAGAACCATCAGCGGGGCACACTATATTTTCTAAATACACAGCTTATGGAAGAAAAAACTTGATGCTGGACTCAGCCCATACCACTGTTACCTTAAAAGCATCAGCTCCACATGAAAAGCCAACTCCCTGGGAAAAGCCATTAACTACAATAACACTATGTTGTTTTGTTTTTGTAAAGTTTCAGTCAGGTCTCTGAGCAATAATACTGACCAAAATCCCCATACCACTAGCAAGCTACAGAGTAATGTTAACAGCCCACAAAACAGGCTGAAGGAGCTGACACAGGGCAGCCAACAATGCCACAAAGAACTTATTTTGAGACATCTATTTTAACAGGAGTCCTAGAGTAACACATGGTTCAAATGGGCAATGCGAACAAGGAACTGGACCGCAGAGGTGTGGCTCACCGTTTCATAAGGATCTCAAGGAAAGGAGACAGGCTAAGGTATCCAGTTTGTTCATAAATTCTGAATTATGAATGACAGGTAATTATCTATACTCTTAAAAAGATAATACTGCGGGGGGGGGGGGGAGCGCAGTCAGTTAAGCATCTTACTCTTGATCTCAGCTCAGGTCATGATCTCATGTGAGTTAGAGCCCCACATCGGGCTCTGTGCTGATGGCACAGAGCCTGCTTAGGATTCGGTCTCTCCTGCTCTCTCTGCCCTGCCCCTGCTTGTGCACCCACTTGTTCTCTCAAAATAAATAAATATACTTAAAAAAATTTTTTTTAAACCTGGAAATACAACATGTTCAACCTCTAGGTGATAGGATGTTTTGAAAATATACGATACTTTTACATTTGTATTTTTATACTTCCTTTAGTGGGAAATACAAAGTTTAAATTAAACTTCATTAAACTTCTGTATAAATCATGGAAGGATCTTCCAAAATCTTTCCAAAGATTTAATTCACATTAACAATACACCTTACTACCTGCAAAACTCTTCAAATAAATCACTTTGAGAAGAAAACCTAGGGGATGGGGAGTTTTTCTTCTCACTTTTAAAACAAACTGCTATTCTCCTCAATCTTTTTTCCCCCCTCAGTCTTATTTTAAGCCAACCTGCTAAATGGTGGCTTTAAAAACTCTGTCAAAATATCTTGTTACCAAATTTCAGTTTGAGTCCTAAATTTGGAACCTTACATTCTGCTGGTCTTTAAAAAAAAGACTGATGAGGGGTGCCTGGCTGGCTCAGTCAGTGGAGCATGGGACTCCTGACCTCAGGGTTGTGAATTCGAGCCCCATGTTGGGTGTAGAGACTACTTAAAAATTAAAAATAATTAAAAATAAACTTGGGGGAAAAAAGCACTGATGAAAAAGTGCCTATAACAACACCTACTTCAAGTTGTCTTTATTAAAACAGAAAATTCATGTAGATCAGGAGAAAGCACTATGTATAATTCTATCAGAGTGAAATGCTCATGTTCAGAGCTATATCCGATTAATATTTCTGCACCTTTACATTTATTTAAACTAACTTCTAGATATTAAAGATAACTTTTAAATTACCAATGAGAACATAAGGTTAATTTCTACCCATACCACAAAAGTTCTGTTTTTAAATAATCCTTAACAAATCTCTCAATAAGGGAAGAACTGCTAGTATCAAACGTTTAATCATAGCAACTGACCAGCAATTAATTTTACCTCTCAACAAACGTTACAAAATTCCACCTGTAGGTTATATGACCTTCTTTTAAAATGCAATTTAAGAAGCCATTACTCTTAGAGAAACTGTGGCTCCTCTTGAGAGAATTATGATGTGGACAGAAACATTTTAGCCCTATCATTTAAAAAAATACAGTGTATAAAAAAAAAAGGGCCACGTAGCAGTCCGTGGGCAGTATGAGTCATCATCCAACTCAAAACTTGCCACACTTCTAAGCTTCCTCCTACCAGACCCCATCCCCTTCAGTAATGTACCCTGAGTCAGCAAACCTTACTATTTTGTCAGTTATGAATTCTCACGATGCTTAAATGAACTTATGCAAAACACTGCAACACATTTAGTACTAACACTTGTCATGAGAACATGTGCTGTTTCTATCGCAAAATTAACTCATCTTCAAATCAATCTTCTTCAGATTCTTTCTTAATCACAAAGAGTAGCCAAACACTACATTTAATCCTCTTTTGCAAGTAAATGAACTCCAAAATATGGTCATATATAAAGGTTTTTATAAACAATTCCCTATTTCCCAGAGATTTTTTTTTTTTTTTTGCTTAACAGTAACATCTAAATAATAAAACATGTCCTGCTCAAATCTGGCATATTTCCTAGATGACTACAATTACTGAATTTAGAACACCAATAAGCAATTTTACAAGTTTCACCAGGCAATTCTTACTAAGTGATGTAACATATATATGTGAAAGGACTTTACACTCCTTGGCACACTGCAAGCAAGCCCTTCATAAACGTGTTTGAACAACGACTTGTTAGAGAGGTTAGAAATTCTTCCACCCAGTTCAAAATTACTTTTCACACATTAAAACCTGACATTTCTAAGAAGAAACTCTAGAAGCCGTTCCTTTTCAGGGCCAGGCCCTGTTTGGACCCTACATTCTTCCTGTCAGATTACTCTTTCCATCTCAGTTTCCCAACGCTTAAGAGAGAATATATCCAATCAGAACTTTAAAACAGAACAAGGCTAGAAGAAACAAGCAATCAGAAAATTACACTGAAGCTGTCTGAGCTCCATTTTGTCCCCCGTTAATTTTTTTCCCTTGACAAATCATCTTGCATCGTTAAAAAAGTTAATACTGACTTTTAAGAGCATTTTTAGCACTGAAGAAAACAACACGAATTTTGCTGCAAACGCAATAAAGCTTCTAATTCCACCACTTCATTGGATGTTTGCCAATGAGCAAGCAAAAGATAAATAAAACAGGAAAGGAATCAAAAAGATCCTGCTTCACAGAGCTCCCACCTAACACCTGAACCAGTTGAGTCTCGCTAAGCCAAGGAACAAAGGAGGCTAGAAGACCTTTACTTTTCAACGCACCTCACTAAATCAGATAAAAACGCACAGCCAAGTGAAGAGGCCCTTTTCAGTGAACTGACAAAACAAGTTTCCATTTGGGTACTTTCAAAGACCAATGCTCCAAGTCCCGAACGCAGCTAAGGAAAGGCTGCAGGGGGGGGGGGGGGGGGCTGGAGAAAAGAAATTAGGAATTCCGACTCGGACAAGTTTTCTGTACCTCATTTACAGCTACAACTCAAAACTTAAGCAGAAGACTTCGGGGCTCTGAGACCAGCCGGGTGAGTGGTGCGCGCTACGCAATTCGCCGAGTCCACTGGAGACTTTGCCCGGCCGGAGTCAGCTGAGGCCGAGTCACCGGAGTGGGATGGGGGAGGAGACGCGGGAGCATTTCGAAGGCAGCGTGCCAAGAAGGCGAGACTCCGCGCCACCTCACGCTCCCCGGGCCGCCCATCCCGGCCGCCGCCCCTCGCCCGTCGCTCGCCGCCCGGGGCGGGCTTCGAACCCGCGGAGCCCGGCGCGGGTGGCGGTGCCGCAGCGGAGCAGCGGGGCCCCGGGGCCGGCGGGCGCGGCCGGGCCCGGCAGCCTGCGAGGGGCGTGCCGGGTGGGAGGGGCGCGCCGGCCGCTCTGCCGGCCCCACGCGGGGACCCCGGCCCGCCGCCCGCCGGCTCGCGCGGGGACGCGCCGGCCAGGCCCGAGCGGGCGGGCCGGCGGGCGGGAGGGCCGGAGACGGAACAAAAGCGCCTTTGTTGAGCGGCGGCCGCCGGAGGGTCACACACAATGGAGGAAGGAGCCGGCTCCGCCGCCGCCGGCGGGCCCGCCGCGGCGCCCTCCAGAGCCGCCCCGCCGGCGCGCCCCGCACACGTACACACACACACACTCACGGGACTTCTCCGGCTCATCGAGGGAGTGCGGGGCCCGCGGACAGCCCCCAATGTCGGCTCAGGTCTCCGGCTGTGCTGGCGGCAGCGGCGTCTCCGAGGCTCTCGCTTTGCCGCAGTCGCCGCCATGTAACCCCGACCCGCGAGAGAGGGCGAGGGAGAGGGGGCGGGGTATCCATGAGCCACGCCCCCTCGCGTCACAGGCTCACTCCACGGGTTCCCCCGCCCCCGCTCGGCCCCGAGCGCCTGCACGCGCCGGAATTTCCAACGCTGGTGACTGGGTTCCGCGCGCTGCGGGGGCGGCGGGAGAGGCACGCGGTGTCATCAGCCACCTCAGGTGGGCTGGGCTGGGCCGGGGGCTGGGTGGGAGGTGGGCAGACGGGCCCTCTGTGCTCTGCCCTTGCCACATCACTATAGCACAAAGTGACCAAACTCCTTGCTAGTGTTTATTTGCTCACCTACTACGGGCAAGCCACTGGGCCATCCGAGAGGAGTGAGCCTTAGCCCGTGTGCTTAGGGATGGGCCGGGAAACAAGAAAGCCTGGGCCTGAAGACAGGTTGGCTAGAAGGTAGCAGCCTGAGTACGAAGCCAACACTGTTAGCGGCTAAAAGCTAAGAAGGTCATTAATTCTGCCTGAGGGTATGGAGGAGGGCTTCTAAGTGAGGTCGCCACGGGTGATCTTTCATCTGGACCAGAAGGAGCAGATATAACCAGAGGAGGCTCAGCTGGATCTGAAGGAGATATAACCAGAGGAGACGAGGGGGAGGGTGTTGTTGCGTTGGGAACAGCAAGAGAGCTAAAACAGGAAGGAGAGCACCTGGCTTGTTGCTGAGCTGGGACTAGGCCTGAATCAGAATTTGGGAAGGGGTGTACTGTGAGATGTAGTGGGAAATGTAGATTGGTGCCTTCTTGGGACTACTTGGATGAAAGCAAACTTAATTTTATTTACCATGACTTATTTGGTCCAAGGAGACTTTCCAGCATTTATGGGAAATTTATGTAGTTATTTATCAATTTAGAGACACGGGTCAGCACATTTTTTCAATGACTTAATAATTCCTGGTGAGGACCAAACGTTTGGTAGCCCCTTAACCATTATTATGCCCATCTTCAAGCTTGAGGCAAATAACCACTTTAAATATCACATAGTAGCTTGAAGTTAAGTGGTTGGGATAGAGCTGGTGTGTTCTATATGTTTTATATTTAAAACAGTATCATCTGAGTACCAGGTGTGAAGAGGTTGAGTAGATAAAACCAAGAGAAAGGGGGAGCCTGTTTCCAACCGCAAGATTTTGTGGATGCAGTCTCTCTGCAACAAGAGCTCCTTAGGTGTGACCATTACACATCCCTCCTGCCCCCGCAATAGGATACCCTCAGATCCCTGAGACACCCTTCCTTCCTTGTCCATCAATGTTTGATCACCAGCAGGAGATAGGAGGAAAACAAATAAATACTGCTTTTCCCTTGAGAGCTTGTAATGTAGTGTCAACTCCTGACATCCAGCAAAGACAACCAAAAGAACCTGTTGATCAAAGCCAAGTTTATTGCTTACAACAGTAAGTGATACCACTATGTTGATAGTCTTAGCATCTCAAAAAGGGATGTCATGCGTAGAATAGTTCTAAGATTCAGGGCATCTGGTTTAAGACAAGTCTTTTCAATGAAAGCATGATTGAGACTGGACTGAATTTATAATATCATTCAGGACGATTACAGGGAGGGGAGAGTTTTGAAGGGAGCCTAGAAGAGTAAACAATTGTTTGACAAATCCAAGAGTAATCTGTTGAGGAGCAGGCTGTTTATCCTGACGAAGGCTAGTTCAGTCAATAGTCTGTTGTTCAGATAAATGGACTTTGAGGAAATTCCTGAAACCGCAGTTAAGTTATTTGCAACTTCATCTTCTTGGGCAAGAATTTCTTGGAATTGAAGTCAAGTTTCTGTGAATGGTGGAGTTGTAAAGGCATGTTAATGTCATCGGTCTTCGTTCTCAATCCTATTGTGTGGCTGTAAATAGTTTCAGTTCTCAGTAGTTTTTCAAACTGAAGGCTATGATCCAGTAGTGAGTAGTGAAGTGATTTTGGTGGATTATGACTTGCATTTTTTCTTGTGGAAATAGAATAAAAAACTAGAGAGCATTGCCCATAATAAATGGTAAATACTGTTTTGTGAAACTTATGTTTCCATTATCTACTATATTTCAACAAATCTGAAATGTCATTAATCATGACATGCCATTATTTTATGTACTATTAAGAAAGTGAAAACAACACAAGTGAAAACTCTTATCAAAATATGATACTCTATTGCTGCATCCTGGTTTTAGAAATATTAACACAGAAGACCTATTTTCTTTTCATTGTTATTTTTGAGAGACAGAGACAGAGCACGAGCCAGGGAGGGGCAGAGAGAGAGGGAGACACAGAATCGGAAGCAGGCTCCAGGCTCTGAGCTGTCAGCACAGAGCCGACATGGGGCTAGAACCCATGAACGGTGAGATCATGACCTGAGCCGAAGTTGGACACTCAACCGACTGAGCCACCCAGGCTCCCCTAGAAGACTTATTTCTTAAAATTGATGAAATAAAGTATATATAAATGAGCCAATTGGATAACAGTGTAAAATGTATTTCTACTTATCTCTCATTATTGCTATGAACTATGCTGTTGTCAAAAGAGTCTGAAAGCCACTGTTGTAGTGGAGTCATGCAGGAGAGGATCGAGTAAGTACACCATAAAGCAGCATGAGATGATTACTTCCAGAACAGAAATGCAAATTACCTGCTCTTATTGGAAAGAACAATTAATGAGGACATCAGGAAAGCTTCAACTGGAAGAGGGAATATCTGAGCCTGGGCGTGATTCCATCAGGAAGGATCAGGGAAAAAATTTCTGAATGAGAGAGCAAAATGTACAAAGGCATGAATGTGCCAGGCACACTTTGGAAGTAGAAGAAATCTGACAGGCCTAGGGGAATGCAGACAAGTTAGCACCAGACTGAGAAGGCCTTGTTTGGATGCCAAAACTTTTGGATTTATGTTAAAGGCAGTAGGAGAGGCACTTAGATGATACAACGAGTACTTTAGAAAGGTAATTCTGCCATAAATGGGAAAGGTGGGTTAGATGAACAAGAAATTAGAGACAGGGAGAAGGTAGGAGAATCTATTGCTTTTTCTGCCCTGCATCCTTAATCTGGTAACAATACTCTGATGCCCTCTAAGGGCCACTCTTTACTGGGTAAGTCAGAATTCTGTCACAGTGACGGAAAACCCAATCCAAACTCTGGTTTAAACATGAGAGAAAAAGAAAGAGAGAGAATGTGTCTCTAGTGGGCACAGAAAGGGAATGACGATACAAGTGATAGTCTTGGGGCAGAATCAGCGGGAGTTGGTGAATGCTTAGATGAGTGAAGGGTAAGTCTCTAGTCACCCAGTTGCCCTCACTTCACCTGTTTGAATTTAAATTCCCTCATTAGACTACTTGTTTTATCTTTTTCCAACTCAATTACTATCTTCCTATTAAGATAAACTGCCAGTATCATGATTTGCAAGATGGAGGGCAAAACAGATTTTAAAAATACAGACCACTAAGCTTGATGCCAAACCCTGGAAATTTCCTAATATAAATCACAGAACACAGTGTGTTAGGGAAAATGTAACTATTAGTAGGAGTCATGGAGTCTTTTCAAGTAAATCATTACAAAGAAATACCACTTCCTTTCTTGATAGGATTATTACATTATTGAACAAATGTGTTGGTCATTTCAAAAAGTCAAGATACCTTTAGGTTGGGATGAGAGGATATGGGTTTATATTATTGCAGAGAAACGTTGATTGGAAGAATGCTGATTAATGGAGTGACACAAATCTTGAAGCCTTGCGTTCTCAAAAACAGCAATACACATTTTTCTTCCCCTTTTGCCCAGTCCTGAGTAATGTTTTTGTCAATGTTTTGAATTAAGATACTTAGCAAATTTAAGAACTCAGATCAGAATATGATAGACGACAGAATAATTACTCAAAATCATGGTTTTTACAGAAAGAGATGACATTTAACTGTAGTAAATATAAAGTATAGCCTCTTTGTTCAGAAAAGTCATTTGGAAAGGACGAGGACTTGGGAGATTCAGCTTGACTTGATAATATAGGGGTAAGTTACAGATACTCATGCGGTATGAGCAATCATAAAAAAATAATAATGACATGATGTAAATTGTGTTAAAGTGATACACCCAGCATTCAAATCACAGGGGTATCAGACCTATGCTGTTGAGCTCAGAATTTCTGAACTTTTTGTGTTCAAATATAGATATCACATAAAAAGTACTACCATACATAACAAATTAGGATTCTTTCAGAAGAGACATCCAAGAAAAGTGTGGAAATCTTATACTCTGAAAAACAGATGAGGGAATTGGGTCTATTTAACCTGCAGAAAAGAGATCTGCTAAAGGGTTGTTATGCAGAGGAAAGAGTAGATGTGTTTCGTGTTGCTTTGGAGTTCAGATCTAAACCATCAGGAGGGCTATTTCCAAGAGGAAAATTTTGGCTCAGTATAAGAAAGGACAGTTTTGGATATTGGAACTGAACCATAGTGGACAGGACTTCCTGGTGAAGTGCGGTGCTACATTGCCGGAAGCATTCAATCAGAAAACAATGGCCACCTGTCAGGGTGCTATAAAAGGAAATGAGGAAGGAGGGGCCTGCAGAGATGTGTAACATCCAAGGTCTTCTCTAACTTGAAGCTTCTATGTATCTATGTTTATACTCTTAATTTAAAATGATTGCTCTCTTAGACATGGTTTCTAAAAGAACACATTGTAATTTGATTTGTAAATAACTTTCCACTGAAGAAACGCATTGCCAAGTACAGTTGATTCTTTGTTCATGGTAGCTTTGTTCTATAAAGTCACCAAGAACACTGAATTAGTGACTGCTGAGCCATTGCTTCTAGGGGAAATAACAGGATTAGGATCCTGCAAAACTCTGGTCTCAACATTTTTGCCAATCAGTCATTGTATAATTTTGTGTTCTGTGTGTTTCTATTTAAAGACACCTAATTTAATATATATTGTTGATTCTTTAACATTAAACTCATGGCCAAAAGCACTATAACTCATGCTAAATGAAGAATATCTAACATATAATCTCTGAAAGGCATATTACACCTTTCTTATACTTAGGGACACTCGCCAGCACATCAGTATTATTCTTAGGGACCATTTTAAACAGCTAAATCGCCACCACCACCAACAACAACAAAACAAAAAAATATGGCACTAAATAGACCACAGAAAAGACACTTGCTTATAGTATGAGAGTTGATACAAGAAGGTAGACTACTGCCTTGTTCAACCTCTATGGAAACGTAGACATAAGGCAACAAATTTTTCACCACTCTTTGCATAACCACAAATGACTGAAAATGCTGAGTATTGATTTTGCTTTTCTTGTGTTATTAGTGGATTGGCATCTGGTTTACAGTGTACAGTCTTTGGAACAAATAAATTGAAGCAAGTAGTCAAGTTTGCAAACAGAATCTGCGAGTAACGAGAATTGACTATAGTTAAAAATTATGAAGAAACTGTCTTCAGTCAAAATCCATTAAAACTGTATGTAAAGTTCATTAAGAGGCAGATCAGTTGAATGCTTTTATGAGGTGGGAGACACCTATAAAGGAAAATCAAAGATCCTACATTTAACTTGATGGGACAACAAAGAGCTTACCCCTTGGGAGAATGGTAATAGCATCATTTGTCAAATTCCTACCAAGCAGCCTGTTTCGGGTAAACACTTTATAAACATTATATCATTCTCTTAGGCTATGATAAATGGGATTTTGTAGAAAAGCTGCAGTAAGTAAGCTACTTAAATTTTTTTAGATAAAGCCAGGCTTTCTGTGCAATAAAATTACTTTCTGAAACAAAAATTTGTACACTTCTTGAATAATGGTTATGTAACTAAACATTTAAGTGTACTGGGAAATACCTATTGGAGTAATTTTGAGAATAATCCGGGCTTCTGCCACATAACCACTGTAAATAGAAAGAATAGACATGATTTCTTTCTGCCCATCCACAGGGACTGATAAATATTTTCAACTGTGGGGACAAAGCAGCTTTCACTGTACAAGGTCATTCCCTTCCCTTTTGCATTCCAAAATAGACAAGCTATCTGTCACTTGGGAAAGAAGGTAATTACTATCTGTAACTCTAAGTAAACTTGTGTGGAAGATTTGTTTACATTCAGCATTCTGAGTACTCAAGTTATCAACTAGTATGTAGTATGATTTAGTAGGTCTGCCTTCCACAATCCCATCTCCCACCTTCTGTTTGACAAATATTTTGCCAGCTGGCAGTTGCCACTACTCAGACACCCTCCCCTGAAAATGTTATCATCCCTATAGATCCAGACCCACCTCTGGGGTCTTGACTGAAGCCATCACCATCTCTAACAATGCCCTAGGTATGGTGTCCTGAAACAAAAATAGCGAGGCCCTCAGGAGGCCTAAGATCCATCTGCCCACCCTGGGTGGCTCTATCTTTGTGAATGCCCGTGTTAGGCTGCCAAAGGCCTCTCCCCACCTCCCCCAACCTCACCCCCATGCCTCCCATACTCAGGGTGTTATACAGGACCCCACATTCAGAAAGACTATGCTTGTTTTAATACTCTACTGTTGCCATCTTGAAATTCCTAATAATTTTATCCTCCTTTTCTTAGTTTTTTATTTTTTGAGAGAGGGAGAGAGAGTACACACGTGTGTGTGTGAGCTGGAGAGGGGCAGGGAGAGAGAGTAAGAGAGAGAATCCCAGGCAGGCTCCTTGCTGGCAGTATAGAGCAGGTCTCAGGGTTTGATCTCACAAATCAGATTGTGAGATTGTGACCTGAGCCAAAATCAAGAGTCAGATGCTTAACTGACTGGGCCACCCAGGCGCCCCAGCTAATAATTTTATCTTTGAACTTCTGTTTTATAGTGCAGTTGATGGGACAATGGAGCATGCATGTGAGTAAGAGAAGCAATATGCACGTCCACTGTTCCTTGCTGCCCCATTCACAGAGAGCATTCTCCATGCCCCACAAGCACAGAATACTCATGGACCCACACTGTGCTGGAGTTCAGTGAAACAAAGCCAGTGAGTACAGGGGGTGTTATGCCCACAGCCGAGTAAGTGGAGGGGGCTGATAACTCCAAAAGGCCATGCTTTCCATTGAAACCAGAACTTGCTGGGGCGCCTGGGTGGCTCAGTCGGTTGAGCGTCCGACTTCAGCTCAGGTCACGATCTCGCGGTCCGTGAGTTCGAGCCCCGCGTCAGGCTCTGGGCTGATGGCTCGGAGCCTGGAGCCTGCTTCCGATTCTGTGTCTCCCTCTCTCTCTGCCCCTCCCCCGTTCATGCTCTGTCTCTCTCTGTCTCAAAAATAAATAAATGGTAAAAAAAAAAAAAAATTAAAAAAAAAAAAAAAAAAGAAACCAGAACTTGCTTTGAAACCAGAAAGAAGGCAATGGCATTCTAAGAAACACAAAAGACCAAGGAACCCTATTGTACCCTCTCTTGTGTTTCTTCCCTGTATTAGCCAACCACTTATGCTGAAAACATTTCCTTTTCCTTTCAGTCCTTTCTTCCTCCTCATGAAGGCAAAGGTAGACAGTCCTGGCAGAATGTGTATCAAGAAGTGAAATAATAATGGTTAAGTTAGTTTTCTGCGGTGTTCCACTGCTTTGGTAAGAACAAAATATATATGCATGTATGAGCTACGAAACAAATTGTGTCATTTTGGTGACTTCACATAGGAGTTAAATGCTCTTGTATTTCGAACTGGCATTGTTTATGGCAATATAAAAATTAATTGTGAAATCCATGCTAATAACAAAATATTTCCTTAGCACGATATTAAACAGTTATAATAAACTGTCTATCTAAATTTAAAACACCAGGACAAGTCGAGAGAGACCAGAAGGAAAGAAAAAACCTTTATGTTTTAGTACCTTTAGCTGCATTTGTTTTTTTCTTTTTGAACAAGGGACCCCAGAAATTATGTGTCTGGCTTTGATACAAAAGAATGCCAGCAGCCCTACCCTGAAAGGGGAAAGACTCCCTACCTAATGCCACTCCCCTCACTGGTGGGCTTAGGGCAGGAGAGGTGAGAGACTATCTGTGCCAGGTGGATAAGACATTCCAGTCTGCCACAGAGCCCAGCCACCCACACTAGGAGCTGCATTTCCTGTAGTAAACACACTGGCTTCATTACTCACGGAGGTAGGAAGTGGGGGAGGAAGGAAGACCTTGTTCAGCTGCTGGGGCCCATTTTCCCCATGGAAACAATGCCATGGTGTCCATTCTTCTCACAGAGTGGCATATGTGCTAAGTGGGCTCCTATGAGTGGGCCTGAGAACCTAACCCCGGTTTGTCACATTGTTTCTCTGAGGAAAGTGCATTTTCAGTTTCAAACAACCAAGTTAGAAATCAACTTTGGGGAACACATCTTGGTCATACAGGAGCTGTCTGTACCTTCCTCGCTCAGAAATGCTCACCACAGACAAGGATGGTGTCTGTCAAAACCTAGGTAAGCATTAAAGAGAAGGTTTATATTAAAAGTAAGAACTTTATCCTCTCGGTGGGATGAGGAGTCCAGTCCTTCAGATGTGTAGCTTGAAGAAGTTGATTGTAGGTTCACCAGGGATGATTGGTCTCTGGCAACCAACACACACCTACCAAACCCAAGAAACTGTGTACTGCAAACCAGATGCCAATCTACTAAGAACTTGAGAAAAACTGCCCAGTTGGACTAAAGATCTGTCTAGTCTGGTATTCTCTAATGATGGTTGTGAACCTCTGTTCTATTCATTGTGAACTCTAGTGTTGAGCATAGGCCCTGAATTTAATGTTCTCTCAATAAATGTTGAAAATGAAGTGGGGTTGCCTGGCTGCCTCAGTCGGTAGAGCATGTGACTCTTAATGTCAGGGTCATAAGTTCAAGTCCCACATTGGCCATGGAGCCTACTTTAAAAAAAATTGGGGTACCTGGGTGGCTCAGTCGGTTAAGCTTCCGACTCTTGATTTCATTTCAGGTCATGATCTCATGGTTCATGGGTTGGAGCCCTCTGTTGGACTCTGCACTCACAGTATGGAGCCTGCTTGGGATTCTCTGTCACTCCCTCTCTCTCTGCCCCTCCCCTGCCTCCCTCTCCCTCTCTCTCAAAATAAATAAATAAATGTCAAAAAAAATTATAAACAACACAGATGTTTAAAAAAAAGAAAATGAAGTATTTTTTAATATTGTAATTGCTCTCTATGACATAAAATTCAGAAAGGTAAGGATTTCCTCCAAATATCCACTTATTTAATAATTTTTTTAAAGCAACTTTCTTCGCAGGGAATCTGATTATTTTAGTTCCCCTTTATTACAACCTTATGTATCTACCAGGCTCTCTTTTTAAGGGTTTGGGGCAGAATTAGGTGCATGATTCCAGGTATTCATTATCATTATGTCAAATGTAGGATAAAACAATGTTTCCAGTTTTATTTTCCACATTCTTAGCACCAAGAGCTAGCATCATTCTATATGACTTTAGGAAACAGTCAACAATAACTCATGGTTCTCTTTCTTTCTTTCTTTTTTTCAGTAGGCTCCATGCCCAACATGGGCTTGAACTCCTGACCCTGAGATCAAGAGTCTCAGGCTTTACCAACTGGGCCAGCCAGGTGCCCCTGGCCTTTCTTGAAAATAAAGCATAGCTGCTTTCTTGTGGCTCCTTTCTTGAAATAAAGCATAGCTCCAAGCTCTTCTTTTAAGTATGCTTCAGATTAACAATCCTAAATACATTATTCAAAATTAGTACAGGATGAAACTTATTTGTCACACTTATGTCCACTCACATAGCTTTGTGCAATTTATCTTTTCTTCAGTTTGGATCCATCTGCTTGGTATTTAGTACCCCAGAGAGCTTCAGGACATCTCAGCCCAGTGACTTTTTTTTATATGAGTCTGCTTCCAAGCAGTCCCTAAAAGTCTTAAATAAGACAAGTCTTCCAGCAGTAATTCATGGGGGTTCCACTCTGAAATCAGAAGAATCCATCTGGTATCCTGCACTGACAATAGATAGCAGACCTAGGGACTGGTCCCAGTTCTGCCACTTATTAGTTGTTAGACTACAGGCAAATCATTTAATCTTATTATTTTTTAAAGTAGGCTTTACACCCTACATGGGGTTTGAACTCATGACCCTGAGATCAAGGCCTGAGCTGAGATTAAGAGTCGGACGCTTAGCTGACTGAACCACCCAGGTGCCCCTAATCTTATTTTTTTAATGGTATAAATAACACCTGCCTCACCTCCCTCCCAGGATTGTTCCAAGGATTACCTGAGACTGTGTCTGTGAAAGCACTCTGAAAATGCTAAACAACTGCATAAATAAGGGGTGTCATTAACATCGTCATTCAGTAGCTCACCTGGTTAAAACATGGTTTCCTGAAGGTAAGCCAGCTCTCTCTCCTTTCATTCAATCCATCCCACAGAGGTTCTTCTAGTGCCTATTTTATCCAAGATAGAACTTTTCCCCCACTTTCTTGGTAACTTGGGTAGGATTTCTTTTTCAATGTTTATTGTGTAAATTGGTAGACATTTTTTAAAAAGTGCAACGTCCACTCCGTGCTTATTTCTGTCTCAAAGAGATGTGGTCAAATAGTGAAGCAGGAGACACGCTTGAGCACGCTGCTGCAAAGGTGGAAGGCCAGAGCACAATCCCTACCCGCATCTCCCCCCAGAAAGCAGTCTTCTGCTACCCTCAGGCTAGGAGAGACAGAAAGGAAAGCCTAGAGGGGGTGCAGCAAAGCGGTTAGTGAAGAGAACACGAGGAATAACTGTATACAACCTCTCAGATCCCAACGATCAGTATTATAATAAATAGATTTACTTACATGAAAGCAGCTTAAAGCAAATCTCCTTTAATTTAGCCTGTGGTCCATTCAGCAAAGAAACATTTCTTCCATTTTTAGAAGCTTCTGATGGAGATTTATAGATACTGTTTCCAGAGGAAAAATAAAAGGCAAGTGATTCTCGGGGAAGAGAGGAAAAACACAAAATTTTTAAATGATTTAGCTGTACAGCAGGTTATGAAGGAAGGAAAAGGAAGAGATTAAAATGGTTCTTTCCCTCCTCCCTCTGTGACTCAGAGATTCATCCTAAAAATAATTTTCATTCCAGTTTGGGGAAGCTGAGCAAAGACTCACGTCTCCACATTCCAAGTTCCATGATGGCCTTGGAGAGGGAGGGAACCAAAGGAAGAGGAAAATGGGAAACAGTAACTATTAAAGGTAATCTGGAAAAGACTTTATCTACTCAGAAGAGGTGAGGTGAAATTAAACGCCAGGCTAGCTGTAATGAAGCAAGCATTTTCTGTTCTTGCCCTAGTCTGAGGTATGTCGTGTCAGCAAGGATGAAGCCTCAACTTGCCTTTCAGCCTTATTTCCTACCAGCTCTTCTGGTGATCAGTGTTTTACTCATTCAAATGAATTTTTGTCTTCTAACATCATTCCCCTTTCTTGTTTTTTTTTTAATTTTTATTTTTTAACTTTATTATTATTTTTTTTAGGTATAATGGGTCATTCCTCTTTCTTTGTATCAGCAGCAGAAGGTTCTTGTTTAGGTGTTTCTTTAGTCACATTTAATTGATATTAGTATGTTCATTTTAAAAAGAGATTTTTATTTTTAAGGTATTTCACACTTACAGAAAAGTTGTTCACGTAGCATACTGAACTCTTTTTTTTTTTTTTTTTAACCTGAACAATTGGAGAGTAACCTGACAGATAGCAACATGCATTGACCAGATGCCCTTCAAGGAAGGACTTGTTGCCCAGCCTTGGAGACTGTAGTCGGCACACAGCTGTCAACTTGCATTTCCTTCAGGGTTTGCCTCATCTGCAGAGAGCCATCTTGCCCAAGGAGATGCCCCTTTCCCAGGTGGCCCAAATCCAATGACTGATAATGGCAAGGATAGAAAGGCCTGGCTATTTTGGCCCTGTGGAAGACAACTTCAATGGCCATTTCCACCCGAGAGCTCCCAGTGGGGTTAGCTGAGGCTATCAGCCTGCAGCTCAGATCAACTTCTACCTCTCCCCACTCCTGTTTGCTTCCCCTCCTATCCACAGATGTTGATCCCAAGAGCTCTCCCTAATAATTATCCTGAAGACTAAAGTCTGCCTCAGAGTGTGTTCCTAAAACACCCAAACTACTACTCAGCCAGGACAGGTCTGAGAAAGCAGACAATAAAATGGAGTTTTGGATCTGCATCACTCACCATTCACCTGGTAGGAAGACCTCGTCACTGGTGATAGATGGAGGTCAGACGGTGACTGGCACAAGGTGGCAGCCCAGTTATTAAGATTTTCACCAGCGATGAATTGGGGTAGTATACCAGTGAAAGAGAATGTATTAGCTTTTGTACTGTGTGGAGGAGATAGTAACTACAAGGGGATTGAATGGTTATTGTGTAGCTCTCCTGAAGCTCTAGGTAAAGAAATGAAAAAGCTGAGAAAGTGACTAGCAGACAGCTGAAAGCCAAGTGTGAGAACCAGAAGGTCTCTTTCATAGCAAGTAAAGAGGCTTTCATAACCTGCAGTGGAGAGAACCGGATCGAGCTAAACCATTATGTAACCAAGAGCCAAAGGTTAAACTACCAAGTAAACTAGGTCTCCTATGCTAGAGATGCTGCTGTGGTTGAGAAGGAGTGAGACCCTGGCACATGGAATGGGGACGTCTGAGCTGATGCCCCCCAAAATCTTGAATTCCCAGATTTCTCTTGATCCTCGGAGCCTGAAGAAGTGAGCTACCCTTCCCTATTAAAAGCTGCACATTCCCTTCGCTTGAGAAAATAATGCCAAGGCCTCTCTCTGCAAGACAACATGTGACTCCTCAGTATCTGCCCCCACCTCCCCTCCTGTCCACTAAATCTATAACTAGGGTGACGTGACAGCATAACCCAGCTGGGGACATGCTAGGCCTGAGAAGCGAGCAAAGAAACTAGACCCCAAAGGAGCAAAAAGATCTAACCAGCATGGACTGCAGGAGGTGGCGGGAATACACATGGGACTAGATTCTGAGGATACTTGATCAAAGGGGATAGAGCATGAGATTAGATAACAATTTGTGTGTGCTCTCCCAAAGTCAAAGATTTACACTCTGATGTAAATCTTACTTGCCAGTAAAATGGCTTCTGTGAAGCATGGTAAAAGTGGTGGCCCATGCTGAGTGAGATCAAAATACCATAAATGTCTTGGCAGGTGGGAGAGGAAAGAATTAAAATGCTAAGAGAAATTTAAAAATAATAAAACATCTAGGAGTGAATTTAACAAGACTTGTACACTGAAGTAAAAAGGGGGGGGGGATAAATTTAATAAGACCTATACACTGGAGAGTACAAAACCTTGTTGAAAGAAATTAAAGAAGACCTAAATAAATGGAAAGATATTCCATGTTCTTTTATTGGAAGACTTACTGTTGTTTCAATGCTAATAACCTCCAAATTGATTTATAGATTCAATGCAATCCCTATCAAAATTCTGCCTGGATTTTTTTTTTCTTTCTTTTTTTTTTTTTAAAGTAACAGATCTTAAAATTCATATAGAAATGCTAGGGACCCTGAATAGCTAAAACAGTCTTTGAAAAGAACAAAGTAGAGTACTCAATTCCTAATTTCAAAACTTACTACAAAACTATTGTAACCAAAACAGCATGGTACTGGCATAATGATAAACATAGCATAAGAGAATAGAACTCAGAGTCCACAAACAAGCCTACATGTTTATGTGCAATGGATATTCAGCATTCAGCAAGAGTTCCAAAACAATTATTGAGGAAAGAATAGTTTTTTACACAAATGGTTCTAGAGCAACTAGACATCCCTATGCAAAAGAATGAGGTGGGACCGTTATCTCACAAGTGCACAAAAATTAACTCAAAATGAATTATAGATCTAAATTTATAAAGCTCTTAGAAAAAAATTAAGTAAATTTTTGTGACCTTGGATTAGGCAACAGTTTCTTAGACATGACATCAAAAACATAGCCAACCAAAGGTAATTTGGTAATTTGGGCTTCGTCAAAATTGAAAGCTTTTGTG
Organism: Panthera onca; assembly: GCF_046562875.1. NCBI lineage: Eukaryota > Metazoa > Chordata > Mammalia > Carnivora > Felidae > Panthera > Panthera onca. Next base: position 52,121,380 of record NC_138344.1, read on the forward strand.
GTTCAAAGAATACCAGCAGGAAAGTGAAAGGACAGCCCACAGAATAGGAGAAATTATTTGCAAATAATATATTTGATAAGACTCTAATATCCAGATATCTGTATCTATATGTATGTATCTATCTCTTTATTCAATAATAAGAGAAATAACCCAATTTTAAAATGAGCAAAGACTTTTAAGGGGGGCCTGGGTGGGCTCAGTCAGTTAAGCATCCGACTTCAGCTCAGGTCATGATCTCATGATTTGTGGGTTGGAACCCCATGTTGGGCTCTTTGCTGACAGCTGAGAGCCTGGAGCCTGCTTCAGATTCTGTGTCTCCCTCTCTCTCTCTGCCCCTCCCCTGCTCACATTCTGAGATACCATTTAGCACCAATAGAAAGACTGTAATAAAAAAAAAAAAAGGGAAAATAACAAATGTTGGTGAGGATGTAGGGAAATCGGAGCCCTCATATGTTGCTGGTAGAAATGTAAAATGATGCAGCAAATTGAGAAAACAGTGTGATAGCTGCTGAAATAGTTAAACATAAGGTTACCGTTTGACCCAGGAATTCCATACCTAGGTATATACCGGAGAGAATTGAAACATATGTCTGCACAAAATTTGTATCCAAATATCTATAGCAGCATTATTTACAATAGCCAAAAAGTGAAAACAACTCAAATCTCCATCAACTGATGAACAGATAAATAAAATATGCTATATCTGTACTATGGAATACTAGTCCGTTATAAAAAGAAGTGGGACTCTGATACATGTTACAACATGGATAAACTTTGAAAACATTATGCTAAGTGGAAGAAGGCAGACATAAAAGGCCACATATTGTATGATTCCATTCATATGGCATGTTCAGAAGAGGCAAATCCACAGTGATAAAGTAAATTAGTGGTTGCCAGGAGCTGTTGGTAGGAGAGAATAAGGAGTGATTGCTGACTGGCACAGGGTTACATTTTGGTGTGAAGAAAATATTCTAAAATTGATTGTTGTAATGGCTGTACAGCCTTGTGAACATACTAAAAACCACTTCAAAATGGGGAATTTTATGTATAGTTTGTGTTACCTCAATTTTTTAAAAAGGGTTCAGGGAAGTAGGAGTGCTGGTGTGGCCACATTATGTAAGATCAGAAAACCCACCAGATGACTGTTCCACAGGAGGACCTGGAGAATACAGTGTCTACCAAAGCAAAGAAGAATGTGTTGGTAAACAGCACTAGAATCACTGTGAAGTCTAGTGGTGGCTTGCTTTTGAAGGCTGGACTTATGGTAGGGGAAGCTGTTACAAAACTGATCTCCTCATTAGCAAGGGAGATCATATAACCCAGAAATGATTGAGCCAGGTGACATCACGCGACTGTCAGAAATCATGTGGATGCAATTAGGATAATGAGTGGCAAGATCAAAGTGGCAACCATGAGCACTTGACCTACAGAGAGTTATGGAGATAGTTAATAAAATATGGTGTCACTTGCTAGAAAATAGATGGGCAGCCAATAAGGGTACTACTCCTTCTGTATAAGCAAAAGAAAACAGAGGATGAAGGGAATGGAATATTTGGGAGCAAAGTTTTTATATACTGTTGAAATTAAATTCGTATAAAGATGTTAATTGTAATACCCCAAGGAACCACCAAGAAAATAACTCAAAATATACATATGTACTAAATAGGAAATGATGAGAGAATTAAAATGGTACATTGGAAAACATCTTTTTAGCACAATAGAAGGCAATAATATAAGAATGAAGGAATAAAAAAGACATGGCATATAGAAAAGAAAGCTAAGTGGCAGATGGGCAGATATAAATCCCTCATGTATAGAAGGACTCAGCCAGTTGATTTTGCCTCTGTTACTGACCACACTATTGCTGGCACAATGGATACGTGAATGAAGTGGCCATGGTGGCAGAGACTGAGGCTATTCTTGGCCCGATAGCATGGGTTCCCACTTCTCAGGGCTCATCTAGCTATTGCCACTGCTAAATGTCTAACTTGACAACAAGAGATCAATGCTGACTTCCTGATAGAGCACCAATCTTCAAGGAGACCAACTAAGCAATTGGTGGCAAGTTGACTACTTTGGGACCTTTCCACCTTGAAAGGGCCAGTAGTTCATCTTGCTAGGATGAAGACATATTCTGGGTAAGGGTTTAAATGTCTTATCTTCAGGCTTCGCCCTGGGCTTACACAATGTTTGATGCACCAGCAGAGGACCTCCCATAACATTGTATCAGATCTAGGAACCCAACTTACAGCACAAAAGGTGTGAGAGTGAACTCATGACAATGTTATCTACTGGTTGTTATCACTTATTTTAGCACTCCAAAGCTTCCAGCCTTGTAGAGCATCGGAAAGCCTTGCTGAAGGCACAGCTGAAGTATTAGCTTGGTTGAAATGCTATGAGTGCCATCTTCCAGGATACATTAAACCTATTGAATAAAAGATCTTTTGTGGTGCTGTAACCCCAGCAGGAAAAATACATGGGTCTATGAGACAAAATATGGAATTAGGAGTGGTCTTGCTTATCATCACTCCCAATGGCCCCGTGGGGAATTTATGCTTCCTGTTCCTGCTATTCTGTATTCTGCAGGTTCAGAGGACCTGGTTCCTAAAAGGAAAATATTTCTACCAAATGGTACAGCAAGAGTCACTTTGATTTACTAGCTAAAACTGCTGCCTGGGCACTTTGGGTTCCTACTATTCAGGAATAATTGGGCTGTAAGTAGAGGAACAATCTTGGCAGGGGTATTAACCCTGATCATCAGAAGGAGTTAGGTAAGGTTGCTGTTAAACAGTAAGGGTAGGAAAAATTATTTTAGCATTGAGACCATGTATCTGAATGCTTCCTGTTAGTCCCTTGCACAGTTACAATGGTAAATGAATAATGCAGCAAGGACATGGCAGTTAGGAACTCAGACCTCTCTGGGATGAGAATCTAGATCATGCCCCCAGGTAAGCCACTAAGACTAAGAGAAGTGCTAGCTGAGAGTGAGAGGGATTTAGAAAGGATGGTCAAGGAGGGAGGCTGTAAGTTTCAATGAGAGCCCTGAGACCAGCTACAGCAGGGCTATAGCTTGTCCTACAAACCTTCCTCTTCTAAGTCTCCCCAGGAGGAGAGGCTCATCAGAAACCTGGAGAAGCTACTCTTCAACAAAGATGAAGTGGATCCAAGAGCAGCACAGGGAATGAACATGGAGATGAGCCCCTGAGATTTCTCTTTGCAAGACTTCTTGTCCCGGCTCCCTGGAGGACTGTCAGCAGGCAGCCTTCAGTTCCCAGCTCCTGCTGCTGCAGACAGTTGCTTTATCAAAGCTCAGGCCCTTTGGGGCTAGGCCATAGCCAATTCTTGATCCAGGTCTGGGTTTAAAGCCCAGCCCTCTCAGCCTGGTTTGGGACAGTAATGAAGGGCCATTTCAGCTCCAGAGCTCCTCGTGGGGTTAGTTAAGGCCGCTGGGCCTTCCTTATACGCAGCTTGCTTTTTCCTTCTGTCTAAGCCTGTTTCTAAGCCTGACACCCTTCCACAGGTGTCAATACCAAAGGCACTCCCTAATAAACATCCTGGACACTAAAGTCTGACTCAGAGTCTTCTTCCTGCAAAGCCTAAACTGTGAAAATGCCTTGTCATCTCAAATGTGTTTCTTACTAATGAGAACTTTCATCTAGATCGCCCCAGTAGAACTATCAAAATCAGGAATTTAACATTGATGTATGAACATCGGTTCAAATGTCGTCAGTGGTCCCAATAATGTCCTTAGAGGAAAAGGATCTTGTCCAGAAATTATGCATTTTATTTAGTTGTCTCTTTAATCTTCTTCAATCTTGAATAGCTTCCTCATCTTTGCTTTCATGACCTTGACACTCTGTAAGATTACAGGCCTTTTTTTTTTTTTTTTTTTAAAGAATATCCCTCAATTTGGGTTTGTCAACTGTTTTTCAAGATTACATTCAGGTTAAGCATCATTGGCAGAACTAGTAGAGCAGTGATGCCATGTTCTTGTCATTGCATCCTGTAGGTTGGCACATGACTCTAATTTGTCCCATCACTGATGATGTGGACTTGATTAAGGTGATGTCTGCCAGGCTTATCCACTGTAAAGCCACCCTTTTCCGCATTATAATTTACTATTTTGCGGGGAAGTATTTTAAGGCTATAAAAACATCCCATTCTTCATTAAATTTCCTATATATTCTCTTATATATATCCATATTGGTTATGGAATCCTTATTTTATTCAGTGACTTATAATCCATTATGGTTATTATTTTGACACTGAGACTGTTACATATTTGGCCAGTGGGAGCCCTTTCTGGTTTGCTTCTTTATCCTTTTGACATACCTCCATTATTCTTTTTGCACTTCCTTGCTTGCTGCACAAGATAGTCCAAGCTTATTTTGTACTTTCTCTGCCCCAGTCCTAGAATCAGCCATTTCTTCATGGAGCTCTGGTTCCCTTTGGTGAAACTAAGGGCATTTAGAAACTAAGATCTCAACATTAGGTGTGCTCATTGCTATTGAGGTATCACTGTTCTCAAGCCCTTTCAATGGACAGAACTAGGGTCTATCTGAAATACATGACTGGATGTACATAAATACACATGTATATAAACATATACACATTTCTATAAACACATTTGCATCTGTATGTATATACCTATACATATTCAAAATCATGAGTTCACAATGATACCTCCAGTTCCAATTTAACACCAACTAATTCATTCTAGTTTTTCACATTTCATATATTTAACTACTGTCTCTACCAGTAAGAAACCTGACTCTCATTATCCTGAATATGATTACTTATTTAATTAATCCCTCTGCACATAAGCAACCTCCTGTGATTGCTCCTTTCCCTAGTGTGGACATGCTCTTCACCCTGCACCAGGCTACTGCTCCACCCAGATACCCACCACATCTTGCTTGGGCTCCAATGCCCCAAGATGGACCATCAGGATTTCCTCACCCTGATCTGACTCTGACACCTGTGCCAGGTGGCCTTCCTTCATGGATGCCCTTTCACCCAGCTGGATCTCTGCACCCACACTAGGCCTCCTCTCTTCCACTCCCCTTCCCTTGTACTATCTTACTGCCACTGAACTCCAACATCTGGCACCAGGCTGCCCCTCTGCAGGGACTCCATTCCTACTCTGCTCATGACATACTCTGATGTACCCCTCCTTATGGGAACACCCTTCTCATCCCACTAGGTCACTCCCTTCACAGATGCCCTTCTCACCCCTCCTGGGTTCTGACACTTGTACCAGGCTGCCCTCTTACCCAGATGCCCTACTTACACCTCTTGACTACCATGACTCCACACCCCTACCAAAGACATCCACCCTGCTTGGCCCGTGTAATGACTTTTGAATTGTTTTATGGAGAAAGAAGAAGAAAGAGAGTGGGAAAATGGAGGAAGAAGCAACAAAACATTAGTTCATCTTTTTTTTTTTTTTTAAGTTTATTTATTTATTTTGAGGGAGAGAGAGAATGAATCCCAAGCAGGCTCCATGCTCAGCAGAGCCTGACTCAGGGCTCCATCTCAGGACCGTGAGATCATGACCTGAGGGGAAATAGAGTCAGAGGCTTGACCAACTGAGCCACTCCGGGGCCCCTCAGTCATCTTTTGGTCAACTTTTAATAAAATAATTTTTCTGAGATTCACTTCCATTTTAGTTTTTGGCTAGATCTATTTCTGCCGTCATGTCTGTTAAATTTATATTTGTCAGGAAAGCCAAAGCTGCCTGCTCAGTGCATTCCTTATCTATGGTACCTACCATCTACCAGAAATATTACGGTTCACACAGGCCAATACATAACTGAAAGTCCTCCTCTCTCACCATTCTTTTCATTGGGGTTTTCAGGATAATATACAGTTACGGGCATTTATATTTGGGGGTAAGGGCATCTTGCTTCAATACTTTCTACTTTTCCCTGATTTCCTTTTTCCTCTTCCTAGCAGTACTCCATTAAGCTTGCTAGGTTGATTTAAATGGAACCTCAGTTGGTTTAACTTTGTGCTATACTTTTTCTCATAGGAAGGCATTTCAAATGTCCTAAAGCTACATATACCCCAGATCCCCATAAGAATGGATTATTTACCTCTCTTCAAATGTGTTCCAAGCTGTCCTACCTGTGTTTTTATTCATGCTGGGGCTCCCACCTGGTCCATCGTCTCATTGCTTCTCCAAAGTCAAAACCCTACATCCTGCAAGGTACACTTCACACACTACCTCCCACCAAAGCCTTTGGCACTATGCCCAATCCGGGACCTCCACAGAGCTCTGTATGCATCTGTGATGTGTATCCTTTTCCGACATGTTCTTTTTTGAAAAATATTTATTTATTTTTGGGAGGAAAGCAAGCTGGGGGAAGGGCACAGAGAGAGGGACAGAGGATCCGAAGCCGGCTCTGTGCTGACAGGCTGACAGCAGTGATCCTGATGCAGGGCTCGAACTCACGAACTGTGAGATCATGACCCGAGTTTAAGTTGGACACTTAACCAACTGAGCCACCCAGGCTCCTCTTTTCTGACATATTCTAATTACCATTCTTAGGAGACCAGAAGCTAGCTCCTTAGATACAGGTACCATTAATTTTTCGTATCTTTACCCCATGGAGGCCTTGCATGGAGTAGAAGCTCTACATATGTTTAATTGAAACCTAATAAGGGTTTGTATATTTTATATTATCTTTTCTTTGCATAGTACAGTCTTCAAAACAATTAAACTTCCTAGTAGCCCTTTCTGGCATGAGACCTAAATTTTCCACCTTACAGAAGAGAAAGATGTTTACTTTTATCATCCAAAGGACAAGAAAATGAAGCTGTTCATCTTTTTTTCCAACATGATGCAATAGGTTGCATTAGTATATCAAGAGATAAAATCTACTCTCAAAGCAAATTCATATTTGCCTACGGACACCTGTATTTTTATCCTGCCCAAATAGCACTCTAAGTTTTGAAGTTATTAAATACTGACATTGTCTCTAGAACATATGCATTTACTTTGCATAGTGAATAAAATTATATTTTCACCTGCAGAGAGATGGCCCCAATTCCTCACTCCCCATAGGAATTATGTAACTACAGTAGAAGACCGACCTGCTTCTTTTGTGTTGGTCTTAGCCTGGATTCTCATAATCTGTTCCAAAGTAGGGCATTATCAAAAATCTACTTTGTCCCATTTTTTTTTCTCCATTTAACTGTTTATTGCAAGGGCAATCCTTAGATTGTAAACACTTTGACTCAGAGGTGTCTTCTAACTCTTTTGCATTCTTGTGTGTGTGTTAATGGCACACTATATATCTGCAATGAATCATTTCACCGAATTACTCTTAGGGTGCTTTCTTCCCTAGGCTATCACTACAGATCTCACTATGTTAAATAGTCAAAACATGAACTTTCGGTGTTTTTCTCCTCATGCTTGATCCTCCTGGTTTTAGATCTCGTGTTCATCCCTACTGGTCTGATAGATATGGCACCAAGATTTTAGAGGCAGCTTGAAAAATTTTAAGCTCCTCTTTCTACATCATGCCACGAAATGGCAAAAACTTGGTGAAGAAAGAAGGGTTGGGGTCCATGAGGCGATCTCCTGTATACTAATAGAACTCTTGCTGACAGATACCTGTGGTAGGCTGAATCATGGTGCCCCAGAAAGACATCTATGCCCTAATCCCTAGATTGTGTGAATGTTACCTTATATAGCAAACAAGGACTTTGTAGGTGTGATTAAAGATTGTGAGATGAAGAGATTATTCTAGATAATCAGGGTGGACCCTACATACAATTTCATGTATCCTTTGAATAGGAAGACAGAGGGAGATTTGACATACAGAAAAGAGAAGGTAATGTGACCATGGAGGCAGAGATTGGAGTGATGGGATCACAAGGCAAGGAGTGTTGCCAGCCACTGGAAACTCAAAGAGGTAAGAAACCCATTGTCTTTATAGTCTCCAGAGGGAGCACAGTCCTGCTGTCACCTTTATTTAACCCAGTGAAATTGATGAACCTCTGGCCTCCAGAAATTGGAAAGAATAAATTTCTGTTGTTTTAAGACACCAAGTTTGTGCCCACCAGAAACTAATACTTAAAGACTTGGAGGGTGGGGAGCATAAAGAATAAACACAAACTCCATCCTTAAGTATCTATGAATTAAATAGGAGCAGTTTGTAAAATATTATGACCCAATGTGTGGTAAAATGCAAAGATAAATGCCAAAGTCAGGAAGTACTGGAGAAATTCAGAAAAGTGAGTAATCTTCAGTGAGGAGCTGGAGTAGATTAGGTGGGTTTTACTGCATAGGTAGATTGTGAAAGTAGGCCCTTGTACAAAAGGAGAAGACTTTAGATTTAATCCCCTGGACACTGGGAATTCAGTAACAAATTCTCTCCTCATTTTCTTTCTTTTTGCATTAGGAAAGTAATCTAGGCTTCTCTTAAAACATTTCATAGACATAAAAATTTGAATGTAAGATTCCCTTGTAATTCCAGTACTCCCAGAGAAAAGCTTTGCTAACAAGTTGGTATATATTCTCCCAGATTTTTTTCTGCACATATAGTAATAGGTTTATATAATTATTGCCAAAATGGGATCATGCTATAAATATTCTTTTGCAACCTGCCATTAAAAATTTTTGAACAAAATAAAAAGGAAAATCATATTTTAAGATGATTAACCTTTTGGCAACACTCATGTAGATCTCCCTAATCTGTCCTAATTACAGTATGTACTGTACTGAGGGGAGAAATGGAAACAAAGAAAGAGTAGCTAAAGGTTGTTAAAATAATCCGGGTAAATCAGGGTAGGGTCTTTGGCAATAACTGATAAAGTAAGGGATTGGAAATTTTTCTAGTGAGGGTCAGGAAATATATGTATGTATTTCAAGATCTTGGGCCACATAAATAAAAACTAATTTCTCCTTTTTACCTTTGAGAGAGGGAAAAAAAAAAAAGATTCCACTTATCCACATTTGAAGATAGCCATGCTCTCTGATTGTAGTAATAGCAATCCTAAAGGGAAGAAATTGCTTTCTAAGCAGTGATGGCAGGGCTAAGTATTTTATATACATTGATGTCTTTTCTGATTATGAAAGCATTACATAATTATGGCAACATGGAAAAAATTGGAAAGTAAAACAAAAAATAAAATTACCCAGAATTCCATCATTCCACTATAACCACTGTGTGGTTTTTGGCTTATTTCCTTTCAGACATTTTCCTGTGTAAAGGAATATATATGTGTATGTGTATGTATATATATACATATGAATATATATGAATATGTATATATATACATATGAATATATATGAATATGTATATAAATATATACACATATATACACACACACATATATATGAAGTTGAGATAATACTAGATACTGCTTTGTGACATGCAGTTTTTACCTGACAGTGTGTCATAAGCATTTTCCCATGTATTTCAATGTTCTTTTAAAAACCTTTGTTTCCCAAATTGGCATTTTGGTGGTGGTGGTGGTGGTTGCAACAGTGATACAATTTCATTATGAAAACTGGAAACAAACACAGCCGTATGTGAGGTGGAATATGAACACCTTCTCATAATGTCACGTCCCAGAAGTATAGAGATCTGGTGGAACATACTCATGCTTGGCTCATTGAGCTTCTTTCCCAAATCCATGTTCCATAACTATAGCTTGAAGTCAGTCATGGCAGGAATATTTACGCCATGGAAGTTGGCAAACATCAGTTATCAAGGCTTTTTGTCCTGGAGTGCTGGATGTTAAACTTTTACCACTACATCACTGTGTGTACCTTCCTAGACATTTAGTGTATATTTAAATATTTGTTTACATAAACATAGATGATTACCATAATAAGGTTAGTTATACATCATCTCAAATAGTTACAATGTGTGTGTGTGTGTGTGTGTGTGTGTGTGTGGTGAGAATACTTAACATTTATTCTCTTAGCAACTTTAAAATATACAATTCAATATATTTTTCAAAGATTTTATTTTAAGTAATCTCTGCACCCAACTTGGGGATTGAACTCACAATCCCAAGATTAAGAGTCTCATGCTCTACCAACTGAACCAGTCAGATGCCCCTACAATTCAATATTTTTAACTGTAGTTACCGTGCTGTACATTATATCCCTAGGACTTACTCATCTTATAACTGGAAGTTTGTACCTTTTGACCCCCTTCACCCATTCTGTCTCTTTTACTACCCCTGCCCCCAGACCCTGGCAGCCATAAGCTCGTTTTGTTTTTTTTTTTCTATGAGCTCGTTTTTTTTTTTTTTTTAAGATTCCACATATAAGGAAGATCATACAGTATTTGTCTTTCTCTGTATGACTTATTTCAACTTTGTATAATATTCTTAAGTTTCATCCATGTTGGGCATGGCAAAATTCCCTTCTTTTTATGGCTGAATAATATTCCACTGTGTATTTACCACACTTTCTATATCCATTCATCTGCTGAGGGACACAGGGTTTTTTCCATGTCTTGGCTATTATAAATTCTGCTGCAGTGTATATGGGGGGGGGGGGGCAAATATCCCTTTGAGATAGTGATTTCATTTCCTTTGGATATATACCCACAAATGGAAATGCTGGATCCTATACTAGTTCTATTTTTAATTTGGGGGGAACCCCCACACTGTAAAAAACATCCCATTTTCTAACCAGCTTTGGCAATCTAATAATATATAATGTTCCTCTCTTCAATACATATTCATGTACCTAATCTGTGCTACTTAGTATTTCACTGTATGACTGCATTATAATTTATTTGAACAATCCTCCACTGATGGGTGTTTTGAGTGGTTACAATTTCTGACTATTATAAACAAACTTTCAGTGAACATTTTGTCCACATATATTTGCATATCCATCAAATTATTTTCTCACGATACATACCTAGACATGGAAATGTTGAATCAAGGAGTATACCCATTTACAATTTAAATGGACGATACCAAATTGCCCTTTCAAGAGGCTGTCTTATTTTTCTACTACCTTCACCAGTATATGCACTGATACATATAATTTAAGTGATTGCATAGGATTTCAGTTTATGGATGTCTGATAACTTGTTTGATCCATTCCCTACTATGATGTTCCCAATATTTCTCATTTCTATGAACAATGCTATAATAAATACCCTTGTACATCTTCATGTGAATCTCTTATTTTCTCAAGATAAAGTCTTTGATACGGAATTACAGAGCCAAAGGTAAGAAATTTTTATGACATTTTGTCACTTTGTCATTTTGACATTATCAGATTCAGGTCAGTATTTGGAATTTAAAGTGGTGTTTAAGAATTTACTTGATGCTAAATAGAAATGAATACTTTTTTTAAAGTTTATTTAATTATTTTGAGATAGAGAACGAGCAGGGGAGGGGCAGAAAGAAAGGGGGACAGAGCATCCAAAGCAGGCTCTGTGCGGACAGCAGAGAGCCTGACACTAGGGCTCAGGCCCATGAACCATGAGATCAGGACTTGAGCCGAAGTCTGCCGCTTAACTGACTGAGCCACCCAGGTGCCCCAGAAAAGAATACTTCTTTTTTTTTTTTTTTTTTTTCAATATATGAAGTTTATTGTCAAATTGGTTTCCATACAATACCCAGTGCTCATCCCAAAAGTTGCCGTCCTCAATACCTATCACCCACCCTCCCCTCCCTCCCACCCCCCATCAACCCTCAGTTTGTTCTCAGTTTTTAAGAGTCTCTTATGTTTTGGCTCTCTCCCACTCTAACCTCTTTTTTTTTTTTTCCTTCCCCTCCCCCATGGGTTTCTGTTAAGTTTCTCAGATCCACCTAAGAGTGAAACCATATGGTATCTGTCTTTCTCTGTATGGCTTATTTCACTTAGCATCACACTCTCCAGTTCCATCCATGTTGCAACAAAGGGCCATATTTCATTCTTTCTCATTGCCACGTAGTACTCCTTTGTGTATATAAACCACAATTTCTTTATCCATTCATCAGTTGATGGACATTTTGGCTCTTTCCATAATTTGGCTATTGTTGAGAGTGCTGCTATAAACATTGGGGTACAAGTGCCCCTATGCATCAGTACTCCTGTATCCCTTGGGTAAATTCCTAGCAGTGCTATTGCTGGGTCATAGGGTAGGTTTATTTTTAATTTCTTGAGGAACCTCCACACTGTTTTCCAGAGTGGCTGCACCAATTTTCATTCCCACCAACAGTGCAAGAGGGTTCCCGTTTCTCCACATCCTCTCCAGCATCTATAGTCTCCTGATTTGTTCATTTTGGCCACTCTGACTGGCATGAGGTGATATCTGAGTGTGTTTTTGATTTGTATTTCCCTGATGAGGAGTGGCGTTGAGCATCTAGAAAAGAATACTTCTAATGACTACTATTGTTTTTGGAAACAATATCTCGTGGCTCTTGAATAACCTTTACATTATTTTCCCTTTAGTTTCTTCTTTGGTATTTTAGACCCAGGATTCTATCCTATTTCTCCTTCCAAATTTTGTTTCTGTGTAAAATGTCAGATAGAAAGTATATACATGTGTGTTTATGTACTGGAAATGAAAGGTATCCATATATCAGTATGAATCACTATTAACCTAAAATGTCACACCCATTTACAGGATTAACCCTGCCTGTCATTTCCTCAATGAGTAAGGAAATAAACTTCAGTCAAGGAGATAAAATCTTTCCTGGACTCTAAGAAAATTTCATCTTATGGAGCCTAAGAAATAAATTAAAATTTGCTACTTAATTCAAATGTATGACTTTAACAATAGATACATAATAATCAGGTACAAAAAAAACATTTTCTTGGTGTTTACCAGTCAGTCTTAAGAGAAAACAAGAGAAACCAAATGGTTTCTTCTAAGTTTTGTTAAAGGAAGTGTTTTTATTATTATCTAAAGTTAGTGTTTTTCAAACCTCTTCTCTCCTTCACACCACCCTCACTCCCCAAGTCAATTTTTTTGCTAAGGAAAAACTGATGGGGGTGGGGGTGTGCGCGTGTGCTGCTGGTTTTGCTGATGAATGAGGTCTCTGCAGGGTATACCATCACCATCTTGTGGCCTTTTGCCATATTACCACTAAGGGTTTTAATACGGGAATGCTTTTTTTTTTTTTTTTTTTTTTTGCAATTGCAAGCGTGAAACACACTGTAGCAATCTCTTTGTGGCAATCCCTCTGTGGATAAGATAAAATATGTTGAGCGCCAGAGCCAGGAGTTGCCACCCTTACAGGGAGATGATATCGCTGCACTTATGCTGATGATTCTAAAACAACCAACTGAATAAGGAAATCTAGTGAAGAGATTTTATTAGAGTAGCTTTACTGTAAAGTGACATTTTTCAGTTTTGCTTTGGGTTTGAGCCGAATTTGTTTTACTGCTTCCTTTGTAAAAATATTTGTAAAAATATCGGTTGGCAGGGCAGTTTGTAAATCTAACTTTTTTGTCTGTCTCTTTGGTTCTAACGTTGGGAGGGCGTTCCCACTTTTGTCTCAATATTCCCCCACCTTAGTACTATTTTATTATGTTCTTTTATAAAAATGTGTTGTTGTTTTTTCTCCTTTCCCTTTGTCTCTTTCATCTATTTTTCCTTCTTTTTTCTCCTGCCTCATACTTCCCATTTTGTTCCTTTGGTATCCTTGCTACGTTTCACTTTACTTAGCTTCCTGCATTAACACCCACAAGCACAGCGCCCCGCCTCCCCTTTCTGCGGCCTCCCCTTTCTTTGTTCCTTCTAATTCCTTCCCTGGGTGGTTGATGTTCCGGCTCTTTTAGTGTCTACTACACCGACGTCCTGTGCTTGCTGGGTAGGTCTTTTAAGGACATAGCTCCCTGGTAACCCTCAGGCTTCAGAGAGAAACCTAAATCCTACCTATTCAAGGAAGCCACTCTCTAAACCTAACCCTAGATTCAAGAGGATAAGTTTCAAAAGGACAACCTTTGCTTCAGTGCTAAGAAATGGTTCTTTACCTGACTCATTACTTCTTTTATTTTTTTTTTCTCAACTTAAATGCAACTTTTCATAGGAAGTGTACTGAGACATTTTCCAAGCCCATGTTTGCTGTCCAAACTCTCATTTGCATAGGGAACAATTATCAACTAGTGTTTTGCAGTTGGCACTTGGATCTAAAGTAAGTTAGTTTAAAGACAGCGAGAGGAAAAAAAATAAAGATGGTGAAAGGAAAGAGATTTGAGAAAAGGGTTTTCTATCATTTTGGAAAGCAGCTTAAATTTTATTATGAGATGTAGATTTCTGTCTTTTTCTTGACAGCCTGAAAACTCTCCCATGAGGTAATTAGGTTTACATTAAAAAACTTTTATAAATAAATTTATTTATTTATTTTATTTTGAGCGACAGAGAGAGAGAAAAAAAAAAACATGTGAGTGGGGGAGGGGCAGAGACAGAGGGAGAGAGAATCCCAAACAAGCTTCACACTGTCAGCACTGAACCGGATTTGGGGCTCTATCTCACTAATTGTGGTAGGGCATCTAGGGCTTGATGCAGTAAACTGTGAGATCATGATGTGAACCAAAGTTGCTCCTCAAATAACTTCTATCACTCCAACTGAGTAAACAGAGCTTCTATTAAAAAGTTACTTGAGGGGCACCTGGGTGGCTCAGTCGTTTAAGCATCTGCCTTCAGCCCAGGTCATGTTCTTGGGGTTTGTGGGTTCTAGTCCCTTTCCGACTCTCTTCTGTCAGCGCAGAGCCCCTTGGGATCCTCTGCCTCACTTTCTCTCTGCCCCTCCCCTGCTCGTGCATGCACCTACTCTATGTCTCAAAAATAAACATTTAAAAAAAAAAATTACTTCAGGCCCACCGTGGATTATGACAATAACAACTGTCATTTATTAGTCTAAGAACCCAATTGAGCCCTGGGTCGGCTCTGTGCTGACGGCTCGGAGCCTGGAGCCTGCTTGGGAATCTGTGTCTCCCTCTCTCTCTTCCCCTCCCCTGCTCACACTCTGTCTCTCTCTCTGTCTCAAAAATAAATAAGCATAAAAAAAATTTATTAGTCTAAGAACCCAAGATTTACTTATTCTTCAGAATCTGAAGACTTCTATAGTCATAGGATTCTAGATGCCAACGTAGTAAAAAAAACATAGTTGAATAAAGAATGTACTCTCTAAAGAAAAATTTTCCCCAATTATTCTAAAACTAATGCATGTTTATTGTAGGAGACTTGGAAAACATAGAAAAGAATAAAATACACTAGTCCCCTTATCTGCCTCCCAGTGAATGCTATATATATATACATATATATATATAAGTATGCTATATATAAATATATATACACTATGTTTTTTTCCTGTACATATATCTATGATAAAGTTTAACATAGAAATTAGCCACAGTAAGAGATGAACAAAATAACTAATAGCTAGCATTATTAGTAACTGTAGAATTCAAATATGAAGTTTTGTTTCGTGCTTTTTTATTATTTATGACAGTTTTTTCCTGCAGGATGACTATTTGTAATCTTTAGCTTGTTTACTCATTTTGCTGTTTTGGTTTCTGATCTGTCATGTTAATTAATATAGAATTTTGTGTGTGCGTATAGATTCTAAAACAAGTCTCACTCTTCTGACAACAATAAACAATGTTAATACAAAAGAAATAACTAATAGAACCATTATAGCAATGTAGTGTAATAAAAGTTATGTGCATATGGCCTCTCTCTCAAGTATCTTACTGTGCTGTACTCATTCTTCCTGTTGCCATGCTGTGAGATGATAAAATGCCTTCATGGTGAGATGAAGTGAGGTAAAGGATGTAGGCACTGTGACTTAGTGTTGGGCTACTCGTTACCTTTGGAGGATGCGTTAGGAGGGAGATCATTTACTTTTGGATGCGGTGACTTGACTGTGGGTACCTGAAACCTTGGGAAGTGAAACCAAGGAGAGGAGGGGACTGCTGTAAAATAAAAACCTGAGCATCCTGAGTTAACGAAGCAGTATTGACGTTTTGGTGTCTATCTTCTTACTATTAAATTTAATTGAATTTTGAACACAGTCACTGGGTATAAAACTCAAATGTGTCAGGAAGTACACAGTGAGTGAGGTTTTTCTTCTCTTCCCTCCTCCAGTCCCCTAGCTCCTTTTCTTGGTTTCCAGCTTTTGTTGCAGTCTTCCAGAGACAGTGTATCCATTTATATGGTACACACACACATTTCAAATGTGATGGTAGCTTTATATACACCATATTCAGAATGTTTTTCCCCCGGAACTCATGTGTCTTGGATCTTTCCATATCAAATGGTAAACTATTCCTCACTAAAATTATGACTGTGTGTGACATTTTAAAAGTCAAATAGTACTACTACACTTAAAATTCTCAGTGTTTACATAATTATGACCAAGCAAGTCTTATTAGCTGTGTAACCTAGGGAAAAACCACTTAGGTTCTCTGTTTCCTTCAGGTTCCTTATGTATAATATATTAGGAAAGAATAAGTTAGTTCTGGCCCAGAAGCCCTTAGCCACAATTCTGAAATCCAAAAGCTCTAAAATAAAAAGTACATAACATTTGGTAGCAAATGCTGCCGGGAACTGACCTAAAGCTATTTAAAGTTTTATCACTCTTAGTTTGGATTTTTGTACATTTTGCCATAGAAATTTAATTTTGATTTGGGATAGTCTTCAGACCTAATTAGATGTGTTGAGGAATAAATATATATGTGCTGTATTCCCTTTCTAAAATCTGGGAAAATATCCGAATCTTGAAACATATGTGGCTCCAAGAGTTTTGGATAAAGGACAATGGATCCATATAAAAAGCACTCACAACAGCTCCTAGCAGGTGTAGGTATTATGTGTTATCTCTTATTATTACCAGCTGAGCCACATAGCATTCTGTAGCCTTTGGAGGGCTACATTTCCTATTTCCTTGGAGGTAATAATTTCCTTGGTTTTCTGTTTGCTTAGTTTTTTTTTTTTTTTAATTTAAGTGTTTATTTATTTTTGAGAGAGAGAGACAGACAGACAGAGTGCAAGAAGGGGAGGGCCAGAGAGAGAAGGAGACACAGAATCTGAAGCAGGCTCCAGGCTCTGAGCCATCAGCACAGAGCGCAACACAGGGCTCAAACCCACGAACTGTGAGATCACGACCTGAACTGAAGTCAGACGCTTAACTGACTGAGATACCCTGGCTCTCCTCTGTTTGCTTAGTTTTAATGTGTCAGGTACAATTTTTTTTATACTCTAATTACAGGAAAATACCCATTCAAAATATTCAAACACATTAGATATGAATATACAAAACTAAGTGTATATATTTATAAATTTATTAGTGTATTATTTTATTGTGTCTCATCTTCCACCAAAATGCAAGTTTCTGAGAACAGATGCTTGGTCTATTTTGTGTTCTGTTGTATCTCCCGTGCCCACAATAGTTTCTGGCTTGGAGAAGGCACTTAAATCCCTATTGGATGAGTGACTGCAGCAGGTATTCCATTAGCTGTGCGTCCTTCTCAGACTTCTCTCTCTGGGAGCCTTCTGTGCTCTTGCTCCATTCTGGACCAGCAGCCTTCTAGGATCATAGGGAGTCCTTTTGCGTCTTTCCAATCTTGGGGTTCCTTTTCCTCTAAAGCTGTTCTCTTCCTTGGTTTAGTTCTTCATTTTGGTGGGTCACAATTCATAGACTGTCAAGTACTTTAGTAACTCTTCCAATTTCTATTGTTATATAACAAACTACCTCAAAACTTGTGGCATTCTGCCACAACACCCACTCATTGTTTTCTGGATTCTGTGAGATAAGAATTTCAAAAAGTCTCAGCTGGGCATTTGTGACCTGGGGTCTCTGACTGAGCTTGTCTTCAGACGGAGCTGGAACCACAGGAGGTCTACAGCAGCTGAAGGCTGGTTAGATATTTCTCTCTCTCTCTTTTCAGATATCTCTTTTTATGTAGTTGAGGACCTCTCCATTTGGTCTGTGTGTCTAGTTTGGGCATCTTCATGGTATGGCAGCCTTAGGGCTCCTTATATAGATTCTGGCTTACACAGAATATTATTATTCTTTCCTTGTACTTAATGATAGGTTGTTTGGATACAGAATTCTAGAATGAACCATTTTCCTTAAGGATTTTATTTTCTTTTTTTTTTTTTTTTTTAAATTTTTTTTTTCAACATTTATTTATTTTGGGACAGAAAGAGACAGAGCATGAACGGGGGAGGGGCAGAGAGAGAGGGAGACACAGAATCGGAAACAGGCTCCAGGCTCTGAGCCATCAGCCCAGAGCCTGACGCGGGGCTCGAACTCACGGACTGCAAGATCGTGACCTGGCTAAAGTCGGACGCCCAACCGACTGCGCCACCCAGGCGCCCCAAGGATTTTATTTTCTAACTTTCAGAATTGTTGTTGATAAATCCATTGTTAATTCCAGATCTTTTAAAGTTTTTATTTAATTTAATTTTTTTTTTTTAATTTGAGAGAGAGATGGAGAGAATGTGAGTAGGGGAGAGGAGGCGGGCTGAGGGGGAAGAGAGAGAATCTTAAGCAGGCGCCGCGTTCACTTCAGAGCCCAATGAATGGCTCAATCCCACAACCCTGGGATCAGAACTGAGCCAAAATCAAGAGTCAGACTCTCAAATGACTGAGCCACTTAGGTGCCCCAATTCCAGATCCTTTCTATGTCAGCTGACTTCTCTCTCTCTAGAAGCTTTTAAAATGTTCTCTTTATCCATAGTGTTCTGAAACTTCGTGTGAATCAGGGAATAGATTTAAGTAAAATAACATAAGTTTTGCTTTGTTGAATTTTACGTTCTGCTCAATTTTGTTTCGAAAAATGGGTTCCCTCCCATTACTTCAATAGTCTAGCTTGAATCAACCTGTCTTAGTCTACTTGGACAGCTTTGATAAAATACCATAGACTAGGCAGCTCATACATAACTGTATACACATATATAACTATATATACATAATTTGTTTCTTACTGTTCTGGAGGTTGGGGGGCCTAAGATCAAAGTGCCAGGATGACAGCATTCTGGTAAGGGTCCTCTTCCTTCCTCCTGGTTCACAGCCAGGACTTTCTTGCTGTGTCCTCCCATGTTGGAAAGGGCTAGGGAGTTCTGTAATGTCTCTTTTATAAGAATTTGAATTCTATTCGTGTGGGCTCCACCCTCATGACCTAATCACTTCCCAACTTCCCGCCTTCTAGTATCATTACTTTGGCATTGGGATTTCAGTATGAATTTTGAGGGGACACAGACATTCAGAACATAGTACTAAGAAACCTTTCCTGACAGACTGCCATTCATGTTGGTCATTTTCTGGCTTTCCATTCTTCAGGACCTGTATATAGTTTATAATTCTGAAACTTAAATTCTTCAGATGTTTTACACTATTTTCCCTCAAACTCGTGTATACACACACACACACGTTGCATAAACCATGTTTGCTATTATTTTTATATCCCTATACCACCCATTGCAGAGATCCAATTCAGCAAAGAATCTAATAAAGGCAGACTATGAGTGAGTGCTCCATAGCTTCCAAGAAATGAGCTGCCCCATTGTTGACTTATGGCTAGGGACAGAAACTGCAGGACTTCTCTCTTCCTCTCTAGTTCACACCAAATGGTTCTTTTTATTTTATTTATTTCTAATGTTTATTTTCTTGAGAGAGAGACAGAGCATGAGTGAGAGAGGGGCAGAGAGAGAAAGGGAGACACAGAATCTGAAGCAGGCTCCAGGCTCTGAGCGCTCAGCACAGAGCCTGACACCGGGCTTGAACTCACAAACCATGAGATCATGGTCTGAGCCCAAGTCGGACGCTTAATGGACTGAGCCACTCAGGTGCCCCACCAGCCTGTTCCTTTTAAAGGTTAGCTCTGGGGCACCTGGGTGGCTCAGTTGGTTAAGCTTCCAGACTCTAAGATCAAGCCCCTCTCTGGCTGCGTGCTGGGCATGAAGACTGCTTAAGATTCTCTCTCCCCATAACGCATCTGGGTGGCTCAGTCAGTTAAGCCTCTGACTCAGGTCATGATTTCATAGTTCATGGGATTGAGCCCATGATGGGATTTTCTGTCTCCCTCTCTCTGCCTCTCCCCTGCTTGCTCTCTCTCTCTCTCAAACTAACTAAATGAACATTACAAAAAGAGGGGGCACCTGGGTGGCTGTTGGTTAACTGACTTCGACTCAGGTTCGTGAGTTTGAGCCCCACACTGGGCTCTCGGCTGTCGGTGCGAAGCCGGCTTGGGATCCTCTGTCTCCCTCTCTCTGCCTCTAGCTCTTGCTCTCTCAAAAATAATAAAACATTTATTTTTTTTTTAAATTTTTTTTTTTTTTTTTTTTTTTTTTTTTTTCAACATTTTTTATTTATTTTTGGGACAGAGAGAGACAGAGCATGAACGGGGGAGGGGCAGAGAGAGAGGGAGACACAGAATCGGAAACAGGCTCCAGGCTCCGAGCCATCAGCCCAGAGCCTGACGCGGGGCTCGAACTCACGGACCGCGAGATCGTGACCTGGCTGAAGTCGGACGCTTAACCGACTGCGCCACCCAGGCGCCCCAAAAATAATAAAACATTTAAAAAAAAAAAAAAAAAGATTCTTTCTTCCTCTCCCTCTGCCCCTCCCTCACTGCTGCTTGTGCTCCTAGGCTTCTCTCCCTCTCTTTCTCTTATACTGTTTCAACTTGATGTGAACATAGAGTTTAAAAATCTTAAAGGTATTCTTGTTATTTTGTAAAAATACTTGTAATAATACAGTAATTGTGCTGTGTTATATAATCAGTCTAGTTGAACCTCTCTGGAGATATTGTGGGTGTATCAAAGGTCACAATTCTGAGGATCTATCTTCACCTTATGAAGGCAGAAAATGGGGAAAAAGAGACAACCTCTCAAAAATTTGGTAACAAGGTAAAGCTGCTCTGTAGTTGTTTTATTTAATCACACATTTGATAGATAAAATTCCCCATCCCTGTGAGCAAATCAAGAAATAATCTTAACACTCAAAATTAAATGAATGAAACACAGGGACACCTGGGTGGTTCAGTTGGTTAAGCATCTGACTCTTGATTTCGGCTCAGGTAATGATCTCATGGTTCATGGGTTTGAGCCCCATGTCAGGCTCACACTGACACTGCAGAGCCTGCTTAGGATTCTCTCTCTCCCTCTCTCTGCCCCTCCCCCACACATGTGAGCATGCTCTCTCTCTCAAAATAACTAAATAAAGTAAAAAAAAAAAAAGTTTTGAAAACACAAACCCAATAGGACGAACTTCTCTGAAGTGAAAAGATGATCTTAAATACTCTAAATATCAATGAAAGTGACCTGGGTGTAACCTCAGGCAAGCAGTACATCAATGATTGTGATTGATTTGGCTGAAATCTAGTTGACTGTATTGTATTTTGTATGAGGAAAGGCAATGAATAGAACAATGATCAGTATAAAGTAGAACAAAAACAAAAAAAGTAAAAAACCAGAAGTAATTTGTTTTGCATTTTTATTCAAATGAAATCAACACAAAGTCTATTAGTCACAAATATAGGCGCTGTAATTCAAGACTGAATAAGTGCACTTTTCAAAGATAGTACTCTGAATGAAAATGAATCACAAATCGAATACTTATAAAGTGATTCCGTCTACCTAGTCTTACACTTTCCATTTTAAACACAACAGCTCTAGAATTGATACCATATCCATTTGAACCCTGTCAGGCACTCTTATCTGCAACAAAAACATATAATCTCCAAATTAAAAATCCATATTGCTTGTCCAAGATCAAAACCCTTATATGAGACAAAACCCTTATCTGAACTAAATCAGGTAATAATTTAGCACAAGATGTACATTTTTTTAAAAAACCAAAATATAAGCTTTCTAAAAGAAGACCTAGTCTGTAACATATTCAAGTCAGTTCTTTCTTTAAGCTTCAGTGAAGCAAGAGGGTTTACCTAGCAGTAACCTATTATGAAAATTCTTACTGTCTGATTTTATAATGTACAATTATAGCCACATTTCCTACCAAAATAAAACATTTTGTCCGCAAAACGAACACAGTGGAACCCTCTGAATAGTGTTTTTCCAGTTGCATGCTGTAATCCACTAGTAAATCATGAAAGCAATTTAGTGGGTTCACTGCTTGCTGGCATTAAAACCAAAACAAAACAAAAGCTGAAATAGAATAAAGGAGAGTAGGAAATCTCAGGCAGCATCTTAGTGGTAAAGAAGTATTGTTTTGTGAAATATTTCATTTTATACAGTAAGTGTATAGTGGGTTAGGATGTAAAATTTGTTTGAGATACACTGCTCTGAAACTGTAGTTGTCAAAAAGCGGTCTGAAGAAGACCCTTTCAAGGGGTCTGAGAGGTCCTGTCTGTATGAGGCTAGATTTTCTTCACATGCCTTCAACCGAAACATTTCTCAGTAGACTGAATGTAGAAGCAGGTATGAGAATTAAGCTGTCTTCTAAGCCAGACATTAAAGATCTTTTCAAAACTGTAAAACAATTCCACTCTTCCAATTTTTTGGTTTTGAAAAGATTAGTCATTTAAAATTTTAAAATACTATTTATGTTAACCTGTTTGTTATTTACACATTTTGAATTTAAATTTAATATTTGAATTCAATTGCTTTAATTACTAATACGTTAAATAGCAACAGATATAACCTACACGAAATGCTCTATGGAGTTCTCAACAATTTGGGAACCGCTCGTCAATTTGAAACAAAGGACTTCAGGCCTGATTCGTGGCAGGTTTAACTCGGTCTAGGCCCTTCCGCCCAGCGACTCAAGAACCGCCCACGCCGCGGACACCCAGACGGGAGACGCCCCACCCTCGGTGAGAGTGCTCGCAAATAGGAACGGATATCGACTAAAGGGCGGGACTTATGCTCACAGTGGACCTGGTAGAGTCAATGAGCAGGCAAATACCAGGTCACAGAAGGAAAGGAGGCTTTCAGTGAATCTTTGCGACACTGTCGCGTTTCGTTGGTTCCTTGCCGTAAAGACAGCCGCGGAGGCGCCCCCAGCCGAGGCAGTGGCGGACGTGTGGGTCAATGGCGGATATGGAGGATCTCTTCGGGAGCGACGCTGATAGCGATGCTGAGCGCAAAGGTGGGGTCGGTTGGGCTTCAGGGGAGCGGTGCGTGTAGGGGCTTCTGCTGCAGGAGCCCGAAGGCGGTACGGTTCCGGGTCTGCGAACCCTGAGGCGCTACGGACCAGTGGTGGCGCTTCCTCCACGCCTGCCTCAGCGCCCCCTGCACTCCTGGCGGTACCAGCCTCCCTGGGCGGGAATCGGAGAGACGAACACGGAGTGTGAGGCTCGGGGTTCTTGGTGTCCTTGGACCATGCGGTGCTTGGGAGCCGGTGGGGTGAAGACGCGGGGCAGAGGTGGCGGCGCAGGAGAGCCTGCGCGGCCCGGGTAAGAACCTGGGGGTCCTGCTCTGTCCTGTTTTGCACAAGTGAGCGCAGAGTAAGATCTGTTTGTGAATGAATGGATAGTAGGTGCTCGGGAATATGGGTATGAGATGGACGAATTTGCAGAGGGGCTCAGAAAGCCCTCTTGATTGAAATCAGAGTGGCGTGATGCGGAGTTTGAGATGTCTGGGTGAGGAGGACTGGCAGGATACAGGGGTAGGGCTTTACATAGGCGTTATGCACCGGAGACGATGTGTCTTGTGAGAACGTGTGCAGAAACTGGAATTTCTTGAGTCTATGGTATTAGATGGAGAGCATATGGGATCTGTGTTTGGAGAGGAGAAAGGACTTGTTGATTAAATGAATGATTAGTGGTGCATGGAAGTACTTCTGGCACAAGGACTGTGGATGTTTGAGTTTGAAATATGAATAGGAGTTATTTGAAGTGACAAGGGCCCCAAGACCAAGTTCAGAATTCTTGAAAGCCCCCAGGCTCAAAGTAACGTTATCTGCTTTTTTTCCTTAGCAAAATGCATTATTGTTGTGGTTCTTTTTTTCTCTAACTCCAGTTTATTTATATTTTTTAGAGTGTAGTGAAGTGAGCACCAGGTGGAAATCTAGTGTGACGGCTCCACTGAGATGGGTATTCAGGAGGTTCCAGTTGGGATGAGTCTGGAAATACAGAGTCCTGTATACTAACTCTTGTTCCATTACCTTTGCTGGTGTTTTCTTTTCCCCCTTATTTTTACTTGTCTGTATCCCATTTACCTTTCAAGGCACAGTTCTATGTGAACTTTCCCATGACTCACTGTCATGAAGTTGTTCATTCATTCAATAAGTATTTATTGATCCCCTATTATGTTCTAGCTACTTCGGTGGGTGTCAGGGACAGAATGATGAAAAGGTTGTCTCCCCGCCCGTAGGCTTATGTGAATGCTTAATACATATTTGATAAGTAGTTGGATAGAAAGAAACAATAGTTTAGTAAGATGTACCCTGCATTGCTTTCCTGTTGCTAACCCAGTGTATGGAGAAGTGATGTGTGGAGATGGTTGCTTTTCTGGGCTTCGTGTTTTAATTTTGTGTGAGTCTGTTGCTGCTTTCTTCCATGTTACGGTTAGATAATAGGACGCTGTAGGATTGACTTACAAATCTGTCCTTGAAGATTGCTTTTGGTCTTGAAGGTAGTATGGATGTGACAGGGCAATTCCTGTTAAGCCTAGCATATTTCATTAGTAAGACAGTTGTGGAAAATAACTACACCTGACAAATATCTTGCTGTAACAATGGGTAAAATCTCTACCTAGGCTCAACATATTTCTTTTATGTATAATTGTGTCAGGTGTCTTATTTCTTTCAACAGTGTTTTGTAGCTTTAATTGTAAAAATCTTGCACCTCCTGAGTTCAATTTACTCCTAAGTATTCTAGTCTTTTGAATACTATCTCAGGTGAAGTTGTTATCTTAATTTCATTTTTGAATTGTTCATTGCTAGTGTATAGAAATATAACTGATTTTTGTATGTGTATCCTCTATCTTGCAACCTTGCTGACTATACTAGCTGTAATTGGTTTTTTGTGCGTGCATTCTTTAGGATTTTCTACATAAGAGATCTTGTCATGTGCAAATAGGGATAGTTTTACCACTTTTGCAATTTGGATGTTTTTATTTCTTTTTCTTGCCTAATTGCCGCAGCTACAACTTTCTGTACAATGTTGTATCCAAGTGGTGAGAATGGATATGCTAGTCTTGTTCTTGATCTTAGGGAGAAAGCATCCGTGCCATCACAATTACATATATTAGCTGTGGGTTTTTGTAGATGCCCTTTTTCAGGTTGAGAAAATTCCCTTTTATCCCTAGTTTGTTGAGTAGTTTTATCATGAAAGGGTGTTGGATTTTGTCAAATGTCTTTTCTCCATCAATTAAAATGCTCACTTTTGGGGGCACCTGGGTGGCTCAGTTGGTTAAGCATCTGACTTTGGCTTAGGTCATGATCTCATGGTGTGTTGGTTCTAGCCCCACATAGGGCTCTGTGCTCACAGCTCAGGGCCTGGAGCCTGCTTTGGATTCTCCGTCTCCTTCTCTCTGTCTCTCTGCCTCTCTGCCTCTCCCTCGCCTGTGCTCTCTCTCAAAAATAAACAAACATTTTTTAAAAATGCTCACTTTTCTTGGAGTGCCTGGGTGGCTTAGTTGGTTGAGCATCTGACTCTTGATTTCTGCTCAGGTCATGATCCCAGGGTTGTGGGATTAAGCCCTATGTTGGGCTCTGTGCTGAGCCTGCTTAAGATATTCTCTCTCTCTCTCTCTCTCTCTCTCCCTCCCTCCCTCCCTCCCCCCCCCTCCCCCCCTCTCTCCCCCTCCCCCCCTTTCCCCTCCCTTCCCCTCCCTCTCTCCCCCGCTCTCTCCCCTTCTCTCCTTCTGCCGGTCTTTCCCCTGCTTGGGCTTGCTCCTTCTTTCTCTCTAAAATTAAAAAAAAAAAAAAAAAATGCTTACTTTGCTTTAATTGGTTAATATGGTCACAATAATCTTGAACCACCATTTATTCCTAGGATAGCTCCCACTTTGTCATATCCTTTTATTTTTTTTTTTTATTTTTTTTTTTCAACGTTTTTTATTTATTTTTGGGACAGAGAGAGACAGAGCATGAACAGGGGAGGGGCAGAGAGAGAGGGAGACACAGAATCGGAAACAGGCTCCAGGCTCCGAGCCATCAGCCCAGAGCCTGATGCGGGGCTCGAACTCACAGACCGCGAGATCGTGACCTGGCTGAAGTCGGACGCTTAACCGACTGCGCCACCCAGGCGCCCCTGTCATATCCTTTTAATATGCTGTTGGGTTCAGTTTGCTAGTATTTTGTTTAGTATTTTTGCATTTGTATTCATAAGGCTTATTGGTCTGTAGTTTTCTTTATTCATGACATCTTTGGTTTTGGTATCAGGATAATGCTGGCCTCATAGAATGGATTAGGAACTGTTCCCTTTGCTTCAAAGAGTTTGAGAAGAATAAGCATTAATTCTTTAAACATTTGATAGGATTCATGAGTGAAGCCATCTTCTGGTCCTGGGTGTTTGTTGGTTTTGTTTTGTTTTGTTTTAATTTTTTTTAATATTTATTTATTTTTGAGACAGAGATAGAGTGTGAGCGGGGAAGGGGTAGAGAGAGAGGGAGACACAGAATCCGCAGCAGGCTCCAGGTTCTGAGCTGTCAGCACAGAGCCCAATGTGGGGCTCAAACTCACAAACTGTGAGATCATGACCTGAGCCAAAGTCGGACGCTCAACTAAATGAGCCACCCAGGTGCCCCTGTTGGATTTATTTTTTATTTTTTCCCCAGTAAGCTCTATGCCCATCATGGGGCTTGAACTCATGACTTTGAGATCAAGATTCAGACACTCTACCTACTGAGCCAGCCAGGCTCCCCTGAGATTTCTCTTTTTTTTTTATTTTAATTTTTTAAAAAATGTTTATTTCTGAGAGAGAGAGACAGAGTATGAGCAGGGGAGGGACAGAGAGAGAGAGAGGGAGACACAAAATCTGAAGCAGGCTCCAAGCTCTGAGCTGTCAGCACAGAACCCAGTGTGGGGCTCAAACTCATGAACTGCGAGATCATGACCTGAGCCCAAATTGGATGTTTGAGCCACCCAGATGCCCCGAGATTTCTCTTTTTTTAATGTAGGTGTTTACAGCTACAGATTTCCCTTTCAGCACTGCTTTCTCTACATCCCTTACCTTTTGGCATCCTGTATTTTCATTTTCATTCATCGGAAAATACTTGTAATTTGCTTTGTGATTTCTTCTTTGAGCCCGTGATTGAGTGCATTGTTTAATATCCACTTGTGAATTTTCGAGATTTGCCTCTGTTACTGAATTCGTTTTCATTCCATTATTGTCAGTAAAGATACTTCACATGTTTTCAACCTTCTTAAATGTACTGAAATTTGTTTTGGATCGTAACATATGCTCTAACCTGGAAAATGTTCAGTGTGCACTTGGAAAGAATGATGGTAGTGGAGTGTTCTATTGATGTCTATATGTGTGGTTGGTTTATAGTATTATTTGAGTTCTCTGTTTCCTCATTGATCTTCTGCCTAGTTCTGGCTGTTATTGTAAGTGGACTATTGAAGTTTCCAACTGTTATTTTTGGACTATTTCTCCCTTCAGTTCTGTCAGTTTTTGTTTTTAGGTGCATATATGTTTACAACTATTATATCTTCATGTCAGATGGGCCCTTTTATTTCATAATGTCCTTTTTTATCTTGTAACAATTTTGTCTTAAGATTTATTTTGTTTAATATTAGTATAACCACTATAGCTCTCTTTTCGTTACTATTTACATGGAGTATCTTTTTCCATCCTTTCACTTTCAACCTATTTGGGTATGCGGTTGCTGATGCATAGGGGCACTTGTACCCCAATGTTTATAGCAGCACTTTCAACCATAGCTGAATTATGGAAAGAGCCTAAATGTCCATCAACTGATGGATGGATAAAGAAGATGTGGTTTATATATACGATGGAATACTACTTGTCAATGAGAAAGAATGAAATACGGCCTTTTGTAGCAACGTGGATGGAACTGGAGAGTGTTATGCTAAGTGAAATAAGTCATACAGAGAAAGACAGATACCATATGTTTTCACTCTTATGTGGATCCTGAGAAACTTAACAGAAGACCGTGGGGGAGGGGGAGGGGGAAAAGTTACAGAGAGGGAAGGAGGCAAACCATAAGAGACTCTTAAAAACTGAGAATAAACTGAGGGTTGATGGGGCGGTGGGTGGGAGGGAGGGGAAAGTGGGTGATGGGCATTGAGGAGGGCACCTGTTGGGATGAGCACTGGGTGTTGTATAGAAACCAATTTGATAATAAATTTCATATTAAAAAAAATAATAAAGTGAGACTCTTGCAGATAATTTGCAAAAAAGTAAAAAATTAAATAGAAATTCATTTTGCCAATTCCTGCCTTTTCATTGGAGAAGTTAATCATTTCTGTTTAAAATAATTATTGATAAGGAAGCACTTTTGCCATTTTGCTATTTGTTTTCTATATGTCATACCTTTTTTTTTTTTTTTTTTTAAATTTTTTTTTCAACGTTTATTTATTTTTGGGACAGAGAGAGACAGAGCATGAACGGGGGAGGGACAGAGAGAGAGGGAGACACAGAATCGGAAACAGGCTCCAGGCTCTGAGCCATCAGCCCAGAGCCTGACGCGGGGCTCGAACTCACGGACCGTGAGATCGTGACCTGGCTGAAGTCGGACGCTTAACCGACTGCGCCACCCAGGCGCCCCTATGTCATACCTTTTTTGTTCCTCAATTTGTATATTGCTCTCCCCCCCCTTTTTTAAGGTTTTTATTTATTTATTTTGAGAGGGGAGGGAGGGGCAGAGAGAGGGAGACAGAGGATCCAAAGCAGGCTCCACGCCGTCAGTGTAGAGCCTGATGTGGGGCTCAGTCCCAGAAACTGTGAGACCATGACCTGAGCCAAAATCAAGATTGGAGGCTTACCTGACTGAGCCGCCCAGGCGCCCAGTCTATTTTTTTTAAGACTGATTTTCTTTTAGGGTACTATTCCTTCTTGTTTATTTTTCTGTATAGTTTTTAGTTTTTTTCTTAGCGGTTACTCTGGTGATTACAGTTAACATCTTGAATTATAATAATCTAGTTTGGATTAATATCAACTTAATTTTAGCAGTACAGGAACATTTTTTTCTACATAGTTCATCCTCTCTTGCCTTTGTTGTTATTGTCACAAATTACATCTTTATACATTGACTTCCCAGTGATGTGGTTTTATAATTACTGTTTTATGTTACTGTGTTTGAAATCTAATCAAGAAAGGAGTTCCTAGAAATACATTGATGTTAACTTTTATAATTACCTATTTAGTTTCCTTATTCTTTATTTCCTCACGTGGATTCAAACTGCTGTCATTTCATTTAAGCTGGACAGGCTTCGTTTAGGAGGCAGGCCTACTAGCAGTAAACTCTGTTTTTGTCTGGGAATGTCTCAGTTTTGCCAGTTTGTTTTTTATTGATGTGAAATTCATATAAAATTAACCATTTTTTAAATTTTTTTTAAAGTTTATTTATTTTGAGAGACAGAGGGAGAGTGCAGGTGGGGGAGGGGCAGAGAGACAGAGGGGTACAGAGGATCCAAAGAGTTCGATGTGGGGCTCGAACTCATGAACTGTTAGACCATGACCCGAACCTAAGTCAGATGCTTAACTGACTGAACCAGCCAGGTGCCTCTAAAATTAATGGTTTCAAAGTGAGCAATTGGGTATTTAGCACATTTACAATGTTTCCATCTTTTGGCTGTTTGAGTAGTGCTGCTATGAACTGTATTTAAGTTTATTTATTTATTTTTGAGAAGGAGCGAGCAAGTGCACAAGTTGGGGAGGGATAGGGAGAGGGGGCAGAAGAGCCAAAGCAGGCTCTAGGCTCAGCTGTTGGTGCAGGGCCGGATGATGCGGCACTCAAACTCACAAACCATGTGATCATGACCTGACCTGAAGTCAGGCACTTACTGACTGAGCCACCCAGGTGCCCCTGCTATGAACATTTGTGTACAAGTATTTGAATGCCTGTTTTCAATTCTTTTGAGTGTATACATAGGGGTGGAATTGCCGAGTCATATGGTAATTCTGTGTTTAACTTTTGAGGAATTACACCATTTTCCAGAAGGACCAGACCATTTTACATTACTACCAGCAATGTTCGAGGGTTTCATTTTTTTTTTCACATCCTCAGTAACACTTATTGTACATTTTTCTTTTTTTTTAATGTAGCCATCTCTGTTGGTGTCAAGTGATATCTCATTGTGAATTCAATTTGCATTTCCTAATGGCTAATGATGTGGAATAGACTTCTCATGTGCTCATTGGCCATTGGTATGTATGACTTTGGACAAATGTCATTTCACGTCCTTTGTCCACTTTTTAATTGTGTAGTCTTTTTGTTGAGTAGTAAACATTGTTTATGTATCGGGATGTCTGGGTACTAGACACTTAGCAGATACATGGTTTGCAAATATTTTGTCCTATTCTTTTTGTTGTTTTTTCAGTTTCTTGATAATGTCTTTTGTATAGAAGTTTTTCTTTTTGAAGAAGTCTGATTTCTGTATTTTTTTCTTCTGTCACTTCTGTCACGCTTTCATTCTGAAGTCTAGTTTTGCTGGGAATATAATTCTTGGTTGACAGTCTTTGTTCCAGTGTTTTGGATATGTTAACCCACTGCCTTCTCGTTTCCATGGTTTCTGACAAGAAATCATTGTTATCGAGAATTCCTTGTGTGGAACAAATTGCTTCTCTTGCTGCTTTCAGCATTCTTTTTTTTTTTTTTTTTTTTTGCCTTTGTCTTTAACTGTTTGATAATGCCGTGTGTAGGTGTGGATCTCTTTAATTTTATCCTATTTGGCATTCACTAAGTTTCTTGAATGTCTTTGATCACATTTGGGATGTGTTTGACCATTATTTCTTCAAATAATCTTTCTGCCCTTTCTTCTTCTGGGACTCCCATTATGTATATGTTGGTACACTTGATGGTATCCCACAAATCTTTTAGATTTTATTTTTCTTAATTTTTTTCTCTTCTGTTCCTCACTTAATCTTCATTGACTTCTAAAGTTTACTGATTCTGCCTACTTCCTGCTTACATCTGTTCTTTAGCTCCCTAATGAATTTTCACTTCATTTATTGTATTTTTCAACTCCAGAATTTCTTTTTGGCTCTTTTTAAATAATATGTTTAAAAAAAAATCTTTTTATTGATATTTTCTATTTGGTAAAACATCATTTTCATTGTCTGGGCTTCTTCTGGGATAGTTTCTAGCCTTTTTTCATACATATGGGTCATACTTCCTTGGTTCTTTGTATTTCTTTATAGTTTTTTTGTTGATAACTTGTCATTTTGAGTATTATAATGTGGTAACTCAGGAAATCAAATTCTCTCCCTTCCTCAGGATTTGTTGTTGCTGTTTGTTGCAGTAGTTATTGTTTAGTGATTCTTTTGAACTAGTTTAGTAAAGCCCACAATCTTTGTTGTGTGTGGCCACTAAAATCTCTGCCCTTTAACATAGTGGTCAGCTTGTGATTAGACAGAGATATCCTTAAATGCCTAGAACCAAAAACAAAACAACAACAACAACAACAACAAAAAAAACAAAATAAGACAAAACAAAAAAAAACCTCCCAGTCTTTGCAGTTGGGTCTCTGTGTTGGGCAGGCTTTCAACTCTCAACCCGGCAGTTTACAACCTGTTTTTGCCTTCATCTTTTGCTTTAAGCACAGAACCTGAAGGTCAACTGGAAGTGAGAGCTTAGTACCCTCTAAATTCTTTCCTGGGCATGTGCGCAACCCTGGGCAAGTATGTGGCCTTCCAGATCTCTAGGAATATGTGAGAGCTTGTAAAAGCCCTTACTCTCTGAATGATGTAATTCTCCAGCCTTTCCTCTTAATTACTTGCCCCAAAGCTTCTTAGTTAATTACTTGCCACAACTACTATCCATTATCCCAGGCAGTGGCAACTAATACATTTGCCTGTAAATGTTTTTGGTAAACATTCCTAGGTAGCTGCCTTTGAGAGACTTCTAAGTGAGATAAAGTCAGCCCTTTGAGCCAGTCCAGTGATCCACCAGGCAGATCAAAACTAACAACCATGATTCTTTGTGAATGAGGTCCCTTCTGCTCCCTCTAGTAGTGGTCCATGTACCAGAAATTTGGGCTATTTTTAAGGCATTATTGAGCTGGGGAGTTGGGGTTGGAGTGGAGGAACAGGATAAATTAAAACATCACAAAGTTTTATTGGAGTTCACCTGGTTTTTTTTGTTAAGAATTCCCCTGGTTGCTGCAGCTTTTGGTTAGTTTCCTGAGTAGAGAGAAAATTGATTCTGATGGTTTTTGACATGTTTTCTCATTCCTTTTATGTTGGGATTGACTTTTGGTGCTCTTTACCTTGCCTTTTTCACTGACATCATTCTGTGTTTATATGATCTCATAGATTCGGATTCTGGATCAGACTCGGATTCTGATCAAGAGAATGTTGCTTCTGGCAGTAATGCCTCTGGAAGTGAAAGTGAGCAAGATGAAAGAGGTGATTCAGGAAAGCCAAGTAATAAGGAACTGTTTGGAGATGACAGTGAGGATGAGGGAGCTTCACATCACAGTGGGAGTGATAATCACTCTGAAAGATCAGACAATAGGTCAGAAGCTTCTGAGCGTTCTGACCATGAAGACAATGACCCCTCAGATGTAGATCAGCACAGTGGATCAGAAGCTCATAATGATGATGAAGATGAAGGTCATAGATCAGATGGAGGGAGCCATCATTCAGAAGCAGAAGGTTCTGAAAAAGCACATTCAGATGATGAAAAATGGGACAGAGAAGATAAAAGCGACCAGTCAGATGATGAAGAAAAGATACAAAATTCCGATGATGAAGAGAGGGCACAAGGATCTGATGAAGATAAGCTGCAGAATTCTGATGATGATGAGAAAATGCAAAACACAGATGATGAGGACAGGCCTCAGCTTTCAGAAGATGAGAGACAACTGTCAGAAGAGGAGAAGGCTAATTCTGATGATGAACGGCCAGCAGCTTCTGATAATGATGACGAGAAACAGAATTCTGATGATGAAGAACGGCCACAGATGTCTGATGAGGAGAAAATGCAAAATTCTGATGATGAAAGGCCACAGGCCTCAGATGAAGAACACAGGCATTCAGATGATGAAGAGGAACAGGACCAGAAATCAGGTAATGCATTTATGAGAACCAAAATGGTTTAGTAGAAGCGTCCATATACAGCAGTGGTACAGTATCCATGCCCACCTTTAGTACCTGTTTTTCTCTTCTGTTCCTCCATTTCAACCCTTTCTAAGTGTACGTTTTGCTTTAAATTTTTCCCCCTAATAATCCATTTATTTTTATCTACCATCATTTGTTAATTGATGATAGATCAAGAAAAAAAGAGGACAGTCTTCAGGAAAGATATATGGTGCTTTAGTAGCTAGGTAATGAATGGAGTTGGTTCCATTTCTGTGGGTAACTGAGAAGCATGCCTCAGGTGAGAATAGATTTGCCTGGGGAAAAAAAGCAATGCCATTGAAAATCTCCATAGGGTAGTTGTACTGACTTGTAAATCTCATACTCCAGCTCAAGGTTTTTGAGATCCAAAATTTGATCATCCAGAGGTAATTAGGCTCCAAGGAGTTCATTCAAACTAGTCACTTATACTGATAGTATAAGAAACTAATTTATAAACATTGAATTGCAAAATTATTGATTTTGAGAGGAGCAGTTATTTCTCTCTTGTCATTGTATACTTGCTGTTGGGGAAAATCGACATTGGATACCAAATGGTAATATCAGGAGGTTGCCTGGGGAGTATAACATCCAGAAAATGAAAACGTGGCTGGATGATCTCAGTGAGCTTTAGTAGCTTGACACATGCATCCTCTAGAGAGATGTGCTTGGGTTAGAATACTTATTTCTTAAAGCTGCAGGAAACACATAGCCTAACTTTGGCTACTGACTCCCTTCTATAATAGTTATGTACACTGTTCTTCTCAAGTTAACACATTCTTCATATAGAATATTGAAATTTGGAGATCTTGTTTCTTTGCATTGTAAAAGTCACCTTGGTTAGGTTAGAATTCTTAAGTAATACCTAGATTGTTTCATTTCCATAGGTGATTGATTATACTCACATATTGATCCTGTCATCTTAGCTTAGATATGGGGGAGAGGGCCTTTAATCCTCTAATACATATTCACAGGATGGCATTCAAGACCACATTTTGGCATTATTTAGGAGGAGGCCAAAGAATTTCGAGAGATAGATAAAGGTCTATCTAGACTACAGGACTGCAATAAGTATTCAATAACTAGTTT
Organism: Panthera onca; assembly: GCF_046562875.1. Classification (NCBI taxonomy): domain Eukaryota; kingdom Metazoa; phylum Chordata; class Mammalia; order Carnivora; family Felidae; genus Panthera; species Panthera onca. Next base: position 52,155,600 of record NC_138344.1, read on the forward strand.
TGGGTAGAGTTATTTGTACTGGTAGCAGAATCATTAAAGTTCATGCATTACTTCCCCAATAATAGCAGACTAACCTAAGGCTAGGGTTATGGTGGGGAATCTTATAGCTGGTTATTCTGCTTAACTCTTAACCTAGATCGACGTGGTTTTCTTGAAGTTGACAATTAGGGAAATAGTTGTACCATCCAGAGATAGTGACATACAGTTGACTCTTGAACAACATGGGTTTGAACTCTGTGGGTCTACTTATATGCAAGTTTTTCATTAAATATAGTACGTTATTATAAATGTATTTTATGATTTTCTTAATATTTTCTTTTTTCTAGCTTTGTTGTAAGAATACAGAGTAACATACCAAATGTGTGTTAACTGTTTATGTTGTCAGGAAGGCTTCCAGTCAACAATAGGGTGTCAGTAGTTGTTTTGGGGGAGTCGGACATTATTTGTGGATTTTTGACTGTGTGTTGTGTGTGTGTGTGTGGGGGGGGGGGGGGGCCCAGTGTCCCTAACCTCCATGTTCAACTGTATTTGTCTCTTCCATTGATTGCAATGTTTTTACCTCTGTTTTTCTTTTTTTGTAATGAGTCCTATATAAATTTGGTCATAAGTTTCAGTACCACTTTTTTCATTCTATCAGGTTTTTCTGCTTATAGAAAATAATGTTCCTTGAATTAATTTTATTTTTAAATTAACTACAGTTTGTATGTGTATGTACAGTTCTAGTAATGTTAACACATAAATATCTTTGTGTAACCATCCCACAGTCAGGACGCAGAACAGTTCTGTTAACCTAAGAAACTCCCTCATTCTGTCCCTTTTGTAGTCACATCCTTTCTCCACCACTGTCCCCTGACAATTACTGATCTGTTTTCTCACTGCACTTTTGTCTTTGGGAGAATGTCATTAGTAAAATGGAATCAGATGTAGTATGTAGCCTTTTTTCTTTAATTTAGACTTCTTTAACGTAGCATGATGCATTTGAGATTTATCTAAATTGTTAACATGTATCAGTAGTTCATTCTTATTTATTACTGAGTACTTTTCCATTGTATGGGTACACCACAGTTTGTTTATCCCCAGTGTTGCTTTTAAAGCACAGAATTCAAAGTTAAGATATGACTGTGATTATGAAGAACTTCTAATTCTACCCTTACAGAATCTGCAAGGGGCAGTGACAGTGAAGATGAAGTTTTACGGATGAAACGCAAGAATGCAATTGCCTCTGATTCAGAAGCAGATAGTGACACTGAGGTACCAAAAGGTATTCCAGTTACTTCTTTTACATATATATATATATATATTTCTGTCTCTTTCTTCATTTAACTGTAGTGCACTGTTGACTCTGGACATTTACCCCAGACTGCAAGATCCATGGGAAAAGAGTGTGGATACACTTAGTGTACACAGGGAAGTTGTACAGATATGAGAAATCATTTATGCTTAATCAGTTGGAGAAGAACCTGTTGCTGCTGCTTTTTTCTTCTTTTTTTTTTTAACCTAAGCTCTATGCCCAGCGTGGGGCTTGAACACATGACCCTGAGATCAAGCATCGCATGCTCTACTGATAGAGCCAGCCCCACCCCTCTGCTTCTTCATTTATAGTTAGATAAATCTGTTGTTAGGAGGCTGAGGCTTTGATTGAGGAGGCAATGTCCATTTCTTTAGTTTGACTACTGATAGTTTCAGGACAACTTGTTCTTAATTCCTTAGTAGGTTAATAACACAAGAAGGACTTGATTCTTTAAAGCTATGGGTTAGATGAAGAAGTCATAAAAACCCAGGATTAGGTAAGGTAGGTTTGTTAAAAGGATAAAAGATCTGCCTGTTCATCTCTATGGGTGACTGTTTCAAATGGCAGATTGCGGGGCGCCTGGGTGGCGCAGTCGGTTAAGCGTCCAACTTCAGCCAGGTCACGATCTCGCGGTTCGTGAGTTCGAGCCCCGCGTCGGGCTCTGGGCTGATGGCTCGGAGCCTGGAGCCTGTTTCCAATTCTGTGTCTCCCTCTCTCTCTGCCCCTCCCCCGTTCATGCTCTGTCTCTCTCTCTGTCCCAAAAATAAATAAAAAACGTTGAAAAAAAAAACAAAAAACAAAAAAAAAAACAAATGGCAGATTGCTGTACAATACAGATGTTAGTGTAAAAGTTTCCACAAACATAAATTTGATAGTTTCATTACACACAACCATTGTGTTAATGGTAATTAGGCATTAATGTTAAATAGCTTATATAAATTATTGTAAGTAACACTATAAGTAAAGCAAATAGAGGGTCAACTAGAGAGAAAAGGAGAGAGCTGGCAGAACAGGAAGTTGTGGGATTTACTTAAAGATCTTTGGATCTGTAGCTAGTGGTTATGTGCCTGGACTTTGGAATCAGATGATCCAAGTTAGAATCTCTGTGGCTCCACTTTTCAGCTGTATGAAGTTTGGTCAAATCAGTTATTTACTACCCTTCAGTTTTCTGATCTGTAAAAGGGAGATGATGCTAGCTGTCTTAGAGGGTTGGTATCAGAATTCGATATATTCATTCTTTTATTTAGCTCAGTTGTTTATTGGGAATCTGTGTACTAGTACTGTTCTGAGTGCTGGGAATGTAGCAATGATCAACATTCTGGTAGGGTCAGGGTAGGTTAGGGAGACTGATAATGACACGAAGTAAATTAAACATACAGTATGTCAGATGGTGTTAAGAACTAGGAAGAAAATGAATCAGAAGGGACATGAGTTGGGTGGTATTTTCATTTTGATTTTATCATACAGATGAACTTGGCAGAACCTGGACCTTCCTTGCCTCTCCTTTTTTTTTTTTTTTTTTTTTTTTTAATTTTAATTATTATGGCTTTATTTTTTTAGAGTTGTTTGTGTTTTAGAGCAGTTTAGGGTTCACTCTGGAATTGGGGGAAGATACAGAGATTTCCCACATACCTCCTGCCCTCACACATGCATAATCTACCTCATTATCAGCATCCCCCACCAGAGCAGTACATGTATTACAATTGGTGAACCTACACTGATACGTCATTATCCAAAGCCCATAGTTTATATTACGGTTCACTCTAGTTCACTCTTGGTGTTGTACATTTTGTGTGTTTGGACAAATGTGAGTGACCTGTATCCATCATTATGGTATCATATCGAGGAGTTAGTTTCACTGTCCTAAAACCCCTCATGTTCTACCTATTCATCTCTCCTTGCACCTAATGTCTGGCAATTGCTGATCTTTTTATTGATTCCATAGTTATGCCTTTTCCAGAATGTCATATAATTGGAGTTATATAGAACGTAGCCTTTTCTGATTGGCTTCTTTTACTTAGTAATGTGCATTTCCTCCATGTCTTTTATGGCTTGACCGCTTACTTTTTTTTTTTTTAGGACTGAGTAATATTCCTTTGGATGTACCAGTTTATCCATTCACCTACTGAAGGACATCTTGGTTACTTCCAAGTTTTGGCAAATATGAATAAAGCTGCTGTAAACATTTGTTTGCAGGTTTTAGTGTGGACATAAGTTTGCAACTCCTTTGGGTAAATACCAAGGAGCATGATTGTTAGAGCATATGGTGAGAGTTTGTTTAGCTTTCTAAGAAACTGCCAGGCTGTCTTCTAAAGTAGCTGTCGCATTTGCATTCCTGTGAACAATGATTGAGAGTTCCTGTTGCTCCACATTTTTGCCAGCATTTAGTGTTGTCAGTGTTCTGGATTGGGGCCATTCTAGTGTGTTGCCTCTCCTTTTTTTCAGGGATTTTTTTCTCCCCTTTGTCTCAGTAGCTCTCTCTCATGGTTTTATTGTAGACTATATCATTGCCAATGATTGTAACTGCTCTATAATCTCAGTTTCAAGCAGTCTACTTTCTGACCACCCTCCTATCTTTCTTTCACCCCCTCCTCTACCTTTTGTTTATTGGCTTATTACAGATTATTGTTGTTGTTTTACCAAACTTAGCTGAAGTTCTGCCTCTGATGAGAGGGGCCTGGATAGACAGGGGCCTGCATTTTTAAAACTTGAGGGACTGTGTAGAGAATAGGCCTGTATTGAGAGCTTGAGCCCCAAATGTGAGTATCTAGACTGTAGGAGGACATTTGGGCTCCTGGAGAATAAAGGAAAACGGAAGAACAGGTTGCAGAAAATGAAGGGAAAATAAATGTTTCCTCTACAGCCTTGCCTTTCCCTGAATTTGCCCCCTTCCCCCTCCATAGGTACTCTGGTCACATCTTTGAGAGCCAGGTTCAGAGTTGTGTTTGTGTAGTTTCCTGGTGCCTGGTCCAGAAACCTTGGGAATATGTGGAAGGGATAACTTTGAAGAACTTTTGTAATGTATATTAATACTGTGAATTTTCCCTCTATATTACAGATAACAGTGGAACCATGGATCTGTTTGGAGGTGCAGATGATATATCTTCAGGAAGTGATGGTGAAGATAAACCACCTACTCCAGGACAGCCTGTTGTAAGTAAAATTGCCAGGGTGAACTGTGCCCTTATTGAAGGCTAAGTAAATGTTTCAGAGATTAAGGATCTCTTTTATGCCAAGAAGAGGAAGTTGCTAACTCTTTTGCAATATAAAAGTACAATGAACAGATGACTTTCTTAGTTATGTAGGGAACACATGTTTATAAAGGGGAGTAGGAGTAACCACCCTGGTACATTCATCTACGGGAATGCCATTCAGCAATGAAAAGGTTGAAGTATTGATACACACAAGAACTTGGATGAAAGTCCAGGGTATGCAGTGTGAGAAAAAGCCAACCCCAAAAAGTTACGCACTCTATGATTCCACTTACATAGTATTCTTGAAATGACAAACTTACAGAAATGGAGAAGAGCTTAGTGGTTGCCTGAGATTTAGAAGGGATGAGGGTAAGGACAAAGTGGATGTAGCTATAAAAAGGTGATATGAATCTTTGTAATGATGGAAATGTTCTGTATTGATTATGTCAAGGTCAATCTGGTTGCTATATAGTTTTTACAAAGTGTTACCACTGGGGGAAACTGGATATAAAGAAAAAGTAAGTGCGTGCCTGGCATGAGGTTGGTGCCATGCTGTAAGAGAGGAGACTGCAGCGATCTGTGACTGGAAAAACTGATTTATTTTTTTTATTTTTTTAAATTTTTTTTAATGTTTATTTATTTTTGAGACAGAGACAGAGCATGAACAGGGGAGGGTTAGAGAGAGAGGGAGACACAGAATCTGAAGCAGGCTCCAGGCTCTGAGCACAGAGCCCGACGCGGGGCTCGAACTCACAGACCGTGAGATCATGACCTGAACCGAAGTCGGACGCTTAACCGACTGAGCCACCCAGGCACCCCTGGAAAAACTGACTTAAATGTCTTTCTTGTTCATGCCAAGAAGTGTGTACTGTTGATAATCTTCTCTCATTTTAATTGAAAGAGTGACTCTTGTTGGTGAATATGTGGAAGACAGATTTGTCACAAAAGGGTGTTTTTTTTTTGTTTTTTTTTTAAGACATCTTTTCTTACATTGATGCTTCTGAACTGATCTTGTTTCCCTTGTGGTTTTTGGTGGGGGCTGGATGGGTCGGGATGGGGACTGAGGGCTGTTTTAGCTCCAGAGCCCCAATATCCTTCTTGTCTACCTAAGTCATTAAAGTGTGGAAGTTGAGCTAGACTAGACCATTTCTAAGGTTCTATCAAGCTCTAAAATTCTGTTTCTTTTACTAGGATGAAAATGGATTGCCTCAGGATCAACAGGAGGAGGAGCCAATTCCTGAGACCAGAATAGAAGTAGAAATACCCAAAGTAAACACTGATTTAGGAAATGACTTGTATTTTGTTAAACTGCCCAACTTTCTCAGTGTAGAGCCCAGGTAAGGGGATCAGTTAAAAGTGTTTCTTTAAAAAAAAAAAAAAAAATTTTTAACGTTTATTTATTTTTGAGACAGAGAGAGACAGAGCATGAACGGGGGAGGGGCAGAGAGAGAGGGAGACACAGAAAATCGGAAGCAGGCCCCAGGCTCTGGGCCATCAGCCCAGAGCCCGACGCGGGGCTTGAACTCACGGACCGTGAGATCGTGACCTGAGCTGAAGTCGGACGCTCAACCGACTGAGCCACCCAGGCACCCCTAAAAACGTTTCTTAAAAAAAAAAAAGAAAAGAAAGCAAGAAAAAAGGCGTTCCTAGATGTTGGATAGAAATATGTGGAATGTTGATATTTTTCTGATTTTACATTAGTTGGCTAATCACAAAATGGAATATCAATCATGTGTCTCTGAAAAAGTAAGCATATCTGGTGATAGAAAAAGTATGGACTGATGTTAAAGGAGACTTTTAATGTTTGTAATTGTTTTTACCAGTTGATACGTTCTTATGAATTAATAGAGATTGCAAGCCTTTGGGTGTTTTTCAACTAGTGCAGCCCTGAAAAAGCTGAAATTGGGAGTGGTGGAATGTGCTAGAGATACTAAACGTGTCCACTTTAGCTGCCATTGTGGGTGTAGAAAAACTAATGGTTTGGGACAGTTAAACAGTGTTGATGGATATTATTCACTAAGTAACATATAAGTTTGGTTCATTTTTTTTTCCCTAGTAAAATGATGTAGAAAGCTAGAGCAGGTATGCCCTGTTCTTTGGAAGACATATAAAAGTAAAGAATATTTTGAATATTTAGCCTTGCTTTTCAAGCAGTATGTATTAGCACCAAATTTCAAGAAGGGGCAGTAATTTGAATACTTCCTTGAAATTGAACATGAAGATATTTATTTGACCATTATGATTTTTCATTATATTATGATTTTTAGTATAATGGAGTATGTTAATAGAGATGTTATTAGATAGCTGTAATGTTCCTTATAAAATATAATTAATAACTTTATTTTAAAAACAATTTATAGACCTTTTGATCCTCAGTATTACGAAGATGAATTTGAAGATGAGGAAATGCTAGACGAAGAAGGTCGAACCAGGTTAAAATTAAAGGTACTTTTCCATGTTTTACTCATTTAGTTTTTCCTTTTCTAAAGTAAAACCTGGGGATATTCACTTGAGACTTGAGCTTTTCAGAATAATTTATGTTTTTCTTTTCATAAACAAATTGTCTTTTCAGAATATTTTTAGGAAGGAAATATATAGCTTTTTCTCTGTAAAGGTGGCACTTTTCCATCATTGTTTTCACTCTTGTATGTTTTTGATGCTTAAATTAATTAGCTTTTTCCTTCAAAGTAAGTAGCATTGTGGTTTGGTGGTTAGAATGACTACCTCCATATGTACTGTGGGTTAAGTTCTAGCAACTTCCTGCAGGAGGATGTCCTTCAGGCTCTTTGATCTATGGATAAATAAATCATATACAAAAAGAATTTATTACTAATACCTTCTGGTTACCCTTTTGACTACTAGGAGAGATTTTTATTATGCTACGTTCCTATTAATGTTTCTCTTTGATATACTTTGTCTCTCCACGGAGGGCCTCTAATCTTTAATCAAGGAGGGTGTAGTTTAAGCAGATCTTTTAAAGTTGAATTGTACCAAAGAATTAGAAGCAGTTGAACTGGGGCGCCTGGGTGGCTCAGTCGGTTGAGCGTCCGACTTCAGCTCAGGTCATGATCTCACAGCTCGTGGGTTCGAGCCCCACGTCGGGCCTTGTGCTGACAGCCTGGAGCCTGCTTCGGGTTCTGTGTCTCCCTCTCTCTCTGCCCCTAACCCATTCGCATTCTGTCTCTGTCTCTCTCAAAAATAAAAATAAACATTAAAAAAAAAAAAAAAAAAAAAGGCAGTTGAACTTACAGTACTGTCACTGGAGCTATCCTTTTTCAATTCATAAATCCAAAAGATTGCCTATGTAAATACCTCATTTTTCAGTGGATATTGCATATGCTGTTTGAATGGTAAGTTGCAGTCCGGCATTCTTAAAATTCAGGGGCTGAATTTTTACAATAATTCCATCTCTTCAAGTGTGATAAATCTACAAGCATCTAAAGAACCTTATACAAGTTATTTCTCTCCAAAATGCATTGACTTCCAGAGCTTTTCAGTGAAATTTTACCAGTCCTTTTTTTTTTTTATTTTTTTATTTTTTTATTCCTTCCTCTTAATGGAAATATAAATCAAATGAGAAAATGGAAATAGACACCAATAACTTGCTCCGGGTCGCACAATTAATAGGTATAGTTTTTAGACTGTTATTTATTTACTTACTTTGCTGTCCTTTTTCTTGCCTCTTCCCTTCCCCCATTAGCTCATCTGTTAATATTTTTCCTTTGAGATTGTGTATCTATTGATATAAGGTTAGGACTATGAATTTTTCATGCTTGTTTTAGTGCCTCTAACATTATTTTACCACTTTTCATTATTTCTCATCATTTATATAAATTAATGTGGTAGTTTGTTATTAACTCCTTATTGATTTTTTGCATTTCCCCTTCTATTAGGGTACAGCAAATACCAATATATCTATTTTCAGGCCATAGAGTGTCAGACTCCAGTATAGGCATCAAAGATTATAAATGAGTGTTTTACTCTAAAACTTTGAGGCTTAGAGTACAAAAGGTTGGTGTGTAACTATTTTTTAATGGTGTGTGATGGAAAATAACCCTGGATGCTTTCTTTTTTGCTACATTATTTTTTCAAATATTTATTCAAATTTCAGTTAGTTAACATATAGTGCAATATTGGTTTTAGGAGTAGAATTCAGTGATTCATCATTTACAAATAACACCCAGTGCTCATCACAAGTGCCCTCCATCATCCATCTAGCCCATCCGTCACCCCCCTCCCACCATCAACCCTCAGTTTGTTCGCTGTCTTATTTATTTATTTAAATTCTCTTTAAATCCAATTTAGCATATAGTATAATAATTTAAGGAATAGAATATAGTGATTGATCATTACATATAATACCCAGTACTCATATCAACAAGTGCCAAGTGCCCTCGTTAATGCCCATCACCCATTTAGCCTGTCCCCCCACCCAGTACTCCTCCAGCAACCCTTAGTTCTATTTAAGAGTCTCTTATAGTTCGCCTCCCTCCCTCTTTTTATCTTATTTTTCCTTCCCTTCCCCTGTGTTCATCTGTTTTGTTTCTTAAATTCCACATATGAGTGAAGTCATATCATATTTGGGGCACCTGGGTGGCTTAGTCAGTTAAGCGGCGGACTTCAGGTCATGATCTTGCGGTTTGTGGGTTCAAACCCCACGTTGGGCTCTGTGCTGATAGCTCAGAGTCTGGAGCCTGCTTCAGATTCTGTGTCTCCCTCTGTCTCTGCCCCTCCCTCTCTCGTGCTCTGTCTCTCTCTCTCCCTCTCTCCCTCTCTCTCTCAAAAAAAAATAAAAATTAAAAAAAAAAGGGTAAGACTCATATCTAAATATTAAAAGAAATCATATGATATTTATCTCTCTCTTATTCCACTTAGCATAATACACTCTAGTTTCATCCATGTTGCAAATGGGAAGATTTCATTCTTTTTGATTGCCAAGTAATATTCCATTTGTGTGTGTGTGTGTGTGTGTGTGTGCGCGCGCGCATGTGGGTACACCACATCTCCTGTATCCATTCATCAGTCTATGGCCATTTGGGCTCTTTCCATAATTTGGTTGTTGTTCGTTGTGCTGCTGTAAACATTCGGGTGTATGTGCCCCTTCAAATCAGCATTTTTTTTATCCTTTGGATAAATCCTTAGTAGAGCAGTTACTGGGTCGTAAAGTAGTTCTATTTTAAATTTTTTGAGGATCCTCGTACTGTTTTCCAGAGTGGCTGCACCAGTTTGCATTCCCACCAACAGTGCAAAAGTGTTCCCCTTTCTCTGCATCCTTGCCAACCTTTGTTGTTTCCTGAGTTGTTAATTTTTCCCATTCTGACAGGTATGAGGTGGTACCTCATTGTGGTTTTGATTTGTATTTCCCTGATGATGAGTGATGTTGAGCATTTTTTCATGTGTCGGTTGGCTGTCTGGCTGTCATCTTTGGAGAAGTGTCTGTTCATGTCTTTTGCCCATTTCTTCCCTGGATTAATTTGTTTTTTGGGTGTTGAGTTTGACAAGTTCTTTATAGATTTTGAATACTAAACCTTTATCTGATATGTGATTTGCAAATATCTTCTCCCATTCTGTCGGTTACCTTTTAGTTTTGGTGATTATTTTGTTCTCTTTTTAAAAGTCTCTTACCTATTTTGACTGCTGTTGAAATAAAGAGGTCATGAAACCCAGAAAAAAAAAAAGAATCTTTTGTGTTTTTTTCCCTCTCTCTCTTTCCTCTTTCCTCTTTTTTGTTTATTAAATTTCACATGTCAGAGAAATATGGTATTTGTCTTTGTCTGACTTCACTTAGCATAATACGCTCTAACTTCATCCACATCATTGCAAGTGCCAGTATTTCATTCTTTTTGATGGCTGAGTATATTCCATTGTAGATATACACATATATATATGTGTGTGTGTGTGTGTATATATATGCCACATCTTTATTCATCAGTTGATGGACATTTGGACTCTTTCCATAGTTTGGCTATTGTTGATAATGCTGCTATAAAGATCAGATAATGCTGCTAAAAAGATCAGGATGCATGTATCCCTTTGACTCTGTAATTTTGTATCTTTTGGGTAAATACCTAGTAGTGCAAATTGCTGGATCATAGCGTGCTTCTATTGTTAACTTTTAAAAAAATTTTTTTTCTGTTTATTTTTGAGAGATAGAGCATGTGTGAGTGGGGGATGGGCAGAGAGAGGGAGACAAGGATCCAAAGTGGGCTCCATGCTGACAGCAGAAAGCCCAGGAAGGGGCTTGAACTCAGGAACTGTGAGATCATGACCTGAGCCAAAGTCAGATGCTTAACCAACTGAGCCACCCAGATGCCCCTATTTTTAATTTTTTGAGGAGCCTCCATACTGTTCTCCAGAGTGGCAATACCAGTTTGAATTCCTACCAACAGTGCAAAAGGGTTCCCTGTTCTCCACATCCTTGCCAACACCTGTTGTTTCTTGTGTTGTTAATTTTAGCCATTCTTACAGATGTGAGGTGGTATCTCATTGTGGTTTTGATTTGTATTTCCCTCATGATGAGTGATGTTGAACATCTTTTCGTGTGTCTGTTAGCCATCTGGATGTCGTTTTTGGAAAAATGTCTATTCATGTCTTCTGACCATTTCTTCACTGGGTTATTTGTTTCTTGGGTGTTTGATAAGTTCTTTATAGATTTTGGATACTAACCCTTTATTTGATACATCATTTGCAGATATCTTCTCCCATTCCATGGGTGCTTTTTTAGTTTTATTGACTGCTTCCTTTGCTGTGCAGAAGCTTTTTATCTTGATGAAGTTCCAATAGTTCATTTTTGCTTTTGTTTCCCTTGCCTCCAGTGACTGTCTTAATAAGAAGTTGCTACAGCTGAGATCAAAGAGGTTGTTGCCTTTGTTCTCCTCTAGGATTTCTATGGTTTCCTGTCTCACGTTTAGGTGTTTCATTCATTTTGAATTTATTTTTGTGCATGGTTTAAGAAAGTTGGACCCTTTGTTTCTTGAGTGATGTTCTGGAAACTAGCCTGAACATTTTTAAAGAGTTGGTTGGTGGTGTAATTCTTCAAAGAACAGGAATTGGGGTGGGGTGTCTGACTGGCTTACTCGGAAGAGTGTGTGACTCTTGATTTTGGGGTTGTGGCTTTGAGCCCCGTGTTGGGTATAGAGATTACTAAAAAAAAATAACCTTAAAATAAAGAGTAAGGAACCAGGTATGGTTTATATATTTCTATGAGGTCATCCATCTTTAAAGGTATTTTACTGTGTTTTTCATCCTGATAGGGTGGGACCTAGCAGTGTATTCTATCATAGCTTCATTCTAATTTGAATCACCTTGTATAATAGAAAACATTTTTCACAATGGCTTCTCAGTTAATAATGGCCCATATATGTGTGTATGTTTTTTTGTTTGAGAGGGAGGGTAGGAATAGGGATAGATTGTTTTGTTTTTATGTCTTTATTAAGGAAAATTTTAAACACATTACAAATATAATGAGAACTGTATAATGAACTCTGATGTAACCATCACTCAGTGGTTGGACAATTTTGTTTCATCTGTATTCCGTACCCCACCTTACCCAGACTTTTAAACAATCTCAGATATGTCATTGTATTTCATTCATGAATATTGAGTTCTTTCATCAGCCCGCTTGGTAGTTGTTTTAAGTTTATTTATTTTTTAATGTTTATTTATTTTTGAAGGAGAGAGAGAGCATGAGTCGGGGAGGGGCAGAGAGAGAGGGAAACACAATTAGAAGCAGGATCTGGGCTCTGGGCTATCCCATAGAGCCTGATGCAGGGCTCAAACTCACAAGCTGCAAGATCATAACCTGAGCTGAAGTCAGACGCCCAACCGATTGAGCCACCCAGGCGCCCCAGGTTTATTTTTTTAGTAATCTCTACACCAACCTGGGGCTCGAACTCATGGCCCCAAGATCAAGGGTCGCTTGCTCTTCCCATTGAGCCAGCCAGGCACCCCCCATAGTTGTTTATATAGAGAAGAATAAAAAGGAAAGTGGAAAAACTGGAAGGGAACCATTAGGACCGTGTTGCAAAGACAGTCACAGCTAACAGTGGACATCCAGAAAGTCTAAGTGGGAATGGGAGCAGCTGCTTTTCAGGTTGATGGTGGGGGAATAGGCATAGGGAAGCATGGGCTTAGATCAGTTTTCAAAATACTGACTTCTTTTTGTTGCCATCTTGATTCATATTCTCTTTATCTTTGTGAGTATATGTTTTTAAATTTTTTCACTCTCGTTTCAGTGGCTTTCCAGGATGCAGCAGTGATAAACTACATGCATTTAATGTGCTATGATTTCCTGGTAGTCCCATTGAGTTTAATTTCAGTAGCAGTGGTTTTCATTTTAGGAAGCTCTTGAATATTTTCCACATCTGCCTGCCATTTCCCCTACATGCAATTAAGATAATGTTAGACTCTAAACCTGCTCAAAAACTAGGGTTTTAATCTTTCCAGGGTGCTGCTTTTTCCTTACCCATATTTATTTATTTTTTTTTTTTTTTAATTTTTTTTTTTTTTTCAACGTTTATTTTATTTTGGGGACAGAGAGAGACAGAGCATGAACGGGGGAGGGGCAGAGAGAGAGGGAGACACAGAATCGGAAACAGGCTCCAGGCTCTGAGCCATCAGCCCAGAGCCTGACGCGGGGCTCGAACTCACGGACCGTGAGATCGTGACCTGGCTGAAGTCGGACGCTTAACCGACTGCGCCACCCAGGCGCCCCTCCTTACCCATATTTAGGGAGCTTCTCTATTTCCCTAGGTTTTTGGTCCCATATTTATTTGGTTTTTTAGCTGTGTGAAAGAACCTGCTTTATAGAGGAAGCTTCAGGTCTAAATTGCTACCTTCTGTGGCCTCAAGTCTTTATCTCTTGTCCCGATAGCTCTTATTGTGTCTTAACACATCCAGGGTTATGACAGACTTAGCATTAGCTCAAATGCTCTGGCATTCAGTCCCCTTTGTGATTCCAGCTCTAGGAGTTGAGAAATTCACTTAAGCTAATTGTTTTTCCTGTTGATAACGTTTCCAGCATCTCTAGGTGATTAAAACAAAAGGGTTTCAATGTTGTCTGTTTTTCTGTCACTACGTGTGTATGCTTATTCTACAATTCTATGTCTCTTGAGGAGAAAGGAAGCAGAAAGTACAGTACTCTAAGGCACTTGTGTTTTAAAACAGGTAGAAAATACTATAAGATGGAGGACACGCCGGGATGAGGAAGGAAATGAAATTAAAGAAAGCAATGCTCGGATAGTCAAGTGGTCAGATGGAAGGTGAGTCCAAAACACCTAGAATGCGACTAGGAGGGATCAAACTTTAGAATAAAACTTTATTTTTTGGATACCTCGTATTAAAGAATTTCCATTGCTAAGCCTTGGCATTGCACAGAAATCCTGAGGAAATAAATAGGTAGTTGAAGGTCGAGAGGGCTGGTGAAACACATTAAAAGTAGGCCAAAGATGTGATCATCCTTGCTGGCTATAGTATGGTTGTTTGGAAATGTTAGACCAGCTCCCCTCCCCATTGCATGCTGCTCAGAATAAGATGATGTGTCAGAAAAGCTACCTTCCACTGGGAAAGTAGTAGAGGCTGAGTAAATGTCATAGTATGTTTAAAGGCTGAATAAAAGTCATAGTATGTTTTCCTTCGGAACGTACTTCGTTGGTAAACATGAAAACAACATGTTTTGCTTCTTTGTAGGTTGTTTTTCTCATCCTGGCTTCTTTACTCTTTCCTTCTGAAAGTAGCAGTTGTATCACATTTTAAGTAAAATAAAATCGTAGAATGAAAGCTTTATGACTTTAATATATGAAGTGTTTCTTCTTTTCAGCATGTCTCTGCATTTAGGCAACGAAGTGTTTGATGTTTACAAAGCTCCACTGCAGGGAGATCACAACCATCTTTTTATAAGACAAGGTACTGGTCTACAGGGACAAGCTGTTTTTAAAACCAAACTCACATTCAGGTAACTATTATCAACTACAATATTTATTACGGTAAAAGCAGTGAATATAGATATTGTCCAAATTACTTGACTCCTGATTGAATATAACCTTCTGTATAGTTCACCAAAGACCAAGGTCTGGGTCTCAGCTCTGAAGATTCAAACGCTATTTTGTCAGGTACACTAAAAGTTGCTCTTTCACAGGGAACCAAGTCATGCTAATCGAACTTACAGGAGACTCTTATGTAAATCAGAATGTTAATTTATTCCAGTGGTTACTATAGCTTCCAGGGGGTCTAGAATACTTGCTGGTCAGTGTCTTTTTTTTTTCTTTCCCCCCCAATAAAATTGATCTGGAAGACTAACTGATAACTGGAGGTTGGTAGTGTGCATGTGGTCAGAGGAAAGGCAACGAGTTGGGCGTCAAGGCTGGGGTCCTGTTCTTTAGTCTGCTGTGTCCAGACCACTCTGGGGGTATGTCCCCCATGCAGCCCAGAGTACTCAGGTCAGCTGGTGAGAGCATTCCCCTTCTTTAGACTGTGTAGGCACTACGGTGAAATGTTCGCATTTTTCTTTTCTTGATTCTAAGCAAGTCATCCTCCTTGGGTAATGTTTATCTTTAGAGAGGACACAATAATCTTGATTGTGACTTAGCTTTTTGAAAACTGCAATTGTCAAAAGTCTAGTCTTCAGAATCAGACCTATATTTCAGTTCCATTTCCGCATATGCAACCTTGTGCAATTTTCTCAACTTCTCTGCCTCAATTTCCTAATACATAAAATCATTTTCATAGAGTAGCTGTGACAGTGAAATCATATAACTTGTAAAACACAAAACACTGTGCTCAGCAAATCTCCTTGAGTTTTTGTATTTACGGATTCTGGAGGGTGATAATGCCGTGTCAAGGCTTTTTTACTCCAGCTTTTGTTTCTTACTTTCTTTTGAGATAAGAAGGTTTCAGTGAGCCACAGAATGGAGAAATTTTGGAATCCTCTCACCTGGCGTGTGCAGTTTAGTGTCCCTGCCTATTTTTCCCTAGAGGATAAGAATGGTCTCTGGTCTGTTGTTTTTGTGATGTTGATGTGACTGGCTCACAAATGTATTTGGTAAACAGGCATTTTTGTTCATTTCTTGCAGACCTCACTCTACAGACAGCGCCACACATAGGAAGATGACCCTGTCACTTGCGGACAGATGTTCAAAGACACAGAAGATTAGAATCTTACCAATGGCTGGTCGTGATCCTGAGTGCCAGCGCACTGAAATGATTAAGGTACTTTTTTGCTAAGCTCTATCCTGGGATTTTGGGTACAGGCATACCTCAGAGAGATTGCGGGTTTGGTTCCAGACCTCTGCAATAAAGCAAATCAAATCGTTTTTTTTGTTTCCTAGTGCATGTAAAAATTATGTTTACATCATATTGTAGTCTATTTGAAAACAATTTTTTCATGTTTATTTATTTTTGAGAGCGAGACAGAGACAGAGCATGAGCAGGGGAGGGGCAGAGATAGAGGGAGACACAGAATCCAAAGCAGGCTCCAGGCTCTGAGCTGACAGCACAGAGCCTGATGCGGGGCTTGAACTCACGAACTGTGAGATCATGACCTGAGCTGAAGTCGGATGCTTAACTGAGTTACCCAGTCGCCCCCACCTTTTTGAAATCTTTTTATATCATACTGTAGTCTATTAAATGTTCAATAGCATTATACCTCCAAAAATATGTAGATACCTTAACTTAAACATATTTTTTGCTAAAATATGCAAACCATCATCTAAACTTTTTAGCAAGTCATAACCACTCATCAGAGATCACCATAACAAATATAATAATGAAAAAGTTTGAAATATTGCAAGAATTACCAAAATGTGACACAGAAACACAAGGTGAGCAAATAAATGCCGTAAGAAAAATTATGCCTATAGACTTGCTCAGCACAGGGTTGCCGTAAACCTTCAAAGTGCAATAAAATGAGGTATAGCTATATATTAAGAATAGTATTTCCCAAAACTTTGTTTCTCATCTCTTCTTTGAGTACCTTTTTTTTCTTTCCAGCTGACATGAACAGGAAGCTGGATCACTTTCCTAAGCATTTGGCAAACAAGAGTGATGTGGTGATGGTCATAAAACAGACACGAGGGTTTGGGTTTTCTCTGACCAGGTCCTCAGGGTTTAGTAACAAACTGATCACTGAAAGGATCTGAACTTTTGCATATAATTTCAAAGATTATTTAGTGAATCGATGTCAAAAGTTAGTGGAAATGCCAGAGATGTAGTCTAAAATAGAATAATAATAGACGAGAAGTTTAAGTGGGAATATGCCTCAAGGAGAATCAAGCAGAATAGCTGGTGGTTTTTAAGGTCTGTTTATAATGTTGTACCTACTAGGTTTTCAAATCCAATTAGCTACAAAGTCAATTCTGGGGCATTGTTTGTAAATGATGGGAGTATAATGCTTGTATCAACCCCTGTGGCCTTTTGTGCAGCACTTGCTTTAAGAAGCCGAATGCAGCAGTATAGTTTCATGCTTTCTCCTCTCTATCTTCTCTGATATCTGCTAGATCTCTCCCATTGCCCTTCCTGCTTGGTGTGGTTTTGTTCCTTGGTGCACCAGGGCACAGTGAGGCTAAGACACTCTGGTTGCCTCAGGGCCTTTCTTACCGATCTCATTATCAGACTCCTGTCAGACTCTGCTGATGATCTGGCCCTGGGCCCCTTATATTTTGTTCAAGGAGGCTGGTTAACTAAACCAGATTCATAGCAGTGCCTAACCTAATGGGGTGTAGGTACACTGGCTTTGGGGCCTGACTTCTTGCTCCACTACCCCACCTTTTCTGCTCAAGCCAACGCAGCTGGAGGAACCTTCAGACTCTAGTCTCAGCATGATTGGAAGAGCCCTCTGGATTACCTTACAAGATCCCCCCCCTAACCGTCTTCCACTTCCCCAGTTTCCATGAAAATGCACAAGGAATGAACTGGTTGGTTCTTAGTCGCTGTTATACTGAATACAATAGTACAACCTTAATGAAAAATTTGCTGCATAGAATGTTTACCAACGTATAGTTGTATGCAGTAACATAGAGCAATTAAATTAGAAATTCAAAGAAATGCCATAATCTCTCATATTGTGTCTCTGTCTTGTGAACACCAGTGTGTGGATCGCCAGGCAGAGAAGGGTGTGAAGGGTGTGAAAGTTCTACTTTGGGGCTCAGGGACCCTCCCCTGCCAGTACCTCCCCATCCTGTCATCAGGAGCGACGGGGAGCTCTCTGGGGTGAGGGGCCCTGACAGGAATATCTGAGCACCGTTGTACTTTGATGGAGCCTGAGCAAGTTGGGTTGTCTGTCTCAGGGATTAACAGAAACGGCCGCCCTCAGGCGTCCACTGGGCAAGGATGAGGTTCTTCAGGCTGGTTGCTGCTCTCCAGACTCTGACTGACGGGCAGCACAAGGGGACGCTGCAGCTCCCAGGGCCGTGCCTGTGCCAGTTCTGATCGGCCGCTGGTGCGAGAGAGCCCTCAGCCTCTTCACCCTGTGTTACCTTCACGCCTTAGAACTAAAGGGAGTGATCGCTGTGTGGTAACAGGTGTAGAATGGAGACAACTAGGTGTTATCCTGGGCTGGGCATTCACATATTCTTTAGAGTAAAAGTAGTTTCAGGTGGGCAGTAAACTAGTTCATTTTTCAAAGTTCACTATTTTATTTGCTTCTTTACAGAAAGAAGAAGAACGTTTGAGGGCTTCTATTCGTAGGGAGTCTCAGCAGCGCCGAATGAGAGAGAAGCAGCACCAGCGGGGACTGAGTGCTAGTTACCTAGAACCTGATCGATATGACGAGGAGGAGGAAGGCGAGGAGTCCATCAGCTTGGCTGCCATTAAAAACCGATATAAAGGGGGCATTCGAGGTGAGTGTGCAGAAGTTAAATTTCATAGTTTCAGGGTTCAGGAACTTATCTTTGCATTTGGCCTACTCTGAATGCCCAGTCACTGGACATTTCATCTTTAAGGAATCCGTGGAATGAGTGATACATTTCAAGAGTTATTGAACTAGACATTGCAGAATTCTTCCAGGTGAACCTGAAGGGGTGGGAACTGCTGCCTCATTCTTACTGAAGGAACAGAAACCTTGAGAGGTCGAGTAACTTGCCCAAAGATGCATAGTTAGTAAGTGGACGGTTCTTGAACCAGGCTCATCTGACTTCTGAGGCATCTGTCTCAGTCCCAGTACTGCATCCAGGGATTTCCTCACAGCCCGCGGCAAGGCAAGCTGCTGGAAAGCAGACTGAACCCGAGGTAGAAGACTTGTCCTGGGTTCCCGACCTGAGCCGGCTCTAGTCTCGCTTCTGCCACTCTTCTGTTGGATTGATGACTTCTCAAAAGTTACAATACCTACCTTCTATTAACCTCATTAGGAAAAAGCCAACCTATTAATAATAGTATTTACAATAGGAGGCTTTGAGAATTGAATGATGTAATACATATACAGTACTTTGCCCAGCACCTGGCACATTCAAGTACTAAAGAAATGAAACCTAAAACCATTGTTGTTATTCTTACTAGTCGTCAGCTTTAGGCAAATGACTTCATATCTCTGAATATCGTGTTCCCTTTCTGTAAAATGAGACCCTAATCCCCCCTAGGTCAGCCTGAGAGAGCTTTGGGAACCACTGTACAATGTAAGATACACCGTGGGTGACCATGCATCCTAGTTTTGTCCTTATTGAGTGACAGATTTTAAGAGCACTAAAATTTCCCCTCTGTCATCCTATAAAACACCTTTTTCCTTTCCTTGCAGTGACTGCATTTGTTCTGGTGAGCTATTTCATCCTTCTTTCCTACCTATTATTTTGGGACTACAGTACAGAGGCGATTTTTTTGTTAGTGCTAATTTCCCACAAAAAAAGATTAGTTACAGAAATAAACCACATGAATACTAAATAAAAACAAAAAAATCGAGGATGCTTTCAGTTCACGAGAGATTGAAAACCTACCTGACAAGTTCATTAGCATTCAGTTCCGTTCAGGCTCTGGGTTCTCAGACAAGGGGGTTGGTCTAAAGTCAGCTGTTCTTGATTCCATCCTGAGGTTCACCTGGGCTGGGGCATTAGCACAGACTGTTACTCCTCTCCATCTCCCTTTGAAACGGCCATCTGGCAACAAATGGTCTTCTCAGGACCGGGAGTCCATCCCTTGATTTGATTTTCAAAGCTTATTTTGGAATTTTTAGTTATCTCCCAGGAAAGAATGACTCAGGCGTCCATAGGTTATTCTGGAAGAATAATAGTGTTTGTGTCTTTAGTGACCTTGCACACAGCTTTTTTATTTTTTTTATTTTTTTATTTTTTTTAAAAATTTTTTTTTAACGTTTATTTTTGAGACAGAGAGAGACAGAGCGTGAACAGGGGAGGGGCAGAGAGAGAGGGAGACACAGAATCTGAAACAGGCTCCAGGCTCTGAGCAGTCAGCACAGAGCCCGACGCGGGGCTTGAACTCACGGACCGTGAGATCATGACCTAAGCCGAAGTCAGACGCTCAACCGACCGAGCCACCCAGGCGCCCCACACACAGCTTTTTTAATATTTAATAGTGGCCATTCTTGTATTATGAGAGGGTAGGTGCTTCATTTCAACATATTAAATCTTACATTTATTTTTAAATCCAAAAAATTTTAATGATTTGTTTCTTGCAAAAATATACAGAAGGAATGAAAGATATTCATCAGAAGAATTCAGAAATGAACAAATCACTGTCTGAAAATCACTCACAAATCATTCCTTTGCTTTCAGAGGAACGAGCCAGAATCTATTCATCAGACAGTGATGAGGGATCAGAAGAAGACAAGGCTCAAAGATTACTCAAAGCAAAAAAACTGACCAGTGATGAGGTAAAACCAAATTTGTTCAATTGTAGGGCGTTACCCTGTATGCTTGAGTCCACTACTGGAATGAAGAAGAACTCACAGCCCAGAAACACAGACAGATGTGTCTGTACACTTCACTGAGAAATAAATGTAGTGACAGGACCAGGAGTGACCCAGAGGGTCTGAGCCCTGTGATCAGGTGCGTGTTGGAAGGTTGCTCAGAGAGGAAGACCCCTCGCTGATGTTGAAGAAAGTGTTAGCTTGTGGGGCACATCAGCCAGGCGGGCATTTTAGGTGGATGAAAAGGCCTGTGAGAAAGTGTGCGGGGCCCTGAGATGGCAAGGCTTGACTAGAAACTAGATATCATTCAGTGTGGGTAGATCAGAAGGTTTATTTATCTCTTCTTTCTTTTGTCTATTTTCAATACATTTTTAAAAATTTTAATTTTTTAATTTACATCCAAGTTAGTTAGCATATACTGCAACAATGATTTCAGGAGTAGATTCCTTAATTCCTCTTACCCATTTAGCCCATCCCCCCTCCCACAACCCCTCCAGTAACCCTCTGTTTGTTCTCCATATTTAAGAGTCTCATGTTTTGTCCCTTCCCTGTTTTTATATTATTTTTGCTTCCCTTTCCTTATGTTCATCTGTTTTGTATCTTAAAGTCCTCATGAGTGAAGTCATATGATATTTGTTTTTCTCTAATTTCACTTAGCATAATATCTTCTAGTTCCATCCATGTAGCTGCAGATAGCAAGATTTCATTCTTCGTGATTGCCGAGTAATACTCCATTGTATATATATACCACATCTTCTTTATCCATTCATCCATCGATGGGCATTTGGGCTCTTTCCATACTTTGGCTATTGTTGATAGTGCTGCTATAAACATGGGGGTGCATGTGTCCCTTCGAAACAGCACACCTGTATTCCTTGGATAAATACTTAGTAGTGCAGTTGTTGGGTCATAGAGTAGTTCTATTTTTAATTTTTTGAGGAACCTCCATACTGTTTTCCAGAGTGGCTGCACCAGTTTGCATTCCCACCAGCAGTGCAAAAGAGATCTTCTTTCTCTGCATCCTCGCCAACATCTGTTGTTGCCTGAGTTGTTAATGTTAGCCATTCAGACAGGTGTGAGGTGGTATCTCATTGTGGTTTTGGTTTGTATTTCCCTGATGATGAGTGATGTTGAGCATTTTTTCATGTGTTGGTTGGCCATCTGGCTATCATCTTTGAAGAAGTGTCTATTCATGTCTTTTGCCCGTTTCTTCACTGGATTATTTGTGCTTTGGGTGTTGAGTTTGACAAGTTCTTTATCAATTTTGGATATTAACCCTTTATCTGATATGTCATTTGCGAATATCTTCTCCCATTCTGTCAGTTACCTTTTTGTTTTGCTGAGTGTTTCCTTTGCTGTGCAGAAGCTTTTTGTTTTGATGAGGTCTCAATAGTTCACTTTTGCTTTTGTTTCTCTTGCGTCTGAAGACGTGTTGAGTAAGAAGTTGCTGTGGCCAAGGTCAAAGAGGTTTTTGCCTGTTTTCTTCTCAAGGATTTTGATGGCTTCCTGTCCTACATTTAGGTCTTTCACCCATTTTGAGTTTACTTTTGTGTATGGTGTAAGAAGGTAGTTTAGGTAGGGGCGCCTGGGTGGCTCAGTCAGTTGAGCATCCAATTTCAGCTCAGGTCATGATCTCGCGGCCTGTGAGTTGAAGCCCCACATTGGGCTCTGTGCTGACAGCTCGGAGCCTGGAGCCTGCTTCAGATTCTGTGTCTCCATCTCTCTCCCTCCCCTGCTCATGCTCTGTCTCTCTCTCTCTCTCTCTCTGTCAAAAATAAATATTTTTAAAAATTAAAAAAAAAAAAAAGAAAGTGGTTTAGGTTTATTTTTCTGCATGTCGCTGTCCAGTTTTCTCAGCACCACACGCTGAAGAGACTGTCTTTATTCCATTGGGTATTCTCTTTTGCTTTGTCAAAGATTAGTTGGCTATACATTTTTTTTAATTAATGGAAACAGTTCTTATGGCAGGAAAACCTCTTTTCTTTTTCTTTAGATGAAGTACTATTTGAATAGTATTGAATAGTTCAATAAATTAAATTTCTATTGAAATAATAATTATTCCAAAGTAATTTTAAAATATCTTAATTCATACTTTTTTTTTTTAATTTTTTTTTTAACGTTTATTTATTTTTGAGACAGAGAGAGACAGAGCATGAACGGGGGAGGGGCAGAGAGAGAGGGAGACACAGAATCGGAAGCAGGCTCCAGGCTCTGAGCCATCAGCCCAGAGCCCAATGCGGGGCTCAAACTCACGGACCGTGAGATCGTGACCTGAGCTGAAGTCGGAGGCTTAACCGACTGAGCCACCCAGGCGCCCCTCTTAATTCATACTTTTAGCAGTAACCTTTTCAAATTGTAAGAGTACAGGTGCTGAAAATTTTAAGTCTTTTTTTGAGATATAAGTGACATATAACATTAGTTTTAGGTATTGTACAATATAGTGATTCAATCAGTATACGTATGTATTGCAAAATGTTCACCACAGTAAGTTTAGTTAACATTCATTACCACACATAGTTAACAAATTTTTGTTCTTGTGATGAGAACTTTTAAGGTCTGTGCTTTTAGCAACTCTCAAATATATAATACTGCATTGTTAAGTAGAGTCACCATGCTGTACATTCCATCCCCAGGACTTCTTTTAGCTGAGCCTTTTTAGATCTTTATCATTGGTGTTTTTGAATTGTACTGAGGTATCTATTTGGTTTTTACTTTTTCTTTTTCCTTTTTTTTTTTTTTTAAGTGTATTTATTTTGAGAGAGAGAGAGAAGGGCAGAGGCAGAGAGAGAGAGAATCCCAAGCAGGCTCTGTTGACAGCATGGACCCAACTGCTGGTTCAACTTCACTAACTGTGAGATCATGACCTGAGCCAAAATTGAGAGTTGGATGCTGAATTGACTGGACCACCCAGGGGCCCCTCCTTTTATTTTTCTGATTGGGATTTGTTCTGAATGTGAATTCATCATCAGTACTGAAAATTTCTCAGTCATCAATTCTTCTGTACTTTTCTTGCTGTCCTTTCTTTCTGAAGCCCTGATTAAATGCATTGTTTAAATTAAATTAAATGCATTTAAATTAAATTAAATGCATGTTACTCCTGTGTCCTCCACAACCCTCAAACCATCTTTCATGTTTCCCGTGTCTTCGTCTCTGCACTCTGGGGCATCTCTTCAGAGCTGCCTTCTAGTTCACTACATCTCAAGTTGTTAATCTCTGTCACTGAGGTTTTAATTTAGTTGTTTTAGTTTTCATCTGTAGAAGTTTAGTGTCTTTCTCAAATTGACTGTTGTAAAAACTCCTTCCCCAACTCGTATTTCCAATTTCTCCTTTTTATGTCTTAAAATGTTTTAAAGCTGTATGTAGTCTTTTATGTCTGATAATTCCAGTGTCTGAAATCTTTTGTATGTAATTTTATTGCCTATTTTCTGGCTCTATTTCTTGATGACTGACTTCTCTCACGTATTCTGTGATTAAATGATTGATTTACTTAGCTCAGCTCGATGGGAATTTTGGGTCCTAGATTGATGGGTTCCTACAAAGATGATTTAGATTTGCCTCTTCCAGGTGCATTGAGTATCAGCTACCTGGGATCACTTTAACCTATACTCTTGGAACTAGGTCTTTTTAGATTACCTGAAAGTACTAATTCTGACTTCATGTTATGAATTTTCTTAGAATCAGTTAATTAATTTTTCCATTTATTTTTTAATAATGACAGATATTATGTGATGGGATCATTCTGTGAAAGCAGCTTTCTCATACTACTTGGGTCTAGGTTATTTTTTTTCCTCCAAAATCCTGTTCATTCTTCAAAGAATTCAATTACATATAACCTTGTGAAAATTGAGAATGCCAGGTTTTTCTTTTATTTTTTTATGTTATTACTTTTTTAATGTTTGTTTATTCTTGAGAGACAGCACAAGGTGGGGGAGGGGCAGAGAGAGAGGGAGACACAGAATCCGAAGCAGGCTCCAGACTCCTAGCTGTCAGCACATAGCCTGATGCAGGGCTCGAACTCATGACCTGTGAGATCATGACCTGAGCCGAAGTTGGATGCTTAACTGACTGAGCTACCCAGGCACCTCTAGATAGAGGATCTTAATGATGCTTTTCCAGTGTGTTGCATTGTTGGCAAACGGGAATCCTCATCTAAGCAGATGCTGTTTTATTTCCTCGCAAGCAGAAACTGTGAACGAAAATTGAGAATTGCCATGGAACTTCTGTTTATTTCTAGTATTCTCAGAAATGAGATTATTAAATGTGATCCATGAAATAGCCTTCTTTTAGGCTGGAAAAACCTGTAACTGCCTGACTTAAAAATGCCTCTTGTGAATGCCTCCTGGCTGGCTGTTATAGGAACTGCCCTCTACCTCGTCCACATACTCTCTGTTAGGTGTCTTCCTATATCCCTCCCTTCCCCTTTTGTGACAACAAATTATTTCCTCTGCCTGGACCTCCCATCCCCTGGCCACTTTGTCCTCACTACCCCAGCTCAAGTTCTGGCTGTGGATTACAGTCAGGGAGAGGAGTAAGGCTCACACGTGCTCTAGGTCCCTCTCCCTGTTTGCGCACCAAACCCCATCCCGATGCCATGAGCCTGGGTGTGTCTTTGAAATGCAGGGGGATCTGCAGATTCTAAGTTCGCAGGGAACTGCCATTATCAGCAGAGGATATGGGGGAGAGGGCATGAGTCTGGATTGGAATGAACTGGACTATAGAATCTTGGCCACTTCCACGGCCTTGAACAAGTCATCGCATGTTTCTGCATTTGTTCCCTCATCTCTGCAATGGGATTTATATTTGCTGCTTGCACGGTTGTTGCAAGACCATAACATACGAAAGTGGATAGCACAGTGACATGTAGTATTTGAATAGGAAACATTAGTTTCCTTCCCCAACAGGGTCAGAGTTACAAAAAAAGAGAAAAATAGCTTTTTCCCCTCCCTTATTTTTGGAAGTGGTTACAACTTGAGAAAACCTAAATAACTTGAAAGGTAGAAAAATGGGTAAGAGGAGAACCTGTGGAAAAGGGACAAACCCAAGTGGAAAGAAACACAAAGACAGTGGAAGAGAAAGGATCACAGCCTGTTCTTAGCCTTCTCTTCAGATGGAGCAGGTGACCTGCTGAGAAGGATTAGAGTATGGTACCCAGTGGTCTGGTTCCTCTCCCTGCTTCTCTCATGGAACCTTCATTCTCCACATTGGCATCCCTGCCTTTCCTGTTAGAGGCCCTTGCCCTCTGTCTATGGGACCCTAGGTGACTTGGAACAGCATAGCCCCAGCTGCCTCTCTTTTGTAGGATTTCCTGTGATTGGGATTAGGAGTATATTTTCCCAGAAGCCTTTGACATTCTTGGTGTTGGTCTCATACTTTCAGACACTTTTTTTTTTTTTAATTTTAATTTAATTTATTTTTTTAATTTACATCCAAGTTAGCATATAGTGCAACAATGATTTCAGGAGTAGATTCCTTAATGCCTCTTACCCATTTAGCCCATCCCCCCCTCCCAGTAACCCTCTGTTTGTTCTCCATATTTAAGAGTCTCTTATGTTTTTGTCCCCCTCCCTGTTTTTATATTATTTTTGCTTCCCTTCCTTTATGTTTATCTGTTTTGTATCTTAAAGTCCTCATATGAGTGAAGTCATATGATACTTGTCTTTCTCTGACTAATTTCACTTAGCATAATACCCTCTAGTTCCATCCACATAGTTGCAAATGGCAAGATTTCATTCTTTTGGATTGCCGGGTAATACTCCATTGTGTGTGTGTGTGTGTGTGTGTATGTATGTGTATACACACACACACACACACACACACACACACCACATCTTCTTTATCCATTCATCGATCTATGGACATTTGGGCTCTTTCCATACTTTGGCTATTGTTGATAGTGTTGCTATAAACATTGGGGTGCATGTTTCTCTTCGAAACAGCACACCTGTGTCCCTTTGATAAATACCTAGTAGTGCAGTTGTTGGGTCATAGAGTAGTTCTATTTTTAATTTTTTGAGGAACCTCCATACTGTTTTCCAGAGTGGCTGCACCAGCTTGCATTCCCATCAACAATGCAAAAGAGATCCTCTTTCTCTGCATCCTCGCCAACATCTGTTGTTGCCTGAGTTGTTAATGTTAGCCGTTCAGACAGGTGTGAGGTGGTATCTCGTTGTGGTTTTGATTTATATTTCCTGGATGATGAGTGATATTGAGCATTTTTGTGTGTGCGTGTCGGTTGGCCATCTGGATGTCTTCCTTGGAGAAGTATCTATTCATGTCTTTTGCCCATTTCTTCACTGGGTTATTTGTTTTTTGGGTGTTGAGTTTGATAAGTTCTTTATTGATTTTGGATATTAACCCTTTATCTGATAGGTCGTTTGCGAATATCTTCTCCCATTCTGTCGGTTGCCTTTTTGTTTTGCTGAGTGTTTCCTTTGCTGTGCAGAAGCTTTTTATTTTGATGAAGTCTCAATAGTTCACTTTTGCTTTTGTTTCTCTTGCGTCTGAAGACGTGTTGAGTAAGAAGTTGCTGTGGCCAAGGTCAAAGAGGTTTTGCCTGCTTTCCTCCTCAAGGATTTTGATGGCTTCCTATCTTACATTTAGGACTTTCATCCATTTTGAGTTTATTTTTGTGTATGGTGTAAGAAAGTGGTCCAGGTTCATTCTTCTGCATGTCACTGTCCAGTTTTCCCAGCACCACTTGCTGAAGAGACTGTCTTTATTCCGTTGAATAGTCTTTCCTATTTTGTCAAAGATGAGTTGGCCCTATGTTTGTGGGTCCATTTCTGGGTTCTCTATTCTGTTCCATTGATCTGAGTGTCTGTTCTTGTGCCAGTACCATACTTCCTTGATTACAGCTTAGTAATACAGTTGAAGTCTGTAAGATACTCTTATTTATGTATATTCTTAGGTATGTTTTTGGTTAAACTCTGAGAGCTGGTTTATTAGTGTGAAAAAAATAAGCCTTAAAAACACTTAGTAATCGTAATTAGTCTTAAAGATAAATTGTTCGAAGACAGCTCCTTCAAAACCATGGGCAGCCTGTTGTGTCTGTATGGACTTGCACTTACAGCTGTGGCAGCAAACCTCGTTTCAGTGTGACAAGAGTAGTTTTGTCATTTGTTGCGTGTATACATGGCGCAGCGGTTTTCTGTAGCTCGGTTCAGTGTGGCAGAGTCCCACGTGTTTACCATTCACTGGCCTTTCGCAACCTCAGCCTCAGAATATTCACTCTGTTTCATCTTTGAGGAAGCTAGTTAAGCAATTCTGGAGTGTCATATTCTGGATAATTTAGCTATTGATATATTTGAACTCTATCTGTAAAAATTGTTTTTAGATAACTTCGTGAATTGTTTCTATTAGAACATCATATGTGATTTTTAAATTTTTTTTTTTAATTTACTTTTTTTAAGTTTATTTATTTTGAGAGAGCACATGCAAGCAGGATAGGGGCAGAAAGAGGGAGAGAGAGTGCACTCGAGGGAGGGACAGAGAGAGAGGGAGAGAGAGAATCCCAAGCAGGTTTTTCACTGTTGGCACAGAGCCCAACGCAAGGCTCGATCCCACAAACCGTGAGATCCTGACCTGAGCCGAAATCCAGAGTCGAACACTTAACCTACTGAGCCACCCAGGTGTCCCAGCATTGTACATGATTTTAAGTAATGCAAACTTGTGTAATAAGCTTTTAATTCAAATATTTTTAAAAAACCTTTATGATGTGAGTTTTTAGTATATGCAAAACAAATCATTAGTTTACAAAATTGATGGTCATTAAAATACTGAATTTTAGGTAATGAAGAGGTGAACTGCTGAGGAAGCAGAGAAAAGTTTAATCACCAGATCATTGTAAAAATATACAACAGGACAAGTGGCTATACAGGCAGACTTCTTTGGGAGAGCCTTGATCCTTTCCAGGGCAAACCTAGTTTCCAGTTTTCTGCATGCCCTTCTCCATGTACAAGGCCTTCCTTCCAAGGGATTGGTGATAATTGCTTAGCTCTTCCTTACAGCCCTGAAGTTGGGTTATTTTATAGTTACTTTGTAATTAATGCCGGTTAGTTGTCATTTTTGAATGCTTCTAGTACTTAGTAGATTTGAAAACTGGCCATGACCTTCACCACTGGCTTTATGCATCTGGTGAGTGTTCTTATTCTAAAAATTGTTCTGTTTTGTGTTTTCAGAGGATCATTCAGTTCAGAGCTACTTTTGACAAACCTTGTAAATATTCTCTATTGACTACTAGATTTTTAAAAATTTTCTTTGTGTAGGAAGGGGAACCTTCTGGAAAGAGAAAAGCAGAAGATGATGATAAAGCAAATAAAAAGCATAAGAAGTACGTGATCAGTGATGAAGAGGAAGAAGATGATGATTGAGGAAAAATGTGAAAACATTTTATGTATTTTTTGTACAGTTTATTAAATATGATGTAAACATGAGTTATTTTGATTGAAATGAATTGATTTGCTTTTGTGTAATTTTAATTGTAATAAAAAAAAATTTTTAAAGCCAGTCTCTGCTCAGGAAATCTACTTTTCTGAAAGTGAGTTGATTTTTGTATAAGCTTCACATGAGGCCTGAGGTTTCAGTGAACTCCTGCTGCTCTTTTCTTCTCCACCCCCTCATGAAGAAGCGTCCTGTTCAGGGCCAGGTGAGGCAAGTGAGGCATGCTTATGGGGTGCAGAGTTTTAAAGGCACGGAAAGAGCCTCTGTGATTGTTCGAGTTTGCGGGCTTCTCTAACACAGTACCACAAACTGGGTAGCTTAAAACTGCAAAAATGTGTTCTTTTACAGTTCTGAAGCCTAGAAATCCTAAGTCAAAATATTGACAGGGCCAGCCTTCATCTAAAGGCTCTAGGGAAGAATCTTCCTTCCTTTGTCCCAGCTTCTGGGGGCTCCTGGCAGTCCCTGGCATTTGGCAGTGTAACTCCAGTCTTTCCTTGGTCTTCACATGGCACATTTCCCCTTGTGTTTGTTCTGTGTCTCTGTATGTGTCCAGGTCTTCCTCTCCTTATAAGGATACCAGTCAGTGGGTTTAGGACCAACCCCAAGTCAGTGAACTTCGTCTTAACTAACTATATCTGCAAAGACCCTATTGCCACATAAACTCACATTGGGAAGTTCTGGGTAGATATGAACTTTGTGGGGATTGGGCGGGGGGAATCCCTGTTCAGCCCACTATAGTAATCAAAATAAATAATATCGTGATACAACATTTAAAAAAATTGGAACTAAGGCAAAATCCATGATGAACAAGATGTCATTTTTGTAAACAGCATCTGATGACTGGAATTAAGGTAAGGCAAGTGAAACGAGTTGCACAAGTACAGAGCTGGATGGATCCTCGCTTTACTTAAAATTTTAATATTTTCATGGGTTTTTCACATGGAGTTTTAAAAACATTGTGCTGCAGTTTAACTTGATGACTGAGATTCTGGCACCCTTTTTTCACCCACGGTGAATGTGTCACTTGTTGCATCCCTGTCCTGGCCCTCGTTTGTCACAGCATGATGCTTGGGATCCAAAGACAAGCACCCAAGAGAGGGAACCAGGGACAAGCTGTATTACCTTTTTTAGGTTTTGTGGCTAGAATGGAAAGTCACATTGAAGTCCAACACATTCTGTTCATTACAAGTGAGTCACTAATCAGAGGGAAATTTGAGTCGATGGAATGGCAAGGAATTTGCAGGTATGTTTTAAATTTAGCACGCACATATGTCTTTTCTGTGGTGTTCTTCTACATACACTGATCTTTCACTTATGAATGGATTCCACCCTACTTCTCGTGCTGTTGGTACAATCTGGGCGTGGTGGCTGTGGGAGGCTTATCCCGAAATCGGACCATAGAAAAGTGACATTGAAAGAGAAGGTCCTAAATCACCATTGTGCCACTTTCCTAACACCAAAACCTTCAGTCTCGTGCTGTTTCTTGTCTTATCAAGTTGAAACTTGTATGCCTGGGTTTTTTTTTAAGGTACTTATTTGGGAGAACAAGTGAGCAGGGGAGGGGCAGAAAGAGGGGAAGAGAATCCCAGGCAGGATCCAAGCCGTCAGCACAGAGCCCAACATGGGGCTTAATTGCATGAACCGAAAGATCACAACCTGAGCCAAAACCAAGTGTCAGGCACTCAATGGACTGAGCCACTCAGGCGCCCCTACTTTTTTTTTTTTTTTTTTTAAACTAGTAGGCATGTGGGTCCGTTATTATGCTCTTATCTTGCAAGCTTAGTGATGCTGGGACCAAGTTTCTGTAATCACATTTCATCTTTGCCAGTTGCCCCCTGTTAGGGGGCGCTGGAGGGAGACTGGAAGACTGGATAACAAATAAGAGATTGCTCCTTCCTGTTTGTTTATGGAATTTTCTAGAGGCTTCCTGTCAAGTTGCAGCTTTCCTAAGAGGCCCACAAACACTTCAGTCTCAGCAGAAGCAGTTCCTTCCCACAGCAGCTCTGTCCAATTTGCAGCTTTACCAACACTTGGAGAGCCAGCTTTATTGTACCTGCCCCTCCCAGAGGCATTAGTGCCAGCTGGACACTTTTCTTCCTCAGGTATGAGTTTCAGCTCCATACTGTAAGTTTTTAAGTTTAATAATTTCACCTCTTCTCTTTGTTCCCTCATTTCCAAAAGTGCTAACCTAAGTACAATTTAAAAAAATTTTTTTAATGTTTATTTTTGAGGAAGACAACAAGCAGGGGAGAGGCAGAGAGAGATGAGGGCACACAATCTGAAGCAGTCTCCAGCTCTGAGCTGTTAGCACAGAGCCCGATGCGGGGCCCGAACTCATGAACTGTGAGATCATGACCTGAGCTGAAGTTGGACGCTCAACCGACTGAACCACCCAGGCGCCCCAGTACAATTTTTAAAAAATTCTGTATAGATAACTGGTGTGTTTTCTCTTGCCCCACTTGGACCTGACTGGGTAGTCCAGGAAACAAATCCTCAAAGAAGCGATTGGTAGGTTAGTTTGGGTTTAAATGCAGGTCTGAGCTTCTCACCGACAGGCAATGGGATTGCTGGTAATCCATGATGTGGTGGCATGATGAATCAGATAATCTCCTATGTTTGAGGGCTTTAATGGCTGCTACACTTTGTTAGGCAGTAGTGATGATTATTTGGGCTGTGGTGTGGCATGGATGCTTCTGAGTGCTCTGGAGGACTTACAGAAGAAAATTACAAGCTTAGGTCTTTAAATATTCAGCTCAGGTCATGGTCAGAGAACCAGTGAGTTCATTACAGCCCTGAAAGAATCTTCTATCTCATAATCAGAAAGCCGAGGTAGCAGGATGTTAGACAACATTTAATTGTGCAATTGCAGAATTAAAACATTAATTGAATCCACAGCTTCTTGATATCTCTCATGTGAAAGGACATTGGATAGAGAAAGAAACTAGGAGCGGGGTGTCTGTTTAGATGAAGCTGAAAAGCTCGATTTCCTCGTCACTCTGAGAACTCCCTTGCTTTTGAGAAGTTTGCTTCCCTAGGTCTGAAGAAACTGATCTTTCCTTGCTTGAAAATGTTGTAATAATGTCACCTGGGGCAGTTTGTATTCTCCTCAAGGCTCACCCTTTGCATGCTGTCTGACCCACTTGTTACCAGCAGACCCAGCGCTACGACCTCCTCAGACTCTGACGAAGAAAGCACGAACTCCCAAATGAGGAAGAACTAGCTTCCCAAAAGAACGGCAAGATTTTGCTGATACAGGGAGAAGCCTAGGGAATATGTGTGGAAGTATATTCTAAGAATGTGAGATGAAGGACAGACTATAACACTAGCATGGGCCAAACTGGTTTGGGTACACTTAGGTACTCTGGATTTGATGCGTTAGCGCATATAGCACATAGTGAGACACGGCTCTGTAGCTGGTTGGTTAACTAAAACAAACTCACTGGTGACCTACTTGCAATAAAGCTTCCCTGGTATTATGTGGAGGGAATCCAAAGGCTTAGGGAGATGAGTGTTGGATTAGACATACCTTGTGTTACCTGCATACCATGCCTCACCTTCTCCAATTCTATCCCCTGAGAAGGCCAGATTAAAATAATAAACATTTAATATTTCACCATTTCTGAGGGTCATGATTGGTTTAGCAGGGTCGTTGTGGCTCAGGGTCTGTGATGAGGTTGCAATCAAGACATTGGCCGAGAACACACTATCTAAAGGCTTGCCTGGAACTGAAGGATCTGTTTCCAACATGGTTCACTCTTGTGCTGTTGGCAGGAGGCCTCAGTTTGTTGCCACGTGAGCCTCTCCGTAGCAGCTTGAGTGTCCTCATGGCAGCTGGCTTCCTCTAGAGTGGGTGACCTAGAGCAGGAGAGAAAGAGCAAGGCAGAAAAGCCACAATGTCGTGCCCTAGCCTTGGAAGTGAGGTTGTATTCTATCGATCGGATAGACCAGCCATGGTACGTGTTGGAGGAGACTATGCAAGGGCAGGAATACCAGAGGCAGGAACCACCAGAAAGTATCTTGAAAGCTGGCTGTCATAGCAGCTTTGCCTTCCACCAACCAACTTGGCCACCTTCCCTATCCAGAG
The DNA here is from genome assembly GCF_046562875.1 of Panthera onca. Lineage (NCBI taxonomy): Eukaryota > Metazoa > Chordata > Mammalia > Carnivora > Felidae > Panthera > Panthera onca. The sequence continues at coordinate 52,188,455 of NC_138344.1, forward strand.
ACACTTGACGGGCTCCTGAGGGCTAGGCTCAGGGAACCAGTCTGAGGTTGGTTGAGTGGAGAGGAGATTTGGTTTATGAATCTTGGGAAAACGTCAAAGTGATGGGGTAAGAGCGTGTGAAAAACTTCAGTCAGAGAAATTAATGCTGTACATTTTCTCCCAACACTGAAAGTTATAGTAGGACCATGGATCTGTTTGGAGACATAGGTGACATTTCTTCAGACAGCGATGGGGACAATGAACAATCCATTCCAGGGCAGCCTCATGTAAGTACACTCAGTAACCTCAACAGGTCCCAGTGTTCAAAGTTAAACAAGCTTCAAAGCCTGATGGGTCTGACTCCTATGGGGAGAGGACATTGATAATTGAGTAGCAGTCTGAAACATCTGATAAATGGGTGACTTTCTCAGCTGTGTTGGGAATTTGTGGATATTAGAAGGCACCGAAGGAACTGCTCAGAAGAGGTTGATGCTAAACTTTAGGGGCTAAACTCTGAAAACTCATAATTTGAAAACCTTTGGCTTAAGTTTTTCTGAACCCAAACCTGTGCCAAAAAGCATGTGCTATTTGACTTCTCTGATTTTCTTTCTTTCTTTCTTTCTTTCTTTCTTTCTTTCTTTCTTTCTTTCTTTCTTTCTTTCTTTCTTTCTTTCTTTTTGAGAGAGAGAAGGAGAGAGAGAATTCCATGAGGGGCAGAGAGAGGAAGAGAGAAGCAGGGCACGAACTCACCTGCAGTGGGACTTGAACTCACAAACCGTGAGATCATGACTTGAGCCAAAGTCAGATGCTTATAAGCCACCCAGGTGCCCTCTTCTCTGATTTTAATAGTTACTTAGTACTGAGGGGTTGTACAGTTTCACAGTTCTTTTGTTTAATGTCTTATGCAAACTAGATATGCCAACAAAATAAGTATTTTTTTCTGGTAATGCAGGCTTACAGGTCTTGTTTCCCATGGTGGTATTGTTGGCGGAGAGGATGAAATTTTAGGGAGAGACTGGAGGGGTTACTGACTACTTTATTCCTAAAGTGGTGCCTGAATTTACTTCCTGTCACACCTGCATCTGCCTAGTATGGGAGAGCCGGAGCATTTCTATTTTTTTAATAAAATTCTTTTAACATTTATTTTTGAGAGAGACAGAGAGAGAGAGAGCATGCACGCACATGTGCACACGCACAAGAGGGGGAGGGGCAGAGAGAGAGGGAGACAGAATCCAAAGCAGGCTTCAGGCTCTGAGCTGTCAGCACAGAACCCAACACGGGGCTTGAACTCACACACCATGAGATCATGACCTGAGCTGAAATTGGATGCTTAACCAACTGAGCCATCCAGGTGCCCTCAGCTAGAGCATTTCTGATTTCACTTCAAGCTATCACATTCTGATTCTTCTCTTAGGAAGAACATGGAGTGCCTCAGGACCAACAGGAGGAAGAGCCGATTTCTGAAGGCAGAATAGAAATAGAAATCCCCAATGTCAACTCTGATTTGGGGAATGAATTGTACTTTGTTAAACTACCCAGATTTCTCAGCATAGAATCCAAGTAAGAGGACTGATTAAAGTTTTTTTTTCAAGATATTAAATAAAAATAAGTGGAATATAAGTGTTTTTTCTTATGAGTTGGCTAATCATAAAGATTAGACATTCCTCATCTGAAAGGATGATGCAGGTGTTTTTCACTAGCGTAAAGCTGAAAAATGAGGTTGAGAAAGTTTGCTAGAGAAATCATAAATGTTCAGTGCGAAAGCCACTGTGACTAGAAAAGACCATGATCTTGGACAACAACATAGTATTGGGTATTTTTCATGAAGCCTCGTGAGTGTAAGCTCTTATGCAATTAAACATGATACTTTCCTTTAAAAATGGTGAAAGATGGACCATATGTTATTTATATTTCAGAAAATGTAATTCTTCAAATAAGACTTCGAATTATTAGTCACATTTGGATTTTATTTCAGATGTGTTAAAATCAAATTTCAAGAAAGTACACTAATTTGCATACTTGCTTGAAGTTTTACATGAAGTGACTTGTCTACTGTGACTTTTTAAAAACACCTTGGGGCATGTTGTAAAGATTATTATTATTTTACAGCATTAACAATATTCATTACTAGATATGGCTAACCTGAGATTAAAAAACCATTTTTAGACCTTTTGATCCTCAGTATTATGAAGATGAATTTGAAGGTGTGAAAGTGCTTGATGAGGAAGATAGAACCATGTTAAAATTGAAGGTACCATTCTGTACTTGTTCCCTTTTTTTTTTTTTAAGTTTTTCATAAAACAGAGATAATGATTTGAGACTTGAGATTATGAAATGATGTTTTATGTTTACTCTTCAGTCAACAAACAACTGTTCAGACCAAGGTCTGAAATGTCTCTTCAGAATGTTTTTAGGGGGGAAGTTACATAGCCTCATAGTCCCTGTAATTGTCACTTTTCTAACCTTTTTTTTTTTTTTTTGCAGTTGTAATTTTTCAATGGAAGTAAGGATAAAAATTCTTGAAAATTGTTAGTTCATTTTTTAAAAATGTTTATTTATTTTTGAGACAGACAGAGACAGAATGCAAGTGGGTTGGGGCAGAGAGAGAGGGGGAAGCACAGAATCTGAAGCAGGCTCCAGGCTCTGAGCTGTCAGCACAGAGCCCGATGCGGGGCTCGAACTCACGAGCTGTGAGATCATGACCTGAGCTGAAGCTGGATGCTCAACTGACTGAGCCACCTAGGCGCCCCTAGTTACTTCATTTCGTATAAACATAGGTATATGGAACTGCCTCTACATGTTACAGTAGACTTCCCACAATAGAAATCTCTCAGGCTCTTTCTGGAAATTCAGACTATGTACAAAGAGATGCCTTGTCTTGAGATGTTTCCTCTTGAGAAGGCCTGGGATGGCTGTACACTCTACTGCTCACACAGGGCGTCACGAGCTATTGCCGGAGGCAGAACCAATTTTTACACTACCTTCATGATTTGGGGTTCCCTACTATATGGGTAGGACAAATTTGAACTAAAAAAACCCAAAAAAACAAAAAACAAACAGGGCAAAGCACAAGTCTTAATTGTTTTAATTGTTAAGAGTATCTTAAGTGTATATTCTTTTATTTACTTTTTTTTTTTTTTAACATAATGCCTAGAGCTTCCTTGTCTTACTAGGCCAGGCTTACTAGTCCTCCCTTCACTGGGTTCATAGCCCTTCAAGTGGACTTAACAGTAGGCAGAGATCTCTATGTTAACTGCCCATCTCATGTAGACCCAAAGCCTCATCCTTTCTTTGAACTTTTGGTGTGTCTGGTAATACCTCCATCCTGCATTGTCCTTGGCTTTTACCTCCACTGTTATAAACTAGAGCTTAGGAAAGATTAACAAATTTTTTTATTTTTATTTTTATTTTTGAGAGAGAGAGCACAAGCAGGGGAGGGCAGAGAGAGAGGGAGACACAGAATCTGAAGCCGACTCCAGGCTCTGAGCTTGAATGCACAGAGCCCAACATGGGGCTTGAACCCACAAACCACAAGACCATGACCTGAGCTGAAGTCTGACTCTTAACCAACTGAGCCACCTGGGAGCCCCAAGCTTAGGAAAGATTTAAACAAAATGGTTAGTTTAACCAATATCTCTAGGTATTCGTAGTAGGAGTGTTTCAGTGTTTCTTCATCAGCTATTTTGGAAGCTTCTTTTATCACTACATATGAATTCTTGGCACATGATTATAAGTCACTTGAGGAAATGAAGAACATGCAGTTTAGTTACACTCGTTTTGTAATGCCCTTGTATTTTGAACCAGGTGGAAAATACTATAAGATGGAGGAAACGCCGGGATGAGGAAGGAAATGAAATTAAAGAAAGCAATACTCGGATAGTCAAGTGGTCAGATGGAAGGTGAGCCCATAACGCCTGAAGAGCATTGACAGACCCGGAGGGAGGCCTGGGAGGCGTGGAGTTCTCCATGTGGGACCTTACTTTGGGGTCCTCTGTCACTAAAGAATTAACAAAATCTAGGCCTTTGGGAGGACACTTTAGAAATGGGACCAAGATGTGATCAGATTCATGGTATCTGCCTTATCCGAGTGAGCGCCCAATGCTCGTTCCCATGCGCCAGGTGCTACTGGACAGTATAAATTGGTATTTTGGAAAAAATGTTTCTGTTTCACTAATGAAATGGTAGAGATTGGGAAAGTGACAAAACTATTATGTCTCAAATGGGAAGGAGAAGGAGTTTTACCACCTTTTGCTTTAAAAGGGCATAAGTTGGGGCGCCTGGGTGGCTCAGTCGGTTACGCATCCGGCTTTGGCTCAGGTCATGATCTCATAGTCCGTGAGTTCAAGCCTCGCGTTGGGCTCTGTGCTGACAGTGCAGAGCCTGGAGCCTGCTTCAGATTCTGTGTCTCCCTCTCTCTCTACCCCTCCCCTGCTCATGCTCTGACTCTCTCTGTCTCAAAAATAAATAAAAACATTAAAAAAAATTAAAAAAAAATAAAAGGGCATGAGTTATTTACGGCATCTCTGTTTTTCTCACGAGTTCAGTGCACAGTTGCACAGCATTTTAAGTAAAGCCTATAGGGGAGAATGGGAATTGTAGGATTCGTTACATGTCCACCCCAGCACTGACCGGTGTCTCCTTTCCAGCCTTTCCCTGCATCTGGGCAATGAAGTGTTTGATGTCTACAAGGCCCCCCTGCAGGGCAATTACAACCACCTGTTCGTTCGAGAAGACACAGGTCTACAGGGACAAGCCGTCTTCAAAGCCAAGCTCACCTTCAGGTAACCTTCATACTGACGTGTTGGTACTGGCTGTTAAAGAGCAGCCAGGCCAAGAGGCCGTGCAGAAGGCCTGACTCAGCCCTGACATAATTTCGGGGTGCAGCTCACCACGGGACGTGCTCGGTTCCCATGCTGTTTTTTCACTTTTGCTACAAGTTGCTGTTTCTCAGGGAGCCAGTTCATGCTATCGAAATCACCACGAGACCAGTATGTAAGCCGGGAGACCAGTAAATGAATTCACCTTGGTCAGTGCACCCGGTAGGAGGCTTAGAGGACTGGTCTACGCAGCTCCGCGGGTCAGTGCCCTTTCCCGTGAGAGGAACACAGCTGGGAGGCGGGCCGATAGTGAGCGTGTCATTGGCGTGTGCATGCGGCAGAGGCGGGGGAGGGGCTGGACAGGCTGCGGCCTGACCCCAAGAGGATAGGCGCTGCACCCCTGTGCTGCGGCTGCCTTGTTGGGCGCTTTTCCTCCTTCGCTCCTTCGCGCATCTTGCCTCTGAAGGTTACAGCGCTGTTGTCCGTCTTGCAGCTCTCCTTGAAGTGGGGCACTTAACAGATGAACAGTGCGCCCAGGGTTTCTTTCTTGGGGTCACGGAAATGTCCTAAAATCAGATTGTTGTAATGGTTACACCAGTTGTAATTTAAAAAGTCGTTTACGCGGTGCTTGGGTGCCTCAGTTGGTTAAGCACCGACTTCGGCTCAGGTCATGATCTCGGGGTTCGGGGTTCATGGCTTCCAGCGCCCCGCCCCATCCCCCATTGGGCTCAGCTTAGAGGCTGGAGCCTGCTTCAAATTCTGTCTCCCCCTCTCTCTCTGCCCCTCCCCTGCTCGCTCGCGCTGTCTCTCTCTCTCTCTCTTTCTCTCTTGCGCGCGCGCTTGCTCTCTCAAAAATAAACATTGACAATTTTTTTCTAAAAAGTTTATTTACTTGTGTATTTACTTGTTTATTTACTTGTGTATTAACTTTCTAAAAAGTTATTTACTTGTGTATTAAAATGAGTGACTTTTATGATATGTAAATTATACTCAAATCTGTTGCTCTGTTTTAAAGATTAACAGCACTGAGGTTTAGACATTAACAGTGTCTGACTTCTGTGCAAGCTTGAAGAAGAGTCTCAATCTCACTAATTTTTAGTGTCCTTATCTGTAAATTGGAGATAATATCTACTTCACAGAATGGTGTGTCAGTTAAGTCAAATGATACATTAGATGGCATGCAGTGTGGAGACCTGGCATAATAAACGTTGTTCGGATCCAACCTCTTAATGAGCTTTTCTCCAGTGGTGTAAAAGACAAACAATTCTGCAGCGTGCTTTTTTCCCCGTTGTGCCCCGTGTTCCACACTCTTTATGTCCCATCTCTCGACAACCTCAGAGACTCTCCTAAGGATCATTCTTTCTTTCTGATGCACCACCAATCTGCCTCCCTTGAGCCAGGAATGTTTTCTGCACCAGCTGTTCCTGTCCTCTGGGCTATCGTGAGGCCTCCTTGCCTTGCCCTTCCTTCTAATTGTATTTCAGATAAAGAGACTTTTAGTTCTTGAGTCAGGACTTGTGGCCTCTGCACCACCCTCACAGACCTGAGATTTCACATCCCTTCTCTTTCTGCTTGTCATCAGGGATTTCTTTGTAAAAGCCCTTGACCCTGCCGCCTGCTCTCCTTTTTTCTCCACTTGGTGCTTCAGCCCCTCAGCATCCCCCCCGGAGAAGGGACAGAGGAAGGAACAAGAGAAGGAGGAAGCCTCAGAGTGCCAGGATCCGAGGCCCAGTGTCCTTCATCTGCTAAAGGGGAAGGGGTCATCGTCACAGCTGTTTGTGCTCTCGGTTTGATCACCTGTGATGTTCTTAGTCAACAGTGGGGCATTCTTGTCCATCTCCCAGCAGACCTCACTCTACAGACAGTGTCACACATAGAAAGATGACCCTGCTGCTTGCTAATAGATGCTCAAGGACGCAGAAGATTAGAATCTTACCAATGGCTGGTTGTGATCCTGAGTGCCAGCGCACTGAAATGATTAAGGTACGTTTGCTAAGCTCTATGCTGGGATTTTTTTTGGGGGTATTACAGGCTTACTCTCCAGAATATTAATTCACAATTTTGTATTGCCACAACCATTTTATTTCTTATAGTTATCAGGGAGCCAACTTAAACCTAAGTGTGTGGTTAACCCTAGTAATATCAGTGGCTTCTGGTGAGATGTAGCAAATCAGACACTCAGGTGTTCTCTCTCCGGTTCATGAGATTTCAGGGAGAAATCTGACAGGTTTTATGACAGGTATCATAAAACTTTGTGAGATATGAAGTGCTGGGAAGGTCAAAAGGACATTCCTGACTCACTCAACTAGGCTCTGTCTTGTGAACACCAGTGTGTGGATCGCCAGGCAGAGAAGGGTGTGAAGGGTGTGAAAGTTCTACTTTGGGGCTCAGGGACCCTCCCCTGCCAGCACCTCCCCATCCTGTCATCAGGAGCGACGGGGAGCTCTCTGGGGTGAGGGGCCCTGACAGGAATATCTGAGCACCGTTGTACTTTGATGGAGCCTGAGCAAGTTGGGTTGTCTGTCTCAGGGATTAACAGAAACGGCCGCCCTCAGGCGTCCACTGGGCAAGGATGAGGTTCTTCAGGCTGGTTGCTGCTCTCCAGACTCTGACTGACGGGCAGCACAAGGGGACGCTGCAGCTCCCAGGGCCGTGCCTGTGCCAGTTCTGATCGGCCGCTGGTGCGAGAGAGCCCTTGGCCTCTTCACCTTGTGTTATCTTCACGCCTTAGAACTAAAGAGAGTGATCGCTGTGTGTGGTAACAGGTGTGGAATGGAGACAACTATATTCTAAAGACAAGAATTGTAGTAAATGTAGGTTCAAGTGAGCACAGAGGTAGTTCATATTTTTAAGTTAAATGGTTGATTTGCTTCTTTACAGAAAAAGGAACGTTTGAGGGCTTCTACTCAGCAGACAGTCCATCTGTGGGAGGGGCAGAACCAGCAGGGGCTGGGTGTCCCCTACCAGGACCCCAATAGTGTCCATGAGGAAGAGGAAGGCATCAAAGCTGTGAAAAACCATAACCAAGGGGACCTTTGAGGTAAGCTGGGCATGGAGGTAACATTTCCTCATCTGAGGGCCACAGAGACTGATGGCCTTTTACTCTCTCTCCTGCTGTTACTTACTTAGGAAAACGGTACAAAGGCCTTTTGTTTTTATTTTGTGTTTGTTAGGGTCACTTTACCACAGAAAAGCTTAGCTGGGAAGGTAAGGCACCCCCAAAATAAAAAAATCAATTAAATAATTCTTGTTCTTATGGAGGGAAAATGTGTAATAAAGAGTTTGCTGCTCGTATAATTGACCCTTTATTTAAACGTTGTAGTTTTTTGATGTGATCATAAAACCTTTTGGGTGTTTAAAAGTGATGAATCTGAGAAAAAAACCTCTCATATCTGTCATTTCAGCATGTCTGCAAGTTATATACACTTTTTCTCATCAAAACTTTAAAAATGTTGGCTCTTCAAGGGAAAATGTAAGTGGGAAGCAACAATATTCAGAAGAAAAGCTCAGGAATAAACAGGTCTTCATCTTTGAAGTTCATTCCCACGTCTGGAGTTCGAGTTCTTTTGCTTTCAGAGGAATGAGCTAGAATCTATTTTTCAGACAGTGATGGGGATCAGAAGAAGAAAAGGCTCAAAGATTACTGAGAGCAAGGAAGGTCACCAGTGATGAGATAGAACCAAATTTGTTCAATTCTAAGGGGGTTTGTCCTGAACCCAGGAGCCAACTCCTGGACTAAAAATTTGCTCACAGCCCTGGGGCACAGACAGATGTTTGTATACTTCACTGAGACTCTGGGAGATTAATATAGTGACAGGACCAGGAGTGACCCACAGGAGGGTCTGACCCCTGTGATCAGGTGCATGTCGGAAGACTGCTCAGAGAAGAAGATCCCTCACTGGTGGTGAAGAAAGTGTTAGCTTGTGTATACACCGACCAGGCAGGCGTTCTAGGTAGATAGAAAGGCCTGTGAGGAAATGTGTGGGGCCCTGAGTCACCACCACACTCAATGGGAGAGGGACCGATAGCTCTGTGTGGTAGAGCAAGACGTCCATCATGTTCATCGTGGTAACTGGGCGTTCTTATTGTTTGGGTGTATGAGTAGTTGAGGATTATTCCATTTCCATGTTATTAAAATATTTTCCCTTTAATTATTTCCGTTTCTACTTATAAGTACAAATAAATTTTCAGTCTTAAATATACAAGGGAATCATATTTACCAAGTAAATATATAAGGGCAAAATGGGAATTATTGCCCATATGCCATATTAAAAAAAATTTTTTTTTAATGTTTATTTTTGAAGGAGAGACAGAACGTGAGTGGGGGAGGGGCAGAAAGCGAGGGAGACACAGAATCTGAAGCAGGCTCCAGGCTCTGAGCTGTCAGCACAAAGTCCAGTGTGGGCCTTAAACTCATGAACTGCGAGATCATGACCTGAGCTGAAGTCGGATGCTTAACCGACTGAGCCAGCCAGGTGCCCCTGCCCATATGCCATATTAATTAATTCACTGTTTTCTGAACACTTAACATGCTTCACTCCGGGTCTGGAATCACAGGTGGGAGTAAACATTTCAGTAACACAAATGTTGAGCATGTCAGTTAAGCGCTGGTCACCTGTCCAAGGGAAGCATTTGTTTTTCATGTAAAAAATAGATTTAAAACTTTAAAAGCATACTGAGAAAGCACATAAAATGCAAGCAGTCATTTTTAAAAATCCATAGGCTTTAAAATACTTTTAGATAGGGAAAGTGAAATGTTGAGGAAGCAGGAAAACATATTTTAAGTAGTATGATTGGAATGTCAGTACAGAGTGAGGAGGGAGTGTCCCTCCTGCCCTGACCACTGCCCGGGGGCAGCCCGGGGTTCGTATGGCCTGACCAGCTGAGACAGTGTCTGTGGAGATGGGTCGCTGCTGGGCGGTCACCTTCTAATATGAAGGACTGGCTCCCTCATCAGCTCAAGACTACTTTTTTGGGAAATTTTTATTTTAATTCCAGTTAGTTAACATAGTGTTACGTTAGTTTCAGATGTACAATATAGTGATTCGACACTTCGTGTGACACCCAGTGCTCATCACAGTGAGTGCCCTCCTTAATCCCCATCACCTACCTCCCACCTCCCCTCAGTTTGTTCTCTAGAGTTAAGAATCTGTTTCTTGGTTTCTTTTCCCCCCCCTCTTTGTTCGTTTGTTTCTTAAGTTTTACATGAGTGAAATATGGTGTTTATCTCTCTCTGATTTGTTTCACTTAGCATTATACTCTCTAGCTCTGTCCATGACATTGCAAATGGCAAGATTTCATTCATTTTTATGCTGAATAATATTCCATTGTATATACCACATATTCTTTATCCATTCTTCTAGTGATGGACACTTGGGGGGCTGCTTCCCTATCTTGGCTATTGTATGTAATACTGCTATAAACATCAGGGTGCATGTATCCCTTTGAATTACTGTTTTTGTATTCTTTGGGTAAATACCCAGTAGTGCAATTGCTGGATCATAGGGTAATTCTGTTCTTAACTTTTTGAGGAACCTCTGTATTGTTTTCCACAGTGGCTGCACCAGTTTGCAATCCCATTCACAGTGCAAGAGGGTTCCTTTTTGTCCACATCCTTGCCAGAACTTGTTTTTTATGTTTCTGATTTTAGTCATTCTACAGGTATGAGGTGATATCTCATAGTCCTTTTGATTTGCATTTCCCTGATGATTAATGATGATGAGTATCTTTTCATGTCTGTTGGCCATCTGTAGGTCTCCTTTGGAGAAAAGTCTGTTCATGTCCTCTGCCCATTTTTAATTGGATTTTTTGGGTTTTTTGGTATTGAATTTTATAAATTCTTTATATATTTTGGATACTCTTTATCAGATGTGTTATTTGCAAATATCATCTCCCATTCTGTAGTTTGCCTTTTTGTTTTGTTGTTTCCTTCATTGTGCAGCTTTTTTTATTTTGATGTAGTCCCAATAGTTTATTTTTACTGTTGTTTCTCTGGCCTCAGAGGACCTATCTAGAAAAAAGTTGCTGTGGTGGATGTCAGAGAAATTACTGCCTGTGCTGTCTTCCAGGATTTTTATGGTTTCAGGTCTCATATTTAGGTCTTTAATCCGTTTTGAATTCACTTTTGTGTATGGTGTGAGAAGGTGGTCCAATTTCATTCTTTTGCATGTGGCTATTCAGTTTTCCCAACACCATTTTTTGAAGAGACTTTTTTCCACTGGGTATTTTTTCCTGCCTTGTTGAAGATTAAGTGACCGTATACTTAGGGGTTTATCTCTGGGTTTTCTATTCTGTTCTTTTGATCTGTGTGTCTATTTTTGTGCCAGTACATACTGTTTTGATTACTACAGCTATATAACTTGAAGTCTGGAATTATGATACCTCCAGATTTGTTTTTCTTTTTCAAGATTGCTTTGGCTTCTGGGTCCTTTGTGGCTCCATACACTTTTACGATTGTTCTGGTTCTGTGAAAAATGCTGTTGGTATTTTGATAGAGATTGCATTAAAGATTTAGATTGCTTTGGGTGGTATAGACATTTTAACAGTATTTCTTCTTCCAGTATATGAGCATGAAATGTCTTTCCCTTTGTGTTCTCTTTCATCTGTGTTTTATAGTTTTTAGAGTACAGGTCATTCACCTCTTTGGTCAGGTTTATTCTTAGGTATCCCATTATTTTGAGTACAATTGTAAATGGGGTTGTTTTAATCTTTCTCCTGCTTCATTATTGCTGTTTAGAAACGCAACAGATTTCTGTACATTAATTTTGTATCCTGTGACATTGCTGAACTCACGTATCAGTTCTAGTAATTTTTTGGTGGAGTCTTTCAGGTTTTGTAATGTTTATTTAGTTTTGAGAGAGAGTGTAAATTGGGGAGGGGCAGCAAAAGAGGGGGACAGAGGATCCAAAGCGGGCTCTCCGCTGACAGCAGTGAGCCCGTTGCGGGGCTCAGACTCACAATCTGTGAGATCATGACCTGAGCCGAAGTTGGACGATCAAATGACAAAGCCACCCAGACGTCCCTTGGGTTTTCTATATACAATTTTGTGTCATCTGCAAATAGTGAAACATTCACCTTTTCCTGATTTGGTTGCCTTTTATTTATGTTGTCTAATTACTATGGCTAGGACTTAGAGTACTGTGTTAAATAAAAGTGGTGAGAGTGGACATCTTTGTCTTCTTCCTGACCTTAGAGGAAAGGCGCTCAGTTTTTCCCCATTAAGGATGATGTTAGCTGTAGGTTTTTCATAGATGGCCTTTATTATGTTGAGGTATGTTTCCTCTAAACCCATTTTACTGAAGGCTTTTACCATGAATATGGATGTTGTACTTTGTCAGATGCTTTTTCTGCATCTATTGAAATGATCATATGATTCTTATCCTTTTCTTATTGATGTGCTATATTAAATTGCAAATACTGCAGCATACCACCCTTGCAACCCAGGAATAAATCCCACTTGGTCATGGTTTAGTGAATGATTTTATTTTTTATTTTTATTAAAATTTTTAAAAATATTTATTTTAATCTTTATTTTTGAGAGAGAGAGAGACAGAGTGCGCGCAGGGGAGGAACAGAGAGAGAGGGAGACACAGAATGTGAAGCAGGCTCCAGGCTCTGAGCTATTAGCACAGAGACTGATTTGGGGACCTGAGCTGAAGTCAGGCATTTAACCGACTGAGCCACCCAGGCGCTCCAATGTTTGTTTATTTTTGAGAGACCGAATGTGAGCTGGGGAAGGACAGAGAGAAAGGGAGACACAGAATCCAAAGCAAGCTCTGGACTCTGAGCTGTCAGCACAGAGCCCAACGTGGGCTCGAACTCACAGACTGCGAGATCATGATCTGAGCTGAAGTCAGATGCTTAACCGACCGAGCCACCCAGGTGTCCCTATTTTTTAAATGTATTGTTGGATTCAGTTTGCTGAATCCAGTTTGCTAGTATTTTGTTGACGATACCTGAGAACTACTTTGGACAAAATTTCTGGAAATGTTTGATACTGAATTTTACATCTTATCTCCTATCTGTTTAGGAGGTGAGCCCTCCAGAAAAAGAAGAGCAGAGGTTAAAGAGGAAGAACATGACTCAAGTATGAAGTGTGTGCTCATTGTGTACAGTTGACCCTTGAACACAGATCTGAACTGCGCTGGTCCATTTACACACGGTTTTTTGATATAATGTATTTTCTCTTCCTTGTAGCTTTCTTAATAGCATTTTCTTTAGCTTACTTTATTATGAGCATAGTATATAATACATTAAACATGCAAGATATGTATTGTTATCAATAAGGCTTCTGGTAAAGAGTAGGCTATTAGTAGTTAAGTTTCTGGGGGTCAAAAGTTGTATTTGGATTTTCGACTGTGCAGAGTTTGGGCACCCCTAACCCCAACATTGTCAGCTGCATATTATTTTCCACAGTTTTTTAATAAATTTTTTAAGGTTTATTTTTGGGAGAGACAGAGCATGAGCAAGGGAGGGGCAGAGAGAGAGGGAGACACAGACTCCGAAGCAGGAAGCAGGCTCCAGGCTCCAAGCTGTCCGCACAGAGCCTAACGGGGAGCTCAAACTCATGAACCACAAAATCACAACAAGCTGAGGTCAGACTGGCTTCACTGAGCCACCCAGGTGCCCCATCAACAGTTTTAAAGCAATGATTAAATGACTTGTTTTGATTGAAATGATAAATCGAGTTGCTTTTGCATAATCCTAGTTGTGAATAAAAAATGTTCAAAAGCAAGCCTGTGACTTTAGAAGATCCATTTTTCCCAAGGAAGAAACTTGTTTTGGTAACTGTTTGCTCTGGGTCTTAGGTTTTTGTGCATTTCAGCTGCTCTGCCCCACCTCATCCTCCTGGTTGGGCCCAGAGGTGGGCTTAGGTTCGGGTCAGGTATCACATCTTCCCATATGTCCTCCTGTCCTGCCTAGCTGTGTTCAGGCCTCTTCTGTGCTTTGTCATCTCCACCGGCATGGCACCGCCACTGACCACCTCGCCCTGGATCTTGTCAGAGCAGGTACAGCATCGGAGGGCTCATTGGACACTGGGTGCTTTGCCTAGTGCTGAACTGGTCCTACCAGTTCTAGTCCTCAGAACAACGTGAAAGGTGGGTACTCTTATTTCCATTTTGGACCTGAAAGGTGGGGTCGAAAGAACTTTGAGACCTCTATCCAAAGCTTTTTCCTCCCAAGTAAAAAAATAAGCATTTTTGAGAGAAGGGTCATGAGCTTTTATATGGAACAATCACGAGGTTAAGCAGATACATTAGTGGCCTTCTGGAGAAAGACACCCAAAATACCTGAGATAAACAGTTACCATAAAATTTAGAGAAAAGAGCAGTGGGAAACAAAATACTAGATTTGACTCCTGGCTTTGTGACTGGCACACCAGGTGGAATATAATGGGTACCTGATAAGTATTTACTGAATGAACAAGCCAAAGGTCTTATCTTGGGCAAGTTACTTGACTTTCTAAAGTCCGTCTCCTCAACTCAGTGGGATTTGGACTTGACCATGTAAATCCTTCATGATTTACATAGTTTTTATTTCTCTAACTCCACAAGTTGATACTAATTGGATGTATTTTAAAAAACGTATTAGAGACTCATTCAGAACACTAAGCACCAGCACGGTTTAATCCTAAGGCCAGCTACTTCTCGCAAGGGTTGGCCCCAAGGCTCTGCTAAGTCTGCAAACAGGCCCAGGGCTGGGATCTCTAGGCCCTCAATCCTTGCAGATATAAAGGAAAGCTTCACATTTGAAGGACAAAAGATGTTTGGTGATTTTGGACCCATGAGTGGTCGGCCGCCCTCACTGGTCCCTAAAAGAGCAGAGGCCACTGCGCTAGGCCTAAGGACACTGTCTCTCCATGGCCACTCAGACTCACGGGAGCTGAGTCACCTGCCAGGGCAAGTGCCCGAGCCTCCTTACCTAGCCGAGAGGACAGGCAGCAAGACCTCCTGCAGGAGAAAATGAGCCCAAAGGCCATTCTCCCAAGGCCAGCCAATATTAAAGATGTAAGGGGACCGTGCTCGTTCGCAAAGGTTCCAGAGCTCTGAAAATGTTAATTTGCCACTTACCCCTAAAAGATTCCTCAAACCCTTTACAACACATTTCATTGATTTCCTCTTTTGCTTGGTAGATTTGGGTGACTGGTAATTAAGGTCTTTGCTGTAAAAATAATCTGTAGTTTATTAGAATTGGCTCCCATCAGGTCCAAAATGTGATGTATCATAGGACCCTGTTTCTTCACATTTGTCAGCTCAATTCACTTTTATGGACAGACCAGACTGAGAACTGATGGTATTTCAAGCACATGAAATTACTATTTTTATGGTTAGAAATGGTCAAGTATTGACAGTTTATGGTTTAATCTGAGTGGGATAGAATAACTGGGAAAATAATAAGCTTGTTTCTGAAAAGGCATGTAAGAAATGAACTTTAGGACATAGGAACTGAAGGGATTTTTTTCACACAGTCCAAGTGTATAGAATATTTGATAAACTTTATTGAAATTATTTCAGTATGAAGTCTAAGTTCTAAATGCCTACAGTACAGTTTTCAAAAGAAACTTGACTATTAGCCAAGTTTAATAATATTTTGTAATATTTATCAGTATATTTAATATCAGTAATATTGGAGTATCAGACTTAAGTGGAATTATAATGCAGAAGAATATAAGACCAAATTAAAATGATGTAAGAATATAAAAATCGTTGCTTATCAATACATCTTCTCAATTTAAAAATAGTGAAGTTTCTTTGGTAAGTAAGTCTTGTGGTGAGAATGACCGAAAAACATGAATGCTCAGCAAGAGCTGATGGAAGGCGCTTCTAAAGATGGTTAGACCCAAGAGCTCACAGCTTTGAGAGCAACAGTTGTTCTGGTACGTCCACATGTTTGGTTCTCGCAGGTGCCAGGTCTTTAGTTGAAGCCACTTCGCTTTTGAATAGTATTAAGGGCATTATACTAACTAAGGCAGAGAAAATACCATATGATCTCATTTATAGGACTATCTAAAAAAACTGAACTCAGAGAAACAATCGCCTGGTGGTTGCCAGGGCGTGGGGGTAGGAGGTGGAGGATGGGTGAAGGTGGTGAAAGCTACAAACTCCCAGTTATAAGATGAGTAGGTCTGGAGGATGGAATGTGCAGCATGGTGCCTGCAGGTGACAGTACTGTACTGCGTATCTCAAAGTTGCTAAGAGACTAGATCTTAATAGTTCACATCACAAGGAAAAATAATTTCGTTAAAACGATATGAGGTGACGGATGTTAACTAAACTTGGGGTACATATTTTGCAATATATACATAAATCATGTTGTGTATCTGAAAGTAATACGAAGTTATATGTTAATCATATCTCAGTAATACTAGAAAAAAATTTTTTTAAGTGAAGTGGCACTGTCATGGAGGAGCACGAGCACAGGACTAAACCTGCAGAGGTGGAAGCTACTGTGATTCCAGAGAAAGCACAGTCCTCAGACGTGTGGGAGGTGCTATGGCTCCTGACTCCAAGGGGAAAGTGAGACCTGCATGCCCTGGGAACACAGAGCCAAAAATAGAGAAGATTTTATGAAACCTTGTGAATCTTTTCATCTTATTTTTTTTTTTTTAGTGTTTTTATTTTTGAGAGAGCGAGAGAGAGAGCGCGAGCAACAGCGAGCAAGAGAGGGGCAGAGAGAGAAGGAGACAAAGAATCCGAAGCAGGCTCCAGGCTCTGAGCTGTCAGCACAGAGCTGACACGGGGCTTGAACTCACGAACCGTGAGATCATGACCTGAGCTGAAGTCGGACGCTTAACTGACTGAGCCACCCACGTGCCCCTCTTTTCATCTTATTTTAATGGCAAGGATTAAATATAATGTACAACAGAACATGACTAACATTTTATGAAAACAATTTTTCTTTTATAATTTTTATTATACTGTGGAATCCCCTTTTTAAATGAAGATACATCAGATACTGTCACTGGAAAAACCATTTACAAAGTTCTATTTACATGTAACTTTTCCAGAGTGCATCTATTGCACAAAGTGAGTATGTGGGTTACTTCATTCAAATAACAAGAATTTGCAATTTAATGACCAAGATAATTCTCCTTGAGATCTCTAACAATCTGTGAGTTTTTTATACACAAATGTATATTTGGTCTTTTAAATGACAGGCACCTTTAGGAATGTATTTCACCTATACTTAAGACTTCTACTAGATTTTAGCTACAAGTTTATAGCACCAAAATCCACTTTAATAATATCAGCATTAGTATTAATATTGATGTTTTTCAATACAATTTCATGTAGACATACTTGAAAAATGAGATCTTCAAATATAAAATTTTTCAAAATGGGCAATTAAAAGCCTTTAAACAGCAATTTAAAAATGCAAAGAATATTCTTTGATTAGATAACCAGGTAAGTTTAAATTGGTTAGCCTACAGAATGTATGGTCTTAGAAAAATCTTTGGTTTAAAAATCAAGACTATGTGAGAACCCTAATCTATTACAACGCTTTAGAGCTATATATAGAAATACTGAATGTTACTAAATGGTTAAGAGGTGCTGGAGTTTTAAAGATCAAAGTAAACACCAGTTTTCTCCCTTGTAGTTACAACTCTTGAAAAGATTTTCTGTATTCAGTTGGAAGAATGTTCAGCTTTAAAGATATTCATGAAATCTTTTCTTCAATTATGTAATGCACTGTCACAGCTGAGAACTGGAATGGTATCAGCTAAACACTTAACTTCTTCATACTTAGGTAAATAATCAGTGAAAAAGAGATTACCCGTAAGTACCATACACACACTATGTAGGGTCTCGCTTATGTCTATTAAAAAAAAACCTGATGATAGAAGGGGTAACATACTTATCAGTTCACTGACTTATAGACAAAGCAAGCAAGGAAGCCCTGGGTGCCTGCTCCGTGCTGACTCCCCATCCTGCTGGAAGGGTGCAGTCTCTAAAGTCAAGTACATTTCCAAAGTTGCATATGAAAAGGGGACACACACACACACACACACACACACAGAAACCCTTGCTAACTTGGAAAAAAAAAATCAGTGGTCTCTAACTCAAAGGGAATAGTGCAAAGTCGATCTTTGGCCCCTTTAAAACACTGGATATTGATTCAGAAAAACAAAGACACCCACTTCTTCTGAGGGAAGCTTTTGCCTGTTGAGAAGGGTTAATACCAGATCACACACAAGAAGCTGCCTAGCTCAATAAGTAAACTGTCCAGCCCAAGCCAAAGGAGTGACGTTTTATAATTCAATTTCAAAAATTCTTTTTAAAAGAATCAACACATCTATCCCTACTTTTAACTGGGATTCTTCCCTTTACTCCGTGTAAGTGATAGAGGATAGTCAGGCCTCAATTTTGGGGGTCAGGATTACTCAGATTTTTTCCTGCCTGCCCTCTGTAGCTGGGCCAACTCTGCCATCGTCTGCTCCAGGCGCTGCCCTGAACAGGTCCACATCCCACCATGGTACACCGTGCAAGTGCTCGTTTGAATACCGTGAGCAGTACGAAGAAACTTCTCTTGTGAGAGATTCCTTTTACACAATATGGACAAAAAAGCCAGATGATGAGAGGGAATATAAAAGTAGATGGATGAAGAACAGTTTTTCCTACTGGTTGGAAAATTCGTGGAGTGCCAATTCAGTGTTATTGATGTAATTCTGCAGTGCACACACAAACTTTCACGATACTGTGCCACAATTTATACACATGCCAGTTTCTAATTTACAGTAAGCATCAGTTTAAGTGACTATTTGGCATGTGCCTCAGACTTAAATTCCATCATGTTTGTTATCTTTGATGTCATGTGTTTAATAACCGCCTTTTTTCTTATTATCCTAAGTAACCAAGAGTTGACTATATGTATGCTTTTACAGGGAAGAAAACAGCTTGTCTACTTCGATGCTTTTTACTATGAGCTTTCACAAAAATTTAGTAATGCCCACATTATTGAAATAAAAAACTATAGTGAATTTAGCCATAACTGTCCTTTTAAACAAAGTACTAACCTGGCCAAGCTGATGACTTTGTTGAAACAAGTCCAGGTGTTGGTGCCACAGTGGACAAGTGCGGTGACCAGGAATGTGCAGAAGGCCCCTTTCTCTCCCCAACAGACCGGCTTTTCTCAGCCGATGACCAGATTTGGAGTCGTTTTAAAACTCTGGTATCTTGCTTTCTTGATAGAAGCAAAAAGCACACTCTTGCCAAGTTCATGTATTCTAAAACAGGACAGGGCTCCATGTGATGGAATAAGGAAAGCTGTGAATGTCTTGTACCTAACAGGTACAATAGCAATTCTAATGGCAGTAATGTCCCTTTTAGATTTAAAAAAGATCAGTCCTTAAAATGTTCATACTATCTACGTAAATGATTTCCTAAACTTTTTTTACAATTGCATTTTTAAACTCATGACTCCTCACAAACCATTTAAGCTAAATTAAAACTGATTTTAGCAGAAAGAAATAATGTTATAAAATACAAAATATCACCTACTATTGATTTTGCAATTTGAAACTGATAATGTAAACTAGAAAAAAGATACATGTAGTTAAAAAAAAAAAAAAAAAGATTTCCAGTCTTTTCCCTTCTATCCAGGAAAATTTTATATCTGACATCACCAACATGAGCCCTTGGTGACCTTTTAAAGTCTCCCAAAGATTGTATCTCGGTGGATTTACTGGTGGTCTCCTTCAACTCGTCTTTTGCGAACTGTGAAAAAAAAAGAGAGGATGTTAGAAATCCCTGTTACTTTGTACAGGGTTAACTTGCTTGTAACAAACAAGTTGCTGCAGAATCCAGTTATAGTTGTACTGACATGTAACGTCCATTTACTTGTTAAGCACTGAGGGGCTTCAAAATGAGAACAAAGACGTGTCCTCAGCTCCCCTGTGCTTACACAGCAGCATCAGAAATCTAAAATCACGGTCATCAATCACCTTTAAGTCATTGCACCCATTTGTTATTTAAAAAAATTGACACCTCTGTTAAAACGATGAATTATAAATTACTGTGTTGAATTTTGAAATGACATTCAGGAAGCTGGGGTTAGAAAGTATTAAAAGCAACAAATATTTGCATGCTCTCCTGATTAGGCATTACAATGTATCTCCTTAGTTTGTGAAAGAATATACCAAAAACATTTTTTTTTAAGTTATTTATTTATTTAGAGAGAGAGCACAAGCAGAGGAAGGGCAGAGACAAGGAGAGACAGAATCCCAAGCAGGCTCCGCACCATTAGCACAGAGCCCAATGAGGGGCTCAAACTCACGAACCATGAGATCATGACCTGAGTTGAGATCAAGAGTTGGATGCCTTAACCAACTAGCCATCAAGGTGCCCCAAACATTTTTCTCATTTTAAAGGTAAATGACTTGCTACTATTTCCCAAATTTTCTTTCTAGGGTCTCCTACAAAATGAACCAGGCTTTGACAAAACAACAAATACAAAGTAATGAAAGTCTCAGATCCTGGTAATGTGGTATAAGGTCACATGAGGGTACCATAATAAACTTTGGCCACCAAAGTGGTCAACTAATTCAGTGGATGGTGTACAGAAAGGCGCATATATCTCAGGAGTTCCCAGCCTCTTCACAGACTGATGACCCCAAACCATTACGCTGTACTCAGTAACAGTAGGATAGAGTCTTCAGGCAGACATGCAAGTGATGTGCATAAAAGCTTGTCTAGCTACTGGCTGGGTGCTAGCTAGAAAGTAAAAACCGGGAGATAAAAAGTATCAAGTTCCCACGAACATTTTTATAAATAATTAAGTACACCCCGGGCTCTAATTTTAGTTCATGTTAATGAAAAGCAGGTTTCCTGTGTTTACTGAAATACTAAGGGAAAAAATCAAATAGAGACTTGAGTCCTCAAATACAAACCTAATTCATATATATAGATCTCTGAAAAACAAATATCAAAAGGTAAATCAGATTAACTCTTTAGAGTAGAACATTTCCAAGAAAAATTTGAATTGCAGCAGGGTTTGGATGTTATTGGCAGACCATTTATGATGTTAAAATGCATGTTATAGGGGCTCTTGGGTTACCCAGTTGGTTGAGCATCTGACTCTTGAATTTGACTCAGGTCATGATCCCAGGATCATGGGATCAAGCCCCGTATGTGGCTCCTTGAGGAGTGTGGAGCCTGCTTCAGATTCTCTCTCTCTGCCCCTCCCCCCACCCACTCACATGCTTGCTCTCTCTCAAAATAATGTAAAATAAAATAAAATGCATGTTATTAAAAAATACATGTTGTAAACAAGATCTAAGACAAAGTGGAGCAAACAAGAAAGGAAGAAAATTAATTATGTGGTTAGCTAGTGTAAGGACAGTAATAGGAGACTCAAAGTTCAATCAAATATTGCAACATATACCATATAATCTCTTTGCTGCTACAGCTAGGACACTTCTTAGCTGGAGAGATGGGAGTAGGTAGGAGTATTTGGATGAACAGAAAATAATGAGAGGAAAAGATTATCAAAATCAACACTAAAGATCTGATACAGCCCGATTTGCAAGATGAAGAAAAACAATATGCCCAAGAGATTGTATGTTTCAAGTTTTGTTCTTTGGTATCTCTTTCTGGTGGCTACATAATTAGATTGCATATCAGAGCACATGTCTTTATGCTGGCAGCCTTGATCTGTGGGCAGCACTCAACGCAGGGCTCTAAAAAAAAGCTGCGGGTGCTAGAAGCACATAAAGTGCAAGATGGGTCCAAGAGCCATTTCCGACTCTTCTTTCTCACTTGGCATCTACTTGTTACAAGCAGGTCCTCGGCTCAGCCTCTAGACGAGAGGCTTATAAATCTGGCCCTATTAACAACTCTTTGGCAATTTCTTTCCAAAACCTACTCCACTAATACAGGTTCTCAATACTCTATGATCCATCAATTGCAAATAAGTTCTAACCTCATATCCTATCTCTGGAAGAGTAAATAGTTATTTTTTGAAGTATCATTTTAATCATGTATTTGGTGGCCTATAATGGCTCTCAAATGCCTCCCACAAAAAATCCAAAGAAATGAAGTTTCTTCCCATGTAATTTTAGTGCCTTCTACTAGCATTCCCTCTTAATCTGCTGACATCACTTTTTTATTCTGTTAGCTTTAAACAGCAAGTACTTATTGAAGAATTATTCTCAAGGCAGCATCCTGCAATGAGAGTCAGTTTTCAAACTCTACAAGCTGTCCTCAGTATATAAATAACTCGCTTGATCCCAAATCTGGGTTTTTATCCGCGCAATTCCCCCACTCCAGGAATGTCCTTATTCTCATTTCACGTCTAAAAATCTGGCTTGGATCAGAATGCAACAGCATGAGGTGGGGGTCTAGAGAGCTACCAACACAAAGCTGTCTGCTTTCTCTCAGTTCTGCTTCACGTCAGACCACACCTTCAACATGACCTCCTCATCTCTATTACACGTGGCCCCCGGCACCTACTCACCTGCATAATGTCAACTGAAAGCAGCCTAGGAAATAGTTTTTATGTGTTCTCTCATCTTTTGGTAGATTGTTGATTCTTGATGTAATTAGCGTGACTTTGCAAATTACACTGAGAATCAACAGTATACCAAACACACCAATTTCCTAAAATGCAAGAGGCTAAAATCTTCTATGGGAAACTAAGTCATTGAAGAACAGAAAGGGTTTGAACTAATACTCTTCAAAGTAATTTGGGTTGAGGGAAGGAGGCTGTAACATTTTCTGCATTTAAAGAATGCAAACTCAAATATGGTTGAAGCTTAAAAGAACTGCCTCACTTTGAAGTGCTATTCGGTTTAGGAAATGTTATTTTATCTCTTGTCTAAGTACCTGTTTAAAAAATCTTTCAGTGACAAACACAAAAGGTTCAATTTTTGGAAACATGTAGAAACAAAATTATAAGCATCATATTCTTTAATTCAGCCTTGGCCAGAACACTTGCATCAAACAGAAGCACAAGCCTCAGCAGTATTTCAGTGGGAACCAGGAAAAAAAAAGGGCAACGTCTGACGTTGACTGATGTGCACTGCGAGAGGACAACCTGCCCGGTAATGGCTGTGTCAGGGAGACCGGTAAGGACAGCCAACACTTGTGTGCCACACACTATAAAACTTGTATCAAAACTAGAATTACTCCATATTTTATCATGTAAAACTGGATTTCTGCCTAGGCCTGTTTGATAAAAAGGGCAAAAAACTTTCCTGTCATGTTGAAATCTTTAATCAGGAGGTGGCTTGTAACAGAGAACAAAATATTTGTTACAGGTAGCATTTATTATGTTTCTCGTAGAAAACCGTTCACTTAAAGCTGTGAAATATTTGTAAGCAGATCCACTAACCCAATAATCACTACAACTGCACTTAAACTGAACTCTACTTCAATCAATATAAAAAGGCTTGTGCAGATTTAAAAAACAAAGGCCAAGTAATTTGTGCAGATTTAAAAAACAAAGGCCAAGTAATCTGTGTTAACATTTTTTTTTAAAGTAAAAAAATGTTCCTCCAATACAGTAGCTTAATAATATAATTCAGAAATTTGATTTGAAATGCATATGTCTTACCTAAGTCATTGTTTTTTGTTATAGCATTAGCTGCCCTGGTTCGGGGTCCCTGCTGTGTAAACTGATAACCAAATTTAAGGATATTTGTATTTTCCTCAAGCATGTTGGCGATTTCCAATTCCACAGCTGTCCCCAACTGCTGCCTCTGGAATAATTAAAAATAAAGAACAGTATTAATAAACTAATTCAAAATATTTTTCGAGGTAAATCAAGACTAAGATATTCAGGTACATGCTGATTCTGTTGGTCTTTTTAAGTTTTCCCAATTCTTACAATATACATAAATAAGATAAACAAATCTTAAAGTTCAGTATATGATCATACAGACATCAAAAAATGAACATTACCAAAACAAGATACCACTTCATACCCATTATTACAGGATGACTATAATCAAAAAGACAATAACAAATGTTGGCAAGAATGTGGAAAAATTGGGAACCTCACACAGGCTGGCACAAATGTAAAATGGTGCAGTCGCTGTGGAAAACAACATGGCCATTCCTCAGAAAGTTAAACACAGCGTTACCACCAGACCTCGCAATTCCACTCCTAGGTATATGTCCATGAGAAATGAAAACCTATGTTCGTATAAAAATCTGTATACGAATGTTCATATCAGTATTCCTAACGTTCAAAAGGTAGAAATAACCCAAACAGATTATTTAGCCATAAAGATTAACTACTGATACATATTACAACATGGATGAACCTGCAGAATATTTTGCTAAGTGAAAGACAGTAGACACAAAAGACCGTATACTATATAATTCCATTTATATGAATTGTCAAAAATAGGTAAATGTGTAGAGACAGAAAGTCAATTAGTGATTGCCAGGGGCTGGTGGGAGGGGTGATGAAAATGTTCTGGAATTAGTGGTGATGGCTGCACAATTCTATAAATATGCTCAAAACCCATACTACAAATACTAAGGTAACATTCTGGATGCTTCAAATGTCTTCATCTGCTTTCAGGCCGCCACCTTCCCACAAGACTGCCCCAAAGCCTTCCTGCCACCTGCCTCCTAAACCCCCAGCCCCTACACAGCAGAGTGGGCTGGAGCTCCCACAGTTATCGCTGTAGAACACTGACCTGATTGTCAATCTTGAGCTCTGCCAGGGTTTCATTATCTCTCAAAGCATCAATCAGTGCTAGAATCCCAGCTCCTGTAATAAAGTTGGACTCCATATTTAAGCTCTTCAAATTTTTGTTCACTCTCAGCATATCTGCAAAAGCCTAGAAATTAAAGAAAGTATTTGAAGATAAAAATTGACAGCGTCTATCACATATTATACCTACTATAAACAAATACACTAATTAACAGAACAGCTTTGATGTTTCTCATTAGGTTGTTTTATCTTGACACACTACCTCACAGGCTTCACATGTATCTACTTTTCACAAGTACCCTGTCACAATATTTAGATTTGTCACTGTTGATAATATTCTCTGCTGCTGTTCACACTGTTATGTTCATTCACACCATATTCCTTGCTTCTTTCCCCTGTGTCTCTCAGTTTCTCTCAGTTTCTGGGTAGGACTAACTTCATCGAGGTCTCTTTGGAACAACTTTTCTTACTTAGGTCCTACTGCAGTTAGGTTACTGTGTCACCAAAGGAGGATAAATTGTGGATTGCTTTTCACGGCAGAGACCAGAAGGGATGCCTAAGGCAGAAGGCCAGAAAAGCTCACAGATAAGCAGAACTTAAAGTCAAGTTAAAACAACAGGCAAGAGGGGGCAGACAGAACTTGGGACAGGTATCTATTTCACTTTTGACACTACATAAAAAAGCTGGCTTTGAGATGGGAAAGATGGATGTGGGCAGCTCAGTGAGGAGACTACTGCAATAATCCAGGTGAGAGAAGATGGTGGCTAAGACTGACCAAGGTGGTAGTTGAGAAAGGGGTGAGAAGTAGTTGGATTCTGGAATATTTTGAAGACAAGGCTGGATATACATTTAAGGTGGTGAGAAAGGGAAGTCAAGGATGACTCCATTTCTTTCTGTCTTAAGCAAATGAAAGAGTGAAGTTGTCATTTAGTGAGACAGGAATGAGTGGGAAAGGAGCATGTGTGGGAGGGAAGTCAGGAGTTCGGTTTGGGACTATTTAGGATGTCTGTTAGACATCCAAGCAAGCTGTTAAGTAAGTAGGTGGACAGGAGTATGGAGTTCAGGACAGAGGCACCAACAGGGCATAATAACACTGGAAGTCAGCAGCATATATAGAAAATACACAGCAAAGAAACAGAGTGACATCAACTAGAAAGTGAGTGTAGACAGAGAAAAGAAAAGGGCCCAGGATTGAGCCCTGGGTCATTCCAATCCTTAGACGTTGGGGAGATAAGGAGCAACCAGCATAGGGACCAGAGAAGGGATGTTCAATGAGGAGGGAGGAGAATCAAAGGGAGTGATGGCCTCAAAGCCAAGTGAAGAAAAAGGTTCATACCTTAACCCAGGAATGCAAGGTTGATTTAATATGCAAAAGTTCATCAATATAATATACCAGATTAACAGAGTAAAGGACAAAAACCACATGATCATCTCAATAGACACATTGAAAGCAGTTGATGAAATCCAACACTGTAGATCCATGAATGAAATCCTCTGCAGATGTCAAAAGAAAGGTCTAGAACTTTATGCAGTGATATGAAAAGATCTCTAAGATATACTGTTGAGTGAAAAATTAAGTTGCAAAACAGCATATACTGCATGACTTCATTTATGTTTTTAAAAATTATAGAAAATTGGGGCGGCTGGGTGACTTAGTTGGTTGAGCATCTGACTCTTGATTTCAGCTCAGGTCATGATCCCAGGGTCGTGGGATGGAGCACCATGTTGGGCTCTGTACTGAGCATGGAGCCTGCTTAAGATTCTCTCTCTTTCTCTCTCTCTCCCCCCCACTTGCCTGTTTACACTCTAAGAATAAAAAATAAAATAAAATTGAAAAATTAGAGAAAAGAAATACAGGTGGGAATGCAAGCTGGTGCAGCCACTCTGGAAAACAGTATGGAGGTTCCTCAAAAAACTAAAAATACAACTACCCTACGACCCAGCAATTGCACTACTAGGCATTTATCCACGGGATACAGGTGTGCTGTTTCAAAGGGACACATGCACCCCCATGTTTATAGCAGCACTATCAACAATAGCCAAAGTATGGAAAGAGCCCAAATGTCCATCGATGGATGAATGGATAAAGAAGATACCACATTTTCTTTGGAGTGTTACCGGCAATCAAAAAGAATGAAATCTTGCCATTTGCAACTACGTGGATGGAACTGGAGGGTACTATGCTAAGTGAAATTAGAGAATGACAAAAATCATATGACTTCACTCATATGAGGACTTTAAGAGACAAAACAGATGAACATAATGGAAGGGAAACAAAAATAATACAAAAACAGGGAGGGGGACAAAAAAGAGACTCATAAATATGGAGAATAAACTGAGGGTCACTGGAGGAGTTGTGAAACGGGGGGATGGGCTAAATGGATAAGGGGCACTAAGGAGTCTATTCCTGAAATCACTGTTGCACCATATGCTAACTAATTTGGATGTAAACTTTAAAAAATAAAAAATGAAATTAAATAAATCAAATTATTTAAAAAAAAAGAAAAGAAATACAGGAACAAACCCATAAAATAGATTATGTACTGCTTAATAGCTAAATATCAACTGAAAAAAGAGTACGTCATGTTCATAAAATCAGTTTAGCCATCTCTGTAACATACGCTTGTATATAGCCATCATTTCAATATTATCAATAGTAGCTTACTTACAGCAGCAACAGGGTCATTGCTCCGGGTGGCTGCAAGACTGAAATATTTCACATGTGTGTTGGTTTCCAAAGCTTTTGCAAAATCTTTTAGAGTTGGAATTGGGATATTCTTGAAAGACAATATGTGAAATATTACATTTTAGTTTTCAAGAAATTCAGTCTATTAATTAAATATATTTGTACTTTTTTTTTTAAGTTAAATGTACTCAAATTATATACACATAGCATTTAGTCTACAAATGAAAACAAACAGCCTCCTTCATATCTATGTGATTTCTCTCTTATGGTACATCTGCTCAAACTGTTGATCTAGAGCAGAGTATATATCATTATTTCTCTAGCATTTAAAGAAATTTCCATTATTCTACACTCAACTATTTGGATTATAGGAAGTCAACACCTTAGTATTCAAAATGGATCCACTCTTCTACAGAGAGAGAAAGAGGTCACTTAGTTTAAGCTACAAGGCATTAAGTGAGATTAATCTTACACTACCTGAAATGTGGAAAGATAGACTTCTAGAAGGCACTAATTTCTTCCTTTAGTACCAAGACTACAATTCCCTGTAGCCTGGTTATTTTTTGACCATTACTGTTGATTTAGAATGTGAGGATTTTTTTTTTTTTTAATTAAAATTAGTGATCAACTAGAAATGTTAGCTTTTTCCAAGGCTTTCCTTCTTTTGCTCAGAGGAAGGAACAGCTGCTAAAGGAACAGAAAGGTCTTATTCTCTAGCTTCTTATAATTACCAGATGCTCCCACAGCCCTCAAAAGACATAAAATGAGGAATTAAAAAAATAATAAAATAAAAAGGAATTCTTAATGTAGCTCTTATACAATGACCATTACTCTAGAGATAATTTGAATTTACTCTTCATAAATTTAATTATCCCTAGGCCCTCCTACCTCATTTCTCCTTTACTCCAAGGAAGAGCTACATTTTTAACAACTCAGTAAGATCCCAGAAAGCCTACTTCTAGGTGTCTACTCAAGAGAAATGAAACATGTTTGCATGTTCATTATGTGTTTAATGGCTTTATTATAATCATCCCAAACCAGAGAGAATCCACAGGTCTATCAACTGGTGAATGGATAAACAAACTGCAGCATATCCACACAACAGAATACTGCTCAACAAACTGATACATCCAACCACAGAGATGAATCTCAAATGCATTATGCTAAGTGAAAGAAGCCAGACTCAAAAGACTACATACTATATGATTTCATTTGTAATGCATTCTGGAGAAGGCAAAATGATAGGGAAAGAAAACATATCAGTTGCTGTCAGGGGCTAGAGCTGGGGGCAGAAAATGATGACAAAGGGGAGTAACATGTTCTATATCTGTGGTGGTGGTGATCTTACAACTTATGCATTTGTCAAACTCACTGGACCTGTACATGAAATAGCGAGAGTTTCACTATATATCAATTATACCTCAAGAAACCTGATTAAAAAAAAAAAAAAAAAAAAAAAAAAAAAAGAACCCAAAAGACTAAAAAACTCTTTTTACTTTGAGAGCCAGAGAGATTTATGCTGACAGTCTGTAGGGTTTACAGGTTTACATGCTACTCTTTAAAAAGCAAGTCAGAAAAATATTACACCTTAAGCTCTAGGAATCTAAGCATACTGTTAGGACCAAAAACTTTACCTTTAAGTAGAAAGAATTACACTATATCAAAACTGCCCAAACTCTCATCCTACAGCTGACTCAAAGCAATTAAAAATTTTATTAGTTGCTTAGCATACCTACCTTTATATTATTCAAATTGACTTCAACAAGACGAACATCATTTTCTTTAATTCTCTTTAAAGTCTCTTCAACATTGGTTGGATTTGGTGGCTCATCAAATACTGGAAGAATCTTTTCACCTTTCACCACATCTGTAGTAACAAATGAAAAGAGTAAGTGTCTTATTGGCTGATACTATTACAGTGAATTCATATATGAACTTGATCACACACACATACATGCACGTTCAATAGAACTAACCAGAAAGCTCCCCCACCATTTCTAAAAGATCCGTTATGTGTTGACACATATTTAAAGCACTCAAATAAAATGTTATCCTCTTGTATTGTTTTCTCTGAGATTTAATTAGTAATTACTGTAAAAGCAGTAAGAATCACAGACTTGAAGAAACATAGCCTCGGTGAAAAGAGTAAAGTGAAGGAAGGATACATGACCTCTTTCTCTTACGGGGAGTACTGCATCTGGGGAAAGGGGGAGGACAAGCAGGAACAGGGAATGGGGAGACAGAGAAGCAACGGTATATAAAAGAGCTACTGAGACAGAAATCCCCCAAATTACTGCCCTCCTTCACTTCTATCCCCCAATCCTTCATCATGTATACTATACCCACACACATAGCCAAAATACAACTATGCAAAGTTGAAAGAGGACATAAAAGCCTTGAATCTTCTAATGAGATCTAAGTGCACTTTGATGTGTGTGTAAAGGTCTATGAACACGTGTAACAGGCAAACTTTTATGGATAAATTTTCTGGGGAGAAAACCTACAGCATCAGATTCACAAAGAGGCACATGACATAGAAAGATTGACAAGGTCACTGTCTGGCTTAGTTCTTCCTTTCTGCCTTCCTCTAGCTTTTTGTAGCAAAACTCATCTTAAGACAAAGTATACTGAATAAATTCCCTTCTTTCAAAATACCACACACATACACACATAGCATCCTGAGGAGATCAACTTAGATGATGGTCTGAAAATTATTTTCCTGAGGAGAGTTGAAACATCTGGGTGTATCTAGACTGGACATATATATTAAAAGGAAGTATGCACATTTTTTTCAGATTTATCCTGTAGAAGGAGAAGAGAGAATTTCAAGTTGTTCTGAAAGGCTGGATTAGAACAGGTGTAGGTTGCCAGGAGGCAGAATATGGTTCAATACAAGGACCAGCTTCCTATCAGAGCTCTGCTAAAAGGACAGAATGGGCTCCCTCTCACATAAGTTCAGCAAGGTAATCTTCTCCAAGACTATAGATCAAGGGGGCTGGAGAAAAAAGATTTCTTACCATAAAGAAAATTAAGTTCTATCTCAATTCTAAACTTTATAAAACCAAAATATTTCTTTCTTAATTCCACAGAATATATGTGTTTAAAAAGCTTTACTTCTGAATAAAGTAATGGATCCAATAAATGGAATGCTGAAACTATTAAGAAAGGCTCATGGGAGACTTTAAAATGGATGGATCAGGAGGCACCTGAGTGGCTCAGTCGGTTAAGCATCCGACCTTGATCTCAACTCAGGTCCTGATCTCAGGGCTGTGAGTTCAAGCCCCATGCTGGGCTCCACACTGGGTGTGGAGCCTACTTAAAAATTTTTTAAAAAGGGATGGATCAGGCTGCTAACATGTGAACACAATGATGACTTTTGGCACATTCCCCAAAGAGGAATGACCAGACTTGATATACGATTCAATTACCACTTAGGAAGCATTCTTGCCCCAAAAAACAAAAACCAAAAAGCTGCACATACGCCTCT
Source organism: Panthera onca (assembly GCF_046562875.1). NCBI lineage: Eukaryota > Metazoa > Chordata > Mammalia > Carnivora > Felidae > Panthera > Panthera onca. The sequence goes on from NC_138344.1 coordinate 52,219,083, forward strand.
AGAAAATAATAGTTTTCAGAAACATAGAAGACAGAGAAATATGTAAAATGATACCACAAGGGGAAGATGGTGATGGAGTAGGAGGACCCTAGGTTCGCCTCGTCCAATAAGTACAACTGGGTAACTCTCAGATCATCCTAAATACCCCAGAAATCAACCTGAAGACTAGCAGAACAAATCACAAGTAAAGGTAGAAAAGAGGCAGACTGAAGAAGGTAGGAAGGGTGAAGACACAGTTTGGGAGAGAAATGGATTTGTGGCCTCTGTGGTAGGGAGGGAGCTGTAATCAGGGAGAAGGATGAGAGGCAGACTAGCACTCAGGAAGGAGCACAGGATAAATGAGTCCCCACAAGCAACTGGCTTGGAAGGTGAGTGGGCTTGAATTTCATGAGTTCTTACAACCAGTGGGGCTTAAGGCCTGGATTTTTAAAGGTCAGTGTGCTTGGCTGTGGGAGACCTCGGAGGATATTGAGGCTGCTGGAGAGAAGACAGGCGAACAGCCTGTGGACATACAGCGTGGAAACAACAATCTGAAGAGCGCCTGGGACATACAGTTGGGAGGTTAGTTGCCTCATCTCAGATTGTGTCCCAGAGAAGCAGCATTTATGGACCTCTTCATAAAACCATTACCCTTAAGAAAAGGACACACAGCTGACTTTCCTAATACAGAGAAACAGGCAGAGAGACTTAGACAAAATGAGAAGACAGAGGAATCTGTCCCAAATGAAAGAACAGGGCAAGAACATGGCCAGAGATCTAAGCAAAACAGATATAAGTAACATGTCTGATGGAGAACTTAAAGTAATGACCATAATACTCACTGGATTTGAGAAAAGAGTGGAGGACATCAGTGAGACCATTACCACAGAGAAAGGGAATAACACACCAGAGATAAAGGGCTCAAAAAAAGAAATGAAAGACAGGCCTGAAGGAAAGAACAGGATGGAAGAAGCAGAGGAATGAATTAATGACCTAGAAGACAAAGTAATGGAGAGTAATCAAACTGAACAAAAGAAAGAAAAAATAATTATGCTTATGCAAAACGAAAATAGATGTAGGGAAGGCAGTGACTCCATCAAACATAGTAACATTCATATTATAGGAGTCCCAGAAGTAGAAGAGAGAAAAAGGGGCAGAGAATTTATCTGAAGAAATGATAGCTGAAAACTTCCCTAATCTGGGGAAGGAAACACATATCCACATCAGGAGGAACTGAGATCCCTCAACAAAATCACCAAAGAATTTCCACACCAAGACACATTGTAATTAAAATGGAAAAAAATAGTGATAAAGAAAAACCATTAAAAACAGCAAGACAAAAGAAGACAGTTACAATACAAAAGAAACCCGATAAGGCTATCAGAATTTTTCAGCAGAAACTATCCAAGCCAGAAGGGAGTGCCATGATATATTCAAAGTGCTGAATGGGAAAAACCTGTAGCCAAGAATACTCAATCCAGCAAGGCTATCGTTCAGAATACAAGGAGAGGGGTGCCTGGGTGGCTGAGTTGGTTAAGTGTCCAACCGTTATTTCGGCACAGGTGGTGATCTCGTGGTTCGTGAGTTGAAGCCCCACATTATGATCTGTGCTGACAGCGTGGAGCCCATGTCAGATCCTCTGTCTCCCTCTCTCTCTGCCCCTTCCCAGCTTGTGCGCTCTCTCTCTCTCTCTCAAAAATAAATATATTAAAAAATGTTAAGAATAGGAGAAATAAAGTTTCCCAGACACTGAAAGGAGTTCATGACCACTAAACCTTCCCAGCAAGATATATTAAAGGGGACTCTTTGAGTGGAAAAGAAAGACCAAAAGTGACAATATGAAGGTAGGAAACACAGAAGCAGTAAAAATGAAGATTTCTGTAAAAAACGAGTCAAGGAATTCACAAAATAAAAGGATATAAAATACGATACCATATACATAAAACATGGGGAAGACAGAAGAATGGGTTCAAACTTCACTACCAGCTTAATATAAACTGCTATATGCAGAAGACATTATATACAAACTTAATGATAACCAGAAATCATAAACTACAAACTGGGGTGTCTGGGTGGCACACTTTGTTAAGTGTCCAATTCTTGATTTCAGCTCAGGTCATAATCTCATGGTTTGTGGGTTGAGTTCTGCATCAGGCTCCACATTGACAGTATGGAGCCTGCTTGGAATTTTCTCTCCCTCTGTCTTGCAAAGTAAATAAACTAAAAAAAAAAAAAAAAAACCAAACTAATAGATATGCAGAGTAAAGACAAAGAAATCCAAATATATCACTAAAGAAAGCCAACAAACCATGAAAGAAAAGATCAGAGAAAATCTGCAGAAACAACCACAAAACAAGTAAGAAAATGGTAATAAATATGTACCTATAATTACTTTGAGTGTAAATGTACTAAATGCTCCAATCAAAAGACACAGGATAACAGCATGAATTAAAAAAACAAGACCCATCTATATGCTGCTTATAAGAGAATAATTCTAGACTTAACGACACCTGCAGATTCAAAGTGAGGGGATGGAGAACCATCTATCATGCAAATGGATGATAAAAGAAAGCTGGAGTAGCAGTGCTAATATTGGACAAAATAGACTTTAAAACAAAGACTGTAACAAGAGACGAAGAAGGACACTATATAATAAAGGGAATAATCCAACAAGATAGGACAATTGTAAATATTTATGCACCCAAAATGGAAGCACCCATATACATAAAATAGTTATTAACAAACATAAGGGAACTAATCAGTAATCATGCAACGATAGTAGGGGACTTTAACACCCCACTTACATCAATGGACAGATCATCTAAACAGAAAATCATCAAGAAAACAATTGATTTGATTGTCTGGACCAGACAGATTATTCAGAACATTCTATCCTAAAACAGTAGAATACACGTTCTTTTCAAGTGCACATAGAACATTCTGCAGAACAGATCATATAGTAGGCCACAAAACAAGCCTCAACAAATTAAAAAAGACTGAAGTTATACCATGCATCTTTTCTGACCACAACACTACGAAACTAGGAATCAACCACAAGACAAAATCTGGAAAGACCACAGACACATGGAGGTAAATAACATGCTACCAAACAATGAATGGGTCAACCAGGAAATAAAATATGAAATTAAAAAGTGCATGGAAACAAATGAAAATGAAAATACAAGGGTTCAAAGCCTTTGCAATGCAGCAAAATTGGTTCTAAGAGGGAAGTGTCTAGCAATACAGGCCTACTGCAAGAAATAAGAAAAATCTCAAATAACCTAACCTTACACCTAAAGAAGCTAGAAAAAGAACAAACAAAACCTAAAACCAGCAGAAGGAAGGAAATCATAATGATAAGAGCAAGAATAAATGATATAAAAACAAACAAAAAAACCCCACAATACAACAGATCAATAAAACAAGGAACTGCTTCCTTGGGGGAAAACAAAAACAAAACAAAAAAAACCTGATAAACTTCTAGCCAGAATTATCAAGAAAAAAAAGAGAAAAGACCCAAATAAAATCACAAATGAGAGAGAAGAAATAACAAACACTACAGAAATACAAACAGCTATAACAGATTATTATGAAAAACTATTTAAGCCAACAAACTGGACAACCTAGAAGAAATGGATAAACTCATCAACATATATAAATTACCAAAACTGAAACTGTTAAAAATGGAAATATTTGAACACAGTGATTATCAGCAAAGAAATTAAGTCAGTAATCAAAAAACTCCAAGAAATAAAAGTCCAGGGCCAGATGGCCTCACATGTCAATTCTACCAAACATTTGAAGAATTAATACCTATCCTTTTCAAACCATTCCAAAATATAGAAAAGGAAAACTTCCACATTTGTTCTGAGGCCAGCATTACCCAGATACCCAAGTCAGATAAAGACACCACAAAAAAAGAGAACTATAGTTCAAATCTCTGATGGACATAGATGTAAAAATCCTCAGCACAATACTAGCAAACTGAATTCTACAATACACTAAAAAAATCATTCACCATGATCAAGTGAACTTATTCCTGGGTTGTTGGGTGGTTCAATATTCACAAATCAATGTGATACAATGTGATGTGTCAATAAGAGAAAGGATAAGAAACATATGTTCATTTCAACAGACACAGAAAAAGCATCTGACAAAGTACAACATCCATTCATGATAAAAACCCTCAACAAAGTAAGTTTACATACCTCAACATAACAAAGTAAGTTTAAATACCTCAACATAACAAAGGCCATTGATGAAAAACCCACAGCTAACATCTTTAATGAGAAAAAACTGAGAGCTTTTCCACTAAGGTCAGAAACAAGACAAGGATGTCCATTCTCATCACTTTACCTTTCTTTTTTTTAAGTTCATTCGTTTTTGAGAGAGAGAGAATGCAAGCAGGGAAGGGACAGTGAGAGGGAGACAGAGCATGCCAGGCAGGCTCTGTGCTGCCAGCAGAGAGACAGATGCAGGGATTGAACTCATGAACTATGAGATCATGACCTGAGCCAAAACCAAGAGTTGAAAGCTTAACCAACTGAGCCACCCAGGCACCCCTCACTCTCACCACTTTTATTCAACAGAGTGCTGCAGGTCCTAACCACAGCAATCAGACAACAAAAAGAAATAAAAGGCAACCAAATCACAAGGAAGAAGTATAACTTTCACTATTTTCAGATGACAGGACACTTTATACAGAAAACCCAAAAGACTCCACCAAAAAATTGCTAGAACTGATAAACAAATTCAGTAAAGTCACAGGATACATAATGAACGTATTGGTTGTATTTCTACACACCAATAAGGAAACAGCAGAGAGATTAAGATGTCAATCCCATTTACAATTGTACCCAAAATAATAAGATACCTAGGAATAAACCTAACCAAAGAGGTGAAAGATCTGTACTCTGAAAACTATAAAACAATGATGAAAGAAACTGAGACAACACAAAGAAAGGCAAAGACATTCCAGGTTCATGGATTGGAAGAACAAATATTGCTAAAATGTCTATACTACCCAAAGCAATCTACACCTTTAATACAATCTCTATCAAAATACCAAGAGCATTTTTCACAGAACTAGAACAAACAATTCTAAAATATGAATGGAACCATAAAAGACCCAGAATAACCAAAGCAATCTTGAAAAAGAAAACCAAAGCTGGAGGAATCACAATTCCAGACTTCAAGGTATATTACAAAGCTTTAGTAATCAAAACAGTATGTATTGGCATAAAAATAGACACATAAATCAACAAACACAGTAGAAAACCCAGAAATAAACCCTTAAGTATATGGTCAATTAATCTTCAACAAAGCAAGAAAGAATATCCAACAGGAAAAAGGCCCTTCAACAAACGGTGCTGGGAAAATTGAACAGCAAACACACAAAAGAATGAAATTGGACCACCTTTTTACAACATAGCAAAAATAAATTCAAAACAGATTAAAGATCTAGATGTGAGAACTGAAACCATAAAAATCCTAGATTGAGCACTGGCAGTAATTTCTCTGACACTGGCTACACCAACCTTTTTCTAGATAGGTCCCCAGAGGCAAAGGAAACAAAAGCAAAAATAAACTATTGGGCTATATCAAAACAAAAAGCTCCTGCACAGAGAAGGAAACAATCAACAAAACTAAAAAGGCAACCTATAGAATGGGAAAAGATATTTGCAAATGACCTATCTGATGAAGGGTTAGTATCCAAAATATATAAAGAACTCATAGAGCTCAATACCCTAAACCCAAACAATCCAATCAAAAAATGGGCAGAAGACATGAAAAGACATTTTTCCAAAGAAAACATAGAGATGGCCAACAGACACATGAAAAGATGCTCATCATCACTAATCATCAGAGAAATGCAAATCAAAACTACTATGAGATATCACCTCACACCTGTGAGAATGGCTAATACCAAAAACATGAGAAACAACAAGCGTTGGTGAGGATATGGAGAAAAAGGAATCCTCTTGCTTTGTTGGTGGGAATGCAGACTGGTGCAGCAACAGTGGAAAACAGTATGGAGTTTCCTCAAAAAAGTTAAAAATAGAGCTACTCTACGGCCCAGCAATCACACTACTGGGTATTTACTCAAAGAATACAAAAACACTAATTCAAAGGGATACGTGTACCTCAATATTTATAGCAGCATTATTCGCAATAGGCAAGATATAGAGGCAGCTCAAATATCCATCAAGTGATGAATGGATAGATGTGTGTGTGTGTGTGTGTATGTATACACACACACACACACACATCTTTTTATATACATATATATGTACATATGTATGTGTGTGTGTATATATATATATATACACACACATACACACACATCTTTTTATGTACATATATATATATATACATATGTATGTGTGTGTGTATATATATATATAAAGGAATATTATTCAGCCATAAAAATGAATGAAATCTTGCCATTTGCAATGACTTGGATGGAGCTAGAGAGTATAATGCTAACTGAAGTAAGTCAATAAGACAAAGACAAATACTATATGATTACACTCCTACGTGGAATTTAAAAAACAAAACAAACAAGCTAAGGGAAAAAGAGAGAGAGAAACTAAGAAACAGACTCAACTATAGAGAACTGAAGGGTACCAGAGAAGAGGTGGGTGGGGGGATGGGTGAAATAGGTGATGGGGATTAAGAACTGCACTTGTGATGAGCAACAGGTGATTAAAATTAAAAAAAAAGTGATACTACAAGGTTGCAATCAGTCAAACTGAGAATGTGGAAAATTTGACATGACAACCCAGTTTCTTAAAGAAATGGATACCATGAAGAAAGGGGAAGAGAGGTTGAGGAGGGGAACTGTTAAGAGGGGGGCGCCTGGGTGGCTCAGTCGGTTAAGCGTCTGACTTCGGCTCAGGTTGTGATCTCATGGTTCATGGGTTCAAGCCCCATGTCAGGCTCTGTGCTGACAGGTCAGAGCCTGCAGCTTGCTTCAGATTCTGTCTCCACTCTCTCTGCCCCTCCCCCACTCATGCTCTGTCTCTGTCTCTCCAAAATGAATAAATATTAAAAAAAATAATAAATTTAAAAAAATTAAAATAAACTTAAAAAAAAAAGAAAAATCAAGTTCCAAGAAATATCTACAGTATGATCCCATTTTTGTAAAAAACAAGACTATGTAAACCGTGTGTGTGTGTGTGTGTGTGTGTGTGTGTGTGTGTGTGTGTGTATGTCTTTGTATGAACATAGTAGAAGTCTAGAAAGACATATACCAAACCGTTAACAACTAAGGTTAGGGGTGGGGAGAGCGAAAGGCATGATGGCTATGAACAAGGACACTTTTTCTTTTTTTAATGTTTATTTATTTTTGAGAGAGCAAGAGTGAGAGCAAGAGTGAGAGCGAGAGCGAGACAGAGTGTGAGTGGGGGAGGGCAGAGACAGAGGGAGACACAGAATCTGAAGGAGACTCCAGGCTCTGAGCTGTCAACACACAGTCTAATGTGGGGCTCGAACTCATGAATTGTGAGATCATGTCTTGAGCCAAAGTCGGATGCCTAATGGACTGAGCCAGGAGCCCCTGAACAGTGACACTTTTACTTATGTCATACACTTAGGTATTGCTCAAATGTGGTACAAAGATATGTATTACTTTGGTCATTTTAAAACATCCTATAAACTATTTTTTAAAAAGCCTTGCTTTTGGCTATTTAATACTGTAACAGATTAAAAGGTTCAGATTCGGGGGCCTGGGTGGCTTAGTCAATTAAGCATCTGACTTTGGCTCAGGTCATGATCTCACAGCTTGTTGAGTTTGAGCCCTGCGTTGGGCTCTGTGCTGACAGCTCAGAGCCTAGAGCCCGCTTTGGATTCTGTGACTTCCTGTCGCTCTCTGCCCCTCCCCTGCTCACACTCTGTCTCTCAAAAATAAACATTAAAAAAAAGAATAAAAAATAAAAAAATAAAAGTTTCAGATTCAGATGGTTTCTCCTGAATCTGATTTTTATAACATAGTTTCTTTGTTAACATTGTTGTGGTTTTCTTGAAAATCAGTAACACTGAAAATAAAATCTCAACAAAAGCCAAAGTGTGATTAGCTTTCATAGTGTTTACCACTAGTATTATTTATATATTTATTTTTAATTTTTTTTTCTAGTGTTTATTATTTTAAGAGAGAGAGATAGAGTGGGAGAGAGGCAAAGAGCGAGGGAGACACAGAATCCAAAGCATTCTCCAGGCTCTAAGCTGTCAGCATGAAGTCTGATGCAGGGCTTGAACTCACGAACCGTGAGATCATGACCTGAGCCAAAGTCTGATGTTTAACCGACTGAACCACCCAGGCACGTCCCATTAGTATTATTTAGTGAGGTGAGAATAGTTCCTATTACATTTGCTGACACATTAAGAATATTTAATACTCTATTTTCAATAGTCTTCTATGTCAATACCATCTAACTGGAATCTTAGGTTTCAAGTACTTATGTGTAACATTTGGTATGTATATACTGAAGTTGATACATGAAGATAACAAAATATAGTACATTTAACAAAGGGTTCAAATTCACAACACAGTACATGTACTCACTTGAGAAATGTTCTTGGTCGACACCATTACTACTTCCCACTATATTACATAACTGTGCATTCGTTATCAAATTGTGCATCCCAAGGATAGCTATAAATATAGAAAAAGAAAGTTATTTTTATTTCCATCAGTTTTAACCATAAAGAATTGGTTTTTCAACCAAAATTTTCTGATTTTAACGTTTTCTGAACATTTTCCTACTCAATTAAAATACAGATTTTGCAGCCCCCAAAAAAGGAGACAATGTGATTAAAAAATCACCTACAATCCCTTTCTCATTAATACTCTTTTATTTTCCTCTTCATTTTGGAATTTAGATCTCCCACATTTCCAAATTCAGACCTACAACTGGAGCCAGACTAATCTTAAATGTTAATCTATGCTTAGCTCCATTTGGTAGCTAAGAGAGAATATTGAAATGATCTGTGTTTGCTGTTAATACTTCGCATAAGGTTTTAGGAACAGTGCAAGATAGATTTTCAACCTAACCGTTATTTTTACATTTGTTAACTTTCATGTTAATTTACATTCATATTTTAGTTAAGGGTAAAATACCAAAAGTATAGTTGAACTCTCATCTGTGAGATTAACTAGCATCCCTCAAAAATGACAGGAGAGATAAATTTGGTTTTTGGTTTTGATACCCTTTTTGCACAAACATGGCAGAAGCTACAGTATGCCCCCAGCCCACTCCACCCTGATGAAAGCACCATTTACCTCAGTCCTGAGCACCCCAAGGAATAAGACACCTGCTCTGGCTGTAGACTACACTTTGTCCCTGTCCTGGGTCATTCCATAAGAACCATCACTCTTCTTTCACACATGTTAGCTCTTGGGGTTAGTTGGTGCTAAGATATCCCCATATGTCATATTTTTCTACCAAGGAAAATGGGTGTGTGCTGAGGCTGGTGGGGGAGATACTTGTCCAGATAAGAAACTGGCAATGATGAAAACAACAGGGCGGTTTGGAGTGTTCCGTATATACTTAAGAAAAGATGGGAAAGTGGTGAGTATAAATGCTTTCCAGTTATTCATCTTGGGGTCCTCTTTTTCTTCAAAGTTTATTATTTATTTTTAGTAATCTCTACACTCCATGTGAGGTTCAAACTCACAATCCCAAGATCAAGAGTCGCATGCTCTACCGACTCAGCCAGCCAGACGCCCCTCATCTCAAGGTCTTCTGATAAAATGGGACAGCAGTTGATGCTGGAGACTCTTTTTCAATGCTTAGATAGGACAGCTTCTAGCTGAGCACCAGCTGATGAAAGATTTTCATAAAGACTTTCAAATATGGTAACATGGGAAAAGATGTCAAATAATACAATACATTCCATTAACATAAAAAGTTCACCACTGACAGTATTTTAAAAACTGAAATCCTTTATGTCACATTTATAGTGTACAAAACAAAGCCAAATATGTGGTCACTGATTCAACAGCACTTTGCTAGGCAAAGGAAGCATCTGTATGACGTATACAGGGATGTGCTGGTACTCCCCTCCCCTCCACACTCATTCACAAATGTGTTTTAGGAGATACCTGCAAGGTCACACAATTCTGTATCAGAAGCACTTGTCAAAGCTTCTTCTAATTCTGGGTCAAGAGATACTTTTTCTTCTGGGAAAGTCTGTACAGGCTTCTGTTTAGGGATAAATATTTTCCCTGTAAAATAAAGCAGTTTGTTAATTCCAATACTACTGCTATGAACTAACTTATTACCATTTATTCTTCTAACAAAAATTATGAAAAGTACAATTGAAGCTGAAGGAAAAAGTCAACAAGATAAACAATTACAATAACATTTCATCTTCAATATGTATTATAAGTTTCCAGGGCAATGTTTGGCTGTACAAGTTGAAATGAAGAAAAAAAAAAACACACCTGAGGAATTCTATTTGTGAAATTAAAAATAGGATCTTTTTGGAGTAATTATGAATTACTAAACAAATAGCAAATTAAAAGATGAATATAGGAATAAATTTTAAGAATCTATAAAACTTTAGAGAGATTTAAAAGACCCTGCAAAATCCACTTTTTTTTAATTATTATTTTTTTTAGTTCTTATTTATTTAAGAGAGACAGAACAAGCAGAGGATGGGCAGAGACAGGGGGACAGAAGATCCAAAGCAGGTTCTGTGCTGACAGCAGAGAGCCTGGCGTGGGGCTCAAACGCAAAAACTGTGAGATCATGACCTGAGCTAAAACCCAGAGTCAGACGCTTAACTGACTGAGCCATTCAGGCACCCCTCCACTTTTTTATTCTTAAGCAACAAGCTGTTACAGTCACTTAGGGGATGGCAGAGGCAATTTTGATTCCAGAAATTCAAGATCTAATTGCAAAGAAATTCCTGTATGTTCTAAGTGGTTTCGTGAAACTTTAGGTCACCGTTCATCTAAGCCTCGATGGAAACTAACAAGGGTTACCTGATAAGAAACTATTATGTGAAAATCAGTATTTTGTTACCATATGTCCAAAGCAAGATTGAAAACATGAAGAGAATGAGAAGTGATAATGACACAACTGCTGATCAAATAAGATGTACTCACATGGCAGAGCCTGAGTTACTAAGATTGCCTCCAGTTTCTCTCCCAGGACACAAAGTGATCTGGAAAAGGCCTATGCATAGATTCACAGATGTGCCAAAGAAACTACCAGAGAAATATGAAAGAATATGTGGCCTGATGGATCTATGCAGTGCTCTATCAGAAGAATGTGGGTTTAGAATCAGTGAGTGTTGTGTACTTCTTCAAGGTACACATCAATTAGTGTACCCATAAGGAATCCCACCACAATAGACTGCTCCCAGGACTCTGGCCAAAACTGTTCAGCTATTTTCTGCTAAGCCCATCTAAAGGATCTTAATTTCTGATATTGTATGTTTTTTATGTTTAGCATTTCCATTTGGTTCTTTTTAAAAAAATAGTTTCCATGTGTCTGCTGAAATTCCTCATTTGTTCATGCGTGCTGTCTACCTTGTCCCTCAGATTTTTTGGCATTTGTTACAGTTATTTTTAAAGTCCCTAGCTGATAACACCAGGATCTGGATCATGTCTGAGTCTTCTATTGACTGTTATTTTCTTGAGTATGGGGCTATGTGTCTTATGATCTTTGACTACAAGCTAAGCATTTTTGTGTAAAAGTATGGCAGAAACTGAAGGAAAATCTGGCCTTTGTTGCAACTTTAGTTTGATTCAATTCCTCATTGGCCTCAAACATTTTGAATATAGGATCAGGACTTTCTCTTCAGCAAGGCCTTGTATTATAACCATGGTGAGGTTCTGGAGATGTCCTGAGCATCTTCCCTTTTTGAATGGTGAACTTTGAGAGATTTCTCTTGATATGTGGCCTAGGCCATCAGCTTTCTGGATGACTGCGGAGCTCTCTTTGTTTTCCAGTCCCATCCCCTAATTTTGGGGCCTTGGCAGATCTTTCAGGCCCTCTCGTCTTATCTGCTTTATACTCTGTGAAGTTGGGGTTGGCCTTAAAGGGATTTGTCCCACCCCTCCTGCCTCTCCCTCAGTCTCTCCCAGCTGAAAACCTATGCCTCAGGAATTTTCTCTTTGCTCTACTTTATTGCGTCTGTTCTTGTAGTGTCCCTGGCACTAAATGAAGACCTGCAGGAAAGAACTGGGGGTGCTGCACTATCCAATACGGTAGCCACTAGCCACATGTGACTACTTAAATTTAAATTAATTAAAATTAGAAATTCAGTTCCACAGTCACAGTTCAAATACTTGATAGCTACATTTAGTTAGATGGAGCTACCACACTGGTTAACATAGACACTGAATATTTCCATCATGGCAGAAAGTTCTAGTGGACAGCACTGCTCTAAGGCTTCTCTGGATTCTAATCTATCATCCAATCCATACACAGTCATTAAAAGTTTGTTAAAAGTAAGGCTGATTTCTCCTTACTCCTTTCTATGGTAGTTTTCTGTTTTTCCCTACATTTCATTCAGAAAAGAGAGAAGTGGGTCATCAATCTCAAAAAGGGTTTGCCACTTTCTAGAATCATTTATGTTTTGTGTCCTCAAGCTCTCCGATAGCTTTTTAAAAACTATAATAAATGCACTTAGGGGCACCTGGGTGGCTCAGTCAGTTGTGTCGGACTTTTGATTTCAGCTAAGGTCAGGATCTCACAGTTCGTGAGACTGAGCTGAGCCCCGAGTTGGGCTCTGTGCTGATAGCATGGAGCCTGCCTGGGATTGATATTTTCTCTCTCTCTCTCTCTCTCTCTCTCTCTCTCTGCCCCTCCCCTGCTCACATACATGCATGTGTTCTTTTCTCTCAAAATAAATAAATAAACATTAAAAAAACCTGTAATAATGCACTTAGACTGCTTGTTTGGGTTGGTATGTAAGAATAATAGTCTCTTGCAACTTTATACATCTTAGAAGTCTTTCTGGTCAAGTATTTTCTTATTTAAAAAATTGTATTTGGCCAATTTATAGTGTATTTGTATCAGTAAGGATGTTTTTTTTGTTTCCTTTTTAAAGTTTATTTGTTTATTTTGAGAGAGAGAGAGAGAACAGGGGAGGGGCAGAGAGGGAAGTAAAGACAGAATCCCAGGCAGGCTCCACACCATCAGTGCAGAGCCCAACTCGGGGCTTGAATTCATGAACCGTGAGATCTTGATTTGAGCTGAGATCAAGAGTCAGATGCTTAACCAAGTGAGCCACCCAGGCACCCCAGTAAAGATGTTTTTAACTGCATATAACAGAATACCCAATTAAAAGGGGTTGAAACTGGTGCTTCTCAAGCTTTAATGTGCACCTCACTCACATGGTGATCTTTAAAGTACAGATTCTGACCCACAAGTCTGATATGGGATGAGAGTTAACTTAACTCCCAGGTGATGCCGATACTGAACTACAGACCACTTTAAACAGCAAGAGTTCCAACAATAAGTATTTTTATCATCTCAGTAACTCCACATGTAGGTGGCTATAGGGATGGTTCAGCAGCTCAGTGCTGACATCAAGGATCTAGGCTCTTTCCATTTTTCTCTTTGGCTTTAATCAACATAGAAGCCTTTGTTCTCAGGCCATCAGTCTCAAGACAACCTTCGTAACACTAAGTATCAAGCCCTCAAGCAACAAGGTCAGGACAGGAAGGAAGGGCACAATTGTCAATTTTTATAAAGAAAACTTTTTATAACGTTTATAAGGAAAATTGTCCAGATTTCTCCTCTGGTGTCATGGACCAGCAATGGTCGTATGTCCAGTTGCAAAGGTGGCATTTTCAGTCTATTTCAGAGACAGGTTGTGCCAGTAAGAATGAAGGGATTTTTGCATTGTTACTTAATAGGCAACTACAGACTGTATTCCAATATTGCACCAGCTGAAGTACACCTCTGTGCTCCCTGGATTCCCTGAACATTTCGCTATAGCTACACAGACACATTCTGCATATTTGTCTGCCTTCTGTGAGCTTTTCAGGGGCATGGTTTATGTTCTCTGTTTATCCCTGTATCCTTGCCTGGCACAAAACGGGCAAGACAATCTATTGAATAAATAATTTGGTGACGACCTCCAGTTCAATCACCTCATTTTATAAAGTCTAACTTAAATAACTTACACAGCAGAGTTAATACTAGAACACAGGAGTGTCTCTTCCAATAAACTGGTGGCTTTCACTTAAAAAAAAATTTTTTTTAACATTTATTTTTGAGAGAGAGCTAGAGACAGAGTGTAAGCAGACAAAGGGCAGAGAGAGGGAGACACAGAATACGAAACAGGCTCCAGGCTCTGAGCGGTCAGCACACAGCCCAATGCGGGGCTCAAACTCGTGAACCACAAGATGGTGACCTGAGCTGAAGTCAGACACTTAACTGACTGAGCCATCCAGGCGCCCCTAAACTGGTAGCTTTCAAATTAACTTTTTAACAGTAGACTTTTTCCCTCAAACAAATACCTCAAATATATAATGGCATCCATAACTGATCGTGTTAGTACCAAATTTTGGAATTCTGATGATTAGACAATCTTTTATTATTGGTTCACAGACAAAGGCAAATCCAAATCATTACATCCTGATAATTCCATAGCACTTTTCTCAGTGGTTGATAGTATAATTAAAGTAGCATACCATTCATGCCTTTAATTGCCATTTCAGGATAATTACATTTTTCCTGAGCTTAGTCACTACATTTTCAACTGTCTATGGGAGGGGCTTCTAAAGATTGGCTGCACACTGGATTCACCTGTGGAACTTTAAAAAATTGTGATGTCCAAGTCCCAGAGATTCTGATTTAATTGGTCTGGTGTGTGAGACATCTGGATTTTTATAAACTCTCTAGGGACCTTAATGCATAGCAGTCAAGGTTGAGAACCACTAGATTATGGTATTCACTTATGAAACAAAATTACACAAACTATCAAATAGCTGCCCATGTCTTATTCTAGGGACCAATGGAATTTAAAGCATTATAAAAATCTAAAATGTTTATTTTTGTAATCCTCATCTACATTCCATAGAGGCATTATTCATATCTAATTTTCCCATAAACTTTTGCCAAACTTATAAATACAAAATTAATCTCATCATAAAAAAAACAACAAAGCAAAACAACAAAATTTTGAGGGCTTATGGAAATTTTCCTGTGATATACAATTTTTCTATTTTATACAGCTCTGAAACAGTTTGGTACCTCAGCTGGTGCTCCTCTTTATAATAAATTCTCTGTATATAGAGATTTTTGTTGTAGAGGTATTTAGTCTATACGATATTGTTTTTAACAGTATAAAAATTAAGTACTTCATATTCCTTCAGGGTTAGCTTAACATTAACGCTGTAAGACTTGTATTTTAATGCATTTTTACAAAATCTCGTTATAGAAAAGTAACAGTAAATAAATTTAACTTCATAACAAAATAAGCTAGGCAGAAATGAAGTTTAATATTATGAGTACAAAACCTAAGGAGATCCCCCCCAAATTAATTTATAGACTTAAACACTCCCTTTCAAAATCTCAGCTGACTTTTTTGCAGAAAATGACAAGGTGATGCTAAAATTCATATGGAAATCCAAGAGACCTAGGACTGCCAAGTAACCTTGAAAGAGAAGAACAAAACTGAAGGACTTACACATCCCAATTTCAAAACTTAATATAAAACTACTGTAATCAACAGTGTTATGGTGCATAAGGAAAGACATCTGGATCAATGGAATAGAAGTTGAGTGTCCAGAAATAAACCTTTTTTGTTAATGGTCAATTGAAGTCTGTAAAGGTACCAAGGCAATTCAATGGAGAAAGAACTGTAAATGATGCTGGGAGAACTGGATAACTACTTGCAAAAGAATGAAGTCAATCCCCTATGTCATACTTACCATACGTTAATTACCATATTAATTCAAAGTGGATTACAGACCTAGATGTAAAACCTAAAACTCTAACACTCATAGAAACAGTGATAAGAAGGGTACCTGGGTGGCTCAGTCAGTTAAGCATGTGACTCTTGATTTCAGCTCAGATCATGATCTCAGAGTCATGAGATCGAGTCCCGTGTTGAGATCGAGTCCCGTGTTGGGCTCTGCACTGAGCGTCATGCTTGCTTAAGATTCTCTCCCTCCCTCCCGCCCCCTCCCCCACTTGTGTGGGTTCATTCTCTCTCTCTCCCTCTCTCTTTCCAAAAAAAAAAAAAAGCAGTAAGACTAAATCTCCATGACCTCGAGTTAGGCAAAGGATTTTTAGATATGGTAGTATAAGCACCAGAGAAATTAAGTAGATAAGTGGTTTCCTAGGGCTGGGAATAGAGTGAGGAATGAAGACTGACTGCTCATGGATACATACATGGTTTCTTTTTGGGTGATGAAAATGTCCTAACCTGAAGACTGTGGTGATAGTTGCACAACTCTGCAAATACACCAGAGGTCATTAAACTGTATACTCCAAATGGGAAATTTTATGATGCATACTTAATAAAGACATTCAAAAAATGTACTAAATATAGGTTTTCTGCCTGCCTGAGTAAACTTATATTCACCCCCTAAAACGTAAAGGAAAAAGATAATTTTCTGAGACGTACTGAATCATACAGCAGGTTTGTACTTCTTAATCAAAATCAGCTGTTTTCTGAGAAATCATTAGCAAACTGCTTCGATCCCATAAAACAGGAAATGCCTTTCTTAACATGTGTCCTAATTTAGTCTTTCATCAGTTAGACTTAAGTTAAAAATCTTAATGACCATGAGATGCTGACAAATATAATAGATCTTTATAATGGTTAGTTTGGTTTGCGCCCCAAAATCGTGCAAGATGAGTGAAATGATAGGTATTTTGTATGGTGGTGTTTTTTGCAGAGTAAGGAAATGCACAACAAATTTGATACTGCTTTTAAAAAAAATTTTAAACTTATTAGTATTCCACTTTATTATGGTTATCTTGATTCCTTTGTGTTTTTTCAAATCATGGATGATTTCTTTAAAGAATTCTCCATCTCATTCTGATAAAATGATTTAATATATATAAAGGAACTGGTATATAATAAACATAATAGACACATTAATTCTTTTTTAATTTTTTTTAATGTTTATTTATTTTTGAGAGAGAGATAGAGCATGAGTGGGGGAGGAGCAAAGAGAGGGAAACACAGAATCTGAAGCAGGCTCCAGATTCTGAGCTGCCAGCACAGAGCCCGATGTGGGGCTCGAACCCATGAACTGTGAGACCATGACCTGAGCTGAAGTTGGACGCTCAACCAACTGAGCCACCCAGGTGCCCCAACACATTAATTCTTTATTCTTATTTCCCCTGGAATTTCTTGCATGTGTGTGCATGTATGTGTGTGTGAGAGAGACAGAGACAGAGACAGAGAGAGATAGAGATAGTTTTCCAAGACAAACTAACAACCCAATAAGATTAAAAAACATAAAGCTCCAAGTATCTTTATCAGTAGTTCTTAAACTTCAGGGATTGGAAACTGGTTATGCATGGTATTTCTGAGAAAGTTCCCTAAGCGATTCTGATAATTACTTATTCAAATCGATAACCACTAATCTGGATGATTATAGTTCTGAAAAGATTAGTATGAGTTACCCTGGACTAATCTAATTGGTTTTCCTCTCCTTGAAATATGGTCAAAAAAGCCCTAACTTATGACTCTATCTATCTAAGTGACTTTAATTTCTTTATTTAACGTAACAAAGTCTAAAACTGCAACTTTTAAAAAAATGAAATGACAATTCTTTATACTGAGGCAAAATAAGACAATAAACAATGACTAGGTCAGAAAACATCTCTCAGACAAGTATGAAATGACATGCCCCCCCAACCCCCAAATGAAACAAAACAAACAAAAACAGAGCTATGACTCTTGGTTGCTAATGTTAGAACAGTTCAGTAATGTTTATGTAACTACAAATGACAGCTAAGGAAATAGAAGAAACCAAGATAAGAATTCATGTAATAGTGATTTAAATGCATGGCACTTACCCAAACTCATGTTTGTGCCAAGAGGGAAAAAAAAAAAAAGGGACGATCTTGCCAAGACCGTTGTTTTTGTCACCAATCAGTAAGAGATACTGTTAACCATGTTAACAATTTTATTGCCGGGACCTTTCTTCACTAGTCCTCATCTCTTCTCTTTTGCTGTGATATCAAGTTACAGCTACCACAAATGTTAAGAAATTATCTTAGTCATAGCTCCCAGCCTTGGTGAGTATATAAAAGGTATAATAAAAAGAAACAGAGATGGCTCCTATTTATTTCATTTCTACAGAGGTGAAAGGCCCCTAGCTAGCTAATTTTAGTGTTTGTTTAAAAGCTACCTGTTCCAGAATGGATTCTAAGCAATTAGGCCACCTTTTGATCAGATGCACATAAACTTCAAATCAACCAAACTCAAGAATGAAGGGCAGATCCTGGAAAGGCATTTTTATTTTCACCCAAAGACACATGAACTTACTCAATACTGCAATAAATGCTCATTTATTCAGCAAATGTTTAGTGAGTTTGTATATACTAGATAATGAGCTAGAAAGACACTGTACGGAAAGTAAGAGATCTTTATTTTGGGGAGATAGAATTCTAGAGACTTCCATCTGTGGCCAAAATGAAATAATAAAGACAGGATTTATCCACATGCCTGAAACCCCAAAATGGACAAGATATGTGAAAGAAGTTTTCAAGATACTAATAATCATCACACAACCAAGGGCAGCGATCCCAGAGAGATGAGAAACAAAGGAAGCCCTGTGACTGCTCAGCTTCCTACCTGGAGAAAGTGTCTAGCTGCAGCCCAGGGAGCGGGAATCCAGGCAGGGCTGGGAGAACGTTCTGAACCGAGGAGACAGAGCTGAGGTCCAGAAAGACCAAAGTGGCTGTGCGAGGAGAGAGTTGCACAGAACTGGAGCTCCGGAGCTCTGCAGAGGGCTGCCTTTTCATACCCAGCAGAGCAGTATTCAGCACATGTGTGTGATGGAACTACTTGGGGCCAAGGAAAAAACACCTGAAAAAATTACAGATAATAGTGCCTGTTCTCATACAGGGCTGAGAGTAAGACGTGCTCCCAGCAACCAGACTATAAAACCTCATCATTCATAGAGCATTGGGTAAGCAGCTCACAAGTTACTGCAGTGGAGAAAAATTTAGCCCTAGACTGAATGAATACTGCTCCAGTCTCATCCAACAAATCTTAAAAACAAGTCCCTAGGGGCGCCTGGGTGGCTCAGTTGGTTGAGTGTCCGACTTCAGCTCAGGTCATGCTCTCACACTCCGTGGGTTCAAGCCCCATGTCGGACTCTGTGCTTACAGCTTTGAGCCTGAGGCCTGCTTCAGATTCTGTGTCTCCCCCATTCTCTGCCCCTCCCCTGCTCATGCTCTGTCTCAAAAATAAATAAAAACATTTAAAAAACAAAAACAAAAACAAGTCCCTAAAAATCAAACTGTTTCCAAGTGACTTAATCATGTCCCAGAAAGAAACTCAGGAATATGTACAGGGAAACCAAAATATCCAGCACCCAACAAGTTAAAATTCATAATGTCTAAATCCAATTAAAAAAATAACCAGAATGTAAGAAGCAGGAAAATTCCATCCATAAGCTAGGAAAAATAATCCAATATAACTGACTTAATAATGACAGATGTAAAATTAGCAAGTAAGGACATTAAAACTGTTATTATAATTATATTCCATATATTCAAAAAGTTAAGCAGAGACATGGAAGATATGGGGGAAAAAGGAGGAAAAAGGGAACAAAGAACTGATGAGACAACAGAAAAGATATTCCATACTAGCACTAACAAAAAGAAAGTAAGATTGGCTATATTAATATAAGACAATGTAGATTTCAGAGTAAAGAATACTTTGCCAGGGGTAAAAGAATACCAGAGTAAAGAATACTTTACCAGGGGTAAGGAAGATCACGTCATTGTGACAAAATGGTCATTTCATCAGGAGGACTTACCAATCCCTAAATGAACAAAAACTAATAACAGAGCTGCATAGTATATGATTCTGGAACAATTAATTGCAGTATTCTATATAGTATGTAAATTATACACTAAAATGTTGGAGGCAAAGGAATATGCATTCCCTGGGTATGGTTATCCAGGGGAAAGTTTCCATAAAACGAGGTCTTAACATGAGCGACGAACGATCCATCTGGCTAACTCCTGACCCCAAAGGAATAATGAGTAAATCATTCAAAAAGACAGTGATCGGTCTGAAAAGGAGACACCAGTCTGTGTTACTAAACTTAAGCAGCCCACTTCAAATACCAGCTTCATTGGTGGGGAAGAGCACTTTATACAGTGTCGGAGACGACCACTTTATATAGGTGCATATAAGGGAAGTTTAGATTTATAAGACATGAATACAAAAGTAAGAGCCCATCTTTATCTTCAAATTAGTGGCAACGAATTACCCACTGGCAGTTACATAAGCCTGTTGATTCAGGCAGGTTATAATCATGATCTTTTTGGTTTATAAAGGGATGAGGTCTGCCTTTTCTCCAAAGAAATCATGTACGCAGCAAGGTGAGGGAAGCCTCTTTTAGTGTAAGAGTAACTACATTAAGTTTCCTGGAAAGCTGATATAATTATGAATAAATAACTTGGAAAGTGTATTAAGAAGTTTTTAGTTTAAAACAATAAGGTTAAATTCACCTTTAGTAACAAGCAGGGAAAAAGGTAGGGCAGGTGGGATTTGTGACACTAAAACCCAAGGGCATTCCTTTCTCAGGGAGGGGAAGGAAAAACAACAAAAAGCATTGATGGCTCTTCCCTAAGGGCCAACAGGGAGAACAGGAGGCTCTGTGAGGAATGGAGGAGCCCTATCTGGGTGAGTCAGTGGCTCAAATGGAATTCTCTGGTGCACCTGAATGTAGTATACAAGGTGCAGCATGGCTCTGGTTCATGTGTAAAATAAGGGACACTTGGGGGACAAAACTCAGGCTAGGTAAGGGTGAAGGGTGATACTAGAAATGCAGAGGAAGACTCCTGGCAAAGAAAAGCAAAATGAGAGTCGGTAAGAAATATTAAAGAGTAGGGCAAATTAGTTCTCCAGGAGCCAAATTCATGGCGAAGATCTATGCCTTATCTATCCTGGAGACAGAATATTCAAGATACGTAAAAATATAATGGGAAATGCTAATCAGCTATATAGCCAGCACTCTGCATTTTCACTGTTTTCAGGAATGAGAAAGAATAGGATGAACACTCTCCTTCACCCTTGTCTTGGTCTCTACCACAGTTACGTGTTTTGTAGAATTTCAAGGAAAAAGAGGTAAAAAGCTTCCAAACATTTCAATATTATGTTTTTAAGTAAAAGGAATGAATATTGGAATGTTGTTTAAATTTTCTTAGGTGCTTTGTTTCTCAACATTTTGAACACAGTAGACTCGTAAGAAAGGCATTTTCTTTAATACTTGCCAAGATTACTTGTTACCATATCATACCTAGCACGAGCTTATTAGATTTAGATGAATTTAACAGATGCATATATGCATACTGTGAATTCTACTGTAATGATGCACTTAAAAACAATCCTTAATACATCTTTTGTTAGCTATCCCTTACTGGCTGCTTAAAACCTTCGTTTTGCTATTAATAAAACTACACTATTGGGGCGCCGGGTGGCTCAGTCGGTAAGCGTCGGACTTCAGCTCAGGTCATGATCTCACGGTTCCTGAGTTTGAGCCTCGCATCCGGCTCTGTGGTGACAGCTCAGAGCCTGGAGCCTGCTTCAGATTCTGTGTCTCCCTCTCTCTCTGCTCCTCCCCCACTCATACTCTCTCTCTCAAAAATAAACAAACATTAAAAAAAAAATAACTACACTATTAAAAGCAGAACATTTACTAGTGTAGGACACAAAATGTTCCCCCAAATGCATCTAGGATTAATTCCTTCTTCTCAGACGTTGGCATACACTTTCAATTTGTAAAATGTACAATTATAAACATTTCCCATATCACAAAATAAAATTACTTATTTATCTATATATAACCACTCTCAAGAATCCTTTTTAGTCTGTGATATCTTTTTAAAACATTTTGAGGGGTGCCTGGGTGGCTCAGTTGGTTAAGTCTCAGACTCTCGATTTTGGCTCGGGTCATTATCTCACAGTTTGTGAATTCAAGCCCTGCAGTGAGCTCTGCACTGACAGTATGGAGCATGCTTGGGATTATCCCTCTCTCCCTCTCTCTCTGCCCCTATCCCACCTGTGCTTGCTCTCTCTCTCAAAACACACACACACACACAAAACACAAAACAAAAACAAACAAAAACCAAAAAACAAACCATTTTGAGATGATCTAGAAAAACAAAATTTGGCATGAGTATACAGTTTCTGTCCAAAGAAAAAATCCTGAAATGTCCAATTTTCAGTTTTACGTTGATTCCCTTTGGTCACACCAATTCTGTGTAATTTTACCTCCACAAAGAGGGCGTGTCTTTCAGTGAACAAGTATAATTAATCATTTAATTAGTCTCAGAATAGGAGAAGCAGTCAACTTTAATGATTGGATAATCCTTTTAGTGGTTCCCAATTTTTTGCTTAAAAAAATGAGTGGTCATCTTTTTCAATCTTTGACAATAATTACAATGTGAGATCACTGTGTGATTTTGGCACATAACTTGGAACTAAGGGACATTGCTATAACATGCACTGGCAAAGACAGCTAATACTGTCATTGGGCACTGAATTCTGCAACATAGCATCTCAGTGTAAAAAAAAATTTTTTTTTTTAAGTTTAGAGATTAATGGCAGATTTTACATGTTCTAACTAGTCCAAGTACACAAAAAAGTAAAATACTTGCCTTAACAGGTTTGCAAACTTTTTTAACATAAAGAACCAGGAGAACCTCTACTGCCTAAAAGCATCCTCAATCTGAAAATCTATCTCCTATGAAATAAGCTATTAAGAAATTTGGGACTCAATCTAGGTATTTAGGATAAAAAGTCATAGGAGAGGCATCTTAAAAATCTTAAAAAAACATACACCTTAAAAAGAAAGAAAAGCTTTGGGATGTTCAGAGCTAAGAAGGCGATTCACATTTAGCTCAGTTGGAAGGTATGCTAATAAGATGTAGATGAATTATTCTCAGGATCTTCTAGAAAGTGATCAAGATCTTGAGGATGAGACCCAAAGAAAGGAAGGCATATTAGTGACTAAGGATAACTAAAGCTAACTGATTTAAGGATGAGAGCCTAGGGTAGATTAGAGAACATGAGCTGGCTTTTAGCTCTACAGTATTTCAAAGTAGAGCTCTACAACGAAAGTCTCCCAGTTGTTGAAGACTAATTTGTGCTTCTCCAGGTCTACGACACTGTAACATGGCTTCTAAGACTTGACCCACCCAGTCTAGGGTGGTAGTATTTGCTCCCATCACATGGATTCCTGAAATTCAAACCTCATTTCTGTGGTCCTGGACCACTCCTCCATGACAGAAATTAAAGTCCCTTGTTTGGTAATAACATCACACTTACGATCCTTTAAAATGACTACACCACCACAGAGGCACCTGGGTGGCTCAGCTGGTTAAGCATCCAACTCTTGATTTCAGCTCAGTTTATGATCTCACTGTTATGAGTTGCAGTCCCGTATTGGGCTCCATGCTAACAACATGGTGCCCGCTTGGGATTCATATTCTTTCTCTCTCTCTCTCTCTGCCCCTCCCCCCACTCACAGTCTCTCCCTAAATAAACTTAAAAAAAAAAAAAAAAATGACTACACCATAAAGGATTTTTATGGTGATTTCACTATACCCATTAACGAATCTGGTCCACACAAAAACTGTATGAATGAGGCAAAGCAGATATTCAGCCTGTATGATGCCTTTTACATAAATTTCAAAACAGGCAGAACTAATTTATTGTATTAGAAGCTAGGATGGTTGGGCACCTGGGTGGCTCAGTCAGTTAAGTGTCCGACTCCTGATTTCAGCTCAGGTCATGATCTCACAGTTGTGAGACTGAGTCCTATGGTGGGCTCCATGCTGAGTACGGAGCCTCCTTTGGATTCTGTCCCTCCCTCTCTCTCCTCCCCCACCTTACTTGCACATGTGCAGAAACAAAGATAGAAAGAAGCTAGGATGGTGGTTACCTCTGAAAACAAAGAGAAAAGTGGGAAGAAGCCGGGTAGCGACTACATGGCAGTGCTCACTATATAATCCACCAAGCTATATCCTTCTGATTTGTGCATTTTCTGTAAGCATGTTATGCTTCAGGAAAAAGTTCATTATTTTTAAAAATGCTAGTCTTAGTCATTGCATCATAGCTGCCCATAAATAGTATTCGACAAAGCTACAAGAAGCAGTAAAAATAGTGAATGTATTATAAAAACTGACTATGAATGCAAAATTACCTGCTTTTTAACTCAACTACTTCTGTTTACTTCATACCCAGCCAAAGTCTAAGAAATGAGATAAAAATTTTTAGAAGTTAGAAAATGGGGTGCCTGGGTGGCTCAGTTGGGTGAGCATCAGACTTCAGCTCAGGTCATGATCTCACGGTTTGAGTTAAAGCCCCACACAGGGCTCTGCACTGTAAGCTTTGGCTGCTCAGTCTCCCTCTCTCTGCCCCTCCTTTGCTCAATCTCTCAAAATAAATAAACATTAAAAAAATAATAATAAAATCTTTAAAAAAATATACAATTTTAGGGGCACCTGGGTGGCCCAGTCAGGTAAGCATCCAACTCTTCTTGGTTTCCGCTCAGGTCATGATCTCATGGTTTGTAAGTTCAAGTCACACATCCGGCTCTGTGCTGACAGCGCAAAGCCTGTTTGGGACAATCTCTCTCTCTCTCAAAATAAAATAAATAAACTTAAAAAAATAAAATAGGGGCGCCTAGGTGGCTCAGTCAGTTAAGCATCCGCCTCAGTTCAGGTCATGATCTCGCAGTCTGTGGTTGGAGCCTGTGTCTGGCTCTGTGCTGACACCTCAGAGCCTGGAGCCTGCTTCGGATTCTGGGTGTGTGTGTCTCTCTCTCTCTCCCCCTCCCCCACTCATGTTCTGTCTCTCTCTCTCTCTCAAAAGCAAACATAAAAAAAAAATCAAAAATAAATAAATAAGTTATAAAAAGAAACAAAATTATTACACACTCCAGCTGAAGGAAGATACATTTTTTTTTTCCTTGCCACCCATATTCCTTGCCTCTATCATTTCTCCCCTCTGATATTTTCTTGTTTTCCACAATTCTTCTCTACCTTCTTTCCTACTCCCTCTAATCCTCCAAGATCTTTCTCTAGGCAACTGGAGATTATGAAACAAGAGCATACTGGGAAGCTTCCTGGGTCAATTTAGGACAAACACGGCTCTTTCACATCTCTTATTTTCTCTTTTTGTCCTCAAATTCCTTATTTTTTTCTGCCATCTCTCTTCTCATATCTCTCCCTCCATTTCTACCTCCATTTGAGTCCATCTAAAACATACATAATAGTAAAATGTGATCAACCAATGTTTATTCTCATAGAGTCATACTCTCCTGTATAAATGGGATTGAAGCTATAAGCACTGTGACGTTATAGGTATGGCTGTCTGGATGAAAGCATAACCAGTAGTCTTTTCTGTTATAAACACAAAGGAACTGACATTTTTGTTCATCTCTGTGATTCTCCATACTTCAAAACTATGTATTGGTTTTCAATCCTTTTTCTGGCCCTAAACATTTGAGGACAAGACATTCCCATCTCTAACAGTAGTGTGATGGTTAACGTTATGAGCCAATTTGGCTGGGCATGGTGCCCAGATAATTGGTCAAATATTATCCTGGGTGTTTCTGTGAAGGTGTTTTTGAATGAGACTGACATTTAAATCAGTGGACTTTGAGTAAAGCCATATGTGGTGAGCCTCATCCAATCAGCTGAAGGGCTTAACAGAACAAAGACTGATCGTCTCTGAGCAAGAAGGAATTCTGCTAGCAGACTGCCCTTGGACTTGAACTGCAACTCTTCCCTAGGTCTCTAGGCTGTCGGCCTATCCTGCAGATTTCAAACTTAATAAGCCTCCATAATCACACGCGCCAATACCTTAAAATAAATCTCACCCCCTCCCCAACACAGAGCCTTTTGGTTCTGTTTCTGTTTCTCTAGAGAACTCTAATGAAAGTAGCTAAGATAATGATGCTAAACTAGAGATAAAGGGCTGAACTAGATAAACTAGTGAAAGAGCAAATGAGTTGGGGATGATAGATAATTTTAAAAAGGTTTAATGAAGACCTCGTGAATTACCCACTCAAAAATCATTCACTAGCCTTCCTCTGTTACAGAGGCTAGAATGCTAAAATGAATTTTCAAGTTTCCCTTGCCACTAAGGGGTAGCCACGTGACAGAGCTGTGGCCAAATTCCTGAGAAGGGCTTCCTTCCCAAATAAAAAGCTAAAGCCTAACTAGAAGAAAGCACTATGCTCTAACCTTCTTTCTGTCTGGATTACTAAGGATTCAGGTGTAAAAACAGTGCCTGGAAGAGGTAATCTGCAGATCCTGCAACCGCTGCCACCATTCGCCAGTATTCCACACATGATCTCCTCAACAAGGGTGCAAGCAGACTCTGGCTCTGCAGGCCAACACGCACTGAAAGCTGAGTAGCTTAATCTACTTCATGTTGTGTTATATATGGAACTTTAAAATATATGGCTATACTCAGTCTCCACTGAGGCTACCTAAGGTCAAACTCTGCAATGGGAGGGGCCTGGACTAGAAACTCTCCTGAAAGTAATGGTTATGAAGCATTGACAATTATAACTATGAATTACTAAGGAAGGCTGTAGGGTATCCTTTAAAAAGAGTCTTTGAAAATATGGCCTGAATTATTTTATGACAGTTCTCCTTAAAGACAGGAGTTAGAACAGAGCACTGCTTTGACATCATTTCCATTCTGAAATATACTAGTGAATTAAAATTTTTACCTCAGCACACTAGAGTGTTATATAAAATCACTGTATAATAAAATCTCAGAAATCATTCAGAAGGAACTTACTGGCCAAGTTGATGAAAAATGCAAATGAAGTGCCAGATTACTTGACAAGTTTCTAAGTCAACAGTGTCAGATGCATCTCTAAAAACATTATTTCTCCAGACCTACCTTACCTATAAAAAGAAAAATCAAATGCTATCGAATAATGACTTCAAAGTTTACCTTTTTTTTCTCCAGTGTAGGGCACATAGTCTTCCCTGTCTTTATGCTCCAATGCCTCCTTCTCCAGGTATGAAAGGAGGTGTTCTCTATCAAACGGCCCTGTGGCGGACTTTGACGTCTGGTTCTTCTGCCGGAACCCTGCAGGCAGAAGGGCATTCTGCCAAAGAGAATGAATCAGCCATTATGACCACCAAGAATGCCAACATTATATGCTTCCACAGATCACCCATTTAAGAAAGACTTATAGACCAGAATGTGATACTGGCATTAAATGTTTCATTTTAGGGCAGCAATGTAAAAGTGTTCTACACAAAGTTTTCTTTATTAGGTAGAATTCACTTACATTATTAAAATAAGCACATAAACATTTTCTTCAGAAAGTTCTACTAGAAGGAAACACTCCTTACTTTTTAAATGTCCTGCATGGTAATAAAAAATAGTTTTCTTAATGATTAATAACTGCTCAGCATATAAGCATATACAGAAAATAATTCTATTACAAAAGAATTCTAAATGATATATACACCATATTCCTTCATAACGACTTCTATTTCGTGGTAAAGGCTTTTTCATATAAACACATGCATTCCATACAGTAGGATATCAGAACATTAATGTGAAAGGTTCACTGTATGTATAGATGTACATCAGCACTAGGATGTACTGCAGCAACCACCGCCATTGCTACTCACGCACCAAGGCACATGGATGTCCTCCTAACAAGAGCTGTATCTCTGGGGTTCCATGTGGGTACAATCTTTTTGAGAGCATGGAGGGACTGAGAGTGGGGAAGGGGTGCAAGGTAATGGATTAAAGTTGTCTCTTGTAGTTCCTACTCTGAATTTTCACGAAGTCCAGGAATAGCAAGTGGCGATTAGACAATGTGAGCTCCATCCTTTTGCTCATCGAAAGGCAAGAGGTGGGGCACCCGGGTAGCTCAGTCAGTTAAGCCTCTGACTTCAGCTCAGGTCATGATCTTGCAGTTTGTGAGCTCGTGCCCCGCTTCGGGCTTTGTGCTGACACCTCAGAGCCTGAAGACTACTTCAGATTCTGTGTCTCCCTCTCTCTGCCCCCCCCCCACCCTGCTTGTGCTGTCTCAAAAATAAATGTTTAAAAAATTCTGATAAAAAAAAAGGGGGGGCGCCTACGTGGCTCAGTCAGTTAAGTGTCTGACTTCAACCCAGGTCATGATCATGATCTCTTGGTCTGTGAGTTCCAGCCCCACCATGGGCTCTGTGCTGACAGCTGAGAGCCTGGAGGGAGCTTCTGTTTCTGTGTCTCCCTCTCTCTCTACCCCTCCCCTGTTCATGCTCTCTCTTGCTCTCAAAAATAAAAAAAAAAAAATAAAAAAGAAGAAAGAAAGGCAAAGAGGTGATACTGCCTTGTCTCACTGTTCCTAGATATTCCTTTGCTTTAGAAATGGAAGGCAGCCCGGTAAGTCACACAAAAGGGCCAGCCTTCTTTTGCCAACACCTTCCATAATGCTGAATCTCATGGATTTTATAATTTTCATTATAAAGGGAGATCTTATATAGATAATAATAGGGAATATACATTTTATAACTAGAAAATACAGCACTTCAACTGTGGCCATTTGCTGAGATCCATAATAATTTTCATAAAATTCACCTTTGTGCTCTCCTCATGTAATGGTATGCATTATACAGAAAGGTCATCTATAAATATGAAATACAAAGGAGGTCTGTTCCTAACCCTGCACTAAGAATGCGTTTTGTAATTCAAAATTGTCTACAGGAAGATAATAAAGAAACAAGACTTCTACCCACCAACTCGGAAATTGAGAACTATGCATGAAGAATCCTACCCATTTTTACTTCCTAAAAAACTCATTTGTCTATTTACTTCTCTCCGTCTCCAACATCATTACTTTGGTCCAAGCTATGATCAAGCTGGCAGGGAATATTATACTAACTTCCCGACTGGTTTCCCTGGATCACATCATCCCTCATTCCCATTCCATTATCTCTTACCTTAGCCTCACCTCACATACCCTCCTCATTCTAGCCACACTAACCCTAGTTCCTTCCCTGTGCCTGCCACACACTTCGTTCTACCAAAGACCTTCTCTAGAATGCTCTGTCCACCATTTTTTGCTAGTCATTTTTAAGACTGCAGCTCCATTCCCCCAAAGAGGCTTTTCTTAACCTCCCATTATATGCTCTTATACTAATATGGTACGATTATTTAATTAATGCCTACCTCCCCCACTCCTACCAATCTGCATCATGAGGGCAAAGACCACATTTGTTTTGCTTACTCTTTATAACCTTAAGCCTAGCATAGTACCGGAATCTATTGGTTGCTCCCCAAATATTTACTGAATAAAGATTTGAGAACACTTTTAAAGAAAAATGCTCATTAAGGCAAATTAATCAAAGTTACTTCCCATCACCATCAATAATACCTACTGCTCTTTCATGGGGGTAGTAATGGAGTTGCACTACTCCACCTGCCAGGTCAAAATCATGTGAAACATAGGTTGTTTGGTGGTTTTTTTTGTAATTTTTTAATGTTTATTTTTTAGAGAGAGAGAGAAAGACAGACAGACAGACAGACAGACAAACAGCACAAGTGGGAGAGGGGCAGAGAGAAAGAGGGAGACACAGATTCCGAAGCAGGCTCCAGGCTCTGAGCTGTCTGCACAAAGCCAACGCAGGGCTCAAACTCACAGTGAGATCGTGACCTGAGCCAACCTCGGATGCTCAACCAATTGAGCCACCCAGGTGCCCCGAAACATAGGTTTTAAATGATACATTAGCTGGAATCCTGGCTCCTTAAATACATTTTTGAACACAAAATAAGTGACAGGTAACTGGCTTTGGAGGCTATAAACTCATCAACCATGCTTTATTAGGAGTATACTTTAGTCAAGTTACTAGATCATAATTATTTCATACCAGGTAAAGATCTCATTAAAATGACTGCCACTAAAAAGTATGTTTCTTCCTCACAGTACAATTTTGTTGTAATGATATATACTCCAAGCCTTGGAAATAATTTAAAAAAAAAATTAGCTTTTGCCTAGGCTGGCTGGCTATCTTGTAGAGATAGATGTTTTGAGAAAATGCAGTAGGTTGGCAAATAAATATACTGAATGCAGCATATGGAAAGTAAAACAGCCCTCCAAAATGTAACAAGGAACCATATACAACCTCTATCTGCCCTTCTCTTATCTTCTGAGATTTATAAGTTACAGTGGCTTTTCTCTGCCAGAAGTGGACACTACTACCCTTGCACTCTTTTCATACCTCATCTTTCACTGGCACTCTTGCCCAAAACTTTACCCACAAGCGGCATGCTGTCAATAAACATCGTTCTTCCAGTCTCAACTAACAGTATCTGAGGTTGGGGGAGTTTCAACTGGGGTTGAGGAACTGGCAAAATACACCCAGAGGTTTGAACTCAAACCTCCCCATAAACGAAGCAGGCCTCATGGTTTTGCAAGTAAGAAAATAGAAACCATCAGTTTTCACATGTATAGCATAGTCCAAGTATTAATAGGGGACTCACTGCAGTTTAGCAGAAAGGTCACTAGACTCTGCCAGGGAGCCATCAGGCAGTGAGGGATCCAGTCTCAGTTCTTTCCTTAATTGTAGTAACTGAATCAAGTCACCTAACTTTTGTTTTCTATCTATAAAACACAGGCAAGTGCTAGATCAATGTTTCTCAACCAAGGTGCTCCCACAGGGGACAAGTGGCAATGTCTGCAAACATTTTTGGTTGTCATGACTAAGGGGAGGAAGCATTAATCATGTTTTCTATTTTCTGTATTTTATGATGCTTTGCCATCTTGGGAGCTGGCTAATTCCTAAGGATAGCAAACAACTTCCTCGGCCCTCCACCCAGCAGTGGGCTTTCCAAATGAAAACCAACTAATCTGGAGCCCATATCCCAACCACCTCCTTTATCTCTCACCCAGCAAACCATTATTGCTCCTGCCCTAAATCACCCAGGACCAGGTAACTGGACAACTGGAGACTACTCCTGTGGCCCAGAGACCACTGAAATTACTCAAATTATCCAATCCTAAATTTGCTCAAACTTGCCAATCCCGTCTCACCCATTTCTTCCCTCGGAAACCACAAGAATGGTTCTGGGCCATACTTGCTCCTTGCTGCTTCTGCTTCCTGACGAAATCAGGTGTTTTCTCATGTTCCCTCTTGAGGACTATAAGAAATACACTCTTTTTTCCTCCATGTCTGTAATCTTACCAGAGCTAATTAAAAAAAAAAAAAAAATCCCAGGTACATTTGTAAACAGGGGGATGTGCTATTGGCATGTAGTGAGTAGAGGCCAGAATGCTGAACAACTTAACAATGCACAGGACAGCCCCCATAGCAAAGAATTATCCAGCTTCAAATGTCAGTAGTGTCAAGGTTAAGGAACTCTGGACTAGATGAGCTCTTAGGCTCCTGCCAGTTCTACAACCACTTGATTGAAACAGGTCTAAATAGGTTGAACTGTTTGTAGAAGAGACTGCTGTGACAGGATCAAAACAGCACTGTTATCCTCGGTTACCCCCAGACTTATGAGTACCACAAACTTTTCCTTGTGATAACAATTACAGTTAAGGGTTTTGATCTACGGTATAAACACATTAATGAAGTGCTGAAGTAATGCTGAAAAAAGGAGAATTTTCAATAAAAATTCAAAAACATTCCAGCAGGAAATAAATGTGTTGTAGTAACAAGAATAATTTTATAAAACAAACTCTATCTCAATTCTTAAAAGACACTAAAAATCAATGTCTCAGCATAAAGAAGCATGTAGTAAAGAGAAGAAACCTAGCAAATGACCCTTACCTTCAGGGTAAGTAGCCATAACCTTAGGGGTCTCCCCTCAAGGACTCCCCGCCCACCCCCCACCCTGTACATACCAGAGAATAACAATTCAGGTGTTAAGGGACTCTACCTTAGCCTTGTGTAATTTATAAGACAAATAACACCCACTTTGCAATTTTTTTTTTAAATTTTTTTTTTTTAACGTTTATTTATTTTTGAGACAGAGACAGAGCATGAACAGGGGAGGGGCAGAGAGAGGGAGACATAGAATCTGAAGCAGGCTACAGGCTCTGAGCTGTCAGCACAGAGCCCGATGCGGGGCTCGAACTCACGGACCGTGAGATCATGACCTGAGCCGAAGTTGGACGCTTAACCGACCGAGCCACCCAGGTGCCCCCCCACTTTGCAAATTAAAACGTATATACATATATTCAGGTCTGTTCCATATGGACTGCAGTACTGCTGAGAATCTACTTAGGTCTACTCTACTAATGACTAGAAACTTACTCAATTTGGTCAGCAGCTTTTAGAATGGTAACAATTAGATTTAAGGTCACGGGGCGCCTGGGTGGCTCAGTTGGTTAAGCGTCTGACTTTGGCTCAGGTCATGATCTCTCCATTCCCAAG
This sequence comes from Panthera onca, assembly GCF_046562875.1. Classification (NCBI taxonomy): domain Eukaryota; kingdom Metazoa; phylum Chordata; class Mammalia; order Carnivora; family Felidae; genus Panthera; species Panthera onca. The sequence goes on from NC_138344.1 coordinate 52,251,632, forward strand.
TTCAAGCCCCGCATTGGGCTCTGTGCTGACAGCTCAGAGCCCGGAGCCTGTTTCAGATGCTGTGTCTCCTTCTCTGTCTGCCCATCCCCCATTCACATTCTGTCTCTCTCTCAAAAAAAAAAAAAAAAAAAAAAAAAAAGATTTAAAGTCACAAAGAACCTTCTAGAGACACTCTACACAAGGGCCATCATAGTATAGAAGCTCTGAAGAGGCACAGAGGTTGACATAAATCAAAGACCTAATTATCTGCTTCATTTTACCAAAAACATTGCTCCCTGCCCAAAGAGAAAAGATTTCGTAGAGGACAGGAAATTTCAGATGTTTGAAAATAAGGGTGTTGGTGAAAATGGTTTAGGATATATTGGCATGTGAGTGGAGAGGTGGGGGCAGAAGTGAGGGAACTAAGAAGAGGCAAAAAATTCATTTGGATAAAGAGAAAATGTAGGGGTATCTGAGAAAAGTCATGAAAAAGCTAACTGCTCAAATAAGTTACTTAGTTTCAAAGGGTTTGAAAAGTTATTTCATTAGCACCTACCTCAGGGTCAAGATCATCAAGAACAGTTTCCAGTTGTTTCAGTTCTACTTCTGATAGATTTCCAAGGAGCTCATCTTCATCCAGGTCCTTGTACTTTTCTAAGTCCTTCCGGAATGGTAGTGCCATGATTTGCAGTACAGGAAAAGTCACTTAATTTTTGCTATTCAGTACAGTCAGGAGTGATTTCTACTTTTTCTTAAAGCTATGGAGAGAAGAAACAAACATTTAAAAATATTAAGTCATCTCCACCTACTTAGATCTATTATTAAGTGAAATGTAATTTCTATGTGTCATATAGTCTCTATCCATCACACATTACCCTGGTCTATGAATCATTCAGTGTCCTTACCTCTTATTCAAATGTATTAAAAGAACCATTTGATAGAATTTAGAATTTCTGATAACTTAGTTTTAGGAGGAAATAACTCATTATGTGTGCCAAAATAAACATTTTCTCATCAGTGACTTTCAAATTATTGCTACCAGAGAACTTTGCTTAAGCACAATATGTTTAAGACACATTTGTTTTACTGTAAATTGTGTAGGAGAACATTATCTTCTGACTCACCATTAATAAAGGGGGATATTAATACACTCCCCATTGAGGAGTAGCCACTTGCCACTGGAAAAAAATAGGTTTTGAAAAGGCACAAAAGATTTTTTTGAAAAAGTGTTTTTACAGGAAAAATTACAGCTTTCTGAAAATGTTTCTTTAAAACCATGCTGGGATACGTCACCCACTGACTGGCAAAGGTGGTCAGCAAAGTCTCATTATAGGAAAGGACCTTTGTCATTTCCTCACCATGTGAATCTTTCCCAAATGAGGTAAAACTCAACAAGCAGCCTCTTTCCAGATACAGAACTGTTCCATAGGAAAAGATACTTTGTTTTTTTTTTCAATATATGAAATTTATTGTCAAATTGGTTTCTTTTTTTTTTTTTTTTTTTAATTATTATTATTTTTTTTTTTAACGTTTATTTTTGAGACACAGAGAGACACAGCATGAACGGGGGAGGGGCAGAGAGAGAGGGAGACACAGAATCGGAAGCAAGCTTCAGGCTCTGAGCCATCAGCCCAGAGCCCGACGCGGGGCTCAAACTCGCGGACCGCGAGATCGTGACCTGAGCTGAAGTCGGACGCTTAACCGACTGAGCCACCCAGGCGCCCCGTCAAATTGGTTTCCATACAACACCCAGTGCTCATCCCAAAAGGTGCCCTCCTCAATACCCATCACCCACCCTCCCTCCCTCCCACCCCCCATCAACCCTCAGTTTGTTCTCAGTTTTTAAGAGTCTCTTATGCTTTGGCTCTCTCCCACTCTACCCTCTTTTTTTTTTTTTTTTTTTTCAGGAAAAGATACTTTGAATAAATTCCACAAAACATGCAAAGTAGAAATAAAGTATTTGTTAAGTTCTAGCCATAAATGTGGATCATTTGTTTCATAAAATGTTCCTATGTGAACAAGAAATAATCCTTAGTCTTAGAGATTTTGCTCGATTTTACTCGGCTGCAGAACACTCAGTACTTCAAAGTGTGGATGTATTCCCTTTACTACTCCTCTCTCCCAAGGTTTTCCAACTTAATATCTAAACTAATATATTTTCCTTCTCAAACCAGTAACAGTTTATGGATCCTTTTACGTGTTTTCATCTCTTAAGAAGAAAGGAACATTCACCACAGGGGTCTGTCAGCTAGTGCCCTGACTAGCAGCCACATGGGTCCAGTAACAAGCAAATTAACAGAAATGTGCTTATGCAGATGTTAAACTGCAGGCATTTTGTGTAACTGCCCAAGACAGGTTTGGCTTATACCTGTTCTACTTGGCATCTCATCTGTCTTGGCTTAGCAATTATTCCGGATTTTTTTCAGTGTGGTTTTTTTTTTTTTTTTTTTTGAACATATTATCATCATTGTTATCATTACTAAGTTTGGTAAACCTCCACTGTATACTTCCAACTTTAAGATACTAAGCTCACAAAGTATCTTGAGAATATATCTTCTCAATTAAAAGTAATACACTCTGGGGTGGCTGGGTGGCTCAATTGGTTGAACATTTGATTCAGGTCATGATCTCAGGGCTGTGGGATTGAGCCCCAAGTTGGGCTCCACGCTCAGCATGGAACCTGCTTGAGACACACACACACACACACGCACACGCACACGCACTCTCTCTCTCTCTCAAAAAAAAAAGAAAAAAACACTCTGCAGAGAAGATTCAATAGAAGGTATAAGCATTTTCAAATATGTTAACCAACAAATACAACCTTGAAGGTGGCAGGCAATTTTAGGGGGAAAAATTAAAAAATAAGAACATTTTGAAAAAATATTCCCTTCATAGGAGTGCCTGGGTAACTCAGTTGGTTAAGCGTCCAACTTCGCCTCAGGTTATGATCTCATGGTTTGTGAGTTAGAGCCCTGCATCAGGCTCTGTGCTGACAGCTCAGAGCCTGGAGCCTGCTTCATATTCTGTGTTTCCCGCTCTCTCTGCCCCTCCCCTGCTCATGCTGTGTCTCTCTCTCTCTCTCTCTCTCAAAAATAAATAAACATTAAAAAAATACTCACTTCATAAAAATACCAATGACATGGTATTTGAGACAGGTAACTGTTAAGAAACTGATAAAAGTATATGAACACATACCAAGAGTAATTATTTAGCTTATGCTATTTTTTTAATGTCTAGACAATCATTATAAAAAAGTTTTTAATGTGGTTTAATATAATTTATTTTGGGGGTTACAAATATTTGGGGGTTACAAATATTTCCAAAGAAATATTATTTTAATTATTTTGAGCATCCCCTCCCTTTACTCTCAAAGGTGTTCCAGTAGGGGCCAAAAGTTTAACAGTCATCCTACTAGTAAGACACTAGTGGACACTGTGGACAATATGACAGGATGAATACCCATGAATGCACTATCCAGCTTCAGAAAGAGAACATTACAAGGACTTGCATGTTCCCCTTTCCAATTGCATCTCCTTCTCCCAAAAAAGTAGCGACTGGATTGAATTTTGAATTAACCATTCTTTTAACCACTATTAACCAAAGAATTAACCATTTTTTTGCTTTCCTCTTTGGTTTTACCTTACATGACATGTCCTTAACGGTTTTAGATCTGTTCTTTTTTTTGCATTTTATACAAATGGACTCATACAGCATGTATTTTTTGGTGACTTGCTTGTTTCACAGAATACTGTTTTAGAGCTGCACTTCCATTTTCATTTTTGTAGAGTGTTTCATTGTATAAATGAACATTTGACTGAACTTGTAGTTGTCCCCTTCTATTTTTCTGCTATAAACAATCTTGTTACCTATTTCCTGGTATACATGTGCAAGAGTTTCTCCAAGTTATTGAAACCTAGGAATGGAATTGCTAGGGAAAGGGTATGGTAATACTCAACTGTACTAGGTAATGTTAAACTGTTTTCAAAGTGGTTGTATCAATTTATATTCCTAGAAGATTCAGTGCATGACAATTCAAGTTGTTCATCCTTGCTAACTGTTGGTATTAATGGTTTCCTTATTTATGTTGCCACTATCCTTGTATATACCTCCATTATAACCACAGATTATACCTCAGTATCTTCAAAACTTAAGGGTATAGCTGATAACATCAACATACAATGGTAAGAGATTGTTTCCCAAAGAAGCAGATAGAATAAATTACTACAAAATGGCAGTAACATAACTAAAGAAGGCAGTAAGCACGCAGATGTAAGAAAATGCAGTTCATCAAACAATTGTGGCCATGTTCATTAATCACAAGGGAGGCATGGTGTCCTGACCAGCAAAGTGATTAGCTCCCACTGCAGGTACAGTCCTGGTATGGAGAAGCATCAGACAACCAAAGCTTGATGTCACTTGACATTTACATCACCCCATTACTTCCCTTTATTCTTCTCCATGCTAAGTAATCTTCTAATTAAAACTTGGCTGTTCACATAGCTTTCCTCATTGTAAATTAATAAACTGATATTTTGGCTTATGCACCACTCTTGTATGTGCATGGTTAGCATGGGTCACTTTTTTTTAAAATTTTTTTTAATGTTTATTTATTTTTGAGACAGAGGGAGACAGAACATGAGTTGGGGAGGGGCATAGAGAGAGGGAGACACAGAATCTGAAACAGGCTCCGGGCTCTGAGCTGTCAGCACAGAGCCCGATGTGGGGCTCGAACCCACGAACCGTGAGATCATGACCCGAGCCGAAGTCGGACGCTTAACCGACTGAGCCACGCAGGCGCCCCAGCATGGGTCACTTTTTAAGATATTAGGCACCTACTGGAATCAGGTTTCTACAAAAGCAAGGCTGAGGATCACCATGTGAAATCTTACACATGGACTGGCTGGCCAGTAACTCCTAAAGATATCTATCTCATGTCAAACCAACAATGACCCCATATTAGAAATCATCATTTGTCTCCCTTGCTAGACACAATAAGACCCTTAAAGAGCAGACATTCTCTCCTGTATCTCCCTCCTTACTGGTTTGCCATCACCAGGGACAGTACCTGGTGCATGTAGTTAAGTCAAATTTGACTGAATTGGATCATACATCAGGCTCTCTTTCCCATTTTTGGTAGTTCCCCCTTTTCCCCCCCAGATATCTAGTGTCCTTCTCCCTAACTCTATTCCCCTTATTGCAATTAAAAAAGCACTGATAATTAGTCTTTGATACTTCTGCTAATCCTATGGAGCCTCTGTATTATTCACCTTCTCTTTCCTCATGTCAACCCATTTTGGCTTGTTATTCAAAGTTCTCCACAGTCTAATTACCCCAGTTAAAACAAAGCAAAACACATCTGATTGTCAGTCATCAGAGCTCTGAAAATTTGATTTTCTTGGGGTGCCTGGCTGGCTCAGTTGGTAGAGCATGTGACTCTTGATCTCAGGGTCATGAGTTCAAGCCCCACGTTGGGCATGGAGCCTACTTTAAAAAATAATAATAATTAATTAAATATTTTTTAAAAATTGGGGAGGGGGCACCTGGGTGGCTCAGTCAGTTAGGCTTCTAACTCTTGATTTTGGCTCAGGTCATGATCTCACAGTTTTTGGGTTTGAGCCCTGCATCGGACTCTAAGCTGATGGTGCAGAGCCTGCTTCGGATTCTCTCTCCTTCTCTCTTTGCCCCTCACCTGCTCATGCTCTCAAAATAAACAAACTAAAAAAATAAATAAATTAGAAGTAAAATTTTTTAAATTTCCTTTTGGGTAAAGAAACGAGTTTCCTCCTCAGGAGGCACCAAGCCTCACTCTTCAGATGTACCAGGCTCAAGACTGTGCATTTTTTCCTCAGTGGCTTCTTCTAGGACCCCTGGATACTGAACTAGGTTACCTACCAGATCAGAAATTTTTCTCTCAAGATCCCATATGAATATTTGTTTTCCAATACATTTACTGTTCATTCAACAAATACTTTTGAGCTCCCTGTACCTGGAATTGACTTGTTTCAAACAACAGGCATTCACAATATACAAGACAGATAAGTTCCTTGCTCTAATTTACTTGGAAGGTGGCACACAGACAAAAAATGACAAAGGAACAACATAATATCAGATACAATAGATACTACAAATTAAAAACCAAGGACAATGCTATGGGTGAGATGAGGATCAGGAAGGTTACTTTCAAATGGTTCAGAAAGACTGTTCTAGGGATGCTTGGGTGGCTCAGCTGGCTAAGCGTGACTCGATTTTGGCTCAGGTCATGATCCCAGGGTCGTGGAATCGAGCCCTGCATCAGGCTCAGTGTGGAGTGTGAAGTCTGCTTGTGATTCTCTCTCTCTCTCTCTCTCTCTCTCTCTCTCTCTCTCTCTCTCTCCCCACCCCCCCCCCCCCCCACCTTTCTCTGGCCCTCTCATGCTTGTGCTCTTTCTCTCTCTCTCTCAAAAATGAATAAACTTAAAAAAAAAAAAAAGACCATTCTGAAAGGTGACTTTTGAGTCAGGACCAAAAGGTCCCTAGCAGCTCTCCCACTCTAGGCCTCTACTATTTAGGTGAGAAGCAATGGTTGTAGGGTTGTAGCTGTGGATATGGAGAGAAGTGGATAAATGTGTGACAGATTTTGTAAGCAAACTAAAAGGACTTTTCACAGATTCGTTATCAGAGGTAAGGACAAGATATACAAAGGGAGGAGCACCTGGGTGGCTCAGTTGTTTAAACATCCGACTTGATTTCAGCTCAGGTCATGATCACTCTCACAGTTCATGAGATGGAGCCCTGCATCAGGCTCTGCACTGACAGTGTGGAGCCTGCTTGGGATTCTCTCTCTCCCTCCTTCCCTGCTCCTCCCCAGCTTGTGTGTGTGCTCTCTCTCTCTCAAAATAAATAAATGAACATTAAAAAAAAAAACAAACAGTATTCTTTAATGTTTATTTACTTTTGAGAGACAGAGAGAGACAAAGCATGAGTGGGTAAGGAGCAGTGAGAGAGGGAGACACAGAATCCGAAGCAGGCTCCAGGCTCCAAGCTGTCAGCACAGAACCCGACGCAGGGCTCAAACTCACGAACCTCAAGATCATGACCTGAGCCAAAGTCGGTGCTTAACCGACGGAGCCACCGAGGCACCCTAAAAGTAGTTATTCTTTAAAAAAAAAGAGAGAGATGTACTTAGGAACGACTCCCATGTTATTTTCAGTTAATACTTAGTATTAATTTTTTGTTCCATACCTGTTTTTTTCTGAAGAGTTTAATATGGCTCTATGTCACCTCTATTTCTCAGTCTGGTTTTAAAACAAAGTTTCTTGGCTAGTATTTTCAGGATGGTTTTGAGATTCACATTGTGAACTGCTCTAATATGACAACTGTTGAATAATTTTTGGACAAATTTTTGAATATCCACCAATGAACTGAACAAATAACATAAATAAGCCAACTACAAATTACTAAATAAAACAACTGTTGGCTACGGTCTTTAACATATTTGTATGCTAAACCAAAGCACGTGTTTTGGTTAATACCATTTCTGGTATCATCTTCTGCAAAGAGCTAAATCTAAAAAACGAAAGAAGCAAATAATTTGTCATGATTCTTAAAAAAACATTATACAATTACTCTAACTTCTTTCCTTTCCAATATTTTCCATGCTTAGAGTCAAACTGCTAAAGAAGAGATGGTCATGAATTTGGTACCCAGCAACCAGCGATTTTAAGATCTACACAGCTGACCCTTCCAACACCTCGACTCTGAGTTCCTCGACCTTCTCTCTTCTGATGGTGCAGTCTTTGCCCTGCCTCAGACTGACATCCCCATGGTTGTAACCTAGTCCTTCTCATTACCAATAATTATACCCCTCCACAACTTTTAACAACCTTTTAACAACAGCCTACCTGTCTCTGAACTCCTCTGGCAAAACCCCAAACCTGGTTAAAACTCTCTTCCTACTCCTCCCCTGCACCCGGGTGGCAGAGCAAGTGGGAGAAAAACATACATACTGACTGGTCATATTTAAAATTTATCACCACTGGGGCACCTGGGTGGCTCAGTTGGTTAAGCGGCCGACTTCGGCTCAGGTCATGATCTCGTGGTCCGTGAGTTCGAGCCCCGTGTCGGGCTCTGTGCTGACAGCTCAGAGCCTGGAGCCTGTTTCAGATTCTGTGTCTCCCTCTCTCTGACCCTCCCCTGTTCATGCTCTGTCTCTCTGTGTCTCAAAAATAAATAAAACGTTAAAAAAAAATTAAAATTTATCACCACTAACATGCCTGGCAATCCTTGGCATGTCCCTAGTCCAGTCACTCTCCTGCTCTCTTACAGGACTATTTGCCTCTTTTCTCTCAAACCTTTAATATTTATCATTCACTCTCAAAGACTCAATCTTAATATTTCACTGAGATTTATAGAAACAATTGTAAGAGGGCAGACATCTAAGCTTCCACTGCTACACCTACCACCCTACCTACATCTATATCCATATACTGTACCTTCCCTTTTGCTTCTACAGATGAACTGTCCATACACTTATATAAAGTCAATCTCACCTCCTGTGACCACATCCCATCCCTGCTTCTCTATAGATGACTGCTCCAGTAACTGTGACCTTTCTTTCCTGGATCATGCCCATGAGCATACAGGCTGTAATATATCCCCCAAAGTGACTTCATAACCCCTTCCAGACACTACCTTATTTCTTTGTTCCTCTTTACAGAAAACTTCTTGAAAGAAAATTTCAGTGTCCCTAGCCCTCTCCCTCTTATTCTCTCAAACCTTCTCCAATCTAGTTTTTGTCCCCAGCATTCACCCCACCCAAACTGATCTGGTTAGCAGTAACCTGCACGATGTCAAATCCAATTGTAAATTCTTACCCTGCATCTTATGGGACCTGTTGGCATTTGTCAATAGATCACTCCTTTTGTCTTAAAACACTTTCCTCAGTTGGCCCTGGGGACATTATTTTCTCTTGGTCCTCCTTTATTTCTTTACTTCTTTGGCTATGCCATCTCATTCTCCTCTGATGGTTCTTCCTCATTTTTCCTATCTTTAAGTGTTGGAGTATCCCCAGGACTTAGTTCTTTGGACAGCCTCTCTTTATACTCAATCCCCAGGTGATTTCACACATTGACAATTCTTGGATTTATATTCTCAATCTGGACCTCCTGATTGAATCCTGAATGCCAGACAGGCTATATAACAGCTCTACTTGGATGACTACCAAGTATCTCAAACATAAATGTACAAAACAGACTCCTAATTTTCTTCCCTGTACTTGCTCTTACTGTATTTTTCACCATTTAATAAACAACAACTCCATTCTTCCAGTTGGTTGGGCCAAAAATCTTGGGTGTTTACTGTGACTACTCTTACATTCCACATCTGATCCATCAAGCAAATCCTCTTGGTTCTAACTTTAAAGTATTATGTCATACTATCCTCACTGCCTCCATTCTGGTTCAAGTCATCACTTCTTACCTGGCCTACTGCAACAGCCTAACTGGGAACCATGCTCCCACTCTAATGGCCATACAGCCTATAGTCTATCTTCTGCAAAGGTGCCAGAACGATCTTGTCCTTTTTAACCGAAGTTTTTTATTGAGATAATTATAGATTCACAGGTGAGCTGTAAGAAATAGTAAAATAGTACAGAGATCTCTTGTACACTTTTTCCAGTTGTCCTCAGTGATAACATTTTGCCCAACTAATGTATACAACAATGAGCACATTGACATTTATACAGTCTGCTGATCTTATTCTGATTTCCCCAGTTTTACTGGTACTCATGTGTGTGTGGGGGGAGGGGGGGTCCATATAATTTTATCACCTTGTAGGTTTGTATATCCACCACCACAGTCAAGATACTTAAAAGTTTCAAAACAAGCATTCCTCCTGTTGCCCTTTTGTGACCACCCACCTTCTTCTCTTAACTCCTGGCAAACTCCTGATCTGCCCTCTATTTCTAAAATGTTTTCATTTCATAAATGTTATATACATAGAATCATATAAAATGTAATCTTTAGGAATTGGTTTATCATTAAACATAAATCTCTAGAGATTCATCCAAGTTTCTGTATCAGTAGTTCATTCCTTTCATTGTATTCCAGGGTATATACATACCTCAGTGTAACCATTAGGATGTTGAAAAACTTCGAGAATGATTCCAACTTTTTACTATTACAAATAAAGTGTCGATGAACATTCGTGTACAGGTTTTTATGTGAACATAACTAGTGGGATCAGATTAATTCTACTGCTCTCAATCTTTTAATGGTATCTCATCTCAGAATAAAAGCCAAGTGGCCCACAAGGCCCTACATGATCTCCCTGCAAGCCCCAACTCATCTCCAACCATTCTATCCCTTGCTCACAGCACTTGATGTTCTTGTTCTTCGTCCAACAAACTGGGCACATGTCTACCTCAGGGCCTTTGCACTTAATGCTCCTTCTGCTTACAACAGTCTTCCTTGATACAGCTAAATAACCTGCTCAGTCAGTTAAGTGTCCAATTTCAGCTCAAGTCATGATTTCATGGCTCGTGAGTTCAAGCCCCACATCAGGCTCTGTGCTGACAGCTGAGCCTGGAGCCTGCTTCAGATTCTGTGTCTCTCCCTCTCTCTCTGCCCCTCCTCTGCTCAAACCCCACATGCTCCCATAATGCTGGACTAGGCAATCTCTTCTTACCCCATATTTCCCTTTATATCATTACCTGACATTACATATTTATTGATTCATTGTCTGTACTGTCACTAAAATCTAAATTCTATTCAAGCAAGGACTTTTTGTTCACTACTGCATCATCAACAGAGAACAGGTTGTGGCACATGCTAAGTACTAAAAAATACTCAACATAATTATTTTCAAGGCTAACAGTAAACTTATGAAAGTCATTTACATTAACCTGGAGTCATCCAAGATTATTGAAATTAACTTCTTAACTCTATATGATAGTAACTTTGTTTTAGGATGATTCTTCCTAGATCAGATTTTTCTAAATTAGGAAGCTATTTAAGAAATTAAAAAAATCAAGAATGTTTATTTCTTCTTTACACTAAGAATTAATAGGAAGCTTAAACCTCGATTAACATGGGTAACTCCATATTCTTAAGTTTCTCATGTTAAATTGCTAAGCCTAGGTTTGTTTTCTTCAAAATTTGCCTTTTTTTTTTTTTTTAAGTTTTATTTACTTAAGTAATCTCTACACCCAACATGGGGCTCAAACTCATGATCCTGAGATCAAGAGTTGCATTTTCCTCCAACTGAGCTAGCCGGGTGCCCCCAGAATTTGTCTTTTTAAAAATAAATATAGGAGTGCCTGGGTGGCTCAGTCAGTTAAGCGTCTGACTGCAGCTCAGGTCATGATCTCATGGTCCATGAGTTCAAGCCCCATGGTGGGCTCTGTGCTGACAGCTCAGAGCCCAGAGCCTGCTTCAGATTCTGTGTCTCCCTCTCTCTGGCCTTCCCCACTCACACTCTGTCTCTCTGTCTCTGAAAAATGAATAAACACTAAAAAAAATTTTTAGATAAATAAATACACACACACACACCCCTCCAGCATGGCTAAAATAAAAATGATGACAATACCAAGTGTTGACAAGGACATGAAGCAACTGAAACTCTCATAAATTGCTAGTGGAATGCAAATCAATTCAACCACTTCAGAAAACAATTTGGCAGTATCTACTAGAACTAAACATACTCAAATCATAATGATATAGCAATTCATATGCCCAAGAGACATCAGTATTTGTTAATAAAATAAGATGTACAAATATGTTCAGTGCAGCTTTATTCATAATATTCCCAAACTGGAAATGATGCAAATGTCCATTACTATTTGTGTATACAAATGAATTGTGGTACAGTCACAAACAGAACACTACACAGTAATAAAGTACTGGACATGTGCAAACACATGAATGACTCTCACATGTAATATGTCAAAAGGAATATAAAAAACTGGACATGAAATAATATATACTGTGTGCTTTTATGTATATGAAATTCAAGAACAGGCAAAACTAATCGATGGGGATGGAAATCAGAACAGCTACTGGGGGATATAGGTTAGGTAGGGACACTGGAAAACATTCTGAGGTGATGAAAATGCTATATCTTAAAGTGGGTGATATATATGCAAGTATATATACATGAATAAAATTTATTAAGCTGTCCACTTAAAATTTTCTTCCTTTACTCTAAGTTATACCTCAAAATATTTCAATATACACCTGCTTTGTGCAAGTAACTACGTATCTGATGTTGAGAATTAAAGTCCCCACATAGAACAGATTGATTTTTCTTTAGCCATGGTAACAAGTAGTCATAAAAAACAAAACCAAAAAACAATTTGCCTTTGTAAGCCAATCAATCACCATCAGTCTCACTTCTGAACGTCAGCCAATCAGAAAGAGACTCACTCTTCTAGTAAACACTCCTGAATGCCAACCAAATCATGCCTCTACAGATGATGTCATTATGGCCTGGGAAAAGTTTGCCAGGCCTGAAATTCCACACTTCCCGAAAACCCTATATAAATAAAAGATTGGTCTCATCTGCTCAGATAGACTATACCTAGCCAACAAAGTTTTCCCTCATCATAGTAAGTATTGTTTAGCTTTGTCTTCTCAGTTCAGATATTGACTACTGACTGATAGTCTCATTATCCTTTCATGCTAAAGAAAACTTCTAGTCCTTACATGTGTTTATTTTTAAATAAAAGTATTTCAATGTTGATACATAGCAGATAATAGTAGTTAGGATCAAAATATTCCCTCTAGATATATACCCATGTAATCATTGGAACTGGATATGGCTCATCATCCAATAATTCATAAGTATCTACTTCAACTTGCTTTGGTTAAAAAAATACTCAAATTAGAGTGCCTGGGTGGCTCAGTCAGTTAAGTATCCGACTCTTGATCTCAGGGTCATGAGTTCAAGCCTCATGTTGGGTTCCATGCTGGGTGTGAAGCCTACTTAAAAAAAAATAAAATAAAATCAACATTGCATTTTCTTTTTTTTTTGAACCTGGCTTCAGAATAAATTTGGAAACAATTTTAAAGTAACTTAATTCCACCTGGAGATTTTAACATTTAAAGCATCTAAAATGCTCTCTCATTTATTATTAGACTTGAGTTTCATCTCTGCTGTTTTGAGGAACAGTCTCTTTGATGGAGAAGACTGGAGTAAAGAAAGTCATCTATTTTTCTTGGCATTATTAAATCAGAGGCTAAGTATGAATGTTTGTCAGGGACAGTGTGCAGCAGACTCTTCAACTGCAAGAGAGTTTAAGAGTCTCATAAGATCATTTCCCTTTTATGAGCTTATGAATTCTAGATAACACTAATTATAACCCAAACATGTATTTCCTGTCCACTGCATCCAAAGCACTATGCACACAGTATTTACCTTCTAAAAAGTAAAAACCATTTTATTTTAGTTGTATATAATATGTATTACTTTTATAGCAAATAAGGCTTTTTTTTAAGGGAAAAATGGATGCTAAATTCATCCTTCTGTTCACTATATCTTCTATACAATGAAGGCTAAAAGACAGTACATTTAAATAATTTTGTAGCATTCTTGGGATGCTACTGTTGACCTAGATGAACACACCTTGGAGAGAGGTAGTTGCTTTGCACACAGAAACTTAAGAAAATGGTGGTTGATTATTCTGTGTAAAAATTCCACAGAAATGAACCAACCCACATATGAGATTAGCTAAGTAGCCCCATATTTCCTGCCACTGCTACCGATGCCACCTCGAATTTTTTAAAATGAGATCTATAGATCCCAAAAGCACAAAGAAAGAAAATAAAATCTGAAGTCTGGAGGCATCCCAGATATACTTGTTAGGGCCAGAAAAAAGAAGAGATTTAATTGGAAGGTCACTGAGGGCATCCTAAAAGTAGAAAGCAGCCAGATAATTTGTGACTATTACAAGAAAATACTTCACAGGTTACTCACAACACTTCAAAAACAATCTTTCTTTTTTTTTTTTTTTTTTTTTTTTTTTTTAACGTTTATTTATTTTTGAGACAGAGAGAGACAGAGCATGAACGGGGGAGGGTCAGAGAGAGAGGGAGACACAGAATCTGAAACAGGCTCCAGGCTCTGAGCAGTCAGCACAGAGCCCGATGCGGGGCTTGAACTCACACACCGCAAGATCGTGACCTGAGCCGAAGTCGGACGCTTAACCGACTGAGCCACCCAGGCGCCCCCAAAAACAATCTTTCAATAAGATTACTGAGAGACTCTGTGGTCCCATGTACTCTGTGGCTCACATGTCAATGTGCTCTGTGGCTACTTCCTTCTCTGGTTCAAAGCAGCCAAACCAGCTCCCAGTCCTAGCCTACCTCCTCTCTTTTCATTCTTCTTGGTGGTGTTGTGGCATCAGGGATAAAAGGCCAAGTCAGAGAGGAACCCACTCTGTGCACACCACTGATGAATGCCAAAACAGCCACACCCTTAGCATACTCAGTTCCTCAGGACCAAATATTTTTCAGTCTTCTCCTTTTCCTTGGTTTGTTTATTTAATAAACTGGATAGGCTAGGAAATGCTGGAGCTTTTCTAAAAATTGTTGTAAAGTCAAAAATCTTAAAATAGAAATGACATCATATGAACAAGTCTCTTAGGGTAATAAGGTTACAGAGCTCTTTATCTTTGCTGGTTAACCCAGAGTCTTCTACCAGTCATACTGTGGACAGAACCAAATATGATATGAGGTAGCTAGGGGAAGCTTAACAGTGCTCAGCCATCAATCAAAATGCTGAATCCATTCCAAGTATATAATGGAGAGACCAATCTGAGGGCTTTCTTTCTTTCTCTCCCAAAGGGAAGTATCACTATGACTCATTGTTCCTCTTTCAAGAATTTTCTTAATCGACAGAGTTAGTAAGCATTGAACTATATACAAAACCCTAAAATAAACGAGGCTAGGTCTAAAAGGAATCATGCTGAGAGCAATCTGAATTTCATGCAGTGAACAAAAGGTGAATGGTAACATCTTTCTTCAGTTTCATCCCTTCTGAATTTCCTGGGCTTCAGATCAGATTCTTTTTTCCCTTCATTCTGAAAAGCTCTCCTTTTTCAACCTTACCAATTTCCACATTTTTAAATAAATATATATTTGTATGCATTTATTAAGTGTCTATTACATACTTGTTTTTCTCCCCGCTTTATAAATGCTTCTCAAATGGCAATTTAAGACATCACAAGAATCAAAGATGGCACAAACAGGGCACAGAAACTGTAATACTCAATTGTAGATTTAATGTTAAATGTAGGTACATACTTAATACTTTTAATTTTCTTTTGTTACACTGTTATTCTCTCTCAATTTTCAAAAGTAGTGACCAGCAAAGTTGGACATACAGCAAAAGTAAATCTGATTCTCCCTTGGCCTCTCCTGCCACCTTCCATCAGAGTATCGCCTGAGTGGCATACCGAAAAGAACCCATCACTGGGATGTCTCTTTCTTCACTCCCTTTTTCCAACCACAGGTACGCATAACTCTATCCTCTAGCAGTGCTATATATCAACAATTGTGCCACGATAAAGATTAAGAAGCAAATTGCTGTTAAATTGAAAACATGTTTATATGGAAAAATATACTTCCAAATGAGGAAACTATCCTGGGAGAAATCAACTATTTTCAACAAAATGTGCCTAGATGAAGATGTATGTGATGGTTGCTGGCAATACTTGCACATCTGCTGATTAACAGTTAATAAGGCATCAAAATATTTTGTATGAGTGCTATCCCAGCATTTTAGAGACTGTAAAAATGTAAGATTTTGGTAAAATATGGGAGGAAGTGCTCTAAGGGATTACCAGAACTAATCTAGATCACCAAAATAAACCCACAAGATGTGGAAAATATTTTTTATATGAAGATTTTCCAAATCAATGACCATTAAAAAAGTACTAATGTATATACAGTATATAGCTACTATTGTTATTTGTGTTGTTTACTGTTATTTGTATTTGTAACTGCAAAATAACACACTACCTTGGTCAAAATGGCAAGCAATTCAGTAGACAAATGTCTAAAATAAAAAGTTCTTAAAGTATCTCCCTATTCTGTCTCATTCTACTAGTGTTTTAATCCTTCCTGACCAGATTTTGTTTTGAACCAACAACTGATCTTCAAATAAAATTCATTCTTTCGAAATAAAATTCTACTTTTCTCCCTTTTGGGAGAAGGTGGGTCTTATTGGATTAGAATGGGGATAATACAGTAGCAAGTTTTAAAATTTTAATGGAAAAGCCTTCAGTCTTAAAAACAAATGAAAAGAAAATTCTCAATTTTAGGTAGACTATGTAACTCAAGTCCCTTTTCTCTGCTAGCATAAGGAAAATCCTACCTTTAGACTGTCTGATGAGTATTTCTCAATCTTTCCTGAAGATATAACAAACTAGAACAAACTTAAATAGCGGATAGAATTCAATTATTACTCAAGGAAGAAAAACGACAACAAAGAATCCAGAATACCAGAATTCTTAAGGAGAAAACACCTAGCACTTAGCTCCTAGCACTGAACTGGAAGTCTGTAGATCTACGGACTTAAGAGCTCTGTGACTATGAGCAAGTCTCAATTTGCTTGGGTACATGAAGAATAACTAAAATATGGTCCCAGTTCTGAAAATGGACCCATCCACAACGGACACAGCAAATCAAACAGCCTTTTCCCCAGGGAACGCAGACTCGGCCTCAGTCCTTGGGCAGCCATTACCAACAGAGGACAAGTGGCAAGAGGATGAAGCCTGTTCAGTTTAACCATAGGCCTCAATAGTCTCTGGTCTCTCCTAGCTCTAGTAATCTATTACCTTAAGGAAACCCTATTGAACTCAACCTTGGAAAAAAATAGCAACGTGCTCTCATCACTGCCAAGATGAACAATGTTACAAGTAGGAAGGAAATATATGAAAGCTGAATCATGCCAGATAAGCACAAAAACAAAGTAAAATATTTCAGGAAAGGGACTTGAAAAACCAGAACAGATAGATTAAACAATGAAAAAAGTAAATAATGAAGTCAAACATGGGCCAGTGTTGTTGTGTAACAGAGAAAAAGTTAAAGTGAAATGACCATACTAATAAATGTTTTCCTGAAAAGTCACCAAATAAAGCAAATTTTTATTTCCTATTTTCTTGTAATAAAATAGAAATGTTTCATGAAAACATGTATTCCCAAAACATCATAAATCACAGGAATAGATGCAAAAATATTTTAGTTGCAAATTATAAATTTTATTAATACAGTAAAAACACTAGAGTAGTATTCATTTCTGCCTTGTTCTTTATTTCATTTTCCCTTTTTAAATTTTTTTTTTTAATTTTTCAAGTTTATTTATTTATTTTGAGAGAGAGAGAGAGAGAGCAAGCATGGGAGGGGCAAAGAGAGGGAGAGAGAGAATCCCAAGCAGGCTCTGTTCTGCCAGCATGGATCCTGACGCAGGGCTCAAACTCACGAATTATGAGATCATGACCTGAGCCGAAATCAAGAGTCGGATGCCTAATGGACTGAGCCATCCAGGCACCCCCTTCTCCCACTTTTTAAAATTCAAAAGTATCTAACTATTGTCACTATTTTAATTAAATTTTAAAACCAAGACACTCAAGAGCAGACAGTACTGGAAGATATTACCAAAAAGACTTTAGAGTAAGGAAAATAGGTTAGGAAAGTATATTTGGAATTTAGGAAAGAGATGTGTGGGAAGCAGTCTTCATAAAGGCTTTAGCTGCAGATGGTGATATCCTAAGGAATTTTAGACAGGTCAACCAACCCCATTATTCATGTACATCCATTCCTCAAATATGATCCACTTTTCTTTTACAATGAGTAACTGTAAGGGTTAACAAATGACTCTTAAAATCCTTCCAGATCTAAGAGTTTAAGATCATTCAACTTTTAAAAATAAGTGCAGCGGTGCCTGGGTGGTTCAGTCAGTTATGCATCTGACTGTGGCTCAGGTCATGATCTCATGGTTCCTGAGTTGGAGCCCTGCATCTGGCTCTGTACTGGCAGCTCAGAGCCTGTGGAGCCTGCTTCTGATTCTGTGTCTCCCTCTTTCCCTGCCCCTCCCCTGCTTGCGCTCTCTCCCTCAAAAATAAACAAACATTAAAACAATAATAGAAATAATTTAAAAAAATAAAAAAATAAAAATAAATGCAAAGTTCCACTTTGGTGTAAAAGCAAAACAACAAAAAGCATTAGCCATCAAAGTCCTACTAAAAGAATTTCAGAATGTTACTTAAGAAAAAACCTAACAATCTATGAGACCAATATTCCCCCCAAGTTTCACAGCTTGGGACCAAAGGCCCTCTAATTGAAAACTCTGAAACTGGGATTGAGGCCAGTTTTAGGATGTTTTTTCCTTTTCCCTAAAGAAACATCAAGAGAAATAACTTCAACTTTTCTGAAGTTATGCGCAGGTCTTCAAAGCCTTGTGTTTCTGAACCCTGCCCCTTCCCAGGAACGATTCCAGTACCTAGTGAAATTTCTGGAGCCTCATAATGAAAGGAAGTAAAAACAATGCTTTACGAAGCCCTCTCTCCCAGGGACAAGCAAACTCCCTGCCTAACTCTAAGCTCTTGTTTTCCTGCTCTAATGAGCTTGCTTACAGTCACCTGACTAGGCTTCCTGTAATAGTGCTTTTACATTTCATTCCTTTGCTTAGAATCTTTGATTTGTTAGGTGTTTGTATTTTGACAGTTTCTCAGGTGGTTTTGATAAAACTCTACCTTCCTACTTTCACTAAGAATTACTAGGAATCCTTGGGGAGCCTGGGTGGCTCAGTCGGTTGAACATCCGACTTCGGCTCAGGTCATGATCTCACAGTTTGTGGGTTCGAGCCCTGAGTCGGGCTCTATGCTGACAGCTTGGAGCCTGGAGCCTGCTTCAGATTCTGTCTGCCTCTCTCTCTGCCCCTCCTTTGTTCCCACTCTCTCTCTCTCTCAAAAATAAATAAACATTAAAAAAAAAAAAGAATTACTAGGAATCCTCTGCTCTAATCTGGCTGGCTTCCTTAGAGTCTCACAAGTAAGTCTCCTAAGTTCACTACACCCCTTTGCCTCATTTGCTTCCCACAACGGTCTGTACTTCTCTTCAACAATCCTCCCTACCCCATCCTCAAATTTCACTTTTACATTCTATCCAAACTCTGCACACCCTTCCAAGACTAGCTCAGGTCCACCCTCTCCAAATCACTTCCTAGCTCTTCCAACCCTACTTGGTCTCTTTTCTGAAGGTCAACAATGCTCAGGATGCACGGCATTTAGCCTCAATGTTTGCCAATATTTGCACCAGGTGTCTGGTGCCCTGACTGATATGAATGCACGCTCCTCTAGACTACGTCTCACGCCTATAATGGTGAAGACATTTCATACACCTTCACAGAAACAGCACACTTGTGACTCTTAAAGATACTACCAGTTTTACTCTAATTAATTTCAGGAGACTAGGGTCATACTAAGCTCTGCTACAGCAATTAAATTAATTTTCAGGCTAACATGGAAAGCAGTTACAATGGTTTAAAAGGCACATGCCTACAATATGCATAATGTGTCTTGATGTCTCAAGGGGAAGATGGAGCCTACAGAACCATTCAAGGGGATTGTAGGCCCTGGAGTGAGGGTATAATTATCTTCAGGTGAAGAACATTGAGAGTAACTTACACCAGTCAATAGGCAAAAAGGAAACATTCTTCAACAAAATGGCACTACCCCCTCAACCTTGACCTTGAGTCCCAAGTGTAGATAACCTCGATCTTAACAAGTTACTATATTATTCAGAATGAATAATCGAAGCAATAACCAACAGATGGATACTTGTAAGTAACCGCATGGCAACCAGGAACAACAGCCACACATCCCACATAAGTGATCTTGGGAACAAAACGGGAAAAGGGCAACTATCATCTTCTAGACCAAAGATAGCACTGAAGAGTTTTTGATAGGAAAAGTCATTTGGTATTACTGAATTGTACACTTAAAATGGATGAATTTTATGGCATATTAATTAAGCCTCAATAAAATTGTTTAAAACAAATTTGGTGACTTGACCTGGAGTATTTGTATGTGGTGAAGCATCCACATAATATTACAGGTTTTTACTGGGGTTTCAAGACAGAAGGCAAAAAAACCTCTGGTACAAAAAACTGAAATTTTTCATGATATTAAGATAAGAGAGTTCCCTATACATAATTAAAACTACAAAAAGACAACCTTTGAAAAATACATATAATAAAAACTAAACCACATAAAACTACTGAAATAATGAGGACCATGCAACTAGTGGGAACAGTTGCTGGGAAAGGAGAAATGGAAGAGAGTGGGGATGAAATGAAAAACTAATATTTTAAGACTGATGATAGCTGAAAAAAGCAGAACTGATGAAAGAAGGGAAGTTTTAGAAATTATTGCTATTGGCCAAGAAGCCTGGTTTACTGCCCTCAGGGTCATAAGGTTTGCCCTGGAACAGGTTCTTTTAAAAGGGGATGATGGAAAGTTTTCCTTTAAGAGCAAACAAGGGAAATTGAGAGAGTCACATAGAAGTAAAGGCAATTTAATGCAGGGAAGAAGAGGATGTTGCTGAGAGGACCCAAAACGAAAGTTGAGGATAATTTTTCTCAAATTAACACTTATCATACCAACTGAAAAAATAATATTTTTAAGTGAGAGAATAAGACTGTCTTTATCTTACATCTTAACACATTTCTTTCATTTACCTGAGTTTCTCATATTAACGAGGAGGCCATATGCCATATTCCAATATAATGGGGGCAGTGGGGGGGGGAAAGAATCAACTTCATTTGCATACCTATTATATGCCAGGTACTTTGCCATATACATATCCTCATAAAAACTCTGCAAACTATTACTATCCCCATTTCATAAATGAAGAAACGGAGGCTAAGACAATAAAGAGCCTGCCCCAGGATGTATAACTTCTTTCTCAACAGTGGATGTGAGATTTAAACATGACCCTAACACCCATGCTTTTTACACTGTATCACACTGCCTCTATAAAACACTTTCTACCATGGTTTTACTTTTATGTTACAACACACTACACATTAACAGAAGCAAATTACTGAAGTGACAGTAACTGTCAACAAGAAGCCACAGGTGGACGCAAAAGGGAAGGCCAAACTATAAAACACAAAAGTGTGAAACTATTTAATGCAATTACCAACAGCCTATAAAAGTCAACAACCTCAGAAGGCAAGTCAATAGGACAGAATAATACCAAATGCATACAATGAATTCTAACTTCCATGGGGCGCCTGGGTGGCTCAGTAGGTTAAGCCCCAGACTTCGGCTCAAGGCATGATCTCACAGTTCATGAGTTCGAGCCCCCTGTCCAGCTCTGTGCTGACAGCTGGGAGCATGGAGCCTGCCTCAGATCTTGTGTCTCCCTCTCTTTCTGCCCCTCCCCTGCTTGTGCTCACTCTCTCTCTCCCTCTCAAAAATAAATAAACATTTAAAAAATAAATTCTATATCCTCCAAATGATTTTGGTTAAATTTGAAGGACTCCATTTAAGATAGTCATCAACAAATGGTGCTGGAAAAACTGGACAGCTACATGCGAAAGAATGAAAGTGGACTTTCTTTCACATACACAAAAATAAACTCAAAATGGACTAAAGACCTAAATGTGAGACCTGAAACCATAAAAGTCCTTGGGGAGAGCACAGTCAGTAATTTCTCTGACACTGGCCATAGCAACGTCTTTCTAGATATGTCTCCAGAGGCAAGGGAAATAAAAGTAAAAATAAACCACTGAGACTCTATCAAAATGAAAAGCTCCTGCACAGCAAAGGAAACAATCAACAAAACTAAAAGGCAACCTACAGAATGAAAGAAGAGATTTGCAAAACATATATATGATAAAGGGTTAGTACCCAAAATATAAAAAGAATTCATACAACACTCAAAAAACAAATAATCCAAATAAAAATGGGCAGAAGATATGAACAAACATTTCTTCAAAGAGGACACACAGATGGCTAACAGACACATGAAAAGATGCTCAACATCACTCCTCATCAGGGAAATGCAAATCAAAACTACAATGAGGTATCACATCACCCCTGTCAGAATGGCTAGAATCAAAAAGACAAGAAACAAGTGTTGGAGAGGATGTGAAGAAAAAGGATTCCTCGTGCAATGCTGGTAGGAATGCAAACTGGTACAGCCACGGTGGAAAACAGTACAGAGGTCCTTCAAAAAGTTACAAATAGAACTACCTTATGATCCAGGAATTTGGGTATTTACCCAAAGAATACAAACATACTAATTCAAAGGGATACATGCACCTCTATGTTTATTGCAGCATTATTTACAATAGCCAAACTATGGAAGCAGCCCAAGTATCCATCAATAGATGAAGGGTTAAAGATGTGGTATATATACACAATGGAATATTATTCAACCATAAAAAAGAATGAAATCTTGCCATTTTCAGCAATGAAACCTCCCAGGTGGAGAATACAAATTCTAGGATGTTGGTGGGAACAGATGGTTACCAGAGGGGTGGTGGGTGGGGGGATGGCTGAAATGGATGGTGGGGATTAAACAGTACACTTATCATGCTAAGAAAGAAAGAAAGAAAGAGAAAGAAACAAAGAAAGAAAGAAAGAAAGAAAGAAGAAAGAAAGAAAGGGAGGAGGGAGAGAGGTAGGGAGGGGGAGAGAGAAAGAGAGAAAGAGAAAGAAAGAGAAAGAAAGAAAGAAAGAAAAGAAAGAAAGAAAGAAAAAACTTTATAATACTTTTTACAAAAAATGACACTTAGGGGCACTTGGGTGGCCTAGTCAGTTAAGCTTCTGAGTCTTGATTTTGGCTAAGGGCATGATCTCAGGGTTCATGGGACAGAGGTCTGCATTGGGCTGCATGTTGACAGTAGGGGGCCTGCTTGGGATTCTCTCTCTCCCTCCCCTGATCACACTCACTGTCTCTCAAGATAAATAAACTTTTAAACAATGACATTTAAAATAGATTTAATGGGTGTGTGGGTGGTTCAGTGGGTTAAGCCTCCGACTTCAGCTCAGGTCATAATCTTGTGGTTACTGGGTTCAAGCCCCTCGTCAGGCTCTGTGCTGACAGCTCAGAGCCTGGAGCCTGCTTCAGATTCTGTGTCTCCCTCTCTCTCTGCCTTTCCCCCACTTGCATGCACACATGTGCATGTGTGCTCTCTCTCCCTTTCTCTCTCTACATTACAAATTTTTAAAAAATAAATTAAAAAAATATTTCAACCTTCCTACAAAGATGTCAGTTTATAACCTTGGACAATAGAGTCAACTATCTTTTGTCCCTCTGTTTTCTCATATGCAAAACAAAAATAATAATAGTACCTATCTCATGAGGCTGATATATTGATTCATTAAATGGATACATATAAATCACTTAGAACAGTTCTTGACATAGAGCAAGGGTCTGCTGTTAGCTAATAAAGTCATTATTAATTATTCTCAAAGTTCATTTTTAAGAAATACTTCATAGTTCATACTAGGTATATGAGATATTACTATGCTGTGATCCATACAATACAGTTGATTGCAGAGACAGGATGAGAGAGATAAAGACTAAAAAAGAGAATATAAAAAAGTGAGAGATGGGGGCGCCTGGGTGGCTTAGTCGGGTAAGCATCCAACTCTTGATTTCTGCTCAGGTCATTCATTAACTCTGCTCAGGTCATGATCTCATCATTGTGAGATCAAGCCTGCTCATGAGATTGATCGGGCCAGGGCTCTGAACTGAGCATGTAGCCTGCTTGGGATTCTCTCTGTCCCTCTCTCTCTGCCCCTCCCCTGCTCAAGCATGCATGCTCTCTCTCAAAATCAATACACAAACTAAAAAAAAAAAAAATGTGAAAGATAGATATACACAAAGACAACAGTAGAACGGAGGTGCTAAGTCACCACCTTGCCCCACTTCTACCAAAATTTATCTCACCATACTATTATCAGCTATGTTGTATCTGTTTCCTTTACAGGCTATGAGTACTTTGAAGACAGGCACTTATTTTTATATTATCAGACCATCATTGGGCCTGCAACATAATAGATAATAAATGTATAATAAAATAAGGGGGGGGACCAGTAAGCTTTGAAATCAATGATGAGAGTAACTGATTTAACCATACCCTATTTGGGCCAGTGTCAGTCAACAAAGGCTGATTATCACTTTTTGCTCAATTGATTATCAACATTCTATTTTCCCTTTCTTTCTGAACCAGAAAATAAGTTTCAAAAATGTTTAAAAAATAGTTAATTTGTTCTAAAATTAGAAACCATCCAAATGATGATAAAACACATTTCAGTAATTTATTTTAAACATTAAAAATATTGTTCTGATTAGTCTGTTATGCCCAAAGTTAATCCTAATGGTCAAATGGTCAGAGAATCATAGCAATAAACGGGTACTAAATAAGAGACACAGGCACCTTTCAGCTGTTAATCTGCTAGATGCAGTGCAGGTACAAAAAAGTTAAGGCATACTCACTTCCCTCTGATCTCAGGTACCAAAGCAAGCACATTCGAGGATGTCCAAACCTAAGCCCCCTTGTGTGGGACAACCTTTACCCTAGGCCCTATTTAGTATACAGCCTAAGCAACCATCAATGCCTCCTCTCTCCCAGATATTTGGTACAAGTAGGAAAGATCAAGTAGGAAAGATCAAGTAGGAAAGCCCAAGTAGGAAAGATCAAATCCAATTCTTCACCAGGAATATGGAAAGCTAAGAAACAAAATCTAAACTGAGAGATCACATGTCATCAGTCTAGGAGCAGCATCATAGTGAGTTTAAGCCACATTTAAGCTGAAGCTAAGGGGTAAGCACGAGCCTCGAAAGCAGAGAAAGCCAGCCCATAAAGGAGAGGATGCAACAGACTGGGGCTAGGGAGACAGAGAAGAGCACTTGCCTCAGGTGCAAGATTTAAGAGTGCCAAAAAACTCAGTAATCAAGAGAGGTAATATTATGGGGCGCCTGGCTGGCTCAGTTGGAAGAGTGTGAGACCCTTAATCTCAGGGTCATGAGTTTGAGCCCTACATTGGGTGTAGAGATTACTTACAAAAAAAAAAAAAAAAGATAGGTAATATTGTAATGCAAAGTATTCATAAAAATCCAAATCAATGTCCTATAATGGAGCACAGGCACAGAACGAGGCTGAGGAGAATCCATGTACACTGCAGACAGAGGAGGGAGCACAGGGGCTTTCCAAGGGCCTGCTCTGGGTTCCAGCTGAGAACCCAGCTAGCTATAAGGGAGCTCGGTTGTCTTACAATAACAATCCACTACAACTCCCAGCCCTGCCACCATACCTTGTGAAAGGCTAGCTTTAAGTGAGTTGTGTTCCCTGAGACCTAAGAATCTTGACTAACACACTCTATTTGAAAATGAGACATGCACACAAAGCTTTTTTTTTTTTTTTTTTTTAAATCAGAGCAATATAAAATTAACTGACAAAAGAATGGGACTGGTAATTAGTACTAGGGAAGTTCAGAGATCACTGTGGGTGGTCAGGGAAGGATAGATTTAGCTAGATAGAAGAGAGGTATATACTAAGCAAAGAGATCAAAGTACATGCTGGGGGTGGGGGAGGAATGAGAAGGGAGCCAGGGAAAGGAGTGGAAGAAAAGTAAAGGGGAAGGAGTGATCTCCACACACCCTGTTTTCTGGTGAAAGAAGTACAGTTCCATGCTTTTCTGCCTCCAACCCTCAGATCACAATGTTCATTACACCTGAAATACCTTTCTCCCCTTTTCTCGTGTTCAAATCCTTTCGCATCTTTCAGGGACCAGTTCAAACAACATTTCTTTGAAGAGCCTTCCCTGGTATCCTACTTAAAAGGAAATATACACCAGAGCTAAGGTTTTGGCAGTGGGGGGGGGGGGGGGGGAAGGGGGAAGAAGAGGATATGGCAGGGGGAAGGCTAAGGGGCTGAATGCAGGGATGAGTACTACACTCTGGAGAGCAAACTATACCCAGGAGTTCACCCGGGAACGCAGTCTGATGTCTTAGGAAAGTTAGAGATGGTTTGACAAGGAGTAATAATGGGGGCTCAAACAAAATGGCAAAGGAAAGGCAGGTGTAAAGGGTGTGCTGATAACTAATAAGGCCTTGCCAAGGTGAAAATGGGTGCCTGACTGTCAAATAATCACATATTTATTGACATTTCCTAATCTAATTAAGCATTCTGCCCCACTGCCATCCCACCCCCACCTACTCCCACTCTCCCACTAAGCAGGTATAATACCCCAGTGGCTATATTAAAGAGGAAACAAACAAGGAAACAAAAGAATTCTTTAAGAATACTAACTTGGGTTAATAATTACCCACCAAGACCAAAAATAAATCTTGGGGTTATTATTTCAAATTGTGCCATGCCTGCTCCAGGGTAAGAGCTGCCTGAATAGATGCCAGACTTATAATGTATACATTTGAGGGGACTCATCTCTTTTCACTGTATGCATATCAAAGAAATATTCCTTAATGACTCATTAAAATGGTAACACCACACCCAGAGAACCAAAATATTCTGTTCGTTACAGTTTTCCATATGGAAATCCTTTACCTTATAATTACAATTAATAACAACCTGCTCAAAGGGACTGCTATGCAATAGACTAAGGAGCTCCAAGACTCTTACTTGTATGCCTATATACATATTAAATAAATGTCAGACTGTTGCTTCTGTACACGTTAAATAAATTCAACTTGCCATCACATTCTCATGTCTCTTGTCTTGTGTGAGCCCTCATTTTCTCCCAGCTTGCCACGTTTTCAACCGTCTTCTCTTACACACTTCAGGAACTGTGTTCACCTAGATGTACTTGTAGTGGTATTAGTGCTTAGATATGTTCTGATATGAAACTGTTTATTTGGAAAGGGTTATCTCTATCAGTTACCTTAGTCTGTATGTTTGTCTTGGTGTGTTTGTGTTTTTTAATGAGTAGATGTAGGTGTTTGAGCATATGTACCTGAGGGAGTGTATACCTTTACAGGTCAAAAAGCGTGCACATCTGTGAAGGAAACTTGCTTGTCCGTATTTCAATATTCTCAAATTATTAAGAGTATAAAGGCAAAAGAAATCAGTCACAAAAGACTATACTGTATGATTTCATTGTTATGAACTATCCAGAATAGGCAAATCCATACAGACAGAAAACAGATTAATGGTTGCCTAGTTTGGTGGGGACTGGGGAAAGCAGGTAGCAACTGCTAATGGGTAGGGGGTTTCTTTTTGGTGTGATGAAAATGTTCTAAAATGGATTGTGGCGATGATTGCTCAACTCTGTGAATATACTAAAATTCACTGACCGGTACTCTTGCAATGAGTGACTTATGTGGGATGTGAATTTCAATAAAGCTGTAACATATTAAAGAGAGAAAATAAGGAAACCAGAGTTGTCCTATATTTCCATGGAGGGGTAACATGTCTTTGAAAATCTTAACTTTGCTTCTATTTTACTTAAGCTTGGGTTCAAGATTCCCCACTGCTAAGTTTCCCAACTGGTATAGTCTCTGTCTCCAGCTGTGTCTTTACTAACAAGGATAACACACATGTGGCAAAGTGTTTACTGATTATCACTCAATGTCTGAACAGAAAAGAACAGATACACTATGATTACAACCATATAAAAATATGTAAATGGATGAACAAAACCTGGAAGAAAATGAGGAAAAATTAAAACAGTTACACTGGAGTAATATAGTTGAGGTGATGTCTTTAAAAAATAATACTGTTTTCAAAAATAAAAAATAAGAAAAATAATAATAATACTGCTTTCGGGGCACCTGGGTGTCTCAGTCGGTTAACCATCCGACTTCGGCTCAGGTCATTATCACACCACTGGTGAGTTTTGAGCCCCACATGGGGCTCGGTGCTGACAGCTCAGAGCCTGGAGCTTGCTTCAGATTCTGTGTCTCCACCTCTCTCTGCTCCTCCCCTACTCGCACTCTGTCTCTCTCTCTCAAAAATAAGCATTAAAGAATAAAAAAAACAATACTGCTTTGTGTTACCAGTCAATAAAATCTGGTAGAAACAATAACCAACCTGTCTCCTTAGAAATTATTCCAGGACACATTCAGGAACTGTTTGTCACGAAGGACTGGACTGGAGTAGTGTAGTAGAAAGATGGAAACTAAAACACGTGGATTATATATATTTACATCGATTTTGACCAATCAATAAACAAGAAAATATTAAGGTCTCTACAGCTTGCTCTAATAGAGTCCTAGATGATCTCTCTGAGCTTGAATCTCCTTCCTTCCCCGCCCCCCCCTCCGCCCCCCCCCCCCCCCAACAGCCTGGCTTATGGATAGGGTACAAGCAATACTGAAACTAACACTGCATCCATTACTTCAACTGCAGGAAAGCCATTTCAAATTCAAATTCATTATTAACGTTCCTCCATCAGAAAATATATGGTAACCAGCCCTGGATCAATCTCAATGTAGCTACAGTCTCAAAGAGGTGCATAAAAGTCTTTTTTTGTATTTTCCTTTTGTGTTTAAAGATACAGGGCCCATGCTTAAGAAACTAAAAATAAAAGCACAACCAAAATACAAAGTAGCTCTATTAATTTTCAGTTAAGATACCAAGTTGATCTAATGGAGAAAGGAAAAAAAATTTTTAAACCTACATTGCTAGAACAACTAGATACCTGTACAGAGGGAAAATGAACCTAAACCCCTACCTCCCATCTTTTTTTTTTTTTTTTTTAATTTTTTTTTTTTAACATTTTTTTTATTTTTGAGACAGAGAGAGACAGAGCATGAACAGGGGAGGGGCAGAGAGAGAGGGAGACACAGAATTCGAAACAGGCTCCAGGCTCTGAGCGGTCAGCACAGAGCCCGATGCGGGGCTCGAACTCACAGACTGTGAGATCATGACCCGAGCCGAAGTCGGACGCTTAACCGACCAAGCCACCCAGGCGCCCCCCTACCTCCCATCTTGACACAAAAATTAATCTGTGACAGATCACAGACCTAGATGTAAAATCTAGAACAAGAATGCTTTTAGAAGAAAACTGAGAATATCTCTGCAACCCTGGAGCTAGGCACAAAAAACACTAACCATAAAATTAAAAACTGATAAAATGGTAAAAATTTTATAAAAAGTAAAAATTTCTGCTTATCACATCATCATCAAGAAAATAAACAGAAAAGGCACAGACTGGGTAAAAAATATATATCTAACAAAGGGCTTATACTCAGAATATATAAAGAACTCCTATGGGGGCGCCTGGGTGGCTCAGTTGGTTAAGCATCCCACTTCAGCTCAGGTCATGATCTCATGGTCCATGAGTTCAAGCCCCTCATCAGGCTCTGTGCTGACAGCTCGGAACCTGAAGGCTGCTTCATATTCTGTGTCTCCTCTCTGACCCTCCCCTGTTCATGCTCTGTCTCTCTCTGTCTCAAAAGTAAGTAAACATTAAAAAAATTTTTAGAATATATAAATAACTCCTACAAACAGCAATAAAAAAGATGAACCATCCATTGGAAAAAAAAAAAAATAGGCAAAAACTTTAACTGATACTTCACAAGAAAAGTGAAACCAACTGCTACACAGTAAAGCATTCAATATTTTTAATCATCAAAAAAATACAAATTAAAACCATACTGAGGTGCCATTTTACAGCTTCTAGTGTGGTAAAACAAAAAAGGCTGACAGCATTAAAATTAGGCAACATAAAAAATGTGAAGAAACTGGAAGTCATATACAAACCACCTTGGACAACTGTGTGGTGGTTTTTTAATAAAGTTCAACATATAGCTACCCTATGACTCAGTAATTCCTCTCTCAGGTGTTTATCAAAAGAAATGGAAACATCTATCCATAAGAGACTTATAAAGGAAATATTCATAACAACTTTATTTCTAATAACCCAATCCTGGAAAAAAAAAAACCCAACCATCCATCAAGAACAGAACAGATAAAGAAATTAGGGTGTATTCATACAATGGAATACTAGTCTTCAATAAAAAAGAACCAACCACCGATATACACAACAAAGATGAATCTCAAAAACATTCTATTACAGGGGCGCCTGGGTGGTTCAGTTGGTTGAGCTTGATCTTGGCTCAGGTCACGGTCTTACGGTTCATGAGATGGAGCCCCATGTCTGGCTCTGGCTCTGTGCAGCCAGTGAGGAGCCTGCTTGAGATTCTCTGTATCCCTCTTTCTCTCTCCCCCTCCCCTGTCCCCTATTCACTCACTCTCTCCCAAGTCCCCTCTCAAAATAACAAAAAAGCATTATATTACATTAAAGAAGCTAGACACACACAAAAAGCATATACTGTATGACCATTTATGTCAAGTCCAAGACTAAGCAACAAATCTATGGCGTCAGAAATACAATCAAAAGTGGTTGCCTCTACTGGAGGAGGGTAGGTGAGGGAAACTGGAAAGGATCATGAGGAAACTTTCTATA
Source organism: Panthera onca (assembly GCF_046562875.1). NCBI lineage: Eukaryota > Metazoa > Chordata > Mammalia > Carnivora > Felidae > Panthera > Panthera onca. The sequence goes on from NC_138344.1 coordinate 52,282,032, forward strand.
GTGATGAAAATGTTTTCTATCTTATTTTGGCTGAAGTTACAGTGTATAAAACTTTAGAACTCCTTGAACTGGACACATAACATACGAATGTTCAGCATTTTACTGAATGTTAATTATACCTCAATAAAAATACAAAGTAGCACTCTGCTTCAAGATAAAAGCTAATGATTTTGTTTCAAATAAAATTCTAGAATACGACAGAACAGACACATACATTCTCAATTACTTGCCACTCTGGATTATTCACATCTCTATTACTGCCAATAACAACGGATTACAGTCACATACAGGCAGATACATATAGTATACATGTTCATGTTTCATTTTTCATAAATAGCAAATCTAGTTTGGTTCTTCACAATTTCAATATGTACCTAATGGACTGTTAGACGTCGAGCAGACTTTTCTGTTTTCTATAGCATTTTCCTCTCAATAAGATCTTATAGTTGTGTGAATCTGAGATAAAAATGAGAATAAATGGGGCAGCTGGCTGGCAGTGGAGCCTGCGACTCTTGATCTCAGGGGTTGTGGGTTCAGGACCCACGTTGGGTGTAGAGATTACTTAAAAGAATAAAATACTTTTATATATATATATTTTTTTTAATTTTAATATTTTTATTTATTTTTGAGAGAGAGACAAAGCATGAACAGGGGAGGGGCAGAGAGGGAGGCAGACACAGAATCTGAAGCAGGCTCCAGGCTCTGAGATGTCAGCACACAGCCTGATGCGGGGCTTGAATCCATGAACCATGAGATCATGACTCAGATGCTCAACCAACTCAGCCACCCAGACACCCCTAAAATTTTTTTTTAAATGAGGATAAGTGAGACATGTAAATCAAATGTCTTCAAGGAAAGTCACTGACAGAACAGTGCTTTAGCCATTATGACAGCCTCAACTATTGCCCTCAACTATTTTAATCAAGACAGAGTCCACACATATTTAAATTTAAGAGCAATTGAAAAGCTTGATGAATAGTTTCCCAGCTAATTTGATCTTTAAAAGATAACAGAGCCTAAGTAACAAGAGCTAGTACATTAGTACATCGGACTGACACTTGAAAAGCCACAGAACCATTTTCTCCTATTGTTTTACTAGGTCCTCCTTGGTCTCTTTTTCTTCATCTTTTCCCCTCCCTCTTTTGGTCTCTTTCCAGGTGTATTTTTATCCCTTATTGCCTCTCACTCCCTTGATATTGCTCTAAATGATTTTCATATAGCCAGCTCACCCCAGAATCCAAATAAATACATTTACAAAATCTTACTGTATTCTACGTAGATTTGTCACACAACCAAATAGTACAGAGGCTATAGCCTAGGGACAGTGATGGGAGGTGAGTTGAAAAAAAGGTGATTTCATTTGTTCCCCACCCCCACAACTGTAAAAGATCTCTCCTTAACACCCACTGCAGGCTTTTATTCGCTACACAGGGCTCATACAGTGCTCTGAACTATAAACAAGTACACGTGCCCAGTATCAGAGAGAGTAAGCTTCCAGACAAAACCCAGGTCTTATATGTCTGTATTCACCAGAAGCCTACGACAGCGCCCTGTACAGGATGGGGCAAAACATGTATTTGTTGAATTAGTGAAATACTGAATTAATGGGAATGAAAACAGCTGAGGATGGATGAGGATGAGAGGGGAAAAAAGCTCAAAGTACACAGCAAAGAGAAAAGAAGAAGAGAGGAGGAAAAAAGAAGAAAGAATAGAAAAAACTTGTGAAGGCAATTATTTCTGTTAGAATGAAGAGGATTATTTTAAAAATTTTTGAGAACTGAGAAAAGCCATTGCTATGTATCTAGTATCACAGTAATCAGCACCAGTCATAAAACGTCCCATCCTTGATATTTAAAGTGTGAGAGGGGCACCTGGGTAGCTCAGTCAGTTGAGTGTCCAACTCTGGCTCCGTTCATGATCTCAGAGTTTGTGAGTTCAAGCCCCACATCGGGCTTGCTGCTGTCGGTGCAGAGCCCGCTTTCAGTCCTCTGTTCTCTCTCTCTCTCTCTCTCTCTCTCTGCCCCTCCCCCACTCACACCCTCTTTTTCAAGAATAAAACATTAATAAATAAATATATACAGTGTGAGAGACTACAGCATTCCTTATGTGACATGCAGGGACCCTCTTCAAACCTACAAGATCCCGGGTCATTTATGCATATTAAAGTCTGAGAGCACCACCCTACACCCTACAAGTCCTTTCTGTTGTAGGGAACCTACGCTTTATTTAAATGGACCAGTAGCTGAGACTTGAAAAGTCTCCGAATAGAGTGAAAACCAATCATTGTAATGGGATGTGACCTGCACGTATTTAACTTTATGTATGTATTTACGTATTTAACTTTATGTATGTATTTAACTTTAGGTGAAGTTTTTAATTGCAAAATAATTTGGCCTGGAGGGTATACCACAAAACTTTTAAATTAGTCAAAAAATATGATTAAAAGAAACTGAGGGGCGCCTGGCTGGATCATTTGGAAGATTATGCAACTCTTTATCTTGGGGTTGTAAGTTTGGGCCCATGTTGGGTGTAGAGATTACATAAAAAAAATCTTAAAAAAAAAAAAAAAAAAGAGGGCATCTGGGTGGCTCAGTAGGTTAGGCATCAGACTTCAGATCAGGTCATGATCTTATGGTTTGTGACTCAGAGCTGCATCGGGCTCTCTGCTGTCAGCACAGAGCCAGCTTCCAATCCTCTGTCCCCCTCTCTTTGCCCCTCCCCAGCTCACACTCTCTCTCAAAAATAAATAAATTTAAAATAAAAATAATAAAAAAGAAAAAAGAAATTGAGCACTGGGACAGTAACATCCTAAGGAAAACATTTTTGTTCCTTCAGGCCTACCACAGGGCTTGGAATGACAAATGTGGCCAATACTTCCTGAATGAAGAGAATAAATGAATTCTAAAAATCAGAGACATTTAGGGCTAGAATAATCTTGGGGTCACCTGGTCCGATAACCTCATTTTAAAGTTGAGCAAACTCCAGACACCTGGCTGGCTCAGTAGGTACAGCATGCAATTCTTGACCTCCGGGTAGTGAGTTTGAGCCCCAAGTGAGGTGCAGAGATTACTTAAAAAAGTAAAATAAAGAGCAAACTAGGAATCCTGAGTGGTTGGAGAGCAAGCAGGCTAAAAGATTTAGAATATACTGGATCTTACATTTTAATTATCTTTTTGTTTCTTCACTAGAAATGAGTTGGAAAGGGGATTTTAAATATTATAATAAAAGCACTGTGGACTCTGAAAGAAGTGGTAGGGTAAAATGTGCCAAAGACTAGGAGGAAGAGACTAGCAAAAGTAAATGAGGCTAGACAAAACTATTTTTCGAAGCCCGATATATTTTTTTGACAGGCCAATTAATTAATCAACCTAATCTGCCAAAAAATTAATCTGAAGGATTCTCAGAGAAAGAAACATGAGCTGCATGAAAATGTTACAACCCAAGGGAGACTGCACATAACTAACTTAAATCTCCACAGGCTTATTTCCTGTTCAAGTATGACCTCCTGGGATAAATTTTACTGCAGTGGTTCATTACCAGACAACTTTTGGTTTTAAGAGAAGCCAACGGCAAGTTGGAAATGAAATTCTTAACTAAAACATTAAAAAAAAAAAAAAAATGGCTGTTTCCCATTTGTTTGTAATTAGATTGAAGGCTTGCAGAGGAAAGACACCAACCTCATAAGCAAAAATACAACGACCCAGTCACGTCCTCAAAACACATCAACACACAAACTTCACAGCCGGATCCAGCTGTGCTGCGCAGGAGCCAGGAATTTATTTTAAGGCAAAGGAGATAGATCAAAACCGATGAATGCAAGACCAGCCAGATTTTAGTGCCCGCCCCCCCCCCCCCCCAAGGGTGTGACCTAAGGTTTTTTTTCTTTCTTTCTAACTTTCAACTAGCAGAAGCCTTTGCAGGAGTCTGGGTGAGAACACCCTTTTACGAGGATCGTCCCCCCAGCTACGCCTGGGTGGAGTGGAAGGGGCGAGTAGCTACGGCGAGCTCGCACAGCTTCGACAGGCGCGGGCTCCGGCGGGAGGGGAAGGGGCCGGTCCCGAACCCGAGAAGGCTGGGCCCCCGAGTGATTCATCAGCAGCCGGGGGTTAACGCGCCTCCGGGCGACGCCCAGCGTGCCCCACGGCCCCAGACCGGGCCCGTTCGCCCCCCAAACAGCACCCAACCCCTCCCCGCTCCCGGAGAGACCAGGAGGTAAGGAGGCCAGGGCTGGCGTCTGGAAGACAGAAACCTCTCCCTCCTCAGCCACCATGGCCGGTGAGACTCCCTGTCTGCGCCTGCAGACGGACTTCCTGGAAAGCACCGGGCCGAGCGTACCTGACTGGCACCCGCTGGAGCTGCTGACCTTCACAGACCCGCGGGGAAAGCCTGCCCTTCGTTTTCCAGCACCCGGCACCCGCCGGCCCGCCTGCGTCTGCTTCTTGGGAGTTGCCGGATCCACTCGCCGGCTGCTGCCCCAATCCGACGGCTCTGTCCGTGCGGCCAGTTTCCCCCTCCGCTACGGACGCGCGTGCGCACTCCCCGGTCGCGGGGCATCTTGGGAGCTGTAGTTCGAGCGAGGAGAGCGACGCTCAGCGCTGATCCCGGTTTTTACAATCTGCAGGACGTTGGAAGTGGCTGCAAGTCTTCGTCCAGCCGGGGACAACAATCTTCACTAGTGGAAATATCTCCCCTTGACCCTCTGGGAGCTATAAACAGCAACTAGGGTCTCCTTGGTATAGAGTTCCACTTTGCTTTGACTAAAGAGGCACATGAGGCAGGGCTTATATTTTACCTTTGCTTGCTAATGCCAGCACGCGACATGGAGCCCTATAAACTCATCATGAAAAACTGATAGAAAAGTAAACAAAGGGGGCGCCTGGGTGGCTTGGTCGGTTAAGCGTCCGACTTCAGCTCAGGTCATGATCTCACGGTCCGTGAGTTCGAGCCCCGCATCGGGCTCTGTGCTGACAGCTCAGAGCCTGGAGCCTGCTTCCGATTCTGTGTCTCCCTCTCTCTCTGACCCTCCCCCGCTCATGCTCTGTCTCTCTCTGTCTCAAAAATAAATAAACGTTAAAAAAAAAATTAAAAAAAAAAAAAAAGTAAACAAAGGCGAAGGAAGAGAGGGGCATAAACCAAGCACATGTCATCTCAAGGGCGTTGTGACCCTAGTAATTTCCTTAAGCATACAACCAGGGATAATGTCGCAGCTATAGCCCCAATATTCCCAAGCAGTTTTGGCTCCAACCTATCTTCCCATATCAGCCTCAAGCTCTACACCAGATGGTGAAGCTCAGCTAATAGAAGTGGGAGAAAAAAAGCAAGTGCTGCTCAAAGGAGGGTGCTGGGGCGGATGGGTAGCCTGGAGGGGAAGACGAAGAGAGTAGCAATACCTCAGAAGACAGTTCTGTGTGTTAGGAAATGGCTGTCTTTTATGCAGGGCTCTGTGGAGAGAGAACGGCAATGGCCTTCCATTCATTCCCTTAGTCACTCATTGGTAGTTTTTCTGGCCTGCTCTTCATGACTAAACCATTCCCAGGAGTAATGCTTAGTTTTGATATGCCTTCTTTCAAGAATGCAGCCAGGGGCACTGGCTCAGTGCTCAGTTGGTTAAGCGTCTGACTTGGTTTCTGCTCAGGTCATGATCTCATGGTTTGTGAGTTTGAGCCCGCATCAGGCTCTGCACTGATAGTGTGGAGCCTGCTTGGGATTCTGTCTCCCTCTCTCTACTCCTCCCTGCTTGCTCTCTGTCTCTCTCTCAAAACAAAAATAAACGTAAAAAAAAAAAAAAGTAGCCAGGAAGAGGATGAAGTGCCTGCTTGAGGTACATTCCAGCCAAACCTATTGTGGAAACCAACTAATGGTTAAACCTTTCCTGTCATTTACTTCTGCCCTTGAGAGCAGGAAGCACCCTAGGTAAACACCCTGGAATTTTGTACAATAGCACACATTAATCCCTGAAATGAAGATCACTGATGATTTGGAGTTTTTAAGAAAAAAAAAAAAAAAAAACCCTCCTAAATTGCAAATATTCTTAGAGGACCATCAACATTACACCTTGTGGCCATTGCATCGTATTCTCTATAGCATCTTAGTGTTTATTGACTTCTCAAATATTCTTGGAGATAACAGCTTTCTGAGAGCAACTTCCTACAGAATTCAAATTCAACTAATACATTTCTTGTGTACTTAATCCACACCAAGCACTGTAGCAGCACTAATATTTCATCCAATCCTCAAGATAACTCTACGAAGAATATATGAGTATACTCCATTTCTACAGATGAGAAAACTAAGACTCAGAAGAGTTAAGTAATTTTCACAAGAGCACACAAGCAACAATTGGAGAGCCAGAAATAAAGCACAGATATCAACAATAGCCAAATTATGGAAAGAGCCCAGATGTCCATCAAGTGATGAATGGATAAAGAAGATGTAGTATGCATATATACAATGGAATACTACCCAGCAGTGAAAAAGAATGAAATCTTGCCATTTGCAACAACATGGATGGAACTGGAGGGTATTATGCTAAGTGAAATATGTCAGAGAAAGACAGATATCATATGTTTTCACTCTCGTGGAATTTAAGAAACTTAACATAAGACCATGGGGGAAGGGAAAGAGAAAAAAATAGTTACAAACATAGAGGAAGGCAAATCATTAGAGGCTCTTAGAATCAGAGAACAAACTGAGGGTTGATGGGGTGAGGGAAGGGGGGAGGGGAAAATAGGTGATGGGCATTAAGGAGGGCACTTGTTGGGATGAGCACTGGGTGTTGTATGTAAATGATGAATCACAGGAATCTACTCCTGAAGCCAAGAGCACACTGTATACACTGTATGTTAGCTAACTTGACAATAAATTATAAAAGAAAAAAAAAAAGAAAGAAATGAAGCACAGATATTCTGACTCAAATTCTAGCATGCTTTCCACTGTTGATCAGACTTATGTGTCTCCTAAATCTCATCAAATTCTTTACGCTTCATCTTAGCCAAAAGGCCAAGAGTGATTCTCATCAACTTCTTTAAAGTAAGGTGATCTGTGACCATGTCCATGGTATACGAATAAAATTCTCTAACAGCCCAAGGAGATTGTACTCTAACTGGATGAGGTGACTTATTTGATCTGGATCCATTTGATAGTTCTATATGTCATTATAAATTAACATATACGTATTTTGACTTGCCATCAAGTCTTGAGAATTCCTGCAACAGCTCTGGGGCATTGCTCCTGGGGAAAGTGACAAAATGGAATTCCTGCCAGATATGGTTTGTTTTAAGAAGGCTTTTCCTCATGGGACACCTAGGCGGATCAGTCGGGTAAACATCTGACTCTTGATCTTGGCTCAGGTCATGATCTCACGGTTCATGATTTCGGCCCAAGCTGGGCCCCACGTTGGGCTCTGCACTGATGGCGTGGGGCCTGCTTGAAATTCTGTCTCTCCTTCTCTCTGTCCCTCCCCTGCTTGTGCTCTCTGGCACTCTCTCTCAAAGTAAATAAATAAACTTAAAACAAAAGAGTTTCGCCTGCAATACGGCTTCTTTTACTTTTTTTTTCTTTTTTTTAAGGCAGAAAGGGCTTTTAATTCGGTGTCTGACTGACTTAATCTATGACACATTCTCTTACTGATCTTGCAATATGGGGTGTCAATGTATTCAATGTATTTTCTCTTTTAACTAGCTATTCGTTCCATTTAATTATTTATTTTTGAGAGACAGAGAGCATGAGCATGAGTGGGGAGCAGGGAGGGATGGAGAGAGAATGAATCTTTTTTTTTTAATGTTATTTTTTAGAGAAGGAGACAGAATGCGAGCAAGGAAGGGGCAGACACACACACACACACACACACACACACACACACACACACACACACAGAATCCGAAGCAGTCTCCTGGCTTAGAGCTGTCAGCACAGCCGGACGCGGGGCTCGAACTCACAGACTGTGATGAGATCAGGACCTGAGCAGAAGTCAGATGCTTAAGTGACTTAGTCATCCAGGTGCCCCAAGAGAGAAGGAGTCGTAAGCAGATTCCATGCTCAGCCCAGAGCCCAATAAGGGGCTCAAGCTCATGACTGTGAGATCATGACCTGAGCTGAAATCAAGAGTCGAGGCTCAACCAAGCCACCCAGGTGCCCTGCTAGCTCCTCATTTTAAAGTTTTCCTAACAAATATCTAAATACTATTTTAGTTGCTTTTTCTAAAATAATGTGATTTGGTGCTGGGGTTTGCTCCATTCTTCAGACAAATATTAATGTATTATAACCACAAGGTTTACAGACATGAATCTCCTAAACCCATGTGTACTAAATACTACACGTGGGACCAAAGGTGTTGAGAACAATACCCTAATATTGAATAAAACTGTGAAAAATTGAACCTTCCTAGCTGCTTCCACTTTTGCTACAATCCATTCCCTGAGGTTTGTCCGTCCTGCCAAGTATATTCCCACCTCAGGGTCTTTCTTTGCACTACACAGGAGGATACTTTTCCTCCCAAATACCCATGGCTCATGCCCTCATTTTTATGAAGGTTGTACTCAAGGTTCACCTCTGAAAGGCCTCCTCTGATCACCTTACCTTGCCTTTCTCCCCTTTCCTTACTGTCTTCATAGCACTTCTCACTCCCTGATATCATCTTGCTTGTATACTTCGTATGAGCTCCTGGAGGACTTTGTGCTGCTTACTCCTGTATCCTTAACATCTCCAACAGTGTATGACACGGCACATTCAATAGACATTCAATAAATATTTGTAAAAAAAAAAAATGAATATTGAATCCTTCCCTCCCCCTCCTCTTCTCATTTTGGGACACAGAACAAGAGGGTTTGCCTCTAAGTGCCGGCCAGTGACGTGATGCAGGTATAAACACCAGCTTTGAGAGAGTTGGCTCCATAGGACAAGACATAGTAAAGTTCATCCTGAAATGGAGGCAGAGCTAAGACTATACTTTATGGGTTGCCATTAGTAGCTTACAAGTTAGAGAGACACAATTCTTAAAGAGGAAAAAAAAAAAAGGAAAAACCTGAAAATTAGATTGACATAAGTAAGTGAAAAGATAAACCCACTGAAGGTCTGTGGTGGACTGAAATATTGTTGCCAAATATTTGCTCTCCTCTAAAGGACAGAACAGCCGTACCCACTGCTATGTGACGTGCAGTGCCTCCCTGTAGACATGGTCAGGCTTGGCTATGATCTAGTAACGTGTTTTTCCGTCTTTCTTCATACAGATGTTGTCATATTGTAATCCCAAAGTTTACAAACATGGACGGACCTTGTTTTGGCCAATGAAATGTGAATGGAAGAGACAACAGGACAGCTCTGAGTGGAAACTTCAAGAGTCACTGGTGTTTCCCATTAGCATGCTTCCTCTTTCTCTCCACCAAGAGAATGACATGTCCCAAACAGAGGCTGATCCTTCTGCCGGGGTCGTAGAATGAGAAGTTACATAGATCAGTGTCTCGGCCAAACACAGGTACTGACATGTAATGTGACAAGAAGTAAACTGACATTTAGGTTTGCTTGCCACTGGAGACTGACTTAGCCAGAGTGGACTGCTACAGGGTCCATTCAGTGCAAGGCAATAGAAATGGGAGCAGTATGGCACCCCTCCCCCACAGTTAATCCAACTCTGCATAATGGAAAACAGTAAGGTCAGCATACTGCAGAGAACAAATCTGAGACTGTTAGGTAAAATATCTGAATAAAGGACAGAATATGGTTCCTATTAGTTTTCAGGGTTTGGTCAGAGTAAACATGATTGATAAAATGACACTGTAACTCTACTTAATGTAGTATAAGCCCTAATTACTGTTTTCTTTAAACTTCCAGCCAGAATAACTCATAAAGCATGTCACGCTGAATCAGCATATGCAAATCAATGTCAGCAGCAATTCTCTTGTTATCAAAGGGCTCCTTTAGGAAATAGTTTCCTTGATACACTTAAGTATTTTTTTTAAATATGTATTTTATAGGAGAGATGAGAAATCTTAAGCTAAAATGTAAATATTCATATGTTTACAAATAAACTTGAAAGTAAAAGGTAAGGATTTCATTCTGGGAGCTTGGAGTTGGTTAAAGTGGGAGGTAGGAATCAGAGAAGACAAACACCATGGTTGGGACATACAATTTCATAGAAAGGATTCAAGCAAACTCTTCAGCTTGAAATGTCCTTAACTATCACCCACCTCCGTCTGTTAGAAGCCTCCTCATGTTTCATTGTCCTCTCAAATGCCTCTTTATCACTCAAACTTCCCTAATGCCATCTGGAATTAATATTGCTGTTTCTCCTATTTTCATACCCTATTATGCCTTCACTGGGATGCACTGAATACATACTTCAGCCAAATACCAAAGAACTGAGAACTGAAATTTTCAGTTGAAGCCAAGGTTGCTGACAAATATCAGTATCAAAGAATAAACTTCTAGAATACACAAATAAATCTCAAATTTTATGCCAAAAGTTAAATTATTATTTTAATATTATTACCTAAAATGTCAGTTCTAAAATTGTAAAGTTTAACATTGTAGTATAGGAACAATTTTTTCCCAGTACTGTCAGCTGTTAGACTCCTACAGACACTGTAGAGTGAAATTCAGCTGATTTAAGAGGATAAAGAAGATCCAGGCCCTAAAAGGAATTAAATAAGAACTAAATTCTGGTTTTAAATTATAAATGCAAGTTATACCAAACACTTCTACAAAGAACACTTATGATATGATGTAACTTCTACTTATTCTTATATTATTTTTTAAAAAGTTCTTTTAATGTTTATTTTTGAGAGAGAGAGAGCATGAGCAGGGAAGGGGCAGAGAGAGAGGGAGACACAGAATCTGAAGCAGCCTCCAGGCTCTGAGTTGTCAGCACAGAGCCTGATGCGGGGCTCCAATCCATGAACCATGAGATCATGACCTGAGCTGAAGTTGGACGCGTAACTGACTGAGCCACCCACATGCCCCTGTATTATTTAAATTTTGATAAACATTTGTTGACTAAAAAAAATATGCTGTTCTTCCTAAGTTATCTAGCTAATGCATTCTCTCTTTATATTTGTAGTTATTGTCAACTAATTTCTGTTTATTTACCTACTTGAAATTTCTTTTTAAAAAAATTTTTAATAATATTTATTTATTTTGGGAGAGCACAAGCAGGGGAGGGGCAGAGACAGGGGGACAGAGGATCCAAAGCAGGCTCTGTGCTGACAGGCTGACAGCAGAGAGCCGGATGTGAGGCTGGAACTCAGGAACCATGAGATTAGGAGTTGAGCGGAAGTTGGACACTCAACCGAGTCACCCAGGTGCCCCTACCCTACCTACGTGAAAGTTCTTAATAAATTTTTAATAATTTTGAATTGATTTTTAACTTAGTTTTGAACATAAAATAAACCTTTCACAATCAGCAATTATTATACATTTTATTTATCCATGAATTAGTATACATTTATACTTTGATAGAATTTCAACAAATAAATAATATAGAGATTTTTCACCTATATTATATCTAGAACACCTGTCTGTTTCTGGAAATGAATATTCATATAATAATAGCAAATATAAATACATATTTTGTTTATATCAGTGACACTGTTGACTGATTAGATATAAGAAGAACAACCCTTATAAACGCATAAACACTTACCATGCTAAAGTTCAAGGAGGATGGAAATAATATTGAAGTAGATATTCCAAAAGTTGAGGCACAAAGCCCAGGACAAATAGGAGATTTGGGACCAAATACCAAGATTCTTTGTTTAATGTGACTTAAGATAGACTTAGCTTTTTAGGCAGGACATTCTACTTCTTATTCACAGTTAAGCTTTTAGTAAACCCCCAAATCTTTATCCACACAGATGGCAGTTAAGTCATATTTTTCCCATTCTATCTTTTGCAGTTTATATTTTCTGTCTTAAAGGTAGACAACTATACTGGTACTTGTGTTATATTTTACTTGATTTCATACAGGCTTATACTGGCTTGTCAGATATTTCTGAACCTCTCAAAGTATTCCTTGTCCCTCCCAGTGCCCCACTGGTTGAAGACTCGGTGGGTATTCTATCAGTATTATATCCAAATTAGTGTTAAACTGCTGATCAAAACATGTCAAGGAAAGAGCCCTGTGGTGCCTACTAAGCCCTTCTGGTTGAAATTCTTCCACTCATCAGCATTTATCATCAAGAGTCAAAAAAGATTGTTTAAACCAGTCATTTTTAACTATTTAATTGCACTGTTATGCAACCCACATTTCTCAAGGATGTTGTGAGACTTTGTCAAATGTCTTGCTGAAAAATATAGTGTGTTCTTTTCCTTGGACTCTCATGATTTCCTATCATTTACTCTAAATGAAACTGTGCTTCATTTTATAGACCACTGTTTCACTTCTAAGTGCTCAAAAACCACTAAAGCAGATGACATATTTTTCTAAAATTTTGGTAAGTTCAGTGGTCTACAATTTGGAGAACTCCACCCTCACACACATATATTTTGAGTCATGAAACTGCCTAATTTTCCTATATCATCTCCTTATGTTGGTTGGGATCCACACAGAGCCCAATCTCGTTCAAACTCACATATATCTAATTCCTACTGAGGTCCTGTGACATGTGGGACACTTGCGGGAGGCTGTGGGCATCTGGTCATGTCCCCTGGCTGGTGGGACTAGGATATGGGTAAATACTGGGGTAGAGGAGGCATGAGGCACCATTTCTCATAGCCTTGGGGGGCTGGGGGTGGGTAAGGCTGAATAATCAAACCGAGAGAGGGAGGTCTAGAACAGAGTCAAGTCCAGCACAAAACAGACCCAAAAGTCAAGGAGTTGCTTCAGAAGCCAGACTGCCAAATGCAAAGGAAGGCACCCAAAAAGCAAAGCAGGTACAAACAAGTTGAAACATCAAGGAAATCACAAAGAGCAGAGCTAAATGAGAGGGCATGTCAGGAGTAACTCCTGAGTCAGCTCTATCTTGTTTATATTCAATTACTGGAGTGCTGAGGGAGGGCCTGTTTGCCAGAAGGAATGGACAGTAGAAACACACAAAAAAGTAAGATGTATTCCTGCTTAGATTCCTGACATTGTCAGCATAAAATGGACCACTTTGTTGGCATTAATATCCGTGGGTATTTATTTAAGTTACAATTTAGCATAGTAATACCTACGTGCCTTCTATATGTCAGGCACTGTCCTAAGTGTTTTACACATTAATCCTACAACAGTACCACTGTTACTACTGTCAAGCATGATTATGATTCCTATTTTACAGGTGAAGAAACTGAGGTAGGAGATTTGCAGAAATTCACACAACTCACAGACGTGAGATTTGAACTAGTCAAGTCTGACTTCAAAGTGCATACTTGTAACTCCTATTCATTACAGCCCCACAGCATGAAGGAATCCTTTATACAAAATAATTACTATACTTCCTTGTGCACGAGAAAGTGTGGAACAGCATATACAGAAATTAGACATAGGTCTTCTGTGCTTCTCCTTGGACTTTTCCTCTATGCGTCAAAGAGGGTAGAGTTCAGAAGGAGGACAGGAAAAGGGTTTTCTTGTTTTTCCAGGGCAAACCTTTACAGTATAACTTTGTTATTTTTAGTATTTTGTGTTATCAATCCCAGCGTAGCTGAAAAAAACTAAACCCAAAGTTAATATAAAAAATTCAAGGTAAAACAATGAACCCATTGGGATTATCTATATTCCTGCTCCCATTTATTCTAACAAATTTCAACTGTTTAGCCAAATGTGTGCATATTTCTTTTAATAATGAGTTCTCCTTTCTCCCTCTGGCTACTTCTCATTGTTTATCTATTTCTTATCTTCTTCATAATAAAGATACTTTATAGTCCTTTCTGCAAATGGACTCATTTAATATGAGAACATGTCTAAAAATTAGCCAGATTAAATCAGTCTTTACTTTCTTTTTAAAAGGAAAGTTTATTAATTCCTAATGTTCTGTACATTTTCACTTGGAAGCTTCATTCTGGACATAAATGAATACATTATATCTTTGAAAGCAGAAAGATCTTGATGAGTTAAAACAGTACATGTTTACCTTAGCATTAGGTCTGGCTGGCTAATCCCAAAGGGTCAAACGCTGCAACCTATTTGTGTTAGCCTGGATTCTTACTAATTATCAGGGTGAAAGGATTTCACACTTCATACATTTTGCTTTATCACACGCTTATTTCCCACAATGTTCAGTTTCACATTTAAAAGGCAAATTAGTCTTTAATTCCTTAATGAATATAATATCTACCTTTGATTGAAAAGTTTCAAAATGAAAAGTGAAACTATATGAATTTTTCAATAACTGTTTAGCCAAATAAATGTTGCCAATATAAGTCTAAATAGTTTACAAAGCATTATTTCCTTTGTTCTCTTTAAAATAATACAGATACACATAAAGTCACACATTACAGGCATCCAAACTAGTAAGATATTACAGACTGGTGGCATGCAACTATTTTACATTTTTAAATGCAATGAAAAATGCTGCTTGTTTTCCTGGAATAGATGAAACAAAATTAAGATAAAGGTTTAATTGGAATATAAATATTACTCCACGAATTTAGTGGGTTTTTTAAAAACCAAAATGGCAGAGATAAGAATTTTAGGTCAGAATAATTTCTTTCTTAACTAAAGATTGTCACTGGAAATGTTTGGTACTAAAATAAAATTTCCATAAGAAGCACATTTTCTATTCATCTCATTTCACCACATGGCCAAGTCCTATCTATTTGCATTTAGATCAACCATGGGAAATTTTAAATCGTGGGCCAGCTTCTCTCAATTGCACAGTGTATTTCTGATTAGCTTCTCTTTGTTATCCAGTCAATATGTGCTCAGAAACACACACACACACACACACACACACACACACACACACACACTTTAAATAAAAGCCTATGAAAGACATGCTGTGTTTACTGTGCTCAGTTTCATTCTTTGCATTTCCTTCTCCTCTTCACCAATTTTGAAGAGAAAATACTATACATTTAAAAATCTCCTTTCAGAAAAGGCTGCTCCTCCAGAACTATTCTGAAAACAGTAAAAACCGCTGAAGAGGGACAGGTAACTGTCTGTGGAATGTTCTGGACAAAGCCTTTTGAAGACAGATGGAGTTGCAATGGAGGCATTATTCACACACGTTCAGAGGCAATGGAAACTTCAGAATCACAAGATTCTTGTAACCTTTGGGAGCTGGAAGAGATCTTAGAGAGCATCTAATCCATCCACTTTATTTTACAGATGAAATGAAGACAAGATAGAAGAAAGATGGAAAGTCTTGCCCAAAGTGACACACAGCTGATATCTGAATCAGTACTGTTTTCGAAACATCACATGATGGTGAATGGAGCATAATTCTTGTGGGGCGGAGGACAATTCAATTCAAGCAACATTTATAAAGCACCTATTATATACAAAGCACCTCACTAGATGCTACTGAAGACACAAAGGTTGATGAGAGAGTCCATGCTTCCACGTGCTTATGAAAGTCCTGTGCGGCCATGTTTCAATATCTTTCTTAGCACAAGAATACTGACTAGAGGTAAGGTTGCTGGTGATAACAAGGCAGTTGCTGCCAGGGAGAGCTGATCTCACAGGTGACACTTTCTCTCCTTCACTATCAGGGCGTAAGCCTGTCATGCAGCTGCTGGAACCTTACAGACAATCTTTTCTTCCTAGGTCCCCTGTCACACCTCAAGTCATAGCCTCCCCTGTGGTGACAGCCTGGCCGGAGGGCAGCAGTGCCCCAAACCTTCCCCTCAATTCTTAATCACTGTTTGCTCCCCTACTTGTGTCCAGCCTTAGACTCACTGCAAGGGTCCTGACCATGTCCTAAGGTACTGTCAAAACGACCCAAGAAAATGCTCTATCACACACATCACTGGTATGTAACACCCACCCACCCATCAACTAACTCTCCCACCTCTGTGTTAGAAATAAAATAATTCCAATCCCCTACGTCATACCCATGCTGTGATTCCTCACACTCAATGGTCAGAAGAAAATAAAACAGATTTAAGAGGCAGTGGAAACCATTAGTGAATAGATGATGAAAATGATCTCTCGCTTTTGTATCGTCCTTTCCAGTATAGTGTTTTCATCCCATTATCTGATTATATTCTCACCACAACTCTGTGAGGTAGTTAGTGAAGATATTATTCCCACTATAATATAGCTGAAGAATCTTAGACTTGAGAGACTAAGTGGCTTGCCCCAAAGTCACCCAGCTAAGAAAGTGTGGAGCCAAGTGTCCAGGTTCCTTGACTCCAAATCCAGTGCTCTTCCCCCTATATAGTCTATAATTGTCAGGCAATTGAATGAATTGCCCATGATCATATACCTGCTAAGTGTTGGTGATGGGATTAGGAGTCAGTCTCCAAGTCTGTTAGTACGGTGTCCTGCCACCATACCAACAAGCAGAGCCAGTGTGCTCAAAATGACAGCCATGGAAGATGTCAGAAAAGTCCAGGCCCCTTCACCCTCTCCCAAATCAATGATGCATCACAAAACTGGGATTACTTCTGGTAAGTGAGTGGATGGCCTTCCTAGAACAGTACCCAGAGCCAAGTTACAAGTTTAAACTTGGAAACACTCCCTCCATCCATCTACTGGGTATTTTGTCATTGCTGCTATGGGCAGACGGGGAGGAGGTAAGTTGAGCAGAACTTGCTTCTCCCCTTAAGCAAATTAGGACCTTTAATTACCACCTTCCTTCCCCACCTCACTTAGTCCCTCCACTTAATAACCTCTGAACCACAAAACAAAATTCAATCTAATCTAGAGTTGGGAGCAAGAAAACAATAAACACGTCCTGAGGTTTGGGGTACTTTTCTCTCTCAAGCTTGTTACCAGAAGGCCTGATCACATGAATTCTATCCATTGGGCACAGCCTGATGCTGCCAAGCACTCTCACACCTTTCCTTTCTATGTGTCCCAAGCCTTTAGTTTTGCAGATGGCCTGGTATGTAGCATGGATATTTGAAATGAGGAGCAATGAAGGGAACCTGCTACTGGAAGCTGGAGCTAAGACATTTCTTTTTCCTTCTCTGCTCATTAACATGAAAATGGCAATTATTGCATCATCAGTGGAAGAGCAGAAGGGAGTTTCAGGATCATGACTTAAAAGCTGACGCCAGAAATATATCCAACTCAGCAGAGGTAACGACATACCACAGAACCCAGTATTCCCAACTTACTGCCCCCTGCCCATTTCTGTTGATGCTATCAATACTTGAACTAAAGATGGTGGTATCCACTTTGCAAAAAGGCACTCTACCCCCCAAACCCAGAAACACCTAGCAAATTATATTAACCCAGAATTCTTATACTTCCTCTGTCTCCTTTACAGGGCCTGGGAGAGGGCCAAGTACATCATATCCTTCAAAAAAGCAAACATCCGCAAACTCTTTTGTAAATTTAAAGGGCTATTTTACGTTTAAAGCACGCTGGTTTCAAGTTCGAGTGTCTGATATGTTCTCATGGTAGTTCTTCAGAGCACACTGGTTTCCCTAATGCTGGTGCCCTGCCAGGGGCCACGCTTCTGTCTGGAAGAGAAGCAGCTATTCTTTTGGTTTGGTGTACCAGGCTTCCCTTAGGGAAATTGTTTTGAGGAGTATAGGCATTGGGATGATTTTGGAGTTTTTAATGGAGATGGGCTGCGTGCTCTAAGATGGGTGAGCCACACATGCACCCCCCCCCCCAGGATAGTGATTATGTAACCTAGGCCCGCGGCAGCTCCAAGAGGGGTAAGGGAAGAGGGACTGGGAGACAGCATCTCCCTTCAATCAGGCGTCCAGCTTCAGCCAAATACCACTTACAGTATTTGGCGATTTTTATGTACAAAATATTTATATACAGCTTACCCTACCCAGATGGAAGGAAGGGGCTTAATCATGTTGATGAAGACGAAAAGTGCTTCCACTTACACACTTCAGGCATATAACAGGTTTTGGTGCCGGAACAATAAAATGATTTCCGGGCTTCTAATATTTATTTCCTAAGAGTGATCTTTCATACGTGCTGTGAGATTTAGTGTTTGGTGACCCAAGCTGCAAACTCCAGGGAGTGATTTGCATTGACTCTGGGCCTGCAGCAATGCTAAAACGGACAAGGGAAATGGAGCTGGGGAGAGAGCATCTCCCTTCAATCAGTGGTCCAGATGTAGCCACATACCTCGTTACATATTTAGATAGGTGGCCACACACACTGACACACACATGCACACATTTATTTACATTATGCCCTACCAAGATGAAAGGGATTTAATCATGCTAATGAGGATAAAATAGCTTCCGTTACATGCTTTGGGCACATGGGGAGATGTAGTGCTGGACTAATCATATGGTCTCTAGACTTCCAAAATTCTCTGCTAAAAGTTATCTTCTACATACGCTGTGATGGGTGTTGGTGATAGGGGCCTGCAAGTCCTGATGAGTGATTTGACACTAGCATGGGCCTGTACAAGTCTAAAAAGGTAAAGGGGGTGGTGTGCGGAGAGAATTATCTCTCTTCAATCAGTTGTCCAGATGTTGCCAAATATCTCAACATAGTATTTGGCAAAATGCACCCATATAAAAATATTTTATATACATTATGCCCCACCGTGATGGATGGTAAGGGATTAGTCATGCTCAGGATTATGAAAAAGCTTCTACTTACACATTTTGGGCAAATGGGGAAATGAAGTCCTGGGCTAATGAAATGATTCACAGGCTCCCAAAAGTGTAAGTTTATCTTCTAATAGTTATCTTTAATATGTGAATACTCATGGAAATGTCACCTTTCAAGTTATTTTAAAAACACAGGTAATGATAAGATAAACTGTTTATCATAAATATTTGATTTTATAAACTCTATTACATGTGACCCAACTATTTCACAAGTTAAAAACAGGGCTAAATTTTGGTAATATCCCACTATCTTGCTTTAATACTCTCAACAGCCGCAGCATCAAATTCTGACTTTTTTTTTCATTGCTTTCTGCCAAGGCTTGTCAGGAACTGCTTTAGCCCCCGATCCACAGCACTTTGGAGTTTCAGTGAACACTGTAGAATACAAGATTCCTTAGCGGTGAAGGCAAGAAAGAGAGAGAATGAGAAAAGGAAAAAGTCTTACTTGAAGGGCATGTCAGGGATTCAGCACTTATAATATATCTGCAACAAATCTAAACAGATAGGATAAAGACGCTTAAGAGAAAGATTCTTCCCTGTGGCAACATGGTAACCGAAACATATATATACAGAAAAAGAACTCTGGGCATACTGATGAATGTTTGCCAACCAGCAACCAAGGGGTGGGAAACATCTGATCTGTAACATTTGCTCATTTCCATAGTATAAGTACTCCCACCACAGACAATTTCAAACTGTCAACAAGAAGTCGTGAACTTCTGAGATGGGAAAAGACGCACAAAAGCACATCATTATACAGTATTTCTGCCATACAGACACAGTAGATATGAATAATCTTGAGAGCAGAGAAAACAGTAAAAGGTATTTTTGAGTATTACTTTGGTTTTTAAAATAATTTAACTAATTGTAGGTGCATGCCATTTAATTTTTAATAATGGCTATATTTAACAAGTGTGCAAAATTCTTGAAAATTTAATAATTGATAAGCCTGTATGAGTTGGCTCCAACATACCACACCTAAGTGAGTAAGAGGGAAGTAAAAATAAAACTGAAAACCATCAAATGGTATTTACTATGGAGAGATAGTCAAAAGCTATTAATTAAAGGATTTTTAGGATTCCAAATGCGTCAACACGTTCTGCTCATTGTTTCCTCAAAAAATGTAAAATATTGTCAAGAAAGTGAAATGTTTCAAAGGATTTTAGAGATACGGATGCAGATACTTCTAAGACAGGTAAATGTCCAATTTTATGAAGGTTAGCTCTCCTGACTAGATTCCATGTGTTTTACAAGCTAACTAGGATAACACACACATTGTTTTCCCAAATAGTAAAACACACTTGTTTTACTATCAAGCAACTCAGGAACACTCAATTACTAAACAAATTCTGACTTGGGTCCATCTTCTGCCTGAGTCACCAATGTCCTCAGCTCCGGGTGTCACCAACACAAGGGATGTCACCTTTACATGGCTCAGAATTTCAGAGAAAAGAAGAAAAAAAGAGAAAGAGTTGGAAGGAAAGGAGGAGAGAAGAGAGAGTGAAGTGCCCAAGGCAGGGTCAGAATGCCACCAGGTACAGCCTCAGGCACTGAGTGTCATCAAAGGCACGTGAACTTGAGCCAAAGGCTATAGACACACATTTCCTTCGCTTGGGATCACACTGTTGCACTGCTAGATGAAAAGTTAACGCACACAACCACGCAATCATCCCAGCTGTACTTTCACAGGCTTTGTCCTTGAGATGACAAACATCTGGAAAAGTGACAATTCACATTTTTTCCTGATGTTTGCAAATGTCTGGAAGGATCATGCCATATGGACAAATGTCTGTAAAATTAACTTGAACGTTCACAGATCATTCTGTGATATTGCTACACTAAAGATAAAGCAATAAATGCTTCTAAAATTTGCCAAAATGATGCAATCATCTGTATCAGACAACTCTAAGGTGCAATTATTATTGTTTTATTTTGGAATGTACTGTGTTAAAAGCCGCCCTCTTACTAAAATTTAAAAATTTCCCATCATGTCTGGAAAAGTTTAAAACAGCTTTGTAAAAAGTTATCTAGTAGAGTCATGTTAAAGATCGAATTTATGTTGAATCATCAATAAAGGTAGGTGTGCTAATTAACTTTGCTGCCTGTAAGTCTGCTTTGAAGACTATTCATGGGTTAATATTTCACACTTATTTGCTAATGCTGTGTTAAAGTATCACGATGCTGCCTTGCTTTTATGAAGATGACACCACTGATCTTCAAACAGTAGGACACGTGCGTTTAGTGCACTTCTTCAAACAGTGGAGCATGTGAGTTTGGTGATTTTTCTGGAGGTAGGGGAGAATTTGTGCTCAGTCAGTCACATGTTCTCACCCAGTGAAAGATTGGCAATACTAACTTCTTAAGTGGTCAGAAGAACACTTCTGTTGTATTTAGCCTAACTCAAAGCTATGCATGTAAACAGAGATAGGCCTCTATCGTAATCACAGTTACAAATACACTTATATACTAAATTCCTTTCAGTGATTAAAAAAAAAAGTTCATGTAAGAAAGCCAGACAACCCAATATGAAAGTGGTTAAATCATTTTCCATTGCTGTTACGCACTAAGATCTGCTTAAGTCCACTGGTGCAAGTTGCCAGAGGGGCCCATGAGCATATGACACAATTGGATACATTAAAAAATCCAAGATAAATAAGTAGTGCTAAAAAAGAACAACAGACTATGAGCTGTGTGGTTAACGGAAATGAACAACCTTTGATAAAATGGTCCTGATGGGGAAGGAGAATAGTTTTTGCTTGCTTATTTTTAATTGGCAGCCATGATGAACCTTTGCCTCCTCTCGTGGAAGTTTACCTTCGGTCTCCTTCAACTCGCTTTTTACGAACTAGGTAAGAAATAAAGGAAAAAAAGAAAGACAAAATTTAAAAGATAAATTGAAGGAATCGTCCTTAAATTCCTGACAAACAACATTCATTACACAGAATAGCAATCCCACACATGTAAGGGTGTAGTGATCTTAAGTTTCAATACTCAATTACCCAATAAATGATATAAATGGAAATGATATAATAATCTAGAGTCTTGTGGAACATACATTTAAATCAAGTTATGTCTGACATTTGGGAACTGGGATGCTAGAAATTTCTATGGAGTAGAAGGTCCAGAATAGACCCATAGAACAGTGAACTTCTGGAGGTTTCCATGGTCACTTATCTCTAGCACATCTCGACCTCTGTGCAACCTGATTCCCAGCTGGCTTTAACTCCTCAGGATGACACATTCACAACCTATGAATTCTGCTTATGGCTTGAAGACCAGGAGGAGTTGCAAACAGATGTTCAAAGTTTCTAAACCTGTTTTAAATAAAAACCCAATTATCCACCTCCAAGGAAGGGGTGATTCTGATGGCAGGTAAACTCAGAGATTAAGGTTCCCTTAAGCGGGTGTTTAGTATCAAAAGTGTTGCCTCGTCTGGCCATTTCCAGTTTCTGCAAGCCATTTCCCCCTCTCACCTCTTCACCGGCTGGCTTGTCTGGTGCATAGGAAGAGGGTTACTCTAACCTTCCCGGATTTGGCAAAAAGGTGCTGTGGCTGTGGTCCTGCCCCAACTCTCAACTTTAAATAGCCCAGTCCACAGAAAATTAGACAAAAGCTATTGCCTACAGCTACCACTCTTGGGCTCAAAATCGCTTCTCCATTTAAATCAAGCCTCTTGTTTTGCGTGTTTCTCTATAGTCTCATGTTGATCAGCTGTGGTCTCCATGTGCCCTTCCTAGGTGCCTTCACCCCTCCCCAAAGCCCTGTTTACTGGGCTGCCCACCCTCCCTCCCCCCCCTCCCCGCCCCCCCGCCAGCTCCCATCTTCTACATCCCAAGGGTAAGCACTGCCATGTGCCTGGCCAGCCTCTGGAGGCCACACACCACACCTCAGCTGGGACTCAGCATCTTGGTTAAGCATGTCTGGGCAGGGAAATGGACACTAATCTTCACCTGCCCCTTCTGGTTCTAACCCTTGGTTTCCGTCTTATCTGCCATCTGAATCCAACCCGTGGCCAGCACTCTACTTAGTGGAATATTGGGCCCAGTTCTCCTGTCCAAGGTCTCGCATTCTGTCCCTGAAACTCAAACTGAGGACTGAGTTTCGCTATTGGCTGACTGCTTGTCAGGTGACTGTCTGCTCCCTGGATGTCCTTTTGCCATGCTGCTTCAGGTGACTGAGCCGTGCCCAGACCGAGCTTTCCCAATCTGTCCCATTCTTCTGTGCTCTGGTTGACCAGGATATGCCCCCTCTCATCCTAACAGAAGAAATGGCATGGATCCTTGGCAAAGAGTAGGCAGCAGGAAAAATGAAAGAGGAACTAACTGAAAGAGCTACTTCTAAGTTTAACCTTTATAACATAGTTCCATTAGTTTACTTCACATGGAAATCACCAAAGTATCAGACATTTGAACCCAAGTGCAAAGCATAGTCAGAAGTCAAACATAAGTGAACTGGGAATCTCCACATCACTGCATCCATCTTCTGGTGCAGATAACAACACAGGGTGATTACATGTAAGAACTAAGTAAAGGCGAACCAAACACATAAAGGAAACCAAGCAAAACTCAAAGGTTGTCTGGAAGAAAAGAACAAAGAGTTTTTGAGAGAATGCTACTATAAAACTGAGACACTATGAAGCTGATGAGAATTCCTAGGATAATGTAGCAATGTGCCTTTGATCAGGGGCTGACACCAAAGGCCAGTGGAATGATGTCTGTGCGATATTGTATCTGAAGTGGAGAAAGAAACGGTCATCATGCTCTTCTAATCACTAACAGCACACAATAGGGCTGCATTACCCAGGTCATTATTCTTGGTGATTGCGGCTGCCACCCTTGTTCGAGGCCCTTGCTTGGTAAACTGATATCCAAACTTGAGGATCCTTGAATTCTCCTCGAGCATCTGGGCAATTTCCATCTCCACAGCTGTTCCCAACTGCTGCCTCTGGTTGCAGGTGCGGACACATATACAGGACGACCAAGAAGGACAAGGAAACAGTTACTTGCATGGGAAAGATGCATAGCTACTTGGTGGACAAAAAAGTAAAGGGGTAAAGTCTCACTTTGAAAGGAATAAAGTCACTTGAGATTTTCTCCCTTGCAGTCACTTGAGACCGGCTCCTTGTCTAGAAGCAAAATCCAACAGACAGCCCAATCTGCTGGCATGCTAAACTGAAAAGACTAAGCAAATTACTTACGAAGGAAAAGTTGATTCCGCACGTAAAATTAAAGCAAAGCTAATATTCGGTGTTTCCAATTTACCCCAGTTTCTGTGGTTTAAATAAAGAGTGTTTTTAAATAGTGAAACCATCTTACAGGAATCAATCCAATTGCTGAATTTTTTATTCTGGGATCTATATCCAAAACTAATCAAAGATCATCTGCTGGATGGCTATTCTTTCTCAGCAGAGTCTCACTGGGAGATCCCAGAGAAACTTCATTGTGGTTTGAACCACGGCCAGGAGAATTATCAAATGCTGAAGGGGTTATTGGGCTGTAGAAAAATCTCCAAGTTTTTTAAGTTTGGTGGAAAGAGGGTTCTTGGTTTTTAGTGTGTGTTTGTTAAGTTGAAATACAGAATTAAAAAAAAATTAAAACTAGAACTTTTTTTAAAATATGGGGGCATGTAAATATAGGAATTTAAAATTAATCAAAATTTAACAATTAATAAAAATAAAATTTAATTTTTCCATAATATATTTATTAAAAGTTTTAAGTAAAAAGTGTAGGTTTATTTAGAAAAAGCACACAAAAAGTGTATAAAAAACAAAAGCCCCCTTCCCCCAGTATTTCCATTCCCCATAGAGAAAGCCTGTTTGGCATATGATATACAGTCTTTTAAAACATTTTCTATGCATTTGTATGTCTACATAACCACATGTACATCTATTCTTTTTTTCACATGAATGGATTATACCAGCATATTGTTCTGAAATGTGTTTTTATTTTTCATTTAACATTAAGGACACCTTTTCACGGGTAAATATACATGTCTCTCATACTTATAAACAGCTCTCCAGTACTCCATTGTGGTGATGGAGAATAACTTATTTAGCTAGGTCCTACTTACTTTTACATTGCTTTCCATTTCTACTATTCCTAACAATGCTGCAGTGAACTTCCCTCGCACACGTAGTCTATCCTATGGCATTTCTGCACGTGTGCCTGTAGGGAAAATTAGAGCTGTGCGCAAGAGTAAGCATGTTTCAAATTTTGATATGTTCATGACTTATCCTCAAAAATATGACAATTTTTACTCCTACTAACAGTGTTTGAGATTTACTGTTTTCCCCACCCTGGCCAACATTCCCATGTTACGAATCTTTTTCATCTTTGTCACTCTAATAGGTGAAGATTTATATTCTACTTGTATTTATTTAATTGCTTTAATTTGCATTTCTCAAATTATGAATCAGAACAATTAATTTTCTTATGCATCTGTATTTCTCTTTTTGGAAACTACCAATCTCTGTCATTTGTATATTTTTTCTTTTACCAGCTTATGGTTCCTGTGTTTGTTTCTTTATTGATTTGTAAGTTTCTCATATATTAGGAAATGAACCTTTTGTCAAATGTGTTGTGAAAATACGTTGCTCAGTTTGTCTTTTGACTTTCGTTTTGATTACTATAAAGACCTTTCCTAATTTTCATATGGCTAAATTTACCAATCTCCTAGATTTTATATCATGTTTGGGAAGGCTCTTCTGATTTCTTCTATCAGAAATCCTTCTGATTTCTCCATTTGTTTTATGACTTCATATATTTTCATATCTAAATCTTCATTTCACCTGGAATGAATTTTAGTATAAGAACTAAGATAGAGTCCCAAAGTAATATTATTCCAAATTATCTTTTACTTTATCCTTTTCTCACTGAGTTGAAATACTACTTTACTGCAAAATTCTCAGGCATACTTAGATGGGTTTCTGGAATCCATTGCTCTGCCAAGTCTATTTCTGTGCCAGTATCATGCAATTTTGATTGCTTTATTATATTTTAAAAATATACCTTTTAGATTCGTAAATTTTAAATATTGAGTAGATGAAGGAGAAAAGTTTAGGGAGGAACTTTTGTGTCCTAGGGAGTCCTCAGATCAAACTCTGCTTCTTTTCTTTCTCTTCATCCAGCAACCTGTCAAACCAGTCTCTCCCCAAGAAATTAACAAAATGTGGTATTTCCAGTCAGACAATAACAACTCTGGGCATCCACGGTGTAGAGATTAGCATTCTAAGCTAATGGGAGGGACAGACAGCAAAAAAGAGATCCTGACCTCACAGTTCCATGAACAACTTTAGCTCATGACACGTTTTAGAACAGTGGGGATGTATTGAGACCTGAGCTAAGGTTGGGGCTGCCATTGCTATGCCTTATGCCCCTGGAAGGGGCCAAGTGGTGCTATCTAAGGGCAGAAGGGTGGATGGATGTGGCTGGCGGGGAGGGACGAGCTAAAAGTCCCTTTACTCCCCCTCACAAATCTCAAGCCTTTGGAGTCCTGCGCTGGGGTAACATGCAGTACTTTCCTGTCAACATGGGCACACTGGTGGCTATATAAAGGATGTAGGTAGGAGCTTCAGAAAATTACTTGGGGAAGGAGCATATAAAAAAGGGGAGAAAGTAATATAACACAGGGCATCTTTCTTTCTCAGCCTGAGTCGTTTTGAGGTCTTTTGCGTTATATAAGCCCAGGGTAACAAATGGAGGCCAAAATTTCTTAAAATTTGTATATATTTCTCCTTTATAAGTCACTAAATACAAAGAAAAAAAGAAATAAAAGTTAAGCATACATTTCTTCTGTTGTCTTTTTTAAATGACCTTTTTTACTCAAATTTATTTAGCAGTCACCCATCTGTTTCATTAATATGCATCACTGATTATTCTTCTCACAGGGGGCATCTGATTAAATCATTACATATCCACCTGGAGCCTAGCCACAGCAGCCTGCCCCAGTGATGGATTCTCAGCAGGCCTTCATTTGGGTGCCGCTGCCTGGTGCAAGGATGCTAAATTGGTCTTGGCTATGGGTCCTGCTTGAGGAAACTTACAGATTACTTCAAACCCTTCGTTATATAGATGAAGAAACCGAGGTCTATTTCTAATAGCCTATCAGTCAATAAAAAAAATTTGGATGGAAGACAAGTCTGACTCTGAATTTCCTCTTTCTTGGAATAAAGCAAAGAATTTTTCGTTGCTCTACAAAGTCTCAATCCTCTTTCTTTTTTTTCAATGCTCTTTCTTGTCGCAAGTAAAAAGCAGCTATTTTGGAGGCATATTGGGGAATAAGGTTGAAAAATTACATAGTTCCATTCTAGATGACTGAGGAAGGATGAGAAGGTTGATAATTTAAAGGGGATTTAAGTGGAGCACCTGGGTGGCTCAGTCGATTAAGCATCTGACTCTTGATTTCAGCTCAGGTCATGATCTCACTCACACTTTGTGAGATCTCACTCACACAGAGCCTGCATAGGGCTCTGTGCTGACAGTGTGGAGCCTTCTTGCGATTCTCTCTCTCCCTCCCACTGTGACTCTCCCTCACTCATTCTCTCTCTCTCTCTCAAAAAATAATTTTTTAAAATATAATTTATTGTCAAATTGGCTAACATACAGTGTATAAAGTGTGCTCTTGGTTTTTGGGGTAGATTCCCATGGTTCATCCCTTACATACAACATCCAGTGTTCATTCCAACAAGTACCCTCCTCAATACCTGTCACCCATTTTCCCCTCTCCCCCACCCCCCATCAACCCTCACTCTGCCCCTCCCTCACTCATTCTTTCTCTCAAAATAAATAATTGAAAAAAACTTTTTTTGATGTTTATTTATTTTTGATAGAGACTGAGTGTGAACGGGGGAGGAGCAGAAAGAGAGGGAGACACAGAATCTGAAGCAGACTCCAGGCTCCGAGCTGTCAGCACAGATCCCAACATGGGGCTTGAACTCACGAACTGTGAGATCACGACCTAGGCCGTAGTTGGGATGCTTAAACAACTGAGCCACCTGGGAGCCCCAATAAATAATTAAAAAAAAAAAACTTTATAGGGCACCCGGGTGGCTCAGTCAGTTAAGCATCTGACTTTGGCTCAGTTCATAATCTCATGGTATGTGGGTTTGAGCCCCACGTCGGGCTCTGTGCTGACAGCTCAAAGCCTGGAGCCTGCTTCAGATTCTGTGTCTCAGTCTCTCTCTGCCCCTCCCTGGCTCACGCTCTCTCTCTCAAAAATAAATAAAAACATATAAAATAAAATAAAATAAATAAAATAAAATAAAATAAAATAATAAAGTAAATAAAATAAAATAAAATAAAATAAAATAAAATAAAATAAAGACTTTATCTAAAAAAATTAATAAAGGGGATTTAAGAGAGCAAATTCAGGTTTTGTATTTCAGGGTTGTATTCACATGCATTATAAAAGCTGCTCTGGGTGCTTTGGTGGCTTACTTGGTTGAGCGACCAACTTCAGCTCAGGTCACAATCTCATGGGTTTGATCTCATGTGAGCTCAGGTCATGATCTCATGGGTTTGAGCCCCTTATCAGGCTTGGGGTTGCTGCTATCATGGTGGAGCCTGCTTTGGATCCTCTGTCCCCTGCCCTCTCCAAAATGAATAAACTTAAAAAAAAAAAAAAAAGCTGCTCTTTCTCAACGTACAGGATTCCATTTCATTCATTAGGTGTAGGATTGCTAGATTTATCAAATAAAAATATAGGACACCTAGTTAAATTTGAATTTTGATTGATAATAAATAATTTTAATAAATAGAAATAAACATATTTTTAGGATAGTATGTCTCAAGTATTTCATGATACATACTTCTACTAAAAATTATTTGTTGCTTATCTGAAATTCAAATTTAACTACATTCTATCTGGCAATCCTAACTAGGTGGTATCTTACAAGGAACTAGGAACAGAGTATCTGGAACATTACTTCAGATGTGGGGTTTCACATTATACAAGAAGATAAATATACTTTGGAATAAAGTATCCATTTCTTTCATAGATGTCCTGGAAAGAATTTACTAAGAGCCCACTTAACTTCTTCCTTATAGTAGTTCATTTGATAAATATTCCTGAGGATCACTTCTTTTCTTTCACTTTATATTTCTCTCTGGCTCATTTTCCTAACCTCTTATTCCCTGATGCCCCTTTCTTTATTTCCTACTCCCCCACTCCCTTCATGTCTCTGGATACACACCAGGATACACAGCATTGAGCTTCCTGAGTGTGTATGGCTGGGTATGCATATCCCCTTTGCATACTTTCATTTGGGAAAGCTACTTTGGTGATGTACCCTGTCTGGGGAGGGTGAGTAAAGGAACATCTGTCTTCTGCACGGTTCCCCTGCTCCCCTGGCAACAAGCCTTGAGAGGAGGTGAGGGGCAGAGGACATGCACTGAAGCAGCCCATGTGTCCTGACAGCAAAAAAGGAGAGTAGAGCTGTTCATGGGGCCTGGTGGGGGTTTCCAGACTTAAGCAAAAGTCCTGGGTGAGAGCCTGGGGCTCTATCAGATGTTGGAGGGTTTAGATCGGGAATTTCCAGACATGCAGGGGGTACTCCTCCACTGCCCCTCCCATCACCCCCCAGGAGAATACTCATTGTACAAGGATCTGTGCTCTCCCCTCTCTCTGGGACGTCGCAGGGCCCTTTCTTCACACTAGACAGTATCCAGACCCCTCAGATTCACTGAGTCCCATGGCAGACAGTTCCCCATAGCAAAAGTGGCAAGGCAAAAGCATTAGGCCGAGAACCTAGATTTGCTGTCTGACAGCAGGAGCCAGCCGAAGCCAGCAGAGCAACTTGAAACACTGCAGGCTGATTCTGGGAAAAGAGGCCTTCAGGGTAAGGAAGATGTGGTCCTGGAGAAAAGCAGCTTGCTTTGGTTGCTGACGGGAACCTAAAAAACACTGCAACAGAGCTGAGACTGTGATCACATTGTGGGTGTGGCCTGCTACTCTAAGCCAGATCATCTTCTAGAACCCGGATTCCTCTAAACAGGCTCTGTGGCCTGCCCCAGACTGCAGGAGTCCTTTTTCTCCAGCTCTGGCAGCCTTCGACCAACAGCAAAGAGTCTGTCTCTGGGCATGGCCAGTCTGCTTTCTCCTTGTAGCCACAGTCTCAGGTGGGCTGGGACATTCTGAGCTGAGATTCCTGCTAGGGATATGGGTGATGATGGCTGCACAAGGCAGCTGTCAACACCTCTGGCCCCACCTCCTCTCTCCCCTGGTGCCTGACTAGCCTAGGGCTGGGGGAGAGCTGGCTTCTTAGGTCTCAGGCTGCCTCACTGTGCATGGTTTAGTTATTGTCATGCTCTCCCACACGCCCTCCACAGGCCAGAAGCTATTACAACTTACAGGAAAACCAGAACATCAAATCGAGTCACAGAACTTTGGCTTTTAACTCAGTCCCCTGCAGCACCCCCCTTTCACATGCACCCTGTGAGTCACACCTGGTTGTCGATCTTGATCTCTGTCAAGGTGTCATTTTCTCTTAGTGCTTCTACCAGGGCCAGGATTCCAGTCCCAGTGATAAAATTGGATTCGATGTTTAGGCTTTTCAAGGTCTTGTTTACTTTCAGCATATCTGCAAAAGCCTTATTATGAAAAAAGAAATAACCATTAATGCTGCTAAAGATTTATTTACTGAATTCCCCACCGCCAAATGAAACACAGATGTTTTTTACATACTTAAAGAAAAACTGAGTCAAATCAAACTTTCACCTCCAAGTAACAAAGATAGTAATTTAAAATAATTCAGACCAGACCTGTGAATTTTACATACCTGTAAAACAAAAAATAAAGCCAAAAAATCCTGACACAGGATTACCAACTTTGTAAGGTGTGGACATTGAAAAAAATCCCACTACCATCTGCTATCATTGTCAGTTTTGTTTTGCGGTTTTTTCTCTGAGAAAAAGCATTTTCACATTAGGAAAAACAAAGAAAGGACGTGATCTCTGAATTGTTTTATTTTGTCCCCTTTGCTATGAATAGCTTAAAAAAAACTTTACTGTTGACTAGCATATGGGCACTACTGATATTATTTCAGGTCATCTATAAATCAGAATTCCTCAAAGATAACTTTTGGAATATAATCACCACTCAGAGTGGCAAACCCACTGGAGACTCTCAGTTCAAAACAACAAATGCATGCACCTGCCTGTTCCCCTTGTGCCCAATGTTTCCCATTATCATAAAAGATAAAATCTTTGAGTGACTGGAACTCTCACAGTACAAGAAACAAACAAACAAAACAGAGGGCCATTCCCTTGAAAAATTGCTGACGCACAGAAAAAAAAGAAATATTGATGGAGAAATGAACACAAAAAAAGTTGTTGCCTGAGATGCCAGAGGTAAGTCCTGACTGGGGCATTGCATCAAAGAACTGCCTTCGGAACAAATGGAATAACCAGAGCAGATGGAGAGCACATTGCCCCTCCCCATAGCTTCCCTGAGACAGAAGCCACACAGAAACAGGGCACCTTCAGACCTACCACCTGATACCATGTGGGAGAAACAGAGAGGAGAAGCAGCCATGTCCAGGGATGAAACATACTGCAATGTACCCCTTCCAGAGTGAAGCCCCTCCTAACTGTAGAGTTGTGGGGGACTCCCAGGCCACCTGTCAGCTCCCCGTATATGCCCTTCAAGAGAAGGCTGCTAGAAAATTCACCTGCCTGCTTACAAAAGCACTCATTCATTCATTCATTCATTCATTCATTCACTTATTCAAAAAAGACTATTTATTGGGTTTCTACAGTGTGCTGGCAGCAGAGGAAATAAAAATCCCTGTCAAAAGACAGTTTATATTTGAGTAGGAGGGCAGTTGATACATCAATAAAGAAAATACATAGCCTGTTGGATGGTGACAAATGGAGAAATAGAAAGCATCTCCCTTTAAAAAATTTTTTTAATGTTTTTATTTATTTTTGAGACAGAGAGAGACAGAACATGAGCAAGGGAGTGGCAGAAAGAGGGAGACACAGAATCCGAAGCAGGCTCCAGGCTCCGAGCTGTCAGCACAGAGCCCGACGCGGGGCTCGAACCCACGGACTGTGAGATCATGACCTGAGCTGAAGTCAGACCCCCAACGGACTGAGCCACCCAGGTGCCCCAAAAGGGTCTCCCTTTTAAGGGAGAGGTCTGTTGATGAAACAGATCTACACAACTATGGAGGAAATGATCCTGGTTTACACAAAACAACCTCATTCTCTATTCGGAAATCTGGCAACCAGTGATTGCCAGACATACTAGGAAAACCAACATCATGGAAGAGAAAAGCCAAGTCAACCAATAGCACAGCATGCTCCAGAGGGAGCAGAGATCTTTCAAGGGAACAGAAACAAATATAAACATTTTAATTATTATTGTCCCTCTTCCCTCTCCCCAAAAAAGAAAGAAAACATACTCTATTAATAAAATAAGTACTGGCTATTATGGGGGGAAAAGAAGAATATGTACATGAAAATGTGTTGAAAAATTTAAATATTACATTAAAATAAAGACAAGTAAATGACATCCAGAATTACAAAATGAACACGGCTGAAGACCAAGTTGGTAAGTGAGAACATAAATCTGGGATATTCCCCAGAATGTCGAGTAAAAAGACAAAGATAGAGAAAATAGGAAAGAAATGTTAAAAGATACAGGGAAAGATACAGAAGTTCAACATTTATCTAGTAGGAGTTTCAGAAGGACAAAAGAAAAAAAAAAGACATCAGAGGGGAAGAAATTATAAAATAATAGGAAAAAAATTCCTAGAGTTGAAGAGAACTATGAATTTTTATCTGAAAGAACCCACTGGGGGCACCTAGGTGGCTTAGTCAGTTAAGCATCTCTTGATTTCAGCGCAGGCCATGATCTCACAGTCTGTGATTTCGAGCTCCACGTCAGGCTCTGCACTGCTGGTGCAGAGCCTGCTTGGGATTCTCTGTTTCTCCCTCTTTCTCTGCCCCTCCTTCACTCTAGCGCTCTTCTCTCTCTCAAAAACAAACATAAAAAAAAAAAAAAAAGAAGGCACTGGATGCTCAGCAAAATGAGTAAAAAGTCTCATAAGTGGTCACATACAAGTGAAATTTCAGAAAAGTTTCTAGCAAGAGAAAATAAGTTACTTAACAAAGTAACAAGACTCAGACCAGCATTAGTCGCTAGACTGTAAGGGCCATGAGAAAGAGATTTCTATATTTACATATTTAGGTAATTGTAAATACTGGTGGTAAGTTTTAAATTTCTGCAATCAATCTCTTAACAAAACATAGAATATAATGGCATAAAACACACATAAAGCTGAAATGTGTGAACATAATGGAATAACTACAACTTGAGGCAGAAAAAGGAAAAGGGATGAAGGCAGAGTACAGAACTGCCATCAGCTTTTCTAATGGAGAAACAAAAGATCAAAAACAAAAAAGTGTGCATATCAGTGGTTTTCTACTCTGGCTGTACATTAGAATGATCTAGAAGCTTCAAAATGTATACCAATGCTTGGGCCTCACCCCAGATGAAGTAAATCGGAATCTCAGGCTGTACGTAGCCTGGACTGCTAAATTTTTTAAAAGCTCTCCAGGTGATTAATGTTCACCAGGGTTGACAACCACTTTAATTAAAGTTATAAAGACAACAACTAGAAGAATGAAAAACAAATTGGTAATACCGATTGCTCTGGGGAATGGAACAAGGAACTTCTATATTATTTTAATTATTTTTATGGTGGAAAACACAGGAAGAAGGAAGAGAAGGAATCTAACTTGGGATCAGAACAGGATTTCTCAACCTTGTTACCAATGACAGTTGAGGCCAGAGAATTCTTTGTTGTGGGAGGTTGTCCTGTGTATTGCAGCATGTTTAGCAGCTTCTGAGACCCATTAAATGCCAATAGTACCCTTCCCAGTCATGACAACCAAAAATATCTTCAGACACTGCCAAATGTCCCCCGGAGAGCAAAATTACCCTGAGCTGAGAAGCACCAGACTAGAAGAATCCTGTGTATTCGACAAGCACTTGCTTTAACTGCAAAGAAAGCTCAAAGATTTGGACTAACCTTATTGTACACCATGTAAATTAAAGTGTATTTATTCCCTGCTAGGTCCTTAATTAGAATTAAACGCACACATTTTAATTACAGCATCAGAAGGAAATGCATCAGGCTTTTCCTCATGGATGCCCCAGGCTTCAGGATTTACGCTCATTATTAGAATAACAAAATGTCGGAGCAATTAGGCCTTTATAAAAAAAGTTGCAGGACTTCCTGGCAAGTAGCCAGGACCTTGCCAATTTCTTTTAAACTTGAGAAAACACTTTTCTCATAGTGAACAAAACAAGGGAGACCCAGCCAAACATAACCCTGGGCTGTAGGCCCAAGTTAATTTCAGTCCAGCAAATATTTAAGCATCTATTACATGTGCTGGGGATAACATCGGTAAAACAAAGACCAGATTTCTTAAATGTTATATAAATAATTACAGTAGAAATACATTTTTAAAGAGAAGGTTTTGCTTTCTGTACTTCACAGGATTGTAGGGAAATCCAATTTCCTGCATTGTCCAAACCTGCCTCATCCAAAGGGTAGCCTCAAGGCACATGTGGCTATTAAGCCCTTGAAAAACGGCTGGTCTGAATTGAGACATGCTGTAAATATAAAACACGCACTAGATTTCAAAGATGCAGTATGAAAAAAATAATGTAAAATACCTTATTACATTTTCACATTACATTTCGAAATGATATTTGGGATATATTGGTTCAAATAAAATATATTATTAAAATGAATTCCACCTATTTCTTTTTTTTAATGTGGCTACCAGAAAATTTTTATATTTATACATGTGGCTTACATTTGTGGCTATCTCATTTTATTTGTTATGGACAGTACTGTCTAAAAGAGCATTTTTTAATGTATGTGGACTTTTTCTGCTCCCTGCTAGAGATGTGGTTGCATGTAAGTACTTGGGGCATGGTGAACTGAACCGAATTACAGGTCACTTAAATTCACTTCCTGGCTTGTCTACATGATGTGTAGTCTTAGTTAAATTACTCAACATCTATGAGCCTCAGTTGCCTCATCTGCAAAGTGGGGATAATGCCATCTCACATACACATAATTTGCCTACCTTTACAGTAATCCCACAAGTACTTCATTGAATCTGTTCCTGAATCTTACAAAGAAGTCTCCTAAAACTCTTTGCTTTAACACTGATCTTTCATTATTTTTTTCCTCTCTCTTTTTTTAAGGTAATCTCTCGACCCAAAGTGGGCTCAAACTCACAACCCCCAAATCTAGAGTTGCATGCTCTACTGACTGAGCCAGCCAGGCGCTCCCATCTTTAATTCTTTGCAGGCGGTTGCTAGGGATAATCAAAGTTTGAAGATCTCTATTGCCTATGGGGTAATCAACCAATTTTCAACCTACAGTAGGTTGAAAAGTAGCTTTCTCCACTCTGGCATGACTGAAAGGAGAGCCATGGGGGCAGCCAGGTGAGGGCTGGACAATATAAAGCCATCTAGGAATAAGGCCAGAGAGGCTTATCTTTTCACACCCTGAAGAACTGCAACTATTCCTTACAATTGTGTGGTGAGCCAGAGTCACACGGTATGCTTGCAACACATAGCTGTTGCACTAAAAACAGTATCAAAGAGATGATTATATTTGGATTTTATTTAGACCACTTAGCAAGTTAGCTATTTGACTGAATGGAAGAGTCACATTATTTGCTAGTAGGGTTGACAGTGGACTACAACCTATTTCCATCCCTGCAGTTTTACTGTCATGTAATACACTGAAGTGACAAATCATTTCTTTATTCATACCCTAGTCACTTGCATACAAAATGTACTGGGAATATTTTGCTTTATTGAGAACCTATCTACTGAACGACAGAGATTATATAAAATCATATACCGATAAAAGTCCTTAAATAACTGATTTCACCTTTACCAATGATCTAGTTCTGCTATTTCACTATTTTAATGGTAAGGTTTCAAATTCAAAACTTCTTTCAACCCACAAATTGAGATATAATTACTGCTGGTGAAAACATCAATTCTGTAGCTTAGTTCCTCTTACATGAGTGCTTATTTTATATTTGCTGTGGTCATCACAGAAATATTCTCTATTGCTGAGAGGTTGGAGGGCATGGTATTCATCCATTTAACAAGTGTCCAAACATCTACTCTGTGCTAACACTGCAGTAGGTAGCCATTACTTTCATTTTACTTTCCGTTTTTAATGCTATCTTAGATCTTCCAACAGACATGTTGCTTTAAATCTTTAAATCACATCATCACGTCAAGAAAACTTGTTTTTCTAGCTTGACTCAAAGGCTGAGCATTAGATGCTGTAGAATTACAGGCTGATGTTCGGGCTCCCCAAAACTGATATACTTTAGCAAAAGTATGAAAGTTGAGGCATTGTGTATAAAAACAGCATAGCTTGATGGTTAAAGCAACCTGGCTATAGAATCGGGAGGACCCGGTGGTGCCACTTACTGGCTGTGTTACCCTGGAAAAGATATTCAACCTTGCTGAGCCTCAGATTGCTCATTTGTTACAGTGGGAACTAATAACGGCACATACCTTATAGTATTATAGTGAGGATTAGGTGAGCTGACGTGTGTAATGCATAGAGCTTAGTGCTGGTGTTTACTAATTGCTGAAGAAATGTTAGCTATTTATAGCAATAACATTGATGGTGGTAACAGTTGTAGTATTTACTTAGGCCAAGGGCCTTCCTTATTTAGCTGAATTATCTAAAATGCATGGAAGGAACAGGGCTTTTGGCTGGTTACTTTTTTCGTATTCTGGTTAACAAAAAATGTTTTAAGATCTAGTTGTTTAAAATATTTTTGAAACATAATAATCCATTTCAAAGATTAAAATGAAATATACTTTAATACTTTTATACATGCTCAGTTCCTGTAGGATTTGGGAGTCTTAGAATATCCATTGACTGTGACATTATGTTAATATAGATGCAAAAGCTCCAGAAAATTTGTACTAAGTACAGAGCAAAAGCTAATATTTATGTAGCTAAATGCCTAATCTAATCTTATTTCTTTCTCCTCAAAGTGTACTGCTAACAAAATTTTAGTTAATTCAAAGTGCCTGACAGATGGGTTCTGTTTTATTGTCTTATTATAACTAATGTGTTTAACTGTGTAGAAAATTACCAGATCTAAAAACTGTTAATTTATAGAACACATTAAAAATAGTTTCTAACAAATTAAATATTTTCATGTAATATTTCTGAAATTTTACTCACAATTGCCACAGGGTCATTGCTGCGGGTTGCAGCCAGGCTGAACTTCTTTACGTGAGTGTTGGTTTCCAGAGCCTTTGCAAATTCCTTCAGGGTTGGAATTGGAATGTTCTAAAATGGGGGAAGGCACAGAGG
Source organism: Panthera onca (assembly GCF_046562875.1). Lineage (NCBI taxonomy): Eukaryota > Metazoa > Chordata > Mammalia > Carnivora > Felidae > Panthera > Panthera onca. Next base: position 52,319,077 of record NC_138344.1, read on the forward strand.
GTTGATAGACCATTCTGTAGCTCCCCCACCCCAACTCAAGACCCACAGCTTTTAAATACCTTATGTGTTTAGATGGCTAAACGTGTGACATCCCTTCTAAAATACTCATTACCCATCCTCCAGCAGCCAAGCAATCCTGGGCCGACAGCACCACTTAGTATCTAACAAGGGAATCTAACACAACATGACATTCTGGCTTCCCTGTTCTGTTCACTCTGACCAAGAAATTATGCACATACCAAACTCCACTCCTTTTCTCTTTCATTCTCTATATTCTAGCCAGATTCATCTATGTGCCATTCTTTTAATATACCATGGTCTTTCTCTCCTCCATACTCTTACGTATGCTTTTCCCTTTGCCTGGAAATTCTACTGTCCTTTTCTCTGATTAATTCCTACTCATTTTTCAAGAGGCAGCTGAATATCACCTCCTTTGTTCACTGGCTTTCCAAGGCAAGATAAAAAATTTCCTTATCTGCAATTCCACAACTTTTGGGGGCTTACCACATCATGTTGTAGTTATTGATTTAGTATTTTTCTCCTAATATAAGTTTTTCAGAATAAAGACAAAATGAATCTTACTCCATCTTTCACAGCACTTAGCACAGCCCCAACCACTGGGAGGCAGGCAATACGGGGTAGACTAGAGGTTGATATGAATCCTGGGTTCACTACAGACTAGCTCCATGGCCGTGAGCAATTTAATCTCCTTAAGTGCCACTACAGATTAAATGAGATACAGTAAGTTCCCCTTATCCATGGGGGATATGTCCCAAGACCTTGAGTGTATGCCTGTAACCACGGATAGCACTGAACACTTATAATATGTTTTTTCCTGTACATACACACATACCTATGATAAAGTTTAATTTATAACTTAGGCACAGTAAGAGATCGACAACAGTAGCCAATAATAAAACAACACTTGTAACAATATATTGTAATAAAAGTTACATGAATGTGGTCCCTCCCTCTCTCTCAAAAGATAGCTATACTCACCCTTCTTCTTGTGATGTGAGATGATAAAATGCCTATGGAATGAGGTGAGGTGAATGACATAAGCACTGTGATAGAGGGTTAGGCTACTAATGACCTTCTGACAGTCTGTCAGGAGGATCATCTACTTCTGCACTGTGGTGGTTGACTGCGGTAACTGCAAACCATGGAAAGCAAAACCGCAGATAGAATGAAACTACTGTAATGAATTTCAAGTATTTAGCAAAGGAGAAGGCTCACAGTGAATACTCAACACAAGTCAGTTATTATTAAATGGCAGATGTTGGCCCAACATGAAGTAACAAAATAGATACCAGGCAATGTTCTCTCTCCATCTCTCTCTCATCTCTCTCTCACTCACACACACACATACACACACTTCCTTCCCCTCCCTTTGAGAGTAACATGACTAACTACCAAACAGAATAAGGCAGAAGTGACAATGTGTGACTTCAGAGAATAGGCCATAAAAGGCACTGTGGTTTCCTGCTTGTTCTTTCTTTTTCTCTTCAGCCACTCCCTCTGGGAGAAGAAGGCTGTCATGACGTGAGGCCACACAGGCAGCCCTATGGAGAGGCCCATGTGGTGAGAAACTGAGGCCTCCTGCCAACAGCCACATGAGTATGCCATCCTGGAAGTGTACCCTTCTACCTCAGTCAAGCATTCTGCTGATGGCAGCCCTTGATGACAGTTTTACTACAGCCTCACTTGAGACCCTGAGCCACAACTATCCAGCTAAGTCCTGATTCCTGATACTCAAAAGCTGTGTGAACTAACAAATGTTTATTGTTTTAAGCCTCTAAGTTTTGGAGTACTTTATTACCCAGCAGTAGATAACCAACATTCTTTGTTTAACACAAATACTGTGATTCTTTGCAAAAAATTCTAGAAGTCACTTTTTAAAAATTTCTTCTTTTGAGTTGGATAGCTTGCCTCAAAGTCAGTGACTACAGAGGATTGGAAACAGGTGTGAAAACTGGAAGTTATCTCCATTACATTTTTTAACCTCATGATAAATCAAGTGACTGACAATAATCATAACGCAATACCTTAATGTTGTTGAGGTTGACATCTTGCAGGCCGGGGTCATTGGCTTTCATCTGCTGCAGACTCAGTTCCACATTGGTGGGATTGGGTGGTTCCTCAAATACTGGCTTGACCTTCTCACCTTTGACCACATCTAACACACAAGTTTTAATTTTAAAAAGAAAGTGTAAGGGCTCTCCTTCCAAAATCAGAGATGACTTCCCCCAAAACGACCTTTCCTTCCTATGCTCCGATTCCAATAATACTCTAATATCAGTGATAGTACAGCTGATGATTCTCAACTAAACAAACATGGAAATGGTACAGTTCTGAGTCACAGTTTCAAACACTGATGCTTCTCAACTGCAATGCAAAGAAGTCTCAGTGGCTGATGCTACATGGAACCAAAAGTTCAGAAGGCCCTATAGTAAACTCCAACCTACCCCCCGCCCCGCCGCCCCACCAAATCCACAAGCAGTTATTGCTGCTGTATATGGATCACTTTCAGACTATAATCATCAAGCTACAGGAGCTGAGATTCAAAAAAGAAATAAGTTTCTTCATTTCCAAAACCATACTATTCCTTTGGCCTCTTTTTTTTAAATATTATTTATTTATTCCTTTTAAGTAGGCTCCATACCCAATGTGGGGTTCAAACTCATGACCTTGAGATCAAGAGTTGCTCTACCAATTGAGCCAGCCAGGTGCCCCTTCTGGCCTCTTGACCATACCTCATCCTTCTCTGATTTCCATTTGGAGATTTAATTTTGAGGAAGGTATGGGAAGAGAAAGGGACAGAAAGGCAGAATGGAACAATTCTCAAAAGCAGTTAACAGAAAACATTTGCAGTATATATTTAACATACAAACTGTTACTATCCCAATATACACAGGGCTCCTACAAATTAGTAGACAATCCAATTAAAAATGAACAAATAATATGATCAGAAGAATCTGTCACTCAACCAAAAATATAAAAAGTAACTAAATTGTGAAGTTAAAAAATGGAACACCATTTGACTAGCACAAAAATGTAAAAAGAGATAACATGTAGAATTGGCAACAACTGTGAAGTCAAACACATCCTCTTATGTTGATGGTGAGAACGTAAACTGGTACAAACTTTTTGGGAGGAATTTGGCCTTACTTATCAACATGTAAAATGTGGGTACTCTATGACCCAGTAATTCTGTATCTAGGAGTCTAACCTACAGGGAAAAAAAAAGCACAAATACATAAATATATTTTTCAGGGATGTTCACTGACATATTACTTGTGGCAGCAAAATATGATAAATACAAAGCCTATCAATATGAAAATGGTTAAGTTACAGCATAATCTCTCATAATAAGATGTGATCTATTCATTAAAAGAAGGGGGCAAACCAACATGTACTGATAAAAGAAGAGAACCATAATTTGAAAAAAAGTTAATGAAAAATGAAATACTTAGGTATTTCATTTGTACGTATAAAAAATCTTTACAAGATCTAGATGAAGAAAACTACAAAACTTTATTGAAAGAAATCAAAAAGAACTAAATGGAGGGATAACTGCAAGAGACTCAATATTGTCAAGATGTCAGTTCTTCTCAACTTGAGGTATAGATTCAATGCAATCCCAGCAAGTTATTTTGTATACATCAACAAACTGATTTTAAAGTTTATAGGAAGAGGCAAAAGACCAAGAAAAACCAACACAATACTGAAAAAGAACAAAGTTGGAGGACTGACACTACTCAACTTTGACTTACTACAAAACTACAGTAATCAAAAGAGTGTGGTATTGGCGAAAGAATAGACAAACAGATCAATATAACAGAGTAGAGAGCCCAGAAATAGATCCACATAAATACAGTCAACTGATTTTCAATAAAGGAGCAAAAAATGCAATGGAGAAGAGTCTTTTCAGTAAATGGTGCTAGAACTGGACAACCATACACAAACCATACATAAAAAAAGAGTCTAGACACAGACCTTAGACCCTTCACAAAAATTAACTCAAAATTTTTCACCTAAATGTAAAATGCAAAACAATAAACCCCCTAGAAGAAAGCATAGATGAAACTACGCTGCATGATATCATAATGGTGGATCCATGTCATTATACATTTGTCCAAACCCATAGAATGTACAACCCCAAGAGTTAACACTAATGTAAACAACAGACTTAGGGTGATAATGATGTGTCACTGTAGGTTCATGAAGTGTAACATATGTACCACTCTGGTGGGGGGTGTTGGTAATGGAGGAAGCTATGCATGAATTGAGGACAGGGAGTATATGGGAAATCTGTGTGCCTTCTGCTCAGTTTTGCTGTGTACCTAAAATTCTAAAAAAAAAAAAAAGCCTTAAAAAAGGTTAATGATATGTCTGTGCATAAAAGTCCACAAGATTATGCGCCAGATTTTTAAAAACAAACATGTTGTCAGAATGTTACCCTTTGATACTAAAGTTAAAAAGGATAAACATTTTTCATCTATATGAATAAGCAAAAATGAAAAAAAAAAGTAATACTGCTCATTGTTTGGATAAATATCTCAGTATCAATGATGGTCTGTAAATATGCTGCTCAGACTAGAAAGTACGTGCTAAGTCTCCTTCAAAGAGAATAAAATACACTTCACCTAAGAAAAATCTGTAATCTTCTGCAAGTTTTTACAGCACCTGGATCACACTGTAGCAAAATTACTTGATTGTTGGTCCATCCCTCCCATGGACAGATAAGTTCCTTTAGGCAGAGACCATTTTTTATCTTCATACCTAGAACATTCCTGACGCATAAGGTATTCAGTAGATAACTAATGAATGAGTAAATACAAGAGTCTAATAAACTGTACGCTTTTCTGGGAAATGCTGACACAGAGAATTGTGGTCTTGAACTTTCTGTGCCGGCTAAGTCCATGCCAGTGTGTCTTTCACATTCTCAGGGGGAAGTAGGAATTCAAATTCTAATGACCTGTGTCCATTATTGAGAAAACAAAGATACCTAATAGAAAAGGGAACTTACTGAAAATACTATTATTGATTAAAAAGCATCATCAGGAACATGAAACTCTGCAATCTATGTTGACTATGCAACCTTTTTATCAGCAATTTTATATTTTGGGTGAGTAGACCCACCAAAAGAGTATGTTCTGGGAAAAACACACTGATTGGTCCATTATGCTGCAAAAACTTTGATTATTGGCTTCCCTATTCTGGTTTGAATGCCCAGAGCCCAGTGATCCTTAGTGCGTTGACACAATCTACCTTCAAAGCCTACAGGATGGAACTCTGGATTCAACAGGCATCCCTCTTATCAACACCACCTGAAGCTCTCAATTTTCACACACCACAGACTCCACATCAACTTACTTCTCACGGGCACTTTGCCACCTTTAGTGCTGGCCGTTTCTTCATCAAACTTTGGATTGTTGAGTAAATTGTGCACTCCAAGAACAGCTAAAAACAAAGATTAACAGTGAATATACATTAAGTTTGGGAAGGCACATTAGGATGTCCACAATGTTAATTTTCCTTGAAGAACAATTCTTCGTATCATAAAGGTAAGTGTCCAGAGCCCCCCAGCCTTGCATAGTGTGTGGGACACATACAGTGTTAAATAAGCTTATATATTAAAAAAAATCTCTTTCCAAGGCCACCAGCAATCTTCAGATGTCTTTCTGGGGCTATACAGGTAGAATCATTTAGCATCTGGGGACAATGGTCCAGTTATGTCCCCAAATTACTGAAAACTTGCTTAGACCTCCTAGTTAAGTAGACTCAACCTTTCTGTTTTCTCATCTGTAAAATGTGAAGGTGGGACTGAGTCTAAGGATATTTTAAGATCTAACGTTATATAGATTACAGCATGTACTCTCCCAGAGGCAAATAACAGAAAGATCATGGACCTCTCTCAATGTAAGCCACCCCTTTCTCAGGACCAACAGGTTTCCTCTCCAGTTTACAGCATCCTAGGGTGGTAAATAAAAGAGATGTCAGCAATAAAAGGCCACATAAGCATACTGAGATTTTCAGTCTCCTGTATTATGTGAAGCTTGCACCAGGAGGCAGCACAGGACGCAAGAAACAGCACTGGGCAAGAACGAGCTCTGGGCAGGCTGAAACACAACTGCCCGATCTTCCGATGAAACTGTACAGATGAGACTGGCCACCTGGAGAAGAATCCCAGGACAAGTCATCTGTCAATAGGTAGTGAAGGAGCATCTCAGAGCTCCTCATCAGCTGTACCGTAATCGACACATCAGGAGGAGGGAGGCAGCCAGCAGCAGCCCAATAAAGGGCAAAGGTCCAGAGTTAAGAGTGGCACTCAGGAGCAGTCACCTAGAGTTAGAATCCTGGTTCTATCACAAACTACCTGTGTGACTTGGGAAGTTACTAAATGTCCCTGAACATCAGTTTCCTCATCTGTAAAATAGGGATAATAATTATCCTTCAAGTGTTACAAAGATTAAATGACTTCCCATGCATCAGACAATGTTCTAAGTGCTTTACACATTCTTGTTAAAGAAATAAGAATTTGTTGCTGTGTTTCTGGCACTGCCTAAGGAGAAGATGCCCTATTTGTTTTTTAAATTTTTTTAAATTTTTTTCTTTTTTTTTTCAATATATGAAGTTTATTGTCAAATTGGTTTCCATACAACACCCAGTGCTCATCCCAAAAGTTGCCCTCCTCAATATCCATCACCTACCCTCCCCTCCCTCCCACCCCCCATCAACCCTCAGTTTGTTCTCAGTTTTTAAGAGTCTCTTATGCTTTGGCTCTCTTCCACTCTAACCTCTTTTTTTTTTTCCTTCCCCTCCCCCATGGGTTTCTGTTAAGTTTCTCAGGATCCATATAAGAGTGAAACCATATGGTATCTGTCTTTCTCTGTATGGCTTATTTCACTTAGCATAACACTTTCCAGTTCCATCCATGTTGCTACAAAGGGCCATATTTCATTCTTTCTCATTGCCACGTAGTATTCCATTGTATATATAAACCACAATTTCTTTATCCATTCATCAGTTGATGGACATTTAGGCTCTTTCCATAATTTGGCTATTGTTGAGAGTGCTGCTAGAAACATTGGGGTACAAGTGCCCCTATGCATCAGTACTCCTGTATCCCTTGGGTAAATTCCTAGCAGTGCTATTGCTGAGTCATAGGGTAGGTCTATTTTTAATTTTTTGAGGAACCTCCACACTGTTTTCCAGAGTGGCTGCACCAATTTGCATTCCCACCAACAGTGCCACAGGGGTTCCGTTTCTCCACATCCTCTCCAGCATCTATAGTCTCCTGATTTGTTCATTTTGGCCACTCTGACTGGCATGAGGTGATATCTGAGTGTGGTTTGGATTTGTATTTCCCTGATGAGGAGCGACATTGAGCAGAAGATGCCCTATTTGATAGACACAGGCCACTTAGGTCATCCAAATATATCTTGCTTTGGCCCTATATGCACTGAGCAACTTTTTTTTTTTTTTTTAGATTTTTTTTTAAGTTTATTTATTTTTGAGAGAAAGAGACAGTGTGAGCAGGGGAGAGGCAGAGAGAGAGGTTGACACAGAATCCGAAGCAGGCTCTAAGCTCTGAGCTGTCAACACAAAGCCCGATGCAGGGCTCAAACTCACAAACTATGAGATCATGACCTGAACCGAAGTTGGATGCTTAACCTACTGAGCCACCCAGACGCCTCTTCACTGAGCAACTTCTAATTATAATTTGGCTCCCCTTGCCAAGTTTCAATTTTTGTTTTATCTGTTTCCTGGGAATCTGGCTAGTAGATCCGCCCCAAACTGATGGCCCTTATGTGCATAGACAAGATGAAATCTCTAGACCAGCAGAGCTGGTGGTCAAGCTGAGGTACAGATGCTCTGAGAAATGCTGCCTTGGCGGTCAGCTGCTGCTCCCTTGCCGTTGTCTACCTGCCATCATAACATGTGCAGGCCATTGATACTCATTGTTATCTAAACCTCACTGGCTCTCAGCCCATGCACTCACGGGGCTGCTCTTGACCTTCCAGAAAGATCCACCCTAGAGAAGATGCTGTCACCCACCCCCAGGTGGGCTTCCTGAGCTCTGAGGGAGCACCTGACGATGGAGTGAGGCTGAGTAGAGATAATAACACAGTTTTCTTTCTGGATTATTCCCCTGGTATTATTATTGTATGAATTTCAGAATCTAGATTCTTTCAAATGGTTGGTGTTTTTCTCTTTCTCCTTTCTTCAGCATTTCCTGGGAATTCGAGCCCAGCCATGCATTCTCCCTTTGGGCATGTCCATGAGACAACCCTTGAGAGGAGCAGTAACCATAACAAGATCCCTCCACAGCAACCACAGGGCTAAGAAAAAAGGTCACTGCAAAGCACCTTCTTAACTGCATGATGCAGATGCCTTAACTCCTGCAGTGATTTCTGAGACAGGTTCAAATATGTGAACTTAATATTGATGACTGACTATCACAGAAGGAGTGGAAATGTAGCTGAGGTGGCATGGCTGGTTCTCCTGGGAGGGAGGATTATTATTACAAATGTCTTTCAGTGGAATAAAGATGTGAGGATTTTTGACAAAGCTTGTGGACTGTTTCTGAAAGCACCTTTATCCTGTGGTGACCTAATAACCCTAATAATCCATATTTACATCCCATTTGGAAAAAAAACACATCCCATTAATGCAAAAATATGCTGGTATATGCATAGAATCTTTCTTGAAGGATATATTAGAAATGGGAGGAGGCTTAATTAGGGTAAGAAACTTTCTCTTTTTTTTTTTTAACATTTATGTATTTATTTTTGAGAGAGAGAGAGAGAGAGAGAGAAAGAGAAAGAGAGAGAAAGTGATTGGGGGAGGGGCAGAGAGACAGGGAGACAGAGAATCCCAAGCAGGCTCTGTGCTGTTAGCACACAGCAGGATGCGGGGCTCAATTCCATGAAACGTGACATTACGACCATGAGCCAGAATCAAGAGTCGGGTGCTAAACTGACTGATCCACCCAGGTGCCACAGAAACTTACTTTCAGTACATAGCCTTTTGTTGTTGTTGTTATGTTCCAGTAACAGTTTATTTACAAAAACAGGAGGCAGGTCGCAGTTAGCTGACCCCTAATCTACTGCCATCTTGACTTCCCATTCTTCTATACTATTTGTGTTTTGCCTATCTGCATGTATAATCAATTCAAATCATAACAACATTTACTATTTTGTTGCTATCGTTAAGAAAACTAGAAAAAGATGAGATCGGGCTGATTGGCTTTACTTCCTGTGTGGATGTAATGGTAAATAACTCCTGCTCCATTGTGGGGCTAACAAACCTCTTAGTGGCAATCAGAATGGAATGGTGACTGTGGGGAAGGGCAAGAGCTTCATGAATATTTTATGAGGATAAAATGTGATAAAATGCAAATATGAAAGCTCCTTAGAAAGAGGGCTATTATTTTGTTGTTTAAATTCTCAGTGCTCTTTTAGATTTATTCCCTTTGGTTTCTCAAACTCTTGAATTTTGTAACATAGGTATTATTGGGACAGTTTACATCTGAGATAGGACTCTAAATTTTATAGCTGAGACACATACAGCAAAGTAAGGTTTGCTCAGAGAGGTTAAGTCACTTGCATTGAGTCTTACAGCCACATAATAACAGAAGACAACCTGGTATTGCAATTCTTATCAGTAGTTATAGAGAAGCTCAAAGGCTGCTGCTGGGGTGCTGGTGAGTGCCTGGAGGTCACAGAGCCAGACAGGCAAGGTTCCCAGAGTTGAGGACTAACCTGCAAGATCATAGAGTTCGGTGTCAGAGGCGCTGGCCAAAGCTTCTTCTAGTTCTGGGTCAAGGGTCACTTTTTCTTCTTTACGAGTTTCTACGGGCTTTTCTTTGGGGATGAAGACTCTCCCTTTAAATCAGAAGAAAAACAAAAACCATTGTGTGTTGCTGACCAGGGTAGGGTAAAAGGACTGACCAGACAATGCAGCTCTGGCCACTAAAAGTTGCATGCCCAACTGGGATTCCTTAATTGCTGGGATGGCAGTAGCATTAATCCACTATCAGAGGGAAGGAATGTCAGAGGAGGAATCCTGTGTTTGGCAACACAAAGATGTGAGGAGACAACAGTCTTTAAACAGACAGGGAAACGGTAGTTTTTACCTCTCTACCATTGATCGCCACCATTGCCCTTAGACCTGGACAAGAGAGGTCCTGCCACAGGCCCCACACTTTAGAGGGCTCCACTCTGGTCTTCCTCTCCTGCAATCTCCCTCCTATATCCCTCCCTCCCATATCGAGGAAGGAGTCATGGGGTCAAAGAGACATTACCATCCAGAATCCAGGCCACCTGCTAGACCATGCTCCACGCATCTAGAACCCTGGAATTCTCTGCCCAAAGACACCTAAACCTGCTTCCAAGGCCTGCATGAATCCTTTCCCCATGTCACTCTAGGCCAAGAGGAGGCTATTTGTGGGTGAGTATAGATGAAGCTTGGGTATGTAGGCTGGGTGTCAAATATGTGTGCTGAAGCCCAGCAGCGTAAGACAGACTCATATGCTTGCATGAAACTTTTAGAAGTCCAAGAATCCTGGCCTTCTAGGTGTATTTGTAGGAGTGTATGTATGTGTGTGTGTGTGTGTGTGTGTGTGTGTGTGTATTATTTATTTATTTAGTTTGAGAGAGAGAGAAAGAGAGTATACATGAACAGGGGAGGGGAAGACACAGGGAGAGAGAAAATCCAAGCAGGCTCTGTGCTATCAGCATAGAGCCTGACACAGGGCTCGATTCCATGAAGCATGAGATCGCGACCTGAACTGAAATCAGTAGTCAGATGCTTAACTAACTGGGCCACCCGGTGACCCAAACATATATATATTTTTAAGTTTGTTTATTTTAGAGAGAGAGAAAGAGCATGAAAGCAGGCAAGGGCAGAGAGAGAGGGAGAAAGAGAATCCCAAACAGGCTCTCCACTGTCAGTGCGGAGCCCAATCTCATGAACTGTGAGATCATAACCTGTGCTGAAATCAAGAGCTGGATGCCTAACCAACTGAAAGACCCAGGTACCCCACAGTATAAAACATATTTTAATAGTTTGTTAGCTTTTTTTCAAAAAATTTTTTAATGTTTATTTATTATTGAGAGACAGACAGAGCATGAGCATGGGAAGGGCAGAGACAGAGACACAGAATCTGAAGCAGGCTCCAGGCTCTGAGCTGTCAGCACAGAACCTGATGTGGGGTTCGAACCCACAAACTGCAAAATCATGACCTGAGCTGAAGTCAGACACTTAATCAACTGAGCCACCCAGGCGCCCCAACAGTTGGTTAGCTTTTAAATATAAAAAATGGCACATGGACTTCTATTTGTGTTCTTGCTTTGGACCTTGCAAATTGGAGGTTCCTGAGGGACAAACTGGTGCTCTTCCAGAGTTTTTCCCCCTAGACTGATATTGTTCACTACTAGGATGCTGTATCTAGGGTCACTGGGACTAGTGTAGTGACCTGGGGACACAGCCACCTCTCTAGAACATACCAAAGGAAGTCAGATTTAAAGGGAGAAATCAGGGTTGACATTTTTAGAATTATGCTTGTCTGTGAACAGCAAGGTACTCTGTGCTTCCCATATGCACATACTCTGCCACCAACTCCTGCTTCATCCTGTCAGCCAGATTCCATTTACTTTGACCCTGACTTACTTCTGAATATGTCGATATCTATGCCCTACCTCACCAGCCTCAACCTCTGGACTGACGATCACATCAGTGGGAGAATCACATGTTACCTGCTCCTAACACTTAGCCAGGTCAACGCACCCACATCCCACATGTGCAATGACTCATAAAGGGAAACCCAGGACATTCCAGATCTGCCATAGCAATACTCCAGACCTACTTGCACTTTTTTCCAATTCCTTCCAGCCTTTGATTTGTGGTTTCTTTTTTGGAGCTGCTCTTACTTCTTGGCATGATCTTTGACATTGTTCTCCTCCATTTTGATCTTTGGAGTTCCCTAAAGACACACCCTTCAATTGCCCTCTCCTCTGTCCCCTTGGGTAGAACAGACAGCTGGCTCCAGCTTCAGCCAATGGGGACCAACACTGTTTCTAGGTCTCCATGGCTAGCCACTCTTCCTTACTCCCATTGGAAAGGTAAAGGTCAAACCCAAAGTCAGTAACTCTCCTTCATGAATCCTCTCCAAGAGATGTCCCTGGTTGCAGGGGCTACAGACTTCCTGATAGTTTACCAGATCTTCAAATGCTTGCATATGTTAACAGGGACTAGGTAGAGCTGGGCACCCTAGAGAGACACCACTGCTTGTGGTCAATCTGGGGTCAAGGTCTCTACCATTGACCATCAACCTGCTTCCTGCCTCAGCATCACATAAACTGCCACATTTCCCAGAAAGAAGGAAAATACACTGGAGAATGATGAAAAATACAAGGAGAATGACTAGAAGATAGAAAATGAAAAAGAAAATAATCAATCAATAACATCTCAGATGCTGGGGTTCATCCCAGACTTTTTTTTTTTATAGTATCTGCAGCCCAAAGCATTTTCCTTGCGGCTCAGATGATCTTGATTCCAGAGTCAAATAGGCTTCTACATTTCTCCTTCATGGTAGTGTTTAGGATTACCCAAAACACCAGGTGCACAGGTGGCCCCCAGTTGTCAAAATTTAGGACAACTGCTGCTGCATATCCATTTTTAGGGAGGGGGGCAATCACACATCATGTTCTAAGTGAATAAAACCATCACAGAAAGTTAAATGTGGCCCAGGAACCTCAGGGCCCAGGGCACACGGTATTCAGAACTGAAGTTGTACAGCCCCTCTTCTGAGGCTTTCATGATTGCCTCCCACTGCTCCCAGTTGGTTAGCTGGGACCAGGTCATCTGCTAGTCCTTCCAGGGGCGCTGCAGACTCTGCTCTGATCCCTCCGCTCTGTTTGGAAAACTTGCTCTCTGCTCATTTTGTCCAACTGTGTTGCTTCTCAACCTTCTACTAAGCACTATGCAATTTGTGTGCCCCTTCTGTATTACCATTTACTACTCAGACTGCTCCTGGACTCCTAACTCCCATGTGAAACATCTGGAAATTAATCTGGATTGAGAGATACTTTACCATTGCTGCTCCCCCAGACCTGTACTCTGAGAAGAAGCAACCACAACTTTCCTCTTATTATTCTGTCACTATCCTAATATTGGATGTTAATTGGGATTTTATTGAAGATTTGACATTGTAATTGTTCTTTCACAATGAAATCGATCCAACAGCAGCTACACTGCCTTAGAAACAGCTCCATATTTATATGGTATTCCTTAGTTATTTGCCCAATTTGTCACTGTCCAACTTCACTTTCTTAATAAATTGATGTTATCAGTGGTGCCTGATGCATCAAATGTGCACAATTCAGAGGACTGCCAGATGTTGCTCTGACTCATGCCAACTGAGGAGCTATGCTCCTGCCCCCCAGGACCCCGAACAGCAGCTCTGAGATGGCATTCATTCGAACCCCTGTTTATCAAGTGCCTCCCCAGTGCCAGTTTCTATGCTGGGATGCAAGAGAGACACAGTCCCACTGTAGGGATCTCATCTGATGTGGGAAACACACAAACCCAAAGTAAATAGACAAAATGATGAACAACACTGAGATAGTGCTGTGAAAGCAATAAATGAGTGCCATGGCAGAAAGAAGGGAAGGTCAGGGAAAGCCCAGGGACCTGACATTTAAGCTGAGATGTTTAGAATGTGAGAAATGGGAATGTGGGTCAGAAGGAAGGGGCCATGAGAAGCCTGGGATGGGAAAGGAACTTGGCAGATTTGGGGAAATGAACAATGACAATGGGGCTAAGACTTAGCAAGGGAAGGGGAAATGACATTAGAGAGGTGGGCAAGGTGAGCTCTCCCAGGGCTCTGAGGACCACAGTAAGGATTTGAGACTTGAAGCAGGGGAGTGACATGATTTGATTTGCATTTTAAAAAGACTGTAGCTGCCATGAGGTTACCAATGATTCATTAGTATCTGTGGGCCCAAGTCACTGTCTGCAGCTGTGGAAACTGCACAGGCTATTGGGACCCATTTTTCCTCCAAACGGGAGCCCAGGGTTAAGAGCTAAGGAGGATGGGTTTTCCTTGTCTTGGAGGAACATCCCTTTGCTCCTCAGAGTCTCATCAGGATGATCACAATGCTCTTCTCACTAGACCACAAGCTCCTGGAGGGCAAGGTAGGGTCTTATTCACTGTGGCCCCAGCACCTGGTGTCTGGTAAATCCTGGCTGAGGGAATGGTTGATTTCACTGGTCTCTAACGGTAGCATCTCAAGGTAGGGGTCTGGTGCCACCACTATCCTAGACATGGAGTAGAAAGGCCTTGAGGGGACGTCTGCAGCTGGTCAAGCACTGGGCTAAGAGAAACACACTAATGCCCATAAACCTTCTTTGAGGCACAACACTACCTCATACTGCCAAAGCTTTTTCTTTGGGGTTGAAGATATTTTTCATAGAACTAACTTGAGTACCGTCACACTCTAAGTATTCATTTATTTAGCCTAAATATTTATTTAGTATTTTTTTTGCTGAGTAAACATCATTTTTTTGGAGGAGTTTTAGGTTCATAGAGCACAGTACAGAGAGTTCCAATATACTCCTTGTCCCACACTTGCAAACCCTCCCCCATCGACATCCTGCAGCAGAATGGTACGTTTGTTATAAATGAAGAACCTACATTGACATCATTATCACCCAAAGTCCATACATTACATTAGGGTTCGCTCATGGCGGTGCACATTCTACAGGATTGGACAAATATACACTGACATGTCTCTACCAGCCATGATTCTTTCAATAAAAAATCCAGTTCTTGGGCTTCCTCACTTCCAGGTCAGTTCCCTTGCTGGACCCCCTGTGACAAGGTATCCGGAGTCCCTTTGTCCCAGGATGTGGTACCTGTGGTCCTTACCTTTCTTTTCTCCAGTAAAGGGCACAAAGTCTTCCCTGTCTTTCTGTTCCAAAGCCTCCTTCTCCAGGTACATAAGGAGGTGCTCACGATCAAATGGGCCAGTGGCTGCTTTCTGTGTCTGGTCTTTCTGTCGCAATCCAGCCGGTAGCAGGGCGCTCTGATGACACAGAGGTGTGAGCAGGAAGGAAGGTGTTTGCCCTACTGATGCTCTGTTACCCGCCCTCCACCCCAGCCCTGCTGATACTGGGGAGGCAGGACACCTGTGCAGAGACGTACGCGTGAACTGAGGACCGAGGTCTCTGGCATGTCTCTGAGGCCCTACTTGCTCTAACATCCTGTGCTGAGAGGAAGGCTCCCAGTGAGTGCAGGCAGAACATAAACGGTTCGAGCAGCCTCTGAGTCTTCTGCAGCTGCTTTCTAGAATGTGGTGGCAAAAGTCCAGCCACCCTTCGTGGCCTCCTTCCTCACAGATCACACTTAGGTTTGGCCAGCTCTGTACCCAATGTGCTCCTAGGCAGGCATATGGAGACAAATGAGGAGCCAACGTGGCTATCCTCTCCTATCTCTAGCCTCTCTCCTAGGAAAACATCCAAGCACGTGAGCAAATAGGGTAGATGCTGATACTTGCTTGATGAAGCTTAGGGATTCCTTAAGTTTCAAAACTAAAAAAAAATTTTAAAGTAAATAAAATATCCAATGTCTGGCCTATCAAAATATCATACAAATAATTTTTAGTGACATTTTTATTTATAGTAAAAACCACTATTTTGGATGCCTCTGTAGATAACACTATCAGGGCTGAAGAAAGTGTTTGCTAAACAAACACTGTAACAAGCTACTTAGCATTTCAAGAGCTGATAAAAATATTAGAAGCTCCACTTAAATTTACATGATATTGTTGCTATAATAACTCAAATCTATCCATTGCTGTAAGATCATCAAATGTTTCAAGTTATTTATGCAGTTTTTATAAATAAGATATAAAACAGATCTGTATTTGGGGGTAAAGACTTGGTTTAAATACCACCTCTGGTGTTTACTAATATGGGATCTTATATCAATTACCTCTCCTAGTTTGTCCCCCTCATATATGAAATGGGAATAAAATTTTTTAATTTTTTTAATTTTTAATTTTTTAAATTTTATTTATTTGAGAGAGAGAGAGAGAGAGAGAAAGCATGCACAAGTGGGGGAGGGGCAAAGGGAGGGGCAGGGGGCAGAGAATGAGAAAGAGAGAGAGAGAGAGAGAGAGAGAGAGAGAGAGAATATCCTAAGCAGGCTCCACACTCAGCATGGAGCCTGACACAGGGCTCGATCCCATGACCGTGGGATCATGACCTGAGCCGAAATCAAGTCAGACACTCAACTGACTGAGCCACCCAGGCGCTCCTGAATGGGAATAATATAATTTACTCCAATGGCTTCTGTGCCCAGTAGACTGTATGACCTCACAATAGAACTTTGGTAAGATTTGTTCCCTTTCCCTCTTTCTTTTCTTCCTCCCTAAGTCAGACTGTTGCTTTCTTAAGAAATGGGAAATATTTTTTACTATTTACATTAAATTGGTTTTTGAGAAATACATTTGCCGTATTATACAGATGTGGCTACTGAGGTTCTTTATGAATTTGTCAGAGTGAATCACCCAGAACCAATCAGGGGAAAAACCCAGAATTTGCATTTGGAGCTAAGGGATCTCTCTACCATTGTTTAATGACCAAGCCACACCATTTATCCCATACTATCATGACCCACGCTGCTTCAGTTCCAGGTCACTAACCTTGGGATCTAGGTCATCAAGAACATTTTCCAACTGTTTCAGTTCCTCTTCTGAGAGTTTGCCAAGAAGCTCATCTTCATCGATGTTCTTGTATTTCTCCAGCTCTTTTTGAAAAGGGAGTGCCATGGTTTCTTATATGCCCTTCTCATGGGTCATGAACATTTAAACAGACCAGCTTCCCAGGACTTCAGAATACTACAAATAAGAAAGAGACACTGTTATTTTATTCCATGAACTGGACTTATTGACAGGAGACAGGGCTCTGCTATCTGCCAACGGAGTCTTTATTGGACAAATAATTCAAAGAAAAGGTAATATCACCTCCCTCCGCAGAGCAACCGGACAGCTTACAAAGGGTTTTCATATGCATTCTTTCACTTATTTAGATCTTTCCAAGCAGTCCAGAAAGGAATCCTGGACAGATATTAATATCCCATTTTACAGATGAAGATTCTGAGGCAAAGGTGGCTAAGTGCCTTGCTCGAGGCTCCAGAGCTGGCATGTGCCAGGCGTCCTGGTTCCCAGTGGAGTAGAGAGCCTTTCTACCACACTACTCTGCCTCCTCCAGCTTTCCATAGAAAACAGTGAAAAACAATGCACGAATTGTAAAGCTGTTGTAAGAAGCATACTTGTGTCTTTTCAGGGAGAGAGTGATGTGAGGAATACAAAATGGGGCTCATTCAGGAAAGAGTCTGGAATGTCCGTGTGAGAAAGCATTGTTCATTAACTCCCTGCAATTCATCTAAGTAAGATTCTAAAATCCTGACTACATACTCTCTCCATGTTTCTCTTTTCTTCTTCCCTCCTCTTCTGTTCTCTTTCTAGTCCCACAGTCCCATTTCCTTTTTTTTTTTTTTTAAGTAGGCTTCACTTCCAGTGCAGAGCCCAACATGGGCTTGAACTCACAACCCTGAGATCAAGAACTAAGCTGAAATCAAGAGTCTGATGCTTAACTGACTGAGCCACCCAGCAGCCCCTAGTCCCATTTCCTTTTTGTTTCCTTAGTCATGCTCCCTATCTCGTTATACCTCTAGTCCATTCTCCTTCCAACCCACTCTTTTATACCACCTCACTCCTAAACTTTCACTCAAAATAAAATTTTACTCAATCCCGTCTTTCCTGCAGAGGATTTTTCATCTCTCCTCTAGAAAGATAATATTGCATTTAGGAAATAGCAAGGTACTTACTTAGCTGATTGTGTTTCTCCTTAGGCAGTATTAACCTCAATCAGATCTTTCAAGGCAATTAATATTTGCTGTATGCCTACCATTTGTCAGGCACGGGTCTAGAAAGCAGCAACACAAAGATAAACAAGATGTGATCCTTCAAGAAGATCACAGCTCAGTGAGACACCCGCATAGAGATAACACCACTTGATAAGTGTTGTAACAGAAGGATTAAATAGGTTTAAAAACACAAGAGGGAGGCACCTGGGTGGTTTAGTCGGTTGAACATCTGACTTTGGTTCAGGTCATGATCTTGCAGCTCGTGAGTTGGAGCCCCATGTTGGGCTCTGTAATGCCAGCACAGAGCCCAGAGCCTGCTTTGGATTCTGTGTCTCCATCTCTCTCTGCTCCTCCCCTGCTCACTCTCTCTTTCTCTTTCTCTCAAAAATAAATAAACATTAAAAAAAAAATTAAAAACACAAGAGGAAGTAATCATCAGGTAAGAGAAGTGGAGAGTTGAGGGGAAACTGTGAAAAAGGGGTTGCATTTGAGCCCTGAAGAAAAAGACCATAGATGGGTGTGGGTGGGGAAGGATTATTCCAGAGAAAAGAGCAGCATAAACAAAGGCACAAAGATAAGAAGGTAGGTGGTATGTTGGTGAAGGGTTGATGTGCTATGGGGAGAGGAAGGAAATAAAGGCAAGACAGGGACACTTGGGCAGGGCCTTCCCTACGAGTCTTGCCAAGGACGTTGGGCTTTATTCTGTCGGAGATGGGGAGCCACCACACATTTTTATTTTTATTATTTTTTTTTATTTAAAAAATGTTTATATTTGAGAGAGAGAGAGAGAGAGAACATGAGGGGGTAGGGGCAGAAGGAGAGGGGGTGAGAGAATACCAAGCAGGCTCTGCACTGTCAGCATGGTGCACTCAGGGCTCAAACTCACGGACCGTGAAATCATAACCTGAGCCAAAATCAAGAGTTGGATGCTCAACTGACTGAGCCACCCAGGCACCCCTCCACCACAAATTTTTAAAGTAAAGGAATGATCTGAGAAGTGCTGTTTTTTTATAGAAAGTAATTCAAAAGGTAAGAATGAAGAATGGGTTGGCATGGGAAGAGACTGGGTGAAAGTGAGCCACTAAAGGGCTATTAGAATGTTGCTCCCCTCTCTTATTAATTCAACTGCTCACCACATTCAAGTTTGTGGTTTTCTACTTGGGTGTCTTTTCCATATACAACATAACTCTCTCATTAGCCAGATTTTTTTTTTTTTTTTTTTTTTTTTTTTTTTTTTTTGAGAGAAAGAGAGAGCACGGGAGAGCACAGGCACTGTGCCAGTAGGGGCAGAGGGAGAGGGAGAGAGACAGAATCTTAAGCGGGTTCCACGCCCAATGCAGAGACCAATGTGGGGCTTGATCTCATGACTCTGAAATTAAGAGTCAGACACTTAACCGACTGAGCCACCCAGACGTCCCTAGCCAGACTTCTTTTAAGCTTCCATTGCTATAGTCCAGTGAAACAAACAAACAAAACCCTCCCGCAAAAACTATCCCACTAAAGTCAGAGAACAATTGGATCATATGCACTTTGTTCTGGTCTCTGCAACCGCTTATTTATCATGTGACACTGGGCATAGATCTAAATCTGCCAGGGCCTTAACCATCAAATGAACTGGTTGAACAATCCTACTTAAAGTTACACAGTTTTCCACATTTAACATTCTGAAATTGAGATGTGTTTTACAATGGATGATCCTACAATTACTGTTGGCCCAGCAGCAGTCAAGATGTACTTGACATTGCCTACGAATGCATAAATATCAAAAGCACCAGCTTCAAAACTAGAAGAATGGGTGTCAGGGATTTGGAAAAAAAAATCCGCAGGGCTTTAAAAAATAGTACACCACTCTTTTTAAATCTAATGGAGAAGGAGTGAGAGAGGTGGTGACTCAGGCATGTTT
The DNA here is from genome assembly GCF_046562875.1 of Panthera onca. Classification (NCBI taxonomy): domain Eukaryota; kingdom Metazoa; phylum Chordata; class Mammalia; order Carnivora; family Felidae; genus Panthera; species Panthera onca. Next base: position 52,338,918 of record NC_138344.1, read on the forward strand.
AGCAACCCTCCCAAAGGAAGGCCCAGGTTAAGCTAGCTCTACATAATTACAGAGCAGGGTTAAGGACCCAGCATTAATGCCTTTTAGTTCTTTTATAGGTTTTTTAAAAAATTACCACTCTTGGGGCGCCTGGGTGGCTCAGTCGGTTAAGCGTCCGACTTCAGCTCAGGTCACGATCTCGAGGTCCGTGAGTTCGAGCCCCGCGTCACGGGGCTCTGGGCTCTGGGCTGATGGCTCTGGGCTCTGGGCTGATGGCTCAGAGCCTGGAGCCTGTTTTGGATTCTGTGTCTCCCTCTCTCTCTGCCCCTCCCCCGTTCATGCTCTGTCTCTGTCTGTCTCAAAAATAAATAAACATTAAAAAATTAAAAAAAAAATTACCACTCTTTTTTTTTTTTAAGTTTATTTATCCATCCTGAGAGAATGCATAAGTGGGGGAGGGGCAGAGAGCGAGGGGAAGAAAGAGAGAATCTCAAGCAGGTTCCACACTGACAGCTGCTCAGAGCCCAATGTGGGGATCGAACTCACAAACCGTGAGGTCATAACCTGAGCCGCAGTAGGCTGCTTAGCTGCCTGAGCGCCCCAAAACAATTACTACTCTAAATGGCACAGAGGAGATACTGTGTGGAAAAAAACCAGACATTAATGGCTGAATCAAAAAGTGGCCCAAAGGTTGAACTCTAAAGGTGAAGAACTTTTAAGAATACTAACCAATTCGTTTCACTTGCACTTTCCCTTTTTATGCCCAGGGTGATCTATAACTTAAAAAATGTATTCATAGAAGCTTTATTTCAAACCAAAAGCTGTAAATAAACTGAATGATCATTCGTAGGTCAATGCATAAACAAATCATGGTATATCTACATAATGGAATCTATCAGAAGTAAAAAGGAATGAACTACTGAAACACACTAGAACGTGGAGGAACATCAAAATAATTATGCTGAATGAAAGAAGCCAGACCCAAAAGAATGCATATGGTATGACTCCACTTACTAAAATGCTAGAGAGTGTAAACTAATCTATATGACAGAAAACTAAATTAATAGCTGCTTGGGAATGGAAGAGAGAGAGGTAGCAAGGGGCAGAGGAGAGGATCCGGAAGGGGTATGAGGAAAATTTTGAGCTATACATATGTTTGTTCACTACCTTGATTGTGGTGATGGTTTCACAGGTGCATGCATGTTAAAACTTAGCAAACTGCACACTTTAAATATATGCAATTTGTTATATGTAAATTAAAAGATGTCAAAAAAGTCTATGTGTAAGTCTAAAGCTGCTCTTTCAATAAAGCCAAAATTATACTTTTAAGAAAATGCATCATATTTTAATTGACAGCATTTTTTCCCTTAGTGGTACACAAAATATTGATGTTTTACAGTCAGTGGTATCTTAGAGCTGATAAGATTCTATTTGTTTCTATTCCAGGATTCTACAACTATCCTCCCAATTTCACATCTTCCTGTGAAACTGACTTGCTCTCCTGATTTTCTAGATCATACCATTAATCTATCAGTCATTCACATTAAAAACTTGGACCACCCTCAGATTCTTCCCCGCCTTTTTTTAATGTTTATTTACGAGAGAGAGAGAGAGAGAGAGGGAGGGAGAGAGAGAGGGAGGGAGGGAGGGGAGGGGAGGGGCAGAGAGAGGGGGAGACACAGAATCTGAAGCAGGCTCCAGGTTCTGAGCTGTCAGCACAGAGCCCGACACAGGGCTCAAACTCACAAACCGTGAGATCATGACCGGAGCCAAAGTCAGACACTTAACTGACTGAGCCACCCAGGCGCCTGTCTCCCCCTTCTTTTCATGTCCACTTGGTTAGCATCTCCTGTAGACTCTTACTGCAACAGAACTTTTCACACCACACTTTCCTATCACTCTTGTTTTGGACCTTTGTCCTTTGGGCCTGGATTACTCTAATCACATCTTGAAAGGTTTCTGTTCTTCCTTCTAAGCCACCAGCACACCACAATCAGATCATCTTTCTTCACACTGCTAACAAGCCACTTCTCTGGGCAAGGACTTAACAATGGCCCCCTCTTGTCTACAGAATGAAAATTCAGACGGTCTAGCATCCAAAACTCCCATAATTTGGCTTCATATGCACTTTCTGTTTTCTGTCTTCATTACTTTCTCCAGGGAGTTACTCTACTCCAGCCAAAAAGGCTTATTTGCTCTCTGTGATAGGCAGAATAATGACACCCTACAGATGTCCAGATGCTAATCCTCAGGACCAAGAATATGTTACTTTACATGGCAAAAGGGACCATGTGGGTTAAATCAAGGATCTTAAAATAGGGAGATTATCCTGGATTATCTGGGTGAGCCCAATGTAATCACAGGGGCTCTTAAAAGATGGAAAAGGAAAGCAGAAGAGCCAGAGAAGACATGATGATAGAAGCAGAGGGTCAGAGTGATGCTGGCTTTGAAGAGAGAGGAAGGGGGTGAAAGCCAAGAAATGTGACTGCCCTCTAGGAGCTGGGAAAGGCAAGGAAATGGATTATTTTCTAGAGCTTTCAGAAAAGAGTGCAGACCTGCTGACACCTTGATGTTAGCCCAGCGAAACCTGTTTTGGATTTCCAACCTCCAAAACTGTAACATACTAAATTCTTGTTGTTTTAAGCCACTGAATTTGTGACAGCAGCAATAGGAAGCTAATACACTTTCTTACCCACACATTTCCATTTTTCAAGATAATTGTTTGAGTATCTTGTTTGCCCCTCCACATCCACTCTCCACCTTGCTCTGTGCCCCAGGAATATAATGTATTTACTGCGTGAATGGGCTCTCTTGCTCTCTGGTTTATGTTTGGCCAACAGGAGGCTCTACAAAGAAACCAGAGAGCAGGGAACAAGGAGGTTGGTCCAGAAGGTCCTCTCTATACACAGCTGCTCTCTCATCCAGCTGACTTCAGGCCTGGGAGTGGTGAAGGGTCCCTGTTGTGACTAGTGCCAGATTTCTGTCTTACTGAATTCCCTAAACCCACTCTGCGTCTTTGTAAATAGCCTCTTTATTAAAACTTCTTCAAACTGTTCATTTGAGTGTGTCCTCTGTTTCTTGTTGAAACCTTGGCTGATACAGTAATATTCCTTGGAATGCCCTGCTCTATGCTCATGGCCTATCCATGTGCTCTGCTTTTGAGACCTGGCTCAAATCCCAGCTCTGCAGGACCACAGAATGTCAGAGCTGCCTGAAGCCTTAAAGAGCATCCAGTCCAGCAACATAGATGGTTTTTCTCCTACTTCCCTGGTCACTCCGTCTTGGTCTCTTTTGGCAATTCCTTTTCCTCCATCTTAACTACTAGCATATTCAGGTCCTGTTTTAGAACTTCTCTCCTACGAATCTCCCTGAGGGAACTCAACACCTCCAAAGTTTTAACTATAATCCATATCTTAAAGACCCCCAAATCCATATATTTGTCCTAGACTTTGTTCCTGAGGCCTAGGTCCAAATATTTCCAACTGCCAAGCCAACATCTTTCCTTGGCTGTCTCAAGCACCTCTGAGTACTCTCATCATTTGTCCTACCAAACAGCTTCTCCTCCTCTAGAATTTCCAGTTGGTGCCAAGAAACTAGGGAGCCATCTTTGACACTTTCTTTTTCTTGTCTTCTCCCCACCCATCCATCACCAAACCCTGTCCTTACCTGAACATGTTAGAATCCACCTATTTCACTTGTCTGCCCTGCCACATCCAGTCTTAACCCTTTGATCCTTTCTCCATACAAATGATATTTTTAAAAAACTCTGCCTTATTGCTTAAAATTCTCCAATGGCTTCCCACTGCCTTGTGAATAAGGATCAAATTCAGAGTCTGGCCTCTGTCATCCTCATCAGCCTCATCCTGCACTGCACTCCCCATCCCCTCCTGGCTCCAGCCTCCTGGACTACCTCCAATTCCTGGATCATGCCTTATGTTGCTCCCTCTGCTCAGAGCACTAGTTACCCCACCCCACTCTCAGTTAAATGCTGTCTTGTTCATCTTCTCGCCTCATGTAAGCTTCAATTTCTCCAGAAGGCCTTGTTCAGACACCAAGACAAGGTCGGGGTCACTTCCCTCTCCCATGGCATACACCCTTGATCACAGCTCTCCTTGACTTCATTACCACTGCTTGTTTTACCTCTGTCTTCCTTGCTAATCTCTGTGAGGGTGGGAACTATACCAGTTTTGTTCAGTGTTATAATCCTGGCTCTCAACACAAGTCTTGACCCAGAGTAGGCATCCAACAAATGCAAATGAAGGAAGTGAGCTCAGAGAGGTGAAGTGACCCACTGGTCCAGAGTTCATTCCACTGCATGCCTCTACTCAGTGCCATGGAACTTTCTGAGACCACCTAAGACCACTGGAATCACTCCTCTTCCTAAATTCACACTATGTCACCAATTTGGTATTCATCCCTTGCTCTCTCATTATCTTTTCATGTTTGTCACATATATGGTTTTCTCTCCAACTCTTACCACAAACTCCCAGAGGACAGGGACAACATCATAATTCTTTATATTCTTAGGCTTCTCAAGCTCAGGTTTGTATATTCATTTAACAAATAAGTACTGAACGCTAACCTTTTTCAGATACCGCTGGGACAAGAGCACTGAACAAAACAAATGATATCCTGTGCTCCAACCAAGCTCACAGTTTGGCAGGGCAAGATATGTTAATTAATTAGCTACAGTAACGTGTTAATACAATAGAATGGTACCCTTAAAACAAACCGCATACACTGCATTTAATGAAGGGGTATCAAAGCCAGAAGAGAGAAAAAATAGTGCATCCTCCTGGAGCACAACTTTGACTTAAAGATCTGGGGGGAAAGCTAGTTACTATCATTTAATAAAACACATAGGCATACTGCGGAGAAGAATGCAGGATTCACAGAATTGTAAAAGGCAAGTTGCAGATCTCTGGCTCATGAATGGCTGGCCTGCTTCAGCTCTGGCCTGGGCCCCACAAAGGCTCACATCTGGTCACTCCTCCCGTTGGCGATGCCACAGTGGAAAGTCTGCAAAGCGCTGCTTCAGCCTCCCCTCCGACACAGCGTCTGTCCCATGGCAAGCACTCCACGTGCAACAAGATAACGAATGTACACGCTGGAATGAAGCGAGTGCCAAGCAAGGCTTCCCAGAGTCCAGGTGGGCACGCACACCAAGTCAGTTAGGAAAACGGAAAACGGAGGAAGGACTAGAGCTGAAGGACAAATGACCTGGGTCTCCCAATCACTCTTCTATTACCCAAAGACACAAGCCCTGGGGAGGAAAACAAGGAGTGTGGCTTTCTTTGCTTCTTTGTCCACTACCTTATTTGTACAACAGCGGTATGAGAGGAAAAGCAGATACCACACCAAGCGCCCAGCCTCTGGCCCTGCCTACACACAAAGACTTGGAGCCAAAGCCAAAACAAGCAGTCCGATTTATTAAACCCCGTCCAAACCAAAGGCGAATTTTTACAAAAGACTACACAAAAAAATACTCTCAAAAACACAGTGAAAAGTTTTTAAATGGGCAAAACTGTGCCGTTAAGTTACTTTGGAGTATACATCTCTAGGAAGGCTCATAGAAAGGACAGATGCCGCACTGGGAGAGGAGGGGGCCAGGGAGGGGGCTGGAGAAGGGGGACTCAGGCTTCAACTATACTGGTGATGATTTATTCCCAAGTAGGGGTGGGGAAGTGAGAAGTTGCTATTCTTTATTATAAATCTTCAATATTTCATAATAGTTTAAAAATAACCAGTGAACCAACATGCACAAGGGTCAAATCTACATTTTCTGACAGTAAATTAGAACAAAATCGGCCTATCAATGTATCTTCCAACAAGACATGAGTTATTCCTATATATTTAATTCCTTTCTAGCTGTAGGCAAATGCAAAAATGTGTACAAAACACATAGTCTGTGGGCACCTGGGTGGCTCAGTCAGTTAAGTGTCCGACTTCAGCTTGGGTCATAATCTCACAGTTTGTGGGTTGACGCCCCTCGTCTGGGCTCTGTGCTGACAGCTTAGAGCTTGGAGCCTGCTTCGGATTCTGTGTCTCCCTCTCTCTGCCCCTTGCCCACTCACGCTCTATCTCTGTCTCTCTCTCAAAAATAAATATTTTTCTTTAAAAAAAGCAATAACCACATAGCTTGTGTTTTAAAATCTAGCTATTTGAAGATGGCCCAGTCATGTCTATTTCTCTTTTCCTTCTTTTTCTTTCTTTCTTTTCTTTCTTTCTTAACAAGCAAATGGCTCCTGTCATATTCTGGGAAATACTTTCAGGGGATGAAGGACAGAGAATGCGGTAGGATGCGGAGGAATTTCAGGCAAAAAATAGACAAGGCAATTGAAGGGAACAAGCTGAAAGGGGAATGAGAAACAGATCTCACCAGACTGAAGACTTTGTCTCTGAGACTACGTGTTGTTAACTTCCCAAACTTGTCACACAAAATTTCCCATAGCTCAAATTGTGCTTGAAAACAGTCTCCTTTTAAGACCATGTGCCTACCGGTGAGCTACCCCCCTCCAGGTTCATAAGTCTTAAAGCAAGGGCCTTGGAGTCAACCAGCCCTGGGTGTGATGGCTACAGGTCTGTGTGCAAGAGAAGCTTTTCCAAGCCTCTGTTCTTTCCTCTGCAAGACAGGCAAAGAATAGTACTTATTTCAGAAGGTGGAGGTGACACTTAATAGGATAATGTGCGTAGCAGGCACGGTGCCTAGCACATGCAAGCCCTCAGTCAAAGCCATTTCATTTTTGCCCTTGGTCTGGGAATAGTCTTTTATTTGGGGTATTTGTTCCCTTTGTTATCTTTGTCAGGATCTGTTAAATATAGAGAGGCAGCAGCTTCTAAGAGTTCCAGGTCAGCGTTGCCAGGTGTAGCAAGCCACCATGTATAGCCTGGCCAAAGAAGGAGATAGGTTTCCACATGGGCAGACAGCGGCCAAGAAGCTTCCTGGCTGGGGCAGAAGCTCTTTAACATGGAAGTTTTAGACTCTTTGCCACACTGCTACCTGGTTTGTAATTCTCTTGGCAGGTCCTGCTTCCTGCTGCTGCCTTATCCCTTTGGCCCGATTCTGTTTTCTAAGGAGCTTCTATTTCCTGACTTCTTGCACTGCACTTGGTTATATGTGCCTTTTTAGTTTTTAACTGCCTATTGGTTCTGGCCATATTCCCTTGCCTTGCCTTCAGGAATTAATGGCTTCTCACTTCCTGACTGACACTATGGGTTCTCTACTTTCTGTCTTTTGATTCACATGCCCTCCCAGCTTCTGCCTGCTTATGTAGTCTTTGACCTATTTTGTCTCTTACTCTGGCATCTGTATTCCAGCTAGGTTTTGATCAATGTTTTGTTATGACTTATAGGTACTATGTGCACCTCGACTCGTGACTGCTTATTAATATGATATGCAAAATAATTAGCAAAAGGTATGGAATGAGCACTGCCCAGTCAGAATGGTTGTCATTTCTAAATATCAGGGATGGCTGTCCCTGTACATACTGGCTGAACAGCAGCCCAGCTTACTAGACTCTAGACGCCTTCAACTGTCCTGATGAGAGGCCTCTCAGGGCCGGTGCCTCATATTTGCTCCCTACTCAACTCCAGGCTTGGCACAGCTGGCCTTGTACCCTGTTTCATGAGCTCCTATTACCCACCGTCCTAGAGCTGACCTTCTCATTAGCACTCTACCCAGCTTTCAATAGGGGAAACCTGGCAACCTACTTAAAGACATGGGGTAGCCTTGAGGCCAGAACAGGAGGGCAAAACATAAACGTAGAAGTATGTATATTCCAGGTATAGCAAAAGTATCTTTGCAGCAAAAGGCTCTGTATAAAATTGTGTTGTTTCTTAAGAGTTAATTCTGTTTTCCTGCATGGACGACAGGAAGTCTCTTCTGCACATGCCTTCTATGAGACTCTTTGAACCACTCACTTATGGTCTATAAGAAACAATTTGGTTGTATGTAATTTACCAATAAAGGGAATGAGAGGAAACCCTCTCATTTGACAGAACAACTTCTGTTCTATCAAAAGTCTGGATCTGTTCTTTCCTCAACACTCCCCTAACTCAAAATAAAAACAACCCCTGGAACTTCCTTCTATACGGACACAAATCTTGAATGTAGAGAGGAAAGAACGGTGCTTTCAGGATGGTTCTTGAGTAGGGCTAGCATTTCAAAGGTTTGGGAATTATCAATACTTTGAGGTTGGAGTTAGGGGATGTAGTATCATCAGAATAAATGATTGATAGGAACCAAGAAAAACCAAAAAAGGGGACTTCCCCTGAGCCTATGCACACCTCCAACAGGATTTTAATCTTGGAAACTCAAAGCCACGGATTCACTGCGGCTAGGTATCACTAACCGCACAGTTCCCCACAATCCTTTCTCTTTATTGACTTTCTAATTTTATTAATCTCTCCCACTTTTTTAATTTAAAAAGTTCAAACTTACAGAAAGTATAAAAGAACAGTATAATAAATACCAGGATACCATTTTCTTAGATGCACTGCCATCATTTTGCTACACTCCTGAGCTTCCTCCCTCACCCTTACACTTTTCACTTTTTGCCCTTGAATTAGCTCAAAGTTGCACATTTCCTCTGATACCTGTACTTCAAACAACTAAGGACAGTGTCTTACATAACCATAGTACCACTACTGCACCTAAGAAAATGAAAAGTAATTCCATAATATTATTTAATATGCAGCCCATGTTAAGTTAAAATTCTTCCAGTTGTCTCCAAGTCATCTTTTATAGCTTTTTTTTTTTTCTGATCTAGGATCCAAAGTTCACAAATGTCAAGTGGTTGTTACATCACTTGAGTATTGTAATCTGCAATACTCCCTGTTCTCCCAACAGTCACTTTTCCAGTCTTTATGGAACACCGCATAGGTGAAATCATGACGTTATTGCATCCCCACGGGAGACTCATAATAGGTGCTGGTGTGCTTGAGCACTAGGCTGAGGTGGTAACCTCCTCATTTTTCCATTGGATGGCCACTGTTTCTCTAGGTAATTTGTGGTGAGATAATCCTATTCTCTAACAACCTCTCAAAGGTTCTGAACCCCTGGACGAGTCCTTGCCTGAATCAGTTATGGAAGAGTTTGCACAGCGCTGGTTTTCTGGTTCTCTTATTCCCTTTGTTGTGTATTATTCAAACAATGACCCATCAGTCCTTGTCCTCTCTTTCCTCAGTGTTTTTGCTCTCTGGTTACTTCTTACTGGGGCTTCCCCCCCCCCCCCCCCACCTCCTTGTTGACCACATTTAACCAGCCTTGCAAGACCTTCTCCCTTTACCCGCAGATCTCATGACTTCGTCTTCAGCAAATTAAAAACAAAAGCAAAGAAACACAAGTTGCCTACCAATTTACAGTAATTTACAAACATTAAAGTGGCTGTGATACATATTTATTGGGTTCGACTGAAGAGAGTAGAGAGAGGAAATCAGTTTTATTATTTTTTTTAAATTGGATTCCTAAGCCCTGAAAAAAAATCTTTCCTCTTCACTAGGGTAAAGTCACTTGTTCTGTCACAATCAGGCTTTTTGTAATGGTGTTGAACAGAAGCGACCTCATCCCTTCAGTTCCCTCATAGGAGCATCTAGGAAGAACAGATGTTTGGAAATGATGGGCCCAAACGCCCCATTTTACACGGAGAAAGAGACTCAGAGAGGTGAAGGGGCTTGCTCAGCTCCTTAATGGTACAGCTAGGACAGGAACCCAGATTAAAAAATACCTCCTGCGATGTTCTTTTTCATTCCCTTCCCAAGTGCCTTGTGATTCGGCCGTTTAATGGGTAAGATGAAGCCGCTGCATTCACGGCCTCCTTCATTGCTAATTTGCATTTTGCCTGCATCACCTTCCCACCTTTGAATGCTTTAAGTAAAAATTCCCATTAGAAGCCTTTTATTAATATTATTATTTTAAAATCAATCTTCCTTTCTGCAGATCAGCAGGGAAAATTTAGGAAGACTCAGGGAGCACATGCTATCACTACTTTAACCAGGAAAAAAAAATGAAGGTCTTGAGGACCTGCAGCATCAGGCCGCTCCGATTGCCGCTTTCTCGGAGGCTGAAACGCCCGGCGGGTGACAGCTCCAGGGATCTTAAAAAAAGATGCCAGCTAGAATCCACCCTTCCCCATCTCCCGCTTTAACGATGCAGTGACAGGCACAACGCTCCAGGAGCTTGTCTAACGTTCACCGGAGAGAAGAAAGTGGGGAACAAAGCCCAGCTTGGAAAAACCCAGCCCCGCAGCGCGAAGACGCGAGACCGCGCCCTCACTGCAGCGGCCCGCCGGGCTGCCGAGGCTGCGGAGCCGCAGTGCGGAGCGTGGGACCCACACCCCGGCGGGCGCCTCCGGCCCGCGCCGCCCCGCACTACCCGCCCGGCCGCGGAGGCTAGAAGCGGCCCGGGTTCCGCGCGCCCGCCCAGCCGAGCGCGGACGCAGCAGAGCATCCTCAAGCCCCGCGGGGAGGGCGCGGCCGCCCACGCGCTGTGGGCCGGGGTCTGCAGACCACGCCTGGCCCCGGCCGGCTCTCACCCCCGCAGCGCGCTCACCCTTCCGTGCGCCCATCCCGGAGCCGGCGGTGCGGGCCGTAAGTCCGTCTGCCCCGAGGTAGCGGGGCCGACCGTGCAGGGGCGGCGCCGTGGCCCGGGCGAGCGCGGCGATCAACAGGCGGCTCCCGGCCGGGCGCAGCGCTGGGGCGCGCGGCGGCAGCGGAGCAGCCTGGGAAGCGTAGTTCGAGGCGGCGCGCCGCGGCCGCGCGGAGGCGGGACCCCCTGCCGGGTCCTCCCCTGCAGGTGTCCTCTCCCGGAATCTATGTCCGGAACCCGTCCCAGCTCCGCAGGCGCCGAGGACCTCAGCCTTGGGAGAAAGCTGTGCAGCCTCTTTTGAGAAGCTCGGGGCTACGGATAGGGTGGGTGGCAAAGGCTTTTCAAGCCTGTGAGGAGCAGTTGGGTGAGTGAGCATCTTTACGCGAAAGCATGAGTTTTTACAGGCTTTACTGGGGCCTAGGGCGGGGACCCGGGAAGGAGGAGTAGCTAGGGTAGATGCCTGCAGGGACGGCTTAAGGTAAGACAGGTGGGGTTTAGCAAGGCTGATTTAAAGTTTTGGGGTTAGGTTGTTGGAGAGCCCATGCAGGCGCAGTGGCTTTTACTAGATGTGAAACTAGAAACTCTGCCTATCGAGTCTTGGCAACCTCATCTGTAAAATAGGCTTAAAACCTAAACAGGTATTGTGAGGACTAAACCCATATTAGGTGCGTGTACGATAGCACCTCTGTTAGGCACTTACCACACCCGTAATAAAGGTCCCTTCCTTGGGGGTTACAGGGGTTCCCGGGCACACTTCTTGCCTGGAAAGTCCTACCTACAATACTAAGTTAAAAACAGGTGAGCCTCATTGGGCTGGGTAAATGTTAAAACCCGCTCAGCTTGTTATTGTCAGCCTTTTAGCCCGTTAACTTCCTCCCGGAACGTACTGAAAAGTGCTGTCTGCCAGGTTCTCGGGCGCTACAAAGATAGAGAAAATACAGTCTTGTCTCTGAAGCATGAAAGTCGGGTGGGGTGGGGTGACATAGGACAAAGACAGAAATTACTCAAATATATGGCATAATGGGGTTATCTTCCAGAAGCTTTCTCTACTTAGATGTGCTGTCTCTCCTTTTTGAATGCTTTTTGCATACTTCTACTGCAACTCTTGTATATAGCGTTTATCTCAACTGTAAAAGTATGTTGAGTTTTGTAAGTGGCTGCTATGCAGTATTTTACATTATGATGAGATTTGCATCTTAGGGATGTGGTGGAAGGGAAATAAACCAAAGGGATGGATGCAGCATTGCTGGTGTAATCTGCCTGAAATAGGCAAAGGGTGAATCGAGGTGAAACAGCATCATGATCTAGCATGACTTGTGCAGTTATCATGTGGAAAAAAGAAAAAACCAAACCCCCCCCCAAAACAAAAAACCCCAAAACCAAACCACCAAAAAACAAAACCACAGAGGAAATTCCATATTTGAAAATAATAACACAACTTTGCATTTGTGAAAATACTTCCCTACTCAATGTTCTTACTTGATTTTGGCAACAATCTGTGAGATACAGAATGAGGATTTTCCCCCGATTTCTTAGAGGCACAGAGAAGTGATATGACTTACTCAAGGTCACCTGGTAGATCATTAAGCCTATCTTCTCTCCTTCCACCCTGCCCCCGAAGAGGGTTAGCCCTGTCTTTCCTTTGTACATTTCAAAATAGGGCCATGCCTTCCTCCAGAAGGTGGGCTGAATCAGAAAACAAAGTTAATTCTCTAAGGCTCTTGGAACTAGCATGATGAACATTGGCATACAGGGGATACTGACTGAGAGACCAGTGGGATTTCCACTATCAACTAATGGACTAATGGACTGCCTCCTCACCAGAATGACACATCTGATCTGGAAAGAGTGAAATGAAATGGAGGCATGACCAAATCAGCTGAAATCATGTTCCCAAGTTTTCTTGTCATTTGTTATTCCACATATCCTATGTGACATGATATCTTTGACTTTTTTATGTTGTGCATTTATCATAAGTCATAGCCTCTGTTAAATAAGAACAGGACTACTTACAGATCAAGCCAACAGTTTCCCCAGAGAAAGTTGATGATAGGCATAAGCTGAAAATAATAAAACAGTTTTATTCAGACTGGAAGAAACAGTAGAAAAGGTTCTATATATGAAAGATACTCAGTGATGTACCATCTTTCTTTTTTGGTTTCTTGTGGTCTGCGTGTGATAAAATGAATGGAGCATTACTTCAGATGACGACTGTGACAGGAAGCAGGCATAGGAATGGTTTCTTAAGTTAAAGTCATAGTTGGCAGCCAAAGCAAAGATATTAGAGCTCTGTGACAGTCCCAGAGCCATGCACCAGCTCCAGGAGGATGCTGACACCAAATTAAAGACAGTAAGTTGTGAAAAAGAACTTCTAATCAATCTCTGTACCATGAGGGCTAGAAGCTAGTAGATGTTAATGGGTGGGGCAGAAAGGTACAACAATGAACCTTTCTATTTTTAATGTTGAAACTTAATGGAAAGATATGATCAGTTCTAGTTTGTTTAGTTCTTTAAATCTAATATCTACATCTAAAACTTTTTAAGGGAAAAATGGATGTCAGTCATACCTATGACTTATCAGCTGAAACCCATCATCATTTTTGGACCATATCTTGTAGGTTTAACTTTCAACTTGCTTTTTAGAAAATGCAAATGTAAAATTGAAACAGGTAGAGCTGGAAGGGACCTTACATATAATCTTATCTAATGTTTTTGTGTAGGTGAGGAAGCTGATATGTCAACAGTAAATGTCACTTGACACAAAGTAAAAAAATGTGGCAGTTATAATGAAATATTTTCATTATTCACAATGCAATATGTAGTATACCTCATTAGGAACATATAGCAGATACTCAACATCCATTCACGTCTCTTCCTTCTTTACAGAAGTCTGTATAGGTGTGTTTACCTATTAGGGAAGGTGACCCTATTACCATCTCAGAGGTACACTCCTAAACTATCATGGGCAAGATCCTTTTGACTGGCCAGTGAGAGGTTGGGGTGGGCATGCAAACCAGTTCTGGTATGTGAGACCTGAGGAGAGGTCTGTGAAAGCCTTCTGGGAAAGATTTTCTTGCTCTTCAACAGAGACATACAGGGAAACATGCCACCATCTCCACTGATGTTGTTGCATCTGGCCGTGTTATCTGAAAGTGGCCCTTTAGGAAGCCAGCACACCGATGATGGCACAGTAAAGAGTCAGAATGACCCTGGGTCTGTGATGTTGTTGTTTAGTCAGTAAATCAATCAGAACTGGTGCTGCCCCGCTTGTAGATTTCTTGTTATATGAGATAATATCCGTATTGATGAGTCAGTTTGAGATGGATTTTTCTGTTACTTCAAGCTGAAACCATCCTACATGTTACAAATGAAAGGTAAAAGTGAATTCTTTGAATGGACTGAAGGTCTGCTTCTCAGAGTTAATAAAAGCAAACAACAACTACAGCCGCAGGCAAAAGATGGGGATATTATCACATAATGGATAGAAGTATGGGTTATAACATGAGACAGACCTGGGTTTGAACCCAAATATTTACTGCCTGGTTGACTGTGATCAATTTTTTTAAACCTCTCTAAGCTTCATTTTCTTTATCTCTAGACTGGGGACAATAATACATACCACACTAGGTTGTTATACAGATTAAATAGGGTAATTTGTGTCAAGGATGCTACAAAGGACATGGTGCTTAGTAAGCACTGCAGGAGTGGCAACTATGTTGATGCACTATGAATTAATTCACATTTATAGTGTACCTGGCAGCAGGCATCTAGAAGTGAATCACTATATAATAGTGACCATGTTAAATGACATCACAGGAATGCAATCAGCAAAATCCAGAATGTGGGAAACTCTACACGACAACCCACTTCTTCAATAATTGCAAGAAAAATAAAAGAGGGAGAGTTTATGGATACACAGAAACATAAGAGACAAATAATGAAATACAATGCGTGGTACATCTTGATTTGCACAAAGCAGCTGTCTAAAACATCACATTTATGAGAGAACTGAGGGACATTAGAATATAGGATATTTGATTATATTAAGATATTTTAAATTTTTTAGATGTGATAATGGTACCATATTGTTTTTAAAGAGTCCTTATCTTTTGGAAAGATACTACTGGATATTAGTGAAAAAATACTGAATATTTGAAGAAGAAATAATATCTGGGTACTTTAAAAATAATCCAGTGTGGGAGTGGTAGTAGGGTGGCAGCATCAGGGTATAGATGAAACAAGATTGGCCGTGAGTTGATAATGATTGAAGCTGGGTGATGCACCCATTCTCTCTACATTTTTCAAAACAGCTTCATTGAGATATATTTAATTTATGATAAATTCACCTTTTTAAAGTATACAATTTGATGGTTTTTAGTACATACACAGAGTTAATTATCACCCAATCTGACTTTAGAACATTTTCAAAATCCCCCCCAAAAACCCCATGCACATTAGCTGACATTATTCCCCCTCCCCCCATAATGCCAGACCCTGGAAACTGCTAATCTATTTTGCCTTCTCTGGATTTGCTTGTTCTGGACTTTTCACATAAATGAGATATGTGGTGTTTTGTGACTCCTTCTTTCACTTAGCATAATGGTTTCATGGTTCATCCATGTTGTAACATATACCAGTACCTTATTTTTTTTTATGGCCAAATAACATCCTACTCTATGGATGTGCCACATTTTCTTTATTTGTCAGTTGATGGACATTTAGGTTGATTCCACATTTTGGATATTATGGATAATGCTGCTATGCATATCTGTGTACATTTTGTATAGACATGTTTTCATTTCTCTTGGGTATATACGTATGTATAGAATTGGTAGGTCATGTGGTAAGTTTATTTTTAGCATTTTGAGGAACAGCCAAACTGTTTTCCAAAGCAGCTGAACCATTTGACATTTTTACCAGTAATGTATGAGGGTTCCAATTTCTCCATATCTTTGCCATCACTTGCTAATGTCTGTCTTTTTTGTTTTTATTATAGCCATTCCAGTGAATGTGAAGTAGTAGCCCATTGTGATTTTGATGTGCATTTCTCTAATGACTAATAAGCATTTTTTTTAATGTGCTTATTGGCCATTTTTATATCTCCTTTGGAGATATTTCTATTCAAATCCTTTGCATTTTTTTCCAGGTGTACAACATAGTGATTTGACAATCCTATACATTATGAAATGTTCACCACAAATTTAGTTATCATCTGTTGCCATACAAAGATATTACAATATTATTGACTATATTCCCTATGTTGTACTTTCATCCTGTGACTTACTTATTTTATAACCAGATGCTTGTACCTTGTAATTCTCTTTACCTGTTTCATCTATCCCCTGACACCTCTCTTCTCTGGCAAACATCAGTTCTTTGAATTTATGAGTTTGTTTCTGTTTGTTTTGTGTTTTAGATTTCACATGTGAGTGAGATCATATAGTATTTCTCTTTCTCTGACTTATTTTACTTGTCACACTACTCTCTAGGTCTACCCGTGTTATTGTGAATGGCAAGATTTCATTCTTTTTATGGCTGAGTAATATTCCATTGTGTATATACACCACATCTCCTTTATCCATTCACTATTGATGGATACCTAGGTTGCTTCCATATCTTGACTCATGTAGATAATGCTGCAATAAACATAGGGGTGAATATTATTTTTGAACTAGTATTTTTGTTTCCTTTGAGTAAATACCTAGTAGTGGAATTACTGGATTTTGTGGTATTTCTATTTTTAATTTTTTGAGGAACCTCCATGTACTGTTTTCCATAGAGGCTGCACCAATTTATATTCCCAGCAACAGTGCATAAGTTTTCCCTTTTCTCCACATCCTTGGCAACACTTGTTTTTTCTTGTCTTTTTGATACTAGCCATTCTGACTAGTGTGAGGTGCTCCTTGTGGTTTTGATTTGTCTTTCCCTGATGACTAGTGATGTCTGTCGGTCATCTATATGTCTTCTTTTTTTTTTTTTTAATTTTTTTTAACGTTTATTTATTTTTGAGACAGAGAGAGACAGAGCATGAACGGGGGAGGGTCAGAGAGAGAGAGACACAGAATCCGAAACAGGCTCCAGGCCCTGAGCTGTCAGCACAGAGCCCGACACGGGGCTCGAACTCACGGACCGCGAGATCATGACCTGAGCCGAAGTTGGCTGCTTAACCGACTGAGCCACCCAGGCGCCCCTGTATGTCTTCTTTAGAAAAATGTCTCTTTGGGTCCTCTGCCCATTTTTAAATTGAATTGTTTTTTTAGTGTTGAGTTGTAGAAGTTCTATATGTTCTCTGAATACTAGCTCATTATTGGATATAGCATTTACAAATATCTTCTCCCATTCAGAAAGTTGTGTTTTCATTTTGTTGATGGTTTGCTGTGCAAAAGTTTTTTAGTATGATGTAGTCTCAATTGTTTGTTTTTGCTTTTGTTTGCCTTGCCTAAGGAGATGGATCCAGAAAAATATTGCTAAGGCTAATGTCTGAGAGTTTATTGCCTATTTTTCATATAGGAGTTTTATGGTTTCAGGTCTTAAATTTAGGTCTTTAATCCATTTTGAGTTTATTTTTGAGCATGCTGTAAGAAAGTGGCCCAGTTTTATTCTTTTGCATGTAGCTGTCTGGTTTTCCCAACACCATTTATTGAAGAGATTTTTTTTCTCCAAGTGTACTTGCCTCCTTTGTCCTAGACTAGTTGGCCTTATAAATATGGGTTTATTTCTGGGCTTTCAATTCTATTCCATTGATCGATGTGTCTATTCTTGTGTCAATACTGCACTGTTTTGATTACAATAGCTTTGTAGTACAGTTTGAAATCTGGGATTATAGATACCTCCCTCCAGCTTTGCCTTTCTCAAGATTGCTTTGGCTATTGGGAATCTTTTGTGGTTCCATAAATATTTTAGGATTTTTTTGTTCTAGTTCTGTGCAAAATACTATGAATATTTTGATAGAGATTACATCAAATCTGTAGATTACTTTGGGCAGTATAAACGTTTTAAAAATATTATTTCTTCCAATCCATGAGCATAACATATCTTTCTATTTATTTGTATCATCTTCACCTTCTTCCTTCAATGTGTTATAGTTTTCAGAGTGCAGGCCTTTCACCTCCTTGGTTAAATTTATTTCTAGGTATTCTATTCTTTATGATGCAGTTGTAAATGGGATTATTTTCTTAATGTCTCTTTTTAATTGGGTTGTCTTCTCATTGTTGATCTGTAAAAGTTTTTTTTTTAATATGTTCTGGTTATATATCTTTTATCAGACAGGTGATTTGCATATATTTTCTCCCATTCTGTGGATTGTTCTTTTTTTTCACTTTCTTGATGGTATCTTTTCATAAGTACCCTTTATCAGTTTGAGGTTTCTGCCTATTCCTACTTTGTTTGATAGTTTTATCATGAAAGGGTGTTGGATTTCACCAAATTTTTTTCCTGTATCCATAAAGATGATCATGTGGGGTTTTCCCTTTGTTTTATTAATATGGTATATTATATTGATATTTCAGATGTTCAATGAACTTTCTTAGGTTAAATCCCATCTGGCCATGGTATATAATCCTTTTTACATGTTGATGGATTTGATTTGCTAATATTTTGCAGAGAATTTTTACCTCCATATTTATGAGAAATGTTGGTCTGTAGTTTTCTTTTGATGTCTTTAATTAGTTTTGGTATCAGAGTAATATTGGACCTATAGAATGACTTAGAAAGTATTCCCTCTTATTTTTTGGAAGTATTTGTGAAGAATTGGTATTAATTCTTTAAATGTTAAGTAGAATTAACTCATGAAGCCTTTCGGCCTTGGCTTTTCTCTGTTGGAAATTTCAAAATTACTAATTCAGTCTCTTTGCTTTTTCTACATATATTCGGAATATGTAGGGACACCTGGGTGGTTCAGTTGGTTGGGGGTCTGGCTCTTGATTTTGGCTCAGGTCATTGTCTCGTGTTTCGTGGGTTTGAGCCCTACATTGGGTTGTGCACTGAGAGTGTAGAACCTCTCTCACTCTCTCTCTGCCCCTCCTCTGCTTGCATGCACACTCTCTCTCAAAATTAATAACCTTAAAAAAAAGAATATGTATATCTTCTTGAGTCAGTTTCATTAGTTTATGTCTTCCTAGGAATTTGTCCATTTCATCTAAG
The DNA here is from genome assembly GCF_046562875.1 of Panthera onca. NCBI lineage: Eukaryota > Metazoa > Chordata > Mammalia > Carnivora > Felidae > Panthera > Panthera onca. Next base: position 52,357,624 of record NC_138344.1, read on the forward strand.
TTATCTAATTTATTGGCATATAATTCTTCATAGTATTTATTATCTTTTTTATTTCTGTAAAGTCAATGGTGATGTCCCCTCTTGTACTCCTAATTTTAGTATGTGACTCTTTTCTCTTTTTCTGTTGGTCAGTCTAGCTAAAGATTTGTCAATTTTGTTGATCTTTTCAAAGAACCAACTTTTTTCCCCCTTTTCTCTATTGTTTTTCTAGTCTCCATTTATTTCTACTATAGTCTTTATTAGTTTTATCATGGCCTAGATGGTTTCCCTGTGAATTCTACCAAACATTTGAGAAAGAAATGATACCAATTCTCTGTATGTCTTCCAGAAAATGGAAGCACAGAGAATACTTCCTTATTCATTCTGTTAGGCCAGTATTACCCTAATAACAAAACCAAAGACATTACAAGAAAAGAATTACAGACCGATATCTTTCATAAAAATAGAAGCAAAAGTCTTCAACAAAATATTAATAGATTGAATATAACAATGTATAGGGAGAATGATCCATTATGACCAAGTGGGATTTTTTCCAGGTATGCAGGTCTGGTTCAACATTCAAAAAAACTAATGTAATCCATTAAATCAACAGGCTAAAGAAAACAATCATGTAATCATACCAATAGATACAGAATAAGCATTGAACAAAATTCAACATTCATTCATGATAAAAAGCTCCCAGAAAACTAGGAATAGAGGGGAACTTCCTTAATATGAAAAACAACGGCTAAAAAAAAAAAAAAAATACAGATCACATGATACTTAATGATGAGAAGTGAGATACTTTTCCCCTAGGATCAGAAACTAGGCAAGGTTGTCTCCTCTTGCCAATTCTTTTTTTTTTTTTTATGTTTATTTTTTGAGAGAGAGAGAGAGAGAGAGAGAGAGAGAGAGAGAGTGTGTGTGTGTGTGAGTGGGGAAGGGGCAGAGAGAGAGGGAGACATAGAATCTGAAGCAGACTCCAGGCTCTGAGCTGTTAGCACAGAGGCTGACTTGGGGTTCGAACTCAAGAACTTCAAGATCATGACCTGAGCCAAAGTTGGATGCTTAACTGACTGAGCCACTGAGGTGTCCCTCCTCTTGCCATTTCTATTCCACATTGACTAGAAGTCGTAGTTAATGCAATGTGAAAAGAAGGGTTGGGAGAAGGTTATATACAGATTGGGAAGGAAAAAGTAAAACTGTCTTTGTTTATAGATGCATAATTTTTATGTAGGAAATCCCAAATAATCATCAAAAAAACAAACAAATTAACCCTGGAACTACTAAGTCATAACAAGGTTGTAGATACAAGGTCAATATACAGAAGTCAATTGCTTTCCTATAATCAGAAGTTGAAATTAAAAATGCAACACCATTTACATTAGTACCCTCCTCCCCACAAAAAAGCAAAGAAAGAAAAAATACTTAGGTATATTTATAATATCTATGTGAGAGGAAACAACAAAACTCTGATGAAAGAAATCAAAGAAGATCTAAATAAATGACAAGATATTTCATGTTCATGGAGAGAAAAACTCAATATTGTTAGGATGTCCATTCTTCTCAGTTTGACCTGTAGATTTAATGCAATGCAATCAAAATCCCAGCAGGTTATTTTGTAGATGTCAACAAACTGATTCCAAAATTTATATGGAAAAGGGCGCCTGGATGGCTTAGTTGGTTAAGCATCTGACTCTTGATTTTGGCTCAGGTCATGATCTCACGGTTAGTGAGATTGAGCCCCATTTTGGGCTCTGTGCTCAGAGCACAGAGCCTGCTTGGGATTCTGTCTCTCCCACTCTCTTTGCCCCTCCCCTCCTAAAAATAAATAAATAAACTTAAAAAAAAATAATCCAAAATTTATATGGAAAGACAGAAGATCCAGAATAGCCAATATAATACTGAAGGAGAACAAAGTCAAAGGACTTACACTACTCAGCTTCAAGAATTACTATAAAGCTACTGTAGTCAAGATAATGTGGTATTGGTGAAACACAATTGAATCAATGGACAGAACAGAGACCCCAGAAATAGACTCACACAAATATGGTTATCTCATCTTTGAAAAAGAAGCAAAGGAAATTTAATGAAGAAAGGATAGCCTTGGTGCGCCTGGGTAGCCCAGTTGGTTGAGTGTCTGACTTCAGCTCAGGGCATGATCTCATGGCTTGTGAGTTCGAGCCCCACATTGGGCTCTGTGCTGACAGCTTGAAGCCTGGAGCCAGTTTCAGATTCTGTGTCTCCCTCTGTTTCTCTGCCTCTTCCCTGCTTACACTGTATCTCTCTCTCAAAAATAAGTAAACATTAAAAGAAATTAAAAAAAAAAAAAAGGATAGTCTTTTCAACAAATGGTGCTGGAACAATTGGACACCCAATTGAACACCCAAAAGTGTTCCGACTTTTTCCTGTTCACAAAAATTAACTCAAGATGGATGAGAGATCTAAATACAAAACACAAAACTACGAAACTTCTAGAAGATAACATAGGAAAAAATCTAGGTGACTTTGAAATTGGCAAGGACTTTTTAGACAACACCAACAGTAGATCCATGAAAGACAAAATTGGTAAGTTGCACTTGATTAAAGTTGAAAACCTCTGCTCTCAGAAGGACATTGTCAAAAGATTGAAAAGGCAAGCCACAGAGTGAGGAAAAAATATTTGTTGGCAAAGATGTGGGGAAGTTGGAACCCTCGCATGTTAACAGTGGGAATGTAAAATGCTACAAGGGCTATAAAAAACAGTTAGGTGGTTCCTCAAAAACCTAAACATAGAATTACCATATGACCCAGCAATTCCACTCCGGAGTATCTGTCCAGAGAAACTGAAAGAAAGCACTTGAACAGATACTTATATATCTGTGTTCATTGCAGCATTATTTACAATAGCCATAAGTTGGAAACAACCCAATTGTTCATCAACAGATAAATGGAAAAACAAAATGTGATATATCCATACAATGGAATATTTTTCAGCCATAAAAAGAAATGAAGTTCTATTAAAAATATTTTTGTTATTTAAATGTATTTGACAATGTTATATTAGTTTCAGGTGTACAACATAGTGATTCAACAATTCTTTACCCAGTGTTCACGGTAAGTGTAGTTACCATCTGTCACCATACAGCCTAATACAGTATTATTAGCTTTATTTCCTATACTTTGGTTTTCATTTCTGTGACTTGTTTACTTTAGAGATGCAAATTCATACCTCCTAATCCCCTTTACCTATTTCATCCATCCCCCATGCCCACCTTTCTAGTAACCACCAGTTTGTTCTCTGTATTTATGAGTTTTCCTTCCTTCCTTCCTTCCTTCCTTGCCTCCTTCCTCCCTTCCTACCTTTCTTTTTCTTTCTTTCTTTCTTTCTTTCTTTCTTTCTTTCTTTCTTTCTTTCTTAGACTCTACATATAAGGGAAATTATATGGTATTTGTCTTTCTTAGTCTGACTTATTTTACTTATAATACCCTCTAGGTTCATCTGAATGAAGTTCAGATACATATTACAGTATGGATGAGCCTTCAGGATGTTATGCTAAATAAAATAAGCCAGACACAAAGGGACAAATATTCTAAGTTTCTACTTACATGAAATATCTAGAATAGGCAAATTCATAGAGACAGTAGATTAGAGGTGACTGGGGACTGGGAAAGGCAAAAATGGGGAGTTATTGCTTAGCTGTTACAGTTTCTGTTTGAAGTGATGAAAGGTTTTAGAAATAGACAGTGGTGATGGTTGCACAACACTGTGAATGTAATTAATGCTACCAAACTGTATACTTAAAAATGGTTAAAGTGGGCACATATGGCTGCCTCACTTAGTAAAGCATGTGAGTCTTGATCTCAGGGTCATGAGTTCAACCCCCACACAGGGTGTAGAGCTTACTTAAAATCTTTCTTAAAATGGCTAAAGTAGTTAGTTTTAGGGGTACCTGGGTGTCTTAGTTGGTTAAGCATCTGACTTCGGCTCAGGTCATGATCTTCCGGTCCATGAGTTCAAGCCCCACGTTATGCGCTGTGCTGTCAAGACAGCTCAGAGCCTGGAGCCTGCTTCAGATTCTGTGTCTCCCTCTCTCTGTGCCCCTACCCCACTCATGCTCTGTTTCTCTCTCTCTCTCAAAAAATAAATATCAAAAACATTTTTTAAGTAATTAATTTTATGTTTTATATATTTTACCACAACTAAAAAAAAGCTAATGTTATATGAATATGCAAAAAACCATTGACTCACATACTTTAAGTGGATGAATTGTATGGCATGTGACTTATTTCTCAAAAAAGCTGTTCAACCATGCAATTATATAAGTTTAGCACAATTTGCTTTTCTATTCTGCTTTTGATGTGTAATTGTTTCGTCTGTTTTTTGTTATTCTGAACATTGCTACAATGGACATTCTCATGTTTCCTGGTGTATAGGTGCAAGGTTTTCAACAGGGCATATACAGTTTCTAGTTTTGGAATTTCTGATTTGTAGAAATGAACATGTACAGTTTTGCAAGATAATGGTAGAGTGCTTTTCAAGGTGATTGCACCAATTGTACTTGTCCTAGCACTGCATAGAATCCTACCTTCACCAATAACTGGTCTTGCCAAACTTTTGCCAATCTGATGAATATAAAATAGTTACTCTTTGTGGCCTTAAGGTGAATTTTTCTGATTATTAATGAGGTTGAGCATTTTTCACATGTTTATTTACCACTAAGATTTTTTTCTTCTATAAAATTCTAGTTATGCCATTGAGGTATTTGTGTTTTTTTGTTTGTTATGTAGGAGTTAGCTTTTCAAATATTCTAGATATTAACCTTTGGTTGGTTGTATATGTTACAAATGAAACATTCTTTGTTATCAGTATTTATACACTTTTTAAATTCAGATAGCCTAAGTTCAAATAATGAAGAATACCTAGATTTTCAGAATCTATTTCGTTCCTGATTTTCATATAAAACTTAGCTAGAGTTTGGAGCACAAGGTGGCTCAGTTGGTTGAGCATCCAACTTCGGATCAGGTCATGACCTTGGTTGGTAGGTTGAATCCTACATTAGGCTCACTGCTGTCAGAGCAAAACCTGCTTCAGATCCTCTGCCCCGCTCTCTCTCTCTGCCCCCTCCCCCCAAATAAATAAAAACATTAAAAAAATTAAGAGTTAGCTAGGGTTTGAATACTAAAGTACAATTCAAAGATTTTATTCAAATGTTTTCGTTTCCTGGGACATCTGTATCTTCTTCTAGCTTCTAATTTAATTTTTCTTTAAGGTATCTTTTTGTCAGCAGAAGTCCTTAATTTTAATGTTCTCATGCTTACCAATCTTTTATGAATAATGCTTTTTTGTTTTGATAAATAAGTATTTTCTTTTTTTTTTAATGTTTATTCATGTTTGAGAGGCAGAGACAGAGTGCGAGCAGGGCAAGGACAGAGAGAGAGGGAGACACAGAATCTGAAGCAGGCTCCAGACTCTGAGCTGTCAGCACAGAGGCCAAAGCAGGGCTCCAACTCATGAACCATGAGATCATGAAGTTGGTGCTTAACTCACTGGGCCACCCATGTGCCCCAAGAAGTATTTTCTTATCCTGAGATCATAAGGATATTTTTCTGTATATTCTTCTGAAGGTTTTAAAAGTTTTATCTTTCATATTGAAGTCTGTAATCCATCATAAGTTAAATTTTGTATGTGGTAGGAAGTGGAGATCTAGCATGGGGATGACCAATTGTCCTGAAGTCTTCTATTTCATAGCCATTCCCAGTGATCTACACTGCCACCTGTGTCATAGATGAAGTTCTCATACATTTATGATTCTATTTCTGGATGCACTATTGGTATCCATTAGTCTCCCAGCATGAATAACATCCTGTCCTAAATATTGCTCCATAATAATTCTTGATGTCTGATAAGGCAGTTTCCCTTTGCTTATTCTTCGGAAGTATCTTGGCTGTCTGTGGGTCTTTGCTCTTCCATATCACCTGTAGAATTAGCTTGTCATGTTTCTTGCAAACCTATATTGGGATATTAATTGCTGCTGCACAGAAGATACAGATCAATTTGTATTTTGAGTCTTCCTGTCTATAAACATAGTATAGTGTTTTTTTTCATTTAAGTCTTCTTTAATATATTTTAATAAACTTAAAATTTTTTTCTTTTTAAAGGTCTTATCCTTTCTTAGATTCATTCCTCAGTTCCATCTATTCTGTCATTTAATCTATTAATGTTTTAATATTAAGGCACCCTTGTATTTCTGGGATAAAGTCCATGTTCGTGATGGATTATTTTTTGTAAGCATTGCTTGATTTGGCTTCACAATGTCTTAAGATTCTTAGATCCTTGTTTCTGAGTAGGATGCCTTTCTCAGCTCGTTTGGGTCATAGTTATAGGATTGGGTGTGTGGTTATACACTGAACTGATTTGGGCATTGTTCCTGCTACTTTTGTTCTCTGAAAGAGTTTATATAAGATTGGACTGGTGTTTTCCTTGAAAGGTTCATAGAATCTTCCAACAAGATCTTCTGGAGGCTGATTTTTTTTTTTTTTTTTTTTTTTTTTGGTAACAAGATTTTTAACTCTAGTACTGATCCAGTTTCTTTAATGGTTATAACAACTGTTCAGACTTTTTATGTCTTCATATATTAGTTTAGGCAAGTTGTTTCTTGTTCTAGCTTTCAAATTCCTCTTGTTTTGATATATAAAGCTGTCCCTTTTTAAATTGCCAGCCTAGTTATGAATTTTATTTGAAAAATTAATCTAAATTGAAAATATTTGTAGTAGGAGGACTTCATACTAGTTGAGACCTTCCAGCTTGCCAGAACCAGAACTCCAGAGAGGTGCTTCTTTGACTTTACTAGATATTATCACGTAGCATTTTAAAGCAGTTGCACCAATTTATATTGCCAACACTATGTGAGATTTCCTTTTGTTTGACAATTTCACCAGTACTTAGAACCGTCCAGTTCTTTAATTTTTGCTAATCTCATGCCTATGAAATTGTAATTTTAAACTGAATTTCTTTGCTTAGTGGTAACATTATATTTCCTTAGGTTTGTTGGCCACTTGAGTTTTATCTCCTGAAAAATTTTGATCAATTTTTTTAGTGTTTGTCTTTTTATAACTCATAGTCATTTTAATATATTCTGGATAATAATACTTTGTCAGTTATGTGTATTCAAATATATTTTTCCATTTTATACCTATCTATTCAACTTTTAAGGTAACTTTCAAGGCAGAGAAAATTTTAATGTTGATATATAGAATTTACCAGCCTTTTTTTATTCTTTGTGGTTTGTAATTTGGTATCCTGCTTAAGAGATCTTTTGCTATCTCAAGGTTATAAAGATATTGTTCTAAAAGTGTTAAAGTTTGTTAAAGAAGATTCCAATTAGATCTTCAATCTGTAACTGATTTTGATACATGGTATGGAAGATATTTAATTTGATTTTTTCCCACAGGATTAACTGTGCCAACAGCATTCATTGTCATAGATTAACTTCTCTGATATGGATGGGCCTGTTTCTGTGCTTTCTTCGTTGTCCCTTTGTTATATTTGTCTATTCTGGCAGCACTACCGCAATGGTGTAGTTCTCATGGCTGCATTGTAAGTCTTGATGGCTGTGAAGGTAAGTCCCTCTTCCTCAGTTCTTCAGAAACGTCTTCTCTTCTTAGCTCTTATCTTCCATATGAATTTTAAGACAGGCCTGTCATGTCCTTTGAAGAATCCTATAGGGATTTTGGTTGGAATTTTTTTTTTAATTTTTTTTAACGTTTATCCATTTTTGAGAGACAGAGACAGAGTGCAAGTGGGGTAGGGGCAGAGAGAGAGAGAGGGAGACACAGAATCCGAAGCAGGATCCAAGCTCCAAGCTGTCAGCACAGAGCCTGACACAGGGCTCAAACTCACAAACCGTGAGGTCATGACCTGAACAGAAGTCGGACGCTCAACCGACTGAGCCACCCAGGCGCCCCTTGGTTGGAATTTCAACGAGTTTATTTTTAGTTTGGGAAGGAAATGATATTTTCATTATTTTGCATCTTCCCATCCATAAACATGGTAAATCTCTGCTTTTATTTGCATCTTCTTTTGTATCTATCAGTAGAATTTTATAGTTTTTCCATGTAAAGCAGGCTCTCGTTTTCTTAACTTTATTCCTAAATATTTAAGGTCATCTTTTCCACAATATATTTTCTGATTGGTTGATGCAATTGATATTTGCATATTGATCTTTTATTTTATAACTTTGAAGTTTGGATAGTTCCGATGTAGACATTATTTGTATTGCGTGTAAACATTTTAGTGTTGTCTATTTTCAATAAACAACAGTTTATTTCTTTTCAGTCTTCCTTTCCCTTTCTCCTTTTTCTTACTGCACTGACTAGGGATTCCAGAACAAAATTAAATAGAAACAGTAATAGAAGCATTCCTTTTCTTTTTTTTTTTTTTTTGGTTTTACTTATTTTTTATTTTTTTTCAATATATGAAATTTATTGTCAAATTGGTTTCCATACAACACCGAGTGCTCATCCCAAAAGGTGCCCTCCTCAATACCCATCACCCACCCTCCCACCCCCCACCAACCCTCAGTTTGTTCTCAGTTTTTAAGAGTCTCTTAGAAGCATTCCTTTTCTTATTCTTGACCTCAAAGGAAATGCTTCTAATACTTCACCATTAATTGTGAAGTTTGCTCTGTGTTGTAGGTAGATACACAGAACACCAATATTGACATTCTGGTTGATGAAGGAGAAATAAATATATATAAAATTCACTCTAATCCACAAATTGTAGATATTAGCTTTTATCATTTGGATTATGGATAAATCATCAAAAAACTTACAGGAAGATTGAATATTTGCAAACAGTCCCAATGTCTATGGAAAAAAAAAACTCACAAAGAACCCTAATTATAAAATGTCAAATAAGTATGAATTCAAGCTGATTCATTACTGAGATCTACAGGAAACTCTTGTGAAGATCACAAAAAGGAATCATGGAGAAAATTCTGAGGATTGTATAGAACTTACTTCAGAGCATTTTATAACTTATTTGGAGGTGTTTTATGACCCAGGATTTCTTAGGGCTGGTGAAATTGAAAATAACTAGGGATAGTTTAGAAATTTGCCTTTATGAGAGAGAAGTGGGATGGCTTTTGAATCTCTATTTTTTGGGTACTTTTTTTGTTTACTTGCACTTTTACAGAGGCCTTGGTCATTTTGTAAAGTAATTAAGAGATCATCACTTAGTCTTTTTTCCTGCTTGACTCATTTTCTGCCCCTTATTTTCGTACCTACTGTTCTATCTTTCGGTAATCTCTGACTTGTCAAGGTCATCTTTCTGGTTCCTTATCTAGGCCTGTATTTCACCCCTTTAATTTAGCCTTTCCCAAACTGCTAAATTTATGAGAAGGAGGGTTTCCATGGTCAAACAAGCTTGGGAAATACAGTGTTAAGCCAAATCCAATAGCTTACTTTACCACTGGAGGCCTTCTAGAGCCTTCAGTATTCTAATGTTCATTGTGAATCTCCAAAAGGGAAATACAGCTTGTAGTATTTCCCTAATTAATCAATTAACTTTTTCCAAATGACACTTCATATAATCCAGTTCATTAATCTTCAAATAAAAACTTCCAGTGCTTGGGGCACCTGGGTGGCTCTTTCAGTTAAGCATCTGACTTCTGCTTAGGTCATGATCTCATGGTTCTTGAGTTTGAGCTCCGCATCGGGCTCTCTGCTGACAGCTTAGATTCTGTGTCTCCCTCTCTCTCTCTCTGCCCCTTCCCCGCTCGTTCTCTCTCTCTCTCTCTCTCTCTCTCAAAAATAAATAAACATTAAAACAATTAAAAAAAAAAACTTCCAGTGCTTATAAACTTTTCCTTAGTGGAAGATACATTATATGCTCTCTTGCTACTAGACCACAAATTCTTTGAGGACTATTTCTTTTTCTTGAAGTATTATCTGACCTTGTTATATATTGAAACTCTGCCATTCCACCTCTCTTATAGTTCCTGAGATGGGCACACTGGACACTACTCAAAAATTCATGTATGGCACAATCTTGCTAAAGAATCCATTTTACCTTCCAGGATCTTTTTATTACACCTCAATTTAACTACTTGTGCTTTATTCAAGGCTCTAAGATAGGTACTTCTGGTGCTAAAAAGATGAGTAAGATGTAGTTACACCTCACTGGAGCATGTGTAGAGGAGATAGTACATGACACAAAACACAAGTTAAATGCTAAACAAGAGGTACAAACTGCCTTGGGATTCAATGGAGAAACAATAACAATTGGACAGGTAGGGGAGGGAGACACATGGGAAGAATCAGAAAAGATTTCTTGGAGGATGTATCATTTGGCATGGGCTTTAAATTTTTGAAAAATATGGACAGCATTTGAAGAGTGGCATTACAGGGGCATATAACATATGTAAACAGAAAGGTAGGAAAGGGGCAAGTTCAAGTGGCTCTTTCTGGCAGGATGTATATAGGATAAGTTGTAGATAGGATATGGCCAGAGCATGGATAATAAAGATGGAAACAATACTTTGGGTGCCAGTATGAGTTACGTTAATGCCATTGTCCACAGGGAGCCAATGAAGAATTTTTGAGTGGAAGGGTGATGTTAGGGCCACTTGCTCCTCTCCTCTCCTTTGTGGTGTCTCCTAAGCTCTAGTTCCTTTGCCTCTGACCAGCTCAGCTACATACAGAAACTTCAGCCAATGAATTAAACTTCCGGTCTCCTGACCTGCCTATAGGGTACCTCCTCTTGTAGAGCTGTCCAGAGTAGAACAGAAATCGTGGCATCAGACTCTGATTAAATGCATACCCACTCTATGTAGAATACTGTTAGAAGTCAGAATGTTGAAGAGTGTTCAGATGAAGAATACAGACAAGAGGTCATTGGTGGATTTAATGATAATACTTTGGGCAGCTATTATTGCAGCCTATTAAAGAGGGAACTGAGAAGAAAAAAGATGGGTGCAGATATAGTGTATTTTAAATAGTGAGCCACGAGAATGGATGCAGCTAGTGAGCCAGGAGAATTGACTGTAACTAATCACTTGTGCCTGGCAGCTCAGGACTAAAATTGGCACAGGTGCGCAGGGAAGCGTGAAACCCAAACAACCGGAGGGTTAGTTTGAAGTCACCCACCTGGTTCAAAGTTGAAAGGCCTATCCTTTCTGGTATGATGCCGAAAGGCCTCGACCCCCCCAAAATGTTGAGATGGGCCTGGAGAATCTGTGTGTGTTCAGTGCCTTAATGTTTTCTGTGACGTGGACTTTGAGGTCATCAGGGTGGTCGGGTGAGGGGAGGGAAGTACCCTTCAGCTTGGAGGTCTGAGAAAGCTGGCGTGCTGGGGAATCAATACAGGAAGCAGAGCAAAGCTTTGGTGTTTTGTAGTGGTCGGGACAGGGCTCTCGCTAGGCTCTGTGGGCTCGGTGCAGGGTCCCCCCCGGGGCCGAGGACTCCTGAGGGTGGGCCCCTCTCGGCCCCCGCGGCCGCGGGCTTCAGTGCGCCTCGCTTCCCGGCACCGCAGGGCTTGCCCGGCACCGGCGAGCAGGGTGGAGCCGCGGCGGTCTGCCGGGCAGCTGCGGGAGCTTGTCTCGCTCTTCCGCTTGCAGGTGCGCCCGGGGAAGGTGGGACGCGCAGGAGGGGGCGCCCGCCATGCCCGGACCACAGCTCCCCGCCGCGGCCTCCAGCCCGCCACCCCCGCGGAACGGCCTGCCGCAGCCCCTGTGAGGCCGAGGAAGAGGCGGCAGCGGCGAAGGCACCGCCCCCTTGGCGAGCTTCGCGACCTGGCGGCCTCCGCAGGACCCATGGCGGATTCCTCGCCCGCGCTGTCCCTGCGGGAAGGCGGCCCCCGAGCCCCCCGGCCCTCGGCTCCTTCGCCGCCCGCGCGCTCGCGCTCAGGCTCGGAATCCGAGGAGGCCGAGCTGTCGCTGAGCCTGGCCCGCACCAAGACCCGCTCGTACGGCAGCACTGCCAGCGTGCGGGCGCCGTTGGGCGCCGGCGTCATCGAGCGCCATGTGGAGCACCGGGTCCGCGCCGGCGACACGCTACAGGGCATCGCGCTCAAATACGGAGTCACGGTGAGCAGGGCGCGCCGCGGCGGCTGGGGCTGGTGGCACGGGCGGGGGCTCGTGGCGGGACACGGAGTAGTGGGCGTCGGGCAGGCAGCCATCTGTCCCCAGGCTCTCTCCCAGCGCGCGCCGAGAACCCCGGCAGTGGTCTCCAAAGGTGGTTCTGTAGCCAGAAGGGCAGGCCTCCGAGGCTCCCTCCCCAGGTAGGTGCATCGAGTTCCCGGTGTCCTGCCCAGACACCGCCCAGATCAGTGAGGAAGGCCAAAGAGGACCTGGGAGCTAAGTTCACCCGATTTTCAGGCCAGATCACAGTATTCAAAGCTGAACTGAGGTGTTGACTCGGGGCAGAGAATTTTGTTTTCTCTGTAAACAAGCGCTGTGATGTCAGGGATGGTACGATTGTCTCCGCCGGATGGTTCTGGTTCTATCGATTATGCTGCTTTATTTAGAAGTGAAATTACACCCCTGGGCTCACTGGCAACTGTGAATGTGACACCTGTCGCTAAGCAGCAGCCCAGAACTGGGGTCTAGGTGAGCTGAAGAGCTGTGTTTATTATAAATTTATAAGTGTGTGTGTCCTGGGCGTATTGCATTACACTTCTGGGAATAACATGGAAACCTGAGGGAACATATTGTCTCATTAAAATTACTTATAATTAACTCTGAGCTATGTGGTGGCCTTTTTACATCTGAGTTCTGTATCAGTTTTCAATGTTCTTTCCTGAAACACCTAAGACAGCAATGGGAAGAAAGGCGATCTTCTCTGTATCTTTCTCTTAAAGAGAAACTCTTCCTGGCCCTTCACAGAATGACAGAGACTGAGTAATTTATTTTGCACATTCAAGTTGGAACTATATGTTTACCTAGCAGATCATTTTGAGACCAGGAATCTTGCTGTGCAGGCATATACTGATATTATTATGCTATGGTAGTCCCTTTCCGTCCTCCTGGGAGTTTGCAAATGTGAACATAGAACTACAATTCTTATGTATATCAATAAAGCCTGGTTTGGGTCAGAGCCAGAGAAGAGCAGAGTTGGGGAGTATCAGCAACTACCTTCTGCTGAATGCCTGCTGTGTGCCAGATACTACATTTGTCCTGTTCCATCTTGTTCTTACTCAGTTTGATTTCCCTAAAGAGCCTTGGAGGTAGGTATAATTAACCTGTTTACAGATGGGAAGATGGATGAAAGGTAAGGATATTAAGTATGTTTATTCACTGAGAGCAATTTGAATTAGTACACAGCTGCACTTGCGTTACTTACAGCTCTGAAACAGCTGACTGCAGTTCTCTACTTTTCATCAAATGCTTTCTAATCTATGCTTTTGCTTAATATAGATCCTGTTACTCATAACCTTATCACCCCTTTCGGGTAAAGTGTAAACCAGATTCTTCACTACTTTCATGAAGACTTGGTTTTAAGATGTTAAGTATAATGAGTTGGGAACTGTAATCTATACCCTCAAAGAGTCTCTCTCAACTGCAACACTATTGATATTCTGGACCCTATAATTCTTTGTTTGTGTAGGTTGTGCCGTGCATTGTAGGATGTTTAACAGCATCTCTGAGCTCTGCCTATTAGATGCCAGTAAGACCCCCAGCCTCCATCCAGACATTGCCAAATATTCCCCAGCAAGAAACTCACTCTTCATTGAGGACCACTGGTTTATTACATGTGTATCATTTCCTTTGGGCCCTGAAGTATAGTTGATGAAATTTTTAGAGACTCTTCCACTGGTTGTGTAGAACCAGTGAAAGTGATAATTCTTACTGTAACAGTGAAGTTATTGCTTTAATTCACATGTACAGATATTAGTTGGATTTACTCGTTGTAAGTTGAGATTTTAGGTGGAAGCTAAAAAGGCAGAAAGGTTTTTTTCTTTCCGTGACTGAACAGAAAGAAGTTGAATGAGTTAAGTTTCAAATATTGACTACCAAGGTTATGAAAATTTAAATAATTGTTTAAAGGAATAGGTGATGATATGTTGGAGATTTAGAGACCCAGGGCAGTCACCTGGAAATTAAGAGTCAGTCCAGGCAAACATTCGACTTTAATATCCCCTGTCTGGCAATAGCCAGGCATGGTTCTGTGTTACTGAGAGGAGCAGGAACTCTCAGGGAAGCCTGTCTGCTGATGACAGCTCTCCAGCCACCCAGCTGGGAACCAGGCAGGAATTCAGTCCCTCAGAGGGAGAGACTGGTAACAGCCAGTAGTATTTTAGGTACCAGCGTGTTACCAGAACAGTGACTCTGACAAGGGGTGAAGATGGAGATCTGTTTGTCAACCCTTGGTTTTCAGGGGAACAAAACAGAAACTGGTTTTCTTGAGTGATGCTTGATGGCTGGCAGCAGGGTACATCCCAAGATATGGGAATAAATATGTTCCTCAAACTTGCCTGGGTAAGGGAATGCCCTGGGGCAAACTAAAAATAAAGAATCCTAACTGACCTTGAGCCTACTGGATCAGAATATGCAGAGAAGGAGCACAGCAATCTTCATGTTTTACAAGCATGGCATCTTGGCCTGTTCCCAAAGCACTGTCCTTCCTGGGGTCTTTGCACTTGCTGTTTCATCTATGTGGAACACTCTGTCCCTGATCACTGCATGGAAGGTTTGCTTCATGGATGTATGACCTGGGTAGTCACACAGAGCCCCATGCTTAGAAGAGCCTCGCATTTGGTGTAATGCTTTACTATTGCCATCTTGAAGTTTTTAGTACTCTGTGAACAAGGGCCCCACGTTTTCACTTTTCACTGGGCCCTGCAAATTATGCAGCTGACCTTGGCAGTGCGACTTGCTCCCTCACTGCTTACATGTCTCCTCCCTGAAGCCTTCCTGACTGCTTTCTGTCAAATTACAGCCCTCCTTCACACCTGCTTTCCCCTTCCCTGCCTTGTTTTCCCAACAGTATTTATTGTTCATCTCCTTTTCCTTTTTTGTCTTTTTTTCCAGCTTCTGTCTTTTTGGTGATACATTAGCGAACAAATAGAAATCCATACCCTCATGGAGCTTATATCTTAGTCAGTAGAGACAGTAAGTAAGCAAACGAAATATGTTTTATGCCAGGTATTGATAAACAATATGAAGGAAAATTAAGCAGGGAAAGGAGATAATGAAGGCTAGTGGGGGTGGCTATAATTTAAAATGGGATAGCCACAAAGAACTCACTGAGAAGGAGGCAAGTTGTATGTGTGTGTGTGTTTGGGGGGGGGGGGTGCAGATATCTGTGAAGAACATTCCAGGCAGCAGCAACAGCCAGTGGTGCAAAGGCCCTGAGGTGGAAGTATAATTGGCAAGTTCCAGGAGTAGTGTACCTGGTGCTTACAATGCATTGGCATGTATTTGGACCTTGAAGACCACTGTAAGAACTTTGGCTCTTTCTCTGAGTGAGTTGGGAAGCATTGGAGAAGTTCAAGTAGAAGAATGACATGATCTGACTTAGGCACTAGAAGGATCACTCTGGATGCTGCTTTGAGAACAGGCTGTAGTGGGCGAGTGCCAAGGCATGGAAACCAGATCAGTTGAAGGCTTTGTAATAAATGCAGGTGAGAGGATGGCAGCTTGGACCAGAGCAGCAGAGAAGGAGGTGGTGGGAAGTAGTTGGGTTCTAGATGATTTGTTGATATGCTGTATATTTTCTGCTTACTTGTTTACTGTTTTATTTGAGTATCTCTGCCCTACAGATGGGCCCAGGGATGCAGGAGGCTTCTCTATAGGAAAGAAGAATGTGGATGTTCAAGAATCTGGCCACGTCTGAAGCCTGAGGGACCCCAGTTCTTCTGCCATGGCCTTAGAAAATATCTTAAGGACCCTTCCCACCATTCCTTTTAAAGTCATTATTATTAATAATGGCATTTATTATTTTTTGGCTGTTTTTTTAATGTTTATTTGAGAGGGGGAGAGAGCAGGGGAGAGGGCAGAGAGAGAGGGAGACAGAATCCCAAGCAGGCCCCACGCCATCAGCACAGAGTCTGATGCAGGGCTGGATCCCACAAACAAACAGTGAGATCATGACCTGAGCTGAAATCAAGAGTTGCCTTACCAACTGAGCCACCCAGGAGCCCCCAACTTTTTTTTTTTTTAACCTGTTTTTATTGAGCCTTGCTTGTTTGAGTCCTTTTGCCTCATGCTGGGGCTACAAGATGATACATGCACTCCTCTTTTTATTCATGGTGACTTTTTCCACTACTGCTTTCCACTAGCCTATAGCTACTTGAGAAGCCATGTTGCTTGTCCAACTCATCTCTGGACATTCTGTGTTAGCCCGAGGCCGGCACATGGCAGGTCCTCCACATATGTATGGACCTGACCCACAGGCCTGACCACTGTGAAATCAGTAGGCCCTGGAGCAGACCCTGAAAGGTGGAGGCCAGGGTAGGGGTTGAGTGACTTATTTTACAAAGTGTGGTTTGAGGCTCGCTGTCCAGCCTACGGAAAGGTTGCTGCTACTGGGATGGTGCTGGTTTTCTCCCCTTCCACCAGCAGGGGGTTTTTACGTCAAATTAAACATAGGGTTATATTTGAGCATCTCTACTAAAGACGCATTTGAGGAAGTGGTCTGGGAGACTGAAACTACTTGGGCTGGGTTGAGAAACTATTAAGGGCAGTTCAGATCTCAGACGTGAATTTGCTTGGGCTGGAATTTCCCTGGCTGTGCTTATCTCTACTGAGACATTAAGGCCCTTTCCCTCACCCCGTGTTCTAGATTTAGCTATGGCATTTGTGACCTTGTTAGCTCCTCTCAGATGCAAGCATCTAGAGGAAACTCACTGATGCTAGCCAGCCATTGTGAGCTTTTTGTTTGGAAACCCTGGAAAAACATCTAGAAAACAGTATACAGACTAAAAGTGGGCAGGAGACAGGGAGGGGACTTATTATTTGCATAAACTTTTTCTTTGTCTCTTTGCTTTCCCCCTGGCAGCTCGCCTGTCTGCTCCCCTCTCCAGAGGCCACATTGTCTTCAGTGCCCTCAATCACTTCCTGTCCAGTTTTATTCCCAGGGTCTTCTCACTTTCTTCCAGTGAACTGCTAAACTCCAGTCGCTTCTTAACACTTCCCCTACCAGAAGTGTTTGAGGTCTAATAGATTCTCATGTATTCTTTTTTAAAAAACAGCTTTATTGAGGTATAATTTACATACCACAAAATAAACCCATTTTAAGTGTATTCAAGGACTTTCAGTGAATTTACAGAGTTGTGCAACCATCACCACAATCCAATTTTAGAACCGTGCCATCACCCTGAAAAGATCCCCGTTACTTCCTGTTTCCTTCTCTAGCCCTAGGCAACCACGAATATATTTTCTAATCTATAGATTGGCCTTTTCTGGGGATTTCATATAAACAGTGCCTCCTATGTTCTTCTGAAATAGCGTGAAAAGGAAGTAAATCCTATTCCCCCTAATTAGCACATGGCACTGGAGGAGTCTGATTGCCCCCAGCACCTAGAACTTAAGAGTGTGAGACAGTGGGCTGATGGGTGAATCTAGCACTTACTAGAAAATGATCTGGAGAGAGTTCTTTAATTAAGTCTTTTCTGTAAAATAATAATAATCAAATGAAAGTTGTATGTATGTATGCATATATTCTAAGCCACAGAGTGCTATAAAAATGTTAGTTCTGAATGTATCCTGAAATGTTTTTGGAAGGGTTTGTCTTTTTTAAGGAGTGGAGAGGAAGAAACAGAAACGAACAACGAGATCATGACCTGAGCCAAAGCCAGGCGCTTAACTGACTGAGCCACCCAGGCACCCCTACAGGGGAATCATTTTATTTTATTTATTATTATTAGTATTATTTTTTAAATGTTTATTTCTTTTTGAGAGAGAGACAGAACATGAGCGGGAGGGGGGCCGAGGGAGAGGGAGACATAGAATCCAAAGCAGGCTCCAGGCTCTGAGCTGTCAGCACTGAACCCCATGCGGAGCTCAAACTCATGAACTGTGGGATCATGATCTGAGCTAAAGGCCTATGCTTAACCGACTGAGCTACCCAGGTGCCCCAGGGCAATCATTTTAAAGAAGTTTTTAAATTATTGATAGCACTTGTTCTACCTAATGTCACCATGGTTGTCATCTTGTGGCCACCTTGTTACCTCGTACTTAATTCTTCTGTAATCTGTTTCTTAGTGACCAATTTCATTGAGTCATGCTGTTCCATCCTGAGCATGGGAGAGAATTTTGAAATGAAAGTATTTGATTGCTATCCCTATCCCTGACTCATCTGCCCACAAAAAACACAGGGTAGTTCTTTGTCACTCTGAACAGGTCACACTTTTTATTCTCAGCATTAATTGGGTTTTAAGAAATGTGGAGAACAGAGGGGTGGGAGAAATAGGTGAACTTTTTTTTTTTAGTTTAAATAAATTGAGGGGCGCCTGGGTGGCTCAGTCGGTTGAGCGTCAACTTCGGTGCTCACAGTTCATGAGTTCAAGCCCCACATCGGGGTCTGTGCTGACAGCGTGGAGCCTGGAGTCTGCTTCAGGTTCTGTGTCTCCCTCACTCTCTGTCCCTCCCCCTCTCATGCTCACTCTCTGTCTTTCTCAAAAGCAAATAGACAATAAAAAATTTTTTAAATAAATTGAATAATTTTTTTTTTCCTTTTAAAGCCAAAGGAGTTGGGTTCTATATTGAAGGCAGCATGGCTTCCCCAAAGGTAATTCCTTCTCCACCATCCACCCAAGGCCTGGTATGATCCAATCTTGTTTTAGAAGGATAACTCTAGGGGTGCCTGAGTGGCACAGTCGGTTAAGCATCCGACTTTGGCTCAGGTCATGATCTCACGGTTCGTGAGTTCGAGGCCCACATCGGGCTCTGGGCTGACAGCTCAGAGCCTGGAGCCCACTTCAGATTCTGTGTCTCCTTCTGCCTACCCCTCCGCTGCTTGCACTCTGTCTCTCTCATTGTCTCAAAAATAAATAAACATAAAAAAAAAAAAGAAGGATAACTCTAGCAGTAGAGTGGAGGAAATATTGTATATTGGGGAGGGTGGAGAAAAGGGATCATAATATCTTCTAAGAGTCCTAATTTACTGTCCTTTGCTTTATGTGTTCCGAACACAACCCAGATCTGCATTGTGATAGTGCCAGAAAACCGCAATTTTCAAAGGGTATGACAATTCAAATCCTTGTGATATCCAAAATTTGAGGCAGCTATCATTATTCTATATATGTTTTTAACAGCAAACCTTGATGGCTTTTTATTACAGTTGCAGTTAAGCATAATAGAATTTGAATACACTGGACTGTTTACTATTAACATAATCATTTATCTCTGGTAATCATGGACTACCAGGATTAGAATATTCCAGAGCTTCGGTGTTTATTTCTGTAACACTCCTGACAAGTGTGTGTGCCCTGGATGAGATTTAATAGAAGCTCCTCTTTATTTCTCCAGGGAGTCCATTCATTCATGGAAAACTCTTATAGTGACTTCTTCCTTATATTGAAAGTCTTAAACTTTTGACAAGATCTTTCAACACAAGGTTTCTAGTTCTAAACCTAGGAGACAAAAGTTCAGAGGAATTTCAAACTTTTCACCTGATAGCATCTGAGCTGCTCTGTGCTTGGATAAATAAATAAATAAAGTAAATTTTGGGTGTTAGGAAATGTTGAACAGAGCCAGGTTGGGAAAACTCTAGAGTTTTCCAGCTCTTCCTTGGGTTGGATCATGACTTTTCTTAGCTTTATGTGAGGTGACATTCCCAGAACATTAGACCCATCTGTGTTCAGATAAAAGTATAAAACATTCCTAAAACATCATTTCACTGTTTGGGATTATCCCTAGTCTCTTGTCTGTGCTGTTGTGGTTTCCTCCGTGACTAGGCTTCCTGTTTCCACTGATGCCTCTTTATTGCCAGTCCATTTTCCACAAAGCTGCCTGAGTGCCCTTTAACTGTAATCAGATTGTGTCACTCCCTTCACCCTCCAGTGGCTTCTCATCACATTTAAAGTAACACCTAAATTTTATCCCTTGGCATGCAAGGTCCTATGTAGCCTGGAGTTTTGCTCATTACTCCCTACACTTCAGCCACACTACATTTTTACTGTGCTGGGGCATTGCAGCTGCTTTTTCTCCCCAGAATGCTCCCCCCTCCCCACCCACTCCTAGCTTTTTGCATGGCTGGTTAATTCCTTAACTTTACTACAGGTACAGAGTTTGCAGCCTGTGCAGTTGGTTCAAGCCACTACTTGTAGAGGAGAACAAGTTAAGATCAAATTTATCACCTTCGGGCAAAAAAACATAAAGCTTACACACCTCAGGGCACTGACAACATATAATGTTAATTATCCAGGCATGTCTGTATGAAATTTTTTTATGTATTCTTACTTTGTAGGAGAAATATTTTTTATTGTGAGAAATTCCTACCTCCTTCCTTCTCATCTGCTGAATACATGTTAGGATCTGCCCTTGCCTGTTACTTTCTCCTTTTTAACCACATTTAATAATATGATAGCAACTATTATCATTATTTTTGAGGGCTTCCTGGGGGCTATGCATTGTTCTAAATACCTGAGTTGATTCGTGTAATCCTCATAATGATCATATTGCATGGGAGGTACTATTATTATCCCTACTTTACAGAAAAGAAAACAGAACCGTTAATGATTAGAAAGTGGCAAAGCCAGGGTTTGAACCCAGAAAGTATGGCCCCGGAGCCCATGTTTCCAACTACTACCTGTATTAAACTCATTGACCTGTTTTCACCTTCAGACTCAAATCTGCCGGTTCTTAGATTGTTCCCCACGTTGATGCTAACTGTGTCTGGATATCTCTGGTGTCCTTGATGCTGGCATCCTGTGTATCATCTCAGAGTCTAGACCGTAGAGTGAATGTATACCTGAAATGCTTGTTGATGATACTGAGATGGAGATAGCACAGTCTCCAACTTCCAGAAGCTTATAGACTAATTCAAGAGGCAATTCTATGGGTGAATCAGTGGGATGATGCACAAGAACCTAGACAACCCTGTTACTCCCTGTGCTCCTTAACTGTACCCAGCTGTTGATTCAGTCACCTTGTCTTGTATTCCTGTCACTGGCCCTTTGCCTGGCTGTGATGGCCTGTCTTGCTTTGAATGATAGATGTATGGGTCAGGGTTCTGGCAAGAAACAGTGGGCTCAGGGGGTGTGGCCAAAGAGAATTTAGTCAAGGGACATTTATTTTTATTATTTTTTAAAAATTTTTTTATGTTTATTTATTTTTGAGAGAGAGAGAGTGAGTGGGGGAGGGTCAGAGAGAGAGGGAGACATAGAATCTGAAGCAGACTCCAGGCTCCGAGCTGTCAGCACAGAGCCCGATGCGGGGCTCGAACTCACAGACCGTGAGATCATGACCTGAGCCGGTCAGACACTTAACCGTCTGAGCCACCCAGGCGCCCCTAGTCAAGGGACATTTATAGAATGGGAGCAGGTTTGAGGGAACCAAGAAGGGATGGTGAAGCAACCTGAGACTAGCAACAGCAGGAAGATATTACCCCTAGGCTTAAAGGGCCAGGGGAAGAAGTGGTGTACCCCACACGGGGAGAGCTGGAGCCTGGGATGAGGGAGGGGTTACCTGGCAGGAACTCTGCCATAGAGGAATGCAGCTACTGGAGTCATTCACGGTGCTGTCTTTCTGCTGGTGCCTTCCATTGGAACTCCCACTGGAATGCCAACGACATGGCTTAGGTAATGCAGTTCTTAAGAGGTCAGCCTCTTGGAGTTCGGAACAGGCTCAAGAAGAGTTGGGGATCGATTGGATGGTGAGGGTGTATTTAAAGGGAGAGTAACACAACAGATGACTTACTGTCCCTTTCTGGTTACCTCCTGGGGTTAATCTTTTATGCCTGTTCCTCTAACCTGTTTTAATTAATTCATCTATCTATCTATCTATCTATCTATCTATCCTTCCACCCTAAGCACTTAGTTTGTACAAGATCTTTGTTAGCCTCAAGGAAGCTATAGAAATAAAAGTGCTTGTCCTTAAGGAACTCACAGTTTATGCTTGGTGTTCTCAGTTCTGCCTCAGCAATGAGATCTGGTGTTCCCTGTCAATTTCTGTCCTCCTTCATTATTCTCAGAAAATGGTAGACCCCTGCCAATAAGCATTTCAAAGAGCACTGTATCAGTGAAGGCTCTTTCATTTACAAGAGACAGAAAACCTAACTCAAGTTGGCTTAGGCAAAACAACAACAAACAAACAAACAATGGCATTTATTAGCTCAAGAACACAAAGGCCCTAGGGTATTCTGGCTTTAGGCTTTGATTCAGAGGTCTGATTGCTTTCCTCCAAGGTGGCCTTGTTTTCGGGTTCCATGAAGTGGACAGATTGCTGCTCTTCCTGGTAGAGAAAATGGAGGACCTTTCCCCTCCCAGACCCAGCAAAAGTGTCCTTGCATCTCTGAATCATTCCAAGATGGGACTGTGACCTATCATGAAAGCGAGGACACTGTGACACTGCAAAGGGCAAGAATGAGTCATATGCTCACCCTGGAGTGGGGAAGGGGGCAGTTGTTCTGTGCCAATGGAAGCCCACATACTAGGATGGAGGATGTGGATGCTAGCTGATAAATAGGAAAAAAAACCCGAAGGGGATATTAAAGGCAGAGTCGATATACCTGAACCTGTTATGGATAAGGTATTTGAATTATTTTAAATCACTCACAATGAAGCCTAACCTAGACCAGAGATACTTAGGATTTTTAGACTTTAATTTTGTCTCCTAAATGCCCCTGCCTATTCATGCCTCTCTTTCCCACCCTCACCTTCTCTCCTTTACCAAGAAACTAGAACACAAAAGACCAACCCACTCTACACAAAGGATGCTTTAATGTAGTACCTTTAAAAGAAAAAAAAGCTTTCACTGTACTATTTGTGTAGATTCAGCTTATAGTAAGAAATCAGGAGATAGAGGGTCCATTTACTAGTCGGCTATTGTTTTTTCAGGCTCTTTGATATAGAAATCTAATTTTTTCACTCACAGTCAATTTGGCATTAAAAGATCCCATAATTTGGTCCCATTAGTCATGCACTTTTATCTTGACTTCAGAGTCAGACAGAAATACCAGCTCATACATTTAAAGAACTGTAGGCACTTGGTCAAATCAGTCATCTCAATTTCTTCATTGGAAAAGAGAGTAGTATCATCTGCTGCTAAATATTTTCTTTCTCTTATATATCCTGTCTCTTTATCTACTTACCTCCCTATCTGTCTCCTCTAAACAAGCATGTATATAATCTTTCATTTAATCTTCCCGACAACCCTGTGAAGGCTAGAGGGTACCTATTTTACACACCAGGAAACAGGCTGAATGAAAGAAGTAACAAGCTAAGCTTGTGTTGAGACCTTTGGTGTTGGAGGAGCTGGGATTTGAAACCAGGTCTGTCAGATTCCTAAGCCTGTGTGCTTCGTTATCTTACCAAACTGTCTCGGTTCTGTGCCTCCCAAGAAGGAGCTGAGGTGAAAATTCGATGGCGTGGGGCGCGGAGGAGCCTGGCATCCCCGGACGCTGTTAATGCCGTGTGGTGAACGCCAAGTGCACGCATTTCTCCTGTTCGCTGGGAGCCCACAGACGTGCAGCCCTGCCTGCGCTCACAGCATTGTGGACTGAAGCACCCACTTATCTCTCTGGAGTGTCCTTTTCCTCTTTTGCAAAAAGGAGATGATAGTATCTCGATTACTACCCAACCCGTGTAAATTCTGTTCTCCCTTTCTCCCCCAGCTCCCATCTCTGTGGTCTGCACGAAGCTTCCGCAGGTGTGAAAGAGTTCGAGGTTCTAGAAACTGTATTAAATGCCAGCTTCTTCATCTGCCAGTTTATGATGGTTCCATGATACATAATCTCTATGAGTTTTGTTTGTTTTATTTGTAAAGTGAATCTTTAAATACCTTCTCCGGGGTAGGAAATACGAGATACTGTATGTAAAGTGCTGCCCACCTCCTTTCCTTACCTCTACTGCTTCTGCCCATTCTTCAAGGCCCATCTAAAGTCAGAAGAATCAAAATCAGAACTCCACCTTCTCCTTGAGGCCTTTCTTAACAACTGCAACCCCAGTCTGCACCATTCTTGCAAATTCTCATTGTATTTGTCCCTGTACCAGCTCCTGTATCCATTATATTTACCAAACACAATTCCAGAGACATAGGAAGCACCCTGTAAGTAAAATAACAGTACTAGTTTTTTTTTTTTAATCAAATAATAGAAATGTTAAAACAAGCCTGGAATTTACAAAATAAGTGCTAAAAATTCTACATTTTTTAATTTCAGGGGTTGAAGGCTGCTTGGTAAAAGCTGCCTTGTAGGGCGAATATAATAGTGGGGGGGGGAAATTAGGCTTTCCTTTTTTAAAGTTGAGAAACAATTTCCTGACATCTCTTGAAGTAACTAGGGGTACCTGGGGTGGTAACTAAACCCAAATTAACAGTCTCAAATCCAGGGGCACCTGGGTGGCTCAGTTGGTTGGGTGTCTGACTTGAGCTCAGGTCATGATCTCACTGTTGGCTTCAGATCCTCTATCCCTCTCTCTCTCGCTCTCTGCCCCTCCCCCACTTGCACGCGCATGCTCTCTCTCAAAAGTAAATAAAACATTAAAAAAAAAAAAAGAATCTCAAATTCAGAGAAAGCATTGCACAACAAGCCCAGATATTTTTAGGTGCTTGTATAATAAACCCTACTAATGGATTTATTTACATAAAACTCTGTTTCCTTTTTCATATTTTAGATGGAGCAGATTAAAAGGGCAAATAAACTGTTTACGAATGATTGTATATTTCTGAAGAAAACTTTGAACATCCCAGTTATATCAGAGAAGCCTTTGTTGTTTAATGGACTTAACTCAATAGATTCTCCAGAAAATGAAACTGTTGATAGCAGTTTTTCTCATGAAGAAGAGCCAGCAGCAGCGGGGGAAGACCTTTCTCCTTCCAGTCCTCAAGAATCTGATGTTCAGCCTGTACAACCTGAAGAAGTGTCAGCTAGAGATTTCCTGCAGAGACTAGACTTGCAGATTAAGTTGTCAACACAGGCAGCCAAGAAACTAAAAGAAGAGAGCAGGTAAAAATATGCTGGTAAAATGTCAGAAGCTGAATAAATTACTCTTACGATGTCCTTGCTTTGCTGAGTTTTGTTTTGTTTTCTCTCTGCTTCTGTTTCCTTTTTTCTCTTTTGCTTTAAAAACTGTATTTTAATTCTAGAAAGTCATTTTTAATATATGAGGTCTAAAAAGAGCTATTGCATTCTGCATAGGGCTTTATCTATTGCAATGTGCTTGTTTTTAGCTCTGTTACTTGTTATAAAAAGTTTGGGGGTGGTGGGGTGGCTCAGTTGATTAAGTGTCTGCCTCTTGATTTTGGCTCAGGTCAGGATCCTAGGGTCGTGAGATTGAGCCCCACATCAGGCTCCACCCTGATTGTGGAGCCTGCTTAAGAACCAATCTGTCTGTCTGTCTCTGTCTCTGTCTCTGTGTCTCCCCCGCTCCTCCACCCCCTCCCCCACTTGAACTCCTTCTCTCTAAAAAAATAAATAAAATAATTTTTTTTTTTAAAGTTTGTTTCTTTGCCTTAGTAGCATAACTGTCCAGCTAGCAGTCCTGGATGGCAGCCAAGCAGAAACATCTAGTTTACTCCTTCAAAGGAAGCAATGCCCTAGGGAATACTTGTGAAATACTGATCCCAATAAATTTGTCAAAGACCTTGTCCATTATTTGTTACTAGGTGTTTTTCATGTGAGCTTTTTTCTTTGTTCTTTGTTAGGGAAAATCTTTCTCTCTCCTATAGAATTGGTTTTCTTCTTCCTTTATGATTCCAAAAATGGCACAAGCTATTGTGTTTGCTTTTTTTTGCCCTGGCTACCAGGAAGCTTGCAACTAAAACTGATTTTCAGTTCAACTAGTACAGTACTTCATATGGGTAATATATTTGTATCCTTCTCCTTTCCTTAATCCTGATATTTTATTTCTAATTCATCTTATTATATGTATTTGTTGTAGGCACATCAAGCCCTTTGGAGAAAAAGGTGGCATATAAAAACTATAAACAAATATGAATATAATAATTTTATAATTTAATACATTTTGTTTAAATGTAATAGAAAAGGGGCGCCTGGGTGGCGCAGTCGGTTAAGCGTCCGACTTCAGCCGGGTCACGATCTCGCGGTCCGTGAGTTCGAGCCCCGCGTCAGGCTCTGGGCTGATGGCTCGGAGCCTGGAGCCTGTTTCCGATTCTGTGTCTCCCTCTCTCTCTGCCCCTCCCCCGTTCATGCTCTGTCTCTCTCTGTCCCAAAAATAAATAAAAAACGTTGAAAAAAAAAATTTTAAATGTAATAGAAAATATAAATATAAAGCAAGTACCATTCTTTATTCCAGTAACTGAGATGCCAATAAAATGCATCTAATGAGTATTTACCCTAATGAGTATTTACATTTCATCCAAGACATGCAAAATATTATACATTGATGTACTCCTGCACTTCTTTGGCAAGTGGATATTAAGTTATATAATAAGTACAGTATATGTATTAGTTATCCGAATATCATTTTAAAACACTGATTTATGCTGAATTTTCACTTTTTTTCAGAGATGAAGAAAGTCCTTATGCAGCTTCCCTCTATCACAGTTAGATGATCAGGGACGATAATCTAACCTGGATTAAAAGGTGGTTGGATCATGAAGAAACCAACAACTAAAGATTCAAAAGTATATACATCCTTAAATCACAACCAAATAGTTTCACCTACTGCAATTGCACTGACGTGATTATTTCCTCCAGCTTTCTATGATTTTAAGTCTTTATTATGGCATGAGAGCAAAATCGTATCCTAAAGATCATCACTTTTGTGGGTGATGGTAGTTTTTAGACTAGTTTTTGTAAATACTAGTTAACATAAAGCATCAAAGACTATATACATATTCAAGCTGAAAACAGTGTTTATCTTCTGAAAAATCCTAATGATGTGAAATATATGGTTGCTGTTTAAGTGATGCTGATTTTGCTATGTGTTTATAATTTAAGTGCTATATATATATATATATTTCGATATGTATTACATATTCTGTATTAATATAAAGAACCAAATTTTGTCTGCTATTTTGTAAAAATAAACTACAAAAGCCTGAATGAGAAAATAAACTATGTTTTCATATTTGAGTCTGTAATTTTTTTCAACAAATAGAAATAAAATTGATTTTTAAATTATTTTTGAAATGGTGACAGCTTCTCCATTTTAATTGCTTTTATTATTATAATTGGAATTTTTTAAAAAGTTCAGTAATTTTTTAAAAAGTTTCAGTAATCTAAAAGCAAATAATTATGGGTATTAGTAGCCTTTGCATTTTCATAATATTTGAACTGATTTGTTTGAGGTATAGTTTAAACACAGAATATGATCAGAAGGAGAAATAAAAACTACCATGCTCTGAGACACTGGTGAATTCTAGTTTAGATTTCATGAAGTCACTTTGGAGAGTGTTTTTTAGTCACTGTGCTCATTTGAGTTGAGGATTAAGCTTTTATTTACCTCATTTGTATCATATGTACAGGTTATAGCAGTAAGACTTAAGCAATACATTACTTACAATTAAAGGGTTTTTTTGGTCTCAATTTTTATTCAAGTATCAGGTTAAATAAATCTTAAGCTTCCACGAAAATTTCCCATATTTATCCGTCCCCCACTTCCCCAAAGGAATCTGCTTTCTGGGGGGCAAACAGGACTTTCCCCTCATTTTCTCTTCCCTTTCTTGCTCTTCCAGGTCTTCCGTTAAGCAGGAAACAGGTGTCCTTAGGTGTCAATGCAGCAGAGCTGGTAGAAGCAGAACTGCACAGGTCCAGCCCTTGAGGGTGACGTATAGGTGCATGCATGGGAACAGCAGTTGTCTGCCCTTGGCTGGAATTTGTTCAAAACAGACATAATCCCTTGTGTTCTGTTTTTTTTTTTTTTTTTCTCATGCTATTATTGTTTTTGATATAGGGTGGTATGTTTTTCTTTTAAAGTTTATTTATTTTGAGGGAGAGAGGGAGAGGGTGTGAGTGTGGGGGAGGGGCAAAGAGAGAGGGAGAGAGATTATCCCAAGCAGGTTCTGCACTGTCCACTGTCTGCACGGAGCCCAACACAGGGTGCGAACCATGACCTGAGGCAAAATCAAGAGTCAGACGCTCAAATGACTCACTCAGGGCCACTGAGGCACCCCAGGGTGATCTCTTGATCATGCTTTGCTACTACCTATGAGGAGTTAGTTGGAAGAGGAGAAAACAAGAAGAAAAAAAAATTGGGGTGCCTGGGTGGCTCAGTCGGTTGAGCGTTCGACTTCAGCTCAGGTCATGATCTCATGGCTGGTGAGTTCGGGCCCCACGTTGGGCTCTGTGCTGATGCCTCGGAGCCTGGAGCCTGCTTCGGATTCTGTGTCTCCCTCTCTCTCTGCCCCTCCCCTGCTCATGCTCTGTCTCTCTCTCTCTGTCAAAAATAAATATTTTTTAAAAAATTTAAAAAAAAATGAAGGGAAACCATCACGTCTGTAAGAAAAGGTCTAGGCCTCTCTGGAGGCAAAGGAATTTTAAAAAATGTAAAGTTATGTTGTTTAACATAAACTGAAATTTGAAAGAAATCCAAAAGACATAAATCCGAAAACGCTATCCAAAAGATGTAATATAAGCAGAAATTTAAAATTAAGGGCACAATCTTAGAAATACTCTTTCTGAATATTTCATCGTTGCCTAAGGTCTCTCTTAGCACTTTCTGGCCAAAACATCTCTCTCCTTCATTAAATTAAATTCTGAATTTGTTGTGGCCACAGCTGACCTGTCTTGAACCAGAGTACTTTAGTACTGCCTTGGAGGAGTAGACTGAGCCACAAGGAACCAGGTTTGAGGCCACGCTTTAACTGCTTCTTGGCCATCAGAATTTGAGCACACGCTGTGCCCTTGTTCTTTTTGTGAACCAGTTTCCTCATTTATAAAACAAGGCTGATGATCCCCTGCTTGCCTTGGTTACTGCTGGGAGCTAATGAATGTCACTGTGTCGGAAAACTGCAATACATTCCCTAAGTAAATGTCTCATTTTAAAATATACTGCATAAATTATAGAAAAGTGAATGGATAAAATGCTTTAATTGCAGCCAGACTTTTTTTTTCTGATGTAAAACTGCCCATTTGGACTTAGCCCTATAGGACACAGGTGAGGTAGCAGTCATGTTATCAAAAATGACATTAAAATGCTCTGACTCATTGTGTTTGGCAAGGATATTTTGGGCATAGGTTGTTTTTAGCTCTCCCTTACTGCTCACCAGTGAGTACTGGCTTGTCTAGAACATACTGAGTTTAGTTTTTGTGTGTGTCAGGCTTTGGTTTTTGTTTATTTTTACAACTCAGGAGGGGGAGGAGCAGCAGTGGTTTCCTACCCATGAAAAATAGCCTCTTACATTTCCCTATAAGTTCCTCCGTCCTCACCAAAAAGTAGGCACCAAGCAGGAGCATTCAAGACAAGTATCAGAAGGCCATTTGGATTAGGGACAGCTAATACACAGAGCATCATATTCAGATTTCCAACTGAAATATATAGAAAAATATGTTATCACTTTATGCTGAATAATGCATTTGCAAAGCATTCTTCGGTTTGGGAACATTGCCCATTAACATTTCAGGACGACCTTGGGCCACTGTGTGTTTCCAGGGATGTGTTTGTGATGGTAGCTGAGGGAGAGGAGATGCAGGGACCCCAAGTTCATTAACCTTTTCCTCAGGGAAGTTCATTTACCAGCTCTGGTCCACAAAGAAGGGAATGATTGTTTTCTGTGTTTCTGTTCTACTGCCTGACTTTCTTGCTCTCTCAATTGAGAAATGTTGGCCTGGATTAAATTCAGCTTAGATAACCCAGATCTGGCATACATTTTTACTTTGCTTTGGTAGTGTTTATGACCTCATTTTTCTTCTTGGGGAGCATACAGTTATCCCTATTAATAACCTGGATGTCTGAAAATTCACTAATAGAAAATATTAAGAGCGGGGGAAATTACTGACGAAACCAGCAACTCCTATGCCCATTTTCCAGGTTCCTTTCTGCACCAGTGGGGCCTGATAAAGAGCCAGCAGGAACAGCCAAAAAGCAGAGAGCTATCCTTTATGCTAGATAGGCTTTGAGGAAATGTTAATTTATTTTAACTCCCAAAAGGGAACTGGTGATGGAAATGACATCTTGTAACAGACATTTTCTATGAGGTGTTTTGATACCCAGCATGCCTTGAAAACAGAACCCCCTAATTCTTCAGGGGGTGTCTATGTGACACAGCGGGAAGAAGCTTCAGTTTTAAATTCAGTCTGTTACAGGCTTTCCAAAGCAGCATATCTCTGATTATAAAATGTAAATCTATAAGGAAATAAGGATTCTATATACAAAATCTCAGCTTACATACAACTTTACTTCTCAAATCGTTTTTATGGCAAGAAAGCTATGTTTGACCACTTCTAAAAGGTTAACTACTGCACTTTCATCACTTTCTAAAAATCCTTGACTCAAATTACTTTAATCACAGAATTAGAAGTGTTTGAAGCTAAGTTTTCTGAAACAGTCTAAAGACTCCTGAATCTTTTGCTATTTTTACAGGCTGCTGTAAATACGCTTGATGGCATCAGCTTCTTCTTTATCAAGGATGCCCTTCTCCACGTAAGCATCAGCTTGTTGGTTGATGAAGTCCCTCATCTTTGAAAGGTCATAATCTGGAAAATATCGTCAGAGTGTCATGAGCAGAGATAGGAAAGAGACATCCCCTTATAGTGATTGCCATGAGCTAAGAAGCGTTTTATACAAAAACACAACTACTATTCCATCGCAGTCTTTCACATCAGAAGACATATTAGATGTTGGCATTTTTTTAATCTTTACAGTTTAAGATCGTGTTTATGTATATTGTCTCATTTGTTGTCCATGATCGCACCTGCAAGATGTTCAGGTAGGGAGTATCACCATCATTTGAGCATGGGGAGAACAGGCCCATAGACCATGGCTTTGAAAACTTAATATTTATACCAATCACCTGGGGGCTCTTACAGATTTGTATCAGTAGGTCGGAGGCAGAGGTCCAGATCCTGCATTTTAAATACGCTCCCAGGAGATATTGCTGCTGCTGGTTTGGGAATCACACTTGGGGAGACAATATCCTAAAGCTTAAGTACCTTCAAGGTCACACAGGTAGTAAGAGTTACAAATAGAACCAAGTGTTTTGATTTTCTGTAATTGTTATACAGGTTAAGTTCCTGTTGATGTGACAACCCATTTTTTTTTTTTTTCCAAATTAAGAATTACCATTGGGGCACCTGAGTGGCTCGGTCGGTTGAGGGTTCGACTTTGGCTCAGGCCATGATCTCACTGTTTGTGGGTTTGAGCCCCAAAAGCCTGCTTCAGATTCTGTGTCTCCCTCTCTCTCTGCCCTCCCCTGCTTGTGCTCTGTCTCTCTCTCTCTCTCTCTCTCAAAAATAAATACTAAAAAAAAAAAAAAAGAAAGAAAAAGAATGACAATTTTCACACTATCTGAATTATATGCATGGAGGAAAAATGCACAGAGCTTTTTTATTTTATAAAGAGAAACTGCTTTGTGGTTCTGTCCTAATTAAACAAAAAATCCGTGTAAACCATCAAACCACCCATCAAAAGCAAAGAGATCCTCAAGTAAGGAGGACACCTGTGGCATTTTTCTGAAAGCTTAAAACCCACATCCTTCCTTGATGCTCATTGTTTTAAAAAATGAAAAATAAACACAAAAAATTTAAATAACCTGAATTCTATTAATCATAAATAACCAAAGTTAGTATTTTGTTATATATATAAGCAAAAAAAAAAAGAAAAATATATGTATGTATATTTTGCTTTTCAAATATATCTAAACACAGAATTAAGATCACAGTATAATATACAACCTTATTAACAATCTTCTTTCACTTTACACAGTAAGCATCAATATTTTCCCGAAACACCACTTTTAATGGCTACGTACAATGCATCCTATGGAGGGTACCAAAATCTATGGCACACATCCCTCAGGGCTGGACATGGGGGTCTTCCACATCACAGCGTACCTGGGGAGATTCCCCCCAGATTCTGAGTTGCCTGAAGCTGAGTTCCTTGAGGACAGTGCCATTCACCTTGGCTATAGCCGCTGTTAGAAGAGAGCCCTGCCTTCTGTCAGTTTGTAAAGGAAAAAAAAAAAAAGGAGAAAGGGGGTAACAAGCTCAGAGCACCCCATGAAGGAAAACTATAAAGAACATCTCTATAAGTGCCAGGTGTTTATCATATCAAATGAGCTGAGGGTCAGATAAAGCCGGTTTCCTCTCAACCAAGAGAGGCATTTGCTCCCATTAGGGCTTCGCCTTGAAGATTAAAGACATAACTGCCAGTCGGGGCACTTTACACCCATCATCTGATACGCTGCTCGCAAAACTCCATGAGGTAAGCATTAGTCCCCATTTCAGAGATGAAGAAACGGGATAGAGGAGGGAAGTCACATGCTTGGGTCATGGTAGAGTCAGGTTCTGAACCCAGGTCTGTCTGTCACTGCCCTGAACCACCCTGTGGCCTTGAAGTAATGAACGTGAAGCCACTAACAGGTGTAGAACAAATGTTCAGTAAGTGCTTGGGTTTTGTTGTTGGCTTTTATTTTCCCTGTCAGGACAAAACAGAATCAAGCTGCACATATGATTTGTGTGCTGATTCCTCACAAGCTGATTCCAGTCTCATAGGGCACAAAGAGGCGCCTCTTAATTATCACCAGCTCAAATTAATACTGGCTTTTCTGAGTTGGCTGCAGGGTCAACGTCTTTAGTGGGACGAAAGACAGCTCAAGGGCAGATGTGAAGAGGTCTGGGTGATTCGAATGGACAAACAGGAAAGTATTTTGCTTTCCTTTGAAATGGAAAAACTGTATCGTTAAGACAGCTCTCACTGTGCGCCGCCGTAGGAAAACTAGCTGGCTGTTAGATTACACAAGTCAGTAGTCACGTTGCTAATCTTAAAAATATGTTTTAAGGTTGTTAGGCTCAAAAGAAAAAAGGGCTGTGATTCATTTTTTTAAAAGCACAGACTTTTTTTTTTTAAGGGTGCATAAAGTTTTATCATCCTTCTCAGCATCACATCACATGGACCTCCCTTTCCTGGCTCTGGGAAGGAGAGGCAGGTTACCCAGACCCCTGCCCAGCAAAGGGCATGAGCAGAGGTTAAGGAAGGTCAGAACTAACAGAGCTACTGGACTTCCTGCTCACACAGCTGCAGCCACTGTGTGACCCTAGGAACGAGATCCACCGGCTTTAAGAGATGACCTAGGTCAAGCAGAGCACATATGAAGGCAATGGAGGAAAAGCTGTCTGCTTCTGTCTTCAGGGGGGTATACTGCACATCACCCTCACTTCCTGAGGGCAGAAGGGAGCATCAAACTCAATACCGTCATTTTGAAATTTGCTCACAGAGCCTTGGAGATGCAAGCACCAGGGTTCCATGCTTGACTAGGTTGATCATTTCTGGAAGTTGAAGATTATATTGCAGGATGTTGCGGGTTATGACCGGGAGTGTGATTCATGTTAATCAGTGAAAGAAATAACATAAGTATTCTAAATTGTTGGACCATCAAATTAACATTGGTTTCAGAATGCATTTTGGTACTTTCTGTATTACACTCATTCTAAGATAAACATTTTTTATTGTATATTTTTAAAAATTTTTTTATGTTTATTTTTGAGAGAGACAGCATGAGCAGGGAAGGGGCAGAGAGAGAGGGAGACACAGGATCTAAAGCAGCCTCCAGGCTCTGAGTTGTCAGCACAGAGCCTGAAGCAGGGCTCAAACTCATGAACTGTGAGATCATGACCTGAGCCAAAGTCAGACACTTAACCATCTGAGCCCCCCAGGCGCCCCATTTTTTAAAAGTCTTTACAGTCACTGATGGCATGTTATAACTTTTCTTCCTTAGTGGTACATGAAACAATGGTTCATTCATCAATCAGTGACAGATTTGATGTAATATGGTTCATGTGAATTTTAATGGAACGGATAGCCTGGAAATTCACATTATTTTGAGTCAAATAAACTATGTGTGAAAAGCTGATAATTATTTCCATTTCACTGAATTTAACAAGACCATAGGCTAAAGAGGAACTGAAAATACCTCTTTCTCCCATTGTGCTCTCTATATCAGTGGTCCTCAAACTTAGCTACACAGTGGAATCATGGGGAGGGGGTTAAAAATACTGATGCCTGCATCCTTTTCTTTGAGTTTCTGCTGTAGTGGTCCTGAGATGCGACCTGGACGTCAGGACATGTAAGAGCTCTGCAGGTGATTTGAATGCACTTTCAAGTTGGAAAACACCCCTTGTCTCATTTTAAAAGCATCCTTTGGCAGCTGCTCAGCCAGACACCTGGGAGTCATACTGGACTCATCTGTATCCATTGCTGTCAAGTTTCTCCCTTCTTTATTTCCTCTGCCTTGCCTTGGTTTAAGCCCCATAATTTCTGCTCCAGATCTTTGCCTTCAATCTCTGTCCAATCCCCTGGGGTCCTATTTCTTCGATCTATAGCCACACTGCTGCCAGAGAGATTTCTCAGTTCTTAACCTAATTGAGTCCTAATTTAGGTTCCCCTGGCTAAAACTTACCTCCTTTGCAGGACACGCAAGCACCTTCCTGATCTGGCTGCTATCCACCTCCCACCTCTGGCTGCTGATCCTTCCCACAGATACCCAGTGTTCCTGGGAAACTGGGTGGCTTCAGTTCCCAGAACACATGACTCTCTTTCGTCCTTTTATGTCTTGGGCCCAGTGTTTCCTCTGCATCCACCTCTTGTCACTCAGCTTTCCAACAAAGGCTTTCCTGCAATCCTTTCTCCCAGTGCTATGCATCCTTGTAAGGAGATGTGCCCCCCACCTTTGTAGCACTGCACCTGTCTATGATAGCACTGAGCAGGCTTTAGTGGTGCTGGGAGCGGCTTTAGTGGTAGCTTTAGTGGTGCTGGGAGCTCCTTGGGGGTCAGGGAGGGCAAGGGGAGGCTGCATCTTACATTTGCATATCTCTGGTACTCAGAACAGAAGAGTCTTGTTCTGTGTTTTAAGTGAGTGACTGCTTTTGTAATTGCAGGGTCCATCTAATATGTGGTCAAAAAATTCCCTTTTTAGAAAATACTCCAAGGGGGCCCTGGGTGTCTCAGTTGGTTGAGCGTCTGACTCTTGATCTCAGATCAGGTCATGATCTCACAGTTTGTGAGTTCGAGCCCCGTGTTGGGGTTGGAATTGCTTGGAATTGCTTGGATTTCTTTGGATTTCCAAGCAGGTTCCATGTTGACAGTGTGGAACCTGCTTGGAATTCTCCCTTTTCCTCTCTCTGCCACTCATGCTGTTTCTCTCTCTCAAAATAAATAAACTTAAAAAACTTATGAAAATACATACTCCAAGAAAAGGGCAAAATATTGATAATTATTGAAGGTGGTTGGTGGATACATGGGGATTCATTATACTATTCTCTCTACTTTTGTTTGATACATTTCATAATAAAATGTAAAAGAAAAGGCCTTTGCCCAAGAGGTGGCTTTGAAAAATAAGAGAAGTGGAGATTCTATTCCTGTATCCTGGAGTGTTTTTGGACTCTGACAGGAGACTTTAGCCCCGTTTGACTGTGGGAAACTTTATTTAACAAGAACCCCTGACAAATGGGTGAGGTTGGCAGTTTGCAACCATACTAAATCCTTACCTTCTTTATTTCCTTTTTTGTCGTGTTTCTTCAGCCACTCAATATTTTTTCTGATGGCTTCCAAATAGGCTTCCGTTTTCCCTGGAAAAGGGAAAAAAACTCATAGCAAATACTCATAAAATATCACTGCATCTCTTTTTAAAGACCACACTCTTGTTCAGAACCATAAATGCTGGACTCATCAGGCACTTGTGAGGTGGTATCCGTAACAAAATAGTGTGCATATTTGGGTGGGGGATGTTGAGGAGAAAGGGTAGAGATGAGATTCCAGGACACAGGACCAGGCAGGCTAGTAAGTATCAAGGAGCCATTATTCACACACACATAACTGCAGTCTCATGTCTTGGCAGAGAAGAATTTTGATTCAGTTCACTGGATAGGTGAACAGTTCTTAGACTGCATCATTTCTGGTTAGGAATGGTTCTTCCAGTTCTTCCAACTGGTTAGGAATATTCTCAGGTCAAGAATTAAATCAGAGTGGCAGATCCTGAAAAGACTCCATCACCAAATAAGTCATGTTAAGGAAGTCCAAATCTGTGGCTTAGTGTAGGCTGCTATACAAGTCTTCTGCCCAATCTGGCAGGGAGCGTGTGACAACTGAGATGAAGAGATGACCTGGGCCTCATTTCAAGGTTTGGGTATGAACCTTAGAACTCATTCTAGTAAAACTCCCCTGGATATAAACATTCTCCCATGAGCCTTGAGTGTTGTGAGAGAAGTGCCTGCTCTGTGTGCCCTTCACGTACATTGTTGTCTGCAGGTGGGCATTACCATCCACTGAGAGATGAGGAAACTAACACCCAGAGAGGCTAAGCGACTTGTCTGGGGCCACACAGGAAATAACAGAAGTAGAATTTGGACTCTAGTCTTCCCAAACTTCTGCTACCTGCACTATCTGAAAGCAAAGTCTATCTTCAGTCACAGACACTGATGTAGCCTTGTTCTGTCTCAAGGAAATCAGCCATCTCTGAAACCAGGTGAGGTCCCTAGTGCCCAGAGTGTCTGCACCAAGGGACCAGGTAGTCTGGAGAATTCTGGGTGGCCTAAGAAAGGAAGCCTTCGAAGTCCAGGGGCTCTGCAAGAATCAATGGCTGCCAAAGCTCTGTGTGGTAACCACCCATTCTGAGCCCCCTTTGAGCCCTGTTACCTCTAGTCTATTCCCCAGACTTTTTGGTTGAGTTACCTGTGTTCTTATGATGTGCCAAGGGCTGTGCTTTGTGCTCCAAAATGCAGTATCTCTTTTACTCTTCACAACAACCTTTTAAAGGCAGTCCCATTTCACCCCCATTTTACAGATGAAGAAACCAAGACATAGAGAGATAAAGTAATATGCTGAAGGTCATATGGCTAGTAAGTTGTGGAGCCAGGGTTGAACCTGGGTGCATTTGACTACAGTCCATGAACAATAACACTGCCTTAGGATTTGCTGATGTTCCAATTTCCACTACTGCATTTACCTAAGTGACCTCCTGAGCATCCTTCTTCCTGATCTTGTAAGCCTACTCTTGCCTCACCAGTGGGGCTCCATGTTATGTGGACCCCAAGAAGCACAGAGAAGATCTTTTGCAAAAGGGTTAAGTGGACAAGAGAAGAGATCTACAATTTTCAGCCCCTATTCACTTCAGTCAACTGTATAAAAAAAAGTCTTGATTTCAGTGCTTTGTTTTTAAGAATGTTAGAGCACATGGAAGACCAATGTCCTCCTAGCTGATGTTATAACATTTTAGTACAACGGATATAGGAATATTCATTGTCTGTTGCCTGTTTGTTGAGAAGGTCAATTGCATTTGGTAACATAAAAACAATGTTCTCTGTTTCAAATTAATTCAGTTAGAAAAGGCATTTTGAACAAAGAAATCTTAGTGTAGACTATTTCTAGAGAATGCAACTGAAGTGTTTAAATCAAAGTAGTGGGTCTCATAGGGCTTTAACAAATAGATAATTTGTCATTAGCATATTAAGTAATTAGGGCTTCTGAAACTTTTACGAATGTTTGAAAATAGTCTTGTTCTTTAAATAATGTTAAGCATTCGTCCCACAATATTATTTATGATAACATCATAATATGGGAAGCTTATTTGAGAAAAGGATAACCTGAGCTTAGTCTCTGTGTAAATATGGTGTTAAAAATTCTGAATTAGGAGAATGAAGAATAAATACGGGGTTTTTGCCATAGTGTAGCAGACATTGTTGCTTCCCCACCCCATGTCTCCCTTATTCCAGATATGCTATATATTCCTTATATCCCTATATGATATATCCTTATGTCCTTATACTCCTTATATGATATATTCCTTATATCTCAGGAACATTCCATACAGCCTCCCAGAGATCCTCAGTGGGAAGCCCCAGTTGCCCACAGCTGAAGCCCACTAGTGAAACCACTTTCTATGGGCTTCTCTCCTTTCCCTGTCTCATGTATCTATGCCCCCAGTGGTCATCTCCCGATTAAATTGGACCGCAACTCCTTCTCTCAGGGTCTGCTTCAGAAGGAACCCAGCCTAAGGCAGTTTGGAAAAGGGGACTCGGCATCATCTTGTTAGGTTGCCTTTTGCTCAGGAACTAATTTTCTATAAAAATATTAAATTTTAAAAAGTATGAAATGCACAAGAAGCAATTTTATCCACTATATTGATATTACCAACCCATAACAGAGAATGAGTTTACTGCAGCTTGAAGAAAACTATACTGCAATTTATTTAAAAACTAAACTATCTTGTAGATCATGACATATGATTATGACAGTTTCTGTAATGTTATTTAATCTTCACAGAGCTCTATGAAAGAAGCGTTATTAGTTCCAATTTTACTCATGAAGGAACTAAGGCTCAGGGAAATTAAGTGACATGCCCAGGGGGACACAGCTGAGTAACGGTCAGAGCCTGGTCTTGAACCAAAATGAATCCAGAGCCTCTACTGAGTGTAGCTGGGTGAGATTCACCTTTTAGACTAGAATGATTTAGTGCCTGTTGTTACCAAACTGGGCAGAAAGGCAGTGGTTCTCAAACTTGGCTGCACAGGAGAATCATTTAGGGAATCATTAAAAAATCCTGATGCCGGTCATGATCTCACAGTTCCTGGGATCAAGACCTGCATTCGGGGGCGCCTGGGTGGCGCAGTCGGTTAAGCGTCCGACTTCAGCCAGGTCACGATCTCACGGTCCGTGAGTTCGAGCCCCGCGTCAGGCTCTGGGCTGATGGCTCAGAGCCTGGAGCCTGTTTCCGATTCTGTGTCTCCCTCTCTCTCTGTCCCTCCCCCGTTCATGCTCTGTCTCTCTCTGTCCCAAAAATAAATAAACGTTGAAAGACCTGCATTCGGTTCTGCACTGACAGCACAAATCCTGCTTGGGATTCTCTCCCTCTCTCCCTCTCTCTGCCCCTTCCCTGCTTATGCTTGCTCTCTCTCTCTCTCTCTCTCAAAATTAATAAATAAACTTTTAAAAACATTAAAAAAAATCCTGATGCCAAGGCTACTCCTCATATGAATCAAATTAGAATATCCTGAGGCAGGGACCGAGCATCATTTTTAAAAAATGGTCCTGAGGTGATTCCAATGTGGCGCAAAGTTTGGGAACCACTGCCATCAGTACTGAGATCTCCACAAGTTTACTGGAGCATTGGTAACAAGGTGAATAAAATCAGGTGTTCTTCTGCTCTTGGAGAGAAGCAGCTGGTTCCTATTTACATTTCCTCCTGTCAGGAGCTGTAAAGCAAACCTTTTATTTACACAGTGTGCAGTAAAAGCCCATGAGAGTCCACTTTGGAAAGCTGGGCTATTTTTTTCAAATAAATTTCAGTTTCCTTTGGAAAAAATAGCTCATGGCTGAGGTAATATGGCACAAGCTTTAAAACATATGCTGAAGCAGATGGGAAGAGGGCCAGAATCAAGACGCAGCCCTCCTTTTCTGGCTGTTCTGGTTTTCAGCACTGCAAAGAAATACGCTTTTTTATACACGAATTTGTCCTTACTGTGATATGTTGACCTGATCTGCCCACCCCCAAAGCCCCATTAGAAAACAACAACAACAAAACATTGTAGAAATCAATAGAATTAACCTATTGAATTCTGGACATACTAAAGATAGTAGATCTTCTAAAGAGTGCTTATAAAAATTAAGTTTGATATGCTTAAAGTTCTGTAAAGATTAAATGATTACAGTTTTGAATGATATAAAACAAAGTAAGTGATAATGGTATCATGGATGCCAACATGGGCCTCAGAGCCATTCAGTGTAAGAATTTCTGTACATTGATGACATTTTACATGCCCCAAAGAAAATACTCAGACTGAGTACTGGATAGGAGTCAAGGGACAAGGGTTCAAGGCCTGGCTCTGACACTCTTTGGCTATGGATCATGGGTGAATCACTTCATCTTCTGAGCCTTGGTTTATTTATTTATAATTTAGGGGTGAATTCTAAAAAGAAGGTTCATGGTTTCTATATATGGGAAGAAACACTCCTTTGCTATCCTCAAAAAACCTGTGTTGATGGTAGGTCTCCTGTGCCTGGACTTAGCTCCTGGCATCCTTCCTGACTCACAGGGGGAAGACTGTACTTACTATTTTTGGACATTGTTAGCAGAATGGCTTGGGGCTTGAATAAAAGGCACAAATTGTTTCCTCTTATGTTGCTTTAAAAATAACAGCATCCACATGAGTTAGCCATTTATTAATTAAATAGGCTACCTTTTCTGGTTTCTGTAAGGAAGATATGGGAATAATAGATTATTTAGGTGAAAGCTATCATAGAGATCACTTTTTTCACCTATTTCCATAATCTGGCCATAAACTTGACAAATGATAGCAATGGAATGACTTTTTGAGTATGTTAATACTTATCTTATCCTTTGGATGGTTTTTTAAAAAAGATTTTCAGTGACTCATAGAGCAGAAGTGAATGAGTAAACATCAAATTGGCAAATAGATCCATACTTAGATCATGGAATAAAGTTTTAAAGTACTTTTCTTTAGTCTCCAGAGAGCAATTTACTTGAAAAATTAGGTAATTTTATAAATATGGTTGAAATTAAAATAAATATGATTTCATTGGCATACCCCTAAATTTAGGAATAATTATGGAATCATTCAAATGACTGTACCAATTAGAAATCAGTATTTTAAAAGATTATTCTTTTTTTGTTTATTTATTTATTTTGAGAGAAAGAGAGAGAAAGAGAGAATGAGTGTGAGTGTGGGGGAGAGGCAGAGAGAGAGAGAGAGAGAGAGAATCCCAAGCATGGAGCCCAACTTGGGGCTCGATCTCACAAACTGTAAGATCATGACCCAAGCTGAAATCAAGATTCAGCCACTTAACTGAGCCACCCAGGCACCACAAAAGATTATTCTTTTTTTTAATGTCTATTTATTTTTAAGAAAGAGAGAGAGTGCGTGTGCAAGCCGGGGAGGGGTAGGGAGAGGGAGACACAGGATCTGAAGCAGGCTCTGCACTGAGAGCAGAAAGCCTGATGTGGGGCTCAATATTATGAACTGTGAGATCATGACCTGAGCCGAAGATGGACACTCAACTTACTGAGACACCCAGGAGCTCCCCTAAAAGATTATTCTTAATGTGAATCCCTGTAGAATACAGGACTTTCAATAGTCTAACTCAATTATATTCAAAGGTGGATGTGCCACTTTTCATTATTGGTAATTAAATTGGACTTTTTTTTACATTAAACCTAAAACAAGAGGCATGGAAACATGCTGTGTAAATTGAAGCCTGAGATAAACTGAGGGTATTATTATTCCCATTTCCACTATTATTCCTATTCCTCACAGGGTCCAGCATATGCTTGGCATGATTAATAAATATTTGCTGTGGTTCGATGGGGCCATCGCCCCACATTGCCAGACCAAAACAGATTCTTTACAGACTTTTCTGACAATGTGTTCTGCTTATAATTATTGTTTGAAGTGGTTTTATCTGGATCATTACCTCATCCCTTGCTCTGCCCTGTAATGTCTTCCAACTTTCTCTCTCTTCTGCATGCTCCTGACTCATCGATAAGGGAGATACATGTGCATGTATGTAGCTTGTGTTAGGCTTGCCTACATATGGGTTAAGAACATTCTCAAATCATTTCAAAGCTTGCTTGAGTCCTCAGAGGTCAGCATTTGTTCTTATATTACTTCAATAGGTCTACTTCCTGAGCATGATGCCAGGCATGCCATCAGAATACATGTGTATTTATAGCTGAATAAATGTCTCAGAAAACCCAGTAAGTCCTGCTTTTACCCACATGGATGCCTTTATTTTTCTGCCCAGGGGCAATAGGTGT
Organism: Panthera onca; assembly: GCF_046562875.1. Lineage (NCBI taxonomy): Eukaryota > Metazoa > Chordata > Mammalia > Carnivora > Felidae > Panthera > Panthera onca. The sequence goes on from NC_138344.1 coordinate 52,399,629, forward strand.
TGTCTCAGTGGTTCTATAACAGAAACAAAATATCCTTGAGAAAAGTGTCAGCAAAGCAATTGTCAATACAAAGGTATGAGTCATAACATGCCCTTTGGGGATTCAATCTGTTTTCAAGAAATGTTGGCCCTTGGTTTAAGCTCAGGTTGGTGTTTTCTAAATTGTACTGAAATCAGTTTTCCTTATCTCAGAGTAACAGGGGTCAGGGGTAGTATGAATAAATTGAATCTCCAAATAATGGAGAGGGGACTAATTTTAGCCCCAATCCCTACCCTCTTCCTAATGTTTCAGGAGGGCCATGACAAACAGCAACACTAAATGGATGGAGTTTTACTCTTTTCTCTCCCCCTTAGTAACTGATGGAATTCCTAATGAGAAAAGAAATCTAACCTCATCATTAGCCTTTAAACACTCACATCCTACATAGGAATAGGAGACTACCAAGAATCAACTCTTTCAGATTTCTTTTTTTACACAATGTTTTCCCAAAACAAGCAAAGATACCTGTCAGCATCCATTCCCAGGGATATTTGCATAGTGATAGAAGGTGTTGTCTTAAGCACTGAGCATGCCGCCTCTGCCAGTCAAAGGACTTAGATGATGGCTTACTGTCTTCAGGAAATATAGTCATTACACATGGGTTACTCCTGGAGGAGATGACCTAGGCATGCTGGTTTTCTGTGGGGCTGAACTGCAGTGCTCTGTGCGGCCCAGTTCCTGGCTTTCTTTCTCAGGCTACAGGACCACTCTTTTCTTGGTTAGCTATCTATCAAAAGTTTACCACTCACCTTCCACCTCACATCCATTAGCACTGATGAGGATTTAGAGAAATTGGAACCCTTGCACACTCTTTGTCGGGGGGGGGGGATGTAAAAATGTACAGCTGCTATGGAAAACAGTATGGTGTCTCCTCAAAAAATTAAAAGTAGAATTAACATATGGTATAGCAATTCCACTTCAGGGAATATTCCCCCAAAACTGAGTGCAGGGTCTTGAGGAGATATTTGTACAGCCATACTGATGGCAGCCACAAGGTGGAAGCAACCTAAGCATCCATAGACAAATGGGTAGATAAACAAAATGTGGTATGTATATACATACAATGGAATATTATGCAGCTCTAAAAAGGAAAGAAATTCTAACATATGCTACAACAGAGATGATCATTAAGGACATTATGTTAAGTGAAATAAGCTAGTCACACAAGCACACATACTATATAATTCCACTCATATGAAGTACCTACAATAGTCAGATTCACAGAGACAGAATGTAGAATGGTGGTTGCCAAGGGCTGAAGAGGGAGGGGAATCAGAAGTTTTATTTGACGTGTATAGAATTTCAGTTTTGCAGATGAGAAGAGTTCTGGAAATGGATGGTAGTGATAGTAACACAATAATATGAATGTACTGAACGCCACTAAATTATACACTTAAAAATGGTGAGTATGACCACTTTTGTTATGTGTATTTTGCTATAATTTTTTTAAAAGACATTTAAAAAAGTTTACCATTCATCCAAAGTAGACCTAGGGAAGTATCAAGGCAGTGTGACTGGTCTAAGAGTCGGTTAACATGGCATGTATATTACCAATTCCCCCTTCTTATGCCCGTGACAAACATTATTAATTAATTATTCCCAAGTTCTTTCCTCCTGAGCCCAGAGGAAACATCATAACCTTTCTCAACACAGGCTACTACACCCAACGATTAGAATTGATACATCAGCTATGTTGATGTAGGAGAGAATTGTGACGGTCTATGAAATCTGCACTAGAGAAAAAAAATACAATAATATAAAGCCTTGTTAGATAGGAAAAATCAACATGAACTTGATATATTAAGAAAAAATATATTTTTCCTCTGTCTCAAAAAAGTCCCAGTAACTGGAACAGAAGCAGTTCTCTGGGCCCACATTACTACTCATTTGAACCTGTATAACTCAGTTTCAGGTCTCTATATTTTCTACAAAAAGTAACTAAAAATCTTTGAAGAGGAATTTTTTTTTTTTAATTTTTTTTTCAACGTTTTTTATTTATTTTTGGGACAGAGAGAGACAGAGCATGAACGGGGGAGGGGCAGAGAGAGAGGGAGACACAGAATCGGAAACAGGCTCCAGGCTCCGAGCCATCAGCCCAGAGCCTGACGCGGGGCTCGAACTCACGGACTGCGAGATCGTGACCTGGCTGAAGTCGGACGCTTAACCGACTGCGCCACCCAGGCGCCCCGAAGAGGAATTTGTTTTAATCTTGGGATGAGAAAATTCAGTGGGTCTAGAATACCCTGTTGTTGCCAGAGAGCAAAGATACTTTAAAAATACCGGGCATAGTGCTAAAAGGATAAAGGAGGGACAGAGGAACTCCTACAGCCCAAGCGATACCAATTGGAGCATAAAATCACTACCACCACCATCATCATCATCATTGTCATCATCATCTTACATAAATGGAAAAGATTGATATTAAGTGTCAACAAAGGTAGTTGTGATATAAAGGGGAAGTTGTTGGTAATTTTTTGCTGTTAGTAAGTTACAAGGTATTAAATACATAGCTAGTTTTTTTTTAACTTAATATACAGATACTATTAAACAGGATCTATTATCAAACATGAATGTGAACTTGTTTCTATCTATATGAGCGGCAAAGACTAGGAACCTGTAAATAGGCCAAGTAGTCCCTTCAAAATTAAGAGCTATACTATGAACATGACCAGCTTTTGTGGTCTCATAGCATCCAGAAAGGAATGAGCAAAGTCCATCAGTTCATTGCCACTAATGATTATACATAATAAATAATGAAAGGAGAGCCCAATGGTGTATCTTCAGATGATAAATTAGCTGAATGTCACACCTCCCCTGCCCTCGAGAGACAGCGTGGACCCACTCCCTCAGTTCCTAGGGAATAAAACCTCTAGATGACCCTGCTAATGAGACACTGATAGGACAGACATATGTAACATTCCAATTATACCAAAGAGGTCAATATATCATAATGACATAAAAATAGGTTTAAGTCATCTGTTCACAACTTCAGGTATAGACAGTTTCAGAAGATAGATATATTTTCCATGGTATAACTAGCACACTTCATAGTAAAAGGGGCTTGAACCACTGGCCTATACAACCAGATCCTCATCCTGATCTGAAATCAAAGGGTTAACAACTTAGACCTTGCATCCTCATAAGGTCTTTTTCTTTTTCTTTCTTTCTCCGCCCTCTGTGCCCCTTCCCCTGCCCAGGATCTTTTTCTTTAAGGGTGTAGTAAATTCTCTAAAATCCTGGGAAGAAGTAAATTTTGTATCACATAAACTTGCTAAGGCAGAAAAAAATTGGACCTCAGGAATGTGTAAGAATAACAATAAAAACATAAGTTTTGTAATTATTGGGCTCATTTAATGTGTGCTTTTTGCTTTTAAAGACATTTAGGTTATTTAAGGAAATTTGATATATTGGATTTATGATTTTTAATCAGGTCCTTAAGAGTGTCACATTTCTATCATTGTAAATGATTAGGGAAATATGCTCTGTTAAATGTGTAAATTTTGATTACTTTGTTAAATAAGTAACATTTAGAGGAATGTTAATTATGTTTAAAGAAATATTGCTTAATAAGTTAATAAATCAGATTAGACACTAAACAATGCACAATGGTCATAAGCATTCCTCTCCAAGCACAAAAGTCCATTGGACAGTTAAGCCCATCAGAAGATAAAACCAATTTGCCATTCTCAGAGACTCAAGGCCATTAAAAAAGATTGCTATTCAGATAAAGATACCATGTGCTGAATCTCTTCTCTACAGATGGTGCTGATTTCGCAGATTTGGTAGGGTGTGCATTTTTGATCAACCTGTGTGGTGAATTTTTTTGCTTCCCCCACTTTCATTGCCAACTTAGAGCTGTTAATTCCGTACCTTTTGGCTCATCCGTCTTTCCTCTTGGGTTATCAGCTTTTGTGGAATCTTTCAAGGCTCCATATTCCTTTTCCATCTTAGCTGCTTCTTCCTTAGTACTATCTGTTTCTTCATGACTCTTTTCTGATGGTGCTGTAATCAGATTGAGCACTGTTGTTAGAACCCTATTTCCTATCCATTAACCAATTTGTAATGTAGAAATAAATTTGTTGAAAGGGTACAGCATAAGGTCGGATCATTTTTCAAGCTAAAAGGGATCTTAGAGATTGTCTAATCTAGTGATTGTCCAACTTCCTTCCCCCATTTCACAGACGAGGAAACTGAGGCCCAGAATGGGAGAGATATGCACCGAGTTAGCAAAAGAGCTGGGCCAAAGCACCGACTTTCCAGATTTTGGTTTAGTGTTCTTTCCCTTCTGCTACTGTGTCATTAGAACATAGATTATTTTCCTTACTATAATCAAGGTAGGCAATGAAGTGGCATATGTCAGTTCCCAAAGTAAGTTTGAGTCTTCATTTCGAAGTAAAATAACTTGGTTGTTGTTCAACCTCTCCATGATGTTGTATTTTTGAACAACATTCTATGACTGAGAGTAGCACCTAAGAATTTGGGGCTATCGCAGGACTTCTTTCCTTCTGCCTCTTTCTTCACATTCCCTTATCCCTGGTCACCCTAATGCAAAGAGGAGAGTTGGACCCTTGCTGTCAAGATGGGATAATCTTTGCTCACTTGACACTTAAAAATAACTAATTTCCATACCAATTATACTTCAAAAAAAAAAAAAGTGAGGGGACAAGAGTTGAAAAAAACTATATTTCCTTCTGGCTATCTTCTATTGAATTTTAAAAAGTCATAAACCTTAAAGTAGCTAACCACTTGAAAACAATTGCAATGTATCCCTGTTGTAAATAAAATAGGAAACATCAAGCAGTCTAACAAAAAGCTTTTTTTTTTTTTGTTTTTTTTTTTTTTTTTTGTTTTTTTTTTTTTTTTTTTTTTTCAGTAAAAACATTACTATAGGGGCGCCTGGGTGGCTCAGTCGGTTGAGCGTCCGACTTCAGCTCAGGTCACGATCTCATGGTTCGTGATGAGTTCGAGCCCCGCGTCGGGCTCTGGGCTGATGGCTCAGAGCCTGTAGCCTGCTTCTGATTCTGTGTCTCCCTCTCTCTCTGCCCCTCCCCCATTCATGCTCTGTCTCTCTCTGTCTAAAAATAAATAAACGTTAAAAAAAAATAAAAAAAAAACATTATTACTATAGAAAAAAAAGAAAAAAAGAAATGAGTCAGTTACTCTCATTATGAAAACCTCCACTAGTGCTATGATCTCTCTGTATTAAAAAAATTTTTTTAAATATTTTATTTATTTTTGAGCATCAGAGTGTGAGTGGGGGAGAGACCAAGAGAGAGAGAGGAACAGAAGATCTGAAACAGGCTCTGTGCTGACAGCAGCAAGCCTGATGCGGGGCTCAAACTCACAAACTGTGAGATCATGACCTGAGCTGATGTCAGACGCTCAACCGACTGAGCCACCCAGGCGCCCCTCTCTATATTTTTTGATGCGTAATTTTTCTCCATAGTTGCAGTATAATTTTGTCACTTTCTTTTGTCATTAACATCATCACAGAAGGATGTTTCCAGGTTATTGAAAACTACTTGAAAACATCATTTTAAAAGGCTATATAGTATTCCATCAAATATATGTACATAACTGCTGTGAAAGGGACACAAAATCATGCTTAAGAACTTGTGATCCTTCCTATTTTTTGTTCCTCCCTCCCCCCCTCAAAGCAGGCTCCTTTGCACAGCTTGGTTCTGTGTTGTATTGGGTGGAAATGCAGAAGTGAAGAAACCAAGAGGGGGAATCACACAACATAGGGGCATAGACTATCTCAGAGGAGAGAAAAGACTTGGGAGGGGAGAGCCAGTGGAGTAGACAGGTGACCAGGGATAGTGGTCTGGAGAAACTGTGCTCTTGGGAGAGAAAAAAATACTGAAAGGAAAATTTCATGTATGTAGAAAATTTCATGATGTAGCCTCCTCCTTTTCCATGAGCCACCTCCTAAGAATCTTCAGGAAAGACCTACATTTCTTTTCAATGCTTCTTGGGGTCAGATTTCTATGCTGAGACTAGCCACAAAATAGCCAAGGTTATAGCTGCTTAATCCTATGGTAGGATTTCAGATTTTAAAACTTTTGAAATCTCTATTTATCAATGTTTATTAAAGCCATTATTTACCACTCAAAGGGTTATTGTGCTCAAAGGTAGAAAAATAGTTAAATAAATCACACCTGGAAAAAGTTTGCTCTTATTGTCAGTAACATTTTTTTCTAGCTTGTTCTTGGTCTGAAGAGCAATAGTTTCATCCAAGTTTTCTGGAGTGAGGAAGAGAAAAAATGTAATTTTATTTTATGAAGGATGATATCAACTGTTTAATCCTTACCAGAAATATCACAACGTAATTCCACAATATTAACACTGCAATTAAGATACTTTGATATGGATTTTATTTCTAGGAATCTACTATTCCATACTATTTGGGATCCTTAATTCAGCATCCTATTCAGTTAATTGCAGAAGCCTCTTCCACATCTCTGTGGCCACTGCTAGAACATGTCCAGTGTTGAAGCCTTTAATGGACACCTGTGGTCTGGGCCTCCTCAACACTTTCTGTAACTATACCTTGGTTTTCCTTTAGAGAACGCAAACCATTCCCATTCTCGACATATTTGCCTCAAGTGGGGAGTAATAACCCAGGCCTGGTTCCTCAGGGTCTACACCCACCCTGGGCTGAGTGATTGGTTCAAAGAGGAGCATGTGATACAAGCCAGGCCAATGAGATTCAATGCTAGGACCACTGGGAGAAAGAAGCCCTTTTCCTGCCAGGATTGCTGTACTGTGAGGATGGAGATTGCCAACCATCTTTTTTTTTTCATAGGAGAGCAGCTTGTCTAGAATGAATCAACATATGGAAAGTCAGTGCTTGGAGATGGGGAAGGATAGATTCCTAACACTGTTGGTGGACTTTACAAACCCAAAGTCAGACTATCCCCATCCTTGGACTCCTCAGTTACTTGAGGCAATGAATTCCCTTCCCACTGCCATACTGGAAAGCACAGCTATAAGTAGTAGTGGAAATATCTACCTTGTACCTAAGCCTTGTGGCATTTCTAATCTATTTCCATAGGATAAATGACTTAAGTATGGAATTTCTGAGTTACAGGGTATTGGTATGAAGCAATGATTGATCTGAAACAATGTCTTTGATCTACTGTTGAATTAAATAGGCCACAAAGTACTATGTATAACATGAGCCCATTTTTTTAAAACAAGATAAAACAAAGAAAGAAATGACAAAGGTACATGGGTGCACATACACACACATACACACACAGAAAAACATCTGAACAGGTACAAATAGACTGTCACCTGGGTGCTGGTATCATGAGTGACTTTTTTTTACTTCTTTTTTAACATAATTTTGCACTGACTGATTTTTTTAAATGAATATGTTCTTTTATAATGAGAAAAAAAACAGTAAAACTATCTTCATGTGGAAAAAAAATTGAGTTCATAGAGAGTAGTTCTGAATTATTTTGTCCTATGAGATTTTCTCTTCTGTTTAATCTTCCTCTTCTATCAGAGATCAGAGTAAGGGGCTGTGAGGTCACCTTCCCCAAAGGACATCAGAGATAAATGGTACTTATTGATTAACTAGACCAAGCAGGAAAACCAAAGGCTTTAAAACAAAACAAAACAACCTGCATGCACAAAGAACATCCAAGCTTATGCACAAAGCTCAAAGAATCAAAGGTCAGCAAACTTTTTCTCCAAAGGGCCAGATGGTAAATATTTCTGGCTTTGTGGGCTATATGGTCTCTGTTGCAACTATTCAACTCTGCCATTGTAGCACAAAAGCAGCCATAGACAACACTGAAACAAAGGAATGTGGCTGTGTGCCAATAAAACTTCATTTATGGACACTAAAGTGTGAATTTTATATAGTTTTCTCTTTTTTTAATTAAAAAAATACTGTATTTGTTTAAGTAATCTTTACACCCTATGTGGGGCTCGAACACACAACCCCAAGATCAAGAGTCTCACACTCTACTGACTGAGCCAGCCAGGTGCCCCTTTATATAGTTTCCTAGTGTCATGAACTACTATTCTTTTTTTATATTTTTTTCAACCATTTAAAAACGTAAAAGTAATTCTTAGCTGGTGTGCTATAGAAAAATAGGCAATGGGCCAGATTTGATTCATGGGCAGTAGTTTACCAGCCCCATTATAGTTCACAACATCCTTTATTTTACAAATGTAGAAACTGAGGCCCAGCTGGGTGAGTGTCTTGCCCCATGGGACAAAACTGGTCTGTGGCAGAACTGGACCAGGAGGCACAACTTCTGCAGCCTAATCCAGACCTCACTGGCTAAAATCAACTCTTTTAGTCCTGACTATCCAAACACAATTGAAAAAAAAAGAGGTCAAATTTTAGTAAAATGGTCTCCATGGAGATATTAGAAAATGTTAATAAGACAAAATGAAATGTTTATACTCAAGCTGCTTCTATAAAGAATTGAAAACTCCTGGTTAATTTTATTTGTATGCATTATCAAGCTGGGCAATTCTGGTTACTCAGACGATTCAGACTGTTTTGGCATGAATGATAAAATTTGTGAGGTAGTTATTGCCAAATCCCTAATTGACTTTGGACAGTGAAAACTATCATAGTAAAAACAAAACAGATTGGACTCTCACCAAGGTAGGAAACACCTTCTTCTGGAGATATTGTGCCATACTTTACCATCATCTTCACAAAGTCAATCAAGGTTTTCATGATCGTAATCAGTGTTTCCTTCTCTTTTGCCTCTTTTTCTATATAAAAGGACAAAATAATTTTTAAAAAACTAGTGGAGTATAGCTTCCTCTTTCAGTGTCAATTTATGAAGTACAGCATCTGATTGAAATATTTCTCCCTACATTTATAGCTGAAACCACATATATTTAATTTATAAAAAGTATAATAAGACTTGAACATTGGGAGTTGGAATTGGGAATATAGGATAATGTATAGATGTACTGAACTTCTTCAGAAATGGGCAATTATAACTTTTCTAAAAAGATTTACTTTAATCTAAAGTATTTTACTAATAGAGTAGATGATAAAGAGACAGTTTGCAACCTGAGGTAATATGAACTCAAAAAGAAAATTGTAAGATTGGTGACCCACCAATTTTTCTTTACTCAGCCTGTATGCTTTTGAGGGCCAGAATGGCCTGTTTTCATTAATCAAACTTAATATTTGAAAATAAAAATATACATGTATCTTTATTTTTTTAATGTGAGGTTGATTTTTTAATAGCAGTATATATTGCTTTCTAGACTTTACTTCGTTTGAAAGAATATATGCATGTACTAAAAATATTCCAACAGTATAGAAGTAAATAATAGTGAAAATAACATTTTCTTCCTATCCCCCAACTCCTACTCCCTGCAGGTAACCACTATTAACTGTTTCTTGGGAACTCTTCATATTTGACATACTGTTCTGCATCTTGATAGAAAATGGCTGATCATTCCATAGTTGTTCAGAATATATAACTATGTATATTTATTATATACATCTACATATATATACATATGTATATATATGTATATACATATATATACATATGTATATATATATAAATTCTAAAATTAAAAAAAAAATTTCCATTTTTGAAGAAAGGTGCTAGAGGAGAGCCCATTTTCCCTATTCTTTGAGTGGCCATGAAGGATTTCTTCTAAATACTCCTAGCCTTTCCCTCCATCTTTTCATCCTTCCCACAGATGAAGTTGGTAGGCAATGGGCATTAGTCTACATTTCTTGACTGATAGGGATTTGGAATCTTTCTTTTTTTTTTTTGTTCCCCTGGAACAGTAGAAGTCAGGGACTTGAGAAAAGTGCCTGTTCTATAAATCAAACTATCCTAAGGATTGGCTGTTCCAACAATTAGACTGAGGATAGGGAGTGAGCAAGCCCATTTTGGCTCTCACACTATGCTGTGTTCTACAACCCTTACAACCCAGTCTTTACCAGTATCAGAAATATTTTGGATTTCGAGCTGTTTTATTTTTTCTCCATTGGTTCAGACCTTGGGTGAGAGGGATGGGTACTATCAAGTACCTTAGTGTAAGTATTTAAATTAAAACCCTATAAATATAAAAGAAATAAAGTATGAGGTCAAGGAAACTGAAAGACAAAATAAAATAAATAAAACAAATAAAAAAATATTCCATACAGTGGACTTTTTCAAATATCATGAAATCCTCAAGGTTGGGAGAGAAGAAAGATGAGAAAGGAGATAGGGAAGAGATCCTGGAAAAGCACTAGTAAATAACTTCAGCCATCACATTATTTCCTCAAGGTCACGTCTGTATAGGTGTTCAGTGTCATGCTGACACTGACAAGAAGTGACTCACCAAGATGACAAAAGTTCTGAGCTGGGCATTTGCCATCCAGTGGGGCAAGATGGCTCAAAATGGACCCTCAAGATATACAAGCCCTTCAGACACCAGCAGAGGGGCTGATGCCATCTGGCCAATGTCTGGAATTGAAGGACAAATGGGTGTTCTCCAGAAATGAAAGCACACTCTAAAGTCACTTCTTGGGGAAATACTTATTACAAATTTTCCTTCTGGGGCTGAATCTTTGAAAAGGAAGAGGAAAAACCAGAAGGCAGTGCAGAACATCTGTCTGGACAATAACAACCATAGAAAATTTGCCCATTATTATCTTCCTTGAAGATTAATCAAAATTAGAGATGAAATGAAATCTTCAGTTAACTTATTTTGGTGTACAGGTAAGAGAAAGGAACAAGGCAAAATAAGGACTTAGTTTTTTAAAAAAACATATCCATTTCTAAGTGTGTTTTGGGCCCCTGTCTGCTGTGGTCCAATGCTTAGTTTACTTTAAGTCATTTCAAGACTGAAGCTGAAAGTGTCTAAAAAGCAAAAATCTGAATTGTTTTTAAAAGGACAAATTATGGGGGCACCTGGGTGGCTCTGTTGGCTAAATGTCCGACTTCGGCTCAGATCACGATCTCATGGCTTGTGGGTTCGGGCCCTGCGTCGGGCTCTGGGCTGATAGCTCAGATTCTGGAGCCTGTTTCGGATTCTGTGTCTCCCTTTCTCTGCCCCTCCCCTGTTCACACTCTGTCTCTGTCTCTCTCAAAAATAAATAAACATAAAAAAATAATAATAAAAATAAAATAAAAGGATAAATTATGTTATACACACTGTTCCCACTAATAGAGGAAAATAAATGTAGCCTTTTTTTGTTTTTTAAAGATTTACAATAAGATTTGAGGCTGAGCAGTTCAGGCAGGGATGTTGACTTCTCTCCTCATCTGCACAGGGCTCACCTCAATGTCCCAAACACGTTCAGTGACTGTTTGCTGAACAAATAAATGAACCCTCTGTTAACAAGAAGATTAAATTATCCTGAAATTCCACCTTTCATGATTATCCTTTCCTAAATATTTCTATGACTAGCATACTTCTTTTGAAAAAAATTGATGTGATCTCTTTTCCCTGGGGTTACAATAAATTTCATTGAAGATTGCATTTAGAAACTGAAAACAGGAAGAAAAAAACCCCACCCACACATTTCCTGGAATTATTTTTTCTATTCCACATGGTCAGAAAACAGTGTTTACCTGAATCAATACTTTTCAGTAGTGCATAGAAGTTTGGGAAATATTGGAGTTCCTCAAAGTTGTCTTCATTGTAGATTTTAGTTCTTCTTTCCAAGCCATTTGTCAAGGTTAAGGTATTAGATACTGTTTCATCATTTTGTCCATTAGTAAAACCATCTTGAATTGCTGCCATTGGAGTCTACAAAATCAATAAAAAATAAACATTTTGTTAGAGCTAATTACCTTCCAGCTTGATTCTTTCCTCTTTGGTGCCCTTGAATGTGAAGTGAAATAACACCTCCTCCTTTGCAAGCTCCTGTAGGATCAAACACTTTTCCAGGCATATGGGCATCTAGCCACATAGAAAGGTCACTGGGGCTGACAGACATATGCTTCACCTGAGGACCCTGGCTCCTGCTCCTGGAGAATAGACAGGGAATTTCTAGGTTCCCACTTGGCCAAGTTCTCCTCTATCAGTTCTTGTGAATGTCTTCTCATAAGACTGCTTTTTACCAAGCAGGAGAACTTTGAAGTTACAGAATATGTGGTGCCAAGATACAGGAAATCATGTGAGAACATCTAACACCAACAGAGCAGTCACACCTTGGGGACTTCTCCGTGAAATGTTAAGAGCTATCTGGAAGGGTACACAGGACACTTTTCTCCCAGACCTGATCCATTTCCAGTGTTCTGCATCTTAGTTAATGATCCATTGTCCATTCAGCGGACTAAACAGAAATTTAACAGTCTTCCTTGTCACTCCCTCTTCATTTCCTCCATATAATTCATCAGTAGTCTTGTTGGCTCTACTTTCAAGATTTATCCCAAATTTGTACATTTCTCTCTTTCTCCATTACCTGGCTCTAGTCCAAGTTGCTTTCATCTCTTACTTTCTAACCATGTAACATCAACCACTTCCAATCTATTCACTGTATTTTCCATGTTATAGCCAGAGTTATCTTTTAAAAAGTATGGTCACATAACTCCTTTGCTTAAAGTCCTGCAGTGTTTTCCCATTGGTCCTACAATGAAGGTCAGAATCCAAGGCCCTGCCTGGTCTGGCCTGGGTCCACCTCCCCTGGCTTATCTCTCACTGCTCTCTCTGTGTGCAGCCACCCTGCCCTTGTTGCAATACTTAGCTACTCCACACATTCTTCTCTACACACGGCCTCTCACGGTCACAGCCTTCAGTGTTTGGCTCAAGTCACTTCCTCAGGGAAGCCTTCCCTGAGCCTAAGTCCAGAATAGGCTCCCTTTTTATGAAGTCTCATAGAACCATGTTTCTTTCCTCATAGCACTTGAGGCAGTTGCAGTGAAAATATGTGAGTATTTGAAGACCATCTACTTCTTCCATTAGACCTTAAGCTTCGTGAAAGCAGGGATTCTATCTTTTGAAATAAGCATGTATCTCCAGTTCTTGGTTCATAATTGGTACCTCAATAAATATTTATTGAATGAATTAATATTTCATTTGCATCGATGCATTTAAATGACATGAGCAAACAGGTCAAGCATATGAATGTTTTAGAGATGGGTGAAAAAGGAGTACAAAATGGGAATGAAGGAAAATACAGTAGCTGTGTCACTTTCAGTTCAGATGGTAAGCTTGAGTGAATGTCATGAGCCCTTTGATAAATCAAAAATGTTTTGGGTGGATCTTCAAAAGCTGTTTAAAAAAATGAAAGCTGGTGGAGATTGGAAGTAGAGAGAGCAAAAGAGAGCTGTTATGCTATCTAGTAAAAAAAAATGCAGACCCGATTTCTGTTTTCTAGCCTCCTCTAAAAGAGGATTGTAAGCCTATACACTCTTTTTCCTTGTATTTGGGATAAGACGTTGGAGGGGATGAGGAGCCATGGGTCTAGGTGCTGTGATGGAGAAAATAGGAGAGGTGAAGAGTTTGATTTTTTTCTTATATATAACCCTCTTTGGTCAGCTCATCTAGAGTTTTACAGGGAATTCAAAGAGGGGAGAAAGATTTTTGTAGCTTGGCTGATGCAGAAGAAAAGATGAAGAGGCACAGAGTCCAGGGAGGGGAAGGAAGGATGGGTGACTAGTCTAAGTAAAGGACAGTTCCAGGCCTCTGAACCAAAGAAAAGAGGAACGAGCAGGTGGAAGTGCACAGGATAGAATGGCGAAGCATATTCAGGCAACTAGCTCCGGGGAGTATACAGGCTGGTGTGGCAGAGGACCAAATCAACCCAAGTTTCTGTTTTTGGGATCTGGAGGCAGATGATGACATTCTGTGAACAGAAGTTGTATACCGAAAGAGCTGCGAAATATTTGATTTCAGTTCACTGACATTATACAAGCAGTTGTTTTGTGGAATGGTTATAACATTGCCACATAGCATTATGGATTAATTTACGTGGAGTATAAGACATAACCTTTACTGTGTAATATAGTATAACCTATATCTTCATTTTCAACATAGAGTTGATTTATATATTTTAACTTGATATTTTGTGAGTATATATTTTATGTGGGTTAAATGTGTCACATACTCCAAATCTTCTCTGGCATCAAGTGAGGTATTACTTATATACAGATTGTATTAATTATATACAAATACAGGTGGACACATACATTCATGCACATGCATATATACACATATCCATAACATATGCATATGAATTCACATATACATACCACTTTCTCTGGTATTTTTCCAGCCTGACTTTCAGTCACGCTTATGGGTTTATTGGGTTCCTCCTCATAAGTGTTGGCTTCCTTTGAGATCAGTTTTTGTAAAACCTCTGCTACTTCATCTTCTAGTGTGTGTGCCTGGCTTTCTGTGATCTGTTAAAAAGTAGAAACATATGTAACTATTATTCTCATATTTATGATTAAAAAATCTAGACTAAACTCTGAACTTGAACACATTTTTATGCAATGAGAGAATCTTCTGGTCCCTCTTTCTAGATAGCCCTTGTTTATGCCTCTGTTTGTTGTTGGACATTCCCCAGAACTCCTGGGAAAAAGTGCCTTTGGGCCATGCAAGTGATTAGCCTGTCTGTTGGAATCTATGGAACACTTATTTCTCAACCGTCAGCTACAAGTCATGACTAGGGAACCTCTGAAACAGGCACATTTAGGACCTTAGTAAAGCCTGGTAGGGCTGTATAAGGGCTGGGAGCCTGGCTGGGAGAGGATCAAATTGAATTGCTTACAGTTTCCCAAACATGGCATGCCTTTGTTCCTGTTATTCTCTTCTCATAATTCACGTATATTTTACTGCTGCTGGTTAAATCCTAATGATCCTTTTTTTTAAATGTTTTATTTATTTTTGAGAGAGAGGGAGCACAAGTAGGGGAAGGGTAGAGAGAGTGGAAGACAGAGGATCTGAAGTGAGTTCCATGCTTATCAGTAGGGAGCCTGATGCGGGGCTCGATACCATGAACCATGAGATCATGACTGGAGCTGAAGTCAGTTGCTCAATTGACTGAGCCACCCAGGAGCTGCCTAACTGTTTTAAGCTGACTTTAAACAGTTCCTTCTCTGAAGTTCTTCTTTATTGCCGAATTGGATATGGCCCATCCTCTGGCATGCTGAACTGCTTTTATGGTTTTGATGCAGCTTGCATTGTGGACGTGTGCGTATTTGTGTGGCTCTTCTGGTAGACTATAAATTCCTAGAGGGAAAGAATGTTGTCATATTTGTCCTCAAAACCTACAGTGCCTAATATAAAGTAGATGTATTATAAACACTTGGCTACAACTCAGATCATGTGGCTTGGCTTCTTAGTAAATTCCAAACTGTACTAAGAAATGGGTTTATTCTTATGCATGACTTACTAGGCCAAGATTCAACAGTTTAGAAACAATCTTGTCAAATACTCCTCTGTCATTTTCCTCATAAATCCTGGTAGCAATTTTCTGGACAATGTCTTCAGCAGTTAAAGGAGTTCCATCTAGTTGATGAAGGCCATCTGGATCATCTAGACAGAGCAATCACAGTTTCACATTATAGTTATCATAGGCCTATTTCAGGATCATACTATACTTACAATCTATACCTTGTTCTTGTACACTTAGATATATTTGGAATGTATTTATGATACTGCTTCATTCACATAAATTGTTGGTTTGAAATATAATTTTGCTTAAAGTTAAGAACCTATGATGATAATGGAAATTCTGAAATCTTCTTACGTGACTGTAAGAAAAAGGAAGATCTGAAGACACCACAAAAGGCCTCTCTATTTTTTATTCTAATAATACAAACAAGATTACACTTTAAAATTTTACAGTATGCCACATTTGTATAGTATGCTATATTGTTCAAAACACTCTTCTACATATTATATAATTTGATATTCCATTTCCACACAAGGAGTAGACTGGTAACATCCACATGTGTATTTCTTCTGCTGGCAAATTCCTGGGCTGATGGTGGGGGAACCTGCCTCACACCCAGAATCAGAGAGGGTGTATTGAAGATTTTATGACTTATCTGGAATAAATATTTACTTCTAACTGAACATGTGTCAGAACTCCTTTATGGAAGACAGCTTAATGTGATAAGCCCCTTACTCCAGAGAATAGGGAACTTACTTTATGTGTATGAAATTTAAACTTTTAAAATGAGACAACAGATTTGAACAAAGCAATATGTAAATCTATGTAAATCTCTGCAGAGATGTTTGCAAATACGTATCCTTAGCTTTCCTGGGAATACACCAGCAACATTACTTCAGAGTACAGCAAGAGCCCATCCTGAGGAAGGACACAGTAGGGTTGGTGGCATATCCAAGAGAACTCTTGGGGAATCCGTTTGTCTTTTGTAACCTACACCACATCAAGCAATATGTTAATATGTGCAAGTTTACAAGGCACTTAACTCCTCCTGTCACCTCTAGCAGATCTGAAAGATCAGAATTTTAACCCATGATACCACTGTTACCTCTATATCCTTGGATGACTGTAAAGGGAGATAATAGGATTATCTGTTTCATGGGATTCTTATGCAGATCAGATGAAATAAGATGTAAATGTTCCTTTAAACTGCCAAGTACCATATGAAAGCTAATGTGCAGTATTATATGAAAGCTAAATGTCATTATATATAGTGGATTTGTACATGAAAAAAAGTAACTACGATTATCTTCTAGAGAAATGGAAATTGAGTCTCTGGTCAAATTCTGCCCCAATAATTCTGATCATATTTACTCAAAGAATGAAGAGCCTAATATTTCTAATCTGATCCTGTCCTTTTCTTCCATGGCTTTGGGGATTCAGACAAGGAGTTTCTCTCATGACCTTTCTTCTAGAATCTATACACCTGAAGATATATGCTGCCTTAGGCAGAACAGTTTCTTGTTGTTTGAAAAGAAGCTTAGGAAACTGAGTAGGGTGATTATAGACGGAGAACTGGAAGTTTCCTGGTAGTAGATTATTGCTGAACTGTCAACCAATCCATTAGCTATGAGCCCTTTGAGCCCTGTGTACCAGAGTGACTAATAAGCAGAAAAGACCCTAAGAAAAAAAAACCCATAAGATCAGTTCCCCTCCAGACTGACTGAAAATTGGGTTCATTATCCATTTTTTTCAGGAGCAGAGATTATTATTTAGGTCTGATGCTTCCATTTGTGGGTTGTAAGACTGACTCTAGGGATTAATGTGAAGCAGAAACTGCCCAAGGTCTGTGCAGAGGTGGAAAAATTTATTTCCCTTCCCACTTAATCCCTTAGGATCTGAAAAAAAGGAAGCATACTGTTTGCCTGCTGGAGCTGGAAAATAACTGAGATGACTGTTTTTCAGTTCATTTACTTCATAACAGGGAGAACATAAGCAACATTCTGAAGAAACAGCCTCTTCGCTTTGCTGCACTGCTGCATTCTCTTGAGCCAGGAACTTAGGACTCCACTAGCAGACCTTTGCTAGATGGGGTTAAGAGTTGACCACTTGGGCATTGCTCTTTACTTTCCATTGATTTTCCCTGGCTTCTCTAAAATGGACAGAATTACTCAGAGTGACTTCTTTTTTCTCATCAAGGAGTATTTTACCCTCCTACATATACCCTCAGAGGGAAGCCAAACATGAGTTCAATGTTCATAACTTTTTTAAAGCAGCTACAACATCCTAAGTGGGTGTGAAAGGGCCATCTTCCAAGTCATCATCTTCCCAGTTACTCTTTTAATCCTTGGCATCTATTATGGCACTTGGCATTCATTTGTCCAGTACATTTTTATTAAAGTCTTAATATGGGCCAGAACTGGAAACACACTGATAAATAGTTTAGGCATGATACCTAACTACACAGAGCTAACTGTCTAGTTCAAGTCTGAAACATAGCAATTGCTCAATGAATGTCTGTTTGGTGAATGCACTCAGGAGCCCTGAAACACTGCTTTATAAAAGAAATTTGGAAAAATCCTGAATCACATATACTGTAGAAAACACAGAAAAGGAGAAGTGATGGGCCCTACAAGCCCATCTGGAGGTTTCCTAAAAGTGTGAAAGTACCCTGCAGAAGTTCGGCTTCCTTACTCTCCCTTCTAGGATGTAAGTCTACATGACTCTGAGGTTCCAGTTAACTTGGTGTTCCCAAACCCACCTGGTTCCAGGATTCCCAAGGTATGAGAGGAGACCAGTAATTCACTCATAGAGCCCACTCTCTCCAACAATCTTCTCTGTAATTTCAGGTGGACTTGAATGACTCCTAGGGTAAACCTAGAGCTGTCAGGGCTAGTATTTCGTAGTTATAAACCCATTTGGGATGGTAATAAAATGTTGAACTATTTAAAATAAGTTACTCAGGTTAGTGGTTGGATCACAAACAGATCTATGCCTCTGCCTGCATATACAACCAGTTTGACCAAAAAAAAAAAATGTAGTCAAACATTAGACTAATTAAAAATTTTTTTTTAAATCAAATGGTCAGTTCAGTCAAAGTGGTTGAAACTATTTTATATGAAGCTATACCCAGTGTCTATTTCTAGTCTAAATATTTTAGGTTAAAAGTAGAATTCAAAAGAAATTTCCTTGAGTAGTATGCTATATGAAATGTTTCAAAATACAAACCATCTCCCTTATCCCATTCATATACAAAACAATTCTGAATTTTCCTCAGCCTGTGATATCCAATGAAAGTCAAATTTAATTGATAGTTGTGTTCTGGTGGAGATAACCAGCATAATGCTCTTGTGACCATGGAACATTAAAGAAAATCTGTAGTCACTCTTAAGCAGTGATTCTCAGCACAGAAAACACACTCTCTTCATCAATGCTTAGGTACAATAGTTCACTTATTCCCTTGCATATATTATTTTATTTGTTCATTCATTCATTTACTCATCTATTCATGCAGTGAATTCGTAAGCATTCAGACACTGGAGCTACAATGTTTCTGTACTAGTGAAGTTTTCAGTTTAATTAAGGAGGAAGGCAGAAATCATAAGTAGACACACTTAGGAACGTAAAATTACAAATTGCATTAAGTGTCATGTGTGAAAGGAACAGTTTTCTATCAGATCATGTGTATTGGATGAACACAGGAACCTGTCCTTGCAGGACCATGGAGGCCACAGTAAGGCTTTTGGTTTTTATCCCAAGAGAAATGGGAATCTACTAATGGGTTTTATGCAAGAGTATCAAGCTCATACTTGTATGTTGAAAAGATTACTCTGGCTGCTATGAGTTGGAGAAGGGCAGAGTGGATGCTGGAAGGTCCATGAGAAGATTTTGCTGTAGTTCAAGTGAGACATGATTAGAGTTTGGATAAGGTGATCAAGCATGGTGATCTTGGTGGTGATCAAGGTTAGAGGGATAAAACCCTACTATATATATTATATAATATATATACATTATATAATATAGATCATTTATATGTATGATATGTATGGTGTGTGTGTGTGTGTGTGTGTGTGTGTGTGTGTGTGTGTGTGTGTGTATAAAGTACTGGTTGCCTGCTGGAGCTGGAAAACAACTGAGATGACTGTTTTTCAGTCATATATGCAGTATATGAAGTCTGATATATACATACATATATATGAAGTCTGGGCTAATGTTAGGAGACATCAGGCTATGGATGGTGATTAAGGCCATGAAAAGGTTAGAATGACCTATGGAGAAAGATATGACTAGGAAGAGAACATTGAGAAGAAAATAATGATATTTCACCTTTTCTGGGGAATATTTTTTGATTTAATTAGTTGAGAATTAAAGATTTTTTTCTTTGTACTCATAGTTAAAATAAATTGGAATGTTAAAATGAATTTAATAGCATAAAATATAGACAGCAGATTTAAATTGATTTCAAAGCATCAGTAAAGGAAACTTAAAAAGAGAAACTAAAATTTGGGCTTCTGTGGAGCTTAGGCCTCACAGAAAAAACTGGGCTTTCTCTTCATTTTGGTCCTGACTAATAAAGGACAATGAATGTATAATGGCTGTTTTTAAAACGTAGGACTTTCTCCTAACCCACAATGGGAAACTCCAAATTAGAGCAAGCAAATAGGAAGCAAAAGTTCTTTTTCCTCATTTACCTTGAAATTTATGATTCAATCCGCTCTTAGTGGAATCATAATCATCAATCAGTCTTCGATTCTTGGTTGAATCGACATCTTCCACATTCAATTTATTATCATCTGGGGAGCTTCTTATGGATTGTCTTTCTTTCTCAATTTTTTCCTTTTCTGTTATTGCCTTTAGCAGGTTCAAGTTCTCAACAAAGGAGTAATTGCTTTCACCTGGCTTGTTTTCTAGAAGAAAAGCCCCCAAGCCCAACACATCCATTTTAGTTAAGATTTTCATAACCTACATTATTTAAATTAATATCAACATAATTTCTTTTTACCTGGAGGGTATGTTTTTTTAATCTTGTCTGCCTCTGCTTCAGCAATCTAGGAAGTAAATTGGAGATAGACCTGATTTTAAATCATTGCTCCCCCACTTATCCAATATGACAGCTAAATGATTCAATCTCTGTGGGATTTAGTTTTCTTATTTGAAAATGTAGATAATAATTTCTGTGTCAAACCACTACCACAAGGATTAAAAGAGATAAAATAAAGGGCAGATGGTCTATAAATATTAATTCCCTCTCCTATAATATTGGTGAGAGATAAATCTCAGATAAATTAAGCAGCCTTACAATAGAATGGATGTGATGTTGAGCTTACTGGGTTATTATACAGTCAGTCTTATGTATTATACAGAATTCTATGTATATAACTGTCAGGATATACAAATTTCCAAAACTATATTTTCAAGATCCTAAGTTCTGTCAATGTATTATTAAGCTCTTGAAATTTGTGAATTCAAAATAGCTAAAATGTTACAGCATAATTACATTAAATACAACTAAAATAAAATGAAATAGCGTTTATAATTTTACTTTTGACCTACCTGTTCATTCAAAGGTCTTTCTGCACTTAATTCGCTATTATGTAGAGGTTTGTCTAGAATCACCAAACACAAATATAAATTTAATTGTGCACTGGAAAGACACACTATGTCTCTTACTACATAAAATCTCCAAAAAAGAAAAACAAATATTAAGATAAATGTTTTTGGATGACTGTGGAACAAAAATATGTATTAACAAAGATAATCAAGATAATACAATAACAATCTTTATCATTGTTGCCTTGCTTATTATCCTGGTGTACTTACTGAGTTAATAAAATTGCACTTTTATTTTTCTGCCCAGAAATCTAACATATAGTTCTAACACTTGGCTCACCAGCTGTTTTCAACTAGATAGAGCATAATTTGGATTGGCATTATTAGCACATTAAAAGCTCTTTTATCATATACTGCACATATCATGAATAAAGTATCGGAGAAAGGTTATAAGACAACTAGAAAAAAAAATAGACAAAAAAACAGGCCACTTTGTAAGGCAGAAAAATCATCCCCCAGCCCCGTTTCAGAATAAGGTATTTCAAAACAACCCATGTTATTACTCTATCATTCAAAAAGTGTAGGGGGAAAAAAATCTGTCTTCCTGCTCTAAATTCGAACTGATTTCTGTCAATATGCACGGATACTGTCTGATCAGAAAACGAGGCAAGGTGATTTACAGTTCACGGGATTATGCCAAGCTTTACCTTTTCGTGGCGAAATAAAAGGGAGATGGGAAGAAAAGTGTCCACGTACCTTGGCTGCCTCCCGGCTTGGGGAAAGCTTGAATTGGGCTGCTTTGGAGCACCAACACCAGAATCCAAGTGCCGGTCCAAAGGAACCCCATTCTTCTACGCTTGGCTTCAGATACAGCCTGGCGCCGGGCTCCCTGAGCTGTGGCTTTTGTTATGAATGAAAAGGAGGAGTAAAAACAGGAAGAGCTAGGAGGGAGGGTGTGGGGAGGGTGAGTGGCAGGGACCCAGCGGCCGGTGGAGCTCCGCGCGGCTGCAGAGTAAAGCGATTAGAAAGGCTCCAGGCGCTCGGGAGTCAGGTCCTCAGGTGGAGGAGAGCGCTGTCCGCCGTGTGGGTGCTGAAGTTCCTGTGACGCGAAGCCGGCCGCGGGTCCGCTAGGGCGTAGCCTTACTCTCTCTCCTTCCTTTAGAGGAAGTGAGGAAGGAAGCGCATGCTCCTTGAGAGCCAGAGGCGGGAAGGGATGGCGTCAGCGACACCAACGCTACTCCAATCCCCCGAGAATGTAAGGGGGGAGGGGAGACTGGCAGGCTAGCGTATTTTCTGTGCCGCAGTCTTACGGGTGCTCCTGCGCTCAGGGTCACCTGGATTGCCATAAGCTTGGACGTCATTGTCGTAACTTCCCAACTAGACGTTACCTCAAGGACCAAATGACTTCCCTGCTCTTGCACCTGTCAAGGAGAGATAACCTTGTATGAAGGTTTTTGCTTTGGGATAGTTCTGGGATATCTGCTCCAGAATTCCTTCTTTCTGTTCCACCTGCTGTACCCAAAAGGTAGATGTAATTCTTACATACATTCGTAGAGAAGTCCTGCCTTTGTGATTTGAGTTGACATACAAAACGTCTCTCAGTACTTTTATTTCTTTCTTAGCTCTATGCAGTCTTTTGAATTGGGAAATTCAAGGAACATTATTTCAAATAGTCAGATTGTTGTTACACTTTCTTACTGTCCTAGATGCTAAAACAGAACGAATAAAATTATTTGTTTCCCCAAGCATAGATGTCCTCATCAGTCTTGAGTAGGTAAGCATCAAGGGCCAGTTTCATTGTGAAATTCTCCCTTCCCCACTAAGGGGAAAGCTTCCTCTTCATCACCACAAGTGCCACAAAACAAACAAACCAACAAACATTTCTGTAAAATTCTCCCCCAGGATTCAATTATGCCTAAGAGCCTGGCTGTTTCAGAAGTCTTTGAAGAGAGAAGATAGTCACAAAAAGTATTTACATCATAACTGGGTCAGGAGGTGCTTCCTACATTCTGAGAATATTCCCCGAAGCCTAACATTATTGCATAAAAGGAGTTATCAAAAGACTTTTAAATGATGAATACAAGCAACAGTAATGTGAGCAGGGTGCTGAGTAAGCTCTTTAGTTTCTGATTTTTAAACAGAGCTTGGAATCTTTCCTTTGGACTGTGGCATGCTGGGAACCAGTCTGAATAATGACCAAATAGAAGGATTCAGCACAATCAGGCCTTTGATTTCTGCACCCTTGCTTTTCAAGGAGCAACTTAGTCATTCAAGTACCTAAAAACAAACAAACAAACAAGCTAACAAACAAATCTCCCTTGTTCTGAAGGTTTTTGAGTTTGGAAGTCACTCAAATACTTCCCTTTACAATCTGAAGAGTACTTTCAATCTAACAGCTACTTCAAGACAAATAGTTTTTTCTTGGCACTGATAACATAGCATTATTATCCCAGCACACTAGTATACTGCATTAAAAAAAATCATCACAATTTATAATCTCAGCTGAGTGAAAGGTAAATTTCCTTAGGTTCCTCTTCTTTTTTATTTATTTATTTTGAGAGAGAGAAGGAGAGAGAATACCAAGCAGGCTCGCACTGTCAGTGCAGAGCCTGACACAGAGTTCAAGCTCAAGAACTGTGAGATCATGAACTGAGCCAAAATCAAGAGTCAGACGCTTAACTGACTGAGCCCCCCAGGCACCCCAAATTCCTCTTCTTTAAAACAGAGAGGACCAGCTCTGTTTACCTCATGTTATTGTGGGGATCAAATGGTACATGTTTTAATCAAGTGATTTTGATGCCAAGAATATTTTAAAAGACACAGCTTAAAAATAAATCATAAAATATTTTCAGCATTTAAGAAACATCACTGAATATTATGTGAAATAGTCATTCACCAATCCTGACACTCGCTGTATTGCTCACCTGATTCCTCAGTCTCACTTTATTCTTCTTTTCATTCTCCTCCATTTTTCCTATTGATATACAGTTGACACACAATGTAACATTGGTTTCAAGTGTACAACATAGTAATTCAACAACTGTATACCTTATGCTGTGCTCACCACAAGCGTAGTTACCATGTGTACATCGCTATCACAATACCACTGATTACATTCCCCATGCTGTATGTTTCATCCCAATGACTTATTCATTTCATAACCAGAAGCCCGTAACTCCCATTTCTGTTCACCCATTTAGCCTCACTCTCTTATTTGTCCTGTTTCTGACTCACTTCTCCCCTCAATATGCTTGCAGTTGAGAGAGACGCTCAGGGTAGAATGAAGGTAAGAGATGGCTACTGAGCACATTGCATTGCTTACCCCCCAAAATTTTAAAGGTGTTTAACCTTTCTCTGCCATTTGGAATCAAGGCGACTGTATTAAGTGGACACTGAATCTAGAAACATGTTATGTTTCTGATCAAATCACCATGGAACACTGAATAAACTGTAAGGCATGGATTAGTTTATATTCTTCAGTCCTATGGATGTTTCTGCTGGACACAGTGTAGGTCTGAATGAAGTGATCCTAAGTTTCATTTAGTCATTTAGCAGATGTTTATTGAGCACTTGAAATGTAGCAAGTATTAAGATAATTGTTGGGCACACAAAAACAAACAAATAAGATGGCCACTGCTAGTCTTACAGCCTAATAAAAAGAAAGGACTGTGATTATAACAACACAACTATTTACTGACTGAGTGACAAATCCTACATATTGATCTCATTTCAATGTAAGTGAGCAAATAAACACAAAAGCGTGTAATGGGTCCTCTGTTTTACGTGCAGAGTTCAGGTAGGGTGCAAATAATGAAATGGATGGTCAGGCAAGGTTTCAAAGAGAAGATATCTCTTTTTTGTTAATAATAAAATATTAAAATATTTGATTATTGTGTGTAGGTACACTATAAACATTGAATAATATAAAAAATACATGTTGAAATTACAAGTGTCATTGACACAGATCAGATGATCATGAAGTAGACAACGTACAATGCACAGGGAGTTTGTCAATGCTTCTTGTGTATAGGTGAACACACGCATGGATTGCTTGTAATGCCCTCATTCACTGGTGGGAGAAGACACTTTTTGAGCTGAGTCTTGAAGATAGAGATACTTGAAGGATGTTTTTATTCATTACAGAAAATCATTATATTAATTATTGCAAATTTTATTATAGGAGATTTCAAACAAACATAGAATTAGAGAAAATATTGAAATTAACTGCCATGATTTCATTTTCCAACTTAAAGATCATTAACTCATAACCACTTTTTTATTTTATATTCCCAACAACTTTGCACTTCCAATGGATTATTTACTTATAAAAATCCCAAACTTCATATCATTGCATCCATATTTATGTCAATATGTTTACTTAAAAGATAAGGATTCTTTTTTCCTAATATTACTGTAATGCCCTTAGCATATCTCATAATAATAATACTACCTTAGTATCATCAAATATCCAGTCAGAATTAATACTTCCCCACTTGCTTTATAAATATTTTGACAGTTGGTTTGCTTGGATTAGGATCCAAACAAGGCCACGCATTACTTTTGGCTAACATGTGAGAGGTATATGTGAGTGTAAGATAAAAAAGATACATGTTGTAAGGTTTTCTTTATCTTCCCCAGACAAGTTAGTTTATTCCTTATAATACTGTGCATACTTCCAATACAGCATGTATCTCATTGTGCTGCTTTTTGAACATGCTTCTTTTCTCCTTATTTCAAA
This sequence comes from Panthera onca, assembly GCF_046562875.1. Taxonomy (NCBI): domain Eukaryota; kingdom Metazoa; phylum Chordata; class Mammalia; order Carnivora; family Felidae; genus Panthera; species Panthera onca. The sequence goes on from NC_138344.1 coordinate 52,425,290, forward strand.
AACAATAAATATACGTTGAAGGAAAATTCTGCTAATACAGATAAGCAAAAAGGGGGAAATCTGATAGAGATAACCACCAACTTTTGTATATGTCCTTTTGGTGCATGTTTTTGTCTAAGAAAATATTTTATATATATCTCTATAAAATTGTATCTTATACTGTAATTATTACCTTACATAATTTATCCCATTAGCTATTTATCCCACTAAACTATGAGCTCCTCAAAGGAAAGGATCTTGCTTTACTTATCTTTCATTTCTCAGCCATCCTTACAGCATCTGGAAATCTATTTGTATAAATAAATGAATAAAATGACAAGGATTACCAGCTCATCTTTGGTCTTCAGTGGAGTATTAAAGTCACCTACAATTACTATATTATTATCAATAAAATTGCTTAGGTTTGTGATTAACTGATTTATATATTTGGGTGTTCAAGTTGGGGGCATAAACATTTATAATTGTTAGCTCTTCTTGATGGATAGATGCCTTAATTATGATATAATGCCCTTCTTCATCTCTTGTTACAATACTTAGTTTAAAATATAGTTTGTCTGATATATGTCTAGCTAGTCCAGCTTTCTTTTGACTTCCAGTAGCATGATAGATAGTTCTCCATCCCCTCACTTTCAATCTGAAAGTGTCCTCAGGTCTAAAATGAGTCTCTTAGGGGCGCCTGGGTGGCTCAGTGGGTTAAGCGTCCGACTTCAGCTCAGGTCACGATCTCACGGTCCGTGAGTTCGAACCCCGCGTCAGGCTCTGGGCTGATGGCTCAGAGCCTGGAGCCTGCTTCAGATTCTGTGTCTCCCTCTCTCTCTGACCCTCCCCCATTCATGCTCTGTCTCTCTCTGTATCAAAAATAAACGTTAAAAAATTTTTTTTAAATGAGTCTCTTATAGACAGTATATAGATGGATCTTGGTTTTTTTAATCCATTATGATACCCTATGTCTTTTGATTGGGGCATTTAATCCATTTACATTCAGAGTGATTATTGAGAGATATGGATTTAGTGTCATTGTGTTATCTGTAGGTTTCGTGCTTGTGGTGATGTCTCTGGTCCTTTGTAGTCTTTGCTGCTTTCCATTCACAGAGTCCCCTTTAGTATCTCCTGCAGGGCTGGTTTAGTGGTCATGAACTCCTTCAGTTTTTGTTTGTCTGGGAAAGCCTTTGTATTTTGAATGACAGCCTTGCTGGATAAAGATTCTTGGCTGCATATTTTTCCTGTTCAGTCCATTGAATATTTCCTGCCACTCCCCTCTGGCCTGCCAAGTTTCAGTGGACAGGTCTGCTATTACCCTTATGTGTCTACCTTTGTAGGTTAAGTCCTGTTTGTATCTAGCTGCTTTCAGAATTCTCTCTTTATCTTTGTATTTTGCCAGTTTCACCGTGATATGCCATGGGATTGACCTGTTCTTGTTGATTCTGAAGGGAGTTCTCTGTGTCTCCTGGACTTGGATATCTGCTTCCTTCCCCAGATTAGGGAAGTTTTCAGCTATAATTTGTTCAAATAAACTTTCTGCCCCTTTCTCTCTCTTTTTCTTCTTCTGGAACTCCTATGATATGGATATCATTACATTTCAGTGAATCACTTAAGTCTCTAAATCTCCCCTCATGGTCTAGTATTGTCTTATCTCTCTTTTTTCAGCTTCATCATTTTCCAGAATTTTATCTTCTATTTCACTTATTCTCCTCTTTGTCTCCTCTATCCTTGCTGTCACTGCATCTAGTTATTTTGCATCTCATTCACAACATTTCTTAATTTGTCGTGACTATTTCTTAGGTTCTTGATCTCTGCAGCAATAGATTCTCTGCTATCTTCTAAGTTGTTTTCAAGCCCAGCTGTTAGTCTTATAACGACTTTTCTAAATTCTTGCTCAGATATATTGTTTATGTCTATTTTGAGCAATTCTCTGGCTGTCATTTCTTCCTGGAATTTCTTTTGAGGAGAATTCTTCCATTTCATCATTTTGGTTAGTTTTCTTTCACATGTTTTAATAGCAAGTTATGTGTCCTGCACCTGTGAGCACTACTATACTAAAATTGGGTAATACGCTACCCAGGGCCTGGCCCTTCAGGAAGTATTTTTGGAGTATGTTGCATGCTCTCTGTAATTGTGACTCTGGTTGCTGTATCTCCCTACTTGTAGTGGTGGTTTGGACCTTCCACCAGATGTGCTTTGATTTGTTCGTTGAAGTAACCCTGGAAAAAATTAAAAAGGGAGGGTCACCTTTCATCTTCAAATGCTGAGACTATAATGGCTGTCTCACATTGGAAGATTGTAATGGTCTTACAGTGCCAGGAACTTCAAGTTCCTTAAAGAGCTGTTAGCCCCTCTATCAGTATGATTTTCCACTCAGCATTTTTTTTTTTTTTTTTTTACAAAAGAGTAGTCTTGCAGAAGAGGTGTTCATGAAAGGCCTAAGAATAGAGAGGCAGAGCTGGCATAGGCCCTCATAGCTACATAGTTATAGGAATGAATCTGTTGCAGTTAAAGAGACTGACATAGGATACCAGCACTAGAGGTGGCTGCTGGTATAGCTCAATAGAGAAGTAGATGTGAATCTGGAAATTCACTATCAGAGGAAAATTAAAACAACCAAGGGTAAGGGACATGGGCTAATAAAAAAACTAAAACAATCAAGGAAAATTAAGGCATGGAAATGGAAAAAAAAGTATACAAAGAAAAGGATCCCAAATGACAAGATCTTATAGGTCACCTACAGAGTGTAAAGTGCCAGAACTAACCCTGAGAGTGCAAAGGAGAAGATTGTTAAATGACAAACTATTCATGTTATTTACTCACATTGGTTGTTCCATGACTGAGCCAGATTGGGTCAATCACTGCTCAAGGTGCCATGGGAGAAATGTATGAGATGCTATGATTGAGGGCTCCCTTCAAAACTACAAGGGTAGAGCAGTTTCCTAGAAGGAATGAGGGTGAGGGTATAAGACAAACACTACTCACTACATTGTGGAATATAGTAATTAATATGAATTAAAGATTATTGAGTGAAAAATATCAGGTTCCCTATTAGCTGTATGATTCCCACTGTAAAAATTGTGTGTGTTATGTGTGTGTGCACAAATAGAGAATTATCTGAAAATTTTATTCTCCATAATGTGTATAGTGGTTGCCAGGTAAGAGGTTTTTCTTTGTTAATTAGGCAATTCTGAATTCTTTAAATTTTCAACATGAGTATGTATTGGTTTTATAATTAGAAAAAAAACAATACAATCTATACAAGTAATTTTATATACTATAAATATATTTCATGACGTTTCAGATGATTGTAATGAATTATTTTCTTCTGGGATGTAAGAATAAATTATGATGGGGTGCCCGGGTGGCTCAGTCAATTGAGCATCCACCGCCTGATTTTGACTCAGGTCATGATCCCAGTGTCATGGGATCGAGCCCCACATTGTGCTCTGTACTGAACAAGAAGTCTGATGAATATTTTCTCTCTCTCCTTCTGCCCCTCGCTCATGCTAGCTCTCTCAAAAGAATAAGTAAGTAAGTAAATAAATAAATAAATAAATAATAAAATCTTATGATAAGATAGAGAAAATTAAAATCTGTTGGAAGAGGTGGCATTTTTTTTTTTTTTTGCCTTCTCTGACACTACCACTTGAATGCAATAGTATACAATTTCTACAGTGCAGTGTCATTAGTTATATGTCTTTTTATTGTGACCCTCCCCTTGAGAGAAGAGGCTGGTAGAATTCATCTTTTTAACTCAGTGCCTGGAAAGAGTATGGTAAAGAGGTCAATAAATGTTGAATGGAATTTTATCATCTTATAAATATATCTATAGTAGCTCTCTTTTTTATTTAAAAAAATTTTAATGTTTATTAATTTATTCTGAGAAAGAGAGAAAGAGCTCAAGCAGGGGAGGGGCAGAGAAAGGGTGAGAGGGAGAAAGAATCCCAAGCAGACTGCACTGCCGGTGAGAGCCCGATTCAGGCTCTAAGTCACAAACTGTGAGACCATGACCTGAGCTGAAATCAAGAGTTGGGCATTTAGCCAACCGAACCACCTAAGTGCCCCTATAACAGCTCTCTTACATGATACTTGACACCTTTTCCAAGTACCTCAAGTAGCCAAACTGCCCCATTTCTCCCCATCAACCCTGCCCATGTCCTCCCTTTCCAGGGGCAAAGTTGCTAGGTGGTCAAGGGCATGAGAGGGCTAAGACTTCCTAAAGACTCCTTATGTTAGTACACACTCTCTACCCTCCTAGACCCTGCAGCTGGTCTTTTGGTCACTGGGAATTAGGAAAAGGGGATTATTCCAGTTCTTCCTGTGCAATGGTGGAGGTATGGGGGTTGAGGGCAAGGGAGATAAAGGGTACAAACTGGGATTCCTTTCTGTAGGGTCAAGTCTTGGAGGATTTGTTAAAATACTAATGACATGGGCTCCCATGTGGATCTTCGCAAGGCGTGTTCAGCTTGCGTGAGTCAAGGCCATTCTTGACTTTCTTAGCTTAGTGTGGTAGTCAGGCTGGCCTTGAGTGAGCTACTCCAAATCCTTAGAAATGTTGGGTATGGTTATCTAGGTTTCCCAGGAAGAGGAGGTATACATCAGAAGCTGGACATCTAACTGCTGGAAGACACTCTTCCCAAGTTTGTGCAGAACAGTAGGTATATCAGAGTCATCCTACCTGGGCCTCTGAAGTCAGGTACAGGACAAGGTTGAGATGGGTACTCCCTAATCCCCTCATGCATGTCCAGGAGGCTGTGCAGGATGTACACTACTAGCATAGGAGTATGGCACTAAAGGAGTCAGTGGCTCTGTCCTAGGTAATTGAGCTTCATAAAATTGTCACCATCTGGGTCTCTTGTGACTGTTCAGTATGACAAAAATTAGGATCCCTCTCTCATTAGGTGTGGTGGGCTTGAATGTGAGTTGTTTCTGACCACAGTTCCCATGAAGGGAGATGATGGGCAAGTACCAAGAATCATGCCTTAAAGGAGGACATATTAGAGTTGTGGTAAATAGTAGAAACCAAGTCACCAAAGTAAAGGATCCAGAAACAGGAACTAGAGCTCAGAGCTGAAAGGAGTAGGGAAACTCAGAGAACAGATGAATCAGAGTACGAAGAAGAGGGCCAGTCCAGAAGAATTTCTGACGTGGCCTATAGGAAGCTACAGTAGCTTTTTATGGAGTTCTTCTGGTTTGCTATGTTGTGCCAGGTGAATTATAGGAACTGAAATGGACTGGCCAGGGATATGTGGAAATGGAAACTAATCTTAACTGTCACCGCAGAACTCATGGCAGGCCTTAGCTCTCCATTCTTCTTCTTTATGGACAAGATGAGAGGGATCCACAGGGCAGAAGAATTTCCATTTTAAATTCTCATCTATGGATTCTAAGAAGATCTAAATGTTCTAAATGTCAGGCTCTGTGGTGGAGTTTATCTTTTAGGTCTTTATCTGGGGCCTGAATGAAAAGATTCCAAGAGATCTCTCTGTAGATCAGCCTAACCATGGACAGTAGAAGCAGTTTCTACTTAGTTATGTCATCCTCTGTTTGACTATGAGCTATGCCAATGGACTAAGGAGTCAACGTCCACATGTAGGTGGTCCACTCTCCAATGAATTAAAGGGACAGTAAGTTCTGTTTGTTCCTTGCCTTGATGCATGTTCGGTTGCCCTAGAGGGGGCTTCTTAAGACTTCCTCTAAGAAAAATTGATGGCCTAGAGACTGATGGGACCCAGGCCTACTGGAACTAAAGCATCACTTACACCTGGGTTATTATATATTTGGTAATGATGGGTTAGGGGTCCCTTCTAGGTATGGTCGGGGGCTTCCTTGCTGCATGTGGTTTAATCCATTTATGTGGCTCATGCATCTGGAAGGAGATGAGAAATAACTAGAGAGAGAGGGAATGAGAAAGGTCATTTAGGAAATTCTCAAGCTTTCTATTTTACTCTGAGAAACAGGCAGTTCCTTAAATGGCTTATATATATGTCTCTGCAGTATTTGGCTCCCCACTACACCTTTGATTTCTTCTTTTATTACTCTCTCTTTACTTTTTCTAATTTAGGAGCATTAAATTCCTTGCTTTTCCTTAAACACAGCAGGCCCACTTCTGCTTCAGGGCCTTTGCATCTGCTCTTCTTTCTTCCTGGAATTCTCTTCCTTCAGATGTTCCCAGGGCTCATTCACTTACATATATCATAGTTTTGCTAAGAAGTTATGTTCTTAGAAAGGTGTACTGTCTCAGATTGGGTTCCCTAAGAAGGAGACTCTGAAATGGACATTCGCAGTAGGAAGTTTATTAGGGTAGAGGTTTCCCCTGCTATCTGAAAGTAGAGCATTCTTATGAAATCTTTCATAATCTGAAATGGCATAAAGAAAAGAAGCAGTTACTATTAATTTATATGGAAATTTTTTTGGACATTCCCAGACCACCCAAACAACATCTTTTGGGGCTTTCTGATACTTTAGGACATATCTTGCTAAATAATATGCAAAATAGAGATAAAGCACAGATGCTCACAGACACAGTTCAAAGCTATGGCGGCTTGATGCTGAGATGCTGAGTGTAATTTCTGGGAAAAGAGCTTGATGGTGCCCTGCTCAAATGGTGCTGCCTCTGTACTTGATCTGCAAAATAAATGCTGAATGCTAGTTTCACTTTTCAGCTTTTTTTTTTTTTTTTGTGAAAGCAAAAATCCTCCTTGGATTCTTTTCAGGTAGGGAAAACAGATATAAATGTAGGTCTTTAATTTTATTTATTTATTTTTAAATAAATAAAAGTTTATTTATTTATTATGGGAGAGAAAGAGAAAGCATGAGTGGGGTAGGAGCACAGAGACAGGGAGAGAGAATTCCAAGCAGGCTCTGCACTGTGTCTGCTCGAAATCACAAACTGTGAGATCATGACCTAAGAAATCAAGAATCAGGTGCTTAACCAACTGAGCCACCTGGGCACCCCTAAATGTAGGTCTTTTTATAAAAGTTAACTGGCATAATGTGGACTTTCAAAAAGCAGGGCATACCTGTATGCTTTTGAATCAATACCCATGGAAGGGAAAGAATGGGGGGGAATTTGCCAGAGGGAGAAGTTGAGCTGCAACGGTCTCAGTGGAAGCTTTAGTCAATTCTACAAAGAGTTCTAAAGTTCTACAGGAGGTGATCCTTCAGAGCTGTTCTGAGTTGGGGAGAGAAGTGTAGTCCTTTATAATCCTGCATAGATTAGTCATTGGGTGTAGGCATCCGTAGAAGCAGTCATGACCCTGGATGAGATGGTTCTTTCCAGCATCTGTGAGAATAAGTCCTTTGGTCCTAAAATGGGATCTGAGCAGTGCATCCCAATGTTCAACACATGCACCCTGACCCGCTTATTTAAAGTTGTTACCCCTGCTCCTGGACTCTCTCTCCCTCTCCCCTGCCTTATATTTCTCCATTCCACTCATCACTTAACATACCATACATTTCACTTATTGACTTTAATTATTATCTCTCTCCCCCATCTAAACTGTGAGAGATGTTCGCAGACAGGGATTTTTATCCTATACTTTTTATTCATTGCTATATTGAGAGTATCTAGAATAGTATCTAAGTGCACATTGATATATGGAATATGCTATAAAATACCCCAGGAAAAATATATAGCTAAATAAATTGAAAAAATAAGATTGGCCATTAGTAGATAATTATTGAATCTGGGTAATGACTATACAGAGATTCAATATATTATCCTCTAATTTTGTATATGCTTAAAATTTTTCATAATGAGAAGCTTTATTTTTTTTTTTCATAATGAGAAGCTTTAAAAGAAAAGGTTTATTTTTAATTTACTGACCACTGGTAGAGAGAGTAATAAGAGAGACTGTTTTCCTTTCTTATTTCTTCCAAAGGTATTCCGAAAACACAATTAAACATCTTCCTCTGTGAAGCAGAAAATCAATAGCTTTTCTCTAATGCTCCAAAGTCAGTCCTCCAGTCATCCCTGTAGGCATACTGTGGCCTTGGAGACCCCACTGACGTAGCTACAAATGCCCCTGCGGGGTTAGTGGTACAATTTCCGTTTTCTTCTCCTAGGATGCCAACATTTTACAGATATTGGAGAAGCAGGCCAGCATTTCTTGCTAGACACTGCATGGAAAAATTAGACAGGAATAACGCATTCTGAGAAACTAATTACAATTACTAGATTTCCCATTCCATCAGTTTTGGAAGAGTGGATAGGAGGAGGCTGTGTGAGAATGCTTCAGCACATACTACTCCCCAGAGTGGAGCGTGGGTTGACCCCAGTTCCCTCTTCTCTACTGCATTTACTCCAAACAAATCCCCTAAGAGGCCTCGCATGGCATGTGTCCTATGGCCTCTCTGACTTCATTTTCCCCACTTGCTCCAGGCCCCTGAGCTCATTACACTGGCCTCTGCTGTTCCTGACACAACCAGACATGCCCTCCTATTGGTTCTTTTACAGTGGCTTCCTTCTCTGCCTGGAATGTACAAATGAACCACCTCCTCCAAACCTTAGCCCAAATGTCACCTTTTCAGTGATGGATTATTTAAAACTGTACCTACTTCTGCTACTCCCATACTTCCAACCCTATTACCTTACTCTTTCATTATTCCTTGCCAATTATCTCTTTTAAATGCACTAGGTAATCTAGTATGTTATCTATCCTGACTGCCTGGCACATAAATAGTTATCGAAAAAAATTGAATGAATGGAACTCAGAGTCCTGTGTTTCTCAGACAGTGTCCATGCACTCAAAGTTTTCAAGTCTGTCCTAATTTTAACTCTGTTGCTGTCAATATCTCTCTGCTCCCTTCTTCTTGCCCTAGATCTCCATCCCTCCATTTTATACTTTATTTCTTTTTAAGTTTATTTATTTATTTTGAGAGAGAGAGTGCAGGAGAGGGGCAGAGAGAGAGAGAGAGAGAGTGAGAGAGAGAATCCCAAGCAGGCTTTGCGCTGCCTGATGTGGGACAGGCCTCAATCCCACCAACTGTGAGATCATGACCTGAGCCAAAATTGAGTCTCCACTGATTGAATCACCCGGGTGCCCCCTTCTAGTTTATGCTTTAAAGCAACCAGATCTTTTAAAAATGTAAGCCTGATCAAAGGTAAGGGGAGCTTAGACAAAGGTGGGAACCATTACCACCCAGCCTGAGCCTGGTGTGAGCTCCACCAGAGGTGTGGCTGACAGGAGGTGTAGCCTTCAGTAGAGGATGAAACCAAACAAGAGACAAACTAATAAAAGGGAGCCAAGGAAATAAATCTCCTGGCTCCACTCTCCTCTCTTCCTCTCATCTCCTGCCAGTGGCCCCTTGTGGCTGAACTCAGCCAGAAACCAGAGGACAAGAGAGCCATTCACACAGTCCTTCAAATTCATCCTCCTTGGGTCGAGTGGACAGTGGATGTGGCAGGATGGAGAAAATGGAAGATATCCACTTTCTCTCTTCCTTCCTGTGGCTCCACTCTCACATCCCTTCCTATCATTCACAGGACATGACAAACTTTCTCCCCACTTAGGGCTTTTGCACTTGCTCTTCCTTCTGTCCTTTCCTTAGACAGGACTTTTCTGATCACTGTCCTTTCTCATTATCTTCTATTACATTACTTCCCTCCCTTTCTTTCTTTCTTTCTTTCTTTCTTTCTTTCTTTCTTTCCATTTATCATAATCTTTAATAAATTCATTTTATTGTCCATCTCCTTCTCCAGATTATGCAAGCACTCTAAGAGCAGCAATTTTCTCTCTCCTTTTTTTTTTTTTTTTTTTTTAAATTCCAACACCTGGAACAGGGTCTGGCATCTAGTAGGCATTCAGTAATATTTTTTGAATAAAGGAACAAATACGTGAATAACCAAGACAATTCTAAAATAAAAAGAAGGGGAATTTCTTACTAGATATTATAAATATATGGTAACTAAAATATTTTGATCCTGCACAGGAATAGAATACTATAGTCCAGAAGTAGAACTACTACAACAGCTTCCTAATTGGTTTCCGTGCAGTATGGTGATTTAGTATATGATAAAAGTGGCACTTGAAATCAGTAGGGATTAGATAATTAATACCTAAATGATGTTGGGATATTGGCTAGCAGTTTTGTTTAATAATGGACGTATTCCTCATACCTTCATTGAAATAAACTATGTATGGATCAAAGATTTAAATATGAAATCATGATAAGTTGTATGAACACTTTTATGATTCTGAAAAAATATTATAAACATTATAGACAAAGCAGAAAACATAAAGGAAAAGAGTGGTACGTTAACTACCCAAAATTTATATTTTAAAAAATGATGCAATGTTATAACAAGTTTGAAAAACTGGGGAAAATGCTTGCAAAAACTGATTTCCATAATATATAAAAAGCTCTTATAAATCAATAATAAAATAGAATAGTCTAAAAGAAAAATGGGCAAAGGATAGAAACAGAAACTAAAAATAGGAAGAAAATCCAGGACACCTGGCTGGCTCAGTTGGTAGAACATGTCATTCCTGATCTCAGGGTGGTGAGTTCAAGTCCCATGCTGGGTGTGCAGTCTACTTAAAAAAAAGTTAAACCTGGTTTCTGTCCTTAAAGAGTTCACAATTTGGTATATTATGTGCTTCGAAAGTATATGCCTGGCTTATGGTAGAGATTTTATATTTACTGAACAGATTAATATAAATGTCTAAAAAACTATGGAAGAGATGTAAAGCTGCAAAACCACAGGCACACCGTGAAGCCTGTTAAACCTCACTTATCAGCAACAGATCCCATAATGGATAAAACTGAGGACCTGGAAGTATAAATATAATTAAATATATATATATAGCTGGGGTGCCTGGGTGGCTCAGTCGATTAAACATCTGACTTCAGCTCAGGTCATGATCTCAAGGTTTGTGGGTTTGAGTCCTGTGTCAGGCTCTGTGCTGACAGCTAAGAGTCTGGAGCCTGTTTCAGATTCTGTGTCTCCCTCTCCCTCTTTGCCTCTAGCACTCTGTCTCTCTCTCTCAGAAATAAACAATAAAAAAATAAAAAATATATACATATATGAAGAAAATCCAATAAATACATGAAAAAATGTTCACAACCACCACTAATCAAGAATGCAAGTAAAATGACTATAAAATATTTTTGATCTTTCAAATTAACAAAGATGAAAAAGATTGACAACACTGAATGTTGACGGGTGTATTAGTTTCTTATTGCTACTGTAACAAATTACCACAAACTTAGTGGCTTAAAACTTCACAAAATTTATTATCTTTAGGTCAGAGTGATGCCATGGGTTCCACTGGGCTAAAATCAAGATATAAGCAGAGTTGTATTCCTTTTGGAGGCTCTAGGGGAGAATTCACTTCCCTGCCTTTTCCCGCTTTTAGAGGCCATCACATTCTTTGGCTCATGGCCCCACTTCTTCCATCTTCAAGGCCAGCAAGATTGCTTCTCCCTCTGACCCTTCTTCAGTAGTCAGTATGCAGTTTTACAAGGCGAGAATCAGGACATCACCACATATTGTGTGATTCTATGGATATTCATGCAACATACAGAATAGACATATCCATAGAGACAGAAAGTAGATTAGTGTTTGCCTGGGTCTCATGGGGGTAGTGGCTGGGAACTGGGGGTAACTGGTAAAGGTACGAGATTTCTTTTTGGAAGGGGAAATTTCTAAAAATGATTATGGTGATGGTTTACAACTCTGTGAATATATTAAAACTACTGAATTATACACTTTAAATAAGTAAATTGTATGATATGTGAATTATGTTTCAATGGAGCTATTATAAAGCAAAAAAAACTAGGCTGACACTATCCAAACCTAGGAATCAATCTTAATATCAGAAGTAGTGGAACAACCAGCCATCTGGACATTCTGTTATGATGCAATTTGAAGTACCTCTGAAGTAGTCTTGCCAAAAAAAAAATGCTTATTTGAATCTAATCAAGCCTTTAGACCTAAATTCCAGGGCACCTTTAATTCCAAGAATAAATTCTGTTTCCATGAAGAGGCAATGAGACAAATCCAGAAGGTGGCACATCCTACAAGACAACTCCTCTAGCCTCCTCAAGAAATCACTGTAATGGAAGGAAAAAATGTGGATGGAAACAGTTCCAGATTTCACAAGACTTAAGAGATGTAACAAATGCAATGTGTGGGCCTTGAGAAGATGTTATTTTGAACAAACCAACCAGAGAGGACATTTTTAATACAACTGGAAAATTTAGATATGGAATCAGTATTTCATGATACAAAGGAATATTGTTGTCTTTTTAGGGATTGTGGTTATATATCCTTGATTTTTAGGGATCTCCCCTGAAGCTTTTAAGAAATGAAATAGCGTAATGTCTGCAACCTGTTTTTAAAAATTCAGGGGGCCCGTGGCTGGCTCAATTGGTGGAATGCGTGACTGTTGTTCTCAGGGTTGTGAGTTTAAGTCCCACGTTGGATGGTAGAGATTTCTTTAAAAAAGTAAAATATTGAAAAAATAAAATAAAAATAGGAAGAATATAGACAAAGCATATATGGCAAAATGTTGACTATTGTCAAATCTGGGTGTGTATATGAGGATCCATTTTACTAGTTCCTCTCTTTTCCATATGAAAATTTTTGTCATATAAACTTTTAGAGCCAGGAAATTGTAATAATAACTGTAATAATAACTGAAAAGAATTATCCAGAGTTTTCCAAGAGATGTTGAAATAAATTAAAGGGTGTAAATAATTTTTAGCAATTCTGAGTTCTATATTAAACTTCAGGTACTATCAACATCTACAGTAGACATGTATATCACAAAATGACAATCCAAATGCTATTGAATTTTGTATTGCATTTTATAGAACATTATTCTTTTTTAAATAAAGGGAATTGAAAAAATATATATAACTGGGGTGCCTGGGTGGGTCAGTCAGTTAAGCAACCGACTTCGGCTCAGGTCATGATCTCACCGTTTGTGGCTTCGAGCCCCGCATCGGGCTCTGTGCTGACAGCTTGGATTCTGTGTCTCCCTCTCTCTCTGCTCCTCCCCTGCTCATGCTCTGTCTCTCTCAAAAATAAATAAAGAAATAAAGAAAAAGAAAACATATATATAACTAAATAATATATATACCTATATAAAACTTTTCAAGCACATAAATTTAAAAACCAGGAAAAATTCTTTATCATATTATGATCCCTACATTGTATTCACAAAATATGGCAATTTTAACCACATATATAAAAGTCAGAAACATTATGTTCTGGAATTCCAGCAGAAGTCAACAGCTAACAGTAGGAAAAAGAGGAACTTGTTCTGAAATTCCTGACATATTGATCTAGTGTTACACAGTCCAATTGCCTCTCTTGTCCTGTCAACTCAAAGATCTCTATCTCATTTCTGGAATTTCTTATCATTCAGCTGATGTAGGAAACAGAGGTACATAGTCAGAATCTCTCAACAGGATCAGCAGCAAAACATAAAGGAAAAGCTATTTTATCCTACTTCTGGTCAAGCCATTGTTTGCTACTTTCAAAGACAGATTTACTGTGAAACTAATGAAATCTGCTTGTCCAAACCCCTTCCAAGTGCCCAGGAAAAGTCCTAGCTATCATTCACATAGCCATATGCTTTTGTAAAATTTAAAGAAGTTTTATTTTTTACTTTTTAAATGTTTATTTATTTATTTTTGAGAGGAGGGGCAGAGAGAGAGGGGGAGAGAGAGAACCCCAAGCAGGCTCTGCACTGTCAGGGGAGAGCCTGATGTGGTGCTTGAACTCATGAACTGCTTGAACTCATGAATCATGACCTGAGCCGAAATCAAGAGTGGGATATTTAACCGACTCAGCCCCTCAAGTGCCCCTACTTTTGCAAAATTTGAAGAAGTTTTGACACACAATTGGTGAAGACCTTGTTTTTGTACTCCAACCTCCCACCAAACTTCCCTTCACATTAAATGTTGGATGAAAAGCCACTGGCATTTCTGGAAGTCAAACCAAGGGAAGTTGAGTTGTGGGTACGTTGGGTTTAGTGGTATAATTTAAGTGGTTAATAATCATGTCTGGACAAAGTTATTGCTAGTCTATAGGACATAGGAATGGGTTCCAGGAACACATCTACTGCCAGCTCTGCCAACTCATGTCCTGGCATGAAAGTGCAGAGCTAGAGGTCCCATCACAATATGAACATGGCCTGAATTCATGGCACCAAATATGTCAACAGTGGATGAGAAACAAAGTCAAGAGTGTGATGGAGTAACTGAGAAATGATCAATACTTCTGCAGAACAGAAGAACGTGCAAATGGACTAAATACTTCAATAGAAACACAAAGATTATCAGACGGGATTAAAAAACACCCCAACTATTAGCTACTCACAAGTATATACCTTAAGTAAAGACCTAGAAAGTTTGAAAGTTAAAAAAGATAGATCCAAACTGAGCCAGAGTTGGTATGTGGAAAATTCTTGTAGTCATCAGAAGTGTAAAATTGTAAATGGAAAATTTCCCCCAAGGTGGGAAGGAGCTTGGTGAGTTTGAAAAGGAGAAAGGAGGCCAGTGTGGCTGGAGCAGAGTGAACAATAGGGAAAGTGCTAAGAGATGAGATTGAAGAAGTTGTCAGGGAACAGATTATTCAAGGCCATGTAGGCCATGGCAAGGAGTTTGTATTTTATTCTAAAAAATATGGGAAGGTTTATAGTGGTTTTTTTTTTTAATTTTTTTTTCAACGTTTATTTTATTTTTGGGACAGAGAGAGACAGAGCATGAACGGGGGAGGGACAGAGAGAGAGGGAGACACAGAATCGGAAACAGGCTCCAGGCTCCGAGCCATCAGCCCAGAGCCCGATGCGGGGCTCGAACTCACGGACCGTGAGATCGTGACCTGGCTGAAGTCGGACGCTTAACCGACTGCGCCACCCAGGCGCCCCAGGTTTATAGTGTTTTTAAGTTAAAGAGAGACAAAAATCTGTTAACTACCTTGAGCTATTAGTTAGCACCAGCTCTGCACCAAGGTGCCCAACAAAATTCACAGGATATTTTAAATTTTAAATAAAATATAGCAATGCATCTGTCAGATACCACAGTAACCGGTAGTTCCAGATGGCTAACAATTTCGACATTAAATTGAGCTATATTCATTTTGGGGGTGTCATATCCTTGGAAATCTGGGTTTTCAGCACAGCTGTGATAAAGACCAAGAAGCACACGAAAATCATCATGAAATAGGAAATAACAGTGGCAGTGTGCAATCTACTTGCAAAGTTTGAGAAACTGTGCAGTGCCCAACAGGTGCACACATCTCAGTAATTATTTGCAAATACTTAAAAATGAAGTAAAAATATTTTTCTTTTGACATATGTTTATTGTGTTCTCAAAGAACTACTAAGTTGTTAGAATTAAAACTTATGAAGTTATTTGAACCTAACTACTTTTTAAAAAGATTTTATTTTTAAATAATCTTTACACCCACTGTGGTGCTCGAACCTACAACCCTAGATCAAGAGTCACATGCTCTACTGACTGAGCCAAGCAGGCACCTCTGAACCTAATTACTTAATAAATGGAACTATTCACTATTTTCAGAGTCATTGTGAAAAAGTCCCTGAGATACCAGGGCACCATAAACCAAGTAAATTTGGGAACCTTTCTCTTAAGCCCATTTTTAGATTCATGAAGGAGGCCAAGGAAACTCAAGAGTTGGGGCTAAAAGGGATGGAATCATTTTCACAAAGGAATTAGCTGTGGAAAGGAAGAAGTATGTTATTTTCCTCTAAGGCAGGAATAGTTAGATAAATAAACAAGAAGTGAAGATTAAGGTACAAGGGTATAGACAAAAATGTTATAGACAAAAGAAAGAAATTGAAGGAGTTTCCTCTGTAGGGCCATGGTTTTCTTGGGCTTTTCTGCAAAGAATGAGGGAATTCCTGAGGGCTTTAGAGCATGGGGGGGATTGGAGAGAGAAGATAGAGAAATCTCCGCATTTGAAGTGCCACATGGTTTGAGTTAATTTTCTCTGATTATTTATTAAATATAAAAATTGAACTGGACAATGCTAGTTTTTCTTTCTTTTGTTCTTATTTTTTTTCTAGAAAGGAGATATGCCCATTTTCAACAAGCGTTTTCTATTATGAAAATTTTCATACATACAGAAATTTGAGGAGAATAGTAGTAATGAATCCTGATACACCCATTATCTAGATTTAACTATTGATATTTTGCCATATTTGCTTTTTTTTTGCTAGAGTATATCAAAGTAAACAACAGTTATCATTTTATTTTGTATCTAGGCAGTTCAGTAAGCATCTCTGAAACATGAAGACATTTTCTTATGCACTGTCAAAGGATGAGACCATTACTCAACATTTGAAACACAAAGCTTTATCTATTACTTAAGTAAACAAGTGGTATACCGGGTGGGCCAGGACAGTCTATCAGGGTAGAACAGATTGCTGATCTTATGGAGGGTTTAGAGGAGGGTGGAGTTCAGACATTGGTGGATGTTTTGTAGGTGGGGTTGGGTTTTCAGAGCTGTGAAAGTCACCCCAGTGAGCCTGTTGCTTATTGGTTGGCATCTGGAACCCTGTTCTTTGGAGTTACTCAATTAACTGACTTTCCGAAGCAAGAGACTGTGCAGATGAATTAGATTATAAATTGGATTGAGGCACATGGCCATTGATTGACTAAATGGATTTACAGCTAGTTCAGGTGGTTGTTACCATAGTTATAGAACTACCATTTATTGATCAAGAAGGTGTAAAAGCAGTTGTGGTGGCTACTTGTTACAATAGTTTTGGTGTAATAGGTCTTTTCTATTCTCGGAGTACAGGAAGTTTTTCTATTCTCAGTATGGTTATCACACCTAATATAAATGACAATGATTTCTTAATATCATCTAATACAGTGCTACATAAAAATGTGATGCATAGAGTAAATGGTGCTAGTCCATAAACTGTTACTTGACTGTAAAGAATTGAGTAAAGAAATTGAAAGTGAACATTTGTAAGTATAATACTGTCACAGGATAAATTTTTCTATTGACCCTAAAAATAATCATAGTCTTTGTTTGTTGTACATTTTCCTTTTTCAGTTGATCCTTGAACAACACAAGGATGAGGTTGGGTTGAACAGCACCAACCCTCAGCCTGCACAGTCAAAAATCCATGTTTAACTTTTGACTCCTCCAAAACTTAACTAATAGCCTGATGTTGACTGGAAGCCTCACGTGTCAATGAACACATGTTTTGTATGTTATAGGTATTATATACTATATTATCACAATAAAATAAGTTAAACAAAAGAAAATGTTATGAAGAAAATTATTAAAAAATATACTTACAGTACTGTATTTACTAAAAAAAAAAAATCTGTGTATAAGAGGACCCACACAGTTCAAAGCTGTGTTGTTCAAGGATCAACTGTAGTTCATTTTTCTAGCTATTTTATTTTATTTTATATTTTATTTTATTTTATTTTTAATGTTTATTTATTTTTGAGACAGAGATAGACAGAGCACAAATGGGGGAGGAGCAGAGAGAGGAGGACAATGTGAAGGAGGCTCCAGCCTCTGAGCTGTCAGCACAGAGCCCCACACAGGCTGGAACCTATGAACCGCAAGATCAAAACCTGAGCTGAAGTCAACGCTTAACCAACTGAGCCACCCAGGCGCCCCTTATTTTATTTTTAAAATGTAGTGGTCTGCAATAAATTAGGTGAAAAAAACTTTCACTACACTTGAAGGAACAATGATTTCATACCCAGCCCATATTTAAATTTTCCCAGTTGCTCTCAGGATGTTTCTTCTTTAATTTTTTTAATGTTTGTTTACTTTTGAGAGAGTTCAGGATGGTTTTTAAGGTTGGTTTGCTCAAAACATCTGCTTAGTATGTCGTTTAAGACTCATAATCTAGGGGTACCTGGCTGGCTCAGTTGGAAGAGCATGTGGCTCTTAATCTCTGGGTCGTGAATTCAAGCCCCATGTTGGGAATAGAGATTACTCAAATAAATAAAAAAACTAAAAAAAGAAAAAAAAAACTCATAATCTAGAGCATTCTTCTTGTACTGCTTCTTTTTTCGTGCCTTTGACTTGCAAAGAAACTAGGCCAATTGTCTTGTAAAATTACCCACCCCTGCTTTGTGGTTTGATTGCTTCCTCAGTGTATTTTTTTTTTCCAGTCAGTAGCTTGCTTTTTCATTTTCTTAATAGTGTCTCTTGAAAAGCAAGACTCCCTTCACCCCTTTAATCCACCCCCCACTCCCCGCCTCTGGCAACCACCAATCTGTTCTCTGTCTGTGAGCTTGCTTGGTGGGGAGGGGTTGTTTTGTTTGTTTCTTTCTTTTATAAGATTCCACATGTGAATGACATTATACAGTATTTCTCTTTCTCCTGACTTATTTCACTTAACATAATACCTCAAGGTTGTTGGAAGTATCAAGATTTCATTCTTTTTTACGGCTAATATCCCACTGTGTATTTTCTTTATCCATTCATCCATTGACGGACACTTAGTTATTTCCATATCTTGGTCATTATAAATAATGCTGCGATGAACATGCGGGTGCAGATATCTTTTCAAGTTAGTATTTTCATTTTGTCATATAAATACACAGAAGTAGGGGCGCCTGGGTGGCTCAGTCGGTTGAGCATCCGACTTTGGCTCAGGTCATGATCTCACAGCTCGTGAGTTCAAGCCCCGCGTCAGGTTCTGTGCTGACATCTCGGAGCCTGGAGACTGCTTCAGATTCTGTGTCTCCCTCTCTCTTTGCCCCAACCCACTCGCATTCTGTCTCTGTCTCTCTCAAAAATAAATAAACATTAAAAAAAATAAAAATAAAATAAAAGAATGAATCTTACAGTATGTAAATTACATCTCAATTTATTAAAAAGTTTTTTTAAATGCCTGGCCCCGGGGCGCCTGGGTGGCTCAGTCGGTTGGGCGTCCGGCTTCGGCTCAGGTCATGATCTCGCGGTCCGTGAGTTCGAGCCCCGCGTCGGGCTCTGTGCTGACAGCTCAGAGCCTGGAGCCTGTTTCAGATTCTGTGTCTCCCTCTCTCTCTGACCCTCCCCCGTTCATGCTCTGTCTCTCTCTGTCTCAAAAATAAATAAACGTTAAAAAAAATTTTTAAAAATAAATAAATAAATGCCTGGCCCCATTTTAGCCAACTAAAAATAAGCTTTGAGGGTAGGCCCCAGGTATCTGTATTTTTAAAAAGCTCCTTCAAGTAGTTCTAACGTGCGATTAAAAATGAGACCAAGCAGTTTAGAACAAAACATTCACCATCAGAGCACTTGAGTTAAAAAACAAAACAAAATAAAACAAAAAACCAAAACGGTTTGCTAGCAAAGAAGTTGGGGGAGTAATGCCTGCCAGAAGGCAACCAACAGTATCTGCCGCACTGTATGGTAACTTGGATTATGTTTCAGATATAATCTCTCTCTCCACAGGATTATCTGAATATTTACAGAGCACCTAGTATGTGTTGGTGCTAAGTATATGGTGGTCAATAAAACATGGTCCCTGTCCAGCTTAGTCATGGGGATTGGCTATTCTGTACAGAAGTGTTGCTAAGGTAAAGAGACAGGAGAAATTCAAGAAGTGAGGGAGTGGGGGGTGGGTATGTCCAAGGCAGTGAAAAAGGGATGGTTTGGGCATTCCTGAGGCTTTAGGACCTTCACATCCTAGGCTATCTTCCCTCAGTATGCCTATGCAAGGAAGTCCTGAGATGGTACTATAACTCAGATTACAAAATTAAGATCTAACCTTCTATAGTACTCATGGACATTACCTTTAATTCTATAGGGAAATGTTTAATTAAAGGAGTTTTACAGCTTTTTGTTGATAAATAGAGCTCTATGTGTTGTATGTTTTTATTCTTAGAAAGCTTATAATGATAGCTACATATATAGGATTAGGCATCCTGAGCAATTTCCCAGAAGGATCTCATTTCACTCACCAAATATTTATTAAGATTCTGCAATGGAAACATGCTCTGGGTAAATATGTAACATATTGTTTATTGATATTATATTACATGATATAATTTATTTATATTTCTAGACTTTAAAGTTATCTTCTGTATCTCCATTCCTGACCACTTACCTGAACTCATTCCCAGATGCCTACTTGCACCTGAATGACACACAAGCATCGCAGATCCCAAATGAAACTACTCAAGCTCCTTCCACCCTCATTCTTCCTTTATCTCAGAGCATGTTATCCAAGTGCCCGTTGAGGCACTGAGGGTCATATGTGACTCCATCCTCATACCCCACAGCCTACCAATCATTTTAGTTCTCTTTGTCCAACCCATCTCCTTCCTCTACATTCTGCCACTGCCCGCTTCATGCATTTGTTAATTTAATGAGTATTTCTGGAGCTTATATCATAGCCATCAATGTTCTAGGCTTTGGAACAAAGTCTCAGTGAACAAAACAGCCAGTGAACAAAACCAACAAAGATCCTGTTTTCGTGGAGCCTACATTCAACTGGAGAGAGAAGATAAATAAATTAGCAAAATATACATTATTAGAAAGTAACTGGTACTTAGGAGAAAAAAGAAAGCAGGAAGAGGGATATGATGTTTCGGGGTGGGATTGAAAGACTTCAATGAGAAGGTGACTTTTGAATAAAGACTTGAGAAAGAAATAAGGGAGCTAGCCCTGTGGATATCTGGAGGATACCTCCAGAGAAAGAATACATGAAAAGGTCCTGGGGTACTGGGGTAGGATGGTACCTGGTCCTACCCCATGGCTGGAGGAGAATAAAGGAGAGAGGAGTTGAAGGGATGGAAAGAAGTGAGAGAGTTAATAAAGACAAGATCCTGTAGGTCACACCAAGGAGTTTGGGTTTTGTTCCAAATGGGGAACCATCAGAAAGTTTTGAGTGACAGAATCTGACTTACTATTTTAAAATAAAAATTTTTTATGTTTATTTCTGAGACAGAGAGAGAGACAGAGCATGAGTTGGGGAGGGGCAGAGAGAGGGAGACACAGAATCAGAAGCAGCCTCCAGGCTCTGAGCTGTCAGCACAGAGCCCGACGCAGGGCTCAAACTCACAAACTGTTGAGATCATGACCTGAGCCGAAGTCGGTCACTCAACTGACTGAGCCACCCAGGTGCCCCAATGACTTACTATTTTAAAATAAAGGATCACTTCATCTGCTGTCTGGAAAACAAACTGAAGTGGGGAAAGAATAGAAAGAGGAAGAGAAGTGAAGTTATTCCAGTAATCTAATAGGGAGCTGATGGTGGCTTGCACCAGGGTGGGAGCAGTGGAAGTTATGAGAAGTGATCAAATTCTAGAGCCAACAAAAAGTGATGATTAACCAGATGTGGGGTGTGAGAGAGAAGTCAAAATGACTTAAGCACCTGGAAGGATGGAATTGTCATTAGTGGAGATAGGGAAAACTGCAAGAGAAACAGATGTGTGTGTGTGTGTGTGTGTGTGTGTTTGTGTGTATGTGTGCACGTGCATGCATGTGTGTTAGTGGTGGTGAGTGGCTTTCAGAAGCTCATGAGTCTTGAGTTCAGGGGAAAAGCCTCAGCTGGAGACTTAAATTTGGAAGTCCATTAAATACAGATGGCATTTAAAGCCATGAAACTAAATGAAATCATCATCTCAGTGAGTGTTGGCTGAAAAGAGGAGACCCAACTAAGCCCTGGGGCCCTTGAACGGTTAGAAGTAAAATAAGGGAGAACCACAAAAAGAGATTCTAGTCCAAGGAAGAAAGACAGTGATCATCTACAACAAATGTTCATAGGTCAAATAAGATCATGTCAGAAAAACTAACTTAGGGTTTAGTAGCATGGAGGGCTTTGGTGACCTTGAGGACAGCCTCAGTTTGAGTGCTGGGGTTAAACCTGACTGGATAGGTTTAAGAGGGAACAGGAGGAGAAAAATGGGAAACAATGAGTGCAGGCATATATTCCGCTGAGTTTTCTTGTAAAGGGATGGAGGAAAAGGAGTAGAAGCTGGAGAAGGAGTTTGGGTCAAGGGAGATTCTTTTAAGATGGGGCAAATACCACATATTTATTTGTATGTTGATGGGAACAATCCAGTGGAAAGCAAAAAAAAAAAAAAAAAAAAAAAAAGAAAAGAAAAGAAAAGAAAAGAAAAGATGTAGGACAGAGGGGAAAGAATTGCCAAAGCCCATGCTCTTGAATATGTGTGAGGGTTAAGATCTAGCTAGGGTACAGCAGACAGGCTGGCCATAGCATGATCCCTCCATTCACAGTAACAGGGGGAAGGCCCAGCATGTGTGTGCAGTTGCCGGTGGATGGGACGTGGTAGATAGCTTGTGGAAGTGCTCTTGCGATTGCATAAGTTTTCTCAATGAATAGGAAGCAAGGTCATCAATTGACAGTGGAAATAATATTGCTATAAACAATTTAGTTCCTGCCTTATGAAACACGTTTCTATGCCTTTCTGTTGGGGATATATCTGGAGGTAGAAATGTTGGGTTAGGGGTGCATGGGTAGCTCATCCGACTCTTGATTTTGGCTCAGGTCATTATCTCATGGTCCTGAGATGGAGCCCCACATTGGGCTCCTGACTGGGCATAGAGCCTGCTTAAGATTCTCTCTCCTTTTCCCTCTGCCTCTCCCTCTCTTCTTTTCTCCCTCTATCCCTCTCCCCACCCTTTCTCAATACATACATACATAAATACATACATAAAAGAAATGTTGGGTTATATAGAATGCAAATGGAACCAAATAGAATTTTTAGGACTAATTTCTTTCTGATTTTAAAGGAGAAAATACAAAATTGTTTAAAGAAGCAAATAACAATAAAGCCCATAACTTCTCCTGGAAATAAGTACCATTAACATTTTAATATATTTTATTTCAATATATTAATTTTTCAATGTGATTAATATTTGGAGGAAAGTAGAAGTCAATTTTATGTACAGTTTGATTGCAACTATAAAAATATGCTTAGAGGAAAAAGGACTAGAAAGAAACTTAATAACATGCTAATGGGTTATGTTACTAAAAATAAATGTGATTTCTTTTCTCTATTTCAAAACATTTTTGTTATCTGCTATTTTTTAATGAGAAAAATTAACATAAAAATTTTGAAAGAAGCTATTTGTTGAAGCAACCCTCAAAGAAAACTTCGAGAATTACCATACAGCTGTACTGACCTAATAAGTATTTCCTGTAGCAATCCTACCTCTTTCCATTCATGTGACATTGGACATCACTTTATAGGATTGGGTTTACATGGAAAGTACTCTTCAAATAACAGAAAGTACTTATTTTCTCCCGGACATTCTACCCAATATTTAGGAAATACCGCCACCAAGTGGATGGCTGGAATTTAGTTTGGGTTCCTGTTTTAATTCTATATGGAAAGTCAGAGTAGACCAGGTAAAAGGTGTGTGCAGGTGGATTTGAGGTAACTTTGGGTGGTTGGATTGAATCAGGAGGGTTAGACAGTTGCTCATGTATATATGATCCAAGAAATAAAGATGAAATCCCAAATATGAAGGAAACTGAAATGGAAATTTCAGAATCTAATTTAGAATCTAATTTTAGAATCTATCCTAAGGAAATAATCATGGATGTAAAAAAATATAACAATGTTGTATATATTTAATGCTGGAGTTTAAATGTTTGTTTGTTTGTTTTATAATAAAAAAACAAAAATGTAAATTTCCAACGATTGAGGATTAATTGAATAATGATACATCTTTACAATGAACAGTTCCACGTATTTTCGCCTTAAGCATCCTTTGTTGTAGCCATCTTTGCTGCAAGCATATTTGCTGCGAACATTTTTGTCATGTAACTAATTGGCCGTAAGACAAGTTTAACATAAATGGTAAAATCACGAAAAATAAAAAAGCCTTGTACTGCATTGTGAAGGCTTTCCACACTGTTATTTGTTTTTGGCATATTGTCACATGTCTGTTGATAGACATTCCAAAGTTCTATGGGAAATGTGGAAGAAATGCTAATGCTGTAGTGCCTTTGTAATGGAGGCTTGTAATCATTGTAATTGACATGTTAGCATCTTCTAGTATTGTGTGTGCTCTGGCTTTACATTCTTAATTCACACTTTCATCACGTTTTTATCGCAGTGTTTTCTGTCAAGCCAATAAACATACTTGTTTCATCCACTATCTTAAGACCCCCATTACTCATCACTTCATTATGTTTTTTAACGTTTATTCATTTTTCAGAGACACAGAGAGAGAGAGTGCAAGCGGGAGTGGGGCAGAGAAACAGGGAACACAGAATCCGAAGTAGGTTCCAGAGTCTGAGCTGTCAGCACAGAGCCCCAACGGGGCTCGAACTCATGAACTGTGAAATCGTGACCTAAGCCGAAGTCAGACACCCAGACTGAGCCACCCAGATGCCCCATTTTGTTACTTTTAATGTTTATTTATTTTCAAGAGAATGAGAGAGAGTACGCATGTGCACCAGCTTGGGGAAGAGCAAAGAAAGGGGGGACAGAGGATCTGAAGTAGGCTCTGCACTGACAGCAGAGAGCCCCATGCTGGGCTGGAACCCACGAACCATGAGATCATGACCTGAACTAGTCAGTTACTTAACTAATTGGGCCATCCAGGCGCCCCTACCCATCACTTTTTATAGACCATTATGAGGGCTGGCTAATATTTACATACTGTTAATTATGAGGGCTAGTTAAGATTTATATAATACAAAAATGGGAACTTTGTTAATGGAGAAATGAAACTGAACTGACAACTAGTTTTAATACATTAACTCTGTCAAGGAAGATTTGCCAATGAAGAAATGACACCAAATTGTCAACCAGTTATTTTACCTTTTATGGCAAAATTGCCTTATGGCCAATAGTTATACAGCAAAGATGTCTACTGCAAAGGTGCCTATTGCAGTGACACAAGATACAGTTAACTACACTTTGACCATTAAAGTGATATTAAAAAAACGTAGTGACAAGGGACGTTGTTTTAATATATTTTTTCAGGAAAAAGTCAAATCACGAAGTAGCATATATCACACACATTTAAAAGACCATAACAGTATACACTAATTTGTTAATAGTAACAATAATAATTAACATATATTCAGTGCTTACTCTGTAATGGGCAGGTTAAAACAGCTATCCTAGACCCACCTAGTACTGTCTTCTCTAATTTAGTCCTTCTAATGCTTCCTTCTGCTTCCATTCCTTTCTTGGGCCCTGGACCGCTTTGGCAGTCTGGTAAGCATATGGAATCCAGAAGGGTGTTTTTAAATACATAAAGTAAAACACAATGCATTAACCAGGAAACGAATTACATTGAAGAAACTGAATTTGTGATATAATAATGCTATGTATCTCTATATAATATAGATATAACATATATCTATTTATTTCTTCATTAATACATTAAATAAGATACAGAAGAGGTGTAGTAAAGATTTCTCTGTGCTATTAATACATGATATTTCAAGATAATTGCAATAACTGTGATATGAAAATATTTGTGATTCCTATTATTGACAAAGTCACTGTGTTTTGCTGGCTAATTCATAACTGAATTAATTATGTTAGTAGTGTTAAATTACAGCTACAGTATGGTGACAATAAAGATGCATGTTTTTCCTATCCATGGGCCACAGGTTAAGTAAGAACCACTGCTCTCCGGTCTACTATGCAGACAGCTGTCAAATCATGCCATTATCTTTTAGAACCCCTTCAGTGGCTTCCCATGCCACTTACTTCTATACCTCATGAATATTTGGCCTATAGTTCCCTTTCTGATCTCATCTCTACCATTTCCTGCCAGCCCCCTTTTGGTCCCTGCCTGTCAGCCACACTGTCTTCTGTGCAGTTCTTTGAACACAGTCCAATCAGAGTCCTGGCCTTTCCTCTTGCCATTGTCTCTGCCAGAACATCCCCCTCCCCCCGGATATTGGCAGGGCTTTCTCTCTTACATAAGGGGTCAACATTTTCCATAAAGGATCAAATAGTAAATATTTCAGGCTTTGTGGGCCATATCATCTCTGTTGCAACCAATCAACGCTACTGTGATAGTGCAACAGTGATCAAAGATGATATATAAATGAGTGGGTGTGGATGTGCTCCAACAAATATTTTTGAACACTGGAATTTGAATTGCATATAATTTTTCACATGTCATGAAATATTACTCTTCCTTCAAAAAATTTTAAGCCATTTATAAATGTAAACACCATTCTTACCTCTTGATGCTTTGCATCACTTAAGTCTCTTGTTCAAATGTCACTGTTTGGAGAGGTCTTCTTTGGACACTCTATCTCAAATTGCCTTTCCCTTTTCTCTCTTTTCTCCTTTACCTTACTTAGTTTTTCTTCATCAAACTTCTCTGGAATGTATATATATATATATACACACACACACATATACATACATATATATGTAGATATATATACTTATATTTATAAATAAATATACATGTATAAGCACATACATATACATATATAAATACATATTTATAGACATATATAAATACATATTTATACATATATACACATACATATCCATATATAAACATATATATGTATATATATGTATGTGTGTGTGTGTACATATATATATATATATATATATATATTTTTTTTTTTTTTTTTTTTTTAAGTAGGCTTCATGCCCAACATGGAGCCCAATGTGGGGCCTGAACTCACAACCCTGAGATCAAGACCTGAGCTGAGAGGTGCCTGGGTGGCTCAGTTGGTTGTACATTAGATTCTTGATTTTGGCTCAGGTCATGATCTCATGGTTTGTGAGTTTGAGCCCTGTGTCAGGCTCTGTGCTGACAGTGCAGAGCCTGCTTGGGATTCTCTCTCTCCCTCTCTCTGCCCCTCCCCCACTTGTGCACATACATTCTCTAGCTAAATAAACAAACTTAAAAAAAAAAGACTGGAGCTGAGATCAAGAGTCAGATGCTTAACCAAATGACCCACCCAGGCACCCCTCCCCCCGCCAACATATATTTTTATTTGCCTATTTTCTATCTTCTTTCTGGAATGTAAGCACCATAAAACAGAGCCTTAGTCTTTTTCTTCACTGCTGTACTCCCACCAGTTGATAGTGCCTGGCACAAAGTAAATACTTGAATATTTGTTGAATGAATAATTTACTGCTGGTGGGTTATAGTGATTTGTAATAAGAAATATATATTTGGGATTCATTCCTATTTCTGGCACAAAGCTTTTAAAACTCTTGGAATTTATTAAGTGATAAGAGTGACAGAGAAACCCAAAGCAATCTACATATTTAATGCAATCCCTATCAAAATACCAACAGTGTTTTTCACAGAACTAGAACAAACAATCCTAAAATTTGTATGGAAACATGAAAGAGCCCAAATAGCCAAAGCAACCTTGAAAAAGAAAAGCAAAGCTGGAGGCATCACACTTCCAGACTTTATGTTATATTACAAAGCTGCAGTGACCAGAACAGTATGGTATTGGCACAAAAATAGACATACAGATCAATGGAACAGAATAGAAAACCACAACTATATGGTCAATTAATCATCAAAGCAGGAAAGAATATCCAATGGGAAAAAGACAGTCTCTTCAACAAATGGTATTGGGAAAACTGAACAGCAACATGCAGCAGAATGAAAGTGGACCACTTTCTTACACCTTACACAAAAATAAATTCAAAATGAATTAAAGACCTACATATGAGGCTTGAAACCATAACAGTCCTAGAGAGGAACAAAGATAGTAACCTCTTTGACATTGGCTGTAGCAACTTCTTTCCAGATACATCTCAGAAGGCAAGGGAAACAAAAGTAAAACCAAAGTTTTGGACTTTCATAAAAAGCTTCTGCAGAGTGAAGGAAACAATCAGTAAAACTAAAAAGCAACCTATGGAATGGGAGAAGATATTTGCAAATGACATATCGAATAAAGGGTTAGTATCCAAAATATGTTAAGAACTTATAAAACTCAAAAATTAATAATCCAATTAAAAAATGGGCAGAAGAGGGGTGCCTGGGTGGCTCAGTTGGTTAAGCATCTGACTTTGGCTCAGGTCATTCTCTCATGGCTTGTGAGTTCTAACCTGCATCAGGCTCTATGCTGACAGTTCAGAGCCTGAAGCCTGCTTTGGATTCTGTGTCTCCTTCTCTCTCTGTCCCTCCCTTGCTTGCACTCTGTCTCTCTCAAAAACAAATAAACATTAAAAGTTTTTTTAAAATGGGCACAAGACATGAATAGACATTTTTCCAAAGAAGACCTATAGATGGCCAACAGGCACATGAAAAGATGCTCAACATCACGAATCATCAAGGAAATGTAAATCAAAAGCATCATGAGATATCATCTTACACCTGTCCAAATGCCTAAAACTAACAATAAAATGTGAGGATGTGGAGAAAGGGGAACCCTCCTGCACTGTTGGGAATGCAAACTAGTGCAGCCACTGTGGAAAACAATATGGAGGTTCCTCAAAAAGTTAAAAATAGAACTACCCTACAACCCATCAATTGTACTACCACGTATTTACCCAAAGAATACAAAGATACTAATTCAAAGGAATACATGTACCATAATGTTTATAGCAGCATTATCTACAATAGCCAAATTATGGAAACAGCCCAAGGGTCCATTGGCTGATGAGTGGATAAAGAAGATGCAGTGTGTGTGTACAGATAGATAGATATAGATATAATGGAATATATATATATACATAATGGAATATTACTCAGTCATAAAAAAGAATAAAATCTTGCCATTTGCAATGATGTGGATGGAGCTAGAGAGTATTATGCTAAGTAAAGTAAGTCAGTCAGAGAAAGACAAATACCATATGATCTCACTCATATGTGGAATTTAAGAAACAAAGCAAATGAGCAAAGGGAGAAAAAAAAGAGAGAGGGAGGCAAACCAAGAAACAAATTCTCAACTATAGAGAACAAACTGGTGGTTACCAGAGGGGAGGTGGGTGGGGATGGGTGAAGTAGGTGATGGGTATTAATGAACGTGCTTATTGTGATGAGCACCAGGTGTGGTATGTAAGTGTTGAATCACTATATTGTACACCTGAAACTATTATTATTCTGTATGCTAAATAACTGGAATTTAATTTAAAAAATAAAAAAAATAGTAAAGCATTTTGATAAACTAAAAAAAAAAAGAGTGACAGAGGTGTCTTTTGTGATGTTAATGAAGTAACTTTTGGACATAATCTAAGGATAGGGGCAGATTGCCAGGGGCTCCAGTCATGTGATTAGAGGGTGGGAACTTTTAGTTTCAACCCCCCTGACTTCTGGGCTGGAGTTTGAATCTAATGCTAATTGCCAGTGAAACTTCCATAAAGGCCAAGAAGGACAGAGTTCGGAGAGCTTCTGGTTTGATGAAATGCGGAGATTGGGAAGAGTGGCGGTACTGAGAGAGAGCATGGAATCTCGGCACCTTTTCCTTATACCTTGCCCTATGCATCTCTTCCATCTGGCTGTCCCTGAGTTATAATCCCTTTATAAAAAACTGGTAATGTAGTGAGCAAGCTGCTTTTTTAGGCCCTGTGAATGGCTCTAGCAAATTAATAGAACCCAAGGAGGGGGTTGTGGGAACCTTTGATTTATAGCCATTCAGACAGAAGCACAGGTGACAACCTGAAGTTGCAATTAGCATCTGAAGTGAGCTGGGAGGCATAGTTTTGTAGCACCGAGCCCTTAACCTGTGGGATCTGCCACTATCTGGAGTAGATAGTGTCAGAATTGAGCTGAATTGTAGGACAGGCAGCCAGTGTCAGGGAATTGCTTGATGGTGTGGGAAAAAGTCTTCATAAACATCAGAATTGGATGCAGAACACTTAGCTGGTCATTTCTTTATGAATTTACTTATTAGAATTATAATTTCTCTTAAATTACGGTAGGTAGGACTGAAAATTATTCCCTGAATCAATGCAGAGTAAAATAAAAGTATGCTCCTATTAATACTGCAGTTTTTATAAACCTTTGTATTCAAGTGGAAATGTTCACAAATCAGAGTTTTCCAAAACTATACTTGTGGTTGATTTTTTTTGAACCTATATCTAGTTCTCTATATTTACATTGTTGGTTTGGCTCTGTGCTTTAGTCTGTTTAAATCATTTTGCATTTGATTCCGTTATTTCCTGCGTAGGCTATCCTGGACATCTACACATTTGACAACTTTTAATGTCTTCCTCCAAACCTTTCAGAGTAAGGCAGAGAGGACTGACTCCCCATGATTCCTCCAGGTAGCTGGAGCACCATTAACCCACACATGGGCTGTATCCTGTAGGTGATCCTTTTGGCCAAGGTAACAGGCAAGTCTGCCACGCAAGAACTGAGAGTTGCAGGAAAAGGGGACTTCAGAGAATTCATTTGAAAATCAAAAGCGGAGATGCTCAAAGCATTTTTTTTTTTTTTTAAGAGAGAGTGCAAGCAGGGGAGAGGGGCAGAGGGAGAGAATCTTAAGAAGGCTCGATGCTCAGTGCAGAGCCCAACACAGGGCTCGATCCCGATACCCTGGGATCATGACCTGAGTCAAAATCAAGAGTTGGACCCTCAACTGGCTGAGCCACCCATGCGCCCCTCAGAGCATATTCTCAAAGAGTAAATGCCTAAGATGGAATTGTCTTAAGAGAGGATATATCAATCTTAAGGGTATGGAATCAGCTGTGCAGAAACAAAGGAAAATCACTGAGGTAAAATATTGGTCCTAGTCATCTAGCTTTATGTCAAGCCTCTTGATAGAATGGCTCTGTTGAGGGGCGCCTGGGTGGCTCAGTTGGTTAAGCATCTGACTTCGGCTCAGGTCATGATCTCATGGTTTGTGGGTTTGAGCCCCGCGATGGGCTCTGTGCTGACAGCGTGGAGCCATGAGCCTGCTTCAGATTCTGTGTCTCCCTCTCTCTGCCCCTCCCTTGCCTGAATTGTTTCTCTCTCTCTCTCAAAAATAAATAAACATTTAAAAAATTAAAAAAAAGAGAGAGAATAGCTCTATTGAGAGTTAGATATTTGAATCATCTAACAAACTCCCTTTGTTCTATTTTATCCCAGACTCCTACAGACATTTTCTGAAGATTTAGCTGCCCATCTCATGAACCTACAAGGAGAAAACAGGTTGGTCAGATTGACCCCACTGTCTGGGCCACCAGCCTATTACATTTCTCACCGAAAATTAATAAAATGGTGTCTGTTTCAATAAAATATACGGCCATTGATGTTCCAACAAAGGATATGTTCATCAATAAATTATATAAACTGTTATATTCATATAGTAGAGCACCACTTAGCAGTAAAAAAAATGACTGTTGATATATGCAACATTATGAATTTCAAAACATAATGTACATAAGAAGCCAGATACAAAAGAAAACACATTATATAATCCCATTTATGTAAAGTTCAAGAATAGGTAAAATTAACCTATCTTGTTCCCATTCGGTAGGTTGTCTTTTTGTTTTGTGCTTTTTCTTTTGTTGTTCATAAGCTTTTTATTTTGATGTTGTCCCAACAGTTTAATTTTGCTTTGGTTTCCCTTGCCTCAGGAGGCCTATCTAGAAAAATGTTGCTATAGCCGATGTCAAAGAAATTATTGCCTGTGCCCTCTTCTAGGGTTTTCATGGCTTCAGAATTTCAGTCTTTAACCTATTTTTAATGTATTTTCATGTATGGTGTAAGAAAGTGGTTCAGTTTCATTCTTCTGCATGTAGCAGTCCCATTTTCTCAACTCCATTTGCTGAAAAGAATGCCTCTTTCCCATTGCATATTCTTGCCTCCTTTGTCATAGATTAACTGATCATATAATCTTGGGTTTATTTCTGGGCTCTATTCTGTTCCATTGATCTATGTGTCTATTTTTGTGCCAGTACCATATGTTTTGATTATTATCGCTTTCTGGTATATCTTGAAATCTGGGATTGTGATACCTCCAGCTTTCTTCTTTTTCAAGGTTGCTTTGGCTATTTGGGTCTTATGTGTTCCATGCATATTTTAGGATTATTTGTTCTAGTTATGTGAAAAATGTTGTTGCTATTTTGATAGGGATTGTATTGAATCTGTAGGTAGCTTTGTGTAGTACCAACATTTTACCATTATCTGTTCTCCTAATCCATGAGCATGGAGTATCTTTCCATTTGTTTGTGTCTTTTTCAACTTCTTTTCTCAGTGTTTTAGTTTTCAGTGTACAAGTCTTCACCTCTTTTGTTAAGATTTTTCCTAGGTATTTTATTCTTTTTGATGTAATTGTAAATGGGATTGTTTTCTTAATTTTTCTTTCTGCTGCTTCATCATTTGTGTATAGAAATGCAACAGATTTCTGTCTATTGATTTTGTATCTTACAACTTTACTGAATTCATTTATCAGTTCTAGTAATTTTTGGTGGAGTTTTTAGGGTTTTCTACATACAGTATCATGTCATCTGCAAATAGTGAAAGTTTTACTTCCTCCTTACCAATTTGGATGCATGTTATTCCTTTTTTTTTTTTTTTTTTTTTTTTTTTTTTTTTTTTGCCTAATTTCTGTGACTAGGACTTCCAGTACTGTGTTGAATAAAAGTGGTGAGGGTAGTAGTGAGAGTTGTCTTCTTCCTGATCTTGGAGGAAAAGCTCTCTGTTTTTCACCATTGAGTATGTTGTTAGCTCTGGGTTTTTCAGAGATGGCCTTTATGGTGAGGCATCTTCCTTCTAAACCTGTTTTGCTGAGGGTTTATATCATAAATGGATCTTTTACTCTGTCAAATGCTTTTCTTGCATCTATTGAAATGATCATGTGGTGTTTATCATTTCTCTTATTAATGTGATGTATCACATTGATTTGCAAATATTAAACCACTTTTGCATCCCAGGAGTGAATCCTACTTGATCATGGTGAATGATTTTTTAAATGTATTGTTGGATTCAGTTTGCTAATATTTTGTTGAACATTTTTGCATCTATGTTCATCAGAGACAATGTCCTATAGTATCAGAGTAATGCTGTAGTATCAGTGTAATTCTGGCCTCATATAATGGATTTGGAAGATTTCCTTCTACTTTTTGGGATGGTTTGAGAAGAATAGTTATTAACTGTTCTTTAAATGTTTATTAGAATTCACCTGTGAAGCCATCTGGTTCTTGACTTTTGTTTGTGGGGAGTTTTGATTCAATTTCATTGCTGGTAATCAGTCTGTTCAAATTTCTTATTTCTTCCTAATTCAGTTTTGGTAGTTTATATGTTTCTAGGAATTGATCCATTTCTTTTAGGTTGTCGATTTGTTGACATATAATTTTTCATAATATTTTTTTATAATCCTTTGTATGTCTGAGGTGTCAGTTGTTATTTCTACTATTAAATTTCTAATTTTGTTTAATTGAGTTCTGTTTTTGATAAGTCTGATAAATGTTTATCAATTTTGTTGATATTTTCAAAGAAACAGCTTCTAGTTTCATTGATATATTCTCTCTATTTTTTTAGTTTCTATTTTGTTTATTTCTGCTTTAATTCTTATTATTTCCTTCTACTGGTTTTGGGTTTTGCTTGTTCTTTTTCTAGGTCCTTTAGGTATAAGGTTAGGTTGTTTCTTTGAGATTAGACTTTTTCTTGCTTCTTAATGTAGGCGTGTACTGCTATAAACTGCTCTCTTCGAAAAGCTTTTGCTGCATCCCAAAGATTTTGGACCATTGTGTTTTCATTTTCATCTGTCTCCCTATGTTTAAAAACATTTTTTTTAATGTTTACTTATTTTTGAGAGAGACAGACAGACAGACAGAACATGAGTCGGGGAGGGACTGAGAGACAGGGAGACACAGAATCCGAAGCAGGCTCCAGGCTCTGAGCTGTCAGCACAAAGCCTGATGTGGGGCTCAAGCCCACAAACTGTAAGATCATGACCTGAGCCAAAGTCAGACGCTTAACCGACTGAGCCACCCAGGTGCCCCTGTCTTCCTTTTTTTTTTTTTTTTTTTTTTGATTATCTCTTTGATTTCTTGGTTGACACATTCACTGTTTAGTAGCCTGTTATTTAACCTCAATATAATTGCGTTCTTTCCATATTTTTTCTTGTGGTTGATTTTTTTTTTTTTTTTTTTGAGAGAGAGAGAGAGAAAGAGAGAGAGAGACAGAGTGCAAGCGGGGGAGTGGCAGAGAGAGAGGGGAGACACAGAATCTGAAGCAGGCTCCAGGCTCTGAGCTGTCAGCACAGACCCCAACGGGGTCAAACTCACAAACTGGGAGATCATGACTGACTGAGCCACCCATGCGCCCCTCATGTGGTTGATTTTTAGTTTTGTAGCATCATGGTCAGAAAAGATGCATGGTATGATTTCAATCTTTTAGAATTTGTTGAGCCTTGTTTTGTGGTCTAATATGTGATCTGTTCTGGAGAATGTTCCATGTGCACTTGAAAAGAATGTGTGTTCTGGTTTAGGATGGAATGTTCTGAATATATCTGTTAGAACCATCTAGTTCAATATATTATTCAAAGCCACTGTTCCTTGATGATTTTGTGTAGATGATTTGTCCATCAATGTAAGTGGGGTGTTAATGTCCCCTACTGTTACTGTATTACTATTGATTACTTCCTTTATATTTGTTAACAGGTGCTTTATGTATTTAGGTGCTCTCATATTGGGTACATAAATATTTACAATTGTCATATTTTCTTGTTGGATTGTTCGCTTTTTGCTTATGTAGTGTCCTTCTTTGTCTTTTGTTACATTCTTTGTTTTAAAGTCGATTTTGTCTGATACAAATATTGCTACTCTGGCTTTCTTTTCACTTCCATTTGCATGATAAATGTTTTTCCATCCCTTCATTTTCAACCTGCATGTGTCTGTAGGTCTGAAATTAGTCTCTTGTAGGCAGCATATAGATGAGTCTTGCTTTTTTGTCTATTCCATTACCCTAGATCTTTTGATTGGAGCATTTAGTCTATTGACATTCAAAATAATTATTGCCATTTTGTTACTTGTTTTGTGGTTGTTTTTGTAATTCTTCTCCATTCCTTTCTTCTCTTGCTCTCTTCTCTCCTGGTTTGCTGGCTTTCTTTATTCATATAGTTGAATACCTTTTCTTTATTATTATTACTATTTTTTGTATACCTATTACTGGTTTTTTGATTTTTGGCCACAATTAGATTTATATATAATATCTTGTGTATATAATAGTCTATATTAAGCTGGTTAAGTTTGAACCTATACTAAAAGCACTAGATTTTTATTTCTCTTCCCCTGGAGTTTTAGGCATATTGTGACATACTTTACATCATTTTATTTTGTGAATCCCTTGACCGATTTTTTTAAAGATTTTATTTTTTAATAATCTCCACACTCAATGTGAGGCTCCAACTCACATCCCCAAGATCAAGAGTCACACACTCTACCAACTGAGCCAGCCAAATGCCCCTCTCTTGACTGATTTTTATAGACAGACTTAATTTTACTGTTTTTGTGTTTTCTGCTTACTTACTTTTGCTTATGGTCTTTCCTTTCCACTCAAAGAATCCCCTTTAACATTTCAAAGAATCCCTTTCAACATTTCTTGTGAAACCGATTTAGTGGGAAACTTGTGTTTATTTGGAAAACTTTTTATCTCTTTCTTTATTCTGAATGATAGCCTTCATGGATAGAGTATTCTTGGTTGTAGGTTTTTTTTTTTTTTTCTTTCAGCTCTTTGAACATATGCCACTCTTTTCTGGTCTGCAAAGTTTCTGCTGAAAAATCAGCTGATAGCCTTATGGAATTTCACTTGCATGTAACTTTTCTCTTTTCTTTTAAAATTCCATGTTTATGGGGCACCTGGGTGGCTTAGTCAGTGAAGCATCTGAATTCTGGTTTTGGCTCAGGTCATGATCTCATGATTTCATGAGTTTGAGCCCCACATTGGGTTCTGTGCTGACAGTGCAGAACCTGCTTGGGATTCTTTCTCCCTCTCTCTCTGCTCCTCCCCTGCTCATGCTATCTCTGTCTCTCTCAAAATAAATAAATAAATTTAAAAAATTTTTAAAAACTTCTCTGTTTATTACTACTCTTTGCTATTTTAATTACTATGTGTCTTAGTGTGGACCTTCTTTGGTGATTATTTTGGGAGCTCTCTGTGCCTCCTGGCACTAGACTGTTTCCTTCCCTAGTTGAGGGAAGTTTTCAGCTATTTTTTTCTTCACATACATTTTCTGCTCCCTTCTCTTTCTTTCTTTCTTTCTTTCTTTCTTTCTTTCTTTCTTTCTTTCTTTCTTTCTGGTATTCTTATAATGAGAATGTTGTACTTGATGGTGTTGTTGAGTTTCCTTAATCTATTCTCATTCTTTATTAATCTTTTGTCTCTCTCCTGTTCAGCTTGATTGCTTTCTGTTATTCTGTCATCCAGGTTGCTGATCCATTTTTCTGCTTCCTCTAGTCTACTGTTTATTCTCTCTAGTGTATTTTTAATTTCAGTTATTGAATTCTTCATATTTGACTGATTTTTTAAAAATATTTTCTATCTCTTTACTGAGGATCTCACTGAGATCCTCCACTTTTTTCTCAAGTCCAGTGAGTAACTTTATGACCATCACTTTAAATTCTCTATCAGGCATATTACTTATCTCTGTTTCATTTAGCTCTCTTGCTGTGATTTTGTCCTTTTGCTTCATTTGAGACATCGTGCTCTGTCTCCCCATTTTGTCTAACTCTCTGTGTCTGTTTCTATGTGTTAGGAAAGTCAACTATGTCTCCTGCTTTTGTGAGTAGTGACCTTATGAAGAAGAGGTCCTGTGATGCCCTGCAGTGCAATGTCTCCTGTTCACCATAATCTGGTCCTTCAGGGGTGTCTCCTATATATGTTGCATCTACCCTTCTATGGCACATTTGCTTTCAGTTCAGTCATCTGCAATGGCTCTCTGCCTATTGTGGGTAGGGCTTGGTCCCTGTGTTTTTAAGGGGAAAGTCTGGGGTCATCTTGGGGTTGAGTTGTGTAAGATCAGGCATTTGCCAGAGCTGTGGTCACACTGAACTGCAGGGTGCTCTCCCTCTGTTATTTCCAGGGAGGCTTTTGTTGGGGGGGGTGGGGCTGCACTCAGACCAGATGTCCGCCACCAGCGCACTGCTGGGGCCATAGTCAAACTGGTGTGTGTGGTTATCTTCCCTCTTCCCAAGGCAAGAGTCACTTTGGGCCCATTTGTGCTGGCTCTTATTGGGGCTGGTTACACAATGCCATGATTGTGGTTCTGCTTTGGATGTACAGCTGTTGAGGCCTCATTAGAGGGGGCAGGTCTGCAGGAGAATGCAGAGGCAGGGCAGGTGGTGTTAGCAAGGTTTGCACAGGTCTGCTATGGGAGCAGGCCTGACACTGATTTGGAGAGCTACTAATGCCAGGTTGGAGAAGGGAAGTCTGCAGAGAGAGTGGAGGAAGGTCACGCTGTTAGAAAGCTAGGTGGAGACTGTTGGCAATGTTCTTGCAGGTGTCCATGTATCTAGGCTGGGGGATGAGGAAAGGAAATAGTGCCAGCCCGTTCTTTTGTTCCTGGAGAAGTCTCCCAAAAATCTCTGTCTCTTCAATACATGCTCTGAGATTAGTAAAAAAAATCTCCTTCATGTATACCCCAGGTGTTTTTCAAACCGCTGCTTCCATGCTGTATCTCAGAGGGACTGTTTGTAGTGCTGTCTTTATAAGAGTAGGGATTCTATTTCCTATTGCTCTCTGGCTCTCCCAGAGCCTTGCCAGCTGATTTTTAAAGTTCCAGGTGTTAAACTGCACTGATTATAAGAACTTGCAAAGTGAAGCCCCTCTAGTTTTCAAAGCCAAATCTTACAGGGATTCATTTTCCCAGTGTGGGTCTCCCATACCTGGGGTGCTGGTGTGGGCTCTGCTCCTCTTCCTCCTCCACACTTGTGGTGGCCCTCCCTCCCATGACAGTCTTGTGGGTCAGCTTGGTTCCCAACCATGTCTCTACCCTTCCTACTCTTTTCAACGTGGCCTCTCCTCTATGTGTAGCTGTGGAGAGTCTGTTCTGCAGGTCTTTGGCTCATTTTCTGGATGAATCACACTGATGTGAGTGTTACTCAGTTGTATCTGTGGGATGAGGTACGTTTAGGATCATCCTACTCTGCCATCTTCCCCAGCAGTCTTTGGAAAACAGTATTAAAAACGAAACACCTACATGTCATTCCAAAAATTAACTAGGAGATTTTATGCCTAACAATAAAGTGGTATGATTTCTGTGGAGAGAAATGTTTGGATTTTTTAAAAAAGAAGTCAAATATATAAGGCTAAAATAGGTCTTTACCTACAACATAATTTATAAGGCATAGAATATCTCAAGATAGAATATATATGTGAAAAGTCCATTTTGAATTTGTCCTGCATTGATCTGACATAACCAGTAGTGAGTTATTTGCTTTCATTATTATAGTTCTCCAACATTCTTTTCTGAATGCATCCAGATGGAAATGTCTCTCTTCTGGTTCTCTGTTATTTGCCAGTCTAGCAACCACTAATCTGTTCTCTGTATATGACCTTGGGGTTTTTGTTTTTAGATTTCGTATATAAGAAAGATCACATGGTATTTGTGTTTCTCTGACTTATTTCACTTAGCATAATGCCCCCAAGGTCCATCCATGTTGTTGCAAATAGTAAGATTTCATCCTTTTTATGGTTGAATAATATTTGTGTGTTTGTATGTGTATGTGTATGTGTGTGTGTATTACAATTTACCTATTTGTCCATCAATAGACACAGGTTGTTTCAATATCTTGGCTATTGTAAATAATGCTGCAATGAACATGGGGGTGCAAAAATCTGTTCAAATTAGTGTTTTCTTCAGATAAATACCCAGAAGTGAATTGCTGAATCATATGGTCATTCTATTTTTGTTCATACTTTACTTGACCAACTTTAATGATTTCTTACCTGAAGACTGGCTTTGAAACACCATGCATTATAAGATCACATTACTTTTATGAAACCAAAACATGGTAGAGCTTTGGCCATTGGCCTGTGGATAATAAGTTCTGTGGCACAAATATTTTTTCATATTTATTTATTTACTTATTTTGAGAGAGAGTCGTTGTGAGCAGGGGAGGGGCAGAGAAAGAGGGAGAGAGAGGGAATCCCAAGTAGGCTCCACACTATCAGAGCCCAACTCGGGGTTCAGTCTCACAAACCTGAACCGAAATCAAGAGTCAGCTGTTTAACTGACTAAGCCACCCAGACCCCCTTAAGATTTTACTTTTAAGTAATCTCTCCACCCAATGTGGGGCTCAAATTTACAACCCTGAGATTAGGAGTCACATGCTCTACCCACTGAGACAGTCAGGCTCCCTGAGGATACTTTATTTTATTTATTTTATTTATTTTTTATTTTTTAATATATGAAATTTACTGTCAAATTGGTTTCCATACAACACCCAGTGCTCATCCCAAAAGGTGCCCTCCTCAATACCCATCACCCACCCTGCCCTCCCTCCCACCCCCCATCAACCCTCAGTTTGTTCTCAGTTTTTAACAGTCCCCGAGGATACTTTAAAACTGTGAGAATAGAAGTTAAATTTTAGAGAACTGATAGCAATACAGATAATTCATGGTCATAGCAATGCAAATGAGCTTTGTCAGATAGAGAATATAAATCTGTATGTCAAATTCTCATTTGAACTAATTTTAACATCTTATTGGTTCCTTCATTAATGAGTTGAATAAAATTTGGCATAATTTTTTTTATATTTGCATGGAAGTAGTGCTTTTTAACTTTTCTTGTCTTTTTTTTTTTTTAAGATTTATTTATTTTTGAGAGGGAGCGGGGGACAGAAGGTCTGAAGCAGGCTCTGCACTGACAGCAGCGAGCCCAATGTAGGGCTTGAAATCATGAACTGTGAGATCATGACCTGAGCCGAAGTCAGACATTCAACCGACTAAGCCACCAAGGCTTAACTTTTCAAGAAGTACAGTTTAATAGAAATAATGTGATTAATCCTATAATGGAGGCACAAAGACTTGTGGGATCATAAGGTGGGATCAATGTATTTGATTGATATCACCGGGGAGGGAAGATTTTACCCAGGAGGTGATTTTTAAGCTGGATTTTGAAAAGTTGAATTGAGGTGCAGTTGTGGTGGGGGCGGGGAGAGGAGTGAGCAAAGAAAAAACTGACAAGCAAAATCAACTGTAGATATGGTGGATCTGTCTCTGGCCCCTACTGCTTAAGAGGTATGAGCCTTAGAGCTCCCATTGTCTCCTCAACCACTTTTCAAAGATGGTGAGATCTTGGAGTTAGGCCTCCTGATGCTGTTGTAGGGCTATGGAAGTCATCATTAGCTCCAAGATCAAAGGCCCAGTGGGTATCTGATCCCCTTAGGTATCTCAACACATACTCTGTGTAGATTTACTCAGAGTATAGAACCTACTGAAATTTTAAAACAAATTTTAAAACAAATTTCAAAATTTCATATTTGAAATTCTATGTACAAGTGTATGCAAATGATTGTATTTTAAAAATAGTAAAATATATTCCATCAACTCCTCATATTCTCATTTAAGATCTAATTCTGCAATAAGAAAACTGACATAGATTACATATTAATCATGAGCATGGTTTTCTAGTTTTTAAATTTAACCTCTTTGTAGACTTGAAAGGCCACCCTTTGTTTAAAATTTTAGGGGCGCCTGGGTGGCTCAGTCAGTTGAGCGTATTTATTCTTCCAATCCATGAGCACAGAATGTTTTTCCATTTCTTTATATCTTCTTCAATTTCCTTCATAAGCTTTCTATAGTTTTCAGCATACAGATCTTTTTACATCTTTGGTTAGGGTTACTCCTAGATATTTTATGATTATTGGTGCAGTTGTGAATGGGATCAGTTTCTTTGTCTTTCTCTTGCTTCATTATTAGTGTATAAGAATGCAACTGATTTCTGTACATTGATTTTGTATCCTGCAAATTTGCTGAATTCATGTATCATTTCTAGCAGACTTTCGGTGGAGTCTATCAG
The DNA here is from genome assembly GCF_046562875.1 of Panthera onca. NCBI lineage: Eukaryota > Metazoa > Chordata > Mammalia > Carnivora > Felidae > Panthera > Panthera onca. The sequence goes on from NC_138344.1 coordinate 52,466,101, forward strand.
GTTTTCCATGTATAATATCATGTCATCTGCAAAAAGTGAAAGCTTGACTTCATCTTTGCCATTTTTGATGCCTTTGATTTCCTTTTGTTGTCTGATTGCTGATGCTAGAACTTCCAACACTGTGTTAAACAACAGTGGTGAGAGCGGACACCCCTGTCATGTTCCTGATCTTGGGGGGAAAGCTCTCAGTTTTTCCCCATTGAGGATGCTGTTATCTGTGAGCTTTTCATAAATGGCTTTTTATGATGTTTAAGTATGTTCCTTCTATCCCAAATTTCTCCAGGGTTTTTATTAAGAAAGGATGCTGAATTTTGTCAAATTCTTTTTCTGCATCAATTGACAGGATCATATGGTTCTTATCTTTTCTTTTATTAATGTGATGTATCACACTGATTTGCAAATGTTGAACCAGCCCTGCAGCCCAGGAATGAATCCCACTTGATCATGGTGAATAATTCTTTTTATACACTGTTGAATTCGATTTGCTAGTATCTTGTTGAGAATTTTTGCATCCATATTCATCAGGGATATTGGCCTGTAGTTCTCTTTTTTTGCTGGGTCTCTGTCTGGTTTAGGAATCAAAGTAATACTGGTTTCATAGAATGAGTCTGGAAGTTTTCCTTCCCTTTCTATTTTTTGGAACAGCTTGAGAATGATAGGTATTATCTCTGCTTTAAATGTCTGGTAGAATTCCCCAGGGAAGCCATCTGGTCCTGGACTCTTATTTGTTGGGAGATTTTTTTTTTTTTTTAATATATGAAATTTATTGTCAAATTGGTTTCCATACAACACCCAGTGCTCATCCCAAAAGGTGCCCTCCTCAATACCCATCACCCACCCTCCCCTCCCTCCCACCCCCCATCAACCCTCAGTTTGTTCTCAGTTTTTAACAGTCTCTTATGCTTTGGCTCTCTCCCACTCTAACCTCTTTTTTTTTTTTTTTTTCCTTCCCCTCCCCATGGGCTTCTGTTACGTTTCTCAGGATCCACATAAGAGTGAAACCATATGGTATCTGTCTTTCTCTGTATGGCTTATTTCACTTAGCATCACACTTGTTGGGAGATTTTTGATAACCAATTCAATTTCTTCACTGGTTGTGGGTCTGTTCAAGCTTTCTATTTCTTCCTGATTGAGTTTCGGAAGAGTGTGGGTGTTTACGCATTTGTCCATTTCTTCCAGGTTGTCCAGTTTGTTGGCATATAATTTTTCATAGTATTCCCTGATAATTGCTTGTATTTCTGAGGCATTGGTTGTAATAATTCCATTTTCATTCATGATTTTATCTATTTGGGTCATCTCCCTTTTCTTTTTGAGAAGCCTGGCTAGAGGTTTATCAATTTTATTTATTTTTTCAAAAAACCAACTCTTGGTTTCATTGATCTGCTCTACAATTTTTTTAGATTCTATATTATTTCTGCTCTGATCTTTATTATTTCTCTTCTTCTGCTGGGTTTGGGGTAACTTTGCTGTTCTGCTTCTATTTCCTTTAGGTGTGCTGTTAGATTTTGTATTTGGGATTTGTCTTGTTTCTTGAGATAGGCCTGGATTGCAATGTATTTTCCTCTCAGAACTGCCTTCGCTGCATCCCAAAGCATTTGGATTGTTGTATTTTCATTTTCATTTGTTTCCATATATTTTTAAATTTCTTCTCTAATTGCCTGGTTGACCCATTCATTCTTTAGTAGGGTGTTCTTAACCTCCATGCTTTTGGAGGTTTTCCAGGCTTTTTCCTGTGCTTGATTACAAGCTTCACAGCATTGTGGTCTGAAAGTGTGCATGGTATGATATCAATTCTTTTATACTCATGAAGGACTGTTTTGTGACCCAGTATGTGATCTATCTTGGAGAATGTTCCATGTGCACTCGAGAAGAAAGTATATTCTGTTGCTTTGGGATGCGGAGTTCTAAATATATCTGTCAAGTCCTTCTGATCCAATGTATCATTCAGGGCCCTTGTTTCTTTATTGATCCTGTGTCTAGATGATCTATCCATTGTTGTAAGTGGAGTATTAAAGTCCCCTGCAATTACCACATTCTTATCAATAAGGTTGCTTATGTTTGTGAGTAATTGTTTTATATATTTGGGGGCTCCGGTATTCGGCGCATAGACATTTATAATTGTTAGTTCTTCCTGATGGATAGACCCTGTAATTATTATATAATGCCCTTCTTCATCTCTTGTTACAGCCTTTAATTTGAAGTCTAGTTTGTCTGATATAAGTATGGCTACTCCAGCTTACTTTTGACTTCTGGTAGCATGATAGATTGTTCTCCATCCCCTCAGTTTCAATCTGAAGGTGTCCTCAGGTCTAAAATGAGTCTCTTGTAGACAGCAAATAGATGGGTCTTGTTTTTTTATTCATTCTGATACCCTATGTCTTTTGGTTGGAGCATTTAGTCCATTTACATTCAGTGTTATTATAGAAAGATATGGGCTTAGAGTCATTATGATGTCTGTAGGTTTCATGCTTGTAGTGACGTCTCTGGTACTTTGTCTCACAGGATCCCCCTTAGGATCACTTGTAGGGCTGGTTTAGTGGTGATGAATTCCTTCAGTTTTTGTTTGTTTTGGAAGACCTTTATCTATCCTTCTATTCTAAATGACAGCCTTGCTGGATAAAGGATTCTTGGCTGTGTATTTTTTTCTGTTCATCACATTGAAGATTTCCTGCCATTCCTTTTTGGCCTGCCAAGTTTCACTAGATAGATCCATCACTAGTCTTATTGGTCTCCCTTTATATGTTAGAGCACATTTATCCCTAGCTGCTTTCAGAATTTTCTCTTAGTCCTTTTATTTTGCCAGTTTCACTACGATATGTCGTGCAGAAGACCAATTCAAGTTAAGTCTGAAGGGAGTTCTCTGTGCCTCTTGGATTTCAATGCCTTTTCCTTCCCCAGATCAGGGAAGTTCTCAGCTGTGATTTCTTCAAGTATACCTTCAGCACCTTTCTCTCTCTCTGCCTCCTCTGGAATCCCAATTATGCTTATATTATTACATTTTATCGCATCACTTAATTCTCTAATTATCCCCGCATACTCCTGGACTTTTTATCTCTCTTTTTCTCAGCTTCCTCTTTTTTCATAATTTTATCTTCTAATTCACCTATTCTCTCCTCTGCCTCTTCAATCCGGGCTTTGGTTACCTCCATTTTATTTTGCAGCTCATTTACAACATTTTTTAGCTCCTCCTGACTGTTTCTTAGTCCCTTGATCTCTATAGCAATAGATTCTCTGCTGTCCTCTATTCTTTTTTCAAGCCCAGCAATTCATTTTATGACCATTATTTTAAATTAACTTTCTGTTATATAGTTTAAATCGTTTTTGATCAGTTCGTTAGCTGTTGCTACTTCCTGGAGTTTCTTTTGAGGACAATTCTTCTGTTTCATCATTTTGGATAGTCCCTCGAGTGGCGCGGAACTGCAGGGCTCTTCCCCTGTGCTGTCTGGAGTAACTTGCATTGGTAGGCGGGGCCGCAGTCAGACCTGATGTCTGCCCCCAGCCCACCGCTGGGGCCACAGTCAGACTGGTGTGTACCTTATCTTCCCCTCTCCCAGAGGCAGGATTCTCTGTGGAGTGGTGTGGCCCCTGTCTGGGCTACTTGCACACTGACAGGCTTGTGGTGCTGCTTCTATGGGATCTGGCGTATTAGCCGGGGTGGATTGGCAAGGTGCACAGGGGCGGGAGGAGCAGACTCAGCTTGCTTTGCTTTCAGTGGTCTGCTTCGGGAGGGGGCTTGTGGCACTGGGAGGGAGGCAGACCCTCGGAGGGATGGATCCACAGAAGCACAGCATCCGTGTTTGCACGGTGCAAGCAAGTTCCATGATGGGAACTGGGATTCCCATCTGATATATGGGATTTTGGCTGGGGGATGGGCGAGGGAGATGGCGCTTCCCAGCACCTTTGTTCCCCGCCAAGCTGAGCTCTGTCCTCCGGGGCTCAACAACTCTCCCTCCCATTGTCCTCTAGCCCTCCCGCTCTCCGAGCAGAGCTGTGGACTTATAACATTCCAGATGTTAAGTCCCGCTGGCTGTCAGAACACACCCCGTCTGGCCACTCAGCTTTTGCAAGCCAGACTTCAGGGGCTCTGCCTTGCCTGGCGGGCTACCCCTACACCGACCTGGCTCCCTCCTGCCAGTCCGTGTATTGCGCACCACCTCTCTGCCCTTCCTGCCCTCTTCTGTGGGTCTTTTGTCTATGTTTGGCTCTAGAGAATCCATTCTACTAGTCTTCTGGCGGTTTTCTGGATTATTTAGGCCGATGTGGGTGGAATCTAAGTGATCAGCAGGACGCGGTGAGCCCAGCGTCCTCCTACGCCGCCATTTTCCCTGCTCTTCTTCCTGAACATTTTGTAATAATTTTGTTTCATACATGGTCACAGAAATATGCCTATACAAATGTGCTTGCAACATTTAGAACTAGATTAAAAGGAGTCAGTTTAGAACTTCAGTTTTTTGGGGGTATGTGGGTGGGTCAGTCAGTTAAACATCCGACTTCAGCTCAAAGGTTGTGATCTCACAGTTTGTGGGTTCGAGCCCTGTGTCGGGTCTGCACTGACAGCTCAGAGCCTGGAGAATGCTTCTGTTTCTGTATCCCTCTCTCTCTGCCCCTCTCCTGTTCATGCTCTCTCTCTCTCTGTCTCAAAAATAACAGACATTAAAAAAGGGAAAAAAAGAACTTTAGTTTTTTTTGTTAACCCCTAACACATATCAGCACACCCTCATACATGTACATACATGCCGTCACTACCATCACTGTTGGAGCCAGACCCCCTGAGAGCTTTCTTGTTTCTGCCCCCAGATACGAATTCTTTATTACAGGAAGGGATACCACGAGGAAGTGTTGATTTCTGTCTCCTGTCACCTCTCTATGGGCATGTGATGTTAGGGGGGCCAGTCCTCTGACCATCTTAGCCATCCGTAAGTGTACTATACAGTACTTGGTGATCCGAATACCATAGTGCCTGCTCTCTTGGCAGTAAGAACACTATGTTCATTTTATTCTGTAAGTCTAGGGCCAGGTTAACTTATTGCTCCCTATTTAAAATTTTATTTTTTCAAGAACTAATTCATTTTTTTTTCATTTATTTTTTCAAGAACTAATTCATTTCTCCAGAGGCATAGAATGGTCTGTTTACCACTCAGCAGGCCATACCTAGCTTTGATAACTAATTCCAACTATTGTTTAGTTCTTATCCCTTATCTCAATGCCACTAGCCTTCTATCCCCATAACCACCATCTGCCACTCCCCAGAGGATGTGTTTTTTTGTTTTCTGAGGCTTTGGGAAGATATGTAAGTTCTAAAATATTGGTGATTTTTACTAACTCAATTTACATAATGTACCCCCAATACAGTTAATAACTATTTGGCTTAATAAACATTTCTTGAGTTCTTACTATGTTCTAGGCACTTTGCCAGGCTTTAAAATAAAAAAAAAAACTAAAAATGAATTAGAATTATGTACAGCTCTAACAGAGGCACAAAAAACAGTGGCTTAAACAAGACAGGGGTTTATTTCCCTTTCATGTAAAAATCTAGATGTAGAAGTCCATGGCTGGCGAGGGGGCTCCATGATTGTCTGGGACTCAGTGGAAAGCTTCCAACTTTCTACTGTGCCATCCCTAGGGATGAAGCTCATCCTCATGTTCCAAAATGTTGTTTCAGCCATCACATCTATATTTTAGGGAAATAGGATAAAGGAAGGATGAGGCATAGAGGGTATGATAGCTACCCTTTAAAAAAAAGTTCCAGAAACTGCTGTGTATTTCACCTTCAGCTAACATCTCATTAGCAACACTATTTCCCAGCTGAAAACTCAAGATTCTATAATGAGGAGAGAGCAGATAAGGGAGAAGGCAATCAACAATTGGCATCAAGACACAGTCCCTGCCCTCTGGACAGGAAAGGTAAGGAAATACCTATCAGAATGCATAACAGGGGATCTAATTAACAGTGGGCAAAGCTTCCCAGAGATGGGGGCTTCTGAAGTGAACTTTCAATGAAGAGTAGAAATTAGTCAGGCAAAGGGTGTGGTGGAGGTGGTGCTGATGGTGGTTAGGGAAGTCCTACATAGGATAAGTAGCAAGTTTCCAGAGGCTGAAAGATCAAAGGAACTACTAGCACTGTAGGGTGGTTGCAATATATATTTAGAGGTCAGGAATTCTGAAAGATGAAGTTGGAAAGATAAGCAGGGGTCAGTTCATATCTAGTCTACTCTGCATAACAATTATTTATAGTGACAAAATATTTTGGATAAAATTAGTTCCATTTAAGCTCTCACTTAAATGTTTATCAACCATTAAACATTGATATTTAAGAAAATCAGGGGCGCCTGGGTGGCTCAGTTGGTTGAGCATCCGACTTCGGCTCAGGTCATGATCTCACGGTCCGTGAGTTCGAGCCCCGCGTCAGGCTCTGTGCTGACGGCTGAGAGCCTGGAGCCTGTTTCAGTCTGTGTCTCCCCCTCTCTCTGACCCTCCCCTGTTCATGCTCTGTCTCTCCCTGTCTCAAAAATAAATAAAATGTTAAAAAAAAATTTAAAAAGAGAAAAAAAAAAGAAAATCAGTAATATTTGTAGAGCATCTTACTTTTCACAGTACAATCATAAATAGCGCCTGCAAAGATAGGAGCCATTTGCTACAATTCTTCTAAGATGATCAGTCTTCTCAGAGCCTGGCAACAAAAGAATCTAACTAGATCAAAACTTAACCTGGGGCACCTGGGTGGCTCCATCAGTTGAGCGACCAACTTCGGCTCAGGTCATGATCTCATAGCTTGTGAGTTCGAGCCCCGCCTCGGGCTCTGTGCTGACAGCTCAGAGCCTGGAGCCTGATTCAGATTCTGTGTCTCCCTCTCTCTCTGCCCCTAACCCACTCACATTCTGTCTCTGTCTCTCTCAAAAATAAATAAAAATTAAAAAAAATTAAAAAAAAACCAATTTACCTTATTCACTTGCTTATAAGATTCATCTCTGCCTCCTCAAAAAGGTGTTTGAAAATTGCCCTGGGTTCAGTGTATCCATATTAGAGACAAAAAGCTAAAAAGTTTAAGGTGTGAGTTAAATAGTGAAAATTCTGAGGTGTAGTCACCAAGAAGATAGTAATTTGATGCTGTCTCTAGCAGAGAAGGACATTCTTTTAGGGTTCTGGACTCAATTCCAATGCCCCACCTCCCCGCCAACATCAAGCAATTCTCAGAGACCAGCAGGGTCTCCAAGAATTCAACTCAATTCTGATACTATCTACGCAGAGATAGTATCAGATTCTCAGATTAAGGGTTGTCCTGAAAGACAGCCTTTCACTCCCCACTTCAGATGCTAGTTGCAAGCCCCAGGCTGTTACCTGTGCCTCTGAACCAACCAGCTACTGATTAAAGGTTCCAGTGACCTCCTCCTTAGGTTAGATTCATTTGTTAGAGGAGCTCACAGAATTCAGGGAAACATTTACTTACATTTACCAGTTTATTAAAGGATATGACAAAAGATACAAACCAATAGTTAGATGAAGAGATACATAGGGCATGGTCACAAATGAAAGAGCCTCTGTCTTCGTGGAGCCTGGGGCCCAGTTTGGTGGCATGTAGAAGTGTTCTGGTTTCTCAAACATGGGAGCTCTTCAAAAAAGGACCAGTACTTTGCCTTCTTGAGTTTTTAATGGAGGTTTCATTAATTGTCATGACTGATTAAGTCATTGGCCTTAGGCTAGTTCAAACTTGAGCCCCTCTCTCCTCCCTGGAAGTGAGGTGGGAGCAGGGTGGGACTGAAAGTACCAACCCTCTAGTCACTGGCTTGTTTCTCTGGCAACGAGCCTCCATTCTTAGGTGAGGTCCAAAAGTCACCTCCTCAAGAGACACTTTTTATCACTCTCGACACTTACGAAATTCCAAGGGTTTGGGGGGCTGTGAGGCTGGAACTGCAGATGAAGACAAAATATATATAAGAAATATATTTTGGTCATCTGAATGACCAAATATATATGTCTTATAAATCACAAAACTGCAAGGATCATTGCAAATACATAAAAATTTTCATCCTATAAGGGCATTCTTAATTCAAACAAAGCAAAAATGATAAATCATTGGTCATAGAAATGATCAGAGGCAGAATTTGGGTCTGTAATAAAGACTGTTTGCAAAAATGGCTATAATAATTCCTCCTATATCCCATTGTAACATGACTTTTCTGTTCCTCCCATCAAAAGATGGGATTTATTGCCCTCTCTCTTGAATCGGGGTGACCCTGTGACTTGTTTTGACCAAGGAACATGATGGAAGGAACTCTGTGTATGATCTTCAAGCCTGGGCCTGAGACTGGTATGGAAGTCTGTCTAGCCTACGGAGGGACTGTGGTGAGGGAAAACAAGGCACCCCAGCTAACAACTAGCATCAACTCTCAGCCATGAAGCCATCTTGGACCTTCTATCCCAGGTGATGCCTCCAGCTGAATGCAAATCCATGAGTGAGCCCAAGTGAAACCAGCAGAACTCTTTGCCTGATCCATAGAGTGTAAGAAATGATAAATCATTGTTGTTTTAAACCACTAAGTTTCAGAGTAGTTTGTTACACAGTAATAGATAACTGAAATAGGATCATTCCCTCTATATTTTAGATTAAAATACGTTACCACTACATCTTGTGACTCAAAAACAATGAAGGCATTGCTATTACATCAATTTCAGGCTGTATAATAGACTTCGCAAAATGAATTAGTAATAGGGAGTCAGGGTGTTCATTACCATCAACTGAAGAAAATAGCAGCTTAAAGTGTTAGACATCTCTAAGAAAACTATAAGGTCTCTACAACTAGAAGAAACATTTAGAAACATGGGTATTAGAAATAGAAAGTAGATGGGGCACCTGGGTGACTCAGTTGGTTAAGCGTCCGACTTCAGCTCAGGTCATGATCTTACTGTTCGTGGGTTTGAGCCCCACGTTGGGCTCTGTGCTGACAGGTCAGAGCCTGGAACCTGCTTCAGATTCTGTGTCTTCCTCTCTCTCTGCCCCTCCCTAGCTCATGCTCTGTCTCTGTCTCTGTCTCTCTCAAAAAAAAAAAAAAAGTTAAAAAAAATTTTAAAAAAGAAATGGAAAGCAGAATCAGACTTATACAATATGATCTCACTCATATGTAGAATGTAAAAATTAAAACAAATGAATAAATAAATAAAAATATGGGTATTAGATCCCTGAAACAAATTACTCACTTGGGAAACTCAATACTAAACTCAATATTAAAACTCAATATTTAAAACATATAGATAGTTCACCAGTAAAGAACAGATAATCACAGATATATCAAAGATCAACATTATAGCACCTATATTTGTGAGTAGAAATTCATTTACCTCTGTAGATAGGAATAAGATTGACAAAAATGATGCCTCTTGATACTTGAAGATAAAATCCCTGAGTTGTGTGGTGTGGCAGTTACCCTGCAAGAAGGCCCCCAGTGATTCCCATTTCCTAGTATTCACTCTCTTGGGAAATATTCTCCATAAATCATGGCTAGCCTGTGTATCTGGTAGAATGTGGTGGAAGAGGTGGTATGTGACTTCTGAGGCTAGGTTATAAAAGATATTGCAGTTTCTACCTTGATCTCTCCCTTGGATCACTTGCTCTTGGGAAGCCAACTGCTAGGTCTTGAGTACACTCATGCAGCCCTGAGAGGACACAGTGAGGAACTGAGGCCACTAGTATCATCTTGCCAGCCACGACAGTGTGTCATCTTGGAAAGTCTTTTTTTTAGTCTCAGTCAAGCCTCCAGATGACTGTAGTTCGGGCTGACACTCCTTTTAAAGATAGGTTTATTGAGGTTATAGATTATTTACCATAACATTCAGTAATCTTAAGTGTAAAATTCAATGATTTCTAGTAAATGTATAGACTTGTGCAATTATGACCACAATCTAAATTTAGAATATTTCCATCATGCCAAAATAAACCCCATGCCCATTAGCAGTTACTTCCCTCTCCTCTACCAGCCCCAGGCATCCACTAATGTATTTTCTGTGTCTATATATTTGTCTTTTCAGAAAACCCAATCTAAATGGAATCATGAAATATGTGGTCTTTATGTCTAGCTTTTTTTTTTTATTAAAAATTTTTTTTAAGTTTATTTATTTTGAGAGAGACAGAGACTCTCTGTGAGCAGAGGAGGGGCAGAGAGAGGACGACCAAGAATCCCAAGTAGGCTCTGCACTGTTAGCACAGAGCCCCATTCAGGGCTTGAACTCACAAAACCATGAGATCGTGACCTGAACCAAGAGCCAGATATTTAACCAACTGAGACACAGGCATCCCTGTGTCTAGCTCCTTTTTAAGTGTCTAGCTGACATTTTGAGAGACTCTGTACTAGAACCTCCCAACTAAGCCACTACTGAATTCTTGATGTGCAGAAACTGTATGTCTATTGTTGAAGTTAGCCACTAACTTTGGGGATAATTTATTACACAGTAATAGATATCTAGTACACATGAGTATGTGATTACTGCTGGGAAACTAAGTCCCTCTGACATCCGGTGTTCCATTAAACCCAGTCCCAGAGGTACAACATTTCTTATCATTAAAACTTGCGGACATGAGAAATTATACCTTACAGTTGTTTTGGCAGGTTCTGTTAATGACACAAAATTGATACTTTTAAACTGATACTTTTTCTAATTTTTAAAAGAAAGCCATTTCCAGATCAGAAGAAAGTATCCCCACTTTATTTTTAGGTCTATGCAAAAGGTTAGATGAATGAAGAAGAAATGAATTGTGGGCAATTAAAATGTGGTGGGTGGGCTACTAAGGAAACTTGCCTGGAAGGAGTTTTGGTTGGTTGGATTGGACAACAAAAGGTTTGGGTGTAATTCCAGGAGACTTAGTCAGTTGCATCCCTGAAATGTTGCTATCAAGAAGTCATTTAAAGGATTCAAGAGGGTAGAGAGGAACAAGTAGACGCAGGCTTCAGATTTTGAGTTGATACCAAAAGGAAGAAGGAAGAGGTTTACAGTTTTACAACTGTGCAATGGGTCAAAACTTCACGGAATGCTGTAAAACAAGAGCCAATTGTGAAATGGTTTAAATAATATGGAGTTAGTAATGTTCTTGACAATATCAGCATAGTTTATTGTTTGATGATGGTTTTGACTCAGTTTCTATGCAGTGAAAGTTGAAGATTAAGAGATTCTTCTAGAATCTAGTAATAGCAATGGCTTTAAAGCTTTGAAAATATTTCTCTGATTCTCTGAGGGTGAAGATCAAAATCTTCACAATGTTCATTTCTTGTTATGCAGGTATTATTCACTAAAATACTAGCCTCTGTAACACATATTGAATTTTTCCCTGCTAGTCAAAGTGCATTATTATTTAATAAAATACTTGCCTTAACCCTAAGTATGAGCATGATGTTGAAATTTCTTCAAATTTATTATTTTACTGTATGTTTTGTTCTGGTTTTTACTGAAATGTTTGTCTATATGTATTAAACCTTCTTATAAAAATTTATTTAAATTTGTTTTATTTAACCCTGCTTGCTTTATACCAATATATACTGATATGTGCTACATATATATATATGTATATATATATACACACACATATAAGACATATATACACATATATGCACACACACATATATATATAAGAATTCTCTCAAATTTATTTGATACTGTGGCATACTTTTCAGTTGCTAGTACTAAGACATAGCACCAGTTTTTGCCTTCATGATACTTCAAGTATAACGTTGGTCTTCATTAAATGAATATTTTTGTGTGTGTTTTGTTGTCTACTATATTTTCACCATTTTTTTTTTAGCTATGTGACTTAGTTCCTTTATTCATGTTTGTGGTATATAATTAAATATACAAAATCTGTGATTCCCTAGAACTTAGTATACTACACTACACTATATATGTAGTACTTTCCTCCACAAAACTACTGTAAAATATTTTAAACACTTTCATAAACACAAATAAATATGTGTACAATGAAAGGTACTTATCTACCCCATAAATTTTTCTTGCAAGACTGGGTGCTCTTATTCAAATCTTGACTTTCAGCAAATAAAGTAGAGTTGACCCTTAAACAATGGGTTTGAAATGTGCAGGTCCACTTATACACAGAATTTTTTTGATACAGTTCAGTATAGTAGATGTATTTCTCCTTACGATTTTCTTAAAAACACCTTTTTTTCTCTAGCTTACTTTATTGTAATGCATATAACATACAAAATATGTGTTAATAAACTTTTTTTGTTATCTGTAAGGCTTCCTGTCAATAGTAGTCTATTAGTAAAGTTTGGGGAGAGTCAAAAGTAATATGTGGATTTTTTACTGCACTGGGGGTTGACTCCCCTAACCCCTGCATTGCTCAAGGATCAGCTGTGCTATGATTCAGGTGCTGGGAAACAGAGAAAATAAGATCAATTGATCCTGACATAAAATATCTAAGACTCTAGTTGAAGAAACGGACACAAAACAATAAGTGATATATATGTGTGCTTCAAGAGGTGGAAGCCTAAAGTATTGGGGGGGGGGGATAAGGAAGGCTTTACTGAATAGGTGACTTTTTAAAAATTTTTAAAAATGTTTTATTTATTTTTGAGAGAGAGACAGGGTATGAGCGAGGGAGGGGCAGAGAAAGAGAGGGAGACAAAGAATCTGAAGCAGGCTCCAGGCTCTGAGCGTTCAGCCCAGAACCCAACGATTCGGGGCTTGAACTTGTGGGGCGTGAACCACAAGATCATGACCTGAGCTAAAGTCGGGTGCTTAACAGACTGAGTGAGCCACCCAGGTGCCCCTAATAGGTGACTTTTAAACTAAACTGTGGTTTATAGGGTCAATAAGAGGAAGGGCATTCCAGACAAAGCAAAGAGCATGAACCAAGACAAGCATAAAAGAACATAGTATGCTCTGAAAACAGCAAATAGCTCAGTGGAGCTGGAGAATAGTGGATGTGAAGGAATATCCTGAGATAAAACAGGAAGATTCCACAGAAGCCAGAATGAATGGGTTTGTCAGCCAAACTAAGGAGGTTAGACTTTAACCAGCAAGGGGTGGAGATTTTAAGTGGAGGAATTTTTTCCTTTAAAAAGGTTTCTCTGGCTGCATTGTGTTGGAGAGCAAAGAAATGGAAGGCAGTCAAACTAGTTAGGAAGCCATTATGGCAATTGAATGAGAAAAGATGAGGTCAGAAATGAAAGTAAATAGCAGTGGGGAATGCCCAGGGTCATGAATTAGGGACCTCGGCATGGGACCCTTAGGTATGGGCAGGAGCAGGAGGAGCCCAAAGTGGCTCTGTGGTTTCTAGTCTGGGTGACTGGAGGAAGTTATGCCACTAAATGAAAAATAAAAGGGAAATGCCCTAGGTTGCTGGGAACTATCTTTGACTCCTCCTTCTCTTTTCCAGGAAACACACTACCAATCTCTGCCAGGCCTTTGCCTCCTATCTTCACACCCCTCTCCTATCCCCCACCCCACTTCTAATTATTTTTCACAGTGCTACAAAGTCATCTTCCTAAAGCAGCTCTGACTGTAGAAATTTCTGCGCAGAAACATTTGATGGAGTCCCCACTGCATTCAGAATGAAATCTAAACTTTTCTTAAGGGAGCATTCAAGACGTCCTTGTTCAGGCAGGCCACAAGCTACCTCTTGGATACCCTTATGTTGCTAAGTATCATTTCCTTTCCCCACTCTATATATCATCTGCCCCAAACATTAATCTTTGTTCTCTAATACATCCTGTCATTTTATACCTCTAGATCACGCTATTTTCTCTATTTGAATGCAGTTTCTCGTCCATTCCAACCTGCCAAAATTCTACCCAGAATTTACGTCACTGTCTCTGTAACACTTTACTCATTCATCCCCTTAGTCAGAAGTATTCTTCCTTTTCAGTGGTCCATAAACTATTGTGTCTCAATCCCAACACTTTGGGCATTCTGCCTTTTTAGATAGTTGTGTCTTGGAATCCCTTCTATTCCCTTGCCCATACCTTTACACAGTATAGGTTCAAAAATTGGTGATGAATTTACCTGGAGCAGGGATCTGATTCCTGTATCAACCACCCAAAGTTTAGCATACAGTGGAAAAATCAGGTGATTCTGTGAATCCATGACAGCACGCACGAAAAAGAGTCTAGAGGATTCACCTGTCTCTAGGGGGCCCTTTCGCTATCTAGAACATCCGTGACAAAAGGTGGGAGCAAAATAATTTGCTGTCAGGAGAGTACGGCTTCTCCAATAAGTTGCAAGATGCCTTTATTGTTTATGTAAAATTAAATACCTTACGTACTTAAGTGTAAAAAAGCCCTACAGGATCTAAGATTTTCCGAGGTGGAATTTCCCGGTGACAGGCGTCCTCCTGAGGTCAATTTCCCAGACCATCACACAGTGTACCAGGGAGTGGATTAAACACAGAGGCGTGTCCCCAGAGAACTGCTGCGTGGCCCTGAGCGGCCTCTGCTCCGCCCCGCCCCCATTGGCCGCAGCCGGGAGGCTCCGAGGGAACTCCCGCAGGTCTGCGCGCGCAATCCCGGGACAAGGGTCCACGCGGCGCGCGCAATTGCCCTGGAAACCACTGCGCGCGCACGCGCAAATGCGCGGCGGGGAGCGGGACTGAGCTAAAAGCCTAGCAGCGGGAGGAGGGGTTTGCCCTCCCACTCTACTGTGGCTCCCTTGGGGGTGGGCGCGCGCACCGCCCTTCTCTCTCGGGCGGAGCGTCCTTTCCGGCACGCTCCCGGCTCACGCGCTACCTCGGCACCACCCCCCCCCCTCCACTCCCGCCCCCGCCCCCGCCGTACACGCACCCTTGCGCTCCTCCCGCATTTGTGCGCCGGTGCAGCAGGCAGTGGGAGCATCCGGGCATTTCCGCAGCCGAGCGGCGATCCGGGCGGCGGCAGCGGTCGAGGAGCTCCCATGGCAGGGACGAAGAAGGGGGAAGGCAAGAGGGGGGCGAGGCGTTAAGCCGGAGCCGCCGCCGGGTGGGTCCCCAGGGAGGCGGAGGGGGAAGCGCTCTCGCAGCCGGGCGCGTGGCTCGTCGCTCCTCTCGCGCAATCCCTTGGCAGCCCAGGCTTCGGAGATGCATCTGCATCAGGTCCTCACCGGGGCTGTCAACCCTGGAGACAACTGCTACTCTGTGGGCAGCGTCGGGGATGTCCCCTTCACGGTGAGCGGCGTCCGGGTACTCGAGAGGGAAAGACCGGGGGTTGGGAGCCCCTGTCCCGGCCCACGCCTCCCAGGGGAGGCTGTGAGGTGGTGGTGGGCCCCAGTTGCGCTCCCTTTGCAGCCCAATTTCGGGGGGCGGGCGTGGGACTGTGAATCCCTGGGCTGGTGTAGGAAATTACCCGTCAGGGGAAAGGATTAGGAATCCACCGCGCCGTCTGCCCTCAGCAGACGGGCCCCCAGGGGTGACTGGACTAGAAGGTTCCTCTCCTAGGGCGGCCCCGGGTCTGCGGTGGAGGAAGATGGTTGCAGTAGCTGAAACCCCAGAGTGTCCTTTTCGCACCTGCTCTCGGCGTGGAGGCGAAGACTTGGTCTTGTCTCGGAGCATGAAGGCGATGCTGCACCTGGCTCCCCTTGCCCGCCTGTGGCTTTAAACCTGATACGACCTGATCTTCTGTATCTCCTGATATGCAGAATCTTAATTCGAACAAGGAAATAGGGCATTTCATTCTTTGCCCCCGAAAAAAATCTAAATGGAAGGGTTAGAGTGACAGTGGCTTGGAGAGCTTTTTATCACGAGATCAGTTTGGTAACCTTCCTAGGTAATATATAATCCGTTTGCAAGGTAGGCTGGTTTATTTGTTTTTAAACTAAGGCAATGAGAAAATTTTATAACTGTTTTTTTTGTTTGTGCGGGTAAAGTGTGTGTAAACAATAATGTATTCGAACATCTTTAATATCTCGATGGAAAAGACATGTTTTCTCAATGAGCTTGGACCATCAGTCCTTTTGGAGAATGGATGTTGTTATTACAGCTAATTCTGACTAAGCCCTAGAACCTCTTTTTACCCATAGACAGACTCCCAGGGATCAAAACAAGTTCCTTTTCTTTATTAAATTTATTCAGGATCCTTCTTTGAAGACACTGTAGTCATAAGATCTTGATCAAATACACATTGTTATTGATAACTTGTGCTTGATAAAATTGGAAATAGCTTAATGGTATGTTTTTTACACAAGGAAAACACTTTGATGTCTGCTTTCCAATAGCATGTGTTTAAAGCTGCAGAAATAAGAAAAGCTCCAGCAAAACTGCAGAATCATTATGTAGCACAGTGCATTCTGGAACAGAATTTATCTATCGTTACGATACATTAAAAATAACCCCATAAGATTGCCTTTTGGCCGTTTTAATTTTTAAATGTAATCAACTTTGCTTTGTTTCAGTTTAGAATGAACCTTTATGGATATAATTTGGCTGACTTATTTTGTTACACATGACCTATCAGTGGTGTCATCTGTGTTTTGTATCTAAAAATCTGTGTAGAATTGAGCTGGACTTCAAGTGTATAGAGACAGTTTGGGGCATCGAGAGAGGAAATTCCCCTCTCCCCAGTTCTGTAGGTGGGGAGAAAGTTCCCTAGCCTTAGAAGAGTAGGCTTCCTTCATCGAGAAATCTGGAGCCTTGGATTATAGGGTATTTCCACACTATCATGGTGGTGGTAGTTTTCTGTTTCCACCTAAGTGGAGCAGTGTCTCTGTGGGAACAGTGAAAAGAGCTAAAGAGGTTCAGATGCAGTCTGGAAAAGCCAGTGCAAGAACTGTCAGCATTGCACAGGTGTGGTTATGATGTAGGCCACCCATGACCAGGACCTTGAGATCATTTTCAAGTCTTTTACCACCTCCCTAATTCAACCTGTCACCAAGGGTGGCTGACTCCTTACAGTGTCTATCAGATTTATCCCTTTTCATCTTCTTAGTTACCATCTTATTGTAGTACTTAAATTGTATTACTTAAAATAAACACTTGTAAACTGGTTTTCCTGACACTCCTCTCTGATAAGTTCATCCTCCACACAGCTGCTGGGATAATTTTCTTCAAATACCATTTCACCATATCATTTTTGGCTCAAGAATATTAAGAGTTCCTGTTAGATGTGTTATGAGATTTCAACTTGTCAGATATTCTTTTGTCATCTTTGACTTTATTTTTGATTATATGTACTCCTCACCTTGGCCCCTCTGCTGTAGACCTACTAATCTTACTCTGCCCTGCGTTTTTATGTTGCAATACAAGAACCCTTTTTATTTTCCTAAATATAACTCAAAATTTACTTCTAGGAGTAAGCCTAGGAGCCTGCCTAGGAGTCTGATTATTTTGGCACTTTGGCATTTACAGACACATGCTGCACACCATATCATTTTAATATCTTAGTTTTGAATGAACTGATCCAGTTATAATTTCATCATGAAGTACAAATGACCTTTTGGACTCTAAGAAGAACAGATTTGCTTAAAAAAAAATTGAGAACAAGCTGTTTTCACGTACTCTAGAATCAACTAACAATCAACTGAATGCCTACATTAGTATAGTAAAAATAAACAATAAAAAAACAAGAGTAAAGCTCTTTTACATAGAGTGTGCCATTTGCTTTGTATAGCAGTCAGATGAAAAACTTTAGTTCTGGGTCAGATGACTAAAAAGGGGACTGGCCAGGACTGGAATGGAGGTCCTGTGACTTCTCATCTGGAAGGATTTTCTCTGTAGTATGTTTCTTTCCTATCAGAGTACTTGCTTTGAAGGGTATGTGTATGTTTGAAAGGCACAAACGTGGCCAATGTGGAAAGAAAGACTGTCTTGCAAGTAGACAGTGGGTTTTAACTAATGATATCTTTGATGATAACCTGAGGATCTTTTCAAAATAGAGTAGATCATTTATTTCAGAGTTTACAAACTACAAGTTTTTAAAAAAGAATTGTTCTAAAAGAATTTTGAAGTGTTCGTAACATTGTAGTTGAAAAACAGTGTGTTATATATATTGCACTGTGCGTGGTGGGTAGTGGGTGGTGTGATCAACTGGGTTGTGAATGACTGCTCATGTCACCATGGCCCAATCTGTGCTATGTTGTCATGGTGGTGCAGTTTGTAGTGGACAGTCCCAGTGATGTGTGTATCTGTAGTGCTAACATGTGCTAGGATGGTTTTTCACTTGTGTTTGGGCAGTTAGTAGTTTTTAAAAGCAATTATGATTTCATAAGTGTGGTTGTATATATTATCTTTTGATCATTCAAGATCTAAGTTCTGGAAATACTGTTATCCTGTAGTAAATCAGGTACCAGCTAGTCCAAGGAGATGATTTTGCCATGTATGAGCTTTGTTGTCTGTATTTGGTCAGTGAGACATTCCCAGCTACCTTCTTATAAGTGAATGTTTTAGAGCTTAATGTAACAGATAGTGTTAATTTTCCTTAATTATGTTTTTATTGCTTTCCTGAAAAATAGTCTTTAGGTTTTTAAAATTTTTTCTGTAAGCATTAAGATATCAATTAAAATAATGATGGTACATGATTATTAATACAGTTTAACTTTTTTTCACATTTTGGCCTTAAGGGGTACAGACTGTATTTTCAGTTATATAGGGACAGTTGATGTTACTCCAGTCTGATATGAATTCAACACACTAATCAAAGTTTAAAAAAATTAGTCATTTTCACTCCCTACCAGGGTCATATACTGGTAGAGATTAAAAATGATATACATAATTATAATGTAAGGCAGATGAAAGAGATCACATATAGTTGGGAAGATAAAAGATTTCATGTTAAGATTGACAGTTGTAAAGACAGAAAGGTATTAGGCCTTTTTGAATGGCAAGAACAACAAAAGCCAAGGAATGGTGTGATATAACAGGTAAATTATTGGGTGACTATTCCTTCACAAAACAATTAAAAAAGCCCCCACAAGACTACCTCAGTAAATAAGAAAACACCCTCAGAATGTTGAAAAATATAATTAGCAAATGTTACCTATAGATTTTTAGCTTTTTTTTTTTTTTTTCAAGTACCACCAGAAAGTTAGTAATGAATGCAAAAACATTCATTTAAACTTTAGAAGTTACTGTTATATGACCTTTCCCCCCCTGGCATTTAGATATATTTTAATTCTACTGTGGTATAATAACATTCCAGTCCTAGAATTATGTCAACACCAAATTTGGAAAATGATCAGCCTGTTTATATCCATTTAGCAAATGTTTGTTGAGCACATAGGTCTATGAGGCTCTCTGGAGATTAACAGCAACAGCAACATCAAGAGAACAAAAACGCATAGTAGTGATTTCGGGGAGTTTATTGAAGAAGTATGGGAACCTGCTATCTACTTAGAGTTAAGACATGTACTTAACCACAGCTGGCTGGCTGTGTGGTGTTGTGAGGCACTTACATTCTTGTGGGAATTCAAGAATAAGAGATCACATTTGGCCAGGAGAGTGGGGAAGTTGGACAGAAGAGTGCTTTTTTAGCTGGTGGGTTATCAGTGTCTATAACAACTTTTACAGCTATTGACAGCCTGTGCTGATAGTAAAGGGAAAGACAGCAGTCAAGAATTTAGAGTGGAGTTGTTTTCCAAGAAAAGACAGCTGGTTTATTCCTGCAGAGTAGCTTCTTGTTTATGTACATTGATACCTTTCAGAGTTTTTTGTGGGCATGTGTTTGGTGTGAACCTGTAGGTAGATAGGAGGTTATATAAGTTCTTACTTATGTCCCTGTGTAGATTGTTAGTTAGCCTTCCTGCTTATAGCAGGGAGACTCTTAGCAGCTACCCAGAAACTGTGGTACAAGTCCCAAATAATGCCCCCTTAGAAATGAGTGGTCAGAGACCAACAACTTAAGTGACCTTGGATAAAGTATTGAAACTTTTTTTTAGGGTTTTCATCTGTAAAATGAGGTTCTTAAATTAGGTTCTTTTTAAGTATTCAGACCCTGAATGAGCATTGTATGGACTTCTTTAGACATTTGTAAGAGGCGAAAGGGAAAATGGACCAGAACTGTAATGCGGTTGTGGTGAAGTTATAGTCTCTTGTATATTGCCTCTCCACTTATAAGACAGTTGGTCTGACTTTACAGTTAGGGACGTCCTTTCTGGCTCAAGGAATAAGCTACGCAGAGTGTTTATGAAATCGTGTGTCTTCTTTGGGCTCACAGTGGAGAAGATGGCTCTTGTTTATGATTGTACCCTCAGTGGATGGTAGATAATAGTTGCCCCGGACTGTCACAGTGCAATATGAAGTGGGAGATGGGGCCAATGTGATTGTATTCAGGTTTTCGACCCTGTAGATATACTTACTTCTCTACTTTATGTTCTTAGGATTTGAGGTATTTAAAAGATGACTTTTGAAATTACAATCAGTACCTTACCTTGGGTCTTGGGAAGTTTTTAGAACAAATCAAAGTCTCAGTATTTAATTATCAAAAAGAGCACAGGGTGTTGGGTTACAACCGCAGTGGCACAGTGGAAAAACAAGTCATGCCTGACCAATTTAATTTCCTTCTATGACAGAAAGCAAAGCAGTATTTAAAAGGGGATAATGATAGAAAATATCTGTAATTCACATTTAATAAGTCTTTTCAAGCTTGTGGGTTTTTTTTAAAGAAAGTTTGGAAGTCAAATATTTTAATAGAAATGTTAGTGTTTTCAGTCTTTTTGACTTTGTAGAATCCTTTTGTATTACATTTTTGCTCTGAAACCCTAATTCATTATGTAACAGGATATAGAACCTGTTATTGAGGAAGCAGGTGCAACTTACACAGGTGGTATGACTGTATTTTCTTTCTCTTAGATATAGCTCATTGTTACCCTGGGACTTGATGCATATATGTGAACCCAATTGCCTGTGCTTTTTCTTCTCAAAACTTCTCATTTCATGATTGCTAAGGGCTTGTTTAATGCTCTCCTCTCCTCCCATTCTAAGTGCCTGCAAAATAAGATGTTTATCTCCTATCCCTCTGATAGAGAAGTCAGTAGGTATAAAAGGGCCAGTGCATAGAGGGAGACTCCTTTAAACACTAAGTACATGATAAGTTGGTGGAATGATTTGAAAACTATAAATAATACCTTCTTAGATTATCAGTGAAGACATTCCTTTAGGGCCACTTTCTCTAGAAAGTCAGGCTTCTCAGGATTTAATTTAATTTGTACTAAGTCATGATGTCTTCATCCTGTGACTTTAAGAAAAACCGGGGAAGGGCACCTGGGTGGCTCAGTTGGTTTACTTTGAATTTTTCTGTGTAGTTGCATTTCAGAATTGTGTCTTCTAAATATCCTATACTTGGATTTAATTTTTTGTGTTAACTAGAACTTAAAATTTTTCTAATGCTTATTTATTTTTGAAAGAGAGAAAGAGCATGCTCAGGGGAGGGACAGAGAGAGAGAGAGGGAGACACAGAATCTGAAGCAGGCTCCAGCTTCTGAGCTGTTAGCACAGAGTCTGACACGGGACTGGAGCCCATGAACCATGAGATCATGACCTGAGCCAAAGTCAGACGTTTAACCGACTGAGCCACCCAGGCACCCCCGAACTTTTAATTCACTTATATTTAACGTTATTACTGACATATTCATGTTTAACTTTACCATCTCATATTTGTCCCCTTTGCTCTTAGCACCCCTTTTTCTCCTTCCTTCCCTCTTTTGAAATGATTTTGTTTTCATTCCCTTTTTTCCCTGTAGTAGTCCTAAAGTTGTATACTCTGCTTCTATCCTAGAAATTACAACTTGTATTCTTAAATTGCCATTTAACTTGCCAAAGTCTGCTCAGGCATGACAGTCCTTCAGGCAATACAGGGACCCTTTATAACGTTTTTACTCTTTTCCTGCTTATGATCTCTCCTTCAGTGATAAGTCTTCATGTTTATAAATCCTGTAAGATCTTATTATTATTTGACATAGTTGGTGCTTATTTACATTTACCTATGTATTTATTATCACTTTATTCTTTATTCCCTCCTGTGTCTTTCACATTCCATTTGGGATCATTTTCTTTCTTCCTGGAGAGGCTTCTATAGAATTTCCTTTGGTGTGGATCTGTTGGTGTTGTAATGTCATCTTTTGTTTGCATGAACATGTCTTCATTTTGTTTCATTCTTGGAAGGTATTTTTGCTAGGTAGAGAATGACAGTATTTTCTTTTCAGCACCGTAAAGATGTCAGTCCTTTGTCTTCTGGCCTCTGATGTTTCTGATGAGAAGTCGGCTACCAGCCTACTGCTTCTTTAAAAGTTGTATTTTTCCTCTAGCTTCTTTTAGATTTTTTTGTCTTTCTGAAGTTTTACTATGTTGTGTCATAGTAAAATCTTGTGAATGTGTCAATCCTGTTTGCGACTTTTGAGATTTTTGAATCGTGAATTGATGTATTTTATCAAATCTGGAAAAATTTCAGGTAATATCTGTTTAAAAATTGCCTCTTCCCCATTGACCTTATGAGAGAAATATATCAAACATATATTGGACCTAATCACTTTATTTCTATATCTAATATCCTTTCTCTTCTGTTTTCTTTTTTATCCTTCTTTGTGGCATTCTGGATGGTTTCTTCTAATCCATTTGCTAATCCTATTTCAGTCATGTCTAATTTGCTTTATTGCAGTTACTGCACTGACTAGTACTAGGTTTTATTTGTTTTTGTAATGTCCTATAAGATGGAGCAAATTTCCTTCTATTCCATTTTTGCTGGAAATTTTTATCATGAAGGGATCTTGAATATTGTCATATGTTTTTCCTTCACTGATTAATATGATCATGTGATTTTTCTTCTTTAGACTGTTCATATGGTGGATTCCATTGATTTTTGTGAATTGAATTAGCTTTGTATTACTTGTATATTATCCTTTTTCTTTATGGCTAGATTCAGTTTGCTAGTATTTTATTGAGGCTTTTTGCATCTTTGTTCATTAAAGATATTGATCTATAGTTCCCCCACCCCCCACCCCTTTGTATTGTTTTTGTTTGGTTTGGTATCATTGTACTGCTGATTTCATAAGATGAGTTTGGAGGTATTCATTTTCTATTTTCTGTCAGGGGTCACATAGAGTTGTTGTCATTTATTCTTTAAATCTACTAAAATTTCTTTAACAGTTAAAGGACTATTCAGGTAATATATTTCATCTTGGGTGAGTTTTTGTAGTTTCTTGTTTTAGAGGAATTAGCGTTTTTGATCCATTTCTTTGTCATATTTATGTGTATAGAATTGTTTATAGTGTTTTAGTATTACCTCTTTAATGTGTGCAAGATTAGTGCTGGTATTCCTTTATTTCTCATATTCATAATTTGTTTCTTCTCGCTTTTTCTTTGTCTTCCTGGAGGTTTATGCATTTTATTGTTCTTTTTCAAAGAACCAGATTTTTTAAAAGTTTATTTATTTAGTAATCTCTACACCCATGTGGGGCTTGAGCTCACAACCCTAAGATCAAGAGTCACATGCTCTTCTGACTGAGCCAGTCAGGCCCCCCTCAAAGAACCAGATTTTTATTTTATTCATATTTTCTATTATTTTTCTCTTGTCATTTTCATTGATTTCTGCTCTTTGTTATTTCCTTTCTTCAGCATGCTTTGAATTTGTTTTGCTTTCCTTTTCTAATTGATTAAGATGGAAGCTTAGATTACTGATTTGAGAGTGTTCACCTGTACCTCTTCAAGCATTTTATTGTAGCCACTTTAATGTTTTTTTTTTTTTTTTTTTTGATAATTTTAACATCTAGGTGTGTTGATTGTTTTTTTCCTTTACCTTGTGAGTTGAGATTCTCTTAGTTCTTTGTATTGCTGAGTAATTTTGGATTGTAACCTGGACTTTTACTTATTTTTAAAGTTTATTTATTTATTTTGACAGAGACAGCGAGCTGGAGGGGGCAGAGGGAGAGGAGAACTCCCAAGTAGGCTCTGCACACGTGGTCAGCGCAGAACTCAATGCAGGGCTCAAACCCATGAAACTGTGAGATCATGACCTGAGCTGAAATCAAGAGTGGGGCACTCAACTGACTGAGCCACCCAGGCACCCCTGTAAACTGGACTTTTAAAAACATTAAATTATGAAACTCTGGATCTTGTGTAAATCCTACAGAGAATGCTGATATTTTTGTTTTAGCAGACAGTCTACTTGTTTGGATTTAGGCTGGAAGTTCTCACACCAGCCTTCTATGGGTTGTTGTTTCAATGTCAGTTCCATTTTTAAAGCCTTTGAGTCCCAGTAAGATATATCCTGTGTATGTTCCTCCTAGTGGCCAGTAAAGGACCTGGTCAGTGGCCTTTCCTGTAGTTCAGTTCTCAGAGGTTTTTGCTCTTCTTTTTAAGGTGTGATCTATGCATGTGTAGCCTGGGATGGAGCCCAGGAGTTTATAAACAAAGTTTATTGGATCGTTGTTCTGAGCTCTTCCTTTTCTGTGGTTTCCCTAGCACTTTCTGGTTTCTAGGGCTCCCCTTTGTGGTTCCCTAGCTGCAGAGTTGAGACTTTAGTTACTCTGCACTATACTCCCTGGGTGTGTACCTGTGTTCAGTGCCAAGTAGCAGTACGATAGGGAAAGAAAAAAAGCAGTGGGGGTTCACCTCACTTTCTTGGAATCATAGCTCCTTTTATGGGAGCTGTGGGATTGCTTGGGGGCTGGAATGTGAGAAAATGGAGAAAGGAAAGGATAAATGGAGAATTCTCCATTCCTTTCTTTGAAAACTAAGACTATTTTTCCCACTTCTTCAGCCAAAAATAAATGGTTTCTCTTGGAGCTCTCTGTTTTTGCTTCTTGGTTTTGTACTAACTTTAGTTAAACTCAGTGCTGGTATGGTAGACTTCAAATTTTGATCTTTTTTCGTAGTTCACCTGCTACCATTTACTTTTCAGAGTCCTCAAATAGCAGCTTCATGCATTCTGTTCATGTTTTATGGCTACATTCAGTGGGAGAGACATAATTTATTGTGGTTCTATTTAGAACTGGAACTATGATACTATTTTTCATGCCATTAAAAAATATCAGGGACCTAGCAGTAAGTCTAATGATGCATGTAGAACACTTCTATGGTCAAAATTTGTAAAACTTTAGAGAGATAAATTCCATATTTATGGACTGGAAGATTCATTACTGTAAATTTATCAATTCTTTCCAAATGTATTCATAGCTTTGATATATTGCCAGTCAAAATCTTACGAGGATTCTGTGGAATTTGACAGAATGATGCTAAATTTTACAGGAATAGTTGGGGCCAGGAATAGATAAGGCAGTCTTAAAGAACAGTCAAATGAGAGGACTGCTTTGTCCAGCTCAAGACTTGAAAGTCGTGAACATCAAGATGGTGTGGTAGCCTCCTCAGAACAAATACATCAGAGTAATAAAACAGAACACCAGAAACAGACTCACACATTTATTCATGTTTGATTTATGTCAAGGATGACATGGTAGAGCAGTACAGAATGATTGATCTTTTTGTGGGACATCTTATCTATATAGGAAAGAAATAAAACTTGGCCCCTGTGTCATCCCATTTACAAAAAAAAAAAAAAAAAACAACTCCAGGCAGATTACAGATGTAGGTATGAAATACGGAATGATAAAGATTTTAGAAGGAATATAGAAAATTTATTGCTGTTGAGTTGTATAAGTTCTTTATATATTTTGGATATTAATACCTTGTCAGATATATCATTTGCAAATCTTTTACTTAGCAGGTTGTCCTTTTGTTTTGTTGACGGTTTCCTTTGCTGTGCATAAGCCTTTTATTTTGATGTAGTTCAATAGTTTATTTTTGTTTTTGTTTCCCTTACCTTAGGAGAGAGATTTTTTAAAATGTTGCTAAGGCAGGGGCGCCTGGGTGGCTCAGTTGGTTATGTGTCCGACTCTTGATTTTTGCTCAGGACATGATCTCACAATTTTGTGAGCTCAAGCCTCACATTGGGCTCTGTGCTGACAGTGTGGAGCCTGCTTGGGATTCTCTCCATTTTTCCCCCTCTGTCTACCCCTCAGCCACTCACACTGTCTCTCTGTCTCTCACAAAATAAATAAACTTAAAAAAAAGTTGCTAAGGCTGATGTCAAAGAAATTACTGCTTAATGTTCTTTTCTAGGCTTTGATGGTATCAGGTATCACATTTAGGTCTTTAACCCTTTTGAGTTTATTTTTGTGTATTGTGTGAAAAAGTGGTCTTGGTTTCCTTCTTTTGCATCTAGTTGTCCCATTTTCTAAATACCATTTGTTGAAGAGACTGTCTTCCCCATTGTATATTCTTGCCTTCTTTGTCGTAGATTAATTGAGCATATAAGTGTGGGTTTATTTTTGGGCTTCCTATTCTGTTTCATTGATCTATGTGCCTGTTTTTGTGCCAGTACCATACTGTTTTGATTACTATACCTTTGTAGTATATCTTGAAATCTGGGATTGTGATACTTCCAGATTTTTTCTTCTTCAAGATTGTTTTGGCTATTTGGGGTCTTTCCATATACATTTTAGAATTATTCTAGTTCTGTGAAATATGTTGTTGATATTTTGATAGGGATTACATTGAATCTGTAGATTGCTTTGGGTGGTATAGACATTTTAACAATATTAATTCTTCTAATCCATGAGCATGGAGTATATTTCTATTTATTTGTGTCATCTCCAATTTTTTTCAACAGTGTTTTATAGTTTTCAGAGTACAGGTCTTTTAACTTGGTTAGATTATTCCTAGGTATTTTATTGTCTTTGGTACACTTGTAAATGGGGTTGTTTCCTTAATTTCCCTTTCTACTACCTAGTGTATAGAAACAGAACTATGATAATTCTGGGTATTAATTTTATGTTCTGTAATTTTACTGAATTTATTTACCATTTCTAATAACTTAAAGAGTTCCTATTCGCCCAATCAGGGACAATTAGAGCATAGAGATAAGTGACAATAATAGATTATAACCCTTTGTATGAGGTAAGAATCCATGACCCTTACTAATATAAATAAGTACAGAAATAAATAAAGAAAACTCTTCCTTACAGAAGAAAGCCAGCTAATAACTTTCTTTCTTTCTTTCTTTCTTTCTTTTTTTTTTTTTTTTGAGAGACAGAGCATGAGCAGGGAAGGGGCAGGGAGAGAGGGATACACAGAATCTAAAGCAGGCTCCAGGCTCTGAGCTGTCAGTACAGAGCCTGATGCAGGGCTTGAACCCACAAAGGCGAGGTTATGACCTGAGCCGAAGTCGGACATTCAACTGACTGAGTCACCCAGGTGCCCCATAAAGCCAACTAACAAATAATGAAATGACAGAATTAGATAATTGCCATTTGGCAACCATCTTAGTAGTAACTTTAGGCAAGAAATGTCCGGTAGATACTAAAACTAGTGGGTAAATTTTGATAAGTCACAAGTTATTTACATAGCCTCAAAATATCTTTCTACAAGGTACTTATTAATTATAAAGGAAAAAATAATTTTATAGAGGAGAAACCTGGCAGACACCACCTTTATCAACTGATCAAAGTTAACTGCCAGGAATGGGGTAAATTGACAATTGTGCCTCTTGAAAAAATGCAATGAGAAGAACACTGTGATGTTTCTGTGATAATCCTCAGAATCTAATCATGAGGAAACATCAGACAAACTAACTTTTGAGACATTTTACAAAATCTTTCCTAGAAAGCTTTAAATTTACTTGACCCAGATCTGTCAAAGGAGTCACTATCCATGGTAGTTGTAGCCTTATGAAATGCATTTTTCTTTTTTTTTTTTTAAATCAAAATATGTTTATTACAGGAATATAATTTAGTGATTCATCACTTACATATAATACCCAGTGGTCATCCGAACTGAAATGTATTTCTTAAATAATGGGACTTGAAAGTTGAAATTACTTCTTGACCCATGGGTTGCAGAATAGATGTTGTGGGAGAAGGCATGAAAATAACACCAATCTCATTGTACTTCTTTGTCACAGCTCCAGGATGACCAGGTGTGTTGACAGTGAGCAGTAATATTTTGAAAGGAATCTTTTTTTTTCTGAGCAGTAAGACTCAACAGTGAGCTTAAAATGTACAGTGAACCATGTTGTAAGCAGATGTGCTGTCATCCAAACTGTGTTGTTCCATTGGTAAAGCAGAGGCAAAGTATATTGAACATCATTTTTTGAGAAATATAATTTATTGTCAAATTGGCTTACATACAATGCCCATAGATTGAGCATCATTTTTAAGGGCCCTAGGATTTTCAGAATAGTTGAGTATTGGCTTCAGCTTAAGTCACCAGCTACATCAGCCCCTAACAAGAGAGTCAGCCTATCCTTTGAACCCTTGAAGCCAGGCATTGACTTCTCCTCTGTAGCTATGAAAGTCCTAGATGGCATCTTCTTCCAACATAAGGCTCTTTTATCTACTTTGAAAATTTGTTGCTTGGTATAGCCATCTTCATTAATTATTTTAGCTAGATCTTATGGATGATTTGCTGCAACTTCTACATCATTACTTGCATGGTTTGCCTTTTATGTCATGGAGGTGGCTTCTTTACTTAAACCTCATGACTCAACCTCTGCTAGCTTCAAACTTTTCTTCTGAAGCTTCTCAACTTTCATAGAATTAAAGTAGGGACCTTCCCTTCGATTAGGCTTTGGCTCAAGGGAAGGTTATGGCTGGTTTGATCTTCTGTCTAGACCACTAAAACTTTCTCTATGTCAGCAGTAAGGCTGTTTCACTTCCTTATCATTTCGGGTGTTCACTGGAGAAGCGCTTGTAGTTTCCTTCAAGAACTCTTCCTTTGCATTCACAACTTGGCCAGCTGTTTGACACAAGAGGCCTAGATTTTGGACTATCTTAACTCTAGACATGCCTTTTTTTTTTTTTTTTTTTTTAACTAAGCTTAATCTTTTCTAGTTTTTGATTTTAAGTGAGAGACATGCAGGGCTCCCTGGGTGGCTCAGTCAGTTAAGCATCTGACTCTTGATTTTGGCTCAGGTCGTGATCTTACCATTCCTGAGATTGAGCCCTGCCTCAAGCTTTTGTGCTGACAGCATGGAGCCTATTGGATTCTCTCTCCCCACCTCTCTCTCTGTCTCTCCCCTGCTTTTGTGCATGTGCACCTGGCTGCATACTCACTCGCTCTGTCTGAATAAATAAATAAATACGTTAAAAAAAAAAAAAAGGAGACACATGCAACTCTTTCATTTGAACACTTAGAGGTCATCATAGGGTTATTCATTGGCCTATTTTTAAATATTGTGTCTCAGGGAATAGGGAGGCTCAAGGAGTGGGGTGGGGGGAATGGCTGGTCAGTGGAGCATTCAGAACACATACAACGTTTATTAAGTGTGCCGTCTTCTATGGGTATGGTTTGTGGTACTCCCAAACAATTACAATAATAACATTAAAGATCACTGATAAAAGGTCACATACCAAATATAATCATGAAAAAGTTTGAAATATTGTGAGAATTGCCAAATGTGACACAGCTACAAGTGAGCAAATGCTCTTGGAAAAATGGCACTGATAGACTGCTTGATGCAGGGTTGCCACAAGCCTTCAATTTGTAAAAACACAGTGTCTATGAAGTACAGTAAGCAAAGCATAAAAAAGGGAGGTATGCCTGACATATTCTAGGTCCCAAAGAATCACATATGACTATTTTAGTAACTGTATCTCTTGTATACATCCTGTTTTGCTAGCTTTCCAGTCTGTCCTCCTCATTGCATTCTCTACTCTAATTCTATAATCTAATCATAGCCAATTCCACATTTTCTTTGAAGCCCTGTTCTATGCAGTCCCAATCTTTGTATCAGTATTGGTTTTAGCACAAGGGACAGAGGAACTGAAGTAAAAGCTAGGTTTATTTCAGGATACACAAAGAACTTAGGAGGTGCATTTGGGCTTCAGGGTTATTGGAACTAAAAAGCTGGTAGAATCAAGACTGCCTTCTCTTAGGGATTTTATGTACTTGTTTTTTTCATGAGTTTTTTGTTTTTAGATACCCGATCCATTTACTTTTTAAACTGGTGGTTTCAGTTTCAAATTGCTGACTTATCCCTGAACATGTATGACTTGTCCGCTTAGCTCTTCCTTCTAACTCTGGGTCTTATGGTTTGAATTCCTGAGTGGACTTTGCCTGGCTTAGCCCATCTCTTTCATCTGGCTGATAGCTACTGGTCATTAGTCTGGACCATCCTCACATCCTGTCAGCTGTGAGTAGGGGAAAGAGTTACAACACAAAGACCATTTAGCTGGGTTTCTATGTAAAATAGTGCACACTGG
The DNA here is from genome assembly GCF_046562875.1 of Panthera onca. Classification (NCBI taxonomy): domain Eukaryota; kingdom Metazoa; phylum Chordata; class Mammalia; order Carnivora; family Felidae; genus Panthera; species Panthera onca. Next base: position 52,496,254 of record NC_138344.1, read on the forward strand.
ATTATTTAATCTTTTTATCAGGACTTTTTGAAGCAAATTTGTGCACTCATAGAATTACAGCTTAAAAATTGAAAGGAGTCTCAGAAGTGATCTAGTCACAATCTTTCATTTGACTGATAAAGGAAATATTACAGAGAGATTGTTATAGTTAGTATTAATACCTCTGGATTCTCAGGAATATGTTCTTTCCATCATATTGATGGTATTGTATCGAGAGTTTAATTATAATTTAATATTTTAATCAATTATTTGGGAAATGATTTTTGGAACACTGTCAGGACCATCTCCCTCAAAATATCAGTATTTAGGTTAACCGAATATCTGGAAATTTCCAGTAGTTGCAAAATTGGAAGTTGTCAAACATTACGTATTAATATTGGTACATATTAGATAATGTACTGTTAAGGTTCTTTGAAATGTAAAATTTATTAACAAATTAAGGAACAAAATATTGAGTCACTTATTGTCTGTATTTGTAATAATTAAATATAAAAAAATATTGTGTTTCTTTAGAAGTAACCATTTAAAAAAGTAGTATTTTACTACATTATTCTTTGTGAGGCAAAATTGTTATATATCTCAAGCTTTAGAGAACAGATCTGAAGCTGAAAGTTGGGTAGGTTTTTATGCATGTTGGCCAGTCCATGAGACTTACTTTTACCAATACTGCTGTGATTTCCCTTAGAAATTTTTGGTAAGTAATACTTTGAGTGATTTATTCTCAGCACTGACATAAAATAGTTATTTAGAAGAGATGATTTTTGATTTCTACTTCCACACTTACTTTTTAGTGAGAATGCATGCAAGCCGGAGATAGAGCAGTATTTGTAATATTTAATTAGGACAAATTAATTAATTATTGCATATTTCTCTTTTCAAGGTCTCCTTTGCTTATCAGATATTATTGAGCATCAGTAAATTTTAAAAAACCCATGTTTTATTCTGTGTTCAGGGTTATAGAAATAAGTTTAGTTTGTACTGTGGGTATCTGTGTTTCTCTTTAGCTTAGTATTTAGAAGTTTGTTGTAGCTCCATCTATTTTGTCAGTAAATTATCAAAATTGGCTGCTTTTTGACTAATCCTAAAGATTGTTCTTTTTTTAATTTAAATTTTTAATTTTAATTGAAGGAAGTTCTTTCAGATCTGTTGCTTGTTTGGGGTTGTTACAAAGAAATTAAAACAATCATTTTGTCTCTTACTATTTAATCACAAACACTGTAATATTTCTTTTTTTTCCCACTTGTAGTATTTCTTGCGTTTTTATTTTTTTCAGCCATAGATTTTTGTTTTTATATATTATTAAAAATTTGTTTTAATATTTATTTATTTTTGAGAGAGAGCGAGCGCGTGAGCAAGGGAGGGAGGGCAGAGAGAGGGAGACACAGAATCCGAAGCAGGCTCCAGGCTCTGAGCTGTCCGCATAGAGCCCGATGCAGGCTAGAACTCACAAGCCATGAGAGAATGACCTGAGCCAAAGTTGGACGCTTAACCAACTGAGCCACCCAGGCACCCCTGTTTTTATATATTATTAAGTTTTGTCTTACGTTTCACTCAGTATACCACTTGCAGCTTAGCTTTTTCCTACTTTTATAAGCAGTCTGTTAATTTTGCATATCCTGATGTGAGCTGTGTTGTTTCTAAAAGTAACAAACCTTTGGTTACCACACATACAGTCATTATTATATTATTTCTGATATTGCTTCACTTGTCGTTGACTTGGGGTAATTTTTGTGCTCTTAGCTTTTTGCATACTATTTAGTTTCTTTCTCATTTATTTATTCTGTTCATTCAGCATTCTTGAGTGGACTTTAGGCTGTTAGAATGATTGAATCATATTAGTAAAGTCCGTTCTTAGTCATGTGGAGAGAAGAGCTGTTTGTTCAAATACTACCCTTTCCCCCTTTTCTAACTGTATGATGGACTTAACATCTGACTGGCAAGAAGCTTATCTATTTTGGGGGTGCTGATGGTAGGCAGTAGTTGATAAAGGTTAAGGGTTTGATTTTAGGTGTAGAAACCTGTAGAAAGGCATATGAGGCTGATTGAATGTATTGCTGATAAGTACTCTTATTTGTAGACTTAAATTTCATTTTGAAAACTCTATATTTTTATACATAAATTTATAAACTTTCCTGGTACTTCATAAATTGGGCCTTTAAACTAGTCCATGGCCTACTGTGATCTATATATATAACTTTTCAAATTGAAATTGTGTATTATATAAATACACTATTTCAATTAAAAAATAATGATTTGTCCTTTGCTTACTCTATCTTTAGTTCAGGCATTTAAAAAAATCTTATTAGCTATATAGACAAAGGGTGAATTTCCTTAATCTGTAAAGAGCTCTTATAAGTCATTCAGAACAGACCCAGTTAAAAAATTGACCAATAACAGGAATAGTCAGTTTTCAGAGAAAGAAATATAAATGATTGATAAATATATGAAAAGATGCTCAACTTTCCTCCTAATAAAAATAGAAATTAAGACAACAGGGAGAAGCTAGGTTTTGTTGGATTGGATTATCAGGGTTAGTGAGGAAGTGGAGAAACAGGTACTTTTATACCTATGGGAAATACAGTGTTTTTGGAGGGCATTTTGCAGTACTTACTGATTTTAATCACTTACCCAGTAAATTATGTCTTAGAATTTATCCTTTGGGTATACTTGCACACATATGTGTAATACCATAAATACATAGGTGTTATACTGAAGCACGTTTTATGGTAGTGAAAGACTGGAAACAACCTAAATTAATTATGGCAAAGCCACAAAATGGAAGATTATGCAACTATTAAGAAGAATAAAATAATTCCTTCTGTGATAAGGAAAGTTCTTCAAGACAAATTGTTAATTAAGTGGAAAAGAAGTTGCAGAATTGTGTATAGCATAATCTCTTTATATAAAAAATGTTTATACATATATATACACTAAACATTTCAGGAAGGGTTCACGGGTAACTGTGAGGTAATCACTCCTTAAGTGGTCAAGGGTAAGGTGAACTAATTTTTGTATTCAGTTTTTAATTTTTAGTTTATTTATTTTGAAAGAAAGAGGTAGAGAGTGTGTCCAATGTGGGAGAGGGAGAGAGAGAATCCCAAGCAGACTCTGTGCTGTCAGCATGGGTGGAGCCTGATGTGGGGCTCCATCCTACAAACTCTAAGATCATGACCTGAACCAAAACCAAAAGTCAGACACTTAACCATCTGAGCCACCCAGGCTCCCCACCGATTTAGTTTTTAAATTAGCATGTGTTGCATTTTCTATAAAAAAGAAAATCTTGTTGCTGAAAACATTAAAATCAGACATTTAAAATGGTTTATTTAACTTACAGGTGGCTTTTATGGGTAAGTGATACATGAAAACTCTAGCTTAATAATGATCCTATTCAAAAAGGAAATCTATTTGTTTTAGAGGTTAATTTTTTTAAAGTAATCTCTGAGCCCAACATGGGGCTCAAATTCATGACCCCAAGATCAAGAGTTGCATGCTCCACTGACTGAACCAGCCAGGTGCCCCTAGAAGTTAATTTTTAATTCTGAGAAGCGTAAGCAGTTAGCTATTTAATTATGTGACTAAAAGGAAGAGGGAAAGGATATTTTCTTGGGAAATTTTGGTTAATATGTGCTTTGTTTTCTTGATAAGATTTTTTCATAGGTCAAGGCTGGCCTTTTAAGACTTTGTCTATAGATAACTTGACCCAACCAAGTAATGATCAAAGTCAGACAACCCTGTCTTCTCGTTAGCTTTTTGTTTTAGAACAGCTGAAATGAAGAATTTAAATGAATTTATGTAATTAACAAACCAGTAAGAAGAACAAAAATTTGAGCAATAGAAAACAAAATGATGGTCATAAGTGAAGTGGATATAACAATGTAAAGAGACCTGAATTTGCCTCTCAGCCTTATATTTACCTTGCTACTTAAGAATTTGATTAAATCCTATGAACTTCCATTTCCTTATATTAAAGTGGGGTCAATAATAGCTAACTTCTAGGATTACTGCAGTCTTGAAAAAGAGACTAGGAATGTAGATTACATAGTATGTTACCCAGTAGGCTTTCAGTAAATGGTACCTCTTATAATTCTTGTAATTATTTTTTTTAGCTCTTAATAACAAGTACCCTCATTTGTAGAAGAGTGAGCATACTCAACATGAGTCAAAATTCACTCTCAGGGAGAGGTGGGAATTTAACAGTAATACTCTTGGTAAGACCGCAATACCTTGTTAAATTAGATAAACCTTTCAGCATGCTTAATACCTCTTAGTTCACCAGTGCTTTTCTTCTTTTAAATTTAGATACATGTCAACAGTTTTCAGCGACCTTAAACTTTGACCCTGTAACTACCAGGATGATAGAGCATCCAGGTATTCCATAGAAAATACCTGTGTAATTCATTTATTTGTATTTTATGTTCTCATAGGAAAAGACATGTTTGTGTAGGATTTAAAAAAAATTTTTTTTAATGTTTGTTTATTTTTGAGAAAGACAGAGACAGAATGTGAGTGGGTTAGGGGCAGAGAGAGAGGGAGACACAGAAAAAGAAGCTGGCTCCAGGCTCTGAGCTGTTAGCACAGAGCCCGACGTGGGGCTTGAGCTCATAAGCTGTGAGATCATGACCTGAGCCGAAGTCGGATGCTCAACCGACTCAGCCACCCAGGCACTCCTTTAAATTTTTTTTTTAATGTTTATTTATTTTTGAGAGAGAGAGACAGAGCGTGAACAGGGGAAGGGCAGAAAGAGGGAGACGCAGACTCTGAAGCAGGCTCCAGGCTCCGAGCTGTCAGCACAGAGCCTGACGTGGGGCCCAAACCCACGAACTGTGAGATCATGACCTGAAGTCAGATGCTCAACTGAGCCACTCAGGTGCCCCTGTGTAGGATTTAAAAAAAAACAAACAACTTTTTATTTCTTTATACTTTATCTAAGACTTAAAGGAAATCTGAAAAATCAGAACAGTATGGGATACAAGTATTTGTTTGCTTTTCTGAAAATAATGTGGTTAAGGCAATTATATATAAAACTGAAGTTAGGACAATGATTGTGTTGTGTATATTCAGATACACTTAATTGTTCACAGTGACATTAACCCTCTAGAGAAGGCAGCAATATCTTTATTATGATAATAATAATAGATTAATTCAGAGTACCTAATGACTTCAAAGGTGATATTTAAATTTTTTTCATCAAGTGAAAATTAGATAAGGTAAAAGAAGAAGGTGACTTTGTTTTTCAGCCTCAACTAATTGGCAGTGCCTGTCTAATGAAATTTTGGATATCACGACTAAAAACAGAAAAAAATGTTGGTAATAACAAATATTCAAGTTTTAGCTTCCATAGAATTATTATGGGGTTATATGACACACTCTGCACTTTGTTAAGGAAGAGATTCTTTTTAAAAACATTTTTAAAGTTTTATTTATTTGGAGAGAGGGAGTAAGCTAGCAGGAGTGGGGGAGGGACAGAGAGAGAGAGAGAGTGAGAATCCCAAGCAGGGTCCACGCTGATAGCAGGGAGCCCACGAATTGTGAGATCGTGACCTGAGCTGAAATCAAGAGTCAGACGCCCAACTGACCAAGCCACCTGGGCTCTCCAGGAAGAGATTCTTTTAGACAAACTAATGGGTTTGTCTTGTGGGTACAAGAAAAAAAGCACATTCACATGACTTTAAATATAATTTCCAGGAGTTCAGAGACCTCCTGAGACCATCTATGACTTACATCCAGGTTGAAAACGCTTGGTTTTAGCGCTCAAAGCATAGACTAGTTTTTTTTTTTTTTTCTAAAAGGATGGATTTGTTTTCCAATGATAAGGTTAAAGCAAGTGAAGATTAATATATTTGAAGCATATCTTTGATGTTAGGGCTTGTGCTACAGAATTCTCTCTTAATATGACATGATTGTCAGCTGGTTATTCTTTATCCTCATCAGGGCAGTTCAGTTCTTCCATAAAAGAAATCCTCCCACATGAATGGAGGGAAAGTGTGTTTTTCTAAGATGTTTTCTCTTTTCTTGGGATTTGTCTCTGTGTTGGGGCCAAATCATATCCTTGACTTTGAGACAAAACATTTTATAGGTTGGTACTGTTATAACTGGTGTATAGTGCTATGGCACAGCAGTGGCTCTGCCAAGAACCCGAGGGAAGAAGAACCTGGCTAAGGGATTCCGTTTGCTGCAGAAAAGGCTTACTGCCCCCTTTCCTGCTTTCCAGCAACGATCCTGTGACTTACGTCCCAATATGGAATAGTGTATGCTCCGCCAAGTCCATGATATTTCTTTTACCTAGTGAAAGAGCCCACTCCTTACTCCATGGGTTCAATTGTGTGTAATTCCAGTGAGCACCCTCTTTTCCTCCTGCACTGTAAATTCTTTCTCTTAAAGACCGAATTCTGAAAAAGAAGAATGGAAACAAAATTGCTTTTGCCCTAAAATTGAGAGAATGGGAATCTCTTAAGTAATTCTAGGTTTTGTATAAACCTTATTAGCTGTTGGTTTTTACCAAGTACTTTGTGCTAGGGGCTGTGGTAAATTACTTGGGATTACAAGGATGAACGTAGGCCTTCTATTACTAGGAAGACATCTTAATAGAGTAGAGGTGGGGTGAAGTAGTGGGAAAGAGCAGGAGCTTTATTATAAAGCAAACGAATCCTCACTCTGTGACCTTGGGCAAACTACTTACCTTTCTGGGCTTGGATTTCTCCATCTTTAAAGGTGGTCTGTGAAGATACATTGTTCCTAAAGACCTAGCAGATGGCCTTATATCATAGTAAAGTATTCAGTAAATGATAAATTACTGAGGAGGGCTTTGGTAGATTCCCTTCTGGTAGGTCTTCTAAATCCATATACTGTTAGGCTGGAAAATCAAAATCTTTCTTTCCTTGTGTAGGTACTATTGTAAAGTTGGTCAGTTCTGTCTGAACTTCATGTTCTTTGACTAGGTTTTAAGGTGCTGAGACTTCTAGAGCCAGAAATTGGGAAGATTTGAATCATTTATTCACTATATGTATATGTATTGAGGGCTGCTAATGCGAAGTGCTGGGAGTACATGGTAAAACAGGACATGGATGTTTGCTCTGATGGACATTCCACTGTAGTGGGAACCTGACAGATACTAAACACATGCTTATGTAAATCCTTAAAATCTTGTGAGATTTCAGTTATAGAATGTATGTGATTCAGTATTGACTGATTTGGGGGCCCTTGTTTTTCCCTGCTTTAGACTCTTTAGCTAAAGAGTAAGAATATGCTTCCTCTGTACTTTGGCAAACTGTTAGTGTGCAGTAGTTTGGGGGGTTCTGCTCCCGCCATGATCATAGATATTATATAAAATCGTAGGTAATGCCTACTTGTGGGTTCCAGGAAGCCAGTACTAGACACAAGTTGCTCCCTTTTGATGTGAATTATTAGTTTGATGAGGAATTTGAGATCATTTTAGACTTGTGGTGTCTAAACTTTTAGTAGCTACATAGTGTTCCAGTATATGGATAGTCAGTAATTTATTTAACCTCCTCTACTGATGGACAGTATGATTATCTTCAGTTTTTGCTGTTACAAATAGTAAGGCAGTGACTATCCTTCTACATATATTTTGGCAAACTTTTTAAAGTATGCTTGTAGGGTAAATTAAAGAGTTGTTTGATCAAAAAGTATATTTAAAATTTTGGTAGATATTGTGAAATTCTTTTATCCATGAAGATTTTGATTTAGTAAGTCTGGGGTGGGACCAAACAATCTGTATGTTTAATAGGTTCCTTAGGTAATTTTGATTTTGATGCAGCCAAGTTTGAGAACATATATTGCAGGATCAGAAAGATGTCAAGATTCCCTACAGCTAAGGAGTATAGTCCATGTACTCTGGAAAAGATCTGGCATTTTGAATATCTAGGGAAGAGTAAACATCCTTTTTGGTGATTGATCAGTAAAAGCCTATCTGTCTCTAGTAGCAGTTGCTAGAAATGGCCCATCTTTAGAGAAGCAGGGATACTAATATTTATCTGGAATACTTTAAGTATCGTTGACATGTAATGTAGGAGAAAATAGCCTAAAAATTGTAAGGACTTGAGTTGGAACATCTTCCCCTTATTAACCATATAATCTTGGGCAAATTGATGAATTTTAATCTTTATACAATGATAATGATATCTTCCTTTCAGGTTTGTTGCAAAGATTAAAGGGGGAGTAACATAACATTTATTGAGTACCTTTTGTCTTCTGATATTTTGTGGGTATCTCTGTCATGGCAGTTTGTCATTTAGTTGTGACTGGTGATTCACTTGGTTATCTTCCCGTTAGACTTCCCACGTCTTGTGGTTGTATATTCCCAGTCCCTAGCACAGGCTTGGGACTTCATGCATTGTTTTTTGTTGTTGTTGTTTGTTTGTTTTTTCTTCTTAAATGAATGATGTGTGCTAAGCATTCTGCAAATAGATTTTCTACTTTAATTTTCACAGTTGTCCCAAGAGGTAACTGTTACTTCTAACTTAAGATCACTTAGAATGGCCGAACCCAAATTGAAAACCCTGCATATATGATTTCAAACTAAAGTTTATGCTCTTTTCTTTTTTTTCAGATTCTAGTAACCACTTTACTTTATTTTTTAATACAAATAACTTTTTAAAAATATAATTTATTGTCAAATTGGTTTCCATACAACACCCAGTGCTCATCCCAACAAGTGCCCTCACCATGCCCATCACCCACTTTCCCCTCTCCCCCTTCCCCATCAACCCTTAGTTTGTTCTTAGTCCTTAAGAGTCTCTTATGGTTTGCTTCCCTCCCTCTGTAACTTTTTTTCCCCCCTTCCCTTTCCCCATGGTCTTCTGTTAAGTTTCTCAAGATCCACATATGAGTGAAAACATACGGTGTCTTTCTCTGCCTGACTTACTTCACTTAGCATAATACCCTCCAGTTCCATCCACATTGCTGCAGATGCTAGATTTCATTCTTTCTCATTGCCAAGTAGTATTCCATTGTGTACATAAACCACATCTTTATCCATTCGTCAGTTGATGCTCTTTTCATCAATTCACTTTGTTGAGATAATACTATAAAGCACTTTGGAAAATTCGAAATATTGTTCAAAGGTAGGATTATTTTTGTAATTTTAATAAAATTTTTTCTTTTGAGGTATAATTGACATATAACATTATATTAGTTTCAGGTGTGAAGCATGATTCACTATCTGTATGCATTGTGAAATGATCACCACAGTAAGTCTAGTCAACATCCATCACCATTCATAGTTATACATTTTTTTCTTTTTTTTTTTTTTTGTAAGGATTAATAATGTAATTTTAAAGATCATTAGAGTGATACAAACATTCCTTTCTCCTATGCTCAATATTCCCTTTCAGTTTTGCTTTCTTGAGTGCTTGGTGTAGTAAATCTGCCTTGTCTATAAGAATATAAGTAGTTACTTCCTCCCAGAAGTGATTTTTTTTCCATATTTCCCCTGCCAATCATTCTTTTTTTTTTTTTTTTTTGGTGAACTTTTTGGTATTTATTAATACATGAGTTGAAGATGGTTTATAGTAGTTGCAGCAGGATTTTGGCAGTGTTGGAAGTTTTAGTAACCAGTAGAAGTAGTATTTGTCTTCCTATCTGGTCTTTATCTTCATTTTCTCTTTCATTAGCAGCCATGTGTGGATCTCATCAGGACACAGGTCATGGAGTTCGATGTCATCACATTCAGTCCTGGCTGTTGGATATCTGTTTTGTTTGTTTGTTTGTTTGTTTATTTATTTATTTATTGGATATCTATGTTTTGTAGGACAGGACTATATTGCTTAAAGGTGTAGAAATTGTGGGATAAAATACCACCTCATAAATCATTTTTTTGGTGTATATACACACATGTATATATAAGGGGCTTTTTCACTTCAAAATTAGATTGTTAGGTTGTTTTGAATATTTACTCACAAGTTGAGTTTGGGAGAAAAAGGAAAAGTGTCCTCACGCTCTGCCTCTGCCCCTTATGTCTTCATAAAATTCACAAAGTTGCAAAACAGGAATAGCATACATCAAGAAGTGTGGCAATAGGAAGAAACATTTGGTTTTACTCGTTATAGTTTTGTTGAACAAGGAATTTTCCAGGAACTTAATTTTGTGTTCTATTTTATTTTGCAGGCTATATAGTTATACTTGTCAACATTTTATATAAATCAGTTTATTTTTAAATTAAATTAAGTTAATTAATTGTGTGTGTGTGTGTGTGTGTGTGTGTGTGTGTGTGTGTGAAGCCACTTTGGGCTGGTTTCCTCTCTCCCTCACACCTTGTAAGGTTGAAGGGGAGGAGAGAGGCAGACAGCATCATGGATTCACTCTTAGGCAGTTGATGAGTTTAAGTTTAGTCTTTGCCTTAGTGCATGTAATTCTGCCTTGGGGGCTCATGTCTATTTAACTAGCTCTTTAAGCCATGTGGATTTGTGTTGGAAAATTCATCTGATTTCTTTCTTGATCTTTGTCAAGCCTGGTTTGAACCCTGGAAACACAGTTGCTTGCAGCCTTTGATGCCTTATTATTTTCAGATGGAGGTTTTATTCTTTAGGGCTCACTAAGATGAGCTTTGGAGAGAAGCTCTGAACAGGAAGATTTATGACCTGCAGGGACTTAGGCTGTAGGGTTGAAGAACTAGAAAAATCCTTTCTTTGTTAGTACTAGTTGTTGAAAGATAATTCATGGGGTGTCATCATCCTGTTTTATTATGTGGCATTTATTTATGATGTGACTTTTAATGTCTTATTTGGAAATTGATAACTAAATATTCTCACATTAACTATCTTTGTAAAAATGTGTCAGACTCTATGGTGGCAACAAAATCTAAGGTATAATTCATAAGTTACATATCTTATATACTGTAAAACTTTTCTCTTTTAGGCGTATGGATCAGGCTGTGATATTGTTATTTTGGCAAGTGACTTTGAATGTGTGCAGATCATTCCTGGTGCTAAGCATGGAAACATCCAAGTCAGCTGTGTGGAGTGTTCTAACCAACATGGAAGAGTAAGGGATTTAATTACCTTATTAAATGCCATCTTTTAATGCATTCTTCTCCTTTTATACAAGGCTTGTTTACAATTTCTTATTAATATACCTTGCTTAGATGGTTGTTGATAGGAGTGGATAAAATGATAGGATGTATACAAATGGTAAGGGGCCATTAAGCTGATAATGAGATGATTAATTCTGCAGGTGTACACTGTCTTGAAAGTTCTATAGGCCTTACGGTCCTGTGCATACTGATGTTCTGCTAGTTGATAATTCTAGCAACTGTTAAGCCAGTAGTAGGGAAGTAAGTAAACTTTTCTCTTGTCTGCATAGCATCCCTTATCTTGCCCAAATCACAGCAACATTAAATTTTTATAAAAAAATCTGGCTAGTTGTTAGTGTCTAATATAATATTTGTCATGTAACAGCAGCTTTGTAGAGCTTCTGTTAATTTAATTAAAGTTTATTCATTAATTGAAGAATCTTAAGGTTCATTCATTCAGACTCTAAAACAGAGGGTTTATTTTAAAGTAGTTTGCATCTCACATATACCTCTCCCCCAAAATACACATCAAACATGATATACATCAAATTTTGGTTGTATGTGAAGTAAATGTAGCATATTCAGTCTATATTCTAACAGCTCAGTAAGGCCAGTGTTGCGTAGAAGAGTTCAGTATCTCCACAGTATAAAAATGAGACTTTTCCTGTAATAATTATAATGATTTAAATAGTCTTAGTGTTCTAGCAATTGTTTTTTACTGAGAAATAACACATTTTAACAAGGATATGTTAAATCAGAATTTTCATGGTGATAAATAGTAATGATGCAAATTTATGCCAAGTAACAAATTATTATTACACTATTTCTAGCGTCCCACCTTGCTGCTTGTATCAAGCTTTAGTATTTGTGTAAATGTGGCACAATCTGGCAATCCAGTGATGTAATTGACCTAGTATTGAAACACTGAATTTCCTGGTGTTTTTTGACACTTGTTTCCTGCTTTTCTGATTTTTATCCTGTTTTTTTCCCCCACTAAGCGTTGCTTACTCTTAGAGAACACTGAGAGTGCCAGATTTCTTTCATTAATTTTTCATTGTTCATTTCCTTAAACCAAGTAGGGTATCTTTAAACCTGCTTGGAGTTGTATGATAGTTCTCCCAGATGAATTTTAGTAAATTATTTATGGGCTGGTAATGATCACAATAAATTATCTGGGAGCAAAGTTTCCTTTCATGTATAGGACCTTAGTGTTCATAACCCTGTTTCCACTTTTCCTTACCTGGTTGAAGATAAAGAAGGCAAAAATGACACCTTCGATTTATTGTTTTTTTATTGCCATCTTCTTTTATTTCCTTTATTGCCAGACCTTTTGGTGATACCTTTGTCATTTATGACTATGTTAGCCAATTATAATCATTCATTCATCAGCTGACAAGTTGAATGTGATCATTCCTAACAGTTTTTGCCTTGGTGTTTACCTCGGGTGGGCATTTGAAGTAGCTTCCTCCCTACCATTGTAGGTTAAGAGCTTTTTCGTGGAAAGAGTGTTAGATATTAAGTGACAGTTAAAATCACTTTTTGGTATGAGAGTGCCCTGAGATGACAGTAGACATTTTTTGACTGGCCTTTAAAAAATATATATACCTAATTTAGTGTTCTAGGTGTCAGCAAGAATGGTTTTTGGTCTGTTCCCTGTAGTTGATTCCCTCTTGCCAAGAGGAGGGTGAACTGGGAATTGGCTCTCAAGGAATTATTAGAAAAATGAACAATCAGGAGACTATAGATGCTAGAGAGGATGTGGAGAAATGGGAACCCTCTCTCACTGTTGGTGGGAATGCAAACTGAGGCAGCCACTCTGGAAAACAGTGTGGAGGTTCCTCAAAAAATTAAAAATAGATCTACCCTATGACCCAGCAATAGCACTGCTAGGAATTGACCCAAGGGATATAGGAGTGCTGATGCATAGGGGCACTTGTACCCCAATGTTTATAGCAGCACTCTCAACAATAGCCAAATTATGGAAAGAGCCTAAATGTCCATCAACTGATGAATGAATAAAGAAATTGTGGTTTATATACACAATGGAATACTATGTGGCAATGAGAAAAATGAAATATGGCCTTTTGTAGCAACATGGATGGAACCGGAGAGTGTTATGCTAAGTGAAGTAAGTCTTAGAGAGAAAGACAGATACCATATGTTTTCACTCTTATGTGGATCCTGAGAAACTTAACAGAAGACTATGGGGGAGGGGAAGAAAAAAAAAAGAGTTTAGAGAGGGAGGGAGCCAAAGCATAAGAGACTCTTAAAAACTGAGAACAAACTGAGGGTTGATGGGGGGAGAGGGAGGGGAGGGTGGGTGATGGGTATTGAGGAGAGCACCTTTTGGGATGAGCACTGGATGTTGTATGGAAACCAATTTGACAATAAATTTCATATTAAAAAAAATCATCTCTACCAGGCTCTGGTAGCTTCCAGGAACAGAGGATTTATGTCCCTTTTTATCAGGTATGTGACCTGGAACCCAGATCTCTATCTTAAGTCCGATGGGGACGTCTACGTCAGCTCTTTCTCTTCCACTTGCAGTGGAGTCTCTGATCTCTCCTTAGTCCATTTTCTCTATTCCTTTTTCTAGATGATTTTCCCCATTGAATTTTTTTTTGTTTCATAGTATAATTAATGTCATTTTATTTGATGTCTTTTGAATACCTGTTTAATACTCTTTGATATCTTTTTCTGCTTCTCATGGTTTTTATATTATTTTTCACTGGATTATAAAATTTCTGGCAAATGTGCCATTGAAATGCTATCTTTGTTAATAAAGTTATTCCTATGTTAAAAAAATTCTTACAGAAAAGGATGATTTCTTTGAATAGTTCAACCTTGTATTTGATATGTAAAGTAAAGCCTGATGAATTTTTGACAACAGGGAAGGGATTCTTAAATCCAATTCTTTTCCAGTTATATTTATGGGATGGAATAAATCATGAATACTGTGTTGGGATTGTATTATATGTAATTAGCTTATACGTTATTGTGAAAAGGATGTTGTCTTTATTTTCTTTTCCTAAATGTTAATGCTTTGTTCATTTCTTTTTAGATTGCAGCTTCGTATGGTAATGCTGTTTGTATTTTTGAGCCCTTGGGCATAAATTCTCATAAGAGAAATTGTGTAAGTATTCAGTGGTAGTAGAAGTTTTTTAGAGTTAAGTTTAGAATCCAGTTGATAGCAGTAAAGAGTGCCTTACAAGAGCTAGTGCTGAATGTGGTCTGGAATACCCATCTGAAGTTGGTCTGGTGCTTTTGATGGTAAGATCTTCTACATTCACTAGAGATATACCCCTAGACCTTTTAGAAACCTAGTTTTCTATAATATTGCTAATTGAGATTTACCTTGTTAATTGTAATCTACCTTAGTTGAACTACTATTTTTTCTTGTCTAGATTGCTGGAGTAGTCTCTGATATGTTTTATATCCTTCTCTTCTCTTTTCTCAACACAGCAGGTCATGACACACTTCTCCACCTAAAACTCCCTATTTCTCTCAGACACAAAGCCAAAAAGCCTTACAATAGACTCTATAGTCTTTTTTCCCTCTAGTACTCACTTAACACCTCTCAGAGCTCGACTCCTACGATTTTTGTCCTCTAATGTTACTCCAGCCACACTGGCATTTTTATTCTTTGAACAGTTACTTTCCCATCTTAGGTCTTTGCATTGTTTTTTCTCTTGTCTGGAATGTTTTTCTTTCTCTGGGTAACTCCAAGGTCAGCTCCTGCAGATCCTGTAAGTATTTTCTCAATAATACCTTCCCAATGGGGATCCGCCCATTTTTAAAATTGCCCATTTTAAAACAAAACCACTTTTATTTTAACCCCTCATCCTTCTATTTTAAACTTTTTCCCCACAGCATTTATCTTATTTGTTATTTACTGTTTAGAATGTAAGCTCCATGAGGGTATGGAGCTTTGTTTCTTTTGTTCATTGGTGCATCTGAAGTACTTAGAACAAGACCTGGAACACAATAGGTGCTTCTAAATACTTGTTGAGTGAAGGAGTTAGGAGCTTAGGTAAACTCACTAATCAGCTAAATGGTCTAGCATATCACATTGAGAACCAACCATTCAAATTCATTCTAGGTGCTATATTTTATTTTACTTAAAATTCACAGGGGCGCCTGGGTGGCTCGGTCAGTTAAGCATCTGACTCTTGATTTCGGCTCAGGTCATGATCTCATGGGTTTGTGAGTTTGAGCCTTGCATCCAAATCGGCATTGATGGTGTGGAGTCTGCTCGAGATTCTCTCTCTCCCTCTCTTCCCCTCTCCCCCCACCAATAAATAAATAAACTTAAATATAAATATAAATAAATATATATGTATATATTTATAAATATATATAATTATTTTTAGATAATGAAATTCAGGTTTTGCAGTTATTTTAAAATTCTGGCTCTGGATGGTCATGATACCTTGAATGAAGTATTTGTTAAGTATTTAAAAAGTATCATACAGAGAGAGGGAATTTCTGTTTATTAAATTATTACTACTTGCCGAGCAGTTGATGTATAACTTGCCTAAGGTGATGTGGCTTTACATGCACTATACTTTACAAAAGGACATTGTGTATTTATGTACTACAAAGAAATATCTCAACTTTTTTCACTTACTGTATTTCATGGCAAAGGCCTTTGACTTTTGCACTTTAAATCTTTCTTTTAGAATGAAAATAGAAAAAAGACTGGAAATTAGTCAAATAAATATAATACACATAATATAGATTTGTGGATTGTATATATTGTGTGGTTCAAATTTGTTGACTTTGGGAGATACATCTAGTTTTATTTTAGATGTTGAGTCCATAGGATTATGATAATTTTCACTTCCTTCTAATGTGCATTTGTTTTCACAAACATGTATTGAGTGTCTGCATATGTTCCAGCCATTACAGCACTCAAGACACAAAGCTTATTATGGCATAATTCCTACCTTGAAGAGCTGGAGTTTACTAGGAGATTCAGACACATGCATGTGGCCACTGTTAAAATGGGATGTAAAGGGTACCATGGCTGCTGCCGGGATGTCAGCAGAGGTGGTGATTTAGCTGGATATAGATGTAAGCATGGGAGCTTGCAGGTGGAGAAGAGAGAAAAAGCATGTCCTACATCTAAGAATGTGTTTATAGACATGGAAGGAAGCCTGAGAGAACATGCTTTGGGCATGGCAAGCAGCTTGATGTGGTAGAGTAAATAATAAGTAACTATTGCAAGTTAGTTTAGGAGCAATATTTTCAAAATAATAGTGAAATATTTACATCTTTGTTTTAGATCATAAAGTCTTAAGGTGAATAAAATGATAAAATGGTAATATTTGTGGATATTACTTTAAAAACATATATGTTTCTTTTTTCTTTCTATATGTTTCAGCAACTCAAGTGTCAGTGGCTTAAAACGGGGCAGTTTTTTTTGAGTTCTGTGACATACAATTTAGCATGGGACCCTCAAGGTATTTAGTGATTATATTTAGAAATTATAAAGAGTAAATGTTCATTTAGAAATGTCTGATTACAATGTAATATAGTTTCTCATAATAAAATGGTCAGTGTAGAATATTTTCTTTTTGTTAGTGAATGAGTGTATTTTTTTTTCTTCTTGGTATACACTG
Source organism: Panthera onca (assembly GCF_046562875.1). Classification (NCBI taxonomy): domain Eukaryota; kingdom Metazoa; phylum Chordata; class Mammalia; order Carnivora; family Felidae; genus Panthera; species Panthera onca. The sequence continues at coordinate 52,512,904 of NC_138344.1, forward strand.
CTTTGTACAGTGCTTAATTTACTTTGAGTTCTGTGCTTTTATTCCCTGCCTTTGAATGTTTTATTCTAGGAAACAGTGATGATTTGTTTCCTTAGTTAACACTTACACTGTGTTTAATAAGAAATAAACTCAGAAATAAAACAGGGCCAAAAAAACCCCCTATCTCATTTATTTTTTGTGTTTTAGGAAATTTTGTCTTTAAATTTGAAAGATTAGAAACCCCTAATGATAATGGCCATTGCCCCTCTTTACATTCATGATTAATAAGGTTAATTTTGTAGAAAAACAAATTTCATTAATCTTTAGTTCTGTTTTATATCCTGAGAACATTCTATGTTTACATAACAGAGTGTTTTGCGTTTGTTTTGTTATTGTACTTTTGCTTTTTTTGTTTTGTTTTGTTTTTAGGATTTACCTGATACACAGTAGCTCTTTGCCAGTAAGCTTTTCTTTTTTGTTGTCAAGTTTCACCCGAGACTTACCCTTTCTTGTGTAGTGGATTCTTAGAACTTTGAAATGGATATGTCTTGGTTTTCACAGAATAGTTTATAAACCTAAATATAAGCCCACATGTGCAATTCTTTCTCCAGATAAGCCATGCGTATTCATTAGAACTTTCTTTAATTTTCAGATAACAGATTGTTGACAGCAACCGATTCTATTCAGTTGTGGGCTCCTCCAGGAGGTGACATTCTGGAAGAGGAGGAAGAAATTGATAATAAAATTCCTCCAGTTTTAAATGATTGGAAGTGCATCTGGCAGTGCAAGTTAGTGTCTAACTCTGTTGTTCTCATTAATTAAAAAAACCAGTCATCCTAAAATATGTTCCCTTGCACAGTGATCTCTGTTTTTTGATAGTACCATTACATTTAGAAGCCTAGAAAGTGGACTTCTTCTTTTTAAAAAAATTTTTTTTAATGTTTATTTATTTTTGAGACAGAGAGAGACAGAGCATGAACAGGGGAGGAGCAGAGAGAGAGGGAGACACAGACACAGAATCTGAAACAGGCTCCAGGCTCTGAGCTGTCAGCACAGAGCCCGACGCGGGGCTCGAACTCACAGACAGTGAGATCATGACCTGAGCCGAAGTCGGACGCTTAACCGACCAAGCCACCCAGGCGCCCCGAAAGTGGACTTCTTCTAACCCAAACCCGTATTAACCTTTCCTCTGTGTTACAGTTGATTGGTTAAAAAAAGGACAAAAATATTTTTCGAGTTACAACCTCAGGACTTGGGAATTACTCCTTAATGGATGAGATGTAGATAGGGATGGGGAAGAGGAAGATGTGATACAAGTTGCCAGCTACTCTTAAGTGGAAGAATGGCTATACCACTGACAGTATGGATTATGTGCAGGGACCCACTTAGCCAGGGGAGATGGGTGAGCTCAGTTTTTAACTTGTTATATTTTGGACATTCATGGGGCAGGTAGGTGGAGATCTCTTTTATGCATGTTGATTGCATTCTTCTTTGGATCTCCAAAGTCAACTTTGGATTGGTTTTCATAATTAATTTGTATTTTAAGGGAGATGAAAACACTCTTGTTCTGATATGTTATGAAAATCTTGTTTTGACCATTTATATATACAGTGTTCCAGATTTTAAAAATGCAGACTGGTTAACTTTTTTTTTTTTTTTTTTTTAGAACCTCAGTGTCTGTACATTTGATGGAATGGTCCCCTGATGGTGAATATTTTGCTACTGCTGGAAAGGTAAAGGACCAAATAAAACATAAACAAAAGAAATAAAAAAACAAAAAGTGTTCCTTTTTCATTGTCATTTTCAGTTTTCTCATCTGAGAAAAATAGGGGTAATCATACTCTGCAAAGCTGGCCTCAGAAAAAGTGATAGTATTTTTAAATTTTTTTTTTTTTAACGTTTATTTATTTTTGAGACAGAGAGAGACAGAGCATGAACAGGGGAGGGGCAGAGAGAGAGGGAGACACAGAATCTGAAACAGGCTCCAGGCTCTGAGCTGTCAGCACAGAGCCCGACGCGGGGCTCGAACTCATGGACCGTGAGATCATGACCTGAGCCGAAGTCGGACGCTTAACCGACCGAGCCACCCGGGCGCCCCAAAATAGTGATAGTATTAATGGGAGATCTGGTATGCTCCCCGTAGGTAGTAGGCACTTGGAAAATAAATGTTATTTGACTTTGTTTAAAATTTACATTTTACAAAATTAATTTTTATGTTTAAAGAATAGCATATGTATGTAATTTAAGAAGTGAAATAGTACTACTAGATTCACAATGGAAAGAAGTACTCCTTTCATCCCATTCTTATTCCTGTGTCCTGAGGGAGTTACTTGTCAAATTGCGTGTTTTGGTATTTCCTTTCATGTTTCTAAGTAACTTGCTAATGTTCCCATTTCTTGATTTTTTTTTTCCTTTTAGTTTTATGTATCCTCTCTTTTCTTCCTGTGGAATCTGAGACTTCAGTCCACTGGCTGATGTCCCCCATCCCCATCTCTACTTTTGCCACATAAACACATTGACTTCCCTTCCTCCTGTCTTGCTGATGTAGATATCTCATAACATTTGGGTAAATATTCACATTGCTAAGATTGTGTAAAATGCTCTTCACAGAATAATTACTTTGGAGTTACTAGTAACTTTGTTTTACTATTTGCTTCATTTTGTATATACCTAATTCACCCCCAAACCTCTGGCAGTCTTTGGATCTCCTCTTGCTATAATCCCACATAAGAGTTACCCTGGAAACTTTTTTGCCCCCACTCTGGCTTAGTTGCTCTCCAAGCCTAAAATAGCAGAGCTGTCATTTTTGAATTTTATGAACCTTAGGAGATTCTGTTTGCCCTGTTTCTTAGCATCATTTATCTTCTTCCCTTGCCTGATAGGGATACTCTTTAGTAGATTCCTGAAAAGGGTGAATGGGAAAAAAAAAATTGAAGGTATTGCAAGCCTAAAGAGTTCTTTTTTTATGCTTGATTTGGCTAGGACTAGAATTGTGTTGAAAATTTTCTCTCAGGGTTATGTCCTGGTTCTGTTGCTTTCTAGCTACCAGTGTTGCTATTTGAGAAGTACAGTGCCATTAGGACTGCCCTCCCTGCCCATCTCCACCTTATAGAGGTTTTAAGAATCTTCTGGTGTTTTCAGGTGCCTGAGTGGCTCAGTCGGTTAAGCATCTGACTTTGGCTCAGGGCATGATCTCATGGTTTGTGAGTTCGAGCCCCACACTAGACTCTGAACTGACAGCATGTATCCTGCTTGGGATTCTCTCTCCTCCTCTCTCTGCCCCTCCTCTCCTTGCTCTCCATCTCTCTTTCTCAAAAATAAGTAAATACACATTGAAAAAAACCCACAGGATAAAGTTTAATTGTATTTAATTGTTGTATTATATACAACTTTTATATATATAACTTTTTATATGTATATAACTTTTTTATATATATACATATATACACGTATATGTGTGTGTATATATATACATATATACATATATATATATTTTATATATGTATAACTTTTTTTATATGTATAACTTTTATATTACACTAAAACACAAGAATAGGTTTTCCAAGAACACCAGAGTTTATCCTTTTTAGTTCATCTCTAGTTGTAGAACACTCTCAACTGTTTTGTGGCTGAATAATTAGTTGATCCAGAGATAGTTGCTCAACAGGTGACAATATAGACAGGAAGACTGCACAATATTATTGACAGAGAGACTGCAATCATGTGCAGTTCAGTAGTTACCTAATAACAATTTCAAAGTAGTAAGGAGTGTAAAAACTATTTTGAGATATTTACAGCAAATGTCGTGTAATCTTAAAACATCTGTGATTTCTGTTAGAGACAGAGTCATAGGTACCACTAATACCACTTTGGTCTGTCGCTTTTATTTGTAACTGAACTTTAGCATTTCCTTCAGTTAGCAGTTATGAAAATAGAGAAGTAATTGTTTTTCACCACTCTAGTTCATGGTAACTCTGAGTCTTAGTTGTCTTGGTTTCTCAAGAAGCAGATTCTGAGACAAGGATTCAAATATAAGTAATTCATGTGGGGAATGATCACCAAGAAATATACTGGATTTAAGGCAGGGAAGTGAAGGGGCTGAATAAAGGGTATGCTATCATGCAAGTGACTAACAAGTTGGGATCTCTGGGTAACTCTGGGAGCTGGTGTTCCTCACAACATTGTGTTCCTCACACATGTTCTTCATATGTATCAGTTGTTGGTTGGGCGCTGGTTATGGTATAGCAGTAGTTCTCAGCACTCAAAAACAAGTCCTAGGAAACTTTAGGCAGAGATACGTAGATGCCATAAGTTAGAAGTTGCACACTAAAATGGTAAGGCATGAGAGCATACAGGGTGTATCAAAAATATCTTTATATCTTAGAATTCTGTCAACAGGCTCCTGGGGTTAGAGGACCTCAAAGAACCTGTGCCCTAAAATCTGGACATTTTGTGTTTTTGTTTTCCACATTTATGTCTAAAAACTATGTGGAATCATTTTTAGATACGATTTAAGGAAGAGGTTGATTTTTTTCTATATTGTTACCCAGTTGTCCAGCACACTATTGAAAAGCCTCTTCTCTCTCCATTGCTCTGTAATACCACTTTTGTCATAGATTTCAATGTCCATATTTGTGTGGGTCTGTGTCTGGGTTATTTTCTCTAGTCCATTGGTCTTTTGTTGCACCAGCGTCACTTGTCTTAATTGCTATAGCTTTTGAATTGTTTTGATATCTGGTAGAACAAGTCCTCCTATCTTGTTCTTCTTAAAGATGGTCTTATGTTTTCTTGGTCCTTTGTATGTTCAAATTAGTGTTTGGGTAAATACCCACTAGTGAAGTTACTGGATCATATGATACTTCTGTTTTTAAGTTTTTGAGGCACCTCCATACTGTTTTCCACAGTGGCTCCATCAGTTTACATTCCCACCACCAGTGCATGAGGCTTCCTTTTTTCCCACATCCTTGCCAAGGCCCTTGGTATTTTCATGTAAATTTTAGGATGAGCCTGAAAAATTTTAAAAAACAAACAAAAAAACTTCTTGTGATTTCGATTGGTATTGCATTGACTCTATAGGTCAGTTTGGGGAGAATTGATATCTTTACAATTGAGTGTCCATCATGAATGCAACATATCCCTTCATTTATTTTAGAATTTTTAATTTTTCTTAGTATTCTTTTATATTTTATGTAGAGGCCCTAAACATTTATTATATTCATTCCTAAATATTTGATATTTTTTGATATTGCTATAAATGGCATCATAATATAAATTTAATTTTATAATTGTGAATGGTAGATAGAAATGAAATTAATTTTTTATATTGGTTTTAAACCTAGCAAATGTTACTGATAAAGTCACTGATTCTATTAAATCCTCTGTAGATCTTTCGTTTTTCTCTGTACATAATTATCTGTGAATATTGAGAGTTTTATTTCATCCTTTCTAAATCTCAAATGTTTTGTATCTTTTCCTTTTTTTTACTACAGTATGTAGGACCTCTAGTATAATGTTGAATAAAATTAGTGAGAGTAGATATCTTTTTCTTACTCCCAATTTCAAGAGGATACCTTTCACTGTGTTACTTTTGATTATGATGTTTACTGTAGGTGTTCGTTCTCGGCTAAAGGACATTTCCTTATTTATAGTTTGTTAGAATTTTTTTTTTTTTTTAAATCACAAATGATGTTGAATCTTAGGAAATATTTTCCCTGAATCTATTGAGATTATAATTTTTTTCTTTTTACTCTTTTTTTTAAAAAAATGGTTTTAATGTTTATTTATTTTTGAGAGAGAGAGAGAGCGCACGCACACGCGCGCGCGAAGTTGGGGAGGGGCAGAGAAAGAGGAAGACACAGAATCTGAAGCAGGCTCAGGGCTGTCAGCACAGGGCCTGATGCGGGGCTCAAACCCACAAACTGTGAGATCATGACCTGATGCTCAACTTACTGAGCCACCCAGGCGCCCCATCTTTTTGTGTACTCTTTTAATAAGATAAATAGTTGGGCTTATTTTCAAGTATTAAATAAGCCTTGTGTTTCTAGAATAACCCTAAGTTGATTATAATGTATTATTCTTGCTGGATTTGGTTTGCTAATATTTTCTTCAAGATTTATGAGATCTATCTGTGTGTTAGAGTAAGATCACGTTGGTATATGTTATGGACTGAACATGGCCCCCCAACCCCCATTCATATGTTAAACCCTACCCCCCAATGTGATGGGATTTGGCTATGAGGCTTTTGAAAGGTACTTACTGTTAGATGAGGTGTGATGAGCATATCACCCTCATATAGGAATAGTGAGTACTTTTATAAGAAGAGACACCAGAGAGCTTGTTCTCCTTCTGTGACATGAATACATAGCAAGAAAGTAGTTGTCTGCAAGCCAGAAAGAGAGGTCCACCAACTTGATCATTCTGGCAGCCACATCTCAGCCTCCAGCCCTCAGAACTGTGAGAAAATACATTTGTTTAAGCCACTCAGTCTATGGTATTTTGTTATGTCAGTCCAAGCTCACCAATACAGCATAGCATGCCAGACATGCTATAATCTCTCCCATTCTGAAACAAGTAAACAACAGTACCAAAACTTTCTCTTGACCTTCTCTCAGCTTTTGCCACATTTCTTTGTCCCCCTTATAGCACCTTCAGAGAGTTGCTTATAGTTGCTGTCTCCAAGTTTTTCTCTTCATTCTCTCTTCTGAAAGAGTCATTAGTGAATTCCTGTTACCAAATCCTGTGGTTAGTGCTTACTTACCCTAATGGCATGAATTAACACAGTTGGTTACTTCCTCACCCTTGAACACTTTCTTCAGTTTACTTTCAGGACACCATACACTCTCTTGATTTGCTTTTTAACTCTCTGTCCCTCATTAGTTTGTTGGGATCACCTTTTCTTCCCTACTTTAAAATTTTGAAGTACCCTAGGGCTTATTTCTTAGACCTCTCCTCTGACCATACTCACTCCCTTGGTGATCTCCTCTTATCTCATGGCTTTAAGTGCATTTAGATTTGTATCTTTTGCCTGTAACTCTCCCCTGAGCTCCAGGCTAATTGTATGTGCATGTATGTGTGTATGTATGTGCACACACATGTATACACACACTATACACACATGTACACATACACACACACTACACACATACATAAAACTAAATTTTTTAAGTTTTAATTTAAAAAAATACATCAGATGATATACATGCCAAAATACATGTTTTAAGGAAAACCTAAGTGGATACAATAGTGCCATTAATTGTATTTGAAAGAGGGTAATAGGAAAACATGCTTCAAATGCAGCATAGCGTGCACAACACTACCCAAGCTGATGTCAGGGCAGTGACTATCTGGGAACATTATAAAGCTGCTTTTCAGTGTAAATCTAGAGTAGCTCTCTGATCACACTGAATTTGTCCTCCATTAAATCATCATGATGGCTTCATCTACAACAGACTTGTTAAATCAAAGGAATGACTAGCCTTACTAATCATTTGTGAGTATATTGTGACCCTAAGAAATATGAGTAACAAAAAGAACAAATCTGTAGGTATGGCCATTTTTTCATGGTCAAGTTTTAGGAGTAGTGGAATGCTAGTTTTTAAAGATGAAAGCTTTAAAGGTGACTGCCTAGTTTTAGAGATCAAAGGCAAAAATTATATTCTTTTTTTTTAAAGTAGGCTTCATGCCCAGTGCAGAGCCCAATATGGGGCCTGAACTCATTACCCTGAGATCAAGACCTGAGCTGAGATTAAGAGTTAGACACAACCATTGGAGCCACCTAGGCGCCCCTATTCTTTTTCAAACTATTTTTCCAGTGATTCTGATGTTTTCCTTTTATTAACCTTGTTTTTCAGACATTATGGAAAACTCTTCTTGCATCTCTACATTCTACACAGAAATGTTAAATATTAGTTTTTTTTTAATTCGTAGGTGATTGAATTGGCTTGTCAAGTTTTTCAGTGTTTGTTGTTTTTTATTTTAGAGTGTGTGTGTGTGTGTGTGTGTGTGTGTGTGTGTGTGAGAGAGAGAGAGAGAGAGAGAGAGAATGGGGGAGAGGGGCAGAAGGAGAGAAAAAGAGAATCCCAAGCAGGCTCCACACTCAGCCCAGAGCCCGATGAGGGACTCAATCCCATGACCCTGAGATCATGACCTGAGCCAAAATCAAGAGTCAGATGCCCCATGATGTACTTTTTTTTTTTTTTTTTTAGAGTTTATTTATTTATTTTGAGAGAGAGGGAGACAGAGAGAGAGAGAAAGAGAGAGAGAGGGAATCTCAAGCAGGCTCTGCACTGCAGGGCTCAAACTCACCGCGAGATCGCTACCTGAGCCAAAGTTGGATGGTTAACCAACTGAGCCACCCAGGCACTCCAGTGCTCTGTTTAAATATCACTTTTTTAAGGAAACCTCCCAGACCAGGTCAAGTCTCTCAAGTATATACTCTCACAGTATGCTTTTAATTTGTAGCACTTATAATTTTATTAAAACCATAATTTGTATCTGTTGTTTTTTTTAAAGAAGTCTCTCCATGCCTAGTGTGAGGCTTGAACTCAACAACCCTGAGATCAAGACCTGAGCTGAGCTGAGATCAAGAGTCTGACCCTTAATTGACTGAGCCATCCAAGCGCCCCAACAATAATTTGTATCTTTATTTACTGTTGTCTTCCCTTCTGGAGTATAAGCTCTGTACAACTAGCAATTATATTTTGTTGTCTTCTATCTCTTCTTTCCCTTCTCCTAACTATATTCCCATCAGTTTATTTATTTATTTTTTTATTTTTTTATCCCCATCAGTTTATACAGTGCCCGCATCGAGTAAAGATTTATTGTTTGAGTGAATCAAGTGACCATTTTGTAGTATATAAGCAGTTAATAGCACATCATTATCCATTTATATGTTACAGACTAATTTTGTGTTTAAGGCTGAAACAGTCTGAAAGCTATTGAATTTTCTCAGAGTAAAATTTAGCTCTTTAGCAGATCTGTATCTGGACATGATCACATGAAATAGAAGTCTTATAAAATATATTAAAATGCATGTAATTGGATTCAATTAAGAATAGTGTAGGGGCGCCTGGGTGGCGCAGTCGGTTAAGCGTCCGACTTCAGCCAGGTCACGATCTCGCGGTCCGTGAGTTCGAGCCCCGCGTCAGGCTCTGGGCTGATGGCTCGGAGCCTGGAGCCTGTTTCCGATTCTGTGTCTCCCTCTCTCTCTGCCCCTCCCCCGTTCATGCTCTGTCTCTCTCTGTCCCAAAAATAAATAAAAAATGTTGAAGAATAGTGTATTAATGTAAATTACAAGATGTCTATCTTCTCTAAGTCTACCTTCTACCCTCTAGGTCCATCTGTGTTGTTGCAGATGTCAAGATTTCATTCTTTTTTATGGCTGAGTAGTATTTCTGTCTGTGTGTGTGTACACACCATATCTTCTTTATCCATTCATCTTTTGATGGACATTTAGGTTGCTTCTATATCTTGGTGATTGTAAATAATGCTGCAGTAAATACAGCATTGCATATATCTTTCAAATTAGTGCTTTTGTTTTCTTTGGTTAAATGCCCATCAGTGAAATTACTGGATTATATGGTAATTCTATATTTAATATTTTGAGGAACATCTGTAATGTTTTCCAAAGTGGCTGCACCAATTTGCATTTCCACCAAAAGTGCACGAGGGTTCCTTTTTCTGCACATCCTCACCAACACTTGTTATTTCTTGTGTTTTTGATTTTAGCCATTCTGACAAGTGTGAAGTGATATTGTGGTTTTGACATGCATTTCGTGATGACTAGTGTTAAGCATTTTTTTCATGTGTCTGTTGGCCATCTGTATGTCTTCTTTGCAAAAATGTCTATACATGTCCTCTGCCCATTTTTTAAATTGGATTATTTGTGTGGTTTTTGTGTGTGTGTGTTGTATAAGTTCTTTATATGTTTTGGATATTAAACCCTTACCAGATAAATAATTTGCATATATCATTCAGTAGGTTGCCTTTTTGTTTTGTTGATGGTTTTCTTCACTGTATAAAATCTTTTTATTTTGGTATAGCCCCAATAGTTTCATTTAGCTTTTGTTTCCCTTGCTTCAGGAGACAAATCTAGAAAATGTTTCAATGGCTTATGTCAAAGAAATTACTGCCTGTTTTCTTCTAGGAGTTTTACAGTTTCAGGTCTCACATTTAGGTCTTTAATCCATGTTGAGTTTATTTTTGTATATGGTGCAAGAAAGTGGTCCAGTTTCATTCTTTTGCATGTAGTTGTCCAGCTTTTCTAGCCCTGTTTGTTGAAGAGATGGTCTTCTTTCCATTGTATATTTTTGCCACTTTTGTCATAGATTAATTGACCATATAATCGTGGATTTATTTCTGGGCTCTCTATTCTGTTCCATTGATCTATGTGTCTCTTTTTGTGACAGCACCATACTGTTTTGATTACTACAGCTTTGTAATATATCTTGAAATCTGGGATTCTGATACTTTCACCTTTCTCATTTGTTTTCAAGATTGCTCTGGCTATTTGGAGTCTTTGTGGTTCCATACAAATTTGAGAATTATTTGTTCTTGTTCTATGAAAATGTTCGTAATATTTTGATAGGGATTGTATTGAATCTGTAGATTGCTTTGGATACTATGGACATTTTAACAACATTAATTCTTACAGCCCATGAGCATGGAATATCTTTCCATTTGTTTGTGTCACCTTCAAATTTTTATAATTTTTAGAGTACAGGTATTTCACCTCCCTGGTTAAGTTTAATTTTATTCTTTTTGGTACAGTTGTAAATGGGATTGTTTTCTTAATTTCTCTTTCTGCTACCTCATTATTAGTGTATGGAAATGCAACAGGATTCTGTGTATTCATTTTGTATACTGTGATTTTACTGAATCCATTCATCAGTTCTAGTAGTTTTTGGTAGAATCTTTAGGGTTTTCTGTAGACAGTATCATATCATATGCAAATGGTGAAAATTTCATTTATTTCTTACCAATTTGGATACCTTTTATTTCTTTTTCTTTTATTGTTTTGGCTAGGACTTACAGTATTATGTTGAATAAAAGTGAGAGTGGATATTCTTGTCTTGTTCTCTTAGAGGAAGGTCTCTCAGTTTTTCAACATTGAGTATGATGTTAGCTGTGGGTTTTTTCATAGGTAGCCTTTATTTTGTTGAGGTATGTTCCCTCTAAGCCTACTTTGTTGAGGGGTTTCATCATGATTGCATGTTGTACTCTGTCAAATGCTTTTTGTACATCTATTGAGATTATATGGTTTTTATCCTTTTTCTTGTTAATGTGATGTATCATGTTGATTGATTTGTGAATACTGAACCACCCTTGCATCCCTGGAATACATCTCACTTGGTTGGAGTGAATGAGTTTTTAAAAGGATTCTTGGATTCAGTTTGGTAATATTTTGTTTAGGATTTTTGCATCTATATTCATCAGAGATATTGGCCTGTAGTTTTCTTTGTAGTGTCTTTATCTGGTTTTGGTATCAGGGTAATGTTGGCTTCATAGAATGAATTTTCCTTCCTCTTTTATTTTTTGGAATAGTCCCTCATGTAATCTTAATGTTTCTGATTGTCTCTCGTTGCTTACTCATTGTGTTATGTTTGCCTCAGCTGTGTGTCACAATTTTGAGACTATTTTAGGATATATGATCTTTTGACGAGAGGGTCATGTGGTACATTAAAAACTATTAATGACCTGTGTAAGATGATCAGTATTCATTGTTTGAACATCTACTGAATTTGAACTCTTATCTCTAATGAATCCAAAAGATTCCTTTGTACTTCAGACACAACTAATAAGACTAAAAAAAGCACATCCTCTCAAATGGGACATCTAGATTTCATGCTCCTCAAAGGTGATTCTGTTTGCATGTTCCATAATACTTAGTTTTTTTTTCTTTGAATTTTTATTACAATAGCCCTAGCACTTGATTATCATTTTTCCCCAAGTATTAGTCATGCTTTCTTTGCATTAAATTCTCCTAATTCTCCTAAGAGATAAGCATTCTGTAATTCTAATGGAAAGATAAGAATGCCTTACTGGTAAGGATCCTTTAGAGGTTAATAAAATGTGTCGTGGGTTTAAAAAGCTTATTTCCTCACATTTTTGAGAAGATACTACATCTATTTAAGATCTTCATGAAAAAAGAACAGAAACTAACTTTGTAATGTTGGCACTTCCCTCCCCCCCCACCCCCCATCTGTTCTGCTTCTGTTAACAAAGCCAAGTTTGTCTGACTTGATGAAACAGATGGTAACTGTGTGATCTACCACTAGAAGGCATTTTCCACCGCCTCTGCTACATATGACAGGGTTTCAGTTCAGGTGTTGTGGGACTCAAAATCAGGTACCTTGAGAATTTTTAATATTTTTAGTATTTCAGTTCATTGAGTACTTTCTATTTTTGGGGGGCTTAATAGTAATTTAACTTTTTATCTGAACTTTAAAGTCTTACTTGTTAAAGAGCTGTTTTTTCCCCCCACAATGTGTACCTGGTCAAATCTTCAGTTAAAGAATTGTTTGCTTTGCTTGATATGTATTTATTTAAATTTTTTAGGTTTATAAAGTGTATATTTGAACACTTTCTATAAGAGTTGGTTATTTTGTAAAATTTGAAAGTGGTTTAAAATACTATTTTCTTTGGAAACATTTTTTTTTTTTTTTAATAGAGGATTAATGCTTTTGAGTAAAATACTGGGCTTTTTAAGGGCTTGGATAAGAATTTTTGATGAGGGTGATTTTGGCAGGAAGGAAAGCAGTAGGCTACAGAATGTTTCCAGAAGGTTTTCTTCCTCTTGAAATCACTTCCGTGTTCTTAGATTCAATGTTTTGGTTATTTAAGGATTGCCTTCTTGACCTTTTTTCCTTCTTTAAAATGGAATTATCTTTACTTTTTAAATGTGATAATGTATTGTAAAAAACATGCAGAGAAAATGAAAATCCTCTGCCAAATAGTCCTACCTTAAATAAAAAAGTTCACTGTTTTCTATTCAGTATATATTCTTTCAGACTTTTTGTTTCTTTGTAAGCCACATGGAAGTATGTGTGCATATACACACATACTCAAATTAGGTCATATTCTTTAAATTGTCTTTTTCACTTAACGTATAAGATTGCTGTGTCAATGCACAGCAATTCTTTTTAAAGGTGACATTATTTCCCATTATATTAATGAATATGTGTTTTAACTTAACCAGATAACTATTAATGAACATTAAATAGTTCTGTTTTTTCTATTGCTGTTAAATATGAGCATCCTTGTACATAAATCTTGTCCTGTTGTTTCCTTTTTACAATTAACTTTACTGAAATATAGTTAAGATAAGATAAAATGTATATTTTATGTGTACAGTTCAGTGCGTATTGACAGATTTATGTACTTTGTCAAGATTGCTTTTGCTATTCAAGGTCTTTTGTAGTTCCATATATATTTTAGGATTTCTTGTTCTAGTTCTGTGAAAAATACTGTTGGCATTTTGATAAGGATTGCACTGAATCTATAGATTGCTTTGAGTAGTGTAGACATTTTTACAATATTAATTCTTCCAGTCTATGAATACAGTGTTATCTTTCCATTTGTTTATATCTTCTTTAATTTCTTTCATCAGGGTCTTCTAGTTTTCAGTGTATGGTTCTTTCACCTCTTTGGTTAAATACATTCCTAGGAATTTTATTATTTTTGATTCAATAGTAAATGGGATTGTTTTCTTAATTTCTTTTTTACTATTTTGTTATTAGTGTATAGAAATGCATCAGATTTCTCTATATTGATTTTGTATCCTCCAACTTTATGGAATTCATTTAGTAGGTATGATAGTTTTTTGGTGGAATTTTTAGGGTTTTTTATATGTAGTATGTCATTTGCAAATACTAACAGTTATACTTCAAAATGCCTTTTCTTTCCTTTCTCTTGTCTGATTACTATGGCTAGGACTTCCAGTACTGTGGTGAATGATAATGGTGAGAGTGGACATTTTTGTTTTGTTTCTGATCTTAGGAGAAAGGTTTTAGCTTTTTACCATTGAGTTTGATGTTAGCTGTGGGTTTGTTATATATGGCTTTTATAATGTTGAGGTATGTTCACTCTATACTACTTTGTTTAGTTTTTATCAAGAATGGATGTTTGTCAAATGCTTTCTCTGCATCAGTTAAGATGATCTTAGGAACTTTATCCTTAATTTTGTTAATGTAATATGTCATGCTGATTGATTTGCATAAATTGAACCATCCTTGCATCCTGGAATAAATCCTACTTAATTGTGGTGAATTTTAATTTTTTATAAATTTTAATTTATTTTTGAATTGGTTTGCTAAGATTTTGTTGAGGAGTTTTGCATCTACGTTCATAAGGATTATGATGTAACCTATAATTTTTTGGCCAGAATTGTATAACTATTTTATTTTTGTTTTGGTTTTTATTTTTATGTTTATTTTCCTTCCCTTCCCTTCCCTTCCCTTCCCTTCCCTTTCCTTTCGTGTGTGTGTGTGTGTGTGTGTGTGTGTGTGTGTGTGTGTTTTTTGTGTGTGTGTGTGTGTGTGTGTCTTTGTGTCTGGTTGTGGTATTAGGGTAATGCTGGCCTCATAGAATGAATTTAGAAGGATTTCTCCCTCTTCTATTTTTTGGAATACTTTAGAAAGATAGGTATTAACTCTTCTTTAAATATTTGGTAGAATTCACTTGTGAAGCCATCAGGTACTGGACTTTTGTTTATTGGCAGTTTTTGATTACCAGTTCAACTTGATTGCTAGTAATTGGTCTGTTCAGATTTTCTATTTCTTTATGATTCAGTTTTGGGAGATTGATGTTTGTAGGAATTTATCCATTTTTTTCTAAGTTCAGTTTGTTGGCATATAGTTTTCTTTGTCATAATCTGTAATTTTTATGTATTTCTGTGGTATTGGTTGTAATTTCTCTTTCATTTCTGATTTTATGTCCTCTGTGTTTTTTCTTTATTAGTCTGGCTAAAGGCTTAATAAATTTATCTTTTCAAAGCATTAGCTCTTAGTCACATTGATCTTTTCTATTCATTTTTATTCTCTATTTCATTTATTTATACTCTAATTTTTATTATTTCCTTTCTTCTACTCATTTTGGGCTTTGTCCTTTTTCTAGTTTCTTTAGCTGTGAGGTTAGATTGAGATTTGTTTGTTTCTTGAGGTACACTTGTATCTCTCTAAACTTCCCTCTTAGAACTACTTTTGTTGCATTCCACAGATTTTGGACCATTGTTTTTCATTTTCATTTGTCTCCATGTTTTTGTTATTTCTTCTTTGATTTTTTCATTGACTCATTGGTTGTTTAGTAGCATCTTGTTTTGCAAACTTCATGTATTTGTTTTTTTCTTTCAGTTTTTTTTTATTATTATTGATTTCTAGTTCATACTGTTGTAGTTAGAAAAGATGGTTGATATGATTTCAGTCTTCTCAAATTTATTTAAAGACTTATTTTGGCCTAATGTGACCTATCCTGGAGAATGTTCTGTGTGTACTTGAAAAGAATGTATTCTGCTGTTTTGGGGTGGAATGTTCTGTTAAGTCCATCTGGTCTAATGTGTTGTTCAAAGACACTGTTTCCTTATTGATTTTCTTTCTGGATGACCTATCCATTAATGCAAGTGGGGTATTGGGATATTTAAGTTCTGTACTATTTTTGTGTTGCTATAAATTCCTCCATTTATGTCTGTTAATATTTGCCTTATATCTTTAGGTGCTCCTGTATTGGGTGCATAGATATTTACAACTGTTATAGCCTCTTGTTGGAGTGATCTCTTTATTATTATGTAAAGCCCTTTTTTTGTCTTTTTACAGTTTTTGTTTTTAAGTCTGTGTTATCTGATATGAGTGCTACCTCAGCTTTTTTTTTCTCCTCCATTTGCATCGAATATCTTTCATAATCCCTTCACTTTGTCTGTATTGTCTTTAGGTCTGAAATGAGTCTTGTAGGCAGCATATAGATGAGTATTGTTTTTTTGTTTTTAAAATTTTAATTTATTTTTAAAATTCAAGTATAACATACAGTATAATATTAGTTTTCATGTGTACAATATAATGATTTAATAATTCTGTACATTACTCTGTGCTCATCACAGTAACTGTACTCTTAATTCCCATCACCTACTTTACCCATCCACCCCTCCCACCTCCCCTCTGGAAACCACCAGTTCTCTATATTTAAGAGTCTGGTTTTTCGTTTTTTTCCTTTGTACATTTATTTTGTTTCTTAAATTCCACATATGACATCAGCTGTACTGAATAAAAAGCTTTTGCACAGTGAAGGAAATCATCAATCATCAACAAAACAAAACACAATCTACTAAATGGGAGAAGATATTTGCAAATTATATATTTGATAAAAGGTTAGTATATGAAATATATAAAAAACTAGTACAACTCCGCACCAACCCCCCCCCCCCCAATAATACAATTAAAAATGGGCAGAGGACCTGAAGAGACATTTTTCTTTTTTTTTTTTTTTTAACGTTTGTTTATTTTTGAGACAGAGAGAGATCATGAATGGGAGAGGGTCAGAGAGACAGGGAGACACAGAATCCAAAACAGGCTCCAGGATCTGAGCTGTCAGCACAGAGCCCAACCCGGGGTTCAAACTCACCGCGAGATCATGACCTGAGCCGTAGTCGGACGCTCAACCGACTGAGCCACCCAGGTGCCCCTGAATAGACATTTTTCTAAAGAAGACATACAGATGGCCAACAGACAAATGAAAAGTGCTCAACATCACTAGTCATCAGGATGTGCAAATCAAAACCACAATGAGATCACCTCACAATTGTCAGAATGGCTTAAATAAAAAACACAAGAAATAACAAATGTTGACGAGGATGTGGAGAGAAAGGAACCTTGTGCACTGTTAATGGGAATGCAAGCTAGTACAGCCACTATGGAAAAGAGTATGGACGTTTCTCAGAAATTAAAAGAATTACCGTATGATCCAGTAATTCCATTGATGGGTACTTACCCAAAGAAAACAAAACACTAATTTAAAAAGATACATGTATTCCTGTGTTTATTATAGCATTATTTACAGTTAAAGTAATTATTGATAGGTATGTACTTCTTGCCATTTTGTTAATTGTATTCTGGTTTCTTTATAGTTCATCTCTGTTTCTTTCTTGCTCTCTCCCCTGTGATTTTATGGTTTTCTTTAGTGTTAAATTTGGGATTCTTTCTTTATTTTTAGTGTATCTATTGTGCATCTTTGGTTTGTTGTTGCCATGGAGTTTATATATAATACTCTATATAAGTCTGTATTGAGTTAATGTTTGTTTAAGTTCAAACACATTATAAAAGCACTACAGGGGCGCCTGGGTGGCTCAGTCGGTTAAGCGTCCGACCTCGTCTCAGGTCATGATCTCGTGGTTTGTGAGTTCGAGCCGTGCGTCGGGCTCTGTGCTGACAGCTCAGAGCCTGGAGCCTGCTTCAGATTTTGTGTCTCCGTCTCTCTCTGCCCCTTCCCCACTTGTGCTCTGTCTCTCTATCAAAAATAAATAAAAAATGTAAAAAATTTTAAAAAGCACATACATTTTTACTCAAGTTTTATGCATATTGTATCATATTTTACATCTCTTAATTTTGTATATACCTTGACCAACTTTTGTATGTATAATTGATTTCACTACTTTTGTGTTTTAACCTTCCACCAGCTTTGAAAGTGATTGATTTACTCTCGTGACTATATGTTTATTTTTGCTAGTAAAAGTTTTTTCTTTTATAGTTTTCTTCTAGTTATGGCCTTTTCTGTCTACTTAAAAGAGTTCCCTTAATATTTCTTACAAGGCTGGTTCAGAGGTGATGAACTCTTTTTTAATTAACTTTTATTTGTCTGGGAAACTCCTTATCTTTCCTTTAGTTCTGAATGATCACCTTGCCTGGTAGAGTATTCTTGGTTGTAGTATTCTTCATTGTAGAGTGTTCTTAGTTTTTCTTCCTTTCAGCGCTTTGAATATATCCTGCCATTCTCTATTGGTCTGCAAAAGTTTCTGCTGAAATAAGCAGCTGATAACCTTACGGAGCTTCTCTTGTATGTAACCATTTTCTTTGGCTGCTTTTATGATTCTCTATCTTTAATTTTTGCCATTTTCATTGTTGTGCATCTTGGTGTGGACCTCCTTGGGTTCATCTCGTTTGGGGCTTTCTTTGCTTCCTGGGCCTGGATATCTGTTTTCCTTCCCCACGTTAGGGAGGTTTTTAGGTAATATTTCTTCAAATAAATTTTCTATTCTCTTCTCTCTCTTCTTCTTCTAGGATCCTTATCATGTGAATGTTACTATGCTTGATGATATCACAGAGATCCCTTAACCTAGCTTCATTTTTTGACTTTTTTCCTTTATGCTGTTCAGCTTGGATGCTTTCCATTATTGTGTCTTCCAACTAGCTGATTCGTTCTTTATCCTCTAATCTACTGTTGAGTCTCTCTAATGTATTTTTCTTTTCAGTTATTGTGTTTTTCACCTCTGATTGGTTATTTTTTATACTTTCTATCTCTTTGTTGAAGTTCTCAATGAGTTCATTCACTCTTCTCTCAGTTTCTGGTAAGCATCTTTGTGAGCATTACTTTGAACTCTTAATTGGGTGTATTGCTTGTCTCTGTTTTGTTTAGCTCTTTTGCTGTGTAATTTTGTCTTATTCTTTCATTTGGGACGTATTCTTCTGTCTTCTCATTTTCTCTCATTCTCTTGTGTTTGTTTCTTTGTATTAGGTAGGTCAGCTGTATCTCTTGGTCTTGAAAGTGGTGGCCTTGTATATAGAACGGGTCCTGTGGTACTTTGCAGTGCAGTCCCCTCTGGTCACTAGAACCAGGTGCCCTGGGGTTTCCAGGGGCTTCCTGGTGTGGGCTGTGTGTACCCTCCTTTGTGGTTGAGCTATGACCTGTGTGGCTGTGCTAGGGGGTGTACTCATCCTGGGTGTATGCATTGAGCTAGGTGTGGTGGGCTGGGTGCTGCTTTGGAAGTGTGCCTGCTAGGGCTGGCTGGTTGGTTGGGGCAGGTTGTAGGAGTACTCTAGGCAGAGCATGCTGACAGATGGAGTGTCAGGACTGGCTGTGGAAAGCTTCTGGCTATCTAAGATAGGGGAAAGCAAGAAAAAATGGTGCTGGCCAGCACTTTTGTTGACAGAGAATGCTCCTGCAAATCCCTGCCTCTCTGGCACACATTCTAAAATTAGTGTATCTTCTTCACATATATCTTAGGCTGTTTTCATTCTGCTTCTTTTATGCTGTGTCTTGAGCTGAGTTATTTGGCATACTGGCTCTGTAAGGGCAGAAACTCACTCTTCTATAGCCTCTGGCTATCTTAGAGTGAAGCCCAGCTGATTTTTAAAGCCATATATTATGGGGACTCACTTTCTCAGTGCAGGTCTCCAGGGCTGGGGGTGTCTAGTGTGGGGTCTGATCCCCTTGCTCCTCCTGTTTGTGGGTAGCCAGGCCAAGGGTTTGGTTCCCAGTCAAGTCTCTGCCCTTCCTACCCTTTTCAGTGTGATCATCTCTATGGTTAGCTGTGGAAGATCTGTTCTGCCAGTCTTCACGTTGTTTTCAGAGTGAATTGCAGTGCATATTGTTGACCTTGTTGTTTCTGTTAGAGGAGGTAAGGGTCAGGATCCTTGTACTCTACTATCTTTCCTACTTTACATAGCTTTGTAGTAAGTTTTGAAATTGGGTAGTGTAAGTCCTCTAACTTTATTTTTCTTTAAAAATATTTTTGGTGAGCCTCTTCCGATTCTGTGTCTTTCTCTCTCTCTCTCTCTTTCTCTGCCCCTCCCCTGCTTACACTCTCAAATATAAATAAACATTATATTTTTGGTGGTATTATTTCTTTGATGTCATACAAATTTTAGAGGGCAGTCAGTTTCTACCAAAAAGTCTGCTGTGATTTTGGTTATGTTCACATTGTATCTTTATTGATCAGTTTGGGAAGAATTGGATCAGTAACATTTGTTTTCCAGATCCATGAAGATGGTATGTTTCTCTTTTTATTTAAGTCTTCTTTGTCTTATTTTGTATTTTGTAAAGTTTTTAGCATACATGTCTTATACATAATTTAAGTTTATTTTCCTAATGTAAAAGGCATTTAAACAAATTATATTTCCAATGATTGCTAACATGTAGAAAGAAAATTGTTGTTTGACTTTTGATCTTTAGTCTTAAGACCTTGATATTAGGTCTAAGTCTTTTTCTTTCTTTCTTTTTTTTTTTTTTTGTAGATTCCTTAGGGTTTTGTGAAAAAAGACCATTTCACTTCTTCCTTTCTAATCTGTATGTTTTTTTCTATTTTTCTGTGAATATTTTCTATTTTTATGCTATTTCTATTTATTTTTTCCCTTGCTCAACTTATTGAGAGTACTAGGACCAACTTCTAGGAAAAGCATTCAGTCTTTCCCCATTATATATGTCATCAATTGTAGGTTTACTGTAGATGTACTTAATTAGGTTGAGGATATTCCCTTCTGTTCCTTCTATTCCTAGTTTGCAGAACAGCTTTTATTTCCCTCATGAATTAATGTTTATTTTTGTCAGTTTCTTCTTCTGTATATATTAAGATAATTATAGGAGTTGTGTTTTCTTTTTTTAAGATGGTAAATTACAGTGATTGATTTTTTAAAATATTTTTTTAATGTTTATTTATTTTTGACAGAGAGAGTGAGATCGAGTGCGAGCCAGGGAGGGACAGAGAGAGAGGGAGGCACAGAATCCCAAGCAGATTCCAGGCTCTGAGCTGTCAGCACAGAGCCTGATGTGGAGCTTGAACCCACAAACTGTGAGATCATGACCTGAGCTGAAGTCAGATGCTCATCTGACTGAGCCACCCAGGCACCCCAGAGATTGATTTTTATTTTTTATTTATTTTTATTATTTTATTTTTATTTTTTTTTTCAGTATATGAAATTTATTGTCAAATTGGTTTCCATACAACACCCAGTGCTCATCCCAAAAGGTGCCCTCCTCAATACCCATCACCCACCCTCCCCTCCCTCCCACCCCCCCATCAACCCTCAGTTTGTTCTCAGTTTTTAACAGTCTCTTATGCTTTGGCTCTCTCCCACTCTAACCTCTTTTTTTTTTTTTTCTTTCCCCTCCCCCATGGGTTTCTGTTAAGTTTCTCAGGATCCACATAAGAGTGAAACCATATGGTATCTGTCTTTCTCTGTATGGCTTATTTCACTTAGCATCACACTCTCCAGTTCCATCCACGTTGCTACAAAGGGCCATATTTCGTTCTTTCTCATTGTCATGTAGTACTCCATTGTGTATATAAACCACAATTTCTTTATCCATTCATCAGTTGATGGACATTTAGGCTCTTTCCATAATTTGGCTATTGTTGAGAGCGCTGCTATAAACATTGGGGTACAAGTGCCCCTGTGCATCAGTATTCCTGCATCCCTTGGGTAAATTCCTAGCAGTGCTATTGCTGGGTCATAGGGTAGGTCTATTTTTAATTTTTTGAGGAACCTCCACACTGTTTTCCAGAGTGGCTGCACCAGTTTGCATTCCCACCAACAGTGCAAGAGGGTTCCCGTTTCTCCACATCCTCTGTAGCATCTATAGTCTCCTGATTTCTTCATTTTGGCCACTCTGACTGGCATGAGGTGATATCTGAGTGTGGTTTTGATTTGTATTTCCCTGATAAGGAGCGACGTTGAGCATCTTTTCATGGGCCTGTTGGCCATCCGGATGTCTTCTTTAGAGAAGTGTCTATTCATGTTTTCTGCCCATTTCTTCACTGGATTATTTGTTTTTCGGGTGTGGAGTTCGGTGAGCTCTTTATAGATTTTGGATACTAGCCCTTTGTCCGATATGTCATTTGCAAATATCTTTTCCCATTCCGTTGGTTGCCTTTTAGTTTTGTTGGTTGTTTCCTTTGCTGTGCAGAAGCTTTTTATCTTCATAAGGTCCCAGTAATTCATTTTTGCCTTTAATTCCCTTGCCTTTGGGGATGTGTCGAGTAAGAGATTGCTACGGCTGAGGTCAGAGAGGTCTTTTCCTGCTTTCTCCTCTAGGGTTTTGATGGTTTCCTGTCTCACATTCAGGTCCTTTATCCATTTTGAGTTTATTTTTGTGAATGGTGTGAGAAAGTGGTCTAGCTTCAACCTTCTGCATGTTGCTGTCCAGTTCTCCCAGCACCATTTGTTAAAGAGACTTTTTTCCATTGGATGTTCTTTCCTGCTTTGTCAAAGATGAGTTGGCCATACGTTTGTGGGTCTAGTTCTGGGGTTTCTATTCTATTCCATTGGTCTATGTGTCTGTTTTTGTGCCAATACCATGCTGTCTTGATGATGACAGCTTTGTAGTAGAGGCTAAAGTCTGGGATTGTGATACCTCCTGCTTTGGTCTTCTTCTTCAAAATTACTTTGGCTATTCGGGGCCTTTTGTGGTTCCATATGAATTTTAGGATTGCTTGTTCTAGCTTTGAGAAGAATGCTGGTGCAATTTTGATTGGGATTGCATTGAATGTGTAGATAGCTTTGGGTAGTATTGACATTTTGACAATATTTATTCTTCCAATCCATGAGCAAGGAATGTCTTTCCATTTCTTTATATCTTCTTCAATTACCTGCATAAGCTTTCTATAGTTTTCAGCATACAGATCTTTTACATCTTTGGTTAGATTTATTCCTAGGTATTTTATGCTTCTTGGTGCAATTGTGAATGGGATCAGTTTCTTTATTTGTCTTTCTGTTGCTTCATTGTTAGTGTATAAGAATGCAACTGATTTCTGTACATTGATTTTGTATCCTGCAACTTTGCTGAATTCATGTATCAGTTCTAGCAGACTTTTGGTGGAGTCTATTGGATTTTCCATGTATAATATCATGTCATCTGCAAAAAGCGAAAGCTTGACTTCATCTTTGCCAATTTTGATGCCTTTGATTTCCTTTTGTTGTCTGATTGTTGATGCTAGAACTTCCAACACTATGTTAAACAACAGCGGTGAGAGTGGGCATCCCTGTCGTGTTCCTGATCTCAGGGAAAAAGCTCTCAGTTTTTCCCCATTGAGGATGATGTTAGCTGTGGGCTTTTCATAAATGGCTTTTATGATGTTTAAGTATGTTCCTTCTATCCCGACTTTCTCAAGGGTTTTTATTAAGAAAGGTGCTGGATTTTGTTCAAAGGCCTTTTCTGCATCGATTGACAGGATCATATGGTTCTTCTCTTTTCTTTTATTAATGTGATGTATCACGTGGATTGATTTGCGAATGTTGAACCAGCCCTGCATCCCAGGAATGAATCCCACTTGATCATGGTGAATAATTCTTTTTATACGCTGTTCAATTCGATTTGCTAGTATCTTATTGAGAATTTTTGCATCCATATTCATCAGGGATATTGGCCTGTAGTTCTCTTTTTTTACTGGGTCTCTGTCTGGTTTAGGAATCAAAGTAATACTGTCTTCATAGAATGAGTCTGGAAGTTTTCCTTCCCTTTCTATTTCTTGGAATAGCTTGAGAAGGATAGGTATTATCTCTGCTTTAAACGTCTGGTAGAACTCCCCTGGGAAGCCATCTGGTCCTGGACTCTTATTTGTTGGGAGATTTTTGATAACCGATTCAATTTCTTCGCCGGTTATGGGTCTGTTCAAGCTTTCTATTTCCTCCTGATTGAGTTTTGGAAGAGTGTGGGTGTTTAGGAATTTGTCCATTTCTTCCAGATTGTCCAATTTGTTGGCATATAATTTTTCATAGTATTTCCTGATAACTGCTTGTATCTCTGAGGGATTGGTTGTAATCATTCCATTTTCATTCATGATTTTATCTATTTGGGTCATCTCCCTTTTCTTTTTGAGAAGCCTGGCTAGAGGTTTGTCAATTTTGTTTATTTTTTCAAAAAACCAACTCTTGGTTTCGTTGATCTGCTCTACAGTTTTTTTAGATTCTATATTGTTTTTTTCTGCTCTGATCTTTATTATTTCTCTCCTTCTGCTGGGCTTAGGCTGCCTTTGCTGTTCTGCTTCTATTTCCTTTAGGTGTGCTATTAGATTTTGTATTTGGGATTTTTCTTGTTTCTTGAGATAGGCCTGGATTGCAATGTATTTTCCTCTCAGGACTGCCTTCACTGCGTCCCAAAGCGTTTGGATTGTTGTATTTTCATTTTCGTTTGTTTCCATATATTTTTTAATTTCTTCTCTAATTGCCTGGTTGACCCACTCATTCTTTAGTAGGGTGTTCTTTAACCTCCATGCTTTTGGAGGTTTTCCAGACTTTTTCCTGTGGTTGATTTCAAGCTTCATAGCATTGTGGTCTGAAAGTATGCATGGTATAATTTCAATTCTTGTATACTTATGAAGGGCTGTTTTGTGACCCAGTATATGATCTATCTTGGAGAATGTTCCATGTGCACTTGAGAAGAAAGTATATTCTGTTGCTTTGGGATGCAGAGTTCTAAAAATATCTGTCAAGTCCATCTGATCCAATGTGTCATTCAGGGCCCTTGTTTCTTTATTGACCGTGTGTCTAGATGATCTATCCGTTTCTGTAAGTGGAGTGTTAAAGTTCCCTGCAATTACCACATTCTTATCAATAAGGTTGCTTATGTTTATGAGTAATTGTTTTATATATTTGGGGGCTCCGGTATTCGGTGCATAGACATTTATAATTGTTAGCTCTTCCTGATGGATAGACCCTGTAATTATTATATAATGCCCTTCTTCATCTCTTGTTACAGCCTTTAATTTAAAGTCTAGTTTGTCTGATATAAGTATGGCTACTCCAGCTTTCTTTTGGCTTCCAGTAGCATGATAAATAGGTCTCCATCCCCTCACTCTCAATCTAAAGGTGTCCTCAGATCTAAAATGAGTCTCTTGTAGACAGCAAATAGATGGGTCTTGTTTTTTTATCCATTCTGATACCCTGTGTCTTTTGGTTGGCGCATTTAATATATTTACATTCAGTGTTATTATAGAAAGATACGGGTTTAGAGTCATTATGATGTCTGTATGTTTTATTCTTGTAGCGATGTCTCTGGTACTTTGTCTCACAGGATCCTTCCTAGGATCTCATGTAGGACTGGTTTAGTGGTGACAGATTCCTTCAGTTTTTGTTTATATGGGAAGACCTTTATCTCTCCTTTTATTCTAAATGACAGACTTGCTGGATAAAGGATTCTCGGCTGCATATTTTTTCTGTTCAGCACATTGAAGATCTCGTGGCAATCCTTTCTGGCCTGCCAAGTTTCAAAAGAGAGATTAGTCACGAGTCTTATAGGTCTCCCTTTATATGTTAGGGCACGTTTATCCCTTGCTGCTTTCAGAATTTTCTCTTTATCCTTGTATTTTGCCAGTTTCACTATGTTATGTCATGCAGAAGATCGATTCAAGTTAAGTCTGAAGGGAGTTCTCTGTGCCTCTTGGATTTCAATGCCTTTTTCCTTCCCCAGTTCAGGGAAGTTCTCAGCTATTATTTCTTCAAGTACACCTTCAGCACCTTTCCCTCTCTCTTCCTCCTCTGGGATACCAATTATGCGTATATTATTTCTTTTTAGTGTTATCACTTAGTTCTCTAATTTTCCCCTCATACTCCTGGATTTTTTTATCTCTCTTTTTCTCAGCTTCCTCTTTTTCCATAACTTTATCTTCTAGTTCACCTATTCTCTCCTCTGCGTCTTTAATCCGAGCCGTCATCGTTTCGATTTTATTTTGCATTTCGTTTAAAGCGTTTTTCAGCTCCTCCTGGCTGTTCCTGAGTCCCTTGATCTCTGTAGCAAGAGATTCTTTGCTGTCCTCTATACTGTTTTCAAGCCCAGCGATTAATGTTATGACTATTATTCTAAATTCACTTTCTGTTATATTATTTAAATCCTTTTGATCAGTTCATTGGCTGTTGTTATTTCCTGGAGATTCTTTTGAGGGGAATTCTTCCGTTTGGTCATTTTGGATAGTCCCTGGAATGGTGCGGACCTGCAGGGCACTTCCCCTGTGCTGTGGTGTATAACTGGAGTTGGTGGGTGGGACCGTAGTCAGACCTGATGTCTGCCCCCAGCCCACTGCTGGGGCCACAGTCAGACTGGTGTGTGCCTTCTCTTCCCCTCTCCTAGGGGCGGGATTCACTGTGGGGTGGCGTGGCCCATCTGGGCTACTTGCACACTGCCAGGCTTGTGGTGCTGGGGATCTGGCGTATTAGCTGGGGTGGGTAGGCAAGGTGCACGGGGGCAGGAGGGGCAGGCTTAGCTCTCTTCTCCTTTGGTGATCCACTTCAGGAGGGGCCCTGTGGCAGTGGGAGGGAGTCAGACCCGCTGCCAGAGGGGTGGGTCCGCAGAAGCACAGCCTTGGGTGTTTGCGTGGAGCAAGGAAGTTCCCTGGCAGGAACTGGTTCCCTTTGGGATTTTGGCTAGGGGATGGGCGAGGGAGATGGCGCTGGCGAGCACCTTTGTTACCCGCCAAACTGAGCTCTGTCGTCCCGGGGCTCAGCAACCCTCCCTCCCTTTATCCTCCAGCCTTCCCGCTTTCCGAGCAGAGCTGTTAACTTATGACCTCCCAGATGCTAAGTCCCGCTTGCTGTGGGAACACACTCCGTCCGGCCCCTCCCCTTTTGCCAGTCAGACTCGGGGGCTCTGCTTGCCCGGCAGGCTGCCCCTCCGCCCTGGCTCCCTCCCGCCAGTCCGTGGAGCGCGCACCGCCTCGCTGCCCTTCCTACCCTCTTCCGTGGGCTTCTCGTCTGCGCTTGGCTCCGGAGACTCCATTCTGCTAGTCTTCTGGTGGTTTTCTGGGTTAGTTAGGCAGGTGTAGGTGGAATCTAAGTGATCAGCAGGACGCCGGTGAGCCCAGTGTCCTCCTACGCCGCCATCTTCCAAAATTGATTTTTAAATGTTAAATTCACTTTGCTCAGATAAACACTTGATAATGATTTTTGTTTTTAATATATTGCTGGATTGGGCTTGCTATATTCATGAAAGATAGTTCCTTAAAGTTGTCTTATGTCTTTGGTTTTGGTATCTGGGTAATAATACTGGTTTTATACTGTGAGACCTTTTTCTCAATTTTATGCAACAATTTATGTAGAACTGGTGCTATTTATTCTCTAAATTTGGTAAAATTCATCAATGGGCCTAGAGTTTTGGTTGTAGTTTTAGGGTTTTTCTTTTGTTTCTGTTTTTGTTTTGGTGAAAGGTTCCAAATTTTGAATTAAACAATTTTAATTGATCCAGAGCTGTAGAGCTATTCAGGTTTTATGTTTCTTTGTTCATTTTTGAAATTGTCATTCAAAAAATTTGTCCATTTAGACTAAATTGTTGGATTTATTTGGAAAAATTGTTCATAGTATTCGCTCATTATTCTTTTAATTTTTATAAGATCTGTAATCATGTCCCTCCTTTCATGATTGATAATGGTAATTTGTGTTTTTCTCTAAACATTTTTGATCACTCTAAATAGATTATTATCAGTTTTATTGATATTTTCAAAAAGTAGCTTTGGGTTCATTGATTTCACTAGCTTTTCTTTGTATTTAATTTCATTGATTTCCATTTTTTCTTACAATTACATTTATTTACTCGGGGTCCACTTTGTTCTTCTTTACATGATGCTTCAAGTAGAAGCTTAGACCATTGATTTGGGACCTTTCTCCTTTTCTGATATAAGCATTTAAAACAGTACATTTCCTTTTAAGCACTAATGTAGCTGCATCCCCCAAATTTTGATATTTTGCTATCCTTTTCATTCAGTTCAACATATTTAAAAAATTTCTTTGTAATTTAAAAGTGTTTTGTTTAGTTTTCAGATATTTGGAAATTTTCTGGCTATCTTTCTGTTAATGATTTCTGATTCACTTTTTTGTGGTTTTAGTTTTAGGCAGTAATAGATGACAGTGGGGCTGCTCAATTTGAGTGAGGGCATGCTGGTGGGATGGGAGAAAGGGGCCACCTACTCATGGAGGCGCTCTGC
Organism: Panthera onca; assembly: GCF_046562875.1. Taxonomy (NCBI): domain Eukaryota; kingdom Metazoa; phylum Chordata; class Mammalia; order Carnivora; family Felidae; genus Panthera; species Panthera onca. Next base: position 52,540,769 of record NC_138344.1, read on the forward strand.
CTTTTATGAATCCTGAGGGGGCTCTGAGGTGTCTCTGTGTTTGTTATGGTATGTGGCCTAAAACCACTGCTATAGATTATGTAGTACATTTGATCAGGTGAAAATGATGCTAAGTTGACAAAAGTACTTGGAGGAAAGCAACGAACGAGTACATTGTTAAGTGCTTGTCTCAGACTAAGCACTTAATGAGATTTGCTGTATCATTCAAATACTCAAATAAATGATACCTCAGTAGAAATATACAGGGGTGCCTGGGTGGCTCAGTCAGTTAAGTGTCCGACTTCAGCTCAGGTCGTGATCTCGCGGTTTGTGACTTTGAGCCCCATGTTGTGCTCTGTGCTGACAGCTCGGAGCCTGGAGCCTGTTTCAGATTCTGTGTCTCCCTCTTTCTCTGCCCCTCCCCTCCTCACACTCTGTCTCTCTCTCTCTCTCTCTCAAAAATAAATAAAAATAAAAAATAAAATAAAATAAAAGAAATCTACATTATGCAGTATAAATTGAAAATGAGTACCAAGATGGTAAAAAACCAGAAATGTTTGTCTAGTCCAGGTGATAGTATTTAGACCTGTGCACACGTTCCAGGAATACATAATTTCATTGTTTCTTAGGGTGAGATTTTTGCATGAATTATATATCATTTTATTATTTCCCTTAAGGCTCTATTCACTATTGAGGATAAAGCAGTATAAAGCAAATAGTTTCTGTTAAATAAGAAAATTTTTTGGGCCTTTAACAAAATTCTTAGAGCTAAGTAAAATGGTAAAGTTAGTGCCTATTGTTACGCTTGTAAATATATTATTAAGTGGGCATAGAGGTGATTCCTAAATGCCTTCACTTCGTTTAGAGTGGGGATCAGAAAATTGTGGTATTTACATTTTTAAAGAGTTGTAAGAAAAAAAAAAAGAATCTGTATTAGAGGTTGTGTAGTCTGCAAAGCTTACTGTCTGGCCCAAGGGAAGGTTGCTGATTCCTAACTTAGAGTCTAAGAAGCAGTTCTTATTTATTTATTTATTTATTTATTTATTTAAAATGTTTTTTATTTATTTTTGAGACAGAGAGAGACAGCATGAGCAGGGGAGGGGCAGAGAGAGAGGGAGACACAGAATCTGAAGCAGGCTCCAAGCTGTCAGCACAGAGCCAGATGTGGGGCTCGAACCCACAGACTGTGAGATCATGACCTGAGCTGAAGTCAGACGCTCAACCGACTGAGCCACCCAGGCACCCCAAAGCAGTTCATATTTAAAAAGGATTGGTTTTGCCCTTACAGATCTCTTCAAAAAGGAAAGGATGATAACAGTGACTGATGACATGGCATCGTTCTTATCCTTTCTTATCTTATCCAAGGGCATCTGGTTTCAGAATCTTCTCTACTGTGACTCCTGAATATTTAAATGAGGGAATTTGGCTTCAGTCTCTATTTGAAAACCACCCTTATGCAGAGGAGATTGATAATGAGCAAACTGCCCATTTATTTTTCAAGAGAAGTATTCTTTAGAGTAATCATTTTACATTTGAGTTTGCACTATATAAAGGTTACATGTTAATTTTTATACGTAGCTTAATTCTTAAAGTTTCTTCAGATCACTTATGTTTTGAGTTTTATATACTCAGATTAATTTTATATTGACGTATATATTTTTGCAGGATGATTGTCTTTTGAAAGTGTGGTATCCTATGACTGGCTGGAAATCCTCAATTATACCTCAGGATCATCATGAGGTGAAAAGGAGACAGGCGTCTACCCAGTTTTCCTTTGTTTATTTGGCACACCCTCGAGCTGTGTCAGGTTTTTCATGGCGTAAAACTAGCAAGTATATGCCCAGGTTAGACAAATGCGTTACCTATAACTTTGGTTTGTTTGCTTATGTATTTGTAAAAATAATGAAAACAAAGGTCTTTTTACTGCACTGACTGGTGAAATTGAAGAGCATAGGCTCTGGGTGTTAACTGCCTGAATTCAAATCCTGTTGTTGTTATTTGCTTTGTGAGCTTTTGCCTAAATTTCTTAAGCTCTCTATACCTCACTTTTCTTCTCTGTAGGTAATAGTACCTAACTCAGAGAGTGGTAGTGAGACTCAATGTGTTAGTGTATGTAAATATTGATTGAAAGTGTTTGCACGTAGTATGTGCTTAGGCAGTGTTAGCTGATATTGTTAGTGGTAGCAGCAGTAGTAAAAGATTCCAGGAAGGAAATGTTTGCAGGTAACAGAAAAGCACACTTTGAAGAAAAATAAAACATGGTAGTAAACAGTCAGTAATACACATGGTAGGAAAGCATATCATACACAGTGAATAAAATATCTAGGTTTTTCTTAGGGCCATGTACAGAGCCTTCTCAAAGAATTTAATATTATAAATTTTTGTCACTATTCAGCATCTCTGAAAGGTATTTAGAAAATTAAACAAACTGTAGAACAGCTCATACAAATGATTCCTGTATCATATATATAGTTATAAAACAACTTGCTTAGAAATCTGTATTTATATTTGAAGGAAGGTTATTTCATCTGTGAACTGTTTACACCTGATGGGAAATATAGCACACATTATAGAGGTGTTCAGTGAATGGAGAATTCATACATTTTTTAAAAAATGTTTATTTTTGAGAGAGAGAGAGAGAGAGCGAGCATGAACAGGGGCAAGTCAGAGAGAGCAGGAGACACAGAATCTGAAGCAGGCTTCAGGCTCTGAGCAGTCAGCACGGAGCCCATTGCGAGGCTCGAACTGAAACTGTGAGATCATGACCTGATTTGAAGTTGGATGCTTAACTGACTGAGTCACCCAAGTGCCCCAAGAGAATTCGTACATTTTTGAAATCTAAATAAAAAGTTTATTCTGCTTATTTGCATCTATTGAAAACATTTGCAAAATACTTCCTTTGAGTCAGATTCTGTGTAAGCATGTTTTTTTTAAAGGGAGAGTGATTTTTTGTTATTTTATAATGAACAGTTAAGTCACTTTAGCTGCTTGATGCTGTAACATTTTTGGTTATTTTAACTTAATGGAAGTTGATTTATAGTTTGAAATTGTTATTATCCTTGAAGTTTTATTTTGAAGATGCTCATTTGTTACCTGTTTATAATCTTTCAGATGGTAAGGATGATACAAGATGATATAAGTACTCCCATAAGCCATACAGTTTAATTACAGTTAATGATGTTTTAATATGGTCATTCTGTAATTTTCAATGATTAGGTTTTCTCTTGCTGTTTGTTTGTTTAGAAGATATTAATATTTCTGCAGAGCTCAGTTGTCAAGCAGCATGTGTATAATTGGGCATCAACATCTGTTTCCTTTGTCAAGACTGTTTCCTAGTTTTTATGGTGTTCACATTCACAGTGTACTGTGTATGATTTCAAGCTCTTTGACCACTCTTGCTCCATACACTGTAATTTCTAAGCAATTGGAAGCATACTATACTGTCATTTAGCTTAGCTGTTCAAGACATGATTTTATTGAGTTACGGTGTCAGGGATAGCTAGGTTCTTTGTATTTTATGGTAACTGATTGCAGCCCTATATTCAGCCTTCCACCTTGCAGGTATGAACAGGTAATAAATGGGATTGGGTAAGACTGTGAAATAGCCTGTGTAAATCCATTACCATTACTGGAAAAATAACTACTCTTGGTGCACTGATGCTATTTTTATTTGTGAAGAACCAAATATTAATAGCATTTAATCAGTGGCGCTGATTTTGTTTCTTTCTCTTTGTCATTAGAGGTTCTGTCTGTAATGTGTTATTAACTTCATGCCATGATGGTGTCTGCCGACTCTGGGCAGAAACCTTATTACCAGAAGATTGTCTTTTGGGTGAGCAGATTTGTGAGACTACCACTTCTAGTGTTGCCAGCAACCTCACTCATGCTGGAAGACACAAAGACAGAATTCAGCATGCTCTTGAGGTACTGTATTATTTAAAATGGTAAATAAATTTTGACGTTATGTGAGTTTAATGGGAATTTATAAGCTAAAATGAAGATAGTGCACATGGTACATGTAATGATGAAATTAATAATAAGTAATTCTCACTAATTTGTTTTATGCTTGTAAGACTGCTCATTTTATGCCACTTAAAAGCCCAACACAATAGTAATGATCTTAAACATGTAGTCCAGGTGAATAGTATAATTTTAATTTTTTCATTTTGCATGTCACATATGAAAATCTATTGGGATAAGCAGTTTTGATTAGTAAAATGCATAAAGATCTCTGAAATTAGTTGTAATTAAAAAATGTTTTGCTTTTGTTTATGAGGATTAAAATTTACTTTTGTGTTATAATTAAAAATGCCTATTTTGATTCTTAAGAATAAAGATGGTGAGATATTAAACACAAGTCAACTTTTGTATAATTGCTTTATAATTTTTATGGCTTAATATTAGGAAAGTGAAATAATTTTTCTAATTTTTAAATGCAACATATATGAAATAAAAGTGCTTCCTATAAAATTAGATTATTTGTAATATAAACTTTGTGTCCATTATGACTAGGAAAAAAAATGAGATAAACACATTTTTGAAAATTACCAGAAATTTATTAAAACAAACCTCGATTATTAACATTTTCTTACTTTTTCCATGTGACTTTTTACTATAGAAAGAATATGTGTTATTTTAAAATTAGAGAAAATGTGGAATTTATAATCCAGTTACTCCAGTTATGTGTGTATGTGTATTTTTTTTGTATTTACAAGATTGAGATAATATTATACACTAAGGTTTTATAACTTGCTTTTTTATAGTTAATGTGTTATAAGCATCTCTCTACATTACTAATTATGTTTTTACATTTTGTATTTACATGAACAGTTTCATGGTTGTGTAGCCAAAATGCTTTGCTGTTTTAGCAAGCAGAAATATTTTCTGGGGTTTGATAGACTGAGGATGTGCTTCTTAAAAGTTTAATATAAAGTAGGCTTCTTCTGATACTATCTGTGATTGGGCAGTATTTATACATTTTTTTCTTCCACAATTCAAAACATAAATGAAATTAAAAGGTCAGAACAGTTAAAGTTGTATTTTGTTTTAATATTTATTGAAATTTAACAAGACAAAGTACTTAATTTATTGCATGTTTGTGGTCATTTATATATACCTATGTAACATTTTATCTTTAAATTACAGATGAACTTTTGGAGCCTAAGTGCTTTGAGACATCTTTGTATCTACCTCCATGTTACCTTATATATTGCTTTTCAGGTGTTAAATTGAATTACTAATTGCTACATAAAATAAAAGCAAAAATATAAACATATGTAATGAGTAATTTGACAAATTTTTGCAACCTTTTAGTAATGTTATTAATAGTTAAAAATTGTTTTTAACAGAAAAAGCTTAATTGTCTGATCCATAAGCTTACCTTGCTTTCTGACCTCCTTTCATATGAAACTCCTAATTGCAAGGTCTATATAATTCTTTATATACTTAAATTATACATTTTGTTCCTAGGAGAAAATAATCAACCAGCCTTGCCAATATAATTTAAAATAATAAGATAGAGGACACACCATAGACCTGATACTGTTTTTCATATGAAAAGGGGTAAAGGTTGTGGAAATTGAAAGGAAGGACCAGATATATTACTTTAATTCAGAAAGAATTGAGAGGACACCACATTTTGTTTAACTGTGTAGAACAAAGGAATAGAATTGGAAATTATTGTAAATCATGGTATTGGGGTTTGGGTAAGTGATAGGATAAGGAAGTACTATGAATTGGGGTTATGGTGTAGAGATCTTTTCTTTTTAAAAAAGTTCAGGGGCACCTGGGAGGCTTATTCAGTTAAGCGTCTGACTCTTGATTTCGGTTCAGGTCATGATACTGTGGTTCATGGGTTTGAGCCCCATATGAGGCTCTGCACAGGGAGGAGCCTGCTTGGGATTCTGTCTGTCTGTCTCTCTCTCTCTGCCCCTCCTCTGTTTGCACTCTCTCTCTCAAAATAAATAAAAATAAATTTTATTTTTTAAAAATATTTTATTTATTTTTAAAAGAGAGAGTGCGAGTGGGGGAGGGGCAGAGAGAGGGAGACAGAATCTGAAGCAGGCTTCAGGCTCTGAGCTGTCAGCACAGAGCCTGATGTGGGGTTTGAACTCAAGAACTGTGAGATCATCACCTGAGCCAAAGTCTGATGCTTAACCTACTGAGCCACTTAGGTGCCCCTAAAAATAAACTTTAAAAAATAAAGTAAAATAAAATAGTTCAGATGATTGAGGATGCTAGTGGAGAATTTTTATCATATAGATACACCTCAATTTAAACAAATCCCATAGGTCAACACTTTTTGTGAGATATTTCCTGGCTACACCTACCTAAGTAAATTCTCCTTATTCTGTATTTTTGTACTCTATTTTTTTTTTTTTCTTTATAATAGGATTGTATATGATTTGCCTGTAACCATGTACTTGTAAGTGAGAATTTTAGGGAGAAATACTTTTCTTCCTGATAGGAAGATTCAGAATTTTTTTTGTTTTGTTTTGACTAGTAAATTTTATCTCAGTAGTGGGATATCCTGAAAACCCTAGACTTGGGACTCCTAATCTTTTCTCTTTAAAAAATGTTTACTTATTTATTTTGAGAGAAGAGAGCATGTGTGCTAGCAGAGGGAGGGAAAGAGGGAGAGGGAAACAGAGAATCCCAAGTAGGCTGTGTGCTGTCATTGTGGAGCCCGGTGCAGGGCTTGATCCCATGAACCATGAGATCATGACATTAGCCGAAATCACTAGTCAGCTGCTTAACTGAGCCACCCATGCACCCTGGGACTCCTGATCTTAATAGAAATTCCTATAGATAGGGGCGCCTGGGTGGCTCAGTCGGTTGAGCGACCAACTTTGGCTCAGGTCATGATCTCATGGTTCGTGAGTTTGAGCCCCACATCGGGCTCTGTGCTGACAGCTCAGAACCTGGAGCCTGCTTCTGATTCTGTGTCTCCCTCTCTCTCTGCCCCTAACCCACTTTCATTCTGTCTCTGTCTTTCTCAAAAATAAATAAACACTAAAAAAAATTAAAAAAAAAAGAAATTTCTATAGATAATGAGTATTTTTGCCTTGTACTCTTGTATTCTGCCTTGTACTATAATATTTGCAAAAACTGGGGTGAATATATTAGAATTTTTCAGTTGAAGTTAAGAAAGTTTCCTTTAAAGTGTTCAGATTTTACAGAGAGGAAAATTATAAAATCCTTAATAATCAAAAATACTTTGATCAGCATTTATTAGACTTTTCAGAGTTGGATTTAGCAATTATTTTTCTATTTTAGACAATACACCATTTGAAAAATTTAAGAAAAGGACAGAGGAGGTCTTCTGTTCTTGTAACTCACACAGAATTAATGCCTGACCAGATGGCAACACATGAAGTTCAGAGACACATTTCCCACCATGCAAATGCACTGTGTCATTTCCACATTGCAGCAAGCATCAATCCTGCCACAGGTAAGTAATAGTAAAGCTTTATTTCCTATAAATATGCTGAAATGAGATAAATAAATAGAAAAGTGAGACTACTTTTAGAACTCCCATATTTTATGTTAATACTCCATGTTTCCTTTAAAAATACTTCTTAATTCATTAGGAAGATAATATAAAGTGCCATTTCTTAAATTGAGACTAAGTGATTCTTAGGAAACAACTTCAAATAAGTATTTTTGGGACACCTCTGTTTGTCTAGTATATAGCAAGGGTTCTACATAAATTCGAGCTTTAGTTGAACCTGGGAGCACAAGTGGTAGCAGTGTAATTGGAGTGATTTCCCTGCTTTTTATATTTTCACTATTAATCTTCTCAACTCTTCTTTGTAACTTAATCTAAATATATTTTTTACATAGTTTTCTTTATATTTCAGCGTATCTTGTTTTCTGCTCCCATAGACTTTCTTCTCCTACACTAAGGAAAGATATTTTTTCTTCTAACCTCGGTATTTTCTTTTTGCCCATTTCCTGCTATGAGGTTGAGAAGTGTTTTTGAGGCAAGTTGTGTTGGCCAAAGCATGTTTGAAAACTTCTATTTAAGGGCATTATTTTCTTTGTGCATGAAAATCATATGAGAAGGCCCATAGATAATTTCATATTACATTGCTGGTAGAACTAACTACATTTGTATAAAGTTACATATTTTATTGGAATGGAAATCGATATATTGCTTCAGAGTGCAGAATTTATTTTTTAAAAGTTTTTTTTTAATGTTTATTTTTGAGAGAGAGAGACAGAGCGTGAACAGGGGAGGGGCAGAGAGAGAGAGGAATACACAGAATCTGAGGCTCCAGGCTCTGAGCTGTCAGCACAGAGCACGACACGGGCCTCAAACCCATGGACAGTAAGATCATGGAAGTCAGACACTTAACGTTTAACTGCCTGAACCACCCAGGCGCCCTAGAGGAGTTTAAATGTCTGGTTATATAGACATGATATTTAGTAAACACAGTTCCAAAAAAGGTGATCTTTAGGACCCTCCCCCCCACATTTTAACAGTGGCTCTGCATATGTGCTGTCCAGTACAGTAGCCACTAGCCATGTGTAGCTCTTTAAGCACTTGAATTATGGCTAGCCCATATTTAGAGTTATGCTGTAAAATACATACTGGATTTCTAAGACTTAGTACAATAAAAGAATGTAAAATCTTTATTTCATATTGATTACCTGTTGAAATGATAATATTTTATGTATATTGGGTGAAATAAAATATTAAAATTGTTTATTTCTTTTACCTTTTATAATGCAGTTACTAAAATAAAAATTACCTATGTGCCTTGCATTTGTGGTTTGCATTATTTCTCTTGGATAGTGTTTTGCTAGCTGGTTAAACATTATTTTGCTTACTGATCTCACATCTTAATTGTATTCTAAGATCATCTTTATAATATTAACTTATTTTCAGAATGTTACTGGTTTTAGATATTTGTAAATTTTTAACCTTTTTAAAGGAAACTTATCTTGAATTATTGACTGTAGGGGCACCTGGGTGGCTCAGTTGGTTAAGCGGCCGACTTCAGCTCAGGTCTGATCTCACTGTTTGTGAGTTCAAGCCCTGCGTTGGGCTCTGTGCTGACAGCTTGGAGCCTGGAGCCCACTTTGGATTCTGCGTCTCCCTCTCTGTCTGACTGTCCCCCATTCGCACTCTGTCTCTCTCTCTCTCTCAAAAATAAACATTGAAAAATTTTTTTTGAATCATTGACTGTGATGAAGATCTGACTTCAAATAGAATGCAATTAGTGATGGTATGCAGTAAATTCAACACACATTAGAAAGGATGACTTTTTAACTGTATATACTACCCTAATCAAATGGAATAGGATCACAGAATTGTTCCCTGTGAATAGGTATTCTCTCACATTATTTGAGTGTAGGTACTGGATATGTTCTTGTAGCCCTTGGACCTTGTCTTTCAGCATCTTTATTAAATACTCTTCACCTTTTATCTAGTTTTATCCATTTTTACTTAGTACATACTCTTTTAAAAATCATTTTGTTAAAGTATTTAACACCATGCATTTACAGGTACTGTATGTAAATATAACACTTAGTTTCACCAAATTGATTACTAAATGCAAATAATTTTGTATTGTAGGACTCTTCCCCTTCTTCACCTTTCTTCATGATACTTTTTTTTTTTTATTTTAAGTGTGTTTATTTTGAGAGAGAGAGAGAGCGCTAGTGGGAGCAAGTGAGGGACAGAGAGAGATGGGGAGAGAGAGAATCCCGAGCCAGCTCCACGCTTTCAGTGCAAAGCCCAACCTGGGGCTCGATCCCACAAACCTTCAGATCATGACCTAAGCTGAAATCAAGGTCAGATGCTCAACTAACTGACTGAGCCACCCAGGCGCCCTTCGGGAAACTTTGAATTTATGTTAAGGCTGAAAGCATAGTTCAGTGAATACCCATATACCCCATTAATATCTTGTATGGTTTTACTCTCCCCTTCTGCTATGGATGTATATCTTTGCTTCCTCTTCCCTAATTTTTGGCTGAGCCATTTGAAAGTAAAGTTGTCACTGTTGTTATTCTTTATGCCCTAAATATTTTATGACATTACCTAAATGTTTCAAATGTGTCTTCTAATAGAGCACAATAGCTTGCAATAGGTGGCAGTGTTTTTTGGTTTTAATAGATTTTTCTCCATTACTGCAATACTGTTATTACATGTAAGGAACATGGATAAGATTATATTTAATATATAGTTCATATTAAGGTATAGATTATTATTTTATGCATTTGATTGTCATTTCTTTTAAATTCTATAGTTCCTCTCAGTTGTCAAAAAACATCTCTTCTGTCACAAAGAAGTTATCTCTGTTATCTTTCATAGCATCTTGCAGTCTGAATATTTATGTTAAGGTTTAGGTGAAACATTTTTAGCAAGAAAACTACATAGGTACATAGGGGATGTGTTGTTTTATAGTATTCTAAATGTAAAAGTCCTGTTTTATATGATTTATTTCATTTTTATCAGAAGACCAGGACTGTCATCCAGGAATTAGAAAAATAGAACAACCCGAAACTTTCTTTAACATTGGTATTTATTAACAGGACTCTACCAGAATATCCTGTGCATTTTTACTTTTATTTTTGTTTTTAAATTTAAATTTAATTTAATTTTCTTAGAGCATGGCGGGGGAGAAGGGCAGAGGAAGAGAGTGAATCTTTAAAAAAAAATTTTTTTTAATGTTTATTTATTTTTGACAGAGAGAGAGAGAGAGCAGGAGAGGGGCACAGGGAGACACAGACACAGAATCTGAAGCAGGATCCAGGCTCTGAGCTGTCAGCACAGAGCCTGATGGAAGGCTCAAACTCAGGAACTGAGAGATCATGGTCTGAACTCAAGTCGGATGCTTAACTGACTGAGCCACCCAGGCGTCCTGAGAGAGAATAAATCTTAAGCGGGCTCCATGTTCAGCATGGAGCCTGACGTGGGGCTCGATCCCACCACCCTGGGGATCATGACCCTGGGATAATGACCTTAGCTGAAATCAAGAGTTCAACGCTCAACACACTGAGCCACCCAGGTGCCCCACCCTGTGGATTGTTAGACTTTCATGTCTTTATAGGGGACAGTGTTTTGTGGGGGTTTTTTTTTGTCGTTTTTGTTTGTTTTGCTTTTTATAGAATCAGTTATTTGCAATATGAATTGGGATTAAGGAGATTAATTTTTTAAGTTATACTATTTTACATGAACTAATCTATATTGTGAACTTCAGTTACTCCAAATAGAGGAAGCCTGCTGTACTTAGAAATTTGCTTGTCTTCCTTTTTTCTTCAGCATTATATTCTTCCAACTTTTTAGTTTCAAACATTTAGAAAAGTTGGAAGAATAGTACAGTGAATACTCATGTATTCTACATAGAACAATAACAGCTAATATTTTGCCCCAGTTGCTTTATTCTCTCAGTATATATATGTCAGAGGGGGGTGACATATTGAGTGAAATTTTTCCTTAATCTTTTCGAAGTGAATTATGGCACATCACTCTTACATACTTCAGAAAGTATCTCCTAATAATAAGGAAATTCTCTCACATGATTACAGTGTCATTACTATGCCTAAGAAAATTAGAAGTAATTCCATAATTTTTAATACCCAGTTCATATTTAAATTTAAATTTCTTTAGGGTTTTCTGGGTGGCTCAGTTGGTTAAGCGTCCCACCCTTGATTTTGGCCCATGTCATGATCTCATGGTTTGTTAGTTTGAGTCCCACGTCGGGCTCTGTGCTGACAGTGTGGAGCCTGCTTGGGATTCTCTCTCTCTCTCTCTCTCTCTCTCTCTCTCTCTCTGCTGTTATCCCACTCACATGTGAGCTCTATTTTTCTCTCAAAATAAATAAATAAACATTAAATAAATAAATTTAAATTCTCAGTTATTTCAGAAATGTCTTTTATGGCTGCTTTTCTGTTTTATTTTTTTGTTCCTCCATCCTGAAACCAGGATTTAATAAAGGTTCATGCATTTGGTATATTTGATTTTTAAGTTAGTAATTTAATTCCATTAGTAATTTAAGTCTATGCCATTAATTCTTAGCATTTACATTTACCATTAAATTCAATTAAAGTTTTTACAAATCCTACTAGAGTTGACTTGTTTAGCAGCTTTTCAGTATAAGTATAGAACAGTCTTTATTAGTACTTGGTAATCTTTTTACAGACATTAAAAATTCATGATGAAATCCTACCTTTTTTCCCCACAGATATTCCAAATGTCTTGGTTGGCACTGTATTTAACATTGATGATGGAAATGGGGGCTTTGTGGTTCATTGGTTAAACAACAAGGAGTTTCATTTTACATCATCTACTGAAGTATTTATGCAGCAATTACGAAAACTTTCTGAGAAGCAGGTAGATCATGAAAGTGACGAAGGAGATAGAGAAGATGAGGAACGTTCACAGGAGGAAAGAGAGAGGGGTTTGCATATGAAACTAGACCATGGTTAGTATTCCATCTTCAGATTTTTCTTTTTGGCAAGTTAACAGCTTTGTGTGATACCACTTTTAGCTTATAATCCTTCCTTCCTGCTCTTCTTTTTTTACTTTTCTGTTCATTCCATTAATATTTACTGACTATCTGCTATCTAGCTCTGTATGCTTTGCTATACATATATTGCTTTGAGTAATGTAAACCGTTGGAAGCCATTTTCTTTTTTGGGGAACATGTTTTGCTAATGGTAATAATGATGGTATGAATGAAAATTTGATTTCTTTAAAAGTAAGAAATAATAGTAAATTTCAGTTAAGACTAGAAAATGTTTTCCTTCTTTGTTTTTTTCTACCCCTGCCTCCCCCAGCCATAAACTGGAAAAAGAAGTTTCTAAAGATAGTTTGCTATGTTATACACAGCATACATAGTCGAGTATGTAGATGAATTTTTATAGTATTATTAGTATATGCTGATAAATTAGTGTTTTCTGATAAATTTATTTTCTGATTCAGAATTATCCCTGGATAGAGAATCTGAGGCAGGTACAGGATCATCAGAACATGAAGATGGAGAAAGAGAGGGAAGTCCTAGAACCTTTTCACGACCCAGTGTACCAATGCCACTGCCCACGGTCCTGCTTGATCGGAAGATTGAAATGCTGCTAACTGAATGGAATAAGAATCCTGACATGCTTTTTACTATACACCCTGTAGATGGTACCTTCCTAGTGTGGCATGTAAAGTATTTGGATGAATATAATCCTGGAATATTTAGACAAGTCCAGGTATATTTTACTGATGAAGCAATTATTACATTTCTTAAAAATAAAGATACTATTCAGATGAACCATCTTTTCAGAAATACTCAAAAGATTTGTTTTGAGAAGCAACTGAGAAGAGAATACTTGTTCTTGTCACCAAGGGGGGGATCAATGACCACAAATTTAATAAACCTGGTTAATTCAAAGTAAAGCGAATTGGGCTTTGAAATGTCATATGGACTATTTGAATATATATGTGTTGGGGTTTTTTTCCCCCTAGGATTTCACAATGTTTTGAATAAACTTAAGAAACTACCCTAAAAATGTGACTCAGGATGAGCGCCCCTCCCCCCAGTTTTATTAACTAAATCTAGCTACCTTTTTCTGTTATCTTCCTGAACTTCATTTCTATTTAGAGTTGTGGTTGTGGTCATTCAGCTGTACAAGCAAGGCACTTGAACTTTTTTTCTTCAAGCTTCTCTTAGGCTGTGAATAGAGATATGATATTACATAAATAGAGGCAAGGCATTAGACCATAAAGAGGTTGAAAATGATAGTTTTTGCTAGGAAACTGAGATTTGACATTTTGAAAATGGAAGTATTTTTGGAAGACTTTTTGAGAGGCGTAAAACTACTTACATTGAATCATATTATTGTGTTTTTCAGGTTTCTTTCTCTTCTCGGATTCCTGTAGCATTTCCGTCTGGTGATGCAAGCTCTCTTAGTAAAAATATCATGATGTATGCCTGTATAAATGCTACAAAAGATCCTCCCCACACCCTGTTACACCACGAGATGATGGCTGTAGGCCGTCCTCATGGATCACAACCATACTCTAGATCACACAGTACAAATATGAACATTTTAGCTCCCACAGTAATGATGGTCTCTAAACACATAGATGGTTCTTTAAATCAATGGGCAGTCACTTTTGCAGATAAGTCTGCCTTTACCACTGTTCTGACTGTATCTCACAAATTTAGATACTGTGGCCATCGATTTCACCTCAATGACTTGGCATGTCATTCAGTTTTGCCGTTGTTACTGACATCTTCACATCATAATGCTCTGCTGACTCCTGAGTTGGACTGTCAGTGGGACTCAGACAATAAGTTAAGTAGACTAATGGATCCCATAAGACATATAAAAGGTTCCTCAAAACAACCTCTTAGAAATGCAGCGACGCGTACATTTCATGACCCAAATGCAATATATAGTGAACTTATTCTGTGGCGTGTAGACCCAATAGGACCTTTGTCCTACACTGGAGGAGTATCAGAATTGGCTCGAATTAACTCTTTACATACATCAGCCTTCTCTAATGTTGCTTGGCTTCCGACTCTTATTCCCAGCTATTGTCTTGGTAAGTGTTCATTTTAATTGTGAAATTAATAAGAGCTTTTAAACTTATTTTTAATACATAAAATGATTTACATTTGTCATTAGTAGAAGGATTTTTAGAACTTATGTTTAGAATTTCCAGAAGTTTGTTCAAAAATTTGTTTTTAATTTTTTCCCCTCTCATCACCTATTTTCTATTGAATTCTTTTGTTAATAATTTTATATCCATTAATTTTATCTGTTTAATTATGATTCTGACTATGGTTCTGCCTAAAAAGAAAAGTGTGAATATAAGTTTCTCCTACTTCAGCCCAAAATAAAAATAAACCACATAATATAATGCAGAGCATTTACTTTCTTTAGGCACGTATTGCAATTCTGCAAGTGCTTGCTTTGTTGCTTCTGATGGCAAAAATTTGAGACTCTATCAAGCAGTGGTGGATGCAAGGAAATTATTGGATGAATTATCAGATCCTGAATCTTCAGTGAGTATTTCCTAATCTTCGTTAAAATACCTAGGCTGCTAAGGAATTCTCTTTTTACTTTGTCTAGGACTTTTATTTGTTAGTTTGGGCGGTGAGCACATGTTCTAGGCTCTATGTGACAGATTTATGTGTTTTTTGTTTTTTTTTTAATTTTTAAACTTTATTTTGGAGGGAGAGAGCATGAGCAGGGGAGGGACAGAGAGAGAGGGAGAGGAAGAGGATCCCAGCAGGCTCTGCACCATCAGCATGGATCCTCACGCAGGGCTTGAACTCATGAACCATGAGATCGTGACCTGAGCCAAAAACCGAGTCTGACACTTAACTGACTGAGCCACCCAGGTGCCCCATAAATTTACATGTTCTTAATTTGTATTCCAGGGTATATGCCTCAGTATCACACATCAATACATTTTTACATTTAAATAAATAAATGACTTTTTTCCTGAGTTATCATGATTTCTGCTTGACATTTTTCACTCTCTAGTTTGGTTCTATTAATCTTTTCTTGCTCTAAGGCAGCTTTAGCAAGCTCTTTGTTTAGGCTGGAAAATTTGAACTTTTCTGAGCATTATTGACCATTTTGAAAAATTCTTTGGTTAGAATATGTTATCAGTGAGTGGCAGTATCTTATACTGGTAATTCTGAACCAGAAGTCATGTATATTAGTTACTGTTCAGATTTGAATAGTGAATTTTCCATCTACCTATGAAAACATGCCTTTTATAAAACACTTTTCTAATAAAAATATTTCCAGTATTGAAAACCGAAGTATTTTTGAGTATCTGCTATGTGTCCTTCAAAGTATGGAGAATATAAAGTATAACTTTCAGTGTGTGGCTTTAAGAAGCTTTTAATTTAGCTGAGGAGAGAAATTATTAATAAAAAGATTAAATAACAGTTTAAGACAGAAGCGGTGTCTGAGGGTGGTATGTAATTTATTGCCGAACAGATGGCACTAGAAATATTTCATAATCCGGAAGAGAGAGAGATCAGATTAGGGTAGGCATAGAAGTCTTTATTACAGTATTTAGGTTTGTTTTTAGTAGGTGTATAAAGTTTAGAAAGTCAAATCCTTTGCCTTTTCCTGAGTGAGAGACTGGCCTGAAAGTATGCATACAGGAAAGTACATGTATAAGTAAGACTTCTTCCGGGAGCGATGAAAAAACCTCTTGGACTGGAGCCAGGGGTTTGGCATCGAGGAAGTAGCATCTTCAAATCATGGAATTGGGAGATACTTTATAGGTCACTGGTCTAACCTGATGCTTCATTCTTATCCTTGAGCACATTCCTGCCAATTTGTCATCTGGCATCCTAGGTAGGGGGGAGTCTCAACTCTAAATGCAGCTCATGACACCCTTACTACTATACTGAAATTAAATTTGTATTCCTTAAATTCTGCTTGTTAGCCCTGGTTCCATTTAGAATAAGTCTAATATTCTTTACATATGAGATCACTTCAGATATTTGAAGACAACTGTCTTATAACCTATGAAACTTTTTTCTTCAGGCCAAACCTGCTCCCCCTCCACCAATAAACTAACTCTGTTTTATATTTGACCCTGGTTACTCTTCTTCGCAGTTTTCAGTTTGTCTATATGCTGGGCATTGTGCAGCAGTATTATGACCCGTCTCATTAGATTCTATTTTGTTTTGGGCAGGCATGCCATGCTCTTTGTATGTAATGGACTCATACTGAGCTGACTCTGAATTAAATATCCAAAAGTCTCTTCTTGCCAGTAAGCCGTCCTATATTTGTGCATTTGAGTTACGGCCCAAATGTAGGCCTATTTTCACTTTACATTTTCACCTTCTAGAGTCAGTCTTTCAGTATCACTTCGAATCCAGATCTGTTTTTTTGTGTTACTGCTTTATGACTTACGTCACCAATCTGTTTGATGAATGTTGTTTCCACATCTTTATCTGAGGCAGTTATAGAAAAAAATGTTGAACAGGATAGGACTGAAAAAGAGGCTAGTAGTGTACATGTGAAATCTTTTTCCATTTTTATTGTCTTAAATGTTTCTTTAGCTTGTCCCTGGGATTTCCATGAGGCAGCTTGTCATGTACTTGGCTGAAATAAATTACACCCTGTCTGCCAAATATTCTGCAGTCAAAAAGGAAGTCAAATTTGTGTGAGATGATTGTTTTAATGTATAAATAGGTTAATGTATGTACCCTGATGTCTGTTGGTGACTAAACCATTGTACTAAATAGACATCCAGCTCTTTAAGTCTGCCTTTTTTTCCTTTTTGAAAATTGGAATACTTACCTCTTTCTAGTATTTTGGCTGTGTCATTTCCTCTGATTTTTCAGAGAATATCTTCAGTAGTTCATTGGTCTCATTTGAAAAATTTCCCACTAACCTGGACATTACTTTTCCAGAAAATATAATTTTATTTAGAGCATTTAGATACATTCTTGAAATTTCTTAACTTATCCTGGTCATCTACTCTCCCTGCACCAATGTACATTTTTTTCTTAAGCCTTCTATTCTTATTAATTTTTTAATGTTAAAAAGTAACACTTATTCATTGTAGAAAATTTTTGCTTTATTTTCAATTTTGTGCAAGATAAATTCTTGAAATAGAAGACCAGAGACAAAGAAGGAATTAGGAGTTCTTTATTCTCTGAATTTTTGTTAACATTAAAGTATCAGCCTCTGTTAATGAGCTCATCTTTTCCTGTTTTTTGTACTCTGAAAACAGTAATTTATTCAATTACTTACTTTTTTGAATACATTTTTAATTTTGGAATAGTCCTAGATTTACAGAAAAGTTGTACATGTAGTACAAAGTTCTCATATACATCACAACCAGTTTCCCCTATTGTTAACATCTTGTATTACCAGAATATATTTGTCACAACTAAGAAACCATCATTGATATGATATGATCAGTTAAACTCTAGATTTTTTAAGATTTAACTGATTTTTCTGCTAATGTCCCATTTGTGTTTTAAGATCTCACCCAGAGGGGCACTTGGGTGGCTCAGCCAGTTGAGCTTCTAACTTCAGCTCAGGTCATGATCTCGCTGTTTGTTGGTTCAAGCCCTGCACTGGGCTCTGTGCTGACAGCTCAGAGCCTGGAGCCTGCTTCAGATTCTGTGTCTCCCTCTCTCTCTGCCCCTCCCCTGCTTGCATTCTGTTTCTCTCTCACTCTGAAAAAAAATAAATAAAACATTCCAAAAAAAAATTTTTTTTTTTTAATTTGAGATCTCACCCAGAAAACCACATTATATTTAGTCATCATGAATCCTTAGACTTTTCTGGTCTGGAATAGTTTCTCAGTTTTCTTCATCTTCCTCAGTATTTCTCATGACTTTGACAGCTTTGAGTACTACTGGTCAGACAATTTGTAGAATTTTCCCTCGATTGGGATTTATTTGTCTGCTACTTTTCTCATGGTTAGACCAGAGTTATGGGTTTTTGGGAAGAGTACCCCAGATATAAAGTATCCTTCTCAACACATTTTAAGAGGGTACATGCTATCAACATGGTAATTAGTGCCTTTCTTCTTTTTTTCTTTTCATTCTTGCTAGAAGTTTGTTAATTTCATTGATATTGTCAAGGAATGAGCTCTTTGTTTCATTGATCTCTTTGTTTTGTTTTCATTTTCATTTATTTCTGCCCTTATTTTTATCATTTTCCTTCCTTATTGCCTTTTTTGGGGGGTGTTCTTTTTCTGGGTTTCATTAAATAGGAGCTTAGAGTTTTGTAACTTTTCTTATTTTCTAACATATGCATTTAGTGCTTTAAATTTTCCTCTCAGCACTGCTTTGGCATTCTGATAAGTAGTATTTTTGTTTTTGATCATTTCACTATATTTTTAAATTTTCCTTGAGAATTCTTTTTTTTAAAGTTTATTTATTTACTTTGAGAGAGAGAGAGACCAAGTTGGGGAGGGGCAGAGAGAGAGAGAGAGAGAGAGAGAGAGAGAGAATCCCAAGCATGTTCCACTCTGTCAGTATGAAGCCTGATATGGGGCTTGAATCCATGAACCATGAGATCATGAGCTGAGGCAAAATCAGGTCACTTAACCAACTGAGCCACTGAGGTGCCCCTCCTTGAGAATTCTTATTTGACCCATGGGTTATTTAAAAGAGTGTTGTTTAGCTGCCCAATAAATACTGGGAAGAGATTTTCCTTTTATCATCCTGTTACTGCTTTCTAGTTTGACTCCATCATGGTAGGAGAACACACTATAATTTCAGTCCTTATACATTTATTGTAAAGTTTGTTTTATGGCCAGGACATTGTCTGTCTTAGTATGTATTCCATAGCACTTGAACATATTCCACTATTGTTAGATGGGGTGTTCTACATATGTCAGTTAGATTTTATTCTCATTAATGTTGGTGTTGAGTTCTTCTAGATCTTTGCTAATTTTCGGTCTAGTTCTATCAATTCTTATGAGAAGGGTGTTGAAATTTCCAACCGTAATGGTGAATTTGTCCATTTCTCCTTTTAGTTCTGTTAGTTTTGTGTTTCACATGTTTTGCAACTCTGTTTTGCGTATACATTTAGTCTGAAATCAGGGTGTTGGCAGGGCCATGCTCTTTATGAAGGCTCTAGGGGAAGATCCTTTCTTGTTTCTTCCTAACTTCTGGTTGCTTCTACTGATCTTTGGTGTTCTTAGACTTGAAGCTACAATACTCTAGTCTCTGTCTCTGTCTTCACATGCCCTTCTTCTCTCTGGGTGTTTTGTGTGTGCTCTCCTTAGTCTAGTATGACCTTATCTTAAACAGATTAGATCTGCAAACATCCTTTCTCTAAATAAGATGGCATTCTGAGATTCTGTGTAAACATGGATTTTGATGGGATACTATCCAGCCCATTATACTAACCAACATTTTTTCCCTCATAAGTTATATTTACAGTTGCATAGGCAGGAACCTCCAAAGTCTCTTGAGTCATTCTGACTTTCAGAGCCATATATTATGAGGAATTGTGATATTTTTGCCTTTCTGAATGATAGACTACAGGGCTTGCCTTTATTGTTGATCTTAAATTCTTAACATCGTTGCTTCCTGTCGAGTTCCCATTATTTCTGCTGATCTTTTTTGTTTTTTTGTAAGTCAGAGCAGCAGTTTTCTCAGTTACTTCCTCTACTAATTGTGAGTTGAAATACAGAAAGAAGTTGTCACATGCTGTCCTCTTCCTCAAATGAGATTTTTAGTAGATGGTGAGTAGAGGCTAGTTTATTTTTTTTTTCCTTTAAGAGTCATCTGAAAAGATTTGAATTTTATTCTGGGATTGAAGATGGATTTAGGGGACACCAAAATTTTTTGGGCAGGGAATTAAAGGGGTTAGTTTGCAGGATCGAGTATAGTTGATAAGGTATTGGAAGCCTATTGAGGTCATCAAAGCCTGTGGTAAAATAAACTTGAGCTAGAGTGGTATTTGGCAGATATTGAGAAAAGGTAAAGTAGGGCTTAGTAGTTGCTTGACTATGGATACTAAAGGAAATGACTCTAAGGTTTCAAGTTTGTGATAGTGGATCCACTAGCTTTGGTAAGACACTTGTGAGGTGTTGATGATGACTTAAGTTTGAGATACATTGAGTGTGAAGTGATTGAGGTTTTAGGTAGCAAAATGTAGTTAAGATAATCGTTTTGCAGGCATTTGGAAATAAATTCCTAGTGTTACATGTCAGATACCAGTGTATATTTGGTATTTATTATTACAAAAACAATACTTGAAATCTTGAGAGCTCTAAAGGCATTAGTAACAATTAATGTCCATAAAAGTGACCCTGAGTCATCAAGAAGGCATTTATATTGAGAAAACTATTTATGAAGGCAGAGATTTAAAGATTTTATTTTTGAGTAATCTCCACACCCAACATGGAGCTCGAACTTCCAACCCTGAGATCAGGAGTCCCACCCTCCACTGACTGAGCTAGCCAGGTGCCCGGAAGGCAGTGATTTAATTAAAGCTAAAAAGAATTTTCCAACCAAAATACTGAAGATAAAGTTGTTCTGGTGCCTGAAAGCATAAACTTTTGAACTTTCTTGCCAAGTGATGCTTGGTCAAGGGAGGTTCGTTCATTCATTCATTCCACAAGTATTTTATGAGTACTTGTTAAAGTATTCTATATATTATTCTGTGACTCAGTAATGGGAAGAGAGAAGTGTGGTGTTGAAAGGTAGCTGTTGCTGTTACTAAAAACAAGCCTTTTGTTTACTTACTTAGAGAGTGTGTGTGTGTGTGTGTGTGTGTGTGTGTGTGTGTGCACGCACATGCATGCGTGCACATGTGCAGGGAGGGGCAAAGAGTGGGAGAGAGAAAATTGTAAGCATGTTCTGCGCTGTCATGGGGTTTCAACTGGAAACCTTGAGATCATGACCTGAGCCAAAATCAAGACTCAAGATGCTTAACCGATTGAGCCACGCAGGCACCCCGTCATCTCTACTTTAGAGATGAGGACACTGGTGTACAGAGAAATGTAATGACTTGTGCCAGTTCAATTAGCTAGTAGTTGTAGAGCCAGGATTTGAGCCCAGGCAGCTGGGCTCTAGAGACCAACCTCTTTTTTATTATTTATTATTATTTTTAAGGTTTATTTATTTTTGAGAGAGAGAGAGAGAGAAAGAAAACGGGCAGGGAGAGGCAGAGAGACAGAAGGAGACACAGAATCTGAAGCCGGTCCAGGCTCTGAGCTGTCAGCACAGAGCCTGACATGGGGCTTGAACTTTGAATGGCGAGATCATGATCCGAGCTGAAGTTGGATGCTTAACTGACTGAGCCACTCAGGCACCCCTAGAGACCAAGCTCTTAACCACTATGCTGTGCTGCCTCTAAAAAGCCATTTGTTTCTACATGTTTGTCAAGTTGTACCCATTGTTTTAATTCTGTAATTTAAATATATAAATTGATACGTGAGTATAAAAATTTTGATTTTTTTAATAAATGTTTTGGAAGTATATTGAAAAATAACTGCTATTAATTAGGTATGGTGAGACAACTATAAAAGAATCTAGGGGGAATTGTAAAACCAAAAAACTGCACTCATTTCTTTGTAGGTATCTTTCAGTTGTTACTTCAGTTTATAAAGAACTGAAAAAACATAGCCACGGCCTTACAGGAGGGGTTATGCAAGAAAGACGAAAGACATTTAATTCCTATTAGCAGACCCATATATTTAAAGGCCCTCACTCTACACCAAAATACCAGTTAGTTCATGTGCATTGATGTTTTAAATAAAATAAAATATTGAAGGTATATATGTATCATTTTAAAATGATTCTCTGGGTTAAGCAACCTTGTTGAGTAATTAGTCATCTCTCTCTCAATTGTATGGGATAAGAAGGCTTATCCAGTGCATGGAAGGAACACTTAATTCAGATGGTGGTGGTTAGGGAAGAGTTTCTAGTGGAGATGACACCTGACATGAGACTTACTGAAGGTATGAATTGAAAGTGAAGGAGGAATGACCCAGCAATAGCACTGCTAGGAATCTACCCAAGGGATACAGGAGTGCTGATGCATAGGGGCACATGTACCCCAATGTTTATAGCAGCACTCTCAACAATAACCAAATTATGAAAAGAGCCTAAATGTCCATCAACTGATGAATGGATAAAGAAATTGCGGTTTATATATACAATGGAATACTACTTGGCAGTGAGAAAGAATGAAAAATGGTCTTTTGTAGCAACGTGGATGGAATTGGAGAGTGTTATACTAAGTGAAATAAGTCATACAGAGAAAGACAGATACCATATGTTTTCACTCTTATGTGGATCCTGAGAAACTTAACAGAAGACCATGGGGGAGGGGAAGGGGAAAAAAAAGGGAGGAAGGCAAACCATAAGAGACTCTTAAAAACTGAGAACAGTCTGAGGGTTGATGGGGAGTGGGAGGGAGGAGAAAGTGGGTGATGGGCATTGAGGAGGGCACCTGTTGGGATGAGCACTGGGTGTTGTATGGAAACCAGTTTGACAATAAATTTCATATTAAAAAAAAAAGTCAAGGAGGAAAAGAATATTCTAGGTGGAAGGAACAGCCATTAAGAAGAAACAGGTATAATAAGTATAAAAAAATAGAAGAAGTATAAGAAAGTGCATGATAAACTATAAGTATTTTATTATGCCATGCCTATTACAGCCATAGCATTGAATGTAAATGGCTGTCGGAAGTAGATGAGATTGGATAGGAAGGTACAGGCTAGATTGTGGAAAAAATATATTTATTTATGATTACACCCTGCTTTCTTTTTCCTCCCTCCCATTTAATTTACCATATTTACCATTTTTAAGTGTATAGTTCCATAGTGTTAAGTATATTCATTGTTGTTCAACAGATACTAGAACTGTTCTACAACTCTAGAACTTTGAAGTGGTTTTTCTTCAGCTTTATTGAGGTATAATTGACAAATAAAATTGTAAAATATTTAAAGTGTACATTGTGATGATTTGATAGAACTTTGTCTTACAATACTGATACTCAGTATTCATTAAACTTTAATTCTTTTTCCCTCTTCTCCCACCAGCCTTTGGTAACCACCTTTCTACTCTCTGTTTCTGTGATGTTCACTACTTTAGGCACTTCATATGAATGGTATAATACGGTATTTGTCCTTTTGTGATTGGCTTATTTTGCTTGGTATAATGTCCCCTAGGTTTATCCACATTGTAGCAAGTGACAAGATCTTTTTAAAGGCTGCATAATATTCCATTGTGTGTATATACCACAGTTTCTTTATTCTTTCACCCGTCATGGACATCTGGATTGCTTCTGTCTCTTGACTCTTGTGAATAACACTGTGATGAACATAGATATGCAAATATCTCTTCGTGATTCTGCTTTGAATTTTGGGGGGTATATACCCAGAAGTAGGATTGCTGGATCAGTCAGTAATTCTGTTTTTAATTTTATGAGAACCTCCCTACTGTTTTACATAGTGGTACACCATTTTACATTCCCATAAGCAGTGCACAAGGGTTCCAACTTCTCTGCATCCACTCCCACACTTACTTTCTCTTCTTTTGATAGTGGCTGTTCTGATGGGTATGAGGTGATATCTCATTGTGGTTTTGATTTGCATTTCCCTGATGATTAATGATGTTGAGTACCTTTTCTTGCGCTTATTGGCCACTTGTATATCTTCTTTGGATAAGGTCTGTTCAGGTCTTTTGCCTATTTTGGCTTTTTTTGTTGTTGAGTTGTAGAAGTTCTTATGTATCCTGGATGTTAACCCTTTATCAGATGTATGATTTCTACCTAATTCTTTGATTCTGTAGGTTGCCTTTTTACTCTGTTGATTGTTTCCCTGGACAGGCAGAAGTTTTTAAGTGTGTTTTTTATTTTGTTCCCTGTGCTTTTGATGTCATATCCAAGAAATCATTGACAGAACCAATATCCTTTCCCCATGTTATCATGAATTTTAGGATTTTTTTTTCAATTTCTACAAAATATGTCAGGAATTTCATTGAATATGTTGACTGGTAGTATGGACATTTCAGCAATATTAAGTCTTATAATCCACAGCATGAGATATCTTTCCATTTATTTATATCTTTTATTATTTTTCTTAGGAATGGTCTGTAGTTTCCAGTGTATAAGTTTTTCTTAAGCTTATTTATTTTGAGAGAGCATGAGTGGGGGCGGGGCAGAGAGAGAGAGAGAGGGAGAGAGAATCCCAAGCAGGCTGTGTGCTATTAGTGCAGAGCTCAATGTGGGGCTTGAACTCCTGAACCATGAGATCATGACCTGAGCTGAAATTGAGAGTCAGACATTCAACTGACTGAGCCACCCAGGTGCTCCTTCAGTGTATAAGTCTTTCATCTCTTTTTTTCAGTTTCTTCTTAATTTTTTTTATCCTTTTTATCCTTTTTGATGCTCTACTAAATGAGATTGTTAATTCCCTTTTTGGATTTGTCATTGTTAATGTATAGAAACAGACTTGATTTTTTGAATAAAAAAACTTTGCTGAATCAGTTCTAACAGTTCTTTTGTAGAATTTTTAAGGTTTTCTGCAGATCATGTCATCTGCAAACAGATAATTTTATGTCTTTTCTAATTTTTCTGCTTTTTATTTTTTATTTTTTGTCTAATTGTTCTGGCCAGAACTTCCAGTCTGTGTTGAGTAGTAGTGGTGAAAGTAGGCATTCTTGCCTTGTTCCTGATTTTAGAGAAAAAACTCTCAGTCTCTTCCCATTGAGTATGACCTTATCTTTGGGCTTTTCATATATGTCTTTTATTATATGGAGGTAGTTTCTTTCTGTTCATAGTTTGTTGAATGTTTTTTTCATGAAAGCATGTTGAATTTTTTCACTGTTAAGTCTGTGTCTCTGGGGGGAAGGTGGTCTAAGACTTCCTATTCCACTATTTGCTGATGTTACCTTCCCATTATGCCCTGCTTTCTTACAGTCTGTTCTCAACAGAGAAGTCAGAATGGTATTTTTAAAGTGTAATTTGGATCATGTCACTCTTTTAAGCCAGTGTCTACAGTGATCTGTAATACTGTACAGTGTCTGCCTCTTACCTCTTATCCTGCCTACCTTCATTTCTCTGATACTGTGTTTTTCTACTTTTCCTCTACTTCATGTTGGCTTCAGCCACACCAGTCTCTTTACTGGTCCTGGAACATGGCCAACACTCTCTCATCTAAGTGTCTTTTACTTACTGTTCTCCTTGCCTGGAATATTCTTCACTCAGATAACACATGGTTGTGTTCTTGCCTGCTTTAGGTCTTTAGTCAAGGGAGGCCTTCCTGACCACCCCTGTCCACTACTTCCTGTCCACTTTACCACTTTATTTTCCCCTTGGCACTTAGTACTATTTCACAGTTTGTGTACTTTCGTATTTGTGTGCTGTTTGTCTTCTTTTGAATGTAAGATAAGGCAGTGCTGTATTCCCAGTGCCTGATATCTGATAAGCACTCTTTAGATACTTGTTGAGTTGATGAATGAGTTAATGAATATCACACTGAAGAGTTTTATTACCTTGTGAAGACAATGGGAAGCTGTTCTACCAATACGTACTTCATCAGTGCAGTATATGATACAGGTTTTCTCCATCCTCTTTTTCTTTCTTCTATCAAAATCTTCACTATTTTGAACTGGTATCTAGTTATTTTGATTTGTGCACTTTTTATTATTGCAGAAATTGAATGGTTTTCATATTTTTATTGGCTGTTGTGTTTTGAATTGCTTGTTTATGTTCTTTGTGGGATCATAGTATTTAAATTGAGAAGGAAGACCATACTAAGTCGGAGAAGCTACACAAAGATCTTTCTTTTGCATTTTATGGAGAAGAACACATTGGTAAGGGTTGCACTTTTTCAGGGAGAGACAATCAGTACCACTTTGATTTAGTCTCTATGTCACTCACTCAGAGCCTAGGTGGGAAACAGATGACACACAAGGGTTTAACTGAGGAGAGTTTAATGAAAGAACTCCTTACAGAGCTGAGCACATGGTGATAATAAAGCACTCAGAGTCTGGTAACAGGATGAAGCCATTATTACCCTGTGGTAGTAAAGATGTTCCCAAAGATGTTCACATGCTAATCCCCAGAACCTGCAAATATGTTACCTCACATGGCCAAAGAGACTTTGCAGATGTAAATAAATTAAGGACCTTGAAATGTGGAGATTATCCTGGATTATTTTGGTAGGCCCAGTCTCATCACATGAGTCCTTGAAAGCAAGAGAACCTTTCTTGGCTGTGGTCAAAGAGAGATGTGACAAAAGAAGAATGGTCGGAGAGATGATATTACTGGTTTTGGGGAAGGAGAGAGGGGGCCATGGTCCAAAGAATAGGGATAACCTCTAGAAGTTGGAAAAGGCAAGGAAATCGAACTCTCCCCTAGAGCTTCCAGAAAGGAATGCAGCCCTGCTGGCAAGTTGATGTTCAACGAGACCCCTGTCAGACTTCTGGCCTACAGAACTGTAAGATATTACAGTTGTTTTGCTTTAAGCTATGAAGTGTGTGGTAATTTTTTGCAGTGGCAATAGAAAAATGTATCTCTATGCCTGAAGGGATAAGAAGAGCAGTAACAGTGTACCAAAGCCTGGTGAGAGCTAATGCCGTGGAAAAGGAGCTGCCTGTTGGGAGAGGTGGCCACACAGGAACACAGCTACTGCCAGAACTGTGGGGGAGAAAGGAGGATAAATGCCCCAACTTCTCTTTCTCTTTTCTCTGCAGTATCTGACCGGTCCCTCCCATTGACCGAATTCAGCCTGAAGCTGAAGCGGGGTTGGGAACTAGGTGATACGGTCCTAAAGTCAACCTCTTGGAGCACAGAATAAGGCAGACAAGGGTGGAGAATACACCAAGGTTTAGATGCAGATAAAGAATAGCCAGCAAAGTACACCCTTTTTGCCCTTTAGCATCTATTGCTATTCTTTATTTAGATGAAGAAACTTTTTCTCCAGCACCAGGGAAACACAAATTCTGGTTTGGCGTTGTATCATTGTGTAATGATGCAGTGTGTAATGATGTAATGTACTTGCAGTCCTACTTGGGACCTGAATTGATGTTGTCCTACTATCAGTCCTCATCACAGCAGGGAAATCAGGGGAAAAAGAAACAACATGAAGGAAAGCTGTCATAACCTCTGTTTCCATAGATAGTCACAGAGCCTAAATTTGAGAATCACAGTCTCCTCACACCACCAAATTCCATGTTCCCTTACACTTTTGTCAGCACCTTGGGTGTTTGCCTTTTTTTTTTCTTTTTAAACCTGGTGGAGTGGCCCAAATGTTAGCGTTCTCATTTTCATTGAGTAGATACCCATAGTGGAATTACTAGATCATGTGGTTTTAGTGCTGTATTTTAATGCGAAAAAAATCAATGATGAACAGAATGCCAAAATTTTTAAATAAAGACAAATCCTACGGTACCAGGATGAGCCTCGTTGGAGCCTGGGGCAAAAGGAAGAATGTGCACTCTATAAACGTTTCTGTAATTTTTCAATGGTTAATTTTTTCCCAGAACATTAAAGTAGTTGAAAAGTATTGAAAGTTGGAAGTAAGTATAGTGAAATTCACAATATTATTTTAAGTTTAAATATTTTATTTATGCCCCAAACAATTTATTATACTCTTACCTTTCTGGCTTTAACAAAGCAAACACTTCAATAATCTGATCAAAATTTACTTCTTTGCTAATCCAGTTTTCAACTGAGATTTGTCAGATATAACAAGAGAAAGTAACTTTGAAAGTATGCTTGATGAGTGTAAATGAGAGGTATGAATATAGTTCCTGAACCTGAAAATGAATTTTAAAAAAGGGACAAACTAGAAATGTATGAGGGGCACCTAGATGGCTCAGTCAGTTAAGTGTCTGACTCTTGATTTCAACTCAGGTCATGATCTTGTGGTTTGTGAATTTGATCCCCACATACAGCTCCATTCTGAGTGGGGAACCTACTTAGGATTCTCTCTTTCCCTCCCACGCTCATTCTGTCTCTCTCTTTCAAAATAAACTTTAAAAAAAATGTATGAGTTAACAGATGTGTTATTATTATTGGAAAAAGAGCCTATCAAGTAAAAAGGAGATTGTGGGATTCTTTCTTAGTTTCTGACTGCTGATACAACAAATAACTACCATCATATCGGTGATTTTAAAACAATACTTTTATTATCTTACAGTTTTGGAGGTCAGACGTCCTAAAACCCAGGTGTCGGCAGGGCCATATTCCCTCTGGAGGTTCTAGGGGAGAATCCTTTTTCTTGCTCTTTCCAGCTTCTAGGGGCCCCTGCATCTCCTGGCTCATGGCTCCTTCCTCCTTTTTAAAGTTAGGAGCATAGCATCTTCAAAACTCTCTTTCTCTGGCCTTTGCTGCTTCTGTCACATCTTTCTCTGAATCTGACCACACTTCCTCCCTCTCATAAGGACCATTATGGTTATAGTGGGCCCTTCTACCTCTAATCCAAGATCATGTCCTCATCTCCAGATCCTCAATTTAATGACACCTACAAAATCTCTTTTGTCATGTAAAGTAACATAGTCATAAGTTCTGAGAATTAGGATGTGGACATTTTGGGGGGCCATTATTTTGACTACCACAGTACAAATTAGTGCAAATACTAATTTCATGTTCAAAATGGAGGTATGAAAATTAACTGAAGTGCTTTAGATCTTGAAGTTTTAACTGGAGAAAAGTTACATTATATAGATAATCTTGTTTACAAAATGCTTGGCTCATATATGTTTTGATAGTTTAAGACTTAGGGAAATTTTGTCTGAAATAGTTTTAAGTGTCATGCAGTGTCCATAATTTATAATATAAAATCAACATTGTTGATTGGATCTTCTAAAACTGACTCACAAATTTTGCTTAGTGCAGTCTTACTCATATTTGGAAATGTACTTGAGAACTTAAAGAAAATAATACTGGTCACAAAGTTGTCCTGCAAAAGAAGTTTCAGTAAGTTGAAGTTAATTAAAAATTATTGAAGATTGTCTCTTGGTCAAGAGACTATCAAATAAGTTGTCTGTTTTGAAAACAAGATAAGTGAAAAGTAGATTTAAAAAAAATTGATAAGTTTGCTGCCATTAAAGCCAGGAAAATAAAATAATATTCTTTTGGGATAAATAAATTTAAATTTAAAATAATGTGAATTTTAATGTACCTACTTTTCAGTAGTTTTCAACCACCTTAATGTTCTAGAAAAAAATTAACCATTTAAAAAATACATAAAAACATGTGTGTGAAGTTTTGCTTTTATCTCAGGCTCTAATATGGCTCATCAAGACACTTTTTTTTTTTTTAAGTAATCTCTACACCTAATGTGGGGTATGAACTCATGACCCCAAGATCAAGAGATGGTTGCACGCTTTCTGACTGAGCCAGTGAGACACCTCATGACACTATTGAATGCTGTATTTAAAATTCTGATATTTGATTCATATTGAATTTTTTTGCATTGATTTTGATTTAAAAATCATTTAAGATATTATTTATCTTGATTATTGAGTTTTTGGCACCCCCTCTTAAATTTTGTATCCAGGGTGAGTATTTTCACTCACTTTATCCTAATTCTGGTCCTATCTTCTGCGTAAAATGGGTTCCTTTGTTGGAGGTGGGGTAGGATCCTGTAGTGTTAAATAAGGTATTTGTTAAGGCCATTAGTTATAGTGCCAGGAGAAGAGTTGTTTGCAGGCAAGGCAAATCCTTAGCTGGAATGGGTATCCCTACCAGGGGATTACAGCCTTGGCTGCATGTCAGAAGCACCTGAGGAGCTTATAAAATGCCTGATGCTCAGATTGTACCCTAGACCAATACATCAATCTCTGTGCGTGGGACCTAAGTATCAATGGTTGTTGAAGTTCCTCAGGTGATTCAGTGTGCAGCCAAGGCTGAGAACTGTTGGTTTACATCAGTATTTATTAAACTTCAGCATGTACACAAATCACCTAGAGATTGTACATGAGATTAAAATGCAGATATATTCACTTCAGAGCCTGAGAGTTGCATTTATAAAAAGCTTCTGGATGCTGCTATCGTTGCTGGTCCATTGACCACACTTGAGTAGCAAAGATTCATGGTGTATTAGAGATATTCCCGTGTTTTAACCTCACCACCTGTAGGCATCCAGATTTCAATGAACAAACCCAGCCAACTGTTAACACCACTTGCAGGTGTCTGAGCTAACACTTTTAAATACTGAATCTTGGGTGAAGGTACTTGTAACAATAAATTCAGCCCTACCCAACCACCACGTATCTTGTCCTCCTTGGTCTAATAACCCTAGAATCTGTTCCCTTACATGGTTTCTGGAATCCTGCTGACAAGAAAGATCCTACAGCTCCAGAGTATGTGCTGTTTTCCCAGAGCCAATCTTGTATAAATGCCCCTCGGCTAAGCTGGGATCTAACCCCTCTTAGTGGCCTGGAGGTGGTAAGAAGTAATAGAGGTGATTGATACTAAGGAGATTGGGCAGTTCCTTGTGAGGTAACTGCTTCAGGTGAAGTTACTGAAAGGTTTTTATGCAAGAGAAGCCTGATTGGAAGAAGGGAAAAGGGAATGTTTTTTTTCAGCACAAGGGTTTTGGAGTTGGGGGTCCAAAGTTAGGCTTCCTGTGTTAGTTCGAACATCCTCATCTCAAGGCAGAGTCTCACTTCTCAGCCATTGCCCTTACCTTCTAACTGGCAGAATTGTACTTTTATTTTTTTAAGTTTTTAAAAATGTATTTATTGGGCGCCTGGGTGGCGCAGTCGGTTAAGCGTCCGACTTCAGCCAGGTCACGATCTCGCGGTCCGTGAGTTCGAGCCCCGCGTCGGGCTCTGGGCTGATGGCTCGGAGCCTGGAGCCTGTTTCCGATTCTGTGTCTCCCTCTCTCTCTGCCCCTCCCCCGTTCATGCTCTGTCTCTCTGTCCCAAAAAAAATAAATTAAAAAAAAAAAAAAAAAAAAAAAAAGTATTTATTTTGAGAGAACAAGCAGGGGAGGGGCAGGAAGGGGGGGGATGGAGGATCAGAAGCAGGTTCCGTGCTGATAGCAGAGAGCCTGTTGTGGGGCTTGAACTCACAAACTGAGATCATGATCTGAGCCAAAGTCGGACACTGAACCGACTGAGCCATTCAGGCGCTCCTAATTTTTAAAAATATTTATTTATTTATTTATTTCGAGAGAGAGACTGAGAGAGAGCAGGGGAGGAGCAGAGAGAGAGAAAGGGAGAGGGAGAGTATCCCATGCAGTCTTCATGCCTAGTGTGGGGCCAGACATGGGGCTTGATTCAATGACCCTGGGATCATGACCTGAGTCAAAATCGAGAGTCAGATGCTCAACCTACTGAGCCACCCAGGTGCCCCCAGACTTTAAATGGTATTGCAGATCTGCAAACCATACACATGGGCATTGGGCCAGACCCTCAGCCATGTCTGTCTTGAAGCTTTAAGATAGCAAAATGAGACATGTTGAAAGAACTAGATGCCTTGAAGTTAAGCACTATTTAGGTAAACACTATAGATTTTTCTAATTGGTTTGTTAATGTTAAACATGAGAATAAGATTGAATATAGAAGTTTGAAATATTTCTTTGAATGTATGAATTGCCATTGCCAGTAAGTGAATATTTAGAGGATCCCTCAATGTCTGAGATGCTATATCATGTTGACAGATTCATGCATTGTTGATCATTAACATTTTGTGTTTTTGTTTACAGAAACTTATTGGAGAAGTGTTTAATATTGTGAGCCAACAGTCTACTGCTCGACCTGGCTGTATTATTGAACTCGATGCAATAACCAACCAAGTAAAAACATGCTTGTGAATTGGGGATATTAATATACTTCATCCCAGAATGCTTTATTTGCATCTATTTCATTTTCAGAATAATTTTCTTGTTTAGTACTAAATGTAGCCAGCTTCTCTTGATTTCCATAATGAAAATCTAATGATTTAGGAATTACTCTCCAGTTGAATTGTACCTGTAGCCCTATTTCCTATTTAAAGGTCATTTGATTGAGTGAGGGAAACCATGAAGGAAAATACAGTACAGCTGCATAGGAGCTTGGTTAGTGGTTTTTTTTTATATTATTACTCATTTCAGCTCAGTTGATAGTTTCAGCTTTAGAGTGTTTGCCTTGTTAGGCTGAGTGTTAGATATTTTGTATCCAGTAGAATGCAGATGAAAGTATACATGTACTTTCTAATCACAGTCTTTTGTGTAGTCACTGTTCTTCCCAGCTACTATCTAGGAAAGAGGGAGAACCCTTCTCCCTACAGCCACTTTGTAAATTCCTTTCTAGCCCTTAGGATATTTGTTTCTTCAGGATCATGTTGATGGACTAAGGGATAGAACTAATGTATTCATTCTAAATAGGAAAAAAAAAAAAGATTTTTTTGGTGAGGAAGTTAGCAATATTTTCAAACAAGGAAATGAGGAATGAGCTAATCATATTTAAAAATAAATATAGTTATGTTGTTATTTTTTCCATGATGCCTTGCGTATTCTGTTGGGGAAAATGTAATAATTTCCAGCAATGAAGAGAAACTATCATGTCAGCTCTTGGCAACAGAAATGTGGCTGCCAGACTCAAATTACTAATGCTTTCAAGGAGGTCCTTAACCTGTGATTTCCTTTTTCTCTCCTCCATAGAGGTATAGGAGAAGAGTGGATTGTCTTCATTCCCATAAAGGTCTTAATTTTTAAAGAACTGGGTGTTAAAGTCATCTCCCACTTTAGCTCCTTCTCTTCGGGGGCCACTCTCACTTAGCATTATGGTTTTTACTTCATACCTGTTCAAGATTTTTTCTCCTCTAGTTGTGGTTATCTTTAACACAATGGCTGGTAAACAGCAAGCACTGATAAATGGCTTAGGCTTATAAATTACAAAGTTTAAAACTCATTCTAGGTGTGGGCCCAACGTGCTGTATGATTTTTATATCCATGAAGACGTCACCCTTCCCTTTTCATTTATTTTTTTTTCCTTTGGGGCGGTTACCTTTTGTTTTTATTATAAATGTGAAGGAATTTTTGGTTTCTATCTGGAGAGAGATAAAAATACTATATAACTTTCCTAAAAATTCTGTGGGTCAGCCTAACCTTACAGTTCTTTTATTTCTGTGTACTTTGCAAAGAGGTTGATTTCCTTTATTCTGTAAGATTTAACCCACAAGGAAGATTCATTCCTTCCTTGAAATCTGTGGGGTAGCCATCCAATTATCTTGACACACTTCCATAATAAGATTTTGTTTGTATTTAGTCTTTCCTTGAATTTCAGCTCACTTTTGTGATTATAAGGAGCCATTTGTGATTATTTTTATCTTTTTTTCTGTATTGTTCAAAACCACGTTTAGCATAGCAGTAGCAGCTCACAGTGATGTGTCATCCCTCCTTTTAGAAATCCTAGTTACCTACATGTAGCTACATTAATCCAGAGATGTGTCACTCAGCTGCCTGTTATAGGGCCCCTCATAATTCCCTCTAGACAGACTGGGAATGCTTTGAGGATTTATTTGGGTTCTCAAGTGGAATTAGGAAAACCAAGTAAATCCTGTACCAGTTACCTTATTACATAGTCAGCATAGCCTTCTCCAGCCAGTCACGAAGACCTGATATTTTTGAGTTCCCAATTGTATAGATCACTTATGGTTGTGTGTGTGTGTGTGTGTATGTGTGTATTCAGAAGCAGATCTGTTCATTTCTTTTTATTATTATTCAATTCTGCTATGGGCTGTAGCATCTTTTAAAGCAATTTTCTCTGCCCAGGTGATTTAATGATTTTTTTCCTGTTGCTTTTTCCTTTCTAATTCATCAGTTAATAAAGAATAGAAATTGTTAGATTTATTTCTTATACATTAGTGTTCTTAGGAGATGAGGGTGGAAGATAGGGAATTTCAATGATAAAACTTCATTTTTTTTTCATATTTGTAGTGTGGCTCAAATACACAGTTGCTTCATGTGTTTCAAGAAGACTTCATTATAGGATACAAACCACATAAGGAAGATATGGAGAAAAAGGAAACAGAAATATTTTTTCAGCCATCACAAGGTACTTTTAAAAAATAGTCTTGACTTTGATACCTTAATATTAAAAAAAATCTCCAAATTTATATTGAGGGTGGATCTTTATATCAAAAGTCATCACTCATAATTTTTAGTAAATAATACCATGTGATTCTGTAAAAATTGCTTGTTTGTGAAGAAGGCATGTGAGTGAAAATTACATTTTTTTTTAAATTTTTTTTTTTAACGTTTATTTATTTTTGAGACAGAGACAGAGCATGAACGGGGGAGGGTCGGAGAGAGGGAGACACAGAGTCTGAAACAGGCTCCAGGCTCTGAGCTGTCAGCACAGAGCCCGACGCGGGGCTTGAACCCACAGACCGTGAGATCATGACCTGAGCCAAAGTCAGATGCTTAACCGACCAAGCCCCTCAGGCGCCCCGAAAATTACATTTTTAAAGATAGTTTCATTGATGACCTAGATTTTGCCAAGAAAATGTTAGTTATGAAACCTAGTTTAACTGTTTTAAAAAGTAATTTTAATTGTTCAATTCTACAAGTAAATTGTTTTGATTGGTAGTAAGTTCCCTGTGGTGTCTTAAGCAAACCATTTAATTTTAGTGTATTTTTTTTTTTAATTTTTTAATGTTTATTTATTTTTGAGAGAGAGAAAGACACAGAGTATGAGCAGGGGAGGGGCAGAGAGAGAGGGAGACACAGAATCTGAAGCAGACTCCAGGCTCTCATCTGTCAGCATACAGGCTGATGCAGGGCTCAAACTCACAAATGGTGAGATCACGACCTGAGCCAGATTTGGACCCTTAACCGACTGAGCCACCCAGGAGCCCCTTAGTGTAAGTTTTTAAAAGTCCCCAATAAATTGCTAGAGACCATTGATGAATATAGAATGTAAGACATTGTTTTGTATGCTGGATCAGGAACCTCAGATACACTGGGAATTAAAGGTACCACCTCATAATTTCCCCCTCTGATGTGTTGTATTTGTTTTTGTGTTTCAGAAGAAAGTAGTTTTCCATAAGAGCTTTCAGGAATAGACCCCATATGATGTTAGTTGAAACTTTATTATTTAGCTTAAAATGTTTCTTTTAAAAGTCAGAACTTTGTAATTATAAAACAGTCATGTTCTCTTTGAATGTAGAACGTATTTGAACATAGAACAAATAGAATGCTTTCTTTTTGAAAGAAGGAAAGACATATTCTACTTTAAGAATGCATTTTATATGATGAACATTCTTTTAGTTTACAAAAGGTTTCCAGATGTTTTATCTCATTTGGTTATAGATTGTAAGTATCTAAATGGACATATTTAATTTTCTTGGTATAGCTTGTATCACAGAAGTATATATAGATATTTCAGTACAGTATTTCTACCAAATTTATACAGTTAAGTGCCTTTTCTTTAGTGAAAAATAAGAAAGAATGAATTTTTATCTTCTATGAGGCTTACCTTAAACATATCTTCACTGCTTACTAGTAATTTTTTTCCTTTTATGTATTTTGCTTTTTATTTGAATACTTTTCTTCTTGATAAAGTTATTAGTTGTCACATTGTTTTATTTCACTCTCACTAGGGTGTAAAATTACTGCTTTATAGATTTAAAACGTGCTTTTCCATAGTATTTCACCTTTACAAAGATTTAAACTCTTTTATATGCTTTCCAACAGACCTAGGTACTGTTTATCATTCTACTTCTAACAAGAAATTCATGCCAGTCTACTAGAAAATGCTTATAGGAAGTATTTTATTATAATATTTTTAATTGAAAGACTTAAATTTAAAAATATTTTATTTCCCTCTTTTGACATTTCTTTATGTCATTGCAAAATTATGCCAAAGGATTTCCCAATGCCTTTCTTGGTTTTCCTTTAGATGTTGTACAAAATTTCTTTGACATTCTTCTTGATTTTGAAGCTATTTTCTTAAAAGACTTAATAGGTAGACTTTCTTTTTTTCCTGCCCCTACCTTATTTTGTACTTTCTAAGTTTTAATTAAAATTTAATTTCTTTTAATTAAGAAAAATGCCTATTACAGACAAAAGTAGAGTGCATAGTCTAAAGATTTTAAGATTTTGTTGCACTTGCTTTACCTATCCTATTTTCTTTTCCTTTTTTCCTGAATATTTTATTTTATTGTATTTTTATAAGTTTTATTTATTTGTTTTGAGAGAGAGCGAGAGAGCACACAAGGAGAGGAGGGGTAGGGAGAGATGGAGAGAGAGGATCCCTAGCAGGCTCCCTGCTGTCAGTGCAGAGCCCAACATGGGGCTTGAACTCAGAAACCGTGACATCATGACCTGAGCCGAAATCAAGAGTTGGATACTTGGACTGAGCCACCCAGGTGCCCCTTGAAACATTTTAAAACAAACCTAGTCATCATATTGTTTCACTCCTGTGTACTTCCATATGCATTTCTAAAAATGACCTTCTTACATGAGTGCTTTTATCACATTGATAAATAACAAAATTCCTCAGAATTGTGTAATACCTAGCCCATGTTAACTTGATTCAGTTGTCTCAAAAATGTCAAAATTTATTTTTTAATTTGTTTGGATCTGTATCCAAACAAAGTTCACACATTGTATTTCATTTTTGAGAGTATTTTAAACTAACGTGGGGCGCCTGGGTGGCTCAGTTGGTTAAGCGGCCGACTTCAGCCCAGGTCATGATCTCACATGAGTTTGAGCCCCGCGTCGGGCTCTGTGCTGATGGCTCAGAGCCTGGAGCCTGTTTCAGATTCTGTGTCTCCCTCTCTCTCTGCTCCTCCCCTGTTCATGCTCTGTCTCTGTCTCAAAAATAAATAAACGTTAAAAAAAAAAAAATTTTTTTTTAAATAAATAAATAAATAAATAAATAAACTAATGTGACCCCGCCCCCATTTATACTCTCATTATGCCACTTGATGTAGAGAAAGTTATTTTATAGCAATTTCTCTAAGTAGTTACTTGCGGTGTCATTCAAACTTTCTCCTGTAAAGTACAAATTACCTCTGAAGATTTGATTAGATCCAGGTTCAACTTCCTAGGTGAAGCTGTGTCCTTTATAGAAGGACATAAGAAAGAACATCACTTAGGAAGTCTCATTTTTAGTGATGCTAAGATGCAGAAGATTCATATAATAGGTGATTCCAGTGTAATATTTGCCAGCAATCTGCTATATCATGGTTTCTTTTTCTTTTTTTTTAATTTCTTTTTACATTTATTTATTTTTGAGAGACAAAGTGAGACAGAGCACAAGTGGGGGAGGGGTAGAGACAGAAGGAGACACAGAATCCTAAGCAGGCTCCAGGCTCTGAGCAAGCATTCAGCACAGAGCCTGACATGGGGCTCGAACCCACGAACTGCGAGATCATGACCTGAGTCGAAGTCGGTCACCCAACCGACTGAGCCACCCAGGTGTCCCTCTTTTTCTTTTTAAAAAATGTTTATTTATTTATTTTGAGAGAGAGTGCCTGAACGAGCAGGGGAGGGGCAGGCAGCGAGAGAAGGAGAAGTCTCCCAAGCATGCACTGTGCTCTCAATGCAGAGCCCAGTGCAGGGCTCAATCCCATGAACTGTGAGATCATGTCCTGAGCCAAAAGCAAAAGTGGGACATTCAGACAACTGAGCCACCCAGACACCCTGTCTACTATATCATGGTTTCTTCCATTAATGTTTTTTACTCCATTATTTCATTAAGGATTGAAAAGTTATGTTTTCCTAATCTTACCAGTTTTCATTTATTATCTGGAAAGTATTTGTAAAGAAAAGCTTTCCCTTATCAACTGAAGCTATTTGGTTACTTTGAAATACAGAGTTATTTTTAGGAAATGTAGGGTAAGTATTTAGCTCCTTCCCTTTAATTGGCAATTTCAGAGGAAGGAGTTTGTGCCCAAGTTATCAGCAGGTATTACTGATGAATATGATGTTGTTTGGTTCAAGTTGGTCCAAGTTTGTCCTGAGTCCTTTTGACACAATCTCATTGTTCTTGCTAGTTTACTTTCTTTCAGGCACCATAAGTCATCCTAAGCTCAGGTTACAGATATCCTTTGAAAAAATGGAGTCATCCCTCCAAACTGTTCTTTTTAATGAGGTGTGGTATTTAGAGACCACAATTAGACCTCTAGCAGTGCTCATTGAGTTGTCATTGAATGTCAATGAGTTGTCATTATGGATTTTCTTTCCTTTTTATTTTATTTGAGAGAGAGAGAGAGAGAGAGAGAGAGAGAGAGAGAGAGAGAGAGAAAGGGAGAGAATCTTAGCCAGGCTCTGTGCTTAGTGTGAAGCCTGACACAGGGCTCTGTCCCACAACCCTGGGATCATGACCTGAGCTAAAATCAAGAGTCAGATGCTCAACTGACTGAGCCACCCAGGCGCCCTGGGTTTTCATTTTTAAAGACAGTTTTTGCTCAATATCACTCATAAGCAAGGAAATGCAAATCAAAACCATAATATCACCTCACACCTGTCAAAATGGCTAAAATCTAAAATACAAGAAATAACAAGTGTTGGCAAGGTTGTGGAGAAAAAGGAACCCTCATGCATTGTTAGTAGGAATGTAAACTGGCACAGCCACTGTGGAAAAGTATGAAAGTTCCTCAAAAAATTAAAAACAGAGCTAGCCTATGATGCAATAATCATACTACTGAGTATTTACAGAAAGAATATGAAAACACTGATTCAAAAGGATATATGCACCCCTATGTTTATCGCAACATTTATAATAGCCAAAATATGGAAGCAGCCCAGATGTCCATTGATAGATGAGTGGATAAAGAGGATGTGGTATGTGTATGTATGTATGTATATACACTCATACATACACACATACATACACACACACAATAGAATATTTTTCAATCATGAAAAAGAATGAAATCTTGCTATTTCCAGCAATATGGTTGGCACTAGGGAGTATGGTGGTAAGTGAAATAAGCCAGTGAGAGAAAGACAAATAACATGTGATTTCACTCATAACTGGAATTTAAGAAACAAACTAACAAAGGGAAAAAAAGAGACAAACCAAAAAACAAACTCTTATCTATAGAAAATAGATGGTTACTAGAGAGGAGGTAGGTGGGAGGATTGGTGAAATAGGTAAAAGGATTAAGAGTATGCTTATTTTGATGAGCACGGAGTATATATGGCGTTGTTGAATCAGTATATTGTATGCCTGAAACTAATGTAATATTAATATTATATGTTAACTACATTAGAAGAAAAAATATAAAAAGTTTTTGCTCTGTGTAGATCTCATTTTCGTATATGAAAAATAAAATTGTCAACAGGGAAGATTACTTCCACGATGCCTTATCATAAAAAAATGCATGAAATTTCTAAACAGTCTTTTCTATATCACCACTACTGCCCCTCCCCATGACTTTTAATTTTTTTAATGCTATTTTCATATAGGAAAATCAAGATAAATGTTACTTCAATTTTCCAAATAAGGAGTTAATGCCCCAGTTACTGTGAGGGGCATCGAGTGAAACTGACTATGCTCTTGCATACTCTCTTCCCCTTTTGCTCTATGTCTTTCTTCTTTTCTCTCTCTCCTTCCCTCCCTCTCTCTGCCTCCCTCTCTCCCCCCGTTTCTCTTCCTTCCATTCCTTTTGTTTTTTCTTGCCCTTCCTTTCCTTTTTCTCTTATGTGCCCTTTCTTTCTCTTTTGGTATTTTTATAAACTCATGGTTTTCTCTATAGTCAATATGTTCTAATAAATTGCATTCACTTATTCTTTGATGCTCAAATTGTCCATCTTTGACCAATAGGTATACCTTCATATTGGCTTTTGTGTACTTTTGACATAGCCTCATTAGTCTTTGACAGCTACCTAACTTTTGACATAAAAATGAAATATAATTGCTCCTAAATATCCATTCTGCCATCTTCTTCCTAACTTGTATATATATCAAGAGATGTTTTTTAAAAGTATCTTTCTTTTAACCCAATAGAAAAACAACTTAAAT
Organism: Panthera onca; assembly: GCF_046562875.1. Classification (NCBI taxonomy): domain Eukaryota; kingdom Metazoa; phylum Chordata; class Mammalia; order Carnivora; family Felidae; genus Panthera; species Panthera onca. Next base: position 52,581,115 of record NC_138344.1, read on the forward strand.
AAACTTTTCCTTTGAACAATAGGGTATCGTCCACCACCGTTTTCAGAAAAGTTCTTTCTAGTAGTAATTGAAAAGGACAGCAATAATTACTCTATTCTCCATATGTGGCACCTTCATCTTAAATCTGTACAGGCATGTTTAGGTAAGTAATTGTATTATGTTTGTATGCAGAGATGATATGAAGTGAATTCATTTTACTGAATGTTTTAGGTTGATTAATCCTTTAAAATGAAGATCCAATGAGCTATAAATTGAGTTGCTGGATTGAAGTATGGATATGCCAAGATTTTAATTACAAGATCATACATAATTGATGAAACAGGTTAATATAAAAACAAACCAGTCATGGGTGTGTTAGACATCTATTTAAAAAGTTTGATCAATTTGTTTTTTTCAGTTAATATTTATTGAATTGTTCTAGGTACTGTTCTAGATACTGTTTCTATAAATCTGTTTTTACCAAAGAATTAATATTGTGCTTTTCTGTGGATTAATACACACTGCACACACAGTATACATTAGCTTTAGCATCACTCTGAGAAGCAGATTTTCCGTTTATAAAAACATGATGGAACATCTGAAGCTCATAAGTAGAACTGTGTAGAATGTTAAGAAATCCAACAATACATTATTTTAGCCATGGTTTTGCTGTACACATTCATGTTAATTTCATAGCATATTAGAAAATCTGTAGTATGAAGCAAAGAAATTGATCATGGATCTTTCTTTTACAACAAACTTTTACTTTTTGAGAGATCATTGTTAAAATGAACTGCACAGATAGCCATACCAAACTGTAGCTGCTTTAAACTGGTTAACTCAGAATACTTAAGAGTTTTCAAAAGACTTTATTTTTTCTGGTGGTTATATTATTCAGCTGATTTTATACACATTAAACATTTAAAATACAAGTCAACTAATATATATTTTCATTCCCTTTGTAATTCACATTATCATATAACTGTAAATAGCTGTTCTAACTGGGCCATGAACTAGTGTTAGAAAAGCCAAATGATTTGATAGAAACTTTACTTGTGCCCAGTTGAGCCTAATCATTTTGAGGCAGCAGGAATCCAAAAGTTCTTTCAAAAGAAAGTTCTGAAGTTAATTCTTGGTGTTACATATTGTTTCGCAAAAATGGAAGAATAGAGTGATCTTAAACCAACTTGTCAGGAAGAGAATTTTTAACACAATGGAGTTGGACACAGAACCAGGAATAGTTCTGAAGAGATTAATAGAGGTAGTAACCGATCCTTGTGGTAGGACGGGAAGAATGTGATACCTTCTGTCCCCACTGCTTATGAGGGAAGTGTTCCCACTGCTATTCCCCTAAAGCCAGGGCTAGTATAGAGTTGCTTGCTTACTCTGTTTCTAATAGTAGTAGAAGGTCACAAATAAGATTACAGTAGAGGCAAACAAATAATATGCTCCCTTCAACTATGACAGGAAGCATCTTCTATCTTTTGGTTCTAACGTTCACAAGAGATTTAATATAGTATATATTGTCATTCACGGCTTATACTTGAATATATCAGTGTGTTGAAAATCCTGGCAGAGAATGAAATTATGGGCTTTAAATTTAGATGGGGAAAGAACAGGTTGACTACCTTTCAAGTGCCAGGCACTGAGATAGATAAATACTTTATATGTGTGAGATAGATATTATCTCCAGTGTACTAATGGAATAATATTAAGTAACTTGACCAAGTCCCATGTCTAGTTTATCATAGGACCAAGTTTCAAAATCAGGTTTTCTGGCTCTACAGCCTTTGTTTTTTTTCTTGCTCTTATTTTCTTTCTTAGCATGAGATATACATTAGAAAATTGCCTGGTTTACAGGAAGAGGAATAATATAGTTCAACCTTATTTTGCAGATGAGAAAATAACCAGAGATGGTCAGGTGCCTTGTGTGAGGAAACATATCTAGTTAGTGGTAGAGCTAGGAGTAGTGCTTTTTTTCTGCTGAATACTGATGCAAGTTTGTAGTCTCATTCTCTTTTATGGACAATGTTTTTATATTTCTCATCTAGTGGTCTGCCATTCTAAAGTAGATGGATACATTTGCCATCCACCAGAAGCAAAAGGGGATTACTTACCATCTCTTATTAATCTACAATTAATATACAAAGCAAGCATCATCCTTGCCCTTGATAAAGTCATAGTCTAATTGGAGTAGACAGGCACACAAATAAATAAATGCAATTCAGAGTGTCTCTCCCATGTATCAGAAGCACAGATAACTGAATCTGCTTAGAGATTTATATTCCATTCTAATGTAAAAGCTGGAAACTCTTGGGAAGAAGATCAAGGTCAATATATCTTACAAAGCTAGTCAACTAATAATGTCTTAAAATTGCTTAGAACTTTATTTTTTGTGTTTGTTTCTGAAATCATCTTGTTGCAACACTTGGTAGTCAAGAGGCTGGTGTTTTAGTGTCTTCTTTGCTCCTAGCTAATTATATGGCTTTGGGAAAGTCATTATGCTCTCCAAACCTAAGTTCTTTCATCTACTATGTGAGGTAATACCTTGTTATTTCTCAAAGTTTGATTCATGATGCTATGTTTCAGAAACACCTGGGATGCTTATTAATACAGATTTTTGTGGTCTACCCCAAAACAACTGAATCATTCTTTGTGTGGTGAGGCCCAGGAATCTGCAAGTTAATAAGTTCCACCTCAAGCTTTTGATATTTTTTAAAGGTTGAAAACATTGGACTAGATAACTTGAGGTTTTTTTCTAGCTTTTACATGTGATTAAGTCTGTCTGTGTGATGGAGTTGGTGATAGTAAAATAGTTAAAAATCTGTCAGGGTAACTGAGCAAAAGTCTAAAAATTGGCCTTGTCTCCAAAGCACTTTAAAAAAAAACCATGTTTCTTAAATGATAACAACGTATTATTCTAGCTAATGTATATAGTGATGATAGTAATATATTTCATAATTTATTTTCAAAGCTAAAGCTTCAGAAGGTATTTCATCAGAGAGTCTACTTTCAGTCCCTGGACAGAAGAATGTAGACTCTTCTCCAGAAACATCTCCTAGTGTGAGCCCCATGCCACATTCTGCATCAATTGCCAATCTTCAAACTGCTAGTAAACTTATTCTGAGTTCTAGACTGGTATATAGCCAACCTCTTGATCTCCCAGAAGGGGTTGAAGTAATAAGAGCAACACCTTCAGCAGGTAAGGTAACTTTAAGACTGGGTATTCACAGCTCAGAGTGGTCTTCAGTCGTGAAATGCACAAACCCTTCTGAAATATGTGCTATGGTGACAATTGTAATTTTCTGGTAATGACAAATATGTTTAGAAATATGTCTTTTTTTTTTTTTTACCATTTTTTTTTTTTTTACCATTTTTTTTTTAAATTTTTTTTAACGTTTATTTATTTTTGAGACAGAGAGAGACAGAGCATGAACGGGGGAGGGGCAGAGAGAGAGGGAGACACAGAATCGGAAGTAGGCTCCAGGCTCCGAGCCATCAGCCCAGAGCCCGACGCGGGGCTTGAACTCACGGACCGTGAGATCGTGACCTGAGCCGAAGTCGGGCTGAAGTCGGAGGCTTAACCGACTAAGCCACCCAGGCGCCCCAGAAATATGTCTTTATTAGAAAGTTTTCTGTGATGAAGATAATCGGCCTGACAGAAAATGATGTAAATATTTTAATGTGAAGTTTCTTGCCTGCACTATGATTTCCTATAAGTAGGAATGGTATGATAGTACAATTGTAAAGAACATATGTATTCATTTGCAGATAATCAAAACTTTTTTTTTTAATTAAGCCTTTTCATTCATGTTGTGCTAATCATGTGTCACTTTTATTAAATAAGTTTGAAGAGGAATTGGCAGATACTTTGGGGAAAAAATGTAGGATATGAGATTATAGTTTGGCTAGCCTAGAATGATACTGAATTTAACAAGGTGGATAACACAATTTGGAGGGCAGGTATATTTAAAATGATCTGTCACTTGTAGAACCATAATTGAAGAGTTCCTAGAATAGTATTTTTTGGGAACTAAAATTGGAGGGTCAAGCCTATTCCAGTTACTGGTGAATGATTTTGAATATGAGGGTTCTTTTATTCATAAGATAGGTTTGAATTCAGAGTTAGAAAGATGACATTAATGGTTTACTCTGGGCTTTTGTGGCTGGTGCAGATATGGGCCAGTTTTTGAATTTTTCACAGTATTTGGAAAGTTTGGGATGTACTCAGAATAAGTTTATTGGAATTGATAAAAATAAATTCTGTTTTGTAGGGGCTTTATAAAATGCTTTTAAATGTGTTAATTGGCAGTAACACTCCAAGGGAAGTAGTAACATGACTCCTACTGTTTAGATGGAACAGGCTCAGATGTTTAAGTGGCTTTCTCACTGTGCAAAGGTATTGATAGACCAGAACTTGAATCCAGGTCTTCTGAACCCAGTCCTTATCACTGTTACTCCTTAGGTTATAGTTGACAGTGGATGTGTGGTGTTAGCCTTCAGCAGTCAGGAATAAATATGAGGATTCTGGTTCACTGTTAAGAGAATATGAATTAACCCTGGTAAAAATGGTGAGATCTAGCAGTCTGTTTAGCTGTCTGAAAACATTTTGATGGTAGGGGTAGATTGAGGGTCTGGATTATTCGAGGGCAGATTAGGGACATTTGAATGGGAAATTGTAATGACTACTTAAGAATCCACGTGGAGAAAGACAGATACCATATGTTTTCACTCTTATGTGGATCCTCGGAAACTTAACAGAAGACCATGGGGGAGGGGAAGGAAAAAAAAGCTAGAGAGGGAGGGAGCCAAACCATAAGAGACTCTTAAAAACTGAGAACAAACTGAGGGTTGATGGTGGGGGGGAGGGAAGAGAGGGTGAGTGATGGGTATTGAGGAGGGCACCTGTTGGGATGAGCACTGGGTGTTGTATGGAAACCAATTTGACAATAAATTTCATATTTAAAAAAAAAATCTATGATGAAAGGGGAAGCTGGGTGGCTCAGTTGGTTAAGCTTCTGACTTCAGCTCAGATCATGATCTCATGGTTCGTGAGTTCAAGCCCTGCGTCGGGCTCTGTGATCACAGCTTAGAGCCTGGAGCCTGCTTTGGATTCTGTCTGTCTGTCTCTCTCTCGCTCTCTGCCCCTCCCCTGCTCTCTCTCTCTCTCTCTCTCGAGAATAAAATAAACATTAAAAAAATTGAAAAAAAAAATCTATGATGAAAATGATTAAAAATGGAGACTGAATTCCAGTGAAGGCATATATAAATTATAGCAGATAACAGATTTAGTGATTAAGGATTGACTTGTTTTATTGTTTGAATTTTATTTTAATGGAATATTCACCTCATTTAAACATAATTACCTAAAAACTAATTGATGATTATTGCATATTTTTGTTTCACCACTGGACTCTTTAAGCTTCATATAGATACTTTAGCCAGTGGACATTTAGTGTAAATTCCTAGTTAAGGGGAGTTTGCAGAATTATGAAGAAGCTTATAGTGGCTTTGGATTTATCACATTCTAGAACTTGATTGTTAGCATTTTATTTTATGGTTCTATTGTCATGACTATCTGATTTTTCTTTTTTAAGGCCATCTGAGTTCTTCTTCAATTTATCCAGTATGCCTCGCACCTTATTTAGTGGTTACAACTTGTTCTGACAATAAAGTACGCTTCTGGAAGTGTAGTATGGAAACCAGCCTGCAATGTAAAATTGATGAGAAGGAAGCTTACCATTGGAGGAGATGGCCCTTGATGAATGATGAAGGAGAAGATAATAGCAGTACAGTGAGCATTGTGGGAAGACCAGTTGCTGTTAGCTGTTCATACACAGGTCGCCTTGCTGTGGCTTACAAACAGCCTATCCACCACAATGGTTTTGTTTCTAAAGAATTTTCCATGCATGTTTGCATCTTTGAATGTGAATCTACAGGAGGATCAGAATGGGTTTTAGAACAAACAATTCATCTTGATGATTTGGTCAAGGTTGGGAGTGTACTTGATTCAAGGGTTAGTGTTGACAGTAACCTATTTGTGTACAGCAAATCAGATGCACTTTTGAGCAAGGATAGATACCTTATTCCGAATATCAAACATTTAGTACATTTGGATTGGGTATCAAAAGAAGATGGCTCCCACATTCTCACAGTGGGTGTTGGCGCTAATATCTTCATGTATGGGCGGCTTTCAGGAATTGTGACTGAGCAGACCAATAGTAAGGATGGAGTAGCTGTCATTACTTTACCACTAGGTGGTAGTATCAAGCAAGGAGTTAGGTCAAGGTGGGTTCTTCTTAGATCTATAGACTTAGTGTCTTCTGTGGATGGTACACCTTCACTGCCTGTTTCTCTCTCCTGGGTGAGAGATGGGATATTGGTGGTAGGAATGGATTGTGAAATGCACGTATATGCACAGTGGAAGCATGCTGTCAAATTTGGAGACATTGAAGCTGATAGTCCCTATGCAGAAGAGACAGTAACACAAGATCATTCTGCCTTTAAATCTAATATGTTGTCAAGAAAAAGCATCGTTGAAGGAACAGCTGTTGCTGATGATGTTTTTTGTTCACCAACTGTAGTTCAAGATGGTGGCTTATTTGAGGCTGCACATGTACTTTCACCTACTCTCCCACAGTATCATCCAACTCAGCTGTTAGAATTGATGGATTTAGGGAAAGTTAGAAGGGCTAAAGCTATTCTCTCTCATTTAGTAAAATGTATTGCAGGTGAAGTTGCAATAGTTAGAGATGCTGATGCTGGAGAAGGAACTAAGCGACATCTTTCCCGAACCATTAGCGTTAGTGGCAGTACAGCAAAGGATACAGTCACCATAGGAAAGGATGGTACTCGAGATTATACTGAGATAGATTCTATTCCTCCACTACCATTATATGCACTGCTTGCTGCAGATCAAGATACAACCTACAGAATTTCAGAAGAAAGTACAAAAATACCACAGGGCTATGAAGATCCTACCAAAAGCGAACCAGAAGATCAGTATTCAGAGCTGTTCCAAATCCAGGATATAACAACAGATGATATAGATTTAGAGCCAGAAAAGAGAGAAAACAAATCAAAAGTAATAAATCTTTCTCAATATGGACCTGCTTACTTTGGCCAAGAACATGCTAGGGTACTTTCAAGTCACCTTATGCACTCAAGTCTACCAGGCCTTACCCGTTTGGAGCAGATGTTCCTTGTAGCTTTGGCTGATACAGTGGCTACCACCAGTACCGAGCTTGATGAAAACAGAGATAAGAGTTATTCAGGTAAAAATTCCCACTAAAATTTATTAAGTTATGAATAGAACCATTTATATAATTTATATAGTGACTCACGTATTAAATTGCAGTCTTTTTATAACCTTGCAGTGAAAAGACTTCTCTAGCTAACAGTTACTGTTAAATAATATGATTAGTTGTAAAAGAAAAGACAGTTGGGGTAGGCTGTGACTTGCACATGATTTCATGAATTTTGATGTCTTTGTGTGTGTTCTTGTATGAGTTTTTACTCTGAAAGTTTTGTGTGATTTTAGATATATGTAGTCTTTTGTTTTTTCAAACATATTGACTCCTGTGACTTATTTTAATTTTTATTTACTTTTAATAATAATAATGGACCATTTGTTAGTTTTACTCTTGAACCATGAGACTTATAGGGACCATGAACTCAACCGTTTCTAGGTATAAATATTTTTTTACAATTACCTAATTTCTCCAAAAAGTCTCTTGAGAAGGAGGTTTTATACATTTTACTATAATGTGTGTCTTGATTAATTTGCTCTAAACCAGAACATTTTTGGCTGTCTCCTGAAACTAGATTCCATTCTCTTTTATGCAGATAGTTGAATTATAAATGATGGCATTTGTGTTGATTATAAATGATGGCATTAGCAAAGGAAACCGAAAATTATTGATCATTCATTCATTCAGTAAATATTGTGGAGGAGTGAACAATGGCTATGTGCCAGGCACTTTATGTACTTTATCATACTTAATTATCACAACAATCTTCTGGTAGGTAGCTATTATTATACTAAATTTTGTAGATGAAAACACTGATCCTTAGGGAGATGAAGTGACATATGAGATCACACAGGTAGTAAGTGGCAGAACTGGGGTTCATATGTGGATAAATCATTGCCTCCCAGCCTGTACCCTTACTATTTCACAAGATTTCTAAATTTGACGGTAAAAGACTGTTCCTCAGAGCTACCTGGAATATCTCTCTTCATATAGGTTTATATACTTAAATCTCCAAAGTTTTCTCTTCGTAGATTAAAATAACTAGAGACCTTAGGTTTTTCTATGACCTATTTTCTAAATGTGTTAATTTTAAAAATTCTGATTATTATGATAAATTGTGTGCAATAGAGCAAGCTTCTCCCCAGAATAGCCTTAAGCCTTTTTTGAAAATTTAATATACATCAGAATTTTTACTCTGGGATATTAAGAAGATAAATATACCACAATCCATGAAAAACAGTTTAAACTTTCGGATACAAAACAATATGATTGGCTAGGCAGTGTAAAAATGGCTCTTCCTGGTTACAGTGGACTTTCATGAGGTAGATAAGGCAGGAATTAATGTCTCCATTTCACAGGTGGGGAAGTGAAGCTCAGAGTTTAAATATGTTGCACATCTCAGTGAATAGATTCTAAGCAAATGGATTCTTTTAAATGGAATTAGAGGCATTCCTGACTCTTTTCTTTCACACCCCATATCCAGTCTCCTGACAAATGCTACTGGTTCTTTCATATCCAGAATTCAGTCATTTCTCACCACCTCTCCTGTTAACACTCTGGTCCAGGTCACTGTCACCTCTTGCCTGGTTATTGACGGTCTCCTAAACTGCCTCAGTCTTGTCACCTCAGTCTCTTCTCACATAGGATCCAGTGATTAATCACATTTAATCTCTCTGGTGCTCAACATACATGAGTGGCTTGCTATCTCACTTTAGACTAAAAGCCAGAGATCCCTGTGTGACCTGTGTTCATTTTCATTCTACTACATTGGCCTCCTTGCCAATGTACAAAGTACACTACGCACATTCCTGTCTCAAGGTCTTTGCACATATTGTTTCCTCTGTGTAGAATGCTCTTTTTCCAAATTTATGCCTGGCTCATTCCCTTACCTCATCAGATTTCTGCTGAAACATCATCTTCTTGGAAAGTTCTTCCCTGGCTATACTTGATAAAATAGAACCTTCTTACTCCAGTACTCTCTGTCAAACCTATTTTTTATCTCTCTATAGCATTAACTTTCCACCAGATACTTTTTGTTTGTTGTTTCTGTGTCCTAAAATATAAGCACTATAAGAGGAAGGATTTCCTCTTACTCACTGCCAAATCCCCAGCACCTAAACTATGACTCACCTGTAGTAGATGCTTGATTTGTTGAATGAATGAATGAATGAATGAGTGAGTGAATGAATATAACTAATGGGAAGTAGAGCTGGAACTTGAACTTTGAGAATTTAAAACATTTTATTTTCTTCTAGAAAATATTATTTGATTCAACATTCTTAGCACTTTCTAAGTGGCAGTTACTGGGCTGGGTGCTGTTAATAGTTTTGCATTGCTTTTTCCCAACAGTGGCTATAGTTTGATTAAGCTCACCATACTTTCATACCTTCATGCAACTTGTAAATAAGAGTAAGTTTGTGGAATTAGGTTAAGATTCAGCCTTAACTCTGGAAAACTAGCCTAGGGAATCAAATTTCAAGTCTTTCATGGTACTATATTTCAGTTGAGCTAACCAAACTAGAAGATACTGCCTAATTAATGATAATAATGATAATAATGATATCATTTTAGATATGTAATTCCTATTTTTTAAATCTCACCTAGGAAATGCTTTTTAAAATTATACTTAGCTTACTATAGTTAATGTATTCTTTATTGGATTTCAAGATGTCATTTATTATGAATAGCTATAATGACTATTATTACCTGTACTAATAGACAATTATGTTTTCTCCAGTCATTTTTCATTTGGGAGTTTTAGCCTTTACACATTTTTTTTTTGTAAAGATACATGTTCTATATATACTATATATATATATATATATATATATATATATATATATATATATACACTTAAGTGTTCACAAAGGGATACACTCAAACATACATTTTGTATATATTATTACTGAATTTAATGTTTATTTCCTAATTTTTTTATTGGTTTGTTACCTATTTCCTTAAATATATTTTCTGCTTACTTTATAGGAAGAGACACATTAGATGAGTGTGGTTTGAGATACTTATTAGCTATGCGTTTGCACACATGCCTTTTGACATCACTGCCTCCTTTATACCGAGTACAGCTACTTCATCAAGGTATTTAACTCATTGTCTGAACCTTTGTGCAACTTTTATTTCATATTGAAATGAAATACTTGGATTTATATTTGTGTATAAGAATTAGCTAAATCATTATATGCATATTTATCATTAGCCTTAAGATCTTCTTGTCACATAGTACCCACTTAACCACTTTACTGTGCATCTTTTAGCTCTGTTCCATGACTTTTACTTTTCTATTTCAGTTTCTCAGCTTTTACTCGCTGAAGTCGTAGTAGCCTAGGAGTAAACCTGATAAGCTTGAGGCCATAACCCAAAGTCGCCCTGAATTTCTGTGACATCTGATGTCTTTTCTTTAAAAAATATGTAAATTTTTCCCTGTGTTTTTTATGTTTATCTTAGTATAAGCATTTTAAGTCCTGTACTCACAAGTAAAGCTGATGTTCCAAGAATATCTGCCATCTAGAGATGCAGTAGCTTTGCATACTTGTAGCACATTGCCACACCCCCTGATTTGAGATGTAAGGATTTCTACCAGCTGCCTAATTTACAGATTGAAAAATGAAACTTTTTATAAAGTGACCCGCCTAGGATAGAAGGCTATTTGTGAATAGAGTTGGAATTAGAATCCCAGCCCAGTGCATTTTTCATTAGACTATGTTTCTTTTTAAACCAGCATCCTGGACACAGTCTCATAATTAATGCTTTAGTATTGAAGGAATTAGAATATCAGACTTTATAGTTTGTTGTTCTTGGCCATAACACTTACCCTTTACCCTCATAAATGTTCTTTGAAAATTTGATTTTAAATAGCTGTCTAATATTCTGTCATGTCTCTAAACTGTGTTTCATCTATCCAGTCCTTTATTTTTGAAACAAATATTGCTGATTTTCTTTTCTATTTGAATTATCGCTGTAATGAATGACCTTAAAACCTTGCATATAAATATTTATGTGTATATCTGATTATTTCCTCATGTTACTTTTCCATCATGGAGTTACAGTATTAGAGGGCTTCAAAATTCTTAACTCTTTTTTTTTTTTTTAAAGGTAGTTGTTTTTATTTTTAATGTATGGGTTGACAGTTTACAGTATTGCCAGGCTAGTTTTCTAAACTCTGAACATAACTATATCTTAGTATCTTTTATTCAAATATAATTAATATACCATCTTAATTTCAGGTGTACAATATAATGATTCATCAATTCTGTACAATTTTCAGTGCTCATCAAGATAAGTGTTTCACCTGTTCCCCCACCCACCTCCCCTCTGGCAGCCACCAGTTTGTTCTCTGTACTGAAGAGTAAAATTTCATAACTCTTGATAAGTATTGCCACAGACAGAAACTGTACTCATTTACATTCCAAGAGGCGATGTTTGATGATTTCAATAACACATTTTTAACACTTGATATTATCATTTTAAACAATCTGTGCCATTTGGATAGGTTTAAAAAATGTTAACTCAAAGGTCTTTTAAATTTTCGTTTTAAATGATAGTCAAATAGTACTGAATCACTTAATAACAATTATGTACTTTCCTAGGGAGATCTAACACACCTCTAATTTCTAAAGCTTTGCTAAATTCCATTTTCTCTTTGACACAGTTAAAATATTGGAGATAAGTGACTGGTGTTACAGGTGATGATCTTTGGGAATAGGTCTCGGGGAAAAGTTAAGTAGCCAGTCTATAGATAGAAAGGCTAAGAAGAACAAGGAAAAACTGCAAAGAATAGCCTGCTATTTAAACCAAAACCAAAAAAACTGCCTGTTTGTTCCTCTGTTTTTTTTCTTCTTAATATCTTTTTTTTTTTTTTTTTTTTTTTTTTAGTATTAAGATATGTGGCAGGTCACTTTAATCTCTGTAGTTACGATTTTTTAATCTATAAATTAGGGGGCTGATATAAATCCTTGTATCTCAAATCAGGGGGTGTGGCAGTGTGTTACAAGTATGCAAATCTTCTGGATTACTGTATGGCACATATTCCTGAAACATCAGCTTTACTTGTGAGTATATGACTTATAACACAGTGCTTATATTAAAACAAACATAAATAGTTAGGCTTCCAAATATATTCACTGCTCTTTTAATCTTGCTTTCCAAACCTAATTTCCCCTGACATACATATGTTTTTTTGTTGTTTTCTCTTAATCATACCAAAAATTGAACTAATTAAATTTCATTTAAGGGTATAGAATGTAACATATTTTATATTATTCTTTATATTATAAATTTGCTGTTATCAAAAGTATACTGTATGCATTGCTATGTAATAATAACTTTTAAAGCAAAGTTTGAGTTATTTGATGTAGTGATTATTTCTTAAATCAGGCAAAGATTTAAACGAGAAAATTAATCTTCCTTTTAGGTTCTGAAAAACTACAAATTGGTGTTTCTTAAATTTTGACAATTTTCCCCTAAATTTATGGTGACAAGGTTTGTTGCATTGATTTTTGTGATGTGATTTCAAACACAGTTGTATATAAATGTTAGTAATGGGAAATTTAAGAGTTAAGATTATTATTCAAAATGGTCATAATAGTTTTCTCTTTTTTTTGAGAGCGAGCGAGTGTGTGTGTGTGTGTGTGTGTGTGTGTGCACGCGCGCGCGCGCGGCGGGGAGAGAGGCAGAGGGAGAGGGAGAGGAGAATCTTAAGCAGGCTTCATGCTTAGCGTGGAGCCTGACATGAGGCTCCATCCCATGACCCTGGGACCATGACCTGAGCTGAAGTCAAGAGTCAGATGCTTAACCGACTGAACTACCCAGGTACCCCAGTTTTTGCCTTTATACTTTCTAAAGGAACTGTTGTGAAACCGTAAGGTTTAGAAAAACTATATTGTAAGTCTATATAGTAGTTGTTAATGAAAAAATTATATGTAGTAATGTCTATGGTCTAATAGCATGGAGAAGCCTGTGTTGTGACTGTCATTGACCTCAGACATGTCTTTGTTTCAAAAACTGGTCCATATAGATGGCTACTTGGACCAGTTTAGGCTTGCTCCTAGGCTCCTGTGGGTTCTTCTGGGCTTTCTCACTTACCTGTCACCACTCTGTGTCATTTCCCTCATGCTTCCTCTTCACCTGCTCTAAGTGGAATAAAGTGTTATCAATAGTTAAACTATTGATAAACTTCCTTGTACTTCCAAGTGTGACGGTGTCACTAAACCCATTTTGTTGCCTCTAATACAGCCTAGAGCCCTGTCATTCTTCTACCAGGGTGGAACAAATTTGCCATATACCATCAGTATTTGGCAGCTTTAACTACTTTTAACTGAGGTGCTGAAGGCAGAGGAATGTGTCTCCTGACTGTTGTTCCCTTGAACTCTCTTGAAGGTTAGAGTTTACTATAAAACGATACTTAGTTCCTTGGCCAGAGGGATGAATGGGGCAGTTTTCAGTATTCAATACTAAAATTCATATTATGGTCTACAAGCAAGTGGCATTGTGAAAAAACACCCAGAGACACAGGGCCAAGATATTTTATTTTGACCAAAGCTTTCACTGTTGATAAATTTGGTGTGTGTGTGTGTGTGTGTGTGTGTGTGTGTGTGTGTGTATAAATGACTCAGTGTTCAAATATCTTTCCAGTGATCACGTTTTGGTGTCTCTAGTTTTGCAGAGAAAAAAAGCAAATACTTTGGAAAAAAGATGGATATTTTAGTTTTGTGTATCCTGCCATTGATCTTGTATTTAGAAGCTTAGAGTGTAAAGTCCTGAATGATAAAAGACTTCCTTTCACCCATTTTTTTTGCTTGAAAATTCTTCTCCAGGATGAGTGAATACAGGACTATGTGAAAAATTGTTTTTGTTATTTTTGGATATAGTTCTGAAGGTTATTATTTTGCATTTCTAATTTAGGTGTGTCTACCTGCCATTTTGCCTGGGCTTTTCATTCTGAGGCTGAGGAAGAACTAATTAATATGATTCCGGCAATTCAGAGAGGGGACCCTCAGTGGTCTGAGCTAAGAGCTATGGGAATAGGTTGGTGGGTCAGGAATATTAACACTCTTCGAAGATGCATTGAAAAGGTAACTTTACTTCATTGGATGTTGAAATTAAAAAAAAAATCTTAAAGGATAAAAGATATCATGTTCCAGAAAATCTGTAGTGGGGAATTAGTTTGTACATCTTGAGATCTTAAAAATTTCTTAAATAAAAAGTTTTGGAGATTCCAAAAACTTGAACTTTATAAAATATGTAGTGTATCAGTTGCCTTTTACCATATATGCTGAGTTTATAATATTTGTAGAATTACTTATGTTCTGCTATCAGTTGAGGTGGTTCCTAGTTTGGGAAAATGCAAAAATCTTTTTTTTTTGATAACTGAAAGTTTGTCACAGTTATGAAAAGTACAGCATAGAGAATATAGCCAATAAAATTATAATAATACTGTACTGTGACAGATGGTGACTGTACTTACTGTGGTGAACATTGCATAATGTGTAGTATTGTCAAATCACTGTTGTACACCTGAAATTAATATAACATTGTGTGTCAGCTGTACTTTAATAACGATATTAAAAAAAAACAAATCTAAATTTAGAAAGCAAACTTTGGTTCTTATCAGATCATGTTAATTATATATGAGAATTCTTTTTATATAAAGGATTCTCTGTATGACTAGGTTAGTAAATAGCAAACTTCCTTTGCACACTTAAAATACCATTCCATAAAAGATTTTGATTTATGTGCACTTGAAGAACATATCTGTGGCAGCAAATTAAACATGCTATTAAAAAAATTTTTTTTTGAGAGAGAGTATGGATGTGCACATGAGTGGGGGAGGGGTAGAGAGGGAGAGCGAGAGAGAATCCCAGGCAGGCTCCATGCCCAGCACAAAGTCCGACAAGGGGCTCAGTCTCATGACTCTCAGGTCACGACCTGAGCCGAAATCAATAGTTGGATGCTTGACCGACTGAGCCACCCAGGCGCCCCACTACAAAATTTTTTAAAGCAGGTTTTTGGAATCTGTTTTCTGGTAGATTCCCTTTAGAAAAAAAATTTATTAAGTAAGTTGTTAGTGGAAGCTGCAGGTTCTTTCAGTGTTGCAGAAACTAACCATTATTGGGCACCCTCTGCGTACCAGGTTTGTGCTAGTTGCTTTTCATAAATTATTTCATTAATCATTTCATCAGTCCTGTGTTACCATCTCCATTTCCACCTGATGGAACTAGGACTAGAGAGGTTAGATAACCAGCCCAAACTGCCAACATTTATAAGTGTTAGATTTAGTCTGTGCCCTTTTTATTCTATAGGGGTTAGGAAAGTGGAATTCTCATTTATTGTTTACTTTTAGGAGTTCATTGACATTCTCGGAAATACAGTTAGTGGTACTACATTTGTGAAGTATAAATTTATTTCTCCCAAGAGGAATTCATTCCTCTACAATGGGTGTCTTCAAATTTTAGTGTCAGAAGAATCACCTGTCAAACTTATTTAAAATGCATATCCCCCAGTCCCATTTTCATTTGGTAGGTTGAAGGTGGTTAGGGATGTGCCATATTCATCTCCCTTAAAATCCTGTGTTGCTGGTGTTTATCATGCCCCTCAGATCCCTTTGAGATGTGAGCACAGAGGTGTCATTTTTCCTGTTACATGTAAGGTAGCTGATATCAGTGTTTCTCCCTCAAAATAGGCACAAATGTAAGAAGGAATTTATTCTCACACCAACCAAATAATGTAGTTTCTGGTATATAGGGAAAGTTAATTGTTACAGCATGTAAATAACACAGTACCTACATTAAATTTTTTATATTCCAAAGCAGTGGGAAAAAGAGGGCCTAATTTATCTGAAATGTTTCAGATGTTGTCTACAAATATCTCTTTAATTTCTTGTTAGCAGTGTGTTTTGTCATTATAATTAAGTATCTCTGATATGTACATATGATTTATTTCCATTAGAAATATTAAAATTGAATCAAAGGGATATGTGAATTTGTTGCCTTGAGATGTATTATAAATAGTTAGCAAAAAAAGAATAAAAATTTCTCTAAAAATTACGACACATCAAAATACTAAGTTAAATGATTGAAGGCAAGAACATACTAAAAAAGGAGAAGAGAAATAAGCAAGTATTGAGAGTAAATCAGTTTCCATGATGTGGTTTCCCACTCTTCCATGCCTTGGTAGTTTCCTGTTTCACCATCACTCAATGTAAGCTAATAAAACATCTGTTGTTTTTTACTGTTATATTTCTCAACTTAGTGATTTGCGGAAGTTATCTAAGTACCTTTGAGAAATAAGATACGGTCAGTATGGTACCATGTTCAGAACAATATAATTATATTACAATAATGTTACTGGCTTAATTTTTAAACTTTTTAACATTGACTTGATCAGTTCTGTATGAATTCAGCAACTTTGGTTATATGGCTCCATGGAGATTATCAGTTATGTGCTCAAGACTCCCATGGAATTTCTAAGAACTGAAATTTGTCAGCACTTTAAAATAATGGAGCTTCAACATTCTGTATTTTAATTACATACCAGAAAGAAGGTGTCATTCCTTTAGAATTGTCAAAATTTGATTGGAAAAATACTAGGAAAGAATGTTTTTTAGAAAGTATGTTTAAAAAAAACTGGAACACTTAATTTTGTTTGTAGTTTTTAAATGTGTGTGTCTAGTTCCCAAGTCACAGTATATAATAAATATTTATTCAATGAGTTGAGAGAACTTTAAATTGTGAAATCACATACACTGTAGCATTTAGCATTTTCGCTTTTACCAAATGTTATGAAAGGTAACGTTTAATTTTCAAGTAAAGGTCATATCTATTGAATATTCTGCCTTCTTTCTCTAGTTTTCTATGATAGACAGTTATTACTGCCTGGCTTCTAATCCCTTTTCTGCCCCTTACACTGTGACCTTAGAAAATTCACTTAACCTGTCTGTGTCTCATTTGCTTCTAGGAAGTAAAATGGGGGTAATAATAGTACCTCATGGATTGTGGTGATTGAGATAAGTGAAAGGCACTTAGATGGTGCCTGGTACATGGGAAGTAATCAGTACATGCTAGTTGCTGTTATTATTTTTATTATAATTACTGGCATACAAATGGTTGTCTCTAGGAGTATATATTATAAGCTGCTGGAGATTGCGGAGTAGAGCCAACTTTTCTCATTTCCATGGTTACTGTCAATTGTTGGTTAATCGGTTGTAATTCTTTTATCAAATAGTTAATTTAATAGAATATTTTATTTATCATTTAGGTTGCCAAAGCTTCTTTTCAAAGGAACAATGATGCCTTGGATGCTGCATTATTCTACCTTTCAATGAAGAAGAAAGCAGTAGTGTGGGGTCTTTTTAGGTAAATTTCCTCAGTTGTTAACATGATTTAATGGAGTTTTTCTGTGCTGTGAGTCTTCTGATGCTAATGCTTTTGAAAGTACTTAGATGTATGAGCTTTGAACTTGATCAAATCAGCTTACTTTTTTGTATCTTGGTTTCTTTATCTGCAAAAAAATGGGCATAATATTTAGGTTAAGTTAAACTTAAGTTTAACTTAACCTAAAGGATGGGATGTTGTTAAAAAAAATTGACAAAAACATTTTGAAAAGTAAAAAATGCTTTTGCTTTCTATTTACATGTATACAAGATATTTTGAACTTTCCTTATTAGAAGTGAAGTTTGATAACAGATATCTATCACTGAAGTTACTATTTTTTAGATGGATGTTTGAGGTTATTTTCACTTAATCTACAAAGGATTCAAAATATTTTAAATTTCCTTATCTGCTGATATTTGTGTTCTGGTTCCCAGGTCACAGCATGATGAAAAAATGACAACATTTTTCAGCCACAACTTTAATGAAGATAGATGGCGTAAAGCTGCTTTGAAAAATGCTTTCTCTTTACTTGGAAAACAACGCTTTGAACAATCTGCTGCTTTTTTCTTGTTAGCTGGTTCATTGAAAGATGCCATAGAGGTATAAATAAGAAAACATGACATGAAATACTTCTAAGAGATTGCAAATCTGGAAAGGTCATAGACGAGAATGTAATTTTTTATCTTATGTTTGTAAGGACAACAAATAACTACAGAGGTTACTGAACGTAAATAGTGGCCTGGCGATAAAAAAAAAATTATAAATAAATTCAAGTGTGAAACCTAAATGAAAAATTTTATACAGGGAATATTGCATTTCAAGATAAGTATATGCATTTCAAATATATATGTATGAAAAAATGGTAAAAATCGTTTATGATTATTTTCTTCCTAGCCATCTTATGATTCTGAGCTATTTGAAGTGTGTATAGGTCACAATCTCCTTCTCTGGTGTAGACAGGCAGGTACTTTTCTTCTAACTGAAATTCATAGATAAGGAACTGAAATTCCAATTTATGCTGTTTTGTAATGCAGTCATCTTAGATGGTAGAAAATGAATGAAGAGGTAAAACACTGCATTTTTTGATATATAATCCTGGCAGCTGATTAAGAGAGAAATTATGAATGTTTCTCTTTATTTATGAGCTCTTTCTCTTAGGATACTTAATATCATTCTGAACAATCCTAAAAGGTGAAGGAAAAATACTAGATATAACTGGAATGTACTACATGATAGAAAAAATAGGAAATATCCACTAAAGAGAAATTCTTTACATTTAGAATTGGTTATATTTTCAAAATTATCTCTGATGTATGATTTTTTTAAATAAATATTTATAATTTTGAATGGGAAGTTTAACTTAGAAGACATTTAAGGTGAAGAAGAGAAATGTTGATTGACTGAGAGATGCTTTTATTGACCAAATGACCTCAGATTCTCAATATGAGTAATTACATTAGAATATAAATTTAACAGTAAAAATAGAATATGTGGCTTTATTTCATGTTTTTTTGTTATGTAATTAAAAGGTTCTTTTAAAATAGTAATAATTATGCTTATGTGGAAATGTATTTGGAAATTAAGAGGAATTGATACATATAAATTCGAATGTCGTAAGTATATTTAATTTAAAATGAATGTTATTAATTTAAATTGGCCTGAATCTGATGCGATGTTGATATTTGTCTTAGGCTTATTTTGTTTTATGTCTCATCTTTCTAGCTACTAAGTTCTAGTTTCTTACTCTTCTTGCTATTCCTTAATCTCCTATCAAACAGTCATTTAATTTTTTTTTACTATCCCAACCTCTGGACCCCTCCCTCCACTATGATAATATAAATGGTAGTTTTCAGGGTATCAGTGGAATATTTCATATCTCTAAATAATTTTCATCAAATAGGTATTTCTTAATATCTTAATTTGTAGGTATGTCTTGAAAAAATGGAAGATATTCAGCTAGCCATGGTTATCGCCCGTTTGTATGAATCTGAATTTGAGACTTCATCCACTTATATATCCATCCTAAATCAGAAGATTTTGGGTTGCCAAAAGGATGGCTCAGGATTTGATTGCAAAAGGTTACATCCTGATCCTTTCCTGCGTAGCCTTGCCTATTGGGTAATGAAAGATTATACCCGAGCTTTAGACACATTATTGGAACAAACACCAAAGGAGGATGATGAATATCAAGGTAGGACATTTGTGGGTTTCTCTTTTTCTTTCTTTCTTTTTTGTTTTTAAGATTTTATTTTTAAGTAATCTCCACACCCAGTGTGGGGCTTGAACTTAAACCCTGAGATCAAGAGTCACATGCTCCACTGACTGAGCCAGCCAGGTGCCCCTCTTTTTCTTTTTTAAAAGAAGACTATTTCTGAACTTAAGTTCATTTAGAAAAAAATACAAAACGAAAAACAATTTTATTAAACTGAAACATGCATAACCTTTACCCATTATATAGTTCTTCCATATTATCATACAGCCATTTTTTTTTTTTAAGTAGAAATTTAGTTGTTACACATACTGGTTTAGTGCATGGGCCTTCATTCTTATGTGATAAACATTCTTTACTTCTAATTATCCCAAATAGTTTAGATTTTTTAAAGTATCTGGAGGGTATTTATTAGCACTGTTTGCAATAATTTTTTAAAAATAGAACATTTTAAGTGTTTGTTAGTAGAATAATTAAATGATTTATAGTATATCCATACTACAGAAATAGTGTGCCATTAGAAAATGAAGTAGATCAACGAATTAATATTTGCTGTATTATTAAGTGAAAAAAGCTAGATGCAGAACAGTGTGATTCTTGTTGCATTTTATTTACATATGCATGTTGCAAACACATGCATGTGTGTGCATATACGTACTGCATCTAGTCTCCCTCTTCCTCTCCTTTGTTGTTTTCTGGAACAAATCAAAAGTAACTGAATACTGGTTACTGCTTAACTTTGGGGAATAGGTGTGGGGAGATAAAAAGCTTTTACTTTTCATTCTGTGTTTTCTAGTTACAATTGAATGATGGGTATTAAGGAGGGCACTTGGTTGTGATGAGCACTGGGTGTTATATGTAAGTGATAAATCACTAAACTCTGCTCCTGAAATGAGTATTACCCTGTATGTTAACTAACTAGAATTTAAATAATAACTTGAAAAAATCTTTATTACATATTATTTTTAAATGCTAAAAAAGCTTGCATGGGTAAAGGGACTAGGGTACCCATTTTTACATTCTTCTTCATAAAGAAGAAATATTTTAATAAATAATATTAACAATTTTAAAGGAGAGGTAATAAAGCCGTTAGGAGAAAAAATAAGTATCTGAGTTCCCCAGGTAATTTTATTAAAATGTATACATTTTTATAGAAGGAAGATTATTTTTATTTCTTAATGTTTTATAGGTTATTTTTTAAAAGCTTGTTATTGTGGAAAACTGCAAATATATATAAAAAAAGTGAATAATAGATCTAAAGTCTATGAATCTATCACCCCGCTTCAGTAGTTATCAACTTAAACCAACTTTATGTCATATATACACCCACCATTTTTACCCCCTCCCATTCTAAACATAGATTTATTTTGAAGCAATTTCCAGCATATCATTTCTTTTGTAAATATTTCAACATGAATCTCCAAAAAATGACTCTTAAACATAACACATGTCACCATAACAAAATTTGATTAGTAATCAAAGTAGGCAATGTTCAGATTTTCCTGGTTGTCTCATAAAATCTTATACAATTGATTTGTATAAGATCCTCAAGATTGCTGAGATGTCTCTTTTGTCTACTTTATTATTATTTTTCAATGTTTATTTTGAGAGAGAGTATGTGTGTACATGGGGTGGGAAGAAAGGCAGAGAGAAAGGGAGAGAGAATCCCCAGCAGGCTTCAAGCAGTCCGTGCCAAATCCTACGTGAGGCTCAAACTCACAAACTGTGAAATCATGACCTGAGCTGAAATCCAGAGTCAGACACTTAACTGACTGAGCCACCAAGGTGCCCTGTCTACTTTAATTTGTAGTTTTTCCTCCTTCCTTTTTCTTGTCCCTTGTAATATATTTGTTAAAGAAGTCAGATTGTTTATTTTGTAGTTTCTTACTTTTTAGATTTTGTGTCATTTCATGTTTTTCCCCCCATGTTGTCTGTATTTCATATATATTGGTAATTTATGAGATTTTTGGCAGAAATATTTCCTGGTGGTGTGGAGTACTTCTATTAGGGAACTCATAATGTCTGCTTGTTGAGCTTTTTGTTGTGCTAACAGACATCAGTGATCACTGCATAGATCCATTATTTCATTAGTGTTGGTCAAGTGATGATACTCTAATTGTGTCATTCTATTCTTCTCTTATGAATTGGAATACTTGCCGAGAGTGTAGTCTCCCTAAGCAGCTGTTTGATTACTCTAAATCCAGTGGTATGCACAGTGAAGGGAACATAAGTGTTTGATTGTTTCTCTTTACCAGTTTTCAAAATAAGTTTGGTTCACTAGCATACTACAAAGGTAACTAATGAGTTTTTATTTTTATTTATCTGAACTCACAGATTTAGATAGATTTGTGTTTTAATCCATTGTACTTTATTATGGTTGCTCAGATTATCTCATTTTTAACCAGTTGGAGCCTCTACAAGTTCTTGAATCCTTTTGACATTATTTGTTGATAGTGTCTTTGTTTTTTGTTCTGGCAAGATGTTTCAGGCTCATCTTATACATTTCATGCCCCAGACCTGGAAATGGACATCCTTTAGAAGAAGGATCCTTTTAGGTGGGGAATAATAGAGACTACAGCCTGGACATAGGGATCCTCATTTGCTGTTGGTTTGGTCATTGTTTCTAGGCTGTTTTAATGAATGGAGCTAGGATATATATATATATGTGTGTATATGTATATATTACACACATATATATGCATATATATATATCCATTTTTTTAAACATGAGAATTCAGGAGTTCACACTGAAATTTTTAATTCAATATAAATTATAGATTTTTTCTTTTTAGATTTCAAATCTGTATATAATTAAAAGCTTGAATTCTCATAGCATTAACATATTTGTTATTTTATATGTATAGGAATGCTTCAGAATAATGATACAAAAATTCTTCATAGCAACATGTTTTCATAGCAACAGTTTAAGCTTTTTTACTTGTTTGTTTGTTTTTAGTAGTTATTTTTGTTTTTGTGGTATATCCCAGTCAGGATGTACAGTCAAATTGCTTAAAGTCACTTTATAGTTCTTCTCTGTGTGGTTGTGCTACCAGCTTGATATACAGAATCACTTGTTTAATTTTGCTTTTGCTTTTTTTGTGATTTTTTAAATTTAATTTTTCTTTTAAAATTACATACAATGTTGACATGGTTTTTAAATAAAATATATAAAACCAAGGTATTTTCAGAGAAATCTAGCTTCTTTCCTGACTTCTCTATCCTGTTCTTCCCTCCCTTTTTTGCAAAGGAACCAGTTAATTTTTGTGTATGTGTTTTCTTTCCATTTAAAACATATAAGCAATATTGGGGCTCCTGGGTGGCTCAGTTGGTTGGGCATCTGACTTCAGCTCAGTTCATGATCTCATGGTTCATGGGTTCAAGCCCTGCTTTGGGCTCTGTGCTGACAGCTCAGAGCCTGGATCTGTGTCTCCCTATCTCTCTGCTCCTTCCCCACTTGTTCTCTCTCTCTCCCTCTCTCTCTCTCTCTCTCTCTCTCCCCCCCCCCTCTCCTTCTCTCCCTCTCTCTCTCTCAAATATAAACATTAAAAAATTCTAAAAATATATATATAAGCAATATTAAAATATATAATTTTTAAATATCCTTTATTTTGAGAAAGTGCTGACATTTTATTCTTTTGTAATGTAAGCGCAAATTGACATAGTAACTTGTAATTGTATCTGTTTCATTTCTATAGTTATCATCAAATCTTGTAACCCAGTGGTGTTTAGTTTCTACAACTACCTTCGAACTCATCCTTTGCTTATTCGAAGAAACCTTGCCTCCCCTGAAGGAACTTTGGCAACCTTAGGTCTCAAAACTGAAAAAAACTTTGTTGATAAAATTAACCTTATAGAAAGAAAATTGTTCTTTACCACTGCAAATGCTCATTTTAAAGTTGGATGTCCTGTTCTAGCCTTGGAGGTACTCTCCAAAATTCCAAAAGTTACCAAAATATCTGCCTTACCTTCAGAGAAAGGTCAGCCTGACTATATTTCTAAAAAGACAGATGATGTACCTTCAGAATCAAAGACTCTGAGTGATGTCAGTAGAAGTTCTGGCATTGATTGGTCAAATGTAACTTCATCACAGTTTGACTGGAGTCAGCCAATAGTAAAAGTTGATGAGGAACCTCTTAATCTTGATTGGGGTGAAGAGCATGATAGTGCCTTAGAAGAAGAAGAAGAAGATGCTGTTGGCTTAATAATGAAAAGTACAGATGCCAGGGAAACAGATAGACAAGATCAGAAGGCCTCAGACCCTAGTATGTTACTGACTCCTCAGGAAGAGGATTGTCTTGAAGGTGATACTGAAGTTGATGTGATTGCTGAACAACTAAAATTCAGAGCTTGTTTAAAGATCCTCATGACTGAACTAAGAACATTGGCTACAGGTTACGAAGTAGATGGTGGAAAACTCAGATTTCAACTCTATAACTGGCTTGAAAAGGAAATTGCTGCCTTGCATGAGATATGTAACCATGAATCAGTTATTAAAGAATATGCCAGTAAAACGTATTCTAAGGTAGAGAGTGATCTTTTGGACCAGGAAGAAATGATGGACAAACCAGATATAGGTTCCTATGAGCGCCACCAAATAGAAAGACGGAGATTGCAGGCTAAACGAGAACATGCAGAAAGACGAAAGTTGTGGTTACAGAAAAACCAAGATCTCCTCAGAGTGTTTCTTAGTTACTGTAGCCTTCACGGGGCCCAGGGTGGTGGTCTGGCCTCAGTAAGGATGGAACTCAAATTTTTGCTACAAGAATCACAGCAGGTATGAACTTCACTTTTGTTTTCATTCTTGGTCATTTTAATAATTTTAGTCATTCTTTTTTACTAATGTAGATATGCCCATTTCCTCTATTCATAGGAGGCAGATATTTATGCTCTGCGTGTGTCTTTTTAGATCAAAGTTATAGTGATTATGAGTAGGCTTAACAGCTTGAGAGCACAGCTGTTGTCATACTCACCTTCATATCTTCTGCATCTTACATAGCAACTGGTACAGATTGGGTGCTCAATAAAGTTTTGTAGAATGAGTGAATAAATACTGCTTTTATTCAGATGTTCATCACCAGTGTTTTTTTTAAAAAAATATTTATTTATTTTGAGAGAGTGAGAGCATGAGTTGGGGAGGGGCAGAGAGAGAGGGAGAAAGAGAATCCTAAGCTGACAGTGCAGAGCCTGATTTGGGGCTTGATCTCAGTCTCGTGAGATCATGACCTGAGCTGAAATCACGAATTGGATGCTTAACCAATTGAGCCACCCAGGCGCCCCTTATCACTAGTATTTTTATCATATAACTATTTTTTTAAGTTTATTTATTTATTTTGAGAGAGACAGAACATGAGCAGGGGAGGGGCAGAGAGAGAGAGAGAGACAGAGAGACAGAGAGAGACAGAGACAGACAGACAGACAGAGGAGAATCCCAAGCAGGCTTCTGGCAGCCAGTGCAGAGCCTGACATGGGGCTCGAACTTAAACAAAATCATGAGTTGGATGCTTAACTGAGCCACTATTAATTGATTTTTTTTTGTCCTTCATTTTAACTGTCTTGAAAAAAAATCCACTGTAACCCACAGGAAACTACAGTGAAGCAGCTCCAGTCTCCACTACCATTGCCTACCACCCTACCTCTGCTTTCAGCAAGTATTGCTTCAACAAAAACAGTCATAGCTAATCCTGTATTATACTTAAATAATCACATCCATGATATACTTTACACTATTGTTCAGATGAAAACACCACCTCATCCCAGTGTTGGAGATGTGAAGGTAATGTAAAGTTTATATCAGTTGATATTGTACACATTGAGAAGGTAAATATGTTATACTTGTCTTCCTGTTGAACTTAGAGGAAATATTGTAAAGTGCTCTTAATGTGCTACTTCCCCAATCCTAATCAGTTGAAGACTCTTTGTCCAATGAACGTAATTTAAAAGGAAGCATTCCTCTTAATTATGGAAAAGTAGT
The DNA here is from genome assembly GCF_046562875.1 of Panthera onca. Lineage (NCBI taxonomy): Eukaryota > Metazoa > Chordata > Mammalia > Carnivora > Felidae > Panthera > Panthera onca. The sequence continues at coordinate 52,606,909 of NC_138344.1, forward strand.
TTAAGACAGACAAATACTTTTTTGATTATAAAATAATTTTTCTAGACACTATTCTTATCTCTTAATATTCCTTTCAATCTTCCATTTCCATTAAATGAATCATTAATTTAGAAATGTTTATGACTATGTGCCAGGGTATTGTGAAAGTATAAGCTCAGGGAGTATCTTTGAGAAAACTACGACTGATCGGAAATATCCCAGAGAAAGTATCCTCGTTACTATTTCCCTGATGATTGTGTTTGCTGGAGGCTGTGCAGTAATGAGGGGCCATCAGGTTTCAAAGAGTTACTACCTCCAGATGAAACCCATACCCTGTGCTGAAAACTTAAGAACAGATAGATTCAAAAAAACAGTAGGAAGCTTGGCAGGATTTGGAATTCATCAGACAACCTCTGTGCTAGCCTATGTATATTTGTGCTATGCTTTTTCCAGTTCCAGTGGTTGATGTCCCCAACATCTTTGTTTTTTATTTATTTTATTTCAAAGGCATGTTTGACCTCTAGGAGTACATTCTTCTGAAGGACCCATGAGTTACATCAACCTATTAGAGACTTCCAACCCATAGCATGAATTAATCTGTATTAGTATTTAAGCAGAGATTACTTAAATTATTTGTTAGGTGAATATGGACACTTAGAAAAGGCACTAAATTCTAAGTAAACATTTCCATTCCTAGAAATTTGTATAAGACATTCAAAGAGTATGAAACTATTTCTAAGTTCCCTTCAAATTTTAAGATTTTTATGGGTCTGAAAATGTTGATTCAGTGTGGCATTTTAGGATGTACTTTTGATAATGATAATTTTTAAACTTTCTAAATTTAAAATTCTAAGAGTATGCACTACTCATAAGTACTAAATAAGTTACTTGCTTTCTGAAAACTCGGCCATTTCATACAGTGATTGATATATCTAAACATTTAATTCATTTTTATTACTAAGATCAAGTATTTATTTTCATCAAGGGAAATTTTGTAAGGCAGTTTAAAATAAAAGCTCTGAAAATTGTATACTTATTTTTATTCTTCTTTTTTTTTTTTTGAATACTAATCTTTAAGCTAATCATTAGCAGGTAGAACAGTCCCAGTAATAGATGAACATGGGCACTTTGCTCAGGGTCTGGTAAATGGCAGACTCACAGTTAGTAAATATTTGATAAATGTGTTCTGAATCAGTTAGCTTTGTTGTGGGCATTCATATTAAGTTGGGTGAGTGTTATTTTATAAGTTTTAAAGTAGAGTTAGTAGTCTTAGGATTTAGTGTTATTTATGATATTGCCACTCTGCTGGGTATTTTTTAATATTTAAGATATTACTGTTGTATAGAAATGTTAGTATAAAATGTAATTGTGGCTGTTTTGGTTTTAGGTGCACACACTTCATTCACTAGCAGCATCACTTTCTGCATCAATTTACCAAGCATTATGTGACAGTCATAGCTACAGGTAAAAAAAAAAAAAAAAAAAAAGAAATCATGCTAAATTATTAATACAGCAAAAACATTAAAATGTGCTGAAGTTTATATCAAAGTTCTATTTCCTAGGGATGGAAATATCCTCAAATATGACTGCCATGTATACTCTAATAGATAAGAGAGAATGAGAAATAAAATAACTTTAATTTAGCTGTCACCTAGTAACAACAGAGGCATACAGAAAATGATAAATAGTAAATGGAAATTATCATCATCACTGTCTTTTTTGATTTTAAGAAAAGAATTTTTCACTATTTACTATTTTTCTTTAGGAACCATTTCTTTTAGCATTGGATTAGCTCCTATATTGCTTAACTGCTTTTCAGTTGGAAAAGGAAATACTTTTTAAAAAATCAAAAAGGACATTTCTTAACAAATAATTATTAAAATCATTTTTTCTTACCCATTTACATATAACATAGAAGTCTTTGAAAATGATACTGATGAGAAGTAATGGTTTAAATTTTTCTAAATGTCCTGTTACCTTTATTAGTGTATACTGTACATTTTAATGATGAGGGCAGTGTAAGTAGTAAGAAATTAAATCACTAGGAAAGATGACCCAGATTTAAATGAATTAATAAATGAAAAACCTTGTAATATAAATAGAATCATATTAAATTTATATTAAACATATGTCTAGATTTTTTTCTTGTAAATTCAGGAGCCTCTTGTGAGAAGATTTGATACAGGCCTCAAAATGGCCTGTACTCTGCTTTCAGTTCAATAAGATGCGTCGGAAATGTAAATAAGGGAAAAATAGTTTATTTAATTTACTATGATCATCATAGTGATCAAAGCCAACTTGTTTGATATCAGTCACTGGTTAAAATGGCACTAAATGAGAATTCAAATAAATATTTTTTAAATGTGTATTTTCTCATCCTTAGGCTATGATTGACCCTCAAGGGAGTTAGCTTTACTTTCTGCTTTTGTATTTTCCGCAGCTCCACAAAGAGGAGAGAAATAAATATTTAGTCACATTTGGCTTTAGGATTTGATATTTCTAAAATATTCTCCAGATTGTAGTTCATATTTTAGTTCAAAGTTAAGGTTGCACAACTTTGCAGAGCTAAGAAATGCAAGAAAATAGCACCCTGAAACTTTCTAATATAGTCTAGTGCTAATAGTACTCTTCTTACTTTCAGACTCTTTTTTTTAATAAAAATGGGTGAATATAGAAAAGATTTTCAACCATCTTGAAAAGTTTTTAAAAGGAGTAAATATCATTCTAATCATCTAAAATAAATATGTATAAAGCACAATTGCTAATTACCTCTGTTAGGGTGATAAATAACCAAATCTTATTTGTTTTAGCAGTCAGACAGAAGGAAACCAGTTTACAGGAATGGCTTATCAAGGACTTCTTTTAAGTGATCGTCGAAGACTCAGGACCGAAAGTATTGAAGAACATGCAACACCGAATTCTTCTCCTGCTCAGTGGCCGGGTGAGCATTTAAGTGTTTCGGTTTTTAAACCTTATTTGGCAATTCCATTTTAAAAACTTACTAACTGGTTTCCTGATTGTTGTTCTTTGTGGAATTGGTGAATGGTTTTTTTTATTTGTTTGTTTTTGATGATGTTTTCTGCCATGGGTTAGGAATTATTAAGTACTGTAATGTTGTCTGAAGACTCAGGAAGTTAAGGCTTCAAAACCCAGCTGTGTTGACCAGCATAAAAAAGCAAGGTTTAACATCTTTCACAAGGGTGAGCACATCCTCTTTCTTATCCTTAGAAATTCCAAATTAGAGAGCAGTATCACAGAGACATTTTCACAGATGTATCAGAGAGAATACGATTACTCTCAAGTGTAAATTTGTATGTTGGGATAAGAGTGACCATTCTGTGCTGTCTGCCAGTCCTTCTCTTTCTCTGGTTAGCTCTTTTTCTCATCATCCACATCAGTTATTTCAGACTTCTCCACTCTCTTCATACCTTTTCCTGGTTTGCTGTGTCATTCAGGTTTTACTCTAGTTGCTTTATAACTCTGAGTTCACACATTAGTGATTGTTGTGAAGAGTGGCAGTAGAAAGAGGTGACAAACTCAAACTGGATATTTAAAATTGATTTGTGTGTAAGTTTCTAGAAACATTGTTTCCATTTTCATTTTTCTTGGAATAAATGAGACTTACAAGAAATTGAAAAAACAGTACAAAGAATTTTTGTATAGCCCCCACCCAGATTCTCCACATGGTAACATTTTGCCATACCTGCTTTAGCATTCATCCTTCTCTTTCTCTCACTGCGTGTGTGTATTTACGTATTTTTTGAAGTATTTGAGAGCAAGTTGTATACATGATACCCTTTTACATCTAAATGTATCATGAGTCTTTCCTAAAAACATTCTCTTACATAACTGTAGCACAGTATTCAAATTCAGCATCTTAACGTTGTACAATATTGTTCTTCTCATCTGTAGATCTTTCAGAAATCTCTCCAGCTGCCTCACTCATGTCTTCCATGTGACATTGAGTTGTAATGTCTCATGAATCTCCTCTGTCTTAGAGTAGTTCTTAATTCTTTTTTTTTTTTTTTTTTGTCTTTCATGATTGATACTTTTGCAGAGTAGTAGACAATTATTTTTTAGAATGTCCCTCAATTTGGGTTTTCCTAACCTTAGTATTAGATTCAGGTTGTATGTGTTTGGCATGGATACCACAAAAAAGATACTGTGTGCCCTTAGTTCAGACTGTCAAGAGGCATATGACGTCAGTTAGTTCCATAATTGGTGCTATTAACTCTGATCACCTGTTAAGGTAGTTTCTGCCAAATTTCACATTTGTTAAGCTAATATTTTTTCTTTGTAATCAATAAGTTTCTTTTGAAGAGATAGTTTGAGACTGTGTAAAATATTATGCTTTCACCCACTAATTTTAGCAGCCATTCTTGCCTGAATCAGATATTACTGTGGGGATTACTAGATGGTGATTTTTCTAATTTTATCATTCCTTTTACTTTTAGTTGAAATTGTACTATGAGGAAGAGCTTTCATTTCTCCCCTTTTTATTTATTTATTCACTCATTTATTATATCAGTATAAACTGTGGGCTTATTTTATTCCATAGATTATAATCCATTTCTGTCATTTATCTTGTTGCTCAAATTATGGATATATTACATAATATGGATGCATAATTTTGGTTAAGTTACAGATTTGGATTTTTTCTTCTGGAGCTTTTTGCTGATACACTCCTTATATTATATACCCATACAGGTGTGAGCTCACTCATTAATCTCTTGAGTTCAGCTCAAGATGAAGACCAGCCAAAATTGAACATTTTGTTGTGTGAAGCTGTTGTTGCTGTTTACTTAAGTTTATTGATACATGCTCTTGCTACAAATTCCTCCAATGAATTGTTTCGACTTGCAGCCCACCCATTAAATAATCGGATGTGGGCTGCTGTTTTTGGAGGGGGTGTGAAGCTTGTTGTGAAACCTCAAAGACAAGCAGAAAATATTGCAGGTAAGATAAATTTGATACCAATTAATATATGTAAATGTAAATAATTTCCAGTGCAAAATAAAAGATTTTCTAATGTTACAAGAATTTTTATTTTGAAAATCAGTGATGTTTAAAATCTCATGACTTTGGTTAGAATAGTAAATAAACTCATGTTCAAATAAAAATAAAGTTTCAGTTGAACATTTTTTGATAAACCAGGATAAATTTGAGGAGGATAAAAAAGAAATAGAGGACAGGTGAAGGTAAGTGAGGAGAGTGTTAAAGAATGGAAAGGGAAAAGGATAGTTTTTAGAGAAAAAAGATTTAAATAGATCATCATAATCTTTACAGAGCATGAGAACAGTTGGCTTCATATTAGGTTCATGGTCATGTGCAAGATAGCTTTTACAGTCATGCATATGGTTTTTAAAATTCCATTTTCTGCCCTTTTTTTTTTTTTTTTTTGTATTTTTTATCCCACTTTTAAAAATGGAAGGATATGTAAGGTGTAGAATGATGATATAGGAAGAGTTTCCATCTCGGTGCTGAAACAGAAATCATGTTAATTCATCCTTGGAAATGAACTACAGATGGGGAATCAATGGCACAAAGAGTTTAAATGGCACTGGCTCTAATCTGTGTCCTTACTGCCCAAGGTTGAATTAAATGAATAAGTTTCTGTATAAGTCAAAGCAGGGGAGGATGTCTTAGCCTCTTTCATTGCTTGCACTCCCCCGTATGTGAGTGGGTGACTCTTCATCTTTATCTTGTTTGTACCTTGTTGTAGCCAACCTTAAATTTGAAAGTTTTCCCTTCAAATCACTTCTTTCTCTTTCTGAATTTTCTATTATTTTTTTTTCATGGTAATCCATTTATCAAGTCATCCATGCTTAAAACTTCTGAGTGCAGATTCATATTTGCATTCATTTAACACCTACTACATGACAAGCAGCGTTGTCGGCTTTGGGATGAATAACACAGACAACCCCTTACCTTCATGAAGCTTACACATATGTAGTGGAGGTTAGCACACAGTAAACAAATTAACAAATAATAGTATTTCAGTTATGATAAGAACTATGATAAAAATAAAGCAGAGTTAAATGGAGAGTCATGAAGGAAAGGGTTTGTGAACAGTTTAGTTAGAATGGTCAGAAAACACATTTCTGATGAGAGCATGTGAGCAGAGTCCTAGAGAAGTCAGGGATCATACCACGCAGATATCTGGGGTCAGAGTCTTTCAGGCTCTGTAATTTCAGGCAATTACAGATGGTGAAGGGAGTACCAAGGTCATGAGGCATGAGGTAGGACTGAGTTTGGCCTTTTCCAGGAACTACAGAGGAGGCCAGAATGGCTGTTTTAGCTGGGGAAGTTTGGATGGAGATAGGGTAAGACAACCAGCTGGGAGCAAGGTCATTTAGGATGGTGAAAACTTCAGTAGTTATTATAAAGAAGGATAGGAAACTATTGGCAAGAGTAGCCTAATCTGATTTAGGTTTTTCAGCTCTAGCTGCTATGTGGAGAATAGACTATAGAACAAGAATAAAAGAAGGGGGCTATTGTAATGGTCCACTTAAAAGATAATTGTGGGTTACCATCAAGAATGAATGGATAAACAAAATGTGGTAAATATATATGTATATATATATATGTGTGTATATATATATACATATATATACACATACATACACATATACATACATACAGTGGAGTGTTAATCATTAAAAAGGAACAAAGTACTGATACATGCCATACCAGCATAAAGCTCAAAACTATGCTAAGTGAAAGAAGCCAGACACACAAGGTCATGTATTTTATTATTCCATTATATGAAATCCAGAACAGGTAAACCCATAGAGACAGAAAGCAGATTGGTTGTCCAAGGGCTAGAGGGAGGGAAGAGTATGGAGTAACTATTTAATGACTCTAGAGTTTACATTTGGGAATGAAATGGGATGAGAATGCTCTGGAACTAGATAGAGATGGTGGTGACATAACATTGTGAATGTACTAAATGACACTGAATTGTACACTTAAAAATCTTTATTTTTATGTAGATTTTACTAAAAAGATAAATGTGGTTTAGCTGAGAGTGGTAGTTGTAGGGCGAAAAGTGGTTATATTCTGGGTATAATATGATATTGCTGATGGATTTGTTGATGAATTGTGTGTGGGATATGATGGAAGAGGGAACAAGATAGAATTATCATTTCCTGTGACGAGTTTTAAGAGAGGAGCTGTTGACTTCTACTTTCTGGCCTTCCTCTAGTTAGTTCCTGAATCCTTTTGTTGTTACTTTTATGTGTTCCTCATATCTAACTCTTCTCAGTCTTTACTACCCACTGTACTCGTTCGCTCTTCTTACATCATCATCTTCCATCTTCTCTGTCATTGACCGAGCAAACAGTACCTCACCCTGTGACTAACTTAAGTGTTTGTGAGGATCACCATAGGATAAGCTCCCAGCTTCACATCCATGGCCTAGTCCCAGCCCAGCTCTGCACTCTTCTTGTTATTCCCCTCCTCAGTCAACTGAAGTTGACTCCTTGTCATCCGGGGGAAAAAAGAAAGCAAGATTGCAAGCTGCCAAATAAAATGTATGTGTTTATTTGGGATCTTAGGGATTGCAATCTGGGAGACACCGAGTCAACCAAAATCAAAAGCATGCTCTGGAGAGACAAAGGAGGCTAGGGTTTTTAAGGAGGAAAGAGGGAATTTACAGAAGTTGTTTTGAAGGAAATGTGATTGGTGCTGGTATAGCTACAGTTACATTCATCTATATGTGATTGGTTGCTAGGGCTGGTGTTAGGTGGAAAGTCCATTCATGCCCATTCTAAATGCAGCAGATGCCTTGGCTTTTAGTGGGGTTCAGCAACAATTACAGAGAATGTGAGACAGGAGACGTGCATAAGCCCCACTTCCTCAATGTCCTCTTGGGTTCATTTTAAATAACCCTCTTAGCAGTGTTTACTCCATTATATTCCTCTGTTATCATCGTCATTCACCTAAACCTCTAGTTACTGGTTTCTCTTGTCCCTTCCTTTTTTTCACGTGGAGTTTCTCCCTTCTTTTTTAAAGGCATGCTTTACATCCTACAGCTTCAGTGAATCTTTCTTAAACAGCATGGCCAGAAATAATTACTCAAGCACTAATGAACATGTCATGTATTTAATGCATTGTAAATAGAATTACTTTAATCTTTGTTCTGAATAGCACACATTCTGCTTCATGGCAAGATATTCTTTTATGCTCTATCCTCATGTGTGTCTCTGCCATGGTTCATGGAAAACTAATTCAGGTACAAGTAATTTAGTCTAAACTAAAACGTGGCAGGAGTATGTTGAAAGGAAAGTTAACTTAACTCTATGATAAATGCTGTTTTTTCCCTCTATCTTTATTCAGCACCTCCTGTTCCTTCTGAAGACATAGATAAACATCGTAGAAGATTTAACATGCGAATGCTCGTCCCTGGACGACCTGTAAAAGATGCTACCCCCCCACCAGTGCCTGCAGAGAGACCATCTTACAAAGAAAAATTTATTCCTCCTGAACTTAGTATGTGGGATTATTTTGTTGCCAAGGTAAGGGGTTTAAGGAATATAAGCTTTTATGTGGGTTTTTTTTTTTTTTTTTTTTTTTATTCTTATGTGTGCATCACATAGGAATGGTGAGGCAGCCTCTGGGTGGAACAAGTATAGTTTAGATATTTAATTTCTCAAGTCCAGAAACTGAATATTCATTCAGGGATGATAAGATCATGATGGTCAGATACTTGATATGGATGGGACAAATGAAAATTGTATGGGATTTGGGTCTAAACCAGAAGTCAGTTTTATTAACATATAATCAGCATCCTTGTTTTCTAGTGACTGGAATACTTGTGTCTGCCATCTAGTTCCCTTTGTCTACTTATCAGTATTTCCCTTGGTCACCATGGAATTAGAGCAAGAAGAGATAGACGGATATTTGGGGGTTTCATCAGGCCAGAGTTCAGCCCCATGACATGTCTCTCTTTCTCCAAAGCAGATAGAACTCTGGGTATCAGAATACTCCTAGAGACTAGATCCATTGTAGTTGCATTTCATACCATGTTCAGTACATGCTACTAGTACTTTCTTTCAGCGCTTTGCTTTTTCAGACTAATCACCTTCCTTCTATTAATGTTGCCCTCTTTACACATGCTAATGCTGTGGTCACCTTGCTGTATGTCCACATAGGAAATATATCTTTCGTCATGCCACCTTCCATTTAAAAATTTTATTAGATCTCAGAGTTCTTGAGGTATTGATCCCACTTTTAAAAAGTCTTTCAAGGTGAGTTCTGAAGATTTGCTTTTGTTATCGTAACCAGTTATTTTTCCTTTCCTCCCACTTTTGTTATCTTTGTCATAGATTAATTTCTTATACATATACTACTTTTGGACTGTGTATTTCCATTGATCAATATCTAGGCTGCACTTCTTTTTTTTTTTTTTTTTTTTTTTTTTTTTTAAATTTTTTTTCAACGTTTTTTATTTATTTTTGGGACAGAGAGAGACAGAGCATGAAATGGGGGAGGGGCAGAGAGAGAGGGAGACACAGAATCGGAAACAGGCTCCAGGCTCCGAGCCATCAGCCCAGAGCCTGACGCGGGGCTCGAACTCACGGACCGCGAGATCGTGACCTGGCTGAAGTCGGACGCTTAACCGACTGCGCCACCCAGGCGCCCCTAGGCTGCACTTCTTTTAATTACTTGTTTTAATATCCACTACAAATGATATCTTTCACCTTAAAAAGATTTCTCAGCTAATCTTGTCTATTTTTTCTTCCCTATGAACTTTGGAATCATCATAAAGCCTCAAAAAAGGAAAAGAAATACCCAGGGGAATTTTTATGGCAATTAACTTAAAACTTATAAATTAATTTTAAAGAATTATAGTTTTTACATGTCTGAGTCTCCTTATATAGCTTTTAGAAGGATTTGTGCTTTCCTTCACTATAGCTGTCTGTTTTCATAAGGTTTTTCCTTTGATATTTTATGTTTTTCAGTGTGTCTTTTTTCTTTCAACTTGTCTAACTAGTTCTCTTGATATATAAGAAAAGGCTTGTTTTCTAATATTTCTGTGATATACTTTTTAAGTATTTATTTGAGAGGGAGAGAGAGCCAGAGGGGAAGGGGGAGAGGGAGGGAGAATCCCAAGAAGGCTCCACGCTGTCAGCAGAGCCCCACACTGGGCTCAGTGTCACAAACATGAAATGACCTGAGCCAAAGTCAGGAGTCAGATGCTCAACCAGCTGAGCCACCCAGGCACCCCTCTGGGACATATGTTTTACTATTTCTTTTAATTTACTTTTTGTTGAAGTATAGTTGACATACAGTGTTTCAGGTGTACAAACAGTGATTCAGCAATTCTATACATTACTCTGTACTAACCACAATGAGTGTATCTCTCAGCTGTCACCATGCAACATTATTGCAGTATTATTGACCCTATTCCCTATGCTGTATTTATCATCCCTGTGAACTATTTATTTTATAACTGGAACTTTGTACCTCTTAATCCTTTTTGCCTCTTTTGCCCATCTCCCTCTGCTCTGGAAACCACTAGTTCTCTGTATGATTTTGTTCCTGTTTTTTTGTTTATTTGTTTTGTTTTTTAGATTCTACATATAAGTGAATCATATGGTATTTGTTTTCTCTGACTCACTTCACTCAGCATAATACCCTCTAGGTCATCCATATTGTCACAGATGGCGAGATCTCATTCTTTTTAATGGCTGAGTAATACTTCTCTGTGCATGTGCCACATCTTTATAGATTATCAATGGACACTTAATTTGCTTCCATAACTTGGCTATTATAATTAATGCTCTAGAAGTATTTATATTGTATCTAGGTATTGAGTTTTTTTATTGAATCTGAGAGTTTTGACTAGTTTTCTTGACTTTTGTAGGCCTAGTATCATTTGTGAAAGGAAGTTTTTATTTAGACACCACTTAAAAATGTTCATTATTAAGTTAGGACAAAAACAACCTGATTATATATTTAAAAAATAACTTTATCTTTTATTGCAGCCATTTCTCCCTTTGTCTGATAGTGGTGTTATATATGATTCTGATGAAAGCATTCATAGTGATGAAGAAGAAGATGATGCTTTTTTTTCAGATACACAAATACAGGAGCACCAAGATCCAAATTCCTATAGGTAACTTTCCTCTCTCTCTCTCTCTCTCTCTCTCTCTCTCTCTTTTGTAAAAAAAAAATCCTGACGTTAGGAATTTTAAGTAATACTATCATGAATTTATTATACAAGAGCTGACTTACATTTTCAGGTTAGTAATTCTGTATCTTTGAGGTTAAATTTCTAGAGAGTAGAGTATTTCTTTCACATCTAGTGTCTAAGAATAGCTTACATGTAGAGTGGAAACACAAACATTTTCAGTTAGAAAAAATATGTAATTTATTGATGTGACATTAGAACTTGGTATATGTTCATTGATATGCTATTAGATTGCGTGTGACTATAAATCTTTTTCCATTAGGTGGTTTTCAGATATTATAAGTGTATTCTATTGTACATTGTTAACATATTTTTTATTATCAGGGATAACAAAGGTTTAAGTTGTTAGAAAAGAACAACTTTTTTTCTGGATTGGAGATTGGGCTAAACAGTTGACAGGAATCATTACTATGCTTCTCTCATGATGTTATTTTCAGTGAAGGAGAACTTTTTGTTTGTTTCCCTTGAACAGCTGGGCTCTTCTGCATTTGACAATGGTTAAGCTAGTACTTCACAACGTCAAGAATTTCTTTCCCATTGCTGGATTGGAATTCTCTGGTAGGTAATTAATGTTCTTAAATATATTAGCATCAAGTTTCTCTTCATAGAAATCTACATAAAAGAGTGTTTGGTACTAAAAATTGGAGATTTGATGAGATCTTGTGTACTTTAGGCTCCAGTCTATGGTTTTAATTCATAGCAAGAACCACTGTTTACCCAGAGGGTTGAAAGAAAAAGCAGGAAATCAGACTGGAGAAGCTAGACATTTTTTTGCTCAGTTTAGAGAGTTGGACTTCTGTTTTGCTAAAGCACTAAGAATCCAAATAGTATTAGATCAACATTTTCAGGTTTATTTGTATTTTCAGAGGTTTTGGCTCCAAAAATTTCAGATTTTTTAAATATGTGGATGATGATCAACATTTTTATGAAAACAAGTTGGCATTTCTGTCCTCTTTTAGAATTGCCTGTAACATCACCATTAGGTATTGCTGTCATTAAAAACTTGGAGAACTGGGAACAGATATTGCAAGAGAAAATGGATCAGTTTGAAGGTCCACCACCTAACTATATCAACACTTACCCAACTGACCTTTCAGTAGGAGCCGGACCAGCTATTCTTCGAAATAAAGCAATGCTAGAACCTGAAAATACTCCATTCAAGTAAGGATGCTTATAATGCCCATGAAAACGTAGCCTGGTTTAACTTTTCTGGAAGGTAGTTTGGCAAAATATGCTTATTTTATGTTTTTGTAAAAACATTCATAACTTTGAACCTACAGTTCTATTTCCAGCAGTATATGTGAAGGAAAACATTAGAATAATCTGGATAGAAAACATTTTTCCCAGGATGACCAATAATTGAATAGATGTATTACTTTTGTAATCAAGAAAAAGCATTTATTATATTTTTGCCATTTTAAGAATTCATACAGAAATATTTTGGGATAATAATCTACATATACAAACAAGGTGCTACTTACATTTTGGCAATAATTTAATAGTAAATATATTAAGGTTTTTTATTGATGTTTTGGTCTTCTACCTGCCCTCCTGTCTGTCCTTTGGATAAGCAGCAAACTTTTTGTGAGGCACCTGTCCTGTGATTAAGAGTATCACTGATAAACTTGAAAAAACAGGCTTTTTAGCTTTGGGGGGGTTGTTAAAAATGAACTCTGTGACTTTATATTCATTGGTGATGTTATGTAACCAACAGAACCAACCTACAATATAATTTAAAAAGAGAATAATAGCTTCTTTTGACTCTCAGCTCAACCTGTTCATTCAGAGAACCATGTAATTAGAGAATTAATTGCTAGTTAAAGGAGTATTTTTAGAAGAACTAAAAATTAAAAGAAAAAAAATTATAAAACTTTGCTGAACTTAATGATGTATCTTCTTTGCAATAGATAATGGAGGTTTTTTTTTTAAAGTTTCTGCAGATATGAAGCACATTTTCTACAGAGCTAAATAAGATGTATTCCTTTTTTTTAATAGGTCCCGGGATTCTTCTGCACTTCCAGTCAAAAGACTCTGGCATTTCCTTGTGAAACAAGAAGTCCTTCAAGAGACATTTATTAGATATATCTTCACTAAGAAAAGAAAACAGAGTGAGGTATTTTGGGGAAAAAAACCACTTTGTTTTGTAATTTTTGTTTAGTTTTAACTTTTTTAATGATTTACTTTTTGGTTGCAACCTAATTATCTTTCATACATTATGGGTAATAGTTTACCTGACTACAGTGAATTTCTTCTATAAGATAAAATCTTAGACTTTTCATTTTATAACAATGAGACAACATAGGTCCCTTGGTAAATCACGCATAACCAAGTGAAAGTTGGTACTTCTTTGCAAGGCTTTCCGTTGGGCTTTTACAAATAATAAATATTGTGATGGATTATTTGGGTGATTTAATATATAAATGAGTGTACTCTCTGTTATGATTCTTTGAATATCATTTAACAGGAAATCTAACATAGCCCTTTAAAAGTATTTTGTTTATTTAGCATTTAGAAATGAACGGGATAAACTTTGGAAACAAATTCAAGATAATTTTTGTGAAAGAGTATAAACTACAGAAATATGAATATGTGATGAAGGAAGTTTGCTTTTACAAAGTGATGCAAAAGTTTGGCACTGCACAGTGATTTTTAAGCTGATTGTGAATTAGTTATTTAATGTCATACAGGGTTCAAGAAGAATCAGGAATTTGGGAGACTGGTACTTTAGAACTTAAAAATATCTCTTATAAAAGAGGAGGGTACAGATCTGTTACATGAGCATATCAGTCCTTGTGGCTACTTCATGAGATAATGGGCAGCGTAGAGAGTGTACAGAGTAGAGTGTCAGATTAGATTAAAGATTTGGCAAACAAAATCTATGAGAAAAAAACAATGAATTATATTTCACTTAGAAAATTGAAAACTGAGAGGGACAGTTCATATGGCTCTGTTTTCCAAGGTAAAATAGAGAACCACATCTCCATTTGTTAGGGTTTGTTAGGGAAATCACAGATTTCATTCTCTTTCATTTAGTTGACTGTTGACAGTATTTCCTGTAGTGATGCTTCATCCAAATTTCATAAACTAAGAAATAGATTTAACATAAAAGATACCTGCTCAATTAGGACTCTGTTATTCACAGAAAGCCAGTATATTAAGGGATCAGTTTTTTGAATGTTTAGTTCTTCTAATTATTAAATGTAATGATTCCTTGAAAATGGAATATGTTTAATTATTCAGAAGGTTTGTAGCATGGTTTGGTTGGATTGTCAGAGCCTCAAGAGTTGTGGGAAGTGAGGTGTCTAGGTTGCTTGAACCCTTAGTCTTGTCTTCAGGATCTACTCTCTTAGGTTTCCTTCTTCTGTAACTAAGCCTCTCCCTCCTTCTGCCCCTTAGTCTCTCCTTTATATCCCTCAGTCTCTGTGTGGTTGGTATCAGCAGCCCCATATACTGTGTGTTCTCTTCAGATTTTCTACAAGCAGAGGGTCTCCATGAACAGCGAGGTGAAATTTCTTAAAATGCTCTGTAAGCATTGGTTGGCTCCAAGGATGGGAAGTACATGGTAGGAGTTTGGTTGGGAGGAAGAATTTTTATCATGTACCCTCTTGTACCTTTTGGATTTCAAATTATTGAGTGGAATTACTATCTTGTTCAGTGCTGTCCAATAGAACTTTCTGTGATAATGGAAATCTATATCTTTTGTATACAATAGTTATTAGGCACATACAGTTACTGAACACTTGAAATGTACCTAGTACGGGCGCCTGGGTGGCTCAGTTGGTTAGGCATCCAACTCTTGATTTTGGCTCAGGTCATGATCTCACAGTTTGTGCGTTCGAGCCCTGTGTTGGGGTCTACACTGACAGCATAGAGCCTTCTTGGGATTCTCTCTCTCTCTCCCTCTCCCTCTCTGTCTTGCTCTCCTCTCCGTGCGTGCTCTCTCTCTCTTTCTCTCTCAAAAGAGGTAAATACACTTAAAAAAAAAAAGTAGCTAGTGTGACTTAATTTTGTTTAAATGGTCACATATGGTTAATGGCTACTGTTTTGAATAGCACAGATGTACTGAAAATTTGTTTTCAGTAAGGAAAAAATTGAAAAAAAGTGTTAAAGCTGTTAAGACAAAATAAAAACTGGTCACTAAGCTCAGAAATATGGAACATTTGTCAAAATTATCCATTCAGTAAGAGTAGATTATCTTTTTAAATTATTAAGTAGGATTGTAGTACTCATAAATTTGGTAAATTCAGTGAATTGATTAATTAGTCAAATTGAAAAACATCCTAAAAATTCTAAAATGTTGGGTCATTTTAAAAAATTACTTAGAAAATTCTCCTGAGAAATGCTGAAATTTTAGGTATATTCATAAGAAGATATTTTTACTCATTGAATATGTTAAAGAAGAATATTCCACAAGACAGTTTTTGTGAAATCAGTAAATGTTGCAAAGTCTGCTATTTATGATTAAAGGCAAACAGGTTGTTCAGCAGTTTGGCTTTTGTTGAGTGGGCCTTGCACACAGTTACCTTTCTGTCATTGTTCCTCTGTAGCATCCCTAGGCAGTCGCTGAAGGCGTGCACAGAGAATTTGGCCCTTTTGGTTGAAAGTGAAGCAATCACTTCAAGAGATATTAGGAGGGGTGTATTGCTATGATCAAACCTTCAGAGGTTTCCAAAGAAGAGCAGAACTATTATTCTGACTGTAGCCATCCTTGATGACCCTGTCATCAACCAGGAGTAAGCTCTTTGTGTGATTTCTTTCCTGTGCGCCATTTTATCAAACATCTATTTACTTGTAAGGAGAAAATATCATTTATAGTGAACAGTTGATGTGAATTTCAGTCCCTAACTACCCCTTCATGGATATATTTCTTATGAGTAAGAGTGAAATAATTATCAGTACTTTGAATCTGTGTTCAGAAATAGTGTTAATTTGTATTTGAAATAAACCTCTGTAGACTAGGAATCTGTGCAGTGCATTTTCTCATACAAGCAGGTTTTATTTTTTAGACACTGCAGTTTAAATTAGAGCTTTAAGTTATATAACTGGCATACAAATAACTAATTTTTATTTTGAGACAGCTTTTATGTATGTAATAGGCACATTAATTTTGCCTGTTTTGCTTTGTATTGTGTTCATCTGATGACATCACATTTTACTTAGTTTTTCTTTCTTGATTCTGTGCTTTTAAAAGGGAAGTTTACAAATTACCATCTTTAAATTATGGAGTGACCATTTCAGTTTGAAATTTTTCATTCTCTTTATAATTTCATTTCATGCACGTGTTTTGTGTTTGTGACGGTGTGGTGTTACTTAGTCTGTAGAAGAACGTGTGGAACAGGTCAGACAAAACTGCGTAGCAGAGGATTGCCACAGCAAGGTAGTGTTCCACGCTCTTGTATTTTTAGCTCATTCTTAAAGTTCGAGGAGCTAACCTTCATCTCTAATACTAACCCGTTGGCTAGCCAGCTAATCGAAATACTCATTGCTCCCATACACCTCAGTGGTGTAGGTTAGGAAACACTCCACCATGTCTGACTTGCTCTTCCTAAACATTGGTTCTTCTCTTTCCTTCTTCCTGTTCCATCTTCACTTCTGTCCCCTTTTCCAGCCTGTTCTTAAACACGTGGTTATCTTATCTTTCCTCCTTGATCCTGCATCTTCTTTCCTTCTGTCACCTTTGACCCTAAGCCAGTGCACCTTCCTCTCATCAGTCTCCTTCATCCCTTTCTAACTGTTCTTCCCAACTTTTCCTTCTTCCTGTCTTATTACTCTCTTTTAAAATGTTTAATTTCTTACATGACTTGTCTTACTGTCTTTTTCTTCCACCCTGTGCCTCTTACTGCATACACATTTTTACTGCAGTGTCCGCACACTTTTGGAAGAGATGCACGCGGCACGTTGCTGTTACAAATACTAATAAAAATTTACTAGTTACCTTTCATGACAGTTAGTCAGTATCCTGTCATCATAATGGAAATCTTTATAGTCAGGATGATTATAGGGCATCAGAATTTAAGCTAATTCCAAAGTTAATTCTCAACATACTAAAATTACTGGTACCTTTTTTCTTGCTTCTGCTGCTGCTACACTTCTTATTCTTCTTTTAATTCTGTGGAACGTGTGTGTGTCTCTCATGGAGCTACACAACAACTAACTGCCGGTAACGTTTTGTAGGTTGAAGCTGATCTGGGCTATCCAGGTGGAAAGGCAAAAATCATTCATAAGGAGTCAGATATGATCATGGCATTTTCCATTAATAAGGTAAAAGCTTTAGTCATTGTAAAGATTGTGCCATTATTTTAGTGAAGTCGCTTCAATTATTGACTCTGCCTTTGCTTTATAGGCAAACTGTAACGAAATTGTCTTGGCTTCAACACACGATGTACAAGAACTTGATGTTACTTCTCTGCTGGCCTGTCAGTCGTATATATGGATTGGAGAAGAATATGACAGAGAATCCAAAAGGTTAGTCTGCCTTGTGTAGTCCATTTTAAATGTAGTATTCTTAAAAAAGAACCCATTAAATATTATGCAGATTTGAATTATCTTGAAAAGTATATATATCTATTTATTTGGGTAGGAAACCAATATAATTGGTTTAGGTGCCAATGAAAGGCTCTTCTTAAATCAGTGAACAAATTACTCATACTTCTGCCATTCCGCACGGAACTATTCATAGTGTTTGACTCAGAATAATCCCCAACACCAAAGCCTAATGCCAATAACTACAACATTGACATTTAACCCTAACAAAGAAATGTCAGGAATTACACAGTATTCAGCGAATTCAGTTGCTTTGGATAATTAAAACAAAAAGCAGAATATACCAATATGTTAATAAGACTGATTGATAGGTCACATTTAGTGGTAAATTTCATCATTCCTTCTTGATTATCACCTTACAGGCATACCTTTTTTACAGATGAAGATGTAGACAAGTTCATTTTTCAGTAACGCTGTGGATACTGCACCAAGAGTGTTTTGCAACACTTTCCTATTTTGGGGTTTCTCCTCCACATTTGCCCTCCCTCTTGCTTTTCTCCACACTCTTGGACATTTTATGTGCTTGGGAATGGTGCCATCATCACCTCTCTCCTTGTTCTGTAGGGTTTTCTGTTTTCTTAGGATATAATATTACTAGGTCTCAGTATCATACTGTCAGAGTTGATGTAACCATGTAATATGGTATAGTCCATCGTAAAAATTACTGTAACATTTTTATGTGATGATTACCAGTACTTGAAGAAACGTTTAAACTCAGATTTCTTTAAAATGTATGAGTTTGCTACATGGGATATCTATATTTGAAGAGACCTTATAATCTTTTTCTATACATGATAAAAAGAATATTTGTGTTAAGTTCTTCAAAGCAAACATTTGTTCCATCTTGTGTGCAGTAAAATATTTTGTCTCAAGGGGAAAAGTTAACAGATACTAAAATTGCCTCTGATTAGGAATTATATCTAAGTTTTCCTTATGGATATTTATTCATTTTTTTAAAAGTAAAGACTGTCCTATGGATACATAAGAAGCTGTGTAATTGGAATGTGTGTTAAGAGAACACTTCGTAGTAACACACACATGTTGTTCACAGTTCAGATGATATTGATTACCGTGGTTCCACTACAACTCTTTACCAGCCCAGTGCCACGTCCTATTCAGCAAGTCAGGTGCACCCACCTTCCTCTCTGCCATGGCTGGGCAGTGGGCAGACGAGCACAGGAGCTAGTGTGGTATGTTACTTACGATTCAGTGTGGTTTCTGGGTGTGGACTCACTCCAGAATAAGTGAAAGTCACTCTGACTCAGGAATGATCCTCAAGATGAGGGCAATGACTAGTTAGCACCCCATAACTAATAATGTTAGTTAGCTAACATACTGTGACTTTCTGTCAGGAGCATGCTGTTCCTCACAACAACCCTAGGTGGTAGGTGACAGTATTATCTCCCATTGTATAGATGGGCAAACTGAGAGGTGCAAAGTGGTAAAGCAGAGACAAAGAGGAGTTGTGTCTACTCTATTTGAAAAATGCATCTATAACATTGTTGTTAGTCATTGTGGTTGAAGGGATCCCATTCTCATGTTCTATTCTGACGAGTCTGGAGAGACTCCTGATTGTCCTCAGGGAGAGCACTTGGAGGAGAGTTCCTTTTATTCTAGATGAAGCTGCTTGGTACCCACATGGTCCATATGGGCCAGGGCTGTGCCAGTACGTGACTGCTGCTGCAGCCTTCAGACAGGTATCATGTGTTCAGTGGTTCAGAACACCCACAACAGGGAATATGTTAGTAATATTCCAGTTGTAAGAGAATAAAGGCTATGAGAACTAGAGTTGGCCTTCCCCTCTCTTCTGCAATGCACTAAATGAATTTGGTTTTTTATCTTCTTTTAAAGCTTATGAAAAGGAATCTCCATAACGTTAAGAGAATGACGTCCCACCCAGTCCATCAGTACTGTAAGTATTTTATTTATGATCCAAAGGATTATAAATGGCCTCTGTCATTTTGAAGTTCATTTATAGAATGGAAAATATTGGAACTCTTTAGCTTTTTCATTTTTTATTTTCTGCCTTTCCTTTTGTGTTTTAGATCTTACAGGTGCTCAGGATGGCAGTGTACGAATGTTTGAATGGACACGACCTCAGCAACTTGTCTGTTTCCGCCAAGCTGGCAATGCAAGAGTTACCAGATTATATTTTAATTCACAAGGCAACAAGGTTGGTTTGGGGGTGGGGTGGGGGTTACTGCTCACTTCATCTGAAAAAGATATTTATGAGGAGATGTTTAGTAAAACTACATCTAAAAACCAATTCAGTGACCCTGGATTTAAGCTAGGCAGATGGTTTATTGGTGTCTGTTTATATGCCCCCTTGGCTCCCAGTAAAGCACAGATCTTCAGTTTTTTTTATGGATCAATCATCTACCTAAAGATATTAAATACTCTGTGAAGGTAAAGAACTCTATTTCTGTTGAGTGTGTTGGTGGTACCTAGTAAAAGCACCTGAAATCTTCCTGTTTCTTACTAAAGGAAAACAAAAAAATAGGTATGGAAGAGCACTTGAAAGGTTTCAGGGTATTTTTAGTGCTTAGCTTTCCTGGGACCTACACTATAGAAATAGGGCAGGCAGAATGTTAAGTGAGATTTCAGTGACTCTCAATCAATGATTTTGCCTTCGATATGGTTATAAGAAGCTGTGTTTAATATTTGTGCCATTCTTACAGTGTGGTGTTGCAGATGGAGAGGGCTTTCTGAGTATCTGGCAAGTAAACCAAACTGCATCAAATCCTAAACCTTACATGGTAAGTATCACTCAGCATTCCCAGAGCACGTCCAGAAGCTGCTTATTTATCAAGTGTCTGTTTAAGACACTAAATCTCATTGGAGATTCACTCATTGGATCTGTTGAAAAAGGGACACCTCTGCCCAGCAGCACAGCACCCATTATTTGCCCTAGTTTTAGACCGAAATGACTAAAAAGCAAAAAAGCTTCCTTTTCAGAACTTGAAGGATGACCACTGTATTTGAAAATGTTGAGAGGCTTCCCTAGAAGTGTTTCTACTTTTTTGAAAACTCTTAACTTCTTGATAGATTTTTTAAAAAAAATTTTAAGTGTTTATTTTTGAGAGAGAGAGAGAGCGAGCACAAGTGGAAAAGCGGCAGAGAGCGGGAGATGCAGGATCCAGGCTCTGGGCTGTCAGCACAGAGCCCAACGCAGGGCTCGAACCCACGAACCGTGAGATCATGACCTGAGCCAAAGTTGGACACCCCACCGACTGAGCCACCCAGGCACCCCC
This sequence comes from Panthera onca, assembly GCF_046562875.1. Lineage (NCBI taxonomy): Eukaryota > Metazoa > Chordata > Mammalia > Carnivora > Felidae > Panthera > Panthera onca. The sequence goes on from NC_138344.1 coordinate 52,627,876, forward strand.
TTTCTTGATATATTTTTAATATAGTACCTAAAGTGAATCACTACCCAATTCTGACAGGTTTTATGTATTCTAGTTTGCTCCAGAATTTTTCTTACTACATTATAAATTAACCAATCCCAATGGGCCACTTCACTCATTAATCCAAATCATATTAAAACATTTGATGATGTAGATAAGCCTGTCTTCACTTGGTGGGGGCTCAGTTGGGGTAGGAAGGCTGGAGGGTAATGCTATCCTGCACAGAACTTCTTCTGCACAACTTCATATATGTGAATTTTCTTTTCTAGACTATATATGTGTATTCTTAATTATGTATATGAGACAAGATATTTCTCTTAAATTAGTGCCCTGTAGACTGTCATAAAGTTCTTACAGAAACGAAAGTGTTCTTGAATCTGTCCTCTTACCTTCACTCACATCTAGATCATGATCATTCCAAACAGAAGAATGTTTTTTAAAATACCTGGACACCCTCCTGAGTCTTCACCTCCAGATTTCTATTCATTCACCTGATCCAACAAGAAAAGTCATGCCTTGGCTCAGTAAATGGTTTCCCACATACTGGAACATCCTTAAGAGTGGTTTTGGGCAGCCTTAAGGCTATAGATTATTTGCAGGACATTTGACCTTGTTTTTATTACTGCTAAAATCTTCACAGGGAAGGGAAGATGAGGGCAGGGAGCACAGAGGTGGTAAGGAAGATGGATGCTTGCATTTAAGTTATGAAGTTAATTTGACTTGAGTTCCTCACAGTGTAGTGTAAGACTAGATGGGCAGGTGGGAGTGTCCCTCTTTGGGCTATTGTTGTTTATTATGATTTATATTATGTAAAGTTTATTAAATGTATTTGAGATCATTAGCAAAAATTGTTAAATGGCTTGGTTAAGTTCATCCTATTACTTTGTTAGATAATCTATAAAAACAACTTTTACTTGCATATTATTACCAACTCTTCCAGTTTTAAAGTATCACTGGGTATTAGTTAAGAATACGCCAATAATAGCTAATCTGCTTATCACTTTATTCTAGATTTTTAAAACCTGTTCTTTGCGCATGCATATACTGGTAGCAGAACTATGTGTTTGTGCTGTACCAGATTTTACTGGATTTTTAGGTAACATCATTTGCACTTTATTTTTCATAGACTTGGCAGTGCCACAGTAAAGCCACAAGCGACTTTGCATTTATTACCTCTTCAAGTCTAGTTGCCACATCTGGACAGTCCAATGATAACAGGTAGGTTGACAGAAGCATAAATAATCACATTTTTAAGCAGAAAGGTATTCTTGCTGCCAAGTATGGATTTTTTTACTTAGGAGTTTTTGCACCTCTGGATAAAAAAACTTGGTTACATAATTCTTAGTAGTTTTCCTTACCAAAAAGAGAAAAACAATGTAGGTTATCAACAAGTATATGTAATTATGTTAAAGTTTTGTTTTTTTTTTTTTTGCGCTATTAATTGTCAGCTTCTTGAGACACTGTAGCCACCATACTCTGTACTTTTTTTGACCTGACATCATGTTCATTGGTGATACTTCCATGAGTAAACACCTCATTTCCCTGTGGTGGTTACCCCTGGGGGTACAGCAGCATCCCCTCTCCTCAGGAAATCATGTCTCCATTTCCCTGGAGTGGTAATGGAAAAGAGATGGGCTTGAGGGATGAGATGGCAGAGACAGGTGGGGCCTTGTGAGACACAACTGTGTGGTTTGAACAGGATAAACTCTTACAAGAGCTACATCCCCAGCTTTTATCCTGATCCTACTTGAGAATCATTGCTTTATAAATCCGAGTGAACAAAAAAGATAGTAAGATACAATACGTAAAAATATTTGACTTGAAGACAATAACAAAAAACACCTCAAAAATTATTGTTTTCTCTCTATAAGAAATGTATGCCTCTGGGACACATTGGTATCACCTGGAAACAGCCTCATTCATGGTAAGTGAGTTAAGATCTATGATTTTTAATACCCTACGAAGGAATGCTTTCCTGGTTTTATTCTAGCCAGTGAGTGTTTATTCAAGGATGTAAATGAGTGGCTATCTTGCTGAGGTAAAGATCCAACTAGCATAGAATAGCGTTCGTTTTTTTTACATCTCAAAATATGAAGATTGGTTCTGCTAACGAGGCTTTTTAAGAATTAGTTGCAAAGTATTTGAGCTCAATAGAAAGGAGATATGCTAAAGAATTACCTAATAATAAAGAACAAGAAATATGAACAGTGCTATTTAAATATTCCTTTGGGGTGCCTGGGTGGTTCAGTCAATTAAGCATCCAACTCTTGATTTCAGCTCAGGTCATGACCTCAGGGTCATAAGATGGAGCCCTGCATTGGGCTTCATGCTGAGTGTGGAGCCTGCTTGGGACTCTGTCTCTCCCTCTTTCTCTCTGCCCTTTCCTCACTCTCTTTCAAGATAAATAAGCATTTAAAAAGTTTTTTTAATACTATTTCTTTTAAGGCAGTTTTTCCAATTGGAAAAGATAGAAGGCTCCATGCTCCAATACATTTGGGTTAAACAAAGCTAGATGGATTTTTTTACAGAAAGATTTCTCAGTCTTGTATTATACATACTGATACACATTCTGAAAATATAGTTATTTCTCAGTTTTGATTGCAATTTTTTTCTGTGAATAATTAATAGCTCTTAAAGATTTCCCCCATATTGGTAGAAAGCTTTAGTTATATTAAAATGCAGAGAATGCTGGGAAAGGTAACCCATTCCCTATAGCTGGTCATTTTCACACGGCTGTAGTTGAGTCTGTTACTTACCATACAAGCTGTATGGGCAGGAACTAGGATAGTGTAAATACTCATTGTGGTGGGGATTAATGTGGTGGCTGAGTGTGTCATTGGGAAGCTTGGTCTCTGCACTTTGGCTGCTATAGGCTTCTTACAAGGCAGCATAGCTTAGTGTGGGCTTAAGGTTTAAGCTTCCTGCAGGTGTTTTCATATTGAGATTATGGGTAAGGATGTTTTTTCTGTCATTGCTTGGAATCTTTTTTTTTAATACTTGGATCATGATTACACAAATTGAAATTAAAAATTGGTAATTTCTGTATTATTTAAATGTGCATTCAAACATTACCAGAATTGCAAGATTATTTGGGAAAGACTCGGTATTTTTCTTCTTCAGGTTTCACATGCCATGATCACGGTGCCACTGTACTTCAGTACGCGCCCAAACAGCAGCTCCTCATCTCCGGTGGTCGGAAAGGCTATGTCTGCATTTTTGACATCAGGCAAAGACAGCTACTTCACACGTTCCAGGCGCATGACTCTGCTATTAAGGCTCTGGCCCTGGCTCCCTGTGAGGAGTATTTCACTACAGGCTCAGCAGAAGGGAACATAAAGGTGAGTCAGTATAAAAAGTTGGAACATGCTAAGTGTTATCTGTATCTGCTGTGAAGACTGGGGAAAAAATGACCCCACTGCATTCTTTGAAATGTGGGCGTAAAGTAAGGCTTTGTGAGATAGTGAAGGCCTCTTGACACCCTTCCTTCCTTAGTACTATGTGGTTCTTTCTAGCTTAAGAAGCTTTAGAAAACTCTGTTTTGAATTAAGAGTTGTTAGTACATAGAATTTTTTGTAACATTATTTTGGCTCCTCAGGACCTCCTGTCTCCCCTCTTCTGCCTCCTAGTACCTTACTCTGTTGTGTATAGTTGGGGTGAGGTTTCTGGAAAAGGGAGATGGTAAGGTTCTACTTATAATGCCTCAGGGCTTCCCTTGATATTAGCAATGTATCTAATTCGCTTAAATATTTAATTGAATTAGAGATGGAGGTATGTGTGGTTAATATGAAACTATAAGAGAATGTGAAGAAGAGACAGTGAAATGTAAGAATAGTAAATGAATAACGTGAATGGCATCAATCAGGTAAGCCTTTAGGAAGGTGGGGTGGGGGGTGGGTACTGGGAAGTTGGGCCAGTTCAGGGCAACAGAAATGAAGGCCATGTTTCTGCTTTTGGTCTCTGTTTTTTAAAGACTTACACTTTGTGTTTTCACTTTCTTCTCAACTAGGTTTGGAGATTGACAGGCCATGGCCTGATTCATTCATTCAAAAATGAGCATGCGAAGCAGTCCATATTCAGAAACCTTGGGGCTGGGGTCATGCAGATTGACATCATCCCTGGCAACCGGATCTTCTCCTGTGGGGCAGATGGCACACTCAAAACGAGGGTTTTGCCCAATGCTTTTAACATCCCTAACAGAATTCTTGACATTCTATAGACTTAAAGATTGGGGCTTTATTTTTATAAACACTTCATTTAAAAAATACTCTAGTAATTAATAGGCATTTCTGCTTTCCAAGCAGCTGTTAACACCTTGAAAACAATACAGAGAATCTCTGTAGAATTGGGAACTGATCAAGCTGAGTGTTGCCCATACAGGTTGGTAGAATGACTGTGCATGTACCTTGTCATCATGCTGACATACTTAAAAACAAAAACAAAACCTAGTGTTGTAGGAGGGGTAGCTATTCTTTACAGCATTTAGCAAACCTGATTCAGAAAACATCTGAGGTTAGAAGTTAGCATATTAGTAATTTATAACAACAGGAAGGACCTTCATACCAAATTGAGGAAAGAAATGTTGCTGATTCAGGTTTTCCTTTCTTGTCTTCCCACTGATGGAAGCATGCCTGCAGCTCCTGCGTTGAATGAAGGATAGTCACAAGGTGTTAGAAAGTCTAGATCACCAGAAACACTTTCTGAGCTGTGGAGCAGTGTGCAGTGACTAGTTCTCTGCTGGGAGAGGTCATTTCCATTCTTTACTGCTGATTATTTTTCCTGTTAGTGTTTATACTGAGCTAGTACTGTAACTTGCAAATGAGTGCAAATTTAAATGCAATGTTTTCCTCACAATTTGCACACTCACATTTTTTGGACTGCTCGTTTTTCTATTTAAATATTTGCCTTCATGTTAGGAATGTAATACTTGTGACCATGACATATTTGTAGTTGACCTAACATACCAGTTTAGTACTTTTTCTTTCAGGGTTAAACCCCCACAACATTTAAGGCTATGTTGAAACTACACCAATAGAGCATTTCATATCATAATTTGAATGAATGTTAGGCTTTTTGTGGCCAGTTAATAGTTGATGAGATTGGTGATATTATTTATTACCACAGCCTATTGTATAAACTATGCAGAGTTAAATATTATTTGCTTATAAATTATTAGCCAGTGTCCTATTTTGATGTACCTCCTTGGTTATGACCAAAAAATGTTCTTGAGATACTGAAACCAATGTCTGTGTGTTTAAATGTTTACCAGCAAATTGTCTCATCATGTTAATGAGAATGTTAAATGCCTGTGTGGTAAATAGTAAAATTTAATGGCATAAAAGTACCTTTCTCTGAAGGCGATGTGATGTTCAGGCTGTGAAATACATATGTAAAAGAAAAATAAATGTTATTTGTTAGAGTTTTACCTTAGTTTGGTCTGGAATTCTTTAATATTTTTAACTACTTGAGATCATTTTAAATTTGATCAAATATTTCAATAGAGTTTGTAAGCTACTAGGCAGTTCATTTATGCACAGATATTTACTGAGTACTTTCTAGATCAGAAGCCATTCTAGGAAATGGGACACACCGATGAGCCAGACAGACGGCACTCAGCAATGGCATGTAGTGGGGTAAGAACTAACTTCACTGTACCTTCTCTCGTTTATTGAATTACATGCGGAGTTTGGTGAGGACACTGGTGAAGGAGCCAAGTCAGGAGCAGTGCTGTGTGGAGAAGGTGGACGTCTGAGTACACAGAAACGCAAATTGGGCAGAAACCGCACATCTATACATACGCTTCCCACAATTTAGTACCCAGTAACCTGAGCATGTTGCATCCCCTCCATTTTTGTCTGTTCTAACATAGGACCAGCTGATTCAGTCAGTCTGAACTGAGATTCAGACTTCTCAGTGGCTGCCACTATTTGCTGGAAAGACTAACCTTTCTCTACTGAATTGTCAAAGGTTAGTTGACTGCATTTTGTAGACCCACTTCTGGACTCTGTCCTACTGATCTATTTGTCTCTTCTTTTGCCAGTACCATACTGTCTTGATTAACTTTATAGTAAATCTTGAAGCATTTTCTGCACCTACTGATTTATCTGTGATTTTTCTTCTTTAGCCTATTGATAGGGTAGATTACATTAATTGATTTTTGAATATTGAACCGGTTTTACAAAACTAGAGTTAATCTCAGTCATGGTTTCTAATTCTTTATATGTGTTTCTGTATCCAGAAACGCATATAAAGAGAGTGAAGATAAACAAATGGAAAGCTAGTCTGTGCTCATGGATTGGAAGGACAAATATTATTAAAATCCTCATACTGCTCAAAGCAATCTACAGATTCAGTGCAATTCTTATCAAAATACCAACAGTATTTTTCATAGAACTAGAAGAAATAATTATAAAATTTGTTTGGAACCACACACACACACGCACACCCAAATAGCTAAAGAAGTCTTGAAAAAGAAGAGCAAAGCTGGAGGTATCATAATTCCAGATTTCAAGATATACCAGAGAGCTGTAGCAAACCAGTGTGGTACTGACACAAAAAAAAAAGATGCATAGACTGATGGAACAGAATAGAGAGCACAGAAATAAATCCATGAGTATTTGGTTAAGTAACCTATGACAAAGGCGATAACAATATGCAACACAAAGATAGATAGTCTCTTCAACAAATGTGTTGGGAAACAAAAGCAAAAATAAACTGGGACCTCATCAAAATAAAAAGCTGCTGTACAGCAAAGGAAATGATCAACAAAAAAAGGGAACCTACTGAATGAGAAGATATTTGCAAATGACATATCTAATAAAGGGTTTGTATCCAAATATACGAAGACCTTCTACAACTCAACACCCAAAAAACAAATAATTAAAAAATGGGCAGAGACAAGAACAGACATTTCTCCAGATATCTAGATGGCCAACAGACACATGAAAAGATGCTCAACATCACTAATTGTCAAGGAAATACAAATCAAAAGTGCAATGAGATATCACCTCACACCTATCAGAATGGATAAAATTGAAAACACAAGAAACAAATGTTGACAAGGATTTGGAAAAAAAGGAACCCTCATACACCATTGTTAGGAATGCAAACTGGTACAGCTTCTGTGGAAAACACAATGGATGTTCCATGAAAATTAAAAACAGAATGACCATAAGACCCAGTAATTCCACTCCTGGGTATTTACCCAAAGAATACAAAAATGCTAATTCAAAAGGGTATATGCACCCCTATGTTATTGTAGCATTATTTATAATAACCAAATTACAGAAAGCAACACAGGTGTCCATCAAGAGCTGAATGGGCAAAGAAGATTGGTACACACACACACTGGAATATTAGTCACAAAAAAAATGAAACCTTTCCATTTCCAATAACATGGATGAATCTAGAGGGTATTATGCTAAGTGAAATAAGTCACAGAAAGACAGTAAATACCCTAAGATTTTATTTGTATGTGGAATTTAACAAAACAAATGATCCAAACAAAGGAGGACAAGATCTTCTCCCACCTAGGTTCTTTAATATATAGAGTTGGCAGTTACCAGAGGGGAGATGGGGGAGAGGATAGGTGAAATAGATGAAGGGGATTAAAAGTACACTTATCTTGAGCACTGAGTAATGTATACAATTTTGAATCACTATATTATATACCTGAAATATAACACTATGTTCATTATACTGGCATTACAATTTTTAAAGAAAAAATTCAGCCAAATCAACTGCACAGAGGGAAGTTTTTCCAAAACCTTTTTCAGGAATAAAGTACTCGGTCACTTGGTGTTAATCTAGAGACATTATGACTTTAGATGGTTGATAATAAAAAATTACAGTATGTTGTTAAAAAAAAAAAAAAACTTTACTGAGAGTACATTAAAGACTTGAAAGTGAGACCAGAAACCATAAAACTCATAGATGAAAACACAGGGGTTAAGGTTCTAGTCACTGGTTATGGCAATGGGTTTTGGTTGTGACACCAAAAGCAAGGGCAGCAAAGGCAAAACTAAACAAGTGGGACTCCATCAAATTGAAAAGCTTCTGTAAAGCTAAGGACATTTATCAACAAGATGAAAAGGCCAGATATACAAGGGGAGAAACTATTTGTAAAGCATGTATCTGATGAGGTGAATATCCACAATATATAAAGATAGCAACAAAAGTCTGATTAAATATGGGCAGAGGATCTCAACAGACATTTGCCAAAGAAGTCACATGGATGGCCAAGAGTTAAATGCTCAATATCACTCCTCATCAGCAAAATGCAAATCAAAACCACAATGACATATCCTCTCACAACTGCTACCTGGCTATCATCAAGAAGCCAAGACATTAGTGTTGGTGAGGATGTAGAGAAGGGTGAGCCCTTGGATGCCCTTGGTGGCAATGTAAATCGACACAGCCACTATGGAAGACAGAATGGAGATTCCTCAAAACATTAAAAATAGAACTACCATGTGATCCTGCAACTCTGCTTCTGAGTATCCAAAGAAAATAAAAACACTAACTTGAGAAGACACATGCACCCCTATGCTTACTGCAGCATACTTACAATAGGCAAGGTATGGAAACAACAGAAGTGTCCACAGGTGGATGAATGGATAGAGAAAATGGGGTATATATGTACACAATGGGATCATGTGTACATAAACAAGAAGGCTTATTTGCAACAACACAGATGGACCTTGGGAATATTGTGCCCAGTGGAATGAATCAGACTGATCTCACTTACTGGTGGAATCTTAAGAAAAAAGAAAAAAAACAACAACCAAGAAACAAACTAAAAAACCAAACTGAGTTCATAGATCTAGAGAAAAATTTGGTGGTTTCCAGAGGCAGGGAAAGGTGGGAGGTAGATGAGTGGGTGACTAAGGTTAAAAAGCACCAACTCCCAGCTTTAGGAAAAACAAAAAGTCCAGGGATGTAATGTACATACAGCACAGTAATTACCATTACTAATACTGTACTGTGTATTTGAAAGTTAAGAGAATACATCTTAAAAGTTCTCATCACAAGAAAACATGTTAGTAACAATTTGTGGCAATATATGTTAACTAGACTTAGTGTGGTGGTCATTTCACAATATATACAAATACTGAACCATTATGTTGGGCACCTGAAGCTAGTATAATGTTAGCTCTTCATGATACCTCAATTAAGGGGCACCTGGGTGGCTCAGTCGGTTAAGTGTCCGACTTCTTCTCAGGTCATGGTCTAACGGTTCATGGGTTTGAGCGCGTTGGGTTCTGTGCTGACAGCTCAGAGCCTGGAGCCTGCTTCACATTCTGTGTCTCTTTCTCTCTCTGCCCCTCCCCTGCCCATGCTCTCTTTCTCAAAAATAAACATTAAAAAAATCAAAATAGTATGGTATTGGCATAAAAATGGACACGAACAGAATAGGGAACCTAGAAATAAACCCACTCATCTGTGACCACCTTATGACCAGGAGTCAAGAGTAAACAATGGAAAGAAGGTAGTCTCTGCAATAAACTGCTGGGAAAAGTAGACAGCCACAGGCAAAAGGATGAGAGTGGACTCCTCTCTTACACCATATATGAAAGAATCAACTCGAATTGGGTTAAAGACATGAACATGAGACCTGAAATCCTAAAACTCCTAGGTGAAAACACAGTAGGTAAGTTCTTTGATGTAAATCTTGGCAATGATTTTTTTGATTTGTCCCTCAAAGCAAAGGCAACCAAAGCAAAAACAAACAAGCGAGATTACACCAAACTAAAAAGCTCCCACCCAGCCAAGGAATCCATTAGGAAATGAAAAGGCAAGCTGCAGAATGGGAGAACAAACATTAACACATCATATCTGATCGGGGTTGATATCCGTAACATCTAACAAATGCCTATGACTCAGTAGAAAGAAATGAAACCATCCAATTAGAAAATGCCCAAGGGCACCAAGTAGATAGACATTTCCCCCAAATAAGACAGAGTAGCCAGGAGGAAGGTGAAAAGGGGCTCAACATCATGAATTAGAGCGATGCAAATCTAAACCACAATGACAGCACTTCACACCTGTTAAAACAACAAAGAGATAACATCAAATATAAATGTAACAAAGGGATAACAAGTATAGGTAAGGATGAGAAAAAGGCATTTCCTTTTCACTGTTGTTAGCAATATAAATTGCTAAGGTGATATAGAGAATATTATGGAGGTTCAAATTATTAAAAATTGAACTTTCATATGATTCCATATTCCAGTCTGGGTATATACCCAAAGGGAATGAAATCTCTATCTGAAAAAGCTGTTTGCATCCAAATGTTCATTGTAGTCATAGCTATAATTACAATGACAGCCTAATTCGGAAACAACCTATTTGACCATTCACCCTGAGGTTCATGCTTGAGGGCATTATGCTCAGTGAAATTAAGTCTGGCAGAGAAGATATTCTTATGATCTCACTTACATGTGGAATCTAAGAAAATCCAATTTAAGGAGATAGAGAATAGATTATTTGTTGGGGGGGGGGGGGCTTGTCAGTGGGAAATACATGAATGCGAGGTAAAGGTAACAGCTTCCAGTTATAGAATATATAAGTTCTGAGGATATAATGTATAATGTCTATATTTAACAATACCATATTGCATAATTGATGATTGCTAGAAGAGTAGACTTTTTAAAGTTCTCATCACACACACACACACACACACACACACACACACACACAGTTGCCATCACAAGAAAAGAATTTATGTAAGGTGATAGATGTTAGCTAAACTTACTGTGATAATTTTTTCACTTTACATATATCCTATAATTATGTTGTACACCTAAAACTAAGGAACGTTATAGGTCAATTATGGCTCAAACTGGGGATAAAAGCAAGAAAGACCTAATTGCCTTGCCAAAAAAGAAGCACAAAAAGAATGTGAAATAAAGACTTCAACAAAGAAAAGGTAAATGAATTTATCACCAGCAGATCTGCACTAAGAAATGTGAAAGTCGTGTATAGGAAGTCAGTCCCTCAATCCAAAAAGGAATGATACTAGATGGAGATCTATCTGCACAAAGAAACACAAATCACCAACACCGGTAACTACATAGGCAAAGAATAGACTTCTTTCTTCGTTATTAAAATATATTTAAAAGATGACTGTCTACTTGAATCAAAAATACTAATACTTGCTGGTTGCATACCATATGTACAAGTAAAATGCATAAGAACAATAGCACAAAGGCCAGGAGAAGAGAATGGAAATATATTGTTCTAAGTTTCTTATGCTAAAAAAGTACAGGTACACTGATAAAAATACGATAAACTCTAAAGGAAAATAAAACAGTAAGTTGTTTGTAACAACTTATACTTATTATAACCAAAAGCCCAGAAAGAAAGTAAGGTGGAGTTATTAAAAAATTCAGTCAGTTCAAAAAACAGCGGAAAAAGAAAAACAACAGATGAGACAATATCAAGATTATAGATTTAAGTCAACCATAACAATAATTACATTAAATGTAAATGGTCTAGCCAAGGGTCAGCAAACCTTTTCTTAAAGGGCTAAATAGTAATTATTTTATGTTTGCAGCAGGTTTCTGTAGCAATTACATAACTCTGCTGTTGTAGCACAAACAAAAACAGTGTCAGTCAATACATAAATGAGTGTGGCTGCATTCTAATAAAATATTATTTACAAAAATAGGTAGCCTAGCAGACTGTAGTTCACTAATTCCTTGTTTAAATACCTCCATTAAAAGGCAGAATGATTGTTCCAAGGGAATATCTCATTGTGGTTTTGATTTGTATTTCTCTGATAATTAGTGATGTTGACCATCTTTTCATGTGTTGGCCATTTGTATGTCTTCTTTGGAAAAATGTCTATTCAGGTCTTTTGTCCATTTTTTAAATCATCATCATCATCATCATCATCATCAGGTGTTGAATATAATGGCTAGTATCAAAGAGACCAGAAACAACACGTGTTGGCAAGGATGTAGAGACAAGGGAACCCTCGTGTACTGTTGGTGGGAAGGTAAATTGGTGCAGCCACTGTGGAAAACAGTATGAAGGTTCCTAAAAAAATTAAAAACAGAAGTACCATATGATGCAGAAACACAACTTCTTGGTATCTACCTGAAGGAAACAAACACTAATTTGTAAAGATATACACATCCCTATGCTTACTGCGGTGTTATTTACAATAGCCAAGATATGGAAGCAACCTAAGTGTCCAATGATAGATGAATGGGTAAAGAAAGATGTGTATATACACAATGGACTATTACTCAGCCATAAGAAAGAATGAGTTCTTGCTATTTGAGACAACATAGATGGACCTAGAGGATATTATGATAAGTAAAATAAGCCAGACAAAGACAAATACAATATGATTTCACTTATATGTAGAATTGAAAAAACAAAATGCACACAAAAAAAGAAATACACAAAAAAAGCATAAATAGAATGTAAGTACAGAGAAGAAACTGGTGGTTGCCAGAGGGGAGGAGGTGAAGGGAGTGGGAGACACAAGCTTCTAGTTATGGAATGAGTAAGTCACAGGGATAAAAAATACAATATAGGGAATATAGTCAATGATATTGTAATAGCATTCTATGATGACAGATGGTAGTTATACTTTTGGTGAGTTTAATAGAGTTGTCGAACCACTATGTTGTACATCTGAAAATAATGTAACATTATGTGTCAACTAAACTTCAATAAAACAATAAAAAGAGGAACAGACTCATAAATACGGAAAATACATTAAGTCCTTTGGGTTTTTAATGGAGGCTTCATTACACAGCCATGATTGATTAAATCACTGGCCGCTGGCAACTGATTTAACCTCCAGCCCATCTCCTCTCCCTGGAGGTCAGGGTGGGACTCAAAGTCCCAACCTTCTAATGACATATTTGGGTGCCCTGGCAACCAGCCTCCATCCTTAGGTTGTTTAGGGGCTTTTCAAAAGTCACCTCATTAACAATAAAAGACATTTTTTATGGCTCTAATCACAGGAAATTCCAATAGTTTTAGGAGCTCTGTGTAAGAAAAGGGGACAAAGAACAAATATGTATGTCTAATTCTAAATCACAGTATCACACCAAGGGTCAGCAAACTGCACTGTAGGTCAAATAAAGCCTACCACCTGTTTTTGTACAATCTGTAAGCTAAGAATGGTTTTCTACATTTTTAAATAGTTGAGAGTCAAAAGAAAAACATTTTATGACACTTGAAAATTATGAAATTCAAATTTCAATGTCCAGAAAGTTTTTTTGAAATATAGCCATGCTTCCTCACTTATGTGTGGTCTAGGATTGTTTTTAGCTACAACAGCAGAGTTAAACAGTTAAGCAGAGACAGTGTGGCCTACAAAGCCTAAATTATTATCAGACCTTTTGCAGAAAAAAAATTGCCAACAAGCTTACTTAGTGTAACCCAGCCCTGAATTTCCTCTGTTTCCAAATGACCACAAATACTACACACAATGAAATTTGGAAGCAGCCAACCTAGATATCCCCATCCCATACGGCAGGTTCCGAATCTTTCCCTGTCTGGGTCCTCACCTTGGTACAGCGAACTTCTCTGACTGTGAGTTTCACCTTCTTGGGAGCTTGGCAACTCTGATCAAGTCCAAGGTCGGGTCCTCATTTTTTCCTGCTCTCTACTGCAAGAGATCAGAACCTCTTTGTATGCTGCGAAGGAGGCCCTACCTGGGCTTTCTCACGTAGCTTTCAGTTGGCAATTAATTGGTTTCAGCGTTTTTATCTTTTTCCAGAGGGCCAATCAAGCTTAGCAACAGCCTCCCTCCTGATTTTGTTTCCTTTTTAGTCCCTATTTTTCCCTAATTCTCAAACATCTGATACATAACATTAGCTAAGGTATTCCTTTCCACTGGTATACCATTCATCACCAAAGTCTTAACAAATGGACCATCGCATTGTCCCAAAGGCTAATTGTGCTCAATCTACTACCAGCAATGGAGTCCTCATTGTAAACAGGTGGTGAATGATCCAGCTCCAAAACCTGATCTCAGTGGCTTCTTTTTAGGACCACATCTGTTTAGGGTTGCAGGACTCCCAGTCAAATTAGAATTTCAGACAAACAAGTTTTAATTGTAAATATATTCTGTACCATACCTGGGACATACTTACACTAAAAATGTTGTGGTTGTTCTTTATCTCAATTTAAGTTTTAACTGGGCATCCTGGAGTTTATCTGGCAACTCTACAATGGGTTGGGTTTCCCAGGAAGCAAGCTCTGGGATGGAGTTCAGCCAGGAGGATGTCATTGAGAAGTGCCCTTGATTCAGCACCTGTGGAAGGGAGGATGGAAGGGCAGAGGGAAAAGTCCATTTTTTTCATTATTAGAGTCAGTTTTATTGTAAATTCGTTACATTGCTAAGAACCATTTTTGGGGATGTGAAGTGTTAACCGCCTAATCAAACAGGCCAGCAGACAGAAACTGTGGTGTGGTGTCCCTGATGCAGTCCCCTCAACCCTTGAATAAGGCTGCAAGAATCTGATTCTCCATAAGAATGAACTGTGAAAGTAACAATAATTTATCAAGAATTATATCATTTTCATAGCATTTGTCATTTGACACAGAAAAATCAAAGGAGGTAAGAAATACTATTATACCTTTTACAGATGAAACAGAGGCTGAGGGATTAAGATACCTGCCCAAATTCACACCAATTCAGTTTTTTAAAATCTTATTTTATTTTTAGATCAAAATGTTATGTTCTTTCCAATTGCTTTGCCATGTCAATAAATTAGCAGATCTTCACTGAGTTTACGTCTGTCTCTAGTTCTAGTTACTGGTTTCCACATTTTTCGGGTTTTCCTATAGAGAACACATAGTCCGTATCAACGACTTTTCAGTATTCAGGAGTCAGCAAATTCCAAGAGTTTCAACAGAGGAGCAACCAATGTAATTCTTCCACAATATTGCTTTGGGTTGTTATTTTTTCTTGTAAATGTTACATGTAAATCAACAGGAGGTAAAAATAAGAATACACTTGTTTCAACGTATGACTTATTTTATTGACTAACGTTAAACAAACGGCAACCAAAAGAGAGACATTCACCATGATTAATTTGTTGTTCAGAATTGTTCAGATCTGTGGTTACAGATTGGACATCCCATCTTTTAATAGTGCGCTTGCTACACCAGGTCTCAGCAGCAGCGGAGAAACTGAAAAGCCCTATCACACACCTCTTCATGTGGTTTGACATCAGTCACAGACAAAATGCACCTTGAAGTTGGAAAGTGACTCCTGGCTCTTCAAGGATCATAGCGTCTCATTGGCCCCTCACTTAGCAATCTTGAAGGGAATGGCTGCGAAGGGACCTAAGCCTGGAACTCCTCATTTTAATTTTTTGTTAACATTTATTTATTTTTAAGACAGAGAAAGACACAGAGCACGCGCAGGGGAAGGGCAGAGAGAGAGGGAGACACAGAATCCGAAGCAGGCTCCAGGCTCTCAGCTGTCAATACAGAGTCCAAGGCGGGGCTCAAACTCCTGAAAACGAGATCATGACTTGGGCTGAGGTCAGACGCTTAACTGACTGAGCCGCCCAGGTGCCCCTGAACTCCTCATTTTAAAGCTTTCACCCCAGAACTCTTTCTCTGTCATAACATCTGTGCTTAGTGATCCACTTGAGACCATGACCGCCTGCACGGCTTTGAAAGGACACATTATCACTTTGAGAGAAAATGCTTTGAAATAGTGTCTGGCCTACATTTGAGGTTGGGAGGACAGTTTTATTTACTTTCCAGGGGAAAGCTATCTATTTTAGATTAAAGAAGAATTAGGAAATTATCTGCTTTGATTCTGACATCAGAAGTGCAGATATTTGAAAAGTGCTTTAAAGCAACTTTGATTATAAGTGACAATGTAAACTTCTAAAATGATATCTTGACTTAAAAACATTAGGTTGTACATTCTACTTTAGCAGTGAGCCCAAGCCTTTTTTTTTTTTTTTTTTTTTTAAATAAAGTAGTATTTGCAGGCAAGGAGTAAAATCTGGATTCTTTGCCTTGTGTAAAGACAAACCTTCAACCGTATTATATTGTTACTTACACCTTGCTCAGACTCAGTTATCCCGATATTAGTCCTCCATGGGGAAAAAAAAAAAAAAATCCCAGTATGAACTTCCCTAGCAGTGAGTATATAATCCCATACCCACAATTAAGGGAGTCAGGATAGTTCAGATATCAAGACTGAGGTTTCTAAAAAATTTTTTCTGAAAGGAATATGTGCTAATTCAACAAGATTCTTTGGTTGCTACCATATATATAATTAGTATTGGATGTATATATTACTAATACCACTATTACTATGAAACTGTATTCATATCCAGGTCCCCTATGTCCAAAAACAGAAACACATATATTCAAATACTTTAAAAGACTAGTATTCTCTACATGCATTGATCTTAAGTATGAAGCTATTTTACTTTGTTACAAAACATGAATCTGAAGAGTATTTTTTTTAAAGCTATGTTGACAGGACACAGCCAATCTAACAGAGAAATGGAGAAAAGCTTTCAAATATCCATTATTTTGAGAATACAACAACAAAGAAGTCCCCAGTAGCTGCCTAAGTGTTTTCAGGGGGTGGGGAGATTTAAATACCCAAATATGCACAGCCCATAAGTTTCAAAATGCTTCCATTAAATAAGTGATCAGGCCACACTCGGGGCCCCCAAGAATGAAAAACCCTGAGTGTGTGGCTCTCCTCCAACACACACATGAATTCAGTGAAGGCAAACAGATAAAAAAATCTTTACATAAGATTTCTCTGGGTCCCCTTCCTTCCTGGCTGTGGGACCCCAGTAACTTTCCAGATTCCTCTCTCCTCTCAGCAGCCTTGCCCATACGCCAGGCTGCAGGATGTCTGAAGAACTGAATCGGCAGAAAATACATACTTAAGGGCATTCAGGTGCAAGTTAAACTGGATTTTTCTCCTAGCTTCCAATGGGATCAGATGACATCCTTTGAAACTACATTAGGGAAAGAGCGGTTTACTAACCGCTTTGGGGGAGGGCCACTTAATTTTATGCTGTTCTCACCCTTCCCCTCGACCAAACACTCAAACCGTATTATTACTCTTTCTTTGTCTGGAATAAAACAAAACATAACAAACAGCCTCTGGCGAATAAGCCCTGCCAACAATCAGCCTCACTTTATAGCCCAGAAGTTGGCAAACTTTTGGTGTAAAGGGCCAAAGGGTAAATGTTCTAGGCTTTGCAGGGCCCCTACTCAACTTTTTCACAACAACTCAATTCTGCCACTGTAGGGCAAAAGTAGTCACAAACTCTGATACACAAGCAAAGGCGAGTGACCCTGTTCCAATACAACTTCACAAAAACTTGCAATGGTCTAGCTTTGGCCTAAGGGCCATGGTTTGCCCGTCCCTGTTCTAGATAATAATCACAAATGGTGCCTCTTCCAAAAACTGCAAAGGGCTTCCCATGGTTCTAGCCAGATTAATGCCTACTCACATAATATTTAGTAGTTGACAGCAGATGCGTAGCAGTGAAAGCAGCAGCCAGGGTGACGTGAGGATTCAGTGTTTGTGATCTACAGCAGGATCAGAGACTGATAGGAACCTGGAAGTGCCTGTTTCTGTTTCATTAGCAAGCCTGAGTGTTGTAGCTGTGCCTGGCTTTTTTAACTTTGGAGCGGCAATCGCGAGCCCAGGATGATGCTCATTCCAGTGCTGTGGTGGCTGGTGCGGACGCAGAGAATGGTAATAAATTATGGGTAATGTGGTCCCTCCACAGCCTTAAAGGGTCCATGCAGCTTCCCAAGGCACTGAATACAAGTCACTACTAAGGAATTCATTGCTCAAGTGTTTGGGCTTATCAACTTGGAGGTAAATTTGCTCAGCATGTGGCTAAAAACCAAAAAACCAAACCAAATATGTAACAGCTGTGAAGGCAGCAACAGCCGAGAAGCACAGAAATCCCTACAGGTGGAGGGAGTCTTGCCAGTCATCTTTGGCAGCCCTTTCATATTACCAGTCAGGAAAACAAGGCTCACAGAGAGAAGGGTAACTTGCCCAGATAGTCTGTGGAGAAATCACCAAATCATAGCCATCTTGACCTCCAGTCTGTTGCTATTTTCCTCTAAGGAATCTGAATTTAAAGGGGGTTCCCTGGGGCGCCTGGGTGGCGCAGTCGGTTAAGCGTCCGACTTCAGCCAGGTCACGATCTCGCGGTCCGTGAGTTCGAGCCCCGCGTCAGGCTCTGGGCTGATGGCTCGGAGCCTGGAGCCTGCTTCCGATTCTGTGTCTCCCTCTCTCTCTGCCCCTCCCCCGTTCATGCTCTGTCTCTCTCTGTCCCAAAAATAAAAAAATAAAAAAAAAAACGTTGAAAAAATAAAGGGGGTTCCCTGACCATATAAACATTCAACTCATGTCATGAGATTATGACAGCTAAGGACCTGGTTACCCTAAAGACAAGTTTTATGTTGGAATATTAATGGTACCAGAGAACATCTGAAACTTGTCAAGGGGGAACAGAATGCATCTCATCACTGGTTTATTGTAGCTGACAAAAACCGCACAGGATAAAGCATTAAATGACCATCTTCCCATGAATATAAATGCTGGTCTCTCATATTGTAGGATAACATGGCAAGAACAGACTGGGAAGTTCTTAAATTAAAGTTTGCATTGATCTGTTTCCCTCCTAACAAATCAAAGGCAAATGTTATCCTCAGATCTTTGGTGTCCGTGACATAAAGGATCCCTTGGGCAATGAAGGCGTTACCGGCCTTGGTCTTGGGGTATGTGGTATTAATGTGTTGCACCACAGAGAATGTCCTCTCATCCAACTGGGCGACAAGAATGCTTGAGCCATCCACACTTGAAGCATAGATAATCCAAAGACCCTTTTCATCCACAGCTAAATTGAAGTAAGTCTTGGAATTTGCAAAGAGGTATTTTCGATCAAAATACAGGGCATTTTCAAGTTTCAGAGTTTGGGATGTTTCTTTGCCAAATTCAAATCTGAAATGTGGAAAAGGTAGATATGAGTCAGCATTTTTGTGGACAATGGTAGGTTTTTTGTTTTTTGCTTTTTGTTTTTGTTTTGCCTCCTCTATTAAACTGGGGTGGGGCTTGGGATTCTGCATTTCTAAATTCTAGGTCTACTGGTTTACCCACAATGCTCTGCATACCAAGGATGTAAAGGATGCCGACTACATCTAAAGTGTCCACCTTCGTGCCACGTGCTCCAGGAAAATTCCTTACCCTCATGACTCCTCAGTTGTTTGCCAACCTCCTGAAATGCCCTAAGATTCTTAGATCTGCAAGGGGCCTTAAAAAATGATCTAGTCCAGTCTTTTCAGTTTACACATGAGAAAGTGACTAGCCCAGGAATATGAGTAAGTAGCCAGAGTTAGAATTTAGGTTTTCTAACTGCAATTTTGGGGGTTCTTCCTCTACCCCATGCTGGAATTTTTACGACAAAAATGTCACAGTGGTCTAAATGAAGAAAGTTGTCAGCTGAGAAGAAACGTAGCCAAGTCAAGGCCACGCAGTTTTCTTGTCAGGAAAGTGACTAGATAAATTCAGCTACAGCATGGAATCCCATGCCCTCAGCTCCTGGAGGCTGTCTGACCAGGCAGACTCCAAATCCAGACCATATCTAAAAGTTGATTATGATTCAAAAGTTTACCTAACTCCCGGAATGAAAATTCACGAACGTTAGGCTAAATGAGAAGAAAAACACAAGAGGGTGCCATTGAGCAGGAGAAGAAATAGGGGAAGCATGAATCTGCAGATATGCGGTGGAGCCTAAACTAACAAACTTGGAGTCAATCAAGAGACCCTGAGTTAAGTGTGAGAGACACCAGAGAAAATAAGGCCTTGAGAACAGCCTGCCTGCCCACCTCTGCTTCTTCCTCTGAATGTCTGGAGCTCAGAACTGCCAATCAGTCCATCAATACCGTTGGTCTGGTACCTAGCAGCTGCATTTCTTGAGGAGGCCTGTCCCCTCACAGGAAAAACATGGTCTTATTCCAGCCTGCCTGCCCCCGGGCCCCGCCTGTGGCCTGGCATAGAGCAGACCGAAGCAGTGTGTCAGACACACATAGCTTCATTAGAAGACACTCTTGGAGAGGCCAATCCTCTTTCTGGGGCTCACTCATCCTGGAACTCCCTTACCACCCTCATCCCTATGTAAAAACAGTGCTGTGGCAGTAGGGAGCTGCAGAATTAAATGAGGAGAAATGTCATGGGAAGGAATGTGTCTGG
Organism: Panthera onca; assembly: GCF_046562875.1. NCBI lineage: Eukaryota > Metazoa > Chordata > Mammalia > Carnivora > Felidae > Panthera > Panthera onca. The sequence continues at coordinate 52,648,121 of NC_138344.1, forward strand.
GGAGTACTGGCTTCTGAACAGGAGGTGGGTTGGTTGTGTTTGCTGTTAACACAAGACTCTGCCCAATGAGGTAGCCAGGGAGATATGGAAATGATGGGGAGGCCTGGGAGAGAGGAATGAGAGGGGGAGGAGGAGATGCTTCCAGCCACAGCTGACATGTGTCCCACCCCCATCCTCACCCACACTCAATGCCAGCAAGGTTGTTGTGATTGGACCTCACCAAGTGGAGGAGGGCCGTGAGGGCAAGGGAAGAGGGACCCAGCCCTCTCTCAGGTCCTTATCTCTTGTTTTGGATGACTAGGACCATGGCTTTCATAATACTGGAATTATCTCAGATAAGGGTACAGCTGGAGGGCTGCAGACCACAGGAGGTGGTGTCTTGTCCGAGGCCATGGAGTGAGTAGGCTAAGTTGGAACCTGACTTGAGCTCCCTACTCTCTTCATTTCCCAAGATGCCCTGCCTCGGCCCAAAACCTGATTTCTTCTTGAGCCACAAAGACAAAATTTTAGCAATTCTTTTGGGGAGCCAGGAAGATATGGCTGCCACCCCGAGCACAGCTTACCCAGGTGACCACTTTCCTTCCCCTTGGTAAGCAGAGAGGAAGACAGGTGGCCTGGCAAGGGCTCCATCAAGATGACAGATCAATCTGAACACAAAGTTCCCTGGCTTTGCACTGTCATCCTTAGTCTTCAATGATCTCAGCTGGGACATGAAATTCTTCACACCCAAAGTTTTTCAGAAACTTTGAGTGTGTGTGAACCTTCCTGCCTAGGGAGAGCTAGGTTCTGGCTGCTTCTTTTCTCAAAGGATGACAAAGCTGCAGCCCTAATCACACCAGGTCTACTTCCCTCTGGCTCTGACCTTAGTCTTGGTGTCCCAAGCAGCAATGTTGCAGATCCCAGGTCAGGGCTGGGTCATGGGGCTCACTCACTGTTTCCTGTGGTTCATTCAGTCAGAAAACCCTGACTGACCTCTGTGTGCCAGGCTCTGGGGACAGGAAGATGATGGCACCATAGTCCCAGACCCTAAGTAGCTCTCAGATTACTAAAGCACCACACAGGTGCTGTCTGGGATGCGGAAAGACAGCTGTGACCCAGATGACTCACCTCACTATGGTGTTGGAGCCTCCTTTGTGGTAGTAGAGACAGTTGTTGTGAACGGCATGCCCGCAGCCATGGAAATAATATGGGAGATGCACGAGAGTGTAACTACCATTCAACAGGGAGGGTTGGTCTTTGAATTCCTTCACCCTGATGCCTGCAGGGGGAAAGCCAGGGAGAGGCAATCACAGCTTGGGAGTGAGTCAGGGGAGAGAGTTAGAAAGAGGGAACTTGAGAGTGAGGTGTCCTGCAAGGGTTCATGTCCAGGTTAGAGTCTCAGACTCCCAAACTCAAAGTCCAGTTCTCTTCTCTGGATTCCAGAACCATGCTTCAAAGGTAGGAGCCACAGAGTTTGGCTTTACTCCTCCTAGGAAAACTGTATCACTCCCTCCCAGCATACCCTAGATTGTTTATAAAATCTATCAGACCGATATAGGCCTGTACTGGGAACAGCAAACACTTGGCACTTGGGCAGTCACCTCCTGCCTCCTCCTGCCACTGCTAATTCACAGTGTTCCTCTTTCCTTCTGAGTCAGCGTCCTTCTTAGCTGGCAACCCACACAGTCACTACCCGCTGATCACTTGGCCCTGATGAAATGGAGCAGAGTGTCTCAGCTATCGCTCTGACCAGTGAATATGGTCAGACCTCTTCTGGAATGAGGTTACTGCTACCCTCACTGGCAATCCCTGACCACGTCCCTCTGGGGCAGTATAACTAGGGTCATGCTTAGATGCAGTGTGTCTGCAAGATGGCACTTCACCTTCTCCCCTGGGCTCTCTGTCCAACAGGTATCTGAGAAAGATGGCCAAAAGTACTCTCCTTAAAGAAAGATGGACAGTGCACAAGAATTTGTCTGATATTTCTTCCACATTATGGTTTGGGGCTTTTAAAGACTGGAGTCATAATGATATTTGCTTCCTTCTGGATAAGATAAGTTGGGAATACCCCGGTCATATCCTTGTGACCTGAACTGCAAGGCTTGTCACCAGTGTGCTCAACTGAGAAAAGTGTTCTGCCCACGCATTTGTGCTGTCTGAAATAAAGGGCAGTTCTGTGACACCAGTCAGCAGGGATTTCAGACACACAGAGATAGAAGAAGCCTGAAGGCGGGCAACAGATTAAAGGCACAACTACCACAATGATGTGGGTCATTGTCAAGTGAAGGTACCTGAGAAATGTTCAGTCACCCAGATCCGCTCATCACTCTTGTTAGCAGACTCTCTTATCCAAGTCCCAAATGTCTCTTTAACTTTCAGTACTTGTGTTGGATTTCCAATGGAAGCGATCATGGATTCTGTCAAAAGAAGAGAAAGGAAAGTCATTCACCTACCAATTATGAATTTAAGACATCCAATTTCTGAATTTCAAAACAAGATGCTTTGCCTCTGCACCTGCTTGTGGAGAATGGTGTTCCCCGCCTTTCTCATCAGCTTTTCCAACCAAGGTATCATCATTTGGTATGGCGCATGTCTCCCCTAAAACAACGACAATGGCAACGATCAGAGCCAGTGCAGGCAGCACAGTGAGACTCATGTAACTTTATTATTGGTGCTCTCCCCCACCTCATTCCAGACTCTAGTCCTATAAGCTTTCTTTATAATAGGTCTACCAAGTTTTTTGGTTGCTTGCTTTTAAGCAACAAGTCATATACTCCCAATTCCACACCCTCGCCCCTCACCTCCACCACTTGGTGAGTTCCTAATACGCTTTCTAGGAGCACAGTTGCTAAAGTAATACAATCTCAAGAGGCTGTCAGTAAAAGGGAAAAAGTGGTCTGTCCAAGCCCTCAGAATTCTGGGGGTGGGGGGTGGGGGGAGAAGAGACTTACTGATAATTTCCTGGCCCCTCTGGGCAGGTGGTAGGTATCACTATCATGGATTGCATTTTCCAGGAAGGATTTTCACTTTCAGGGAAGATGATGGGTCCTCATGAGAGGGTGGCCCCCTTTACCCTGTCTTTCTGGATGCCAGAGGGAGGCATCACAGAAGAAGGAGCCCAGAGATGTTTGAACTCCCCCCCACCACTTCCCACCTGTGTCTGCTTGAAGGTCTATGAGATGTAGGTCCTTGACAGGCGCCCAAGTTATAGTTGTTTTGAAGCTATACCTAAGTGAGAAGCCATCAGGCCTGGGTTGTAATTGTTACCTTTAACAGATGGGCTTAATTCAGACCTTGGTGAAGAGGTGTCTTGGGGCAGCAGAAGTAGGACAGAGAAGGAGGGGAGGAATATACCCATGTGAAGACAGGGAATGGGTCAGCTGGGGAGAAGGACCTGGTCTGGGGCAGGTTGAGGCAAATCAGGCTTTCCAGAGAAGTTCAGGTCCACTTGCCTAGACAAATTCTAAGAGGTTCAAGTCACCTGTAGTTGCTAGATAGAAAGGATTACCTCCATTGTCCCAAGACCAGCTCATGGAATAATCTGGAGAGATTTTTTTATTAGTAAAATAAAGGGCAGGACCCTCTGCAGTCTAAGCTTCTTTCTAGCAGGATGAACCTATATTTGCCCCGAGTCCTCCTGTCCCCTGATGAAAGCAGTTTTGGGGAATGTGTTATGATTCCCCACTCCCCATGCAATTCTGCTGCCTCTGAGTTTCATCTGGACTTTCTACTAAGGAACTTGGGTTTCGTACAGGAAAGGGACAGAGAGACCCTCCTGTTCTTCATCTAAAGAAAAGACTCTCATTAATTCATGTTGTACCAGCCTGCTTCTAAAGCTGTGGGGGCGGGAGGGAGCTTAAAGAAATGGAATTGGAGCAGGAGAGAAGGCCAAGTTCAGATGCAAGATGCCTGGCAACAGAGGACTCATTTCTAGGAGGCCGAGTGGAAGATTATGGCCTCTCCTTTAAAGCAGTTTTCACAACTCTGAGGCCCAGCCCCTGCTCAGTAGGCAGGCCAGGCAGAGGCAGGTGTTGCTCCAGCACCCATGCCCTGGCTGACATAGTCTTTGGCAAATTGGGACTCTGCAAAAGCTCAAGTCAGATTCCCCCTTCTTCCAGGCGAAGGTTCCTGTTCAGCTCATTCTCCAAGGGCAGCTGAACAAAGGGCTGAAACTAACAGAGGGGGTGGTGCTGAGCCCCGGGCTGAGGGGGGCAGCTTGGCCCTGAGGCTGTGATTTCTAACTAACTGCTGGGCAGAATCATAATCAGGCTGCACTGACTGGGGGGCGGGGTGGGGGTAACATCTTTGAAAGCACTGATTTGCCCACTTTGACAGCTGATGTGTGCCCCAAAAGCCTTCCTAAAAGACCAGGGCACTAAACAGAACTAAAGACCATGTAGGAAAGCAGCAGGGAAGCCCACAGCAAGTGTGAAAGAAACTCCAGTTGGTATCCTCCTCTCTGTTTGCCACTGACATGATGCCATCAAGTGGTGCCTTCTCGTGGCCTGACCAGGAGTCGGTCCCGGGTCACCACTCTGGGAAGAAGTTCTAGCATCACGTTAGAAGTATTTTCTATTTATATGGCCCTTGATTTCTAATTAGCTTTCAATCCTATGGCCACCTCTGTCACAGATTGGCCGACAGACAAGTCCTCTTGGCCTGCCAGAGATCAGGCGTCCCTTGCCCTGGGTTGGCTTAGTCTCAATGTGTGGATTTCCATCTCTGAAAGGAAGATGCTCTAAAAGAAGGACTTTAGAGGCAGGCAGACATGGGTTTGAATCCAAGCTCTGTCACTTACTAATTGAGTGACCTTGGGTAAGCTACAATAGCTCCTTAGCATTTCAGTTTTGTATCTATAATTTGGTGGCAATACCGATTCCTGTATCATTTTGTGAACCAAGTACTTAGCACTGTGCCCTGCACGTGGTTAGCACACAAAGCTTTGCGGTGGTGAGGACAGAACTGTAGTACTATGGGGAGTTAACCAATCTGAACCTCCCCCTCAACTCCCCAGCATCAGTCAAGCCCTTCACGTTCCCAGAGTAAATAGCTTAGCCTTTGAGACACTTTCAGGGGAAAGGGATGGTGAATTTGGCAAAGAAGAGGAATAGACTGGTGACAGATGAGGGGAGAGTGATGAGGGAAGGGTGTGGGAGGCCAATTCTAAACCTGCTACCAGTTCTCCCCTGAGGCAGACTGCCCAAGCCATTTGCATGTTGCAAGGGGGAATCTCTAGCTTTTGGCAGAATCTCCCTCTGTTTAAAAAATCTGGTTGCAAAGCCTGGGTAAAGCCTGAGAGTTTGGGATCATTAGCTCAAGGGGCGGGTTCTCTGGGGCAGGGGCTGGTAACCTGGGCACTGGCCATTGAACATGTTTGGCTGCCGTAGGCCTTTAGATCTTCTGCTTCCGGGGGGTCCTGGGGGACCTGGAGGGCCTGGGGGCCCAGGTGGGCCAGGCGGGCCAGGTGGGCCTTGGTCACCTTTGGCACCTGGAGAGAGAGAAAGGGGTGCAGGGAGAGAGATTGATTCAAGAGCCATAAACAGAGATGGGTTTCTCCCAGGGGAAAAGAGAATGAACAGCCCTGGGGAGGACTGATGAGCCCCCATTCCCAGGCATAACTGTATTCTAGCCCTGGCCATCCAAAGTCGAGAAAGTACCCATGGCAGATGTTGAGTTCCAACTATGTGCCAGGAACTGCACTAAGAAGTTTACACATCTCCTCCTCCATTGTTCTTCCCAACCATTCTGTGAGACAGTATTAGTAGCCCCTCAGTGACCTCAGTCTCGGGGAAGTTCAGTGCTTTGCCCACGGTCACAACTGGGAACAGGCCTGCAACTTAACCTCAGGTATGTCTCACACCAAAGCTCATGCTCATTTCACTGGCCACGTTGAAGGATCTCAACCCTGACTGCTTATTAGAGTCACCTAGAGTCAGTCTAACACAATTCTACTGCTTGGACCCCATCCAGAACAGTTAGATCAAAATGGTGAGGAGATTGGTCATCTGTATTTTTTAAAACCTCCTAATATGCTGCCAGGTATGAGAAGCACTGCTCTGTGTGGTAGGAGAAATCAGGAGATCTTGTCCAGCCTGTGACCTTGGTCAGGCAGCTTAACCCTCTGAGCCTGTTTCTTTACTTCCAGACTGAGTCTCATCCTCCCTGTCCTGCCCTGTGATAACCCACTGAGGTCACTGGCGTGAGTGGGCAAGCTAGGGCCACAGAGGCTAGAGGCAGGACCAAGCCCACTCAGAAAGGGGCAGATCTGTAGGCAGAGCAGACATGATCTGCCCTCATAGGCCTTGTCTGCTCTCTGACCAGGGAATACTCAGCTCTGCCTGATCTCTGGAATTGGGGTACACTCAGTGATGTTGCTTTTCTGAATGGTTTGTCATCACCCCTCATTTGTTCAGTAGTATAGGGGAGTGCGGTGTTCTGGATGTGTAGATTCCCATGTAAGTGAAGTATAACACGATCTCGTATTTTCAAAGTTTATTCACGAATCTATGATCCTGTCAAAATACTTCTTAAATTATATATATTTTGCATAGCAACTTCCCTGTGTATGAAACAAAGCATTCTAAACATAACTTGAGCTTTCCTTGATGCTTTGGTCCTAGCACAGTGCCTGGCAAAGAGTAAGTGCTCAACAGATTTTGAGTGGCTAGATGGGTGACTGATTCAGGGTCATTATTCTTGAACATCTATCATCTTAGCTTCTTGAGGACAGATGTCCTGTCTTACTCATTTTCATATTCATATTCTCAGCTACTACCAAAGTCTCTAATTCATAAATGGTGTTCTTTGATATTCAAAAAGGTTTATTGACTACATTAATAGGATAGTTATGTCTCTGAAGTGCTGTGCTTTTAAAATTCTTCTGCCCCTTCCTCCTCCATGCCCATCAGCTGTCACCTATCTTTCCACCATGTGATTGTCCTTCTGGTTTGTTGTGCCTCTACCCCCCCACCCCACCCCAGAGGCCATCCATCTGCTTTGAACCTGGGCTGGAAGCCAGAAAAAGAAGATCGGCAACCGTGTCTGCCCAATTCTACATCCAAAAGCTGAGGATTAAGGTCTGAAGATGACCCTACCTGGATTGTGAAGAAAATGCCTGAGTTTTCTGTCAGTTTGTCCTCTGAGGTATCTTAAATTGCTTGCTTACTTGTCTTATTCTACATTGTGCTAGGCTTAATAGATATTTGGAAAAAGGAAGCTCCTGTCATCCTAATTCAATCTAATCATGATGTTTAGACCTGAATTATCTAAACTGTTTATGCTGAGATCTCAGATTTGGTCTCGCCAACCTTGGGGTAACATGCACAGTTTTTTCCTTCTTGGAAGCACAGCACTCTAAAACATGCTGCAAAGCAGATGGGCACGCAAAGTAGAAAAGGAGAGAAAACCTGTGCTGCCTCTGTACTAAAAACCAGGCTGGTTTGTGGGCCTGATCACCCTGGGAGACAGCCCAAGTGCCAGCCACTTACCTGTGGGGAGCACATCATTGGACACATCCCCTTTGTCTCCTTTGTCCCCCTTTGGCCCTGGTGGGCCCTCATTTCCAGTCAAACCCAGCTCACCAGGGTCTCCCTTTTCCCCTGGAGTTCCTGTGGCTCCAGGTGGCCCTGAGGGGGGAAAAATAATTTATTAGCCTACAGCGCAAGAATCTCTGGTACACAACTTTGTGATATTGTACTTTGTACGTTTAAGATGAAGTGGCTTCAGTAGCCAAATGCAGAAGACTCTGTAACCATTTTAGGACAGCAGCATGATTATAGATTCATTGACAAATAGTATTTCCAGGTGGCTCTTCTGAATATTTTAAAGACATTTGCCTGAGCCAACAGGTTGAAGAGAGAGGAGTGGACCAGAAAGGGACAATCACAGCAAGGGCAGAAGGAAGGTAAGGCCTGATCAGAAGTTTTTCACGCAGGAAGAGCGGAGCACTCAGATGGGACTGTTCGGTGCTAGAAGGGTACGTGCATTGCTTGGTTTATTCCTCACCACATACTGGAGTGGTGAGCTAGTAACGTATCCTTACTGTCATTTCATAGAAGCTGGAACTCAGGCTTACAGTGGTTATCACTGATGCCACTAAGTGAGCAGGCAGAGATCTTCTGATTCCATCTCCGGTTCCTTTTCTGTGACATTTCAATGCAAAATGCTTTTAATCAAAATAGCAAAACAGATAGAGTTGCTCTAGCACAAGCATGAAGAGGGATGATGATAGTGTGAACACGATGCTGTGTGTGAAATGTCTGCCTCTGTTCCCAGGGAGTCCTGACTATGGGAATTGCAGACCTGTCACTCATAGCTCAAAATAGGTAAGAATCTATGCAATGGCCCATCTCAGCACGGACTATGGAGAGTACAGCATTCTGATCCCTGAGAGAAAGGAAGCAAACTCGGTGCATAATATGATTACTATGCACTGCTGGCAGGTAGTTTCCAGACAGCAGCACCATTATTTGCATTGATCCTCCCTCCAGATTTTAAAATCTGGACCCACTTCCTACCAGCCCCATAGGATCCCAACAGAACTGTCTCAAGAGAATCAGAGGATTAGGGATTGGAAGGCACCTCAGAGGTGACTCGGAGTAACCTCCCATCCTACCCTAAAAGCCCCTCTGCACTATCTGATAGGCCCTTCTCAAGTCCTGTCAGCAATGGGGAAGTTATTACATCACATCATATCACAGATCGTACTGGAATACTCTGCATTGCCATCAAAGGCAGTATCCCCCCAAAACCTACAGCTGCAGTTCTTGGCACCTTTTCTTTATGCTGGGAAGTGATAAATGTTCAATGTGGTTTTTGCTCTTCCAGCTACGGACCGCCCCAAGGAAGACAGCAGTGTGCTCAAGAACCTTAAAGTACTGATCACTGTTAGACAACACAGTGAGCAGAGAAACGTCTGCTGGACTTCAACCAACCATAAAAACCACACCTGCACAAAAGCCATGAAATTCAGCTGTGGCAGAGGGAGTAGGAGGCACCGGCTTGCCTGCCTCTGCCAGTGGTGATGTCGGGTGGGTGTCATGCACTGGGACGCCCAATTCCCAGTGAAGAGCTGGGAACACAGTGGAAGAGGATGTGAACAAGAGTAGGGGCAGCCCTTCCGTTGTGGGCACTTGCTCTGCTATGGATTCAGTCACACAGATGGCAAACCAAGCCCACTGGGGGGGTGGGGGGGAGGGCATGGCTCATCATGCATCTCTCACAACAGCTCTGAAAACCCATGGTTCTGGGTCATCCCTGCCCACAGTCATTAGGACATCTTGCTGGAAAGTGGTTCACTCACTTAAGAAGAGCCCTTAATCAGTGACCTCTGCACACAAAGATGTCCTTTTGTCAGTACTTTAAATAGGCAATTTGGCACATTATCTGAAGGACACAAAAGACTAGAACGTTGCCATAGAGTCTGGCCAGCACATTGCACCAAGCGTAACTGATAACCTTATAAAGGTTTCACATGACCCCGATTCAGCAATGCTCAGGGAAATGGTATTTTCTAGTTATTTCAGGTTTTTTTTTCAGGCATTTATTCTAGTCACAAAGAGCCTTACTGCATCAGCATCCAGTTTCCCCTTCTTTGCCTTTATTCCTTCCTTGTATGTCTTTTCTTTTCCTTCTCTAAAAGGCCACATATGAATCAGGAAAACGTTCATACTGGGGGCGCCTGGGTGGCTCAGTCGGTTGAGTGTCCGACTTCGGCTCAGGCCATGATCTCATGGTCTGTGGGTTCGAGCCCCGCGTTGGGCTCTGTGCTGAGGCTCAGAGCCGGTGCTCAGAGCCTGGAGCCTGCTTCAGATTCTGTGTCTCCCTCTCTCTCTGACCCTCCCCCGTTCATGCTCTATCTCTGTCTCAAAAATAAATAAACATTAAAAAAAAATTAAAAAAAAAAAAAAGAAAACGTTCATACCATAAGGCAGCTGTTGTAATGCTGCCCCCACAGGGGTGAGTACACAAAACCAAAGATCTTAAAGACCTCTGCTTAAGAATATATTTTGATTTGGGGCGCCTGGGTAGCTCAGTCGGTTGAGCGTCTGACTTCGGCTCAGGTCATGATCTCACGGTTGGTGAGTTCGGGCCCCACATCAGGCTCTGTGCTGACATCTTGGAGCCTGGAGCCTGTTCAGATTCTGTGTCTTTCTCTCTCTCTGCTCCTCCCCCCCACACACCCTGTCTCTCTCTCTGCCTCTCAAAAATAAAGAAAACTTATTTTAAAAAATTAAAAAAAGAATATATTTTGATTCTTAGCTGGGCGTGCATGATCATTTTTAAGTTTTCCTTCTGAAAGGGTGGGGGATGCTTTGTCTCTACACAGCATTTCTCTTACAACCAATGCCTCCGACAAAGTTTCCTCTCGTCCCGCCTTGGCCGTGCCCTGGCCATGCCACGTCAGAAGTACAGCACCACCTAACTGCATTCACCATCAGAGGCGCCGTGAGCGGCACTTTCCAGCCTGGCCAGCCTCAGCAGTGCACAGCAATGCTGTTCCACTGTGTAGCCTGGCCCCTGACATGGTGTGTCCCGTGATTTCTGGCGGGCTTGAGTCAGCACATTCTGCAGAGAAGAGAGGCCAGCTTCTTGCCTGACTCACATGCTGCAAGTGCCTCTCTGCTATTTTCCTTCTCCAGTGGTGCCCACGCAAAACAAACTGTCTTACCAGCTTTAGAGTTTGGGGTTGTGTGATGTCCCTGGGGTCAACGCCAGCATCTTCACGGCAGGGGGTGAGGGAGGACGGCTTATTTCTGGCAGAACCATCTGTCACTGACTGAGGCGGGGAGGCACAAGGGGGCCAGAGGGTGTCACAGGAAACCCAGTCCCAAGATTAAGAGGAGAGCATTTATTTCTGTTTTATGAGGATTCCATTTTTCGAGACGACAATGCAGTATTAACTCTTAATGAGAAAGTGAGAGACAGATGGAAAAAAAGAAAATGCTTGGTTTTGAGGCAAGAGAATGTCAGACTTCATCAAAGATGTTAGTTGCAAAATTGACAACATTTAAGACCCTTTAGGTCTCTCTCTCCAAACCTCAGTCAGTGCTTTCAAATGAATACTGGCATTTCAACTTAGATTTCCTTTTGGATTAAAATCAAGTTTTGGAAACAACAGCTAACACTAATATAGCACTTAGTATGTGTCAGGCCCTGTTCTAAGCACTACATATATATATCTCATTTAATCTTATAAATGACATTATGAGGTTGATACTGCTATTGTCCCCATTTTACAGATGAGGACACTGGCACAGAGTGATTAAGCAACTTGCCCAAGGACACACAGCTAGTAAGTAGAAGAGCCAGGGCCCAAACCTGGCCCATGCCATCAGCTCCATGCTATTCCATCGTTGTTCAGCCAAGGGCGGAATCTGAGGGTTATCTCTGCTACTTCAGTCTCCTGGAAACAGTGGTTCTAGATCCCTTTCCTCTGGTTTCATCAGGTTTTTCATCTTCTCAAGAGCCCACAGAGGCCCCCCGCTGCCTCCTGCAGACATGATCCTGCCTGGGTCCCCACTAGCATCCAGGGGCAGTCTCACTAATAGTCTCTCTGGGCTCAGTCTTCCTGTTCTCCCCACGCAACGCCCTCCCCAGCTCCGCTCTAATTACTTCTGAGATATTGATCACACTTCTCTCTCTTGTTCCTTACACTTAGCCCTACTACACAATCCATCTTCTACACAGGGCCCTATTTGTCCATTGTTTGCGCAGGAAAGTTCAGCTTTCTCTTCTGGCAGTATTACCTGCTGTGCAGTAGAAAGCAGTCTTCAAATCCGAACGAGCTTTTGAGTATCTGCCGTGTGTAAGATACATCCTCTCTTTCAACTGGATGGGAAGCTATTATGGAGGAAGCTATGCTCTATTCTTCTCATTCATGCACACACGTATGCATGCACGCCTGTATACTTCATTCATCAATTCTTTATTAAGCCTCACCTGGGCCTGGCAGAGAGCTGTGCCAAATAATAGAATACATAAGACATGGTCTCTCCTTCAGAGACAAGCACGAAAGAAGACTATTTAAAAACTGGAAACCAGGGGCGCCTGGGTGGCTCAGTCGGTTGAGCGGCCGACTTCGGCTCAGGTCATGATCTCGCGGTCTGTGAGTTCGAGCCCCGCGTCGGGCTCTGTGCTGATGGCTCAGAGCCTGGAGCCTGTTTCAGATTCTGTGTCTCCCTCTCTCTGGCCCTCCCCCGTTCATGCTCTGTCTCTCTCTGTCTCAAAAATAAATAAACGTTAAAAAAAATTTTTTTTTTAAATAAAAAAAATAAAAACTGGAAACCATGTAGGACTTGTGGGAACCCACCCTCCTCAGTGTACAGGTGAGACCAAGGCAAGGCCCTATGGTACAGTGACCTGTCCAAGGCCTCAGAGCCAGTCAGGGACAGAGGCAGATGCTCCTGGGACTCATTCCACTGCACTCCTCTGCCTGAAAGCAGGGCAGGAAATAAGAGGCACAAAGCCAACTCTGTCTCCCTGCCAGGTTATTACGCACTGGACTGCATGTTCTTGCACGTGTCCTGCAGACTTCTTTGAAGGACTGGCCACCTCCTGGCCCTCACAGTAAGACTCGGCATTAGGCTCAGGCCCAAGGGGGTGAGCAGCCCTGTGTCCTTCAGTAATTAACGGCACAGCTCCCACTCTGTGGTACCTCTGGTGACGCTGCTCTCACAACTCGGGGCCAGCCCCTCCATCCTGGAAGTTCAGTGTGGTCCTGTTTAAGAGGCAGGGTCCAGGAGTCAGAGAGACCTGGTTTCAGGTCCTGCCTCCTCCGCTTCTTACCTTTTTGACATTGGACAAGTTATGCCTATTCGTTTCAACAATGACATTATTGCCCCACTTCTCCGGGTGTCCCAGGCCCTGGAGGTTAGGACTAAGCAGACAGACATGGCTTGACCGTCATGGACCTCACTTCTCCCTAGGGAATCAGATCATCGGTGCATTGACAAGCAAATGCAAGGAATTTTGGGGGAGGGATATGTGTTTTGAAAGAACAGGGAACGTGACTATGTTTGTGAGGCAGGGGCTAGACACAGAGGTCAGGGATGAACTGGAAGAAGGATGACACATGAGCTGACACCTGAACCAGGACCAGATGCAGGAACGGCAGGGAAAGGGTATTCCAGTCAGTGGGCACAGCAGTGCAAAGGTCCTGGGGCATGGGTGGGTTTGGCCTGTTGTAGAAACAGAAAATAAGGCTTTTTCATCAGGAAAAATTATGGCCAACCAAAATATTCACCTCCTTAGGGTTGTTTTGAAGACCACATTAAGGTAAGTTGAAGAGAGTACTTGGTAGCATGCCTGACAGTAAATACTACCTATTTGCATGCTATTGTTCAGGGGACCACTGCTAGAGGGTGTGGTCCAGCCTGAGTTCTGTCTCTGTGGAACACAGGCTCTTTTTCCTGTTTTTAGAAATAGCACTTGTTCCCTCTTTCTGGAATGTGCACCCACTCCTCCTCTCTCCCACCCCTGCCTGGCAAACCACTATTGATCCTGGAATCACACTCTCAGCTGGAATCACGATCCTTCCTTCTCCATAGTCATGACCCTGGCCCAGTGGGTCACATCCTGTATGAGACCCTGTGGTGCCTTCCTGAGAGCTGACCGGGAGACCCAGACTACTGACCTGAAGGCTCTGGAAGGGCCTGATCCCTGCCTCCAGTCTTACCTCACTGCACACGTCCCTTCCCTCAGCCACACCTGTTGGGCTGTGTGTTGTAGGTATGCACTACCCTCTGTGTGCTTTCTTCCTTCAAGTCTGACCTCAGACTTTACTTCCCTGACCCTCCCTCCCTCTTTGTATTCTATCTCTTCACACTCTGTTCTTTCCTTCAGATGGGCATCTCACATTGTGACTGCAGATGTATTTGATTATTGACTGTTAATTTTTTGCCTTCCCACCAAAGATGGAAAGTTCCAGAATAGGGGCTGCATCTGTTGTGTTTCCCCTCTAGAACTGGGAACATGCTCAATAAATACTTGCTGACAGATGTCCCCACCCTCTCTTGCTATTCCTCTTGCTACTCAGTTCTGTCCTTGGCCTCCTTTGCTGGCTCCTCCCCTCCTGCTTGGTCTTCAGATGTTGTTGCTTCTCAGGGCTCAACCCAAGCCCTCCTCTCCTGTTAGCTCCCTCCAAAAGTGAGGGCACCTGTGCGTACATGCCCACTACTTCAGGTGACCCCCTTATGTATACCTCTAGCCCCAGGGTCTCCTCTGACTATAGACCTGCCTGCATCTCCAAGGCCCCCTGACATCTCTGCCTGGGCATTTCAAGGCATCTCAGCACCTCCCATGCTGAGTTATGCTTGAACCTGAGTTGATACGGGCTCCCCTCCTCAGGAAAGAGCAGTCATCAGGGACAGAGATCTCAGAGTCAGTTTGGTGGTCTCCCTCCCCCTTTCTCCTTATATCCACCCACCACCAGGTACTGCTGATTTCACCGCAGGATATCACTCACCTGCACTGGTTTCCCCACACTCCGAGCTGCCGTCCCCTCTACCTACACACTGAGTAACTTCTGAACTGTCTGTCTCTACTTCTGTCCTTGTTCCTCTCATGTGCTCTCCATGCAGCAGCCACGGTGTTGTTTTAGAAAAGCAGGCCTGGTCTTGTCACTCTCTCCTCCTTGCAACCCCTCAGTGGCTTCTTGATGCCCTCAGAACAAAGTGCAGGCCCCCTGGCTAGCTGGTCTCTCCTCCTTGCAAGAGCACTGAGTGCCGGGTAGGAATGCCAACCCATCCCAGGCTAAAGATCAGCTTCAGGGCTCCGGCAGGGTGACTGGGCCCTTGCACTGGAGTTCGGTGGTCCAGGTCAGAATCTGAGTTGGCCCACAGCTGAGCGGTACTTCCAACAACCTCTCCATAGAACCAGGCTCATCAAATAATCCTTGTGTTTGTACATCTAGGCTGGTGCTAGTCTCCCCTTCCCCTGACCCTGGGCGAGAACAACTGCCTGGGCCCTTAATGACTCAAGTTCTCTGCTCAACCTTAGTGTTCTCATTTTAACACTGCTGACCCCCAGAGACCTCTCTTGCTGTGAGACAGCTGCAGAGAGGATCTGCGTCTTTGTTTAGAGTCCACGGGATCTCTGGGAAACCAAGGATTTGCCCAATGTCCACTGATACACAGACTCTGGCACCTCTCAGTACTCCACTGGTGCCTCCTCCCTCCCCTCCCATAGCCTCCATCAGCATAGCTGCCAGGGCGATCCTCTCCCAGTGAATCGGGGAAGGTCTCTGCACTGCTGCAAATCCTCCCAGCGCAGTCTGAGTATGAACCACAGTCCTTGAGATGCCCAGGGTCAACCTGATTTGGCCGCTACCTCTCTGGCATCAACTCCACCTCATTCGCTTTGTATCCCTCTGTCTGGCCACCCTGGTCATCTTGCTGCTCCTCAGACCCTGTGGGCACACCAGACTCACACACTCTGCTGGAATCCTCTCCCCCCGACACCCCATGGCTCCCTCTCTCCCTTCCTCCAGGTGTTTGCTTAAAGGTCCCATCTAAGGAGGCCTTACCTGGCCTCTCCATCTACAGTACCCCCCTCCCTCCCCACCACATACACACACTTGTCGGTCAATTTCCTTGCCACTGTGTTTTCTCTGTACCACTTAGCACCATGTAAGATGACACTGTCTACTTATTTATCTTGTTTATTATCAATCTTCCCAGACTAGAATGTAAGTTTCATGAAGGTAGGGATCTTGTCAGCTTTTTCATTTCTGGATTTCCAGCACCTAGAATAGTACCTGCCATATAAATAGGTGTTATGTAAATGAATGAACTTGTTTTTTTTCATGGTTTCACTGGATTGTGGGCTGCATATCAAGCATGCCTCTTCAAAGCCAGGGATCTGTAAACCTTTTTGAAAATCACTCTTTTGCCACCTGCTCCGTACCCAATGGTGGTCTCCATGGGTGGTCTCCTCCCCCTCATAGTTGGCCCTCAGAATGCTCAGGGCTGAATCCTCAGGATTGGATTACATTTCTGGGGCCTTTCTGGGATCAACAAAATGTCTGCACACTGATAGCCATCGTTATTCAACACTGATGCTCATTTATAATTATGATTATTATCAACACGTAAGGATCAATTCTGTTCCGCAATTAAAGCTGTAATGGCTGGCCTTCTGCGGACTGAGCTGCCTTGGACCGTGTGGGCCATCAGCCATCACACAGCCCAGGGAGTATCTCTGGGCTGCCCCTGCCCCTGGCATCTGTCAGTTTGCATCAGAGCAGGCAGAAGAGCGGGAGTCAGTTCCCAGGGAGGCTGCTCTCCAGTTGGATATAAACCTTTGTTAGGGATGCACTAAAAAGAATGCTCTTGGCACCTCAGCTCATAGTTTCCAGGCGAGAATTAAACCAGCTCTGCATGCAAAGATGTAACAGTTTCCTCCCACTACATCCAGCTTGGATGGGCTTTGGCCCATCCAAAAAGCAATAATTGAGACAAGGAACAAGGAAAAATTAACTAGGAAAGTTGCCAAAATACCCATTTTTCCTCTTTTTCCAGTTGCTCCTTTTTCTCCTTTTGGGCCCTGGGGACCAGGCTGTCCATCTGATCCATTGTGTCCTGGTAACCCACCAACTCCCGGAGGTCCTGTGTCAAAACATGGGAAACAAGAACATTTTAAAAAGTCTTCACTGGGGTTAACGTGGTTTCCTTGAGCCAGTGAAACTGGACAGGTGACGCCTCTTCCAGATCTTCTCCTGCCTCTTCCCTTCATTTTCCACTTGTGCTGCCCCCACCTGATGCAGTGACAGATGGGGAATGGTAATGGTAGGTTCTCAAGTGGGAGGAGACAGGAGAGCTGGTAATTTGGGTAGAAAGAAGGAGGGGGACACATTCATAGTCAAGGCCGACTCCAGATTCTACCCCCCTTCCCACCTCAGTCCCTTCTGAGGGATCCTGGGGAACTAGTCCCCCCACATCCTCCCCATGATGTAGGAAAATCCATGGGTTCTTACCTGGTGGGCCAGGTGGTCCTACAACAGAAAAAGAAATTTAGATGATAAAGCATGGGTGGAAGAAAGTGCAGTCAGCACCACAACCCCAAAATCAAAGAGCACCTTCCTTCTCTTAACAAGTACTAATCATCTACTGGCCCTAAGCAACCACTCCAAGCCTTTTATTTAGAACCTGGTATAGGGGTGCCTAGGTGGCTCCATCGGTTAAGCATCCAACTTGGTTTTGGCTCTGGTCATGATCTCATGGTTTCGTGAGTTCGAGCCCTGCACTGGGCTCTGTGCTGATGGTACGGAACCTGTTTGGGATTTCTCTCTCTCCCTCTCTCTGCCCCTCCCCAACTCACCCTGTCTCTGTTTCTCTCAAAACAAATAAACTTAGAACCCAGCATATTTGCCCAAAAGATCCTTAAAAGCAATTCAGCATTTGCCGATAAAAACCACTTCTGCTTAAGTTTCAATGGACCAAGAATAATTTCTGAGTGGGCCTCACCACAGATTCATAAATCAGTCATCTCGCAAGCAACCAACTTAATTAAATGAGGTTTGGTAGCAACACAGAAGGGCACTAGTGCAGCCTGGCACAGGTAAGTGTCAGCAAATGGTCATGTTGTCATTGCAGGGCTGAGATCTGGCTGTTACAAGAAAGCAGTTCCAAGAGCTCTCACCCAGCCAGCTTGTCTCCTCCAGGCCCCCCAAGGGTGATTGAGAGCAGAAGCTGGTTCTCAGGTATCTTTCTGTTACAGGAAATAGCCTGAGAACAACTGAGTGCCCAGATCAGGTAACAAACACCTTGCTTAATGTGTAATTACCCTAGGACCTAAGGGGCTCAGATGAACTATTTACACATAATCTAACCAAACAAATAGGAGAGTCTTATTGTCAATTATTTTATTTAATCACTCAGACAAGCTGGTGAGCTTATGCCATGAGCAGTTGAGGTCCTTTTTTTCTCCAGAACACATACAGTGAATACCCTTATTGAAGTGGAAAGGTCTTTCTATAAATCAAAGTCCGTGACTTTGCAGAAGACCACCATTTACTAAGCACTTACTGTATGCGCTAAAATCAACCAAGAAGCAGAAATCTTGGTCCCTATGTCTGCTGTGTTTACAATCCAGCTGGGAAAGGCAGACACTTTGAAATCACAATGAAATATGAGTGAGGGAGTTTCAGAGAAGCAACCCCTCAAAGGAGTACTGAGCAGCCTGGACACGTGGTGATCTGAAGCCTCCAGAGACAGTGAGCCTTGAGCTGTGACACTGAAGAAACAATGGGCATGACATGGCCGTGGGGGTGAGGGCTGGGCATCCCATGTAGGGGGCCAGCAAGAGCAAAGGCACAGGGGTGGGAACTTGAATGATGCAGGGTGAGAGAAAGGAGGAAGATAGGCCAACCCGCCATGTGTAGAGATGAGGCTGAGTAAGTACTTGGTGGGGTGGATGTAGGGCAGCAGCATTTGAATGCCAAGCAGAAAAGTATAGGTGCTATCTGCAAGGCAATGGGGAGTTATGGTAGATCTTAAGTGGCAAATGATGCCATGAAATCAGTGTGTTTTTGAGCTCCTCTCTGTAGATGGAAGTTGAGTACAACTAGGGAACAAGATGAGAGAGAAAGAGAGGTGGGGTGGGGAGAAAATACCCAGAGGATCTTTGTAGTTAAAATTAGGGGCAAGGTTGTGGACAAACGCAGTTGGTAACTGTAGAGCTGTATAGAAAACTAAAAATTCAAGAGGTTTTTCAGAATAATGAGCAGGGCTCCATGTCTGATTGGGTAGGAAGCAAATGAGAAGGACTCTCAGATGACTGGAAGCCTAGGATATTGATGGAAAGAGGTTATTTGATAGACACGAGGGCTCTTGGAAGGGTAAGTGTTGAATGCATGCTTTCAATACATACTGTCCTACTTGGGGCAAAAATGATTTGCTGAAAATGGCACCATATTTTCTAGGGTCAGTGTAGCCTGTGGCTACATGACTTTACCACCAGCTGGCACATCATGTATACACACATAAGGGGGGGTCATGTGAACAGTTGACAGATGTCAGAAGAAACCAGTCATCATTCCTGACTATAGATGGAGCCAAATTCAGAGGTGCAGATTGGTAGAAAAAAGGTAAACAATCAATAATTGACTGTATATTGTAGGTTTCAAGAGTTCTCAGGACAGTCCAATAACCATTTCTATGTAGCAGTAGTAGTGGAGAGAGGTCCTGCCTAGAGCTGTATGTTTAGGACGCTTCTGTCATGACTAAGAGTGTCAGTGTGGTGAAATGTTTAGATTAGGGTTTCCTGATATTGACCTGAAGTTCCTTGACACCTATGGCTATAGTTCTTAGTCATTTGAGTCCATAGAATCACCTAAAATGCATGTTACAATGCAGATACCCAGACCCCAGCTGGAGATTCTATTTCAGTTTGGATTTAGAGTGAGGCCCAGGAGCACACAGTTTTACCAAGCACTACATGCAGGTGATTGGGAAGCAGATGGTCCGGGGTACTCCAGACCTGAGGGGAAACTTTTCTGGGAAAACAATCAGTCACTATCAATGAACCCTTAAAGGGGTCCCTGACCTCAGAAAGGTTGAGAGTTATTAGCATGGAGGCAAGATTAAAATGTCCAAGCCACATTTGGGGATGGAAAGAGAGGGGAAAACACACCACATCTGGAGGAAGGCAGGTGAGAGACGAGGTATCAGGAAAGAGAGTGAAACTGAAGATGTGGAGGGAATCCAGGAAGTCCTGAGCCCTGAAACTAATGGAGAAGAGAATTTCAGAAGAGAGAGGATGACAAATACTTCCAAAGAGCTCAGAAGCATAGCTATAGCGATGGTAAGCCTCTATCCCAGTCCCCTCTCAGGATGTCAACAGAGCTGCCCAAGGGCCCCTGGTACCTGGAGGAAGCTCTAAATATGTGTTATTATAATGATGTCAAACATCAAATATGTGCCAACTGGGCCTTTAGAAAACTATTTTGCAGGACGTTTTCTGACCTCTTGACTCTTCTCTTCTTGAATAACAGAACCCGTGGAAATACACGTGGACAGCCAAGTTCATGTCAGCACAGTATGCAGGGCTGGTCCCATGGGATAATGGAGCATGTCTGGGGACTTGGAGCCTTGGTTCATATGTGGTCCTGTCTCCCACCATCTTCCTGTTGCCCACTGCCTCTGGCCTCCCTAGGACAATATTTCTCTGTTGCCTGCTCCTGTTTTTCTGTTTCTATTCTTGCTTCTGATGTGTCTGCCCCGCTCCCCGCCCAGTCAGTGATGGCTGCCACCTTCCACACTGGTGGGGGCCCCAAGGGTGAGTGTGAAGGCTAGGGTTGGACATGTGCCCTGCATACCTTAGTCACAGAGTGGGGTCTCCTGTGCTTCTGAGGGCCTGTTCTTGTGCTGTGAGCATCCCACCCTGAAGAGTATAACACTAAATAGCAAATAAAAAGCCCCCCATAGCAGGTGGAGAGGGAAACCATAGAAAAAAGAAGGAAGCCCTTTTCCTGCTTTTTTGAACAAGGGGGCCTGCATTTTCACTTTGCACTAGGCCCTGCCAATGATACAGCTGGCTCTGACTGCCCCAACCGACATTCCTAGCCAGAATCGATTAGAAGTGGGTGGATGCTATAGCTGAGCCACTTAGAGTTTTTGCCTCCTGGACATCTGAGATTGACCAATGATGCCCCTAGTTATGTAAATGAGAGGTCTGTGGATGGCCAAGCAAGGTAAAACAATGTCTGTCTGCAGAGAGATAATCTGAGAAATGAGGTGGTGACTGATGTTGACATGACAGAACCACAAGATGGCAGCACTGGGATTCTGGAGTCACCAGAACCAACTTGGAGCACCCTGGACTTTGCGGCAGAAAAAAGCCTCTTTAGCTGTGTTATGCCACTGAGATTTTATGATTTAATTGTTACCAGAGCGTGGCTTAGCCTATCTTGATAAATACATCTCTCTATCTTTACAATAACTGGCAACCCCTTGCCTTTTTTCTTTTCTCAAATAAGCTCTGGTGGGTTTCTGGTACTAGCGAACAGAAGAATCTCAGACAGGAAATACAGATACAACAGTTATGAGGAATGAGTAATAAAGAAGCACTTCCTATCTTTAAGGGTGGACACTGGCCTGCTGTGGTTCACACTACAGGCCTCTGGAAGGCCTGCCCATGGGGCTCCTCTCACCATGGCCATTCCAAATCACAGGGAAAGGTTTTACTAGCTTCCCCCTTCACACTGAGATGGTTGCCAGACCCAAGGCACCTGCTTAGCACAGCAATGACCACAGGGGACGTAGCTACACATTTCCCAAAGTCTTGCCAATTGAGGAAAACAAAGAAGCCCTCAAATAAAAAATCCAGATAGGAATATTTCAGAAAATGAGGTCTGGTTCTGCTGCTTTAGAAAGAGCTAGTAAAAGAAACAGCTTCATAAGCCTGATACAGTCAGGCCTGGTGCCTGTGAGGTCTGTGGTCCTGATTCTTTCCCTCTCTTGTTCCCATCAGGGACTTCCCAGGGCTTGGGATTCATGCCAGCCACAGCTTCAGGGCCAGACAGGAGTTCTGGCCAGAGGGAGTGTGACTCCCCTTTTCCTTGGGAGCTAGGAATACTTGGCTATCCTTTAGCGATGGCCTGAGAGGGCCTAAGCTCTCACATGTGGAGCTGGGATCTACCAACTATAATAGACAATAAGCTAGTTGCTCAGTGAGGCCAGCTGAGTGAGAACCTGACCAGCTACACTAGCTGTTTCTGAGAACAGCCTGTCGATCAGTTTACCAAATGTTGCACTGGCCACAGCTTTGAGGCCTCAGTACCCTCCCTATGTGTACAGCCTCTGCAGCTGCCCCTGCCACCGATTATTGGGCCAGTCCCAGGATACTTAACTTGGAAAGGCATCTTTCTTCACGTGTTCCCACTAAACAGCAGCTTGGTCTATTCCCATTTATTTGGTGCATTTCAACTTTGAACTATGGCATGGCAACCTTAAAAAATTAGAGTAGGGATGGAAAATGGGTTTGATTTCAAGTGCTAATTCTAATCAATTAGTACAGCTCTCTGGAACACCAGGAAAGAATTACATGAGGCCATGCTCAGTGGCGACTGTGATCCATTATTAATGTCTGCCTGGGTGCAGGATTAGTAGTGACTAGTGCTATCACTGGGTTTGGAGTCACTTGGCTATAAGGAGAACAGGCACTGTGGATGTGAAGCACCTCAGCCCTAATAAGCAGTTCAGTAATGTGATAGTTCAGAGATTTTCCAGCAAGCCCATATGCAGAGTCCACTGGAAGTGAAGAATAACCCAAGAATCTGCCTTCTTCAGGACACCTGCTATTCCAGCAGATATGCTTCTGAGGTCCTAAGGAACTCTGGGCTTATGGTCAGGATGCACCAAGAAAAGCATGCTGTTTACTCAAAAAGCACAAAACTTGGCACTAGTAAAAACGCCTAGCTACTTTACCCAGTGAATTGCCCTCACTTTGCCTGAGAGGTTACAGATGGTACACATCTGTCCTTGTCCCCATAGCAACGGCAGCTGCATCCAGAAAAAGGAGCAGGGATGGGGTTTCACAGTCACAACTGGAATAGCCTCAAGTCATAGCTCCTGCTTTTTCAAAGATGAGTCCAGTGTAAAGCTAGACCTTGTTCTCAGGCCTCAGGCCCCAAGCCTGGAGTCTTCTCTGGGAGCCCCTCCTGCCAGCATCTTCTTGGGGCTCTGGACCAAGGCTCTCTGCCCTTCCCCCTGTAGTTGCCAATTCGGTTCTGGGTCCTGTCACCTTCCTGCCTCGAGTCCAGAAACCTTGGTCTCTCCCAAGGTACCACCTCACTCTGCAACTTGTACTTTTCACACCTAAGTTTTAATTGAAGAGCTTTCTATGTAAAGGGGGACCCAATTTCCAGCTGGCATGAAAGGAGAAGGTGCTGGCTTCTGAAAAGATTTTGAGGTACCGAAGAATAACCTCCTCCACCCATTTCCAGCACATATTTGATCCCCTCCCCCAGTCTTCTCTAAGTGGTCTCAACAGCTCCACCTGCATTCACTGAACAGCCTGGCTCTCCTTCTATCACGTCTATAATAAATATCAAAAAGGAAGAGGCTTTTCCTGTACCTCTCAACAGGGCTTTTGTGCCTGTAATTCCATCCATCTGAGCATTTTTCTAGCGCTCATTACTGTCACACGGGGGAACTCTGAAAAGGACTTCCAAAGATGGGAGAAAGGTGCTTAAGACACAAGAGTTTCAGAATGAAGGACCAAGCTGTTCTGAAGATATTTAATTTTCTGTGAGGGCTGAAATGTGACTTGAGTAATTCAATTAGCATTTCCCAAGAAGCCACAGGATTACAGCTTTTCTCTTTAACATCAAACTAAGCAAACAAGAGTCAGATTTGAACGCAGGGTAAGTGTCTTTCTTACCAGCCCACCAACCCTGATTTAATCATTTACAGAAATGATAGGTTTAGTCATTCAACAAACTCCCATTGCGCTCCTAATGCATGGTAGGTACCAAGCAGTTCTGGGGAGAATACTACAGTACTGGACAAGGTTTCTTAGAACTGGATGCACACTGCAGGGGTTCTTTTTTTTTTTTTAAAGTTTATTTATTTATTTAGAAAGAGAGAGAGTGCACAGGATAGCGGCAGGGGTGGGGGGAGGGGTAGGTGGGCTCAATCTCACAAACTGTGGGATCATGACCTGAGCTGAAATCAAGAGTCAGATGCTTAACCCACTTAGCCACCCAGGCACAAGGAAACTGCAGGGTTTCTTAACCTCCAGCAGTGCTGCCTGGTCAACAGGGACCTCCCCAGAGCCTGAGGCCATAGGCAAAGGCTCAACAAAAGCTTCACCTGGCTTCAAAGTCTTGTGGTTATGTTTCAAAGTTCATGACCATAAAATACTCTTAAATACAGAGAACAAACTGAGGGTTGCTGGAGGGGAGTGACAGGCATTAAAGGGGTGATGGGCATTAAGGAGGACGTCATATGTAAGAGATATGACATGGGTGTCATATGTAAGAGATAAATCACTGGGTTCTACTCCTGAAGCCAAGACTACACGGTATGTCAACTAACTTGAATTAAAAAAAAAAGAAAAAAGAAAAAATGTATATGGCTCACGAGAGCTCTGCATTTACTTCATATTAGATTTTTAATGCAAAAATAATCTCCCCATTTCCTCAGAATGGAGGAGAGGTAGTCAATGCTGTGTCTGAAATCAGGCTCTGTAGGCCCATTCTTGGGCCTGGACAGAGCCTCCCTCTGCCTGGGGTGCAACACATTGGGTGAATGTTCTGGGGTCTGTGTTCTTCCTTTTCCCAAGCTTCTAAACACAGAAGGCAGGCACCCCTCCCCTCAGGCAAGAGGCAGGACTCTGTTAGACTCAGGTGTACACGAACATATCCATAGCACTCTCCTCCTCCCCTGCCCAACCCATCAGCCACTCTGTGTCCCTTGGCTTGATGTGCCTCAGGGTTGATTTCCCTCCCTCCTGTTTCTTTGTCCTTGATTCATCAAGTGGAGGGGAGCTGTGCATGACATAACTTCCCATCTCACGTAGCACACAGTAGGCCCCACACACAGAGCACTCTTCATCAAAAGTGTTCTGATTTATCAGTAGTTTGCTTCTAGAACTTTCCATTTATGCCATACATATGATGTAAGGAAAGAATTACTTCTGCTAAGGTCTCTTTCCTTCCTTTCTTTTCTCTTTTAAAAATTAATGTGAATAAGGAAAACATCTATGGCCCCAGTTCAAGGTACCACACGTTTCTAATTACCCAAGACCCAGTTATTTTCCATGGCTATATTTCTATGGCAGTACTAAAAAATGTTCTTTTTCATAATTATATTACAATTGATTTTCAGTTCATTAAAAACATCTGGTAAAAGTAAACCAACATGTGTTTTTATCACCCGCAGTTTTCCCAGGTGTTCATTCTGCTCTGGCCCTTTGGCTACCACACATGTTTGTGGTGTGAGCCACTCCTGCTCAGTTCGAGGCTGGCCTACCTGTCAGGCAGATGCCCTTGGTGCTGTTACATAGATCCACCATTACTCGGATCTGCAAAGAGAGAGGATGATTAATAGCAGCACAGAAGACAGTGGACCCCAAACTTGCCCTTTATCCAGGCAAGAAGCAAGCAATGAGAAAGATTCACAAAGTAACCTCAGGAGGATATTCAAAAGTCTGAGGAAAAGTTAATGTAGAACTGAAAAGGAAACTCTTAAATGATCTCAAGATATGTGATGACAGAAGCTCATCTGTCAATATTGTCAACTGATCTCTTTGACTTCTATCCTCTGAGAAGACAAAGGATGGCGAAGGAATTGCTCAATCCAATTTTCAAGGTTGTGTTGAGCCAGCCCTCCAGCATCTGAAGGGCCCAATCTGTGTGTGGGTTGAGTAAAGAGGGCAGGCTTTGTGGTTGGGAGTGTGCACTTACTAGCTGGGTGAGCACAGACATGGTACTTAACCTCTGGACACTTGGGTTTTCTCTGGAAATGTAACTACTCTGAGCACTTGTCTTGAGTTCTGCCCCTGGCACATGGATGCTGCCCAGATGATAGTAATTTTCATGTCACATGGATACTGTCCACTCGTCACTGGATGGCCCATCTGTGATAGGTGGTCACTGCAGCGTGGTATTAGCCTGGTATCTGATTTCCCCACACCAGCTTTGCGGTCCCTTCCCCAATTGACTCTCCATGCTGTACCCAGTGAGTGTCACAAAAAAACAAATCTGACTGGATCAGCCCTGATTCACATACTGTTGTGATTCTTTGCTGCTCTAAAGATAGAACAAAGCTCCCCCTTCTCTGAATTCATCTCATACCACTCCCCTTTCCCTATCTGTCTCCCAGCTATACTTTGCCTCAGTTTGCTCATCTATAACATGGAGATAGAAATAGTGCTTATTTCTTAGGACTGTTGTGAAGAGTAAGTGAAATCATTATATGTGAAGTTCTTGGAGCAATGCCTAGCATGTAGGAAGCACACACAAACATGTTTTCCATTTGGTGGAGGCAGCATAGACTATAGATAGGAGCAAGGATTCTGAAGTAACCCTGCCTATATTTGAATCATGGCTTTGCCACTCACAAGCATTGTGATCTTGAGGAAGTTATTTAACCTCTCAGTGCTTCAGTGTTCTTATCTGTAAATGGAGCTAATAGCACCTACCTTATAGCATGGTTATATGGATTAAATAAGCAAATACATGCAACACATTTAGAACAGGGCCTGACACATGGTAATCACACTCTATATATGCTACTGTTTTAATGGTTCCTTAAATATGCCAAGAATGACATAGTTTATTAATTTACCATCCAATTGTTTTCAATTTACAGACTCAGTAATTTTTAGACCCAAATTAATGTGACATTTCAAAACCGTGGAGAGAAAACTTATTACTTAAGAAATGAATTTGAGACAGCTGGATAGACATCTGGGTTAGATATATGGGGGATAAACAAAAAGTTTAATCCTTACTTCACTCATTACACTAAATAAGTTCATTAAACGATATTGATAAAACATTTAGAAGTGAAAAACAAATTCATAAAGTACTGGAAGAAAACTTGGGGAAAAAATTTATAATGGCATTGGAGTAGGAAAGATTTTTCCAAGAAAGAAATGACCCCCATACTATATATATAGGAAGGATGTATAAATTTGACTGTCTAGTAATTTAAAATTTCTGCAAGAGGTAAAATACTACAAGTGATAACAAATGAGAAACATAGACCTTGAACAATAATTACGAAGGGCTAGTATATAAAGAGCTGTTACAAAGCAATACAGAACAAGAAACTAAAAGGAAAATGGGCAATGGACCCAAACAGGAAGTTCAGAGAAAAAAACCAACAGTGCGCATTTTCATTTATAGTTAAAGAAATAAATTCAAACGATGAAATGCTATTTTCCACCTCTTAAATTTGTTAATAAAAAGACTAGCAGAGCACATTATCATGGGAGTGTCAGGAAAGCAGAACTCCCTTTTTTCCCCCAAATTTGATTTAAATTCTAGTTGGTTAACATACATTGCAATATTGGCTTCAGGAATAGAATTCAGTGATTCATCACTTACATACAACACCTAATGCCCATCACAACAAGTGACCTCCTTACTACACATCACCCATCTAGCCCATCACTCACCCACCTCCCTCCATCAACCCTCAGTTTGTTCTCTATCACTGAGTCTCGGTTTGTTTCCATCTCTTCTCTTTTTGCCCTCCTTCCCATACGTTCATCTGTTTTGTTTCTTAAATTCCACATATAAGTGAAATCATATGGTATTTGTCTTCCTCTGACTGACTTATTTTGCTTAGCATAATACATTCTAGTTCTGTCCACATCATTGTAAGTGGAAATATTTCATTCTTTTTGATGGCTGAGTATATATACACATACACCACATCTTCTTTATCCATTCATCAGTCAATGGACATTGGGGCTCTTTCTATAGTTTGGCTATTGTTGATATGCATGAAAGCAGCACTCTCTTACTCTGTTGATCAAGTGTAAAGGCATGGTATCTCTTTGGAGGGCATTTTGACAGTAACTACTAAAATTTGAATGGGTCTACCTTCTGCACTTTGGGATTTATTCTTCAGATATATACACACAAGGAGATAGAAGTAGAAATATGGTTGCTGCAGAAATGTGAGCAAGAACAAAAACAACCCAAATATTTATCAGAGGGGTCTGGTTAAATAAAGTGTAGCATACCCACAAAATGAAATACTGTGAAAAAGAATGAATTTAAATCTGTAAGAATGATATTGAAACATCTCCAAGATAAATGAAAAAATTCAAAGTATAGAGCAGCATGTGTAACATACTTTAATTTATGTAAAAGATTTTTGTGCATGCAAATGTTTCCATATGCTTCTCTCTTGCTGCTTTCTTTTTTTTTTTTTTTTTTTGCTGTATTAAAATTTTTTTATTTTTATTTTTATTTTTTTTTATTTTATTTTTTATTTTTTTTTCTTTATTTTATTTTTATTTTTTAATATATGAAATTTACTGTCAAATTGGTTTCCATACAACACCCAGTGCTCATCCCAAAAGGTGCCCTCCTCAATACCCATCACCCCCCCTGCCCTCCCTCCCACCCCCCATCAACCCTCAGTTTGTTCTCAGTTTTTAACAGTCTCTTATGCTTTGGCTCTCTCCCACTCTAACCTCTTTTTTTTTTTTTTTTCCTTCCCCTCCCCCATGGGTTTCTGTTATGTTTCTCAGGATCCACATAAGAGTGAAACCATATGGTATCTGTCTTTCTCTGTATGGCTTATTTCACTTAGCATCACACTCTCCAGTTCCATCCATGTTGCTACAAAAGGCCATATTTCATTTTTTCTCATTGCCACGTAGTATTCCATTGTGTATATAAACCACAATTTCTTTATCCATTCATCAGTTGATGGACATTTAGGCTCTTTCCATAATTTGGCTATTGTTGAGAGTGCCGCTATAAACATTGGGGTACAGGTGCCCCTATGCATCAGTACTCCTGTATCCCTTGGATAAATTCCTAGCAGTGCTATTGCTGGGTCATAGGGTAGGTCTATTTTTAATTTTCTGAGGAACCTCCACACTGCTTTCCAGAGCGGCTGCACCAATTTGCATTCCCACCAACAGTGCAAGAGGGTTCCTGTTTCTCCACATCCTCTCCAGCATCTATAGTCTCCTGATTTCTTCATTTTGGCCACTCTGACTGGCGTGAGGTGGTATCTGAGTGTGGTTTTGATTTGTATTTCCCTGATAAGGAGCGACGTTGAACATCTTTTCATGTGCCTGTTGGCCATCCGGATGTCTTCTTTAGAGAAGTGTCTATTCATGTTTTCTGCCCATTTCTTCACTGGGTTATTTGTTTTTCGGGTGTGGAGTTTGATGAGCTCTTTATAGATTTTGGATACTAGCCCTTTGTCCGATATGTCATTTGCAAATATCTTTTCCCATTCCGTTGGTTGCCTTTTAGTTTTGTTGGTTGTTTCCTTTGCTGTGCAGAAGCTTTTTATCTTCATAAGGTCCCAGTAATTCACTTTTGCTTTTAATTCCCTTGCCTTTGGGGATGTGCCGAGTAAGAGATTGCTACGGCTGAGGTCAGAGAGGTCTTTTCCTGCTTTCTCCTCTAGGGTTTTGATGGTTTCCTGTCTCACATTCAGGTCCTTTATCCATTTTGAGTTTATTTTTGTGAATGGTGTGAGAAAGTGGTCTAGTTTCAACCTTCTGCATGTTGCTGTCCAGTTCTCCCAGCACCATTTGTTAAAGAGACTGTCTTTTTTCCATTGGATGTTCTTTCCTGCTTTGTCAAAGATGAGTTGGCCATACGTTTGTGGGTCTAGTTCTGGGGTTTCTATTCTATTCCATTGGTCTATGTGTCTGTTTTTATGCCAATACCATGCTGTCTTGATGATGACAGCTTTGTAGTAGAGGCTAAAGTCTGGGATTGTGATGCCTCCTGCTTTGGTCTTCTTCTTCAAAATTACTTTGGCTATTCGGGGCCTTTTGTGGTTCCATATGAATTTTAGGATTGCTTGTTCTAGTTTCGAGAAGAATGCTGGTGCAATTTTGATTGGGATTGCATTGAATGTGTAGATAGCTTTGGGTAGTATTGACATTTTGACAATATTTATTTTTCCAATCCATGAGCACGGAATGTCTTTCCATTTCTTTATATCTTCTTCAATTACCTGCATAAGCTTTCTATAGTTTTCAGCATACAGATCTTTTACATCTTTGGTTAGATTTATTCCTAGGTATTTTATGCTTCTTGGTGCAATTGTGAACGGGATCAGTTTCTTCATTTGTCTTTCTGTTGCTTCATTGTTAGTGTATAAGAATGCAACTGATTTCTGCACATTGATTTTGTATCCTGCAACTTTGCTGAATTCATGTATCAGGTCTAGCAGACTTTTGGTGGAGTCTATCGGATTTTCCATGTATAATATCATGTCATCTGCAAAAAGCGAAAGCTTGACTTCATCTTTGCCAATTTTGATGCCTTTGATTTCCTTTTGTTGTCTGATTGCTGATGCTAGAACTTCCAGCACTATATTAAACAGCAGCGGTGACAGTGGGCATCCCTGTCGTGTTCCTGATCTCAGGGAAAAAGCTCTCAGTTTTTCCCCGTTGAGGATGATGTTAGCTGTGGGCTTTTCATAAATGGCCTTTATGATCTTTAAGTATGTTCCTTCTATCCCGACTTTCTCAAGGGTTTTTATTAAGAAAGGGTGCTGGATTTTGTCAAAGGCCTTTTCTGCATCGATTGACAGGATCATATGGTTCTTCTCTTTTTTTTTGTTAATGTGATGTATCACGTTGATCGATTTGCGAATGTTGAACCAGCCCTGCATCCCAGGAATGAATCCCACTTGATCATGGTGAATAATTCTTTTTATATGCTGTTGAATTCGATTTGCTAGTATCTTATTAAGAATTTTTGCATCCATATTCATCAGGGATATTGGCCTGTAGTTCTCTTTTTTTACTGGGTCTCTGTCTGGTTTAGGAATCAAAGTAATACTGGCTTCATAGAATGAGTCTGGAAGTTTTCCTTCCCTTTCTATTTCTTGGAATAGCTTGAGAAGGATAGGTATTACCTCTGCTTTAAATGTCTGGTAGAACTCCCCTGGGAAGCCATCTGGTCCTGGACTCTTATTTGTTGGGAGATTTTTGATAACCGATTCAATTTCTTCGCTGGTTATGGGTCTGTTCAAGCTTTCTATTTCCTCCTGATTGAGTTTTGGAAGAGTGTGGGTGTTTAGAAATTTGTCCATTTCTTCCAGGTTGTCCAATTTGTTGGCATATAATTTTTCATAGTATTCCCTGATAATTGTTTGTATCTCTGAGGGATTGGTTGTAATCATTCCATTTTCATTCATGATTTTATCTATTTGGGTCATCTCCCTTTTCTTTTTGAGAAGCCTGGCTAGAGGTTTGTCAATATTGTTTATTTTTTCAAAAAACCAACTCTTGGTTTCGTTGATCTGCTCTACAGTTTTTTTAGATTCTATATTGTTTATTTCTGCTCTGATCTTTATTATTTCTCTCCTTCTGCTGGGTTTAGGCTGCCTTTGCTGTTCTGCTTCTATTTCCTTTAGGTGTGCTGTTAGATTTTGTATTTGGGATTTTTCTTGTTTCTTGAGATAGGCCTGGATTGCAATGTATTTTCCTCTCAGGACTGCCTTCGCTGCATCCCAAAGCGTTTGGATTGTTGTATTTTCATTTTCGTTTGTTTCCATATATTTTTTAATTTCTTCTCTAATTGCCTGGTTGACCCACTCATTCGTTAGTAGGGTGTTCTTTAACCTCCATGCTTTTGGAGGTTTTCCAGACTTTTTCCTGTGGTTGATTTCAAGCTTCATAGCATTGTGGTCTGAAAGTATGCATGGTATAATTTCAATTCTTGTAAACTTATGAAGGGCTGTTTTGTGACCCAGTATATGATCTATCTTGGAGAATGTTCCATGTGCACTCGAGAAGAAAGTATATTCTGTTGCTTTGGGATGCAGAGTTCTAAATATATCTGTCAAGTCCATCTGATCCAATGTGTCATTCAGGGCCCTTGTTTCTTTATTGACTGTGTGTCTAGATGATCTATCCATTTCTGTAAGTGGGGTGTTAAAGTCCCCTGCAATGACCACATTCTTATCAATAAGATTGCTTATGTTTATGAGTAATTGTTTTATATATCTGGGGGCTCGGGTATTTGGCGCATAGACATTTATAATAGTTAGCTCTTCCTGATGGATAGACCCTGTGATTATTATATAATGCCCTTCTTCATCTCTTGTTACAGCCTTTAATTTAAAGTCTAGTTTGTCTGATATAAGTATGGCTACTCCAGCTTTCTTTTGGCTTCCAGTAGCATGATAAATAGTTCTCCATCCCCTCACTCTCAATCTAAAGGTGTCCTCAGATCTAAAATGAGTCTCTTGTAGACAGCAAATAGATGGGTCTTGTTTTTTTATCCATTCTGATACCCTATGTCTTTTAGTTGGCGCATTTAATCCATTTACATTCAGTGTTATTATAGAAAGATATGGGTTTAGAGTCATTGTGATGTCTGTATGTTTTATGCTTGTAGTGATGTCTCTGGTACTTTGTCTCACAGGATCCCCCTTAGGATCTCTTGTAGGGCTGGTTTCGTGGTGACAAATTCCTTCAGTTTTTGTTTATTTGGGAAGACCTTTATCTCTCCTTCTATTCTAAATGACAGACTTGCTGGATAAAGGATTCTCGGCTGCATATTTTTTCTGTTTAGCACACTGTAGATATCGTGCCAAGCCTTTCTGGCCTGCCAAGTTTCAAAGGAGAGATCAGTCACGAGTCTTATAGGTCTCCCTTTATATGTGAGGACACGTTTATCCCTTGCTGCTTTCAGAATTTTCTCTTTATCCTTGTATTTTGCCAGTTTCACTATGATATGTCGTGCAGAAGATCGATTCAAGTTACGTCTGAAGGGAGTTCTCTGTGCCTCTTGGATTTCAATGCCTTTTTCCTTCCCCAGTTCAGGGAAGTTCTCAGCTATAATTTCTTCAAGTACCCCTTCGGCACCTTTCCCTCTCTCTTCCTCCTCTGGGATACCAATTATGCGTATATTATTTCTTTTTAGTGTATCACTTAGTTCTCTAATTTTCCCCTCATACTCCTGGATTTTTTTATCTCTCTTTCTTTCAGCTTCCTCTTTCTCCATAACTTTATCTTCTAGTTCACCTATTCTCTCCTCTGCCTCTTCAAGCCGAGCTGTCGTGGTTTCCATTTTGTTTTGCATTTCGTTTAAAGCGTTTTTCAGCTCCTCGTGACTGTTCCTTAGTCCCTCGATCTTTGTGGCAAGAGATTCTCTGCTGTCCTGTATACTGTTTTCAAGCCCAGCGATTAATTTTATGACTATTATTCTAAATTCACTTTCTGTTATATTATTTAAATCCTTTTTGATCAGTTCATTAGCTGTTGTTATTTCCTGGAGATTCTTCTGAGGGGAATTCTTCCGTTTGGTCATTTTGGAGAGTCCCTGGAGTGGTGAGGACCTGCAGGGCACTTCCCCTGTGCTGTGGTGTATAACTGGAGTTAGTGGGCGGGGCCGCAGTCCGACCCGATGTCTGCCCCCAGCCCACTGCTGGGGCCACAGTCAGACTGGTGTGTGCCTTCTCTTCCCCTCTCCTAGGGGCGGGATTCACTGTGGGGTGGCGTGTCCCGTCTGGGCTACTTGCACACTGCCAGGCTTGTGTTGCTGGGGATCTGGCGTATTAGCTGGGGTGGGTAGGCAAGGTGCACGGGGGCTGGAGGGGCAGGCTTAGCTCGCTTCTCCTTAGGTGATCCACTTCAGGAGGGGCCCTGTGGCAGCGGGAGGGAGTCAGATCCGCTGCCGGAGGTTTGGCTCCGCAGAAGCACCGAGTTGGGTGTTTGCGCAGAGCGAGCAAGTTCCCTGGCAGGAACTGGTTCCCTTTGGGATTTTGGCTGGGGGATGGGCGGGGGAGATGGCGCTGGCGCCTTTGTTCCCCGCCAAGCTGAGCTCTGCCGTCCGGGGGCTCAGCAGCTCTCCCTCCCTTTGTCCTCCAGCCTTCCCGCTTTCCGAGCAGAGCTGTTAACTTATGACCTCCCAGACGCTAAGTCGCGCTTGCTGTCGGAACACAGTCTGTCCGGCCCCTCCGCTTTTGCCAGCCAGACTCGGGGGCTCTGCTTGGCCGGCGAGCCGCCCCTCCGCCCCGGCTCCCTCCCGCCAGTCCGTGGAGCGCGCACCGCCTCGCCGCCCTTCCTACCCTCTTCCGTGGGCCTCTAGTCTGCGCTTGACTCCGGAGACTCCGTTCTGCTAATCCTCTGGCGGTTTTCTGGGTTCTTTAGGCAGGTGTAGGTGGAATATAAGTGATCGGCAGGACGCGCGGTGAGCCCCGCGTCCTCC
This sequence comes from Panthera onca, assembly GCF_046562875.1. Taxonomy (NCBI): domain Eukaryota; kingdom Metazoa; phylum Chordata; class Mammalia; order Carnivora; family Felidae; genus Panthera; species Panthera onca. Next base: position 52,681,974 of record NC_138344.1, read on the forward strand.
TACGCCGCCATCTTCCGGAAACCCTCTCTTGCTGCTTTCGAGACTCTCTGTTTTTGGCTTTCTTGAATATTTATGGAAAGAAACCTAAAAAGCCTCAAGTGAGGATGAATGGAGGGCTAGGGCAGGAGGAAGCTGTACTAAGCATGATATGCCCTTTTGCTTCATTGGAAATTTTCACTGATTATGCTTTCAATTAAACTCTTGTTAAAAAGAATTATTTTTAAAGATTTTTAAGTTATCTTTACACGCAATGTGGGGCTTGAACCTACAACCCCAAGATCAAGAGTTGCATGCTCTACTGACTGAGCCAGCCAGATGTGTCTAGAAAAACATGTTTTGATTTGAGGGGAAAAACTGTTTTGACTTCTACCTAGGTTTATTCCATTTGCTAGGAGATCCAGACTAAAACTCACGCTGTATTTACTTCTTGTCAAGTATGTCAACAGGTATCTACTGACAGCTTTAGAAATTTATTGTGAAATGTACATATCACAAATACACCAATGTGTACAATTTCAAGATGAATAATAAAACAAACATATATATCTGACCCCCCAGGTAAAGAACTGGAGGTGCTTCTCCCCATAATGCTCCAGCCCCACCAACTCTCTGACACAAGGTATATTGTGCAATATGCCTCTCCCTCTTATACAAGTAAGAACATAGAAGCTTAGAGAGGTGACATCATTTACTCAAGGTTCCATCACTTGTAGTGGAAGAGCTGGACTCAACTCCAGCCTTCCTGTTTCCAGGTCTGCTGTGCTTTCTATTATGGCTCTGATGACTATCTCAACCCAACCAGACAGAAGAAATTTTGACTTACCATTTTAGTCATTTTCATAAATGAATGTAATCAGCTGCACTATGGACAAAATTTATTATCTTAAAAAATGTATAATTGCCCATTGAGAGAACAAAATGTTTCATTTGTTGCCTGGGGGATCACGGCTGAAGGAGTCATTTGAAACAACAGAAGCATCAATAGGGAAAATTAGCCTTTATCTTTCATATACTCACTGTCAGTCAAAGACAGTGAAGAAAGAGTTTTCATTTCCTGACCTTTTGGCTACATTTATATGCTAAATGTCAATTTAGATATTTACCAGTAAATTGTGTTAATCTTCACACAAGAATATTCTTTTAACAGACTTGGGCTATTTAAGATTGTATCACAGTGAAACATATGGTATGAAAAGGTATGGCCATAAGAAAGTCAAAAACATTTTTTCCTGATGATAATGATTAAGAATTTGGAACAAAATAAGAGAATTCAAAATTGGTTGCCACATAATCTAGATTGTCAAATTAAGGAATCACATTTGGCATAGAGAGCTTTTTAAATCTTAATTTAGGACTTGACAATGGCAAAGCTGGAAGAGGCCTTACAGCTCATTGTCCTGAGGGGTGTCAGGCACAATCCATCTATGAGGTGGCCCTGCTCCCTCCCCAAGTCCATCTTCTACCACTTTCCCCCTGTCACTCTGCTCCAGTCACATTGGCCATCATCACTCGCCTTGTCTGTGCCTCTAGGCTGTGCTCACATCTTCACTGAAACCTCAGCTCAAATGTTACCCCTTCAGGAACACTTTCTCTGACTCCCCAGCTGAAAATAGCCCCAGTGGCCACTCTCCATCACCTCACCTGGCTCTTTGTTTCTGTAATGCTCATTGTTATCTAATATTATCTTACTTACATCTGCATTTATTTATTACTTGCTCCTGAGTGGAAGCATTTTGAGAGAATTCGCTGTTTTGTTTCTATCCCCTATGCATAAAACAGTGTCTGTTCCCAGACCTAGAACTTCTCCTCTGGGGAGATAGAGTTCAAGAAGGAAAGTATGTCAGTGGTCTCCAAGGGAGAGCTTACCTTGACAGAAGGTGACAATAAATTGTTAACCTGGGTTTATGATGTGAGAATCTGATGGTGTTAGGAAGAGGGTGGGTGAGGTGCAGAAACAGATCCACAGCAGTGGTGGGAAGTTCCTCCCAACCCACAGATGCCATTTGGGGGACACACTGTATGGGAAAAAATGGCTGTCACCCTGAGTCACAAAGAATGGTACCTCTGAGAGCTCAGGCTTAGTGCACCCTTGGTCAACGGGTCACCGAGGTGGAATCATCTCCCCAGAAGAAACACCATGGCTCGTCAGGTCATCTCCCCAGTGAGAAGATCAATACAGTAATGGACAGGGACATATCACATTGTATGGGGACTTATTCTTAGCGGTGACAACATGTGGTACTGATGAGAGAAAAGACAGTCAAAATGGATCCTACTACTGGCCTAACTAGACGTTCCAGTTTTCTCTCTGGACACAGAACTGGTGTTGCTGGATTAAAAGATCTCATGGGATCTTGAACAATCTATAGGCAAAGAAGAGGCCCCAGGAGAAAAATAATGAATTTCCTGCTAACTTGGCATCAGACAGCAAATGCTGGCTTTAAATTCAACTGAAAAGAGATGGGACATAATTTGGCAGTATCCATTAGAAAGAAAATGCTGTGAATTGGGAATCTCACTTGTAGGAAGAGTATACAAGTGTTAAAAAAACAAAACTCTACCAAGTAAATTTGAAGATCTGATTGGCTTTATTAAACAATTCATGAATTGGGCAGCATCTCTTCAAGCAAGTAGAGGGAAGCTTTGCTAAACAAACAAACAAACAAACAAACAAACAAAGGATTTTAAAGGCAGAGGAAGGGCATTAGAAAAAAGAAGAAAGGAATTTATCAGCACAGAATGCATTGTGTAGGCAAGGTTGCCCTCCTAAGGGGAGCAGAAGGGGTCTATCAGTAAATGTCCTAGTACTGATCAGGGAATTCCATGTTGACTGGCTAAAGGTTACATTTTTGGGGTGGGGGGGTGGAGTTCTGGGGTGGGAGGTGAAACTGCTGTTAGGTTAGGTATTAACCTTGGTTTGCTGACTTGGCCTAAGTGATGCTATTTGGGGGCCTGCAGTTGTCTTTTTAACAAATCCCCCCCCTTTGCTTGGACTCTCAGCTCAACTGAGAGATGTGATCAAAAGTTAAGGCATTAGCATCACTCTCAGCTACTGCTCTGAAATTCTTGCAGTTTCTGTTGTTCCTTTCTATGGTCCCCATAGGTCATGATGTTTTGGCTTTATCTCTGTCACATTCACAGGTGATAGCTTAAGGCTTACATTCTTTAAGTTGGTCAAACTTTTGGCTCCTTTTTTGACAATCCAGTCTTAAGGAGATCATTTACTTGATGGCTAGTGGCTGTGAACATACATTTAGAGTTTTTGAAAGAATACCAGGGAGATTATTATGATTACTAGAAGCAGGATAATTCCTAATTTTTGGAGTGCATTTTGAAGCCATGGTCCCCAATACCCAAACCAATCAGAATCAAAAAAAAAAAAAAAAAAAAGACCCCACTGAAGGAGTACCCTAGTAAGCTAAGTTGTTTCAGAATGGGCTGAGGCCCCAAGAGGGACCTTGGGCCAAGTCCTTGGGTCCCTCATCATGAGGTTTCTTGGTTTTGCTCAAGAAAGAATTCAACAGCAAGCCATTTGGAAGAGGAGACAAAGATTTATTAAGTAGAGAAGTAAGAAAGGAACTACGTCACAAAGTAGCAGTCTCTCCTCCCAGAGGGGGAAGAGGATCCTCCTTTTCCTGTAATGAAGAACTTTGTAAGTTTTTAAAATTAACTAACCGTATAGGGAGGGGCTTACTCTTTAACTTTGGGCTTATCATTTACATGGAGAAGTTAGTTTTTCCATTGTCCTAGGGTTGTGAAATTACCTACAGGGAGCAATTTTAAGAATGTCTAGACTTTGTGGCTTTTACTGCTGGAGGGAGGAGGGTCTTGTGGTCTTCCATGAATCAGATCTCATGACTTTTTTTTAAGACTTGCTGTCTTTTAAGTTAACGTTCAGCCTAAAACCAAAATGGCTTTACTTTAGTCAACTTGTCGCCTGCATCTCCCTTTCCTCCTGCCTCAAATGTACAGCACATGGTATTGGCCATAGCACAGACACCTCCCTGCTCAGCTAAAAGAGAGCCAAGGGATATCCCATTATCAAAAACAACTTTGGCCAGAGAATCTAAGGATCTTTGCTGGGCAGTATTGCTTTAGCAGCAGATTCTGCAATAATTTCTAGAATTCAGAAGTTAGCCTTTACATTTATCCCTAACCAGGGGAGTAGGGCAGTCAGAAGATCTCCTAGCCTATTCTGAATTCCAGAGGTTGCCCCCCTTAACAACAGCCTTGGAAATGAAGATGAGGCCATTATCTTTCAGGCCAATACCAGAATAAAGGAAGGGAAAATAAGGAGAAAGGGTTTCATGTTTAGTTAAAGTAAGAAGTCTTGATCTGTCCTCTTGGGTAGAAGCAGTCTACCTGGATTTCAGATACTTCTCTTCCTTGTCAATTTGATTTAAAAGTCTCAAGATTCTGTACAAGTGAAGCCTTCGTGAGCTGTGTGGTGTGTGCCCATGATGTGTATTGCTTCTAGTTTTGTAGCAGTGTCAGTGGTCAGGAGCACTCGGTAAGATCCCCTTTCCAGTGGGGCTTGAGGGCTGTCTTTTTCTGATGATGTTTTCAGAACACCCAATCACCAAGCTCTAACTTGTGGCCACTTTAGATTCTCTGAACTGGATCTCAGAAGAATTTTTTTTTTTTAAGTTTATTTATTTATTTTGAGAGAGAGGAAAAGAGCACAAGTTGGGGAGGGGCAGAGAGAGAGGGAGAGAGAGAATCCTAAGCAGGCTCTACATGGAGAGCGTGGCTCAATCCTAGGAACTGGACAGTGAGATCAAGACCTAAGCCAAAACCAAGAGTCAGACATTTAACCAACTGAGCCACCCAGGCACCCCTGGGAAGGCTTCTTGAGTTTAGACAGTAGACTGACAGTAGCTGGTCATACTAGCATGGGATGACAGGGGAAATGATCAAATTTTAAGAAGTCTGTAAAGTTTTTGCTAAGGCTCATATGATTTTTCCAGTGAAGTGGGTGCCTCAATCACTGGAGATCACGGAAGGTATAACCCAAGTGGGAAATGTACTTTTTAACTGTTTCTTCGCTATAGTGAGGGCATCAGTCTTGCAACAGGGGAAAGCTTTAGCTCCTCTGGAAAACACACATATAGTCACAAGAACATATTATAACCCATAGTAAGTGGTAGTTGAATGAAGTCCAGCTGCAGATATTAAAAGGGTTCAGAGGGAGGTCTGAGGTCTCTGGGAATAAAAACAGTTTTTTTTCAGGATTATGGACCTGACAAGTCAGAGAGGGCTAGACTGTGCAATTTGATATAAGTCTCCTTATCAATGTCTATTCATAATTTGAGTCATCTTAAATGCACTTGGTGGGGGAAAGAATGAAAAAAAAAATTTTAATTTTTTTAAGTTGCTGAGAGGAACCAAGCCATCTGGGGTTTCCCATAGCCCCAACTGTTCATTTCATTTACAGCCATTGCTTACCCATCTTAGTTTCTCTGATTTAGGAGCAGACTGTTGCCATATTATAAGGACATCAAGGTGGCAAAAGTCTGGCAATGAGGGGCCATTTTTGCCGAAGCAGAAGAGACTTTATCCACATGCACTATGATCTTTATAGCCTGTTGCCAGTGCCTTTGCATGAAAGCCATCCTGATCATATATTAACATTTCTTTCTAAAGATCTCCTTCCCCACAAACTCTCTACAAGTTTATTTTTTACATTTAGATTTTGTCTTACAGTTTTTCTCTTTAAATAATCAGCCCTGCTTTAGGAAATTACTTTCCTTTCCCTCAACAAAAAAAATGTATTTTTTGTTACATAAAGGTGCCCCTTTATGGTGCAGTTTTTCAATAAAGCACCAAACGTGTTTACTAACAGACCCAAACTTATCTTTAGTTTCTCTGTAATAAAACAAAAGTAGATAAACCTATGTTCAGTATTTAATGTTTCATTGTTTTATCTTATTTGGAAATGATCTAGATATTCAATGAATTTAACTTAACTCATCACTTAGTTTCAGGTTACCAAAGCCTTCAGGATACCAAAAAGATTTGGGGAAACTATTTTTAAGTACACACACCATAAAATATAATTGTTGTAAAAAAATATGTATCTATGGGACACCTGGGTGGCTCAGTCGGTTAAGTATCCAACTTCAGCTCAGTTCATGATCTCATGGTTCATGGGTTTGAGCCCCATGTCAGGCTCTCCAGCTCAGAGCCTGGAGCCTGCTTCAGATTCTGTGTCTCCTTCTCTCTGTAACCCTCCCCCACTCATGCTCTGTCTCTCTTTCTCTCAAAAAGAAATAAACATTAAAATTTTTCTTTAATTTAAAAAATTAAAAAATATGTATCTACAAACTCTTATTTCACTTACATCTAAATTATTTGCTCCCAATAATTACATTTAGATTACCTACGAAAACTTTAGGAGACATCAAAGTCAGCCACTCTCCTACTAAGCTATTGTTTTTTTTGTTGACAGATCCTGCAAGAGATAATATGAACTTAACTTGTCCAGTGAAGTCAGATAGAGCAAAAGTTTTATATTTATATTTAATGTTGATAACTCTATAGACATGTTTGTTTTAATTAAATCAACCTTAAGCTAGCTTTTATAGAGAATATTTTCCCAGATCATGTGAACTTAAAAAACATTTGGGGGAGCCTGGGTGGCTCAGTCAGTTAATCATCCGACTCTTGATTTCTGCGCTCTCAGTGCAGAGCCTGCTTAGGATTCTCTCTCTTTCCCTCTCTCTTTGCCCTTCCACCAGTCATGCTCTCTCTCTCTCTCTCTCTCTCTCTCTCTCTCTCTCTCTCATAATAAATAAACATTAAAAAAATAAATAAAAACATTTTGGTTAGTTTCTATCTTTCTGAGATAACTAGAGCTCTTTTACAAATTAACTTTAGCAATTCCATCTAAAGATAGAAAAATATCCCATATTTACAACATATATATTGGATGCACATGCAGACAGATGTAAAGGCCTTATAGTTATAAGTATTTGTGGAGAAGATTTTTCAGATTCATATTTGTCCCTGGAATTAAATAGGCTGTGCTAGAGTTTGTGCATTTAACCATTTGTATTTTAACCATTTGTATTTTAAAAAGGCTTTGCTCGGGGCACCTGGGTGGCTCAGACAGTTAAGCATCTGACTTCAGCTCAGGTCATGATCTCATCATGGTTCATGAGTTTGAGCCTTGAATCAGGCTCGCTGCTGTCAGCACAGAGCCTGCTCTGGATCCTCTGTCTCCCTCTCTCTGCCCCTCCCCTGCTCATGTGGAGGTGGGGGAGAGAGAGTGCTCCCTCACTCTCTCTCTCAAAAATAAGAATAAACATGAAAAAAAATTTTGCTTCTTGAAAATTTCAAAGACCACTGGATTTTAAATCCCTTTTCTGGGATGAGATTAAGTATCCTTCAGTCTCAGGTAATTGTGGACTTTGTTTATATTTCAAAGACACGATAAAATGTACACATCAAGGAACAGAGAAAGAATATAAGTTCTCCCAGGAAGGGCTTGGGTTTCCTAAAGCCAATAATCTACAAGACAAACAAGAAAATTTTGGATTTGGTAAAGGAATAGGTGAATTTTTAATTGCCTCTAGAGCTAACTTTGGTTTTGTAAAAAATATATAACATTTGGATAATGGCTCTCAATTCCTCCGAGTTAAGCTATAACTTAAATGACATCATAGATTGATTCACCTATGCAACTACATTATTCTTAATTGGTTTCTTTCCTTTTGGGGACATAGTTCCAATTTTGAATATCTCTGGCAGTACTGCATAACTCTCCTGGGTATAAGACAAGGGGGTGCAAAGAGTATTGCCTTCCCCAAATCCAGAGCCTCTCTCAAACACAGCCCAAAGAAAGAACAGCAATCTGCTTGTCCCAGTCAGGAAGAAAGCAAAACCCATTTATGTAAAACAAGACAAGCCAGGAGGCAATAAATATCCTTGGGAAAGAAGGAATCAACAAACAATGGTTTTGGATTTGGAAAGGAAGGCACGGCATATTTTATTTTCCTCTCTTGAGGAGGGTACTACAGACAGAGATTCAGAAGAGCTGTTTCTGGTAAGAATTTTCACCTCTCACTGACTTATGCCAATGCTTCTCAGGTTCCCTCTGCAGGCTCTGGTATCTACCAGAGTATCCCCTTGGCTGTTGCTGGTTTTTTTTGTTTGTTTTTAGAAAGAGAGCACTCAAGTAGGGGAGAGGAGCAGAGAGAGAGAGAGGGAGGGAGGGAGGGAGGGAGGGAGAGGAAGAGAGAGAATCTTAAGCAGGCTCCATGCTCAGTGCGGAGCCTGATGCAGGGCTCGATGTCACAACACTGGGATCATGATCTGAGCCAAAATCAAGAGTCAGACGCTTAATGGACTAAGCCACCCAGGTGTCTGCCCTTGGCTGTTTAAAGGAATAATGAGCAGTTTGCAAGAAAACTCCTCAGTTTTGTCATCTTTGGAAGGGGTCGATTTGGGGGCCCTCCTTTGAAGGTAGATATGAGGGTGTCTCTAAGGCCATTAATTTGGCAGCCTTTTGTTTACATTTGCATATTTTTTTCACGGTGGAAAAACAATTCAGACACAGGATTAGTAGAATGAGTACTTAGAGGAAATGGGAGCAGTCAGAGTCTCCATCAATAACTAAGACTTCCACTTGATAATTAAAACTGGTATCCCATTCTGTTTAATTTGGGAGACCTCACTTTCAAGTGTACCTCTTAAATGATCTTATCTAATTGGAACATTCCCTACCATGGCCATTATATTTCTAGGCTGCAATTCCTCTGAGAGCTGGTAGCAGTTTCGTAGGACCCTATCAAGTGGAGTTAACCTACATTTCTGTCTGGCCATGTGTAGCCACAATTGGGGTACAACTCACATTTCTGTTTGGCCTTATTTTGGGGTCTGCCACCTGATGGTGACCAAGCCAAGTTCTTTAGGACATAAAATAAGCTTGCATACTTTTATGACTTCCAGGACCAAATTGTAAGATATAAAATAAGCAACTGTGCTAGAAGGTAGAATACTTAACTCTTTAGAATTTAAGGATCCCATTACTAAGTCTTTATTTACACAAAACAGAACAAAACAAACATGACCACCTGAATGCAGCAGCAGGAACCAAAAGATTTCTCCATCGATTGGCCAAGAGAAGACTGTGTATGCCACCAGCAACTCCCATTGTGGACTAAACCAGCAAACCCCAGTAAATGGGGACTGTGGACTGGACCAGAACTGGGAAGGGACTCCAAATTGGCACTGTGGACTGAACCAAGAGCTAAGGACTGGTGATCTGTTAGAGCCTCCTGTCAGTCTACCCTGACCGGATAACCCTAGACTGGAAAGCCAATTAGATCAGGAGCTCTAACGCAAAAAAAAGCAGAGCTCAAACCAGGAAGGACTCACCAGCGGCCCTCAGAAACGGCAAGAAAGACAGTGAACTCAAAGGGCTTGCAGGGTACCAGGACTGTGTTTCTGGTTGTCCCCAAAATGCCATCAGAAGTCAGCTTTATATCCTACTGCTGCCACCAAATCTGTTAAAAAACAAAATTCAACTGAGTAAATTTGAAGATCTAATTGGCTTTAGTAAATGATTCATGAATCAGGAGCATCCCACCTAGCAAGCAGAGGGGAGCTCTGTTGAGCTAAACAAAAGAAATAAATTCAGAGAGAGGGCATTTTAAAAAAGAAGAATTTATTAGCACGGAATGCAATGTGTAGGCAAGGTTTCCCTCCTAAGGGGAGCAGAAGGGGTCTATCAATAAATTTCCTAGTATTGGCCAAGAAATTCCATGTTGACTGGCTAAAGGTTACATTCCTTGGAGGGGGTGGTGGGTTGAAAGTGCTGTTAGGTTAAGTGTTCAGTCTCGGTTTGCTGACGTGGCCTAAGTGATGCCATTTTGGGGCCTGCAGTTTTCTTTTTAACAGAAGGGTATCCTGGACAAGAATGTTCATGGCAACATCGTGATGGCAAAAGCACTGGAACAACCTAAATGTTCATCAGTAAGGCAGTTGTTAAACAGATGAAAACAAATGAGGTAAAATGATATACACTCATCTGATAGAGGGCCTTAGCGTACTGCTAAGCAAGGTGCATTTGCAGCCACAACAGACAATACAACTTTCTGGTTAAAAAGGGATATTTAGGGGTGCCTGTATGGCTCAGCTGGTTAAGCATTCAACTTTGGCTCAGGTCAGGATCTCATGGTTTGTAAGAGTTCAAGCCCCACACCAGGCTTACTGCCATCAGCGTGGAGCCTGCTTCAGATCGTCTGTTCCCCTTCTCTCTCTGCTTCTTCCCTGCTCATGCTTTCTCTCTCTCTCAAAATAAATAAATAAACATTTTTTTTAAAAAGGATATCTTAGACATGTCTGGATAAGCACAAAAAAAAGTTGGGAGTGTCATGAGATTCTTTTTTCTCCTGGTGACTGAGATAAAGGCAATAAGAAAGATTTTCACTTCATAGTATATACAGTTTTAAAAGATATTTCTTTAAAAGATTGTCACTTTGTTAGGTTTTTAGTAATTTAGAGGGAGAGATGTGAGCATGCAAACATTATGTGAACTCAAAAGATGGATCTAATGGCCCAGCTTTCCCTGGAACCCAAATATCATGCCTTCACAATTACTCCCATCACTTGGAATAACTCAGACAGACCCCTGTTGCTTCTAGACAAATGACCATAGAATGAACTAGAACAGTTGTCTAGTCCAGTGATTTTCAGAGTGTTCATTAGTCATAAGATTTTTCTTTTTCCCACATAAATTGCCAAACCCCAAAATATAAAACAAACAAAAATGGAGCTACTCTGGGTGAACTAGGGTGATGTTGGCCTTATTTATCTGTAAAATGAGAGGTTTGGACTAGACATGATTTCAAACTCTGCTCCAACCAGAGGATGGGGGAGAGGAGGTAGGGAGGGACACCCAGAGACCTAGAGTCAGCGGGAAGAGAGGGAAGAGAAAGCTGAGGACCAGAGAGAACAAGTGGAGTATCTGGCCCAGTTTCACTCAGCTGGCTTCCAGAGCTGAGTGCTATTTTCTCCCACAACTACCTTTTCATACTGCTGAGACTTTGCAAAAGGAACTGTCTCAATTCCACTCAAAATGCAAAATTTTGCTTTTGTTTAGTTTTAATATGAATAGGGCATTAGATTTTCACTAGTTGAAGATACATCAATCTTAAGAAATCTTTTCTGTGCAAAAGTGAAAGGTTTAATGAAAAGTATGTCTTGTCAGCACAAGGATTGCTAAATGCAGCAAGTCCCCACTGTTCATCTGAACACAAAACTGTGTGGTGGTTGCCTGGCTACCCTCTTGACCTACCTTCCTCACACCTTCTACTCTCAGGACTGATTCATGAAAAAGAGAGCAAACCTGCCCATCCACACCAGTTTGTTCTGGTTTGAGCACTGCTTAAACAATGTGTGCTGCTGAGGCTTCTCTGTAGCTCCCCCAGTACAGGCTCTAGTTTGCTAGCTAAAACACTGTTTAAATTCCAAGTTACCTTTCAGATCTGACCTATTCTGTAACTTAAATTCCATTTTTCTTAGACAAATGAATACTCGTTATGACTCTGCAATTATGCAAATTGCTGTTATTATGCACATACAAATGATCCTTCAGAAACAGCTCCTGAGAGCTGATAATCAGCCTACCATTGACTGTAGAGATAGGGCTGTGAATGTAGTGGTCCAGCTGCTGGAGAGTTAGACCACAGGTGTTGGAGGAATCCCTCATGCAGGCCAAAGCTGGGGTAAGTCACCCTGGACTCAGCCCTGTGAAAGACGAGAATTCGCACTGGGGCCAAGACATGGTATGACAATCTTGCAATTCCCAGTGGGAAGATGGACTTTGCCTTTTATGGGGGTGAAATTCTTGAGTATGACCTTGTTCCTGCAGGCCCGCAGGAGGATCAGCCAAAGGTCCAGGCATTTGTCAGCTCAGATGATCACTCAGATGAGTGATCCTGTCAGTTTATCCTGACTGGAATCCTGAGGGTCCAACTAAACCCTGCCCAGGTCTTACCCCAAAGACCTCCGTTCCCACTGACTGTTCCCGGTTTGAGCCCAGCAGCATTACCATATGGCTGGTTGTTGGCACACTTTTTCATGTGTTGCTCTGGCTTCTCAACCAGATGGTTCTTATTGGTAGGGACTGTTTCATCCTTTTTCTGTATGTCCCGTTCACTCCTTAGTTCTCTTTCCCAGCATTAGAATGGCATTAGGCACAAAGTAAGTACTCAATAAACACTTCATAATTGGTTACTCAATTAGGAGGAGAATATACTCCTCAAACAATTATATTATTCCTTTCCAACCAGCAGTAACATTGTTTTATGAGAAATGAACATCTAGCATGTGGTTACCTATCTCTCTTTGTGACTGCTTGTTTAAGATAACTTTATTTTGGAAGACATGCCACTAATGCCTAGAAACAGGAGCATGGAGCTGCCAGGATTATCCTAGACATAATCCCTGAGACATCACTATCCCCTTCTTGTCCGTATCAACATCACTACAAAACCAGAAATAATAGATATTCCCCCTGGTATGCAGGGGAATAACCTAGACCTTTAATGCTGTCTTGAGTAGAGGCACCTGCATGAGCTCTGCACCCAGCTGGTTAGGGCTGGGTCAGCTAGGCCGAGATGGGGATGCTGACGTGAAAAGGAGTCTCAAGCATCAATGAAAATCCAATGCCATGGGGAACCATGCCATTCACCAACAACTCTTGCTTTACCAAGTGGATTAGGATGGGTATGGAGGCCAGTCTGCCCTCCAAGGAGCAGTGGTTGGACTACTTCTCCCTCAGGCATTTATTTTGCAGAGCTATAGAACTGCTGGAGACAATACAGCCTCCTGCCACTTTCCTTCTTACTCTGCCTTAGTCACTGCCCGGATTCTAACAAAATGCTAAACAAATAATTAAAGAGTGTTGGTTCAGAGTCCACCCACAAGCCTTGGCCAGCCCTCTGGCACGCAGTCACAGAAGCAGCTGGGGTTGGGCTCAGGATTCATTGACAGTCCCAGTTGGAAGAGGTGGTTCCAGCAAACATCCTCACCCAGTGTCTCCAGCAAAATTGCTTTCAGCTGGGATCAGGGCCTCAGGACATTTATTAACACTGAGAACATATGAAAATGTGCAGTGCAAGTCCCTGAAGGAGGAATTCCTCCCCCAAGTGTGCTTCAAGGCCTTCTTCAAGGCTCTGACCTCAGGTCAAACAGTGGTGGCAGATATCTGTTGTTTCTTGTTGACTGCACAGGACTTAGTACAAGTGCCCCAGACCCTTGACAAAATAGGACTCATGACAATACTTACCCTAGGAAGCATCTGGGAAGAGTAATAAAGTCATGATAAAAACAACTTTATATGTTTGTATTGGTGTTTTATAAAGATATCATTTCATGATTTGAACATAAACGAGCTGGTTCTGATTTCTGAAAAATCATTAATTCATACTATTTAATAAAAGTATTTGACTAAAGTCTAATTGCTATCTTTAAAATGGAAAACAGAGTAGGATTTATAGAAATAGCCAGACATAAATTGATAAGCTCCCTAACCCATTAAACAGAAGTTGCTATTGGTCATTACGACCCCCTTCTTAAGCCTTTCCCTTCTCCCACCAGGTGCCTCTCAGGCACCAACAAGCCCCAGGTTCTCAGTCTTGTCCTGTGGGCAGTTCAAGCAGCTGCATCTCAGGAATGGCCAGACATTTTGGTTTTCCTTATGTTGATAGGCTGGGTCAGAGTTTTTGGCAGTAAGGAGCCCTCCTCTCATGAATGGGCTTACCCAACTGCAGAACCAGAAACTTGGGCCACTCTCTCAGAAACACATTCTGCCAGTATCTCCTGTGCTCACATCTTTCTTCCATCAGGTGCAAACGCAGTCAATGTGACATTGAATCTATCTGAGACAATTCTCCCCACAACCCCAAAATTCAAAAGAAAGAAAGAAAAAGTAGCATTTTAAGTCAAGTTACTAATCTCAAATCCTTGCCCTTACTTTAAGAGGTTGTTTTGTAGTGAATTGCCTATTTTCAAATCCAGCAATCTATTAACTAATTCTGGCCAATTGTTTCTTAAAGGGGAAAGAAAGGTTCCTTTTATCTCTGTATAGTTAAAACACATGCAAATGTGTTGGAACAGCTTTCAAATGAAATTATATGTAACTATGAGTAAATAGAGGTGATGATTTGATCTTAAGATCTTAAGATAGGGAAGAACATTCTAAGCATAAAAGAAAAAGAAGAACCCATAAATGAAAGGCTTTACAGATTTTACTACCTGAAATGAAAAATGTTCAACTCCCAAAAGGTGTGGTGTAAAGAACACAGGCTTTAGAGTCAGATTCAACTCCATCTGACCTGAATTCCATTTTTTTCACTCACCAGCTTTGTGATCTTAAGCACGATGTTTAACCTCTGTAAACCTCACTGACCTGTCAGCCATGTGGAAGTTACCCAAGGCTGTGTGTTTTCTACTCCTTGATATAAAGAGTGCCTAATTGAGCTATAAGCCCCCCAAATAAGGTAAAATCACAATGTCTAGCATCCAATAGCAAATTACCAGACCTGCAAAGAAGCAGGAAAACACAACCCATAATGAGGAAAAAAATCAATCAAGTGAAACTCACGCAGAAATGATACAAATGAACGCATTAGTAGGCAAAGACAATGGAACATTTATTTTAACTGTATTCCAAATGTTCAAGAAACTAAAGCAAGATTGAACATGTTAAATAGAAACATAAAAAATATAAAAAAAACACCTAATTCAAACTTTTAGCAATGAAAATTACAATGTCTAGATGGAAAGTACACTGAATGGGACTAAAATCAGATTAGACATTGCTGAAGAAAGATTAGTGAATGTGAAGACACAGCAATAGCAACTAGCCAAAATGGAACACACAGAGAAAAAAGACATAAAAAGTGAAGAGATCATCAGTGAGCTGTGGGACAGCTCCAAGTAGCCCAACACATATGTAATTAGAGTCCCTGACTGGCAGGCCTAGAGAAGGGGTCAGAAAAATAGTTGAAGAAATAATAGCAGAAAACTTTCCAAGATTTCAACAAAACTATAAATCTGTATCTCCAACAAGCTCAACAAAACCCAAGCACAGGAACCATGAAGAAAATGACACTAGGGCATATCATAATAAAACTGCTTAAACATGTATTAAAGGGAAAATCTTAGGGGTAGCCGGGGGTGGGGGGAGACACAATCCATACAGGGGAACAAAGACAAGGATAACAACAGTCTTCTTCTTGGAAACAAAGCAAGTAAGAAGATGGTGGGATAACATCTTTAAATTCTGTATTCACAGTTTCTGTATTCAAAATACTTTTCAACAACAAAGGCAAAGACTTTCAGATATTTTTATGTCAACCCATATCATGCTTGAGCTAAAACAAAGCACCTGCTGTTCAAGTCCCTTCTTGCCTCCACCCAGTACTTGCCTTGTGAAGTCCTGTCCATCCTTCTAGCCTTGGCTCAAATGCTGCCTCTTTCTTGACACCTTTCTTGATCGCCCACTGGATTTTCATCTTATTTCTCTTAGAATCCTATTATCCTTTGCTTTGTGTCACAAGTTTTTGAGGATTTGTCTTTTTCTTCCCACTAGCCAATAAATTTGTTGGGGATTCCTTTCCTATTCTTCCTCATCATCCACAGTGTGCACCCACACTGCCCAGAACAGGCAGTTAGCATTTGTTATATTGACTTACATATTACTTAGTTGCTAAAAGATTTCTTTTGAATTTATTTCTAAAATATTTCTGAATGATTAGAAGTACCTATTTATTTATCAGCAAACACTTGATAAGCTGGGCTCTGTGCTTATAAAAGTAAGACAAAATCTTTGGGCACAAAAGGCTCACAATACAGTTAATTGGTTTAATCTAGTTATTTGTAAAAGAGGGTTTTTTTTTAATGTTTTTATTTATTTTTGAGAGACAGAGCATAAGTGGTGTAGGAGCAGAGTGAGAGGAGGACAGAGAATCTGAAAGAGGCTCCAGGCTCTGAGCTGTCAGCACAGAGCCCGATATGGGGCTTAAACTCATTAATTGTGAGATCATGACCTGAGCCGAAGTAGGACACTCAACCAACTGAGCCACCCAGGCGCCCCGAGTTGTTATTTTTTTTTTCCAACAGTCTGAGTTTAATAAGGAGTGGATAGATTCTTGCTTAGAGCCTGCCAGTGTCCAGGTAATAAATATGATCATACTCAGCACTTCTGCTATTTTCTGGGGACACTTCCAACTGGGACCCCTTCCCAGACTCTGGTATGCATCTCCCTCTTGGACCTCTTCACTTGAACATCTCAAGGAAATCTCAGTGTTAACATGCCCCATACTGAACTCCTGATATTCCTCTTAAACAGTTACAGTTCTGCCATCTCAGTTAAAGGCAATTCCATTGGCTTGGCCACTAACCTTGAAGTCATTTAATATCTATTTTCCTCCTCACACCTATATTCAGATTGTGAGCAAATGCCATCAACTCGACCATCAGATTTATCTAGGTACTGTCCACTTCTTATCATTTCTGCTGCCAGCACCCTGGTCTAAGCCACTATCTTATTTCATCTAGATTGTCACAATAGGTATCTAAAAGGCCTTCCTGCTTCCACTGCCAACCCTGCCCCATACAGAATCTAGTGTCATCGCAGGGATTCACTGAAAAGGCAGGTCAGATCATGTCATTCCTCTGCCTGAAAACCTCCAAAGACTCCCGATAAACGTCAGTGTCCTTACATCAGCTTGCAAAGCAATATGCGAACTGTTATCTGGCCCCCTCAATTATCTTTCTGACCTCCTTTCTGACCGGCTTCTCCCTCCCACTCACTCGCTCCAGTTTCCTTTTTTGTGGCCTTTGCACTTGCTGTTCCCTCTGCCTGAATGGCCCTTCCCCAGATATTTACATGGCTCATTTCCCCCTTCTTCAAATGTTTGCTCAAACATCACCTTCTCAGTGAGGCCTTCCCTACTCACATGACTGGTAATTGCATCTTCCTGTTCCCCCTCTTTAATCCCCACCCCTACTTTATCATTTTCCATAGCACTTATCACCTTCTAATACTGTATGTATTTTGTACTTTGGTTTTTGCCTGCCCTTCCCTTCCAGAACATAAAGTCCAAGAGGACAGGGATTTGTATGCTTCATTCTTACTGTCTCTCATGCACCCACAATAGTGCCTGGGACATAGTAGTTGCTCAGTAACCACATATTGAATGAATGAATCTCTGACAGGTGGAGCAGGCCTCTAAGTCTTACCAATACCATCTCCTATTTGGTGGCTAGCATGAATTCTGAGGAAAGAATTTAAAAAATGCTCTAGGACCCACCTTCAAAACTCAGCAGGACAAGAAACCAGATTCAGAAACTGACAGATACCTCACTTTAGATTTGCACTTGTTGAGTTGTGGATGAATTCTTCAGTAAAGAGGTATTCATCAACTACCTCACTAGAGGCACAGCGAAGAATGGTGAGATGTATTTAAGGAGACAAGGTGCCCAAAGGTGACAAATTGGAGACCAAAACTGTACACAGAGTTTTAGTTTGTGTGATACAGACAAATAAGTGCAGAAGGAGTTAGGAAAGAAAGAGATGAGTGTTTTGAAGTGAGCTGAGAATCACTTGTCTCCTCCTGGTCTCTAATGGAGTTTTCTGAAGCATGAATGTTGCTAGAATAATCTTTCACCAACTGTTAATAACAATATTTTGTGCTCACATTGTTCCCTTCAACAAGCATCTTCAGGTAATTTCTGATTTTTATCTAAGCATTCTTATCCTTACCTTATAGTCAGAAAAGTATACATAAACCATAGCAAGTAACTTGTCCAGTGTTGGGAAATGGACAAAGAATTAAACCATTATCTCAAAACTCTGCCCTGTGGCATTCTTTGTACATAGCAAAAACATTTGTGAAGATGTTTTGTCAACCTACTCTTTGCTCAGCCCCCTCCTCCCTCCTCCTTGTTTCAGGGAATAGCTGTAAGTGGTTACTCCAGAAAACATTTGGAGAAGGTCCTTAAGGGTGAGATGCTCACCCAAAAAATAATTATTGATGCATTTAGCATCAGAACACTTGCTGATTGGGACCACTGGTCTGAAAAACATGCTGTTCTGGAGCACCTGGGTGGCTCAGTCGAGTGAGCGTCTGACTTCAGCTCAGGTCATGATCTTGCATTTCACAAGTTTGAGCCCTGCATTGGGCTGTGCTGACAGCTCAGAGCCTGGAGCCTGCTTTGGATTCCATGTCCCCCTCTCTCTCTGCCTCCTCCAGCTCATACTCTCTCAATAATAAATAAAACATTACAAAAAATTTTTTTGAAAAACATGCTGTTCTTATGGGGTTCAAAAAGATTTGGTCAATGAAGGAATGAATGAGTTCACATTGGACATGAATAAAGATACTTGTAAATTATGCTTCATATAATGAAATTCCCTAAATACACACACACACACACACACACACACACACACACACACACACACACACACATATATATATATATATATATATATATATATATATATATATATATTTTCCTTTTGGATCCAGTAACCAGCAAAACAACTATCTGGGAAACAGCATTCTTTCTAGAGATCTGTGTGTTCCCCTAATCACCTGAGATTCCAAACTTTAGAGTCATCCTGGAATCTGCCCTTTCTCTGGCAAATTCTGTTGATTCAATCTGTATTGTTTTTATTACAAGGTGTCAAAATTCCCTGAAGCACAGAAAGGAAGTATTTGAGAAATACTGAAATATCAGTAATAATAAGCTAACAGGTTTATTAACTTGTATACACCATGCTAAAGAGTTTACATGAATTATTGAATTGAATGTGACACCTAAGATACACACTGCTATCATTGCCTTCTTAAGGATGAGAGAACTGAGGCACAGAGAGGTTGAGTGAGCTGTCAAAGGTCACACACCTCAAAGGGAGTCAGGAATAAACACAGTATGATTCTAGCACTCAATCTAAAGGTTTTGGGTCTGCCTATTACTTTTCAGACTTGTGAAGACCTCTCTCTCACAGAGAAGACAAGAGTTCTTAGAAGCAGGATGTTCTCCTTTCTCTAAATACTCTTTTCTTCCTCATTTTTCCTTCCCTTCCCCCCCCCCAACCTTTTCATCTCATATTCAGTCTCAAAACACATTCAGCATCCTCACTTCTAAATTAACCTGCTTCAGTGTTTCCTCAATCCTGCCAGTGATGACACCATCCTTCTCAGTATTGGATGGATCTAGACTAAATGGTTCCTTTCTCTTTATTATATCCAATTAGTTACCAGTTCAATTCATTCTTCTGTCTTGGTATTTGTAGGACATATATCTTCTTCTCCATTTCTGATGCCACCACCTTAGCCAGACATGAATCATTTCTTGCCTGGACTAAGGCAATAACTTCCTAATTTTCTTCTTGCCTCTGGTCTCTTTCCTGCCTTTCCTGCATTGCACTACCAGACCAGTGCTACAGAATGACTTTCTTCATGACTCCTTCCTGATAAAGGGTCTACAATGCTCCCAATTGCCCATCAGATTCAGACTCAACTTCTCAAAAGTGTAAATTCAAGGAATTCCACCCCATCCCCCCAGCCCAAACTCCCCAGTGCAGCAAGACCTCCTTGGTTCCTTGCTCTTCCAGCCTGGTACCATTTTCATTCCAGTCCCTTGAGCTTGGCTTAAGTTATTATCTGCCCTTGGAGTGATTTGACCTCCTTGCCTGCCCAAATCTTACCAGCCCTATATTGCTCACTTCACATTCTGTTTCCTCCATGATAACTTCCTTCATCACCTTAGTGAGAATTGATTTATCTTTTCTTGACTGCCCCAATGCTAATCACACAGCTAGCTCACTGTAAAGGATTTTTGTCTAAAGGGTTCCCTGTTCAGAGGGATTAATTCTAAGGTCCTCAAGTTTTGCCTAGAGGCATATTCCACCCTCAAGTAAAAATGATTCCAGACTCCAATACTCACACATTAGGTTACTGAAAAACCAGGGAATAATTTGGAGTGGCAGTTCATCATTTAACTTGGATATAGTTGTCCACAATTTTTTCCCAAGTACTTCACAGTTTTTATACATACAGCTCAGGCAGGGTCTCCAAAGTTTCCAGCACTTTGCTAAGTACAGGAAACTTTCTGAATGGCAGACGAAAGGGTTACTCTATTGCACTCAGAACAAACTCCACAAATTGCATCTTGAATGATATTTAGTTGGCCTTGTTGTTTTAACTCTACCCTTAAGTGAAGAAAATTGTGTCTTGAACTTCAGTTAAACTAGAAGTAAATTATATCTACTTAAAATATAGAGCTGTTAAAACCCAAAGAGCTACATAAAAGCAACTGATGGGCTGAAAAATGCTCCCTTTGTAGCAGAATCACAACCTAAAAGCTTCAGCTTATTTCACACAACATGACCTTTAGTCTGTAGATAAAATGCATGTAAATTAAGCTTGAATGTCAACTAGATTTGGCCAAGGATTTCTTTTTCAGGGGCAAGGGGGTAAGTTTGAGGAATGCAGAGAAAAAAAATTTTTTTTTCTCAGATAAGTATGTTTTATCAGATATAAAACCTGTTCTGATAGTTCCTACATAGTTAGTCATATCCTGGAGAACATGAGACCCCTAAGAAGTAAACTGTTCTTCTTTCTTAGAAGTTGTTTTGCTCTACCTTTTACTGTCATTTTCTCAATTTTCCAAATGAAAGCATCCAAAGCACTTTTTAGGACTGTGACCAACAGTAACCAGTAGAAGTTAAAATCAGCTAAGCCAATTAGAAAGGGGGTCAAGATGACTTCCTCTTCATGGTTGTCAAACCTTGTCATCAGTGGCCATGCAGAAGGGGTGAGGGCCCAGGAAATCCTGACCTGCTCAAGAAGCCCTGTCAGCGTATTAAGCTCACTCTGTTTTATTTTTACAAGATGATTTAGGTTGGTATGATGTCAATCTAGGTGTCAAGAGGCCAAATATTATCCCAAAGCAGCAGCTGACAGAAGTACCTACGGATAGACAACTTGGCATTCTGAAGGAATTGGTGATAAAGAATAAACCCAGAAATAAGATGCTGAGAGCATGGGGCAAGAAGGGCTAATGATAAAGTAATTATGAAAAATCTTCATAACAGTAACAATGAATAGCTATTGGGAACCTGGCTATACCAGGCGCTACACTTTATCTACATCATTTCCCTTAAATCTCCTAAGAACAAGATAAGGTGCATGCTATTATCTCAGTCTTACAGATGAGCAAACTGAAGTTTGGAGAAGTTAATGTGAGGAATAGGCCCACTGACCCGATCAAAGGAGGGACACAGAGACTCGGAGCACAGTGAAGTGAGGCTTTAATCAATGTTCTTGTAAGAGCAGGTGCCTGATGGACAGGCACACTTGGGGCAGTTACAGCAGACAATTTATCTCCTAGCATGCAAGTCCCTCCCATGGTTCCTCATTGGCTGAGTACTACAGAGGTTAGAGCCTTACCTAGAAGTCACCTATGCCCATGTAAGGCAAAAAGTAGTCTGATTGGAACAAATGTACATTCCTTCAGGTGACACTTTCATTCTCTCCTCCCTTTGTTCTTTGGCTCATGCTCATTGCAAAGTCCCTGCAAATAAGCCCATAAAAATAAGCCCACAAAACAGAGAGGGGAAGAAGAACCAGGAAGTAAGGTGTCTAAAGGTTTGGGACGCCACTGTTGCAGCATCGGCGGGGGGGGGGGGGGGTGATGGGGGGGAAACAGGGTTCATACATTTTTTCCAATAGGTTGTAAACCTACTGTTAACTAGACAGCACAGCTTTTATTTGGTATTTCCGAAAATGAATCATCTCCTTTACTTCTCACATTAAAAGACTTGCCCAAGGTGGCCCAGCTACAAGGCTATGGGCCCAGAATGTGAATCTGTCTGACTCCCGGGGCCACACTGCTCACCACTACAACATACTCAGGGAAGCATGAGGGAGAGAGAATTTGGCTGGGAACCTGAAAGTGAGGAAAGAATCCTAGGTTACTCAAGTTAGGGTGGGCACACAGTGGCCAAAGGTGTAAGGACTACCATGTGATGGTGAGCCTGGACTAGCCATAAAGAGATCCTGGGACGAGAGCAATGGCAAAGATAAATAATCTCTTAGCAATGGAAGACTCCTACTCTAAGAAGTTGTTCTGGAACTTACCCAGAAAGGTCCCTCTTCTCAAGGATCTCTCAGCCTGTGGTCTATTGGGCCACTAAATGATGGGCTGGTTTGGGGGCTCTGCTGTCTCTCCAGAGTGGAGTGGTACTGTTCCAGGGGGGCATGTGCCTTTGAGTTCCAAAGGAAAACAATTCATTTTATCTCTGGCATAGAGGCAATAAAGGTTGAAGGAAAGGCAGGAAACAGAGAGAGTGGGCAATATATTAGGCCCCAGAAGTTCCATCCTGTTCCGGCTATAGCCTGCTATAGCTTAGCAGGCTTGTAACTGCTGCCCTCACCTCTAACACTTTGGCTAGTAAGAGACTAAGAGCTTTTGAATAGCTCCAGGATCTGGGAGTGGTTCCAAATGGCTTAATGCCATTCACATGGTCAACACAACTGCCCTGTTCTCGGTGGGTCTAGATGCTCAGTCTTGGCCCACTTGGTTTTTACATATGTCCTTAGAGAATCGCGACAATTATGTATCTGCATTGAGTGTTTTATTTGCATGTGTGCAAAATGTGTTTTGACAAAGAAAGTGTCTGAAGGATGTAACTAAGGAGCTAGCTCTCACTTGTCTTCCTCAACATGCCATCATGAGTCAAGTTTACGGGTGTGTTTGCAGTATCAACTATGAGCATAGTTGTATTCCAACAAAACATTATTTATGATTAATGAAATTTGAATTTTACATAATGTTTGTGTCATGTAATATCATTATTCTTTTGATTTTTTCCCCTAACCATTTATACATGTAAAAATCTTACTTTGTGGGCTGTACAAAATCAAGTGACAAACTTGATTTGGTTACAGGGCATAGTTTGTTGATCCCTAGTCTAAATCCTCAGTTTGTTTTTGTTTTGAAGTTTATTTATTTATTTTCAGAGAGAGAGAGAGTACGAGTAGAGGAGGGGCAAAGAGGGAGAGAGAGAGAATCTGAAGCAGGGTCTGCACTGTCAGCACAGAGCTCCATGAGGGGACTTGTGAACTCATGAACTGTGAGATCATGACCTGAGCCCAAGTCAAGAGTTAGAAGCTTAACCGACTGAGCCACCCAGGCGCCCCTAAATCCTCAGCTTTTATATCACCTGGAAGTGATTCACTCCAAGAAGTAGGAAAGGGAGGTAAACCCTGGCACAGCCAAGTTAGGGCCTTCAAGGAAATATAGCATCCAATCAAACAGGAGCTCTGATTGTAGGTAATGTGATGTCTCCCTATAAACAAGATAATGTATAGACCCATAAAAGCGTACCTCATTACAGTCATCACAAAAAGCTCTGATTGTCATAATAATGCATTACATAGCTTAACACCGCTGGCATCTCCTCCTTGAGAACTATCCTCCAAACTGGAGCACATGCTTTTGAAAAGCCACAGTGACGGGAAATCTCCATCCACTGAAGGTGGAGTTGATTTTTAGAAAACAGCCAAAAAACAAAACAAAACCCAAACCAAACCAAACACACAAAGAAACCCATCTCCACTCAACCAACAATAACAGTGGCAGAGTTACCGCTATCCTTGCAGAACCAGGGTAGGAAATGAGTGGGGGAGGGGATGTGGTGGAGCGAAATAAAGCCATTTTTGTTTAAAACCACTCATGATTATAAGAAGAGACTGCTCAGAACTAAGCTCGGTAGTCCCAGCACGGCCCTTAACAATGTGAGTGTTGTTTGGCCAACGCACTCAGCCAGTTAAAAATATTTTTTTGGAATTTTTGTCAATATTTCAAAGCCAAGAGATTTCAAATAAAGAGTCAGATTTTTAAACTTCTCTTCAAAAAAAAAAATCAACAATCTTGCTCTTGTACAGCAACCATCATTGAGAGCCTCCCTTTAGACACAATGCATGAACTTCAGGCTGGCAAAATCTCTGCCACACCCTATTGTCCCCCAGTCCGGGGTCAGTGGCCATGTAGCCTTGTGGTTATGGCCTTTTTACTCACAATAGAGTAACACAATAATACGGTTCAAATGTCAAAATAATACACAAAGCTATACAGTGAAAGTCTCATTCCCATTTTATCCCCACTCTCCCTAAGTAAGTACCTTTGTTAGTATCTTCACTTATTTTTCTGCTTCTTCCTTATACAAGGTAATACAATATATATTTTTTTCTGCCTTGCTTTCTTCACTTAAAATATATCCCAAGGACTATTCCAATAATGGCACATAGAGAATTTCCTCATTCTCGTTTTACAGCTACCTATTCCAGTGGGTGCATAGGTTAGTTTATTTAACTAGTGCCGTACTGATGGGCACAGGTTGTTAATAAAAATATTTTGCTTTTACAAATATTCCACACTGCATATGTGCATATATCATTTCATAGAATATGAATATATCCTGAATATATAAAATATATATATTTTTATATATTCAGGATAAATTCCCACAAGTGATATTTCTCGGTCACAGGGTAAATGTATTTGTAATATTTTTAGGTATTGCCAAATTGCCTTCCATATGGGTCATACTAATTTGCAGTCCAAACAGCAATGCAAAAGCATGTCTATTTCTCTTTAGCTTCCCCAAGAGAATGTGTGGTCAGACGTTTGTAGTTTTGTCATTCTGACAGGTGAAAATTATGTTTCAGGACAGGTGTAATTTGCATTTTTAAGCTTAAACATCTTTTCTTACATGTTTACTTAGAAACATTTGTATTTCTTTTTCTGAGAACTGTGTTCCATTTTCCTATTGGATTCCTATGTTTGCTGATTTTCCTATTAAATTCTTGTGGTTTTTTTTTTTCCTTATTAACTTATAGGAGTGCTATATATATTCAGAAGATTAGCCTTATATCTATGGTATGAGCTGCAATTTTTTTTCCAGTTTGTCATTTATCTTTTACATTTGTTTACGGGGTACATCTGCTTGTTTTTGTTGTTGTGTGTGCTTTTTAAATGCAGTTATATTTGTTTACTATTTGCTTCTGGCTTTCTAGTTGTTTAAAAGAAAGATTTTCTCCATTCCAACATTAAAAATGAATTTACCCTTATTTTCCTCTAGTAGTTTTAGAGTTTCATTTTTTAAAAATGTAAATCTTCAACCATTTAGAGCTTCTTAGGGTGTTCATTGTGAGAAATAAAACCCTTTTCCTACCGGGGGCATGACCCTAGATTTTGGACAGGATGATGAAGCTACCAGAACACCAGTAAGTGTAAGACCTAGAGAATGGGATGAGAGAGCAGCCGATGGGGAAAGTGAGATGGGGGGCAGTGTGAAGTGGGGCGGGGACTAAACAGAGGCTGCATTTCCTGCATGAGTTCCTGGCAGATGGGTTCCCAATGCTGGTCTAGCTCAGTGGTACCCAGGCCCTTATGACTTTTCTCCAAAGTACCCAGTTGTTTTTAAGGATTTAATGCGTTTGGCTGTACCAAACTAACTGTTCTTAAGTAATGATTAGTTATGTTGCCCTTCCAACAACCAGTTTCTGGGCAGAATGTGCTAAGCAGGATTACCATGCTGAGCTGATATATACTCTCAGCCAAAAGCACAGAATTTGAAGTGCCAGTTAGCTTGAGGAGGCTCATCTTGGATAAATGAGCCTTTTTGAAATGCTGACATTAATCTGCCTACCACTTATTTTTTGTTCCTAGATCTCTAAGGACATGGAACCTCAGTGGAGTGGGGTGGCAGGGCGGAGGGGAACCTCTGATCTCATCCTCATTCAAAACCTCCTGGTGCTGTATAAAAGGGTGGGGGAAGGTATAGATTTCAACCATAACACTGTGCACAGTGACCTCCATGATGTATAAACAGTTCTCTTAGCAACTTAACTTTTTTTTTAATAGTTTTTAATGTTTATTTTTGAGAGAGAGAGACAGAGCACGAGCAGGTGAAGGGCAGAGAGAGAAGGAGACACAGATTCCTAAGCAGGCTCCAGGGCTTTGAGCTGTCAGTACAGAGCCTGACATGGGGCTTGAACTTATGAACCGTGAGATCATGACCTGAGCTGAAGTCAGACGCTTACCAACTGAGCCACCCAGGCGCCTTTCTTAGCAACTTTTCTACTAGAGGTGCTTGTGAAAGTGCTTTTTAAAACACCATTTCCTCATGTAAATAATTCTCTGCTCTGAGAAAGGCAGAGAGTAAAAATGAGAAAAATTTGCAAAGATGAATGATAAGAATATTGCTAGAATAAACTAAAGGGCTTTCGGCAATAAAATTGGTTCCTCTGCTTGAAGCAGAGACCTCAAAAGAGACCTGGTGGAAGTGAGATGCTTAATGCTGCTCACTGTCATCAGGAAGGTATGCCAATGTCCGGGCACCCCAGGCTGCACCTCTAACAATTAATTCAGAATCTGTGGTCATGGGATCCAGGCATCAGTCATGCTTAAAGCTCCCTATGTGATTTCAATGTGCAACCATCACTCTAGAACCATGCTATTCAAAGTGTGGTCCTCAAACCAGCAGCTTTGATATCAGCGGAAGCTTATGAGAAGTGCAGAATCTCAAGCCTGAAATTAGACCTTCTGAGTCAGAATCTGCATTTGAAAAAGATCATCAGGATATTCATGTGCATATTAAAGTAGAGAAGTGGTGTGGGCATCTGAGTGGCTCTTTAATTTCAGCTCAGGTCTTGATCTCAAGGTTTGGTAGTGAGATGGAGCCCTGGCCCCTGGGCTCAGTGCTGAGAGTACACAGCCTGCTTATGATTCTCTCTCTCCCTCTTTCTCTGCCCCTCTCCTGCTCACTTATTTGTGCATGTACAAGCATTTTCTCCCTCTCTCTCTCTCTCTCTCTCAAAATAAATAAGTAAACACTAAAAAAATAAATAAAGTAGAGAAGCAGTGATCTAAAGCAGCTTTCTCAAAGTGGCCCCTGGACCCCTGTATCAAACTCACAAGGGGGTGGGAAGGTGGGGGAATGGGAATCAGAGGACTTCTTAAGGAAGACAATTCTGGGGATGATCATTTTATAAGTATGAGGGTGGGACCCTGGAATCTGCATTTTCGTGTGCTTCCAGGTTGACCCCTAGACTACTGCTTGAGAACTACTCCCAACCAGAAAGTCAGCAATATGACAGTTGCTTCCTCCTGACCTGCATGGAAATTCCCTCAATGACTCTATAAGGTCAAAGCATACCCATTACATGTGGTGGACGAGTTGGTGATAATCTATGAATGCTTCTCAGCCTGACAAATGTGATGTTTCTGCCCTCTGACCTATAACAGAGAAGGTGGTAGTAGTTAAATCTGGCTTTCAGGCTAACACAGAAATGGATCTCTCCATCCCGTTGGGTTAGTGACTGAACAGGCTGCATTATACAGAAGCTTCTAGATTAAAAATATAAAATGTTGATGCTCAGATGCATCCTTCTTGAAGGGTTTCAAAAAACCCTCAAAATACATGGTAGGGAACCAAGGGAAAGAGTAAATTCCCCAAAGTGTGTCTATGTTTTCTTCATTTTAGAGAGGTCTTTTAAAAAATTTGCTTGGACGCAGATAGTTAAATGATGACATAGGTTTAAAAAAAAGAAGAAGAGGAAGAAGAAGCCAGGAATGGAAAAATTTGGTCTCTCTCAAAAGATGTATTGCAGTGTGTAATACTTCCATGTTGTAGTTGTAAAAGCATGTCTGCTCATATAAGATATTTAAAAGTTTCTATGATAACAGAAGCTTTAAGTGAGTTTATCTTCAAATACC
This sequence comes from Panthera onca, assembly GCF_046562875.1. NCBI lineage: Eukaryota > Metazoa > Chordata > Mammalia > Carnivora > Felidae > Panthera > Panthera onca. The sequence continues at coordinate 52,709,781 of NC_138344.1, forward strand.
TAGGATTCCGAAGTATGGCTCACTCTTGGGACGACAGAACTGAAATCTTTGTAATTATAAAATGAAACAAGACTCCTGTGGTTGTAAAGGATAATGAAATGGAATGGGGAACTGCAATGTGATCTGAATGTAATTGTTAGATAATTATTGAGTTGAAAACAGCAAAAGCAAAAAAACTTGAAACTGGAAAAAAAGATTTTTGAGGCTTTGCTTTAAGTCCCTTTTTTTTTTTTTTTTTTTTTTTTTTTTTAAGAGCAGAGTTTCTTAAATCTTTTTGGGGGAGTGCAAATCGAATGAAAAGCTAATGAAATTAATCTAATGCACTCTCCCTAGATGCACGGCCCCTTGAATGCACACTGGTAATTTCTGGAGTTCCATAGACCCGCTGGAGCCCACATTAGAACCTCAGCATTCACGGTGAATTTTAAGCAAATTTCTCTATATCAATCTTCCCATTTGGAATCGCTTTACCTAAGAGCAACTTTTTATGCATCAAGGTCCCAGGTGATTGATAAAATTAGAGTGGACTGTGTTCGCTTCAACCGATCTCTTGAGGATGGTCCCAGGCCAGGTGAAAAGCCAGACCACTAGATGAAGCCAGGGAAAGAATCCTTTTATTGAAGAAGCCTGCGCCCTCAGAAAAGTCTTCCCTGTGCTGTGAAAAGTTTTGTTCGAAGTAACGAAGGAAAGTAGGCTCTTAAAAACACTGCCTGCGCCCCTCATTTATCTGCTGACTCAAAGAAGGATGAGGAAACTGACCTCAGAGGGCTAAGGTCCTGGCCCAGGTGACATTCCCAGCCGTGCTCAAGCCCAGGGCCCTCTCTCGGCTCCTCGCCATCCATCCAGGGGAGCACAGAACCTCTGGGCCTCTCTCCCCGCGCTGCCCGCCGCCCACCCCGGCGGAGGCGCCACTGGGAGCCAAGCCCCCGCCTACCGGCACCATGGAGTAGGTCATCATCATCAGCATGTCGTGGCTCTCTGCGCGGATGTGCGGCGCGGGCTCCCCGCCGTGGCTGCGCTTATTGCGCGCGGCGCTTGCGGGGTCCGGGGGAGGAGCCGGCGCCTTGCGCCGCGCGCGACTCAACTCGGCCAAGAAGGAGCGCAGGGCGCTGTCCTCGCGCTGCTCCGGGCCCTGCTGAGCCTCCAGCGCCCGTACCGCCGCGCTCAGCCCGCGCCACTGGCACAGCGCGAACACAGTGCCAGCGGCATTGAGCGCCGAGAGCAGCGCCACCGCCGCCAGAACGCCCCGCAGGCCCCAGCCGGCGTCCCCGCGACCTCGCTCCGCGCCCCTGGCCATGCTCTGCGCGCCTCGGGCCGGGCAGGAATCGCCGCGGCCCGCCGGGCGGCCTTTATACGCCTCGGGCAAGCCGTGGGCTGGTGGCAGCGCCGCCGCCGCCGTGAGTCACGCTGCCCTTTGCTCAGGCTGGCGGGGCGGGTTGGGGACAGTAGTGGTGGCGCCTGAGCAGCCCGGAGGGACAGGCGGGTGAGAGAGGGAGAGGAGCTAGTGGAGACTGCAGGCTGGCAGAAAAAGGGTGGGCAGGACTCATGCTCCTGGTGCCTGGCCAAGAAAACCAGCAAACCCAGGTCTCCCTCCTTTTCTCACTGCCCTGCCCGTGGGCACTGCTGTGGCCCAGGCGGGCAGAGCGAGGGTCAGACTGAGGAGGAGGACAGGAATTCTTAAGGCTGGAGAAGTCACTGAATTCCACCCCCTCCCCCCCCCCCCCCCCCCCCCCCACTGACCTCTCTGGAGAAAAGGATCAGCATGCCCAGAAGCCAAGGCATGTGCCCATTGTCCCTAGGTTTGCTGCTGGGCAGCAAACCCAGGCTACCCATCATGTGGCCACTGAAGACCCCAGGAGATCTTTCCAAGGAAAGGGATGGATAGAAACAGGGAGACAGTTGGTACTGGAGGATTAAAAAAGCCACCCATCAGAACCAGAAAAGCCCTGCCTGCCTGAGATGAAGGAGCCTTCTGTGAAGGGAGACTTCTTGGATATGACAGGCCAAGAACTGCTGTGAGACCCATACCCAGGAGGCAGCAGGGTGATGAGAAAAAAACTCAAGAATGGACATCAGGAGACCTGGTTCTAACTCCATTCTGCTACTGCTCAGCTGAGGGGCTTTGAGCATGCCCCAAGACCACTCTGGAATTGATTTTGAGGGGCTTTCTGGCTGAAGAGTTGGGCTCTGGCCAGAGCCTTTCTGGACCTTACTCAGCCTGCCTTGCTTGAAGGGGCAGTTGCCTCATGCCTCCTAGTTACCCCTTCACAGGACCCTCCCTTTCCTATCAGCTCAGTTGCCCAATGTACCTCAAGGTACAAGTGATAGAGGATGTATCACTATCCTCCAAATAGAATCACTTCTCAGTCTCCTCAGAGGACCTCTTCACTCCCTTTCTCAGCTTTCCCCAGAATGGCTCTGCTTCCCTGGACAAATTTGCCTCCTGGAGGCCTTGGTGGTGTTGGAAGACCCCAATCAAAAGCCAGGATTGCTGTTTCCACAGCCCATTATTTCAGGGGAGGAGGTGGCCCCCTACCATTGAGCCAGCTAGAGCGCTCAAGGTTCTGTGTCAAGCTCTGGATTGAACTGGGACATTGACCAACTTGCATATTCTAAGGAGGGCATCCAGGATGAGGAGGAATTAGGAAAGCATGAAGTTCCAAGTGGTTCATGAAAGACCTCAACTATGGGGGCATGATATCCAGGAGGGGATGGAGGTGATACAGACTAATTTGTCCAGTTTCTCCCAACTCTAGCATACTGTATTTGAAGAATGTCACGTATCCTTATCTCATCCAGGCTTAGGATGCCAACTGTCAGGCTTAAGACCAATGGAGAGAAGCCACAGAGAGACAGAGCTCAGAGTCGGGCCTAGTAAGATCTTCATTTAAATAAATGGTCCATTTCCAGGCATCTCATTTCTTCTTTCCTTTTTTCTTTTCCCCTCCCCTTCCCTTCCCTTCCCTTCCCTTCCCTTCCCTTCCCTTCCCTTCCCTCCCCTCCCCTCCCCTCCCCTCCCCTCCCCTCCCCTCCCCTTCCCTTCCCTTCCCTTCCCAAGTGTGTGCAGGCAGGGAAAGGCACAAAGGGAGAGAGAGAGAAAAAAAAAAAATCTTAAGCAGTCTCTATACTTAGCACAGAGCCAGATATGGGGCTTGATCCCACAACCCTGGGATCATGACCTGAGCTGAAATCAAGAGTCAGACACTCAACCAACTGAGCCACCAGGCACCCCAGTAAGATCTTCATTTAATTCACTAAAAATTTAATGAGCACCTACTGTGTGTCAGGCATAGTGATGGGTATTAGAGGTATAGAAATGAACAAGGCAAGCAGCTTGCAGTGAGTCCCATGGAGCCTCCTGAGCTTCTCTTTATCCTAACATTCATTATAGTTAGTTACTATTGCCTGACAATCTGTTGTCAATGCCCATCATCAATAACAGTATACAGCTCCTGAGATTAGGGGCCACATATTGTTTGAGCTTATCTCCCCCAACACCTAGCACAGTCCTTGGCTTGAAATGGCCATTCATTAATTACCTGTTGAATGAGTGAAGGAGCAAATGAATAAAAGGCTGTAGAGTGATCACATGTCTGTGTAAAACGATGTATGCCTAGTGGTGGTAGAGCTTAAGCACAAAACTCTGCTTGTGCCACTGAATTAGACCTACCTTCCTTGGAATGCTGTCTGTCCAGTGGTAGGGAGAGTGACTGTAGTTTGATACACATGCCCCCAAACCCTCTGGTTCAGAGACCATAGTCAGTAGAAGGAATGTAGTTCTGGTTCCATTTGGGACCAGCCAGGCTTTATCAGGCAACCTCAGGCCAAGATGCTACCCTTCTTGGGATGTAGGACTCAAAAAGTTTGTGACATGGACTTTAGGCCGGCTGGCTGGAGTATCTGAGATAATGCACTCAGAGAGAGCAAAGAGTGATAGAGAGCAAAGGAAAGGAAAGAGGAGATTCCTCTTCCACCCAACTGTTCTTCCAGTCTTCTCCAGGTCTTTCTGTGTAGGAATATAATATTTTATAAGAAAGAAGAAGGGTGCATCAAGTCGTTACAGCATACAAGGCAGGTGTCCTCATTCACCACTCCTCCCAAGATGACTGTATCCAAGCAGCTGGCTTCACTCTGTACTCCTTCCCCTTTCTTCTCTGTCATCTCTCTACATCCTCATTCCATGACAGCTCCATGAATTGACCTTCCTCCTTCTCTCTCTTATCTCAGTGAGCATTGTGCCTGGTTAAGGCCTAGTCCAGAACCATGTTCCTCATCAAGCCTTGACTTCCATGCCAGCCTCAATTCTCCCTCTCCCTGAACTCTACAAGCCCCAGGAACTCAGAGGCTATGAGCATGGGCTTTGGAATCAGATAGAACTAAGTTTGAAACTCTTTAAAAATTTTTTCTTAATGTTTGTTTATTTTTGAGAGAGAGAGAGAGAGCATGAGCAGGGGAGGGGCAGAGAGAGAGGGACACACAGAATCCAAAGCAGGCTCCAGACTCTGAGCCATCAGCACAGAGCCTGATGAGGGGCTCAAACTCTTGGACCATGAGATCATGACCTGAGCCAAAGTCAGACGCTCAACTGACTGAGCCACCCAAGTGCCCCTTGAAACTGCTTTTTAAATTTACAGCCTTGGGTATGTTACTCAGCTTTTCAAAGGAGAGTGTAATCATATCTATCTCATAGCTAGCTCAGTGGTCATTAGTGCTATTGGCTGTGGGCTGTCTGAACTTTGCTAACACTTATGCTGTACCTTGTGTTGTTGACCAACATCATAGTTCTTCCAAATCTTACTTCTTTTGTTGGGTTATAATATCCTTAAGAAAGGGACACCTTTTCACTATGACACAATAGGGCTTATGCCAAGTAGGAATATGTGATAAATAATTTGATTAGCTAATTACAGTTTTTCTGATGCTTTTTGAGGAATAAAACTTTTCAATTCATGATAAACTTGGCTTCTTTTCTGAACACAGTAGCCTTGAGATTATTTAGGGCCTTTCCATCTCTAGCTTCCTAAGCCTCCTATGGCTCCTTGAGGGGCAGATACATCTATGTAGACTGTCCTACCTAGTGTTTCTCAGGATGGGCTGGTAGTTTTAGTAATAAGTAATTCTAAAAAAAAGAGTTAGCTATTAATCTGGCTTATTTTGTTGACATAGGGGTTCAAGATATAGTGAGGACACAGGGAGATATCTGACTTTCCTTTTCTGGAGACCAAAGAGGCCAAGAACATTGTGTGCTATCTTTACAATGAGAAGTACCTTTTCCATTAGAAGGCAGATGCTTTCATTTTCAAAAGTTAAATAGAATGGTCCTTTAAAAATGATTCCAGCTAGTAAACTTTAGGGCCCTGGAGAAAAATATCCAATTCAAGAATATACTCCAACTTTAATTCCACAGCATTTCCTCCTGTAAAGTGAATAATTTTCACTTACTCTAAGGCCTGGAAGTTGGGTATTTTGATCCTCTGTGATGAGGTTGGCAGGTATGCTGTGACTCCTGATGGTGCTGTGCTGCCTCCCCACCCCCATCCTGCCCTCTGGCCAGGGGTTAGGGAGAAAATCTCCATGATAGTTGCTACCAAACACATCTTCCACCCAACCATGTCTGGTTTTTAACTCTCCATTTCTACATTTTAACTGCACGAAACTTCAAGCCTCCCAACGAAAAACAAACAAACAAACAAAAAAACTCCAGAAATTTCTTTGTTCATTCACTCATTCATTTATTCATTTATTCAACAAATTGGGTGCTTCCTATCTGCCAGGAATTGTGCTAGGAGATAAGAATAGGATGGAGAGCAAAACCAGACATCAGTCCTGCCTTCCTGAAGCCTGTGGTCTAAGTGGGGAGATGGAATTAGCCAAGTAATTGCATGAGGATATAATTCTAAATGAGATAAAGAGATAGATGTCCTAAAGAAAGGAGTGTGATTCTGTGAGATCATATCACTGAGGAACCTATCCTAGATGTAGGGTGTGGGGTCACCTAGTTAACTAGGTGTTGGTGTGGGTGGGAGAGTCATAGGCAGAGGGGATAGCATGTGTGAGATCCTATGACAGGAGGCAACATGGTTTATTTGAGGAACCACAAGAAGGCCAATGTGGCTGTAGCATAAAGAACATAAGGGGCAAGGAGGAAAAGGGAATGAGATAAGGCTGGAGACTAAGTTAGGGGCCAGACTCTGGGTGGGACCATGTAGGACTGAGGTTTTTATTGTAAGAACAATGGGAAGTTAGTTAGGGGTTTTAAGTGTGTGCAGGGGTGGAGGGTTGGGATGACAGATGACATATTTTCATTTTCAAGGATTACCTTTTATTGCCAGGATTTGCAGTGGCTTCTGTCACTACAGAAACTATCTCTGACCTCTACCAGGCTAAATCTCAACCTTCAAACCCATCTTTCCAAATGAAATAAGAAGACAATGAGTTCTAGAAAATGCTATTTTTCTCTTTCATTGCACATTTAAAGATAGTTGAAACATAGAACCATGACTAACATTTAGGTGATTTGGCTAATCTTGATACTAGGTGGGGTTATTTTATGATACCCAGCAGATATTTGCATTTTTTGAGAAGTCAGCCTTTGGTACTTCAAGGTGAGATCATCAAATCAGGTCATCTCTAGCACTGGGAATAAGAATACAAGATATTGCTTCCCTTATGAAATCCTGTTCTAAGTTAGGCAAATAACAACAGATTTCCACCTATCATAAGTACAGTATCTGAGTCACCCAATCATTGTTAGACATGGATCTGTCTGAGGTTGTACAGCAGGGCTCTTTCAAATTGTCCCTCTACCCTTCCTGTATTTTCCTTATTTTCTTGGTTTTCAATATACATGCCCCTCCCCACCCCACCCATTCTGCCTTACTGGTACATCATAGCCGATTATTATAGGTTGGGTTCTCTGGAACAGATGCTGAGATGGAATCCGCTGTGCAAGATGTTTATTAGGGATCAGCATCTGTGAAGGAAAGAGAGGAAGTAGGATTGGGTAGAGGATGAAGTCCAACTCAATGCAGTCTTGCAAAGCCTCAGCCAACTGCATGGGGAGCTCTGAATCCAGTGTTGCCCAACACAGTGTCACTTGTCAGGCCAGAATAGGCTTAGATTTCACCCCAATCTCACCCAGTCACAGGGCAGATGTTGGCTGCCCCAGGAAGGGTGTGACCTTGGGCCAGGTGATTTTCAAAGCTGAGGCATACCCTGACCTCACTCCCTGCAGCTGGACAGCAAGTCCTTTCTTGAAAGGAGAAGTGGGGCGCATCTCCATGTCTACCACATCAGCCACCTGATGTGTATGGTGTAAGAATCCTGATTAGTGTCAAAGACAGGTCTGCAAGTCTAATAGTAGTGAACTTTAAATTGTAATCATATCAGACAGTGGAGAGAAGCCTTCTTTTTCACCCAGAGTTATGGCCTTTCAGTAAATAAAAAAGCAATTGTTTTCAGAGACAGAATGAACTTATAAAGAAAAGCTCTACCAGTAGCTTCGAAATGGCTAAATCCATGGAAATAATACTGCAAAGCCCCACTTAAGAAACTTGAACCACTGTTTTTGAAAGGACAAAATAAAGCTTTACACAGTGTAGGGCACTTCAGTTTTCAAAGTACTTTCTCATGTCATTTGAGCCCTATAATAAGCTTGTGAAGTGAGCAGGGGAGATCTTATAACCATTTCACAGATGAGAAAGTGAGGCTCACAAAGTTTAAGTGACTTGCTCAAGATCACACTGTTGAAACCACACCAGCATTCATCCACACTCTCTTCATTGAAAGTGGGAACCTTCTTGACCCAAATCTAGGGCCAGTCAGGAATGCTCAAGATGATGGACAGGAAGTGGAAAAACAGGGCAGGGAAAGGATTCAAACTGATGAAATGGAAAAGGGCTTAGAGCGGCTTGGCTCCAAGACTTAAAAACAAAGGCGGGGCAAGCACTGATTGCTAGAATATGTAAACTACGCAAGAGAGAGAAAGCCAGTCCCCAGCCTAGCATTTTATGGAGGGTTCAGGGAGAGCAATGATGTCAGAACAATTTCCTGGAGACCAGGTAGGGGAACTGTCATCCCTACATCTCAGAGATGAATATGGAACCTGAACAAAAGGTGAATTTGGGGATTGAGAGACCAAAGCTTTTCCTCCTTGAGGTCAGAAGCCAGAATGACAAGCAAGATTAGATGTGCCTCACCTCTCCAAAGTCTAAGTGAAAGAGACTAAAAGGGATTCCTGCAATGCCAAGTCTGGAGAGATGGCACTCCATCTGCAGAACCAGGGACTGGAGGACTGTCCCCAGCCAGGGGGAACGCAGGTCAGACTACAGACTCTGAACTGAGATGACTTCTTTTTTAAGAGATGTGCATAACTGTGAGATATTAGGCTATATCTCTCCTACTCTTTACTTCCTCTCTCCCTCCCCTCTCCTCCCCTCCCTTCCCCTCTCCTTCACCCACCCCTCCCTCCCTTCCTTCCTTCTTTCCTTCCCTTCTTCCTTCTTTCGTTTTAAAGTCTGACCAAGTTATTAGGAATGAATTATTCTCACATGTCATTTTACCCTGTTTCTTTTTTAAAAAATTTATGTTATTGTGGTAAGAACACTTACACAAGATCTCCTCTCTTAGCAAATTTTTAGTTGTATGATACAGTATTGTTGCATATAGGTACAATGTTGTATGGCAGATCTCTAAAACTTATCTTGCTTAAATAAAACATTATGTCCTTTCATTAGTGACTTCCCATTTCCTCCTTACCCCACTCCCCAACAACTATTAATTCCAGTCTTTGATTCTATGAATTTGAATGTTTTAGATACCTCATATTAGTAAAATCATGTGGTATTTGTCTTTCTATGATGGGCTTTCTTAGCATAATGTCTTCAAGGCTCATCCATGTTGTCTCATATTGCAGAATTTCTTTTTTAAGGATAAGTAATATTTCAGGTATGTATATGCCACATTTTCTTTTCCCATCTGTCAATGGATATTTAAGTTGTTTCCACATCTTGGCTATTGTGAATAGTGCTGCGATGAACGCTGGAATGCAGATATCTCTTCAAGATCCTGATTTCAATTCTTTTGCATAAATACCCAGAGTGGGATTGCTGGGTCATGTGATAGTTCTATTTTTAATTTTTTGAGGAAACTCCATACTGTTTTCCATAGCAGCTGCACCATCTGACAGTTCCACCGACAGTGTCCAATTTCTCTATGACACTTGTTGTATTTTGTTTTGTTTTGGTAATAGCCATTCTGATAGGTGTGAGGGTAATATCTCGTTGTTTTGGTTTGCCTTTCCCTGATGATTAGTGATGTTGAGCATTTTTTTATATGCCTATTGGCCATTTGTGTGGCTTCTTTGGGGGAAATATCTACTCAAGTACTTAGCCCATTTTTAATTGGGTTATTAGGATTTTTGTTTTTGCAACTGAGTTATATGGGTTCTTTATATATTTTGGAGGCCAACCCTTTATCAGATATATGGTTTGAAAATATTTTTTCCCATTTCATATGTTGCCTTTTCAGTCTGTTGATTGTTTTTTTGTTTGTTTGTTTGTTTGTTTGTTTTTGCTGTGAGGAAGCTTTTTAGTTTGATGTAGTCCCACTTGTCTATTTTTGCTTTTGCTGCCTGCTTTTGTGTCAGATCATGAAATTATTACCAAGACCACTGTCATGAAGCTTTTTCACTATTTCTTCTAGGAGTTCTACAGTTTCAGGTCTTAAATTTAAGTCTTTAATCCATTTTGAGTTGATTTTTGTGTATGGTGTAAGATAAGAATCCAGTTTCATTCCTCTGTATATTTACATCGAGTTTTCTCAACACTGTTTGTTGAAGAGATTATTCTTTTCCCATTTCATATTCTTGTCACACTTGTTAATTACATATGTATGGATTTATTTCTGTGTTCTCTATTTTGTTCCATTTGTCTATACGTCTTTCCTTATGCCAGTACTATGCTGTTTTGATTATTGTACCTTTATATACACTATGTTGAAATCAGAAAGTGTGATAACTCCAGCTTTATTCTTCTTTCTCAAGGTTGATTTGGCTGTTCATAGTCTTTTGTTGTTCTGTATGAATTTTAGAATTGTTTTTTCTATTTCTGTAAAAAATGTCATTGGGATTTTAATAGAGATTGCTTTGAATCTGTAGAGAACTTTGGATAGTATGGACATTTTCAAGAATATTAAGTCTTCAAATCCATGACCTTGAAATGTGTTTCTATGTTGTATTTTATTTCTTTCATTAGTGTTTTGTAGTTTTCAGTAAAGAAGTCTTTTACCTCCTTAGTTAGATTTATTCCCAAGTGTTTTATTCTTTTTGGCGCTATTGTAAATGGGATTGTTTTACTAGTTTCTTTTTCAGAAAGTTTGTTGTTAGTGTATAGAAATACAACTAATTTTTTGTATGTTTATTTTGCTTATTTTTTATTTAATTTATTTTTTTAGTGTACATCCAAGTTAGTTAGCATATAGTGCAACAATGATTTCAGGAGTAGATTCCTTAAAGTCCCTTACCCATTTAGCTCATCCCCCCTCCCACAACCCCTCCAGTAACCCTCTGTTTGTTCTCCATATTTAAGAGTCTTTTATGTTTTGTCCCCCTCCCTGTTTCTATATTATTTTTGCTTCCCTTTCCTTATGTTCATCTGTTTTTTATCTTAAAGTCCTCATATGAATGAAGTCATATGATATTTGTCTTTCTCTGACTAATTTCTCTTAGCCTAATACCCTCTAGTTCCATCCACATAGTTGTAAATGGCAAGATTTCATTCTTTTTGATTGCTGAGTAATACTCCATTGTGTGTGTGTATATATGTATGTATATATTATATATATCATATATACCTCTATTAAAATCCCAGTGACATTTTATATATATATATATATATATATATATATATATATATATATATATACACACACACACACACACACACACACACACACACCACATCTTCTTATCCATTCATTCATCAGTGGACATTTGGGCTCTTTCCATACTCTGGCTATTGTTGATAGTGCTGCTATAAACATTGGGGTGCATGTGCCCCTTCAAAACAGCATACCTCTATCCCTTGGATAAATACCTAGTAGTGCAATTGCTGGGTTGTAGGGTAGTTCTATTTTTAATTTTTTAAGGAACCTCCATACTGTTTTCCAGGGTGGCTGCAACAGTCTGCATTCCCACCAGCAGTGCAAAAGAGATCCTCTTTCTCTGCATCCTCGCCAACATCTGTTGTTGACTGAGTTGTGAATGTTAGCCATTCTGACAGGTGTGAGGTGGTATCTCATTGTGGTTTTGATTTGTATTTCCCTGATGATGAGTGATGTGGAGCGTTTTTTCATGTGTCGGTTGGCCATCTGGTTGTCTTCTTTGGAGAAGTGTCTATTCATGTCTTTTGCCCATTTCTTCACTGGATGATTTGTTTTTTGGGTGTTGAGTTTGATAAGTTCTTTACAGATTTTGGATACTAACCCTTTATCTGATATGTCGTTTGCAAATACCTTCTCCCATTCCATCGGTTGCCTTTTAGTTTTGTTGATTGTTTTCTTCACTGTGCAGAAGATTTTATTTTGATGAGGTCCCCAATAGTTCATGTTTGCTTTTGTTTCCCTTGCCTCTGGAGACGTGTTGAGTAAGAAGTTGCTGTGGTAAAAGTAAAAAAGTTTTTGTCTGCTTTCTCCTCGAGGATTTTGATAGCTTCCTGTCTTACATTTAGGTCTTTCATCCATTTTGAGTTTATTTTTGTGTATGGTGGAAGAAAGTGGTCCAGGTTCATTTTTCTGCATGTTTCTGTCCAGTTTTCCCAGCACCACATGCTGAAGAGACTGTCTTTATTCCGCTGGATATTCTTTCCTGCTTTGTCAAAGATTAGTTGGCCATATAGTTTTGGGTCCATTTCTGGGTTCTCTATTCTGTGTGTGTGTTTTTGTGCCAGTACCATACTGTCTTGATGATTACAGCTTTGTAATACATCTTGAAGTCCGGGATTGTGATGCCTCCTGCTTTGGTTTTCTCTTTCAAGATTGCTTTGGCTATTCAGGTTTTTTTCTGGTTCCATATTTTAGGAATTTTGTTTGTTCTAGCTCTGTGAAGAATGCTGGTATTATTTTGGTAGGTATTGCATTGAATATGTAGATTGCTTTGGGTAGTATTGACATTTTAACAATATTTGTTCTTCCTATCCAGGAGCATGGAATATTTTTCCATTTTTTTGTGTCTTCTTCAATTTCTTTCATAAGCTTTCTATAGTTTTCAGTGTATAGATGTTTCACCTCTTTGGTTAGATTTATTCCTAGGTATTTTATGATTTTTGGTGCAATTGCAAATGGGATTGATTCCTTGATTTCTCTTTCTATTGCTTCATTGTTGGTGTATTGGAATGCAATCGATTTCTGTGCATTGATTTTATATCCTGCAACTTTGCTGAATTCATGAATCAGTTCTAGCAGTTTTTTGGTGGTGTATGTTGATTTTGTATCTGGCAATTTTACTGAATTAGTTTATTAGTTCTAATGGTTTTTCATGGAGTCTTTAGTGTTTTCTACATATAAGATCATGTTGTCTGCAAATAGGGACTTCCTCTTTTCTGATTTAGATGACATTTATTTTTCTTGCCCATTTGCTCTAGCTAGTACTTTCAGTAACATGTTGAACAGAAGTGGTGAAAGTGGGCATCCTTGCCTTGCTCCTGATGATAGAGGAAAAGCTTTTAGTTCTTCACCATTGAGTCTGATATTAGCTGTGGGTTTTCATATATGCCCTTTATTATATTGAGGTAATTTCCTTCTATTCCTAGTTTGGTGAGAGTTTTTATCATGGAATGATGTTGAATTCTGTCAAAAACATTTTTTCATCTGGAGACAATCATGTGATTTTTATCCTTTATTCTGTTAACATGAGGTATCTCATTAATTGAATTTTATATGTTGAAACATCCTTGTATCCCAGGGATAAATTCCACTTGGCTTTGGTGTATGATCCTTTTAATGTGCTGCTGGATTCAATTTGTAAGTATTTTACTGAACATTTTTGCATCTTTATTCATCAGGGATATTGCCCTACAATTTTATTTTTTCATATATGGTGTCTTTGTTTTTGGTATCAGGGTTATGCTGCCCATAAAATGAGTGTGAAAGTGTTCCTTTCTTTTCAATCTTTTCTAAAAGTTTGAGGATTGGCATTAATTCTTTAAATGTTTTGTAGAATTCACCAGTGAAGCCATCTGGTCCTGGGCTTTTGTTTATTAGGAGGTTTTTAATTACTGATTCAACCTGAATGCTAATTATAGGTCTGTTTAGATTTTCTATATCTTTATGATTCAGTCTTGGTAGGTTGTATGTTTCTAGGAATTTATCCATTTCTTCTAGGTTATTCAATTTGTTGTTGCATGATTGTTCATAGTAGCCTGTTATGATCCTCTTTTATTTCTGTGGCATCAGAGGTAATGTCTCCTCTTTCATTACTGATTTTATTTATTTTAGCCTTCTTTTTTCCTTAGTCTATCTAAGGATTATTCAATTTCGTTTATCTTTGGTTCTTGAAAGAACCATTTCTTGGTTTCATTTTGTTGTTGTTATTGTTGTTGTTTTTGTTTTGATGTGGGGGGGCAGAGGGATAAGGAGAGACAGAACCCCAAGCAGGCTCCATGCCAAGCACAGAGCCCAACATGGGACTGAACCCACAACTGTGAGATCATGATGTGAGTCCAAATCAAGAGTTGGAGTGTAACCAACTGAGCCAGCCAGGCACCCCAGTTTTTGTTTTTGTTTTTAATTTAATATAATTTAATTTTTTAACCTATTTAATTTGAGAGAGACAGAGACAGTGTGAGTGAGGGAGGGATACAGCGAGAGAGAGAGGGAGAAGGAGAGAGAGAGAGAGAGAACAAGAGAGAGAGAGAATCCCAAGCAGGCTCTGCATTGTCAGCACAGAGCCTGATCCAGGGCTCAGACCCATGAAACCGTGAGACCACGACATGAGCCAAAACCAAAAATCAGATGCTTAACTGAATGAGCCACCCAGGAGAACCTGTTTTGTTTTTGTTTTTTAAATTAATTTCTTATTCTCTGTTTCATTGATTTTTGCGCCAATCTTTGTTATTTCCTTGCTAATTTTTGGCTGAGTTTGTTCTTTTTCTAGCTCCTTGAGGTGTAACGTTAGGTTGTTTATTTGAGATCTTTATTCTCTCTATCCCTTCTTCTTTTTACTCTCAACAAATTTCCCTTTTAGTACTGCTTTTGCTATATATCATAAATCTTGGTGAGTCATAGGTTTTTTGTTGTTGTTGTTGTTGGTTTGACCTGATGTATTTTCTAATTTCCTTTTGATTTCTTCTTTGAACCAATTTTTGTTCAAGAATATGTTGCTTAGGGGTGTCTGAGTGGTGTTCAACTTTGAAGCACTTTGGAGCATCCAACTTAGCTCAGATCATGATTTCCTGGTTCACGGGTTTGGGCTCCACATCAGGTTCTCTTCTGACAGCTCAGATCCTGGAGGCTGCTTCAGATCCTGTGTCTCCCTCTCTCTGCCCCTCCCCTGCTCACACTCTGCTCTCTCTCTCAAAAATAATAAATAAACATTAACAAAAGAGTATGTTATTTAATTTCCACATATCTGTGAATTTCACAGATTCCTTTTGGTATTGATTTCTAGATTCATTTCATAAAAGATACTTGGTATGATTTCAGTCTTCTTAAACTTGTTAAGCCTGGTTTTGTAACCTAACATGTGATCTATCCTGGAGAAAATTCCATGTGTACTTGAGAAGAATGTATGTTCTCCTGCTGTTGGTTAGATATGCCTCTTAGGTTCATTTGGTCCACAGTGTTGTTCAAATCCTGTATTTCCTTATTGGTCTTCTGTCTGAATGTTCTATTCATTATTAAAAGTGAAGTATTGAAGTCTCCTGCTATTATTGTGTTGCTATTTATTTCTCCCTACAGTTCTGTCAATGTTTGCCTTATATACTGAAGTGTTCTAATATTGGGTGCAATTATATATTTATAATTGTCATATCTTCCTAGTAAATTGACCCTTTTATCCTCATATAATGCTCTTCTTTGTTTCTTCTAATAGTTTTTGACTCAAAGTTTATTTTGTGTGGTATATCTATAGCCACCTCTGTTCTCTCTTGGTTACCATATGTATGGACTCTCTTTTCCCATCTCTTCACTTTCAGCCTATGTATGTACTTAAATTTAAATTGAGTTTCTTATAGATAGCATATTGTTGGGTCTTTTTTTCTTATCTATCCAGCCACTTTATGTCTTTTGATTGGGGAGTTTAATCCATTCACATTTAAATTACTTGTAGGCAAGGATTTAATATTGCCATTTTGTTTTCTGTTAGTCTTGTAATTCTTTTTGTGTCTTTCCCTCTCTTGCTGTCTTATTTTGTATTTTGTTGATTTTTTTGGTATTGATATTTAAAAAAAATTTTTTTAACGTTTATTTACTTTTGAGAGAGAGACAGAGAGACAGAGGTGTGAGCAGGGGAGGGGCAGAGAGAAGGAGACACAATCTGAAGCAGGCTCCAGGCAATGAGCTGTCAGCACAGAGTCTGACATCGGGCTCAAACTCATACACTGCAAGATCATGACCTGAGCTGAAGTTGGATGCCTAACAGACTGAGCCACCCAGGCACCCCATAGTATTGATAATTTTAAAATTCTTTTCTTTTTCTTTTGTGTAATTTCTATAGGTATTTTTGGTGTTGGTGGTTACTTTGGGCTTACGTAAAATATCTCATAATTATAACAATCTATTTTAAGCTCATAAAAACAGTCTATTTTAAGTTGTTCAATCACATATAAAAACTTTACGCTATAACTTCTCTCTTCACATTCTTTTTTTAATTTTAATTTTTATTTTATTATTTTTTTTTACTTTATAAAACTCAATTTTTATTTGAACACCCATGTTTCCCACAGAAGTAGTAGGAAACTTAAACTCAGTCCTATTCATAATTTTCTATCTCCTTGTGGGGCTCTGAGAGTGCCCTGGAATTCAGGAGTTGGACCTCTCCAATCTTCAAGCATCTTTTCACATTCTTTGTTGTTGTCACAATTATATCTATTCATACTGTTTCTTTTTTAATGAATTGTTAGTTATAGTTAATACTTTTGTCTTTTTTATACTAGGATTAAAACTAATTTACCTACTATCATTACAGTAACACAGTATTCTGTATTTGCATATATATTTACCTTTACTAACACATTTTATACTTTCTTATGCTATTGTGCTGATGTCTGGTGCCTTTTCATTTCAACTTGAAGAACTTCCTTTAGTATTTCTTGTAAGGAGGTCTCATGGTGATGAACTCCCTTTACCTTTTGTCTGAAAGTCTTTATCTCAGCTTCATTTTGCAGGATAGTTTTGTTGGGTACAGTATTCTTGGTTGGTATTTTTTTTTCCCTTGAGTACTTAAAATTTATCATACCACTTCTTTCTAACCTGCAAGGTTTCTGCTAAGAAATCACTGATAGTCTTATGACTATCTTATGAATATGATAGTCTTGGAATTTTGACAATTTGACTATAATGTGTCTCAGTGTGATTTTTTTTTTTTTTTTGCTTCTTTTTTGATCTTTTTTGGGCTTCTTGGACTTGGATATCCATTTCCTTACCCAGACCTCAGGAGAAATGTTCAGCTGTTATTTCTTTGAATAAGCTTCTTGGTCCTTTGTCTCTTTTCTCCTTCTGGAATTCCCCCAATGTGTATGTCAGCTTGTTTGGTGATGTCTCATAAGTCCCTTAAGCTTTCTACACTCTTTAATTCTTCCCCCCACCCCGCTTTTTCTCTTCTGACTGAATTATTTCCTATGATTTATCTTAAGATTCACTGACCCTTTCTTCTATTTGATCTAGTCTGTTTTTGAATCAGCTCTAGTGAATTTTTAAGTTTAGCTATTGTGTTCTTCAGCTCCATAATTTCTATTTGTCCTTTTTTATATTTTCTATTTCTTTATTGAAATTATCACTTTATTCATATTCTCATGGCCTCAGTGTGCATTTTTATGACAAGTTATTTTGAATTCTCTGTCAGGCATAGCATATAACTCTATTTCATTAGGATTGTTTTGTGAAGATTTATTGTGTTCCTTTGTGACATCTTTGCCTGATCCTTCATTTTCCTTGATGCTGGGTTGGTCTGCAGTAGACAAAATAGCCACCTCTCCCAGACTGGCTGTGTACAGGAGAAGACCCACACCAATCAGCCTTGCCAGAGATTCTAGGGACCTCCCAATCTTTTGTGCTAATCTAACCCACTTTCTATGTTCTTTGCAGCTCCTAGATGTCTAGAGTATGCTGGGTCCTATCAGTGCACTGGAACAAGTGAGATTGAAGCCATCAAAGCCAAACTTGGGACCATCTGTCCAATTTTTCCTTCCTCAGGGAGAATCTTGGAACTGTCTATCTATCTATTTATCTATCAATCTATCTATCTATCTCTGCTTGTTCTGTGCTGAACCAGGAAGGTATACTATGGTGACTGTCAACCCAAATCTCTGTAGCTGTTCTCACTAGCCCCCAGGCAGTCAGATTATGTCAGGTCATATCAGAACTCCAAGACAGGCAAGTTAGAACCAGTCCTTTGGGAAGCTCCCAGAAAAGTTGTGGTGTTGGAAGCCTGAACCAGCTCTTTCCCTTGCCAGGGAGAAGCAGGCAGCTATGGTTTAGCTTGCTTTCTCTGTGCTGAGCAGAGGGGGAGATGCCATGGGATTTCCCAGTCCAAGTCATTGTCTCTGTTCCCCTCTGAGTGGCTAGACTGTGTTGGGCTCATAAGAGCCCCAAGACTGGCAAGACAGAAGCCAATTCTCTGGGGAGCCCTTTTTGGAAAAGTTGGACCATTGGATGAATGAACTAACTCTTTCCCTCCCTGTGAAAACCTAGGACCTAGGGAGTCTCTTGCTGATCATATGGTACTGTGCTGGGGGTAGGAATTCTGGCAAAAATTATGTCCTGAATTTCCCTCCTGGCTACAGTGACCCTGGCTTCATGTTTGCCTGGGGTGCAAAACCTTTCAATTAGTTTCTGAACTTCTCACAAAAGGAACTTGTCTGTGAATTGCTGCTGAACAAATGTGTTTGTGGATAAAGAAGGTCTTCCCACTCTGCCATCTTGCTCATGTCACTCTGGGATATGTTCTTGAATGGAATGTGTGTTGCTTTCTTAAAGCTGTGCATGTAAGCACATAGTCTTCAAACTTCCCCTTCTTCTGTGATCAGAAGAAGACCCCAATATCTGGGCACCAGTAGGTATCCTGGCAAAGAGACCCAGCTGGATGTCTTTGAGGGAGAGGGATTGTACAGGTTCCCTGTGCTCTACCTCCATTCCCAAGACTGGGCAATATAAGAAAACTGGGAAATGAGAGTCTTCCTCCTGGGGCCATGGCTGGGGCAAAACTACCCACCACTTGTGGGTCTGCCCCTCTTAAAGCACCCCAGTGATTGGCATTGATCCCAGAGAGCAGAAAACATTACTATGATACCTAAGGAGCCCAGCAATACTCTTAGAAAAGAGGCTTGCATACAACCAAGCCAATAGAGAACAATAACTTTAAAAAATAATAATAACATTAGGATGTAAAGATTTCAGTAGAACACCAAAAAAAAAAAAAAAAAAAAAAACCCACAAAACTTTCTGAAGCCAAAAGACAAGATCTGCAAATTAAGTAGATAGAAAAGAGAGAGATAATACTTAAGTAGTAGAAAATAAATTCCCCAAGCTAAAAAAAGACCCAAGTCTGCTGATTGGAAGATTTTGGCAAGTTCTGGGCAAGACAAATGAGTCATAGCTTGGTAAATGCCTGAAGTCTAAGGATAAAAAGAAAATCTTACAATTTTCCAGAAAGAAAGTACAAGTTACTTACAGAGGAAGAAGGATCATGGGGGCATCAACTTTCTCTTTTGTAACACTTGAAGCAGAGAAGATTGAGGTGAATCATGTGAAGATTACTAAGGAAAAAAATAGTTCATACCAAAAATCCTGTAGCAAGACATTGTTCCCCTGTCAGAGTTAAAGAAATACATTTGAAGATATGCAAAGATTCAAAGGATGTGTCACCCACATCTTCCATCAGTAAAAAAGATTTTAATAAAAGATCTAACCAAATAATAAATGAATCAGTTTAAAGGCTTCAAGATGGAGGGAGGATAAAAAGGAAACAAACTGTGATGAGCAAGAATCCTTACAATATATAACTAGTTACGCTCATATGGATAATAATAGAGTATTTGGGGATGTGTAATAGAAGCACTCAAAATAGAAAAGACATATTTGAAGGGAAATGCTAATAATAGCCTGGAACTAAAAGTACTAAAGAAGAAAGAGGGGAAGGAAAACTTTACCACAGGTCTCATTTTGGTGTGAGAGTGGGAAGTGAAAGCATTCTAAAGGATTCATCCTTCAGAGGAAAAAGAACAGCATTTTGGGGGGGAAACAGTTGGACTCTTATCTTCATATAACGGAAGATATCCATTTTGTCACCCTATGTAGAGATCCCAGATTAACAAGGAAAATAAAAGAATTGAATAGCAACTCTAACTAATTAATACAAAGGGAGTGGGGGGTGAAATAAGTAATAAACAAAATAGAAGAAACAAGTCACTGAGGACTTGTTTGCTAAATACAGTGCATACTTTTCAGTGTGAAGGTTAATCTTACTTGACCTCTCTGCAACCTTTGGTGGTCTTCACCACTCCCTCCTTCTTGCCATTCCTTCCCATCCTGGCTTCCTTGACATTATTTTCTCCTATGTTCTCTCCTATTATTTTGACCATTCCTTCTTAGGCTCCTTCAACTGTTCTTTAATCTCTATTCACCTTGATTGCTAGTGTTCTCCAGGGTTTTGCCCTACTTCCTCTGTACAGACTCTCCCTTGGTGATTTAACCTACTTCCAAAGCTTCTGACCATCACCTAACATAGATGACTTCCAAAATTTCTCGGCAGACAGGGCCTCTCTTCTGAGTGCTAGACCCACAGGGCCAACTACCAGTGGTGTGGTTCCATTTGGAGACCCACAGGGACCTCAAACTTGGCACATCCAAACTTTCCCCAAGTCTCCTGTTCTTGTATTCCTTAAAAACAAAACAAAACAAAACAAAAACCTTTATGAAGTCAGTGGAAGAAAGTACCATATCACTTAATTTTTTTTAATGTATATTTACTTTGAGAGAAATAGAAGCAGAGAGAGAAGAAGAGAGAGAATCCCAAGCAGACTCTGCTGTCAGCATAGAGCCCAATGCAGGACTCGAACCCACAAACCATGAGATCATGACCTGAGCCAAAGTCAGATGCTTAACCATCTGAGTCACCTAGACACCCCATATCAATTTACTTTTTATTGCTTTATTAGTTATAGCAAGATGTTTTCATGTTTTGTCGATCAGTTGTGTGTGTATGTGTGTGTGCGCGCAAATCTTTGCTTGATATTCTTTATACCCCTTCCTTCCTCTCTGACTTGTGCCTTAACTTGGGTCCTGATAAACACCTCAATCAAATTACTGCAACACTTTCCTGAGTGTTCCTCCTGCTCCTGGTCTGCTAGTTTATGCAACCAGACTAAATTCTTCAGTCTGAGTGATATATTTATTAGACAACTCTGACTGTGCCACTCTCCTGCTTAAAATATTTCAATGGCTTCCTGTTGCCTTTGGAATGAAAACCAGGCATGCTAGCATGGCCCACACAGCGCCTCCATGATCCAACTCCTGCCTTCTCTTTCTAGCCTAGTTCTTGCCACTCCACACTTCTACCTTATATCCTTTCTTCTAGCTTCTGGGAGGCGCCTCTCCTCTGTTTCATGCTATTACAGTACTCATCTCTGCCTTTTGTGCCCTTTCCCCCTTCTCCCTCTGGTTAACTTTCATTCATTCTTCAAAACCTACCTCTGGTGTTCCCTCTGGTGAGCCTTCCTCACTCCTGACCCCACCTCTCTGGAAGGGTTAGCTGCCCCAACTAGGAGCCCCCACTGCAATTGTGTTTACACATCCTGGTGGTACAGCCCATTGTTTTATAATTGCCTTTTCATCTGTCTGTCTTCTTGCCAGTCTGTGAGCTCCTTGAGTATAGGTCTACATCTTCCTCATCATTATAGTCTCAGAACTTAAAGCAAACCTAACATACAGTAAACATTCAATACATTTTTGAATGATTGAAGTTGTGATAAAATGAAGCACTCTTGCTATACTTTCTTTCTGAGACTCCTTTCCTGACCATAGAATTCATTCATTTATTTAGAAGGGGGAGTAATCAAAGTAATCGAAATACCTCCATCCCCTCTGCTCAGTGAGAGAGGGTGCCTCCTTGAGAAACTTTCTCCACCCCGGGTAGTGTTTGAAGAAGGTTCCCTATATCTACTTACTTTGTAAAATTTCCATCTTTGGGCCCTGGCCTTGTTGACCTTCCTGTTACACTTCTTTGGGAGCACTGTTAATACCATGTCTTCCCCTAAAAGCCCTCCCTCCCTGTTTCATAAAAGGACCCAAGCCTGAATGTCCAAGCAGACACTGGACAGTCAGCTCTAAAGGGTGCCTTGTTGGAGTTCTCTCCCCTTTCTGTTTGCCATTGCTTGATTCATGCTGAGTTTCAGGTGGGGTCCTATGAGCTGCAGCTGGGGCCTCCTGATATAGTGCTTTAGACTGTTTTATGGTGGACCCTCCTGGAGTGGGGGACCAGAGGGCAGAAGGCAGTACAAGGCAAGGACATTGCTCAGACTTGAACAGGAATTTATTAGTCAGAACTCTTCAGAGAAACAGAAGTATCCCATACTATTGGCTGTATACATACATACATATGTATGTATATATATATATATATATATATATATATATATATATATATGATGCATATATAGACAGGTTTTATATGCACTTATATATGTAAATTATATATTATATATATAAATATTGTATATATTATAAAGAATTATATATACTACATAATATATATGCTATTTATATTATACATATGTGTGTGTGTGTGTATATATATATATATATATATATATATATATATATATAGTTTATATATATACTATAAGGAATTGGGTTAAGGTGATTATGGAGGCTGACAAGATGTGCAGCATGAGTTGGCAAGGTGGAGACTCAGGAGATCTGATGATGTGGTTCCAGTGAAGTAGCTAGTAGTCTTGAGACTCAGAAAGAGCCAGTGTTTCAGTCTGCGTCCTAAGGCAGGAAAAAGTTGATGTCCCAGTCTAAGGCAATCAGGCAGGAGGAATTCTCTCTTACTCTAGGGAGAGTTAGCCTTTTTGTTCTACTCAGGCCTTCAGCTAATTGGATGAGAACCACCCACATTGGAAGGGGCAATTTGCCTTACTCAGTCTATGAATTTAAATGCTAATCCCATCCCAAAACACACTCACAGAAATACTCAGAATGTTTGACCAAATATCTGGGCACCCCATGGCACACAAGCTGGCACATAAAATTAACCATTTCAGAAGGCAATAGAGTGAGAAAGTGGTCCCTACCTCGAGCTGTTGGAAGAAACATATAACCTACACACACCCAAACACATGCGTGCACACACGCGCATGCACACACACACACCTGCCCTGTAACTAGGCTTCCCAAAAAGGGTAGTTTGACTTCCTAATAGGTAATTTTGGGAATTTATGGAGGCATTTGTCACTATCACAATTTGTCACAATGATGGGAGTGGGAGTGCCACTGGATGGGGGTGTCAGATGTTCTGCCATGGTCGGGATACTCTATACCACAAGGTACTGTCAACATGACATTCAAATGTCCCACTAGATATTTATGTCCATGAAAACCCTGTTCGTAATTATCTGGGTCTAGCATGCAACTCCATCTTACATATAAACATGAAGGATTTTTTTTTCAGTTTTAACATAAACTGAATTTCTCTAGGAATGCAAAATTGAATGAAGGTGGTACATTTTGTTCAGGACTTTACTGAGAATTGTTCCTAGCAATGCCAATCACAGTATTTGAGTCTACACATAGGTGCAGACATCTAACTACTCATTAGGTCTTCCACTGTAGCTGTGTACACAATTTTCCAGGTATTTAAATACTTAATATTTTACTATAAAATTGCTTTTCTTGCTCTTTGATTATAACACAGTGAGTACTTATTTATAATTTTTTTTGAAATTATGGATTTTGAAGGGGAAATTCTGTATGTAGGCAGATTACATTATTTATGGTTTTCATTTGAGCATAACAAAGGGAGAATTATAAATTATTTGTTATAAAAAGAGGCATTTGGGTCTAATGTGGCTGAGAGCCACTATTCTAAGTGAACCATTGCCTCCGAAGAAATGCTCATCTATCTGTCATGCCCAAGCCTGGCTCCAACAGGTCTCATGCTGTGAGGAGGCTAGGTAGGTCCCCAATAATTTATCTTCCATTTTGGGAAACTTCAGAAATTCACAAGTCCCAGGGCACTTGGCTGTCTCAGTCAGTGGAGCATGTGACTCTTGATGTCAGGGTTGTGAGTTCGAACCCCACCTTGGGTGTAGAGATTAGTTTAAAAAATCTTTAAAAAAATTAACAAGTCTCTAAGTAACTGGCTAATATGCCTACTCATCAGTGTCACTGAGATATTTCTTTGTTCAATCACAGGCTGGCAAGATCAAGAGGGATTTGTGTCTATTTCCTTCTAAGGACTTACAGATTCTGCCTCCTCCATGAAAGCTGCCTGGATCAAGTGTACCTTGAGAAAGCTCTCTCTCCCCTTCTCTGCTCTGCCTACACTTGCTCCACCTTAAATTCTTTTTAATGAAATCATTCCTTATCTCTTCAAATGGATTATAAATTCCTTGAGAAGAGAAATTGATGTCCCACCTCCCAAGGCGCTCATTAAGAATGTTGAATGAATGGGGGCACCTGGATGGCTCGGTTGAGTGTCCAACTTTGGCTCAGGTCATGATCTCATGGTCCATGAATTTGAGCCCCGCATAGGGCTCTGTGCTGACAGCTCAGAGCCTAGCTCAGAGCCTGGAGCCTGCTTCAGATTCTGTGTCTCCCTCTCTCTCTGCCCCTCCCACACTCATGCTCTGTCTCTGTCAAAAATAAACATTAAAAAAATTTTTAAAAATGTTGAATGAACAAATAAGTAAATGATGAATGAATAAATGAATGTGTAATTTGGGGGAGTATAAGAGATGGTGTTACCAATTTAATACCAATATCTTTGGAAATCAAATAGGGGGGACTATTTTGTGCTTTATACCCAGCCAGCTCACTAGCTGAACTCCTAGTGATGCCTTGGGCTTTAATCAGGAATTTAATTAGCCCTGGCACTTGATTCTGGAAGAAATGGAGAACAACAATGAGCACAAGTAGGAGAGAACTAGATTGTTACCAGCCTGACATATGGTGCCATGTATCATCCACTGGCTTTCATTTAGGTCTGGACTAAGTCCTAGGTAACTCTACTTCTAAATGTTAGAAGTGCTTATTTTCTTTCTAGGTTCCAGATGATTAAGACCTTTTTATTGGCTGTCTGAAACCAAAAGCATGAGGTCCTTTGGATGATTAGGGGTATATACAAAATAGTTGCCGATATAGCAGGTATAGGTAACACAGTTCAAAACACTGGGCTTGATTCCTGACATTTTCCACCAATTAGCTGTATGGCAATGCACAAGCCAGTTGATATTTCCAGGTAGAAAAGTCTCTGAATCAACACAATGCAGTAAACAACTATTTAAATTAATAACACTGTGATGTACCATGAAGCTAAAGAACCTCAAAATTTAAGGCCCTTCATTGCACTGGCCTCTTTCCAAGGCCCTGTGCCTCCTTTTATCAGATGGTATTATTACCCTAAACCTGGGTCTCCTGTTAAGGTTCCTTCCAGGTTCAAAATTCTGTTTCTGGCGAATGGCCTTGAAGAGGGGCATTTTCTACTATACGACTTACCCAGTTTTATAACTTACTGTTTTTGAATTTTCAAGGCCAATGCTGTGTCTAGGTACATTGCTCCTAGATACTTAGTACAATTTTGGACCATTCTGAAAAAGAAAAAAACTCTAAGTGAAAGTCTAGATCTGTGAGATTTACCAGTACAATGTTTAAACTTGAGCCACATTCTATGTTTTCTTGTAGCTGAGAATTCTACCAGAAAAATTCTTTTACTGTAAGGTCCATGTCATGTTCCAATTAGTTTTGCTCAGGTTCCATTTCTTGTTGTTCCAGAGTCCCAACATTTGACTTAAATATTGCAGAGGCACTTCCTTCGTTTTCCTAGAGGAGTTTTGGCCTCTTGGAAGCCATGGCTGGGAGGTGCTGGGGAAACCATGAATTGAGCTGACAGTGTTCAGTAAAACAGGTCTTACTGTGTAGCAACCTGATTTAGGCACCTACAGTAATGGAACTGGGAAATTTGGGGGGGTTCTTAGGAAGTCTCTTCATTATTTGCCAGGTAAGTATGAGGCACAAGCCCCAAGGTTTAGTGTCATACTGCTAGCCCAAGAGGAGAGAACAGAGAAGGCTGATGGTGGAGGAGATGAATATCTTCAGGCTGAAAGTCCTTACAATGAAACCTTTCTTCACAGTCTTCTGAGTCTTCACAACTTCTTGCCCTCCCAACAATAGGCACCACGGGGTATCTGTCCTCAACTGCTTTCCACAGCCACTATAAGGGCCTTGTCCTAGAACAACCTGGTTTGGGCACTCACCCCAATCAAACTGAGAGTTTATCTGGGCTCAGGAATTCTCTTAATTACTTCATTTTTCTTGTTACTGGCATTTTATTACTTTTTTTGTGGAAAGGGGATCAAGAACTCTTTTCTGTTTATTCTTCTTGATTTTCATAAAAAAATGGTTATAGCTCTACTTCTGACTTCAATTTGTGTCAAACACAAGCTGCAGCATTCTGTTATTGTTTTGTCTCTAACCCTATTTTCCCAATATGTAACCACTTTCTCTTCAGAATTATGACCCACTAGGATCCCTACTGTTGACAGTAACAACTCCAGATCAGTGTACCACTTAAATGGATTTCCTGTTAACATTTACTCTGCCTGTCTGAAATTTGCATTACTATTTATGCTTTTTTTCATTTAATTTACATCTATTTGTTAGTTGAATTTAGATTGGTGTTTGGTTTTGAACCAGCTTTGAATTTGTCTTTTTATTTTTATTTTTTTGGCTCATAATTATCTTTTAGTTTATATTATTTTCCTGTTTCTCAACCATCCATGAACTGGATTAGAACTGTGCTCTAGGGGTGCCTGAGTGGCTCAGTCTGCTGAGTGACCAACTCTTGATTTTGGCTTGGGTCATTATCTCATAATTGTGGGATCAAGCCCCACATCGGGCTCTGAGGTGAGTGTGGAGTCAGCTGGAGAGAGAGCTTGGGCTCTCTCTCTCTCAAATAAAAAACAAAAAGAACTGTGTTCTAACCCAGCTCTGATCAGTGTGTGACCTTGTCTTCCAGCATGTATTACTTGATTTGATCGTACTAGGTCTTAATAAACATGGTTTTTACTCACTTATTTCTATGTTAGCATTTTTGGACCAATTCCCAAACTTACTTGGGAATACATTGTTATCATATGAGCCTAATGGTAATTAGGAATAGCCAGAATAATTCCCAACAAGTTATGACTTTATAAATATTAATCTTTGGAAATGAGAAACGTCTACATTTAAATAAAGGAGAGTATCCACTCTGTTAGGGGCTGGTGGACTGTCCTCTCACTGAGAGGAGTATGTAAGGATAGCCCCATTTCATGTGCTGCCTGATTTTAAAATAGCACCAAGCCTATCATTGTGCTGCCTAGTCTTCAAGGGGTCTGAGAGATGCTGTGAATAGTGTCAGGAGGGACACGTTGTTGTGCAGATTTAAAAAAAAAAAAAGCACGGTCTTTAGGTCTCCTGATTTTGTCCACAACTTAGATCCTCCTCTTTCCCACCCTGCATGCCAGTCTTCTGTTGTCCTGTTGCAGAGCGTGTCAAAAACCCTGCGGTTTCAGAGATTTGGAGTGTTTTCTTTTGGGGTGGGGGGAAATCCACACAGAAAAACATTTGAAATCCCTGCGATGATTAAGAGGTGGAGAGGAGATGCAGCATGGGGAAGGCTGGAAGGGAACATGCCAGCATCTTTCTCTCCCTCACTCTTCTCCCAGGGTTTCTGAGTAGTGGAACTAAGAAGGAGATGACTTAGAGGGGTGTTCCAGACACACCTGGGAGTGGCAGGTGGAGGCATGGGAGGGCTATGCTGTGCTGTACAGTTTGCAAGCACTTTAATGTTATTTCATGAGGATAGGTCAGTGGCTCCAGAGCCATTTTATAGTCATAGAAATCGGATTTCAGGGTGGTTAAATAAATTTCCCAAGAGCACACATTTGTAAAAGAAAGGGTAGAGCCACACCAAAATCCAAAAATCTGGTGTTGGAAAGCTCCCATGCTACAAAATATCCTCTCTTGGTTCATCTTTGACACCTCAACTTCTACTTCTTTAGGAACTTGATGGATTTTTTTCTCCTATAGGACATCTGCATTTTAATTCCTTACGAAGCATTATGTCTCAGTGTGAATTAGCCAGTTGGCTCCTTCCCACCCAAAAGCAGCTTCCCAAAGAAGGACTTTTTTAGCAAGCAGGGAAGGAGAGGGCTGGAGAGAGCCAGGCATGGTATGCACTTATAGGCCACCCAAGAGCCCAGACTCTTGTGGTGGTGATGGCACAGTGGTAGGGGTGTGGAGAGAGCTCCAGAGAAGGTGGCCTAGGAGACCACTGGAAGAGAAAGCAGAAAAAGGGCAGAAGGTCAACTTCATTCTTTATACTGGGCCAGCTAAGGCCTGTCCAGAACCCTTGTGGTTCCAGCAGTCATTTGGTATAAAAGAAAATACTGAATTCCTTTGAGCCATTATTGAGGCTTGAAAGTTTGGAACCTCTGTGTTAGTAGCACTCTGGGAACAGTTCAGCCAGAAGTGGGATATGTTCCCTGCAGACCTATAATTCTAGGAACTGCATTGTTTCCTAATTGGATCACTAGTTCTGAACTCATGGTACTATAAAAGGGGCCCTTTTTAGCAGAAGAAAAACTCAGAGGTCCTACAATCAGCAACTGACACCCACAGGAGTAGGGACTTGCCCAAGGCCACACAGTACGTTCACTTCATCCAAAGTTGTTGCAATCAAGTGCACTTGAAAAACCCTAATGGGAGAGGTTGGGGAGGGAAGGCGGAAAACATTTTATCAAGCATTAGATCATGACAAGTTCTTCTCAGAAGATTCTCTATACTTCCAGAAGTTTAAAAATGTGATGACTGAAGGGGGCCTAGTGTATATTTTTAAGCATTTTGGTAGTATTACTGACATTTGAGGATTTCCACTTGGCTTTTACTGTTTGGATGGTTAACAGCAGCAGCAACAAACTCTTATATAAAACTTATTTCTAAATGCCAAAGCAGTTTCTCTAAATACAGTACACATAAAGAGAGAGGCATTTGCATAAATGCCTATTAATTTCCCTTTGTGCTACCAGATCAGGTAAGGGCCACACAGTTAAGAGAAAGCCCCTGCTTTTTCCCTGCTCATTCAGCAGCAGATCAGGGAAGAGCACTGGGCCTGGCAATCAGGTCTCCTTCCTCTGAAGAGGTCAGAGCCCTCAAAACTCACTCATGAGTCCCCCACAGTGAGGCAGGAAGGTGCTCACAGGGCTCCACTCAGTCTACTTCATGTGCAGGAAGCAGACCCTTCACGTGTGCATCCCAGCTCTGGCCCGTGGTGGCCAGAACAGAGCTACCTATTGGTCCACATTCCCATCTCTCACACAAAAGGAGGAGTTTGTTCCCTGACAGTTGCTGCTCTCAGGAATTTTATTCATCAGGGTTTTTTCTAAATAGCACTTCTCTCCATTTAGTTCATAGTGTGTTGATGGGGTTCTCTCCCTTTGGCTCCTCCATGAGGGCCTAGGCCTCCCCCTTTCCAGGATAGAGTCCAGCCTGTCTGCATACTCCTTCATGGGCCTTGAGTCCCTGTTGTTGTCCATGTGCTCTGCCTACATCTGCTTAGTTCAGTAGACGTTCATTGAGAATTGACTCTGGAATGCGTCTGCAGCACATGGCAATGGAAACATCTGCTCTCTTGACCTTGTGGAGCCTAGAGGCCAGGGAGGGAGACAGTTTTGGGGACAGGAAGGGATAGAGCTGAAAGGAACCTCAAGAGTGGGGTTGAGGAAAGAGGGGAGATGATATAGATTCCATGTCTCCCCAAACTGAGGTATTTTTAGGGTTTGTTGGGGCCACAGAGAGCTTCAAGAATTTCTAGTGTTCCCAAGTGGAGCATCTAGGAATCTCCCTCTTTCCTTATTACTCACCTGACACCTGAACACATACTGTTTTATGTTCAACTGTTGCTTACTGTGTCTCTGAGTTTCTGCCTTGGCCAGATGACACGCCTTCTCAGGACAGTGCCAGTTGAATCCCATATGCTTTCTCTGGGGCTGAGGTGGAAGCAGGTGCTCCACAGGTACTTGGCTAACACACTTGTGTTGGGGAAAGTCAAGCAGCTGGGGCTGGGAGTAGGGTTCATGGACAGTAAAGGCCTCAGGGTCTTGGCTGCCTTCCCTTGGTCTCTCCCTTTTGTGTGGCTCTGGAGGACTAATTTGCTGCCAGGTTTAAGGACAACACCTAAATGTGCTCTTTGTATGACATAGCCATGAGCAGGGATGGTGCCATGGAGTATGCTTTCTCCCAAAGAGGAAAGAGCATCAGACAGGGAGACCCAGGTGTGGACCTCAGGTCCACCATGCTTACTTACTTGACTCTCTACATCTGCAGAAGGGGAAAATGACATCTCCCAGTGTTGTGAAGATTAAAAGTCAATGTATGTGATAAATTGGCTAATGTATGAGTGTTGCTTCATGACCTGTGAGGGATTTCCCATCCATGATCTCATTTGAACCTCATGATAGAGCAAGTATTACTATAATTTGTATTTTACAGATGGAAAGCCTGAGGTTCAGAGTATGTAAATGACCTAGTAGAGATCACACAACTATTAAGAGGTAGAGCTGGGCCTGGAGCCCAGCTGGACTTTGGTCACCATCTGTTACTATGTTAAAGGACAGCTGGCATATGTACTATGTTATACAGGGTTTCAAGGTCCTTTCATGTCCACCAACTGCTTATGCTTCCTGGGGGGCCATATAATGTGTTGCCATATATGAAACATCTAGGGCATAATTTTAATGAGAATGTTGCAGTCAAGGAAGCAGTGAGCCTTTGGTAATCATGTGGATCCAACCAGTTAACTGGCCATCACTTTTGGGTGACAATAAAAGATCATAAAGATTGTATAAGAACCAATGATAAGAATGTCTACAAGGTGTAATGACAAGCTCTGGTGATAGTTTGCCCACACTACAATGCATGAGCGTGTTTGTAAGAATTGTGCCTCTGAATCTGACAAAATCTGCTTATATCTTCAGAAAACTTTGTTATGAACAAATTGAAATTACTCTTCCATATCTGATTTTAGATACTTTAAGTGGTGCATTTGAGAATAGGAACATTGATTATAGTATTTATAAGGAAATGGAAGAATGTTTTACTAATAACTATTAAAATCTGCTAGACTTAGGCTAAGCCTAATAAATCTAGTTAAAATAAGGGAAACACATTCTATCTTTGGCCTGATTAGGAAGAGGGTGTGGGATGAGAGTCTTAGGCTGAGCTTGGCAAGGAAGAGTGTTTTGCCAACAGGAAGGGAGGTTATACAAGAATGGGGTGGACCGGTGATGACCCAGGGCAAAACCTGGCAAAGTACTTAGCCTCCTGTAGTTGGGCAGAGAATACAGAGGGGACAAGGATCCATCTGTCGCGTTCAGCTCTGCAGGCCACATCTTAGGGTGTTTCCTGTGAAAGTTCCAGAAAAAAACCAGTGTGGTCAGCTTAGGGGAATATGTGGTTTATGCTGGAACACTGGACATACCACATTACTGGAAAGATGCACACTGGATGACCGGCAAAATAAAACTCAACTTTCCAAATGTTGGCAATGATAGGAGATTCAGTTCTAATGACCAGTTGTCTATTGAATAGATGCCAGTACAAATCATAACAAATTCATTCTAACCATGACAGCCACAGGAAGGACACAAAGAATTCAGTGTCCCTTATTCCATGAAACAACTCACTGGAATCTGTGAATTCTAGAACCCAGAATGGGAGGACTCTGGGATCCTTGTCACATGACCAACCAAGACAGAGAATCCTGGGAGGCCTGAGGCCACAAAGATCTTGGCATCTGTGGGTCCACCTCCCCAGGAAGTCCCTCACCCATGTGAGGGTCACATATAGGGCATGGGTGATAAGATTCCTGGATAGGACATTGACTCCCGATTGTAGGTGGGATGCGCAGAGCTGGGATCTGGCCCTGGTCAACCTATCAAACTCGGTAAGTCCTTGCTGTTTTGAGTAATAATAGGAGACTGTTGCATGCTTTGGCAGGGATTGAGAAGAAATTAGAATGTGGGGCTAAGAACACAGTTTTGGAGTTGAACAAATGTGGCTTTGTACTTCAACAGTGCCATCAACTGAGTGACTCTGGGTAGTAGTTTCATTTCTTAGAGCTTCAGTTTCTTCATCTTTGTTGTAAAATAGGAGTGGTATTATAATTTTCTTGGTAGACTACTGAAGACAGTAACTTAGATAAATATATATAGAATATCCAGCACTGTGCCTGACACATGGGTACTTACCACATAGCACAACAGCACCCTGGCCACTGTAGCCTCCTCATGGGGTTGGCTAAGCAGGGATCCAAGGAAGAATCCTCTGACTTCAAGGTGGGTCTGGATCCTGGGGCACCTGTGTGGCTCAGTCGGTTAAGCATCCATCTGTTGACATGAACTCAGGTCATGATCTCATGGTTTGTGAGTTCAAGCCCCATATTGAGCTCTGCACTGACAGTGTGGAGCCTGCTTGGGATTCTCTATCTCTGCCTCTCTCTCTCTCAAAATAAATAAATAAACTTAAAAAAAAAAGGTAGGTCTAGATCCTAAACCTCTAGCAACCCCTGAAGTTTTCTCCTAATGGTGTGGGGGTGTGAGAAGGGCAGTCTAGTTGCCTGGCTGTGTCAAAGTGTAAAACCTCTGTTCCTACCATTTTTGCCTTAGACTTGCTCAAAGACACACAGAACTATGGTATGGCACTAGGCCAAGTGTCAGAATTGCGATAGACTCTGAGGCTTACTGGCTGGGTGACCTTGAACAAGTCCTGTAATCTGCCAAGGCTTGGGTTTCTTCATCCACAAATGGAAACAAGCTTATCTTCTCTGCTTTCCCATCAGAGGGTCAAGTGCAATGTCGTCAGCCTGGCATTCAAGATCCTTCCATCATATTCTCTGGCCTCATCTCATATAAATCCTCTTCATGTTGACACAGCCCTGCCAAGTCAAACCTTTTTTAGGATCTCCTTCACACCAGAATGAGCCTTCCTGCCCAACTCTTTGTGTATCTAAATCCTATCTACCTCTACATCCCCTGCAACATCTAGCACAGGGTTTTGCATAAAATGGATGATTATTTTATCAGTTAGGGTTAGGTGACAGGTTAGGGTTACATGTGACAGGAAAATGAAAATAACAGTAGCTTAAAGAAGACAAATTATTTATCTCTTATGGCAAAGAGGTCCAGCAGAAAATACCAAGGGCTGGGATGGTGGTTCCAGGTGTCAGGGACCCAACTCCTTCTGTCTTGTTGTTCCACCATTCTTAGCATATCACCTCATGGTCCACTATGGCTATCAAATTCCAGACATCTTATTCTCATTCAGCCAACAGAAAGGAGAGGAAAAAGGCAAAGTGCATATTCTCCCCCTTTGGAGAAGCTTTACATAGATGCTACACATGACATTTCTGCTCATATCTTATCAGCTAGAACTTAGTCACATGATCATCTTAGCTGCAAGGGAAGCTGGGGAATATAGTTTTAAACTGGGCATATTGCCATGTCTGGTTTTTTTTTTAGGTTTATTTATCTATTTTGAGAGAGAGTGCAAGCAGGGGAGGGGGCAGAGAGAGGGTGAGAGAATCCCAAGCAGGCTCCATGCCATCAGAGCAGAGTCCAAAGTGGGGCTCAAACCCACGAATCATGAGATCATGACTTGAGCCAAAATCAAGAGTCAGATGCTTAACAACTGAGCCACCCATGTGTCCCTGGGCATATTTCCATTTCTAATAAAATTGGTAGGGAAGTGGGGGGGGGGTGGATATTTATATACCCATATTGTTGCCTCTGCCACAGTTATTAAAAAAATTAAAAATATGAAAACTCACTACCAAGTTTAAAGCCCCTTATAACGTATAAGATTATGATCACAAAAACACTTACCTCATTTGTAATGATATGGGTATCCTGATATTTAGATTGGAAACAGCCAAATTCTTCTTCACCTCTGGTGGGAATGTGGTGACATGTTTATTAATAGAAGGATAACTCAGAGCTGTGAATGAAGATAAATTATGAGTCCTTCTCTTTACTGCATTTTACCAATGAGGAAACCGAACTCCAGAGGCTAGGTGATTTGCCTATGGGCATGGAGTTGATGAAGGAGCCAGGACTAGAATTTGAGTTTCTAGATTCCATCAAGGCTTTTCATAGCTCCTCCCTGATGAGTGGCCCATTCAGCTTCTGAAGGCCTTGAATTCTGTGGATCTCCCTGCTCATCCAGAACCCCTGGGAGCAGATCTCGGTCACTGTGTTGTCAGCTGCATTCCTGCTAGCATGCAGTTAAAAAAGCCTTCAGTCTGGAAAAAGGGAAATACCAAGAAATAGAACATTCTATTTAAACAATGAGGGCTTTTTTCTAAAAGCAAATGATTACGTCTTTCTCTTTGCACCTAGAATACACAGGGCCCTGAATCAGGCACTGAAGGGAGATATAAAAAAGCATATAAAATGGTTATTGCCCTTGGTGTATAGATTCATTCTCCTTTCCATTCATTTATTAAAAAATGATTTGAGCATCTAGGAGAGGTACACACTGGGCCCCACACTGGGTATGCCAAAATAAACTGTGCAGATACAGTTTTTGTTCTGAAATTGCTTATAGCCTATTGGGAGACAGAGACCAGTAAACAGGCAACTATAAAATAGAATTAAAAATAAGAATGGGCAGAGGGTTGGCTCAGTCAGTGGAACATACCACTTGATGTTGGGGTTGTAAGTTTGAGCCCCACATTGGGTGTAAAGATTACTTAATAAAATCTTTAAAATAAAAAGTATGGTGATGGGGAGGAGACAAGGTACTCTGAGTAGGTCACCTAGACTTGAGTGTGTATTTGAGGGCTCAGGGGTCAAGGCTTAGTGGATGAGATAATACTGACTGGAGACCTGAAGACTGAATATGTGTAGGCAAAGCAAGTGCTGTGTGAGAGGCATGGTAGGTGGGCAGGAAGAGGATTCCAGATAGAATGTCCA
Organism: Panthera onca; assembly: GCF_046562875.1. Lineage (NCBI taxonomy): Eukaryota > Metazoa > Chordata > Mammalia > Carnivora > Felidae > Panthera > Panthera onca. The sequence continues at coordinate 52,744,220 of NC_138344.1, forward strand.
GGAGAGAGTGGGTGTGTCCAGGAGTGTGAGGTGCTGAGAAGGATTTATCATGACCAGAACATGGCAGGCCTCAGTGATAATGGTGGAAGGCATTGGTAGGGGGAGCAGAATAAGAAATGTGACTGAAAAGGTGAGCAGGGACCAGTCAATGAAGGCCTTTGAAAGGTCTGTTGGAAAGTTCATATTTTATTTTGAGGCCAGCGGGATAAAGGGTTTGAGGCAGGTTTGTATTTTTTGTATTTGCAACAGTCCTCTGGCTTCAGGGTAGAGAATGAATTGGAAGGGTTGGTCCAGATGCAGGAGACTTAGGAGGCTGTTGCAGTAATGGTGGCCTGAACCAGAGAATGACCCTGAAGGGTGAAGAGAAGTTGATGGATTTAAGATAGTTTTGAGAGGTACAACCAACAGGTTTTGGTGACTAGCTGGAAGAAAGAAATGAGAAAGATGGGGGAAACAAACATTCATGAAGGAAAAATCAAAGTAACAAAGACAGATGCTAACAAAGCCATAGAATAAGAGCTATCCAAAAGGAAAATGGGGATATGACTGTGTGTTTTGAGGAAGGGATAATTGTTGTGGGCTAGAAAGATTTTGGAGGGCTTTCTGGAAGAGTTGAGATTGGCATTGGCCTTGTATATGGGTAGGATTTTGGTGAGTGGAGAGGACATTCCAGGCTGAACTATGATGTAAGTAAGATTATTGAGACAGAACAGTGTGTGATTTTTAGCAGATGGTTTGGTCATGGTTTTATTTGTTGTTGTTTTTTGTTTGTTTGTTTTTTTGGTTAGGGGGAGAGATACAGAGACCTGGTTCTCTAGGGGGATGCAACTAAAACTTGAAGGGAAGGACTGAAGAGATGAATCCCATTGCTCTCCCAGAGTGGTTTAGAGCTCTTTGTGTATCCCCAAAGCCATTTGTGTTGGAACCTCAAGAGGTCTGTGGACCACTAGATGGTCCATCATGACCAAACCCCCACAGATCCCAGTTTCCACCATAAGAAAAAAAAGTCTTCCTTTCCCCAAAGGGATTACTGTTATGTTTGTGAGTCTTCTGCAGTGACCTAGGTCCTCATGTTGAGAGCTACCATGGTAGGGTATTGTTTTCCTATCTCTAGGCCTCTCCAGAGCCCAGCCTGGCAGCTTGCATTGTAAGGCCTGTGAAACCACCAGGGAGACTGCTTTAACCCAAGGCTGTGGAAAATACAGCTGTGTAACTGGGTGTGTGGAGTAGCCCCTCTGGTCCTGGGGTGTGAACACTTGCCAGGCACCATGCCCTGCCCGAGCACCCTGCACCACACCTCTGGTTACTGACCCTAGCCTACATGCTAATGGCATCTTGGTCCCACCTTCTCTGGACCAAAACCCACTGGTGTCTTCTGCTTTGGCCCAGCCTCCAGGCTCTGACATTGGCTCTGGTCTAAGGACTGCTACAAATATTCCCAGGGAACCCTTTCTAGGGGCACTGGCCCCAGGTAAGGTGAATACTGATAACTTCTAATTGGCCAGTACTACCACTTAAGGACCCACAGTGTCCTAGTGCTGCACTGGCCTCTAGTACATCATCTCTCGCAGTCACAACCCTCTTGCAAAGCACATAGTATCCCAATTTTACCAAAGAAGAAATTGAAGGATATTAAGACTGTCCAAGCCCACCCAGTCTACCTGTCCTCTGTCCTAAATATCCTGTATGTGAGTTGGGGAACTCCAGGAGATAACTGTGGCAGATATTACATTTTATCCTCACAAGGACCTTATCAAGAGAAGTACTATTCCCCTTTTATAAATGAGATGCAGAGAGGTTAAGTACTTATCCCAGGGTCACATAGCTAGGAATTGGTAGAAGCAGGATCCAAGCCTAAGTCTGCAATCAAACCCTCCTCTCTCTACCTCTCCAGGTACCTAAAACAGGTGAGGGTTCAACCTCTTTTCCTGAATCAAGGTTTCAATGTCCACGTAGGAAAGCACAGTGATTCAGAAAAGTAATTTCAGTAAGGTCATGTACCTTAGTCCCAACACACTCTTCTGTGATCCTTTTATAGATGGGAAAACAGAAGCCCAGAGATGTGCAAGGGCTTCACACCATGCTATCACTATATTTTCTCAGTCCCTTCTGCCCATTCCATGGAACATGGACACAGCTCCAGGGATTTGAGCCCATTGCCCCAGCTTGGGTGGTACCTACCCCCCACCTCATCCTCCCCACCACCCAGTCTCCTGTTCAAAGGCCCAGACGACTCAGCTTTGATTCAGGTTGAATGAGTCATTAAGGGTAAAACAAAGAAAAGAATGCCTATTTCCTTGCTAGATGAAATAAACCCACCCACCTTTTGACATCTTTTTGTTCTGAAATGATGATGGTATGCAATGACTCAGAATTAGCATACTCAAAGAGACTTTTCTTGAAAATGAAGGGACAATGTGTGAATAAATGAGCTGAAATTGGCTCATGAAGGGAGGGAAGGATGACCTCCGGGCACATCAATGCAGAGTGGAGGCTGAATGAATGTGCAATAATGGGAGGGAATGTGCAATTCTTCAGGGGGTAGGAGAGCAGAGAAGAAGCCCATGTGAGGGCCAAGCAGCAAGCCCTTCAAGTCCCCTTAATGGTAAAATCTGAAGAAGCAACCACCAATTCCCAAGCCTACTTGACTCAACGCCAAGCACATTCACAAGCAGCTAGAAGAAGGGGAAGAAAGACATTTTCAAAAGAGCTGGTGTCTAATACCAAAGAGCCTTTCCATGCCAAGCAGCCTGGCTAGTGGCAATGAGGGACTGGGAGAGGGACAATGTGTATTGAAGCCAACTCTTAACACCGTGTTCCTCTCCAAAAGAATGAACTGAGAGGATCTAATGTACTACAGCCTGCCCTTAAAATGTGGAGTAACTGGCCTCTTGCCCAGTAGTTGCAGGTCATAGCTTGGCAATGCCCAGATCCTCTGGTTCTTGGTGGTGGGAAAAGAGGACAGAATTGGAAGCCAGAAGAGTTGGCACTTTTTCAAGCTTAGTACTAGATGGAATGGGGTAAAACTCTCAACCTCTCTCAGACTGTTTCCTCTGAGGAAACAGGAGGTGACTGCTACAACCTGCTTCAGGAGTTGGTGGTTGGGAGGAGGAAATGTGATAATGCAGGAAAGAGAACTGCTCTGTCAACTGTAAGATGCTATTCAAGTGGTTGTTATTATTGTGTTTACAGACATAGATTTAACATATTCTGACAGACCTGACATCAAACTAGGAATCTGAGGCCATGGGTGCATTCCATTCCATTCCTTAGCCTCTGAAAAAACATGAGATTAGAAATGCATTTATTGGGAGTGAAAGTTTTCAGCAGAGCTTCCTTTCCTTTGCAATGAATTCCAGGCCTCCCATGATGCTCGAAGAACTCTGCAGGAAGTTGCTGGGGAAGGCCAAACTCCATTCTGGTTGCTATAAAACTTCATTTTGGGTTCTGTTCTGGGAGCTTCTCCATTTCAGTTACCTGCACCATTACAAAGGGTGGAAAGACTCTTGACAGGAAAGTGGCTTCTTGTTTCATAGCATTAGCTTTTCATAAATAATGTTATCAGTTTGAACAGAAAAAGTCCACAGAAGAACTGATTATGGGGTAATTATTTTAGAACAGGAAGGAAATTAGAAACTCGTAGTAAAACCCTGAGATTTTCTAGATGAGGAACTGCAGCCCATGCAGGATAATTGGTTTTCCCTGGGTCTCACACTTGAATCAGTGAGCTGGGATTAATCCCTAGGAGTCCAGCTCCTATTCATGTGACCCTTCCCTGACACCAAGGTGGAAAATTCAGATGTCTTCAGGGTCTAAGAAGGAGGGTATTGGTGGGTAATGCCATAGGGAATGGTGGATGTTCAGTTCAGTTTTCTTTAAGTTTACCCTGTTTGGGGGTTGCTGAGCTGTCTGAATCTGTAAACATATCTTTCACCAAATTTGGGAAATCTTTAGCCATTATTTTTTTCAACTATTTTCTTCTATATCAATCTTTCTCTGTTCCCTTAAGAACTACAATGACATGAATGTTAGACTGTTTGATATTATTCCACAGATCCCAGAGGCTCTATTCACTATTTTTCAAACATTTTTCCCTGTGTTCTTCAGATTAGATAACTCCTATGGATCTCTCTTCCAGTCTACTGGCTCTTCCCTCTGTCATTTGCATCCTGCTATTGAGCCCATCCAGGGAATTTTTTAATTTCAGATATTGTATATCTCAGTTATAAAATTTCCATTTCAAAAAAGTTTTTATTTCTCTACTGATAACTAGTTTTTATTCATTTCAAGAGTTAAGGTAAACACCTTAACATCATAAAGAATGATTGTAACAAATTGCTTCAAAATCTTTTTTTTCTTGTAATTTCAACATTGTCTTTCATCTTTTCCCTTGAGAATTGCTCACCTTTTCCTAGTTCTTATCACATTGAGTAATTTTGGATTATATCTTAAGATATTTTATATGGGATGTTATATAACTCTGGGTCCCGTTAAAATCAGAGCAAGTTGATTTTTTGTTTTGGTTCATCATTCAAGCAAACCAGTTAAGTGAAGACTGCAAGTTCTGTCTCACCTTCTATATGCAGAGGTTCTGCTGTCAGCTCAGGTTCCAAAGCCTCTGCTGTGTGTCTGGGTATGTTCCACACACGTGTGGCTCAGAGGGAAAGTCCAGGACTTACGTCGGTTCATACATGGAATCCCTTCCTTCCACTCTTTCCTCTTCCGGATTTCCCTCACATCCATCAGCTTAACAGGGTCACCTATCATCTTTCTGGCTAGAAAGATAGAGCTCTTTCTCAGAGTTATAGCCACTAATGACATCACAAAGTTTTATTCTACTAGGCCTTTCCTCTGGATAAAGTGGCAAGAGAAAAGAGAAAAAAAACAAGGACTCCTCTCATACTCTTCATATAACAGAGGCCCTCTTCTACATTCTTCTGTCCTGAGATAACAAGATTTTCCTCTCGGGGATTTTAGGTGCCCAAGCTGCTGCCATGGTGATGACAGTTTGGTTTGGAAGCTGCATCTGGCCTTGAGACTGAACTGAGAGAGAAAATATATGAGGACAAGAACAAGAAGAATCTTTCCCACATACTCTGGCTTGCAAGGGCCCATTTTCCAGGTCATTAGTCCAGAAAGATTGGCTGTTTCATATAGTTGTTGTGGTCTATGACCACTGTGCAGTTTCATGAGTCACCTCACCCTCAGATCAAAGCCAGGAGAAAAATTCTACGAAACTCACTGTCACCATATTGTTCATGTAATGAGTTATTTCTTTCACCAATCCACCTACTTTTACTTATTTTTCAGAGTCCTCAATTAATTGCTCTGTGTGTGTGTGTGTGTGTGTGTGTATTTTGTTCACAGTGCTTAGTTGTAATCAGTTTTCCTCCTCCATTTGGTCAGACCTGAAAGTCTAGCAACACACCTGGAATCCATCTCTTTTGGTTGGTACTCCCCCCCACCCCCACCCCAGGGCTTACTGGCAGAGGGCCACTGATGGAAACTGTTAAATTTAAGAATCTTATATTCCCTGGTCTGAAGGTGTCAGGTCCCAGGAGTCAGTGGCTCCAAGTTTTCCACCTTGTTTGGGTTGATACTTGATATTGATGTTCACTCAACAAAGGTGTATGGAATGTCCCTATGTGCTATCTTTTGGGGCTACAAAAATGGTCTTCAACCTTAATGAGCTTGCAATTCAGTGAAATAATAGGAATTTGGATTAGAAATTTAGGATCCAAGCTCAAAATCTTTCTCAAGGTCTTTTGTATGCCCTCAGAACCACAACGCATCATTAGAGAGCATTTTACAGCCTGATTCTGGGGCTTTCCCTTTCTAGAAAACATCTTTGATAGTCTTTTTCTTTTGAGAGGAAACGGCAAATCACTTTTACAGAACAGTATATAAAGTGCTACTTTTAGTTTTGTGAACTCTACAAAAATGGCAAAATGACTCTGTATTATGGTCTTCTTGTCTACTAAACATAGTCTTGAGAATATAGTCTGGTTTGGGGCTCCAGAACTCAAAAGGGAAATGAAGACATTGGAGAGTATCCAGAGCAGCACTTGAAGTAGAAAAAGGATGAAATCTGATATTAAAAAAAAAAAAAAAAAGAGTGGGAGAAGCTGACGCCATTTGCCAAGGAGTTAATTCTTCATGAGGAAGATTACTTCCCCAGCCCATCTCTACTGTCTCTTCTCTTTGAAAGCACTTACCTTCTCTTTCTACATGAAAGTAATGCCAGTGGGTTGAATCTGTGAGGGGAGATAAATATCAGGAGAAAGAATAGGGGTCAGCCATTTAGCTAGCACAAGTAAATGTTATGCATCAGCAAGAGTGTTCTGTGCATCAGTTATCTTACCATCCTCATGACAGTCCAGCAAGCCTTTGTGATTAGTTTTGTGATTCCTATATGGCAGACAGGGAGACAGACTCAAAGGGTGATGTGATTTTTCTAAGGGTCCTAAAAAGGGAAACATAGACTAGAACCTAGGTATCTTGAGTTCAGGTTCTGTTTTCTTCACTCCATCAGCCTCTAAGACTTTGGGGTCTGAATGGTTTCCCTTCTCACACTACTAGAGCCACAGTGGTTTTCTATGTAACATGTGGGTCATTCTGAGGAGTTTGGGGAAGAGATACTACTACCAGTGGTGGGATCTGGAGGCTCCCAAGAGAGAAAGAAGTTCACTGGGAAGCCAGGCCCCAGGTCCTCCAGACCTGTATGTCTTTGGAGCATAATTCAAGCAAGTGCTTATCGTCCTCTCTCAAAAATAAAAAATTCAGAAATTGACCATGAGACAAAGGAAAGAAAGGTGAGGTAAGAGTGAGATCATTTTCCATGACCTCTTCTGACCAGGAAGGTGACTTGGGGATGGAGGAGGGACTGCTTTGTGGGGATTAGTAGCAGCAGAGTGGTGGAGTCATCCCTAATTCCCACTGGGCCTCAGTGCTGGCCTTGGCTGAGGAGAGCTGAGAATGTTGAGCTTGTAGGGCTCTCTCCTTCCTAAGGGGTCAGTGAAGAGCAGCTTCTCTTTGATTTCTGGTAAGGTTGGTGGAACCTGCTTGTTGCATTCCAGAACACACAGGGCTTCTCCTTGTCAGTCTCCTTATGGCTCCTGTCTATCACCATCTCATCCCCTCTTTCTAATTTAATAGCAAGGAGAAAGGAAATGAACATTGATAGAGCCCTAAGTGTTCAGCATCATGCTAAACTTTACATTCATTAGTTTCTAGCAGAGGATTTGGTACACTGTAGGTGCTCAATAGATGTTGGTGCCCCCATCTCTTCCATCTCACTAGTCTCCAAATATGAGGCAGTGAGTGCCTGCTCAGTTTTATGACCATTGAAGAATGGAGGCAAAAACAATGTCAAAATGGCAGGGGTGAAAATGAGACTAGCATTTGGGATAATCACGCTTGCTTCTCGGGGTTCTCCTCTTTTAAGGATAACTGTTTCTGTGAGGAAAGTGAGGTGACCCAGAAACTGGCAGCCTAGCAGAGGACTGAACAAAAAGATATGTAGAAGCCTAGGAAACTTAGGGCTTGAGCAGCACCCCTTGGCACCTGAAGAGCATCTTTAAAAGTTGGCTCCCACCTGTCCCAAAGCAAGCAGACTTTTACACCATTATAATACTCTGTTCCAGGTGTGACCCATTTTTAATCTCTGAAGTTCTCAACCAGTCATGAGCTAATTCTCTAAAAATGTCACTGTAAGTCCACATACAATTATATTTCTCTGCAAAGAGAAAGGAAGGTTGCCTGAGACCACTGGTCCCCACTAAACAAGCAGGGTCTTGGCCAAAATCTTTGAAAGTTTGTGACATCAATAAATTCCCTATTAAAGGATAATTCACATCCTTTAGATTTTTCTGTATATTATATTCTGAATGCCATCTTCTCCTCTCCTTTCCCCCTGCCCTGGCTGGGTCCTTATCACTTTTGCCATAAACTCCCAGTGGGCTCCCTGCCTCCAATCCAAACACAACTGACCATACATCTTCGTGAAACATTTGCTTTTGTTGGATCCAAAAAGACTTCAGTGGCTTTCTATTGCATATAGGACAAGCCTAGATTCAGTAATATTTTCCAAACATCTCCCCTACTTCCTCTGACATGAATCCTACCTTCAACCCAACTGAATTACTTATTGCTACACAAATATGCCTAGACTCTTCCAACTTTCCCAACTTTTTCCTGCCCTATGCCAGCACATTCCTCCACCCTCCCACCCCCGCTTCTCAGTCCTCACCACCAATGGGAGATCACTCCTCCTTTAAAGATGGGCTGGTCACCTGAACACAAGACAGCTCCTCTGCAATTATACCTTTGATTATCTGGACTCCTTGTGCCACATATAATCATCCTGTATTGTTAATTGCCTTTATATGTCTATAATTTGCTTCCACCTGTGGATATGACAGCACTGTGCGATATTCTTCTCACAGAAGAGGCATTTGATATTCTATTACACACTTTACAAGAGCTATAAAGATAATTTTGTCATTAAAATGTTTTATTATTTTCAGTGAACATTTAGGGCCATTGAGATGGTAGAAGAAAAGGAGATGGAAGGATTTCTTTTCTAAAGCTATTTGTCCTTCCTATGTACATTATATAACCTCTGATTATTTCCAGTGTTAAAGAAATAGTCCCTCTGGACCTTTTATAATGATTCAAACACTGAAATGATTCACCAGTTCACAAGGAACTGGTGTGACCCATTTTTAAAAAAAGAATAAAATGAGAGAAAAACCAAATATTGGCTCATTTGAGGGGAAAAATAAACTGTCTGCCCTTCTATTTTTTAAAATATTTTTAAAGAACTGAAAATGCACCACAAAATGCAAGAGTTTGCTTTTGTACTTTTGGAATCAAGTAGCGACATGAAAGTAAACAACTAAATTTCAGGGAAGAAATTTGCCAAGTCTCATGGGACAAAAATTAAGTATTTACCTTTGCATGAAACACATTTTTGATGTCTCATCGGGGTATAAACATCATCTCTGGATTCTCTACTTTCCACCCGTCTCTTGTCGGGCAGGGGAAGTCACAGAGCTGCAGCTGACATCACTCACCTGGGCATTCCTCTTGAGAAGGAAAGACTCAGGAGTTTAGTTTCGACCACGGGGATCCTTAGGAAGCAGGTAGGGCTTTTTTTTTTTTTTTGCCTGACTTTATACTTTAGCATCTCTCACTGACTGACGACCTGACCAGAATGTTTGCTCCCCAGATTCTCATAGGGCTCTAGAGCTTACCTCCTCCTCTGTCTTCAACAATTACTCCCTCTTTACCCACTGAACTAGTTTTCTCTTGCTACATAACAAATTACCACAAACTTGGTGGCTTAAAACAACATAAATTTATTATCCCATGTCGGTCTGGCATAGGTATGGGATAGCTGCTCAAGGTCTCACCAGGATGGAATCAAGGTGTTGGCCAGGGCTGGAATCTTACTTGAGGCTTAGAATTCTCTTCCAAGCTCACTGCTTGTTTAATTCACTTGCAGCTCCTAGAGGCCACATGTTGTTCCCTGCCATGTGGTTCTCTCTACAGCATGGCAGATTGCTTCTTCAAGGCCAATAGGAAAGCCTCTCTTCTGCTTGGAATCACTCTGACTTCTGGGAAGGCCTGCACCCTTTTAAAGACTTCACCTGCTTATTTCAGGCCCAGGATAATCTCCCTTTTTAATTAACTCAAAGTCAACTGATTAGGGACCTTGATTATACCTACAAAACCCCTTTTACTATATAAAGTAACATAGTCACAGGTGTGAAATTAGATCTTCACAAATCCTTTTCACTCTCATGGGGAAAGAATTCTACAGGGGGTGGAGATTATCTTAGAATTCCACCCATTACATCTACCCCCTCAGGTTCTTGGTCCATGGGGTTCAGTCTTTCACTTAACAGTTTGCCAGAATAAGTCCCAGATAAATCACTTTGTCATTCCTGAGCCCTTCTCTTGATGTGGACTCCTGGCTCTCCTCTCTGGGTCTCTATCCCCAGATCCTCTGTCAATGCCCCCTCCCCAGCGTACCTGATGAATTAGTGCAAGTGTCTCCTCCTTTGTAACTCCCCCCCCCCCCGCCTTATTTATTCTCTGTCCTCCTGTGCCAAGCAAAATTAGCTCTCTGGGCTCCCTAACACCCTGTATGAGCCTTTGTGTCAGCAGTCATCTGTTTTACTATCACCTTAGCACAGCTGCCTCTCCTCTAGGCTCATGTCTCTTTAGGGAAAGGATCTGTCATGTCCATTTCTGTCATCTCAGAGCAAAGATGCAGTAAAAGGCACATGCTAGGGGTTCAATAAAAGTTGGATGAATGAATGGAAAGCCCAACAGCAGTCCAGCAGAAAGTATGTGGGGACAAAGGGAATGTTGTCAACTGGCTCAGAGCATGGAGGTGTGAAGAGAGCAGTGGAGGGCAGTGAGTAGTACCTGGTGCTTCATGCATGAAGCTCATAGATAGTGTCCAGCTTTGGTTTTGAGACATCTTAACCATATGACTATGTTCTCCATTTATCCCTGCTAGCTAAGTTTTTCTTAGACATATGACATAGGACATGCCCTTATAGTTCTTTTCTCAGGAATTTTCCAAAACCACATTTTCCTGTAATGCACTGAAGAGTTGATACTCATGAGTGATGTCCTACATTGAAAGGAAGAGAAGCAGTCACTTGGGAATAGTAAACTGTTTTCAATTACAATCCTAAAGCTCACCTTACAGAGTTTATACTCATGTATCTTTTTAAAAAATAAATTTTAAAAACCTGAATATTATGCCGAGAATCTTCTCCTAAAAGAGACTCAGAGGCATTGCCATGTCACTGAGAATGTCATGGCTTCTGAGGATTCTCTTACAAGACTTTCTACGAGTGAGAACTCCAATCACCTTCAATGTACTTTTCTTTCTTCAAAAAAGACAAATTTAACTATGGAAGTAGTACTTGGAAAATATAAATAAAATAAGGATTCCCCATAAACTCGCCACCCCCTGAAAGCCACGAAAGCCACTGTTAACATGATTTGGTTTGGAAAAATGTAGGGAGAGAGTTTTACTCCTGGAAAGGACTACTGTCTCTCTTCTACACTTCGCTGCAAACATCAGCCTAAGAGATGCTGGGTGGAGAAGAAGCACAAGTCATGTAAAGGTGACTTTATTTGGCAAAATTTACTTCCTGGCTAGCACCTAAAGGGAGATGAACAGAGAGAAAGGGATGGTTTCCACAACACCCCCAAGACAAGGAATGCACTATGCAAATCCAGCACCAGGGAGAGCGCCAAGTGGGAACTTCAACTCAACATTTATAGAGCCATCAATGTCTCCCAACCCAGAAAAACAGCAAAAATGTTAATTTTTTTTAAATCACTAAGTAAATACAATGTCAATACTTAAACAAAGTTGCCCTTATAGCACACTTAAGGTTTCTAATGACTTCTTCCTGCCCCATCTCATATTTTTTCTCCCTGGCCTTATATTCTGGACTTTTCTGCTGCAATTGATGAGCTCAGAAGCACCAAAAACACTACCACCACTATCATCATCACCTCTCTCACCGCATCTTTTTCATTTGAACACCCCCTGCATCCTGCACCCTGCCCTTTCATTTGCACTTGCTGCTTTGCAGGATCCATGCACTCCCTGTGACCCTGGGCCCTATGTATTCACAGCCTGGGATCTTCAGGCTCCTAAGGGACATTTCCCGTTATTGACTTACCAACAAGTCGAAGTTGAATTCATCATCATGTCTCTCTTCAAATTGGCCTCTCTCTCCCCCTCTCACTGCTTCCTGCCATCTAACCAAATTCACTTGTTGGTTTCTTTTTAAAAAATTTTTAATGTTTATTTTTGAGAAAGAGAGAGGAGGAGGAGGAGAGAGAGAGAGAGAGAGGGCACCAGCATAAGCGGGGGAGGGGCAGAGAGAGGGGGGAGGACAGAGGATCTAAAGTGGGCTCTGTGCTGACAGCAACAAGCCCGATGTGGGGCTTGAACCTACAAACTGTGAGATCATGACCTGAGCAGAAGTCAGAGGCTTAACCAGCTGAGCCACCCAGGTGCCCCCACTTGTCAGTCTCTTAGGGAGGGCCCTCTCTTCAGTCATTGCCCATTCCCTATGCACTCAAGACCGCTGGTTTTCACCTCCTTATCTTTGCTCAGACTGTTTCCATCACCAAGAGGCAGAGGTTTCAAAATCTGCATTGACACTTCAGAAACTCCAACTATACTTGGTACCTCCAAGCACTCCATGTGTTTAGGGTGGGCTATGTGTCTACGTCATTTATGTTCTTATTAGTAATGACATTAATGATTACTACTTATGTAAGGGCTATTCTATGCCAGGACACACATCTTTTTTTAAAAAGGCATAGGTAGAAAGAGAACAAAAGTAGCTCAGAATACTAAGGGGCTATGATTGGAGGGGTGTCAAGAAATAGCCCCCCCAATCCCCCAAATTCCTTCCTTGCCCAGTCTGTCATGCCTAAATCCTCTAATAGGAGTACAATAATAGGAGTACATGTCATTGAGGAGTTAAAATCTTCACCCTTACCTCCTTCAGCACTCTCCCAACCCCTTCCCATCCCACCCTTCTGTTCAGTGCAAAGACTTATGGGAGCAGCAACATTCTAAGCTGTTAACAGCTAAAGCCTTCATAGAGGATTCTGTCCCACAGTGACAGTTGGCTGAAGACAGTGAAAGAGAGAGGTCCTTCAGGAATGGGTTGGGAGTGAGAATGGAAGGGGAAAGGAAAGAACCAGCTTTATAAGAGGTATATCCCAGATTTAGGCTCCACCCAGCCTACTGACAGAGTATGTTTTACTGTGTTTAGAGCCTTGCCCTTCCTGAGCCATTCCTGCATGCCTTCAAGAGAGTCCACTGACTCAGCCCTGCAGGGGACCCAGAGATGAATCAGACATGGATCCTGCACTTGAGGAGCTTACTGTCTAGTGGTAGAAAGTGAAAAGTACCATAGCAAAGACAATTCAAGGGGGCATGGGGCTTCAAAAGAGAGAAAGATACAGGCTGTACATCAAGGAAGGCCTGCCAAGGGAGGTCGCATTTGAGCTGGACTTAGGAAGGTGACGGGGAATTTTCCACAGGCAGAGATTGGAGGTGGTGCTACTTATGGTGATGGACACCTTCAGTCCAACACTGTGATGTGCAGGGGCAGGGGTAGCTGGAGAAAGTTGAGAAAAAGCCAAAGGATACTCTAGGTGTGTTTTCTAGTAAGAGGACACCAAGGATGACACTTTGCCTGCTTTAACATTTTGCCCAATGTTGCCCAGATGAAAACAGGTCATAATTTATAAGGCATGATGGCTAAAAGTTGAGAACATAAGGTTGGAATGACAAGTGCTCTCTGAGGGTGGTGGTGAGGAGGACCCTCAACCCCATTATTCTATGAGTCTGTGTTTGGAGGGGGAGCGAATGATACACCTCTGGGCCTAGGTAAGTTCTCTCCATGAATGCCCTCAAGTGAGCAGTGAGGCTTCACAGTAGAACGGGAGATGGGACACCAAAGAGTGAATATACTGAGGCCTGTTCACTTGAATTTGCAAGAGTATCAGGTTGGTATTTAGTTCATGTCTGCCAGCAGAAACAGTATAGGCACATGTTTTGAAGACTCTGTAGGCAGAAATCAAAGAAGAGGACTGCAGCTGACATGGGTGGGGAGAAGTTGGTAATAAACTGCTTGATGAGAACAACAAAATGGCCAAGAAGGGGCAACTGAATGATAATTTAAAGACAAAAGGGGAAACTTATTTAAGAAGTCCACACTTTACGTATTTAATCCAGTTCTTTTTCCCTTTGTTGCCATTTTAGAATTGTAGCTCTACCATTTTGTAGAGGTTACAGAGGGAATCTTGCGAAAGCGTTTCCTTGACAGAGAAACCAATACCCAAATATTACACCTTTTAAAATGTTTGTACAACTTCCAAGAACAATTTTTAATCTTTGGTGGCATCACCCCCTTGGGACTTTTGTTTTTAAGCCCAAACATAGCTAGTACTTAACCAGGATTCTATTCATTCCCAGTGAGCTGAATTTAGTCAGCAGTGACCCCAGCCCTGGAGAGACAAAGCAACCCAGTAATACTGTATGGATGAAAAGCTGGCAGATAAATCAGGTCTAGTCAATCAAAGGATGAAGAGTACAAGACTCAGGCCTGAGAGTGTAGTAGCTTGCCTTGGATGGCAGCATTAAAAAAAAAAAAAAAAAAAAAAAAAAAAGGAAGGTAGGCATGGTGGGTTAGCCAGAGTAGGGTCAGCATGCAGACCTGTGGTCCCTGATTCTAAGAATCTTCTGGAGGAAGGAGGGGACATTCATTCTCTGCTTGACCTTTTATACACCTAGCTGGGCAGGGGAGCCTTGGCCTTGGAGGTATAGCCCCCTGCATCCAGAATGAGGTGAATTCTGCCTCTGGTCAACCAGGATTATTATAAAGCCTAAATTGACCTAATTTGGAAAGCAAGCTTTGTGCCCTCTAAGTTTTATGCTCAGTGTCTGCTATTGTTGGGCAAGAACTTCCATAAAATAGTGCAAATCATCTCAGTATCATCAGAGAGGGGGAGGCAAATAACAAGGGGCAACATGGACAAGTCAATAACTTGGGCTCAGGACTGGCAATATGGTCAGTGTGATAACTTGTCTTTGGGGATTGTCCCACATCATTTCTTTCAGCCTCCAAACTCTTCCTAACCTCTGCCTCCTATGAGTTGCCTTAAAAGTCTAGCTTTTCTATGCTGTTCCCAGCTCAAGCAAAATGCCCCTGTAACCCTTACTCTGGTAGGTCCCTTGAGATCTGATTTCTCTCTAAGAGCTTCTCCACTCCCTGGTTTGATTGCATTATCTCACCTGGGAAGGTAGTTTCCTTTTTTAGCTTTCTGTTCATTTCTCTTCACCTCTTTCTCCTTCCTGCTGTTTCTCTGATCGCACTTTGCTGGCCTTCTATCATATTGGTGTCAATTTGTCACCTACTATTGTTTTCTGTTTTTGGGGGTGATGATTTTCTGAAGGGTAATGTTCTTGTTGTTACACTTTTAAACAAAAAACAATAGTTTCATCAAAAGGGATCCTCAATCATTTGATACAGTAAAAAGGCACCAAAGATGGATGCAATTTGGGGAAAACGTTCTTCCTTGTAGGAGGGAAAAGCAGTAGGAGCTGGTTCCCAGTGTAGGGATAGACAAGGAGCTGATGGTGGTACTGCTTAGACTCTGCAGGAGGCACAGGAGGTCTAGAGCTCCAAAACATGGCAGCCATGGTGGAGCAGGTGCTTTAGGGTTTTATTTTTAAAAGTCTCTGCCCTATTGGCAGAGTGAAACTGACCCCTTAATGTTGTCACATGTGACTCAAACCTCTTTCTAGTGCACTTGATCATTTTCTCCAGAGATGATTTCCTATGAAAAGAGCTGAAAAGTGCCTAAGTGATTTCTAGAGAGTCTTAGCTCTCAAAGACAAGCTAATAGGCTGTAGACCTTCTTGTTGTGGTTTGGTGTACAAGCATAGAACACTCAGTAATTTATGTAGAAAAATGTTGGAAGACTCCAAAGAAGCCTAGACAAAGAGGGAATCAGGTGAATCGAGATCATGGAGTTGCTTTTTAAGGACCCTTTAGGGGTTACTTTCCTCTCAAAATGCTCTATGAATTTCTATGAAGAAATGGGTATGAAGAGTTTTACTCAAACTGGGCTCAAGACTCCTGTGGCTCAGGATTCTCAGGCTGACAAACTGGAATAGTGTCTGTGGTGACATGGTCTGTCTCGCGTCATCGGAAGCTCTTCCACCCTCCCTGCTGCTCAGTTTGGCTCTGCATTCTACTGCCTTCACACAGAAGCAGCTGCATAAATGAAGGCCCTCCCATCTCCATTTCTGTCCAGTGAAATTCTACCTCTCCTCTGGCCCAGCTTAAATGTCACCTCCTCTGTAGAACCTTCCATGAGTGTCCTGTTGGAAGTCAACATTTCCTTCTCTGGGCTCAACAACCATTTGGTTGGGAACTCCCCTAGACTCTTAAAACCTGGACAGCATATTAGTGGAGGTCTTTTCTTCCCCCACTAGGCCGTAAACTACAAATGAAGATATTGAGCCCCAATGTGATGCTAAGGCCAGAAAGGTGGCTTTATTTTTTCAGCCATTAAATTCCTAAAAAGGGGCTTCTCATTGCTCTCTCTCTGTGGGGAAGTGCCTAAAAGGGCTCCTCATGGCCTTGTCTTTGCAAGAGCATAGTCAAGTCTACAGAAGTATTTGAGCAGCTGTGGCAAGGCAATCCTGACCACATGGCCCATCTTTTTCATTCTCCAGCTGATTTGATCAAAGGCCACTTTGGGAACAGCTCTGTCCTAAGAGCCACTAAGAGCTGTGGGGGCAGGAGTAGGGAGGAAAGACAAATGTCAGAATTCTTGATGATCCTTTGTAGCAACTGGCCAACTGGGGGATGAGAATGGGTGACAGAGCCTTTCACCTTTAGGGTCAACAGCATGCCAGGCTACAGGGCCAGGAGGCCAGAACATCTGTCAGCTGGGCAGCAGCTCCTATGAATGAATTGCCTTTGTCTTGTTGGGGGCAGGGATGAATGTGTGTTTATTTGCTCAACAGAAAGCCATGTAAACCAGGGATCAAAAGGAAGCCCTGGTGATGGTAAGAAGCCCAGTTACCATCAGACAGAAAATTCCACCAGCAATAGAAAGGAGTACTTGGGGGGCTCAGGAGGAAGAGTCCTCTGTTTTGGTAGAAGTCCCCTTGCCTCTTTATGAAGCGTTCAGAGGCAGAGGATTGAAGGAGTCAGAAAGTACCCTTGCTGGCTCCAAGAAATCCACACAGATGGAGCTGGCCAGTGGGGGCCTGGCCCAGCCAGCTTCTTTCCCAGCTTCCCACAAGCCATGTGAGCAAGTTTACATTTGCAGTCAGCTCAGGACTTGTTTTCTAATTTGAAGAAAAATAGTAATCCATTATCCTAGGGGTGATTCTTTGCCCCCAACCCAGTTCCTTTTTCTCACTTTACCTAGTCCTGTTGGCTTTTCCTCAGCAACAACTAAAGTGGGACAATGATCATTAGCATTTGAGCAATTTTTTAGACAACAAACTAGCAATGCTAAGAGTTACTGAGAAAGCAAGGGTTCAGGGTTTCAGAAGCAAAGGATGCACAATATAGGCATGGAAGGAAATGTTCTGGACCACTGTTTAATAAAAGAATCCCTTAAATTCCATCATAATAAAGGCAAATCTGGAAGAGTCCTTAGAAGCCATCTATTCCATTTTTCCCCCCTCTCTATGCAACTGTTTTCTTTCTATGATAATAAAGTAAAGTGAACAGTAGTTAGGGATGAGATACTTAGTGCCAGGAGCTGAGCCAGGGTGAGAAGCCAAGTCTTCCTGATTCCCACATGATCTTTCTACAAAGATAGAATGTTTCTGGATTCTTTTATGTTAAATAATACACATCAACTTTTAAAAACACAAGCTCATGACACATCTCTAACTAAATATCTTACCATAGCATGCACTATGAAGTAGTTATACCATTACTATTAATCATCACCCAAGGGCATAAATGGTAGTAAGATGTCAATATAACAATTGAAACAATTTCTTATACTTAATTTTTCATGGCATGGGCTCCGTAAAAGTTTGAATTATTCTATTGGCTCTAAAAATGATAAATAAGTCAAAAATATAGAATAACTTAAATGGCATTTGGGCATTAAATATCAGCTTATAGTCAGTGAACAGATAACCTTATACCATCACCTGGGGCTTCACCCAAATCAGTAGAGGGCCATTTAATTTTATGCTACCCCAAAGAGTAGCTGCATCCCAGCTGGTGGGTCCTCCCTGGCTCTTACTGCAATTCTCCTTTCCAGTCTTTCTTTGCTCTCTGATGTCAATTCTGTGACTAGGGGCAGAGATCTGGGTTTAGAAGATCCTTTCTCTGCCTCTAACTCATTCTTCAAATTTCTTCTCTGTGAAACTTTCCTAGGTCCTCCATCCATTCCTCAGAATGGCCCAAATCCTGCACCCTCACCCCCATTGTCATGCTCCTACGGCACCCTGTCCATAATGTCCCTTACAGCCCCAGCATAAGGTGACTCTACTAGGTCTCCACCAGCCCTAGAGGTGTTCTTGTTTATAATTCCTGACCTTTAAGCCTCAAAGGCAACTGTGAAAATGTAAATGCTAGTTGGTAGAACTGGGATTCCCACAAGGTCTGTTTCACTAAAAAGAAGATAACACTCCTGGGGTTGGCACTAAACAGGGAGGAGAGCGAGGGAGCTGGCAGAGAAGGAATCTGCAGGAAAGCCTTGTTGAAATTGTGGAGGTTGAGGTAGACTATGAGAGCCTGGGCCTTGGAGCTGACCCCTGGGTCATTGGAAAAGAAGCCCCTCTAGGAGGGAACTGAGGAGGGGCTGCAGCAGCAGTTCTGAGTGATACAATCAAGAAGGCATTAAACACTGAAGCAACAGCCATTATTATAGAGAAGAAAATGGCTTTCTATTCCCATGTACCACCCTCTAGGCCTAGCTGCTATTTGGCTTGCAACTTGCCTGCTGGGAAAGAGGAGGTTGCCATTGATCCTGAGCCAGGGGCAAGTTAGAGATGGGAGAGGGACACCTGGGGGTTTGGAGACTGGGCCTCTTGTCTTGGCTCTACTGCTAGTTGTTTTTGTGGCTTTGGGCAAATCTGCTCCCTCTGATAGGGCCTCAGAATAATCCAGATTAGATGACAAAAATAATTCTAAAACTCCTTCCAGGCCTAAAGGTCTGAGATCTCAAGCGCTACATGAGCTTGATTTCCACCACAAACCTGTTCATTGGTGTCTCTGTTTAAGGTGGGCTTCCAAGGAAATAATTCACAATTCATCTGACACCCTGGCTTGAGGGTGTGAGTCCTAACCAGGGAGACCAACCAGAAATGTCTTTTCTTGGGTGCTCAAAATAATTTGTTTTCTAAAACTGTATTTTGGAGATATATAAACATTAGTTTCAGAAAAATTATTCCCAATAATTTATTTCACAAACAGGAACATGAAAAATAAATGGCAGTGGTGACAGAGGGAGGACTCATGAGGAACAGCATTATTTTCTTTTGCTAAGTAAAGACATGGAGGGAAAAACCAAACTCTGATCTACTGTCGTTGTTTCATGTTCAGCATAGACCATTTTAATACCAAAAAAAAGTGAAGAGGATATAATCTCAGCATAAAGGGCAGTCCTTTACATTGAATGCAGCTTTAAAAAAAAAAAGGAACCTCATTTCAGTGAGAAGTTTCCTATGGAAAGACACTGGTCCATGGACTGGCCCTGAGGATCATCAGTCTAGAGGTGATAGTGCCATGTGATGAAGGTCAGTGGATCCACATTACTGCTTGTTCTTTTAAGTGTCTAGCCCACACTATAAAGAATTGACTGTGAAGGTCTCCATTCCTGTTACCCTGTGTGTGTGCCATCTTGATTTAGGAGAGGGGTACTCATGAAAGCATGTCAAATCTACAGCCATTCTTTTCTATTTCAAATCCTCCAATCTCAGAGGAAGAATGTATTTTACTTCTCCTCAGACTCGTTCTCTCAAGGCCCTTTCTACCACAACCCCTCCCCAGATGTTTGCTGCTAAAATGAACTCCCAACACCTGCCCCCTCCCCCAGCCGCAGTCTGACAAAGATGCCACCCCACCCCCCACCCCCAACCTGTTATCCCCTATTGCTCTGGAAATGTGTAGTCTTTGCCCTGCTGCCTCCCACCCTCCCAAGCCCTTCTTACCTCTCTTCTACCTGGCTTCTATTCTCACCTCTCAGGAGACAATGGAAAAATCGAGAAGCAACTTCCTGAAACCTAGGGGCCTTTCCTTTGTTGTCCTCAAACTCAATCTGTCTGCAATCTTTAAAATGCTCCCACACACCTTGAAACATCCTTCTGCTTGCCTTGGTCAGCCTGGCCATATTTTCCTGAGCCACTTCTCTCTTTTCTCACTCTTCTCTGCACTCCCCAAACTCCCCTAATGCCAGAGCTTTGTGACCTGTGATAGGGCCATCTTTCTTTCCCCAAACAGACCTGACCTGTTGGCCCCTCAGTCTTCTCAGGAAATGTGAAGAAGTTGACTGCCTCAGTCAAGTCCAGTGGGATGGAGGAAGGAAGCATCCATGAGTTTGGATTTTTTTCCATTTTTATTCCAGTCTCTCACTTAACTCTAGCGGTCTATACCCAACATCAATGCCTTCCTGAGAGCCTCCTAGGTGTGAAGTACTCTGGTGTGCTTTTGAGGACAAGGATGTTAACATTAATACTCTATGGTCTTTGCCTTTATAGGGTTCCCCAGCTCATGGGGTGATAGTGGGGGATTGGTGTTTTGGTTTACCTGGAGGCAAGGCAATTTGGTAGAAACTCCACGAGAGAGGGGCAGTAGGTTAGGGGAGTATAAATGCAAAGGAAGATCTCTGGTGGGAACTGAGAGGAAAACTGGCCAGGGTAAAGCTAGTCTGGACTCCTGCTTAATGCTTTGGTCAACGTTTCACTTGTCCTTCTGAATCACCCTGGCATTATCAACAAAGAATAATACATGATCCTTCTGGGAGTAAAAAGCATTTAGTAACGCTTCACAAAAAAATCTTTTGTAAATATTGTGTCCTACCTCAAAATTATTATTTTTTTTAAGAAAAGAACATTGTTAATTCACTGCAAGCCCACTCAGCCACTGAAGAATTTAGAATATTTGGCTAGAGAGCTCTGTAATAAACAAGTGGTTCAATTATTCTAGTTTCATTATACAATGTATCAGACATTCTTTGGCATCAAGGAATTAAAGCACATTTTCTCTGGCAAATGGCAATAATTTTTGAAGACCTATCCTACACAAGTGGTTCTTGACTAAATGTAGTTCCATTAAAAAATAAGGGTTTTCACATGATTTAACCTCTTATAGTCTAGTCTCATTGGGCTCATTCAAGGGTGGGGGCAGGAGCTCAGACTTGCTAATTTTCTGTTTAAAATAATTTGGGCAAATTCTGCAGTGGACACCATTTGGCACCAGGCATTGAACCCCTAAGGCTTGTTCCCCACAACTCAGCAGATCATCAGGGCCCCTTTCCCTGTGTTACCAGTGTTCCTCCCTCAGGTAGACCTTTCGTGGAGCACCGAACCCCAGCTCTCCTGGCAAGCCCCTCAATGCTGGGCAGAGAAGCAGAGCGCCTGGTCCTTGGGGACTGGGCCTGTGGCCACTAAAGGGCCCCTATCAGAGAAAAGGGCTTCTCCTGAGGAGACAGCTGCTCTCCACCCATGTTGAAGGACCCCAGTCCCCCTCCCAATGTAAATGTATAGGCCCAAGCTCCTTTGTGCAATTTAGAAAAAGGTGTCCCATCTGGATGGATATAACACTTGGCAAGGAAGCAGGGGCTGGATTTCACTCACACTTGACTCCTGTGCGTGTGTCCCCAAGTAAAGGGAGGTCTCCCCGTGGCTTTTGACATCATTCTCCTTGGACAGCCTCCCTCCAAAGGCAGAAGAAATGGGAAGAGGCCAAGGAATAGGCTACATTTGTGAAAGTCAGATATGATTTGCCAGTCTATGAAAATGCTCAAAGCTTTCAATGGTATTTTTGGGTCTACAAGACTCCTTGCCAGCCTGAGCCATTCCCACTGCTGCTTGGAGGGCTAGGCGAGATGATCTCCCAGATTCTAGCATCATACTAGACAGTATCTACCTTTATAGGCCAGTGATGGTGGCAGAATTACTACCAGTGAGGAGCTAGGGTTGAAAGGTGGGGTTACAAAACTGCTGAACGAAAGTGTGGTCTGTCCAGGGGTGATACATAATCTGGTTGGGGATGATTTCTCTCTTTAAGCATTGCACGGGTTAAGAATGGGGTGATTAAGTCTGTGCAGTTCAGTTGACTGTCCAAAGAGGCCCTCCAGGCCTCCCACCTTTTCCAGTCCTCTCTTACTGCCAAATTTTTTGAAAGAAGAGTCCATACTTGCTATCTCAGTGGCTCCCCTGCCCACCATCTGACTGGATCTGATTGATGGAGAGCACCACTGTGATCCTTGCTGAAGCTGCTGGCCTTTTCTTGGTTATTTTTGTTGTTGTTGTTTGTTTTATGTTTCACTCATTTGTCAGTGTCAAGTGTTCCAAGCTAATGGTTTCTCTTTCCTGTTTTTACACTGTCCTCCTTTGGACTCCAGTTAAATGGCTCTCTCCCGGTTTTCATTCTACTCTGGCGGCATCTATTCTGCTTCTTCATCAGTTCCTCAGCCGAGGGTATCCCTCAGGGCTCCAGCCTAAGCTTTTGACCCTGATCTCTACCCTCTATGTGGGAGATTTGATGTGTCCTGGAGTTTCCAATGTAATGGCCATTCAACTAACTGACCCCCAGATTCGTATCTTCTGGTCCTGATCTATTTCCAGATCTCCATGCCCACATTTCAAACTGCAGGCTGCACTGCTGCCCGTCCCGCCAGCCCCTTGACATGTTCAAAGCCATTTTCTACCTTCTATTTTGCTTCTCCTTTTGGCTTCTCTAGAGAAACATTCTGTAGTGCAAAGGGCAAGGACTTTGGGTCACGCCCCTAGATTAGAATCCTGGTTCTACACTTTTCTGTGTAGTCTTTGAAGCAAGATCCTTTTTTCTCTTGTTCCATGGATGCTACCAATGGTCATTCTGTAATAAGTACTTGTTAAATGTTGGTCCTTTTGCCCATTTCTTGTTATCATGAACTTGTCCCTCTAAAGTGGGCTTGCCTCATTCCCAGGTGATTCCTGGTAACCTGCACAGGAACCTCAAGTCAGGTAGAAACTGAGGAGTTAGAGGAATGTGGCTTAGCCAGGGGACCAGCCAGGGAAGACGGCATTCAGGAGCTGGTTTTACAATTGTTCAGTTAATGTAATTACTTTCTTTTTCCCTATACCTTCCCAAATCCATGTCAATTCTTCCAAACCATCTCTCACATTGGTCCCCTCCTTTCTACCTTGAGGGGAAATTATCTGGGTCCATGGCCAGTCTCTCTGCCTTTAGGTTCTTCCCATTCCAATCCACCTTTCCCATTGCCACTGCCTGAAACACAGCTCTGATCGTATGAATTCCTTGTTAAAAACTTTCAGTGTCCTCACCCGATTCCATATATTAACTTTCAAGGTTTTTATAATCTGCCTCTCAACCTAGTTTTCTGCCAAATTTAGGCTGGCCCAATCACAAGGCATGCTGGGACCAAACTTACAGATACTCTAGGGGCAAGGGAAGGGAAGGGAAGGGTAACTAGTGTTCCACCCACTGGTGTTCAATCTAAAGGTTGGGCACAATGCTGTGGGGCCCTGGTGATGTTCAAAGTGAAGTGGCTGTTTCACCTGCACCTAGGTGCTGTGCTCTAGCCCTCAGGGCAAGAAGCATGGCAAGTCTTAGGCAGAGGATCCAAGCCTCTGCCCAGGCTAAGCAGTTTTAGAAGTCAAGGCACTACTAGAGGACCAGTTAGAAATCCAGACAGTCTCAGGAAATGGAGGCAAAATTCTAATGCCTAGATGCAGAGCAATGTGACAGGGAAGTGGGGAGGAAAAAAAAAAAAAAACAATGCTATGATCCTGGGCTTAAGGCATCAATATTAACTCTGTACTCTGAA
Source organism: Panthera onca (assembly GCF_046562875.1). NCBI lineage: Eukaryota > Metazoa > Chordata > Mammalia > Carnivora > Felidae > Panthera > Panthera onca. The sequence continues at coordinate 52,767,815 of NC_138344.1, forward strand.
GGCAGAACCTCAGCTGTTTATCTTCTGCTTCTTGGCTTTAGGTAAGAATCTTGCAAATATTGCTTGCTTAATTGGTTTTAACACACCTCACTAGCTCACCTCATTCTGTAGAAGGTGCCAGGTCCTTTGAAAGTTCTCTACAGCATCTGGCCATTGGAATTCTCACAGCCAAGACAGAAGACAGATGGGTAGTGTTTTGGTCATAAATCTCCATCTTAGCACTGAGCAAGATGTTTACCTACTGGATGAAAACTTTTTTCAAACTCTCCTGGAGATTTAGGAATAAGGAACTCCTATCATTGTCCTTTGGCTGACAGGCATTATTTTTCCACTTTGAAGAACTGAAGCTTTCTCCAGTTCAGAAACATGAAATGAATAGTCTACCATGTGTTGGGAATGTAATGGCCTACAACCATCTCAGTCCCTTGACCAGGCCTAGCAAGTATCCCATGAATCCCATTCTGGACTTAATTCGTTTTATTATTAACAGCTAACATTTACTGAGTGCTTACTATGTGCCAGGCACAGTGCAAAGGTAAACATATTGCCTCCTTCCCAGGTGGCTCCTGGGAAACTGAGTAGGAATGTGAAGAAAAGAGAAACTCTGAAGAGTTAGGGGAGAGCAGGCCCAGGCAGGCTGGGACCAGCCAAGGAAGACAGCTTTCAAAAGATGGTTTTGTGACTCAACTTCAATTTCACACCTGCTGTCTGCCTGCCACTCACCCACTAGTGGGCCTGAAGTTCACTGGTGGGGAAGGGGCATGGTGGAGGGATGTGGCAGTTGTTCATGCTTGACACTCACCAGCTTCTTCTGGGTCTGACAGTATGAGTGTGTGTAGGACATTGGAGCACTGGAAGAGAGCCTCCCCTAACTCCTTCAGTCCCCTGAGGTTCAATGCAAATATTCCTACAATGGGAGAAGGTCTCATTCTTTGATTCACTGGTAAAAGGCTTAAAATACAAATAGCTCTAGAGAAGGTAACAGGGTTGCCTCCCACTTGTAAGAAGAGATGAATGCCTCAGAAAAGTTTTCTGGCAATGGCTGGGGAAAGAATGACCCAAAATCTCCTGAGGCGAGTGGGGAGAAAAGAGGGCAGCTGAGAGTTTTGAGAGCAAATGTGCCCTCAGAGCATTGAAGAAGGTCCCAAAGTACCCACCCAGCTAGAGACAGGACAGTGGTTTATATCTTCTTCTTGGAAGATGGAAGAAGCCAAGATCTTGGCTTGGAAGAAGCAAAGAAAGATGACAAGCAGAGCCAAGTTCACATCCTTGTTGATGAGAGAATGACTCTTGGAAAATGAAGCTTGGATAGGAGTCAGGTACAGGGGCACCTGGGAGAGCTGCTCCATGCCCTTAACCATCCCCAAGAACTGCACAAGCAATGGTGTGGTCACCTACTCATCCAAGGGCCCTCTTTTCCCAAATTCATGATTTGAGAAGGAATTCTTTTAAAATGTTTTTGGAAATGTGTATGAAGTCTAACAAGGCACTTGAAATACAGACACATGTATATTTAATAAAGCAAAAAACAAATTACCTTCTTTGAATAAAACACCAGGAAAGTGGGACTGTCCCAGATAATTTCAGCATGTCTGGTTGTGAAAAATCTGTATCCCATATCCCCTCCTTCCATGAAAAATGTAACCAAAAACTCTAGTTCTATATTCTATAGCAGTAAACTCATTTCAGAACAACCCCTCCAGCTTAGCACACCTTCCATTTCTCTTGGCAGTACAAGAAGGAAGCTGGAATACAAGTGTGTGTGTGTGTGTGTGTGTGTGTGTGTGTGTGTGTGTGTGTTGGGGGGGGTGGCTGTCATGCACCATATTTCAGATCCTTTTGTTGTATTAAAAGCTGGCAAAACAGTCTGAAAGATAGCAAGACCTTCTCATCAACAGTGGGCAGATCATGCAATAACTAGAGGGACAGATGGGAGGGCAAAGGGCACAGCAACCTCCTATCATGATTTAAACAAATGGTCAGTACCAGAGGTTCACAAAATGGAGGTTGGGTATGTCCCATCAGAGTTGCAAAGCAGAGACCAGGCCTAGAGCAGAGAGGAATAGTCCTGAGTTTAACAGGGAGCGAGCTGTTGGGCCAGGGGTTCATATCAGGGCCTCTGGGGCTTCTGTTTCCAGGGAGTAGAATAGAAGGTGAGGGCAGGGGGTGGAGAATAAAAGCAGAGGAGCAGGCTAAGGGGATAAATGAGCTGTAGGAGCATGTGGGAGAGTGAGGAGGTAGAGCTATAGTGCTCACTAGACAGGCTGATCCAGAGCAAGGAAACAAGGTCCAACATTCCTGGGTACCTAGTGGTAAAGCCTCAGGTGCAAGAGTCCCAAGTTTCAGCAGGGGAATCATAAGGGGTGTGGGATGGTGGAATCTGTGACTTGAATAGCAGCTGTGGAACACTAGGAGTCAGCTCCAGGGCACCAAGGCCCAGATTAGACTCCTGGGGGTGGGCAGTGAGTTGGAACCACACTGGACAGTGGGCAGAGTTGTGGCCGCATGAATAAGAATTCTTGTCTCAAGACATGATTTGTCTGGGAATGGGGCATGACTGACAGCTCAGATAACTCAGTTGTCAGGATCTGAGAAAGACCAGGGAAGGTAGGGGCTGATGACATGAGGCAAAGGGTAAACAGTTTCATTCTTTCAAAAATCACTGCCCAAATACTAAATGCTATAGGCATTTGGCAGCCCAGAGATAGGAAGATGAGTAAGACATGATCCTTACTCTTGAGTGGTTCGTAAATTTTTAGGGGAGATAGGCTGGGGAAAGATAGACTCCAGTGCCTTAAGATGTTATGTCCAATTCATGGTCCTTTTAAATTATTGTACAAAAGCAGCTATTACATTTCACTCCAATAATACTTGTTAGCTTAAGTATATCAAATCTACTCTTCAACAGACTATTTCACTGAGGCATTGAACTTGTCAACATTCCACCTTCAATTCACAGCCCACCTCCCAAGATACATATAAGTTGGAACTTCCTGTTAGTTGTCATTAAACTCATCTGGTGACCTGGACCTGCTTTGTGTTGGACATCAAGAAGGTGGTGCTTCTGTTTCCTTTAATAGCTTTAGCCCTGAATCACTGAAGAGCATCAGGAGTCTATTTAGTATTTCTTTGGGAGTTTTAACTGAATGACTGGGGAAAGGGGCCATTTGAGAGTAGGAAGAAGACCTGGCCAGGGCAGACTCAGGGAAAAGGTGCTTGGGCCAAGGAGAGGAGAAGAGGCCTGGGGGATCTGTGGAGGAACAGAGCTACAGCTGCCTGACAACCTGACAGGAGCCTCACAACATCCTTAAGGAACCGGCACACTGGAAGAAGCCCCAAGTTCAAGTGGGCTTGGTTTTTCCTGGTTGCTTCAAAACAGACCTGTCCAAATTTGCCAGAGAAACATGCCACATCAGGGTTCACCTTGCTTTAGTAGTGCCTCTTGGAAACAGTCATGCTAACCCATTGCATGCCACCTTCTCTCTTGGCCAAAGAGTCTTAATTGTTTTTTCTTTTTTTTTTCTTTTTAATTTTATTTATTTATTTATTTATTTATTTATTTATTTATTTATTTTTCAATATATGAAGTTTATTGTCAAATTGGTTTCCATACAACACCCAGTGCTCATCCCAAAAGATGCCCTCCTCAATACCCATCACCCACCCTCCCCTCCCTCCCACCCCCATCAACCCTCAGTTTGGTTGTTTTTTTTTTAAAGAACATATTTTCCATTACTTTGGGATTAGTCTAGGGAAGGACAGGATGAGTAAGGAAAGAAAGACTGATAACTTTTCTAGCTCATCCAAAAATTCTGTTTTGTTTGGAGTGGGTGTCACTTGGATGTGTTATGAGTGGGAGGAATACATGGTGGAAAGCCCCACTCTTGTCCATGGCACCCAAAGATGGAAATGATAGTAGGGTGAATTGAAAGCTTTTCCTGCTGGAATCATCCTCAGTTGGAGCGGCACCTCCTGTCATCTCTAGAGGACTCCTAAAGGTGTATTCTGAATCTGCCACAGCTTACCTCTCTCAAGATATCATGGGCATGAAGTGTCCACTTCTTGCTTGTACACCAGCCATTGTATCTCCTGTGCATTATCCCTGCCTTTTATTTCCTTCTGGGTGACTTTCATCAACCTTCTACTGATTGCCTGCTCCATGCTTACAAATCAGCAAATCCCCTGCAGAACGAAAACAGTTGGGAAACCCTGAATGGGGAGGAGGTGATGATGTCTGGAGCATACACAATATGAAAATATTTGCTCTGCTTGGGAGGATTCCCTTAGGCTATCAAAAGACTTGGAGGGTATAGACAGAAAAACACACTCTTCTTGAGGCAGATTCCCTTAAGCTATCAAAGGACTGAAGCCTTTACACAGTGGGCTTTGGACACGCCTAGTATTCAGAGCACACAGCCTCAAAATGTGATGTGATGAGTGAAATAAGAATCACTTTGTACTCTGCTGGTTGAAAACTGTGGTTCAGACAGGGGAAAAAAATGCAACAAAACAAGTTCCTGAAGATAGAGCAGTTAGTTTTTTGCTTCTTGGCCTGTACCTTAGCCCACCTCATTTAAAGACGTGTGTCTGTCCTAGGCTTGAGCAATCGGGTACAGAGGAGTGGGGTGGGGGGAGGGTGCTTACCTGCAGATCAGAGGTGGCTGATGTACAGAGGAGGTGACGTACAGGTAGAAAGAGGAAGGACACAGGGATAGATGAACTCACAGGGGGTCAGAAGAGACAGGAGGATGGAGAGTAGTTTGATTTATGAGAATTTTGCTCAGTTTAATTGTACTTTGCTGAAACAACATTGTTGGCTTATAATTGTGTTGCAATTGTGTTGCAATTAGAGATTCTCTCCAATTTTTTTCCTCTGGAGAATTAGAATATTTCAGTTAGTAGGCTTCTGTGAAATTTTTTCAGTGTGAACATCAGCGTATACACCTTGTATACATCACTTCATTAAGTTCAAGAAGACCCTTAGCTTCTATTTGCTTCCACGTTTCCCTCACCACATCATATTCTTCTCTTGTTTCCCATCCCTCTCCCCAGTCTTTTCTTACTCAGTAAACTACTTAACAGATGTGTATAATTAATACCTGTAAGCTGCCAAAGGCAGTGACTAGAAGTAAATTACCAGCTGTGAAGAGGGTCATCTGGGGCCAGACAATGTATGAGAACATCATGGTTCTTTGCCCAAGAAAGGCAGTAAAATTGGAATGTGTGGTGGTGCTTGTTGGGCTGTAATCTTTTGTTAATTATCACACAAATTGTAGTCCAAGAGCTCCCTGCCTTGAATGAATGTCTGGTAACAAAATAAGTTGGACACATGTGCTTGCTCTGGAGTGAGTGGTGGTTGGTGAACTCTTCATTGTGGTCCTTAACATATCAGAGCAAGGTATCTCAAAGGCTTCCTAGAAGAAGGTTGTTGTAACTCCTGGAATGGCAAGCTGGCTTCCAGAGTGTTGGTATGACCACAGCATTGGGAATTTGGTGTGGATGGAAGCCATATTTTCTGTGGCAGGGGTGGAGAGGGAGAGGGCAGGGAGAAGAAGGGGTGTTCCAGCACAAGAGATGGGATAGAGTTATTACAGGTAAATTTTCCTGGATAGTTGGATAAAGCCTATTGCTGGTGACAGGTGTAAGAAGAACAAGTCTTTCCTAAGCACCCAAGTGATACACTATGTCTGGCCTTGCTCTTTAGGAAATTGTTGGAGAACTGGTGGGTGTGCATGTGGATGGGCATATACCCCACAAAATCAGGATGCAATCTGGGTGAGGAGCAAGATGTTTACAGGAATTTTTGTTGAGTAGAGCTGTAACAATGTGCCAAAAGGGGAAGATGAAATGTGATGCCTTAAGGCCTCCCATCAATGCAAGGGAGAGGCGAGGCTATAAGGGGGGGGTGCAGGGGGCATGATCAGGGAAGGCAACTATAACCATGTGTGTCTTGAAGTCTGTTCACCATTGGCTCAGGCCTCTGTGTCTCAAGGTCTTAGCATGCCAGAAGTCCCTGTGGACTACGATGAAGGTTTTTGAATCCAGAGAGGCAATCAGAACAAGGGCAAGTTCGGTTGCCATACCTCTGGCCAGCATGAGCAGCTGTCCTCTGATACAGCAGACCCTCTGCCCCTTTATCTCATGCCTCCCAAAGGTGCTCTAGAGTTCAGATTGAGGCAGTTGTGCTTTGCTGCCCTTGCTCCCCAAACCCAACTTTCTAATAGTAACTACTGGGCTGGGTGGCTGGAGGTGACTTTTCCAGGGCAGGCCTTCCTCTGGTGCCCTGGATTCAAAGAGTAGCTTTCTGCCTAGCACATGGCATCTGGCAAGGTAAAATTGCTTGGAAAAAGCAAAAGTTTTAGTGATGGTCAAGCTTGTACTAGGTTGCATGCAGAGGTCCTTGAGAGGACTCCAAACACTTGAAGCAGCCTCCATCCTTATCTAGCAGGTCATGTTCCGCTACAGGCCTCTTCTGGGAATTTCCTGGAGAAATATGAAGAGAGTTGCAGGCCACTACCCTGGAACTTCCCAGGATAGGAGTGGGTCCTTCATACCTTGTAGCTAGAGAGGGTCCTGTGTAAGCCTTTCTAGAAATGGTGTCTTGGATTCCCATACAGGAGAGGCAAGTCCTGGAGAAATTACTGACAGTTGGGCGGCAGGCAGTCAATGGATCCAGATCTTCAAGTGCTCAGTCAGGAGTGGAATTGGGACACTGGATTCCCCAACAAAAGGCACCAGCAGTGGCAGCCACTTTTGCAGAGAATGCCTTGGGGCTTGAGGTCTCTCAGTGTAACATCTCCTGATCTGGAGGCAGGAGCCCACTGTTAAGAGTTCCCGGCTGCTCCCCCATTCCTGAGATTGGGAGATGGAACTTGCATGGGCTGGGCAGCTTTCCAGTAGTGGTGGGGTCAAGGTGTGGGGGCTCTGTGGTTTATTGGACTTGTGAATAAGTGGCCTGCCACACTGTGGGACACAAAATGACTCCAGACTGCATTCCTTGGTGCAAACAGTCACATGCATGCAAAAAAAAGTTCCTTTCAAAGATTCAAGTGGGGACATTTGTAGGCAAAGCCTTTATGGATCGAAGCCTATTTCCTTTAGTCACATAGTGTTGACAACTGGGTGGATCCTTCATAGACAATTGCATTTCCTCACCTCCACCCAGGTAGGTGAAAGCCTGGAGCCTGCCAAGGTCTGGTATCCAGAATGGTGCCTCCTGATAGGCAAAGAAGATGTGGGGCCTCATGTCTCAGAGGTAGCAGCTAAGAATCCAAAGCAAATGGCCACAAGGCACAGGGGAGAGCCAAATCAGAGCCAAAGGAGTAGAAATACCAGAATTGATGGGTAAGAAGAAGGGTGGGCCTTTATTTATAACTGAGGTGCAAAATACAAATGTCTATAGAATATGCTCCTTTGGAGGGAACCAGGCATATGGGATACAGGGCCAAGTAATAGTTGAACCCCCTTGGGCCCATCCCTTCTGCTTGTTTTCTCCTTTGACTTAGAATTTAAGAAAAACATTTGATTCTAAATGAATGTGTTCTAAATGCAAAAGCCCTGTACAAAGTACTTGGAATAGGGGAAAGAAAAGCATAAGGTGGCTTCTGCCTCTGGGAACATAGAGTGGGGTTCACAGCTTCTTTCCCCCTTAGCCTCCTCTTCCTCTTTCTTATTCCTTCAACTGGTATTTCCTAAGTACTGAATATATGTTTGGACATTTTTATTTCTCTTGCCTTTTTCTACCTGTAATTCTTCTATCTTGGATCCCTTCCCTTTCTACTTCCTCTCTCTCTCTCTCTCTCTCTCTCTCTCTCTCTCTCTCTCTCTCTCAAAAAGGGGGGGGAATAAAGAGAAATTTGGGGATCAGAAGGAAGAAAAAGACTTTAAGGGAAAATGTATGCTTAGTTGGTACACCTGGGTTTATTCTGTGATGCTCGCATGCTCTGTGTCCATGTCACTCACAGAGTAGGTTGGGGAGAGTCAGAGTTTCATTTCCTCCTGTAATGAACTCCTACTGAGCATTAACCTCATTCCATTTGCACAGGTTGTATTTTTTTTTAACTTCTATATATTCCTAAATAAATTCAAGCTGGTTGTGGGTCTTATATCTACTCTGTAAATGAGAGAGTGTAAACAATGATGCCAATCTGACAGTGACCAGAACTAAAGAGTGAGAAAGCCAGACCTCTCGCCATCCCACCTGGTGTGTCCACCCCAGCCTACAGCTCTCTCTCCAACATACAGTATATCACAGTCAAGCCAAAGGCATCAAGTCTTCTAGGATGACAAGCATTTTGGAGGTTAGTAAGGGGGAAAAATCTCTAGGATCCTACGTATCCTTTTTACCTCTTATCTTATTTTAACTACCAAGTCTTTGATCTCTTATTTGCTTGCTTGCTTCTCACCTAAGATGAGACCAAAGAGACCTGTGAAGAATGGAAGGGGGAGAGGGAGGAGTGGAGGAGGGATTGTGTTATGAAGTCATACAGTAAAGGGTTGTGTCCAGCTTTATCTTGCTCCCAAACATCTCTTGCCCTACTTATTAAGAAATTTGGAATGCCACCATTCCTTTAGAATAGAATTTAAAGGAATTTAAGAGCCTTACATTTAAAAAACCTAGTCCTAAAATGTTAATGTCCTTGGGAGGGGTAATTCTTAGGTGGCAGTTTGAAGGGACAGGGGCTTCGTGGGCAGAGTCACCACGAAGGGGATAAGAAAGAACCCCAAAGCCAAACATTATGTACTTCACCAGTTGTAAGTAGTCCTGTCTCCTGGTTAGTGCTGGAGAGGATAAAAGGCAGTTCTGTATCCGAGCTCCTGCCCCACCAGCACATAACACACCTGAACCTGAAGCACTGACAGTTGTTCAAACCTGAATACATCTGGCTGAAGCCTAAGATCGCTTCAGATTTCCAACTTACAGTTTCCTGATTTTCCTTTGGAAAAGACTAAAGTGGTTCCACAGTGTCTAAATGTGTTTGTATTCCAAACTGCACTCAAGTTTGCCTGGGACAAGTATGTGTGTGTATGTGAATCTATATTCCCAGGATGTGTCTACGACCCCCACAGGGAGTCAAAGTTTCCAAGAGCCTCATGACGATGCAACTCCTTCACAGGGAATCCGTGGCATTACTCCCTGTCCATGAGAGCGTTTACACACAGATCTTTTCTCCTCCTCATGGTCAGTTTTCTATTTGTGATTAGTAATTGCCTTCTCTTAGTACGTTATAATCTATTACAAAAGCCAAACCTTCAGAGGGCCAGCTGAAATGACAAAATTTGGTTATAATTTATGTTGGCCCCTGACATATATATTTTTTTTAATGATTTGGTCTCTAAGCAACTGATCTCTTAGCAACAAGAAGCACCTTTATAAAAGATAGCACACAAAGAGTGATTGCCAGAAAAGCCACCCGGTTCTTAAACAGCCGCGCATCATTAGCAAAACTCACCATCTTCAAGAGTCCAAAAACTAGGAAGTGACCAGCAGACCCAGGTAACCTTGATATTTGCACATTTTCCTGAAAAAGAAAAAAAACTCATGCAACTATTGAAGAGAACAAAATTCTTTGAAATGTGTGCATTTTCTGAGGTCTTATTAGTTGGTTTTGGCTAACTTTTAATAGAATGTATTCTATTCAATAACTGCTTCTTGATTTTGTTATACAACTTGGACAGAAATTTTGTGATCAGAAAACAGTTCACTCAAAATATTTCATTGACATGAGGATGGAAGGGGGAAACAATCTATCTTTCTCAGAGTTTATTTCTGTAGGTTTTCATCTGAAGGTAAGAAAATCCACGCTGTGGCAAAATAGGAGCGTGCAGAATATCACCCTGAGTGGTGTGCACTCCTAGGGGAATACATATATTTCCCCTCCTAGGGTATTTTTAAACTGCTAAAATATTTAAAGAATAGCAAAATGATTTTACCTCCAAACTTTAGCTTTCTAATCCAGTCAATTCCAGTAGCAAGTGATGGTCTTTTGTTGCAAATATTCAAGGACTGTTTTTTCTTTTCTCTCTTTCATAGCACAAAAGCAAGCATTTTTCTATTTGTTTTCATTGCCGTTAAGAAAAGTTTCATTCTAAAACAAAAAAATAGGAGAAATTCCAGCTATCTGCACCTCGTTTGCTTTTTTAGGTACCTAGGAGTTAAAGGTTTAAATGTCTTTTTAGAAAATTGGAGTTGGAGATGAGGAACAATTGTTTTTCATCTGCATCCCCCTTCGATTGAGACTGTGTAATTTAATTATAAACCCACTTGGGGGTACTTGTGGGGCATAAAAAGGGGACATTTTGTGAAGAGTGAAATAAAAATCTCCCTGATTGAGCCTGGAAACATTACACAGAAATATCACAGATCGAAGCAAACGGACCTTAGAAAATTGCAGTTTCAAGCAACACAAGTCGGGATGGTGATACTTTGTTTTTTATAAGAATTGCATGTGTCATTTATCTTTAAATTGGGAGGCTAGCTGAAATAACAGATCTTTAGAACCCAAGGGGACAGGATATGCTGTCATCTTCTGAGAATCAGAAAATGGGATACTTTGTCTCAATACAGAGCTTGGCAATGGGTCAGAGCATCCAGAATCAGGACAATCCCAGAAAATTTGGTCCCAGAAAATTTGGGACTTGTTAATGTTCTGCTAAGAAAAGGCTCCTTATCAGCACAATATGATTACACTTGATTTAAAAGGCTGCTTATGACTTGTATTTCTATTACTGCTAACAACTTCAGGCAGAAAGAATTCCTTCTTGTGATTGTTTTGCTCATAAGTTTAGCAACTTAGGTATTTTAAGTTGAATTGCAGAAACTCTTTTTAAAGCAATGTAATATGAAAGTACAGAGAAACATATAGCTTTGCCATTTAAAACTCTAAAGATTTTATGTACTTATACTGCAGTGTGATGGCTATTGTAGAAACATGTTTGTGGCTTTAAGGAACTTGGGTAAATAACTATAAGACATAGCTTTTGTTGGCTGTGTCTAGATACACTTCCAGTTTTAGGTATTCTCCTGAATATAGAGAGGAATTAAAATAAGCAAAGATAGGGTAACATATTGCAAATGACAGCTAAGTTTTTGTAGCGGTTCTTTTAAAAATTTTCAAACCCAGTCACTCTGTCCTTTGAGGTTTGTGTCATCTATGCTTTATCTGTGCATAAGGAAACAAAGAGAGCCAACGACACTGTAGAGCTTGTCATTTTGGCTGTCTTAATGAGCCATCTGACTAAGATGGACAAACAATGGCAAGATTTGAAATATACAATGAAATACTCTGACTAGACTGGCCATGATAAACTAAGCCAACTCCTCCTGCTGTGTTACTTCTGAGACACACACACATATACATGGATGGTCTCAATATAAATCATAAACCAGGAAATGAAAACAAATGAAATGAAAACACTCCATTAGTGAAGGCTTCCTGGGAAAAAGGGCAGTTTTAATTTCATGAATGGGAATTTCCATCATAATCCTTGTTTGGCATCTAAAAATCCTAGACAAAACTTGATGACTCTTTTCCTTCAAACTTTGGCTGCAATTGGGCTTGTGGGGGTGCCGGTGTGTTGAGGGGAGGGAGGTAACAGCTGGCAGACATACTCCGAAGCACTCCTGCTGCAGGGGGGTGGGGGGGGGGGTAGTGGTCCATGCTGTGAATAAATCCATTTACTTTAGACCCCTTAATACCTGAATTGAAATGATTAGTCAGGAACTTGATCAATTACTACTTTTAACAGAAAAATGTTAGCCCTCCTAAATGAATCCTACTTGGGATAATTTGGGCTTTCTCTAGTGAGAGGGAAGCAAGGGAAAAAAACCTCTGGAGCAGTCACTGTGGGCTAGGCACTTTGCAATGTGCAGTTCTGTTTAATCCTCACAACGGCTGTGCAAAGGCATCAGCATCTCCATTTTACACAGGTGTAAACCGGGTTCAGCAGTTGGCCAATATGTTACCTAAACAGTTACTGGCCAAGCTGGGCTTTAATCCCAGGGCCAGTCTGATCCCCCAGCCAATGCGCTTTCTTTGTGCCATAATGGCACCAGCAATTATTTTAAGCTGATGTTTAAAGAATCTCTGGAGTCTTAGTAAAGCGAGACCTCTGAGTAGTTGGGCTGGCAATGGAGATTCAGGCGTCTTTTCACCAAAGAGATTCCTTAACCCCTGGTGCTGTCAGCTGGGGCGACTCGGATCCTGCATTTTCAATGTCTGCCACAGGCTGTGAACTGGAGACCGCACTCAGCTGGGCTGTGGTGGTGGTGGCCACAGGTCCTGTCGCCATTCCTTGCCATGACGCACATCCCAAATGAAGTGGGGCATAGGACTCTTTGATGCATACTTTCTGTGAGAGCAAAGCCTGAGAGGGGGCTCTCTGGGGGGCATCCCCACACCACAACAGTTAGGGACTACACAGGTAGAGAGGAAGCCAAACCAAGATCCTAAACGGGTCCAGTGACATGCCACCAAGTTAAGGTGACTGGGAAGCGAGGCCAGGTGTGGCTGGGGGGGGGGGGGGGGTGAGGGGGAAATGATGCTACAGAAAGCAGAGCTTTGCCCCAAGGAAGTTGTCTCAAAGTTGCAGGACTGAAGTGCCCTGTCCCCCCTGGTTCTAAAGCCTCTGGCTTTTGTTGTTGCCCCTCTTCAAGTTTCCCTGACAAAGGGATGGGTCTTAGAGAGAGTTAATTTTAAAAACTTCCCTAGGGGCGCCTGGGTGGCGCAGTCGGTTAAGCGTCCGACTTCAGCCAGGTCACGATCTCGCGGTCCGTGAGTTCGAGCCCCGCGTCAGGCTCTGGGCTGATGGCTCGGAGCCTGGAGCCTGTTTCCGATTCTGTGTCTCCCTCTCTCTCTGCCCCTCCCCCCTTCATGCTCTGTCTCTCTCTGTCCCAAAAATAAATTAAAAAAAAAAAAACGTTTAAAAAAAAAAAAAAAAAAAAAAAAAAAAAAAAAAACAACTTCCCTAAATGAGTTTTTCGGTGGGAGAAGATTTGTAAAAAGAGTGAGGGCCAGTTCCGCCATGATTAGCCCTGAAGCAAAGCTCCCTACACATTTCTGTTTGATCCTTACATGAATCAGCTCAGACACCTGAACAATCTTGCCCAAAGCTAGCCAGTTTGTGCAGATGGGACTCGAACTCGGGTCTTTTGATTAGAAACCCTGTGGCTCTTTCCTACAACTGGAAAATATGATGGTATATATAGGCACATATAGATTCTAAGATGTTAATATGTATCCAAAAAGTTTGGAGTTGAAGGTGACATGACTTGCCTTGAACTTTGCATGATCATCAAATGAATACCAGGGGAAGCTCTTCACCTGCTACACTTGAGTCCATCCCTGAAGAAGGGACTAATACTCTAATAGGTATAAGAGGCAACCTCCCATTTCTTTTTCCAATCCCTCTCTGTTGGGGTATACCTATGGATAATCCCTCCAACTGTAAGTCAGAGGGTTGGTGCACAGCTTAGGAAGTCTAAAAACAATGCATAGTAATAGGTTGTATTTTTATAAAAAAAAATGATACTCTTTGTGCAAAAGTATCCCAAATAATCCACATGCCTCTACTTCCCTGGATTCTTATCCCCAATAAGACATGCATACCCTCTTTGAGTTCCTGCCTTATGTGTGCTGCTATGACATTTATGGTTGGCACATGGATGCCACATACCTACTATGGCCAGCATAGGCAAAATCCCCCTTTATATACAGGGCACAGAAAGTCTCCTCTCATCTGGTATTCTTGGATAGAAGAAGGGGGCCACTTAACTCATTTCCTTTTTTTAAAAAAAACATCATTTTTAATTTGGGGGCTGACTTAAAAAATTGCTTAATTTAGATTTATAATTTTGGAGATGCAGGAACCAAGTTGAATGATTTGCCCAAGATCTATGTAGCTAGTCATGATGAAGGACTGAGCTCAGTTCTCTTGACTCCCAGTCCAACATTCTTTCCTCTGTATCACAAGAAACATTAGTCCTAAGAGGAGGAGGAAAGTACAAACTATCACCCCTGTTTTACAGATAGAAAAACTGAGGGCATAATTCAGGTAAGGGACAAGTGACACTCAAAAAGAATGAAAATTATTAAATCCGTGAAACTGATTTAACAGATCTTCAGGATTACTAATTTTCATTCCCTCTGCTAGATACAAATACACAAAGTTCAGTGTTACAGTGAACACAGTGGAGTGTTCAAAGGCCATTCAGCCTATTGATGATAAAATTTCTCCTCAATGTGAAATGTAAGGAAGGAGAAGGGAAAATAGTCTCTACCTTTATGAAGTCTAGTGTCCAAACAGATTATGCGTTTAGGAATCCCTTAAAAAGATAAACTAGCATGTATCTGTTATATCAGAACTGTTACAGCCAAGCCCCACATTAAAAATTAACAACAGTTCTATGGATTTTTCTCCTGTTGGATCAAGATTTTGTTTTCTTACAGATTATTACAACTCCCATACTTGCATTTGATACTGGATCCAAGGCCTCTTTTGAGGCTATAGCAAAAATACCCTGACATGCACAAGCAATTGTGAGAGTTTTATAATTTTGATACTAATTCTAAAAACTTTTAATGGGAATGTGTGAACTCACATGGATTAAGCTCTCTGTGCCAAGTTCTGTGCTAGGAATCTTACATAGGTTTTCTTAATTCATGTTCATAACTTACAATGTCAGTATTCTTAGCACAGTTTTCTAGATAAGGAAGCTGAACCTCTTTTGTACTGAAGGAACTTGCTGAAAGGGGCGACATCATAGAGTGGTATTTATTTATTCAACATATATTTACTGTACTTAAATGATGTGCCTGGTACTGGACTAGATGCTGGTGATATAAAGGTAAATAAGACATGGTCCTTGTCTTGAAGAAGCTCATAGCTTCATGACATTCATTTCCAGTTAGTTAATGTGGGAACTTCTGCTCCTCAGAGCTAGTTTAATAGCAAATGAGATATTTACAAAGTATATTATAAAAGATTTACTGTAGAACACACATCTTGAAGGTTGTAAAGGGTTAGAGAAGAAATCCTAGGATTGGAAAATATAGGCCTAGGGTTTACAACGAGGGGGAAAATTGAAGACTGACTGGCAATTTGTTAACATTCATGGCATTAGAATGAAATGGATAAAAATAGGCAGGAGAGAATAATCAGGTCACATAAGAGGACCAGCAAAGCTTGGGTTTCTTTGTTCTCTTGACTGAAGGGGTTCCACACTGAGGAATAATATGAACAATGAAAGTGGTGATACAGGACACTGGTAGATAACCTGAAACATGTGCCAAAAGTGTTTGGATTTAGTGAACAGAAAATGGGGAGCCAATGCAAAATCTGCTGATGCAGGCTCCTGGCTTTGGAATAGCACTAGACTGTGGACACCTGTGACAAAAAGTGCCAGAGGAAAAGATTCTTGTCCATGTATTATTGACCCTGGCCGAAAGATACCACTGACTAGAAGATTAGTCTTCTGAAATCCTTGACTCAATCAAGAGTGAACTGATGTGGCTCTGGCCTGGGCAATAAATAGCTGCAAAAGATAGAGCCCAACACAAAATAAGTTCAAAGAAAATGATGGGCTAGGCTTGGTGGTTTAATGGGAGAAGTGAAGGAGGAGAGAAAACAAAAGGGTGGTGGAATCCTCAGAAGTAACAGAAATTAGGATTTACCTACCTGTTTAGGTAGAATTACAATGAGTTTGTTTTTCAGTAAGGTTTACATATCATTAATGTGCCCATGCAAGTGGGGGCATTTCCTTAGAAATGTTTACTATGTCCCCCAAAGTACAAATCAGAAGACAGATAAAAGGTGCTCAGAGACTTTAGAAAAGAACCAGAAGCAAACAAGATCTCACAGTACCAAGATTTTCTGTGCTAAAGCAGCAGAGAAGTTAAAAAAAAATGCTTGGACTTGAAAACAGTCCATCAGACGGGTGAGAGAGAGGTCACAAAAAAGCGATGTGGGTGGAAGAGGAAGCTGGGAAACCAGACTGGGTGGTAGGCACCAAGGGGGTGGAACACCAGAGCCCAGTCAGGCCTCCTGACCTGCAAGTCCATGTGTTAAATGAATGCCAAGATTAGCCAGACTAAAGACTTGGCCTCACAGAGATCTAGGTTGAAATCTAGCTGTCTGCCCAGATCAGCCTCAGGTTAACCAGGTTGAGGTGGGAGGAAGGAGCATGAACTTTGGAATCAGGCAGATGCATTTTAATCTTTCTTCAGACAGAAATCAACTGTGAGACCATATGAAGGAGATTTCATCTCTTATTTCTTCACCTTTAAAAGGGAACTGCTTCTACTTATCTCACCAGGTGTTTTTGTTTTCTTTGAAAGATTAAAATGGGATAAAATACCTATAAAATATGGGGGGAGATGCTCAGTGAATACCAACTTCTCTGGAACAGTGTATTGTTTAGCTGTGTTACTAGGAGTCTTGGAGTTCTTCAGAAATTCCCCCAACTCAGATTTTTAGGTGGGAGGGAGACAGAATCTGCTAGAGGAGCTCCAGCTACCCATACCCAATGCTTACTACAGCCCTGGGGTCCCAGGAAAATTGTGTTTAAAAAGGTAAGGGGAGCAGAGACAAAATACTGGCACTGTATTGTAGCAAGGTTTCAGGATGCAAGATTAATACACAAAATTCAACTGTATTCTTATACACTAATAGCAATCAATTGGAATACAAAAATAAAATTTTAAAGTCTACAAGTAGTCTGCAAAAACAGAAAAATACCTAGGGGTAAGTCCAACAAAAGATGTCTAAGCCCTCTACACTGAAAAGTACAAGACATTGCTGAGAGAAATTGAACACCTAATAAATGGTGTTTTATATATATATATATATATATATATATATATATATATATATATATTATATACACATACTTATATACATACATATATATACACACATACACATATATATACATACAGATATATACATATATACATATATATGTATACGTATACATATACATGTATATATATATACATATACACATATATATATATGTATATATACATATACACATATATATACATGTATATGTATATATACATATGTACATATACATATGTACATATATATATGTACATATCTATATCTTATCTATCTATAAGACCCAATACTGTTAAGGTAACAACTTTTCCCAAAGAACTGCCAATTAAAATTCTGGCAGGCTTTTTTTTTTTTCTTTTTAATTTCAGAAGCTGATTTCCAAATTTTATATAGAAACCCAAATGACCTAGAATAACCAAAGTATGTCATTTAGGGACCTTTGAGAAGCAGGCAACAGGACTAGATTAGATATGCAAGAGATTTATCAAGGAAAAGACCGGGGAGGATAAAAGAGGAGGGAGCTGGAATAGGTAACGAAGCGGTCAGAACCCAGGGCAGGTCTGACACCTGTGAAAGGAGAGAGGGAAGGAAGAACTGTGGAGAAGGCTTCAGATCACACTGTAGTTCTGAGAGAGAGTTTGGACCAGAAACGGTGTGTCCCCAAGCAAAGATTTCCTGCTGGAAGAGTCCTGCCCTGAATGGAATGGGCTAGCACTAGCACCCCCACTTTACCTAGTTACTGGTTAGGAGCTACCCAGAGAAGTGGGCCTTTCTGGAACTTGGTGGTGAATCCACAGGATAGGGCTGTCAACTACACCCCCAAGAGCAGTTTCTTTTGAAGGAAATCTGAGCAGTGCACCTCCGTGTCTACCACACAACGTAATTTTTAAAAAGAATGAGTTGGAGAACCTTTCTTCCAACTTGCTAACCTTAGCTTAATATTTTAAGACTTAGTATAAAGCTATAGTAGTCAAAACAATTTGATATTGGCAAAAAATAAACATAGATCAATGGAACAGAACAGAGAGTCCAGAAAGAGTCTCACACATTTATTGCCAATTTTTAACAAAGGTACCAAGGCAGTTCAATAGGGAAAAGAAAGTCTTTTCAACAAATGGCACTAGATCAACCAGATAGCCATAAGAGGGGAACTTCATCAACCTTCACCTCACACCGTACACAAAAAATAACTCAGAATGGATCAGGGACCTAAAAGTAAGATCCAAAATTACTAAACTTCGAGAAGAAAACACAAGAAAATATCTTTGTGACCCTGGAGTGGTAAAGTCTTCTTAGAGTACCAAACAAGTAGGAACCATTCATAAAAGAGACAAACTTGATAACTGGGATTCATCTAAAAGTAAAAACTTTTGATCTTCAATAGACACTAAGAAAATAAGGCAGACCATAAACTAGGAGAAATTATTTGAAACACATATATCAGACAACTTGAATCCAGAATACAGTTTTTTTTAATCTTTATTTTTGAGAGAGAGAGAGAGAGAGAGAGAGAGAGAGAGAGAGAGAGAGAGAAGCACAAGTGGGTAGGGGCAGAGAGAGGATGACACAAAATCTGAAGCAGGCTCCAGGCTCTGAGCTGTCAGCACAGAGCCCAATGCGGGGCTTGAACTCATGAACCATGAGATCATGACCTGAGCTGAAGTCAGACGCTTAACTGACTGAGCCATCCACATGCCCCCAGAATACAGTTTTTAAAAATTGTTTAAGATCCAGTAAGACCAAACAATTTTATTTTTTTATTATTTTTATCTTTCTTATTTTGAGAGAGAGAGAGAGAGCAGGGGAAGGGCAGAGGGAGAGGGAGGGGGGGGGAGACAGAGAGAGAGAGAGAGAGAGAGAGAGAGAGAGAGAGAAAATCTTAAGTGGGCTTGATCCCACAACCCTGGGATCATGACCTGAGCCAAAATCAAGAGTCGGATGCTCAACCGACAGAGCCACCCAGGTGCCAATTTTTAAAAACAGGGAAATTATTTGACCAGACACTTCACAAAAGAAGATCTATGAATGGCCAGTAAACTAAAAAATGTTCACAATCATTAGTAATTGAGGAAATGAAAATTAGGACCACTTTCAGATCCCTCTAGAATGGCTACAGTTAGAAGACCGACATGACACATACCAAGTGTTGGGGAGAATGTGAAGCAACTTGAACTTTCATATACTACTGGAGGCAATGTAGGGGTACTTGGAAAATAATTTGGCAGTTTCTTAAAAAGTTAAACATATATTTACCATGAGACACTCTGGTACACTAGTGTTCATAGCAGCCTTGTATGAAATAGCGGAGGACTGGGAAACCACCCACATGTTCATTTTTTTATATGAAATTTATTGTCAAATTGGTTTCCATACAACACCCAGTGCTCAGCCCAACAGGTGCCCTCCTCAATACCCATCACCCACGCTTCCATCCCTTCCACCCCCCATCAACCCTCAGTTTATTCTCAGTTTTTAAGAGTCTCTTATGGTTTGGCTCACTCCCTCTCTCTTTTTTTTTTTTTTCCTTCACCTCCCCCATGGTCTTCTGTTAAGTTTCTCAGGATCCACATAAGAGTGAAAACATAGGGTATCTGTCTTTCTCTGTATGACTTGTTTCACTTAGCATAACACTCTCCAGTTCCAACCACATTGCTACAAAAGGTGTTATTTCATTCTTTCTCACTGCCAAGTACTATTCCATTGGGTATATAAATCACATGTTCATTAACAAGCGAATGGATACACTGGGGTGTAACTAAACAATAGAATACTACTCAGCAACCTTAGGGAACAGACTGTTGATGTGAGCAACAACATGAATGACTCTCAAAATCAACATACTGAGTGAAAGAAGCCAGACAGAAAAGAGTACAGACCATATGATTACAATGCTATAAAACTCGAGAAAATGCAAACTAATCAACAGTGACAGGAAGAGATCAGTAGTTGTCTGGGGATGGGGCAGAGGAAGGGATGGATTACAAAAGGGTGATGGAAATGTCATCTTGATTCTGGTGATGATTTCACAAGTGTGCATATATATGTTAAAACTCCTAAGACTGTACACTTTTAAGTATTTGAGGTTTATTGTATGTCAATTATGCCTCAGTAAAGTGGTTTTCAAGGGATGGAGGGAGATGGGGTCTGATGTAATTCATGCCACCCCACCCATACACTCAAAGGGTGTGAATGGTTGGAACCGTGTTCTAGTAGAAACTTAGGGAGCAGTGAGTCTGGTACTTTGCTTTCCTATTTGGCTATCTAGTATCGACCTTTCCCTCAAGCTGGGGGAAGGAGTAGAGGGAGGCACAATGCCTAGTGCCAACCAGCTGTGGCCTTAAAGCTTCCTCCTGCACAAGGAGGACCCTTCCCTCAGACAGGGGAGCACACAGGCCAGCTGCGTGGGCAGTCAGCCAAAGCAGCCACACAGGGCTCAGTGTTCAGAAGGGGCCCCCACTAGCAGGTTTAATGTTCTGCGGTCACAGTATTGAAATTCTTAATAATTTTATCTTTGATTTTGCGCTTTGTAAGAGAAGTCTGATGGGACAGTGGATGTACTGGGAAACTGGACCTTTGGCTCATGCAGGGTCACCTCTTGTGTGGCTTCCCTGGGGACAGGGATGAGTTCTCTGCTGCCCTCTGCCTGGCAATGGCCTGGGCATGAGAGGATCAGTGCTGATGCACAGCCAGGGGGCTGAGTCACAGGGTGGTGGCCCCTGGAGCAACTGTGAGGGTCTGCATTTGCCCATAGAATATCCCTGTGCCTGAGGTAGCCCAACATTAAATGGCAAATAAAAAACACCATGACAGGTGGAAAGAAAGACTGCAAAATAAAGGAAAAGTCCTTTTTCCTGCTTTCGGAACAAGAGGCTTCTGCATTTTCATTTTGTACTGGGCCCTGCAAACCTTATGGTCAGTCCTGGCTGCAGGGCAGGCTGCTTGCAGTCACAGCACTCGTCCCCCACCCGGCCTGCCCTGGGCTCCAGCTGTTGACTGCCACAGGTACAGGAGGGCTGATCTTGCTGCAGAAAGCTTCCAATGCCCCTCAGGGGAAAGATTTGACTCCATTCACCCTGCTCAGGAGTGATAGAGACCGGAGCCTAGGAATGGACTCTGGAGTGTAGGGCAGACTTGCTCTCCAGAATAGGAAGTCTTATCAGGGTAGAAGCAAGGCAAGTCCCACTCTCATAAGATTCTTCTGCTTATGGTCCTCCCTGTTCTTTGATTTCCTCTCTGGTGTGGAATAAGGGTGAAAGTCCCAATTTGTTGTTTTGAAAAAAGTAACCATGACAACAGCCAAGTCCACAGAGAGAGTAGTAAAATCCATCAAGCTCACTTTCAATACCTTGCCTTTCCTTCCAGAACGAATACTCCTAGTCAGACAATGATCCAGGCACAACAAAAGACCAGACCTTAGAAAAATGTCATGTGCTTGGCCCATCATAGATTAGTGGCGGTACCTCGTTGATTTGTCAGTTCTTTGCCTCCAGCTTTTTCCACGCAGTCCAGGTCAGGTTTAGAAAGCTCATTCTAAAAGGGCCAAGAGCAGATATGAGCTCTTTTTAGGGAATATGCCCTACAAATCTGTTAAGCTCATGGATTTAGAAGTAAAAATAAACTTAAATGAGTCCATTAAATGAGTCCAGGTGTGAGAGAAATTTTGGAGTAATCCTCGACTCCATGTGTTAGAGAATGAACTGGCAGAAGCTTATCCACCACCTCCATCTATGTGAGGAGGGAAGTGCTTTTTCCTTCTGCCTGGCAGGGGAGGGTCTCCTACCCAGCCTTTCTTGGAGGCAGATTGAAGCAGTATAATCTGCAAGGGCACTGGCTGGGAAGAGAGGAAGTCTGGGTTCTTAACTCTGTCACTCATTAGCTGTGAGACCTTGGTTGGGTACATAGTTTAACCTCTTAGGATATGTCAATGTTTGCCATGTTTTATCAATATATATGCAAGTGCCTTTTAACGAGAGGAAAGTGTCGTGCACGTAATGTGACATGTGAGAGCATTATCACATATTCCTCTTTGCTCTTCTCTGAGCCTGGCAGGGTAGGGTCGAATCTGGCAGGTTTTTGTCAGGTAAAAGCTAAGTCTTCCTCACCTGATTCTGGGCTGCATATAGGGTCAGATTTATAGAGAGAACAGAGGCTTACTGCACCTTTGCACAAAGGAAACCAGCTATTTTTCTTAGTGTTAGGGAAAATTAGATTTGTTTTGTCTCTGAGGCTATTAACTAGGTTTATCAAGACTGGTCATATTCACTAACCTGTAGCCTGGCACTTGGCCTGTTGGGCATCAGGGTAGCTGAAGCTCAAAGAGCTACAAAGGTCAGGCAGGTAATGATCAGAGTATAATAATCAGGGGGAAGGGAAGGGGGCCTGCCACTTTGAAAGGAACAGCAGAGTGTTGCCACAAGAGAATGTGAGTCCAATGTGGCCAGATTGTCTGAGTTTTTCTCAAGAGGCCTGAAATCTGGACTTTTAAATGTTAAGATATTCAGAATTTTAAATAATGGCAGCAAAAGCAAATTTAAAGCACAGTATAAGCCAAAATGAGACAGGTTAGCAGGGTGAGTGGGTTAAAGATGGAAACTTTGGTTAAGACAGGGACACACAACAGAAGGCTGTCCTGAGCCCCTCTTCCTGGAGAGCACCCTAAGAGGAAGCAAGACTCGAGAGCCTCCTTATCCAGACTGCCAGTCCCCTGACTCAGCTTCTCCTTTTCTGTCGCTCTTCCTTCCAGTCTGTGGAGATTTCACCTCTCTGTGGAAGGACGAGGTTAGAAGCTTCTATAAGCCAAAGTCATTAATGTGGCTAGTCCTTGCCCACCCCTACAGGCCTGGATTTTGAAACTCAAAAGCCAGGAAAATATTTTTTCCCTCTGTGTTCTGCTTCCCTGAGGCAATGAAAAATGCTCAGCTGACTTACTAAGGAGAGGGCATAAAGAGTGATCGGTAATGCTAGCTAGCTTGCCCCCACCTCGGGGCTAGACTGGAGGGAGGGACATCACACACACAATCTCAAGAGGCCCAAATGGGGATGGTGTGCTTGGGAAGTTAGGACTAGTTTGGTATAGCTGGGCGGAGTATAGGGCACATGGCAGGGGAGGCACCTGGAAAGGCAGATGAAATAGGACTTAAGAGAAAATAGATGTCTGATTACTTATGTTATTTTTGTAATAAAGTTACTCTGCAAAGTTGGTGAGCAATCCTTCATTCAGTTTTGTATAATTTATCATCTATGCACTTTAAAGTGACATAAAGGGCCTTGGAAACCATGATCTGGAAACCATGCCTGTCATCATTTGGGTGGTCTTGACCTCTGAGGGTACTAGGTGACTCTAGAATTCATGGAGTGGTGCGTCACAGCCCACAGGAAACCTTGCTATTCCTGGAACTGCTAGTGTTTTCTGTCTGCCCTACCCTCCTCCCACGACAGCTCCCACTCCCTGTGAACCCAGGCTCCGCTAGCTCCTCTTCTTCCCTGATGACTTGTGATTAGTCCAGCTCTGTCTCTGCACCATACCTGGGCTGACCCTTGAGGACGCTGTGTTCCCGTCTGCCCTCTCAAGTGAAGGATGTGTTTCCAATCATCATTCCCCCAGTGTCAGTGTTGGGAGCTGGGGCTGGTGTCTCCCAGGGTGCTGCTTCTGGACCGTTACTCCCTTTCTCTCTCTAAAGAGTTGGAACCTGCTTGAGGCTCACACTGTCTACCCACCCACCCTGTCTCCCTTAGTCAGTCTCTTTCTCCATGTCTTTCCTCTCTGCCCTGTCATCCTAAGCAGCTAAATGTCCTTGTGGCTGGTGAAAGCAACAAACACCCTGCCTGTAGAGCTGCATGATGCTTGTACGCTCAGTGACTTTCTCTCTCCACCATAGCAGGCTCCCCTGGAGGCGGTTGGGACGTTGGCGTCATCCAAACCTGCACCTCCTCTGAAATCTCATTCTCTCACCACATCCTCCAGCTCATTTGTCCAGGTGCCCTCACTGCGAGATCTCCACACCAGTGTTCCCTCCACTTTCTCTGTCCTTGAACCTCCTCCAGTCTTTCCTTCCTTCATACCTGCCTTAGAGGAGATAGTTCCTCCCAAAGTTCCCTAAACAGATTACTGAATGCACCGTGCCCCTTCCAAATGTCCCCACCTGGCAAAGGCCTGAAGAACTATTCATGCCTGTGTTGACCAGATGAGCGTCAGTGAAGGGTATGACACAACTGGACATTTTGGCATGGCTCTGACTTCATGTTCTCCAACCTCGTTGAGGCCCTCAACACTGTGCTTTTCGAGAAGCTCTCTTACCACGTTCACAATCAAAATTTCATTTCTTCTTCTCAGAGCTCCATGTTTCTGACCTCTGTATTCCCAGAGAAGAAGCCTGGCAGAGAACACTGGTCAGCTGTGTTTGCACCTGTCCTCTCTTCCTTATGTATTACAGCAGAGCACAGGTCTCTCCTCCAACCAAAGCCAGTCCTTCTGCAGGTGCCCTGATCTCATCCCCTCCTGCCTAAGCAAGGGTCCTGCTCCATTAGGTAGGTCCTTCTCCAGCCCATATCTTCAACCTCTGCCTCATACTTGGATTTCACTTTAAACCAATGCTAGAATCCTCCATTACAAGCAAAGCCAAGCAAACAAAACTCCCCTTAGCTGCACACATCCCTCAAGTTCTCACTTAATCCGTCCACTCTCCATCCACAGCTAAGCTTTTTGAGAGTTATGCACGCGTGCTTCTTCCACCCTATCTCCTCTTCTCCTTTCCAGGTGGGCTTCCTACTTCACCACTTTGAGGAAGAAGCTCTTGCTGGGGTCCCAATAGCTTCTGTGCTTATCAATATCAACTTTCTCTTCCTCTAACTTGACCTCCCAGCAGCATTTGATACAGTTAACCATATCCTCCTTCTTGAAACACTCTCTCCTCTTCTCTTTGGTGATAAAATCCTATTTCTTCTTTGTGCCTACTGGCTCTTTTTTCTTGGGATCTTTTGCTTGTTCCTCCTCCTCCCAAATTCTGAATTCTTGAGTTCTTTGGGAGCTTCTTTCACACTGCTGTGTTACTTGGCAACTTCACCTTCTCCCAAGGCCTTAAATACCATCTCTAACCTGGTTTGATCTTTTCTAAATCCTCACCTTTTCTATCACAGAACTGTAATTAAGTAATTAACTCGAGTGATTATCTCTATATTGATTGTTTCCCTTACTGGACCTGTAAATTCCATGAGGGTGGGCAATGTCTTCTGCATTCACCACTTCCATAATCTACTAGGCCAGCCCACAAAAAGAGTGGCTGAGCTTCAACACTGCTACTCAATGGGCCCCTGCTCTGCCTGCCAAAAGAGGAAGCAAACATCTGCCTTCCTGGGATTGTCTAATCCTTAGAACTTGTCACCGCAGTCTGTTCTCCAGATGAAGTGTACAACTATCGTTTCTTTATTGCAGAACAGGAAGTCCAGATATATTATTTTGCCAAACATGGGGTGGGGATCTTGTATTAATAAAAATAAAACTAGAATTGAGGAGAGGGGGCTTCAAGTTTTTAAGCAGAGGAGTGACATGGTAAGCTCTATTATTTTGAAAAGCTGTCAGTAAGGAGGAAGAATTGGGGGAAGGAGAAAATAGGGGCGGGGCATTTGTGTGATTCTGTTCCAGGGGAGGGCTGGCGAAAGCCTTAGCTCACAGTTGGCACTGAGAATAGAGAGGAGAGGGAGGGGTGAGACTTGCAGAAATAAAATAGCAATTGAATTTGGGGGTGGGATGGTGGGCAGTGAGACACTGCCCAGAATCAGAGGACTCTAGTATTTTGCCTTTCATCTTCTCCAGTGAACCCTCACAGACAGGCTGTTCTCTCTCTGGAAGGACCTGGCGCACACTTACGTCCTTGGAATCCTATTCCTCCATCATGATCTCTCTGAAGCACTCCTTAACTACCCCAGGGAGGATGACTCTTTTCCCCTCATGACCAAAGCACATTGTTCAAGTGGTCCATATCATTGCTGGTTGGTATATAACTGAATCAGGGCATTGTGCTGTCTGTGATGAAATAGCTACTTCAAACTAGAACATTGGGAAAATAAATAAATAAATAAATAAATAAATAAATAAAAGCCTATTTAGTATCTTTATTTCCTTAACTTATAATTGGCCAAAATTATCTCTTTTTATCACATCAAAGTTCTGGTGGGGTTTGTTAATAATGCCAATTACTCATTTCTTTGACGAGATTTATATAAAGGTCTTGGCTGATCCCAGCCTGCTCCTTCCTTTGGTTTCAGAGTCCACAATATCTTAACTCCAGAATAGCCTGAGACATCATGTCTGAGCTTCTTTTTTTTTTTTTTTTTTTTTTTTAATTTTTTTTTTTTTTTCTCAACGTTTTTTATTTATTTTTGGGACAGAGAGAGACAGAGCATGAACGGGGGAGGGGCAGAGAGAGAGGGAGACACAGAATCGGAAACAGGCTCCAGGCTCCGAGCCATCAGCCCAGAGCCTGACGCGGGGCTCGAACTCACGGACCGCGAGATCGTGACCTGGCTGAAGTCGGACGCTTAACCGACTGCGCCACCCAGGCGCCCCCATGTCTGAGCTTCTAAATGACACTTGCATCTTGAAAACCCATGGTGATCACTCTCCAACTCAGCTGGTTCCAATTAACCTCTTCTCAAGCTATCTGTATGTGCATGCTTTATTTAGCAATGTAGCCCTTTAAAAGGAGCCAGACATTTTTAGTCATACTGGACACACATTATAACATGGCTTAACTCCTATATGCTCTGGGCTGGCTGTTACACAGACTTCTTCATGTTTAACACTTCTCCTAAAATTTCCCAAAATTCACTAAGGTTTCAGCAGCCCTTTAGGACCAATACCTTCCAGAAAATGCTCAAAATCCATCTGAATTCATGTCATACACCATCACCAAGGGAACTCTGCCATCTAGTTCCAGCAGAATCCTAATGATTCCATAAGACCCAAAAATCCGCCTCCTCAGGAGTCAGTTGCTGATTCCTGTCTCCCTCCTCTGATCAGAGTCAGTCCCTTTCCTGTTCCACCCTCATAATTTGCGCACTCCTTTCCTGTGCAATTTAATCACATAAAGCCTTGCTGTTTTTATTTGTACTCGTGTCTTTCTCTCTAGCTGTATCAAAAGCTCCTTAACAGCACAGATAGTATTCTCTTAGTGTCCTCCCTACCTGCCCTCCACCCACCCACCCACCCATACTGGAAGCTTAATACCATCCCTTACACTTAGGTGGAGTTCAGGGTTCTAGAAAAGTTGACGAATGAATCATAAACATAATTTGGGTCATTTTTTTCCCACAAAATGCATCACCTGTCTTTGCCCACATTGAAAGCCCTCAGCCTCTTCTCTGCCCACTCCTACTGGCTTCCTATAGTTTTTCCCCATCTGTCTGGCATTTCCCTCCACCTCTAGAGAGCTTTCCAATCTGCTCCCTCTTTTGACTCATTTTTAAAGCCTTGTAATAGGGCTAGTTCCAGAGTTTAGCATCCTTCCATTTGGAGAACTGTCCTACCACTCCTAGTTTCTCCAGCCCTGATAACACTGCCTCCCACCCCCCTACCCACAGCAACTCTACAGGAAAGCCTCATGAAGTCTTCCTTGGTAAAGAGCTGGTTGTCTCAGAACCAGAAGAAACTATGTGCGGTGTCCAATTCACCCCTAAAATCTCCCTTGAAACTGAGGAACACAATGTGGTCTCTCTCTGGGTAATTTCCTTATACCATCTTTTCTTGCATTTAGCCAAAATGTTTACAGCTTACTCCAATTATTCTTAAACTTAAGTATTTGCCAGAAATGGGTCCTTGTGTAATGTATTCACCATTATTTCTCATGCAAAAAATTTATTTTTAATTTTTTTTCCTTTGGTGGTTACTTGACAGATGCTCCTGGTGATAGTAATTCCTAACTCTGCCTAGCATGATTCTCGAGGTGCCTTCACCACTCACTATCTCCTCTAGTGATCACATCATCCTCTGAATGGTGACAGGGCGGGGATCATTAGCCCCATTTTACAGACGTACAATGTGGGGCTAGAAGAGAGATTTTGTGATTTTCTGAAACTGCCATGGCTTGTAAATCATGGTAGGGTTTGGGGGTGGGGGCTACTTAACTCACAGCTTCCTAAGACTGTCCCACTTTCTCAAGCTTTTGTCAAATTTGTTGTGAGCAGTATTTGCTGCAGCCAGCTTTGGTTCCTTGCACATTTAGTCATCTGCTTTAGCTGGATGACTCCCCTATTTTTTGGATTTGAACTAATTGAATAAATCAGGTTTACATTTCAAAGAGAAAACTGCTCTTCTAGTCTTCTTATTTTTGTAAATTTTTGTCACAATTTCAACAGGCCCTACCTTAGAATTCCAGGCAGCTGACAGATAAATAGGTATTGAGCACCTCCTTTGTAGCCCTCCTGTTAGACACTAAAAGGATGGCATGGGGTGGGACATGGTGGGAAATGGGGTGGAGAAGGAGTGTGGGGGCAGGAGGAACTGGAATCTAGTCCAAGCTCCACTAAAGGGGAGCCTTTTCCAAAGATTATCCTCCCAGTTGTGGATTTTTCTAAATCACACAAATGTACTGCATGGGCTGATAGGGGTCCTGCTGGGTGACTAGGGACTAGGGAGAGAGGCAAGATAGTTTACAATCTAACCTGAGGGTCAAGCCACATTATTAAAAGCACCTGGGTTGCACCGGAATAAAGACATGTTAGAAATGTCACCGAAGAAGTACACCAAGTGCTCACTGTGGTCGTGGGCCATAAAGGAAAACACAGGTGAGAGAGGAGAGTGGGGAGATCTGGAAAGCTTTGTGGAGAAGGAGCAATGATTTGCAAAGCATGCAATGCTAGCTAAAAGGAGAGGAACATAGTCCCATCCCCTGGCAGAGCTCTAGAGTCCTATCTAGCACCTACTCAAGGAACCTCCAGTCCTTTGGAAGTAGGTAGGATATGTAATGTTAGCCACCCAGTACACAGCAGAGGAGAGAGAAGAAAGCAAGAGGCAGAGGAGAGGATAAAAGCCAGCTTCTGAACCACACTGCCTGGATTTGAGTCCTGTTCCACCACTCAGTAGCTGAGTGGACCTGGGCCAGCTGCTGCGAGTTTCTGGACTTTAATATTAGTGCCTATCTCCTAGAGTTGAGATAAGGATTAAGTGAGAATACTACCTACAAAGTACTTAGAACAGTGCCTGGTATGCAGTAAGTGCTCAATAAGTGTTAGCTATTGTTATTTACATTTACAGATGTATACACATATGCATGCACAAACTGCCTGTTGTGATCCACAAGTAGGATTAGGAGCCTCAAACTGAGAGTTATTAGAGTCTAAAAGATACCACAAAAGGGAAAGAAGACTTGACCTTCTTGTGTTGCTGCTGTGTTTACATGGTTTAGCACTTTGGGATAGTATTTGGAAGAAAATATTGCAATAAAAATGGTGCTATTTGGGACTGACCTCGGTGCCCTGGGCTCAGGTACTGGAGTGCAGTGTCTGAGAAGCCAAGGCCTGTTTGGATTTCCTCACACCATGGCACAGAGGCAAAGCTCCTGTTGGCCACTAACCCAAGGGCCAACATTCCTTTGAGCTGCACCCTTCCCAGAGGTGTTTGTGGTTCAGGCCCTGGGGTTTGTGGGAGACCAGTCCCATTGACAAGGGAAATTTCCAGGGTGGCTCTCCTCACCCTCACAGAATCTCCACCTGCTCTGCCCAGAACACAGAAGCCTGCTATGACATCCTGCCCCAAGTTCTGTACTTTGTGAAATTTGGACTCTTGGGCAAGTTACCTCACCTCTCTAAGCTACACATGTAAAATAGATATAAGAGTAAAATCTTTATGAGACTGGTTGCGGGCCTTAAATGTAATAAGGTAAGGCTTGGCATTCAATAAAAGGTAGCCATTATAATTATTAATAGCTGCAGTCATTATAGTATTGATGCTGCAGGCGGAGAGAAGGGAGTGGCTGCTTCTGGAAGCACACTTGAGACTCACACATAATGAAGGTGATTATGAAATTGTCTAAACTTGAGCACTTTTGAGAGTAAAGGGAGTGCTATTAATAATGGCGCAGGGACACTAGGTATAATTGGGACTGTTTGGGACAAACCAGTCCATGAGTCTCTGTCCACTGCTCACCCTTCATCTCCAATGCCAAGCTATCTGACTATATATATGTTTCTTCAAAACATAGTTCTTAATCGAATATTTTTCTCCTTCTTGACATCTTTGTCTTTTGAGGTTATTTTTCATTAAGGTTGTCTATCACTTTTTGGGGAATGAATATGTGTTAGCTATTATACTAGGTGCTTTAAGTAAATGAGATATAAAATGCTCACCAACCACTGTAGGAGGTAGATGCTACCTCCATTACAAAGCTATGGAATCTGAGGCTCAAGGAGGTTAAGTAACTTGCCCAACCAAGGTTACAGGTCTATTAAATGGTATATTGGGGATTTACCACATAGGCCAAAGGCCGGCCTATACTGGATCAGAATTTTTAGAGGTGAGCCCAGAATGATTTATGTGGGGCCCTCACACCCACCCCTCACCTGCTGGAGTGGGGTGGGTGCCAAGGTGAATATCTTCCTCTCCTATAAATGCCAATTTCCAAATCCTCAGGTCAGAGAACTGGGTGAATAACCAGTGGTTGCCCTCTTGATTTTCACAGAAATGGGAGCTTCATGAATATAGGTTATTAAACCCGCTCCTGGATTCTTTGTAAATGGAATCTTGTGTATTGTATAGCTAAGCTGGTGGCATATTTATCTTTATTTTTTCCACTTTAAAATTCCTAGGGTGGGGAGAGGGGGTGGAAATCAGTATCTCTAGGCCCAATACTTTTTATTGGTAAGCTATCCAGACACACTTCTTTCAGCAATGTCTACTTCAGATTCTGCCATGGTGATACAGATACACTGACATACCCAATAAGTATCTGTTGGTGGAAAACATTAACTCTGAATGTCTGGTTCCATGTGAGCAAAGTTAGGCCTCACATAAAACTGGGGAATAGTATTCAGAATTCAGCTGACCTCTTTGGGCAACTTTGTTGTTTCTGGGGCCATAATTTTCAGGAGGATGGTTCCCAAGGTGTGAGGAAATGATTGCTTCCTATAGCACTGGCAGGAGTGTGAAAAGAGCTCTTTGGCAAACACATTACTCATCCATCATTACAGAGGCTGTCACCTCCAGAGTGCTTTTCCAGAAGTAATCTCTACCTACATTATGTCCTAGCAAGTGGGAGTTTTCCTCCTCACCCTTTGGCTGGTTTCTTAGGACCACTATTCACAGCTTCCATGTAGAACTTGGGATCAATAGCAGGCAAGTCACAACTTTTGTCTCAACTAAACTTTGGCCTCAGGGACTGTTTCCATCCATGGGGCTAAAGGCTTCCAAACTTTCAGCAGTGGTGTTGAAGCCAGTCCTGAGGAGTGGAAACACCAGAAACCCTCCCTCCCCAACCACTTGTATGCATAACAAAATGAAAATGAAATCTCTTCTCAAATATTCTTTTGAGTAAAGATTCCTTTAAAGTTACTTTAACTTGGTTTTTATGGGAGACAGGGATCCCTCACTGTGTCCCAGGTCATGAGTGACTTTAATGAGAAATAGTGGAAGTCAATTTAGCTGAGCCCACCTGCACATGGGGCCAGTCCCTCACTTCACTCTGTTGACAGGTCAGGAAACCATGTGAGAATTTACAGCCCAGCTGTGGCAGAGACCCTCAGCACAAATAATGTCTGCTCCCAATTACTGGAATAGTGCCCGCATAATTTGGAAAGTTGTTTTCCTACTTTGGTAAGAGCATTGTGTTCTTAACTATCAGAGCCTTTGTACACACTGTCCCTGGAATAAGTCACCCCTTTGCCATTCCTTCTCCTGGAAAATACTATCTTTAAGATTCAGCTTAAGTGGGCACTTGACCTCATCTGGGGAATCTGGAAGAGGTTTTCTATTACATACCCTTATAGGACCCCACATACTCCCTCTGATAAATCTTATCTCAATTTTATGATTACTAGTTCAAGGCCTGTATTCACTACCAGGCCATGAGCTCTAGGGACAGGGCCTGTCAACCATGTTCCTCCTGTGCCCATCACCTGGCATGGCACCTAGAACAGAAGGTCCTTGGTGAAGGAGTGGACTCCTTGGAAGAATGTGTCTGGTTCACCAGCTGTGGTAGTTCAGAGTCTTGCAGGGATCCTTGGAATACTTATCTGAGTATTTGTACTATATCACAGTCTATGTAGATACTTCATCTAAGCTATCTCAAGGCAAGGAAGTCTTCATTATCTCCCATTTTACTGGGAAGGAAACTGAAGGCTCATATTGGTGTAGTAACTTTCCCCAAGTCACACAGTATGGGACAGAGCTGTAAAGTAAATTATTCCCCACCATGACAAACTACATTAACAATATAATGTCATAAAAACTATGACAATGCTGATTATGTCTTATTTCCAAGTTTCAGCTGGTCACAGATCACTCAGGGCCCTTTTCAAACTATCACTTATTAAGGATTCACCCTTTACCTTTTTCCAAGTTTACCCTGCCTTGTAGAAATTTTGATTATTAGAATTCTCATGGCTGGTCAAAATCTCCCGTGTTCTCTATTCCACCCACTCCCTGAGAAGCCCTTTTTATATATTTGCATTTCTGCTTGCTTCTTTTCCCTCCAGATGGGTCACTGACTTTCATGTATAACCTATATTTTGCTCTTCTGGGCCTCCAAGTATATCTCTCTTCATTATTTATCCCCTGCTGCCTCCTACGTTTACCTTATCTTACTGTGGACCTTCCCTAGATGAGGTCTAGAGCACCTCTGACATCAACAATGCTGCCTTATTGTCACAAGGTATGGGCTCAGAATCATGGAATTGATGAGTAACTATTACATCAGACATTACAGGATGAAACAGATGACACAACTGTGCAGCCTAACCATTCATTTCAATAACAGAAGCTAAAACATCGCCAGAGCCCCTTCTTTGGAATTGCTTTCAGAAATCCGTGGCACTTTACTTTTAATATCCTGGGGAGGGTGGATGGGTATTGAGGAGGGCACATGTTGGGATGAGTACTGGGTGTTGTATAGAAACCAATTTGACAATAAATTTCATATTTTAATTAATTAATTAATTAATTAATTAAATCCTGGGTAAACTTCTGGGTTCAAAATGGTGGATGAAGCACATGCTATAGCCTTTCTTTGTCACACAAAATCTCTGGAATTGATAGAAAAGATATTTTTAAAATCTACAACTGAACTATAAAACAAGAATGGAGCCCTCCTTGGGCCAGAAATTCTGGAAGTATAAAAACTGATGGGATCAAGCTGATAAAGGAAACAAATCAAAATACAAACAGAAAAGTATCCTTACAAAGGCAAGACAAAACCCAATGGAGTTCCATATGTGGAGAGAGTAGATTAATAGAGCAGGAGGAAACTAGGGGCAATAAGAAGATTGAGGAACTAGCTTCAGGAATTTCTGTATATCTCCTGTCCCCATATCAAGCAGCAGCTCAGGTGGGGGCTCTTTCCAAAGAAGCTGTTGGCACAGAAGGTTGGAGCTGGAGATGCAGAGTATATCCAGGCCCAAAAGGCTAACTCGAAGATACTCTGACTAGTGACATGTTCCACCCCTTCCTCACTCTTCCTGTAAACATATTTGGAATACAAACTGCACTGAACATCCTGTCTCTTCTCTTCCTCTCCCAAAAGTGGACAAACAGAAGCAGCCAGCTGACTAACAGGGAATTTCAGCCACAAAAATGAGCACATAATTAAGACTCACCAAAATGTGATGAATGCCAACACCATGGAAGGAAGTCACAAAATGTAGAGAGTCTCCACCTGAGGAAATAGACTTATTGACCAATCAAAACTGAGCCTTAGAATACATTGAATTAATAATAGCCTCAGAGACATCAGCAGATATTGCATCCATATAAAATTTACATATAATGGACATTAATATTTTGATTTTTGAAGTAAAAATCTGAATGGATGGACTGAAAAGCCAAATAACAGTTGAAGAGATGGGAGATTCAATCAAGCCAAGAAATTATCTCAGAATGTAGCACAAAGGAATGTAAATAAAGGAATTATCTCAGAATGTAGCACAAAGAGATAACAGAGATGGGAAATACACAAATAACAGGTAAACATGAAGAATGGATCCATAAGACTCAATGTTTGCCTAACTGATGTTCTAGGAGGAAAAATAGTGAGAATGGAGGAGAGACAACATCCAAAGAAATATTGGACAAGATGTCCCCAGAACTGAAGAGGACTGCCTGAATTCTCAGCAGTGTAAAAAAAAAAAAAAAAAAAAAAAAGTCACATACAATTATCTCAATGAGCCAATTCTTCACTTGCTGATGATAGACCTGCTTTGGGAAGCAGTAAAAGGTCATTTGAAGCCAAGTGTGCTAGAACAGATGGATAATCAAACCCAGTGCTTGTTGACAATGAGATGTAAGTTAAATTAGATGTAAACTTAAAATATTTTTGCAAGGCTCACAAATTAGTTTTGAAGATGCCCACCTCTAGTATTGGCACACACACAGGCAGTTTAGCTAGTGGAATTTTCTATTTCCTCAAATCTTCCTCTAGTTTTATAGCATAGGAGTACATGAACAAACTATAAGCCAGGGGGTCAACTAAGAGAATAATGCCTTGCCTGTATCCTCCCTCATCATCCTCACCCCTGCTTAGAGCTTCATCAGTAGATGTTAATGCTTTCCAACATGGATCCAGCTTCTTCAGTCTCATTATCCCCAACCACTCACTCATTCCTGCCTCTAAGTATTTACAAAACCCTGTCCTCTTCTTACTGTTAAAACTCTAACCACATTTCAAGGCCCAGAACAAGTTTCACCATTCATAAAAAAACCTTCTTTGGCCACATCTCTGTGCTAAGATCTCTTTGTACTTGTCAACAATATCATGCTTACTAGGTTTTTTTTTTTTTTCTTTTTCTCCCACTAGACTACAGGCTCCCATAGAGCTGAGAGAGTGCCAAGCATTTCTCTTGCGCCCTCCAAAAAACTGCTCCAGGCACCTGTTAAAATGAAAAATATCCCTAGGAGGGAGAACAAGTTGAATGATTATTCCCTGGAGACTAATTATTTTGGTGATAGATGATTTCCTATGACTAGGGGGAAGAAAGTGAGTGGATAGAAAATGTGGGCAAATGACACAGAAAAGGAAGTCTGGCTGAGGAAAGGCACCTAGAGGCAAACATCAACTATTCTTCAATTCTGTTCAGGCCACCTCAGCATCTCTCACATGATCCCCAATTACTCCATGACAAAAGAGTCATAGAATAACTGACCTCCAGACCAATGAAGCTTAGAGACTACCACACTCCCTAGGAGTACCCAAGGGAGGTGCAGGGAGTACCCAAGGGATCTGGCCCCAATGCACAGATTTCTTCAGTGACCTCCCCTGGGACACTACTCCAGTCCAGAGACTGCTCCTTCTATTTTCTCCCAGGACTGGCCCTTATGACTTAATGCTCTTGTCGGAGACTGAAGATTAATAACAATAACATCTGTTGAACTCTTACAATGTGGTAGATGCTCTGATAAGGCCCCCACATACTTTATCTCTTTCCTTCCTCATAGTTACCATATTAAGACATACTATTTCCCTCCCCCTTTTCTGATGAATAAACTGAGGCAGAGCTATAGAAATGAACACACACAGTGATGGGGATCCATCTGATCCCAGGAAAACTAATGGGATGGGGAGGGATGCAGGAGCAGCTTTGACTTTCCCTGTCAATACTTATTCTCTTCACCTGCAAAGCCTTTCCTTCAACCTGATACCTTGAAAATAATGCTTCTCCTTCAAGGCTTACTCATTAAACTATACCCAACCTTGCCAGGATAACCAGTTTCTCTTGTCTTCTCACGGTTGTTTATGCCCCTGGTTAAACTCTTATAATTTGACTTATATTATTAGTAATACAGGGTGGCTGTGTCTTGTCCAAATTAACTCCTTGAGGGCAAGGACCTCATTTTGTTCATTGCTATATTCCTAAAGCCTAGAACAGTGTCCAGGATGTTGCAGATACTAAATTTTTGGAATGAACACAGCAGTCGGCATGTGCGTGTATTCTCTCCCATGAGATGGGACCTTCCATGGCAGAGATACAGAGATAACATGAGCCTAGATGCCTAGAGAGGGTTAAAGTATAGCCATGGACAGTGTCTGTGTGAGGTTTAGGCCACAGATGGGATTTCAGGGTATCAGAAATTCTCCCCTTAAATTTTTCTCACCGATTCCATTGGCGGCACAATCTACCACCTTATTATCATCAAGGCTTCACCTGATTTGGGATCCAGGTAAAATGTAAAATTTCCCAGAGGATATTTTGTTCACTTACAATCTGAAAATCACACTCTGCTGGTCAGTGAAGGTGGTTTTGATCTGGAAAGAGCCTCTGAGATACTGGGAACCTGAGGTGGAAGGTGAAGGAA
This sequence comes from Panthera onca, assembly GCF_046562875.1. Taxonomy (NCBI): domain Eukaryota; kingdom Metazoa; phylum Chordata; class Mammalia; order Carnivora; family Felidae; genus Panthera; species Panthera onca. Next base: position 52,804,146 of record NC_138344.1, read on the forward strand.
GGAACTGGCCCCAGGAGTTGTTAATTTGGAGTCTGTGGATGGGCCTCAGGGGGGTCCAGAACCCAGAATTATATTCAGAAGCATCGCATGTTGATTCCTAAGTGTGTTTCTCCAAAATGAAGTTCCACAAGTTCTTTCATTAGGTTCTCAGAATGGGTCTGGGGCCTTAAGGAGAATGAGAAGAGCTGGAGGAGATAGCCAAAACCAGCCATTTGCACCCCGGTTTCTCTGACATCCCAGTTTTGCTCTGGGCACCTGGGCTGGCCTAGGCAATGGTGCCCTACAGGCACCACTGGCTGGCCTAAGGCAATGGTGCACAAGGAGAAAGAACAAAGGAAGATGAAAAGGGGCAAAGGCACTGGAGAGGGCCAGGAGGGGAACCTAAGATAAAGGGTAAAAATGTTGGGCATCAGAACTAAAAGAGGTCATATGGCCCAATCTCCATGTTTTAGAGATAAAGAAAGGCGGTCCAGAGAGGTTAAGTAACCCGAACACTTGGGGTCAGCAAGCAGCTCTCTTGCCAAAGACTGACCCTGCTCTAGGCCATCTCTATGGCCTCACAGTTTGTTCATTCAACAACAGATAAGCTCACAAGGAAAGGCCAGTAATGCTCCTGTTATCTGACTGTTTGGGTGGTGACTGTGGGCCACTGCATTACTGAAACTTGGCATGTGGAATCACAGATAAGATATGGAAGACATTCCCCTGGGGATGCTTTGCTGACCCTAGGCCCAAAAAGTTTAACCTGCTAACCATTCACTTCACTGACATTTACTGAGCACCTGCTAGGTACAAGGCACTCATGGTGGTCTCCACGGAGGCCACAGACAGGAGAAAGACGTGACTCTTAGCCCTGGAAGAACTATGCTGTGGTAATGACGAAAGACATCCCACTGCATGGGCAGCTGGGTGTTCTGTATAGGAGACCGGTTGTTACCACATCCAGGTAGGTGAGCCAAAGCAAGGCCACTGGGACCTCACTGCAGTAAATCTTGTACACCAAGGCTCAGGGAGGGCTCTGGATATTGCCACAAGAATGGGATTCAGTGGTTTCTCCAGCTACTATCTAGGCAGTCCTACTTCGGGACCTTGCATAGTTGCTCCCAGAGTCATGGAGTCCCACAAGCCCATTGTACCACAGAGATCTTAAGCCTGAGGATTTTAGCCAGTAGTGGTGGTTCTGAAAGTTTCACTTTAGCCCTTGTCTCCATGTCCTGAGCTAGAGAGAATTTGCTTCCTCAGCCAGGGCTTAGGGAGGCTTGGGAAGCAAATGAGCTCAAGGGGGCTAGTTAGCCACTGTGACTTGAACTCAGGCCCCAACTCCAAATCCTGCTCTTGTGATATTCTCACTTCTGATCTTTCCTTCTTCAGGTTAAAAGCCTAAGAATAGGCTGAAAAATTCCACTACCTATTTCCTCAGAGGCCAGACAACATGTTAGGTCTTGTAAAATGGAATCGCAAAGTGAAGTGGGAGGAAACCTCTTATTGAAAGGACTTGTGCTGTGGGAATGGTGGGCAGTCCGCCCCTTCTGCCTCCTCCATGGGACAGGTCTTAGTGAGAAGATATGGTTTGATGTCAGGCGGCACCTGTACGAGAGGGTCTGAGGGCCCCATGGAGGGCCTCAGGTCTCACAATACCCCTCCCTTGTCTCATGGCCAGAAAGGCTTTTAATGATCAAGATCTAAGAGGATTTGCAGGGGGTCACTGCTGACTATACTTTAAAAACAAATTCTCTTGGCAGAGGATCTCATATACAACCCATGGGGGAGACAATGGGGTAGGTGTGTGAGGGACAAGAGGGAACACTCATAGGGGCAAAGTTGAAAGCTGAAGTAAAAGAGCAGCCAGACCAACTGGTAGTTGGACAGTAAGCTATGGTAAAGGAGCATTTCCACAAACATGCAGTTGTGGGATCTCAAATATGACAAAGAAATCCCCAGTCCTGCCTGATGCCCAAGAGCTTTGGATCCACATGCTCATGTGAAATGTGGATTTTGGCAGCCTGTGCATTTATTAGAGAGGGAAACTTGCCTGTCATGCACTGTCAATAGTCTCCCCTACTTGGTTGGAATGCTAGTGGCTGAGGTCTTGTCAGTGATCCCTAAAGGGGGGTCCAGGCGAACCACACAATGTTTATCCCTCCAGGTTTCCCTTGTTGGTTTCTATTATCTCTCCAGCTCCTGAACAAAATGTTGCCAGGGACTCACTTGAAAGCTTGCTGGGAAGAATGACTAGAACCCGCAATGTCATGACCCTGGTAAGAGGGCATGGAAATCAGATCACAGAATGTGGGTAAACGTTTCCCACTTTTAAGGGACAATTGACAAGTGACAGTAGTTCCCTGGATCTCATGTAGTTGGTTAATTTTTCAAGGGAGATAACTGCGCTATTGGAAGACCTCAAAGTTTCTTTCCAGCTCTGACCCCCTGTGTTTCCTTGATGTAGAAGTTCAGGAGCAGCTCTGCCTGTCATCCCAGAGAGCTGTGGTCCTCACACCAGGGCCTAGCTTAACAGCACCTTCCTCAGAACTTGTCTTATGCCTCTCATGTTTGAATGTTTCACCTCGCCCAGACAGGAGCTTTAATAAATGTTTATTTAATGAAACTCTCCATGACTCTGAGTTATAGAGTGATTTGGCAGTCAAAAGCAAGAGTGTCCCAGGCTCCTGTCAAAGAAAGGAGGAGGGGTATTTATAGAAACCTTGTAAGTAAAGGCTCAGAGATGCATGGGGAGGAAGCAAACCTTTTCCTGGGAGGCCTGTGGGGCAGAACCAGCCAAGCTGGAGAGATGTGGGGGAGGCATGAGGGAGAACTCCCAGGTAAGGATGTCTGTGGGTCAATGAGGAATCAGAATGTTGGTACAGAAAACCAAGACACAAGTCTGAATGAGGATGAATTTGGAAGCCTTGCAATCAACTAGAAGCAAAGAAGGTTTAGCAAGGAACTGAGGTAATGAAAACTGACTTGAAAAACAGCATGGCTGCAGCGTGTAAGACAAACTGAAAGGCAAGGTATGAGACGGGTTGCGGGGAGGCGGCACTGGGGAGTAAAATCTGAACAAAGGTAGAAACTGCAAATTCAGGCCACAGGTTTGTAGTGAAGCATCTACAAACTCCAGGACACACTTCTAGGAGTGGGATACAGCCATGAAGGAGAAGACATAGTACCCTGGCCTTGGAGAACTCACCTAGAAGGAGAGGTCACAGAAGGAGGAGGAGGACTTTTAAGATCAAGTAGCCCATTTTATTAGGTAAGGGGTTTGAGGAAACTTACAAAAACACATCCAACTCATAAGGATAAATGTAAATGATTGTATCTATTATCCTTGACCTCTCTTTAGATAAAACAGTGAGTTGTGTACAACTGATCTTATAAATTCATTCAGTGTCAGCTTATGGCCTGGCACCAAAGCATGACTAGGCAAAGGCAGTCCCAGGAAGCAGCCCCCTGTGGGGACCCAAAATCAGAAGGTGCAGCAGGGAGACCCAAGGTAGCTGGGTCACGTTTCTCTGCAAGTGGGACATGAAGGAAGGATGGACAAGGTGTACTGAAGATGGAGAGAGGAAGGGCAGGCTTGGCACCTGGCCTCAGGCCCAGGGAGGCTGGGTACTCTGAACAGGTCATCCCCATGCTGCAAGGTAGGGTTTGGTAGGGTCTGACCAGGCCAGGGGGGCACTCCTGCAAGGCTAGGGCCTGTTTCCCCACCATGCAGAGGGTCAAGGCTGTACCAGGACATCGGGAGCCCTTTCTGGCACTGCAGGGCCCAGAGTGTGTCCTGAACCCAAGGCACCAGGACACTCAGGCTCTGCTGTGTTCCCAGCAGACTTTGCCCTGGCTCAGACTGGGGACTCTTGGTGTAGGACTGGTATTTCCTTATCCTGAGGTTGTGGGGCAGTAAGTGAAGGTATTAGGATACCTGTGGCTCCACACAGAAAAGGAACACAGGCCTGGTTCATCAGGATGCCAAAGCCCCTGCTGGGTGCCGGGCCCAGTGTGGGATGCCCCAATGAATGAAGTGTAAAGACCACTCAGCAAACAAATGCCTGGAGATCCAGGCATTTGAGATGGCATTTGAAGGAACATGGCACTTGAGGGCCGTGTGTGTGTGTGTGTGTGTGTGTGTGTGTGTGTGTGTGTGTGTATGTTTGGGGGTGTGTGTGAAGGTATTCCTGGCACAGAGGACATACCAGGAATCCCTATGGAGTTCTAGGATCTTCCTACCTTCCTTTACCACCACTCAAAGTCTTCTGTTCAACTAACCTGTCTGTGTGGCCCATTAGAATGTTCTACTGAGCAGGAAAACCAACATGCAAGGAGGAAAGAATTTGAAAGGACCTTTCCAGCTGTGGTATTCGGAGGTCTGAAAAGCTTACTCCTTTAAAGTAAGTCAGTCTGAATAGCTTAGAAATGAACATAGATAGTTTAGGATTGAAAAGTCCCTGATTGTAGAGACCAAATAAATCCCACAATAAGGCATCAAAACGGCATGATTAAGAATATGGGCTCTGCATTGGGTGTTGTATGTAAGTGATGAATCACTAGATTCTACACCTGAAACCAGTGTTACATTGCATGTTAACTAACTGGAATTCAAATAAACCTTGAAAAAAAATAAAGCATGGGCTCTGGAGAGAGACCACATGGGTTCTAATCCCAGCTCTGTAACAAACAACCTGGGTGCCCTATTTATTACACCTCAGTTTCCTCATCTGCAAAATGGGGATTGTCTTAATTAGCTTAGGGTTGCTGTGAACGTAAATGGCTTACTATTGGTAAAGAGTTGGAACAATGTCTGACACATAGTAAATGCTTTGTAAGCACTAAAAAAAATCTCATATTCTTTGAGGCATCTTTAGGACATACTTTTGGGAAAGATGAGCAATGAGGCTTCTTAGCCGTATTAACCATTTAGACATACAGTCTTTGCTTTACACGGTAGTGCAAGACCATAAAAATGACCATGCAAAGTGAAACTGTCAAGCAACCCTAAAAATCAAGAGAAAAAATACAAGTATTCCATGGCTTTTAAAATTTTTGTTGAAACATTAAAAACTCTCTTTCTATAGGTTTTAAGCATATATGGAAATGAAAAAAATAGTAAGACAAAAATTATAATATACCATAATTTAAACATTAGAAACACTGCAATTTTTAAAAGTGTTTTCTTTGTAAAAACAAAACAAAACAAAAAACTTGAGAGTATTTGAACATTTCTTGCTGCCTTCTCTTTGTATAACTTATGTGGTAGGAGCATCTTTTCCACGCCTTCATGAACTGTCATACTCTTTTATACATTTGCATCAGCTTCCAACATTGTACCCTTTGTGATTTCAATGTTATGAAGTAGCTCTTGAAGGTTTTTTTACTACATTTTTTTTTCCTGAGAGTTCCTTTAATGTAAAATTTTCTGCCAGGATCACTTCCTCTGGGATATCTTCCTTCTTTTTGTCTCAATCACTTTCTTCACTTATGCTTTTAACATTGGTTTCAGGTTTCATCATTAAAAACGGAAACTTTGAAGGTCCTGGCTGTCATAAAGTCACAGGGAGCTTACTCAAAATGATATAAAATTCCACTTAGGAAATTAAATACCTAAAAATTCAACCTCTTCAGAGCAGCTACTTATTAACAAAGGAACCAGATGATGACACATTGCTGACTTTTCAGACTCAGCTTATATATATTTTAAAACAAACAAACAAACTGCCCAACACATGTGCAAGCATTTTCAGTGCCTTGCACTTAACTGTTGATAATTATTTAAATGGTGGAATAGAATGAATCAACAGTATGAATCAAGCAAGTGAATGAATTCAACTATATTATGAAATGTATGTAATTGTCAGAAATGAGTTTTTAACTGGATATTTAAGATATCATATAGATCAGAGGAGAAATGTAATTACATACTCTTTAAGAATCTGATGAAAGTTCTTTCCCCCTAAAAGTTCAGGTGAGCAGATACAACATGTTATGCAGCATGTCAGGAAGTTCACAGAGCACCTGAAATCCAATTAGAAGCCCTGGTTACAAATCTAGAACTATTATTACTGGATAAGATCCTGCCAAAATCTGTTTCAGAGCCATTATAAGTCCTGCAAACTAAGGTCACTTTCCAAGGAAGGGTAATCCTTGGAGAAGTCATCTGGTACCAGGAGTGCATTGAATGGTCGCTCTTGCTGGCTATACAAGTTTATTCAATCTAGGTCTCTTCAACAAACCTCCATCCCTGAAACTTTCCTCTGAGAGTACTGGTATTAGAAAACCTTACTGAAAAGACAGACTCAACATTACATTGTTGAGAATCATGACAGAACCAGCAAATCAAACTAAAAACTCTCTTGCATAGGATGTTAGCTGCTGTGGGCAAAACATAAGAGGCCACAGCCTACTGTGGATGGGATTTTATTCTTTCTGTCCTTTCTTTCCTTCCTCCTTCCCCATTCCTTCTCTTTATTCTTCTTCTCCCATTCTTTTTTCCTGCTAATGCTGACATTGCCCCCCATGGGCACTGCTTTATCCAGGCCATAGTGCAAGAGATTTTAGCCTTATTAACGTCAATAGAAAAAGATTATCCTGAGTGAGTCACGCTGAATTCACTGAACAACCTAATAAGAAGCTCTGAGGATGCCTCAACAATCTCCAAGAAATTCATTCTTGCTGGAGAAGCTTACTCTTTGGGGGAAGTAATTTTGATCAAGGGAGTTGGGGATTACTTTTTTAAAAAATTGATTTGGCTTCAAAAGAAACAGATTGCCTAAACAATATCTGCTGATGAAGTCACAGAATGACTCCACCTCTGGAATGAGCTTCATTTTCTTGTATTTTGGTTAGAAATTTGACTCTCAATTGGGAATTCAGCCACTCTACCCACTCAAGGGCAAGATGATAAGGTTCTATCAGACCAAGCGTCTAAACGAACCTGAGACTCTACCAAGGTCAGAAATGCTGCACTTCAAGCCAAAAGATCTCTCTTCAGCTTGCTTGTTTTGACTTGTAACCACAACTTTGTCTTGTCTAGGTGTCCAATCACATTATAAAACAAAATGCTTGATTTCTATAGTACAGCATCCTTTGAACCAACAGGAGTCCTAGATATTCTTCTTCTTCTTTTTTTTTTTTTTTTTTTTTTCTGCTCTGATTTACATAGGGCTTTAAATTGTTTTTCCTGAGCTCAAGAAACAAAAGATGGTTTTGGAAATGCTGAACCCAATGCATTACAACATCACCAGCATGATGCCCGAAGTCATGCCTGTGGCCACCATGCCAATCCTGCTGCTCACTGGCTTTCTTCTTTTGGTTTGGAATTATGAGGACACATCTTCAATACCAGGTAAGTCAGTCATTTAGTTCTGTAACTAAGGAGACTATGTACTTGGTCTTTTGGTCCATGAGGGTAAAGAAACTTTTGCAAAAGGACAAAGAGCAAACCCAGGGAGATGGCTGAAGCCCATGGCAATGTTAGCAAATAAAAACTCAGGTGAAAAATTTTATTCCAATTAGCTGCACATTTCAAATGAAAGAATTTCAAAAATATCTCAGATGATCCCTTCCATTTTGCACTTTGCTTTGGTAAAGTAGACCTGGCACAAGTATCCTCTAAGTTTGAGATGAAGTGAAGCAAAGTAAGCCAGGTATTTTTTTTATTATTCAAATTCATTCTAATTTTGCTCTGAAGGTAAAAAATGTCTCTGGAATGCCTCCTCTTTTTTTTTTTTTAATTTTATTCTTAAGCAATCTCTACACCCAGTGGGGGGCTCAAACTCACAACCCTGAGATCAAGAATTGCATGCTTCACTGACTGAGCCAGCCAGGTGCCCCTGGAATGCTTTCTATACTCCTCTTCTTCTGCCTCCCATTATGCCTCATCCATGTGCTCTGCCCTCTTCCTTTCTTGAACTTATTCCCTCTCTTTATCCCACTCTTCATTTTCTCTTATTCTTGGGGATGAGTGTGATGGTGGTGCCACCATAAGGGCTGGCTGGGACCTGGACGGTGGAAGAAAAATGGGGGCCACTACGATTCCCTTGGAACATCATTCCCTGACAGAATCTTCAGCAAGGTCTATGGATTAATCAAAAGTAGAGTATAATGTAATTATCCAGATAATTCCAGTAGAAACTCCCACCACTCCACACTATCAGATTAATTCAGGAATATCAGAAATACCCGACTATTATTCAGTTTTCAGTGAAAATTCTTCATGGCAGACATCCATTCCCAGTCCCATGAGATATCTGATAAGGATATGAAAAGCATAGTCATTACACACTTCCAAGTGTGGTGGGCTTCATTATAGCATGATTTAGGGTAGGAGTATGAAGCTGGTGCAAAGTGCCTCATATCTGGATGCTTCAAATTTTTCCAGAGAACTGTCTGTCTGACTCAGACTGATATTTTAGGTTACTTTAATGTCTAATTAAATAGAGCACTCAGTTAATGTTGTTCTCTACTGCCTGAGGGGTCTGAGGGAAGACTCTCCCATGGTCTTTAACCTGAACTCCTTTCCCCACACTGCCCCTTCCTCACTGGACTTCTTCCACAGTAGGGTCCTGGGTCAGGATCCATGAATGGAGGGTGAGGTGGAGAGTATTTTTAACAAGTTCCCCCAGATGTTTATGTTGCAAGTGTTGGAAGAAGTCCCTTGGACCTTTGAAGAAGGAGGTCAGCCTTTGGGGGGCAAGCATAAGAACTGGCATCCCTGAAGCTCTGGGCCAGGAGCCTAGGTGGCAGCTCACTCTGTCCACCACTCCTGGCCTGGGGACAGACATCATACACTGATAGTTAGATCGCATAGTACTATGGTTCTCAGCCACATCTGAGGCAGGATCCCCATGTGGATATTTAAGAAAAAAATCTTCCCAGGTGATTTTTCACGAGCAATCGGGATTGAGAGCCATGGTTATGACTCCGAACCCTTTCATTTGACAGAAGGGGAAACTGAGCCCCAGAGAAATGAACTGCCTTGCCCAAGCAAACCATCATGACAAGTATAAGAAACAATAGAGTTCAAACTCCTTGTTTTACAGGTGAGGGGTTAAAACCCAGAGAAAGGAAATGATTTGTCAGCATCTCGGCTTGAAAGAAAGTGGGAGGTGGGATGGGTGGCAGGGAGGCAACCAAGAATTCCTGAATCCCAGGTTGATGATCATTTTGCTAGCCAGGGACCTTGTGGTCCCATGCTCTCCCTTTGAAAATGTGGGCTCTGGTGGCACAGACTAAGGTCCCTGGTTCCTGGCTGGGGGAGGAAAGGGGAGACAATTGGCTTTGTCAGGGTGGTTCTTCCCAACCAGTACTTCTGAACTCCTTTTGTCAGTTTCCTTGAATCACTGGTTCTCTGCGCTCTTAGTTTTACAGGTTTGGGAGAAGCTCAGGGTCAGGGAAAGCCAAAGGGAATGAAGAAGGTAAAATGATTTAAAAGCCCTCAAGTCAGGAATGCCTACGTGGCTCAGTCCATTGTGTCTGACATGATGCCAGCGTTGTGGCATTGAGCCCCACATCAGGCTCCCCACTGAGTGTGGAGCCTGCTTGATTCTTTCTCTCTCCCTCTGCCCCTTTCCCTCTGCCCCTCTGTTCCTCTTCCCCTCTTGCCCCTGCCCCACACACAAGCCCTTAAGTCAGTTACAATTTACAAAGGAGTGTCATATTCATTTTCTCCTGTGCTCCTCACAGCATTGTGGTGAGGTAGGTGTGTTTATGCCCATTTTGCAGATGAAAAAACTGAGATTAGAGGGTAGATGGTACACAGCTAGTAAGTGATGAAAATAAGACTCAGAGCTAAGTTCCTTGATCCACGTTCCCTGAGAGGCCCTGCTGTGTTCAGAGCCAGGACTATGCACCAACAGGCAGGTGACTTAGTACTGCGAGAGCTATGGGAGTCTGGGGAGGACAGAGTCATTCCTACCTGGGGGTTTTGTTAAGTGTCAGTTCTGGGAAACTGCCCCAAGTTCACCAATCTCTGCCCAGGACCCACAGTTACCTGGCCCCTGGCAGCTCTCCTTTCCCCGCGGGCACATAGCCATCCCCAACCTTGCACATGGTTTCTCTCGCATAGAGCCTCTCTCTAACTTAGGAACCACATCCCCGGAGGCGGCACTGCAAAAAGGACGTGGCCACACATTCCCCTAACTCCCACTAAAAAACAACTTCACAGAAAGGTAAAATAGCTATGTCATCACAGTCCAGGACAAGAAACAGGATGTTAGCAGCATCCCAGAAACTTCTCTTGTGCCTTTTCACTCATACCCCCTCTCTCATCCCCAGCAGTAAACATTCTTCTATTTTGTGACAACCACTTTCTTGCTTTTTCATGTTTTGCTACCTAATTTCATATCCCCAAACCATACAGATTAATTTTTGCCTGGTGTTAAATGTTTTAGCAATCAAGTCCGACATTACTTCTATATTGCTTCTTTTGCTCAATATTATGTTTGTAAGATTCATCCACATTGCAACATGCAGCTACAGTGCATATGGTATCCAGTCACACAAACATTTCATGGTTTAATTACTGATGCTACTGTTGGTGGATCTTTGGGTGTCTCCATTTTGGGGATATCGTGAACAGTGCTGCTATGAACATTCACGTGCACAAGTTTCTCTAGGGCATATACCCAGCATGGAATGCAACAGCTTCTTGATCAGGACAGTGGGTGAGAGATCCCAGCTGTTGGCTTCCCAGAGGCTGTTTCTGCACAAAAATGCAGTGCAGTATTTATTGCTCCTCTTTGGGCATGAAAGAGGCTCCCACAATTGCAGCATGCCTAGATACGCATTCTCAAATCTAAGAAGCAGAGAGCCGCTTAATGTGGATGCAACCAGAATATTTACCTAATATCCTACCAAAGTTTCTCCCCTCCTAAAGCATCCTTTTCTCAGCTGGAGCGTATAAGATATACGTATAAATGAAAGGCTCACATTGTGTTGTAATTATTTGGTATAGTACTTCCCCCCCCCACCCCGCCCACATACTCTCCTCTCCTTATCACAGCATCTCCTGTCCATAACCTGTAGCTAGTGTCTATACCTAGTAGGGTCTCAGTAAGTGTTTGTTGGATGAATTAAGCTGACATGTGATTAGTCAGCAGGGACCCCAAACTTGGATTCTTTTCTGGTTAGAACACCCAGGTTTTCAACCTAAGCAAAGTTCATCGAATCTCCCTTTTTTAGTGGATAGAGATCTGCACTGTCATATTTTAAACTTGAATGGTGGTTCCCCAATAGTAAGACCTTCTATATGGCGCCAAACTTTTAGATAAAAAGTAAAGAGTTCAGCCTTTCATTTGTATGCCTTTGGTTTTCATGGGCCTAGCATATTATGTAAGTAAATGTTTGTCAAATAAGGCTATTCCCAAATAGCCAGATGTTTGACCTCCTATGGACTAAATGTACATGATAAAGTGATATGTTTCCATTTTTATCAAAATGTAAATACAACCTAAAATACTCTAAATGAGGATCACGTTTAAAACTTCATCCTTCATATTATACACACATCTCTAAATAACTTTAAAAATTCACCCAGCAGGGGCTCCTGGATGGCTCAGTGGGTTAAGCATCCGACTTTGGCTCAGGTCATGATCTCATGGTTGGTGGGTTTGAGCCCCACATCAGGCTCTGTGCTGACAGCTCAGAGCCTGGAGCCTGCTTCAGATTCTGTGTCTCCCTCTCTCTCTGCCCCTCCCCTGCTTGTGCGCTCTCTCTCTCTCTCTCTCTCTCTCTCTCTCTCACACACACACAAATAAACATTTAAAAGAATTTTAAACAATTCACCCAGGAAACATTTATTAAACATCTACAATGTTTCAAGCTATAAATAGCCAGCAAAATAGTTTGTTATTATGCACAGCTTAATTGATTAGAGATCTGTATATCTGATGACATTCTAAGGAAATACATATTCACATTTGCTCATTTTAATCTTTTGAAGAATTTAATGAAATTATTTTAATATAAAGCCAATCATCTACTTATAATTCAGTGTTATTGGAACAATCATAAGATTAAGAAGAACCCTTTGAAAATGTTTTGGTTCTACATATAATGCCCAAGACCTTCACTTTAAAGAAAAAAAAAAAAGCTGACAGTCTTATTCCCATTAACCCAGGTATTGCAAAGTTATGGACTAAATCTTATTTGCCGAATTTGGGACTAAACATGCAATTTAGATGACTCAAGCAAAAGCTTAGATTATCTAGATTATTTACACAACTCTTGCCCCTGGAGTGAGAACATGCACCATACAGTTGTGCATGGCAGCTTCATATTTTACTGACAGAATGAAAGTAAAGGAGAAAGATTTAGAAAAGCTACTACTTCACAAAAACCATTCCGAAAAATTTCTGTCTAACATTTTACCACCACCAGTAAAATCAAGCTAGCAAGTTTGTTCTCTGGTCTAGGCAGCAGCAAATTCCCCAGTTTTTACTGGATTTATGTTCTTTACAGTTCTGCCATTGTCTACATAAGCAAGGACATGAGAAGTTACTGCTCTTGAGTAAAACCACATCACTGGACTCAAATTCTAATCTAGACATTGATCAGATTCATTACCTATGAGATTTAGCTCAGGATTCTTTTCTTAAACTGAGTCCTTTTTGAAGGTAAACAAAAAAGAAATGGATATTCTCTGTTTGAATATTATCTTTGCAGACCATGTCTGTCAGTTAAAAAGATTACACCAGGGGTGCCTGGGTGGCTCAGCTGGCTCAGCTGGTTAAGTGTCCGACTTTGGCTCAGGTCATGATCTCACAGTTCATGAGTCCAAGCCCCACATTGTCAGAGCAGAGCCTGCCTCAGATTCCCTGTCTCGCTCTTTCTCTGCCCCTCCCATGCTCGATCTCTCTCTCAAAAACAAATAAGCATTAAAAAAAATTACACCAAAACTACAAACTCATGTTAAGCCTCCCATTCTGTCAGCTAGGGATCCAAACCAAAAGTTTTCAGACAAAACTCGGCAGCCAAATAGACCTGTCAGCTTGTCACATGTCCTGACTTCCATGCTTGTAAATAGATGGACTGACTGACTTGTATTTGAAACTCACTGATACTGCTTAACATGGTGAGAAAATAGTAGACACATACCCTGGTTCATTCAGACTGAATTAAGATCAAATGGAACTAGCATGGTATAGGCACTGAACTACTGTTTTCACATGTTAAGCTTATTTGGGTTTTTAGTGATTCACAGATACACATCAGAAGATGTAAAAGAGCATTTAGATATTAAAGAACAAGAATAGCAGTAACATAAAGCAGTTGCTCTTTCTGGTGTTGCTAAAATTCTGAATGTGATCTTTTCCCTTTCCTAGGTCCTGGCTATTGCATGGGAATTGGGCCCCTCATTTCCCACTGCAGGTTCCTGTGGATGGGGATTGGCAGTGCCTGTAACTATTACAACAAGATGTATGGAGAATTCATGAGAGTCTGGATATGTGGAGAGGAAACACTCATTATTAGCAAGTAAGTCTGTTAAGAATCGGAGACATATTTTTAAAACTAAAGCTGCATTTTTTCCTATTAAGTAACAAGCAAACTTATTTTGATATCTTGATCCTTTGTTTCTAAGGGTATGTTTTTGATACTGAAATGGAGGTGGGCAATTCCCAGGTGAAAATCTATCACTATATACAAGTGAAATAATTGGGTTTTGCCTAATGCCAGAGGTACACAGATAAAGCACTCTGGAAAGGTGGGAAACTATTCAAAATTTCTCTACAGATGATTTGGGTTTGATAAAACATACTTTAGGGAGAGGCATTATCTTCTCTGCTTTCCTAAGATTTTGCTCTTCTCTCTATAAGTAAGCATTTAAAACAAAACAAAACACCTGAGAGAAAGAAATCAGTACCAATTTGCTAATGTGCTTCTAATAGTAGGCTACTGAGCACCTCTAGCAGGATAAAGAGTAGAAAAAAATGCTATTCATATGCTCTGATTCTATTTACGACTGTGTGCCAGTATCTCAGCTGAGTGATCTTAAAAAAATTCAGGAATATTGCCTATTTAAAAAAAATGGTTTGTTATATTCTCTGGATAAATTTAGCATTGAATTCATCCAGGGTTAACCAAATAGGCATCGACTATAGAGAACTAGCTTTGTGAAATACTAGTTTTCGTTTTCACTGATCATAGAACATGGAGAATTTCAAAGAAAGCATATATCACTAGACTTTCATCTATTATTACTAGATATTTAACAATGTTATATGCCAACACTATCTCATTAATGAGTTTTTAGATTCTCTGACAGGGCTTTACCCAGAACTAAGACCAACTAGGGTTTTACCGATGAATTAGAATTATTTGTCCAGATACACAGACTATTGCCCAGAGGTAAGTGAAGCATTTCTGGAAACCACATGGATTTTTTTCAAGCCAAGCTGATATACATCATTTCATAAATACCACGGTAATCTTTGAGCCCAATTCTTTGAAACAAATAACTGAAAGAAGGGAGTGGGGGACCAATAATTATCCTTAGATTTTACTTCTCTTGGGATACTGAGCTCTGGTCAGCCAAATTTAGGTGAATTTGATACATTCTCACTTAAAAAAATTTTTTTTAATGTTTATTTATTTTTGAGAGAGGGAGAGAGAGACAGAACATGAGCAGGGGAGGGGCAGATAGAGAGAGGGAGGCACAGAATCTGAGGCAGGTTCCAGGCTCCGAGCTGTCAGCATAGAGTCCAACATGAGGCTCGAACCCATGAACCGTGAGATATAACCTGAGCCAAAGTTGGACACTTAACTGACTGAGTCACCCAGGCACCCCGATATGTTCTCATTTTAAAAATCCAATACTTTGGGGCACCTGGGTGGCTTAGTCGGTTGGGCGTCGACTTCGGCTCAGGTCACGATCTCGCGGTCCGTGAGTTCGAGCCCCACGTCGGGCTCTGTGCTGACTGCTCAGAGCCTGGAGCCTGGAGCCTGTTTCAGATTCTGAGTCTCCCTCTCTCTCTGACCCTTCCCCGTTCATGCTCTGTCTCTCTCTGTCTCAAAAATAAATAAACGTTAAAAAAAAATTTTTTTTTAAATTACTATTTAAAAAATCCAATACTTTAATCACTTTGGCAACTGAATACAGTCTCAACATGTCCTGAGACTGATGGGGGCTTGCTTGGGACGTTGGCCCATTTGGCCCTGCTCTTGCATCCCTCAACATAGCCAGTTGCCTTCCAGCGCTATTTGGCAGACAAGTAAAGGGACCTGCAGGATACTTATCCAAAAGGATATCCATCTACAGCTCAGAATCTAGAGCAGTGGTCCTCACCCTGGCTGCACAGGGAGCTTATAAAAACCCCAAGGCCCAGGCCACACCCCAGCTTTCAGAATCTCTGGGGGTGGGACCCAGGCACCAGTAGTGTTCAGAGCTCCCAAGTCATTCCAGTGTGCTGCGGAGCCTAAGACAGGAGAGCAGGTAAGCTGCCTCCAGCACAAAGGGGTCTCTCCTTGGGGGTAAGGGAGCCAATAAGCAGGGCTGGAGTGCTTTTGTCTTAACATCTTACTCTTTAGTCTAGCTCAGGTGCTGAGCTAGTGTCAGATAAGAACCTGAGTGAAGAATGTGGCAAGGGCCCAGAGGACCAAAACAGAAATGGCTCTTAGATACTACATACTTGGCTCACCAGATACAGTCCTGGAAGCCCAAAGCCATTCCTGAAGTAGGATCCTTGTTACAGTGCAGTGTGGCATCTGACCACTCTGCTGTCTTCATGAGGAAAGTGACTTTAGCAACCCTGACCAACTCAGGTGCTGATTCATGCTCAAGATGCACACACAACCCATCCCGCCCCTCCCCCAGCTCTCCCACTTCTCTTCTCATCCTGTCCTAACCGCTTTTCACTGGTTGGAGTCTTTGTGTTCTCCTTAATTGCCTCGAGCGCTCAATTTTGTTGTTAAGGGCTGAGCTCCCTGCAGGAATAGGACATGTTTGTCCCCATCTCCTTCCCTCGCCTGCTCTTCAGGTCCCTTCCAGAACTACCCGTGCCTCTTGAAAATACCCCAATTGGACCTCAGAAAGATTTTTATTTTTATTTGAATAGTTTGCCAGGTTTTTTTCTTTTGAAAAGTTTGAGATCTCTAGTCATTACAGCTGACTAGAGATTATGGCCCAACTTTTCCTACCAGCATAGTCTTGAAGTGGTGGGGGCTGCAGAATTTCACAGCGGGGGTGGGGGGTGGGGGTCAGGTGGGGGGTGGGGGAGTCAGGCCTGAGTGCTTCCAGGATGTTGCCTGAACAACTCTGAACTCTGGGGGAAGGTTCATCTGGGCATCCGTAGAAAAAGCACTCACAATTCCCCAGGCAGGTAAGCTCTAAATTAATGAGGGTCTACAGATGTTGCCCATGATACTATATGTTGTGTGTATGTATCAATTTTTGTAATGAATACAAAAAAAAAAAAAAAGAATGTGGGTGGCATTAATAAAGGGGGTTAGTAATTAACATGCTAATTATGGTCATATAGTAATGAACATACTAATTAGGGTTGTATTTGTGTATCTGTTTTAATCATATGTAAATTTATAGGAAATTCATTAATTTATTCTTTTAACATGCATTTATTGAGAATTTACTATATACTAAGCACTGGATGATCCTAACTTATAATTATTATTGCCCCCCCATTCAATCATTAAATATTTATTGAGAACTTAACTATGTACACTGGGTATCATGAGCAAATCAGCCAAAAATTCCTACCATCATAGAGAAATATATTGTTGTATTGTTAATATACCAACAAGAAATGAGTGTATCAGTGGGGTGACCAACTGTCTTGGTATGCCTGGAACAAGGGGGTTTTCTAGGATGGGGGACTTTGAATGTTAAAACTGGGACAGTCCCAAGCAAACCAAGATAGTTGCTCACACTATCTTCAGGTAGATATGTGCTATATAGGAAACTAAATTAGGGGACAGCCAGTTGCAGGGATGGAAGTGCAATTATAAATAGGTGGTCGAGGCAGGCCTAATTCAGAAGACAGCATTTGAATAAAGACTTAAAGGAAGTGAGGGAAGGAGTCATGCAGAGAGGTAGAGGAAAACCATTCCAGACAGAAGGAACAGCAAATGCAAACCACTGCGGTGGAAGCCTGTCTGAAATGTTCAAGGAACAACAAGGACACCGGTGTGGCTAGTGGAAGAATAGTGGAGATGACACTAGAAAGGTATCAAGACAGTCAATAATACTGGGCCTTGCTGGCCATTGTAACAACTCTGAATTTTACCCTGCAATGAGATGGGAAGCCTTTGAAGAGTTTGAGCAGAAAAGTGACACATCTAACTCATTCATGTTTCAGCAGACTCCTGACTTCTTTACCCACATTCTACCCACATTCTTTGAGACTAGGTGTTAAAGGAACAAGGATGAATGCACAGAGGGCAGTTAGACAAGAGATGATGGTGTCTGGTCCGTGTGAGAGCAGTAGAGGTGGTAAGAAGTAAAATTCTAGGTATATTTTGAAGGCAAAGTCAATAAGGTGCTAAGAGATTGATGTTGGGTGTGAGAATTAAGGTGGTAGCATAGTGTTTTGCCTTGAATACCTAGAAGAATGAGGGTATCATTACCTCAGGTAGGTGGAGTAAGTTTGGGATGGGGAGAAATTGGGATTCCATTTGGGATATTTTGACTTGATATGTGCAGTGTACAGCTGAGTAGGGTGTTGTGAAGGAAGGTCTGAGTCTTTTGACCCTCCACCACAGTTAGAAACTAGAAAAGGAGGCTGAGAAGGACAGCCAGAGAAGGGAAAACCAGGATAGTATGGTGGTCTGAAAGCCACGTGATGAGGGTATATCAGGGAGGATGGAATTGTCAAACATGCCAGATAGCGCCAGGTTAATGGAAGAAGATTTGAGCAACATTTAGCAACATGGGTGACCTTGGCAATTTCAATGGAGTGGTGAGGGCAAAAGTCTCACTGTAGTATAGAATGAGGAGAGAGAATTAGAGGCTACAGGAGGAAGACAACTCTTCCAAGGAGTTTGTCATAAAGGCAGCAGAGAAATGGAACAAAGAAATATAAAGAGATATATAGTCCAAGGAGTTTTTGTTAAGATAGGAGAAATCACAACATGTGTGTTATGATGGCAATGATGGATTATAAAGCAAAATTGTTGATGGAAGAGAAAGGGGTGTGCTAGGTGAAATGTGAAAGGGGGTACAGGTGACAGGTGGAGTTGGCGTTGAATAGGGACATGAAAGTTCATCCACAGTAAGTTTGAGAAGTTTGAATATATGAGCACAGATCCTAGTAGTTGGAGCTTGCAGAGATTCTTGCTTCTTTTTCCTCAGTGAATACATACATACATACATACGTACCTAAGACTGGGGAAGTAGAATGTTTGAGGAGAGAGGAGGCAGGATTTAATAGTCATCTAGAACAGTAAGTGTGAATGGACTGGGGAAATGTAGTAGAATTGCCAGCCGCGCTAAGAACCCACTTGAATTTAACTGGGATTTGTCAGTGTGTGTGTGTGTGTGTGTGTGTGTGTGTGTGTGTGTGTGTGTGTGCGTGCGCGCGTGTGTGTACGTGTGCATGTGTGTGTGGTTTTTTTTTCCCAGCCACATTCAGCTCCCAGGAACAAGCACAGAGTAAGCTAAGAGTTGGATTTAGCCAGGGGTAAGGTTTTACCAGGGGTAAAAGATTTTACCAGGCAACTATGACAAAGTAAGGAGAGGGTCAAGGGAGTTGAGGATTCATGGAAGAGAGTGATTTTAATGATTGACAACAAAATGTTTTTTCCAACTTTCTATTAAGAAAATGTTTAAATGAATAGGGAAGTTGAAAGAACAGTCTTCCCATTCCTTGCCCCCATGACATTGACCTCTTGAAGAGACCAGGCCAACTGTCTTATAGAATGTGTTTCACATTTCTGAATTTCTCTCTTTACATTATGATGTCACTTAACATAGTCCTCTACTCCCTGTGTTTCTTATAAACTGAAAATTATGAATTTTTTTAGAGAGATAGAGTGTGAGCAGGAGAGGGAGGTGAGAGAAGAGAGAGAGAGAGAGAGAGAGAGAGAGAGAGAGACCCAAGAAAGCTCCACACCCAGCGTGGAGCCTTACACAGTGCTCAATCTCACAACCCTGGGATCATGATACGAGCCGAAATCAAAAGTTGGACCCTCAACCAAGTGAGCCACCTAGACACCCTAAACTGAAAATTATGTCTCAGTTTCATTCAGGTGAAACATTTTTGTAATAATACTTCCTTGGTAGGGCTAGGCACTTCATATTGCATCACATCAGGAGACAAGGAAAAGTTGTCCCACTATTAGGGATGCTAAATGTGATCACTTGGGTAGGGTAGTAACAGTCAGATCTCTCTATTATAAAGATTGTTTTCCTCTTGCAGTGACTCCAGTATTTAGCTGGGTATGTGAGGATATTAGAGGGGCAAAGGACAAGGGGAAGGTAATGGGATCAACAGAGACTAAGTCTCGGGCACAAAACAGGTCTATATGGGCAAGTGTTTTTAAATGTTTGGTACCAATTATTCCATTAATTTTCTCCTCCATATTTATTTCTAGTACTCATCACTCTTGAACCTGGCCACAGATGTGTGAGTCCTTTTTTTTTTGAAGGTTGTGTTTTTAAGTAATCTCTACACCCAACATGGGTCTTGAACTCACAACCCTGAGATCAAGAGTCGCATGTTCCACCGACTGAGCCATCCAGGATCCCCTATGTGAGTCCTTTAAATTCAGAACTGAAAAGTGGCTTCCTCTTCACTACCTAATAACTTATTTCCTGGCCACTTTTCATTTTGAATAGACAATAGGTTTGCCATCTTTGGTGCTGTCTTTTGACTTCAGTCATGTTTAAAGAAGAACAATGAAGGGGAATGGGAGAAACAGGCTTCCAATTATGGAACGAATAAATCACAAGGATGAAAGGTACAGTATAGGGAGTACAGTACTGGTATTGTAATAGCATTGTATGGTGACAGACGGTAGCTACACTGTGGTAAGCACAGCATAATGTATAAATGTGTTGAATCACTGTGTTGTACACCTAAAAA
Source organism: Panthera onca (assembly GCF_046562875.1). Lineage (NCBI taxonomy): Eukaryota > Metazoa > Chordata > Mammalia > Carnivora > Felidae > Panthera > Panthera onca. The sequence continues at coordinate 52,824,167 of NC_138344.1, forward strand.
CTAATGTAACACTGTATGTCAACTATACTCAAGGAAGGAAGGAAGGAAGGAAGGAAGGAAGGAAGGAAGGAAGGAAGGAAGGATAAATAATGACTCCAGGGGCGCCTTGGTGGCTCAGTCAGTTAAGTGACCGACTTTGGCTCAGGTCATGATCTTGCAGTACGTGAGTTCAAGCCCCGGATCGGACTCCATGCTGACAGCTCGGAGCCTGGAGCCTGCTTCAGATTCTGTGTCTCCCTCTCTCTCTCTGCCCCTCCCCTGCTCATGCTCTGTCTCTCTCTCAAAAATAAATAAACGTTAAAAAAAATAAAAAAGAAATAATGACCCCAGTTACCATGCAATTTACACTACCCTTCTGAGGGTAGTGTCCCTTCTGAGCTTGGGGACTCACCTGGTCTCTCTTCTTCAGTGTATCCCCCAGTCAATATAACATCTCCTTCAACTGGTGTTATAGGCTGGCCCACAAGGCTGGAGCATGGTCTCTACTATTTTCGTGACCACCCTGTGTGCTCTGGGCTGGAGTCCCTAGTTCTTCACCAAACTTTATTTCTTCACTTTCCCAATTTATTCTGGTTATATAAAGCCAACCTACTTTTGAAAAAAGGCCTTGTTTTAAATTGCTCACCGGCAGCCGGTCACTCTTCACTCTCACTGTGTATCACTTCTGTCTTGACAGCTTTGTCCCTTGCCAAGTTGGAGCCTCTGACTCGAAATAACTGAGATGTTGGCGCCCCCTACAGAACACATTTATTTTTAAACTTAGCTCTTTATTAAGTAATGCACATTTAGTTGGGTTTAAGTTTGGGGTTTCTTGTTTCTTTTTTAAAAATCGATTACTAATTTCTCAAAGTAAGTGGCCATGCTAATGTGGTTAAAGCAGTATATAACAGCTCTAGGGGTCAGAGCGGAAAGAATAGCGTTCTGCTTTACTTCTAGGCACTTAAAGTTCTTAGATACAAATTTGTGAATAAAGAATATACAAATTACTTACTTTCTGCTGTACTTACAGAATAAGGTAGGGGAAGGTGAGAGAAGCTAAAGTCCTAAAATCTATTAATAATCTTTTCAGCCCTCTCAAAGCATGACTTCTATATACAGGAAAAAATTTTAGCTGTTTGTCAGTCAAATTAATTCCCTGGAATACAAAGAGAAGCATCTGTATTTTTGTTTTTATTTTTGTTGTTTGGAAGAGAAATACTTGTCCAAAACTTGGGATCATTTGATGAATAATACCTGGAATTAAATCAAGAGAATATTTGACTTAATAGAGAGTGTTTTGATTTGAAAATAAGATGTTTTTCCTTGAAAGAAATAATCTAGTAGACAATTTATTCATATAATAATTATGTTTTAATTTCCTGACAATTCCATCATTTCAGGGCCTTTCTTTTAAAATTTAAATAGGACTATGGAACCATCACAAATGTGAGGGTTTGGCTAATACTTAGCCCACTACTCAGCCAGAGCACAGCGCCTTTGGCCCAATGTCTTCTTAGGAATGTGTTTTCACAGGCATTAATTGAACAACCTAATTAAGGCACACTCATCCTTCTAGGAGCCAAGTATCAACTTTAAGAAGGAGAAGCAAGTGGTAAGATGGTCACTGCAGCCCAGTGCACATACTATAATCACCACTCCCCATCTTTGAGGGTTATGTGCTCAGAAACACTGCAGAGGAGGAGAATTTGCAGCTGAGAAACAAAATTTCAGTGGAGAAGTGGGGAGGAAGAACCAAAGTTGCAATGAACACATGAAAACTTGTATAAATATTAAGTTCACCAAAAATAATAATGGCGTCTAAAGCACTGATGATATTTTACGTATCTTGAATTTGCACAATTGGGCACTATGCTGCTACTTTCTCTTCTCTCTTTCTCTCTCTCCCACACCAGAAAATGCCCAGGTTCTCCCCCCTTGGCAGTATCAGACAGATGTTTATAAATATATTTTGCTTTCTTGCAATAATATTCTCTTCCGATTCCTCTGCTCAAATGTTTAGTCCTAATTTTATGATCTCTGTCTCTGGACTCCTCTCTGGTCTCAGAGACATGGGGTATCTTATAATCCTTAAGTGAAAAAAACCCTGGGGGGTCTATTTCAACTTACCTAGCAGACCTGGGCAGTTTAGTTCCCAAGACCCAAAGTCAAGGATTATGTCACTTGAGCTCTACCCGTGATCCCCAGCAGAGCATACACAGGTAAGCTACATTGATACATGGCCTGGCTCCAGTATAGTAAACATGGCCGAAAGTCAGACTAATGACAGTGTACCCTGCCTCAGCTTTCTTCATTGCCTCCCATAGTTGCACCACAGAAAACCTCTACTCCTTCTCTGCTAACCACTTGGCCCCTCTTTTTAATTCCCAAACCCTGCTCCCCTTTTCTCCCTATCTCCAAGAAAAATGGCTATCAATTTGAGTATATTTAAGTGGAAAATTTTTGAAGTTGCTGAAAATATATATGGAGAGAAGTAAATCTGCTTATGCTGACAATTTACTAAGGGGAATTTGCATTTGGCCGTGTCGTCCACATATAAATACTGTGACCTAGGCCTTGTAATCTGAAGAGCCTGTTATCATGCCTCCTCACAGGAGTCTAGGTAATGTATGTACTTGGAACATGCTTTGTTAGCGTAGGGAGGTAGAGGACAATAAATGAGACTTTGGGGCTAAGCACAGCCTCTGTGGTCCTCTGTGTACTCTGTGTTCTTATTGTCCACTCAGCAGCACAGGGATGTCTGAGGGCCCTAGGCCTCAGAGGCGGTATGCTCCAGCCTTATGTATGGAAAGGCTGGGCTTTGGACGGAGGTGGCTGACATATGACCTCTCTTTCCTCACTCACTCAACCACAACCATGTACCCCTGTCAGTGAGAATTTCGGGGTCTAGCTGCCTGCACTCCCACCTCCTGCACTGTTTTGTCTGCCTCTTATCCTCACTGTACATACTTTCTTCCATATCCTTCAGATAATCTCATTTGATTTTTCCAAATGAGTGGTATTTGTGTCCGGTCTATGCCTACAATGTGATATTGGCATTTATGAAAATGCCACCACATGTCCTGCTTATTATCTTCTCTATTCTCCAACAAACACTATCCTGCCTGTCTTCATGTAATGCCCTTCTGCTCAGCATATGAAGGGTAGCCACCTAGCTTATGAGCACGTGCCATGTTGGAGTTCCAGTTTCTGACCCATGTGGTCCGCGGCCTCAGCTGTCACTCAGCCTTTGTCCAGCTAGCCTGTTTCCCTCTGGGCCCTGCATGAACCTCTTTTCCAGCCAAAGCCCCTTGCCATAGGAAGTGCAGTCACTTGTAGTGTTTCTTAATTTCTCTCTTGGCAGATGAAAAATGAATTTATTCCATCCACCCCACAATTCTTAACTTCATAAATTCCCAGCAGACTTCTTTTTCTGAGCACTGATCCAGGAGTCCTCTCCTCCCCAAATCTGCACTCTGTAGCATTCATCTCAGCTCTCTTTCCTCTCCCTCCCCATGCTGCTAGCTGCAAGTATACCCTGCAGTAAACCCACCTACCATTTATACTGAAGAGCACAATTATCCTCTTATCCTTTATCCTGCTGATTATTAAATGACTTAAATTATCCATTTATCCTTCCAATGCCACAGGATAACTTCTAAGCAGTCTTAACAAAACATCTCAACAAGGTGAGTTGGTCTCTCCCTGCAGAAGAATTCTGTACTGCTATCCTAAGAAGATAATATTCTCCTCATGTGTGCAGGCTTCTAGAACTTCTTCAGCTAGAATTTTATAACATTTCATAACTCTAAGTGCCTCATCATGCCCAAATTGACCCCTGGGATGTGGGGGGAAGGGAGCAGCTCCTAGAAGAAGAAATGGTGGGGAGGGGAGAGGAAGAAGGAACTGCTTTCTCCTGCCTAGTTCCTCCTAGGCCTTAAAACTGAGCACAGGTCTGGAAAACAGTGTGGAGCTTCCTCAAAAAATTAAAAATAGATCTACCCTATGACCCAGCAATAGCACTTCCAGCAATTTACCCAAGGGATACAGGAGTACTGATGCATAGGGGCACTTGTATCCCAATGTTCATAGCAGCACTTTCAACAATAGCCAAATTGTGGAAAGAGCCTAAATGTCCATCAACTGATGAATGGATAAAGAAATTGTGGTTTATATACACAATAGAATACTACTTGGCAATGAGAAAGAATGAAATATGGCCTTTAGTAGCAACGTGGATGGAACTGGAGAGTGTGATGCTAAGTGAAATAAGTCATACAGAGAAAGACAGATACCATATGTTTTCACTCTTATGTGGATCCTGAGAAACTTAACAGAAGACCATGGGGGAGGTGAAGAAAAAAAAAAACAGTTAGAGAGGGAGGGAACCAAACCATAAGAGACTCTTAAAAACTGAGAATAAACTGAGGGTTGATGGTGGGTGGGAGGGAGGAGAAAGTGGGTTATGGGTATTGAGGTGGGCACCTGTTGGGATGAGCACTGGGTGTTGTATGGAAACCAATTTGACAATAAATTTCCTATTTAAAAAAAAGAATAAAAAGAAAGATAGTTTGATTCTGAAAAAAAAAAAAAAAAAAAACTGAGTGTGGGGGGGGGGGGGGTGTGTGGCGCAGAATGGAGGCAAAACAGTGAGGAGGAGCTGAGAAGTTCAGGGAAGCCTGTTGGCAAGGTCCCAGTGCTGCTACCTCAAGGGCTATCTAATGGCTCACCATGTCCTATATCCTGAGAGAACTCTGTGACCCTGGAGGCCTTGATGAGTCAGGATGGAATGCAGAGCCCCAGGATAGCTGCTGTCACCACCACAGATAGCTGTCAAGGCCCAGCCCAGCCAGCTAAGCCCAGAGCCTGGAGTGACCAGGAGGTGTCCTTCAAGCCCAGAATGATACTCACCGGAGGGTCCAGGTCTGATTAGAGACTCTGGGGATAGATGGTACAAGGCCAGACTACTGGTTCCAAATGAAGATGACATCAGCAATTCCAGGAACTCTGGATTCCGAGACTCACTCCTGTAGAGGGTGGTGCTGTCTGGAGTGGGGCTGGAGGCTCTCAGGACCCTCTGGTGGAGTGGAGGGCTTGGCTTCTCAAAGCCTTGCAGCTCTGATCCCAGTTGTGGGTAGTATTTTAATGACTTGGAATTAGAAAAGAGGGAAATAAAGAATGGTGTGTGTGTATGTGTGTATGTGTTCTATCTTTCGTGGTGCTCAAGCAGGGTGTCAGGAGGTAGAAGTATTTCAACTGGAGAGGGATGTTCTTCCACTAACAGAAGTGTTTATTCAATATGAATTCTAGAATGCACTGCATTTAGATCAACATGAATTTGCTAAGAGAGTCACCTGGTATCAAAATCATCACGATGAGTTCTCTTAACCCTTACAAATTCACACTAAGGTTTGCTGTCTCTGCAGGTCCTCAAGTATGTTCCATGTAATGAAACACAGTCACTACAGCTCCCGATTCGGCAGCAAACTTGGGTTGCAGTGCATCGGCATGCATGAAAATGGCATCATATTTAACAACAATCCAACCCTCTGGAAAGCTGTTCGACCTTTCTTTACAAAAGGTAATCAGGTGCTGGCTACATTCTGCTCTTTTGTCTAAAAATGTGCCCACTATTTTGGAATTTAAATTTTGCCACTTCACTTATTTTGAAATAATAAGATATGGTAGGAACTGTTCTAAGCACTTGATATTTTAATCCCACAGCAACCCCATGTGGTACACACTCTTATCACCTACATTTTACAGATGGGAAAACTGAAGTTTACATAGGTGAAGTAACTTACCCAAAGGTCCCAATATTAATAAAGAGTGGCCCAGGAGACAACCCCAGAGCCTGCATTTTTAACCACCACAAATTCTGTTCTTCCTGTTGATGCACAAAGCAATTTCATAGACATGAAGAAGAGATGGAGCTCTACACTTAGGATCATTTCAATTAAGAATTTAGTGTGGAAGGGGTGGCTCAGTCAGTTAGGTGTCCAACTCTTGATTTGGGCTCAGGTCATGATCTCACAGTTTGTGGGGCTGAGCCTCCCCTCAGGCTCTACCCTGACAGCAGAAAGCCTGCTTGGGATTCTCTCTCTCTCTGTCCCTCTCCACCATCCCTACACCACCCACTGAGTGCTCATGCACATCATGCACGCAAAGGCATGCACACATGCTCATTCTCAAAAATAAATAAACTTTAAGAATAAGGAAGAAAGAAAGAAAGAAAGAAAGAAAGAAAGAAAGAAAGAAAGAAAGAAAGAATGAAAGAAAGAAAGAATTTAGTGTGGAGGCACCTAGGTGGCTCAGTTGGTTAAGTGTCTGGAGCCTTGATCTCAGGGTTGTGAGTTCAAGACCCACATTGGGCTCCATGCTGGGCATAGAGCTTACATTAAAAAAAAAAAAATTTAGTAAGAATGTAGTGTGTCAGTCACATGTTTGATTTAAACACAGCCAAGCAATGTGCTTGCTAGATCACTGACTAACATTCCAGATGTTTTAACAGAAAACAGTTTGTGAATAAAACTTAGAGAATTGTAGAACTAGGAAGGACTGTATATGTCATTTCGTTAAGCCTCTGAATTTTATAGTTGAGAAAATACAGTCCTAGAAAGGTTGCGATTTTTGCCCAGGCAACATAGTAAGTAATAGATAAGCAGATACCCCACCCCAAGTCTCCTTATCTAGTGATTTTCCCCTTTACTATATCTTGCTGGAAATGAAGAGGTTGGGGAATATACATGACCAGTCTTTGACATCAACATCAATGAAGATAATCATGTCCTGGGACCATTTTCAGTGATAGAATACGGGGCTAGATAGATTTTATGTCTGACCTTCCACCACCAATATTCTTCCCTCTAGCCAGCCTCTGTAGTGAACCTGGATGCCTCCCATGTGCTGCTGAGATAGGGAGAATCTATGCCTATCCCAGTTGAGCATTGATTCCCTCTACAGAGTCGTCTATCACCAAGACTCGGTACAACTCTATTGTGGACTCCACTGTATTTGTCTCCTATTGCTGCTGTAACAAATTGCCACAAACTTAATGACTTAAAACAACATATCAGTTATCTTATAGTTCTATAGATAAAAAGTTTGACATAGGTCTCAATGGACTAAAATCGAGGCGTTGGCTGGGCTGTGTTTCTGGAAGCTCCAGAGGAGAACCTGTTTCTTTGTCTTTTCCAGCTTCAGAGGCCACCTGCATCCCTTGGCCTGTGGCTCCTTCCTCTGTCTTCAAAGCTAGCAACAGCAGGTTGAGTCCTTTTTATATCACATCTCCTAGACCATCCTTCTTTCATCACATCACTTTCTGATTCTGAAGGCTGCTAGAAAAGGTTCTTTGCTTTTGAGGACCCATGTAATTAGCTTGGGCCCACCCAGATAATCCACAGTAATCTCCCCATCAATTCCTCAACTTGAATCATATGGACCAAGTCCCTTTTTCCATGTAAGGTGACATATTAATAGGTTCCAGGGATTAGCACCTGGGAAGCTTTAGGGGGCTATTACCCTGCCTATCACTTGTGTTGGGCAGTTCAATACTCTGATACCTTACAAAACTGCAGACTGGATTAATGGAAAGAGTATAGGACTCAGGATTATAAATGGTGGGTCTAAGTCCTAGCTCTGCCACTTTACTAGCTATGTGACCTTGGACAAGTCATTCAACCTCTCTGAGCTTCCGTTTCTTTCTCCATAAAAGGTGATACCACAGAATATTAATTCTAGAGTTATTGTGATGAATAAGTGAAATAATGCTGTAAGACCCTATAGAAATGTGGGGGGTTTTTGTTTGTTTTGTTGAAGTATAGTTGACATACAATATTATACTAGTTTTAGGTATATGACTGAGTGATTCAACAATTATATATGTTATGAAATGCTCCCCCCGATAAGTGTAGTCACAATACAAAGATGTGACAATATTACTGACTATATTCCCTATGCTGTACATTATATCTCCATGACTTACTTATTTTATAACTGGAAGTTTGTACCTATTCACCCCCTTCACCTATTTCACCCATCCCCACCCCCTCTCACTTCTAGCAACCACCAGTTTGTTCTCTGTATTTGGGTCTGTTTCTTTTTGTTTGTCTGTTCATTTGTATTGTTCTTTATATTCCATATAAAGTGAAATCATGTGGCATTTGTCTTTTTCTCTCTGACTTACCTCATTTAGCGTAATACCCTCTAGGTCCATCCATGTTGTTGCAAATGACAAGATTTGAAATGTAAGTTTTATTTTACTTTGCTGTTTGGCCCAGGTGCATTAGGAATATGTGAACTAGTGTTTAGGAGCAATTAACTCTCACATACCAACATGGTTTACCTTGCCATGCAAAAATTAATAGAATTTAAATTTTTTTAACATTTATTCATTTTTTTGACAGAGACAGAGCATGAGTGGGGGAGGGGCAAAGAGAGAGGGAGACACAGAAAGCAAAGCAGGTTCCAGGCTCTGAACTGTCAGCACAGAGCCTGACGTGGTTCTCGAACTCATGGACTGTGAGATCATGACCTGAGCTGAAGTCAGACACTTAACCAACTGAGCCACCTAGGTGCCCCCAAAATTAATAGAATTAAAAATTTTTTTTTAATTTTTTTAAATGTTTATTTATTTTTGAGACAGAGAGAGACAGAGTATGAACAGGGGAGGGTCAGAGAGAGGGAGACAGAATCTGAAGCAGGCTCCAGGCTCTGAGCTGTCAGCACAGAGCCCAATGGGGGGCTCGAACTCACAGACCATGAGATCATGACCTGAGCCGAAGTCGGATGCTTAACCAACTGAGCCACCCAGGCACCCCTAAAAATTTTTTTTAATTAACAGAATTTTCTAAACTCATCCATTTGTTTAACAAACTACTGTGTTCTCATCATTGAACTAGGTGCCCAGAATATGATGTTAGTCAATACATGGTTCCTGCCCCCAAGGAATTTATAAGGGGGGGGGGGGCGGGGAGGAGCAGAGTGGCAGATCAATATATCACCAAATATCATCCTAGGTGATGTGTTATGCTAGAGTTGTGTGCACAGCACCACAGAGCACAGAAAAAATTGGTCCATTAAAGTACACTGAGGGGTCATGGGTGGCTTTTTGAGGAATGGATGCTTATGATAAGTTTTGAAAGAAGGTAAAAGCTACCAAAATTAAGAAAGTTTGATAAGGACACATTCCACAGAAGGAAAGAACAGGATACTCCAAAACAGGGAAGGGTAGATCAGCACTGTATGTCCAGGGAACTGTAAGCAGGCCCTTGTACCTGGCATAGATGCATGTAGGCATGAGGCCCAGGGGAAGGCACTGAACTGAGCTTATTCTGAAAGCTACAGTAAATCATTCAAGATTTTAAGCAGAATGACATGAACATATTTGTGTTTTACAAAAATTCCTCTGGTAGCAGAATGAACGTTTAATTGACAGGAGGCATGACTGTGAACAGTGAAAGATGTTGGGAGCTACTGTAGTGATAAAGGGTGTGCGGAAGGGAAGTTATCAGTGTAAGAGATGTTAAAAGAGTAGAATCTATAGCACTTGGAAAGCAATCAAAACAATCCTTGTGACATATTTTTAGATAAGCCCTGTATATAAAAGATCAGATTGTCTAATAAAAACATTACAAAACTCCCCAGATGAAATGCCAAAAATAGAGGCTGAATTGCTTATGAAAAGTTCACTGTTGTTTCTGACATTTTTAATAATGTGTTAGAGTCCCAAGCTCTAAAAGGATGAATCTCCTTTTAGAGTCACACTTCTTGTTAGTTTTCCTGATATAGCAGAAATTTGGGAGTAATTTTGGTATCTAAAGTAGTAACATTAAGGAAGGCATTGACCCCCTGGACATATCTATGGAGAAGTAGTGAAGTGCAGCCCAGGCAATGGCCCATCCTGGAGAGATGAAGGTTGAGGGGCAAAAAATAGCCTGTGTTTCCTGAAACTGCCAAGAGAGTTGTCCATAGTGACAGAATTATGCTGATTTCTTGCTCACTTTTGTTTAACCTGGATAAGATTCAGTACTTTTTAGCACATTTAAAAAATTAAAGTTTGGGCACCTGGGTGGCTCAGTTGGTTGAGAATCCGACTCTTGATTTCGGCTCGGGTCATGATCTCGCAGTTTGTGAGATCAAGCCCTCCATCGGGCTCTGTGCTGACAGCACGGTGCCTGCTTGGGATTATCTCCCTTCCTTTCTCTCTGCCCCTCTCCCATTTGCACTCTCTCTCCAAAAATAAATAAATAAACATTTTAAAATACTTAAAAATAAAAATAATGTCTACATCATACCACTGACTATAAGCAATGATATTACATTTTGCTTATATATTTGAAATGTGGCTTTAAGCTCTTGGATGTGGAGGCAAATCATACATCTATCTGGGAGAAAACCACCAGTGATATTTGAAGTCAACTGCTCCACACAAAGGGCTGAGTCATTCAGAAATCATTTGTCTCATTTGTGAATGTGATAATCACCCAAAGAACAACATGCTGACCTTTCATATCTGCCAAGTATTTCCTACAGTCAGAAAGTATGCTACCAACCCAACCTTCTTTTGTATTTATTTATTTTTAATTTTTTTAATGTCTATTTTTGAGAGAGAGAGACATACAGACACAGTGTGACTGGGGGAGCGAAGACACATAATGCAAAGCAGACTTCAGGCTCTGAGCTGTCAGCACAGAGCCAAATGCAGGGCCTGAACTCATAAACCATAAGATTGTGACCTGAACTGAAGTTGGATGCTTAACTGGGCCACCCAGGCACCCCCAACCTTCTTTTTCATCCATAAGTATACATTTTATGAATCTACAATTGCTTAACAGGCTTCCTTGCTTATTTGCAAAGTCTGCCTTCAGAAGCTTCTGTTGTGCAACTGATTTTTTAAAAATATTTTTAAATTTTATTTTAGAGACAGAGAGTATATGAGTGCGGTGAGGGGCAGAGAGAGACAGAAAGAGAGAAAGAGAGAAGGGAGAAGAATTTCAAACAGGCTCCATGCCCAGCACGGTTCTCAATCCCATGACCCTGGGTTCATGACCTGAGCTGAAATCAACACTTGATCTTAGCCAAAAGGCCGAGAAGCGATTGAGCTGAAATCAAGAGTAGGACACTCAGCTTACTGAGCCACGCAGGCGCCCTTGATTTTTTTTTTTTTTTTTAAGAGAGAATTATGGCTACAAATTTCCCCAGGATTTTTCATTGAATTTCAAGGGCTCTGATTTTAACAGCAAGTCTGAATAATAAAAGACATAAATAGGAGATACTACTCATAAAGAAAGCTTGAAGAAACTTAGAGCAAAGAGACAAAGGGGGGCTTCAAGTGTTAAACTCTCTGAATAGATGACCTACCACCAGGATCCACTAGCTGGTAGGCAGAGCCAATTCACACCACCTGTCTTCACTCAACTATTCACCCACTCTTTCATTCACTCATTTATTCATTCATTCATTCATTTCTCTATTTGACCAATATGATTTGAAAGGTACCATGTACTGTGTGGACTTGAAGGACAGTGCTAATAGAAGGCTGTCACTGCCCTTAAAGAAATTCCAGCCAGGGAGGAAGACTGGTGCTTAGCTGTCATGATGTTCGTTGAGTAAAACAAATCTAGAAGTCATTTGAAGAGAAATCACAATTAAGAGAAGAACACTTTTGGTAATTTATAAGACTAGCATTGTCAACATATAAACCACAATTAATAGGAAGCACTTTAGATCAAATAGTTAAGGTCCAATTGGTGTAGTTCTAGAACAGTACCCTGCCACCTGTTGAAACATAAAATAAATATCACCCTGGCCAAATCCAAACCTTCCTTAGAGGGAGATATATACAATAAATACGGAAAACCACTGATTTGTGATTAATGACCACAATACTAAATTTTTCAATTGCAATATCACAAATGATTTGCAATAACGTGAAGAAAAGTTTAATTTTGAATATTTTGTTTAAAATAAGGTTTTCGTGCATCCATTCATTTTAAAAAATTTTTAACGTTTATTTATTTATTTTGAGAGAGAGAGAGAGCAAGTGGCAAAGGGGCAGAGAGACAGGGAGAGAGAGAGTCCCAAGCAGGCCACGTGCTGTCAGCACAGAGCTCAATGTGGGGCTGGATCTCACAAATCATGAGATTATGACCTGAGCCAAAATCAAGAGTCAGACATGTAACCGACTGAGCCACCCAGGTTCTCCCATACATTCTTTCATTTATTTTTAACCATGAAGGTGATGCATGCTTGTAGAAAATCAGGAGAATGCAGAAAAGTATTTTTAAAAAGAACATGAAAATTTCAACCTAGTTACTGAAAAAAAATTATGTACAGTTAAACCCTGAACATAAAAGGCCAAAATATCCTGATTATGTATGCCCCCTGAGTTCATGGTGGCTCACTCTCTGATGTGTTCCCCTCAGCTCTGTCTGGCCCTGGACTCGTGCGCATGGTGACAATTTGTGTTGAATCCGTCATAACACATCTGGACAGGTTGGAGGAGGTCACCAACGAACTGGGTTACATCGACGTGTTGACCCTCATGAGGCGCATCATGCTAGACACCTCTAACATGCTCTTCCTGGGGATCCCACTGGACGGTATTTGAGAACTGACATTCTGCCTTTTATTGAACATGGAGATGAAGGGGAAAACAGACTCAAGGAAAGATATGCTGTTTTTTACATTGCTCTTATTCAAACATCTCTAAGTTTTCTCAAGATTTTTTTTTCCTAGTGTGTCTGCCATTTTCATTTATAAGATAAGTTTCTATAAGTAGGGGCCATCTCCTCTTTTGATCACTCTTCATTGCTCTGGGAAATATGATTCTATCCATAGTCAAAACTTAACAAGTGTGACCAGTTCATTTGGTCATTAATATACCCTACCACCAATCAAACTGGTATATTTAACCATTTCCAACCATTCTTTTGGGTGTGCACGTGTGCGCACACACACACACAAATACACACATACACATACATATATACATAAATATACATACACACTCCTCCCTCGAAGCTACTAAGCATGAAAACTTTGACTCTGTCTATAGGATGATAATGGTGCCGGAGCTGCTGCTGCTGGAAATGATGAAAATAGCTACCATTAATTTAATATCTACTATAAAAAGTTGCTCTACACATAGTTTATCATTTAGCATTTATAACAACTCTGGCAAGTTGTTTCACTCAAAAAGCTACTCTCTTCACTGTACTACAGAAACAAATATTAAAACACATACATGTAACTCTATCACCATCAAAAATAAACATTAATCAGTTGGGCTAATTCCATTATGCTGTTGTCCAGCTTAATGTAATTTTTCCCGAATTTCCAGTATATTCATTGATTCATGCATTCATTCAAAAAATATTTGTTAATTGCCTATTTTCTGCCAGGCACTGTTCTAGGTTCTGGGGATAGAGAGGTAAACAAGACAGATAAAGTCCTCGCCTTCAAGGAGCTCACATCTCAGTGCCAATATAAACAGTAAACAAGTAAATATCTAATAATGAATCAGGAAATAATAGGAGTCTTGAAGAGAAACAGAGCAAGGGGCTAGAAAGTGAAGACGTAGGTACCATGGTGGGAGCATATGTGGCTATTACAGAGAGGGTTGTCCAGAAAGGCCTGTGCAGAGAGGACACCTGAACATAAGCCTAAATGTTAAGTGAGACCATGAGCCTCATCCAGGTTTGAGAGAAGAACATTACAGGCATGAGAACAGGGCCAACTTAAAAAAAAAAATTTAGTGTTTTTTTAAATTTATTTTTGAGAGAGAGAGAGACAGAGTGTGAGCAAGGGAGGGGCAGAGAGAGAGGGAGAGACAGAATGTGAAGCAGGCTGTAGGCTCTGAGCTGTCAGCAGAGAGCCCAACACAGGGCTTGAACTCATGAGCTGTGAGACCATGACCTGAGCCAAAGTCGGACGCTTAACCGACTGAGCCACCCAGGCGACCCCGGGGCCTACTTTTAACACTTGCCAAAACCAGCTGAGCTATAACACCTGCTGCCTAATTTGCCACATTTGGACCAGCAGATAAGCTATAAGCCTTCCTTTTCTCTTCTCCAGCTCTGCTTGCCCACGTCCCCTGCTCTTTATACTCCCTTCAAGAGCCATAGACACGTCATCTGACTGTCATTTGGATGGGAGCCCCATTCACTCTGTTTTCAGTCACACCCCTTGCCTGATCCATCCCCTCTAATCCCAGCTGGCCTGTCCTACATGCATCTCTCCTAAGGTTAGGCAAGTGCATATTTTATAAGTCCCTGCTTCATAGTTCCCTGTTAGCCTTGGTTCTTAGGAAGGATGAAGTAAAGGGAATTATAAACCTAGGGATAGGTTAACCTAGGGATATGGGCTGTGATGCTAGGAACCTGCATAATCCATGCAGAGTTATGTTTGTTCCTCTTCTCCACACACCACCCTTGTTAAACTCTCAATTTGCCTGAGGGAGCCAGTACAACAAAGAGGAAGGAACATTGCTCTGAGGTCAGATAGAACCGGGCTCCAGCATAAGGACCTGCCTATCACACTGGATGTATGGTTTTAGGCAAGCTTCCTAGTTTCTATGAACTGCAGTTTCTTCATCTGAAAAAGTGATGACACCCCCCGCCCCCAAACAAGATTGTAAGGATTAAATGAGGTCTCTTTTTTAAAACACTTTGCATGGTGACTGGTATTTAGCGGTTGAAAATAAATCTCTATCCCCTTCTTTTTTGTACAATTTGAAAAAGCAGAGGTTTTCTTTCCCCTAGCATTCAATATAATTAAAGGACATTCATTAAAAGCTGACTATGGGGGCACCTGGGTGGCTCGGTTGAGCATCCCAGTTTGGCTCAGGTCATGATCTCATGGTTGGTGGGTTCGAGCCCCATGTCAGGCTCTGTGCTGACAGCTCAGAGCCTGGAGCCTACTTTGGATTCTGTGTTTCCCTCTCTCTCTCTGCCTCTCCCCCACTCATGCACTGTCTCTCTCTCTCTCTCTCTCTCTCTCTCTCTCAAAAATAAATAAACATTAAAAAAAAAGCTGACTATGCATGAGGCTCAGGGCAAGACATTAGAGATACCAAGATGAATTCTATACTCTGGACCAAAATGTAAACAGGAAAGTGGCATGGCTTTTTGCACTCCCAGGTGCCAGAATTGAGGCCAATGATGGCCATATCTACTCGTGCTCCTCTTATTTCCCATTGTCCAACAACACAGGAAGGAGTTGGACACTCAGTCAAAGAAGGGCATGTGACATTCTAGGTTAGGTCTCTAACACGAACTTGAAAAGTGGCACATCTCTACTTAATTTTGTTAATTTAGATGCCAACCAGAATAAATTAACGTTTATTTGACTAGTGGCATTCACATGGCTGAAACACCAATGAAAGTGGGGACCTTGCCTAGCTTAGAACCCCAGGCTGATAAAAGACTCTATACAAGGGATCTTCTCTTCTCAAAATACCTTTCTTGGGCTCACATTTTTGCTCAACTACTCTGCTCTTTTGTTTTGTTTTTCCAGAAAGTGCCATTGTGGTTAAAATCCAGGGTTATTTTGATGCGTGGCAAGCTCTCCTTCTCAAACCAGACATCTTCTTTAAGATTTCTTGGCTATACAGAAAATATGAAAAGTCTGTGTAAGTAACACAAGTTTGGAAAACTTATCAGTGAGTTTGGATTGATTTGGGGTTGTGTCCTTGCTATTGTTGGCCTCTTCAGCTAGCTGTCTGCTCTTCAGAGCCCACAAGGGAGCTGTGGATTAAGTTGCTGATGAAACACTTCTTACAGCAATTTGGCTGCGTATGGCCAGACCAAAGAGTAAGAGAAACCTTTGGCCCAGGCAGCTTTTCAGCAAGGGGGCCAAGTGGGTGGTCTGGGAGCCCCATCTCTGGAAGTAGGACACCACAGTGTATTTTGAGTTGATGAGAAGGGTTGGCTGAACCTACCATTATTCTCTGTCAAAATTCCCTTTGCATATCTGGAAAAAGGAAACACAAGATCATTTTATAGTCGTGTTACTTCTGAACAAATTTAACAGAATTCAACTTGTAGGAATTGATCATAGTCTCAAAAGAATTTTTTCACAATGACTATAATGAACTTCAATGAAATGTGTGATTTTCTTTTTTTAGTTATATATATTATATCTTTGGGGGATCCTGAAATGGTCATTAAATGGCTTTGCTTTGGTTATAGACTAGTCTAGCCCAAAACTGGACGAGTGCCCAATGGCCTATAGGCCAATCAGTAGGTTTTTAGAGTGTAAGTAGCCAGCCACTAAACACTGCCTTCTCTCACCACCAGTGAAAAGCCCATGGGATCTAGAGGCAGACACACCTGGTTTGTATCCTGTCTCTACTACTTAGTAACTAAACGGCCTTGGGAAGTTATTTAAAGTAAAATATTACCTACCTTCCAGGGTAGGGATATAGGTTAATGAGATCCTATATGTAGGGCAATTAACACAGAGGATGGCACATAGAAGGCACTAAATATGTTCCCCTTCCTTTTGTTCAGATCTTCCCCCACATGTCTCTAACCATCCTAAATTCTCCATCTCTAAAAGTTCCCAAACTTGTTTGAAGCCCCAACTTTATCCTGTTTGTGTATTTACATTTAATAACAATGTTAGGGAGGAAGCCAACTTGATGTAGCTTTATATAGTTTCATGTGGTTGATAAGTATTAGGTGGGTGATTTAGATGCTTGGGTCTTTATACACTTCATTTAGTTTCCACCAGAGCTTCTTGTGACTAGAATCAATGAGATAATGGATTCACCTCTTCACTATGGTCAAAGTTGCCAGTGGTCTGAAGAGTCTCTTTTCATAGTTCCTGGTCATTAGTTTAGCTTTGGTTTTGGCCAGCAGGCCATAGAAATATATTGCATGAAATTGTACAATGGTTTCTCAGAGTTTTCTACAGAAATTAGCTCAGCAACATTCCCTCTCTATGTAATATTTGCCAATGGTTAGTGTATTCATCTATATATCCTATGTCCTGGAGCAGTAAAGACCTAGAGAAATCTTTTAATCTTCTCCCCCATCCATGTCCATTACAATAATGCCAGTGCTTTTTTTTTTAAATTGAGGTATAATTGACATAAAACATTATATTACTTTCAGGTATACAACACAAAGACTCAATATTTGTATATGTTGTGAAATAATCACCATTATATCTAGTTACAAAATTTTTTCTTGTGATAAAAACTTTTAAGATCTATTCTCTTAGCAACTTTCAAATATGCAATACAGTATTTTTAACTATAGTCACCATGTTGTACATTACATCTCCATGACTTATTTATTTTATAACTAGAACTTTGTACCTTTTCACCCACTTCATCCACTTTGCCCACCTTTACCCCCTCACCTCTGGTAGCCACCAATTTCTTCTCTGTATCTAAGAACTATGGGTTTTTTTTTGTTTTAAGATTCCACATATAAATGAATTTATTATTCTCTTATTATTTCCTTTAGCATGCTTTATGTCACTCCCCTTCTTTGCCTCTTTTTCCACAGAAATGAATTAGATTATATAATATTTGTCTTTCTCTGTCATGCCAATACTTTTTAGAAATATACTGATGGAAAGGATTCTAGGACATCTACTCCCATCCCTATTTATTCAAGTTTATATTTCTGCTTATCTTAATCTCCAATATTACAGAAGTATTGTTTTCTACTTCTTATTCTGGCAAGTTTAAGGCTTTTTAACCACAGAATATCTTAAGTAGGTGCTGTGGCCTGGACTGATAAACTAGCCACCCTTGTTTTGGCACAAAATATTCTCAGAGTGCCAAACCACAGACTCACAGATATATTCTTTTAATATATGCTTGTAAGTCAGAGATTACCTATTCCCTGAAAACTGTCACTGAGCACAATTCCCCTAATTTTTAAGGGTATATAAATTCATATGCCTACATTTATGTAAAAGCTGGTCAGCTTTTAACCTGAATAAGAAGGATCCCAAACAGTATTCACAGGCCCATGATTCTGGCCCCAGGTGGAGGCATATGTTCAGAAGTGGATGCAGTTCCATCAAGGAATTCTCTATGAATTCATAGTCTAAGGGCATTTCAACAACTCCCAGAATATTTGGGGGCCATTGCTCAGGTAGGAATGCTATGAGCATTTATAGCTCACCAACTAAGTGAATATCTGTCTCTAGTCTGTAAGAGTTGCTCAAAAAATATTGCTGAATAAATGGATTAGTAGATGAATGAATAAATGAATGTGAATATATCCTTGGTGTATATCTGGAGGTATGTGTGTATCTATAGGCACACTTACAGAGATACACAATAGATGGCATCCTCATTTAGAATGACACAATTACTCTACTAGCCTGAAGAATACCTCTTCAAATGTTTAAACACCTTCTTTGAGATGCCCCAAAAAAACTTTAAAAATGGGAGGGATCTTAAAGAATCTTCCTTTACTTTTCCTGCTGAGCTGGAGTAAACACACAGCTATTTATGTCAGCATCATCAACAGGGTGTACAGGTGACCATGTCAACAAGAATTTGAAAGAAAGATTTATTGTATATTTAATGTAAGGCAGAATACCATTCCCTGAGGTTGGGGAACAATACACTTACACATGGACACATACACTTCAAGACAAAGGCCAGAATAACAGCATTTAGATCTTAAGATGGACTTATTGTTCATTGAGTCTGAGCTCTTCACTTTAAAAGAGATATAAGAGGGGTGCCTGGGTGGCTCAGTTGGTTGGCTGTCTGACTTCGGCTCAGATCATGATCTCACAGTTTGTGGGTTTGAGCCCCATGTCGGGCTCTGTGCTGACAGCTCAGAGCCTGTAGCCTGCTTGGCATCCTGTGTCTCCCTCTCTCTCTGCCCCTCCCCTGCTCATACTCTGTCTCTCTCTCTCTCAAAAATAAACATTAAAAAAAAATTTTAGTAAAAAAAAAAAAATAAAAGAGATTTAAGAGACTTAAAAGTAGGTTCCATAAAAAGAGAACAATCCAGACTAGCAGCTGGCCCTCTCTTTCCAAAGTGCTCTTCCCTCTACCACACTGTCAAAATGCATGTACTATACATGCTTATGCAGCTAGTCAGTCAGTAAGCATTTACTTCATGTTTACTATGTGACAGAAACTGGAAAGTATGAGAAGAAATATCAAGAATAATACTTGATCACCTGTGTTTTCTTGCTAGAACAGAAAGTCTCAAACTTGGTAGTTCCCAGGGCTGGGCAAATAGAAGTGGGCCGGGTGGATACAAGTCAACAGGAAGTGAAGGTACCTGTAGCCAAACTGGAGAGGGCATGCCCTTACTAAAGACATTCACTGTTTTTCAGTTTTGGTTTTCAATTTAAACACTGCATTGGCCAAGTCAAGGATCAGAAAACATGATTGGATTGACCATTTTGGTACCAGCTTTTAACATTTAACTAGAGGTTACAGCCTTAATTTTGCTACCAGTACCTAGACATCTTAGCTAAATTTGGTTCCTTAACATGAAGTATAATGAATACGCAATTTAAGGATATTTATGAAGAATTAAGTTTAAATTCAGTTATTAGCGCTAATGGCTTCAACTTAAGCAGATAATTTTATTTAAAAAAATGGCAAATGAATCTGCTTTCCTAGATGTCTTAACCGAGTACAAATAGATTATATTTTCTTTTTTTTTTTTTTTCTTTAGCAAGGATTTGAAAGATGCCATGGAAATTCTGATAGAAGAGAAAAGACACAGAATTTCCACAGCAGAGAAACTGGAAGACTGTATGGATTTCGCCACTGAGTTGATTTTTGCTGAGGTACTGACCCAGACTAACCATAATTCCCACGTTAACATATGTGTATGACTGTTTGTGTATAGGCTGTGTAGAGATTCCCTCTTATAATTGTTGCATACTTATGCTTTTAAGTATTTGCTCTAATACTTCTATAATGATAACCCAAACAATCCACTCATTCAACATTCTGGTAAGACTGACCTTTAAGACTGAAACTACATGTGTGCACAATACAAAATATGAAAATGGGGGAGCCCAAAGACAGTAAACACACAGATAATTGGTTAAATTTTTAACCTTTGGCTGAAGATTTTTATGAAAAATGCCCATAGTCAATTACAGAGACATAATATTTATGACTTCATTTTGTTGATGGTTTTTGATCCTAACTGTATCTTCCCCTCCTTTTTTGAAGCTTTGATTCACTTTTCCAATTTTTTCCCCTTCTTCCAATTGTTCAGAAACGTGGTGACCTGACAAAAGAGAATGTGAACCAATGCATACTGGAAATGCTGATCGCAGCACCAGACACCATGTCTGTCTCTGTGTTTTTTATGCTTTTTCTCATTGCAAAGCACCCTAAGGTTGAAGAGGCAATAATGAAGGAAATACAGACTGTCGTTGGTAAGAACTGGTCAAATAATAAAAGAGCTTAGAAAATAATTCTTTCTAAATGTCAGCTTTTTATGTCCTAAGTGTCAGATTTCAAACAAAATATTACAATCCACCCAAAGAACAATAAAAGTAGCCATTTTGCCACACTTTGATTATGCCAGATAGGTTGAAAAGGTAGTTCTTTCTGTGTTTTTTTTTTCATTATAAAAATAATGCATTCTCATTGAAAAAATTTAAATAACAGATATATAAAAGCAGAAAGTGACATTCCCTGATCCCTCCCACTCTCCTCCCCAGCCTCATTTGCATTCCCCAGGGAAACCACTGTTAATACTTTACTGTGTGTTCTTCAAGGTCTTTCTTAACCTGCACGTAAACACATTTGTATGGTTGTATTTGTCTGCTTAATGATACATGGTATCTGCTTAAAGACCAAGTACAATGTTCTGCCTACCTTATCAGTGGCAAAAGGCTTTTGTGAGTTCACCCAGGGAAACGGCTATCATCTATAGCAGTGTTTCTGGGTTTCAAGCAGTCTGTCCACAAATGAACTTACAATCAGTGGCAGAAGGACAAGGAAAGGATGACAGCAAAGGCAGGAGACTGATCAGCTTCCTTCTCCCCCAAAATCCAGTGATGTTGGACCCTTCCTCTCCCTGCTCTCTCCTCCTCCACCAGGTCCCTGCTCAGCTCTTCCCTACACTAGTCTTCCCTGATCTGCTTTTGCTTAAGCATCATTCTGCTCATTGATCCTGACACCACCACCCTTCCACAGAAACAGTGTCACATTTGAAAGAAGTCAGAATTGCTTTCCGGGGGAAAAACAGAATTCCTGGGGCACCTATGTGGCTCAGTTGGTTAAGCCTCCAACTCTTGATTCTGGTTCAGGTTATGATCTTGCAGTTTGTGGAATTGAGCTCCACAATGCAGAGCCTGCTTGGGATTCTCTCTCTCCCTCTCTCGGCCCTCCCCCCTCAAACAAACAAACAGACAAACAAACAAACAACAACAGAATTCCTTGTTTGGAATGTCCTTTGCATGGATGATCTTTTAAAGAACACATTTCTGACATATGTAAAGAAGTATCAGTAATGACACTTTTCTCTCTTGACCTTAAGCGATTCCTGTGAAGCAACTTATTTGGTTGTAGAGAGGCACCATCTTTTTAAAGCCATTTGAGTGCTGCTTGAAATAGTTGACAGTAAGGGGAAATTTCATAAAGGGTTAAATTTATGAAATAAGGGGTCTACAGATGCGTTGTAGTAGGTGGGAAATTGCCTGGGAAGATAGGTAACAGGAAGCCAGAATAACATCCAAGCTCCAAATTCCAGAATGGTTTCTCACATGCCCCCTGTCAGGTTATGGGTTCTGGGTCAGGTGAAGTGGCACAACAGTGAATAAGCTACAGCTTTCCTACACTTATGGGGCTCACAGGCTGGCAGGAGAAAGAGAACTTAACAAGCAAGCCCAGTGGACTAAAGAGAGAGCCATAGAATGATGGAGTTCAGGCAACAAGGGGCAAATTGCTCTTGAAACCATGAGCCTTTAATTCAACTTCCTTGAGATGTGAAAAGTGCTTGTGTCTCATGATGTCTCCCTGACGCTTCAACAAACCTCAGCAAAGATGGGAAACAGCTGAACCATTTGTACATGTGTTCGTGTTCCCTCTAGACATACTCACATAGTAATTACTTCCTAGGGAATGCCTTTGGTTGCCTTCTCTGTCATCTTCCTTTCTACTTCTCCACCCCAGATAAATGTACCCCATTAGACCCTGGAGGGTACAAAGAGCCAGAGGCAAGGGGCAGGGCAGTTAGAGTTCTCTGACCAAAAGAGACGTTTCCTGAATGGTGTAGCTGTATAAGACAGAGAGCTGCCTCAGGACCCTGGGCTGATTTTGATTCTGTAAAAGTGGTAACCCATTTGAGGACACTCTGAAGCTTTGCCAGTTTGGGGAGTAATCTAAGCCTCTCTGACCAGTGTCAGGCCAATCTGAAACAGTGGGAGTATCTGTCAATCCCCAGCACAGCCAGAGCTCAGCTGAGGCACCTATTTTGCTGTGGCAGGGAGAAGGGTTCTGTACCACAATAGATTGTTCTTGATCAGATGGGAAGAGGAACTATCAGTTTTGTGTTCCAGGCAGATGACTGCACAGGTAACCAGAGGAGAAAATGTCATTGAAACTGATTAAATTCACCACCTCACTTTGACTAGAGAAGGAGTGAATGTCCCCTAGAATTTAGAGTAGGAGACAAAATTTGAGGACCTCAGAGGCCAGGCAGACAAATGTTCGAAGCAGACTGTGTAGGTCTACATAAAACTGAAGGTAAGGGCACATGGGTGGCTCAGTGGGTTAGGCATCCAACTCGATATCAGCTCAGGTCATGATCTCATGGTTGTGGAATGGAGTCCTGCATTGGGGCTGACAGCTCAGAGCCTCTCTCCTCTCTCTCTGTCCCTCCCCCAACTGTGTGCTCTCAAAATAAATAAAAATTTTAAAATACTGCAGGTATATACCCCTCTAAAGGTTTATTGGCCACTCAAGTTCTGTCATTGCCATGTGGGGATATGAGACCAGTATAATCAGGTTTCCTGATTTTTCTAGAAATCCAGGCTTTTCTATGAAATCTCCTAGGTTTTACAGTAATTGGCCTCAAATATGAATTTTTATAAAGTACTCTGTGAACCAAACATGACATATTTGGCCCAAGCCATTTTTGCTGATTTGCATTAGAATTATGGAAAGAAATTTGGGGCATGTGGGTGGTTCAGTCAGTTAAGCATCCAGCTTTTGCTTAGGTCATGATCTCATGGTTCATGAGTTCGAGCCCCACGTTGGGCTCTGGGCTGACAGCTCGGAGCCTGGAGCCCGCTTCAGATTCTGTGTCTCCCTCACTCCCTGACCTTCCCCTGCTCATGCTCTGTCTATTTATCTCTTTCAAAAATAAATAAACATTTAAAAAATTATTTAAAAAAGAATTATAGAAAGAAATTTTTTTCAACCAGGAGCAAACTATTCTGTGGAAACTATGGGAGTTTAAATGCCCAACACATATTGAAACTATCATTAACTCCTTGTCCTGTTTATCTGCTCCCACAGGTGAAAGAGAAATAAGGATTGATGATATGCAAAAATTAAAAGTGGTGGAAAACTTTATCTATGAAAGCATGCGGTACCAGCCTGTTGTGAACTTGGTCATGCGCAAAGCCTTACAGGATGATGTCATAGATGGCTATCCAGTGAAAAAGGGGACTAACATTATCCTGAATATTGGAAGAATGCATAGACTTGAGTTTTTCCCCAAGCCCAATGAATTTACTCTTGAAAACTTTGCAAAGAATGTAAGAACTCTTCCTTAAAACTGAGTGTGCCACTCTTAAAAATGTCAATCGTTAAATCCTTTCTGGTTCTGTTTGTACCATGTACATTTCATCCTATTTACTGTTCCCCTGTATTGCCTCACCAGAAGCACACGTTTCCCCTACTTTAGAACATGCCTACCATATTCATCCTTAAGCCAAAGATGCTGGGTCACCAGCTCTGAGAAGTATCCACATGTAGCCACACAATGGGTCAAAACTTGAAAAATCCAGGCCCTTAATTTGGCTACAATGAAGCAAATTTTGTTTAACCCAAACAACCTTGTCCATTTCAACCTGTCCCTTTGTAATCACATAGATTCAGCTCTGGCACCAACTAAGCAAAGGAAAGTCCACTTGTGCCTCAGTTGGAAATTGAATGAGACTAAAAGATTTAGCTTTTGCAGTCTGCCTTTGGTTCACCAAATGGCCCCATGAACAGTAGTTCCCATTCTAAATAGAACTCAGTAATTAGAAGAGCTTCACCTTTCACTGAAGGAAACTGTAGATTCTGCTTCTATTATGTCCAGTTTTAGGCAATGATGTTTATTAATCTAAATTATCCAGATATTTCCCTCACTGTCCTCTTTTTCCATTTGCATATGATGTAGAAATGTGATCTTAATTAATCCAGTTCTCTAGGTCATTCTGTTTCTATGTGAACAACCCATGCTATGTTGACAATTGGTCAACAAAAACTCATTAAGCATATACTAAATGCCAGGTACTATGTAAGTACAGATGTGAACAAGACAGACAGATGTGATCTCCATTAATTTTTTGCATAACTATAAATATTTAGGTGCTTGGCACTAATATGCCAGGAGTCAACATCTTTGCACAAAAACAATCTTTGTCTTGGTGACATGCAGAAGAGTAGTAAAGCTGTGACCATCCCTCAGAGATAGTTGAGTATGCTAACACTGGCTGTAATAAGATTGTGCGTAATTGCTTTACCCCAGGACATTAACATAAAGAGCAAAAGTGGGGACTGTCCAAGGCTGGGTGTATGTCACAGAGGGTGAATCACATTGGATGGAGAAAAGAGCTTACTTGAGTTACAGTCACTCATCGTTTAGACCCTGAAATAGCATTCTGACTGATTAGTGTTTTCAGGGTGAATCAGAGACTGCATAACTCTAGCCTTTAATACTCTGGCTAACTGTCTGATCATTTTCATAGGTTCCTTACAGGTATTTTCAGCCATTTGGTTTTGGGCCCCGTAGCTGTGCAGGAAAATACATCGCCATGGTGATGCTGAAAGTCATCCTGGTTACACTTCTGAGACGATTCCACGTGCAGACTTTGCAAGGAGAGTGTATTGAAAATATGCAGAAAAAACATGGCTTGTCCTTACACCCAGATGAGACTGGCAACTTGCTGGAAATGGTTTTTACCCCAAGACATTCAGAAAAGTGCCTCAAACACTAAAGAAGGTTGATCAGTACCTACTCTGGAGCATTTCTCATCAGTAGTTCACATGGAAATCGCCCGTCTTTACCAGGTAGTATCATCCTCACAGTGGACATTTGGTGGCCTGTGCCATTTTATAGGCATACCTCATATGGGCTGTCAGCAAGCCAGGAAACATTGGTTGTCTGTTCTTGTCCAAACCAGAGAAACAGACTTCCAAAGAAAATAGAGGCCAACAGTTTGCAGGGGAAATGGTCAATTCCACAAAACAGGCTTTGGAAAAGATAGGCCATGAGCAAAACTTATGTCCGCCTTCCCACAAAATCCCCACTGCCCTGCCCCAAGAACATTTTAATGTCTGGGGCGGAAGCACTCAAGTCCATTAGAAAGACCAGGCTGGTGTCTGGGTATTTAGGGCCAAACATACCTGCTAATGTGAATAAAAGTGTTTTTATTTAGTTTTTAGTGGTAGGGTCTACAACATTCATATTCTTTGGAGAAATGCTTACAAATTCAGCATTTGACTTTTCCTATGAATTATTAAATAAACTCTTGATTATCCACAGGTGACTTGTCTGTGGCAAAAGTTAAATAGGAGACTCTCCTTTCCCAGTCTCTCAATTCATGCCTCAGCCAATTACCTCCACTACAATAGATATCAATTTGGGTGATACAAAGTAATTTAATAATAGCCTAAGTAAAATATAATTAGGACCACCCATCTGTTATAGGGGGGAAAAAATCACACAATGCATTTCAAATTCAAATAAAAATTATTTTCTTCATGTTTGCATCCTTGCTTAGCTCCATTAGTGCTAACCAAGAGATAACTTTAAATAATGGCATCTGTTAATTCTTATAACAGCCCCCAGTGATTTGAGGCAGGAAAAGTCCTCTATATCTATATCTAATTCTCCAACCCAGTGGGCTCAAACCCATTCCATCTTCTTTCTCCCTCAACAGTCTTCCCTTCTCTTTCTTTCCCTTATCCCAAAGTCAATAGCAACAGATCAGTGGAGAATATGGTCAGGGTAGAACGCCTGCAATCATCTTTTATCCTACCTCGGATTTAATAGTTATCTTAGAGATTTAACAGCTATTGAGTTTATTGAATCATTACACATAGCCATGGATAAAATGCACACCTTATAATTAGCTCTTTAAAGAGAATCAAGTAGATGAGTTAATTTTCCAAATACCACTTTACTTGTGTTATATAGCCAATATGATTCTATCTGCTGAATGCCATTTAAAAATTAAACATCATTTGCAAAAATTAAGCTCATTACCGTTGAGTCAACCACCAACTCCACATTTGAATATTCTCCTCATCCTCCTGTTTGGCAATAAAATAACAACTGAGTATAAAATGAGAGTGTAAGCTCCTTGACAGCAGCTCTTTTCTTTCTCTTACAATCCATCTCAATCCCCCATTCTGACTCCCCAGAAGGAAGGATAGCACTGAATAGACACTCTTGCTCATAGAACCCCTAACTGACCCCAGAATTCAACTAAAGAGAAGTCAGGTATTCTAAGATTTCAAGGATAGGTAACAGTAAAGAGGAAAATATTTGAACTTGGAATTATTTGGATCATCCATATGGCCTAAACATACACATAAATATGCCTATGTACTTGACTATATCCATAGTTGGGTCTGGACAATCATCCAAATAGTTCAGCCCCCTGAAATAACGGCCAGGATTTTAGATTTTAATGTATCTAAGTTAATTCTCTTGATGACTGTTAACACACTTTGCCTCTGGCTGGAGCTTCACAGTAGAGGAAAAGACTTCAGATTAGTGTACTTCACCCATCCAGTTCCCTTGGAACATCTATTGTATTTTGTATGTATATATGTATCCAAGGCCTACGTTTACATGATCAAAGTCAAACAGAGGGTTTATATAGTTGTATACCAATATTGTGGATACAAAAATATTCTGGGGAAAAACTAGGGGTGGGGGTGGGGGCAGGGGAAGAATAGGAAGAGGGCAAATGCTGGTTCGAATGATCCAAGCAAACTCTTCCAGAATCAAATTATCTGGGTAATCATTCAAATTTTCTCTCTGCTTAGCCTGTACCGACAAATCCCATATGTTTGTACAGGTTTGGCCTAAAGTATTTGGAATACTGTTGATTTTTCATTAGGCTTATCAACATATATTTGAAAATCCTGTTTTCTCTTCAGAATTTTGCCTCATTGTCCTGTACTTGTTACTCTTAAATGTGCCGTGGATTCTGTTTTTACCAGTTTTCAAAGAACTGGAGTATATAAATTGTCAGTGAAATGCATGCATTATAAGGGCTCTATTATTGTAAAATTGTGAGGACAATTGTGCCCTCCCATCCTCAGGTGTACTGGACATCCCCCTCTGCCTTTATTGACCTCCCACTTTTTCCTACTCCAAGTGGAAAACAATCACATACAGAAAGCCCCACATATCAAGAAATGTCAGTTGGAAGTTGTCACTTTTATTTCTAAACATCACCTTTTGCCTGTCGTGGTGCTAATATTCTAGTAAGTGTGTGGCCTTTGCCCACTAAAAAGAATACTAGCTGGAACCTCCTCAATCTCCTGTATCAGCTGGGCTTTGTGACTGAATCTCTCACCCATATTTGCAGAAGGATTTGCTAAGTTAAATTTTGTCAAAGTAATAAGTGGAATGGAATTTGTGGTACTTTCAGTTGGACTTAGCTCAAAAAAAGCAAAGTCAGGGCTGAACTCTCCAGGGCTCAACAGATAGGGCGTAGCTGAGTGAACTCCCTCATTTGCTTTCTGCAGCTTTTAACAGATGTCGGCCCATGTCTGGAGAGCCAACGGCCATACCCTATTTCCATCAGGCCAATCAAACAAGCAGAATGCATTTACACAAGTCAACCTGGTCAACAAGTCCAGCCCATTAGGGATACTCTGCCCCTTTCTCTTCTCCCAAGAAATTATTTTAAAGCATAAAACAAATGGGAATTATCACAAGACTATAATTATAAAAAATATTATAAGAATAACCTTGAGGGACGCCTGGGTAGCTCAGTTGGTGAAATATCCAATTATTGATTTCAGCTTAGGTCAATGATCTCCCAGTTTGTGGAATCAAGCCCCATGTTGGGCTCTGCACTGACAGCATGGACCCAACTTGGGATTCTCTCTCTCTCTCTCTCTCTCTCTCTCTCTGCCCTTCCCCTGCTCACACTCTCTCTCTCTCTCTCTAAAATAAAATAAAAAAATACTTTAAAAAAAGAATAAGCTTGAATCTACTCTAATCATAACCAAAAGCAAATGTTTCACAAACTTCAGTATTTTTATTTACAGTAGCCCCCCTTTATCCATAGCTTCACTTCTGCAGTTTCAGTGACCCACGGTCAATGGCGGTCAGGAAGAAGATGATGCTCCTGACTTACTGTCAGAAAGTCAATAGTAGCCTAGTACTAGGTCACAATGCCTGCATCAATTCACCTCAATCCATCTCACCATGTAGGCATTTTATCATCTCACATCAACACAGTGCAGTTGTGAGTGCAGTACAGGGTGAGTGCAGAGTGAGTGCAGTACAAGAAGATATTTTGAGGGAGACAGGAAGAGACCACATTCACAAACCTTCTATTACAGTCTATTGTTATAATTGTTATATTTTATTATTAGCTATTGTTTTAATCTCTTACTGTGTTTAATTTATAAATTAAACTTTATCATAGGAATGTCTGTACAGGAAGAAAACAGTATGTATAGGGTTTTGGTACAATCCATCGTTTCAGGTATCCCCTGTGGGTCTTAGAACATATTCCTCATGAATGAGGTGGACTACTGTATTAGTAAAATATTTCCTGCAATGAAGATCTTAAGTTACAAGACATGGAAATTGAGCCTATGACCCAGGTGATTTTTTTAGGTTCCTTTCAGCTCTGTGACTTATTTATAAGGAGTCTTTACAAGGAATCTTGACTCACCCTTTTTGTAAATGTATAGTTGGAGCAAGCTGTTCAATCTCACCATACCTCAGTTTTCTCATCAATCCAATGGGGATAATAATTACTTCATAAGGTTGCCATGAGGATTACAAGGGAAGATTCATGTGAAGCTCTTGGCATAGTGTCTGGTACAGGGCAACCTCTCACTATGCATAGGAATAATAATGATGATGCTCAGTAGTTAGGCTGACTCATGACATTCTCAAACCTTTTCTCATGCAGTAGAGATGGCAGAAGATGTGCCAGATGCTTCCACATCCATTATCTCATTGTAAGCTTCATGACAACTCTCACATTAGTATGATTGCCCCAGTAAGCCCCACATTGTATCCATGAAAACAGAGTCAGGGAGTATGGGAGACTTGCTCTCAAGTCCACCACTCCTTCCAAAGCCTTGGCCGCTTCATCAAGCTGCTTCTTTGCAACGGGACTCATCGCTGGAAGGCTGAAGAGGCCAGTCCTGGCTTCTCAGCTCTTCCACCTTGTGATGACAGGTAAACCCCTTTCAAGACTTGCTCAATTCTTGCCTCCTTACCCACAGAATTTGAAGCAGGAAATATCTCAGCTTCTTCATCCATAAAATCGGATGATTCTGCCTTACCCACCCCCCCACATAGGTATGTTTGGAGGATCTTTCTCAAAAAAGTAATGCTATAAAAATTCACTTAGTATAAGGTGCGGGATCTAACATGTGGATGCCAACATCTGCCTCAACAGAAAATTATCAGTCCCTAGACTAGTCCCTAACCACTAGGAACACTTCTAGTGTTGCACAATTTCAATTCATTTCAGATGTGGTACTATAGGAAAAAATAAGAGAGTGGAGGACAAAATAGTAACTTACTATAAATACACCATGGGCAAACCAGACCTTATAATGGCCATAAAATCACCTCTATTTTGGCCAAATTCAAAAATGCTAAGAAACCCATTATGATGAACAGCTGTTAAGCAATTTCTTCATTTGGCAAAGATTCCTGGTATGAGTGAAATATTCAGCCACTCTCTCATTATTTCCAAGTAGCCAGAGGTTGGCATGGAGGAGATACAATCAGACACAGGGCACAGAGGCAGCCTCTTCCAGCCTCTTCCAAGCCTTAAGCTTGGATGGATAAGTAGCTGAGCACATCGCCCTTTTGCCTCCTTCCCACTCCAGTTAATTGTGAAAGTGTGTTGATTTTTCAGACCAAGAAAACAATAATGACTGCATTTACTTTCTTATTCTATTAAGCCCTTTATCATTCCACTTAATTCTCCCAACAATATTATGAGGCAGGTATTACTCCCATTTTCAGATAAATTCCCCCATCTATCCATTTACATTCCCTTGCTACCTGCTTGCCAGAATTTCTCACTCACACCCACACATACCTCAACATACATGGTCAGTGTCTTAGATTCTCTTGTCAAAACCTGCTCTCAAAAAAATTTTTTATGTCTGCTTTTATCTAATCTGCTTTTTAAAAAGATTTTATTTTTAAGTAATCACCACACCCAATATGAGACTTGAACTCACAACCCCGAGATCAAGAGTCACATACTCTACCACCTGAGCCAACCAGGCACCCCTCTAATCTGCTTTTTAAATCTACCTAAGTTATAAATGGTAAAGCAAAGCTAAGGCTTGAAATATTATCCTCCATTCCAACATAGGTTTTTGTCCACAGGATTTCCCAAAAGAATTACAGACATCAGCAAGATGGGCTTATGGAAGGAGAGGAGGGAAAAGAAGGTAGCACCTTCAAGAACCCCTTAAAAATGATAGCACCTACTTCACCCACACATGAAGCTGGTCTCACCTAAACAGTGATATCTAGGTTGTAAGGGGTCCTGAATCAGAATGTCTAGAGGAGCCAGGCAGGTAACATAAATCAGATGATTGGGCTAGCTTTAAGTAGAGCTTGTGTAAGAAAAGGGGAATGGGTCCCCTAAAGGTATTCAAGTTCAAAGTTCTTAAAACACAGTGCCAGCCAAACCAGTCATCCTTGAGCTGGATCAGGCCCATTGTTTAAGGCGTGAAACATCAATCCTTTTCACATCCATCATTTTATTAGCACTCCCTACCCACCCAGCCATCCAATGAGGAAGACAAGAAGTCTCCACTTCATTCATTGATCAGGAAACTGAAGCACAGGGAGTTCATGTGGTTTGTCCAATGTCACACAGTAAGGGTCACATCTAGGATCCCCGCCAGGGATCCCAGCTTCAAGTCTACGAGCTGTTTGAAGTCACCCAGCCCAATGCCCCTTCATAGCTGGGCATCTCCTAAAGATTATCTCAGTGTCCTCTCGCTGATCTGAACCTTGGTGGACCATCTGTAAACACGGATTACACCAGAGGAAGTCTATAGTCATTTCCAATGCTTTCCTTCTAAGTTGTTTCTTTGCTTCATAAACAACACCATTTTGCCTTTATGTCTAAGCTCTAATAAACTGAGCATATTGGTCACTGAAGGGATGATCTGGGCATCCACTGCACATCAACTGCAGAGTACAAGCCCCAAAACACTAATAAGTCTGAATGCTGCCCTAACTTACTGCTGCCAGGCCATGGGATATTCATGGAACACATTTCACTCACACTTTATGCCCTACTGGAACTCACAGGCAAACCAATACATTTACTGAAACAAATAGTTTTTTCCTGAGTGGCCTTGGTTTCATACTCAAACTAACGGATCACTAAGATCAACAGTCCCTCCCTTCCCTCCTGAAATTAATGCTCTCTCTGGCATCTCTACCACCCTTCCCAAAGGCAGCTTGCTGCTTTTACTGCTTGTATAGCTCTAGGAAAAACCAAAAACATGCAAGAGAAATGAACTCTCACTTTGGAAAAATCTCTGCCTGCGATAATGCAGGAGTGCCTGACACACCTTTGTGTGTGGTCCTTCAGGCAAGTGTGAAGAGCAAAGAGATGTTATAAATCATTAAGATGCCACAACTAACAAGTGCTTCTTCCAAGTGCTGACCATGTCCAGCTTATATCATTTAAACCTCACAACAATCATGCAAGAGATTATTCCCCATTTTGCAAATGATAAAGCTGATTCTCGAAGAGTAACTTGCCCACACTCTCTTACCTAGAAATTTGAACCCTCTGACTTATCCCAAAATCTATGATTGTTTCCTGTGTGCTACATCTACTAAAAGTGGGATTTTATCCTTTTTAAAATCAAATATAGTAAGTTTTCATTGATATAAGTATTAACATTGGGGGATGGGGTGGCAGAAAATGAGGTCTTGAGAATACTGATGAATTTTTGCCCCTATCTGAGCCCTGGCCAGCCATGTTACTATGGGGATAATTCCAAAAACAATGAGGGGGGACTTGTCCTGTCTCTCCAACCACCAGTCAATAGTGAGTCAAACCAGTTATATTAATTTGGCTCTATTAAGGAATCAAAGTAAATTGATCGATATATTTTCTCTAGCCATCCATATTTTCTTCATCTTAGTGCCTGGCACACAGCATGAACTATGTTTTCAGATGACACACTTCCTGCTAGGCACCCTCTGAAGCCTTTATGAGCATGTTCCCTGTAAGACCACTTGGTTTAGGAGCATTTAACAAGAGCAGATCAAGAAAAAGCTCTTGGAATAACCTGCTTTTCACTCAGCTTTAGGAAGATGTACCCTCAATGCTGATACCTTCTCAAAGCTCCTAGTTATTTATGACACAAATTCAGATAATTTAAAAGTGGCCATAAAGGCAATCAAAGAAGCTTCCCTCTTTTAATCATACACACACAAAAAGAAAGAAAATAAGTTAATCTACCACCTCTTTCAAAAGCTCTTGCAATGATAGATTATGGAAATAAAAGTGACTTAAGTTCATTTGGATGAAACATTTACATCTCTTCTTGTTAGGAATTAATCATATCTCAAGGTTTCAAGAGAAATTCATTACATGATTTTCACTATTTTCAAAGATTTCATGGAATGTGGAGCAGACACAATCCACCACCTATAAACCTTGAAGGCTTAGAGGTTTACAAACTTTACCTAAGTAAGGCCTCACAGCTCCTAGGCAGCAAGATGAGGAAGATGCTCAGACTCCTGGTTTTCAGTCCAGTGCACGCTTACTAAACTCTCGTTTTCCTTTCCAGAAGGCTCAGGGTACTCTCTGCCTAGCATGGAGGGCTGTTCATTGCCTCTGTGGTGGTACCCAAGGATGAGGTCTAAATTTCATTCAGCCTTAGAGGCCACCTCCCAGTGCAGGGTACTGCCTGACCTCTGCTCCCAGCCTGGCCCCGGCCCTGCCTTCCTAATGCATAAAGCAAGACTATGCCTCAGACTAGCTGTGCACAGCAATGGCAGAAATGGAAAAAGACCTCTTTCCCCTTAATGAATGCAGCTGACTGCTTCAATGCTTCATTCCACCAAGGTCTGGATGTGGGCCAGCCTTAGTCTACTTGGCCCATATTCAAATTGCTTTTTCACCATGAATTATGGTTCTATTCATTATGGGGGAAATTGAGGAAAATGTATTGGCACATGAGGTTTTCAAGTCATCCTGCATTTCTAAGGGTCTGGCATCAAGCTTGCAGTAAAAACACAGTCATGAGATGCACAGATGGGGGAGACATGAGTTGAAAACTTTTTCTTTTCTTCTTTATAAAAAAAATTACTATCATCATAAAATACACATAACATAAAATTTACCATCTTAATCATCTTTAATTGTACAGTTCAGTAGTATTAGGTATATTCACACTGTTGTGCAACTATCACCAACATCCATCTCCAGAACTCTTTCATTTTGTAAAACTGAAACTCTATATCCACTTAATGATAACTTCCCATTCTCTCTGCCCCACAGACCCTGATGACCATCATTCTACTTTGCATCTCTATGAATTTGACTATTCTAGGTACCTCGCATAAATAGAATCCTACAGTGTCTGTCTTTTTGTGACTGGATGCTTTCACTTAGTATAATGTCCTCAATGTTCATCCACGTTGTAGGATATGTCAGACTTTCCTTCCTTTTTAAGGCTGAATAATATTCCACTGCATGGATATATCACATTTTGTTTATCTATTCATCTATTGATGGATGTTGGTATCTAGTCTATGGAGTTCAAGTTAAACAAACACAAACATCAGCTTTTTGTTCAATAGAAAAAGGTTTACCTATCTGATTTGAACATTTACCTCAGGGCAGCAGATGTGGAATGACCATGGTGGGGAAATTAGCTCAGTGAAGCTGGAGGGCAAGGAATGAAGAACTTAGAAGGCACTCTGCATACAGGAAAGCAGATGAGAGGATGGCAGTAGGTTGTGTGATGACACAAGAAGGGATAAAAAAAAAAGTGCTGGCTAACACAGATTAGCCCCCTGGGACCCTCAGATTTGACACGTGAGCTGGGACTTCTAGACATCCAGGCTGTCTACGTGACACAGACAAGTATATGGAAGCTACACCCTCACTATAGTGCTTCCCAAGCATAAAACAGTAAAAATGACATTATTTTAAATCCCAGTTATCCTAAGAGGTCTTGGATAGATTTTGAAAAATTATATGTTTTTCCAATTATTTGTTCCACACAATTTTCCAGGGGTTCCCTTATCTATGCTTGAATTGACATAATCTGAGGGAGACCCTAAAATTATATTGTTAGTTGATGTTTCTAGAAGATTCCATTTGAATTATTTCCCTAAATTTCAAGTTATTAGACACTGTAATGAAAAAGTTTATTAATGTATGCCAATACCAAGAGTATTGTCCTCTGAACACAATTCTAAAGAAAGCTTTCCAAAAATGTTCTGAGCAGTGACAGCATCATTAGATCATCATTAGTATGATCCTCAAGCTGAATATAGATGTTTCGGATGTCTACTGAAAAACAGTCTCATTCCTATAAATTACATCTTCTTCAGGGGCTTAGTACTGTCTATTTTTTAAAATATTTTCAGGATATTTCCTAACAAGAGGATAATTTTGACACCAGATGACTAGTGTGCCAATTTTTATTTTTCAACTGAGTCAAGTGTCATTAGCTTTGTAGTTGAAATCAAGATAGAAACAGATTAAATTCAGTTACTAAGATCCAAAGTTGAAAATAACCAGAAAACCAGAAAAGATAGTCCCAGAGTTGGCCAATGTCCAGTCCTGCCCTCTCCCAGGAGAGCCAGCTCCTGTTTGTTCCCATTTCTGGACATGTTTTTCTGAATACCACATGTGGATTCTGAGTTTTACACTAAGTATGGCAGAGTTTCATTAAGATGTAGTAGTGTGCTATTTTTCCTCTACTTTTTATTATCTGGTATCATAAATATGTTCCAGTTTAAAGTAGGAAAGCAATATTTTTGTTGATACTGAGGTACTCAATACCATTCCTCAATGTACATGGCCATCAGCACACGCAAATGTATCTTTAATGTGACTGTGACTGTTCTTTTGGTAAATGTGGTGTTGACAAACTAAGTGCTATGAATTTTCCTTTTTGTTCCCTGTATAAACTGTCCATTTGTTAAAAAGTACTATCTCTATTGTAATTATAAAGACTGATTTCATCTTCAAGGAATCCAGAAATCAGAATTTACAAAGTGGCGCTCATGATGAGATAAACATGGATAGGGAGAGTCAGCATTTAAAAATTTTATAGCACCACGTTATCCAAATACACGATCAGAGGATTCATCTCAATGAATATTGTAGGAACTGGTTTAGGCATTTCTAATTTCATTTTCTAGTATTTTATCTTATCACATTTTTTTAGGTGTCAGTTCATGATGGGTTGAAAATTAAGAAAAATAATTTGCCCTTCACCACAAAAGCTCTGCTTTAGACCCTATGTGGGGCTGAATCAATATGTATACTTTGTGTGCTCTAAAGGAAATACAAAAATCCTTTGGAAGCTCTTATTACCCCAGACACTACCAGGGTTGAACATGAGGTCATGTTCATAGCAATATCCACATCCAGTGGTTCTAACTCTCACTCCTGCCCTACAGGAACTCCAGCCCCCACATTTCTTTCAGGGCTCCTTAGGTATCCACCACTGGACCACATCAACTTTTATGTGTCTCTCCAGATTTCCTTGACCCCAGCTTTCCCCAGAACGTCAGCCATTTGCTCAAATGGAAAGTGCCAGAAGCTTCCATCTCCTCATTTCCTAATACTGCTGGCTGTCTCAGCTTCCCCTGGATTGAGGGCTTGGTCCTAGCTCACTCCCCATCATTCCTGCCCACAGCCAGAGCCTCAGCAGCCCTGCACCCAGATGCCGGGTCATCCAACCTGACCCATGGGGCTCTGGCCCCTTTCACTGCTTCTGGATCCTTTGAAGCACTGTGCTTAGGTATGGGGGTCTGGCTTCCCCAGAAGCTGCTGGAGAAGATCATTGACCCAACCTGGAAGTACAAGGGTAAAACAGGAGACAGAAGGGAGCTGGCAGGTAAATTCCTCTACCTCCCTCCCCAGCAAGTTCTAATGCTTTGTGGTTCTGCACATTATAAAAAGCTTTTCCCACACATCCTGCTTTTATTCTTCACTATTACCATCCCCACCTCAGTGGGTTCAGGGAAGATAAGGTTCAGGGACGATAAGATTTGTCCAAATATGCCACACACATACACACAGGTACAGACCAGTTAGTGTAGAACAAGCCAGTGCCAGCTTAGACTAGGGTCTGCACCAAGAGGCTTGAGTAAGGGACATGTAGCCATATGTAAGAAATCCAGTACAGAACTATTCCAGAAGGAGAAGAAATGTTTCCATCAGAAAGAAGGGGTGAGAGGGCTTGTCTTGCCTGACACTGCCTTCTTCTGGAATTAATGACCACTGTCTGAACTCTCAGGCCTTGCACATTTCTGACGGGGTAAATCCTGAGCCTGGGGTGGACCTGACTGACCCTGGGTTCCAGCCCAGCCACATGCTGGCTAAGTGACCGTGGACCTTGTAGATCTCTGGGCTCAATTCCCTCACACGCATGTGGGTGATAGAAATACTTTCCTCACAGAGTTGTTCTATGACTCAGAATGCTTTGCAAATTATCACATTGTGCAAAGATTGGTTATTACATCAGACGCCATCTTTAGTGCCCAAAGAAATCCCATATAAGTTGTTGGTTTCGGCTACTTCTCTCTTTCTCCATCCTGAATTTGGTCTTGCCAGTAGGAGGAAGACAAGCTGGACTGAATGCCAAGAAGTACAGCCCAGTTTACTTTCTGAACCATAAGATTCCCATTTTCAGTTAGTGTGAGCCTGGAGACCTCATACAAAGGTGCTAAGGTTTGGCTCAGGGTAGGGAAGAATGCAAGTTATCTGGCCACAGAGGGATGCAGGCCAGAGAGCGGGAATAGGGTTTGTGGAGGAAGTTTAGGGTTAGGAGGTGAGATCCAAGAAGACCTGACTGAGGGAGATCTTCAAAGGACTTGGAGGTGGAGATCTACGACTAAAGGCCCACTAGAGCCAAGTAATACAATGCCTTGTTTTGCAAATGAGGGAACAGCCCCGGAGAGGACACCTGCCACTCTGGGTAAATGGCCCTCCTGAGACTAGAACCCAGGTCTCCTGACTCTTGTTCCAACGCTTTCTAAAACTGACATTTACCTCCTCCATGCTGCCTCCACCCTAGATCAAGAGACAAGGTGGACTAGACTTGCCAACACAGCAACCAATTTTAAACAGCCTATCCTAAGACATTTCAATTTGTCAGAGCACAGGTCCCAGTGTGAGGTTTGGGTAACATACCCCCTCTCCCCAACACCAGCAGAAGAGCGCTCGCAGGGCCTCACTCTGATCAAAGACCTCCTATAGCCAGCTGCAGGGATTGCCCTGTTATCCTCATGTCTGCCAGCAGGGGGCAGACACGGAAAAGGTTTGTCAGCTTTGGAGTTTGGCAGCTTCCCCTAGACGGGAGGGCGGCCTCCCTTGGTTTCCAGCAGGGCCTCTCACCAAATGGGGCTCCCAGACAGGATCCAGTAGTAAAAAGGCCAGTATGATTGGTTTTACTGTCTAGTAAAATGAAAATATTCATAAATGTTCATTTGCTCTATCATTTCAGATTCCTTAGTGCCTAAGCTGGCTGGCTCCAGACAGGGCACTTGATTTTAAATCATCACCAGACCACAGAAGAGCTGTGACCTGGGGGAGTTACTCTCTACACTTGACTTCCACATTTGAAAATGAAGGGAGGACAAAAAAGATTTTTAAAAATAATTTAACAAAGAAAAATAAGGGAACCACAGTGCCCACCTTTGGAGTTGTTGATGGGCACAGATTAGAATTTACCTGCCACATAGTCAAGCACTCAGGTGTATTAGCCAGCAGCTAATAGTGATGTAACTTTATCAACTTAGCCCTTAAATACTTATTAAGCACTTACTATGCATGAGGCCCTAAGCCAGGTGTTTAGGAGATAGAATAATGAATAAGACATTTCTTCAAAAATATCACAATTATTATCTCTTATCTATTTTATCTTTTTTCTATTATCTTCACAGTAACTCTATAATCTCTTTGATTTCTTTTATTGTCCTTGTTGTAAGGAAGCTCAGTACCAGATCTGAAGACCAACCTGCCGTTTTGTCCCCACTGGCCAGCAGATGTGCATTTTTCTTTTTGTTTGGTTCTCACATTCTATTTATATTCTTATTTTACTAAGTCACCATATAAATCTTTGACCTGGCCTGTTCCGTTTAAGGGTGTGGGCTTGCTGCTTTGCTGACAGGAAGCTCTGGTCAGAGAATGGAGCACTCTGGGGAAAGGAGGGTGCCAGCCTGGAAAAAAAAAAATCCTTATTTACAGGTAAGGAAGTGGCTAATGAGGCCTGAGAGAAAGGGGGATGAAGCAGAAACAGCAACAGTCAAAACACCTCTGAGAAAGACAGGGTCTGGTCTCCTTATAGGAGGGGAAAAAAGTGGGTAACAATACAAAATGCACACCACCCAGGGCCACCTCCTAGTGTGGCAGAAAACAGGGGGAAGGGAAGGCCACCCGAGGTGCACACTAACAAGCACAAGTTTGGGGAAAAGTTCCTTTGTATGCATTTCAGCGGGGAGGCGAAAGGGGTAGACAAGAAGCAATAAGTTTCTCATCAAGAGATAAAGAAGAGTGGGGAGCAGAAATCACTGTCCCTGAAGAACAAAGACCTGAAGGGCTCAGCTCCTCCCACAGCTGAGTCTCCAGACTCCCCAGTGATTGCGAGATGGCCTCAGATCACTGATCCTCCAGGCTCTCCCACCCTCCCCTCCTTCCATGAACCAGGATGCACAGAAGGAGCCAGTTACCACATATGTTAGAAATACAGCAGGGCTGCCATTGGCCTTGCTCAGCACGTGTTGAACAGGCCCGCAGATGGGCCAGCACACTTGACCTGAAGGAAGAAAAGGAACAAAAGCCAAGTTGCTGATTGTGGCAAAGAAGAAGCAGACTGACCCATCTGTTAAGAAAATGTCAGGACCATCCAACTCACAACGTTACTTTTATAAACTAAGCACAGCCCACAAAAAACATGTGTCTCCGTGGGCCAAAAGGTATGGGCTGAAACCATAAATTGGAAACTATCAAAATGCCTATCAAGTATAGAATAGAGAAATGAACTGCATTTTCATACAGCAACAAGAATGAATAAACTTACAAGTACTTACAACAAAATGGGTGAACCTCATAAGCAAAATGTTGAACGGAAGAAGCCAGACACAAAAGAATGCAGACTTTGTGGCTGACTTTGTGGCTGCCTTCACATAAAGAACAAAGACAGGCAAAATTGTGGTGACAGAAGTCAAGGCAGTAGCTGTCCTTGAGGGCATTGACTGGAAAGGGGCACAAGTTGGTTTCTGGGGTGCTGGCCATGTTCTTACATGTTTATATGCATATGTGTTCACTCTGAAAATTCATTGAGCTGTGCATTTTTCTATATTAGATTTCAATGAAATATCAGAACAAACAACCACACAAGAAGAACCTGGGGTCATGAGCACAGCAGGTCCCAAGGAGAGCAGTGGACCCTATGGCACCCCACTATGGTGCCAAACAGGAGTAGAAGGTGAACAGGCAGTGAGGAGTGACCACCAACCCAGTAGCTGGCTTCTTAGGGTAGTCAGCCAACTCAAGCAGACATCACAACTTGGTCACACTAGAGAGGCTAAGAAGCACCTGGCACCTGCCATTTCATGACTGCTTGAGTGTGGCAGCAGAACCAAACTGCCCAGGTTTGAATTCCAGCTCCACCATATGACCCAGTAGTATGACCTTAGGTCAGTGCCTTAAAAACCCAGTGTCTCAGTTTCCATATGTATAAAACAGAGGGGATGATAGGATGAATACATTAAATTTGCAACAGTGCCAAGCACTTTAATCCTCACACCTGCCATATGAAGTAGACTCTAGGATTAAGTGATTTCAGTGGAGCTCCACGCCTAGTAAATGCAAATGGAGATCTGAACCCAAGGTCTGCCTGGTTCCAAAGCCCACAGTGTAAGGCTTCCCAAGAAAAAGAGGGACAGCTCTCACCCAGAAACCACAAATAGGGAAGATGGCCCAAGGAAAATCATTCAAATGCAAGGAAAAATGTAAGACTTTGGAATAAGCAAAGGAGATTACTGGAAAACCTTCCAATGGGATGTTGGAGCCTTTGCATATCTGATTCTATGGGAGTTCTGTGCCTTTTGTTGCTCTCAAGTTACTTTACAACTCTGAAAATTGCATACAAGGGATAGCAATGCAAAGAATTCTTGTCTGAAGACATGGAAATAAACTCTGCCACTTCCCCACAAAACATAATAAATCAAGTTTCAAGTCCATATATAAAGTTACTTCAACATTCCTTTATCCCTTGCAAATCTGTGGTTCTTTTGACTTCGCCTTTGAACCAGTTACATCTAACCAATTCCCTCCATTAGTGACTTAAATAAAATCTTTGACATGTGTTCACTTTATGTTTGCATGAGAATCATGACTTTCCTTTTTTTTTTTTTTTTTTTTTTTTTTAGTTCTCTAACACATGGAAAACAGGTTCAGATTTGTGGCCCCAGGATTTCCTGAGGAAGATCCACTCTTTGCTCTACTGAAATCTGCCAGCAGGAGACTAGATCACCCTCAGGGGGTAGGTTTGAAGCCAGGGCCCCAGGTTTGGCCCTGTGCTCTGCTCCCTGGCCAAGGTTGGCAAGGAGAATGGAAGCCTCGCTGTACCTTGGAATAAACTCTGGCAATGAAGGCTGAGAGGGGATGGATTCTGGCAAAGCCAAGGCACCCTCCCAAGCTGCCTAGTAGCTCAGGGGACTGTAAAAAAGAAACAAATGGGTCTGACTGGGAGGCAAAACCACTGAATTCTGAACCCTTAGGGGTTTAAGTCTTTCTCTGCCCATTTCCTAGATCTGTAACCTTGACAAATTATTTAAATTCCCCAAGTTTCATTTCTTCCTACTTAAAATGTGGATAATACCACAGTATCTGCCTCACATTCTGCCTGGATGTTGGTTGAGACCTCAGCTAGAACATCTCCACATGGCCTCTCCCTGCGGTATATCTGTGTGGCATGGTTTGGGCTTCCACATCATGGCGGTGGGTTACAGTGGTGTGTGTATACATGCATGAGACCTAGACCTGCAGCAGCCACTTTGTAAGGAAGGGAGATACCCCAAAACAAGTTCTGCACACTGAAGATGGCAAAACAGAGCTGGAAAGAACCTGAACCACTGAATTGATCTAGAGCACTCTACCTCAAACATCCTATTCAGCGAAATAAAATGGATTTTCCATATTGCTTAAACCAGTTTGAACTGAGATTTTCTGCTGTTGCTGCTAAAGGCAGCATCATTGAATCAGGTCTCCATATCTGCCACTCCTCTGGTGGGCTGCACACTCCCGGAAAGAGAGCGGGAGCTGGAGTCACCACCAAGGACAACCGAAGTTCTGCTTCCAGCAAATAGCTGCTGCCTCCCAGCCCAGCTGGAGCCTGGGGCCCTCTGTCCATTTATGCCATGAGTCTCTGAGCCATGTTCAGGTGCTTGGCACTTTCATCCGTAAAGGCAAGGAATCAATTCTTGCAATTATCAAGAACTTACACTCAGGGGCAGGAGGGGGAAAGCAGGATAGTTCTGATGTGGGTAACTTTATGGGATCAAACAAAAAACACCCTAAAAATCCTTCAGATGTGGCTCTGCCACTGACTCCAAGGGACTTGCTTGTCTTAAGCTGTATGTGTGATGACAAGAGATGCTACAAGTGCCCGAGACACATCCCTTTGCACCGTCCAGTGCACTCCAGCCAACCTCAAACTGCCAGTCTATACACCTGTGCCTGGAGCTCTTTTTCAGAACTGTGGAAAGCCCTTCAGCTCACATGCAAGCAAGTTTCATTAGTGCCCAGAATTAACACCCCAAGGAGCAGCCCTCAGCATATGGTCTGGAAGTTTATGTACAAATGCCCTGGCTCTCTTGCCCTGGGCACAAGCATTCTGAGGTGCGTGTTTGACACTGTTTTTCACAGGACTGAGCTCTGTGATGGCTAGTGTGGCAACACAACCTTTGTTGACTGCCTTCCTTCCCTGAATCACTTTCCTACCGGAGTTCTTAGTCCTTCCCAATTACCTGTGCCCAAATCTTTGTCTCAGCATCTGTTCTGGGGGAGCCCAAACTAAGGCAATGATCACAGGGGAGTGGTCAGGGAATGTGGGGAAGGAAGTGGAGGGGAAGTCCCTGAGGGATAAAGTAGCAACCTAGCCACAGTCTTCTCTCTATTGGGAAGCGCTGGAGGCATAAAACCAAGGCTTTTGAGAATTGCCAATTGGGAGATGAGCCTCCTAAGTTTTCAAGGCCCACTGGTTGATTATGAGTGCTCAGTTGGTAAGGCTCTATCTCTATCTCTATCTCTATCTCTATCTCTATCTCTATCTCTATCTCTATCTCTATATCTCTATCTGTGTGTGTGTGTCATGACACTGTTAATGTGGTTCTGATTAGATTCTAATCCTGGCAGCACCCTTGGGTAGCATTTTACACTGACAATCCACTCATCCATTTGGCCCTCATCTCCCTGCAGCTGAGGGAACCTCTCAGCAGTGAGCAGCATCGAGAATGGATCCTCTTTTGTTCTTATCTATTCAATGTGTTTATTTTCAAGATTGCGTTTGTGGAAAGCATTTAAACAGCACCATTTAGAAGAAAACAAAAGTCACCAGATGGAAAAATAGAATAAAAAACATGCACATACAAAAAATCCCCCAAGCAATATAGGCAGGGCAGCGGGAGTTATTGTGCTGCTGTTGTGGATAATGCAGCTGTGTTGGAAAAGCTATCTGCCTTTGACAGCATAGAATTTTCAAGAGAGAATGGGACACAGGTCAATAGATTTCCATGCTGCAGTTCACTTCTTGAGAAAGTTTAACAAACCTTCCTTCTTCCTCCCTCTAGTAAAGACAGAACAGTTACTAGGATTACCGTATATATTGAATTATAAAGTATAGGCAATTCTTTCTTGAAATATGCCTTCCAGCCAGCCCATATCTTATTTGGACAAGCCTTATTTTCAAGAGCCTGAGCAACACCTTTAGCCACAGGCTGGCTGCAAAGCCAGGCTGATAGGAAAGCAAGAGATGGTGGCTGCTTCTGAAGATAAGGCTCACATTACTTTCTGCCTCTTTGAGAAATCCCCCTCACACCCCACTGCCAAACGCAACACAATTTTGCCTACACTAGGGGTTGAAAAACTGTACCAATATGCCAAGGGTGGCAGAAAGGCCAACTTTCATTCACAAGTAGACCCTGGCCATTGCTTCTTCCTTGCATTTCGTTGTCCCAATGGCCAACACAGGGAGAGGAAAGATGGCGGTGTGAATAGGTCCACCAGTCAGGCCTGGTGTTCTAGATCCTGTGAGGATTCTTAACATTAATTTTCCCTGGGCTGATCTTAACTGGACTCTCATCCTCCCGTGCATAGCCATGCTGAATCCCATGTGTCGGGGGCATCCCTCCATCTGCCCAGAAGAGGAATCCAATCACAGATAGCAGCAGTGGGACATTATATAGCATGGTGGCTCTGGCAGTGGGAGGGAAATATATTGGCTTTGTAGTTAGACAGTCCTGCCCCACCATTTATCAACTGTGTGACACTCAGTAATTTATTTAACCTCTCTGACCTTCGATTTCTCTAGCTGTAAATAGTGGGTCCTACCTGATAGTTAATTTGAAGATTAAAATAATATAAAACACTGATGCCTAACGCATCATGAGCTCTCTATAAATGGCAGCTCCTACTACTACTGTGGGAATCTGGCTGTGGTTTCTAACACTGTAAGCAAGTATGGGCTAATAAGAGCTGTTTCCACAATTGTCATTTTTAGGGGCAGTTAATGTGATTGCAACTGTGGGTCTTCAAGCAGAAGCAGTGATGCTTACTGGAGAACCCAACTGGGATTTCACATTAAGAAAGCAATCCCATTATGTAAAGAATGGCATGGTGGGCTCTGGGTGGATGGTTAGAACAGCTGGAGAGTGTGTGGAAAGCTACCAGAAGGTCCAGCTGCCATCAAGAGGGCCTCCGAGGGGTAGAGCTCATTCGGCCTGACAAGGACAGAGGAGCCAGAGGAAAAGGCAGTCTTGGACAGATAGAACTCTGTGAGCCCTGGAACAGAACCAGCACATGCAGGTTTCATTAACCACAGAGTCACGAGACAGAGATTTTAGAGACGCCCAGGCAATCTGAGGAGAAAAGAAGTTGAAGACCACAGGCAAAGTCATCTGTTTCTCATATTTGTGCACTGCCAGGCCAGGTCTCCCTGAGCTCAGCCATGTAGCGTACCCCCTGAAGACTGGTCAGCCCTCCTCCATCACAGCTCTTGTTTCTAAAGCATGAATCTGAAATCTTACTCAGGAATACCAAGCACTTTCCTTTCCATCCTTTCCAGACACATAGATTGG
Source organism: Panthera onca (assembly GCF_046562875.1). Classification (NCBI taxonomy): domain Eukaryota; kingdom Metazoa; phylum Chordata; class Mammalia; order Carnivora; family Felidae; genus Panthera; species Panthera onca. Next base: position 52,869,124 of record NC_138344.1, read on the forward strand.
CCATGTATGGCTTGGAAATACCAACAGTGCCTTAGTGAGAAAATTCTAGAAATGGGATGGATAGACTGTCTGTAAAATAGAGATTTTGGTGGGACTATATGTGATGTGTGAAGAGATGAATAGCAGAATACCCTGGTATGATATTGTGATTTATAATGAGAAACATATTTTAATTATCCCATTTCTCGCACAGAGCTCTTAAAACCCTTGGAATTTCCTAAGTGATAAGAGGGATAAAAGTGTCTTGATATTTATAACAAACCCCTTTCAACCACACCTGAATTTATGTTAATGGGCTGACTTTTGGATAGTATCCCCACAGGGATAGTAGATTGGAGCTTTCAGTCCCCCCCGACCCTGACCTCACGGGAGGGGCAAAGGGCTGGAGATTGAGTGCCGATGGCCAATGATTTAGTCAGTCATGCCTATGTAATGAAGCTTCCATAAAAACCAAAAGGGCAAGGTTCAGAGAGCTGCTTGGTTGGTGAACACATGGAAATTTGGGGGAAATGGCACTCTTGAAGAGGGTGTGGAAGCTCCATGCCTTTTTCCTATACCATACCCTATGCATGTCTTTCATCTGGCTGTCCCTGAATTACATCCCTTTATAGAAAACCAGTAATCCAGCAACTATACTGTTTCTTGATAGACAGGTGGTCAGAAGCACAGGTGACAATCTGGCCTTGCTGGGGCCGGGAGCATCCTTGTAGGAATGAGCCCTTAACCTGTGGAATCTGTTATCTCCAGGTGGACAGTGTCAGAATTGAATTAAATTGTAGGACACCCAGCTGGTGTCAGAGAATTGCCAGGTGTCAGAATTTTACTTAGGTAACTTTTCATAACACGATGATTGGCGGTGACGTCCAAAGAGTATCAGACTGGAAAAAATATTTTTTTTCATTTAGAAGTATGTTTTATTCTGATCCAATAGAAAGATGAGATATATAAAATACTCTGAAACATCCAACAACATTTTTTTAAACATCCACATTTGCCCCAACAAATAGCATCAATCATTTCCATGTAAATAAGACCATGGTATCAAGACCAAAAGATGTATGATTTGGGAATAAAACAAATACTAAAATCAAAAGTAGAAAATTTTAAATTATTTTTATAAAATAAGATTATCAAAAAAACCTAGAGCTAATGAAACACTTTCATCAGTGATCCTAAAAACTAGAGTAAACAACATGGAATTTATTTTTTGAAAATGAATTTCTCCACATATACTTTGAACTTGGGTTTTACTTTCTACGGAAAATATTGTCTATTCTTTGTGAGGAAAATAATGTTTGTTACATTTAGTACATAAATTATTCCTGTAATATGTAACATATACAAAACCTATCTTTTAGCTAAGTTGCTCATTTTTTTTAACATAAGAAATTTATTGTCAAATTGGTTTCCATACAACACCCAGTGCTCATCCCAAAAGGTGCCCTCCTCAATACCCATCACCCACCCTCCCCTCCCTCCCACCCCCCATCAGCCCTCAGTTTGTTCTCAGTTTTTAAGAGTCTCTTATGCTTTGGCTCTCTCTCCCACTCTAACCTCTTTTTTTTCTTTTCCTTCCCCTCCCCCCATGGGTTTCTGTTAAGTTTCTTAGGATCCACATAAGAGTGAAAACATATGGTATCTGTCCTTCTCTGTATGGCTTATTTCACTTAGCATCACACTCTCCAGTTCCATCCACGTTGCTACAAAGGGCCATATTTCATTCCTTCTCATTGCCACGTAGTACTCCATTGTGTATATAAACCACAATTTCTTTGTCCATTTATCAGTTGATGGACATTTAGGCTTTTTCCACAATTTGGCTATTGTTGAGAGTGCTGCTATAAACATTGGGGTACAAGTGCCCCTATGCATCAGTACTCCTTTATTCCTTGGGTAAATTCCTAGCAGTGCTACTGCTGGGTCATAGGGTAGGTCTATTTTTAATTTTCTGAGAAACCTCCATACTGTTTTCCAGAGCGGCTGCACCAGCTTGCATTCCCACCAACAGTGCAAGAGGGTTCCCATTTCTCCACATCCTCGCCAGCATCTATAGTCTCCTGATTTCTTCATTTTAGCCACTCTGACTGGTGTGAGGTGATATCTGAGTGCGGTTTTGATTTGTATTTCCCTGATGAGGAGCGACATTGAGCATCTTTTCATGTGCCTGTTGGCCATCCGGATGTCTTCTTTAGAGAAGTGTCTCTTCATGTTTTCTGCCCATTTCTTCACTGGATTATTTGTTTTTCGGGTGTGGAGTTTGGTGAGCTCTGTATAGATTTTGGATACTAGCCCTTTGTCCGATATGTCATTTGCAAATATCTTTTCCCATTCCGTTGGTTGCCTTTTAGTTTTGTTGATTGTTTCCTTTGCTGTGCAGAAGCTTTTTATCTTCATGAGGTCCCAATAGTTCATTTTTGCTTTTAATTCCCTTGCCTTTGGGTATGCGCCAAGAAATTGCTGTGGCTGAGGTCAGAGAGGTCTTTTCCTGCTTTCTCCTCTGGGGTTTTGATGGTTTCCTGTCTCACATTCAGGTCCTTTATCCATTTTGAGTTTATTTTTGTGAATGGTGTGAGAAAGTGGTCTAGTTTCAACCTTCTGCATGTTGCTGTCCAGTTCTCCCAGCACCATTTGTTAAAGAGACTGTCTTTTTTCCATTGGATATTCTTTCCTGCTTTGTCAAAGATTAGTTGCCCATACGTTTGTGGGTCTAGTTCTGGGGTTTCTATTCTATTCCATTGGTCTATGTGTCTGTTTTTGTGTCAATACCATGCTGTCTTGATGATGACAGCTTTGTAATAGAGGCTAAAGTCTGGGATTGTGATACCTCCTGCTTTGGTCTTCTTCTTCAAAATTACTTTGGCTATTGGATTTTCCATGTATAATATCATGTCATCTGCAAAAAGTGAAAGCTTGACTTCATCTTTGCCAATTTGGATGCCTTTGATTTCCTTTTGTTGTCTCATTGCTGATGCTAGAACTTCCAACACTATGTTAAACAACAGCGGTGAGAGTGGACATCCCTGTCGTGTTCCTGATCTCAGGGGGAAAGCTCTCAGTTTTTCCCCATTGAGGATGATGTTAGCTGTGGGCTTTTCATAAATGGCTTTTATGATGTTTAAGTATATTCCTTCTATCCCGACTTTCTTGAGGGTTTTTATTAAGAAAGGATGCTGAATTTTGTCAAATGCTTTTTCTGCATCGATTGACAGGATCATATGGTTCTTTTCTTTTATTAATGTGACGTATCACGTTGATTGATTTGTGAATGTTGAACCAGCCCTGCATCCCAGGAATGAATCCCACTTGATCATGGTGAATAATTCTTTTTATATACTGTTGAATTCGATTTGCTAGTATCTTATTAAGAATTTTTGCATCCATATTCATCAGGGATATTGGCCTGTAGTTCTCTGTTTTTACTGGGTCTCTGTCTGGTTTAGGAATCAAAGTAATACTGGCTTCATAGAATGAGTCTGGAAGTTTTCCTTCCCTTTCTAGTTTTTGGAATAGCTTGAGAAGGATAGGTATTATCTCTGCTTTAAATGTCTGGTAGAGTTCCCCTGGGAAGCCATCTGGTCCTGGACTCTTATTTGTTGGGAGATTTTTGATGACTGATTCAATTTCTTTGCTGGTGATGAGTCTGTTCAAGCTTTCTATTTCCTCCTGATTGAGTTTTGGAAGTGTGTGGGTGTTTAGGAATTTGTCCATTTCTTCCAGGTTGTCCAGTTTATTGGCATATAATTTTTCATAGTATTCCCTGATAATTGCTTGTATCTCTGAGGGATTGGTTGTAATCATTCCATTTTCATTCATGATTTTATCTATTTGGGCCATCTCCCTTTTCTTTTTGAGAAGCCTGGCAAGAGGTTTATCAATTTTGTTTACTTTTTCAAAAAACCAACTCTTGGTTTCATTGATCAGCTTTACAGTTTTTTTAGATTCTATATTGTTTATTTCTGCTCTGATCTTTATTATTTCTCTTCTTCTGCTGGGTTTGGGGTGTCTTTGCTGCTCAGCTTCCATTTCCTTTAAGTGTACTGTTAGATTTTGTATTTGGGATTTTTCTTGTTTCTTGAGCTAGGCCTGGATTGCAATGTATTTTCCTCTCAGGACTGCCTTCTCTGCATCCCAAAGCATTTGGATTGTTGTATTTTCATTTTTGTTTGTTTCCATATATGTTTAAATTTCTTCTCTAATTGCCTGGTTGACCCATTCATTCTGTAGTAGTGTGTTCTTTAACCTCCATGCTTTTGGAAGTTTTCCAGACTTTTTCCTGTGGTTGATTTCAAGCTTCATAGCATTGTGGTCCGAAAGTATGCATGGTATGATCTCAATTCTTGTATACTTATGGAGGGCTGTTTTGGACCCAGTATGTGATCTATCTTGGAGAATGTTCCATGTGCACCTGAGAAGAAGGTGTATTTTGTTGCTTTGGGATGCAGAGTTCTAAATATATCTGTCAAGTCCATCTGATCCAATGTGTCATTCAGGGCTCTTGTTTCTTTATTGACCTTGTGTCTAGATGATCTATCCATTGTTGTAAGTGGGATATTAAAGTCCCCTGCAATTACCACATTCTTGTCAATAAGGTTGCTTATGTTTGTGAGTAATTGTTTTATATATTTGGGGGTTCCCGTATTTGGTGCATAGACATTTATAATTATTAGTTCTTCTTGATGGATAGACCCTGTGATTATTATATAATGCCCTTCTTTATCTCTTGTTACAGCCTTTAATTTAAAGTCTAGTTTGTCTGATATAAGTATGGCTACTCCAGCTCTCTTTTGACTTCCAGTAGCATGATAAATAGCTCTCCATCCCCTCACTTTCAATCTGAAAGTGTCCTCAGGTCTAAAATGAGTCTCTTGTAGACAGCAAATAGATGGGCCTTGTTCTTTTATCCATTCTGATACCCTATGTCTTTTGGTTGGAGCATTTAGTCCATTTACATTCAGTGTTATTATAGAAAGATACGGGTTTAGAGTCATTGTGATGTCTGTAGGTTTCATGCTTGTAGCAATGTCTCTGGTACTTTGTCTCACAGGATCCCCCTTAGGATCTCTTGTAGGGCTGGTTTAGTGGTGATGAATTCCTTCAGTTTTTGTTTGTTTGGGAAGACCTTTATCTCTCCTTCTATTCTAAATGACAGTTTTGCTGGATAAAGGATTCTTGGCTGCATAGTTTTTTTTCTGTTCATCACATTGAAGATTTCCTGCCATTCCTTTCTGGCCTGCCAAGTTTCAGTAGAGAGATCCGTCACGAGTCTTCGGTCTCCCTTTATATGTTAGAGCACGTTTATCCCTAGCTGCTTTCAGAATTTTCTCTTTATCCTTGTATTTTGCCAGTTTCACTATGATATGTCGGGCAGAAGATCGATTCAAGTTACGTCTGAAGGGAGTTCTCCGTGCCTCTTGGATTTCAATGCCTTTTTCCTTCCCCAGATCAGGGAAGTTCTCAGCTATTATTTCTTCAAGTACACCTTCAGCACCTTTCCCTCTCTCTTCCTCCTCTGGAATACCAATTATGCATAGATTATTTCTCTTTAGTGCATCACTCAGTTCTCTAATTTTCCCCTCATACTCCTGGATTTTTTTATGTCTCTTTTTCTCAGCTTCTTGTTTTTCCATAATTTTATCTTCTAGTTCACCTATTTTCTCCTATGCCTTTTCAATCCGAGCTGTGGTCATCTTCATTTTATTTTGCAGCTCATTAATAGCATTTTTAAGCTCCTCCTGGCTGTTCCTTAGTCCCTTGATCTCTGTAGCAATAGATTCTCTGCTGTCCTTTATACTGTTTTCAAGCCCAGCGATTAATTTTATGACTATTATTCTAAATTCACTTTCTGTTATATTGTTTAAATCGTTTTTGATCAGTTCGTTAGCTGTCGTTATTTCCTGGAGGTTTTTTTGAGGGGAATTCTTCCGTTTTGTCATTTTGGAGAGTCCCTGGAGTGGTGAGGACCTGCAGGGCACTTCCCCTGTGCTGTCTTGAATACCTTGCGTTGGTGGGCGGGGCCGCAGTCAGACCTGATGTCTGCCCCCAGCCCACCACTGGGGCCACAGTCAGACTGGTGTGTGCCTTCTCTTCCCCTTTCGTAGGGGCAGGATTCACTGTGGGGTGGTGTGGCCTGTTTGGGCTACTTGCACACTGCCCGGCTTGTGGTGCTGGGGATCTGGCGTATCAGCTGGGGTGGATCGGCAAGGTGCACAGGGGCGGGAGGGGCAGGCTCAGCTCGCTTTTCCTTTGGTGATCAGCTTCAGGAGGGGCACTGCGGCACCGGGAGGGAGTACAACCTGCCACCGGAGGGATGGATCCGCAGAAGCACAGCATTGGGTGTTTGCGCGGTGCAAGCCAGTTCCCTGACAGGAACTGGTTCCCTTTGGGATTTTGGCTGGGGGATGGGTGAGGGAGATGGCACTGGCGAGCGCCTTTGTTCCCCGCCAAGCTGTGCTCTGTTGTCCGGGGCTCAACAACTCTCCTTCCCGTTGTCCTCCAGCCCTCCCATTCTCTGAGCAGATCTGTTAACTTATAACTTTCCAGATGTTATGTCCCGCTTGCTGTCAGAACACACTCCGTCCAGCCCCTCCATTTTTGCAAGCCAGACTCAGGGGCTCTGCTTTGCCAGCAGGCTGCCCCCCCACCGCCCCGGCTCCCTCCCAGCAGTCCGTATAGCGCGCACCGCCTCGCCACCCTTCCTACTCTCTTCACTCTCTTCCGTGGACCTCTCGTCTGCGCTTGGCTCCAGAGAATCCGTTCTGCTAGTCTTCTGGCGATTTTCTGGGTTTTTTAGGCAGGTGTGGGTGGAATCTAAGTGATCTGCAGGATGCAGTGAGCCCAGCGTCCTCCTACACCGCCATCTTCCCAGAAACCTCTCTCTGGAAAAAATTTTTGAAAAATCCCCACCCAAGTATATTTTGATGTACACCCCCTCCAGGAGCTGTGAAGTGCCCAGAGAAGTGCCTAGGCTACCAGAGAGAACTACAGGAGTGGGAAGGATGCCACCATGAATGCCTGGAGGCGAGGAGATATTTCCAATCCACATATAGTTCACTTATCTTAGTTAAATAAAAAAATTAAAAAATAATTTTGCATTCATTCCTCCCAGAGATGTAACTTCACTCCTCCCCACCCTGACACCTTTTCCTCCATCCCTCATGCACACAACACACACAGCAAATACCACATCTTTTTACACAACATAGTGCTGACTCCTGCCCAGAAGCCACTGTCGGACAGGAGTAAGGCTGCGTCCTGAATCTGTTAACCACATTGATCATGACCTTGTCACCATGGAGAGTTTTCTGTACATTTCATAAGCCTCTGCCTTGTTCTATGAATTTGTGGCACAATCGTTCTGACTAGCAGATTTCCTTAAAAAAAAAAAAAAAAGCACAAGAGAAAATCTTTATAAATCTATTATACCCTGGGAGAATAAACTATCTGAAGTCTACTTAACACTTCCATTCCATTGCAGCCAAACAAACCATACCCTTTACAAACTGCTTAATGATTGTGTCGTTACTGCCATGTACCCCACCTAAAACGAACTTCCCAATCCATAGACATGCTGTCATGGAATGAACACTTTTTCTGGAGCAGGAAAGGACCAGGTTCAAGCCCTGGCTCACGCTCACTGGGATGTGGGTGTCTTTCCTTATTTAAGAATAAGGATAATTATACCTACCACATAGGGATGTCATGATGTTTAAGTGACGTAACCTCTGGCCCACAGGTTCTACAGTTGAGCAGTCAAGCCATGGAAGGTTCTAAAAGGTGATCTCCTCACCAAGTCACAATCAAACCAGAGTCAGCTAATTGAATTTAGGGAGTTGAATTGGTATACTGGGCCCCAAGGGTGGGGAGGAGAGCAGCAGAAGGGGCCCATGATGTCATGGGTAGACTAAATTAGCTTTAGACATAATGTGTATACGTGGCAGGGAAGCAGTCCAAGGCATTGTGACCTGGTGAATAACGGACAATAAAGAGAGATTATAACAAGGATGCTGGTGCCAGTATGTAAGCAAAAAAGAGAAGAAACAAAAGACCTGGGGTTTTCAGAGAGTGATCTGATGAAAAGACTAACAAATGATATTGGGCAAGTACTGAAAATGTGACTTGATGAAGTATTAACTGGGGTTTGTTGGGAGTTTAGGATGTGTCCCAGATCCTCCCCTCTGGGATTCTCTGCTAGGAGAAGCATCTACATAAGAGAAAATTCTAAGTGTGATATAAAATAAAGCTTTCTCCTCCTTCTCCCCCACACCATTTCCCGAAAACCTAAAAGGCAGGGACCGTAGCACAGACTTAGAGCACCCTTATACCAGCTCATGGGGGCCAGAAGCCAGTGGGAAGCTCAGACGCCCTGCCTCTTGAAGACACAAGCCTTGCCTGCATGCACTTTCCACATATAAGAAATGCAAGAACCCTGGAAACCAAAAATTTGGTGACAAAACTTGACCTGAACTAACGGGAAGTGAACTGAACTGAGTGGCTTAAACAACAGACATTTTCTCACAGGTCTGGAGGCTGGGAAGTCCCAGATCAAGGTGCCAGTGGATTTGGTTCTTGGTGTGGGCCTTCTTTCTGGCTTGTAGGTGACTGCCTTCTCACTATGTCCTCACATGGTGGAGAGAGGAGGCTCTGGGGTCTCTTCCTCCTCCCATAAGAGCACTGATCCTATCATGGAGCTCCACCCTTATCACCTCACAGAAACCTAATTACCTCCTGAAGGCTCTAGTTCCAAATGCTAGGAATTTTTAAGGGAGACACAAAAACTCAGTCCATAACACAATCTGATCCTAAAGATTTTTAAATTAGGAATTGTGGTCGTGTACCACACCCAGATAATACCGATGTTAACATTTTGGTATCTAATCTAATTTTTAAAATCCACCTGTTATTAGATATTTAGGAAGATGTTTTCAATTTCCCCTATTTAAAAAAATCTGCAAATATTATTTCCTTAAGGAAAAATTCCTAAAAGTAGACTAAACTAAAGGAGCACACATGTTGTAAGGCTCTTGAAACATGCTGCCAAATTACTTTCCAGCATTGTTGGCCAGTATTTAAGAAAGGTTATCAGCACATGAAGTCTTACTGCTACACTACAGCATTACTTTTTATTTACAAAAAACCAGCACATATAGTGTTGTACATCAATTACAATTCAATAATAATAAAAAAGAAAACCAGCACGTGTGTATGATAAAGTACTCATTGAGTACAGAAATGTATACAGCCTTGCTGCCAACTTTCAATCCCTTTCCCCAAAGGAAGGAGGGGAGGAAAGGAGGGAGAGAGTTTGAGGGAGGTCAACCATGTTGCACATATTTTCCTTAAACCTGTCTTAGCCTTTACCAGCTGCCTCCACCAACACTCTCCAATCCTATGCCTTGAGAGGCCAGGTGAGGATGACAACTCTCACTGTATGCCAAACCTGGCCTTCTCTCAGCTGTTTAATTCCTGGACTTTGCTAATCTTTACTACTCTACGGTAATTTAAAATTTCCTTTCTGCCACCTATTTTATTTTAGCAGAATTTGACTTCCTCTGGGTATCAGTCCTGACTGAGAAACTAGGACAAAAAAGAACATTAAAATTTGTAAACCCCATTAGATCTCTGACTACCAATGTAATCTACTAGACCTTACCCAAACCAAATGTCTAGGGCCATATTTGAGAAGATGCCTGTTGCAAGGCTAGTCTCCTCTGGCTTTAGCAAAGACTTTATCTGTACTCTAAACTAGATCTCTTGGCCTGGGGTACAGGGGAGAGACAGGCCCTATGTTGATGCCCCATGAGTAACTACATGATTGGAGTGACAGCCATGGACGGGAGTAGGGGTGTTCTGACTAGACCAGGATAAGAGTTGTCCACCACAGCAGTCATTGGTTCTGCCCACCATGGTTCTCACCCTCTGGTTATTCTATCCTCCTGAACCCTCAGCACATTATCATGGAGAGAAGAGGGAAACAACCCCCAAGTGGATTCACTAGAATCCTGCTAGGTAGGTCAGATCAATTCATTTTGGATGACACAGTCCCCAGTACCTACCCTGGGGTCATAGAAATGAATCTGACCCAGACAGACACTTCCCAGGAGAGGACAAACCCTCTGATAAGTTTCCTTTTAAAGCTCTTCCCCTTTAAATCATAGTTGCCATTGTACAAAGCCATGTTCTGTAAAAAAAAAAAAAAAAAAAAAAAAAAAAAATAGGCTCCATGTGATGGAGCAGTTTCTGTAAATTGTAGCCCTTGCAGAGAGAACTCACCAGGCTGTGCAAAATTCCCTGAGATGCTTAAATACCTGGCACCGGAGGAGCAAGTAAACAAGGAGTGGGAAGGAAGGGGCCTCAGACACCCTTTCTGCTTCTTGTATCAGTTCCTGACTCCTAGCATCCTTTTCTGGCCCCTGAACCCCAGCGCCCCCGTGGTGTGCTGTGATGCTGTCCCTATGCCTGTCTGCCCCAGAGTGCCACCATCCACATAGCTCTATTCCTTACCTCTCCCCAGCAAAACCCCAGGCCTGAGACTCTGCCACACCCTGTCCCCCTAGACTTCTCAGGTTCAAACCTCATTCCTTGGCCCTTATTTCTATCTAGTCTCTGAGACCATTACCTCCCACTGCCTGAGACTCCCTCTCTCACTTACCAAAGATGTTAGGAAGACTGTTGGCTCCATCACACTACTCAGAGTTGTAACACATAAAAGAAAGTTATCAAACCATATTTCCATTTCCTGATTTTCCACAGACTTCATGTGTCTGGCACTATGTTTTCAAGTATTGTGTTTTTCAGGGATATATCTGTCATACAATTGGGATTTGACTGTGCAAAGATTCTATTATTAACAGAATAATTTGGATCATCAAATGATACATTTTAATGGACACCCAAGTAGCCTACCTTTAGATCTAACTCTAAATGTTTTTATTTTATGAAAATCTATAATAAAAAATGGCATAAGACTTAGTATTCAGGCACATCTCTTTGAAATACTTTCTCGATTTCTTCCTCACAAATTATTTTTGTATACTTGGGCTATAACTCATGTCAAAGTTTTTCCATAGTCTGAGAAACTTCTACACTCGACAAGTATATTATTAAACACGTCAAAATTTAGGTTGAGACTTTTCTTTGGGTAAACATCTTGCAGACGCTATTGAAGGATGTTTCCCAAGTTGTCATGCCCCTAACCCTTAATTAAAAATCCCTCTTAATTAAGAACAAGGAATGAAAATGTTAGATAAGGGTGTTGGCACTAGAATGTGGACCCAGGCAAGGGGCCCAGAAATAGGGATAGAGGCTGCCTTGATATGAACTGAAACTCTCTGACCAGAAAGCCAGGAAGCAGAAGGTCAAGACATTGTTGATGTCATATCCAGGAGCAGAGGGTGGGCTTAGACACTTGGACATTCCAGCCCAGACTCTGGCCATCCTTACAGATTCCCAAGACATGGGAATACAACAGGACCTCCTTCAGGCCCCAATTCTGCAACTGTATTTTGCAAGGAGGGCCAGAGAGGCCCTGTTTCCAACCAAGCCTCAGCTGAAGACATGTTCCTCTGCAGGGGAAACCAGAGGAGACATACAACCTGTCCTGAAAGTTCTGGGGTCCACCATACTCTCCCCGCCACTGAATACAGACTTCCCTGTCCGTGGCTGAATCTGGCTCCCTACGCTGTCCCGTGGTGCTGTTTCAGGCAAACGATTAAGTTGCTTTAGGGCCAAGGAACACATTGCGCTCACTGGGAGGCCTAGCATCTCCTAATGGAATCAACCTGGGCCACAACACAGGCTTATTCTCTTTACCTCCTGATCTGTTACCAACTGTGAGACCTTAGGCAAGTTGCTTAACCTCTCTGAAGCCCCCATTTCTTCACCTGTAAACTGCAGATAATACATATGGGGATGTGGTGGGCATATTGAATGCATGCACAAAGAAAAGTATTATGAAAACACCCAGTGCAATTATCAGTCTGGCAATATGTTGATGCTAGCCTTGAGCAGTTTGTATTACTTTCTAAAAATAAAAAAGGCTGCTAAGAAAATTTTATGAGAATTCATCTTTCTACTTGTGTAATTTTCATAAAAACCCTGGAAGTGTTAGCATGTAAACAATGCCAGATACTCATTTTCTTTATAAATATCTATAATTGAAATCAGCTTTACAAAACAGAACAAACCCAAGTAAATTATATGCACGTGATTAATTACAAAATTTTTGTCTCATTAACAAAAGCTTATGTAAATCTGAATTAAGAATGTAAAGAGCATTCTTGAACTTTTTGATCCATTTCTTCAAGCTTAATTGCAAAAATCTTAAGAACCATACAACTATTTCCACTCCCTGAACTAAATCCAATTCAAGAGAGGAGCGAAGAACGAGCCCAAACTCAAGCCTGGGGATGCCCATGCTTAAAAAGTGGGGGAAGAGTGCTTAAGGTCATTGGTAATCAAAGACACAAATAATAAAAACTCCTAGAATGGCTGAAGTTAAAAAGACTAAAAAGATGTTGAGGAAGATGTGAAGCAACTGGAACCCCTATACATTGCTGGTGGCAGTGTATAATGGTGCAACTCGGGGAAGGTTAGTTTCTTATACAGTTGAACACGTGCTTCCTGCACATTTATATCCACTAAAAGACTTGTACAAGAATATTCATAGCAGTTTTATTCATATTGGTTAAAAACAGAACACAACCCACATTTCTACTCCCAGAAAATGGATAAATGAACTGTGGTATATTTATAAGATGGAATGCTACACAGCAATAAATAGGAACAAACTATTGACACATGATGGATGAATGTCATAGGCATTATGCTAAGCAAAGGAAGCCAGTAATGAAAGATACATATGGTATGAATTTCTTTATGTGAAGTTCTCCAAAAGACAGAATTACGGCGAAAAAAATCAGAAGTGGGTTGGCTCTGGGAGGATGGCCTAAGAAGAGACATGAGGGAACTTTCTGGGGGTGATGGAAGTATTCTATGTTGTCATAAAAATATGTGTGTGTGTGTATGTATGTGTTCGTTTGTCAAAACATGTCAAATTGTACACTTATGATTTGTACATTTCACTCTAGAAATTTTACTTTAAAAATATCTAAAAACAAATGCTGAACTCTAATTAGTAAGCTTGTTTTTTTCAGTAGCACAAGTTAGCAATTTTGAAACTACTTTCTGTGTATCCCAGACTTGAGAAAATGAGTAAATATATTTAGGGGAATAGGAGCCAGGTTTCTACTGTCAGAGAAGAATTACAATTATGGAAAAGGGGAAGATTAGATATTCTCTGAGGTTATGGATTGGAATTTGAAGTATCTGTATGAACTCATATGGATTTCAGTACATAGAAAAATAGATAAATATACTTCCTAGCTCTGTCCATTGAGAGCACCTAGAAGCAATGAGACCCCTATAGCAGTGAGCACATCTTAGGTTCTAAATAATTCTCTCATTCTCCACTCATATAAACCAGGTCTCTCTGCAGAAAAGTCTTGTATGCCAGGACTGAAGCATGAAAAGCACAAGATGAATCTGGGACATCCTATTACAGCAAAAACTAAGGAGATATTCAATCAGTAGTTGGAAAATCCAAAAGTACCCAGGATCAACTTGAAAGAACTTCCACTGGCCAAATCTGGAAAAACTTGAGCATCATGTATTATATTCCACTAAATAAAATAAAAACCCATGAGACCACACTGTTATAAATACATACATAAGTACATACAAGCAGGGGGAAAGATAAAGCTCTTCCTTATGGAAAAATGCTACCTAATAAATATAGAAGGAATGGTAAAATCAGAAAACCATCAATGGACTATAAGATAAGTTTGACAAGGGTGAAAGTTTGATAAGGAACAGAATATTCACATATCCTCAAAGTTATTTCCCCACAAAGGGGGAAATGGTAGCTTTATTACTTACCAAGGCAAAATGATAACTTTATGGTGGAGAAATTTGGCAGACACCACCTATTCCAGTTACTACGGCTACCGAACAAACCACCCCCAAACTCAGCACTATTAAACCATCATATGTTATGCTCATGGATTCTGGGGGTTAGGAATTTGGACATGGAACATTGGGGACAGCTTGTCTGTGTTCCATGGTTTTAGGGGCCTCAGCTGGGAAACATGAAGGCTAAAGGCTGGAATCATCCGAAGGCTCCTTCACTCACGCACATGCAGCTGATGATCCATCTCTGGGAGCCTCAAATCCTCTCCACGTGGCTAGTTTGGGCTTCCTCACTGGATGGTGGCTTCCCCAACTCACCACTGTGAAGTTACTACTTCTCGCTTTGTACTTAATAAGTAACTTACAGGAACACACTTTGAGACTATATAAATATCCTATCTCTCAATCATGCTTTCTTTTGTCCACTACTTTTAGCACCCACTGATGATTTTTTTTTTTTTTTTTTTTGCCTGCAACAATCACTATTGTGGTATCATTGCAAACTCTTTTTTAAAATGTCAATTGACTTCACAGACATCTACATTTCTTCAAAAAAGTCCAAAGCCCAAACAGAGTAATTCTTGGAAGTGTAGAATCCACTCGTTTGGTTCACAAGCATTTTCCTTTGAAATTGCACCTTGTTTTCTAAAGTAATCATCTTTGCTAATCTGATAGGTTAGGAAAAAAAGATAACTCATCATACCTTTAATTCCTATTAGTATAGACTGAAGTTGAGCAACTTTTCATGTTTGAACCATTTCTATTTCCTTTTTTGATAACTGTTCTTATTATTTGTCCATTTCATATATACTTGTAGTTTTTTTATATACTATGAAATAATTATGAGGAAAAAAATGTTACGGAAGACAGCCCTTTATAGTTATACAAGTTGTAGGCTTTTTTCCCAGTTTTGTGTTTTTAAAATTTTTTGAGTATTCTTTTTTGTGCATAACTTTTTATTCTTTATATATTATGGAATTTACCAATTGTGTGTGTGTGTGTGTGTTTGTGTGTGTATGTGTGTGTTTCTTAGAAGAGTCTTCCCCATCCTGGTATTATTAGTTCAATCTCTCATATTTTTACATACTACTTTGTGATTTAATTTTTTATATTTGATCAATCTGGAATTTAATTTGGTGTAAGAAATGAGTTAGAGATCCAACTTTTTTCTCATATAATGATCTGGTTGTCTCAACACCATTAAAAGAACAATTTACCTTTTACTGACCAAAGCACCTTTTATCATATACTAAATTCCCGTATTTATTTCATCTGACTTTCCAGTTTGTATTACTGATTTAGTTATGTGTTTTTACCTTGTTGTTGTAATTATTATAAATTTATAATGTTTTAACATCTAGGAGAACTAGTACCTCATCATTACTCTTTTATTTTCCCCACAACTTTTCTCTCCAAGAATATGCTTACTTATTTTTCATGTGAACATTACATTTGGTTTATATGAATTCATATGGTTTATATGAATGTGAACATTACATTTGGTTCCATTTTTCTCAGGAAAGTAATATATTTCTCAGTTAGGGAGACCTGATATCTTATGGTACCGACTCTTCACGAGCATGGAAGCTCAAACATAGCAGAACTTGGTTAAGCCTTCTTTGTGTCCCCCTTTTTTGTGTGGCATTTTAAAATAGAATTTTAAAAGTGTTTTTCAGTTTAAAATAGAGCTACCCTATGATCCAGCAATTGTACTACTGGAATTTATCCAAAGGATACAAAAATACAGATTTGAAGGGGTACATACACCCCTATGTTTATAGCAGTGCTATCAACAATAGCCAAGTTATGGAGAGAGCTCTAATGTCCATCAACTGATGAATGGGTAAAGAAGATGTATGTACATACAATAGAATTTTATGCAGCCATCAGAAAGAATGAAATCTTGCCATTTGCAATGACATGGATGGAGCTAGAGGGTATTATGCTAAGTGAAATAAGTCATCAGAGAAAGACAAACACCACATGACTTCACTCATGTGAGGAATTTAAGAAACAAAACAGATAAACATATGGGAGCAAGGAGAAAAAAGAGAGAGGGAAACAAACCAAGAGAGACTCTTAAAGATGGAGAACAAACTAAGCGTTAATAGCTGGGGGATGGGCTAGATGGGTGATGGGTATAAGGAGGACACTTGTTATGATGAGCACTAGGTGTTGTAGGTAAGTGATGAATCATTGAATTCTCCTCCTGAAACCATTATTGTACTGTATGTTAACTAACTAGAAGTTAAATAAAAATTTGAGAAGAAAAAAAAATAATAAATAAATGAAAGTGTTTTTCATATAAATCTGTATGGTTAAATTTATTTGGGGGGTATCTTATCTATTTTGTCATTATTGCAAATGGATTCTTTTCTCCCATCATGTCTTCTGATTGCTGCTTACAAATAGTTTAATGTTTACAAATAGTTAAGTAGTTCACAAGTTCTGAAAATTTATATAACGTAATAGGAGGAAGAGGATTTTATTCCTTTCTATATCAATCACCAACCCACAATGGTAGCAAATGAGACTAGGGCTATCTACCAAAGCAACTTCATGCAGTTCTCTCTTTTTGTCTTGATAGAAACATTCAGCATACTGGCTTTTGGACTGCCCGTTTATTTTATGGAATTTATATATACTTTATATAAATTGAATGTGTGTAGATAGATAACTCATTCAATAAATAAATCCTTTAATATAAAAATAAGGCTCTTTCAAGTTATCTTAACTACAGCAGAGCTGGTTAATACACGTGAAGAGATGGTGAGAAAGGAGACTGAGGGGTGAGATACAGAAGATTTGCAGTGTTTATCAAAAATCATAACCACACATCCACTTAGAATGTAGGCTTTGCAGTCACCACACTGCCCTTGCAGGGAAAAAAATTTTTTAAGTTTATTTATTTATTTTATTTATTTTGAGAGAAAGAGAGAGACACGAGCAGGAGAGGGGGTGGAGGGGGGGGTGGAGAGAGAGAGAGAGAGAGAATCCCAAGCCAAGAAGCTCCACTCAGGGCTCAAACTCACGAACCATGAGATCATGACCTGAGCCCAAATCAAGAACCAGATGCTTGGGGTGCCTGGGTGGCTCAGTTGGTTAAGTGTCCGACTTCGGCTCAGGTCATGATCTCATGGTTCCTGAGTTCAGGCCCCATGTCAGGCTCTATGCTGACAGTTCAGAGCCTGGAGCCTGCTTTGGATTCTGTGTCTCCTTCTCTTTCTGCTCCTCCCCCACTCCTGCTCTGTCTCTCTCTCAAAAAATAAATAAACATTTGGGGCGCCTGGGTGGCTCAGTCGGTTGAGCATCTGACTTCAGCTCAGGTCATGATCTCACGCTCTGTGAGTTTGAGCCCCGCGTCGGGCTCTGGGCTGATGGCTCAGAGCCTGGAGCCTGCTTTCGATTCTGTGTTTCCCCCTCTCTCTGCCCCTCCCCTGCTCATGCTCTGTCTCTCTCTGTCTCAAAATTTAAAAAAAAAAAAAACATTAAAAGAAATTAAAACAAAAAAAAGAATTGGATGCTCAATGGACTGAGCCACCCAGGCGCCCCCCCAAAAAAATTTTTTTACCATGAGTATGCATAATTCCCAGAACGTTTCATCATCTAATTCAGAGGCTGCAAACTCATGCCAAAACAGGTGACATAAATGCGTGAAGGAGACCTGAGGATAATGAAATAGGGAAAGGTGGTGACTGGGGCAAACTGCCTACCTCCTGTCCCACCAAAGAGACAGCTGTGTCTTAGCACCAAGCAGTGGCTTCCATGTAGTAAGTATAATCCATGTTGCTGTATCTTCCAATTGTTAAGAGAAGCCAGAAGTCCATAATTAACATATGAAAGTTCCCACTTGTTAAATGCTTTCTCAAATTTTTAAAAACAAAACACAAGGATGCAGGCCAGATGTAACCCAGGTCCTCAGGCCAACCAGCACGAGTTCCTTCCTGCTCTGACCCTTACTCCTGCACCTCCATGCTCAGTGGCAAACACAGTGAAAAAGAATTCTGCCTCGGCCAGCTCTGGACTCTAGACTGAGTGTTACCACCCCACTTTGATGGGATGATTAATAACCTGCTTTGCACCAGAGACAGAAGTGGAAATTTACTTCTGAACTTGAATGATCTTTAATTATGGTGATGGCCAGCTCCAGGAAACCACTGGTTTCCTAATGGCCTCCTCCCAGTGAGGCAGACATTGGTCACATTATTTGGGCTAACTGCACGTGGGGCACAGCACTGACTGCTAACGGAATGGCAGCTGAGTCCAGGTTCTAGTCCCCAGAGAAGTGGTAGAGGGTACCCTCCATGCTTCAGTCCCACAGCTGTCAACTTTACCGAAAGAATCCTCCAAATGCTTTTTAAAATTAACTACGGGGCACCTGGGTGGCTCAGTCAGTTAAGCATCCTACTTCGGCTCAGGTCATGATCTTGTGGTTTGTGGGTTCAAGCCCCGTGTCGGGCTCTGTGCTGACAGTTCAGAGCCTGGAGCCTGCTTCGGATTCTGTGTCTCCCTCTCTCTCTGCCCTCCCCTGCTTAATCTCTGTCTCTCTCTCTCTCTGTCTCTCAAAAATGAATAAACATTAAAGAAAAAATTTTAATAATAAAACAAAATTAACTAAATGGTTCCTTGTCAAGAGCAGCATATTTTAAAAAGAGATCTGTTGATCTACAACACTGATACAATGATTTGCAATTTTCAGAGTGTCTCATGTCCTCTTTCTATCCAATATTAATGCAGCCCCAAAGAGGAGCTTTTATGATAACCCTCATTTTAGGTTAGAAAGCTGAGATCAGAGAGGTTTGATGGCTTACTCAAACTCCACAGAGTAAGTGCTTCTGGTCATGCAGCTGAAAAAGCCTTCTCTGTCCATTTTTATTTTTTTTTATTTTTATTTTTTTTTAAATCTAGACAAAGCATTTATTTCCCTACACAGGGTAAACATTATTTAAATCACTTTTATTTGTTTATCCATAGATAGTATGAATATTCTACAAATATTTTCTTTTTTTTTTATTTTTTTTTATTTTTTTTTATTTTTTAATATATGAAATTTACTGTCAAATTGGTTTCCATACAACACCCAGTGCTCATCCCAAAAAGTGCCCTCCTCAATACCCATCACCCACCCTGCCCTCCCTCCCACCCCCCATCAACCCTCAGTTTGTTCTCAGTTTTTAACAGTCTCTAATGCTTTGGCTCTCTCCCACTCTAACCTCTTTTTTTTTTTTTCCTTCCCCTCCCCCATGGGTTTCTGTTATGTTTCTCAGGATCCACATAAGAGTGAAACCATATGGTATCTGTCTTTCTCTGTATGGCTTATTTCACTTAGCATCACACTCTCCAGTTCCATCCACGTTGCTACAAAAGGCCATATTTCATTTTTTCTCATTGCCACGTAGTATTCCATTGTGTATATAAACCACAATTTCTTTATCCATTCATCAGTTGATGGACATTTAGGCTCTTTCCATAATTTGGCTATTGTTGAGAGTGCTGCTATAAACATTGGGGTACAGGTGCCCCTATGCATCAGTACTCCTGTATCCCTTGGATAAATTCCTAGCAGTGCTATTGCTGGGTCATAGGGTAGGTCTATTTTTAATTTTCTGAGGAACCTCCACACTGCTTTCCAGAGCGGCTGCACCAATTTGCATTCCCACCAACAGTGCAAGAGGGTTCCCGTTTCTCCACATCCTCTCCAGCATCTATAGTTTCCTGATTTCTTCATTTTGGCCACTCTGACTGGCGTGAGGTGGTATCTGAGTGTGGTTTTGATTTGTATTTCCCTGATAAGGAGCGACGTTGAACATCTTTTCATGTGCCTGTTGGCCATCCGGATGTCTTCTTTAGAGAAGTGTCTATTCATGTTTTCTGCCCATTTCTTCACTGGGTTATTTGTTTTTCGGGTGTGGAGTTTGATGAGCTCTTTATAGATTTTGGATACTAGCCCTTTGTCCGATGTGTCATTTGCAAATATCTTTTCCCATTCCGTTGGTTGCCTTTTAGTTTTGTTGGTTGTTTCCTTTGCTGTGCAGAAGCTTTTTATCTTCATAAGGTCCCAGTAATTCACTTTTGCTTTTAATTCCCTTGCCTTTGGGGATGTGCCGAGTAAGAGATTGCTACGGCTGAGGTCAGAGAGGTCTTTTCCTGCTTTCTCCTCTAAGGTTTTGATGGTTTCCTGTCTCACATTCAGGTCCTTTATCCATTTTGAGTTTATTTTTGTGAATGGTGTGAGAAAGTGGTCTAGTTTCAACCTTCTGCATGTTGCTGTCCAGTTCTCCCAGCACCATTTGTTAAAGAGACTGTCTTTTTTCCATTGGATGTTCTTTCCTGCTTTGTCAAAGATGAGTTGGCCATACGTTTGTGGGTCTAGTTCTGGGGTTTCTATTCTATTCCATTGGTCTATGTGTCTGTTTTTATGCCAATACCATGCTGTCTTGATGATGACAGCTTTGTAGTAGAGGCTAAAGTCTGGGATTGTGATGCCTCCTGCTTTGGTCTTCTTCTTCAAAATTACTTTGGCTATTCGGGGCCTTTTGTAGTTCCATATGAATTTTAGGATTGCTTGTTCTAGTTTTGAGAAGAATGCTGGTGCAATTTTGATTGGGATTGCATTGAATGTGTAGATAGCTTTGGGTAGTATTGACATTTTGACAATATTTATTCTTCCAATCCATGAGCACGGAATGTCTTTCCATCTCTTTATATCTTCTTCAATTACCTGCATAAGCTTTCTATAGTTTTCAGCATACAGATCTTTTACATCTTTGGTTAGATTTATTCCTAGGTATTTTATGCTTCTTGGTGCAATTGTGAATGGGATCAGTTTCTTCATTTGTCTTTCTGTTGCTTCATTGTTAGTGTATAAGAATGCAACTGATTTCTGCACATTGATTTTGTATCCTGCAACTTTGCTGAATTCATGTATCAGTTCTAGCAGACTTTTGGTGGAGTCTATCGGATTTTCCATGTATAATATCATGTCATCTGCAAAAAGCGAAAGCTTGACTTCATCTTTGCCAATTTTGATGCCTTTGATTTCCTTTTGTTGTCTGATTGCTGATGCTAGAACTTCCAGCACTATATTAAACAGCAGCGGTGACAGTGGGCATCCCTGTCGTGTTCCTGATCTCAGGGAAAAAGCTCTCAGTTTTTCCCCGTTGAGGATGATGTTAGCTGTGGGCTTTTCATAAATGGCCTTTATGATCTTTAAGTATGTTCCTTCTATCCCGACTTTCTCAAGGGTTTTTATTAAGAAAGGGTGCTGGATTTTGTCAAAGGCCTTTTCTGCATCGATTGACAGGATCATATGGTTCTTCTCTTTTTTTTTGTTAATGTGATGTATCACGTTGATCGATTTGCGAATGTTGAACCAGCCCTGCATCCCAGGAATGAATCCCACTTGATCATGGTGAATAATTCTTTTTATATGCTGTTGAATTCGATTTGCTAGTATCTTATTAAGAATTTTTGCATCCATATTCATCAGGGATATTGGCCTGTAGTTCTCTTTTTTTACTGGGTCTCTGTCTGGTTTAGGAATCAAAGTAATACTGGCTTCATAGAATGAGTCTGGAAGTTTTCCTTCCCTTTCTATTTCTTGGAATAGCTTGAGAAGGATAGGTATTATCTCTGCTTTAAATGTCTGGTAGAACTCCCCTGGGAAGCCATCTGGTCCTGGACTCTTATTTGTTGGGAGATTTTTGATAACCGATTCAATTTCTTCGCTGGTTATGGGTCTGTTCAAGCTTTCTATTTCCTCCTGATTGAGTTTTGGAAGAGTGTGGGTGTTTAGAAATTTGTCCATTTCTTCCAGGTTGTCCAATTTGCTGGCATATAATTTTTCATAGTATTCCCTGATAATTGTTTGTATCTCTGAGGGATTGGTTGTAATCATTCCATTTTCATTCATGATTTTATCTATTTGGGTCATCTCCCTTTTCTTTTTGAGAAGCCTGGCTAGAGGTTTGTCAATTTTGTTTATTTTTTCAAAAAACCAACTCTTGGTTTCGTTGATCTGCTCTACAGTTTTTTTAGATTCTATATTGTTTATTTCTGCTCTGATCTTTATTATTTCTCTTCTTCTGCTGGGTTTAGGCTGCCTTTGCTGTTCTGCTTCTATTTCCTTTAGGTGTGCTGTTAGATTTTGTATTTGGGATTTTTCTTGTTTCTTGAGCTAGGCCTGGATTGCAATGTATTTTCCTCTCAGGACTGCCTTCGCTGCATCCCAGAGCGTTTGGATTGTTGTATTTTCATTTTCGTTTGTTTCCATATATGTTTTAATTTCTTCTCTAATTGCCTGGTTGACCCACTCATTCGTTAGTAGGGTGTTCTTTAACCTCCATGCTTTTGGAGGTTTTCCAGACTTTTTCCTGTGGTTGATTTCAAGCTTCATAGCATTGTGGTCTGAAAGTATGCATGGTATAATTTCAATTCTTGTAAACTTATGAAGGGCTGTTTTGTGACCCAGTATATGATCTATCTTGGAGAATGTTCCATGTGCACTCGAGAAGAAAGTATATTCTGTTGCTTTGGGATGCAGAGTTCTAAATATATCTGTCAAGTCCATCTGATCCAATGTATCATTCAGGGCCCTTGTTTCTTTATTGACTGTGTGTCTAGATGATCTATCCATTTCTGTAAGTGGGGTGTTAAAGTCCCCTGCAATGACCACATTCTTATCAATAAGGTTGCTTATGTTTATGAGTAATTGTTTTATATATCTGGGGGCTCGGGTATTTGGCGCATAGACATTTATAATAGTTAGCTCTTCCTGGTGGATAGACCCTGTGATTATTATATAATGCCCTTCTTCATCTCTTGTTACAGCCTTTAATTTAAAGTCTAGTTTGTCTGATATAAGTATGGCTACTCCAGCTTTCTTTTGGCTTCCAGGAGCATGATAAATAGTTCTCCATCCCCTCACTCTCAATCTAAAGGTGTCCTCAGATCTAAAATGAGTCTCTTGTAGACAGCAAATAGATGGGTCTTGTTTTTTTATCCATTCTGATACCCTATGTCTTTTAGTTGGCGCATTTAATCCATTTACATTCAGTGTTATTATAGAAAGATATGGGTTTAGAGTCATTGTGATGTCTGTATGTTTTATGCTTGTAGTGATGTCTCTGGTACTTTGTCTCACAGGATCCCCCTTAGGATCTCTTGTAGGGCTGGTTTCGTGGTGACAAATTCCTTCAGTTTTTGTTTGTTTGGGAAGACCTTTATCTCTCCTTCTATTCTAAATGACAGACTTGCTGGATACAGGATTCTCGGCTGCATATTTTTTCTGTTTAGCACACTGTAGATATCGTGCCAAGCCTTTCTGGCCTGCCAAGTTTCAAAGGAGAGATCAGTCACGAGTCTTATAGGTCTCCCTTTATATGTGAGGGCACGTTTATCCCTTGCTGCTTTCAGAATTTTCTCTTTATCCTTGTATTTTGCCAGTTTCACTATGATATGTCGTGCAGAAGTTCGATTCAAGTTACGTCTGAAGGGAGTTCTCTGTGCCTCTTGGATTTCAATGCCTTTTTCCTTCCCCAGTTCAGGGAAGTTCTCAGCTATAATTTGTTCAAGTACCCCTTCAGCACCCTTCCCTCTCTCTTCCTCCTCTGGGATACCAATTATGCGTATATTATTTTTTTTTAGTGTATCACTTAGTTCTCTAATTTTCCCCTCATACTCCTGGATTTTTTTATCCCTCTTTCTTTCAGCTTCCTCTTTCTCCATAACTTTATCTTCTAGTTCACCTATTCTCTCCTCTGCCTCTTCAAGCCGAGCCATCGTGGATTCCATTTTGTTTTGCAATTCGTTTAAAGCGTTTTTCAACTCCTCGTGACTGTTCCTTAGTCCCTCGATCTTTGTGGCAAGAGATTCTCTGCTGTCCTGTATACTGTTTTCAAGCCCAGCGATTAATTTTATGACTATTATTCTAAATTCACTTTCTGTTATATTATTTAAATCCTTTTTGATCAGTTCATTAGCTGTTGTTATTTCCTGGAGATTCTTCTGAGGGGAATTCTTCCGTTTGGTCATTTTGGAGAGTCCCTGGCGTGGTGAGGACCTGCAGGGCACTTCCCCTGTGCTGTGGTGTATAACTGGAGTTAGTGGGTGGGGCCGCAGTCCAACCCGATGTCTGCCCCCAGCCCACTGCTGGGGCCACAGTCAGACTGGTGTGTGCCTTCTCTTCCCCTCTCCTAGGGGCGGGATTCACTGTGGGGTGGCGTGTCCCGTCTGGGCTACTTGCACACTGCCAGGCTTGTGTTGCTGGGGATCTGGCGTATTAGCTGGGGTGGGTAGGCAAGGTGCACGGGGGCTGGAGGGGCAGGCTTAGCTCGCTTCTTCTTAGGTGATCCACTTCAGGAGGAGCCCCTCTTCCGTGGGCCTCTCGTCTGCGCTTGACTCCGGAGACTCCCTTCTGCTAATCCTCTGGCGGTTTTCTGGGTTCTTTAGGCAGGTGTAGGTGGAATCTAAGTGATCGGCAGGACGCGCTGTGAGCCCCGCGTCCTCCTACGCCGCCATCTTCCGGCACTCCCCTCTGTCCATTTTTAAGTGGTTGATCAAGTAACCTGCAGAGCAAGTCTTTGCCCCTGTTATTTGTAACAATCTATGTAGGAGGAAGCAGACAGTGCAGTTTCTTTCAAACATCAGGAAAAAGCAGAAATAAACTCCACAAAGTCATAGAAGAGAAGATGATACAGACATTACTCTGAAAGAGTGTCTACTAAAACCTCTTAAGCCATGAACTTTTTTTTTTTAATGTGTATTTGTCTATTTTGAGACAAAGGGAGGAGGGGTGAGAATCTCAAGCAGGCTCCATGCTATGAGAGCAGCTCCCCATGCTGGGCTCGACCACATGAACCATAAGATCATGACCTGAACCGAAACTGAGAGTTAGATGCTTAACCAACTGAGTCATTCAGGCACCCCTGAGTCATGAATTCTTAAAGGAAGTCAGACTGAATACTGCCTGGTTAGAGAAAAAAAAAATTATTAGTTTGTATATTTTTTCTCAGTGGTTTTTCCAATCTTTAGATATATCTTTGGCAAAATTTCCACCGTTTCATATAATGAAGTTTTGTTTTGTTTTCTTTTACAAAGAGTAATCCGTTTCAGAGTTGGAATGTAAGTGAGGTTAGTTTTGCATCTCAAAAAGCAGGCCCTCAGGAAGGAGGCAAGTGAGTCTCTGTCGCCACCTGGTGGACATTTATTTATTTATTGTTTAATTTACACCCATGTTAAGTACTATATAGTGCAACAATGATTTCAGGAGTAGATTCCCTAATGCCCCTTACCCATTTAGCCTATCCCCCCTCCCACAACCCCTCCAGTACCTGTTTGTTCTCCATATTTAAAAGTCTCTTATGTTTTGTCCCCCTCCCTGTTTTTGTATTATTTTTGCTTCCCTTCCCTTATGTTCATCTGTTTTTTATCTTAAATTCCTCATATGCATGAAGTCATATGACATTTGTCTTTCTCTGACTAATTTCGCTTAGCATAATACCCTCCAGTTCCATCCACGTAGTTGCAAATGGCAAGATTTCATTCTTTTTGATTGCTGAGTAATACTCCATTGTGTGTGTGTGTATGTGTGTGTGTATAGAGAGTATATATTGTGTATATATTGTGTATATTGTGTATACATTGTGTGTGTATATATATAGATAAATTGTGTATATATTGTGTATAGTGTGTGTGTGATTTATATACACCACATTGTGTGTGTGTATAGAGAGTATATATTGTGTATATATTGTGTATATTGTGTATACATTGTTTGTGTATATATATACATAAATTGTGTATATATTGTGTATAGTGTGTGTGTGTGTGATTTATATACACCACATTGTGTGTGTGTGTGTGTGTGTGTGTGTGTGTGTGTGTATACATTTTCTTTATCCATTCACCCATCTATGGGCATTTGGGCTCTTTCCATACTTTGGCTATTGTTGACAGTGCTGCTATAACCATTGGGGTGCATGTGCCCCTTTGAAACTGCACACCTGTATCCCTTGGGTAAATCTGGTGGACATTGTTAAACGGGAAACTGCAGAGAAGACTAGAAGATGGTGCACAGAGCCCCCAACCACATTGCACAAATGATGTCATGTGACAGCCACTAAGAGGCCAGAGCAGTCTTGGCAGACTGACCCACAATTGTCATTTCCAATTAGAAACACATCATATTTAAAAGATCTTAAAATTTTGCTTGTAGTATTTGGAATGAAGCATCACATGCCTTCCCCTGATCTGTGTGCCATACTCCTCTTGTGTTTTCTAGTATTATTTTCACATTTTCTCTTAACCACAGTGCTGCTTTATTGACTTAAATATTCGTATCCAGTATATGGGCCATTTGAGCTGACTATACTCTATGTCCAAACTTGAATTACTTGATTCTTCTGGCCTTCAAACCTTGTTTTCACCTAAATATTGTGCTCCTTCTCCAGCGATGACAGCTCGTCATTCAGGCCTATTATTTCTGCTTTCAAAATATTTTTAAATTAATCCTTACCTCCCTATATGTTAACTGACCCAGATTTTAATTAATTTTTTTTTAATTAAAAAAATTTAAAAACATTAATCCTTTCTTCCTATTGCTATGTCCCAATCATGGCCTTTATCCCCGAATTCTGGATTCCTTTATTTATTCAGCACATTTTGACTGGGCACCAAATGCTGGTCCATGTAGATCTGGCCCTGGGCATGGGGTAGAGAGATGTGGGCACTTCCACCTGTGGACCCAGGAGAAGACATATTTACAGAAGGTTTCAAGTAAAAACTGGGTAGTTCAGGTTGAGAAGGATGAGTAGCTTCCTTGCTTGGGTTCCTGACATCAACTGTTTCCAGTTAGACCCACCACACCTCCTCTTCAGTCTGACTTCTCACCTACATTCCTGACTCAAAAGCCTTCAGAGTTCCCCCCTTCACCCATCAGCTCATCCACAGAGTCTGTGTAGCTCTGCACTTGGAGACACAGGTAGAGAGAATTCCAGTCCTGGCCTTAAGGATCTCAGCAGGAGGAAGATAGACTAGCAGACACACAAGTGTGCAGAGAGTTTCCCAGAGGCTGGGTTAATAAGCACTCTGGGTCCAGAGAGGGTGTGAACAATTCTGCTAGGTAGTGGGGAGAGTGAGCTGGGGAGGTTTCCAAGGGAAGGTTACATTCACATTGGTCCCTGAAAGACCCAGTTTATCAACTAGAGGTGGGGGGAGGTGAGGCAGACAGTATCCTGGGCTGAGGGAGCTCTAGGTGGAAAGGCACAGAGGAATGGAAGAGTATAAGGGTCAGGGGCAGCAGTCCTTCTGCATGGCCAGAGAGAAAGTACATGGCTAGCATGACAATGACCCAGATTCTAAAAGCATCAGTGGATGTAATGGCCATATGTTCACCCTCACCTCATGGATTTATCATCCCTAAGGTTTCCTAAGGCAATAAAACTAATAATAAGATTTCAAATGAATGAAATCCCATGCAGCCACTTCTAACTCTCATTTCACATACCGCTGCACTTCTATGACTAGGGCTGTATGGGGAATAGCAGTCATTGTTAATCAGGCTGTGAGAGCAAGGCTCATATTCACAAGTCACAGTGTGGACTAAAGTTGTAGGAATGAGGCATCAATTGCTCATTGGTGGCTACAGGAGTGCTGGCAGTTGATGGCTCAGATGAGTTTTCCTTCATGACTTGCTCCCAGTTGAAGAGAGCTGCCTCATCCAAAGTCATAACCTCTTCCCAAAGATGGAGGCAGGGAACGAAGTCTGGGCCCCTTACCCTTATACACAACAGCTTTGAAGGATGATCCCCACTCCAGAGCCCCCAACAGGATTGGCTGAGACCTTTGTCACATCTGCATCACAACTCAACTTCTTCCTCTTTCTACTTTCTTCTTCCTCTTCCTTCACTCCACTATAGGGTCCATCCCAAGAGCACTCCTTAGCACACAAATCTGTCTCATAGTCTATTTTCCAGAGAACCTTATCTGCAACAGATAGCTTAGGAAAACTGGTTCTCATTAAAACAAGATCTGATGTCATCAGCATAGTTTAAGAAAGACCTTGTCACTCAGAAGGAAGCTGACCAGCCATGGAAGCCTCGTAGAGGTCATCGCTGGCAGTGCTCACCCACTCTGTGGAGGGAAGGAGCCTCTCAGAGCCTCACAAGCCCTTTCACCTGGCAGGACTCTACCCTCCCGGGAGATCAGTGTGTAAGGCTGTTTGAATCTGGTGCCAGTAAATGAAACTCACATTCTGTAACTAACTTCTCTTTCTCCTTGCTCATGCTCATCAAGAGACATTTTGATTCCTATTTGCCTGTGTGCCTCAGACTGCAGAAAGAAAATGCCTGAATGTGCAATCTATCTGGCAATTACAATTTATTACTTTTTTTTAATTTTTTAAATGTTTATTTTAATATTTTTGAGAGAGAGAGGCAGAGCATAAGCAGGGGAGAGTCAGAGAAAGAGGGAGATACAGAATCCCAAGTAGGCTCCCAGCTCTGAGCTGTCCACACAGAGCCTGATGCAGGGTCGAACCCACCAACCGTGAGATCATGATCTGAGCCAAAATCGTGGCTTAACTGACTGAGCACCCCAGGCACCCCTACAATTTCTTATTTTCAATCAGCACATTGACATTCAGGCTTGGAGTCGGTCTCTTGCAAACCTTGTTAGCCCAAGTGAACTGATCAGTAGTGAGACAGTGACAAGGACATATGTCCAAGCCCACAAGGCAGAGATCAAAACTTGGATGATGGTCAATTCACCATTGCAATCCCCCTTCTAGGGATCTTGTGGTAGACAGACAGTCCACTGCTTCTTTTCTTTTTTATTAAATTTTTTAAAGTGTCTATTTATTTATTTTGAGAGAGAGAGAACAGGGGAGGGGCAGAGAGAGAGAGAGGGAAAGAGAGAGAGAATCCCAAGCAGGCTCTTTACTGTCAGCACAGAGCCTGACACAGTGCTGGATCTCACAAACTGAGATCATGACCTGAGCTGATATCAGGAGTTAAATGCTCGACCAACTGAACCACCAACTGAACCACTGAACCAGTCCACTGCTTCTTATAATATCTCTTCCTTGACTTTCAAGTGTCTACAGACTTAACCCAAAGGGAACCCGGAAACAGTTCCGCTTCCCCCAGTATAGCCCCTTCTCAGTCCAAACTCTCTAGGAAAGAAACTTCTTTTCCCCCAGAGGTCAGGAGAGATGACTATTTGGGAGTTTAGAAGAGCTTTTTCACAAGCAAAGGAAACTAAGAGAATTGATAGCTCCCCCAGGGGTAAGCCATGGCTAAGGTCCTCTCATGAGGAGATATTGTCAATATACTTAAAAGGAAGAATTTCCATAATGAATCCCTTCAGAATAAAGGAGATGGTTTTGCTAGTAACTGCTTCTGACTTCACTTTAAAACCTCAACAGTAAAGTGATTGGTATTATAAGTAAAGAGCCAATCTGCCCAGCCTGCTTGGTGCTTTTGAGGAACATCCACTTAGCTTCCAGTCCCTGAGAGTAGAGGCCAGGAGGCCAGGCTGTTAGCCTCCAGGTCCCATCTTTGCAAAATGGTTTTCTAGATACATATTTCCTGTCTTTCACAAGCTAGGTGTTTCTTTGGGAGAATGATGGGTATTCTCCAAGTCTCTGCTTTTGCAAATTGACTTCAAAATGGAATTTAGGAACTTTCTCTCACATCTACACCATCTTTATCACCCTCCCCTCCTCAAGCTCTACATTATCTCCCTGCTCCTCCTCTGAAGTGTGGGTCCCCAGAGGTCTACAAAAGGAGAACATGTGTAGCCACTGGTTACTTGGTCAGTTGAGGGGACAACTCCTCCAGAACAGGTCTATGAGCCACCTGGACCTAGTGACATTACTTCAGAGGTGCTAGCAAGACTTGTCTCAGGGTGGCAGTGTGAGGAGAGAGATCCAATTATCTCCCCATGCTCATCTCCTACTCCTTAGAAAAAGGAGGCTCAGGAAACAAAGTAAGCAGAGCCCAGACCTAATTCTAGACCAGTGTCCCTCCTACTGGGACATTCTGCTAAGCTGCTCTCACTCAGGCACTAGTTAATCACATATTTAGTCAACCACTTAGTCAAAAGACATTCAATAAGGTCCTACCATTGGCAAGCCCAGAGCTGGGTTCGCTGAAAGGATGTGGAACAAATATTGGGTGGAGCCACAGGCATACACAGGAAGACGTGATGGTGAGCCACAAAGATGCACCCAGTGTCTACAGGAAACTATAGTTCCGGCACAGCAGAAGAGGACTCAGACAGGCTGAAGGGGTCAAGGGCAAATGTCCCCAACCTCACAGCTTGGCAAGGGCTGGCATTCACTCAGCCTCTAGTTCCTAAGAGCAGAGGACAGCACTGCCAACTAGGACTGGCTATATAATCTGCAGGACCTGGTGCAAATTCAAATGTGAAGGCTGTGCTTAAAAATATTAGGACTTTCAGGGAACCTGGGTGGCTCACTTGATTGTCTGACTTCAGCTCAGGTCATGATCTCACTGTTCGTGAATTTGAGCCCTGTGTCAGGCTCTGTGCTAACAGCTCAGACCCTGGAGCCTTCTTCCGATTCTGTGTCTCCCTCCCTCTCTCTGCCCTTCCCCCACTCATGCTCTCTCTCTAAAATAAACATTAAAAAAATTTTTTTAATATTCAGAATTTCAAGATAGAGACAGCAGCTGTGAGTCTATGCACAAGTTATTTCATCTCTCTGGGCCTCAGCTTCCTTGTTTGTTCAGGAGGGGTCTGGATTAGGTAGTGGGAGATTTGGCATTCCTTGGCTTTGTGAATGAAATGTAATGTTGAGTTAGCAGCAGGGCCAGCTTCATGGGCATGTGACTTGTGCAGTCTCACAGCTGGTCAGTGGCAACCAGGTCTCCTTAGGAAACAGCTATGCCTTGCTTTTGCCAATCAGAATTATATCCTACATATTTGTCTCTTTGCTATCCACTTGTACTTCTCACTGTAAAGCTAGCTATATACAAAATGAAGAGAAGAAAGCATGATTTCTTCAAACATAAAATAATACCAAACTCTCCAGCCACCACTGCCACTTCCTCTTTCTAGGGAAGCAGCCCAGGTCCATCTGGGAAGCCTCTCCAGAGCCCTGCTGCTCATGCAAGGCACACGGCACTGCCATGTGTGATGGCATCTTTCTGGGGCCTCCTGACCATCCTCGATGAGGGCAAAGGAGTGCAAAGTCCACAAATCAGGTCTCATAGTCCCAAGGAGGAACAGGTCAAGCTGCTTTGTCCTTGCACCCTCTGTGGATCCCAGATGTCATGTTGTCACCACTGGAAGAACCTCAGAGTTGAGCACAACAACCCTCCCACTTGACAAAGGAGAGATCTGAGGCCCAGAGAAGGGATGTGTAGAGTTGGGACAACTGAGGTCTCCTGGTAGAGTTCCCCAAATTCCTGTCTTGACTCAGAAACTGTACATGCCCATATTCCTGGCAATACTTTCTTCTCTACAACACGCAGAGGAGGGTGGAAAAGAAAGATGAGGTGTGATGGAAGGAGTTTCTAGGCCAGATAGACCTGGCCAGTTATGCAAACTTTGCTGCCTCATAGAACTCTTTGAGCCTTAGTTTCCCCCATCTAAAAAGTGAGGAAAGTAACATCTACCTCCAGGGTGGAATGAAATGAGGTGAAATGCCCAAGATACCTAAGAGAGTCCTGCCATTATAGCAGATGTTCAACAAATGTAGCGTCCTGCCCACCGTCCTTCCCTTCCTTCCTCTGAATCCTGAATTCCAGATTTCAGCTCCTCTCATGTGTGGTGTCAGGTGAAGTGTCTGAGCATCTACTTTAACCCCACTATATATGGCACTGAAGAGCTTTATGAGAAAATACTTTGACCACATACACAACTGGGGTTCCAACTCATAGGGCAAACTGGAGATCAGTGGGAGGGAAGGGAAATAGCAGAAGGATCCTCATTTTGGAGCAGCAGAGGCCTGGAGTCACATCAGACAAATTCCCAGAAATCCTTGGGGGAAGAGGAAACCATGTCAGAGTGGCTATGACCCTGTGGGCTAGCTGGGGACACCTAATAAGGTGGTAATATCCAGACATTCCCATTCATGGGCCCTCATGGATTTCTCAGGCTGCTGAGGCCTGCAATTGCCCACCACAATGCTGCCATGGGAAAGCCTGTAGAGGCCCCTACAAGTGGGGACCTCAGAGAAGAGGCAGTCCACCATCACTGCCACCAAAGCTGCTCCCTCTTGGCTCTGACACCAGGTAGACTCCCCCACCCCATGCTTGTTCCCTCACCTGCTCACGGTGCCTTTCAATGACAAGGGACACCTGTCGGTAGTTCCCATGCACAGGCTCTCCCCTTCTGAGGCAGCAAGAAACCCCCAGAGAGCAGTATCCCCAGAATGCCCACCCTCCTGCCCCTCATCCAGCCATTCTCAGCCCAGCCTCAGCCTCCATCTTGTCCCGGACACATGGATAGCATTTCCTGTAATGGTGACAGTGGGCCTTGTGACCTGATGGAACATCTACTCTACACAAACCCCAAATGGTGGGCATTTATGACCTTGCCGACCCTCCAGGAGACTGGGGAATGCTCAAGTGGTAGCTGGACTCTCAGCAGGTCTGATCAGAGTAGCAGAGAGGTTTAGAGCAGGATGTGAGGTCAGACAGCCCTGACTGGAATTCTGGTTCTTCCACTTACCATCCGGTTTCTCAGGCAGGTTACTGCACCTCTCTGAGCCTCAGTCTCTTCATCTACAACATGGCTAGATTAGCCCCTTCTATGAAGGAGAAAGTGAGAGGGTGTGAGTAAAAGACTCAGCACCACACCTGGTACACAGGGAGTCCTCATTAAACATGAGAAGTGGTGGCTGCTGCTCTGGATAACTGCCAATGGTCTCATCCAGACGCTCATGGCAGTCGACCTTCTTCACTCAACTCCATCCAGTCTTGATTATCCTCTTGAACTCGGCTGAATCACACAACTTCAGAAATCCTGTGTCTCCATCACCCACAGGGAACAGCCACAGGCCTTATCATGTTCTTCTTCATGCCTTGTGTGTGCAATGTGGCCTCACTCCCTGTCCAGCTCACCTTTCCCTGTGCCCTCCTCCATAGGCATTTCACCCCTCCTACCCCCACTCCTGTTGACCCCCAGAGATGTCCTGTTCACTCTCAGTGCCTCTCCTTTGCGAAGATCTTCCTGCCCCATCAGCAGGAACCTATCATGCCCCCGTGGTCCTTCAGCACTAGCCTGGATCCTTTTCCCATAGCAGACTCTCACTGGGGCTGTGACACAGGCCTGTGAGTCCCTCAGAGCAAGAAACATGGCCCAGGTAATCTCTGCACACTCCCCTGTGCCGAATCACAGTTGGGTGGGTGTTGTTGGCTTGAGGAAATGGAATAATTAGGTATTTGTCTAATTATTCCAGACATGTGCAAGTCTCTATCCTCTACATTTCAGACCCAGCATTTTTGAAAAACAGAAATGGAGGGAGAGAGGCCAGATGCACACATTCCTGTGCTCCAACCAGCATTTTTGGACTAACCAGAGCCAGCCATGCCCCTCCACATCCCCCTGCACCACCCACACTGGCCAGCATAAGCACACTGCAGAGCCTCCACCGAGTTCCACGAGAAATTAATCACACACAGCATTTCACCACCTTTGCAGTTTTTCTGATGGCTATGGGGTCACAAGAAGTGGTCACACGCTGCTTCCAGCGCTTCCCTGGGAAAATCTGCGCTCGCAGACCCACCACCTACAGCTCTTCTGCAGCCCTCACCCAACCCAGCACCAGCCCTCAGGCCCCTTTGGCTTTCTCCTCATTTCCCCAGGCACTTGGAGGTCCCCATGGCTTTCTTGTCCTGAGCAACCTCTCCTTCCCAGAAGTTCTTGCCTCTGTCCCTGTGAATCCAAACCATCACTCTCTCTGTAGGGCCAAGGATTCTGATTATAGACATCCCCCCTGGAGTCCCAGCAAACAATGCAGGGAATGTTTGAAACCATGTACAACAAGGATGAGCACTGAGTTCTAGAGAATGGGCATTCCTAGGGGGAGATAGAAAGGGTAGTAGGGCTTTGACTTAGCCATACTCTTTCATTTCTCTAAAGTGAGAGTCAAGTTCTTTTTTTTTTTTTTTTTCATTCAAGTTAGTTAACATGTAGTGCAGTATTTGTTTCAGGAGTAAAGTTAAGTGATTCATCACTTACATATAATATCCAGTGCTCATCACAAGTGCCCTCCTTAATGCCCATCACCCATTTAGCCCATCCCCCACCCACCTCCCCTGTAGCAAACCTCAGTTTGTTCTCTGTATTTAAGAGTCTCTTATGATTTGTCTCCCTCTCTGTTTTTATCTTATTTTATTTTTCCTTCCCTTCCCCACATTCATCTGTTTTCTTAACTTCCACATGAGTGAAATCATATGATATTTGTCTTTCTCTGACTGACTCATTTCACCTACCATACTACACTCTAGTTTCATCCACATTGTTGCAAATGGCAAGGTTTTATTCTTTTTGATCACCGAGGAATATTCCAGTATGTGTGTGTGTGTGTGTGTGTGTGTGTGTGTGTGTGTGTGTAGGTACACATACCACATCTCCTTTATCCATTCATCAGTCAATTAACATTAGGGCTCTTTTCATACTTTGGCTATTGTTGATAGCACTGCTATAAAAATTGGGGTGCATATGCCCCTTTGTATCAGCATTTTTGTATCCTTTAGATAAATACCTAGTAGAGCAATTGCCGGGTCATAGGGTAGTTCTATTTTTAATTTTTTGAGGAACCTCCATACTGTTTTCCAGGGTGGTTGCACCAGTTTGCATTCCCACCAGCAGTGCAAAAGGGTTCCCTTTCTCTGCAACCTTGCCAACATCTGTTGTTACCTGAGTTGTTAATTTTAGCCATTTTGACAGGTGTGAGGTGGTATCTCTCTGTGGTTTTGATTTTTATTTCCCTGATGATGAGTGATGTTGAGCATCTTTTCATGTGTCTGTTAGCCATCTGGATGTCTTCTTTGAAAAGTGTCTATTCATGTCTTCTACCCATTTCTTCACTGGATTATTTGTTTTCTGGGTGTTGAGTTTGGTCAGTTATTTATACATTTTGAATACTAACCCTTTATCAGATATGTCATTTTCAAATATCTTCTCCCATTCCCTCAGTTGCCTTTTAGGTTTGTTGATTGTTTCCTTCACTGTGCAGAAGCTTTTTATCTTGATGAGGTCCCAATAGTTCATTTTTGCTTGTGTTTCCCTTGGAGAGGCAGGGAGCTCTAAATCCAATGTGGCAAATAGGAAGAGTCTCCATGGATGGCTATAATATTACTTGTATGTGTGTATTTCATAATTCAAAAAAAATGTTTAAAGACAAAGGCACTTGGGGATATAAGTACAACACACTTTAGGAACATAAGCCAATGAGCCCTCTGATCATTCTTAGGGGTGGGGATCATTCTGGCCTCAGCCAGTTGCCCCATATCAGCCCTTCAAAGGGCTCCCCACCCCTGCTCTTCCTCAGCCCACCCTGGGATCCCTGCTTCTGCTCCCCTCTGGGCTATGCCCCATCCACTTCTTGCCTCCTGGATCCCAAAATTCTCTCCTTCCAAGAACACACCTGGCCCAATCAGCCCCCAACTTCTTCCCCCAATCAGCACACCTTTGCCTTCCCTCCTAGTGGCCCTCAGGCTGCTTATCACTGCCAAGCCACAGGAACACATAGTGAAAATAACTAACAAAGGGAACACCTACAGAAGCTGTAAACAGTCCTTCAAATCTCATAGGAAGAACCACCCTAGGCTCCCTGGAACATAGTGTGGGCCAGCTGTGCCCTTCACTTGTGCACTGGTTTGGGAATGTACCTTGCCGGCCTTTTTAATTCCTGGGCTGGCATACCTGGTTCGCAGCCTCAGTCGGGAAAGTGCAGCTGGAAGGATGAGGAGGAAGGTGAGGAGGAGCCATGGTGGGCACCAGCTCCACCAGCGCCAGTCAGGACCACTTCTCATGGGGACCTCCTGGAGCTCATTACCTGTGTCCTGGTGAAGGAAGCCCCTCCTCGGAGCAGGTCCCAAACCAGAGGTGTTTCTGGGACTTGCTCTTCCGATCCCCTTGGTTCTCCTGATTCCTCTTCCTCTTTCTATAAAGTAGATAACAATCCTTCCCCATTTTGCTGACACCAAAAGGAGCTTTGGCTACATAATACACAAAATGGTGGGAAGGGCTTTTTTTTTAATAGTTTAAAATTTTTTTGCAATGAAGAATAATTGGCATAGAGAAAAGTGTCTATATCACGTGTGCTCAGCCCAATGAATTTTTCCAAAGTGAACACACTTGTGAAACAAACACATAGGTCAAGAAGCACAAGCATGCCCCAGGAGCCCTGCCCATGACCTCTTCCAGGCACTACCCTCCACCCCAGGGGGAGCCCCATGCTGACTTCTAACAGCACACGAGTTGTGCCTGTTTTGTACTTTTTGGAAGTGGAATCACACAGTATGAACTCGCTTGTGTCTGGCTTCTTTTGCTCGACATTATGCTTATGAGTTTCACCCATACTATTTCTTGTAGTTGTGGTTCTTTATTCTCATTGTTGTGTAGTATTCCATTGAGAAACTCAGGTACATTTTATTTATCTACCCTCCTGCTGACAGGCATTTAGGTAATTTCAGTTTGGGCTATTATGAATAATGCTATTTGGCAAGGAGGGACTTTTATATCATTATAAATAATTATAAATAAATAAATTAATAAAATATCAATTTAACCCCTTAACAATTTTTAAGTGTACAGTACAGTATTGATAACTGTATGCATACTGTTGTAGAAGAGATCGCTAGGGCTTTTCTTTTTCTTCTTAATTTTTTTTAAGTTTATTTATTTGAGTGAGAGACAGTGAGAGGGGAAGGGCAGAGAGAGAGGGAGAGAAAGAGAATTCTTGGTAGGCTCTGCGCCCTCAGTGTAAAGCCTGATGCAGGGCTTGAATTCAGGAACCATGAGATCATGACTTGAGCAGAAATCAAGAGTTGGATGCTGAACTGGCTGCACCACCCAAGTGCCCCTGGAACTTATTCATTTTGCATGATGAAACTAGATATCTATTGAACAACAATCCTCATTTCCTCCTCCCCTCAGCCCCTGGCAACCTCCATTTTACTTTTTAAGAGTTTGACTACTTTTGACACCTCATATAAGCAGAATCTGGCAGTATTTGTCTTTTTTGTGATTGGCTGATTTCACTTAGCACAATGTCCTCCAGGTTCGTACACTTTGTAGCACATGACAGGATTTCCTTCTTCAGGCTGAGTAAATACTCCAGTGAGTGAGTGAGTGAGTGAGTGAGTGTGTGTGTGTGTTCATACTACATCTTCTTTATCCACTCATCCACTGCTGGGTATTTAGGCTGCTTCCACATCTTCACTATTGTGAATAATGTTACAGTGAACATAGGTGTGCAAATATCTCTTCACAATTTTGTTTTCTATTCTTTTGGATATGGGCACAGAGGTAGGATTGCTGAATCACAGGAAAGTTCTATTTTTAGTTTTTTGACAAATCTTCATTATGTTTTTATTTTTATTTATTTATTTTTTTTTATTTTTTATTTTTTATTTTTTATTTTTTAATATATGAAATTTACCATTATGTTTTTAATTGCAGCATCATTTTATATTCCCACTAACAGCACACAAGCATTCCAATTTCTCTACATCCTCACCAACACTTGTTACTTTCTGGGTTTTGTTTTTATAGTGGCCATCAAGGAGATATCTCACTAAGGTTTTGATTTACTTTTCCCTGATGATTAGTGATGTTGAGCTTCTTTTCATGTTTGTTGGCCTTTCATCTATCTTTTTTGAAGAAATGTCTATTCAAGTCCTTTGCCCATGTTTTGTTTGTTATTGTTGTTTTTAAGTTGGAGGAGTTCCTTATATATTTTAGACATTAACACCTTATCAGGTATATGGTTTGCAAATATTTTCTCCAATTCTGTAGGTTGCCTTTTCACTTTGTTGATTGTTTCCTTTGCCATGCAGAAGATTTTAAGTTTGATGTTATCTCATTTTTCTATTTTTGTTTTGGTTATCTGTGCTTTTGGTTTCATATCCAAGGAATAATTGCCAATTCCATTTCATGAAGCTTTCCCTGTGTTTCCTTCTACAATATTTAGTCTCAGGTCTTACATTTAGGTCTTTAATCCACTTTGCTAATTTCTGTATATGATGTAAAAGAAGAGTCCATTTTCATTATTTTGCATGTGGTTCTCCAGTTTGCCCATCACCATTTGTTGAAGACACTATCCTTGCCCCATGATGCAGTCTCAGCACCCTTGTTGAAGACCATTTGGCCATATCTGCAACAGTTTATTTCTGGGCTCTCTTTCCTTTTCCATTGGTCTCAGTGTTAGTCTTTCTGCCAATACCATATTGTTTTGATCACTATAGTTTTGTAATATATTTTGAAATCAGGAAGCATGAGGCCTTTAGCTTTGTTCTTTCTGAAGATTGATTGTTTTGGCTATTCAGGATCATTTGAAATGCCATATGAAATTTAGGATTATTTTTCTATTGCTACCAAAAAAATTCCATTGTTATTTTGATAGGAATTTCACTGAATCTGAAGATTACTTGGGGTGAATATGAACATCAACACTATTAAGTCTCCCAATCCATTAACACAGGATGACTTTCCATTTATTTCTCTTCTTCCAATTAATTTCTTATCTTCTTTAATTTCTTTCAGCAACATTTTGTAGTTTTCAATGTATAGGTCTACTGCCTACTTGGTTAAGTTTATTACTAAGTATTTTATCCTTTTTATATAAATGGAATTGTTTTATTAATTTCCCTTCCAAACTGTTCATTGTTAGTGTATAGAAATGTTGATTTTTGAGTGTTGATTTTGTATCCTGCAACTGTGCTGAATTCATTTATTAGTTCTAACGGGGTTTTTTTTTGTATGTGGAATCTTTAGGGTTTTTTACATATAAGATCATGTCATCTATGAACAGAGATTATTTTACTTCTTCCTTTCCAGATTGGATGCATTTTTTTTTTTCTGGTCTAATTGTTCTAGCTAGGAGTAGAGAGATCTTTTTAAAGGCTTTGCCTGTATCCCTATAAGGCTGTCTTCCTCCCTTCCCTAAAGTCCCAGTATGATAAACTTGCTCTTTGGGTTAATTGACGTGCCAAAGTCACAGTTAATATTTGCTTAAGGCAAGAATTAGACCGACACCTATATGACCACAGAACTTACAGGCTCTTTTCATTTTCTCTTATGAGCTAAGAGATCTGTGATTATTAAAATGACATGATTAAATTGAACAGGTAACACCCATTAACATACCAATGTAAATTCCTTTAGAAAAGGGAGCTCCAAGAGCTGGTCAGTATTGACATGATTGGAAGAGCAGAGAGGGAGCTAGAATTTGGGGACAGGCGGGACTGGGGTAGTAGATGCCCCTAGGCAAGGGGTGGAATGAAGGGAAATAGAGCTGATGGGGGGCTATGACTGAGGTGGCTCCCTGCTTCCCAAACTCCCACTTATGGGGTATCACTGGCATGAGTTTTATTTTATGCCAGTACCATCTGTACTATTGTTGACTCTGTTTTTCTAAAAATAAATACACTTTAAAAGGAAACTTTATATCTCTACTCTAAATCCCTACTATAATCATTTCCCACAAATAGAATGTAGCTATAGAAAATAAATACAATGAAAACAATACATGTTGTGAAATTCTAACTAAATAGTTGTCTACTAAAGGATGCCATCCTGGGGCCTATTTTTTGGTTAAGGAGTGAGATTAGCATGAGTTAGGGAGGTGTGGAAAACATTACCATCATGCTAAATTTCTCCTTGATACAATCAGAAAGATTAGGAAGCAATTAGAAAGGAAATAACTATCTCAACTTTGATTCAAAGTTATTTTATGTACCACCTAAAATTACCTCCCACACCTCCAATGGAATGTGTCCTAAAAGACATTCTTAGGTAGAGCATCAGGTTTTGTCTTGTTTTGAGGAAAGAGCCTAAAGCCCCACCCCAGAAAAGCCATGAGAAATGGGGGTTGTGGCTGAAAAAGGAATCTGGAGCATTTCTAGGAAGGTAACAGCATGGAAAGCCATTAGGGGCAGCAGGGACTGGAGCTTGAGAAACACAAGTATCTCCCATTCCCATGATTAGCTTTCCTAGAAGGGTCTGTGGGGAAAGCAAGAGCCATTTGAAGGTTAGAGACAAGAACAAGAGCTAGCAGATTCTGCTAAGAATTCTTGGCTTCAGTTCTCTCCTCCCTCTTCGCTCTTCTTCCCTCTTCCTTTTTTCATCTCATCTTTCTTTCTCTCTCTTGCTTCATTCTCCTTCCCACTGATTATAGCCTACCTACTACTGTGCATGAAGTAGCTAAATAGGAAGCACTTCAGCAAGTACAGTCAAAGAAGATGGTTAATGGTTAATATTGGGGAAAGTAGAACCTAGAAGCCAGAAAAAAATAGCCTGAAATCTTGGCTCCTTAAAATGAAAACATTTCTTTCCGTGTAGCAAAAAATATGATTACAATTATGATAACATTTGACAACAAAAAACAACTGGAAAATATGTACAATGTAGGTAACAATCCAGAAGTTAATATCCCTATGATATAAAATAGAGCTCCTAGAAATCAACATGAAAATAAATAAGTAGGGGTGCCTGGGTGGATCAGTCAGTTAAGCATCTGACTTGATTTTGGTTCAGGCCATGATATCACAGTTTGTTGAGACAGAGCCCCCATGCCTGGCTCTGTGCTGACAGCAAGGAGCCTGCTTAGGATTCTCTCTCCCTCTCTCTCTCTCTCTCTCTCTGCCCCTCCCCCTGCTCACGAGCACTCGCTCTCACCTTCTCTCTCTCAAAACAAACATTTTTTTAAAAAAGAAAATAAATAGCTCAACAGAAAAATGAACTAAAGAAATAGACAAGACACTTTCAGAGTAAGAAATGCAAATGGCTAATACATGTAACGAAAAAAAAAATGATCAGCCTCCCTAGTTATCAGAGCAATTGATATGAAACCTATCATATTGGGAACATGTAAAGACCTGATAATATCAAGTGGGAGTAGGGTTTAAAGAATAGAGCTCTTTCATACACTGTGCTTTGTTTTAACATCTTTAGAAGATAATCTTATAAGTCTATCAACATTTCAAATATATATATATATATGTATATATATACGTATATATACGTATATATATATACGTATACATATATATACGTATATATATACGTATATATATACCCTTTGACTCAGATTCACTTTTAGAAATCTATCCTATGGAAATACACACACATTCAAGGATATCTGTACAAAGCTACTTGCTTCAATGTTATTGACAATAGTACACAGTTATAGGCATCCTTAATATCTACCAATAGAAAAGTGGTTATATACAGTACAGAATATCCATGCTATGGAATACTATGCATTCTACCAAAAGAATGAGGTAGAACTGTATGTAGTATAGATACTGTTGAGTGAAAACAGCAAGTTTCAGAAAATTGTATATAAATTCATACATATACCCAAAATGAGATCAAAGTATTTCCCTTAAAGAATAGTGAACTAGGGGCGCCTGGGTGGCTCAGTTAAGCATCCGACTTAAGCTCATAATCTTGTGGTTCATGAGTTTGAGCCCCAGTCGGGCTCTGTGCTGACAACTCAGAGTCTGGAGCCTGCTTCAGATTCTGTGTCTCCCTCTCTCTCTGTCCCTCCCCCGCTCATGCTCTGTCTCTCTCCCTCCCTCTAAAATAAATATTTTTAAAAAATAGTGAACGAAATGTATTTTATTTACTAACCAGTGCTAGGG
Source organism: Panthera onca (assembly GCF_046562875.1). Taxonomy (NCBI): domain Eukaryota; kingdom Metazoa; phylum Chordata; class Mammalia; order Carnivora; family Felidae; genus Panthera; species Panthera onca. The sequence continues at coordinate 52,910,925 of NC_138344.1, forward strand.
CACCTGAGTGGCTCAGTCAGCTGAGCATCTGACTCTTGATTTTGGCTCAGGTCATGATCTCACAGTTTGTTAAGACGGAGTCCTACATCTCTCTCTGCACTGAGTGCATGGAGTCTGCTTGGGATTCTCTCTCCCTCTCTTTCTCTGCACTCCCCACCCCCAACATAAATAAATAAACTTAAAAAAATAATCAGTGTTTACATGGTTAATATTCTTCCACTTATCTACTTTTGCATATTCACGCTGTTTCAGCAGTTGTAGTGTCCGTTGAAACATTAATTGAACATCCCTTTTGAATTTGCCTTCAAATGGCCTATTATGTTAAATTTGATGATTTTGATGGTGCCAAATCATCTCCTTTCACATTTGTTCAATCTGGAGAATAACTAGCAGCCCTACAATGACAAGAGGGTCATAAACACTATTTGTTATATTTTTATCTCCAAAAATTGCGAAGTGATAAGTGATATGCTAAGCTGTATCCAGCTCAAAAGGTAAACTTCCCAAAGAACAGTAACCACCTAGGCCAAAACAAAATAGCTCACAGGGCCCTGAGGTGTCATAACCACTGAAGACTCTGGCTGCCCACAAGGGAGGGTTCTCATAATAAGCATCGCCCACAGACTCTCCATCCCACCCATCTGTGTGAGCTGGTCCCATTCTCCAATCTATTCTTCCTCACCTCAAACACATAGGAAAAGATAGAGGGGGTCATCCAGATATGCCACTAGGGCTTATACTTGAGGAATGAGAATGGAAGGAGAGTGGGTTGATAGAGACTTTAGTTCATGTATAAACTTTTATATCACTTAAATATTTTCAATAAATATCTACCAACTCCATTTAAAAAACATTTTCATGGACAGAACAACAGCACCCAGAAGAGTGATCTAACTAGCATTATGATAACCATGTTTCCGCCTAATGGGAGATCTCTTCTGCTTAAACTCAGAATGGAAGTTCCTCTTTTCACCAAACAAACCAAGTGCCAAGTCCCACCGTCAGCATCGTCACATCGTCAGCAGAACATGGCACACATTAAAGAGGTGGAGGAGCAAAATGGCAACGTCACAAATAAAGAAAAGGAAGCTACTGGAGATTAACAGATATCAAGCCACAAGCAGTTAGCAAAAAGCATATTTAAAGATGCAATCTCTTGTAAATACCAATAATGGAGGATGCACTTAAAAAGAACTTTGAGCAAGTAAAAGCAAATCATTTCTGATAGTAATTTCTACCATCCTTCTCTACATTCACTCCTTGCTGCTTTTACATGGTATTCATCGCAATTTAAAATTGTTGTAATAATTTGTCCATTTGCTTTTGGTTTGTCTCTCTCCCGCATACGAATGAATATAGGTCCACAGGAATTGGGCCCATATCTGTCAGTCACAGTCTCTGGCAAATAATAGATACTCAATTAATTTGTTGGATGAATGGATAGATGAATGAAAATAACAACAAAGATCTTTGTATATGGAAATAACAATCTCAGAACAATAAATTGTGAGACAAAAATAGAGTAGAAAACTCCTTAGAGATCAAAATACCTGCAGGACATAAGAAGAGAAACTTGGCAGATTATAGAGGTTTTCCACCAATTCCTTAGTAAACAGGAAATTACAAATTAATACCTTAGCTTTACTGCCTTAATTAATACCTAAAACTCAACAAATTGTTGTATATATACATATGTCTAAGTTAAATGTAGTATAAACCACACAGATTTTTCAATTCATAATGTGAATTTGGTGTTTGGAAAGAGCATGGGTTTGGGGCTAGACCAATCTGGGTGTGAATTCCAGCCCCAACACTATGAAGGAGCATGTGTGGTCCTGATTTAAATAAACAGTGAGGAAATATTTATGAGAAAACTGGGGAGATTAGATCATCACTATTAGAAAGTGATGATGTTAGGGAGTTGCTCACTTGGACAGGTAGTGCTAACAGGACTGTGGTTACATTTTAAAAGGGCCCTTGTTTATGGAGCTATGCATTGTGGATGAAATAGTGTGATGGATGGGATTCACTTTAGAATAATTGGGGTGGAGCTGGCTAGGAGAATGGGTAAAACCAAATTAATGAATTGATGGCTGTTGAAGCTGGGTGTTGGCTGCACAGGACTTCATCATTCTATTCCCTCTGCTTACCTATAAATTTGAAAATTTTTCATAATCAGAAGTCAAAAAACAAACTGGTATTACCATAGGTTAGAATAATATACTAGTTACAGACATATAGATCAACAGAATAGGATAGAGATCCCAGAAATAAACCTACATTTATATGTCCAACTAATCCTATGGCAAAGGAGGCAAGAATATATAATGGGGAGAAAGACAGTCTTTTTAATAAATGGTGCTGGGAAAAATGGACAGCTACATGCAAAAGAATGAAAGTGAACTACTTTCTAACCCCACATACAAAAATAAACTCAAAATGGCCTAAAGACCTAAACCTGAGACCTGAAGCCATAAAAGTGTTAGAAGAGAACACAGGCAGTAATTTATCTGACATTAGCCATAGCAACATTTTTCTAGATACGTCTCCTAAAACAACATTAAAGTAAAAAGCTTCTGCACAGCAAAGGAAACCATCAACCAAACAAAAAGGCAACCTACTGACTGGCAGAAGATATTTGCAAATGATATATCTGACAAGAGGTTAATATCCAAAATACATAAATAATTCATACAACTCAACACCAAAAAAACAAACAATCCAATTAAAAAATGGGCTAAGGACCTGAATAGACATTTTTCCAAAGAAGATATACAGATGACCAACAGGCACATGATGATCACTAATCATCAGGGAAATGCAACTCAAAATGACAATGAGATATTACCTCATGCCTGTTAGAATAACTAAAATCAGGAAGACAAGAAATACCAATGTTAGCAAGGATGTGGAGAAAAAGGAATGCTCATCACTGTTGGTGGGAATATAAATTGGTACAGCCACTATGGAAAACATTATGGAGGTTTCTCAAAAAATTAAAAATAGAAATACCATGGGGGCGCTTGGGTGTCTCAGTCGGTTAAGCATCCAACTATTGATTTTGGTTCACATCATGATCTCACGGTTCATGAGATCAAGCCCTGCATTGGCCTCTCAGCTGACAGTATGTAGCCTGCTTGGGATATTCTCTCTCTCTCTCTCTCTCTCTCTCTCTCTGCCCCTTCCCTGCTCTCTCTCTCTCTCTCTCTGTCAATCAAAATAAATAAATAAACTTAAAAAATTAGAAATACCATGTGGCTCAGTCAGTTGAGCGACTGATTCTTGATTTCAGCTCAAACCATGATCTCATGGTTTGTGGGGTCAAGCCCCATGTCAGGCTCTGGAGTATTAGTGTGGAGCCTGCTTGAGATTCTCTCTCTCCTCTGTCTGCCCCTCCCCCTGTTTGCATGCTCTCTCTCTCTCAAAATAAATAAATAAACATTAAAAAAATACTATGTGATCCAATAATTCAACTACTGAGTATTAACCCAGGGAAACCAAAAACACTTGAAAAGATACATGCATCTTTACATTTATTACAGGATTATTTACAATAGCCAAGACATGAAAGACATCAACAGGCGAATGGATAAGGAAAATGTACACACGCGTGCACGCGCGTGCGCGCAATGGAATATTACACAGCCATAAAAAAGGATGAGATCGTGCCATTTGAGACAAGATGGATGGACCCAGAAGGTATAACGCTAAGTGAAATAAGTCAGATTGAGAAAGACAAAGATCATGTGATTTCACTCATAAATGGAATCTAAAAATGAATACACAAACAAAAAGCAGAATCAGAACTATAAATACAGAGAACAAACTGATGGTTGCCAGAAGAGATAGTGGTACAGAGATGGGCAAAATGGGTGAAGGGCAGTGGGAGATACAGGCCTCCACCTATGGAATGAGTAAGTCACAGGAATAAAAAGCAGAGCATAAGGAATACAGTTAATGATACTGTAATAGTGATGTAATAAGATAGACGGTCGCTACACTTATGGTGAACATAATCGAATACACAAACTTGTCAAATCACTAAATTGCACACATGAAACTAATTTAATATTCTGTGTCAACTATATTTAAAAAAATAATAACACACTCTGGGTAAATTTCAAACCTCTGTGCTTCAGTTTCCTTATCTATATAATATTAGGATAGTAGTAATAACTATGTCATAGGCCGCTATGAGGTTTAAACAATGTAATACAGATATCAAACATAACGGTGGCTGGAACATACGGCTCAAAAATATAACCAATTGTTGTGGCACCTGGGTGGCTCAGTTGGTTGAGTTGGACTCTGGATTTCAGTTCAGGTCATGATCCCAGGGTTGTGGGATCGAGCCCCATGTTGGGCTCTGTGCTGAGTGTGGAGCCTGCTTATGATTCTCTCCCTTTCTCTCTCTCTCTCTCTCTCTCTCTCTCTGCCTCTTTCCCCCCTCCCCTTCTACCCCTCTCCCCCACTGGTTTGTGTGTGCTCACTCTCTTCTGAGATAGAAAAAAATTTTTTTAAGATTAGCACTAATTGATACTATTAGTGAAGGAGAGAGCATAGATAAATCTGAACACATATGTACCAAATGCTAACAATCTAGGTGGAGGGATCATGGGTAATTTTAATATCCTTTCTTTTGTTTAATTATATTTTCTGATACTTTTAACAGTGAATATGGATTACTTGTATGATAAAAATTAAGCTAGAATGCTGCCTCAAATCCTTTTATGGATGAAATATAATTATCTGATGAAAGTTTAATGAACATGAAATTGAATTAGTCATTAATTGAAAGCTAGCAGGCATCAAGGGAAGAACAAGTCACAGAAAGGAGGTGGGCCAGGTCCAGGGGAGCAGACAGTCTGGAAGAGTCGGGGAGCCCCTCAGAGAGGAAAGAGGCCTCTGAAAGCTCTCAAGTGCAGCCTGCCCTGCACAGCCGGCCTTTCTGCTTCCTCTTTCTTTTGCTTCATTACAGAGGTTCAGTCCTTGCCTAGCCTTTTTATTCTCAATACATTTTCTCCTTAGAAGACAGTAGCCTCTCAAAATAGCCTCAGTTGTCACTCTCCCAAGGACAACCCCCACACCACATCTCCAGTCCCCACTGCTGCCCAAGCTGTCTCCCAGGGCAATTTCAACTTAGCATGCTTGTTTCCACCTTAGATCTCAATGTATGTAGAGTGGCATGAATCCTCTCCCATATCCATGATGATGTTAATGACTGCCTTTCCAGCTCCACAAGGCCTCCAGTCTCCAGAGTGAAACACTCCCTCTCCTTCTGCCCTCACAATTGATTCCATTTGACAATATCAACATAGTAAGATGTTATGTACCAGTCACTGGGGTTAGAAATACGAAAAAAGATATGTGAGCTCTGCTCTCAAGAATCAAGTGCTTCTGCCAGTATTCCTGCCTGGAGTGTCATTTGATCATTTTTTCCCTCAGTAAACTCCTATTCACCCTTCAATGCCGAGTCAGATGTTACTTCTTTTATGACACTTTTTCCAACTTCTTCCTCTGAGGCCTTAGTTTGGAACCTGTTGCCTTGTATTATGATTCATTTCTGTGGAAGAGGATGCTAATTGTCCCCCAGTACTTAGTATCTCCTTTTGTCTCAAAGCAATAGACTCTCTAAATCTTAGCATAAGAAATGACCTCCCAGAATAAAGATTACATTTCCCTGCCCCCCCTCCTTGCAGTTAGTTGTGGCAAACTGACCAAATTTCAGTCAGTGAAATACAGTGAGGTAGACAACCTCCAGGGAGAAACTCTGAGGAGAAACTTCTTACCCACGTCTTCCATCCATCTGACTGGAGCAAAGATGTAGTGAAAGCCATACTGGTTCAGGCAGATGAGGTCAACAACTGAGGAGCAGAGCCACTGCTGGAAAACTAGAATGCCTACCTCCAGCCTATTAAATAAAAGAGAAACAAATGATTTTATTTAAGCCACTGTTATTCTATGTCTCTGCAACAGGGAGCTAAACCTATTTCTTAAATAATAGACCTGCCTGATCCACACCCCCTGCCAAGGTTGTATATAATTCCTGTAAGTATTGCATACATGTAACTGGAGTCTCCAAACAAGAGGGAGAAAAGCATGAAGCAGATAAGATATTTGAGACGTAATTGTTGAGATGTTTCCAAAATGGGTGAAAAACCTCAAGCTATAGATTTAAGAAGGTATATCATCTCTAAATAAAGTAAATACAAAGAAGACCACACCTACATATATCATAATAAAACTTCTGAAAAACAAGACAAAGAGAATATCTCAAAAGCAGTCAGGAAAAAAAAAGACACATTTATTTGCCCAATGCTTGGCACAGAGCAAGACCTTCAAAAATATTTGTTTAATAAATGAATTATGGCTTGGGTGGGTGTTTGATAAAGATCATCTTGTTGCCCAACATGCTCTAGTGGAAACAGCACTGGAATGGGTATCAGGAGACCTGATTTCTAATTCCAGCTCTGCCTTAATTAGCAGGATGAAACTAGACAACCACTTCCCCTCCAGACCTCTGCTTCCTTGCTATAAAGTGAGGGAGCCAGATTTCTGTTCCTGAGAAAGGCGGAGTAACTTGTGACCAGCCCTCCCACTGAGAACATCTCAAAAAGCTAGATGAGATACAAAAGGCAAGGAAGGAAGGAAGGAAGGAAAAGAAAGAAAGGAAGAAAGAAACAAAGAAAGAAACAAAGAAAGAATGAGAGGAAGGAAGGAAGGAAGGAAGGAAGGAGGGAGAGAGGGAGGGAGGGAGGGAGGGAGAAAGTAAAAGGTGTTGGAGAGAGACCTTGGCAGGCAGGACTTGAGGAAACAGAATCTCAGAGAGAAGAAAACCAAGTGAAGTGATTGAATTGAATGCTCTGCCAGCACTTTGTCCCATAACGTTCTTGCTGATTCATAGTTTAAGGCAAGTGGATACGAAGCCAAGCAGAAAGAGGAACCTAAGAGTTTAGTGAGCTAACCTTGGCTCTCAGCAGCTGCACAAGGTTGAGGAGACAAAAATTGGAGCATGTCTAAAACAGTTTCCTTGCCCTGGAAGCTATAAAAGTTCTAATTTGAAGTAAAATCTAATAAGTCATAGATGTGCGTTATAACCTGAGGTAACCACTAAGAGAATGCATAATAACAAGCTAATAGAAGAGGAAATGGAATGATAAAAAAAAAAGTATTTGATTTATCCATAATCTATGGAGACAGAATGCACACTTGTCTTAACTAGGGAAGAGGGGAGGGGAAAATGGGCAGTGACTGCTTAGGGGGCATGGGGTTTCCTTTGGAGGTGATGAGAATGTTTTGGAACTAGAGAGAGAGGAATGGTGGTTGCACAACATTGTGAATGTACTAAGTTAACTTTAAAGTGGTTAATTTTATGTTACATTAATTTCACTTCAATAAAAATTTTAAAATACAAAAATGTTCAAAATAGTTGATTTAACTGACAGAAGGCAGGAAAAAAAAGAAAAAGGACTACAGAACAGATGGGACAAAAGAAAATAAGAAAAGCAAGATGGTAAAATTAAACCCACTGAATCAATAATTATATGAAATGTAAATGGCCTAATAGGTCAATCAAAAGACAGAAATTATCAGAAACCCAACAATATACTGCTTTTAAAAGACACACCTTAAATATCAGGGTACAAGTAGGTCAAATGAAGGAAGGAAAAAAAGATATACCATATAAGCCTAAACCTAAGGAAAACAGGGGAGCTGAACTAATACCAAAGTAAACTTTGAGGCAAGAAGCATTACTAGAGATAAAGAGGAACAACTAATATGATAAAAATTCAGTCCACCAGGAGGCCATAGCAATTCTAAATTCAATTGTATTTCATAGCACGACTTCAAAAATATGAAGCAAAACTTGGCAGAATTTAAAAATATGTATGCACTCTAGAGTCATGATGGAAGTTTTAATATGCCTCTCAGTAACTGATAGAACAAACAGGAAAAATCACAAAAATATCCCAGATTTGAACACTATAATATGTAACTTGATCTAATTAGCTTACAATGAATGTTGCACCCAACAACAGTAAGACACACATTTCTCTAAGTTTACCAAAGTTTTACATGTACCAAAATTGATCGTCCATGGGGCCATAAAGCAAGTCTTGACACAATCCAAAGAAGTGAAACCATACAGAGTATGTTCTCTGACCACAGTAGAATTAAGCTAAAATCAATAACAAAAAGATAACAAGAAAATCCCCAGCTGCTTGAAAATTAAGTGACATGCTTCTAAAATGAGGAGGCTAGAACAGATGCTCTCAGGGGTCCCTTCAAGGTCTAAGGGTCTCTAAGTCTGGGCACCTCATTTGCCAAGTTTCCGCTTCATACTGAGCAGGGCAGGCCATATGGCAATTTTCCTCATGTCTTTAGGGGCTAACGGGATTGTCAGCCTTTGTTCATTCTTTTGAAGAGACAGGGAGAGAAATTCCCTGGGCAGAGTGGGACAAGCTCCTACTTGCTCTTCTTCCTCCCTCTGTCTCCCAGGGTTCTGTAGGAAACATTCCAGCAACCAATAACCATTTTTCCCAATGTGGGCACTATGTCACATCACCAGAGAAACTTCCACAGAACTTCCAGATTCCTGTGAGGAGCCCAGTGACAGCAGCTGCCCCATTTCTGAGGCTGCTCACAGGAGGGACAGTGTATTTCGACTATGTATAGACTCCTAGGACAGAACCCAAAGGGACCAAGAGACCAACAGCTTAGGGACATCTTTATTTTCTGAACTCTCAGAGCCAGGCCACTTGTGCCCACCTTGTATGGGCTCCTGAAGGTGGCTGGAAGCAAGTCAAATAAAATTGGCATGCCCTGATTGGAGGAGTCAGTAGGGCTGGTGTAGAACAGCTCCCAAACTGACAAGAGCTCTATTCAGTCACCTGTCCAGCCTTGCCATGTGCTTATTTACTGGGAAAGATTGAACACTCCTTTATACTAGGGTAAACATGACTGATAAGATCTAACAGGAATCTATACTTCATTCATTCAACATACATCTATTAATCTCCTACTACCTGCCAGGTACTCTGCTAGACACTAGAGCTACAAAAAGAAAAAGAAAAGAAAAAAAGAAACACAAGAAAAATCATATGAATTTGTAACTAAGAGAATTAAGCTTTAAAATGTTAGAGAAAGTCTTTTCAAGGGTATACACTGGGACTATTCCAATAGTCTAGCATCTTTCTGAAATCAGAATCTGGGCTATGACCAATCCTGAAGTTTAGGGGAAGATCAGGTCTTACAGCTCCACAGTAAAAATCAAAGAGTGGCCTTCCCCCAGCACTGCTCCTAGCACTAGGGCCCCTGAATCCTAAATTACAAGACGCAGACATTTCTGGAGGCCCCTCAAAGAAGACATATGGATATGGGGCATGTGCACTTAGTAACAATAGGCCAAGTCACTAAGACCCACGGATTCATGTTATTGGCACTGTAACAGAGTCTCCTGGTGCCACGGGCTGTGCTGAGGCCTGATGATGGCTCACATGTCATTCTTAGGCAGCACTGTACTTACATTTTCACAGATGGACAAAATGAGCAATGTGTTCCTGTGGGAGAATGAGGAGGAGACTGGTGCTTGGAGTGATGGCTATAGGGACTGGCATGGGGAGAGGGCACAATGGAGTCCAGATGGCTAGGTAGGCAGCAAGGGGCTGCCTCCCATACCTCTGCCCCCCAGTTCCTGATCCACCTGTGGCTCTGCACTCAGAGACTGGAGTCTGCACAGATTATCATCAGGCTGACCTCCTTAGCTCTGGAGCCAGGCCACCCTCAGGACCACAAAGCTGACCTGCAGCCTGGATGCCCAGATGAGGTGACTGGCAGCCAAATGGGAGCCAGTTCCATGGTTCATTGCAGAATCAAAGTAGAAGAGGTCATTTGGCCAATCCCCCATGGCTGGGTGAGGAGACAGGGGCAGAGGTCTCCTGACTCCGCAGACCTGGAAAAAGTCCTTCCTCTACTCCTTTCCTGTCTGCCATCTAGCAGGTTCCCGTGGAGCTGTGAGAAATACATGCACGGACACACACATGCAAACTGAAGCAGGTAGGCCCACGCACATGTACCTACACACACACAAATGCAGAGTTGAGCCCTGACCCATGGCTGGTGGTCTGGGCGCTGCCCACGTGATAGTGCTCACTTCCTGTTTGGCTTCCCTGAGGCCTGGATGGAGAGCACATGGATGGCCTTGAGGATCCAGGGTAGGACCACAAAAATCCCGTCCTGCAGGGTGGGGCAGAGAGTCCCCCAGAGACCAGCAGCCAATCCACACAGGCAGGAAGAGATGACCAGCTCCTTCTCAGTTCCCTCCAGTCCCTGTGTAGTCCCTCAATATTACTTCCCACCCTGACAAGATGCGCCAAACCTGGCTTCTTGGTGCCAAACCCCACTCCCTACATAAAGGGGAAATGACAACATTCTGAAATGGAAAAAAGATGGATGCCCTCCTCTAAGAAAAGAAATCCTTTTGGGACAGCCAAGGGGGAGGGAAATTAACATTTACTACATGCTCACCATGCATTTCAACTATGGTTTTGTCCATCGTTTCAGTTCTACAGAAAGGGAAACTGAGGCCTCAAATGCTAATTATGCAACTTGCCCAAAGTCATAGCACTACTGAGGGGTGGGGGTCTCTTTATGAGCAGAACACAAAGGCCTAGAGGCCAAGGTGGTGATGCAGCAAAGAAAGAGTATGTGGAAAGGGCAGAGCTGGGTAGAAAAGCAAGTCACTAGGCATTTGAGTTTATTTTTTAAATCTTGAATTCCTAAAAGAAAGGAATGTGCATATGGGACATGTGACATTTCTGATAAGTTATCAAAAAATAATAGATTTCCCTCCTTCCCCCAGGGAAACCATCCCCAATCTAAGTCTAAATACTGGAGCCCATGATGGAACTGGCATAGAACCTTGGACAAGCCACTTAATCCTTTGGAAAGAGGCATACTGGAGACAACCCAGAAATGAGCCAGCAGAAGAAGGAAATTGGAGGCTGCTGCACGAATGACTAATTCTGGGAATGTGGATGCATGGATGCAGAAGAGCAGAGGGAAACCAGCAGATGCCTGGAAAGGGGGGTGAGGGCTGATGGCCACACCTGTCTACCTGGGAGGCCTGGGATCAGGGGAGGGTGCTCATTATAATCTCTATGTTGCTAAATCCTCATCTGATCCATTACTGCCCCTGGCAGGGCCTGGGGCCTAGGAGGTATTCAGTGATGAGTTAGGAAAAGAGCAAAAAGGAGATGGAATCCTGTGCTCAATTGGAGAAGGTAGGGTTCTAAGAGGTTCCTAAAAGGCTAATGTCTTTGGCACAAAGTACATGTTCAATATCTATTTACAGAATGAATTAATAAATCAGGATATCCAGTTTCTGACCCAACTCTGCTTCTCCATGAATCTAAACTAATCAATTTAGCTTCTCTGGGTCTCTACAGTAGAGACTGGACCAGACAACCTCCAGCTCAAGTGCTCTATGGCCCCACGGTGTACCTTCTCATGAAGGAGAGTGGGGTTGACACAATAGGACATGGAGTCTGGACACCAGCCCAGGGGCCAAGAATCTTCTCTAAAGCATTACAGGAAACAATGCAAAAAAATTATCTAATATTTCTCATTCCCCCCCCCCACACACACACACACATGCACCCCACTCCTTCTCATCTCCGAGATCACCCTTACCAGCCTGGTAAAGGTTTCAGCATGGCGTGCCAACTCAGGAATGCCTAATCCCAAGCCCCCAACAATCCCTCAAAGACTCCCATCTATGCGGCCCTGTGTTACATCGAATATGAGATCCATTTCCCAGTTTTTCCTCAGGCATCCTATCCTTCATCCGTGCCCACCACTCATCAAGCCTTCCACAGTGCCAGAGGGGCATGGGCGCAGGCTCCAGCCTCATACTCCCTCCCCAACACTTATGGCTGGTTGACTTTGGGCAGCCATTTACCCATTCTGACTCAGTTCCTCATCTGTGAAATTGGGTAATAATGCCTACCCACAGGCTTTTTGCAAAAATTAAATGAGAGAGTGAACATAAAGTGCCCTGCATGCTGCAGTGGGGGTATTGCAGTAGGAGAGATTGGGCTCAACTCCCAAAACAACAAGGACAAATCAGGATTTACAGCCACTGACCAGAGTAAGGAGTCAGTGGATGGAAAAACTAAGAGGAGACATCACAGGTAGGAGATTTTTGCTAAACCGACTTAAAAGGATTCTTGCTGAAGGCAGGTCAGGGTGATCAGATACCAAGGGTGTGTGGAATGAAGAATTTGATCATACATCAAGGGTGATCACATATCACAGATGGGGGATTTCTTCAAACTGACTTAGCAGGATTTAGGATTCAAAAACTGGGCTTAGCAAGTACAGACACAGAAGCCCACAGTCAAGGCTTAACCAAAAACAGGGGTCAAAGAAGCCTAACTACCGTTTGGTCAAGGGGAGGATCTTGGTCACCTGCCGTGATGGTCCAGCTAACAGTTATCAAGTGAGACACTAAGACTTAGTGTTCTGAATCTTCAAAATAATCTTGGAAGGCAGGGACGAGAATCATCATCCCTGTTTCACTGATAAGGAAATGAAGGCACCAACAGGTTAAGTATCTTGCCCAAAGTCAGACTGCTAGTCAATGACAGAACTGGGATTGGAACCCAGAAAATCTGGCTCCAAAGCCCATAGCCAGCTGACACGACTTCTCATCTCATCCATTCTTTGATAGATTTCATGCTTAATTATTCTCTCTACCACCAGTCTGGGGCACAGAGACCCAAAGAGATAGGGCTCTCATACCATCCTGTTTTTTAATGGACCATCCCTTCACATCCTTAATAGGTACTTTGGGGCCTAGAAAGATAAGCCATTGCTTAATGATTGCTCCATAATGTGATTTGACCAACAAAAACAATGGTACACAAAAGAAGAAACCAGAGCAGATTTCTGCATTAGTTTCTATTTTTGTTGGGTTCTGCTTTTGTCTGATAATAAGGGGGATGAGACTGAGCCTGAGCACTCATCTGCAGCAAGAATTTTTTATTACCAGAGCCTGGAAAACAAAATGAGTTTTAATTTCTTCCAATTTTATTTCAACTTTGCCAGTGGACATCTGTGCTCATGGACTTGGAAGCCATAATACACAGCTAACACTTTCCAATAATTTTCTTTTGATAATTTCTCTGACAGTGTTGAAAAAAAAAGGCCCAAACATGGATTAAACATCACATGACAATACTTTCCCAATTCTATGTGGCAAACTGATACTTTCCTTTTTCTACCAAGATAAGGGGAAGGGAGGGGGAATTATTTAATAGGAAAAACAGCAGGCTAGGCATGAGGGAACTTGGGTTCTCATTCTGGCTACCTGCCTTCTAGCTGTGTGACCTGGGGTAGGTGACTCACCTCTCTGAGTGTCTGTTTCCAAAGTGGGAAATGAGATGTTTAGACTACCCTGACCCCAAAGACTCTCCCAGCTCTGAAATGTCCTGAGTGATACAATATGGTGCCAAGAGACCTTCACAGTGTCAGCATTGTGGTTTTGGGCCTAGTTTGAGTTTACCTGGCTGACTGGCTAACATAGAGGGGGTAATCCACAATTAGCTGTGCACATTTATGAGCATAAAAAAGGCAACATTCATGTCAGGGATCTCACATGACAGACAACATAAGTGAGGGCATCTGGCTGTGCAAGTAGATGATAGGGAGTGGTGTGGACAGTGGTGAACAGTGTCTCTGAAGGTAGCAGCTATGAAAATGCAGGCCTAGGGTGACCACAGTTTTATTTTTCAATAGAAGATGGAAGTCTAGATTTTTATGAGATTTCTCAATTTTTAAAACACTACTGGGACCCAGTTAGCAAATCCCAGGTTACATGTGCTAGATCTCCATGCCCTTCTCTTTGCTCCCAGAGTGCTCTGGACTTCCTCTTTCGAGCAGACCATCCATCCTATGTATTCATCTGTCTCCTTGCTGAGCTCAGACCATTTTGAGAGTCATGAGTTCTATGTCAGTCTTGAGTAATAGTAAATATTTACAGTCAATAGTAAATGGAATAAAGTGTTCTTATTATATACAACTGAAGCCTCACAAATTACCACAGATTGTATGGCTTAAACATTACAATCTTTTTTTTTCCTCTCAATTCTGGAGGCTGGAAGGTCCAAGATCAAGGTTCTATCAGGGTTTAGTTTTGGGGGAGGCCTCTCTTCATGGCTTTCAGACAGCCACCCTCTTGCTATGTCCTCACATGGCCCTTCCTCAGTGCATGAGCTAAGAGAGGAAGCGAGCTCTTCAGAGTCCCTTCTTATAGGGACATTAACCCTACTGGATCAGGGCCCTACCCTTATGACCACATTGAACCCTACTTCCTTAGAGTCCCCATCTCCAAATATACACTGAAGGTTAGGGCTTCCATGTATGAACTGGGGTGAAGGATACAAACATTCAGTCTGTAACACTCACCTAATTCCAATCCACAAGAATTTATTGAAGGGCTGGGGAGGGAAAAGACAAGAAACTGAGACCAGAAGGCAATGGTGCCAGGAGATGCAGAGGCCCTCTGCCAAGCTTGTCTGTGCCTCTGCCCCTTCCTAGTGGCCAGCACTTCCTTGCACCAAGGCTGCTACTGAAAACATCCCTCACTCCTCACCTTGCTGATGCTCCTCACTCTTCTGCTCTTACCCACTTAGCTGAACGATGGGCTCTCCCAGGACCACGACCCTCGGCTTTCTGACAGGCCAATGCACATGGAGAACTGGCTGGGCCACCGCCAGCATACACATGCATCATCTGCCTTCCTTACCACAAACCTGCCAGGGAGACAGCATTATCTTTACTTTTCTAATGAGAAAACTTGGGTCCAGGCAGGTGGAGTAATAGGCCAAGGTCTCATGGCTTGTAAATGGCAGGGCCCAGATCTAAACCCAGTCTGCTTGGCAACAATGCCCCTGCTCCACCCCTTGAGCCTGACTGCTTTCTTGCCACTCACCCTATCCACCAGGTGTCCTGTCCCCAACCTAGAACTTTCAGATGGTAAGAGTCAGCACCTGAACTCCAAACTTGGCTCCTCACCTTCTCCAGATTCTGCCCCTTCCAAAGGAAGACACCTCATGCCCCAGCTGATCATCATTTCCCCTCAGAGCCAGCTGCACGTAGGTAGTGATCCATGGCATGGTGACTAGCTTCTGGGGTCCCAGCAAGACCGCCTCCCACAGAAGTGGTTTCTTAACACCCTGCTTTCTGATGCTGCAACTTCCATTTTTTTAGCTTCCTAAGTCAATCCCTGATAATGAAGCTTGGCTAATCATCAGAATCATTCAGGAAGTCTTTTTTTTTAATTTGTTGAAAAAGCTCATTGGTTTCCCTCCTGTTTATAAAAGTAACAAATATTTATTATCAAATTTTGAATAATATATAAAGATATAAGGAAGAGACTAAAACTCACCTGAAATGCCACCCTGCAATAACCATCACAGATACGTCTATGACCATAAATTCATGCATTTTGTTAGGAATGCATGTTATAGATACATGTAACTTTTATGTGGTCTTATCACCCATGCTGTTTTTTTATTGCTACTTCTTTAAATGTAGTACCCGGGGCAGGGGGTGGCAGGGGGATTACCGTTTTATTCTACCTCTGACCCCTTTTGCCCACAGTCCTTGGTCCAAGTCACCAATGTTAACAACCTTTCTCTATGTTCATCAATCATAAGTAGATATGCAGACAGGCATAGGATGATGATGATGATGATGATGATGATGGTGACAATAATGAGAAGTTTAAAAGGGAGATGTGGATTATCCTTGATTTAGCCTTTTATTTTTATTTTTAATATATTTTTAAATGTTATTTATTTTTGAGAGAGAAAGAGAGAGCAGGCAAGTACGCATAAGTTAGGGGAGGGGCAGAGGCGGGGGGGGGGAGAAAGAGAATCCCAAGCAGGTTCCTTGCTGACAGCAGTGAGCCTAATACAGAGCTCAAACTCATGAACCATGAGATCATGACCTGATCTGAAGTGGGACACTTAACAAATTGAGCCACCCAGGTGCCCCTGATTTATCCTTTTATAAAAAGGAATCATATACATTTCTCTGAGTCTTGATTCTCATTTAATAATACCTCATAGGAATACCTCTTAGTCATCTTTTCTAAAACTACAAAACACTCCATTATGTTGATAATTATAATCCATTAAACCAGTCCCCCATTGATGGGAACTTTATGTCTTATTTTTGTCACTATGAATACCAATGCAGTAAACATCCCAAGACATATCTATCCATACTCTCTTCTATTCTATGAAAGAGAGACTCTGGAATGGCACTGTTAGGTTGAAATGATGTGTGTTTTTTATTTTCTTCACTCATTCCAAAATGTTGTAGCAATCTGCATTTCTACCAAGAGTGTGGAACTATATTCTCTACTGCTTCCCACTGGTAGTGTTATCAGGCTTTAACTTCTCATAATCCAGTAGGTAGAAACTGATATCCCGTTGTTATCTGTTTGTGCATTTCCCTGCCTACCAGAGAACTTGAACATCTTTTACTGTTCATTGGTCATTTGGGTTTGCACTTCTATGAACAGTCTGTCCTTATCCTCTGCCTATTTTTCATTGGATTGTTTGCCTTTTTGTTATCAATTTATAAGATATGAATCCACTGGGATAGAAGCTAACAGTTTGCCTAACCTCTTTCTCCATCCTCCCAGTAGCAGCCAGACTACATGCACCAGCCTCCCTCCTGCTTAGACATATCTACAGACTGAAGTATAGCTGGTCAAGTGTGGGGAGAAGCACTGTGTTCTACTCCCACAAAACTGCCCCCTGGTGAGCCTCCCTGTCTTTCCCCCAACAGCTTTTGAAGCCATGTGTTAAAGACAGAGGCACACAAAATGGAGGGAGCCCGGGTTCCTGAATCTCTGCCTAGAAAAGAGATGCTGGCCAAACAAGACCACCCATTGTGGACCACTTATGAGTGAGAATCTCATAGCTACTGTGTTAAGCCATAAAGAATGACGGGTTTATATGTACAGCAGTTAGTGGTGCCCTAACTAATACACCCACCACCTGCCATGTGTGTTATAACTCTTTTCCCCAAACTATCATTTGTGTATCCACTTTGCTTGTAGTAAAATGTAAATTTTAAGATGCCTATATTTTCTTGTACTGTTGCATTTTATAGCTTCTATATTTTCTGTCTAAAATGGTCTCTTGGAAGCTTTTCAGAAGTACTGATTCTAAAATCCATCCTAGAAATTTCTGCTATAAGCAAAGTGGAGTGGAGCCAGGAAATCTAGATATTTTTAAAGCTCCCTGGAGGATTCTGCTCCTTTCCCAGGATTGAGAGTGTTGCTTAGGCCAGTAAGGTGGCAGCCTCTTCCACAGTGGAAGTAACTCTGGGGGTAACGACCAGCCCTATCACCCACTGATGCCTCTGAGAATCAGCTTACCTGTCATCTAAAAGTAGATTCCTAGAAGCATTTGGAGAGAGCCTAACCTAAAGCTAGGTATTAGCCCATCATTGTGGGGAGGTCCTAAGTTCAAATCCTGACTCTTCCATTTGTTAGTATGTGCCCTTGGGCAAGAAACTTAACTTCTCTGGGCCTCCTTTCTCCTTCCCTACAAAATGAGGGTTCCTACGTTGTGACTTTAACTTTAAGGGTCAAGGCAAAGATACATATAAAATACTTAATCCTAAAATTGGTACATGGGAGAAGCCCCCCAAAATTGTTACTGTTAACTCTATATTAGAGAGACACTAAATACCTTGCCTATATATACACATTATAATACACACACACACACACACACACAGAACGGTTTAGCTTTACAAGCATAGAACGATTCCAGAAATTCTCTGAATCTCTCAAAGTTTGCTTAATTCTATGTGTGTTGTATTGGAATATTTGTGCATGTGTGTGTGAGTTTGTGAGGTGTGGTATGTTTATGTATTTGTGTGTGTGTGTTAACGCATGTGTGTGAAAAGCATTACATTTAAGTGTAAGGACTACAAACTCTTCAAAAAAATGTAGATGCTGTGACAACAATGCATGAATAACTGTTTAGGGTGGTTTCTGACTAAATCAACAGAAACTGATGATATATAGATATATATAACTCAAATCTATTGGGGGGTGACCCTGTGCCAGACCATGTGGTAATAAGGGTGTTATTTGCTCTCTATTCACCCATGAATAAGCCCATGAAATTGTATGTTACTATTCCCACTTACAAGATGAGGAAACTGGAGCTTATAGAGGCTTAAGTAGTCACACGGATATGAAAGGGTAGAGTCAGAGTGTGCCCCCAAATGCAAGGTTTCTTTTGGGGATGATGAAATTTTTCTAAAATTAGATCGTGGTGATGCGTGCACAACTCTGAATATATTGCTGTTATACACTTCAAAATGGTGAATTTTATGATATGTAAATTATATCTCAGTAGAGCTATTAAAAAAAAAAGTGCACCCAGGTCTGCCTGACTCCAAAACTAGATTTGTGTAAAATGTTTTCTGGTTTAAAAAAACCTGTTTTTAATGTGCATCACTTTGTTGATGTCCAAACTGCCCCTTCTTCTCCCAACACCACAAAGTAGCTGTTGAACCCCACAGGCCTGCGGGAGGGAAAGGATAAATAAACAAAGCCAAAACTCTTGTGTGGCCTCTCAGGCCAGATGATCAGCAAAACCACAGAGAGGCCAGGGGTGGGTGTCGAAGTCAGGAATCAGAGTGGGGTGTGTGGGAGAGCGGGCAGCCAGGGCAGATGGTGCCCTTCCACACTCACCAAAATGTCACAAATCCTCTATAGTCCATTTACAATGTGGGCTGGCTAGGCTTAGCTTAAAACTCAAATCTGGGGAGGTGGGGCCTGGGTGGCTCAGTCAGTTAAGTGTCCAACTTCAGCTCAGGTCATGATCTCACAGTTTGTGGGTTTGAGCCCCACATTGGGCTCTGTGCTGACAGCTCAGAGCGTGGAGCCTGCTTCAGATTCTGTGTCTCCCTCTCTCTCCCTGACCCTCCCCCGATTGTGTTCTCTCTTTCAAAAATAAATAAACATTAAAAAAATTTTTTTAATTTAAAAAAACAACCTCAAATTGGATCTTGTGGATCCCACCAAAAACCCTCCACAGCTCCACAGCTTTGCATTTAGAGTTAAACATGAAGCCTTTATCACAAAACCCAAATCCCTTAAGACCCAAGGCCACATGACCCCCTGCTCTCTAGCCACTCCAAGACTGCACAGTCAGTCCCCCAACTGCAAGTGGGTACTCAAGTCCTCATGCTTCTGCCCCCTTACACTGTTCCTCATCTTGCTCCTGTGAAGGATCCTACTCAGCTTCAGATTCCATTTTAACATTTTCTGTGTTGTCCTCCTCTGCCCTCTCTCTTGCCCAGGGCCCCCACCTCCTAGCTCTCCACTTACACTTCCTTCAGGTCCTTATTTTTGCATTTTTCACATGACATTGTCACCATTTGTGTCTTGCCATCTTCCCCCTCTCTCTGCAGCCCTATCACTACAGATCCACAAAGCCAGCTGCCCACTTCACCTCTCCACTTAGAAGAGGCACAGGGACTGTTTTGGGCTGAATTGTGTCCTCCAAAAAGACATGTTGAAGTGCTGACCAACCCCAGGTCTCTGTGAGTATGATCTTACCTAGAATAGGGCCTCTACAGATGTAATTAGTTAAGATGAGGTCATACTTGGAAAGGGAGAAGATATTTGCAAATGACATATCAGATAAAGGGTTAGTATCCAAAATCTATAAAGAACTTATCAAACTCAACACCCAAAAAACAAATAATCCAGTGAAGAAATGGGCAAAAGACATATTTGAATAGACACTTCTCCAAAGAAGCCATCCAGATGGCTAACCAACACATGAAAAAATGGTGAACATCACTCATCTTCAGGGAAATACAAATCAAAACCACAATGAGATACCACCTCACACCTGTCAGAATGGCTAACATTAACAACTCAGGCAACAACAGATGTTGGTGAGGATGTGGAGAAAAAGGATCTCTTTTGCATTGTCGGTGGGAATGCAAGCTGGTGCAGCCACTCTGGAAAACAGCATGGAGGTTCCTCTAAAAATTAAAAATAGAATTACCCTATGACCCAGCAATTGCACTACTAGGCATTTACCCAAGGGATACAGGTGTGCTGTTTCGAAGGGACACATGCACCCCCATGTTTATAGCAGCACTATCAACAATAGCCAAAGTATGGAAAGATCCCAAATGTCCATTGATGAATGAATGGATAAAGAAGATGTGGTATATATATACAATGGAGTATTACTCAGCAATCAAAAAGAATGAAATCTTGCCATTTGCAACTACATGGGTGGAACTGGAGGGTATTATGCTAAGTGAAATTAGTCAGTCAGAGAAAGACAAACATCATATGACTTCACTCACATGAGGACTTTAAGAGACAGAACAGATGAACATAAGGTAAGGGAAGTAAAAATAATACAGAAACAGGGAGGGGGACAAAACATAAGAAACTTTTAAATAGGGAGAACAAACAGAAAGTTACTGGAGGAATTGTGGGAGGGATGAAGGGCTAAATGGGTAAGGGGCTTTAAGGAACCTACTCCTGAAATCATTGTTGCACTGTATGCTAACTAACTTGGATGTAAATTGAAAAATAAATAAATTATTTTAAAAAAAGATGAGGTCATACTGACTCAAGTGGACCTGCCTTCAATTTGACTGGTGCTCTTGCAAAATGAGAAGACACAGGGACAAGAGATACACAACGAGAATAGCATGTGATGATGGAGGCAGAGACTGGAATGATGCAGCTATAGCCAGGGAACCCCAGAGACTACCAGCAACCACCAGAAGCTGGAAGCCGCAAAGAAGGATCCTTCTCTAGAGCTTTCACAGAGAGCGTGGCCCTGCTGATATCTTTATTTCAAACTTCTATCCTCCAGAATCATGAAAGAATAAATTTCCATTGCTTTAAGCCCCTCCAGTTTGTGGTAGTTTGTTACAGCAGCCCTAGTAAACTCATAGAAACACCATATACCTACATCAAGGTGAAGGCTAGCAGAATATGCCACCTCAAAATAATGCCACTTTGACATAAAGATTATTTTGAGCTGAAAGCAATTAAGAAGCAGATACAAGCTTTCCTCTATTTGTCTAAATTCGGGACATAAATTTGTAAAGGTGTTCCCGCTCCCCTCTCCACCAGGATGGACAGAAGTTCATCACTAGAGACAACTCAAGGCCCTCATCCACTCAGAGATGGCACCAAGGAACCTACATTACAAACTATTAACTGTCCCTTCTCTTCTACTAGTTACACCATATATTTGCCCTCCTACAACTTGTTGCCCTAGAAACTCAAAGTCCTTTTCCATTGTCATGTCACTTCTCTAAAAATATATTGGTTTTTCGTTTCTTTGTTTGTTTTTAAGATGTTGTATAAGCCCAAGTTCTAGCCACTCCTTTGAGTTACTCATCTCTGGGTACTCCCATGTGTATGTGTAATGCAATGTCAATAAACTTCTGTTTATTTTTCTCTTGTTAATCTGTCTTTTGTCAGTGCAATTTACAGAGTCCTAGCCAGTGACCCTAAGATGGGTAGAGGGAGAAAGATTCTCTCCTCTACAAGGGCCAAATATGATTTCAAAACTGTGTTTCCAAACTGGCCTCTTTGATCACTTTTAGCACACCTAAACCTGTTACATTAGCGAGAAATCCACAAGCAGTATAGCCAACTTCCTCGCCCTCATATCCCCATTTCCAATTCATCAGAGTCTTGTTGATTTTATATGCTAAATATCTCTGGAAACTGCTCCCTTCTCTCCAGCTCCACTGTACCAACCTTGTTAATCACCTCTCACTGGACTACTGGCCTCCCCACACCCATTCTTGTGCCCCCCATATTTTTCCACACCACAGCCACAAGGTCATTGAAAAAGAATTCTGATCATGGGTCCCCATGCCTGCTTAAAACACTTCCTGATTTCCCACTGCTCCCTAGGAGGAAGACAAAACTTTCTCCTCCAGCACAGTGGGTGCCGCCTTCTGTCTCCCTCTGAGATCAGCTGCTTTTTGATCTTTGGGGGGTTCTTTTAATATACCACACTCCCCCACCCACAGACCTTTTACTTCTACCTCTCTAGTTCCTAACTCCCAGCAACATTTCTTATATCCCTTTTTAATCCCCTCTCTTCCTCCAAACATTCTCCAGAACCTCTTATTTGCCATATGTCCATTTGCCCCCACATGTCTTTCTTTTCCTCCTCTCTCCCTGCACTTGATTAAAAAAAAATCAACTTCAGTTTTCTGGCTAAGCTCTTCCCATTCCCCTTCAGCCTCTTTGCTACAGCATGAAAGTCCTGGAACCCTTCTGACAAATGGAAACTTTCTAATCATGGGAAGTCGGGAGAAAAGGGGTAGGAAGGGGCATAGGGATAAAAAGTTACTGCATAAAGACAGCATCCACCTAGTCAATAGGAGAGGAGGGAGTATTCAAGTCTAAGTATCTTTTGGGAGATAGGGTAAATAGGAAAAAGTGGAGTTGTAGGAAAATGTCTACAGTTATTGATCTTACTCTAAAATGCTGACTATTCCAAAAGGTCCTAGCTATTATGATCCACACAGAGAAAACATGACATAGATATACACAAAACCATCATAAGATAGGTAGGATACCACACAGTGTTTTGATGTTTGGGAACAAGTGGCTAGATGGACAAATTCAAGCATAGGGGATAGTGGTGAGCTGATTGATTATGTGTCATCAGAGCCAGGCATGAAAGGTGGTGAGTGATAAACAACACTGACAAAGAAAGCTCAATTTTTGTGATTTTTCTGAAAGTTAATGAGTTATGAGTCAACCATTTCCAAGTAAACAGTCCAAGCTGCATATCTAGGTCTTTGGGCAATAGTTAAAAATAAAGGAATACATTTGTATTTTCATTCACTTTTACTTTATTTTAGACAGAACTCCAGACTTGCAGAAAATTTACAAGAACAGCTAGTTATTTTGTAAAATGTCCTCAATTTGGGTTTGTCTGATACTTTGTCATCATTGGGTTCAGATTATGCCCTTTTGGTAGGAATGCCACATAAGTGGTGCTGAGCCCTTCTCATGCCCCATATCGGGAAGCAGTGTATTTTCATTTGAAAATAAAATATAACATAATATGGAGAGATTGTTCTGAAAATGATTGTGCAGTGATTATGTTTACTATAACAATGAGAAGAAACAGCTTCTAGCAGAACCACAGTAGGAACAATCACAAACAATGAAGTTGTTTTCCAAGATGACACCAAGGCCTGGAGTTGTTTTCTTTATGACTACAGAAATTTTTCTGTCTGTCTAGTCCTGAGTCAATATAAGCCCATTTGGCCTTTAAAGCTTTTTTAATCATTAAATTTAAAAAACAACTCTTTATTTGAGATGAGCAATGGGTGATATACGTAGGGGATGAATTACTGGATTCTACTCTTAAAATCATTTATTGCATTACATGCTAACTAACCTGGATGTAAAATAAAAAATTTTTAAAAATTTAAAAATAAAAAAATAAAATAATTAAAATATAAACAGATCTTTAGGATATATCCATAAAATAGAATGCTCTACAGTCATTAAAATGGTGAGAAGGTGGGAATTGTATGAACAGACATGAAAATATGTCCAGGGTAGTTTTTTTTAAGTAGGCTCTACGCCCAACATGGGGCTCAAATTAACAACCCTGAGATCAAGAGTTGCATGCTTCACCAATGGAGCCAGCCAGGCACCCCCAGAATAGGTTTTTTAAAAAGGGTACAAAGAAGTGGTGAAGGAAACCATCAACAAAACCAAAAGATAGCTACTGAATGAGAGAAGATATTTGCAAATGACATATCCAATAAAGGGTTTGTATCCAAAATATATAAATAACTTACAAAACTCAACACCCCCTCCCCCCAAAAAAATCCAAACTCTTTATTGGATATGTCATTTGCAAATATCTTCTCTCACTCAGTAGGCTGTCTATGGGCAAATGGGCTAATATTGGCCTAATGGGCAAAAGACATGAATAGACATATTTCCAAAGAAGATATACAGATGGCAAACAAACTCATGAAAACATACTCAACATCACTCATCATCAGGGAAATACATATCAAAACTACAATGTGATATCTCTTTACACCTGGCAGAATGGCTAAAATCAACAACCCAAGAAACAGCAGGTGTTGGTGAGGATGTAGAGAAAGAGGAACCCTTTTGCACCGTTGTTGGGAATGTGAACTGATGCAGCCAGTGTGGAAAATAGTATGGAGTTTCCTCAAAAAGTAAGAAAAAAAAAATAGAACTACCCTACAACCCAGCAATCACACTATTGGATATTTACCCAAAGAATACAAAAATACTAATGCAAGGGATACATGCATCTGGATGTTTATAGCAGCATTATCTACAATAGCCAAATGACTGATGGATGGATAAAGAAGATGTGAGATATATATATATATATATATATATATATATATATATATATATATATGTATGTATATATATGTGGAATATTACTCAGTCATAAAAAAGAATAAAATCGTGCCATTTACAACAACATAGATGGAGGTAGAAAGTATAATGTTAAGCGAAAGAAGTCAGAGAAAGATAAATCCCATATGATTTCACTCATATGTGGAATTTAAGAAACAAAACAAACAAGCAAAGGAAAAAAAGAGAAACATTAGGTTAAACAAAGTTCAACAGTTTTCTTAATACAGAACTCATCGAAGTCCTTCATATTCAAATGGACACTTTGAATCTCCAAGAAAGAAGTTATACGTACATTACTTTTGGCCCCAAAATTCTTTTTTTTTTTTTTATTCAAAGAACATCTATGCTCAGGAATGATCCATGTGAAGGAGCCATAAGATAGAAGAAATGTAGGTTCCTGAGTCACTGCTTGGAGCTTCCCAAGAGAGCAGCCCTACCAGAACAAGTGATAGGCTATTGGGTGGGTGGGAAAGACACTTTTATTACATTCAGCCACTTAACCGCAGGATTGTTTGTAATAGCAGTTAGATTATGCTGCCTAATGCCAAATGCATGCAGGTTTTTAAGTTATCTGCCAAAGAACAGATTATCTTTTTCAGTCTGGAGAGCTTTTGTCACAAACAGTCACAAACAATAAGCCACAAGGATTGCAGCCTTATTAAGTACAGGGCATTGTGATAAGCACTTTGCAAACATTATCTTATTTAATCCTCTTGACCACCTACTAAGGTAAATACTATCACTGCATCATTTCACAGATGAAGAAACTAAAGCTCACAGAGGTTAATAACTTGGAAATAGAAGTCCAGAATATGAATTCAGGGCAACTGGCTTCTGTATCCTTGCTCTTAATCACACTGAGGTCCTGACAGGTAAGCCCGGGTTATGAGGTCAGAAAACCTGGGTTTCAGGTGCCATGTGTTAATTACCTAGACCAACAGAACATAAAAATGACTGACAGACTTTCAGTCTTTTTATTTAGGTGAGTGCTTCTCAACCAGAGGTGATTTTGACTATATCTGGAGACATTTTTGATTGTCACAGCTGG
The DNA here is from genome assembly GCF_046562875.1 of Panthera onca. Taxonomy (NCBI): domain Eukaryota; kingdom Metazoa; phylum Chordata; class Mammalia; order Carnivora; family Felidae; genus Panthera; species Panthera onca. The sequence goes on from NC_138344.1 coordinate 52,936,499, forward strand.
GGAAGTGCTACTGGAATAGTACCTCTGTAGCCAAGGATCTGCTAAAACATTGTACAGTGCAAAGGACAGCCCCACATACACAACAAAGAAGTATCTGGTCCAAAATATCATAGTGCCAAGATTAAGAACTCTGACCTACACATCTTGTATATTTTCCTGACAGCCCAATGTGTCCAGAATAAATATACACTCTTGGTTGGAATAAAAAGCACGCTTGAAAAGTCTGCTTTCTGTCTTAATACCTAAAAAAGTAGTGAAAGCAGTAACCAACAAGTGGCTTTTGGTGCTCAGAGATGTTGAGACTTGGCCATCGTGGGAGGGAGTCCAGCCCAAAGAAGACTGGCCACGGATAAAGAATGTGGTTTGGCAAAATCTCAGGAACAATATATGGTGGCAGAATAGAAATTCTCTTGAAAGAATGCCAAACCTTTTTGGTTTCCTAGTAACATGATTTTCCTGAGATTTCTCTTATATTTGAATTTGCAATATCCCTATACCTATTTTAAATCAAGGCAACAAAAGAAATTAAAAAAAAAAAAAAGATGACATAACAGAATCAGAACTTCCTGGAGAAGGAGGGAACCCTAAAAGACACCTGGTCCATTCCCTGCCCACCCCTCTGATGTATGGTGCTGCTGTTTCAACATCATATGATTGCAGGGTGGGGATGTCACCATCACAAGGATCCTGTTCCATTTCCAGAATATTCTGCAGAAAGTTCTCCTTCCCAAGGGCAGAAACTATCTTCTCTGAACTCTAATTCAGTCCAATGTCAGAAGTTGGTGAGGGAGGTAAAATAGGCACAAAGAAAAAGGGATGGAAAGTGTCCTTTGGTGAAAGCTTACTGGTCCCAGGCAGTGTACTTGGCACTGTATGTGTATTATTTTTATTCCTCCAACAATCCTTCTAATCCTTCCACTCCTCAGTTCTCAGCAGACTCAGGTTAGTGATCATGCACAGCCTCCTGCCAATGCCTATTGTCTCTTCTCTCAATGAAACATCTATTTTCACATAGAAACATCCCTTTGACATCCTGTTAATTAATGAATGAATGAATTAATTAATTAATTAATTCAGCACATATTTACTGAGCGCCTATGATATTCCAGGCTTGTGCCAGATATTGGCGATACAACTGTTGGTAGGTTGGCATCTAAGGACAGCAGGACCACCCATACTGTTGGCAAGAGAAGCCCTCAGTTTGGGGGCCATTATTGTTTGCACCAAAAAATCTGCAGGCTAAAACCCTACTCGCTGGCCTACCACATCAAGGATTCATCTCAGAGAAAGTGATGTCTAACTGGAAGGTAAAGGTCAGATACAGAGGGCTTCACCAGGTGCTGGAGACAGGGAATCATTCCAGGCAGAGGGAGTGGCCTGCGTGAATACCAGGAATGCACTCAAGGCACTGAAAACAGGTCCATGTGGCTAGAATGAAGAGTAAGGATCTGGGAGAAGCAAGAGTGATGCAGAGCATGGGCCCAGACTGTGGTGAGCCCTTCAGGTCATGTGAAGGATCTGGGTCTTTAGCCAAAGGACACCAGGACCAACGAAGCTGAGAGCAACAGAACTGATTCAACTTTAAGAAAGCCAGTCTTGAAAGCTGTGTGGAAAATGGGTCAAAAGTTGCAGAGGGGCCAGGAACTCTAGCTGGGAGGCCCTGTAGTTGTCCTGTGTCCTGTGGTGGGGTAGGGAAGGGTTGTTGATAGTGGGGATTGAGAGGTATAACTATGGTGGTGGAGAGGTTGGAAGAGCTTAGCCATTGCCCATAATCTCCATCAATTCATCTACAAAGTCACCCTAACTAAACAGATCCTCAAATTTAAAGCAGGATGTTGGCTATGCACCTGTAGCTAAAAAAAGGCCCCACATTCTGCCTCTCTTCCACCAGAAGCCTCCCTATAGTGAATTTTACCCTTGTCTACCCTAAGGGTAGACAAGAATTGGTATTTGGACATGGGACACAGAGAGGGAGAGGAAGTAAGGATGCCCCCAATCCCTGGCTTAAGCAGCAAGAAGATGATGGAGTCTTTCAGAAGCCTGGAGAAAGGGCATGTTTAGTGGGGAGGAGCCATACAGAACAGAGCAGGGGGCACCTGTGGGTAGTCCAAGTGCAAGGAGAAGGATTGGGAGCCCCAGGAGAATCAGGGTGCAAAAGAAGACAGAGGGCAAAAGGATGAGCCTGACAGCAGAGTGAACAGCCCTTTGATCTCCATGAAATATTCAGGAATGTCTGTAAAACTCTCAAAATGCTTGCCACGATGGTTGTTCCATGGAAACAAGTGTGGCTGAGCTCTGCATCTGGGTGGATGTGAGAGAAAACAGGATGCAGGAAACAGAAGCTAAGGGGACCCCAAGACTGCCATACCCAGGGCTTCATCAGGCCATGGAAACATGTAGGATAGCACGGAGGAGGGATGTCTAGGGAATTCTATCTAAAATTCAAGGAAAGTGGGAATCCCTAACCCACATCTGAATTATATATATCTGGGCCTTTGGTACAAGACTTAATTTGCAGAAAGAGCTCCATTGCAGTACCAGTACCCCTCAAAAAAAGTTTGAAAACAACAGCATCAAAAGGGAATATTACTCAGCCATAAAAAATAATGAAATCTTGATATTTGCAGTGACACGGACGAACCCAGAGAGTATTATAGCAAGTGAAATAAGTCAGTGAGAGAAAGAAAAATACCATATGATATCACTCATATGTGGAAGGTAAGAAACAAAACAAATGAACAAAGAGAAAAAAGAGAGAGAGGTAAACTAAGAAACAGACTCTTAACTATAGAGAACAAACTGATGGTTACCAGAAGGGAGGTCGGTGGGGGGGATGGGTGAACTTAGTGATGGGGATTAAGGAGTGCACTTGTGATGAGCACTAGGTGTCATATGGAATTGTTGAATCACCATATTGTACACCTGAAACTAATATAGCACTGTATGTTAACTAACTGGCATTTAAATAAAAACTAAAAAAAGCAGGGGGGGGGGCGCAGAGATAAACCTCCAATGATGGAATGGTATGTTACTGTGTTATTAGAGCCACACTTGGTAGCAGAGGGGGAGTTTTGGCACCTTCCAAATCACACTCCCTGAGAGCAGCTGACTCCTTTGTGCCCCAGGGTACCCCCTGAAGAAGTGATCTGGGGAGGCCTGGGGAGGGCTGACCCTCTCTCTGCTGGTCAGGGGTCTTACCAGCAATCCCTGAAGAAGTGGTGAGACCCAAATGAAATAGCAACAGAAAACAACTTTGTTCATTGAGATGCCTCTCAATGAACCTAGGGGAATTGTGTACAATTCTGTGTTTTTGCCATTATTCCTGGAAATGAGGGGCCAACTTTCCTTATGAGTTTTACATCTGGGGGCTGAATGAAAACAGACTTAAACAGTTGCACAGAAGCTTCATAATCTCCTGGAAATCTCTTGGAACACAGAGGTAAATGTGGAAATTAAAGAAAAAAAAAGACTTTTCTGAAAAATAATTTGCAGTTTGAATGTTATCTGAAAACATTTTTTACATCATGTACATTTTCATTTCAGGCTCATCTTGTTGAAATAGCATTGTCTTTGTTCAATTTTTGTTTTGTTTTGTTTTGAAGCACATAGCTACGCAAGAAGAGGCCTATGTTCCGCCTGCTAATAGAGTTTTTTGGGTACTTGTGCTGCATGTACCCACCTCCCCACCCCCCAATATAGTTAATTGACTCCTTAAGACTAAAAGGGTTCTGTTTCTTACTGTATCTTCAGCATGCCCGAGATCACACCTCACAAATAATAGGTGCTCAGTAAGAACCTGAAAATCTGAAGGAAATTGTGTGGGAAGCAGCAGCATGGCCTTTTCCTCAGGAGGGAAAAAAAAGTCATAGGGCAGCCATCTCAAAGGGCACTTGGTCTTCTGTTCTGAGTGTTCCAAGATAGCAGCAGCCAGGCCATAATTAGTTTTGTATCCCCAGTCCTCCATACCCAGAAAGTACTTAGCAAATGTTTGATGGAAAAGAGCAGGCATGAGGGCCAGGAAAAAGAACATCTATATATCAAGGGAAGTACTACAAATCCAGGCCTTTCTCCCTCCTGCCATCAGGGAACTGTGGGCTGGAGGAGCTGCTGGCATAACAGAGCCATCACTGGTGAAGAATGGCAGGAAAGTTTCCAGGATCTTCATTTCTGGTGGGTAAACAATGTAGGCAAGATGCACAAATCAGTTCCTAATGCCTGGAGCTACAAGCACAGAGCCTCATAATCTCCATTCAGAACTTCCTTCTGAATACATTCAACTGTTAACATTTTTCCAGGAGGAGCTCTGGGGAAAGACAGATTTGGGTTTCAGCCCAAACCTCACCAATGACCACAGTTATGTGACCACAGGCAAATGACTTAGCCTTTCAGAGCCTCCATTTTCCCATCTGTAAAATAGAGATAAAATTTAGTAAGGCTGATTTATTGGGAAATATCAACACATGTAAAGCACAGTGCTTAGCACATATCAAGCACTCAGTGAATTTCCAGAGGGTAAGAGAGACCTACCCAGGGTGGGCCCTGACCAAAAGTGTGAGGTGGCACATGTCCGTCCAATAAGCCCTCTCATAGCTCCTCTCCCCTGCAGTGATTGCATGCAAACAGGCTCAACCTCAGGAATGGGGTGGGAGGACTAGCTGGGAGCATAAGGGGTGGCACTGATACAGGACCGGGCAGGGCTGGGGTTAAGGGGAACCAACCTGCAAGGTAGCCTGCTCCAACCCTGGTGTCAGGGGTGGCCAGATAAAGGTTATAGAGGCCCAGGGAGGCCCCCATAGGAGGTTGCAGAGGGATGCAGGGGGAGGGATGGGGGTTATGTCCTCAAGGAAACTGGCAGGCAGTTTCCAGGGCCTCATCCAGGCAATCTGGGGCTCCAGACTGAGCTCCTGGGCCCTCTGGGAGGGGGGCTATCATCCATAGTTTACTCCAAGCTTTCCAGGCATGTAGACTATGAATCAGGAGTAACTGCTCCTACCCACCACCCTCTCTGACTTCCTCATGGACCACCCTCACCGTGCTTCCCCTGAGCTCCCAGAACCCCTCGCTGGTCCTCCAATACACCACCTGTTCTCCCGCTCAGATCTTTGCCCCCACTGCTCCCTCTGCTTGGGGTGCCTTCCCTATGTTGTTCACTGGCTTGCTCACCGCATACAGCTTCTGCCTGGCTGTCACCTCACCCAAGAGAACTTTCCTGCCTGCCCATGTGAAATATCACACACACCTTCCCCCATCCCCACCACTCTCCAGCCCCCTTACTTTCTTCACAGCACTTATCACCATCTAACCCATGATACACCTATTGGTGAATTTACTGCCTATCTCCTACATAATGTATGCTCCATGAGGGCAGGAATGTGTTCACTCCAGTATTTCCAGAGTCTAGCCAAATGCCTGGCACCTGAGCATGTAGCTCAATCAATATTTGATGAATGAATCAGTGAACGAGTGAGTGAGTGAACTGCCAAACCCTACCTACTGGTAGGTGAAGGATACCAGCATTCTGGGCTGGCTCCAGAGCAGGCCAGGACTGAGCCAGGACCTCATGAAGCTCACATGTACCAGTTGCCAGTGGTTGGGAATGGGGAGGAGGGGCTGAGTGCAGAGAAGGCAGAAGCTCACCCTGGGGCTCCCAGATACCTACTTTTACTATCCATCCGAGGATATTTTTTATTACGGGACTCTTGTACTCTGAAAACTTGCTTTTGATTCAGTAGTATGAACCACTTGATGGTGAAACTTCAGGCACTCTGGCCAGCAGGGGAGAGGTGTTGAGCTGTTTGCCTCACCCAAATCGGACCCCTTGCGTCACTTCATGCCTACTTGTAAGGCTAATTCCAATAGCAACCAAAAGGTCATCTATGCAGACAAGTAATTACAGAAGTTTGAGAATTTAAGTCCTAGTTTCAGTGGCATTAGCCAGATGAATGATGGCTTGTGGCTAGAGCTTGGATAGCATTCTTGCCCACAGGTCAGAGCTTTTTCTCTGTGGTGCTTAAAATCAGTGTCTGGCAGAGGACACAGCGAGCAGGGTATCATTACTGTGAACAATTCATGACCCAAAGTGCAAGAATGTTCAAGCCCCACTCAGAAGCCCATGGTCATTATGCTTGCCCAATCTGCTCATGGCTGAAGAATTATTTCAATACCAAAAACACATTTCTCTAGTTCCTGTCCATATGTGGGAAGAAGTGGCAAATGTCTCTCTGTGACAGTGCCCAGAAATAAGCAGACTGAGACTGTCACATTGGTGAGTGTGACAGAAAACTCACCCACAGCCATGGCCGACATCTGAGAGGTTTTCCCAAGAGCCTTCTTGAAGAAGCAATGATATTTTCCAGGGGAGGGTGGGGCATGGTGATGATAATATGGAACAGGCAAAAGAAAACAAAACACCCCATTCTGAAAGTGTGAGTTCAGAAAGTGATGATTGTGTAAGAGGCTTGTCCCTTGTAGATGGGTCACTGCTCTCACTCCTGCAGCTCACTTTCCATGCCTGCTGCATCCCAGGGCACCGAATCCCTCCTCAGCCAGGACCAGTTACAACAAAATCCCACTCCCAGGAAAGAGATGTACCTGCACAGTGTTCACTTGGATAGGTTTTGATCTATGCCTGGAGAAGTATTCTAACCTATGTGGGCCTCAAAGTTGTCATCAGTACCCACCATAACTGGAAAGTGAATGGAGTTTGAATCTCAGGTCTCCCAGTTAGCTGAGTGACCCTGGACAACTTATTAACCTCTCTGAGCCTCAGCTTCTTCATTTGTAAAATAAGACAACTTTATGCCCACGTGGTTGTTTCATCAGGATTAAATATGATTAAGTAAAATTGGGTACATAAAGGATCTATAACATGCCTGGGAGTGCTCAATAAACATTATCTTCCCTAAACCCCTCATTATTTTGCTTACTAAATAATATTACTTTGCAGTGAATAATTATTCCTTTTAAATTCTGGTCTAGGGATGTCTGGGTGGCTCAGTTGGTTAAGCATCTGACTCTTGATTTTGGCTCAGGTCATGATCTCATGGGTTTGTGAGATTGAGCCCCATGTCAGGCTCTGCACTGACAGTGCAGAGTCTGCTTGGGATTCTCTCTCCCTTTCTTTCTGCCCCTCACCTGCTTGTACTCTCTCTTCCTTTCTCAAAATAAATTCTGGTCTAGACTGCCCCTTTTAGTTTCTTGTATTTTATTTTAGAGAATGTAGAATATTTTGGTTTTTAGCTATAGTAAAGCAATGTTGGAACCAACTCAGTCTAAGAACACTCTCAAATACTAGAGTGATTTGAGGGACATTTGTTCTCCCATTAATTTATTTATACCCCACCTTGATCCAAAAGTATTTTGAGGAGGCTTACAAAAATAAATATAGGAGGATACAAAGAGGGAAGAGTAGTTGTTATAAGTTGGTCACAAGGTTGACCTGAGCTTCCTAGAAGCCAAAGCAAAGAGGGAATGCTGAGCAATGATAAGATTCACAGTGTTTGTTACATAAAAGCTGCTCCCAGGTGGTATAATTATTCCTGCACTAAGCTCTAAGTGAACTCTGTCCCATCCTCAACACTATCTCCACAGAATAGCTGTCTCTGATCCTGTCTGTTGGTACAAAACAGGGCACCACACCTGAGGGCTGCTCAAAAGATCCAGGGGTAGGATTTTATTCACAGTAATCAATAAAATGTACATCTGTCCCAGTTACTAGGTATGCATAACATACTGCCCCAAAACTTAGAAGCTCACAACTACCATTTTATCTTGTTTATAATTTTGTGGGCCAGGAAGTTGGGCAGGGAACAACAACAACAAACAGGGCAGGGAACAACTTCTTAATGGGAGGCCTATCAAGGTTATGCTGTAGAAAAGTATATGTATGGGAAACACTGTTGCTGCCATCTTTGGAAAATACAATCTGCTATATCATCACCCATAAGCACTATATCCTGCAACCAAGCTTTTGGTAAGAATTGAGTAGATGTAAAGTAGATATAAAAGGCTTAAAGGTAACTTCCTGGTGCCAAACACCAGGTGAGGAGGTCTTGGCTTAGTCTAAGGGGTATATTGCAGGTTTGACAGTCACAGTGACAATATGCTAAATGTATCAACAGATCTGGGTCTCCATGTGCATCATTCTACTCAGGCTGCCTTAACAAAGTACCATAGACTGGTGCTTCTCACAGTTCTAAAGGCTGGAAGTCTGAGATCAGGATACCAGAACAGTCAGATTCTGGTGAGAGCTTTCCCCTCACTGGTTGCAGATGGCTACCTTCTCACTGTGTGCTCACATGACCTTTTCTTTGTGTGAGCATGAATATGGGGGACAGGGAGATGGGGAGGACCTCTCTTATATCTCTTCTTATAAGGGCACTAATTCTGTCATAAGGGCTCCACCCTCATGACCTCATATAATCCTAATTAACTCCCAAAGGCTCCATCTCCAAATACCATCACATTGGGGTTAGGGCTTCAATGTATGAATTGAACACATTCAGTCCATAACACCACAATTACAGACATGCCAGCATTCAGTAGAAAATGACATCAATTCCTGAATATTTCCCAATATCTGGAGTCTTTAATCAAGTAGACACATCACCCCCACACATGAATTTTTCACTTTCTTTCCAACTTAGTCTTACAGCTAAAACTCAAGCCAGAGACTATGACATAGATATAAATAGACCCAGAGCATCATTATATATAATTTGGAAAGGATTTCACGGGTGTACATCTGTAAGCAGTTCAGGCACACTTTCAAGCTGTGTTTACATGATATCAAACATCTGGATGAAAACTGAAAAAAATAATCAATTTGGACTGGAAACAAAACAGAAGTACAAATCTCAGTGCATTGGTCCTTGGAATACCAAATGCAGAACTGATCCCTTTACCCCAAGAAGGAGATAATCATGCACAAGAAGAGCCATTGAAATGGCCAAGGGGCAAAAGGGGCTTCCATGGGAAGGCAGACTTTAAAAAAAGAACTCCATTATGCAAACAGGGGATATGGGAAGGGATGAAATCAAGGACCATGAAAAACATAAAGAATAAAAATCTTAAAGAATCAAACTTCTGGAACCAGGAGCTTTGAAGCTTGAAGGCCATGATTTTAGCCCAACTGAAAACCCAATAAATCCTGGCTATTGGGGAAAGGGGTGTCTAAGAAACTCAAACTTCTGGATAGTCAAGGAATCACAACCTATTTTCACTCTTCAGGCAGAAACCTTTCTAAAATGCACTTCTTCCCCAGCCTCCTCAAGAGAACACACTATCTCTAGATCACCACTATGTGTATAGTCATTATGCCACAAAACCTCAAGTCCCAGTGATCCCTGCTGAATGACCCCCGGGCTCCAAAATACCTTAGTTCCTGGGCCTGCTTTCTCGGAGGTCTTCTGCTTTCTCTTTCCATCATTTCTCAGCTTTCTGTTCTTGTGGCATGATGAAGACAGGTTCCCTTAGATGCAGACCCTGAGATAAGGATTGGAGGGCAAGTTGTTTGTTTGGGAGGTGATCCCAGGAAGCACCAGTAGGGGGCTGGGAGTGACAAAGGAAAGGGGAGGCAGCCCAGACCGGTAGGTGCATTACTTACAGGTGCAATTTACTTACCTCCAGGAGCAGCTGGGGCTCAAGACACTGAGACTTCCACAACACAGTGCAAAGCTGTCCCACATAGGGGGCAGGAACCTAGATTTTATCCCCAAATCCTGTCTGTCATTCTTTAAAGGCTGCTCCCCTTAGCTCCCTGGCACTTCCAGAAGCCTGAGGGTGTTGGCAGTAGGAAGCTGCCAGGACGTAGGGGAGATGAGTGTGCAGGACAGAAACTCCTCCTCTGTGGCTCTGGAGCTGCACAGAGGGGGCCTCCACCCTTCCCTCTCATCCTCGCCCCTGACAGAAATTCAGGGTAAAGAAGGAAAACTAGACTATGACTGAGAGCCTAAGGGACCCCCCTTCGAGTAATAGATAACTTCTGTGATAGCCCAGGAGCCTTTACTGTCTAACTTCCCTGGTTCTTGGTTATATTCTTAAAATGCACTGTAAGACAACTGGTTGTTTAAAAGAAATTTTTTAAACCACTCAAAAATATCCAATCAAACTAATTTTTGAAGTAAAGTAAGAGTCCACAAATTGCAGTGTGTATTAGGCAAACTCTCTGGAGAGGAAAACTGACTTGTTTGTATTACCTCAAATGATAGGATACAGCCAGACCTCCAAAAGAGTCAGTGTCCAGGGTGGGGTTACAGTCTGAAGAAGGACACATAAGTGCAAGTGGGGAAACTGAGGTAAAACCAAGCACATGTGTTCAAGTATACATGAACTGTGGGGCAAAGCCAAAGAGAAACTGTGGGTCACTGGACATGCAGGGTCCAGGGTACGCTGGACGCCAGGTTACAAACAAGACTCACCCCCTCCCTCATCTTGGCAGTGGAAGGGACTTGGTCAGGACAGGCACAGGCATGACAGGAAAGTGAGGGGCATGTTCAAGACACGTGAGATGGCAAGCTGAAGGTCCTCAGAACTGGCCTGTGAAGAGGGCTGGGACAAACATCCCTTATTTAAAGTCACATATCAAGGTCATGAACAGCCAGGACAAAAATCCAGGTGTCTTCACTCCACCACGGCAGAAATTACCCAACAGTTAGTGGTCCAGGGGAAAAGCCAAGAAGAAGAAGTGGGTTCCAAGAAAACCAGGGCATGCTGGCCTCAAGTTCCTGTGAGGATAATTCCAGGGAGAAGGAACCCAGGCCAAGCCAGAGAGTCAAAACCTCCAGCCATCACAGCAAAGCACCCTGGCTGACAGGAAGGAGACAGGCTTTATGCTGGGGAGAAGAGGAGCAAGGAACCCACATGACAGGGATGGGGCTGCAGCAAACAGAGCCAGAGAAATTAAGTGTGGGGCAAGAAAGAAGCAGAGAGAGGCTGAAATGGGGTGGGCATGGAACAAACCCATCACTGCATAGTCTCTGGCTAGTTCTTTGTTTTGACATGTATTCAGGGCTCTTCTGTGCATGGGGAGCAGAGTAAGATAGTAAAGACACAGCTCTCAGATGAAAAAGACAGAGCTTGAGCTCTGGCTTGGGTGTAGTGGGATTTGGGCAAGGCTGGGGAAAATGTTGTTGCAGCAACCAAAGACACAGGTGAAGAGCTGGGAGGAGGGAAACTGCAGATTTGGAAAGGAAAAGATAAAATCAAGAGACCTGTGGAGAGGGGCGCCTGGGTGGCTCAGATGGTTAAGCACGGGACACTTGATTTCAGCTCAGGTCATGATCTCACAGTTCGTGGGTTTGAGCCCTGTGTCGGGCTCTGTGCTGATGGCTCAGAGCCTGGAGCCTGCTTTGGAATATGTGTCTCCCTCTCTCTGCCCCTCCCCTGCTCATGCTCTGTCTCTCTCTCTCAAAAATAAATAAATATTGAAAATTTTTTTAAAAACTTACAGCACAGAGCCTGCTTATAATTCTCTTTCCCTCTCTCTCTCTCTCTCTGTCCCTCTCGCTCATGCGCGCGCTCTCTCTCTCTCTCAAAATAAATAAATAAACTTTTAAAAAAGGAGAGAGAGACCTATGGAGAAATAGCATTAGAATTTGACAGGACTATGGGTGCCAAAGTGAAAGAAAAACAAAAATCAGAGAACTAATTTGAAGACTCTGAGCCTGAGGAACCGGGAGCTGTTGGCACCTTGGGTGCTGATGGAGACTTTGGAAAGATGTGATTATTTGGAACTGAGAGTCCACGTTGCACTGACCCCACCCTCCACTCTGTATCTGGGAAGGGAGAGAATGATGGGGCTAGGATCCAGCGTCCAGAGCTGACCTCGCCCCTGTGTGCCACTCCCCATTCCTATTAACTCTTGCAGCAATGTCCTGCACTACAGAAGGTGATAGGTATCCCCTTCACTTGTTTCCCGGGACAGAAACCTAATACTTGATCCTTGGACTCATCAACTTCATCAAAAGAAATGAAAGTATGAATTATACGAATGTGAAGGGTGAACTGAGTTCCTGGATTCTTGACAATGATCTGACTTGACAATCCACACTGGAAAAAAGTAACACAGAATTTGGAATACCATTAAGCCAACTGGAAATATGGTATCAATGTGTCTGTTTGGGGGGAGGATTAGTGCTTTTGAACAAGGTCACTGTGACTCAAATATTGTAATGATGTTATCCTGAAAGAGCTTCAATAAAGCTAACCGCTTGTTAATGTCTAGATAATACAAATTTGGAAAGATCTAAAATCCAGCTAAAACTGACAGCCAAAAAAGAAAGTTGTTGAAACACTGAAAACTACCATGGGATGATGTGTGGTAATGGTTTGAACTAAAATAAATTTGATATTTTTGGCTATGGGAGGATTTCCCACCTATGCCATACTGTCTGAGATGTTAAGATGATCACATCCACAGGCAAGAGGCCAGGGAAGTAATAGAGGTAGGCCCAGGGGTCCTTCCAAGGGATGACATTAATTTATGGCTTTCCTCAGAGAATGATCAAAGGTTTATGGCAACCAGGAATCAGATCCAGTGCTTGAAAGATTTCTCCCTTAAAAGTGTTGATGGCTTCAACCAGGCAGATGGGCTTTGAACACAGAAGGGAGGAATCAATTAAAGAACAATGCTAAGAGAAGACTTGGTGGGAAAGAAAATGTTGGCTAGAGAGGAAAGAGAACTGGAAAATTTAAAAATCCAGAAGAGGAGAGGGGAGGGGAGGGGGGAAGGGAACAGAGGGGAGGGAGGAGGAAGGGGATGAGATGGATGGGAGGGGGAAGAAGGAGGGAAGAAGGGGAGGAGAGGGGCAAGAAGAAGGGGAATAGGAGGGGAAGAAGGGGAGGGGACAAAGTAGAGAGGAAGAGGGGAGGGAAGGGAAGTGGGAGGGGAGGGAAGGGAAGTGGGAGGGAAGGGAAGGGAGGGAAAGAAAGGGAAGGGAAAGGGGAAAGAGTCATTGATGAGATGAAGAAATTAAAGAGGGGTTGGTCAAGTCCTGCTTTTAATAATTCCATTCCAGGTGGATATGGGCTACTAGAACACTAGTGTGCAAGAGATGATAAAAGGGGAAATATCAGTATTGAGGAGAGAGATTTGCAGAAGTTAGAAGCAGACTGAAAACCAGATGTAGTAAGGAATAGTAAACAGCCCATAAAGGAGCATAGTACTATGATGAGTGCCCTGAACTAGGGCCAGAGACCTGGGTTCTAGTCCCACTTCTGCCGCTAACTTTGGGCAAGTCACTCCATCTTCCTGGACATGTCTCTTTATATCTAAAGTAATGGGATTTATGACCTTTAACATCCCCTCCCTCTTCTATAGCCCTCGAAATCAGAAACTTGCATAAATGGAACCTCTTATATTGGAACATGTATTTAGCTTTTCTAAGTAAAAATGCTTCGAATGGAGGGGAAAAAAAGGTTCCACTCAACACTTGGCAAGCAGTATTTGTTCTGTAAAATAATTAGCGAGTAAGCATTATTGAACTGGGTTGTCCCATAATTACAAGAGAATTAAAAGGAAAAAAAAGACTTTAGGAGACTCAATTTTCCCTCCCATAGATCAGAAGAGTGATTAACAGAAACTATGGGTGGACGGTTAATAAAGATATTTGCAGAGGAGGTGAGAGCTAACATCAAAAAAAGAGTGCTAGTCTAGGGGTCAGGAGCCTCGAGTTCCAGTCCCAACTCTGACCCTTCTGGGATCTGAGCATGTCATTTCCCCTCTGTGCTCCAACTTCTAAAGGAACCCTAAAGATCATGGACTCCAGGTTCCCACAATGTGGTCATCCACCTGTAATCATTAGAATAGTCTTTCTGCTTTCTGTGTGTCTATACTCATAAGGCCCAACTAGGAAAGTGGAAACTATTTTACGTTTCCAGGAGTAATGCTGGGAATTGGCCACAGAGGTGACTGAAGAGCTGAGAAGCCAAACAGAGGACAGTGAAGGAAGCTAGATATTAGCAAGAGCAGGAAGCCACTGCCATGGCCTAGAGGGACAAAGGGGAGGAGGTGCGGTTGTGGAGCCCAGAGGCTGTGGTCACCTGATGGAAGCTGGAACCACAGTGAGTCCGTCTGGTAGGAGCTGGAAGAGCCACGGAGGAGATGCAGCCATGGAGGAGGTGCCAATATCTGAGGGACAGACAATTGGAGAGAATATCCCTGGCACACACAGACTGCAGGGATCAGCACTTCTTCCATACAGAGCAGGGAAATGGCAAGGAATGGATCTGAGAACAGGCAGGCCAGGACTGGCACAAAATCCAAATTCTACTTTCTTATAACATCCATCTATTGATCCTGCATCAGCCTAGAGTCCAGGTCTCTTCCACATTTGAGGACACCCATCCCTGTTTTCTTTCTTCCCTGGAATGATATTCAAACTTCCTCACAAAGAATGGTTTGGAAACCATTCTATCATTGTCCTAATTCCCCTTCTCTGGGAGCTCCCTGGTATGTCTCCTGAAAATGTGGTACCAAATGCTCATAAGACCCCAGGTATCCATAACATCAGCTCAAACACAGGATTATGCCCACCCTTGTTTTAGCAACATAGCTGTTATCCCACTGTTGACTCACATTGAGTTCATGGACCACCAAGACCCACTTATCTTTTCCATGTGATTCCATGTCTTCCCTGACTTGTCCTAGAAGGGTACATATTTGACAAGCAGAACCTAATTCATCTTCTAAATCACTGATTTAAAAAAAGAAAAAAAGTAGGGATACCTGGGTGGCTCAGTCAATTAAGCATCTCTTGATTTCAGCTCAGGTCCTGATCTCGTGGTTTGTGAGTTCAAGCCCTGTGTCGGGCTCTGCACTGACAATGCAGAACCTGCTTGGGATTCTCTCTCTCCCTCCCTCTCTCTGCTCCTCCCCTGCTCATAATCTCTCTCTCTCTCTCTCTCTCTGTCTCTCTCTCTCAAAATAAACATTTAAAAAATAAAAAAATAAAAAATAAAATAACAAAGTAGAATAGACCAGAGCCAAGGACAGAGCACTGTGTCATTTACACTGGAGACTTCTGTCCAAATTAACTCAGGATCATGAATCAAGACTCACTGGGTAGGATCATTCAACCAGCTCTAGATCCACCTAACAACAAGGGAATTATGCAAGATTTCATCAAAGTCTTTACTTAAATAACAATATATGGTATGTGTGGCAGCCAGTTCCCTTCACTTTGCACCTGAAGCACAAAAAGGGTACTCAACTAATATTTGCTACTTTGAAGTTGAATAAAATTATCTTGATGTCACTAGACATCTAGTGACCCTGTTTAAAGAAAGTTAACAAGGTTATTTTGATGAGACGGATAATGTACCCATGTTGGCTACTGGTGATCATCATTTTCTTAAGTGTGTATAACCCTGTTTGTTCCAGACTTTTGCTAGAGGGCACCAAAAATGTCACCAATCTGTTATTCCTGGAACCTATTCCTTTTTCCTTTTGAAAACTGGGCAATACTGCCCCTTTGCAGTCTCTGAGTTCTCTTCTATCTTCCTGAAAACTGTAAGGACTCTGTCACTGCTTAAGCCGTGTGGGTCTTAACTGTCTTCCCCTCAGTGGGAACAATTTTGACCCTTTCCATGCCACATGATGATGGGAAGGCACTGGGCACAGGTGAAGTGGTCACTTAGGGTGCCCACATAGGAGCCCTGTGGATCCTTGTAAGAACAGCTCCAGTACAGCACAGTCACATCCTGCAGCCCCCACTGTGAATGCCACAAGTGGGACCAGACACCATATGTGATCAGGGAGAGTCCCAGAAGGGCTGACCCCTATGATCCTGGTCTTGCTGTTTAAAAGACTTGCAAATAAGCCCATAGAAAGCTGGGCCGGGGCACAACAGAGATTGGGCCCATAGAGCTTTCTTCTTTCTTTCTCTTCCTCTTCCCCTCTTTCTCAATTACCTTCTTCCTCTGAATCAGTGCTTTAGAGTCACTATAACTGCATTAGCTGCTCCAGAAGCTATCCTGTAGGCAGCTCATGAGGGCAAAAGCTAAGAACGTAGAACGGCCTGACGCCCAACAGTCTGCCTCCCACGAGGTGTACAGACTTGGATAGAGCTGTGCAGAGGACACACTGCCCACAAAGACAACGTGAAAGGGAAATCTCCACTCCTGTCCTCAACCGATAGGGATCCCCTCTAGGCTCAATCAATGCTTGATAAATACAAGAATGAACTCAAATAACTCACCCAGGGTGCTGAGAGGGGATCATGCCCACAAAAATTCTTGATAATCATAAAGTCTTGAGATACATACAGCAATTATTTTGTTAGCTACAATTTTCTGTCTTGTTTCTCTCTCCCAAGAAGAACAAATGAGGCTGCTGAAGGTTTACAGACATTGATTAAAGATGTATGCAAAGATTTAGAGATGAAGATGTTTACTGAGCTGTCAATTATAGCAGAAATTTGGAAACAACTTAAATGCCCAATCCTAGAGCACTATTTCACTACATTATGATACACTCATACAACAGAATACTGTGCAAATCGTGTTTTCAAAAAGTAGATGGAATGATGTTCACAACATATTATTAAAAGGAAAAAGCAAGTTAAAAAAGGAGAATGCCATACACAAGGAGAGAAATTACTCAAAAGATGTGTTAACAGTTATGCAACTGGTAGAAATATTATTTTTTTAATTTTTAATTTTTCTACAGTGATACTTTTGAAATAAGGAATGCAGAACAATAAAACTTTATTTTTGCTAGCCAAAAAAAAAAAAAAAAGGAAAAGGAAAAGCCCCTTCTTTCAAGGCTGTCTTCTGGCACCTCATTCTACCAGATGGATATAAAGACAGTTCAGACCTCACTGTACAGCTTGCCGAGAGAGCCATGAAAGCCCCCTTGCTCTGGGCAGAAGCTTCCTTGGTGCCAGCATCCACTTTGAGACAAGTTATTTAAAATGGGGCTGTCCTGGCCAACCTCTCATCCTGAAATACCAAGGGCTGCTTCAGCCTAGGAAAAAAGGCAGTTCCAGAGCTCTGTAGGGTTTTGAAGCAGAACAGCAGCCCTAGCGTGTGAGAGGAACCTCCTCCCCTCTCCAGGCTGCTTGCCCGAAGGTTTACAGACAGCTCCCTTTCCATCCCACAAAAGGAGACAGGCAGATGAGTCACAGCACTGGCTTAGATTAAAGAGTATTATTGTGTTAGCAGAAATGGATCTATTTTATTATCTGTTTCTTGACACCTTACAAGTAGATAGGCTTTTCCCACCAGACAGGCAAGTTCCTTAAAAAGCCAAAAGACTTCGTTAGCTGAAGCTAAGGAATGACCACTAAGAGTTAGAAACTTGTGTGTCTGAAAAGCAGCCAGACTGCAAAGATGTAGTGGAAACACTGAGGAAAGTGGTTTATAACCCTCAGACTCTAGATTCAAGTCTGCAAAGTGATGCCATTCGTCTAAAAATACACAGAGGAACTACGGAAATCCTTTCCTCTTTTCTAAGAGCTTTTTCTTTCCTTTTTTTTTTTTTTTTTTTTTTTTAAGAAATATACTAGGATTGGTTTGTAAAGGAGATTCAGCACCTCAGATTTCACTGTTTTTGTGGGGGTGATGGCCATGAGATGCTATTTTAAGGACTTCCTTCTCTTATACAGATTTTTCCACACTGGGAGGACAGATAAGGTATGTTCCACTAATGTTCCTCATTAAACACATATGCATGCCAGCAGTCATTTCCCTTTGTCTTGCTATCCCATGACAACAGCCTGTATATCATAGGAAATTGGAATGGAAACCTTATTTAGTTTGGATCTCTCTTCTCCATTGTTTAATTCCACTTTCAATTTTTCATTCTATGTCTGCCTTTTTTTTTTTTTTTTTGCAGAAATATACTATGACTGAACATAGGAACAGATAAATGAATAGGTGTTGTTTTTCTGAAGACTCACATCATAGACTTTCCAAAAGCACTTTGACCAGCATTCCCCACCCCCAGCAATTTACCTCTGAGTAGAAATGTACTTATTATTCAGTAAAGATCCAATGGCTGGTGGGCCTCTATGTGTCATAAATGTGTGCTCCCCATACTTGGTTTACTGTTAATCAAGTTCCAGTGGTGAGCTTCCCTATTTCCTTTATTACCTGAGTGGGATTCTGTCTATCTCACCCTTCAACCCAGACCACCTGTCCACTAAAACAAACAAACAAAAACCAAACAATCCTCTACCAAATGCCAGAAAAGAAGGTCTAAGGGAAGAAAGTTTCACATTTCCTATTGTTGGATCAAGGTTTGGCTTTCAGAGGAAGCTGGAGGTCTTTCCAATCCAATATGCTCTATTCTCTGATGCTACCATCATTGTTTTTCCTTAAGAATGCAAAGCTATGATAGCAAACTTTTTAAATGATCCCAGCTATTTATTTTTGAATATCAACTTTTACCCAAATGTTGCTGGTACTTTTTTCTTTTCACTTAAAAATGTGATTTTAAAATATTGTTTTTTCTAAATGGGATCCATTAGATCTAAGAAGTAATGTACTTTCCATTTACCAAACATTAGCTGTGTGCCAGGAATTGAGTAATAGCCTCCACACACATTATTTCATTTACTCCCTTACAACCACCCTATGAAGGAGATGCCAGCACATGAGAAAACTGAAGGTTAAGCCATTTGCCCAAGATCACACATCTAGTATGAGACTCTTATGACTGTTCTGTGGAAACCCATCCAACTTTTGTCAACTAAAGTCCTGAGTTTGGCCATCTAGAAAATGTTTTCTGAGGACAAAGTAGAAGAACTGTTATTTGTACTCTGTGAAGCCCATACCTTCACTAAAGGAGGAAGCCCTCAGGTAGCCAACAGGCCAAACTCACCTGTGACCCTATACCCTACCAGTTAGGAGCCTATCTGGACATCAGATAAGCCTGATTTCAAGTCCCAGCCCACCGGCTTACTGGACCTGAGACCACAAGAAAGTTATCTACTCTTCCTGAAATTCGGTTTCCATATCTATAAAATGAGGATAATAACATAGGTCGAATTCTACGAAATGGCCAACTTTCGACTATATTTGAATCTCCAGAAAAGCATTTGCAGATAGTTCAACTCTCCACTGGGTCACTGTGCAGATTAAACAAATGCACATAGAAAACAATTAAATGGCTTTAGTAGACTTTCTCTTCCTCATCTCATTTTGCTCAGGTCAATAAAGTTAGTTTTCATTCTCTGTGGAACTTAATATACAGGGAAGCTGGCCTGAGGTTACATAAGTGTTGGAGCCGATAATTCAGGGAGACAGGAAGACTGCACGGATGGTTGAGAATTAACAACCAAGGATCTCCTGAGGCCTTACTGCTCCTGCTCTGGGCGTTTTCCCTAGTATGGTAGTTTCCTCTCTTAATGACGAAGTAAATGCGCAAATACCTCTTTAGAAAGTGAAAGGGCAGGGGATATTGAGGATGTGGAGCACTCCGTGTTAAGGAGAAAGACAAGGTTTCAAACCCGGTCTTGGCACGAGTTCGCGGCGCGAAGCGGCGGGCCGGAGCCGGCAGGGCGTGTCCACGCGCGCGGCTCCCAGCGCCGGCCTCGCGCCGCGACCGCCCCGCCCGCCCCGCCCACGCGGGGGAGACGCGCCGCCGGAGCGAGCGTACCTGCCGGGTGCTGTTCGCTTCCTCGCCAAGCGCCAGGCCCCGTTCTCGGCTCCTCACGTGCATGATCTTATTTACGCCCCCACAACATTCCCGACAAAAAGCAACTGTCATTTCCCCATTTGCCAAGTGAGGAAACAGCTCAGAGAGGTTGAGTCTCTCTTCTAAGGTCTCCGAGCTGGAGGACTCGAACCCGGGCAACCCCAGGACTCCCACCCTGAACCTCTCCTTCTCCTTACTCGGTAGAGGCGCTTTCTCGCCTCAAAATCGTCCCAAGTTGGCCCCCAGCAAGAGACCGCTCGGCCTCGCCGACCTGCACGACCTCGCCGCGCTCCTTAGGTCCAGGGCGCGGGGCGCGGGTAGGAGGAGCGGCGCCGCCCCCGGGGTATTTAAGCCCGGTCTGGAACCCGCGGGGCCGGACGCTCCCGTTCCTCCCTGCTCGCGCCTCCCCTCCCCCTCCCGCTCTCTTCCCCGCGCGCTCCCACCCTCCGCCCCGCGCTTGCTTCGCGCGCAGGCACCGGCCGGCGGCCGCGGGGAACGGGACGCGGGCGGCGCTCGCCTCTGGGGAGTCGACCCCCGGCCGTGGCCGCCGCGCATTGCCCAGCCAGCCGCCGCCCGGCTGCCCGCACCGAGTGCGCCGCGGCAGCCGGAGCTCGGACGCCGACCCCGAGCGTCCCGCAGACGGGAGGGCGGGCGGCTGCGGACGCCCGGCCGGCAGCTCGCAGCATGGATTCGGATTCCGGCGAGCAGAGCGAGGGCGAGCCCGTGACCGCCGCAGGTACCGAGGGGACGCGGCAGCCCAGCCCGGAGGGCCGGGACCGGGAGGAGGGGAGGCCAGGGCAGGAAATCGCGAGCATGTCACCGAGCTGCCGGACGGGAGGCCGATCTCTTCCAGGCCAGGACTGGGGATTGCTCCGCGCTATGAGTTTGCTGTGAGGCTTTCTCCCTCACTGCACTTGGGCGCGCGGGAGGAAGAAGAGGTGCTTCTGCGGGTGGCTCTCCGCGCAGCTGCGTCCCGCTGCGGGCTCGGGTCGCCCGGGCTGCGTGGGGGTGGGGAAAGGTTCGGGAAATCTGCGTCCCGTAGTTTGCTGCAGCGAGGGTCGCAACACATCTGCCCTTTGAAAGAACTTTCCGAGCGCCCACCCCGTCCTCGAACCCGGGGCGCCAGGGACGCTGCGGAACAGGTGACACGGTCCGAGGGCGCGACAGGGGACTCCGGAAAGGAAAGGACCCGCGGGTGGACTGGCAGGAGTCAGACCACAGCTAGTGGCTGCAGTTCCCGAGCCTGCACTGGCGGTGCAGAAGGGTTCGCCCATCGCTGTCCCGCACCGGCAGAGTGGGTTCCGGCGGAGGGGGTCCGGGAACACAGCCGCGGGGGCGCGCGGGAGCGGGGCTTCGCCATTAAGAGGCGCCGCCGGCTTTTCACAATCGATAGTTATCGAAGCAATGGGTGGATGCTTACTTTGGAAAAAATGAGTGTCCTCCCCCGCCTCTCCCTGATACTGAGCAACAGGAGGAAGCCACCCACAGCCTTGGGTCGACTTACCGCTGGGCTCTGCCCACCTCCACCGCCGGCTCCGCCCCGCCGCCCACGGGTCCGCGCACCGGAGACCTGATCACCCTCCCCACCTGTCCGTGGCTCGCGGCACCCGTGGAGCCCTGAAAGCCACCCTGACCGGCCGACCTGTGAGCTGAGACTCTCCTGTTACACACCCGAAGTCCTAGACTAGTCCCCACTCTTCCCTGTATCAGACCAGCATCCTGAGAGTGGGGACCAAGTGCCAGGAGGCACTATGAGCCCAGGCGTGGGTGTAGGAAAGGCAGGCTCAGGAATCAGGCAGCACAGGGCCAGGCGCTGTGCCAAAAGCCCTACATATATTATTCCCCTTCATCCTCACAGCATCTAGCCAGGTGGTTATTATCTCCATTTTACAGAAGTCCAGAGAGGCTAAGTGCCTTGCCCACGCCTCAGCAGGCAGTAGCCAAGGGCAGAGTGATTCCCTTCCCACTGCGTGGTACCCCTCAGCCTTTCACAGGGCAGCTGTGGTCAACACCTTTGGGTGGGGAAGAGATGAGGCAGGCAAAGAGGAAAGGCTGCGTTACCAAGATGCCTATGTATGAGGATTCCTGTGTGTGTGTGTGTGTGTGTGTGTGTGTGTGTGTGTGTGTGTACGCGCGCGCATGTGTGTGTGCAAGGGCCACCTCCTTTGTGTAGGCATATGTGGATATAACCAATAAACATGAGCCTTCTGCTGCCTCTATGCTTCTGTGGCAATGAAGCACCACGATTTTGTTTCACAGGGGGGCTTGTGGATCTCCTTACATCATTTTAAAGTTTCAGTGTGTTTGTATGTATCTAAGTATATCTGGAAAGCTGAGGGGTAGGGGGTGCTGACCTTGACACTTTACTGTCTCAAAATCCCAGGAATTAACATGCTCTCCCCACCCCACCCTCAGATCTCTTGTGCACGTTGATGTTGAAGGGAAGGAGAAGGAAGCTTAGAGAAAGAAGAGGGAGAAGAGGAGGGAGGAGACACTCCAGAAGAGTTGGTGCTTGAGTGTAAGGGGAGGGAAGAAATTCTTAAGGGTCCTGTTGCTTCTTCCCCAAGCCTACCCAGCACAGAGTATCCCAGATGTATGCATTGTGTCAGGTCTCTGCACTGCTAACAGCAAACCCTACCATGGAGGTCATATGGGTCCCATGAATAAGAGGACAGCCAACTCTGAGCTGTCACCATTCATTTGCACCTTGCTGTTTTCTACAGTCACTTTTTCTTTTTTTGTGTGTGCTTGAATCTCCCAAGTTGAACATTTATTTGAATATCCCAAGCCATTCTGCTAAATGGCATTCCGTCTCATTATTCTCAGTCTTAACTTTTTTTTTTTTAACGTTTATTTATTTTTGAGACAGAGAGAGACAGAGCATGAACGGGGGAGGGGCAGAGAGAGAGGGAGACACAGAATCGGAAGCAGGCTCCAGGCTCTGAGCCATCAGCCCAGAGCCTGACACGGGGCTCAAACTCACGGACAGCGAGATCGTGACCTGAGCCGAAGTTGGCCGCTCAACCGACTGAGCCACCCAGGCGCCCCAGTCTTTTTTTTTTTTTTAATTTTTTTTTAACGTTTATTCATTTTTTGAGACAGAGAGAGACAGAGCATGAACGGGGGAGGGGCAGAGAGAGAGGGAGACACAGAATTGGAAGCAGGCTCCAGGCTCTGAGCCATCAGCCCAGAGCCGGACGCGGGGCTCGAACTCACGGACCGTGAGATCGTGACCTGAGCTGAAGTCGGACGCTTAACCGACTGAGCCACCCAGGCGCCCCAGTCTTAAAGTATTCTTCGTGAACAAGCTTCAAAACTAGATGCTAATTCATTGCCTTGCTGTCGCTGCATCCTGTCAAATAGAAACCCTTGCTGCAGCTTCAGATACAGGTTAAATGATAGGTATGTTATCCACAGGGGTTGACCTTTGTCTCTACAAGGAATGAGGCGTTCATCTGTGGACCTGTATCTCTACAAGCTGGATGAGTTTGTAACAGAGGACAGCAGAGGAAGTGGGACTTCTTGGAGTATTCATGTGTGTGTCTTCTTGTGTTGAGATGATAAGGGCTGCTTCCTCCTCAGTGGCCTTCCCTTCTCGAACTTGTGAAAAATCCCTGTGAGAGGTACCTTATTAAAGTCAAGAGCCTGGACTCTGGGATGAGAAAGACCTAGGTTCCGTTCTCTACCTTTGGGCAAGTTATTTAACCTCTCCAAGCCTGTTTCCCCCTCTGCAAAATGGGGATGACATTTAGTACCACAAGGAGGATTAAATAAAATATCACACGAAGGGGCACCTGGGTGGCTCAGTCACTTAAGCGTCCGACTATTGATTTTGGCTCAGGTCATGATCTCATGGTTTGGTGTGTGAGATAGATCCTCATGTAGGGCTCTGCGCACACACACTCTCTCAAAATAAATAAATAAATTTTTAAAAATACCACATGAAAAGTGTTCCTGGTAATCATTCAGTAAATGGTAACTACTATTTTGATTATCATTTGATTGGATTATTTGTTGTAAGAATACTGCTAAATAATGTACCTTGGTGCTTTGTAAAATGTAAATCAGTAGGCATGTGTAAAACAATTAGTATTATTGGCATTATTATTACATTAATATAATTGAGCAGATTTGTTTTGAATTTTCTCCTTTTCACACTCTCATTCTCTCTGGTGTGTATGTGTGTGTGTGTGTGCGCGCGTGCGCGCTTATTGGTTTTGGGGGGAGGTTATCTTTGATTTACCTCTTCTTATCCTCTTCATCTTCCAGCTCAAGGAATGAAGATGGGGACATTCAAAATACTACTTTCACACCCCTTTTCCTCCAGCTCTAGGTAAAGTTGTACAAAGCAGAGAACGCTTTACCCAATCCACTGGCTAATGTAGAAATTAGCCACTTTCATGCCACTTCAAATAGAAGAAGAGATAACCCTTCCAACCAGTGAACCTTTTTCCTTCAGGGTAGCGAGAGGCACAGGAGGTCCTTGCCATTCTCCTTTCCATTTCTGGAAAGTCACCTTCCAAGATACAAATTGGCAGAAGAGTGAGAAAATCTCTGAGGACCACCTACTCTTTACTGCACCCCTTTCCAGAGACTTGTCTAAAGCTCTCCCCGGGGCCTGCTGTGCAGATTTCTCATCGAGCAATGCAGTGCTCTACATAAGAGGGTGAAGGGGGGAGATGAAATTTGTCTCCAACTGCATTTTCTGTTTTTCAGGAAGCACAGGATGATACTTCTATGCCTGAAACTCTACCCCACTTTTCTTTGATTTTGGGTTCTTTCTATGATTGGAAAAGACGCAGGGTTTATGGAACACTGGATTCATTCCAGAGACCCAACTTGGCAGTCTGTGGTTTGGCAAACCCACCATCCATCTCTCAGAAATTCTAGCACTTGGTATATTAACTCAGCAGTGATTAAGAGTCTTTCCTAAGAAGCAACAAGTGAGTAAACATTAGTGGTGTCAGCTTTTTCCCTTTCTGGCTTGTAAGACCAAGATAGTCTACCCAGCTGAGGACAGACCAGCTCCTTCTACCTGCAGCTAGATGGTCCAGGGCAATCAAGCTTATGGGGATTCTTCGCAGCTGGGTAGGTGCTACAAAAAACATGTCCATGCAGTGGAGTCAGGATGTGGTAGGAGAGCATCAAGACAGTAAAAGAAATGGGAAAACAGGCCCCCAACTTTGTATTTGCCATCCTTCTCATTGCCTAGGTCCTAAGCTTGGTCTTTGTGAATAAAGTGGCAAGGAGTGGGTAGGCTTCAATAGGTGGCCAAAAGGAGGAAAGGCATTCCAGAAGTCACACACCACTTGAGCAAAGGCACAAACAGGGAGGTAACTGGAGTGAAGGGCATATACTAGGGAGTACTGGGAAATAAAGTTATATGAGTGAGGGGAGGGCCTCATGGAAGAGGGTCTTAATAACTTGGTCCTGATGGTGCCAGAGGAGCCCCCATTGAGCTGATTGTTGTGCAGAGATATGACGGACTGAAAGTTGGGTTTTCGGGAGCCACATTTGATAGACCTGAAGTATAAGGACTGCCTAGGCTTGAAGCGTCAGCTAGCAGG
The DNA here is from genome assembly GCF_046562875.1 of Panthera onca. Classification (NCBI taxonomy): domain Eukaryota; kingdom Metazoa; phylum Chordata; class Mammalia; order Carnivora; family Felidae; genus Panthera; species Panthera onca. The sequence continues at coordinate 52,961,702 of NC_138344.1, forward strand.
GGTGGCCACAGTATTGGAGGAGGTTGTGGCTCTAAGGCAAGGCAGAAGAGGAAGGAGGCCAGTGCCACATCAGAGAAACAAACAACAGACACTGCCGACAGATTGTACAAAAGCAGTGAAAGGAGAGGGAGAGTGAAAGGAGACTAGCGTGTCAACTTGGGTGAGGCAGGGAAATCCAGGAGACGGACTCCCCAGCCCAGGCTTCCAAGCCCCTGTCCTTCAATCAGGCACATAGCAGTGGTGCTTTCCTTAAAGGCACTTTTCCCCTGCAGACAGTAAATCATGCCTGGTTTCAGGGGATCTTGAGGTTCTACAGTTTGTTGATTCTCAGTGTTAGGTTCCTCAAGGAGACTGTTGAGTAACCTTTGTTGACTGACAGATTGACCATTGATGGGCTGGCCGACCTGGCACAGGGACCACCTGAGGATGAGGTATCACTTGCCTGTTAGTCATAGTCCCACATCTTGTTCCTGTTTGTGGACCTTTTCAGGAGCCTCTGCCTCATCTACACTCTGGGCTGTAACTGCTTTAAGGGTCGGGACCCTGTCTTGTGCCTTCATGTTCCTGAGATTTTATGGACAAAATAAGTGGAAGAGCATCTAGAGGAGCCTCCTGGGAAGTCTGCACTGAAAGGCCAGACAGCCAGAAACCTTTCCTATAAGGTGGAACTGCCAAAGCTTTCCTCCAGTGCTTTGTTTTCCTTCTGTGTTTTAAGATTTCTTGCACTATCTGGGACCCTGTGTTGGGAAGTATGGGAGATGCAGAGAGATAATGGCAGGGTCCATCCTGTCTTCCAGGGTTTGAGATCTGATGGGGAGACAGGACATCTATAGTGATGGCCACAGCCTACACCAGTACATGAAGACTCTTGACCCTTGCCCTAGGATAACACGCCAGCCAAATTTTTGTTTATACGTTCTGTCTTGGTAACAGCCACTTTCCATTGTCTGCTTTATGGTTATTCTTGTACATCTCTCATCTCTTGTACTGGATTGTTAACTCCCTAATGGCAAGGATTGGGTCTTTTTCACCTGTATCACTTCCTACCAGCACCACCCAGGGACCCTAAACAGACTGGTAGGTTGCTGGCTGGCTGAATGCATGCATACATCGATAGATGGATAGAGGCATAACTCAGAGATAGTGCAGGTTCGGTTCTAGATCCTGGCAGTAAAGCAAATACTGCAATAGTCAAATGAATTTTTAGGTTTCCCAATGCATATAAAAGTCATGTTTACACTATATTGTAGTCTCTGAAGTGTGCGATTGCATCATATCTTTAAAAAAAATGTACATACCTTAACTTAAAAATCAATTTAGGGTAGCAAAAATACTTTGGTAGGGGTGCCTGGGTGGTTCAGTCGGTTAAGTATTTGGCTCTTGACTTCGGCTCAGGTCATGATCTCACGGTTCATGAGTTTGAGCCCCACATGGGATTGTTTCTCTCTGGCCCTCCCCCACTCATCGTGCATGTGTGTGCGTGCGCTCTCTCAAAATAAACTTTAACAAAAATAAAAATACTTTATTGATAAAAAAAATGCTAACCATCATCTGAGCTTTCAGTGAGCTGTAATCACTGATCACAGATCACCATAACAAATATAATAAAAAATGAAAAGTTTGAAATACTTCAAAAATTACCAAAATGTAATACAGAGACATGAAGTGAGTAAATGCTGTTGGGAAAGTGGTACTGATAGACTTGCTCCACCAGGGTTGGCACAGACCTTCAGTTTGTAAAAAAAAAAAAAAAAAAAAAAAAAAAAATCTGCAAAGGGGATGCCTGAGTGGCTCAGTCAGTTGAGCATCCGACTTCAGCTCAGGTAATGATCTCCCAGTTTGTGGGTTCAAGCCCCATGTCAGACTCTGTGCTAATAACTCAGAGCCTGGAGCCTGCTTTGAATTCTGTGTCTCCCTCTCTCTCTGCCCCTCCCCCACTTGCTCTCTGTCTCTCAAAAATAAATAAATATTTTTAAAAATCTGCAAGGTGAATTAAGCAAAGTGCAACAAAATGAGGTGTGCCTGTATATGGATAGACAGATGGATGGATGATGTTGTAGGTTGGTTCCCCACGAAGCATGCAGTGAGTTTATTTGGGGGAGAAGAGGGGAAGGGAGGAACACTGGACTAGGCAGAGTGAGAAACTGAGCTTCAATGCACGCCCAACAATAGCCTCCAGCTCTGGAGCTGCAGTAGCCCTTCAGAACCATTCTGAGTTGGGGTGAGGGGCCAGGACTTCATATCCCCTTATACAGTGATGAGTCATTAGATGCAGGCCATCCCAAGGAACAGGGTGTGACCTGGGGTGAAGCTGTTCCCATCAACTGAGGGCTGTCTGCAGGCCATGCCCCCAGCAGCTTGTGAAGTTCTTGGTTCTCCATTCTTGAGGAGGAACCTGGGCAGTATGTTGCAGCATCCACCACGGGTGGTCCCCCAAATTCTTCAAGAATGTTTCATTAGGGATGGCAGCCCTGTCTACCAGCAAAGCTCAGGAGATAGTCATTGAGCTATAAATTTTTTTAAAATTTTTTTTAATGTTTATTTATTTTTGAGACAGAGACAGAGCATGAACAGGGGAGGGGCAGAGAGAGAGGGAGACACAGAATGGGAAGCAGGCTCCAGGCTCTGAGCCATCAGCGCAGAGTCCGACGCGGGGCTCGAACTCACAGACCGCAAGATTGTGATCTGAACTGAAGTCGGACGCTTAACCGACTGAGCCACCCAGGCGCCCCGAGCTGTAAATTTTATCTAGACCTCATTAGGACAATTTAGATTGCCAGACAAAATTAGCCATTCTAGACCTCATAGCTCTGCACCCAGTTATTCAATCCACTCAATCCAATAGATATTGACTGATCATCTGTGTTATGTTGAGTGGTGCAGGGTGCTATGGTAGCATACATAAATGGAATTAGAAGTAACCCTACCCTCTAGAAATTTGCAGCCATCCATAACTGAATCTGCATGACTGGGTGGCATCAACAATAAATGGTATAGAGTTTGGAGCACAGAGCATTGTGGTTTGGAGTTCCGATGGGGAGGCTTCATGGAGGAGATGGGCCTTGAGGGTAGCCTTGAAAGAGTGAAGGATTTAGATGGGGGGAGGAGAGAGGGAAGGGAAGAAAGGAACCTGTGAGGAGCCTGGCCTGACTCAATGGGGATCCCCTTGGAGGACTCGTGGGAAGAGGGTTGTCATACTTAGAAAGTAAAATTGGGTGTCATGATGGTGGTTGTATCCAACATGTAAGTTTCTAGAGATGGGACAAGAATGTGTGTGAGTGTGCAAATAGAAAGCCTTATTTCCTACATTATTTTTCTTTTTAAAAATATGGTACCTGCTTTTTTATTTGTCAACAAAATCAAATTATAGTCACACTTTCCATTAGCACCATCCTCTAACTGGTTGTTTTTCCTCCAGAGTTATCATTGGCTCTCACTTGAATTCACATGCAAATCTCTATAAAGTCACTGTATACATAATTTGATTTTGTTTTTTTCGGTCACTTGGCTTCCAACTCTTTATGTAAAATGTCTGTGTAGGTGGGTGTTTGGGCTGTATTCTGTGCAAGTATAGAAATAAAGGATAGAGAACCATTTAAAAAACAAGTTTCCTATACCAACCTAATCCAAGAAAACATATAAGGAGGATGAGTATCTGTGTCCTTCACATATATTAAGGCATGCCAAAAAATATATTACCTTTTTATACATCAGAAATTTTTTTTTAGGCAGTTGCATGGTCCAAATTCTGATGCTGCTTTAGAACAGTCTTTATGTTCATATTGGGTTTTCTAAACATCATTGCCTGCGAATAAACTTGAGTCTGTTCATGGAAAATCTACTAGTGTGCAGACTATAAAAATGGAAGGCTTGGCGGCACAGAAAGTGCTAGACACACCCTAATAGAAACCAGTATTTTATAACTCAGTTCTCCAGAAATAAAAAAAGAGAGAGACATTTTGGTGGGGTCCAAATATTGGTTTAAACTATTGAAAAACCACAGGAGCAGCCACTAGCTTCTAGGTTCTCCTCTCAAAAGCAAAATATGCTTTCTGTGAAACCATTCTAACCCTGAAAAGAAACATTTTGGTGACATGTAGCTTTATGGAGGTTCCCAGTTGATATTTTTATGGTACAGGCGTCCAATTTCATGCCTGGGAGGGAATTTCTGTCAAGGGCTGTTCTGGTGAGCACGTCCAGCATGCCTGATTTGGGGCCTGTGGGTTATGCTGGGAAGATACACAGATGTTGGCGTAGAATATGGGAGGGAGGTAATGGGGCCGTCTGCAGGGCAAGCCTCTGGAGCAGCTCTGTCCTACCACATTCAAGTCTGGTTCCTTGGTTTCCTCAGGATAACGCTGAGACAGAGAGAGAAGACGGGGGTTGGGGTTACAGGAGAGGAAGTAGGGTTTAAGAAGGTGTGGCAAATATCAAACAACATGAGAAGCTGTGGGGATGTGCCAGCCAGAGTCCAGCCCCAGAGGGCTAGTACTGAATGCAAAATAATAGTGATGTTTTGAATTTTACTTATTTATTCCATGTTAATTAAGCACATACAAGGCACTTGAGACTGAACTGATTGTTTATATGATATTTAACCCTTAGACCAGCCTTCTGGGATAGATACTATAAATAGCCCCATTTTATAGACCAGAAAACTGAGGCACAGAAGGAGGTTAAGTAACTTGCTCAGGGATATGCAGCTTGTCAGGGTATATGAAGACAGTCTAACAACAATAATAGTACTCTTGTACCAGGTAGATTAGGTAAGTTAAGTTGGCAGATGGCACCAGGTTCCTTTGTATCCCCCACCACCTCCCACGGGGCCTAGAACACTGACCATTAGGTTCCTTCATGAGGCTCCTTCTGTTAGGACATTGTATCTTCAGAAGGCCCTGTTTTAGGGGTGCCTGGGTGGCTCAGTCGGTTAAGCGTCCGACTTCAGCTCAGGTCACGATCTCGCCGTCCGTGAGTTCGAGCCCCGCGTTGGGCTCTGGGCTGATGGCTTGGAGCCTGGGGCCTGCTTCTGATTCTGTGTCTCCCTCTCTCTCTGCCCCTCCCCCGTTCATGCTCTGTCTCTCTCTGTCTCAAAAATAAATAAAAAACATTAAAAAAAATTAAAAAAAAAAAAGGCCCTGTTTTAAGCAGCAGACATTGCCTGCATCAGCCCAATGACACATGGGCAAGGATTGGCTGGGATTGGAAAGGATTGGAGGAAGGAGTAGAAAGCAGAGCCAAGGGAGGTGTTGAAGACAGACAGACATCCCCTTCATCAGAGTGCTTAAGCTGAGTCCTAAGAAATTTTTTTTCACTCCAGCATTGAGTCATTTCAGATCAAGAATGGTAACCAGTTGGATTTGAGGATGAGAGAAAACTCAAGGATGAGCCTGCCCCACAGTGAAGAGAAGTTGAGATTCAGAGCTAGATGACTGGGGTATGGGTGTCCAGCACTGTCTCTTACCGCCTTTTAGTAACATTGGTTTCTGATCAAAGGCAAGCCATAGCTCATGGCAGAATATGTGAAAACGGTACAAAGAAGAAAATTAGATTGAGCCCTAAGAATAGATGTGCTTTTCCAGAGCCAGAAAGCAATCCTGAAGAGATGCAAGGGAGCTTTATTTGGAGAAAGACGGGGCTTTATAAGAGAATAAAAGTACCCCTTCTGCAGTGTTTACTCAGGAATACTAAAAACATCTGGCTAAAAACTGTCAGAACCAGAACTGGAAGCCAGATCCTCTGGCTTCTCTGTCCTTCCCCAAAAACATACGTAAGTTTAAAATAGGACCAGAGTTACTCTGGATGGTGGGATATCAAAGGATCCCTTCTCTATTTCCTTCTGACACCTTCCACCGTGTTCTTGCCACCCTCTCCCCTCCTTTCCCTCTTCGGAGACTTCTCCCCAAGAAGCACATCTGCCCACCGGCCACCACAGGCCCATACCAGGCCCTGCCCTTCTTTCTGGCCCACCCCTGCCCCGCATCCAGAGAGCCCTCCACAGAGCCCTCAGAAGATTTTTATATTCCTTAATACCCAAAAGATGTTTAGCAGGTTTTATAGATGCCCAGTGATAATTGCAAAGGTTAATTTACCCTGAGTTTAACAGCTATCAGCTTCAGGGATAGATTTATTGACCTCTAGTTCTCCAATTGTTTTTCATCTTTGTTTATATTGATTGTTTTTGTAAGGAAATGGAAATTAGTTCATCTGTGTTAGCTTCTCTACCGTTAGGATTTAACTTCATAATTTAGTCTCAGTGAAACAAGGTGGGCAGAGCTCAGTCAACACAGAGTCAACTTTTAGAGAGCCCAGAGGAGTGTCCAATGGGAATTCAACAACAATTTCTTGACTTTCTCTTTCCTTTTGACTTCTCTGACTGTATATAAACCTGTTTCCTGCACCCTTCCTCCACTGGTCCTCCTGCTTCCCTCATTAATGCTCTTTTCCTACCTGTGTCCCCTCAGGCTGAGGCCTTGGCCTGGTCTCTCCTGACAATACACTTTCATATGAGAGAGAACACCCACTCTTTCAGCACAAAGCCAGATATTCCCAAAGCTGCATTCTAGCCCAGTCCTCTCTCCCAAGCAAGAATCCCACCTTTCAGGGCCTCTGGAGAGGCCAGGAGACCTTTCGACTCAGCGCCTCCACACCCAGACCAGTACTTTACCCCCCTCAGCTTTTCCCAGCTCTTCTGTGGCCTCCTCAGCCACCAAGTCGATCAGAGTAAAACAACTGTAAGGTCATAAGAACAATTAAATATCCCGTACACATGATCCCATGGCAAAACCAGGAGATGGATAAAGCAGGTATTATTGTTCTCAGATTACACATGAAGAAACAGATTCAGAGCGATTACCCCAAATCATAAAGAAAGTGGTGAATTTTCACTATTGCAAACTACCAACCCCCCAAAAAGGGGCAGCAACAAACCTACATATCCAACCTAAACAAACTATTCAAATAGCTATTGAACGATTAAATACATGATCACATTTCCACACAGTGGGATATTATTCAGCTGTTAAAAATTAATTTGGAGAGCATATAATAAATAGTTTGCATTATAATGTATAAAGAAAGCTTGGTAATCTATTATCTCAATTGTGCTACATACATGTATACACACACATATAAAAATGTATGTATATTTATACACACACACCCCTATAAATACATATGCATACACACACACACCCTTTTGTATAGAGAGAAGGGGAGGGGACTCCCTTACATTCAGTCATACACATAAATTTTATTTTAACATTTTAAGGCTGGAACAGAATTAACAATTCTATATAATGAGTTTCTAGGTAATTATAATTTCCTTCTTTGTACTCTTCTTCCAGATATTTCTGCAGTGAATATGCATAACTTTCAGAGGGAAGTTTGATCTCACTTGATTGTTGCTTTTAAGTGAGATCCAGTGGCCAGTCCACTGCTCATCCTTTGGGCTTTCTTGCAGTTTTGTCTCAGGTCCTTCCATCTTCTTCCTTCTCTTCCTTCCTGTGATCCTCTTTCTTCCTCAGACAGTCCTCCATGAGTCCTTCTCATGGCTCCTCCTGGTGGGGGTACGTTCTAGGCTTCTTTCCTCAGCCCTCTTCCTGCTCACCTATTGCCCCGTCTTTGGCTTTCCCCTCTCCCTGGTACCTGTCCCACATCACACTGTCCCCTCTGAGCCCACCCAGCCTGGGCCTTGTGAGCCCTCATGCCACAGGAATAGGAATAGGAAATGAATAGGAAATGTAGACCACCAGAGTGGGTAATGAGCTCATAGATTTGTAGGAAATGTAGACCACCAGAGTGGGTAATGAGCTCATAGATTTGAGGCCTGCAGTCTGCCCCAGAGCACCAGAGCCTCTCAGACCAAATGGACATGCTGGATGAGCTTGCTCACTCAGCCATTTTGGTTCCTAAACATGGCCTCGCCATTGCTTGCGGACCAGCAGTGTGTGCAACCATACCTCCTTCTTATCATTTGCAAGTGAATGAATATGACCACCATGATTTTTGAAAGAGAGATCAGAGAATATGAAAGGCAGAATAATAGGGCGCCTGGGTGGCTCAGTCAGTTGATCGTCAGACTTCAGCTCAGGTCGTGATCTCATGGCTCATGAGTTCAAGCCCTGCATGGGGCTGGCTGCTGTCAGCCTGTCAGCAGAGCTCTCTTGGGATCCTCTGTCCTCTCTCTCTCTGCCCCTCCCCCTTGTGTGTATGTGTGTGTGTGCACATGTGCACATGCTCAATTTCTCTCTCAAAAATAAATTTAAAAAATCTTGAATAAAGGCAGAATAATCAAGATAGGAAGTGAATTCTTAGAAAAAAACAGGCATTTATGAGAAAACAGGCATTTTAGAGAAAACAGCCTCACACTGGGCTTTCCATTCACCCCCAGAGGGAGGTCAGTGATGGGCTGAAGGTCATGGTGGGATGAAGATGTCTAGTTCCAGCCATCCTTGCTTTTGTGTGTTTCATTTTTGTTAAAAAAAAAAAAAAAGGTTTTTTTCACATAAAAATAGCTCTGCCAAGTTGTCATAACCCAACGAGAGTGACTGGAGTCTGAGCAAAGTCTGAAGGGGATAAAGGTTGGTGATAATTAGGGCCAAGACTGTCTTAAGGCAGGATGGAGGCTGGCAAGGACTAAGAGCAGCTGGTCAGGTCATCAGGAAGTCAGGACATGTGGCAGGGGCCACAAAAAGGGCCTTTCTCTTGAGTCACTTGGCCTGCAACAAGTCTACCAGTCATGGCCGCCCCAGCCTGCTTGGGCCTCTTCACCTGGAGGGGAACCCCACTTAAAGAGTCCAAAACTTTGACAAAAGCTGGCTCCCTAGCAGAGGCATCCTGACCTCTTACCTCCTACCCAGAAGCAAGTCCTCCTCCTGACCTCTCCCCAGCCCCAGATTTCTGCCTCATCCTTGATGCTTCCCTTCCCTGAAGCCTCTCCCACCCAGGGGCTTCTCTCCCACTCACCTCACAAGTCATCCTGGGCATTGGAGGGACTAAGGCAGTGGAAACTCTGAGACCTGTGGCCATGACTGGTCATAAAGCAGCTTCCAGATCTTAACAGCTTCCAGAGAGAAAAGCCAGGCTTTTGCCAATGGACTACGTTCCTGAGTAGTAACACGAAGAGCTGAACAACAGCAGTACAGTGACTTTGAATTCTCAAGGCAAATGACTTTCCAGGTAGAGTTCTGAACTGCAACCATCAGTCAAGTGTGTTGGGTGGAATAAAGTCACCATAAGACATGTTTCCAGACAATTACCTTACTGTGTTCCCTTCTTTAGGTTGCTGCTGGATCAGGAGTCAGCCCACTGAGGCCCCCAGGCCAAGTCCACCTGCCATCTGATTTTGAGTGGCCCATGAGCATTTTAATCTTTTTTAATGGTTGCATTTAAATGGTTATATAAGTGTCCAGATCTGTTTTGCCTTTTGGCCCTTTATTCCCTGGCCCTTTCAGGTAGTTTGCTAGTGCCTGTATTAGACAAAGTATTCCAGTGAAATGGGAGTAAGAAAGAAGAAGCCATGAGATCCAAAAACAGGAGATGGACACAGGAGAGAAGGAATGAAGGATTGGAGGGAGAACCGGGTGACAGCCTGGAGCAGGCTTAGAGGGAAATGTGCCCAGAGTTGATCCAGGGCACAGAAAGCTCCCAGAAGAGTCTCCAAGAAGGAAAATTAAAGTGAAAGATTGGTTGATGTGTCAGAACCTACTGAGAACTCTGTATTCTGTTAGGAACTCTGGGAGTGAATTAGGGCTAGGCAGATAGAAAACTAACCAAAGAAGAACAAGGCAGTTTTTAACTTCTGAGAAAACAAGATGAATAAGAAAGGAAATACAGTCATGGAAGTGATAGAACATACATGACTCAGCTATGAATGGTATCCAAATCATGGTAATGTAAATCACTGAAGTTAGAGTTAGCCAAATATTATAATAGAACTAAATGGGAAAGTGGAAGGAGAAATGAATGGAGAAGAGAGTTAATTTATCACTTTCCAAAATAGGAAGTTAAAAGCAAATAAAGTTAAGGGCTAACAGGATAAGCATGTAATTTAAATATAAAGAGGTAATTATTAGTTGGAACAGCTAAAATAGTTTGAAGTATTTGGGGTCTAAAGAGCCAGCATCAGAGGTGGGCCAGAGGATGCTGCATTTTGTAGAAGCCGTAGAATGACCTGACTTTTAAAATAGTGTACCCAGGGGTACCTGGGTGGCTCAGTCAGTTAAGTGTCCAACTTCGGCTTAGGTCATGATCTCGCAGTTCGTGAGTTTGAGCCCCGCGTTGGGCTCTGTGCTGACAGCTTAGAGCCTGGAGCCTGCTACGAATTCTGTGTCTCCTCTCTCTCTGCTCCTCCCCCACTCATGCTCTGTCTCTCTCTCTCTCTCTCTCTCTCCTTAAAAAATAAAGCATTAAAAAAATTTAAAAAAAATAAAATAAAGTAGTGTACCCAAGGGGTGCCTGGGTGACTCAGTCGGTTGAGCACCTGGCTCTTGATTTTGGCTCAGGTCATGATCTCACAGTTCATGAGATGGAGCCCCATGTCAGGTATTGCACTGATAGTGCAGAGCCTGCTTGGGATTCTCTCTCCCTCCCTCTGTCCTTCTTTCCCTCTCTCCCCCTCCCTCTTTCTCTGCCCTTCCCCTGTTTGAGTGTACTCTCTCTCTCAAATAAATAAACTTAAAAAAAAAAAATAATGTACCCATAATCACTTTGAAAATAGATTTTTAAAATAATAAAAAGAAAAAGTGACTTGTTCAGCCCAAGGAGTGATGTCCTGGCAACCCTGCCAAGGTGGGAAAAAGGCACAGTGGGGGTAACCTCAAGCCCCTGGCTGGAGGAAGTAGGCTTCAGTGTCCTGGGGCCATGCTAGTTCTGATTATCATTATTGTTCCTGACATTAGTGTGAGTACATTTCAATAAAATGTCAAGACTGATAGCCATTGATTCATGCAATGAACACTCTCTGCATTTCAATCCCTGGCTGGAGCTGTTGGGATGAATACATCATGATTCCTGCCCTCAGCAGTTCACACACTGGTGATAAATAAAGTCATTCATCCAGCTGGTGTATGATGGCTCTACACAGCGATAATATACTAGAAGGATACATGATTGCAGGGACAGGTGCTCAGAGGTCAGAAGTCCTTCGGGGAACATGAGACTCTTAAATATGGAGAACAAACAGAGGGTTACTGGAGGGGTTGTGGGAGGGGGGATGGTCTAAATGGCTAAGGGGCATTAAGGAATCTACTCCTGAAATCATTGTTGCACCATATGCTAAATAACTTGAATATAAATTTAAAAAAATAAATTAAATTAAAAAAAGAAGTCCTTCGGGGAGCCCGGGAGGTTGACTAGGAATCAGGGGAGATGGGGTGAGGCAGGAGCAGATGTCCAAGCACCAGGGAACGAAACGTGCAGAGGCACAGAGAGGACCCAGGAATGATAGAGCTTGTTACAGCTGAGACCTGTGTGTGGCCTGGAGTCAGGAACTCAGAGTTTTTAGAGGAAGAAGCTGGAGAGGTGAATAGAAGATAGACCCTCCGCTAAGCAAGCAGGCATGCCGTGATAAAGAGTCTGTCCTTTGCCTTCCCCCGTGACATCACTTCCTGGACTGACTGGTCTCTATGGGTTTTTTGAGGTTTAAATTTATCATTGAGCTCCTACTATGTGCCAGGGACACCACCGTGTACACAGGAGTCCAGGTCCCCTGTCCTGGGATTTGCAGTGAACAGACAAGTGAAGCAGGTGGGAGGCCCTTGAATAGGCCCTGTTTGCGGGGCAGGGGGGCGGGGTTGTTCTGGATAGAAGGGATGTTCAAGGTGTGTGTGTGGCGGGGGGGGGGGGGGGGGGGGGGGGGTGGTAATAGGGAGAGCAGCAGGCTGTGTTTGCATCTGAGTAGAAGAAGCAGAGAGCATGTGTGGGACTGGGGCAAGGATGAGCCACTTTCTCTTTGGGACAGAGAGGTGGATGACAGGGATGTGAGGCCTCACGGGAAAAACTGGCCCTGGGGTTTTGGGCACAGCTCCCACATACAGCTGTGTCAGCACAGGGCGGCCTGCTGGGGCTGGCAGTCTGCAGCTCGGTTTGTGGGCGCTGAGGCCAGCATGGGGAGAGGCCCTGGGGCGAGTCTGCTGACCGCCTGCTCTGTGGTGAGCTCAGGCTGAGGTTCTGACAGAGGAGGCAAGGGCCCCAGGAAACTGGTGGAGGGGGCATTTTGGAGGGAAGCCACCAAAAAGGAAACTGGAGGCTCTGAAAGTCAGTGCCCCAGGTTTTTTCAAGGAGGGAAGAGCAGGAGGTGTTCCACTGCTGAAGCAGACAGTTACAGAGCTGGAAGAGAGCTCTGTGGGTGGAGGGGAATCAGTGTGAGAGAAGGAAGGCTGATAATCCATCCTATGGGTATCTCATATACACCCAGTGCTGTTCTTTTATGGATTTAAAAACTCAGTTTCTGATTCTGAAGAAGATACTATTAAATTGAGAATATAAAACAAATTAGCAGAATCATCTAGTCCAGCTCCCCCACTTAACACACCAAGAAACCAGGAGGGTAAACACTTGAGCCCATGGACACAGAGAGTACATTAGGGACAGCAGGCAGTCTGGGAGCCTGGCTGTCTCCTCCACACCCTGCTGCCCTCACAGTGGCTGGGGACAGGAAGTTTTCCCTGTATTTGGGGAGGGACCCCATGGCCACAGCTCTGGCAACCTGACTCCATGGGTCAGCCATTGTCAGCATCTTGGAGTTCCTGCACCAGGTGACTTGATTTGAAAAGGTTTACACCTTTTGGTGGTGCTGTCTTCTGTTGTCATGAAATTTGGAGACATTTACTGCCTTTGAGACAAGTACAGGGAAAGTGTAATTTAGAAAGGAAGTCTCAGCCTGGGTACCCAATCAGTTAAGCATCCAGCTTTTGATTTTGGCTCATGTTATGATCTCATGGTTTGTGAGATGGAGCCCCTACATCAGGCTCTGTGCTGACTGGCACACAGCCTGCTTGGGATTCTCTCTCTCCCCCTCTCTCTGCTCCTCCCCTACTCTGTCTCCCTTTTTCTCTCAAAATAAATAAAAAACATTTTTAAAAATCTTTAAAAATAAAAACAGGAAGTCTCAGAGAAAGACAGAGAAAGACTGTGTAACTTCCAGGAACACAGTCTCCACAGCTAGTTCTATTCTTGAGTGATGTGAGTGGGACTCTCTCAGCTCACAGTGATTCCATCTGAGTAGGGGTCCCAGCGGAGCTCGGGAGTCCAACCTCAGGGTCCTTGCGGGTGAGTGAGACACCTGCCATTTCCCCTCCCATCTCCCAACTACATTCCCCAACACTGTCATTCCCCTGGGCCAGAGATGGCCATGGCACCAGTGGATATCCAAAATGTGGCCTGACTCAGGTGTCAGATCTCAAATCCATGAACAACAACAACAACAACAAAATAAAAACCACAGTTACTACAGAGTATGTGTAAGGGGTACTATAAGTGCTATATGTGCCCCTTTCCTATTGTTCCACTTCCAAATTGACTGAAATCCAAAAATGTCATTGTACAAAATTTATATTTCACTAAAAAAAAAATTAAGTAGAACACTGAGCAAGGCATAGTGCTATCTACCAAATCATCTCCCATCCAGAAGTACCTTCTGGTTTCTTCTCTCTCATACGTTCCAACCTCTCTAATACAGCTAACCATCTATTTATTTATTTATTTACTTACTGTAAACTCACTAAGCTGAGGGTTCATGTGTTGCTGTATTAATCTAATTATAGCACCTTCGAAGAGTCTCTTCCCTTTAGGCTTACATGCCCACTGTCTCAGGACATATTTTGTTTATTTTTTTCCAGTATCGGCTGGAGTTTGTTCCATTTTATTGCCTGATATTTTTTTTTTTTGACGTTTTAGGTTTTGTATCTGCACTCCAAAAATTGAAGAATTCCAAAGGCAGACATTTTTATTGCATCAGTCTGTTTACTAATTTCACATATTACCAAGTTGGCATCCTCCCAGGGCTCTGAATGCGGCACCCTGCCGGTGTCCTTGTTGGCAGTGTGCTGGCCTGAGCCTGGGTTTTAAGCGCCTGCTGCGGTGAACACTTTGGGAGCTGCCAGCAGAGAGAGAGAGGATCACCCAGAGAGACAGACGTGGCCTATGCTATTCTGATCCCCAACAGCTCCCAAAGCATTAAAATAGCTGGTGAGCGTGAAGGGACATGAATGGGGAGGCTCCGGGGGTGGTGGCAGGGATGGGTGCTGCTGCTGTGGAGAGAGGGTTCCTGCTGGAATTGAACACTAAGGGCGTGGGGGTGGTGGTGGTGGCACATCTGGGACTCCAGGAGATACTGCTGCATGGAGGGGTGCAGACAGGCAGAACCCAGGGGGCCAGGCAGCAACCCCATGTGAAATGCAAGGCATTGACCTCGTGCTGAGTTCGGGAGGTGCTTGAGTGCATTCAGTTCAGCATGTACTTCCTGAATCTGCACCTTGTATGTATCCTGAACAGATAGAATCTGGGCCTCAAAGGATGAGAAAGAGCACACTGAATCATGCATTCAGCTATTCATCTACAGACTTATTGAGCAATTTCTACATGGCAGATGCTGCCCTGGTTGTAAGGATATCCAGGTCCTCTGAGCATCACTTGTGGAATCACACGGTGCCAATCCTAATGCAGCCCTGGGAAAAGATGACACTGGAATTGGGTACAAGGACCCCCCTTCCTGGAAGGATGTGAGTGTTGGCCTGGGACTCTGGGTGAGAGGAGACCTTCAGCAGGAACAAACTGTCGCTGTGCCTCTTCCACCTGGGCACAGATCCATTGGCCTCAGCTGTGGGCACAGAGGACCAGGGCAGCTGGGGTCAGGGCACCACCCCAGGGAGAGCCAACTTAATTTTTGGTACTGTTTGGCTCTCACCTGCCTGTCTTCAGCCAGTTGGGCTAAGGCAGAGCCATACATGTGAAGGAGTGAGCCACCCCTTCACAACAGGGACAAAGAAAGTGTTTGATTAAATTAGATGCGTGTTTCTACCTTCAGACAAAGCCTTAGCAAAACAGGAACAGAAGGAAGATTCCTTAATTCGGTAAGTGGTATCCATCAAAAACCCACAGCAGAGATATTATGTGGTGGGAAAATTTTAGAGTCAGTTGTGTTAGTCAGGAACAAGCAAGGGATGCCACATAGCATTGCCCTGGAGGCTCCCACCAGTGCAACAAGGCAAGAAAAAGAAATGGGAAGTAGAAGAAAATGATCATTTTGTGCAGGCAATGTAGTTGTTCATAGAAAAAAAGCTGATCTGCTACAAAATCTATTAGAACTAATTATAGAACTCAGCAAAATTTCTCAATTTGGAGATAAATATACAGGAATCAGTTGGGTTCCTATATATCACTAATAACCGTTTAGAAACTATAATAGAAAAAAATTATACTTACAGTAGCAACCAAAACTATATGCAAGAGCCTTATGGAAATGACTCTAAACCATTATTGAAGGACACAGAAGATCTGACTGAATGGTGAGATATATCATGTTATATATCATGTTAATGGATGGGAGGTTTGATACCATAAAGATACCAATTTGCCCTAGATTGATACAGGGTGTTCATGGCATTTGGTCAAATGATCCCAAGAACAGTCAAGACAATTTCCAAGAAGAATAAAATGAGATCTCACAATTTGTGATATCAAGCCCTTGTGTGGGCTCTGTGCTGACAGTGCAGAGCCTGCTTGGGGATTCTCTCTCTCTCTCTCCTCCCCTCCCCACCACTCTCAAAATAAATAAACATTTTTTAAAAGGCTTATTATGAGTTACAATAATTAATGTGGTGTGGTGCCAGTACTGAAATAGATCAGTAGAACAGAGTAAAAGACACAGACCCATGCAAAGTTGATAAGGAAGGGGTGGCCTAACAGATCAGTAGGACAAGGATAAACTATTCAATAAATTAAATAAATTGTGAGGAGAAAAAGTACCTCACGCAGTATGCACAATAAATTCTAAATGGATGAAAGATCTAAATGTGGAAAGCAAAACCTTAAAACTCCTGGAAAATATATGAGACTCACTTCCCACCTCATGGCAGGAAAGGATTTCTTAAAATGAGATTTGAAAACCACTAACAATAAAGGAAGACATTCGTAGATTTGACTATGTTAAAAATTTTAACTTCTGTATGACTAAAGACACCACAAATAAAGTTAAAACATAATACTACAGACTGGAAGGAGATAGCTGCAACTCATGCGATCAGCAGAGGATTAGAATGTGTAGCACAGTAAAAGCTCCTACAGATTAGCTAGAAAAAAACCATACAATCCAACTGGGGGAGGGGGCAAAGTTAGCAAATTCTATGAATAAGCAATTACAGAGGAAAGATCTGAATGCTCAGTACACACACAAAAAAATATATTGAATTTCACTGGCACTCAGAGAAATATATGTTAAAACAAGATACTATTTTGAACCTATCAGGTTGGCAGAAAATTAAAAGGTGGGCTATTTGAAGTGTTGATGAGGAAATGGAACCACAGGAAATCAGACGCTGCTGCTGAGAGTGAAAATTAGTGCAGTCTTGCTGGGTAGCGCCCGCGGCCTCTGGCACAGGAGCTGGCAGCCATGTTCTAGATGTAGGACCCAGGAGACTATTGTCTGTGTGCAGAGACAGGTCTGTGGACCTTTCTTGCTTTGCAGAAAGTGGAAAGAACTTAAATGTTCATGATCAGGAAACGTGGATGCATAGTATATTTACATAATAAGCAACTAAATAACTAAATTCGAATGATTTTGAAAGCATGTTGTTAAAGGAAGAATTGCAGAAAAATGCGTGTGGTATGACACCTTTACCTGAAGTTTAAAAACATTCTAAACAGGGGCACTGGGTGGCTCAGTCAGTTAAGCAGTTCAGCCTCTGACTCTTGATTTGGGTTCTGGTCATGATCTCACAGTTGGTGAGTTCGAGCCCCACGTCAGGCTCTGTGCTGACAGCAAGGAGCCTGGTTGGGATTCTCCCTCCCTCCCTCTTTCTCTCTCTCTCCCTCTGCTCCCCCCATGCACACTGTCTCTCTCTTAAAATAAACATTAAAAAAATAAATAAATAACACTCTAAACAATATCCCAGTGATACGTGCATACTCGTGAGGCAAAACTATAAAAACGTGGTTGAGACAAAGACACATCAGCTTCTCAAGTGCAATTAGGTCTGTGGAGATAGAAGTGGGAAAGAGGGAGCTGAAAACAAAGAGGGCTTTTTACCTTGCTCTGTCTCCTAGGACAAAATACTGAGATTTGTTCCATCTGGGTAGTGGCCACATGAGTAGAGTTTGTTATATTCTATTTTGTCTATATACTTGAAATGTGTCATGGCTTTTTAAAAAAATTCTGAGGGGAAAAAAACCCTTAATTTCCATTTTCAAGTGGGCAATAATTCAAAAAACATTTAAACTAATTGATATTTGTCACTCGTGACTGGCAGTTTAGTGTGGTGGGTTGAAGCACAGGACTCTGGGGCAGCCTTCCAGGTCCGAATCCTGCTTTGCTTCTTCCTAAATGGTATTTAGGAAGCTGTTTAATTTTTCTCTGCTGTGGATTCCTTGGATGTAAAATGCTGCCACCGATGATGATGATGATGATGATGATGATGACGGTGATGATGATGATTAGTGCGTGCTCATAGAGTTGTCACGAGGATATGATGAGTTAGTGTGCATAAAGCACTACAGAAGTGGACTCTATTATTGTGCCCAAATACGATCTACCATTCGGAGAGACACTAGTTACTTATTATATGCAGGGGAGAGTGGGGGAGGGGATGAATAAGCTTTGTTGAAAGAAACCGTGTAAGTAGATGTTTTCAGTGATGGTTGCTCTTCTAACTGCAGTAAGACAAAAATATCTCTCAGATCTCCAAAATTAACCTGTGGAGTTGGAGATGATTCAGCCCCCAGTGACTTCACACGTATCTGCTTCAGTTAGCTCTGGTAAGTAAAATCATCACTCATTCACTTTTCAGAGCTGGCTGAAAAATCAATATGAAAAACAAAATCAATATGTAACTGTTGAAATATATAGAATCCCCTCTAAAAATGAAAGCTACATCTATCTTCAAGTTTTGATGGATATGTGGTATTGTATCATGGAATAAGAATGGCTTTTTTGTATTTAAAAACAATGATGAAATGTAAATCTCCTCACTAGATGGGGATTTGAATTGAAGCCTATTTAATGTCTCAACTAAGTGAGAAGAAATCACAGACGTTAGGGAGTCAAGGATGATTTTCTGAAAGCAGATACCAGAAGAGAAAGATTGCAGGCTTTGTCTGGAGTTGACTTGAACTTGGGTCCAGCTGCAATTCTGCTACTTACTAGCCCCATAGCCTTGAGTGAATTACTTAAACCTGCTGTGGCTCAGATTCTCATCTACAAGATGGGACTCACAGTCCTTCTCTTGCAGAACTCTTGTGAGGACCTAGTACGTGCTCGGTGCTGATGAATGGGGGATCGTAAGGGTCTAAGACAAAATGAGATCACGAGCCGTTGAGCCTCACTTACAGCTGACCCTGCCAATCGCTCTTCACCTTACTTGGAACAGTAACTTATTTCAAAGCCCAGGAATTTTTCAAAATGAAGAAAACCTGGTCTTCTTAAAGATGATCAAATGCTGCTTTTAAAGAGTATTCAATGCAAGGTATTGCAGCAATCAGGATCGGCTTTCCTATAAGGAGTGTCCTGTTCTGACTGCCACTGCTTTCGCATGTCCTTGCACAGCATCCTGGAATATCCAGTCCAGTTGGGAAGATTCATCATGCCTGGTCCCCCCAAAATACTCAAGTCATTTCTAACCACTGGAGGAATGAATTTCTAGGAATGACCAGCCACTAAGGGCAAAGCCAAAATTCTGTGCCCGCTCCCAGGCCTGAGCCAAAGGCAAGATTTCCGAGGCCACCAAGCCTGAGCCGGAGGCAGAACACCTGGCTAAAGCAATACCCCCCTCCTCTGCACACCCTTCTCTGACAACTCCATCCTTCTCCCTTCCACCCTCCATCCCAGTCCTGCAATGCCCAAACCTGCCCCTCACTTCCTACCCTCATTTTTCATTTAAGAGGAAGGGCAGTGTGGTAGTGGGCCCAAAGAGGAGAGAGAGAATCCCTAGGAGGGAGGCAGTGTGGCTCTGACTAAAGTGATTCCCAGCAAGCTGTGAATAGAGACTATGCTTTAACCAGCTAATTCGAGGTACCTGCATTTTCTAGGAAGAACCTGTTTATCTCTCAGGATCTCTAATTGGCAAATTCTTTAGGGAAGATGGGTCTTATTACCATCTCTTGCTCTATGGAAAGGGGTAAAGTTTGGGTGGGAAGATGGGAAGTTCAGGGTAGGACAGGTGGGTGTGAGGTGCCCACTGGGTAGGCTCCTGTGACCATCTCCACCCAGACAGAGGCCCCTTGGGCACCTGGAACAGCATGCCGAATTCATCCTCCCCACCAGCTCCTAGATGCCTGTTGCAGTTGGTGGTGCCTTAATGCCACCTCCCCCACCTGGTTTCCCAAGCTAGAAGAAGCACTCAGCATCATCCTTGACTCATCCCTGCCCCCCAGCAGTCATCCATGCTGTTCCTTATTGCCCCCCCTGCCATCACAAAGGACAAGCTAAAATCAAAATTACAGTGCATTTAACTGTCTTGCTAATTGCCATGGCTTCCTACTACCTTGGGGAATATCTCAACACAAGTAAAAGTGTTTGAAATCCATATTTCAAATCGTCTTATTAAAATTTGTGAAATTTTTATGGCTCATTTCTTTTCAGATCTGATTAGATCATTACTTTTACCTTAATTTGGCTACGGAAAAGCTCTTACGATGAGGATAATCGTCAGCCCTGCCATTTCCTTGCCATTCACTTATGCTGGCAATGATTAGCGTATTGTCTTCAGTCCTCAGTTTTGTTTCTCATAAGAATCTTTTAAAATCACTGGCCCATTTTGTGAGGGTTCAGTTAGAACTAAATAATATAATCACTGAGTCTGTTTAAAGCACACATAAACAAATGCTAAAATAAATCAAAACTTTTGAAAGGGAATAAACAAGTGAGAGATGCACTAAATACCCCCAAACCCTGGATGGGGGACTTTCCCCACTTCCCTTAGAATGCCACACACCGGTGGGTCGCACAGTCAGCCTGTATGTTAAGTTTTAGTAAAGCTTAACTTCTAAGGAAACAAGGAGACAGGGACGCCTGGGTGGCTCAGTCAGCTCAGCATCCAACTTCAGCTCAGGTCACGATCTCACAGTTGAAGGGTTTGAGCCCTGCATCAGGCCCTGGGCTGGCAGTGCAGAACCTGGTTAGGATTCTCTTTCTCTCCTCTCTCTCTCTCTCTGCCCCTCCCACATTTGCACTGTCTCTCTCTCTGTCTCTCTCTCTCTCTCTCTCAAAATAAATAAATAAACTTTAAAAAAAAAGAGACAGAAATAGAGCTTCTAATGGCTTCATTTTGCATACCTGGAGTGTTGCCTGGCCGACCCTGCTGCCGTCTGTGTCATGGTGACCCCCCTGTAGGACCCACGAGCTGCTTGCTTCTTACTGCAGGTGGTGGAAATTTGGGGACCTCAGGTCTCAGCCACAGAGGTGAGCCCAGGAGATATGTGCTCAAGGCGTGGTGGCTCTCTTGGGGGGTTGGGGAGACCCAGTCCTGAAGAAGGCTCAAGAGTGTGCTAGCCTGAACTGCAGTCAGAAAAACTGCATTCCTGACCCTCCCAGGCCATCCAAGTTTTACTGTGATGCCTTTTAAAATATCCCAAAATATCTTCTTTAAGCCTCAAGAATGCTACCTCATTGAAGTATGAAAGGGATCAGACCAACAAAGGCATTTTTTCACGAGCTTCTAAGCTTTGATCATTTCTCTGTGGAGAGATGGGAGGATGGAGGTTTTTGCTTGTCTCTAACTCAAAGGCCCCACCATCATTCAATAATCGCATTTCATTGTAACTTCTCCAGTGTCATGTTTTTAATATTCCAGCAGTATACAAGTCACAGTTTTATACAAGGGAAGGAAAATGTTTTCTAGGTTGACTCCACTGGAGATGCAACAACTCAATTAATCTTCCTGGAAACCGTAACTCTGTTAGGTTCACATTTCAAAACTCTACTTAAGGTTGCTTAATAGTTTTGTCCCCATAGCAACATAGGGACAAGCAAGAACTAAAGCAGAGGCAGCGTCTTCTCTAGTAGGTGTTTTGTCATCGTCATGGATATCCCATCCTTCAGACCACCTCACCCCCACAGCCAGCCCCCTCCTCATCATTCACACAGAGAACAGACAAAGAAGCAAGCAGGGAGAGGCGAGGGTGTTACTTCCCCCCCTGGCTCCTGGCCCTTTATCAATAGTGAAGGACACAACCAGTCCAATCAGCCTTTCTGGGCGCGTATGCAGGTGAGCAGAAAGACAGGTGCTCATCACAAAAGTTCAAGTAGTTTGCGAGGCAGCTCCATCTCAAGTAGTTTGCTTGAACTTCTTTCCCAACAGTTAAGTATAAGTGATTGCCAGGAATTTGGATTACCACTCTTCACCCTCTGCTTACCCTTCCACATACCCTGAAGACCCCTCCCACTTTCCTTGTACTCTGGGTCTCCTGCCTTGACAGATGGTACTTATTAAGCACCACAGATTGTTTTGCTCTGGGCACCATCTCCACTCTTCTACTCTAGCTACCTGTTCTACTGGCCATCATCTTAGGCTGTTTACAGAAGTGAAGTGATACTGTGAGCACTGGCTATGGCAGAGAATTTCTAATCTTACAAAGTTGATACAACTATCCATACTCAAATCCAAGTTTTCCACACACTCCTTAAGTGGAAGTAGAAGAGTCAGAGTCCCGAGAGTAAGGAGAGAAGAGATGAGTCTGCTCCCAGCCCCTCTGTACCTCACCGCATGCTGGGTTGAGGATGCTCAGAGCACTTCATCCCTCATAACCATCATTTATTTTATTTTTCCCAAAATGTACTACCTGCTCTTCCTATGCTGAAGTTCATCTGCCTCCTTTCTGCCCACTCACCCAACTTGGTAAGATCTTCCTGCTGTTTATCACCACCAGTTCGGCATTTCACCATCTGGGAGAGCTTAGCATTGTCTAGAAATGTGGAAACATCACTTGTACTATGGCAGAACATCATTTATAGAAGCACCAATGGACACCAGCCCCAGCACTTTTCCATTTAGTGAAGGACCCACTTAAATTATCTTTTGCTTACTCTCTCCAAACTGTTCGCTAACTACCATTGTCACACCACTCTCCCCACATAGTTCTGATACTTTTCCTTTCCTTGTAAATATTCTAAGGGTGCCTACTCTCAGGGCACTGACTTCACATTGCTTTTACCTGAGCTTCCCCATCAGGGGAAGGAAGCCCCTGTCTATTCTACAGGGATCAATTTTGCAGCTTCCTCAGTCTTGTCTCATTGTGCCAGTCAAGTAAGCTATATAGTAGCTGCATAATCACATTTTTGTCTCCATTCTCAGAGATCCTGAGGTGTTGTAAACAAGTCATTACCTTTCATGACTGGGGAATGGGAACGTTTTTACAAACATTGTTAAGAGAATTACCCCTGGCCAAAAGAGCCTTCCAAAGGCTTGTACATAGCAATAAGAGGACGGTTTTCACCAAGACCTAATCTAGATCTCTTAGTGTTTCTCCAAAGTAAATATGTGTCCACTGATCAGGACTGTTTCCCCAGATATCCAAGTGCCTTCCTGACCTTGACTTCCAAAACTCACACGCTTCCTCTCAGCCTACAGCGTTCCTCCCTGATACATCGCCAACACAGTCCGCCTGCTGAAGGTTGAGACAGAAGGATGGATGGAAGGAAGCAAGCCCAACATTTCTATGTGCAGAAGTCTTCTGAATAAGACCGCCTCCCCCAGGTTTCCCTAGTGCACACACCCTCCCTTTAATCAGGCACACATGATGGAAACAGTGGGGTCTCCTCACCCCTGCCAGGCAGATCCCCTGGGAGATGTAAAAATTGACCAGAGTGTCTTATTTTTTTTTCTCTCAATACTACCCCAGCATTTCTCATAATATATGCCACAAGATAGTGTGTGTGTGTGTGTGTGTGTGTGTGTGTACACAAATTTCGTAAGGTTCGGTAAGTTTGAGAAGTGGTGGACTAAATAAAACTACACAGGTGTCTTTACTGTGGGACTTCTCGAAGCCTTTAATAAGCTACTACTTGGTATGGCAAATCTTTAAGAGCCAGCCATAATATATGGTCATCCGCGAACTCATTGTAACTGGCCACAGACCCTTCCTTACCAGAGCGCCTCTCAGGACTAGTGTTCTGTAGGATACATGCTGGGGCATGTTGTGTTCTGTGGGTCTTAGAGGCAGCATGTCAGAGTCACTTAAGGAGCTTGTGATTACCAGCCGTCTCCTAAAGATCTTCATACTGACAGTCTGGGCTAGAGTGTGAGAATCTACTTATTGTTTTTTCTTAAAGCTTTCCTGGTTATATTGATGATCCATAGCCCTTGGGTTCCCCTGCTGTAGACTCTTGATATTTAAGGCTTCAGAGATGCTATACCTCTGACCCTCCTGAGCCCTCCCCATGGAAGCTTCTACACTAAATCCCCTTGTAGGTAAATAACACATTCTTATACAATAGAGATGGCTGAAAACTTACCAGGAAAAACACCCAAAGCCTTTATGATTTGGGGGAAATTGCTGGCCTGTATCTATGACTTTAGAAACCACTTTGTAACATTGTAGCCATCCCCATCCAGCCACATTCAAGTCCACCTTTAGCTTTCTCCAGCTGTTCTCACTCATGCCATTTTGGGCTATTTCACATGTTTTCATATTTTGTTTCATTTGTCTACATCTCACATCCCTGCAGGGCCATATTTTGGGGGGATTTCATATACAGATGAACTAAGAGTAAGCACTCAACAACTGCAGAGAAACCAGAGGACAAAAGGGACTTTGCCCAGAATGAACAAAAAAGGGTTAAGGTTGACTACAGAATTAAAAAGCAAGTAGAGAGGCACGGTAAATCGGTCAATGTGGCAACATGAATGTGTACAATTTACCTGTACACAAAATTTATAGCATTTTAAATGGTAGGTAGGTCTCATATTCTGCCACCCTCTGCAGTTTTTCTTTGTTACTTCTTTGTTCAATTTTTAACTCCATGATATATGCATCACTAGTGGTTTAGGACTAGGGTGACTAAGGCGCCTGGGTGGCTCAGTTGGTTGAGTGTCCAACTCCAGCTCAGATCATGATCTCGCAGTCTGTGAGTTTGAGCCCCGTGTCAAGCTCTGTGCTGACAGCTCAGAGCCTGGAGTCTGCTTCAGATTCTGTGTCTCCCTCTCTCTCTCTCTGCCCCTTCCCCGCTCGTGCTCTCTCTCTCTCTCAAAAATAAATAAACATTGAAAAATTAAAAAACAAAAACAAAAAATGGAATAGGGTGACCAACTTGTCCCAATGTGCCTGGCACTTTTCTCGTTCTAGCACTGAAAATCAGCTGTAAGGGAAACCCCTCAATCCTGACAAGTCAGAGCAGTTGGTCCCTCTACTCAAAAGACAGAAAGAATTCCCTGATCAAATAAAACTGGGAATTGCTACATCACTTTTATCCACCTGAGTCACTGCCGCAGTAACAAACAAACTACCACAAACAGTGGCTTAAAGCAACACAAATTTATCATCTTCCACATCTAGAGATCAGAAATCTCTAAATAGGTTTTACAGGACTAAAAATCAGTGTATCAGCAGAGCTGCATTTTTTTTTTCCTAGAGGCTCGAGGGGAGATTCTGTTCCCTTTCCTTTTCCAGCCTCTAGAAGCCAGCCACATCCTCGGCTGGTGGCTCCCTCCTTCATCTTAAAAGCAAGTGATCACGTCACTCTGACCCTCTACTTCCATCGTCAAATCCCGTTCTCTGGCCCACTCTGTCCTGCCTCCCTCTTTCACTTTGAAAGACCCTTGTGATTATGGGCGCCTGGGTGGCTCAATCAGTTAATCGTCCGACTTCAGCTCAGGTCATGATCTAATGGTTCGTGGGTTCAAGCCCCACATTGGGCTCTGTGCTGACAGCTCAGAGCCTGGAGCCTGCTTCAGATTCTGTGTCTCCCTCTCTTTCTCTGCCCCTCCCCCACTTGTGCTCTGTCTGTCTCTCTCTCTCAAAAATAAACAAACACTTTTTACAAAGAAAAGACCCTTGTGATTATATCAGGCTCACTGGATGATCCAGTGTAATTTCTCCATCCCCAAATCCTTAACTTCATCACATCTGCACAGTCTCTCTTGCTGGGTAAGGTAACATATTCTCAGGTTCCAGGGACTGAGATGTGGACACCTTTGGCAGCTGGAGGGTCATTGTTCTGCCTACCACACCC
The DNA here is from genome assembly GCF_046562875.1 of Panthera onca. Classification (NCBI taxonomy): domain Eukaryota; kingdom Metazoa; phylum Chordata; class Mammalia; order Carnivora; family Felidae; genus Panthera; species Panthera onca. Next base: position 52,987,080 of record NC_138344.1, read on the forward strand.
AGTGTTCTCAGAGAGTTGAAAACACCTTCATGTGTTAAAGGAATATTGTTAAGTCTCACAGGAAAAGAACCTTTTAGCATTGCCTGACCCAGTCCTATCCACACTTACTTGATCAAGAAAGAAGCTCTTTACCCCCAAAGAGCACTTATCATCTCATGGAATGCAGCTGCTGTCACAGAAGGGGAGAATTCAATCTGGTTGTGCGTACCGCCGAGAGTCCAGAGACTTTCCATGTGATATGCAGATGAGGACAGTTTTGAGGAAATTGATTTATAGATCCAATTCCTCTTCCTCATTTCAGTACATACTCTTTTCTACACTTACCTGCCTGACAAACAACATGAGGTCAAGGCAGGGTGGACCTGTCTTCTTTCTGCTGTTTTCATCAGAGGCCACAGCCATTAAGAATCGTATCAGGACAGTATATTACCCTGGGTGCAAAACCTCCCTGGTCAGACACAGGGATGATGTGAAACTCTGGGGTTGGCGATGCCTCTTTGAAGCAAGACGCCATAACCTGCCCCCTACCCATCTCATTTGAAGCTGCATTTCCAATAAAAATTTTCCTTTTACATTTAGTATTTGTCAACATTTTAATATTTCATATTGTGTGCTAAAATGAAATAACTCACTCCAGAGGAAATGCTTTGAGGCTTGGAGATTTATGGTTACCAGAATCATCTTTTAATTTAAAATTTCAATTTGTATGCATCCTTTGACTGTAGAGAATTATGATGAATTGATCAAATAAAACACTTTCAAGCATAAAAACATATTAAGTTAAAGTTCTCTGGGTGTCATGGAAAAGAGATAGTTTCAAAGGGAAAAAAAGAACAATGTAACATTTCTAAAGAAGAGCTTGCTCCTGTCACTCTAAAATGTACAATAATGTCCTATCACTGCCAGTGTTTATGTTATGTTGGACATATTTAAAAGAATGATATAGCAGGCTAATTTTAAATATCACTCTTATATAGAAATCATGTCTATTAACAAATTATAACTATTTAAACTTAAGGTGAAAAATATGGCTGCCAAGTTAAATATGCAAGGAGGTATGTAGTTTTTCAAAACCCTTAAGGGAATATATGAGCAAAAACGGTGACAGCTACTGGTCTAGAGAAAAATGTTGGGAATGCTGGCAGGGGAAAGAGCAGTGTTTGGAATCAGGCTCGCAGAGGAGCCTTGGTTAAAATGCTAGCTTCACCCAACAGAGTTAAAACCATGAAGCGTCTGGCACAGAGCCAGCCAGTGCTCCCTTCCTGCCACCAGGACCTGCCAAGTGCCATCAGTGTGTGAGGCACTGGGCATACAGTAGGGCTTCGACACCCGTCCCTGCTCGCACAGAGCTCACATTCTGGTGGACATGCATGTATTTGATCTGCTGCTTCTGTGTGGGTACATGCTTGCTGCATTTCTTTTCTTTTCTTATTTTTAATGTTTATTTATTTTGAGAGGGGAGGAGGGGCAGAGAGAGAGAGAGAGAGAGAGAGAGAGAGAGAGAGAGAATCCCAAGCAGGCTCCAGGCTGCAAGCGCAGAGCCCGACTCAGGGCTCAGTCCCACACCCATGAGATCATAACCTGAGCCGAAATCAAGAGTCGGACACTGAACCAAGTGAGCCACCCAAGCGCCCAAGCTTGCTGCATTTCTAAAGAGTCTCTTACTACTCTTATTCTCAGGCAGCTTTTAGGAGCTGTATCTATAAAGAAATGACTCATTTTTTTATATTCTAGAAGAGGTCCTTCTAAATTCCATTGTTCCCTTCAGAATAATCACCTGAGGAGGCATACGCTTATTTTAGTGACAGGGCCACTACTCAAAAGTCTTTAAGCCTCTGCTGTGGGATTGACTTCAAAGCATACAGCACAATCTTCTGAACATTCTTAATACTTGTAAATGTTTGTCTTTGGGGGAGCGCCTGGGTGGCTTAGTCGGTTGAGTGCCTTGACTCTTGGTTTCAGCGCGGGTCATGATCTCATGGTCGTGGGATTGAGCCCCGAGTCGGGCTCCATGCTGAGTGTAGAGCCTGCTTGGTATTCTCTCTCTCCCTCTGCTCTTCCCACCCTCACAAAGTAAATAAATTTTAAAAACATATATTTGTCCTTGGAATACATATTGGTGTTTTGGGGAACAGGTTATTCACACAAAGGGTCTGGTGACCCTAGTAGGTGGTCAGACTAGGTAGGAATATTTTTTATGACAAACTCTAGGAGGGCATAAATCAGGCAGTCTGGGCTTTCTCTTGGTAAAGAATAGTCAAGAGATGCTGTTTGTTCTCTTTGTACCTAGACTGAAGGCAAAAGCCCACCCACATCAGGGTCACTTGACTGTGAAGTTGCTTGAAGACTACAGTTTCAAACTTTCGGGAGAGAGCTTCCTGAGTTGTAGGAAGCCCATGGTACCTACTACCTTACTGATGATGATCCTGCCACAGCAACCCCACTCCAGGCCATGACCCTCGGGGCCCGCATCTAGAAGCCTGAGAGCAGACGTAGCTGTCTTGGAAGGACCCAGGACCGAGGGAGCAAGGCCGGGCCAGTTGTGAGGGGGCCATGTGGGTGCAGGAAGTGCACACAAGCCTTGTCTGAATTGTGTTGGAGTGTTTATTGAGTGTCTGTGAGACCTGAGCATTAATCACAGGTATTAATCACTGTCCACTGAGAAAACGAGTCCAGGGTGGGCAGAGGGTGTAGAATATGAGATGGGGCGGACAGGCAAAGATTTCAGAACATGGCATGTGTGGCCATCTGTCTGTCCGCTCTGCCTATCATATCTGTCACTTACATGTGGCCACAGAGTGCTGGATAAAATCTCTCTGGATCCTATAAGGGTCCTCAATTCTCAAAGGAAAACTGTTTTTTTAACTATAAATTTGCACTGTATTTTACTGCTTCCTTATTCTTCTGCAGTGTTTCTCTGTATTTTACTTAGCAGACACCATTTCATCCCTGTGCCCAGAACTGAACTAGGTGCTGTGGGAGACACTGTCTCAGTCCTTAGGCAACTTGAATCTCCTTGGGAAGACAGGCATACATACTGTAGAGTAATGGCCAGCGGGTTTCAAACATCAGCTCTAGCTAATAGGTGACTTCATGGAGTATTTTATCAAATCTAAGACACTGTCAATTGTAAGATGTTGTTTTATGTGCCCTTAAGAAAGAAAAATATGCTGCCAATTAAATTGTGAATGACTGCTTTCTTTTTATTCAGCAATTTTATACTTCTTGAAAGATTCTTTTTGGACTTGCTTAGACATAGTGTTATTTTTAACATATATTACTCTTGTTCACTCATGAAGTAGAACATAAGAGAGAAATAAATTGGCTTTGGTTTTTCTAAGCTGCTTCACATTCAGGGTACTGCTCACCTGAAGTATCTTTGACCTGCTGTGGTCAGTGCATGTGTTTCTCACGCAGCGCCCTTCTGTTCCCTATGCCAACAGAGAGCGTTGGAGAGGCAATATTCCTTCAAGTACTCTTGACTTCTCCCAAATCTCTGGCTCCTACTGTGCAAATTGATGCGCATATAATGACAACCACAGCACAAGTGCCACCTGGCAACAGTGACTGTAAGACACATACCAATTTCCAAGATACTGAACATGAAAAAAATACACCATAGACTCAAAAGATAGATTCTGAGACTCAGTCAAAAAGACTGCCATGATCAACTGCCCATGTCTTCCCTGGGAATGGTGTTGGCATCGGTGCTACATTCTTGTCATTAAACAGTAATTTGCACAACTGGTTAGTTCTCTGTGAGCTAATGGGTCAGGAAGGCGTTATGCATGAAGTAGGTCTAAAAAGGTGCGATTTCGGGTGCCTGGGTGGCTCAGTCAGTTAAGAGTCCAACTTCAGCTCAGGTCCTGATCTCATGGTCCATGAGTTCAAGCCCCACGTCGGGCTCTGTGCTGACAACTCAGAGCCTGGAGCCTGCTTCAGATTCTGGGTCTCCCTCGCTCTCTGCCCCTCCCCCACTCACACTCTGTTTCTCTCACTCTCAAAAATGAATATTTAAAAAAAAATTTTTTTAATGTGCTATTTGGCCTGGACAAAAGGAAACCACTTCCAGAGAGGGAAGAGTGCAAGACAGAAGGTTCAAGAGGGAAAATAAGCATGTCATGTGGAGAGGACGGTGGAGGGATCCCAGGCTTTGGTGGGGTTTGGTTAGGGAGTTGTGGGGTATAAAAGGCATGAGTCTTTGCCCTAGGAACATATTCGTGTGTTTCACTTGTAGAAGACACTAATGGTTCTCATATTTCTATAACTTTTCTTTCTTTCCTTACTATAGGTCCTGATGTTTTTAGTTCAAAGAGCCTTGCCCTTCAAGCTCAGAAGAAGATCCTGAGCAAAATAGCCAGCAAAACTATGGCAAACATGTTGATCGATGACACCAGCAGTGAGATCTTTGATGAGCTCTACAAAGTCACTAAAGAGCACACCCACAGCAAGAAGGAAGCCCACAAGATCATGAAAGACTTGATCAAGGTGGCAATCAAAATTGGAATCCTCTACCGGCACAACCAGTTCAGCCAGGAGGAGGTTGTTATCGTGGAGAAGCTCAGGAAGAAGCTGAACCAGACAGCCATGACGATCGTCAGCTTCTATGAGGTGGAGTACACCTTTGATAGGAACGTGCTCTCCAAGCTTCTGCATGAGTGCAAGGACCTGGTGCATGAACTGGTGCAGCGACACCTGACACCCAGGACCCATGGGCGCATCAACCACGTCTTCAACCACTTTGCTGACGTGGAGTTCCTCTCTACCCTTTATAGTCTGGATGGAGACTGTAGGCCCAACCTCAAGAGAATTTGTGAAGGAATCAATAAATTGCTAGATGAGAAAGTCCTCTGAATGCCTTCTCTCCTCCTGGACTTTGCTGAGTTCCAGTTCTAGTACCCAATGTGGTCCAGGTTAGAAAAAAGAAACCCGGAAACCCTTGTCGAAGATGCCCATTTTCTGTCCTATTCGCCCATCTGATATTGATGCCAGATTGCACTCAGGTGTGTTTATCCCCTGAGCTCACTGACGAGGTCTGTTCTTCAAATCACCTTGGTTCGCCAGCCCAAAGGACATTTCATTTGTTCTAGGCAGAAGGCTGCTATGCTCCTCAAGGTGAGCTCAGTGCATCTTGGTGGAGTGGAAGGAGCCCTGGACCAGGAGTTGGAGGACGTGGATTTGGTTCCCAGCTTCACCAGTACAACCATCCTTGGGATCCTGGAACCACAATGCCCTCCTGCCTACCTCCCAGGACTGCTGTGAGGTTCAAATGAGACAATATATGTTCCCGCTTTTAAAAACTCTAACGTAAGCTCTTATTATTTTCTCTCTGGAGTGTGAGAGGGATCAACCTGGATCTAGACTACTAAGCAGAAGAGAAGAAAAGAATAATGGTATCTAGTGGGCCGGGTTTACAGTCTGTCTCTAGATGTGCTGTTTCAAACACAGATGAATACACAGGTGTGAAGAAGTGTAGCTGCAAATTGGAAAAATGTTTTCCAAGAGTTGTGTTTTTTAGGTCTTAGATGTAGGTTTATGATCCTGCAGAGGGAATCTTTCCAGCAGGGTGGGGGTATGGAGAGTTTCTCACTCATAATGCAGGAGGAGGGAAGTGTGCTCCCTGTGGGAGAGGCCTCTCCCTCCCAGGGGCCACCGTGAGGTGTGGGAGGGTTTATCCCAGCAGCACAGGAGAGCTGGGCAGCACGAACCCCTATCCATCTCTCTTGGCCTTTCACAGACACATTGTGCTATTTTCTTTGGTTCGTTAATAAATTGAAACCCTTCAAACAAGAGGTTTTGGAGTTGTGATTCAAAAATAAAATACTTTGGAATTAGATACAGTGTTAAGAATAATGGGATTGAGGGGCACCTGGGTGGCTCAGTCAGTTAAGTGTCGGACTCTTGATTTTGGCTCAGGTCATGATCCCAGGGTGCTGGGATTGTGCTCCATGTTGGGCTCCATGCTGGGCGTGCAGCCTGCTAAAGATTCTCTCTCTGCCCCTCCCCTGTGTGCACTCACTCACATACTTGCACACATTCCCTCTCTCTCTCTCTTTAAAAAGAAGAAGAATGGGATTTAAAGGCAGACAACGAAGAGCAAGAACTCTGCACTCAGACCCTAAGGGGCAGTGTGGGAGGCAGGAAGGGTGAGGGTGCAGGCAGCCGCTCATGGACATGTGACCAACCACCTTCTCTGAGCATCTCCCAGCCTCACTTTCACACTGTGGCTTCTGACATTTTCATCAATTCTTAACAAATCTCAGGACAGTGTATTTACTGCCTTCTCATGTTGTCTTCAGGACACCACTTTAGGAGACTTGGTCTTCCTGCATCACCTCCCATGCTGCTCTGCTTCTTATACCTGATGATATTATAAAAAGACATTAGCTCAGCCCATGGCTCATCCCATCCAGAGATGGTTTGAGGATGTGAAATGGCATCCTGTGAACCTACAGTGGCCATTCAGCCTCAACTGGCTCCTGTGTCAACATCAGTGCAAACCATCAGTTAAGTTCTTCAGCTACTCAAAATTAGCTCATAGGAAGGGTGTTTAGTAGGGAAAAGGGAACAGTTAAGCCAGCCCCCAGCCCCTCCTCACAGACCTGAGGACTGAACGATGATGCCCTGTGCACATGCGGGCTGGGGAGGTCGTTGGCCATTCTGGCAATGGAAGCCACCAGTGGCAGGATCCTTCCTTCCCACCTACCCACTAGGCAGCAAGCAGCCCAGTGATAGCTGAATTTTCACATGCAGAGTCTTCAATGCCTGCCTTGGTGCACTAGTCTGATTAAGGACTGCTTTCTAGTTTGAGGGATGGCTCCAGAAGCAAGTTCTCTTTTCACTAAGTAGGTGGACCCGCCCAGAGAATTCAGACCCACAAGGAATGCATGGAACTATCTTCTGTTCATCTGAGACACAGCAGGGAAGAAGGCAGGATCAGGTTCTCCTCACTTGGCCGGTCATTAGCACACATTAGTTTCTGACAGTCCACGAGTCCCTAAGGAAACCGGGTCCTCCTTGTTCTCATCACAGAAGGATCAGCACTTCCACCAGCACGTCTCAGCAAGGTGCAAAAGCAGAGTGTAGACCAAAACATGTTCTACTGACCTAAACCTCCCCACTGAGGCAGCCAAGGGGCTCTCTACTGCATGACCAGCTGGGTGTATCTCAAAGTTATCAACAGTAGCACAGCAGGGAGGCGGGGGGCTGGGCTACCCAGGCAAAAGTAACCCACAGGCCTCTAAAAATAGCCAAAACCAATCCCATGTGTACATTTTAAATATACCACTGGTATATAAACTCAAGTGATTCTCGAGTTTCATCAACCAGCTGAAGGCTTACAAATTTCAGATACTTTACATAACAATCTAGTGACCAAAAAAAGAATCGCATTATTAGTTTATCCTGAGGACTCTACTCACATCACTCTGTGGCCCTGAAAGGCTGTTTTGGCTGAAAAGAAAATACGAAGGAGACCAGCAGATGCTAGATGCTTTCAAAAACAAGACCCTGCACATGTGCATTTGTGCTCAGAACTCTATAAAAATTGCAATAATGAGAACCCACAAAGGCAAAGTGAGGATATCTACATTTAGGTGGCAACGAAAAGAAAAAGGATTTCAAGAGAAGCAATAATATAAAATCACTCAATTGATCAAGCCCCACACGAAGTTCAGAGAGCAAAGCCTGGCTCAGCAAATGAAGGGCAGAGACAGCACTCATTCTTTAAGAGGGGAGGGGCGCAGGAGCAGCCTGTCTCAGTTATCTGGAAACATCGCTAGGTCTTCAGCCATCTGTGAGCACTCAGCTCTGTCCCCTGGGAGGACGGCAGACTTACGCTGAAATCCCCAGCCCGAGCCTGGTTACGTGTCCCTCCTCATGCATCTGAGCCCTGCAGAAACACATTTCCTGCCGGCTGCGCCTGCCGTGTGTCTGTGTTGCCCTTCCTCCCTGTGTTTGCATCTGTGAGTCTTGACACCCTCAGCAACTCCAGGTCTCTGCTCAGTGACAAATCAAAATGAAAAGACTTCTCCATCTGTGCTTCTCCTCCGAACTCCCATCTCCCCCATCTGTACATTTTTCAGAAGCAGATCAGTACATTTGCTGGCTACTCAATGAACTTCTTACATCCATTTACATTTTAAAAAGAGAGAGCACAAATCAGGCCTGCATGCCCTCTGCCCATTATCTTTGGGTTTTGTTTTTTTTTTTTTTTTAATTCAACATGGTCTCAGGTGTCAAGAGCAAAACTGATCGGTGAAAATTCTAGATCAGCCAGCTTTGGCTGTGAAGACATTGCATTAGCAGGAGCTGTCCGTCAATGGACTGGGATGTTGACAGCAGAGTCATAAATCAGATGGCCTTGAAGGAGAGGGTCCCCAAGACCCTCCCAACTCAGAATTGTGTGGCCACTTTCCCTTGTTTAGTCTGACTGTACTGTGGGGGCCACCAACCAGGCCCACCCCCTGCTCATTCTTAGAGGGAGGTCTTTTTTGTTAGGGGGAAGACTCTTCTACAACCCTGTTCCCCAAAATGGCATCTAGGAATCACTGAGAGTTCTGGTTTTGGGGGGGGGGGGGTTGGGGGCGGGAAGGAGGATTGGTAGCCAGGGAGAGAGAAGAACTCTCCCATGAGTTCTAAAGGGAGTTTGGGATTTCTGTTTCATTCTGATGACTTTATTTTTGAGAGAGACAGAGACAGAATGTGAGCAGGGGAGGGCAGAGAGAAAGGGAGACAGAATCCAGAGCAGGTTCCAGGCTCTGAGCTGTCAGCACAGAGCCCCAGGCGGGGCTCGAACTCACAAACTGCAATATGATGACCTGAGCCGAAGTCAGATGCTTAACCAACTGAGCCACTCAGGTGCCCCTTCATTCTGACGACTTAAAAAAAAAAAAAAAAAAAAATCAAAATCGATCTAAGTACCTTCTGAATCTTGTGGGTGACGCCACCTAACCTCAGGGTCTGAGATTTCCTGTATTTACACTTTCATGCTGAATGATCAACTCAAGCGAAATAATCTAACTGAATGTATTTCTTTTTTATTTTTTTAAATATTTATTTATTTTTAAGAGAGAGAGCGCGAGTGGGGGAGGAACAGAGAGAGGGGGGCAGAGGATCTAAAGCAGGCTCTGTGTTGACAGCAGAGAGCCCGACGCGGGGCTCAAACTCACAAACTGCGAGATCATGATCTGAGCCAAAATCGCACGCTTAACTGACTGAGCCACCCTGGCGCCCCTAACTGAATATATTTCTGCAACTAGGTGGATCTGTAAGTCTTCAGGGTCCATGGGTTCTCAATTTTGAGAATTGTTAGACAACATGTGAGAGTGTAGGCTTGCAGAGAACGAATGTCCCATTGCCCTTGATGGTGACTCACAACAGGTGCGGGATGAGCCAGTGTCTGGGGGACACACAGGCCTGCTGCAGAAAGAGGCGGACTCCCACATGCCCTGCCTGCCCTTTGGAACTGGCCAGCACAGTCTACCACACATAAACCAAAGAATTGACCAGCCCATCCTGGCAATCCTAATAATGAAACTCAGATGTACAAGAGAGGCCATCACTAGACACACCAGGCACTGCTCCTTCCAAGGAAGGGAACAGAGGGAAAGCCTTGCAGAGAAGAGAAGTCACTTGTGCCCACTCACACGCTATCTCAGTTCCAGATTACTAGACTGCAGAATCCCAGGCATCAAGAGTATCTGTGGTTCTGGGATCCCAGGAGCTAATTCCTTGGCTGAGCTTAAGAACAAGGCACATGGCACTCAGGTACTGGTGGCATCGAATGCCTCCCCACCCAGAAGGAGGAAGAACCAGCCAGAGTAAGCATTCTCTCACACTCCACCCCAGCAAGCCCCTCGGTGCTATCATTTGCCTTCCTTGTCCTTCCTTTGCAGAGCTGGGGCAGGTCTCTACAGAGCAAGGTCCCGGCCACCCACCCAGGCAGCCAGAGTTTGGGCAGCCGGGCCCCCCAGGCCGTGGTATAAAGCTCCTCCTTGCCGACTGCCAAAGCCCTTCTGGACCAGTTCCTAGGACAAGAGAGTCTGGGGTTTGGCTCCCAAGAAGAGGCTGGATGGACGCCAGAGGTTGGCACAGAGCAAATGCTGGACGCTTGCCGGGGAGCGGCAATTCGTTATGTTGTGGAGGGAGAAAAGCATCTTCCAGGCTCTTTTGGGAGGAGCCTGTGGGCTGGTCCCCTCTGTGTGACTGGGATCCTTCCACCTCCTGGAGCTGCGTTTCCCTGAGGAGAGGGTCTTACTGAAGGAAGTGGTGGGATGGGGCTGCCCCCACTTTGTGGTTCAGAAACAACTACAACTCGATTTTAGAACTAGATGGTGGGTTTGGTTTTGGGGAGACAGGTATTTTGGGGGTTTTCTGTGGCTTTCATAGTGCAAAGCGCAGAATATGGGATAAGCCATGAGTCAGAAGGCTTAGTCTCAGTTCACAAGCTTACTTGGTAACTTCCTTGCACTTCACTTCTCTCGGGCCGTAAATGCAGACAGAGTTGCACAAGATCTCCAAGAATCAAGGGGCACCCGGGTGACTCAGTTGGTTAAGCGTCCGACTTCAGCTCGGGTCATGATCTCACGGTTCGTGGGTTCGAGCCCCGTGTTGGGCTCTGTGCTGACAGCTCAGAGCCTGGAGCCTGTTTTGGATTCTGTGTCTCCCTCTCTCTGACCGTCCCCCGTTCATGCTCTCTGTCTCAAAAATAAATAAACGTTAAAAAAATAAAATAAAATAAAATCTCCAAGAATCCTTCTAGTGCCATAGTTCTGTGTTCTGAGCATCACAGGAGAGAAACTGGGTATTTTATCCTTGTAGGGTTCTTAGAAGGGAGACTATTCACTAGTTAAATGACTGAGAAATAACTCCTTGATGATCCCCTTCAGGACTTTTGATCATACATCTAAGTTCATGATTTCAGAGGGAAAAGTTTTAGGCTAGAAAATGCAGGGTAAAAGGAAGACTCTGTAAGGAACAGAGAACAGAACCATGTGGGCCTGGGTAGAAAGCCAGTCAGTCACCAGCTTAGCTAAAGCCCACTGGGATGCAATGTCAGGACCAACCCTCTTCTGAGACACACATTGCAAATTGAGATGTGTCAGACTCAGCAATGTATCTCTGTAGAGATAACAGGGTAATAAGCAAAGTTGTGAATAAGGCATTACTGATTTGAGTCAAATATCATAGGAAATTATCAGTATATTAAATTAAGATTAAAATCAGTATTTTAATTTTAAAGTATATCAGTAAAGCCATTCCCCAACAAATGAGACTCTGGAGTTCTCAGACCTTTTTTCCCTCCATTTATGTGGGAAACACATTGTGTCACTGAAATAACACTATCTTTATTTGTATATACAAATAGCATTCTTTGAAACATCTTGAACATGTGGCTTTAGAGAGTATATTTCATGCACCACAGTGTAACAAACTTCTTCTTTAGACAGCTTCATTGAGATATATTTCATAAAACATACTATTCACCCATTCAGAGTGCACAATTTGTGGATTGGGGCATATTCACAGATATGTACAACCATACCCACACTCAGTCTTAGAACATTTTCACCCCCTCAGAAAGAAACCTGGTGCTCTTTAGCTATTACCTCCCTCTCCTACTCAGGCCTTACTAGCAATATAAAAGTTGCACTTCCCCTGCCCAAATATCACAATAACGATTTCTCAATTGCACTACAGTCATAGAGTCAGAGCAAGCACATCCCAATGGCATCATGACTAAGACTCATGCTGAACCAGGTTGTTCCTCAATCATCATGGGTGTTGCTCCCGTTAGAACAAGCCTCAGCAGCCTTTTGACGGGTGGCCTCTGTGGGGAGGTGGGTCTGGCTAAGCGTGAGGATGGCAGGCAGACTGTGAGAGACACTTGAAGTTGGCAGCTCCCTCATCATTTTGCTGCTCCATCACTGGACACAGAGGCAGTGGCCATGTGCTGGGGTGCCACAGAAGGAGCTCAGGTATCATGTGGGACAGAGGGCCTTGAAGTGTAGACCATGAACTATCTGCATCAGAATTCCCAAGGACAGGAAATGGTTCCTTTAAAAATGCACAGTCCTGGGATCCACCCCACCACCTCCCCCAAACTACCGGAGCCAGATCTCTGGAGATGGGACTTGGGAATCTGCATGATGAACAAACTCCCTGGTGATTTTTAGACACATAAAGTTTGCTGACCCCAGTGTAAAGAGCTCGACTTGAAATCCATTCCATCTCTATGCTTCTCAGAGGATGTAATTGTTTTTACCTCCCGCCTCTTCTGGCTTTGAAACTGAGTCCATCACATTCTCCCTTTGTGTCCGTGAGTCCCCCCTGATACTTGCTGTTCTTCTCACATATTCCATCACCCTGGGGCTATCACAAGGCCTGTCCTCACCAGCTGCCCGAAGGACAGCTGTCTTCACTGCAGCGGACACCGTCCGTTATCTCCAGTGCTGAGAGCCATGGGAACCATGGGGAAGGTGGCATGAGATGGCCATGCTGTCCTGGCCATGCCGTGAGTTTCACATTTGCCATGTTTTTTCTACTCCTCATCTCTCAATTAATGAAGTACCTTCTAAGGTGGCTGTCTGAAAATTTCCTCCTAAGGAAAATGACCTGGGATGCTAGTCTGGAAATAGAATTTCCAGAATTATATTTGGTCCAGTTGCTTCAGGAAGAATAAGAGTCCCTCAGGGGCATGTTAAAGATGCATCCTCTGCTAGGCCCCTCTTCAGCCTCTTTTCTTTCTGAGGCCCCCTCTCCAGCAATGTAGGATGGCCTGGAAACACCATTGAGGGGCAGGACTACTCCTGGAACCAGGACCTAAAGAAGACCTGCCTTTCTTTCAGCTAGTGGAGAAATAAATGATCTTAAAGTCAAACATGGGCTCAGACCAGCCATGCGTGGGACTCCCCAAGGAAGGAATAAAGGAGCCAGGGCACACAGAGACACAGGGAAGAGGCTCCCAGCCACATGGGGGTTTGGTCCCACGTGATTGCAAGCTGATCAGGGCTACCCAACCCCTTCAGTGTTCTCTATCCAGGTTCTCTTGCACCAAAGGGGAGCTGGCTTTTTGCCAGAGGAAGAAAGATGGAGCCTACAGCCAATGAAACAAAAAAGGAATGAAGGGTCTCCAGCTGTGTTGTGGGGGTGGCACTGACAGGCCTCCCCAAAGATCCACATACCCCACACTCTGGGGCCACTAGCACAGGGCAGGACTAAGGTGCTGGTGTACCAGGCACTTCCTAGCTGGGGTTGAGTAAGGCCCTACAAAAGCGAGGGCTCACCCCAGACTTCTTGCCTCTGATCTGACAATGGCAACTCATTTTTGGAGAGACCAAACCAGATGTTGGTTCAGATTATGAGGCCATACCCTGATTATTCCCCAAATTCAATTAATGAAACTGATTTCATTGAAATCAATGGGCTGCTTCCCTCCATCTTACATAGATGGAGACCCCTTCCCTCATCATTATCTGTCAGGGGCAGAGAATTCAAAGTATGTTTCCCTCTTGCTTCTCCACACCATGGCAGCCAAATTCACTTTTTTCCCTCAATGTTTTTACTGTTATAAAATACACATAAAATTTACCATCTTTACCATTTTTAAGTGTACAGCTCAGTGATATTAAGTATATTCACATTGTTGTACAACCATCACCCCAATCCATCTACAGAACACTTTTCACCTTGTAAAGCTGAAACTTTATACCCATTAAACAATAGCTCCCCATTCCCCCTCTCCCGGTCCTTGGCAAGCACCATTCTACTTTCTGTCTCTTTGATGTTGACTAAGTATCTCAAATAAATGGAATCACATAGTATTTGTTTTTTTGTGACTTCTTTCAGTTAGCATAGTGTCCTCAAGATGTATCCATGTTGTAGCATGTATTAGAATTTTCTCCCCTTTTAAGGCTGAATAATATTCCATCGTATATCTATATACCACATTTTGCTTATCTGTTCATTCATCCATGGACACTTGGTTGCTTCCACATTTTAGCTATTGTGAATAATATTGTGAACATGGGTACAAATACCTCTTTGAGACCTGCTTTCAATTATTTCGGATTTACACCCAAAAGTGGAATTGCTGGATCTTATGGTAATTCTATTTTTTATTTTTTGAAGAACTACTATTCTGTTTTCCACAGCCGCTGTACCATTTTACATGCCCACCAACAGTGCACAAGGGTTACAGTTTCTCCATATCCTCACTAACATTTGTTATTTTCAGGGGGTGGGGGGCGCAGGTATTGACAGTAGCCATTTTAATGGGTGTGAGATGGTTTTGACTTGCATTTTCTTTCCTTTAATTTTTTTAAATGTTTATTTATTTTTGAAAGAGAGACAGAGCATGGGCAGAGGAGGAACAGAGAGAGAGAGAGAGAGAGACAGAATCTGAAGCAGGCTCCAGGCTCTGAGCTGTCAGCACAGACCCCGATGCAGGGCTCGAACTCATGAACTGTGAGATCATGACCTGAAGTTGGACACTCAACCAACTGAGCCACCCAGGTGCCCCTTGCCTGCATTTTCTTAGTGATTAGTGATGAGCATCTTTCATGTGCTTATTGGCCATTTGTTTATCTTTGAAGAAATGTCTATTCAAGCCCTTTGCACATTTTTGAACTGGGTTGACTTTGCTATTGTTGTTTTTAGGAATTCTTTCCATATTCTGGGTATTAATCTCTTATCAAATGATTTGCGATTATTTTTCTCCCAGTCTGTGGGTTGCCTTTTTACCCTGTTGACAGTGTTTCTGATGCACAATTTTTTTTGTAATTTTCATGGAATCTAGTTGTCTATTTCTTCTTTTGTTGCCTATGCCTTTGATGTCATATACCATGCATCATTGCCAAATCCAATGTCTTGGAAGTTTTTGCCCTATGTTTCTTCCAAGAATTTTATAGTTTTAGGTCTTACATTTAGGTCTTTTAACCATTTTGAGTTCATTTTATTAGCACTTTATTGTAGTCTTTTTTCAGTCTTTCACCTCGTTAATTCCTATTCTTTTTTGATGCTACTGTAAACAGAGTTGTTTCCATAACTTCCTTTTCAGATTGTTCATTGTTAGAGTACAGAAATGCAACTATGATTTCACCCACATGTAGAATTTAAGAAACAAACAGATGAACATAGGGGAAGGAAAAAAAAAAGAGTGAGACAAACCATAAAGATACTTTTTTTTCTTTTATGTTTGTTTGTTTGTTTATTGAGAGAGAGAGAGAGAGAGCACGAGCAGGAGAAGGGCAAAGACAGAGGGGGAGAAAGAGAGAGAATCCCAAGCAGGTTCCGCCCTGTCAGCACAGAGCCGAGTGTGGGGCTCAAATTCATGAACCATGAGATCATGACCTAAGCAGAAACGAAGGGATGCTTAACTGACTGAGCCACTCAGGTTCCCCAAGATACTCTTAAGTATAGAGAGCAAACTGAGTTTGATGAAGTTGCTGGAGGGGAGGTGGGTGGGGATGGGTTAAATAGGTGATGGGTATTAAAGAGGGCACTTGTTATGACGAGCACTGGGTGTTATATGTAAGCGATGAATCTACCTGATTCTACCTGAAACCAATTTTGGCCATATATATTAACTAACTAGAATTTAAACTAAAAACTTGAAATCAAAAGGAGAAGAGAAGAGAAGAGAAGAGAAGAGAAGAGAAGAGAAGAGAAGAGAAGAGAAAAAGAAAAGAAAAGAAAAAGAAAAAGGAAGAAGAAAAGGCAACTGACTTTTGTGTGTTGACTTTGTATCCAGCTACTTTGCTGAATTCATCTATAAGTTCTAACAGGTGTTTTGTTTTGTTTTTTGTTTGTATGTGTTTTGTAGAATCTTTAGAGTAGCCGCTATTCTACTAAGAGCTGAAATTAACAAAAATTAACCATCCAAACCTTCCCCTGGAATTGCAAGCTGGGCTTATTCAATAGACTCCAGGATTCTAAAATAGATCAGATTCTTCCAGCTCAATTGTTGTCTAGCTGGGGAGATGGTTTGCTGGTGCTTCCTGCTCCACCACCTTCCCAGCATCCTCAATGGCACATTCACTCTTGGGTCTCCTGCTTATTCACCCCGTGCCCTATCATGCCTATATATGTATGACCTCCAGCTCTCAGGCTTCACCACCTGCATAGATGTTAAGACCACTGATGAGGCTGTGAATTCTGCTGAGCAATGAATCTCCTGGATAAATCAGTCCAGGACAACCAAAGACCCTGCTCTTCCAAACTAACTTCTCTTCCTCCTCATCTTTTTGCAATCAGGAATCTTTTCACTCTTTTTTTTTTTTTTTTTTTTTTTTAAGAGAGAAAGAGAGAGCGTGGAGGAGGCGCAGAGGGAGAGAGAATCTTAAGCAGGCTCCATGCTCGGTACAGAGCCCAACACAGGGCTCTGTCTCACCACCGTGAGATCATGACCTGACCTGAAATCAAGAGTCAGTCACTCAACCAACTCAGCCACCCAGGTGCCCCACATTTTCACATTTTTGCACAACTTTCTATCAATGTGATCAAAATCCCAAGAAAAGGAGAGGGATCTTCATGCTGTACGTATATGTATACCCATGTGGGGGACACAAGCACCTTCTTTTCAAATTCCCAAAACCACAGAAAAAAACACTTTTTTTTCAAAGTCCAATCCAGTTGACAAATGTCCCAAAACTCTCTAAGCCACAAACAACAAGAACATTTGAAAGATTCTTGGTAGATGCTGAGCTTTCCAAGAGCCTGAACAAGGAAAACCACCCGTGAACACACGTGCTTGGTGCTTCTGAGGCTGGAGCAGGTCTTCTGCCCATTACCAGTTGGGAGAAGAATGGTGACATTTCACTTCCCACCCTTCATCCCGTTGCCTCTTGCCCTGAACGATACGGGTCTCATTGGTGGACTAATTATTGCCAGATTGATGTGAGGGGAGACTGCAGTTTGACTGGACTGCTGAAACTGGGCCTTTGTAGGGAATGGCTTCCTCCTAACTCCCCTCCCCCACATCATAAATGCCAGGAAGAAAAGACCCACAGGGGAGTGGGTGACCCTCACGGTCGTGGCTGGCCAATTCCTCACTTGCCTGCAAGTTCCCAGAGGAAATGCAAACAAATCAGACCACACTTGGCTGCTGGCCAATGAATCTTTGAACTTCTTCAATAAAGTCTTTAAAACTTTGGTTCTGACCCAAATCTTTTGCTGCAACATAAAAACTGCTAGGCCTCAAGTCTCTCTGTTTAGGGAAACAGTGTGTCTGTGGCATTTGAATAAGGGTGTTTATCTCAGAGATGCTTCCTTGAGTTCCACCAGGTTCTGTAGAAAGCTCACTGTGCCTCACTTTTCTTCAAACCTTCCTGAATATTTGGTGTGTTTCCCTCTACCCCTTACCTGTTGGGTGTGTTTACTTGTGACTATTCCTAATTCCATCCTCTTTCTGTGTAACCTCCAGTTGTGCTTTGTAAAAGGGCCCAGACATTGCTGAATTTCCACTGAAACCCAGACAAGAGAAAAACTCTCCAGCAGGAGGCATTTAAACGGTAGCTGGAGGCATTTAAACGGTATTGATTGAAAAAAATACATAAAAAATAAAAAAATAAACAAACGGTATTGATTGGCCACCTGGTATTCACTATCCAAAGTGGTCCTGGAACTACACTATTACAAAAAAAAAAAATAAAGAAATTTAAAGAATTGGTGAGATATGCAATGCACTGTGTTTCTTTTATGCCAAAGTGTATATTAGATTGTTTTTTCAACCCCCCTAGTTGCTGCTTACTTCTGCAGCAGATAATATGGCAGATACCCGCCCTCCAAAGCCAAATCTCCTGCCCTTATAAACAGAAGCCACAGGAGGAGGGAGAACCAAGTTTTCCAGACCTAGGCATTCCTCTTAGCCCATGTGTTCTCCAAATCAATACCCTTACTACATCCACTTCCATACCTTCCTGGAAATAAAATGGAGTCCACTTGGAGCCTTTGACAGGAAGTCTGGAAGAAAGGAGCTGCCAGCAAACCACAAAGCAGTGATGTTTTAACTTCTATCCCCAATCTACCTACACAACATGGACATTCAAACAGCAGCCAAACGCTCCCTAGTGTGTCCTGAACTAGGCTTGAACCTCCTCAGCCTGAAATCTGCCTGCACCAAACCTGTAGAATATCCGGGAATCAACAGTTTCAAGTTCCCCCAGAGCATCTCAAGTAGCTGGGAAAGGAGAGCAGGAGAGAATTCCAGACTCAAGGAAGGAAAAATACACAGATCATATGTTTTCAGAAAATTGGAGTGATCAGTAATTGTTAACCCATTTCCATAATCCATATAATTAAGGTGCTCTTAATTAACACCTTCACTGAGTCAGGCCCAAACTGTTAATTTTCACCTGAATAACTTTTAGTGACAATTGATGGAAATCAACTCCATTTTAGAATTAATTTTCTCTTAAGGCACACTTCCAGATGTGTCACAGGGCATTAAGTGTTGTAAAATAGTGTTTTCTGTTACTTTAAGAACTATTTTTTCTGTTTATTTATTTAAGAGATGGAGGGGCAGAGAGACAGGGAGAGAGAGAACCCAAGCAGAGTCCACACTGCCAGCGCATAGCCTGATGCAGGGCTCAAACCCATGAACCGTGAGATCATGACCTGAGCCAAAATCAAGAGTCAGACGCTTAACCAACTGAGCCACCCAGGGGCCCCTTTGTTATTCTTAAAGTGTCAGTATAAGTTTATACATACATAAGTGTGCTGCGTCTAGTATTTCAGGACAGCACCAAATCATTTATGATGAGGTACAGCATTAACCAGAGAAAAAGAGGCTCTAAAGAAAGAGGCTTGCTTCCCTAGTAGGCATCCTTCCTTTTTGGACTGGTGGCAACATACATCATCTCCTCCCCACCAAACAGGCTTACTTCAGCCACCCATAAAACAATTTCATATTCTTTCATAATATTTGTGGATTAAATGTGATACTTGGCCTCGTTTTGTTCAATTTTCATGTTCTTCTTACCGTTATATTTATATATTTACATGGAAACTTCTAAAATTGGCCAGAGCTCTGTTGGAGCAAATTCTGAGAGCAGATGAAATAACATATTCATAGATTATTTATGATGGTGTAACTTTCTAAAGTGCTATGAAATCAACTCATATGAAGATAATATTGCTAGTGCTGGTATTTATGGCAGTCATAAAAGAACGTGTTGGATGCCTATTTTGGGTAATGGCAGCTTTTAGGGCTTTAGAAGAGTCCCTCACTGTAGTCATTTTGTTTAACATTATTCTTCCCTCTGGGGAATTTCTGGATGGCTGTTTAAGAGGAGGCTGACCCTGGACGGAGGCCGCCAGGGCTACATATATAAGGGGGTGCAGTCACTGTCACTTGCCCGGGTAAACAGTGGTTTCTTAGGTTGTCACATGTCCCATCCTGGGCTGCCTTGACTCTCACACATTGCTGGTGGGAATGTAAAATGGTGAGACCACTGTGGGAAACAGTGTGGTAGTTTCTCAAAAAGTTCAACATGGAGTCACCACATGACCCAGCAATTCCGAACCCTGCATCTGGCTCTGTACTGACAGCGTGGAACCTGCTTGGGATTCTCTCTCTCCATTCTCTCTGCCCCTCCTCTGTTTGTGTTCTCTCTCTCTCTCTCTCTCTCTCTCTCTCAAAAATAAACTAAAACAATAATCCAGATTAACAGGCAATAGCTCCTTGGTACCCTGAGGACCAAGACACTACACACTCTTAACTGGGAGAAGGTCCCTTCTGAACACCTTGCAGGCTCCTGAAGATACCCGTGTCCACACCCTCACTGCACTCTGCCTTCCAGATCGTTCCCCAAATCGAGAACTCCCCAAGGGCAAGGACCCGATCTCATTTTCCAGGACCTAGCACCATGACTGACCTATAAAAGAAAGGAAGGAAAAAAAGCAAAGGAGGAAAGAGCACCACTTTTGGTCAACACTGTTCTCTGTTCTGCAGCCCCGGTCCTTCAGGGATAGTGTTGCTAGAGAATGTGGGGTGTGGGGAGAACCATGGGAAGCCTCGCATGATGATCGGGCTTGCCCCCTCTCCTCTCTGTGCTTCAGGACTGGCAGCTGCGCCCTCCTGGACCAGCTAGTAAAGCCTCACATTAGGCTTCAGTCAGCTGGTCCATCCCCTGTGTCCCTAGACTCGCACCGCCTGAACTCTGGTCCTGCAACCCTAGGCTGGCTCCCAGCACTGCAGACAGGAGCTGGCGGTCTCATGATTCTACACCATGCCATGCTGGGAGTAACCAGGGCACATCGGCTGAGAAACTATACTCAGGGGGTCCTCCTCAAAAGTTAGTGTAGCTGAAATAATTTTGAAAAAGATCTTTCATATATAAATAAAATTGTTAATTTCAAACATGTTTATTTAATTAAATAATGATATATGTACCTCTGTATCTGTATGTGTATGCTGGATTAATCTGCTCATCACTTATCTTCTGTGATGAGTGTTTTCCAATACAAAACTATAAAAACAGTACCAGTCATCAATGGTTGACTTGTTGAAAATCGTTTTCCTTTGGCTTTATAGTTACCTGCTTCAATTAAAGAAGATAATCACAACATTATTTAATTTACCGACCTAATTGCCAAATTACAAAAAAAAAAAAAAAATTACTGTAATTTCTCCATTTTCTTTCGACTAGGTGGACTTCCAACATTCAGAATGGCTTCAAATCTATAAGTAATCAAGAAAAGAAAAAGCAAAATATGTCTCTCTCCCCAGTAAGATAAAATCCCACCCTGTGAAGGCTTGTCAATCTGCTCACAGAAGTTCTGGCATCCTCTAATTGGCAGAACTCCCAAGGGGCCAGCTGCTCCTCACCAAAGCCACAAGGTGTGGAAGAAAAAAAGGAAAAAGGAAATAAAATAGGCAGAGGACATTCAAGGGCAATCATAAAATCCCTCAAGTCCTAGATCTACTGCTAGGTATCTTTGGGACCTCAGGCAAGTCACTTCAGCTCTCTGAGCCTCAGTTTCATCATCAGAAAATAGGAAAATACAAACAGGGGTTTGGGAGACTATAATATTGTTTGGAATCTGACCCAGTGGTGCTCAATAAAGGTGGCCTTGCTGTTGTGATGGCAAATTACTTTTCCTTGGAGGCCTTTTGGATTTAAATTGGGAGTAGACAGTCACTATGGATAGGAGATAAATCATATGATGAGATAAAGCTGAGAGGTACTTGTAGTCTACAAGCTAGGAATCCCCTAATGTAAAGGAGGTTATTGTAAACTACATACTACTTAAGATAGAGAGGACAAATAGACTTAATTTTGAGTAGCAACTCAGATTTACTAGTAGTAGATGCCTGAAGTGCTATGTAGGAAGCATTCTGAAGCTAAGTCTTGAGTCCAGAGGCAGGAGTGATGTGACACATTGCAACATCTGTCCTGATCTTAGAAAAGTGATGGCAAGTACCATTCCTGATCTTCTGTGCACAAAGGACCCACTTTCAACGACTCTGTAGCTAACTTCAACAAAAGACACTCAGACAAGTAATAGTACTTCTTAAACCAAGAAATAATTTAGTTGAGAATCACTTCATTAAAAAAAAAAAAAAATGTATGTCTAACAAAGAAAAATGCCAGTACTGATAAGATACATGGCATTACAGGGACAACTCTTGAGGGATGTCCTACTTCACTGACTGAGGCCCCTGAAATCCAAGGAAGAGATTGGGAAAGGCGACTCTGTTGGAGAGCCCATGAACTGACATTTTCATTTATAAGTTCAATGTCCACAGAAACAACCATCTCCTCTACCCACCCTCCCCCCAAAAACCCTACTATTATGCACAAACTAGCAGTTCCAAGTCTACAGTATTCTCCCACAAAGAACATTCCCAAATACCACTCCCAGGGATGGGGCGAGTTCAGCTCAGGCTGGCCTACCACTGAGCTCTCTGCCTGGGGCTGCTCCAGGCAGAGGTCAAGGCTGGTGCCCTCCTGACCTGTCTGGCTAGGTCTGTTGACAAGTCTTCAGAGGCTTCACAATGATGGCAAGATTTAAGATCCTCTTCTACTCCACTCTTCCTTCTTGACCAACACTTAGTGGCCACAATAAGGGGCTCTTCCTCTTAATGCTAATCACATCCCCTAATTGTAGGTACACTATCTTTAATAACCTGGCCAAACCTAAAACATACAGAGGAGTGTTCTGGTTCCGTGTCTACACAGAATGAAACATGCTTCTTCCTTCCAAATTCTATACTAAATTTGATCAAATGCCTTAGGAATTCTTAGAATAGGGTAGGAACATGTCCTTCATGAAATTAAAACCTAATTAAGGTACTACCTCTTCTGACCAAAAGCAACAAGGACGAGATTTAGCCTCCTGCCTTAAATAACTAGGAAACTGGGGAGAATATATGAAATCATGATTTTTAGAAATAGAAAAACAACCAGCACAAGACTGATTTCCCCAAGAGAAGGGAAAAGAATAAGGCAAGCCCTGGGACTGTCCCAGCTTACTGCCTGAAGGCAGTTTCCAGGGCACAGGATAAGGAAGAAGAAGCCCTAAGAGATCAAGAAGGCCAACATGGCTAGAATTAGAGATGGAAATAGTTTGTTTTTACCAAAGTGCCCTCATGAGATAGAGGTAGTATCCTTGGAAGGGTGTTGCCTTAATCGGGATAAATTAACCCTAAAGACACTGCTCTGTACTCAGCCTAATATAACTTAAAGGCAAGTGAAGGGGTGGCTGGATGACTTAGTCGATTGAGTGATCGATTCTTTATTTCAGCTCACGTCATGATTCCACGGTCCTGGGATAAAGCCCCACATGGGGCTCCATGCTGAGCATGGACCCTGCTTAAGATTCTCTTTCCCTCTGCCCTTCTCTCCCCTTCTAAAGTAAAAATTGAAAAAGAAATCTTAAACACAGTGTTGAAAGGATCAATCTGATACCAAGCAACTTTACTATGCACCAGAAGAAATTCCAACACTATTTAGAAAATAAAGTAAAATCTGGCACCCAATAAGGTAAAACTCTAGTAAAACATTACCAAGCACACAAAAAGGCAGCAAAATATGACCAATAACCAGAGAAAATGCAATCAGTAGAGACAAACAAAGAGGGGAGCCTGGGTGGCTCAGTCAGCTGAGCATCTGACTCTTATTTCAGCTCAGGTCATGATCCCAGGATTGTGGGATTGAGCCCTATGTCAGGCTCCACGCCAAGCATGGAGGCTGCTTAAGATTCTGGCTCTAGCCCCCTCTGCTCCTCTACCTTGTGTCGCAGACTATGAATCTGGAGTTCTCTCTTGTCCAGCAAGACAGCAGACACAGAATTGAATACAAGAGATGCTGATGTCCAGGAGAAGACAAGAGCCCCAAACAGGCTCTTTGTCTCTGTATTTATTGAGCTCATGAGATATTACCCACCTGGTGAACGTGAAGAAAACAAGATCTTACACACATGCTGAACATAAAGAAAACAATCAGATATTAATCATTAACTTGTGTGTGTAAGAAGCAAAAGGTCGGGGGGGGGGGGGGGGGGGGCAAGTGGACTTTGTGATATTGGCGTCAGATGGGAAGTAATTTCCTACAGGTGATATAACAAGTTACTCCTGATCTCATTACAACATCTCGATAGCTAACCTCAGGCACTTTTGCCCCATGGTGGCAGCTTTCTGCCCTAAGCTTTTTTCTAACCCATTTATGTAAGTAGAACCTATTTCCCCACACCTCCGTTCACACTCTATCTTTTTTATTTTAAAGAAAGAGAGAAATAACAAAGATGCCAGAATAAGCCACCAAGGACATGACAACAGCTATTAAAATATATACTCCGTGTTGGAAAAAACAAAAAAACAAAAAAAACCATGACCATGGTGAAGAAAGAAATTAAAGATATAAAAAAAGATCCAATGGAACTTCTGGAGATTAAAAAATATTATGTATGAATTGAACACATTAATAGCAGTTTAGACAAAGATGAATTAGACATAGGAAGGAGACAAAGACAAGAATAATCAAATTCTTCCAGAAGTAGAGGAAAATTCTCCATTTTAAGAAGATATAATTCTCTCTGAATTGCCATTAAAGTTTAAGAATAATGGATTTAATATCAGAATTAGCAGCAAGCAAGGGATAGAATAATCACAGATTGTTTTTTCTAGATTTGGCCTTTATAGGACTATAAATTGAGATCTTAGTTGAAAGTTAGATCTATGACAGCACTATCCAATAGAAACATAATGTAATCATGTATGAAGTTTAAATTTTCTAGTAGCCATATTAAAAAGAAACAGGTAAAATTAATTTTGATAATCCACTTTATTTGGTTTAATATATCTAAAATGCAATTTCAATATTCTTAATATATAGTAGTATTTTACTTTTGCATGAAGTCTTTGAAATCCAATATTTATACTTAAAACACATTTCAATTTTATACTGAAAACACATCTCAATTCTGACTGGCCACACTTCAAGAACATCCAGATGAAGAGGTACATCAGGCAAAGTCTGAAAGGGTCCTGAGCACAGGAACTTCTGTCCCCATGGAAATGGGATGCCTCACCCACATGGAAGTTCATGAATCCTACTCAAGAGTTTTTCCAGAACTTAATCTCCAGCCACCCTACCCCTCCCTTTCCCCTTCCCAGAGGTAGGTGAGTGGGGCTGAAAGTTCCAACTTGGGTCTTTCTGGTGACCAACCCCGTCCTGAGGCTCTGTAGCGACGCCACTGTAAGTCACTTGATGAGCATGAACTCGGATGTGCTTAAAAAGGCTTTTTATGAATAACAAGACACTTATCACTTCTGTGGATGAAGACTGGTCCAATATTTGGGTCCAAATCATTTCGTTTTTCCTACAGGTCACCGTAACTCTTCTGTTTAACCCCAGCAACTATTAATCAGTCAACTAAGATGAAAAAATAAATTCTTAACCTTGATCTATCAGGTCTTATACCTTGATCATCATTGGAGACCAGCTTGTTCCAGTCACCGGTTTTGCCCTCAACTTCATTAAATTATACAGTAGCAATTCAGACCAAACACCTCTCCCTAAGAATATATCACACCTTGCTTCTGTTACTTCCTACTTGTCACACAACATAAAGGATGGAGTTGTACAATTAAACAGATTTCCAAGTACTTTTCTCTCACTGAAATACAAAAAATAATCTCTGGGCTCTAGTCTCCATCCATTTAGCACATATCCTGCCAGACCTCATTAGGGAAAAACTTCCTAAGGCCACCTATTTAGTGGTATCTGCAATATGTTTTGGGGAAGGAAAGTACTCGTCCACTTATAAAAATAGTTTAAAATAACTAAAGAAAATTGACTCTTCTCTTGGAAAGAAGCCCGCAATCTAGTTGCAACCACTTAGAAGAACTCACTACATTTGCAGCATTACAGATGCTCCAGAAAACTCACGGTGTTTGACATCATCTGTCTCTCCCCCATGCCCAAGCCCATCCTCCCTGTATCCAACTCACAATCTTTAAGTTCTCAGGGTTCTCTGGACCCATCTTTTGGGTACCATCCTGTCTTGGATCCATGCACCTACCATAAAGTTTCCCACATGATGCATAGGAAACACATTTCCTTTTAAGTAATTCTGCTTCCTGCTACTTTATTCAGAACTGTTCTTTCCCAACTTTCCTGATGGTGTCGGCCTTATTAATTTATAGCTGTCCCTCCCACTATCACAGTGCTCACTCTTCTGAAGAAACATGTAATGCTAGCTTAGCTAGTAAATCTGCCTTATCACATTCATTAGCTATCATTAACTTCACTGATCAAATGTCCACTGCTTTCTGTCCTAAAACCAGTTCTTTTAGATCACTAAAACTTCATGAACATCTGCCATAACGCAGAAACGTCCTCCTCCTCCAAGTCATAGTATCTATCTGTAATCACACTGTATATGCAGAGAGATCTCTTAAATGGCATGGCAACTTCTCACAGGACTTAACCTTCAGGCTGGTAAAGGTCTCTTCAAGCAGTCATGCTTCCTCTCTTCCACTAGGTAGAAATTGGCACAAGCTATTTTCACCAAAACCCCTTTCTGCTAACTTAGATCTATAAACTACATCTGATCACTTTTCTTTACTTCTAGGAGAGCCACAGGATTGCTAAAGTCAATCCCTAGATATTACCTGGTCTCAGATTATTTACTTTGATGGGACAAGTCTTTTTAGTCATTCATTCAGTAGGCTGAGTCCCTATTACTGAATGCCTATATTGTGCATCAGGCAAAGGAACACAGAATAGAATATATGCATGGTTCTTAACCATAAAAAGCTCATAGTCTTTCATTATGCACACACATAAACAAGTAACTTTCATACAATCATTAACTTTGACTACCAGGTTTGGCAGCAGGCCATCCCTCCCTTTAAGAGTCCCTTCTTGTCAATTACTGCAGTGGGTGTGGTGCATTTAAACCTCCTTTACCTTCAGTGTCCCAAAGATGGGGCTTCAAGTCTCAGAACTTCTTGCCTGCCACACATTATAGCCAATAGTAGGCATAAGTCAGTGAGATTTAAATGCCATTTCTGATCTAGCTTTGTGTTTTAGGATACACACGTAGAGACAGAGACTCACTAAATCACCTTTCGACTTACTGTGTTTCTTGCATCTTAAGGCGGCTGTACGGAGAGGGCATCGTGGAAAGAAAGCACTGCTCTGAATGCTCTGGTCAGGCTAGGATAAGCTGACCTAGGGGATATGGACACACACCTGAGAACGAATCCATGCCTGAAGCCCACAAAGTTCTCTTTGAACATCACACAGAAACAGCAGTATCTTTACTTTTAACCAATTAGGCCAGATTCTTCGAGGGACTGAAATGAGTAAATCACTCTTTTCATCTCATTCCAGTTGCTTCTGCTCCTTTTCACCAACCCTATCAAATTACTGAATAGGATTACTTATTAGCTATTTAGATAATAAAAAATATACAGACCAAAGAACAATATAGATCACTTTGTATTTATTACATATTTAGCCGAATTGTTTTTCAAATTACAGAATTCAACTCCAAAATAAAGTCATTAATGCCTATTAGGTTGTTATTCTCACTTGCATTTTTCCCTCTAAAATTTTAACACAGCAAAACACCTTAAAGACTTGTGAATAGGTTCAGTGCACTTGCAGTGGCTCACAATCATGAGACAAAGATCATATTCATCCATAAAAAAGAAGACAAAGAACTCAATATTTTACAATATTACTGACATGAAACAAAATAAGGGAAAAAATACAATACTGCATTTTCAGCACAACTGTTTTTTGGTAGAGGATAGCAGGTTACTATTTAAATAGTGCCCCTCTGCAAAGAACATGCGGACACACTTGGCACATTAGCACTTGGTAACTGCTCACCTTCCATCTGCCCTCTCTTCAGAAGTACCCTTACTCAGGGCCCCACTTTCCCTTGAGCCTGATCCGCCCGCCTCCACAGGGACTACTCTGGCGGGAGCCTGATCCTTCTTCATTCACCTGCTCTTAAGGTTTTGCCGTCTGCCCTTTATTCTCCCCCAGAGTCACACCTGCCGCCACCTGCACTCTCAGTGAAGGTGCCTGGCACAGAACTCACACGCTGAGCATCCCCACCACAGCTCTACTCCAGATGTTGCCCCTTCACTTTAAACCATGACTGTAAGGTAAAGAGGATTATCTGCCCACAAAAATCATGCTCCCTACTTTACAGTCACGTCTTCCTGCAATGCAAAAAAGGTTGGTGATGCCTGATTTAGAACTTAAAACACTGAATTAATTTAGGCAGATACACACTGCTCCGAAGTTCTTTAAAATTTACTCTTTCCTACTGTTGTTTTAAAGCCATAAAAATATAAAAATTGTAAACATTCTACTAAATGTTTCAGTGGAAACTCCATTACTCTACTTTTTATTTAGTGGATTCAGAAAGAACAAAAGTGACACTATGTTCCCTTTGACAAGCTAAAATGATGCTCCCGGCCCTAACCTACCATTACACATCTCCCACCATCAGACAGCTCTGTTGGCCAAGCCATGTTAATGACAACTGCTGTTGCCATTCACGACCAACCTTTTAACAAAGCAACAGAGTAGCCCATTGTAATCTCTCCTAGATAGTCATCCATCTGCTTGCTGGG
Organism: Panthera onca; assembly: GCF_046562875.1. Lineage (NCBI taxonomy): Eukaryota > Metazoa > Chordata > Mammalia > Carnivora > Felidae > Panthera > Panthera onca. The sequence continues at coordinate 53,015,179 of NC_138344.1, forward strand.
CACCTTACACACACTGCGCTACACTCAGCCTAGCCTTGGTGATCATGCACACACACAGAAGTAAGGACACACAAAAAAATGGAGCACCTCCTTTGCCACATACTGTATTCCTCTACAAAGTGAGAGGGTACTTCCTAATTTTTTGTCAGAGTAACAGCAGAATCGGGGGTTGGGGAAGAGGGGTGCTGTTGACAGAGGCAGAAATAAAGAGGAAGCTGGTAAGTCTAGCTACCAGTGTCCACCACATCCAAGAGAGCGCATTCTCTTCACATGACGCTGCTGGGAGCATAAAGATGAATCTGACCTTCTATTCAAAAGTGAAACCTACTCAGGAAATTCTAGTCATTTATCATTGCTTTCATAGCAAGGTTTTACTGTATGTTTTTAAAAACATGAAATTAACAAGAAGTGACATTTTTAAAAATGGGTAACTTTAAAATTAGTTTTTAAAAACAGTGCTTTTGTTTTTAGGGAGAAAAATGCTAGACACAAAAAAGTAATAAAACCTAACAGCTCTAGGGAATCCCTTTAGTATCTTTATCGGTTATGATTAATGAGATAATTTAAACCAGAATTCCACACGTAGGTGATAAACAGTACCAATTAACCAGAGTATTAACTGCAATGACTTAAAACTGTATTACCTGAACAGTCTCCATGGTGAAGTGCCAGAAAAAGTGAAATAATAAATATTTTCCACAGCACCATAAGATTTTATAAAATACTTACTATTTCAGTTTTTAACTTTAATGTACAATCTCAAGATTGTGGTCCATTGGTCATAGTAGGCCTAACTTCTTCTTTCACTGACAAGAATTCTGACATAGGCCATAAAGGCACAATTACAACATGAAAATGATGTATCTTACTGAAGAATCTGTACAGTATACTTAAGCAGTCACTGTTGTGGTTGTATCCATTGAGTATTAGCAGATTCAAAAGCCAGGAAAGATGGTTTTTCCATTTATACTCACAAAATTTAGTTTGTCAAAAGGACCTAAATGGACCTAAATGGTAACTAAGATAGTTGCCATAACTACAAAGTCCTTTTATATCTGTTTTAGTATTCTGTCCTCTTATGGGTTATGTTTTTATATGACAATATTTTGTAAATGGCTCTGGGTTTTTAAAATAAGAATACATTTAAAATAAGGATTCATTTTGAATTTTAAAAACAAGTTCAAGTGGAAAATGGACAAATTCTGTAGCTGAATTATCTGCAATTATGTGTAACAAGTTATCTACAATAAAAACTATATCACAGATTGAATCCCCCCGATATCCAGCATGCTCATGGATCTCCTAAACTGTTAGTGTGTGCTGTGCCAATTTATTTCAACACTGATCCAAGCAAAACATAATTGAAAGTAATGACTTCCCTATCGAAAAGCTTACACTGCATTCCAAAGCCAAATACAAATTAGGTTTGGGATGATCAATGCCATGTCTCCCCCCGACTCCCCCACCATTAATGCAGAGAACGGAGACTTGGCTTTACTACAAATCAGCTAGCACTAGAGTAAATTTGCTATAAAATTATTTATAACAAAATAAATATTTTCAGTCCCTCTACACTAAGTGACATATAAATCATTAGCAGTTTATAACATTAGTTCAGGTCACTTTTGTGAGACCCAAACATACTGTACAATCCTGAGTAAAAGGTTAAGGATACAGTTTCTTAGGGATCTTTCTTGATCAGGATATCAGGATTCATAAAGAAAACACATAAAACCACAGCTTGTAATAATCCCCGTTTTCATTAGAAGTACCAGGAGTTCTTTTTACTTTGGTAAATAAGTTTATCTATGTAAACCATTTATTTTGATGGAGTAAAATAAAAGCAGAGCTTCTGCTAGGATCCCTCCACTACCTTTTGACACTGATACAGTAAATAGTCAGGAAGAGTAGAGCAGGAGGATCTGAACCACAGGGCTAATACGTCACCATGAACTCGAAAATGCAGCAAGCAGGGGATGGATGGGAGTAGCTGACAGGCCAAAAGCCCTTCATTGCCTACAAGAAAACATAAATTGAAAATTCTTTAAGACAAAAGGACTCAGACATTTCTCCAAGATACACAAATGACCAAGAAGCACGTGAAAAGATATTCAACATCACTGATCAGTAAGGAACTGCAAATTAAAATCACAAGGAGCTACTAATCCTGTAAGACACACACACACACACACACACACACACACACACACACACACACTCATATACATATAACAACTGTTGGTGAGGATGTGGAGAAACTGGAACCTTTGTGCACTGCTGGTAGGAATATAAATGGTACAGATGCTGTAGAAAATAATACGGCAGTTTCCCCAAAAATTGAACAAAAATTACCATATAATCCAGAAATTCTACTTCTGCATATATAACCAGAAGAACTGAAAGCAGGGACTCAAACACAGGTATGTGTACACCCACACTCAGAGCATCATTTTTCATAATAGCCAAAAGGTGGAAGCAACCCAAGTGTCCATCGACAGATGAATAGATGAACAAAATGTGGTATATTCATATAAGGAATAGTATTCAGGCTTAAAAAGGAAGGAAATTTTGACATATGCTACACACGAATGAACCTTGAAGACATTATGCTAAGTGAAATAAGCTAGTCACAAAAGGACAAATATTGCATGATTCTGCTTATATGAGATCCCTACAGTAGTTGAATTCAGAGAGACAGAAATAAGAATGGTGGTGGTCAGGAGCTGGAGAGGAAGGGGGAATGAGGAGTTAGTGTTTAAACGGCACAGAGTTTTAGTCAGGCAAGAGGAAAGAGTTATGGAAGTGATGGTGGCAATGGTTGCACAACATGAATGCACTTAATGCCAATAAACTATACAGTTAAAACTGGGTTAAAATGGTAAATCCTGTTATACTTTACCACACAAAAAATTCTTTAATAAAGTCTGAACAACACACTCATTTGAAAGGTATTCGTAACAGGAAATAATAGCTCTAAGAAATCTGATACTTGTAAAAGTTGATTTGTGTTCTGTGAGAAAGCCTCCATAAACACAAAATTGCCTTTTCATAACTCTACGAACCTATAATTTCAACAACATGAAGTCTTAGTTTCTGTTGCAGGGTCTTCAGGGCAGAAGGCAGAGCAGCTTGAGATTCTGACATTTTTACATTTTGCTTCACATCATTTGCGAAGGATAACCAGAGTTTGCCAAAGTTTTCAGTTGAGATTTTCAACGGTCTGAAAATAATTTTTAAAATTAGATATGTCCAAAAGAATGAAATTAATTCTAAACAAATACATTTCAAATGACTCATGGGAATAAAACATAATCATTGTAAATCTGGGCCCCACAAAATTTATGTTTTTAAACTAACTATGATTAGAATTAGAATGCTTACCATCAACCTCCAAACTTAGGAAATACTAAAAGAAGATTTTATTAAAGTGTCAATGTCTTTCCAATAAATCACTCAGTTCTTTTTCTGAGCATTAGTCATTTCGGCAAAATTTTACCAAGTTAAAAAAATTTTTACCAAGTAATTTGATGAATCATTCAAATATAAATATACTTTGAATTTGGGGACAATAAGACACTATTAACATCATGTACAGAGTATAAATATGAAGATCTAGCACCTTACATAACTCAGACTAAGGAAAGGATTTTAACAAATGTATTTTTGAAAATGGTTCATGAGACTGAAGATCAAATAGTTAACACTGGGTCTCTGGGGGTAGAATTACAAGGAACTTTTATATTTTACTTATACTTTTCCATAGCATTTGAATTTTTGTAATAATTATGCACTGATTTTATAATGGGGAAAATATTTTTAAAACATACATAGGATTTTATTAATACACACAGAAGAACTGTTAATTATACATACTGTGCTGCTTCAGGTTACTAATGCTCACCATGGGATATACCTTTTTAGTCAGAGAGTATAAGTTTTTGGAAGGCTGGATTCTATCTCCTACATCACCAAGGCCATGAAAACTCTTTGACAGACTGAGAGACACGTTCTTACTAAAAGCTTGTAAAGAGTAGGCAAAAATTACAGCAGTGTAACACAAGTGAATGTGTGAAGGTTAAAAATTTTTTACAGATATTTATTGGCATTCTGCATTTTTGGTTCAGGCAGCCTTCATTTAAAAAAAAATATTTGAATACAGTACAATATATCTATAAAACCAAATGAGAACAGAAAAAAGAAGAATTTGTTTTCAATTATTTTGGTAACACGGCTTAGTGCCTTGTATAATGCTAAATACTATATCTCTAATTAAAGTTTAATAACCTTCAGTAATTTTCTTGCAGATCTCTAAAGCTTAATAAACAGATTTTATGAAAGAATTAATCAAATAAATGAAATATAAATGAGAGAAACTTTAAAAGCTTTAAAAAGAAGCCACCTGGAATCTTTGAAGTTATTTCAATTTAAACATTACTTTAATATTACTTTCTCTCAGAAGTTTTCCAAAATTACTAATCAACCCCAATGTAAATCAGGTCCCATATTATAATCACTCATTGTACCATTTACTTTCTATTCAAAGCACAATTCAAAATTATTTATGCATTTATGTGATTGTTCAATGTCTCTTCCCTAGACTGGACTCTCCCTAAAGGTAGGGACGGTATCTAGCTTTGAATTATTTTACTCTGCAGCGCCTAGTGCAGTGCTTCTGTCCAGAGAAAAGGCCTAATAAATAGTTGCTGAATGAGTAACTTGAATTAACATTCCAGAAAATATTTACCTAATGAAATCTAATAGTGATAAGTTTACAGAAAATTCAAGCTGAACAGAATGAGTATCCATCATCTGATAATTTATAAAACCAAAAAGATTCCCTTCTGTAAAAGGTTTCTCCATCTGCACACTATATTGAAAGGTTTTGATGCTTTCTGTTTCTATTACAGGCAAGCAGCATCCAGGTTGCTCAGTGATCTGTAAACAAAAGTAATAAAAGTATTGAAGAAAGGATCAATACAGACTATTATATGAATGCCAATTTTCTATTTAATTGAATTTAAAAGCATACTATTGTGAGATGTTAATAACAAACTACAGTATAAAAATGACTAACAACTTCACTTGAGAAAAATTCACTAGCACAGATAATTAATATAGTATACAGGTAAAAGTTATGTGACAAATTGCAGTGAAAACCTCTGTATAATTTAGTAACAACAACAAAAAGATTATTTGGTTCTCAATCCTGACTAGCACCAGATGTTTAAAACTAGGAGAGTTAAAAAACAAAACAAAACAAAACCCAAAAACACCACAACCAACACACACACACACACACACACACACACACACACACACACACATATCTTCTTTTCTCAAGCTACAGTACACCCTTACTCAACCTATGGGGAGTCGAGCCCAAGCAACTGAATTAGATTTTGTTTTGTTTTGTTTTGTTGCTTTAAGTTCCATAGGTGGTCCTAATGAACACCTACAGTCAGAACTTCTGCCCTGGTCAGTGGCTCAGGTAATATCCCATTCAACACATTTTAGCTCACAGAAGAAATTGGTCAGTCTTGTGAAATAACTATCTACTGGTCAAGTCTCATAACTCCAGCAAGGACATCCATACAATAACGTAATATCAAAATGGCAATTCTCTAGGGAAGAAATAGAATTGATGCCCAAGCACTCAACATAAATCAATGAAAGAAAAAGAGAGCAGACAGTATACAATATTATCCTTCAATATTCTTACTCCTTGATGTTCTGCTTTGCTAAATTGAGAACTCTGCTTCAGTGTTTATGGCAAGAATGAAGAATGAATGAATATGGCAGTTCTGTGAGACATTTAAAGGGAGCAAAAAACCACAAAATTCATACTGAAAATAATAACACACTAACACCTATCAAGTGCTAGGTACTGCTGTAAGCATTTTACAGATATTAACTCATTTACTCCTCACAGTAAAGGCAGACACTATTAATATCTTCATTTTAAATGTGAGGAAACTGAAAGCCACAAAGCAGTTACATAACCTGACCATGTAACACAGCTAGTAAGTAACAAAAGAAAGATTCAAAGCCAAGCATTCAGAGTCAAGAGTCTACATTCTTTTTTTTTATTCTTTTTTTTGTAATGTTTATTTATTTTTGAAAGAGAGAGAGTAAGACAGAGCGTGAGCAGGGGAGGGCCAGAGAGAGGGAGACACAGAATAGGAAGCAGGCTCCAGGCTCTGAGCTGTCAGCACAGAGCCCGACGCGAGGCTCAAACCATGAACCCTGAGAACATGACCTGAGCCAAAGTCAGATGCCCAACCGACTGAGCCACCCAGGTGTCCCAAGAGCCTACATTCTTAACTACTGTGCTCTGTCCAAACTCACTTATATATTTATATTTATGGCCTTCCCCAATATAGCTGGAAAATCTTTATTATGTTTCCTTGTCTCTTTTGAATAATTCGTCCTTACTCAAAATAATAAAAAACCTGTCACACCTTTGGGTCTTTTTGCTAAAGAGAAAAGGATGTGGATGAAATTTATAAATCATCAGAAGAGTGAAGAACAGAAACACTAAGTAAGCATTACCCCTTTAAGAAAGAAATAAGGAACCATTCATTGTCTTACCTTAAAATTTTCTGCAGAAGAAATTTCTAAGTCAGCACTTTTCAATTCCAAACCACTCTTATTAGAAACTGACCAGACCACCAGTAAACAGTCATCTTTCCAAATTTTGTAAGAAGACACTGATATGGTTTCATTATTACAGACCTCCACAAGATCTGAATGCATGTGTTCAGAAGTTTCTTCCAACAGAGAAGAAGCTAAAGAGATTTCATTAGCAACTGAGGCTGCAGTGGACGAAGGAGAGTGAAGACCTTCCATATCATCAGTGAACAAAGAAGGTGTAGACAGTGTGCAACTGGAGAGTTTCTCAACGGAGGGCAGTTCTGTGAGTGACTCAGAATCCAAAAGTTCTGAGTTGAGAGAAAACTTATTTAATTCTTTGTCTCCTCTATCCTGCAAAGTATCCAAATAATAATCATCTTCGTAAGTCACATCTGACGAAGAACTAAAGTAAGAACAGGGCATATTCTGAGCACTGGTTGTTTCTCCACTTTTGGTTTCCTTGACTTTTGATTTCCTTCTGAACTTGTGAGATACGGTATCTGCTTTTCCTAGCTGCAAAAATAAAATATAACAATATCTAAAAAACCCATTCTACCAGTCATGAGTTTTAAACATCTTTCTATAATTTCAAATGAACAATTTACTAATTTGTTAAGAGTCTATGTATAAAGCATAGATTAACAAAAGAATCAGAGATGAATAAAATGTTAAACCCTAAAATAATGACAGTTACCTCACTTTGAACTATTAGCTAAATCTTATTTCTCATTAAATATACATAACATCAAAAAAAGAAAGTCAAAAAGTCATTGGTGAACAATTCTAAAAACTTGATCGATTTCAGAATGTTAGAGTACAGAATTGCACAAATTAAGAACAGTGAGAAACCCAGCCGTTATTTGAGTTTCCAGAGTTGTCCTGTAGAAGAGAAGATACCCTCAAATACATGGATGGCTCAAACTCTGGTTCAGTTGTCTATGACAATCGTGATTTCATGGCCCACAAGTCAATAAACAGAGAAGAAAAACTGATTTTACCTCAAGAACCAACTGGCAATGACTGACACACATACAGCAGGCAAGAATTTTATAATTGACTAGTGATGTCTGCTACTGACTCCGGTGACAGGAATGGCAAATCTGCCATCCTTGAGCCAACACTCCTGGGGAGTGGTCTGCAAATCTATGTAAGAAGAGTGGAGTGGTAGCTCACAATTCCCCTTGCCTCCCAAAGTTGTCTAGAATCAGGGCAGCAGTCTGGCACTACTCTAAATCCACATCTCCATCCTCCTAGGGGCTTTAACACGGTGTGGCCACCCTTCGCGTGATTCCAGCTAAGCAGAATTCTAGTTCCTCTTCCATACCCTCTCACTCCCTCAAGTCCCAACACCTCTTCCAGCTTTCAGCAGATGTCTCCTATAGTTCAATTCAGAAGTCATCAAACAAGAACTAAAATTCTACTAACACAAAAATGAAAACAAGTGTGTGGGTGAAGGACTTCCATTTCCAAGTAACCATGGGACTCGAATTAGATGTGTATTACACTGTTCAATATTGTTACTCAGGTCACTCATGTTCTGAGTTTTTTCATTTGTTTTTTCTCTTTTCTGTGCTTCATTTTGGGTTGTTTCTACTACTTTGTCTGCATGCTTATTTTTTTTTTCTATAGTGTCTATCCTGCTGTTAATCAGAAGCTACACAAGCCACAGTACACTAGAGTGACATCTTGGTTAATGTTAACATTTAAAGAAAACAAAGTTAACCTAGAATTTGTTACCCCAGAGAAAATGACTTTTAAAAATGAAGGTAAAAGAGGGGCACCTGGGTGGCTCAGTTGGTTAAGTGTCCAACTCCTGGTTTCAGCTCAGATCATGACCTCACAACTTGTCGGTTCAAGCCCCACATCAGGCTCTGCGCTGGCAGCTCGGGGCCTGCTTGGGATTCTCTTTCTCTCTCTCTCTGTCCCTCCCCTCTCTCTCAAAAATAAATAAACATTTAAAAAATGAAGGTAAAAGAATAAAATCAAGAAACAGACTCTTGGCTATAGAGAACAAACTGAGGGTTGCTGAGGGGAGGTGCAGGGGGGGAATGGGTTAAATAGGTGATGGGCATTAAGGAGGGCTCTTGTTGTGATGAGCACCAGGTGTTGAGCAAATGTCGAGTCACTAAATTCTACACCTGAAACTAATATTACACTATGTTAACTAACTAGAATTTAAATAAAAACTTAAAAAAGTAACAAAAATGAATACAAAATAAAAGGCAAAGATGAGGAAAAACAAAAAGCCTTGATACTCAGAGTGGATTATGTAAAAAAATTAACCCAGAAAGGATTTAGCATACCTTAAAAGGAAAAACACCCTCCTTACATTTCTGATTTCAAGCGCACCACAAAAAAAAAGCCTGATAATGAATTTGTCACAATGAATGTTGTCTTGAGAAAGACTGTTTAGCTGAAAGCTTTGCATGTTGTTGAAAGGGCAGAAATCCTTCGACATCAGCTACAGGGTTCACAAATCAGGGTTCCATAAGCCTGGGCGCACTGTGACCACAGAGAACTTGCCCCTTCAGTGCCAGGCATTCACTGATACCCACAGCCAGCTGAAACATCTTAGAGACCCAAGATAAGTCACTTTGCTGAACTGCAAATGCTGACTGAGACAGCATTAAGATACATTACTTATTTATAACTTTTAGATTGAATTTTTTTTTTCCTTAGGAGGGGATCTCAAGTCTGATAGAAATGGGGTCTAAAAAGAGAGAAAACAAGCAAAGAGTATTACAGGGATGGAAGGAAAATTCCACCAGGAGAGAGGGAGGATGAAAGCACTGTAATGATGTAAAACTGAAGAAAAGGTAGCTCTAATCACTATTTTGTACCAGGTAGGTCCATCAGTCCACCAAATTGGCAATTATATGGAATTCTCAGATGCTCAAAAATAGCACCTGTCCTTCACTCTGAGTTTTCATTCTTTTCCTATGATAGTAATATATCAGCATAAAAAGTTTTGAAAATCATCATAATCATAATGCCTGAGTATTATTTTCATTTTGGGGTAATTCCTTTCAGTCTCAATACATTTTTATCTCCTTAACAATTATAAACAAAGTATAAATAAAACTTTATATTCTGGTTTTTTGCTTAATATGTCACATGTATTCTTTATTTTATAATGAAGTATTTATCATTTTTAATGGCTGAGTAATATTCTGAGCTAATATAATTTATGTACCCACTCTCCTACTGTTGGACATCTAAATTGATTCCTATCTTTTACTATTAAAAATACCATTTTGAGAAGTACTTTTCCCAAATACATATCAGTATTATTGAACTATTATTACCGAAAATACTTCCCACTGAGAACTGTCCTATCCACCCATGGGAGTAATACCTATGGTCATATTTGTAACTTTATTTGGACCCTGACCCTTGCCCCAGCTGACTGGACTACAGAGAACACCTGACTCAAGCTAAGCCAATTAGAATTTCTCTTTCAGAAATATGAAAAGTGTATCACTGGTGGCTCTGGAGCTAGGGAAGCCATTTTCCACTGTGAGTATAGATGACAGCCAAGAGCTTTCGTAGAGCCCGGTTTTTTTGTACAAGACAGGGACAAAGATTCTCAGAGGACTATAACAGACTACTTACCAAATTGATTGTACTTTCCGTTCCTAGCCCAACAAATAATGATGATGCCAGCAGCTGCTTTTCTTTCTCCTCTTTAGATTGGGTAAGGACTTGAGACTGATCCTTTTTAATTATAGTTTGGTCTACATTCTCCATTATTACACTCTCTTGAGGAACAGGCGGAACTTCAGTTTCATCCCCAGTTTTGCCTTCTTTCTTGGGAAGATAGCCCTCTTTCCCCCATAATTTCTTTATACCTTCCAGCTTCAAGCTATTTGTCCTAAGGAGATTAATAATGAAATCAAGTCAACTTAAATAACTGCTGCTTAAATAACTTACTTTTTTGAGGCATTTTTAAAAACACATCATTGCCATGACCTCTTAAATTTTTTTTTTTTTTTAACGTTTATTTTATTTTTGAGACAGAGAGAGACAGAGCATGAACGGGGGAGGGGCAGAGAGAGGGAGACACAGAATCGGAAACAGGCTCCGGGCTCTGAGCCATCAGCCCAGAGCCCGACGCGGGGCTCGAACTCACGGACCGTGAGATCGTGACCTGAGCTGAAGTCGGACGCCCAACCGACTGAGCCACCCAGGCGCCCCGCCATGACCTCTTAAAAACAGCTTTCGTATTATATTCTCTATGTCAGGAAGTAAAACCTAGATCCCATGATGTTATTTTAGTTTCATCCAATGTCCCCACACCCTCCAGCTAAAGGATTTAAGGCACTAGAACCCTAGACTTAGTTAAAAATTTCAGATCACTTAATTGCTTGAATAAGTTGTCCAAATCAAAACTACTATAAATTAGCTCCTTTCCTCCACTGACTTTTCAAAAATACCTTTAATTCTGATGAGTTAAAGATCAGAAATGACTCTTAATAAGTTTCTTGGCTATAACCACCCAATAAATTCATTAAATAAAATCCTGTTGAAAGCAAAAAAAAACCCAACAAATCATTCAAATCCACTCCTTTGATTTAATCCAAAAAGTTTTCTTAATGTGAACTCTAGCTACATAGTCAACTATTATAAATGTAATTTTATTAAAATGAATGAGGTTTGGGGCGCCCTGGGTGGCTTAGTTGGTTAAGCGTCCGACTTCAGCTCAGGTCATGACCTCATGGGTTCGTGGGTTTGAGCCCGGCACTGGACTCTGTGCTAACAGCTCAGAGCCTGGAGCCTGCTTCGGATTCTGTGTCTCCTTCTCTCTCTGCCCCTCCCCTGCTTGCGCGCTCTGTCTCAAAAATAAATAAACATTTAAAAAAAATTTTTTTTTAGTTTTTTTATTTTTGAGACAGAGAGAGAGCATGAGCAGGGGAGGGGCAGAGAGGGAGAGAGACACAGAATCCAAAGCAGGCTCCAGGCTCTGAGGTGTCAGTATAGAGCCCAATGCGGGGCTTGAACTCATGGAGTGTGAGATCATGAGCTGAGCCAAAGTCGGACGCCCAACTGACTGAGCCACCCAGGCACCCCCCCAAAAAATTTTTTTAATGAAATGAGGTTTGATCTGTAAGAGAAAAAAGGTTTTTTTGAAAAAGCATGAAGATTATGAGCCTTTTTACTGGAGATGGAAGAACTGAAAGTCGTGATTAGAGTTTGGACTCACCTACTGCTGTCCCAAAAGTTATTACATCCGTGACTCTGTACTGACTAAGATAATCACCAAGTACAGGCTGAAACAGCCAAAGTTAACCCTTATTGTTTTTGTTTAAGAACTATGTCTCCTTTGCTCTTGGATCATTTAAGCGTGCCTGTCATGGCCCAAAATAGCATTTTAACATTTGTACTACAAAACAGATCATAAAATGAATCTAAAAGAAAAACTCAGAATTATCTGTACAAGTTATTATTCCTTTCTAATTTGTTGGACTCGTGATCATTTTGATTTTCCATATATGCCAAAAACATAGACAGGTGGTCACACTTCATACTGAGTGAAGAACTAATACTATTAAATAGTAATTGGCTGAAAGAAAATTTGAGTGTTAATAAAGAATGCCCTATGGGGAATTAGTCCAATCCTCCACAATGAATTTTACTGCTAAATTTTCCTTTTATGAATACCTTCATTTCTCCCTTTCTTTCATGTACCAAAAAAGCCTTCTAAAAAGTTTTTTTAAAAATAAAGCTATTATTTATCCACCAGACCTCTTAGAAGAAAACTGGCTGTCTTTGCAAGAGCGGATCCAAAAGTGGTCATGGGAACCATCTCTAGGATGCTCAACAACAGGAACTCAAAGGGATTCATAAATTCCCAGTGTTTCTGTAACCCTATTTATCAAAAAATATCCTTTAATTAATAAGGAAAAAGGGCAACTCTCCAAGTTTTACTAATAAATGATTTAAATATCAGTTTAACAACAACAACAACAAAAAGCAAGTATGGTAGACCCTGGGATGCTCCCTACAGATCATCCTTCAATAAAGGACTTGTTGCCCCAACTGTTGGGAGTACAGTCCACTCTAGGATTGCCTCGGATGCAAAGAGTCACCTCGCCTGAGATCACACCCCTTCCCAGGGAAGCCCAAACCCAGTGACTGTTGGACAGAAGTCCTGGCCACAGTCCTGGCCACCCATTTGGGTCCAACTCAGGTCAACTCTGAAGAAGGGCCACTCTAACTTCAGAGCTCCTCATGGGATCATCAGAGGCTGCTGTTGGCACCGCATTGCATCTTAACTTCCTCCTCTGCTCAAACCTGCTTCTTTCTCCTTCTTTCCATAGGTGTTGATCACAAGGGCACTGCCTTAATATTCTGCATGCGAAACTCCATCATGGAATGCACTTGCCAGGGAATCCAATCCACAACAACAGACAAAATAGAGGAGGAAAAATAAGCCTAAAAGGAGCCTCAAACTACTTTAAAGATTTTCTTGCATATTTCATCTGCATACATGCCTATTATCAACATAAATTTTGTCATGCATTACATATCGAAAGTCTAAAAAGTAGGAAAAATGAATAAAAGCACAAAATATGCTTCTTTATATGAAACCTACTGAAAAAGAATTGTTTTAAACATGCATCATCTTTGCCTGGATTTTAACAACAATAATATAATTCATGATATTATGTGGCATATATACTTTTGTATTGTTTTTAATCAGATCGTTCAAACAAAGATGTAAATTCTGGCCAAGCAACCTTCAAAAGATTAGGGATACACTTTAACTCAGCTCTAGAAATCCCCATTTGAGACAGTCCCAAATAGGGCTTAAGGTAAGAAATTATAAACTGGGCTTTCTACTACTTTATTCTCAGCTTGCCAGAGATTGGACAAGAGTGACTGTCTCCTCCCAAAGCCTTGTCAATTACCATACAGGTTCCCAATCTGAAATGATGTGTGAGCTGTAGTCCTCCTGGGAAAGATTTAAAATTCATCCCTCATGTCCCATTTCATGATAAAACAGCAAGTGTATAATTCCTTAGCAGCTCTGCCAAATGTCATTTCTCTAAGAAGTACATGTAAATATACAGGATTTACAAGGCCTTGTCAAGTCTCCCAGATCTTAGTTCAGTACTAAACAAACAGATGCTGTCACCTGTTGTGCAAGTAAAAGAGACTGTTTCCTCCCTGGGTTTGGAGGGTTTCTATCCTCTCCTTCCCTTATCCCGCAATTCTCTGTTCAGGGCACTTAACTGCTGTCACCACTACCATCAAATGCTCACAAATCATATCTGCTCCCCATGCTTGGAATACCAAAATTAAATGTCTGGGAAAGAAAAGGGTGTCAACAGAGAATGAAAAAGAGGCTAAGAAAGAGAATTTCATTCAGCATATCACCCTACATTCCTCATAATCTATGTGTCATTTTTTTTTTTTTTTTTTTTAATATATTTTTGGGACAGAGAGAGACAGAGCATGAACGGGGGAGGGGCAGAGAGAGAGGGAGACACAGAATCGGAAACAGGCTCCAGGCTCCGAGCCATCAGCCCAGAGCCTGACGCGGGGCTCGAACCCACGGACCGCGAGATCGTGACCTGGCTGAAGTCGGACGCTTAACCGACTGCGCCACCCAGGCGCCCCACTATGTGTCATTTTTTTGATAAGTACTTCTCATAACCATCATGCTGGAAGACTGACAAATGTAAAAATGGACATATAATAAGCTGACTGACTCCATAATGAACATATGAGGACTCAAAATTCAAATTTCATCTTTTAAAGTTGTCACTTTTGAAATTTTATTGCATTTATTCCAACAAAGCAGCCATTACTCAAAACATTTTTTAATAAGCACAGAATAGTATATGGAGTGTTGAATCACTATACTGTACATCAGAAACGAATACAACACTGTATATTAACTACACTGGAATAAAATTTAAAAAAAAATTTTTTATATCTTTTAGAAGCTCCTTCACAAAGAAGGAATCCATTTTCATTACTTTATGTCACATCAATATATTGACTAGTTATCCAGATAGATCACTAATTTCATTTGGTTAACTCAACTTTTGGATGACAATTATGGCAATGACAATCACTATTAATAATAGCAGTTATCGTTTACCATGCACTACATTTTATGAGGCACCTTATATATATTATCTCACTTTTTTAACTTAGTCATATTTCTAAAAGTAATTTATTATATTTCGAAAACCAAAATCTACTTAAAATGGTTGAAGATTTGGCTCCACATAAGACATTTAGATAAATGTCTTCACCAATTCTCCAGGTGGCTGGTAAGAAGCTCTGAAAGCATTTTGAGCAAAGTATACACATACTTAAATGAAGTCAGTCATCTTATTTTATGTTCATCTCTCTGTCAATCTTCCAATAAAACAGTTTATAAGAAGATTATGAGGAATGTAGAATAATATGCTCATATTCACCTGTGTATGTAAGTTCTCACATATTTCTTTAACAAATGTATGTGTATACATATGTGTGCATATATATATATATAAATGTGTGTATAATACACATACAAACATACATACATACACATACAATATGCAGTAATAACACACACATCATTACTGTGTATAAAGCCTATGTACACTATTCTGTGTTGAAGGTAAGCAAACTCTCTTAAAAGTTCTCTTGTACAGGGGCACTTGGGTGGCTCAGTCGGTTGAGAGTCTGACTCTGGCTCAGGTCACAATCTCACGGTTCAAGAGTTTGAGCCCTGTATCAGGCTCTGTGCTGGCAGCGCCTGCTTCAGATTCTGTGTCTCCCTCACTCTCTGCCCCTACCCCGCTTGTGCTCTCTCAAAAATAAATAAAAAACATTAAAAAATAAATAAATAAAATAAAAGTTCTCTTGTACAACATCAACACCTTGAAAGCAATAAATAGGAAAAACTGAAACAAGAGGCTATGCAGAATTTAGCTTTCAGGAATCCTTCTACATTTAAAAATATTTAAATACTCCTCTATGTTCTCAGTTTTATCAAGAAAGAACTTACTCTTTCAGCCCAGTCTCTGCACTATTCCCAGATATATCTGAACCAAGAGAAATGCCAGCAGGAGACTGTCGTCCAGTGAAGCCAGATGAAGAAAATGAAAGTCCATATGGTTCAAAATTGAGAACTAGAATTTTAAAACAATAACAGAAGTTCATATTTAAAACAAAGCAAAAGTTAGGGGGGAAAAAGTAGATGTTATCAAAATTACCAGTCACTACTGAAATAAAATAGTGGAAGACTAGAATCCAATGACAATTTTTAAACTGGAAGGGGCACTGAAGATGATTTAATCAAATAATAATAAAGTAGCTATGATTTATTGAAGGTCTACAGTCTTCACGCTATTAGTTGAGAAAAGACAAACAGTACTTCATTTTTATCTTTTCACCTCCCTGAGAAGCTAAACTAGGATCCAATTAGGAAAGACAACTGATAAACCAGGTCTACTGAAAATTGCTGCTCCCAGACAAAAATGTTTAATGAGCTATGAATGAAGAGATAGTGTTTTTCCTTAACAAAATGTTCTTAAGCACATTCCTATGCCAAATAGACTAATGGACTCTTCAAAGTGAAATCTCCCTTACTGACAAAGAACAAGGTTTATTCAGATTCAGACTCCTTTGACTCTGTATACCCAAATGAATTCAATCAGAGCCATAAAAATTCATACTGATATTGTGGTGGAGCAGATGCCAATATCCATTCTCCTCTTCTTTCTAAGTAATAGAACCCTGGATTCTAAGTAATAGAACCCTGGATTCATGGCAACCCAGAAAGAAATGACATTTCCAGACTCCTTTGCCATGAATTTGAGTTCTGGCCAATGAAATTATGCACACATTCTGAGCACAACTTCTGGGAGGAATCTTCCTGGGGGAAAAAAAAAAATCTTTCTTCTCTCCCTTTCCTCCTTTACATTCATGAAGCCATTATCAATCCCAGGCTGCCTACTTCTGGAATTCCTTTAAGGGAAAGAGCAGTAATCTTCTATCTTGTATAAGACCCTATATTGTTCTTTTGTTTTCTAATATGCTATGCAGCTATACCTAATCCTAACTGGCATTATTTATCTTTATGGACTGTCTGGATTATAACATAAAGGACCTCCTTAAATCATAAAAAGTGCCATATAAAAAATAAATGTGAGCTTCTGTAATTATTATTTTCATTTTACAAATACAGAAACTGAAGCAAAGTTTGCCATGAACTTAACCAAGATTACAAAAACAGGAAAAATGATAGAGCCAGATAAGAAATCGGATACTCTGGTTCTAGAGCTCACTCTCCACTGTCTTCTGCAAAGGAAACAGCATTTAATCCAAAGAGAACTACATAAATTTTTGTTGTTACCCAAATGAATGATATAGAAGAGAAATCAATGTGCAATAGAAAAAAATAATGGGCTAATTAGTAATCAGAAGAACTGAGTTCTTGACATGCATCGGGTATTAAATGGGTGCATGAACTTGACCTTAATTTCTTTGTCTGTAAAGTGAAGGGTTCAGGCTTGATCAGCAGTTTCCAAATGCTGATTTGATAACCAGGATCAAGCTGACTGTGTAGAATCTCCCACAGACCTTTTTGTACATACAGCCAAGCTTTTACAGATTCAGATACAAAAGATACAGGAGTACGGCGCAAAAATCTGTATCGTTTTTTAAAACTCTTTGTGATTCTGATTCATAACCATGTTTGGAAACTACTTGTCTAAACATTCCGAGGTCATTTTCAGCTAGAAAATCCTCTCATCCTAAGCTTTTCAGGGGCACCTAGGTGGCTCAGCTGGTTAAGTATCCAACTCTTGGTTTCAGCTCAGGTCATGATCTCACGTTTTGTGAGTTCAAGCCCCACATCAGGCTCTGTGCTAACAGTGCAGAGCCTGCTTGGGATTCTCTCTCTCCCTCTCTCTCTCTGTCCCTCCCCCAGTGACTCTCTCTGTCTCTCTCAAAACAAATAAACTTAAAAAAAATCTAAGCTTTTCAATCATCGAGTTTAACTTTCTGTCCCACTTTTAACTCTTTAATAGCATCTGTGACAGCCAGTTACCCAGCCTCTGCATTAACAAAGTAAGTGAAGAACTCAAGCAATGTTTCCTATGCACAAGTAAAAACAAAGAGTTTAAGCCAAAGATCAAGTAAAGATAGAGTTTAAACAAAAGAGCAGAAAGAATTCAAAAGCAGAGGTATAGTTTAAGAGTAAAGAGAAAAAAACTAGACATAGAAGGGGACAGCATATGGAAAAGAGATAAAATTCCAAACCTGAGACAACAAAATTAAACACTGTCATCTAAGGAAGGCCTGGAAAGGATCGAGGTTGAGAATGAACTTCAAGCCACATTCTTTTCATTCTTTAGTGAAAATTTCCCAAGTCTTTATAGAGGTGAATAACAAGAAGGGCCAAAGATTTTTAAAAGTTAACTAGATGTACAAGAGCTCATGTGCATATGGGAATCAGGAGGAGAATCACAGCATGCAGGAAGAGTCAGGAGAAGGAAGTAGATGGATGAATTGCAACTTAGACTTTTCTGGTATCATTTTAAGATCAATCATTTAGTTGTACCTACCACAGAACCTGGAGAGTACTTGACAAAATCATTAGATGATGAATGGGGAGAAAAAGAGCTTTCAGCATTGAACTTTTCAGTATTAACATTCTGAACTCCTACAAAGATAATACTCAATGGTCTCCCTTTATTCATATAAATACTTCCCATCCACCATCCAAACACCTCAATGATTTCCTCTTTACCAAAATCAGGACAGGCATCTTCCCCTGACAGACTACATTTCTAAAATCTGAAGTTAATCTTTCCTTTCTTAGCTGTTTCTCACTTCACTGATCAGATATTTTGTTACAGGAAGCATTCAAACACACTTAAGATATATAACATTGCTCAGAATGAAAATGAAACTCACTAGTCCACAGGAACCAGACTTCTTTTCTCAAATTTCTCTGTAGATATGCTCATGTGAATATCTATCAGCCCTCCATCTAGCACAGTGACCCAACATGATAATTCCACCTTCAAGTTCTTTCAAAGTTCCAGAGTGACTATCTTAGGCATTTATATATATGGAGCCTATGACTTTGGGAATACCTCTAGGCTAACTTTTTTTTTCTGGGTATCCAAAGACCTAGGCAGAGTAAATAAGTCACAAGCAGATTTAAAGAGAGATAACAAAAATAAATATCCTCAGTTATCTACATTACATGACTATAATATGAATTGCATTAAAAAAAAAAAAAATGATGTCCCTTACAGACCCATAGAAAATTACCTTTTTCCTGAGAAAGCTTCTCCTCCTGACGTTGGTGGTGAGGTTTGTAAGGTGCTGCCCCCTGACTGAGTTCTTCAGCCACAAAACCATCCAGAAAAGATAAGGAAGCATCTACCTGTATTAAAGTGAAGCAAAAATCAGAAATTACAAAACTTTACCCTAAACCTAGACTGTACATTCACATAACTAATTTCAATCCATATGTCCTAAAAATAATTTTTAAGTGAAAAAAAAGAACTTCAGTTCTAAAAATGCTACTAGTGTTACCCAACTCTCTAGCTCTCTAAAACACCTATATTCAAATCACTCAGCTAAGTATGTAACAATGAAAGTCATCTGCAGTTATTATTAATTTCATTGTACTGCAGAATAAACTTTTGAGCATCCAGTATGTTACAGCATCATGTCAGGTGCTATGATGAAGACAAAGAAAGACATCTCCTGCCCTCATGAGACTTTAACCTACTAGAGAAGACATCTACACTCTGAGCTAGTGTCTGTATTAGTTTGATGCTAGGGACTAAAAACAAAGTGTTGGCAAGGCTAGTTCCTCTGGGAGGCTCCAAGGGAGAATAAGTTCCTTCTCCCTTCTAGCTTCTAAAGGCGCCACCATTCCCTGGCTTGTGGCCCCATCACTCTGATCTCTACTTCTATTGTTAGTTGGCTTTCTACTGACTCTTTGCTTACTTTTATAAGAACTCTTGTGATCATGCCTTCTTGGACAATCCAAAATAATCTCCCCCTCAAAAATTCCTTAATTTAAGCGTAACTACAAAGTCCTTATTACCATGTAAGATAACAAATACACAGGCTGCAGAGAACGAAGTATGCACATCTTGGGGAAGGCTACTATTCAGACCCTGGCAGTGCCTTTAACTATCCTATTCTTTTCTACCTAAAAAATACCTTTTCACAAATCTATGGAAAATTACCTAATTTCAGCAGGAATAAAAAGGTACAAAAGAATGAATAAGTGAAAATAAATAAGAGATGAAGAAAGAGTGAGGGGAAAGGATAAAAGAAAAAGTGAGGAAAGAAGAATGAGATATACACAAAAGGATATAGCAGTGGTGGCCTCAGAAACCACAGATCTGCCTCTCCTGGTTTAGCCAACTGTATGCAAACAGCTCCAATAATTAGAAGAACAGACAGATCTCAAATATTTAAGTGGCATGACACACTCTGAATCTGGAAAGGTTCTTACAAAATGAAGACATGTCATCATTTCAATCTTTCATTGGAGGAAAGAGGAAAAAGAGTTACTTCCTAGTTTCATACTATGTATAGCATATTTAGGGAGGCCTGAGTGGCTCTGTTGGTTAAGTGTCCGACTCTTGGTTTAGGTCAGGTCATGATCTCAGTTTGTGGGTCTGAGCCCTGCATCGGGCACAGCAGCCCAGGGGTGGCTTGGGATTATCTCTCCCTCTTTCTCTGCCCCTCCACCACTCTCTCTCTTTCCTTCTCTCTCTCTCAAAATAAATAAACTTAAAAAAAATATTATGTATAGCATATTTATTCACCTTTTCAATGAATGTCTTTGGACCTCCTACCAAAGGTGAAAGAAAGGCGTCTACCCCTGAGGAGCTTTTGCAAGAACTAATGAACAAAGAGGTTCAAAATGAATATAAGTCATGAAAATCTGAGTCAGAATTAGTAGGAATGCTGCCCCTCCTCTCCTCTTTCTCAACTATATGACATCTAACAAATAAAAATTTGTACAAATCTGGCTTCCTTTTGGCAATTTCCTAATTTACACCAGTCTGGAGAAGAGATCAGTACATATTCAGAGGGTGAGTAGTAACTGAGCCCATTAGGTTAGAAAGAGTAGTGGCTTAAAGTTAGGTAGGAGAAGGAAGGTGGTTGATCAGGTTCCAAAGTGGTAAAGAAGTTAGACACTAGGTGGACAAAATGCAACAGAGAACTATTTTTTACATTCTCAAAGATACCAAAGTAATAATAAAATTGCATATTAGAGAAGTTCAAAGGAGATTTTAAAAATTTAATTTTTTTTACGTTTATTTAGAGACAGAGACAGTGCAGGGGTTGGGGGGGGGGGGGGGGGAGAGAGAGAGAGAGAGAGAGAGAGAGAGAGAGAGAGAGAGACACATTGAGAATATCCCATGCAGGCTCCACACTGCCAGCACAGAGCCTGACGCGGGGCTTGAACCCACGAAACTGCAAGATCATGACCTGAACCGAAACCAAGAGTCAGATGCTCAACCAACTGAGTCACCCAGGCTCCCCCCAACATTTAGTTCTTGAACTACCATATATTAAAAGGGACTGCCACTGGATATAAACAGCTTCAGTGCAGTTCTCCGGAAGAGATACTGATCTATTCCCAACTCTTTAGGAGCTCTACTGAATTGAAGCTCTCAAATTCTCTCATATGATGTGAGAAAAACTCCAACCTTTATCTGAAGTGTTACAGAAAGTATATTTTGATATATTCCAGATACATCACAAAGGTAAGAATTATTCTGTTTGGAGACGATGCAATTTTTACAAAGATAAAATACAGATGCCTTACCACCATGTCTTCACAGCTCTTATCAACTGGAAGCAAGCTCTTCATAAGTTCCACATTCTCACGTAAGTGTTTTAATTCAAACGCATGCTGTCTCATACAAGTATCCAAAGATACAGTGAATTCCTGGATTAATCTCTCAACTATGTTAGAAGAGTGTGCTTGGGGTGTCAACTTGGTAACAGCAGCAAGTAACCAGGCTTTTGTTTCTGAAGAAACCGAGTCATTCATAAGTAACTTGTAGAGTTTGGTTATAACTTCCTCTGGCGTTTCCTCATCTAAGAGATAGGAATACTCCCCTAACACCTATGAGTAAAACAAAGAGACTGTTCATATAGAAATAACAAGTTACACAGCAAATTGTACTGGGAAATCCAAACAAAGTAACTGCTGCTGGAGTGAATTTAATCTAGAGTAAATATATTCTCATGGTGAAGAAATTCTTAAAGATAAAATTGTATATTTTAGGGTCGAAATTATACCAAGAATTAGAACTCAATACCAAAAGATTTTCCACATCTTTGTCATTCACAAAATATAAAGCAGCATACTTTACAAGTGAGCTTTCTTCTGAACTTCCAGTTCAGTTGTTGCCTTTTATCAACACCTCCACATTCTGTTACTTATTCTGCAATTAGCATTGAAACCAGTGGTTCTCACATGCTAGTGTGCATGAGAGTCACCTAAGGTGTTTCATTTCTAGGTTCTACCCCCAGATATTCTGAGTGAGTATGTCTGTGGTCCGGATCCACAGTGCACATTTGGAACCAGCATCAGCTGATTCTGATGTATATGATCCACAGAAGAAACTCTGAGGAAGGCTGACCTATGTTACATATCCTTTTTCTTACATCTAACTTATTTAGGTGATACATAATCCTACTGGTCTGAAAATTATTAATAAACTGATAATTCATGTAGTGTGAGATCTTTCCTAAGTGCTATTTATGGAATATTTTCATGTCTTTAGTGTAACACTGGCACCAGCAGGAAAAAACGGGAGGGGAGGTGAAGTGATAGGCAAGGGAAAATTTACAGCTAGTAACAAGAAAAGGCGGAAAAAATGGGGTGCCTGGGTGGCTCAGTCGGTTAAGAGTCCGACTTCAGCTCAGGTCATGATCTCGCGGACCGTGAGCTCGAGCCCCGCGTCCGGCTCTGGGCTGATGGCTCAGAGCCTGGAGCCTGCTTCAGATTCTGTGTCTCCCTCTCTCTCTGCCCCTCCCCTGTTCATGCTCTGTCTCTCTCTGTCTCAAAAATAAATAAATGTTAAAAAAAATTTAAAAAAAAAAGGAGGAAAAATTAATAGAAATAAATAAATCCAATCCTTAAAGTAGCAAGATAATTTTTTGAGTGGTTTAAGAAGATGAAAGGTATCTCTAGAAAAGCTGGTAATCTAAAAGCCAGTTCAAAAATTACTGGGTGGCGGGAGGCTGATGCCTGGGTGGTTCAGTTGGTTGAGCATCAGATTCTTGACCTCAGTTCAGGTCATGATCACAGGGTCAGGAGATCAAGGCCTGTGTCAGGCTCTGTGCTAATGTGGAGCCTGTCTAGGATTCTCTCTCTCCCTCTGCCCCTCCCCCATTCTCTCTCTTTCTTTCTAAAATAAAAATAAAAATAATAACAATGGGAAGACAGAGTAGATGCATTTTCCCCTATTCCTCCCATTAAGTACATCTAAAATCCTTGGTGTTATATATAAAACACACATAAAAAGACACAGATAGGTGGAGAAAAGAAGGCCAATTGCTAAGGACTTTGTGATAGTACAGTGGGTTATCTGCTGCCTCATACACCCCAGACTGGGTATTAGAGAGCCAGCAACCTGGAAACAGCAATGGGCACAGACAAAATGACCCCAAGAAAAGCGTGCCCTCTAGCCAAAGAGCCAGGACTGAAAACTTATTTATTTTTATTTTTTAAATGTTTATGTATTTATTTTGGGGAAGAGAGAGTGCAAGCAGGGAAGGGACAGAGAGAAAGAGAGAGAGAGAGCTTAGCACAGAGCCTGATGCAGGGCTCAATCCCATGACCCTGGGATCATCACCAGAGCCAAAATCAAGAATCAGACACTTAACTGACTGGGCCACCCAGGCACCCCAGGAAGACAGAAAACTTTTAGACAATAACCCTCTACTCTAGCCAAGTACCACAGAAAAAAGCCCACAGACCCACCCACACCACCAAAGGCTGAGTGGAGAGCCAAGACTTCCACCCCTACCAGGCTGTAAGAGGCGCTCCAATTCCCTCAAAAGGGAGAAGACTCAGTAGGGAGCTAGGACTTTCATCTCCACCAAGTTGTCAAGAGGCCCACTCCTCTGCAGTGTCCATGAAGATCACATATGGAAGCCTGCATTTTATACCCTCTACCCAGGTATAAAGAGGGATTCCTCCGCCCCTTCACTGGGATGGTGTCAAAAGCCCCGTGGAGAGTCAGGGCTTTCACCACTGCTCAGTCATTACAAGGCCACCCATCCACAATGTCAGTGGAGACCACACAGAGATCTCAACACCTGTGTCACAATGCCATTACCAAAAGACTCTAATCAACATTTACCAAACACACCATCCAACAATAACAGAATACCCACTCCTTTCAAGCGCTCACAGAACATATAATAAGACGTATCTTAGGCCATAAAACAAACATCAAAAAACTTACCAAAACTGAATTCACAGAGTATTTCCTCTGGTGACAATGGCAAACTATAAATCAGTAACAGGAAAGATAACAGAAAATTTTCCAAACACCTAAAAACTAAACAATACTCTTCAACACAACTTTTCCAGAAAACAGAAGAGGAAAGACTACTCCTATCTCATTTTATGACACTAGTATTAGTTTGATACCAAAACCAAAACAACAGGGTAGAAAAAAAATCTCATGAACAGAGATGCAAAAAATTCTTAACAAGGTCTCAAGAAATCTATTGAAAAAATCCTAGATTAGTGAGTTCAGCAAGATGGCAGCATGTAAGATCAAACTACAAAAAATCTATTGTATTTGAATAAACTAGCAACAAACATGTGGGAACCAAAATTAAAAACAAAATATATCTACTACTGTTCTAAAGAAACTGAAATGCTTAAGCATAAATCTAACAAAACCTGCACAGAATCTGTATGTTGCAGAAAGAAATAAAAGCACTATAAATATATGGAGTAACATGCCATGTTCTTGGAGGGAAAAAAATGAACAGCTGCCAAATTCAATAACCCAT
Organism: Panthera onca; assembly: GCF_046562875.1. Classification (NCBI taxonomy): domain Eukaryota; kingdom Metazoa; phylum Chordata; class Mammalia; order Carnivora; family Felidae; genus Panthera; species Panthera onca. The sequence continues at coordinate 53,039,839 of NC_138344.1, forward strand.
TTAGGCAAGGATTACCAATACTAAAACCACTGGTGAAATATAGTTAAGGAAAAGATGTTGACACATAGCCCCTTAGAATCACCTCACAGATTAGCTACAAATTACTAAGGAGAAAATGCATCTTTACAATGGAGAGATCTGAAGGTTATCTTAACCAAACAAAGAAACTTAAAATCACTAGTAACTGGGGAACTGATATGGTATGCGTCCTGATGATACAGTGGGAAGTACATAACATTGTTGATATAGTATTCTTCCTAAAAATGTTTAACCAAACCAGAAATAATAAGACAAATTCAGAAAGTTGGACATTCTGCACATCAACAGTATTCATCCAAAAAAATCAATATCATGAAAACAAAAAGAAAGTGAGGAACAATATAAAATAAAAGAGGCTAAACAGACAACTAAATGCAATTTGTGATCCCTGATGGGATCCAGGATTAGTAGTAGTAGAAAAATAGCCATAAGAAACATTTTTTGGACAACTGGATAAATGTGAACATGGACTGTATATTAAATGATATTAATGAATTAATGTTACATTTCTTAAGTCTAATAATGGTTCTATGACAGAACAATGTCATTCTTAGAAGACTCATGTTGAATTTTTTTGGAGGGTCATGATGTCTGCAACTTATATGTAGATCTAGATGTAGATATAGTAAAGCAAAGGTGGTTAAAAATATTAACAGGGAATCTAAATGAAAAGTATAGAGATATTTATTATACTAGTCTTTCAACTTTCCTGTGTATGAGAAAAAAAATTCTTAAATAAAAGTCTGGGTAAAATTCAAGTTAACATGCTAACATTTGGCAAAACTATAAAATATTAAAAGAGGCATACGCTATGATCCTGCAATTGTACTCCACCAAAGCTTCCCCTAAGGAAACACTCACCCACATGCACAACAAAGATACACAGAGGTGATGGTATGTATGCAATTACATATGATTACATGACATAAAATTTGGCCTTCATCTTGCAAGAGATAATCTCCTTTGCTGGCTTTGATGAAGCAAGGAGGAATGCTGGGAGGCCCACATGCAAGAAACTGAGGGCAGCTCCAGGAACTAAGGGTAGCCTACGGTCAACAGTCTGAACTTCAAACCCTCAGTCCTACAACCACAAGAAACAGGTTTCTTCTAACAACCACACGAGTTTGGAAGTGGATCCTTCACCAGTCAAGTTTCAGATGAGACAGCAGCCCCAGCTGACAGCAACCCTCAGAGACCCTAAGCAGAGGACATGGCTAAACCAGGTCTCAACTCCTGATCCACAGAAACTGTGAAACAATAAATTTATGTTGTTTGAAGCACTAAGTTTGTGGTAACATACAGCAATGAAAAACTAACATAACACAGATGCATGAGTATTCACATATTCTAACACAGATTCACAGAGAAAATACAGCAAATGTATTGTAGACACAGATACCTAACCAACTATCTATAATACACACAGTAGACAAGTGAGATGAAAGGCAGAATGAATAGACAAGTAGATAGTTAAGTGACAAACTAGCCAATGGGAAAGAAAATGGATAGCTAAAGGAGTTAGCAGGGTAGAATTAAATGATTTCTGAAGGAAATATATTGCTAGTATCGGGCTTTATAAAAAACAATGCTATAAATACTTATGCTCTAATGTACTTTGCTCACCCAACTCATAACTTGAAGAAATTTCTGTGGATAGAACACATTTTCCGCATCTAGTAAAGTGAGATAAGACTGAACTGCATAAAGCCTTAATTGTTGATTTTCTGTTTCATCATCAAAACCTACAAAGAAATTGATACATCATTTTAACTTTCACTAAAAACTCTTAATGACTCTGTAATAAAAACATTTAATTTTGAAATCTTTCCAGAATGCAGTAATTTACTAACCTTCTGCTAGCAGTCTCAGAAAGTTATTGGGAATATCAGGATGCATAACATCTCCTCCCACTGAAAACACAGCATTCATTGTCTGAATAAACCATGCATTATCTGGGGCATATGTGTCCACAGTGTTAAGACCAAGTACACTTCCAAATACCACTTATTAAAATTACCTTCTCTGTATCAACCTTTTAAAGAATAACCCCCAACCTATCCTACTTAGGTATTTTTACTTTTAACCTCTGCCAATAAATTGTTCTATACTCCAGATTTATGTGAAATAAGTGCTCAGTAAAAGCTTATTCAATAAACTTAATAAACTAAATTCTTGTTGCTTCATCTAGCACCATGCCTTGTACATACTAAGCATCCAATAAATAAGCGTAAAAAAAATTTTTTTTAAACTTTTGTTTTTACATTTATTTATTTTTGAGAGACAGAGTGAGACAGATCACAAGCTGGGGAGGGGCAGAGAGAGAAGGAGACACAGAATCTGAAGCAAGCTCCAGGCTCCAAGCAAGCATTCAGCACAGAGCCCGACACAGGGCTCGAACCCACAAACCATGAGATCATGACCTGAGCTGAAGTCGGTCACTTAACCTACTGAGCTACCCAGGCGCCCCAAGTGTGAAAAAAATTTAAAGAGATATTCCAGGTGCCTAAGGACAAATAATGGAAAATGACATACACTTCAAAGAGACTAAATGCGGTATGTCTACTCAAGCTATTTAATCTCTTTTCTAACCTGTTCTTCTTCAGTTCTAAAATTCCATCATTCTGCTGCCTGGAGTTACGTATGGCACTAGATACGTGGCACAGACAACTATATTTAAGCAATTTCCAAGATGACTGACTGGAGTAACATTGTACATTTATTCCTCCTTTGATTTAAATAACAGACATCTTAAAAAGAATGGAATATCTTTGTGACCTGTAAAGTTTCTCTGACTTTTAAAAAGCAAATGTGGGGGCACCTGGGTGGCTTGGTCGGTTGTGTGTCCAACTTCAGCTCAGGTCATGATCTTGTGATTTGTGAGTTCGAGCCCCACGTCAGGCTCTGTGCTGCCAGCTCAGAGCCTGGAGCCTGCTTGGGATTCTGCGTCTCCCTCTCTCTGTGTCTCCCCTGCTTGTGTGCTCTCTCTCTCTCTCTCAAAACTAAATAAATGTTAAAAAAAAAAATTAAAAAAAATTAAAAAAGCAAATGTGAAGAAAAGTGACATGTGAATGGCATCCCCAACTACCTTACTGGGACAATTTCCAGTATAAACAATAGCGTAAAGGATAAATTTTAGCATGCTGATCCCTACTCCCAAGGACCCCCTGCAAAACAACAAGAACATTTACCAGAAAAGAAACTAATTATGAAATAAAGTCAAAGATAAGAAGGCAATTAAAGAGGAATCAGGCAGAGGTTCCTGTATCTTTCTGCTCATAATACTGACCAACTGAATGAAAGAACCAGGGGAAAAAAAGCCATCCACTAAGAAGCCTACAAATATTCCTGTCTTTGACAAGAAAGGCCTGTATATCAGGTATGGGAAAAGTTATTGTGTGTCTCTGAACTCAATTTGCAAGAGACCACAACTAAACCAATCATTCTAAAGTCACTATGTAACTGGGGTGCTTGGGTGGCTCAGTCTTAGGTTAAGTGCCCAACTTTGGCTCAGGTCATGATCTCACAGCTCATGAGTTCGAGCCCTGCACCGGGCTCTGTGCTGACAGATCAGAGCCTGGAACCTACTTCAGATTCTGTGTCTCCCTCTCTCTGAACTTTCCCCACTTGCACTCTGTCTCTCAAAAATGAATAAACATTAAAAAAAATTTTTTTGAGTCACTATGTAACTACAGGTATTTTATGACTTATGGTCCAAACAAAGGATATTTCTCAGCGAGTTCAGCTATCTTGCCAACCAAATTGACGATAATATACTCTTCTTTGCTCTGTTGTAAATATTCAAGCATTTTCTGGACAATCACTGTTATATTCTGTGCATTAGTAATTCTGTAAAGAAGTTCCAGAGTCTATTTAAGAAAGAAATAAAAACAGCATTATAAAACTATACATGGTAATTCCAGTAAATACAGCAATATATAGGTTTATAATACAGTTGATTCTGCCACTTTTACATAGACCAACTGGGCAGTTAATAGGTGCTGAAGAAATGCACATTTTAGCTAAAACAGAACTTAATTAAGAAAGGTAGAATCTACTGTCAAAAAAATGAATTATGATCAATTCCAAAGTCTAAAAGCTTTTTGATACCGATAAAAATTATAATCTGACTACTTCTAAATGGGAGGCCATGAAGTCTAAAAACTTAAAAGGTTTATAATCTGTTTTCTAAAAATATAACAGCTTCTTAAACCTATATCATTTATGCCTGTCTGTGCATGTATATATACACACATGAAAATCCAGTCTTACAAACCATATTTTCCACACTAAGTAAACAATAGAAAATAGCCCTTGAGTGGGTTCATCAGCTGAGAGCAAATGGCCTCCAACGGATGGACAAAGGCTGGGGGCTCAAGTGCTTCAAAGCCTTAGCAAGGCCTCTGTTCAGAATCTCAGGCAAGGAAAAACCATGTTATAGTCGCTTTCTCAATGCTCAGGAATATACCTCTTGCTTCCTCTTAAAGGAAGACCAGTATGAGAGTAAGCTCCCATTTGGCTACACTTTCTGAGGCCCTACATTAAGGTTCTAAAAATATCATTAACTCCCAGAAATCAATATGAGACCAAGGGCAGTACTGAGAAAGTATCATTTACTGGTATTTTAGGATCAACAACATTAGCTGCAAGAGATTTCCATATATTCTACTTGTCAAACTTGTTCAAAATATCTTAAGGGTTCTTTGTAATTTTTCAATCTTCATTGCCAGGATATCAAGTACAAAAGATAACTGTTTAAGTTAATTCTTAACTCCATTTTAAAATCCATAAATACACAGGTCCTCCATTAATAGCGTTCAACTTATATAGCTGTCTCAGACATGCTCCCTGTAGATTTTAAACTACATATTACATATTTTTAGATAATTATACCAAATTTATTTCCTACTCTAAGACTATGCAATTTAGCATTTCCAGGATTGCATGAGACAGGGCATTAGGAATTGCATGGCTCAAGAGAGGTCTTTTATGTTTGTTCCTTCTTGCCTTCTTTCTCCCTATGAGAAAGAAAGGTAATAAAACCAGACAAATGGGAATCCCAGTCTTAAACAACACGTCACTCCATTCCCAAGGACCAAAGTTCTTCTATGTAATTACTTACAGAGGTTATACATGATAGTGGCATTCGAACAGATAGTACTGAGGTGCCTTCTTGGAGCACTATTGATACTAAAAGAATTCAAACTACTTTTCTCACAGCAGGTAACAGACAAAACAGATCAGACTCGATAATTTTAAAAGACATTTATTTTCCCTTTGACTCTCATTTTTAAATAAGGGCCCAACAATTAAATATAGCACTAAGAAAACTGTACCTAAGTCAACTCTGTTCAATTTAGTAGCCAACCACACAAAGAAAACACATGCTCTGTATTTGTTCAAAGTGGAAGAGCCAAATAATTATTGTTATTGTCCTTTGGTGCCTTCTCACTCTTCTATCATGCCTACACAGAAAAATTAGTCCATCTACAAACTTCCCAGATTTGAGGCAAGTAACAATTTTCAGAAGATTAAAAATATAAATGCAAAAAGAAAAAATATATATGTAGATGACAATTTCTCAAAAACACTTTTATTTCAAAAACAGTACCTTTTAAAATTGAAAATTTATAATCTTATCTTTTAAAATTACAATTGTTTAATGAAATAGTATTCTTTGCATAAACTACTTTTAACTCATTGCTATTAAGTAATTTAGATGTTCACTAAATTATCTTTATTTTTAAAATAAAAAATAAAAATATCCATTCTTCTTAACTAGGTCCCATATACCATTTTAATATGAGGGCACAGAGTGATTTGTTTACATGAAAATTAACAGAAACACTTATATAGGCACCCAAATGGACACTGAAGCAATTCCTTCCAAGAAGTTCAAATTGTTTAGGGGTTATCTTTATTAATTCTTTCAATATTCCTACATATTTAATAAGGAATGCATTAGCCCACTTCACAGATGTTAAGAATATGAAAAAAATATTAATCATCATAAATTACATCTTAAATTACATTAACAGAAAGAACTTGAAATAGAATTCAGGTCTCTTCTTAGACCAAAAAAGATATTAATGAATCCATACAGGTAATTGAACCTAACTCCTCTAACTCATAGTTTAAAAACATTTGTGAAGATACTGACACAAGGACTTTTTAGAAAAGTTCCTTAAACTTTACTAGAAAGAATAAAATACACTCAGAAGTTAAAATACACGTGTGTACACACACACACACACACACACACACACACACACACTGTCTACTACTTTCCTCTCTCCATAATACCAAAAAAGAAGTTTAAAAGTTATAACACTTCACGTACACTATTCAAAGTACCAGTTTACCTCTCTTTTAATAATGGGATCAGGATGGTCTAAGCATTCAATTATTGTCATCTGGTGCTGAAGAGCCAGAGTGGGATCCTGCTGGATAACATAGGTAAGAGCCTTCAGCCCTAGAAACAGAGATTACGTTATACAAAGTGACTGGAAACAAATATCCAGCAAATTTCAAGAGCTGTCTTTGTAATTTCTGTCAAAATTATCTAATCATCTTACCTAAATACTTGAGATTTATTTTAGGTGACAGAACAAATCTTCCAATGCACTTGGCAGCCTTCTCAAGTAATTCTGATTTAGGATAAATAGAATAAACTGTATGTACACATTCAAACAGAATAGCTAGAGAAAGAAAATATAAAAATGTCAGGGATCATGTTAAGGCATAATAAAAGAACATGTGTAGAACTCAGAACAAAACAAACTAATCAGAAGGTCAGTTTTAGTAAAAACTTATTTATGGAAAATTTTCAAAGATAGGAACTTTGCTGTTTTCAGGCTTACACAACTATTAGGATTATATTACCACAATATATTATGTATATTAATAGATAGAAATGATGCATTCACACATGCAACAAGTATTTACTGAACACCTCCTATGTGCCAGGCATTGTTCTAATAGCATGGATACAGCAGTGAACAAAAAAGACAAAAACCCCTGGCCTTGTAAGGAGCTCACATTCTAAAGGGCACATAAGTAATATATTCATTGTTCCTATATAAACAGGTATTTCCAACACTGCTTGCATGCTTTAAAATAATTTGTTCTCTGGCAGTTTCTACCATTTATACACAGAAACTATACATGTAGTTTATCTCAATGTAATCATTTTAGGATACTCTAGCATTCATTTCAAAGTAGGGCCATTTCATAAAAATCCTCAAGTCAGTTCTTTAAAACAAACCTCAAAGAACATAGAACTATCTATTGAACATCTTGATAGTGTTCAAATTTGATTTTCTAATACAGTCAAAGATTGGATAACTACGATAATGATCAAAGTGTACACTAAAATCTTTTTCAAACTCTTTTGAAGAGCCTAAGTCAAGGAGCCTGAGCTTTGTCATTGTAAATAAAGAAGAACCAGCGTGGTATCAAGTCCTGCATGTGCTATGGAATCACAGTGTAAGTGAGACCCAGACTCAGTCAACTTAACAGTTCTACCACAAGTTGAAGCATATCAAGTGTCCTTGATAGAATCCTTTCTTCTCTATTTCTAAAAGCTTTAAACAAAACAATCTGATACTCTGTTGTATACAACATAAAACTTGAGTATTCAACCAGCTATATTTTCCACTGTTAGGTTGCCTATCAACTGATTCACACATAAACTTTGTATAAAAAGCTTTATACAAACCCTTTCTATAGAAGGATAAAGAGAAAATAAATCAGAAATACAAATTTCTCTTTAAGAAGGGGACTGACTTTAAAGGAAAATCTACAAAGTGAGTTAACTGAACGTAAAAAGATACTCCTCTGTATATTCAGATGTTGTGCTGTAAAATGTCCTCATTCTGTGCCATGGAAAAAGTAAACTTTATGACTTTATGAACTAAACAAAGAGAGGCTTGGTCAAGTGAGTGACCAACTAAGGCAGGAATGGATGAACTACCACTAAATCTAGCCCTTGGCCTACTTTTGCAAGCCTGTAAACTAAGAACAATTTTTACATACTTTTTGAGATACAATTGACATATAACATTACATGAGTCTCAGGTGTACAATTACATTTTTCAAAGGTCGTAGAAAAACAAAATAAACACAGGAGAATTTATGACAGAAACCTATGTTACCTACAAAGCTTAAAATATTTACTACCTGGCCCCCTTTTCAGAAAAAGTTTGCCAAACCCTGAACTAATAGGCCAGTCCTAAGTAATATTAAAAATAATGATGACCCATTTTCTGTTATAACTGACACGGTTTCCTTTACAGATACCTGCCATTCAGAACTCTCCTGCTATCAAACTGTGTTACTACAAAAGCTTCTCATTACCCATCCAAAATCCAAACTTTTATTCAGATGCTCATAAGATTTCTGGAAAGCTAGTATAGGTAAAATTAATAGTTCAAAAATTATACTTATGAACTTAGTGCACCAATGAGCTAAAAATGAATTTAATAGATTTCTAAATCACTTTTCCAATATAGCTAAATCCCTTTATTCCCCAACTCTACAAAAATCTGAGTATAAGTCCATAAATGAAACAGCAGCCACCCTGCTCTGCTGTCTCCCCTCTGCAGCGGTTTAAAAAAAAAAAAAAAAAAAAAAAAAAAGTGCTTCTGAGGATTCTAAACGCAAAAACACAATGTGAAGTTTTGTTTTCTCCTCAAGAGCAAGCCAGGTCCTAACCAAAATATCAAGTAAAAATTAGCAAATAAAAAATTAGTAATATCCTAACATTTGTGATACTGTGGTTTTATCATAGGTTTTTGGGGTTGGATTATGCACAAAATTTGAAGACATTCCACTGACACCTTATCCTTCAGACTAGACTTTACTTTCATATTAAATAAGGAAAGTATCTATTGATACTACTCTGACAGGGAGACGCAGGTACCACCCTATGGGGATGAAAGTCCAGGTTCTCCACTCTGCCTCCTTTGACACCTGGAGAAGGAGGGGACCCTTATTCCTTCTGGGTGGGGGATGGGAGTGTCTGCTGATACTATGCTGCCTCAGAAAGGAAGGGGCACCTCATTACCACTCCAATGGACTCCACTGACATTGATGGGATGGCCTGAGTATCCCTGACCAGTGGTGAAAGCTCCAACTCCTTCTAGGCTTCCCCTAACACCACCACAGCAAAGAGGGGAGAGGTGCTTCATTAACTCCCTATTCCTAGATATGTGAAATCCAGGCTTCCCACATCATCTCCACTGACAGTGCAAGCGAGATATGCCCCACTCCCGACACCTGGCAGGGATGAAATTCTGGCTCTCCTCTTGGGCTTCTCCACAATGAGCCCAGTAGAAGCATTGGGAATCTGCTTACACCTGGTGAGGGTGGAAATCTTGGCTCTCCACTCAGTCTTTTCTGACATGGGTGGGTCCATAATTTATTCTGTGTGATGCTTGGCTGGAAAAGAGGCTACCATCTGAAAGTTTTCTACCTTGCTAGTTTGCCCTTTTCTTGTTGGTCCTTTGGCTAGACAGCAGGCTTTTCTTAAGGCATTTTTGTTTGGAACAGTTGGTGTTTCCACGTTGCTGGCTCTCCAGTACCCAGTCTGAGAAATATGAGGCAAAAAGAAAACCCACGGCACTCACCGTGATATTGTTCCTTGCATCCCAAGGTTCCTAACCAGTCCACCTTCATTTCTCTACCTTACAGTCTTATGTTAATTTTATATATAATGTCTATTAAGTGGGAAAAACAGGGAAATGCACTTCTATCTACTTTTGATGGTTCTGTGCCTTGTACTTCCTTTTCTATAATTCTCCCAATTTACTAAAAAATGTTACTCTCATCTTATCAGTACCTTGCCCAGAAGTCTTCCATATCTCTGGATTTATATGGTATAAAGCCCAAACTCATTTGACTGCCACAAGAGAACCTCTGAACCAAGGCCTTTCCACTGCTCCCAATATGAACTGTCCATGTAGACTGGTAAGTTGATATTCTCTGAAACTGTTTTAAATATCCCCACTTCTGTACCTTTTCTCATGTTCCCTTCACCTAGACCCCCCTGATCTCTCTTCTGGCTATCTGTATCCTTACTATCTGTCAGGGCCCCATTATATCAATGAACTCTTATGTGTGTCCTCAGGCCCACAGTGATCTCTACCACTGGACTCCTGTAATATTTATTCTCTGTATCACCCCTTAGCATTCTGCCTTATACTGATATTATTCTTTCATAAATAAGCTAGTTCTACCATTATATCGTAAATTTCTTTAAGGCAAAGATTACATTTTACACTCCTTCACATCCTCTATATCACTTTGCACAATGCCTGGCACATAACAGTACTCAATAAACATCTCTGATGGGATTTATGTCTTGACTTAACACTTAGGTAAGTTAAAATAATGGAATTTTCAAAAAAATATGATTTAGCAAGTATAAAAGCTAAAACCCATTCAGGTAACTGATAAAAGTTATCAGTTATATATAGATAACTGATAAAAGTAAAGTAGTTTTTCTCTTCCTTTAATTCAATTAAAACGTGTTACTCATTGATTAACCTAGTGCCAGACAGTGGGATAGACACAGTCTCTTCCCTTATGAAGTTCATGATTTAAAATTCACATTCTTAAGCAATAAAATATTCGTGTCAGCATTACTAGAGAACATTCTATCATTGATAAAATCACTCAAAGTTATAAACTGTATCAATACAAATATGGAGGGGAAGCCTAACAATGGAAAGATTAATAAAAGAAATAAATAAAACAACAGAAACTATAAGGTTTCCATGGCAAGGTAAAACATTGCACTGACAGCCTACAAAGAAATGAATTATTGGTGTTGGTCCCAGAAATGTTAATAAGGGAAAGGTGCCCTAGGGGAGAACATTAAAAAGTATTTCCTCAGGTATACAGTACTCTCCAAATCAAAAGGAACAGATAACAGTGGTTATCTCCAAGAAGGGGAACTGGGTGGTGGGTGGTAAGGGTCAAAGGGACACTTACTGTTCACTGTATACCTTTTTGTACCTTTTGAATTTTGAACCATGTGCATATATTACCTATTCAAAAAAATAAAAAAATTAAAGCTGAAATGTCAATTACCAAAAAAAAAAAAAATTGTGCAAGAAAAAGAAAATCAGATCCTTAACTGATTCTAAACAGACTTCCTTGAGAGTCTTTCAAACTCTTATCCTACACACTTATATCTCAAGCAAAACTTTTTAGCTTCGCTGCCTGCAAAGATTCTGACACTTGTCTGGATCTTCTGACAGCTCCTAAAACAAACCACCCATGTCAATAAGGATGATCCTTATCACTGGCCTGACTCTTCTCATTACACAGCAAGATCCTACATAATATCAACCGTTCATTACACTATACCCTCATAAGGGCAGGGACTGTGTCTATCTTATTCTCCCTTTAATCTCCTGTACTTATCACGGAGAAATACATAAATCAATCAACTCTTCCCTCAATCTGTACCTAGTTTACAAATCAAGTTTTTGTTTTGTAACCCTTCAATAAATACTGGTTGAACAAATGAATAAACCACTTTCAATGTCTTAATTACCATTTTTCCATGCAAAACATAAATCTATCTTCCAAAATTTACCATCTCAATTCACTGTCATGTGCATTATCAATCCTGTATTAGTCTCATACATGCAATTCTTTCTCCTTATTCCTAACTCCATCTTTGTCAAACACTTTTCTTACAGTTAAACTAGTATAATTTCTGCCCTCTAGTCCATCCCACATTTCTACAATCATTGTTCTTAAAGATTCACCATTTACCACTGTCTGAAAAAACAGGATGGTCTTCAAACCCTACTTCACAGTATTTTACCAGAAAAAGAAATGACTTCTCATTTGAGTTAATCTCTCAATGCTTCTTCTATTTTTCTCTATAGCATGCAAAATTCAAAATGTTTTACTTTGCTTCTGAACATTTCCAAATACCTCAGTTTCTTTACTGAGCTTTTTCAAACTAATCAATAAAGAACCAATAGTTCCTCCCTCTATTAAGATTGAAAGTTTTTTGGTTACTTTTCTCAGTCCTCTACCCTCTCCCCCAAATTACTCATCTCCTATCACTAAATTACTTTTTAAAATTTATGTAACATATGACTACTGTCTCCTCACAGAACAGTATACTGTTATTCCATATATATATCCTATATGTTTTTGTCTATATCTTATCCTTCCTTCAGTTCTCTTCTTAAATGTCAATAAAACCTTCCTTGTTCTCCCTCTCATCTAAGACTAGCTGCTATATTTTCCCATACAAAGGAATAACTCTCCTTTGTAACATTTACTCCACCTGTCCCTTTCCATGTATGATCTATCTATCTGTGAGATCAATGATAATATAATCAATTATAACTATTTTATTCACAGCTGTATTACTTAAACAGGTTATCTTCACAGTCAATTAGATGCTTAATGAATATTTTCAATATAATTTCTCTTAAAGAATATTTTAAAAAGAGAGATAATTTTAATAATGAATTTAGATCAACATTTAAAATACTGCCATTATTTCTATTAGTTATCTAATGCCTGCACTGAAAAAGAATAACCCAGAGAACCACCTTAAAATTTAACATATAAGATTCTATTGGAATTTATAGATTCTAACACACATTTTGCTATGATGCTGAAAAACACTGTAATTTTTTAGAATAGCATTTATATATGTTACCTACCATATGTGACATTGTGATTTAACTCGGCTCTTCGTAAGGATTCATCAAGAACATCATACATTAATTCACTTGTCCTGTTTAAAAGATATTTTATTTGCAGTAGAATTATAGTATTATAACTCAATAAAACAGTTTTTCAAACTTCTCTCTCTTTAAAACTGAGGATCTACAGAAAAGAAGTGAAAAAAATTTATTTTATGAAGTTATGGAAATTTCACTTCTTCAAGGTTCCATTTGCTCTTTTTCATGAGTTTAATTTCCTGTTTTATCAAAGATGACTGACTAGTCATGTCATGGAGAGATATACATAAGTCAACCAGCTCTTTACCTGTACCTAGTGTACAAATCAGGGTTTTTTTGAACATACTACCTTTCATAATTTTATTTGCAATAAAATATTTCTGCCTGTTTCAAGTTATGATAGTAATATCTCCCACATCCAGATTATTCCAGACAGTATTTTAACCAAATAGTTTTTTTAAAGTATTCAAATACTAGTCTTTCTTTGAGCAGCACTAGGTTTTCTGGGGAAAAAGTTTAACTTTCATTTATGTTAACTATAAAGAAATTGTATTTTGTGAAACAGGTTTATACCACTCCTATGTCTTTATGGTCACTGATTACAGTTCTGGTAACTGGGTTGAGGTAGATACTGTAAGAAAACGCAGTGAAGAAAGAAAGAAAGAAAGAAAGAAAGAAAGAAAGAAAGAAAGAAAGAAAGAAAGAAAAAGAAAATATAGTGCTTTGTAGAGCACTCTATCTCAAAACCTAGAAAAGTTCTCTGCAAGAGGCTAGTGTGAAACTATGACTTCTCAACCGGCATTTGTCTCTGTTTTACAAATTCAAAAAGCACCAATAGAAAAAAAACTACCATCAACACAGAATACACACAGTAGTCTTGCAGAGAAACTACACTGTAAAATAAACAAAAAGATCAAAATAACCTGGGGCCATACAAATGACATATGATGTATGTTACATCTTTTTCAGAAAATGTTTTTCTAAATATGCAGCTATAAAAATTTAATTTGAAGTGGATGGACTTTTATTCTGTCTTGACTGAAGTGTAACTATTCTGTGAAATCCAGAACCATATTCTAAAATCCCTCATTTTAATGTGTAAGCACTTTTTCCAGACAATACCACATAGCAGACATTACAATTCACCCCTCAAATTTGGTAATACGACAGCTAGATTACAGTCTAGTTTCTCAATTTTAAAAGCTGATGTCTGGCATAAGAGTCATAATAACCACATAAAAATATAGAAACATGTGCAGACATGATCAAGCCAAACAGGAATAACCTAAGAAGAAGACTGCTATAAAACACAAGAAAATATCTAAACAAGCGATATAAAAGAACATAAATATAAGAAGACTTCTCCACTAAATTAACTCTTTCAATTAAATACATTAGAATCCTACTATAAAATACCATTTTTACTTTGCCACACTGGACTAACCATGTCTTAAGAACTACAAGATTTGTGTTAACATAAAATCTCAGAGTTGGGACAACAAAGGAAAAAATATTCTAATGTTCCATAACATCATAAAAGAGTTTAACTCTTTGTTCATTTTCTTGAGCCTAATTCTATTCAACTGAGCTCTCTGGAGGTAAGCTCTCTCTTTGTACGTTCTTTGTAACTTTGTATGTATTCCCCAAATTCATTTATAAAGGAAAGAAGGAAGATAATGAGTTAATGAATTTAGTAAATTCACTAAAAGCCTCCATAGTTACTTCATGACAATATATTGTCAACAGACCTTTTTAGACTAGTGAAGTCTGAATGCACTACTATGAAATTCGTGATTTTAAAACAGAATTCCAGTGGACTCCCAACTAGAGCTATGCCATAGGATAGGCTGGATTACATAAAATAAAATTACAGCAAACATTTCTAACATGTGTATCTACTCCCATCACCTCCAGTTTTTTGACCTAGGAATTTAGAGTCAGAAACACAGAAAAAATGACATAGCAATATCAAGAGTGATACAGTCCAGCTAGCTCTCACCAGGAGCTCATAGGCAGATGGACACTGGCATGACACTGACAAGGCATTACTAGGAGCAACAGCCTAGAATACAATCCCTTTGTAAAGCTAGGCTAAAGAATTAGAAGGTACTGTACTGCATAAAGGAAAACCAGATCTTATAAAGTCAGAACACTGACTAGCAAATATTTTCTTAAGACAGAAACACATCAAGGACTCCAGCCATGGTACTTGCTCTCAAGGGAACTAAAAGACTTGTCCTTGAATGGTTCAGGAAAAAAAAATTTTAATATGTGTGCACACATGCACATATATAAAGAGAAAGAATGATAAGACATATGAAAATAATTGATGACTCTAGGTAAAAGGTATAAGGAAGCTTCTTGATCTGTTGTTGGAACTTTCTGGTAAGTCTGAAAAACTATGACAAAATAAGGGCACCTGGGTGACTCAGTCAGTTAAGCGTCTGACTTCAGCTCAGGTCATGATCTCATCGTTCATGAGTTCAAGCCCTGTGTCAGGTTCTGTGCTGACAGCTCAGAGCCTGGAGCCTTCTTTGGGTTCTGTGTCTCCCTCTCTCTCTCTGCCTCTCCCCCACTCGTACTCTCTCTCTCTTTCAAAAAATAAACATTAAAAAAAAAAAAAGAAAAACTATGAGAAAATAAAAAGTTACAAACAATATGCATAATTGAAAAGACACCATAAAAATTTTAATATAAAGTATTGGCTAAAAGAGTAATTCAGACAAATGAATTAAATGAAACACTTACATCCAACCAGAGGAAGAGTCAGCAAACTACTGTCTCCAGGACTATCCTGGCTGGATGTTTCTATTTGTATGGCTACAGGCTAAGAATGGTTCTTACATTTTTAAATGGGGAAAAAAATAAAAAGAATAATATCTCATGATACATAAAGATTATACGAAATTCAAGTTTTAATGTCCATAAAAAGTTTTTCTGGAATACAGTAGTGCTCATTCATTACGTATTATCTATGATTGCTTTTAAGTTATACAACAGCGGGCTTCAACAGACAACATACAGCCCACAAAGCATCAAATATTTATTATCTGGCCCTTTACAATAAAGAAAGTTTCCAAATCCCTGAACTAGAATGTTTAAGAAGGCTTCAGGAAAGATATGGAGCTTCAGAGGTACCTTTCCCTATGAGCAGGATTAGATAAGCAGAGAGCCAGGATTATCCCAGAAACCTATTATATACTTCTTACAGTGATTTATTTATCATTATTAAGCCAATTAAACATTGGGAGAATCTGACTTATGAAACTTCTAGGTGACAGGCTATCAGGGTATCAAGTTTGCTTAGAATAGTTTACCTTTGATCGTCTTTTCCTAGAAGTCCTAGTATTCTCAAGAGCTGGATTTGTAACCATGGTGCTGGTACACTATGGTAATTGAAATCTACTGGGAGCTTTCCTCCAACTACTTGCTTCAAAATTGTTACAAAACTCCCCGTCAAGTCTTTATATCCAGATGAATTCTCCTATACCCAAAAAACAAAACAAAAAACTTTCTATTAATAATAATCTCTTATCAAATATAAAATAGACCTGGTTTAAATGTCATACAAAATCTAACTTAGGGCATGTTAACTTAGAAGCTGCATGTTCACATTTAATAAAACAGTACTCTAGGGGCACCTGGGTGGCTCAATGGTTAAGCATCCAACTTCAGCTCAGGTCATGATCTCGTGGTTCACGAGTTCAAGTCCCACGTCTGGCTATGTGCTGACAGCTCAGAGCCTGGGACCTGCTTTGGATTCTGTGTCTCCCACTCTCTCTGCCCCGCCCCAGCTCGCGCTCAGTCTCTCTCTCTCAAAATAAATAAAAACATTAAAAAAAATTTTTTAATAAAAATAAAACCATACTCTAATGTGTTTAATGTCTTCCATGATGAAACTACTCTGACTACCTGATCCGAAGCTGAATCATCCCCCAAAAGGCTTCCACCATTCACTACTTGTCTCCACACAGAGTCTTAATCACATTTCATAAGTTCTTATAATTATATCTTATATTGAACTTTTGTTAGCCAATACCAGCAATTAAATCAAAAAGTGAAAAAAAGGGCGCCTGGGTGGCTCAGTCAGTTAAGCATCCAACTCTTGATTTCAGCTCAGGTCATGATCTCAGGGTCGTGGGATCAAGCCCGATGTCAGCCTGGGGATGGACTGCTGGGGATGGAGCCTGCTGGGGATTCTCTCTCTCTCCCTCTGCCCCTCTTCCCTGCTCACTCACTCTCTCTCTCTCTAAAAGAAAAAATATATATCTTTTTTTAAAAATAGATAAAAGTCTTAATAAATTAATAAATAAAATAGTTTTTAAAAAGTCTTCATAATATAGAGAAATAGGGTAAGAAGGCAAAAACAGAAATCAGTTTTTTTCCCTTAAGCTATATTCTTTCCTATTCTATTCTCCTTATTTCTCACATCCTTTCCCTCACTTCCCATCTCTCTCTCTCTCTCTCTCTCTCTCATACACACAATAAATACATCAATGTGATCATTTATACTGTCTCCACTGTATTTCATCTCCTTAGCACACTTGAACATTGACCCCATTTTTGGCTAATATAACACTATCTTTAAGTCACACATTGAATTAGCAGATGTCCATTAGGTGGTTAATCAAGAACTACTAGTGAAGTACTGCCACATTAAGAGATTAATTTAAGTTTGAGATTAACTCAGTTTGCCCTTAGTGCTTATGAACAGTTTCAAACTGCAATTTAAGACCAAAAATAGGGGTGCCTGGGTGGCGCCATTGGTTAAGTGTGGGACTCCTGATTTTGGTTCAGGTCATGATCTCATGGTTTGTGAGATCGAGTCCTGTGTCACGCTGCACTGTCAGTGCAGAGGGATTCTTTCTCTCCCTCTCTCTCTCTCTGCCCCTCTCCCACATGCACTTTCTCTGTCTCTCTCAAATAAATAAGCAAACATTAAATATAACAATAATAAATAAATGTGTTCTGGGTGGAAGAGCACAGGGCACAGTCAAGTCTACTCAAACCTCCCAAAATCAGTGCATCTGCCTTTTAAAAATTAATTAACCCTATTGTATTTAAACATACCTGTGTTCCGAATGAGTGTGTTTTGATTATCTATCTGACTAATCTCTTGGACTGGGGAATTTAAATACATATTCCTCAGAATAAACATTAGATTCCTCATCGTAATTTTTATTTCACTATCAACGACACATTTTTGGAAGGGAAATAATAGCTCTTTCAAAGTTTAGTAAACATTAGAGGAAAAACAAGATTTAATATCAAGTATCTATTTATACCAAATCTATTTTGGAGCATAATGAATAAAAATGAACACAACTTTCAGTTCTGTAACTGTAAATTTAATTCAGTGACATATTCCATTTTGTTTTACAGTACTCATCATGGAATATCTCACATGGAATACAAAGGGTTTCAGGCAATGCACTGGGGCTGAATTAGTATAAACTCATATCACCATTTAGAAAATGTTACCATACCATTCAACCTTCCTTCTTCATCTGACACAGTATCAATTTAAGGAGTCAGCACCATAATCTATAGTTTACACACCCTCCACCAGCTCTCCTCATTTCAATAAGCTCTTATGCATTTTATGAAGTCGTATAAAAGTCACCGCTTAAAAAACCACAAATCTGGGGGCGCCTGGGTGGTTCAGTCGGTTGAGCGTCCGACTTCGGCTCAAGTCATGATCTCACGGTTCATGAGTTCAGGCCCCACATCGGGCTCTATGCTGACCGCTCAGAGCCTGGAGCCTGCCTCCAATTCTGTGTCTTCCTCTCTCTCTGCCCCTCCCTCACGCATGCTCTGTCTCACTCTGCCTCTCAAAAATAAAGAAAACTAATTAAAAAAAATTTTTTTTAAAAACCACAAATCTGCAAATTTCAATCACCTTCCATAGCTACCATTTTTCCATGCATCTTTAGTAACACAAAAAACTTAGGCATTTAAAAAAAAGACTAATTCTGTAATGTGCCTACAACTCATGCTATCAACAACTTATAAAAATTACTATTAAAAAGTCAATAATAAAAACTTGACATGTTCATTAAGAATTTTACTGAAAAATGTGAGTTCTTTTTATTCCATAATTACATTTTTCTAATGGCAATTACTCAGTACTTCCTGAAATTTCCAACTTACCTTAATCATCCTAAAGTATATGTGCAAAGAAGCAGCCATGACGCCAACATCTCTGTCACAAAGTGCTTTCCGAAACTTAATATGGATATGCTGTACTTGATTAGGAGCAATGAGATGGAATTTATATAATGCCAGAACAGCTTTTCTTCGTATAATCTCCCTAAAGAGAAAAAATAAAATCTAAACAAACTGTCTGAATCCACAGGCATTTAGTTTGAAAATATTGTACACAAGATGATTTCACAATATCAGCTATTACCTTAAAACAAAAAGAAAGAAAGAATTACACACTTATTGTTAATTTCTATATTCCAATCCATCAAACTATAAAAAGTAGTTATCTCTCGGAGGTAAGACCTCAAAAGATTTTAACTGCTCATATTATATATTTCTTTAGGTACAGAATTTTTGGTAACAAGCACATATTAGTTTTGAAACCAGAACAAACAAGAAAGATAAATAAATTCCTTAATTCCCTAATTCCATTTTTGAAAGCCATCTCTCTAGAAATTGGGAAAAGAATCAACAGTTCAAATCTGTAAGAAGTAACTCTGGCTAGTAATATTATACAGTATATTTATCAATGTTGATATCAATAAATTAATATGTATTATTATATTTTATTATAACATTATTTTATTTTATTATTTTATTAATATTTATTATTTTATTTAAAAATTAATAAAATCTCATTAACATTATACCTTTAAAGATTTCTTCTTTTGTACCATGGGCAAGCATACTTGAAATACTTTAGGGAGCCAGGGCAATAGGAAGACTCACATTAAAAATGTCACTCCTCCCCTTTTCCAGCTCACGTTTCAGAAATGTCATTACAACAAAGAGGAAAGTATATGCTAGTCTTACACTTAATTTTTTTTTTTAATTTTTTTCATGTTTATTTATTTTTGAGAGAGAGAGAGAGACAGAGCATGAGCAGGGGAGGGGCAGAGAGAGAGAGAGGTAGACACAGAATCCGAAGCAGGCTCCAGGCTCCGAGCTGTCAGCACAGAGCCCTATGCGGGGCTTGAACCCACAAACTGTGAGATCATGACCTGAGCCGAAGTCGGGCTCTCAACCGACTGAGCCACCCAGGTGTCCCTTACACTTAATTTTTAACAGATAATGTCTAGCACACAAGAAGCAAAATAACAAGTCACTATCTTATGTTCATAATGTAATTTCCAAGTTAGTACATTTCCTTGTTAATTCTCACTCACGCCTATTTCTAAATATATTTGCAGGCAGGCTATGCTGGCAGTGTTCATAACAGCAGCAAATGTCACAAAACTAAAGTATTTACTATTAGGGTTCCTTAATATATATTTCTGTTACCTAAAATCACAGAATCTCCAAACTGAGATTACTCAATGCAATCTTCTGTGTTCCAATCAAAAATACTTCCTATGGGACGCCTGGGTGGCTTAGTCGGTTAAGCATCCGACTCTTGGTTTTGGCTCAGGTCATGATATGGTTTTGTGAATTTGAGCCCCACATCAGGCTCCATGCTGACAATACAGAGACTGCTTGGGACTCTGTCTCCCTCTCTCTCTGCCCCTCCCTGACTTGTGTTCTCTCTGGCTTTCTCAAAATAAATAAATAAACTTAAAAAAAAAAAAAAAAAAAAGAGTATCTTTTATAAGATTCCTAAAAAATGTCCTCCAGCTTCTGCTAAATTCCATTAACAAGCAACTCACTACTTTCCTAGGCAAACTATGCCATGATGGAAAATTATTTTGATATGGAAAGAAAAAGTAGGTTAACAACAGATTTGCCAGTAGTATTAATACTATGGTGACTGTAAACTATATCTCAATATATTGCTATTGAGTGTTAACCAATATCAGTTCTGAGAGAGTAGGTAAATGAGGTGAGATAGAAGAATACAAATACTTAACAGGCTCAGGAATCCCTAGGCCTGGCCCTATGTGGTGGTACTAACAAAAGACATCAAGAGACCTAGATTGGGGCTCTAGGTCTGGCACAGTGAAACTCAAAAGTCAAGTGCAAGCCACATCTTCTTTGTGACATTCACTAGCATACCTATAGCTCTGACCCATATTTTTCTGCATGGAGTTAGTTATGGCCATAACTACAGAAGCAGAATTTCAAAAAGTCTAACTGGTAGAAGACAGGAGATACCAATATTTGAAATTAGAGCACATGGGAAGCAATAAGGAAAAAATTCAGTTCTCAGAAGGATTTCAAACAAAGGATCAGTAAGTACCATTATCACAAAACAGTGTGGGTATGGAAAAATTACACAAAAATAATGCTCTGCTATCATCAGATCAACCTGTAATTATCTAAGAAAAACTAGTATTTTATTTCCAGTAATTAATCGTTTACATCCATCATTTGTTCTGAAGACAGATTTGACATAAACAAAGCATTAAAACAAGTATGAAAAACTTATGAAGTTATTCCATAATTCTTAGTAAAAGCTATCATTTTAGCCAGAAGTTTCATGGTCCAAAATTTCTTAAAGAATACAAACCATAAGACAACATTTTTTAATCTTAGAACACTAAAAATACTAGCTTAAAAAAACATATAAAATAAAGAAATGTTGTTATGAGCAACAAAATATTTTTATTAAGAATGTATGTATATTGGGGTACCTGGGTAGCTCAGTTGGTTGAGCATCCAACTTTGGCACAGGTCATGATCTCACGGTTCATGGGTTTGAGCCCCATGTCCGGCTTTGTGCTGACAGTGCAGAGACTGCTTTGGATTCTGTCTCCCTCTCTCTCAGCTCCACCCCACCCTCTCAAAAATAAACACTAAAAAAATTTTAATTAAAAAAAAAAGAATATAACTAAAATATTGTAATACAAAAAAAACAGAAAGAAATAGAAGAAGAAAACAAAAGAAAAGAAAAGAAAAGAAAAGAAAAGAAAAGAAAGAAAAAAGAAAAGAAAAAAGAAAATGATTGCAAACTGTTCCTAGTTCTAAAGGTTATAAAGTTAAGGGGCTTGTCAAAAACAAACAAAAAAAAAAACCCAAAATAACACAATAAAACAAAATAATTAGTGAAAAGGTAAGTCAAGCTCAAACTGAGGGATGCTGGAAGGAAGGTGGGTAGGGAGATGGGCTAAAGGGTGCTGGGCATTAAATGGGTAACAGGTACTAAGGAGGGCACTTGTGATGAGCACCAGGTGTTATACGTAAGTGATTAATCACTGAGTTCTACTTCTGAAACCAATACTACACTATATGTTAACTAACTTGAATTAAAATAAAATCTTTGAAGGAAAAAAAAATTCAAGCTGATAAGGAAAGAGTTAAGGAATCTTACAAGGTAAGATTAGCAAAATACTACAAGTTAAGGTTTATTTGGATATATTTTGCTATAAAACAGAATCTGAATGTTACAGTTTTGCCATCAAAGCATCCCCCGTACACTGAAGCCCTGCATTCACAGCACTTGAACCACTCACTGCCAAGTTTTTTCCATTATTCCACTTTATCCTCAAAACAACTTTGTGAAAACTAACATGTTTCAACCAATCCCACATAGTCAAAGGAAAAACAGGACCACTACTGGTTAGTGGTAGAACTGGGAGGAAAGCCACAGATTCCTGACACCAAACCTCACTGCCTCTTGGCTTAACTTTAGAAAGCTGCCTAACATTGTCTCAAAACCACATAAAATAAGGGACAATGCTATCAGAGATTTCTGCATTGTATCAGGCAGTCTAAGTCTATCCTCTACCCTGGCAGCATTAAGTTAAAGTTACAATAAGTTTTTTAGTATAAATTTTTATTTTGAAATATATAGTATAGACACATACCCAAAAAGAATTTACTTACTTAGAATGTTGAAGTTTATCTTCAATTAATGGGAGAACAGCTGGAATCATTTCTCGAGGGAATATCTGGCTGACGACAGTAAGTGCCATGCATACTTCTACCAGGTTAGTGCTCTGCAAGTCCTGACATAATCAGTGAGCAAACAAATATTCAGTGCACATTTTGAAACTAGGTTGAGTTCAATACTGCAATGGCCCTACATACTTTATGGTTTTCTACTAACTCTATAATCAATTTGTACATTCAGGTTTACCTCATATTGTGTAGGAATATCCTACTGTTTCATTTCCCTTAATAGAGTCAATTAAGATACATATAGCCAAAAAGCAACTGATCCAAAAGGAAACTGTATTTCTGTTCTGACACTGACCCATAGTAGTCTCCTTTACTACAGCGTTTAAAACTTTTCTAAACTAATAACAAAACCAATCTTTGAATTTTTTTCTTGTTAATTGAGTAGATGTTTAAAAGGAAGTAATTCTAGATTGTATACAATGCGTGTGTTTATATACTTCTACATGCACAAAGTTTATAAATCATTCGAACAGCTTTATTTTGGAAACATAAATTTATTTTGGAAAATCCTGAAAAATTGAAGCTACTAGTAACCTTAAAAGAGTATGTAACTTAAAATTCAGAAAGTACCCTATACACATTCACATACACAGAGTCATACATCCAGAAAAACATGGAAGAGCTCAACAGTTTGATTACGCTTCATTACTAATTTTGATCCAAAGTTTAACAGGAAAAAACACTGTGTGGATTACACTGTATTTTTATTATCTATAAATTTCAGTTACCCAATTATACTCTATTCTCCTTAAAAATGACTTTTAGAATTTGAAAGACTTCAATTATTCAGTTTATATCTATACCCTTTTAGAAGAGATCCTGAAGAAAAAGACAGTCAGAAAAGTGGATCTGACTAAAGGTCTGCAGAGCTGCATGATTGCTGTCTTGCTTTTTTTTTAACTAGGCGCCACGCCTAGTGTGGAGCCCAACACAGGGCTTCAACTCACAATCCTGAGATCAAGACCTGAGTTGAGATCAAGAGTCAGATGCTTAATCCACTGAGCCACCCAGGTGCCCCTGGAGATCTGCTTTTAAATGAAACAATAATAAGAGCGAGCGGCAGGAGCAACTACTTCCTACTTTAACATAGTGTTCCATTTAACCCTTACAACTTGGCTAAGTTCTATTATTAACTTCATTTTACAAACTCAGAAACGGATCTAAAAGATCTTCCTAAGCCCATTCTGTAAGCCTGGCTTCTTCCAAAAATATCTAACTCAATATGATAGAGGTGAAATGTCAGAAGCCCGCAGGACTAACTTAAGACTTCATACTAACCAACATATAGTACAGTACCTTTACAACTGTATTCACAAGGAGAAGCAACAGCTCATGACTTTCATGTAGAAATAAAGAAACAGCCAAATAACCTATAAAATTTGAGGGGAAAAGTCTCATTATTACCTGCCTAAAATGACTTTTCCCAGGAAAAGTTAAACAAAGCAATAATATATTCCAAAATTTAAGTGTCAAAGATAACAACTACAGGTAACTATAAAAACAGATTGGAAAATATGAAGTTCAAAAACTTCAGGAAGATTTCAGATGTTCTTTATCTTGAAATCTTTCAGAATTCTGTATTTCACAGGATTGTCACCAAAATGGAAAAGAGGCTATATGTACCAACTTAAAGTCTTATAAATGACATTAGAAATATATGCCTTCTATCTTCTGTGCATATCTCTACACAATCAATTAAAACATTACATTTTCTATCTTACAGCCAAAGATAACTATATAAAAATAGTTACTATAGTTACTAGTGAGTTACTGGCTATTTCTTATTATTGAATGAGCTACCTAATACCAACCTGTATGGTGTAAATCACATATTAAGCCATACACAATATCTATTTTCTCATTTGGAGATACACTATTGAAGGAATAACAGTTGTTGAGGAAAGAAACACTATCTACCACAATACATGTACTTGATTTAAATAAGCATTTTTATTTCAATAATATTAAAACATAAAAAAGTACATCTTAGGGTTGAAGAAATACATTAATACTATGGCAAATGCCATGTATATGGAATCTAGCTACTCCATGTCATTTTCTTGTCACTCTTCAGATTGAGAACATTTGTTAGACAGTTACTGTGGATCAGTATATTACAAGCCTTACCTCATTCAATCCTCACAACTGTATGAAGTAGGTATAATTATCCCAAAAAGAATAATAAGGACGAAAAAGGGTAAATGACCACAGTCTATAGCTATTACATGGTGAAGCCAGCACTCAAACCCAGCCAGGAGTTAGTTCATGTTTTAATCCCTATGCTGTCCTGTCTCTCCATGGTCTATCCTGAGGCCCTATTCCCTGACACCTATCCTCACTGTGTTTCATTCTTCTCAATTCTTTCGGCTCTTTCATTAGGGATTCTAATGCTAACTGTCCCCATCATGTCTGTGTCTACTGGGAATCATGGGAAACTATAAGAAATTACCTATTCTCACAACCAAGAAGAAAGGGTATGACCCACAGCAACATCTTCACTAAAGGTCAGAGGAGCAGGGCAAGAGAGAAAAAACAACTAAGCAGGGGCAAGAAAGGAGAAAACCCTAGAAAGCATTTAAAGAAAAAACTTCTTATCTGATTGCTGAAAACTCGTGATCAGCTAAGGTATCACCCACACCCAAGTCACCAATATCAAGGTATAAGAAGATGAATAATTTCAAAGACCATATCAAGGAAACCTTAACTCTGTTACAAAGAATATCCTAACTATTTTGACAGTCAGGAAACAGGGAAAAAAAATATTCAGTGAACTCAAAAAATGAAAAGGTTCCAGAAAGCAAAGAATAATGACTAGATTATGGAGCATGCTTGATATGAAAGAGTGACATATAGGGTAAGAATACAGGCTTTGATTCATAGAAACTTGGGGTTTACATTCTGGCTCCACTATCTACTAGCTATATGACCTTGGACAAGTGACTTAACCTTTCTGAGCTTCAGTTTTCACCTATCTCATAAGATAAAGCACCCAACATAATGCCTAACTTAATGGGTGCTGAAATTTATATATTCAACAACATATAAAAATAATAAGGTGGGGGCACCTGAGTGGTTCTCTCAGTTAAGCATCCGACATTTGATTCTGGCTCAGGTCATGTTCTCATGGTTTGTGAGTCTGAGCTCAGAGTCAGGCTCTGCACTGACAGCGTGGAGCCTGCTTAGGATTCTCTCCCTCTCTCTCTGCCCCTCCCTTTCTCTTTCCCTCAAAAATAAGTAAACATTTCACAACTACGTGGATGGAACTAGAGGGTATTATGCTAAGTGAAATTAGTCAGAGAAAGACAAATATCATATGACTTCACTCATATGAGGACTTTAAGATACAAAACAGATGAACAGAAGGGAAGGGAAGCAAAAATAATATAAAAACAGGGAGGGGGACAAAACATAAGAGACTCTTATGGAGAACGAACAGAGGGTTACTGGTGGGGTTGTGGGAGGGGGGATGAGCTAAATGGGTAAGGGGCATTAAAGAATCTACTCCTGAAACCATTGTTGCACTATATGCTAACTAACTTGGATGTAAATTAAAAAATAAAATAAAATTTAAAAGTAAATAAAATAAATAAACAAACAAACAAACCTTAAAAAAATAATAATAGGGGCACCTGGGTGGCTCAATCAGCTAAAGCATCTGACTTCGGCTCAGGTCATGATCTCGTGGTCTGTGGGTTTGAGTCCTGCATCAGGCTCTGTGCTGACAGCTCAGAGTCTGGAGTCTGCTTTGGATTCTATGTCTCCCTCGCTCTCTGCCCCTCCCCCACTCACGTTCTGTCAATCTCTCTCTCTCTCTCTCTCTCTCTCCCTCTCTCTCAAAAAGAAACATTAAAAAAATTAAAAAATAGTAAGTAAATAAAAAGAAGAAGGCATCTCCATCAGAGAAAGCACCAAAGCTAACCTTAGAAGTCTCAGGAGAGTTGAAAAGGCAATAATAACACAATGAAGACATACAGAAGGTTTAAATGATATCTTAAAAAAAACTTATACTCACTAGCACACATGAAAAATGTCTGATACCTGCAGGAATAAGTTCCTCTACTTGGCAATAAAATATTTCCCTAAGATCATGAATCTCAATAAAAATGACTCTGAGGTCTCTATTAAAATAAGCCTCCGGAACTATGAATAACACAGGTACAAGGTTATTCACTGCAACATTATTTACAAGAGAAAAAAAATAATAACCCACATGTCCACCAATAGGGACCTGATTGAAAAAAATGATGGCCTATCCATCCATCCAATGAAAACTATGCAACTGTGTAAGAGTATGAAGATGTCAAAACAAGGTGTATAATAATCTATACAGCATGTTATCATTTGTGTAAGAGAGAGTTGATGAGTGTGTTCCCATGCATTTGCTTGTTTTGCAAGAAGAAACAATGGAAAGATTAATTACAAACTAATGAAAATGGTTACTTATGGCAGTAAGGAGCAAACTGGGTAAGAGGGACTAGAAATTAAAAGTGAGACTTGTTTGATTATACCTTTTTATAAGGTCTTAACTTTTGAACTTTATATATTTTTAATAATAAAATTAAATTGAAAATGAAAAAAATGGTATGCCAGTCTAAGAAGCACAATATAGCAACAATCGTACAAAATTACAGCACCAACCACCTAATATTGACTATTGTTTTCAAAATTTCCCTGTCCTTGGGGATCTTAGAATTAGTTCAAGAGCTAAGACATTAATATATGAAAAGATACCACCCAAAGATGATGGTAAAAGCCACCAGAGTGATAAAAGAAGAGTTAAAACTTGATTTGGAATATGAGAAGGGAGAGACAACAGAGGACATTCCCTTGGAGGGAAGAATACAATAAATCTAGAAGAGTGAAGTGAGTTTCAGTAAGTAGAATAATGGGTACAGCTAGTCTCAGAATCTTTAGCAAACTATCTCCCTTTCCTATCCCATTATCTGACAGCACAGATATTTGTGAAGAATGCTGGTCCTTGACAACGTGACACCATCAACTCCTTTGAAGACAGAACATGTTATACTCCTGTATGACTCTAAAGTGCTTCCTTCTTGGATTTTGATACACAGCTGAACCTACATGAATAAAAGATTTAAAGGATATTTCCTAAGAGCCCTAAAGGTTGATTAAGGAGACAAACATTTTTAAAAGATACCTCTAATCCTCACAGCTAACATTTGTGAAACTGAGAACAGGATATTTTAAATTATTCAAGTCAATTTCAGTTTTTATTCTATAAAGAAACATTTCTGATCATTAAACTGATGATGTTAGACTTTAAAATCAGCTTTGTGGAGGTATAATTTACACTGAAGAAAATTCGCCCATTTTAAGTGTACAGTTTAATGAACTTTGACAAGTATAGATGCTCATCTATCACAAAAACAGGATAGAATCAGTAAGACTGATTTCACTTATAGGCTTTAAGTTTTTGAAGTGTTCCCTTTTAAAGTTTTGGAAATTACAAGGCAATGTTCTAAAAACACACTATATACCTGCCATTACTCATTTTACATAGTAGCTGGTACTTTAAGAACATTTAGTATTAAAATCTTAAACACATACATACCTACTCTTTTTTCTAAAAGGTTTCCTTGTTGTGCCAACTTGATCGCATGTATGTAGCCAAAGGAAGCATCATATCCAAGCATTTCACAATATATAAGTCTCACCATACACTCCTTCATCATTCTCTGAAAAGCAAATATCCAGTAACTGCATAAACAAATAGAATGTTTTGGGTTTTTTTCATTATGTTGCAACCATTTCACAGAGGAATACTTTAATCCTAGCACTGAAGAAATAACATACACATATATAATAAATTAATAACCTGAAGTCAAACTTTATAAATAGAAGTTGCTCCAAAACTTAGCTTACCAACAGTACTGATTTTAGTAAAATTATTTCAACATTTTGTTAGTGGCAACATCAAAAAATAAATCAACTGTATCTATTTCTAATTCTAGGTGTACCTGTGAAAAATTTAGCTACAATGGGAGACACCTGGTCCTCAGACAAAATTTCACCCATAGTAATATGACTTGGCTTCTAGAACAGAGCACATCATTTTAATACACTTTGTCAAATGAAGACATCCATAAAATTCCCATAAGTTGGTAATAATTTGTAAAGAAAATAATTTTCATATTTGAAAACCAAATTGCACCTGAACTTTTTTCAGAATTATTTTGCTGTACATAATATGCAACAGTTTGTTTTATAGGCATTGTTTTCTTCTTCTTTTTTTAATGTTTGTTTACTTTTTGAGAGAGGGAGGGAGGGAGAGAGAGAGAGAGAGAGAGAGAGAGCAAGCAGGGTAAGCACAGAGAGGGAGACACAGAATCCGAAGCAGGCTCCAGATTCCCAGCTGTCAGCAGAGTCTGATGTGGGGCTCGAACCCATGGACCATGAGATCATGACCTGAGCTGAAGTCAGCCGCTCAATCGACTGAGTCACCCAGGCACCCGTAAAGGCATTCTTTCTAAACAATTCTCAATTAGGAACTGAAGGGTATGGTATCATTAATGGTATAGCATTTCTAATTATTTAATTTTTTAACTGGGTCTTTCAATATTTACAACACAAGCTAAAAAGCTGTTTTAGGAGATTCTATAAATGTGTTTTATAATATAATAATTTTTGCATTCTCAATATTTATAGCAAATTTTAATCATAAATAAAAAATAGAAATAAAATGTGTTTCAAAATAAGCTCACAGACTATTTTAATACCTAAAAATCCTATTAGGTAAATACCCATTTATCTTATTAGGGTTGGTATATTACAAGGTTATTAAATCACAAAATACTTAGAAAACAGTAACATATTTTAAGGTAAGGACATTAATATTCAATATTTCATTCATATTTTATATATGAATATCGTATTTATATATTTAAATATGAAGAGCTTTATTATTTTATTTTATTTTATTTTATTTTATTTTATTTTATTTTATTTTTAATGAAGAGTTTTAAAAGAAACCATGGGAAAATCCTTGGAGAATAAGATTTAATTCAGGTCACTTGTGTTTAAGTAATAAAAGTCAAATTTATTAGTGTATTAAGACTACTAAACACTGAAAAAATAAGCTTAAAAGATACTGTAAGTTCCTTTCAAAGGCTTCCACATCAATTGGGAGCGGAAGTGTTCATATAATCCATAAGTATCATCCCTGGTTTTGTAACATTTTATTTCACAGTCTTTCAAAGGTCATCATGAGCTCTATTTAATTAAAATTGTATTGCATACCTTATTATTCTCTTAGTTTTGGAGAAGAAAATCCATTCCTCAATAAAGAATTTTTTTTTTTTTTTTCACAATTTCTCTACACAGAGCATCTCAGAGACAGACTACAAAACATGCCCAGAGCTGGACGGCCATAATTATTATAAAGTCTTCCTTCAAAAGTCTGGCTCCCTAACTTCTACCTATTTATCTTATTTTTGTGCATACCAGGTGTGCCAATTACAGAAAATGGAAATCAAACTAAGTAAAAGGAGAGAAACCGTTCCTGCTTAACGTTTACTAACAAGTATCATGAATAAAAATCACAATGACTTCTTACATATACACACATAAAGATCTATACACCCACATATATACATTTACACACATAAATACATCAGATTAATGTGCTTTGAGTTTCATTTGTCCCCATATTACCACGATCATAAAAGGAAATACATACATTCTCTTAGACTTTAAAGTGTTATTCATGTACGTGATCATGTGTTCATGCAAAATATCACCACAATATTTTTATTAGAAGAGAAGGATACTCCCACAGTGACTTACACACAGAAAGCACTCACTAAATATTTGCTGAATAATGTTACCTGGAAAAAATCTCATTATATGAAACCGCATGAAAATTAAAAGAAAACAAAACAAAACAAAAAAAAACCTATTAGGTCTTAATCTATGTAGGGACAGAGACCTGAATATAGGGGCTACTCATTACTAGCTGCTGAATGAATGCTGTTTGAAAAATCAAAGCATATGGAACTGAAGTTTTAAAAAAGACTGGAATCTGATTTAGCTGTCATGCAATATACTGTTTCATAGCAAGAAAGCCATTTTTCTACTTTGTTCACCTATATTCCAAGATGTATAATAGTAAAATAAGAGATCTATAATATACCAACTAAGGACTGAAAATATTACTTTAAATGATATATGGTAACCTTTTCTCAGTGTACAACATTAACACATTAAGATCAGTACTGGGGTCCATGAGTATTGCCACATTTATGTAATTACCATCATGTTGGCATTGAACTGGCATCCGTCAAGCAAGTCTTACTCAGGTGCAGACAGTCAATAATAAAAAGTTCAAGCTAATGTCTGACTTGCTACCATCCCATAACCGATTGTGACTATGATAAATTACATTTTAGCAACTTACCAATGAGATGCCACGATAGGGTCCACAGTGGACCAGGTTTCAAATATAAAATGTGCTGGTACCGACTATGCAAACTTACCAGTGTTGTAGTAGGAGCAGAAACAGTTGCTTTCAGATTACTCAGTTCCTGCTGGATTAGTTTCTCTTCCTCCTGAAAAAGTGAAAGTATTTAAATGCATGAATAACTGGCTTTTTAAACTGTAACAATATTTTTTAAAGGAAAAATATAATTTATAATACTTGCAATAAAAAATAAACATTATGTTAAAGTACAATTACATGTGCTTAAAATTTGCCTACAGGCATTTCTCCAAACCTTGGAATCATTCCTAGAAAGAATAATCCACCATCTCTCTTTCCTTCACTTAATTACTGTCTCCTTAAGGACAGTTTAGCAAAAAAAGTTTGGTTTGGTTTGGTTTGAACTAAAGTTAGAGAGAAAGAATAAAAGAAAATGTTCATGTACTGGCCCAGGATAAGGTTCTCACGCCTTCCCTTTAAAAGTAAAAAGTCTTGGGGTGCCTGGGTGGCTCAGTCAGTGGAGCATGCGACTCTTGATCTTGGAGTTCTGAGTTCGAGCCCCACGCTGAGTGTAGAGATAACTTAAAAATTAAAAATCTTGGGGCACCTGGGTGACTCAGTCAGTTGAGTGTCCAACTCTTGATTGCAGCTCAGGTCATGGTCTCAGGGTCATGGGATCAAGCCCCATGTCAGGCTCCATGCTGAGCTTGGAGCCTGCTTAAGATTCTCTCTCTCTCCCTCTACCCCCTTCCCCTGCTCACTCACTCTCTGTCTAAAATAAGAAAAAAATATATGTTTAAAATAAATAAATAAATAAATAAATAAATAATCTTAGTAAATAAAAGTCAGTCTTCATAGAATCGAGAAATAGGGCAAGAATGCAGAAACAGAAATCGGTTTTTTTCCCCTAAAATATCCTTCCCTATTCTTTTCTCCTTATTCCTCACATCCTTTCCCTCACTTCCCATCTCTCTCTCACACACACACAATAAATGCACCAATGTGATCATTTCTACTGTCTGCACTGTATTTCATCTCCTTAGCACACTTGAGTATCAGCCCCAGTACTAGTGAAGTACTGCCACATTAAGAGATTAACTTAAGCTTGAGATTAACTCAGTTTGCCCTTAGTGCTTATGAACAGTTTCAAACTGCAATTTAAGACCAAAAATAGGGGTGCTTGGGTGGCTCAGCTGGTTAAGCGTCCAACTCTTGATTTTGCCTCAGGTCATGATCTCAGTTAGTTCATGAAATCGAGCCCCACGTCAGGCTCCGTGCAAAGCACAGAGCCTGTTTGGGATTCTCTTTCTCCCTCTCTCTCTCTCCCCTCTCCCACTCATGTGCTCTCTCTCTTTCAAAATAAATAAAAACTTTAAAAAATAAAATATTTTTTAAAAGACCAAAAATATTTTTTTAGATTTCACTCAGAGTCTCACAGAAATTAGTAAAACACAACATGTTAAAACAATAATAAGTCCATAAATAATGATTTCTGAATGTGAAGCAGAAATACAGCATCCAGTAGAGTATCATCTAGTTCGGTTTAAACAGAATGTTTTAAATCCTCAGAGCGCTTTGAAGAAAATCTTTCTGTCTTCGTCATTTCCTCTCCCCCAACACTTATACGTCATTGTGTATTGCTTATACTTGTCTTTTTTTTAAATTTTTTAAA
Source organism: Panthera onca (assembly GCF_046562875.1). Lineage (NCBI taxonomy): Eukaryota > Metazoa > Chordata > Mammalia > Carnivora > Felidae > Panthera > Panthera onca. The sequence goes on from NC_138344.1 coordinate 53,072,735, forward strand.
TTTATTTTGAGAGAGATAGAGCACGCACGTGCAAGCACACAAGCGTGCGCAAGAGTGAGGGAGGGGCAGAGAGAGAGGGAGAGAGAGAATCCCAAGCAGGCTCCAGGCTGTCTGATGCTTAACCAACTGAGCCACCCAGGCACCCCTTATTTCTATTTATCTTAAGCCCCAAATGAATGATCAATTCCTTGGGGAAAAGAAAATCTGTTTCACTCTTTTTCCTCAATGTCTAACACGTAACCTCTCCCACAAATATCTTTTGAACAAATTACGGCATAATACACAATCTTTTTTAAATATATAAATTCCTTGAAACTTGCAATCCGTATCTAACACAATCCGTTTGACTACCAAAAGTCTGTGGAAACTTAATACCTTCTATTATAACTGCTCATTTTCAAAGCCCAACTGAGGCTGAGACAATAAATTTGACACTGAGAGAGAATTATGCTTTTTCTCTGCCCACCCCGTAGGTCTAATCTAAGAACCTCAAGCTCCCCAAAAATATTCAACGACCGGTTCAGATGGCAGGGGCTGTTTCGGAGTGTGACGTCCAGCAGTTGAAATAACTGGAGGAAAGAACCTGTAAAGAAACTTTGTAGAAGGTAAATAATGTTGACACTTCCATCGTACTTGGTATTTTCACTCGCTTGATGTCTCATTTAATTCTCGAAACAACCTATGAAATACGTATTGGTACTTTTCCACTTCAACGTTCGGGAAACACATGGAGTCTCAAAGATTAAAGAGATCTGCTCCAGGTAATAATGACTCAGTGTGAGGATCCACTGTGGAAACTCGGCCTCCCCGCTGTCAGTCCCGGAAGGAAAACCACGCTTCTAGACAGACGCAGGGACGGACTGACACAGCAGTCCATAAGCCCGGCCGGAGGGCCAGCCCTGAGGGCTCCCGCCCGACTAGGGCCTCCCAGTGCCGGGGCCTCCCCCGGCTCCCCCGACCTCCCGGCCCGGCAAGTACGTACGTGCTTGGAGGTTAGCGCGGTGATGCCGCGGACGAGGTTGCCCAGCCGCGAGGAGAAGGACGCCTTGACTCCCGCTGGCCCGCCAACCGACTGGTTCTGCAAGAAGAGTCCCGGCAGCGCCGTCAGCGTCTTCTCCACTATGTCGCTCATCGCCGCCGCCGCCGCCGCCGCCACCAGCCGCGATCTGGTTGCCGCCCGGCTTCATGCCCGGCCCCTGCCCAGCCTCCGGCCCGGCCTCCGTAGACACTTCCTGTTTGTTTGAAAAAGAAATCTTTATTCGCGTCCAGAATGGACAAGTACAGTGTCGTTCCCGACTGAGGCCGCCAGAGGGCGCGACAGTCCGCTGGGAGAAGCGGCTCTCCCAACTTGCGCGAGGAGGGTGACGTCCAGGGGAGGAATTGAAGGACCGGATGGTCCGGTTTCGATGGCAACCCCGGGGTCTCACCCCTGGGTCCTCTTGAGGTAGCCGCTGGGGCTGGTCCCCCTCAAGCTTCATCCTGCAAGGTCTCCCTTTTCCCTTTAGCTGCCTCCCCGCCGCGCGAGACCGCGTCGGGAGGTGCACATTCCTTTCCCCCATTCGGCCTGCGCTCCCCCTCTGCGGGACCGCGGGCAGTAGGCCCATCTCCCTGCACCGCAGCCCGAGCGGCGGGACGGCGCGGGCCCCGGCCCTGACAGTGCTGGTGGTGTCGAATGACGGGCCACTGTCCTGCGCATTGCTTCCGCCGGGGTCTCGCGGTCACTGCCGCTTCCCTTTCACCCCTCTTCACCGCGGATGTGGGGAGACAGCCAGGGAGGGCAAGTGGTCAGGCGGCCACCCCCGCCTCCGACCGAGTCCGACTCCGCAGTCCCAGCTGGAAGGTCTCTCTCCTGGAGCGGCCTCCCCTGGCCGGACAGACAAGGATGAGTGTTCCTGCCCTACCCTGTCACAACCTTCCGTTCATTTTCATTTGACAACTCATCACGGTTCTTACTACATAAATATCTCCGCATGGAGTGGGTATTTTAGCTATTGACGTTACCCCAGTTTCTACCTAGAGCACAATCTAGTACGGTGGTTCTCAAAATGTGCTCTGGTGTCTTCTGAGGGTCTCTGACCCCCTTACAAGAGATCCACGAAGTCAAACTATATGCCCAATATTATTTAAAAGTTGTTTTATGTTTTAGCTCTCATCCTCTAGGGAGTATACAGAGAAGTTTTTAAGAGGATAGTTGACTTAAAAGCTCTGTTGACTGGTGAAATGTGTGCTTGAGTACTCCTCTGTTTTCTAGAATCTTCTAAGGTGTAGGGTATAAATATGTGCGTTTTCAGAGATTAACTCAGTTTGTCCTTAGAGCATCCAGTGTGTTCTTACAAGCTATCGTCCTTTATACTTAATTTCTGTAACCTCATCAATCGTCCTATAAATGGCTTTTTGAAAACCCTAAATTGTCCTTGTACCTATGTGGAAACACACAAAAAAAGTTTATTTTGTCAGGGAACCTAGGTGGCTCAGTTGGTTGAGCACCAGACTCTTGATTTTTGGCTCAGGTCATGATCCCAGGGTAGTGGGTTGAAACCCCATGTCAGGCTCTGCTCTGAGTGGGGCGCCTAATTAAGATTCTCTCCCTCTGCCCCTCCTCCCTGCTCTCTATCTCAAAAAAAAAAAAAAAAAAAAAAGTTCATTTTGGAGACTTTTTTTGCAATAGTTTTTAATTTATTGAAAAATACTCTAAATGTTTAAATTTTATTTAAAACTTATTCTTTGAAAATTTAATATTCTAAATTAAAATTTTGTTTATACCCTTTTTTTACTTTAGGTTCTCTCATTGGCTTACAAAAGGGAGATTAGAAGACTTGCTTTTTCAACCTTCCCACATCTAAAGATGCTGAAAAAGATGATACTGACATCAATATCAAAGCATTCTCTGACTCAGGTAAAGGGAAGAATCTGGGTGAAACTGTAAATAAGAAAAGAAAAGGCAAAATTGAATATTTCAAACATGGTAGGCTCTTTAAAAGCCCAGGAGTTTTTGTTACCACTTTTCAAACCAGAAATGAAAAACCCCCTGACGCATCTTACAAGTTAAATTATCGTATTGCATTGGCTGAAAAGGTGCATGTAGTAACTGAGAAACTAAGAAAGCCTGTACATTACTGAGGAAATGCCTGCTAGGTGAAAAATCAGTCAAAGAAATCATGGCCAAGCTACTTTCCAAAAATGCAGTAGCTCACCAAATTAGAACTTGAGCTGCAGACATCAAGACTGAGGTAACATCTCATCTGCAGAACGGCAGTGCCTTTCAGATGGGCAAAAATGATAGAATTATAGATGTAGCTAGACTTACTGCTTTGTGTGTATATATCCAGTGTCAGCACCAACTAACACTTGAAGATCTTTTATATGAATGCTTAGCAGCAAACAGAAGTGGTGCTAAAATAGAGCATTGACTCATTTTTAAAATCTCATAGTTTATCCTGGAACAACTGTGCTGATATTTGCACTAATAGTATAAAAATAGTACTGGGCAAAACTGCTGGCGCCTTGGTGCAAATCAAGGCAGAGGCTCCAAATTGTCCTCTTCACCACCACATGCTCACAATGGGGGACGAGGGGCAGCCAGTTTACCTCAGACTATCTTAAATGAAGCAGTAAGAGTTCTTAATTTTATTAAAGCTCAACCTTTCAGTACATTTCTTTTAAATATTGTATGTGACATTTGGGTGAGCTCATGCTCCACTTCTCGTGAGCTCCAGCCCCGCTTCGGGTAAAAACAGGAGCCTCGGGTGAGTCCCAATTCTCTCTCTCCTTCCCTCTCTGCCCCTCACTCACTTGCATCCTCTCTCTCTCTCTCTAAAATATGTGTGTGTGTGTGTGTGTGTGTGTGTGTGTGTGTGTGTGTATTGTGTGTGACAAAATTAGAAGTGCACATAAAACAGTTCTGATGCACAGCCACAGTTTCTCAAGGAAAAGCACTTGCGCACTTATTTGACTTGAAAGCTGAACCAGCCACTTTTCCTCACGTACTGACAAACAATGGTTTTCTTGCAAATGAACAGCAAGTCTGTAAGTTCAAAGAAAATAACGGAATTTTTTGCCACTGATAAAATTCAAGCTTTCACCTGAAAATTAGAATTTTGAAAACTGTGTTTCTGTACCAGGAGTTTGTTAATTTCCCAATATGCAAGAACTGTTCTGATAAGATTGGTGGTGATATTAATGAATGTTATTTTTTGATCATGTATAATTAAATGTGTTAAGATTTGGAAGATCTGTTTAACTCAACCAATATCTTCCAAATGATCAATGCGTGATGTTATAAAATTATGAACCCATTTAAAGTGCATATATCCCAATGATTTTAATGTAGCCCAGTGAGAAAAGTTCACTGATATGTTTTCAAATTCCACAATTGTAACAAACCTTTAAGAAACTACTTCTTGTTGAGTTTTGGTGTTGTGCTAAAGAATAATATCCACAATTATTTGAAAAGGCTATTAAAAAACTCTCTTTTGGGGCACGTGGGTGGCTCAGTCGGTTGAGCATCTGGCTCTTGATTTCGGCTCAGGTCACAATGCCAGAGTTGTAGGATCAAGCCCTGTGTTGGGCTCTACACTGAGCGTGGAGCCTACTTGAGAGTCTCTCTCTCTCTCTCTCTCTCTCTCTCTCTCTCCCTCCCTCCCTCCCTCTCTCTCTCTCCCTCTCTCTCCCTCTCTCTCTCTCCCCCCCCTTTTGTTTCTCTCCCCCTCTCATGTACTCTGTCTAAAATAAAATTAAAATTAAAAAACAAATTTAATACTCTTTTTTCCCCAAGCCGCATATTTGTGTGAGACCAGATTTTCTTCATAAACATCAAACAAAATAACAACCTGTTGTAGGCTGACAGTCTCTCCCAAGAATACATCCACATCTTAATCCTCAGAACTGGTAAATGTTATATAGTGAAACGTGTGCAGGCATGATTAGGTTAAAGATCTTGAGATAAAGAGATTACCCTGGATTATCCCAGTGAGGCCTAAATGCCTTCACAAATGTCTTATCAGAGAGAAGCACAGGGAGATTATAATTCCAGCACATACAAAAGAGCAGTTGAAGCAAAGATAGGGGAAGAGATTGGAAAGAAGCAGCCATAAATTAAGGAATGCTAGCAACCACCAGCATCTGCCAGAGGCAAGGAGAGAATTTTCCTCTAGAGCCTCCAGAGGGAGCACTTCCCTGCCCACACCTTAATTTCGGTCCAGTGAAACTGATGTTGAATTTCTGGCTCCAGAACTGTAAAAGAATTACATTTCTGTTGTTTTGAGCAACTGGATTTGTGGTAATTTATTAGAACAGCCCCAGGAAATGAATACAAACCCTGAAACAACAGATTAAATAAAGAACCCGGCATGAGAATCCAGCTGTTTTATGTTAAGCCTGACAGTAAAGAGATTTGCAAAATTGTGAAACAGTGCCACTCCTGTCACTAATTTTTGTTGTTGTTGTTGTTTTGAATATATAGATGTTTGTCATTCTTAAAAAAATGTTTTTAACATATAACGGGTCCATTTTTTGCTAAAACTAATAGCTTAAAATTTTGTTTTACCTTTTAATTTAGTAAATATCTATAGATATAACCCATATAAACAAAAGCTTTTGGAGGTCCTTGACAACTTTCAAGCATGTTAAGAGGTCCTAAGATAAAAAATTTTGAAAACTCCCTAGTACACGGTAGGTACTCAATTATTTCTGAAGTAATTATTATATTTATTATTCAGTCGCATCAATTGATATAGGAGTGTAGGCCAATGAACAGCAAATGAGTTTAGGGGTAGGATGAATGGTTGTAAGAGAAGAAGACAGAAGAATCCTTAGAAAAGAGAAAATTTGATAAAAAGACAAAATTATCTCCTACTGACCGGATTCTGAAGGAAAAGTTGCTGGAGCAACTTCCAGAGCTTTCTATCCAGTGTGTGACCCAGGCACAAAGATCATTGAATCCCCACCAATTCCTACCATTCCTTCTCTAGGTTCCACCTTGCAAAGCTAAAAATTTACAACAGAGGTGAGAAACAAACATCAAAAGCCTGGAAGTGAAATTCCTGTTAGGAAAAGCTGTAGAAGTATATAGCAGGACTTAAGATTTAGAATTATATGATGTGGGAATTGGAAGAAACTTTGGATGTCATCCACACATCCAATCACCTAATATTACAGAAAAGGATACTGATACTTAGGCTGTGGAAGCCACTTGGCCAAAGTCACACAACCCTAGAGGTAGAACTGAAATTGCAGCCCTAAATACGGACTTTGAGCTTGGAGCATGTTCCCCATACTTTCATGGCATTCACAGTGAAGAGGTCGCCTGTGGCTTCCTACTCTGAGACCCTGGCTCCAAGTCCTGCCATGAAATGAAAGGGGTATGGATGTTCTCTTTTAAACATGTAATTTTAGACTGTCCATTTTTTCTGTAAATATGGGCTCTTTCTCCTTTTCCTATCTCTACCTCTGTCCCAGGTAATTTCACTCAGAATGACAGGGACCGAACCTATTAAATTAAACCCTCTAGAACTGGATTTCCTCTGTCTCTCCTTTTAGTCAGGGAGGAAGGTGGCTGTCATTGAGCTGAAAATAGGGCCGGGAGGTGACTCAGTACATTTTAAGGAGGTACAGTGGTCCTAAGACTGCAGTGGGGCAAACTAGCTTATGCCTCACAAGAATATCAGCAGCCCCACCACAAACTTTCCAAGCAGGACTATCTCACCTGGAAATATATGGAGATGTGTGAAAGGGTAATAAATGTGGTGGTTTTTTGTTTTTTGAAGGGGTAATAAAATTTTTTCTTCTGCATTTCTTCAGCTTCCTTTTTAAAAACTTTTATTTTGAAAAAAAAAAATTCAAAAAAAAAAAAAAAAAAGGGGGCGCTTGGGTGGCTCAGTCGGTTAAGCGTCGGACTTCGACTCAGGTCACGGTCTCGCGGTCCGTGAGTTCAAGCCCCACGTCAGGCTCTGGGCTGATGGCTCGGAGCCTGGAGCCTGCTTCCGATTCTGTGTCTCCCTCTCTCTCTGCCCCCCACCCCGCCCCCGTTCATGCTCTGTCTCTCTCTGTCTCAAAAATAAATAAACGTTAAAAAAAAATTTTTAAAAACTTTTATTTTGAATAGACATTAAATTCCCTCCATTCAAAGCTCAAAATGTACAAAACGTTATGCTGAGCAAAATCTTTTGCCCCTCCCATCCCCCAGCTGCCCCCTTCCCTTCCCTAGAAACAACTGATACCATCTATTTCTTCAGAAATATTTGATATATAAATATTAGCTTTCACTTTAAAAGCCTTAGATTCCACCCCATACCCACAGAGAATTCAACCCACTTCTTCTCAAGATGTATCTCTAGGGAATCATTCTTTCGGGTAACATTTTCCCAAAAATTTCTGCCTTCATTTGATGACACTATTCAAGACAAACAACAGTTGTTCATGCTCACTTACTGCAAGGTTGTCATGCTGTCCTGGGAATGAGCCTGGGAACCACATGAAAGGGGAGTTATAAGGACACACAAATATCCTTGCCTCCAAGGATCTCACCTGTACGAGACTCTCCCCTAGGTTCCCAGGCATGTACCCTATTCCCAACCCCAACTTCTAAACTCCATTTAGCTTTCTTCATCCCTTTGCTCTTGAGTTTAACATTTGGCATTGTTTTCCCTGAAAAGCCCTTGTCAGCCCTCCCAATAATTCTGATTTCCCACTCTAGCTAAATTGCCTCCATTTACCCCTAATAACATGGTTAATTCACCCCCATTTGCTCCATTTCCCCTGCCACCATTTCTGTCCTGGATTATTATAAAACTCTTCTAATTAATCACCCACTATCACCGATTTCCTTTCCTTTCAGCCAACCCTTTAGAGAGAGCTTTCTATCTCAGAAATCTGATCATGTTTTTCTCAGTTCAGACTAGTCTGATGGATAAAATGCAAACTCCTTACCAGGGGGATGTAGGCCTTGATAGCTTTCTCATTGCCCACCTCTCTAGCCTTTTCTCCTACTAGGCTCAGGTTAGCATTTTTTGTTTTAGCGATATCAAGCAGCCAACAGTTCCCTGAATATGCCACACTTTTAACCCCTTTGTTTTTGCACATGCTGACTGCCTAGAATATCCTTCTGCTCTTAACTAGAAAATTTCTATTTTTCCTTTAAAACAGAACTCATGCAGTCACCTTCCCCATGAAGCCTTCCCTGCTCCATGTTTATACAACCTCTACTAAAATTGAATTGAAATGATCTATTTATATGTCTCTCTCCTCTGTTAGAACCAAACCCTCAGGAATAGGAGCATGTTTTTCTTATTCTTGATTCTAGCACAGAATCTATATTTGTTGTCATGGAAAGATTGATATGAGTGAAGAAAACAGGTTATAAAACATGCGTATGTGGCTTGAGTCTGTCTTTGCCAAAATACATATCAATCTCACATTTATCACAATTTGTAAATATGAAATTATTTACCAGATTTACTTAGTGTCTTTCTCCCTCACTAGACTGAATGCTTCTTGAGACCAAGGATCAAGTGTTCACTGCCATTTGCCCAGCACCTGGCACAATGCCTGACACTTAGTAAGCACTCATTTTACATTTCATAAATGAAGAGTGTGTGGGAGGGAAGGGTAAGCATAGAAAAATATCTGGACACATAAATACCTAAATGTTAAAAGTGATTGCCTAGGATGGTCAAATTATGATTACTCTGTATGTTTTTCTTTATACTTTGTGCTATTTACTGAATTTTTTAAAATGATAACATTAATTTTATAATCATAAGGAAAATTAAAACCATTTTAGGAAAGAAGCAAGGTACTAGGAACTCAGAGGTCCATTCAGGTCCCAACTGAACCTTCTCTGCCAGGGTAGATTAAGTGGGTTTGGGGCTGCCTGAGTAGCTCAGTTGGTTAGGCATCCAACTGTTGGTTTCGGCTCAGGTCATGATCTCACTGTTCGTGGGCTTGAGTTCCACATAGGGCTCTATGCTAGCAGTGCAGAGCCTGCTTGGAATTATCTCTCTCCCCCTCTCTCTCTGCCCTTCCCCTGCTTGCTGTCTGTCTCTCTCTTTCAACATAAAAAAATAAACATAAAAAATTTTTTTTAAATTAAATAAAATAAGTGGGTTTGCCTCAGAGATAGAACTAATGGAAGCTGAAAGTGTCAGGGATTAAAGCAGGACCAGAGAAAGATTTATTAGGAAAAAAGGGTGCTGGGAGAACATCTGGTTATTTGTTCCCCACTACTGACAATGATCTGTGGGAATATAAAGAAGTACCCATTGATGACCATCTCTTAAAGTCTAAACAGTTCATTTGTCCCAGAATTTACCATTGTTTCTTAACTTATTAATAGATACTCATCGTAAAAGATATTCTGTGGCTAAATTAATTGGAAAATGCTGCATACTTGTACTCTACTCCACAGCCCTGCTCTTAGAGATGTGCAAGGTATCTTGGCATATTCATGACCCTGTGAAGTCCTATAATAAAGAATCCTATTTAATTTTATTTAACTCAACATTTCCCAAACATTTGTAAAATATGAAACAGATTTTTTAGCAAACAACAATCTAGCATCTTATAGATAACTGCTTGATAAACACAATTTTATGTAACATAAAAATGGATTTCAGGGCAGGACTTCTCACATGATGAAGAAAGGAGATAAGCAAATCCTCTCTATGGAAAACAAGTATACAGCAAAATTATCAAAAATATCCATTCCAGTGTTTTAGAAATCACTCAGAAGCACACAACAAATTGAAAAGTATCAATTCATTAAAAAGTACCACACATCAGATAAGAATGGAGGGTTCTAGGTTGTTTTTCCCTGAGGCTACTCCTCCAGGCCCCTCTGCCCAGTAAGTTTGATCGGTACTGTGATCTATCCGGGTGGAGCAAGTCATGAAAACTTACACATTCCTTGATGGAGGGAACTCATTTAATTTGGAGACAAATGTGAAAAATCCAGTGGCATCTGCCAACCTGAGGCTACAGTCCTGACTAGGGTAACCAATGGATCAAAGACTAGCCAATAATTTAAAAAAGAGATCAGGAAATAGACAGTCCTAGATAGTGGCTCTCCATCCATCACTGGCCAACCCGAGGCTGTGTGTACGCACCAAGTAGACACAAGGCCTGTTGGAAAGTAAAAGTCAGGCAGATGTGAAAACTGCCTAAAATGTGAAAGTTCCCTCCAAACCACACACGTATTGAATAGCAAGGAATGGAAGTCTTACTGACTCTGTGGTTTGAGCACAACCTCTGATCAATCCTTGCCTGACCACCAAGCTGTGCAGATCCAGGATGACCCCTAAAAATCCAGAGATATCATGAGCACACAAGGTGAGGGAGACATCCATAGGTTTAGTCCAGGCAAGGCACTAAACAAACAAAGAAAAAAACAGCAACAACTATCACTAGGGGTAGAAATCAGAAACAAGATTTCCTACAGAATTTTATCTAATATGTCCAGCTTTCCTGGAGGCCTCAAATCCCAACTTCAAGTTATATTACAAAGCCGTAGTGATCAAAACAGTAGGGTACTGACACAAAAATAGGCACATAGGTCAATGGAACCGAATAGAAAACCCAGAAATGAACCTACAACTACATGGTCAGTTAATCTTCAACAAAGTGGAAAAGAACATCCAATGGGAAAAAGACAGTCTCTTCAACAAATGGTGTTGGGAAAAACTGGACAGCAACATGCAAAAGAATGAAACTGGATCACTTTCTTACATCATACACAAAAATAAGCTCAAAATGGATTAAATACCTAAATATGAGACCTGAAACCATTAAAATCATAGAGGAGAACACAGGCAGCAACATTTTTTACATCAATAGTAGCAACTTCTTACTAGCAACTTCTTCATCAAAATAAAAACCTTCTGCACAGCAAAGAAAACAAAACATCAATAAAACTGAAAGGCAACCTATGGAACGGGAGAAGATATTTGCAAACGACATATCTGATAAAGGGTTAGTGTCCGAAATATATAAAGAACTTCTAAAACTCAATACCCAAAAAATGAATAATCCAATTTAAAAATGGACAGGAGACCTGAATAAACATTTTTCCAAATAAGACATACAGATGGCCAATAGACACATGAAAAGGTGCTCAACATCACTCATCAACAGGGAAATACAAACCAAAACTACAATGAGATATCACCTAACATCTGTCAGAATGGCCAATATCAGGGTGCCTGAGTGCCTCATTGGTTAAACGTCCGACTTCAGCTCAGGTCAAGATATCACAGTTCATGGGTTTGAGCCTCGTGTCTGGCTCTGGACTGACAGATCAGAACCTGGGGCCTGCTTCAGATTCTGTGTCTCCTTCTCTCTCTGACTCTCCCTCACTTGTGCTCTCTCTTTCTCTCTCTCAAAAATAAATAGATAAACTTAAAAAAAATGCCTAAAATCAGCAACACAAGAAAAAACAGGTGTTGGCAAGGATGTAAAGAAAGGGGAACCCTCCTGCACTGCTGGTAGAAATGCAAACTGGTGCAGCCACTCCGGAAAACAGTATGGAGGTTCCTCCAAAAGTTGCAAATAGAATCACCCTATGATCCAGCAATTGCACTACTAGGTATTTACCCAAAGAATACAAAAATACTAATACAAAGAGATACATGCACCCCAATGTTTACAGCAGCATATCTACAATAGCCAAAATATGGAAACAGCCCAAGTGTCCATCAACTCATGAATAGATAAAGAAGATGTGGTACTTATATACAGTGGAATATTACTGAGCCATAAAAAGAATGAAATCTTGCCATTTGCAATGACCTGAATGGAGCTAAAGAGTATTAGTATTATGCCAAGCAAAATAAGTCAGTCAGAGAGAAACAAATACTATATGATTTCAATCATAGGGGGAATTTAAGAAACAGAACAAACGAGGGGCACCTGGGTGACTGGTTAGGTGTCCAGCTTTGGCTCAGGTCATGATCTGGCAGTTTGTGAATTCAAGCCCCGTGTCAGGCTCTGTGCTGACAGCTTGGAGCCTGGAGCCTGCTTCAGATCCTCTGTCCCCTTCTCTCTCTGCCCATCTCCTACTCATGTTCACTAGCTCTCGCTCTCAAAAGTAAATAAACATTTTAAAGTATTTGTTTAATAAGTTAAAAAAAAAGAAATAAAACAAATGAGCAAAGAGAAAAAAGAGAGAGAGGCAAACCAAGAAACAGACTCTTAACTATAGAGAATAAAATGATGGCTACCACAGGGGAGGTGGGTGGGGGGATGGCTGAAATAGGTGATGAGTATTAAGGAGTGCACTTATGATGAGCACCAGGTGTTGTATAGAAGTGTTGAATCACTAAATTGTATACCTGAAACTAATATTATATTGTATGTTAACTAACTGGAGTTTAAATTAAAACTTAAAAAAAATTAAATGTCCAGCTTTCAACAACAAAATTATGAAGTTTCAAAGAAGCAGGAAAGATGACTTATATTCAGGGGAAAAAAGAGTTAGTAGAAACTGTCTCTGAGTGGGCCTCCATGTTGGATTTAGCAAAGATTTCAAAGCAGTTATTATAAATATGTTCAAAGAACCCAAGGAAATCATGTTTAAATAATTAAAACAATATATGACAACAGTGACTTAACAAATATATAATTCAATAAAAAGACATTATCTGTTTTTAAAAAGAGAACCAAATGTAAATTTTTTAATGTTTATTTATTAACATTAAAGACATTAGAGACATTAGAGACAGAGACAGAATGAGCAGGGGAGGGACAGAGAGAAAGGGAGACACAGAATTCGAAGCACGCTCCAGGCTCTGAGCTGTCAGCACAGAGCCCGACACGGGACTCGAACTCAGGACCTGAACCAAGAGATTATGACCTGAGCCAAAGTCAGACACTTAATGGACTAAGCCACCCCGGCACCCAATTTTCTTTCTTTCTTTTTTTAATGTTTATTTATTTTGAGAGAGAGAGAGAGAGAGAGCACACAAGCAGGGGAGGGTCAAAGAGAGAAGGAAAGAGAGAATCCCAAGCAGGCTCCTTGCTATCAGCTCAGAGCCCAACCTGGGGCTCGATCCCACAAACTGTGAAATCATGACCTGAGCTGAAACTAAGAGTTGGCGTTTAACTGACTGAGCCACCCAAGTACCCCTATGGTCAGTTGATTTTCAGTGAAGTATCCAAGATAGTTCAATGGAGAAAGGACAATCTTTTCAACAAATGATGCTGGTACAGTTTGATATCCATATGGGAAAAAAGTTAACGTAGACTTTTACATCACACCACCCCCCAAAAATTAACTCAAAAGGGCTCTTAGACCTAAATGTAAATGTAGTGTAGCCTTGGTGGTATAGTGGTGAGCATAGCTGCCTTCTAAATGTAAATGTAAAACTAAAAGTTCTAGAATAAAATATAGGATAAATTCTTCATGACCTTAGGCTAGGCAGAGTTCTTAAATATGATCTCAAAAGTGCAATCCACAAAAAATTGATAAACTGGACTTCATCAAAGTGACAACTTTTGGGCTTCAAAGAAAACTCTTAATAAGTTCAAAAGATAAGACATAGACTGAAAGAAAATACTTATAAGCTATATATCTGGTAAAGGAGTTGTATCCAAAATACACAGAGAACTCTTATAACTTAGTAATCAGAAGACTAACAATCTAATTTAAAAATGAGGAAATGCACATTTCACCAAAGAGAATATATGAACGGGTAACAAGTACTTGAAAAAACACTCAACATTATTAGTGACTAGGAGAATTCAAATTAAAACCACAAGAAGATACCATTACACACCCACTAGGGCCATAATCAAAGTATAGACAATACCAAGTGTTGAAGAAGATGTGGGAAACTCTTTATATATTGCTGGTGGGAATGTAAAATGGAAAAGCCACATTATAAAACAACTTGGTAGTTTTTTAAAAAGGTAAACAAATTTGCCATATGACCTAGAAACTCTACTAGGTATTTACCCAAGAGAAATGAAACTATATGTTCACACAAAGACTTGTACATAAATGTTCACAGAAGTTTGGTTTTTTTGTTTGTTTTTTTAAGGTCTTTTCATTTTTGAGAGACAGAGAGAGACAGAGCATGAGCAGGGGAGGGACAGAGAGAAAGGGAGACACCGAATCCAAAGCAGGCTCCAGGCTTTGAGCTGTCAGCACAGAGCCCGATGCAGAGCTTGAACTCACGAACTGTAGATCATGACCTGACCTGAAGTTGGACCCTTAACCAACTGAGCCACCTACATGCCCCCATAGCAGTTTGTTTATTCATAATAACCAAAAGCTGGAAACAACGCAGATGTCCATCAACTGATGAATGGATAAACAAAACTAGTATGTCCATATAATGGACAATTTTTCAGCTGTAAAATGCAATGAAGCACTGATACATGCTACAACATGGATGAACCTTGATAACATTATGCCAACTGAAAGAAGCTTGTTATAAAGTGTACATTTATATGCTTTGACCAGAAAAGGGAAATCTTCAGACAGAAATCAGATCAGTAGCCGCCCAAGATTGGAGGTGAAATTGAGGATTGGCTGCAAATACTTGTGAGGGAACTTCATGGGGTTTTGGAAGTGTTCTAAACCTAAACTGTAACAGTGATTGCATAGCACTGTAAATTTTTATTAAATCTGATTTTATTAAATCTGATTTTTATTAAATCATTGGCTGTACACTTACAATGGGTGAATATGATATGTAAATTATATTTCAATAAAACTATAAAATTGTTAAGTGAATTTTAGAAATGCTTGTCTGTTATTGATTGACAGTTTCTACAGGATCTTTCTGGGACTTAGTGACCAGAGATGCATGCAAAAGTAGAAAGAGAAAGAATTTGTTTAGAAAACTTAATACATTGATGAGGGTCTATAGAGGGTTACCAGAGAAAAATTTCAAGAGAGAAGGCTTAGGAGTGACCAGAAGTTGTTCAGGAAACTCTCCAGGCTGAGAGGCAAGGCCTAGAAAAGGAGACATGCTGGGTAGAGTTCTGGGGACTGCAATGGTGGGGATTTAGGCCACTTTAAAGAAAACAGTTCCACACTCATACGCAAGAGGGCACCAGAGGAGCAAGCCCCAGTTGTGACTGCAGATACTCCCAACCCCTGAAGGCAGGGCACTTTCCTGAGTTCGTTTCAAAACCAGACCCAGGTTCTTCAGAGAGCAGGACTCTCAATTTCCTTTTATTTTCTTTCTTGGGAGGAAGAGGGAATTTGCCTGAAGGTGGCTTCCTTTTAAGTCTGAAAATGTGGCAGGAAGAGCCAAGAGAGGCCCTGTGACTCTCTCCAGGGGAGAGGCAGCAGTTACAGCCAAAAGAAACTGCCCTAAGAGGAGCTTTTTCAGAATGACACATGCTATTTTCTTCCTCTCCCTCCGTGACTCAGATTCACATTTCACACAGACCTTTGCCTGTGTTTTCTTTCCTCTGCCTTGACTGCTAGCCAGCAGACTGTGTCCACAGTATTTTCCCACTCCTGCTCCCCAGTCTGAATCAGCCTGCTAAAAACTTAGCTGGAAGAGATCTGTTGTTTACAGGTAAACTCCTCTACAAGTACCTTTGCAATGAAAATCTCTATTTAAGAGAGTCCTCCACAGCGCAGCTTATATCTAACCTATTTCAAATCGTAGTCAATGAAACAAAATTCTAATCCATACCGTGTATTTGGACAGTCCAGTGGAGCTTACTTGTAAAAAGATTTGACCTATGATACTTTCTTTTCCCCAAAGAACTTGAGAAGTAAGTAGAGGCAAAAACAGAGCCCCTTCTGTAGTTAGAGAGTATTTTCCCACAGACACTTATTTTAAAACTCCAGTTCCCAGGAAATCTTCATAAAGACTTTTCCCAATAGTCTACCCGATCCTGGACAAGAAAGAGAGATAGGCTCTAGATTCGATAAGCAGGGATCTTCTCAAAAGGAAACCATGGGAACTTTCTCAAATTCAAGTGGGCCTTGGTCCAGAGCATTGTCAAAAATGATCAAGGGATCAGAAATGAATCTAGTTAAAGGAAACAAAGTAGCATATCAAAGAAATGAGAGTATATTGAGGCCTGAGGCCATAGTAATCTACTAATGAAAGTCAAATCTTTAAAAAATACAATACCTAGATCATATGACAGAATTAATTACATCAATTCTTCTTCCATAGTGCTAAGAGCAAGATGTCCTCAAAGGACATTATTACTAGGGGAAGCCATTTTCTCCCTCTCCCAGGTCCATAAAATAGAAACTTTCACTTCTTCAAAATTGCGGAGACCATTTGCCTTTCTGCTTGTCCCCTCCCAGTTCTCCCCAAAGAGGGAGTGACTTACCTGACTGGGGCCCTGGGGAAGGAACTGAGCATGCTCAGTGCACCCACCCCTGCCTCATCAGAAGGTCTAGAGTAGAGTATTGGGAAGTGCGGTTGTACACCCTGACATGTGACTCCTCCACTTTGGCCTCACCACCATCAAAGCTAACTCTTTTCTCTCAATATGTCTGATTCATGTGTCTGTTTCTCAAAAGGTTCTGAACCCAGAGGGGGCGAGAACCTCGAAATCAAGACTTTGAGTCGCCCTGCCACTGAAAAATTTGAAAAACAGTGAATAACACAAAGAAATGGCTCTAGCATTTCTAAATTCAGCATAGGCCCTGAAGAAAGGGGTGAACTCCCCAGTCAAAAAGGGAGGCCACCTCTCCCAGAAAAGAGTGTAGCTTGAGGGCCTTGCATATGGGGCAGTGAGGGATGAACACATAACTTCCCAAGAGCCTGTTGTTGGGAGACCAGCATCACTGCCGGATTCACTCATGTCTAAAGTGTGAAGTGGTGGCAAGAACCCCACATTAGGACCTAGAAAACTTGGGGTGAAATCCCAGCTCTTACCAAATGTGCAGCCTTTATCAATTTTGAGCCTCATTTGTTGCCTTACTTGTAAATGAGCATAAATATCATCCCCGCCTATCCTGTAGGGTTGCTGTGAGAATCACATTACATCATGCATATGAATGTTACATGTACACTGGAAAGTAAAATAGAAATATAAGATAGTGTGAAAAAAAATGGTGAGGAGAAGGTACTTGGAAGATATTTTGGGGTGGAAGAGCTGGATATTTTCTGTTTACTCCTCCAGATCCACTCTCCAATCTGATCCACATTCTGGAGGTTGAACTTTCTGAGCATCATTGGGCTCCCTCGCCTGCTGGCTGCTGGTTGAGTTTCATGGAGGGGGAGCTACAGAGAGAGGGCAGGAGGGCATGAGGCTGCCTGGATTAGACTCCCTGGTGTCTTCTCTGCTGGGTCTCTTCAGGTTGGAGGGCACAGCTCAAGCCAAACTGCCTTTTCAGAGGTTTTCCCCCAGACCAGCAGCACCAGGGAATGTGTGAAAAATACAAATACTCTAGTCCTACCCCAAACCTACCAAAGCGGAAACTCCCAGGGAAGGCCCAGCAATCTATGTTTTCACAAGCCCTGCAGGAGATTCCGATGCATACAGAACCATCACTGTAACTACCGTACTCCCTTTCCTTTGCATGCAGCTGCTAACCTTGGGATACTATCCAAATCCCTTTTGCTTCTCCCCACCCGCCCCCATACCCTGTTTACTTTAGTAAGTAGTCCTTTCGTTATACTCCCGTCAAGTTACTCATTTTGAGCATGGCATTGTTTCCGTTTGGTAAACTAAGAACTGATGCAACATCCTTGTGAGACTTATGACTAAAATCTGAGGTTTTTGTGTGGGCTTGGGCTGTAATGTTGGTTTCTACCAAGGGCTTTAGTCTGGAGAGGGCAAATGCTAAAATAAGTCGCTACTTGCAAAAGGAAGCTGCTGGTATTTCTTTCCTTTGGCTAAGGCCAAAGCTATAGTGAGCTAAATTCCTATTATTTTTCATTTCACACGAAGTTGAATGGGCCAAGATATATAATATTCGAGCAGCTATAGAAAATAAGCAAGTTCAAAGGGTCAGTCTAGAGTGTGTAATGCCTAAGACAAAAAGAGACTTTTTCTAGGTGTTTGTTTCCTCAGGTCTCTTGTCGCAGGGACTCTCCTTGTTTCCAGGGTGTAAATCTGAGGCAGTAATAGTCAACAGAGATCAGCGGGGAGCCTAGAGTAAATCTCAGAAGTCCCACTCCAGCAAGTCATTTCCTTCTGGAAGAAGCCCACAGTCAGGGGAAGAAAGAGGCTGTGGGAAAACTCAGCCCAAAGTGCTAACTAACCCAGGTTCTTCTCGTCTTTGTGGACTGAGTATACTGCTTTTGACTACAAATGAAGAAACTGTTTTTCAAAATGGCATCTCTTTTTTATGCCTTATGATTTATTAATTTACCCACCAATAAGAACTGGACCCTGAAAAATGATGAGACAAGCTAATTTTGTCTTCATTTTTTTCTTTAATACACTTAAAAAAGTTTTTTTAAATGTTTTTATGTATTTTCGAGAGAGTGAGCAGGGAAGGGGCAGAGAAAGAGGAAGACACAGAATCTGAAGCAGGCTCCAGGCTCTAAGCTGTCAGCACAGAGCCCAATGCAGGGCTCAAACTCAAGAACCATGAGATCATGACCTGAGCCAAAGTCATATGCTTAATTTGATACCATGAGATCTATGGTATCTTCAAGCTGTAAACTGTCCCATTTATAGCCCACCACTTCAACAACCTTCCCAGGTTTTCCCCTCTTTGAACTTTCCCAGAGCACACTGAGAATTTAAAGGAACAGGGTCCTGTACCTCAGGGCCTATTGCTGATGTAAATACCTAATTAGCTCTGGTGGGTAATAGCTTACTACTAGTAACTCTCCTGCCCAAGGCAGCCCACTAGAGAAAACCACCTCAGGGACAGAAGGCCTTGCAACAATAGTTGTGTGACCTTGAGAAAATTACAAAGAAAGATACAAAGAGCCATAGATTCTTGGGGTTGAAAGAGACCAATACTTCAATACACATTCTAACACATTACCAAGGTATTATCTACCTATTTAATTTTCTACTGAAAATAGTTTCTACCACTTATAGAGTGCCTCTTATGGGCCAAGGCCTCTTTGAGGCATGTTGTATACATTGTCACAAGCCCTATAACTAACCCAGCAAGCTACTTAGCACTAGCCCCAGTTTACAGTTGTGGAACTGAGACTCAATAGAGTGACATAGATAGTTCCAAGAAAGTGACAAAGCCACTTTCCCGGTGGCTCGGAAGTCAGTGCTCATTCCATCTGACTATATGATCTCCTGAGAGATCCCATTCTAACCCTGCAATTGAAGCATCCTTTATAATGAGCTAAATTCTGTCTTCCTCTACCTCCCACCCATCATCCCCAAGTTCTACCCTTCTGGGTATAATAAGCGAAACTGGCTTCTTCTTCCATATGCCACTTTTTCAGATATTTGAAGATTCTAAACTACTCTGACCATCCTGAAACTAGTCAACCTTTCCTATGAAGGAAGTCCCTTCACTATCCTACTGATTCCTCTTCAGTTGGCCTATGTCCCATAATCAACAACAATAAGCTGAGTTTTAATATATATACAGAAAACTGCACAAATTATAGGTATAAAGTGCAATTGATCTTTACAAAGTAAGCGTTCCTTCCTGGATGGAGAAACAGAAGCATTACCAGATCCCTGGAAGCCCATGCTGTCCCGTCGCTGCCTCCCCCAGAGATGACCACTACCCTGAATTTTAACACATACATGATATAGAAAGCAGACAGTTTGCATCCTTTTGTGTCTGGCTTCCTTTGCTCAACATAGTATGCGTTCCCTGTCATATCGTGTGGAGCTATAGTTGCTTCATTCTCATTGCTTTCTGTGTTCTTTTCTGTGTGTGATGCAACTTTTTTATTATTTTATTTTTTACACTGTTATATTAGTTTTGGGTGTACAACGTTAGTGATTTGACAACCCCATACATTACTCAAATGCTCACCACGATAAGTACAGTTACTATCTGTCACAATACAAAATTAGTACAATATTATTGACTATCCCTATACTGTACTTTTCATCCTTATGATTTATTTATTTTATAAATGGAAGTTTGTACCTCTTAACCTCCTTCACCTATTTTGTCCATCCCTCCACCCCACTCTGGCAGCCACCAGTTTGGTCTCTGTATTTATGAGTCTGCTTCTATTATTTATTTGTTTGCTTGTTTTAATTCCACATATAAGTGAAATTGCATGGTATTTGTCTTTCTCTGTCTGACTTATTTCATTTAGCATAATACCCTGTAGGTCCATCCATATTGTTGCAAATGGCAAGATTTCATTCTTTTTTGTGGCTGAGTAATATTTCATTGTATATGTATACCACAACTCCTTTATCCATTCAGGTATCAGTGGACACTTAGGTTGCTTCCATATCTTGACTATTATAAGTAATGCTGCAATAAACATAGGGGCGCACATATCTTTTCAAATTAGTGTTTTCATTTTCTTTGGGTAAATACTCAGCAGTGGAATTACCAACTCATTTGGCATTTCTATTTTTAATTTTTTGAAGAACCTCCCTACTGTTTCCCATAGTGGCTGCACCAATTTACATTCCCACCAATAGAGCACAAGCGTTCTCTTTTCTCCACAAGCTCGCCAACACTTCTATCTTTTTGATACCAGCTATTCTGACTATGGGAGGTGATGCTTTCTGTGTAATTGTTTTAATGTGGTAAAAAATATATATAACATAAAATTTACCATCTTAACCAGTTTTAAGTGTACAGTTCAGCAATATTAAGGACATTCACAATGTTGTGCAACCATCACCACCATCCATCTCCAGAACTTTCTCATCTTTCTGAATTGGAACTCAGTCCCCATTAAACAATGACTCCCCCTCTCCCCCCTCCCTCAGCCCCAGGCAACCACCATTCTACTTACTGTCTCTGTGAATCTGACTAGGTATCTCATATACGTGGAATCATACAGTATTTGACCCTATGTGACTGGCTTATTTCATTTAGCATAATGTCCTCAAGTTTAATCCATATTGTAGCATGTGTCAGAATTTCCTTCCTTTTTAAAACTAAATAATATTCCTTTGTATTGATATACCACATTTTGTTTATTCTGTGTGCTTTTTAAAGCATGTTGTCTTATAGGGTACACGCTCTGGTGGGTCTAACACAAGCAGGTCCTTTGTATAGCTGTACCACTTCACTCCCACACTCATTTTTACTTGCTTCTGAATCTGGCTCTCCTCTGGACAGAGTGCTCCTTGTGCCTTATCCATCTTTGCTTCCCCAGCACCTAGCTCTTAGTAAAAATTAAGTGAACAGGGCGCCTCAGTGATTCAGTGGATTAAGCGTCTGACTCCTGGTTTCAGCTCAAGTCATGATCTCACGGTTTGTGAGACTGAGCCCAACATCAGGCTCGGCACTGACGTACGGAGCCTGCTTGGGATTCTCTCTCTTCCTCTCTTTCCTTCCTCTGCTCACTTGTGCTCTCTCTCTCTCTCAAAATAAACAAACATTAAAAAAAAAAGGAAAAAAGAAATTCAGTGAACAATATCTGTTAATAAACAAATGAATGGAAGTAGAACAGCCCCATGAAGTCCCTCCTCTTTACATCTCTAAACCTCAGTTTCTTCCTTCTTAGAATGAAGGTTTTAAAACTATGGACTTCCCAAGTTTTGCCTACCTTAACATCTCTGATTTTATAACAGACTGGCACTTAACAAAACTCTTCTGTGACCTATTCCCAAGATTTGGCTAACACAAACAATAACTGTAACTTTTAAAACTGCATTTTTGTGTTTTAGTTTATGTAATTTCAGTGTATCCTCTCGGTAATCCTGTTAGGTAATGTGAGAATTTAAGGCTCTGTGAAAGATGATGATTCTGGACAAGGAGACAGACTTGCAAAGTGGGTTGTTAAGGCGGTTTCTATTAGAGAGAAGTTTGCCAACCTAATTTCTTTCATTCCACATGTGAACTGACAACCTTCCTGGAGTGTGTGCATTGTGGTGGAGCGAGGTGGGGGGAGGGCACTGTAGGGTAGCTACAATTCCCAGCCCAGTCACTAGGTGGCCCCTTAACTGCACCCAGAGGGAACAGATGAAGAAAAACACTCCAGCCCCAGCGCCAGGATGGTCCCAAAGCGTCAGTAAACCGAATTAGGCTTTTTTTCTTGGAGCCTTTCCAGATATAAAAGGGTTAGGAGGCCCTGAATATTCTGATATATACTATGACTTGCATTAGACTTACAATGCTACTCACTCTGTTCCTGGACAAATTAAAATCTGACCATAATACCTTAACCTCCATCTTGTGACTTCTGGATCTCATTCTCTCCTCTCCTCCTTCTCCCTCATCAATTAGAATTTTTGAGAAAGACACAAAGTCGAATTTTGATGGGCCTATGGTTGAAACACACTGATTTAAAATGTCTCCAGCAAAACTAAGTTTGCAGATGGATCAATAGCTCCATTAATTTTTTTTTTTTTTAAGATTTTATTTTTAAATGATCTCAACACCCACCATGGGGCTCAAACTCACAACCCCAAGATCAAGAGTTACATGCTCCACCAACTGAGCCCGCCAGGCACCCCTCCAGCTGGAATTTTTTAAAGGAGACTGAGCTTACTGTCTAACTAAAGAGAACACTCTCGCACATATTTCAAGAATATTTGGAAACTTTTGATCAGATCAAAATCGATACAAATAAATAGTCTCTCCTTGATAATTGCTGCTAATAACATGGTGTGCGTGTCTCCAGGTATTTTTTTCCAAAGTACATACTAGCATGTTTCTTCTTTATAAAAAGGAAAGCTAACACTTTCAAATAACCTTTTAAAGTTTATTATAAGGACCATTGATTAAATCATGACACCCGTTAACCTTACTCCACATTCTCTTCTCTTCCATTGAACATCCATAGGTTTTGGTAAAGTTGTGTTCAATTATTTCCTATTTTATGTTTTAAAAATAGTATTAATTTATTCTTGCCTCCTTCTGAATCCTTAAGTGTTTTGGGCATATCTGCTACAAAGGTATTTTTGCCAATTCCTATCAATTTTTTGTTATCCTTTCAAATTTGCGAAGTTGATTACTGAACCTAGGTTGATTTACAACTTTTGAAACATAGTGCTCTATTATATTATTGTATGCGTTAACATTAGTAATGCCCCAGTGGGTTAAAAACAGACAAAAAAAAACTAGAGACTAAATAAATAAATAGCTGTTTTGGAGATCACAGAGAACAACTTCAACCTACACATTAGCATTGTATAAGGATAAAATGAAATAGCCAAAGTGAAAACCCTTTGAAAAATAGAAATGTATGCCATGCACATGTAATATTTGGCTTGCCTTCAAGTGGAAACCAACACCTGCTGAAATAATGGCTTTTTAGGATTTACCAAATGCCTGGGGTCAAATATCTGAGGAAAGAGCTTGGAGACACATAGCTAGCATCATTTCTTAAACTAGTTGAATATTCTACATTGTTTACTCACAAATATTCTGGCTACTATTGTGACTTACTTAGCACATTTTAGTAACAGCAATGGGAGAATTTTTTTTTTTTTTTACAGTAGCCTTGAGATTCTAACAAATATCATGGGACATAAATCAGCTCGAAGTCTTCAAAGTGGCTGGTCTGGCAAAACAGAGCCAGTGTAATGTGGCTTTTCTATTAGCTTGGCTATAAAGTTGGCTATTAACTTAGCACTTAATTGGATCCTCCTACAGAGGAATCATAAGATCATTCAGTCCTGCAGGCTAGAGAACGTGTTGTACCTGTTGAATAGTGTTTAAGGCACTTTAAACGTCTGGTTATAATTGAGTAATGACTAAACACCACTTTATTATATCGGACTTTTAGAGGTGATAGGCATGGTGTCTACCTATGCCTATTTTGTAGAATTGTGTCTAAATTGCATCTGAATCCTAGCTCCACCATTTACAAACTGCGTAACTTTGGTCATGTATTTTAGCCTTCATGAGCTTGTGTAATGTAGGTAACAGTACCTGACTTTCTTTCTTTCATGGAATTGTAAGAATTAAGTCAGACTACGCATGGATAAGAGCTCTGGGGACTTAAGAACTCTACGTGCATTAGTTACAATGACCGAATGCAACCATCATATTGTACCAATGAGGAAACTGAGGCTCAGAGAAGCTAAATGATTTGGCTAAGGATCTATGGTGGCAGAACACAGATTTCCAAGGCCTCTTTTCTTTGCAGTGTATCAATCAGTACTGTTTTGTGGCATTTTATATAAAGTAAAGTCTCCATCCATGACTCATTTACATACCATTTATTAGCCAGCTATAAAAGGTCATTAAAATTTAACTTCAAGTTTGTTAGAAGTTAGATTTAATTACTGTGCATGTGTAGATGCATTGCCTGACTTCCAGCTAAAACTATAGCTAGGCTAGACCCTGAAGGGAAAAGATTTTTGTTTTTATTTTGCATGTCAGTGCTTGGCTAAAACTTCTGTTTTTCTAAGAGAGTCACATGAGATCATCTAAACTCTAAATCTAATTATGAGGAAGAATCTACAAAACAAACTCAAATGTTGTATGAAAGCCAAAACTTCCATTGTACTTTCATAGTCTTCATAAAATAGCTGTGCTGTTCTCACCTGCACCCTAATATATATTTTAAACCCATAATTTTAACATAAAGAGGACCAGTTGTAGCCTCAAATATATCTTACTCTAATATTATTTTTGTCCCAATAGGTTCATTTGTCAATAACGTGAATGCAAAAATAACATTACATCTAAAGGCACATTTTTGTTTTAAATAAGGCTATTCCAAGTTTTCCCTTATACTTAAAATTGATGATGAAATTAAACTAAATAATGTTTAAAATTTATGACTCTAAGCTTCTAAGATCTAGAATTCAGAATTATAGGAACAAACTAGATCCGTAT
Source organism: Panthera onca (assembly GCF_046562875.1). NCBI lineage: Eukaryota > Metazoa > Chordata > Mammalia > Carnivora > Felidae > Panthera > Panthera onca. The sequence continues at coordinate 53,097,567 of NC_138344.1, forward strand.
TTATTTTTCCAGCTATAGTTGCATGGAGCTAGTTTCTTTTCCACAGAAAAAATAAATACAAGCATGTCCAACCTTGGAGCCTTATTAAGGAATGTCTCTCAAAGTTTTTGTGAGTTTACAGAAGCTTAATTTTACAGTGTTCTATGATGGAGGATGTGTAGAATTTGTATCTCAAGATCTGGGCCCAGGTCCTGGCTGATTTTGAGTAAGATATTAAGCCTCTCTAAATCTCAGTTTTCTAAACTTTTAAATGTGGCTGTTTCAACGTATGCCCAGAACTTATAAGATTTTTAAAAGATTGGGGCAGGGGTGTGCCTGGGTGTCTCAGTCAGTTAAGCAACCAACTTCAGCTTGGGTCATGATCTCACAGTTTGTGAGTTCAAGCCCTGCATTGGGTTCTATGCTGTCAGTGCAGCCCTGGCTTGTGATCCTGTCTCCCTCTTTCTCTGCCCCTCCCCCACCTTACACATACTCTCCCTCTCTCTCAAAAATAAATATTAAAAAATATTTTTTTAGGGGCGCCTGGGTGGCGCAGTCGGTTAAGCGTCCGACTTCAGCCAGGTCACGATCTCGCGGTCCGTGAGTTCGAGCCCCGCATCAGGCTCTGGGCTGATGGCTCGGAGCCTGGAGCCTGTTTCCGATTCTGTGTCTCCCTCTCTCTCTGCCCCTCCCCCGTTCATGCTCTGTCTCTCTCTGTCCCAAAAATAAAATAAAAAACATTGAAAAAAAAAAATTAAAAAAAAAATATATATTTTTTTAAACAAAAAATAAAACAACAACAACAAAAAAGATGGGGGGCAGGGTTGGCAGACAACTGAAGAATCTAGAAAAGCTGTTATTTCAAAGCTAGAGAGCTTTTCAGTCTAGAAAGTGGTAAAACTTGACTACTCATTGTCACTTTTGTCCTGGTGAGATGACCTAACTGCGCCCTTTACAAAAAGTAAAAATCATGGATGGTGGAGAGCACTTTGAGGAAATCTAAACACAAATGTTCTCAGAGGAGAACTTAGCTATGTATTCTTAATGAGAACACAACTGTTAGCTTCTAAGCCTGTGATTATCTCTGCCAGCTTTGTCACTTTTGAGGTGGAGGCAATGTCTCCTTTCTTTCCATACAAATCTCAATGGCTTGGGGAAGCCCTGTTGCTCCTGGTGCCTGGGGAAATGTGCATTCTTGCCAGAGAGGGTGCTTTTCACAAACCTGAAGTTGAGGCAAAGGTGTTCACATATAGAAAGCGAGGACAGTGAAACTTACTTTGGAATGTGGCTGTGGGAATTAACAAGCTAATGGGTGTAAGCCTTTTGGCACATAAGATACTTGTTAAATGGTAGCTATTATGAGTATGCCCAATATTGAGTTCCTAAGTCCTACTATGGCCTCTTCTTCTGGCAGACATCAGGGGAGGTGGCAGAAAGCAAAGCAGCACTGGGTGGGCAGCCCTGTGCAGGTGCTGGCCTGTATGGTCAAACCCTATCCCTGGGACACGTACCTGCAAACCTTGGGCAGGGCTCTGGGTGGCAGCTGGACAGGATTCACAGCAGTGAGGGCAAAAGCAGACTGTATACCTCTCAAGCTCCCAGAGCTGGCCCAGGGAGACATGTGACCTGCTTGTAGTTCACCAGAAATGTAGGCAGGGGACAAATGTTTGGTCCCCAGTTTAGATAAGCTTGCATCCACTAAACTGAAGCTTCAAATGGAAGAGATGCAGCAACACAAGACAAAGGGACACTGCTGTCAGGGAGCATACCCAGGACAGCGCTATCTTGATGCTCTCTGATTGTTTTCAAGTCCAGAAAATATTCTGTCCTTTAAGTAAATGACAGCTAGGGCAGGGGCATGAAGACACTGCTGAGTCCCATCTTCCAACAGTTTAATGAATCTGAGTTGTGGGGCAGTTGGGGTGATGAGAGCACATGGAAGTTTCTTCTGATTACTCATATAAAGCAATAGTGAGCAAGGTGACCCGCAGAGTAAAAAGGGGGAACAGGTGTAGACTAGCTGTCTAGGGGAGAGGGCAATCCAACGGAATAGCCAAGAAGCATGGGGGGGGGGGGGGGCTACAGGATGCCTATGATTTCGAATTTCAACGGAGTCCAGTCACCATGGTTATGTGTTTCTCCTCAATGTTCTGAGGTGTGAAGTCGGTAGAACTAATTATAATTAGTTAGGGTTTTGCCAGATAAATATATGAAAGGAGAGAGGGGTAAAGACATTGGGGATGTACACAAGATCTGTGAATGGAACCTGGGTAGGGAGGGAAGTAAGGATACAGTGGAGGTAAGGGGTGATGAAGAAAGGTGTCAGGGTCAATGGATCCTGGGTCCTAGTGGGGTTGAGGACATTTTTTTTTTTTAAGGTTTACTTATTTATTTTTGAGAGAGAGAGAGAGCCAGGGAGGGGCAGAGAGAAAGGGAGACAGAGAATCTGGATCAGGCTCTGCACTGTCAGCACGGGGCCCAATTCAGGGCTCAAACACACAAACCATGAGATCATGACCCAAGAGAGTCAGGAGCTCAACCTACTGAGCCACCCAGGTGCCCCGGGTTGAGGACATTCCATAAGCAAATTTTGTCATTACAAATCTTTTTGGTCCCCAGGTGTTTAAGAGTAGATATTTCCTTGCCATCTTCTCATGTTACCTTCTTTATTCCCACTTTTTTTTCTTCTCCTTTCCGCAGTTTAAATAGCAAGTTCATGAGGGGTTGCTACTTGGTTTGCTGAGAAAGAGTGCAAATTTTTGTACTCCTGGCAAAGAAGGAGTTAAATGGTGTTATTTGGAAGTCCTTTTACATTATCCAGATTTGGTTTAGAGATAGGATTATGCTGATGTCCTTTATTTTTCTCCTTAATTTACAAAGAGCTCACTTATCTCAGACATTCTGGTGCTTGGTTGGAATTTTCTAAATAATACAACCTACTACAGAGCAATTTTTCGGGAGAGCTGCAATCTGACCCTTAAATTGGGGCAGGATTCTAGCAAAACAGAGCCCTCCTGGCTAGAGCCTCTGCTCAGATTCTTAACAGGAACACACTTCTCATCAGAATGGCTGCAGGAGATCAGATGACAGACAGTTCTATCAGTTTGTTGTGCTGGTCTTTCACTTACCTGAAAATGATCTTAAAATGTTTGCTTTCCAAACGCAGTGACACAGCAGTCTGTTTTCTAGAGACCTTACATTCAATAAACTCCTTACTCTGAATGTTTGCCCTGGCAATTCTGGAGGTGCTTTAAAGTAAAATGAGCAGTTCACAAAGGCACTGAAAGGACAGAGAACAATAGAATCTGCAAGATTTGGGGATCACGAAAAGTGAAAATGACCCACTGATATGTTCACCCCACCTGCCTTGCTGGAAGGGACCTCAAACAGTGTTCATGTTCATCTTTCTGCCTCCACATGGGACTGCAGCAAAGCTATTCTAGAAAGAGCTTTCTGCCCACTTGGAAATTAGGTCTAATGCTGTCAACGCTTTAGGAATTTTTAAAAGTTGATCCTATATTTATCTTTAAGCAGATTTACTCTTCCACACTTTTATTCGTCCTTCTATTGACTATTAAGGGATATTCCTAATTTGGAAAGTAATTCACTCTATGTAGCTGTTACAGACATTCCTAAGTTTTGAAATGATCCTGTTACCCCAGGAAAGTTAATCATGATAATCTAGAGCTTAAGTCTTGACTTTTGGGTTTTAGTTTGTAAAAAGCACAGTTTTGTTTTGTTTTGTTTTGTTTTGTTTTGTTTTGGTCAGGTGACTTGAATTCTCCCTAAATTCAACCCCTGACCTTTCCTGACACTGTGTAATAATGGTGGACAGAGAAATACAGCCAGAAGCCTTAAATCCCAACTCTGCTATTATAACCCACCTCATCACTGTTTATGTTATTCTTAATTTATAGCCCTATTTTCTCAGCTATAAAATGTGAAAAAGCATACCTATGCCCCTAGATAAGTCAGGTAACAAATGTAAAAATCACTTTTAAAATGCTAAAACATTGTAAAAGTGTGTCTGTTTTTAGGGTTTATTCCCAAATGCCCTATGTTAGCTTGTTTGAGGTCTCCTTGGGCCCTTATCCTTCCCTGCTCCCCTTGTTTTTGCCCAAATTTCCCTCTCCTTTCCCTAGCGTCCAGCTGCCCTCCATGGAATGTTGTTGTAGCAGAAATCTCAGAGACTATACAAAAGCTAAAAATACAGCCAAGGAAGAAATTAATACCAGTGTACAGAGACCTTCTTCCTGCTAAACAGATTTCTTAGAGGGTGCTATGAGACTGGGAGAAGGAGGGGAGAGAGAGGAAAAAGCAGATGGGGATGGCAGTGATGAGAGCAGGAGAGGGGAGAAGGAAGAGTAAAGGAGGCAGGAAAGAATCCACTGGAAAAGTGGGAGTACACAACTCATATCTCCCCCAAGCCTCTGAACTGGTTGGGAAAGGAGGGGAAAAGGACAGTATAATTCCAACAAAACGTGGAAGTATATGAAAGGGAGTTTGTACAGAAAAGAGCAAAGTAAGCACAAGAATAAAATTCTTTTCAGGAAGAGCAGTATCAGACTGCATTGCAGGTAGGTGCTGTGATAAAGTTATGACACAATGTATACTTCTGAGAATAGTTTAGTAAGAAAATTTGATTCCTACAGCCAATTATTGAGAGAAAAGTGCAAATCACTGTTATATTTGTACTGCAGGTAAAATTGTTCTGTGGCCAATAAAATAGAGAAAAGGGATTTGCTTAAAATGTGGTTGGGACACATGCTCTTACACTCTGTCCATGTGATAGAATATGGGAGATGAACTTGGAGGAACGCATATTCCCATCTGTGTGCTTTCCTCCCCCAAGGAATCCAGTGGCAGTCTGCAATAACTTAGAAGTAGGAGTTTTAGATGGACACCAGGTATGACAATTAGAAGAATGAAGGAATTGGAGGAGGAATCACCACTAAGGCATGAGCTAGGATTCACTGAGGGATTAGGGTGGCCTAGAAGGAGCAGCAATCCTATTAGAGGCTAGACTCTTTCTGGTGGAATTTCTTGAGAAGGAAAACCGCTAATACCTAGGCTACCTTGTAATTAAAGGAGGCTACCTTGTAATTGAACAAGCCCCTTTGCACACCTAGGTTCCCATGGAAACGTCACTCCCCAATCTTCAATCTCTTCTGACATGCAGCATAAAAGATGCCTTTCTCTGAGCCTGGGTAAAGACAGTAGCAGACCATCTTACGTCTTGGTCTCCCACCCCCACAAGACTATTTCAGAAACTAATATTAGAGGTAACAACCAGGATGGTGAGCTAAGGTTGGGAGAATTATATCCTGCACCTTCAAACTACCCCCGGAACAAAACCACAAAGGTAAACTATTTCTGTTTCACATTGCAAAAGTACCCCATGACTCATCCTTTTTTTTTTTTTTTTTCTTTTTAACTGGTCCTTCTCTTTCTGATCACATCCATCTCATCTCAGGCAAACCTAATCTTTGTTACCGCACTGGTAAGCAAAAATATTGGTTTCCCATGTAATGTTGTTTTGAACCAAGTTAATTTCACTCCTACTTTGGCTGCTCTGAAATCAGCCACTTTATGCAAAATTGAATGTAGATGCCTTATGTATAGTTTGAGCAAGGTGCCAGTGAAAAGAGAGGCTCTCTTTTGTTGGCTGGGGAGACTGGTCTTTCCCATACAGTTCAAGTAACTATCCCAGCTACCAGACCTCTAGGCAGCTTTCATGACTATAGGCTCTCTGCTTATGCTCTGTGGCCAACAAAAAGAGAAATTCTAGGCTACCTCATTGGCCTCAAATCTAGGGATGGATGCATGAATAAACAAAATGTGATATATACATACAATAGAATGTTGTTCATCCTGAAAAAGGAAGAGAATTCTGATATCTGACAACATGGACAAACCTTGAAGACATTATGCTAAGTGAAATAAGCCAGTCACAGAAAGACAATATTTTATGATTCCACTTATATGAGGTACTTAAACTAGTCAAATTCCTAGAGCTAAACAGTAAAGTGGTAGTTTCCAAAGGCTATGGGGGAGGGAGGAATGGGGAGTTATTGTTTAATGGGGATGGAATTTCATTTTGGGAAGATGAAAGTTTTGGCGATGAATGGTGGCGATGGTAGCACAAAAATGTGCACATACGTAATGCCACTGAATGGTACACTTGAAAATAGTTAAGACGGTAAAATTTTACAGTATGTATATTTAAAAAAAATTTTTTAATAAAATTATTTAAAAATAAATACAGACTTTAGGGGCACCTGGGTGTCTCAGTCGGTTAAGCATCCGACTTCAGCTTAGGTCTTGATCTCGTGGTTCCTGAGTTTGAGCCCCGCTTTGGGCTTTTATGCTCATAGCTCAAAGCCTTGAGCCTGCTTCAGATTCTGTGTCTCCTTCTCTCTCTGCCCCTCCCCCACTCGCGCTCTGCCTCTCTCTCTCTCTCTCTCGCTCTCTCTCAGATAAATAATAAACATTTAAAAAAAACCTGATAAAATAAATACAGACTTTAAAAGTAAGATCATAATGTGAAAAAAAGAACGACAAGGAGCTGAAACCAAAGTCTGTACACAATGCGGGGAGCCACAAAGGACTGCCCTTGAAGTAGAAGAGCAGATACTGTGGACTCTATCAGATGTAGCAAGAAACCCTGCTGTCAGCTGGGCCATGAATCAAAAGAAATCAGAACCCAGACCTGTGCCACTCTTGGATATAAGGCATAAGTTCATATTCCCTGCCAGTTATAAGAATCCTAAGTAGACACTGGTGGCGGGAATGCAAACTGGTGCAGCCGCTCTGGAAAACAGTGTGGAGGTTCCTCAAAAAACTAAAAATAGAACTACCCTATGACCCAGCAATAACACTGCTAGGAATTTACCCAAGGGATACAGGAGTGCTGATGCATAGGGGTACTCATACCCCAATGTTTATAGCAGCACTTTCAACAATAGCCAAATTATGGAAAGAGCCTAAATGTCCATCAACTGATGAATGGATAAAGAAGATGTGGTTTCTATATACAATGGAATACTACTTGGCAATGAGAAAGAATGAAATCTGTCCATTTGCAGCAACGTGGATGGAACTGGAGGGTACTATGCTAAGTGAAATAAGTCAGTCAGAGAAAGACAGATATCATATGTTTTCACTCATATGTGGATCTTGAGAAACTTAACAGAAGACCATGGAGGAAGGGAAGGGGGAAAAATAGTTACGAACAGAGAGGGAGGGAGGCAAACCATATGAGTCTCTTAAATACAGAGAACAGGGGCGCCTGGGTGGCTCAGTCGGTTAAGCGGCCAACTTCAGCTCAGGTCACGATCTCGCGGTCCGTGAGTTCGAGCCCCGCATCGGGCTCTGGGCTGATGGCTCAGAGCCTGGAGCCTGCTTCCGATTCTGTGTCTCCCTCTCTCTCTGCCCCTCCCCCGTTCATGCTCTGTCTCTCTCTGTCTCAAAAATAAATAAAACGTTAAAAAAATTTTTTTTAAATTAAAAAAAAATACAGAGAACAAACTGAGGGTTGATGGGGGGTGGGGGAGAGGGGAAAGTGGGTGATGGGCATTGAGGAGGGCACTTGTTGGGATGAGCACTGGGTGTTATATGGAAACCAATTTGACAATAAATTATATTTTTTAAAAAAAGAACCCTAAGTGGAAAAACACACATAAAGAGAGATTCATGGGGGGACAAATAGACAGAACACTATGGCAATGACTTATTTTATTTTATTTTATTTTATTTTATTTTATTTTTATTTTTTAAATTTACATCCAAATTAGTTAGCATATAGTGCAACAATGATTTCAGGAGTAGATTCCTTAATGTCCCTTACCCATTTAGCCCATCCCCCCACAACCCCTCCAGTAACCCTCTGTTCTCCATATTTAAGAGTCTCTTATGTTTTGTCCCCTTCCCTGTTTTTATATTATTTTTGCTTCTCTTCCCTTGTGTTCATCTGTTCTGTGCCTTAAAGTCCTCATATGAGTGAAGTCCTATGATATTTGTCTTTCTCTGACTGACTAATTTCGCTTAGCATAATACCCTCTAGTTCCATCCACGTAGTTGCAAATGGCAAAATTTCGTTCTTTTTGATTGCCAAGTAATACTCCATATATATCTATATATACCACATCTTCTTTATCCATTCATCCATCAGTGGACATTTGGGCTCTTTCCATACTTTGGTTACTGTTGATAGTGCTGCTATAAACATGGGGGTGCATGTGTCCCTTCAAAACAGCATACCTGTATCCCTTGGATAAATACCTAGTAGTGCAATTGCTGGGTCGTTAGGTAGTTTTATTTTTAGTTTTTTGAGAAACCTCCATACTGCTTTCCAGAGTGGCTGCACCAGTTTACATTCCCACCAGAAGTGCAAAAGAGATCCTCTCTCTCCGCATCCTCACCAACATCTGTTGTTGCCTGAGTTGTTCATGTTAGCCATTCTGACAGGTGTCAGGTGATATCTCATTGTGGTTTTGATTTGTATTTCCCTGATGATGAGTGATGTTGAGCATTTTTTCATGCGTCGGTTGGCCATCTGGATGTCTTCTTTGGAGAAGTTTCCATTCATGTCTTTTGCCCATTTCTTCACTGGATTATTTGTTTTTGGGGTGTTGAGTTTGACAAGTTCTTTATAGATTTTGGATACTAACCCTTTATATAATATGTCATTTTCAAATATCTTCTCCCATTCCGTAGGTTGCCTTTTAGCTTTGCTGATTGTTTCCTTCACTGTGCAGAAGCTTTTTATTTTGATGAGGTCCCAATAGTTCATTTTTGCTTTTGTTTCCCTTGCCTCTGGAGACATGTTGAGTAAGGGTAATGACATTTTAGATACAACACCGAAAGCATGTTCTAGGAAAGAAACAATTGGTAAGCTTGGTTTCATTAAATTGAAAAACTTGTGCTCTGTGAAGGACAATATCACTATCTTAGGAGATAGCTGCACCCCCATGTTTATTGCAGCATTATTTGCAATAGCTCAGACATGGAAACAACCTAAGTGTCCATCAACAGATGAATGGATAAAAAAATTGATAAAGAAAATATTACACACACACACACAGGAATATTATTCAGCCATAAAAAAGAAGGAAATCTTGTCATTTGAGACAACATGAATGGACCTTGAAGGCCTAATGCTAAGTGAAATAAACCAGACTGGGAAAGACAAATACTAGATCTGATCTCTCTTATATGCAGAATCTTTTTTAAAAATGCCAAACCCATTGAAACAGAGGATAGAATGGTAGTTATCAGGGGATAGGGGATGGGAGAAATGAGGACATATTGGTCAAAGAGTACAAACTTCCAGTTATAAAATGAATAATTTCTGGGAAATCTAATATTCAGCATGGTAGCTATAGTTAACAATACTACATTATATTCTTGAAAGTTGCAAAGAGAATAATAGATCTTAAATGTTTTCAGCACCAAAAATATGTAATTATGTGAGGTGATAGATGTGTTACCTAACTTTATTTTAATCATTTAACAATATATACATGTATCAAATCATCATGTTGTACACCTTAAGCTTACACAAGGTTATATATCAATTATATCTCAATAAAGCTGGAAAAATATAAACACTATGAAGGCTGGCATTCAGTTAAAAGAAAAAAAGAAAGACAATGAAAAAAATGAGAAAATAAGCCACAGGCTAGAGGTAAATATTTGCAAAAGACACATCTGATAAAGAAATTTATCCAAAAATATGCAAGGAACACTTAAAACCCAACAGTAAGAAAATGAACAATATGAATAAAAAATGGACAAAAGACCTGAACAGGTACTTCATGAAAGAATACATACAGATGGCAAGTAAGCATATGAAAATATGCTAAACATAATATGTCATTAAGGAATTGCAAATTAAAACGACAATGTGATAGTACTATACACCTATTAGAACGGGCAAAATCCAAAATACTGACACCAAATGCTAACAAGGATATGGAGCAAACAGGAACTCTTTCTTAGTCACTGCTGGAACACAAAATGGTACAGCCATTTAAAAAGACAATTTGGCAGTTTCTTACAAAACTAAATGTACTCTTACCATATGATCCAGCAATCGCAATTCTTAGTATCTACCCAAAGGACTTGAAAACCTCTCCACACAGAAACTTACACACAAATGTTTACAGCGGCTTTATTCATAACTGCCAAAACTTGGAAGCAACTAAGATGTCCCTCAGTAGGTGAGGGATAAATATACTGTGGTACAATCATGCAATGGAATGTTTTTCAGTTTAAAAAGAAATGAGCTACCAAGCCACAAAAAGATGTGGATAACCTTAAATGGTATTACAAAGTGAAGGAAGCCAATCTGAAAGGCTACATAAATATAATCCAACTATATAACATTCTGGAAAAGGGAAAACTATGGAGACAGTAAAAAGATCAATGGTTGCCAGGGGTTAGGGAAGAGGGAGAGATGAATGGCAGAGCACAGGAGTTTGGGGACAGTGAAACTTTTCAGTTTGATGAAGCAATGGTAGATACATGTCATTATACATTTGCCAAAGCTCATAGAATGTACAACACCAAGAGTTAAACTTAAGGTAAGATGTGATCATTGGGCGATAAGAGGATTCATAGATTGTAACAAAATATACCACTATTGTGTGGGATGTCAATAGTATAGGAAATTGTGGGTGTGGGGACAGGGGATACATGGGAACTCTCTGTACTTTCCACTGTAAGTTGAAAATGCTCTAAAAACATTTTTTTATTGTCAGTAAGGTCACAGGATATAAAATCAATATACAGAAATCCATTGCATTTCTATACACTAATAATGAGGTAGCAGAAAGAGAAATTAAGAAAACAATACCATTTACAATTATACCAAAAATAAAATAAACTTAACGAAGGAAGTGAAAGACGTACTCTGAAAACTATAAAACATTGATGAAAGGAATTGAAGATGACACAAATAGATATTTCTTGCTCATGGATCAGAAGAACAAATATTGTTAAAATGTCCTACCCAAAGCAATCTACAGATTTAATGCAATCTCTATCAAAATATCAATAGCATTTTTCATAGAACTAGAATAATCCTAAAATTTGCATGGAATCACTGAAGACCCCGAATAGCCAAAGCAATCTTGAAAAATAAAAATAAAACTGGAGATATCGCTATCCCAGATTTCAAGAAATACATAAAACTGTAGTAATCAAAACAGTATGGCACTGGCACAAAAATAAACACATGGGTCAATGGAACAGAATAGAGAGCTGAGAAATAAACTCACAATTATATAGTCAATTAATCTTCAACAAAGGAAGCAAGAATATGCAGTGGGAAAAAAGATAGTCTCTTCAACAAATGCTGTTAGGAAAACTGGACAGCAACACGCATAAGTATGAAACTAGACCCACTTTCTCACGCCATATACAAAAAACAAACTCAAAATGGTTAAAGACCTAAATATGAGACCTGAAACCATAAAAATCCTAGAAGAGAGCATAGGTAGTAATAGCTAAGATATTGGCCGTAGCAACATTTTTCTAGATATGTCTCCTGAAGCAAAGGGGGGGGGGGGGGGTGAAGCAAAAATAAACTATTGGGACTACATCAAAATAAAAAGCTTCTGCACAGTGAAGAAAACAATCAACACAACTAAAAGACAACCTACTGAATGGGAGATATTATTTGCAAATGACATATCCAATAAAAGGTTTGTATGCAAAATATATAAAGAACTTATAAAACTTAACACCAAATAACAAATAATCCAATTTAAAAATGGGCAGAAGACATGAGATTTTTGCTCCAAAGAAGACATATAAATGTCCGACACATGAAAAGATGCTCAACATCACTCATCATCACAGAAATGCAAATCAAAACCACAACGAGGGGCACCTGGGAGGCTTAGTCAGTTAAGCAGCTGACTTCAGCTCAGGTCATGATCTCCAGCTTGTGAGTTGGAGCCTCATGTGGGGCTCAGTGCTGACAGCTTAGAGCCAGGAGCCTGCTTTGGTTTCTGTGTCTCCCTCTCTCTCTCTTCCCCTCCCTGCTCACGCTCTGTATCTCTCTCCTTCAAAAATAAATGAACATTAAAAAAAATTTTAAAAACCCACAATGAGCTATAACCTCATACTTGTCAGAATGGCTAAAATCAAATCCATAAGAAACAAGTGTTGGTGAGGCTGTGGAGAAAAAGGAACCTTTGTGCACTGTTGGGGGAAATGCAAACTGGTGCAGACACTATGGAAAATAGTACTGAAGTTCCTCAAAAAATTAAAACTTACCATATGATCCAGTAATTCCACTACTGGGTATTTACCTAAAGAATATGAAAAAACTAATTCAAAAAGATGTATGCAACCCTATATTTATTGCAGCATCATTTAAAATAGCCTAATTCCTGCTTTGTCAAAGATGAGTTGGCTATACGTTTGTGGGTCTAGTTCTGGGGTTTCTATTCTAATAAATAAATTTTCATTGTTTTATAAAAAAATAAATAAATAAAATAAAATAAAATAGCCTAATTATGGAAGCAGCCCAAGTGTCCATCAGTAGATGAATGAATAAAGATGTGGTATAGGGACTCCTGGGTTGCTCAGTGGATTAGGCGTCCTACTTCGGCTCAGGTCATGATCTTGCTTCCGAATCTGTGTCTCCCACTCTCTCTGCTCCTCCCCTGCTCAGGCTCTGTCTATCTCTCTCTTAAAAAATAAATAAACATTAAAAAATATTTTAAAGAATATGTGGTATATATACACAATGGGATATTACAAATATTACATGATTTCACAAATATGTGGAATTTGAGAAACAGAAAAAAAAAAGAAAGAAAAAGAAAGAGAGAGATAAACCAAAAACAGGTTCTTATTTATAGAGAACAAACTAGTTCCCAGAGGGGAGGTGGATAGGAGGATCGGTGAAATAGGTGAAGGGGATTGAGAGTGCACTTATCTTGATGAGCAGTGAACAATGTAGACTATAATGTTGAATCACTATATTTTATACACTAATATAATACTGTATGTTAACTATACTGAAATTAAAATTTAAATAAATAAATTTCTCTGAAAAAAAAGGAATATGAAAACACTAATTCAAAAAGTCATATGCACCCTTATGTTTATTGCAGCATTACTCACAATAGCCAGATTATGGAAGCAGCCCAATTTCCATCAATAGATGAATGTATAAAGATGTAATATATATACACACACACACACACACACACACATATATATAACGGAAAATTACTCAGACATAAAAAAGAATGAAATCTTGCCATTTGCAACAACAAAGGTGGATGTAGAGGGTATAATGCTAAGTGAAATAAGTCAGTCAGAGAAAGACAAATACCATATGATTTCATTCATATGTGGAATTTGAGAAACAAAATAAATGAACAAAGAGAAAAAAAGAAACAAATCAAAAGCACACTCTTAACTATATAGAACCTCCTGATGGTTATTAGAGGGGAGGTAGGTGGAGGGATTGGTGAAATAGGTGAAGGGGATTAAGAGTACACTTATTATGATGAGCACTGAGTAATGTATAGAATTGTTGAATCACTATAGTGTACACTTTAAGTTAATATAACACTGTGTGTTAACTGTAATGAATTTAAATTAAACTTGAAAAAAAACTTACAATATCACCTCACATCAGTCAGAATGGCTAAAACCAAAAACACAAGAAACAACAGGTGTTTGTAAGGATGTGGAGAAAGGGGTACCCTCTTGCAATATTGGCAGGAATGCAAATTGGTGCAGCCACTCTGGAAAGTAGTATAGAAGTTCCTCAAAAAGTTAAAAATAGAAATACCAAATGATCCAGCAGTTGCACTACTAGGTATTCACTCAACACAAAAATACAAACTCATATTTGTTTGTTTGTTTGTTTGTTTGTTTGTTTGTTTGTTTGTTTTTGAGAGAGAGACCAAGTGTGAGTGGAGGAGAGGCAGAGAGAGAGGGAGACACAGCATCTGAAGCAGGCTCCAGGCTCCAAGCTGACAGCACAGAGCCTGATACAGGGCTCAAACTCACAAACCATGAGATCTTGACCTGAGCTGAAGTTGGACACTTAACCAACTGAGCCACCCAAGCGCTCCCAAAAATACTAATTCAAAGAATACGTGTACTCCAATGTTTATAGCAGCATTATGTACCAGCCCAAGTGTCCATTGATTGATGAATGGATAAAAAAGATTTATGATTACACACACACACACACACACACACACACACACACAAACACACACTGGAATATTACCCATCCATAAAAAAAAGAATGAAATCTTGCTATTTGCAATGATATAGATGGAGCTAGAGAGTATTATGCTAAGTGAAATAAAGTCAGAAAAAGACAAATACTATATGATTGTACTCATATATGGAATTGAAGAAACAAAACAAATGAGCAATGGGGGAAAAAAGAGAGAGAGATGCAAACCAAGAAATAGACTCTTCACTATAGAGAACAATCTGAGGGTTACCAGAAGGGAGATGAATGGGAAAATGGGATAAATAGATGATGGGGATTAAAGAGTACACTTGTTGTGATGAATTCAAGGTATTACATGGAAGCGTTGAATCACTATATTGTACATCTGAAACTAGTATTACACTGTATGTTAACTAGATTTTAAATTAAAACTTTTTAAAAGTTTTTTTAATTATAAAGCACAGATAGAATTAGAAAATCTCTGATATTCAGCCTAATGAAATAGTTGATACAGGTAAAACTCATCAATGAATGAAACCACTAAATAGAAGGTTGTTGGAGAACATTGCAGTGAAGGGCTCAGACTGTCACTATCTGAACCTACTGATTAATCTTAGCATCAAGAGTAATGACACAATCAGACATGCTAGTCTCCTGATTTGACACAATATGGCACCAACTCTTAAGAATTTTTGTCAAAAATATTGAGCCTGAGACCGTAACTTTGCCTCTCTTAGCCTGGTTTCCAATGACAGGAAAATGGAATAGAGGAATAAGTTAGATGATCCCATAAGGAACCAAACAAATTCAGAATGTGGGACATTCCACAAGACAACTCAACTAATTTATTCCTTAATTCAATGTCACATTTAAAAAAAAAGAGGACTGTACTAGATCAGTATTCTCACCAGAGATGATTTTGTCCTCAGGGGGACATTTAACAATGTCTGGAGACATTTTTGATTGTCTGAATGTGAGAATTGCTACTGGAATCTAGGAAGTAGAGGCCAAGGATGCTGCTAAACATCCTGTAATGCACAGGACGGCCCACACATGTAAGAATTATCTGTTCCAAAACATCAATAGTGCCACTGCCGACAAACCCTGTACTAGAGGAGATTGAAAAGACACAACAATACAATTTTGTGTGTGCGTCTTACTTGGGTCCTGATTTAAAGAAACTCAAACCACAAAAAGACATTTTTGAGACCACTAGGGAAATTTGAACATAGACTGGGTATTAGATGGTACTGAAGAATTATTGTTGAGTATGATATTGGTATTGTATATGGTATGTAAGAAAATATCTATAATTTTCAAAGATGCACACCAATGTATGTAGGGATAAAATGGTATGATGTCTAGGATCTTCTTTAAAACACATCAGCCTAAGGGTGCCTGGTGGCTCAGTGGGCTAAGCTTCCAACTTTGGCTCAGGTTATGATCTCACAGTTCATGGGTTCCGGCTCCGCATCAGGCTCTGTGCCGAGAGGTCAGAGCCTGGAGCCTGCTTCAGATTCTTTCTCCCTTTCTCTGTGCCCTCCCCTGCTCACACTCTATCTCTCTCTCAAGAATAAGTAAACATTAAGACATGTTTTTAATAAAATAAAATAAAAAATAAAAATAAAATATTTCAGGCCAAAAAAAAAAATAGATTCCATATTACTGTTGACAAAATACTGTTAAGTTTAGATCTTGGTGATTGCTTTGTGATAATTCCCTATATATGTGTGTATATTTGATAAAACTTTTCATTTAAACACAAAGAATATTCTTCAGAAAGAAAGATTTAACCCAGCAGGAAAAAAAGAATAGGCTAGAAACAATGAATGTTGTTCATTGAGGAATCCTATTGGACTGTGAGAACCCTCTGTTGAGATTGGAATGCACGTGGTAAAGATGCTGGTGCTCAGACAGATTCTCAAACGAGCCGAATGGTGGCCAGGCACTTTCAATCACAGTTCAGTGAGAAGAAACAAGATCTCCCTGCTCACCAAAACATACTATATCTGAAAAAATATATGTATATTTTACTGGATTCATTCTAGTTCAGAAACTATGGCTATACATATTTGATAAAGAACAAGATTTTTCTCACTTCATTTTTGTAGTAGAGGCTTTTGAGAAATTGGAACACTATAAAAATTTTTAGTATCAGGAGAAACCACTGAGCTAACAAGGAAGGAATCTTCTAGTGTGCCTCTTGTTTCTCTATATTTTCAAAGAAACTATCATTTTTTTACATCTCAATTAATTTGATGACTGTACCTCTCAGAATATTAGGGATAAGATGGTTTTCTATTTGTGATTTTCCCTGGCTTGTTATCGTGCAAAGTCCAGACACGTCTGACCTCATTAGTGTGGGTGCAGTGATGGGTGTGTTCCTCATGATTGGTAGTGACACTGGTGGAAAGTCAAAGCCATACTTTCACTGGCCAAATGGAATCCTACTGTCTGCTGGAAAGCAGCTATGGAAAAAAATCATTCACTTGTATTGCATGACAGAGGTATGGATCACAGCATGAGTGATTTTCAGTGGTTAGTGGGCTGCATCATCCACACCAAAATGGTACATCCAAGTTCTATTCCCTGGTACCTTTGAATGCAACCTTATTTGAAATAGGGTCTTTGCAGATGTAATTAACTTAAGAATCTTGGGGTAAGATAATTCTAGATTTAGGATGAGTCCTAAATCCCATGGCTGTGTCCTTATAAGAGAAAAGAGAAGAAGATTAGAGACACAAGTGAGATTGCCAGGTGAAGATGGAAGCAGAGATTGGAGTTATACAGCTACAAGCCAAGTAACACCAAGGATTGCTAGCCACCACCAGAAGATAAGAGTGAGGCTTGGAATGAATTCTCTCTCAGAGTCTCCAGGAGGAACCAACCCTCCCCAAACCTTGATTTTGGACTTCTGGCCCCAAGACTGTGAGAGAAATTTCTGTTGTTTTAAGCCACCCAATTTGTGCTAATTTCTTATGAAGGCGCAAGAAACTAAAACAATTGATATTGGGCAGATTTTCACAGAAAGAAACTGATGAATTAGGGGTGCCTGGGTGGCTCAGTTGGTTAAGCATCCAACTTTGGCTCAGGTCATGATCTCATGGCTTGTGGGTTCAAGTCCCGTATCAGGCTCTGTGCTGACAGCTCAGACCCTGGAGCCTGCCTCCGATTCTGTGTCTCCCTCTCTCTCTGCTCCTCCCCCTGTTCACACTGTATCTCTCTCAAAAAATAAACGTTACAATTTTTTAAATTAAAAAATAAAATAAAATAAAGAAAAAAGAACAATCGTTATTTAAAAAAAAAAAAAAGAAAGAACCTGATGAATTAAAACAAATGATTCAGAGTCTCATAGTTTCTATTTGGTCATTCATTCATTCATTTTCTCATTCATTCATCAAGTATCCATTTATTATATACTTGGCTCTAAAACATGAACTGGTACTTTTTAAATTCATTGACACATTATAATCTAGAGTATATTTGTTTACTGCTAACTTCTTTGGTGGGGAAAGTTTATTATAGATATTTTGTACTTCATTTGAAAGAGCTGTTGTCGTCTGGATTCTTGTAAGTTATCTTTGCATTCCACCTAACAGTTGGCTAACAAAAAGCAATAACAAGAAGTAAAATGAGACTTTTCTGTTTTCTCATAATTTCATCTAAGGCTACAAAGTTGAAGATAAAGGGCAATAAATACTCCCACATTGGGAGGATAGGTACTAGATACATCTTTGCAGGATATACAAAAAGATAAAAAACCCTTATCGCATAATCTACATATGAGAAAAGAAACTTGTCAACAAAAGAGTCATTGAAAGGGATTCATAGAAGCAAAGGATGCTGAGATTTTTTCTCTTAGGAATACTCTTTATAGCTGTGCTACATGTACACTGCACAACTACAGGGGGCACCATTCACCCCACAGTCATCAGAGATTTATATAGTGTTATAACAATTTTCCAGCAGATGGCAGTAAAGTATCTTGAGGAGTAATGTCCTTCTGCTAACTCACACAAGGTCATATAGGCTAATGAAGGCTCTGCTCTTTTTCCTCCTCCCTTACACTCTCCCTCAAGCCAAGTACACAGAATTCTAAGAGAATCTTCACAGATATTGGGATAGCCTGCAACAAGAGAGACTAGCATCTCATTCTTTGAATGAAACCTGGCTGAGTTATAGAAACTCTTAGGCCTACCCCAGGCTACTTACTATCAGAGCAGAGCCTGGGAGACCTGAGAGAACTTGATAAGGATCCCAGGAGTCTTAGGCCTAGTGCCTGTTCTTGTCTGGAGAAGTCTGAAGGCAGGAGACTGGCTAGAACTACCATGACAACAAGACAAGGATAGGGGCATCAGAGCTGGTTACACTGCACTTCAACCACTTGGCATGCCAAGAGCACATGAATTCCTTGAGCCAAATTGACACCCTAGCTACAGGTAGCCAGGTATGAACTGTCTGAAAGAACTTTGTCTGAAGAAACTGACCACTGAGACAGCTGCTCCACCCTCCCAACCCCCTCCCCTGGCCCCCTCCCTCCCCTAATGTACACCTAGAGACAGAGAAGGTGAGGGGAGATCACCAAAGTATACCCAGAGAAAAGATTACCTTTGGCATAAAAAGCTGTGTGGAAGTCCACCACAGGTTTGCCAAAGAACCCATAAAAGTGCTCTATAGAGGAGAGACATTTGATCACAGAGGGCATTCCACAGCTAAGAGAAAACTAAAAATGGTACCAGTCTTAGCCCATTTACCAGTCACCCATTCATCCCTACCTACCCTTGAAGAGCCAGAAGCTGCAAAAAGGCAGAAGGGGAAAGAAAAGTAAAAATAAACCATATTCTGCCTTCTTTTCCTCAGTGTGGGTTCCCAATTCACCAATCAAGCCTAAGGAATTACTACTCACTGCATAACCTTTTGTTCTGTCTGAAGAGAACCTAGACTTTTATTTGGTGGTCTCTTCTCCCCATGTAATTCATGTGCATTAGGGGAAGCTAACATCCTAACAATAACCCACTCTCTACCACCCCAGAACTAGTTCTTATACTCTGACAACTATTAAACATTGTTCAAAGAAATTTTTGAATATCTAAATAAATAGAAAGACATCTCATGTTCATGGATCAGAAGGCTTAATATTGTTAAAAGAAAGCAATTCTCCTCAATTGATCTACAGATTAAACAAAATTCCTGTCAAAATCCAAGCTGGCTTTTTTGTAGAAATTAACAAGTTGATCCTAAATTTCATACAGAAATGTAAGGATCCCAGAATCACCAAAACAATCTTAAAGAAGAACAAAGTTGGAGGACTCACACTCTGATTTCAAAATTTACTACATATATATACTATATATATATATATATATATAGTATATATATATATATATAGCTTTACAAAGCTATAGTACTCAAGACAATGTGGTATTGGTATAAGAATAGGTATATAGGGGGTGCCTGGGTGGCTCAGTCATGATCTCGTGGTTCATGAGCTCGAGCCCCACATCAGGTTCTGTACTGACACCTTGGAGCCTGGAGTCTACTTCAGATTCTGTGTTTCCCTCTCTCTCTGCATCACCACCCCCCCCCCCCCCGCCCTGCACGTGCTCTGTCTCTCTCTCTCAAAAATAAAATAAAAACATTTAAAAAAAAAAAAGAATAGGGGCACCTGGGTGGCTCAGTCAGTTAAGTGTCTGACTTTGGCTCAGGTCATGATCTCGCGGTCCGTGAGTTCAAGCCCAGCGTCAGGCTCTGTGCTGACTGCTCAGAGCCTGGAGCCTGTTTCAGATTCTGTGTCTCCCTCTCTCTCTGACCCTCCCCCGTTCATGCTCTGTCTCTCTCTGTCTCAAAAATAAATAAACGTTAAAAAAAAAATTAAAAAAAAAAAAAAAAAGAATAGGTATCTAGATCAGTAGGGTAGAATTGAAAGCCCAGGAATAAATTCTCACATTTACCATCAACTGATTTTCTACAGGATGCAAAGACAATCCAATTGGAAAAGAACAGTCTCTTCAACAAATGATGTCAGGACAACTGGATATTCACATGAAAAGAATGAAATTGGATCACTTCCTCACACCATACACAAAATTAGTTTAAGATGGATCATGGACACAACTACAGGAGCTAATAATTATAAAAATTCATAGAAGAAAACATAGCAGTAAATCTTCATGACCTCAGATTTGGCAATGGTTTTTTAGACATGACACCAAAGCACACATGACAAAAGAAAAACATATATTGGGCTTCTGAAGATTAAAAACCTTTGTGTCTCAAAGAATATCATCAAGAAAGTGAAAAGGCAACCCACAAAATGGGGTAAAGTAATGTAAATTACATATTTGATAAAGAACTTCCATCAAATATATAAAGAACTCTTAAAACTTAATAAAAAGAAAACAACCCAATTTAAAAATGGGCAAATGATATAAACATTTCTCCAAAGAAGACATAATGGTCCACAAATACATGAAAAGATGCTCAATATCATTAGCTATGTGGAAATGCGACTTACATATGGAAATACAAATCAAAACCACAATGAAATACTGCTTCAAAAAATAGCCACTAGGATGACTATAATGACTATAATTTTAAAAAGACAGATGATAATTATTGATGAGGATGAAGAGAAATTGGAACCTTTATATGTTGCTGGTGAGAACATAAAATAGTGCAGACATTTTAGAAAACAGCCTGGCAATTCTTCAAAAGATTAAGCATTAGAATTATCACATAACCAGCAATTCTGCTCCTATGTATACACTCAAGAGAAATGAAAAATATGTCCATAGGAAAACTTATACACAAATGCTCACAGCAGAATTATATATAATAACCAAAAAGCAGAAACAATCCAACTATCCATTAACTGAATGAATAGATAAATAAAATGTGACAATGCATACAATGGAATAATATTTAATCATAAAAAGGGGTGAAGTACTGATATATGCTACAACATCAGTAAACCTTGAAAACTTTTATGTAAAGGAAGCCAGTCACAAAAACCTACATAATGTATGATCCCATATATATGAAATGTCCAGAATAGGCTAATCTATAGAGGTATAAAGTAGATTAGAGGTTGCCTAGGACTAGGGGCTTAGGGAGAAACGGGGAATGACTGCTAATGAGAACAGGGTTTTTAGCAGGAGATGAAATGAAAATGCTCTAAAACTGACCATGGTGATGGTTGGATAACTGTAAATATACTACTAAGAACCACTCATGTGTTCACTTTAAATAGGTGAATTATGTTAATTATATCTCCATAAAAATTATATATATATAAGTTTTTATGTCCATCCCTAGAGATTGCAATTTAATTGTATTGGAGCAACAGAATTTTTAAAAATTTCTCAGGTAATCCAAATGTTCAGCAAAGCTTGAGAACCACTGATCTGAACTAATCATAGTAACTTCCCAGAGACTGGTTTAGACATGGACATATGTACAACTCTTGACAAGATATAAGAAGTTTGCTTGAGGTTTCCGGGACAGCTTTATACAAGAGTTAAAGGAAAAGAAGCCTTCTCCTTTTTTGAGGATTATGTCTGGAATTGCAGCAAGTATTTTGTAACCATGAAAGGAGTTAATCCAAGAACAAATCTGACATATAAGGATGCAGAAAATAAAGATGTAAAAGAACCTGGGGCCTCGACTACTTAATTCAGCTGCTGAGTTGCACAATCCTTGAGTCACCTGAATTCTGGACTTCTTATAATGTGAGATCTATTTCCTTATTTTTCAAATCTCTTTGAGTTTTCTGTTACTTGCAGACCAGAGTACCCACACATATTGAGGAACATTTAAGGAGCAAATGAAAACCAACCTACAAAAGAGAAGGAGAAGGAATGGACAAAGAAGTAGATAGAAAATCAGGAGAGTATAGTATCGTAAAAGCCAAATACAAGAATAGCTTAAGGAGGAAGGAATAATCAATGTTGTAAAGTGTTTCAAAGTAGTTAAGATGAGGTTGAAAGTAGTGTGAACCTGTAGGTTCATAGCCTTCTCGGGAGCTTTCCTGATGTAATTCGAATTGCTCCCATGTGCATGTAGAGGTCATGGAGAGACCAAAGAAAGAAGCAGGCCATTCTTGGTAGGCCATTCCTGGTAGGTGGCAATTTTAATAATAGCAAAGGAAAGTTGCATATGAGGCTTGTCTTGGGTGGCAGCAAGATAAATGGATCCCTAGAGGCGTCCTCCAAATCTTAAAAGTTTATGAAAAGGTGCTGGCTGGGCTCAGTCACATGTAACATGCAGGTATACATCATATCACCGTCTCAAGGCTATGCCCTTGGAGCAGCCTCTGGGAGTGGGAAAAGCAAACAGAATACACATTTCAAGGACAGGGGAGGAGAGGAGAGGGAATGAGGAGCCTCTAAGCACCCAGGTCCAGCTCACAGGTCAATCAATAGTCATGTCTTTTTTTTATCACATTTCCTAACACTCCACCCTTTTTTAAAAATTTTAAGTTTATTTATTTTGAGAGAGAGAGAGAGAGCACATGCGTGCACTATGAGTGGGGGAGGGGCAGAGAGAGAGGGAGAGAGAGAATCCCTGGTCATGGGGGTTGATCCCACGAACCATGAGATCATTACCTGAGCTGAAATCAAGAGTCAGAGGCTCAACCAACTGAGCCACCCGGGCGCCCCCTTCATAGTCCACCCTTGGGACCAGCTCTTGTGATTTCATATATACCCCTCTTGTGAGCAGTCAGCAAGGGTTTTTATTAGCATGAAGGTGGCTCTTCTGGTGGCTATCTGGCTGTGTTGGAGGCAGATGCCACAGCAACAATACAAGCACATGTAAGAGAAAACATAGGTTAAGACCATAATTTTTAAAGTCATTGACAGCTTTCTCTACCAAGAGCCCCAGGATCCAAACCATCAATTTATTAAATCTACTGGCTGGGGGTTGAATCATTCAGAGCATTTACTTGTGTCCTCATGTGACTTAATAGAAGATTAAGATGAAGATGATACAATAGCAGACTCATCAGATAAGAGTATATAACATACTGTTTGGATAATGAATGGGACAGGTGCCTCCTTGTGCGACAGTAACAATGTCTAAAGCCATTCTATTTGGAAGTCAGCTTTTCTCATTAGAGTCATTTCAGTGGTTACTGGGACAAGTTTTGTTGGCTCATTCAGGGCTTGCTGAGTGAATGTAGTAAGAGTTTCTATGTGTGCTATAATATCCTCCAGGCCTACGAAGGGAACAAACACAGTGACCAAACAATCACATTATGAAAAACTGTCTATTTGGCCTTGGGAAGAGTGAGGTTGGCAGCTTCAGAATCTTAGCTTGGTTGTACATACCATATAAGTATTGTCAGGCATGAGGAGATGGACTAAGGATGGGATATGCCAAACCAGGACCCATATCTTCTCCTCTCTCTCAAGGTGTATTTTCTACTTCAGGCAGAGTGTATTTTAACAAGGCCAGCTTGTAGCTGGAAGGTGGGATCCCAGTGGAGATTGAGGAGCGCCCCCTCACCCAAGGGTGTGAAGTAACTCACCAACTTTGGCCACATGTCCCACTGCAAATTTGTGCTGTCTCTTTAAGGCTGGAGACTCCACCCCCTAAAGCCCTCCTGGCTTTCCCTGCTGATTTTTTTATATTCCAGGCTTTAAGTCCCATTGGTTGTAAGAACTCACAAAATTCAGCCCCTCTTACTTTCAAAGCCAAACATTATGGGGATTTGTCTTCCCCATGTGGGCTCCCCAGTGTCAAAGTCTATTTTTGCCCTTGTCTGTGCTGCCAGCTCCCTATCCACCTTGGATGGCCATGATGTATTTCTCTCCCAAACCATGTCTTCACCCTTTCTACCTTCCTTGAGGTGGCCTCTTCTCCCCTTAGTTGTGGAGTTTGTTCTGCCAGGCTTCAGATTATTTTCTGGGTTATTTACACTGATGTGAGTGTTATCTAGTTGTATCCATAGGACAAGACAAACTTAGGATTCTACTCCACCATCTTCCCAGCCTCTCTCCTCCGTATATAGGATTTAGTTTCTCTAATCTCCTAATGATGTCAGCCTGGCTTGCACCAAAGCAGGAAAAAGCTTGGGTTAGGCCAGAGTCAGTGTCCATATAAACCAGAGTATATTTAGATCCTTCATTCAGAGGAAGGGTGTCAGTATAATCAATTTCCCAATTACCTACCAGTTGAGAACTCTGGTATATGGACCCACATTCTTTTGGCAGTTGCCTTGAGTGGTATTTAGAATACACAGGACAGGTTGTTATTGTACTAACCATTTCACTGTACTTCAAAAGTAATCCAGCACCCCTGGCAATATGTCCTTTCATTTGAGCATTGTGATGGCCATTTTTTCTATGCACTCAATCTGTTGTATCTACTAAAGGGTCAGTAGATAAAGCTTGTACCAAGCTAAAGCATCACCTTACCAGCAGTTGCCAATGCCTTATGAGTTGAGACATGGAAAACAGTGAGGACTGCCTTGGACTCTTGCAGATGAACCCAAATGTCTATAAGGGCTTATTCATAGGCCATAAATACTTATTCATAATCATCAATCCCTTGGTTTTCTATTATCCAAGCCATAGGGTTAATCCCCTTAGAATAGCTGAGCTGTCAGTGTAAAGGGTTAATGGCCAGGGTTCATGAGTGATCACCAGCCAGACTGCTTTGAGTTTAGCCCACTGGCTGCTGCATTGGCTACTATGTGAGAGGCCCTACCTGGAGGAGCCCTATGTACACTGCTAGCAGCTGTTGCTCTGTGGGGATATATCAAGTATTTGTCCCCTTCCATAATTGGGTCCAAAATCCTAGAGGTATTTTCCCATTCTGTTGTTTTTGCTGTGGTGCCTACCATGTTTTTTGGACTCACAGATATATTTAACTCAAATGTTAGCCCTACTTGGGAAATGCCCAGAGCTTTAATCTGTTTCATTAGTATTTTTGTCTACTCAAAGACCACTTGTTGTTTTAATCCCCAATCCCACATGTGCCCTTTCTTTACCAAAAGGCATGAGGAATGGAAGCATTGTGCCAGGTGGGGAATAAAAGTGCTCTAAAACCCCCAAATCCCTACCAAGGTTTGCATTTATTTTACCTTCTTATGGTTGGACAGGCTTGCACCTTAGCAATCACAGCTTTTGGGACAATACGAGTCTTACCCGACCAGATAACACCCAAAATTTTATGGCAGTACCTAGGCTTTGAATTTCCTGTGGGTCCATTGTTTATCCTCTCCCTCGTAGATGCTCTAACAAAGCCTGCAAGGCATCCTGCAGCAGAGGTAAGTCTTTTATATTAGCGTTACATTATCAGTGCAATGGGCTCATCTTACCGATGTGGAGGAGCACACAGAGAGGTCCCCAGCTACCATCCCATGACATATTGTGGGCCTGTGGAGGTAGCTTTAGGTGAGTACTTTATCATTGTCCCTCCCATATGTAGGCAAATTGACCTTACTTACCAAAAACATCCACCTGTCGAAGTTTTTTCTATGAATCTCCTAAAGGATGAAGAACTTTCATAGGAATATATGTGAAAAAGAAGTGTCAGAGTAAAACAAAAGTTGTCTGCAAATAACAAAAAAATTTTAAATGGCCTTGGTTAAAGATCCGATAAGAGTTTTTTTTATAAACCTGGTAAAGGTAAAAACTAGAAACTTTGTTTTGAGGGCATGTAAACAAAACCTTTGTTTATAATTTCTTATCAAGGGCAGACCAGCAATCTAAGAAAATTTTGTCTTGTTAACAGAGAAAAATCAAATTTTAATCTTACACCAGTGTACTTTTAGAAATTTATTTTTTTATTTTTTTAATGTTTATTTGTTATTTTTGAGAGAGACAGAGACAGAATGTGAGTGGGTTAGGGGCAGAGAGAGAAGCAAAGAATCCGAAGCAGGCTCTAGGCTCTGAGCTGTCAGCACAGAGCCGGACGCGGGGCTCGAACTTACGGACCGCAAGATCATGACCTGAGCTGAAGTCGGACGCTTAACCGACTGAGCCACCCAGGTGCCCCACACCAGTGTACTTTTAAAATTAATTATTCCAGTCTTAGTCCTGACCATGCATAAAATTCTTTTCTAAAGATTCCCCTTCACAAACCTTCCATAATTTTATTTTTTATTAAGATTTTTATCCTAATTTTTTCCTCTCTAAACAAGTCTAACTTCAGAACAAAGTTATTTTCTTTTACCTCAACAAAAATATATTTTCATTCTTCATACTTTTCTTATATATTTCCTATTTGCCTGCATACAGAGTTGCTCTTATTATTTCTAGCTGTCTGTATTTTAAAGAAGCTTTTTCCTCTCTTTTGTTTCTTTTAAATTCAGCCACTGTAAACAATGTCTTGGCTATCTCCTGGGGTATTTACATTTTAAAGACACGATAAGATTTACAACTTAAAAAAAAAAATTTACACCTCCAAGAGACAGAAAGAATGCAGGTTTTCTCCTAAGAATTTTGGGAGTAATTGCTATTTAAAATTTTTTCCTTTGTGGGCACCTGAGTGGCTCAGTCAGTTAAGCATCTGACTCTTGATTTCCGCTCGGATCATGATCTCATGGTTGTGGGATGGAGCCCCACGTGGGGTTCCACACTGTGCGTGATGCCTGCTTGGGATTCTCTCTCCCTCTGGCTCTGTCCCTCCCCCATTCATGCTTGCCCTCTCTCTCAAAATAAATAAATAAACATTTTTAAAAAGTAAATAAAAATTTCCCTTTGTAGTAAGAGCTTTGAAAACATAGGGCATTTTGTCTGTCTCTTCATCAATTACCATAATATTTCTTTTTCATGTTTATCATTTTTAAAGAGATTTTAGCTCTTAGTGTCCTAATTAGGCTTTGTCACAAGTGCCTGGATCTTAATCTGTGGTATTTGCTATCCTCCTAGCTTTGCAAAACAGCATATTAAGGTCCCTAAGTTTTTATCTTGCTCTCTCATCTTGTCTGCCGGGTTTTATGTTCTTTTCTAATCTTAGTTCATTTTTTAACTTCCAGACATGAGCTTCAGCCTCCAGCTGGGCATATGTAACCAGCCAAACTGCTTATAGTAGAGGCCAACTCCCTGCGGCCACCGTGTGTATCCCTTCCTTGCCACAGCCTGCAATGTGCAGTGCCTCCCACAAGCATACTAGACTGGGTGGCATTTCCTAGGCGTCCTTGTACTTATGTGGTGGTCTACCAGTATCTGACACATGGACCACCCTTGCCCACATAGAGGTCAATGGCCAACTCAGGATGTGTTGGCCCCCACGGATGTGTCTTTTCCAAAGCTAGGGAAATTTAAGAGGCTTGAATGAGCATCCTTCCCCACACAGAGGTCAATGGCCAACTTGGGATTTCCCCGGGAAATGAATCTTTCCCAAGGCTCATTTCTTTGGTCTTCTGGCTGGCTTGCCAGTTGTAGGTTTGCAGCCCTCTCAAGGACTTTCCTGGTATAATTTGAAATTGCCCCTTGTATCATTTCTCGGCCTTTTGGCTAAGATCAAGTGTGAAATTACCCCTTGTATACAGAAGTCAGGGAGAAACCAAAGGAAAAAAGAGGCCACTCCATGTTGGTAGGTGGTAATTTTAATAATAGCAAAAGGAACTTACATACAAGGCTTGTCTTGGGTGGTAGCAAGACAAATGGATCCCTGCATTCACCCTCCAAATCTTAAAAGTTTATAAAGAGGTCCTAATGGGGCTCAGTCATGTATACCATGAAGGTATTTTCAACATTACCATCTCAAGGCTATGCTCTAGGAGCAGCCTCTGGGACTGGGAAAGGCAAGCAGAACCCACATTTCAAGGACAGAGAAAAGGGTAAGGAGGGTCTGAATGCCTGAGTCCAGCTCACAGGACAATTGGTGGTCACATCTTTTTTTATTATGTTCCCAACAGAACCCAGCTCATTCTGGCTTCTCTCCAGTGTAACAGTATATTGGCATAGAAGACCTCTGCATATGGGCCTACACCATCCAATACAGTATCTAGAAGCCATGAGTGTCTCTTTAAATTAACTAGAATCAAATACAATTTAAAATTCACATTATCAGTAACATTAGCCAGATTTCAGTTACTCAATAGCCACAGTATCAGGCAAATATAAAACATTTCCATTAACCTAGAGGTTATCATGCTGAGTGAAGTAGGTCAGACCCAGAAAAACAAATACCATATGATTTCGCTTATATGTGGAATCTAAAAAACAAAACACATAAACAACATAGAAACAGACCTAAACCCCATAAATACAGAGAACAAACTGGTGTTTGCCAGAGAGACGGGTGAGGGGGATGGGCAAAATGGGTGAAGGGGGATGGGAGGTACAGGATTTTAGTTATGTAATGAATAAGTCACAGAGATGAAAGGTACATCATAGGAACTATAGTCAATGGTATTGTAATAACGTTGTGTGGTGACAGATTGTGGCTACACTTGTGAGCATAGCACAACATATATAGGTGTCACCATATTGTACACCTCAAACTAATGTAACATTGTGTGGCAACTATACTTCAGGGTTGTTTTTAATGATGAAAAGGGAAAAAAAACACATTAGCATCAGCACAAAAAGTTTTATTGGAAATCATTGATCATTGAAGTCTCTAACTCTTAGGCACGTTTGAATTCCAAAGCCAAGTCTGTTTCTCCTTCTCTTCACCCTTCTCTCCCCAAAAGCCTGATTTGGAGGGGAAAACTACTGTTCTATACCCTTTATTTTTCAGAGATAAATACAGTTATAGTCACTCATTCTTTCTTTCTATGCTAGATACTTTCCATTTGTCCTTCAGATCCACCTTCCACTTTTTCTACCCTGCTCTGTATGCTAGAAGGCAGACCAACAGCTTCCTTTGTTCTCATTTCTGGTTGGGTTTGGCCAATGGGAAGCACCAGCAGGATGTTAGAGGGAGGGAGGCAAGAGACATCAGGATATTTACCTCCTGCCCCAAAGTACTGTTGTATATCAGGTGTATCCCTCCATCAAAGGTCTCAGCTTCTGTCAGGTGGCCTTCTTCATATATCCCTCTACCTCCAGGATCCATCTATCTCCAGATCCTTCTTCTCACCACTTTAAGCCTTGGAGAGGTACAGAGAGCCCTGCTGTTATCAGTCCAAGGACATTACACTCTGTATTGTGATTTTCCTGCAATATGCCCATACCTTTTAAAATAGTCCTTTTATTAAACCCTCCAATTATTATAATTTGAGTGTATGATAGGATGCTAGCTAATAGATTTTCTTATGTTCATTAGTTCTCTAAGAAGATGGGCTTATAAATAAGGGACCAATCCTCTCATTTTGCCCAGGATTGAATGTTTCCCCAATACAAGGGAATTTCAGTGCTAAAATCAGGACAGTTCCAAGAAAACTGAGATGGCTGATTACCCTACCCATAAGTATATTTGATTATGATATTTATCCACATGATAGTCTGAATACAAATAATTGTTTCTCCTTTATTTAACTTCCTGTTTAATTTTACTCCTCTCTACCTATCTTGATTTTATTTTGGGGGCTATTGGTTTCTTTCTAATTTTTTCCATGTATTTGTATTCAGTGCCTTTGTTCCTTGCTGTTTTGTGCCTTTATACTCCAGAGGTATCTTATTTCCAATGTGGGAGGTAGTCATACACAGTCCTACTTTGGAGATATAAACCATGTAACATTTTAAGATTTTTTTTAATCTGTAAGGTTTATGGAAGTAAAATCCAGGTTATTTTCTTGCCCTTCTTGGGATCTGTGAGTGACTATTCACCCAAGGTGATTAGGATCTATAAGTTTCTCAATGCTTTCTGGTATTGATAAAGAGAATACCAAACTTACTTAAAAGGTTACTGTAAGTATAAAGTGACTTCAGCCCACTCAACCTGTACCCTTCAAGGTGTTGGCTCCTAGTTAAAAGATAAATATCCTCTAAATGGAGGCCATGTTTAGGGGTGCCTGGGTGGCTCAGTCAGTTGAGCATCAGACTTCAGCTCAGGTCACAATCTTTCATTTCATGAGTTTGAGACCCACATCCAGCTCTCTGCTGTCAGCACAGAGTCTGCTTTGGATCCTCTGACTCCCTCTCCCTGCTCCTCCCCACTCATTCTCTCTCTCTCTCTCTCTCAAAAATAAATAAACACTTTAAACAAACAAACAAACAAACACATAAATGGAGGCCGTGTTTGCCAAGGGCTATTCTGAAATTCAGAGTATGGATTTCAGCCCAGATTCTAAGACCCCAGAACTATAAGCAGAAAATGAACTGGAGTTACTGCTTTAACCCTGAAGGTAAATATGGAGTAAAATAGGACTTGTGAAGGCCCTGGAAATGACAAGTGCCCCCTTCTCTGGAAAGACTGTACAGCAATCTCCCTGAGTCTTCCTGACACTAATGGCTGTGATCTACTCAAAAGGTCAAGTCACAGGGCTTCTGGGTGGCTCAGTTGGTTAAGCATTGACTCTTGGTTTCTGCTTAGGTCATGATGTCACAGTTCCTGAGATTGAGCCAGGGTTGGGCTCTACACTGACAGCACAAAGCCTGGTTGGGATCCTCTCTCTCTCTCTCTCTCAAAATCAGTAAATAAACATAAAAAAAAAAGATGAAGTCACAATACGTTATAGAATTTCCCTTGGTAAGAAAATCTTGATTTTACACTCTGTGGTACTTCCTTTTTATTTTTTCCCCCATTCCCAAAATAGATGCTGTTTTTGTTTGTTTGTTTGTTTGTTTCCTGTCTCATTTTTTGCTGACTGCTAAACCTTCTTCTACCTGTCAGGCTAGCTGATCAACAAACATCTATGTATGTAGTCCTATGCATGCTGGGAGGATGTCTAAAAATTCAAGGAGTTGGAAACCCTTCTGATGGGGCAAACTTGCAGAGAAAGGGGGAAATGTTTCTTCCCAGAAGCCTAGTAAAGCTTAACTACAATGTCACAATTCAGGTTGCCCTCCCACTACGTGGTTCTTAACCCTGATTGCATATTAGAATCATCGGAGAAGTTTCCTGCTTCCAGACAATTGAGTCAGACTCTCTGGGGTTTGAGGTCCACAGGATGGTTTTTAAAGCTCTCCAAGCAATTCTGACATGCAGACAGGGTTAAGAATCCCAGCCTTACAGTTAAGAACCTAAGTGCATATGCATGCTATGCTGGTATCTACTGCATAAGCAGAAATCATTGATCAACCTAAGAAACACATGGAGAGACTTTCATTCTCTTTGTTTCTCACCATATAAAAAAACTACCCAAACCAACACTGTTCAACATGACACCACTGGCTGATGCAGCACATTCCTGGCAACCATTATCCCGAGGTCCCTGTGAATCACTACACAGGTTTTTTCAGTTAGTCCTATTCTCCTTCCACATGCGAGTGGAAAGCAGCTGTCTCCATTGTAATAGGCCGCAGACTAGGTAGGAGACAGAAGACTTGGATTCTAATCTCATTCTTCCCCTAACTAGTTGTGAGGTATGAAGCAGATCATTTTAATATCTCTGAGAGTTAATAAAATGGGATGACTTACCTGTCAACCTACTTCACACACTTGCGTGAATATTAAATGAAATGTGAAAGCAATCATAAACCATAAATTTCCATGTCAAGATAACGACATGACTATGTACTTAAGAGCCCCTAGAACAGGGACGCCTGGATGGCTCAGTTAATCATTTGACTTTGACTCAGATCATGATCACACGGTTCATGAGTTCCAGCCCCACAGTGGGCTCTGTGCTGACAGCCTGGAGCCTGCTTTGGATTTTGTCTCCCTCTCTCTCTGCCCCTCCCCCACTCATTCTACCTCTCTCTCTCTCTCTCTCTCTCTCCCTCTGTCTCTGTCTTTAAATCTCTCTCTCTCTCTCTCTCAAAAATAAACATTTAAAAAAATAAAAGTGTCTTCATATCAAACTATTAAAAAAAAGAGCCCCTGGGACTGAGCAGGGCTCCTTCCTCCCTTTTTTCTCTAGGTAGTTTCCTCTTTAGTCTTAAGGGAGAACATGTAGAAAAAGAGATGGAGAAAGAGAGACACATGTATAAGAGGGCATTTCTGCAGTGTTTACAAAGGAATTCCATGCACCCATTGAGTAAATATGATCGCTTTATATGACACACACAGAACGATGTTAATGATATATTGTTAGGTGAAAAAACTAAGTTGCAATACAGTATGTAGGGTATGATCTCATTTTAAAACTATTGAAGAATGTTTGTTAGTACATGAAAAATGTCTAGAAGTATACATTCCAATCTGTCAACACCAGGATTGATTGGGAGGGAGATTTTATTTCTTTCTTTGTACATTTCTGTTACATGTGAATAATTTTATGATGATCATATATCATTTTCATAATTTTCAAATGCATACTAAAATGCAAATCAAGGGGAAAGAGAGGTGGTGAGGGTGTTACAGCCCAAGGCTAGTAAAGAGAGAAAATGTAATTGCCTTAAAGTCTAGAATGGATTATTAAACTGTTGGGGAACATTTACAAAGGTATGTGGTGATCATCAGCTGACATGAATTCACTAGGAACAAACCAAGACAAAATAACCCATTTCTTTTTGGTAGAATAACTAGATTATCTTAGTATCTCAGGGGAATATCACAGATTTGTGCATCTTGATTCAGCAAAGCTTTTCACAAAGTCTCTTACAACATTATTTTGGAAAATATGTGAAATGCAAATCATTAAGTGATTCATAGCTAGTTAAATATCATATCCATGTATCAGAATATATGTATCCAAGAGAGTACTAGTCTTTGGCCCCGTTTTCTTTCATATTTTTATCAATAACATAAAGACATTGAAGGTAGCCTTACCAAGTTCTCAGATGACACAAAGATGGAAGGACTAGCTTACTAGCTAAATCTATATTTAAGATATTCTTAGTTTATTTGAGTATCAAGCTGAAATCAGCAAAGGAACTAACGAGTTATAGGATGACAAATCTCCATTCCATGTAAGAAAGGCTTCCAACAATGGATGAGGCATAGGCTCTCAGTCAAAAAAAATCTAGAGAGGGGTGCCTTGGTGGCTCAGTTGATTAACCATCCAACTTCAGCTCAGGTCATGATCTCATGGTTCATGGGTTTGAGCCCCACGTTGGGCTCTACACTGACATCTCAGAGCTTGGAGCCTGTTTTACATTCTGTGTCTCCCCCTCTCTCTGCCCCTCCCCTGCTCGTGCTCTGTTTCTCTCTCTCTCAAAAATAAATAAACCATAAAATTTTTTTTTTAATCTGGAGGGGTAGGAGATTGGATCATCAAATATTCCCACAATTGCAAAATTATATGATTCCAACCAGAAAATTATTAACAGACACTAAGTACTAACAGATTGCAAAGACAGTGGAAGACAATATAGAGCATAATGCTTGTTTTCGTAGAGAAAAGAAATCCTGAACAGAACCTTGAAGAATCAGTAAATAGGTATAAATGCACAGAAGAGAGTAGATCATTCCAGGGTTTTATAAAGCACAGAAGCAAAACTAACATGCCATTTTCCAGAGTTGGGGAGTTACTGACCTGGCTGTGACTTTGGTGAATAAAAGAAAATAAGGCTGGGTTTAGATCGTAGAGGATCTGAAACCAGGAAAGAAGTTTGTTCTTTGTACAGCAGAGAAGGTATCAGTCAGGCTCTGCTTGCAAGCATCAGAAACTAACTATGGCAAACTTCAAGAGAAGAGTTTATAGGATAAATATCAGAAACCCCAGAAGGCTGGAGAACCAGGTCTGGAAATATTAGAAAGCAAAGTGACCTCTGAGGACTAAAAAGCAGGAACCAGAAGGATGGCTAGAGTGAATGAATATCCAATCATATTTGATCTCTTCATTACACTGCTAAGGATTCAAATAGATGGATAGACAGTTTCAAAGCCCTAGCTTGGGTCCTTCTCATTGCTGAAGAAGCTGAGTACTGGATTAATAGTTTTTCCAGACTGACAAGAGATAATTCCCCCAAAAGGAATTGAGGTGTGAAGGAGAAATAAGTGCTGAGCAGCCAAAAGACAATAATCTCACTATTGGCACCATTTGCAGCTTAGAGGAAGGTAGCAATATGATGAACACAGT
The DNA here is from genome assembly GCF_046562875.1 of Panthera onca. Classification (NCBI taxonomy): domain Eukaryota; kingdom Metazoa; phylum Chordata; class Mammalia; order Carnivora; family Felidae; genus Panthera; species Panthera onca. The sequence goes on from NC_138344.1 coordinate 53,131,784, forward strand.
GCTATAGGGAGATTTGGCAATTTGCAAATGGACTAGAGGAATGAAAACCTAAAGGTGAGTGTGGAGGGTGAACAGGTAGAGCACAGAGGATTCTTAAAACAGTGACAATACTCTACATGATACTATAATGATTGATACATGTCATTATACATTTATCCAGACCTCTAGAATGTACACCACCAAGAGTGAACCCTATTGTAAGCTATGAACTTTGAGTAATTATGATGTGTCAGTGTGGATTCTTCAATTGTAACAAATGTATCACCCTGGTTGGGGATGTTGCTAATGGAGGAGGCTATGCATACGTGGAGGCAGGGAGCATATGGGAAATCTCTATACCTTCCCTTCAATTTTGCTGTGAACCTAAAACTGCTCTTAAAAAATAAAGTCTTTTGGGGCACCTGAGTGGTTCAGTCAGTTAAGCATCCAACTTCAGCTGAGGTCATGATCTTGCAGTTCATGAGTTCAAGCCCCACATTGGGCTCACTGCTGTCAGCAAAGAGCCTGCTTCAGGTCCTCTGTCCCCCTCTCTTTGCCCCACCCCCCACTTGCACTCTCTCAAAAATAAATAAACAGTAAAAAAATAAAGTATTTTTATAAAAACAAGAACAAAAAACTAAAGGCAGAGTGTGAGTTCTTTAGGTTTAGAGCATGGCACTGAGAATAAGATAGCAATGATGTTCACAGTAAAAACAAGAAGTCTCAATAACTACCTAGATGCTATGGACAAGGAGAGGAAAGAGTCAAAGAAGACCATAAATGCTCCTCTTGAGACTGGAGGAATGATGGTGGTAGATGTAAGAAAGCTTAGAAAGAGAGCAGTACCTAGGATGGAGAGGAAGAGAATGCTCATGGTGTTGAGTTTGAAAAATGTGCACTAGGAAGTAAGAAAACTGGGTAGTCCAAGAGGACTTGGTTGGAGATACAGACATAGGAGGATTTGGCATAGAGAAGACAATTTAAGTCAGATGAAGCTTTCTTACAGAGAGATATGTAAAATGGTGGGCAGAAATTGTGAAGATCTCCCTCTAAAATGTGAAAGGAAAAAAAAGAAAAGAAAGAAAACCCCCTCCCCCGCCCCCCAAAAAAAGAATCAGTAGAAGAGGTTTTGGGAATTTAGAATGAGAACTTTGCATTATGAACTTTTCACCATGAGTGGTATTACATTTTTCCATTTTTATTCCTCATCCCATTTTCTCCCTCTACCCCCAACACCCACTGTAATTATGTGTCCATAAATATGCATATATTCCTGTAAAATATGTGGGGTTTGTGGAGTTTGTGTGTTTGAATGTAAATAAGTGGCATTTGCTGTAGAACTCATTGTGTTATTTTTTCACTTACCACATCATGTTGCTCTAAGTACAAGAAAGCCAAATTCCTCTTTAGAAATGTCTGCAACAGCTTACATTTCTACCAGCAGATCACAAGAACTCCCATTTCTACACATTTTTGCCAATAGTTGGTAATATCCAATTTTTGCAAAATTGTTATATATAAAGTTGTATCTTCTTGATTAATTTTTCCTAAAGAGTTTGAATATCTCTTAAGATTTCAAGTTTCTCCTTCAATAAACTGTTTGATTGTATCTTTTCCCCATTTTTTTCTAAGTTTCCTTTTATTTGTTGATTTCCAGGAGTATAGTTTATATTCTAGAGCTGTGCAGTCCAAAATAGTAACTACTAGCCACTAATCATTAACTATTCAGACATGAGCTACTGGGTCCATGAAGTATGGCTAGTCCAAATTGACATGCACTGTAAGTGTAAAATGCACACCAAATTTCAAAGATTCAATACCAAAACAATGTAAAATATCTCAATAATTCTATATTGATTTTATGTTAAGATAATATTTTAGATGTATTGTGTTAAATAAAATTATTGTTAAAATTAATTTCACCTGTATATTTTTGCTTTTTATAATGTGGCTACTAGAAAATTTAAAATTACATATGTGACTCACATTGTGGCTTGCATTATATTATGATTGGGTATGTTTTTCTAGATATTCTTAGTTGGCTTTAGACACTGAAAATATCTTCTCTATTCTGTCCTCCTTCTTAAGTTCGTTTATAGTGTCTTTTGTGAAATCCATCCATTTTTCACCAGGCCACCACATTACACACTCTGGGGGAGGTATTCACATCAGGATCTATGTGAATGGCCCACCCTGGAGTTGTGCAGGGGATAACATATGCAGCCATACATAATGCTGATGTTTTGCTTTGTGAATTGCATTTTGTGTCTTGTTTAAGAAGTCCTTCCCCACAACCTGATCACAATGATATTTTCCTTGTATTATTTTTATAATTTAAGAAGAAACACAGTATGGTATTGTATCATAAAGAAGCCATTAAAGACAGTGGTTTATAATGCAAAAATATGCAGAGTTCAGCCAAAAAGGATGATGATAGAGGAAATAATTATGTTGGGTTTTATGATTTTGACAGCAGTATTTTCTTTCTAATTATGTTTTGTATAGGCAAATGTTAAAATTTGCATTCCAAAGAGCATGTTAACAGATGGTGAGGAAGGCAGTCCACAAGCCTGCTGAATGACAGGCTAATTCCAGTTTTTAGTCTAAATATCTGCTGAAATTAATTCTCACGATAGGCAAATAAGCCTGATATGGATCATACAGAATTGGCTGTAATTGTGAAGATTATTAGACAATGTTTGGATTTCTGCTTATACTATTCTGAAACATCATTTTGGGCATCTCACTTGCTTACTCTGGAAAGTCAACATATCTCTATTCCCTGTCAGATCAAATCCAAGCTACTCAAATCTGTCAGTAGAGACACCTATAAACTGGCCCTATCCTGTTTCCCATGCCTCATCTCCCCAACAGATTGTATATTCCACACAGTTAGGGACCATGTCTTACACTCATACTTCCTCATCAACATCCTAGAATATGTTAAAAACTGCAGCATCAGAGAAATAGGACACTATGTTTCTTAAGTCAACTAAAATTCAGTAAACTATTTGAGCAAAGGCTCTGTGCTAAATTTATTTGAGCAACTGTTTTCACCTTGAAGTAACTCACCTGACCTCATACAAAGAAAAATGCTAATGGCAGGAGCAAGTAGAAAATAACACGTTCAAAATGAGATATCAAATGGTAAGGTATTGAAAAGTTGAGGTCGACCTCAGAACTGCTAATATGCCCATTACAAACCACAGAAATATAGGCTTGCAGTAATAAGATTGTAGTCTTCTTTAAACCCTTTAATTCAAGAAAGAGGCTGAAAGGTTACAAAAAAGTCAAAGGTAATGAGGATAGACTCACATCAGACTAAGTTTAGGATGTTTATGGATTCAGGTAATTTATTCTTGATTAATCCTAGGAATTCCATCTCACTTTAGGTGTTAACACTTACTGGAATTTATAACAGTTAAGTCCAAATAAAAAGCTGACCCTTCTTTTTACTCAGCCCCCAGCCATAGGCTTAATTATGATTGTGTGAATGTGTAATTTTCATTTTGAAGAGTTTGTGATACTTGTGGTACAAGTCTGGGCATTATGTTAAGAAAACCAAATGTTTTTGATCCATCTCATGACAGTTATAACATCAGTGTCTCCTGGAAAACTTTGCAGAGACAAGAATTTGTCCATCAACATTATATATGACATTGAATAGAAATGTATTTCCCAAGGCAAAATTGAAAGTGACACACTTTTTAAAATTCAGCTGTGATTTTTTTTTTTTTCTAAAGTCAGTTATGGTTGTCCAGGTCCACTCCTGCTTCTAGATACATTCTTCTTGCTAAAGTACATTCTCCGGTGGTTTTTTCATCAAGCATCTATGGATAACAAGCTCTCTTAGTATTTGTACATATGAAAAAGTCTTTTGCTCTTACTCTTCAATGATAATTAATCATGGTATAGAGTTTTATTTTGACAACTATTGAAAATGAAAGTATACATTCACACAATCATAATGAAGCCTCAATACATTGAAGGTATTATCTCTGTTTTCTGGGATTTGTTTTGCTGATAAGGAACCTGATTGTTTTCCTCTCTTGTCAATCTTCTGTTTTAGAAGACTTTTTCATTGATATTCTACCATTTCACTAGGAGGTATTTAATGTTAATTTTTTAAAAATGTAGTTCAAACATAAATGTATTCTTTTTTTTAAGTTTATTTATTTATTTATAGAGAGAATGCAAGCAGGGGAGGGGCAGTGAGAAAGGCGGAGGGAATCAGCATAGAGGAGCTTGATCTTATGGACCGCAAGATCATGACCTGGGCCGAATTCAAGAGTCGGGTGCTTACCAACTGAGCCACCCAGGCACCCCACATCAATGTACTCTGAATGGATTTTATATTTTTTATCTGAGAGTTTCCCTTCAGCTAGAATTATATGGTGTCCTGTGAGCAGCAGGGTGATGGGAGCCTCTGTATGAGATGGTTTCATTGTTACTCATTTCTGAACCCTATGGGTTTCATATATTTTTATATTTGTTTCTTGGCTTTGGGAAGTCCACATTTAAAAAAACCTTTTTTTTAATGTTTATTTTTGAGAGAGAGAGACACACAGACAGAGACAGATTGTGAGCAGGGGAGGAGCAGAGAGAGAGGGAGACACAGAATCTGAAGCAGGCTCCAGGCTCTGAGCTGTCAGCACAGAACCCAACGCATGGCTTGAACCCACAGACCATGAGATCATGATCTGAGCCGAGGTAGGACGCTCAACCAACTGAGCCACCCAGGTGCCCTGTGGATAGTCCACGTTTAGGGTAACTCCCACTCTGAGTAGTCCCTGAGGTCTCCTTCACTTGCACGTTGTTCTCTTTCCATCCATGGCAAATTGGCTCACATTTGCGACAACTCTTGGCCTTCGGGCTTCCTGATCCCCACTTGAGGACAGCGTAGTAATTTCACAGCTCCCTCAGGTCCCATACCTAGATTTGCCCAACTCAAAGGCATAGGTCAGTTTGTTTCCTCCAGTGGACAACAAGGATTCAGCTCCTTTTACCTGCTATGTCTCTATAGGTTTCCAGAGCATTTTCTTTCCTGCTTTTGAGCTTGGGTATATATTCCTTAAGTTAGTATTATTTTTTTAATCCAGCATTTGTGTGTATGAAGTGGGGCAAAAAAGATTGTATTCAGTTCACCATCTTGACTGAATTCTTCCACATTACCTTCTCCACTTCAGTACAGATAATCTTAAAACTACAGAGTAGATCAAGAACAAATGTTAACTGGGGCTTTCTTGCCTTGCCGTGCTAGAAGTTCCTAGCTATCAAAGCCCTCAAAACAAAATTGGAAGACTTTTCCTTTTTAGGACCACCATAAAATTTGAAAACATCCTATTAAAAATGATAGTAGTATAATAGTGGAAGCAAGCAAAAGTGTTATCTTGGCAATTATAGATGGGTTCAAGTGGAAAATTGGTCTAGGAGCAAAAGATTTCTGAGATCAATCATTTAATTCTGATTATTTCTGCTAGTTAAGACCAAAATAAAAGAGAATAAAAGCTAATCCTTCCATCAAAATTAATGCAATTAAGAGTAGTCTTTTGTTGAAGCACTGATGAGATCATGTCTAGTCCAAGCAGAAGCCTGTCAATCTTATACTGTGGTTTACGTTTAATCAGATCTTTGTTTTCAAGTGCACAAATAATAGAACTCAATCTAAGATTTACACATTGCTGAGTCAAATATCATTAACTAGAAGCTTTGAAGTTTTGCCTGCTGGTCCATTGAGCATGTGGACTTGTGATCTGCATAAAGTTTATCAAAAAATTTCTTGACAATATTTGTAAATCAAAGAAATACAAACTAAGAAGGTTTTGATGTACAATTATGTACCCATAAAACTAAAAAAACTGAAAAAAATGCACAAGACTGTAGTAAAATCTATATTCAAATCTTGCTGACAAACTCCTACAATTCTTCTGAAAAGTAATATGGCAACATAGGTAGCAAAAATCATAATATTTATTTCTTGAAATAATTAAGGCCACTTCTGACAGTTTATGCTATGGAAATAATTCAACAGAAGATTAAAACTGTGTACATAAGGCTGTTTACATGTAATAGTAAACAACCAGAAACAAGTTAAAAGTTAACACTCTTTTAAGTTTCAAGCCATGTTAAGTAATTGTGGTTTACCGAGAGATAACAACATGGCTTGTAGGAATAACAAACAGTTCCAGAACCAGAATGTCTTAACATATAAGACATTAACTCGTATTCTCATCATCAACACAACATTAACCTCTCAATCCCAATTCTGGTACTCCACTTTTAAGGAGATTTGAATACTGTTTAACTCTATTTCTGCTATTCCCACAACTACCAAATTATTTCTTTTGGATGTCATCTTCAAATGCCCTCAAAAAGACTATCTGATTGTTTTGGGCATTCACTATGCAATATTGGAGGTCTTTGTTGGGCAGAGCTTTTACAAAAGATTATATATATCATAGATATCTGACTAGAGTCCAATATTAGGTCCTGGACCAATTAGTAGTAGCAAGGATACTAAAGTTGTATGATGCATTTTTTTTCTTTAATCTTGAAGGTACATTATTTTTGTAACCTAAAAGATAAAGTAAGAAGTTTCTTCATAAACAGTACTTAGTTATACACCTAATACAAGTTGCCCTTAAATTTTCATTTTAAAATAAAAACATGGGGGCACCTGGGTGGCTCAGTCAGTTGAGCATCTGACTTTAGCTCAGGTCAGGATTTCGCAGTTCGTGAGTTTGAGCCCTGCATCAGGCTCTGTGCTGATAGCTCAGAGCCTGGAGCCTGTTTCAGATTCTGTGTCTCCCTCTCTCTGCCCCTTCCCCACTCATGCTCTGTCTCTCTCCATCTCTCATAAATGAATAAACATTAAAAATTAAAATAAAATAAATAAAATAAAATAAAAATAAAAACATGTTTCAGCATGATTCATATTTATGGAGAGACTTCTGAAATCAGGAAAGGTCATAGTCCAGCAGGGAGAGACTTCATTACATAACAACTACTGAGATTGTATAACAAGGAAATATGGTGCATTCATTTCTCATTTCATGGATCTTAATAAATCTGTTCTTGATATGAATCCTCAAACTGTAGGTATAGGAAAAGACAAACACTTGTTAGATAGAAAGGATGCCAAGGGAGATTTACCCACACTGCATCAAAGTAAAACATGTCTAGAAAAGAATTGTCCAGGTTATGGATGAACAAGATGAAAAGAAAATTTATGAAAAATATTAAGTATGAACAAGGCAAGATAAAAGAAAACACAAAGCGACTATGCACATATACTCAGCAAAGAAAACAGTAATAAGGAAAGGAACATGGCATACCATATGTGGTCTGGAAACATAAAGAACAGAAAAAATGCAAGAGTTCTCTGTGCTGGCATGTTTATGATAAGATAAGAACTTATTATAAAATGAAAACAAATGAGATCTGTAAAAGAGAATTACAAAACAAATTAAGACTGTGTTAACCAGTGTTCAATCAGGAGCCAGAAACCATTAGTTATTTTAACCAAAGGAGTTAAAGAATTGTTATCTAGTTACTGAAGAATCAAAAAAGAAAAACAGAAAGATCAGATACAAGATATATATATATATATTAGATATAAATATAGATGTAGATATAGAGATACAGATTCATTGCAAAAGGGAGTTTCCACCCCAGGGGTGGGGAACAAAGAGAAGAGGTTGGAATAATTAAAACTTAGAAGATTTGGGGGGGGGGGGGTGGAATCTGGCTGTATGCTGACAGTGTGGAGCTTTTTTGGGATTCTCTCTCTCCCTCTCTGTCTGCCCCAACCCTGCTTCCATGGCTCACTCTCTCTCTCTCTCTCTCTCTCTCAAAATAAATAAACTTGAAAAAAAAAAAAGTCCCTAACAGAGAGAAACTGGCAAAGCAGAAATGTAGTATGCATGGTCCCAGCTCTGGCATCTCAAATAAGAGGAGTGGGTGTGGAGGTAAGAGACAATATTTAATAACTGGCACAAGAACCAAACCAGTATAATTATGGAATTAATAAAATTAGAACATCAAGAAACAAATCTAAGGACAGTTTATTTTGCTCACCCTATATACCCAGTGCCTACCAAAGTGCCTGGCCCATTCCAGCACCCAATAAATATTGAAACAATGAATGAATGAATGCTCTGACACCCAGACCCAACTCACATGGTTTTTTTAAGGCACAATTCGTTCTTTGTTTGTTTGTTTGTTTCTCATCCCAACAGGTGCCCTCTTCAATGCCCATCACTCACTTTCCCCTCTCCCCCACCCCCCATCAACCTTCAGTTTGTTTTCAGTATTTAAGAGTCTCTTATAGTTAAGTCATAGTTGATTCTAACACGAAATTGCTTGAACTGCTTTTTCGCTCTTTTCTGTGAGAATGGCTTCTCCTTTTATGCTGGTGGATGTTATAGCCAGCAGAATTGCCATCAGTTACAGGCTAGAGCTGAATAACCAAAACAGACCATATCAGAAACTTGGAATCATCCTCTGTATCAAGAGAGACATGAAAACAAGTGAAATACACTCTCTAACAATAGCCTATGACATGCTCACACTCTATGCTGTCAGTCATGAATCTTACTATAGAATGTATTTCAAAATTTTTTCTGTAGTATTCTTTGCCTTCATTCTAATATCATACTACTCTTTGTTTTTCCTGAAGTATGATTTGCACTGTTTATTACTACCAATGCTATCTTCTTCTTTTTCTTCTTTCTCTTCTCCTCTTCCTCCTCCTCCTCCTCCTCCTCCTCCTCCTCCTCCTCCTCCTCCTCCTCCTGCTTCTTCTTCTTCTTCTTCTTCTTCTTCTTCTTCTTCTTCTGGTATGTAACATTAGTGTGTCTTGCAGAAGAAACAATAAGTAATCAAGGGCTTCTTTCATGGATTTTTTATGTGTACTTTTAATCCTTAGGAAGTGTTTGCGTCATTCCAGTGTATTCCCTGTGTTCAGGTTTAAAACCAAATTTCACTGGAATGTATAAACTGTCACAGTTAAAGGAGTGTTTCACTGTTTTATAATGATAACTTTCATAGCATAGAGTCCATTGAGTGTTTGGATCTGTGTCCTTACCTGTTCAGAAGAATAACAAATCAGAAGTCATAGTTTTCATATTTACTGTTTTTCACCTTCCTATAATTCATACAAATCCTGCTGACTTTGAACTTAAAAAAACCATAAGTGAATCTTGTTATTTTTTAATTTAAAGTTCTCCTGTGGCAAATCTGTTGTGAACTGGGATATGTTGACATAGGTGATTACTGGAGCATATTTGCACCAAAAAAACTCATCACACTCAAATATGCAGCTGCATATTAGCAGGTGGTAATTTTAGAGGAAAGGAAGGCTAATAAAAGAAGAATAGGCTGGGGGGGGGAGGAAATATCTAGATAATTTTAACACCTTCAACCACAATTACCAGATAAAGACCATTTATCTCAATTCTTGAGAGGACAGGGATACAGACTACTGGAACTATCTCTCAAGGTTGTCCGCCATTGCACCACTGGTGAAGGATAGACGCTGGCATAATAATGAACTGTTGGGGTGCCTCGGTGGCTCAGTCAGTTAGGCATCTGACTCTTGATTTCAGTTCAGGTCACGCTCTCAGTCATGGGATTGAGCCCCACTTTGGTCTCTGCTCTGACAGCACTAAGCCTGCTTGGAATTCTCTATCCCTTTCTCTCTGCCCCTCCCTTGCTCTCTCTCTCTTTCTCTCTCAAAATAAAAAAATAATAATAGTTATGAACTGTTGATTTTTCTGACAGACAAGAAAGCCCTCAGACCACTTGTAGATCACCATTTCAGAACTTTTATGGTAAGCTATAGCTCACCTTTGGGGGCAAGGACTCTATTATGTTCACTGCTATATCCCCAATACTTATGAGTCCAAAGAACTCATAATTCTTTACATCATATATCAAATCCATGAGCTACTCATCAAATGTTTTGTTATTGAACAAAATCCAAGAAAAATAAAAAATATTTCAATATTATTAATGATGTGTTTTAAAAGTTTTAGTGTCAACTATACTCAAATAAAAAATTTTTTAAACAAACAACAATTTGTTTTTAGCAAAAAATAGGTAGTGATAAAAAACGTTGGCCCAAGAAAACTATATGACAGTTCCTCAAAATATTAAACATATTTTGAGTTTAACATATAATCCAACAATTCCACTTCTGGATAAATATCCAAAAGAATTGGAAGCAGAGACATGAGCAGATATTTGTTTATTAATGTTCATAACAGCATTCTTCACAATAGCCCAAAGGTGGAAGCAACTCAAATATCTGTCAAAAGATAAATGGATTTTTTAAAATGGGGTATATACATAGGCAATGGAATATTATTCAGCTTTTTAAAAGAATGAAGTTGTGACACATGCTATAACATGGGTAAACCCTGAAGACACTGTGTTAAGTGAAATAAGCCAGTCACAAAAAGACAAATATTACATGATTCTACTTATAGGTATAACATACCACTTATGAGGTAGCTAGAAATACTCAAATTTATAGAAACAGAAAGTAGAATGGTGGTTGCCAGAGACTTGAGGAAAGAAGATGAAGGGCAGTTACTATTGTTTAATGAGTATGAATTTCAGTTTGGGAAGATGAGAATGTTCTAGAGATAAATGAATGGTTCATAACAATGTGAATACATTTCATATCAGTGAACTGTACACTTAAAAGTGGTTAAAATGGCCAATTTTATGTCATTTATATTTTACCATAATAAAAAAATTTTGACAAAAACTCTTAAAGAATATTGGTCATTAGAAAGTATCTTATCTGGTATCATTTTAGCTCATGTAATTGCATTATTATTTCAAATGAATTAATAAATGCTTTTTAAATTTCCCCACTTTAATTGCTAATATGGGAAATAGTCATAGATAAAACCCACATAAACAAAAGCTCCTTGGGGTCCTCAATATTTTTTAAGAGTGTAAAGGGTTCCTGAGACCCAAAAGTTTGAGAATCACTGGTCTAGTTTATAGGGTGATTGGACTAACCTCATTAAGATGCTACCAAACTGAGGCATCTGGGTGGCTCAGTCAGTTAAGCACCTGACTTTGGCTCAGGTCATGATCTCACGGTTTGTGGGTTCAAGTCCCACATTAGGCTGTGTGCCGACAACTCAAGCCTGGAAGCTGCTTTGGATTCTGTGTCTCCCTCTCATTCTCTCTCACCGCCTTACCTGCTCATGCTCTGTCTCTCTGTCTTTCAAAAATAAATAAATGTTAAAAAAAAAAAACTTTAAAAAAAAGATGCTAGCAAACTGACACTTCTGTCCCAAAATTCTATTACCTCAGGTTTATCAAGGTTTAGCTAACCTGTTCTAAATTCAGACACCCCAAATTGCCTGTGAACGTAAACAGTTGTGTCAAACGTGGGTTAAGTAATGCTTGTTGATAAATAATTCTGAATCTGCAGACTTCTGGGCCTGACCTCATTGCTACTAGATCAAAATTCATGCCTGCACACAGAGGGTGGTAATTGAGTATCCTAACACAAATTAAGGGTTTGGAAGAAATGTACTCTTTAATTGTGCACCTTATCTATTCTGTGGTCACTTAAATATAACCCACTAACTATAGAGTTCTTAGTCTACTTAGACGTGCAATTTAAAATTCATTATCCAGCAGTATAATTCGCAAAGACTGTGTAAAGACTGGTTATGCAAGAGTGACATCAGAAATATAGTCATAATTTAAGGTGGGTCACTCAGTCTTCTCTTTAGCTGGTATGACCGTTTTTGCTTTCTGAACGATCCCTAAGAACAGATGTTACTGGTAAATGCTGACTGCAATGAAATGTCTTCTTCCTTCACAGGAGATCGGGTCTTATCAAATCGCCTACTGGCATAGTGAGTAAAAACATAAACTTGGGAGGTAGACAGACCTGCATCCCAGTCTCAGCTCAGGTAGTTACCAGCTGTGTGACCTCAGGTAAATTGAATAACCTCTTTAAATCTCAGTTTACTTATCAGTAAAATGGATACACTAATACCTTTATTCAACAGATTAAGTATTAAATTAAGTAATGGGTAAAAAGCAATTAACCCAGTGCTGAATTTATACTAAGCATCTGATCAATATTAGCTACTACTTCAGATACTATTACTGGCCTCATTATACTACTGAGCTAGTTCTATTAGAGTAAGTGCTAGAAACCAAAAGCCTTGTTATCATTTTTCTTCTCCCCTTAGGAAATGCAGAGACTGACAGGACTAAGTACTATAGAAGGGGAAAAGTGGGCACTCCTCTGTCTGTCCTCTAAAAGCAAAAGACAGCCAGAGGAAAGGATTAAGCCCAATCATGTCTCTTACAGCCCCATTTCATCAGTTCTTAAATGAATGTTTATTTCACATTACAATACCTCTGCAATTGGGATTTGTGAGACATTGAAGGTATTGCATTGCCTAACTGGAAGGGTTTTTTCTTTCCTAATGCTGAATAAAACAATGGCAAATTTTACATTTCATAACATCTTAGATTCAATAAAATACAATAATTGAACTTCCTACTAAAAAGTATTAATAACACCCAAATAACTCTCCAAAGTACACATTTTATCATTGTACTTACAATACTATCTTCTGATCTGTCCTGCCAGCCCTCAGCCCTAACAAGCTTGTCATCTGGCCCACTTAGATTGGTTGAATGACTGCATGCATGGGCTTGATCTGACCTTATTCACCACTCATACTGTGAGTCTCTGAAAAAGTATAGCCAAAGGGAGTCTATTTCTCTTTTCTCGGAATCCAACAGTCTCTAATTATATAGTGTTGGTGTTGCTCATACTTGTTTCATGCGTGTGAATTTCATCTCAACAACTATAGTGTGAGCATCTTTAGATAAGGACTGAGTCAGATAAACATTTTGCCTTCTCTATAGTCCTGGTGACACAGGGCATATTTAGTGATCAATTGCCTGAAAGCTTTTTATGCTACATAAGAACATGTGACCGTAGTCCTACCAATTTGACTCCCTTAGAATCTTGGGTAGGGGGTTGTCTAAATTTCACAAGCTACTCTAACATTTCAAATCACCAAGACCCTCTTCCTCTACCACTACTGGATGCTAATTGACTTTTTGTCTATTGATCAAGAAAGTCAAACCTACAGTGAAAAAATTACAAACTATAGATTAGATGGTCTCTGGCAAAGCTGATACTGTCTGTGTACCACTTGTAGCTCTCTGATCCTTTTGATCAGTTCTGGGGGCCATCTTTCATCTTCTGTTTGCTTTGTTTCCAATGAATTGCTTTGCCAGTACTGGCAGAAATTCAGAATTGCCTGAGGGGAAACATAGTCATTGATTGGTGCCTGAATATGAAAGCTGAGCTTTTTTTACTCAAGGCTGGATAAACCCTGAGGTATAAGTTGTGCTCCAGAGCTCCCCATAGGATCAGGCAAAGGCCAGGACCTCGTGAAATTATCCTCAAGCGTGTCTCCTTTCCCCTCTTCCTGGTTATTTCCCCTACTTTCTTTTTAAGTGTGTCAGTGAGGCAACTAGGGTCTGGATTTGATGGTGTCTCAATTTTAACATAAAAATAAATGGGGGAAAAGTTTTATGTTCCATGATTTAAAAGTTTACAGTATAGTAAATCTTTGTTCTTCACCCTGGGTGATCATTCTTGAAACTCACAATGAGCAATATAAAAACATCAACAAAACCAGACCTGGAGAGTTCTTCTGCCCTGCCCTTTAGGAGAACACAGCTGCCCTAAGCAGAATGGGAATTAAGAAACAAAAAGATGGAAAACAATAAGAACTGACCAAACAACATTCCACAATAGATTCTCTTTTATCTACAAGTTATGTTTATTTAATTTTATGTTTGACAATGTCTGGCTTTTTTGCTGAGCATCTTAGTGGTCTTTTGGAACTAAAACAATGATGCAAAATGATTTGATGAATTCCCTAGTGCTGTACAACATACAGTCTATATTTTGGTAAAATGCTACAAGATTATATAATAGAAATGTGTCATCTAACAGGTTCCAATTTTTTTCTCATTGAATCTTTTGTAATGCTCTGGAATATCAAAAAACAAATCTCAAAAAACAATAGGATCTATTCTAATGGATGGAACAGGTACACAAGATTATACACTTTGGGCTGATAGTTTCATAAATTTGTTTCTGAATTCCTTAAGGCTCTTAGGTGTGGTAGATGGTAGTATGGATGAGGAGAGAGCATGGTCCTTGAATGACAGAACTCTGAAACTGTATTCTCTTCTTCTCTTTTACGACCTTCAGCAAGTTGTTTAATCTTCCTGAACTTTCGTTTCATTTTCTCAATAAGACTGTTGTAAAGAAATGAATGAGATAATATGCATAGGCATACCTTGTTTTATTGCACTTTGCCTTATTGTGCTTTGCAGATATTGTGCTTTTTGCAAATTAAAGTTTGTGGCAACCTTGTGTTAAGCAAGTCTATCAGAGTCATTTTTCCAAAAGTTGTTGAACATTTTTTATCTCTGTTTCACAGTTTGATAATTCTCACAATATTTTACGTGTTTCCATTGTTATTGTATTTGCTATGCTGATCTGTGAACAGTGAATCTTTGATGTTACTATTGGAATTATCTTCGGGCACCATGAACTGTGCCCAGATAAGACAGTAAAGTTAATCATGAAATGCTGTGTGCATTCTATTCTGACTGTTACACCGACCTGGAACAGTTTTCTCTCCTTCTCATTGGGTCTCCCTAGTCTCTGAGACAACAATATTAAAATTAGGCTAATGAATATCTCTACAATGGCCTCTAAGTGTTCAAGGGAAAGAAAGAGTCTCACATCTCTCACTTTCAATCAAAAGCTAGAAATGATTAAGCTTAATGAGGAAGGCATAAATGCCAAGATAGGCTGAAAGCTAGGCCTCTGTGTCAAACAGCCAAGTTGTGGATGCAAAGGGAGAGTTTTTGAAGGAAATTACAAGAGCTACTCTAGTAAACTCATAAATGATAAGGAATATGGAAAAAATTTTAGTGGTCTGGATAGATCAAACTGATGAGGGAGCATAAGGCAAGCTGAGGACAAAGGACAAGCTAACAACACACACACCCCAAAACAAGGTGGGATATGTGTAATATTCCTCAGACAATCCCAACTACCCAAGAGCAAAGGAAATGAAAGAAAACAAATGGTTAATTGATAGAGATCATAGTTATGCAAGACGTGAGTCTCCATCAGTTTACACATGTCTTAGCAAATAAGAAAAAGGTGATCTGATAGCCTAATCCCCAGAAACCTATAGACTCAGTTTCCTGGAGCCCTAATATCACCCTCCCCTCCATAGCGATGTGGGGAACAAAGGCAAGAAGGAAACAGCAGGCAAAATTCAATCTCCTTATAACCTGCAGCCCATTGACAAATACTTGAGGCAAATACAGAGTGAAATATTTCTCCAGGAATCCCCTATAGTCATAATGTTAAATGCCTTACTAAAGGAAAAGCAACCTTAGCTTGACAATAGCTAAGCCTCCAGTATCTTTTTTTTTTTAAATTTTTTTTAACGTTTATTTATTTTTGAGACAGAGACAGAGCATGAACAGGGGAGGGCCAGAGAGAGAGGGAGACACAGAATCCGAAACAGGCTCCAGGCTCTGAGCTGTCAGCACAGAGCCCGACGCGGGGCTCGAACTCACGGACCGCGAGATCATGACCCGAGCTGAAGTCAGACGCTTAGCTGACTGAGCCACCCAGGCGCCCCTAAGCCTCCAGTATCTTATGAGTCTTCTTTCACATACGAAAATCACTTTAGAGAATTCCTCTTGACTTTATCTCTCCCAACTCCATAATATATAAATGGTCACCCCTCATACTTAAAAAAACAGCTCTTTCTGCCCATGGGTCCTGTCCCCTTGCTTTAATAAAATCACCTTTTGCACCAAAGATGTCTTCAACAATTCTTTGTTGGCTGTCCGCTCTAATCTCCACCAATCACTCTAAAGCCCCATTAAAACCATCCATAACATTCTCTTAAGCCAAAGCCTAATCCAGAGCAAGACCCTAACTCTTCAATTCTATGAAGGATGAGAGAGGTGAGGGAAAAGTTTGAAGCTAGTAAAGGTTGGGTCACAAGATTTAAAGAAAACTTTTATGGGGGTGCCTGGGTGGCTCGGTCAGTTGAGCATCTGACTTCAGCTCAGGTCATGATCTCGCAGTACGTGAGTTTGAGCCCCGAGTGGGGCTTTGTGCTGACAGCTCAGAGCTTGGAGCCTGCTTCAGATTCTGTGTCCCCCTCTCTCTCTCCACCCCACCCCTGCTTGTGCTCTGTCTCTCTCTGTCTTTCAAAAATGAATAAACATTAAAAAATATTTAAAGAAAACTTTTATGTTATATTTTCAAAACATAAAAGTGCAAGATGAAGCAGCAAGTGCTGATGTAGAAGCTGCAGCAAGTTATCTAGATCTAGCTAAGAAGGTTAATGAAGATGGCTACACTAACCATTTTCAGTGTAGACAAAACAGTCTTCTACTGGAAGAAGATGCCATGTGTGACTTTCATAGCTGGAAGGAAGTCAATACGTGACTTCAGAGTTTCCAAGAATTGGACTGATTCTTTTGTTAGGAGTTAATGCAGCTGATGATTTAAGCTGAAGCCAATGCTCATTGGCCATTCCAAAAGTCCTAGGGCCCTTAAAAACTATGCTAAATCTACTCTGCCTGTGTTCTATCAATGGGACAATAAAGCCTGGATGACAGCACATCTGTATACAACATGGCTTACTGAATATTTTACGCCCACTGTTGAGACTATTACTCAGAAAAAAATATTCTTTTCAAAATATTACTGCTCATTGACAATGCATGTGGTCACCCAAGTTCTGACTGAGATGTACAACTAGTGTTGTTTTCATGCCTGCCAAAACAACATCCATTCTGCAGCCCATGGACCAAGGAACAATTTCAACTTTCAAATCTTATTATTTAAGAAATACATTTCATAAGTGAATAGCTGCCATAGGTAGTGATTCCTCTGATTGATCTGGGAAAAATAAATTGAAAATCTTCTGGAAAGGATTCGCCACTCTAGATGCCAATAAGAACATTTGTGATGCATGGTAAGAGGTCAAAATATTGACATTAGCAGGAGTTTGGAAGAAACTAATCAGCCTTCATGGATGACTTTGAGAAGTTCAAGACTTCAGTGAAGGCGGTAACTGCAGATGTGGTAGAAAGAGCAAGAAAACTGGAATTAGAAGTGGAGCCTGAAGATGCAATCTCATGATAAAAGAGGAATGGATGAGGAGTTGCTTCTTATGGCTGAGCAACGAAAGTGGTTTCTTGAGATGGAATCTATTCCCAGTGAGGATGCTATGAAGATTGTTAAAATGACAACAAAGGATTTAGAATATTAGATAAACTTAGTTGATAAAGCAGCAGCAGACTTTGAGAGGATTGATTCCAATTTTGAAAATGCTTCACTGTCAGTGAAATGCTATCAAACAGCATCACATGCTATAGAGAAAATGTTCACGAAAGGAAGAGTCAATAGATACAGCAACTTCACTGTTGTTATATTTTATGAAATTACCAGAATCGTCAGCAACTACCATCCTGAGCAGTCAGCAGCCATCAACATCGAAACAACACCCTCCACCAGCAAAATTTTACAACTTGCTGAAAGCTCAGATGAGGGTTAGCATTTTTTAGCAATAAAGTATTCTTTTTTAAAAATTTTTATTTATTTATTTATTTTGAGAGAGCCCTCATGAGCAGGGGGAGGGCAGACAGAGAGGGAGAGAGAGAATCCCAAGCAGGCTCAGTCAGCATGGAGCCCAACACAGGGCTTCATCCCACAAACCATGAGATCATGACTTAAGCCAAAATCAAGAGTCAGACACTTAACTGACTGAACCACCCAGGTGCCCTGCAATAAAATATTCTTTAACTAAGGATGTACATTGGGTTTTAGACATTATGCTATTGCAGACTTAAGAGACTACAGTATAGTATAAACATAACTTTATAT
This sequence comes from Panthera onca, assembly GCF_046562875.1. Classification (NCBI taxonomy): domain Eukaryota; kingdom Metazoa; phylum Chordata; class Mammalia; order Carnivora; family Felidae; genus Panthera; species Panthera onca. Next base: position 53,149,764 of record NC_138344.1, read on the forward strand.
ACATTGAGAAACCAAAAAAAAAATCATTTGACTTGTTGTATTGCAGTATTTGCTTTATTGTAGTCATCTGGAAGCAAACCCACTATATCTCCATATATAGCCCGCTGGGCTGCTCCATAACTAATACCTATCATTGGTGGGGCAACTATTTGAGGTGTTAATCTATATCTTGTTCTGGTAGCAGTAGGTGTTTTTGCTTCCCCCATCCAAGGAAAGTAGCCAAGTCTGCCTCAGGGAGTGTCTAATGGCTTTAATGTTGTAAGGCCAAAATTAAAAGTTGCTTGATGCTCAGAACACAAGAGTCTTGGAGATGATATAGCTATTTTGTTCCAGATGGCAGGAGACACCAAGAGTTGGGAGAATAAGAAGAAGGCCAAAACTAGAGAGAAAGCTATTTGGGAAACATATTTCTATGTTTAGGGGGATAGGTTTATGGGTTTCAAGAGATTCAAGGACATGTGCCTTACTTCCACACAGTAGTTGGAGCCATGGCTTCTTATAATGATGGCTGACTTAGTAGTGTGCTGCATCTCAGGGAACAAGATGGGTGACCTATACTTCAAGAGTCCCAATTTTAGATCCCTGGCCCAAGCCTTGCTTAAAATTAGTGGAATCACCCAACCACATGGACAGTATCACCTGTACACCTGGGTGAGACAAGCTCCCATGCTGCCTCCAACATTTTAGAGGTCCCTGCTTTGGCCTTCCATTGGCTGCATCCCTCCTTATGGGGCAAGAGGTCTACAAAGGACATGCACACCCAGAGCCCACACCTCACTCTTTTAGGCCATGCTTTACATACATGAGACCCCAGAATTCCCAGCCCAAATTACTCTGAACTGCTTCCAAGTTCTGCACCAGTATCTTTCCAGGGTCCATCTTCCTGAAGACAGCTGTGCACCTGTGTGTACACCCTCACTTGAGGGAAAGTTAAAATGTGACCTTTTGTCAGAAGTGGGGATTGGCAAACAGAGTTTGTATGTGCAAGTTGGACAATATACACACGTGTGCAAGTTCCCTTATTGGGCAGGACAGTGCTGGGGTGTGAAAAGAAAGAGGGCAAGCCACAGGTAGGACCAGGAGCCACCTTTCCTACATTGCCACATTCAGAACTTCAAGAAGTCCCCAATTTCTTAATTCAAAGCAGGCTTTCCAGCTTGTTACGAAATTACATTTATCAAGATAGAATGATAGAATCTAGTCTATTTAGTAGTTTTTCAGCTTGATTTATAACTTTAAAATATTTAATATATGGCATACGAACCTCTATTTGTACTCTTGTTCTAGGCCATATACTTTTAGGGGTGGCCTCAGACTATAAGGATTTGGATGACAGTTACCCAGGAGTGGTAGCTAATACAGTCTGAAGACCAGAGGGCCTGTCTCATAATATTTTGGAGTGTGTAAGACCTGGAGAAGGTACAAGATACCCCTAATGAATCCCCCCCCCCAAATAAACATGACAAATTCTGGATTTCTCATCTCCTTTGACCAAAGTGGCTCAGAGCTAGATTTAACTTCATTTAGAATAAAATAGGACAGGGATGCTGTCATTCACTGCTTTATCCCTATACACATGTTGAATGAGTGGATTCTTGCTCTCTGTGCAAGGACCAAACTCATGCCTGCCATATGTATAAAGTACCTGGTTTTATGCTGTTACATATTTTTTTAATGTTTATTTATTATTGAGAGAGAGAGAGAGACAGACCGTGAGCAGAGGAGGGGCAGAGAGAGAGGGAGACACAGAATCAGAAGCAGGCTCCAGGCTCTGAACTGTCAGCATAGAGCCCGACGTGGGGCTCGAACTCATGAACCGTGAGATCATGACCTGAGCTGAAGTCGGGCGCTTAACCAACTGAGCCACCCAGGCGTCCCTGTGTTGTTACATATTAAGTGTCACTGTCAGGTGACCATTGTTGTATGTAGCACCTATTTGTATGTAATTTATCAGATAAGCCTAGAATACCCTGTTGATTTACTAAATTATTTTAGCACCGTTAGCACTGTCTGCCGGACCTAGACTACAATGTACCTCATGTGCTAAGTTTCTTCACTTCTTGATTGTCATAAGTCCTCATCCAATTTTCTGACAGAGCCCCTATCTATTAAAAATTAAGAGTTTCTTGGGCCCTGAATGTGAATCCAATTCTGCTTCATAGACCACAGCCTTAAGGTTCTAGATCCTTTTCCATCTATATGTGACTTTCCTGCCTTCAGAGTATAGTTTTGTTCATTGGCCATGCCCACATTTAACATAGTACCTGCCTTCTCTCCTATTCTAGATGCAATCCCAGAGTTAGAAATCTGACTTACCAACATCACCAGCAGCAGGCATACTCATTGCTCTCTGAGCCAGAAAATGATGCTCCTACAGTCACCCTTCAGGACACTGTATTCAAGAGTTAAAGAAAGAACAAGTTTATCTAAAGCCATCTTTCTTAGCAGACTGAGCACTGAAGGGTACTATTTTAAAGCTTTTTTTTTTTTTTAATGTTGATTAATTTTTGAGAGAGAGAGAGAGAAGCAGAGAGAGAGAGAGAGAGGAAGACACAAGAATTCGAAGCAGACTCAGGCTCTGAGTTGTCAGTGCAGAGCCCGATGTGGAGTTCAAGCTCAGGAATTGCGAGATCATAACCTGAGAAGAAGTCAGTCGCTTAAATGACTGAGCCACTCAGGTGCCCCTGAAGCCTTTTTAAAGTCTCCATGTACCTCTGTGTTTCTCAGGTCTTGCCATTTGTAGACAATTTGCCTATTCTCAGAGAACCAAACACCATATGGTTTCTACCCTGTTGTGCTATAATCATAATTGTGACTACGGTTTTTTTAGTCTGAGTTTGATCTTCCTTCGTGTATGTTCACCAGCTTAGTGATTTAGTCATGCTGAAATTCTACTAGTACCAAACTCAGTAAGGCCCCAATCTGGACATCAGAGGCTCCTTGAAGGCAATAACTGTGACTTTGGTTTGGTATCCCTAGCACTTAGTACCCCACCTGTCATGTAGTGTTGTTCAGTGAAATCCCTCCTAGAGAGAGGTTCTATCGAGAATATCAGAGGGTCTGAGTTTTACCCTACTTGCAAGTTAACAAGTTAGCCTGTCACAGTTTCATGGATGGTAGAAGGTATTAGACTCCTGGGTCAGAGACAAAAATAGTTTATTACTGAAAGCAATATTAGTAGTTACAATATCTGCATTTTTTAAAGCCAGTTCCCCCAAACTTAGTTTCTACAAGGCAATGTGAATAGGGCCAGTTAACACCTGTACATGAAGAACTCTGAGCGTCAAGAAATTGAATCTTTGTTTTCCTGTGCAGAGTTTTATGGTTTTATTTAAAACAAATAAAACTTGCACAGGAAATGTCAATTTATTTTCTGCACTGTGTAGCCTGGCATTGGGATTGGTGACTCATGGCCCGCTGGGTTGCTCTTTCCAGGATGGCTTTGTGGTTCTTAGAGGAAACTCTGTAAGCAATCTCAGCACAGTAAGATTTGTTGTATATCAGCAGCACTTCTAACTTTTGGAGATTGTAGACCAGAAACTTCCAGAAACCACTGGGCATATGCTTCATCTACTTGTTACTGCCCTAACCAATGTTGGGCATCAATATCTGGCGCTTGAATCTTTTCTGTACCCTGTTGTCGCTGCCTCTGGGATTCTGCCAGTTATGCTTAATTTTGACATATTAGTCTGATGGTGCCAGATGAACTTTTTGGTCTTCTTTTGGACAATGTTGGGTTTCTTGGGCAATCTGAAAGCAGTCATGATGCTGTGTTGCAGGTGGCTGCTATCTCCTTTGAATCTTTTATAGTGGGCAATCAACATGCCTGCCCTTTGCTCCAGAGGGACACAGTATCACTATCAGACATTTTTGACAAGGTAGTTGGGAACAAAATTCAATCAGTGCTTCACTTGCAAGATATGCAGAGATGTGCATGGCCCACAGAGAAATGTCTCAACATATGGCTTAAGGGAGACAGAGTTGACAGCAGCCTGAACACTGCCTTGCCCACATCAACCTCAGAAGCCTTCAAGGAAAAGCAATTTTCTCAGTGTTTCGCAAGCAGACTGCTCCTTCCAGCCTCTACTTGATTGATAGTCCAATACTCCCTGCCTTGAATCCCTCTCCCTATTTCTCTTACTGTGTAAATATTATTCATTCTTCCAGGTAAGTGTCAAATTCCACCTCTCCCACAAAGCATTCCATGACCAGCCCTACTCCCAGTGGTTTCATCGTCTCCAATATTATATAGTGATTATTATCTATATCAATCATATTAGCACTTAAGGAGTAATAATAATAATAATACCAACAACCTCAGACATTTTGTAAATCACTATACTTTTTATAATTGTTTTTACATAAAATATTTCCTTGACCCTCATAGGAATCTGTGAGACATGCAAAGGAAAATATTATTATTTTTCAATTTATAGATGAGGAAAAGCAGAGATTCAGAAACTTGCCCAAGGTCACCTAGTATAAGTAGGTCATCAGGTTTAGAGTTGGTTCCTAGACTCACAATGGCTGCACTATACCACTTCTTATTGTCTTTAAACTCCCAAACGGATTTATGTCATGTGGTATTAAGTATCAGACTTCATAGTTTCCCTCTGGTCAAAGATTAGGGAAGGAGAGTAGAGTTACAGCAGAGTCTAGTGGTTACAGTCCTAAGTCAGACAAATCTGCTGTGGAGAGATTTTTTGGGTTCACCAATATGCAGGCTGCCTTTTCTTCTGGAACATGGAGCTAAACCACATCTCCCAGATTCCCTTGCATCTGGGTAGAACTATGTGACAGCCTGTGGAATGTGGACAGCAGGGATGTCACTACTTCCAGGTGTAGCCATAGAACATTCTATTCAGTTTTCCATGCTCTCTTTCCATCACTCCATCAGGCTGGTTGATGATGGGAGGTCTTGAGGCTACAACATGCTCAAGCCACAAAATGGAAGGGGCATGGGTACATGAGACCCGGCTTACAGGTGAGTTGCCTAAGAGAGCCACCTGATGAGGACCATCAATCCTGCACTTTGCCCCAGAAAGGAACAAATTTTATTTTGTTACTTCACTATGAATTGGGGGATTATTAAGCCAGTTACCCTACTCTAATACACTTGAAATTAAATCTCAGTCCTGCAATTTAGCAGTGTGATATGCCCTTCTGCATGGTACTTAGCCTCTACCCATTTGTAAAATGGGAATAATAATAATACCTATCTCATAGGATGCTTATGAGTGTTAAATGAAACAACGTATACAAAGGGCTTAGCATAGTGTCTAGCACATAGTAGAAATTCTATTTAATCAATAAATATTAACTATTCATGTTATTGTTGCTAACACATTTTCCGCTGGTTCCAAAATGGATTTCAAAATTCTTCTTTTCCAACTTGTTTTAGAGGAGAAAGGAGAGTGCTTTCTCCCACTCTGATTACTTTATGACAATGAGAATGGCTTAGGGCTAGTCAGGGCTAGAGTCAGTCTGCGCATAGACCTTATTTTTTGTGCAAACTGCCAAACTATCCTTTCCTGCCCCTTTGGATTATTAAGCTTCCGATGAGAAATAGCCAGGGATGGGGTGAGGGAAACCCACAAAAACATAAAGCTATTCCCATTGAGAGAAAAACCTTATTAAAATCTTCAGAAACTCTCTGAATATCATTCTAGAAATATGTACTTCTAACAAAGGCTACTTTTGATAATACTTAATCTGAATGTTCACAATGAATATATCAGTTGTCTGGCTGGGTCATTTGGAATTAGACAACTAGTCTTTCAAGTTAAAAAAGTCTATTCTTTGAGTGATAATGATTTATCAATGTAGGTTCACCAATCGTAACAAATGTACCACCATAGTGGGGAATGTTGTTAATGGGGGAGGGTATGCATGCATTAGGGCGGGGGGTATATGGAAACTCTCTGTACTTTCCACTCAATTTTGCTGTGAACCTAACACTATTCTAAAAAATAAAGTCTTTAAAAAAAAATTTGTTCACCACTACTGAGTGAACTTCCCGTTATAAACATTTAGTCTAATTGGGATAATGATATTATTAAAAAGAAATTAAGATCATTTTGTCTTGAAATGGTTGGCACAGTGTATTCCCAGTACACTATTTTTTCTCTGGTTGGTGGCAACACAAACTTGCAGTACAGATTGAGCCACCTCTCTGACACTTGGGAAGCTGATGACAGGACACAGAAAGGCCTGTCACAGCTGATTTCATGTTATGACTTGTTAATGTGTCCAGCCCACCCACTCTTGCAGTGGTTCAGGGAATTTAAAAAAAAAAAAAAAAAAGAATTCCCCAGGGGTGTGTAGCAAGAACATTTCTTGCATGAGCAGATCAAGAAAATAAAGACTGTTTCCTTGAAAATTTTGCTTGATGGCCCAGATTTAAATATTAGGTAAAGAATAATTTTCATTCACCCTCTTGTCAATTATCCTGCTGCTTGCTCTCACCTTGTCTACTGAATAAGCAAACCTGAAAAAAGCTATGAACTCTGATCAGTCATCCTGGGTTTGAACTCCAGCCTGATGCTTTGGCTAGGTTATTTAACTTTTCAGAGATCTGCTTACTTGTCTATAAAACAAGAGTATATGGGGCGCCTGGGTGGCGCAGTCGGTTAAGCGTCCGACTTCAGCCAGGTCACGATCTCGCGGTCCGTGAGTTCGAGCCCCGCGTCAGGCTCTGGGCTGATGGCTCGGAGCCTGGAGCCTGTTTCCGATTCTGTGTCTCCCTCTCTCTCTGCCCCTCCCCCGTTCATGCTCTGTCTCTCTCTGTCCCAAAAATAAATAAAAAACGTTGGGAAAAAAAATTAAAAAAAAATAAAATAAAACAAGAGTATATGGCACAAAAACAGACACATAGACCAATGGAATAGAATAGAAACCCCAGAACTAGACCCACAAAAGGATGGCCAACTAATCTTTGACAAAGCAGGAAAGAACATCCAATGGAAAAAAGACAGTCTCTTTAACAAATGGTGCTGGGAGAACTGGACAGCAACATGCAGAAGGTTGAAACTAGACCACTTTCTCACACCATTCACAAAAATAAACTCAAAATGGATAAAGGACCTGAATGTGAGACAGGAAACCATCAAAACCCTAGAGGAGAAAGCAGGAAAAGACCTCTCTGACCTCAGCCGTAGCAGTCTCTTACTCGACACATCCCCAAAGGCAAGGGAATTAAAAGCAAAAATGAATTACTGGGACCTTATGAAGATAAAAAGCTTCTGCAGAGCAAAGGAAACAACCAACAAAACTAAAAGGCAACCAACGGAATGGGAAAAGATATTTGCAAATGACATATCGGACAAAGGGCTAGTATCCAAAATCTGTAAAGAGCTCACCAAACTCCACACCCGAAAAACAAATAACCCAGTGAAGAAATGGGCAGAAAACATGAATAGACACTTCTCTAAAGAAGACATCCGGATGGCCAACAGGCCCATGAAAAGATGCTCAACATCACTCCTCATCAGGGAAATACAAATCAAAACCACACTCAGATATCACCTCACGCCAGTCAGAGGGGCCAAAATGAACAAATCAGGAGACTATAGATGCTGGCGAGGATGTGGAGAAATGGGAACCCTCTTGCACTGTTGGTGGGAATGCAAACTGGTGCAGCCACTCTGGAAAACAGTATGGAGGTTCCTCAGAAAATTAAAAATAGACCTACCCTATGACCCAGCAGTAGCACTGCTAGGAATTTACCCAAGGGATACAGGAGTACTGATGCATGGGGGCACTTGTGCCCCAATGTTTATAGCAGCACTCTCAACAATAGCCAAATTATGGAAAGAGCCTAAATGTCCATCACCTGATGAATTATAAAGAAATTGTGGTTTATATACACAATGGAGTACTACAGGGCAATGAGAAAGAACGAAATATGGCCCTTTGTAGCAACGTGGATGGAACTGGAGAGTGTGATGCTAAGTGAAATAAGCCATACAGAGAAAGACAGATACCATATGTTTTCACTCTTATGTGGATCCTGAGAAACTTAACAGAAACCCATGGGGGAGGGGAAGGAAAAAAAAAAAAAAGAGGTTAGAGTGGGAGAGAGCCAAAGCATAAGAGACTCTTAAAAACTGAGAACAAACTGAGGGTTGATATGGGGTGGGAGGGAGGGGAGGGTGGGTGTTGGGTATTGAGGAGGGCACCTTTTGGGATGAGCACTGGGTTTTGCATGGAAACCAATTTGAGAATAAATTTCATATATTGAAAAATAAATAAATAAATAAATAATAAAAAATTAAAAAAAAAAGAAAATACATCAAAATAGAGCATCACTAAGATGGAAAAAAAATAGGAGTATAATAGTACTAATCATGGGACGCCTAGGTAGGTGGCTCAGTTGATTAAGTGTCTGACTTCAGCTTTGGTCATGATCTTGCAGTTTGTGAGTCTGAGCCTTGCATTGGGCTCTGTGCTGGTAGCCCCTGCTTCAGATTCTGTGTGTGTCTCTCTCTCTGTGCCCCTCCCCTGATCATGCTCTGTCTGTTTCTCAAGAATAAATAAACATTAAAAAATTTTAATAAAAAATAGCACTGATCAATGGTGAGTGCCTAAGAATCATTTCGTTGCTTTGTTGTTTTTATTTTTTATTTATTTTTTTAATTTTATTTTTTATTTTTTTAAATTTACATCCAAATTAGTTAGCATCTAGTGAAACAATGATTTCAGGAGTAGATTCCTTAATGCACCTTACCCATTTAGTCCATCCTCCCTCCCACAACCCCTCCAGCAACCCTCAGTTTGTTCTCCATATTTATGAGTCTCTTCTGTTTTGTCCCCCTCCCCGTTTTCATATTATTTTTGTTTCCCTTCCCTTATGTTCATCTGTTTTGTCACCTAAAGTCCTCATATGAGTGAAGTCTTATGATTTTTGTCTTTCTCTGACTGACTAATTTCACTTAGCATAATACCCTCCAGTTCCATCCACATAGTTTGCAAATAGCAAGATTTCATTCTTTTTGATTGCCGAGTAATACTCCATTGTATATATATACCACATCTTCTTTATCCATTCATCCATCAAGGGACATTTGGGCTCTTTCCATACTTTGGCTATTGTTGATAGTGCTGCTATAAACATGGGGGTGCATGTGTCCCTTCAAAACAGCACACCTGTATCCCGTGGATAAATGCCTAGTAGTGCAATTGCTAGGTCGTAGGGTAGTTTTATTTTTAGTTTTTTGAGGAGCCTCCATACTGTTTTCCAGAGTGGCTGCACCAGCTTGCATTCCCACCAACAACACAAAAGAGATCCTCTTTCTCCACATCCTCGCTAACATCTGTTGTTGCCTGAGTTGTTCATGTTAGCCATTCTGACAGGTGTCAGGTGGTATCTCATTGTGGTTTTGATTTGTATTTCCCTGATGATGAGTGATGTGGAGCATTTTTTCATGTATCGGTTGGCCATCTAGATGTCTTCCTTGGAAAAGTGTCTATTCATGTCTTTTGCCCATTTCTTCACCAGATTATTTGTTATTTGGGTGTTGAGTTTGATAAGTTCTTTATAGATTTTGGATACTAACCCTTTATCCGATATGTCATTTGCTAATATCTTCTCCCATTCTGTCGGTTGCCTTTTAGTTTTGCTGATTGTTTCCTTTGCTGTGCAGAAGCTTTTTATTTTTATGAGGTCCCCGTTAATTCAGTTTTGCTTTTGTTTCCCTTGCCTCCGGAGATGTGTTGAGTAAGAAGTTGCTGTGGCCAAGATCAAAGAGGTTTTTGCCTGCTTTCTCCTCGAGGATTTTGATGGCTTCCTTTCTTACATTGAGGTCTTTCATCCATTTTGAGTTTATTTTTGTGTATGGTGTAAGAAAGTGATCCAGGTTCATTCTTCTGCATGTCGCTGTCCAGTTTTCCCAGCACCACTTTCTGAAGACACTGTCTTCATTTCATTGGATATTCTTTCCTGCTTTGTCAAAGATTAGTTGGCCATACATTTGTGGGTCCATTTCTGGGTTCTCTGTTGCTTTGGTGTTTTTAAAATAAGATTAAGATACAAACTTTGATAGAAACTTGGAATAAAGAAAGCACACCACTTTAAAAACTCCTGAGGGGTTAATCACAAGACTAGTAAAAGGTTTTAATACAAATAATCTATTTGTTCATCTCTTCAACCTCTTGCCTAACCCTTCACCCTTCTAACACTAAAAGTTATATGCAAAATTTTGGAATGTAGACTCTCAAAATATATTACCTTACCATGTTATTAAGGACCTATGGTTATGGAATTACTTGCATTTTTTCCAATTGTTTATCATTAAACAGCCTACTGAGAGATTTGTAAACTCATAAAATCAAAAATCATTTCTATTTTCATTTTAAAGCTTGTTTCTCACACAATCATATCATGAGAAAAAGTCTCAGTTAAGTTATATAAAATATCCTGAATTTATCATTTAACACACTTTTATCTGGCCCAAGTGTTGGCCCAGTCCAAGTTAATATATGTTCCATGGAACATAGTGGTTCAGTTCCAGACCTACCTAAAGTTTTGTCTGAACGTTTGATCCTCTTTACAAGCTCAGAGAGATTCAAATCTTGGTTCAGCCTAGAACTGATCTATACTTTCCAGAAATCCTCCAGTGAGCATTTACCTGAGACAAATTAAAATCAGACCAGTCACCAAGGTTTAGATCAGGAATCAGAATTTTTTATTTTGATGTATTCTACCTTCACTTAAAATAAGTTAAAAAAAATTTTTGTAAGTAGATGCAAGATGCAGCAGACAGTAATACCCACATACTACTTCATTTTTCTCCCACACCCTGCCTAGCTGATAGCAGTTGGTTGGAGCCATGTGACTAGATCTGGTCAGTGTCCTAAGAGGGGAATTGATGTGTGTCACTTCTAGGCTGAGGCAGAAAAAAGTTGATGCCTGATTCTCTACATTTTCTACTCTACATTCTCTACTCTGGCTTGAATGGCCTCATAGGTCCCTAAGTGACTATGTGAAGCAAAACCCACGGTCGACCTGCCTGGAACAGTGTGTAAGTGAGAAGTCAATTTTTGTTGTGTTGAGCCACTGAGATTTGGGGGGTATTTGTTACAACGTAGTTTAGTCTGTCCTAGTTCACAACAGTTTCCTCAATGCAATATGCTCTTTTACTACTCATGCTTTTGCACACACTTGTTCACAACACCTGAAAGGCCTTTTCACCTTATCATCAATCCAACTCCTACCTCTACTCTAAGAACCAGCCCTTATGTCTTCTGTCAACACAGGATGGCATATAAAGGAAAGAGTATGGGTTTCGGAATTTGCTAGTCTCAGGTTCAAATGTGGGTTCCATCTCATAAGCTAAGCAAGTTTGGGGAAGTTATTTAACTCTTCACTGCTTGCATTTCCTCATCTGTAAAATGAGAATAATAACTTTACTGGGTTTAGCACCTGGGAAAAAAATCAACAAATACTAGCTATATTATTATTCCCAGGCCACTACCACCCCAGCTAAATTCAGATGCATTTTCCTCTGGGTTCCATAGTACCTCTCTATTATAATACTTATCATCTTCCACTATGGGTTTTTTTTTAGCATCCATGTCTATATCTCCCACTAATTTGAGGTCACTGGAAGTCAGCGGCATTGACTAATTTTGTTTGCAGTTCTAGACCTACCACCTAGAACACTGTTTGGCAATAGTAGCACTCCACTAATATGTGTTAAATAAATTCCTCTTGATGTGCCCAGCACACTCAATCCTCAATAAACTCTTTATTGATCAGGTGAGTAGAGCAATAAACCAATCAACTAATGAACCAATTATTATTTCTTGCCATTTCCCATAAACAAATTAACTTTTTAAAAGAGAAACTATTTTAACCTACTTCCTATATAACTGATTCCTGCTGCAGCCTCTGCCTCCTTCTCTTGTGGCAGAGTGGCTACCTATTCATCACTATTTGTGTTCTCTTCACAGCATACTTCTGGAAAACGTTTATCAGTCCGCTTGCATCTAGGATGAGCTTCGTGACTAGTTCTCACCAATGGAAAGTAGGCAGAAATGATGGACCTACCTCCAGGCCTAGCCTATAAAATACTGGACTTAGCTTCTCCCTCACTCTTTCAGTCCCTTCAATTGGATGCAGAGGAATCAATGGAGGATTTCAAGGCCCGAGAAGATACTAGAGCCACAAGATAGGAAATGCTTGGAGCCTGAATCGCCTGAATGACTGTGTAAACATCCACCGACCTGATTCCAAACAATTCATGTTGGACTGTGACACGAATAAGAAATTACTGTGTTCAGCCATTGAATTTGGATTCTTAATCACACTCAAAGCCTTATATTCACCCATCCAAGGGCTGGGATAAAAAACACTTACACAGCTTGGCCCACCCAAATGGTAAGGGCCTAAAGCAGCAGGTACTCTTGTAGTGCTGACCACGGGGCTTCTCTGTTTCCCACCATTTCCTCCGTGACACAGACCTAACCTGGGACTTGGCTAGTGCTGTCCATGAGGGAACTAAGGAGTTGCAGTTCCTTATGCACATGAGGCTCCCTGTTCTAGTTCTAGTGATGGGTGCTGCTACCTAGCCTGAGTTCCGGTGCTTTTTGTAAAGCTTAGTCCTGCTTTTAGAGTTTTTAGTTTTATATTCCAGGAATAGACCTTGCTTTGCTTTTGCTGGGTCCTGCATCAGAGCTATAAACCCTCCTCCAGAGGCCATTCCACACTGATTAACCATGGTAAGCAGGAAAAGCCAGTTTTCTGCCTGTTTGGGATCTCGTGTCTTATCTACCTTCTTTACACCCTGCCTTCCCCAGTCATGCTGGGAAACCGTATTGTACCCTGGTGCCCTAGTTGGCAGACCAAGTATTTAGTTCAACTATGTCCATTTTTCCTGTGTTTCACTGAGGCCCCTTTGAGCTTTGGGGTGTCAGAGCCTTTACTTTCAGTTGGGCCCATGCCTACCTTTCACCCCCTGATATGGCTGGGTCTGGAGCCAGGTGTCCTCTTGACCTTTCTCTCCAGCCTACAGTAAGGAGTAGGGCCTCACAGAGAAGTTCTGAGACAGCGCAGTTCAGAGGTCATCAAGGTATTTTGCTTTTCTATTGACATTTAAAATTTTAGTGATGCTTTTTGTGACAAACGTGTTTTAATTGTAGAGTATCACAAATACATTAATGGTTTGTATTCATGCCTTGTATTTCTAGAAGATATAAATACACTGCATTTTAGTGCATGCTTGGCATGTACACATTATTTTATTGTTCTAAATCAAGCCTACCAGGACCTCAGCTTACCATTTGATGACTCAACATGCAAGCTTACAAAGTCCCCACCAGTTGTCCTACTGCACGTATACAAGCTTTTAAACTGTCTTCCTTCTTTAATCTCTTTTGTCTTTCACTCCTTCCTAATATGCTTTGCTTTCCTTAGCCAGCCTGTATCTTTACTGTCCAGCCAAACAGACCTAGTCATTTCTAAACAATGACTTCTATTATTGAGCTTAAGGAAGTTAAAAAATAAATCAAACCTGCTGCTTGTAGGTACAAATTGTCAATTGTCAGTTGTCAGGAAAGTAGCTGCTAGAATAGTCTGTCCTACACTCCTGGCAACAACAGTGACAATAAAAGCCTCACCCCACAGATGTCCTGGAAACACCCAGTTTCCATCCTGGAAGGGCAGAGCATTGCATTTGCAATCACACTTTACTACCTACACTAAGGATGTTTGCAGACTCCAGTAAAGATAGCTAACATTGAGTGCTAAGTATATGCCAGACATTGATTATCACTCCTATTTTATGGATAAGGAAACCGAGGTTTCGATGCTTTAGGTAACGTGGACAATGTCACAGTGTGTCAATCAGGATGAATTCAGCTGCAAGAAATACACATTTGTGAGGAATGGCTTATATCAGTGCTTCTCAAAATTTAATATGCATAAGAATTATCTGGGATCGGGGCGCCTGGGTGGCTCAATCGGTTGAGCGTCCGACTTGGGCTCAGGTCATGATCTCACTGTCTGTGAGTTCGAGCCCCGCGTTGGGCTCTGCGCTGACAGCTCGGAGCCTGGAGCCTGCTTCAGGTTCTGTGTCTCCCTCTCTCTCTGCCCCTCCCCTGCTCATGCTCTGTCTCTGTAAAAAATAAATAAACATTAAAAAAATTTTTTTAAGAATTATCTGGGATCTTGTTAAACTAATAACTCTAATTCAGTAGTTTGGGGGTGGAGGTGTTTCTTAATTTTTAATAAGCAATGAAGTGATGCCAATGCTGGTCTGCAGACCACATTTGAGTAGCAAGTGTTTATCCGCAAGCACATTTACCGTTTACTTAACGAGAGGTTTGGAAGTAGGCAGTTCCAGGATTGATTCAGCAGCTCTATGGTATCCTTCAGAACACAAATTCCTTCCATCCTTCCGATGTGCCATCATAAATGAGCTGATTTTTTCATCTTAAGCCATTTTGTCATGGTCACAGGGTGTCCAACGCCGCACCAAGTGTCACATCTGCATGTGGCTACAAACACAATTAATTCCCTGAGACTGGACATGCTGCCAGCTTCAAAAATGCGGCAAGGAAGACATGGGAATGGGTGAGAGTGGAAGTGGGGAAATTGCAGTAAAAAATCGGATAGATAGGCACTATGCAGTGTCTGCTAAGAAATGGTATAACCAGGATGCAAACTCATCTGTGTCCTAAAGCTATACTACCTTTCATCTGTTTAATTAAGTATAGCTGAAGTGACTTGGAGTCATCTCAGAAGGCAAGCGTAGAATGTGATTGTTCTAAAACATGCTCAATTCTGATGACTTGTACCAGCCAGCCTGAAGAACAAATGTGGTATTGAAAAAAAGGGAGCAGATCTGTTCGGAGCATAGAGGTGAAGAACCAAATAAGCATTGCCTAGTTACAAAGATGCTGCTCAGCAGACAACTATTCTTCTATGGGGCAGAGATTTTCAGCTAGATTAGATGCACACATTAAAATATCCCTTAAAAATGATCTATCTTGACTCCATGCTCACCAGAAAACTTTCTGATTTATCATTTGATCTGCCACGTAATCAGAAGAGGGGGTGGTTCCCTGGTGAATCTACACAAGTTACTATTTCTCTGGGAAACAATAACTCACTGGAAATTATTTTGCTCACTGGAAATAAGTATTTGGACAGAGAGAAGAACTCAGAGACACACCCATGTACAAATGGAAACTTATTATGCAATGAAAGTGGAACCACAAATCACTATATGTTTAGGTGATGTTGGGAAAACTGGCTCTCCCATTTGGAAGAAAATTTTTAAACAAAATTTCAAAAAGACAATGAGTATCAGTTTATATCAATTAGACTCGTCTCTCAGGAAAATGGAAAAGGGTGTTCACTGGAGCATTGTTTATGCTGCTGGGGAGTTGGAGGTAATGTGGGTTGCCATTACTGACAAAGTGAATAGGTTGGAGGCAATGGATTATACACACCATATAAGAATAAGAACAGATCTTCAAAACATAGTACTTAATGACAAAAGACAGAATGCAATACTATTGATGTGAACTAAAAATACAAGCACATAAAATAATACACAAGTTGCTAACGCATTCAAGTAAAAAAGATACACATAAAATATATTAAAGTACCTATGAGGATAGGGGAATGGGAGTAGAGTATGATGATCAAAAGGAATGGATGGATGGATGGATGGATTGATGGATGGGTGGATGGATATATAAAGAGGGATCAATAATGATAATATGCCAGTCACTGAAGAATGGCATTAACTCAACTTTCTGCACCTAAGATCCCAACAAAAAAATCAGCATATGCAGGCAAGTACATATACAGGCATATATTTATCTATACAGTATACATATATAGACACAAATTTTTAAAAGCTAAAAATGAATACATGGAGATTTTGTATCATTGTTTGTTCATTTGTTTTCTTGTGACTTCCTGTAGATGTCCTGACAAAAGAAAGTCCCAGGGCCTACGAAGTCGAGTCAGAGCCCAGGCCTGAAGACAGATCCAAGCCAGCTTTCCTGACTAATCCACCTTCCTGGTCCACAACGATCGTGTCTCTTTCGAACTACAACCATAAATCTAAGAGGTTTTAATTAGTAAACTAGAATATCATCTTTCCGTCTAGTTAGAATGTATTCTTCATTCCCTTCAGATTATACATGTTCATTTTTATTTTTACTCAGTTACTATTTCTGTGTCTAAGTTCTTCAGCTAATGGAAAGAGGCAGCCTGTTAATATCTTCTCATTCGTACTAATATATTGTTTTCATATTGTCACCGCTATTACTGCTATAGATAATTTTATAGATAATTTTCTTGGGTATTTTTGGTGCGAAGGTAGATATGCTTTTTTTGTGTTTAAGAAATAACTCCTGATATTTAAGAGATATCAGGAAGGCAAAAACATTTAAGGCAAAGACGCTATAAATAGAAAACTAGCTCACTGAATTGTAAACTAGCGTTTGGAATGGAAAAAAAAAAATGAGCGTGTCCTTAAGTGGAAGAGAATGTTTGCACAGGAGGCTGACTGTTGTTTTAAATTAACCTTGATGCTAGGATTTAACCCTTTGCTCCAGAGGACATTAAATAGGTTAATTTCTAACCAATTGGAACCAAAGGGTTACAGGGGCAAAATTATGAAAATTCTTTCGTCATGCTTGAGTTTAGAAATTCTGTGATCTGAGTGCTAAACAAAATGTCAAGACAAATTCCTTTTGCCCTGGCTTTTTATAAAAGTAAGTTGTAAGATGTATACCAATATATTTAAGGGAAACAGCTGCACAAGCAAAGAGAACTATTAAAATATCTCCTTGACGTAAAAATCCAAATGAATATACATATACTTTCATAATAACCAATAGAGAATTTAGAACAGCTAAAAATGTAAGTGCTTGCATGGTGTGCTTCTTATAGCCCCAGTCTCTCTCTAAAGTAATATTATGACTTTGTAGCTTTATGCTATCTTCTTAAAATGCCATTTATATGCATGCAGGCATAGCCCACTGCTACTTATTGGTGTTCCAGTTTGCCTTTAGGCTAGTCTAGCTGGGAATGAACTCCAGGCTCTTATCTCAGATAAGATGTAGAGCCCAAAGGCAGGATCATAACATTCTAATTGCATGCCCTTTGGACAAAAATCTGTGACCAAAGTCACTGTAGCTCTAGAAATAAAAAGTGGAATCAACCTGATCAAAATGCCAATGTGAGGAAATAATGCAATAAAGCATTAGAGGAAGTATGTTCCCCTACACAAACATAAAGACCATAAAGGGAAATATTTGAAATCAGGACTATTAAATTGATAGTGGAAAGATGTGCACCTTTAGGATTTTATTCAAGAACCAAGATTTATTACATTATTTAACCAACTGCTGAAAAAAAAATAATATGCCGGGTACTATCATTTGTCTTGCAGTACTTTCCAATTTGAGAATGAAATTTGAAAAAGGAGGGAAAGGCATAGAAATTATTAGGGGAAGCTAACTCTAGGAAGTAAGTTTGAGAAGGTTCTGCCTTGCGGCTATTCTCCAGGCTTTAGGCAGAGAAAGAGCCACAAATAAGGTGACTGTTTAATTCATCATCCAGATGTTTTGAGAGTGAAAGGGAACACTGTTAGTAAATACGCAAGAGCAATAGGTGGAAACCAAGAATGTCCCAGGCAAACTGGATATATGTATACTCTAACTGTAAACATGATGTTGCCTCAGAGGCACTAGAAAGATGCTTAGCCAATATCTGAATTTCCATAATTAGAGCTTTATTCCTTTGACTTATACCAACAAGGGGATTGTCTCAGTTTCCATAAAATTATTTCTGGGAAAAATAATCACTAAGTCATTTATATTTTAACATAAATAAACTGTTCAGATTCTTCCCAGAGGGCAAGTTTGGAGGGAGAGAAACGCCAGTCTGTAGAACTCTGCACTAAATTTGGCTGAGCGAAGAGGGAAAGAATACTAGATGAAGGGAGCTGGAGAGGTGTAAGGATGCCCCTGGCCAAAAAGACCCAGACTCCATCTGGAGAAATACCTAAGGAAACACAGGTGCCAAGTTTCCTCAGCTCAAGAGATCTATGCTCAGCCAAGCTCAGGGTACACATGTTCCCCCAAAGATCCCATCACTAGCAGGATGTAAAGAATGCTCATGAAGCATCCTGCTCTAAGTAACCCAGCTTAGAAACTCACAGTATAAGCCAGTTTTATAATGTTCAGAGATGGCTTTCCCTTCACCACACAGAACCAGTGAGAGAAAAGTCCCAAGTCAGACCACGTTTTGATGGCCCCTTACTCCACACAGAGTGGGAGCATTGGGGAAGGATTGGGTGAAGAACCCTGAGTTAACCCTACAAAGCATCCTTTCTCACAGAAAAGAGTAAGGGATTGTTTTGCATTTCTCGACTATGAGCAATTTCTATCTCAGATTTAATCACTATTTGTTGTGAATCCTTAGTACTGAGAACAACCACAAAATAAATAAATAAATAAAGTCTCCAGGCTGTAATTTGGTCCATTTTTGACCAGTAATTTGCATCAACCCCATCCTTGCTTTTCACAACAACAGGTTATACAAGCAAGGTAATAGCCAGTGACCATTCACTTTTTATGAATATATAAATGAACTGAAGGGCGTCTCTGGAGAAGATTGCAGGTTTTACGTAAAGCTACTTTCAGACATAAGGTCCTGAAATAGAAACTTACAATCTGAACAGAAGTCAAATGGCTCCAGAATGCCTGTACCAAGGTGTTCTTGCCAAAAGTTCTGCTAAGGCAAATGCACCATCCACAAAAAGGCTACGAATCAGAGCCCAGCCTATACTAACCCCGTCAAGATTTGCTGCTTAGAGCAGCCCTATCCAGTAGAACCTTCTGCAATGATGGGAATGTCCTATATCTGTGCTGCCCAACATGGTAGCTATTGGTCACATGTGGGTATTGAACACTTGAAATATAGCCATTACAACTGAAGAACTGAATTTTTAATTTTATTTTCATAATTTAAATTAATTTTATTCAAATTTAATTTTTAAAACTTTTTTTTTACTGTTTATTTATTTTTGAGAGAGAGAGAAAGACAGAGTGTGAGCAGAGGAGAGGTAGGGAGAGGAGACACAGAATCTGAAGCAGGCTCCAGGCTCTCAGAGGTCAGCACAGAGCCCAACGTGGGACTTGAACTCATGAACCACGAGATCATGACCTGAGCCAAAGTCGGATGCTTAACCAACTGAGCCACCCAGGTGCCCCTAAAACATTTTTTTATTTGAGTGGTTGATACACAATGTTACATTAGTTTCAGGTGTACAACATAGTGATTTGACTATGCTTACCACAAGTGTAGCTATCATCTGTCCCCATACAATACTATTACAATATTTTGGACTGTATTTTGGACTTCTGTAGTTGGCTGTGCCTTTTATTCCCGTGTCTTATTCATTCTATAACTGTAAGCCTGTATGTCCCACTCTCCTTCACCCATTTTGCCCATCTCTGTACCACTCTCTCTTCTGGCAACCATCAGTTTATTCTCTGTATTTACAGTACTGATTTTGCTTTTGTATGTTTCTTTTTTTTAATTCCACATATGAGTGAAATCATGTGGTAGCTGGCTTTCCCAATCTGACCTATTTCACTTAGTATAGTACCCTCTAGGTCTATCCATGTTGTGACAAATGGCACAATTTCATCCTTTTTATGGCTGTGTAATACTCCATCATATATATATACCACATCTTTCTTATTAATGGACTTCCTCTTGATGAACTCAGGCTGCTTCCATATCTTGCCTGTTGTAAATAATGCTGCAATAAACATAGGGGTGCATGTATCTTTTTGAATTGATGTTTTCACTTTCTTTAGGTAAATACCCAGTACTGGAATCATTGGATCATAGGATATTTCTATTTATAATTGTTTAAGGACTCTTAATTCTATTTTCCACAGTGGCTGCACCAATTTACATTCTCACCAACAATACACAAGGATTCCTTTTTCTCCACATCCTTGCCAACACTTGTTTCTTGTGTTGTTGATGTTAGCCACTCTGACAGCTGTAAGATCTCATTGTGGTTTTGATTTTCATTTCCCTGATGTGAAACTTAATTAATGTAAACTCAAATAGTTACCCGTGGCTAGTGCTACCAACTCAAGTCTAGAAGTTAAACCAGTGTAAAGAAAGCAATTGGGAAGTTACCTTTAACTTCAGCAAAGAATCTAGCAAGGTAATATTTGATGCCTTTATATTTTTAACTGTGTAAAAAACTGCAATTTGGCTCTATTAAGTTCTCTCAATTCTTCACAGAGTCCTTCTAGGTCTTTTCATGATCTGGTCTGCCACCCCTCCCCACCTTCACCCATTACCTTGAGGATCTCCGCTCCCACTTCTCTACCCCTCCCTCACTTGGCTCCAGCTCTAGTGGCCCCCTTGCAGCATTCCTGACCCAGGGCCTTTGCACTTACCATTTTCTCTGCCCAGACCATTCTTCTCTTAGCTACCTGCATGGGTTACTCCCTCCTCTCTTTCAAATTAATGTTCAAAAATATTATGTTCTCAGTGAGACCTTTCCTGACCACTTTATTAAGAATTGCAATGCTCACCCCAGACACACATCCTCCTTTCCTTCCCCAATTTTGCCTCTTGAGTGTTTATCCTCTTCTAATATACTTCTAACATAATTCACTTACTTTTTATGTCTATCTTCCCCGTTAGAATGTGAGTTCCATGAAGGAAAGGATTTTCATTTGTTTGGTTCACTTCTGTAGTTGGTGGTGTGCTCATAAATTTTTAACAACCACCTCTCTGGAGGATAAGGGATGCCCTGATTTGTAGCATTCGCCAAAATTTGTGGTATAAATATTCCTATCGTGACAAATTTAAAGCTATCAACAAGAAGTTACCAAACATGGAGTTGGGAAGAGATATGTACAATCAGCTCTCATTTCAACACAGCTCCAGCACACCACCAACTTTACAAGTCCCAGATCCTAAGACACTTCAAAATTCCCAAACAGCATTTCCCACGCTTTGCTCTTGATAACAATCACCTGGGGCTCTTAAAACTTAACCAGGCTAAAGCCTAGATAATCCCCTCCTCTGGGGATTCTGATTAAGAGGATCTGGGATGGCAATGGAGAATTTATATTTTTAAACTAATACCCTAAGTGCTTCTTATCATCAACTTAGCCCAGTCCACATCCATCTTCCAACTCAGGTTAGTCCCTCCAGACCTAAAGAGCAGCCTTGGGCCAGAGGAGATGGAGAAACCAGCCTATTATTTAAACAAAGGTAGACAGACTCAGGTGGGAAAACTCCTGAGACCCTTCAGCACACCTGCTTGTCCCTCTTTTCCCAGAGGACATGGAGATGGGGACACACTGCAGACATGTGGAACCTCGCTTAGCAATGGTCCTATTTCTCTAATGCAACAAATATAAAATACCACTGAAACAGCAAGATGTGTAGAAGGCTACGTTTCAACAATGATGTTTGAAAAGAAACATTTTCCTTTTGAAAATGTTCACATTCAATTTCTGTATTTATTAAAACTGAGGAGAAATTATATAATAACCAGATCGTGTTCTGTGTCTACAAAAATTCACTAGGTCTTACAATGATGAATGTCTATCACTGGATTATTTATTAATTTGTAAAAAGATAAATATCTTCAACCAAACCTGGGTTCACACTGGGGATCGTATACATAGTAAGACACAGCCTCTGCCCACAGTCTCCTGGGGACACATGCAAGTAAATGGGAAATGCAGAAGGATAGTAGTTTAGGGGAAGGGGGATGGTTTCTGAAAGAAGTGCCATCCGAACTGAGGCCCAGAGGGGTGGTTATTACCCAGAAAAAGTCATAGGTGGTGGCAAACAGGTTCCAGAATGCTCAAAGACCAGGAGTGACTAGAACTTTCAGTGATATCAGGCAAAGGATAAGACTTGAGACTCAGGGAATGAGTTCAGGCCATGTTTTTTACTGTTTAAAACAATGCTTTACTGGCCAGCATTACCTTCATTCCAAAACCAGACAAAGACCCCACTAAAAAGAACAATATCCCTGATGAACATGGATGCAAAAATTCTCAACAAGATACTAGCAAATCAAATACAAGAGTACATTAAATGAATGATTCACCATGATCAAGTGGAATTTATTCCTGGACTAGAGGGGTGGTTCAATATTCACAAATCAATCAATGTGATATATCACATTAATAAAAGAAAGGATAAGAACCATATGAACCTCTCAATAGATGCAGAAAAAACATTTGACAAAATATAGAAGCTATTCTTGATAAAGACCTTCAACTAAGTAGGTACAGATGGAACATACCAAATCATAATAAAGGTCATATACGAAAGGCCCACAGCTAACATCATCTTCAATGGGGAACAACTAAGAGCTTTTTTCCTATGGTCAGGAATAAGACAGAGATATCCACTCACACCATTTCTATTTAACATAGTACTGGAATCCTAGCCTCAGCAATCAAACAATAAAAAGAAATAAAAGGCATCCAAATCGGCAAGGAAGAAGTCAAATTTTCACTATTTGCAGATGACATGATACTCTATATAGAAAACCCGAAGGACTCCAACAAAATATTGCCAGAATCAATGCATGAATTCAGCAAGGTCGCAGGATATAAAATCAACATATAGAAATCTGTTGCATTTCTATACACCGATAATGAAGGAGCAGAAAAAGAAATGAGGGAATCAATCCTGATTGCACCAAAACCATAAGATAGTTAGGAATAAACCTAACCAGAGAGGTAAAAGATCTCTACTCTGAAAACTAAAGAAATTGAAGACGACACAAAGAAATGGAGATCTATTGCTCATGGATTGGAAAAACATTGTTAAAATGTCTATACTTGCACTGCAGTCTACACATTCAGTGCAATCCCTAACAAAATACCAACAGCATTTTTCACAGAGCTAGAACAAACAATCCTAAAATTTATATGGAGCCACAAAAGACCCTGAATAACCAAAGCAATCCTGAAAAAGAAAAGCAAAACTGGAGGCATCATGATTCCAGACTTCAAGCTGTATTACAAAGCTGTAGTTATCAAGACAGTATGGTACTGGCACAAAAACAGACACATAGATCAATGGAACAGAATAGAAAACCCAGAAATGGACCCACAACTCATCTGTGACAAAGCAGGAAAGAATATCCAATGGAAAAAAGACAGTCTCTTCAACAAATGGTGTTGGGAAAACTGGACGATGACATGCAGAAGAATGAAACTTGACCGCTTTCTTACACCATACATGAAAATAAATCCAAAATGGATTAAAGACCTAAATGTGAGACAGAAAACCATCAAAATCCTAGAGGTGACAACAAGCAGCAACCTCTTTGACCTTGGCAGTAGCAACTTCTTACTAGATACATCGCTGGAGGCAAGGGAAACAAAAGCAAACATGAACTATTGGGACTTCACCAAGATAAAAAGATTCTGCACAGCAAGGAAACAATCAACAAAATTGTTGGGAATGGGAGATACTACCAAATGACATATCTGATAAAGGGCTAGTATCCAAAATCCAAAATTTATAAAGAACTTATCAATTCAACACCCTAAAAAACAAATAATCCATGAACAAATGGGCAGGAGACATGAATAGACATTTTTCCAAAGAAGACATCCAGATGGCTAACAGACACATGAAAAGATGCTCAACATCACTCATCGTCAGGGAAATACAAATCAAAACCATGATGAGATACTACCTCGCACCTGTCAGAATGGCTAAAATTAACAACAGGAAAAAACATGTTGGCAAGGATGCAGATAAAGGAGAACTCTTGTGTACTCTTGTTGGGAATAAAAAGTGGTACAGCCATTGTGGAAAACAACAATCCCACTTCTTGGTATACCTGAAGGAAATGAAATCACTCCCATGTTCAGTGCAGCCCTATTCACAATAGCCAAGACATGGAAACAACGTAAGTACCTGTCAATAAATGAATGGATAAAGAAAATGCGTAAGTATATACACATATATATGATGGAACATTTTCCAGCCATAATAAAGAAGAAAATCTTGCCATGGAGAACATGGATAAAACTTGAAGACATTCATGCTAAGTGAAAAAAGTCAGAGAAAGACAAATACTGTATGAATTCAGTTAAACGTGTAATCTAAAAAAGCTGACCTCACAGAAACAGTAGAATGGTGGTTGCCAGGGGCTGGGAAATGGAGGAAATGGGGAGATGAGGGTCAAAGGGTACAACTTCTTTTTATAAAATGAATACGTTTGGGGGATCTAATGTACAGCATGGTGACCATAGTTAACAATACTGTATTTTATACATGAAAGTTGATCAGAGAGTAAATCTTAAATGATCTCATCACACACACACACACACACACACACACACACACAAAATAACTATAACCTTATCATTGTAATCATTTCACAATATATATGTATTTTGAGTCATCACATTGCACACCTTAAATTTACACAATGTTATATGTCAATTATATGTCAATAACGCTGAGGGAAAAAAGAAATCAGAATGCGGTTACTCTTGGGAGCAAATGGTCGCTGGAAAGAAACCCAAGAGGGACTTTTGAGGAGCGAGTAATGCTCAGTTTCTGATCATGTTGTGGATACACAGGTGTGTGGAGTTTGTGAATGCTCATCAAGGCGTATACTTACAATATGTGCACTCTGCGGCCTGTATATTATACTTAAATAAAAACTTAAGTTGAAGAATATATAGTGCTCTTTTATCTGTAAATTGTAAAATACTTTTCTCACTCTTCTCTCTTTCCTGTGCTCTTCTCTTTCGTTATTGAATTTTTAACTCATGGCCTTAAGTCTGTATCTCGTGACAGTGGGTCACCAGCCTGTTTTAAATTGATGTTCCCATGTCAGCTGATATGAGTGGCTGGAAATGACCAGCTGTAGTTGCTGACTGGGTCCCACACTAATGCCTAGACTGGCCTGGCAATATCACATGGTCCTATCATTGCGATCTCCGGCATGTACACCTGACACAGAATACCAGGTGTAGGTTAATGAAAAACATGGAAAAGAAGGGGAAAGCTTAATACTGTCAAGGCTTGTTAACAACAAAATATAATTATATACTTTATATTTTCAGCAGAAAACTCAAGAGGGTTAGCCTGCACATTGTTATAAATGTAACATTCCTGCCAAATCAGATTCATAAAATAATGATTTAAGATGTTAATCTATTTTTATGAATTGTTGTCATAATTGAACTGGAGAAAGCAAAGCACTGGTTTATGACTACAAATTTTCCTTATTCATCTAGCACATAATAGCTCAATCTAGTTTCCTGAATTACACTCTTCGTCAAAAATCCCAAGTCTGTTTTCCCCTGAGTAGCTAATAGTTCATAGATTCATAGAAAAATAGAGCCAGAAAAGTCATGTGGAAAGTACTCTGTCGTATAATGAATGGTGCCTTAGAATCTTACAAATATCTTTGCACATCAAAAAGATCTGACCGTATTTACTTGCCATAGGTGAAAGTTTATTAATTTGGAAACTCCTATAAATATAACGACTTGGTTTTAGAAGCCCAGAATAGTCTCAACATGCCAATAGATAATATTGTACTGCCCAAGCAAGAAAACCGTCAATTAATTCATCTGAAGCCAGAAAGGGATTTTAGCAGTATGTGATTTCAATCTGTTCTGCCTGGGAAGCTTGGAAACGGGCTAGGCTTTGCCATTCCCAGCAACATCTAAAATCAACTACTGCTCCCCGAAGTCACACTGATTCATAGGAGAGACAGCACCTCTTGTTATGCCTCAACACCAGGGACAATATAACTGTGGCTTATAATACATTTTCTTTTAGAAACTTTATTATAAAACACTTGTTCAAGGAATTCACATATATACAGTCTATCTATAATGTTATCTTATGTACCAAGTTATCTTTATTCATTTTTAGTGCAAAATATAACCCAGAAGGAAAAAAATCTATATATATGTATATATATATATGTATATGTATATATATGTATATATGTATCTATATATATGTATATAGATACATATATACATATTGGGGTTTAATAATCTTATGACCCAAAAGAATCATGTCAATATTGAATCTGCAACTTAAATTTCTTTCTCCTATAACCAGTGAGGAGAACTTCAGGTTTTCTAGGCAAATTAAAATAACTGATTTTTTTTAATTTTTTTAAACATTTATTTATTATTGAGAGACAGAGAGACAGAGCATGAGCAGGGGAGGGGCCGAGAGACAGGGAAACACAGAATCCAAAGCAGGCTCCAGGCTCTGAGCTGTCAGCACAGAGCCCAATGCGGGGCTTGAACTCACGGAGTGTGAGATCATGACCTGAGCCGAGGTCAGACGCTTAACCGATGGAGCCACCCAGGCTCCCCAAAGAACTGAT
Source organism: Panthera onca (assembly GCF_046562875.1). Classification (NCBI taxonomy): domain Eukaryota; kingdom Metazoa; phylum Chordata; class Mammalia; order Carnivora; family Felidae; genus Panthera; species Panthera onca. The sequence continues at coordinate 53,176,166 of NC_138344.1, forward strand.
TTTTTTTTAATTAGATCCAAAGACTAGTTTTTGTTTAAGCCTTAGAAGACACTTCCAATGTAACTTAGTTGAACCTAAAAATATTCAAAACCACAACACAGATTTCTTAATTACCAAGAAAAGTTCTTAATTAAACAAATGTTTACTGAGCACCTATATGATACAAATGGGAATCCGATTTACAGATTCTGGGTGCTTCCTACTCCACTATCTTTCCAGAATCCTATCTGGATTGGGTTTAAATCCCAATCTGCTCCATATCTTGTGGGATATTTCATATGAATAACTTGACCTCTATACTTCCTTGTCTACATAATGAAAGTAATAAATTGCCTCAAATTAATTACATTATATAATGTATGCAAAAAAAAAACCTCAGGTGTAAATGTGAGCTTTCAAATAATAATAGTTTATAAGACATTATTATTAAACTTTGCAATGAGAAAGAATGAAATATGGTCCTTTGTAGCAACATGGATGGAACTGGAGAGTGTTATGCTAAGTGAAACAAGCCATACAGAGAAAGACAGATACCATATGTTTTCACTCTTAATGTGGATCCTGAGCAACTTAACAGAAACCCATGGGGGAGGGGAAGGGAAAAAAAAAAAAGGAGGTTAGAGTGGGAGAGAGCCAAAGCATAAAAGACTCTTAAAAACTGAGAACAAACTGAGGGTTGATGGGCGGGGGGGGTGAGAGGGAGAGGAGGGTGGGTGATGGGTATTGAGGAGGGCACCTTTTGGGATGAGCACTGGGTGTTGTATGGAAACCAATTAGACAATAAACTTCATATATTGAAAAAAAATAAACTTTGCATGGTGTTGCATTCAAGAAGTTTCCTTGTTGAGAGTTTACAGAGATTTCCTAAGAGAAGTGACCAGAGCTTGAAATTTTGTTCTACCACCTTGGGTCACATGCTGCTCCATAGCTGTGGGCTTTATGAAATTCTTTCTCCTAATATTTCCATCTACTGAATACTCTTCTGCCCTAAGAAGCCAAGTTAATATTTAAATTCACCTCTCATGTAGGAAGTGGCAACTATGTTTGACTGATTGACATAAGTCCAATGGGGAGAAATTCTGTCAATAACAGTAATAAATATATGTGAACAGGTGAACAGAATATCTAGTGATGAAACTATAGCTGATGGCTCACCTATCTACTCCCAGTTCCCTCTTTTAAACTAGGAAGAATTCAAGTGACATATTCTCCTCAAGGAGAAATGCCTCATAAACAGGTATTAGAGAAGGAAAGCATGTAACCAAAGCCAGGTAGTTTCTACAGAAAAGGAATACCAGGAAACTCTAAGCAGCTTTTTAATCTGTGGACAAAATAATTACTGAGACCGAGGTGGTAATCATTACTCCCACTGAAAGAGTGATAACCCTACAATCAATTCAAAATGATTTAAAGACTTGGGCTACCTGGGTAGCTCAAGAATTGAGTGTTCAACTCTTGATTTCGGCTCAGGTCATGATCCCAGGGTCACAGGATTGAGTCCCATGTTGGGCTCCGTGCTGAGCATGGAGCCTGCTTAAGATTTTCTCTTTCTCTTTCTCTCTCTCTCTCTCTCTCTCTCCCCTCTCTCCCTCTCCCCTACTCACTCCCTCTCTCTGTCAAATAAGTAAAATGAAAGATTTTTAAGAAAGGCTTAAACATAAGATCCTAAACTATAAAACTCTTAGAGGAAAACATAAGTTCCAACAACCTACAACATTCTATCTGTTATCATTGGAAAAAAATTCCATTAACTAAGTATATTTAGAAATCAAAATGATCTGTAATCTAATGATACTTGTTTTCTGTAATTGGATTTTTATACATAGTTTTATTTATGGAAGAAAAATAATGACTGAAACTTACCCTGGTACTCTTTAAACATTTTTTAAAAATATTTATTTATTTTGGGGAGACAGAGAGACAGAGTGCAAGCAGGGGAGGGGCAGAGAGAGAGGGAGACACAGAACCTGAAGCAGGCTCGAGGCTCTGCACTGTCAGCACAGAGTCCAATGTGGGGCTTAAACTCATGAACCGTGAGATCATGACCTGGGCTGAAGTTGGATGCCTAACCTACTGAGCCACCCAGGCACCCCTATCTTGGTACTCTTTATCATACATAAGACTTGCAGGGAGATTCATGTGTTACAGAAGTATATGCCAAATAACTTTTAACAGCCTTTCCAGTAGTCATCACACAAGAATCTTTTAATCTTCCATTAACTCTCCCAGTTTTCTTCACTTTATCCCGCATAGGGACTTTGACCCAGAAGACACCATTCTGGCAGAAGAATTATGATTTGTCATAAGTGCTGATACTTTGGGCAACAGCAATAACATAGCTTCTATTTTTCTTTTCTTTCTTCTTCTCTCCCTTTCCTCCTTCTACTTAAAAAAATTTTTTTTCAGAGTTAATTTTACTCACACTACAAATCATGTAATTTTTACAACGATCATGTGAGGCAGGCAGTACAGGTATTACTGTCCACATTTCTCAGCTGAGAAAACTAAAGCAGGCAAAGAGAGACTGCACAAAGAACTAGCCTATAACACAGTTTCTTTGGCTGCAAGCACAAAATATTCTCCAATTGAAAAGGAAAAGTGGGCATAAACATAGACAGGAAAACCAGAGATCTTTAGACAGCCTCAGGAGCCATGCTGGAGATTCACTAGGCAAAGTGCCACTATGGGCAGGAGGGAATATTTAGAGATGAAGTCATCTAGTCCATCATAGCCATTTTACTAAAGAGGAAACTCACTTGCCCTCAGCAGCTAGAAAGTGTAAAAAGAGTTAAGGATTGACGGGCAGGAGACCTGTATTCTGGCCTCATTGTGCTACTAAGCTTAGACCAACCTACCTAGCCATCAACCTACAGACATTTGACATCGATGTTCCACAAGTATTTCAAAACATGTCCAAACTATTTATCTCCCCTCCACCCCCACCGAACTCCCATGGCAATCATCTCAATAAATGGCCCAGGACAGGATCCTAGTAATCTTCCCTCTCCTTCATCTTCCATGTCGTCTCAGTTACCAAATTCTGCTACAAATCTTTCTGATCCACCTCCTTCTCCCCATTTCCAGGCCCTCACTATCCCTGGCCTGGGTTAGGTTACACAGCTGTCCAGCAGGTTTCCTGGATCCTACTCTTGCCCTGTTTCAATCCAACTGCCACTCTGCCTGCCATCACAGAGAGCTTTCTACACCAGAAGTTGTCACTGCTCTAATTATTATTAATCTGTTTTCCAACAACTGGATGAAGCCTAAAGTCCCAAGCAGGACGTCCCAATCTGTTTGTGATTTGGCCTCTGCCCCCTCCTCTCACTTCATCTTTCACCACTCATAACTTCAGCCAAGCCCAAGTTTTGCAGTTCCTCCAATGTCACCTTTGGCTTTGACACTAATGGTTCACTCTTCCTGGAAGTCTCCCCCTTTCCCTGCCCATTGCCTGGCTAAAATTAACTCACCCTTCTAGACTCAGCTTAGGTTGGAACTTTTCCTGGCATCCCTTTTATGTGTTCCTTTGATACTCCCAAGGCATCTTGTGCAGACAAAAGAGTCACTATTCACCCTGAACTATGTTTGCTCACACATCTGTGTCCCTTGCTAAACTCAGCAGTGGAATGGCAGGGACAGCATCCTATTCAGTGCTCAGTATTAACTATTCATCCAACAAATATTTGAGGACCTACTTTATACCTGATATTATAGGTACAAGGGATATGGCAGTTAACAAAGCAAAGACACTCCTTGTTAGTAAGTGGGAGGTGACATCATAAATGGACACATAAATAAGAATATGAGTGAAAAGTGCTCTGCAGACAATTAAAGTAAGCCATGTGGTATAAAAGTGACCGGATGGCTACATTAGATGGGGTATGTCAGGAAGTTTCCTCTGGGGAAGTGACATTTAAACTGATAACTGAACGCCAGCAAACCGGTATTGAGAAGAGTACGAAAGATGAAAGAAAAAGTGGCCCATGTGGATGTAAAGCAAGCGTGGGAAAGTAGTGAAGATGGAGTCAGAGAAGACAGGAACCATATTATGTACACTTTGTAGGACAGAATAGAGTTTCGATGTTGTTCCAAGCGTGATGGGGAGTGACATGATCTGATTTACATCTAGGACTGCTATGTTTACACTGCCCAGTGTGTCAACAGACCAGTTTGGAGGAGAGAAAGGTCGGTGGCCTGGATACGGAGGTCGCAGCGGTTTTGGAGACAGTGGACGGACTGGGGATGTAAGTGTGAGTGACAGGGACCTGCAGGTAAGCAGATGCCTTAAGGCTCAGCGCACGTAGATTTTTGGCCCTGGCAGCCGCGTCGGTACTGGGGTATAGAGCAGGCGCACGGCGACTCCTACGAGGAAGAGGGTATCGAAAAAGTTGCTTCGGTGTCCCCCTCCACACCCCCCCGCCCCTTCCCCGGACTCTGGAGAGAGTTCAGGTCAGGCAGCTGGAAAGAGACACGCCCAGACCCACAGTAGGCTGCCTGCCATCACCGGGACGGCAGAGCGCGGAGACCGCCCGACTGGCGGCGCGCGCGGACCCGAACTCCACGTGCCCCGCGCGGGGGTTTCCGCGTCCTCTGGGCGGGGCCGGAAGAGGAAGTCGGCGCTGCAATAGCGGCCCCAGCAGCAGCGGCGGCCCCTGCCCAGCCAGCCCCGCCGCCCGCGCCCGTCCGTGCCGGCCCCAGAGGCAGCGCCGTGGCGGGACCCGGAGACTGTACCAGCCGAGAAGCGCCGCGCCGCCGGGCGCCCAGCAGTCCGATGGGGCCGCAGCGGCCGCTGCCCCTGGCCGCGACCGCCCTGCTCTGGGGCTTCCTGCTCCCGCTGGTAAGGGGGACGGCCGGGCGCTCGGGCCTCCCCGGGGCGGGGCCGGGTCTCCCTGCCCCTTCTCCTCCCCACCCCCGGGCCGCTACCCGGCGTCTCCAGTGCGTGCGCCCTAGCGGCCTGCCCCCCTTCCTATTTCTCTCTTTCCTTCCAGCCGCCCCTTCTTCAGCCTCGTTTCTCCTGCCTTCCTACCCCACCCCCATTCCCGTCCTTCGAAATCTTCGAAATACCCACCCCAAGAAAGCTCTCTGTGGAACCCCTCCTGCTACTTTGACCTTCGGGGTTGTCTGTAGTTTTTCTCTGTTCCGGGCATTTTAAATTGACCTCTTGAGTTTTATCGTGTAGCCCGTCTTACAGCATCTTGCTCTTTTTTACCCTCTGGAAGAAGAAAAACATTATACCCCGGGGTGTTCAGCGGTTCAAAGACTGCACTTTAGTTTAATTGCTCGAATACAGATGATTTTTTTTTTTTTTTTTTTTTTTTTTTTTTGGTCTTCCTCCTCTTGTAGTTCCTGCTACGCCTCATTTGATTCCTGGGTGGGTGGACGGGGTGTTTGGTGTTTGGTGTTTCAGTTTTTATATTTCTTGGAAATTTGACTTAGGGATTTTCAGGTTGGAAACTTCTGGGAGCTTTATCGACACAGAATTGGTATAGTGTGTGCCTGTCTAGTTCTTTCCATTAGAATATGTAACTTCTCTGATACAGTGTATTTTGCATCCTCTGCTGTTTAAAGAATTACTATTAGTGAATATATTTAATACAAAAGTATCTTTAACATTTATTAAAAAACCAAAATCAGAACGTAAAATAGTTAAGTGCCTTTGGTGTATTCATAACTTTGCTAGGCAACATGAGGAACATGGAAGATAATGTATCTAAAAATTGTCTTTGTGAGGTGGAGGGGAAGTGTAATATAAAAAGAACAATAAAGTGGCGGTGTTAGTCTGAAGCTTTGAGGTGTAGTTTGCCATGTATGGTATGTCTAAAAGATAACAATTCAGGTAGTATGTAAATACACATAAAACTATAACCTAGATATACAACTTGTCTGCGTGTTTTTGCACTCTTGCAAATTTTCATTTGAGCCACTTCAGCTAATTTTAGGAATATACCTTATATATCACATTCCCACTAATCTTTTGTCAACACTATAATTAATTTAAGAATATATCAATTGCTTATAACTCACATTGAAGTTCTTATCAAAAGCCCCTGAGCCCTCTCACTAAAAGATGACAGCAGAATTTTTGTGTAATTTCAAGGGCTTAACAAATCTAAAGGTCGTCCCTATTCTAAATTGTAGCTAGCCTACAATTTTTTCAGGGCTGTTGTGGGACGCGGCAACTGTCTTTTCCTCCGCAGATATTTAATGTGCATCTATTATATGCCAGGCTCTGTGCCAGTGACTGCGAATATACTGACAAAATCTTTTTTTTTTTCATTTTAGAATGTTTATGTAAGATAATTAGAGCTTAAAGAATTTTTACAAGGCTATATTAGGAAACTTAAAAAAAATGTAAGTAATGTTGCAGTGAAAATTTATCATAAACCAGGACTTGGTATATTTCTTTTCTTCCAGGATTTTGTATCTATGTGGGGAGGACAAGGGAAAGAATTATAGGAGGAAGAAGCAGAGGATAAAGATATGCTAGATATGCAGGCAATAATTTGTAGGAATAAAAATAATTTGGACTTCCATAATCTAATCATCATAATCTCCTCTCCCTGCTCACCCCCAAACAGCAAAATGAGCAAAAAGGCATCCTTTGTTGTATTATTTTGTACATCTATTTTTATTTCCTGTTTCTAGTTTTTTTTTAAATGTTTTTATTTATTTTTGAGACAGAGAGAGGCAGAGCATGAGCAGGGGAGGGGCAGAGAGAGGGGGAGACACAGAATCCGAAGCAGGCTCTAGGCTCTGATCTGTCAGCACAGAGCCCGATGCGGGGCTTGAACTCAGGGAGTGTGAGATCATGACCTGAGCTGAAGTCAGACACTCAACCCACTGAGCCACCCAGGCGCCCCTCCTGTTTCTATTTATTTATTTTTATTGTATTTTTACAGCAGGATCAGTCCTTGAAACATGGAGAGAAGCACTCATAACCGCAGAAACAAAACTGATCCTTCACCAAAGATAGTTTTTTTTTTTTAATGTAATTAATTTCTTTATTATTTTACATCCAAGTTAGTTAGCATATAGTGCAATAATCTCAGGAGTAGATTTCAGTGATTCGTCCCCTATGTATAACACCCAGTGCTCATCCCAACAAGTGTCTTCCTTAATGTCCCTTACCCTTTGGGTCCCTACCCCTACCCCTCCAACAACCCTCAGTTTGTTCTTTGTATTTAAGAGTCTATTATGTTTGTCCCCCTCCTTGTTTTTATATTATTTTTGCTTCCCTTCCTTTATGTTCATCTGTTTTGTATCTTAAATTCCTCATATGTGTGAAGTCATATGATATTTGTCTTTCTCTGACTAATTTCACCTAGCATGATACCCTCTAGTTTCATCCACATAGTTGCAAGCGGCAAGATTTCATTCTTTTTGATTGCTGAGTAATACTCCAGTGTGTGTGTGTGTCTATGTATGTGTGTATATCTGTCAATGGACATTTGGGCTCTTTCCATGCTTTGGCTATTGTCAATAGCATTGCTATAAAAATTGGGATGCATGTGCCCCCTGTGTGGCCGAGGTCAAAAAGGTTTTTGCCTGCTTTCTCCTCTAGGACTTTGATGGCTTCCTGGCTTACCTCTAGGTCTTTCATCCATTTTGAGTTTATTTTTGTGTATGGTGTAAGAAAATGGTCCAGGTTCATTTTTCTGCATGTTGCTGTCCAATTTTCCCAACACCATTTGCTGAAGAGACTGTCTTTATTCCATTGGATATTCGTTCTGCTTTGTCAAAGATTAGTTGGCCATACATTTGTGGGTCCATTTCTGGGTTCTCTAGTCTGTTCCGTTGATCTGTGTGTCTGTTTTTGTGCCAGCACCATGCTGTCTTTTTTTTTTTTTTTTTAATGTTTATTTATTTTTGAGACAGAGAGAGACAGAGCATGAACGGGGGAGGGTCAGAGAGAGGGAGACACAGAATCTGAAACAGGCTCCAGGCTCTGAGCTGTCAGCACAGAGCCCGACGTGGGGCTCGAACTCACAGACCGCGAGATCATGACCTGAGCCGAAGTCGGCCGCTTAACCAACTGAGCCACCCAGGCACCCCAGCACCATGCTGTCTTGATGATTACAGCTTTGTAATCATCTTGAAGTAGGGACTGTGATGCCTCCAGCTTTGGTTTTCTTTTTTGGATGGCTTCGGCTATTCGGGATGTTTTGCTGGTACCATACAAATTTTAGGATCATTTGTTCTAGCTCTGTAAAGAATGCTGGTGTTACTTTGATAGAGATTGCTTTGAATATATAGATTGCTTTGGGTAGTATCGACATTTTAACAATATTTGTTCTTCCAATCCAGGAGCATGGAATATTTTTCCATTTTTTTGTGTGTCTTCTTCAATTTCATTCATAAGCTTTCTGTAGTTTTCAGTGTTGAGATTTTTCATCTCTTTGGTTAGGTTTATTCCTAGGTATTTTATGGTTTTTGGTGCTGTTGTAAATGGGATTGATTCTCCTGATTTCTCTTTCTGTTGCTTCATTATTGGGGGATAGGAATGCAACCGATTTCTGTGCATTGATTTTATAGCCTGCGACTTTCTGAATTCATGGATCAGTTCTAGCAGTTTTTTGGTGAAATCTTTCGGGTTTTCCAAATAGAGTATTATGTCATCTGTGAAGAGTGAAAGTTTTGACTTCCTCCTTGTCGATTTGGATGCCTTTTATTCCTTTGTGTTGTCTGACTGCTGAGGCTAGGACTTTAGATACTATGTTGAGTAACAGTGGTGAGAGTGGACATCCCTGTCTTGTTCCTGACCTTAGGGGGAAAGCTCTCAGTTTTTCCTCATTGAGGATGATGTTAGCGGTGGGTCTTTCATATTTGGCTTTTATGATCTCGAGGTATGATCCTTCTTCCCCTACTTTCTTGAGTGTTTTTATCAAGAAAGGATGCTCTATTTTGTCAAATGCTTTCTCTGCATCTGTTGAGAGGATCATGTGGTTCTTGTCCTTTTATTGGTGTGATATATCACATTGATTGTTTTCTGGATGTTAAACCAGCCCTGCATCCTTGGTATAAATCCCACTTGGTCGTGGTGAATAATTCTTTTAATATATTGTTGGATCCGGTTGGCTAGTATCTCCTTGAGGATTTTTGCATCCATTGGTGAGATCTTTTTGATATGTAAAGCCTTTTTCAGTGGATTTGTTTTCTTCTTGACCCTTTCTTCCTTTAATTTCCTGAAACAATCTCTTTCCTTTTCTGAGGAACTCAAATCTGGTATACTTTTCCACAGCAGGAGCACTCTCTCTCCTTTCTGCTTACTTACTGGATACCTAGTTCCTTTCCTCCAACACTGTCTGAAGTCTTACAGATTTTTTTTCTTCTTACCATTTTCTCCCTGAAGCCCTAGTTTATTACTCTTCCTTAATCTTACAGCTCTAGGTGGCCTCTCTGAGTTCATTTGAATTAGTGATGCCAGTTTAATTATTTCATTTCTCTTTTCTGGGCTCTTGCAGCTGGCACTGCTACCAACTTTCCCTTTAGTTATGTAAGAACAGGGCCACTATCCTCATCCACAAGCAGCACAAAATAGCAGCACATAATCTCCAGAATCCACTGCCGCATCCTTGTAGAAAACACAGAGGATTTAGTATTGGAAAGGCCTTTCGCCATCATGTAGCCTACCCTCCTCATCTTGTCCTCTTTACATCTTTGTGACCTCACTGTGTATGTGAAACTCAGGCTTCAGTACATCTGATGTTTTGGTGATTTCTAAACCCTTAAACCTGTTAAGTCTAGAAATGAAGAGTGTGTGGTAGATAGTTAGTTCTCTCTTGGCCTTGCCATGATTCTGTTTCGCAGTCATGCTTCCCCAGCCCAAGCCCCATCCCTAGCCACAACTATTAGGCCTTTTTTTCACAGTGTTTGGACTCAGTCACAGAGTTATGTTTCAAAGAAAATCAGAAAAGTTTAGCCTGGATCTGTTTTCTAAAATTGCTTCAGAGTTCTCTGAAGAATCCTGAATCCTTTCCATGTTTTTACAAAAGTTCTGTTCATTTTTTCATTACTTCAAAGAATTTGAAGTATTACATAGCTACATCTTGAACCTATTACAGTGAAGTGATAATCAGGATCCCCAGCAGAGAAATCTCTTGCTGAAATCTGCATTCCTTTGGTATACTACACCAAGTCAAAGAATCTTCTTTAATTCTTTCTTTTCTGCCCTCTTCTCTCATGCTCCTGAGGAAAGGAAGTATGTTCTGCTACCCAAGTTATCAGAGACATGCTGAGCTGTTATGTTGTAGACTGAATTGTATCCCTTCTCCACCACTCCCAAAACATATGTTGAAGCCGTGACCCCCCAGTGTGATGGTATTTGGAAATGGGCCTCTGGGAGATAAGTAGGTTTAGATGAAGTCAGAGGGTAGATCCCTTGTGAAGGATTGGTGCCTTGTAAGTAAAAGACAACCGAGAGCTTGTTCTCTCTCTCCCCTAATACTCACCCCCCAACACACACACACACCATGTGATGACACAGCAAAAAAGTGTCTGTCTACAAGCCAAAAAGAAAGCTCTTACCAGAAAGCACCTTTACCTTGGACTTCTAGTATCTAGAACTGTGAGAAAAATAAATTTCTGTTCAAGGTACCAACTCTGGTATTTTGTTATAGCAGCCCAAGCTAAGACAGATTTGGGTACCCGGAGTGGGGTACTTCACTAATACCTAAACCTGTGTCAGCAGCTTTGTAACAGGGTAGAGGCTAGAAGAGGTTTGAGATGCTTGCCAGAAATAGGACAATTTGGTAGAGTCTCAAAAATGAGGAATGTGGTGTTAGAAACTGGAGGAAATGCAATCCTTGTTATAAAATGGCAAAGAACTTTGAACTGTGTTGTGGTGTTTTGTAGAAGGAAGAATTGTGAGCAGTGCAGTTAGATATTTAGCTGAGGAGATTTCTAATCAAAGTGTTAATGGAGCAGTGTAATTCCTCCTGACTGCTTATAGTAAAATGCAAATGGAGAGAGAAGAATTAAAGAAGGAATTGTTAAGGAAAAAATAACTAGAATTTGAAGATTTGGAAAATTTCTCAGCCCATCCATATTGCAAAAAATGAAGCTTGTTCTGCAAAGAATACTGTGTGGCTAGAAAACCATCTGATAAAGAGTTTCAGGATTTTTGAGCAAACATACTGCCAGTTTGAACTAAATACAGACTTTGGACAAAATGAAGAAAGGCTGTTGGACTTCTTGGATTTGACAAAATGGGATGATGGAGCTCTGTGGTTGTGAACGTGGATTGTTCTTCAAGAAGGAGAAATGACCCCAAAGGCAATTCAGATACCATCAGGCCACTGCCTCAGTCTCAACAGCCCTTATGGCTTCTTTTGGAAGCCTTGAGGACCAGACTCCACAGGGCCATGGAGGTGATGCTGCCACCCCAGTGGGCCTGTAAGGTGGGACATTGAGCCAGAAAGGATTATTCGTGAGCCTTAAAACCTAATGGAATTTGTCTTGCTAGGTTTTGGACTTGCTTGAGTCTTGTCACTACTTTCTTCCTTCTGATTTCTCCCTTTTGGAATGCTAATGTCTACATTATGTTTTAGAAGCATATAACTTGGGGTGCCTGGGTGGCTCAGTCAGTTGAGCGACTGACTTCGGCTCAGGTCATGATCTCACGGTTTGTGAGTTCGAGCCCCACGTCAGGCTCTGTGCTGACAGCTCAGAGTCTGGAGCCTGCTTCAGATTCTGTGTGTGCCTCTCTCTCTTTGCCCCTCCCCCACTCATGCTCTCTCTCTGTCTCAGAAATAAGTAAACATTAAAAAAAGAAAAAAAAAAAGAAGCATATAACTTGTCTGGTTCCATAGCTGGAGAGGAATGTTGCCTTAGAATGAACTGTATCTTAATTTTCACCCATATTTGACTTAAATGATATTAGATGAAACTTCGGACTATAGAGTTGATGCTGGACTGAGTTAAGACTTTGGGGGCTGTTGGGATGAAATGAGTATTTTTTTGCCTGTAAGAAGGAAATGAATTTGGGGGCCCTGAGGCAAAATGCTGTGGACTGGATTTTGTGCCCCAGATTCTTATGTTGAAGCCCTGACCCCCCAGTGTGATGGTATTTGGAGATGGGGCCTTTGGGGGATAATTAAGTTTAGATGCAGTATCAGTGTGGGGCCCTTATGATGGGATTGTTGCCTTGCTCTCTTTCCCAGCCATGTAAAGACACAGTGAGAAGGCAGCCATCTACAAGCTAGGAAATGAGCCCTTACCAGAAATCAGCTATGCTGGCACCTTAATCTTGAACTTCTAGGTTCCAGACCGTGAGAAAATAAATTTCTGTTATTTAAGCCACCCAGTCTGTGGTATTTTGTTATGGTAGCCCGATATTAGCCCGATATTAGACATTTTCTTTTAGATTCTTCACAACTTTTTTTTTTGCCTTCTTTCCTCTGAGCTATCTCTGAGGATTCTGCATCCCACTCTTTACTTTCTAAGTCACTGATGGCTGTGAAAATGTAACATCTACACATGCATCTCCTCTCAAAATAATCCTGAGAAGGTTCAAGAAGGTATGACTTGTCCTAGTTCATACAGAAAGGCCTGAAAAAGACAAGTAGAACCCAGGATTTCTAGACATTCCTTGATATTTTTCCACTAAGTTGGTCATTAATGTTTTCTTGTAAATCAAAAATACATCAGAAGACTAATCAGATAAATTTGTAAATTTATTCATAAGAAAGGGCTTAAAGATAGAAGTCATATTTATTATATATTTGATCGCCTTTTTGATTAAAAATCACCTGAGATTGGGTCTGTTTACAAAACTCTAGACCATAAAGTCTCCAGGTACAGACCCTTATCCCCAGATACTAAAGTTTTGTTAAAAATTTTTGTTTTTAGGTCAGAATTTGCCAAATGTTACTATGCACTATGGCCTTAGATCAACTTTTTATGCACTTATATTACCTGCCTGGCCTTGTAGTTACTTGAATTTGTGAATTCTAGTGTAAATCATAAATTCTGTAACAGTTGAGTTATATCACTAGGTACTAAGATTACTTAGGGAAAACCAAGCAGAAGGATAGATCTAGGTAACAAGTAAAATATAATCCCCATGAAGGAGAAACTCTACTGGACTCATTCTCTGCTGTCTCCCCTAGCATCTCATAGACTGCAAAGTATCAAATAAATGAATGTCTCCCATACCTAATACCTCTTCCCCTAAACATTACATATCCCCAGATTCTCTGAGTGCAAGGAATGATGCTGGCTCTACTTTTACCATGGCCCATAGACTCCTCTGAGTTCCTGTGAATACCTATTTAATGTCCTAGCACCCACTGGGCCACTAAATAAGTAGTTAAGATTACGCTTAATCTTTATGGGTATGGGTCTAGTCACTTCCAGTGTATCATTTCCTTAAACTTTGAATCCTGGAAGTAGGAATGGAAACAATGTAGGTTGTTGATTATATAACTTAACAGGAAGAAAACAGGCATAGAAAATATATAATAGTGAATGATTAGAAAGTTATTTAGGCCTAACTTCGGAGTGTGTCACTCAAGACACACAACCTCAACTCTATCTTTCCTGTAGAGACCCCTTTCAGCTCTTTTATTGTATTGCTATTAACTATGTAACTGTGTAAAGAGAAAGATGTTTATAAAGAAAGGGATACCCGCTACATTGCAGTGATTTAAGGGTGATAGGTGACTGTTGCTCCTATTGCATTTACCGTTCAGTGATTACATAATTGCAACTTTATATCTTCTGGTTTAGGAATGTAGCTTTTTTTTTTTAATTACTCATTTTCATTATAGATAAATTCTATTTATTAACAAAATTTGCTCCCAAGCCCCAGTTCTTGTATTTGGTGTCTAAAAATACAGAAATAATTTAATTTGTAGATTTTATGTAGGAAGATTGCCAGGGGGTTAATTGGAGAGAGAATTACAGTTACATTCACACACTGACCCTTGAAACTGAAGGGTTGCATATATCTAATGGATAACAATACAAATAACATGAGCCTGGTTTAATTGACAGATGTAGAAAGGGATGGGGAAGCTGGGACCCAGTGATGCATATACTGAAGAGTTTTGAAGGAACTCTTGGGTGAGATGGGGGAACTACTGGCCAAAATATGAACATTGGCTATAACAGCAGACTGCAGGTACAGTGTGACTCACCTCTTGAGAAAATTCCTAGGAGGATCTCAGTAATGTCTGGAAGACTTGTGAGTTTCACTGCTATTCATGATGAAGTATATACCCATGTACTCTGTGGACCAGTATCAGAGCATCACCTGGAAGCTTGTTCAAAATGCATGATTACAAGCTCCACCTAAAAGCTGTTGGATCAGAATCTGCATTTTAATAAGAACATTCAAGTTTAAGGGGTGCCTGGGTGGCTCAGTCAGTTAAGAGTCCAACTTCTATTCAGGTCATGATCTCACAGCTCTAGATTTTGAGCTCTGTGTTGGGCTCTGTGCTGACAGCTCAGAGCCTGGAGCCGACTTGAGATGGATTCTGTGTCCCCGTCTTTCTCTGCCTCTGCCCTTCTCATGCTCTCTGTCTTTCTCTCTCTCAAAAATAAATAAACATTAAAAAATTTTTTTTAAAAAGTCAGTTGGTTGAGCGGCTGACTTCAGCTCAGGTCATGATCTCACAGTTTGTGAGTTTGAGCCCCGTGATGGGCTCTGTGCTGACAGCTCAGAGCCTGGAGCCTGCTTCAGATTCTGTGTCTCCCTTTCTCTCTGCCCCTTCCCCACTCATGCTGTTTCTCTCTCAAAAATAAGTAAACATTAAAAAAAAAGTTTTCAAAAAAAGAATATTAAAGTTCAAGAAGCACTGATCTATAATAAAGGGAAAGAAATTGCTGCACAGAATACTGAGCATAATCTCCAGGAAAAAAGAACCATGCTTGACAAGTATGTTGAGGCTTTTTAAGGGAATTAAATATACACATGGGAAAAGATTAACATTGTATTATTCAGAGCTATACTTGGTCAGGCGACAATGGGCCAAGGTACAGAGCTCTGGCAGACCCAAAGAATGACATGTATATAGGGTAGGTGGTAGTATGTTAGATAAATTTTTAGCTAGAATTGTTCTTTTCCAAAGGCATATGTAAAGACTTAAGTTTCGAAAATAGATTCAATGCTAGAAGATATCTTTTGAAGAAGAAAGAAAGGTGGAAGACATAAAACCTGGGAACCAGGGTCGAAGAAGAATCCTTGAACTGCGCTATTAGCTTGGACAGGAGTAGAGCAGGCCTGTTCTCAGTAGGTTAATACTGGGCTGGTGAGTCAGCATCAGGAGGCTGTTGGAACAGAGGCTAGGAATTCAAATGCCCATGGTTGGAACTACCTAGAGACTAGAATGTAAAGCATGGATGTACTCCCAAGAGACAGGGACATGAAGGTCAGTGCGAGACTGACTTGCTGTAAGTATACTGATGAAATAAAAGCTCCTATACATATCCCTTTGTTTAAGGTCTGATTGGTCTCAGAAAATGGGGATCTAATACATGTGCAAGGATGTGAGTATAGTATATACATCATTGTAGTTGTTCTTTTTTAGACCTTTGGTAATCATTTGACACTTGTCATAGCCAAAGCTATTTAAATAAGCAAAGGAATAGGTAACTGTAACATCAAGATACACTTAAACATCACTAGTTTTTGGTTTGAAAAGATGATAGTGAATATGCTTGAAGTCAGGTGTTCTGGATAAAGTAATAGGAACTGTTCGTGAGCAACAGAGAATCCCATGAAGTTTTATTGGAGACAAATTTGAGTCCAAAAAGGGACCACCATTTCATACCATGGGCTAGTAAACTTACTTACCTTGTGGTAAGGATCAAGTAAGATGTGAATATAGAGCAACAGTGGTATAAAATAGATGATTTGATTGCCCTGAAGAAAGCTTGAGTCCACAACCAGTACTTGTAGGAACTGATGTGAAGAGGGAACATACAGGGCGAACAGTAAGAAGTTGTCGTAGGAAAAGGAATTCCATGAAGCCCAGAGCCCCAGAACTGGGGTTATTTGGAAGACTATAAGGAAATGATGTAGAGTTTCAGATATTTAGAATGTGGGAGGAACTAATGGGGAATTAGAGGAGCTTGAGTGGTGGTAGAAGACCCATACCAGTATCACGGAAGAGGGAGTTAACAGCTAATGCGGGCATCCCGGTGACCAGTGTTAAAGCTGGAGAGTGATAGTTGGGCGCCAAGAGGTGCTTGGGGATGTAACTGCATGAGGGAACCTGAAGTGGTAGCAGAGTTGAAGACTGCTGGTCTGGGTGTTGGAGAGCCCAGTTCTAATCTTGGCCCCCGAGACCACTTCACTTTGGTCGTTGGGGACCTGTTTGAGCCACGAAATGAAGACACTAGAATATTTTGTCTAAATCCCTTCAAGCTCTTGATACTCAGCTTTTTACTAAGAGAATGTTTTCATTACTGATTGAAAATGCAAATACAGCGCTCGCTTCAGCAGCACATACACTAAAGTTGGGACGATGCAGAGAAGATTAGCACAGCCCCTGCACAAGGATGACATGCAAATTCGTCCACACTTTTTTGCACTATGTGCTAACTAACTTAAATGTAAATTTTAAAAACAAATTTAAAAAAAAACTGTAAGAGGGAGGTAGAAGAAGAGAGTCAGGGAGATGTGACTATAGAAGAACAATCAGAGAGAACAAAATTGCTGGCTTTGAAGACAGAGAAAAGGAGCCATGATCCAACTGACTTGGGCAGTCTTTAGAAGCTGGAAAAAGCAAGGAAAGGAATTTGTCCCTAGGAGCTCCAGGAAGGAATGCAGCTCTGTCAATACTCAGATTTTAGCCCAATGAGATCTGTGTGCAACTTGTAACCTTCAGAATTGTAAGATAATTTCTGTTCTTAAAAAAATGCAAGCATAATTTTTAAAGGTTGAATGAATAAAGTCATAGAAGGCCAGACCACAGTTGATGACAAAGGAAAATTCAGTGTTTAGCACCATGTCTCTAACTTGGAAGATGTGAAGGAAGGTATTCTGCCCTTACACCGTAGGGTCTTTGTCAAGCGATCTAACACCAGTAGCATGTGGGTGGACCACAAGTCTCACCTAATTTGGTGTTTGTAATGCTTAAGGGGATACTGAGTTTCAAGCCTTTTTCTTTATGCTTCCCTACTAATTGACTGACAGTAATGTGGTTTCCACTACTCTGTTCTCTTAGAGCCTTGCTAAGCAAGGTGTGGTCCATATACCAGCAGCATCAGCATCACCTGGAAGCTTGTTAAAAATGCAGAACTCACACTCCACCCAGACCTACTGAATCAAAATCTGCCATTTAATATGATTGCTAAGTGATATGTATGTATAATAAATCTTAAGCACTGCTCCTGTATCTATGGTTCTCAAACTTTTACAAGTAAAAGAATCTCCAGAAGGGCTTGTAAAAATAAACTGCCTGGGGGTTTCTGATTCAGTAGATCTGGAATAGGGCCCAAGAATTTACATCTTTAACACCATAGGAACACTAAAGCTTTTATTAGAGACTGACTAATCACATTATGTTTTTGCTTATCTGTTTCAGGTTTGTTTTCAATCTTCCTGGTAAGACTGTAATTTCTTGTGTAGTGTTTCTCTGGAGAAGGGCAGCTTTATTGAGCTATAATTCACATACTGTGCAGTTCACCTATTTGAAGTGTACAATGCAGTGGCTTTTAGTGTATTCACAGATATGTGCAGTCATTAATACTGTCCATTTTAAAACATTTACATCACCTCAGAAAGAAACCAAATAGGTGGAACACACAGGATGTTTAGGGCAGTGAAACTATTCCATATTGCATAGGATACTGTAATGGTGGATACATAGCATACATTTGTCAAAATGTAGAATGTACAACACCAAGAGTAAATCCTAAATGTAAATGATGTGTCATTGTATGTTTATTTATTGTAACAAATGTACCCCTCTGGTGCAGATGTTGATAATGGGAGGCTGTACATGTGTGTGGCATGGGTATGTGGGTACTCTGTACTCCTGCGCAGTTTTGCTGTGACCCTAAAGCTGATCTAAAAAATCTTTTTGAAAAAGAAAGGAACCCCATTTCCTTTAGCTATCACCTCTTATCCCCACTTCCCACTAATAGTTGGGAATAGTTATTACTATTAGTTACCATTTACTAATGCTAATAGTTACCATTTACTAAGAGCTTAATGTGCAAATAATTGCATCATCCAACTTAATCTTCATGACAACTCTATGTTAAAGTTGAGAATGTTGAAGCTTATAAATGACAGGGTGCCTGGGTGGCTCAGTGGTTGGGTGACTGACCCTTGATTTTGTTTCAGGTCATGATTTCATGGTTGGTGGGATCAGGCCCTGCATGGGGCTCTGTGCTGACAGTGCAGAGCCTGCTTGAGATTCTCTGCCCCTCCCCCGCTTTCACTCTCTCACATACCCAATAAATAAACAAACAAACAAAATTCCAAAATGCCATGTATGTAGAAAAATATTTCTGTAACTGATGATGAAATTACTGCCTGTGTTTTCTTCTAGTTTTATTGTTTCAGGTCTCACATTTAGGTCTTTAATCATTCTGAGTTTATGTTTGTGTATGATACAAGAAAGTGGTCTGGGGGTGCCTGGCTGGCGCAGTCGGAAGAGCATGTGACTCATGATCTCAGGGTCATGAGTTCAACTCCCACGTAGGGTATAGAGATTACTTAAATAAACAGGTATTTGTTAAAGAAAGGAAGAAAGATGGCCAGTTTCATTCTTTTGCATGTAGTTGCCCATTTGTTGTTGTCCATGTAATCCCAGCACCATTTGTTGAAGAGACTATCTTTTCCCCATTGTATGTTCTTGCCTCCTTTATCATAGATTAATTGACCATATACACGTGGGCTTATTTCTGTGCTCTCTATAATACATCTGTAGGATATGAATCAGGATTCTATGTATTAAAATTTTTTATAGATACTACCAATTGTCTATTTAAAGGCTGCACCACTTCAGCTTTGTGCATAATTAGAACCCAAATCTTTATCTAAATACCATTCTTCTCCACAAGGAGCTTAGTAGTATGACTGGTTTGGGACCTGTGGCAGGTAAAGAATAAAGTCAGCCTAGGACATCTTGTGCCAAAAAATAAGGAAGTCCTCAAAGACTAATGGGGTCTTGTCAAAGGATACAAAGAGCCAGCTGCAAGAGGCCCTGATGACCAAATTTGGGACAATTTGAACATCAAACAAATGCTTCTATTATATTAAATTTTTAAAAATCAGTGAACCTCTAGTGATACCAAGCAAAAGGTAGTAGAAGGAGAGAGTAAAGCTCTTTTTTAAAGAATACTAGCTAATAAATGCAGAAGGAATTACAGTATTAAAAAACAATGACCATTTCTCAACCCCCAATGTAATATGTAAAATTTAATTCAAGCATGGATTATCATGGAGGCTAAAACTAGGTGAGAGGTTGTTGAACTGTTTACATGGTGCTACAGATTACTTTCTAACCAGTCACAAAGAGAAAGAAATACATAACTTTATACTAGAGAAATCCTGCAGTTACTACATTAATCAAATAATCAAACTCAACATCACTAATCCAGGACATCCTAGGACATCATGTGCTGTTTTGTTGGATTCATTAAAAAGTACCCAATTCAGGGCCCCTTGGTGGCTCAGTCACTTAAACATTCAACTTCAGCTCAGGTCATGATCTCACAGCTTGTGAGTTCAAGCCCTGTGTCAGGCTCTGTGCTGACAGCTCGGGGCCTGGAGCCTGCTTTGAGTACTATGTCTCCCTCTCTTCTGCCCCTCCCCTGCTCACACTGTGTCTCTTTCTCTCTCTCAAAAATGAATAAACATTAAAATTTTTTTTTAAAAAAGAAGTACCCAATTCACTTACGAATTCTTTTAAAAAAATGTTTAACCTAAACTTAATCATCCCTCACGATTATCTGCAGGGTTACTCTCTATAGTTAGAATTGATTATTCTGCTGTATAACTTATGTAAGTTATGTTAGTGACTTCTCTAAGTCTCAGAGTCCTCACTAGTAAAACAGTAATAGTAGATCAGATATGTGTGCAAAAACCTAAATATACTGTTTAGTTTGTATAGTTTGTAACCTACAAATAGTTTAGTGTATAGTAAGAATTTAGGATATTGGTTCACCTCTGCTGTCGAATAAATCCGTTCATGACCAACATGGAAACAGCTGAATGAAAACAACATTTCTTTTTTCCACAAATAATTTCCTTGTCTTCATTATTCCGTGTAATGTGATAGTGTGTTTTATAAATTCCCTACACTTGCTTAGATCCATAAGCTAATGAAGTCCCAAATATGCCAGAAGTCCTTCTAATCCCAAATGTTCAGAGGAGATTTTAGGTAGGAGAGCATGGATTAGAGTATTTTTGTACTGTATAAATTTAGATTGACCTGTGACGAAATTACCAATTATATACAAAAATGGTCAAATAGCAATTTTATGTAGTTCAGCCTAATGCATGCCTTAGTGGTAGAGCCTTGGTACATTATCTTTATTTGCCAAGCAGACTTTTTTCTTGTACGTTTTAGAGAAAGATTTGTTCAGGGGTGGCTGGTGCCTCAGTTGGTTAAGCGTCCAGCTGTTGGTTTCAGCTCAGGTCATGGCTCAAGGTTTGTGGGATTGAGTCCTGCGTTGGGCTCTGCTGACAGCGCAGAGCCTGCTTGGGATTCTGTCTCTCCCTCTCTTCTGCCTCTCGCCTGCTCGTGCGTGTGCGTGCACACTCTCTCTCAAAAATTACAATAAAAATAAACATTATTTTTAAAAATTTTAAGAAGATTTAGAGAAAGATTTGTTCAGAGAAGGACAGAGGAAGGATTTGGATCAGTTCAGGTTCGAAGGGAATTGTGATGTGATGTGGTATTCTAATTATCTCAGGGTGTTTCTTCATTTCATACTCTCCACTCCCACCCCATCTGCATTAGTTATTCTTTTCAGTTACTTCTTGGCTCTTCTCTGCCTTTTTTCCCAGGTAGTGGGAAATGAGGCAAAGGACAGAACATTTTTTCATTTCTTCTTTTTTCCTCTCTTTGAACTCTGGATTGGTCTTTTTGAATAGGCAGTTGCAGAATCTTGAAGACTTGAGAGTTGTAGTTTCTCAGAATTTCTTTCACAGGTAGCACTTAGAAATAATAATGTACTTTTTTTTTTTTTTTTTTTTTTTTTACTGGTAGAATATGGAAGTTAGGACAGGTTGAGGTATTTCTTTTTTATGTTTCAAGTTTTTATTTAAATTCTAGGTAGGTAACATACAGTGTAATATTAGTTTCAGGAGAATTTAGTGATTCATCACTTACATGTAATATCCAGTGCTCATCATAACAAGTGCCCTCCTTAATCCCCATCATCTATTTAGCCCATCCCCCACCCATCTGCCTCTAGCAGCCCTCAGTTTGTTCTCTATAGTTAACAGTTTCTCTTATGGTTTGCCTCCCTCTTTTTTTTTTCTTTCCCCATGTTCATCTGTTTTGTTTCTTAAATTCAACATAACAGTGAAATCATACAGTATTTTTCTTTCTCTGATGTATTTTGCTTAGCATTATACTCTCTAGGTCCATCATTTGTTGTTGCAAATGGCAAGATTCAATTCTTTTTTATGGCTGAGTAATATTCCATGGTGTGTATGTATGTATGTATGTATGTACATACATGCATATATATACGTATGTGTATATGTATATGCGTACATACATATACATATATAATACATATGTGGATATACACATATATGTACATACATATATATGTATATATGCCACATTTTCTTTATCCATTTAT
This sequence comes from Panthera onca, assembly GCF_046562875.1. NCBI lineage: Eukaryota > Metazoa > Chordata > Mammalia > Carnivora > Felidae > Panthera > Panthera onca. The sequence goes on from NC_138344.1 coordinate 53,197,934, forward strand.
CAGTCAGTGGACATTTGGGATCTTTCCATAATTTGGCTATTGTTGAGAGTGCTGCTGTAAACATCAAGGTACATGTGCCCGTTTAAATCAGTGTCTTTGTATCCTTTGGATAAATACCTAGTAGTGCAGTTGCTGAGTCGCATAGTAGTTCTGTTTTTCACTTTTTGTGGAACCTCCATACTGTTTTCCAGAGTGGCCACACCAGTTTGCATTCCCGCCAGCAGTGCAAAAGTGTTTTCCTTTCTCTGCATCCTCGCTAATACCTGTTGTTCCCTGAGTTGTTAAATTTTAGCCATTCTGACAGGTGTGAAGTAGTATCTTATTGTAGTTTTGATTTATATATTCCCAATGATGAGTGATGTTGAACATCTTTTCATTTGTCTCTTGGCTATCTGTATGTCTTCTTTGGAAAAATGTCTATTCGTGTCTTCCGTCCATTTCTTCATAGGATTATTCGGTTTTTGTATGTTGCATTTGGTAAGTTCTTTATAGATTTTGGATACTAACCCTTTATCAGATGTGTCATTTGCAAAGATCTTCTCTCATTCCAGCGGTTTCCTTTTAGTTTTGTTGATTGTTCGCTATGCAGAAGTTTTGTCTTGATGAGGTCCCAATAGTTCATATTTGCTTTTGTTTCCCTTCCCTCCAGAGACATGTCTAGTAAGAAGTTGCTGTGGCTGAGATCAAAGAGGTTGCTGCCTGTGTTCTCATCTAGGATTTTGACAGTTCTCTGCCTCACATTTAGGTCTTTCATCCATTTTGAATTTAGTTTCGTGTATGGTGTAAGAAAAGTGGTCGAGTTTCATTCTTCTGCATGTCTCTGTCCAGTTTTCCCAACACCATTTGTTGAAGAGACTTTCACTGGATATTCTTTCCTGCTTTATCGAAGATGAATTAACCATATAGTTGTGGGTTCATGTCTAGGTTTTCTATTCTGTTCCATTGATCTATGTGTCTGTTTTTGTGCCAATACCATACTGTCTTGATGACTACAGCTTTGTAATATAGCTTGAAGTCTGCAATTGTGATGCCTCCAGCTTTGCTTTTCTTTTTCAGGATTGCTTTGGCTATTCAGGGTCTTTTGTGGTTCCATACAAATTTTAAGATTGTTTGTTGTAGGTCTGTGAAAAATACTGGTGGTTATTTTGATAGGGACTGCACTGAATATGTACATTGCTTTGGGCAGTATAGACATTTTAACAGTATTTGTTCTTCCTGTCCATGAGCATGGAATGTTTTTCCATTTCTTTGTGTTATCTTCAGTTTCTTTCATAAGTGTTTATAGTTTTTGGAGTACAGATCTTTTACCTCTTTGGTTAGATTATTTCCTAGGTTTTTGGTATAATTGTAAATGAGATCACTTTCTTGATTTCTCTCTCTGCTGTTTCATTATTGGTGTATAGAAATGCAACAGATTTCTGTACATTGATTTTGTATCCTGAGACTTTACAGAATTTGTGTATCAGTTCTAGCAATATTTTGGTCTAGCCTTTCGGGTTTCCTACATAGAGTATCATGTCATCTACTAATAGCAAAAGTTTGACTTCTTTCTTGCCGATCTGGATGCCTTTTATTTCTTTTTGTTGTCTGATTGCTGAGGCTAAGACTTCCAGTACTGTGTTAAATAACAATGGTGAGAGTGGACATCCAAGGCAGGTTGAGGAATATTAAATGCACTACATAAACACTGAAGTTGGGGTGCTTGGGTGGCTCAGTCAGTTAAGTGTCCTACTCTTGACTTTGGCTCAGGTTGTGATCTCACGGTTTGTGGGTTCAAGCCCCGCATTGGGCTCTGTTAACAACACGGAGCCTGCTTGGGATTCTGTCTCCTTCTCTCTCTGCCCCTCCCACCATCTCCCTCTCTCTCCCTCTCTCTCAAAATAAAAAAAAAGGAAACTTTAAAAAAGCAATGAAGTAATAACTCATAAGAGATTGAGAAAGAAAGTTTTAGGGTGTGAAGGGAGTTTGAAGTTATCACACAACAAGAATCCTCTGTGGGATATAGCTCTTATAGCAAGGTCATAATTGTGTCCCCGTAAGAAAGTGACTTATTTTCCTTAAAAGAATGTGTTCTGGGCAAATGTGTATAACTTAAGTGTTTCCTCAAATAAGAAATAAATTCATTGGAAGATCTTCCCTCTTAAGGAAGTACTGTCAAACCTTATGTATAAATAGCATTATTAAAGTGTTTTGTTGTTGGCAAACCAGATTATTACCGGTGTAAAAATTATTGTTCGTGTCCTAGACAGCTGCTCAGGAAGCAATCCTGCATGCGTCTGGAGATGGCAAACCTGTACCGTCTAAGGACTACTGCATGCTCTATAACCCTCGTTGGACAGATCTTCCAAGTACCCTAGAAAATGCAGTAAGTAAATCACAGTTAATATTTATTTGTAAACATAGAATTATTGAAAGGCAAGAATGAGTATTATATTTTAGTGTGTGAACTAGCTGTAATATATGATGATTAATTATTTTTTTTTGCTTTGGCTTACATGTTTTTCTGTCTGTGGGAAAAACAAGTTAGGGAATTTTAAAATACTTAACTCAAAGCCTGGTTGTCATAAAATATTTCTAATTTAAAAGAACCTGGTATTAAACCAATATTGATACTTTGTCACTGAATGCATTTATTATGAAATATGATCTTTATCATGTTAAAGACATTTCATCTTTTCAGACTTCCATCAGTTTGATGAATCTGACTACCACACCATTGTGCAATCTTTCTGATATTCCACCTGAAGGAATAAAGAGCAAAGCAGTTGTGGTACAGTGGGGAACCTGCCATTTTCTTGAAAAAGCCAGAATTGCAAAAACAGGAGGTGCTGAAGCATTATTGGTTGCCAATAACAGTGTCCTAGTAAGTTGTAAAACTTAAGTAACTCTTGAACTCATGGTATCAAATTTCACAGGAATTGAACTATCTTTTTGGTATGTAATTTATGGGCCAAGTTTTGAATAATCCCATTATAGGGTTATTTTAAAATAAATATTCTGGCAATGATAGGCATTGAACTGGAAAACTTTGTAATTTCTTTTTTTTTTTTTAATTTTTTTAATGTTTACTTATTTTTTGAGAGAGAGAGAGAGTACAAGCAAGGGAGCTGCAGAGAGAGAAGGAGACAGAATCTGAAAGCAGGCTTCAGGCTCTGAGCTGTCAGCACAGAGTCTGACGTGGGGCTTGAACCCACAAGCCGTGATATCATGACCTGAGACGAAGTCAGACGCTTAACCAACTGAGCCACCCCGCGCCCCTGTAATTTCTTTTCTATTCCTAAATTGAACAAGACTTTGTCCTAACATATTCGTTAGGTACAAACATGTCTGTGTATGTGTGTACACACACACACACACACACACACACACACACACACACACGTAGGTATATGATATACCTACATATAAGTCAGTTTAAGTTTATGCTAAAAGGATTCCAGAACTCTTACTATTATATCAAGAAAGAACATATGAAACTTTGTTTTATAACTAAAAAAAAGATATAATGTTTATATTTAATGGAATAATGTGTATTTTATTCTGTAAATATACTAGTAGCTCATAAGTTTTCATAATATGTTTTTTTCTTTCAGTTTCCTCCCTCAGGGAACAAATCTGAATTTCATGATGTGAAAATAGTGATTGCATTTATAAACTACAAAGATTTTAAAGATATGAAGCAGGTACATTAGTAATTATGTATTATACAAAGTTTATACATAGTACAATTCTTTACTTTTAACTATTGATAATAAATTTAAATTATATATGCTCCATTTGCTAACAAGAAGCTATAAAGGCCAATCAGGTCTTTATTTGGGAAATGTTTATCTCCCAGTGAGCACAAGGTGCTTCAGAGCCCTGACTTTAGAAAAGATAGTGATTTGTTTTGACTTTTTTAATAATCTCTGTTATATCCTTTATTGTAGTTTTAAATCCCTGACAAGATGTGATTGTGTGGAACACTGAACTTTCAAGATTTAATAAACCGAAGTATAGCCTCATAGTTATGACAAGAGAATACATTATGTTGTCAAAAATGGGTCTAGTGTTGTGGATTTTGTAACGTATAGTATCATTTTCAGAGTGAAATGAGAGTATTGCTGCCATAGGCTGTAGTAGAAAGAAAACTAATTCTGATGTTTTAACTGTTATTTTGCCTTTCAGACTCTTGGAGATAACATTACTGTGAAAATGTATTCTCCATCGTGGCCCAACTTTGACTATACTATGGTAGTTATTTTTGTAATTGCTGTGTTCACTGTGGCATTAGGAGGCTATTGGAGTGGTCTAATTGAATTGTAAGTTTAACTAAACTTCAGTGTTTTTGTGATAGATGATTAAAAAAATTATTGTTTGATAATCATTTCAATCATGTTAACAACATTTAAAATTTACCTGACCTCAGAATATAGTGCTAATGAGATAAGATTGCAGGTTTGTCCTCCTGTAGGACATTTAACTTTTCACTGAGAAGAAGGGAGTCATAGCTTCCTCTAACCCTTCTGCTGGTAGGATAACATCGAAATTACATCAAAGGCTTTTTAAAATTAAAATGTTTAATTATCTCTCACAGAAAAGATGAAGATACTTAGTGTCCTAATGTGCCTATTTATTTAGATTGAAAGAAAATAAGCAAGAGAAGGTAGGGCTGGGGTTTCAGCTCTTCCTGAGTTCAGTCATTACAGTGTGACTTCATCATTCTGTTTAATGCTTTAGGAATTCTAAGGATATGAAGCATGTTCACATTTTACTTAAATATAGAAATTCTAAATGTACATAAAATTTAGATTTTCCTGTTTAGTAACAACCTGAAACCAATCTTCTTATAGTTGTGTTTCTTTGGCTCTGGGTTAAAGCAGGCAACATTGTTTAAAAGGATCAGTTCATATTTACAACTCTGAATTTAAAAATGTGCTTCGATCATATTATTTTATGCGTAAAGGACAGTATACTCATCTTGTGAATTGGTCTGTAGGTTCCATTAAAAAGGACTTATTTGCAACTAAGTGAAGTTTATTTGTAATTTCTTTTTTTTTTTTAACGTTTATTTATTTTGAGAGAGAGAGTGAACGTGTGTGCACGCACATGTGCTCACATACGCTCACATGAGCAGGGGAGGGGCCAAGAGAGGGAGAAAGAGAGCATCCCAAGCAGGCTCTGCACTGTCAGTGCAGAGCCCAACACAGGGCTCAATCCAACAAACCGCGAGATCATGACCTGAGCCAAAATCAAGAGTCAGACGCTCAATCAACTGAGCCACCCAGGCGCCCCTTACCCTTTGTCTTATTACTGTGATGTATCACACTGATTGATTTCTGAATATTAAACTGCCCTTGCATCCTGAACAAAAATCCCAGTCTATTGTGGTTAATGAATTTTTTTTAATTTATTGTTGGATTTGGTATTGCTATTTTGTTGAGAATTTTTGCATCTATGTTCATCAGACATATTGACTTACAGTTCTCTTTTTTTGTGGGGGTGGCTTTGTCTGGTTTTGGTACTCCTGGCCTCATAGAATGAGTTTTGAAGCTTTCCTTCCTCTTATTTTTTGGAATAGTTTGAGAAGAATAGATACTCACTTCTCTTTAAATGTTTGGTAGAATTCAGCTGTGAAGCTGTCTGGTCCTGGACTTTTGTTTGTTGGGAGTTTTTTGATTACTGATTCAATTTCATTGCTGGTCCTCAGTCTGTTCAAAGTTTCTATTGCTGATTCAGTTATGGGAGATTGTATGTTTCTAGGAATTTATCCGTTTCTTCTCAGTTGTCCAATTTGTTGCCATTTAATTTTTTATAATATTCTCTTGTAATTCTTTGTATTTCTGTGGTGTTGGTTGTTATTTCTCCTCTTTCATTTGTGATTTTGTTTGAGTCCCCCCCCCCCTTTTTTTTTTTTTTATGAGTTTGGCTAAAGGTTTATCAATTTTGTTGGTCTTTTCAAAGAACCAGCTCCTGGTTTCATTTATCTGTTCTATTGTTTTGTGTTTTTTAGTTTCTGTTTCCTTTATTTCTGTTCTGTTATTTGTTATTTCCTTCCTTCTGCTGGTTTTGAGTTTCTTTGTTTCTTCTTTTTCTAGCTCCTTTAGGTGTAAGGTTAGGTTATTTGTTTGAGATTTTTTTCTTGCTTCTTCAGATAGGCCTGTATTGCTATAAACTTCCCTGAAAACTTTTTTTGCTGCATCCCAAAGATTTTGTGCCTTTTTGTTTCTATTTTCATTTGTTTCCATGTAATTTTTTATTTCTTGTTTGATTTTTTTGGTTGACCTATTCATTGTTTAGTAGCATATTATTTAACCTCCATGTTAACTTGTGGTCTTCCCAGCTTTTTTCTTGTGGTTGATTTCCAGTTTCATAGCATTGTGGTCAGAAAAGATGCTTGGTATGACTTTTATCTTTTTTAATTATTGAGGCTTGTTTTGTGGTCTTATATGTGGTCTGTTGTGGAGAATGTTCCATGTACACTTGAAAAGAATGTGTATTCTGCTGTTTTAAGATGGAAAGTTCTGAATATATCTGTTAAATCCACCTGGTTCAATGGGTCATTCAAAGTCACCATTTCCTTGTTGATTTCCTGTTTGGATGATCAGTCCTTTGATGCAAGTGGGTTGTTAAAGTTCCCTATTATTATTGTATTACTCTCATTTCTTTCCTTTTTGTTTGTTATTAACTGTTTTATGTATTTGGGTGTTTCCATGTTGGGTGCATAAATATGTACAACTGTTATATCTTCTCATTGGATGGTCCCCTTTATTATTATATAGTGTCCTTCTTTGTCTCTTGTTACAGTTTTTAAAGTTTATTTGTTTCTAGGGTACCTGGGTGGCTCAATCAGTTATGTGTCTGACTCTGGATTTTGGTTTAGGTCGTGATCTCACAGTCATGGGATTGAGTCCCAGCCCTGGGCATGGAGCCTGCTTGGGATTCCCTCTCTTTATCTGTCTTTCTCTCTTCTTTCTTTCTGTCTCTCCCTGCCCCATCCAGCCTCTGCCCCTCCTCCACTCTCTCTCTCAGAATAAATATACATTAAAAAATAATAAAGTCTATTTTTTCTGATATAAGTATTGCTACTTCAGCTTTCTTTTCATACCCTTGTGCATGATAAATGCTTTTCCTTCCTTTCACTTTCAATCTGCATGTGTCTGCAGGTCTGAAATGAGTCTCTTGTTAGGCAGCATACAGATGGCTCTTCTTTTTTTTATCCATTCTGTCACCCTCTATCTTTTGATTGAAACACTTTGTCTATTTACATTCAAAGTAATTATTGATAGATACGTACTTATTGTCATTTTGTTACTCTTTTTATGATTGTTTTTTTGGTTCTTTTCTGTTTCTTTCCTTGCTCTCTTCTCTGACAATTAGTTGGCTTTCTTTGTGAGATACTTGGATTCCTTTCTTTTTATTTATTTTTTTAATTAATTTATTTATTTTGAGAGAGACAGATACAGCGTGAGTGGAGAGGGGCAGAGAGAGAGGGAGACAGAGAATCCCAAGCAGGCTGTGTGCTGGCAGCACAGAACCTAATGTGGGACTTGACCCCATGAAACTGTAATACCATGACCCAAGCCAAAACCAAGAGTCAGACACTTAACCGACTGAGCCATCCAGGTGCCCCAGCTTTCTTTTTTTTTTTTTTTTTTGCATATGTTTTACAAGGTTTTTGATTTGTGGTTACCATTAGGTTTATATGTAAATCTGCATATAGCAGTTAGTGTTAACTTGATGGTCACTTACATTTGAACCCATTCTTTACTCCTCTCCCCACCTCCCGGGTTTTAAGTATATGATAGCATACTTTACATCTTTTGATTTTGTGGGTCCCTTGACTGATTTTTTTGGATATACTTATTTTTTACTGCTTTTGTGTTTCCTACTTTTTTTACTCCCACTTATGGTCTTTCCTTTCCACTCCAAGAGTCCCCTTTAACATTTCTTGTAGAGCAGGTTTGGTGGTGATGAATTCTTTTAACTTTTGTTTGTCTGGGAACTTCCTTATCTCTCCTTCTATTCTGAATTATAGCCTTGCTGGATAGAGTATTCTTGGTTGCACATTTTTTCCTTTCAGTACTTTGAATATATCATGCCACCCTTTTCTGGCCTGTATAAGGTTTCTGTTGAAAATTCAGCCTATACCCTTATGAGGTTTCCCTTGTACGTAAATGTTTTCTCTTGCTGCTTTTAAAATTCCCTTTCAAAGAGCACCTGGGTGGCTCAGTCGGTTAAGCGTCCAACTTCAGCTCAGGTCACGATCTCATGGTTCATGAGTTCAAGCCCCATGTCAGGCTCTGTGCTAACAGCTCAGAGCCTGGAGCCTACTTCAGATTCTGTGTCTCCTTCTGTCTCTGCCTCTCCCCTGCTCATGTTCTGTCTCTCTGTGTCTGAAAAATAAATAAACACTAAAAAATTTTTTTTTAATTCTCTCTTTCGAGATTATGAATTTTGAAATTGAGATGGCTGATTCTAAGAGTAAAATAAAGATAGAACTAAGTGTACGTGTGGGTGTGGGTGAGGGGCCTGACCTTATAATACAAGAAAGAGAAGATGAATCAGTGACAAAGGGAAAAATGTTTTGTAAAAAGTAGAATGATTAAGAACATTAGCACCATTTGCAACAACATGGATGGGCTTTGAATGCACTGTGCTATAAGTAAAATAAGTCAGACAGAGAAAGACAAATACTGTATAATGTCACTGATATGTGGAAGCAAACAAAAAAGGAACTCAGAGACTCAGAGAGTCAGATTGATGGTTCCCAGAGGCAGGGAGTGAGGGTGGCAAAATGAATGAGGGTTATCAAAAGGTACAAACTTCTGGTTATAAAATAAGTAACTCTTGGGGATGCGATGTACAGCATGGTGACTATAATTGGTAAGACTGTATTGTGTATTTGAAAGTTGCTAAGAGAGTAGATCTTAAAAGTTCTTATCACAAGGGGCGCCTGGGTGGCGCAGTCGGTTAAGCGTCCGACTTCAGCCAGGTCACGATCTCGCGGTCCGTGAGTTCGAGCCCCGCGTCAGGCTCTGGGTTGATGGCTCGGAGCCTGGAGCCTGTTTCCGATTCTGTGTCTCCCTCTCTCTCTGACCCTCCCCTGTTCATGCTCTGTCTCTCTCTGTCCCAAAAATAAATAAAAAACGTTGAAAAAAAAAATAAAAAAATAAAAGTTCTTATCACAAGAAAAAAAATGTGACTGTGGTGACGGATGTTAACTATACCTATTGTGACCATTTGGTTATGTATGCAAATATCAAGTCATTATGTTGTATACCTGAAATTAATATTATATGTCAATGAGATCTTAATTTTTAAAAATGAACATATGGACTGTCATTTAGCAAGTAAAAAGAGTTAAAAGAGAAGGGGAAAGAGAATAAAACTTAGGAAAGGGAAAATTTACCAGAACAGGAATTCGTAAGTCAGAATTACCTGCCAAATGAAAGATGTACCTTATGCAGAAGGGAAAGATGCCTTGGTTCAGTTTAAAACTGAGAATTAAAGTCTTACTATAATGAAATCATTGGTTCTCAAGCTCCATAAACTCAAGATGGCATGAAAAAAAGCTTAGCTTTTCATTATACATAGCTCTTAAGCTACTTAGGAATATAGTGTTTTAAAAGATGAATTGTTGTATTTTATATGATATAAATCTAGTATATGTTTCCTTTCCAAAAATTGCCTGGTGCTTTTTACTTTGCCATATTTATCTTTTCCTTTAAAGTGTTCTACTGGTTTACTGAATAGGAATATATAAATCTTTCATTGTGCTATATATGAATATATATATCTTTCACTGTGATAAAAATAGCTTTAAGTGTATCTGTTTGCAATGACAGATACCAAAGGTTGGCACCTTTTACCACTCAGATACCACTTTTATTGATACTTCTGTTGATACCTTCACATCCAGCTCTGCAGTTGCCAGAATGTGCTGGTGTGGCTGTCCCCGGACCCTTTCCCTGCTCTTTTCCCAGGCAGCCTCCCTTGAGTCACAAATACTCGATGTAGTGACCATACTAGTCAACAGTTTTCTAATAAGAAAGTGGTATGTTGGTAAATAAGCAGTCTGGCAAGTGGACAATTTGATAGAAGTAAACTTTTTTTAACCTGAAGTTTGTATTGAGCCAGACCTGATGAGAAGGGTCAGGGTGTAAGCAAAGGAAATGAGAGTTTAGTTGATCAGAGCTGAAGGGAGTAGAAGTAAAAAAGTATATAGAGGGCTCCATGTAACTGAGATGAGACAATAAGATGACAGAACAGAGACTGCTCAACAAAGGACACTACTGACCCCTCTTCAACTTTTATCTCTGCTTTTATTAGCTGTGTGGCTTAGCAAGGGTTGTTGCTATGTTAAGGTAGGAGAAAGCTATGTCTTGAACTTCTTTTGAATGCTTTGTAATATCCTGATGAGCACAGAACAGGTATACAGTAAATACTGAGTTGATTGAAAGAAGAATTTAATGTTTACCTGTAAGAGAAGCTAATTTTAGAAGTACTTTACTGTCTGTAACTTGGTAATAAGTATGTTAAAAGAATTGGTTATCATCAGAAATTTATTACATCAGTATAGTTTTCAAATTAGATAGTATAAACATCTACAAACATTAATTTGTTTATGTGATAAATATCATCTGTGTCAATAATTTTGCTTCCAGAAAAGAAAAAAGTGTTGTTTCAGAAGTTAGTGATTAATAATAGATCGTCTCTGGAGCACAGAGTTTATAGGGACCTTTTACTTGCTAGATTAAGTATTTTCTATTTGTTTGGTGTGCAGTTTTTTAAAGTATATTACTTTGTAGTCAGAAACAAATTTAAGTTGGTATTGGAGGTCAATTTTAAAAATAACTGTACCTGGCAGAGATTTTCTCAAGTTCCTGTGTATGTTTATGCAGGGAGAACATGAAGGCCGTGACAAACACTGAAGATAGAGAAATGAGGAGAAAGAAGGAAGAATATTTAACTTTTAGTCCTCTAACAGTTGTAATATTTGTGGTCATCTGCTGTGTTATGATGGTCTTACTTTATTTCTTCTACAAATGGTTGGGTAAGAAGTCCTATTTTATATTTGCTACTTTCAGCATACAATTTTTTCATTTACTTCACCAGATTTCCTTTAAGGTATTCTACCTGGAAAGTTTAAGCAAATAATTAAAAAGTGATACTAACTTTTTAAACTATCAGAAGTGTTAGGATCCCCATTACTCTGGGATAAAAAATACTCAGATTGAAAATATACTACATCTTCAGATAAGAACACTACTTCATATGACTTGAAAGAATTGCTGTGACCCCTAAGTTTCCCTCTCTGCACATAAAGCTTGATAGCCCAGTATCTAAGCAGCACACTAAAACTTTATTTTTTGAACTTTATTAAAAGTTTATTAAACTGAATTTGAAGTTTATCTGAATTGCTAATTGATTTGCCTCTGCTCACTCCCAAAGTGTAGTTTGTTCTTTTGTCAGCTTGCAAATCAAGATGTGTTGCTCATATTTTGTTTTGCTTGTATAAACAGTCAGGATTATACTACATCTAAAGACATACAAACATGCAAGGACTTGCCTGTGGTCTAGATAGTAACTGATACTTTTCCTTTAAGAAGGTAGGGGTAGGAACTGTATGGTCTTGCCCATCCCCTGGACTATCTTGCTAGTAGCCTGAAAGAATGGAAATTTGCCATCTCTGGCTGATGTACAGCACAAAGAGGAGGGGACCAGGATATAGGGCAGTGTGCCTGATAAGAATTGGCAAAAACCCTTCGTAAAAACTGCTACAGACTGTAGTGCTTATTTAGAGAATATTAGTACAATTTTCTGGACTAGAAAACTGAGGTTAGTTTCAGCTTATTGTCTAATTTCTCCTGTCTACTATGACATATATTTCCAATTAGAAAAAAGAATTATTTCAGGGCGCTTGGGTGGCTCAGTAAGTTGGGCATCTGGCTCTTGATTTCAGCTCAGGTCATGAACTTGCGATTTGTGGGATCAAACCTGCACTGAGCATGGAGCCTTCTTGGGATTCTCTCTCCCTGTCTCTCTACCTCCGCCACCCCCCCTCCCCATAAACATTAAAACATGAAAGAAAAATTAATTATTTCAATGTCACTCCTATTTCAATCTGTTGCTGGGAGAATAGATGTTAGGAAAGTTATTTCTATTACATTGTCATTGTGCAGCTTGTATTTCTAACTTAATACACAGCCTTCAGTTTGCGTCTGACCCAAAGTCAGTTAATTAGTCATCTTTGAAAAGGGATTCCTCTACCCTACCCTAAAGCATGTTTTCATTTTTGGTGAGAAATTTCTTTAAACTTATTGGTATTTAAAAAGCCTTGTTTATAAATGTAATTTTTTTAATTTTTTAATTTTATTTGAGACAGAGAACACAAACAGGGGAGACAGGCAGAGCGGGGGAGAGAGAGAGAGAGAGAGCAGCTCCACACTTAGTGTAGAGCCTACCATGGGGCTTAATCCTAGGACCCTGGGATCATAACCTGAGCTGAAATCAAGTCAGACGGTCAACTGACTTAGCCACCCAAGACACCCCTATAAATGTAATTTTTTTTTTTTTTTTTAATTTTTTTTAAGTTTATTTATTTTTGAGACAGAGAGAGACAGAGCATGAACGGGGGAGGGTCAGAGAGAGAGGGAGACACAGAATCGGAAGCAGGCTCCAGGCTCTGAGCCATCAGCCCAGAGCCCGACACGGGGCTCGAACTCACAGACCGCGAGATCATGACCTGAGCCGAAGTCGGACGCTCAACCGACTGAGCCACCCAGGCACCCCTAAATGTAATTTTTAATGTAAGAGGGAGATCGTTAAATCTCATGGTTTATTCCAGGACATGGGATTTAATTATGACTGACTAAATCTATGTGATATTGCAAAATTTATTTTTATTTTGGTTCCTTATGGTTCCTTTTGGCTAAAGTTGCTGCCATTTTTAATATATGAAATGTATCAAATTGTGAGGTTTCCCCTTACCATTTAATGTTAAGTCATGTTCAAGAAAGTAACTAAAGATTGTTATATTAACCAGATTCTTTCCCATGCCTAATCATTTTCTTAGTATAGTAGGCATTGAATATAATACCTAAAACTCTGGGTCTCAAGAGCATGATTTCTGCCTATGTTTTAAAACTTGGGTGGGCAACCTTTGGTGTATGATTTGCCAAACATAACTTGGCAATTTTTTACTGTCTTTCTTACTGCTTACATTACCATATGTAACTAGTAATAACAAATAACAAGGAACTAAAAAAGTAATTTGTCCAAGTTTACCAATTAGAAAGGGGCCAATAGTTGAAAACAAGGATATCAGAAAATTGGGGAATGGTAGCTATGTTTCTAAAAAAGGAATAGTTTTGCAGACTCGTGAACAAGATCTAAGTTGTCCAGCTACAGAAACAGCAAGATGCCAGGTGATTTTTCAGGCTTTTTTGTGACATTCTAAAGATGCAATAGAAGCTGTATTGGTTAAAAAGAAGAAGAAAGATTGATTTACTGTCTCTAGATTACTCTCTTTCTCACCTACACAGAGTTATAATTTTCTGAAATTTAGTGGAACTTGAAAAATTCAGGTAAAATTTGTATTTCCATTGTGAAATTTTGAGAAAGCTAAGAAAGTGAATATTTTATTTTAAAGTACAATCATTTCTTCCCCTGTTTAGGAATAAGGAGATTAAATGTAATTTTAAATAATTGTCAAATAACTATAGCTAATATAGAAAAATAATTGTGAATTTTAACTACCTTAGTTTCATAGCATAACAGAGTTTGTTTAAATGGATTTGGTTTTACCACAGATCAAGTTATTAGAGATAAATTCCACCGTAGGAAAATATAGATAGCATGGTTAATGTCTAAGGTAAGTGTCAGTTCTCATCCTTAACCTGCATTTTTAAAAACATTTATACTATTTAAAAACATTTATACTATAAATAGTATACTATTTATACTATTTTTAAAAACATTTATACTATTTTTATACTATTTAAACTATTATACTATTTATACTATATTTATACGTATACTATGTTTATTTTTTAAAGAGAGAGTAGATCCAAAGCAGGCTTTGCACTGACAGCACAGAGCCCAATGTGGGGCTCAAACTCACAACCCCGAGAGATCATGACCTGAGCCAAAGTCAGACATTCAACCACCTGAGCCACCCAGGCACCATATATTGTTTTCTTAATTTGTCCATTCCTTACGTTTAAATACTTAGAAATATCTACAACTCACTTTGTAAACATCTTTAACAGACATGTTAGTTTGAATCATTGAATGATAGAAACCGTAGAGACAGCTTCAGCCCTTGAGCAATCCTACCCACTCTTCAATGAAACTCAAGATGTAAATATTTTCAGTTTAGTAACCTATTCAAATTATAGTATGGTCACTGCATTGAAAGTATCGTGTTTCAGTAAGAAAGCTAAACCTTAATATTGCTTGTATAAATATTTTCTTATCACATTTCCTTTTGTTCTCATATAACTTAGTGTCTTGGTTTTTTTTTCTAGTTTATGTTATGATAGCAATTTTCTGCATAGCATCAGCAATGAGTCTGTACAACTGTCTTGCTGCACTAATTCGTAAGATACCCTGTGGACAATGCGCGTATGTATCTCTTACAAGGAATTCTATAATGTTGGTATTTGTAATTTAAAATGATACAGGGAAAAGTAGGAGTGCTGTTTTAAACCTGTGCAATCCAATATACATGTGGCTGTTTAAAGTTAAGTTAATTAAAATTAAATAAATTTAAAAATTCAGTTCCTCAGTCTCGTTAGCCACATTTCAAATGCTAATAACCACATATAGCTACTATATTGGACAGCACAGATCTGAAAAATTTCCATCATCACAGACAGTTCTGTTGAACTGATAAAAGATTTTTTGATGTATCATTTGTTGTACTTAAAACTTAAATTGATATTTTAATAACTTTCTTGTGACTGTGGTTAACATTTGCCATTTTTCATATTACATGAACATTGTAATTCATCTACAGAGTAAACTAACCTATTTTGATCTGTTTTTTAGGATTACATTTCGTGGCAAAAGCATTGAAGTGAGACTTATCTTTCTCTCTGGACTATGCGTAGCAATATCTGTTGTTTGGGCTGTATTTAGAAATGAAGATAGGTATGACTACTCAGTGTATTTGCTCTTAGATTAAGAATACATTATTTTATATCTTGCATGATAATTATGCATTTTGGTTAGTATGGATTTTTTTTTTTTTTTTTGCTTTTATCCCAGAATACCATAGTCTTGAAACAAGCTAAATAAATACTTAAATAAACAGATCTTATGCTAATGGATTCAAGGTCATATAGAGAAGGAAATATGTATTATGATTTAAACATCTAAGCTGAAATAGGCTTCAAAAATATACCTAATTATGGTATACCCACACAAGTACAATGCAGCTGTTAAGGATGAAGATCTCTATGAATTGATTTGCAGTGATTTCCAGGGTGTATTTTTTTTTTTTTATGGTTATTTATTTATTTATTTTTGAGAGAAAAAGCGAAAGAAAGCGAAGGAGGTGCAAAGAGAGAGGAGACAGAGAATCCCAACCAGTCTCCGTGCTATCAGCACAGAGCCCAGTGTGGGGCTTGAACTCATGAACTGTGAGACCATGACTGAGCCCAAATCAGGAGTCGGGATGCTTAACCAACTGAGCCACCCAGGCACCCCCTAAGGGTGTATTTTTAAGTGAGAAAAGGATATCTAGAGTATGCCATCTTTTATGTAAGAGAGGAAATACACAGATATCTGTCCATTTGCAGGAAGGATAACCAGAAAAAATTTTAACTTTTTAATGGTTTATTAATAAAATTATTAAAGCCCAGAACCACTTATAGCCTAAAATTTGGAAGCAAAGCGTATACAATTTTAGGCAGCTTCAGTTGATAATTATGCATATCAATTCCTTGTAGAGTCTGTTACATAGATCTTATTTCCTTTAGATTGTAGCTCTCTGGATGTATATTAACACTAATATCCTTTGTTTTGAGCTACCTTTCTAAAAGGGACTTGTGTATAAGTTCAAAGGTTAAAGATAAGTATGCACTATATCTGATATATATTCTGAGGTAGCCTTTCAACTTTTTCTTAGTATAGTGGTATTCGTTATTCTAGGACAGTAAACTGATAAATATGGAGCATATGAGAGGTTTTTTGGTCATTATAATTGCTGTTTAGTAATCAAATAGTCAAATCATAGCAGTTGGATGATATCACTTTAGTGATCTATTTCTTTTGAAAAGTCCCATCTAAAAATAACTACATAAACCAATTAAAGTAACTTCTTTTGATTTTAGGTGGGCTTGGATTTTACAGGATATCTTGGGGATTGCTTTCTGTCTGAATTTAATTAAAACACTGAAGTTACCCAACTTCAAGGTAAAGTATACTACTTTGCTAGCTAAAATAATTTTTTCTTTTTAAAAAAACTTTATTAATGTATAATTTACATACAATAAAATGCACCCATTGTAAGTGTACAGTTTATTAAAGTTTTGCAAATGAATGATTTTGTAGCCACCATCTTAATTATACAACATTTCTCATCTCTTCAAAAGCTCTGTTCTGCCCTTTTGCTATCAGTCCTAATAGCCAGCCTCAGCCAACCACTGATTTGGTAGCTAAAATATTTTTAATCATTTGTATAATATGTCAGTTTCACAAAATCCTTATAGACAAAATATCAACGAAGAGCATTTCTTTGACTTAGTGATTCATTTTTTTTTTAAAGAATAGGATAAAGAAGATAAAATTTTTAATGTGGTAGGTAGAATAAAAGTATAAATAGTAATAACTGTTAAATACATTTCAAAAACTAGTGTTCAAATGTAATTTCACGTGTCTATCTGTACTTGCAAAATAGTATAATCTCTTAATTTAGATATTGAAAATTTGACCTTTACATTTGTTTCTTTTTTCAACAGTCATGTGTGATACTGCTAGGCCTTCTCCTCCTCTATGATGTATTTTTTGTTTTCATAACACCATTCATCACAAAGGTATGATATTCGAAATCCATGAGAAACATGCTAAAAGATGAGAATCTTAAACCTGCTTTTAGATTGTTGATTTTGCAGGTATTTACCATTGAGTGCATTCTAATTCTCTTTCAAAAAATTGTCATTGAAATTGGCCTTTTACTAGGGGATTTTTTTAAGCCTTTAAGTTATTCTAAATGAAAAGTATCTCCTGGGTAATCATGAGAACATAAATTTTCTTCCTACTCATTTTAAAGTAACTTTTCTTATAAAACAATAAGTGTTTGCCATAGATAATATAAACAGCAAAAAGAATGAAAATGTGTCATTGCTGCTTTCCTTTCTGTATCCCTAATTTGAGACTAAGAAAGAGCACCTAATGTGAGGCTCTGTAACCTTGTTACCCTGGCAGGTCACTCAGCACTTTGTGCTTCTGTTTCCTAATCCGTTCCATGAGGGAGTGTTGGCTAGCATTCCAGCCTTCCTCTTCCGTCAGTAGAATTCTTTTGGGCAGAACTGACAGAACCCACTGTAACCTTTCTATATCAGAAAGGACCCCTCCTCTATCCAAAGCCCCTCCTCTATCCACCAGAGGCCAGGGTGGGGCTGGGCCTCAGGAGAAACTAGACCCAGGGGCATATACTCTTCCTTTCCACTTCTGTCCATTTGTTCACTGTCGTAGACTGGCTTTTTCTATGAGGTTAGAATCAGCAGCTGACAGCTCCTGGTTCACCTAAACCAGCCCTGCCACTAGCTCTTCCATAAAATGGCATTGCCGTTCCCAGAATAAGGGAGAGGTGTTGGGTGAGTGTGGTAGTCCTTCATTACTTGTCATGATTTTCTGCCTTATCTCAATTCCTATCTTGTGAGTATTTTATTGCTCAGTTCTCCCAATTTCCCCATTTTATGTTGAGTCTTATTTTGTAATTTTATATCATCTCTTTATCCTTTGTCATTCTCCCATATTCAATATCTGATATTATAATCACTATGTTTTTTCCCATTAGTTCTTTATTCTTTAGCCCCTGTCATCTGTGAAATCACTGTAAAATTGCACTTTTACTATTTTCTATAATAGCATAAATACATGGCACAAACATGTGCCCTGTTGGGAGCTAAAATGCAAGTAGGTAGTAAACATAGTTAACTGCCCCAAATTAGAGCTAACTGGACCATTTTAACTAGAATCTTTCTGTGCCTTAATGATGAGCCATTTGACTCAGTGACTTTGTTGAGCAAAAGTAACCTTTTTAAAGCATAGAATTAGTATTATGGATTTTAACAAAAAATGTCAATTAATGAAAGCATTGTTTTAACATTTATTTATTTTTGAGAGAGAGAGACAGAGCATGAGGGAAGGGCAGAAAGAGGGAGACAGAGAATCCCAAGCAGGCTCTGCACTGCCAGCACAGAGCCCAGTGTGGGGCTTGAACCCATGAACCATTGGATCATTACCTGAGCTGAAACCAAGAGTTGGACACTTAACTAACTGAGCCATCCAGGCACCCGAAAGCATTTTTTTAAGTTCTATCTATAGCTATCCCATCTTGTATCAATTTATTCGGTTCAAAAAAATGTTTTTGTAAGTCACTCTAAAGGGGTCTCATAATGAAAGTAAAGCATTTTCTGTACAAAGCCATTCTCATAAATCAGCAGATAATCCTAGCATATGACACGTTTATTACACAGTGGATATATCTATGAACTGTAACTAAACCCTTAAAATTTTTTTCCATTCAGTTTTAATACTGGAGTCTCAGAATTTTAAAGATACAGGATAATAATAAAGGTGTCTATGAGCCCTCTCCGTTTATTCTCTGCCTAGAGAATTTTTCATCTTCTTTTTTTTCCATATTAGTTCCCACTGATCAGGAATGTGATTTGTAGTAATCTGACCTGGTGTAAAAAATTAGAAGTGCTCTTTGAAGTTCACTAGTGCAGATTTACTTTAACACCTTCTTCTGAGTTTGGTTTGCTTGTTTTTATTAAGGCTGTAGACCTTACCTTAGTAGGTAACTCAAAATAAAAATTACATGTATAATTTCTGATTTTTGAGGTTTTGTTTTTAACTGAAAATTTTAAGGATTAAACATTGGACATTTGAAACCTATTTTTCAACTCTGGTGTTAGTAGAGTTTTAATGAGTAAGCTGAACAGGCCGGCTATAAGAACCTGTCTTCATTTTTTTTCCACCCACCCTGTAACTTGGTATAGTATCTTACAAATACTACTTAGATATCTTTGAATGTAGGAGAGGATGTCAGTGATGGTCTTTACTTAAGTGTTTAAAATAACAGAAAATGAACCAAAATGTACTCTGTCTAGAAATTAAATCACATTATGGTAATTTGCTATAAGGAACTGTATTTAATATTAGTCTATTTTCCTAAACTCCTGTGACACTTAACCCTTCTGTAACCTGAAGCTTAACATGAGGAAAAGATTTCTGTAGCTAGAGATTGTATCCTTTCTACTCAGCTCAGGTATCAGTGAAGTCCTCTTAAAAACACTAAAGTGATTTCTCCAATGTTCCCCACCCACATGGAAAATATTATAACTAGTTGATCAAATTCTCCTTATGCAGCATTTATTTATCTTCCCACTACCTATTTGGTGATATACTCATCATAATGTAAAGTATAGATGGATGCTTCTAGCAGTCTTAATTTGCTACCTCCAAATGTTTCCCTTTCACAACAGACTTGGCTATCAGGAAGGAACTATTAAGGAACTCCTCACACAGCCCACATAAAAAGGCCTTAGCCAGATACCATGGATGAAATTCAGCTAAGGTTAATGTTTTGATTGGGACATAAAAAGCTGGCAAGGCTGAAACTGGACAGGAGACAAGCTTAAGATGCTTCTCAAGTTCTTTAGGACTGGGTCTTTTCAAGTTTGGCTTCATTGTTATTATGGCAAGTAGGCAGAAGGTCAAAAGTCTTTTTTATTCAGAGAAAGTTACCAATATTTATTACAAATCAGATTTTAATATTTCTTGTGTCTCTATTCATTGTTATTGCTAAAAATGACTAAGGGCACATAATATATGACATAATGTAACTACAAGCACTTAAAATTTATAGCCTATTAAAAATGCTAGTAGCTGTTAGTTGTCAGTACAGATCACTGCCCAAAGCTTCACTTGAATAATCTGTGTGTGGTTTATCTGCTAGTTTCTGATCATTGTTGAGCTCTAATAGTGTGAAGCCATATGTTAGGTGAATTTTGTTTTAGGTGGCTCCAATTTTTGCTAGACTCTTTTAGGAAAAAAGTGTTCTACAGCCCATTTTTCATCAGTTTTCTGTAGGCCATTAGCCATGGGGTCAAATTATTTTTGAATACTGGTAGATTGTTCTCTTTGAGTGATTGGGCAATTTCTTTCATCTTCCTCCTCAATTTTAGAATGGCGAGAGCATCATGGTTGAACTTGCAGCTGGACCTTTTGGAAATAATGAAAAGGTAGGGATGGCAATTAAATAGAAACGGCTGCCAGCGTATATATGTGTGTCCAGTTAATAATTTTGCCTTCCTGTATAATTCATTGGTCATGTAGTGCATGTTAAGGTATTGTAAAACTTTATTTCTCACAAAATATAGCCCTTTTCTTAGTTATTCTAAATTATTAAATACCTATTGACTTGGGTTTCATCCTAGAATGATGGAAACTTGGTGGAAGCCACTGCTCAACCCTCAGCTCCCCATGAGAAAGTAAGGATTGTATTTCAGATATGTTCATTGGACTTTAAATCATACCCTCTGAGACAAGATTCTTCTTTGGGGGAAAAAATCCAGATTGCAAAAAAAAAAATAATAAAAAATTTTAAAAAATCTATGTCAAGGCCTCAGTCCGATTTTTGGTAAAAAGGGAAAAAAAAAGGTTAGATGCGGGGATACTAGATTAATACTGTCAACCCTTATGTGTGTTGGGTTTCATTTTTCCAAACTTGTGTATCTATTTCTTTCAACCTTTCTTTAGATTCAGAGTATATATGTATAGTTTATGTTCTCTGATTTCAAGTTCTTCTAAAGTGTCTATTTAAAAGTTTTAAAACAATTACTCTCATATCCTTCCCTTTCTAAGAGATGTGGGTAAATATTCCTAAGAAGTTTATTGGTGCCTTTTTTTTCCCCCCATAATTACAGTTACCAGTAGTCATCAGGGTACCAAAGCTGGCCTATTTCTCAGTAATGAGTGTGTGCCTCATGCCAGTTTCAATACTGGGTTTTGGAGACATTATTGTACCAGGTAAGCAATAGTAACAATTTCAGTACAAATATACTGATGGTTTAAAATCGCCAACATTTACTATCTATTGAAAGTTACCTACTCTGTATTAAGTATTTGTAGCTATGGCTAGAGCTGGGTCAATGACCAAGATAGGAAAAAAAAAAAAAAGGCATTTCAAGGGGTAGAAGAAAAAGCCCAAATGGTAACAACCAAAGATATCTCCCATGGCTCAAAAAAAGTTTCTTAGAGGAAGCACCTAGAATCAGTTTGACCTACTTCCCCAAGAAAGTTTATAATAAAACTCTTCAAAAGTTGAATTTAATAGTATGAAGTGTATTGTAATTTCTATTACTTCTATTTTAAAATAATAGTTATATGGCATTATAATACCAAAAAAATAGAGCATATGGTCTGTCTTCTTTGATAGTTGTTGCAGGTCTGCATATTCTCCTCACTGGGCAACCTACAGTGTAAACTTAATCCCAGCCCATTAATAATATAGCTTAGAAGTAAAAGACTTAGAAGTCTTTGCTAATCAGCTGAGAGATTGTCCTTCCTCGCTTTTCTTGCAGTCTCTCTGTACTAAGTGCCTGTGAAGGGTAAAAAGTACGGCTGCTTCTGAAAAAGACTTTTAGTTTACATAGTAAAGCCAGATAGAGAGAAGCTAACAGCTCTGCCGTGTGAGTTGGTATGGCAGAGACCAGTGCAGCAACTCTCTTAGTTCATTTTCTAGGATAGATCACATGTTAGGCCACAGAGCAAATCTTAGCAAGTTTAAGAAGATTGAAATTACATACCAAGTATATTTTCTGACCACAGTGGCATGAAACTAGAAATCAGTAACAGGAGGAAAACTGGAAAATTCACAAGTACATAGAAATTAAACAAAGTAGTTTGAACAACTAAAGCATCAAAGAAAAAATTAAAAGAGAAATTAAAAAATACTTTAAAAAAAATGATAAGAGAAACAGCATTCCAAAACATATGAGATACAACAAAAGCAGTTTAAGCAGGAAGTTTATAGTGATAAGCACATAGATCAAGAAAATAGAAAAACCTCAAATAAGCAGCCTAACTTTACACGTAAGGAACTAGAAAAAGAAGAACAAACTAAGCCCAAAGTTAGCAGAAAGAAGGAAATAATAAAATACAGCAAAAATAGAGAACAGGAAAACAGTAGAAAAGATTAATGAAACTAAGAGTTGGTCCTTTAAAAAGCTAATAATGACAGACCTTCAATTAGACTAAGAAATAGAGAACCTACATCATTAAAATTCTAAATGAAAGAGGAGACAATACAACTGATACCACAGAAATATAATAAAAAATTTTCTCCATATCATAGAATGTTAAGCAGCTAATAAAAAATCATGTTTTTAAAGATTGTTTAATGGCTTGGAAAAATGTTTAAAAATGGCGTTAAGTTAAAAAAAAATCAGCGTTTATAATTTTGTCCAGAATTTGTGGGTACTTTAATGTTCTCATGGTATAAAAATGAAGGTTAAATATAATGCAGTGTGTGCTGTTGCAGTTAAATTTGTGTTGCTGTTACTGTTTTAAGAAAATAATGTGGAGTTTGGGTTTTCTTGTTTTTTTTTATTTTTTGTTTTTTAGGACTGTTGGTTGCATACTGTAGAAGATTTGATGTTCAGACTGGTTCTTCTTCTATATACTATGTTTCCTCCACAATTGGTAAACTTCTGTTTTTTTCTATTATGTTTGAATTATATTGTCTGTAGGAAAAGGTAGAGTGTCAAAATAAGGAGTCCGGGATTCTAATTCTTCATCATTAACTAATAAGACAAGTTTTTCCATCAAAAAGGAAAAATACTTTAATACCTATATCATAAAGTTTTTGAGGTTTAAAAAAATTATATATGAAAGTAAATCAGTAGGTTTTATATTAGATATAAGCATATTTTATATGCTTTATTAGCTTTATTAGCTTATTAGATATAGGCATATTTTACATGCTTTATTAGAGCATATGGCACATCAGTAATCAATAAATTGTATAATATTAGATTTTCTTAAAATACTATATGAATAAATGTGTATGTATATAAATGAATTTATGGCACAATAACATCTAACCTAGGACAGCAGAAGTAATTGTCATTTATCCCTTTATTTCCATTATTGAGAACAGACAAGAATAGGAAGTAAGCCAAAAAATACTTCTAAGCATATCAAACAGGTATCTCAAAGTTCATACACCAAAGTTCTTTATTCTTAGGTAAGCAGCCTGTACCAGAGCCATTTACATACTGTGCTAGCAAGGTTTTCAATTCCATAGTGGAGTTAAATGCAGTAACTTAAGAATGTACACTAGCAATAGAGAAGGGTATTACTAGAAACAGGTACCTGACGGCAAGAAAGAACAGCTAAGTGAATGAAATGATGACAAAAAGAAAAAAAACATAAAGAAATAAGAAAAGCAGTCTAAGGATATTAAGAATGATACTGTCTAAGGGCATTAACATATTAAAGTCCAGCACCAGTCAGTGTGATAGAATAAAAGAACACTCAATGAAAAGCAGATTACAGGGTTCTCTGTCCATTGTGCTGTATAATTTTGGGAAGTTCACTTAACTTCCCTGGTCCTCCATTGCCTCATCTATAAAATCAGGAGGTAGACTGAATTGTCTGTCAAGGCTCTTCTAGCTCCAATGTTCTGAGATCCCATGTTCATGATGAGACCCTCAGTCATTAAGGAAAGATCAGATGGTGTTTGGTATGCACTTGTTGAAGCCCAAGAAGTATATAATTAAAATTAGGAAGATTTTTCAAAGCAACTTTTAGTACCCCTTGGTACAGATTTTAGTTATCCAAAATGTGCAATGACTTACCATCCTTAACAGTGACTAATTGAGACTCTTGAATTACTGTCTTTATCAATGATTGATGATTAGGGTAATTATAATTGAAATACTAACTAGTTTCCAAATTTTCAAAAGCTCTGTAGAATGTCTCTCCTAATTGCTGTCTAGGAAAATGATGAAATTAGGAAAAAAGTCATAGGGCAAAAATATCCTTAGAAATATTTGAAAACCACCACTTCAGTGAGGGAGTCAAAATCTGCCTTTGGTAGCATGTAGAAATGACTGATAATTGGTATTCTTCTTATAGCCTATTCTGTTGGCATGATACTTACATTTGTGGTTCTGGTGCTGATGAAAAAGGGGCAACCTGCTCTCCTCTATTTAGTTCCTTGCACACTTATTACTGCCTCAGTTGTTGCTTGGAGACGTAAGGAAATGAAAAAGTTCTGGAAAGGTAACGGCTATCAGGTATGTGCTGCTTCTATCTTGGTTACCAAGTTATCTTAGGACGTAATTCAGTGACTAACTTTGGCTGGGAACTGCCTCTATAGCTTTTATGTGCCCAGAAGTTACCTTGGATCTGTCAGGATGTCCCAAGTTTTTTCCACCATTACTCCCTTACTGTCCACCTGCTGCACCATCAGTTTTCATCTCATCTGATGCCAAAATCCTGGTGACTCCAGGTGAGACTACCAAGAAGCAGTGGGAGGGCATCAGGGAAAACCACAACAGCATTTCAACATAAGTTTTCAAATCCGCACAGGAAAGTAGGCTTCATGAAAAATAAAACTATAAGTACGGAATTTTTGAGTCTGATATTAGCTATTTATTTATATAGGTAGAGTCCTAAGGTTTTGCAGATAAAAATTCTACTCTCTTTAGTACCTAAAAGGGTCTAACTAAATTCAATAGGGTACCCATTTCAGATTAATGGATCAAGACAGACCTTTCTGTAAAATTACTGGAGCAGAGGAAATCATGGTATCAGAACCTGTTATGTTTGCATTTTTTCTTCATTACAGTTAAGCCCCTTTCTCCTTTTTCTAAATGTTCTTGATATTCCAGTAAAATTTGTTTCCATTGAAATTAAAGGGGATTGGGAAACTCTAGCTTACTAAGGTCAGGGTCATCACATTGATTTTTTTCATGAGGCAGTAAGCTCTGCTTTGCCTATTACAATAAACTACCATCCTCCATCCACCCTCATACATGTGTGTTAGTGGTCACATGAACAAAAATAGAGATACTTTGGGTGGGTGGCTGCAATTCTGTTAGTAGGTAAACAGTTCAAAGTTCATATCCATCTTGCAGTTGGTCTACGGTATCATCTTTATTTAACAAGAGGTGATTAACTCATTAAGTTAGACTACTATAATTTGAAGAAGCAGTGGTCTAGAATTCTTTTGGGTAAATCTTGTAATTCCTTTGAAATTTGGTTAAAATAATAATACTTCCCCTGCCTACCTCACAATGCTTTTGTCTCAACTTATGTTTATGCGCATGGAATTATGGCTACAAGGCCCTTGACTAAGCCAGTAAAATAGCATGTAACTTTTACATGAAGAAGGCACCCACACAATTTTTTATTTTTATAGATTTTTAAAAATTAAAGTATGTCCTACAACATACACTCTACTTCTAGCCTTTGAAAGCCACATCCCAGAAAGTGCTCTTCATAACCATTTTCTTAGAATAGTTTTATTTTCATATAGCAAATGTTAATTGAGCAGTTCTGTGAGCCAGGTACTATTTTAGGTGCTGGTGATAAAAGATGAACAAGTTCGAAACAGTGTTACTCTCATGGCCTCTTGAAAGTGAGATGCTTATGGAGGATGCAGATAGTCACTAACAAAGTATGATAAATGTATTTATTCGTTATATAGGGTGCCATGAAAGCTAGCAATGGGATACCCAGTGCTTGTGGTTTTGTGACAGAATCAAAGGTGATTTAGAGCAGGCTTAAAGAATGTTAAATTTATGTGTTGAAACTTGAAGCCTGAGCCATGTGTTCCATGTGGAAGGAACCATGTCTTGAAAGGCTCAGAGGGAAGAGAGCATGGCACATTCTAGAAACTGAGTGAAATTTAGGATGACTATAATGTTGAGTAACAGTAGGAAATGAAAACTGGAGAAGGAAACAGGGGTGACAGCCCATAAGGTCTTATAAGCCAAAGACCTTCAAAGAGGTCTTTGAACTCTTATCTTGAGAACATAGACCATTTAAGGGTTTTAAGAAATCTACAAAATGGATTGAAGAAGGGAGCAAAACTTAAAGCAGCTATTATAATCAGGGGCAATAGTAGCCAGAATCAATACAGTAGTGAGATCAAAAGAAGAGGACGAAGTCCAGAGAAATTTAGAGTCATAATTAATGGAATACAGTGATAGTGTCAGTATAGGGAGAAGAGAAGGAAATGGAATCGGGATTTCTGCCTTAGGTAACTGAGTAGGTAGATGTGATACCATTCACAGAGATAAAGAAGGGCAACAGGTTTGAGGAAAATGGTGATGAATTCAATATTGGACATTTCAGAGCACCTATAGGACCAACAAGAAGAGAGAAATAATAGGCAAATGAATGAATGTCTCCTGATGTGCAGGAAACAGACCTAGCTAGAGACAGAAATTTGGAAGCACCGAGTGAGAACACAGAGGGAGAAGCAGCAGCTCGGGACAGAACTGTGAGCAAGAAGTTTCTATCTGATTCACTGGTTATGAGGTAGAGCAGGACAGAGAAGATGAGCAACATAAGGAGATTTCGATTAGGGTTGACATTAAATTTTTAGGTTAGAATTTAAATTCGGAACTGTTAATGAGAACACATATAACTGTCTTACAGAATGAAGTATGTGTCTTGTTATTTTCATCACCAGCATTTTTACTTATAAAATTTTCCTTCCCCTTTAATACAGCTTTTAGAGCATTTTATTTTAAAAATGTGTGCTTATTACAGAAAATTTTGAAAATATAGAAAAACACAAGAAAAGGAAGTCCACCTATAATTCCACCACCTTGAGGGTGGGCGCTCTTAAGATTTATGTGAGTTCCCTCGTGTGCCTTCTTGGATAAATGCATATGTGGGTAGATGATACCATACTCCAAAGAGTTCTCTGTTTTGTTTTTTTCACTGCGTGTTATTTCATTTTTAAATTCCTTATTAAAAAAAAATCATTTTAATGGCTATGTAATACTCTCAAACACATGTACTGTATTTTACCATTTCCTTTGACCCAGTAATTTCTCTTCAAGGGATTGTCCAGAAAGTGATTAAACATTTGGACAAAGTTGATGTGAAAAAATGTTCATTGAAGGATTTCTGATTATCCTTGTTCTATTTTAATGATTAATAGGTTAATATTATTAGTGGAAATTAATGAACTAAAATTTTTACATACACCCTAATCCTGTTTTTACTTTCTTTTTTTGTGTGTGTGTTTTAATTACAAAGTAATGCATGTTTACATTCTTTAAACAAGTAATACAGAAGTGTCTAAAGTAAACATAGAACGTCCTTTTCTAACTATTCCACCTGCCCCACCCTTCCTTTAGGGCCAACTACTTTGAACATTTTGTGTGGAGATCTTTTTATGCCAACTCACACTATAAATACTTGAATTTTAAAGATGTCATATACGTAAATGTAATAACATTGTGTTTCTTTGAAAATACAGCTCACTTTCTCTCTGGTTTATTACCTTTCCTCCTTTCTCTCTATGATGTTTATTGAGGGGAAAGAGGATGATAGGTAAGGAAGGAATTCAACCAAGGGATGCATTTATATTCCCTATGAACAACTCGTCTGCCTTAGACCATTAAAGTTTCATTCTCATTCTTAAAAATAGTGATCTTGAAAAAAATTAGAATTCTGCTTCACAGTAACTACCTATGAAGGGGAAGACCACTAGAGCTGACACAAAGCAGTAGTAAATAACCCCAGCAAGGCAGACTCCAGGGCCTTAATCATATAACATAGAAGCTAAATAAGACAATTGGTTGTAGGAAAATTCACTTTAACATACCCAAAAAGGTAAAACAAATTGCAGGGGTGGAGAGGGGTGGACAGGGAGGCAGCTTGTTAACTTTGTTTTACTGTTTAACTATATTAAAAAAGAAAAAAGGGTGCCTGGATGGCTCAGTTGGTTAAGCATCTGCCTTCGGCTCAGATCATGATCTTACAGTTTGTGAGTTCGAGCCCACATCGGGCTCTCTGCTGTCAGCACAGAGCCTGCTTCAGATCCTCTGTCCCCCTCTGTCTCTGCCCCTGACCTCCTCACACTTTCTGTCTCTCTCTCTCTCTCTCTCTCTCTTAAAAATAAACTTAAAAAAAGATTTTTTTTAAAGAAAAAAGATTAAGAGAAAAAAGAGTAAGACAACTTTGGTTATACACTTCTCACTTTTGGAGTGTGATGTCATCATTCTATTAAGTAAAGATATTCAGAATATAAAATAGCACCTAGTAATAAAAGTGTGGAGTCTGGTACCAGATTACCGAAGTTTGAACTCTGATTTTGTTCATTATTAGCTACATGGCCTAAGACAAGTTACTTAGCTTCTTGGTGCCTCAGTTTCCTCCAGTGTAAAAAAGAATAATAATCATCCTATTTCAGAGGGTTGGTTGTTGTCAAATATGCACATTGCCTAGAATAGGGCCTGGCATATCATAAACACTGTGTATTTGCTGCTATTATTTATAGGAATTGGGTTTTCTGTTTTGGTTTATTTGTTGCTTGGCTGTTACTTTTCAGTTCATTAACTAGATTTCTGTTTTCCCAGTTTGAATATTAAAACTTAAGGTGTTTGTTAAATCTAGTTCGTTTAACTCAGTTTGCAAAAAGATTTGATAGCCATCACAAGCCTCAGAGGAAAAAGAAATCTGTTAAATGTGGTCATTTTCCCACTGTACACTAGACTTTAAAATATGAAGAAAAGGCACATGCTGAAATTTTAGGCAAGTTAGTTGCAGAATATTACAGACTGCTGCCAGGAGAGAATCTATTTTTTTAGAAAACCAGCATTTTTGAAACTTATAGTATGTAATGCCTTCACAAAGTTATCCCCATTGTTGTGAAAAAGAAAATGTCTCACTACTTTTGTCCAGCCTTTAAACTTAAAATTAGGGGCACCTGGGTGGCTCAGTCAGTTAGGTGTCTGACTCTTGGTTTGGCTCAGGTCGTGATTTCATGGTTCATGAGTTCAAACCCCACATTGGACTCTGCGTTTACAGTGTGGAACCTGCTTGGGATTCTCTTTTCCCTCCCTCTCTGTCTGCTCCTCCTGCTGTCTCTCTCTCACTCTCTCGCTCGCTCACTCGCTCTCTCTCTCTCTCTCAAAATAAATAAACTTTAAAATATACAGCAGTTCAGGGGCACCTGCGTGGCTCAGTTGGTTAAGCGTCTGACTTCGGTTCAGGTCACGATCTCACAGCTCGTGGGTTCGAGCCCCACTTCGGGCTCTGTGCTGACAGTTCAGAGCCTGGAGCCTGCTTTGGATTCTGTGTCTCCCTCTCTCTCTGCCCCTTCCCCACTTGCGCGCTGCCTCTCTCTGTCCCTCAAACATAAATAAACATTTAAAAAATTTTTTAAATATACATACATATATATATATATGTGTGTATATATATGTATATATATATACAGCAGTTTCCTATTTTTTAAAAAAAAAGTAGCTAAACTCAAAATTAATTTAGCTTGAATGTTGACATTTGTGGGAAACAGTATATTATAGGCCTTGGAATCAGTTCTGCCAAGTCACGTCATCTCTTATGACTGTCTCCTCATCCATGAAATGAGGTTGGATCTACAGGCAGGTGGGAAAATCTAATCCATAGTGGTGGGTTAGCCCAGGGCTATGCCTACCCAGGGCTTGGTAGGCAAGTGGATGAGATCAGGTAAGGCTAGGCAGAGGCTTTGAAAGTACAACCTGGAACCTCAAAAAGTCTGGTAAAACAGAGGGAGACAAGGTATTGACCCAGTGTAAGATACACCTGAGGGTCAGCCCTGAAATCAACCCTCAGGTAGTTCCTGGTTCATCTCTCAGGCTAGCAGTGTCATAACCTTTTCCCTTCTCTCCCTCTGCCTCCATTATTTTCATAGCATTGCCAGATGGTTTCCAGAATATCTCTTATAGTATTGCCAACTCAAAATCTTCCTTCTCCAAGCAGATACCCAAGAGTTCTCCACTTGAAATTAGATTCACCTTTCCCCATATTTTTTGTGGATTTTGTGTTTTAAATACTTATTAATATTTGCTTCACAGTGTAGATATTTATGTATACCTTCCTCAGTGAGTTATTATCTCATAGGTATTAGGAACCCACACTGCTGATAACAGTATTTTATACACTATAAATTCTCCATTAGTGTTATTGAAATTCTTCATGAAAAGCATCTGTAATGTTCAGTCCTTAATCCACTGACCTTTAGTCACTTTTGTGGGTATGTGTGTAAGTTTGTGTTTTAGCAGCCCTCATAAAATTGCCAAAATTATTATAAGTTTGTTGTGTTTAAAAGTGAGACACTTTTAAACGTTAAATTAGACTAGTATCTTTACAGTCTTTATATATAATCATTTCTTTTTGCAAGTGCCAACAGTTTTTGCTACTTTGTGACATAATCAAATACAAAATGGGTAATATAAAATAAAGCCAGAATCTAAGGTGGTGACATACTTGTTTATGCTATTAATCATTTAGTTCATTCCAATACCTGATACTAGAGTGGGTTCAAGAATAGTGGTGGTAAATCAGGGCACCTGGATGGCTCAGTCGGTTAAGCATCTGACTTCAGCTCAGATCATGATCTCATGGTTTGTGAGTTCAAGCCCTGTGTTGGGTTCTGTGCTGACAGCTCAGAGCCTGGAGCCTGCTTCAGATTCTGTCTCCCTCTCTCTCTGCCCCTCCCCTGCTCATGCTGTCTCTGTCTCTGTCCCTCTCTCTCTCTCTCTCAGAAGTGAATAAACATTTTTAAAAATTAAAAAAAAAAAAAAAGTGGTGGTAAAAAGCAGGACTTTGCACTGGGTTTTTTTTTTTTTTTTTTTAAATATATGATTTACTGTCAAATTGGCTTACATACAACACCCAGTGCTCACCCCAAGTGCCCTCCTTCAGTGCCCATCACCCACTTTCCCCTCTCACCCACCCCCCATCAACCCTCAGTTTGTTCTCTGTATTTAAGAGTCTTTTATGGTTTTTCTCTGTCCCTCTCTAACTTTTTTTCCCCTTCCCTTCCCCCATGTTTTTCTGTTAAGTTTCTCAAGATCCACATATGTGCACTGGAGATTTTTTAAATGTCATGGTTAGCCTTTTTATACTTTTTTCCAAAGGGGAAATTATACTCCATTTATTTCTAAAACTGAGACTTCATGGAAGTACTTTAGTATTTTACTTAGAGTCTTTCAGCCCTTTCCATTAATTTCTCTGATCAAAAGAAGTAACATTTCTATAGGATTTCACTAAAATATTACTAATTTGGAGATCTTAATTGTATATTATTTTCCTATAATTCAAAGCCACTTACACTATTATTTACTATGAACTTTTTTCTTGAATGCTTCAAGAAAATACTTCAGCTTTTTTTTTAATGCTTCAACTCATGAATGCTTCAAGAGTTACAGTATTCAATTCCATGTGATTGTACTCAAAGTCTTAAGTTCTAATTAGTGTAGAATAAATAAAGGTGTTTTTTCTCTAGAGAGAAAAATCAAGGAGTGACATAATTACTTTGGCATAAAGAACAACTAAAAGAAATCATCATTTTAGGGGATTTTTTTGTTTGTTTCTAAATCAGTGGAGTTAGAGTTATGCAGCAATCTCCAATGGGCTCTTTGACTCTGGATAGGAAGTAAGTGTTCGGTTTGTTGATATCCAGTAAACAGTGGGTTTGTCTCTGTTAAATGTCACTAGTGCTTCTAATTATTTTTAGAAGTCACAAGCTGTAACTGACAAGTCCGAATACAGAGATACTTAGAACAACACTGCTTTAGTATCAACAACTCTCCGGTTACCTCTCCCCCTTTAATGATAGTTTTATTAGAGTGTTTCTGGAGTCTGGTTCACTTATAGATAGGCAGAACTATCAGTAAATGCCAGGCAAGCTGACCCAATGGTCAGCTTTCCAAATCGACCTTGCTTATTTACAAATATTATGAAGAACTATACCAATTTTGCCAGTTAATTTTATTATCTATATTAATTTTTGTTATGTTTTTAAAAACCTATTTTGGGGTGCCTGGGTAGTTCAGTTGGTTAGACATCCAACTTGATCTCAGCTCAGGTCTTGATCTCAGGGTCATGAGTTCAGGTCCCACACTGGACTCCTCACTGTGTGTGAAGCCTACATAAAAAATTTAAAAAAAAAATTTTTTTTTGTTTTTTATTTTATATTTGAGAGAGAGCATGAGTGAGCATGAACAGGGGAGGGGCAGAGAGACAGAGACAGAATCTGAAGCAGGCTCCGGGCTCCGAGCTGTCAGCACAGAGCCTAACGCAGGGCTTAAACCCACAAACCGCAAGATCATGACCTGAGCTGAAGTCAGATGCCCAATTGACTGAGCCACCCAGGTGCACCCCCCCCAAAGTTTTTTAAAAATAAAAACCTATCTGGGGGACCTGGGTACCTCAGTCAGTTAAGCATCTGGCTTTGGCTTGGGTCATGATCTCACGGTTTGTAAGTTCAAGCCCCATATCAGGCTCTTTGCTGACAGCTCAGAGCCTGGAGCCTGCTTTGGATTCTGTGTTTCCCTCACTCTCTCTGCTCCTCCCCTACTTGCACTCTGTCTCTCTCAAAAAGAAGTCACATTAAAATAAATAAATAAATACGTACATACATACATACAAACCTATTTCAAGGTCATGCTTTATGTTTCTGTATTGCTTTGCTTTCATTGAAAAGTCGGTAAAGAAAAGTAAATAAAGAGTACAGATGTTTACTTCTTAATAAGTTGATTTTGAAAGTTTTTCTTTTAATCTAATACGTTGCTTATGTAGTTAGGAATTAGATTATAGTGCCAGTGAGGTAACTGAGGTTTAGGAAAGAAGAGGTGTGTGGTAACGTATAGGCTGTCATTAGGGTACAATTGCCAGGGTAAGCAGGTCTTGGGGAAGAAAGAGGATTTCCCCAGCACCCATTCTGCTGAGGCCACTTAGTTCTCTTTCCCCACAGCTCCAACCTCTTATCCTCAGAGCTTCTAAATTGCTAGAAGAAAAGGAGCCTAAATATATCTTACATGCTTCTCCTTTCTGTCCCTCATTTGAATTATGACTAAAATCAACAGTTCAACAACTTCATCTTATGTTTCATCTAGTGAAATGTTTGGTAAATATGTTAACCTTTCTTGATTGGACCTTCCCCCCCTCGAAGTGCTACGAACATGTAACTATCTTAATGTAGGGAATATCTTTGGCAAATAAAGGACCTCAAAACTGCTTTGGCCTTGAGATGACTTGTAGAGTACTGGCAGGTTTGGGTTTTATAAGCTGTCTCTGTTACTTGAGACAATTGTCAGCAGAAGCTTCAGCTCATATTGTGTTCTTCTTGTCTGGCAAGTTCAGAGACCCCGTTTGGAAATGACTCCACCTTCTGCTTCCTTTTCCAAAAAACACTGAAGCTTTTAGAATCCTTTTACAAAAATAGGAATATTTATCTTGCTGGTCTTTCTTCTAATTCTTGATAAAGAAGGGAAAATGTGCATCACAATACCGAAAATATATCACTAATCTAAAAATCTTTGACAATCTTCACAAAGACAGTGGGTACTTTCTTTCTATTTTTAAGCAAGTTTATCTGAAGAAGAAACTGAAAACATGTAAGCAGTTTCTTCTTCCTTCATTCCCAAATATGAAAAGATTTATTTAGGAATATGGAACATAGCTGAAGTGATCGTTTGAGAAAAGTTTAACTGGTAATTCCTCTAAAGTAGTCTATAGCAAATGTAGTCTTGATTTTATTTTCAGGTACTCATTTGACCTTTTAAGTACCTTCAGTATATTTGTTTTTAGTAGAAATGTTTGTCATACAATGTTTCCATAATTTCATGTACCATTCTTTTTTTTTAGTGTTTTATTTATTTTTGAGGGAGAGAGGCACAAAGAGTGCGAGTGAGGGAGGGGCAGAGAGGGAGGCAGACACAGAATCTGAAGCAGGCTCCAGACTTCGAGCTGTTAGCACAGAGCCCAGTGCAGGGCTCAAACTCATGAACTGTGAGATCACAACCAGAGCCGAAGTCAGATGCTTAACCAAGTGAGCCACCCAGGCACCCCTCAAGTATCATTCTTAAATTGTCTTACAGTCAGTTCAAGGCATCAACCAAGTTACACTGTCCCCAAACCAGCAGGTATTCTCAAAGTGACTTGTGGGGTCATTTTTAGTTTTTTTACCTTTAGGAGTGAACACTGCCTGGAGTAGTGTCCTAGATTAAGCATCAGGAATATCTTCCTTTTGTGGTAGAGTTCCCATTGCCATGAAGGGTAATTCATATTGGGAAATGGAAATAGTAGAAGATCTAAAGAAAGAGTTCATCAGGTTGGCTCCGAGTCAAATGATGAGGCTTTCTCTGTCACCCTGATCTTATTCTTAGAGCATGGATGTTGAGCCACTACATTGCTCCAAAAGGAGTGCTCAGTCCCAGGGAGTACTCTGTGTCCTTTTTAAAAAGTGGGAATCCTTTTGCCAAATTAGTGAATATTGAGGGCAAATTGAAAATTTGCATTTCCTAACTTGTTTTTTTTGTGCCTAGGTGATGGGCCACCTGGACTATGCAACAAATGAAGAAAGCCCTGTGGCTGCTGGCGAACAGAATGTCCAACAATAATATTTCGTAGACCTGTCAATTGATTTTCTACAAATAGAGTTTGACTTTTGAAATTGATTTTTGAATTGACAGTCTGAAAGAAGCTTCAATGATATGCTTGCAAATATATATTTTTAAAGATCTGGTACTGACAATTACATCAAATAGTTGAAATACATTTGCTTTTAACTATGTTAAAGTTGTGCCTTCACATTAAATAAAAGCGTATGGTCTGTGTAATTTTCAAGATCTATTATACACAGTATATTTTTCTAAAAAACTGTCTTGACCCACCCCTGTACTAAAATCTGTTTCTTTCAACTCTTAATGATAGATAAAAGTATTTCTGTCAAGGTGAGTTTATGAACAGATTTTACTGTAAAGAATTACATTAACTTTATGCTCTATAGAAATAACTGCTTAAGATCATGTTAGAAGGCAGTTCAGCGATGAAATTTTGGATCTTTTCACTGCAGAGGTTAGAAAAATAGGATTTGGGAATATCTATAAATGCGTATTTTTGTAGCATAAGGTTTTTTTTTAAAAATCCCAGTCTTTTTTTAAACTTGAAAATCTGAATTACTTTAGTCTGCCTATGTATTATATTAAAATATTTTTCCAGATATAAAGAAACATAATATATAGAACTAGTCTTCAGTTTTCAGTGATCTGTTTTTCTTGAAGAGGTAGCTTAAATTTCTACACTAACATCCAATTTCACCATGGTATTTCTTACCTCTGGAATTTGGTTCTTTTGGTGTTAAGGCTTGACATTTTGTAAAATATTTTTTAGTCAACTTTTATATTAACACATGTGGCTCATTGTGTGAGTGTAACATCCCTAACCATCTCTTCTTACCCCCTCATCCACCACCTTTTTTTCCCCTAATTCCCACTCCTTTCCCCATAGGAAAGCACTGTTAATTTTTTAATATTTTGATGGAGGATGACTTACTAATATACAAAGTGTGCTCCAGAGGAAAGAATTGGAGACAAAAGACAGGAGGCTGGGTTAGTCTCAATTTAATGACAATAAAAGAATTTGAGTAAATTGTCTTAGCTTAAAACCCTTGTAATCTCAGTTTTCTCATCTGCAAAATGAGTAATTTAGACCAATTAATCACTCTGGTACCTGGTGGTACCTTCCAACTTGAAAAATATCTTTCTCATTCTTTGCCAAATCTCAAATGTGGCCTTGAACATTATCCTGGGAGTCAGAAGTCAAAGTATCTTTCTACTGTCGTTTATTTTCTTTGAGAAATTCCCAGGGGTGCCTGGGTGGCTCAGTCAGTTGAGCGTCCAACTTCAGCTCAAGTCATGATCTCACGTTTCATGTTTCAAGCCCCGTGTCTGGCTCTGTGCTGACTGCTCAGGTCCTGGAGCCTGCTTCAGATTCTGTGTCTCCCTCTCTCTCTCCCCCTCCTCCACTTGTGCTCTCTGTCTCTCTCTCTTAAAAATAAATAAACATTTAAAAAAAAATTCCCAAATGATGAGTGACTGCAACAACAGGATTTTGCATTTCCCTGCAAGTAATGTACAAGATTGTGAACAAGTCTGATCTTTCATCTTTAGACCATTTCTCTGATTAAAAGATAAAGCTAATGCTTTTTAAAGCATTTATGTTTGAAGTAAATTTAACAGTTGAGGCAATTAGTTGCTTTTGTTTAATTAATTTTTGCTGAGTAAACTGTAGGTAGAGCAGCTCCCTTAACAATGAGCCCCTCTTTCCACTTAGTATACTCATGGGTCCTTTGGTTTATGGCAATATGACAGGTAAGTATCTGACAAGTAAGAGTTAATCTTAATTTTGCCTCCATAATATCAAGTTTGAATTTTTTCCAAAGAATCTAATTTATTTGGCAGACTCTGATAGAACAGATTAAGTGCCATTTTAAAGCTCCAGCTATATTTTCATTTATAATATCAGTAAGATGTTTGCCAAAATAGAGCTTTTTTAGTAAAATTATCTGTACTCATCCCAACTTTCTGATACTTTAAAGCCTCAACCACATTTTATGAAGAGCGTTTTACATCTAGAAATCTTAAATCTTAGTTATTTGATACAAATTCAACTTTATCCAACCGTAAGTTATCAAAGAAGTAAAACTTTGTTCTAGTTTGCTATTGAGATCCTATTGATTAATAAAAATAAGAAACAGAGTGAAATTCTCCAAGTTTCTCCATTCTCGATGTCAACTTTATGTTGTATTCTAAGACCCTCTCTAGCAACCTAGCTGGAAATATTTTATTTTGGAAATCAAAATTAAGGAAGGATGAGAGATGAAAATTGCTCCTTAAAAGGCCACGCGTGTCCTTTCTTCCTCTCTCATCTTCCCACCACCTATAACTTGTCGGGAAAGAGAGTTGGTTTTTTCCTGAACATGTCTTTACAACAGTGAGATATATTGCAAGAAAAAAAAATAATACTTTTTAGAAATTCCCTGTGAACATTTTGTAGCGTATCAAACAAAGTAATATCTCAAATTGTAGGGTAGGTGATTTTTACTTTAATTTAGACCAGCAAAGATAAATGTGAGGTTAATGGTGAAAGACCTTGATATTCTAACACATTGTGTTTTTGTAGATTTTTTTAGATTAGCAATACCTTTGTAGAATCTGTGATTTACTTTTGAAGGAAGAGAATTCTGCTGTTGGCATGTATAGATTTTAGTTTCATGTCCGTAGAGATTTTGGTGAAATGGTAAATTTAGAGTAAATACAAATGAACTTTCTAGTTTTTCTTTGCTCTTTTGATTTCTGCCATAGGTATAAGCAAACAGTTGTTTTGTTTTTTTGACTAAAGACATTTGAACTAATTTTAGTTAGGCTTGATTTCTAGAATTTCAGGCTGATCTCCACCAATGAGATTTCAAAAACACAGGAATTGCATTTCAGACCAGTAGAATGCACTGGTTTGAAAGGTTTTATATTTTCCCATTAATAAGGAAAAAAGTTGAATTTATTCAAGATGATGCCAAATAACCTATTCTACAGTTTTAAACTTTTTATTTTCAGTGCTCTATTTATCTCAGAGGACAATTTTAAAGGGGGATGGAGAGGGTAATATAAATGAAACCGAAATACTGAATATAAGTACATTTTGCTTCCTGGAAGAAAGATACTCTGTAAATTCCAGTGACCTAAATCAATTACTCAGCCTTTTGGAATTTGAAAGAAATTGTGCAGTACTCATCGTTTGGGTTACTAAAATTTCAGAGTAAAAATGATTGACAGAGTAATAAACAGGCCATATTATAGTGAAGACCATATATATAAATTTCCTTGTTTAATGTTCCCTTACTTAAGGACAGGCTTTGCATCTATGAAAATGTTCATTGGTGGAAAAAGTATTTTTAAACTAAATTTTTAGAATAGTCCTCATTGTCAATTAAGAGGCAACAAAGAGGAAACAAATGTAGAATATTTAATGTCATGTTTCTTTGATTAGAAAATTACATAAAAAATACTGTAAACAACTTCTATTCCTTTGGAGTATGGATTTTTTTTTTTTTTAATCTAAAGTTTATCTGCTTAGCCTGTAAAATTTCCCAGTAGGACAAATCATTGTAAAGTTTTTGCCTATTTGATATCTTCTCTTGTATTTAGTTCAAATGAGAACGTTTTTAAAAATGCATATGATAGAATTTTTACTTCTTAGATGATGGTTTGAGTGTGGAATTCTTTTTTTAACACTTTGATATGTAAGTTGGTGCAAATTAATAATTTTATAACACTACTGGTCTTTATTTTTTTTATGGAACAGATTTAAAATTTAAAATTTTTTCAAGTGTTAATTTAGCAATGCTTTAAAACTTCATTATGTGCCAATACTGACAAGAAAAACAATTTTATAATGTATTGAATTCATTATGGTGTTCAATAAATTATATTTTAAAATAGAATTTAAATTTGTTTTATTTTTAATGGTGAAAAATAATTGAAAATGAAATAAAAGTATACCAGATCGTGTTCACATAAAGTATAAATGGTAATCATCACTTATGAAATTGTATAGTTATTTAAGTCTGACAAATTGTCCATAAAATCTAGATTCCATAAGTGTCATTTATTGCAAATTTGTACTGATACATAATACCCCTTCATAAGTATTTATTGAATAAATGCATTATAGACTTTTTTTTTAACCAAGGAATCCTATCTGTTGAAATGAACATTGATGGCATTTGTGTCACAAATTACTAAGATGCCCGCTGCCATCGTACTATTCTTTTAACTCAGATGTGGTTGGCTCAGATATAGATCTCTAATGTGTTTGTCTTGACCACATGTTGAGGAAGTCCATTCCTCTCCATGCCCTGCTCAGAGGAACCTTGTTTCATCCCATATGCCCAAATATCCATGTGTCTGGAAAGATGCATAAGAAACTGGAAAGAGTGGCTGTCTCTAGGAAGAGGGCAAGTAAGATGGCTAGGGCACAGGGGTTAAGAGGGAGATCTATTTTTCACTGTATACTCTTAACACCTTTTGCATTTTCTATGATATGCTTCTGTTAAGATTCAAAATACAAATCACGAAAGTCTATTGACTCTTAATAGGTATTCATACTAACATATGGTTAAATAATAAATTATTCATATTTTCTTTAGGTAGTTAGCCTTATAAACAGTTTAATGTGTATAGTGGGAGTAAAAAATAACCAACTCTCAAGTTTTTGTCTTTAAATAAAATTAATTTATGTTCTTTAAAAATTATGTTTATTAGCCTGAAGTTCATTTTGTTTTGTTAGAAAATAGGAGTAGGACTAAATTTTATATTCACATCATTTCCATTTCTGTAACCCTAAGAGTCTAGATCAGTAGT
The DNA here is from genome assembly GCF_046562875.1 of Panthera onca. Taxonomy (NCBI): domain Eukaryota; kingdom Metazoa; phylum Chordata; class Mammalia; order Carnivora; family Felidae; genus Panthera; species Panthera onca. The sequence continues at coordinate 53,237,590 of NC_138344.1, forward strand.
TCTCAATTTTAATATTTCTTGTGGCCCCTACCCAAATGACCCACAACAAATTAAAATAAGGCAAAGGCATAAAACCTAGACTCCAGTGGCACTTGGGTGGCTCAGTCAGTTAAGGTCCCAACTCTTGATTTCAGCTCAGGTCATGATCTCATGGTCTTGAAGAGTTGAAGCCTGCTTGGGATTTTCTCTCTGCTCCTCCTCCCCTGCTCATTCTCTCTCTCTCTCTCTCTCTCTCTCTCTCTCTCTCTCTCTCCCTCTCTCTCAAAATAAACTTAAAAAAAAATAAAGGTAAAAATAATGTATCATGAAAAGCATTAATACCAGCAACTGAAAACAATGACCAATTCTAGGCAACATTAATGATAACAAACTATCTTAGCAAAAAAGTTTTGGAAATTTCAACTGCCTGCATGTGAGTTCTCAGAATAGACACTGCTCTGGCAGCAATAGCCAAACTTAGCAGAATTCTGGAGAGAGATCTTTGTAAACCGTAGTAAGGCACTGATTTCTCACCAGCTCTCTTAAGAGTTCTTAAGAGTCTTAGTTGCAGATGAAAGTGTATGGTTTGACATGTCATTCTATTAAAAACTTCAATTTGGATCAGAGGATTTTTTCTCTAAATTAAGTGGGAAAGGTAACAATCAGATTCTAAGTAATGTTTACCTATAAATAGGCCCTGCTAGCTATGGAAAACCAAGTAATTTTTTTTACAAATGAAAAATGCTTCATCCACAAATTTATGTGTTTGGAACATTTTTCAATTAAAGCCTCACCAATTATTTCCTATACAAAATCCACTCCAGCCCTGATCAGTGCAAATAAAATAGACCAATGCAATTGCCAAGTCGTCTCCATTCCGTCTTCCAAATGTCTCTCGATCCTCGTATTCACCATCGCCACTGCCGTGAACTCAATTTAATCCGTCTATACTGTGAACAAACTCTTAACTGGTCTTGCAAATGCTAATTTTGCTATCAATCACTCTTCGACATCATAAGCCAGTGCTCTTTCCTAAATGGATATGTGATCATGCAACTCAAGTGCTTTAAAAAAAACCTTTAACAGCACCAAATTTGTCTCAGAACAGTCTGGATTCCTTACTGTGATTTTTAGAGCTTGACTAGTGTAGCCCCTGTGCCTATCTAGCTTAATCTCCCATCGTTTTCTTCTCCATTCCTGCCCTCCTCTTTGTAGGAAACTTTGGTGCACAGTCCCACCTTCCACACACAATCAGTGTAGACCCTTCAAGTCTCAGTTTAGGACTCACAGTTTGGAATGGAAAGATACATGCGGAAAAAACAAGTACAGATGATTCCCTTCTGGAATTTTATTCTAAAGGAAAGAAGAGAAATGGGGTCAAGAAGTTTGGATTTGGGGAAGGGTGGTTTGACAGAGGCAGAAATAACAGCATGTTTGAATGTTGATGGGGATCCAGTAGAAAGGGAAATTTTGATGATGTAGGAAAGAAGTCAGAGAATGAAGTCAATTTATCTCAAGTAGGCCAGGGGTGATAGGATCTACTGCCCAAGTGGAAGGGCTTGCATTAGATAGGAACATGGGGGGTTCCTCTCCAGAAACTGGAGATTAGGTGGTGTATATGTATACAGATGCAGGTAGAGAGGTATTTGTGATTGGTGGGAGCATGAGAATTTCTATTTTGAGTGCTTTTATATTCTGCAAGCAAAGTCCTGATCAGGATCATCAACTGAGAGTCAGTTTCAGAAGGAGATGAAGGAAGTTTGCTTGTTTTTAAGTTTATTTATTTATTTTGAGAGAGCATGCACACAAGACAGCATGAGCTGGGGAGGGACAGAGAGGGAGAGAGAGAAAGAAAATCCCAAGTAGGCGCCTCACTCTCAGCATGGAGTGCCACCCGGGCTCACCACAAACCATGAGATCATGACCTGAACTGAAATCAAGAGTCAGATACTTAACCCACTGAGCCACCCAGGTGCCCTGAAAGTTTGAAGAGAAAGGAAAAAGTTATCTTTAAAAGGTGAGAGAGTGATTGTTATAGGGGCAGGACCTCAATGTGCAGTTCCTGGTTCTGCAACAGCATCATTTGAAACTTGTTAAAAATGTGAGATTTTTGTCTCCACTCTATACTGAAAGAGAAACTCCAAGGATTGGGTACAGCAATCTGGTTTTTTATCACGCTTTACAGGTCATCTTTCACATGCTAAAATGTGAGACCCCATGTATCAGACTCAACTGGAAGCCTTGTTGAACCACAGATTTCTTGGCTGCGGTCCCAGAGTTTTAAATTCATGTCTGAGGTAGGACCCAACCAAAAATGCCCATTTCTAACAAGTTCCCAGGTGACATAGGTACTGTTGGCCTAGGGACCACACTTTGTGACTTAACCAAGCAAATTCAAGAAGTTTAAAGAGGAAGAAGGGAATATAGGATGTATGTGAAGGAGTGAATTTAACTTATTACCTTTGAAATTTAAGCTGGGTAAGGAAGGACATGAAGATTTGAGTGGGTGATGAATGACAGTGAAAAAGTGTTAGGATAAATGCATTTTGTCCCTATATTGTTGAGTGATTGTTGGGTTTGGAATATCAGAAGTTGAATAGATGAGCAGTGGTGATCTGAGTGGATTGTTACAAATTATAATTATGAAGAATTGCCAATACTGGTAATGACAAGGTCAATGTAGGATTCCCAGATACAGTACAGGATGCCCATTTAAATTTGAATTTCAGATAAATAATGGACACTTTGTAGTGTAAGTGAATTCCAAAGTATTCTTAGAACATACATGATGTGTGTGTGTGTATTTTTTTTATATTTATTCCCAGTATGGGTATATTTTTATCCATTATACTGATCACTCAATGAGCTCTTTCAGTCTAGCAACCTCTATCCTTCAATTTTGGAAAATATTTTAAAATAATTTCATTCTTACTATCTCCCCTTCATTTTCTCTGTTCTTTCTTTCTGGAAGCCCTGATATTTCGATGTTGCACCTTCCGTACTAATCTATTTGTCTTACCTTTCCTCTCCAATATTCTATCTCTTATCTTTTTGCCCCTTATCTGGAAGATTTCCTTAACATTATCTTCTAACCTTTTCTTGAATTTTTTATTTCTGCTAACATGTTTTTAATTTCCAAGTGCTCTTTTTTGCTTTCTGACACTTTATTTTTTATAGCATCCAATTGCTGTCTCATTGGTGCCATATATTCTCTTATTTCTGAAAATATGAATGGATAGGGCTTTTGTTTATTTGGTTTTTTGTTTGTTTGCTTCCTTGTTTTTGGAACTGTTATCTGTGTATAGCCATTGCTTTCTTCCAACTCCATCCTGTATGTTAAAAATTAGAAGTTTTCTTCAGAGGAAAGGTAATCTTTGTTTTTCTGCTCATGTTTAAGAGAAACTAAAAACCCATTGGATACTCTGAGCACATAAGAGGGGCTTATTAAATGAAAGGTACATTGTAGGATGAGCCAGCATTGTCTGGCTTTGCTGTTGGGAAAGCCTGAGGTTAGTATCTTTAAGTATTTCTCTTGGGATGATCAGATTCCTGAAGAACAATCTCTTCCAATCTCCTGGAGTTGTGTGGTTGGGGAAAGAGTTGACAGTCTTAGCATTCGTTATGTAAACATTCATTCAAATACCATTTCCAGTATGTTACCTATGCATGCCTTCAATTGTGACTGGATCCTCAAGGCCAGAGACCTCCTGTTTTACTCTCTCCAAGGATCAAAACTCCACTTTTCTACCAGAGTCAGGGAGGGACACTTGCCCAGCTACATGAAGTAGGGGAGCAGATCTGTGATTCTTCATGAATGACAGGGTTAGAAAATAACCATTTTGCAACCCTGAATGAAATAATTGGTTTAGGCAATGATCATCAGTGTATGAAACCATTAGATAAAAGGAAGGTGTAAGCTGTCAGCACCTGAAATCATAGATAAATCTCAACATTACTAAAAGTGGGACAACCAGACATTATAAGCCTTTCAATACACTATGAAGCACAAAGCACTGTGAAGTGTTCTTGCCAAAAATAATAACCTGGAATCTAATCAAATTTAGAGCATGAACTTCTAACTATGGGAAATATGGAGGATGAAGAAACAAGTTAAATGACACTCAAGGGAGCAAACTTATATATACAGAATATGCAACATTCTAAAAGACAACTGAATTGATTCTTGTAATAAATCAATAGCATAGAGGAGAAAAGTGAGGAAGGAGGAGCTGCTGTAAATTAAAAGAAATTTCTGTGACATGATACCCAAATCCCTGTGTAGACCTTGTTTAGATCCCAATTCAGCAAACCAATTAAACAAGACATTTGTGAACCCGCTAGGAAAATTTGGTAATGAACCAGATAAAAGACGGTACCAAATAATTATTGTTTATTTTTTTTAGATATGATAATGTCATGAAGTCCATTTTTCAAAAGAGATGTATGTTGAAATATAGAGGAGCAAAATGATATGATATCCATGAGCTGCTTTAAATTAAATCATGTCCATGATCCGCTTTAAGTGAAATCAGCTTTGGGGCACCTGGGTGGCTCAGTCAGTTGAGTGTCTGACTTTGGTTCAGGTCATGATCTCGAAGTTCGTGAGTTCGAGCCCTGCCTGCATCGGCTCACTGTTGTCAGCCTGTCAGCAGAGCCTGCTTGGAATCCTCTGTCCCCTTCTCTCTCTGCCCCTCCCCAACTTGCACTCTCTCCAAATTAAATAAATATTAAAAAAAAAGAAAGAAAGAAAAAGAAGTTAAATCAGCTTCAGCTAAACAATAAGAAAAAGGAAGAAGATTAAGCAAATGCAGTAAAATCTTGATAATCATTGAAGCTGGGTGATGGGTGTTTGTTTCTACTCTTGTGTAGGAATGAAATCCCCCCCCCCTACACACACACACACCACCTGCATGACATTTTTTATCAAAAATTTTCATTTTTCTTTGGAGAACTGTTTCATGTAATATTGCGAGGGAGCAAAATTAGGTGTATGTTCAATTTCCTTTCATGTGCATCTCTCCTCATATTTTTACTCTTCAGCTGTATATTTATAATCATTTGGTATTACGCACCTATGTTATATTTAAATCTTTTTCAAAGCACAGAGTCAATTAATACAGTGAATAGCTGGTTTCCCTAGTTATTTTATGTTTTTACATGTTTTAGTTTTACTTAGGGTCTTATGTATACTATAATTGGCTTTTATGATCTTAAAGTATAGTAGGTTAAGATTAGCTACCTGTGTGTTATCCCTTTGAGACTTTCATGAAACAAGATGAAAATCTCCTAAGAATAGTGCGGCAAGTATACACATACTGACACACATAAACAGACATATATACTTAGAGTAATTCCATTTTAATGACATTTAACTTCCATTTCAGGAACTTCCTATAATGATCTTAAAATGCTAAAATCTTTTTTTTTAATATGAAATTTATTGTCAGATTGGTTTCCATACAACATCCAGTGCTCATCCCAAAAGATGCCCTCCTCAATACCCATCACCCACCCTCCCCTCCCTCCCACCCCCCATCAACCCTCAGTTTGTTCTCAGTTTTTAAGAGTCTCTTCTTTGGCTCCCTCCCTCTCTAACCTCTTTTTTTTTTTTTTCTTCCCCTCCCCAATGGACTTCTGTTAAGTTTCTCAGGATCCACATAAGAGTGAAAACATATGGTATCTGTCTTTCTCTGCCTGACTTATTTCACTTAGCATAACACTCTCCAGTTCCATCCACGTTGCTACAAAAGGCCATATTTCATTCTTTCTCATTGCCACGTAGTATTCCATTGTGTATATAAACAACAATTTCTTTACCCATTCGTCAATTGATGGACATTTAGGCTCTTTCCATAATTTGGCTATTGTTGAGAGTTTGAAATGCTAAAATCTTAATTGCTATTAAATTAGGATATATATGTTAGCAATGCTAATATAGGACAGAAATAATGATATCCAGTATCAGAAAATGAGATTTTTTTTCTTGAGATTCCTTGTTTTCAATTTTTTACCAATATCCTATGTAAATAAAACCTTTTTTTTTTAAGAAACCAGAATAAATATCAAAGCAAACAGCTGTTTCAAACTAGATAATCGAGTTTGAACAGACTTATCTTTTTATATATCTTACTACTTGGGTTTGCTCAGAAACATTGATATGTCTATGCAAATGGATAGCGATTCACTAATAGAACCACCAATTAATAATTTAAACATTAACCATGAAAATTAAAATCTACAACACAGTCTCATAATCTCTGAAATCCAAAGTCACTAATGTGTAAAACCTGATTGTTCATCTCTCAGTTTTATGTGATTAAGTAAGTCTCTGCCTAAGGCTGAAATTCAGAGATTAGGGTTTTTTTGTGGTTTGTTTGTTTGTTTGTTTGTTTCAAAGATTAATTTTTTACATAAACCTCATAGTTTTTGGTTTGGGGTGCTTTTTGTTTGTTTTTATTTTCTCAGGAAATAGTTGAATCAAATGATTTAGGGGTAGCTCCAACATCAAAATTAGTTTTAAGAAAATTACCACTGTTCATTATAGTTGGATACATTTAGTCTCAGACCCCTCTAAACTCTACCCAGATAGTCATCCGTTCATTATAGACTTATATACACTTCAGAGCAGTTTATACAGTCCCAGCAAGAACATTCCTCATCAACACAAAGGCTTTGTTCAACTCAAGGGGGAGTTTCTCTCTATGGCTACTGGTAATTGGTTCTAGTTTCTGCCCAAATACAGTCTCTTGGGGTAGGGTTTTAAAGCTTTAGGAAGAGATTTTTTTTTTCTTTTAAAAATAAACTACGGCCAGGGACGCCTGGGTGGCTCAGTTAGCTGAGCATCCGACTTCGTCTCAAGTCTTGATCTTGCAGTTCATGAGTTCAAGCCCTGCATCGGGCTTACTGCTTTCAGAAGGGAAGGCCTGCTTCCCCTCAGTCCCCCTTCTCTCTCCCTTCCCTCACTCACGTTTTCTTTCTCTCTCTCAAAAATAAACATTTAAAAAAATAAAAAAATAAACTAGGGCCAAAGAAAAGTTACAAAAAATATGTATTAACTTGTATATTATGTAGCTAATTGACATATTTGCATGTAATAAAGTTCAAGAAGCCCAATTTTCATCCTCTCAATAATTCAAGAACTATTTACTGAATACCAATGATATGCCAGGCACTGTACTAAGCTATTGGGGTTAGAGATTAATATTTGAAATATTCCAGGTATTTTTGGTTGCCATTATATAAGCTTTCCTCTTACAAACCAGGTTAATTTTTTTGAAAGAAAGCCTCAGGAAGAAAATCCATTAATCCTCTATACAAAGTACAACACAATTTGTTGGAACTGGATTAATCACTCTCTGCTTACATAAACAAAGGATTTTCCAAATTTATAAGTGTCTAATTTAGGTGACAGGGAAAATTTACAAAAAATAAACATTTCATATATCGGCTGTCTTTTTGTTTTGATGCTTTAATTGATTTGAATTATATTCATGTTGCCAGCATTCTAAGTTGTTCCTCTTCAGTTTTGAGATACAGTGTCTCTTTCTCAGTTGCCCAGGGACTTATTCTGGTGGCAAATCCATTCAGGGAAAGGTCAAAGCGTGATTACTGTGGAAACATTTATATAAGCCAGCTATTTGGACCTAGTGAAGAAAACAAAGATCTTTAATTAGCTCATTAAATAGATTGAGGAAAAGTTTTTGTGAAAGACTGAATCAAGTATAATCTGTTCTCGATTATTAGTGACCAATTTCTCAGTTTTTGTTTTTGTTTTCATTGTCACAAAGGGTAATACAGAAAAAGGTTAAGGGCATAAACTCTGGAATTAGACTGTGTTGGTTGTATTCCTGGCTCTGTCCTGTGCCTCAGTTTCCTCCTCTCTACAAGAAGGACAATAATAAGGATACCTAGCTGATGGAGTTGAGAGGACTTAATACATGTTAAGTGTATCAAGAACAACAACTGGATAATAGAAAGCATTCCACAAATGTTAGCTAGCCATTCAATGTAGGGAGGTAAAGACTTCGATGCTTTCAAATTGTTTTATTGTAAACCTGCTTTATTCATCTGAATGTAAACCTCTATATTTGTGTGGATGTCAAGGTTTATAAAACATGTATTAAAGAATTATAGGGGGGTGCCTGGGTGGCTCAGTTGGTTAAGCATGACTTGGTCTCAGGTCATGATCTCACGGCTCATGACTTCAAGCCCGACGTCGGGCTCTGTGCTGACAGCTCAGACCTTGGAGCCTGCTTCGGATTCTGTGCCTCCCTCCTCTCTGCCCCTCCCCTGCTCAAGCTCTGTCTCTCTCTCATTCAAAAATAAATAAACAGGGGCGCCTGGGTGGCTCAGTCGGTTGGGCGTCCGACTTCGGCTCAGGTCATGATCTCGCGGTCCGTGAGTTCGAGCCCCGCGTCAGTCTCTGTGCTGATGGTTCAGAGCCTGGAGCCTGTTTCGGATTCTGTGTCTCCCTCTCTCTCTGCCCCTCCCCCGCTCGTGCTCTGTCTCTCTCTCTCAAAAATAAATAAACATTAAAAAATAATAATAATAAATAAATAAACATTAAATAAAAGAATTCTGGGAAGTCGTAAAACTTGATGAGCATCACAGATACTAATAATTCAGAAGTTGTACTACTTATTGTTACTTCAGATATAGTACAACTTACAATAAACTCAGAATATTCTAGAAACATTTTTTCTAGGTTAAAATTAAGCCTCTTTATTGTTAAATACCCTAAAACCTCAGAAAATCTGCTAATATTTAGAATATCCCCACTGCAGATGTTTGCATTTAAATCAGTGAAATGTGCTTCTGAAAGTTTCTAAATGTGAATGTAACACCAAGTATTGTATATATTTGTTAACAAATTTAAATTACAAAAAAAAACAAAGAAGAAATTGTCTTTATTACTGTAGCTTAGTAATAAGTCTTGAAGTTAGGTAGTATCATGTCAGCCCTCCACTTTGTTCTCCTTTAATACTGTGCTGGCTGTTTTCAGTATTTTGCCTCTCCATGTAAACTTTAGAAATGGCTTGTTGGTATCCACAAAGTAACTTACTGAGATTTTGATTGGAATTATGTTGAATTTATAGATCAAATTGAGAAGAACTGATATCTTGACAATACTGAGCTTTCTTACCCATGTAGATGGAGTATCTTTCTATTTATTTAGAGTTTATTTGATTTCTTTCCTCAGAATTTTGTAGTTTTCTTCATATGAATCTTATATATATTTTGTTAGATTCATACCAAAGTGTGTCATTTTTCGGTACTAATGTAAATGGTATTGTGTTTTAATTTCAAATTTCAATTATTCATTTCTTTTTTTCTTTATTTTATTAGTTTTCTTTATTTTTGAGTGGCAGAGAGAGACAGAGCACGTGTGGGGGAGGGGCAGAGAGAGAGAGAGGCAGACACAGAATCGGAAGCAGGCTCCAGGCTGTGAGCTGTCAGCACAGAGACCGATGTGGGGTCCAAACTCATGAACCGTGAGATCATGACCTGAGCTGAAGTCGGACACTCAACCAACTGAGCCACTCAAGCGCCCCCAATTATTCACTTCTGATACCATTTTATCATAAGAAAATTTTTTTTACTTGAAAACCTTTTGTTGACCACACTATTGTAATTCCGTACAATAAAATTGTGTATATATCAGTAGATTGAAGCAGTAAAATGGAAGATGGGTTGTATTAGTCCAGATTCTGCAGGGAACATATCTGATATATATATGATTGGCTCATGAAATTATGGAGTTTGAGAAATCCAACTATTTGCTGTTTGTAAGCTGGAGACTCAGGAAAGTTGGTGGTATAGCTCTGAGAACCAGAGTGCTGGTGACGTATTTGCAGTGAAGAACAGGAGATGACTGATGTCCCAGCTCATCAGTCAGGCAGAGAATAAATTCCGCCTTCTTCTGCCTTTTTGTTCTATTTGGGTCCTCCATAGATTGGAAGAAGCCACATCCACACTGGGGAGAGCCATCTGCTTTACTCAGTATACCAATTCAAATGCTAATCTCGTGCAGAAACACCCTCACAGATCCTCCCTTAGAAATTGTGTTTAATCTGGGCACTCCATGTCCCAGTCAAGTTGACACCCAAACTTAATCATCATGGGGGTAATCAGAGTTAGTATTCTAAGGCAGTGGTCCTCAAACTGAGGTATATTTATATATCCATGGTGATAAATGAAGACAAGGATATGGATAGTATTAAGGGAATTGATGTCTAGGAAATTGATTTCATAAGAGTAATTTAATTTTATATTTCTCTTACTTCCATCTTCTTTTTGTCCTTCTTATTTCTAGCTTCTTAGAGGATATCTCAGTTGTTTCAACAGACCATGTGCACTAGGGTATTGGACACTCAGAAACTAAGGCCAGTGTAGTCAGTTTTAGAATAAAACATTTTTTTAAAGTTTTATTTAGTTACTTTGAGAGGCGGGGAGAGGCGGAGAGAGAGAGGAGAGAGAATCTCAAGCAGGCTCCACACTGTCAGTGCAGAGAGCAACACTGGGCTTGGTCTCACCAACCAGGAGATCATGACCCGAGCTGAAATCAAGAGTCTGATACTTAACCGATGGAGCCACCCAAGTTCTCCTAGAATGAAACATTTAAAGAAAGAGATACAAACAGTAGCACAAGGCCTGAGCCACGCAAGAAGTAACCTAGCACACACTGTGTACTCCACAGAAGATGTTCAACAAATGTGATGGGTAAATGGATGGCTGATGAATTAAATATGCTGTGAGAACACAGACTTCCATGTTCTGCTCCACTTCCTGTAACCCTTTCCTATGTAAGAATAGCACTTTGTCTTAATCTGATAAAACTCTGCATGCTTGAATCAAAGGACTGAGGTATATCTGTAGAATCTGGCCTATCAGTAGGTTTATTTTTTTCTTCAACAAATATTATTGGATGATTCCTCCATATGTGTCATTGAGCCCGGATACACTGGTAAATAAGACGGATAAGATTAGGTTCCTTGAACATTTGTTGGCAGGAGGTGAGGGGATTGGCATGTAAGTTGGTAATTAGAATACAGGGAGAGAAATGCTATTACAAGGAATATAGTGTACAATGGGAGCATATAGAAGGAGCACCTAACTCAGATTCGGTGTGCTGTAGGGAGGAAATTTAAAAAAAAATCTTGAAAGAAGGAATTTACAAGTTGAGTACTGATAAGGTACGTTTGAAGGGTATGGGAAGTGGGCTAGGAGAAGTAACTAGAGATAAAACTGGAAAAATAAGATGGGATCAGATACTAAGGTATTGGGACCTGTTATAAGAACAATAAGAGCCACTGAAGGGTTTTAAGTACAGAAGAGACTTAAGGACCATTCTTACTAAATTAATTCTAAGGAAGACGCTGTTTGGGTTTATATTACTGGAGTCCAAGCCTTTTATCACTTAAAAGGGTTGATATGACATGGTTGTACCTCTCTGCCTCTGTTTGAGGATTCTCTTTATCTAGAACACCTTACTATACTTCTACATACACCTTTCCAATTCTTCCCACAATACTCAATTCATATTCTAGGGCCCCCAAGCTTTGCAAATATTCCCAGCTGGTGATTAGATTCTACCACTGCATAGTGCCTTATTTGTATAACATTTTTTATCAGTTATATATTGCTGCATAATAGATAACCCCCAAATTAATAACTTGAAAGAACAAAAAACACTTATCATTTCTCAAAGTTCCCAAGAATCAGGAATTTGGGAATGGCTTAGCAGTGACTCTATCTCACAGTTTTTCATGAGGATATGTCAGTTGGGGATGCAGTCATCTGACATCTTATCTGGGGTTGAAGGATACATTCTCAGGATGGCTTACCCACATGGCCGGCAAGTTAATTTTGGTTGTTGCAGGAGGTATCATTTCCTCGTCCCTTGTACATCTTCAAGAACTACTTGAGTGTCCTCCTGACATGGCAGTTGAATTCCTCCAGAGTGAGTGATCTAAAAGAACAAGGTGGAAGCCAAAATGTCTTTTATGACCAAGGCTTGGAAGTCTGACACATTGCCATTTCCACTATATTCCATTGGCCACACAGGTCAGTCCTATTCAATATGGGAGATTACACAAGGATGAGAATACCAGCAAGTGAAGAACATTGAGGGCCCTGTTGGAGGTTGGCTACCACAGCGATTATAACATTTATCTTCATTATGAGTTAGGCTTGTATCTATCTCTGTATCTAGATCATTCTCACCCTCCCTTTTTTTTATTATCACTCCACTATGGAGTCTTTTTTTAGACATGTTTTTCCTAATTATATCCTTCCCTTCATGAAACTGTAATGTTTATTTATGTACTATGTGTACACCTGTGCTTTATATGTAAAAAGAGTAATATTTTTCACCCCCTGCCCTAAGAATCAGTTTTCACTTCCTTGAAGTAGATAATATCACCCCTTTTGACATTGAGAATGCATGTACTAGACTGACAGCTGAAAACCTGAGGATTGACTGCCTCCAATCTTCCTTCAGGGAAAGAACTAGGGGTGGGGGTGGGAGGGTAGGGGGAAGGGGTAGGTGGTGGTAAACTCTCTCCAGCCCACAGACACTTTCACTCACCCAAAGCAACATCATTTGTCTTGTCTTTCCTAGGAGACACCTGCAGTTCTTTGGAATTCAGTTCTTTCTGTTGCCTATGATGACCTCAGTTCTCTGATGAGTTTTAAAAATCATAGTTTTGTGGTTTATTTGCCTTTTTCTCATTAGAATGGATGTGGCATTCTCTTGTGGCTTTCTATATTCTAAGAGGAAGTGGGACTCTTCTTTTTCAGTTTCATGCAAATAATCAAAGGGATTTCCATGCACTAAGTTCCCAAGAGTGACTCTTAATGCCTTCTAAGGCAATGTCTGTAGCTTATGGTGTCTCATGGATTTTCTCATTTCGTTTGTGTTGTGTTTGCGGTCATTTGTGTAGCCAACATTTAATGAGCTGCTACTATGTTCTACCGCTGTTCTACATATGAGCTCATTTCAAACTATCCTTGACTCCTCTCTTTTCTCTCACACCCACGTCCTGTCTGTCAGGTGATCCTTGGACTCTATCTTCAAAATATAACCAGTTCCTTTAAAAACTAAAAATGGACTTATGAAGAGCCTACCAATTGCATTTATCTCAGAGAAATGAAGACTTATTTTCATAGAGGAACTTGTACACAAATATTCATAGCAGCTTTGGTTGTAGAGACCCAAATGTCCTTCAAAAGGTAAATGGACAAACTGTGGTCCATCCATGGCATGAGGTACTGTTCGGCAGTGAAAAAGAATAAACTGCTGGTGCAAGCAGCAGCTTGGATGGATCTCCAGGGAATTATGCTTAGTGAGTCTAGCCACAAGGGGATATATATTGCATGATTCCATTTAGAAAAATTTTTTTTAACGTTTTTATTTATTTTTGAGACAGAGAGAGACAGAGCATGAACGGGGGAGGGGCAGAGAGAGAGGGAGACACAGAATCGGAGCAGGCTCCAGGCTCTGAGCCATCAGCCCAGAGCCCGACGCGGGGCTCGAACTCACGGACCGCAAGATCGTGACCTGAGCCGAAGTCAGACGTTTAACCGACTGAGCCACCCAGGCGCCCCGCATGATTCCATTTAGGTAACAATTGTGAATGACATAATTATGGGGCTAGAGTTACAGATTTGTGGGTGTCAGAGGTTAGGAGTGGGATGGAAGGGGTGTGGCTGTAAAAGAGGTGACATGAGGGATCTCATGGTGATAGTTGGGCATCTTGATTGTTTGGGTGGTTAGTCCAGGCTACACATGTGACAAAATTGTATAGAGCTACACACAAACATATACACAAATGAGTGCACGTATAACTGGTGAAATCTGCATAAACTCTGTGGATTTTGCCAATGTCAATTTCTTGGTTTTGATATTGTGCTGTGGTTATATGAGATGCTGGGGGGAGGGGAAAGGGATATTGGTGAAATTTATTTGTACTTCTTTGTGCATTTCTTTGCAACTTCCTATAATTCTACAATTATCTCAAAGTAAAACATTTTATTTATTTTATTAAAAAAATTTTTTTTAACATTTATTTATTTTTGAGACAGAGAGAGACAGAGCATGAGCAGGGGAGGGTCAGAGAGAGAGGGAGACACAGAATCTGAAACAGGCTACAGGCTCTGAGCTGTCAGCCCAGAGCCCGATGCGGGGCTCGAACTCACAGACTGTGAGATCATGACCTGAGCTGAAGTCGGACGCCCAAACGACTGAGCCACCCAGGCGCCCCTTGTTTATTTATTTTAATTTTTTAAATGTTTATTTAGTTTTGAGAGAGAGAGAAGAGTGCGAGCTGGGGAGGGGAAGAGAGAGAGGGAGACACAGAATCACAAGTAGGCTCCAGACTCTGAGCTGTCAGTACAGAGCCCAGCGTGGGGCTCCATCTCACACCATGAGATCATGACCTGAGCCAAAGTCGGATACTTAATCGACTCAGACACCCAGGCACCCAGGTGACCCTTTTATTTATTTATTTTTAAATGTTTATTTATTTTTGAGAGAGACAGAGACAGTGTGCGAGTGGGGGAGGGACAGAGGGAGAGGGAGACAGAATCTGAAGCAGGGTCCAGGTTCTGAGCTGTCAGCCCAGAGCCCAATGCAGGGCTCAAACTGGTGAACCACAAGATCATGACCTGAGCCGAAGTCAGTTGCCCAACTGACTCAGCCACCCAGGTGCCCCAGAAAAACATTCTAAATACACAAATAAAAAATCTAAGAGTTGGTATGGTACCATGCTTTTCCATTTTTTTAAAATCACGTATAACACTTCACTTAGTGCTTTAAAAAGAGTGTAGTAGTAAATGTTTGTTGAATTGTTGCAAATAACTGGGCAAGGATAGGAAGGAGAATCAGTATATGATTCATTGAGAGTGGGAATTAGAGATGTCATTGACCAAAATGGAAACAGAGCCCCTATAGGAAAGAAGTGAGACAGAAAGAGAGCATTTAATGAACATTTTCTTAAATACTGAACACATCCATCTTTATTCATCACTGAACATTAAAGAGGACTATTCTTAATATAGTCTTAGGAACTCAGTATTTTTTTTTTTTAATGTTTATTTATTGTTGAGAGAGGGAGAGTCCGAGAGGGGGAGGGACAGAAAGAGAGGGGGACAGAGGATCCAAAGTGGGCTCCTCACTGACAGCAGCTAGCCTGATGCAGGGTTTGAACTCATAAACTGTCAGATCATGACCTGAGCCCAGGTCAGATGAGCCACACAGAACCCCCTAAGTACTTTTTTTTTTTAAAAGAATTAACTCGTCCTCCAGAATTGATTACTTACTGCAAATCAGCATGTTGAACTTCAGGGCTTCTGATAACCTGTAAATTAAGGACTTTATTTTCATTAGTTCAATTAAAGATGAATTATATTTCTCATTTCTAACTGTGAACTAAATGCTCCAATTTAGCAAGAGCTCTGGAGATCAAGTGCCATGGAGCTATTATTACCTTTCTACATCATCCAAGCAAGGGATGAAGCATTTGTGGGTGCAAAAAAGGGCCAGAGTCACGGAGACTGAGGAAAACAAAGCACTCTCATCTCATTGTATTTTGATTTTCTGGTTTTTCTCCACTTTCTAGATTATAAACTTGATTCAGGCAGTAAGTGAGTAGGCCCAGCTGACATCTAGAAAATAAACATTTATTGAATGTATGCATAAATTAGCCAAAATCCCTGCCCCAAGCGGCTGATAATCTAGTAGGAAAGGTATGACACATATAAGAGTGTTTTTTTTTTTTTTTTTTAAACCTTGGTCCTGCTGGACCTGCCAGATGGGGAAGGAATACACAGTACTTGAAGACTGCTCACAAGAACTGCCAAAGCTATTAGGTAAAACAATGGGCAGATTAATTTTGTTGAAGATTATGTTCATAATACATAACATACATATATAAACATGATCATAATGTTTAAGTTATAGTTATGCTGAGTGAAAGGAGCCAGACCAAAAAAAAGGTACATGTTGTATGATTCCATTATATAAAACCATGAAATATGCAAACGAATCTATAGTTACAAACTGCAGAGGAACCTTGAGGGGTAATGAGTTTGTTCACTGGCTTGTCATAGTGATTTCGTAAGTGCATACATATGTCAACACTTGCCAAAATGTACATTTAAATATGTGTAGGTTATTGTATGTCAATTATTCCTCAATAAAGCTGTTTTTAAAAAAGAGGTGTGATAAAATCAGGTAATAGAGGATCAGATGGACCAATTTTTTCCTCGGGAGAAGAATCATGTGTAAAAAACAACTTAGTAAACTATCGCTAATTGTCAAACCTTGGCTGGTGTGTTAGCAAAGGAAAAGAAAAGGCAGAGAGGTATTAGACCCAGGAGCAACCTGCAGTCTTTGGTTAAGGCACGTGCTGTATGAGTTGTCTGTGGGCGACATCTCCGGAGGGAAAGGATGCAGCCCACAGTTAAATCTGGGAGAATTTTTTCTGGCAGAAACAGGGTAAATTGGAGAGAGAACATGATTTGGCATTTTGGACGAGGAGAGTAAGGCCCCTGTCTAACGCACAGGGAAGGGGCTCGGAAACGCAGCAGAGCACAGGCAGTGGCCAAGCCCTGTTAGCGCAGGGGGGGGAGGCCAGGCCCCGCTAGCGGTGATGAGACTACGCCGCAACTCCAGGCAGGATCCCGGAGGCCCAGAACCTTAATCCTCCACTATTGCTTCCTTCAGTTCCATCCCGGGAGGGGACACAGATGTTTGTGCGAGTCCCGCCCAAGTATACACTGGAGACCCTGGGAGAACAGCCGACCCTTCCCGGGAAACCCACAGCGCTGGAGCTAGAAGCTCCCGTGCCCAGCGCGTGCGCGCGGCGCGCAGGGAGGCAGTCTGGAAGTGAGGGAGCGCGCGCCCTTCACGTGACCCAGCCCGCGGGCGGCGACGCACACGACGCGCCCCTCACGTGGTCTGTCTTCAGCCCCGTCGCCGGCGGAGGCGGGCGCGGGCGCGTCCCTGTGGCCAGTCCCCCGGAGGAGTTGGTCGCACAATTATGAAAGACTCAGCTTCTGCTGCTAGTGCCGGAGCTGAGTTAGTTCTGAGAAGGTTTCCCTGGGCTGTCCTTGTCCGGCGGCCTCTGCTGCCGCCTCCGGAGACGCTTCCCGATAGATGGCTACAGGCCGCGGAGGAGGAGGAGGTGGAGTTGCTGCCCTTCCGGAGTCCGCCCCGTGAGGAGAATGGTACTGGACCCACGCAGGCCCCGGCGGGGGAATAGTCCCGGGGGTTGCGGAAGGGAGGGGGAGGGGGGGGGACCCGACCGGCCAGTGTGTGTCCGGGGCCATGCTGCCTGGAGCGAAGGAACCCCTATTGCCTTCCGGACTTGCCCCGGCGGGACGGGAGTGCAGTTCGTTCGGGGGTGAGGGGCAGGAAGCAGGTAGCAAATCTCGCCCGACGGCTCGCCGCGGGAATCCCCACAGCGGAGCCCTGGCTCCGACCAGGGACCGCTCGAGGCGGCAGAAGCGCGAGCCAGGGAGTACCTGGATGAGCAGAGCGGCCGCAGCGCGCCAGACGCAGGGCTCAACCTCCGCATCTCCCGGGAGCGCCTTCCTCCTGGCGCCAGTTGCTAGCAGATAAGGGAGCCAAATGCTCTGCTAAAGTTCTGCTTGGAAAGGGAAGGAGGGCTGGGAGGGAACAAAAAAGGGATAGAGGACGCGGGATTGGAACTGTGCCTTGTTTGCTGCGCAGTAGATACTCCACAGGTACGTTTCCCTTTTGGAGCCAAAGAGGAGGGGTTTGACGGTATTGACGGTGGATCTGGTTTGCATTTTTCTTTAGCAAGAATTAAACATTTTTATTGGGGGCGCTGCTGGAGGTATCGAGGCGATGTGTTGTCTGGATTTATATCTAACAACCCCATCTGTTGCTCTAGAGAAGGGTTAGTTGTGTTTTAAACCTACGGTGCAGAGTGGCGAGAGGGATGCGGTGCATTGCAGCTTTCGTTAGAGCCTGTTGTTGTTGTTGTTGTTGTTGTTGTTGTTAAGGCCAGGGATCATATTTGAAGATTTTTTTACGAAGAAAGTAATTTACAGGGACTTGAAGAGCGAGGTGTTTTTCTGGTCAGTACTTGAACTTGTTGGTTTCGTGCAAACAACTCTCCCTCTGCTGGAGTCTGGCAGGTTTACTTTTCAGCAGAAGTTAATTTAGGTGCCATACAAAAGTGAAACCACGAATATAGTTATACTTTGAATAAATAATGCACCTTACACTGTTTTCCACCTTCTTTGGTAATGTAAAGTCAATAAAAACGTCGTTTTACTTTTTTTCCTAATTTTGAAAGAAGGGTTTAAGTTTCTTTACTGATGCCAGATTTTTTAACTTGTTACTTACGTGGATTTTTAAGAGAATATGTTTTGGGGTGGGGGTTGAATGAGAGTTCCTTTTGTATGAAAAAAAGCAAACCATTAGTTCTGAATCTTCGGTGATGTGTCTAGTTTTTCTTTTTATGGTAAATAGTATAAATTTGAACATTATCATTTCAGTATCTTAAAAAACATTTAGATACCTTAGAAAATGGAAATTAAGATGATTCATCACCTTCAAAGGCATTGTTCCCTAATATTTTATTCATACAACCAGACACCTTTGTTTCTAATGACTTTCTAGTGAAAATTTATAATTTCTTAGTCTTACCTTAGATGCTCTTCTCAAACTCAGCCTCTTAATGTCTTGTTTGCATGCTTTGAAACCCAGCTTCCAAAAATTAAGATGTGGTCTGAGTTTCTCCTTTTCCTGCTCTCTTTCCATTCATGTCCAGTCTTTTTATAGCAGATGTGCTCCCCCAGACGGTATGTTGGTATACATAAGTTGTGCACCATCCTTGGCACATAACGTGAACTCAGTGTTGGTTGTACATGCTAACATTCCTGTTGATTTTACAGAGAGAAATTCTCACTTTAAAAATTTGAAATTTAGGATCTGATTTTAGTTTTTACATACTTGAGTCCTGACTGCTATTGAGTTCTGGAATTTTTTTTCTTTTTAAATTTCCAATTAAATTATAGTGAAAACTGAAAACTGAGGTTGTCCAATAATAATCTGTCGAGCCCCCTCAAATTTTAGGTCAGCACTGTGACCTGAAAATTCACTGAAGTATCTTGTATCTACACTGTATAATTCTTACTGTAAGTTCTTATTTAAAAAAATTTTTTTTAACCTTTATTTATTTTTGAGACAGAGAGAGACAGAGCATGAACGGGGGAGGGGCAGAGAGAGGGAGACACAGAATCTGAAACAGGCTCCAGGCTCTGAGCAGTCAGCACAGAGCCCGACGCGGGGCTCGAACCCACAGACAGCAAGACCACGACCTGAGCTGAAGTCAGACGCTTAACCGACTGAGCCACCAAGGTGCCCCTGTAAATTCTTATTTAAAGCATTTGCTTCTTTCTGGTAATCAGTTTCTTCTTTGACACTAAAAGAAAGCATACAAAATTTTTCTGCATTTTAAAAAGCTTTAAAACTAATCAGCTAACCATAAAATAATATAAAACAAAATACCAAGAAACACAAGTTAAAAAACTGGAGTGGAATCAAATTTTGTACAAAATTATCTGCCGTGGCTATTGGAAATAATTTGTTTTATTCATTTGGTAATCGCTTATTTAGTGGGTAATATATTCCAAGCACTGTCATAGGCACTGGAGCGGCAAATATGTGCTAGACAAGTTTTCCACTTTCAAACAGCTTACATTCTAGTTATTTATAAAAGATCTAGTTGTCAGTGGAAGGTGCATACATCATAAACAGTGTCTACTGTATTGCACACACTGTGATACCTTAATAGTTTTGAAGGCAGTACAGATAGGCAAAAACTAGGAGGATAGTGTGATACCATTGCATAGATTACTTTGAAAATACGGGGTAATCAAGGAGAGAAAGGAAAGTCTGGGTGGGTTTGCCCAAAAGCTGATAGTACTAGAGCCTTGTAGAGGCAGTAGGAATTGGAATTAAACTGGAGATAGAAGGGGCATTGAATTGGTGGTTTTAGTCCAAGGGAATTGAGGGTTAGAGGGAAGAAAATCCTTAGTTTATTCAGGGAACTACTGTACAAATACTTTATGTAGATATGAATGAGTGAAGTATGGGATGCTGGTGGGAGTATTCTGGAGACAGACAAGGACCAGATTTCTGAGGGCAATGTATGTCATGTGAAGAAGTTTGGATTTCATGCTGGAGATGTATGGGATCCACTTAAGGAAACAATATGGAAGGTGAATGGTGTGTGTTTAAGTTGAAAAGAGAGACCCATGAGGAGGCAATAGCAAGACTCCGACCAAATGTCAATGGTTTGAAATGAAGTAGTAGAAGATGGAACAGATTGAGATGTTTCGGAGATAGAATATTCAGAACTTGGTTACTTTGCGGAGTAAAGTATGTGTGTATTGGCAAATGTCAGTAATAAGAACGCGACATAAAATGAAAATGTGTTATAGTTGAAGTCATTACTTAAAATATGCAAATTAATACTCAAAGGCAGTACTTAAAATGTACATTTTTGGTTTTGATTTTTAAATAAAAGTCTGTTGACGCACAAGCACTTGCAAAAGTTTGAGAGTTCCACCAATCAGATATTTTTGGTCTAGTGCTCTGATATTCTCTCTCTCTTTAACATTCTAATATGGAATATTTCACACATACAGAAATATAATAGGAAAATCAATCACCATATATCAATGACCAGTTTTGACAGTTTGAAATGTGTATTTTGTTTCCTCTATTATCACTCCCATTCCCCCTTAAATAGGATGACTTAAAAGCAAATCTTGGACATATCTATAAATGCTTCATTCTGTGTATCTCTAAAAAGATAAGGCTCTTAATACATCCATAGTACTATTAACACACCTGGAAAATGAGTAATTCTTTAATATAATTAAATATTCAGCTTATTTCCCTGATTGGTTCATGTTTTTCTTCAGTTGGCTTGTTTAATTCAGAATCCAAAGAATTCCATATAGCATTTGGTTGATAAATAAGTCTTTCAGTCTCTAGTAACCCCTCCTTTTTTTTTTTTTTTTTTTGTCTTATCACTTACCATTTATTTAATAAGAAAAATCCAGATCATTTGTCCTGTAGAATTTCCCACAGCTTGGATTTTGTTCGATACATCCATACAGTGTGATGTAACTTGTTTCTCTATTTCCTGTGCTTAATCTAAAGACTTGATCAGATTGTGGTATGATATTTTGGCAAGAGTGCTTCACAGATCGTGCTATGTATCTTGTATTGCATCACATTAAGAAGCACATACTTTCTGATTGTTTTTCTTTTCTCTTTTCTTTTTTCTTTTCTTTTCTTTCTCTTGTTAGGATTGATCAGTGGGTTTGGTGGTGTTAGCTGCCTGATCAGTTGTGAATTTCTTGGTTAGACACTTACATAGTTTTAGTAGTAGCCATTGATGATTATTGCTATTGATCTGTTATTTCTTTCTAGGTTTTTCTTTTTTCTTATTTTTTGTAGTAACCTTTCAGTATATGATTACATTTTAGTTTCTTTTCTTTCTTTTTTTCTCTTTCTTTCTTTCTTTCCTTCTTTCTTTCTTTCTCTTCCTTTCCTTCTTTCTTTCTGACTTCCTTCCTTCCTTCCTTTCACAACTGCTTCTTAAATGCTTGCTTTAAATTTGGTACCTGGAGGTACCCAAATTCAGAGTAGTTGAGATTAGTTTAGAATGAGCATTATTTGGCTATCTGTAGGGATATTAACTGAGTCACTTAATGTGTGTTAATATAAAAGAACTTAGATATATGTCATTTTTATTTTTTTTAAGTTTACTTATTTATTTTGAGAAAGAGCAAGCAAGGGAGGGTTAGAGAGAGAGGAAGAGAGAGAATCCCAAGCAGGCTGCATGCTCAGCCTGGAGCCCAACACAGGGCATGATCTCACTATGGCACGATCACGACCGGAGCCACCATCAAGAGTTGGGACGCTTTTGATGTATGGTGGTAGGCAGTTTTTTTGAAGTTGGTAGACTTGGCTCTTCACATAAGCATCTCTGCCAAATCATACTCTTTTAGGAGCACTGCTGTTACCCTCTCTGTCTGTAAAAAGAAGATGATAATCTTTACTTGATATCAGGAGAATACTAGGATTAAAGTTTGTGAGACACTATTTGTCCCTCTTTGCATCATGAAAAAATGTTACTAAACACCTCAACTATCTAGCTACCAGATTGCTGGAAACCACTACTTTTAGAAACTCAGCTCCTCATGGAAAAACACTTTTGAGCCACATCATTATTAGGAATATAGCAACCTGAGCCCACAGTTCACTGATTGAAAAATATGTGCAAAGTGAAAGTTAGTAGGCTTAGTTACCTATTTTCCTCTGACAATTTGGTAGTATGCTGGGAATGAATAGAAGGAAAGTTATCTGAGAAGCAGATTATTACTGTAAGGAGATTGGATAAACATTAACTAGACTAGAAATATAGGTCTATAAATTACCCTTGGGTATATAAACCAGTGGTCTTCCTTGTCTTTAAGAGTATAATTTACAATACCTAATACCCAGAAGGTACTCTTGATTTAGAAACGTGTGTAACAGGCTTTAGACCGATTTTCATAATATTAGCTAACATGTAGTAGCATTTAGCTGTGGTCATTGTTCTAAATGTTTTACATATATTATTGCATATTATTACTCTCAAAAGAAATTCTTGAAGTAGGCACTTTTTCTCCATTATTTATGGAAGGAACAGAGAGGCAAAATCACTCAACCAAAGGTCATTAGGCCAGTAAGTGGTACAGTAGATAATTGACTCACCAAATTATGCACTTGGAGAAGGACCTTGATACTCAGAGACATGTATATTTGTGAGATCTAAGATGGCAAGTGTTATGTTAATTAAAAAGTTAAGGTCATTTTTTTAATATTAAAAAATTTTTTTTAAAGTTTATTTATTTTGAGAGAGAAAACGCACGAGCAAGGTAGGGACAGAGAGAGAGGGGAGAGAGAGAGAGAGAGAGAGAGAGAGAGAGAGAGAGAGAGAATCCCAAGCAGGCTCTGCACTGTCATTGCAGAGCCTGATGTGGGGCTTGAACTCACAAACCATGAGACCATGATCTAAGTGGAAGGGAGAGAGAGAGAGAGAGAGAGAGAGAGAGAGAGAGAGAGAATCCCAAGCAGGCTCTGCACTGTCATTGCAGAGCCTGATGTGGGGTTTGAACTCACAAACCATGAGACCATGATCTAAGTGGAAGTCAGGAGTTGGATGCTTAACTGACTGAGTCACCCAGGTACTTCAAAAGTTAAGGTCATGAAGAATGTGTTACCTTAAAAAAATTTATTTACCATATTTTTTCTTCATATGCTGTAAAACTTAGAATTTTCTTTATTACCAAATTTCTATGTAATATCCTTAAGATAAATTATTCAGAATTCAGTTGTATGCATCATATACATTGTATACATTGTCGAAGTGCAGAGATTTACTAGTCAGAAGGAATCCTTAGTAGATTGGAAATTCCTTAAGTAGATTTCTGTGATGGGTAGAACTCTTTCATAAAAACTGTGAAAATCTAACATAAGTGTATTAACAAATACTCAGAGATAGAGAATAGATTGGTAGGGTTTACTCACAATATGAAGGCTGGAGTTTTGTAATAGAGAATGTCCTAATGTTTTCTTTAGATTTGTCTTTTTCAGATTAACTTTTGTGGCATCATCTGAAAGTATATCAGTGGTCATTGAATTAGATTAATGTGATGGATCCATTTAATTCAACAGATTCTGTTGCTTTGGCAAAAATATTAGGTAACAAGGAGACAGGAATAAAAGTGAAGAATTTAAATTGTACTGTTTGATTACAGGTACATAATATTTTTAAATAAATGTATATAATTTGAATTCTTTGGTAATTGTTTTTTGTTGTGGAATTCAGATCGATAAAAGTGTGATCGTAATGTAATAGCAGTCTATGTACTTACCGCCCAGCTTGAG
Source organism: Panthera onca (assembly GCF_046562875.1). Classification (NCBI taxonomy): domain Eukaryota; kingdom Metazoa; phylum Chordata; class Mammalia; order Carnivora; family Felidae; genus Panthera; species Panthera onca. Next base: position 53,261,549 of record NC_138344.1, read on the forward strand.
AAATAAAATATTGGAGGTAAAATTGAAACTTCCAAGTACTTCATCAAAATCCCATTCCACTTTCCACTTCTGCAGGCATAACTATCTCCTGTTGTTCCTTTGCTTGCTTTTTGTAGTTGTAAATATATATTATATATCTTATATATGTTGTATATATGTAGTATTGTCTCTCTATGTATTATAGAATTATAACACATAGTAGTTCCTGGTAGTTTTATATATATGTAATTACGTACATCTTTTTATGGACTTTTTAAAAAAAATTTTTTTTAACATTTATTTAGAGCATGAGCAGGGGAAGGGGACAGAGAGACACACAGAATCTGAGGCAGCCTTCAGGCTCTGAGCTGTTAGCACAGCTCAACATTAGGTTTTGGAGGTTTATTCATATTAATGATACAGGTAAGGTCTAGTTCACCACTTTCATTTTGTTTTTATTTACTTTTTTTTTTTATCTTTGTTCTCATTCAAAGTTAATATTACTACTTCTCTGTAAGATATCCTCCCCGTGCATGCTCAGAGCAGCTTTTTAGTTTACCTCTTTTAACTGCTGTTTACTATTCCGTTATAGAATATACTATCTGTCCATTTTACTGTTGTTTGGCATTTGGGTTTTTTTTTTTTTTTTTACAAATAATGGTGCATGTATGTATCATCTAATGTAATGTACAAGTGTGAGAATTTTTCTAAGATGCATATATCTAGAAGTAGAATTGGTAAATCGTAGGGTGGGTGCATTTTCAACTTTAGAGATAATTGCCAAAGTGTTGACCAAAGTAGTTGTGTGGTTTATACTCCCTATAAAGTATATGAGAATTTCCAATTCTGCCAACATCTTTGCCACACTTCATTGATTAGGTTCTTTTATTTTGCCAGACTCATGAATGTGAAGTAGTTCCTCATTGTTTTAATTTGCATGTTACTGACCACTAATACTGAGTATTATTTCAGGTTATGAGTTTTGGCTATGGTTTACTTGTCTCTGATGAATTGCCTATTTATAGTCTTTGCTCATTTTTCTATTGGATTATTTTTTTCTTATTTACTTGTAGAAGTTCTTTATGTATTCTGCATATTTTTGGGTGGTACTTTATGGCTACAAATATCTTTTCTAGCCTGTAGAAAAGGCTAGTAGAGTAAAAATTTCTTAACTTTTTACTTGGTTAATGGTAAGCTATTTACTTATTTTAGGTTGTTGATGTACATTTTTTTTAATGTTTATATTTTTAAAAAATTTTAACGTTTATTCATTTTTTTTTGAGGGAGTGAGTGGGGGAGGGGCAGTGAGAGAGGGAGACACAGAATCAGAATCTGAAGCAGGCTCCAGGCTCAGAGCTGTCAGTACAGAGCCCAATGCAGAGCTAGAAGTCACAGACCACAATATCATGACCTGAGCCGAAGTCAGATGCCCAACCAACTGAGCCACCCAGGCGACCCAGATGTTTATTATTTTTGAGAGAGAGAGAGAGATGGGGGGACCAAGCGCAATGGTGAAGGGACACAGAGAGAGGGAGACACAGAATCTGAAGCAGTCTGAAGCAGGCTCCAGGCTCTGAGCCGTCAGCACGGAGCCTGACGTTGGCTTGAACCCACCAACCACAAGACCATGACCTAACCTGGAGTCAGATGCTCAACTGACTGAGCCACCCAGGTGCCCCGATGTACATTGGTTTTTAATGTTAGTGTTATAATTTATCTGTATTTTCTCCTTTTTTTAAAAAAAAATTTTTATTTAAATAATTTCTGCACTCAATGGGGGGCTCAAACTCATAGCTCTGAGACCAAGAGTCTCATGCTCTTCCAACTGAGCCAGCCAGGTGCCCCTATCAGTATTTTCTTTATAGCATGTGCCTTTTATTTTCCTGAGGTCATAAAGTTATTCTATTTTTTTTTTTTTGGTAGAAATTTTAAAGTTTTGCTTTTCACATTTTGACTTTAATCCATGTAGTATTCATTTTTTTTTTTTAATTTTTTTTTCAACGTTTTTTATTTATTTTTGGGACAGAGAGAGACAGAGCATGAACGGGGGAGGGGCAGAGAGAGAGGGAGACACAGAATCGGAAACAGGCTCCAGGCTCCGAGCCATCAGCCCAGAGCCTGACGCGGGGCTCGAACTCACGGACTGCGAGATCGTGACCTGGCTGAAGTCGGACGCTTAACCAACTGCGCCACCCAGGCGCCCCCATGTAGTATTCATTTTTGGATTTAGTGTGATAGTTCATATACACAGAATAAATCATATCTTCCCCTAATTCATATTGTTCTCTCCATCACACAACAAAAGTTTCCTTCAAGGTAAGTTTTTGTTTCCAAGCAACTTGTTCCATTGTTCTGTTTGTCTGTTCCTGTGTCGGTATATTTATTTTGTTTTTTTAGCACTCTTAGGTGTCTAGGTAAAATAACTTAGCATAAACAATTAAAAATGTGAGGGCACCTGGGTGGCTCAGTTGGTTGAGCATCCAGCTCTTGCTTTCAGCTCAGGTCATGAACCCAGGGTTGTGGGATTGAGCCCCATGTCAGGCTCTGTGCTGAGTGTGGAGCCTGGTTGAGATTTTCTCTGCTCCCTCTCCCTCTGCCCTTCTTCCCCATTCGTGCTCTCTCTCGCTCTCTTTAAAAAAAATAACAAAAAATTAAAAGTTTTTTTGGCCAACATGCTTATTTTTTTTTTAAGTTCATGGGGGGGATGGGCAGTGGTGGCCGAAAGAAAGGAAGAGAGAGAGAATCCCAGGCAGGCTCCTCACACTGTCAGTGCAAAGCCCCATATGGGCTCAAACCCACAAACCATGATATTATGTCCTGAGCTGAAGTTCGATGCTTAACCAACTGAGCCATCCAGGTGGCCCTTGGCCAACATGCTTATTATCTTTTTTATCTTGATGAGTGTCGATCCCTTTTCATTTTATTAATAATTCTTTATATTAAAATGAATTACTCTAGGTAAGACTCTTTCTAGAATACATAAGGAAAAAATTACTACTCTTTGAGCTAGATTCAGGTTGGCCGCATTTTAGACTCAATTGTGCCTTGTCTTCATTTATTTAGTACCGTAGACTCCCAAGATATAGCATGATGGCAACTGCTCACAGTTCTTCATCAAACATTTTCTGTTCCATAAGTCTAGGGTAATATTGGACTGTTAAACAACCAGAGTAGCAATCTCCATGAGGTCAGCAGGAAAGCAAAATAGAAAATAAGGTTGGATATAATAAGACTCTCTTTACAAACATAGTTATAGTCGGAATTTGATTCAGTTTAATTTTTTTAATATATAAAACTTCAACTGTTTGTTATTCCACAGAGACTTTTCAGTAGTGTCTTTAAGATCCTCTCAGAGAATTCACATCTGAATTACCAGTGATACCTAATTATTAGTGAATTAGTTAAGTAGTTGGCAGCCAATTAAGAATAAGAGCAGAACTCTAGAGTAACGGCCTTTAAGAATGCCAGAAGGTCAAATGAGTTGGGCTCTAGATAGAGGGAGAAAGATAGAGGAAGTCAGAGTGCCAGCCTATTTCAACATTTTGCTTTAGGCTAGCCTTAATTTTTCTTTGTCACTGTCTGTGCCATTGTTGGCAGGCATATTGACCTGTGTACAAATTTTTCACATAACTCAATTTCTAGGTCTGTAACGTCATTTAATTTTTAAGTATATGCATTTTATTAATATGTAAACCCCTTTTTAATTTTTTTTTGAGTGTGGGTCACATTTTCCTATTTTTTCTTAAGTCTAGTCATTTTGAATTGTGTAATAGACACTGTGAATGTTACCTTTTAGACTCTTGAGTTCTGTTATACCCCTTCTGAAGACTTGATTCTTTTTAAAGTAGTTGTTATGAACTCAGTGTTTGTGCCACTCTCCCCTAAATTCTTTGTTAAAGCCCTAACCTCCAGTGTGATGGCATTTGGACATGGGGTCTTTGGGAGGTAATTAGGGTTAGATGAGGTCATGAGGGTAAGGCCCTTATAAGAAGAGACACCAGAGAGCTTGCCCTGTACCATGTGAAGACACAGTGAGAAGATAGTTGTCTGCAGCCCAAGGAGAGAGTCTTTATCAGACACGGACCCTGTTGGAACCTTGATTGATGTTGGATTACAGTTTCTATAACTGTGAGAAAGTGAATTTTGGTTGCTTAAGCCACCTAGCTTATGGTATTTGTTATGGCACTCAGAATAGATTAAGATAGTAGTTGATTTACTTGACTGTACTCAGATTCCATACTCTGTCTCATGGTGGGCAGCCAAAGTGTCCGTTCAGTTCTTTTATTCTTAATTGGGCTGCTTGGAGTCTGTACTGTGTATACATTTTTCATGGGTCGGCCATAGGTTGGGGCACCCTTTATGTGACTTTTTCCTTTGAAGGACTTTTCCCATCGCTTTCCAACTGCTTTTGTCACCTTGAGCTTGATATTTTGTTTTTTTTAAGCCAGTAAGACTCTGGGATTTCTATTGGAGTCTTAGCTGTTCAGTAGGTATGGAGTGGGGCCTGTTACCAGAAAAGCCTTAAAAACTGGAAAACTCATTCAGTGCTGTCCTTTCATTTTTAATAGACTCCATTCAATTTCTGCCTGCTTTTGGGTCTTTAGTATGTAAACTAGTTGGTTTTTTTTTGTTTGTTTGCTTGTTTTTGTTTTTATTTTGTCCAAAGTTTATGGCTGTTATTTGTGGGAGGGTTAGTCTGCTAGAGCTAACATAGCTAGCAGCTCCTTTTTAATATTAATATATAGAATCATAGAGTGTATTTAGTTTTAAAAGTAGATTGATTTCCAATTGTTATCTTGAAGTAGAAAAAAGCAGTCTTTAATTTTTTCCCCCAATTTTTACCATTAGCATGTAGGTGGGAAGGAGATATGCTGGTACTAATTTATGGAGACAGTGGATGAGGTTAGAGGGTTTATTTATAATGTATGTGCGCCCCTTATTGCTAGTAGACAGGAAGAATTTATAACTTAAGGAATTTTGAAGCATTGTTGAGATTTGATAGTGTGTTAGGCATTCTGCTGAAACGCCTTGCGTGGATCATTTTGTTTTATCTTCAGAGCGACATTATAAGATAGGTATTGTTATTAGGTTACAACGTCAGAAACTTGCCTAAGGTTGCATGGATAGTAAACAACAAAGCTATAATTCTAACTCCAGTTACTCAGACTCCAGAAGTTCTGCTCTTTCACTACTGAAGATCACGAAGTGATTTTTAAGTTAATTTCTAGTGCTAACATTCTGTGATTATAGTTAGTTTTTACTTTACCTAAAACATTTAAGTTTAGGAATTTTCTGGTTTGTGTTCATAGTGTGCCACCTCTTGGTAAAATTCAGTAATGCAGCCCAGCAAAACAAGGAGAAGAGAAGTATAAAAATAGAAATAAATATATGTTTAAAATCCATGCACATTTCATTGGGTATGTGATGGCAGGGACGAAACTCAGAATTCCAAAACTTGCATAAACCTATCGTTGGGAGGAATTTATAACCATCACCTGGGGGTATGTGACTCTCAGGTGGACCGCAAGCCCTTGAAATAGAATTGGTGAGTATTAAAGTTAGGGGAAGCTCTAAGAGATAGTCTTGAAACATGCTAATGTCATTGATGTCCCTACAGACACAAAATTTGGTAAAAATTTGTGAGCATCAAGAGTGACACGATTTAAGTTACTTAGCAAACAGTTTCACTAAAGTTTTGGATGGATATGCCAATTAGAAACTACTATGGAAAGTTTGAGGTTTTGAAAGGACAGCACTGGCTGTTTATTTTTTATTTTTTATTTTTTTTATTTCAGAGAGAGAAAGAGTGTGTGCATGAGTGGGGGAGAGGGAGAGAGAGAATCTTAAGTAGATTCCATGTTGAGTGTGGAACCGACGTGGGGCTCGATCCCCATGTCCCTGGGATGACCTGAGCCCAAATCAAGAGTGGTCTTTCAACCAACTGAGCTACCCAGGTGCCCCTGGCTATCTGTTTAGAAAAAGAATGATAAAATGAAACTAATTTGTGAGCAAGATTTGTGTTGTGTCCTAAAATTCAGTAGCACTCCTATTTTGAGTAGTTACAAAATGAATACTAAAAGTGGCTGAAGTGTCTTAGGTTGATGGTGATTGGAAAAGACCATTATTTCTGGAAAAAAACTAGTATATGTACTCAAAGTACTAGATTTTTTTGCTCAGTGATGTTTAGGGTTTATTGTTTTATATATATACAATTTGTATATGATTTATTGTATTTTTTTATTTATTTCATTTATTTTATTTATATAGGACTTATATATGATTTATATATATTTATAGATGATACAACATCTATAAATATATGATTATTTTAAGTGTTTTTTCTTTTGAAATTCCTACAGGAAAAATAACTTTGTTAATGAACATTTAAAATTCTTCAGTCCCACCTTTTTTTTTTCCCCCCTCATTGAAAAGCAACTCTTAATACGAGGATCTATTGGGATTGTAGAACTGGGTAGAAGGGATATTAATGTCCAAGAAACACTGTAGGAGAATAATTTGAAGGGCTTGGCACATGCTTTTTGGATTGAATGGACTCAGTAGGAATGTGTAAGTCCATATTTTTGTGGGATTCAGAGTATGGCTTGGTATACTATGCCATGTGGGCCAAATGTGGCCAAGGCCTGTTTTGTATGGCTTTGAGGTAAGAATGGTCCTTACATTAAAAAAAAATTTTTTTTAATGTTTATTTTTGAGAGACAGAGTGCAAGTGGGGGAGGGGCAGAGAGAGAGGGAGACACAGAATCTGAAGCTGGCTCCAGGCTCTGAGCTATAAGCATCAAGCCTGACACGGGGCTTAAACTCGTGAATGGTGAGATCATGACCTGAGCCCAAGTCAGATGCTTAACTGACTGAGCCACCCAGGCGCCCCAGTTTTTACATTTTTTAAAGTTTAAAAAACAAAACAATATATGACAGATACAGTATGTGGTCTAAAAGCCTAAAACATTTACCATCACTATTTGCTGATGCCCCATTTAGAGTATAGCCATACTTCTCTAAGTCTGAAATTGAAGGAACATCAGTTTAAGAGAAGAGGTGTTCATTAGGGACCCAGTAAGTTGCACACGTTTGTTGAAAAATAATGGTAGAAGTGAATTTGAAGAAAAGATGGGAAACCAGGACTATATTAATAATCATTCTGTAGTTTTCTTAAAAAAGGCATCGTGCAGGGAAGCCTAGATGGCTCGTCAGTTAAGCGCCCAACTTCACCTCAGGTCAAGATCTTGAGGTTTGTGAGTTCCAGCCCCACGTAGGGCTCTCTGCTGACAGCCTGGAGCCTGCTTTGGATTCTGTGTCTTCTTCTCTCTCTCTGCCCCTCCCCCACTAGTGGTCACTCTCTCTCTCTCAAAAATAAACATTAAAAAAATTAAAAAAAAAAAAAGAAACCCCGAAGGCATCATGCTAAAGTAAAGGATTTGGAAATTGTCTCTTGTATCCATTACTTTACTAGTCCAGAACCCCATTGCCCCTCCCACAAATACTGGTGGCTCTAGTTTACTTTTATTTGTCTCCCTAATTAATTAATCTTCCTATCCAGAGCTCTGATCATTTCTTAATGTTAAATTCTACTTGGGATTCCTTATTTTCCATATAGAACCATCTCTTAAATAAAAATGTGAAATATTTTTATTAACATTTAGTTAGGAAGGCATAGCTATGAAAAGTATATACCTGTGACTCATTTTTGTGAGTATTTCAATGGGTACATATCCAAAGTTTTGCAAACCAGCATTTAGACTTAACTGGGCCATTAGTTCATTGCTGTAGAGCAGTCCAAATTGTTGGAATCTGCCCCTATCCCAACCCTGTTTGAATAACTATAGCTGAAGTTGCTTTAGGCAGGCTAGGAACAGAATAGGGGGAAAGCTAATACTGGTTAGCAGTAGTTAGTAATTAACAATACCTTTTGGGAGAAGTATGTTAGCCCTTCTGTTCTTCACCGCCCACCCCCCGCCCCCCCATGTTCAGAAAATTACCCTTGATCTTAGTCAAAGGGCCAAGAAGCAATCCTTGTTCAGAAAATTATACACAAAATTAAACCTAGGCATTCCCCTTTTAAAGTAATTAATGTATTTTTACTCAGTGGCTTATTTAAAGCGTATCATCAAGTGATCTTGAAATGCTTATCTTAAATTTCTCTTGAAAAGTCAGTAGAGGATTTGGAGTCAGGGCAAACAATTAGCTATGTGACTTTGGGCAGTTTCTTAACTTCTGTGTCTAACTAGTTTGTGCATCTATAATGAGGGAATACTAATAGCACCCAATTCATAGGATTACTGTGAGAATAGGATGAGTTAACGCATATAAAACATTTAGAACAGTGCCTGAAAAATGCACTATCTACTAATTAAAGTTACCTCTTGTTATATGCACTTTGGGCAAAGGGTTTACAAAAGATACAATGTCAACTGTGTTTTTAGGCAACATTTTATATGTGACATATGGGTAAATTTATGTGAATTGGGAAACCAAAAATATTGGCTAATAGAAAAGTAAGTCATAGCTTTGGGTTTCCCTTTGTTCAGTGACTCCTGTACTGGGCATTTCCTTTGTGGGGGACCTTGTCATCTATGAAGCTGTTAACAAGAGATACTGGCTTTTGAGGTTTATGAGGCAAGGGCAGATCCTGTACCTGCTCATTGTGTATCTTGTCACCTTGCACTTAAGCTGTCTGTTGCATGTTTGATCCAGAGACTCCCACCAAACAGGAATAGTTGATGCTGCCTTGTTGGTAGTCTGTGACTCCAGTGTTTTTGTTTTTTTTTTTTAAGTTTATTTATTTTGAGTGTGAGAGAGCATGAGTGGGGGAGGGGCAGTGAGAGAGGGAGAGAGATTCCCAAGCAGGCTCCATACTGTCAGTGTGGAGCTCCATGTGGGACTTGAACTCACAAACTGTGAGATCATGACCTGAGCCGAAGTCACATGCTCAACTGACTGAGCCACCCAGGCACCACCCCCCCCCCCCCCCCCTGCTTTTTTTAATGTTCACTTATTTGGAGAGTGAGTGAGTGCTCATGTGTGAGTAGGAGAAGGGCAGAAGGAGAGAACCCTAAGCAGGCCCTGGGCTTATGCAGTACTTAACTTGGGACTTGATCTCACTACCATGACATCATGAACTGAGTCGAAATCAAGAGTCCATCGCTTAACACCCTGAGCCACCCAGGCGCCCCACCCCAATCTGTTTTTATATGAGGCCATGCCAAATGTAGCTATGGGATTATGAGAGTCTTTGGGGGGGGGGGGTGTCTTTATTTCTGGTTGAGCCTAGAAAGACCCCTGCCCCCATGGGTTTGTACTCCTTTGATCTTCATTTGTTATACAAAGCAAATTGTAAACACCACTGTCAGGGATGCCTGGCTGGCTCAGTCAGAAAAGCATGTGACTCTTGATCTGGAGTTTGTGAATTGGAGCCCCATGTTGGGTATAGAGATTACTAAAAACAAAGCAAAACACAGCAAAACAACCACTTTGTATTTGAAAACATATGGCTTGAGGTGTTTTATAAACTTGTAACTGTAATAGAAGATCATTGCTGGAATATTTTACCTCTAACTTATTCTGAATTTATTGTCTTTTAATAACTTTTTTCTTTATCTTCATGTTGGGTTTTCAGAATCTGCAAATCGTTTTTCATCAGTTTTGGGAAATTCTTATCATTTCTTTAAACATTGCCTTTGCACATTCTTTCCCTTTTCTCCTTCTGGAACTCTGATTAAACATACATTTGTTCTCTTCATTCTGTTTTTATATGTTTCTTAACCCTCCCCTGCCTTTCAAGTAGCTTTATTGTGGTATAATGCACATACTCTAAAATTTGCCCTCTGTAAGTATACAAGTTTGATGGCTTTTAGTAAATTTAGTTTTGTAACCACCACAATACAGTTTTAGCACACTTCTGTCCTCTCCCAAAGTTTCCTAGTATGTGTTTGCAGTTTATCACTGCTGTTACTCTTAGCCCCAGGCATTTACTAAACTTAACAGTTCCTATGTTTTTGTCTTTTTCTAGAAATTTCATGCAAATGCAGTTACATAATCTTATGTGCCTTTTTTCACTTAGTGTAATGTTTTTGAGGTGTAGCAATGTTGCATGTTATCCTTAGCTTGTCCCTCTTACTAAGTAGTATACTATTATATGGATATTTTATTTTGTTGCCTCTTACGAATATTGCTTCTGTGAACATTCAGATACAAGTCTGTGTGTGGACATGTTTTTCTTTTTCTTGGAAAGATACTTCAGAGTGGAATTGCTGGGTGATAGTAAGTTTATGTTTAAAATGACCAAACTTTCCCATATTATCTGTATCTGAATTATATTAATAAGTGAACAAGCAATAAGCGTATAGCAATAAGTACAATCACTAACCTGCCTTTTCTTTTTTTACAAACCATTTCCAATTTGTCTAAGAGATGCAAACTTTATATATATTTTTAATGTTTATTTTTGAGAGAGGCGGGGGAGGTGCAGAGAGTAAGGGAGACACAGAGTCCAAAGCAGGCTCCAGACTCTGAGCTGTCAGCAGAGCCCGATGTGGGGCTGGAACTCACGAGGCGTGATCATGACCTGAGCCTGTCAGATGCTTAACCAACTGAGCCACCCAGGCGCCCCTAAGAGATGCAGACTTTAAATAAGCAAATCACAATGTAATTTCAGCACTACTCCTGAATCCTGCGTTTCTTAATAATAGCATAATGAAAATTTCATGAGTTTCAAGCAGCAGGTTAATTAAGTTGGTTTTGGTAGAAGTTCAGCCTCACATCATCATATGTTAGAGTAGCACTACCAAATATTTTTTTTAAGTTACAAGCAGAAATTCCATGAAATGTCTTGTCTTTTCAGTTACATGTGCTCTGCCTTAGTTTCAGTGTATGGTTGTGGAGTGGGAGAAAGGTCTAGATTAGGAATAATATACTGGTAGTTTAAACTGACATGGCCAGATCTTTTGGTTCTCAGGACAGTGCTTTAAATGTGATCCTGGGGATGATGGCCCTATTGCTCTGTAGTTCCATAAGACTGTGAGGGATGGTGTTGGAAATTGCATTTTTAAATAGTGTAAGCCTCACTGAGAAAGTGACATTTGCTCAAATACTTGAAGGAGGTGATAGAATCAAAGTAATGAAGCAGGATGCAGAGATGCAAAGCACTAGGACCTTAAATGCTATTGTAAGGACTTTGGCTTTTATAACACTCTTGAGTAAGACGTGAAGGCATTGGAGAGTCTTGAGAGAGAAGTGACATAATGACATATTTTTAAAAGATTATCTCTCTTGAGGAATAGACTGTAAAGTAGCAAGGGTGATAGAGTGATTTCTGGTAAGCCAGGCAAAAGGTGGTAATGGCTTGGATCACAATAGTAGCAGTGAAGATGTGAGAAGTGGCTGGATTCTGGATGTGTTTTGAAGGCAAGCTGACAGATTTTGCTCATGGGGTTTTATAGGGGAAGTAGATAAAGAGGAAATCAAGAATGTCACTGAGATTTTTGCCTTAAAAAATAGAACTGGAAGAATAGAGTTGCCATTTACTGAGATGGGGAAGACTATATAAGAAATAAGTGTTTCAATGAAAGGTGAGTTCAGTTTAGGCCGTCTTGTTTGTTTGTTTGTTTGTTTGTTTGTTTGTTTTGAGAGAGCATGCACACAGGGGAGGGCCAGAGACAGAGGTAGAGAGAGAATGCCCAGCAAGTTCCATGCTATCAGCACAGAGCCCGACACGGGGCTTGATCTAATGAACCATGAGATCATGACCTGAGCTGAAATCAAGAGACGGACACTTACCCAACTCAGCCACCCAGATACCCCATCTTAAGTTTGAGATGCCTCTTGGACATCAGAGTAAAGCTGTTGAGTAGGCAGTTGAATATATGAGCATGGAGTTTAGGGAAGGAGCTAGTGTAGAAATATGAATTTGGGAGTCATCTAGTTATTGATAATAAACTGGATGTGAGTGAATATAATTGGGAAAAAGAACTCCAAAGATTGGGGAGAAAAAGGGAGGAATCAGCAAAGGAGGTAGAAGGAGTGAGCAGTGAAGAGAAGAAAACCAAACTAACTCATGAAGATGTTTTAAGTAGGTGAGAATGATCAGCTTTGTTAAATGCTGCTGATATATCAATGAAGATGAGTCCTGAAAATTGATTTTTGGATTTAGAGAAAGAATGGTTGGCTTGGAAGTCTGACTGGAGTGGGGTTTAGAAAGCATGGGAGGAAAAGAAAAGAGGGAAAAACTTTTACCTGTGATCTGTACTGTAGGTGGAGGCAGAAATATGGAATGTTAACTTGAGGAGAAGGTGGGGTCAAACAAAAGTTTGTTGTGTTTGTTTTTTAAAATGAGAGTTGGTAGCATGTTGCATGTTGATGGGAATGAGTTAATAAAGGACAAAAAAAAATTAATTGGTAGAGAGTGACCTTTACTTCGTGAGGTGTGTGGGACCTAGGATGCAAGAGTGGTTGGACTTAAATAGAAGTAAACATAGTCACAGGAAGGAAAGCAGAATATATGGGCTCATTAGTGGCTAGATGTGATGGAAGTTGTACATGTTCTTGTTGCTTAAATTTGCTCAGTTAAATGGGAAGTGAGGTCATCTTTTGAGATCAAGAATGGGAAAGGAGGGTTAGAGGTTTGAGGAAAGAAGGAAATACTGTGAAATCATACAGGAGAATGAGAAAATGGACCAGAGAAATATTGTGCGATTATTGGGCATCATTAAGGAGCATTTGAGGTTTGTGGTCAGGGTTTGTTTTTTTTTAACGTTTATTTATTATTGAGAGACAGACACAGAGCATGAGCAGGGGAGGGGTAGAGAGAGGGGAAGACACAGAATCTGAAATAGGCTCCAGGCTCTGAGCTGTCAGCACAGAGCCCGACGTGGGGCTCGAACTCATGAACTGTGAGATCATGACCTGAGCCAAAGTCAGTCGCCTAACCAACTGAGACACCCAGGTGCCCCTGTGGTCAGGGTTTTAAAGTGAAACTAGAGGTCATTGTTTTGTTTTTGTCTAGTTATATTATGGAATAGTTATGGAGTAGTTAGGCAATGGTGGAGGGATTATGCTAAGTGAGTTTTAGAATGTAAGATATTTTGCTGATTCAGTGTCCTGACTTCTAGCGGTCATCCTGTTTTTTTATAACCAGGAGATTATGGTATAATTTGCTCCTACCTAAGTGAGTATATTTAAATAAAGAACCATTGACCTAGGAGATGGACATTTTGGATGGAGAGACAGAATTTTGGTACCAGAATTAGCATTGGGGGACAGACTAAGTTTTATCATTAGGGTCCCTGAAGGATTTGAGAGGAACCTGCAAAACTTCACCCATCATAATTTTGTCTTATGTTTCTTCTCTTAGAGGTTTCCTTTTAGAACATGGGCTCTTCCTTTTTGTACTGTCCTGTTAATACTGATACATGGAGGATGGAACCAATGGTCTTTAATCTATTATAATTTATAGAGTTTTGTCTGTCCCAGTACATAATGCCTCATCCTTTTGTAATCAGTCGCCAGTAGCAGGATAAGGATCCAGAGTCTAAGAGTCTAAGGATCCAGGGAGAAGCTTAAGTAGTGATATAAAAAATTAATTTAAAAAAATCGTTTAGGGGTGTGTGGGTGGCTTAATTGGTCAAGCATCTGACTCTTGATTTAGGCTCAGGTCATGATCTCATGGTTTGTGGGATTGAGCCCCACATCGGGCTCCATGCTGTATGTGGAGCCTGCTTAAGATACTCTCTTTCTTTCCCTCTGCCCCTCTCCCCCACTCATACTCCCTCTTTCTCCAAAATAAAATATCTTTTAAATTTTAAAAATTATTTCAAATTTTACAGTAATTGATGGAATTTTTTAATCTTCCACTGTGATCCTAAATTTGTCTTATTTTCCCTGTTAAATTTTCACTTTATATATTTTGAGACTATTGATTTGGTTATTCAGATTTAAGATTGTTACAGCAATCTGGTGAATCAGACATCTGTAATCATGTAATAACTTGCCCTATCTCTATTGAAGTTTAGTCTCAATTTTTCCTGATATTTTTCTTTTAGGATTTGTTTGATATCTTTTTCTGACGGTCACTTTTAATTGGCTTTTAAATGATCCATTTCCCAGGATCATACTGCCCCCTCTTGAGGTTTTTGCCCCATAGTGGGAATCTCAAACTTGATTTTCCTCCTCACATTATATGAAGCAATAGTATCTTCACAGCATGTTGATTTAGTAATCCAAATAACAATGGACTTGAATGGACTCATTCTGATATTTTAGGTATGCTATCTTCAGTAAGCCTTTACTATATACTTACGGTAAATATTTAGTGGATTGGGAAAAAAATTAAATAGTATGGAATTATTTGTTTTTATGTATTTATCATTACATTATTTTACTTTAGTATTGGTGGGTTAATTTATAAACCATCTTTTAAAACTTTTTGTTTCAGTCCCAGAAATCCTGGATAGAAAGCACTTTGACGAAGAGGGAATGTGTATATATTATACCAAGTTCCAAAGACCCTCACAGGTAAGCATACCTTTGTTTCTTGGGTTCTTCTAGAAATTTAGCTGTAAATTATATTGGAGTTTATTTATTAAAAACCAAATTATTATTTTTAATGCTTATTTATTTTTGAGAGAGAGACAGCATGAGCAAGGGTGGGGCAGAGAGAGAGGGGGAGACACAGAATCAGAAGTAGGCTCCAGGCTCCAGGCTCTGAGCTGTCAGTACAGATAAAAGCCAAAATTAGTAAAATAGTTATGATTATTGTTAACTTTTGTGCATGCTGTTAATTATTTAAGATTGAGAGAAGGAGATATCCTTAGCACAATATCAGTATTCTGGAGTTCTTATTTTTTGTATTTTTGAGAGATAGAGAGGGGGCTAGTGAGCAAGGGGCAGAGGATCCCATGAGGGGCAGAGAGAGACACAGAGAACTGGGGCTTAGCCAAAGCGGGGCTCATGTTTTACCCAAAGCAGGGCTTGTGCTCACCCAGTGCAGGGCTCAAGCTTACCTGATGTGTGCAACTCTAACTCACAAACGATGAGATCCTGACCTGAGCTGAAGTCACATGCTTAACAACTGAGCCACACAGGCACCCTGGAGTTCTTAATGATGTTTATTTACTTCTTCAGAGTATTCCCCCATCCCTATACTCCCCCAGATCATACTAGTATGTTACAAAGATAGGGCAGTTAAGACTCATTTTTAACTGATTCACTGATAATGAGAACTTAAAAATATGTATGTATTTATTAAACATCTTTTGAGTACCCAACACTGTGGTTCATGCTAAAGAAACCAATGCAAACCTAATAGTTGCTGTATTTGTTTGCCAAAATATAGATAGAACTCAGCATCTCCTAGAAAACCTGTTGTCAGAGGTTATAGGCATCTCTAATTGACTTTTTGGTCTTTAAAATGATTTTGGTAATAGAAAAATTTTAAAGTAAAGGTGCTAGTTAAAATTCAAGAAAAAGTTGACCTATTGAGGTATTTACTGAAGTAACATTTTTCTTAATTTTTTTTTTTTGAGGCATAAAAATAGAATAAAGTTTAAAAGGGCAAATCAAAGATAGAGTTATTTCCTGCCATGCAGAGAGGTTCCTAGCATACAGAGAACCTCTCTTTACAGGCACTTAGGAAAAATTAGTTGAGAAAGAATTTTGAATCTTCTTACCTTTCTCATCTCCTGCCAAACCTTCTTCTCTGCTCAGTTAACTTCTCTGCAACTTTTACTTCCATTTGATATGTGACGCTTATCAAAACATAGCCAAATTCAGAACTATAATAAATCAACCTAAAATTTATATGAAACCACAGAAGACCCTATATAGCCAAAGCAATCTTGAGAAAGAAGAACAAAGCTGAAGGTTAGCACAATCCCAGATTTCAAGATATACTATAAAACTGTAATAATCAAGACAGTATGGTACTGGCACAAAAATAGAGGTTAATGGAACAGGATAGAGAGCCTGGAAATAACCCATGCTTATATGGTCAATTAATCTGTGAGAAAGATAGCAAAAATATACAGTGGGGAAAAAAGCCATTTCTTCAACAAATAGTGTTGAGAAAAATGGACAGCTACATGCAAAGAATAAAACTGGACTGCTTTCTTATACCATAAACAAAAATAAACTCAAAATGGATTAAAGACTTATATGTGAGACCTGAAATCATTAAACTCCTAGAAGAAAATAAGCAAGTAATCTCTTGTTTATATGCCTTAGCAACATTTTTATGGAAATGTCTCCTCAAGCAAGGGAAACAAAAGCAGTAATAAGCTATTAGGATTATACAAAAATGAAAGTCTTTTCCACATCAAAGGAAGCCATTAATAAAACAAAAGGCAACTTACTGAGTGGGAGAAGATATTTGCAAATGATATATCTGGTAAGAGGTTAGTGTCCTAAATGTATAAAGAACATCTATAACTCAACAGCAAAAAAAAAATGGTCTGATTAAAATCAGGCAGAAGACCCAAATAGACATTGTCCCAGAGAAGACATACAGATGGCCAACAGATACATGAAAAGATGCTCAACATCACTAATCATCAGGGAAATGAAAATCAAAGCCTCAATGGAAAGAAAAAAAAAAAAAAAATCAATGAGCTATCCTCATCTCCTACTAGTCAGAATGGCTAGTATCAGAATGACAAAAAATAAAAAGTGGTGGCAAAGATGTGGAGAAAAGGGAACCATTTTGCACTATTTGTGGGAATGTAATTTGATACAGTGACCATGAAAAAGTGTGGTGGTCGTCAAAAATTAAAAATAGGAATACCACTTGATCAGGAATTCCACTACTTAGTACCCAAAGAAAACAAAAACACTGATTAAAAAAGATATATGCACTCCTGTATTTCTTGCAGCCTTATTTACAGTAGCCCAGCTGTGGAAGCATCATAAGTGTTCATCAATAGATAAATAAAGAAGATACTGTGTGTGTGTGTGTGTGGGTGTGTGGTGTGTGTATACACATACAGTGGAATATTACTTAGTCATAAAGAAGACTGGAATCTTGCTATTTGTAACAACATGGATGGACCTTGAGGGTATTATGCTAAGAGAAATAAGTAAGACAGAGAAAGACAAATACCGTATGATTTTACTCATATATGGACTCTGAAAACCAGAACAGATAAAAATAGACTCATAAATACAGAGAACAAATTGGTAGTTTCCAGAGTAGATGGGGTGGAGGGTGAGGGGTGTGGTGGGGAGATGCATGAAATAAATGAATAAAATGAATAAGTCACAGAGATAAAAAAAAGTACAGCATAAGGAGTATAGTCAGTAATATTATAATGAACAATTTATTGTGGTATGCATTTTCAGTATAGTTGGTCACTATGTCGTATACCTGAAACTTATATAACAATGGTATGTCAACTATACATCAATAATAAAACTTTTTGGAAAAATAGGGAAATGGGTAATTTTTTATTAACTGGTGTATTTTAAATTATAGCATCTGTCACTGTTATTGTTCATAGTGGGTATTTAGTAAATATTTGTTGAATGGAATTTCTAAACCTTCTGTTTGTTACATTTCATAAACCTGCTGTTTGAATTCGACATTTCTCTTTGACAGTGAGAAAACTCTATTTTGAATATATGTCTCTCTTAAACAAATTTCTGTTAGAAGAGCCATGTACATGATAAATTTTGAAAACTTGAGAATCAGAAAGTTGGTTCAGTACTCAGAGTTTCAATATGTCAAGGCAGTCATTATTAATAACATTTTGGTGCATTTACTTTTAATATTTCTTCAGTAGGTTTTATTTTAAAATACTGCTACATTTAGTCTGTAAAATATGGTATATGCTCTTTAACAAAATGTTATAGTAATATATTTTTTGATATTGCAGATATTTTATAAGAATGGTAGTACTAATATTCTGTTAGTGTATATGCCATAATTCGCATACCTGTTCCACTGTTGGGCAGATTTGGGTGGTTTTCAATTCTTAGCCATTATAAAGTAAAATTAGGCCATAATGAAGACCTTAGAGGAAAGAACTTTTTTTGTATTTAAGGTTTTTTTTTTTTTATTTCTTTTCTTACCACAAATCAGAATAAACAGGTTTTTTCAATTTTATTTTCCTTTAATTTTTTTAAATCTTTATTTATTTTTGAGAGAGAGACAGAGTGTGAGCAGGGGAGGAGCAGAGAGAGAGGGAGACACAGAATCCAAAGCAGGCTCCAGGCCCCAAGCTGTCAGCACAGAGCCCGAAGTGGGGCTTGAACTCACAAACCGTGAGATCATGACCTGAGCCAAAGTCGGACGCTCAACTGACTGAGCCACCCAGGCACCCCTGTATTTAAGGTTTTTTCCCCCCTCTTAGGGTATGTAATGCCAAAAGACTTTCTAAAAGGATTAAAGCAATATATATTATTACCAGTAGTGACAAGAATGCTTACTTTATTAAATATTGATTAGAGTAACATTTTTCATTATCTTCAAGAAAAAGTGTTAAGTAGAAAATAGTGTATGTTTTAAATTTGCATTTATTTGATTTTTGAGAAAACATTTTTTATCTTTTTATATTCAATTTTTTGTAGGTTCTGTAAATGTCTTTTAGATAATTAAAACATTATTATTTTTTTCTTTTTTGAGAGAGAGAGAGTATATGCATATGTGCAGGGTAAGGGCAAAGAGAGAGGGGGAGAGAGAATCGCTGACACAGGGCTGTATTTTCATGACCTTGAGATCACAACCTGTGCCGAAATCAAGAGTTGGATGCTTAACTGACTAACCCACTCAGGCACCCCAAAACAGATCATCTTAATGTCTCTTTCAGTCATTATTTTTTGAATCAATTTGAATTTCTTTCTAATTATTATAGATGTTTTGTTACAATGTAATACTACATTTCTTAACCAGAGAGCAGAAGTGACATTTCCCAGGTCACATGACTAATAATTCATAAAGGTGGGATTAGAATTTAGATCTCCTTAGTTCAGTGTGTCATTTCAAAGTAAGACATTGTTCTTTCTTTGGGAGGAAATTATGTTTTTGATTTATTAAAAAAGTAGATTATATTATTAATATGGAGTTTATTTCCTATAAATTCATTAATTTCATTTTGCAGTAGAAACAATAAAAGTACTCATTAGGTGTTAAGTCTCATTTTGTTATTAAGTATCTTTGGCTTTAGCCATCCATATGAGGCATAATTTTCAAACAGTGATAGCTGGTCATTTCCTTCTATACTAGTTGAAATTTTGTTTAAGGTTTATTTATTTATTTATTTATTTATTTATTTATTTATTTTTAATTTTTATTTTCGAGAGGGAGAGAGACAGAAAGGGAGACACAGAATCCGAAGTAGGCTTCAGGCTCTGAGCTTGTCCTTACAGAGCTTGATGCAGAGCTTGAACTCACAAACTGCGAGATCATGACCTGAGCCAAAGTCAGACGCTTAACCGACTGAGCCATCCAGGCATCCCTACACTAGTTGAGTTTTAAAATTAGTTTTTTTATGAATAGGTTTAATTAAAAAAAAATTTTTTTTAATATTGATTTTTGAGAGAGAGTGAGAGACAGTGCAAGTGGGGGAGAGACAGACACAGAATCTGAAGCAGGCTCCAGACTCTGAGCTGTCAGCACAGAGCCTGACATGGGCTCGAACCCATGAACAGTGAGATCATGACCTGAGCCAAAGTCAGATGCTTAACTTACTGAGCCACCCAGTTGTTCATATAAATAGGTTTAATACATGGGTTTATAAGATATCAAAATTTATAAGTGAAAGGGTCCTTTCTACCACTGTGCCTTAACTATAAGTTCCCTTTCCTAAAGAAAACCAATGTTACTAATTCTTGGAATACCTTTCAGAGATAGCCAGATACTGTCTTTGCATGGTCTTTGCATGTCCTAGCCGATGTGTATTTACTCCTTCCTCTCCCCTTTTAATTACATACCATTTAACCCACTGTGTTTATTATCTTGCCAGTAACCACTTTTCTTAATTGTTTCATCCTTTTAAATTATATATCTGGATTATAATTTGTTTTAGTAGTCCCTTGTTAACGAACATTTTAGCTATTCTGTTTTTCTTTTTGCTATTAGGGAAAAAATGCTGTAAAGAATGAACAACCTTGTATATTGCTACAAATATTTTTTAGCCTATACTTTTAGTATTGGTATTAGAATTTGAGAAGGAGTTTACATTTTTTTCATTTTGATGGGTATTACCAAATTGCCCTCCATAGAGATTGTATCAGTACTCCCACCAACATGAGTCTACATATCTCTGTTCTTTCCAAGATACTGTCTTAAAGGTTAAAAAATCTTTTCTAATCAAATACCTTTTCATATGTGTTTTTACCATGAAATATCCATATATTTTCCTTTTTTATGTAGATTTGGTGAAACTCTTTATATAGTAGGGAAACTAACCTTTTGCCCGCAATTATTTTTTCCTCAGTTTCTTTTTAGACTTTGTGAGTGACATATTTTTGCCACGTAACAAAGTGTATTTTTATGTAGTTAAATCTATCAGTCTTTTTCTCTTATAGTTTCTGGTTTTTGTCACAACTAATTGTATTTAAAATAATGGAAGCTATTTTAAATATTAGGAGGGTGAGGCATTGGGTAAAATAGGTGAAGGGAAGTAAGAGGTACAAACTTAAGTTGTAAAATAAATAATGAGAGGAAAGTACAGCATAAGGAATATAGTTAATAATACTATAATAACATTGTATGGTGGCAGATAGTGACTGTACTTATCTTGGTGATCACTGACTAATGTATGGAATTGTTGAATCACTATGTTGTATATCTGAAACTAACATTGTATGTCAACTACAATTTAAAAAATGTGGAGGGACGCGTGGGTGGCTCAGTCAGTTGAGCATCTGAGTCTTGATTTCAGTTCGAGTCCTGATCCCAGGGTTGTGGGATTGAGTCCTGCATCGGGCTCCACGCTGAGGGTGGAGCCTGCTTAAGATTCTTTCTCTCCCCCTCTCTGACTCTCTCCCCTACTGGTGCTTTCTCTCTTTCTAAAATTAAAAAAAAAAAAAGTGGAAACTATATGTGAGTTAAAAAAATAGTTATTTGAATATATATATCAAGGTATAAATGACCTATGATATGTACTGAAAAATTAAACTAAGTATGTAATTTTCCTTTGTTTTGTACTATTACATAGATTTTATATAGTTTAAACTATTTTTTTTTTAACTTTTAAGAAATAAATAATTTACCTTGTTTTATAGATGCCTTCCAGGATGTCAAATTTGTCAGCAACTTGTCAGGTAAGTTTAATAACATAACTCTGTTGCACAAATTTTGAAAAATAAAACAAATCTATTAAAAGCATCAGTTAGAATAAAAAGGGATAAAACTCACAGGTTATTATGTTTGAGGGTTACTTTACTCAGAGTTGGGAGAGAAAGGATAAGGTGTGAAACTCCAGTGAAACTACATGAGCAGAGTTCTAAAGCTGGATGTGAATTAGTTGGGTAAAGATTGAGCAAAAGTGATTTAGGCAGAGAGAATAGGATGTGGAAAAGCCTGACAGTGAAAGAGATTATGGTTCTGTCAGGAAACTGTAGAATGTAGAATGTAATATGGATATTGGAAAGATGTGAGCTGGAGAAATAAGTAGGGACCAGATCATTTAAACTATATACTGTGCCACATAGTTTTGATTTTGTTTTCTTCTTTTTTTTCTTCTTTGGTAAAAGCAGTTGACATTTTGAGGAGATTATTGGGAGAAAAAAGTAGTTTGGAAAGTTTTGGAGTAATTTTGGAATAAATCAGAGCTTGAATTAATATAGTGGCTATGATGATGAAGAGAGGTAGACATATTTGAAGGGATGAATGAGATAAGCTCAATAGGATTTGATGAATGTGTAGAGAAAGGAAGATTTGAAGATAGTACCTAAATTTCTAACTTATCTAAGTAAATAGTAATGTTGTTCATTAAGATCTGATGAAGGGTTAGAAGAGTAATAATAGAAGGTCTCTGGTAGGTAGGCTAGGAAGAAAAGTACACAGTGAGTTCATTTTAGATATATTGAGTTGTTTTACCATTTCCAGTCTTATACATTCCTTCCTTTATATGTGATGTTCCATCTGGTATCTTTCCACTCAGACTGAGGAGCTTCCTTTAGTGTTTGATATAATGCAGGTAGTGGAGGTGAATTTTCTCAAACTGGTTTATCTGAAAATGTATTTTCATATTTTTCAGGGTTTTTTTTTTTAATTCATTTTTGAAGGATATTTTCTCTAGATGTAGAATGCTGAGTTGACCATTTTCCCATTCCAGCACTTTAAAGATAACGTTATTTTGTCTTCTGGCTTTTGTTTTTGGTGAGACGTCAGTTGTCACTAGTGTAGTTATTCTGTATGTAATGCCATCTTTTTTCCCTCTGCTAGTTTAAAGATTTTTTTTCTGTATCTTTAGTTTCCAGAAGCAGGTATACAATGTGCCTAAGAGTGGTTCTCTTTGTATATACTCTGCAGTAATATTTGCAAGTTCATATCTATCACTGGATTGGGAAGTTTTTAGTCATTGTTTCTTAAAATATTTTTCTGCCCCATTCTCTCTTTCTTCCCTCTGAGACTCCAGTTATACCTTTGTTAGATTGTATGATATTTTCCATGGGTTACTGAGGCCCTACTTTTTTTTTTTTGTAATTAAAATTTTATTTTAATTAAATAATTAAAATTCATAATTAAAATTATGCGGATTAAAGTAGAACATTTGTATTGATATGTCTTAAAATTCACTAATCTTTTTTTTCTTTGATTACTATAGCTTTGTATATTTTCTTTCACTAATTATTTCTGCAGTCACCAATAATGCTGTTTGGCCCATCCAGTGAACTTTTTGTGTATTATATTTTTCAGTTCTAAAATTTTTGATTCTTTATTACAGTTTCTAAGTCACTACTGAGATGCCCTGTCTGTATCCTTGTTATCACATCATCTTCTATTTATAGAAGTCTTTGAACATATTTATAACATCTGCATTAAAATTTTTTTTACTAATGCCAACATCAGGTGTCATTTAGGGTCTGTTTCTGTTGAATTATTGAATTTGCTTTTTTCTTGATTGCAAGTCACTTTTTTTGCTTTTTAATATATATAGTAATTTTTTATTATATGTTCTGTGTTTGCATGATCCACCTCAGGAGTTCTGGGCTATGTTGTCTTCCTTTGAAGAATTTGAATTTTGTTCTGACAGGTGATTAAATTATTGGCAGATTATTTTGTCCTATCAGGCTTGATTTTATTCTTTGTTAGCGCAGTTCTATTTTTATTTTGAACTTAGTCTTAGAATGTGGACTGTACTCCTAAGGTATAACCTTTTTAGGATCTCAGCTGAATGCCCAGGATTCCCAGTATGCCCAGTATGGCTTTTCACTCTGAGCTAAAACTGCAGTGTTTCCCAGCTCTTTATGATTCCGTTCTCTGACCCACAGCAAGTGATTTCTGCTAGGTGTCAAAGTCTTGACTAACACAGATCCAGCTCAGTGTATGGCCAAGAACCCATGGTGACTCCTCATGCAAGTTTCTTTTCTCCCTCTTTATAGTTCTCTCTTCTCTTGTACCCTGCTACAAATTCTAGCTGTTTCAGCAGTCTGGAATTCTGTTTGTTGCTTCCTTCCTCAGCTCTTGACACTGCCATTTTTTACCTGGGCATTATCTCAATGCATAATGGTTGAGAAACTGCCCCAGTGTGGTGCATTTATGGGACTCACCTCATATATTTTTCTTCATGTCAGGGATTGAAGTCTCAGTACCTCTTGTTCAGTAGTTAAAAACAGTTATCTCATATATTTTGTCTACTTTTGTCAAGTGTCCCCAGGATGACCTTGAGGTTTGGTGATTAGCTAGAAGGACTCACAGGACTCAGGATGTAGTGAGTAGTACTCATGGCCAATGCTTAGTAAGTATGAGGATATCTGTGTTGAAGAAGTTGTCTCTTTTCCTACTTTGCTGAAAATGTTTCTAGTGAATAGATGTTGAATTTTGTTGGTCTTTTTGTTTCATTGGTTTTTCTTTTCTTTTCATATTTCATTATGTTCTCTTTATTATTTCTTCCTATCTGCTTACTTTGGGTTTAATTTGCCCTTTTTAGTTTTTTAAGGTGGAAGTTTAGATTAGTATTGCTTGCAGATCTTGTTTTCTAATTTATATATTACAAATTTTTATCCTATATATTTTATAGTGCAAAGTATGCATATAAATACACTAGCTTTTATACTAAACACTGTACAGTTAGATCCCGCATATTTTGATATTATTTCTATTTTCATTTTTTCAAATATTTTCTAGTTTCTTTGTGACTTTCTTTGATCCATGAGTTAATAAAAAGTGTGTCATTTAATTTCCAAAAACTTGAGGATTTTCCCAGTATGTTTCTTTTATTGGTTTCTAGTTTAAAAAAAAAATTTTTTTAATGTTTATTTATTTTTGAGACAGAGAGAGACAGAGCATGAATGGGGGAGGGTCAGAGAGAGGGAGACACAGAATCTGAAACAGGCTCCAGGCTCCGAGCGGACAGCACAGAGCCCGACGCGGGGCTGGAACTCACGGACCGTGAGATCGTGACCTGAGCCGAAGTCAGCCGCTTAACCGACTGAGCCACCCAGGCACCCCTATTGGTTTCTAGTTTAATTTCACTAGTCTGAGAACATACTTTATATGATTTCCATCCTTATTTTAGTCTATTGAGACTTATTTTGTGGCCCAGAATATGGTTAATCTTGGTGAATACTTCCTGTGCACTCAAGTAGAGTTTTTATTCTTTTGCTGGTGGAGTGTTCTGTAAATGTCTATTCAGTCACTTTGGTTGGCTGATAGTTTTGTTCCAGTCTTACAGGATTCTGATTTGATAAGGAGTTTTGTTTTTTTTTCCTTTTATTACTTTAAAGATGCTTTGCAAACAAGTTGGGGTACCTGGCTGGCTCACTTGGAACAGCATGCAACTCTTAATCTTGGGGTTGTGAATTTGAGCCCCACGTTGGGTTTAGAGATTACATAAATAAAACTTAAAAAAAAAAAGTAAGATGCTGTACCACAGTGACTGTGGATTGCATGATTTTTTTATAGGATGTCTGCTGTCATAATTAGCTTTGTTCTTTGGCACATATTGTGACACTTGTACTCTGCTACTTTTCTTTCTTTCTTTCTTTTTTTTTTTTTTTTGCTACTTTTCTACTTTTAAGATTTTCTCTATCACTGGCTTTCAGCAGTGCCCTAGTGTGATTTCTTTAAGCTTGTTTTCCTTAGTTGTTATTGAACTGCTCAAATTTGTCTTTCAAATAGTTTTCAGATTTTTGCCTAGTGTTTTCAAATTTTTATTTCCACTCCCTCATTTCTGGGCCTTGGATTATGTGTGTGTGTTGAGATACTTAATATTGTTCCACAGGTTGCTAATGTTCTATTCCTTTTGTTCCCCTCCAGTCTTTTCTGTCATTGTTTCAGTTTGGATAGAGTCTTTTGCTATTTCTTCAAGTTTATGGGGTTTCTTTCTTTGTGGTGTCTTATATGTTATAAATCTTACCCTATGGCATTTTCATTTCAGATATTATTTTTATTTTATTATTTATTAATTAGTTTATTTAATTTTTAATTTACATCCAAGTTAGCATATAGTGCAACAGTGATTTCAGGAATAGATTCCTTAATGCCCTTTACCCATTTAGCGCTCCTGCCCTCCCACAACCCCTCCAGCAACACTCTGTTCTCTATGTTTAAGAGTCTCTTAGGTTTTGTCCTCCTCCCTGTTTTTAATATTATTTTTGCTTCCCTTCCCTTATGTTCATCTGTTTTGTATCTTAAATTCCTCATATGCATGAAGTCATATGATATTTGTCTTTCTCTGACTAATTTCGCTTAGCATAATACCCTCCAGTTCCATCCATGTAGTTGCAAATGGCAAGATTTCATTCTTTTTGATTGCTCCATTGTATATATATATACCATATCTTTATCCATTCATCTGTTAATGGGCATTTGGGCTCTTTCCATACTTTGGCCATTGTTGATAGTACTGCTATAAACTTTGGGGTGCATGTTTTCCTTTGAAACAGCACACCAGTATCCCTTGGATAAATACCTAGTAGCGCAATTGCCAGGTTGTAGTGTAGTTCTGTTTTTTAGTTTTTTGAGGAACCTCCATACTGTTTTCCAGAGTGACTGCACCAGTTTGCATTCCCACCAGCAGTGCAAAAGAGATCCTCTTTTTCCGCATCCTTGCCAACATCTGTTGTTGCCTGAATTGTTAATGTTAGCCATTCGGACAGGTGTGAGGTGGTGTCCCATTGTGGTTTTGATTTGTATTTCCCTGATGATGAGTGATGTTGAGCATTTTCATGTGTCGGTTGGCCATCTGGATGTCTTCTTTGGAGAAGACATTCATGTCTTTTGCCCATTTCTTCAGTGGATTATTTGGTTTTTGGGGGTGTTGAGTTTGATAAGTTCTTTATAGATTTTGGATACTAACCCTTTATCTGATAGGTCACTTGCAAGTATCTTCTCTCATTCCATCAGTTGCCTTTTAGTTTTGCTGATTGTTTCCTTCGCTGTGTAGAAGCTTTTTATTTTGATGAGGTCCCAGTAGTTCCATTTTTGCCCCCGGAGATGTGTGGCATAAGAAGTTGCTGTGACTGAGGTCAAAGAGGTTTTTGCCTGCTTTCTCCTCTTGGATTTTGATGGCCTCCTGTCTTACATTTAGGTCTTTCATCCATCCATTTTATTTTGTGTATTATGGTGTAAGAAAGTGGTCCAGGTTCATTTTTCTGCATGTCGCTGTCCAGTTTTCCTAGAACCATTTGCTGAAGAGACTGTCTCTATTCCATTGGGTGTTCTTTCCTGCTTTCTCAAAGATTAGTTGGCCATACTTTTGTGGGTCCATTTCTGAGTTCTCTATTGTGTTCCATTGATCTGAGTGTCTGTTTATGTGCCAATACCATACTGTCTTGATGATTACAGCTTTGTAATACATCTTGAAGTGTGGCACTGTGATGCCTCCAAGCTTTGGTTTTCTTTTTCAAGATTGCTTTGGCTGTTCGGGGTCTTTTCTGGTTCCATGCAAATTTTCGGATTGTTTGTTCTAGCTCTGTGAAGAATGGTGGTGTTATTTTGTTAGGGATTGCTCAGATATTATTTTTAGATGTTATAGTTGCATGTTTAATTTAATTTTAATTTAATTTAATTTAATTTAATTTAATTTAATTTAATTTTTAGTAGGCTTCATGTCCAGCATGAAACCCATTGCAGGGTTTGAACTCACAACCCTGAGATCAAGACCTGAGCTGAGATCAAGAGTAAGATACTTAACTAACTGAGCCACTCAGGTGCCCCTGGTTTGGCCTTTTTTTTTTTTTTTATTTTTTTTATTTTTTTATTTTTTTTAACGTTTATTTATTTTTGAGACAAGGAGAGACAGAGCATGAACAGGGGAGGGTCAGAGAGAGGGAGACACAGAATATGAAGTAGGCTCCAGGCTCTGAGCTGTTAGCACAGAGCCCGACGCAGGGCTAGAACTCACGGACCACAAGATCATGACCTGAGCTGAAGTCGGCCGCCCAACCAACTGAGCCACCCAGGCGCCCCGGTTCGGCCTTTTTTAAAAAAGTGTTTTACATG
Source organism: Panthera onca (assembly GCF_046562875.1). NCBI lineage: Eukaryota > Metazoa > Chordata > Mammalia > Carnivora > Felidae > Panthera > Panthera onca. The sequence goes on from NC_138344.1 coordinate 53,289,144, forward strand.
GGTGCCTTGATGGCTCAGTTGGTTAACATCCTACTCTTGATTTCAACTCAGGTCATGATCCCACGGTCATGAGATCAAGCCCCGAGTTAGGCTCTAGTGGGCATGGAGCCTACTGAAGATTCTCTCTTTCTCTTCCTCTGCCCCTCCTCAACTCGTGTGTGTGTGTGTGTGTGTGTGTGTGTGTGTGTGTGCGCGCGCGCGCTCTCTCTCTCTCTCAAAAAAATTTTTTTTTCCAGTTCCTCCCTGGTTGTGGTCATGTTTTCATTCTGGTCACCTCCCAGAGCATATTTTTAATGGAGTTTATTTATAGTAGTTGTTTCAGTTTCTGCTAATTCAACCATGTCTGTACAATTTTGGGTCTTCATGTAGTGATTTGTTTCCCACTTACTTTCCTACTTCTTTGCATGCTTCGTAATTAAAAAAAATGTTTTCAGAGAGAGAGAGAGAGAGAGAGAGAGAGATCGAGCCAGGGGAGGGGCAGATAGAGTGGAGAGTATAACAAGCATGATCCATGCTGTCAGCTTGGAGCCCAACACAGAGTTCAGTGCCACAAACCACGAGATCATAACCTGAGCCGAAAGCAGGAGTCAGATGCTTAACCAACTGAGCCACCCAGGTGCTGCGCATGCTTTGTAATTTTTGATTGGATGCTATGCGTTATGAACTTTATGTCTTAGGGTGCTAGATTTTGTCATTTTCTGTTAGGGAGTTTTGGGCTTGTTTTAGCAGGGAATTAAGTTACTTTGGATCAGTTTGATCATTTCAAGTCTTGCTTTTCTAGTTTGTCATGGCACATGTGGGTCTAGGTCTAATTTAGCCCTTCTAATAGGCATTACTCTTCTGATGACCCTTTTATAGGTCTTGTATATTGATTGAGATCTGTACTCTGGCTGGTGACAACACAAACTGTTCCCTGCCCTTTATGAACTTCCGGAGTTATTTGGCCTACTGTTATCTAGTAGTTCTTGTTTGCTTTGGGTAGTTTATTCTTATTCACGTTCAAGGAGACCGTTCTGCAAAAATCGGGAACTCTCTCATGTAGCTCCCTCCTCTCTTTGTTTTTTGCCCTACAAATCTAGCTCCTTTGGTTTCTACAAACTGCAGTTAAGATTTTTTTATCAAATCATTGAGACTGACTGGCTCCACTGGGTTCCGCCTTCCTATGTAGTAGTGTCCAATAATTGCTTCTAGGTAGAATACAATTGCTCTTTCTGCTCCTGGTCCTGGGTCACCAGTGTTATCACTGTATTGGTTAGTTTGTATTTTCTTGAATTCTTTATATGCATGAAATCATAGAAATATGTTTTGTTTGGCATCTGGATTCTTTCGTGCAGCATGATAATTTTGAGATCATCCATATTGTGTTTATTAGTGGTTCATTCCTTTCTGCTGCTGAATACTGTTCTATTATGTGGTTATACTACATTTTTTAGGTGTCCCACACTAAAGTTAGAGGTCTACATCGTCAAAGCAAATGTATTTATACTATTTTCATGCTATGTTGAAGGTATTAACTTATTGGTATTGTAAAATTAAAAAGTTAAATTATTTTTATACTCTTCATTGGTTCGTTCATTTTAATTCAGTTTTCCATTGACTAATTTTTTTGAAAGATCTTTTAAAAATTTCTTTACTTCAGGTGTTTTTGTGGTCGTTTGGTCAAGCAACATGCTTGTTTTACTGCAAGTCTTGCCATGAAATACTCAGATGTGAAATTGGGTGACCATTTTAATCAGACATTAGAAGAATGGTCTGTGGAAAAGCATACAGAACAGAGCCCAACAGATGCTTATGGAGTCATAAATTTTCAAGGCGGTTCTCATTCCTATAGAGCTAAGGTATGTCACATACTTGATTTTTTAAAATTTCATTTATCTTGTTATCTAAATAATATATATTTGTTGTCTGAAGATTTATGTAACAGTAAGTCAGGAAATTAGTCTCAGCCATTTTGTTATGTATTTTGAAGTTATTTGTATAGGTGCATATAAATATAGAAGTATCATATCTTTTTGATGAATTGAACCTTTTATCATTATGAAATGTCTTTTAATCTCATCATTTTTTTTGACAAAGTCTGGTTTTTCTTTTTTTTAATGTTTTTATTTTTTTTTTTCAACGTTTTTTTTATTTATATTTTATTTTTGGGACAGAGAGAGACAGAGCATGAACGGGGGAGGGGCAGAGAGAGAGGGAGACACAGAATCGGAAACAGGCTCCAGGCTCCGAGCCATCAGCCCAGAGCCTGACGCGGGGCTCGAACTCACGGACCGCGAGATCGTGACCTGGCTGAAGTCGGACGCTTAACCGACTGCGCCACCCAGGCGCCCCTAATGTTTTTATTTTTGAGAGAGAGAGGGAGAGACAGAACACGAGCTGGGGGTGGGAGGTGGGCAGAGAGAGAGGGAGACACAGAATCTGAGACAGGCCCCGGACTCTGAGCTGTCAGCACAGAGCCCAATGCAGGGCTCAAACTCGTGAATTGCAAGATCATCACCTGGGGCATCCAGGTGCCTCCAGTGTCTGGTTTTTCTTAAATCAGCATAGCTAAGTTTTTTTTTTTTCTTCCCTTTTACTTTTAACCTTTCCTTATGTTTAAGAGGTTACTTTTTTTTTTTTTTTTTAATTTTTTTTGACGTTTATTTATTTTTGAGACAGAGAGAGACGGAGCATGAGCAGGGGAGGGCCAGAGAGAGAGGGAGACACAGAATCTGAAACAGGTTCCAGGCTCTGAGCTGTCAGCACAGAGCCCGACGCGAGGCTCGAACTCACGGACCGTGAGATCATGACCTGAGCCGAAGTCGGACGCTTAACCGACTGAGCCACCCAGGCGCCCCAAGAGGTTTCTTTTTAAGAAGCACATAATTTTTAAATGTAGTTTACTGTTGCACTTTTTCTTTATTCCCTTTTCTTTCTTATATGCTTTGGATTAAGTATTTTTTTTATTATTTTCTTCTTTATTAGCATGTTATTGATACATTGTTTTTCTGTAGATTAAATCTTTTATATGTTTGTTTGGTTGTTTGTTTGTTTTGAGAGAGAGGGAGAGAATGAGCAGGCAGGGGTAAGGCAGAGAGAGAGAGAGAGGGAGAGAGAGAATCCCAAGGAGGCTCTGTGCTGACAGCTCCAGTGCGGGGCTTGAACTCATGAATTGTGAGATCATGACCTCAGCCAAAATCAAGAGTTGGGTGCTTAACCAACTGAGCCACTCAGGTGCCCCTTTCTATAGATTAATCTTATAGTAAACACTACAAAATGCATTTTAATTTATTGTAAGTTAGTCCTTTTACTACTTTTTGGACAGTGCAAGAACCTTCAGAATACTTTTTAACTGCATTTATTTCTCTCATGACTTATGTGCTTTTGTTGGCATAATTTTAAACCCCCAAACATAATTATTATTGTTTAGATTCACCAACATTTCACCCTTCAGGTTGTTCTTTGTTCTAACTCCCTGCCTTGCTGGGAAAAGCAGTGCTAAAGGTGGATTCATCTCTCCAAGTTTTCCTATTCTTTCGGATCTGGATCCCAGTTTTTCATGGCCTTGGTAGCTTTCTGATGCTTTCAGACCTGTTATTTATGGGATGCCTGGGTGGCTCAGTCATTTTTTTTTTTTAATTTTTTTTAATGTTTATCTTTGTTTTTGAGAGAGAGAGAGACAGAGCATGAGCTGGGGAGAGGTGGAGAGAGAGGGAGACACAGAATCTGAAGCAGGCTCTGGGCTCTGAGCTGTCAGCACAGAGCCCGATGCGGGTCTCGAGCTCATCAACTGTGAGATCGTGACCTGAGCTGAAGTCGGACACTCAACCGACTGAGGCACCCAGGCGCTCCTGGCTCAGTCATTTAAGTGCAGACTTTGGCTCAGGTCATGATCTTGCAAGTCATGAGTTCAAGCCCTTTCTCAGACTCTGTGCTGATGGTGCAGAGTCTGCTTGGGATTTTCACTCTCTCTGCCCCTCCCCTACTTGCGCTTTCTCTCCCTAAATAAATAAACTTAAAAAAAGTGTTATTTATTTTCTAGCTTCTCTGTTCCTAGGGGCAGAGTTAATTCAAGACAGTCTAGTCTACCATTGTCCAAAGTGGAATTCCTTATTTATTCCTTAAATAATCTGTTTTTTAATTTGTTTTCTAAACACTATTTTATGTACCCAAATATAATAATGACTTAAAACTAATGTGGGAAGACCTCGTATAGAACAAATCTCATTGCATTCTCTAGAGTCTTCTCATTTTTGTAGAATTCTGATATTTTGGATTTTGATATTTTAGAATATTTTTCATTGGTATTTGAGCTCTGTAAAGCAGTGGGCAGTATATTGTTTTGCAAGGAACCTTTCTTAGAGATGATTAAAAATGTTTTTCTTCTGGGGTGCTTGGGTGGCTCAGTTGGTTATGTGTCTAGCTTGGGCTCAGGTCATGATTTTGTGGTCCGTGAATTTGAGCCCTGTGTCAGGCCCTCTGCTGACAGCTCGGAGCCTGGAGCCTACTTGGGATTCTGTGTCTCCCTTACTTTCTGCCCCTCTTCTGCTTGCACTGTTTCTCTTTCTCTCTCAAAAATAAATAAACATTTTTAAAAAACCTTTTTTTTAATGTTTTTCTTCCAACATATGAATATTTCAGATTTCTTATGCAGTAAATCATACAAACACATTAGAGAAAATGAATTAGAGTGGTCATAGCAAGTAAGTTTTGTGATGTCACTTAAGACAATTTTCTTAACCTTTCAAACAAGAGTAAATTATACCACAGATGGGACAGCTTATTTTCTATAGAATTTTTCAAAAATTAAACTTGTGAATCCATTTGAACACCTTGAAATATTGAGTAAAAAAATATTTTTGTTATTTTACTACATACTCAAAATTCTGTTATCAATAGACTGGATCATTGGCATAATTTTCAAAGTTAATACAGTATTTGCCTCTGTTTATAGCAAGAGTGGTAGAAGCTTCCATTTTTTTTCATTATTCTTTTCTCTTTTTCCCTTTTATCATCACTGTAGCTAGCCTTAGCAGTTCCCACTACTGCATACTCATAGTTACACCAAACCATTAAATACTGTGCATAGATAAAGAGTAATTGAGTTTATATAAACAGAAAGAGGAAAATATTTATGTTTTAAAGGTTAAAAATTTGAGTACCACTGCTTCTATAGCTCTTACAGAATGATTTTCCAACTTTAAAATCATTTGTTATTGTTTATTCCTAGGAATGTTAAGTACATTAAAAGCAACCTGTCAAATCTATTTAATAATAATCTGATCTAAATAACATTTTTTTAAGTTGTATAATGTTGAATTATGAAACCTATGAACATATTCAGTTATTTTGTCCTTTTAAAAATCTTTTTTTAGTATGTGAGACTATCATATGACACCAAACCTGAAGTCATTCTACAACTTCTGCTTAAAGAATGGCAAATGGAATTACCCAAACTTGTTATCTCTGTGCATGGAGGCATGCAGAAATTTGAGCTTCATCCACGAATCAAGCAGCTGCTTGGAAAGGGTCTTATTAAAGCTGCAGTTACAACCGGAGCCTGGATTTTAACTGGAGGAGTAAATACAGGTAATGTGATGATTATACCAATTTTATTTAGTGTGTTTATAAATGTTTCATAATATTAATTAGATATTTTAAATAATAGTCAACACCAAATATGAGTATATTCATTTTTTTCTGTTAAATAATTTATATAGTTCCTAAGTATAAATGGTAATTGTAGAAGTATTTGATTTTCATTTAGTCTTAAAAATAATAACTGTAGAGCAGGTATTAACAAACTATGGTCCCAGGCACCAAATCCAACCCACTCATTGTTTTTGTAAATAAAGATTTATTGCAGCACAGCTACACTCATTTGTTTTTGAATTATCTATAGTTACATTTGCGCTACAACAACAGAGGTGAATAGATGTGACAGAGACTGTTTACCTTGCAAACCCTAAAATGTTTATTATTTGACCTTTTACCAGAAAAAGGTTGTTGACCCCTACTATAGAGCCAAGTGTTACTCCTGTCACTCTCTGACTACTGGTAAATTGAACCCAGGATGGCAGTCCATTGCCTAGGCAGTGGTAAGAAGTAGCTTTCAAAATTAATTTTTAATATACTATAATTTTTCATTCCAAGTCTTCTTTACCACATATATAAGTTAGATCTAAAAATGGCAGATTAACTTTAGTGTCCAAAGTAAAATATAATTATTACTGTTTGCAGACATTTAATTCATTATCAACAGCTGGATTTTGAATCTCATTGTATGTCAGGCATTCTTCTGGATGCTAAAGATCTACCATTCCACAAAGCAAAGAAAATATTTACCTTTGTGGAGCTTATATTTTAGCAGGGGAGATGCAGATAACAAACAGATAACTAAATATGTTATTACATGTTAGATGATAAGTGCTATGGAGACATAGGAAATATAGAGGAAGGATGGTGAAGGATGGTGGAGGGGGCTTCATTAATAAGGTGACATCTGAGTAGAAATTGAAGGAAATGAGGGAGCAAGATAAGAATAATGTGGGACAGAGTATTTAAAAGAAAAGAAACTGCTAGTTTGTTGGAAGAATGGTAAGAAGGGTACAGTGTAGGTAAGTAGAATAAATAAGGAAGGCTAGATGATGAGGTTGGAAAGGTATGGGGGTATGGTGGGTGATGGGATGGGGTGAGTTGGGGTAGATGGTGAATAGCAGGGGCAAAGGCACATCATTATATAAAACCTTATAGGCCATTACAAGCAAGCACTTTCACATTTACTCTGAGTAAGAAGGGAAGGTTTAAGCAGAGAGTTGACAAGAACAAAGATCATTTGGATGATGTTTTGAAAATAGACTATGCACAGGCAATGCAGCAGTTGGAAGACCAGTGAAGAGGCTATTTCCATAATCCAGATGAGGAAGGAGATCTAATGCATTCTAAAAATCAAATTGAGTGATGCATTGGTTTTCTAGGGCTTCCATAACAAAATACCACAGGCTGGGTGGCTTAAGCAAAATAAATTTTCTCACAGTTTTGGAGGTCCCAAGATCAAGTTGTTAGCAGGTTTGGCTCCTCCCGAGGCCTCTCTCCTTGGCTTGTAGATGGTCACTTTCTCACTGTTTCCTCTTCTCTGTGCATGTGCATTCCTGGTATCTCTTTCTGGGTCCAAAATTTCCTTTCCATAAAAGGACACCAGACAGATTGGGTTAGGGCCTCATTTACAGTGTATAGTCTCTTTAAAGGACCTGTCTCCAAATACAGTCACATTCTGAGGTGCTGGGATTAGGATTTCAACATAAGAATTTTGGGAAAGATCCAGTTCAGCCAATAACAAGTGATAATGAGGAGTTATATGCTCTTTTGAATTATCTTTTCTACTTTTTTCCTTATTTTTGATTCAGTTGGACAACTTTTGTAGTTGCTTGGTGTGTGTGTGTGTGTGTGTGTGTGTGTGTGTGTGTGTGTTGCTTATGGTCCTGAGCCATACTCTTCATTTTTTTTTAGATGATGTGTAGAACAATAACAAACTACAGTTACTTACATGAGGAATCTAAGAGAGGACTAGGCCTAACAACATGGTAAAAGTTATTTTTACGTGTGTTTCAGGCAGTTGTAGTGATTTGACATTGTGGGATTCTTTTGTTTGTTTTCTTTTTGGTCCTTGTGTTTTCTTTCATCAGTTTGTCTTTTGGACCTCGTTGCTTTTTATCTTTGTATAAAGAAAAATATCACCAATTATAGTGTCATAGATTGAGCACAGGATTATTCTGAAAACAATAACTACTTTCAAATAAAGTGAAATAAATTTTGTATAAACAGGTGTGGCAAAACATGTTGGTGATGCCCTCAAAGAACATGCTTCCAGATCATCTCGAAAGATTTGCACTATTGGAATAGCTCCATGGGGAGTGATTGAAAACAGAAATGATCTTGTTGGGAGAGATGTAAGAATGATTTTAAAAACTTATTATGTTTGAACTTCTGTATAAACAAAACTAGAGTAAGAATAGTGCAAGTCAACTTAAACTATTCATGATCATACTATACTTTTCAAATTATGTTTAAAAAGTATTTTCTTGGGGTGCCTGGGTGGCTCAGTCAGTTAAGCATCTGACTTCGGCTTAGGTCATGATCTCATGGCTCATGGGTTCAAGCCCCACATTGGGCTCTGTGCTGACAGCTCAGAACCTGGAGCCTGCTTCACATTCTCCCTCTCTCCCTCTCTCTTTGCCCCTTCCCCCCCCTCAAAAATAAACATTAAAAAAATTGTTTTTTAAGTTAATTTCTTGAGGTTTTCTTACTATCCTTTCAAAAATGCATTCATAGATATAAGTAATTGGCATTATATTATTTAAAAAAATTTTTTTAATGTTTACTACTTATTTTTTTGAGAGACAGAGTTTGAGTGGGGGAGGGGAGAGAGAGAGGGAGACACAGAATCTGAAGCAGGCTCCAGGCTCCGAGCTGTCAGCACAAAGCCTGACAGTGGGGCTCGAACCCACGAACCATGAGATCATGACCTGAACTGAAGTCAGATGCTTAAATGACTGGGCCACCCAGGTGCCCTGTATTATATTATTAGTATGTTTCGGTTTCTGTTTTGTATAGCTATTTCACACCTCTTCCAAATCACGCCAGTCTTTGAAATTAAATTTTTAATGACATTAAGAATTAATTTTATTGTCACTAAGAGTAGTAATCAGTTGCTAGTGTTTTATTTGAATAGGTTAAGGACATGTGAATTGGTTATAAATATTTGTCAAGAGACTACTAAAAAAGAATTACTGAATTATAATGATCACTTTCAAGTGTGATTATATTTCTATTATCAAATTTAAAGATTCTACTTAGGGCTAGAAAAATAGCAATATAACATTTGATTGCTCTAATTCAGTGTCCTTTGTATATTGCTCTTTATTCACTAATAACCTAACAGTTTATTCACACTACTTATTTATTTTCGGTTTCCTTTGCATGTAATAATAAAATAGTATATATTCTAGGGGCGTCTGGGTGGCTTAGTTGGTTAAGCGTCTGATTCTTGGTTTTGGCTCAGGTCGTGATCTCAAGGTTCATGGGATGTAGTCCCACGTTGGGCTCTGTGCTGACAGCCTGGAGCCTACTTGGGATTCTCTCTCTCCCTTTCTCTGTCTCTCCTCTCCCCTCAAAATAAATAAATAAATAAATAAACTTTTAAAAAATAATACATATTCTGAAATGAGATGAAATACAGTTGTATGGTTCAACCCATTGTTGGTTAATTTTCAGTTGGTTAAAAGCTTGTACTTTTTCACTGGGTGTTGTATGTAATTGATGAATCACTGAATTCTACTCCTGAAACCAGTATTGCACTGTATGTTAACTAAGTAGAATTTAAATAAAAATTTGGAAAAAAAAGTGTTGGGAGAAAAAAAACCCATGAACCTAAAAAAGAAAAGCTTGTGCTTTTTGACACCTTTTTTTTTTTTGACATTTTCTATTTGTTACTATATTGTAAATAGAATTTTACCTCTTACTTGCCTTTATAGGTTATTTCAAAGTTATTTTTTCTTTATATTATAATTAATCCTGCCCACTAACTCATGTTTGCTGTTGTTTAGGTGGTTGCTCCTTATCAAACATTGTTGAACCCTCTGAGCAAATTGAATGTTCTGAATAATCTACATTCCCATTTCATATTGGTGGATGATGGCACTGTTGGAAAGTATGGGGCAGAAGTCAGACTGAGAAGAGAACTTGAAAAAACTATTAATCAGCAAAGAATTCATGCTAGTAAGGGAATTTATAAGTTTGTTATTGTTGAGATCATTCTAGGCTAGATTCTAAAAAGATTCTAAAAAGGTTCTTCGGAGGGTTTATTTCCTTTTGTAGCAAGACAACATACAGAACAACCAAAATGACTGATCATTAGGGGCGACTGGGTGGCTCAGTCAGTTAAGCGTCTGACTTTGGCTCAGATCATGATCTCATGGTTCATGAGTTTGAGCCCTGCTTTGGGCTTTGTGCTGACAGCTTGGAGCCTGGAGCCTGCTTCAGATTGAGTGTCTCCCTCTCTCTCTATTCCTCCCCTGCTCACACTCCTTCTCCGTCTCTCTCTCTGTCAAAAATAAGTAAAGATTAAAAAAAAATAAAAAAAAAAAGGACTGATCTTAGGCCAAATAGGAAGTCTGAGCCCAAATAGGGTATTCACATATTGTGGCCAAAGCCACAAAGGTTCATTGGAAGCTCTGTTGCTGTTGTAATCCCCTTGCAGCCCAAGGAATTCAGAAATATTCTTAATGTGTGATGTATTCTAATACATGACTTGAAATTCAAGATTGAAGAGGAAAAAAGGAAAAAAAGATACTTTATTGCAAAGTAAGAATCATCTTGTTTAAAGTTTATAACATGAATAGGTATCACTCTTTGGTAGCTGTGTCTTAAAAATTGATATTCTTGACACTGGTCTGCCTTTCCAACCATGGTCATACTTTCTGATTCAACTTCTAGATTTCTCTTTCAAAAAGAAGAAATTTTATAGTCCTAAGACACCAAGAAGGTGGGCTTTGTGACAAAGTGAAATAGAAATACAAAATTATAGAAGGGTGCATTCAAATTATGTTGGAGTCATATCCTCTCCTAAAATTCAGGAATGTTTTAGAATCCTACATTTATGTGTATTGGGATTCTTTCACTGCAAGTTATTGTAAAAACAAAAATTGGTATTCTTCACTAAATCTTTTCTGTTACTCTTGTAGAGGTCTTGGATTTTTTTTTTTATCAGTTACATTTAGGTAGTCCTGACTCATTAATTTTTATGTTAATGTCTCATTGCATTTGAAATCAGAAATACACATTTTAAAAACGAATAAAAACAAATATACATTAGAAGTTCAACTCCCACAGTATTAGAAAGCAAACTAGGGGTGTCTTGGCTGGTCCAGTGGGTGGGGCATGCAACTCTTGATCTCAGGGTTGTGAGGTCAGGCCCCATGTTGTGTGTAGAGATTACTTAAAAATTTTAAAAATCTTAAAAAGAAAAACAAATTGGTGTTATAAATTATTTGTCAAGAGTTCCAATTAGTGAAATATACAAAATAAATTTTACTTTTCAGTGAATCTAAATTCTAGTGCATGCCTAATCATAGAAGTATTATATTTCTAATTTTGTCATTTAGAACAGATTTTAATTTAATGAAAAAGTAATGTATTCGGTGTTTAACTTATGCAAGATTTGGTATCATGTTGAATACATAAAGTGAAGTCAGCACAGTTATATAAGAAATTATATTTTGGCTTATTTTTATTTTGGTTTTGATTAAGTAAAAAAATAAGATTAAATTGCTCTATGTTTTGCCTGATATCTTGCAATCTTTTACTTTGTTAAGGAATTGGACAAGGTGTCCCTGTGGTGGCACTTATATTTGAGGGTGGACCAAATGTCATCCTCACAGTTTTAGAATACCTTCAGGAAAGCCCTCCTGTTCCAGTCGTTGTTTGTGAAGGAACAGGCAGAGCTGCAGATCTACTGGCTTATATTCATAAACAAACAGAAGAAGGAGGGTAAGTATGTGATTGCAAAAAAGATTTTAATAACTATGTAAAGAGACTTATGGTTTTTAGAATATTGGATTAATTTCAGTATTTTATGAACATGAAAATTTAAAGTTTAATAATACCTTTAAGGTTTGAGGAAATAGCTTGTCTTATACATTATGGGAATGAATTAAAATATAACAGTCTTCATAGAGGACAATTTTGTAAGATCTATCAAACATACAGAGGCATGTATCTTTTGACCCCTTTGTTCCATTTCTAGGAATTGTTGGTATACGTGTACTTTTACACGTGTGATATACACAAGATTATAAAAAGTTACTCATTACAATGTTTTTTGTAAAAGTAAAAGATTGGAACAAAATAGAATGTGTATCAAGAGGACTAGATAAACAAATTATGGTATATCTACATAACAGTTTGTGGCTGAGAAAGGTTGGTATCCGTACTAGATTTTGGAAGATTACCAAAGTATATACATGGAAAGAGGAAAGCAGTTGAGATGGAACTGGGCAGATGGAAGATAGTGGGAGACTTTCACTATGAATTTTCATTTTTGTATTTTATAATGTTTTATGTCATTATATTTTTGAGCCATATAATGAGAAAATGTGAATGTGGTCGTGTTTAAGATATCTTGGCAAAGTATTGCTTAATACATAATAATGTCTTATAATTATCTTTATACAGTATCTTATAAATGTGAGTACTGTTATAGCAACACATGCCTAGTAAAACAATTAAGAAATAATACAAAGAGAAAAATAACTCCCGTTTTTCCCCCCATATGGCTTGCAGTTGGGAGTCTCATGAAGGAGGATATTTCACTCAGGGTGAAGTACTTAATATTAATACAGTATGTTAAAGGTCTTAACATAGATTCATCTATACTTCATATTAGATTCTACAAATAATAGAAATTGAAATCAGTGAATTAAGTTATGTTTCCTTTCACTCCAGCAATCTTCCTGATGCAGCAGAGCCTGATATTATTTCAACGATCAAAAAAACATTTAACTTTGGCCAAAGTGAAGCAGTTCATTTATTTCAAACACTGATGGAATGCATGAAAAGAAAGGAGCTTGTAAGTAGATTTTGCAGAATAACCCTCTTTATGTCATTCAAAATACATTATAAATTGGTGAAATACTTTTGTTTTAAATTTGGATTTAAAATTTTAAAATATTTTTTAACCATGCAAAGATGTCATTTATTATTTTGTTCAAATGGAGGGATATCATAGAAGGACTATGGTTTCTGTATGGTATTGAGACATACATTTGCATTTCTGTTTTGGGAAAAGTTTAGTAACTAGACCTCCACAGATTATATCTAGAATCAAGCAAGAACTGTCAAGAGTTGTTAATGGTTTCTCCAAAATATATCTGTAGGAGCTCTTGGTTGGCTTGGTCGGTAGAGCATGCAACTCTTGATCTGAGGGTTGTAAATTTGATCCCATATTGGGTCTAGAGATTACTGAAAAAAAAGTCTTAAAAAAAAATATTTAGAAAAGATTTTATTTTACTCTGACTCAGTGCTCAAATTAAAGATCAGTGTTGCTTAATTTCATTCATCTAAACATGGGCTTAAGTTTTCAGAGATAAAATTTTTAACAACTATAATAGGTAGATGATAACATGGTTTGATCTGTTTCGTTTCATGTATTTCATTTTTATACACAATAAAGTTAGTTGAAAGGAAAAAATTATATGGGATTATAATAATCTTTTACTTTATGAAAAATGTTATTAAATAAAAATCTCTCAAGTGGTGTTTCACTTCAGATAATTCAGAGACATTTCCAGTACAAGGATTAAATAAGACATTTATCGGGGCACCTGAGTGGCTCAGTCAGTTGAGCGTCTGACTTCAGCTCAGGTCATGATCTCGCAGTTCGTGAGTTCAAGCCCCACGTTGGGCTCTGTGCTCACAGCTCGGAGCCTGGAGCCTGCTTCAGATTCTGTGTCTCCCTCTCTCTCTGCCCCTTCCCTGCTTGAGCTCTATGTCTCCCTCTCTCTTGAAGATAAATAAACATTAAAAAAAAAATTAAAAATTGAATAAATAAAACATTTCTCATTCAAGAACACACATATATATTACTTGAATTAAATGTTCATTCTGTAGAAATAATGTCAAGATTTACTCAGATACGTAATCTATATTCTCAGGCCATAAGTTGCTTATTGTAGTAAAGGACCTAAAATAGGTCAGAAAGTGAATATAATATTAAACTAAACATTTTGAGTATATTTGCCATTTTTATTTGGTAGATGAGAAAATTTTTTAATTTTGTGGGGGTCTTTTGTTGAAATGAAGTTAATTTCTGACCAAAACCCCAAAAAACTGTATCTCCTATGTGGTTTGAAATTAGTTTCTGTTTTGTATACCTTATGCCTTAGCTTTGAAAATATAAAGGCATAATATTATGAATTGATCTTTAAATAGATCACAGTTTTCCATATTGGATCGGATGAACATCAGGATATAGATGTAGCAATACTTACTGCATTACTGAAAGGTAAGATTTAGATTTTTTTATTTGTAAGATCTTATTCATAGCCTATTTATATAAGGTAGGACTTTTAATTTGGCTGAATTTGGGGGAATTTTTTAGTAATTATTCTTTGTGGAAGGTAATAGTGCTAGCTTTGTTTGTCAGCAAATGAGCTTTTGTTTTTGTCTTGCAGAAATTTTTAAAATTTTTTAATTTTTAGAAAGGTGTATGCCACCAGACCCATTTAATTATCCTGTTAAGAATGTGTCACATTTTTAATTGACTGAAAAATATATGTTTAAAGGTAATAAGGTATTGGTTGATAGAAATTAGTATGTTCTTAAACATGCTGTTTTCATTCTGAAAGGAAGTTTGGAAAGAAAACTAGTGGTATATTTGAGGACTAAAGAGTTAATACACATCACATTGAACTGTTGTCCTCTCACATATCTTGCCAAAGACATCCAACTCATAAAACAAACAGAATTACGGTGAAAAATCTTCCTAAAAATTAGAAGCTAAAACTGTGTCTCATCTGGGTGGGTACTTGAAAGTCACAGGTATGCAGTGAAGTGGCCAGAGCAGAGTAAAAGAGCACTAAGCATTCACAAGAATTTCCCAAACATTAGACCATAATAAATTGCCAATAGATTAAACATTTGAAAAATACTGTAATAAAATATAACCTATTTACATCTTGGGAAAAAGACATAATAAGTAGTAGGAAATTCAGAAACTGTAAAGGGAAAAATCAATAAATGGGATTGCCTACATATAAAAAATAAAAAGAGAACTCAATATTTGTCATATAATTTTCTTTATGCTAGCCATTGTGTTTTAGTGGTTTACGTTCTTTATCATTTAATCTTATAACAACCCTAAGAGACAGATTTCCTATTATTTCTTCATTTTATAGATGAGGAAATTAAGGAATAGGATTGTGGAGAGACCACAAAGAGTTGTTATAAATTAATAGTAAGGTGATGAATACCTCATGGGAAAAGGAGTCTGAATTTAAGTAAAAATGTTAGCAGAATAATATAAATGCTTGGGAAAAATGTGGAAAGATGGTCAATATTATAATTAAATATTAATAAAAGAAGCATTTTACTCCTACTGGGTATTCTTATACCATTGAAAGGTTCTTATAACCTTTTTGGGACATATTTTGGCAGTATATTAAAAGTTTGAAAGTATGTATTCTTCTTCCCAGCATTTTGGCTTCTACAGTCATCCTATTTAAACAGACATGTACCTAAAAATATATTCACCAAAAAATTCAAAATAACCTGAATGCCCACTAGTGTGATTGTTGAATCAAGTTTAGCTCACCTTTAAAAAGTATTGTTAATGTGTATATGAGGTTAATCTGTATGTACTGTTATAAGGAACTAAGGGTATGATATTAAGACACATAAAGTAGGCTACTGAATACTTTGTACCGTAGGATGTACTTTTGCATGAACAATTAAAAGTATATGTATGAATTTATATACGTACAGGAAAGCACCTGTAAGGATATTTTTCATAATTCTAACATAGTACTATCTTTGTGATAGAAACAGGTAATTTTTGTTTTATTCCTATTGCATTCTGAAGGGTTTGCAGTAAATGAGGCTGTGTGTTTTCTATAGTTGGAAAATAAAAGTCCTAAGCCCTGGGGTAACCTTATCTCTCTGAGACTGGCTACCTCTGAGCAGTGGCTGACATGAACTGTGTAAGTTAATTAAAAGGAAATGGGAAAGGTTCATAAGTGTTCACATTTTAATGGAGATTAATTAATTGAACTTATTAACTGTTTTCTTTATTCAATTAGGCACTAATGCATCAGCATTTGACCAGCTTATCCTTACACTGGCATGGGATAGAGTTGACATTGCCAAAAATCATGTGTTTGTTTATGGACAGCAGTGGCTGGTATGTAAATATATACACAATGTAATTCACTTAAACTGCATAATAACAAAGTATTTGCTGGAAATGTGATCTGAGTTGACATTTTACCTGTCTGCCAAAAATGCAAGATTGGTTTAGCTAAACATTTCTACGACATGCAGATCCATTTAGGATTTCCTAAGTTCTGTTTTGCTCATGATAAAACCTTTGTTATAAGGTATACATCACTAAAAATCCTAGAACTGAAAGAAATCTTAGATATGGTGCCCTATTATACATCTTTGTTTATTAGGGATATTGGCCTGTAATTTTCTTGTGTTGTCAGGATAATGCTAGCCTCATAAAATGAGTTTGGAAGAATTCACTCCTTATTTTTTTGGAAGAGATTAAGAAGGATTTGATTGTTGGTAGAATTCACCAGAAAGCTGTCTGGTCCTGCTCTTCTGTTTTTTGGTAGGTTTTTGATTACTGATTCAATCTCCTTACTCGTAATTGGTCTGTTCATATTTTCCATTTCATCATCATTTAGCCTTAGTAGATTGAGTTTTCCCATTTCTTCTAGGTTGTCCAATTTTTTAGTGTGTAATTGTTCATAGTAGTCTTTTAAAATCATTTATATTTCTCTGGTATCAGTTGTAGCATCACCTATTTTCTGATTTTGAGTCCTTTTTTTTTTTTTTTTTTTTTTTTTTGATGGGTGCAGCCAAAGATTTCTCAGCTTTTTGTTTATCTTTTCAAACAACTAGCTCTTAGGTTTCATTGATTTCATTGACCTTCTCTATTGTCATTTTAGTTTATGTTTCATTATTTCTATTCTAATCTTTGTTACTTCCTTCCTGCTATTAACTTTGGGTTTTGTTTATTCTTTTTCTAATTCCTTGAGGTATAAAGTTAAGTTTGAGACTTTTAGAAGTTTTTGAGGTAGGCATCTATTGCTATCAGCTTTCCTCTTAGAACTGCTTTTGTTGCATTCTACAAATGATGGTTTATTGTATTTCCAATTTTATTTGTCTCAAGATTTTTTTTGTTTCTTCTTTGACTCATTCATTGTTCAGTAGCATGTTGTTTAATCGTCACATATTTGTGAATTTCCCAATTTTTTTCATGTAATTAACTTCTAGTTAATACCATTGTGGTTGGAAAAGATGCTTGATGATTATCAGTCCTCATAATTTTATCAAAACTTGTTTTATGGCCTGCCATATTATCGATCCTGGAAAATGTTCCATATACACTTGACATGTGTGTTCTGTTGCTTTTGGATAGGACGTTCTGTATATATCTATTAAGTCCATTGAAGGCCAATTTTTTATTTTTTTTTAAATTTTTTTTAACATTTATTTATTTTCGAGAGAGAGAGGCAGAGAGAGACAGAGCATAAGCAGGGGAGGGGCAGAGAGAGGAGGGAGACACAGAATCTGAAGCAGGCTCCAGGCTCTGAGCTGTCAGCACAAAGCCCAATGTGGGGCTTGAACCCATGAACCATGAGATCATGGCCTGAGCTGAAGTTGAACGCTCAACCAAGCCACTCAGGCGCCTCGAAAGCCAATTTTTTTTTATTGATTTTCTGTCTGGATGATCTGTCCATTGATATAATGGGGGGTGTATTAAAGTATCCTATCATTATTGATGTCTCTTAATCCCTTGTGTCTGTAATAATTGTGTTACATATTTAGGTTCTCCTATGTTGGATGTATAAATATTTACAAATGTTATATCTTTTTGTGGATTGACCCCTTCCTTTTTATCTTTTATTACAGTCTTTGTTTTAAAATCTGTTTTGTCTGAGATAAGTATACCTATTCTGTCTTTTGGTTTCCATTTGCATGGAATATCTTAATTCTGTTTCTTCGCTTTTAGTGTATGACTTTACATCTAAAGTGAGTCTCTTGTAGACATCATAGAGATGATGAGTCTTGTTTTTTAAATCCATTCAACCACTGTGTGCATTTTGATTGGAGCATTTAGTCCATTTACATTTAAAGTAATTATTATAGGTATGTACTAATTGCCATTTTGTTCATTGTTTCCTGGCTTGATGGATGAATGGATAAGGTAATTGTATGGAATACATGGAATATTATTCAGCCATAAGAAAGAATGAAATCTTGCCATTTGCAGCAACATAGATGGATCTTGAGATCATTATGCTAGGTGAAATATAAATACCATATGGTCTCTTTTATATGTGGAATATATAAACAGATTGGTGGTTGCTAGAGGTGAGGGGGTGGGGAAGTGGGACAAAATGGGTGAAGGGGGTCAAAAGATTAAAAAAGAAAGGAAAAAAAAGAAATATTCCTATATGTACAAGATAATTCAATATAGTGTTATATCAGATGTTTAGACTAGTTCCTTCAGTGGTCTTTCTCATCTTAACCAAACGGCAACAACCTTTTCCCAGTTTTTGAGATAAGAAGCCTTAGTGTCATTTCTTACTTTTCTCTTTTTCATATATTCCAGTTCAATAACATTTGTAAATGTTTTCATATTTACTTTAAAATATGCAATTTTTTTATCATCGTGGTTCAATCTACTGTCACCCTTCTTCTTTATTGTTTTAGTAGCATCCTGTTTGTTTCCTTACTCTCATTCTTCCTCTCCTATTACACAGAAGATGGATCACATCACATTTATGCAGAGCACAGTCCAGAGCCCTTATGATGGCTTATAGGGTTTCACATCATTTGCGCCATTACTGCCTCTCTTACTTTACATGTTACCACTATTCCCTTTGCACTCTTTTATGTAACCATATTGGCCTTCTTACTGTTTTTAAAACATACCAATAATATTCCTGTCTTTGTACTTGTGGGGTTTTTTTGGTCTGGAATCCTATTCCCTTATATGCCTGCCTAGACTTGCTTCGTTTTCTTTTTCTGGTTTCCCTTTTTTTTTTTTTTTTTTTTTTTAAGTTTTATTAAGTAATTTCTACACCCAATGTGGCTCAAACTCACAGCCCCAAGATTAAGAGTTGCATCCTCCCCCGGTTGAGCTAGCCAGGCACCCCTCTTTTTCTAGTTTCTAACCAAACATCTCCTCAAGTAGGCTTTTTATTGTCTACCCTATTTTAATAGAAGTCCCCTATGACAGCATTTTCTGTGTTCTTCTCTGCCATTTTTTTTCTTTAGTATTTATCACTATGTGAGAAATCATTTATATATCTTAGCTATTTATTTCTCTCTCTACTCCTGGATAGTAAATTTTATAGAAGAAAGACTATTTTTGTTCACCTCCTATATTCACAGCCTGGCACATAGTAAATGCTTGATAAATTTTTGTTATATGTCTGAATCAATAGGAAATTTGGCAAATTGAATGTTCATCCCCACATTGAATTTTTATCCAGCCTTTACAGAGGATGAGCTAAATCTTTTCTATGAAACGTAAACAGCAAAGTGGAGAAAAGTATGCACAGCATGAGCTTCTTTGTAGCAAATTCTGTTTTTGGATGTACACACATTCAGGCATATCTGCATGCACTGTGTAGTCATAGAACCTTTCTGGAAACTGTTACTATGAGATATGTTTGTATAAAGATGGGCAGAAGAGAGAAAGTTTCATTTTATGCCATTTTTGGTATTTGATCGTTTTTTTAAACCATGGAGATGTATTTCCTATAAATAATAAAAAAAGTATTTAGTCACTTCCATTCTTACAGGACTTCAGAGGAAGAAATTAATGTTGATCAGCTGTAGTAAAACTCTTTAACAGTAAACCAACCTTTTAGTCCCTTGAATAGCTTCATTGAATTTTTTTATCTCAAGTGTAAAGACTTGGAAAAAGCCGTCATCTTCTGTGTATATATGGTTTATCTCATGGATTTATTAAACACAATGTTACCTATTTGATTTTGTGCTTTACTTTATACTAGAGTTTGCAGCACTATTTTTTCAGTTTTTCCTCTTCGTTGTTAAGAGTTACGCATGGAGTGTGTGAAGAAATGCGGAACAAAGCAAATACTTTTTCTTTAAACCTTTTTTTCTTCAGATGTGAAAATTTCGTAAGGCTTTATTGTTGTTTTGGGCAGTGGTTATAAACTCAATTTAGATAGAACACTTCTTTTTTAAAACATAAGTTTCATTATGCCCTTTTTATTACATGAAAATAAAATTTTATCAAGTACTTACTATACAAATAAAAATATATTGGGGAGCCTGGGTGGCTTAGTCATTTAACCATCCAACTCTTGGTTTTGGCTCAGGTCATGATCTCACGGTTCATGAGATTGAGCTCTGTGTTGGGCTCTGAGCTGGCATTGCAGAGCCTACTTGGGATTCTCTCTCTTCTTCCGTCTGCCCCTCCCTTGCTTGTGCTCTCTTTCTCAAAATAAATAAATGTTAAAGAAAAAAAACAATATAATGCCATATTGTGATAAAGACAAACGAAAGTCATTTATAATAAAAATAGGTATTTCAATGTGACGATACTTAAGAATGGAAACATAAATAGCATAATAAATAATTATATGCTTGCACTTATTTTATGTAGAATCCGTGTAAAATGCTGCAGTTGTGAGTACACACTAATATGGAAATGTTGTTGGTAATTTAAATTCCATGGGGAGCAGAAAAATACCCATTGACAACTACAGGACAAGGAAAGAGCAAAGAAGAGGAACAAATAGGAATTAGAGCAAAAGTAGTTAGAATAAGTAATAACATATGAGAATTATTTGTATGTGATAAGAGAAAGAATCCTAAAATAAGAATAGCATGCCTTGATAAATCAGTGGCTATTAATAGGAGAAATTGAATAAGTTTTACGGTGTTATTAATTAGTTCGGCCTTATTTTTAAGTGCAATGTCAAAATATTTCCCTTGTTGTGACATAGAGCTGAGTGATAAAAAATATTGCAGAAAACATGGGCACCTGGGTGGTTCAGTTGGTTGAGCATCTTATTCTTGATTTCCACTCAGGCCATGATCTCTCGGTTCATGGGATCAAGCCCCATGTTTGGCTCCATGCTGATGGCCTGGAGCCTACTTGGAATTCTCTCTCTCTCCCCCCCCCTCCCCTCCCTCCTTTGCTTGTGCACTTACTCTCAAAAAATAAATAAATATACTTAAAAACTGCAGAAAACATATCTTCCATGTTGAAATCCCATCATGTATGAGGTGTGCATTTAGTTAGTATCCTTAAGAAGATCTTGGTGACCAGATCCTTTGCTAAGAGATGGAAATAGAGGACAGATTGGAGAAATGGTAATAGAAGCTGCTGTAGAGAAGTTGTACATTTATCTAGTAAACTTATGCAGACAGTATCAGAATAAATTGAAAAACAACAGGTTAAAAAAAAAACCCAAAAAACAACCAATAATTTTGATACTGATTTTCCCCACAAAGTTTTATTTTATCATATGGTACTAAAATATTAAAAATATACAGAAGCAATAATATGAGATATTTAAAATATCTTAATATACATATAAAATATATTAATGTTAAATGCATTAATATTAAATATATTAGTGTTCTATATTTTTTTTTTTTAACGTTTATTTATTTTTGAGACAGAGAGAGACAGAGCATGAATGGGGGAGGGTCAGAGAGAGGGAGACACAGAACTGAAACAGGCTCCGGGCTCTGAGCTGTCAGCACAGGGGCCCGATGCGGGGCTCGAACTCACGGACCGCGAGATCGTGACCTGAGCCGAAGTCGGCGCTCAACCGACTGAGCCACCCAGGCGCCCCAATGTGTTCTATTAATAAAATACCCTTTATGAGGCGCCTGGGTTGCTGAGTTGTTTAAGTGTCTGACGTCGGCTTAGGTCATGATCTCTCGGTTTGTGAGTTCGAGTCCCAAGTCAGGCTCTGTGCTGACAGCTCAGAGCCTGGAGTCTGCTTTGGATTCTGTGTCTCCCTCTCTCTCTCTTCCTCCCCTGCTTACATTGTCTCTCTCTCAAAAATAAATGATTTTTAAAAATTGTTTCTTAAATAAAATATAATACCCTATTAATGATACTTGAAATTTCTATATTTGTGTCTCCACTAATTTAACAGCATTTGATTCAGAGTCTGTTGAAGTCTATAAAGAGTCCCTAAAAACTTAAAAGGGGCAGCTTGAAAATACTGGCTGACGTACATGGTTTACATTAAACTCAAATGGCACAAATTATATTGCTATTAGGAGATGCAATTTTTCTCTAATGGTGAATAATTTCTGTTAAAGTTCTAAAGAAAACTAAGTACCATCTTATGTAACTAATATGATGTTGTATTTTTGGAAACTTCATTGCAAAACAAACTATGACAATACTTTGTGTTTATATGTAAAGCAGAATTATTGCATTTTCACACATGAAAGTCCAACAGCATAACAAAGTTGTGTGAGATATCGGACAGTCCTTTCTGAGTGAAATTGTCTGGCGTAGTGCATGATATCTGGTATCCTTTGAATGTTAGTAATGGCCCCCAAATAGTGAAATGATCTGTCCAAAAAACCTTTCCTAAACATTGAGAACCATTGCTCTAAGATTTTTTTTCCCCCAAATTTACTTGATGATGGATTCTTTCTCCCCCCCCTCCCCCCCCCTCCCCCCCAATATGTAACACTTCTCTCCTGCAGAAATAGTGCTTATGGAGTATTCTTTGGGGAATGCTAGTATAGAGAGGTCTTTTCTTCTATTCCCTTTATACCTTAAGTTCTAGCCTTTTACTATTTTGCATCTTTTTAGTTTGTTCCAAAACTATTCAAGAACAAATAAGTATAAATCCTAGGACTTGCATTAAGAATTATTTGTGTAATTAGGATGTGTGAAATATATTCACTAATTTTGATATTTTAGGTTGGATCCTTGGAACAAGCTATGCTTGATGCTCTTGTAATGGATAGAGTTGCATTTGTAAAACTACTTATTGAAAATGGAGTAAGC
Organism: Panthera onca; assembly: GCF_046562875.1. Lineage (NCBI taxonomy): Eukaryota > Metazoa > Chordata > Mammalia > Carnivora > Felidae > Panthera > Panthera onca. The sequence continues at coordinate 53,311,927 of NC_138344.1, forward strand.
ATGCATAAATTCCTTACCATTCCTAGACTGGAAGAACTTTACAACACAGTAAGTGTGTGTTAAAATTCTTTGTTGACTAAGCTTTGTTATCTTTGGGAAATGTCATTTTACTTAAACATATCCAATTCTGCTAAAACCTTTAATGATTTGCTTGATTACTTGAAAAAATTGCAGCCAGTCTTAGTGTCCTGTAAGTCTTAGTGTGCTATATGACAATCTGAAACCATTTCCTTGTTTCTGGAGATTTTCCCTGTCATCGTGGCAACATAGGGAAAAGGTAAAGTGTTAATAAGCCTGTCTTTTCCTTATCCTCGCCCCTTTTTAAAACTCTAGGATCAGCTTCTTAATTACAGAATAATTGTATTTCCTTCTTTTTCTTTTTTCTTGGTCGTCATTTGTTACACTAAATTTTTATTGATGCCTTTTTGTAATAGAGAAATTACACATTGTTTTTTTGTTTATCCTTTTTGTTTTTCATGATTTTGACCTTGTGGTGTCCCCCTTTTAGGTTACATACCATTTTTCATTATTTTCTAAAGAGCTCCTGAAAACTATCCCCCTTACAAAGCCTTTTGAAATCATTCATTTTGAAATTTCACATGTCTAGCATTGGAGAGAGTAAATACTGCCATCTTATTGGTTTTCCATGTTGCCAGCTTTAATTGAGCTATACTTTGAAGTGCACTATTACCAAATCCTAGCTTTCTAAATCTGACTTCTCTGCAAAGCTGTCTGTCCATTCATCAGTTTCTACTTATTTATCTCCTTTTCATTCCTAATGTCTTTGTACCTTGTCTTTATAGCAGTCATACTACTTCAGTAGTCTAATCTTATCCTTTCTTCAAATTAGTTCTTTAAACTAATTATTCTTATAATCATATATTTTACCATGTCTTTCTTCAATTTAAAAATTTTTGATAGATCCGTGGGGGTGGGGGTGGGGGTTTAAAATGGCAGAGTAGTAAGGAGACCCTGGGCTTGTCTTGTCCCTCGAACACAGCTAGATCGACATCAAACCATTTGAATATCTAGAAAATTGATCTGAGGGTAACAGAACAATCTGAATAATTTGAGGGAGAGAACACGGCAGGTACATGGTGTGGAGAGGTGAATTGGGGGATAGAAGAGCCGTGGTGCTTCACATGGGAGGGAGCTGTTTTCCCAGGCAGGAGAAAGACAGAGGGAGAGAGAGCAGTGCATTGGGTTTGTGGAAGAAAGCACTCGCTATAAAAGCGTCTAAAGAGAAGGAGTGAAAACATGCACAGAGGACTACACAAGAAAAAACTACTCCCTGAAACCACTAATGGGGGAAAAAGGAGAGGGTTTCATTACTGCCAGTCTTTTATAAACAGCGGAGCACAGTCTGAAGTTTCAGAGGTCAGCCCCTGGTGCTACTTCAGTGAGGAAGCAGGGTGGAGACCTGGGAGCAGGCTGTCCAGTCTGAGGATCCCCTAGGTCGCATGGGGAGAAGCGGTTCCCCTGCTTGGAGTGCGTTTGGTAGAGGTGATATGGCCTCTCCACAAGCAAAACACCCAGTGGTCACCTTCAAGCCACCTCAGTCACCTGTATAGGAACAGAGATGTGGCTGAGGGCAGTAAACCCTGGTACCAGCTGTGTATTGTTATTTACCATAAACTCGAGCTGGTGCCAGTGCACTGTGGTGCAACCATTTTCCGGGACAAGCCGGCCCCAGACATAGCACAGCAAGACCGTTTCCCAGAGGATGGCTTTGAGCCATAGGGGTCTCTAAAATGTGGGGTTTTGAAACACAGCCATACCTGAAATAAGTTGGACTCTCAACTGATTGAGCACCCTAGGCGGCCTTTTTATCGTTTTTTTTTATTATATATTTTTTTCTCTCTTCTTTTCTCTTTTGTCTTCCAAGCTTCTTTTAACAAGCAGACCAAAACACACCTAGGATCTAGCTTCCATTATGTGATTTTTTTTTTTTTTTACTTTTTAAATTTTTATTTGATTCTGTTATTACTGTTTTTTGTCATCAAAAATGACAAGATAGAGGAATTCACCTCAAAAGAAAGAACAGGAAGATATGACAGCCAAGGATTTAATCAATGCAGTAAGATGTCTGAACTAGAATTTAGGGGTGCCTGGTTGGCTCAGTTGGTTAAGCGTCCAACTTCAGCTCAGGTCATGATCTTGCGGTCCTGAGTTCGAGCCCCGCATCGGGCTCTTGTGCTGACAGCTCAGAGCCTGGAGCCTGCTTTGGATTCTGTGTGTCTCTCTCTCTCTCTCTCTCTCTCTCTCTCTCTCTCTCTCACTCTCTCTCTCTCTCTGCCCCTCCCCACCTCGCGCTCTGTCTCTCTTTCTCATAAATAAACATTAAAATTTTTTTTAAATGATTATAAGGATATTAGCTGGGCTTGGGGAATAAAAGCATAGAAGACACTAGAGAATCCATTTCTGCAGAGATAAAAGACCCGAAATCTACACGGAATGAAATTAAAAATGCTATAGCAACAAGGTGCCTGGGTGGCTCAGTCAGCTAAGCATATGACTCCTGATTTCAGCTCAAGTCATGATCTTGTGGATTGTAGGGTTGAGCCCCATGTCAGGCTGTGCTTACAGCATGGAGCCTGCTTGGGATTCTCTATCTCCCTCTCTCTGCCCCTTCCCTGCTTGCTCACATGCTCTTTTTCTCTCTCAAAATAAATAAATGTTTTAAAAACTGCTATAACCAAGATGCAGATCCAAATAGAGGCCATAAAAATGAGGATGGGCAAGGCAGAGGGGGAATTAGTGATACAGAAGATAAAATTGTGGAAAATAATGAAGCTGTAAAGAAGAGGGAAACAAAGGTCAGGGATCATGAAGGCAGACTTAGGGACCTCAGCAATTTACTAAATGTAATAACATTTGTATCATAGGAGTCCCAGAACATGAAGAGAGAGAAAAAGGGGCAGAAAGTTTGTGTAGCAAATTGTAGCTGAAAACTTACCCTAATCTGGGGAAGGACACAGACATCAAAATCCAAGAAGCATAGAGAACTCCCATTAAATTCAACAAAAGCCAGCCATTGCCAAGACATACCATAATCAAATTCTCAAAATACACACACAAGGAAAGAAACCTGAAAGCAGCATGGGGGAAAAAGTCCTTAACCTATAAGGGAAGACAAATCACGTTCACAGCATATCTGTCCACAAAACTTAGGCCAGAAAGGAGTGACAATGTATTTTTATTTTCAACGTGCTGAATCGGAAAAATACACAGCCAAGAATACTGTATCCAGCAAGGCTGTCATTCAGAATAGAAGGAGAGATAAAGAGTCTCCCAGACAAAAACTAAAGGAGTTTATGACCACTAAACCAGCCCTATAGAAAATTTTAAGGGAGGACTCTTTGAGTGGAGGGGGGAGAAAAAAGACTAAAAGCAACAAAGAGTAGAAAGGACCAGAGAGCATCACCAAAAACACCAACTCTACAGGTAACACTATGATACTAAATTCATATCTTTCAATAATCACTCTGATTAAATTCTCTGGAGAATCAAAAGATGTAGGGTATCAGAATGGATAAAAACAAGATACATCTATATGCTGCCTACAAGAGACTCATTTTAGACCTAAAGACACCTGCAGATTGAAAGTGAGGGGATGGAGAACTGTCTATCATGTTAATGGATGTCAAAAGAAAGCCACAGTATTCATAATTAAATCAGACAAACTACATTTTAAAACAGACTGTAAAGAGATGAAGAAGGGCATTATATCATAATTAAGGGTTCTATCCATTAAGAAGATCTAACAGTTATAAATATTTATGCCCCAACTTGGACCCACCCGAAGTATATAAATCAATTAATAATAAACTCATTGGTAATAATACAGTGATAGTTGGGGACTTTAGCATCCCATATACAACAATGGACAGGTCATCTAAGCAGAAAATCAACAAAGAAACAATGGCTTTGAATGATACTGGACCAGATGGACTTACCAGATACATTCAGAATATTTCATCTTTTCTTTTTTTTAATTTTTTTTAATGTTTATTTATTTTTGAGACAGAGAGCATGAATGGGGGAGGGTCAGAGAGAGAGGGAGACACAGAATCTGAAACACGCTCCAGGCTCTGAGCAGTCAGCACAGAGCCTGACGCGGGGCTTGAACTCACGGACCGCGAGATCATGACCTGAGCCGAAGTTGGACGCTTAACCTACTGAGCCACCCAGGCGCCCCAGAATATTTCATCTTAAAGCAATAGAATACACATTCTTTTTGAGTGCACATGGAATATTCTCCAAAAACAGATCATGTATTGGGTCACAAATCAGCTCTCATCAGGTACAAAATATTGAGATAATACCATGCATATTTTCAGGTCACAACTCTATGAAACTTGAAGTAAACCACGCAAAAAAATTTGGAAAGCCTTCAGATACATGGACATTAAAGAATATCCTACTAAAAAATGAAATTAAAGAAGAAATTTTAAAAAATACATGAAAACAAATGAAAATGAAAACCCAATGGTCCAAAACCTTTGGGATGTAGCAAATGCAGTCCAAAAAGGGAAGTATAGTGCAATTCAGGCCTATCTCAAGACACAGGAAAGGCCCCAGATACATAACCTAACCTACGCCTAAAGGAGCTAGAAAAGGAACAGCAAATAAAGTCTAAAGCCAGCAGCAGCAGAACAAGGGAAATAATGAAGATTAGAGCAGAAATAAAAGATATAGAAACAAACACACAAAAAAATCAAAACCAAGAGCTGGTTCTTTGAAAGAATTAACAAAATTGATAAACCCTTAGCCAGACTTACCAAAAGAAAAGATAAAGGACCCAAATAGATAAAATCACAAGTGAAAGAGGAGAGATCACAATCAGCACCACAGAAATACAGTTATAAGAGAATATTATGAAAATGATATGCCTACAAACTGGGCAATCTGGAAGAAGTGGACAAATTCCTAGAAACTCACAAACTACCAAAACTGAAACAGGAAGAAATAGAAAGTTTGCAGACCCATAGCCAGCAAAGAAATTGAATCAGTAATCAAAAATCTCCCAACAAATGAGTCCTGGGCCAGATGACTTCCCAGGGGAATTCTACCAGACATTTAAAGAAGAGTTAACACCTATTCTTCTCAAACTGTTCTAAAAATAGAAATGGAAGGAAAACTTCCAAACTCATTGAAGCCAGCATTACCTTCATTCAAAAATCAGATGAAGACCCCACTAAAAAGGAGAGTTACAAACAATACCCTGATGAACATGGATGCAAACATTCTCAACAAGATACTAGCAATTGTAAAAACAAAAAAAAAGGTACTAGCGAATCAAATCCAACAGTACATGAAAAGAATTACTCACTGTGATCAAGTGGGATTTATTCCTGGGCTACAGGGGTAGTTCAGTGTTTGCAAATCAATCAATCTGATACATACCCCACATTAATAAAAGAGAGGGTAAGAGCCATATGAGCCTGTCAATAGATGCAGAAAAATCATCTGACAAAATATAGCATCCATTCTTGTTAAAAACTAAGTAGGTATAGATGGACTATCATAAAGGCTATATATAAAAGACCCACAGCTAATACCGTCAAGTGGGGAAAACTGAGAGGTTTTCCTCTCTGGTCTGGAACAAGAGAGGGATGTCCATTCTCATCATTACTATTTAATATAGTACTGGAAATCGTAGTCTGAGCAATCAGACAACAAAAATAAAAGGCATCCATATTGGCAAGGAAGAAGTCAAACTTTCACTATTTATTTGCAGACGATGTTATACTCTATGTAGAAAACCCAAAGACTCCACCAAAAAATTGCTCTAGCAATTTGCTAGTTGCTCTAGCAAAAAATTGCTAGAACTAACACATGAATTCAGCATAGTTGCAGTATATAAAATCAATGGGCAGAAATCTGTTGCATTTCTATACACCAATAACAAAGCAGCAGGAAAAGAAATAAAGGAATTGATTCCATTTGCAATTGTACCCAAAACAATAAGATACTTAGGTATAAACCTAAGGAAGTAAAAGATGTATACTCTGAAAACTATAGAACACTTAAGAAGGAAATTGAAGAGGACACAAAGAAATGGAAAAGCATTCCATGCTCATGGTTTGGAAAACAAACATTGTTAAAATGTCTATACTACCCAAAGCAGTCTTCATATTCAATGCTATCCCCATCAAAATACCACCAGCATTTTTCACAGAGCTACAACAAACAATCCTAAAACGTGTAAGGAGCCACAAAAGACCCCAAATAACCAAAGCAATACTGAAAAAGAAAAAAACAAATCATGATTCCGGATTTCAAGCTTTATTACAAAGCTTTAGGCGGGCTCCTGGGTGGCTTAGGCATTAAGCATCTGACTTTAGCTCAGGTCATCATTTCACGGTTCGTGAGTTTGAGTCCTACATCGGGTGAGCTTGAGCCTTGCTTCTGGTGAGCACAAGCCCTGCCTCAGATAAAAAAAAACATGAGCTCCGCTCCCGCCCCCACCCCCACCCCACCAGCACCCTGTCTCTCTCTTCCCTTTGCTCACTTGCGCCATCTCTCTCTTTTTCTCAAAAACAAAAAAACAAAAAACTATAGTCATCAGGACAGTTTGGTACTGGCACAAAAACAGACACACAGATCAACGGAACAGGGTAGAAAACCCACAGATGGACTCCCCAACCATATAGTCAACTCATCTTTAACAAAGCAGAAAATAATATCCAATGGAAAAAAAAGAGTCTCTTCAACAAATGGTGTTGGGAAAACTGGATGGGGATAGGCAGAAAAATGAAACTGGACCACTTTCTTATACCATACACAGAAATAAATTCAAATTGATGGAAGACCTAAAAGTGAGACAGGAACCTATCAAAATCCTAGAAGAGAACACAGGCAGCAACCTCTTTGACCTCGACTGGTGCAGCTTCTTAATAGACATGTTGCTGAAGGCAGAAGAAACAAAAGCACACATGAACTATTGGGACTTCATCAAGATAAAAATCTTCTGCACAGTGAAGGAAACCGTCAACAAAACTAAAAGGTAGCCTATGGAATGGGCGAAGATATTTGCAAATGACATATCTGATAAAGGGTAGTATCCAAAATATTTAAAGAGCTTATCAAACTCAACACATGAAAAACAAATAATCCAGTGAAGAAATGGGCAGAAGACATGAATAGACACTTTTCCAGAGAAGACATCCAGATGGCCAACCTACACCTGAAAAGATACTCAACATCACTCATCTTCAGGGAAATGCAAATCAAAACCAGGATGAGATACCACCTCACACCTGTCAAAATGGCTAAAATTAACCACTCAGGAAACAACAGATGTTGGCAAGGATGCAAGAAACTAAAACTAGAATTACCCTACAATCCAGCAATTGCACTATTAGGTATTTACCCAAGTGATACAAACTACAGATTCAAAGGAGGTACATGCCTCCCAGTGTTTACAGCAGCATTATCAACAATAGCCAAACTATGAAGAGAGCCCAAATGCTCATCAACTGATGAATAGATAAGATGTGGTGTGTATGTGTGTGTGTGTATATATATATATATATATATACACACACACACATATATATAATGGTATATTACTCAGCCATCTAAAAGAATGAAGTCTTGCCATTTGCAATGATGTGGATGGAGCTAGAATGTGTTATGCTAAGCAAAATAAGTCAGAGAAAGACAAATACCATATGATTTCACTTATGTGTGGAATTTAAGAAACAAAACATGAATAAAAGGGAAGGGGAAGGGAAGAGAAGAGAGGGAACAAACCACAAGAGACTCTTAATGATAGAGAACAAACTATAGGTTAACAGAGGGAGGTGGGTGGGAGATGGGCTAGATGAGTGATGGGTACTAAGGAGGGCACTTGTGATGAATCACTGAATTCTCCTGAAACCAATTCTGCAAGGTATGCTAACTAACATTTAAGTAAAATTTAAATAAAAAACTTTTAATAGCTCCCAGTGTGTATAAAATAATACCCAAACTCTTTGCTTGATTTTCAAAGCTCTCCAGCTTTTGAAATTTTGTCATAGCTCTTTCACTTGGCCTTTTATTCCCACCCGTACCTTTCCATAAATGTTTGTTACGTTGTCTTCCTACTGTTCCTCAAAAACATAAACTTAACAAAAAAGCAGTTCTTGTTTACACACTGCAGTGTTTTTCTCTCAGCTACTCTCTACTTACTGGAATTTTATTCATTATTAAGAACATAGTTCAAATGCCATGCTGCTGCCTCCATGAAGCTCATTGAGGTAGTTAGTTGAGGACAATTGTATCTTCCCCTGTGGATTATAAATTTTTTTTTGAATAAGGATTATATCCTTATTTTTCCCCCATTTTTTATCTTTAATAATGTCTAGCACAGTTACATTGAACTTTGATGACCTTCTGTTTCTAGTGAACAAATATAAAAATTAAAAGGATTATTCATTGTGCTGAAGTAAGGTTTATCCTTGAAATATAAACCAGATATAAAACAATAAAAATAAAAATTGATCCCATTAGCAAGGCAAGTAATTTTTTTAATGTATAATTCAAATTTTTAAGATAAACTTTTCAGTATCAGTTACTGATAAAAATTTTTTTAACGTTAAGGGATTATATAATATGATAAAGTAGTGGCTCTCAAACTTTTGGGGTATCAGTGTCCTATTACATAAAAATTATTGGGGACTTAAAAGAGCTGTTCTTTTTTTTTTTTTTTTTTAATTTTTTTTTTTTTTAATGTTTTTATTTATTTTTGAGACAGAGAGAGACAGAGCATGAACAGGGGAGGGTCAGAGAGAGAGGGAGACACAGAATCTGAAACAGGCTCCAGGCTCTGAGCTGTCAGCACAGAGCCTGATGCGGGGCTCGAACTCACGGACCGCGAGATTATGACCCGAGCCGAAGTCAGCCGCTTAACTGACTGAGCCACCCAGGCGCCCCAAAAGAGCTGTTCTTAAAAGGGTTTGTTTATGTGTCTCGATACTTACCATATTACAGAATGTAAAACCAAGAAATTTTTAAAATATTAGTTTGTGTTTAGGTAACAATAATAATCTGTCACGTTAACACAAAAAATATTTTTCGAGAAAAAAAAGTGAAGAGAATAGAATACATATACTGTTTTACAGTTCTCTTTAGTATCAGGCTTCATAGAAGACAACTGGATTTTTATATTTGCTTTTGAATTTAATCTTATGATATCATACATCAAGAAGCCTCTGGAAAACACTAACCACTGAGAGAGAGTGAGAATGAAAAAATGCAAATATCTTAACATGATTCTGAAAATATTTTTGATCTCATGGACCTTTTCAAAGAGTCTTGGGGGCCATCAGGGGAAACTGGACACACTTTGAAAACTGCTGTATTAAAATATATTTCCTTTATACTAAGAAATTAATATAATGAATAAACAGTAATGGATTGAGATAAAATAGAATTCTAAATATTGCATGTCTATGTGATTATATACTGTTAGAGAAAATATAATGAAACTTGCTAATACCTAAAAATATGAAATACTTTGTATTTATTTTTAAAAAATTAACATACAAGGAAGAATTGCCAGAGAAAACTTAGGTTCTGAGTGGATAGATTAAATAGTAAAAAGAGGGCACCTGAGTGGCTTAGTCAGTTCAGTGTCTGACTTTGGCTCAGGTCATGATCTCATGGTTATGAGTTCGAGCCCTGCATCAGGCTCTGCACTAACAGTGCGGAGCCTGTTTGGGATTCATTCTCTACCTCTCTCTCTCTTCCTCTTCCTCTCCCCCTCTCTCCCTCTCTCTCTCTCTCTCTCTCTCTCTCCCTCTCTCTCTGCCCCTCCCCTGTTGTCTCTCTCTTTCTAAATAAATAAATAAAATTTAAAATATATTGTAAAAAGAAAGAGCAAAGTAAGGCTAAATACACAATATACACAATATTAGTTACAGTCATCTTTAGATATTATACAGAATTTTGAAATGAAAATATTTTGGGGGGCACCTAATTGGCTCAGTCAGTTAAGCGTCTGACCCATGTATTCAGCTCAGGTCATGATCTCACAGTTCGTGGGTTTGAGCGCTACACAAACCTGACAGCACAGAGCTTGCTTGGGATTCTCTCCCTTCCCCCCTCTTTCTGCCCCTTCCTCACTCATGCTCTCTCTCTCTCAAAATAAATAAACATTTGAAAAATAATTAAAAGAGAAAGTATTTGTAAAGAAATAAGAGGTTTACCCACTGAGATTTGAAAATCTATTACCAAGTATATGTGGTCAAAATGTTCAAGTAGATTGAGTTGATTACTATAATAACCTCTTAAAAATTAATAACACAGTGATGGGAGGAAAATTTGATTTGATATTTCTTTTAAACAATAGATTTAAAATATTGAAAATAAGTGTCTTGTTTGTGATGCTGCCTAGAATTCACTGTAGTAGGTTTCAGATGGATCAGACCACTGTAAAAAGTTTAGGATACATTTTTGGTCCATTTACCTCAGCCTTGATGGGGGACATACACACTGGGTTTTATTTCAAAATACAGGACACCATCAACATAAGATTACTGTAAAAATGACATTTGTGTTTAGTCTAATAGTATACGTAAGTGGAAGTAAGATAATAAGTTATTTATGGATGTAAGTATTCCGTTTTAACTTCCTTAGGTGGAAATTAAGATGACATATATAAATTTTTAAAGTTTATTATCCAAAATATTTAAAGTATTGATGCAACTTGATTTAGTGGCAGAAACAAGGTACATTTTAATAAGAAGAGTGTAAAGCTCCATTACCAATTAAAGAAATGTAGATTAAAGATATAATTGTGACACTTAAATGTTTTCATGATTATAAATTTGTGTTCTGCATAAGTAAAACAACATAAATTACACATCTTAATGAAGGTAAATATGACAATACAAAATGATTATATCTTTTTCTTTGCTCCATTTTATGAACAGAATTTATTTAACTGAAAATATGATTTGGGCAAGAAGGTTGATAAAGTTCAGTAAGTAACAAAAAGAGAAGTTGTTAAATTATTTTAGAAGAAAGTAATAGTTCGCTCTAATTTTTTCTCCTTAAAGAAACAAGGTCCAACTAATCCAATGCTTTTTCATCTTGTTCGGGATGTCAAACAGGTAAGAGATTATTTTTGTTTTTGAAAATGCAATTTAAAAATTTGGTTACACTTCATCTGTTCCTAAAACACATTTAAGTAATGTCCATCTCAAAAATAGCAATAAAGTGACACTTTTTAGAACAAGGTAAAATAAGGGCTACATTTGTGGTAACAAAAGTAAAGAGAATAGTGTACCAGAAATCAACAAAAAGGAAAGTTAATTATATTCAGACCAAGTTTTGTGAGCTTCTAGTCATCTGAGATAGACTGTGATGAATTTCATAATGCTCATTGGTCCATAAAGGAAGATTATTGATAAAATGTGTCTTCTTTGTCTGTGTTCAGAAGAAATTTGTTTCCTGGGCCTTAGAGGACTTTGAATAAAGACATTGAGGGAAACACTGGATGATGATCTTCATGGCAGAGTTTGCCAAAAGTGCTGAAATGTTTGTGTTCATGTGTGCATGGTTTCTCTTTTCATATTCAGTATTGGTCATGGTGGAATATGTAGCACTGTCATGTGGTTTAAAGCCATTCTGTGGGGACTAAACTTGATGTACTAATATTTCCCTTCTCTTCTATTGGGATTCTTTGTGAATTAATAGTTTTAGACATCTATTAAAAATTTTATAGTCATTTAAAATATTGGTATCCAGTAGTTTTATTTTCCTAGGTGAAAAGGTATTCACTTAATTAACTGAAATATTTTTGTAGTTTCTGAACTAAAATGCTTTCTAGAATTCTTCAAACTTTTATTTGTTAGTATATGTAAGTGTACTATTAAATAACTGAAAAATTAAAATAGAAATGTCATTTTCTGTTTTGATTTTTTTGTGTTTTGTCACTTATTTAATACTAAACTAGCTTCCCATGGGAAAAACTTAGACTTTATTATACTTAAAAATATTTTTTTCTTTAATTCAATTTTTTCCAGGTGTTTTCCCTTATAACTTTATTAAAAAATTTTGCATGTCATAAAATTCATTCGGAGTGTTCATTGGATTTTAGTATATTCAGTATATTGTGCTACTGTGACTATAAATTTTTTTTTTAATTTTTAAAAAGTTTATTTATTTATTTTGAGAGAGGCAGCCCGAGCATAAGTGGGGAAGGGGTAGGGAGAGAGGGAGAGAATCACAAGCAGACTTTGTGCTGTCAGCACAGAGACCAGTGGGGGCTCGAACTCACAAACTGTGAGATCATGACCTGAGCTGAAACCAGGAGTCACCTGCTTAACCAACTGAGCTACCCAGTCACTCCTGCAGTCTAATTTTAGACTAACCCATTAGCAGTCCCTCTCCATTCCTGTTTCTTTCTCTACTCCTTACTCTACTTTCTCTACTCCTCTGCCCCTGCTCTTGGCAACTGTTAATCTACTTTCTGTATGTCTGGATTTGCCTATTCTGGACATTTCACATTGTTTTTTTGTTTTGTTGTTTAAATAATTAAAGCTTTTTTTTTTTTTTCTTCCTAGACGCTTGAGTGATGGGAGAGACCTTTAGTCCACGGGTTTCTAATGTTTATTTGAGAGATAGAGAGAGACAGAGCATGAGCTGGGGAGGGGCAGAGAGAGACAGATTCAGAGTCACAGAATGCGAAGCAGGTTCCAGGCTCTGAGCTGTCAGCATAGAGCTGGACGAGGGGCTCGAACTCATGAGCTGAGAGATCATGACCTGAGCTGAAGTTGGACGCTTAACCAACTGAGCTACCCAGGTGCCAGTCCAGCAGTTTCTAAAACACATTTGCGTTATGATTTACTTACGTGGGTTAGCAGAAAGAACTGTAGTTGTTAATTCTAGAAACAAATATGAGATTTAGTATACACTACCTTTACCTTGGTGGCTATACTAAATAAGCCAAATTTTTTTATTTCTGTAAGTGAAAAATCCTAAAGCCAGTAATTGACTATTTTCAATTCAAATTAATAACTTGAGTGTTATAAGTAGTATTTGTATAGTTTGAGAAACTGCTTATTGTTTTTTTTAGATAACTCGCATTATTTCCTGTAACTTTATTTCCCATTTAAATGGGACCATATCCTAATGGCATTTGTGAAGTTTTTATGTTTTTAATTTTTTAATGTTTGTTTATTTCGAGAGAGAGAGAGCAGAGCAGGAGGAGAGAGAGGGAGAGAGAGAATCCCAAGCAGGCTCCATGTTCAGCATAGAGCCCTATGGGGGCTCAGTCTTGTGAACTGTGAGATATGACCTGAGCTGAAATTAAGAGTCAGACACTTAACCAACTGAGCTGGCTACCCAGGCACCCTTGTCAAATTTTTTATTTATTAATTTGAGTTTATTTATTTATTTTGAGAGAAAGAAAGTGCAGGTGGGGAAGGGGCAGAGAGAGAGGGAGAGAGAATACTCAGGGTCCATCCCACAACCCATGCAATCATGACCTGAGCTGGTCACCCCTTTAGTTTTATTTTTTTTAATTAGACAGAGGTGCCTAGGTGGTTCAGTCGGTTAAGCATACCACTCTTGATTTCGGCTCAGGTCATGATCACATGGTTAGTGAGTTTGAGCCCTGCATTGGGCTCTGTGGTGACAGTGTAGAGCCTGCTTGGGATTCTCTCTTTCTCTCTCAGCCCCTCTCCCACTTGCATGCTCTGTTTCTCTCAAAACTAAATAAATAAACATTAAAAAAAAAAAATCCAACTCTTGATTTCAGCTCAAGTCATAATTTCAGGTGGTGAGATCAGTCCCATTGTTGGGCTTGTGCTGGGCATGGAGTCTACTTCAGATTCTCTCTCTCTCTCTCTCTCTCTCTCTCTCTCTCTCTCTGCCCTTCCCTCATGCACTTGCATGCTCTCTCTTCACAAATAAAAATAAAAATAAAAATATCGTATATGACATCCTTGCTCATAAAGTATATTTTGAGGTTGCTCAAGACAAAAACAAAAATCTTGCACCTAAGATGAAAATACTTTTTATTTTTAAATCGGAGATTAAAGAATATAAGTATCTAGAAATTTAAAACTTCACAGATGAAACCAAATTATAAAAGGTATAAACATTTTTTTAATGTTTATTTTTGAGAGAGAGAGAGAGAGAGAGAGAGAGAGAGAGAGAGAAAATGAGTGGGGGAGGGGCAGAGAGAGAGGGAGACACAAAATCCAAAGCAGGCTCCAGGCTCTGAGCTGTCAGCACGGAGCCTGATGTGGGGGTCAAACTCACAAACTGTGAGATCATGACTTGAGCCGAAGTCGGACACTTAACTGACTGAGCCACCCAGGTGCCCCACGGTATAAACATTTTTTAAAGTACTAAGTTCATGAGGTGATAATTAGGAAAATTGAAAGAATGGTGATGGTAGAAGGGCAGAATTAGTTGATATATGTAAATCATCTTATGATTAAGCCCTTTTAAGATTATTTAATGAGATTAACCAAATATTTGATTCTGAACAGGCAGTGTTTCCAAACTCACAAATGGCTCCTGTTCCAGGAGTTTATTTGTAAATTGATATCCTAGGGAAATGAAGTCTTAGTTCTAAACAGTGTTACAAGTGGTAGTTTAAATCTTAGATGAGGCTATAAAAACTTGTGTAACCTATAATATAGCCAATATAATTTTGGCTAAAAAATACTTATAAGTACTTATGGGCTTATTTGGAAACATAAGTAGCAATTATAGCATTATTTTTGCAGGAAAATGCAATTTATGGTATGTGCCACAGTGAAAATGGAATACTTGGCTCTTAGAAGTTCCTTTGCCTCTATGTGTGAAGTATTAGAGCAGTGGAAAGATAAAGGATCTGCTGCTGCAAGCCATACTTCTGTCCTGAGCATACCTTATGACTTCAGAACTTCAGAATTATCTCTTCTTACAGAGGAAATGGAGGACCAAGTTACTCCCTTCTCCTGCAAAGATAGCTGCAACCAACCCCAGCTTCCTGTAACAAGTAAACATTTGTCATTTTGGAGAGTAGGTGTCTTTATAGGCATGAATGGAAATATTGAGAAATATCTTGTTTATTTAAAACTAATGTTTTTGGGGCGTTTTTGTGGCTCAGTCATTTGGGTGGCCCACTACAGCTCAGGTCATGATCTCGTGGTCTGTGAGTTCGAGCCTTGCATCGGGCTCCCTGCTGACAGCTCAGAGCCTGGAGCCTGCCTCCGATTCTGTGCGTCTCTGTCTCTCTCTGTCCCTTCCCTGCTTGCTCTCTCTCTCTCAAAAATAATAAACATAAAAAAAAAATTAAAACTAATGTTTTGTTTCCAGGGAAATCTTCCTCCAGGATATAAGATCACCCTAATTGATATAGGACTCGTTATTGAATATCTTATGGGAGGAACTTACAGATGCACCTACACTCGGAAACGTTTTCGATTAATTTATAATAGTCTTGGTGGAAATAATCGGGTATGTAATATTTTGGGGGGGTGGTTTATATGTGTACTTTATACACTTTGTAAGTTAAAAATTCATACACTTTAAAAGTTTAAAACTACTAAATATAAGAACAGTGAAGTAACATCGTCTTAAAAATGGTTTTTTTCAACTAAGATACATAGAAATATTTTGTAATCGAAATCTAAAATCATTTTTGTATACATATACACATATTTATGTATATATGTGTATATGTATATATTTATACATTTATATGTGTGTGTGTGTATATACACATATACGTATATGTGTGTGTGTGTGTATATATATATATATTTGGATTGATTATTGAATTTTTATAGCATATTAGTATATTTAAGTGTGTAAAAACGAATAAGCTTTCATTTTCAGAGGTCTGGCCGAAATACCTCCAGCAGCACTCCTCAGTTGCGCAAGAGTCATGAATCTTTTGGCAATAGGGCAGATAAAAAGGAAAAAATGAGACACAATCATTTCATTAAAACAGCACAACCCTATCGACCAAAGGTATGTTTGCATAAATACTACCCTTTCTGAATTTTGTTCTTTCTAATTTACTAGTATTTATGAAATAAAAAATTGCTTGTTTTAGTAAGAATCAACTTACGTTTGTAGATACATTTTTGATTATTTATTTTCCCATATACAAAAAGATATTCATTATGAGTTAACAATTCTATTAAGTTTTTGTATTTAGCTGTGATAATAAAAATTTTTAAATATTTTGATAAATGCTAAACCGCCTCCTCTTATTCCACTTTAACCTGATTAACAACATGCAAGACAATGTGTCTTATCCAAACTTGTCTTTCATTAAAATTATGTTTTATCAGATATTGAAATATTTAGGCACTTTAATTTTGGAAAACTTTATTACAAAGACATTTTTTAATTATTTGTTCATTCAGGAATAGAATTTGTTGATTCATCACTTACTTATAACACCCAGTGCTCATCCCATCCAGTGTCCTCCTTAATGCCCCTTGCCCCTTTAGCCCTTTCCCTCGCCCAACATCCTGCCAGCAACCCTCAGTTTATTCTCTGTATTTTAGGAGTCTCTTATGGTTTGTCTCCCTCTCTGTTTTTATCTTATTTTTGCTTCCCTTCCCTTATGTTCATCTGTTTTGTATCTTAAATTCCACCAATGAATGAAATCATATGACATGCCTTTCTCTGACTGACTTATTTAGCTTAGCATATTACACTCGTTCCAGCCACATTATTGCAAATGGCAAGATTTCATTCTTTTTCATCGCTAAGTAGTATTCCATTGAATATATATACACCATGTCTTCTTTATCCATTCATCAGTTGATGGACATTTGGACTTTTTCCATACTTTTGGCTATTCTCAAAAGTGTTGCTGTAAACATTGGGGTACATGTGCCCCTTTCAGATCAGCATTTTTGTATCCTTTAGATAAATACCTTATTCTGCAATTGCTGGGTGGTAGGATAGTTCTATTTTTAATTTTGTGAGGAACTTCCATACTGTTTTCAAGAGTGGCTGCACCAGTTTGCATTCCCACCAGCAGTGTAAAAGCTTACCCCTTTCTCTGCATCCTTGCCAATATCTGTTGTTGCCTGAGTTGTTAATTTTAACCATTCTGACAGGTGTGAGGTAATATCTCAGTGTGGTTTTGATATATATTTCCCTGATGATGAGTGATGTTGAGCATTTTTTTTTTATATATATGTTAGCCATCTGGATGTCTTTGGAAAAGTGTCTATTGATGCAAATACCTTTTTTTTTTTTTGAAATAACATTTTGGTAAAATTTGAGCTATAATAAAATCAAGTATATAAAATTTATACTATTTTGATTTGTGCAGTTGTATGAAGTTGAACAGTACAAAGAAGATTTTATAAAATTCTGAGATTAACGTCATATGGCCTTATTATAATGAATCTTAGATATTTGTTTTCCCTTGAAGATTGATACAGCTGTGGAAGAAGGAAAGAAAAAAAGAGCCAAAGATGAAATTGTAGACATTGATGATCCGGAAACCAAGCGCTTTCCTTATCCACTTAATGAACTGTTAATTTGGGCTTGCCTTATGAAGAGGCAGGTCATGGCCCGTTTTTTATGGCAGCATGGTGAAGAATCAATGGCTAAAGCATTAGTTGCCTGTAAGATCTATCGTTCAATGGCATATGAAGCAAAGCAGAGTGATCTCGTAGATGATACTTCAGAAGAATTGAAACAGTATTCTAAGTAAGTTAGATTTTATCATTTCATTTAAAAAATACATCAAGATCATATTTAAATGGAGGTTATAGTGTCATGCACTATGTGGGTATATATGTGTGTGTGTGTGTATATATATATATATATATATATATATATAATTTTATTGGTACAATTAAAATATTTTTTTTAAATTCAGAAGGAAACATTGCTGCTTATGCATGTAAAAAGAGGTTTATTATATTGTTTAAATTCAAGAGTTAAATATTTTGGCAAGAAAGAAATCCATAAGTCATCTTATTAATTGCACATACTAGCAATTAATTCGATTAGGAAAAGTTTCATTTGAAGTGGTAAGGAAAGGAAGAAAGTGAGGTTTGAACTGTGTTCTAAGGAAATGAATTCAACTGGAAGGGCATTTCAGAGGTGGAACTACATATATTGAAGAGTAAAACAGTTCACAGAAGTTTACACTTAGAGGAATAATAGAATATTAAGCTGAAAAGATACTTTGTAATAAACTTTATGATAGAAAATAGGACCTCCCTCTGCCAAAATGGACTGTCTTTGGAAGAGAGTCAGAGTTGTACTGAAAATAACAAGAAGTGATCTTAGAATTACTTACTGAGTATCTAAGGTTCAGGTGTTTTCATGATTAGGTTAGTCCCTGTTCACATTAGTCTTTCTACTGGCTATCAACCCTTTTCTATGTTTGAAATACTATATAGATATGACTTTTTGAACAGAGCATCTGAACATTGTCAGTTTGGGTTTCCTGTGAAGCTGCAGGTTTATTTCCAAGATGAGGAGAAAGTGCTCTAGAGTTACCTTTACAGACTTGTTCTTAATATGACATATTTTAATATTTTGTGATATCCACGTAGTAGTAGATATCTGAAAACATAGGGCTGTGATTCTAATGCCTTACAGTTCCCTGATTGTGTGTGTGAAATTATTAAAAATGGGAACATGTTACGAAATTATTTAAGAATAATGTTTAAAACTGCAGTTTGGTAGTATGAATGTTTTGGTTTTTATCTTTTGATAGTGATTTTGGTCAACTCGCAGTTGAATTATTGGAACAGTCCTTCAGACAAGATGAAACCATGGCTATGAAATTGCTCACTTATGAACTGAAAAACTGGAGTAACTCTACCTGCCTCAAGTTGGCAGTTTCTTCAAGACTTAGACCCTTTGTGGCCCACACCTGTACGCAAATGTTGTTATCTGATATGTGGATGGGAAGGCTGAATATGAGGAAAAATTCCTGGTACAAGGTATATTTAGAAACAATTTGGTATATAGTGTGTGATTAGATAAAAAGAACAGAGGAATTAGCCCAGATATATAGTAAAATGCCCCGATTTGTGAGGGTGGTGGAGGTGGCAGTGTTGGCGTTTTATCTCAAGTGGCATGAAATGGCCTCTTTTTTCCTCCCTATTCTTCACTCTGAATCCTTTTCAAGTGTAACGTATAATGATTATTGCCTCTCTCTGAGCCAGAGGCATGAGGGCAACAAATGGAAGTGTTGGTGTTTATAGCCCTGAGCAGGCATGAAAAAAAGTTGCTTCTTTATGAAAAGATAATTTCAAATTCTCAAGTTCAGGACCTGTCTACTAACTTAATAATTTGTTACTTTTAATTTACTTGAAGTATATTGGATGTACCTAGTTTTTATGGTTAAGAATTTGGATAAAATGTTGACTGGTACTTTGGGTTCGTCACAGTGAGAGATACTACTTTAAACTTTCCTTTTCGTTATCTTATATCTTAAATAAGGTACAGAAATGTAGAAGGCAGAAATCAGGCAAGTAGTTTAACCATTGTAAGTGGGTAACAAATACTGATCATCTAATAAAAATAATGGTGAAAGATTAACCAATAGAAAACCTGATACACAATTATAATTTCTTTGTGTTTTAGGATTTTGCAATAATACATAAAATTTTACAAATAAACTTGTTTGTTTATAGAGGCACAAGCTGAATAATCATGTTATGACATGGAACACTTGCATTGAGATTTAGGATAAAATTATGCACATAGCAATTTCATAAGGCTTTAATTTTATTTAAACAAAAATGTGTTTTCTGAACAAATTATGAACTGTTTTTTTTAAAAGGACACATCTATAATAATTATTCTATAATAATTATTAAGTCTTTTCTATATCATCATAATCATAATACTGACATGTTTTGTTACTCCTTAAAATAATTCAACCTGGGCCTCTTTAAATATAATATGTAAGTAAAAAGTCATGTTTTTGAGTTTTTTTTCCCCCTATGCTAACAGGGGCAAACTGGCTAACTAATAATCAAGATATTTAATAGCTTTTTATTCTTGAAGGTCATTAATTTTAAAATGTAAACTTACATGTTTCTAAATTTTTAGGTCATATTAAGCATTTTAGTTCCGCCTGCCATATTAATGCTAGAATATAAAACAAAGGCAGAAATGTCTCATATTCCACAATCTCAAGATGCCCATCAAATGACAATGGAAGATAGCGAAAACAACTTTCAGAACATAGCAGAAGAGATTCCCATGGTAAGGAGGAAAACTGTTTTTAAGTAAATATAAATTTTTTGTGAATAAATATATGATAAGTGTTATTTTTATTTTAGGAAGTGTTTAAAGAAGTAAGAATATTGGACAGCAATGAAGGAAAGAATGAAATGGAGATACAAATAAAATCAAAAAAGCTTCCCATTACACGAAAGTTTTATGCCTTTTATCATGCACCAATTGTAAAATTCTGGTTTAATACGGTATGTTGTATGTTTTTAAGCTGTATGAGCATAATGGTTTTAAAGGATAGGCTTTAGGGGACCTTTGGTCTAAAGTCCGTATTAACTTTGACATAACTTAGATTACTGACAAGCCATTTTCCATTTAAAAGAGCACATGTTTAACTTAGTTTTATCTTATTTGCCATCATAAAAAATGATAAACACTAACAAATCTTAGATCAAATTGAAACTAGAAATTTTCTAAGCAAAAATGTGATAACCATATGCCTTTGTAAGTGGGTATCAAATACTAATTGTCCACCAAAAACATTGGCAAAAGTTAACCAGAAGAGACACTGTGTCAGTATGTCAGAAAGACATGTCTTTGTGCTTTAGGATCTTGCAGAGAATGTGTAGACTTTTTGAAATGAACCTTTTTGCAGTGTTAATTTGAAGGTCAGAAGTAATGTAGGTCATTCATATCGTTTTATTTATTGGCTTATTTCCTTAATCATACTATAGTACATGCTTTATCATCTGACACATAATTGGCTTTTCTCTTGCTTTCTGAAAGAACAGTTTTTTCTCCCAGGTAAATATGTCCATGGGGGAGAGACTCACCTCAAGAAATATATGAGATTAGCCCCAACTTTTAACCATGGGTTGAGTGAATGAGTTTTTATTCCCCTTCCCAGAAAAATTCTTAAAAAAAATTTTTTTTTAATGTTTATTTATTTTTGAGAGAGAGAGACAGAGTACGAGTGGGAGAGGGGCAGAGAGAGGGAGACACAGAATGAAGCAGGCTCCAGGCCTTGACCCCTCAGCACAGAGCCCGACGGAGGGCTCAAACTCACAGACTGCAAATCATGACCTGAGCTGAAGTTGGATGCTTAATTGACTGAGCCACCCAGGCGCCCCCCAGAAAAATTCTTAAATTGTGTATTTTGTTATTATTTTATTGTTTTTCACTTTCATCACGTTTGCATTCATGTGAGTGACTATTTAAAAATGGATAGCCCTGGTGGCCAAATAGAGATATCTCTTTCTTCTTATTTATTGGAGTTTACTTCCCTACCCTGCCATATCTTTAATCATGAATATGGCTTATTTTAACACTTGGAGAGGCAAGGAGAGTGATGTGAGGATTCTTGAATACAGTTGTTTAAGGGTCAACTAAGTCTTGGGTTTCCTCTGAAATGAAATGACTCTTCAGATGTTGTTATACATAGATCTTATCACTTTACCCCAATCTTTTCTGTTAAGAGTATCACAAGTGGGATGATCCCTTACCTAGGGAAGATGCTTTTTTTTGTTCTTAATTTGTTTATTTTGAGAGAGCGAGAAAGAGAGAGTGACATGCTAGCAGGGAAAGGCAGAGAGAGGGAGAGAGAGAATCCCAAGTAGGCCCATGCCATCAGGTCAGTGCAGAGCCCAATGTAGGACTCAATCCCATGAACTATGAGATCATGACCTGAGCCAAAATCAAGAGTGGGATGCTTAACCAACTGAGCCACCCCTGTGCCCCAGGAAAATGGTTTTCTTATCTGTTTTCATTTCTTGGGATTCAAATCCACAGTGACTGGGAGTTAGGAAAATACCAGTTGTATTTCTGGGAATGCTGTTTGGTTGGGGGAAGAAGGAAGCAGGTAGTATGTGTTTCTTGATGATGATAGTGATGAATTTCTATAATATATTTAATATATAGGTATAAGTTAAATGGAATTATATGAACTATGCTGAGAACATAAATCTTGTATAATTTCTCCTGTGTGAAGTACTGAAAAGTCATCAAAGTTCTAGAACAACACAGTTATATTCTGGGAACCATTTGTATTTTGATTGATAAAAGCAGTGTATACACTGAAGAGTTACTTCTAAAACTTTAATGATTGAAGCTGGGAGATAGTTCACAGGGGTTCATTTAGTCTCTTTTTCTGTGTGTTTGAAAATTTTTATAGTAAAACATTTTACTTCATAATACTATTTATATTTTGTATTTTTTTAAATTAGCTGGCATACTTAGGATTTCTGATGCTTTATACATTTGTGGTTCTTGTACAAATGGAACGATTACCTTCAGTTCAAGAATGGATTGTTATTGCTTATATTTTTACCTATGCTATCGAGAAAGTCCGTGAGGTATGTCTTTAGTTTTTCCTACCAGTAACTTACTATATGTGTAGAAGGTGTTTTGTTTGTTTTTTTGGTATGAATATGGGTATGGGTATGTGTATGTGTATGTGTTATCATTTCAGTAGGTGATGACATTATAGAACATGTTTTTACTGTTCTAAAAATTGTGGCGTAAGAATAGAAATCAGTGGGGGTGCCTGGCTGGCTCAGTTGATTAAGTGTCTGACTCTTTTTTTTTTTTTTTTTTTTTTTTTTTTTTTTTTTTGAGACAGAGAGAGACAGAGCATGAATGGGGGAGGGTCAGAGAGAGAGGGAGACACAGAGTCTGAAACAGGCTCCAGGCTCTGAGCAGTCAGCACAGAGCCCGACGCGGGGCTCGAACTCACAGACCGCGAGATCATGACCTGAGCCGAAGTTGGCCACTTAACTGACTGAGCCACCCAGGCGCCCCAAGTGTCTGACTCTTGATCTGAGGATCATGAGTTCATGTTTTATATATTTATGGAATCTGTTGTTTTACAAACATGTTTGAAAAAATTAAATTGTTAAATGAAAAAAGTAAGTTGCAAAGAATTTTAAGTGCACATTCATAAAATAGTTCTGTAAGGATTCTTTAATTATAATAACAGTGGTTGCCTCTAGTCGGAAGGGAAGTTAATTGGCTGAGGAACCAAGAGTGGATGGGAGACTTTTCAATACTTACTTTTTTAATGTTTATTTACTTTTGAGAAGAGAGAGAGAGAGCAAGCACAAGCCAGGAAGGAGCATAGAGAGGGAGGGCACTCAGAATCTGAAGCAGGCTCCGTGCTGACAGCAGAGAGCCCGATGTGGGGCTCAAACTCGTGAACCATGAGATCATGACCTGAGCCAAAGTCAGACACCTAACCGACTGAGCCACCCAGGCGCCCCTTCAGTACTTATTTTTATATACACTATAATTTTAAAGCTGTAAATATATTACCATTCCCCACCCAAAAAAAATTTTTTTTTATTTTTATATTTAAGGGAAGAGATAAGTACAGGTACTTAAACCACTGAGTTGTTTACTTTCTGCAAAGAAGACACCTTTGGAAGATTCTACTAGGATATTCTTTTGTTGTTTCGATGAAAAATAAAACAACTTTCAGAAGTATCTCACTTTCTAGAGAACTGTGTTCTAATTTGAGATTTTCAAATTATTAGTAAGATGACCTTGATTGAATAGGTCATTTATTTGTGGGTATATATACATACTTATATGGGTTTATATATACACACACATATATGTATGTGGAATGAGGACAAGTAGTATCTGTCTCTGATATCTTACTGAATTGTTTTAGTGGTCAAATACATCATCAGATGCCAAGATAATCAAACATATTTTGCCAAATGCCATGTGAGAAATACTGTATAATTTCACTTATATATGAGATCCAACAAAAAAAAAACAAAAAAAAAAAACAAGCAAACACACAAACAGACCTGTAAATACAGAGAACAAAGTGATGGTGGAGGAGGAGGAGAGGAGAGATTGGCAAAACGAGTGAAGGGGAGTAGGAGGTACTGACTTGTAGTTATGGAATGAATAAGTCATGGGGCTGAAATGTACAGCATAGTTGGAATATAGTCATTGGTATTGTAACAGCATTGTGTGGTGACAGATGGTAGCTACACTTGTGAACATAGCATAAGGTATAGAGTTGTTGAATCACTATGTTGTATACATGAAGCTAATGTAACGTGTTAACTGTACTTCAATTAAAAAAAATACTTTGAAATATTAAAATATATAAAATTCTACTGTGATATTATAATTGAATGCTGGTATATGTTTTAATAGGAAGAAACTGATTTCTTAAACAGCTTAATTAGATTTTTTTTTTTTTTTTATCCTTAGATCTTTATGTCTGAAGCTGGGAAAATAAGCCAGAAGATTAAAGTGTGGTTTAGTGATTACTTCAATATCAGTGATACAATTGCTATAATTTCTTTCTTCATTGGATTTGGACTAAGATTTGGAGCAAAATGGAACTTTGAGAATGCATATGATAATTATGTTTTTGTTGCTGGAAGATTAATTTACTGTCTTAACATAATATTTTGGTATGTGCGTTTGCTAGACTTTCTAGCTGTAAATCAACAGGCAGGACCTTATGTAATGATGATTGGAAAAATGGTAAGTTGAGAGGCATCTAATAATATTCATGGGTTTATTGATATGTTTTCTTAAAATCATAAAAACCTGTTACTAACATAGTTTTGCTTGAATTAGAGAATGTTACTTCATTTTTATTTGCTTCATACTTCAAATCAGCCATTCCTCCAGATATTAACTTTTGAAGAAAATATGTGATGGGATAAGATTATGAAAACCACGTTCTTTTTGTTTTATCTTAAAATGTTTTAGTTTTTAAATGCTACTTTCTAGAAGCATTTGAGATCAGAATGAAAAATACAAGTTTATTAGCTACCATTGTTGAAGTTCTTTTCGTCTTTACTACTACTACTACTACTACCCTAAACCAGTCCATCATCTGGCACCTGCAGTAATGTAGTAAAATCTATTTACTCATAACCACTGTGGCCTATCTTTAATCTATATTATAGCTAGAGTAATTTCAAAATGCATATCTGAATATGTCATACCCACTTTGTAAAAAATCTAAAGCTTTTTCATTACCCCTAGAGATCATTATACTTAATGAAATTCTTAAACCCTGCCCAGTATGACTTCTTGCTTTTCTTTTTTTACTTTTAATTTTGAGTTAATTATAGATTCACATGCAGTTTTAAGAAATGATAGAGATCTTATGTACTTTTTACCTTGTTTCTTCCAATAGAAACATCTTCCTTGCTTTCTAAGTCTCATCTCTTTTTTTTTTTTAAATACATGAAATTTATTGTCAGATTGATTTCCATACAACACCCAGTGCTCATCCCAAAAGATGCCCTCTTCAATACCCATCACAGAGGTCTAAGTCTCATCTCTTAACCAGTTTTTGACCTCTTAACTATGCTGTAGTCATACAGGCTTTTCTCTGATTTTTTTAATATAGTCCCTATCATGGTACCATAGCTTATGTTCTTCTTTCTGCCAGAAATGACTACCCTTATCTACACTGACATCCTTAGCTTTTTTGACTAAGTTAGGTTTATCCTACAGATCACATCTCCAACCTGATTTTTTTAGGGGAGTTTTTTTAATCTTTTTCTGCTAGATCAGGTTTATTTGCTGTATAATTTTATGGGGCCCATGTTCCTCTTATACAGAATATTTATATCTAACTATATTTTATTTTATTAAAAAAATTTTTTTTAACATTTATTATTGAGAGACAGAGCATGAGCATGGGAAAGGCAGAGAGAGAGGGAGATACAGAATTATTGTTAATTTATTGCATATATATGCAAATGTCATAATAATTATTTAGGTTGATTTATTGTAGTAGATTAAAGTACAGATTTATTGTAAATGTAGTCTCTTAATCTGTGTGGGTCTTCCCCCTGTAGATTATTATTTGTGGATGAATACTATGTTGTTGGAGTAAGACAGTATTCACTTTTTTAGATGTAAATACTGAGCACTTGTACACTTAGATAAGTGGATAGAAATTAACTCTTAGAATTCTTGAATAATGATTTCACTTAATTCTTAGAATTCTTGAGTAATGATACCAAAATTCACATTGTGATTTAACAGTAAAATTTTTTTTATTGATTTATTAGGTGATAGTTCAATTAGGCTCTTTTTCAACTTTGTTGAAATTAAAGAATTGCAGACTAGCTGATTTGTAAAAGGATTTTTTAACCATTTATTAGTTTCATTTATTTTTTCAACACCCATGCTGATAATTCAGTTTATTGTTTTACTTAGCTCCTAGGAGGTTTTCACAGTGTAGGATAAGGCACCATGGTGTGGAGTTCAAGATGGGTGAGAACAAACACCTTTTTGTATATGAAGTGGGCAAAGAACGAATATCAAAGGGAGGTAGAAGAGCGAGTCTGAACCTCCAGTATAACAATGCAACAATTTTAAGAAAGAGCACATATGGAAATTGATTCCCTGAATCTGCCCATGTGTCTATACCTCTTTAAATCTTCATGGACTCAAGATAAGCAGACTCCAGTTGGAACCAGGGATATGGTTCATTGTATAGAAAATGATCTGAACCTGTCTAGCTTCACAAATCAATTTTTACATAATCTCCTTGACATTAAGGTTTATGTAGTGATGAGATTTTTCCTGAATGCTAATACTAGAAATAAAAAGAAATACAAAAGATTCTAGTTGTCTATTACAACGTTAAAAACTATTTTAACATGAATAATTGTAATTGTTTTTAAATTCCCATATATTTTAACGTTGTTCATTTTTTAACAGGTAGCCAATATGTTCTACATTGTAGTGATTATGGCTCTTGTATTACTTAGTTTTGGTGTTCCCAGAAAAGCAATACTTTATCCTCGTGAAGCACCTTCTTGGACTCTTGCTAAAGATATAGTTTTTCATCCATACTGGATGATTTTTGGTGAAGTTTACGCATATGAAATTGATGGTAAGGGTTTATGTTTACAAATTCATCTTTTGGTTATTTTATGTTTTAAAGTTAGATTGCATTACAGTAATATTACATATTTTCACAAGTCAAAATATTACTAACCTAAGCCCTCTCAAAATACATTAGTTTAGCCCAGGGGGAGGAAAAAAACTACAAAAATTAATTGGAAAAAAGTATTTTTAGAACTTTTTCAGCCATAAATGGAAATCTGGCCTAACCTGGCTTACAAAATAGGACATATATTAGCTCATGTGACACAGAATTCAGAGGTAGTGGTCTTTGGAGTTTGTTAATTCATAGCTGTTAACATTTGTTCTTTATTGTCCCACTGCTCTGTAATCACAATGTCTGATTCATACAGGTTTCCTTTATGATTGGAAGACTGTCACTAGTAGAGGAAAGAGAGTGTTTTCTTTGGTTCTCTTAAGGGTAAAATGTCCCTTTCCCAGAAGCCCCCTATTGTACCTGTTCTTTCAAACTCATTAGCTCACATTGGCTTCATCCTGCTTATCTCCGAAACAGTTGGGGTGAGGGTAATAGGATTAGAACTAATCCAAATATGGTAGTGGATAAACTCTTGAATTACAAAATTCAACTGCACAGGTAATAAACTTTTTAAAATTGTTTTAGCTCATGAAGCTAGATAGCTTGTGAACATAGGTGATGCTGCCAGCTTTCAGGGATGTTCTACAGACCTCCCCATTTGCATTATAGAATCTTTATTTTGCATTATAGAATCTTTGTTTTGTTAGTTTTGCTCTTGATCTCTTTTATAGTCTGTCTCATCTTTATTCCTCCCTCACCCCATACCTGTGTTGCTCCCTAGGCACCTATTTATTTAGAGGATGGTTGTTACCAGATTTTGCTTAAAACTGTGAGGTTTTACCAGTCTGGTCAAATTTTATGTTTAATGCTTTCCTGTTTAATGCCCTTTTCAGGTTTTCATTTTCTGCTTTTTTTCTGATGTAGTTCTAGTTTAGTATTATAAAGTATTGGATATAGCTTTTTAGTCTCCTTCATTCTCTTCCTTGGGTACTTACTTTGTCAAACTAATGTGAATAGAATGGAAATAGATTCCTAAAGCTTTTTTTTAAAAAAATGTTGAGAGAGAGAGAGAGAGAGCGCGTGCGCACACACACGCAATGGGAGGGGCAGAGAGAGGATCCCAAGCAGGCTCCTCTTGCTGTCAGCAGAGTCCAAGTCGGGCCTCAAACACACGAACCATGAGATAGTGACCTGAGCCGAAATTAAGAGTCAGAGTCTTAAGTGACTGAGCCACCCAGGCACCCCAAGAGTCATAACGCTTTTTAAGACCAAAAGAACATTGTGCATTTGAGTGTTTCAGTGGTGTATATATTTTTAAATGATTACTAAACAAATGCTAATTATAAGCATTTATATAAAACTTGTCACTGATTCATGATTATTTACTCCTAATGCTTACCCTACTTAAATTATTTTGCTTTATTCTTTTAATACCCTGGTGGGTACTAAAACCCTTCCCTTCCTTGTTTTTATTCAGCTGTGTTCTGGTTTCAGAAACATTCCTGGTGAGGTTGATGAAAACCAAGGAATTAAAATCTAATCATTATCTATTTGAGAGGCACTTAAACCACTCTTTCAACCTTCTTTTGTGACATAGTAAGATAAACTCAGTAATCTTCATGTTTGTAAATTTACTATGAGTTTACCATACCCTTTTATAGTTGTTATTTTTCTTACAGAAATGCTATAGTGTGGCTAAATCTGGGAATTTTATTCTACTTAATGTTCCTTGAACTAAACCCTGCCTTGAATTGCATACATAATACAACTGTATACCGTCTCATCTAGATTAGGGTGGTAGAACAGATACCCACATCCCTCACAAAATTTTTCTATTTTGGATTTTTTGAGAAAAATGAGAGAGAGAGAGAACATGAGTGCAAGCCAGGGAAGGGCAGGAGTGGGAGGGAGAGTCTTAAGCAGGCCCACATGCAGCACAGAACCTGATGGGGGGGCTCCATCTCAGGATTGTGGGATCATGACCTGAGTAGAAATCAAGAGCGGGATGCTTAACCAACTGAGTCACTCAGGTGCCCCTATGTTGGAATATTTTTAAGTTTGTGTTCCAACTGCTTGCCCAGAAGCTTTTACTAGAATCTGAAACAGATTTCTACATAATCGAAACTTCCTTCAAAAGTATGTAAATACTAATTTAAAATAGTTACTGGTGTGAATACTATATCTAAACTGTTTTCTTCTTTCCAAAGTGTGTGCAAATGATTCCACTATCTCTCAAATCTGTGGTCCTGGGACATGGTTGACTCCATTTCTTCAAGCGGTCTACCTCTTTGTACAGTATATCATTATGGTCAATCTTCTTATTGCATTTTTCAAGTAAGAATTTTATGTAGTTGCTTATTATAATGAGATCATTTAATATATAGTTTTCATTTTGAAGGATATGTACAAAATTTCAAATACAAAAACTTCGTAGAGCTTAAACTATTAAAATTATCTTTGAAAATTACGAATAGGAAGGCATGCTTTTTCAAATCAACATGCAGTTCTTTTATAAATTTAACCTTGATTTGGTAGTTTTACTATGTTGCCAAGGAATACGCATTTAGTATATAAAACAGAAAGGCAAATAGAAAATTCATCAGTAATCTCATTTATATTTTTTGGTGTACCTCTTTCTGTTATTTTTTATGAATGTTTGTGAATACTTTTCTGTTCAGAAATAATGTTCTTATATTTTGTATACTGTTTTTAATTAAGCAAAACATGACTATTATTCAACATTAATAAATACCCCTCTCCAGTTTTTTTTTAATGTTTATTTATTTATTTTGAGAGACAGTGAGCGGGGGAGAGACAGAAAGAGACAGAGAAAATCCAAGCAGGCTCTGAGCTGTCAGTGCAAAGCCAGATATGGGACTTAAACTCACAAGCAGTTAGATCACGACCTGAGCTAAAATCAAGAGTGGGACGTTTAACTGACGAAGCTACCCAGGCACCCCACTCCAGTTTCAGGAATATCTGATATTCCATGATAGACCCTAATTTTTCAACCAATATGTTACATTGTTGAGTTTGTCTATAATTTTTTTGTTCTCAAAAACCATGTGGTTAAATTTTTATCCATCCTTAAGTATGTTTTCCTAAAAGTAGAGCTGTTTGATATATGCATTTTTAGGACTTTCTGCATTTAAACTAAAGTAGACTTGCATCCTCAAATCTCTGCCAACACTAGGTATTGTTATCTTTAATGGTTGCTAGTTTGATAGTACATAAAAGTATATTGTTTTTGTTTGTGCTTACTTTGCTTCTACTAAGATTTATTATTTTATTATGGTTTTGTCATTTATATATAATTTTAAAATTTTAGGATCATATTTTCTGCTTATTTTTCTGGGAGTTGATAATTAAGACCTTCAACAGTATCAAACTTGTGCCTTATGCTTACTGCATGTATTTTTTCCAGTTTCTCATTTGCCTTTTAGTTTATGTATGGTAGAGTACTCTTTGGAATCCTTGTTTAGAACAGAATTATAACAAAATATCTAGTATTTAAAACTTTAAAGTATGATTAACTATGTTTGTTTTATTTTTTTTCCTTTGTTATTCAAGTAATGTGTATTTACAAGTAAAGGCAATTTCCAATATTGTATGGAAGTACCAGCGTTATCATTTTATTATGGCTTATCATGAGAAACCAGTTCTGCCTCCACCACTTATCATTCTCAGCCATATAGTTTCTCTGTTCTGCTGCATATGTAAAAGAAGAAAAAAAGATAAGACTTCAGATGGGCCAAGTAAGTAAAATATATTAAGGCAAATATTTGTGTTTTATCACTTATCAGTACTACACTGAAGGCTAAGTGTTAACTTTGTTCAGAAGACTTAATTGGCTAATGTTACTATAAAAACTTCTGTTGAATATGTCTGAACATAAAAGAATTTTGAGTATACTACAATGTCTATAAAACTGAATTTAGTACTAAACTTCTTTTTGAGTGTGGTATGTCTGTTTGTTTTCATTAAAATGATAATGGAAACCATAACATTTGCTGTTCTATAAACCGTTTTTGCTGCTCTGTGAACAATAATACTTTTATTCTGTATACTACATGAGACTAATCATACCAAACTTTGCTTTTAATTTTACAATGGTTTTCTGCTCTACTAAATTGGTTCTTAAATTCCTCTACCTACATAAATGAGGGGGAGGTATAAAGAGAAAGATAGATAGGGTTAAGAGTATTTAATAGGAAAATGAAAATCAGAAGAGGACGAGGTACCTGAAACTATTCTGCTAAAGAAAAAAAAAAAAAGGAAATATCTGTCCAGTGCTTTAGAAACACTACAGTAAAAAGAGAATAAGTATATAGATGATGGATATAGTCTTATGAACCCTGAATAATTCATAAGACCCATGACTGCAATTTGATATCTTGATAGTCTTCATTGATTTTTTTGTTCTTTTCCCTGCTTAGAACTTTTTTTAACAGAAGAAGATCAAAAGAAACTACATGACTTTGAAGAGCAGTGTGTTGAGATGTATTTTAATGAAAAAGATGACAAATTCCATTCTGGGAGTGAAGAGAGAATTCGTGTCACTTTTGAAAGGTTCAGAAGCTTTTTAATTATAATTGATATGTCAGAGTGGGTTTTTTTTATGTCTTCTACATGCCCATTGTTCAATTTATGTTTGTCAAATAAGTAAACTTAATAATAGTTTTACATATTGGAAGACAATTCAGTTCTTCTAATACTTAGTGTAAGTCAATTTCTTGTTATTTTTTGACCTTGTTATAGAGGACAGTGAAGAGTCAGTGGAGAAAAGTGAAACTATCCTTATTGTTTTAAAGCATTTTTTTTCCCATTGGCTTTGCTACATTCTGGAAGCAGATGGTAATGTTAGTTCTTTATATGTGTAGCTTTATACATATTTGTGTGTGTGTTACTTTAATGTGCAGAAATCATAATAAATAGCCTATGGAACAAAAATGTTTAATGAAATCTTGCATTTTACTACAGTAGAATTAGCAGTGGATCCTTCTTAAACATTAAGTGTGCCTTTTATAAATAAATAATCATATTTTATATCTTACCTTGTGTGAGTACATGTAAAATTTCTTTTTACCATTGGCATTTATTGAGATTACAGAAAGAATCTCTCAAACATTAATTTTTAACATTTATAAAAAGCCTGTGTTTCTCCTACAGGGTGGAGCAGATGTGCATTCAAATTAAAGAAGTTGGAGATCGTGTCAACTATATAAAAAGATCATTACAGTCATTAGATTCTCAAATTGGCCATTTGCAAGATCTTTCAGCCCTGACTGTAGATACATTAAAAACACTCACTGCCCAGAAAGCTTCAGAAGCTAGCAAAGTTCACAATGAAATCACACGAGAGTTGAGTATTTCCAAACATTTGGCTCAAAACCTTATTGATGATGGTCCTATAAGACCTTCTGTATGGAAAAAGCATAGTGTTGTAAATACACTTAGCTCCTCTCTTCCTCAAGGTGGTCTTGAAAGTACTAATCCTTTTCTTTGTAATATTTTTATGAAAGATGAAAAAGATACCCAATGTAACATATTTGGTCAGGATTTACCTGTAATACCCCAGAGAAAAGAATTCAATTTCCCAGAGGCTGGTTCCTCTTGTGGTGCCTTATTCCCAAGTGCTATTTCTCCTCCAGAACTGCGACAGAGACCACATGGGGTAGAAATGTTAAAAATGTTCAGTAAAAATCAAAAATTAGGCAGTTCATCTAATAGCATACCACATCTGTCATCCCCACCAACCAAATTTTTTGTTAGTACACCTTCCCAGCCAAGTTGTAAAAGCCACTCAGAAACTGTAACCAAAGATCAAGAAACTATTTGCTCTAAAGCTGCAGAAGGAGATAATGTAGAATTTGGAGCATTTGTAGGTAAGTTTGGCAAACTAACATTTGTATATAAATATTATTTATTTTTTAATTATCACCTGGGGTGCCTGGGTGGCTCAGCTGGTTGGGCCTCTGACTTCAGCTCAGGTCATGATCTCACGGTTCATGAGTTTGAACTGCATTGGGCTCTGTGCTGACAGCTCGGAGACTGGAGCCTGCTTCAGATTCTGTGTCTCCCTCTCTCTCTGCCCTTCCCCCCGTTCATGCTCTGTCTCTCTCAAATATAAATAAACATTAAAAATTATAATTATCACCTTAGAAATAAAAATAAGTAGCTAATTAATAAAACTATGAACTTGTATGATAAGTGGACTACTTTTCATAGAGTATAGTTCTAAAATTTCTAAAAGGAATCAAGTCGGGGAAATAGGTTGAAATTGAGCTGTAATAGTTCTATTGGCACATTCTTCTTTGGTGAATTTACTATAATAACAGTTGTATGTAAAACTTACTTGGGCTCTTTTGAATTTGAGACTCTTCTATTGAATTCAGTTAACTAGTTGACAGAACCTGAGTTATTCATAAACGTTAAATATTAGGGGAATAATAGAAAGGTACAGAGGAGGCTAGATAGAAATAACTGGAAAAGATCAGTGTCTTATAAATAGGGTGACCATATAATTTTTCAGCCCAACTAGTACACTTTTGAGAGTGACAGGGTACAGTAAATTACATTAGGGCAATAGGGAAAACCAGGACTCTGCTTGGAAAGTGGAGGATTTATGGTCGACCCATTTATATACCCAGAGAGAAGAGCATTTCAGAAAGGAATGACTCATTCTTTTTTTTTTTTTTTTTTTTAATGTTTTTATTTTTTATTTTTGAGACAGAGACAGAGCATGAACAGGGGAGGGTCAGAGAGAGAGGGAGACACAGAATTTGAAGCAGGCTCCAGGCTCTGAGCTGTCAGCACAGAGCCCGATGCGGGGCTCGAACCCACGGACCGTGAGATCATGACCTGAGCTGAAGTCAGACGCTTAACCGACTGAGCCACCCAGGCGCCCCAGGAATGACTCATTCTTAACACGTCAGCTAGCTGAAGTAAAATAAGGACTGAAAATGTATTTATTTTGGCAGTAATAATAAATTAATGACCTTTGTGAAATCTGTTTCAGTGAAGCAGTTGAGGCAGAAGCCAGATTATATTGAAATAAAGTGTGAATGAGAGGAGGAAATGTAAAGAGGGAGACTACAGATGGGATGGGCAATTAAAAGCTTACTATTAAGGCAGAGCGCCTGGGTGGCTCAGTTGGTTGAGTGTCCAACTTCAGCTCAGGTCATGATCTCACAGCCTGTGGGTTTGAACCCCACGTCAGGCTGTGTTGACAGCTCAGAGCCTGGAGCCTACTTTGAATTCTGTGTCTCCCTCTCTCTCTGCCCGTCCCCTGCTCACGCTCTGTGTCTCTCTCCTTCAAAAAATAAACATTAAAAAAGAAGATTAAAAAAAAAAAAACTTACTATAAATATAAAAAGAAAGAACTCATAATGTGGTTTTTGTGTAAGGTTTTTTATTTGTTTTGTTTATTTTTAATTATTTTTAATGTTTATTTGAGAGAGAGAGGCAGCGTGAGCAGGGGAGGAGCAGAGAGAATGGGAGACACAGAATCCGAAGCAGGCTCCAAGCTGTCAGCCTAGAGCCTGATGTGTGGCTTAAACCCACAAACCGTGAGATCATGACCTGAGCTGAAGTCAGACACTCAACTGACTGAGCCACCCAGGCGACCCTTACTTGTTTTATTTTTAATGATGGAGAGACCTAAGCATATTTAAATGTTGACAGTGTATCATATGGAAGGAAAAGATGAAGAGGGAATACTTCATAGAGCTAACGTTTCCTTGCATTTGGGAGAATATAGTGTTCTAAGAGTCTTCCTGTTAGCTTATTAAAGTATTTTAAAAAAATTTCTTAAAAAAATAACTTGGGTCGTTTGTGGACATGACCAGAGTGTTCTGAGGCATGAGTGATGCCCTCTGTCTCTTCAGGTTTGAATTTTTTCATCGGGTGGCATCCTAACCTTGTCTTAATACTTATTTGAGCTTTCCCAGCTTAGAAATTTACCTAGTCGTGGAACATGTATTGAGATTAGTCAAAGAATATGATATGTCCATGTAAAATCTCCACATGGAGGCCAACCCTGTAAGTTATCTAGGTACAGACCATACTGATCTCTACTGCTAGGTTATATACAGTTTACTCTGGATTTATAGAGACAACTTTGCCTACATAAAATCTATCCCAATGTATTCTGTAAAAGCACATTTTTAGTCTGTTAGTATATTGCCATTGGGATGGATATATTTAGTTATCTATATATTTATATATGATTTGTGTATATATAGTTTGGATATATATGTATAACATATATGTAGTTTTTTTTTTTTTTTTTAACTTTCTTTTTTAAGTTTATTTATTTTGAGAGACAGAGCAGAGAAGCGGCAGAGAGAGAAGGAGAGTGAGAATCCCAGGCAGGCTCTGTGCTGTTAGTGCAGAGCCTGGTGTGGGTCTCGAACTCACGAACCATGAGATCATGACCTGAGCCGAAACCAAGAGTTGGATGCTTAACCAACTGAGCCCCCCAAGCACCCCATGTATTTTTATATTTATTAATAGTAGAAATGATCGCTTCCCTCTTTTTAAATTTCAAGCAATTCATATCACATGTTGGATTCTTTTAGAAGGCCCTTAGGCTTTTGCTGTTACTATAAACTGAATTACTCATCTTCTCCAGCTTCTTGACTAAATATTTTTAGTATTTATCAAAAGATCTATAGGAAACTTCAGAGCCCTCAAAACTACTTGGAAAGCAATATGAATCACTTGTTTATATAGACTTTAAGCAATGACGTTATTTTGATAAAAAGTAAATATTTTTGTTGTAATCTTTTTTTTTCTCTTTAAGGACACAGAGATAGCATAGATTATTTACAGAAGTTCAAAGAAACATCAAACAAAATAAAAGAAATGTTATCTGTAAGTAAATCTTTATTACAGCACAATTCAATTTTATTTTGCTATTTGGGGGTTTAGTTCAAAATAGAATTAAACGTTCCAATAAAAATGCAGTTTTAGCAGAAACCATCACCAACATGATGATCCCAAATATTTAAATCATACATCATTTAAAAAGAAGAAACAATCGAATCTGAAAAGTATACAAATAGTTTGCACTTATATTAATGAACATAAAAACACCAATTTAACATTTCTCTTTTTCTACATGCTTCTCCCTATACGTTTCTCATTCACTAAATACAGAGCTCAACTCTTTCCCAGGCCCAGACGTTTATTAGAACATAACCATGTCTGTCAAGGAATCTAGCAATCAGTAAAAAGCTGAATATACCTAACTACACTGTTATGTGCAGGTGTAAGATACTCAATAAATATTTGTTGAGTAACTGTTTAAATGTATAGAACAGTGAGTGAAAAGTTACTTCTTAACTGTTGCTTTCATAAATACCCATAATGATAGAGTCTTAAAATGAGGGAAAGGAACCAGTAGGGAAACCAGTGGTTTTTTTTTAAGTTGTATCTCTTGTTTTATCTTTGAGTTTCTTACAGGGAGGAAGAACTGACTGGGAATTATAATTTAAAAAAGCAAAAAGACCTAGATGGAGTGAAATCGATCACTTAGATGATAATCTTAAGATAAAAAGTATAACTTTTTTCAGATGGGAGGACTGACTGATAGAAGAGAATTGTCACACAAATATTTTGGGTTGGAGAGAAAGAATGCTAAAACTTTTCTCTAACTTACTCTTTAAGAATCTGTGTGCTTCATTGTATATAAATCACACAAAGTTTTTTTAAAACTTAAAGAGAATAAAAAAGTAATCTGGGGAGTTTGTTGAATCTTTTGAGGCATTTGTTTTTCCAGTAAGACTAATGGAAACCACAAGGGAGTACTTGAGAAAGAGAAGGTTTAGAGTAACTATTGTGTAAAGTGATTAAGGAGTCAAGAGGAAACCAAGAATATGATTTCTTAGCTATAGAGTTGAAAATAGCATGAATTTTATTATAGCCATATCTGCATTTGGATTTTAGACAGGAAAACTGAAGGCTGGGAAGAGATGTAGGGAAAGTAAATCTTTGGAGAGATTCTGACTAGAGCATTGACATGACACCACAGTAAAAGGTTAGAGCTAACTAGTTGGGACTCTTATAGTTGTCAAACTCAGCAGTCAGAAACTCAAATTCATCATCTTCTTGCTCAGCAGATATATTTGTTCTTCTGTATTTCCTGCCTCTGTTAATAACATCAGCATTTTAGTTTAGAGAGCAAAACTGCACTGCTCTGTCTCTCTTCCAATCAACAGCCAAGTCTAACTTGTTTTGTTTCCTAAATATTTTTTTAGTTATCTGTTTCTTTCAATCCAAGTAACAATTACTCTGACTTAGGCTGTCATTGTCTAATATGTATCACTGAACTTTTAAACTATCTTCATAAGTACCACAATGGCAGTTGAAAAAAAATTACATCAGCACATTCTGGTGGCATCGTTTTGCTATAAAGAAGCACTTGATATACATAGGAAGTCATTTAGGATAAATGGATATTTCTTAATGGGAAAGGGTACCTGGCAAGGTTTCCCCCACAGATTTTGCCTTTTAACAATGAGTTTAAATGAACTTAAAGCAAGAGTGCGCTGAAAATTTTGAAGTGAGCAGATAACTTCCTGGTAAAAGTAAGAAGAAATTACAAGTTTCTGTGGCTGTGTTTTGAATTAAACAATTTTGAGTAATTAACTTAGAGGAAAAGAACTTAGACTGTAATAATAGAATAATGAGTTCTAGCCCATGATGGTCTGAGACTTTGAGTTCTTGAACTTTTGTGGGTTATATACCCCTTTGAAAATCAAATGAAAACTGTAGACCCTCTTCCCCAAAAAATGGACATATACAAAATTTTATCTATTAAGGTATATGGGGTTTTACAAATACCTTGAAGCCCACCATCAATCCTATACTAGAACTTGTGTCATAGATGGAAAATACTTAAGCAAATAAATAGCTAGAACTGGTTCCAAAAGAAACAACTAAAATCAGAAAGGAAATTGGAGTTGCTCTGTAACTACAGAAAAAATGTTAGCCCTCTCACTTGGCTGTATAAATCAGCTGTATATGAAGAGTGCAGAGCATCAAAGGTAGAAAAACTTACTTTTCTTGAGATACAAGTAATTTTTTAAATGAAAGTAATAGTTTATTTTGGTAGTAACAGTTTTAAATTCATTCTTTCTGAGAGGTGGTAGAGGTTTGGAAATATTTTAAAGTTGCATAATGTGAATTGTTTATAGTTGAAAAGAGAAAACAGTGTGAATGTATTGGGTTGTCCCCACATTATTTTAATGTAGTTTGTTAGTTCATCTGGGAAAATATATAGGGAAAAAGAAGAAAATGAGGGAGAATTAGACTATAAAATATTACACAGGTAGAACAGTTGAAACATGAATATTTAGCTAAACATTTTAGTGACTACAAAGTAACTTGTTTACAAATAAGAATTTAATAAGAAGAGTTGGATTAGAAATTGACGATAAGGGAAATGCCTTGTCAGTAAATACAAATTGGATAATTGAGTACACATTTGGAAAAGCCTGTTTATGTTCTCATGTCACTTCATAAGCCCAGATGAATTCTAGCTTTAAATGTAAAAGCTCAAATCATAAACTTAAGAAAATAGTAATACCAAGTCAGTAAAACCAGGAGGGCTTTCTAAACATGAGGAAGAGGTGATATTAAACGAAGGATGAGAAAAGATAGAAGTACCAAAAAAATGGAAATCATAGATAAGTCAAAACAAATTTGGAAAAAATTGAAATGTGACAAATAATGAGCAGATAGATCTTTGGTTATATGAACAGCTCATATAATCAACAAGAAACCTACTGAGGTTTCCCAAAAAAACCACTCTTCCACCTTCCAAATTGTTATAATCTATCAATATTAGTGTAAAATAGCTTTTTCTTTTTTGGGTGAACTGATAAATATTTTATTTTCTCCCAAGTTTTTAATGAAATCATATTACTATGAAAAAGGATCCATTCAGATGGATTTATGAACAATAAGCAAGTAGGATATTTTGATGCAGTTTTTTGAGAAGGTCATTGAAGAAAATTAACTGTAACCTGTAATATACCCTTTGGTGACTAGGTAGATTAAAGTATATTGAGCTAAATAGAAACAGAGTCTCTTATACTACTTAGAACATTTATTTGAAATTCAGTTTGATTATTTTTAAATTATGTATATGTGTAATATGCAGAATGATATTCCTTCTGAAAACACTTTGAAACACGTGAGTTCTCATGCTGGATTTACTGAGTGTCACAAAACTTCTATTCCTCTTCCTTCAGAACAAGGTAAGTTCTCTGACTATGTGAATTATGTTACCAAACATATTCACTTAAGCTTTAAATGTATTATTACGTATGTCACACACCTAAGCAGTGAATGTTTTGGGAGTCAGAGAATGACGATTCTGGTCCGTCATTGTTGCTGCAACCTTGAATAAAACACACAATTCTAGTATTCTGATATTTTTTACAAATTGTTTAGTCCTAAAGATGAAATATAAAGACTTGCTTTTTATAAATCTATTTTAATCAGTATTATCATTTAGTCAACATATTTTTTTAATTTAACTTTTAAAATAGCTAATACAGGGGTGCTTGGGTGGCTCAGTTGGTTAAATGTCTGACTCTTGGTTCAGCTCAGGTCATGATCTCTAGGTTCATGAGTTTGAGCCCCGCATCAGGTTCCATGCTGGCGGTGTGGAGCCTGCTTGGGATTCCTCTCTCCCAATCTCTCTGCCCCTCCCCCACTCAACTGTATCTCAAAAAATAAATAAATAAACTTAAAAAAATTTTTTTTCTAGTAGTTAATACATTTATTTGGTTCAGAATTGAAATACATACACATACAAGCACTTTGAAAATAAGTCTCCCTCTCATTCCAGCCCTGTATGTAACCACTGTTATTTTTATTTATCCTGTAGAGTTTCACACACATAGTATGTGACGGTAGTCTTTCCTTTTATTTTTTACACAGAAAGTAACATACCATACATTTTGCTCTGCACCTTCAATTTTTAACTTGAGAATTAAATGGACTGGGGATGTTTCCATAACATACTTTTTTATGAGTTGGTTATATGTGCATATAAATTTATTAGTCAACGTTTCATTAATGTACATGTAGCCTTTATAAGATTCCTTAAGAAAAACATCACTACCATGTCCCCCTCACCATCATCTCCCCTTTCATTCTCTTTTTGTATACAGCAGTATCACGTTGGATATATTCCAGGAGTGCAAGTTGGTTTAACATTAACATCAGAAATATAATTGATGAGGGGCACCTGGCTGGCTCAGTCAGTAGAGCATGTGACTCTTGATCTCAGGGTTGTGAGTTCAAGCCCGGGTTGGGTGTAGAGCTTACCTGGGGGTGGAGGGGAATATATATATATATATATATATATATATATATATATATATATATATATATATATATATATATATATATAAAATTGATGCATGAATATATATATATATATATAAAATTGATGCATGATAGTAACAGAGGAGAAGAATCATTTGTTCATCTCAGTAGCTGCAGAAAAGGCATTTGATGAAATTCAGTATCCATTCATAATTAAAACTCTTCCTAAAGTTAGAATAGAGTCTCCTTAATCTGAATAAAGGGTTATCTACAGAAAATTATCACAGATATTCTCTTTCATAATGATATGTTGAAAGCCAGATGGGGAACCAAGGCAAGGATTCTGGCTGTTTTCATTCCTATTTAATATCCTCTTTTTAAAAATTTATTTATTTATTTTATTTTTTTGAGAGAGAGCATGAGCCAGGGGAGGGTCAGAGAGAGAGGGAGACA
Organism: Panthera onca; assembly: GCF_046562875.1. Lineage (NCBI taxonomy): Eukaryota > Metazoa > Chordata > Mammalia > Carnivora > Felidae > Panthera > Panthera onca. The sequence goes on from NC_138344.1 coordinate 53,352,812, forward strand.
CAGAATTCGAAGCAGGCTCCAGGCTCTGAGCTATCCGCAAAGCCCGACGCGGGCTCAAACTCACCAACCATGAGATCATGACCTGGGCCAAAGTCAGATATCTGAGCCACCCAGGCGTCCCTGTTTAGTATTCTCACTGAAAAATAAAATAAAAAGATATGGTAGAATGGTTAGGACAGAAGAAAAAGAATTATTTTCAGTAACATGGATGTTATTTCTGAAGTTAACACGCTTCTAATTTTGCATCCTCGTATTTCAGTTTTAAACAATAATTATTGACCTCCCACTAAAGAAGACAAGGATCAAACTTTTCCTCTTCCTCCTGTTCCCAGAAGACACAAACACACGCATGCCCATGCACACACATTTATTCTTTCCCACCATATAGTTATAATTTTGGCTAGATCAACAGTAGATTCTCTGCTGTTGGGCTACATTTCCTCAAGATACTCAGATACGTAATGCTATCAGTTTCATCATCTAGAAAAAGTTTTGCCCAGACTCTTCTAATGTACTTCAGTCTGGTTTTTTTGGCCTCTACACTTAGAATGCAAATTTCATTCTAAGATTTCCCATCACCATTCATTCATTCTGAGGTTTTTCTTTACTGTGCATAAAGTTGTGAATTATAAGTTACTTTAAAATTTAACATCCTTGGGGCACCTGGGTGGTTCAGTCAGTTAAGCATCCGGCTTCGGCTCAGATCATGATCTCATGGTTCATGAGTTCGAGTCCTGTGTCAAGCTCTGTGCTGACAGCTTGGAACCTGGAGCCTGCTTCAGGTTGTGTCTCCCTCTCTCTCTGCTCCACCCCTGATAGCACTCTGTCTCCCTCTCTCAAAAATGAATAAACATTAAAAAAAAATTAAAAAAATAATTTAACATCCTGACTTTTTAAAAATAGGCTTAATTCTAAAATTTATTTAGGATAAAATAACAAAATATGACAGATGCCATTTTAAGTCGTGGCAGAAAAGATGAACTATTTTTTCCATTATTGTAAAACAGTGTATGTATAAGACTATTAATATGTATAAGATGATTAATTGCAATGTTAGAATGGCAAGAGATTGAAATCATACCAAATGTCCGTTAGTAGGAGTTTGGTTGTTATTCTCTACAATTACTGTACAGCCATAGTATGAAGTTCAGTGTAGCATCAAAATAGAATAGAGAAATTTTCTGTGATTGGAAAGATCTCCAAGCTTAAAGTTAAACCAACAACAAAAACCCTAAAATATATATTATTCTACTTTTTATGGTTAAAAAAAATGGTGATTGTACACAAAAAATATCCATGATAGAATGAATACACAAGAAATTTGGAAATAGGAAGACTAAGACTTTTTCCTTCAGACTCTTATTTCTTACTGCTTTTTTACAAAAATAAATTGAATAATTTTGGTGTCCTGCCAAGAGGCCTGTGGGCCTCATGTTAACTATTAATGTTCAGCAGTGTTGGGGAGAGGATAAGTTAGTTTATGAAAGTTACACTGTGTGTTGAAACACTTCGTGTTTGGTTGGTTGGTATCAAAACATTTTAGTTGTATAACTAATTTTTTTTTTAATTTTCTTTAAGTGGAAACTAGCAATAGAAGGCCATCCACAGAAGAAACTCATGAAGTAGATTCCAAAGCAGCTTTACTACCGGTTTGTACATTTCAGTTAACAAATGTGTATTTTAAAATATATATTTATTAAAGAAGAACTAAAAAAAGATGGTGATATTTTATTTGAGGTTCTATTTAGCTTTCAAAAATTTTTACCTTAGAAAACTGACATTAGTGCATTTATTCTTAGAATATTAGCAATTTATTCTTTGAAAAGAGTTTCTTCCTGTAGTGTGAATAGTTAAGAATTTGTTTGTATGTATGTATATGTGTGTCTATGTTTTTTTGTTTTTATCATGTTATGTTTTTCATCATGATAAATGTAGTCTTTAATCCCCACCCCCTAGTTACCCTATCCTCCCACTACCTTCCATCTGGTAACCATCAGTTTGTTCTCTATAGTTGAATCTGTTTCTTGGTTTGTCTCTCTCTCTCTGTTTTGTTTTGTTTTGTTTTTCCTTTGCTCATTTGTTTTGTTCCACATATGAGTGAAACAAATCATAATGGTATTTGTCTTTCTCTGACTGACTTATTTCACTTAGCATACTACACTCTAGTTCCATCCATGTAGTTGCAAATGGCAAGGTTTTATTCTTTTTTTATTTTATTTTATTTTTTTATTTTACATCCAAGTTAGTTAGCATATAGTGCAACAATGATTTCAGGAGTGGATTCTTTAATGCCCCTTACCCATTTAGCGCATTCCCCCCCCCCCACAACCCCACCAGTAACCCTCTGTTCTCCATATTTAAGAGTCTCTTATGTTTTCTTCCCCTCCTTGTTTTTATATTATTTTTGCTTCCCTTTCCTTGTGTTCATCTGTTCTGTGTCTTAAATTTCTCATATGCATGAAGTCATAAGATATGTGTCTTTCTCTGACTAATTTCACTTAGCATAATACCCTCCAGTTCCATCCACGTAGTTGCAAATGGCAGGATTTCATTCTTTTTGATTGCTGAGTACTCCATTGTATGTGTGTATGTATATGTATATATATATAACATCTTCTTTATCCATTCCTCCATTGATGGACATTTGGGCTCTTTCCATACTTTGGCTATTGTTGATAGTGCTGCTATAAACATTGGGATGCACGTGCCCCTTTAAAACAGCACACCTGTATCCCTTGGATAAATACCTAATAGTGCAATTGCTGGGTTGTAGGGTAGTTCTATTTTTAATTTTTTGGGGAACCTCCATACTGTTTTCCAGAGTGGCAGTTTTGTTCTTTTTTATTGCTAAATAACATTCCGTGGTATATTTATATTTATATTTATATTTATATTTATATTTATATTTATATTTATATTTATATTTATATTTATACCTCATCTTCTTCATGCATTCATCTATCACTAGACACTTGAGCTCCTTCCATTGTTTGGCTGTTATAAATAATGCTGCAGTAAACACAGGAGTGCATGTATTCCTTTGAGTTAGTGTTTTTGTATTTTTGGGTAGATACCCAGTAGTGCAATTACTGCATCATAGGGTAGTTCTGTTTTTAACTTTTTGAGGAACCTCCAAACTGTTTTCCACAGTGGCTCTACCAGTTTTCATTCCCACCAGTGGTGGAAGAGTGTTCTTTTTTCTCTACATCTTCACCAGCACTGGTTGTTTCTTCTGTTTTTGATTTTGACCATTCTTATAGATGTGAGGTGCTGTGTCATTGTAGGTTTGATTTGTATTTCCCTGATGAGTGATGTTGAGCCTCTTTTCATGTGTCTGTTTGCCATCTGGATGTCTTCTTTGGAGAAATCTGTTTATGTCTTTTGCCCATCTTTTAATTGGATTATTTGTTGTTTGGGTATTGAGTTGTATAAGTTCTTTATATATTTTGGATGCTAACCCTTTATCAGATATGTTTTTTGCAAACATATTCTTCTATTCTGTAGGTTGCCTTTTAGTTTTGTTGATTGTTTCCTTCACTGTGCAGACACTTTCTGATGTAGTCCCAGTAGTTTATTTTTGCTTTTATTTCCCTTGTCTCAGAAGATGCATCTAAAAAAAGTGTTGCTGTGGCCAATGTCAGAGAGATTACTATCTGCATAATAGTTAGGAAATTTTACAGAAAAATTTATTCAAAAGAAAGGTAGGAATCTCTGTTTGTATTGAAACTGGTTGTATGTAGTCATTCCCAGCCAATTGAGGTAGTATTTGATTTTACAAATACTCTTTAAATTTTTTTTTAAAGTTTATTTATTATTGAGAGAGAGATAGAGCATGAGTTGGGGAGAGCCAGAGAGAGAGGAAAATACAGAATCCGAAGAAGGCTTCAGGCTCCGAGCTGTCAGCACAGAGCCTGATGCGAGGCTCGAACTCACAAACTGTGAGATCATGACCTGAGTCGAAGTCGGACACTTAACCGACTGAGCCACCCAGGTTCCCCGCAAATACTCTTTAAAAGCATACTCTGGCATCAAGATAAATAACTTGGGAGAAAGTAGAAAAATTGGTCCTTTATAGTCAAGTATAGAAATCAGTATTCATAATTAGCCTGGATCATCAAGAACATTTTATTTACATTCTGCTATAAGGAGATAGATTATATTATGGAAAGTCATGTTATTAAAAAAATTATTTCAGTGAGGAAAGGGGGTTAGTGAACACAGTTTCACAGTAACAATTCCTCCTTTTTGGAAGGACACACCCTGCACAATTTTGCCACAAAGTAAGTTCCATTGAAGATGACCTGACAATGCGAAATTACAGAACTTCTGGGATTCAAGTTACACAAACAGTATTAATAAACCTCTACCAACTTGAGATACTAGAATTACTGGTTACAAGTTATAAAATAATATGATTAAGGTGACTAAAACCATAAAAGAGAAGGTATTACAAATATGAAAAAAAGAAAAGATACTACTCAGAAAGTCCTGAAAAATTAGATAAAAATCTAGAATAAAAAGTAACTCAGTGGGGGTTATAATAACATAGATTAGGCACAGCCAAACAGAGAATTACTAAACTGGATGAGAATATAATTATAGAGTTATAATTAAATGGCAAAAATACAGAATAAAAACAATATGCACGTTACAGAAAAAGACTTCAATGAGATATGCTTATATGTTTTTAGTGATTTGTTTACAGTATGCATGATTTTAATTTTACTCTTTCTACTTCGTTGTGTTTTTCTTTTTCAATGAGCACATACTATTTAGAGTCATAGAAACAAATGTATAAGAATATAAAGTTGTCATCAGAAGTAAAGAAACTAGCCAGAGTGTAATTATGTTGTAGGAAATAGCACTCATGAAATTCTTTATTCTACCTTGTGGAATGGTCTTATGGTAATTATATCCATTTATTATTTTTTTAGTTGTATAAAATAAGGACTTCACATTAATTTTTCAGACTATAGGAAACAAAACAGGGTTAAACAAACAGTTATGCTTCTTCTAGAGAGATTTTTTTCTTTAATTTTTGTTTGTGTTTGTTTTTGACTAAAGGATTGGTTACAAGATAGACCATCAAACAGAGAAATGTAAGTAAGCCTTTTCTCATCGTTAACCTGAAAAGTATCATAGTTATTGGGGTTTTTTCTGTTCTTTGTACCATCTTTTAAAACACTCTTTTATCTGTGAGTGATGATTATTTATTTTAACATCTCTTGTCTTTACATAGAGATTGGGGGAACTCATTTATTATGAGTTAATATATACATTTAAAATTACAATTTTAATGGGTATTGAGGAGGGCACCTTTTGGGATGAGCACTGGGTGTTGTATGGAAACCAATTTGACAATAAATTTCATATATTAAAAATAAATAAATAAATAAATAAAATTACAATTTTATATAGTTATACTATCATTATGGCAATGCTATGATTACTATATTTTAGGATTCCAGAGGACGTTTACAAAAGAAAAAGTCATCTTTTTTTTTATGTTTGTTTATTTTTGAAGGAAAGAAAGACAGAAAGTGAGTGGGGGGGCCGGGGATGGGTGTTGCAGAAGAGAGGGAGACACAGGAAGAGAATCGGAAACAGGCTCCAGGCTCTGAGCTCTGAGCAGTCAGCACAGCATGGGAGAGTTACTTTCTGATATGGACTATTTGAGAAGGAACCACAGTGTTTCCCCTATTGCTTTCTGTGCATCAGAAATATATGTGAATATATAGAGAAGAAAATAAACCAGGTGCCACATGGGTATGCAGTGTTCAAGTTCTTTGGGTGCTCTGGGCCTTGTATGGCACTTGGAAGATCAAGCTGTAATCAGATCTCTTCAGAGTATACTGTGTTTTATAACCAAAACCATAGGATGTAAATACAGAATAGGTACCTGAAGTTGATGTTAACTCAGCTAACAAGAGAACCTTGTCTTACAGAATGTTGAGCCATAGAAGTACCCAGAAAGGTGGAGTTGGTCAGCACTTTTTGGGTGCTGAGAAAAGAGTAGTTTATCAACAGCAAAGGGATGATGCTAGGGTCAAAATACTTCCTATAATAAAATATTTATATTAGGTAGAAGGTAAGAGCTGGAAAGAGATTTTTAGTACAGATTAAACATATATTTATATCCATATATGAATTTGGCATTGGCTTTAAGGGAAATGGCATATATTCAAACAAAAGTGAATCTGGATCTCAGAATTACTTTAATCACGTTATATTAAATAATCATAATTTTACAAAGTGTATGGTAGCCAAAACAAAGATTGTGTCACAACTTGTATTTTTTGTGTTTTCTTTAGGCCATCTGAAGAAGGAACGTTAAATGGTGAGTCCATATGGTAGATTTAATGCAAAAAAATGAGGATTATATATGATGTTATGTTATAGCAAATACCACATTATTCTAGCTAAGAAACTTCAGACTTCGTGTTTGAAAGAGCCAAGGTGGTAAAAAGTTCTTTGTTCACCTAGTTTCTCTTCAATATAGTAGTTTCACATATACATGAACTCACCATGTGAATGATACATCTTTACTGTCATCCTGCCCCCCTTCGTCCCTGTGACCTAGTCTGCTCTTTCCCTTGTATACCCTGTTTTAGTGAATGATACTCTTTCAGTCTACTAGGTAAAATCTGAGGAGTTATTCTTTTTTTTTTTTTTTTTTTTTTTTTTTTTTTTTTTTTTTTTTTTCAACGTTTTATTTATTTTTGGGACAGAGAGAGACAGAGCATGAACGGGGGAGGGACAGAGAGAGAGGGAGACACAGAATCGGAAACAGGCTCCAGGCTCTGAGCCATCAGCCCAGAGCCTGACGCGGGGCTCGAACTCACGGACCGTGAGATCGTGACCTGGCTGAAGTCGGACGCCCAACCGACTGCGCCACCCAGGCGCCCCTGAGGAGTTATTCTTGACCCCCTTGACCTTGCACTCACAAAGTCCTGTTGTATTTACTTCTTAAATATTAAGACTCCATCTTCCACTATACATTATTCTGCTGTTTTCAGTTCACACTTCATCATTTTTTAAACCTTTTATTGGAAGTATATATAACATGCATACAAAAAAGGTAGAGATAAGCCTCTCAGTGAATTCTCCCTAAGCAACTATGCCCCTGTAATCAGCACCCAGGTCACAAAACAGAATATTGCCAGTATCCCAGCTCCTCGTGTCCTTGTGTTTTAACCTCTGCCCCTGAATAACACATGTATAGTTTTGTCTCTGTTTATGGAATATATAAATGGAATCATAAAGTATGTACTTTGTGTCTGGCTTTTTCCTCCTAACATATGTTTATAAGATTCATCGATATTTTTGTGTATAGTGGTAGTTTGCACATTCTCATTACTATATAGTATTTCCTTATATGAATCTATTGAATGTATCCATTCTGTTATTTGATAGGCATTTCAGTAGCTTCCATTGTATGATTATTATGAACCATGAGTGCCATTATGAGTAGTCTTGTTCATGTTGTTTGGTAAACATATGTATTTGTTTTTTATTGGGCATGTACTTAGGACTGGAATTTGTAGGTGGTAGGGTATGTATGTGTTCACATTTAGTTGTTACTGTCCCATAGGTTTTTAGAGTTGTGCCACTTAATCTCCCTTCTAGTCTGTCTTCTATTCTTCCACCAAACTGATCCTCCTCTGCTTTACATTTTCCTCACTGTCATTGGGTAAAATCGTGTCCTTTCTTAGCATGGCATATTTGGCTCCTAACTATTTGGTATTCCCTGATTCTGTAGCTTTACCTCCTACAGGCGTGCCTGTACTCTTGCTCGTTAGTTTGCAGTCCTGGTTACATGTCCAAGTACTTACGGAGAATCACTTTACGCTGACACACACCTACAGAATTTTTTGAAGTGAAATCTGGGTAGGTGCACAGTGAAAAAGCCCCACAGGTGATTCTGATATATGTTTATTATAAATTTATTTATATCTATTATACGTGATATATATTTATGTGTATAAAATTAGTTTTGAAAACTGCTGTTTCTGTTCATACTAAAAAACTTGCAGTTTCTCAAGTGTAGCATGTGCTTTAACAGTTCCGTGTCTGAAAATGTTGCCCTGACCACACCACTGTCTTCCAGACTATTCTTTTTCCCCTTCTCTTTCTCTGAGACATCCTTCAACCTTTCTGCAAGCAGAAGGCATTTAGTACCCCTCCTCTATAGTCCTATGATGTATATATACATCATATATACATATATACATACATATATACATCATATATACATGTGTATATATAGTCCTATAATATATATATAATGTGTATATTTTATACTTCCTACATAGTATTAAAACTATTGACTGATTTTCTTCTCAAGACAGTAAGGTCTTTTTCATTAATATTCTGTAAACTTAACACATGGCAAATTCAATTGATTCTCCAGTCTTCTCATTACAGTTAAAAAGTCAAATCCTCAAATACATTTAAATATGGAGGAAGGGCTTTTGGGTATGTTTCACATTCCAGAAGTTCATCTTCTTATGGTCAGCCCACTAAAATGGTTACTTGGTTACAAGCTCCAGCTCCTAAACTAAAAGATCTTTTCCTTTTTGAGTGGGGGTGGAGGGTGTGGGAAAAGCGCAGCTTATGACAGGAGAGTGTGAAATGTCACGTGCTTTTTCCCTTCCAGGTATCTGAGTGCACAGTTAGGACTAATCTGGCACAATGAAAAAGGATAATAGAGCAAGCACATGATGAGTGTATTTTACTATTTGTTTTTTCTGTTCAGTGAAGAGAGCTTATATGAAGGGAACTTAGGATGATTATATGAGAATGAGCAAAAATTTTTATACCACATTAGTACTTTTAAAAGGGTTTCATTTGTTTATTTGCCATTTTAGGTCTCGCTTCTCCATTTAAACCAGTTATGGATACAAATTACTATTACTCAGGTCAGTATTATTAAAAACAAAATCTAACTATTTTGAGCTTTTAGAAAGGATTTCATTATTTTTCTCTCATTTTTGTGCAGCTGTGGAAAGAAATAATTTGATGAGATTATCCCAGAGCATTCCATTTACACCTGTGCCTCCAAGAGGTAAATCCAAATAGTAAAGAAATGAAGGAGAAAATAAACCTTTTATTAATAGTGTGATTTTTAGCTGTGATGTAGAACATGGGTGGTAATAGAAGGAAGGGTCACGTTGAGAAGTGTCAATTTCATATAAATTTTAATTAGCAAGAGTCAGGTATAGTTTAAATAGAAGAAGGAGTGATCAGAAATATTAGATTTCTGTATTTTCGGCATATCCAGAAGTAATAGTGTATTCTAATTAAGAAAGGATCTTAACCCATTGTTTAGTATAGAAAGCATAGATAAGTTGACATCACAAATTTTGTGGAACAGTTGCTTTCTTAAAGTTTTTCTTGAAAATGATCATAATTTCAAAAATGCTTATTATTACTAATATACATAAATTTAGAAATATTAGTAGATTCTTGATTTCTGAGCATTTGTTGCCCTTAAACTTCCTTTATAAAATTACAACTTTGTCCAGTTCATTTTCTGTTTCTTACTTAATCTTAACAAGATACCTGCCAATTTTTATTCTACTTTGTCATTTTAAAGGGTCATAATTTGACCCCAAATTGTGTCCGTTCATCTTGCAGGTGAGCCTGTCACAGTGTATCGCTTGGAAGAGAGTTCACCCAGTATACTGAATAACAGCATGTCGTCTTGGTCACAGCTTGGCCTCTGTGCCAAAATAGAGTTTTTAAGTAAAGAGGAGATGGGAGGAGGTTTACGGAGAGCTGTCAAAGTACAGTGTACCTGGTCAGAACATGATATCCTCAAATCAGGTCATCTTTATATTATCAAATCTTTTCTTCCTGAGGTGGTCAACACATGGTCAAGTATTTATAAGGAAGATACAGTTCTGCATCTCTGTCTCAGAGTAAGTGCTAGTGAATGCGTAACAGTAGAACATTATTTGGAGTTCATGTTTTGTCTTCTAAAGTATGTTAAACCAAAAAACCTCTTAGTTTCAGTGTTCAGCAAGGGGATTTTTTTGGTGTATTTTTTTGTTGTTGTTCTGTAGGAAATTCAGCAACAGAGAGCAGCACAAAAGCTCACATTTGCCTTCAACCAAATGAAACCCAAATCCATACCATATTCTCCAAGGTAAATCTTGAAATTTTTCTGAGATCTTGCAGTTTTATCTGGATACCATTGTCTTTTGACCTTCGTTATTAATGCTGAATATTTAATTATTTACCCATTTAAAAGCTCAATTAGAATTTTATTAACAAAACTACTAGTAATATCTATAACTGTTTTTCATAAGGTTCCTTGAAGTTTTCCTGCTGTATTGCCATTCAGCAGGACAGTGGTTTGCTGTGGAAGAATGTATGACTGGAGAATTTAGAAAATACAACAATAATAATGGTGATGAGATTATACCAACTAATACACTGGAAGAAATCATGCTGGCCTTTAGCCACTGGACATATGAATATACAAGAGGGGAGCTATTGGTACTTGATTTACAAGGTAAATTTATTAAAGTATTGCTAAAGTAAAATTGTACAGTAGGTTCTCACCTGTTCATGTGTTATGAATGATATACGGTCATCTTCTAACTTATAGATAGGTAAAACCTCAGGTTAGTAAAAGCTGTTAAAAAAGCAAGTCAATAACAGCCTTAGCATATAGCCATCAGGGCCCTGAATAGTGGGATCTTGCTTCCTTGATTATTACTTACATAATATATTTTTTTTTTTGAGCAGAAACACATGCAATCCACTATTCTACTCTTAGATGTATATGTAGTTTTAGTCTTTTAAAACTATACTGTTTATTTAAAACAGTAGCATGTGTTCCTGTTCTTGGTGTTTATGTTATCTATTATTGTGAACTAAACTACCTAAATATTTAGGGATTAAAACTATCATTTTATTTGTTTCCAGTTCTTTGGTTCAGGAATTTGGATGGGACGTGGTGGGGATGGCTTATCTCTGCTGTCTCCTCAGAAGGTTCAAATGGCTGGAGAATAAGCATGAACAACATGACTAGAGTCAAATGTCTGAGGTTTCTGTTCACTGACATCTGAATCCCTCATTTCTCCACCAAGTGATCTCTCCATGTGGCTAGTTATCTGTGACCTTTGTCATAACATGGTAGTTTCAGGTAGTTAGATTTTTACATAGCAGCTAGCTTCCTCCAGAGAAAAAGCAGAAACTCTTAAGATTAGTTCCAGAACTGGCCCACATCTCTTCCTCCACATTTTACTGATCAAGGCAGATAATAAAGATAGCCCAGTTCAAGAAGTGGGGAATGGATTCCAGCACTTGGGTGGAGTAGCATCTATACAAGGAAGGAAAAACTGATCATAACCATTTTTGTAGACAGAATCTGTCATATATGGAAAAGAAAAAAATGGAAATTGTGGCTTGGAGAGGGCACATTTGCTTAGAGTATTGTCTGTCTGCAGGGTCAGAGGAAAATAAAACTGAGCAGGTTGCCTGCTCTGAGTTGTACTTTCTTATTATAACTTCCATGATTTTTTTCCCGAAAGAGCAGCCTTAATTTCAAATGTCAACATAGAGCAGATTTCAAAATCTATACATAAGAAGAGTTATTTAGAATGTTTATCACTTGATGACTTCTTTTGTTACATATAGTCACAGATATAAAGGATTTTGCTGAAAAGCAAATGGCATGGAATCAAGCTGAAGAAAGAAAATCTGTAAAAATAGCTACCCTTTTTTCAGTAGTTCATCATTTTACATAAATGATTTAATAGTATATAAAGTGAAAACTAATCTGTATTATTAGGTCAATCCAATTAAGTAAAAAAGATCTTTAAGTATATTCTTAAATAGTGTCATTTAATTATCTTCAAACATGCATAGGAGGTAAAGCCAAACAGATTTTATCTGAATTCGTAATTTAAAAGATGGGAGTTGGGGTGCCTGGCTGGCTCAGTCAGTAGGGCATGCAACTCTTGATCTCACGGTCGTGAGTTCAAGCCCCATGTTGAACATAGAGCTTATTTAAAAAAAATAAATAAATGAAAATAAGGGCGCCTAGGTAGCTTAGTTGGTTAAACCTCCAACTTGGGCTCAGGTCATGATCTCGCAGTCTTTGAGTTTGAGCCCCGCGTCGGGCTCTGTGCTGACAGCTCAGAGCCTGGAGCCTGCTTCTGATTCAGTCTCCCTCTCTCTCTGTCCCTCCTCTGCTAGCACCTGACTCTCTCTCTCTCTCTCTCCCTCTTTCTCAAAAATAAACTTTAAATAAATGAAAATAAAAGATGGGACTTATTTTCAGTAAACAAAGTAGTTTTAATGTTCTTTACATTACATTATTACATTAATGTGTTCCTGGAGCCATTTTTCATAGAGCTGTTTTACACAAGGGGCGCCTGGGTGGCTCAGTTGGTTGAGCATCTGACTCTTGATTTTGGCTCAAGTCATGATTTCATGGTTCATGAGTTTGAGCCCCACGGGCTCTGCATGGATAGTGTAGAGCCTGCTTGGGATTCTTTCTCCTTCTCTCTCTACCCATCCTCTGCTCACTCGCATTCTCTCTTTCAAAAATAAACATTAAAAAAATATTTTACACGATTACCACAAACAAACAATATGAAAATATATTAAAAAGTTTTCCCATTTTATTATTTCTCTAACTTTGGTGAAGACAAATACTGTACACAAATAGAGGGGTTTTTTTTCCTTATTTTTAATCTTTTGTTTTGTGTTGTGATTTTCCTCCAACTGGGATGATGCCTCGTGTGTGTGTGTGTGTGTGTGTGTGTGTGTGTGTGTGTGTGTGTGAATGTGTGTGAGAGTGTGTGTGTGAGATTTGTTTTTGTCTACCTAACAATATATCATGGACATCTTTTGGGTCATTACTGATAAATCTGAGTTACTGCTTTTAATAGATGCATGCATGATAACCTATAGTATGGAGGGGTGGCATGATTTACCCCCCCTTTTTCTTTTTTTTTTTGCTACTGTAAACAGTGCTGCAACAAATATACTCATGTACTGCTACTTTCATTTCCATTAAGTAGATTTCTGAATTGGCTTAGTAAGAAGACATGAATGCAATTTTAACAGCCACTGGGTTATTTTTCCAAAAGGTTATAGGAACACATACTTAGCACTGTATATGAGTTCCCATTTCTCTGCGGACTCTCCAGTACTAAATATTCTTAATCTTTACCAATCTGATGAGTAGTAGGTCAATTAGGTATTCTTTTATATGAGTAAATAGATAAGAAAGACTGAAAATATTTAATTACACTTTTAGTACCTCTGGGGAGGAATGGAAGTAAAGGAAGATGTTCACAATCTTATTCTTTATGTAACCTGAATATTTTGCAAGAAGATAAATGTGGTAGTATATGATTTTTAAAAATGGGAAACACTTTAAAAATGGCCTATAAATTATGCCTTCGTGTTCCAAAATGTTCTTTGCTAATAAGGTGAAAAAGGGGGAGATCATGTAAACTGTTTACATAAACTGTTTGTTTTCCAGCTTTGTCCCTGTTGCATCAAAAGGAAGTGCCATCAGGAGTCCACCTGCCTATCTCCCAACTCTGACAATTAACTTTTATTCCTGGTGCGGGAGCTGTGTTTGTCCTAGGTGCAGTGTTAAGGTCACAAGTTACGAAATACCAAGAGAGAAAACCTATACTCTTGAATAATTTAACATTGCATAATAATTGATGCTATAAAATCTCTCATAACTTTTTATTATGCAAATGTCAATGTTTGTATCAATTATATGATATAAATTATCTTTTTTTATATATACATATAAAGGTGTGGGTGAAAATTTGACTGATCCATCTGTGATAAAAGCAGAAGAAAAGAGGTAATAAGTTTTAATAATTTCATGAAGATATTTTTATAATTTCAAATTCTACATTTCTATTTGCATAAACTGTCTTTTTTTTTTTTTTTTCTTTTTTCTTTTTTTAACTACCAATTCCACAGATCCTGTGATATGGTTTTTGGCCCAGCAAATCTAGGTGAAGATGCAATAAAAAACTTTAGAGCAAAACATCACTGTAATTCTTGTTGTAGAAAGCTTAAACTTCCAGGTAAACATTTTCTTAGTATAATGTATAAATTGTTAGCACATTTGGTTACTACAATTCTTCATAAAGCTGAGGGCATAAATACACATTATTTAATAAATGGATCTATGTTTTCTTTAATTGCTTTTAAAAATACAAAGTTCATTAATTTAATACATTTATTATGTGTATGCTCGCTGCCAAGAATTGTGCTAGATGTTAACAGTACAATTGTGAACCAGACAAACATGATCCCTGACCTCAGTGGAATTTAGTCAAATCTTAGATACTGACAGGATTAACAGGTAGGACTGTCGTTAATGCCAAACAGAAGAAATAGAACAGGTAAGCAGGTAAGAGGTCAGGGAGTGCTACCTGAGGAACTGACAGATTGCCTAAAACTGAAGGTTAAATAGACTTTAAAGTTAGCCTGGCAAAGACTTGGAGGAGTATTCCCATGAAGCAGGAACAAGAACTTCAGATATATTCTCTCAGGATTGTAATTTCATTTATACATTTGAAAAATTACAAGTTATTGAATCTAAGCTATAGCACAAACCAGTGGTTCTCATTCTTTGGTGTGTATCAGCCTCCCTGTGAAACTTTTTAAAAATTACAGCTTCCTGAGGGGTGCCTGGGTGGCTCATTCGGTTGAGCTGTTAAGCGTCCATCTTCGGCTCAGGTCACAATCTCGCAATTTGTGAATTTGAGCCCTGCGTTGGGCTCTGTGCTGACAGCTTGGAGCCTAGAGCCTGCTTCTGATTCTGTGTCTCCCTCTCTTTCTCTGCCCTTCCACTGCTCATGCGCTCTCTCTCTCTCTCTCTCTCTGAAAAATAAACATTAAAAATTTTTTAAAAAAAGTCTCTGCCTGAGACTTAACCCTTGAGCTGTGTTTTTTAATGTCCCTGTCATTATGACTGATAGATAACTCAGTAGTTAAGAGGTTGGAGTTAGGAGCCAGGTTGCATGGGTCCAGAAAATACCTACATTATAGAGATAGGTTTTTTGTTTTGTTTTGTTTTTTAGAATTAAATGAATTAGTATTTGTGAAGTACCTAGAACAGTGCCAGGCACATAGTAAGCATGTAAATGCTACTTTTTTTTTTTAATGTTTATTTATGAGGAAGACAGAATCAGAAGCAGGCTCCAGGCTCTGAGCTGTCAGCACAGAGCCTGACGCAGAGCTCGAACTCACAAACAGCAAGACCTGAGCCGAAGTCGGACACCCAATGGACTGAGCCACCCAGATGCCCCAATGCCACTGTTTTTAATTGTTGATTGTTAATGTACAGAAAGACCATTAATTTTTGTGTTTGTTTTTTTTCTTTCTTTATTGACCTTGGGTTTTTTCTTTGGTTTGGGTTTTTTTTTTTAATTTTTGTTTATTTTTTTGTTTGGTTTGAGTTTTGTTGTTATTGTTTGGAGGTTTTTTTGTTTTTGTTTTTTGTTGACCTTGTATCCTACAACTAAACTAACGTAATTCTAGGAATTGTTTTTGTTTTGTTTTGTAAACTTACTGGAATTTTCTGTATAGATAGTAGAGACAGTTATATTCCTTTTCAACCTATATGCCTTTTATTTCTTTTTTCTTGACTTTTTGCACTGGCAAGGAATTCTCATACAGTGTTGAATAGTGAAAGGAATAGTGAAAGTAGAATCTGCTTTGTTCCTGATCTTAAAGGGAAAGCCTTCGGTCTTCCACCATTAACATGATGCTAGCTTGTAAGAGTTTTTTAGATGTACTTTATTAGGTTGAGAAAATTTTCTTCACTTCTTGTTTCTTGAAAGTGCTTCTCCTGAATGGGTATTAAATTTTGTCAGATATTTTGTCTGCATGTGTTTATATGGTCATTTGTGTTTTCTTCTTTAATAGGTTAATAGTACATTGTATTGCCTCGATTTTTGAAATGTTGAACCAGTCATGCATTCAGGACAGACTATTTTGTCATGATATATTACCCTTTTTTATGTATTGTTGGACTCATTTTATTCATATGTTGTTGAGGCTTTTTGCATCTGTGTTCATGAAGAATATTGGTCTATGTTTGTATTTTTTTTTTCCTTGTACTATCTTTCTCTTCTTTTGGTATCACCATAATATTAACCTTAAAAATAAGTTAGAAATGTTCACACCTCTTCTTTTTCGAGGAACAAATTATATAGAATCGATACTTTTCTCATTTTAAATGTTTGATAGAATTGTCAAGTAAAACTCTCTCAGTCTGAAGTTCTTTGTCAGATGGTTTTTAAGGAACAGTTTAATATGTTAATTGATGTAGGATTGTTGGGGTCATCCATTTTTTTATTATTTATTTATTTAATGTTTATTCATTTTTGAGAGACAGAGACCACGGGAGGGGCAGAGAGAGAGGGAGACAGAGAATTTGAAGCAGGCTCCAGGCTCTGAGCTGTCAGCACAGAGCCCGATGTGGGGCTCAAACTCACGAATTGCGAGATCATGACCCGAGCCGAAGTCGGACGCTCAACTGATTGAGCCACCCAGGCACCCCCGAAGGGTCATCCATTTTTTAAATTGAGTTTTAGTGAGTTTTGTGTCTTTCAAGGAATTGGTTTGTTTTACTTAAGTTGTCAAATTTATGGGCATAGGGTTATTTATATACTAATTTGTTCAATGTCTGGGATCTCGTGAGTCCTTTCTTATGATAATTTGTTTTTTGTTTCTTGGCCATTCTGGCTAAGGTTTATTAGTTCTTTTGATACTTTGAGAGAACCAGCTTTTCTTTACATTGTTTTACTCTACTTTCTGTTTTCAATTTCATTGATTTATTCTCTTTATTCTGTCTTTCTGCTTGCTTTGGTCATTTGTTCTTTGTTAAAGTAAAAACTTGGATTATTTGGGAATGCAAGCTGGTGCAGCCACTCTGGAAAACAGTATGGAGGTTCCTCAAAAAACTAAAAATAGAACTACCCTAAGACCCAGCAATTGCACTACTAGGCATTTATCCAAGGGATACAGGTGTGCTGTTTCGAAGGGACACATGCACCCCCATGTTTATAGAGCACTATCCACAATAGCCAAAGTATGGAAAGACCCCAAATGTCCATCGATGGATGAATGGATAAAGAAAATGTGGTATATATACATACAATGGAGTATTACTCAGCAATCAAAAAGAATGAAATCTTGCCATTTGCAACTACGTGGATGGAACTGGAGGGTATTATGCTAAGTGAAATTAGACAAAAATCATATGATGTCACTCATATGAGGACTTTAAGAGACAAAACAGATCAACATAAGGGAAGGGAAACAAAAATAATATAAAAACAGGGAGGGGGACAAAACAGAAGAGACTCATAAATATGGAGAACAAACTGAGGGTTACTGGAGGGGTCGTAGGAGGGGGGGATGGGCTAAATGGGTAAGAGGCACTAAGGAATCTACTCCTGAAATCATTGTTGCACTATATGCTAACTAATTTGGATGTAAATTTTAACAAAAAATAAAATAAAAAGAAATAATAATAAGAAATGAACCTGGGGGGGGAAATACTTGGATTATTGATTTGAGGCCTTTTCTAACAAAAAGTTTACTTCTATAAATAAATTTCTTCCTTTCTCTTTCTTTCTTTCTTTCTTTCTTTTCTTCCTTCCTTCCTTCCTTCCTTTCTCTCTCTCTCTCTCTCTCTCTTTCTCTTTCTTCTTTCTTTTTCTTTCTTTCTTTCTTCTTTTTTTTAGCAGGAGCATGCAAACAGGGAAGGGGCAGAGAGAGAGGGAGATATAGAATCCAAATCTGGCTCCAGACTGAGCTGTCAGCACACAGCCCAACATGGAACTCTTAACCGGTGAACCATGAGATCATGACCTGAGCCAAAGTCAGACGCTCAACCGACTGAGCCACCCAGGAGCCCCTTATATATATGTTAATTATATTTGAAGTGGGCTGCTTGCAGACAGCATATAGTTGGGTCATAGGTTTAATTTGTTTTTTTGTGGTTTTTTGTTTTTTTTTTTTTTTACTTAACAATTTCCATTTTTAACTAGTGTTTCAGACCCTTTACATTTTACATAATTATTGATGTGATTAGATACAGATCTTCTGTTGTACTGTTTTTCTGATTAATGCCTTCTTTTTCCACCCCCCCCCCACTCTGTTTTCGTATTGTTTTATCTTTATGTTTATTTTTTTTAGTGGTTGCTCTTAGTTCTTCTTATCAAGAATGTGTATATTTTGCCTTCATTCTCGAAGGCTATTTTTTACTGGATCTAGAATTTTAGGTTGATATTTCTTTCAGGGCATAGAAAATGTTTGCTGTTTTCTGGCCTCTGTTATCTCTGATGAAAATTCCACAGTCATTTGAATTGTTCTTCCCCTATATGTGATGTATCATTATAATCTAGCTTGTTTCAAAATTTGGATTTTCAGCAGTTTGATTATGAGATGTCTAGTTGTAGGTTTTTCTGAGTTTATCTTGGTTCAGGTTTGCTTAGCTTCTTGAATTTGTAAATTTATGATTTTTATCAAATTGAGGAAGTTTTTAGCTGTTCTTCAAATATTTGTTCTGCATCAATCCCTTTTCATCTCTTTTTGAGGCTCACATAATAAGAATATTAGACATTTTTGGGCACCTGGGTGGCTCAGTCGGTTGAGCAACTGGCTTTGGCTCAGGTCATGATCTCACGGTTTGTAAGTTGGAGCCCCACGTCGGGCTCTGTGCTGACAGCTCAGAGCCTGGAGCCTTCTTCTGATTCTGTGTCTCCCTCTCTCTCTGCCCCTCCCCCACTCATGCTCTGTCTCTCTCTGTCTCAGAAATAAATAAACATTAAAAAAAAAGAATATTAGACATGTTTATATTGTTTCTCAGGGACTTGAGTCTCTGGTTATTTCCTTAAAAATTATTTTTTGTCTGTTGTTTAGATTGAATAATTTCTATTGCTCTGTCAAGTTCACAGACTTTTCTCTTACTCTTCATTTCTTCATTCTGCTTTTAAGCCCGCACACTGGATTTGTTGTTTCAGTTATGTTTTTCAGTCCTATAAACTTCCTTTTGGTTCTTTTATACTGATTATTTCTCTGCTGAAAACTTGTTTTTTTCATTCATCTCAAGTTTGTTTGCACTACTTCATGGAATATGGTCGTAATAGCTGGTTTAAAGTCTTGTATCATTCCATCAGAATAATCTTAAGGTTGGCATCACTTGTCTTTTTCTTTGAGATGTTTCTAGTTCTTTGTATCTGGTAATTTTAGAATGTGTCCTAGATATTTTGACGAGGAGATTCTCATTCTTACTAAAAATCCTCTAGAGAATGTTGATTTTTGTTTATTTGTGTTAGTAGACAGCTCATTTAAGCTCAATTTACAAGTCCTAGTCTACCTTTTATAGCTGTGATTCCAATGTCAGTTTAGTTTTCAAAGCTTTTGCAGTATTACTTAGGTCAGCCTCACTGTGTCAAACATGGTCAAGTCTGGAAACTGAGTGGAGGTCAGCACATAGTTTAGTCCTCAAAGCCCATCCTATGCTGTCTTTTCACATATTTGCCACTCAAAGGTGAACTTGGGATTTCATACACAAATTTAGGGTATCCCTCTCTCCATTTTCCTCCTTTCCATGATTCCATATTTTGTGATTTTCAAGGCCTTTTTTTTTTTTTTTTTTTTTTTTTTGGTTAGAGCGGGACAGGGGTGGGGGGTACAGGGGATGGATAAGGTACTTTGCCTGGAAAGTCAGGATTGTGGCTTCCCTATGCTGTCACACATTTCCTTCAACTGAGTCCATTTCTGATGCTAAATGGTAAGGAAAAAAGAGGGAAAAAATTTTTTTTGGCTCTTAAAGATACCTATTTTTAGTTCTTGTAGTCCCAGAAAAAGGTTTTCTCTTGGAATTGTAGGTGCTTGCCCAGGTGCCACCACCTCAAAAGTGCCTCTTCATGACTGGGACTTGTAGGTAAGGGCCAGAGGAGCAAAAAGAGGGCATTCCCCTCAACATTCTCCATCCCACAGAGTCCCCCTTCCTGATCTTCTGGTCAGAAAGTCTTAGAGCTTTTTCTCTCCATGCTCACTATCCATTTCTGAGATCAAGCCAGCTATCTGTAAGTCTAAACTTGAAAAATAAGAGAGGGGGGAAAAAAACCCAGGAAACTCACCACCAATCTAGCCTAGGCCATTCTTCAGGTTTTCATCCCCTTCCTCAATATGTCTGCTCTTAACTTTTCAGGAGCCTGAGATAGTGACTTTATGCTTATGTGAAGGGTTTTTACTTCTAATCAGTGGGAGAGATAGAGTTGAATATCCTTAGTCCATTTTAGCCAGAACTAGAACATAACAGTGGTGAATTTATTAATAGGTAGCCCAGATATAATGTTTATTTGGTTTTGGATCTAATAATGTTTCAAGTAGTATATCTATTTTTTAAATTAATTTTTAAATTACTAATGTAGTCAGGATTTCGTAGCTTGGAAGAGACCTTAAAAACATTCCAACCCGGGGCGCCTGGGTGGCTCAGTCGGTTAAGCGTCCGACTTCAGCTCAGGTCACGATCTCGCGGTCCGTGAGTTCGAGCCCCGTGTCTGGGCTCTGGGCTGATGGCTCAGAGCCTGGAGCCTACTTCCGATTCTGTGTCTCCCTCTCTCTCTGACCCTCCCCCGTTCATGCTCTGTCTCTCTCTGTCTCAAAAATAAAACGTTAAAAGAAAAAAATTTAAAAATTAAAAAAAAAAAAACATTCCAACCCAAATCTGTCATTTTCCAGAACATTTTAGAAGTCAGATAATTTGTCCATGGTTATACCTCTCTCCATTGTTCTTGGTGTACAATACAACTACAAATTAATTTGCATTCCCTAAGGCCACACTGGCACAGTCTTTTAAATTTAAAATTTATCAAAATGTACTCATACAATAGCAAATATGTATTTGGATCGTTGAATATAGGCTATCACTCAAAATGAACAGTTCATATTCTCAGCTGAGAGTTCATATTCTGAGCTCTATTTTATATGGAGATAAAAGCATAAGGATATGTGCATGACTGTGGTTAGTTTTAAGTTAAACTTGGTATTACTGCATTGTTTTCCAATTCTGCAACTATTGTCTATAATTCCCAAAATGATTTCATCCTATCCGATAGCTATAAGTGTAATCTGCATACTGATAGTACCATGTTTAACTGAATGAAGACTTACTGTCTTTCCTGAGCTCCTGTTTCTATATTCAGTTTCTTGCATCTCTACTGGGTTACCCTAAAGTATCTTTATAGGTAGTATATCCATTCCACAACTCTTGACTCTCATTTCCCACCCATCATTTCCAGCTCAGCTTTACCCTGAGTAAACCAGTGTTTACTCAGTTGCTTAGACCAAAACCTAAAAGTTAATTGTTTTTTTTCTCTCACCTTGCATTCCCAGTCTTTTGAACTCTGTCTGCTCTGCTCTGAAATCTTCCTAGAATTTATCCATTTCTCTTAATCTTTGTTGCCACCACTTCTTCCATGTGTTCTTGCCAAATGCCCCTAACAAGACTTCACATGACAGTCAGAATAGACACTTAAATTTGATTATGTTCCTTCCTTAATATTGCTTAATACCTTCCAACAGATTTTCTTTTTAAAAATTTTTTTTTAATGTTTATTTATTTTTGACAGAGAGAGACAGAGCATGAGCAGGGGAGGGGCAGAGAGAGAGGGAGACACAGCATCTGAAGCAGGCTCCAGGCTCTGAGCTGTCAGCACAGAGCCCGACGCAGGGCTCGAACTCACAGACGGCGAGATCATGACCTGAGCCAAAGTCGGATGCTCAACCGACTGAGCCACCCAGTCGCCCCCAGATTTTCATTGTAATCTGTACTCCTTACCATAGCTTGCATCCCATAAATCAGGGGTCAACAAACTTTGCTGTAAAAGACAAGGTAGTAAATATTTTAGGCTTTGTGGACCATATGGCCTATGTCTCAGCTACCTGGCTGTACGATGGTAGTGCGGAAATAGCCACAGAACATCTGTAAACAAATGAGCATAGCTGTATTCCAGTAAAACCATTTACAAAAACAGGCAGCAAGTGAGATTTGGCTCACTGGCTATATTTTGATAACCCTTGGTCTTTAACTGTTGCTTGACCCCATTTGCTACTAGTCTTCCCCTCATTCACTACGTACAAGCCATGCTGTCTTCTTGCCATTCTTCAAAAATGCCAAGTTCATTTCCTTTTTACGGTCTGCAGTTAAACTTCCCTCTGCTCAGAGCTTTGATAGGTCATTTCTCAATATTGAGGTCTTTACTCAAATATTACCTCCTGTGCCTCTTCAGCCCAGCCTTGTCTAATAAAAGAATCAGCTTATACTATCTCTTGTCTGGCTCTCACCAGACTGTTTGCTTCAAAGCATTTGTTACTAATAATAATTCTGTTATTTTTCTATTTATTTTTCTTCATCTACAAGAATATAAGTTCCATGAGAGCAGGAACCATATCTGTCTGCCTTGCTTATTGCTGTGTTGCCACTCTTACATGAGTTATTGACTCTTGCTCAGAGCAGAATACTTATATGTTGAATGAATGAATGATTTCATTTTTATGTGTATATATTTTGTGACTTTTTAATTAAAAACTACCTCCTAGAAAATAGATGTGGCACATTTAGAGGAAAATTGATTTAGAAAATGTTCTTAACTTTTCATTTCTAAGAAATACTGACTTTTTTCTTCTTTTTTTGTTGGGGGTGTGAATATAGATCTGAAGAGGAATGACTATACACCTGATAAAATTATATTTCCTCAGGATGAACCTTCAGATTTGACTCTTCAGCCTGGAAATTCCACCAAAGAATCAGAATCAACTAATTCTATTCGTCTGATGTTATAATATTACTGAATCATTGTGGTTTTTTTTGCCTACACCTCACAAAAATGTTACCTTGTCATTTTTCCTTCAGGAGGAAATTGTTTGGTAATAGAGAAAAATGTGTGCAAATGAATATGCTGATTATGGCACTGTTAAAAGGTCGGTATTCTTTTGACCTGATTAAACTAGTCAGTCAGGAGCTCCCTATAGGATACAGCTGGCAGCTGTTAAATTTTAAAGGTAAAGGAAAATTAGTATTTATAACTTTTTAAAGGGCTCTTTTAGCAGAAGATTTCATTTGACTTTGTTCTGATGAGGGTGACACCCTCTCTCATGTGGTGCAATACCATTAACCAAAGTTAAGTGTCAGTGTAGATTTTATTGGCAGCTGGTTTCCTGCCATTCAGCTAGTGAAATGAAGAAATCACCCAGCCTTTTGGTTAAATGGCAGACGTCTTCCTCAGTATGTTTTAGTGTGTTGAGTGATGATGTCACTAGTCCCCAACTAGATGCTTGTTGGCCATGGAAAAGGAGATGATTTGTTATTCTAGATCCATAGGGATACAAGAAGCCTGAGCTGAAAACTATTTTCAAAGAGGGACTTTATGAATCAGGATTAGGCTCCATATTTAAAGATGGAGCCAATTTTTTTTTTGTTAAATAGAACCCAAATTGTGCAAAAGTATTAGTGTTATTTTTTTTTTAACATTGTTTTTTCAAGTCATTGTTAAGTAGAAGAAAGCCATGGTAGACTGGTCTAACCTAAATATATCAGAGGAGAAACTTAACTCGTTGTTCAAGAGAAGTTACCTTGTAAAAAAAGTTTAAGTGCTTTTTTCCTATCTGTAACTGTAGTGACAACCTGGAAGCTACACACTTCTCCAAAGATCTTATTGACAGTACACCAAATCAGAATGTAAACGTAAATTCTTGCTTCTATTTAAAATTGTGTAGGAACACCTGAACATGAGTATTGTTTGTGGTACTTATTTAAGAAATTGAGTTGGATTATCATTATGTGATGTCGGGAGATTGCAATGTAACTTTATGCCAATAAAATGTACTTTAACTGCCCCAGATACTGTTGAATACTCAACAACAAGAAAAGCTTTCATCTGACTAAAGTTTTACGCTTTGATTTTTTCTCTTTGTTTCCTAGGTACTAATTTTAATTTTTATTTAGGAAGGAGCAGTGTAAATCTTACTTGTATTCAGTAGTGTATCTCATAGATACAGACAAGGCAAGAAGAGATGAGCTGTTTAAATAGTGTTTAATATTAATGGGGGGGGAGGGGAAGAAAGAAAAAGTGTATTAAAGATATTATACTATATACATTTTGTATATCATTAAATCTTTAAAAGAAATTAAATAAATTTATTCTTGTTTACAGATGTTTACTGAGTTCAATCATTCTGAAAAATTATCCATGTTTTCAGAGTGTTTTTTTAATTACAGAGTATCAGCTTTTTTAAATGAACCATTTTGTACGCCTTTCATCTTCTGTCCTGTGTATTGTTTAATGTGGTCTTGGTTTCCTCCTCTCTCTCTCTCTCTCTCTCTCTCTCTCTTTTCAATCTGTTTCTTGTTATGTCAGAAAATGGAGATATGGGTTATCTTTTGAAATTTAGTTTTACGTTGATTATTTTCATAAGATGTTAATAGTAACCAGTGTTTATGTAGCACATAATATGTGCCAGGCATTACTCTAACTGCTTTATATTAAAGTACTTACACCCATTTAATCCTTAAAACAATCTTATGAAATATAGGTTATTATCTTGTTTTACCAATTAGAAAATAAAAGCATTAGATAAAGTAACTTTCCTAAGATTCTTATAATTAGAATGTAGCAGCAGCACTAGGATTCAAACCCGGGAAACTGGCTTTTGAGTATGCTCTTGAGCCCTGTGTTATGTTGACTTTTAAGCATAGTGATGATTGATTTCTGTACCAGTTCCTGGTTGCTTTTCCAAACTAAATCTATCCGATAACCTTTTTTTGTTGTTAATTCTGGAAAGTAACAGTTTACCCGAAGACCACATTTCTCATTCCAAAGAAGTATGATCTTTCCTTAGATTACTGAATTTCGTCATTATTACTCTGGTCTGAAAGTGTCATTTGCATAATCTCTTTAGCATTTTCTTCTCAGTGTCATTCTGCTGAGAACAGAGCTCATCTCTTTGCCAAATTACTTTTTTTTTTTAGAGAGAGAGAGTGCAAATGAGCAGGGGAGGGGCAGACGGAGAGGGAGCAGAGTCCATCACGAGGCCGGATCTCAGGACTGTGATCATGACCTGAGCTGAAATCAAGAGTCAGGAGTCGGATGCTTAACCAACTGAGCCACCCAGGTGTCCCCCAAATTACTTCCTAAAACGTCTTACATAGATGTTCTCTGATAATTTGCCTTCATCTATCTGGGGATCTATGAGCCTTCATTACTTTTAAAGTAATGCATGTTCATTGTATTGTAAATATTTTAAAATGTAAAGAAAAATATAAAAATTACCCTTGTTTCCCAGCCTTAAATTGGGCTGTTTTATAGATATATACCCCATTAGATTGTACATTTCACAGAGGAAAGGACCTTTAGGATTTTTCACTACTATATCACCCAGCACCTTGCATAGTTCATAATTTGTGATACGTATACTGAAAAAAAACAAAACATGAATTTTTAAATGTTTTTCTACAATACCAAACTTTCTCTTGAGGAAGATAGATCACAGTGATATATATAGTCTTATGTGTTTAAGCAGACAATCAAAGCAAGTGTACCCAATAAATAGTCATTTATCACTCAGAGATCAAGTAGTTATTTGCAGAAAAGGATGAATCCATGTGTGGGCATTTTTATGATCCTTCTGCTCTCATTGTTTCCCAGCTAGATTTCACAAAGGTACCTGTATTTGGGGAACCTGGATCCTCAGATCAGTCACAACTGGCGCTTAATTAATTGTTCAGTAATTATGTACTGGAGTGAAACCTCCCAACCAATGTGAGGCTCTCAAAACTTGGTCTGTTACCAACCGCGAGCTGTCTTATTTATTTTTGTGTTTCCCTTAGTGCCTTGTTGGAGTTTGTAGTATAGAATATAGGTGCTCAATAAGTATGTGTACCACAGAATATTTCTAGTATTAGACAATCTGTGAGCCTTTTAGGGAAAATCCCAAGCTATGGTTTTGAACCTCTGGAATATATTTTTCTTCTGCACTCTGGAAATTCCTCAAAGTAGAATTTCTAACTGGATTCCATGATTCTGCCTTAGTGGTAACGAACAGAGAGCAGGGAGGGAGAGGACATGGTTATTCAGAAAAGCTACACGCTCCACAGTAACCGTGCTTGCTTTCGTGTGCTGCCCTACCCTACATTTAGCTCCCTGGTGTCCCCCCCCCCCCCCTTGGGATTTCTTTTTTTGAAAAACTTTTTTAATGTTTATTTTAGAGAGAGAGAGACAGAGTGAGTGGGGGAGGGCAGAGAGAGGCAGACAGTCCAAAGCAGGCTGCAGGCTCAGCTGGCAGCACAGAGCCGGACGTGGGGCTCGAACTCACAAGCTATGAGATCATAGAACCGTAGTCAGACGCTCAACCAACTGAGCCACCAGGTGCCCCTTTTCCTTGGAATTTCTGTGCAATCTGCATCCATGGAACTTTTCTTTCATTTTAATTATAAATGTCTTGGTATGTTTCTAAAGTGAGAACTGATATCTTCACACCTCAAAAATTAAGTTTCTCAATTTCAGAAAATGTTCTCCAAAAAAATTTTTTTACGGTTTGGTTGAGTCAGGACCCAGGTAAGATTTATTTATATATTGCAGTTGTTTGATTTATCTTTACAACTGCAGTGTATAAGTAATTTAATCTTTATTTGTCTTTAAAGTCTCTTGATATATATAGGCTTCAACCACTCCCCACCACCACCACCAACCAATTCAT
The DNA here is from genome assembly GCF_046562875.1 of Panthera onca. NCBI lineage: Eukaryota > Metazoa > Chordata > Mammalia > Carnivora > Felidae > Panthera > Panthera onca. The sequence continues at coordinate 53,379,584 of NC_138344.1, forward strand.
TTCTTTTTCAATTTATTTATTTTGAGAGGGAGAGAAGGAGTTTGTGTGTACTAGCAGGGGAGGGGCAGAGGGGGGAGGAGAGAGAATCCCAAAGCAGGCCCTACACTGTCAGCACAGAGGGCCCCCCCCCCCCCCCCCTGTGGGGCTGAAACTCAAGAACTGCGAGATCATGTTTCAGGTGAACTGAAACTAAGAGTTGGTTGCCCAACCAACTGAGCCACCCAGGCACCCCCAATTCATTTTTCGAAGAATCTGATCATTTGTTCTAAAAAGTATTCCAGGAGTACCTGGGTGGCTCTAGTCCATTAAGTGTCTGACTTCAGCTCAGGTCATGATTTCACAGTTTGTGAGTTTGAGCCCCACCTTGGGCTCTGTGCTCACAGCTGGGAGCCTGGAGCTGCTTCAGATTCTATGCCTCCCTTTCTCTCTGCTCCTCCCCCACTTGCACTGTCCCTCTCAAAAATAAATCTTAAAAAAAATGTTTCTCACATTCAAGATTTTGCTAATTATTTCCCTTAGGTGCCATTTTACGTGTTTCTCTCTTGAATATGCCTTAAATGGTTAGTTAAAGGCTTGGTCAGAGTCTAGGTGTTTGATGAGAATGAGTCTTTGGTGGTGGTGTCTAGTTCCATGAGGGGACACAGTTCTGGTTGTCTTTTTGACGGTCGTTACCTGGATCTATTGATGAGGTCAGTGGTTCTGGAAATGGACCACAGACACTGAATGTACATAGGGCTTTCAGGGGCCCCACAAGGTCAAATAATACTATATATTCTATAATCCTAAGATAATACTTGCCTTTTTCTCTGTGTTGAAAGTTTTACTGATGAGGCAAAATGATTGATGGGTCTTAGCACAAGTTGAAGCTGTAGCACCAAACTGTACATGGTGGTCCTGTCCTTCAGTCTAACACCACAGTTAAAAAAAAAGAATATTTCATTTAAATGTCTTTGCTGAAGTCATAAGTTAATTTTTACTTAATCTTGACCCTTCAATACATGTCCTTAATATCAGTAGGCAAAATGAGAAACACATAAAACTTTTGCTACAGAATGAAGTGCAATGGTCGTTCGAAGAAAAAACACTTAAGTGAAAATGAACTAGGCACTTTTTCACTGCGCATCATTTCTACTTTGAAAGAGTGACTGGCAGGCAAACCAGGGGTATTTAGACTTGAGGATTTGGCCAAAGAATAATAGTACTTGTTAATGCGAAAATTTGAGTTTTCAAGAGAAAATTGGAATTTGGGTAAAACTTGCCTATTAACACCAGTAACATGACAGCTTCCCAATACTTTCCTAATGAAATCAGTGTTGACTTAACAATGGTTACTTTTGATAGTGTGTAATGAAATATGTCCACATTTGGAAATCTTCACAACAAATATTTTCCAGATGATCTAAAGATCCAACAGAGTATGAAAAGTTTATAAGATTTCAGATTCTATACTGCAGTTGACCTTTAGGAAACTACCACTTGTCCGATTTTAGTGTTGTCTTAAATAAGAATCCACAATTACCTAAAAAGGCTATTAAAATACTCTTCCCCATAGAGAGCTACAGTAATCAAGACCATGTGTTACAACATATAAATAATATATGGTAAATTGATTCTTGACAAGGGTGTCAAAACAACTCAAAGGGGAAAGAATTTTCAATAAACTGTGCAGGGACAACTAGATATCTACATGCAAAAGAATGAAGTTGAGCCTCTGCCTCACACCATATACAAACGTTATTTCAAAATGGATCACAAACTTGAATGTAAGTGCCAACTCATAAAACTTAGAAGAAAATGTAGGGGTAAATCTTTGTGACCTTGGAGTAAGCCATTGTTTCTTAGATATGACACCAATAGCAAAAGCAACCAAAGAAAAAAAGTAAAATTGAACTTCATCAAAATTAAAAATTTTGTGCTTTAAAGTACACTATCAACAAGGAAAAGACAACTCGGTGGGAGAAAATTTTTGCAAGTAATCTATCTGATAAAGGACTTGTATAAAGAACTTACAATTCAATAATAAAAAGACATCCCAATTTAAAACTGGGCAAAGGAGGGGCGCCTGGGTGGCTCAGTCGGTTGAGCGTCCGACTTCAGCTCAGGTCATGATCTCACAGTCTGTGGGTTCGAGCCCGCGTCGGGCTCTGTGCTGACGGCCTGGAGCCTGCTTCGGATTCTGTGTCTCAGGCTCTTTCTGCCCCTCCCCCACTTGTGCTCTGTCTCTCTGTGTCTCTCAAAAATAAATAAAAATTTAAAAATTAAAAAAATAAAATAAAATAAAACTGGGCAAAGGATTGAGTAGACATTTCTCCAAAGACATAGGAGTGGTCAATAAACACATGAAAAAAGTCTTTATTAGCCGTCAGGGAAATTCGAATCAAAACTACAATGGAATGAATGCCACTTCACTCCCACGAGGATAGCTAGAATCAAAAAGATGACAGCAGGTGTTGAGAAGGAGCAGGTGGAGAAATTGGAATGCCCATATATTGCTGGTGGGGATTTAAGTTGTATTGACACTTTGCAAAGAAAACAGTGGAAGCTTCTCAAAAGGTTAATTAGAGTTACCATATGACAGCAGTTTTACACCTGAGTATATGTCCAAGAAAATGAAAATATGTCTACACAAAACCTTATACATGAATGTTCATATCAGCATTATTGATAGTAGCTAAAAAATGAAAATAACCCAAGTGTACAACATGTGAGCAGTAAGTAAAATAGTGATAAATCCATATGATAGAATATTATCTGGCAATAAAAATGAGGTACTGGTAAGTCCTACATCTATGGGTCTCCCAATTCTGTAGCTGCTGTGTATGCAATGCAAAATGGAACTGGATAGACTTGGACTTCCGTTCTTGCTCTGTCCCTTATTCCATGAGTGACCAGCTACTTGAGCAAACCTCTTTGATAATATCGATCTCAGATTGTTGTGAAGGTGCAGTACTCAGCACATAAATGTACTCAAATAATAGGTTTCTTCATGTTGCCTTTTTAACCTTGGGAATTCCAATGAAGAAAGGAGGACATGGCAGAGAATACAGAAAGTTCTGAGAGTGATTTTTTCTTTACAAAGAACTTATCTTGTAGCTTCTTCTGTTAAAGTATGAGCACATGCTTATGAGATATGTAGATGTGTATAATTTGCACCAAAGTGCTTAAGTATGCTCCTTTTTCATCTCTTGAAGGCACTTTTAGGATTCACTTTGAGAATGAAATTAGAACAAAGGATGTAAAAAGTAGCCGTGAGCACAAATGTAAAGCTAAAACATCAAGATAATTCAAATAAAGTAACTTTACAAGTGCTCAATCATAACACGTGTAAGAAAGTTAAAACAATGCAAGATATGTGGGAAGAGTTGAAAGCAGAATAAATCCAAATGATCAACATATTGTAAGCTGTATGAAGGTAAAGAATTGTATTTTATTCACTACTAAACGTCTAGCTCAGTGACTGACACGGAGCTGATGCACAATAGATATTTTCTGGACTAATGAATGAGCTATAACAACTATTTAATAGGAGTTCCAGAAAGCAAGACCTAGAAAGGAAAAAAATAGAAGTACCTACTTCAGGCCACAGTTTGATAACTCTGCAAATAAGTAGCTAATAATAATAATAATAATAATAATATGTTTATAAAGGAAAAAAATCAGATTGACAAAAGAATTTTCATCTGTCATATAGTATCCAAGAGGCAGTAAAACAATATTGTTAGGAGAAAGGGAGGACATTGAGCCCAGCCATGTGATGGCATTCTCAGAAATTTCACCACTTTCTTGGAAAATGTTAATCAAGGATTTACTCAATCAAAAAGAAAGAATCTAAATGGGAAGACATGAGATAAAAGATATAGAGAAAAGCAAATGTTCATAAAATGTACAAATTCAAATGCTTGCTGGAAAATATTTATACATGATATAAAATTTTAAAGTAAACTAGAATAAAACATTTTTAAATATTAAAAGAAGATTCAGGGGAAGATGGTAGTTAAGCACACTAAAGATCTCATCCAGTTGGGTAAAGTTACAGATACTAGTTGATCAAAAAGTAATTTTAAGCATGAGTAACCCTTGCTATCCTGACTCAGTATGTGATCTCAAGGAACCAAATAAAATTTCACACAGAGTTATGACAAGCCATCCAGATCTTAAAAACCAAATAGGTTAAGGGGCACCGGGATAGCTCAGTTGGTTAGGTGTCTGACTCTTGATTTCGGCTCAAGTTGTGATCTCAGTTTGTGAGTTCCAGCCTCATGTTGGGCTCTGAACTGACAACGCGGAGCCTGCTTGGAATTCTCTTTCTCTCCCTCTCTCTCCCCCTTCCCCAGGATAAATAAACATTTAAAAAACGTATGTTGGGATAATAATGGTATCCCTTGCTATTCCAACTTTAGACCCAGATAGATTAAGATAACAAGGGCTCCTTGAGTATTTGTTGAAATATTTAAAGGAAACAATCCAAGAATATAAAAACAATGTGCAATCTCTTGACAATTAGAAAGAAAAAGAAGAGTCTGAGGGGAAGGGAAGTTTTAAAAACGTAATCCATCAAAGAAGGAAGCAGGCAATAACAGAGCCAGATCCCTTTTTTTCCTTCTTTTATCCATTCACAATTTAGTTTAGAAGCCATTAGTTGAGATCAATTTAGGTAGGCCTTGTGTGAGGTGTCAGAAAAGCAGGGTGAGGATGAGGTATGTGTGGTGTATGTGGTTGGGAGGGTAGCAGCAACAGATGAGTTACATGTAGAGGAGTTGATCACATAAGGAAACACTGAAGACGATAGGGTTGTGACACCTCAATAGCATGAGTACATCTAGCTTCTGCATCTCTATTCTAAATACTATTCTCTAAAAGGAACCAGGGCTCTTCGTGAAATGACTAACTCTAGGACTGGGGCAGGTTAAGTCTGGAAGATCTCACTTGCCAAAAGTAAGGAAGTGTTCAAAGAATGATGGGGACCCGTCAAACAGGTACAGAAAACATCTTGAAGAGCCCTCTGCTGGCTAATCTTGAGGCACTTTGTATATCAAAAATAAATAATGGTAACATTATAATCCATCGAATAAAGTAGGAATTCATGAGTCCACACTGGTTAAAAGAATAAACAGGGAAAAGAAAAAGCTTCTCTTTAGAGCAGGGTAGCAATTGATGAATGCAGTTGGAATAATGGCATTAGAAAACGACCATTTGGCAACCACCATAGTTATAATTAATCTAGCCAAGCAACATCAATTAATGTTAAAACTAGTTTGTGAAAGTTTGATAAGGAATGGATCATTTACATTGTCTCAAAGTTCTCTCTACAAAATACTGATTACAAAAGGGAAAAGTAACTACAGTAGACAAACTTGGCAGACCTCACTTTTTGTGAGTGATTACAGCTAATATCACAAGTATTGAGACAAATAAAAAATGCGTAGCACCTAGTACAATGCAGTAAAAAGAGCACAGCATTACTTCTGTGATATTAGAAATGCGTAGTATGAATCTTAGGAAATATCTCAAACTGAGGGATATTCTTCAAAATCACTAGCCAGAAATTTTGAAAAGTATCAAGTTCTTGAAAGTCAAGGAGATGCATAAGAACTATTATAGGATGAAGGACCTAAAGAGACATGACAACAAAATGCAACATGTGATTCCAGCTAAGCCATGTCTGGACTCCAACTTCCAGAAAATAAGATAATAAAATGTGTGTTGTTTTAAACCACTAAGTTTGTGATAACTTGTTACACAGCACAGAACACTAACATAAAACTCCTTTTATTCATGAGCATAGATACAAAAGTCTTGAACAAAAGATTAACAAATAGAATCCAGCAATTTGTGAAAATACTACACCACTAACAAGGTAAGTTTATCTGAGGAACAGAAGATTGGTTTAATATGTGACCATCATAGCAGACTACAAGAAGAAAACTCTCATGATTGCCTCAAAAGATACAGAAGAACCTGATCACTCTCAATGTCTGTCATGATGACAATTCTCCAAAAAACCTATGCCTTTAGCAAACATCATACATAATGGTGAATTATTCAGAGCTTTCCTTCTTAGTTCAGGAGTGAGCTAAGGATGCCTACTATCCCCACTTCTATTCAGCATTTTACTGGAGGTGCTAATTAGTTCACAAGGTAGGAAATAAAAAGTATTAGGATTGAGAAGGAAAACGTAAGACTTATTTTTGGCAGATGACTTGAATGTTTACAGAAAATCCAAAGAACCTATATAAAAATTATAGACTGAGTTTAGGAAGGTCCTTGGATATAATATCAACATATGAATATGTGTTGTGTTTTTACCTATAAGCATCAATCATAAAATGAAATTTTAACAAGACTCCACTGATGGGGAGAAACTGAAGTATTTGGGAGAAGTACACTGACCAAAGGAGCAGAGTGAGAGGATTCAAGTCCTGCGGAATCACCACTCAGGTGACTTCATGAACCCCTTTTAAATAGACCACAAATATAAAATAGCCATAAAATGCAACATCTCTCATTGCCAAGATCTCTTATATATACAGACATTGAAGAACAATCATTCTTTTTTTTTTTTTTTAATGTTTATGTACTTGAGAGACAGCACGAGTGGGGGTGGGGCAGAGAGAGAGAGAGAGAGGGAGAGAAAGAGGGAGAGAGAATGAATCCCAAGTAGACTTCGTGCTGTCAGCACAGAGCCCGACGCGGGGCTCAATCCCATGAACCATGAGCTCATGACCTGGGCTGAAAGCAAGAGTCTGACACTTAACCGACTGAACCATGCAGGAGCCCCTCCAGTTTATTTTTAATCTGTTATGGTTCTTAGCCTTCTTTATCTTTCCTGAAATTTACATTTTTGAAAAGTTGTTATTTTATCACTTCATTCCTTTTACTTAATGCAGAATTGAGAAAAGACAAACTGGATTGGCCCTAAGGCTCTTTCTTCACCATTCTTCACAGATTCTGAGTTAGCTCAGAAAAAGAACAAACTGGTACCAACTTTGGAGCTCCAGAGGGTCCCCTTTCTAGCAAGACCACTTCCCTACCCAGGTTGCATGGTTGCACCTACTCTCTGACCTCTCTTCATCCAGATAGAGCATAGTTGGGGGTGGGTCCCTCTTTACTGAAGGCTTTCTTTCTTTTTTTTTTTTTTTAACGTTTATTTATTTTTGAGACAGAGAGAGACAGAGCATGAACGGGGGAGGGTCAGAGAGAGAGAGGGAGACATAGAATCCGAAACAGGCTGCAGGTTCTGAGCTGTCAGCACAGAGCCCGACGCGGGGCTTGAACTCACAAACCGAGGGATCATGACCTGAGCCAAAGTTGGATGCTTAACCGACTGAGCCACCCAGGTGCCCCTACTGAAGGGTTTCTTAAGAATGGTTCTGTATGAAGACAATGGGTTGAGAGCTTGGAAGATTGTGAGCTTTGCTGCCCCTCAGTTTATAAATCCTTCTGTGATGAACACTTTATATTTGCCCTGGGTGGTCTTAGTGGGGTGTATATGTATGTCTGCACCCTCTTTGGACTGTAGTTGGTGACCACAAAAAGAAAGACTCCAGTCTATCCCAATGCTATCCATTTTTAGAAGCAGCAAAGTCCAACTGCCTCCCTTCCCAGGGTGAGAAATATTCTCTTGGGATCTAGGAGTGATGTGATCCCTGGGAATGGGGGTGGGCACCAAAAGGAGGCAGAGTTGCCATAATGGACTATATGGAGGTAAATCTTCTGTGTATGTATATAAGATAGATCATATATATATATCTTATATATGATCTAGCTTAGATAGATCTATCTTAGATCATATATATATCTTATATATATCTATCTTAGATAGATCTATATATGATCTATCTTATATATATGATCTATCTTATATATATGTAAGATATATATTACATACACACACACGAGATAATATATAAGGTATATAAGGTATATATTACACACACACACATCTTCTGTGTATGTGTATAAGATAGATCATACATATATATAATATATGTGTGTATGTATATTATATATATGTATGATCTATCTTATACATATATATGATGTATCTTATATATATTACACACACACACACACACACACACACAAGAGATAATATATAAGATATATATTACACACACACACACAAAAGAGAAACTGAGTGATGGGGGAATAGAGCTTATATGTTCAGTTCATTCTCTGAAATCTAATGTTTTTAAAGTTTTTAAGCAGCTGAGTAACAGTATCTCATGGCAACATGCTAGAATCCTGAGGGTGAATGGAAATGATTATGATGTATGGAAAATGTAAGTTGGAATGTACCTGAAGTACAGATAAAAATCAGTTTGCATCTACTGAAAAGGGAGGGAAACATACAAATTATTTATTACAAACAAAAAGAGCTAAAGTAACAGGCTCAGAGAAATGAAGTTAAAAGGATTAGATGTAGTCCCTGAATGGAAGTGAAAGTCCAACGTAGATGCACTAAAATGGCTTCAGAGCGGCCCTGCCCTGCAGATGACTTCAGTATCTACTATGTCCTGTGAGCCACTACCTACGATAGCTTTCTCGCTAAGTTCATTTGGGGGGTGGGGCATGTCAAAGGAGTCGGGGATACATGCCACCTTTGGAAGAGTTCCCCAGGTTTGACCCAGTGGAGGGCCAACAAAAGGAAGGGAAGATGTTGTTTAATATCTAGGCAATAGATATTCCTAAAGAGGGGCCGTCCAGGGCCTCCGATGACCCCAGTCAATAAACATGAAATGAACATCATGTAATAGTGAACACTTTTCTAACTGGAAGAATTGTAAATGGAGGTACTGAGGTGAGGTAACTGTCTCATGAAGACCCAATTTTAGATACTGTACACGGGAAGAAAAATCATAAAGGACAAAGATGCTGGGCTGCCGTGAGCAATAGTCAAATTACAAAAGGAAGCTTGTGTGGAGAGAGGAGGACTCCCTGGGAACCTGTTCTCTCCTCTGTGCTGGGCTGTCTGTGCACATGAATTCTCGAATTCTATACACTTACTGTTAGGAACAGCCTACATCAGTCACTTATTCAAAAATATTTTTAGGTTGCCATTTATTAACTATGCAATCTGTGCCATGTGCCTCACATCATTTAATCTAATCCTCCCAACAACCCTACATGGTAGCATTGATCCTATTTTATAGAGGAAACACAGATATAAGTGTCCCACATCGTGTAACTAGAGACTGGCAGAGTCAGGACTTAAACTAAGATCTGTTCTTTACAAAGCCTATGCTCTTTCTCTCTCTGTGTATATGTGTGTTTATATGAATACATACACACACGTACATATTATACACACATATATGTGCTCTTAATGTTGATATCCTTAGTATGTGTATATGCTCTCAATATGTACATATGCCATATATATGTATGTTTACACATACACTCTCTTAATATATGATATATAAATCCAAATAACTCAGGTAGGTAGGTAGGTAGGTAGATAGGTATTCCTTCTCTCCACATACCACTGCACATACTTATATCATAGGCAAATGACTAAAACACTTAAATGTGATATCTCCTCTGTAAAACAGGATTTAAAAACAGGGCACACCTGGGGGCGCCTGGGTGGCTCGGTTGAGCGTCTGACCTCGGCTCAGGTCATGATCTCATGGCTGGTGAGTTTGAGCCCCGCATCGGGCTCTATGCTGACAGCTCAGAGCCTGGAGCCTGCTTCAGATTCTGTGTCTCCCTCTTGCTCTGCCCCTCCCCTGCTCGTGCCCTGTCTCTCTCTCAAAAATAAATAAACATTAAAAAAATTTTTTTTTAAATAAGTATACCTACCCCATAGAACTGTTGAAAGGATTAAATGGGCAAATGCATATTAACAACTGGTGAGGCTCAATACATGATGGCTATTGTTTTTATTAACTACTATCTATTGCCATTATTGTTACTACAAATCATTAAATTATTTGGCCCAGAGAGAAAAAAAAAAAAAAAGAAAAGAAATACTTTGGTATTCAGAGTGAAAGTGCATTTTTAGCCAAGCAATTCTAGGTCTCTGAAAGGCTGTTATTTCTGTCCTCTTGATCTGGTTTCAGGAAGAATCTTCTACCTCCCTTTATTTGGCTGCAGGCACTGTTCAGAGTTCCAGAATAAGTAATGCAATTTTAGACCTTGAGTTTGAGTACTTCTGTTCTGGGTAGGGAATGTATTTGACAGAAGTCTCATTGAGGACTCTTCTTTGTATCATGAGCTTGAGTGTGATTTGTTGTCTGTTGTCACTTTCACATATTTTGTACCCTCAAAATGCTCTCCTTTCTCTCTGCATGGCCCAACACAGCGCAGAGTGCACAGATCACTATGACAGCTCTCCAGTCAAGGAGGTGGAGGAGAACCAGCCCCATTCCCAGGGAGTGACAGGCCTGCGGAACTTGGGCAACACGTGTTACATGAACGCCATTCTCCAGTGTCTCTGCAGCATTTCACCGCTGGTGGAATACTTTCTCTCGGGAAAGTACATTACTGCTCTTCAAAAGTAAGCCTTTTGCGTTCCCTGCCGTCCAGCCCCCGCCCCCTGCTCCCCCAAGGGGAGGTGAGGGAGGGAGCCCTCTGAAGTCCCTAATGAGGGCTAAACAAGTCAGTAGAGGCCGCAGAGCCCCACAGACCTGAAGTTCAACCAAGAACAGAGCTTTGTTTTCAGTCTGATGCCAGGTATGCTTGAGTTTTTAGGTGCTTTCCTTTCATTAAATCAGCCAGAAATATTCTCCTTCCTTCTTCCAAGGGATTGCAGTGAGGTTGCCACTGCGTTTGCCTACGTGATGACAGATATGTGGCTTGGAGACTCAGAATGCGTCTCACCAGAAATATTTCGGTCAGCTTTTGGCAACCTCTACCCAGCATTCATGAAAAAAACGCAACAAGATGCCCAGGAATTCTTGATTTATGTCCTGAATGAGCTTCATGAATCTCTGAAAAAGGTAAGTGACATCAATGGACTTGAAATAAGGTAGACCTCAGCTCTATCGTCAACTTTCATTTTTCATTCTTTCATTTCTTCTGTCAATATTGCCCACTCTGTGTTGAGCACAGGTGCTGGGGGATGTGTAGGGGGACGTTCAAGTTAGTGTTTGAATTGGTCTGTATTTACCAAACTTAGTGAATCATCAGAATCACCTGGGAAGAGTTTTACGTCACAGATTCTAAGACCCTCACTCCAGCGTTATTGAATTAAAACTTCTCGGGCTGTCCTTTAGTAAAGCTCACTTGGTGTTTCCAGTGATCAGCAGGTGCAGGAAACGCTAATCAGTTCCCTTTGCAAATAACATCTGCACAGACTAGTTTTCTAAAGTGAAAATTGCATTTTTATACAAATATAGTCCTCATGAGGTATAACATATAGAGCTTTACAACTTAAAGTACGTGTTCTTGGTAACTACAAACCCAAGAAAATATTAAGCTCGGAATTAAAAGATCTAAATACTGCTGTTTCATCTTCATGCCAAGCATTCCAAACCAGAGTTATTTACTGGATCAGGACATACATTTAATAAAACATGAGATCGCCAGTAACGAAGGGTTTTGCCCTTATCTGTGAGACCCACTGCCTTCAGCCTTGATCTGAGACGCATACTCCACAAAGATAGGTCCTTGGTTTTATGCAGTGTCCTTGTGCCGGCGTTAGCTTACTTCAAAGTTAATATCCTTAATATTAAAGAAATACTTAATATCAGAGATCACAAACTATAGCCATTAATCACTCTCATCTGCAATCCTCAGTTCCTTTTTTCATTTTTTCTAATAAGATATACCTGGCGGCACTTTTTTTTTTTTTTTTGACAGAGGGGAGGGTGGTGGTCAGTAAAATCACTTAGGTCCTCATCTGCAGCCAATCTGAAATAAATAGCATTCTCGTTCCCGAGCCCAAAGTTGGAATTAGGGACATTAAATTACCATCAGGTAGAAGACCTTGGCAGCAGGGCGTAATAAAAGCAGCAAGGCAAAGGAGCGCAGCGCGCGCAGCTCCGAAGTAAAGCTGGCGGTAGAGTCAATGCATCTTCCAAAGGTATATTCTACTGAGGCCCTAAAACTGCTAACAAGTCAGGCTGTGCTCCCAGAAATGCTACTTTTCAGTATGAACTAGATTCAAATTGGGCTGTAAGGTTAGTTAAATCAGGCTGCCATAATCTGAAGGGGCTGGAGAAGAGGTCAATTTCTTTATTTTACCTTTATGTCCGTTTGCATGACTGAAAGCTAGTTCGCAAGCTTCCTTACCCTCTTCCCAAGAAGTACTGTCCCCCAGACCCTGTCTCACACTTTTGTAGGCTGTCAGCTTCTGGGGCACGGCCATGTGTCTTACCAGGGGTAGGGAGTCATCATTGCTAGGTGTCATTTATGAGGAAAATAACTGAATGATCAGAAATCACACCTAATAGATACTCTTAAGAAGAGCTTACTCTATTGTTGGAATCCAAAACTAAGTGGTTTTTGGTAGCAATGTATCATTGTGATAGAAAAAAATCAAGTCATTATATTAAAAACTTTTTTTTTTTTCAAATAACCAGTAGTTGATTCAGGACTAATTTGTTCCTTGACTCAGTGCCATCGAAAATCATGTGAAAAAGGATCTATTCCAAGGTGCTGCAGGAAGACAATTGCCAATGAGGTCTCCATCATCACCCAGCTGTTTGAAGGGCAGCTCAACTACAGCATCATGTGTTTGAAGTGTGAGAACTGCACCTACAAGAATGAAGTCTTCACCATTCTTTGCCTCCCCATTCCATCCGATTATGAGTGCTCTCTTCAGGTAGGTGTGGTTCCTCCTGGATCCCACTTCTCAGGGCTGTTGCCTACATTTTCTATTATGATGGGGGCTGCTTTGTAACTTAAAACAAATTGGAAGCCCATGATGACAACATTTGATAGGAAAGTGACATACAGCCAAAAGTTAGCATGAATTCAGTTGTATTTCCCAATGTACTCAATAAAACAGCCTCGTTGTGAAATTGGAATGACAGGTAGGGCTTATTCAGTCTGCTGAGATGGCTTGGTGCATATAGGGAATTCATACATTCTTGCAAAAATTTTGTGACCCTTCCTCACCCTCGAGGTCTGTAGATCCAGGTTGGTAACTAGATATAGAAGATTCTGACTTGGTTTTGAGTTCTTGTGTTTGGACGGAAGCTGTGTGGCATATGTTGGAAAGATAGATTGGAATATAGTGCCTTAGTTTACCTTTTGAATTTTCTTCACCATAATACCAAAAATTAATCTGTAAACGGTAGGGGGAAGGATAGTGATAGAAAGCAGGGGACAGCTAGAAGGCAGGGACAAATACATTCCCTTGCAGAAAAATACACATTTATATTTTTTCTACCTAAATTATGAAAGCACATTTGTTGCTAAAAGTTTTCACATACCAAATTGGAGAACAGAATCCTACCACTTATTTAGAACTGGGCTTTGTTCTCAGATCAAACTGCTGAAGATTACTGGAAACAGATTTTGAAGACTCTAAATGAGGTGCTGGCAAGTCTGCTGAAAAGAGAATCTGCTCATCTTTCTCTTTAGGTTAATGGTTTGCAGAGCAGGGGTGCCGGTTCCATTGAGGATGGTCCCGGTGGGCATGGGATCTAATTCGGGGTGTTCTGTGGTCTTTATTATCCAAAACAGTGGGCAGTGTAATTTTTCAGTCTCCAGATCACTTTTGTGATGAGATGAATCACATAAAACAGCTGCCTGACTTGCTTAGTGGAATTTGCACAGTCAGTATTATTCTGTTATAAACCGGAAAGGTTAAAATGCAGATCCAGAGATTAGAAGTGAGATGGGCACTTGGATCCATTTCAGTAACTAAGCAAGAAAGAAGCATCTCCTTTGTCGGGTAGATTTTGCACCTATCCAGGCAGCAGCTTGAGACACTGGTACCTCCTGGATATGTTGACTTTGAGGAAAGTGCTGAGGATTACATTTCTACAACTCTTGGAAAGTCCTTCTGAAAACAGAGAGCCTGGCTGCGGTCCATCCAGTTTGGTTACCCAGTGCTTTTTTTTCCTCAACAGGACTGTCTCCAGTGTTTTTTTCAACAAGATACACTGACCTGGCATAACCAAATCCACTGTTCCTTCTGTGAAACCAAGCAAGAAACAGCAGTGAGGGCCAGTATTTCCAAAGCACCAAAAGTAATTATCTTTCACTTAAAAAGGTATGGATTTTGACATTTTGTGAACAGATTTTTTTTTCTCTGAAAGGCTTTATGGAGACAGAATTGACAACCATGCAATATAACCATTTAAAGTGTGTGATTCAGTGCTATTCAGTATATTACATTACAAACTTTTAAAAATTTGTGATAAAATATATGTAACATAAAATCTGCCATTTGAACCTTTTTTATTGAACTCTAACCTGCAGTGTTAGATTAGTTTCAGGTGTACCATATAAGGATTCAGCAATTCTATATGTTGGTCAGTGCTCATCACGTTAAGTATTTCTGATCCCCTTGACCCATTGCACCCATCCCTCCACCAACTTCCTTTCTGGTAACAGCTGGTTCTCTGTATTTGAGTCTGTTGTGGGTTTTTTTGTCTCTTTTTCTTTGTTGGTTTTGTTCCTTAAATTCTACACGGAGGGAAATCATAGGGTATTTGTCTTTCTCTGACTTATTTCATTTAGCATCATCCCCTCTAGATCCATCCGTGTTGTTGCAGATGGCAAGATTTTGTTCCTTTTTATGGTTGAGTAATAATCCTTGTAGATATATACAACTTCTTTATCCATTCATCTATTGATGCACACTTGGATTGCTTCCATATCTTAGCTATTATAAATAATGCTGCAATAAATATAGGGGTGTGTGTATCTTTTTCAAATTAATGTTTTTGTATTCCTTGGGTAAATAGCCAATAGTGAAATTATTGGACCATATGGTAATTCTATTTTTAATTTTTTGAATTTTTGAATTTTAAGGTTTCTTAAATTTTTTTTAAATTTAAAATTTTAAATTAAATTTTAATTTTAATTTTGAGAATTAAAAATTCTATTTTTAATTTTTTTCCACAGTGTTTATGCCAGTTTGCCTTCTGACCAACACTGTACGAGGGTTCCTTCTTATCCACATCCTTGCCAACACTGTTTCTTATCTTTTTGATTTTAGTTATTCTGACAGGTGTGAGGTGGTATCTCCTTGTGGTTTTGATATATATCTTCTTCGGAGAGATGTAGGTCCTCTCCCCATTTTTAATTGGATTATTGGTTTTTCTTTGTTTCGTCTTTAGGTAAATTCTACCCCCAGTGTGGGGCTTGAGCTCACGACTCTGAGATCAAGAGTCGCATGTTCCACTGACTGAGCCAGCCAGGCTGTTTTTTCTTATTTGTTTTTTGGTGTTGAGTTATCCATTCTTTATATATTTTGGATACTAAGCCCTTATTGGACATATTACCTATACAAATATCTTCTCCCATTCAGTAGATTGGCTTTTTGTTTTGTTTTCAAAGCCAGATATTAGGGTGACTCTTTCCAGTGCAGGTCCCTGTGTCCAGGGTGCCTGCTGTGGGGTCTGCTCCTCTGCCTACATGCATGTGGTATCTCTCCCCTGTGTGGTTAGTTTTCTGGAAAGTTTGGTTCCCCACTGGGACTCTGCCCCTCTTACCCTTTTCCATGTGGCCTCCTCTCTATGATTAACTGTGGAAAGTCTATAATGCCAGGCTTCGGGTCATTTTCTGACTAAGTTGCTCCAATGGGACCAGGGAACGAAGTGAGCTTCAGATCCTCCTAATCTATTTTCATAGCAATCTTGGCATTTTAATGTTTGTAGTGGTCGCCTTATAGTTTTGTAGTTAGAAGTCTAACGTGGGTCTTAGAAGGCTAAAATCAAACTGTCTGTAAGGCTGCATTCCTTTCTGAGAGGTTCCAGAGAAGAATCTAGTGCCTTCTCCCTCCAGCTGATCCAAGTGAGGCTCAAGCTAAACTTTTTTTTTTTAAAGCAAGAATTCAGCCCAGGTGACTTTGTATACTTGTTACCACATTACATCAGGAGGCACATCATCAAAGTTTGTCCCACTATTGGTGATGTTATGTTTGATCCTTAGATACAGTAGTGACTATAATATCCCACCATTTAAAGGTATAGTTTCACCCTGTAATTAGCATAACTCTGGACTCCTGGATATTATCAAACTCCATGTGCTTAATATCATTACTATCATCATTCTTCTTGATGTTTAAATTTTTCAAAATTGACCAGTGGGTAAACCCAGCAGACGAAGAGAAATAATAAAGATCAGAGCAGAAATAAACAATATAGAATCCTAAAAAACTGTAGAGCAGATCAATGAAACCAAGAGTTGGTTTTTTGAAAAAATAAACAAAATTGATAAACCTCTAGCCAGGCTTCTCAAAAAGAAAAGGGAGATGACCCAAATAGATAATATCACAAGTGAAAATGGAATTATTACAACCAATCCCTCAGAAATACAAGCAATTTTCAGAGAATACTATGAAAAACTATATGCCAACAAACTGGACAACCTGGAAGAAATGGACAAATTCCTAAATACCCACACACTTCCAACACTCAGTCAGGAGGAAATAGAAAGCTTGAACAAACCCATAACCAGAGAAGAAATTGAATCAGTCATCAAAAATCTCCCAACAAATAAGAGTCCAGGACCAGATGGCTTCCCAGGGGAGTTCTACCAGACGTTTAAAGCAGAGATAATACCTATCCTTCTCAAGCTATTCGAAAAAATAGAAAGGGAAGGAAAACTTCCAGACTCATTCTGTGAAGCCAGCATTACTTTGATTCCTAAACCAGTCAGAGACCCAGTAAAAAAGAACTGCAGGCCAATATCCCTGATGAATATGGATGCAAAAATTCTCAATAAGATACTAGCAAATCGAATTCAACAGCATATAAAAAGAATTATTCACCATGATCAAGTGGGATTCATTCCTGGGCTGCAGGGCTGGTTCAACATTCGCAAATCAATCAACGTGATACATCACATTAACACCAAAAAAAGAAAAGAACCATATGATCCTGTCAATCGATGCAGAAAAAGCATTTGACAAAATTCAGCATGCTTTCTTAATAAAAACCCTCAAGAAAGTCGGGATAGAAGGAACATACTTAGACATCATAAAAGCCATTTATGAAAAGCCCACAGCTAATATCATCCTCAGTGGGGAAAAACTGAGAGCTTTCCCCCTGAGATCAGGAACACGACAGGGATGTCCACTCTCACCGCTGTTGTTTAACATAGTGTTGGAAGTGCTAGCATCAGCAATGAGACAACAAAAGGAAATCAAAGGCATCAAAATTGGCAAAGATGAAGTCAAGCTTTCACTTTTTGCAGATGACATGATATTATACATGGAAAACCCGAGAGACTCCACCAAAGTCTGCTAGAACTGATGCATGAATTCAGCCAAGTCGCAGGATACAAAATCAATGTACAGAAATCAGTTGCATTCTTATACACTAATAATGAAGCAACAGAAAGACAAATAAAGAAACTGATCCCATTCACAATTGCACCAAGAAGCATAAAATAACCTAGGAATAAACCTAACCAAAGATGTAAAAGATCTGTATGCTGAAAACTATAGAAAGCTTATGAAGGAAATTGAAGAAGATACAAAGAAATGGAAAAACATTCCGTGCTCATGGGTTGGAAGAATAAATATTGGCAAAATGTCAATACTACCCAAAGCTATCTACACATTCAATGCAATCCCAATCAAAATCGCACCAGCATTCTTCTCGAAGCCAGAACAAGCAATCCTAAAATTCATATGGAACCACAAAAGGCCCCGAATAGCCAAAGTAATTTTGAAGAAGAAGACCAAAGCAGGAGGCATCACAATCCCAGACTTTAGCCTCTACTCCAAAGCTGTCATCATCAAGACAGCATGGTATTGGCACAAAAACAGGCACATAGACCAATGGAATAGAATGGAAACCCCAGAACTAGACCCACAAAAGGATGGCCAACTAATCTTTGACAAAGCAGGAAAGAACATTCAATGGAAAAAAGACAGTCTCTTTAACAAATGGTGCTGGGAGAACTGGACAGCAACATGCAGAAGGTTGAAACTAGACCACTTTCTCACACCATTCACAAAAATAAACTCAAAATGGATAAAGGACGTGAATGTGAGACAGGAAACCATCAAAACCCTAGAGGAGAAAACAGGAAAAGACCTCTCTGACCTCAGCCGCAGCAATTTCTTACTTGACACATCCCCAAAGGCAAGGGAATTAAAAGCAAAAAGGAACTCTTGGGACCTCATGAAGATAAAAAGCTTCTGCACAGCAAAGGAAACAATCAACAGAAGTAAAAGGCAACCAACGGAATGGGAAAAGGTATTTGCAAATGACATATCGGACAAAGGGCTAGTATCCAAAATCTGTAAAGAGCTCACCAAACTCCACACCCGAAAAACAAATAATCCAGTGAAGAAATGGGCAGAAAACATGAAGAGACACTTCTCTAAAGAAGACATCTGGATGGCCAACAGGCACATGAAAAGATGCTCAATGTCGCTCCTCATCAGAGAAATACAAATCAGAACCACCCTCAGATATCACCTCACGCCAGTCAGAGGGGCCAAAATGAACAAATCAGGAGACTATAGATGCTGGAGAGGATGTGGAGAAGTAGGAACCCTCTTGCACTGTTGGTGGGAATGCAAACTGGCGCAGCCACTCTGGAAAACAGTGTGGAGGTTCCTCAAAAAATTAAAAATAGACCTACCCTATGACCCAGCAGTAGCACTGCTAGGAATTTACCCAAGGGATACAGGAGTACTGATGCATGGGGGCACTTGTACCCCAATGTTTATAGCAGCACTCTCAACAATAGCCAAATTATGGAAAGAGCCTAAATGTCCATCAACTGATGAATGGATAAAGAAATTGTGGTTTATATACACAATGGAGTACTACGTGGCAATGAGAAAGAATGAAATATGGCCCTTTGTAGCAACGTGTACGGAACTGGAGAGTGTGATGCTAAGTGAAATAAGCCATACAGAGAAAGACAGATACCACATGTTTTCACTCTTATGTGGATCCTGAGAAACTTAACAGGAACCCATGGGGGAGGGGAAGGAAAAAAGAAAAAAAGAGAGAGGTTAGAGTGGGAGAGAGCCAAAGCATAACAGACTTTTTAAAAAAGGAGAACAAACTGAGGGCTGATGGGGGGTGGGAGGGAAGGGAGGGTGGGTGATGGGTATTGAAGAGGTCATCTTTTGGGATGAGCACTGGGTGTTTAATGGAAACCAATCTGACAATAAATTTCATATATTTAAAAAAACACGCACACAAAATTGACCAGTGGGAGACCCTTCAAGCCTGTTGCTCTGAGCCCGTTAGTTAGTTTAGGTTTATTAAAGTATAATTGCAATTATAAAATGTATCCATTTTAGGTGTACAGTTCTATGAATTTTGACAAATACATGCAGTCATGTAACCATCACAGCCAACATACAGAGTATGTCTGTCACCCCAAAACATTTTGTTATAATCCACCCTTTCTCCTACCCTTAGCCTCTGGAATCATCTGATCAGATTTCTGTCTTTATAGTTTTGCCTTTTCCAGAATGTCCTATTTTATACCATGTGTGGTTTTGTTTTTTGTTTTTGGTTCTGGTTTTGGTTTTTTTTTGTTTGTTTTTGAGTTCCGCTTCTTTCACTTAACATAATGTTTCTGAGATTAATTTGTGTTGTGGCATCAGTTAGTGGATCTTTCCTTTCTCTTGCTGTGTAGTATTCCCTTTCGTGAATGTATCACAACTGTTTATTCATTCATCAGTTGATGAACGTTTGGGCTGATAGCAATTTGTGGCAGATATGAATATAGCTGCTACAAACATTAGCATATAGGTTTTTATATGGGTATAAATCTTCCTTTCTTTTGCTATGGTACATAAGCATGGTCATGCAATAATTTTCCTGCCCCAGGCCTAAATCAGCCATTTTTCTAAAATAAACATAATTTTTGAAAAAACTCCAGTGATGATGATAGGAGTTCAAATTTGGGAACTGCTGATCTATATAACAATTCAAGAATGTGACAAGATTCGCAGAAAATTTTATCTTATTAAAGATACATTAAAACCTCAGAGGGGTGCTTTGGGTGGCTCAGTTTGTTAATTGTCCAACATCAGCTCAGGTCATGATCTCACAGTTCGTGTGTTTGGGCCCCATGTCAGGCTCTGTGCTGACAGCTTAGCGACTGGAGCCTGCTTCTGATTCTGTGTTTCTCTCTCTCTCTCTCTCTCTCTCTCTCTCTCTCTGCTCCTCCCCTGCTCATGCTCTCTCTCTAAAATAAATACACATTAAAAACAAAAAACAAAAAACCTTCAGAGCTGGAGATGTGCCTGAGTGGCTCAGTTGTTTAAATGTCTGACTTTGGCTCAAGTTATGATCTCATGGTTCATGGGTTTGAGCCCCATGTTGGGCTCTGTGCTGACAACTTGATTAGTGTGGAGCTTGCTTCAGATTCTATGTTTTCCTCTGTGTCTGCCACCACTACCCCCCCCCCCCAATGCTCCACGCTCATGCTCCCCCCCCCTCAAAAATAAACATTAAAAAAACAAACCTCAGAGCTGGTAAAAGGGCATTGCCAAGACAACATGTGCTAAAAAGCAAGATAAGGAAAAGCTGAGTCAGTCAAAGTCATTTCTACTCCCTGATGTCAAGCCTGGCTTTTTCCCTGTTGCCTTCTCACTGGATTGATTCTGTGATGTCTTACCCCCTGACTCATACCCCTGGCCCAAACAGTGTCAGTTCTGGTGACACTAAGGAATGTGGAGATTATAAGTATACATAGATAAGGAAAATTATGTACAGGTCTGTGCCAAATTACCTTTGTAAGAAAGTACTTTTAACTGTACTTGGAATTTACCAAGGTATGTAGACTTCACTAATGAGTCATTTACAAACTTACTTTGTATTTTGCACATTTATTCTCTCTCCAGATTTGACATTCTGGGTACAATGAAAAGAAAACTGAGGACAGATATTCATTATCCACTCACAAACTTGGACCTTAGTCCTTATATTTGTCCAGTTTTTCGGAAACACCCTAAATATAACCTCTGTGCGGTTGTGGTGAGTAAAATACTGAAACTATTTAAAAATAACAAACATGTAAAGAAAATTATAGAATTATCTACTCGAATGCCTATTCTTTTTTATTTTTATTTTTTTAACATTTACTGTTGAGACAGAGAGAGAGAGAGAGAGAGAGGAGCACAAGAGTGAGCCGGGGAGAGGCAGAGAGAGAGAGGGAGACTCAGAATCTGAGCACATCTGAGCTTTCACCACAGAGCCCGATATGGGGCTCAAACTCACAAACTGTGAGATCATGACCTGAGCTAAATTTGGACACTTAACCCAGGCATCCCTTGAATGCCTACTCTTATCTTTCCCTCACTTCTCCTATATTCTTTTTAAAGCAAAATACAGAGCCTGGAACTTTTTGCTTTGACTTAGAACAGTAGAAAAATGACAGAATAAAATGTCCTGTCCATTGCCTGCTGGCTTTCCCCCCACTCATTGGCTAGTTCAGATCTGGGGGTACTTGCAGGTTGGGCTGTGGGGCAGCAGAAGTTAGTTTCAGCAGCTTTGTGTTGAATATTCATGAGACACTCTATAGCCAGTCTATAGTTATCCAGTCCTCAGGAAACTCTAGGGGTTCCCTTTGGCTCTAAGTCAACTGTCACTGAGGATTCCCTGAAGGAAGGAAAGTGTGGAGTATAATTCACACCAAATCATCCAGAGCTTCCTACAATGTCGACCATCCCCAGGCACCAAGCCATTCTCTGGGTTTCTTTTCTGGATCACAGTATTAAGAGTGATTGAGTACACACCCTGATTTCCCCTTGAACCTGGGGGGTCCAGCTGGGCCCAGAGCGCATCAAAGAGCTCCCAGCAGAGCCCACTATGCTTCACCAGGGTCCTCTGATACACAGACATCTAATTCTCCTATTGAGCTTATTGAATTAATACATTATAAAATGTCCATCCCACTTTTTAACCTGTTTAACCTCTCAGAACCATACCTCCAACCTTTAAAAAATGATCCTTGTTTCTTTTTTAAAAATATTTTTAAATGTTTATTGATTTTTTGAGAGAGAGAGAATGAGTACAAGTAGGGGAGAGGCAGAGAGAGGGAGACACAGAATCAATCCAAAGCAGGCTCCAAGCTCCAAGCTGTCAGCACAGAGACCAATGCCGGGCTCGAACCCATGAACTGCGAGACCATGACCTGAGCCAAAGTCAGATGCTTAGCTGACTGAGACACCCACGTGCCCCCATTTTTTCTTAGTTTAAGCCTTGACAGTCTCCTTCTTTCTTATCTATCCTGCTCTCACATGTGGTTTTCTTTCATTTACTTCCCTACTGGAAATCTAAAGTGACATCCTCTATCAGATCAAATATAGCTTCTACTGTGAATTCCAGAATGATATAGAAACTGCCTCCCCTATATTTTACTGTTTAAATTTCTCATTATAAGTGTTTGTTCTTTATGAAAATCCAAAGTCAGAAAGCTGAATTTGTAAAAGAGTATATAATTATCAACATTATGAGAAGATACAAATTTGTATGAAAAGATTTGCCCCAAACCTCCTATAAATTGGTAGGCCTTCCAGTGTTTAAATTACTATTAGTTAAGGGGTTCCTGGGTGGCTCAGTCAGTTGAGCGTCTGACTTTAGCTCGGGTCATGATCTCCTGGTTCGGGAGTTCGAAGCCTGTGTCAGGCTCACTGCTGTCAGTGCAGAGCCTGGAGCCTGCTTCAGATCCTCTGTCTCCTTCTCTCTCTGCCCCTATCCGCACCCCCCCCCCCCAAATAAACATTTAAAGAAAAATACAAATTGCTAACTGAGGGGCCAAAAGTTGCTTTTGAAAGACAAATATATTTAGAATTTACTGGAAATTGATGACTGACCAGAAGTAAGAACTAAGCATCTTTGTAACTATGATGTACGGCCACAGGGAAAGGCCGTTTAGAGCTCTGTTCCTAAAGCTGTTGTTCTCGGAAGCCCTGCAGCATTAGCGTGACTTTCAGATATAAAAAATCTCAGGCTCACCCCAGACTTAGTGACTCAGAACATGCATTTTAGCAAGATCCCTATGTGATTCAAATGCCTATGGAAGTTTGAGAAGTACTTCTCTAGACCAGAAATGGATACCTCTACATCATCCTTAATTGAGATTTTTCCAGCCTTTGCACAAGCCCTTGAAGAGCTTACTGCTTTGCAAGGTAGGCTCTTTATCTGTCAGATTTGTTTTGACTTACTTTACAAATGTATAGTGCCTGTTATGTACCTGGCACTGTTCTCAACACTTTGCAAATATCCTTTAGTCCTTCTATAACCCTGTGAGGTAAGGACTATTATTATCCCCCTTTTACAGGATGGGAAACAGAACAGTCGGGTTAAATAAACTGCCCCAATCATACAGCCTAAGAGGACAGAGCCAAGATCTGAAGCGAGGTGGGCTGGCTCCAGACAGTTCTGATCTTGCCACTATTTCATGTTGCCTCTGATAGTTCATAAAAGTCTGCCTTTCTCCTCATAATTTCTTCCATTTGTCCCAAGTCTTTTTCTTTCTTATACATGATGTCCCTCCAAATATTTGAAAGTAGCAAACATGCTAACAGTGTTTACTTCCTTCAACCCTCTTGAAGTTTTTAGAAAGACTATTTTTGAGATTTTGAAACATTTCAGGCACAGAAGAGACAATATAATAAGCGTTCACATTATCCTCCACCAATGCTAAGAATAAAATACTGTAGGGGCACCTGGATAGCTCAGTCACCTGAGTGTCCAACTTCGGCTCAGGTCATAATCTGGCACGTCGTTGAGTTCCAGCCCCACGTCAGGCTTTGCACTGACGGCTCGGAGCCTGGAGCCTGCTTCTGATTCTGTGTCTTCTCCCTCTCTGTGTGTTGCTCCCCCAGTCGCATTTTCTCTGTCAAAAATAAAGATTTAAAAAAATTTTAAAAACAAACAAGATAATACAGCAGGTACTCTTTTTGTGTCTGGCTCTTTACACTAAAAATTCTGCAGAATTCATTCATATTGTGTACACTGTAGTTGTTAGTTCTCATGGCTGTATAGTATTCTATTGAGTGAAAATGCCACGAATTACCCAAAGATCACAAAGACATTTACCTAGAGTCTTCTAAAAGCTTTTTTTTTTTTTAACCTTAACACGATATTTAAAGTTCTGTTTAAAACTGGCCATTTTCCAACAGGCACATGAAAAGATGCTCAACGTCACTCCTCATCAGGGAAATACAAATCAAAACCACACTCAGATATCACCTCACACTAGTCAGAGGGGGCAAAATGAACAAATCAGGAGACTATAGATGCTGGCAAGGTGTGGAGAAATGGGAACCCTCTTGCACTGCTGGTGGGAATGCAAACTGGGGAGGCCACTCTGGAAAACAGTGTGGAGGTTCCTCAAAAAATTAAAAATACCCTACTACCCAGCAATAGCACTGCTAGGAATTTACCCAAGGGATACAGGAGTGCTGATGTGGGCACTTGTACCCCAATGTTTATAGCAGCACTTTCAACAATAGCCAAATTATGGAAAGGGCCTAAATGTCCATCAACTGATGAATGGATAAATAAGTTGTGGTTTATATACACAATGGAATACTACTTGGCAATGAGAAAGAATGAAATGTGGCCTTTTGTAGCAACGTGGATGGAACTGGAGAGTGTTATGCTAAGTGAAATAAGTCATACAGAGAAGGACAGATACCATATGTTTTCACTCTTATGTGGATCCTGAGAAACTTAACAGAAGACCATGGGGGAGGGGAAGGAAAAAAAAGTTAGAGAGGGAGGGAGACAAACCATAAGAGACTCTTAAAAACAGAACAAACTGAGGGTTGATGGGGGGTGGGAGGGAGGCGAAAGTGGGTGATGGGTATTGAGAGGGCACCACTGGGTGTTGTATGGAAACCAATTTGGCAATAAATTTCATATTTAACTGACTGAGCCACTCAGGCGCTCAATAAATTTCATATTTAAAAAAATTAAAAAAAACAAAGTATGCTTAGCGATAAAAAAAAAAATTAAAAAAAAAACAAAAACTGGTCATTTACCACTACTGGTGGGAATGCAAACTTGGTGCTGCCCCTGTGAAAACTGTGTGAAGTTTCCTCAAAAAATTAGGGACACTGGGTGGCTCAGTCGGTTAAGTGCCCAACTCGTTTTATTTTGTTTTTGATGTCTGCTCTTATTTGTTACTCTTAGAAAAATCTCCTTTTTGACTGGACTCAGACTCAGAGGTAGAAGCTCTCAGAGAGGACAGCCTCTGTCTCTTGGCAGTCTGTTCCTGGCATTTTACTTTGGCCTCCTCCATTCTCTTGGCCAAAAATTTAGCATTTTCTGCAGCCTCTTCCTTATTTTTCTTAGTATCGTGTTTCTTCAAAGCAGTACGCCGATGTTTGTGTTGGAGGACACATGGAATAACAAGATGTTGAATCTTGGGTGCTTTGGTTCTTGGTTTCTTATCTTTGTTTAGGGCCTTCCTTATAGCATACTGGCGGACATCGTCATCTTTAAAGAGATTGAAAAGTTTGCAGATTGTGCGAGCTCTTTTGGGCCCCAGGTGATGAGGCACAGTAGTATCAGTGAGTCCAGGAATATCCTTCTCCCCCTTTTCCACAATGATCAAGTTGAGAACACTGATATTGGTAGCCACAGTGCAACCCCGAACAGATTCGCGCTTCTTCCCCCCAGTCCTCCTTGGTCGGTAGCAGGAATGCCCCTTACTCAGCAGCAGGCAGACAGAGTCATGGGTCAAGACACCCTGCTTCATGGAGAAGCTCTCTTTGTCATTTCCACCACTGATTTGGACCACATACCCTTCCATTCTTCACCCAGAGCATCAGCAGCACCTTCTGTGGCCATTAACTTTTCATAAAAGGTATGGAGTTTGTCTTCATCATTCTCTCTCTCCCTTCCTTTGCCCCTCCCCTGGTCACGTGCACTTTCACTCTTCCTCAAAAAATAAAAATTTTTTAAAAATTAAAAAAAAAATAGAACTACCCTATGATCCAGCAATTGTGCTACTACGTATTTATTTACTCAAAGAATGTAAAAATACTAACATAAAAATGCTAATTGAAAGGGATACATACACCCTTGATGTTGATAGCAGCATTATTTACAATAGTAATTATGGAAAGAGTCCAAATGTCTACTGACTAGTGAATGGAGAAAGAAAATATTATACACACACACACACACACACACACACAATGGAATATTACTCAGCCATCAAAAAGAATTAGATCTTGCCATTTGCAATGACATGGATGAAACTAGAGTATGTTGGGGCACCTGGATAGCTCAGTTGGTTAAGTGTCCAGCTTCAGCTCAGGTCATGATCTCATGGTTCATGGGTTCAAGCCCAGTGTCAGGGTCTGTGTTGACAGCTCAGAGGTTGGAACCTGCTTGTGATTCTGTGTCTCCTTCTCTCTCTGCCCCTCCCCTACTCATGCTCTGTCTCTCTCAAAAATAAAAAAAAGAAACTAGAGTATATTATGTGAAATGAAATAAGTCAGAGAAAGACAAATACCATATGATTTCACTCAAATGTGGAATTTAAGAAGCAAAGCAAATGATTATAGGAAGAAAAAAGAAGCAAACCAAGAAACAGACTCTTTTAAAAAAATGTTTATTTTTGAGAGCATGAGCAGGGGAGGGGCAAAAAGAGGGGGAGAGAAAGAGAATCCCAAGCAGGCTGCAGACTGGGGGGATGTGGAGCTCTAACCCACGAACTATGAGATTATGACCTGATCCAAAATCAAGATTCATACCGATAACCTACTGAGCCACTTAGGAGCCCTGAAACAGACTCTTAACTATAAAGAACAAATTGATTGTTAACAGGGGGGAGGTGGGTGGGGAGATAGTTGAAATAGGTGATGGGGATTAATTACTGCCCTTGCTGTGATGAGCACCAGGTGTTGTGAATCACTAAATTGTACACCTGAAACTAATATTACACTGTAGATTAACTAACTTGAATTTATTTATTTGTTTTTATTTATTTTTGAAAGAGACAGAGCATGAGTGGGGGAGGGGCAGAGAGAGAGAGAAAGACACAGAATCTGAAGCAGGCTCCAGGCTCTGAGCTGTCAGCACAGAGCCCGACGTGGGGCTTGAACTCGTGAACCATGAGATCATGACCTGAGCTGAAGTCAGATGCTCAACAAACTAAGCCACCCAGGTGCCCCAACTAACTGGAATTAAAAAATAAAATTGTCCCTTTTCTATGTCTTCAAATGTATGGGGATGAATGAATACACACACACACACAGTGTTTTTTTATCCACTAGTGTTTTTATCCACAGTGTTTTTTTATCCACTAGTAAAAAAATTCCATACATGATTTTTTAAATATTTTTAATTTCAACCCCAGTATAGCAAATATACTGTGTTTATATAAACAGGTGTACAATATGATTCAAAAATTCGAAACATTACTCAGTGCTCATCATGAGTATATTCTTAATCTTATTCACCTGTTTCACCCATCCCCACTTCCCCTCTGATATACTTTATTTTTAAAAAATTTTTAGGGTTTATTTTATTTTTCAGACACAGAGAATGAGCGAGGGAGGTGCAGAGAGAGAGAGAGAGAGAGAGAGAGAGGGAGACACAGAATCTGAACCAGTTTCCAGACTCTGAGTTGTCAGCACAGAACCTGATGTAGGGCTTGAACCTAGGAACTGTGAGATGGTGACCTGAGCTAAAGTTGGGTGCTTAACTGAGCTCCCCAGTTGCCCCTGATATACTTTAGTTTAAACAAGTACCCTAAGCTATTTTTTTCAACAAGAACATTTCTTACCTGAAGTATACCTCAGAATACATGGTTCTAAAAGATATATATAAAACATTCCATCCAAGACCTTTTCCTCAAGCACATACAGAAGAAACCCCTGGTTAAATCACATAAAAAAGACACCTAACAAGTATTGCAGACCTAAGAAGGACTGAAATCATCCGGCACCTGGGTGGCTCAGTCAAGCATCTGACTCTTGATTTCAGCTCAGGGTATGATCTCTTGGTTTGTGAGATGGAGCCCCTACATCAGGCTCTGCACGGTCAGCGGAAAGCCTGCTTGAGATTCTCTCTCTGCCCCTCCCCTGCTCATGCTGTCTCTCTAAATAAATAAACTTAAAAAAAAGTCTAAAATCATACCAAGTCTATTTTCCAACCACAGTCTTTTGTACAAAAGCAACGATCAACAATAAAACAAAGCTGGAATATCTACAATGTAAATATTAAATATTTAAAAATTAAGCAACACACTACACAAGCAGTGGACCAAATAAGAAATCAAACTGCAAATCAAAATATGTCCTATAGCAAAAGAAAAAGAAAACACAATATTCCAAAACCTACAGGATGCATCAAAAGCAGATGTTAGAGTGAAATTTATGCTATAAATGCTTCTATTAAGAAAAAATTGAATGTTACACCATAAGAAACTAGAAAAAAAGGAAACTTAGCTGAAATTTAGTAGAGGAGGGAAATAACAGAGGAAAATCAGAGATAAAATAGACCAGAATAATCAATAACATAACATTGAAAGTAATGACCAGTTTTGCAAACAATAAAAAATAAGGAAAATGGCAATGCTTTAACTACTGTAACTAAGACAAAAAAAGAGAGAATACTCAAACACCAAAATGAGAAATGGAAGAGAAAACAATATAGCAGAACCACAGAAATATAGTATAACAGATTACTATAAACAATTATATACTAACAAATCAGATAACTTAGAGTGAAAAAAAAATCAGATAACGTCCAAGTTACCATGATTGAATCATCAATCTTGAATTCAAGAAGTAGGAAATCTTAGACCAAAAGCATGAATGAAAGTTGAATTAGGAATCAAGAATCTGCCAGCAGAGAAAAGCCCAAGACCACAAGATTTCATTGACAAATTCTATCAAACATTTAAACCAATAATTACTACAATTTTTATCAAAATCTTACAAATAATGGAATAGAGGCAACACATTCACAATCATTCTATGAGGCCAGTATACTCTGTTACCAAAGCAGGATAAAAAAAAAAATACAAAAATAAAGTCTAGTTTGTCCGATATAAATCCTGCTACTCTGACTTTGTTTTGACATCCATTTACATGATACATCCAAACATGATTTTTTTTAAAGTTTATTTATTTAAGAGAGAAAGCACGAGAGGACAAGGGGCAAAGAGAGACAGAGAATCCAACCAGGCTCAGTGCTGTCAGCGCAGAGCCCGATGTAGGACTCGAGCTCATGAATTGTGAGATCATGACCTAAACTGAAATCAAGAGTTGGATGCTTAACTGACTGAGCCATGCGGGCCCCCACAAACATGATTTTTTAAATCATTGTTTTGTTGCTAACTTCTAACTTAAGTGCATTCTTATTAGGAAATGTGGTCCAAATGTTATTTATTCTTGGCATGTGTTGATATTTGCCTTGTGGCCAAGATTTATGTGTGCTTGAAAGGATTTTTTAAATTAGGTTCAGGGTTCCATATTTCATTTAGATATAATTTATTAATTGTGTTGTTCAAATATTATATACTCTTAATAAGTTTTTGTTTGCTTTTTCTTTTTTTTTTATTTTATTTAAAAAAAAAATTTTTTTTAACGTTTATTTATTTTTGAGACAGAGAGAGACAGAGCATGAACAGGGGAGGGGCAGAGAGAGAGGGAGACACAGAATCCGAAACAGGCTCCAGGCTCTGAGCGGTCAGCACAGAGCCCGACGCGGGGCTCGAACTCACAGACCGCGAGATCATGACCTGAGCCGAAGTAGGACGCTTAACCGACCGAGCCACCCAGGCGCCCCTGTTTGCTTTTTCAAAATAACTGAAGGATGTGTGTTAAAAGATTGGATTTTGGTCAAAATTTTCTAGTAATTGTCATGTTTAATTTCTATAATTTGAAGCTATGTGTGCAATTTTGTATCTAGTGCAATCTAGTGAATTGTACAATTCACCAGAACAATCTAGTGAATTGTTCGTTTTATCATACGGAGAATCTTCTATTCATAATAATGCATTTCACTTTAAGTGAAATATTAGACTAATTTATCTAGCCTAATATTGATAAAACTATGCCAGCTTTCTTTTGGATGATATTCTTTGTATATTTTCTATCCCTTTCTTTTTCTTTTGAATGTCATTATGTGATATTCGATAAATACAAAGGACTATATGTCAGATATATGGAAGTCATTAAGCATAATATGAATAACTGTGAAATTATCACCGAACTTAAATTTAAACATGACCAGTACAGGGGCACCAGGGTGGCTGTCGGTTGGGTGTCCAACTTTGGCTCAGGTCATGATCTCGTGGTCCGTGAGTTCGAGCCCCGCATCGGGCTCTGGGCTGACAGCTCAGAGCCTGGAGCCTGTTTCGGATTCTGTGTCTCCCTCTCTCTATGACCCTCACCTGCTCATGCTCTGTCTCTATCTGTCTCAAAAATAAATAAATGTTAAAAAAAAATTAAAAAAAAAAATGACCAGTACAGTTAAATCTATCTGTATGCTCTTTCCCTCTATCTTTTGCCCTATCCTCTTTTTTTAAATATATGAAATTTATTGTCAAATTGGTTTCCATTAAACACCCAGTGCTCATCCCAAAAGATGACCTCTTCAATACCCATCACCCACCCTCCCTTCCCTCCCACCCCCCATCAGCCCTCAGTTTGTTCTCCTTTTTTAAAAAGTCTGTTATGCTTTGGCTCTCTCCCACTCTAACCTCTCTCTTTTTTTCTTTTTTCCTTCCCCTCCCCCATGGGTTCCTGTTAAGTTTCTCAGGATCCACATAAGAGTGAAAACATGTGGTATCTGTCTTTCTCTGTATGGCTTATTTCACTTAGCATCACACTCTCCAGTTCCGTACACGTTGCTACAAAGGGCCATATTTCATTCTTTCTCATTGCCACGTAGTACTCCATTGTGTATATAAACCACAATTTCTTTATCCATTCATCAGTTGATGGACATTTAGGCTCTTTCCATAATTTGGCTATTGTTGAGAGTGCTGCTATAAACATTGGGGTACAAGTGCCCCCATGCATCAGTACTCCTGTATCCCTTGGGTAAATTCCTAGCAGTGCTACTGCTGGGTCATAGGGTAGGTCTATTTTTAATTTTTTGAGGAACCTCCACACTGTTTTCCAGAGTGGCTGCGCCAGTTTGCATTCCCACCAACAGTGCAAGAGGGTTCCTACTTCTCCACATCCTCTCCAGCATCTATAGTCTCCTGATTTGTTCATTTTGGCCCCTCTGACTGGCGTGAGGTGATATCTGAGGGTGGTTCTGATTTGTATTTCTCTGATGAGGAGCGACATTGAGCATCTTTTCATGTGCCTGTTGGCCATCCAGATGTCTTCTTTAGAGAAGTGTCTCTTCATGTTTTCTGCCCATTTCTTCACTGGATTATTTGTTTTTCGGGTGTGGAGTTTGGTGAGCTCTTTACAGATTTTGGATACTAGCCCTTTGTCCGATATGTCATTTGCAAATACCTTTTCCCATTCCGTTGGTTGCCTTTTACTTCTGTTGATTGTTTCCTTTGCTGTGCAGAAGCTTTTTATCTTCATGAGGTCCCAAGAGTTCCTTTTTGCTTTTAATTCCCTTGCCTTTGGGGATGTGTCAAGTAAGAAATTGCTGCGGCTGAGGTCAGAGAGGTCTTTTCCTGTTTTCTCCTCTAGGGTTTTGATGGTTTCCTGTCTCACATTCACGTCCTTTATCCATTTTGAGTTTATTTTTGTGAATGGTGTGAGAAAGTGGTCTAGTTTCAACCTTCTGCATGTTGCTGTCCAGTTCTCCCAGCACCATTTGTTAAAGAGACTGTCTTTTTTCCATTGAATGTTCTTTCCTGCTTTGTCAAAGATTAGTTGGCCATCCTTTTGTGGGTCTAGTTCTGGGGTTTCCATTCTATTCCATTGGTCTATGTGCCTGTTTTTGTGCCAATACCATGCTGTCTTGATGATGACAGCTTTGGAGTAGAGGCTAAAGTCTGGGATTGTGATGCCTCCTGCTTTGGTCTTCTTCTTCAAAATTACTTTGGCTATTCGGGGCCTTTTGTGGTTCCATATGAATTTTAGGATTGCTTGTTCTGGCTTCGAGAAGAATGCTGGTGCGATTTTGATTGGGATTGCATTGAATGTGTAGATAGCTTTGGGTAGTATTGACATTTTGCCAATATTTATTCTTCCAACCCATGAGCACGGAATGTTTTTCCATTTCTTTGTATCTTCTTCAATTTCCTTCATAAGCTTTCTATAGTTTTCAGCATACAGATCTTTTACATCTTTGGTTAGGTTTATTCCTAGGTTATTTTATGCTTCTTGGTGCAATTGTGAATGGGATCAGTTTCTTTATTTGTCTTTCTGTTGCTTCATTATTAGTGTATAAGAATGCAACTGATTTCTGTACATTGATTTTGTATCCTGCGACTTGGCTGAATTCATGCATCAGTTCTAGCAGACTTTGGTGGAGTCTCTCGGGTTTTCCATGTATAATATCATGTCATCTGCAAAAAGTGAAAGCTTGACTTCATCTTTGCCAATTTTGATGCCTTTGATTTCCTTTTGTTGTCTCATTGCTGATGCTAGCACTTCCAACACTATGTTAAACAACAGCGGTGAGAGTGGACATCCCTGTCGTGTTCCTGATCTCAGGGAAAAGCTCTCAGTTTTTCCCCATTGAGGATGATATTAGCTGTGGGCTTTTCATAAATGGCTTTTATGATCTTTAAGAATATTCCTTCTATCCTTTCTTGAGGGTTTTTATTAAGAAAGCATGCTGAATTTTGTCAAATGCTTTTTCTGCATCGATTGACAGGATCATATGGTTCTTATCTTTTCTTTTATTAATGTGATGTATCACGTTGATTGATTTGCGAATGTTGAACCAGCCCTGCAGCCCAAGAATGAATCCCACTTGATCATGGTGAATAATTCTTTTTATATGCTGTTGAATTCGATTTGCTAGTATCTTATTGAGAATTTTTGCATCCATATTCATCAGGGATATTGGCCTGTAGTTCTCTGTTTTTACTGGGTCTCTGGTTTAGGAATCAAAGTAATGCTGGCTTCACAGAATGAGTCTGGAAGTTTTCCTTCCCTTTCTATTTTTTGGAATAGCTTGAGAAGGATAGGTATTATCTCTGCTTTAAACGTCTGGTAGAACTCCCCTGGGAAGCCATCTGGTCTTGGACTCTTATTTGGTGGGAGATTTTTGATGACTGATTCAATTTCTTCTCTGGTTATGGGTTTGTTCAAGCTTTCTATTTCCTCCTGATTGAGTGTTGGAAGGGTGTGGGTGTTTAGGAATTTGTCCATTTCTTCCAGGTTGTCCAGTTTGTTGGCATATAGTTTTTCATAGTATTCCCTGAAAATTGCTTGTATTTCTGAGGGATTGGTTGTAATAATTCCATTTTCACTCGTGATGTTATCTATTTGGGTCATCTCCCTTTTCTTTTTGAGAAGCCTGGCTAGAGGTTTATCAATTTTGTTTATTTTTTCAAAAAACCAACTCTTGGTTTCATTGATCTGCTCTACAGTTTTCTTAGATTCTATATTGTTTATTTCTGCTCTGATGTTTATTATTTCTCTTCTTCTGCTGGGTTTGGGGTGTCTTTGCTGTTCTGCTTCTATTTCCTTTAGGTGTGCTGTTAGATTTTGAATTTGGGATTTTTCTTGTTTCTTGAGACAGGCCTGGATTGCAATGTATTTTCCTCTCAGGACTTCCTTTGCTGCATCCCAAAGCGTTTGGATTGTTGTATTTTCATTTTCATTTGCTTCCATATATTTTTAAATTTCTTCTCTAATTGCCTGGTTGACCCATTCATTCTTTAGTAGGGTGTTCCTTAACCTCCATGCTTTTGGAGGTTTTCCAGACTTTTTCCTGTGGTTGATTTCAAGCTTCATAGCATTGTGGTCTGAAAGTATGCATGGTATGATCTCAATTCTTGTATACTTATGAAGGGCTATTTTGTGACCCAGTATGTGATCTATCTTGGAGAATGTTCCATGTGCACTCGAGAAGAAAGTATATTCTGTTGCTTTGGGATGGAGGGTTCTAAATATATCTGTCAAGTCCATCTAATCCAATGTATCATTCAGGGCCCTTGTTTCTTTATTGGCCATGTGTCTAGATGATCTATCCATTGCTGTGAGTGGGGTGTTAAAGTCCCCTGCAATGACCACATTCTTATCGATAAGGTTGCTTATGTTTGTGAGTAATTGTTTTATATATTTGGGGGCTTCCGTATTCGGTGCATAGACATTTATAATTGTTAGCACTTCCTGATGGATAGACCCTGTAATTATTATATAATGCCCGTCTTCATCTCTTGTTATAGCCTTTAATTTAAAGTCTAGTTTGTCTGATATAAGTATGGCTACTCCAGCTCTCTTTTGACTTCCAGTAGCATGATAGATAGTTCTCCATCCCCTCACTTTCAATCTGAAGGTGTCCTCAGGTCTAAAATGAGTCTCTTGTAGACAGCGAATAGATGGGTCTTGTTTTTTTATCCATTCTGATACCCTATGTCTTTTGGTTGGCACATTTAGTCCATTTACATTCAATGTTATTATAGAAGGATATGAGTTTAGAGTCATTGTGATGTCCGTAGGTTTCTTGCTTGTAGCGATGTCTCTGGTACTTTGTCTCACAGGAGCCCCCTTAGGATCTTCTGTAGGGCTGGTTTAGTGGTGACGAATTCCTTCAGTTTTTGTTTGTTTGGGAAGCCCTTTATCTCTCCTTCTATTCTAAATGACAGACTTGCTGGATAAAGGATTCTCAGCTGCATATATTTTCTGTTCATCACATTGAAGACTTCCTGCCATTCCTTTCTGGCCTGCCAAGTTTCAGTAGAGAGATCCGTCACGAGTCTTATCGGTCTCCCTTTATATGTTAGAGCACATTTATCCCTAGCTGCTTTCAGAATTTTCTCTTTATCCTTGTATTTTGCCAGTTTCACTATGATATGTTGTGCAGAAGATTGATTCAAGTTACATCTGAAGGGAGTTCTCTGTGCCTCTTGGATTTCAATGCCTTTTTCCTTCCCCAGATCAGGGAAGTTCTTAGCTATTTTTTCTTCAAATACATCTTTAGCACTTTTCCCTCTCTCTTCCTCCTCTGGAATACCAATTATGCGTAGATTATTTCTCTTTAGTGCATCACTTTGTTCTCTAATTTTCCCCTCATACTCCTGGATTTTTTTTATCTCTCTTTTTCTCAGGTTCCTCTTTTTCCATAATTTTATCTTCTAGTTCACCTATTCTCTCCTCTGCCTCTTCAATCTGAGCTGTGGTTGTCTCCATTTTATTTTGCAGCTCATTTACAGCATTTTTTAGCTCCTCCTGGCTGTTTCTTAGTCCCTTGATATCTGTAGCAATAGATTCTCTGCTGTCCTATATACTGTTTTCAAGCCCAGCGTTTAATTTTATGACTATTATTTTAAATTCACTTTCTATTATATTGTTTAAATCCTTTTTGATCAGTTTGTTAGCTGTCGTTATTTCCTGGAGATTCTTTTGAGGGGAATTCTTCCATTTCGTCATTTTGGATAGTCCCTGGAGTGGTGCAGAACTACAGGGCACTTCCCCTGTGCTGTCTTGAATAACTTGCATTGGTGGGCAGGGCTGCAGTCAGACCTGATGTCTGCCCCCAGCCCACCGCTGGGGCCACAGTCAGTCTGGTGTGTACCTTCTCTTCCCCTCTCCTAGGGGTGGGATTCACTGTGGGGTGGCATGGCCTGTCTGGGCTACTTGCACACTGTCAGGCTTGTGGTGCTGGGGATCTGGCATATTAGCTGGGGTGGATCGGCAAGGTGCACAGGGGCGGGAGGGGCAGGCTCAGCTCGCTTTTCCTTCGGAGATCCGCTTCAGGAGGGGCCCTGCAGCACCGGGAGGGAGTCAGACCTGCCGCTGGAGGTATGGATCCGCAGAAGCACAGCGTTGGGTGTTTGCGCGGTGCAAGCAAGTTCCCTGGCAGGAACTGGTTCCCTTTTGGATTTTGGCTGGGAGATGGGTGAGGGAGATGGTGCTGGTGAGCGCCTTTCTTCCGGGGCGCAACAACTCTCCCTCCCGTTGTCCTCCAGCCCTCCTGCTCTCCGAGCAGAGCTGTTAGCTTATAACCTTCCAGATGTTAACTCTCACTTGCTGTCCAAACACACTCTGTCCGGCCCCTCCGTTCTTGCAAGCCAGACTTGGGGGTTCTGCTTTGCCGGTGGTCTGCCCCTCCACCCCGGCTCCTTCCTGCCAGTCCGTGTAGCGTGCACTGCCTCTCCGCCCTTCCTACCCTCTTCCACGGGCCTCTCGTCTACACTTGGCTCCGGAGAATCCATTCTCTTGCCTTATCCTCTTGAGGTTATAGTATCCTCAATTTAATGCTTATTATTTTCTTGACTGTTTAATATCATTTTATTGTATATATTTATAAATTATTGCTTAGACTCTTTGTGTTTTAGCTTTATAAAAATGCATTATATTTTTTAGACTTTGGCAAGTTTCTTTTTTCATTGTATTATTTTTAAAATTCATCCATATTTTTATATGTAGCTATGATTTCACTTAGCATATGATATGTGTGAAGGTACTGTAATTTATCTATTGCCCTGTTGATGGACATTTGATCGTTTCCAGATTTTTTGCTATTATGATCAACATTATGTAGACATTCTTGCAGATATATGTGAGTTTGTCTAGCATATATATTTAGAAGTGAAGTCACTTGGATCATAGAGTTTATGAAAATTTAACTTTCTAGGTAATGTTAATGGTTTTCAAAGAGGTTATACCAATATGTAGCCCTATCAATTATTATCAGATTTAGTTTTTGCCTGTCTAGTGGTCTGAAATTGTATCTCATTTTGTTCTTAAAGTGCATTTCCCTGATTATTAATAAGGTTGATCATCTTACCATATTTCTTTGCTATTAGTTTTTCCTATCCTATTAAAATGTGTCTTTTTCATAATATTTGCAATAGTTTTATTTGTATCAACTGTATATGTTTAATGTTTTCACTGGGTATGTTTAATGTCAAGTATAAATTATTATTTTTTAATTTTAAAAAATGCTTTATTTCTGAGAGAGAGAGAGAGAGAGAGTGTGTGTGTGTGTGTGTGTGTGTGTGTATGTGCGTGAGAGAGAGAGAGAGAGGAGAGAGCGGGGAAAGGTGGAGAGAGAGGGAGACACAGAATCAGTCAGCACAGAGCCTGATGCGGGGCTCAAACTCACAAACCACAAGATCATGACCTGAACTGAAGTCAGATGCTTAACCAACTGAGCCACCCAGGTGCCCCTCAAGTATACATTATTAATTCTTCTCCACTAATATTAACTTGCTTACAGTGCTTACAAGGTAGACTAATATAATAGTAATATTACTATTTACTAATTTTGAATTTTATGAGCAAATATTTATTGCATGGTACAGAACCCCCTTTTCCTTGATTTCACTGCAGGTATCCACTATATTTCTTAAGTAAAAAAATTTATAATAATTTTATAGTGTAGGACATATTTTTTTTTATTAATGTATTATAAGAAAAAAGTCCTAGAGGGGTTAATTTGATCAAAGTCACACAGCTAAAAACTAATGGGATCAGGGTATACATTCAGTTCTTTCTGATTCCAGAATATATTCATTCATTCATTCTTTCTTTCTTTCTTTCTTTCTTTCTTTCTTTCTTTCTTTCTTTCTACCATTTTTTTATTCAAGTATAATTCACATACAGTGTTATATTAATTTCAGGTGTACAAAATAGTGATTGATCAGTTTATACATTTTTCCGTGCTGGTCATGATTAAGTGTATTCTTAATCCCCATCACCTATTTTACCCAACCCCTACCATACTCCCCTGGTAACCATCAGTTTGTTTTCTACAGTTAAAAGTCTGTGTTTTGTTTTCCTTGTTTTTTCTTTATTTGTTTTGTTTCTTGGATTCCACAGGAGTGAAATCATGTGGTATTTGTCTTTCTCTGATTTAGTTCACTTAGCATTAAACACTCTAGACTCATCCATGTTACTGCAAATGGCAACATTTCATTCTTTTTTATGACTGAGTGTGTGTGTGTGTGTGTGTGTGTGTATATATATATACATATATATATATGTATATGTATATGTATAATATCCATATCATATCTTCTTTATCCATTGATCAACACTTGAGTTGTTTCCATATCTTGGCTATTATAAATAATGCTGCATTAAACATAGGGATGCAGATATCTTTTTGAATTAGTGTATTCATTTTTTTTGGGTAAATACCCAGTAGTGGAGTTTCTAGATCATATGGTAGTTCTATTTTTTTGTTTTTGGGAAACCTCTGTACTGTTTTCCACAGTGGCTACACCAGTTTGCATTCCTACCAGCAGTGCACCAGGGTTCCTTTTTCTTGACATCCTTTTTAACACTTGTTTCTTATGTTTTTTATTTTAACCATTCTGACAGGTGTGAGGTGATGCCTCATTGTAATTTTGATTTGCATTTCCCTGATGATTTATGATGTTGAGCATCTTTTAATGTGTCTGTTGGCCATCTGTATGTCTTCTTTGGAACAAATGTCTCTTCATGTCTTCCGCCCATTTTTTAATTGGATTATGTTTTTTGGTGTTGAGTTGTAGAAGTTATTTATATATATTTGGATACCAACCCTTTATCAGGTATGATATTTGCAAATATCTTCTCCCATTAAGTACATTGCATTCTAGTTTTGTTGATTGTTTCCTTCCTGTGCAGGAATTTTGTTGTTACGGCCAATGTCAGCAACATTACTGCCTATGCTCTCTTCAGGGATTTTTATGGTTTCAGGTCTCAAATTTAGGTCTTTAATCCATTTTGAGTTTATTTTTGTGTATGGTGAAAGAAACTGGTCAAGTTTCGTTCTTTTGCATGTGGCTGTCCAGTTTTCCCAGCACCATTTGTTGAAGAGACTGCTTCCTATTGAACATTCATTCCTCCCTTGTCAGTTAATTGACCATATAATTGTGGGTTGATTTTTGGGTTTTCTGCTCTATTCCATTGATCATTGTATCTATTTTTATGACTGAACCATAGTATTTTGATTACTACTGCTTTGTAATATAACTTGAAATCTGGAATTCTTGTAATATTATTTGATATTTTCAGGGCTTTTTTTTCTTTTTCAAGATTGCTTTGGATTTTTGAGATCTTTTGTGGTTCCATACAAATTTTAGGATTGTTTGTTCTAGTTCTATGAAAAATGCTGTTGCTATTTTGATAGGGATTGCATTAAATCTGTAGATTGCTTTGGGTTGTATACACATTTTAACAGTATTTATTCTTCCAATCCATGAGCATATATCTTTACATTTCTTTGTGTCATCTTCTTTTTCTTTCATCAGTGTTTTATAGTGTTCAGAGTATGGGTCTTTTAGCTCTTTGGTTGTTTATTCCTAGATATTTTATTGTTTTGGTGCAATTGTAAATGGAATTTTTTTTCTTTTTTAAAATTCTTATTTCTGAGAGAGAGAGAGAGAGAAAGAGAGAGAGAGCATGAGTGGGGTAGGGGCAGAGGGAGAGGGAGACACAGATTCTGAAGCAGGCTCTAGGCTCTGAGCTGTCAGCACAGAGCCTGACATGGGGCTCAAACCCACAAACTGTGAGATCATGATCTGAGCTGAAGTCAGACGTTTAACAGACTGAGCCACCCAGGTGCCCCTGGAATTTTTTTCTTTATTTCACTTTCTGCTGCCTCATTATTAGTATATAGGAATACAACAGATTTCTGTATCTTGATTTTTGTATCCTGCGATTTCACTGAATTCATTTATCAGTTCTAGTAGGTTTTTTGGTGGAGTCTACATATATATTGTATGTCATCTACTTCTTCCTTGCAAATTTGGATGCCTTTATTTATGTTGTCTAATTGATGTGGCTAGGACTTGCAGTACTATGTTGAATAAAAGTGCTAAGAATGGACATCGTTGTCTTGTTCCTGACCTTAGGGGGAAAAGCTCTCAGATTTTCCCCATTGAGTATGATATTGGCTGTGGGTTTTCATATAAAGGTCTTTATTATGTTGAGATGTGTTCTCTCTAGGCCTACTTTGCAGACAGTTTTTATCATGAATGAATGTTGTATTTTGTCAAATGCTTTTTCTACACCTATTGAAATGATCATATGGTTTTAACTATTTCTTTTATTGATGCTATGTATCACATTGATTGCTTTGCAAATATTGAACCACTCTTGTATCCCAGTTTTAAATCCCACTTAATTGTGGTATCTGATTTTTTTAATACACTGTTGAATTTGGTTTGCTAATATTTTGTTGAGGATTTTGCATCTGTATTTGTGAGAGATACTGGCCTGTAGTTCTCTTTTTTTGTGTGTGGTATCTTTATCTAGTTTTGGTATCAAGGTGATACTGGTCTCATAGAATAAATTTGAAAGTTTTCCTTCCTCTTGAATTTTTTGGAATAGTTTGAGAAGAATGGTGTTATCTCTTCTTTATATGTTTGGTAGAATTCACTGTGAAGCCATCAGGTCCTGGACTTTTGTTTGGGGGGAGTTTTGACTATTGTTTCAATTTAATTGCTGGTGATTGATGTGTTCAAATTTTCTATTTTTTCTTGCTTTAGCTTTGGTAGGTTATTTGTTTCTAGATATTTATCCATTTCTTCTAAGCTGTCTATTGGCATCTAGCTTTTCATTATATTGTTACAATTGTTTGTATTTCTGTGATGTTATTTATCCTCTTGCATTAGTAATTTTCTTTATTTGGGTTCTGTATTTTTTTTTTTTTTTTTAGTGAGTCTTGCTAGAGGTTTATCAGTTTTATCCATCTTTTCAAAGAATCATCTCCTGGTTTCATTGATCTGTTGTATTGATTTTTTAGTTTCTAGATCATTGATTTCTGCTCTAATCTTCATTATTTCTTTCCTTCTGCTGGTTTGGGGTTTTGTTTGTTCTTCTGTTTTTAGCTTCTTTAGATGTAAGGTTAGGTCTTAGCTCTTAAGATTTTTCCTGCTTCTTGAGGTAGACTTTTATTGCTATAAACTTCCTTCTTAGAACCACTTTTGTTGCATCTCAAATATTTGGGACTCTTGTGTTTTCACTTTCATTTGTTTCCATGTAATTTTTTATTTGCTTTTTGATTTCTTGGTTGACTCATTCATTATTTAATAACATGTTAATTAACATCCATGTTATTTGTGGTCTTTCC
Source organism: Panthera onca (assembly GCF_046562875.1). Classification (NCBI taxonomy): domain Eukaryota; kingdom Metazoa; phylum Chordata; class Mammalia; order Carnivora; family Felidae; genus Panthera; species Panthera onca. Next base: position 53,420,809 of record NC_138344.1, read on the forward strand.
AGATTTTTTCTTGTGGTTATAGCATTGTGGTCAGAAAAGATGTAGGTATAATTTTGATTTCTTGCATTTGTTGAGACTTTTGTGGCCTCATATGTGATCTATTGTGGAGAATGTTCCACGTGCACTTGACAAGAGTGTGTATTCTGCTGTTTGAGGATGGAATGTTCTGATGTATCTGCTAAATCCATCTGGTTCATTGTATCATTCAAAGCTGTTGTTTTCATGTTGATTTTCTGTTTAGATGATCTGCTCATTGATGTAAGTGGAGTGTTAAGTTCCCTACTATTATATTATTACCAACTAGTTCCTTTATGTTTGTTATTAACCATTTTGTGTATTTGGGTGCTTCTGTGTTTGGTGAATAAATAAGTACAATTATTATATCTTCGTGATGGATTGTCCCCTTTCTTATCCTTCTTTGTCTCTTGTTACAGTCTTTGTTTTAAAGTCCAATATGTCCTATATAAGTATAGCTACCTTTTGGCATCCATTTACATCATAAATGTTTCTCCATCCTCTCACTTCCAATCTGCAGGTCTCTTGTCAGCCTGAGATTGGTCTTTTGTAGGCAGCATATAGATGGATCTTTTTTTTTTTTTTTTTGTAATGCATTCTGTCATCTTGTGTTTTTTTGACTGGAATGTTCAGTTTACATTCAAAGCAATTATTGATAGATATGTTTTTATTGCCATTTTGTTACTTGGTTTGTGGTTGTTTCTATAGATGTTCTTTGATCCTTTCTTGCTCTCTTTCATGTTTTTTTGGCTTTCCTTAATACTTGGATTCCTTTCTCTTTATTTTTTTTTTCATATATATTACTGGCTTTTGATTTGTGGTTATCATTAGGTTTGTATATAATGTCTTCTGCATATAGCAGTCTATGTTAAGTTGATGGTCACTTAAGCTTAAGCCCATTTTTTACTCTTCTTCCCTTCTACGTTTTTAGGTGTATGGTGTCCTATTTTGCATCCTTTTATTTTATGAATTCTTTGACTGATTTACAGAAATACTTATTTTTTACTGTTTTTGTGTTTTTTATTTTTCATACTCTCACTTATGGTCTTTCTTTCCACTCAAAGTTTCCCTTTTACTATTTCTTGGAGGTCAGGTTTAGTGGTCATAACCTCCTTCAGTTTTGTTTGCCTGAAAAACTCTTTATCCTTCCTTCTCTTCTGAATGATAGCCTTGTTAGATAGAGTATTCCAGGCCTTAAATGTTTCCCTTCAGCACTTTGCTGTCTGGAAGAATGTGGCATGATATATTCAATGTTTCTGCTGAAAAATCCACTTATAGCCTTATGGGGTTTCACTTGTATGTAACAGTTTCTTTTCTCTTGCTGCTTCCAAAAATTTTTTTATCACGACTTTTTGCCATTTTAATTACTATGTGTCTTGGTGTGGACCTCCTTGCATTGAATTTTGTTGGGGGCGGAATCTCTGTGCCTCCTGGATCTGGATATCTGTGTCCTTCCCTAGATTATGGAAGTTTTCAGCTACTATTTCTTCAAATAAATTTTCTGCCTCCTTATTTGTCTCTTCTTCTGGGATCCCTATAATGTGGATGTTCTGACTTGATGGAGTCAGAATTCTCTATGACTATTATCAATTTACACAATTTTCTTTCATCACTTTTGCTCAGCTTGGTTATTTTCCATTATTCTGTTTTCCAGGTCATTAACTCATTCCTCTGCTTCATCTAGCCTGCTATTTATTCCATCAAGTGTATTTTTAATTTCATTTATTTTGTTCTTGATATCTGATTGGTTTTTTCTCCTTTGTTAAGGGTCACACTGATGTCCTCCACTCTTAAGTTCACTGAGTATCTTTGTGACCATTACTTTAAATTCTCTTTCCACTTAAATTCTCTTACATTGATTTCACTTTGGTCTCTTTCTGCGGTTTGGTCCTGATCTTTCATTTGAGAGATGTTTCTCTGTCTCCTCCTTTTGTTTAACTCTCTATGTCTGTTTCTCTTTTAGGAAAGTCACCTACTTCTCTTGCTCTTAATGACAATAGCCTTATAAAGAAGAATTCCTATAGTGCCCTGAAGTGCATTGTCCCCTCTTCCTCAGGACCTGGTGCTTCAAAAACATATCTCCTATGTGTGTTGTGTGTGCTCTCCTGTTGAGCCCTGGCCTCTTTTTCCTTCAGTCCAATTGTCTATGGAGGCTCTCTTTGCCTGTTGTGGGCCATGAGGTGTGCAGTGGTCTGTTTGCAAAATGAGACCAGCCCTCCATGCTGCTGGAAGTGACATTTTGCAAAATATGTGGTTCAGGAGATGTGTTAACAAGGTGTGCGCTCATCTTTACGGGGAGGGGGCTTGCAGCACCAGGACTGAGGAGAGAGTGTGATTGGGAAGGACAGACCCAGAAAAGCCTGGGGGATTGGGGCTTGATGCAAGCAATTTAGGTAAGGAGTATCTGGGCTCTTCTCTTTCCCACAGGTGGCCGTCGTTTATGCTGGGGTTGGGGGAGGAAATGGCTTCTGCCAGCTCCTTTTTTCCTGGAAAGGTCTCCCTGTGCTTCCCGTCTCTCTAGGCCACACTCTGAGATGAGCAAATCGCTCTTCCTCCCATCTGCCCCTGGTGTTTCTCAAACTGCTGATTCTACACAGTATGTGTACAGCCTGTTTGTTATGCTGTCCCTTTAGGGGAGGGAACTCTGTTTCTTAGCACCCTCCAGTCTCTCCCAGAGCCAAGCCTGATGATTTTTAAATTCTAGGCTAAGCTCCACTGGTTTTAAGAACTCAGGAAATTCAGCCCCTCTCATATTCAAAGGCAAATATCCCTAGAGTGAAAGTCTGTTTTCTTCCCTTCTCAGTGTCATCGGCTCTCTCTCTACCACAGACAGCCATGGTCTATTTTACTTCTAGACCACATCTTTGCCATTCCTACCTTCTTCAATGTGGCCTCTAGTTGTGGAGTTTGTTCTGGCAGTCTCTGGATTGTTTTCTGGGTTATTTATGCTGATATGGGTGTTATCTAGTTGGATCCGTGAGACAAGGCAAACTTAGTGTCCTCCTACTCCAACATCTTCCCAGACCTCTGGGTATTAATTTTGTATCCTTCAATTTTACTGAATTCATTTATTAATTCTAGTAGTTTATTGGTGGATCTTAAGGATTCATGTCATCTGCAAATAGTGACAGTTTAACTTCTTTACCAATATGGATGCCTCTTTTTTATTCTTGTTGTCTGCTTGCTATAACCAGGACTTTAATACTGTGTTGAATAAAAGTGACAGTGGGCATCCTTGTCTCATAATTTTAGAGCAAAATTCTGTTTTTTGATGTGTCATGTTGGGGTTCAGGAGTGAACAGTCAAGAAACAATTCTTGAGATGTCTTTGGTACAAAAAGGGTTGTTGTAGCTGCTCTGAGGTCATGAGGAGTAACATACTTTCAAGTTGGGAGGGGGTTAGGGATAGGAGAAGTTTTTAAGGAATTTGGACCTTGAGGAGCTAGCTGTTGCTATGAAAAGGTCATTTACTACTGTCTAGTAAACTGTTAGTCATGAGACTTTTCAGATGTATATCAGTGGGCCATATTTTTGGAAAATGATTGGTAACATATATCTTGAGGAGGTAGAGATAAACAAAGTTTCCAAGGGGATTTTTACAGGATCCTGGAGGTCCAGCTAATGTCAAGCTAAGGTTGCCTTTTGCCTCTAGCAAAGATTAACATGAAGGCAGCTAAGCTCCTTGAGAAAAGGTCACTCTACCTGTCTTAAGTACTTGTTAAAAATTTTTAAAAAAAATTTTTCCTATATTTCTTTTGCCTTTGTTCTCCACATCATTTTTCACCACTGAATGTGATGTTAGCTGTGGATTTGTCATATATATCCTTTGTTAAGTTGAGGTATGTTCCTTTTAAACCCACTGTTGAGGTTTTTTTTGGTTTTTTTTTTTAATGTTTACTTATTTTGAGAGAAACAGGGAGAGAGAGCGTGCATGAGCAGGGGCAGGGGCAGAGAGAGAAGTGAGAGAATCCCAAGCAGGCTGCCTATTGTCAGCACAGAGCCTGACATGGGGCTCAATCCCACAAACTATAAGGTATGAACTGAGCTGAAATCAAGAGTCAGGCACTTAACCGACTGAGCCAACCCAGGTGCCACTTTTGAGAGTTTTTTAAATGAATTGATGTTGTACTTTGTCAAATGCTTTTTCTGCATCTATTGAGATGCAGATGATGATATGATCATATGATTTTTATGTTTTATTGATATAGTGTATCATGTTTATTGATTTGTGAATATTGAACCATCCTTGCAGCCCCAGAATAAATTCCAATTGATTGTGGTGAATTTTTTTTTTTTTTAATATGCAACATGTCACAAATTTGAATGTGATTCTTGTGCAGGGGCCATGATAATCTCTGTATCATTCCCATGTTAGTAGATGTGCTGTTGAAGTGAGCATGGTGAATGATCCTTTATCATCTAGATGAATGCAATTTGTTAATATTTTGTGGAGGATTTTTTTGTATCTATGTACATCAGGGATATTTGCCTGTAGTTTTTTTTTGTTTTTGTTTTTGTTTTTTTTTTTTTTGTGGTGTCTTTGGCTTTGGTGTCAGGGTGATTTCTGGCTTCATAGAATAAACTTGGAAGCTTTCCTTACTCTTCTATTTTTTGGAATAGTTTGAAGAGAATAGGTATAAAGTCTTCTTTAAATGGTATAGTTCACCTGTGAAGCCATCTGGTCCTGGACTTTTATTTTTTTGGTAGTTTTTTGAAAACCAATTCATTTTTGTTATTAGTCATTGGTCTCTTCAGGTTTTCTATTTCCTTCTGATTGAATTTTGGAAGATTGTATGTTTCTAGGAATTTATCCATTTCTTCTGGGTTTTCCAATTTGTTGGCACATACTTTTTCACAATGTTTTCTTTATAACCCTTTGTATTTCTGTGCTGTTAGTTGTTACTTCTCTTTTTTTACTTATTTGGGTCTTTCTCTTCTTTTCTTGATGAGTCTGGCTAAGGGTTTATCAATTTTATCTTTTCAAGGAACCAGCTCTTTTCATTAATTTTTTTCTATTTTTTTGTCTCTATACCTTTATTTCTGTTATCTTTATTATTTTCTCCCATCTACTAACCTTGGGCTTTATTTGTTTTGTTTTTCTAGTTCCTTTAGGTGTAATGTTAGGTTGTTTGAGATTGTTTCTTGAGGTAGGCCTGTATTGTTATAAATTGCCCTTTTAGAACTTTTTGCCGCATCCCAAAGGTTTTGGATCATTGTATTTTCATTTTCCTTTGTTTTCATGTATTTTTATAACTTTTTTGATTACTTCATTGACCTTTCGGTTGTTAGTATCATGTTTTTTAGCCTCCACATGATTGTGTTTTTTTCCTGTGATTGATTTCTATTTTCATACTGCTGTGGTCAGAAAAGATGCATGATATGGTTTCAATCTTCTTAAATTTACCACCACTTTGGAGCCTAACATGTGTTCTATTATGGAGAATGTTCCAGATGTACTTGAAAAGAATGTCTGTTCTCTTGTTTTTGTATGGAATGTTTGTGTAGATCTTTTATGTCCACCTGGTCTAATGTTTCACTCAAAGACAGTTTCCTTATTGATTTTTCTTCCTGGATGATCTATCCATTGATGTAAGTGGCTGTTGTTTTAAGATTTTTTCTTTTTAATTTTTTATCAGAGAGTGTGTGGCGGGGGGGGGGGGGGAGGTGGGCAGAGGGAGAGAGAGGGAGAGAAAGAGAATCTTAAGCAGGTTCCACACTCAGCCAAAAGTCCAACGTGGTGCTTGATCCCATGACCCTGGGATCATGACCTGAGCTGAAATCAAGAGCTGGATGCTCAAGTGACTGAGTCACCCAGGGGCCCTGATGTAACTGGGGTTTTCACGTTCCCTAGTATTACTATATTACCAATTTATCTCTTTACATCTGTTAATATTTGCTTTATATATTTAGGTAATCCAATGTTGGATACATAGATATTTACAATTTTTAGCTCCTCTTGTTGGATTGATTCCTTCACTGTTATGTAATGCCCTTCTTTGTCTCTTCTTACAGTTTTTTTTTTAAAATTTATTTTATCTCGGGCACCTGGGTGGCTCAGTTGGGTGGTTAAGTGTCCAACTTTGGCTCAGGTCATGATCTCACAGTTCATGGGTTCAAGCCTGCTTCAGGCTTTGTGCTGACAGCTCAGAGCCTGGAGCCTGCTTCAGATTCTGTGTCTCGTTCTCTCTCTGCCTCTCCCCTGCTCTCTCTCTCTCAAAAACAAACATTGAAAAAAATTAAAAACAAGAAGTTTACTTTTTCTGATAGAAATACGGCTTTTTTTTCACATCCATTTGCATGCTTTTTCACTTTCAATCTGTATGCATCTTTAGGTGTGAGGTTGAGTGTCTTGTAGCCAGCAACATATAGACGGTTTATGTGTGTGCTTTTTTAAATCAATTCCACCGCCCTATGTGTTTTGATTGGAGGATTCAGGCCATTTACATTTAATTACTGGTAAGTAAACTTATTGCCATTTTGTTTTCTGGTTGTTTTTGTGGTCTTTCTCTGATCCTTTATTCTCTTGCTTTCTTTTATTGTGCTTGATGATTTCTGTAGTGTTAGGTTTGGTTTTCTCTTTAATTTTTGTGCATCTGTTCAATGTTTTGAGCTTCTGGTTACCATGAGGTTCATATATAACATCTTAAGCTTATAGCACTGTGTATTATGGTCATGGTCATTTTTTAGAATGTTCAAGAACATTCTATATGTGGGTGTCCTGTACAGCCTGAATGAAAGCACATCTATCCAGAAACAGAATGTAGTTCTTTCCTTTTGCCAAGCACCCCTCAAATAATTCTCAAAATAACCCCCCAAATAAGGTCACAGGGCAAGGACCAGGACTAGAGCTCGGATCTTTTAAATGTCAGCTTTGGGATATTTCTGTAACATGTAAAGTGAGAGGTAGGGAAGATGAAGGTCTAAGGGAATATTTAGTAAGTATCTCCTATGTACTACTTCCGTAATTTCAAAGACATCTGATAACTGCTATGTAAGACAAGACATATTTTATTACCCCATTTTAATAGATGGGGAAATTAAAGCTCAGGAAGGTTAAATACACCTTAAAGCCATTGTGTAGTATTTGAGCTGAACTATCAATTCTATATTGACTACTAGATGACTATAATTGACCATCTTCTACCCTCTATACCAGGGGTCAGCAAACTTATTCTGTAAAAGGCCAGACAGTAAATATTTTAGGCTTTGTTGGCCAGCAGTTTCTACTGCAACTATTCAGCTTTACTATTGTGTGATGGCAGCTACTAAAAGATATAAATCGAATGAGCATGGCTGTGTTCCCATGAAACTTTACTTGCTGTAATTTGAGATTCATATAATGTTCAGGTCACAAAATATTTTTTCAACCATACAAAAATATGAAATGCATTCTTCCTCACAGTCCACACCAAAGTGAGGTTCTCCAGTGCCGGTTTCAAACATTCCTTTACGGGGTTAGGAAAGACGTGGAAAAGAGCATGGAATAGGTTCTCTTCTGGATGCTACATGACCGAGGGGGTTGTTGTCGCATAACCCCTCAAATTGTGTAGGAGCAATATGCAGTTAACTGTCTTGTCCCAATGCTAAATGTCCTTTTTCCTATCTTTCAAATTAAACTGTAGGCTCATTTAGGAAAGAGGACTATCTTATTTTAAAATCTTCAATGTTTTTAAAAATTTTAATTAATGTTTATTTTTGAGAGAGAGAGACAGAGTGTGAGCAGGGGAAGGGCACAGAGAGAAGGAGACACCGAATCTGAAGCAGGCTCCAGGCTCTGAGCTGTAAGCACAGAGCCCGACGTGGGACTTGAACTCACAAACCGTGAGATCATGACCTGAGCCGAAGTTGGATGCTTAACCGACTGAGCCACCCAGGTGCCCCAACTCCTTTAACGTTTAATAGTCTATGTATAGTAGATGCTCAGTATTCAGTCATAAATATTAGATGCTGCCAAATACTAAACTATTTCATTCATAGATTCTTTAGTCGATAGGCCCAATGTATAAGTTCAATGGATGAAAAATATTGTAGCAGGCCATATCTATCATTTAACAACATTACCTTCTCCTTTTAATTTAGTGTAAGGGACAATTGTGAAAAATATTTCTTGGCTATACCTTTTTTTGTTCCAGTAGAGTTATCTGCTTGGGAATATTAAGTCTGACATTCGTTCTTCCCCTAGAACCACTTTGGTGATCTGGACGGTGGCCACTACACTGCTTTCTGCAAGAACTCAGTGACCCAGGCCTGGTATAGCTTTGATGACACACGAGTCAGTGAGATTCCAGATACTTCAGTGCAAACTGCTACAGCCTATCTCCTGTTCTACAGTTGCCAGCCCTTTTCTATACCTATAAAAAAGTGCAAGAGCTAGGAAAATGGTGCAAAACTGCAGAACTGAAAACTGCAAAACAAGCAATCAGAAACTGGTACTTCAGGTTTGCTTTGTCATTAAACTCTTGCAATTTACTTACATCCAACATAATTTTCACTCTTTCTACTGTATTATGCACTTTTTTATATGATAAGCCTCTAGCAGAGAAGAGAGGTCCTGGCCTCCTGAAAAAGGCAGCACGACGAAATGCTAATGGATGGGGGCCTGCAAAGCACAGCAAAGTATGTATTAATTTCAGGTTTCAAAATTCAATGTCTATTAGGATGGATATTTTTAAACCTAAAATACCTCAATTATATATATGCAACAAAGTATTCTCCAAAGATACTTCATGGAGCTAAACAAAGTAAGTTTTGTTCAAGTGGCTCTGTGACCTTATGATTTGGAAATATTTCATTGATCTGATAATTTAGCCAAGAACTCTAAGATTCTTAGACCAACTGCAGAATATGAAAAGATGCCAACCTCAGGATTCAAGACTCCTCTTTACTCATAGTGGCATCTTTCAGAAGCAACTTCTAGAATCATATTTTTATATGGGGAGTTTTTACTGACTTCATCTATAGCACCTGAGTCTGAGGTAAATAATACATTCTCAGCTCCTCTCTTTTAATACATCACTTTGCAAAGATGTGGTTCTTAATACAGTTTATTCTGTAGTCATTCCCGATCCCTATCCCTTTTAATTTTAATCCTGATTCCCAACTCTTGAGAATTCTAAATAAGTGCTTTATGCAGTTCTGGGTCAAGTTGAAGGAAGAGTAAAATCAAGTCCTAATACAACAGGATAAGTGAACTAAATTTTAAGTCACATAGTAGGATAAAATGTGTGTGTATATAAAATGGTTTGATAAAAAAATAAAGACAGAACACTTACAGGGTTTTAAATTATTTTTCTCATTAAGATTTTAATGTAGGTGTAAATGAAAATTCTCATTTTAAAAAATTAAAGAAAAGTTTCCATTTATTTTTTAGAATAAAGATTTAGTGCACAAATACAGCCCAAAGCCAACAAAAAAATAGCTTTGCCCTGTCATTTCCCTAAGAAAGCACTGCAGTTACTCAGAATAGGCCAAAAGAAAAAGGAAAAACAAACAGTCCTCTGAGTTCTAGGCTTCACACAAGGACCACGTTATTATACTATGTACATTGATTTGATGTGCAAGTGTGCAATAAATATATACACATACATTCCTATCTGCTTTACATCATTCTAGAGTATTCATAGATCAAGCTGGGATTTAGAAATGTGAAAAGGCCGTAACAGTGAAAAGGAAAAGAAAGGATATAATGGTTTTTAGACCAGGAGAAGAATAATGCTTAGCTAATTATTTTAACTTTGGAGCAAACTATAAAGGTTTTGAAATAAATGGTACCTGTAAGGAGTGCTTAACTGCAATACTCGTTAAATATTAGTCAGTTTTTCGATAATGGCACTGACCTAAAGTATATGGTGATAGTAACACAGCTCCCACGGTCTTAGAATTCCTCTAAATGGCCAGCTGTATTTATCCAGTATCTTTATAAGCATGTCAAGAGTTGTGTTGCTCAGCTTCTTAAAAGATAACTAGCTTAGAACCTATTTCTCCTTACGTGGCTACATCAGTTGCTCGTGGTCCCAATGAAGTATAAAAGAGGATATAAGCTGCCGAAGACTTCACAGAAGAAATGGAGATATCAGAAACTTCATGATCATCAAATTTAAACCACCGCTGTCTTGCTGCATTTTTACAATAGGCAGTGTAGTGGCCTCCATCCAGCCCACCATAGTGATTCTGTGCCAAACAAGATAGAAAATCAGTTCAAACTGAAATTATTGTCATATTTTAAATACTTCAAAGCTTTATGTTATTTTCCTATGAGGTTAAGGAACCACATGAAACTCTTATTTTTATAGTTTGCTTAGAAAAAGAGAAAGGATTTAGTTCCAACAAGATACTTACTGAAACAGAAAACAAATTATATTTCTTCAAATTGTTCTTTGGACCAATAACATACTGTGACAAGTCAAGATTCTCTAATGGGAAATCCACAGAGGTCTGTAGTTTCTGCTTCCACCTGCCATCGTAGGAAAAACTGTAGAGTGAAACAGGATAGCAATTAAACTGAGAGACCACAAACACTGGAAAGACTTGAATTCATTCATTAATGTTCTAGATTTGTAGCTGAGACCAGAAAATCCATTTCAAACACACTCAGAATTTCAGTGGTGGAGGGACCTGGAAAGACATTTGGCTTCATTTCCACTTTACAAATGAGAAAACGAAGGTATGAGCAGATATGAAATGACCTGCCCTCAGTCAAACAGCTAAGGTGGTGGAGACAGAGCCACACCTGGGTCCCTTGACCCATAGGCCAGCGACAACTGTTCGATGAGTCTTCTGCAAAGGTAAAAAGTTATGAAGACCCAGGTTTATAATGCTAACTACCATACGAGTACAGAGGAAAGACTAAGGAGGGCTGCTCTAGCTGTTAAGACTGTACTTTTGGGGAAACTGAAGCTGGAAATCATAAGCACACAGACTACACAGGGATCCCCTGCTTTTCAAAAGCTGGTGTTACGCCACTTCATTTTTACAAGACTTCCATGAGTACCTGTTTTAGCTACCTAAAAGAAATCGAAAGAAGGTTTCTGCTTTTAAGAAAAAAGGTGAAAAGGGGAAAGCAGCACTGGGCAGCGTTTGTTTGCAGTAGGCTGCTGGAGGCAGCAGGCACCCTGCTGAGTAGATAAAGTGGCATCACCATGCTCCTTCCCAGAATACTCAGTGTCAAGCTGCCACAGCTTTGAATTGTCTGCCCGTACCTGTGTTTTATCTTGATCTGTTTTGTGCATCTGTTAAGCAAGATGTGTCCTAAGGTATTAGAAAAGTCTAAGAGAAGGTTATTTTGGGGGTCTGGGAATACTGAAAGATTTTCTATATAAATTAATGGTAACTGCTTCTTTGCTTTACACCATTTTGGCTTATGAAAGATTTCACAGGAACACTCTACTTTTGGATAGCAGGGGAGAATTGTAATGGCATTCCATTATCCTGACATACTCTACTCCTTTAAACACCGAAATACTGGTACTTTGGTTGGTGCGATAAGATTATTTCAGAATTAGTTTTCAAAAACTGAATTCTGAACCATTTACATTTTTAGATACCTGTATTCTCCAAAGAATTAATACACAGCACTAGAAATCTTAACATATGTGTAATCATTTATAGAATGTTTATCTGTACCTCCACAATCCTCAAGAAGAGAAAAACTGATGGAACAAGTTTCTGGTAGAAAATTTACGTGAGGAATTTGAACACGTCAATATAGAAACTAACAAAAGTAATTGCCTAAGAATTTCCAATAATACAAAATGAAACAAATAATTAAAATAGAAATGCTTCGTTTGAGACAAAAATTACAGCTCTCAATAAAAAGATGAAACTTCCTTTTAAAAAGTTTTTCAAAATAATGATTCATAGTTATCACTCCATGAATGGATTCCATAAAGATAAAAGAATCGAAAGACAACATCTGGGACAGATTTTACAACTCTCTTGCTATTATCCCATCTATTATAGGGCCAGACCTTTTTCACAGGCTAGAAAAATGTGGACAAAAATATCTGCACCCAGCAATGGCATCCTTAACATCTTCTCTTTAAAACTGCATTCTCATTTTCAGCACAGGATTAAATCTTTTCTTAGTTTACAATAAATTTTATTGACTTATCATTTGTATTAGAGTTATCCTGTGTGATTTTATACATTTTCACTTGGATTTTTTATGATGTAAAATTTTATATGTGAAATGCAATAAATTTCACTAATTTTTAAAAGATGAAATGACCTGAAAGTACCGTGTTGTCATTTTGCTGTTCTCGCAAACACTAAAGTAAGGAACTGGAGTCTCCTCATTTCTGCCTTGTTTCCCTAACCAGATAATCTTCCTTTGTAATACACCTTAGCAGGCAATGCAACAAAATGACTTAGAATGAAGTACAACTTAAGACTTCCTTCATCTAAACTGCAGAAAAATGTGTTCCTTTTACCGTTTCAGATGCACTAAAAGCACAGGTGGCAACTTCCAGATCTCTATCTTTTTTAGAGAGTCCCGTCGAGTTCTGCAATGACTGCAGTAAAACCTGTTGTTGTCTGTGAGCTTTTCTTCTTTGGAAAATAATCTAAGGCAGTCCTGGAGGCAAAAACAAGTAGTAGTTACTCACTAATTCGTTTCTTCAACACAGTATCATTGAGCATCTAATTCAGTAAGTTATTCTGCCAGGTATGAAGGACACAACAGGTAACTAGCAGAAAATAGTTCTGTCATAAAGTTTACGACCTAGTGGGGAGCCCAGAGGGGAGAGCCAACAGTAATCAGTGCAGGGAGTGGTGGGCGCTGCCCATGACAGAGGGAAGCAGGACTGTGCATCCTGAATGCACACAGGAGCCACCTCTGCCTGGTGCCTCAGGAAGTCTTACTGGAAGAAATGACATTCTCAAGGGAGCTAACACTAAAGGTATCAAAAAGCTAGCTAAATCACACTGTTACTGGGTAGAAAACAGGCTATTTATCTGATCCCCACATAGAGCAAATTCTTATAAAAAGGGAATCTAATTAAAGTCAATATGCAATTTTCAAATTAACTTTTAAAATAGAAGTTTTATTTCTTCAAAATACAAACTTTAAAAACATTTATTGATTCTGAAAAGTATTTAAAAATTTTTTTTCTTAAGTTTATTTATTTTGAGAGAAAGGAAGTGTGAGTGGGGGAAGGGCAGAGAGAGAGGGAGAGAGAATCCCAAGCAGCCTCTACTCAGCACATAGTCCGATGCAGGGCTTGAACTCATGAACTGCAAGATCAAGACCTGAGCTGAAGTCAGATGCTTAACTGACTGAGCCACCCACGTGCCCTAAAATGTTTTTTAAATTTATAAGTTAATTTATTTGGAGAGAGAGTGTGCAAGTGGGTGAGGGGACAGAAAGAGAATCCCAAGCAGACTCCACAGTGTCAGCACAGAGCCTGACACGGGGCTCAAAATCACAAACTGTGAGATTATAACCTGAGCTGAAATCAAGAGTTGGATGCTTAACCAACTGAGCCAGCCAGGTGCCCTGAATTCTGAAAGAGTAATTTAAATTTTTTTAAAAATTTTCTAATACACATAAACATAATTAAAACAAAATTTATGTAGGTGTTTTACCTACAAAACATTTATAGGGGCAAAGTACAGACTCTGCTGAATAAAGTCCATCTTTGTATGCATAGAAACAGCATTTATTCAGCAAATCATTTTCTCTCAAACTTACCTGTAATGTACATTTACTTGTAGAAGCTAATGGTAGAGACAAATACATGAAGGCCTCAAATGTCCTAGACTTTTTGTGACAGGTGAGGCACTGTACTGTGGATTTGAACTGACCCTGAAAAAGTGCAACAATAATAGATTCATTGAGCTGCTTATGTTTCTGCCAAGCATGCTCTGCAGCTTTAAAGTCATCAAGGTGATCATTATTTTCTTCTTTATGCCTCTTCCGATTATCAGCCTGGAAATAATATTAAAATTTATATCAATATCTCAAAATCATCATTTAAATAGAAAACTAAAAGAATATATTGAATACACTTTGCAGATTTAGAAACATTTCTGGTTTCTTTCATAAAGGAGTTCTAATCTCATTCAGAGGTGTAAAAAAAAAAAAAAAAAAAAAATTCCAGCCAAAAATCCTCCCCCAAAATCCCACTTTATCAGAAGGGTATGACTTATTTTACTAAACAGAAATTAATAAAATACATTTTTTTTTAGGTGATGGGGATTAAGGAATGGACTTGTCACCGGGTGTTGAATGAGTGACGTATGGAAATACTAAATCACTTTACTGTACACCTGAAACTAATATTACAATGAATGTTAACTGCAATTCAAATAAAAACTTTAAATAAAAGTATATTTTATTAACTGTTTTTAAGTTGAAATTCTGGTTTTGAAAAGAGAAGACATCCCATACACCGCTGCAAGCTGTTGTCCTAGGCTTGTGGATGGATATACACATATCCTATATATATTCACACATATATCCACACAAAACACGTATTTATACATACACATGTATGTCTGTGTGTATGTATGTATGTTCAATGGTAACAGGGATCCCAAAGGTATTAGAGACATACATGTCTCAACTTTTCACATGAATCCTTTGGTTACATGAGGTAATTCTTATTTTAGAAAAAAGTATAAAACTGATAAAACATATACAAAATATATAAATATACAATAATAAAGATGTTCAAGCTCTCTACAGCTAATCTTTTGTAAAATTTATGTTTGGGGCACCTGGGTGGCTCAGTTAAACAACTGACTTCGGCTCAGGTCATGATCTCACGGTTCGTGAGCCCCACGTCGGGCTCTGTGTGGGGCTCTGTGCTACAGTGTGGAGCCTGCTTGGGATTCTCTTCCTCTTTCTCTGCCTCTCTCCCACTCAAGCACATGTGCATGCTCTCTCTCTCTCAAAATAAATGAATAAACTTAAAAAAAATATTTATGATTTCACCTTCACATACATGTGGTCACAGAGTATCTCTAACAACTATTTCAACATTTACAATATCTCACAACCTACCATTTTAGTAAGCAAATATAAAAAAATTGTACATACTTCTTTTCAAATATTAGACATATCAGATATATTTGTTTTATAGTTTCTTACCTTAGTACAAAGTCACTAGATTTGAATAAACTACTACTGAACAATCACCAACTATAATTTTATTTTTTTTTAACATGTTACTTATTTAATTTTTGAGAGGGGGAGCACACGTGCACTCAAGGCAGGGAGAGGGCAAGAGGAAGAGAGAATTTTAAGCAGCCTCCACACCCAGTGCAGAGCCTGACATAGGGCTCGATCTAACGGCTGTGAGATCATGACCTAAGCTGAAACCAAGAGTCAATGCTTAACTGACTGGGCCACTCAGGCGCCCTGGCTGAGTGACATTCTAGTGTGTCACACATTCGTGTGTGTGTGTGTGTGTGTGTGTGTGTGTGTGTGTGCCGCATTTTTAAAAATCCATTCACCCATGGATGGACACTTGGGTTGCCTCCATACCTTGGCTATTGTAAATAATGCTGCAATCAACATAGAAGTGCATATATCGTTTTGAATTAGTGTTTTCATTTTCTTTGAGTAAAGACGCAGTATTGGAATTACTGGATCATAAGATAATTCTATTTTTAATTTTTTTTATTTTAATTTAATTTTTAGTTTTTTAATTTTAATTTTTTTTTAATTTACTTTTTGAGGGAGAGAGAGAGACAGAGACAGAGAGAGAGAGACGGAGAGAGCGAGCAGGGGAGGGGCAGAAACAGAATCCCAAGCAGGCTCTGCACTGTCAGCGCAGAGCCCAATGCAGGGCTTGAACTCACGACCATGAGATCATGACCTGAGCCAAAACCAAGAGTTGGATGCTCAACTGACTGAGCCACCCGGGCACCCCAACTATAATTTTAAATTGCTATAAAAATGATCACAGTGTTGAGCAACCTTAAAGAGCCTTTACAACTTAGAAAAATCAAATTTCTTACTTTATTTAGATCTTCATGGAGTCCATCCATTAGGAACAGAAGCAGTTCTTGTGAATCTTGCTGGCTATATCCTGCAAACTGGTCATTGATCTTCCCAATGGTGATTTTAAAGTCTTTTGGACTGATATACCTGTACTGTCCTGTCCACAGGGCTTTCATAATTATGCCAAACTCTTCAGCCACTTCACCTTTATGCCCCAACAAATTTGACCTTTGCAAATAAAATTAGAAAACAGCAATAAAGGAAGTTTTAAAAGGTCAAGGTACAGCAGGTTCTTGAGGTCAACATTAAACTCTTCGTATCTGTAATCCAACACTAAAATGTTTATTTAATCACAGGTTTATTACCAAATATTCATCTGATTCTTACTTTGATTATACCTCGCCAACTGGCTTCTTTTGGGCTGCAAATCCTGTACTGTCTCCTTCTCCTCAACAGGCTCCAGTTTATATGAGGTTCTGCCTTTGCCTATCTGTCCTTTACCAATTAGAGGGGGCTCTTCTCACATATCTTTGCACAGGGGCCATGATTCTCTGTATTGTTCCAATTTTAGTATATGTGCTGCCAAAGCGAGCACTCTCACATTTTTCTTAAAGATATTTTCCCCCCTTCCTAATTTGACTTCTCTCTGGAGCTGCGTGGTAAGAAAGTGTAGTTAGATCGTCCTTCTAATATTATATTGCAAAAAGTATGAAATTTCTTTACCTGTTAATATCGTCCTGGTAACAGTTTCGGTTGAAATAATCGGCCAAATGTGGAGCATTACATAGGCACTGCAGTATTGAGTTCATATAGCAAGTATTTCCTAAATTACGAAGTCCAGTGAGAGCTGGTCCAGATCCTCCAAAAACAGGATTGAGGTTCCGAATCTGAGAAGCAGAAAGCCTTGTGATCTCAGCTTTAGGGTAGCACGTTGGCCTGAGGAAGAAAAAGTGTACATAATGTCTTAAAATGCATGGCATCTAAAATTAAGGTTCATATTACAAATGGCAGTAAACTCCACCATTGGTATCACAGTACACAGTAATCTTGGAAAGAGTTAATAGGTCAAAAGGTACTGGGTCTTACAGGACACTTACTATCTAGGTAACACTGGTTGTATTTTGTGACCCTCCCATGAAACAGTACCTTAACCTCTTATGGGGGGGTCTATTGTTCTTATACCCGGAGATAGAGTCCCTGGATTCTCATCAACAGGCAGAGACTTCTAGTAGAGAAGGCTCTTTCAAATTCCTTTAAGTAATCCTAGGAAGTTCAGCATTACCAAATGTTGAACTCAACCAGGAGGCCAAACAAAGAATAAAGAATATCTTACAGTGGAATAATCTCAAAAGAGGCAGGGATTATTTGGGTACTATTACCTGAAGTGTAGAGATATGCTGACAAATGTGGTAGACACTAGCCCCAGGTGGCTATTTAAATTTAAAATGAGGGGCGCCAAGGTGGCTCATTCGGTTAAGGTCCAACTCTTGGTTTTGGCTCAGGTCATGATCTCAGTTTGTGGGATTGAGCTGCACGTCAGGCTCTGTGCTGACAGTGTGGAGCCTGTTTAGGATTCTCTCTCTGCCTCTCCCCAACTTGTATGCATATGGTCATGTTCCCTCTCTCTCAAAAAAAATCTTTAAAACCAAAACGAAAACAATCCCCAATGATGATTCAAAAAAGAATTAAATCTTACCAGTTTTAATAGTCAGCCCTAACATAAACCCATTTATTTATATTTCCATCTATCCCCCTGCCCCAAAAAGTAAAGATTACAATAAGCAGATTTGATAATTATCTCCTCACAATCCTACCAATCATAAACCAGGAGCATTAGAGGGATCACACCAGGAAAACATCTAAACAGAGATATTGATTTGGGAAACTTAATTGAACCTACTGATAACTACTTATAAAGAGAATAGCAGAAATGCAATGAAAAAAAAAGGGAACAGAATAAGGATTAGGAACTGATACCACAATACTTGTTTTAACACTATTTAAGTTTACTCCCACAGTATTCGGCTGAGTTAAAAAAAAAAAAAAGTTTGGAATTTGAGAGCTGCAACAAAACAAACTCAACAGTCCTACAGATTATGGTCCTCAAAGAGAGATTTAGGGACCATGGAGATTTATGAAAAACTTCTAGGAGTCTGTATCATGCTGCCCTAAAATAAAATAATATATATTCTTTTATACCTACATTAATACGGATTATGATAACCTTCCTGATAAATTTAAGTTAGCACTTGGGATAAAAACCAAGGAATTTAATCCATTCACTTTTCCTCTGTGCTACATAACAATGGCTAGAACAGCCACCCTCAGAAATTTCTGACTTCCTGATCTTAACAAGCTGAAATGTCTAGAGTAGAACTTTTCAAATATAGCAGATTATTCTAGTTCTAAGAGTTAGGATAAACTTACTTATTTTCCCGATTAACTGTTGGAGTTACTGTTGGCTTCCTCTTCTCTTCCTCTTGAATGGCCTGGGTTATATCTGGGGAGGAGTAGGAGCGCTTCAGTTTGGACGGTTCCCTATCCCGCTCAGCAGGAATCTGTGGCTTGGCTTTATGAGTTGGAGGGGTGGCAGGAGGTGCAGATGAAGGAGCCATTTCCGGTGGATACATATGAACAGTGTTGGTGGGTGAATGATAATAACGAAAAGTTCCAGTGATTGGGTCAAGAAACTTAGATAAAAAAGAAACAAAAACAAAAACAAAACAGGTCAAAAAACAATGACCATTACAAACTAAAGAAAATCACTCAAGGGTATTCTATTGCTAAGTTTACTTTTGGATTACAATAATTTGAATAAGATGGTCATAATCACTTCTATGATTAAACTTCCAAAGAACTTTAGGTATTAGAATAATACACTGCTTCTAAATGACAAAGGCCAGAAATGTTCATATATGGTAGCCAGCATCTCAGATTGGTTATACTGAGAAATCCAATCCTGCTATAATTAGGGGAATGGGCTATGTCCTCCACCATGAAGAAACAGAATTGACTCTGCATTAGAGAAGACATAGAATAAACAAAAAAAGCTTTATAAAAAAGAACACATGACCATGTTATTTATTTATGTGCTAATTTTGAGTTTTACCTTGGCCCAGCCTGAAGGCAGTCCTGGTACGATCCTTCCCATTTCTTCACTTCGTGCTCTTGTCAAAGGTTCTCGAGCCTGGTTTAAAAAAAAAAAAAAAATCAATTAAATTTTGCCATACACAAACTTAAGCTATTTGTATCAAAAAACCAAAAAACCTGTGTTGGCTGCCCTTAATATTTTTTAAATGAAGTTTAAAAATGAATAACTCTGTATGTTGTCTCAAAGTCCAAATACTGCCACAGCAAGGCGAAGAGGAATGTGTATATGCACAAGCCTATAATGATGATGGTTTTTTAAGTTTCTTTAAAAAACAAAAAACACAGACATTTCCACTGCTAGGTATCAACCCAAAAGAAATGAAACACACAAAGACTTATGTACAAATGCTCACAACAGCATTATTCATAATAGCCCAAAAGAAGCAGAAGCAATCCAAATATCCATTAACTGGTGAATGAATAAAATGTAGTATACCCACACGAGGGAATCCTATTCAGTAAATACAAAGGAATAAACTACAGATACATGGATGAATCTCAAAAAATTATACTAGTTAAAAGCCAAATGCAAAAGACCATATGTATGTACACACACACACACCCACACACACCCATGATTCCATTTATCTGGTATGTCCAGAAGAGACCTAACTATGAAGACAGAGTAGATCATGGTTGCTTGTGGCTTTAGGGTAAGGACAGAGAGTGACTATAATTGGGCACTGAGATCTTTCTGGTGTGATGAAAATGTTCTAAAATGGATTGAGTAAATACTTGCTTCACACCTTTGAACTGAAACCACTAAGCTGTACACTAAAAATGCGTGAATTTTATGGTATGCAAATATTACCTCAATAAAACTCTTAAATAAAAACAAAAGCAAAGGTGTCTTATATAAGACCTAAATATTTCAAAAATTGTGATAAAGTAACACAAAATAAGATTTGTCATTTTAACCATTTTTAAGCGTACAGGTTAGTGGCATTAAGTATATTCTCAGTGTTGTGGAACCAATTTCAAGTTCTTCATCTTGCAAAACTCAAAACTCTGCACCCATTTAAACTCACTTCCATCTACTTGGCAACCACCTTATATAAATGGAATCATACAGTATTTGTCTCTTTGTGACTGGCTTATTTCACTTGCAAAATGTCCTGAAGATTCATCCACGTTGTAGCATGTGTCAGAATTTCCTTCCTTTTTAAAAAGGCTAAATAATACACCATTGTATGTATATATCACATTTGTTTATACATTCATCTGTCAATGGATATTTGGGTTGCTTACATTTCTTGGCTAGTTGGCTATGTGAATAATACTGCTATGAACATAGGTGTGTAAGGTCCTGCTTTCAATTCTTGTGGGTATATACCTAGAAGTAGAATTGCTGGATCATGTAGTAAGGCCTAGGTATTTTCTAATTTATTTTCTAATTTCATAAAATGAGAATACACTGTTGTACTTTAAATAGGAAGACAAACATCTATTCCCTTTTTTTAAAATTTAAAAATAATTTTTTTAAGTTTTATTTATTTATTTTGGGAGAAACAGAGACAGCATGACCGGGGGAGGAGTAGAGAAAGAAAGAAAAAGAGAGAGAGAGAGAGAGAGAGAGAGAGAGAGATAGAAAATATCAAGCAAGCTCCACACTGTCAGCACAGAGCCCAATGCGGAACTCGAACTCATGAAACCATTAGATCATGACCTGAGCCGAAACAGAGTCAGACGCTTAACCGACTGAGCCACCCAGGTGCCCCACATCTATTCATTCCCTTTAGTATATAAATGGATCAATATGTAAAAATAAACAAAAAACAGCTATAAAAGATAGCAAAGATTTCCTCAGAAAGTAGATCTTAAGATGGAGGATGACAATATGGTAAAGACAACCATGTGGTTATAATCCATGTTTTCCCCCCACCCAATGAACTACTACTCACTTTGTTCCTTTCAGTGTCTTCTGTATTCTCTCTAAAAGTTCCAGTCTTTAGAATTCCACTTTCTGGTTGTCCTTTAATCTTAACAGGCTGTAAAAATTATTAAAATTTTAAAGGGAAAGAAAACTTTAACTTTCCTCCCATAAAAACTTACCCATCAACCACTAGCTAATACAAGTAAATCCATCCGACTGAAATATAAAAGAAGAAAAAAAGTGACACTTCTGAAAGTTTCTTAGAAAAAAAAATTTTTTTTAAGAGTAGAATCCACACCCAACACAGAGCCCACTGCAGGGCCTGAACTCACAACCCTGAGATCAAGACTTGCGCTGAAATCAAGAGTCAGACACTTAATTGACTGAGCTACCCAGGCACCCAAAGTTTATTTAATTTTATTGTCAAAGTATAGATATTTTTATATATACATAGATTTTTTAACGTTTACTTATTTTTGAGAGAGAGAGAAACTGAGCACAAGCAGAGGAGAGGCAAAGAGAGAGGGAGACACAGAATCGAAAGCAGCTCCAGGATCTGGGCTGTCAGCACAGAGCCTGACGCGGGGCTCAAATCCACGAACCATGAGATCATGACCTGAGTCAAAGTTGGTCTCTTAACCGACTGAGCCACCCAGGTGCCCCTCAAAGTATAGATATTTTTAATTAAAGGTGATACAGCCCATGTGGAATTTCCTGACACTAACGGTAAAGAAGAAAAGAAACTGATGAATCAATGGTGGTGGGCTGCAAATCACAGTGGATTGGGAAGCAAGCACTGATTCCTAATACATGATGCTGGTCATCAGTGTATAGTCACCATGGCCTCTTTTGAACACTATCCTTTTATTTTAATCTCATATGATGTTACCTTCGAAGCAGTCATGTTCTCCCAAAATGAACACCCTGAAGAGAATGAAGACATAACAGGAGTTTCATACACAATACTCAAAAGTACAAAACCTATTTTATATCCTCTTGGAACCTATCATGAGTTCCTTAAAAATTCACTTTGGTACACTGGGTGGCTAAGTTGGTTAAGCTTCTGACTCTTGATTTCAGCTCAGTACATGATCTCACGGTTTGAGTTTGAGCCCCATGTCAGGCTCTGCACTGTCAGTGGATCCTTGGGATCCTCTCTCTTCCCCTGCCCCCTCTCTGCCCCTCCCCTGCTCTCTCTCTCTCAAAAATAAATAAACTTAAAATTTTTTCACTTTAATTTTATAGTTCATTTAAAAATTACAGTAAAGTAAAAACTTCTAAATCTGTGATAATTTAATAAAATTTATTTAGAATAAATTATATATGTTACCTACTTTTACAAGGACCATATAATAAATACAATCTTGTTTTCAATGTGTTATATATCACAGGAAATGTCAAAAACTAATGTGATATTCTTGGGGCTACTTAGATTTGCAGGGCTATTTGGCACCTATATAGTAAATGACCCCAGAAATATGAATGCGTTCAGTTCTTTATGACTGCCTATCTCTAAGTGAAGCAAGACAGAAAGGAAGTAGCTTTGGAATCTCACTGAATATGGGCCCTTAGACAAATTATTTAACCTCCAAGTTTCAATTTTATTTGTAAATTAAATATCTCATGGGCTTATCATTAGAAGGATAAGATAACGTACGAAAAATCCTTGGCGTATAGTAACTACTACTAAGTAATATTTAATGAATAATATTAAAATTGGAAGAGCTCAACAAGTCTGAGTTTCCCATAAATAAAGTGAGAATGTTTTAGTACATGAGCTTCATTTCCCTAACTTTTGGTGTTTAGAAGGTTTTTATATGAGTTGTATTTTTGGTAGTTAAGGTTACTAGATTAAGTGTTCCTTGAATAAGTGTGCCATTAATATAAATTGTTATTTTTGCCATATGCCTGAACTGCTGCTTCAAAAGTTATAACGGTAGACATTCTGTAAAGATATAGTATTTTGTCTTCCTTCCAAAGTCATTTTCTACACTACCAAGAACGTTATTTCTATTTACGTGCATACAAAAAGGACTATAACTGTTCCTGCTATTATAAAAACTTATTGTTCAAAAGGGAAAGGCATTGTTAATTGTATAATAGAGGAAAAAAATAAAAAGCACATATGATATTATTAGGTTAAAAAAGAATAACAACAAAAAATTTTCCTCAAAATTATGGGAATGAATTTTGGGGAATAGCCAAGGGCAGAAAAAAAAGCAACATTAATGGGATTATTGCCAATATTACTAATTAGATGAAGCAATAAACAAAAGGACAAAGATGTAACCAAAAAAATCTTTATACACAAAGATAAATGTTGGGCCATTTAGATGTTACTGATTTTGGACATATATGAAACAAATACATATATGTATTTGGCACCTAACTCCTCTATACTGAGAGGAAGATTATATTTCATTCTAGTCTTCTGATGATCATATATCACATATAAAAATGAAGTATGTAGTTAGTTATCGCAATTGCTAACACATACTGCATTTCATAGACAAAAAAAGCAATTCCATTTCCAGCCAACCAAAAGAATAGGTGAGTAAATGTAGATAGATCAGTATAAATCTATCACCCACTAGAAAATTACTTAAAAGGTCTGCCCTTATCTATAGAATGCTAGTGGTATCATCTTCTTACATATAACATCTTATTTCCCTTACTTGGCAATTTGTACTGTTTGTTTCTGCTTACCTTGCCTGAATTTGAATCTCCTGCCACAGAGGCATGGGGTCCATCTCCCACTGACTTTTTCTGCAGTTCTGGGGTGGGACACCTTTTACCCCTATCTTCTGCAGATTTCTTAGCATCAGTAGTTTCATGTTCACTTTTACTTTGTCTTTTTATTCCTGTTATTTCTCTGCCCCTCTTTGCTGAGGTTTCCTTATCTTCTTTCTTGGCCTGTTCACTTTCTCTCCTTTCCATTTCTTCTTTTGCTTTTTGTTGTTTCTCGGTGATTTCACTTTCTTCAGCTTCTTGTTTCTTTCTGACTTTTTGTTCTTGTTCTTCTCTCCTCAGTTTCTCTTTCTGTTCTTCTTGCTGCTTTTCTCGAAGTTCTTTTTCTTGTTTGTTTTTCTCCATTAGAAGAGCAGTTTCTGCATGAATACGAGCTTTTTCTTCATCTG
Source organism: Panthera onca (assembly GCF_046562875.1). Taxonomy (NCBI): domain Eukaryota; kingdom Metazoa; phylum Chordata; class Mammalia; order Carnivora; family Felidae; genus Panthera; species Panthera onca. The sequence goes on from NC_138344.1 coordinate 53,444,926, forward strand.
TTAACATGGCAGTTGGAGGGGGAAATACTGGCTTTGTGGAGCGATCAGGAACAACTTTTCCATCCTGAGAAGACTGTTGCTCGTGATCTTTATTTTCAGATTTTATTCTATGATCTTCAGGCAATTTGACTGCTGGTTTTTTAGTACGATCAACCTATATTAACAAAAACAGAGCCAAGAATATTTTTACCAAAATCCAGGAATGTAACCTCAGTTTTTGAAATCAAGTTGTTATAAAAGAACCATCACCTTTGTGGAGACAACATTTGCCAGAACATCTATTTATAACATTACCCTATGTCAAGATTTCTCAAAAGGCACTTGGCACTTACTTCCTACTTGACTCCATACTTTCAATACACCATGATATGTTCTGTATATGGAAATGGAAGAGTTCACCTAAAACATACCTAAAGTTCCATTTCCACATAACCAATTGCCTATTCAGTATCTCCATGTCAGCGTCTCACATATACACCACAAACCAAGTATGGCCAAAACTGAATACATGCTATTCCCCCTACTAACACTGTCCTTATCTCATGGATGTAACCACTATCCAAACATAGCTCAAACCAGAAAGCTGAGTTCCATATGTCCTCCCCTGCCCTTATGCAGTCTGATGATTTTCTTCCTCTGTCCCTCTCCATCAGCACCAACCAAGTCCATGCCAACATCTCCTCTACACTGTTTCCAATTAGTGGAACTTGTTTAAAATCTTTCTTCCCTCCTAAGATATAAGCTCCAGGAGGGTAAAGACTGTGCCTGATAGACAGTAAATAAATATGCTGTTGAAGGAATGAATAAAATATTCTGTAACAGTTTTCACAACAGTTAAGTTACTAAATACAAATTGAGTTTAATAAACTATCTAAATTCCTGAATTAGTGCGTTAAATGTTTAGTACCTCAATTTAATAGCATATTAATTCTACAAAATTGTTAGAAATGACCCTAACATCATTTCTTTTGAGAGTAAAATTTACTGAAACAAGTATAACTAATAAGAATATCTGCCAATAACAACTTGCATGGTATTCTTACAAAATGAATTGTATGTTTTGCAACTAGAAACTAATACCATAGGAAGATTTTAGTGAAGAAAAAATCATACCTTTGCTCCTCACTTCTCTTTTTACCTCTTTACTTTAAAAATCTATTGTCTTTTTTCTACATTTGAGAATGAAGTGTGAAGAACCACTACAAGGATAAGGATAATCAAAGTTCCATGGAAAGGAACCAAAATAAGTTTCCATCTACATTTTAACAACTTGATCCATTTCCCCCCTAATTTTAAAACCATAACTATGATCATGTTACTTTCACCTTTAAAATTCTTTAATTTTCCTTGTGCCTACAGGATAAAACTCCAATTTGATCCAAGTATCTCTTGATGACTCTTGCCCATCTTTCCAATCTTATCTACTCTCACATTTGCCTGTCTCCAACAGAGAGCTGTGTCCAAGCACGTCAAAACTACTCACTGGTTCCAGAGCATGCTTTGTTCCTTTAGTCACAAAATCTACTTGTCTCTTTCATCCTCAAATCCTATTGAACTCATAGCCCAGATAAAAATACTGCCTCTCTATGAAGATCTCTCTGATACCCTGTCAAAATTTCTCTCCTTGCTCTGTGCTCTGGTGAGTAATTATATTCTGCCTTATACTTTGTCTAATTCTGTACAACTTTCTCCTTCTAAACATCAAACAGAATTCACAGCTTAATCATATCTGTAAACCTTCATGTTGTCTTTCACATAGAAAATCCTCAGAATATGTTAGACAAATCGCACATATCTCAGTCACAAAAGGATTATGGTTCAAATAACATGTTGATTAAGTTTAAAGGAAGTACAATAACATAGGCTTTTTTTTTCAATTTCTTAAATTTATGTTAAGAAAAATTAATCACATACTGTTCAGTCTTAAGATTTGGTCCAAAATATTAAAAGTAGAAGACCTTTAAAAAAAAAAATGAAGAAATAAACCATTTCATTTGATATAAAAAAAGACTAAGTTTTCTATTCATAGCCTATTGTACAAATCAAATGACATCCATTTCAAATATGAAACACTTGAAATATATACGAAAAAAATAAAAATAAATGCTATAAAAAAATCTTTTGGAAAAACCATAAGGGAGAATTAGTTTACCTTCCTTTGAGTAAAATGTAGAGAAAAAAAGCTGCATTTTTATTGTAATACACTGGTTATTTAAAATCATTTAAGTAATTATTGTTAAAACATGCCTGCTGCAGAGGAGATCAAGATGGTGGAGTAGAAAGATCTTGAGCTCACCTCCTTCCACAGACACACCAAATTACAACTAAATATAGACAAACTCTCTGAGAATGACCTGAATACTAGTGAAACAGCTCTTTGACAACTAAAAATATAAATAAAAAGCCACATTCAGAGAGGTAGGAGGGGCAGAGACACGGTCTAGCCAGTAGCCACATACATTATGCAGCAATATACAAATGGCAGGAATAATCACAAATGTAAAGGTCCTCCCTGAGGATCGAGGGGTTTAAGTCCCACATTAGGCACCCTTACCCAAGGGGCCTGTATAGGAAGGATGAGCCCCCACAATGTCTGGCTATGAAAATCAATTGGGCTTATCTCCAGGAGAGCCAGAGAGCTACAGGACACAGAGACTCTGCTCTTAAAGGGCCAGCCACAAATTCACTTGTTTTTAGACCCAACAGAGAGGCGACAGTTTGAAAAGCACTGGGGCCATATGTGAAGAAAACTTATTAACTAATTTTAGGGTATATGCAGGAGGGGCAGGGATCTATAGAGACTTTCTCCAGGAATAGAAATGCTGGTAGGCACCACTTCTGATACTCTCCATGTGCCACCATTCACCCCACCTGGTGATCTCCTATGGATCGGCCCCGCCCAATACACATACTTTGCCAGGTACCCATCCAAGGCAGTTCAGGCTCAGCCACACCTGGTGGGCAGCCTAAGCCAAGACAGCAATCCCCCACTCCCCCAAGAAGTTCTGCTGGGGATGGGGGAAGGTGTTAGTTCTGAACAATTGTGATCAGGCCTCTAAGCCATTTAATTCACACCAGGGCACACACAGCCCATAGGAGATACCCCTGAAGTGCCTGCTTCTGATGACCCAGAGGAGACTGTGCATCTTGGCCCCACAGGGTACCTTCTACATTTGAAGGCCACTCCTTCAAAACTGGGAGATGGATCAGAATACACAGAAACACAGAAAGTCAAACAAAATGAGGAGGCAGAGGTAAATGTTCAAAAGAACAAAATGAAACTTCATTAAAAGAACCAGAGATAAGCAATCTATCTGATAAAGAGTTCAAAGTAATGGTCATAATGATGTTCACCAAACTTGGAAGAATGGATGAACATACAAGAACTTTAATAAAGAGGTCGAAAATATAAGAAAGAACAACTCAGAGCTGAAGAATAAAATAACTGAAATGAAAAATACACTAGAAGGAATAACAGCAGATTAAAAGATACAAAAGAACAGATGAGTGATCTGGAAGACAGAGTAGTAGAAATCAAGTTGAACAACAGAAAAATATTTTAAACAAAAAAGGGTAGTTTAAGGTATGACTGGGACAACATCAAATGTACTAATATTTGCATTATGGGGATACCAGAAGGAGAAGGGGAAAAAAACTTATTTGAAAAAATATAACTGAATACTTTATTTAAATTTTTTTTTTTAATTTTTATTTTTTTACATTAAATATAATTTATTGTCAAATTGTTTTCCATACAACACCCAGTGCTCATCCCAACAGATGCCCTTCCTCAATGCCCATCACCCACTTTTCCCTCTCCCAATACTTTCTTAACCTAAAGAAAACAGACAATCCAGGTCCAGGAAGCAGAGAACCCAAAACAAGATGAAACAAAGAGGTGTGCACCAAAACATAGTAATTAACATGTCAAAGGTTAAAGATAAAGGGAATTTTTAAAGAAGCAAAAAGTCACCTATAAGGGAAACCCTATAAGGCTATCAGTTGATCTTTCAGCAGAAACTGAAGGCCAGAAGGGATATGTTCAAATTGCTGAATTGAATATATTCAAATTGCACGATATATTCAAATTGCTGAAAGGAAAAGCCTACAACCAATAATACTCTACCTACTAAGGTTATCATTCAGAATTAAAGGAGAGATAAAGAGTTTCCCAGATAAAAGTTAAAAGAGTTCATTATCACTAAAGTAGGCTTACACAGAAGGTTAAAGGGACTTCATTATGTGGAAAAGAAAAGGCCATAACTAGAAGTAAAATTTTACAAGAAAAAATCGTACTGGTAAAAACAAACATAGTAAAGGTAGGGGATCAACCAATTCTAAAACTACTATGAAGATTAAGATGGAAGTAGTAAATTCAAGTATGTTTATAATTGTTGGAGAAATATAAAAATAAAAATGGAAAATGTGTCAGAAATATAAAATGTGTGTGACTGCTATATATTTAAGGTGTTATATATGAACCTAATGGTACAAAACCCAAAAAATTGTACTAGATACACAAAAAATAGAGAAAGGAATCCAAACAAACGTTAGAGAAAGTCATCAAATAACAAGGGAAGATAGCAAAAGAAGAACAAAGAAACAGAAAAGAGCTACATAAACTATCAGAAAAACGTAAAATGGCAAGAAGCACATACCTATCAATAATTACTTTGAATATGAATGGACTAAGTGCTCCAATCAAATACACAGTGTGCCAGAATGAATAAAAATAAATAAGAATCATCTATATGCTCCCTACAAGAGACTTTAGACCTAAAGACAAATACAGATGAAAAGTGAAGGGATAGGGAAAAAAAAAAAGTGAAGGGATTAAAAAAAAAAAAAGCTGGGATAGCAATAGTTTTATCAGACAAAATAGACTTTAAAACAAAGACAGAGACAAGGAAGGGCATTATATGATGATAAAGGGATCAACCCAATGAGAGGATACAATTATAAATATCTATGCACCCATCCTATTTATTTTATTTATCTTTATTTATATTATATATATTTATATTATTATATTATTCACCCATCCTGAATACATACAGCAAATATTAACAAGACATAAAGGAAGAAATTGATCATAATACAATGATAGTAGGGGACTTGAACCATACTTACATCAATGGATAGATTATCCAGACAGAAAATAAACAAGGGAAATAGTAGCTTTGAAGGACACATTAGATCACATTGATCTAACAGACATAGACAGTACATTCCATTTCAAAACAACAGAATACATATTCTTTTCAAGTGTACATGAAATCTTCTCCAGGACAGATCACATGTTAGGCCACAAAACAAGTCTTAATACATTTAGGAAGACTGAAATTATATCAAGCATCTTTTCCAACTGTAACAGTATGAAACTAGAAATCAATTTACAAGAAAAAAATCTGGAAAGAACACAAACATAGAGCAACTAAACAACAAATCGATCAACTAGGAAATCAAAGAGGAAATTAAAAAAATAAATGGAAACAAATGAACATGAAAACACAATGGTCCAAAATTTTTGGGATGCAGCAAAAACAGTTCCAAGAGGGAAGTTTATAGTGATATAGGCCCACATCAAAAAACAAGAAAAATCTCAAATAGAAAAACATCTAACCTTACACCTAAATAAGCTAGAACAAAGCTCAAAACTGGCAGAAGGAAGAAAACAGATCAGAAATAAATGAAATAGTGAAAGAATAATAGAAAAGATCAATGAAATCAAGAGCAGGTTTTTTGAAGATATGAATAAAACTGATAAACCTCTAGTCAGACTCATCAAGAAAACAAGAATGGACTCAAATAAACAAAATCAGAAATGAAGGAGAGGAAATAACAGCTTGACCCCAGGAATACAAAAGATTACAGAAGAGTATGGAAAATTATGGAGAGTCTGCATGGCTTAGCTGGTTAAGCATTCAACTCTTTGATTTCAGCTCAGGTCGTGATCTCACAGTTCATGAGATCAAGCCCCATATGTTGGGTTCCGTGTGTTGACAGCAAGGAGCCTGCTTGGAATTCTCTCTCTCACTTTCTCTCTGCCCCTCCCCCTGCCCATGCTGTTTTCTCTCTCTCACTCTCAAAATAAATAAACAAACTTAAAAAAAAATATTATGAAAGCTTATATGCCAACAAATTGGGCAACCTAGGAAAAAAGGATAAATTCCTTGAAGCATCCAATCTTCTAAGACTCACTCAGGAGAACAGAAAATGTGAACAGACTGATTACAGGCATAACTTGTTTTACTGCACTTCACTTTATTTCACTTCACAGATACTGTGTTTTTTAAACATTAAAGGTTTTTGGCAACCGTGAATCAAACAAGGCTATTAGTGCCATTCCTCCAACAGCATCTGCTCACTTCATGTCTCTGTGTCACATTTAGATAATTGTTATACTTCACAAACTTTTTATTATTATTATATTTATTATGGTGATTTGTGACCACTGACCTTTGATGTTACTATTTTAATTGTTTTCTGGTGCCACGAACCACACCTACGTAACTTAGTAAATGTTGTGGGTGTTCTGACTGCTCTATGGACCAGCTGTTCCCCCATCTCTCTCCCTCTCCTATTCCCCAAGACACAATACCAAAATTAGATCAATGAATAAATAACCCTGCAATGGCCTCTTAGTTCAAGTGAAAGGAAGAGTCACGTTTCTATCACTTTAAATCAAAAGCTATACACAATTAAGCTTAATGAGGAAGGCATATCAAAAGCTGTTAGGCCAAAAGCTAGGCCTTATATCAAAAAGCCAAATTGAAAATGCAAAGGAACTCTTCAAAAAATTTTAAAGTGTTAGTTCAGTGAATATACAAATAATAAGAATGTGAAACAGCCTTACTGCTGTTTAGTGGTCTGGGCAGAAGACCCTATCAACCACAACACTCCTATAAGCAAAGCCTAAGACCAAATCAACCACAACACTCCTATAAGCAAAGCCTAATTCAGAGCAAGGCCCTAATTCTCTTCAACTCTATGACGGCTACGAGAGGTGAGGAAGCTGCAGGAAAAAAAAAATTGATATTGGCAAAGGTTGGGTCATGAGATTTAAGGAAAGAAGCTGTCTCCATAACATAAAAGTTCAAGGTGAAGGCAGCAGGTGCTAATGTAGAAGCTTCAGCAAGTTATCTAGAAAAATAAGCTAAGATATTAATATAGATGGAACAACCTTCTACCGGACAAGATGCCATCTAGGACTTTCAAAGCTAGAGAGGAGAAGTCAATGCCCGGCTTCAAGGCTTCAGAAGATAGGCTGACTCTCTTATTAAGGGCTAATATAGCTGGTGGCTTTCAGCTGAAGCCAATGCTTATTGACCGTTCCGAAAATCCTAAGACCCTTAAGAATTATGCTAAATCTAATCTGCCTGTGCTCTATCGATGGAACAACAAAGTCTGGATGATAGCACACCTGTTTACAACATGACTTACTGAATATTTTAAGCACACATTGAGGCCTACTATTCAGAAAAAAGACTCCTTCTAAAATATTACTGCTCACTGACAATGTACCTGGTAAACAGAGTTTTGACTGAACGTAAAAAAAGATTAATGTTTTCATGCCTGTTAACATTCCATTCTGCAGCCCAGTGATCAAGAAGTCATGGTAACTTTCAAGTCTTACTAAAGAAATTCACTTTGTGAGGCTAGAGCTGCACAGAGAGTGATTCCTACTAACTAGGAAGGTCATTGAAAACCTCTTGGCAAGGATACACCATTCTACATGAAATTAAGAACATTAGTGATTTGTGGAAGGATGTCAAAATTTCAACATTTAACAGGAGTTTGGAAGAAGTTGATCTCAGCCCTCATGGATGACTTTGAAGATTTTAAGACTTAAGTGGTGAAACTAATTGCAAATGTGGTGGAAACAGCAAGAGAACTAGAATTACAAGTGAGCCTGAAGATGTGACTAAACTGCGGCTATCTCATGAAAAAATTTGAATGGATGAAGAGTTGCTTCTTTTGGATGAGTAAAGAATGTGGTTCCTTAAAATGGAATCTACTGGTGAAGATGATGTGAAGATTGCTGAAATGACAACAAAGAATTTAGAATATAACAAACTTAGTTGATAAAGCAGCAGCAGGGTTTGAGAAAACTAACCCAAATTTTGCAAGAAGTTTTATGCTGGGGAAAATGCTATTAAACGGCATCACATACTACAAAGCAATCATTTGTGAAAGAGTTAAATGATATGGCAAACTTCATTCTTGTCTTATTTTAAGAAATTGTCAGAGCTACCCCAAACTTTAGCAACCACCCATTATCAATAGTCAGTAGTCATCAACAGTGAGGCAAGACCCTCCACCAGCAAAAAGATTACATCTTCCTGTAATCTCAAATGATGGTTAGCATATTTTAGCAGTAAAATTTTTTAATTAAGACGTGTACATGGTTTTTTTCAGTCCTAATGCTACTGCACACTTAGTAGACTACAGTATAATCTAATAATCTTTTTTTAAAATATGAAATTTATTGCCAAATTGGTTTCCATACAATACCCAGTGCTCATCCCAAACGGTGCCCTCCTCAATACCCATCACCCACCCTGCCCTCCCTCCCACCCCCCATCAACCCTCAGTTTGTTCTGTTTTTAAGAGTCTCTTATGTTTTGGCTCCCTCCCTCTCTAACCTTTTTTATTTTTTATTTTTTCCTTTCCATCCCCCATGGTCTTCTGTTAAGTTTCTCAGGATCCACAGAGTGAAACCATGATTATCTGTCGTTCTCTGTATGACTTATTTCACTTAGCATAACACTCTCCAGTTCCATCCACGTTGCTACTAAAGGCCATATTTCATTCTTTCTCATTGCCACGTAGTATTCCGTTGTGTATACAAACCACAATTTCTTTATCCATTCATCAGTTGATGGACATTTAGGTTCTTTCCATAATTCGGCTATTGCTGAAAGTGCTGCTATAAACATTGGGGTACAAGTGCCCCTATATATCAGCACTCCTGTATCCCTTGGGTAAATTCCTAGCAGTGCTACTGCTGGGTCATAGGGTAGATCTATTTTTAATTTTTTGAGGAACCTCCACACTGTTTTCCAGAGCGGCTGCACCAGTTTGCATTCCCACCAACAGTGCAAGAGGGTTCCCATTTCTCCACATCCTCTCCAGCATCTATAGTCTCTTGATTTGTTCATTTTGGCCACTCTGACTGGCGTGAGGTGATATCTGAGTGTGGTTTTAATTTTATTTCCCTGATAAGGAGCGACGTTGAGCATCTTTTCATGTGTCTGTTGGCCATGTGGATGTCTTCTTTAGAGAAGTGTCTCTTCATGTTTTCTGCCCATTTCTTCACTGGATTATTTGTTTTTCGGGTGTGGAGTTTGGTGAGCTCTTTACAGATTTTGGATACTAGCCCTTTGTCCGATATGTCATTTGCAAATATCTTTTCCCATTCCGTTGGTTGCCTTTTAGTTTTGTTGACTGTTTCCTTTGCAGTACAGAAGCTTTTTATCTTCATGAGGTCCCAATAGTTCATTTCTGCTTTTAATTCCCTTGCCTTTGGGGATGTGTCAAGTAAGAAATTGCTGCGGCTGAGGTCAGAGAGGTTTTTTCCTGTTTTCTCCTCTAAGGTTTTGATGGTTTCCTGTCTCACATTCAGGTCCTTTATCCATTTTGAGTTTATTTTTGTGAGTGGTGTAAGAAAGTGGTCTAGTTTCATCCTTCTGCATGTTGCTGTCCAGTTCTCCCAGCACCATTTGTTAAAGAGACTGTCTTTTTTCCATTGGATGTTCTTTCCTGCTTTGTCAAAGATGAGTTGGCCATCCTTTTGTGGGTCTAGTTCTGGGGTTTCTATTCTATTCCATTGGTCTATGTGCCTGTTTTTGTGCCAATACCATGCTGTCTTGATGATGACAGCTTTGGAGTAGAGGCTAAAGTCTGGGATTGTGATGCCTCCTGCTTTGGTCTTCTTCTTCAAAATTACTTTGGCTATTCGGGGCCTTTTGTGGTTCCATATGAATTTTAGGATTGCTTGTTCTGGCTTTGAGAAGAATGCTGGTGCGATTTTGATTGGGATTGCATTGAATGTGTAGATAGCTTTGGGTAGTATTGACATTTTGCCAATATTTATTCTTCCAACCCATGAGCACGGAATGTTTTTCCATTTCTTTATATCTTCTTCAATTTCCTTCATAAGCTTTCTATAGTTTTCAGCATACAGATCTTTTACATCTTTGGTTAGGTTTATTCCTAGGTTATTTTATGCTTCTTGGTGCAATTGTGAATGGGATCAGTTTATTTGTCTTTCTGTTGCTTCATTATTAGTGTATAAGAATGCAACTGATTTCTGTACATTGATTTTGTATCCTGCGACTTGGCTGAATTCATGCATCAGTTCTAGCAGACTTTGGTGGAGTCTCTCGGGTTTTCCATGTATAATATCATGTCATCTGCAAAAAGTGAAAGCTTGACTTCATCTTTGCCAATTTTGATGCCTTTGCTTTCCTTTTGTTGTCTCATTGCTGATGCTAGCACTTCCAACACTATGTTAAACAACAGCGGTGAGAGTGGACATCCCTGTCGTGTTCCTGATCTCAGGGGGAAAGCTCTCAGTTTTTCCCCACTGAGGATGATATTAGCTGTGGGCTTTTCATAAATGGCTTTTATGATGTCTAAGTATGTTCCTTCTATCCTGACTTTCTCGAGGGTTTTTATTAAGAAAGCATGCTGAATTTTGTCAAATGCTTTTTCTGCATCGATTGACAGGATCATATGGTTCTTTTCTTTTATTAATGTGATGTATCACGTTGATTGATTTGCGAATGTTGAACGAGCCCTGCAGCCCAGGAATGACTCCCACTTGATCATGGTGAATAATTCTTTTTATATGCTGTTGAATTCGATTTGCTAGTATCTTATTGAGAATTTTTGCATCCATATTCATCAGGGATATTGGCCTGCAGTTCTTTTTTGCTGGGTCTCTGGTTTAGCAATCAAAGTAATGCTGGCTTCACAGAATGAGTCTGGAAGTTTTCCTTCCCTTTCTATTTTTTGGAATAGCTTGAGAAGGATAGGTATTTTCTCAGCTTTAAATGTCTGGTAGAATTCCCCTGGGAAGCCATCTGGTCCTGGACTCTTATTTGTTGGGAGATTTTTGATGACTGATTCCATTTCTTTGCTGCTTATGGGTCTGTTCAAGCTTTCTATTTCTTCCTGTTTGAATTTTGGGAAGTGTGTGGGTGCTAAGGAATTTGTCCATTTCTTCCAGGTTGTCCAATTTGTTGCATATAATTTTTCACAGTATTCCCTGATAACTGCTTGTCTTTCTGAGGAATTGGTTGTAATAATTCCTTTTTAATTCATGATATTATCTATTTCCTCATCTCCCTTTTTTTTTTTGAGAAGCCTGGCTAGAGGGTTATCAATTTTGTTTATTTTTTCAAAAAACCAACTCTTGGTTTCACTGATCTGCTCTACAGTTTTTTTAGATTCTATATTGTTTATTTCTGCTCTGATCTTTATTATTTCTGTTCTTCTGCTGGGTTTGGGGTGTCTTTGCTGTTCTGCTTCTATTTCCTTTAGGTGTGCTGTTAGATTTTGAATTTGGGATTTTTCTTGTTTCTTGAGACAGGCCTGGATTGCAATGTATTTTCCTCTCAGGACTGCCTTCACTGCATCCCAAAGCGTTTGGATTGTTGTATTTTCATTTTCATTTGTTTCCATATATTTTTAAATTTCTTCTCTAATTGCTTGGTTGACCCATTCATTCTTTATGTAATGATCTTTTATATGAATGGGAAAACCAAAAATTCACTGACTTGCTTTGTTGTGATATGCACTTTATTGTGGTGGCCTGGATTTGAATGAACAGCATCTCTGATATACACCTGTACTAGTAATGAAATTGAATCAGTAATCAAAAACTCCCAACAATCCAAATTCCAAGAACAGATAGTTTCACATGTGACTTCTACCAAAGAAGAGTTAATAGCTGTTTTTCTCAAACTATTCCAAGAAATTGAAGAGGAAGGAACGCTTCCAAATTCATTGTGCAAGGCCAGCATTACCCTCATACCAACAGCAGGCAAAAACGCTACAAAAATGAAAATTAGTAACCAATATCCCTGATGAAGTGAGCTGCAAGAATCCTCAACAAAATATCAACAAACTGAATTCAACAGTACATTAAAAGGATCTTGTACTACAACCAAGAGGGATTTATTCCAGGGATACAGGGATGGTTCAATACCTGCAAATCAATTAACCAAATGAAGGATAAAAACCCTATGATCATCTCAGCAGATGTGGAAAAAGCATCTGACAAAATTCATCATCCATTTATGCTATTAACTCTCAACAAACTCAGCATCCATTTATGCTAAAACTCTCAACAAGCTCTCAACATATAAGAAAGTATATAACAAACCCACACCTAACATCATAGTCAATGGTGAAACGCTAAAAGATTTTGCTTTAATAATGAGGATATCTACCCTTAGTACTTTTATTCAACATAGCACTGGAAGTCCTAGCCATAGATAGCAATCAGATGAGAAAAAGAAATAGAACGCATCCAAATTGGTAAGGAAGAAGTAAAACTGGTTCTATCTATAATCACATGACAATCTATGTAGAAAACCCTAGACTTCACCAGAAAACCTATTAGAATAAATGAATTCAATAAAGTTGCAGAATACGAAATCAATATACAGAAATCTGTTGTTTCTATACACTAATCATGAAGCATCACAAAGGGAAATTGAGAAAACTATCCGATTTCCAACCGCATCAGAAAGAATAAAATATTTATGAATAAATTTAATCAAGGAGGTGAAAAACCTATACTCTCATAACTTTAAGACATTGATGAAAGAAACTGAAGAGGAGAAAAATGGAAAGATGTACTGTGCTCATAGATTGGAAGAATTAATATTGTTAAAACATCAATGCTACCCAAAGCAACATACAGATTTGATACAATCTCTATAAAAATACCAATACAATTTTTCACAGAACCAGAACAAAAAAAATCCTGAAATTTGTATGGAACCACAAAAGACTCCCAATAGCCAAAGCAATGTTGACAAAGAAGAACAAAGCTGGAGGTGTTGCAATTCTAGATTCCAAGATATACTACAAAGCTACAGTAATCAGCAATATGGTACTGGCATTAAAAAACAGCTGCACAGATCAATGGAACAGTATAGAGAACTTAGAAATAAATCCACCCTTATATGGTCAATTAATCTATAAGAAAGGAGGCAAGAATATACAATGGGGAAAAGACAATCTCTTCAATAAATGGTGTTGGTAAGACTGAAACGGCTACATGCAAAGAATGAAACTGGACCACACTTTATCAATAAGGAAGTACACTCAAAATGGATTGAAGATGTAGATGTAAGACCTGAAACCATAAAACTCCTAAAAGAAAACATAGGTAGTAAATTCTTGGAGACTGATCCTAGCAATATTTTTGGATCTGTTTCCTCAGCCAAGGGAAACAAAAGCAAAAATAAACAAATGGGACTCATTTATCACACTAAAAAGCTTTGCACAGTGAAGGAAACCATCAACAAAATGAAAAGGCATCCTACTGAATTAGATTATGTATTTGCAAATGACATGTATGATAATGGGTTAATATCCAAAACATATAAAGAACTCATGTGGGTGTCTGGGTGGCTCAGTTGGTTTAGTGTCTGACTCTTGATTTCAGCACAGATTGTGATCCAGGGGTTGTGGGATTGAGTCCTGTGTCAGGTTCAATGTTGAGCGTGGAACCTGCTTGGGATTCTCTCTTTCTCTCTCTCTCCCTCCCCTGCTCACATGAACTCATGCAACTCAACACCCAACAAAACAATCTGATTTAAAAATGGGCCAAGGAAAAAAAAAATTAGGGAAAAAAAAAAAAAAAAAGGGCCAAGGACCTGATAGACATTTTTCCATAGAAGACATATAGATGGCCAAGAAAACCATGAAAAGATGCTCAACATTACTAATCATTAGGGAAATGCAAATTAAAATCACAATGAGGTATCACTTTACACCTGTCAGAATGGGTAAACTCAAAAAGAACAAAAATAGAGGGGCGCCTGGGTGGCTCAGCAGGTTGAGCATCCGACTTTGGCTCAGGTCATGATCTCATGGTTCGTGAGTTCAAGCCCTGAGTTGGGCTCTGTGCTGATAGCTCAGAGCCTGGAGCCTGCTTCGGATTCTGTCTCCTTCTCTATCTGCCCCTCCCCCATTCTCTCTCTTTCTCTCCCTCAAAAATAAACATTAAAAAAAAAAAAAAAAGAACAAAACTAGCAAATGTTGGTGAGGATGTGATGAAAAGGAACACTGGTGCACTGTTGGTGGGAATGTAAATTGGTGCAGCCACCAGAGAAAACAGTATGGAAATTCCTCAAAAAATTAAAAAGAGAACTACCATATGGTCTAGCAACTCCACCTTTGATAATTCCATTCATCTGAAGAAAATAAAAACACTAATTCAGAAAGATATATGAACCCTAGTTAATTACAGTATTTACAAAGCTAAGATATAGAAACAACTTGTATTCATCAACAGATGAATGAAGAACATGTGCTATCTATATAGTAATGTAATACTCAGCCATGAAAAAGGATGAAATCTTGCCATTTGTGACAAGTATGGACCGAGAGGGTATTATGCTGAGTGAAATAAGTCAGACAAAGAGAAGTGCTTTATGATTTCACTTATATATATGTGTAATCTAAAAAGCAAGGCAAACAAAGCAAAACAGAAAAAGTCTCATAAATAAATAGAACAAACTTATGGTTGCCAGAGGGGAGGTGTTTGGGAAGGATGGGTGAAATAGGTGATGGAGATTAAGAGGCACAAACTTACAGTTAAGAAATAAATAAGTCACAAGAATGAAAAGTACAGCATAGACTACATTTTCTATAATATCGTAATAACTCTGAACGGTTCACAGATGGAATCTAGACTTATGGTGATCATTTCATAAGGTATATAAAGGTCTAATCACTGTGTTGTACATCTAAAACTAATAGAATATTGTATGGCAACTATAATAACAAAGGAAATAACAAAAACTATGCATGTTACTTACATGTCAAATTCTAAGGAAATGGAACTACAGTATTATTTTGAAACCAATATATTGATATCACGTTATCATCTTTAAGCCAAACTATTTGGGAAAATACTATGGGTTAAATTACAGTACAAGAAAACCCTGAAAATCTTCACGTTTTCTGTCGTAATACAATCTTTTACTGGTACTCCCTACAGTAAACACACTGCTAGCTGGCTTTGAAATCTTTTGAATTATCTATTTTATCACTGCTGTGGTAACAGGACTGAATTATAATGAAAAATCTTTATAGCCAAAAGGCACCAAAACATACAAATTCTTCTCACTGGTATTTTTCTTCCTAAAATATAAAAGCTTATAAATAAAACTTCATTTGTATATTATGTATTTAACATAATATTAAAAAAGAGAAACAATACAGTTAAAAGAAATCAAACACATACCTGTGGAACATTCTTTACAACAGGCACTGGCTGAATTATGGGTAAAACATCAGATTTAGAAGCAGCAATTGACTCAATTGGAGTTGATACGTTCAGTGGTGCCATTCTCTCATCTTGATCATTTAAAAATTCTGTATTTTCATTTATTTCTACAGAAGGAAGTGGCATCTGGGCAGTAGGTTTAGAAGGAATTGATTCTTCCAGTGAAGGATAAGTAAAATCCACTAAAATTCCCAAAAGAATAATAGGTATGAAAGAACAGCAAACCCCATAAATAGTAGTTACATATCTCATGCATGTTACTATGTGATAAAGTAAATGAAGTGACAACCACAACAATCTTAAAGAATTAAATATTAACTTCTAGGATGTGGACATCTTATATTTTTTACGCCTGAAAACAAACTGCTATCCAGTAGGATAACTAAACACACAACCAAGAACACTACCGTAAGAACATAAAGTTTATTTTACCAAAGCAATTTTAAACAAAAATTTTCACATACATACATGAGATAGACACCTCTTCATTCTTGCCTCGTGGGGGTGGAGTGACTTTAGCATTTGTTGTATACTGGGGATAACAAAGTAGCCAGTTGTCATAGCCTCCTTCTAAAACCAAAGGCTCATTGCGCAGGACAGTTTTGCTTTCCCACTAGGAAATAAGGAAACAGTATTTTTATTTTTCTTTCACTTAGCATAATATTTTCAAGATTAGGCAATAGTATTTTCAATATAGCAGCAGTCTCTTCACAGTAAAAAAAAAAGAAAAAACACAAAAAATTGAATTTTAAAATTGCTCTTGAAGATTCATCTAAATGATAAAAAATGAGAGAATTCAAAATTCAGCATTAAATGAAACACATGGATAGATCAGGTTTTTAAAACCACACAAGTAATACATGATCTTGGAAGAAAATTGTGAAAGTAAGTTCATGTATTTAAAAATCATCCATCATTTGAGCGCCCAGAGATACAACTTTGACATTGTAGGATTTATTCTTACCATTTTCTATGTAGATACATACTTTAAATTTTATTTTTATGAAACAGTGAAACTTTTATGCTGCTGCTTTTCTCTTACATAAACATCTTTTACTAAGGGTCCTATCACCACCACTTGTAATGACCAGATAATATTCTATTTTATACACACATACACACACCCCAAAACTGAATCAACCAATGGAACACTTATGGTTATCTTTCCCGTTATAAAAATGCTGAGATAAATACTGAAGATCCTGATATATGCACATACCCAATCAACTCCATTAGGGAAAAATCCCCAGAAGTGGAGTGGCTGAGCCAAGGCACATGAACATTTTAAGGCTTTTAGTATACATTCCTAATCTTTAAATGATCATTAAAAATATGTATCTATATATATTTCTGCAGGGTAATTTACTAGAACTAGAACTGCTGGATTAAAAGTTTGGTAGATGCTGCCAAATTGCCCTTCAAAAAGATGATACCAATTTATATACTTACCAACAGTTTATGAGAAAGCCTATCATAAATCTTTATAATTTTTACCAAACTGGTGGATAGAAAATGGAATCATGTTTTAATTAGCTTTTATCAGTGAAGCTGCACATCTTTTAATGTTTATTAATATTAAATGTTTATAATATTCTATGACTTAAATAATATCATCCTTTGCCCATTTTTCAGTAGAATTTGCTATTTTCTTAGTACATAGTGAATGTATTTTGAATAAGAAAAATAGCTCTTTTCATATATGTTACAATTATTTTCCTGATTGATTTTTACTTTATTTATGGAATTAAAACAGTCAAATACATTGATCTTCCTTCATGGTGTCTTGGTTTACAAGACCTACAAATGCTTTTTCCTAGTACTACTTCACTATTTCAATCAACATATTTATATCATTGACCCATCTGGAATATGGTGTGATCTAAGAAGTAAGGCAGGGGTCCCCTTTCTTTTCACCTACTGGCTAGCCAGCTGTCTCCAAACCATTCATTTTTATCCATTTTTCCCCACACTGACTTGTTAAATCATCTTTCTCATACACTAAACCTACATATATCTTAGGCTGAACTTTATCAAAGTGCCAGTATTGTAGGTCAAAACTAGTTGAATACTGGCAGTTTCATGTATCGATCTGTACTTGGGTATATTTCTAGATTCCCTATTTTAAAGCATGAATTGTTTTAAGGCTTTTAAGATTGTCCTCCTGAAGGGTAATGTTCCATCAACTGACCTTCCTAAGAGCAGATTTTGAGTCTTACCAGCATTCATTTAGTACTATCAGTTTAATAATTTAACAAATTATACTGATTATTTTTTCTTTGCTAATTTAATCAGAAAATGGCATTCACTTTTTTAAATGCATTTCTACTAGTAAAGATGATTGTTTTTATGTTTGTCTCTTGTATTTCCTCTTCTGTTCATGTCTATGTCCACTACTTATTTTACTATTTTATCTTAAATACTTTTTTTATTTGCAAAAGTTCCTTCATATTTTAGGTGTTCTATAGTTGACTGTTGAACAACATGGGTTTGAACCGTGCCAAGTCCACTTACACACTTTTTTCTCCCCTTTGAGTTGATGGCAAAAGCCACAGGCATTTACAACTGCCCACCGATGGGATCAAATTGAAAGCGAATAGTGCAGAGGTTGTGCCTGTTGCCCAAATGAGTACCTGGGCAACCTGTTGAGGCTGTCACCAGCTGTCAGCAGCTCCCAGAAGCCCCAAACTGGACACAGTTCAGGTCCTTGTGTGCCAGCAGAGTGGTCAGGCTGAAAGCCCTGGACTGGTGGACAGGAGGTGAGGCTGAAGTGGAGACACACCCCCCAGAGTGCAGGTCGGTGTTGCCCAGGAAGTCCAGCATTCTTCGTATTCCCTCCTCCCTGCCTTGGTCCTCCTTGGGCCTAGGACCCTCCCTGGCCAAGGGCAGAATGCTCCTCCCTATGGTGGCTCCTGGAGGCCAGAACATTCACATGAGGCTGTGGTTGCCAATGGCCACAGGCTGGTGGTACACCTCTAGGCAGCTATACTGTGATCCAAGGGTGCTGTCGCCACCTACAGGCCCACCCAGTGGCTGCCATCGCTCAGTAGAGGTTACCAGGCTGTGGAACCCTACCATTCCAGGGCCAGGCCCACTGCTGCCACCATTCTTATCCTGGTGCTGCTTACCCACCTATATGAGGCCTTTTTCCAATAAATATACATACAGTACAGTAACTGCGATTTTAATTATGATTGAATTATGATTTCAGTAATTTGTTCATTATTTTATATAATTTTATATAATTTATAACATTTGCTTTTTTCTAGCTTACTTTATTATAAGAATACAGTATATAATACATATAAAAATACTTTGCTAATCGACGGTTTATGTTATAAGTAAGGCTTTTGGTCAACAGTATTAGTAAAATTTGGGAAAAGTCAAAAATTGTGGCAGGGTATTGGTACCCCTAAACACTGTGTTATTCAAAGGCCAACTGTACTGCCCTATTTATTGCAAATAATCTATTTGTCTTCTGCAATCTAATCATATGGTATTTTTCCACAAATTTTTTTTTGTCAAGTCAAATCTAACAAGCTTTTTCTCCTTAGTGGCTTCTTCCTTTGCTTCTATGTTTTGTAGTCTAATTCTTTTTTATTTATTTTTAATATAATTTATTGTCAAATTGACGAACACAGTGTGTAAAGTGTGCTCTTGGTTTTTGGGGTAGATTCCTGTAGTTCATTACTTACATACAACATCCAGTGCTCATCCCAACAAGGGCCCTCCTCAATGCCCATCACCTATTCCCCGCCTCCCCCATTCCACCCTCAGTTTGTTCTCTGTATTTAAGAGTCTCTGATGGTTTGCCTTTCTCCCTCTCTGTCATAGTCTAATTCTTAAAACAAAAAAATAACACTTTTTTTAGACAGTTTATGTTCCTGGAAATTCTAATCTTATGTTATATTATCAGTTTATTATTATTTGATGATTCAAAACTAGTCTTTTAAATCTGCGTTTAAAAAAAATCTCCAACCAAAGCTGCTGAATCTTCTTATCCTTAAGATAAATAGCTAGTCAGTATACCTTTCTAACAACCAAAGAAGGCTTACAATTACAGTGAACTAACAAGGAAACTTGCTAACCTTGAAAAGTGCATCTTTCAGACTCCGTAGAGTTGTTCCAAGTTGTAAATCTTTTGTTGAACTAAACCAGTCAAGAAGTACCACATATTCCACATTCCCCCTCTTCTTCCATGTGTCTTTAGAATCATCTGGGAGTTTTGCTTCAATCCAACTAGCAGTGACTCTGAAATGTATTAACATTTGTATTGGGGCAAAGGTAGACAAGAAGTCTTAATATACTAATATAAGACACTGAGTTTTCTTTTAGTCTGTACCACAGTAAATTTTCAGCAACATTTCTAAGGTCAAATTGTATGTCTGGATAATAAATAATCCTAAAATGTTTAATAACTTCACCTTTGCATAACACTGGAATATGTTTTAGTAATTATTAGAAACTAAAAGAAATGGAATCAACTCTAACCCCTCACAAAAAAGGGAGCCAAAACTGCAAACAAAGAAGTCATCTGAACACCTCTCTCAGCTAAATATAAATAACTGGGGGATCACTCGGGTAACATTATTTATACTTCAGTTCTCTTATACCTATGTAGATAATTGCTAACCAAATACCAAAATGCTTATTTAACAAACACACAGAGCATTTACTATGTGCCAGGTACTCTCCTAAATGCTTTATTTTCATAGAATCTCAACTGAATCCTCACAACAAATCCTATGAAGTAGGCATTACTAACCCCATTTTATAAATGGAGAAACTGGGGCACAAAGATATTAATTGACCTATCGAAGGTTACAGATGCCAAGTGAAGCCAAATTTCAAACTCAGGCAATCTTGTTCACGTCCATGCTCTTAGCTGTTCTGCTGTGCTGCCTTTTAAATCATCAACTGTGAAAAATATCAACTGTACATTAAAGCATGCTATTCATGTCTTTTGCTCACAGAAAAGTTAATTTAAAAGTTACCTAAAGTCCTTAGAGTGGGCCTGCAGCACAGCCCCTCCCCCCCAAATCCTATTACATCAACTTTTCATCACTAACTACTTGCCCATTTATTCCACTCGACACCAACCACTGCCTCCTTGTAGTTCCTGCTTATTCAGGTATACTCCTGCCTAAGGGCCTCTGCCTCTGTGCCTTTCTATCTGGAATCCTTTTCCTTCAGATAACTGCCATCACTCATTTCCTTTACCCTCTCAAAATTTGCTCAGTAATAACTTCTCCATGAAGCCTTCCTGGATTAAAATTTTAATACCTAGCCCAATGTATACACTTGATACACCCATCTCCATTGCACTTATTAAATAGCAGACATACATTTTAAGGTTTATTGTCTGTTTTGCTATCCCACCTCCCTGTTAAAATATAAGCTCCATGAAGCAAAATTTTTGTTCAATAGGTAAGCCCCAGTACTTAGAACCATAGCAATCCAGCCCACAGAAAACTAGTGCTCAGTATATGAGTGCTGAATGACTGAATAAATAATACAAATTTGTTCCATCAGGTAAGAAACTCCATATTATTCCTGGCAAAGCACTAAGCATTTTGATATTTAACTGATAATACTGGCAAGCTGGGCAGGACTGGTACACTTTTATTCATAAGTAAAAGAAATGGTTTAGATTATTTAAAAGAAAAAAAAAAACTTGCTCCTATATAATAATGTTGGCTACTATATCCTGTAGGAAATAAAGGAAAAGAGAAGAAATATAAAATACTGTCTCCTAATATTCTCACCTGATATATAGTGATAAGAATGAAAAAAATTGAAATATGATTTCTTTTTACTGTTAATGTTTACTTATTTATTTTTGAGAGAGACAGTGCTCAAGCAGAGGAGGGGCAGAGAGCAGCGTGAGAGAGAGAATCCCAAGCAGGTCCTGCACTGTCAGCACTGAGCCTGATTCGGGGCTTGAACTCACGAATCGTGAGATCATGACCTGAGCTGAAATCAAGAGGTAAACATTTAACTAAATGAGCCACCCAGGCACCCCTGAAATGTGATATTAAGGACTATCCCTGACTCTAGGGATATATTTGCCTTTTAGTCTAAAAACTCAAGGTTAGTACTCCATAAAAAACACTTTAGGAAATAATTGTATCACTAGTATTTCCCAAACTCACTCTTTCATGTAACATCTTTACAAATTGCTGCAATTTTGCCCTACCTTGTCTATTATTTAATAAACTTAATTACTGGGGCGCCTGGGTGGCTCAGTCGGTTGGGCGTCCGACTTCAGCTCAGGTCACGATCTCGCAGTCTGCGAGTTCGAGCCCCGCATCGGGCTCTGGGCTGATGGCTCAGAGCCTGGAGCCTGCTTCTGATTCTGTGTCTCCCTCTCTCTCTGCCCCTCCCCCGTTCATGCTCTGTCTCTCTCTGTCTCAAAAATAAATAAACGTTAAAAAAAAAAATTAAAAAAAAAAAAAACTTAATTATTAATTTAATTACTTAATTGAAAGTGATCCTTTAAATTTAACAGGAAAATGTACAGTCCCATATACATGGAAACAGCAGCATATCTAATGAATAAATGATAATCAGTAAAATACATACATCAGTAAAATTATGCTTTATTCACACAACAGAATGAACCATAACTACACCAATAATATGGAGTACAAGCAGCCAGATATATAAAAAACTATAGATTATATATTTCCTTTTATATAAAATACAAAAACAGACAAAAATAAATCTATCCTTTTTTTTTTTAATTTTTTAATGTTTATTTATTTTTGAGAGAGACCGAGAAAGAGCACAAGAAGGGAAGGGGCAGAGAGAGAGGAGACACAGAATCCAAAGCAGGCTCCAGGCTCCGAGCTGTCAGCACAGAGCCTGACACAGGTCTTGAACTCATAGACCATGAGATCATGACCTGAACCAAAGTCGGATGCTTAACCGACTCAGCCACCCAGGCGCCCCAAAAATAAATCTATTCTGTTAGAAGCTGGTGGTTCCCTTTGGTGGGTGGGGATATGGGTAGTAACTAACAGAGGGCATATGAAGGGATTCTGGAGTGATAGTAATATTCTATTTCTGGTCAGATAAATGGGTGTCCTAAATGGGTGTGTTGCTTTTGAAAATTCACTGAGCCAAATACTTAGGACAGGAGTGTTTTTGTATGTATGCTATACTGTATTAAAATGTTTAAAAAAAAATAAAAAATAAAGAATACAGTAATCACCATCAGCTAGTTGTAGATACTGTTGCCTCCAGAAAGCTCTAAGGCCTACTCTCTGGTGAGAAAGATAACCAAATATTAAAAAGGAATGCTAGCACCAAACAGACTTCTTTTAATGACTTCAGAAAGACTGAAACAAAAGTTAAAGGGGAATAATTTTCTTGGCATGCAGTTCATCACTCTTTAATCTTCAACCTAAACTCATCATGAGTTTCATAGTAGTCAAATTTCTCGCATTTTGGGAAACACTTAAACTCAATAAAAACCCAGGCTTTCTGTTAGTACAGATTAGACCATCCAAAGATTAATACAATTTTGTCTATTCAAATCCTAGGAATACAGTGACACCCACTTGATTAGACTAAGTACTCTAGTGTCACTTTTCAACAGCATTATTTACAAAGCACCCTATTCTTCAGGTCAAACTTTATCAAGTATCAAAAAATGCGCCAAAAACTATGCAAATTTTACTGCCTAATTTATTTACTTATTTTTAAATTTTTTTAATGTTTGTTTATTTTTGAAAGAGAGCGTGATCGTGTGTAAGCGGGGGAAGGGCAGAGAGAGAGGGAGACACAGAATCTGAAGTGGGCTCCAGGCTCTGAGCCTGAAGCAGGGCTCAAACACACGGACAGCAAGATCATGACCTGAGCCGAAGTCATACACTTAACTGAGTGTAAGTCATACACTTAACTTGACTGAGCCACCCAGGCGCCCCCCCCCACCCCTTTTTTTTTTTACTAATTTAAAAAGTATGTCTTTTCAATGCTGTTTAAGTTAATCTTAAAATGGGCCATAGATTTTAATCCAATCCCATAAACTAAGACCCAGAGAGGTTATATAATTTATTTAACACTTGAAATACTAAAAATAGCCCTGGATATGGAGGTTTAGTTCTGTCATTATTATGATAGTTTTTAATACATAATATATTCATGCAAGTAACTTTACATTATTTTATAGATTAACATCCTTATCAAAAAAGAAAAAAAAATTTTTAATGAGTCCTTACTAGTACCAGCCACTGTGGTAAGTTTGTGTATATAAAATTTCACTTAAGCTTCTCAAAACCTGAGATAGGTAATATTATTATTCCTATTTTATAGATGGATATGGGCTTAGAGAGGTTAGGTCACTGGCTAGAAGTAATGTAGCTGAGAAGAAACAATTTCGATCTGAATATAGTCTGACTTTGGAGTTTATCCATTTACTTATTAATCAGTTGGCGATACTGTTTTTTTTCCCCCAAAAAAGTATTTATGTACTCTTTTACTACAGATAACAGGATGGATATTTCTTTTTTATTTTTTTTAATTTTTAAAATTTTATTCATTTGTTTTTGAGAGAGTGAGAGTGAGCATGAGCTGGGGAGGGGCAGAGAGAGAGGAGAGAATCTCAAGCAAGCTCCAAGCTAACAGTGCAGAACCTAACATGGGGCTCGATCCCATGAATTGTGAGATCATGACCTGAGCCAAAATGAAGACCTGGATGCTTAACCAACTGAGCCACCCAGGTGCCCCACTATGGGGTATTCCTAAATAAAAAAACAATTCAATCAGTTCACGATTTTAGTCAATTTGGTGCATATACTTCACAAGCTCATAAATAAAAAAAGGAAAAATTAGTCAAAAAAAACCTTGGGAGAGAGGGCACACAAAGGCAGCTTCACTTCTCTTCCAATAAGACTACAAATGTCACAAATAGGAGAAAACACCCAAACCAAAATGTTCTTTATACCACCCTTCAGAGAAAGAGTAAAGTGTAACATTACGGAATAACCTGAGAAGAAAGCCTACTTTATCATATTTAGCCTGGATGGTAAGTAGTAACATTTACTACTGTCTACAGTTAACCATTTTACCTAAATACACAATGACCCACCCTGGACTGATGGCTTCTTCAGGAACACTGAGAGAATTTGAAATATGGGAATCTTGATAATCCTGCATTCTTCGAGCATCCATTATAATCAAGCTGATGTTTTCATCCATCATCAATGTGTATAGCTCCTTCGCTGTGATTGCCCCTTGGAATCAAGAGAGACAATATAAGCAACAAAAAACACCTAGTTCCACGTGCTTTCTTATCACTAAACACAGGACAATAATTGCTTCTTCTAGAAGAGTGAAGTACACTAGCTGTCATATACCTGCTATCCCATCACACTACTTACTACTTTTTAAACTAACATTAAATATAATTTGTGTTTTTGACATTCATCAAGAAACTAGTTCAATGTTCCGTTTCTGAAGGCTTAAATACCAAAGCTAGCTGTTGAGGTTACAACTACATCAGGTGCTGACTGTTGCTGGTACAAAATAAAGGAAATTAATATATGTATCTCATGAAGATTTTCTTATTCTCTATTTAATAATTAAATCATATGAAAAATGTCAACCAGAAAAAAACATCCATGGTTCAAAAATTCTTGACAGTTTCTAAATTCTTTTTAAAAAGTCTCTGATGAGGTCTTATGGGGACTATTTAAAAAACATTTAGATTTTCAAGTATTCCTAGAGTAACAAGTCAAAGGCTTGTTTTTTGTGTTCTGCATCAGGGGTTGACAAACTATGGCCACCTGTTTTTAATGGAACACAGCTGTACAAACGTGTTTACATATTGTCAATGGCTGCTGCTTTCCTGCTGTGACAGCACGAACCTCAGTGACCCCCCAAGCCTAAAATGTTTATTCTCTAGCCCTTTAATATTTAACCAAAATAAATATTTGTTATGTTGCTATTTTCCTCTTACAGCTTCTACCATCTGAAATGAAAGATTAAAAAGCACAACAAAGTCAACTATACTTCAGTAATAAAAACTTTAAAAGTAAGTAAATAAATAAATATTAAAAAGATAAAAAGCTGCTACAAGGGAGCTTAAAAATGTAAAGAACTATTTTGGCAGTGAGATGTGAGAAGAACGTAGTCACATGATCTCCTAAGCTAAAATACCCAGCTGAAAATAACCACCCTACTTCTCTAACCATCAAGATCATTTTGACAACAAAATCATCTAAACAAGTTGGGAACAAACCACTTAGGGAAATAACACCTAAGCAGAATGAGATACAAAAAACATAGATAAAAACAAATCTTGGAATGAATTAATAACATCTTTTAGGAAGGTATCTTATTTTTTAAATTGTTGTATGATAATACTTTAAATAGAGAATTTATTTTAGTGTTACATACAATTAATAATTAAATCTTTTCTGAGAAAGGAAAACTTAGGCAACTGTCTGAGTCCTGTTGTATAGGTCACATACGTGTAATTGGAACATCAACACCACCTATGGATAATACCCAAATTACTGGTGTAGATATTTTTGAGGGGAGTGAAGATTTTAAATAATTAGGTCTACAAACTAGAACCAAAAGTCATAATAGCTAATACACAAATCCTCATATCACGTTACTAAGAGTTTCAAATATATTAACTCATTCAATCCTCACAGTAAGTCTATAAAATCGGTATTAATATTATCCTCACTTTACAGATGGGGAAATTAAGGTAGAGATTAAATAACATGCTCAAGATCACATGGAAATTCAGGAGGGGCCAGCAAAATCCAGGTAGTCTGACTTCAGAGAGTCCATGCTCTAAACTGCTATGCTAAACTACATCTTGAAAAAAAAGAATGAAAAGTATAAACTATGGTTTTGATGTTTTTAATTACATATTACCATAAATATTCCCCATGATATATACGGAATATAAACACATTTTCAATATAATTGCATAGGCTAAGAAAAATGATAAAGCTTACATACAAATTAGACACAATGTTAAGATCTCATTGTGTAAAATCTGAAGCTTATTTTGATTAAAAGAAGATCTCAATAATAACCTAAAAGGACTCCCTCTTTCTGTCACACTTACCTTTCTCTGTGGTCTCATTTTTGTCACTCTTTTCACCATTTATCTATTTCACAGGAAAAAAAAAGTTTCAACTTTAATAGAAGTAAAAATTTTCATAGAAACATAAAGTTCAACTCTATTACATCATTGAAACTGAAAGCCTGGAAAATGAAGCATGTGGAGTACTGGCATTTTATTAAAATACAGATGAACAATAATGGCTTCCCACATTATCTGGCAATAGATAACAGCTAAAATAACCAGCAGCACATCAGAATCATTTAACACTTCCTTGAAATTTTCTTCAGTTAATGACTAAATATAATGTAAAAGCACAGACTGTTACAGAAATTTAATATTTAATTTAATGAGAGAATATTTCTTGCAATGAAATAAAAATTCTGGCAATTCCCTTCAGAGTTCTCTTTATATAATCAAAGGAAGATGAAGTAATATAAGGTTTTACAAATTTGTATTTTCTAACCAAGACAACATACGATAATTCTGTCACGTACTAACTCATTTTATAGATGGGAAAACCAATGACCTACCTGAGCCTACTGATCCATTTTAGCATCACTAAGATTAAAAAAGAAATGTATATTACGTGCTTCCTAATATTATACACTATGAAGTACACAGTATCACCTACTAAGCATTCTTGCCAAAAACAAAAACCGAACCTGAATCCTATTAAGCTGCTAGGCTGAACTTTCAGCCTACAAGAAATACGGAAGATAGAAGTAGAAATTAAATAATACAAGGAGGAAACAATCAGATAAATCCCGAATGTGGTTGGTTCATTTCAAAGAACTGATCTAGTATTAAAAAGCCAAAGGCATGAAACAAAAAAAATTACAGGGGAACTCAAGCAGAGAGTATTACAGAGACTTAAATTTAAGAGACATAACAACCAAAAGACTCTAAGTGGACCTCATCTGGATCCTAATTCAAACAAATCAACTCTGAAGTATCACTATGAGACAGTGGGTAAATGTGGATATAGGCTGGATATTACATTACATCAGGGAATTACTATTAATCTTGTGAGATGGAAAAATAGCATTGTCATTATTGAGAAAATGTCCCTTTCTTTGAGATGCATACTGAAATATTTAGGGGCAAAATGGTATGTTATCCGAAACTTGCTTTGAAATAATACAGCAAAAGAAAAGGGGAGAGGTACAGATACAAAATGTGACCAAAAAAAAATGTGACAAATATTAGTTGACTATTGCAACTGGGTAACAGTGTTTAATTGTGGTTTTTTCCCAATATAAAAAGGCTAAACAAAAATAAAAGTAACAAAAAAATAGTTGGCCCTCCTGATGGAAAGGCAACAAAATGAAGAGATTAAAATATCATTTCACATAGTTCTTTGAGGTCTTGTATTTATCTATATCAGCCATTTAACCTATATCTCCCTAAGATAGTGTTATTTAGCTTATATTATGAGTTCCTAAAATCAACAAACCACTAGTTCTTCATTTCTTTTTACACAGTGCTTAGTATAAGGTCAAACATTTAAATGTTTTTTAATGTTTATTTATTTATTATTATTTATTTATTTTGAGAGAGACAGAGTGCGGGCAGGTGAGGAGCAGAGAGAGAGGAAGAAAGAGAATCCCAAGTAGGCTCCATGCTGTCAGCATGGATGAGCCCAATGCAGGGCTTGATCCCACAAACCCATGAGATCATGACCTGAGCTGAAATCAAGAGTCAGGAGCTTAACCAAGTGAACCACCCAAGCACCCTCAACAACTATTTCTTAATGAAACCAATGATGATTCACACACAAATGATAGCTGAAAGCTACAAAATGCTTAAGAAAAAGTAAAGCAGAAATCCTTCCCTAAATTTCAACAGAGTTTAAGAAATTATATTTTAGGGGAGAAGATATTTGCAAACGACATATCAGATAAAGGGTTAGTATCCAAAATCTATAAAGATCTTATCAAACTCAACACCCAAACAAATAATCTAGTGAAGAAATGGGCAAAAGACATGAACAGACATGTCTCCAAAAAAGACAACCAGATGGCCAACCGACACATGAAAAAATGTTCAACATCACTCATCATCACGGAGATACAAATCAAAACCACAGTGAGATACCACCTCACACCTGTCAGAATGGCTAACACTCACAACTCAGGCAACAATGGATGTTGGCGAGGATGTGGAGAGAGAGGATCTCTTTTGTACTGCTGGTGAGAATGCAAACTGGTGCAGCCACTCGGGAAAACAGTATGGAGGTTCCTCAAAAAACTAAAAATAGAACTACCTTTCAACCTGGCAATTGCACTACTAGGTATTTATCCAAGGGATACAGGTATGCTGTTTCGAAGGGATACATGCACCCCAATGTTTATAGCAGCACTATCAACAATAGCCAAAGTATGGAAAGAACCCAAATGTCCATCGACAGACAAATGGATAAAGAAGATGTGGTGTATATGTATACAATGGAGCAATCAAAAAGAATGAAATGTTGCCATCTGCAACTACGTGGACGGAACTATGGGTTCCGTAGAGGGTATTATGCTATGAGAAATTAGAGAAAGACAAATATCATATGACTTCACTCATATAAGGAATTTAGATACAAAACAGATGAACATAAGGGAAGGGAAGCAAAAATAACATAAAAACAGGGAGGGGGACAAAACATAAGAGACTCTAAAATATGGAGAACAGAGGGTTGCTGGAGGGGGGAAGGGCTAAATGTGTAAGGGGCATTAAGGAGTCCACTCCTGAAATCATTGTTGCACTATATGCTAACTAACTTGGATATAAATTAAATAATAAATAATCTAAAAAAATTTTTTCCTAAGAATTAACTATAGATAATGTATGGTGACTAGAATATAATAACTCCTCAATAAATGTTGGTTGAGCCCCCCCCCCCCCGCCAAGAAAAAAAGAAATTATATTTTAGGAAGAATTGTTCCTCAGAAGGTGAAGGAAGGAGATATAGTAGACAGTGGTAGCTGGCAGGTACAGACTGAGTCACTGATGGTTCTTGGCAAACAAATGATGTAGCTAGATTTCAAGGAGCTGCTGAATAAAATGAAACAGAAGAGGAAAGGGAAATGGGCAGAAAGGAAGAAAAAGCAAAGGGAAGAGTATGAGACCCTAGAAATAGATAAAAGGTTAGGCACCAAATTAGTACACCAAATCCTTTTCAATGCAAATTACATTAGAAAGAAGAAACCTTAAAAATCATCTATTTCAAGATCTTCACTTGGCAGTAAGGAAATGAAGTCCCAGAACGGTTAAGCAAGACCTGACATGGGACTGGAACTCAGATATACTGAATCACAGCTTTAATGCTCTTTCTACTACTGTAATCAAGTTAACAGTGACTGCAAAAAAACTAATTAATGCACAGAACACAGTTCTATAGAAGCTCCAAGAGAAACCTGGGATCAAATGAAGCTAGAATATTTAATTCAATTTCTAATAAAAAACACATTAAATTTTACCCTTGTTGTCTCAAAGTACATTGTTGTGGTATCTCAACTCACCTTAAGCAAATCATCTGAAAAAAAGGAACCAGTCTTTTTTAACACCACAGAATAAATTTGAAATACCTTTTGGGTTTTGTCTCTGGAATCCATTACATTTTCCAAGGAACTTTTATTTGATGTACCACCATCCTCTCTTCCTGCTTCTTGCCTTTTCTGTTTCTGCAGCTGCTCCTCCTGTCTGTCCTTTTCTTCAAGTTTTTTTCGAACCTCAGCTTCTTCATATCTAGTTGAGAAAACAAGTCAAGGTGTCTTTTATTGGCATGATCATGAAAAGTAAAGGACTTCCAGTTCCATAAAATTGGTACCCTACCTTAGGATATTTTATGGCAGCATACTTTCTCCCTCCAACTGAAATTTGATTCTGCCAGTGTTCTGTTACAAACCACAAATCATAAATTTGCCCTCTGTAGATTTATTTCAAATTGCCAAATATCCTGAAAAGAAACACTATGATCTCAAGTTAAAGTTGCTTAATGTTTTTTGTTCTTTCCTTGCACTAATTTCAACCTTTCCACTGAATTTCACATCTGCTGCAATTTCTTTTACAAAGGACTTAATATCCTAAAATTAACTCTAAAGACTCATTTACTTATAAAGTAGTTCAAAATATAAAAAAGACAATAAATTAGTGAGAAAATGGCCCTAATGCCCAAAAGATAAAAGAATAAAGAATATTACTGTTGATAACAGTACAAGTAGGGAAAAACTTAGTAAATCCAAGAGAAACAGTCAATAGGGGTAACTCAAAGATTAGGAGAAATTCTACTCTACTTAGTTCATTAACTGGCTAAAGGAGGAAGATAATAGTGATACCAACTTTTATCAACCATCTTAACATATTCCAGCTCCAAGATTAGTAATTTCTGGGAAGGATGAAGGGAATACATTAATTCAAAAAGATAATTTCTAAGTAAAGACTATGATGTATATAATTAGACTAGTTAATTGATCCAAGTGTGAAAAATCATTAAGAAAAATCGTTCCCCTTTTATTTCATTATTCAAAGAATGACTAACCAAAATAAATAAAAATAAAAAAACAAAGAATTAATAATAACTAAAAATTCAAACATACTGTTTTTAATTTCTAATTACTTTCTAAGTCTGATAAGGCACTCATGACAAATATTAGAATTAGATTTGTTTTTAAACATACATAATTTTTGCAAACTATGCAGTTCAAAACTAACCACAAATACTTCATTTCCCTAAGACCAATGTCCAGTAGCACATTATAACCTGGGGAATATGAGGAATTATATTTTTCTCAAGAATCCTGCCAGAGAGTTAGAAAAAATTGGACCTGAGCTCCAATCTACTCTACCAATGCTTACCTTAAGAATCTATCATTCTACATATTTTTAGATTTTCAGTAAAAAATATGAATGGTAACACATGAACACAATAAAGGCATTAATATGGCAAAAGATTCTCATTTTTGTGTTCCAGTTAATGTAAGATTTATTGCTAGGAACTGGGATTCATATGCATGGTCAGACAAGTTCTAAATATTATTTTTATCTTCTAAATATATGTTCTTTTAAAGATTTTATAATAATGTTTGTACCTGAGTTTAAGGCTTTCAGAGAGTCTTTCAGCTTCTTCAATAGCTTTTTTGATGTTTGCAAGTCCAAGTATTGAATGAAAGTAGTCCTAAAATTGTAAGAAAACCATCCCATAATTTTAGTACTGGCCATTGTACACAGCACTAATGCTAAAAACGTTAAAATCATGGTGCTATGTAAAAGAAAGGTTGGATGAAAACATTATGATTGAATGAAGTATTTTTTTAAACTTTTAACCTACATAAACACAACTTATTTTCTAAATGTTTCAAAGTATCTCTTCATATCAATAGTATGCTAAAAAAACCTAATAGGTAATAATTTTATTTATTTGGGAGACACCTTTAAGAAGTATAAATACTATTCTTACTATTTATGAATAAGTGCCAAAAAGCAAAGCTTTCAGGAGCAAAATATAGATTTCCTTTTGTAAATATGTTAGTTTTTTTTCTCTAGTCTGAGAAGCAGTAAATTGTATATTGACATGGGATTTATTCTGTTTTACTTGTTTTATACTGAGATGTTTTGGGGCTTCCACCTTTATTTTATAATAGTGACCCACCTCTCAAGTGGAGTCAAACATTTGATATAAAACAAGTTTCACATCCAAGGAAACCTTGAATGAAAATCAAATGGTAGAAATAAATCATTAATAATACACTCTTCTTTAAAAACACTCACACACACACACACACACACAACTTGTTTGGCACATAATTTACTAACAAGCATAATAAAGTTAAGAAAAATTGTGGTAGTGTGTCCTCCCTAAGGAATATAAAGGAAAAAAAGCCCTCAAGGCAACCTGGCTATAAGCATATGTGACATCCCTCACAACCTTGTAACACAAGACCACTTAATCAGACTACATGTTTGTGTGTTACCATATATGGAAGACAAAGAAATAAAAAATATATAAAAAACTATGCTACATGACGTTCAGGGCTCAGTTCTTCGGGTATGATCTCAAATGAGCCATTGCCGGCATGAATAAAGTTGCTTCCTAAACAGAAAAGCCTCGGTGTCACGACTCTCTGTGTGAGAATCCTGCTACAAGATCACTTCTCTAAGAAGTCACTCACTGAATCCTGCAGTCAGAGATATCTTCAAATCAAGGTTGGTTTGACATGACAATAGCAAAGTGAGACTCAGCTAACTGATTTTTGGATCTAATTAGCCACAACCTGTCAATGTGACTGTGCAAATAGAGCCTAGTAGCACAGTTCATCACAAATGATACAGTAATAAAACATAAAAAGATCCAAGGGAGTGCCTGGGTGGCTCAATCAGTTAAGCATCAAACTTAAGCTCACTTGCTTAAGCTTCCAACTCTTGATTTTGCCTCAGGTCATGACCTCACCCATCTCGCCATTCATGAGTCAAGCCCTGTGGAGGGCTCTATGCAGACAGTGTGGAGCCTGCTTGGGATCCTCTGTCCCTGCCCCTCTCCCATTTTCTCTCTCTCTCTCTCTCAAAAATAAACAAACTTAAAACCTATAGCTATCATATATCTATCTAGCCTAAAAGAAGATCATGTTTGGGGGTACCTGGCTGGCTCAGTTGATAGAGCATGAGACTCTTCTCAGGGGCAGGGTTATGAATCTGAGCCCCATGTTGGGTGTAGAGATTACTTAAAATAAATAAATAAGTAGGTAATGTTTCAGTTAGGCTTATTCTTCTAAATAAAGACTAAATAAATTAAAAGGATCCTTCCCTATATAATTTCAATAAAAGTTTAGTTTTTTTCAATACTGTATCAACTGAAAATTACAGTGGAAACTGTAATTACTTCAGTGCCACAATGTCCAGACTTTAGATGCAATATTCTCTTAACAGAAAACAAAATTTAGTCATTACTGTAAGGTTTCTCTCATAAAAATAAAACACAAAAACAAAAAATACCATGACTTGTTGTATTAATTTTTTGACATGAATTTATTAAAAAGTCAGCGTAAGCCCAGCCTAACACTGTTTAAATGCTGAAAACATTGTGTTTAGGCATACCTGTTACAAATTTCCAGAAGACCCTTCCCTAATATTAGTAAGGTTTCTTGTCAATAATTCTCTTTCCGTGCTCTTAAAGGATCACAGTTAAAGCAAGTATGAATATTTTCAAGTTTTCAACAATATTGACAATTGGCAAAATAAAAAATAACATCCAATTCTTACACAACTAAAAATGTTTGCTTCTCAGGTTAACCCAAGGAAAACTTTCTTACTCCTGAACATGCAAATTCAAACAACTTGGGGTGCCTGGTGGCTTAGTTGGTTCTTGATTTTGGCTCAGGTCATGATCCCAGGGACATGGGATCGAGCCCTACATCAGGCTCTGTGCTGAGAGTGTGAAGTGCTTAATATTTGCTTTTTCTCTCTCTGCTCCTGTCCTGCTTCATGTTCTCTCTCAAAAAAACAAAAAAAAACAAAAAAAAACAAATCTCATGATTTCCCAAACAAAAAAGTTTGCCTATAATATTTAGGAATAATCAACAATAATGCCATACAGACTTAAAAATTTAATTCTGATTTTATCTAGACTTTGCTACACTAATATTTTCAGTATCATTAGTCTTCCACCCCCTTTTCAGATAACCCTGAAAACATTCTTCATAGACTGTTTTCAACGAGTAAGAAATATAATGTCTTCTGCTAGTGAGCTTGTGAAGTTAATGTCTTATCTAAACCTGAAATATTCCCTCATGTACAAGAGTGAAAGATATAAGTTTCTGAAGAAGACTGGTGACACTACATTCTGTCACAACCTGATTTAAAGGGTAAAACCCAGAAAATATCTAGCTAACAAATTAAAAAAAAAAATCTTTTTAATGTTTTAGAGAGAGAGAGAGAGAGAGAGAGAGCGCGCGCACGCGAGTGAGAGAGTGCGAGCGGGGGTGGAGCAGAAAGACAAGGAGACACAGAATCCGAAGCAGGCTCTAGGCTCTGAGCTCTCAGCACAGAGCCCGATGCGGGGCTTGCACTCGAACCATGTGATCATGACTTGAGCCAAAGCTGGACACTCAACTAACTGAGCCACCCATGCGCCCCATCTAGTTAGTAAATTTAACATTTCACATACTTGGCATGCACTGGAGATGCTGGGCTAAATAAAATAAAACGAAAAACAGTTCTAAGGCAGAAGCAGATGTGTACCCTGGACAGAGCAAATGAACAACTGCAGTATATAAGATAACAGCCAGGGTTACCTGAGCCTTTGCAGGGAACTTCCTAAGCTGAACAACTCCTGCCACTTTCAACTACTCCCTTTGGAAATGCAATAGATACTCTGTGGAAATGGAAAAAATTTATCGATTAAACTGCACTCCTAACCTTCTCAAGTTAAAAAGTAGTAGCAGCAAAAACACTACCAATCTTCTCAAAGGATAAAAGTAACTACAAACTTAGAAAAATACAGCGAGGCACCTGGGTGGCTCAGTCTGTTAAACGTCTGACTTTGGCACAGATCATGATCTCACGGCTTGTGGGATTGGGCCCCACATCGGGCTCTGTGCTGACAGCTCAGAGCCTGGAGCCTGCTTCAGATTCTGTGTCTCCCTCTCTCTCTCTGCCCCTACCCTGCTCGTGCTCTCTTTCTCTCAAAAATAAACAATAAAAAAAAATTTTTTTTAAAAAGAAAAATACAGTAAAAAGTAAACATAAAAACCTGGCCCTCCTACAACAGACAAAATGGCAGACACCAAAACTACCAAGTTATCCAAAGCTGCAACTCTTTCAAAGTATTTACTTTACTAATAAACACTTCTACACTTCTTTTTAAAGCAATTCCATTTTTGGGGTACCTGGATGGCTCAGTTGGTTGAGTGTCTGACTTCAGCTCAGGTCATGATCTCATGGTTCATGAGTTCGAGTCCTGCGTTGGGCTCTATGCTGACAGCTCAGAGCCTGGAGCCTGCTTCAGATTCTGTGTCTCCCTCTCTCTCTCTGCCCCTAACCTGCTCGCGCTCTGTCTCTCTCTCAAAATAACCATTAAAAAAAATTAAAACATAAAATAAAGTGATTCCACTTTAATAGATACCATAAAAACCATCAAAGAACATGCAGAAACATGTTTGAATTTGGGAAGGCCACACCTTACCTGCAGACAGACATGCCCAAGAATGTTCTAAGGCAGGACCAATCTAGCCATCTGTGGACAGGAGGATTCATCTCCAAATGCAAGGGGCCACCTTTCCAAGGCTACATCTAAATCCCTGTAACTATTATTAACATGACTTTGCTGGTGAGAAGAAATACCAGCAATGATTTATCACAATTTTTTTAAGTGTATTTATTTATAATTTCTACACCCAATGTAGGGTTCTAACTCACAATCCTGAGAACAGGAGCTCATGCTCTACCGACTTAGCCAGCCAGGTACCCCTATTACTATTAAATCAAACGTTAAAGTCATCCCTTAACCCACTTAACCAAAAGAAATTATACTAGTGACACTACTCTGGAAAAAAAGTTATTTCAAAGAATATGAGAACTCTTTTTTTTTTTTTTGTACTTCTGTAAGTCAATTTAAACAAGGCAAGCCAATTCTACCACCAGTGAACAAAATAAAATCTCAACACTAATTCAAGAATGGCTTCTCCACCAGGTAAGAAACCTATAAGCAGTATTCGACTACTATTGTCTGGCAGCAAGATTATTACTAAGTAAAGGTGGAACCACCAAAACAATATTCCTCCAATTTCATTAGTGTCTATGTTCTTCTTTTGCCTATTTCTGGTGCAACTGAAATGCAACCATTTTCTCTAGCAACATTTATCCTAGTCATTAATTCTTTTTAATCATTTACACCTCTCCTACCCTCCTTCCCTAACTCCCCATGGCTTCAGCAAAGTGGAAGAAAGGTACCTGCTCAAAGGATTAAAAGAAAAAGTAATAATAATAACATTGATAATAAAAAATAAAAATGGAAGTAATCAGTATTAACTGAACCCTAACATGACGACAATGTCATTCAAATATAAAAAGCTGTCACATAAAAACAAGTGAGTGACTAATCACTTGTTGAATGAAACAGGAAGATGTGGTGTGTAGGTATGTGTACACACACACAGGAGTATTACACAGCTGTAAAAAGGATGACTATGTAATGTATGACAACATGGATGGACCTAGAGGGTATTATACTAAATGAAACAGATTGAGAAAGACAAATGTGGAATCTAAAAAAGTACAAATGAATAAACAAACAAAAAGTAGAATCATACCTGTAAACACAGAGAACTGATGGTTGCCAGAGGGAAGGGAGGTGGGGAGATAGGGAAAATGGGTGAAGGGGAATGGGAGACAGGCTTCCAGTTATGGAATGGGTAAATTATGGGAATAAAAGGCACAGCATAGAGAATGTAGTCAATGATACTGCAATAGTTTTGTATGGTGAGAGATGGTAGCTACACTTGTGGTGAATACAGCATAACATATAGTTGCTGAATTACTATGCTGTACACTGAAACTAATCTAACATTGTGGGTCAACTACACTCAAATAAAAAAGTTAAAAAACAACAAAACACACACACACAAAATAAGTGACTAAACCTCGAACCCTGAGAAAGTACAGCTGCAGTCACATTTTTATTTTAATGTTTATTTATTTTTGAGAAAGACAGAGAGACAGAGCTTGAGTGGGGGAGGGGCAAAAAGGGAGGGAGGCCCAGAATCTGAAGCAGGCTCCAGGTTCTGAGCTGTCAGCACAGAGCCTGATGCAGGGCTCAAACTCATGAATTGCAAATCATGACCTGAGCCAAAGTGGGACGCTTAATCCACTGAGCCACCCAGGCACCCCACAATTTTCTTATTTAATGCATGAGTAAGCTGAATCCTTCCACTTGACTTGGCGATCATTTAGTGGAGAGGAAAACTGATTATGTGTCTGTATGCTGCTATAAACTTGTATTAATCCAGGTGCCTGGGTAGTTCAGTGGGTTAAGCATATGACTTCAGCTCAGGTCATGATTTCATGGTCAGTTTGAATCCCACATAGGGCTTTGTGCTGACAGCTCAGAGCCTGGAGCCTGTTTCAGATTCTGTGTCTCCCTCTCTCTCTGCCCCTCCCCTGCTGACTTGCACGTGTGTGCGTGCATTCTCTCTCTCAAAAATAGAAATTAAAAAAAAACTTGTATTAATCCAAGACAAATTAGGTATGTGTATATAGTGTGAGTGTATCCACATTTATACACATATAACTTTGCAAATAATCAAACTAAATCTGCTTTTTCTATCTGCAAAGGAGTTTGAACATGCTGCTGAATAATGTGATCTAAATTTCAGTATTAGTTAAAACTCTTAGAAGAAATCGATAGCTCTGCTGTGCAAAAATAACTTAGCAAATAAGAATGCAGAAATAAAAGGTACCTGCTGTTGCTTGAAATCAGGCCTTTTTTTGATAAGATTATAAACAGTCACATATTTCATATATAGTACATAGGCCCTTTCCTCATCACGATCTAATCTGCTTTCTTCTGCTGTCTTGAAGATCTTCAGGGCACTCTGTACATAACTTCAATTAGAGAAAAAAAATAATTAAAACACTTGACACATTGGCAGGGGGCAGGGCGAGTCATGTTTAAGGTCTACAGAGTATTTTGATAACATGAATTTCATAATGTAGATTGCATTACTTCATAACTGGTACAAAGTTAGATATATGTTAGGATATAACCTGAAAATTCCCCTAGCCTACAAATAAATAGTTCTGTTTCCTAATAGTTGTTTATATTCCATCAAGCTATTCAAAACGCATTAAGCCTAGTTTTAAAAGATTTGCTAACAGATAATCCTGAGGCAAGTGTTCCTTGGGCAGCCATGTAATAGTCATACTCTGATTAAAGAACAAAACTCCATACCATTTTTACTGAAGTAAGAAAGGCAAAATCTTTATTACTTTAATGTTAAAATACTTTTCAGTTTTCTTCATCCCTTTCTAACTATGTTGTAAAAATTTCCCCACCTAAAAATCCAAAAAAAAAAAAAAAAAAGGGGGGGACAGGGAAGGGGACGTGATTCAATCTTTTCAACCGGTTAAAGTTTTCTACAAAATGGCCGAACTGCACTCTTATTCACTGGTCCTGGTGGAACAAAAAGAGATTTAAAGTCTAAAAATAAGGCATTTTAAAATTCCACTTCAGTAAAATATTTAAAGATTCTGTGGCCTTCATTATAAGGCCATTTGCCTGGTTAACACTCTTTAGAAAGCAAATTAATAAAATAGGCATTTCTGCAAGAGAAATGCAATCACTTAGGACTAAAGTTCTGGCAATCCAATTATAGTGTCAATGCTTATATATAATGCTCTTTATTGGTAACTTATTTATGCAAAGCAGTGCTTCTTGTTTTTCTATATTTTTCAAACTGCTCCACAACTGCAAACATGGATTAATGATGAAATTGGTCAGGCCAAGAACACCACACAAAGGAACAGGGCCAAAGTGATATTTAGGACCAAAGACAGTCCTATACAAGGACCAGTTTAGTCAGTGTGTATGCCCTGCCTAGCATGGCATCACAGTCCTAGGACAGAAGTAAATCAAACCAAAGCTAGAAAGGAGATTCCCTAGAAGAGCTTAGGAGTACGTGCAACAGCGCTTGGGTTTTCTTTAAACTTTCACTCTGAGGCATGTACATTTCACGGGCTTATATGTAGCAGATCAAGGTGAGATGGCTGCAGTGCTGCTGTGAGTCCAGTGAAACAACCAAAAATCCTAAAAGGATTCTAGCATTTTTTAGAATAGTGCTGTGACATAGCAAGAACATGAGTTTGTGTTTCTATACTTAGGGAGTCCTTCTGACATATCACTTCCTATGGGACCAGGGTGGTCCCAGAGCTAACCTAGACACTGTCAGAATGAAACTGATCTATTTTAGGATTAGGTAAAGATTTCTGAGAAAGCTTCAAGGTGGCTTTATCTTTCCCATTGTTTCCTATTTGAAAGTGATTCAACAGAAGTTAAAGAACTGCTTTCTCTGTCACTGCATTAATATTACCAACTTAGCTCAAGAAGTGAAACAATCCCTCTCTTATTCTTCCTGCCCCTAAAAAGATCTTTTTAAAAAGCCCATTTTGTCCATAATTATGATGCTTAGAAATACCAGTTCATTTTGGGATTTTCTTTCTTGACCTTCTTTAAAGTTTCTACTATTCCCTCCTCTTCATCCTTGATGTTTTTTCTTTGCATTTTCTGTCTATTCATGTAGAAAATGACTCATAAAGATGTCCCTGTGCATTCATAGGTTTCTCTAGACGTCTGTTCACAGGTTCATTTGGGATCATACATCTAAAAAATGCATGGGGATCTGTGCTGATGGCTCAGAGCCCTCTTCAGATTCTGTGTCTCCCTCTCTCTCTGCCCCTTCCCTGTTCATGCTCTGCCTCTTTCTCGAAAATAAACACTTAAAAAATCTTTTCAAAAGAATCTTTTTTTTTTAGGGCCTTCCATTTATGGAGGACCCACAGAACCCCTCTTTTCTCCCTGATTTCTACAATCTGCTTACCCCAAGTCCAGGGTATATGGCTGAGTAAATCCATCTTTCTTTCTGAAACTCTATTTCCAACTCTACAGTAATGCAGTTACTTCATTAATCTCCAAATCTCCTTTGTCGGTCAAAATTAATTCAGAGGAAAAGTTCGCTATTGCCTCTTGTCTCTTAACGGAGACAAAACTTCAAGAAGTTAACAATCTTATTGATAGCCCATTTTTAGCAAAATTACTTCCAGTTGATAACAAAATACCTGGACCTCTCCCTCACAATTACATTTTATCTCAAGATAGATATTGTAATCATTATCAGTAAAGTATCATCTCTAGCCTCGACCTCAGCAGGTTGATAGACTCCATGTCTTCAAAAATAAAAATACATAAAATAAATCATTTAGTTAAAAGTTCATGTTAAATTGGTACAAATTAATATTATGCTGAATATAAGAAAAAAAAAAATACGTATTTCACTTCCTTTAATCAAAGAAGCCTATGCTAGGACCAGATGTTCCATGTGAAATATACAAGAATAAAAATGATCTATAATTAAGAAGTATTTCTGCACTATTTTATGAAAGGACATTAACTGTGGCT
Source organism: Panthera onca (assembly GCF_046562875.1). Taxonomy (NCBI): domain Eukaryota; kingdom Metazoa; phylum Chordata; class Mammalia; order Carnivora; family Felidae; genus Panthera; species Panthera onca. Next base: position 53,485,693 of record NC_138344.1, read on the forward strand.
GTATGAGTTTTGTAGAAACCTCGTAGTCTTCACCTCTTAAACTTATAATCTGATATATTGTCCAAAGAATAGAAAACATGCATTTTGCCAGAATACACATACATTCTGCCAAGATAAAGAACTTCTCTAAGCAGGTCTTATTCATGTGATGATGCCATTTTTCAAATAAGCTTCAAATTGACTACTCCTCTAATTCATTTAATAATACAGAAATGAAGTAAAAATTAATATATGATTCAGTGAAACTAGCAAAGAATACATACTTCTTCGTGCTTATTTTCTCTGGTTTAACTTCTGTCTTCTTATTGAGGTCTTTTAGTGAAGAACTGAGGTAGAGTTCTTTGGGAACTGAAGCCACAGCAGGCATGATGAATTATCTTTACTTTTCCACTTTCACAACGGACGGTGTACTTCATTAAAAGTAGTTCTTTTCTGAAACAAAACAAATGCAAATAATTCCAATTAACAACAAGTGAAAAGACATAAAAGTTCCAAACTGACTCTTTTGTTAAAAGAGTTAAAAGACGTAAAAGTCCTAAACTATATCTTTTGTTAAAAGAGTTAATTTCAAATTATCTTGAGTATCTATTTTGGGAATTCAAGATATAAAGGGTGTCATTAAACAATTTAACTTTTTTCAAATATTCACTAAATGAATTATGATTTCTATTGCTTTGCCTTAATTATTAAGAATCTTTCCTGTCAAAAGCATTAACAGAATAAGAACTTCTATATTTTTCTACCATTAAATCTGCATTAATGCATAGATCACAAGTAGAAAGAAGTTTCATTTAGAAATATTTCCCTCTCTCATTGATAATACCAGTTTATAAAAGGAAACAAACTGGGGGTAGGGAGTAGGCAGGGCCACTTTATGTGGAGCTAGGGATATATGAACAGAATACACCCAAGTACTTTGGTTTATTCTAGAAAGGTCTTTGAAGCTTCATTACATTCTTTGCTCCTCATACACTGTGCTAAATTCTGATTAGGAAGATGGAGCAAGTAGTAAAATGAACATTAAGAGGAAGAAAAGCTGGGTATGTATCAATTGTGTGTGTATGTGTGCAGGAATGCACATAGGGCAGATCAGGAGAGCATAGCAAATGAGGAGTCTCGGCAAGATCCTAAATTGTCACCAAATGAAAGCTTCAGAGGAATCCCATTAAATTTATACAATGTCTTCTGCTGTGAAGAACTAATTGCAATTCAAATAAATACAGGCATACCTTGTTTCACTGTACTCCATTTTATTGTGCTTCTGTTTTTTACAAACTGAAGGTTTATGGCCACACTGCATCAAGCAAACCTACTGGTGTCATTTTTCCAACATCTGCTTACTTCATGTCTGTGTCACACTTTGGTAATGCTCACAGTATTTCTAACTCTTTCATTATTATATTTTTTAGTTATCTGTGATTACTGATTACAACTCACTGAAAGCTCAGATTATGGTTAGCATTTTTTAGCAATAATTTTTTATTAAGTTTTTAATTTTGATTTCAGTATAGTTAACAAAGCATTATATTAACTTCAGGAGTACAATGTATTGATTCAAGAATTCTACGCATTACTCAGTGCTCTTCATGATAAATGTACTCTTTATTCCACATTACATATTTCACCGATTGCCCCCCCACCCCCACCCCGGCAGCTACCAGTTTGTTTGTGCCTGCGTGGCTCAATCAGTTAAGTGTCTGACTTCAGCTCAGGTTATGATCATGTGGGTCGGTGGGTTTGAGCCCTGCATGGGGATCTGTGCTGATGGCTCAGAGCCCTCTTCAGATTCTGTGTCTCCCTCTCTCTCTGCCCCTTCCCTGTTCATGCTCTGCCTCTTTCTCGAAAATAAACACTTAAAAAATCTTTTCAAAAGAATCTGTTTCTTGGTTTGTCTACCTTGTTTTTTTTTTCCTTTGTTTCATTTCTTAAATTCCACGAGTCAATAATATGGTATTTGTCTTTCTCTAAAAATGTCGTTTACATTCTCTAGTGCCATCCATGTTGTTGCAAATGGCAAGATTTCATTCTTTTATATCGCTAAGTATTTCATTACATATATAAAATACGTTATATATATATGCACCATATATAATAAATATATAACATATAAAATATTTTACATATAATTATATGTCATACTCATATATATATAATATATACCACTTCTTCATCTATTCATCTACCAAAGAACACTTGGGTTGCTTCCATATCTTGGCTATTATTATAAATAATGCTGCAATAAACAAAGGGGTGCATGTATCCCTTTGAATTAGTGTTTTTGTATTTTGGGGGTAAATACCCAGTAGTGATTACTGGATCATTGGGTAGTTCTGTTTTTAACTTAAAAAAAAATTTTTTTTAATGTTTTTATTTGTTTTTGAAGACAGAGAGAGGCAGAGTATGAGCAGGGGAGGGGCAGAGAGAGGGGGAGACCCAGAATCTGAAGCAGGCTCCAGGTTCTCAGCTGTCAGCACAGAGCCCGACACGGGGCTTGAACTCATGGAGTGTGAGATCATGACCTGAGCTGAAGTCGGATGCTCAACCGACTGAGCCACCCAGGCACCCCTATTTTTAACTTTTTAAGAAACAGTCACACTGTTTTCGACAGTGGCTGCACCAGTGGCTGCGCAGTACATGAGGGCTCCTTTTTCTTCACATTCTTGCCAACATTTGTTTCTTGTGTCTTTGATTTTAGCCATTTTGGCAGATGAGATGATACCTCATTGTAGTCTTGCATTTAGATGATGATGAGTGACACCGAATACCTTTATGTGTGTCTGTTGGTCCTCTATATGTCTTTTTTTCTTTAGAATTTTTAAACGTTTATTTATTTTTGAGAGAGAAAGAGCATGAGCAGGGGAGGGGCAGAGAGAGGGAGGCAGAAGGTCTGAAGCAGGCTCTGTGCTGTCAGCACAGAGCCCAATGTGGGGCTCCAACTCACAAACCATGAGATTATGACCTAACAGACTATGACACCCAGGCGCCCTAGGTCTCCTGTGAAGAAATGTCTGTTCATGTCTTCTGCCTGTTTTTAAACTAGATTATTGTTTTGGGGTATGGGGTTGTATAAGTTCTTTATATATTTTGGATACTAACCCTTTATCAGATATGTCATATGCAAATATCTTCTGCCATTCACTAGTTGGCCTTTGTTTCCCTCACCGTGCAGCTTTTTGATGTAGCCCCAAGAGTTTATTTTTCCGCTTGCCTCATGAGATATATATAGAAAAATGTTGCTATGGCCGATGTTAGAGAAATTACTGCCTATGATCTCTTAGGATTTTTGTGGTTTCAGGTCTCACATGTAGGTCTTTAATCCATTTTGAGTTTATTTTTGTGTATGAAGAAATACATTGTGTGGTCCAATTTCATTCTTTTGCATGTAGCTGTCCAGATAGCCCAACACGATTTGTTGGTCTTTTTCCCATTGTATATTCTTGCCTCCTTTGCTGAAGATTAAGGGACTATACAATCGTGGGTTTATTTCTGGGTTTTCTATTCTGTTCCATTGATCTATTGTCTATTTTTATGCCAGTATCCTACTATTTTGATTACTACACCTGTGTAATAAAAGTCTGGAATTGTGATACCTTCAGTTTCATTTTTTATTTTTCAAGATTGCCTTGGTTACTTGGGGTCTCTTGTGGTTCCATACAAATTTTAGGACTGTTTGTTCTAGTTTGAGTTGCTATTTTGACAGGGATTGCATTAAATCCGTAGATTGCTTTGGGTAGTATAGACATTTGAACAATATTTGTTCTTTCAACCTATGTGCATAGACTGTCTTTCCATTTCTTTGTATCCTCAATTTCTTTCATCAGTGATTTATAGTTTTCAGAGTACAGGTCTTCCACTTCCTTGGTTAAATTTATTCCTAGATATTTTATTGTACTTGGCGCAACTGTAAATGGAATTCTTAATTTCACTTTCTGCTGCTTCTTTATAAGTGCATAGGAATGCAACTGATTTTGTATCCTGTGTACCTGATTTTGTATCCTGTGTGTACACACTGATTTTGTATCCTGTGACTTTACCAATTAATTTATCAGTTCTGGTACTTTTTTTGGTTTATGCTTTAGGGTATTCTATATACAGTACCATGTCATCTGCAAAGAGTAAAAGTTTTACTTCTTCCTTACCAATATGGATGCATTTCTATTTGTTGTCTGATTGCTGTGGCTAGGACTTCCAGTACTATGTTGAATAAAAGTGGTGAGAATGGACATCCTTGTCTTGTTCCTGATCTCAGGGGGAAACCTTTCAGTTTTTCACCACTGGGTATGATGTTAACTGTGGGTTTTTCATAGATGGACTTTATTATGTTGACATATGTTTCCTCTACACCTACTTTGTTGAGGGTTTTTGTCATGGATGTTGTACTTTGTCAAATGCTTTTTCTACATCTATTAAAATGATCATATGGTTTGTATCCTTTCTCTTACTGATGTGATCTACCACAGAGATTGATTTGTGAATGCTGAACCCACCATCCTGCCATACCAGGAATAAATCTACTTGATCATGGTGTTTTTTTTTAATGTATTGTTGGATTCAGTTTGTTAGTATGGAGATATTGGCCTATAGTTCTCTTTTTTTATGGTGTCTTTATTTAGTTTTGGTATCAGGGTGATACTGGCTTCATAGAATGAATTCTGAAGTTTTTCTTTCTCTTTTAGTTTTTGGAATAGTTTGAGAAGAGTGGGTATTAACTCTTCTTTAAATGTTTGGTAGAATTTGCCTGTGAAGCCGACTGGTCCTGACTTTTGTTTGTTGGCAGTTTTTGATGAGTCATTCAATTTCCTTGCTGGTAATCAGTCTGTTCAAATTTTCTATTTCTTCCTGCTTTAGTTTTGGTAGATTATATACTTCTAGGAATTTATCCATTTCTTCTAGGTTGTCCAATTTGTTGGCATATAATTTTTCATAATATTCTTTTATAATTGTTTGTATTTCTGTGGTGTTGGTTGTTATGCCTGTTTCATTTGTGATTTTGTTTATTCAAGTTTGTTTGTTTGTTTGTTTTTGAAGAGTCTGGCTAGAGGTTTATCAATTCTGTTGATCTTTTTAAAGGACCAGCTCCTGATTTCATTGATCTGTTCTATTTTTTTGTTTTTGTTTCTATGTCATCTATTTCTGTTCCAATCTTAATAGTTCCTTCCTTCTGTTGGTTTTAGGTATGTTTGTTCTTCTTTTTCTAGCTCCTTTAGGTGTAAGGTTAGGTTGTTTGAGATTTTTCTTGCTTCTTGAAGTAGCCCTGTATTACTATACACTTCCCTCTTAGAACCACTTTTGCTGCATCCCGAAGATTTTAGACTGTGGTGTTTTCATTTTCATTTGTTTCCATGAAATTTATGATTTCTTCTTTGATTTCTTGGTTGACCCATTCATTGTGTAGTACCATGTTATTTAACCTCCATATAGTGCTCTTTCCAGATAGTTTCTTGTAGTTGATTTCTAGTTTCATAGTGTTGTGGTCAGAAAAGATGTATATTACTGATCTTCTTGAATTTGTTGACTTGTTTTGTAGCCTAATATGTGATCTTTTGTGGAGAATGTTCCATGTCACTTGAAAAGAGTGCATATTCTGATGTTTTATGATGGAATATTCTGAATATACCCGGTAAATCCCTCTGGTCAGTGGTCATTTAAAGCTACTGTTTTCAGTGTGACTGACTGGCTCAGTGAGAAGAGTATGTGACTCTTGATCTGGGGGTTGTGAGTTCAAGCCCCATGCTGGGTGTAGAGATTACTTAAACAAACATAATTTAAAAATAAAGCTACTGTTTCCTTGTTCATTTTGTTTGGATGATCTGTCCATTGATGTAAATGGGATAATAAAGTCCCTTTCTGTTATTGCATTACTACTAATGATTTCCTTTATGCTTGCTATTAACTGTTTAATGTATTTGGGAGCTCCCATGTTGGGTACATTAAATATTTACGATTGCTATATCTTCTTGCTGGATTGTCCCCTCTATGATTATATAGTGTCCCTGTCTGTCTGTTACAGCCTTGCCTTAATGTCTATCTTGCCCAATGTAAGTATTGCTACCTTGGCTTTCTTTTGACATCCATTTACAAGATAAGTATTTCACCATCCCCTCACTTTTAATCTGCAGGTGTCTTTGGTCTGAAATGAACCTCCTGTATGCAGCATTATTCATGGGTCTTTTTTTTTTTTTTAATGCACTCTATCACCTTATGTCTTTTGACTGGAGCATTCAATTTATGTTCAAAGTAATTGTTGATAGATATGTATTTATTGCCATTTTATTACTTGTTTTGTGGTTGTTTCTACAGATTTTCTCTGATCCTTTTTTCTCTTGCTCTTTCATGATTTATTGGTTTTCTTTAGTGATATACTGGAATTCCTTTCTCTTTGTTCTTTGCATACCTATTACTGGCTTTTTATTTGTGGTTACTCTTAGGTTTATTATAACATCTTATATATATAGTAATCTATATTAAGTTGGTGATCCACTTTGTACTCCTCTCCCACCCCATGTTTTAGGTATATGGTGTCACATTTTACATCCTTTTATGAATCCTTTAATTTTTACAGAAATACTCATTTTTACTGCTCTTGTGTTTTCTACTTTTCATCCTCTCACGGTCTTTCCTTTCCATTCAATGATTTCCCTTTAATATTTCTTGTTGGGCTGGTTTAGCACTTATGAACTCCTTTAATTTTGTTTGTCTGAGAAACTCTTTATCTCTCCTTCTCTTCTGAATGCTAGCCTTTCTGGATAGAGTATTCTTGGCTGCAGATTTTTCCCTTTCAGCACTTTGAATATATTATGCCACTCCCTTCTGGCCTGCAGTTTCTGCTGCAAAATCTGCTTACAGGCTTATGGGGCTTCACTTGTATGTAACTATCTTCTCTTGCTGCTTTAAGAATTTTTTATTACTACTTTTTGCCATTTTAATTACTATGTTTTGTGGTATGGACCTCCTTGCATTAATTTTTTTGGGAAGATCTCTGCGCCTCCTAGACTTGGATTTCTGTGTCCTTTCCCAGATGAAGGAAGTTTTCAGCTATTATTATTTCTTCAAATAAATTTTCTATCCCCTTTTCTCTTCTTCTTCTGAGATCCCTATAATGCAGATGTTACTACACTTGATGGAGTCAGAGTTCCCTACAACTATTCTCAATTTACCTAATTTCCTTTCCTCTCCTTTGCTCAGCTTGGTTACTTTCCATTACTCTTCCAGGTCATTAATTTGTTCCTCTGCCTCAACTAGTTTGCTATTTATTCCATCAAGTGTATTGTAATTTCATTTATTGTGTTCCTTTTTTTTTCTTTAGTGTTTTTTTTTTTTTTTTTTTTTTTTTTTTTTGAGAGAGACTGAGCAGGAGCAGGGGAGGGACAGAGAGAGAGGGAGACACAGAATCCAAAACAGGCTCCAGGCTCTGAGCTGTCAGCACAGAGCCCGATGCAGGGCTTGAACCCACGAACCCCAAGATCATGACCTGAGTCGAAGCTGGACACTTAACCAACTGAGCCACCCAGGTGTCCCTCATTTATAGTGTTCTTGATATCTGGTTCTGTCTTCTTTGTTAAGTGTCTCATTCGCTGATGTACTCCACTCTTTTCTCAAGTCCAGTGAGTTATCTTAGTGATCATTATTTTAAATTCTTTAGCAGGCACATTATATCCATTTCACTTAGTCTTCTGTTGTGGTGTGGTCTTGTTCTTTCATTTTGGACATATTTCTCTGTCTCCTCATTTTGTTAACTTTGTTTCTCTGTGGTAAGAAGGTAAGCTACATCTCTTGCTCTTCACGTTAATGGCCTTATGAAGAAGAGGTCCTATAATGTCCTGTGTTCAATGTCCCCTGTTCCCCAGGGCCTGGTGCTTCAGGGAGTATCTCCCATGTGTGTTGCATGTGCTCTGCTGTTGAGAACCTGGCCTCTTTTTCCTTCAATCCAGTTGTCTGCAGAGGCTCTCTTTGCCTGTTGTGGGCAGTGTTTGATCCCGGGTGGGGTGGGACACATTTTAACAAGGTGTGTGGTGGTCTGCTTGCAAAATGAGATGTGTCACTGCTGCCGGTAGAAGTGAGGTCCCACAAAATGCATGCGTCAGGAGACAAGGTGTGGTGGGGTCTGTGCCAGTCTTCTGGGGGAGGGGGCCTGCAGTGCCCAGACTGAGCCAAGTGTGACTGGGAAGGGCGATCTGCCAAAGTACAGGGATCAGGCTTGGTGTAAGCAAATTAGGTAGTGAGTGTTGGTGCTATGCTGGTTCCTGCAGGTGGCACTGTGTTTATAATGGGGGGAGTGTGCCAGCTCCTTTGTTCCTGTTGGGGTCTCTCTGTGATCCCTGCCTCTCTAGGCCACACTTCCTGGCTCTCCAAGAGCCCGAGCCTGCTGATTTTTAAAATCCCAGGCTTTAAGTCCCACCGGTAAAATCCCAGGCTCTAAGTCCCACCAGTCGTAAGAACTCACAAAATGCAGCTCCTCTCGCTTTCAAAGCAAATGCTATGGGAAAATGTCTCCCCTGTGTGGGCTCTCTGGTGTGAAGCTCTCTGTTTTTTGCCCTTCTTCTTACCACCAGTTCCCTCCCCACCATAGATAGCTGCAGTTCATTTTGCTTCCAAACTGTATCTCTGCCCTCCCTACCTTCTCTGATGGGGCCTTCTTCTTCCACACCTTTAGCTGTGGAATTTGTTCTGCCAGTCTCCAAATCATTTTCTGGGCCATTTACACTGATGTGAGTGTTATCTAGTAGTAACTCTGGGACAAGGTGAGCTTAGGGTTCTCCTACTCTACCATCTTCCCAGCCAGCAATAAAGTATTTTTTAATTTAGCAATGTAGTTTTTTAGACCTATGCTATTGCACACTAAATAGACTATAGTACAGTGTAAACATAACTTTCATATGGATTAGGAAACAAAAAAATTCATTTGGTTCTTTTTATTGCAATATTTGTTTTATTGCAGTGGTCTGGAACTGAACTCACAATGCCTCCAAGGTATGCCTGTAACTACATTAATGCATTTAACAGACTGTAACTTTTTCCCCCATCATTTCCTTTCACTATCTTAATGCTCTTCCTTTTATCAGTTTACTTTTATTAGATGAGTGGTCATCAATGAACATCTAATCCTGAAAAGCTGAGTAAGGTACAACTTAGGGGGAAAAAGGCATCTGTTCACTTTTGTGAAACTCCAAAGGCACACTGATTTGCTTTGATTCTAGTCATGTTTTATATTAAATACTAATATTTTGTGATTTTTTAAAACTTATTCCTTCTAACCCTGTACAATCAACCGACTGCCTTAGTCACCAAACCTAGCTGTCTATTTTTCTCTAAAAGTTACGTTTTTATAACATTCATGTTTTTCCATCTTATACTTGCTCTATGTACCTACAAACACATGTTTAATCAAATGCTTTACTTAGCAGTTTCAGATCTCTGCATTTAGGAACAAGTCTTATACAGAAGCACTTTCTACACTTTTCTCTCCACCCTGTGTTCTGTGACTAAAGCCAAAGGGATAGGGGAGGAAAAAAAACTTTGGACCACACCATCATTCCCAAATGGATCAAAAACATTAAATGCCCTTCTAGTTACATATCTAATTCATCAACAATTCATCACAAAAACAGGTCACAGCACCCATTAAGTAGAGTATGACAGGGATCCCTTGGATTTCCTCATAATTACAGAGACTACAGCATTGTTTGAGTATCTTAACTTGCAAAAAACACTATGTTATGTGTTAAAGATATAAAGGGTATATAAGACATGGTCCGTGACTTTCCAAGATAAACAGTTTACCACAGAACACCCTTTTGTCCCCCATTCCCACCTCCTGCCTATCCCCCTAACTCTGAGTGAAAAAGCAGGAATATATATAACACCATTTGTATAAAGTTTTCAAACAAATTAAACAGTGTATTGCTTAAAGATACAAATAAGATAAATCTATAAAGACAGACAGGAAATGATAAACATAAATTCTGTATCCGGAGAGGCAGACAGAGGATGTAATCAGGAGACACATACAAGGTGTCAGTAAGGTTTTATTCCTCAGCTTCAGTGGCACATTTGAAGGTGATCATACGGTAATCATTTTATTGTCATGCTTCATAACATATAAAAGAATTTAAGTAATGTACTTAACATAGATCTCATAAAAAATTTTAAAGAAAGCAATTAACTATGAGTATAACAATGCAAATATGAATAAAAATGTGCAATTGCATATAAATATGAAAACACCCAGACACATGTGAAAGTTAGGAAGTATGGGTAAAACAAAGACAAAATATGTATGTTTTAAAATATTGATTTAAAAAAATATATTTAGAATATTGGAAGAGCCTGATACATAAATCTTTTGGAATATAGCTTCCATTCAGTGGTGTGAATAGAAGCAAAAGCATGAGCATTAAGGAATAAAGAAATGGAAACATTGTAGATAACTTGAAAAATAAAAAACTGGCAATAAAAAAGAGAATGTTGGGATAGAGTGGGATGGTGCTCCAGGAACATGATTTCTACTGAAATATAAAAAGCAACAGTTGAGGAGTAATACATTTGACTAAAGGAAAGCACAGTAAAGTCAAGAAACTCTTAAGGAAGGTGTTTAAGGAAACATATAGCAGAGGGCAGGGGACAGTGGAGCTGGAACTATTAATGAGACCAGAAGACAGATAATGGTAACAAGAGCTATTGCTGACTCTTCTGCCCTCAAGTAGCTCAGCTAAGATCTTAGGCTTACTTAGCCAACAGTGAACAAATATCTGCTCCCCCAATACAAACCACCTCTTGAAATGTAATTCCCCCAAAACCCAATCATTTTTTGTTGGTGATACTAGTAAGTGTACTAAGACAGGGACTAAAGCCAGAGTTAGGCAGAGTAACCAGGTACCAGTCTGACAGTACCTGTTTTTCCAACTCTATTCTCTATCTGGGTCACAAGTTAGTGGTCTAACCGCAGAATATATGTTCAAAAAGTCAGATAGAGTCTATTTTGTTGATTCATGACAATTAGGTTTCTTGGCTGGGAAAGAAGGCTATTGATTTGAACCTTCTAAAATTAAGGTCTAGACAATATTCTCAGTTGCATCTGTTTTTCATGATTACCTTTAAAGCTTGGATCTTTGAAAGACAATACAAAAACTAAATATGCTACCCAGGTAACTTAAAATAGGAAACCATTAGCTATCTCAAGATTAAATTCGATTCAAGCATTCACAGATATCCTGCTGTATAAAAGATATTGTGCTGCCAAGATCTCAAAGATTAGATATCTCTTTCCTCAACAAGTTTAAAAAAATTAACGTGAAAGAGAAAGCTGGAAGCAATGGTAATACAACACAGTAAGATATCCAACTATAAAGAGTTACAAACATTGTACAATAAGAAAAATTAACAAGGAAGATTAACCATGAGAAGAGGGATCTTGGAAGAGACAGCATTTATGTGAATCTTGGTAAAAGGCTTTTGACAGGAAAAAAAATCAAAGAACATCTTTAGGAACTAGCCGATATAGGGAACGAACTAAGACCTACTAGACAGGAAAGCCTGAAAAAATAGTCTGGGAACAGAAAATGGAAGGCCTTGAATGTCACATTAAAGCATTTATTTTGTTTTCTAAAGGTAATAACCATAAGGTTCTGAAGAAGAGAGTTACATGATCCAAACTGGCAACACTACAAAGTTAGGTTTTAAAAGACTGGAGATAAAGAAGACACTAGTAACCTATGATAATGATCCTAAGGAAAGATGATGAAGGTCAGAACTAGGGCAGGAGAGATGGAATGGAGGAGGCAGATACAAGAGACACTGCAAAGGTAGAATAACAGGGATTGGCTAACAATTAGATACATGGAGGGAAAGTACAATAATAAGATTATGGTGACAAAGTTTTTTCTGAGGGTTTCTGGGAGAAAGATTGTATTTTTTAAAGTGAACTTCTCTGTCCTTATTTGATTTTTTTTTAAAGATTTTATTTTTATAAAATAATCTCTACACCCACTCCAATTTATAACCCCGAGATGAAGAGTAGCATGCTCTACTGACTGAGCCAGCCAGGCACCCCTGTCCTTACTTGATTTTTGAGAATAGCTGAAATAAGAAAACATTTTCTCTAATAAAAGGACCAAGGTTGTTTTCATTTTCATTCACAAAATTATATAAATTATGCTGTTAAATAAGATGCCTGGTATTAAAAATACTTAACAGTATTGCCTTAATTGCTGTTTGTCTCTACAAGCACACATTCTACAGAAGTCAAAGTACAAGGTAAAGAGTATTTCCCCTAAACAAATAAGACAGCAAAGAAGGATACATGTGTAACTTAAATCTATGCGAAATTTAATGTGTTAAATTCTTGATAAGTCATTCTGCTACACTTTAAAGTGAAAACCTCTAAAGAGATTTCAAAATAGACTGACAAAATAAATTAAGGGCTGTATCACTGGATGAATTAATAATTTATTTGGGCTGTAACAGTAAAAACAAGAAAAAGAGCAGCAGCAGTTTGTTGTTGTCACAACAATCCTACTGATCCTTATAAAATGTTTAATATGTATAGAACTCAATTTATACAGTCTACTTGTTTAGCTCTAGAACTGAATATAACATACAGCCCACTAAAACTGTGTTATGCTTCAGAAAGGTTTGTAAGTTAAAAACAAAAACAAAAAAGGATATGTAAGAAAAATTAAAGTTCGTCTAAAAAATTAATTTTCTTAAGATGTGTAAATCTGATAAAGATGAAATATTTCAGGGGCGCCTGGGTGGCTCAGTCAGTTAACCATCTGACTCTTGATTTCGGCTCAGGTCATGATCTCAGAGTTCGTGAGTTTGAGCCCCGCATAGGGCTCTGCACTGACAGGGTGGAGCCCGCTTGGGATTCTCTCTCCTCTCTCTCTGCCTCTCCCCTGCTATCTTTCTCTCAAAATAAATAAATAAACTTAAAAAAAAAAAAAAAAAGATGAAATACTTCAGCTTCAGTTAAACGGCAGTGCTCCAAAAGTGAAATCCAGACAGTACTGAAATGAGCTAACAATGGGGGAAGGAAAGGGAAGGCAGATGTATCCACCTCTGTTTATGACCTCCTTCTGATTTTTCCAAAGAGAAAAAGTAGAAGTGAGATGACCTGAACCACAAAGACTAAAAAGTAAAAAAGTGAAGACTGAGGTTTGTGGTATTCAAACTGGTCCTGATATCTGAACTAGGGCTTCACACGAGCCACTGCCTGGGTTCTTGGCAAAGCTGAAAGGAAAGCAAAGTTTGTCTCCAGCAGGCATCCATCATCTCATCTCATCTCTACCCTTCTGACAGCAATAGCACTCATTATATCTTCTGATTGCCTTATATGTCATATAAGGCATTCTATACTCATTCTAATTTAAATGCCAAAGAGTAGTAAGTATTCATGAAATGTTTTAAATTTTTTTTAATGTTTATATTTGAGAGAGGGGGAGAGAGACAGAGCATGAGCAGGGGAGGGGCAGAGAGAGACGAGACACAGAATCTGAAGCAGGCTCCAGCTCTGAGCTGTCAGCACGCAGCCCGATATGGGGCTTGAACTTACAAACTGTGAGATGATGACCTGAGCCAGAGTCAGATGCTTAACTGACTGAGCCACCCAGGCACACCTCATGAAATGTTTTAAAGTACTCTTAAAGTTGGGGCACCTGGGTGGCTCAGTCACTTAAGCGTTCAACTCTTGATTTCAGTTCAGGTCATGATCTCACAGTTCATGGGATCGAGCCCTGAATTGGGCTCTGCTGTCTGACAGCACAGAGCCTGCTTGGGGTTCTCTCTCTCACTCACACTCACTCTCTCTCTCTCTCTCTCTCTCTCTCTCTGTCCCTTCCCCACCCATGCTCTCTCAAAATAAATAGATTTAAAAAAAATAATAAAGTAATCCTAAAGTATTAAAAGGCTCAACCCCTTCAAGAATTAGTGACTGCTAAAACTTATTTTCTAAGTATTTTCTAAGTATCTGCTATGTGTCTAGCACTTGCTGTGTGACAGCAGTGTTTTAAAAATCCACCTACACCTGGGTGGCTCAGTTGGTTGAGTGTCCGAATCTTAACTATCAGCTCAGGTTGTGGTCTCACAGTCATGGGATCAAGCCCCATGTCGGGCTATGTGCTGACAGCATGGAGCCTGCTTGAGAGTCTATCTCTCCCTCTCTCTCTGCTCCTCCCCTGCTCTCACGCACACACACACTCTGTCTCTCTCAAAATAAATACTCAAAAAAATTTTTTAACACTTCATTGTAAAGTAGGTTTTGTGATAGATGGCTTTGCCCAACTATTGGCTAATGTAAGTGATCTGAGCACGTTTAAGGTAGCCTAGGCTAAGCTATGATGTTTGTTAGGTTAGGTGTATTACATGCATTTTCAGCTTAATGATATTTTCAATTTATGATGGATTTATTGAGACATTACCCCATCATAAAATGAGGATTTGTAATCCCTACAGTATTCCTTATTTTTTTAAGACCATTTAGAAGGTCACAATCAGCATTTAAAAAATAAAATTGACGAGAAAATATGAGAGCATGTCACATATGGTAAGGTTAAGTATTGTTTCATCAAACTTCAGTATTGTTTATATGCGTATGCATATACAGAACACTGGGTTGAAATGTAAAATGTATTTCTTACTATAGGTTACAAATGAAAAAGTGTACAAGTTCTGCCAGAGTAATGCTATTCCAAGTGTGGCCCACAGATCAGTGATGGTTGGGGAACTGTTACCCGTGTGTGATAAAATAAGAAATTTATGAAAGAATGTAAATCAATTAAGCACACCGAAGTTGTTATAGTAGCAAGACTTTCTCTGTGAAGAAAGCAATCCACTGATTCATATTCAAGCCTATCACACAGACTACTTCGAGTGACACTGCTCTAGAGGATAAAGAGAGTCACCACAGGGCTTCTGATTCAAATCTTAGTTTAGTTACCAAGACCAATCTAATACTTATTAAATAATAAGCCATCAACTAATTGCTACTCTGTACATTAATATGTGACTCCAGTCACTGGGAAGTCAAAAGAAGGAGAAAATGCAGTGTAGCTTCTTCCAGCCACTCTCTTCTCTTTTGTGCTGGTCCTTCTGCTTTCAAGGACCAACTTAAGGTCCACTTCTTCCATCCTTGATGGCCCCAGTTCTTGGAAGTTCATTTCTTGATCTCAGGTCTACAGTATGTGTAATCTATGTCATTGCCTTTGCCTTAGTATGGTATTTGGGCCAAATGACAGTTATGACTAGGTTTTAAGACCCTCATACCTCATAAACATGCAGTGCTCATGATGATGTGATAAAGCAGAGACAGAAACTAGCCCTATGGATGAGATTTAGTTATGAACAGAGAGAAAGGAGGGCATTCCAGAAGAGGAAACCAATGTTAACAAAGACACAAAATGAGGAATTAGTATGGGAAGGCAATGAAAAAAATAAGGAATACTATGGGGATTATAAATCCTTCTCAATTTATGATGGGGTAATGTCTCAATAAATCCATCATAAATTGAAAATATTATTAAGCTGAAAATGCATGTAATACACCTAACCTAACAAACATCATAGCTTGACCTAGTCTACCTTAAACGTGCTCAGATCACTTACATTAGCCAATAGTTGGGCAAAGCCATCTATCACAAAACTTACTTTACAATAAAGTGTTAAATATCTCATATAATTTATTGAATACTATACTGAAACTGAAAACAGAATAGTTGGGAGTGTATCAGTTGTTTACCCTCACTATCACATGGCTGACTGGGTGCTCTGGCTCACTGCCACTGCCCAGCATCACAAGAGAATATACCACATAGTGTTGCCTGGAAAAAGATCAAAATTCAAAATTTGAAGTACGGTTTCTACTGAATGTGTATCACTTCTGCGTCATCAAAAAGTTGAAAAATCCTAAGTCAAACCATTGTAAATTGGGCACCATCAGTACTGGGAAATTATCAGATCAATGGATTACATGCAAATGTATTCTTTACATGTCACTACTCTGACATGCTAGATCCCTAGCACCTACCTCAGTCCTTACAGTCAACACTTAATAATGGTTGGCTAACAATAAATTATATTAGGTAAGGAGATCATATTATGGAGGACTTCTGAAGCCGTCAAGTATTGTTTATATTTTATTCAGCAGGCAATAAACTAGTTTTTTTTGTTTTTTTTGAGAGAGAGAGAGAGAGAGAGAGGGAGGGAGGGAGAGAGGGAGACAGAGAGGAAGGGAGAGAGAAGAGCAAGCAGGGGAGAGGGAGAGAGAGACTCTTAGGCCCCAACGTGGGGCTCAATCTCATGGGGGCTCAATCTCACGACTATGAGATCATGACCTGAGCCACAATCAAGAGGTGGACGCTTAACCAATTGAGTCACCCAGGCACCCCTAAACCAGTTTTGAAGGGAAATATGATATCTCAGGGCAGGTCAAAGTGGGAATATACAAGATGAATGTGAAGAAACAAGAACAAAAGAATAATACTTTGTAATCCCTTACAGCTATTCTTGGATAAGAATAATTAGCAGGCCGTTGCACTTAAGAGAACACAAAAAGGCAGAAGCATGCTTTTGTAACAGACTGAAACAGAAAATTTTCTCTTGTGTACACACACACACACACACACACACCACAGGATGGTAGTGCTACTAACAACAACAACAAAATGAATACTGTGGTCTTAAAAATGTCAGTTTACCGCAGCACTTCTCAACCTGGGCACTACTCCTATTTTGGACCAGATAAAAATTTGTTGTGGGAGGCTGCTCTCTGCATTGTAGGATATTTAGGAGCATCCCTGGACTCTACCCACTAGATGCCAGTAGTATTCATCTCCATCCTGTTGTGACAATCAAAAATGTCTCCAGACATTCCTGAATGCCCTCTGGGGGGCAAAATTACTCCCAAATGAGAACTATTGATTTACAGAAAATTTTGAACATATATACAAAAAGAACAACGTCTAAAGATGTCTTGACAGAGATATAAATATGTAATTAGAGACTTGGTCCATAGAGAGACCAGACAAATATTAAATCAACTATTAAAGCATTAATGTTAATTTTGATAATCCCTATTGTTTTGGGAGATAACAAAGTATTGACACTTAAATGATATATTATCTAGGATGTGGTTCAAAATAATCTGATTTTCTTCACTTTTATGTATACTTTAAAACCTCTATAATAGTTTTTAAAACACAGACATCATTTATGCTAATAATAAATCAGGAGAATGAATCAAGGAAATAAGATCTTGTTTCTCTATAACTGATAATATACTTGAAGGGCTCAGAACCTGGTGGGGAGGAGTATGAAAGGGAATGTTTCTAAAAGAGGAAAGAAACAGCCTGAAGAAAAACCAGATAAGTGCAACGTCATGAAAAGCACAGAAAAAGAGCTTCAAAGAACTTTAAGTTCTTACAATGCTTAAAAAGAAAAAAAAAAAGAATAAAGTAACTAGTCCTAGTTCTGAAGACTGTATAAATTGTCTTCTATTTGGCAAACATTTATTAGACTACCTACATCTATTCAAGGTGCCATGTCAGAAGCTATAAGAAATACACAGACTATACCTCCTAACAAAGCTTCCACCTTTTAAGATGAAAGAGAAGTACATAATGTTAATATAAAGCAAAGAACCATCATATAGGTACTAACAAACCATGCCAAAATCTGTAACTTGAATTAAGACTATTCCTAGAAAGAAACCAGAAGGGTAACTGTTTTCTGTAACAGGTGTCTACTTACATTTATAACCTTAATCCATTTCGTACATCTTCTCCCTATCTCCTTAATTTTTTTAGCATATGCAAGAATAGATGAACAGGGAACCAGATCATACTTAGTATGTACCAAAAACCACCATAAACAAAAGCAGACATGCTTCTCAATCTTAGCTGTAGAATCCCCTAAAGAATTTTTAAAAATATTGATGCACAGAACCCACTCCTAAGTGCTTATATTAGAATCTTAGAGCATGGGACTTGCACACAGGTATTTTTTAAAAGCTCCTCAGGTAAATTCTAACACGTGGTCAAGACAGATCCATGGACATAAAAAATGGATATAAGCATGTTACTAAAAGCAGTGAAACAGTATGACGATGACAATTAGGCTCTAGTTGATATCAATATTTTAAGTCTTATGATTCCCGATCTATCAAAATAATAAGAAACCATGTTCTTTTTCTTTTTGAAGTTTATTTATTTTTGAGAAGAAGAGAGAAAAAGAGAGAAAGAGAAAGAGAGAAAGAGAGAGAGAAAGAGAGAGAGAGAGAGGAAGAGAATCCCAAGAAGGCTCCGCCGTACTGTCAGCACGGAGCCCAACATGGGCTCGAACTCACAAACCATGAGATCATAACCAGAGCCAAAGTCAGACGTGTAACTGAGCTACCCAGGTGCCCTCAGAAATCATTTTCAATTTTAAAATTATGTAACTGAGAGAATAATAATTAAAATAAAACCTTCAGGATTCCTATACCCATAACTTTTTCAGGACTAATTTGTTTTGAAATTGGTATTATAACATGTAACAATTTCACTTACTATAAAGACATACAGGTTCACATCATTATTGGTATGCTTCAGAGAATTCAGAATTATGAAAAACTAAACTGTAATGTGTTAGAGGAGACACTGACTTTATTCACCACTACACGAGTACTGTTTTACTTGAATTAGTATGGCGATAAATATGGAATTCCAAATAAGCTTAATATAATATTTCATCATTTACTATATTAAGCTTTATGTTATTAGAGCACTGTAGGTCTTGGTTTCACTTTCCATTTATTAGCACATGACTTTGGGCAAATTCCTTAAATCCTCCCAACACCAACACTGCTACTCCTCAGTTTACGTCATCTACAAAATGGGAACGATTCATCTGCTTCTACAGAGTTTTCCTAAGTACCAAATGACAAAATACCTACAGAGAAATGCTTTGAAAATTATAACGTACTGTGAAGATACAAAGCATTATGGTTAAAGAAATCAGAAGTGTACCTTACTCCGCATCTACTATTAAATCCAAACATTAGTTTAATACAACTTTATTATAGTAGGTTAATGGCCCCAAATTCTTTGATATTCTTCCCTCCAAAAAAGGTAGGGTCTATCACTTGGTTAGGGGAGGGCTCTGACTGCTCTAACAGAGAATGCTGGAAGCAATGCTATGCCAATTTCTGGGTCCAGCTTTAAGAGACAGCTTTCACTTCTGTCTCCTCAGATACTTGCTCTTGAAACTCAAACTCCATGCTGTGAGACATCCAAGGCACATGAAGAGTCCATGTGCAGGCGCTCCAGATAACATCCCCAGCTGAACTCCCAGACAACATCAACTGCCATCCATACAAATGAGCCATCTGGGATATCCCACTCGGGTAAGCTTTCAGATGACTCCAAAACCTAGCTGCCTATATAACTACAAATGCATGAAACTCTTAAGTGAGAATCAACCAGCTGACCCCAGGCAGCCCAGAGAAATATAACAGATAAAACATTGTAGTTTGAAGCTACTTTGGAGTGATTTGTTATATAGCAATTGGTAACTGGGACAATAACCAATAGTTTTTTAAAAATGCTTCCTTAACTATATCTAATTTGGTTATCAACTCATATTTAATGGGCACATTTTCCCCTTAATCTCTACAAAAATAATTGCAACTTCATGTAGATAATATGTTAGATATTTTAAGGGAAAAAAAAATCTAATATGCTTGATTTTAGAACTTTACAGAAGCCATTTTGGATCTTTCCCAGTATGTTCATATTACTAAACAAATGACCATAATGATTAATAAAGGTCAAGTGGATATACAGAGTTAAATGCTAGAAAGACATCTTTAAATTGTTTTTGTTTTTCTCATGCATTGTTTTCTTAAAGAACACATACCTACATGCTTACATGCAATTAATGCATATTTAGGTCATTAATAACAAGTGTTGCTTTACTATTATAAGAATCTTACTATCTAATTTTAAAGATATGCCTAATGTGCCACAAAAAAAGGGATACACGTTTCAAGGCAGCCAGAGCAATATGATAAAAGCAAAGCACAACCAACATCACTTTTCAGACAAACTGGTCCAGTACTGTGGAGTCACAAGAAACTATTTAAATCCATCAGAAAGACATTTGACAATGAACCTTAAACAGAATCTGTTAAAATGCAAAATCTGCTCACAGAGCAAAGCCGCAGGGCAAGCCTAGAACAGGTACAGCTCCTTAACAATATCACTTGATATTTTTAATGGCTGCAGAAGACATACAAAACTAAGACTGCTTGCAGATTCGGAAAGAGTAACATCCCTTTCATCTGAAACCCTCAAGGTGCTTAACAAATATTAAATGCCTTCAGGTAAATACTTTGTTAGTGATTATATGACTTGCTTCAAGGTCATAGAATGAACTGGAGAAAAGAATGAACCCGAGAAGTGTGGTCTACAGCTTTATGTATAAATGAACATCAGTGCGATTCAGGGTTCTGAAATTACCAAGGTGGAGTGGAGGTGAAATTAACTTGTCCCGCAACTCCAGGAGAGAGGCCACATTTTAGCAAAAGCTTTTATTTGGGAAAGTCATATTTTAATTCTGATGAGCTTATAGGCTCTTTAAACTCATACTTGGACTTCACTAAAACCAAGTTTGATTGGGACAGAGGAGGGATTGGGAAACAGTCTGAGAGATGGTATCAAAGGCCTGGAATTGTAGCCCGACAGCAGAAAATCCGAAAACGGAGGCCAGAGGAAGCAGGTCAAAGTCGAGTCTAAGTGTCGAAGAAGAACGAGGAATGGTCAAGGCCACCTCTAAGATCGGAAAACCTGAAAAAAACTACACGAAACTCCCTGGGTAACCCTAGGTAGGCGGCGGGAAAGACTCGAGGTTGGGCCCTTCCTCTAAAAGCCGATTCTATGTTCGGGGTTGTTCCACCCCTCTCGGCGGACAGGACTGGTCTCCCGAGTGACCAGCAGCTGGTGAAAGGAAAGGGTGTTCAATGCAGACAGCTTTCCGAGGAACACAGGACAGGACCCAGACCCACACTCACCGTGGCGCCGGGAACGCTTCACTAACGCCGGCCTCCTCGCCAAAGGCCCATCTTCCACCAACTCGAGGAAGAATTAGCCTTCGCTAGCCCGACGGAAACTAGCCCAGCGCATCCCCTTTTCCCAGTTTGCACTGCGTTGCGACGCGTCGCGTCTCGGACGTCACGGAGGGGAGGGGCTGCGCGCGCGCCCGTGACCGCTTCCTCTTCCGCAGTCCTGCCCTTACCCGGGAGGAGGGAGGACTAAAGGGGAAGTTTGGGATGGGCGGCAAGGGCAGGGCTCAGGCTAGACTAAGTTTCCCTATGCTTGTCTGTCGGTTCCCTGCGCCCTGCATTTGTCGGGCCTAGTTCAGTCACCTTGGTGTTACACGCTTCGTGGGCTTTGCCGCGGAGGAAGCCGGGACTCTTGTGCCTCTTACCTACGTGTTTTTACTCTTCAGATTGGAGATTTAGAATAGAAAAGGGGTTGGAATCCCCTCAAACTCTGGCTGAAAGTTTAAAATTCTCTGAAGCCAAGTCTCTGGCCAAACAAGGAACATAATCCTAAAACATATATATACACATTTAACAAAAGTTAAAGGCCCAGTGTTACAAAAACAAGAGATTTGAACTTTCTTGTAAGGTGATCTTTGTACTCTCATAGAGAAAGGTGATTGGATGCTCCAATTAGTAAAAGTTAGGTTGCCTGGATGGTAAAGTTTTGTGGATGGAGTTGCTGGGCATGGTCACTTAAGTCCCCAGGGACAATCCCGGTGTCTCATGGGTGGGAAAGCTGGAGGGTGAGGTCTAGTAAGTGTCTGCCAGAAAGGTTTTAAATAAATTGTAATAAATAAACATAGTGCTTCACATACAGTAAGTAGTCTTTCAATAAATGCTAATTTCCTTTCTGTTACAATGAAATACCTGCAAAAATATGGTAGCTCTTTTATACTTAAGCTATACACAGTTTTCCCAAAAGATTTAAGACTGATATGAAATATACAGTGCTGCCGGGAACTGCTAACTTAGCAAATTTTTCATAACAAGGAAACAATTGCATCTGTTTTGAAAATGGATGGTAGGAAAGGAAGTTGGTTGTTAGAGTTTGTTTTTTTGTATTTTGTTTTTTCTGTTGAGCACCTTGATGAATTTGGGTATTAAAAAAAAAAAAAAAAAAAAAAGACAGGGGCGCCTGGGTGGCTCAGTTGGTTAATGGTTTGACTCTTGATTTGGGCTCAGGTTATGATTTCATAGGGATTCTTGGGTTAGAGTCCCACATAGGGCTCTATGCTGAAAGCAAGGAGCCTGCTTTGGATTCTCTCTTTCAAAACAAATAAATAAGACAACAACAACAGCAGCAGCAAAACAAAACAAAACAAAAAACTGAGTGTGGGAGTAGGAACCAAAGATAGGGAGAAGAATGGGAAATTCCCTGAAGACCATCTCGGAGAGAGGATACCAGGAATGTGAGGTGATAGAGAAAAAGAGAAATGATAATGAATTAACCAATGAAAAGAGCCCCTTATGATGGGGTGGAAAAAAGATTTTAATAAATAGGACTCTTTAACATTCACCTAAAGTTACTTCTGTTGCTCTGTTATAATGGTTCCAATTCCCCCATAAGTAGAATTTCCCCCACTTCTTAAAGTGTCAGTCAAGTTTGCTCAAACACAAGTCATCTGCCTGAGTTTTTTGAAAACTAAGGAGTAGTGCCACATGTGAGTCAACAGATGCAGAAGGGAAAGCAGGCACAAGATGATGAGATGATTCCAAAACTAAACTAAGATGGTGAAAGCAGGAAAAACCCAGAACCTTCCAAGGAAATTCACAGACATCTGTGACTTCTCAGTATTAGTGGAATAAGCATGCTTAAAGAGTAGGGTTACCTTGATGAAACTATGTTTATTGAATTAAATTGTAAACCCCAGCTCTTTTCCAAATTTGTGTTGTGACAAAGTAAGCAACAGTATCTATGGTACCCAGCGTTTAAGTAATGGGTCACTAGCTGTCTAGACTGCATGAACTGTATTTGACAATAGTTTTAATTCCTTTGCCATCCACAATAAGCAGTAGTCCAAAATTTACTAAACCTTGTTCATCCTCCATCCATTCAACAAGTATTTACTGAATGCATGTTCTATGACAGGCATTGTTTTGGACTTGGTATATAAAGTCCCTCCTCAACACAGAGCTGACTTACATTCTAGTGGGGGAGACGTATAATAAACAAATACATGTATACTATGTCAGGTATTATTAAATGTTAAGAAAACAAAACAAAAAAGGGTAAGGGGCCAGAAAACACACTGGTAATTTTGATGGGATAGCCAGGGAAGAGCTCTCTGAGAAAGTGACCTTTCCACAGAACCTTTGGTGAGGAGAGGGAGCAAGCCAGGGATATGTGTGTGTTGAAAAAGAGCATCCAGGCAATGGGAGAAGCACAGATAAAGGCAGTGAGGCAGGAAAAGGTGAATGTGTTGGAGGAACTGCAAGGAGGACAGAAGGGTGAAGAGAGAATAATGCAGACTCCATAGGATTTATAGGTCTATAAAACATGTTTATCCCACTATCCCCCAATAATGCAAGAAGTGAAGCACATAGTAATATTATATGAAAAATTAGCTTTCATATGGGTGATAAAATTTACAAATTATGTACAAACATTCATTACAATTGTTTTTTAGCCAAAGCAAAAGTATCTTGTGGTTCTTTCACTAGTCACTTGTTTTTTCTATTCATCTGTTTTTTGTTTTCTAAAGTCAGAATGATTACCACATTGGCTGGTTGCATGGGCCATCACACATTTTATCTCTTGGGTCTGCATCCCCAGACAAGGGGTGGCAAATCTTGGCTATCCTCTTAGATATCAACATCTGAGTTTAGGAACTCACCACTCGCACATCACTAAGACTCTATCAGCCATTGGTTTACATGAAGTTGTAAATAATCAACTATATCACCACTTAGAGTAATTTGAGTTCTGTTTTTTTTTTTTTATGTGAAGTTGTGCTAAACTTACTTCAATAAGGTTTTAGAGATGCACTCTCATTCTACAATTTTAGGGTTTAGTGAACAGCTGTGCTTACTTTTTTCATCTCTTTATGATTTCACACTTAGATCTTCTCTCCTTTCTGCCTTTTGTTTTCCTATCCAAATGGAAGTTTTAATCTGATTATTATGCTCTCCTTTGTGGTTCCCCGTTCAAGTTGTTACTTTGTCTTCTGGATCTTCTCTTCTTCCATCAGATTTTCCTTACAGATGTAATACTCAGAATACAATACTACACATGGTGATGCACATGGTTTTATACCAACGAGAGCTAGTTTTCAGTCTGTTGACCTACCACAAAATTTTCACCTACTTGACTGAGGTCACCAAAGAGTTACTTAAACTTCTTAAGGATTGTTTCTGCAATTTTGTCATGCTAACATTAACTGGCAAAAAGAGAATCCTATTCAATAGACACAAGAACTGTTGAGCTTTAAGTGTACTTAACTGAAATCATAGAATCAACATACAGGCTTAAGCCTTTTCTACATTTTTCCAAAAAGAAACTATTAGATTTTAGCTTAAGGAAGCATCTGATTTAAAGAAGATACTGTTTTGGGATGCCTGGGTGGTTCAATTGGTTAAACATCTGAATCTTTTTTTTTAATGTTTATTTATTTTTGAGAGAGAGAGAGAGAGAGAGCGTGCATGCTAGTGGGAGGAACACAGAGGGGGAATACAGAGGATCTGAAGGGCTCCTCAAACTCAGGAGTGTGAGATCATAACCTAAGCTGAAGTTGGAGGCTTAACTCACTGAGCCACCCAGGCACCCACTGTCTGACTCTTGATTTCACCTCAGGTCATGATCTCAGGGTTTGTCAGATCATGCCCTACATCAAGCTCCATGTGTGGAGCCTGTTTGGGATTCTCTCTTTTCTCTCTCTGCCCTTTCCCCCTACTCGTGCACTCATGCTTGCCAGCGTGCGCGTGCACACACACACACACACACACACACGCTCTCTCTCTCTCTCTCTCAAAATAAATAAACATTTACAAAAAATAAAGAAGATACTTCTTTAAGTAAAACCTCCAAAAAATATTTCTGCAATTTATTTATTTATATGCAATTTACTTCATTTTTATGACTCCTCATTATCTAAAGTAATATGTCATCTATGGGATGTCATCTAAGGGTATGATTTTTGATGGGCTGTTTACTTCTTCCAAACCATAGGTAAATATATTAAATAATACATACCCAGTGTTTTTCAAACTTCAGTATTATCAAGCAATATACAGCTAATAAATAAAAACAGACGGTGCAGGCCCCAAACAAAAACTTACAGACTCAGAGCTAGCCAAATGCGCAGGAACCCCCAGATGCTCACCAATCCATGGAAAGCTGTGTCTGGACTGGCACTAGTGAATGCACTTTGGGAAATGTTCCAGAAGAGGGACCCTGACTCCCTGCCATCTCACATATTTATGGAGGAGTAGAGAGGGACCAGGGATCACCTAGTTGATTTGGAGAACTTTGTGCTTTTCTTCTGGCGTTACAATCTTACTGGTCTAAAAAAACAAGTTTTTGGGGTGCCTGGGTGGCTCAGTCGGTTAAGCCTCTGACTCTTGGTTTCGGCTCAGGTCATGATGTCATGGTTTGTGGGTCCGAGCCCCACATCGGGCTCTGTTCGGTCAGTGCAGAGCCTGCTTGGGATTCTCTCTCTTTCCCTTTCTCTCTGGCCCTCCCCCACTTGTACTCTCTCTCTCAAACTAAATAAATAAACTTTTAAAATAAATAAAATAAAATAAAATACAATAAAATACAATAAAATAAAATAAAATAAAATAAAATAAAATAAAATAAAATAAAATAAAATAAGCTTTGACACCAGTTGCCTGAGCAGTTTTCCTTATTGACTCTGGTTTCTGCCTGCAGGCCTTACTGCCTCTCTGCTGAGCGAGATTGTTGCTAGGCTGCAGGTGGAGTGAGCGCCCAAGCACCTGGGTTATCCATGAGACAGACTAGCATGTGTTTCCCTAAGTGTGCAGAAAAATCAACCTTGAGCTTGCATTCATGAGGTAAAGAGAGGGAGCCACGAATTTGCATTTTAAGATGTCCATGGTGATTCTGCTGGTGGTGATCATGGGCTCCACGTGAAGAAATGTTACCTCACTCAGTCATGAGAAAACATTCTCTTCAACCTGATTTCATTTTTCAAATAACTGTGAGAAACTTGTGGAAGATTTTTGAAATTCTAACTGGTTGATGAGATTCTTTATATAGTTACTGGGGAGTTTATAATTTTATCTCTGAAATATTTTAACATTCCAAATCTATCAGTATGTCATTATACAATCTACCAAGTGCGGAGGTAGAATGACCCAGCCATCTTTATGGTCCTTCTTGTGGTGGACACATGTGAAACCAGTTGCTGTTCTGATTGATGTTTCTTCCTGTGCCTCCTCTCACTGGGTCATACTAGTCTGTGAACCGGGTAGTACCTCAGTGATTAACTTAGAGAAGCGACGCATTTCGGAATATATAATAGAGTGAGTGTCTCTGTGTCTTTGTATAGTCTATTCATGAATAAAGATGGGATTACTGGATGAACCTATTCCTGTATGTGCCTAGGAATGTGATGATTTGGGATAGGGGAAAATGTGTAACATTTTTTTTTCATTGCCTCATGATTGGACAACGTGGAAAAGATATAGTGGTCAAGTGATTTGATTTATATTTTCTTCCTATTTAAGATAAATATGCACAATGTCATTCGCAGATTATATAGATAATTTCTACTGTTTTAATTTAAGTTTCAATCTAGATAAACAAAGAGTTTCATATGCTCTCATATATGAAAAAAGAAACAACAACAACAACCTGTTTTTATGCTACAAAAGGACTTAACTAATGCCTGCCACATAATAGGTGCTCAATAAATACGTTGCCTGACTGCAAAGCTGGCTGGCACCTAGGAGGGAAAATTGAGAAGTGGTTTAACACTTTCAATAACAGCAACCCCCACCCTCATTCTTTTTTTTTTTTTTTTTTTTTTTTTTTTAATTTTTTTTTAATGTTTATTTATTTTGGAGACAGAGAGAGACAGAGCATGAACGGGGGAGGGTCAGAGAGAGAGGGAGACACAGAATCCGAAACAGGCTCCGGGCTCTGAGCTGTCAGCACAGAGCCCGACGCGGGGCTCGAACTCACGGACCGTGAGATCATGACCTGAGCCGAAGTCAGCCGCTTAACCGACTGAGCCACCCAGGCGCCCCCCCACCCTCATTCTTTAATGGTGTCAGTTAATATTTTTGTCAATATTTGTGGAGTGCTGTGTGAAAGCAACTCCAAGCCTGCATTCCAACAAGCCATTTCTTTTTTTTTTTAATGTTTATATATTTTTGAGAGAGAGAGAGAGAGAGAGCGAGAGAGCACAAGTGGTGGTGGGGATAGAGAGATAGGGAGACACAGAATTTGAAGCAGGCTCCAGGCTCTGAACTGTCAGCACAGAGCCCAATGTGGGGCTCGAACCCACAAACTGTGAGATCATGACCTAAGCCGAAGTCAGAGGTTTAACCGACTGAGCCACCCAGGTGCCCCACAATGAGCCATTTCTATATGTAAATCATGGAACTACAATTGGCTTTCTGACTCACTGGCATGTGTTGCCTTTGAAATAATCTTGCTTTCTTTCCATAATTTATTTGTTTTCCCCCAATTAATTTGTTCTTCTGTTCTTCTGTTCAGTAGCAAGACTAGGCAGAGAGGCAGACAAGGTCACTTTTAATCCTTATATCTCCAAATCTCTTCCTTTGACTTATCATGGTATCTGAAATGCCATCATTAAAGACTCATTTCTTCATATGAAAATGTAATATCCCTGAGGAAACCCTGAGAGGCAGCATGAAGGGATCTGAATATATAAGCTCCTCCCTACCTAATAAGAATACAGGTGCACGAGGGAAAGGACCCATGCTAAAGCTCCCCAAGTTTGTTTTTGTTTTGTTTTGTTTTGCTTTTGCTTATAATCAATTTATTTAGTTTATCATGGGAAAGTTCCCAGCTAAATGCAAAGAAACAAGTGAAGTATTCTTGGGTTAATACAGGAGCCAGTGGGATACATGGGGACTGGGCATCAAGGCCAAGGAGAGAACATCAGGTTTCAGAGTCAGATCTGTCCAGAGACCCTAAGACAAGGGTAAGCTATTATCCCAGCACAGACAGCTGCCTTCCTCTCACAGCGGGACATACTGCAAGGCATGTCATCAAAATCACATCATTTCAGTGATGTCAGGGGAACAGATATTAAAGAAAGGGAGCCCATGTCCTTGTGCACCTCAGCTGTTGCTGTTTTGTAAGTCACATACTAGCATGTGAATAAGCATTTTATAATATTCTAGGAGCAATGCGCCACAGAGGGGTAGAACTTCTGTGTTTCTCTCTCAGTGTCTCCTTGCTTGTTTTTATTCCTACCCGAACCCCCATCCTTAAGCCACATACTCTGAAAGTCTCTTGTGCACAACAAAAGTCTCCTGGATGACAACAGTTTTTCCAAAGCAGCACCTTGTGCAGAAAGTCTATGACATCAAAAAAAGAATGTGTCTTTAGTTGGCTATTCTCTGTGAAGTCATCCACCCCTGAGCAATGTCTAATTGAAAGCATAATTTAGAACACAGATTTAGAAACTGAAATGTGGGTAAGACTTGGAAACAAACTCCAAAAAAACTATAGCCCATGAAGGCTGAGCAGGATAATGATCAATTCACAGATGGTCTCACTTGAAGGTTATATAATTGTTGCTTACACAGTCATTAGGGACATATTAGAGTCTACAGCTGATAATCTACAATTTGCTGGGTAAAATTCTTTGTCTATAGGTATGAGATGGTCATGGTCTAGCTCAAAACTTCTCTAACCCTCATAAAAAATGCCGCATTGGAAGGGGAGTCACATCACTTACAGCATTTTAAAGGGAAGAAAGTCCTGTTAGAATAATAGAAAGTCCACACAGAATATTACACTTTTAATTTTGAAGGACACCTTGAGTTCCATTTGTCACTTTTCTGTATTTATCTCTCAGGAACAGACTTAAGGACATTTAACTTTTTGTCAAAATAGAAACTGGTCATAGCCATGGTTCTATAAAAATATTTTAAAGGGGTTATTATTTCTGATTAAAATAATATTTTTAGGGGCATCTGGGTGGCTCAGTCAGTTAAGCCTCTGACTTCAGCTCAGGTCATGATCTCACAGCTCATGGATTTGAGCCCCGGATTGGGCTCTGTGCTGACAGCTCAGAGCCTGGAGCCTGCTTCGGATTCTGTGTCTCCTTCTTTCTCTGCTCCTCCCCTGCTCATGCTCTGTCTCTCTCTTTCAAAAATAAATGAATATTTGAAAAATTAAAATATTTTTTCAAGTAATACATAACAAGAAAGTATACATCTTCCATCTAATGTAAAAGCAAAAACTATTTATGTATGTATGTATGTATGTATGTATGTATGTGTGTATGTATTTATTTATTCTCAAGTTAGTTAACATACAGTGTCGTCTGGGTGTCAGGAGTAGAACCCAGTGATTCATCTCTTACATATGATGCCCAGTGAAGAGTAAATTCTTTATTAGCCTTTTATTTTAAATACAGCCAAAGAATCAGTAGTGACTACAAGCAGTAGTGGGTTCTCCCACAGGGAATCAGAAGAATAGCAAAATAAGGTATAGCTGGTTATTATCACAGATTACTGTTAGGCAGTAATGTTCCTCCTGGAAGGCATAAGTTGGAAATCTTATTAACCAAAGGCTTAAAATAAGGTTGTGAAGATAATGTCATATGAGTAGGCAAACTGAACTTCTCTGGGCCATGGCCATCTTATTTATCAAGTGGAGACATGAACACACTACCTCACTAAAGCTAAGGACATTCTAAAGTCCATTCCAACTTATTATTCTACTATGCTCATAGAACCTTGTCCTCCTCTGAGAATTGTTATCTATCACCACGCATCTGTCTTGTAGTTCTAGGATACTTGTGTTTTTTTTCTTTAAGTTTATTTATTTATTTTTGAGAGAGAGGGAGAGCGAGAGTACAAAGGGCAGAGAGAAAGGGAGAGAGAATCCCAAGCAGGCCTGACATGGGACTTGAACTGACAAACCATGAGATAATAACCTGAGCTGAAGTCAGATGCTTAACCAACTGAGCCACATAGGTGCCCTTAGGATACTTGTGTTCTAGATCTCAAACTGTCCTGCCTTTTTGGGGGCTCTGTTTTGTCAATTAGTCCTCCATTTCCCCCTTGTAACTTGTATCTCTGTCTCTCTTATTGCCCTTTCTTCTCTGAACACAAACATGTTCTTCTACCTTAACTACCCCCACCCCACATACACACACACGACACAAAACCCAAACTTTTCCACCCCACGTCCCCCTTTACCATCACTGTCTCACTCTCTTCCATTCATAGCCAACTTTCTTAGAAGAATGCCTAAATTCAGACATTCTCTTTTTTCTCACCTTTCTCTCAGGGGTAGCTCTTCTTGCTGAGGGTGCCAGGGACCTCCTAAATGCAAGATCCAATGGTGGCATTTCAGTCCTTATCTCCCTTGGTCTTTCTCGAGCATCTGTTGCAATTCTTTCCTTCCTTGGTACCTCTCTGGCTTTGTGGACAGTTTCCTCTTGGTCTCCTTCAAAGATGTTACTTTCCTCATCCACCCCATCCCAAAGATGTTGATGTCTTCCACCACCCTCAGTGTTCTCCCTATCTCACACTATTGTTCTTTAGAGGGTATTTAATTTATCTCATAACTTCAATGACCACTTATTCACTTGGCTCTCAAGTTATTCAGCCCATTCCTCCTTCCAGATCTTATGTTAATTATATTTGAATATAATTTAATATAATCTGATATTATAATAATATACAGTTATATTAGTTCCAAGCATACAGTATAATGGTTCAACAAATCTACACACTACTCATCATGATAAGTGTACTCCTAATCCCCTTCACCTATTTCCCAGGCCCCCCCCACCCACCTCCCCTCTGGTAACCACCAGCTTGTTCTCGATATTTAAGAGCTTGGTTTTTATGGTCTCTGTTTTTCTTTGACCATTTGTATTTTTTTCCTTAAATTCCACATATGAGTGAAATCATATGGTATTTGTCTTTCTCTGACTGACTTATTTCATTTAGCATTATGCCCTCTATCCATCCATGTTGTTGCAGATGGCTGGATTTCATTCTTTTTTATGGCTGAGTAATAGTCCATTGTGCATATATGCCACAACTTCTTTATCCATTGGGATATTTAATTTTATGTATTACCTGTGATATTTAATTTTATGTATTACCTTGGCTAGATTATGGATTTTTTAGATGTGATTAACATTTTCTAATTTTTATTTTTTTTTTGAACAACTTTACTGAAGTATGACTGGCATGCAAAAAGCCATACATATTTAATGTGTACAGCTTGATGAGTTTGGAGTGAAGTATATGCCTATGAAGCTATCACCACAATCTATGCCATAAATATACCCATCACCTCAAAAAGTTTCTTACCCTCTTACCTATTAATTTCTGTGAGTGTGTGATAACATTTATAAGATTTAACCTCTTAGCAAAATTTTAAGTATATGATATACTGTGCAGTAGATCTCTAGGAACTATTCATCTTCCATAACCAAAACCTTGTACCCTTTGACTAAAGAAGTACAAGGTATCCTGTACCTCTTTGCTTCCTCCCTTCCCAAGCCCCTGGCAACCACCATTCTACTCTCTGCTTCAATGAGTTTGACTATTTTAGATTCCTTATACAAGTGGTGTCATGCAGTATTTGTCCAGATGTGATAACATTTACAGTCAGTTGACTTTAAGTAAAACAAATTACCCTCTATAAGGTGAATAGGCTTTATCCAATCATTTGAAGGTCTTAAGTGCAAAAGATTGAAGTTCCCCCAAAGAATCTCAAAGAAATTCTGCCTCCAGACTGAAGCACAGGACTTCTGCTGGAGTTTCCAGTCTTCATACTCAAGACAATGATATCAAATCATACCTGAATCTCTAGGCTGCCATCTTGTCTTTCAGCTTTTGGATTGCCAGCCCTCACAATTGCATGACCCACTTCCTTAAAATCTCTCTATCTCTCTATCCATCTCCTTCCTATTGGTTCTGTTTTTCTACAGGACCCTGACAAATACACCTGTCATCTATACATCATGTCCAAATCCCTTAGCATACTTACAAGGATCTTCATGAGCTGGCTGTCATCAATTTATCTAGCCTCACCTGCCTTTTTAAATACGTCTATCTTCCTCTCCTTTCATACTGACTCCTTGGTCATTTCCGGAGCTTGCCACTCTTTTGTACCTTTGCCTTTGCACTATCTGTATACCTAGAACATTTTTCATCCTTCAGAACACAGCTCAAGCTTTACCCTAGGCTCTGTGAAGGAGGTAGGCAGAACAAGCAGCTTCTTCTATGACCCTATTGCACCTTGCACACACATGATTCCTTTAACCATGAGTCACATTTATGAAATTATTCCTTATACATCTTTTTTCCCCCCTTCTTTGAAAAATCCTGTTTTTAGCAAGCATCTAGCATCTAGTATAGTATCTGTTACATGGTAGACAACTGGCAATCAATAAAAAACTGATTAATTGACAGGTAAGGCCTCTCTCCTTAAGATATTAAATAGCTGCCCATCACTTTCAAGATAAAGTCTCTTCAATGCAGCATACAGGGTTTTCCTATTTCCCTCTCCAGTGTCATCTCCTAGCAGGCCTCCACAGCAACTGAATTCCTAGTCATGCTAAGCAACATGCAGAAGGTTGAAACTAGACCACTTTCTCACACCATTCACAAAAATAAACTCAAAATGGATAAAGGACCTGAATGTGAGACAGGAAACCATCAAAACCTTAGAGGAGAAAGCAGGAAAAGACCTCTCTGACCTCAGCCGTAGCAATCTCTTACTCGGCACATCCCCAAAGGCAAGGGAATTAAAAGCAAAAGTGAATTACTGGGACCTTATGAAGATAAAAAGCTTCTGCACAGCAAAGGAAACAACCAACAAAACTAAAAGGCAACCAACGGAATGGGAAAAGATATTTGCAAATGACACATCGGACAAAGGGCTAGTATCCAAAATCTATAAAGAGCTCATCAAACTCCACACCCGAAAAACAAATAACCCAGTGAAGAAATGGGCAGAAAACATGAATAGACACTTCTCTAAAGAAGACATCCGGATGGCCAACAGGCACATGAAAAGATGTTCAACGTCGCTCCTTATCAGGGAAATACAAATCAAAACCACACTCAGATACCACCTCACGCCAGTCAGAGTGGCCAAAATGAAGAAATCAGGAGACTATAGATGCTGGAGAGGATGTGGAGAAACAGGAACCCTCTTGCACTGTTGGTGGGAATGCAAATTGGTGCAGCCGCTCTGGAAAGCAGTGTGGAGGTTCCTCAGAAAATTAAAAATAGACCTACCCTATGACCCAGCAATAGCACTGCTAGGAATTTATCCAAGGGATACAGGAGTACTGATGCATAGGGGCACCTGTACCCCAATGTTTATAGCGGCACTCTCAACAATAGCCAAATTATGGAAAGAGCCTAAATGTCCATCAACTGATGAATGGATAAAGAAATTGTGGTTTATATACACAATGGAATACTACGTGGCAATGAGAAAAAATGAAATATGGCCTTTTGTAGCAACATGGATGGAACTGGAGAGTGTGATGCTAAGTGAAATAAGCCATACAGAGAAAGACAGATACCATATGGTTTCACTCTTATGTGGATCCTGAGAAACATAACAGAAACCCATGGGGGAGGGGAAGAAAAAAAAAAAAAAAAAGAGGTTAGAGTGGGAGAGAGCCAAAGCATTAGAGACTGTTAAAAAACTGAGAACAAACTGAGGGTTGATGGGGGGTGGGAGGGAGGGCAGGGTGGGTGATGGGTATTGAGGAGGGCACCTTTTGGGATGAGCACTGGGTGTTGTATGGAAACCAATTTGACAGTAAATTTCATATATTAAAAAAATAAAAAAAAAAAAAGAATTCCTAGTCATGCTAAACTAGTTGTGGTTCTTTTTTTTATTAAAATAATTTTTTTAACGTTCATTTTTGAGAGAGAGCATGCATGAGCAGTGGAGGGGCAGAGAGAGAGAAACGTGGAGACACAGAATCCGAAGCAGGCTCCAGGCTCTATGCTGCCAGCACAGGGGCTAGAATTCACGAGCTGCGAAATCATGACCTGAGCCAAAGTAGGACCTTCAACCAACTGAGCCACCCAGGCGCCCCAAACTAGTTGCAGTTCTTACAACAAGCTTACCTTCCTTGCATTTACTTCTATTCCTGAAACATGCCCTCGACACACACACACCATTTGGCAATTTCCATTGTCCTTTTAATCTTCACCTCAAGTTTTCTCTCTCCTGTGAACTCTAATCTCATCCCTGCCTTACTTGTTTCTCTGTGTTCCTTAGCACTGTGTACTTATCCTACTTAGTGTATGACTTGCTTCTTTGTCTATCAATTGCAGTCTAAATCACAGTCTATGTCTCCCCCACTATTGTGCAGCTCCTTGAGAACGAATATAACCCCACTGTGTTGCATTGGAATGGAGTTGAGAGATGTGGAGTTCCCAAGAGTAGAAGAGAGAAAGCAAAGTGGAAGAGTTCTGCTGAAGACAGTTCCCTTACTACACAGTTTGCTGAAGTCTTGCTTTGTAGGCCATTTCTCTGAAGATGAGATATTTGCCTTAAGAAATACTCAGTGGTGGTTGGAGGGCAGAAGGTCACCTCTGGGTGGCTCAGTTGGCTAAGCATCAGACTTCTTGATTTTGGCTCAGGTCATAATCTCACGCTTGTGAGATTGAGCCCTATGTTGGGCTCTGTGCTGGGTGTGGAGACTGCTTGAGATTCTTTCTTCCTCTCTCTCTGCCTCTCTCCAGCTTGCTCTCACTCCCAAAAAAAGAAAATAAAATAAAAGAGAAAAGAAAAATACCCAGCAAATGCTGTTTTTCAACAATGTTGATTATCTTGCAGCCATGCAGCAAGGTTTAGCAAGTTTCAGCATTTCAGAAATAATTCTGTATTGTAATCTAAGTAAACATATATAGAAAGATTAAAAAAACCACAGGATGTCTTTGAAAGATTTTGGTTTTAAACTTGATGTGGGGGGAGCAATGAAGGGACTGAAATCATTCCTTCTTTCTTCTGACCACATACCCCTTCTGCAGCTCCTTTCTCCCACAGGCACTTTCTGCATCCATGCTGCCACCCTGACTGTCTATCAGCCTACCTTCTTACTTTCCATCCCCAAGGCCTTTCCTCTGCATGGACCTTTGAGAATCCATACTCCCATAAAATGAATATCTCTACCCCAGCCTATCAGCCAGATCTGATGATCTTTCAAAATATTAATGGATGATCCTCTGAAAAACTTGAAAAACATTGTCTTTGAATCAGACCGCATTAATAACGTCTGTGTTTTGCCACAAGGTGCATGCTCCTCCACTGGGACACAAAAGTGCTCTGCATAGACCACAAGAATTTCATAACATTTACTAAAAACACCTTCATATTAAATGTGTCCCTGCCAACTATTTCTTGTCACATAATGGTATCTTGTGCACTCAGTGTTTCTTCTTATGCCCTTAGGCCTTCCAGGAAATATCTTTCCTGTGCAAATGGTGTCAAGCTGGAGAAATTAAATCTTTGGCCAATCATAAGAGAAAATCTCAAGCTTAGAAGACAGAAATCAACTAGAGTCTGCAAGTTGACATGCATAGGCAGAGAGCTCTTTCACTCCCCCCGACCCTTTTTTCCCTCTTTCCTCCCTTCTTTCTTCCTGCCATTGATTGGAAGACAAACCATAAGAGATTCTTAAGAACAAACTGAGGGGGGACGGGGTGGGGGGGGCAGGAGGGAGAGGGAAAATGGGTGATGGGCATTGAGGGAGGCACTTGTTGGGATGAGCACTGGGTGTTGTACATAAGCCAATTGACAATAAATTATATTAAAAAGAAAGAAAAAAGTCAAGTCAATGTGGGAATTCTTTCACAATGTTTGCATATATCAAATCACCTTATATGCTTTAAATATATTACAATTTTGCCAATTATAGCTCAATAAAGCTGAATAAGCACACATGTGAAAAAAAGATATGGATTCATATTTCAAGAAAGAGCAAGCTATATAAAATATTGTGTCCATATGGATATCAGAAGAAATCCTTTTATTGTAGAAAATCTCAAACACAAAAAAGTAGAGTAGTACAATCAATACCCATGTATCCATCATCTAGCTTCAACTCCCATCAATTGCTTGTAAAAGGTGTATTTTTAAAATGATTGTTTTTTCTTTTGCAAAAATAATACTTATTCATTGGTGAAAATATAGAAAATACAGATTAGGCAGAAGAAAATACATACTGATCACAATTTCAGCCCTTCCAGCAGGGCTCCCAGTAGTCCAATTGATGCTTTTGAACAATTCAGAAAAAGGTTCTCCTTTCCTTGGCTATATGCAGTCCTATGCATATTATATATTATAAAAAGCCCTGAGTATAAAAATACATATCCTTATGTATTTGTCACATAACTATTAGTACACATCCATGATTAAACTTCTTGGAATAAATTTTCAGGAACGAAATTCCTGCAACAAATGGCACAGCAAATCCCAAGCTTTTTTTACACCTGTTACCAAATTGCCTTTGGTGAGGTTGAACGGGTTCATACCCCATTAGACTTTTGTTCATTCTCCCAAAAATATGGTACCATTAAATATGATGATGAAGGATATGAGTTCATATTTTTTAAAACAAAAAACCCCAACATTTTGTCACTTTGAGTATTAAAAAATAGTACCCAATGTTGCTTTATTTGGGTTTCTTTGAGTAGCAAAGTGAAAAATGTTTTTATATGTATATTAGTCATTCTTCCTGAATTTCCCACATGTATCATTTATCCTTTAGCACTCTTACACTGCCATATTTTTGTGATTTGAGAAATTTTTTTGGATAAAAGATGAAGATATGTATCATACTACTCAGACATTGCTGAAAGTATAAAAAAGGCAATTTTTAAGATGCAATCATACCATATTTAAAGAAATGTATTTATTTGATTTATTGGCAATGAATATCTTTTTTTTTAATGTTTATTTATTTTTGAGAGAGAGAGAGAGAGCATGAGTGGGGGAGGGACAGAGAAAGAGGGAGACACAGAGTTCGAAGCAGGCTTTAGTCTTTGGGCTGCACAGAACCCAACGCGGGCTCAAACTCACAAACAGAACCAACTGTGAGATCATGACCTGAGCCAAAGTGAGACACCCAACCTACTGAGCCACCCAGGCACCCGGGCAATGAGCATCTTGAGGGAGGAGCGGATATTAAATTGAACCATGTGAAATTGCCAACCCTATGTGATAGTGGTTCTCAAATTGTGCTCTGGGATCTCAGGAAGTTCTCAATTCTGTTTTGGGGGGCCACAAGGTCAAAACTATTTTCACAATAATGCTAAGACATCATTTGTGCTTTCACTTTCATTTTCTTACAAATGTATAGTGGAATTTTCCAGAGGCTGCATGGTGTGTGATATTCTAACAAATTGAATATAGAAGCAGATGAGAATCCATCTGTCTTCTATTAAGCCAGACATTGAGATTTGCAAAAAATGTAAAACGATGTCACTCTTAATTTTTTTTTTTTTTTTGGTTTGGGAAAATGTGATTATTTTTCATAAAAATACATAATTTATATTAACATGCAATTGGTTAAGTTTCTAAATAACTTATTTATTTTTTTCAGTTTTAATTTAAATTTCAGTGAATGTCAATAGGTAAAACCAACATAAACAAAAGTTCTTTAGGGCCCTCAATTTTAAAGTGTGGAGTGTCTTGAGAACTCTGCTTTGTGGCATTTGAACAAAGTGGCCTTTATTTCAGAGACAGGTGAGCAATACTTTCCTGAGAACTAAATGAGATTAATTATGGGACTGGCTGTTGAGGGTTTCATCTGATCCTGGGTGTCAGAGGCACTTTAATAATTTATTTTTTGTGGTTGTGATAATATGGGGCCCTCTTCAGGATGGAGCACACAGCAATGACCCCTGTTCCCTGGACCTAATGGTAATATTGTAGAAGAGCAATAATAATGAGAAAATTGGTTGACTGGAGATATTCGTATTTTTACCCCAACCACAAAAATGGTAAAACACGTCCACATGTTCCTTTCTTGCTTTTGCCCCATCAAAATAAAAAATACAGATATATCTAAGGTTATATGGAGATCTTGTTCCTCCCTGAACTGTACTAGGAGATGCACAATTTAAAGAGGAAAAAGGACGCACTCTCTGCCCACTTGGGCTCCTTTGGGAACAGAGTCCCAGGAATTTCAGTCTTCACTCATGTTTACTTAGAAATTAATTAACCTAATAAGAAATGGGCTGGGTCTGAATGAGAATGTTTAAAACTTTACATAGGAGAATAAATGAAAAGATATATCATATTCTTGGATTACAGAACAGAACATTATTGAAAATACCAATTCTATCCAAATCACATTTTGGGTGAAATGCTATACCAATAAAAAGTTGCATATCTTCTGAACCAGCAATATACTTTGTAAAAAAAAACAAAAACTCCATGATGTTAAGCTTATTTTTACTCTTAAAAACTTAGTTCTCATTTAATTTTTTTCTTATTTCTTGTTTTCTCTAGTACTCAGATGTCCATATTGAAGGTATTTTTGTATAATTATCACTCTTGAATGGTGAATAATTTATTAACAAGGATGCTGCCCTAAACAAGGAATTCCTGACTTCAATCTCCTTTCACTATTATCACATCCTCTTGAACTTGATGATATTGTCCAAATGTCTTCAAGGTGGTTGGAAGACTAGAATGCGGCAATGTACTGATCAAATGTAGATGTCCATAATTAGAATAGTGCTGGACTTTACAGTTGTGAACTTCAAACTAAATGGAGGTTATTATCTATCTAGTTATTTGAGCAATTTCATTAGTGTTGTGGATTTTTAAAAATTTTTTTTAACGTTTTTATTTATTTTTGAGACAGAGAGAGACAGAGCATGAACGGGGAGGGGCAGAGAGAGAGGGAGACACAGAACCGGAAGCAGGCTCCAGGCTCTGAGCCATCAGCCCAGAGCCCGACACGGGGCTGGAACTCACGGACTACGAGATCGTGACCTGAGCTGAAGTCGGACGCTTAACCGACTGAGCCACCCAGGCTCCCCAGTGTTGTGGATTTTAAGGGAGATACCCTGTGCTCTATAACACAGAAGCAAAGACCACAAAGTCCAGAACCTGGTATAATATTCTCTTGTGTGGAAATCATTAAAGAGTTCCCAAATGTGAAGAACTGGGCAGTGAGATATTTGGAAGGTAGAAACTAATGAGAAGCATGGACAGTTTTAATAGATAAATCACAGAGAAGCTAGTAACTTACAATCTTGGTCTTGTCTTCATTTAAACCTAATATGAAAACAAGGTTGACAGACTTTAGACCTCTGACTTAAAAAAAATCTTGCATGCATACAGAAAAGTGCACAAATCATGAATGTATATCTCAATGAGTTTTTACAAATTGAATGCACCTGCATAATGACTATCAGATCAAGAAAGATAATGTTATGTATCCCCTTGATAACTCTCTTGCTCCCCTGTCCAGCTACTACATTGCTCCCTCCTCATACATACACCCAGAATAACCACTATCCTCTTTTCTAAACAGAATAGATTATCTTTGCTTATTTTTCAATTGTATACAAATGGATTCTGCAGTATGAACTCTTTTGTCACCAGCCTCTTTTGCTCATCATGTTGTGTAATTCGCCCATAGTGTTGTGTGTAGTTGTGGTTCGTTAATTCTTATTGTAGAATAATACAACAATATAACAATTTACTACAATTATTTGTTTATTCTACTGTAGGACATTTGGATAGAATCCAGTAGTTTCTGCTGGGTACATACCTAGAATTGGAATTGTTGGGTAACAGAGTATGCATTTGTTCAGCTTTAGTAGATACAACCAATTTTCCAAGGTGGTTGTAGCAGTTTATAATTTCACCAGCCATGTATGAGAGTTTTATTTGCTCCAAATATTGCAAACACTTGATATTTTCTGTTCTTTCCATTTTAGCCATTTTGATGACTAAAATATCTTGTTGTGGTTTTAATATACATTTCTTTGGTGACTAAAGAAGTTGAGTACCTTTCAAGATGTTTATTGGTCCTTTGGATAGTATAGTCTCTTTTAGGAAATGCCTATTTAAATTCTGTGCCCATTTTATGATGGAGCTATCTTTTTCTTATTGTAGGCATTTTTTTAATGTAATTTGGCTATGAGTCTTTTTTATTTACATATTTAGAATATCTTTCCCTCTGTCTCAGCTTTTTTTTTGTCTTATTGGTGTCTTTTGATGAAAAATTTGTAATTGTTTAATAGTCCCAATCTATCACATTCCCCACCCCTCTTTATGGTTAGTATTTTTTATGTCCTATTTAAGAAATCTTTGGTCAAGAAGTTATTCTCATATATTTTCTTCTAGAGGCTTTATTGTTTCACTCCTGATTATTTATTTATTTATTTATTTATTTATTCTTTTTAATGTTTACTTTATTTTGAGAGAGAGCACATGCATGTGAGTGGGAGAGGAGCAGAGGGACAGGGAAAGAAAGAATCCCAAGCAGGCTCTGTGCTCGCAGTGCAGAGCCCAATGCGGGGCTGGATCCCACAAACCATACGATTGTGACCTGAGCCAAAAATCAAGTTAACTAACTGAGCCACTCAAGCACCCCAACTCTGGAATTTTAAAATTCCTGAGTTGGGAAAGTTGTGAAAATCAACATCTATCCAAACTGAAGAGCTATTTTTGAAGAACCAGTCACAGAGTATTGTGATATAAAATCTGAAGTAGTTGAACAAGCAGCCCTCTGCAGTAAGAATACTAGGGAAAGCAATTACACAACTCCCACTCTACTTCAGCAAAGTGTCTCTTACTAACTAGGCCATGCTGCAAGCTAGTCAGAAATTAGTTTAATTGCAAAGGGACTGGAAAAAAAAATAAAACAGTGTGAGATTTTTCCACACAGGAAAATAAACCCTTGAGATCATCTGAAGTAGAATCTGAGATTCATTATCTCTTATGCCTGGAAATTCTTGTCACAGAGGTATTTCATATCTTTCCCTCCACTAATACCTCTAATACCATGACCTTGCTCCCTCATTTATGCCCTCCTCTTTCTCCGTCAGTTTCTGGTCTGCTCTTTTGTTTTCCCTTTCACTCTACAATCTCAGTCTCCTCAGTCCATCATACACTGGAAACTGCAAACCTTTCCTCATTCAGTCTTCTCCTTCATTGCCAAACTTCACAAAAAAGTAGTCACATTTCCTGCCCCTATTTTCTCACTTCCCATTTCTCCTTAACAACTTGTACCACTTTGCCTACTGTTTCTACCAATCGGTAGAAACTGCTCTCTTGCAGATTCTCAAAATTAGTGTGTCCAAGCTGAATTTTTTCACTTCCCCCAAGCCTTATCTTTTATGTTTATTGCTGTTAATAGTACACCATGCTCTCAGACACTCAGGCTGCCAATAACTTACACCCATGTCTGTAACATTTCTCCCTTTTGACCTCTCCCTTCCATTCCTCTTGCCATCTTCTGCGTGGTCTCCTTCTCTCACCTAGCTATTTTAATGGTCTGACTGCCCTCTTTGTTCCTAATGTGCCCTTATCCAACCTATCCTGTACAAAACTGGAATTAGTCTTCTTAAGGTTCTAACCATATCATGTCCTAGTTTAAAGATCTTTAATAGTTTTTCCCATTGTATTAAATCCCACCACAAACTGCATCAAATTCATTAATTCTTCTTCACCCACACTACAGTAAGAACAATTTCACTTCATGTCTTCTACTTTGCTAACTTTGTTGATGTAATTCTAGATTCCCCTCACTTCTGAATGTTGAAATTCTTCCCACTTTTTCAAGGTGAAAAGCCAACTCCTAATGAATATCCTTTCCCATCTTCTCTATCTGGTAAACTCCTCTTTATACTTCAAGACACAGCTCAAACATAATTTCTTCCTTATACTATCTGTAAAACTAAGTTAATCACTCTTGATCTCTGTTTCCAAAGCACATTGAACATACAATTATAAAAACAAAAGTCCCTACCACATAGTACTGCAATTATTTTCTCATTAAACTACTGAGTCTCAAAAGCAAATATAATCTTAATTTTTACATCCTCAGTGTCTAGTCTAATACCCTGCACAGAGACATCTATGATAAATCTCTATTGACTGAATGACTGAAAACACTTTTTTAAAAGTTCATTTATTTTGATTGAGAGAGAGAAAGAGAGAGCATGAGCAGGGAAAGGGCAGAGAGATAGAATTGCTGATAGCACAGAGCCTGATGCAGGGCTTGAACCCATGAACCGTGGGATCATGACCTGAGCCTAAATCAAGAGTTGGACTCTTAACCAAATGAGCCACCCAGGCGCCCCTGAAACCATTTTTGATCTGTAGCTGTAATTTTTGCTTATTAAACTGACATAGCATTTTCTATATACATCTCTTATGTCATAGCATCACTTTCTACCATGTGTAATTGTTATCTATGTAGATAGCTTATATTCTCTGATAGATGGTTATCACTGAAAGGCCAGAGATTCTGGCTTATCATATCAAGGGCCTCATGGAGCCTAGTAAAAGGAACCATTACTTACCTACATCATTGGCACAACGAGACTTGGCTTTTGATCAGGACGTACTGTGACACACCTGAAGAGCACAATGTTAGAGACAGGCCAACGCAAGCTACTGAGATGGGATTTACCCCTGTCTTCAGGAACAGGTAGTGCAGGTTTCTATGAATACGCTAAGTATTGCTGCTTGCAGGAACAATTCATTTGATTTTTCATTAATTCGTAAACCACTTCGTGGAGAAGAAGGGGGATGTGTCTAGAACAGTAACTATATGCCAGGGATTTTCACATACTTATCTCCAAATCACTATAATGACATTATGAGATGAGCACTATTATTCTAAATTTATAAATAAGGAAAACAAGACTCAAAGTGCTTTAGCAGGCATGTGAGACACTCAAGTGTAAGCTCTTTTCCTCCTCCTCATGCCATATACTCAGGTTTCTGGAGAAACAACTGGAGAAACCCTTGAACCAAGGGGGAGTACAATCTGCCAGAATCAAAGGTCAGAGTTATATCAAACCCTGTATTGAGGAAATCCTGAGGAACACAAATAAACTTGTCAAATTTTATCTGGAGAACCAGGGAAATAACTGCTTCCCACTAGGTTTAGGATTAGGGAACAGAAACATTCCCAGAAGGGATAGAGCCCACATGGTAGTTATAGTTGTGGG
The DNA here is from genome assembly GCF_046562875.1 of Panthera onca. Lineage (NCBI taxonomy): Eukaryota > Metazoa > Chordata > Mammalia > Carnivora > Felidae > Panthera > Panthera onca. The sequence goes on from NC_138344.1 coordinate 53,529,122, forward strand.
GTAAGGAAATAGAGGCTACAGGATTTATAACTGGGAATCAGAAACATTAGAAAATTCGAAATCAGGCGAAACTCACTCTAGTGGGAAACACATTGGAGAGGACACATTTGGATCTTAAGTATAGCATGTGCGTGGCCCTACACGTTCGGTTCAGTTCAGTTACATTAAATGTGCTGGGTACTGTAACAGGTGCTAGGAATACAAAGGAACAAATGGTTCCTGCCTTCAAGACACTGGCATGGGGAAGTCAGTTGATAGAAATAGGAGACAGAGTGCTGGGGAGTCTTTTCTAGAAGGTTTCTGAAAACCTATAGTGATCCCAGAAGTGGCCTAGAAGGGTAATCTATGGGTTATTAAGAGCAGGCAGGCCAAAGTTTCTCTCTTTACCTAAAACTGGGATTGATGATCAGTAGTCTTGTCCACCTAGCACCTACGTATGAGCAGCAGGATATATGTTGCCCCCTGCTTAGGCCCTACTCAAAGAAAAATAATTAACAAAGTAAATTTAAATATGGCTTTAGGTGACTGAATTAGAGGCCTTATTGCTTTTATGTTCAATGCTTAGAACAAGGATTAAAACTTCTACTTCCTTTTCCAGTATTCCAATTGACAGTTATGCATTCATGAAACCTACCAATGGGCCAGTCATTTAGTGAGCATTTAATACATTATTGAACAAATGAACAAAGCAGTTATGAGCCACTGTGTGAAGTGCTATCAAAAATACAAAGATATACTTTGAAGATGTAAACATTTATGAGAAGAAATTAAGACATGAAATAATCAGCAAACAAGCTAAGATGTCTGTGAGTTAGGAAAAAGGGAGATTAGCAAGGGCTAGGGCAGACAGCACCTATCAAGAGACTGAAGAGAAAGAAACAGAGAAGGAAAAGTGTTGATCAAGAGACCTGTATTCTCGTTCTTTCAGAAACTAGCTATGTCACCCTGTATTGAACATTTCCCCCTTGTATTCCTTCCTTTTCTCACTTTTACAATGAGGAAACTTTCAGTGATCTCTGAAGACCTTTCCAACTCTTAATTTTTATGTTTCTATTTCTAGATGGGGGACTCCCTCCTTTTTAAAGGACATACATTTAATTCATGTGGTTAAAAAAAAAAAACAAAAAAAAAAAAAAAAAAACACCACCACCACAATTATCAATTGGTACATTGAAAAGTTCTGCTCCCATCACCGTCCAATGGGCTAACCTTTATGGGTAACCACTTTTATTACAATCTCAGGGATCCTTTGATGGTTTTCAAAATACAAACACATATTTATATCTTCTCCCTTTATTAAAAGGCAGCACACTAAACACACTTTCAGCACTTTCCTTTTTAAACTTAATGATATATTAAGCTGGAGATGTTTCCTTATCAGTACTTATAATTTTTTTCCCCTGTAGATGGACTATACATTGAATGTATTTCTCCAAAATTCATGTTGAAACCTAATCCCCAAATTATAGGCATTTGGAGGAGGGTCCTCTGAGAGGTGTTTAGGTTATGAGGGCAGATTAGCGCCCTTATTGAGGCACTAATATCTAGCATATGTCAGTCTCCTTACCACTCTTCTTTGCCAGGGTTTTCTGGCTATTTTTGCATGTATATTTTTCCCATATGAGCTTTATAATCAGCTTGGATGGCTCCCCTTCTCTCATTTCCTTTGCTCCTCAAGAACCCTTATTAGTATTTTGACATGTTAAATATAGAAACAATATTGTTATGATGTTGAATTTCTTAGCCAAGAACAAAGCATGGTTTCTATTTGTTACTACTCTTGTGACCTAAAAGATAGTGTTAAAATTTAAAGGTAGAATTTGAATTTGTTCATGTTTGCTAGATTTGGAGAGGCAGAAAATTAGAGTGAATACATTTTTTTGGAGGGAGAATAATCTATGAGGCACATACGATTATTGGTAGTTTGGGGGCAGCAAAGAGACTAACTTGGTAAGAGGAGGGAAAAGAAGCTAACAGTGCCTGCTATGTTTCAGGAACAATGCTACGGATTTTTCACATTCTATCATACTTGACTGCAGAGCTGCCCAAACCTAGGGCTGGATGGGGCCAGATCAAGGATGAGCCTAGAGGTCCACCAGATACTCTGTAGGGTAATGCTCAGAGGAGTATCAAGATGAAAGCAGTATTTGAGGACAATTGCAGCGGCAGTGAGACAGAATAGTCTGGGAATGGAAAGGAAAAGTTAAATTCAGAGGGCAGCAAGACTCAGTAATCTGAAAGAAAAGTGACAAAGCCTTACTTAGGGTGAAGTCCTTGCTGTGGAGATAAATGTATAAATACAAAGGAGATTTCTTATCAGGGAGAACAAGCAAGTTCAACTGAAGAATTAAAGTATGGCTTTGCAGATGCCAATGCAGCCCAGACACAGTCAACTCCACTGTGTTCTTTGACACTGCTGTCTATGGTGAGCCCTTGGGCCAGCTCTCCATTGAGCTGTTTGCAGACAAAGTTTCAAAGACAGCATAAAACTTTCATGCTCTGAGCACTGAAGACAAAGGATTTGGTTATAAAGTTTCCTGTTTTCATAGAACTATCCTGGGGCCTATGTGCCAGGGTGGTGACTTCATACACCATAGTGGCCCTGGTGGCAAGTTCACCTGGGAGAAATTTGATGTTTCATCCTGAAGCATATGGATCCTTGCATCTTGTCCATGGTAAATGCTGGACCCAACAAAAACAGTGCCCGGATTTTCATGTATGCTGCCGAGACCAAGTGGCTGGATGGCAAATGTGGTCTTTGGCTAAGTGGGAGGGGGAATGAATATTGTGGATGCCATGGACTGCTTGGGTCCAGGAATGGCAGGACCACCAAGAAGTTCACTATTGCTGTCAACAACACCAACAAATTTGACTTCTGTTTTACCTTGACCTCCAGCTCATTCCTTCTGAGCTCAAGAGAACACCTTGCCACCCTCACCTGGCTCACTATAACCTATAATCTTTGTGCTCTCACTGAAGTTCTTTGGCTCCATATTTTTCTTATTCTCCTCCAAGTCCAGCTGAATTGCAGCATTAGGTTTATGATGATGAAAGGAAAACTAAAGAAAAATGAAGACTGTTTTGAGCCTGGACTATTGGAGAAAAGTGGTACCTTGGTAAAGATAAAGAAGTTGGGGAGAGGAAAGCAAAACAATTTCATCTGAAGAGCTTAAAGGGAAGTGGGATACTCAAGTTCCTTCTAGGTCCTGTATGTAAGCAAAGTGCATGCAGTTGGCAAAAGGACAAACCAGTTTTTAGCACAAAAATCTAAATTTAACCCAAAACTTTGGGTTTCACCATTTTAGTAAATAATATATTACCCCACGTATTGTTGCCTACTGCCAAGGAGAGTTGGGTTAGCAAAGGGGAAAAGGCAACTTTCAGCTTTCCATCTTAATGAAAGCCTTCTCAAAGGGCAGAAGCCATACCAGAAGCATTTTGAAGTTTATGCCCTTAAGTACCCTGTAGGTATTCTCTTGCTCAAACTTAAAGCTCTCTATTTCTCATTTCCTGGGTTTTTTTTTTTTTTCCCTCTTCGGGATCAAGTATTAAACTTGTTTTAATATATAATCAAATGTGATATAACTTCACTAATAATCCTTTTTTGCTTCACCAAAGAATATCTCCAGACAAAAGTGTGGAGTTTGTGCTGTTATTAACTCTTCATTTTATCTTTCCTTGGCCTGGAGATGCAGGAATCCAGGGGCAAGGCAAGTGTACCAAGGAGCTTCAAGTCTATCCCATATGACCCACTCTGCAGTCTAGTCAGTGAGGAATTGTTTTAAGCATAGTTGAGTCTAGACTTACCAAAGTATGGTGCTTCTTATTTGGAGGGAGAGATGGGTGAGGGGGAATAAAAATACCCAATCCCATGTAAGGCCTCAATGAATAGATCCTTTTCTTAGATTCAAGTCTTGCTTTAACCAATAGCGCTTATAAAATCTGGGTGGAGATTTGTGAAGCTCTGCCACACTATACATAAGCATTTTTAAAGTTCCATTGTTATGACCAGCTTAGGAGTAGGGAGAAGTCCCAAGCCTCCTTATATTACAAACGTGGCAGGTCTTTGGGAAGAGAAAGAAAGGACTGGCTGCTCAGTGTTAGTTGGGCGATATTTCTACTTTGCACTTACTCCATTTCCTGAGCTGCACTGGTATGGCTTTTAATTGAGGGGATGTAGTCGACAGAGTAGAGTGGGCTGCAGGAGGAAGGACACGGTTAAGTGTGTCAGGTTAAGTGTGCCCACCCCACCCCTCCACTTTTCTGAGATATAACTGCCATGTAAGATTGTGTAAGTTTAAGGTGTACAATATGGTTTGATATACATACATACTGAGAAATGATTACAATAAGGACAGTTAACAAACACATCCATCATCCTACATTTTTTTTGTGGTGAGAACTTTTAAGATGTACTCTTTTAGTAACTTTTAAGAATACAGTAGTTATAGTCACTATGCTGTATATTAGATCACCAGAACTTGTTCATCTTATAACTAGAAGTTTGTGCCCTTTGACAACCTTCCCCCATTCCCCTGCCTTCTCCCCACCCCAACCCTGGCAACCATAAATCTGTTTCTATACGGTTGATGAAAAAAAAAAAATCTTTTCTTCTTTTAAGTAGGCTCCACACCCAATGTGGGGCTTAAACTCATGACCCTGAGATCAAGAGTCACATGCTCTATTGACTGAGCCATCCAACCGCTCCTGAGGTTGTTTTTTTTAGATTTGATATATGTGAGGTCATACAGTATTTGCTTTTTTCTGAGTTATTTTACTTAGTGTAATATCCTTAAGGTTAGCATAAAGCCATCAAGGTTGAGCTCTTAATTTATGTTCTGAAAGTAAGATGAGAGGACCAGTTCCGTATCTTGAACAGTAACCAACACAAATACACGTAATAATGGTCAAAAGAATTCTTGGAGAACCAAAGCTTGGTGAGTTAGGTCTAGAATTTTATCAATTCAGTTTTCATGGTTTCCTTAAGGTATAGTACACCTTTAACTCTTGTCTTGGGACCGTAGTTGACTTAACAGGAAAGGAGAGGACAACGAGACCTCCAAAATCTTTCACATTTTCACACGTGAGTTTGTTTACCTGTTGTGCCAGACTTTCACTCCTGAAAGAAAAAACAGCATGGAAGAAAGGGTAGTTGGTCATGTCTGAAAAGCAGTATGGCATAGTAGAAATAAAACATGGATCTTGGGAGGCAGACCAACTGGGGGAAAAAAATCTGAATTCTATTTTCTACCTGTGTATCACTTATCTAGAGTCTGTATTTTCTCCTTTGTAAAATGGGGATAGCACCTACTTTTGCAGAGATTAAATGAGGAAATTTACTTGAATACATTTAATAGTTGCTAAATAAATGCGTGGTAAATTTAGTTCAATGTGTACTAATGCCCAGCATTTTCATTTGTACGCTTGGTAAGACATTTAAGTTGAAAATTCTTTGTATGTTAATTTCAGCGGTTATCAGAATCACCCAGAATAGAAGGTAAGAAAATGAAAGCATAATTGTAGTCACTAGTTATACACAATCAAAAATTATTTTAATCTTTTTAGTATAGAACATATAAAGAAAAAAATACATAAAGAACCCTCACATATCCATCATCCAGCTTCTTAATTATCATCCTCTGTTTCCTTGATATTGCCAAAAATTTATACCCTGTTGCCACTCCAGATTATTCTGAAACAAATCCTAGATAAAATATTATTTCCTCTTCAATTTCAACAGCTCTCTAAAAGATTCTTGTTTAGGGGCACCTGGGTGGCTCATTCAGTTGTGTCTGACTTTTGGCTTCACGAGTTCAAGCCCCACATAGAGCTCTCTGCTGTCAGCACAGAGCCCGCTTCAGATTTCAGTCCCAATCTCTCTCTGCCCCTCCCCTGCTCACACTCTCTCTCAAAAATTAACATTAAAACTTTTTAAAAAGAGATTGTTTAAAAAACTTAATCATAACAAAACATCGTAACTCAACAAAAGTAGTAGGATTCCTTGGTACCATCAAATATCCAATCACCAGTGTGCAAGACACATAGCCCATTTAGTTAATGAATTTATAACTGCATTTATATACCTCTTTTTTTTATGTTTATTTATTTTTAGAGAAAGAGAGTGGGAGCACAGGAGAGGCAGAGAGAGAATCCTAAGCAGGCTCCATGCTCAGCACGGAGCCTGATGTGGGGCTTGATCTCACAACCAAGATCATGACCTGAGTAGAAATCAGGAGTCTCAGGCTTAACCAACCACCCATGCACTCCTATAGCTCAATTCAAGAAAGAGAAAGACTCCAAATTCCAAGCCATTCCTGAGATGCAAATTAAAATTTAGGGGTATTAAATTGAAAGACCTCCCAATAGTCACTTGCCATGCGTGAAGATGTAATCATTTCCAAATTGTGCAGGAAACACAAACAATACGTTGGTTGTAAATGTGAAGAAAGACACTATTAATAGTTATGACAACTTGTTTTAATGGACTTTTATGAATCTGTGGAAAACCAGAAATACTTTGTCTTACTCAAGTCGAGCTGCCATAACAAAGTACTCTAGGCTGGGTGGTTTAAACAGCAGAAATTTGTTCCTCACAGTTCTAGAGGCTGGGAAGTCCAAGATCAAGGTGCTGGCTAATTTGGTGAGAGTTCTCTTCCTGGCTTGCAGATGGCTTCCTCATTGTGTCCTCACATGGCCTTTCCTCTTGCCCAAGCTGAGAGATCTCTCTTGCTCTTCTTCCTCTTCTTATAAGGTTACTACTAATCCCATCATGAGAATTCCACTCTCAGGATTGAACTGAACCCTAATTACCTCCCAAAGGCATTATCTCCAAATACTATCACATTAGGGGTTAGAGGTCATGGATTTTGGGGGGACACATTCAGTCCATAACACACCTACACATTTATAAAATGACTACCAAATTTAAGTCAGTAAGCTAGAATGCCACATCTAACTCCTTTTCTCTCCCTAAATTATTCTGGTTCTAAGAAACTGAGATCATCATTCCTGGAAATTTTTCTTTCTGCCCTAATATAATCCCCAGTGCAGGTGGAACCCAGAGCCTAATATCCCTACTTTCTCTCTCCATGTGCCACCTCAGTACCAAGGCAAAATTAAGTAAAAGTCCTTTTTTAGCTCCTATCAGGGGAATTTTTTCATGAAATGAACAATTTTTCCTCTCTTCCTAGGTTCTCTGTAATTCAAACAAAAGCTGAAGGATCTTTTTAAATCCTGCTAAACTTGCAAATTTGCCAAAAAAAAAAAAAAAAAAGTGTAGATGGGGCTGCTTGTAGTCATCCTTGGCCCTTCTCCAGGTTTGCTGGCTGCTATGACTGCATAAGCAACCATGTTTTTACTAGCTGTGGGTGTAGCTGCAGGAGCTGCAGCAAAGAATTTCTGTATCCTAAAGAAATTCTGAAAATCAAACCCCATCTCTCTCAATTTAACCAAATGATTTTGTTGTTGATCCTGAAAATATTAGGTAGGACTTGAAATAATCTGTCCTTCAAAAGTTGGCAGGGAAAAATCCAAAACTTTGCTCCCACTCTAACCTATTGACAATGCTGTGGAGAAACATCCGGTACATGGAGGACAACATGGCTGAACCTATCAAGATTAAAAATACATACATGCCCTTTTGCAGAGCAATTCCTCTGAGAACGGAGATGAGATGTACTTAAATATACAAGAAGGTATGTGTACAAAGATATTCGTCCAAGCATTAATTAGAATATAACAATTTAGAAACTCTATGTCTCTCAATTGGATGATGACTGTTTAAATAATCTGCAGGGGTAAGAAAAATATGTATCTTATGTATTCATATGAAAAAGATGTCTTGAGTGCAAAGTGTAGAAAAATATATATGGCAGCCTCCCTTTTACATAAAAATTGGGAATAATATTCTTTCTTACATGTATAGGCATGAAGAAATTCTGGAAAAATAAAAAAAGTAAGAGCAGAGGTTATTCTGAGGGTGGGAATTGTATGAATGAAAGACAGTGAAGATGTTTAAAAAGTATTCTGCACCAGTGGATGGATTCAAATAATTTTTAAAATCATTTGAAACCATAACCAACAATTATTAAATGCCCACTGCCTTAAAATATAGTGAGAAAATAAGGTTTCCCAAATGTAAAATATATAAAATATAAGGTTGAGTGAAGTGGCTGCTCCTAACCTGTTCCTGGAAATCAAAGTTCTTGGTGCTTCTGGGGAATGCTGAGATCATTGATTTTACCAAAGGATGTCACTTACTTACTGGAGGTCTTGTCTACAACTCAGAAACGGGTTAGATAAAGACAGAAGACCTCATGCTTCTGCAATCAATTTAAAATTCTTCAGTAGTCTGCCAAAAATGCACATTATTCTTCTGTAAATCTAAAAACGTGCAGGGAGAAACCAGTAATTGTATTGTGGTAGAACATCTTTCTCTTACTTTTCTCTAATGTTAAAATGCTACCCTAAGAGTAAATAAGGTTTTAGTAAACCTAGTAGGGGAAAGCCTTCCTTATTGATTATAGATTACTCAATTTTGAGTAGATATTGCTGCTTTCCAAAAGGCATGTGTTCACCACCAGTCTTAATTATCTTTCATTGCAAGTTTTAGTGACCTTGGCTTACAAAGCCATCTTGATCTTTTCCCTAAGAATTTCAGGTGACCAAAATGCACAATACCAGTGAACGCTATTAAATAACATTCCAATGTTTCCCAATGTGAATTACCCATACCACAAGCGATACTCATGGTTCTAGGTAGTATACGAACAAAGCAGCAAACAACGTCATATCATATAGTGAGTTATTATTGTTTCTTGTTCAAGCACTTGGCTGGAAAGAGTGTTTAGCTAGGTCTTAATAATTGACTTTGTTTTCATTATATTAATTTTTAGATATATAATTTCTGTTTTAGAGAGAGGGTGCAAGTGAGCGAGGGCAGAGAGAGAGGAAGAAAGAGAAATGGGGCTCACCCTAAGCAGTGCTCTTGTTCACCTGATGTGGGACTTGAACTCATGAACCATGAGATCATGACCTGAGCTGAAGTCAGATGCTTAACTGACTGAGCCACACAGGTACCCTAGACATTTTTTCTTATTGCCAGAGATCTGGGGCACAAATGATTGTCTGGATTATCCACGCTCATTGAAGCACAACAAACAGAAGTGCAGGTGCTGTTACATAAGTTTCAGGTCACAAATCACAAAAATCCAAATGTCTTTTCTCAGGGCCTAACTTTCCTTGACTCAAATTCACCCCATGGGCTTCTTAAAACACTTAGCTATCCAGGAATTGTATAGTGCACCATATAAACTGGAGTCAAACTGGTTCTCAATGCTACTTATTTTTGCTGTGAGTCCATAGTCAATCTACCAAATAAGGACAAATTGGCTACCTTGGAATCTGAGAGGAATAAATGATAACACACGTAGAGCAAACGGTATGCAGGTTAAATGCTGATTTCCCCTCCTCTTTACTTCTCTTTTTTCTATATTGTCTCCAAATGATCTCATTCACTCCCATAGCTTCAATTACTACCTTGATGTGAATAACTTCTAATTTTCTGCTAGCAATACTGAATTTGTTTTCAGAGTACAAAACCTGAAGTTAGGAGACACGCCCAGGTCACATGCCTAGAGTGGTTAGAGTCTAGGTTAGAAACCAGTTAAGACTTGAACTTGGGGCTCCTCACTCCAACTGCCATGGTCTTTCACCTTCCCATATTGCCTCAAGTTCTGCGGTAGTTTTTGCATCTGTCTCTCTCTCTTTTTTTTTTTTAACCACTGCCTCTCCCATAATTCAGCCCTAACTTATCTTTCACGTTTATAATGTACAGATGAAAAGACTGGCTCAGTCAGTGAAGTGATAGTTGGTAATGTGTATCTCAGAATTGCCCACAAAAGTTTTTTTCCCTACTTGTTAATTCCAACAAAATTAAAAAATTTTTTTTAATGTTTATTTTTGAGAGACAGAGAGGGAGTGTGAGCAGGGGAGGGGCAGAGAGACAGAAAGGGAGACACATCTAAAGCAGGCTCTAGGCTCTGCACGGTCAGCACAGATCCCGATGTGGGACTTGAACTCACTGTTAGATCATGACCTGAGCTGAAGTCAGACGTTCAACCGACTGAACCACCCAAGCACTCCTCCCAACAAATTTTTTAAAACCATGATATATATATATATATATATATATATATATATATATATACACACACACACACATATATATACATATATATATATATATAATACACATACTGAGAAGTCACCAACCCCCGAACCTACAGCACAATGAATCACAAAGTGAATACCCACGTAACCAGCACTTAGGTCAAGAAACCAAATGTTGCCAGCACCCCAGAAGCTCCCTTGTGCCCTCCTCCCAAATATTACTGCCTTACCCAAAGCATACTATTTCCTTTCTTTTTATAGTTTTTACTACCTAAACATAAATCCTTAAATCTAGTTTGGTTTTTGAACTTTCCAAAGTGGCTATATCAATATACATTCCAACTAGCAATGTACAGTTTCAGTTGTTCCAATTCTTGGCCACATTTGGCATTTACTGTAGTGTCTATTGTAGCCATTATTGTGAATGTGCAGCAGTATTTCATTGTGGTTTTAATTTGCATTTCCCTGATTGTAAAAGTTGGGTGCCTTTACATGTTTATTGGCCATTTAGATACCCTCTTTGGTAAATTGTTCAAGTCTTTTACCCCCTTTACTATTGGGTTGTCTTTTTTTTTTTTTTTTTTAAGTATTTATTAATTTTGAGAGAGAGTGAGCACGAGCAGGGGAGAGGGGCAAAGGGAGAGAATCTCAAGCAGGCTCCATGCTGTCAGTGTAGAACCCGATGCAGGCCTCGATCTCACAAACCGTGAGATTCTGACCTGGGCCAAAATCAAGAGTTGGACGCTTAACTGACGGAGCCATCCAGGTGCCCTGGGCTTTTTTTTTATTGATTTGTGGAAAACTATAAATTCTAAATAGGAGCAAAGCAGACACTTTTCTACTGTTGAACACATTTGTCTGGTGGCATTAGAATACCACAAACTCCCCTTATTCTGGCCCAAATTCACTAATGAACTCTCTCGGAGGTAATGTAGTCAACTTCATGTACTATCGCTAAAACAAAACAGAATCATTGTGCTAGGGAATTTGCTAGAGACAATGGTTTTGAAATGAGACCTGTATTGGAATCCTGCCTAACATTTATCAGCTTTGTGACTTTAGGCAAGTTATTTAGACTATTTTGGCCTCTGTTACCTTACTGGAAAAATGGGGTTAATAATACCTTTTTAGTGTTGTTGTGAGGGTTAAATGTGACACAAGACAACATATATAACCGATTTTGCACAGTGGCTGGCAAACAGTAACATTTAATAAGTGGTAGCTATTATAAATTTGGGTTATTTCTTTGTAGCCTTACATTTCTCTATGGAGGGAGAAAATGAGCAGATAGATGTCCATTCCTTTCTTAGCTGCTATAGTTCTCACTATAAAGTTAAAAAAAAAAAGCATTTGTTTTAGGTAATCTGGGAATTTGGTTCTTGTGACTCTGTCTCAGTACCTCTAGAGCAGGGCTTCACAAATTACCTATGGTGCAGTGAAGATTAGGTAACTGTTGCACAACAAACTGAGGGACCATAAGAAGAAAAAATATGGGTAATCAAATTTGTGAATTTATATTAAACCTGGTCAACCAGGAGATGCAGAGGCTGATGGTGATGGCCCTGGAGCATGCTCAGGAGGCAGATGGTGCAGAACGAGAGTCTCCTTATCACCCTGTTCATATAGAAAAATGCCTAACAGTTGAAGTCATTCTGAAAACCCAATGAATCAAAGAGGTCTGCAAACAACAAACAGTACAGTGGGGGAGCATAACTATGTGGACAAGGGCCAAGTGACATGTGATCAAGTCAGTGCGCTTAAATCTGTGATTCAGAAGTGTGAAGATATGAAATAAAAAGAAAGGAGTTGGCTTTCACTGACACCTAGAAAAAAAGGCATTATTTAACAGTAATGTAAGAGAAAAAAAGATGATCTTAATGGCATAGAGGACACACAGTTTGCATATCTGGGGGAAAAAAACAAACCCAAAACCTCTCATCATCAAAAAAAAAAAAAAAAAAAAAAAAAAAAAAAATTTCTCTCTGGTGAAAGATCATAGGTACCTCTATTAAATATGAATTACTAGAAAAAGCTATTTAAACAAAGACATATAAAACAATGCAGATCCACAGACATAAAACTAGTCTTCAATTACTGTAAGTTCCCAAATTCTTATTCACTTTTTGTAAATGCCTTGTCTAGGAACAATAGCAGAGGGTTTGCAGACTGGCATTACCCTGTGGACCATACTTTGGTAGCACTGCTCTGGAGCACTGACAAAAATCAGACTTCTGAATCTGAAGGGCTGAAGTTAGAGCCTGGAAAGTGGGACTGAACTGAAGGGTTGCTCTTGTTCCTGAGTCACCAGCTAGACACCTACTGTTTTGTTTTTTTTTTTTCTTTTTTAAAGTTTGTTTATTTATTTATTTATTTATTTTGAGAGAGACCAAGACAGCACGAGTCAGAGAGGGGCAGAGAGAGGGAGAGAAAATCCCAAGTAGGCTCTGCACTGTAGAGCCTCACGTGGGGCTTAAACCCAGGAAACCCTGAGATCACCACCTGAACCAAAACCAACATTTGGGCGCTTAACTGACTGAGCCACACAGGCGCCCCCTACTGTTTTTTTCTAGCCTTAAGTACAACATTGAGTCACTCTAGCTCAAAAACCGTCTATTATTCCCCTTGTATCTAAGATAAAATCCCTATCCTTTAACATGGCATCCAAGGCCTTCCAGGCTGGTTCCACACAACTTTTTTACTCTGATTTTCCACTAGACTGCACTGTCCAATATAGTAGCTACTAGCCATGTGGCTATTGAGCACTTAAAATGTGACTAATTTAGGAATTAAAATTTTAATCTTTAATTTAAAATTAAATAATGAATGATACATAATTCAAATACTGCAATACTTTTAAGTATGTTCAGAATGACTGGGCATGTTAATCTACTTTTTCAACTGTAAATTTTATGGAATCAAGTATTGAGGTATGTTTAAACATAAAATACACACCAGATTTTGAACACATATTTAGTAATGAGAAAAAGACTGCAAAACATTTAAAAACATTTAATATTTTTAAATATTGATCACATATGAAATGATACTATTTTGACTATACTGGATTAAAATTAAATTAACATTAAAATTAACTGCAATGGTTTCTTTTTTAATGTGTCTGGCTACTATAAACTTACATATGTGGTTTTATATTTATATTGGACAGCGCTAGCCTAGATAATCATGCCCAAACCTAAGAATAACTCTGGATTCTTCCCGTTCCCTCACTCATGTCAACTCATTAGCAATACAGGTCAGGTCTAATCACCAAATATATCTTCAAATTATCCACCTTTTCTCTATTGCTACTAACCATGTTACTCCTTTCCTAAAACCCTTCAATGCCTTCTACTGCGCTTAAACTTACCAAGGCAGCCGACTGCTTCTACCATTCTTGCTTTCTAAACTTGTTACATTGGCCTCCTTGCTATGCACAACAAACTCTTTCTCACCTTAGGATTTTGCTCTGCTATTCCCTTTAGTCTCAAATACTGCCCTTAACTTATTCCCATTTAGGTCTTAGTTCAGAGAATACCTTCTCTTGATCAACCAAGAAGCTACTTCTTGATCAACCTCCAAAATTTTGCCTGTTCACTCCCCTAGAGAAACGCTTTATTCAAATACCCTTTTATTTTCTTAATGGAGCATATTATAAGATACTATCTTTCCTTTTGTAAAACTTATTTATGGTCTGTTCCTTGCACTAGCAACAGGAGCAGGAACCTTGTTGGTTTTGTTGCTGCTTAATCTATTCCAGTATTTACAACAGTGCCAGTTACAAAAGGGTGTTCATGAAACAACTTCAATGAATATCTAATTGCCTGCCAGACATATCTGCTTGGCTGTCTCACAAACACTTCAAATTCAACCAGGTCAAAACAGAACCTTATAACATGTTACTCTTCTTCCCTGTTTCTAATCTCAGTGAAGACAGGACCATCTTTCCAACTGCTTCCCAACACACCTGGGAGTCATCTTTGACATCTCCCTCTGTCATTCCCTTACCTGCTCAACTAAATCACCAAACTCTCAATAACTACTTTGGCCACACTCTTTACACTAGTTGTCACTATCTCAGTCCAAGGCATTACTCTCTCACATATTACTGTTTTTTCCAAACTGTTTTCCATGCCTCTGAGTTTTGCATAAGTCTGATCTGCCTACCATGCAAATCCATTTCTATGACACTTTTACTTAGCAGGTTCCTCTTTGCTCTCAAAAGCTAATCTCTGCACATACCACTCAAGGTCTTCACGATTAAACGTCTTCAAGAACATCTCTAGGCACTCCTAAAACAGCATTATCTTCTTTACTCAACACTCTCTTCAGTTTGTCTCCTAACTTTGCATGCATTGCTTCCTCTGCCTGGAAGACTCTTCCCCAATTCCTTATTAAAGCTAATTTACTCACCTCCCTCCCAGGTGAGTAAAGGATTTCTCCTGTATGGGATTTCGCAGTATTCAGCAGTTTACCCTCATTTACTACTGATGTTTCCTATTTACTTGTCTGCGCTCTATGGCAGATCAAGGAGGGCAAGGATTCCGTAACAATCATTAGTTCAACGTTTACTCAAATCAACTCAATGTTAAAGCATATGATATAAAAAACTTGACAAGTTTTTATCAACTGAAGCCTTGAAAACATTACATCAAAAGAAAACAATGTGGCTCCTATGCCACTTACTTTGCTTCTGTTTTAGGCAAAATGTTTTAATATGTTAAAGACTTACAAGCCTTTACCACGTCAATATCACAAAAGGATAACTGGAGATAAATTACTTATCTGAAGTAATCACAAAATCAAAAAGTAATATGGATTTCATTTAAGCTTGTAAACTCTCCTGGATTGAACTCTTGGCGCTGTCTCAGATATTACCAACTCCTAAATATAGGAAGCCAAAATTTGCACGTTAGCAACTTGGGAAAGCCACGTAGGAAAGTCATTCTTAAACTCATCTGTTAAAAACATACCGGTGTGTTGGATTTCTTAGCAAATCATCACAAGTAAATTAACTTCCAAAGACTTTTACTTTGTAAATTACAACCTCCAAATAAACTTTTGCTACTTTCTTAATAAAATACAACACAACAAAAATCTTGACATTCCAGCCACGGAAACACAGACCTCTACCTGCGAGGTGACAGTAATCCAAGGAAAATTAGCAAGCAATTATTTTAGGGTCTCTTAAGTACGAGACGCCTGTGACACCACCGGTATGTTAAACAAACAAACAAACAAAAAAAGGCTATAGAAATAAGTACGTCTTCGTCATGAACCTGACTGCTCAGTTTATGGAAGTGGAGAAGGACCATCCTTCGTTCCTCCTCTTGTACCTCAACCGCTACTCCTGTCCCAATCTGGCTAGTTGAATCTAGGGCCACTTTAAGTTAAATCCTAGCCTGCTGGCTGCTCTTCCGTCTCCCAGGACTCTGCTGGCGACTCTGGTTAACCTCGGAGTGGGGATTCCCCGTCTCGGCGGTCTTGTCAGAGAGAAAAGAAGGTAGGTACACGCACTTTAGTATCCCAACCGCCAGCCCCCGCAGAAAGAGGCGGGAAGACTCGGCCACCAGCCGGGCTGCTCCACCGCGCACATGGCCGGCCGCAGCTCCCACCCCCGTGCCGCGCAGGCGCCGGGCGAGCCGGGACTTGTGGTCGCCGAGAGCGGATCATTCCGCCGCTTTCTTTGTGTGGCTCGGGCTCCACAAATGGCATATTTCCCTTTCGACCGTTAAAAAGAAATATCAGACCTGTCGTCCCTTTCCTCCTGCTAGAATGGGGTCAGGGAGTGAGTGGGGGAGCGATCTGCGGCCAAAGGCAGGGGCGGAAAGGCTCAGGCGAGGGCTTGACAAGGGCCGGGTCCGGGAGGGATGCTGGGAGCTTTGACTCACTCGCACACCATGTGTCCCTCCGCGCGCAGCACGGGGGACTTTTCGGTGGGGATTTTGGGCGCCGACCAGACGCGGCATTTTCGGAAAATAGCGCCCTGTGCAGCTGAAGCGCTTTGTGTGTAGCGGGGCCGCGTCAGCCCGGCCGGGTACGAGGCGCCTCGGGTCCCCGCACCACCTCCTGCTGCTCCCCCGTCGCCGCTCCCGAAGCTTTTCCAGGTCAGTGCGGGTCTGTGTAGGGCCCTGTTACCACCGGATGTGGAAGTTGATCTCTTCGCTGGTAAAAAATAATTCCACTTCCCCCGGAACCCAGATCATCCCCGCGATTTCCTGTTTATTGCATTAAGGCGCCGGGTTTCCGGGGCTCCTGGCCCCGCTTATTCCGCGGGGGTCGGCGGGGTCGGCCTGGACGCCCGCTCCGCCCGCGCCGCAGCCGCGCTTTGTCCGCTGGGCACCCCGCTTCTGGGAGGGGCGGGCAGACATGGTGGCGGCCGCCGCCCCCTCCTCGGCCCCGGCGCGCCGCGGCCTCACAGCCGGCCGGATCCCGGCCGGCGGCCCCGGGGCGGGGATGGGGTCGAGCCGGGGCGGTGGGGGCTCTGCGGGCGCCGGGAGGCGGGCGGTTGGCGGCAGAGGAAGAGAGGCAGGCTGGCGCGGCCCGGCCGGGCCTCGGCGCCCGCCGCCCCGGGAACTGCCGGCCTCTTTGTCTCGGCCGCCTGGCGGCCCCGCCAGCCTACCCGGAGCGAGGAAGGGGCGGCGGGGGCGGCCGGTCCGGGGCGCCGTGTGCTGCGGGGCCTGCGGGACCGGGAGGCGCTCGGGCCGCCGCGGGAGCGGCCGGCCCGGACAGGGTTAACCAGAGGGCCGGGCCCAGCCCGCGCGGGGACGATCGCGGCTACTGCCACGACCTCGGGGACTCAAGTCCCTGAGGGGACAAAGCCCGCGGTTCTGGATGCTTGAGACTTCTGCTCTTGGGACTTGGCCGCCGGGCGGGTGCACTGCTTCGGAAAAGAAGTTGAGAATTTTGCCAGGTCATTTTTGCCTGGACACAGTGAAATCAGTGTGTATTTAGTGTGCTTCGTTGAAGCTGTGCTGCCGTGTTGAATCAGCGTGCGTAGCCTCAGGGGTGCATCGTGAAAACTGAAACCGAAGGAATTATAGAGGCCTGCTTTGTGTGTGTTTCCCCACTTTAAGCTTGTTTTCTGTACACATACTCTTGTTTTAAACCTGATTGGATTGTGGCGAGCAGACGTCTGCTCAAAGGACGGGTAGCGACCACAGTACTTTTGAAGGGGGCTTGGTAATGTGGAAGTATTTTAAGTACTCTCTCCGAAGACTGATTTGCTGTCTGGATTCAGGCAAGTTACTTTCTGAAGTACATTTTTTCCCCCCTGAAGTATAGTTTTTATCTGGAAAATGTTTTTGATGTAGTCCGTAAATAATCCTTGTAAAGTAATTTTCCATTCCAGAATTAAAGATGCGCTGTAATTATGCAGATGTTAGTAGTCGAAAATTCTTTTTGCAGATACTTTATTTCACTTGTAGGCCCACCCAGCTTGGTTTAAATGTGTTCGCAGTGACCCATAACGTCAGCCTTGACACTTCCACTTTCAGGGTCAGACTTTGAATTTAAGGAAATTAAAGATGGCTTTATGCGTTTTAAAAATTCTGTCTTTTTAAGTATTTCCCCCAAAATAACAGCAATAAAATTCCATTACATGTTAACACAAGTCACATATTGGCAAGAGTTGACATTGTTTTGCATTTCTGCAAGTCTTTTAAATGTCTGCTTTAATACAAGACAGCTAGATTTTTAAATCTGCATTCAGTCTGTTGTGGTATCACACCATGTAACTTCTGAAAACTCCCAGAACCCCACTGTATGCTTATCACTTTTTTTTTTAACTGAGAAATTTGTCATTTTTATTCTGTCACCATACATGTCAAATGAGTATATTAAACAAGATAAGTTTAAAAAATATGGTTAGGAAGATTGATTCCTATACTTTTGTCTTGGGTTCTAAGTTTTTTAATTTGGTATTTAGATATATAAACAGTATCAAGAGTAAAGTTTGCTTAATGTACATATCCTGGAGACTCAGGAAAATATTTTAAGTGACTAACCTTAATTTTTAGTTCCACATCTTAATCTATGGAAGTAAAATATAAATTCCATATTAGATGTACCTGTGAAAACTTGTGTGTAAATGTAATATTTGAAGAAGGGACACTGTCAAAGCACTGCAGGACCTCTCCATTTAAAAGGAATCCTGCAGTGAAACATTTGGTCAAACAATACTTTTGTAATGCAGATACATATATTTAGAGTTAAGTCTCCTAACTTAGAGTTTGAGTTCTCTGTCTCTTTCTCTCAATCGGGGTATTTTAGGTTGGGGGCCAGTTATGCTGTAAATGTGCGAAAATGTAAGGCCATACTTTGGTTTAATGGTTTTGAAATGAAGCTAAATTCATTTCCAGTTGTTTCTGTGAACTCTAGTTTGATTCTGTCAGGCTGTAGTTCTCTACTGTTCCATCAACAGGAAGCATCTGGTCATTCCTGACATAATTGTTTGAAAATGCCAGGTATATTTTTGATGTTTGCCATGCAAATGAAAATAAATATCAGATGGGATCTCCCCCTCACCCAGCATCTCTAAGATGTATTTATAATGGGCCTCATCTGTAGAATGGCCTTTTTTTTTTTTTTCCTTCCTCCTCTTGAGTACCTCATAAGTTAGGGACAGGTAAGGCAAACAAATCACGAATTCAGAATTCATATGAAATTTTGAATCATGAATTTATTTTGAGTGTGTATTTTTGAGGGTGCAGTGTCCCTTTGAAAGTAGCCTAAGTGTGGATGAATTCACTGATGGTCCATCTCCTCTCTGTCTTGTAAATATTAAAAAAAAAAAAAAAAAAAAAAAAGGAAATGAAACATTAAAGTTCAGGGTAACTTAGTTTTCTAGTATTTCTTTGGCCCCAGAGCTTTCCAACTAGTAGTCATTAATTTCTATAGCATTAACGTGTCTATCTTGGTATTAGACTTAACTTTTTTGAAGGTGTTATTCCATCATGCTCTCCAGACGGTCTGTGTACTAGTATTAAGGCCTGTATGTTTTCCCACCTTGTTCATAACAGTGTTTTGCACAGAGTAGATGTGTTGTTGCAATCAGCTGTCAGTTCAGTTGTTGATGGGCTAGTATACTTGAGTTTAGACTAAGTATGTCCATGATGGAAGTGTAGAGGCTAAAGCATGAAATGATTTCTCCACTGAAGGTGAATCCATATGCAGTCATTGATACATTAAGAAATGGGAGTCTAAAACTCTTTGTCCTGGTTCTCTTAATCTTTTAATGGGAATAATTGGAAAGGCTGGCAGTTAGAGCCCAAGGTGCTAGTGCACAAATAGAGAATGTGGAAAAGAGTCGGATCATTTTAACTGTATGTTTACCGTGAGTCAACACTATGGTATAATATTTTTTAAAGTAAATGTCATTTTGGAGTTGGTAGAACAACGTAGAAAGAGCAGGTGTTATCTCTGCTTTACTTGTATTGGTTGTATTATACCTGGGATATTGTGTCAGTTTTTTAGGTAGAATACTGTCACAATACGCGTAACCCTTGCATCAGTTCTCAGACTTCATATTACAATCACCTGGAGAGCAGAAACATGGAAGCCCAAGCTTAAGTAGGATAGGACCTGGGCCACTGTATTTTTTTCAAGTTCCCCAGGTGGTAGACACTCAAGTTTATAAACCAGTGAGCTATACAGCATATCCAGAGGACCTTGATCATGGAGGAAATGGACATGAGGAAAGGAGAAAAGGCTGAAAAATGCCGTTTGGCTCAAAGAAGAAAAAGAAGCTCATCTAAGAAATGATAGCTATCTGTAAATACTTAAAGGTCTATCACACAGAAAGATCAGATTTGATCTGCGTAGAAAGAACTAGGATCAGTGAGTAGTAGGAGGAGGCAGGTTTCAACATTCTTTCAAGAGAAATTTCCATGGAACAGTAAAAATATAATGGGTTGGTTTGGGTGGTAGGCTCTCTGCTTTCACTGATGATGTTCAGTTAGGGATTCTAGGGTGGAGGAATTAATATGCTGAATGAGGATTTGGGCTAGGCGTCCTAAAGTTTCCTACAAAGTTTTAAGTTTTTATGATACAGGTCTAGGTTTGCGGTACAGAAGTAGAAGAGCGAAAACTAATTGAGTGAAACAGCTGTTAAGTGGATCACAGTTTTCACCTTCTTGGATGAAGAGAAAGGAGTATTAAGTGAGAGAGCTATTTGATGAGGGCTTTAAACCCAGCTGTAATTTGGCAGACTCAAAGCCTTAAGAATGGTCATACCTTCTGACATGGGAATTTTCATTTAAGGGAATTTTTCTTGATGTAATAAGAATAAGGGTATGTGCAAAGATTTAGCTCTGAGCATACTAATTGCAGCACTGTTGATAGTAAAAGCTGTGTATTAACATTTGACCCCCCCCGTCCCACATTAATTATACGAAGTAGAAAATACCTTCATTTTTCAGAAGAGAAAACAGGCATAGAGAAGTGAGGTAGCTTGTCTAAAGGAGCAGAGTTAGTATGTGGTAGAGCCAGGACTTGGATCCAAGCAGTTTGATTCCAGAGTCAGTAACTCTTGATCACTGTACTGTAAAATTGTACACAACCTGAATGTTTAACAGTGATTGTTAGGGTACATATTCACAGTGGGGTACTGCCTAGCTATTAAAATATGATGTTAGAAGAAGGTAAAGTCTTGAAGAGATGTCTTGACATATGTTAAGTGAAAAAGTAGGTTTAAAAGCAATTCCATTTTGGTTAAAAAACAAATAATACACTTGATCCTTGAACCGTAGGGCTTTGAACTACTTGGGTCCACTTATACACAGGTTTTTGTTTGTGTTGTACAGTACTGTACTGTATTTTCTCATGATTTTCTTAATATTTTCTTTCCTATAGCTTGCTTTACTGTAAGAATACAGTATATAACATATACAAAATACGTATATTGACTGTTTATGTTATCCATAATTATGCTTCATGTCAGTAGTAGGCTATTAATAGTTTCTGGGGAGAGAAAAGTTATACTCAAGATTTTCAGCTGTGTGTGTGTATGGGGGGGGGGGTGTATGTGTGCCCCTAAGCCCTGCATTGTTCAAGGAAAAATTGTATTGACATCTGGAAGGGTATGTACCAAATTGTAATTGATTTTTTCTGAGTGTAGTTTTAAAAGTGATTATTTTCTTTTTGTTTATTCAGGTTTTCTGATTACTAAAATGAATACATGTTTTTGTGTATTTCTTGTAGTGAAAAGCATATTAAAATGTTGTATTTCAATAAAAAATTGAAGATGATTAGCATAAACTGAGGAGCCTGGGTTTTATACTGTGCAGTTTATGCAATTTGACTTAGGAATTGCACATAAATGGGACTTTGTAGGTTAATGAAGTCTTGTATTTTTTTAAGTTTGATTCTTTACTATTCTAATAGTAATACATTAATTGAATAGAGAAAACAATCACTGAATCCTACCATTCTATCATAATCAGTTCTCTATTTTGTGTTTTCTCCCTCTTACATGTAATATTTTAAATGTACTCATCCCAGTTTAGTCACTCTCTAGCTTTGTGACTTCAGACAATTTACTTAATCTCTTTGTGCCTCAGTTTGCCACTTTGTAAATCAGGGATGATTATAATACGTATGTCATGGTGGTTGGTAGGATTAAATGATTTACTGCATATAAAGTGATCAGAACAGTGTCTGACACATTTAATAGCTCAGCAAATGTTAGCCATTAGTATTATAGGATCATAGCCCACTAAAACCCTTGGGGTCTAATAGGTTTGGGAATTAAAAGAGTTTTTTGGATACAGGCAAGGTAATAATCTTTCAACAGAGTCCAGTCCTCTTCAGACATATTACTATTTCTGTAGCAAGATGTATGAACATTTTTACCAAATGGGGTAAAGGCTATAAATAGCTTCATGTCAGTTCAGGTAAGGTTTTACCATCAAAAGAGTTTTTGTATTTTGGAATTGCAGTTAAGGAACCCGTAGAATATTTATTCAGTTTTGAGTCCTATTTTAATATTAAAACATACACCTTTTCATGTTATTCTATAGCTTTATAATCCATGAATTTAAAAATTAAACAATTAAAAAGAAAACAAAATGTTCACGTTTATTTCCTTTGATGATAAAATATGCTAGATCTCCACCAATATTGTTGATTCTATTACATTGTGTAGAATCTTCTAGAAGAGACTAACCTCTAACCCAGTTACCTTTTTTCTGTTTTATACTTGAGGGATAAGACATTAATTTATTTATTTTTCTATTTTATTTATTTTGCTTTTTAATTCCAGTTAACATACAGTGTTATATTAGTTTCAGGTGTACAATATAGTAATTTAATAGTAACGTACATCACCCTATGTTCATTACATCAAGTGTACTCTTTAATCTCCATCACCTATTTTACCCATCACCCCCCCCCCCCCCCCCCGCGTTAACCATCAGATAGTTCTCTATAATTAAGAGTCTGTTTCTTGCTTTGACTTTCATTTTTCCCCCTTGTTTTGTTTCTTAAATTCCACATGTGAGTGAAATCATATGGTATTTGTCTTTCTCTGACTGATTTTGTTTAGCATTATACTCTCTAGCCATATGTTGTTGTAAATGGCAAGATTTCATTCTTTCTTGTGGCTGAATAATATTTCATCACGCATATATATTTGCATATATATATTTTGCATATATATGTGTGTGTATATATATATGTGTGTGTGTGTGTGTGTGTATATATATATATATATCACATCACATCTTTATCCATTTCATCAATCAGTGGACACTTGGGCTGCTTCCATACTTTGGCTATTGTAAATAATGCTGCTATAAACATAGGGGTGCATGTATTCCTTTGAATTAGTGTTTTTGTTTTCTTTGGGTAAATACCCAGGAGTGTGATTGTTGTAACTTGGTTTACTACAGTAGTAATTCTTTTAAAGGAGGTGAGTAGAGGCCGCTATGGTACTTTTCTTTTAATATGCCCTTCCATTCTGCAGCTGTGGATGGATATTTACCCCCTAAGTCATAATATTATTAATTGTAGAACTGTACACTGGAATTAGGTCATTTCCTCTTATAAAATTGGTTGTCCAGTCTTTGATTCCTGTACTCTTTTGTGTCTACAACACTTACCATGTATCTAAACAGAGGGAAAAAATTTAAACTGTGCCTTAGTCTGAGCTGCTATAATAAACACAGACTTGGTAGCTTATAAACAACAGAACTTTATTTCTCACAGTTCTGAAGACTGGGAGGTCCAAGATCAAGGTGCTAGCATGGTTGGGGTCTGGGGAGGACCCTTTTCCAGTTGCAGACTTGTCCATTGTATTCTCATGTGCTGGAAGGAGCAAGGGAGCTCTCTGGGTGCTTTTTTTAGAAGGACGTAAACTTTACTCATGATCCTTCCTCATGACCTAATCACCTCCCAAACATTCCACCTCCCTAATAGCATCACTTTGGCATATAAATTTGGGGGCGAGGGAGAGACACACAGGCATTCAGACCATAGCAGATGGTATGGTGTTTAAGTGAATGATCTGAAAAATTTCCCTTATACCCTGGCTTGTGTGAAGTCTTACATTTTGCCCCTGTGATTGTTCCACCTGTGTCTTCAGCCATTCCTTTCATACAGACTCTCAATTTCTCTGTCTTAGTTTATTCCTGTATGCATTAGATAATAGCCTGAACTTAACACCAGTCACTTCTTTCATATTTACCTGTTGTTAAATCTTTCCACTATCTCCTCTGTTTTTCTTCACAGTCACAGCATATTTATGGGGGAAGGTGGGTAATGACGATTTCTTGGCCACTGAATTTATGCTAAACAATTCCCAACGGGCCTTTGTTACTTGGCCATTGTTTTATTAATCTCACATTTTTCTGTTTTCTGGTGTGTCTTCTTTCTCTTTTTCAAAAGATAACATTGATTTGATTTCTACTTAATTGAAAAAGTGAATAGAGGGGTGCCTGGGTGGTTCATTTGGTTAGTGTCTGACTCTTGATTTCAGCTCAGGTCATGATCCTAGGGTTGTGGGAACGAGACCCCGCATTGGGCTCTACTGAGCCTGGAGCCTGCTTAAGGGTCTCTCTCTCTTCCCTGCCTCCCCTCCCACCCCATCCCTGCTTGTGCCCTCTCTCAGTCTCTCAAAAAAAAAAAAAAAAAAAATAGAGTACGAGCTTGCACATTTTTTTTTTCATTGTCACCATGATGAATCTATTCTTTCGTCTTATTTTGTGAACTGAATGGAAGTGAATTCTTTTTGCTTTTCTAGGAATCTTGCTTCCACACAACTTTTTGTCTTGGATCACTTTGATTGTTAAGTGCAGTGGTTGGGTAATAAATCTAAAAGTGATGGAAATTGCTCAGTTTTTCTTTGTAAGCTTTATCATCATCATACTTAAGTCTTAAAGTTGTTTATAATACATGTTTCTAATTTATTATTTATACCCATTAGTCAGCACAATTCTTTAGATTACTCTTTACTGGATCTCACTTTGTCCTGAGGCTCTGCTTTGCCTATTATTTCCCTTTCTAGCTTTAGAGTCTGTTCGTCCAATCTATCCTACATACGGCTGCCAGAATAATTTTCCTAAAACTTTTTTTGAACCCACTGCTATTAAACCTAAACAGTGGAGGAGAGAGCATGTGCTATTGGCCTTTGCACTCTGCATTGTGCCAAGCAAAGTGAATTGAACTTGTGCTGAATAAATGTTTGAATGGATCACCGTTTGCTCAAAACATTGAATGACTTCCAATTGTCTGCAGGATAAAGTCCAAACTCTGCTTTCTGGCTTTCAAACCTTTCACGTTGTGCATCTTCAACCTTACTTCAACCTTGTTTCCTCTGTAGTTTACCATGCTCAGGCACAATTCTGCATGTTCTTCCTTTTCCTTTTCCTTGATAGTCTTGTCAGAGCCTATTGACATGTTTGCTTTTAGCTGGGCCCTGTCCTAATCTTTGGTGGTATGGTAATAAAAACAGAAGACAGTCTCTGTTTTCTTGGAGCTGACATTCAGGATGAGAGGGGAGGAAAAGCACAGTAAATAAATTACCAGGTGGTAGTGAGTGGAATGAAAAGGAATAAAACTGGATAAGGGGTGAGAATGGTGGAAGGTGGTTGCTATTTTAGGTGGTCAGGGAAAGATCTCTTTGGGTGTCCTAGAACGAGGGAGTAAACCATGCAGTTATAGAAGTGAAGAGCTTTCTGGGCAGAAGAAACAACGTGTGCAAGACCCTGAGGTGGGAACATGTTTGGCTTGTTTGAATGATGAAGAAGACTTGTGTGCCTAGAGCAGAATGAGTAAGGAGGAGTGATAGATTAGAGAGGTAGTGGGGAGCTAGACTGTGCTCCAAACAAATGTCTTTCATTGAAGAGGCCTTCCTCAACTACATCACTTTGTTGATTTAAAGCTTCTCTGAACCTGTATAGCGACTATGGAAGTTGCTTTCCAATTATTTTTTTATTGTGACCCAGAGTAAAAAATGTATTTTGCATCAATAATCAATACATCAATAAATGTATTTTGCGTACATGTTGTGTGTGTTCTGTGTGCATATTTATGACTGGAACAACAATTTCATGAAACATGGCTTACTTTTACTGTATTTGCTATATGGTGATACTTTTAAAAATGTTGACTTTAACCTGCTAAATGATTTCACAGTCTGCTAAAGGGTCATGACCTACAGCTTGGAAAACAGTGATCTACGGTATAAGCCCACTTAAGAAAAAGAATCACAACCACTCTTATTATAATCCACATATCCTTTCAGGTTATGAAATATCTTCAGTTAAAGAACATGGTTTCAATTATTTTGTGTATGTGTTTTTAGTGTTTGTTGTACTGCTGAATAGAGAGGACTTGTTTAATTTGACAAATAGCTATTGAGTGGGATACTAGAAACTGCTGAATACTAAAATACACATAAGAATGAGATAAACGCTTCCTGACTTCCTAAGGCTTACAGGAGAGGAGAGCTTATAAACAAATCCTTGTAATAGAGTGGAATCCATATATTTATGGAAGTAGGTTCAGGGCACAATGAGAAAATAGAGAAATGATTAATTCTTTTTGCTGAGAAGGGCAACAGGAGCTTGTTGGAGGAGGTAATGTCTGAACTGAGTTTTGAAGAAAGAATATGAATACATGGTGAGTTAATTTGGGGTAAGGAGACTTCTTAGGTAAAATAACATATAAAGGAATGATGTCCCAAGACAGAATAGTATGTAGGGGTAATTATAGGTAACTGTATTATTGGAGTATAAATGCAAGTAGGAAGTGGTGAGTTGACGAAGCCACAGTGATGCACGGGCCAGATGCAGAAAAGTCTGAAATGCTTTGTAGGAAGTTGCTACATGGGAAGTAGAGATATCATCTCTCAGTAAGTCCAATACAGCCAGTTTTTCCCCAAGTGATGAAATATATTGCTGTTTCCTCAATTGTGCCCTAGTGGAAGTTGACCTACATTTATGGGTTATGTTGTACCAAATAAAGTTTTTTAAACATTAAATTTTCACCCATTGCAATGTTAAATTGACTCTATAAGAAGCATTTGAGAACAGAGACCCACTGAGGAGATGGGAGATTCCCATTTCAGGGTAATTCTGGGCTTTATGTTTATGAAGTGGAATGGTAGGTGGCCAACTATTTATTTTTCACTTCAAGTTAAATATACATATAATTAAAGTCTGTATTTGATAGGTGATTGGAATACATGACTGTATGTTTTAGGAAGATATTTTGATAAATTGAGCCAAACCCCAATTTAAGACTTTATGACAATGTCCAAAATACAGAAAGTTCAAATAAACTGGGAAGAATATTTGTAATGTATATAATAAACAAGAAATATATATATATAATGCACTCTTAAAAAGAAACAGTGACATAGAAAAACAAGGAATACAAACTGGCAGTTTCAGACGAAAAGACGTAAGTGGCCAATAAATATTTGGTAAGTTATGCAATCTCATTAGTAATATGAGAGCTACATATTAAAGTTAGGCAAAATTTTAAAAGCTTGCTAATACTAAAATTGACTATATTGTGAGGAAATAGTATTATATAAACTGTTGGGAATATAAGTTGGTTTGGGGATGTAAATTGATGTGGGCAATTTGTTAGTATCTATTAATTTAAAATGGTATTCCCAACAAGTCTATTGCCTGTTGTCTGCACTAGAGGAACACTATTATATGTGCATAAGGAGGCATATACAAGTTTGCTCATTGCAGCAGTTTATAATGATAAAAAATCTGGAAAAATAAAACTGGTCATAATAGTAAAATAACCAAGTAATTGGTATATTCATACTATGGGATAAAATGTCATTTGAAGAAATGAACACGGCATATACTGAGCGATAAGTTGTAGAACAGTATATATACTATGTTATTAAATATACACATAAGGAAAAAAACCAGAACAGTGCTGTATTTTGGAGGGGCGGGTAGGTATATATGCGTGTAAATGTGAAGAATATGGTCTGGTAAGGTAAATCCCGAACTGGTAGTAAAGTGCTTAACTCTTGGGTGATGGATAGAGGATTGGGTTTGGACAGTAGAAATAAGGAGGGAAATTGAAGGGAGTTTTTCAGTAATCTTTGGAACTTAAAAATTAGAATATAGTGTATATTTAAAAAATCATTAAAATAATGATCAGTTGACAATAGGATTGACAATAGTTGGGATGGAAGGAAACCAGTTAAAGGGGTACTTGATTTAACATAGGCATGAGAGGGGCACCTGGGTGGCTTAGTCCGATAAGCCTCTGACTTCGGCTTAGGTCATGATCTCACAGTTTGTTGGTTGGAGCCCCACATCAGGCTCTGTGCTGCCAGCTTAGAGCCTGGAGCCTGCTTTGGATTCTGTGTCTCCCTCTCTCTCTGCCTATCTCCTGCTCATACTCGGTCTCTCAAAAATGAATAAAGGTTAAAAAAATTTTTTTAAAGTAGGCATGAGAATGCAGTGGCAAAGACAGTGGAGAGAAGAGGACTAATTTATAAATGATGTGAAGGTAATTTCACAATGTGTATCAACATTACAATTGTATTTACTTTTGTCTCAATCCTACTTGAGGGAATTTATCCTACAGTTATATGAAATGAAGTGATATATTTACACAGTTCTTAGTTGCAGTGTTGTTTGTAATAGTGATAGTGTCCAGCCATAATAAACTAAGACCTATCCACACAACAGCATACTAAGCATCTGTACAAAAAATGAGGAAGCTGTCTATGGACTAATGGGAAAAGATCTCCTGGATGTGTTAAGTAAAAAAGCCAGTGGAGAACAGTGTATGTAGTAATGCTACCATTTGGTAATAATAGAAATAGTGGAAGGATACTCATGAAACTAGTAAAGGTGATTATTTGTGGCTGTGGGGAAGGGTAATAGTGTAAGTGCTTCCATTGAGACTTTCAATGCATACATTTCTGTGTTTGGATTTTTGAGCTATATAAAACTGTTGCCTATTTGAGAAAAAAGAAATTAAGAGAAAAAGAGATGTGAAGTAGACCCTATAGTCTTTGATGACCAATTGTATGTAGAGACATGAGGGAAGGAGGAAGTTAAGGGTAGCTCTCACATTTCTAATTCAGGGAGGTAAAAAAAGGTCATAGCAACATCAGGGAGTATAGGAGGAAGATTAGGGTTTGGCCTGTGCATGGGAAGTTCTGGACTTAATATCCAGATGAATCCTTACTACTTCTTAGTTTAGTGTTTGTGTATGTATTTGTGTGTGTAATTTATGTGCTTTAGATAAGGAACTTGAGCTTATTTTAAACATGAATATTAAATAATCATCAATAAATATTTTTTATCCTTAGATTACATTTCTGTTTTAGGTTTTATGGAGAACAGCTTTGTAATGACTTCATAATTTTACAGTTAAATAGGGACACTGGGATGCACAGATAGAATGTAGACAGAGAAATAGGGAATGTAGATCTGATAAATACAAAGCTTCTATGGGAATTAGGAATTTAATTTATTAGCATGGTTCTGATTTAATCACATCTTTTGGTATCAGAAATTCAAAGAAATAAACATAGCTTTGTATAAGGATGTGATCTTTAGGGTACCTGAGATTATACTGTAATATTTAAAACAATATTAAAACTGGTTTAGACAAGTTTATAGTAGAGCATGAAAGTTATTTTTTATATAGCATGCTTGGGAGTAAATGTATGTTATGTAAGACAAGGAAGTTTAACCCTAATGGAGAAAGGGAGTCACAACATTCTGGGTACTGCCTAAAACAAGTTCATGCTGTGTAATTTGGTATTTAAAATTTATTTGAATGAGTTATATTTCAGAATCTAATTTTGAGGCCCTAATTTATCCATACACCTTTTACCTGATTTCTGTTTGGCTAGAGTAAAAAAACAAGACAGGAGCACAGGTAAATCACATACATGCCAGGACTTGCAGATGAATGTAGTAAATCTTCTCTAGGTTTATGTTAATAAGGACTTGGGTGTGGAATAGCAGTACAATAGAGCTGCTAAGTAATTCTTACTTGAGATTTAAAAATTTAACCGTTTTATATCTGAAGAAAAGACATCTTTTAAAAATAAATAATGTTCTCTATATAATCCTGTAACACTTGGAGATGGTTTTGCTTTAGTGAGGGTGAAACTGTTCTGTCACCTCCAACCTATGCTTACTCCTTAACCCCTTGCCTTTCTCAGCACCACAGTCCTCTGGAGCTTTAGGAAACACAATTTGAGAAATGCTGGATTGGGGTGGGCTACAGTTTGGGCATGGATGGATTCTTACCTCGTATATGTTTGTTTGTTTGTTTTGTTTTTAGCACACAACACAAAATTTTATTCATAGAGTAAAAGTTAGGAATACATGAATAGATGTAAGATGTTCCTAGATGGTAAGTTTGAAGTTATAAATAAACCAATTCTTTGTACATTAATTCAGTATACATTTTTCTCTTAAGCCTCAAAGATCTCATCCACTCCTTTGGCTTTTAATGCCATTTTATATGCTGATGAGTCCCAAAAGTGTACTTATAGCTCTGACCTCTCTTTAAAAAAAAAAAAAAAAATGTTCATTTATTTTTGAGAGAGACCAAGTGCAAGTGGTGGAGGGGCAGAGAGAGGGCAAGGGCGGGGAGGCACAGAACCCTAAGCAGGCTCCAGGCTCTGAGCTGTCAGCACAGAGCCCAGTGTGGGGCTTGAACTCATTAACCACAAGATCATGACCTGAGCTGAAGTCAGATGTTCAATCACCTGAGCCACCCATGCGCCCCAATGACCATTCTTTTTGTACAGCCAAGTTGTCATTGGACGTTTTCACCCGGACGACTTACAAGCCAAAACTTAACTCTTATTTTTCCACCTAAAGCGGATCCTATTTCTAGAGTACCATCTCTATAAGTGGCACGTCTATCTACTCATTTTTTTAAAAACTTATTTAAATCCAAGTTAGCATATAGTGTAGTATTGGTTTCAGGGGTAGAATTTAGTGGTTCATCACTTAACATATAATACCCAGTGCTCATTCCAACAAGCGCCTTCCTTAATGACCATCACCCGTTAGCCCTCCCCCCCCACCTCCCCCCACCCCCCACAGCAACCCTCAGTTTGTTCTCTGTATTTAAGAGTCTTATGATTTGCCTCCCCGTTTTTATCTTATTTTTCCTTTCTTTCCTCGATGTTCATGTTTTGTTTAACTTCCACATATGAGTGAAATCATATATTTGTCTTTCTCTGACTTATTTCACATAGCATAATACACTCTAGTTCCATCCACGTTGTTGCAAATGCCAAGATTTCATTCTTTTCAATTGCTGAGTAATATTCCAGTGTGTGTATATGCACGTGCGCATACACACACACACACACACACACACACACACACACTAGAATGTTACTTGGCGATCAAAAAGAATGAAATCTTGCCATTTGCAATGCACACACATCTTTATCCATTCATCTGTCAATGGACCTTTGGGCTCTTTAAATAATTTGACTATTGTTGATAGTGATAGTTAAATAATTTGACTATTGTTGACAATGTTATAAACATTGGGGTGCATGTGCCTCTGCACATCAGCATTTTTGTATCCTTTGCATAAATACCTAGTAGTGCAGTTGCTGGGTTGTAGAGTATTTCTATTTTTAATTCTTTTGATGAACCTCCATATTGTTTTCCAGAGTGGCTGCATAAGTTTGCATTCCCACCAACAGTGCATAAGTTCTTTTTCTGCATCCTCACCAACATCTGTTGTTTCCTGAGTTGTTAATTGTAGCCATTCTGACAGGTGTGAGGTGGTATCTCGTTGTGGTTTTGATTCGTATTTCCCGGATGATGAGTGATGATGAGCATCTTTTCATGTCTGTTAGCCCTCTGGATGTCTTCTTTGGAAAAATGTTTATTCATGTCTTATGCCCATTTCTTCACTGGATTATTTGTTTTTTGTATTTTGAGTGTGATGAGTTTTTTATAAATTTTGGATACTCTTTATCCAATATGTTATCTGCAAATATCTTCTCCCATTCCATCCATTGCCTTTTAGTTTTGTTGATTGTTTCCTTTGCTGTGCAGAAGCTTTTCATCTTGCTGAGGTCCCAGTAGTTCCATTTTTGCTTTTATTTCCCTTGCCTCCAGAGACTGGTCTAGTAAGAACTTGCTGTGGCTGAAGTCAAAGAGGTTGCTGCCTGTTTTCTCCTGTAGGATTTTGATGGTTTCCTGTCTCATATTTATAGGTCTTTCATCCATTTTGAATTTATTTTTGTGTGTGGTATAAGAAAGTGGTTCAGTTTCATTCTTCTGCATGTTGGTGTCCAGTTTTCCCAGCACCATTTTCTGAAGAGACTGTCTTTTTTCCATTGGATATTCTTTCCTGCTTTGTTGAAGATTAGTTGGCCATTACATTTGTGGGTCCATTTCTGGGTTCTGTATTTCTCATATAACTTTGATGTGTCCAGTTGAGTGAAAGGATGGTAATATCCCAGTATATAGAAATTAAGCATTAGTGGTTCTCAATCAAGTATATTTTACCTCCAGGGGACATTCAGCAATGTGTAGAGACTTTTTTTTTGATGTCATAAAATGGGGGACAGGGTGGTGTTACTGGCATCTGATGGGTAGAGACCAGGGATGCTGCTAAATGTCATACAATGCATAGAAAAATCTGTGACAAAGTCACAGTATGTCAGTAGTACTGAGAGAAATCCTTGGTTAGTTGAATACCACCTATGTATGTAACACTGTTACACAAAGTACTTATGGGTGCAAATGGCACTAAAAGAAAACCTTGTCTATATCCACAAGAACCTTATAACCTAGCTAAAGCATCTTAAACTTAGTAAGTTTGTGGCCAAACTCTTAAAAATATTTTTTAATGTAAATTTATTTTTGAGAGAGTAAGAGAGAGAGAGACAGAGACAGAGCGCAAGCAGGGGAGGGGAAGAGAGAGAGGGAGACACAGAATCTGAAGTAGGCTCCGGGCTCTGAGCTGTCACACAGAGCCTGACGCAGAGCTCAAACTCAGGATCTGTGAGATCATGACCTGAGCTGAAGACAGACGCTTAACCAACTGAGCCGCTAAGGCGCCCCAGGAAATACTCTTTATCTGTGCTGTCCAGTATTATAGTCTTAAGCCACATAGGGCCATTGAACACTTGAAATGTGGCTAGTGTGATTGAGGTACTGAAGTTTGTTTGTTTGTTTGTTTGTTTGTTTGTTTGTTTGTTTTGAGAGAGAGAGAGGAAATGTGAATGGGGGAGAGGCAGAGGGGGACAGAGGATCCAAATCCGGCTTTGCGCTGACAGCCGCAAGCCCGATGGAGGGCTTGTGCTCATCAACGGTGAGATCATGACCTGAGCTGAAGTCAGAGGCTCAACTGATGGAGCCACCCAGGTTCCCCAGGGTACTGAAGTGTGTGTTTGTTTGTTTGTTTTGAAAGAGAGCATGAGCAGGGGAAGGGCGGAGAGAGAGGGAGAGAGAATCTCAAGCAGGCTCTACGCACTCAGTGCAGAGCTGATGTGGGGCTTGAACTCACAAACTGTGAGGTCATGACCTGAGCCAAAATCAAGAGTTGGACTCAACGTGCTGAGGCACGCAGGCACCCCTGAAGTTTTAATTAAATAGCCATATGCATCATAGTAGTGCAGTTCTATAGGACATACTTGGGCAGAATGAAATTGATACCACATGGCAGGAAAGAAACGTATGAAGGGCTGAAAAGTAAAGTGACACATACTTGGAAAATAAAAATGAATCTTAACTGCATAAAACAGTGAGACCGTCTAATGGATTAAAAGACAAGGCAATAGCAGAAGGGGAATAAAGGGTTCTAGGTTCTGAGGTCTTTGTATTATATAGAAGGAGGGTCAGTTTTAAAAATATCCTTTGTATGGGAAACTTTAAATATGTAAAAGCAAAGGAGAGTATAATGAAACCTCCATGTATTTATGTATTCATTGGCCAATGATGATCAACTCAAGACTAAAATGGTTTCTTACATATTCCTCTTTGTTTTATTTTATTATTTTATTTTATTTTTTTATTTTATTTTGAGAGAGCAAGCTTACTAGTGGGTGGGGGGAGAGAGAGAGAGGAAATCCCAAGCAGGCTCCTCACCATCAGTGTGGAGCCCAATGTGGGGCTTGAACCCACAAACAATGAGACCATGCCCTGAGCAAAAACCAAGAATTGGACGCTTACCTGACTGAGCCACCCGGTTGTCTCCCTCATTATTTTAAAAGTGATCCCAAGTATCACATTATTTAATCTATAAATATATTGTTTTTATCTCTAAAAATATATAAACTTAAACTATAATACAATTATCCAGAAAAATATAAACATAATTCCTTAATATCATTACGTATTTAGGCAGTGTTAACATTTCCTCCATCTCCAAAATGATGTTTTTTCTTTTCTTTTTTAGAGAGAGTGAGCTTGAGTTGGGGGAGGGTAGAAGGAGGGAGGGAGAGAGAGAGAGAAAGAGAGAGAGTATGAATCTCAAGCAGGCTCCACACCCAGTGCAGATCCCAATGATTATGACCTGAGCTAAATCAAGAGTCAGACATTTAGCCAACTAAGCCTCCCAGGCTCCCCACAACTGCTGATGGTTTTGTTTTTTTATTATTTATTTATTTATTTATTTATTTATTTGTTTATTTAACGTTTATTTATTTTGGAGACAGAGAGAGACAGGGCATGAATGGGGGAGGGTCAGAGAGAGGGAGACACAGAATCCGAAACAGGCTCCGGGCTCCGAGCCGTCAGCACAGGGGCCCGATGCGGGGCTCGAACTCACGGACGGCGAGATCGTGACCTGAGCCGAAGTTGGCGCTCAACCGACTGAGCCACCCAGGCGCCCCTGGTTTTGTTTTTTTAATGCAACATTCACATTTATTGAAATATCTTATGGAACAAAAAAGGGGAGTACTGAACATCTAACAACTGGAAACTTTCTCAGGTATTTCTTTATCCAAAATGATTTTTTTTTTTTTTTTACCAACTTAATTTTTTCGGTCATAATAATTTTTTTAGGTCAGTTTTAGGTTCACAGCAAACTTGAGGGGAAAGTATTTTCCATACACCATCTGCCCCCATATATTGCATAACCTCCCCCATTATCAGTATCCCCACCAGAGTGGTACATTTGTTACAATTGATGAACCTACACTGACACATCATTGTCACCCAAAGTCCATAGTTTACATTATGATTCATACTAATGTTGTATGTTCTATGCATTTGGGCAAATGTATAATGACATGTGTTCATCATCATGGTACCATACTGAGTATTTTTACTGCTCCATAAAAAAAAGATTTTAAAAATTTACATTTAGTTTCTTCAAATTGTAATCCAAACAGGGTCCACACATTGCCATTGACTGATGCTTGCTTAGGTCTTTATTTATTTTTTTAATGTTTATTTCTTTAAAAAAATTTTTTTTTAACATTTATTTTTGAGATAGATCTTGAGCAGGGGAGGGGCAGAGAGAGAGAGGAAGTCACAGACTCAGCAGCGGGCTCCAGGTTCTATGCTGTCAGCACAGAGCCCGATGCAGGGCTCGAACTCATGGACTGCAAGATCATGACCTGAGCCGAAGTTGGACGCCCAACTGACTGAGCCACCCAGGCGCCCCTTTAATGTTTTATTACTGAGAGAGTGCAAGCGGGACAGAGGATTAGAAGCAGGCTCCTAGCATACAGCAGAGAGCCTGATGTCGGGCTCAAGTGCAGGAACCGCATGATCTGAGCTGAAGTCAAGAGTCAGACTCTTAACCGACTGAGCCGTTTAGGTGCCCCTGCTTAGGTCTTTTAAAGCAAGATTTTGGTTAACTCTAGACTTTTAATGCATGGTATAATTCTTAGGGAACCACTGCAAGAACAAAAATAGAGGCTGTAACTTCCAAATCAGTAGAAGAAATAGATAAAATGTTAAAAAAGAATCAGTCCAAAAGAAGACAGAGAAAAGAAACTGAACAGGTAACAAATGGAGAGAGCACAAAATTAGATGTTAGATTTAAACCTAGGTATATAATATTAAAGGTAAAAAGTAAATAATTGCACAGGTATCTTCCTAGCCTAAGGCATCATCAGCTGTTGCCTCCAATAATTTCCTACGTAGTATTCCCGCCTCAATTCTTGCCTCCCTCTATGTACTACCCATATAATAACAGGAGTAGTTTTTAAAAAATATAAATCAGCTCTTTTCTGCCATCTTTCTGTGCCACCGTAATGATGCACATAAATGTCTTGGCAGATTCTCTCAAGAGTATTAACAATGCCAAAAAGAGAGGCAAACACCAGGTTCTTATCAGGCCATGCTCCAAAGTCATAGCTGTGATGATGAGGCATGGTTATGCTGGCGATTTTGAAATCATTGATGATCACAGAGCTGGGAAAATTGTTGGGAACTTCATGGGCAGGTTAAACTGTGGAGTGATCAGCCCCAGATTTGATGGGCAACTCAAAGATGTAGAAAAATGGCAGAATAATCTCCTGTCTAGCCAATTTGCTTTCATTGTACTAACCTCAGCTGGCATCAT
Source organism: Panthera onca (assembly GCF_046562875.1). Lineage (NCBI taxonomy): Eukaryota > Metazoa > Chordata > Mammalia > Carnivora > Felidae > Panthera > Panthera onca. The sequence goes on from NC_138344.1 coordinate 53,565,284, forward strand.
GGACCATGAAGAAGGAAGACGAAACACACCGGAGGGAATATCCTGGGATTTTTTTCTAGGGATATAATACATATGTGCAAATAAAATGCCTCAATGGACCATATATATATACATACATACGCATGCATATAAATCATATCATAACACTCTCCTGTTGAAAACATTCCAACAACTTCCTGGTAAATTCAGTGAAGTCCGTACTTAGTAGTGCCTATAACACCCTACATGATGTGGTCCATTTCTGTCTCTGTGACTGCATATCCTGCTATCATTTTTCACTCAAGCTTAGGGCCCTTAAACTTGCTGTGCCATCTCCCTGGATCACCAGGAGCAGTCAGAATTCTTAGTTCTTAAAAAAAAGCAGCTTAGTTCTAAAAACCAGAAACCACCTCTGGTTAATTGAGCAGAAAAGGAATTTGTCACCGGAAGAAACCACCACTGTCAATGGAATCTGCTTCCATTCTTGCCATAATGGATTCTATATACTTGCTGCTTTTTTATGCATTTATTTCCTAAGTTATAGTCCATCCTGGACGCTTCTTTATTGGAGTGGAGGTCATGTAACTGCATCCTAGCTGCGTGGAAAGCTGGAAAAGCAAATATTTAGCTTCACTAGTAGGTAGAAGTTTCTGGCTTCTTTCAGGACTCATCAGAAGGGAATTCCTTGGACATATGAAGATGTTTTGATGCTGAGCCAAGAGTGACCTGTCCTTTATGATGCTTTTCTCTGGAATCCTTCCTTGCTTTGCTTCCTCCCTTAATTCACATTTCTACTCAAATGTCCTCTCCTCGAAGAGGCCTTTCCTTAGACTTTGTCTAAGATGGTGATTTCCCATCTCTAATCCAGTATTTTCTCTTTTCTTATTCTGCCTTACATTTTCTTCATAGTACCACTGTTACTGATTGATTAATTGCTAGCCTCTTCCCCAGGAACACAAGCTCCATGAGGGTAGGGACTTGTTTTTGTTTACCTTTCTGTTGGCACATATATGCTTAGTAAACATTTGTTTAATGAGTGAAGGGAAAACATAGAGAATGCTATAAATACCTGAGAAAATTTAAAGGGAAGGATTATTGAGGAATTAGCTCATTTAAGGAAGGTTTATTGGAGGGTTGCTTGGGTAGCTCAGTTGGTTGAGCATCTGACTTCGACTTTGGCTCAGGTCATGATCTCGCAGTTTTGAGTTGAGCCCCACATTGGGCTCTGTGCTGACAGTTCGGAGCCTGGAGCCTGCTTCAGATTCTGTGTCTCCCTCTCTCTCTGTCCCTTCCCGGCTCATTCTCCCACCTTCTCTCAAGAATAAATGAACATTAAAAAAATTTTAAAAGAAAGTTTATTGGAGAAGAGAAATTTTTGAAATGGGCTTTGGAAGATTTGGAGAGAAGGAAGGTAGCTATCTAAAATGGGCAAGTAGCATGAGGGAAGGCATTGGGTATGGAGTAAGGTGGACACGTATCGAATAAGAATTGTTTAGAATCTGATGGCTATCAGGGTCCTTTATGAGGTGGGAATTGAGAAAAGTGGACAAGGTGAAGGTGTGAGGTTACAGCAGGTGATAGAGGGCCTTGAACTAATAATAAGGTGGTCTTTTACTTGCTAGAGAGTAAAAGATGACTAGTGTTTTTTTTTTTTTTTAATTAAAAATAAACTGTGGTATTTTCACATAGTATTATGCAGGTGTAAAATAGAATGAGGTAAATGTCTGGAGAATTTTCTGGGAAATATATTAAGTGGAAAAAAAAAGCTAAGTGCAGAACAGTGTATGTAGTATACTCTCTTGGTATATGAAGTGTGTGTGTGCGAGTAAGAATATATATACTAATTTGTTTATGTTTCAAAAAGAAAAACTGAAAAGCCAAACCAGAAATTAATAAAATGGTTACCTTGGGGTGGGGAAGAGGGAGGGAGAGGGAATGATGTGAAGGAAATAGGAATGGAAGTGAGATTCCTGTTTAGTTTTGACTTTTGAATTATGTAAATATTTTACACATTCAAAATTTACAATTAAATGAAAATAAAAACAATCTCTAAAATTGGGCACAAACTTAAAAAAATGAACCTATTGTATATCAAAATAGTTCTTTAAATACATGGAGAAAAACACACTCTCAAGTGACTTTTGAGCTCTATATCAAATGGCATATATGCTAAGGACAAAAAGAACTGCAGAGAAATCTTAAACCTCATTCATTTTATTGCTAGTTGTAATGTTGATGTTTTTATTCTGATACCATTGGATACATGTTTAGGTTAAAGCCAATAAATAAGATTGTATGCTTATATGTTAGAAGTCAGTAGAAATACAAAATCAAAGGAGCTAGGCAAAAAAGGATGTTTATAATGTTGAACTTGAATTATAAATGTCAGTATGAATTCAGGATTTAAAATATGTATATTTCTTTATTTTTAAATTTTTTAAAATGTTTATTCATTTTTGAGAGACATAGAGAGATAGAGCATGAATGGAGGAGAGGCAGAGAGAGAGGGAGACACAGAATCTGAAGGAGGATCCAGGCTGTGAGTTGTCAGCACAGAGTCTGACATGGGGCTCGAACTCACCAACCATGAGATCATGACCTGAGCCAGTCAGACGTTTGACTGAGCCACCCAGGCACCCCAAAATATCCATATTTCTTAATTCCATCCATATGTATATTTCTTTCTTAGATGTGTCCTCTGAAAGGATCTTGAAAGTGCATCACTTTCGTAGATAATAAGTACTTGTATTACCTCAGTTTTGTTCTTTAAATACTTTATTGAAGAAATGACTGGTTCCAGGACTGAGGCAGGGAACGTACATAGTGAACCTAGGACAATTTGTGCCAGAAGCAAGAAACCTTTCAAAGACACAAGAAAAGCCTACCTGAAGAGGCTCTTTTTGGCCAAAATTGAGACAATTTGAACATAAAAAAGAATAAGGAGAATAATTTGAAACAATATATAATAAAAAAAACAAATGGAGATGGCTATTACCTATTCTTTACTCTGAAGATTGGTAATTTAACAATTGAATTGTCTTTTTTGGTAGAAATTTGCATGGTGCCAAAGTAACACTCCACAGAATACTAGTTGGTCTCAAAACAATAAAACTTTACAGTGGAAGGATCAGGCTTATTACCAGCTTTGTTATTAATCTTGGCATCACTAACAATGAGCCAAAAAATATGTGCATCCTGATGTGATTCAATATCAAATAGACTGCATCAACTGAAGTATTTTTTTAATGTTTATTTATTTATTTTGAGAGAGAGAGAGAGCAGTGGAGGGCAGAGAGGGAGAGAGAGGGAGAGGGAGAGAGAGAGAGAGAGAGAGAGAGAGAGAGAGAGAGAGAGAGAGAGAGGGAATCTCAAGCACATTCTGCACTGTCTGCACAGAACCTGACATGGGGCTCGATCCCACTAATCATGAGATCATGAACTCAGCTGAAATCAAGAATTGGATGCTTGACCGGCTAAACCACCCAGGCACACCTGAGGTAATTTTGTAGAACATTTAAAATCTGAATTTAGTCGGACTTTTCAGACTTTCAGTTTATAAGTAATATGGGAGATGAAAGAAATTAAACACCACCTTAGATGAAGCAATGAGAAAAATACAGAATGTCAGATATAGATGAACTGGCCATTTAATGTCATAGGAGAGGAAAACAAGGGTGGGGGGGGGGTGGGGCGGGGAGGAGGAAACTGTCCGAGCATATAATTAATCTAGAGATATAACAACCAAATGCAGTATGTGCCAGCTGTAAAGTACATTTTTTTTAGAAAGGAGTAGGATGAAGCAAGATGGCCAACTTTTAATTTAGAATGTGGGTGATGGGCATATGGGTGTGTGTGTTTGTGTATATACACACATATATTCATTTATATGCATACATATACACTTTTCTATATTTAAAAGATTTCATAATAAAAACTTAAAAATATTTTTCTGTTTATGGACACTTAAGTTGTTTGTAGTTTCTTTTTCTTCAATTACAAATAATGTTTCTGTAAACGTTCCTATACATGCTTCCTTTCCTTGTGTACATGTTAAGGAGATACGGCAACTTTCTAGTAGTGGAATTCTGGATCAGGGTAGACGTACCTTCAACTCTGCTAAATACTGATAATTTGTTCTTCAAATGGTTGTATTGGTGAGGTTTTTAGACAAGAGAATTATGAAATGTATGTCTTCCCTATTAGATGATGAATTCTTTGAGGGTAGGTACCACGTAGAGACTCATATAGAAATGTTTGAGTTGAACGAAATTGTATTTTAGTGGGACGAACTGTATTTTAGCAGGATGAGAAATTAGGATTAGGTCAGCTAAGAGGGTATTGTGATGTTTAAGGTATGAGGCAGTGAGTGTGTAAGACTGGAGGTAGTAGAGAGGAAGGGATGAATATTAGAAATCTTGGAGAGAAAGGATTGAAGTATATGTGCTTTTATTGTCAGGTAGGATATTGATGATTCACTGTTGTGACTTCTAATACCCAGTAGTTTGTTGGCTTCACTTTATAGTAAAACAGGTAAGTTATGCTTCCCTATTAACTCAAAACCATCTACTGACCTAGTTCTAGTAGAGTTCTAGCCTTTTCTTCATCCTCTGCTTGCACTCTTCTTAAGCCTCAGTCTTTTCCTGGGATAAAGATATTGATTTAAAAGAGACTAGTAGTTGAATGGGGTAAAGGGGCAGTGGGTTGCAAAGATGGAAGAATTTATGTAGTAATATGGGTAGAATTTGTGGGTAGCTTCATCCCCAAGTCAGTTTGTGAAGTCTTCCTAGGACAGAGGATATCTTCCTGTAGTTTTTAAGGGGAAAGTTTATCCAGTGTTATAACAGAGGTAATTAATCAGATGTAGTTTTTTCTAAGAGAATGTCCTATATCTTGTTTTAAAATGTTGCAACTTTTTGTAAATTGTAAAGTTGGTGCCTTCAAGAAGTTTTGATTAATGGTTCTAGAATAGCTTTGTCCAACAGAAATATAATGTGAGGAGCATATTTAAAATTTTAGAGCAGCCACATTAAAAAAAATGAAATTAATTTGAATAATATATTACATTTAATCCCATATATCCAAAATATTACCATTTTAACATGTAATTGATATGTTATTAATGAGATATTTTGCATTCTTTTTTGGTACTAAGTCTTCAGAATCTGTTGTGTTATACTTATAGCACAGTTCCATTTGGAGTAGCTACATTTCAGTGCCCACTATAATTATGGCTAGTGGCTACTGTATTGGACAGCTCAGTTCTAGAACATACTCAGTTGAAACGTTTGAACTCAGTTGGGTGCTGATTTGACCCACTGTCATTGAGGGTGGCCATGAGCTGATCTTGCTTCATAGACCTGTTGCTGGTTATTAGATAAGTTCTGGCTTCCTGTCCAAATCTTCCTGTCCAAGAGTGATTTTGAGGGTCCCAGACAAAGCCATTATCCAGATTTACTGATTATATTCACACTTTTCCCTTTTGCCTCGGAAAACCTAGAACTGACCTTGGACTGTTTCGAAACAAATCTGTCAATTTGAGTTGCTGCCAATAAAAAGAATATTCAGGCGGGTTCTAATCTCATTCATTTGTAAGGATTTTAGTTACAAGGCTGACAGGAATTCAGCAAGCATTTTATTGATTGTGGTATTTCTTAGAATTTGTGACACTGTCAGCCTTGTTTGCATTTTTAAAGTCAAACGTTATGACTCTTGGTTATCTGAGGTATTTCTGGAGTTTCTACTGTGTGCTAAATGTTTATTCAATGAATGTTTTTGAGCATTTACCATACTTTAGGCACAGTGACAACTTGTAGCCAAGTAAACAGGCACATTTAGTGTGGTCTGATAAATGCTATGATAGAAACTTCATATGCTAGGAGAAAACAAGGAAGGGCACTTCAGTTAATTTTGGGGCATCAGGAATGGCTTCTCTGAGGAGATAAGCTGAACTCTGAAGGACAGGTAGGAATAAATATGGCAATAGTGGGTGTGGAGAAGAGAAGATTCTTCCTGGCAGAGGGAATATTTTTTATAGATATCCAACAGTGAGAAAAAGAACCAAGTACAACATTTTTCCTGTAATACAGAATTCAGTGTGAGAGGTAGTGAGTAGTGTATATGGGATGGTGGCAACAGATCCCAAATGTGAAAGGCCTGGACTCTTATGGCAGAGTTTGACATTTTGTTGTTGTTGTTGTTGAGAGAGCACTCTTGCGCACACACAAACTGGGGAGGTGCAGAGAGAATCTCAAGCAGGCTCTGAGCTGTCGGCACAGAGCCCAATGTGGACCTCGATCTCACGAATCATGAGATCATGACCGGAGCCAAAACCGAGTCCAATGCTTAACTGACTGAGCCACCTAGGTGCCCCAGAGAGTTTGACTTTAACTGAGTTAACTGAGGAAGAACGTGATTTCATTTAAGGATGACTAAGAAGTTTGGTATTAGAATGGAGAATAAATTAGAGGAAGACAAGACTGAGGCATAGACACTAATTTAGAGGTGTCCTAGGAGAGAAAGGATGGAGATGAGCAAAGATTGAGGCAGAGAGACAAGACTGTCAACATATATTTATTGAAGGCCTACTTTCTAGCATTGGAAAGAGGTAGAAGAATTTAAGAGACATTTAGGAGGTAAAAGTGGCAGGTCTTAATGATTGATTGGAATTGAAATGGGTAGAAGAAAGGGGTCAAGGACGATTCCAAAGTTTCTGATCTACATAACAAGCCACTACTTGGACAGATTGACTTTTTTTTTTTAATTTTTTTTTAAATGTTTTATTTACTTTTGAGAGAGAGAGGGGGAGAGAGAGAATGAGCGGGGGAGGGGCAGGGAGAGAGGGAGAATCCATGAAGCAGGCTCCAGGCTCTGAGCTGTCAGCACAGAGCCCAACATGGGGCTCAAACCTGTGAACCACAAGATCGTGACCGGGGCCGAAGTCAGATACTTAACTGACTGAGCCACCCGGGCACCCCAGCTTGATTTTTAAAGTACCTTCGAATCTATAGGTGGAGGCATCTATCCAGTTGAACATTTGAGTCTAGTGCTTGGACAGAGTCTAGGACTGAAGATAGATTTGGAAGTCATCAGGTAATCTTGGCTAAGAAAGATAAACTTTCTAGAGGAGAGAATGTAGAGAATGAAAAAGAGGGCTGAAAAATGACACACTGAGAAACTGCCAATATTTAAGGGGAAGAGAAAAGGGATCCAGTTGAAAGACACATAAGCTACCATCCTTGCCTCTAAGCATTTTATAATTTAAGTGAGACACATAAAAATGAATCATTTGGTGACCAGTGCAAGTCAGAGTCTAATTTGATGCCAACTTTTATTGTTCCACCTCTTGTATTTTATGTGAAATGAAGTTAAGTGTATAAAGGAAGTGGTTAGTATTTAGGCCAGGGAGTAGCATTGGTAGTGCATGCATTCAGTGGGGACATCTAGCCTGTGGTCACTAGAAGGACTCAGATGATGGTATATTGCATAGTATGTGTATTGCCTGTGTTGTGAATGTGGACTCTGGAGCCATTCAGCCTTGGTTATTCTCCACTAGCAGTATGACCTTGGGCATGTAACTTTCTATGACTCATTTTTCTCAGCAATACAATGATGATGATGATAATTCTGACTTGAAGGTATTGTGAAATTATATGAGTTAGTATGTGTAAATTCTTAGACTGTGTCTGGCACAATCTGTCTTGTTGTTTTCTCTCTCTATATGTACATACACATACATGGATGGCTGTGTTATACTTTACTATGTTACACCCACTATATGTGTATATGTAGTATTATATACATGTTAGGAATTATCATCATTTAATAAATGGCGTGTCTGATGAGGGCTCATGATTTGGACAGGATAGGTAGGCACCAGAGAAGAAATGTTCCCTCTATGAAACTTAATGTAAACATACATGGTTTTTAAACAGGCTTTCACTGGTAAAGTGGGTGAAAAAATGGTATGAGAATCCCCTTTCCTTCTGATTCCCAGTTGGAAGCAAAGAATGCCCTTTTAATAGAAGGCTTTAAAGATGTTAAAGCCTTTGTGTGTAATGTTATCCCTGTGTGGTAGTGGGATTTCCTCAGGCCATATTTTCTCAAGAAAAGTTATTCTGGAAGGAAGTTTTTCATCAGCTTTGTGAGTATGAGTTCACTGGATCCTTGGCTTTAACTTTGGGAAAATCTAGATCTGGAATCAAAGTTCTGGCTTTGGGGATTGGGAACCTTGTGGAGCAGCAGTCATTATTTTATACTGATAGTGGGAGTGTAAATTGGCATAATCTTTTGGTGATAATTTGGTAGTGTCTATCACAATTAAAATGTGAATGTAGGGGCACATGGGTGGCTCAGTTGGTTATGCATCCGATTTCAGCTCAGGTCATGATCTCACATTTCGTGAGTTTGAGCCCTGCGTGGGGCTCTGTGCTAACAGCTTGGGGCCTGGAGCCTGCTTTGGGTTCTGTGTCTCCCGTTCTCTCTGCCCCTTCCCCACTCATGCTCTGTCTCTCTGTCTGTCTGTCTCTCTCTCAAAAATAAAGATTACAATAATTTAAAAAAAAAATTTTTTTTTTTTTTGAATGCTTATTTATTTTTGAGACAGAGAGGGACAGAGCATGAACAGGGGAGGGGCAGAGAGAGAGGGAGACACAGAATCTGAAGCAGGCTCCAGGCTCTGAGCTGTCAGCACAGAGCCCGACACGGGGCTCGAACTCACGGAGTGTGAGATCATGACCTGAGCCGAAGTCGGACGCTTAACTGACTGAGCCACCCAGGCGACCCTACGATAATTTTTTTAATGTGATGTTAAAAATGTAGCAATTATACTTCTTTTGTAAAACATTTTTTAAAGATTATTTTTTTATTTTAGAGAGAGAGAGAGAGAGCATGAGTGGGGGAGAGGGGCAGAGGGAGAGAAAGAGAAAGAGCGAGAATCCCAAGCAGGCTCCATGCTTTGCACTCAGCAAGGTGCCTGATGTGGGGCCCAATCCTATAACTGTGAGATCTTGACCTGAGCTGAAACCAAGAGTTGGACACTCAACCAACTGAGCCACCCACGCGGTCCTGGCAAAATTATGCTTTCTAGAATAGTTTTCATAAAAGTGCTAACCCAAGTGTATGGGTTTGTTACAGCACTATTTGTAAAGATGAAAAATGAAAATGGATTGAATAATTAATGTATTCATATTCCATATATTTGTTTCTTATTTCTGTAGTGTAATAGTTTCCTATTTCCTGTAACAAATTACCATAAACTTAGTGCCTTAAAACGACACAAATTTATTATTTTACAGTTATGGAAGTCTGAAGACTCAGAATTAAGATTTTAGCAGGGTTGTGTTCCTTCTGGAGGCTCCAGGGGAGAATCTGTTTTCTTTCCTTTTCTAGTTTTTAAAGACTGCCTGCATTTCTTGGCTGGTGCAGCACCCCCCTCCCACCATCTTCAAGGCTAGTACCTATAGCAGCCTCAAATCTCTGTCTCTCTTCTCTCTCTTCTCTGCAACCTTCTCTTTGATCCTGACCCTCCAACCTTCCTCGTATAAGGACTCTTCTGATTGCATTAGGCCCATCTAGATAATCCAGGATCTTCCTATATCAAGATCTTTAATTTAATCATACCCGGAAAGTCCTTTTTGCCATGTAAGCTAACAGCTAACATTCACAGATTCTGGGAATTAAGATCTAGACATCTTTGTGGGGAGCATTATTCAGCCTACCACCCTTCGTAAAACTGTGCAGCCAGTAAAAAGAATGTTTTTATCTGTGTGCACTTAGATGTCACTGATAAAACAAGAGGATCCCTGTTAAGTGGAAAGAAGCAAGTTGCAAAACCATGTAGTATGATCCCTTTTTATGTTTTTTGTTTGTTTAAAAAGAAGTCTTGTGCCTATGTGTGTTTCTGTAGGCATAGAAAAGATCTGGAAGGCTACACACTAAACATTTAAATTGTTGTAACTTTTGGGGAATAAGACCACAGGGAAGTGTGGGGATGACTTTGAATTTGAATGTTACATTTTTAATATACAGTGAAAATGTATTTATTACAATTTTTATGAAAGTATACATGTACATAGTTGAAAAAGTAAAAAATACAAGGTTTTATAGTGAAAACAAAAAACCACACACAAACAGAAAACAATAACCCTGAGTCCCTTGTGTTATTCCTTCTCACCCCAGAACCCTCCTTCCCAGAGGTATCCATTCTTTCTTTTCGCTTTTTCCCCCTAGTATTTCCCTCCATATTTCTAAATAACAAGCTTATGCTATTAATTGATTTTTCTGTTTTAGGTATCTTTGACTTCCTACTTATGAAGATGAAGCTTTGGCTATCTTAAACCAAACCACCTCTAAGCATATTTTTCCTCACTCTTCATCTTCTTAATAGAAGTGCACCAAAAATTTTCCTGGATTAGTGTTCAATGGTTATTATAATCCTGGAACTACCATTTTTTACTAACCCATGCCATATTGGGATTACATTTTCTTTCTTCTATAGGTTTTTGTTTTCTTCCCTCTGAAAAACAAATTGTGTAGTTTTTTCTTTTGCCTTACTTTTCTTGTATCCGTCATTAACCCATCTCAAATTCCCCACAGGAAATCTCATTCTTTTCCTGGCAGTCTTACTAGCTTATCTTTTCCTTGAAGACCTTCTTCTGGAACCTCTGTCCTCTGGCTCCAGTCTGGATTTACTTTCCGGGTCTCTGGTCCAGCACATCTTGGGGTCTCCTTTACCATTATCTTGAGGATCCTCTTCACCCTATTTATGTTAGATCCCTTATTTCCTTGATTCTTGTTTCTGGTTTACTCCTGGTCTTGGAGGACTATGTCTTCTAGTGGCTTTCTGAAATAAGGGTCTGTGGGAGATGATTTTTCTTTAGATGTTTTATGTTTGAAAGTGTCATTTTATTTTTAAGTTAAAAAAAAAGTAAAAAAAAACACAAAACACTCTACAAAATGGGAAAGGGAGAAAAATCCAAATATACCAGAGTTCATATGATTAGTTTTCTTCAAAGGAATTCCACAGAGAAAGACTTAAAGGGCATGTTCTTTTATATCCCAGCAGATTCCCAGTGTTCTCTAATTTAGAACGCAAGAGTTAAGAAATACGGGTCTTCTCTTTAGACTAAAACTAGTGCTCTTTGGTAAATCCTTTAACTTTTTGTTTGTCTCCTTTGCAAAATGGAGACCATGACTATTGTGGTAAGGCTATTTAGTTACCTGAGACAATGTAGATAAAGATTTAGCAAGATGCCAGGTGCTACTTTTATCATCAGTATTATTTTCTTATGAGAATGTAGGGAACTAAATTCTCATGCCCAAGGATATTTTCCTACATATAGTTATACACATGACTGTAATTACTTAATTTTACTTAGAGTCACATTTTACATGCTTTAACTGTTGCATATTATTTATAAGTAATAGTCTTAAATGACTATAGTACTGTGTTAAGAGGTGTCTTTATTTTTTAGACATACATACTGAAATATTACAGATAAAATGGTATGATGTCTGACATTTGCTCCAAAATAATATGTGTGCGTGGGAAATAGGCTGGCCATAAATTGATAATATTGAAGCTAGTTGATGGCTATTCATTATACTATTGTGTCTATTCTTGTATTTGCTCAAAATTTCCCATAATAAAAAGTAAAAAAAATAAACGCTTGCAATATTCCATTATGATCTATCTTAATTTCTTTAACTATTGATTGTAGTAAGGCATTCCAGTTTTTATCTATTTTAAATAACATTATTATTAATATATTTATGTTTCAGATAGTTTCCTTGTGTTAGGTTCATGAGTGGGATTATTTGGTCAAAGAGTATGATCATTTTCATACACAGTACTAAATTGCTTGGACGAAAAACTTTAGAAAAATTTTATTGGATTTATAATTGTTTTCATTGGGCATAGGTGTGATATTGTAAATTTACTCTGAAGTTTTTAATTAGGCAGTCAAGGTTTATTATTAAGTATATTGTGATGGGATTTTATTTTCTAAGTGCTTTCATATTCTTTTTTAATGCTAGTAACAGTTCACATGGAGCTATTACTTTACAGTTTCATAGAGTTTTCACATCCAGTAGATGTTTTAATCCTCAAAATATCTCTATGAGCTATGAATTACAGAAATTTAAAACAAAATAGACTTTAAGCTTTAACAATGGAGTTAGTAATTCCTATTACCACTAGATGGCTCTCTCAGCATGTAGTTTTGAGCAAAAAGTAACTAGTAGACATTTTGAAGTTCTTTTATAGATCTTATTAAAATTCATATTATTAAAGTTAAAAAAAATTATGGTTTGTATTGGATTGTGATCAACTTTTTCAGAAGTAGTAAAAAAAACTAAGGATGGAATTTATTGCAATGGGTTTTTAGATTACGTTTCTTTTTGAGAGGAAAGGGGTATTAACCTGGATGGCATTCAGTACCATACATACAGTGTATTTTCAGAAAGTATATTTAACATTAATTAAAATTTACTGAATTGAATTATGCTTCTTTATTTGCTTGGGGGAAAGTTATTTGCCATACCAAAAAAGCAGCATTTGTTGCTAGGTCCTTAAATGATTTTATGTAAATTTAACACTCTATCTGTGGGGATTTAATAGATAAATAATGAACAAAGTAAATTGAGGGGGCTCTCTGGAGCTATGGCCCCTCAGTCAGTTTGTTGTCTTAATGTATTTGAGATCCTCTGAAGGTTAGAATTACTCTGTGATGTGTGTGTTTCACCTCAGGTGAGAATCAGAAATGAAATTGCTACATTTTGGTATTGTCATTGTTTTAAGTTTTACTAATTGTCTACAAAAAAATTAAGAGTGCCTTTGAGTTTGGTCTTACTTGATCTCCTATGTATTTTCTTCCAATGATTTTCCAATCTTATTTAGATCCATTGCTGTCTTTCTATAAAAAAATGTTTTGTATTGTGCCTTTTGCTAACTTGAAGTGAAAATTATGGTTAATATTACATATCTACATAATTTCAACAGGTCATTATAATACCTAATTATAATGAAGAAATGGAAGGAAAGCAATTTATAATAAAATGTATATTTCAGTATGTAAATACTCAGGCAGACTACTCTAGATGAGACAAGAAGTTGTCAAATGCTTGCCCCATAGAGTCATTTGTAGAGTCACTATGAATGATAGCTGTGAAAGCTGATTGATAGTGTTTTATATTGGTGATTCCAGATAACCAAGTGGCATTGACATGGGTGATGTGATTTTCCAAAATAGTGAACAATTCTTAGTAAAGTTCTGAACAAAACAGATTTATTGTATGGTTGCCTTCTGAGAAATTTGGGATACATTAACAACTATGGAAAAATACATTTTGTTTACATATTAAGTTCTAGTCTTAGGTATATTCATTGGAGCCTTTGGAAGCCACCCAGAACATGTGACAATTCTTTGCCATACTGAATTGTTTCCTGCATTGCTAGACTTCTAATATCCCTGACACTTGCCCATTAAATGGTAGTAGAGCTTTCACCTTACTGTGTCCTGCATCAGTCCCCAAAATGCCTTCACATATATCCAAAGGGCCCTCTAGGTGGCAGTGCTGCTACCATTTTGAGACCTAATGGTTTTAGAGTATCCAGCTACATATATCTACTATATGGCTATGTTGCTCATGGAATTTTATTTTATTAAAAAATTTTTAACGTTTATTTATTTCTGAAAGAGAGCGAGAAAGAGAGAGAGAATGCGAGTGGGGGAGAGCAGCAGAGCAAGGGAGACACAGAATTTGAAGCAGGCTCCAGGCTCCGAGATGTTAGCACAGAGCCAGATGTGAGGCTTGAACTTACGAACTGTGAGATCATGACCTGAACCGAAGTCGGGGGCTTAACCAACTGAGCCACCCAGGTGCCCCAGTCGTGGGATCTTAAAACTACAATAACTTAAGTATCCTGAGTCCTTAAATATGTCATGTTTTGAATAACTAAGACAACTACAGAATTATGAATTATGGGAGAAGTTGATTCATTCAAACGCATCACTGTTTCATTGTAATTCTTGTAAGCAGATCGGTAAGTTTACTACTTTAAGTACCCAATACCAGCATTTTTATTTTTTCCACTTTTCCTGTTTAGTAAGTCAGTAGTATATAACTTTCTTTAATGTCCGCATTTAGTTAGTTGATAGTCATACAATGTAATTTGTCCCTTAAAGAAATCTTTTTATTTTTTTTAATGTTTATTTATTTTGAGAGAGAGAACACCATGCATGTGTGAGTAGAGGAGGAGGAGGAAAGAGGGAGGGAGGGAGAGAGAGAGAGAAAGAAAGAGAGAGAGAATCCCAGGCAGGTTCTGTGCTGTCAGTGCAGAGCCTGATGCTGGGCTGGATCTCATGAACCCATGAGATCATGACCTGAGCCAAAATCAAGAGTCTGATGCTCAACTGACTGAGTCACTGAGGCATCACAAAAAACCCACTTTTGATTTAGGAAGATAATATAGTAACATTATAGAAACTTTGTAAAATAAAAGCAAAATTTCCCGTAAGCGTATCACTGACATATTCTCCAGTGTTTTGTTCTCTGTGTGTATATTTTGACATTCAAAAATTAGTTTTGTATCTTTTAACTTAATGTGGCATAACTTTTTAATGTTATTATGTAACTTCCAACTATATTTTAAGCTACTGCATATTCTCAGATTCCACAATTTTCCTACTTTGTTCACATGATAAAAATGTAATAATATGTATGTAGATCTATTTGTATATATGTGTATTGATAGATCTGTTTCAGTATATTATTTTTTCTCAGAAGTAGGATCATTTATTAAGTCATTAAACTTGAACATTTTGGTAACTTTTATGTATTGCCAAATTGACATTCTAAAAAAGCTGATCCTGGGGCACCTGGGTGGCTCAGTCAATTAAATGTCTGACTTCGGCTCAGGTCATGATCTCGCAGTTCAAGAGTTCAAGCCCCACATTGGGCTCTGTGCTGACAGCTCAGAGCCTGGAGCCTGCTTCGGATTGTGTGTCTCCCTCTCTCTCTGCCCCTCCCCCTCTTGCGCTCTGTCTCTGTCTCTCAAAAATAAATAAACATTAAAAAAATTTTAAATCTGATCCCTTTATACTGCTATCAACATTATGTCACTATATATGGAAGTGAGAGTCTCAACTCATTCTTGACTGCATCAGAAATTACTTTTATTTACATTTATTTGACTGTTATGACACTGAACATTTTTTATGCTTATGAATTATTTGTTTTCTCTTTTGGAAAATATATGGTCATGTCCTTTGATTGTTGTTATGTTGGGTTCATGGTGTTTTTTTTTTTTTCCCCTTTTCATTTTGAATCAGACCAAAATTTTGTGTAATTAAAACATTGATGTTTCTTACATTCATTTTTATGGCAAACTTTCCTTTGCTGTATTTTATTTTATTTTATTTTATTTTATTTTATTTTATTTTATTTTATTTTATTTTATTTTATTATTTTATTTTATTTTAATTTTTTAGTACATTGAGGTTTCATTATCTACCCATAGAAAATAATATGTGATATCAAAGAAAGGGGTGGAGAGTCAAGAAATCAGGTTCTGGAGGGAGATATTTATAATATTGTATCTGACAAAGAACTCATATTCAGAATGTATGTTATGAATGCTTACAAACATTAAGAAAAAGGCAGACAACCCAGCTTCCAAAAATGAGAAAAATCCCTATACCCAGATGTCTAAGTCATCTGGAAGTGTGCATGCTGAATGAATTCAAACTGATTTTATATTACCTGTGTAGACATACTCAAAAGGGTATATTTTGGGTGAAGATTTATTTCATTATAAAACCACATTTATATTAAGTTTTGGTGATACAAGTGGAGTCACTGTGTTAGTGTGGCCAGTTTAGATTTTACTGTAGTTTTTTGGAAGAGAGGTCAGTTTCTTTTTGCCTTACCCTGCCTTTTGTAGGAAATGATTGCAGGTTCTTTGCTTATTGAGTGTAATGTAAATTTTTACTATCCACCTGCTACATATTTCCTGGGAAGAATCCTTCATAAGAGATCAGTAATCTCTTTAGATCATAGTGTCTTTAACAGGATTAATTTGTATCTTGGGTTCCAGTGACTCCATTGAGGTATGAGAGAATGGGAAGAAAACAGAAAGGAAATCAGAAATTCAGGGGTGAAACTGTAACACACAAAAAAGCATGCAAAAACCCCCACATCAAACACATAAATTCATGTGATTGTTTTTCTTCTTCACCATGGAATATATTCTAAATTATTTTTATCCTTATAAATTGAATAATTATAAGAAGTTCTTTCCTGCCTTGTGACAAATACCTGTTTTGGACATGTTCATCTCACTTAATCATTGTGCAAGCCTCCCAGCATTAGTACCTGTTTCTGCTTACTCCTTCTGTGTTTGGTTATTCTCATGTTGTAGAATCTACTAAAAAATACAGTAATGTAAGCATAAATCTGTTCTTTCAAGGGACGTCTTTTAATCAATCTTTTTACATTCCCTAACATCTCTTCTAATTATGTAATGAAGTCTGTCCTTCCTGGTATAAATAACCTCTCTAAGCTCTGTCAACTCCCTTCTCGCGTAAGTATGTACATATGTACGTACATACATATATACATACATACATAGTCCTCTACCCTCCTTCTTGAATAATACCTCTTCATACAAGATTAGAATACACTAATCAACCTGACATCCCCTTCTTAGAACTTCTTTCCCCTTGACTACTGAATTCTCAAAGGGTATTCACTTATTGAGGCAAATTCATAACACGGGCACATTTTTCCCCGTGGAAATCTCAGGGATTCAGTATCTTCCCTTCCTCCCAGGCCTCAAACCCTACCTGTTTGCCTTTCCTCAAGGATACTATATAATATCATTGAATAGCTTTCCAGTTGAATAGTCTTTCTGAATTTGGGACCTTTTTTCTCCTCAAAACTATCATCTCTTGAATTTGAGCATCTCTGATACATTCAAATCTTTCTTCACTTGTGTACCCTTTCATGATCGTTCCCTAACATATATTTCAGTATTTCTTATTCAAGAAGATACACTCCCCACTTACCTCCACACCCCCACTCCCACACACTTTTACAACTCTGGCCTGTGACATTAGTGTTTTCAGGTATCTTGAATACAAGATATGAAGTATACTTAACTTTCTAGGTTCTTAGTGAGACATGTAGTCTTTTGATAATACTGTTCAACTTTCTTTTCAGCATTTTCTTTGAATGTGAATTGTGTCCTTTTCTGGAAGAACTTGAATGTATATTGACTGTGCAATCATTCAAAGTATTATTTTTACGTTCTGAGTACATCTACTGATTTACCATTGCAAAAAGCTGTTATGATATATTTATTTTAATTTTCATCAACTACAGAGGACAGTATCTTGTACCTTATTTCTGTTTACTTTTATGAAAAACTATTGCTGCAACTACTCCAGTGAAAACAGTTTCTTTTCACTCCTAAATATTAGACAAGCCTTCTCTGCTGCTTACCTCATCTGTGTTTACTAGCTATATTTGGAGAATTCAAACTAATTTTATTATGCTAGGTAAAAACTTAATGAAAAAGGGAATATCTGTTCCAAAAATTCAAATATAAATTGCTTTTGTGTGATCTGTAGTTGCAGATTAACCATTTCACAAACTTTTAGAGGGATATTTGAGAATTGGTATTAACAAAGATACAAGAAAAATAATCATGTCATAATGTATGAAGAGAGATGTTAAATTCATCTTTGTTTTGTTTAGATGTCCCTGGTAGATTTGGGGAAGAAGCTTTTAGAAGCGGCTCGAGCAGGTCAAGATGATGAAGTTCGTATTTTGATGGCAAATGGAGCTCCTTTTACTACAGACTGGGTAAAGAATGATTTTAATGTTGTACTCTTTTTTTTTTTCTTTCTTCTTCTGTTTAGTTTTTTCAGATAAAGTCAGTATTGTATTTATATACAACAAAAATTTTTTTTTGCAAATTTGTAGTTTTAGAATTATAGCTGACTTTTAAAGGAAATGATTTGTATCTTTATGTCATGTATATATGACAACCTTATCTAGATATTCTGTCTACAAAAGGGTTTTTCTTTTAAACCATGGAGTTCAATATTTTAGGGTGAATATAAAATGCAGCGCTTGGAATTTAATTTAAAGCTGATAAATGGCACAGGTAGAATTTATAATTCAGAAAATAACAGATAAAGATTGAGGTTAAGGTGATAATTGCTCCTAAAAAGGAAATATATTCATATTTCAATTGATACTTGTAAAACTATTGCAAACATGATCAAAGAGGAAGAAAGGAATGGGAACATGTTCCTAGTAACTACAGAAGGCAATTGTGAGGAAGATAAAAACCATAATTGTACTTAATTCCTGGGGTAAGTCAAAAGAGATGGTCTTGGGAGTGTGAAGGGTTAGGAATCTGGATTAACCTGCCTAACTGGGAACAACTAAAAATTCTAGATTTTTGATTTTGTTGTTTCTGGTATACTTGTCCTATGCTCTTTTTTGTTTTTCATTAAAAACAAAAAATTTTTTATTATGGAATATTTCAAGTATCTATCAACCCTGCATACCCTTCAGCCAGCTTCAAAAATTACCAAATATACCAAAAAATGATGAATCTTGTTTCCTCTATAACTTCATCCACTTTTTGTTCTGTATTATTTTAAAGCAAATTCTATGAAATATTTTATTTCATCCATAAATATTTCAGCATTTGTCTTTCTAAAAGATAAAGCGTTTTTTGATTAACTGTTTAAAAAAATCTTCTTTACTGCACTAATGAGTTAGAAAGAAAATAAGGAATTATTAACTTGCAAAACTAAGCAAACAACCAGAATCCAGAGAATTTTGACCCTAAGAATATTTGCTGAACTCAGTGAATTTGCCTGTTGTTTGCCCACCTCACTGGCATGGGTTACTGGAGACAGAGACCTGAGACTGCTCATAGAAGCCTCCTAAGAAATCCTCTCCTCATAATTCTGGAATCCCAAAGAGATGCACCTTCTGTGTAAGAGTAAACCAGAAATGCCCTTTCCCTCTTCCTACCTACTTCTGTCCCTGCCCTTGCTTGCCCTGTTGTTAGGGCACTACAAGGAAAATGAACTGACTTGAAACAAGTCACCAAATGGAAAGAAAAAAAATTATTGATGAGGATTTGGAGTCACAAGCCATCCCTGGACACATTTGTCACCTGAACTCATAAATTCTTGTGCATTCTGAAAAACTGTACACTGAAAAATGAATTTAAAATAGTCTTTGGATTGAGGTTACCCCAGGTTCCTGGAAGAAGCAAATTAATATTCTTCCCGGGGGACCTGCCTTCATCACAGTACCCACAAATGAAATTTCAAGGAAAATGAACAGTCAAAAATGACTAAATGCACAAGGACACAAAGCAACTTGGAAAATAACTCACTGGAACAACTAGCACCAGAGCAGATTGACAAGGATTTTAAGTTTATTTATTTATTTATTTTGAGAGAGAGAGAGAGAGAGAGAGAGAGAGAGAGCGAGCATGCACCCATGTGAGCAGGAGGGGGGCAGAGAGAGAGAGGAAGAGAAAGAATCCCAAGCAGGCTCTGTGCTGTTAGCTTGGAGCCTGATGCAGGGCTCTATCTCACGAACTGTGAGATCATGACCTGAGCTTTATTTGTTTCTTTATTTTTATTTAAAATAATTTTTTAATGTTTATTTTGAGAGAGAGAGAGAGAGACAGAGAGACAGAGAGAGAGACAGAGTAGGAGTGAAGGAGAGGCAGAGAGAGAGGAAGACACAGAATCTGAAACAGGCTTCAAGCTCCAAGCTGTCAGCACAGAGCCTGACGTGGGGCTTGAACCGACAAACCGTGAGATCATGATCTGAGTTGAAGTCAGGTAGTTAACCAACTGAGCCACCCAGGTGCCCCTCTAGATAAGATTTTAATAGATTAGGAACAGCTAAAGAGAAAGTTAATAAACTGAAAGGTATGAAAAAAAATCCAGAATACAGAAAAATAGAAAATTTAAGATCTCAGAAGTCATGAAGGCTGGTATGCGAAAGTCTAATGTATCTAATAAAAAATCCACAAGGATAGTGAGAAGAGCGATGAAATAATTTTAAGAGATAATGGGTGGGATTTTTTCCAGAACTGGTGAAAGAGAGCAGCTCAGATTCAAGTAGCCCAGCTAATCTATAGGAGGAACAATTAAAAAATCTATATCTAAACATATCATAGTGATACTATAGTGTATCAAGACAAAAGGATCTTAGAAAAAAAATTTTTTAATGTTTATTTTTGAGGGAGATAGAGTGGGTGCATGCATGGGAGTAGGGGAGGAGCAGAGAGAAAGGGAGAGAGAATACCAAGCAAGCTCCACACTGTCAGCGTGGAGCCTGATGTGGGACTCGAACCCACGAACTGTCAGATCATGACCTGAGCTGAAATCAAGAGTCAGATTCAACCAACTGAGGCACCCAGGCACCCCCAGACAAAAGGATCTTAACAAGGGTTAGTATCAATAACACATAATGAATTCCCATGACAGCAATAAAAAAGACACACAAGGCAAAGAAGACTGGGCAAATGACTTGTTATGGTCAAATGAAAGAGAAAGTTCAAATGACCAATAAATGTGAAAAGATGCTCAACTACATTAATAATTGGGCAAATGCAAAGTAAAATCATGAAATGCTATTGCATATCTACCAGATTTGCCAAAAAAAGCTTAGCAGTCTCAGACATTGGTGAGGATATGTGTAAATTGCTATAAACATTGTGGAGGAGTTTGGCAGTTCCTAGTAAATTTGAACATGTACATGATCTATGAGGCAACAATTGAACTTACAAGAATACTTCCCAAATTGGGGTACCCGGGTGACTCAGTCAGTTGAGCGCCTGACTCTTGATTTCAGCTCAAGTCATGATCCCAGGATTGAGGGATTGAGCCCCACGTCTGGATTCACACTGAATCCTGCTTGGGATTCTCTTTCCCTCTCTGCCCCTGTACCCACTCGTGTGCATGCTCTCTCTCTCTTTCTAAAAATAAAAATAAAAAAAGAATGTTCCCCAAAGAAACTCTTGAATAGTGCTTGCCATGGAAAGTGCTTTAACAGAAATCTTACTTGCTATCATTATAGTAGTGATCTTAACAAATTTCATGTTCTAGTGAACTATCTTGGTTCTTTGGAACATCAGTGCCTTTGGTAATCAGAGTTAATAGGGACTTTCTATGCCTCTAAATGTGTGTAACTTAATTCTGACTTTCACCTATTAAAGTATATGCCTCTGATAAGGTTCTTCCTAACTTACATTTTACTACTTCCCCTGCATACTGTGAATTTAATGTTATTATAGTGGCTATACCACATGCAAGAGTTTCAGGAGAACTGGGCTCTGTTTTGGGTCTGTCCTGACTCACCTTTGGCAAGTATACCTCAGCAGGTTTTTCCCTTGAAAAATGATTATATGAACTTCTTTAAAAAGATCACTGAGTTGCTTTAATAAATTTATTTTTTTAAGTGCTTCAAAAACAATTTAATGCAAAATCTACACTATTATATTTATTTGATATGAATTTCATAGATGAAAATTAGTTTTGTGTGACTGATATGGGGAAAACATTCCAGTACTTAGAAAAATTTCTCAAACCCTAATTATCTCTAATTTATGATGCAATTAATTTTGTTCATGCTATTTATCTGTTAAATAAAAAAGCAAGTTTGAATTAAATAAAATACTGACTTTTCTTCCTCATTGAGAAATGTATGGGAATTCCTCTAGGACTAATATGTGGTAAGCATAAATTATTTTCTTGAGTTTTGAGTTACTCTGTAAACAGATAATATAATCTGTTTGCTATGTAAACAGAAAATATAAACTAGAAGGTAGTAATAGAAGTGTGTTAAAAAACGGTTATAGGGGAGCCTGGGTGGCTCGGTCAGTTAAGTGCCTGACTTTGGCTCAGGTCATGATCTTGTGGTCCGTGAGTTCGAGCCCTGTGTTGGGCTCTGTGCTGGCAGCTCAGAGCCTGGAGCCTGCTTCGGATTCTGTGTTTCCCTCTCTCTTTGCCCCTCCCCTGCTCACACTCTCTCTCTCTCTCTCTCTCACTTGCTCTCTCTCAAAAATAAATATAAAAAAAAAAAAAAACAAACCACAATTATAAATGTGGATTTTTTTTTCTTGCGGTATAGCTGGGAACCTCTCCACTTCATCTGGCAGCACAGTATGGGCATTACTCCACCACAGAAGTACTACTCCGAGCTGGTGTAAGTAGGGATGCGAGAACCAAAGTGGACCGAACGCCATTACATATGGCAGCTTCTGAGGGCCATGCCAGCATAGTAGAGGTTTTACTTAAGGTATGTGTTTTCTTTTTGCACTTTGCTTTTGAAAGTCAGCCTTCAAAGGATTTATGGTTTTGTAAGAGGGAGAAGGGAACTAGTTTTATTAAATATCTACTTTTTTTTTTCTATGTTACCTCATTTTTTTTGTATGTAATTCCATCAAATGAAAATTATCTTAAAGCTTTCTTTGTGGGAGAAGAAGAACTTCCTCTAGGTATGTTCTTAGTTAAGTCAGACAGTTGATTTCTGAGACCTTGGTTTCCATTATGATGAGGGACTATGGCTTTGTCTTACTTGACACAGTTAAAATATGGAAGGAAACATAAGGCTTGGATGATTAACAAATAAATAATACAAATAAGGATTTTTATTATAGCCTTTAGATCAACTTACCCAAAAGACATACAATGTGTAAGCCACAAATGTGAACACATGTAATTCTAGATTTTCTATTACCTACATTAAAAAAGTAAAAACTAATTTTAATATTATATTTTATTCAACCTCATATATATAAATATTGTCATTTCAACATGAAGTCAATGTAAAAATTGTTAATGAGATATTTTACATCCTTTTTTTTTGGTGTTAAGTCTTTGAATTCCAGTGTGTGTTTACATACTTAGTACATTTCGATTGGGACTAGCCATATTTCATATGCTTAACCACATGTGTGTAGTGGCTGCCACATTGGACAGTACATCCCTGATAGCTCCTTTTTTATTTATATAAAGGATATATTTTATTTTATTTATATATAAATATATATATTTTATATTTATATA
This sequence comes from Panthera onca, assembly GCF_046562875.1. Taxonomy (NCBI): domain Eukaryota; kingdom Metazoa; phylum Chordata; class Mammalia; order Carnivora; family Felidae; genus Panthera; species Panthera onca. The sequence continues at coordinate 53,588,374 of NC_138344.1, forward strand.
TTATATATATATTTTATACATATATTATATATATTTTATTTATATAAAAGGATAGCTCCTTTTATTATTTATATTATACTGGTTTTGAAAGCAGAGGCTATCTCTGTATAAATAAGGGAGTAGAATTAAAGAGGGTTTTGGAGGAGTGCTCATAGCAGTCCTTCACTTCTTATGCCATTTTATGTCATGATGCTCACCTCCGGGTGAGTGAAAAAATCATTGCTGCACTCTTAAGAAATTAGAAGGAAAACAGTTGGCAAAGTTAGCATGATAGAAAACTGATTAAGTGACAGATGTGTGGAGATTTGTGGAACATACAGATTATTCAACACAAAAAATAGCCGATCATGTTAGTAGCACATTATTGCTTTAAAGCATAGTGGCTAGTATTTTCCTATTTGAAATTCTTTATATTTCATATTGTAGAAATATCTTATTTTGCAATATATTTATAGCATGGTGCTGATGTTAATGCAAAGGACATGTTGAAGATGACAGCTCTGCACTGGGCCACAGAACACAATCATCAAGAGGTGGTGGAACTTTTAATCAAATATGGTGCTGATGTACACACGCAAAGTAAATTTTGTAAAACTGCGTTTGATATTTCAATAGACAACGGGAATGAAGATTTGGCAGAGATATTACAGGTAACCTTTGGCTTTAATTTGAGAAAATAAAAGGATCTCTGTCTTGGGGTGATTTGAGCTATTTAGCTTCTAGCTTTTCATTTTGGATTTCGTTATTTTGGACAGTCCTTTCCTCTTTCACTTACTCTTTGTTCATTGCTATTCATTTTTCTGAGACCATAGTCTTTACATGTAACATTAGAAGATTAAATAAGGTGATTACTTTCTGTGTTTTTAAGTTCCTGAATTCCCCTTCTAGACATTTTATTATATTAATTATTTTTGTTGCATATTTGGATACAATGTGGTTTTTCAAAATATGTTAAACTTCCACTAAAAATTTCCTTTAGCAACTATAACATTGCCCTCTGAGTAATTGATGCAGTCTTTATAATTTTGATTGGTTTCTTTTATTTTTCATCATCCTCAAAAAAAAATCTGTTTATGAGCCTAGTTACTTATGGCTTTTGGGCAAGGTTTTTTTTTTTTTTTTTCATGTTTATTTTTGAAAGAGAGATTGAGAGAGAGAGAGAGAGAGAGACCAAGCACAAATGGGGGAGGAGCAGAGAGAAGGAGACACAGAATCTGAAGCAGGCTTCAGGCTCTGAGCTGTCAGCACAGAACCCGACGTGGGGCTCGAACTCAACTTTTGAGAGCACAACCAGAGCTAAAGTTGGGTGCTTACCCGACTGAGCCACCCAGGCGCCCTGAGACAGGTTTTTTAAATAACCAGTATTGCCTCTCTTTTTTTTAGCTACACAACATTGATGTAAATTATCTTTACTCACAACCTCTTGCCTATCTTCTTGTTCTCCTTCCCAGTAGAACTTTTCTTTAAGACACTTCTGACTCTACTGAAAAGATGTTATATGTTCAGGAAGATGGATTTTGTGGTGCCTCTTGGAATTCTTTTACTCCTAGGAGTGCAATTTGGGGGCCAGGGTTGAAGATAGAAAAGAATTAATTGGGGAGGACATGCTTTATTTATTTATTTTTTTCCCTTCAAATTTTTAGTTAAATTATATTTAGTTAACATCCAGTGCAATATTGGTTTCAGGAGTAGAATTCAATGATTCATTCACTTACGTAAAACACCCAGTGCACATCATAACAAGTGCCCTGCAAAGGACATGCTTTGTATGTATAGTGTTATATATTGCTGAATATAGTAGAGGAAATAATTTAAGTAATATAATTTCTATAGCCACAGGGCAGCAAAATATCCAACTGTGTTCTATGAAAGCCTTTCAGATATTCTTTTCTCATGGGATTTTACTGCTTTACCTAATAGGGAATTAGGATGTAAATTCCTGTCTCTGATTTACCACTACGCTCTCAGTAGACTGTATACAAAGATTTTCATTTGTATTATAGGATTCTTCTTAAATTTTAGAATTTCCTTTGTGTTTGTACTGCATTGAGAATCTGTGCCCTATGTTCTGGTTGTAATTCTGAAAACACTGTGTTGATTTGGCCCCTAGATTGCTATGCAGAACCAAATCAACACAAACCCTGAGAGTCCTGACACTGTGACGATACATGCTGCCACACCACAGTTTATCATCGGACCTGGAGGGGTGGTGAACCTAACAGGTCTGGTATCTTCAGAAAATTCATCCAAGGCAACAGGTATTGAGATGCATATAGGATAGCTGTTGGGATTTTATGCTTTAGTAGGTGTTCCTCCTTTTATGAAAGGACTGTTGGAGAATGAGGGTAAGATTATATCAGTCACTTGGTTTTCTTTTGTATTGGCAAAAAAAGATTTTTATGAGACAATATCAAGAAAGATGATATTGCAAAATGAGCTACAATATTATCTTTCAAAAACTAATGCTATCAAAGCTTGTTTTTCACAAAACTATTATCCAAGCTTCATTTAAGAATTGAATAAAGCAAAATAGAATATCAGAAAAATGCAGAATTAAGCTCCTTTAAAATTAAAAAAATTTTAAATCTATTTTCTCTTTTCTCGTAGATGAAACAGGTGTATCAGCTGTTCAGTTTGGAAACTCCTCCACATCAGTATTAGCTACGTTAGCTGCCTTAGCTGAAGCATCTGCTCCATTGTCCAATTCTTCAGAAACTCCAGGTTAGAAAAACAAGTCAAATGCGTACATTAAAAGGTTGGAGACTCAAATATTTACAAGGCTAGGAAGATAATATAAAGGGCTAAAGTGAGCAGATTTCAGATTATGGCCATGTGAAGGCAGGGGGCCAGGGTAGGGGGGTATAATTTGTTGTCATTCATTATTTAAATTAGTGTGTTTTCAAATTGTGATCAATAATAAAAATAACAACAACAGGTCATTGAATGCTTACTGTGTATGCTGTGCACCATGGTAAATGTTTTACTTATGATCTCATTGAATCCTCACCCAAAAGCTTGAAGGTCTTCATTACTGGATTTGACTCATTATGGTGTTCTGATTGAAAAGTGTATTTTTTTCAGGCGGAAAAATGTACCTACCTCTCTCTTCTCTCTCTCTCTTTTTTTACTAACTAGTGCTAATAAACATTTATCTATTCTCCAGTTTCAGCATCATAATCAGTGTTTGAATCTACGCTTTTTTATTTGGGAGTCTTAAGATTTTTCAGAATCCCTGTTGATATGCTGCTTTTATAGCCTATACCTAGATCTCCTTAGCATCTTTGTCATTGCATAAGCATAGCAAAGAACATTAATTTCATTGGTGGTTTCTATTTGGTTAAACTTTAAATGTTTTGTCTTAAAGTATATATCTCTGAAAATTAAGCAGGTATTCTTGAAGGTCATCTGAAATTTCGACACTTAGATATTTGGCTCCATGAGTTAGTCATACCAACTTCTCTAACTTCTACTTTTGAAAATGTTATATATGGTCTAGTCTGAGAGATTAGGAATTTCAGTTGACTTTTATTGCATGTGGCATACAATCTTCTGAGCGCAGTAGTTTTTCATTTTAATGCTACATCATAGTGGAATCTTTCTGAAGATATTTTAAGAGCTTGAATTAAGTTAAAGTTCAGGTGAGTACATTGCCACCAGTGTAAATAACTCAGCTGAGGTGTGAAATCAGATAAAGAAATATCTTCTCACCACTCAATTTCTACATGCTCAGGCTAATTATTTCTTGACTGTTCAATTTCTTTTAACATCAATTGTCAGACTCATCTCGATTTTAGGAAATGTTTATGTGTACTTTTTTTCAAGGACATCCTAGTTAGGATCTGGGAAATAAAGTAGTGCTTGTATTTTATATATGATGAAACTGAGATTCATGAGATTAAATAATTTTGCCCTAAACAGCATGGTCATTAAGTGGTAAAAAAGTTCTGTGCTCAGGGTCTGATTGATTCCCAAGTTGTATGTATGTCTGTGACAACTATAATATACTGCAGTTTTTTGGTATCAGTGGACTTGTCTCTTCTAGAATGTGTATAATTTGGCTTGTGATAGGAATAACTATTTCTGTGATTATCATTTTGTCTTATATCAAACAAAAGCATCACCATTCTTGCTTTTACTCCTGAGCTGTGTCTGTTGAAGCAGAGGAGTGTTTTGCTCCTCTGTCCTTCTTTAATGGATGGGGATTTAGGGATTTAGGTAGATAAGAACTCCATTCCAGTTCATTCCATTTTGGAAATTATTCCAAAATGAAGATACAAAAAAGTGAAAAGGTTTTCTTTTGGAGGTTGCAGCTGCCTTTTGCCCCATGAAGAAAACCACCGCCATGTAGTATGCTGTATTTATTAATAAGCAGAGGCAGCTATATTATCCTGTCTTTCTACCAAAGCTTACAGGCCACTCTTATAGGTATTTTTTATTAAAAAAATCAAAACTTCAGGCAACTCACATCCTCACTCCCTCTTTCTCTCTGCTTTAAAACAAAACAAAAATGTACAAACAATAAAAATTCATGGAGGGATAGATCATGTTTTGTGATGGACACTGAAAACTGTTTTTGTGCTCAAATTTCCACTTGTTGTTTATAAACAGCCATTCATTTTTAATGAGAAAATATTTATTCATGCATTGAACAGGTTTTTGTTGAACATCTCTTTTGACCTCATTACTCTGCTTGGTGCTAGAGAGAAAATGGTAAACAATCAGATACAATCCCAACCTTTATGGAACATGTAGTCTTTTGGTAGAACAAGATATTAATCAGATAAAATAACTGTCATTAGTGGTACATACAAAGAATGCAGGATTTTAACCTAGTCTGGTGGGCCAGAGAATCTTCCTAGAAGGAGATATTTAAACTAGAGATTAAGTAGGAATTAGTAAGCAAACATTGGGGGAAGAGTATTTGAGGAAGAGGACATATGTAAAGCTTTTGAGGCAGGAAAGAGCTTGTAAGGGGACTTCAGAGGCCAGTGTGGCTAAGCCCGGCAAATGGGAGAGTAACTCCTGGTGGTTGAAAGTAAGATTATAAAGGACTTTTGGGACACATAGATGGCTCAATTGGTTAAGCATCTGACTCTTGATTTCGGCCTAGGTCATGGTCTCACTGTTTGTGGGTTCGAGCCCTGCGTCGGGCTCTGTGGTGACAACATGGAGCCTGCTTGGGATTCTTTTTCTCCTTCTCTCTCTGCCCCTTCCTCCTCTCCATGCTGCATGCTCTCTTTCTCTCTCTCTTTTTCTCTAAGAATGGATCAATAAACTTAAAAAAAATAAATAAAGGACCTTTAAAGTGATTATTACTTTGGCACACTCTGAAAGGAAGTTCAGTTAGGAGTCTAATGCAGTCAGCTGGGGAAGAGATAATGGTAGCATGGGTTAGGATTTGGCAAAGAGATAAGAAGCAAATAGATTTGAGAATTATTTGGGATGTAGAATTGGAAGTTTTGATTGGTTGGATGTAGGCCTTACAGCTGTAGTGTAGTTTGTCTGGTCCTTTTAAAATAAACTCTTTCATGAAACACTAATTTTTGGCTGTAACGTGAGGTCCTATATTGATTTTGCTTTGCTTAGCCTTATTCTTTTTTGCAGCCCAACTACATAATCTCTTGATTAAATAGACATCTATGACCACCCTTCTTTTTTTCTTTAGAGCAACTTCTGTTCATTTTTATTAAGATGTTTTTCTAGAGGTATAATGCACCTGGTGGCTCTTTTCTTCCTTTCTCCTAAGAGTGAAATTTGAATCAGGTCCCCTTTGCACATTGTTTTTTTGCTGTTCCTAAACTAGATCTGTAAAAGTGAATTAATTGGCTTTAAGGGATAAGTTACTGGACTTTATAAGATTGTTTTGGTTTTGCTTTTTTGTTTTTAATTTCAGGTTCAATTGTAAGCACAATACCTTTGAAATGTTTTTAGTGAGCATAAGTTTCTAGTGTTGAAATATTTATATGTAGAATTTTCAATCCCTAGAACATCTTAAAAGTGGGTTTTTCTCTGTCTTATTAGGCTTTTATGGTGTTATAATTAAGAAGTTTTGTTGAACAAGAGATCTCAGATATTTTCAAAGATGCTGCAGGTTATCTAGGCTCTCTTTGTATATAACAATCTGACTTTTGATTTAGACCAGTAAATAGTACACTAATTTTTTTTATCCTTTAGAGGTGTTTTAACATTTAGAGGTGTGTGTATGTATGTATTTATTTTTTTAGATGTATTTATTTTTGGGAGAGTGTAAGTGGAGGAGGGGCAGAGGTGGGGGGTGGGGAGACAGAGGATCTGAAGTGGGTTCTGCACTGACAGCAGAGAGCCAGATGTGGGGCTTAAAGTCACAAACCGTGAGATCATGACCTGAGCCAAGGTCAGATGCTCAACCAACTGAGCCACCCAGGTGCCCCTGTATGTATTTTAATTAACACTCTTAAAGTTTTTAGGGTTTCTCTTTTATTCTTACATGTTTCAACATTTCACTATTGTGTTGTTCATAGGGTTTCTGAGGGACACTTTGTCTTCTTATGTAATTGGTTTTCTTATAATTTTTTCTTAAATTCCTTACTATAGTACAACTTAAAAAAGAAAACTTTTCAGATGAAAGGGAGGAACTCTATTATTTTAATGACAGTCATTGCGAATAGTGCAAAGATGAAAGTTCTTGAATTGTGCCTTGATTGTGTGTGATCTCAGAAATTTCTTAGAGATGATTACGCTTTAAAGCATTTACTACTTGTAGTTAGCATTCAACCAGAGTGAACATTTCTTTTTCATATGGATATATTTTTTTAAAAAATCAAAGCAATAGTTAATGTGTTTGAAAACCTTAGTAGTTGTTCTTTTGAATATATTACTGTGGCCTACATTTCATTTTATAATTCTCTTCCTGAAATTTTCTTAAGTGCTTGGTGATAAAGCCTAATTATAGTTTAAGAGAAACAAAAATGAGAGAACTCAAAACATAAAGGTTTTTTGTGTTTTCAGTATTATCTTCTGCAGTTTGTATCGTGACCCTTGATTACCAAGTAACAGAGTAACAGGGTGGCAGCCAAGTCTGTCACCCTGCCATGAGTACATCTTTGAAAACTGGGGTCCCAATAACTTACCTTGCCTTTTCTAAAAAAGGAGCTCATTGATAACCCATGATGTTCTACTGGGAGTTGGTAGCAACTTAGCATGTTTTAGAGCAACTCTGCATCTGAATGGTAGGTAACACGACTTCAGGAGAGAATGGTTTTATTTAATTACTCTTTTTATAAAGTGTTGCCTCAAATAATACATGAAAAAACCCTGTATCGTTAAGGAATAGTTTTTATGTGATTTCTCTTTTCAGAATTAGTTATGTTAGAACAGTTTTTAGGTTGACAGTTTTCAAACCCATAGAAAAATTGGGGGATAAACTTTGTATCTTTCACCTGTACTCACCAACTGTTAAAATCTTGCCACACCTGCATGTGTACACACACACACACACACACACACACACACACACACACACACTTTTATTTTACCACATTATCTGAAAGTAGGCTGCAGATATCATGACACTTCACCTTTAAATACTTCATCATATATCTCCCAAGAACAAGGATAGCCTGCTACATATTCATAGCTCCATTATATTTCCTAAAAACATCAACATTAATGTAGTAACATTATCTGACATGCGGTCCACATTCAAGTTTTCTCAGTTGTCCCCAAAATGTCCTTTGTAAGTATTTGTTTATTTTCCTCCAGGATCCAAAGTTCACATATTGTATTTGGTTGTTGTGTCTCTTTATTCTCCCCAAACCTAGGACAGTCCTGCTGCCTCCCTTTTCTTTCTTTTTTTTTTTTTTAATGTTTGTTTATTTTTGAGAGAGAGAGACAGAGACAGAACGCTAGTGGGACAGGGGCAGAGAGATAAGGAGACACAGAATCTGAAGTAGGTTCCAGGCTCTGAGCTGTCAGCACAGAGCTCGACTTGGGACTCGAAATTACTAACCACAAGTTCATGACCTGAACAACCACCTGAGCCAGCCAGGTGCCCCTCCATTTTCTTTTTGACATTGAAATCCTTGTAGAGTCTATGCCCATTGTCTGGAAGATCATTCACATTCCGGATTCATTTGTTTCTTAATAAGTAGATGCAGGTCAAACATTTCCAGGAAGAACACAAGTGATATTTTGTAATCTCCCATTGCATCATGTCAGGAGGTACATGTCAGGCCATCCTGATAATGACCACTTGGTGAGAGTGGTTACTGCCAGGTCCTTATAGGCACATTTTCCTCTTACTAATCTTCGGTGTGATACTTTGAGAACATATGAATATCTTGTTTCTCAGAACATTTCAGTGGTTTTAACATCCGTTAGTGACCCTTGCTTGAGTCAATTATTACATTGGAGGTTACAATGATAATTTTTCTTGTTTTGTTAATTCGATGTCATTCTTCTATCAAGATATTTCTTCTTTCTCCCTTTCTCTCCTTTTTCATGAAGGAGAAACGGATTTTTAAAGATTCATTGTGTTGTAATCCATTAGTGTCATTTTTCCTTTTGATGCTTCTCTATTGAAATGTAATATGCATACAGAAAAGTGCATATATCATAAGTTTACAGTTTATTGAATTATCTCAAAGTGACTACTCCTGTGTAATCACTGTTTAGTTCAAAAATGGGAAGTACACAATATATATTTTTTGTTTTTTAAATAATATATTTTATTTAACCCAAAATATCCAAAATATTTCTATAAGAAATCAATAAAAATTATTAGTAAGATATATTACTTTCTTTTTTTCATACTGCCTTTGAGATTCAGTGTGAATTTCATACTAACAGTAGCATCTCACTTCGGACCACCACATTTCAGTTGCTTGATAGCCACATAATGTGAATCGTTACTCTTTTTGCATAGTATAGCCTTAGCCTTAGGTTTGTCAGAGCTTTTTGAGCAACTCTTAGAATCTATAAAGACTGATCCAGGAGCGCCTGGGTGGCTCAGTCAGTTAAGTGTCCGACTTCAGCTCAGGTCATGATCTCACAGTTTGTGGGTTTGAGCCCCGTGTCAGGCGCTGTGCTGACAGGTCAGAGCCTGGAGCCTGCTTCTGATTCTGTGTCTCCCTCTCTCTGCCCCTCCCCTACTCGTGCTCCTGTTTCTCTCTCTCTCTCAAAAATAAATCAACATTTAAAAAAAAAAGTAAAAAAAAAAAAAGACTGATCCAAACTGTGTTATTGAGTTTTAAAACAGTATTACCTATTTTTTTTATTATTGAGGTAATAACTGGGATATAACTTTATAAATGCTGCAAGTGTACAACATTATAGTTCAACATCTGTAAACACCACAGAGTGATCACTGCCAAAAGGCTAGTTACCACCCATCACTATAAAACTGACCCCCTTTACCCATTTTGCTGTGCCCCAATCTATTTCCCCTCTGGGGATCATCAGTCTTAAAGTAGTATTGTATATTTTGATGAACTTAAAATACCATGTAGGAGAAGGGAGGGGAAAATTCTTTTCTACCCCTTAGGGTCTTCCAGCTGGAGTAAGAATTAAATTTATATGAGAACGATTAAAAGGAGAAAAAAACCCAAAGTTTTATTACATGCCCGCAGTGGCTCCGTAAGGAAATCGAGACCTAAAAAAGTGAGCACGGCAGGCAGTTTTCCCTCTCTCACACCACCTTTCCCTCGTTGTGGCAGTAGGATGGTGCTGCACACCCCACAGACCTGGGGATGTGGCCTGCTGGCCTGGCTGGTGCACCCTACACACTGGTCCAGTGCAGTAATCCAGAAGGCCACACAGCACAAAATCCAAAGCAGGGGAGGAGTGTGGGCTTGGCCGCTCAGACTTCAAAGCCAGAACCCTGGGTTCTACTCCAGGTTCGTGGTGGATTGTACCAATTATTGTGGCCACAGGTAGGGACTTGTAAGGTCAGTGTGGGACTCAACATGTCTAACATGCTCCAGTGGTAAAGGAAATTTTCAACTTTTAATGTATGTAGTGCCTCTTCCTAGACTGTCAAGGAAGCTATACTTTAACATTTGCTGATGTCAAAATGACTGAGAAAAATCTCAAATCATGGGCTCTATTTCTGCCTCAATCACACATTGTACATCTGCTTCATTAAAAAACAATAACCAAAAAGGAGCATTCCAAGCATAAAGGAAAAAAAAACAATCCCCTTGGATCCCATAAGATTAAAGTCACAGAGCCTTGCATGTATGAAAAACATAAGATAAAGTCTGTAGCTTTATGGAGTATCCTTCCTTATGATAAATATATATAACCCTTCATCAAATATTCCTTTCCTGGAAAATTCTCTTCTTAAGATTGTGTACCAGGCAGTTGTCCTAATTTGGGCTCTGCTCTTTTCTCATTTAACTTTAATTCTTATTTTTTTCATGTTTCAAGTTTTAATTTAAATTCTAGTTAGTTACCAGATAGTGTAATGCTGGTTTGAGGAGTGGAATTTAGTGATTCATCACTTACATACAACACCCAATGCTCATCATAAGTGCCCTTCTTATTACCCATCCCCCCATCTAGCCCATCCCCCACCCACCTCTCTCCGGCAACCCTCAGTTTGATCCTTCAAGTTAGGAGTCTCTTATGGTTTGCCTCCCTCTCTTTTTTTTTTGTTTTTTCCTTCCCCTATGTTCATCTGTTGTTTCTTAAATTCCACAGTATATATTTTGCATCTGATTTATATCACTGAGCATGGTTTTTGTCATATTTATCCATGTTTTGCATTTAGTCATTTTAATTGCTGTGTAGTATTCCAGTGCATGAATCTACCACAGTCTTTTTATCCATTCTGCTTTTGATGGATATCTGGTTGGTTTCAAGTTTTTGACTATTGTGAGTAAAGCTGCTATGAATGTTCCTGTGTATGTTGTTTGGGATCAGTAGTTGGGCATAGGATTACCTGTGGGAAAGGATTTTGGCAGCATTAACTTGTGATTTCTTTACCCAAGCAAGGCCAGGGGTGCTGCTTTCAGATGTCAGAATCCTCTCTGAGCCTCTATTAAGAACATAGTGTTGGATTTTACTTATATAAATGTTAACGTATTGTATTATTTACTGTCATGCAGTACTAGATCTGTAGGCCATTGCTACCAAGGCAACCCTTGCTCACACAATCCAGAAAGGGAATAATGCTTATTCTGTTTACTTGAAAAATACAAATTTCCATGTTTCTTTGAATATGGAAATGCATATCATCTCATACGTAAACGTAAATGGAGTATAACCACATACAAAATTCTCTTTTGGATTGTAGAATTTTATTAAGCAAGCATAACCTTTGTTATATCTGTGACCTCAGAGGATTTTATAAATTTTGTGCCTCATATAACTAAATGAAGAGATATTACTTATTTAAATATACATATGCATAGTCAGAACTCATTTAGTTATAAATTGTGGGGCTTGTAGTCTGTTGTTAATATAGGTATGCACAGCACCACTGGAGACTGCCTTTAAGAAAAACCATGTAACAGTGTTTCTGTGTAAGAGAACAGGGAAAGCCAAAGTAGCAAAGAAAAATAAACTTCTATCTGTACTTTTGTATATGCTCACTGATCTTTACATATATATTTTGTTCCAGTAGTGGCTACGGAGGAGGTAGTTACCGCAGAATCTGTGGATGGTGCAATTCAGCAAGTAGTTAGCTCGGGGGGCCAGCAAGTCATCACAATAGTTACAGATGGCATCCAGCTTGGAAACTTGCACTCCATCCCAACCAGTGGGATAGGTCAGCCCATCATTGTGACCATGCCAGATGGACAGCAAGGTTGGTAGTAGACATTTGCCTAAAGTTTGAGTTTATTCTCAAGGCTCGGGAAATTGTGATATGTTTTTCAAAGCATTTATTTTTGCCTTAAAGTATATTTTTGCAACCTTTTGCAGTAGACTTGATTGGTTAATTTTTTCTGCTTTTTAGGCTACTATTGAAATTAGCTTGCTTTCTCTGAGTATATAAGAGGTGGAAAGAGGAACTGGCTCCAAAGTATTCCCGTTGGAAAAAGAGCTTAAATAAATAGTTCAGAATATGCTTTGGACAATAATTTCTTATGTCATTTATTGCAATTCACATATCATACCATGTAAGAAAAGGCTCCTTACAAAGAAGTTGGACTTAGGACATGTAGTAGGAATGTGGTGGCCACTTTTAGCATCTTTGTTTGTAATTTCCCATTTTTTCCCCTTGGAAACCTCTGAGAGTAGTAAGATTCAACAAAAGCCCCGACTACATTTTCAGGGACGCTAAAAGGCTGAGAAAACCACAAATTCCATATTTTAAATGCTGCCAAAAACATCTAAGACCATTAGAGCCATGGAAACTCACAGAGGTGCATCAAGAAAAGAAAAGGGATTGAGCTCAGGCATTAGCATAAATATACACTCCCAGCAAGACAGGGCTCAGTCTGTGTAGGAGGTGCCATAAGCAGGGCTGAGGCAGAGGAGTGCATGAATGCTGAAGGAAGCAGAAAGAGAAGGTTCAGAAAATTCCTATCTGAGCAAGCATTGCCATGTACCCAGCATCCCCTCCCCAATACATACAAAAACATGTGTGCACACGCATAACCTTTTAGACAATGATTAGGATTGCACAGACTGTGCTCATTCATGGTCAGTGAAGGAATTAGGGAAGGGAAAGGCTGGAGCTAGAAGTTCTCCTAAACCAGGTTTGGTTTAGAGTGACAGAGGAAGTATAGCACTGTAGAGCCACCACGTCTCAGGAAAAAAGTTTGTCACTGTAACAGAAGAGGAAACCATTGACTTGTGAAGCCTGCAGAGATCTTTCCAATTCTGCAGAAATCTGTTGATGGCTCATCCAAGATACTTTCACAAAGCTTCACAGAACTAATTCTAATTATATAGAAATAAGAAAACTTTCACAGTATTTGCTTATATCGAGCAGATATAGTGTTTCTAAAACCTGACATTATAGAGACTAATCTCATCCCATGAACAAATGGAAGAAATGTCATGTTTTGGGATAGGAAGATTCACTGTCATAAAGCTCTCCATTCTTCCTGAGTTAATTTATAAATGTAGGGTGATATGGAAAAAAAAAAAAAAAAAGGACTATTTTAGTTTGCTCCGGCTGCCATACCAAATTACCACAGACTGAGCGACTCAGCAAAAGTTTATCTTCTCACAACGCTAGAGGTTTGAAGTCCAAGATCAAGGTTTGGCAAATTTGGTTTCTTCTGAGGCCTTTCTCCTTGGCTTGCAGATGGCCGCCTTCTCACTGTGTCCTCATGTGGTCAGCCCTCCTTCTGTGTGTTGTCTGTACCTTAATCTCTGCTTCTTAAAAGGACACCAGTCCTATTGGATTAAGGCCTACCCACATGACCTCATTTTACCTGATTTACCTCTTTGAAGGCCCAGTCTCCAAATACAGTCATATGGTGAGGTACTGGGGTTTAGGACTTAAGCATTTGAATTTTGAGGAGGACACAATTCATCCCATAACAGAGACTAACAGGTTTTTTTCCTGGAACTGGCCAGATAGATTCTGAAGTTTATATTAGTGGGAGGAGGAGGGAAGAAGAATAAGAAAACTTTGGGAAAGAAGAGCAATGAGAAGAGCTTACTAAATATTAAAATAAATTTTTAAAGCCCCCATAATTTAAAAATGTGTAACTGACATATGAATATATACGGACTATGCAGACAGTCCAATGAAGCAGATACAAGGCTCTCGATTCTTCTTGAGTTAATTTATAAGTGTAATGTGATATGAGTTAAAAGAAATAAAACACTTAAATCTCAATATCTCTAATGTTTTAAATTACAGTGTACTAAATTAATATTTTACTTTTTTTCATTTCTGTTTGCATTTGTAAATGACAGAATTTTTAATATTTTGACAAAAAACTTCAAAGACTCTAAAACAATTGTGATTTCCCCCATTGATTATCAAAATTGCGTGGTTCCAGCTCACAGTCATTTCTATGGTCCCACACTGCTTGCTATGCAAAGCAAGGACAGCTTCTCTCTCTCTCTCTGTGTATTTACATATGTATAAAAAATACTAAAAATTAGGGACAAAGTCCAACAACCTAAAAGAAAAACAGGCAAAGTTTATAAACAGACAATGTTCATAATGATGTGTCCACACATTGGAATATTATGCAGCTAAATAAAAGAAAGCTCTGTGTATACTGACGAAAGATAACCTAGATACATGGCATGAAAAAAGCAAAGGCAGAGCAATGTATCTATTATATGTGCATTTGAATGTATGGTACCTTTTGTATAAGAAAGAAAAATGAGAATGTATATTCATGTTTTTGTATAAATTAACACAACAATAATAAATCAATAAAAGTGATTATCTGTTAGGCTTATTAAACATTTTTTTGATTTTCAGCCATACAATGAATATGTTATCTGTAAAATTAAAAAAAAATAAGTAGGTGTGTTAAACAACAAGTTCATTAAAAATGCACCACAAAGGCAGATATGGATATCCTCATAGAAAGCAAATCAGTGCTTTGAAAATAGTATTTTGGAACATACTTATTTTAGAGGAGTTATGTCAACAATGTCACAGATAGTTTTATTTCTACTAAACCTATCTGAAAATGAATTAATGTATACATTTTTTTCATTTCAGTGTTAACAGTACCAGCAACCGACATTGCTGAAGAAACTGTTATAAGCGAAGAACCACCAGCTAAGAGACAATGTATCGAAATAATTGAAAACCGGGTGGAATCTGCAGAAATAGAAGTAAGGAGTCTTTTACCCGGTGTGTTTTGCTGCAGTCATCCAAAATAAACTCAATTTGCTTTTCTTTATTTTTAATTTCCTTTTGGTCTTTTATATTTATTACTGACAGTGTTGTCTTGATACAGAATGAAAGTACATAGTATTATTTTGTCTAGTTATTTGCTAATACATATAGCAAGCCCTCAATAAATAAATATTGAATGAATGAATGAATGAGTGAAGAATTTGTTTATAACAAAGTCTGTCATCTTGATAACATTGGAATGTCTTTGGTTCTTGCACTTCATCCTTTATTTTCTTTTATATTTACATACATCATTCTCACAAGTCACTAAAGGAAATGTCACTGTGTATTGATGAAAAACATTCTTTTCTTTCAAAAGTGAAATTCAAAGGCCTATTTGGGCTGGAGGATCCTTTTTAAGAAGGTTGATGTTTGTTGACTAGGTTATTTTAAATTTTTTTTTTTCAACGTTTTTTATTTATTTTTGGGACAGAGAGAGACAGAGCATGAACGGGGGAGGGGCAGAGAGAGAGGGAGACACAGAATCGGAAACAGGCTCCAGGCTCCGAGCCATCAGCCCAGAGCCTGACGCGGGGCTCGAACTCACGGACCGCGAGATCGTGACCTGGCTGAAGTCGGACGCTTAACCGACTGCGCCACCCAGGCGCCCCTTGACTAGGTTATTTTTAAAAAGCCATAGGTAACTGCTTATTTCACTGTTAAGTTCTTTAAAAAGGAATTTAAATTTGAGCTAGCTGTTGAAAGGATTCAGTCTTTCTCCTTCTAGTTTGGAAGTACAACCAAAAACCATAGATGCCTCCCGGGTTTTTTTCTTGCATGACTGTAAATAAAACTGTGTCCCTTGAATTTGATATTAACTCATATAAAGTGTAAGTAGAGTTATTCTGGAATAACTTTGAAAGATCAACTGCAGTGTAAAGAACATTGGACTTGAAATTAAATGCGTTAGATTTGAATTACACCTCTTGCCCCTATTAGCTTGGAGGCACATTATCTTACCTTTCTGAGTTTCAGTCTTATTTTCGCTCATATGAGAGTTTTGGGTAATGGTATCTGTATTTTGGACATTTTATCAGAATTGAAGAAGTCAGCATACTCATTATACTCATATTTGTAATATCTGGTATATGTAAGTAGTAAGTGTTGCCGAATATCTTAAATATTGTTGGTGAATAGGAATTCTGAAGGTTCTTATCCATAGAAAAGAGGATTATTTTATTTTGAAGGGGGCACTCAGGATTTTATTTATTTTTAATATTACTGTTTTAAAAATGTTTATTATTAAAAAATTTTTTTTTAATATTTATTTTTAGAGAGAGAGAGGGAGACAGAGTGTGAGCAGGGGAGAGGCAGAGAGAGGGAGAGAGAGAGAGAGAAAGAGGAACAGAATCTGAAGCAGACACTCAACTGACTGAGCCACCCATGTGCCCCAAAAATGTTTTTTTTATTTTGAGAGACTTAGAGAGAATGAGTTGGGAAGAGGCAGAAAGAGAGGGAGAGAGAGAATCCCAAGCAGGCTCTGAGCTGTCAGAGGAGAGTCTGATGCTGGGCTCAATTTCACAAACTGTGAGATCATGACCTGAGTCGAAATCAAGAGTTGGACACTCAACCGACTAAGCCACCCAGGCGTCCCTCAGGATTTTACTTTATTACTGTTTTTTAAAAGTAGTCTCCATATTCAATGTGGGCTTGAACTCACAACCCTGAGATCAGAGGTCACATACTGTACCAACTGAGCCAGCCAGGTGCCCTGAAAAGAGAATTTTTTAAAAAGTCACTAAAAGGCAACGTGATTCTGACTGAGGACAACTAGAATATTTCTTTGCTCCAGTGCATCTAAGTGTAATGCTGATACATCTTTAACCACAGTCACAAAGGACATATTATTGAGTTAAAAAGAATCTGATTCATACTTTAACCAGAATGTTTTGTAACAGTATGACTTTAATTATCGAGGGTAAATTGCTTTGTTTCTTCAAAATTTAAAATGATATTCAGTACATGGACGTTCTTACAAACAGTTTATTCCATTGAACAGTATTAGTATACTTATTTTGTAATCTTTTAAATATGTTTTTTTTGATGTTGACTATCATTTCTGGCACATAAGGTTAAAAAGTTTTGTCATGTACTTTGCTTTAACTAATAAAACATTTTTTAAATTCTTTGAATTTTATTGAACATAAACTTACTGAATTCAACAAATCATGTGTTTAAAACAGTGAATGTGCAGCCTGTGCCTTTATTCACCTAATAACCAATGAGAGTTGCTGTTTTCTTCAAGGTTCAGCCTGATTCCCCTCTTATGGTCTTTCAGAGACCAGGGAGAATAATTTCAAATAACAGGAAAGTATGAATTGAGGTATAGAAATTAACTGGAACCAAGGAGATAGAACTTCAGGGAGATGGAGTTTTAGCTTGGTATAAAGAAGTGGGTTTTTGTTGTTGTTGTTTGTTGTGTTTTGTTTTTAGTAATTAGAGCTGTCTGGTAATGGAAACCTCATTCTCCATCACCAGAAATGTTAATGCCAACATTGCATGATCTCTCTAGAGCTATTACAGAGAGACCTTGAAGTATGTGGTCAGTATAGGTGGTAGAGGTGGGCTGAGGATATAGAATGAAGAGTGGCCTCCATTGTTTTCATCAAACCAGGCACTCATTTCCTTATAATACCTGGAGTTGTTCTTTTGAACTTATTTTCTTAAATGACCAATGGAGTTGTCTTGGGGGCAGACTTTTATACTCTAAGTAACAGCTTAGCCTTTAACCGGAAAAGTTTCTCACAAGCAGTGGTTCTCATCTGGGACGTTTTTGACCCCAGAGGACACTTGGCAATGTCTGGAGACATTTAGGGTTGTCACAACTAGGTTGGCCACTGACATGTAGGGGGTAGAGGCAGGACATGTTGCTAAACATCCTACAATGCACAGGACAGCCTCCATAGTAAAGAATCATCTGGTTCAAAATTATCCATGCTGAGATTGAGGATCTCTGCTCTACAGCAATTAAAAATTATGGGCGCCTGCGTGGCTCAGCTGGTTAAGCATCTGACTTGGGCTCAGGTCATGATTTCATGGTTTGTGAGTTTGAGCCCGGTTTCGGGCTCCCTGCTGTCAGCATGGAGCCTGCTTTGGATTCTCTCTCTGCCCTCTCCTGTTCTTGCGTGCATACTCTCTTTCTCTCAAAATAAACAAACATTTAAAAAAATTAACTCATTATACAGAATCTAACATATTTGGGGTTTCTCTGTATGTTTGTGTCCACAACTACCAGAGTGACTGTTTATAAGTCAAGTGCTAAGAATTTACAATTTCCCAACTAACGTTGGAGAGGTTTATTAATAATCTCTACAAAATTAGCTTAAATTGTAGGAAATGTATTGTAAATGGTGAAGCTTTTATATTTGCATTATAGCAATAAAGGAAATGAAATAGGTTTGTTTTTTGAAAGGGAGGTCTGAATAAGACACCAAATTGCAATAATGTATATCATATCATCCCCTCCATACTACTGCATTAAAGGTATTTTTGGGGAGAGGTGTGATATTTGTGAATTTCTTCCATAAATAAACATTAGGCTATTCTGAGTTGAAATTAAAACTATTCTTTTGTAATGTGGGAGGGAGGAAATATAATTAGTGCATTAGAAATAACAGATCCTTCTATTATTTAGTTGTGTGAATTCAGGAAATACCTTTACCTTTTCATTGCTATGGAGGTTAGAGATGAATATGTTTATTAGCAAGTTTTTTTTTATTTTTAATGAAATATTTGTGTCTTGTAACCAGTGATAGACTGGGATCCTTAGTGTTCTTTTAAAATTTGATTTCTGTAAACTTTACACAGTGTTTTATTTGATGCAGTTTTTTCAATCTCTTTTCCTTTATTGATATTCTTTTGATCCACCACAGTTTAAGATTTCCTGCAGTCTCTCTTTTTGGTAAGTTTTTTCTCTAGGGCTGGGGTAGGCAAAGTTTTTTTTTCTGTGAAGGGCCTGATAGTGAATATTTTTGGCTTTATGGGCTTTATAGTCTGTGCTTCACCACTTATCTTTGCCATCGTAGTGGGAAAGCAGCCACGGACACTTTGGAAATGAATAGATATTTCAGTAAAACTTTGTTTATAAAAACAGGCTCATATGTGGCTCATGGCACTTGGAAAATTGATGTTTATACACAAGGAAACAGGCAGCTCACACACCCTGCCCAGTTTCTTTCTTTTTAAGCAAATATTTAATGGTTAAGAATATGGGTATATTTTATCATTTTCTGATTGTGTTATCTTGATCAAGTTGTTTAACCTTATAAGGCTTGATTTCCCCATCAGTAACTAGGTGGAAAATAACAGCGGAAAATAACAGCACCTACGTTATCAGATGGTTACAAAGTATAATGAGAATGCATGTAAAAGACTAGGACGATGATGGGCATGTGATAAATGCTCAGTAAATGTTAGCTGCTATTAAAATTATCTTCTAAAATACATATAGAAGTAGAAGATAAATGAGTAGAATGATTTTTTTTGCTCTATAATAGCTAAGGTAAAATAAATTTGAATATTAGAAAATTAAAAATAAAATGGTTATGAGATCATTGCTACCAGCTGAAGCAGAATTCAAGAACTTTGTTTGAAAATAAAAAAGCAAACTCAAGTCTTTGCCCTATTAATCCATTGCCTGGGTTTGGAGTTGTAGTGTAAGAGAAATAGCTTCTCTATTGCAACCAAACTGTGACTATTATCCGAATTTACTTTTTTGGAATTCTTCCATATTATACTGTTAAAGGAAAAATACTTGAGTATTACATATTAATAGACTAAGGTATATTTATTTACACATGTCAAAGTCCTTTTTATTGTGCTTTTATTGCAAAAGGTCAAAGCCATAGCCTTGGCATTTCTATTTATTCAAATTTTTTTTTGTAATGTTTATTTTTGACAGAGAGAGACAGAGCATGAGTGGGGGAGGGGCAGAGAGAGAGGGAGACACAGAATTCAAAGCAGGCTCCAGGCTTTGAGCTGTCAGCACAGAGCCCGACGTGAGGCTTGAACTCACAGACTGTGAGATCATGACCTGAGCTGAAGTCGGACACTCAACCGACTGAGCCACCCAGGCACCTGGCATTTCTATTTATTTTTAAAGAGTTTTTTAAATGTTTATTATTTTTGAGATTGAGAGAGAGAGAGAGAGAGAGAGAGAGAGAGAGAGATGGAGAGATGGAGTGTGAGCAAGGGAGGGGCAGAGAGAGAGAGGGAGACACAGAATCTGAAGCAGACTCCGGGCTCTGAGCTGTCAGCACAGAGCCTGATGCAGGGCTCAAACTCAAACCGCAATATTATGACCTGAGCTGAAGTCAGACGCTCAACTGACTGAGCCACCCAGGTGCCCCTTGGCATTTCTATTTAAATATAAATCTCGAATGTCAGTGTGATGCATTGTTCATGTGTGAAACAACCAAATTACTGTTTACATTAAGGAAGTGTCTTGCATATAATATATGTTCAATAAACATTTAACAAATAAATTTGGAAACAAAGGATCTCTTTGAGTAAAGTAAGAAGTGATATTTTCCACTTTTTAAGAGATTTTTATTTGCTTTGAAAAGTGAGATGGCAAAAAGTTTTCCTAAATACCTACACTCCTGAGAACTAAAAAATGGAAACACTTAAAAAAAACTTTAATAATGTTAACTGCTTTCAGTCTTGAGGATTAAGTGTAGCGCAATGACCTTTACCTTTCAGACTTTACAGATATAGTTAAGAAATGCAGTGTAAATGAATCTTTTATTTGGCCTAGTAGACAGAAGGGAGCTGTCTTTTCATTTATATTAAGGTACATTTTACTAATTGAATAAAAACAAACTGTACTTACTGTTAGACTACCTCGCTTAATTTGCTTTCATCTTCCGAAGTAATTGTGAATCCCTTGCTGTTTCTAAATGTTAATGAATAGCTAGTATTAGAAGATACCTTAGAGTTAGAGAATCTGTCCCAATATTTCCTACCAATAATTCAAAACTTTGGTTACCAAAGGATTTTATTTCTTAACACATGTCAAAAATTTTTTTTAAATTTTAATGTTTATTTATTTTTGAGAGAGACAGAGCATGAGCAGGGGAGGGGCAGAGAGAGAGAGACAGAGACACAGAATCCAAAGTAGGCTTCAGGCTCTGAGCTGTCAGCACAGAGCCTGATGTGGGGTTCAAACTCACAAGCTGGGAGATCATGACCTGAGCTGAAGTCGGACACTTAACTGACTGAGCCACCCAGGTACCCTAACACATGTAAAATTTTAAAACACTTATGCACGACCATGAGTGCTCCTGCCAGTGGTGGGGGTCTAGTTCCTGGAGAAGCAGCACCCCTCTCCCACCTTTTTCATTGGCGTGCTCAAAGTTCTTCATAGTTCACTGCCAAGGTAGTGGTGTTGATTTCTTGCCCGAGGCTTGACTCTTGGGTGTCCTTTCTGACTTGTTCCTACTCTGCCATTTTGCCTGGAGGAAGGGTAAGAAAAGGGTAAGAAAAAGGTAGCAGGGAAGGGGGTGGGCATTTGTTAAATGGAGATGAAGGGTGCATGTGTTTCTTGTACGTTTTGTGTAAATGGAAGCCTACTTGTATAATCTATCATTCCTACATTTGGTGGACCCAGGGGAAAAAATACATGTTGGACTTCATTCCCAGTATGAGGAAGGGAATGGGATCAAAGGAAGGAGTATTAAATATGCTCCTCCTTGGAGACCATGTATGACTAGTGAAGGGGAGGGAATCTTTTGGTGTTCACAATGGACAGGAGTCAAAGGGGCAGTGGAAGAGACCCTCATACTGCCCTCTCCCCCAGTAGGTTGCTGACCCTCACCTCCGGTTCCCTCTGGTCAAGTGTCTTGTCCAGTATGAACCTGGCATTTCTTAGATTAATAATAGTCCTACCCTCGGCCTTCATCCCACTGAGAGGTCCTACCCTCTGTGATGAGGTTGTGTATGGGCCTGTGCAGGTTGAGCTTTTGTCCATGCGCATACTAGAGGCATGAGAAAGGAGTCTTTGAAATGCTTTCCCTTAGGCAACTGAATAGGGGCAGAGTGAGGAGGAGAAAGAATATCATTTTCATTGGGCTAGATTTGTGTTTAGCATTTAGAATTGAATGCATGTATTTTATATTTGGACAATTTAATGAATCACCATAGAGAAGTTAGTATTTTATTGGTTTGTAAAAATGGTATAATTTAGGAAAAACTAATCTAGACCAGCACCCCTTGATTTTAGAGATGAGGAGTCTTGCTTGTTACCATAGAGGAAGATAGTTTCAAAAGCAGTAACATTAGAATCTTGTAAACTCAACTGTGTTACGAGGGAAAAGCTATGTCCTCTCTGAATACCATTTTGCTCATCTGTAAAATGGGCATAATCTTTATCCTAGAGGCTTGTTATTGGAAATCGCCTTGTTTAGTCACATAATAGGTGCTCAGTAAATATTAACTGTTATAGTTTATTGTACCTTTACATAGAAACATCACAGAGGTGTGAAGAGGTATATTTCTGTCTTAAAGCTTCATTAGTTTTTGTAGTATATATAAAAGTACAGGTACACGGTCTGGGTTCATTATGTGAATCTTATTTTTAAGCGGAGTAATTTCTTGAGGTCAGAAACTAATCTGTATCAGCGTGGAGCACAGGATTAGGGGCTTTAATTACTAATGAATTGACTGAAAAGGCAAGATGCCTAGGAAATGTCAATAGGTGGTGACTACATCTAGCTACTACAGATTTTTCTATTTGAAGGATGCATGCTTGTATATGTTCCTAATGTATTTGTGCAAAAATTGAAAAAACAAACACCTTTTTTTTTAATTAGGAGAGAGAAGCTCTTCAGAAACAGCTGGATGAAGCAAATCGGGAAGCACAAAAATATCGACAGCAGCTTCTAAAGAAAGAACAGGAAGCAGAGGCCTACAGACAAAAATTAGAAGCTATGACTCGCCTTCAGACTAATAAAGAAGCTGTTTAATTGAAATGAACATGTAGTTTGGATTTACTTTTGGTTAAGAAAGAACCCAGTCTTGAACTGTACATAAAAGGTGCAGTCGCAGGAAGCGAGGAGAACAGAAGAGACTACGGATTGATGACTGGACTTAAGCCACGAGCTTTGAATTCTTGTAACATAAAACTTTAGAAGTTGTGAGATGTATTTAAAACTGAATTCTGTAAATAGTTTTTGTTTTTTTACAGTTCCAAATGAGTTATAAAGATTGTTGAAGAGATCCAAAAACACAATAAGCCACTGTTTTTGTGAATTCTTTTTGATTTTAGTATGAACCTTAATTTCTCAGAAACAGAACAGTTTTAAGGGTGATCATTGTTGATTAGACCAAATGTTATGTAATAATTATGTGGTGGACTGATGCTGGAATTACTCCTGTAGGTATAAACTTCTATCTGAAGAGAAGATTTCTCCCAGGAAATCTTTGTACAGCTTTAAGTTGTCTCAGATTCTCTGAAAACATTTTTTAGAAAGCAAATTTTTATATTTGTTCAATTTCAGCTATACCCAAGTAGATTTACATGTATATGAAGCAAATATTTTTTAAACTTTCTGTTTGTACATATTCTGCATGTTTTATAATTTCAAAATGCATCACTTGCGTATTTTTCCCATAAAGATGATGAAAGTTACTAGGAGAAAAAAAAATCCTTTTATTTAGTAGGTCATTGAGAGTGAGTAAGCTAGCAGCTGGTTTTATTGGAATGACAATGTTCTTAGAAGGAGCAGCTTACAAGAAAACTTGAATTTGCAAACTGCAAAATCTATGCTTTTTTGAAAATTTCATAGTGGGGACGTGAAACTGTATTCTGTGCCTTCCATCATGATTTCCACATGAAAGCACTTTAAGGCACTGGATTTTAAGATAATGTTTTTGGGATACTCAAAGCATATGGGTTTCTGAAGTATTTCATGGACTCATTTCTCCCCAGGAAATTATTCTTATGGAAAAAAAAATTGCTTTGTATGTAGAATAAGAACTTTTTGTACTAGTGATGCTATAGATATGTCTAACATAACTTTTACTTTTCCCTGTGAAAGCCGTATGTCTGTGCTGTGACTTGCTCTCATCACAATATTGTTGAATTCCACAGTGTATGGACATTAAACTCTGACATACTGTTCATTCTTTTTTTGTAAAACATAACTTCAAGCTCTTTTTTTCTTGCTTTATTTTTTAATGTTTTATTGCTTTATGAAAATGTTTAACCCTAATACCCTCCTAGATTACCTATCTGTATAAAGAAGCAATTACCCTTAAAACTGTACTCTGGCCTACTTTTCTATTTTACAATTAAATATCTTTTCCACATATGTTTAGTGTAGACTGATATTTTAACCCCACATTAAAAATTTTGTTCTGTATCTTATAGCTATATTCCACCAGAATGAAAATATTATATATTCTTCACACTGTGTCTTATAAATCCTGGAGGTAATTTCTTGGGAATTTGTTAGTTCTCTCACTGGAGTTATTATAGTTATTAAGGTAATAAAAGGATCTGTGAACTATCGGCCTGATAGTTGCTGTTTGGAAACTTAGAAAGGTTTGAGAACTCCAAATAGAAGAGAAAAAACCTTTTCAGTTTTCCACTAAATTTAACATATGTTTTAAATGATCTACACCTATAGATTTAACAAATGCTCGGCCATATTTTCAATAGCATGAAGCTACTTTTTCTATGTTTTTTTTTTTTTTTTAATGACTTTAATGCATTTATGGCTTTGTTAAGCAGGGTGCCTTTGACATATGCAATATTGGAGTGGAGAAGGACCACTATGTACACCCCAGGGTGCAAACCACTGTAGACTTTGCTTCCAGACCAGATTGGCCCCAAAGAGCCTTGAGACAGTGTTGGAAATCAACTCCTGAAAGCTAATTTAATATGTTTTTTGACTTCTAGTCTCCTGTTGTGCTAGAGACTTGACCTGGGACAAGAAGGAATTTTGATTTATAATAACATTTGACATAGATGGGGGAAAACAATTGGTACTTAAAAGGAGTAAGTCTATGATAGTATCAGGTTAATACTCAGATGTCTTTGGGAGAAGTTCACTTTTTTCAGAGTGTTCCATTGACCTTGTATAATTCCTCAGTCATCTATATCTGATTCAGTGTGCTGTGAAATCAATAGTTAGGCAAGAATGTGTAACAAATTAAAAAAAAATTTTTTTTTCTTTTTAGCTTGTTTTCAGTTGAGCTGAAAAAGCTTTGCATTCTCATTCTGTGTTTTGAGCAGAGGATTAAAGGAACTGACAGAATAAAATAATATAAAAGTTTTCAGGAATCCATACTTAATGTGTTTCCACTACCTAATGATGGATTTGCAGTTAAAGGTCATTTGGTTACCATATCAATGTGTGAACAAACACCTTTTAGAGCAGCCTTACTCCAGGGTTCTGTGAGAGAATCAAGCCCTAGTGCCCTAAGTATTGGGCCTAATGAATTAATATCTTTTAATGAATTAGTTTCTTCCTTGTGCATCTAGAATAGTACTGGCTATGTACTATCTAGACACTGAGCTCATTTGATGTCTTAATTGCTTCATTACTTGGTTCAGATTTAATACTTCCCTGTGTCCAGTCACTGGAATTTGAGGATTACAAATCTAAGTTGGGTCTGTGATGCTTTAAGAAAGCATCCTCTGGCAAGTAGTATCTGCGGGGACCGTGCTTCTCAACTAACTTTCATTTATTGTTACCTATTTTATTTATATCCTAATCGCTTCTGTAAGGGCTTGTGATGTCATTTGTTTTAATTTGCTTTAGAAAAAGTTTTCTTACGTCAATCTTTCATGCCATGAATGGCAGAGTAGTACTCCGTTCTTTTACTTTGACGCTGGATTGCTCTATTTCTTTGTGGTGCTGGAGGGCTGGGAGTTGGGGAGTTTTCTCCTGTGACATTCAAAAGAACAAAGTTAAATGGAAGAGGGAATAAATGTGAAATCCCATGCCATTTTTGTTTATGACCAAAAGATATGTGTATAAATATTTTTATCCAAAGCATATTGCTAATGAAAATCTATGCCAGCATATTTTTCTTCAACATGATTGTTTATGATGTTATTTATTGAACATTAGAAGAAACCATTGCCTATAACAGGAATTGGTGAGTTGATAGACCTATTCATGGATGCTTTGTGCTAATATGACTGATCTTTTTTTTCTGTTTACTCTATACATAGCGTCTTCCTGATAAAATCTATAGTTTTCTTTGTGCTTTAATACCTGAAAGACCTTGAGGACTAACTCAAAATATACCAAGAAGAAAAACCTTTTCAGATAAAATCACAAAACAATTGAAGGAACCTTTGTGGATGAGCTCCATATGGAACCCATATGGGTGGGTTCCCAAGGCATTAGCACTCAGGCTTATATAGCAAATAGAAAAAAAACCTTTTCTATTCACCTAGCTTCTATTGAGTAAATAACTCCTCCAGCATGTCAGATCAACTTAGGAATGAACTAACAGATTTGTTATTTCATTAAGTAATATTTACTGTACTTGGACTTCATTATAGATAGCTAGTTTGTTGTAGTTGTGAATGATGTTTGCTATTTGCTTTCTCTGTGTTAGGTGAGAACATCTCAGTGCACATGGATTCAGTTTGACGTAAGCTCCCTGAATTCATTCTTAGATTACTCTGTGGAACCCATGATGGAAAATGCAGTATTATCACTGGAAATATGCTTCTGGTTCCAAATCAAAATTGCGATATCAATACTTTTGTGACTTGTTAAAACTATTTTCCAAGGGTAGAGATATACAGATAAGTGGTCTTAATAGTTTTTGATCATTTTGATACCCTGAGCACCTTCAAAAATATTTCAGTTTAAGAATAATCAAATATGAATGAATATAGTTTGGGTATAAATCATTGAGGACTCTTCACTTTTAGATAAAGGCTATAACTTCCAAAAAACTACAATTTGCTTCCTGGAAAAATTTTGACGTCTCTGTGATTCTGTCCATTATGCTTTATTAATTGTTTATGTAGTTTTTTCATTTGAATAGCTTAGATCTCATGTGCACAGTTGATATGTAATATGTTTTCTAGATTACTTAAATATCTTTGATCTTTTCTGTAAGAAAATTATTTTCTTATATATTTTTTGTGTGTCAGGTAAAAGTAAAGCATTTATTTTTGTATTACCATTTTTTCATAATTACTCCTGATTTGCCATTAAGAAAGCTTAGGGGCGCCTGGATGGCTCAGTTGGTTAAGCATCTGACTCTCGCTTTTGGCTCAGGTCATGATCTCACGGTTCGTGAGATGGAGCCCCAAGTCGGGCTCTGTGCTGACCATGTGGATCCTGCTTGAGATCTCTCTCTCTCTCTCTCTCTCTCTCTCTCTCTCTGCCTCTCCCCTGCTCATGTATGTGCTCTCTCTCTCAAAAGAAATAAACATTTTTTAAAAAGCTCATACTTAGTGAACCTAGTCTCTTTTTTAAAAAAATTGTTGGTTTGCCAAAGTACTGACTACTTACAAACATTTCTGCTCAGTATCAGAGACTTTTGACATCAAACCCTGAAGCATATTGTTAAGTGTGTTTACTATCTTTGTTAGGTATAATTCAATACTCATTAGTTCTGTTGTTGGTTTAATGAAAACTAAAAAACATGGAGAAGGGCACAAAACAACAATATAGCAAACATTCATGTACCTACTACCCAAGTTTAATAAATCTTAAGTTTATCTTGTTTGTTTCAAATCTTTTTAGAGACAGAATGTTCTAGATGTAGTTGAAGTCAGTTTGTTTCCCTTCCTCATCCCATTCTCCACCCCCACCAAAAGGCAGCCACTTCCTTGAGGTTGAGATGTTTCAGTCTACCCACATTTTCTTGCTTTTACTACACACTGGATTTTGTAAATACTTGGTAGAGTTTTGTGTGGTTTTTAAACTTTAGTAAAGCTGTCATTCTATACATATGTCATTCTGCATTTCGATTTTTTCAATTCATCAGAATTTTATTTCATTTTTTTTATTTAAAAATTTTTTTTTAACATTTATTTATTTTTGAGACAGAGAGAGCATGAACAGGGGAAGGTCGGAGAAAGAGGGAGACACAGAATCCGAAACAGGCTCCAGGCTCCAAGCTGTCAGCACAGAGCCCGATGCGGGGCTCGAACCCATAGACTGCGAGATCATGACCTGAGCTGAAGTCGGACGCTTAACCGACTGAGCCATCCAGGCGCCCCTTCATTTTATTTTTTAAAGTTTAATTTTGAGAGAGACATAGCATGAGCAGGGGAGGGGCAGCGAGAAAGGGAGAGAAAGAATCCCAAGCAGGCTCCACCCTGTCAGTACAGAGCCCAATGCGGGGCTCAAACTCACAAAACCATGACATCATGACCTGAGCCAAAACCAAGAGCCAGACGCTTAACTGACTGAGCCACCCAGGTGCTACAATTCATCAGAATTTTAGACATTTATTCATATTGATACTTGAATACTTTTTCATTTTGACTATTATATAAAATTAAGTAAAAATACACCATAATTGATTTATTTTTTGTTCTATGTATAGATATGTCACTTCCAACTTTTTGCCATTACAGATAGTACTCTGTGAACTATGCGCTAACATGTGCTAAGTTTCCCCAGAAGGTGGAATTGTTAGTCTAGGGTGGTCAATTTTACCAATATTGT
Source organism: Panthera onca (assembly GCF_046562875.1). Taxonomy (NCBI): domain Eukaryota; kingdom Metazoa; phylum Chordata; class Mammalia; order Carnivora; family Felidae; genus Panthera; species Panthera onca. The sequence continues at coordinate 53,616,820 of NC_138344.1, forward strand.
CAAATTCCTTTCTAAGGTGGCTGTGAATAGTGAAAAGTGATGAGAATTCTCATTTTCCCACATCTCACCAACACATGATACTGTCACACTTTAATATTTTTACCAACCCTCATTGGTATAAAATTGTTCTCAATATTTGCAGTTTCCTATTATGAGTGAGGCTGAACATTTTCATCCTGTTCTTTCTTGTTCATTAGTGTTTATTCTTCTTTGAATTGCCAGGTCATGGCTGAATTTTTAATTGGGTAGTTTTTCAAATTGCTTTGTTGTAGCTTAATATTTTTCTGGAAACTGATCCTTTGTTGGTTGTATGAGTTGCAAATATCTTCTCCCAGTGTCTGATTTTTTTTTTTTAAGTTTATCTTGAGAGAGAGCAAAGCACACATGTGCAAGAAGGTGAGAAGTAGAGAGAGAAGGACAGAGAGAATCCCAAGCAGACTCCACGTTGTTAGTGCAGAGCCTGAGGCAGGATTGGAACCATGAGATCATGACCTGAGCCCAAATCAAGAGTGGATGCTTAAACGACTGTGCCCCCCAGATGTCCCTAGTGTCCAATTGTTTAAAAAATTTGCTTATATTGTCTCAATTAGTACATATTTACTATATGCGATTCTCAATGCCACCAGGCTGAGGGAGATGCCCAAGTTTCATATGAGTCTAACACTCAAGTGTATAATTAAAGGTGGGATGAAATTTTAATTTATAATTTGATCCTTCTCATTTTAGTTCAACATGATTTCCTTTTTATAATGTATGCAGTAAGGAACAGATTTGGTTTTTACTTGTATCATTTTTAAGAGATGTAATATATTACCTAAGATAATTTTTTTTCAATTCTTGCTCTAACTTTTGATATATTTATTTATATTTGTATATTTTATAAAAGTCTATTTCAAGTTATATTTGAAAGGACAATGAGTGTTTGGATTATTGCACATCATGTTTAATAAAGTTTTGGGGAGCATTTAACAGTCTCCAAAAATTAGAATTTCACTAGCCTCCTGCTCCTCGAGGTCTGGTGTCTTAAGAGTTGCAGATAACATGGGGTGCCTGGGTGGCTTAAGCATCCAACTTCGGCCAGGTCATGATTTCATGGTTCATGAGTTTGGACTCTGTGCATCGGGCTCTGTGCTAACAGCTCAGAGCCTGGAACCTGCTTCAGATTCTGTGTCTCCCTCTCTCCCTCCCCTACTCATGCTCTGTCTCTCTCTCTCAAATTAATGTTATTTAATGAATAAACATTAAAAAGATTAAAAGAGAATCTCAGATAACAACATTGAGAGAGACATCTTGCTGTGATGGAAAGAACATGAGTATTGGACAGATAGTGCTGTGTTCGAATTTTGACTCCTTCAGTTATTATTGTGTGTAATTTTAGCAAAACATTTTAATTACCTTGAGACTCAATCTCTCAAAGATGAGCTAGAAGATGGCTTTCATAAGGTTGTTATGAAGACTGAATCAAATAGTATGCATAAAAGCCACAAGGCATAATGGTTAGTACTTAGTAAGCATTTGTTAATTATATTTTGAGGAAATACGTAGAAGGGGCAGAACTCTATTGAAAGTATGTAAAGGGCACTCGTTCTAGCCCTACACTCTCCCTTTGGACAAACAGGTATGATTTTCTGCTCTCCTAGGGCAGTATTCTATCCACTCTATCCTTATGCTACTTTCCCAAGTGAGCTCTTAAGCCTGATTGATTACTCTTGGCACAGCTGGCTCCTCCCTGAACGAAGATGGACTTGCTTTTCCTCCCCACCATGTAACCTCTTATAGACTGACCCTGGCTCACATCTGTACCCAGTGCATATTTTGGGGGCAAAATACCATTGCTATGGGCACAAAAATCTTTCAATATGTGGTGGAAAATGAAATAAATTCCTCAGTTCTAAGCAACTCTTGAATGACATAGCTCCCCTCTCTCAAGTCCTAATAAATCCTTCTGTTTCCACTAAATCTTGTTTCATTGGTAACAATAGCCCAAACTTCATTTCCAGTTCACATATTCCCCATTAATCAGGCAAGCATAATATATCTTTGGGAGTTTCTCAGTGAAGTTGGAGTTCCAGGCTCTTATTTCTGTTATTGCCTGGCTTTAAGGAACACCCCACTAATTTCTTAATTCAGTTATAAGCAGGAAGGATAGACCAGACGTGGAAGACTTTACATCTCATTTTTTTTCCTAAGCATTCAAAACAGCTAATTTCATAAAAATAAAGAATTGTTGCTAGAACTTTTATTTAATCTGTTCACATCTCCAAAAACAGAGGGAACAGAGCTCATTATCCCCATGTGTGGAGAGATGGGGAAACTGATACAATCTTTTTGGAGGGTATTTTGTAAATGGATCAAAACTCTTTCACCCAGAAGTTCTACTTTGAGGAATATATTTTAGGGAAATATCTAAGGTGGCAGAATTAGCCTATCTCATTCTTACTAACAACAAAACACGACAAAAAACTTACTTGTCCAAATGCAGGATTGGTTGAAGGTTGCAGTATATGCAATAATTGCAATATATAGAATACTCTGCAACCATTAACATGTTAAACAGATTCTTCTTCTGGAGTACAGTATAATTAAATTTTTAAAAAGTTTATGCACATGTGTATGTACATGTCTACAGGTGAGGTGTGTGTGATGTGTCTATAGAGAGGAAATCATGGCGGTGGGGGGGGGGGGTTGTTACACAGTAAGTATGAGTGTGGTAGGTGAGGTAAGGTGGGGAGAGAAAGTAGGCATATGAAGAGAGATGAATGGGGAATAAAATATGAGCGCTCCAAATAGAAAAATATTTGGAAGGCTACATGACATTAAGAAATCATAAGGAAGAGGGGCACCTGGGTGGCTCAGTTGATGGAGCATCTGATTCTTGATTTTTGGCTAGGTCATGATCCCGGGGTCATGGGACCAAGCCCTGTGTCGGGCTCCACACTGAGCATGGAGCCTGCTTAGGATTATCTCTTTCTCTCTCTGCTCCTCTCCCCCGCTCATGTGCACGCTTTCTCTAAAAACGGACAGGGAAGGAAGGGAAGAAAAGGGGAGAGGGGGAGAGGAAGGACAGGAGTCGGCTAGGTATCTGACCTTTACTTTCGCTCAGGTCATGATCTCACAGTTCATGAATTTGAGCCCCGTGTCGGGCTCTGTGCTGACAGCTCAGAGCCTGGAGCCTGCTTTGGATTCTTTGTCTCTCTCTCTGCCCTCCCTTGCTCATGCTCTTTCTCTCTCTCAAAAATAAATAAGATATTAAAAAAAAATAAGGAAGAGAAAATACATTTATGGTCCTGTACCATATTTATTGGAAAAAAAAAAAACAAAACATCCACGTAAAGTGGACCCATGTAGTTCAAACTCAAGCTGTTCAAGGGTCAAGGGTAGAAGATGAGTAAGTTCTGGGGATCTAGTGTACAGGTGATCGCAGTTAACATACTGGATTGTATACTTGTAAGCTGCTATGAGAGGACAGCGTTCATGTTCTCATATAACAACAAAACGTAACAGTGTGAGGTGACGGATGGGTTTATTAGCCTTGCTGTCGTAATCATTTCACAATATGTACATGTATCAAATCATCACATTGCACACCTTAAACTTACACAATGTTATATGTCAGTTATATTTATGAAGCTGGGAAAAAAAGAGGTGATAGGAATTGAAATAATAATAAACGTGCCTCTATTTCGTACCAAAACCGGTGACAGTACTAACAATTACACAGGACTTGCCTGTGCCAGGTAAGCCCTTTCCAGATATCAGTCATGTCTAACATGACTTCCCCTTATTCAGGCCTCCAAACATGCAACCCAGGAAATTGCTGTATGCAAGAATTGCTCTAATTTCTTTTTCCGCAACATCACACTCAAACTAAATCTTTGCATTTTTTCTATCATCATTTTGAAAGATATGTACAAAAATCAAACTACAAGAATGCTCACTGCTGCATAACTTATAGCAGTAAAATACTTGGAACCACCTAAATGCTCAAAATAGGGATTGGCTAAATAGATTTTGGCTATTAAAAAAGATGTTGCTGAAGAATATCATTGATAGCAAAAGATATTCTATATAAATATGTATTTGAGTAAATAGGTTTACAAAACATGACACATTTGGTATATCCAGTCTGGTACGCTAACTTATGGGTATAAAACAGTAATCACTTTTTTTTTTTTCAAAATCATATACATACATGGATAGTTTGACACCCAGGTTAAAAAATAGATTCCCAAACTTCCAGAAGAAATATCCCTGCCCACCTCAACTATATACTTCTCTCTGAGTTTTCTGACTTTGTGATGACCATTTCCTTGCTTTTTCTATATATTTTTAGCACATGTATGTCACCTCTAAGTAATAGTTTTATTTATTTCTGAATTTTATTTAAGTGGAACCATTCTTTAGTAATTTGCTGACTTGACTCAGCATCATGTTGGAGATTTATCCGTGTTGTTGCTTACGCCTCTGACTCAATTTCATTGCTGTGTGGTATTGCTCTCTGTATGATACCTGCAATGTGTCCATTCTAAGATTTTAGGTTATTTCCAGCATTTGGCTATTACAAACATGCTACGATGAACAATTCTTGTGCCTATTACTGCACATATAAATTTTAATGCCCGCATTCAAATGGTTTACATCCCCATCTGTAACCACACCCCCAACCTCTATCCCCACCCCACCCCAAATCCAGTCTTTCACCTGACTTTCTTCTCTCCACTCCCTGCAAGTACACATGTTTTTGGAAAAGAGTATGCTCTAGTTTCATATTCCATAAATCTGTGCTGGTTATCACTTACCTCCTGCTGGCTGCGAAGTGCTGACCTCAGCTAACCTGCTATCTGCTGCTTTAGATGACATTCTGGGGCCAGGTTTTTCTTCTTATAGGCGGTTCTCCTCTCTTGCTCTCTATAGCCCTTCTCCGTTTCCCACCACACAGCTAAACCCAAGCTGTACCTTGTACAACAATATTTTTCTGGAGGCTTGGGGTTTTGGAAGAGAAGCATTATGTAGGGAGACAGGGAGACAGAGCAGGGTGGGGGTCGGGTGGGGTGGTGGAGTAGGGGGGCAGGGAGACAGAGAGAGAAATGGAGAGACAAGGGATACAGAGACAGACACACACACACACACAGAAAACTTCTCATTGCTACCAGATGTGGCCCCTGTTGTATTGAAACTTACCAGGGAGTCCCATGGCTGTGCCCATATTTCTGGTCCCAGCCATCCAGTGCCAGGGGCTGATCTACCTCCCCACATTGGGAGCATGTCCCTTGAGCAAGCCAACAACCTCTGCAGACCCATGTTCATCCCCCTCTAGTCTAAAACCTACCTCCCTAGATCCTAATTTCCTTTCTTCAGGAGAATTTCCACTGCATCCAAGGGTAGCCCCACCTTCTACCCCCAGGAGTGGGTTTGCTTCCTCCAGGGAAATTTCATAATAGTTCAGTATCTTCAGATTTCCCAAAGTTTGGTTGCTCAGTCTCCAAAAACCCTGAGGGAGGCATAGCCAGGGTCATATTGAAGTGAGCTGGCCCCAGGCCAGTCCGGGTTCTTTCCTGTCTTTCCCTCCAGTGTGAGGTAGAATGGAGTGTGCTTCTGTCCTCTCTTGCCTGCAATCCCCAGAGACCTCCACTCCACACTCCCTGCAGACCACCGGTGACTCTTTGAATGTGAACACATTCAAGAGCAAATTGGCTATGTCTGTGCTTCTGGAGGTCTAAATCCAGACACAGGGGGGATTTATTTTTCTGAGACAATCGACAGACTTCTTCCATTGGAGGCTGACTTTTTGCAACCTTTCCCACTTTTACTCAGAAAACATTCAAATTCATTTCTGAAGGTCTTTATTGTTCTTGTGTGAAACTAAATGGCACATTTGAGTAATCATGTAACAAAGGATTGAGCTGTGGGAAGCCAATTCAACCTCCAGCTTCTAGAAATAACAGTTCTTGTCCTTGTCCCTGCCCTTCTTCCCATTCTCTACTCTCCACCTCCAACCAGGATTTTAAAATTTTCCATTCAACTGATATTTATAGGCACCTACTTTGTGCAAGTTGACAGGTGCTGGGATGGTGAACAAAGCCGTATGGGCCTCCCTCTTGTGGAATGGATAGAACTGAAGATGTGGAGAGAGCCATTAAAGAAATCTTTAATTGAATATTATACTAAGTGGTGTTAAGGGGAGAAAAAAGGGAAAGGAAAGGATGACAATAGTAGGAATGGTGATGTAAAATTTAGATGGAGGAAGTCAAGAAAAAAACCGAGGAGAGATTTTTAAGCTGAATTTCGAGTTGCGCCTTTTAGACAACAGAGTCCTTGAAGTTGGAAATAAATTGACCTATTTGAGACGGTGAAAGCAGATCCTGGAGGCTGTGGCAAAGTGAGCAGGGTGTGTGTGTGTGGAGGGGGTAGGGATGGAAGGGGAAGGGATGGAGGGGAGAAGGGGTCAGTCTATGCAAGCCCTTGAAAGCCTTTTTAAGAAAGTTAGATTTTATTATAATTATAATATTAAAAATTATTTGATTCAATTTTGTTTTTATTTTTAAAAATGTTTATTTTTGAGAGGGGGGAGGAGCAGGGAGAGAGGAGGGACAGAGGATCTCTGCACTGACAGCAGAGAGCCTGATGCGGGGCTCAAACTCAGGAACTGTGAGCTCATGACCTGAGCTGAAGTCAGATGCTTAACAGACTGAGCCACCAAGCTGCCCCATGATTCAATTTTAATAGGTAGTAAGTGATCATTAAATAAGTAAATAAGAAAATTTAATATAAATAAATAAATATCCTATTCTAGGTAACTACCATTATTAGTGGCTTACTAATATTCCAGTAGATTTTCTGGGGACATAAAAACAAATACATGCTGCATTCTCATTTTCTCCCTGTTTCTTTACACAAAAGGCACACGCTGTTCAGCATCTTGGTATTTTCCTTAATGTTCCTTGGAGCTGTACAAAAGTAAAGTTCAACTGAGTAAAGTTTAAAGATCTGTCTGGCTTTATTGAACAATTCATGAATTGGACAGCATCCCTTCTGGCAAAGAGATAGGAGCTCTGAGGAACTCTACAAAACGAAACTTTTATAGGCAAAAGGCAGTGGAATAAGGACAGTATACTGGCAAAAAGTGAATTGGTTGTGGCAAGGTCACCTTCCTTTAAGGGTATGGCAGGGGTCTGCCACATAGATTACCTGACTAGTGCTAAGTGAGCACTGTCATTCTACATCGACTGGTTTAAGATCCCATTCCTCAGAGGCTGAAACCGTAATTAAATTTGGTGTTAAGTCTCATTTTGTGATGTGCAGCTTAGCATTAGGGACTCTAATTTGGGCCTGTTGTCTCTTTTTTAACAGATTGTGCTCATTCTTTTGTGTGGTGTGTTGTGTGCTTGTGCTATGATTTATTTAGTCTCCTAGCCACAGATATTTGGGTTGTTACCAGTCTTTTTTTATTATATACCATGCTGCAGAGAAAAACCCGGTGTTCTTGTCCTGTCACACCAGTCCAAACATATCCAAAAGTGGAATAGCTGGGTCAAAAGGCAGGTACAGTTGCAGTTTGGGTAGGTGCTTCTAGAATGCCATGCCAAGGCGTTTGCTTGAGAACACTTGTTTCCCTACAGCCTCACATGCAGAATGTATGATCAAACTGGTCTTTTGCTAATCCATTAAGTAAAACTTGATAGTTCAGTGTAGATTTAAGTTGATTTTCTCAGTTATGGGTTTTATATTTCCCTTTCTGCTCATTTCTCTGACTATTCTTTGTCCGATTTTTTATTAGGGTGATGGTCTTTTTCTTCATGCCCTTGTACTGTGTGTTGTAAATATTTTTTTTCTCGGTTTATCATTATCTTTTGACTTTCCTTCTGTGTAGGTGTGCATGTATGTGTATGTGTGCATGTGTGCACATATGTTAATGTGATTAAATTCATGATTTTGGATTTTGCGCCATAGTTATAATATATTCTTCACTTTAAGGTTGCTGAGCAAAGCTCCTAAATTTCCTCCGTGGAATTTTCATCTTTATTTTTTTTATTTTATTTTTTTTTATTTTTATTTTTTTTAAATTTTTTCTAATGTTTATTTATTTTTGAGACAGAGAGAGACAGAGCATGAACAGGGGAGGAGCAGAGAGAGAGGGAGACACAGAATCTGAAACAGGCTCCAGGCTCTGAGCTGTCAGCACAGAGCCCGACGTGGGGCTTGAACTCACGGACCGTGAGATCGTGACCTGAGCTGAAGTCGGACGCTTAACCGACCGAGCCACCCAGGCGCCCCTTCATCTTTATTTTTTTAACAGCTTTATTGAGGTATGATTGACAGATGAAAAATTGCTCCATATTTAATGCATATAATCTGATGAGTTGGACATATGCATACATCTGTGAAACTATTATCTTAATTATGGTGATGGTTTCATGTAATTGTATGCTTTTATTTTTAAAATTTAAAAATTTGATTTAAAAATATTATCTAAGTTCTGGGTGTGAGGAATACAACTTACTTTTTTCCAGATGGTTATCCTTGTTCCAGCACTATTTATTAAGTAGTTCATCTTTTTCCCTTTGATCTGAGATGCCATTTTTATTATATGCTAAGTTCCTGTATATATTTGAATTTACTTGTATTTTTGTTTTTTAATTTAAATTTTAGTTTGTTAACATACAGTGCAATATTGGTTTCAGGAGTAGAATTCAGTGATTCATCACTTACATTCAACACCCAGTGCTCATCACAACAAGTGCCCTCCTTAGTACCTATCACTCATCTGGCCCATTTCCCACCCACTGCCCTCTATCAACCCTCATTTCGTTCTCTATGTTAAGAGTCTCTTGTGGTTTGTTTCCCTCTCTCCTCTTCTCCTACCTTCCCATATGTTCATCTGTTTCATTTCTTAAATTCCTCATATGAGTAAAATCATATGATATTTGTCTTTCTCTGATTGACTTATTTCACTTAGCATAATACATTCTAGCTCCATCCATGTTGTTAAAAATGGCAAGATTTCATTCTTTTTGATGGCTGAGTAATATTCCAGTGTGTGTGTGGTGTGTGTGTGTGTGTGTGTATCTTCTTTATTCATTCATCAGTCTATGGTCATTTGAGCTCTCTCCATAGTTTGGCTATTGTTGATAATGCTGCTATAAACATTGGGGTGCATGTACACCTTCAAATTTGTATTTTTGTATCCTTTGGGTAAATACCTACTAGTGCAATTGCTGGGTTGTACAGCAGTTCTATTTTTAACTTTTTAAGGAACCTCTATACTATTCTCCAGAGTGGCCACACCAGTTTGCATTCCCACTAACAGTGCAAGAGGGTTACATTTTCTCTGCATCCTTGCCAACACCTGTTGCTTCCTGAGTTGTTAATTTTAACCATTTTGACAGGTGTATCTCGTGTGGTTTTGATTTGTATTTCCCTAATAATGAGTGATGTTGAGCATCTTTTCATGTGTCTATTAGCCATCTGGATGTCTTCTTTGGAAAAGCGTCTATTCATGTTTTCTGCCCATTTCTTAACTGGGTTTTTTTTTTGGGGGGGGGGTGTTGAGTTTGATAAGTTCTTTATAGATTTTGGATACTAGCCCTTTTATCAGATATGTCATTTGCAAATATTTTCTCCCATTCTGTCAGTTGCCTTTTGGTTTGTTAATTATTTCCTTGGGTGTTCAGGAGGTATTTGTCTTGATAAAGTTCCAATAGTTAGTGTTTGCTTTTGTTTCCCTTGCCTTTGGTGATGTGTCTGGTAAGAACTTGCTGTGGCTAAGGTCAAAGAGGTTGCTGCCTGTGTTCTCCTCTAGGATTTTGATGGTTTCCTGTCTCACATTTAGGTCTTTCATCCATTTTGAATTTATTTTTTTAAATTTTTATTTATTTTTGAGAAAGAGAGAGAGAGAGAGAGAGAGAGAGAGAAAGAACATGAGTGGGAGAGGGGAAGAGAGAGAGGGAGAGAGAATCTAAAGTAGGCTCCATGTTGTCAGTGCAGAGCCTGATATGAGGCTTGAACTCACGAACCGTGAGATCATGACCTGAGCCAAAATCAAGAGTTGGACGCTTAACTGACTGAGCCACCCAGGAGCTCCTGAATTTATTTTTGTATATGGTGTAAGAAAGTAATCCAGTTTCATTCTTCCACATGTTGCTGTTCAGTTTTCCCAACACCATTTGTTGAAGAGACTGTCTTTTCTCCACTGGATATTCTTTGCTGCTTTGCCAAATACTATATGACCATATAGTTGTGGGTCCATTTCTGGGTTTTCTATTCTGTTCCACTGATCTATGTGTCTGTTTTTGGGCCAGTTACATACTAGCTTGATGACTTTTAATATAGTTGAAATCTGGAATTGTAATACCTCCAGTTTTGTTTTTTATTTTCAGGATTACTTTGGCTATTGGGTGTCTTTTGTGGTTCCATACAAGTTTTAGGATTATTTGTTTTAGCTCTGTGAAGAATGCTGGTGGTATTTGGGTAGGGATTGCATTACATGTGTAGATTGCTTTGGGTAATATAGACATTTTGACAATGTCTGTTCTTCCAATCCATGAGCATGGAATATTTTTCCATTTCTTTGTGTCTTCTTCAATTTCTTTCATAAGTGTTCTATAGTTTTTAGAGTACAGATCTTTTACCTTAACAGATGAATTCAGAACATTTCATCTTAATGCAGCAGAATACACATTCTTCTTGAGTGCACATGGGACATTCTCCAGAATAGAGCACATACTGGGTCACAAATCAGCCCTCAATAAGTACAAAAAGGTTGAGATCAGACAATACATATCTTTGGATCAGAACACCATGAGACTTGAAGTCAACTACAAGAAAAAATTTGGAAAGCCCTCAAATACATGGAGGTTAAAGAATATCCTACTAAAGAATGAATGAGTTTGGGGCACCTGGGTGGCTCAGTCAGTTAGTCTCAGTCATGATCTCACCGTTCATGGGTTTGAGTCCCATGTTGGGCTCTCTGCTGTCAGCACAGAGTCTGTTTAGGATCTTCTGTATTCTCCCCCTCTCTCTGCCCTATGTTTGTGTTTTCTCACTCCCTCTCTCTCAAAAATAAATAAATATTAAAAAAGAAATAATGAATGGGTTTACCAGGAAATTAAAGAAGAAATAAAAAAATACATGGAAACAAATGAAAATGAAAACAGGGCAGTCTAGAACCTTTGGGATGCAGCAAAGGCAGTTCTAAGAAAGAGGTATAGTGTATTGAAATTCAGGCCCATCTTAAGAAGCAAGAAAGGTCCCAAATGCACAACCTAACCTACACCTAAAGGAGCTAGATAAGGAAGAGCAAATAAAGCCTAAAGCCAGCAGAAAAAGGGAATTAATAAAGACTAGAGCAGAAATAAATGATATGGAAAAAAAAAACAATAGAATGGATCAATGAAACTAAGAGCTGGTTCTTTGAAAGAATTAACAAAATTGATAAACCCTTAGCAAGACTTAACAAAAAGAAAAGAGAAAGGACCCAAATAGGGAAACTCACTAGTGAAAGAGGAGAGATAACAACTAACACTACATAAATATAAACAATTATCAGAGAATACTATGAAAAATTATATGCCAACAAACTGGGCATTCTGTAATAAATGGACAAATTCCTAGAAACTCACAAACTATCAAAATTGGAATAGGAAGAAATAGAAATTTGAATAGACCCAGAGCCAGCAAAGAAGTTGAATCAGTAATCAAAAATCTCCCAACAAATGAGTCCTGGGCCAGATGGCTTCCCAGGGGAATTCTACCAGACATTCAAAGAAGAATTAATATCTATTCTTCTCAAATTTTTCCAAAAAATAGAAATGTAAAGGAAGCTTCCAAACTCATTCTACAAAGCCAGAATTACCTTAATCCCAAAACCAGATGAAGACCTCACTAAAAAGGAGAATTACAGGCCAATATCCCTGGTGAATGTGGATGCAAATATTCTCAACAAGATACTAGCAAATTGAATTCAACAGTACATTAAAATAATTATTCACCATGATCAAGTAGGATTTATTCCTGGGCTGCAGGTCTGGTTCAATATTCACAAATCAATCAACGTGATATACCACATAATAAAAGAAAGGATAAGAACTATATGATCCTCTCAATAGATGCAGAAAAAACATTTGACAAAATATAGCATCCGTTCTTGATAAAAACCCTCAACAAAGTAGGTATAGATGGAACACACCTCAACATCATAAAGGTCATATAGAAAAGACTCACAGCTAATACCATCCTCAATGGGGAAAAACTGAGAACCTTTCCCTTATGGTCAGGAACAAGATAAAGATGTTCATTCTCACCATTACTATTTAACATAGCACTGGAAGTCAGCCTCAGCAATCAGAAAACAAAAAGAAATAAAGGCATACAAATCAGCAAGGAAGAAGTCAAACTTTTACTATGACATGATACTCTATGTAGAAAACCCAAAAGACTCCACCAAATAAAAAAATTGCTAGAACTAATATATAAACTTAGCAAAATCACAGGGTATAAAATGAACATGCAGAAATCTGTTGCATTTCTATACACAGAAATGCAGCAGAAAAAGAAATCAAGGAATCTATCCCATTTGTAATTGCACCCAAAACAATAAGATACCTAGGAATAAACCTAACTAAAAAGGTGACTTTGTTTTTCCTTTGGTCTGTTCATATATCAGTTTCTCATTCTTTTAATTCTTGAGGATTCATAATATATTTTAATACCTTCTTGGTAGGAAAGAGAATCTTCTAGTTCCTTTTTTTTTTTTTTTTTTTACTTTACAGTTTTCCTTACAATCCTAGTTTATTTGTTTTTCCTTTGAACTGTAAAACTAGCTACTGAATTCCAAAACAGAATACCCAAAATTCTTGCTGGGGTTTTCACTGGGATTGTGTTAAATTTATAAATTAACTTAGGAAAAATGATATCTTTGTGATGGTGAGTCTTACTCTCTGAGAATGTGGTATGTCTTTCCATTTATACAGGTGTTTTACATTGTTTAGTGGCAATTTTTTAAAAAAAGTTTATTATGTTCTAGGACTTAATAGTCAAGATTAAAAGATTTGGTAAGAAATTGAAAAGTGTAAAAAAAGAACCAAATGAAAATTTTACAACTGAAAAAAAGTTCTTAACATATTAAGAAATCAATAACCACGTTTATTATCATATTAGATACATCTGAAGACAGAACTCGAAGATAGGTCACAAAACATTTCAAACTGAAACTCTGAGAGACGAGAAGATGGAAAATAAAGAAAAGACTATATATATATATATATATATATATATATATATATATATATAACATATATATTATATGTAATTTATATAACTTATATAAAATACATAACACACACATAAATACTATATATATTATATTTATGAGATAAGGTAAAAAATTTTAACATAGCATAACTGGAGTTGCAGAAGAATAGAAGAGAGATAATGGAGCAGAAGTAACACTTGAAGAGAAAATAAACTGAAACTTAAAAAAATTGTTTTTAATGTTTATTTATTTATTTATTTATTTATTTAGAAAGCATGCAAGCAGGGGAGGGGCAGAGAGAGAGGGAGAAGGAGAATCCCAAGCAGGCTCAGCGCCATCAGCCCAGAGCCTGATGTGGGGCTTGATCCCCCAAACTGTGAGATCGTGACCTGAGCCAAAGTCAAGAGTTGGACACTAAATCAACTGAGCCACTCAGGCACCCCTAAACTGAAACTTTTCTATTTAAAATACTGAACTTGGTGGTTGGTACTTTTTATGTGCTCAATAAACGTCGGCTATTATCACTGTCAATATTATTTTTCTACCCCTGGTCCTATAAAAGATTTATACTATTGGTCATATCACTGGAGTCCAAATCCACTAGACCATTTTTCCTCAAAGACCTTATGCTCCTCAGGCATACTTATTCTCCTCATCTGTTTTTTTAAATTTTTAATCAACAGCTTTTTTGAGCTGTTCCCATACTATAAAATTCCCCATTTAAAATGAATAATTCAATGTTTTTAGCATATTTGCAGAGTTGTGCAACCATCAAAATAATCAATTTTACAACATTTTTATCACCCCTTCCCCCTAAAAAACCCTATCCCCCGTAGCTGTCAACTTCGAACTCCTTCTCCCCTGCCCCAGCCCCTGGTAACCAGTAAGCTACTTTCTGTCTCTATAGATCTGACTCTTCTGGACATTTCATATAAATACAATATATGGTCCTTTGTGACTGGCTTCTTTCACTTAGCATGTTTTCAAGGCTCATCCATGTTGTAGCATGTATCAGTACTTCATTCCTTTTTATTGTGAAATAATACTTGTATGGACATACCACGTTTTATTTATCTATTCATCTGTTGATGGACATTTGGGTTGTTTCCATTTTTTGGCAATTATGAATAATGCTGCTATGAACATTCATGTATAAATTTTTGTGTGGACATAAATTTTCATTTTTCTTAACTGTATACCCCCTAGTGGAATTGGTGATTCATAAAGGAATTTTATGTGTAGGTTTTTGAAGAACCACCTGTTTTCCAAAATGGCTACATTATTTTTACATTACCACCAGCAATATATGAGGGCTCCAATTGCTCCACACCCTCACCAACATCTGTTATTATCTGTCTTTTTTCCTTCTTTTTCAAGTACCCTCTACATCCAAAATGGGGCTTGAACTCACCACCCTGAGATCAAGAGTCACATGCTCTACTGACTGAGCAAGCCAGGAGTCCCATCGGTCTTTTTGATTATAGCCATCTTAGTAGGTGTAAATTTTTCAGTAGCAATTAACAAAAAAAAAAACCTTATTATTTCAAAATAATTATAAATTCAGAAGAAGTTGCACAAATAGTACAGAGTCCATGAATCATTCTGTTACCAGTTTCTCCCAATGGAAAACATCTTACAAAACTTTAGTAAAACGTGAAAACTAGGGAATTGACATCAGTACAATACTATTAATTAGGTCTGATTCAGATTTCACCAGATTTAAGATGCACTCTGTTATGAACTGCATGTTTCTGTCCCCCAGCCAAATTCATCATGTTGAAGTCCAACACCCAAAGTGATAGTATTAGGAGAAAATTAGGTTTAGGTAACTTTCTGAAGGTGGAGCCTTCCTAATGGGATTAGTGTCTTATAAGAAGAGGAAGATACTAGTGCTCTCTTTCTCTATCATGTGAAGATACAGCAAGAGTGCAGCCATCTGCAAACCAGGGAGAGGGTTCTCATCAGACACAGAGTCGGCTGACACCATGCAAAGGGATTTGTCAAGGAGACAGTTGGATAAAAGATTTTGGAGCTCAGAAACTGGGAGGGCCTCATGGTATAAATTTGATGCGAGCTTTAAACCTGTATGCGTGCCAACGTCCACAGCCTGATTGGAGGGGACAGACAGCACAGAGGTAGATGGGAGAGCAGGACAAGCCATTTCCTGGAAGCCCAGAGAGACTGTGCGCCTCAAGGACAAGGAAGTAGTATCTGTCTAATACCATCGAGAGGACAAGAAAGATGAAGACAGGAAACAAAACAAAACAAAACAAGTCTATTCTATTTGGCAATTTTTTTTTAATGTTTATTCATTTTTTGAGAGAGAGAGAGAGAGAGAGAGAAACATGAGCGGGGGAGGGGCAGAGACAGAGGGAGACACAGAATCCGAAGCAGGCAGGCTCCAGACTGAGCTGTCGGCACAGAGCCCAACGCCGGACTGGAACTCACCAACTCACAGAACCGTGAGATCACGACCCCAGCCGAGGTCCGACGCTTAACTGACAGGCGCCCCTATGTGGCAATTTCGCAGCATTTGATCACCTTTCAATCTTTACCTCTCCACAGAAATCTTTAGGAAATGGCAAAAGATTTATGCTATCTGAAGAGAAACCAGAGGGTCATTCTGATCACTTTTCCCTCAGAAGTAAGCTCGGAGAGAGGCGCTGTTCTCCTCGCGGCAGAGGCGGCCTGCCCTTTCACACACACACGTGCAGATGCACGCACCCTGTCAAGTGCTAAAAGCCATGAAGTCTGGGTGAGGCTTCCATTTCTTTTCTTTTTGCCTCTCTGTGTTTTCTCATCTGCAACGGTAAGTGTGTTATGTGGCAATTTTAAAAGCCCATCGCGTGAGATGATAATATATATCTGCGTGTCCCCAAGCGCCCTGCGGCCGGCCGGCCGGCCTTTCTGAGGGGTGCCGGTTCCTCCCTGCCCGCTGCTGACAGAGAAGCAGTAGCGGGAGGAATAACGGATAACTTGTGCGGCTTATTCTGCCTCCCCTCGGCTTTGTTGCTGTGCTGTGTCCCAGGCGGGGGCTCTGTGGTCGGAATGGAGGGGCGGAAAGAACTGACGGGGACTGACGCGAGGGCCTGGGTTGCTAAGTGGCCTGTTTAATCTAGAAGCGCCTTTTATCCTGGATCTCTTGACCAGCCCTGGGGGGAGGAGGGGTGGAGTTAATCAGGGCTAGAGGAAGGGCCTCTGAAGGGTGGAGCCAAGGTGGAAGAAAGAACACTTTAAATAAAGGGCCCACACTGGCTGCCCAGGAGCCCATCCTCCACCTCCTCCGTGTCTGTCTGTGAGAAGGAGTCGCGGCCGGCCCGCAGCCCGAGGGACACGATGGAGCCCGAGGAGTACAGGCAGAGAGGTGAGCGACGGGCACCCTGATGCCGTGCAGCAGCTGGTGCTGGTGGTCCGCCCTTAGGTTTTGGGGGTGTCATTTGACTGGAGCATCAGACTTGCCCTCTGCGAGCTGGCTTCCGCGCAGCTTTTTCCTGAGGAAAGAATGCAGGATGGGAAATTAAAACTTTTCTCAACCTGGCTTTCCCCCTGCCCCTCACACGCCTGGTCTCCTCTCCGTCCACTCTCCCGTGTGTCGCGCTTTTCTGGTCCAGGGTCCCACAGACACAGGGTTCGGATTCCTGATCCGCAAAAGGGGAAAAGAATTCATATTCTGCAGTGGCAACAAAAATTTCCCCCAATATTCTGTCGTCGCTGCAAAAGCCTTTCTTTATATTCGTTTCTCTCTGCGTGGATGTGTCAGCACTGTTCTTTCATGTAGTCCCTCATTTCCAAAATGTTTAGTGAGCAGCTACTCTGTCTGGAGCCCTTGTGTGGTGAGAAGGAAGCCATGGTTAACCCGTTTTCAGGCGTGGCTGGCTAAGGGGAGCAGTGGACAGCTGCTAACCATTTTTCTCTCCGTAGCTTTTTCTGTCCTCATCCCCGCTGGTAGGTTATATCGTCTAAAATGTGTTTGCTGTAAGCTGTTGTCCCATGTGAAATGCAACTTTTCCTCTCTCTCCTCCACCCAGACGTAACTCACCTCAGCCTCTACCTGTCTGCCCGCGCTGGCTTACTCCATCCATTCCCAAAAGTCATCAGCAGGTTCCCGTAGACATGTATCCTGTGCAGAGAACACAAATACATCTCTGCCCGCCCCTGGACAAGTGGCGGGCAAGGTCTAGTGCTCTCAGAGCTCTGCTGGGGTGCCACTACAGTCACAAGAGGCATCAGCTGTGGGAGGTTTGGAGGAGAGCACAAAGGGAAGAGAGGAGGGTGTCGAAATCCCACTTTGTCTCCTTCACAGTTTTTTCTGGAGCTGGTCCTGCACATGAGAATTTTTGCAGAGCTGGTGCAGAGACAAGAAATAGGGATCCCTCTCCTTTTCTCTGTTTTATTTTTTTCAGGGAGAGAAAAGCTTAAGGAGTACTAAGGAGGAATTTTAGATATTGAGAGAGACAGAGGGAGGGAGACAGACACAGAAAGGGAGAGAAGCAGAGAGAGAGAGAGAGACTTAGAGCAAGAGACAGAGGCACTGTCTGGGAGAAAAAGGAAATAATTTACAGTGGCTCCAGAGTATTTGAGTTGACTCTTTTTCTTCCTTATTTATTTGTTCATATGTTTGACAATTTTTTTTTTTTTTTGAGTATCTAAGAAATGCCCCAGGCATTGAGGTATTGGTGCAAACAGAGGGAGAGAAGTTGAGTGATTAAGACATGGTTTTGCATTTCCCCAAGACTTCAGGCTAGTGCCCCGTTCTCAGTCTGGGTGTGGTTGTACTTTCAGGATTCCCTGAACCACAGAAATTATATACCATATTTTTTGTGTGTGCAAGCTCACCGTTTTCATCAGATTCTCAAAGAAGCCCATGAGTCCAAAAGTGAGGAATTACTGGTCCAATGGGAATAGTGAGCAAGCAGATTTTTCAGCTTGGATCAGAACATGGCATAGGAATTTAGGGTGTGTGTGTGTGTGTGTGTGTGTGTGTGTGTGTGTGTGTAACAATTTTTGGATAGAAAGAGCCACAGAGTTTCTACTAAACCTGCAAGGTAGTGAATTAATTAGATGTTCTGTTTTTGAGAAGAAAAGAAAGGTAGGAGAGACAATCAAGATTGGTATAGATAATGGAAGAGGGAGGAAAAAGAAATATTTTACTTCAGTGCTAGAGTTTTACACTTCAAGATTTTCCGTCTTCTTCATTTGTTCACTCACACACTCCCACCACCATTCATTCATCCCCTTACTTATTTTTTCACTCTTTTTAAAAATTATTATTTTAAGTAATCTCCACACCTGATGTGGGGCTTGAACCCACCACCCCAAGATCAGAAGTCACACACTGTGCTGACTGAGCCAGCCAGGCGCCCCACCCTCACTTATTTTCTTAAATTCTGAAGACAAGGCTGATGCTGGGGATCAGACCCTCTCCCCATCAGCCCATGAACCCATCTCCGTCTTCACCAAGTCTGTTGGCTGTGAGCCAAGGGGGTCAGGCATGAATTGGCCGGGCCCAGTCGGGGGACATGAGGCTGGTTTCTACTCCCCCCTTGTAGGAAAAGAGATGGTGGATTACATCTGCCAGTACCTGAGCACCGTGCGGGAGCGGCGGGTGACTCCAGACGTGCGTCCTGGTTACTTGCGAGCCCAGCTGCCTGACAGTGCTCCCGAGGAACCTGACAGCTGGGACAGCATCTTTGGGGATATTGAGCGAATCATCATGCCTGGGGTGAGATATAGTCGCCACAAAGATGATTCTGGGTTTTAGAGCAGAGGAGGTGGCGGGGGCGGGGGGGGGGGGGGGGAGTAGGCCTGAAGAGAGGCCTGCCTTGGATAAGCCTGGGATGCCTGCCCCTTGTACACCAACATACAAGCCTGACCTGTGGGCTGTAGAGGGCCAGGACTGTGACCGAAATTAGGTTTCTGATGCGAGGGCTGACCTGTATGCTGGGTAGGAGGCTGACACCCCAGGGCCTGGCCTGACAGATGTGTGGAAATCTAATCGGATGAGATGAGAATGAAAATTGGGTCTGAGGGGAAAGGCTGATGTGGATAGCATGACAGAGAGAGGAGGCTGGAGACAGTCCCTGAAGCCCCAGCTGGGAGAGCCAGGGACTCTCCTACAGAATGCTGTGACTCACTGAAGGGAGGGAAGGAGGCCCAGAATACACCTTCAGAGGGCACCCTGTCAGGGAGGGAGGCCCAGGATGCTGAGTGAGGCTGGAACCGTGTCGTTCCCTACCAAGGGGGATCTCGTGATTGAGGTGCTTTTCAAGAGTAGGAAGGAGCTTTCCAGTGACAAAGAGCACAGGCTGGTGACAGCACTGGCAGGGCCAGGAAACAGACAGAGGCTGGCTGGTGCTTGAGCTGGAGCCCGCCTCTGTGGGTTGTGAGCCATCCCTGGCCACCAGGGGCGAGGAGCCGTGCCAAGGTGCTTGTGTTAAGGTGTACCAGTCCCCCTCCCACAGAAGGGCTGCCTATACTGAGCTCCGTGCCACATGCCAGACACTGGATGAGCCCCATTACAGCCTAGCCTGTTTTATCCCACAGTGATCCTACAATCCCTGTTTTAGAAATGAGGAAACTGAGGCTCAGGGATATTCATTGTTTTCTCAAAGTTACAGAATTCGTGGCTGGCAGATCCAAGATTTTAGCCGAGGGCAGTCGTAGTCCAAAAGCTCTGCTCTTTCTCCTGTACTAGTATCCCTACTAGTGTGTGACAGAGTGCTCCAGCCTGAGCCTGCGCACCCAGGCACTGCCTTTCAGCAGCACCCCAACAAGCGGCTGTCCTCACTCTGCCTGCTGGGGACACTGATGTCCTGAACCACACGTGTCTTGTCTCTTCCTTCCTTCCTTCCTTCCTTCCTTCCTTCCTTCCTTCCTTCCTTTCATGTTTGTTTATTTTTGAGAGGGAGAAAGAGAGAGTGCAGGAGGAGGGGCAAAGAGATTGGGAGACAGAGGATCTGAAGTGGCCTGGCTCTGGACTGTCAGCATAGAACCTGGTGTGGGGCTCAAACTCAACGAACCATGAGATCATGACCTGACCCGAAGTTGTACGTTTAACAGACTGACCCACCCAGGGGCCCCTGAACCACATGTGTCTAGAGACTTTCTGAGGCTGACTTGAGATTTACAACCATCATCCTCTAAGAGATTTAGATGTGACAGAAATGTGCCTGGAGGCAGGGATGCTAAATTATTTAAACTCAGAATAAGTGTCTACAAACGTATTGGTTGGCAAGTTTGTACAAAGCCAAATACACAGCTCTGTCTGACCACTCAGCCTATTTCATAAGCATCTTTTGAAAATTTCCCTATCGTAAAGCTTTACCAAGGAAGCTAGCTCCCCGATAAGATTATCTCATGGATTTCATTCTGTAAAGTGTAATCTCCTGAGGGGCCAACTGTAGTTTCGTAGTGAGACTGAGAGCAACTGTCAGAAGAGGCGGAAGTGAGCTGATTTGTTTGATTGCAATTCCAGCAGTTGCTGGGGGTGTGTGGTCAAAGAGACTCACTTCTGGACCCAGAGGTCTGCCTGTTTTTGATAAGTGTTCCTCTAGCCTATCTTATCATATTTATCTTGCAAGGACAGATAATTGGCTTTTGATAGGGCGAGGGGATGGAAGCCCTTCTCTGGGGTTTCCAAAATACCGTCACTAAGGACACTGATAATGAGGGCCCCGTCTTCCATCTAATCTCACAGGCAGTACCAGCCTCTGAGAGATGGCGTGAAAGCAGTTGGCCCTTTGCTTTCTCATTCTGACCAGCCCCTCGTTGAAGACTGGATTGATTTTTCTCTCCATGCCGCGACACAAACAATAACTGTCCTTCTGCTTTAGAAAAACTTCCTCTACTAGGGGCGCCTGGGTGGCTCGGTTGGTTAAGCGTCCAACTCCTGATTTTCGCTCAGGTCAGGATCTCACGGTTTGTGGGTTTGAGCCCTGTGTTGGGCTCTGTGCCAACAGCATGGAGCCTGCTAGGGATTCTCTCTGTCTCTCCCTCTCTCTCTGCTCCTTCACAGCTTGAGCGCATGCTTGTGTGCTCTCTCTCAAAATAAGTAAATAAACATTAAAAAAAAAAAAAAAAGAAAGAAAGGAAAACCTCTTCTCTTCATATGGGAGAGAAAGCAGCACAGTGGGAGAAGGCAGGACACCATCCTGCTTAGGAGCTTGGGCTGTGGGGTTAGACAGCCTTGGATTTCTGTCTTGGCACAGTTATCTGTGTCTGTGAGGTGGGTGTGATCATGTGGATGCTGCTTCGCACTAGCCAGCCCTCATTCTCATCTGTAAAACAGGGGTGATGGTAGAATTTACCTCATAGGGGTTTTGTGAGGATTAAACAAGATAAAGCATGGAAAGGGGGAGATATTGTTAGGTAGAACACATTTTGTCTGGCAAAAATCGGAGGAAGAGGTCTGATTATCTGAGTCAAGTCAGGATAAATGATGTGTCTATTACCGTATGACTGACTTACCATGAACATTAGTGCTTTTCATTTGGCAAATTCCTTCCTAGACCAATCCACATGATAGCCCCAGGAAACAAGATTTATTTTATGATGAGAAACTGAGGTCAAGAAAGGTGTAGAGGACTATCTTGTTTTTATGGGGTCTGAATCACATATAAATTTTGAGATCCCCTGTAAGAAAATAAAATTAAGTGTGGTTCTTGGAAAAGACCCATGCAAACATGGGGCCATGGAGCTTAAGCTCCTTAGCTTCACAATAAACCTACAAACTCACACAGCTGGTTAGGGACTACGGAAAGACTGAAACCTGTGTCCTTGGACTTTAATCGTATGCTTCTCCTACCACCTGCACTGTCTAGGACACTACCCTTGCTAGTGAGGGATAAAAAGAATTTGTGCATACCAAATAGCTCGATGATACACTAAGATGTTGACTAATGAGTTCTCAGTAGGGTGGAACATCTATCTAGAATGAGAATGTTCCATGGGTTCAGGGAAAGGATCAAAGGGGGCTGGGAAACTGGGGAAGGGTTTGTGGAGGAAATGGGTATTCAGTACCTTTCGAAGAATTAATAGGTTTTGGAAGGTTCTGTCAGTAGGGGAAGTGTCTTCCTGTCAGGGGACACAGTATTGCTCAAAAACATGAAATGAAAAGGGCATGTTCATAAAACAGGGAGATGAAGTCAGATTAGATAATCAATGAGTCTAATGTGGGGCCCTGTCTTTCCACCTGGCTCCTGCTTCCATCTGGTTCTTCGACCTGATTGTGGGCTCAGGGGTTAACTTGGAGGTGGGGGTCCCATGCCCTTGGGCTGGCACTTCCCCTGCCCTTTTGTCTCCTTTCACCATCCCCACTGGGAAGCTAAGGACAGCTTTGAATCTCTGCATCCTGATCCTCTGCAGGAGCTGTGTGCCCAGGGAGCTCAGCGTCCATAGAACAAAGGGTGTTTTTTTTTTTTTGTTTTTTTGTTTTTTTTTTCACAAGAAACTGGATGAGGCAGGTAGCCTATTCTTCTGGAGCTCATAGTCTCCTCTTCCTCTTTATTACCGGGCAGGGTGGCATGGGGGACAAGCACTGGAGACTAATGTGCACACTATCCAGAATCCACAACCCTAATTACTATACCTGTTTTCATTTTGCATACTCCCTTCTGGTCTTTGCACAAATGCTCCACTGAGGAAGCAGCTTAGACTATGAGGAATATGGGTGGCAAGAACACCATGAGTCTGTTTTATTTTTACGGAGTTGTGTCATTTACTGGACTGTCTTAAAAGTGTCAGCCCATCTCTAGAGTGGGTGCTTCCCCTTTCCAGAGAGGGTGTCTGGTAGAGGAAAGCCTCCCAGATGAGCCTCCTGGTGCCACACATGTATGTGCTCTGCCTCCAGGTGGTACACTGGCAGAGCCCCCACATGCACGCCTACTACCCGGCTCTTACCTCGTGGCCATCACTGCTGGGAGACATGCTGGCCGATGCCATCAACTGCTTGGGATTCACCTGGGTGAGTAACGATGGCAGTAGCTCTAACCAGTGGCAACTGGCAGAAAGTGACATCCTGAGGCAGACATGTTTTGTCCTGATCTCTGAAGTGGGTTCCGAGTTAAATGTTAACAATGGCTACATTCTTTGGTCTTAAGCTCTATATAAATTACCTCATCTTATCCTTTAACCCTGTGGAATCATGAATAGTGACCCATTTTGTAGATGAAGAAATTGAGGCTTAAGTAACTTATCTCCCCAAGCTCACACAGCTCATAGAGGCAGAGATGAGATTTGGACCGAGATCCGGTTATTCCCACGGTTTGTGATCCTAACTAAGCACTTTGGTGCCTGTGGGTACAACTTTCCCTGTGTTCTTGTCTTTGAGGGGTGAGGGATATAGCCTCAGACTTCCCTTAATAACCCCCTAAGCACCAAACAGCTTTAAACTATGCCAGAAGCCTCCTAGAACAGCTTTATATTTTAAGCCTGAAGGGTGTGTTGTGGGGAGGGAAGGCTGAGAGGAGTGAGGGGGGAGTGTTGATGTCTTTTCCAGGAAGGAGTGCTTTCTTTCTTAGTCCTAAAACTTGTCCCTGGCCTTCAGAAAGCCGCTTGGCTGGATATTTGGGAGACTAGGGAGGCCAAATGGAAGCAATCATTTTTAGGGCTGTTTCTCCATAGAGCTTTGGAGTTAGAAAAGACTCCACTTCACTGAGGGTGGCATCAATCCAAAGCCCTACATTCTCTTCCCTTTTTGGTTTGGTAAAGGATGAGGTGGGAATGGGGCCCAGGGACTGACATTGACCCCTTCTCCAGGGGGAAGATAGGTCAGGTTCTCACTGGTAGTGCAGGGACCCGGGGAGGGCCAGGGCAGAGACAGATGTGTTTCTGGGGCCGGTGTGGAGTTGCATTTGGTGTCCTGGAGCTGTCTGGATGAAGTTGCTTTCCCTCTTTCAGGCTTCCAGCCCTGCATGCACGGAGCTGGAGATGAACGTCATGGACTGGCTGGCAAAAATGCTGGGACTCCCAGAGCACTTCCTGCATCACCAACCTGGCAGTCAGGGAGGCGGCGTCTTGCAGGTGCCTCCATTGGCAAAGCTCCTCCCAGCTTGAGGGCTGAGTAGTGAAAGATCAGCTGAACCCTTGCCCAGGCAATTCTCCTGTTCTCCATGGAGGTTCCCCTATGTCATCTACTGCCCTACTATCGCTGCCACCGCTCTTGCCTTTACCATCATCACTGTCCTGATTGCCGCCAGTATCACTGATGCCACCACTGTCATGGCTGCCACCTCCGCCACTAACACTGCTGCCGCCTCCACACTTCCTTTCATTTTCCTTTGAAAAAGATTGAGAAATCAACACATTACCACATTTCCAGTATTGCTTGATTCAGGTTTCCTAGTTTATGAACTGACAACTCCCCTTCCTTGTCTTATTTAACATCTTATGGCCAATGGACAAAATAAAAAAAAAAAAGGCAAGTAGAAACTTCTTTCCCTCCCTCCTGGGTCCAGGAGACCCTTGGTAGTAAGAAAAATTAATGACATAAATCGATTTATCTTATCATATAACCCTATCATTTGGATATCTGTCGATGATAGTTCCTCAAATATTTCTTTTTTTGTCAAGAGCAATCAGCATAATGGAGCTTGCTGAGTGCCTCCCACAGACTGTGCACATTGCTAGGTTCTTTTGCATCTATAAACCTTGGATATTCAGGAGGGCTTGGTTCTGAGACCTTTAAGAACCCTCAGATTCTTTTTTCTTTAAAGCTATTTTTTAATGTTTATTTATTTTGAGAGAGAGAGAGAGAGAGAGAGAGAGAGAGAGAGAGAGATTGACTGACAGAGAACATGAGCAGGGGAGGGTCAGAGGGAGAGGGAGAGAGAGAATCCCAGGCAGGTACCACAATATCAATGCAGAGCCCGATGCAGGGCTTGAACTCACGAACCATGAGGTCATGACCTGAGCTAAAATCAAGAGTCAGACACTGAAACGACTGAGCCACCCAGATGCCCCGAGAATTCTCAGATTCTTAAATTCCACTGTAGTATGTAATTTTCCTGCTTTTATATTCTATAAGATAGAGATGATAATAATAATTAATAATAATAACAATAATGTTTTCCTCACAGAGTGGATATGGACATTCAATGAGCTCTTCTTTAAAATAAAACCAGCCATGGTGCCCTGAGCTGAGAACCAGAAAGGTTGCTGGGCTCATTTGCTAGCTAAGTGACTCCCTCTCTCTCTCCAGTCTTGCAGCAAGATTAAAATCCTCACAAGGAAGACAAATTACTGCATGTTGTGGACCTTCTGTATTGTTTGCAAAAATAGTTACAGCTTCAGGTATTCTATCTGGGAGACATGCTAAATGTCTGCTGTACACGATCTTGCTTTTCATTTAATTATCTCAAGAACTCCATAGGTAAATACTATCATCGCGAATTTTTGAGATAAGAGCCCTGAAACTCAGAGAGATTAAAAACTTGTCCCACTTGCTCAGCTGATAAGTAGAAGAGTGAGGATTTGACCCCCCGCCTGTCTAAATACAAACTCTGCTTTCTCCTGTATTCATCAAGTGTGAACTTGATTCTGTCCTGTAACATCTCTGAGCATTGCTATCCTCATCTGTAGACAGGAGTCACAATAACCTCAGAGAGGTTTTATGAGGAGCCGAAGGGACCACAGAAAGCTTTGTAAACTACGAATAGCAATGTAGACGGAAGGTGGCATTATTATTAGTATTACTATTCTGCTGACTTCCTTGTTGCAGAGTAATTTCCAGTTACTGAATATCTAATGGGATCTGATCTCTACCACTCCCCATGACACTGTCTGCCAGGCTTTTTAACAAGGAGCTATCAGATGTCGGTCACCTCAAGATTTCAAGAAGCAAAGGCACCAAAGACTGAGTGAATGATGAGAAACCAAGATTTCTGTAAGGTTGCTGAGGGGGCCCACAGGATTCTCATAATTGTGTGGCCAGAATGAAATCTTATTCAACCCTCATTTGGATGATCAATCCTCCCACTCTGGGAGGCAGCCAGAGGGATGCTTTCCATTTTATAAATGGAAAAGAATCTTCCAGAGAGGCAATGTTAACCCAAGGTCACGAGAGCCATTGGCAACAGAATCAAGGCTGAAGTGACTAGCCTCTCACATAGGCCAGGACCTCTCTCTCTGGATTATGCCTTTAGAAACAAACTGTTGCCATTCCTAAGAAACTGAAAGTTCTTTATGTTCAGCAAGTTTTAAGTGGGGAGCAAACATATCTGTAAGCAAATTTGTACCTAGCTGAGGCCGAACATTCTCCTGTTGGTCTCTGTGGCCTCTGAATAAAGAGGTTGGTATTAGGTGAAAATGTGCTTTCATTACCTCCCTAGAAAATGAGAGGAGAGGGAGGTGTCCCAGGAGTGCACAAGGTGTTGTGAAGGGAGAATGTGGAATAGGCCTGAGAGTCAGGAGGAAGGACAGCCCCTTTGGCAGGAGCCCCTTCTTAGGAATGGCTATCACACACACACACACACACACACACACACACACACACACACCCCCCACCACCACCACCACCACACCACACCTAGAAGCCTGGGGAATATGCCTAGAGAACTCAAGGAGAGGCTGCCACTGGTAATCCTTTTTCCACTACAGAGCACAGTCAGTGAGTCCACCTTGATTGCCTTGCTGGCAGCAAGGAAGAACAAAATCCTAGAAATGAAAGCTTCTGAACCTGGGGCAGACGAGTCCTCCCTGAACGCCCGGCTCATTGCCTATGCCTCTGACCAGGTGAGTTGCCCAATACAGGCCAAACCTTGGGGTTAGGGCTTGGCTTCTGGAGTTTTAGCTCTTGAGTAATTTTTTTCTAGACATGAGTATGCTGGAGCTCAGGGCAGTGAAGGCCTTGGAGGTAATCTCCAGGAACCGAAGGGGAAGACACACAAATGTTAGTTTTGATTTCTTTAGTCTGGCTTCAGCAGTATGTTTTTTGGCGGGGGGACAGGGGGCTGCTCATCCCAGGATGACACTGCTAACAGGTGTCCATGGTCCTAGGCTCACTCATCAGTAGAAAAAGCTGGTTTGATTTCTCTTGTGAAGATGAAATTTCTGCCTGTGGATGACAACTTCTCACTCCGAGGGGAAGCTCTTCAGAAAGCCATCAAAGAGGACAAGGAGAGGGGCTTGGTGCCTGTCTTTGTAAGTCAGAATGTGTTCTAAGCTTAGAATTTTAGAACCTGGAGGTGAGGAAGGAGTATGGGCAGAATTCAGGCAAGTAACCTGCTGCAAAGAAAAACAGAGATGTTGTCAAATACAATGTTTTACAAATTATGAGTTATTGTTTGTTGGTGTGTTAGGAAATAAATTCTGTGGATCATAACCCGCAAAAGAAAAAATAAGTAGAATAGAGACTATCTGTAGCCAGAGTATGTATTGTTTGGTGAGACTTTTATTTCAAATACACACATATATATGTACTAGATTGCTTTATAAAATATATTTCTCACTGTGGGTCTTGGTAAAGTGTAATGTGAAATACATACTGTTGAGGTGGGATGGGTGGGGTAGAGAATACCTGTGGTTAGAATCTTTGTTTCAGGCCAAATGTGTCACACAAGCCCACCCTCCCACGTTAACTTCCTTTATTTTCCTTCAGGTGTGTGCAACGCTGGGGACCACAGGGGTCTGTGCATTTGACTGCCTGTCAGAGCTCGGCCCCATCTGTAAGTGTCTGCCCTGTCTGGCTAGGAAAACAAGTAATGAACTTCAGAATGTTCCCTAGAGCAAGAACCCAAAACTAGCTCTGTGGAATGATCCTCCTTGGTCATTGCAGAGAGAGTAAGAAGAGCCACCACAGCTCACAAATGCCTTCTCCTAGGCAGTCAGGTCACAGCTTTTCCCAGTGGTGGGCGAGGGGTTAGAGAGCCGCCCCTCGACCCCTGCCCTGCATCCTGTCAGGAGACAACACTGGGAGGTCTCCAGGTTTTCTTGCCCTCTCAGTTGTATGCTGAAATCTACTCAAAGTAAACTATATGCAAAACCCAGGGTAAATGAGGCACAGTGAAATATTTTCTCTTCTAGGCTAAGGAAAGGAAAATGGTAGGCTAGGGGAAGCCATAGGAGAAGATAAAGGCAGAGAAGAGACCCAAAGCAGATTGTTTAAAGTCCCCAAGCAAGAAATCCACTAGGAAAGAGAGACGTCCCCTCTCTAAAGTTGGTGTTAGATGCGTTAACATTTGGGCTGGTGGGAAGTTAGTTTCTGTGCCAGGAACTTCTAGGTTGATGCCAAGAAGATGTCAACCCTCTGGCCAGTTAGAAAG
Organism: Panthera onca; assembly: GCF_046562875.1. NCBI lineage: Eukaryota > Metazoa > Chordata > Mammalia > Carnivora > Felidae > Panthera > Panthera onca. Next base: position 53,645,326 of record NC_138344.1, read on the forward strand.
AAAGGCCAGGTATGGCTCTGTGGACTTTCCCTTTCGGAGGCTCCACTCCCATTGATGTGCCCCCCTGCTCCCATCTCCACATCCTCCAGCCATAGTGAACCATCCCTTCTTCTCTTCTTTTGAAGCCCACCAGCCACTGCACAGGGAGAGAGATGCCTTTGAGCTGGCTGGTGGCAACCCCTACTCCCACCCCCAGTCCTGCCTCCCAGCCGGGTGACATTTGCTTCTCCAGGTGCCAGTGAGGGGCTGTGGCTCCACATCGATGCTGCCTACGCAGGCACTGCCTTCCTGTGCCCCGAGTTCCGGGGGTTTCTGAAGGGCATCGAGTATGCCGATTCCTTCACCTTTAATCCTTCCAAGTGGATGATGGTGCACTTTGACTGTACTGGGTTCTGGTGAGTGTGACAGCCAAGCTTCTAGCCCATGGGCAAGCCTTCCTTCCTCTGCAGAGGCCTCAGCCACTAATCCCATTTGGAAACCCACAGGGTCAAGGACAAGTACAAGCTGCAGCAGACCTTCAGCGTGAACCCCATCTACCTCAGGCATGCCAACTCGGGCATGGCCACTGACTTCATGGTGAGTGGCCAGGAATGGTGGCCTCTGAGATGGAAACTGGCTGCACCTGGCCCCAGAGGGTCTTTTTTATGTTGGCTCCTATCTGAAATTAGCACACTGTGAGCCCATCCCCTAATATACTGCTGTATGCCTTTGGTTTCTAAGTATATGCAATGAAACCCAGAAAATTGTTAAAAAGCCTAGAAAATGAGACCAACCTCTGAGGCAGTATGCACATTTCTTGAGTATGTGTGGCATTCCTTAATTCCCAGAAATGTCTTTTCTATCATGAGTGGATCAGTTCCCTTCTGTCTCCATCTTGGATAATCTTTTCTGCCCAGCATCGGGGAAGGGTGGAGAGTTTCCTTGGGTAGGGAAAGAGGATCCTTGCTTAAATCGTTTTTATCTCTTGTCCCCTCAGAGAAAAGGTGGGAGGCTCCATGGGAGGTGATGGGGCACAGGGACCAAACTTCTTGAGCTTCTGGACGCCTCTGAGCAGTCCTGGCCATCCCAACTTGCTCGGTCTCTTGAACCTGCCCACAGTTTCAGCCTGTACTGACTCTTGTGGAAACAATCTTTTCAGATTTACTCCTCAGTTTGAAGACAAGCCTTTCCTTTAATTGTAGGGAAGACAGAGATGTAAACCAGTTATATATCCGTGGCCAACGGGAGGCAGCAGAGCAGAGAGAGATGAGCTTGGTTTGAAATGCCATGCCAGCAGTGGGCCTTTGAGAAACTTAACGGCCCTCTCTGAGCTGTGGCTTCCTCATCTGTAAAAAGGGCACACTGGCACGGATTTGATATGGTATCATGAGGCTGAAATGGGAATGTACATGTAGATCACTTAACACAGTACTGGGAACGTGCCAAATGCTCAATAAACGGTAGGGCTAATATTCCTAAAAACTCTTAAGCTGTAGAGATTTGCTATAGCAAAATGGTTAAGCATTTAGGTGCTAAAGGGTGATGGCCTGTGTTCCTCCTTATTCCTCCTTGTTCCTCCATTTGTTAACTTGTGTGGCCTTAGTCAAATGACTTAACTTCTCTCTCTGGGTTTCCTTATCTGTAAAATGAGGATGATGATAATATTGGCTTCTTAGGCTTGTTGTGAGGATTAAATGAATTAATGCAGTGAGGCGGAGAGAGCAATGCCTGATGTCTGTGAGATTTAGTTTGTAAAGAGATGGTTCTGTCTTGTCTCCTTGGGCAGCTGAGATGTCTTGCCCATTTAGTCCTAAATTAATAGCTCTGTCATCTCTTGATTTTTATTGGTTATTCTCCTTCAGGCCAGTTTACACTTCCTTTAGATTTTTGAGACTGTTGATTGCCATTGCAGGTAGTAAGCTTACAGACCCTGTAGAAGTTGATAAAAATAGACAAATAATGGTTCTTTCATCTCCATTGCCCTGTCTGGTAGGTTTTCAGAAAATTTTAATTAACAAATTTTTTTTTTCCCCCAGCATCCTAAGGGGCAGGTATCTTTAAGGGTAATTCTAAGTTGTTTCTTTCTTGAGTGTGAAATGGTGCCCATCCTCCTATAAGTGAATTTGGATCATAATTGTAGAGTATTATCTTACCTCGGCCCACTTTGGATCTCGTGTTACTTTTTTTGTTTTGTTTTGTCTGTTTGTTCACACCAGTATCTCAAGATGTTCCTGTGGTTCATTCCCATCAGTTTGGAGATTTAATGGTGCTCTCTCTCTTCCAGATAACTTATAAAAATATTGAATTAAACTTTTCTTAGCACTGGTTATTTATATTTCTTAGCCTTATTATTTATATTTCTACATCCAGAAGGTACTGCTGTATCCTTTTCCTTCCCCCACCTCTAATTGTATGGATTTAATTTTCAAGTCTCAAAGAAAGTCCTAGAAAATTGAAGCTTCTGTTTGTTGTGATCCTGGGAGTCTTCACTGCTGTTCTGACCCAAACTCCTTTTCACTCAGGTTGCTGTAGCTTTAAATTGAAGGCCAGCCATGTTTGAGATAAGCCAGAAACAGAGCACCTTCCTGGGAGAGAAGACTTAGGGACTTCATCCTTAGGCCCTGGCACCACCTAAAATTAGGGCTAGATTTTCTGACATCCAGCTCCCACTAGTGGATGGGGCATTATCTTCCTTTGGCAGGGGAGACCTGCAAAACCTTGCAAGGACACAGAGGAGGCTTGGGGATGTCTCGAGTTCAAGAAGATCCATGTCATTCTTTGTAAGTCCAAATTTCCTGCTCTAACAGAAAATATCAGCTAGAACCACCCTGCTGGGTCAGCATGGATTGGGTTTGGGATAATGGCCAGAGGAAAAACCAGGTATACGAAAGAGTATGAAGAAATAAAAAATAATCTCTGCCTCTCATTAAAAATTATTATTATTATTATTTTAATATTTATTTATTTTTGAGAGACAGAACGTGAATGGGGGAGAGGTAGAGAGGGAGACACACAGAATCCAAAGCTCTGTCAGCACAGAGCCCAACGCAGGTCTCGAACCCAAGAACTGGGAGATCATGACCTGAGCCGAAGTTGGATGCTCAACCAATGGAGACATCTAGGCGCCCCTCTGCCTCTCATTTTAATTTGCTGGTGAGATAAAGCAGTCAATTGGCCATAACAATTTGAGAAACCATATTTTTAGAGAAGGCTCCTATTATCCATTCATTATTCTCCTAGAGTGTTCATCTAACAAGGGGTAGAGTTGACTGCTTTCTCTGTCACAGAAATTTTGTCCCGTGTCCAGGTTTTGATTTGATGCCCTTTTCTGGTGAATGAGTCCCCAAGCCAGTCCTCACCACTAGAATGTTTTGCTTAAAAAACAAAAGGCTTAGTATTTGATGTAGGAGAACCTTGTCCATCAACAAAGGGGGAATGTCCCCAAAGGGAGCGTGCCGGGTCAGGAAATAAGGGTGAACGGTGAAGGTGAGTACAGTTTTGAGGATTTGGCAATCCTGTGGATGAGTAGATAAATACTCAGTGGGACAAATATTTATTTTTAGTCAACAGAAATTATGGTGAAGTATTCGGACATTTACTTTCTGACCATCGGAGGAAGAGGTCATTAGAAACCACCTTACTCATCAGGTTAACTTCCATTGTTTTCCAAACCCATTGGTCTGTTTTCAGATCTGCGAAATCAGTTTGAAATTGGTTTGGTAATGTTTAGATCTATGGTGCCCCCCGAACCTTGAACTTTGAGCTCTGTTGAATTGGTCACCAGGAACAAAGGGTCAATTTTGGTTAAACAGAGGCCGAGATGTGGATGTTCATTTCAAATCTGAAAGCTGGAGTGATGCCTCTTGTGGGCACAGGGGTGTCACAGGATGAAGTCAGGACAAGACAGAGAGGTTAAATACTGATTATCTTGGTCCTAGGCAGAAATCCTGCTGTGATTTGTAGCTCATGTTTTTATCATCTAAAAAGCCAACACTTGCTGACAACTTCCTGCGAGGCTCTTTGCATTGGTTCTTTTCCTGCCTTCGGAAGTGCTGTCCATTCTCTGTCTCACCAGGAGCCAGTGAGGCAGCAATGCCCAAGGTCACAGATAGTAACTGGCAGAGCTGGAGGAGAAACCCAGGTCTGTGGGGCTCTTGCATCCCAGCTCTTGACCACTATACTTTACATTTTACAGGGGGGAATAGAAATAGAACTTTATTCTCTGCACTTCAAGAAACTTAGGTTCTTTTAGAGAAAACATGTATTGCCCCTATCTTGAATTTCAGCCTGAGATGAAATGTTTAAAGCAGCGTTTGAAGCAAAATGCCTTCTCCTTTGTTCAGGGCCATGGGCTTGGTTTCCACTTGTCCTGCTCTTGGACAAGGGTAACTACTGGCCGCCTTCACCATGACTTGGTCACATGACAGGGCAGCCTTGGGATAATTTGCCTTAGCTTCTCCTTAGCAACAGCTTTGGGAGTCATGGTGACACTTTCTGTCCCTGGAGGTCTGGGCAGGCAGGGGATGATAAAGCTGAGGAGTGCATGAGGGAGCAGTGCCCTTGCCTCTAACCATGAGCACTGTGTTCCTTTGTTCTAGCACTGGCAGATCCCCCTGAGCCGGCGGTTTCGCTCTATTAAACTCTGGTTCGTGATTCGGTCCTTTGGGGTGAAGAATCTTCAAGCACACGTCAGACATGTATGTAGTCTTGCTATGTGTCCTCATGGGGAGGAAGGCTGGTTTCTGCCCAGAGGACCTGTGGTGTTGGCTCAGGTGTCTGAGCCTGTTCTTGGACTCCTGGGACTTGATTATTTAGGGTAGCCATTTCTTTGTTAGTTAGAGGGACACTGAGCAGAACATGACACCAAGGGCTATCTGCTGTCTGTCCCCTTGAATAAGTGTCTCATTATTCCTTCTGCTATCATCAAGCACCTGGGAGTGATGCTCCCAGTGCCTGGTTTGCAGAGAGAGAAAGAGAAAATAAATCACAGGGCAGCTAGTGTGTCTACGGTAGGAGTATATCCTTTTAAGAATTTTCCGATTATCACAGCAGTCTGAAAATTTGAGTCCCTATTGTGGTTACACCTGAGACATGACTCTTCTGGCTGTGAGAGGTAGACCTACCAAGTCTGGAACAAACATCTCTGCATCGTGTCAGTAGGTATTTACTGAAAGTCTATTTGGTACAATTTATTTTGACTCAATTCGACAACAGCAACAAAAAAATCATTGCGCTAGAAACAAGACCCAGAGGTGAGACAGGCATTGTCTCTCTGTCATATTCTTCATAAAAGGGGTGGGACTTCACTGAGAACTTTGGCCAGCAGTGTTTTTCTCTCATTTCTCTGAGTGCCTATGAGTAAGACAAAGCCATTGGTAAAAGCCATGGCATTAGATAAATCCAAAGACATTGTCCTTTATTACTCTGTCCACCTACCTTTCCTTTAGGAATTCTGTCTTCATTAAGTAAACACAAAACCAAATAAGATGTTTGAAGCAGTAACAAAGACTGGCTTACTGTTGGTAATTTTACATTTGTAATAAACGTCAAGGTATTTGTCAACTGGACATTTATCAATGAGTGACTGTCACCTAGGATATTGAGGGATGTTAGGCACTTTGTACTCTAAATCCTCAGACCCATGATTGGAGGTAGTGGCTGAGGAATGAAGACGGTGGAGGTTACAAGGCATCAGGAAAACTCTTAGGACTGGGTATTCAATGTGTAGGTGCTGGTCAACTCCCCTGTTGCTCCTCTTACAAGTCAAAGCTCTGAATTCCCATCAGCTCCCCCACACTCCTAGGCCTGGCTTTCAAGGACCTGGTTATCAGCCTTTATTTTAGCTCAGGCTTCTCAATGACCCATTTCAGCTGTATCCTCAGCCTGCCTCTGCACCTTCACCTTCACTTTGCCCTCCTGGATTGCTCTCTCTCCTCCGTATGTTATTAATGGTTTAGGTTCCATTTCTCCCAGGAGCTTTCCTGACTATTCCATCTGTCCCAGTCACTGCTTCCTTGTCATTCCTAAGATCACCTATTCAAGCGCACTTACAAAACTGGGCTCAAAGATTACCAATGTCCCACAACAGTAAGAGGTGGAACTAAAACAGAGTTGTTTGATGTGAGTTAATTTTATTTCTTCAACTTGACTGTGCTCACAATTATGACTTGCATAGCATCTTAAATTTTAAAAATACCTTATAGTGTTTTATTAGATTCTTACAACAATGCTTGGGGTGGTCACCCAGACTGGCCCCATACTGCCCTGCTCAAGAGTGGAAGGCCTTCTCTCTTCACAATTTTGGGCTATCTTCTACTATGTGAGCTCTTGAAGGTTATAGAAAACCAAGTTGTATATCCCTCTGTAATACAGTAATGCTTTAGAAAATGGAATCTGGGTTTGGTGTTTTAGTTTTACCTACTATTTGGTGATCTTAGACAATTAAACTTTCTGTGTTTGGCTTTCTAATTTATAAAATGGGAAATGGTAATACCTCTCTCAGTGGTTTATGGTGATGATTAAATGAGATAATACATATACAGACCTTATTTATAGTACAGGGCCTAATGCTCAGCTAACAGTCGATGAATATTTTTTTCTTCCCTTCCTCCTCCTTCTCCTACTTCCTCTTCCTTCTCTCCCTTCCTCCTCCATTTCCCCCTTCTTCTAATGACAACAGATCATTGTCATCATCATCATCATCATCACCAATCATTTACTGTCACCTAGAATTGGGATTAGTAAACTTTTTCTGTAAAAGACAGACACTAAATATTTTTGGCCTTGTAGGCCATACTATTTCTGTTGCAACTACTCAACTCTGCCATTTTAGCCCAAAAGCCACCATAGACAATACATAAACAAAGGGGCATGGCTATGTTTCAGCAAAACTTTATTTACAAAAACAGGTTGGGGGATGCTGTATTTGGCCTGGGACTATAGTTTGCCCACCCTTGACCTAGAGTGGTTCAGGACACTGGGAGCAGCAGTTTTTTTATTCGTCCATAAAGGTGGTTTCTGGTGGCAGGGATGCTGTGTGGTTTCCCTTTTCCCTTGGCCCCTGTTTCTACCTTGTTGCAAACAGCTTATGTTGTAGGAAGCAGCAGAGCATGGTGGGAGGAGCATGTGCTTGGTGACCAGGAGACCTGCATTCTGCCACTTGTACCTTGGGGAAGTCACTTTCTCTCAGCCCCTCCTAGGAAAATGAAGAGGTTGGACAAAGATGACTTCTGGGTCTCTTTACTCAAAAGTGTCAGCTTCATGGTCCTTACCTAGCCTGACTCTAGGTCTGTTACCTGAGATGTCTTAATGGTACTCATGTAGAGTTAAGAAACATTTACTTGGAAAGATCAAAATTGGTAGGGCAGGTGGGTGGAAGTTGGCCTGGAGGGGAAGGAGATGGGAGAATCCTGGCGAAATTAGAACATGAATTGCAAAAGTATAAAATAGTTAGAAAACATTTAGAAGGGTGCCTTCTCTTAGAGCTTTAGGACTTGAAAATGAAAAGTTCTTGGGCAGTGATTGGAGACCATTTTAAATAGACTACACAGTGGTCTCTCCCAGAAAGAAAGGGGTCTGGATGAGGTTTGCAGCAACTTGCTTCAACATCGTCAAACATGTGCTTAGCTGAATTTTTTGAGTTCTCTTGAAATCAAGTATCAAGTCCGAAAACCAGGTGATTCAATGAGAACCAGGTGATAGCAATTACTTAGCAAATATTTTATTGAGATCCTTCCGGATGCTTGAAGAAATTTTTTTAAAATGAAAGAAAAGTTAAGACCTGCCTTTGTTTGGTTAATAATCCTAGGTTAAAAAAAAAAGGAAACTTAAAAAAAAATGACATAAACTTCAATGAAAGGTTAATATGGTACAAAGCTTTCCATTTTTTTTATTGTGGTAAAATATACCTAACATAAAAATTTCACTTTAACCATTTTTAAGTGTACAATTCAGTAACATTAAGTACACACACAATGTGTGCAACCATCATTACTATTTCTAGAACTTCTTCCATCATCTCAAATAGAAATTCTATACTTGATAAACTGGTTCAGTTTTCTGTGACGTATGTGGGGAGGATATGTAAAAATATGTACCCTGTGTAATATAAAAAAAAAAAGAGGGGGAAATGAAATAGCATTTGAGGTATAAGATTTGAAAAGGTTTGAGAGGTGAGGGAAAGATGTAGGCTTAGGGTGAGGGCACAGCTGTTGACAGCCCCATGGTGCCTCTACATACCGTAAAAACAAGGATGTCTTCCTTTGGGCAGATACAGCTAGTACACGAGGTACGTGGCTGGGAATGCAGAGAATAGGTTGGGTTTTTGCCCTCGCTTGCTGCCTCAACCAGTCAAAAAGCTGTGAAACCAAGATATGAGGCCAGATTGCATTGATGCCTTCTTGTTCTGGGGGCGAGTTGAAAAAGAGCCCTCAGAAGTGATTTCTTGAGATGAATCTGATGTGACAAGTAATAGGGAGCCATTGGAGGTTTTCTAGCTTGGACTATGAACAAAATCAAATGGAGAAGAAACTCAGGCAGAAGACTTTCAGAACTCTTCAGTTCAAAGGTGTCACTGGTGTAAACCCATTTAGCAGAATGAAAGTTTATGCGGAACTGTCCCTTGTCTGATTATTAAACTCTGTTCTCTACTTATACTTCTAGGGAACTGAAATGGCAAAATATTTTGAATCTCTGGTCAGAAATGACCCTTTCTTTGAAATTCCTGCCAAGAGGCACCTTGGCCTGGTGGTTTTTCGTCTAAAGGTAATGCCATCTTCTATGGCTTATGATTAATAAGCTGGTTAATTAATTGGCTGGTTAGCCTCTTGGAAATATAAATGCTGGGCTTCTGGGGATGCTTATTGGGGATGTAATATAGATTTCACTTCTCTGTATTTTTCAAACAGGGTCCTAATTGTCTCACAGAAAGTGTATTAAAGGAATTAGCTAGAGATGGTCGTCTCTTCCTCATTCCGGCCACTATCCAGGACAAACTGATTATTCGTTTCACTGTGACATCCCAGTTCACCACCAGAGATGACATCCTGAGAGACTGGAATCTCATTCGAGATGCTGCCACTCTTATCATGAGTCAGCACTGTACTTCCCAACCTAGCCCTCAGGTTGGGAACCTCATCTGCCAAACCATGGGACCCAGAGCCTTGGCCAATGGGATGTCCCTTCAGTCTGTCAATGGGGCCGGATATGACCCAGCCCAGGCCAGGAAGATCATCAAGCAGCCTCAGCATGTGGAAGCCAGTCCTGTGAGAAAGGAAGACAGCTGCCATCTTGAAACCCCGCTGGACCCACTTGACGACGACTGCTTTTCAGAAGAGGCCCCGGATGTCACCAAGCACAAGCTGTCCTCCTTCCTGTTCAATTATTTGTCCGTGCAAAATAAGAAGAGGGCAGTGCGTTCCTTCAGTTGCAACAGCATGCCTGTCAGTGCTCAGAAGCCACTGCCCACAGATGGCTCTGTGAAGGGCTCTTCTAGGGCCAGAATCTTCTCTAGGTTTCCAGAAGAAATGATGATGCTAAAGAAAAGTGCCTTCAAAAAACTAATCAAGTTTTACAGTGTCCCCAGCTTTCCCGAATGCAGTTCTCAGTGTGGGCTCCAGTTGCCCTGTTGCCCTCTGCAGGCAATGGTTTAGATCAGGGTTTTCGGCCAGAACCCAAGAATGTGTTTCAGGGAGTCTCTGCACTCCTCAAAATTGTGTGCTGAATTTGTGTGCTTATTATGTGTATGTGCATTCTTCTTAACAGAGCCTATAATTTTATCAGATTCGCACAGAGTTTCATGACCCACAACAGGATACAAATGGGGAGTTTAAGCCAGCATGGTACAGAATGTTCTAGCAGTCTGGTCAGAGAGAAAGGACCCAAGGTAGTGTACTGACAGGCAGCTTCTGTGGTTCAGCTTGTGATATGAAATATAACATAGAAATAAATTGTACTTGTCTTTAGAAAAAGTATCCTGTGTGACTTAATTGACCATTGAAACATTGATTAGTTAATAAGAGATTATCCTGGAGCCTAAATGCATGTACTTAATGGATTCTACTTTGCAGGATGCTAAAGATTTGGATTTAACTGTGAAAAAATGACTTTGGAGGAGCCCTTGGTATGAAGAAGGCAGGCAGTTTTAGTCAGGCACTGTGACTTCCAGTTGACAAATGAGGAAACTAAGGCTCTGGGTCACAAAAGCTTATAAGTGGGGAAAGCCAGGTCTCCTTGTCTTCAATAATGCCCATGCCATTTCCACCATACTGTGCTGTTCAGGCTTGTACTTGATCAGAAGCTCCCAGTCTAGCAGGCCCCCGGTCCTTCAGTACATTTAAATGTTCCCTCTGTAGGTTTGGAATTTGTACATTTTCTCTTCTTCTGGACGCTGTGGTCAAATAAAAGTTGTGCTCACAGGCAACCTGACTATGGTTAATTTATATGCCAAGAACCATTTTCTTTCCATACGAGATAGCTCTGAAATTGGTTATTTTAACAGCATAAATGGTAAACAAACAAAGCTGGATACTAGTTAAAGTGGTAAGGACAGATTTTAATCAGTAATATGCTATTGCAATAGGGAAAAGAGTCCAAGATAAACTGGACTCAACTTTGATTTATACAGAGGTGACTGGGCATTTTAAAGGGAGAATGAGGGGTAGAGAAGGAGGCAAGTAGGGACTTGGTAGAGTCAGGGAACTGAAAAATGACAAAAGGCAAGAAGACAGCATTGGTTCATGTGAAATCCATCTGGGTTTGTTAACTGGTATGCATTGAAGTTAGACTCCTACCCTCCCACAGAGGCTGGGAGACAGAGGCCCATCTTGGCCTTGTGGCCAAGGTCGACAAGATGGCTTGGAGGAACCTGGCAGGAGTCTGGTCAAGGAGATAGTCTTTGTCAAGAGCGCAGTTTCATGTTGACATTTCCTTCCAGTGATCATTCTAGTCAGCTTTCCTTGAAGGTCTGACCTGACTTCCTAAATAGAGGCTTGGAAAACTCTATCACGCTAGTGCTCATCTCATCTCTTGGTCCAGAGCAGGCACCCACTAAATGCCTATTGAGTGGATGTGCAAATGAGTAACACATTAACAAATCATCTATTAGGTAGATCACTGCACTTGGTTAATCTTAATCATTTTTATAGTGATTCTCATTAGCTTCCATTTCAGATGCTGACATTTCTTAGTTTTATCCCCAAATTATTTGGGAGTCTATAGCATCCTATCTATGCACTGACTACGTTTCCAAACAATACATTTAAAATCAGACCTGTTGAATGATTTACACAGATATCAGCTTATATTTTTTAAAAATATCCATTTGTACCTGATGATTTGTGCAGGTATGTCTACAGCCACAATTTGTGACCCTTTTAAAAGAGAAAAATTAGTATTTAAAATTGATGATCTGTCATGGGCTTACTTTTATGCACACACATGTGAACCCAGGTATTGAGGATATTGTGCTGGTGTCTCTATCCGCCAGAGTGGACCTGTGGTTCCTGGCCAGAATCACAGAAGTTTGGAGAAAGTGGAGGCTGAGGAAGCCATCAGGCTGTGAGAGAGAGTTTCTGAGTTTCTAACTGGAAAATGTAAAATGTGGCTTAAAGGTGGTCAGGCTCCAGTAGGCTCTGGTTACAGGCACACTAATGTTCTGGCTAACAGTGTAAGTGCTGGTGTCTCATCTGAGAACATGCCCTTTGAGATGACCTCTGCTTACCACCAGATCCACTGTAACACGATCACAAGTGACACAACTGCACAATGTGATACTTCCGAAAACAGAAGTCATGCTCTTTCCCATCACTTGGGTTCAATTCTCGCTGGGAGATCAATATAGCGAAGGCAGAGATACTTAGAATTTTGCAAACATTCTTAAGTGCTAACTCATAAACAATGTTCTAAATTATTGGCAAAATTCGCAAAGACACAAGGGTATCCAGAGTTTTCCTGAGGCCATGCTCAAGTCCCTTATACATATTAAGCACTCAGAAATGGTCATCATTGGGCATAATGAGTGGGGGCAGGGATTCTGGTCATGACTCTTCTTGGTAGTCACTTGAAAGAATGAGAGTTTAAAAAATACTTCTAGTACTGTGTGGGGGGTGAGAGCGGCAATCTCTCCTGTATCTATCATTAAGGATCCCTAGATATGTTTTCCCGGGGTCTTATGGGGATTACATTGAGGGAGAATTGGGGCCCCTTGCCAGCTCCTGGTCATCGGAGGATGTCCTTTAGGGAAGGAAACTCCACTTCTTTTAAGGAGGCTGGGGTAAACTTGGATTATACTTCCTTGACATGGACCTAGTGACCATGACATTCCTGTTTCCTAGGAAAAACTCTAGTAAACATGTCTTGATTGCTGCTACTGAGGACCTATTCCTGAAACTGTCTGTAGCTAACACATGCAGAGGTTAAGGAGTTCTGTTGAGGAAGGGAGCCAGCTGAGTGTAAGAAGAAACAGCCTGTCTGAAGGAGCTCCGTGAAGTTCCCAAACCCACCTGCATCATGTCAAAGGGCCCTGGGTCCTTAAATAAACAGGCTGTTTGATAGGAGACTGGGTGTGGAGTGAAACCAGCTCAGGTTTGAGGAGTATGTGGGACTGGGGGTACTCACTGGAGATCTGGGACTTATCTGGTCCACACATCCATTTTGTTGGGTGCATGGAAGTCTTATAAAATTTGAAACTTCACAAATTTAAAAGACTGGGAGATTCACATGAATATCTGGGTTTCTGTTTTCTAAATAATCAGATCTTGGAAGTACCTAAACTGTATTCCCACATGACAATAATCAGCCAACTGAAGCTAAGTAGTACCCTCACGTTTGCCACATTCATTTGTGACCTGTTTCTCTCGTCCACATTACTCATGTGATTCCTGAAGACACTCGAGCCTACAAGCCTTGATGGAGTTAAAAAATATCTACTGACACCTTCTATATATAGAATTCTGATGCTGTTGACTTAGGCTCCTTCAAAAACTATAGTTGGCATTCTCACCTGCTAGACAACGCAATTTGTAGACAGTGGCCCAGATATGAGGGGAGAGTTGGCTTCACAGTAGAGCTGGACTGTTCATTGGTGTTCATTGGAGTTCATTGGTGTTGCATCCCCCTCACCTTTCAATTTCTTGCCTTTTTTTTTTTTTAAACCTAGGATGCCATTATCATTATGAGTAGGACACCTATGAAAAGATGCCAATGAGGCTCTTAGGCTCAGGATTTGCATTTAGAGTAAAGTCAGGAAAGAGACAATGCCATCTCATATGTTAGCATTCATCTATTTTATTACATATTTAAAAAATAATGCACCCTCTAACAAGCTTAGTCTGCAAATACAAACAGTAGGTGCAAACTGAAAACTAATCATCTCTAAATATTTTCACGTGCAATGGCTCGGGTATAATTTTTAAAAGTCTCCCATTATTGGAATGCATAAAAAATGGCATGTTACAATCTTCAATCAAATTAAGGTTGGATTATATCAAGTGGTTGCACTAGGTCCTTTTAATTTCTTTCTGGAAATATGAGTTATCCTCCTAGGAATATTCAGAGTTTCAGAGTTTTATCATTTATGGCATTGTAAATGTCCTCAGTCATAGGCACATACATTTCTGCTTTGTCATCCAAGAAATATAAGGCATCTTTGATGACTGCAGGATTAAAGCCCTCCTCCACGAGGGTCACTTTGCGGTGTTTAAAAGTTCCAGTGATCTCAATGGTGTCCTGGAAAACATCAAACAATCCACACTGTTGCAGTGTTTTGTGGACAGATTAGGGTTCGGGCAAACGGCAGAGGGTGGGGTGTCTGGTAGCTCTGGCTCCTGAGAGAGGTTGGGGAAGCTAGTTCAATACCTCCTGTTTACAGAAGCTCCACTAGGGGGCCCTTTGTGCAGGTAGCTTTTCATTCCTCTGAGGCTTTAAGATCACCTGTGGGGAGGGAGGGGCTGTGGAGGGTGAAATGCAGAGCAGAGCAGAGCAGAGCAGAGCCTAGGTGGCTTAGTCCGTTAAGTGTCCGACTCTTGATTTTGGCTCGGATCATCATCTCATGGTTCATGAGTTTGAGCCCCACATCTGGCTTTGCACTGCAGGCATGGAGCCTGCTTGGGATTCTCTCCCTCTACCCCTCCCCTGTAGGGCAGTCTGTTGCTTAGTGAGCTTCTGGTTTTACTAAAATATCCTGATTTAGGGTGGGGTGAGGTTAGGGATCATCTACACACAGACCACTCTATTTTCTCAGCCTGTTTGTCCACTAGGCTGAAGCTTTTTTCCTTCAATTGATAGGTGATGGATGATCTGAGCGTATTTCAATTTTCACGTCTCTCCACCATCTCATTATAAACGTCCATGCTTTATGAACATCAACAGAAATAACACACAACTTCCACAATAGCTGGTAGCCTAACATTTCTTTTCTCAAGTCTTCAGCTACAGAATCATATTGCTCAGAGTCCAAAAGTGAGAGAATGTTAGGCTAACATGGATTAATGTGTGCGAAAAAACACATCCCTCTAGTGGTGATAGTTAAACATTTGACAGCTCCAACTGGCTAATGCTTCCCAACTAAGTTTCACACCGTAGGAAGGTGTAGAGCTTCAGTGGATTTTTCCATCCTTTAAAACTGGAAACATTTTAAGTATCTGTCATACTTCATCAAACCATAGACTTTGTGAGTTATTTGCTAATACTACTGCTGAATGATCTGGTCTGTCATTTTAGGGAAAAGGGGATCAGGATTTGGCTTCTGCGAGCTCTATTTTCTGATACTTCTGCTTCCTTGTGGAGCTTCCTGGCAAGGGTAGTGACAATCTGGCCAATATGGTCACCATGGTAGAAGGGAGTTGTTCCCTAAGACGCAGCGGTCTCCAAGAGATAGAGGATAATTGAACTCAACAACAAGAAGTCTCACCTGTATTCTTAGAAACTGGGGCCTTGCATAACTGGGCAGGTAATCAACAACATGGTTAAAGAGTTTTTTTCCATCAAATTCGTGGTTTTCCTTCATTTTGACAGAGGCCATGCCAATTCGACCCTCATGACCTAGAAATAAAGAGAAAAAATTAGACGTGTTATACTATTTATGATGTTTTCCTAGTTCAAAGTGGGCTGAGAACATTGACATGGGTTTCTTTTGGATAGTCGGAATTTTTATTTCAGGTATATGTGGAAGTTATTCTAAAGTGACTATAACAACAATAACAAGAGCTATACGCTGATTAAATCTTCATTATATGCCAGACCCTATACTAAGTGTGTTTTATGGACTATTTCATTCAACCCTCACAACAACCTTCTGAAAAGGTATAAATATTATCTCCATTTTACAGATGAAAATACTAAGGCTTAAAGATATAGTACGAGACTTGTTCAAGTTCACACAGCAAACAATAGACAAAGTTGGAAACCAGACTGAGGCAATCAACAGTCATCCTTCTCAGCAGCCTAAATGAAAACACCAGAGTAGAAAACAGGCCCTACTGGTGGCCGAGGGAATTTTTTTTTTTTTTTTTTTTTTTTTTTTTGGACTCCAGTGAGAAGTCCTTGTTCCACAGTCATGAACAATTGGGCTCGGGTTGTTCTTTAGGGTGTAGTGTCAGGTCTGTTGTGCATCCAGACACAAATACCACCTTTGAGATTTTGCCTTTCTGCATTTCAGAGAAGCTGGGGGTCCGGGGAGTGAATGGAGGTGCAAAGGCAAGCGGCTGTGGGCCCTCCCATTGATGAGCTATATTCCCCAAGGCTGTGTCTCCACAGAGACCAGGATCCAGCAGCTCCTTCCTGTCTGGGCAGCAAGGTAAGTGGGGAGGAGTTAAGCACAATTACTACACTGTTTTCTTGTAAAGACAGCAATAATTAGGTATTAGTACATCTTTTGCCTGATCCAGCAGACTGGGTGGGAGTTGAGATCCACTGAGATCCACTTTGCTGAACTACCTAGCTGTAATCAGAGAGGGGAAGGGGCCGCCTTGTGCCCTTTGTCACCAGGGCCCCAGCTTTTGAAACCTCTCCCATGGTGATTGTATGTTTACCTGTGGCTCCAAAGAAGGCAGGAAACAAGAGGAAACATTAAGAGAAAGGAAATGCACGCCTCTACGATTTGCCTCATATCTGAAGGAGGGAGACAGGGCACAGGACCCTCTTTCTCTAGGGGTCCCTGGTAGCTTGCTCAAAAGCAACCATCTTAGGAATCTCAAATGTCTCCAATAAGCTTCTTTTCCAATCAAGGCAGAGGCTGATGCAACAGAAATCTTCAGCACTGACTGGCTCCTTGCCTCTTGCTCTGACAGAGACAATGCCCAACTGAGAGACGAATAGGCCTATTGAGTCTCAGATCTCTGCCCCAGTTCCCAGGGGTTGGTTTGGGGCTAGTTTAGCTCCAGGGGGAAGGTTCCAGTTTACAACTGTTCTGGCCAGAGTTTCTCTAGCACTGCACTGTCCAGTATGGTAGCCACTGGTTTCATTTGGCTATCAAAATTAATTCTAAAAACACAAACTAGGGGCGCCTGGGTGGCTCAGTCGGTTAAGCGTCCGACTTCAGCTCAGGTCACGATCTCGCGGTCCGTGAGTTTGAGCCCCGCGTCGGGCTCTGGGCTGATGGCTCAGAGCCTGGAGCCTGCTTCTGATTCTGTGTCTCCCTCTCTCTCTGCCCCTCCCCCGTTCATGCTCTGTCTTTCTCTGTCTCAAAAATAAACGTTAAAAAAAAAATTATAAAAACACAAACTAAAAAAAAGTTCAATTCCTCAGTTGTACTAGCCACAATTTCAAGTCCTTAATAGCCATGTAGTGGTTATTGGCTACCATAGCAGAGAGTGCACATATAGAACATTTGCATCACTGCAGAAAGTTCTGTTGAGAACAAAAAGTTCTAGAGAGTAGTTGGGAAGTTCTGGTGTGACATCTAATAACAGTCAACTGGGCTTACACTTTGGTGTACCTTCCTGGTCCAAAGCTGAGATCTGTGAAGGCCTTGCTGAGCCCTTTGATACTGAAATTCACCCTGGTAGATTGCCTTCTAGATAGACCTGCCACATTTCTGGGCTGCAGCAAGGCTGGCCGTGTGCCTGTCAGGCCAGCCAGCGGCTGGCATGGCATTGAGAATCACAGAATCTAAAAGCTGAGAGACACTTCTCAGTTTATCTTTAATCTTTTTTTTTTTCCATCTTATTTGAGAGAGAGAGAGAGAGAGAGAGCGAGCAAGCAGGGGAGGGGCAGAGGGAGAGAGAGAGAGACTCTCAAGCAGGCTCCATGCTCAGTGCAGACCCTGACTTGGGGCTCCATCCCAGGACCCTGAGATCATGAGCTGAGCCAAAATCCAGAGTTGGATGCTCAACTGACTGAGCCACCAAGGTGCCCCTATCTCTAATATTTCAATGCAGCAAGAATTCTCACAGGATCTTGAGTGGACATCCAGCCTCTCTACAGGCCCCAGCTGGTGGGCCATTCCCCACCTCAGGAGATAGACTTTTGTGTTGTTAATCTCTCTGGTTATAGGAGACATCTCAGGCTAAAATTTGCTCCCTGGTCATTTCAATCCCTTGGCTCTCGTTCTGCTCGCTGTGGGTATGGCAAGCACACCTGCTCCTTGTTCTACTTTGACTGCCTTCCAACCATGTGAAAACCATTACTCTCCTCTTCTTTTTGTTCTAGATCGGTGACTCCCAAACCTTACTGGTTGTTAGAGTCACCTGGGGACTAAAACAAGACATGAAGTGTCTGAGTCCCAAACCCCAGAGGTTCTGATCCATTAGATCTAGGCTTTAAACACTCTCCCAGACTGAATCACTGTACTCTACACCTGAGACTAATATTGCACTGCAGGTTAATTAATTTGAATTTCAATAACTTAAAAAAAATGAAAGTTTCCCAGATGATTCTGATGATTGGTCAGACGAAGCTTCAGTGCTTCTCAAAATTTAGTATCTTTTAAAAATTTGTGGTAACACACACATAGCATAAAATTCATCATCTTAACCATTTTAAAGTGCCCAATTCAGTGGTATTTGATACATTCACAATGTTGTGTAACTATCACCAGTATCTAGTTCTAGAACATTTTCATCACCCCCAAGTCAAACTTCATTGCTTTTAAGAATCACTGGAGGTCTTGTTAAAACACAGGTCCCTGGGCCCCACCCCAGAGATTCTGATTCAGTAAGGGTTGGGGTTGGCCTGAGAAATCATGTTGTTTCACAAGCTCCCCAGTGGTGCTGGGCCAGGGGCCCCACTCTGAAGAGCAGTGGACTCGATCCTTCCAATCCATTCCCCCAGATTCTCTCACCTTCTCATACACATTCTTTTGTGTTGCTACCTAAATCCAGCATTTAGAGGTGCACACAACACGCCAGGTGGGGTCTGTGAGAGCCCAGCGCAGCGTGATTACTGACAACCTTGCCATGGGCTTTCGTGTTAATTCAGCCCACGTTCCAACATGAGCAGCATGCACTCAGGTCACGCTCTGTGACCTGAGATGTGGCTGCACTTCTATCATATCATTGTCGTAGGGCTGGAGAGGAACAGGGAAGAGAAAATCTCAAATATTCTTAAAAAAAAAAAAAAAAAAAAGACAGCACAAAGTCATGTGAAACCACCACAGCTTAGGAAAGAGAGACTCTTGGATTTCTATTTTGAATATAGGTGAGAATCCCAAATACTGAGTTCTGGGGGAATACTAATATCCCTAGCACCTTAGAGTTGGACAGTGACTTGGAAGTTTTAATCCTCTCTCATCTATATAATTAAAACGATTTCTTCCAATGACAGCACTCATGTATACATCTGGTAGGTGTATGTTTAGTGTTTACATAATTGAAGCGAATGAGTTCTCTTAACAATCTCAACGTCAGGGCTGATATTACCCCTAATTTTAGTGATTTGCCTGAAGTCAAACAGCCCCAGGTACTGGAGCCAAGGACCCGAAGTCAGACCTCAGCTCTCCCCACTCTGCTGGCAGAGGCAGATCTGCAGATGAAGGCTTGGTGACACCACTCTGTGTGATGATTCTGAAACTCACTGGGGTGAGCTGGGGTCAAGGATCTGTTTTAAAAGAAGTCTGGACAAAGGCAGCTCCTTTTCAGTTTTTTCTCCTAGCAAATATACTTGCTGTTACTTGTGATACTCGGTTCTGAGGCCAAGATACCATTTCCCAGCTATCAAGCCTGACACGTCTTTTCTCGAGGCATGCCAAATGTAGCATGGGACCCTGCATCTTGCAGAGATCTGGCTTGCCTGAGAGCCCAAGAACAGCTGGGGAGCTGAGCCACAGAGGAAGGCCAAGTTCAGATGTGCTGAGTTGGCTAATTTATAATGGAATATAAACCAGACATCAGCCCCTTACTCCCAGGTGGCTGAAAGAGACTGGTTCTCCAGCAGGGAGGCAAAAGTGATGACAAACTTTGCCATGGGGTTAAAATGATGTTCAGTTACTGTATAAGTTTACTCAGAGACTTATGTGTACCTGGCACAGACACTCCATAAACGTTTACTTCCTGGACAAAATCAACCAGTCCTACGATATCAGCGACTTCAGTGGTGGCCACATTTTCCCCTTTCCAGCTGGAAGAAAAGGTAAGGTTAGCAGAGGTTACTGGTGGTCCCTGGCCCACGGTTCCATGGCAGAGCACGCATCTCTTCTAGGCCCTGCAAGGTGTCTGCATTTGTTTTCCCATCTCTGCTCTCAAATCCCCTGGAACTTAGTCACAGGAGAGGCATTTTGCTTGAGAAACAAAAGACAAAGGCATAGACAAAGGCATTTAAATAATAAAATGTGGAATTCCAATCTCACCACATGAAACACGATACAAAGAATGTGCTAATGTTGAAATACAGGTTTGGCCTAAGAAAGGTACTGGAAATCAAGAACAAATATCAATAACTTTTTGTTGTGTTTAGGTCTCCCACTTTTCTCACTCACTAACTTTGGTTGGTTTCATACCTGTATTTCAGGGTCTCATGGCAATGAGAAAGCTTTGAGTAGCAAATAAAATACCATGCTTTATTTACAGGGAGATTATAACGTTAGTGCCCAACCTACACTCGTCTACTTAATAAGGCTTTAAAATTTGTCTACATTTAAAAATTCTTTAGATCTCCTGGAAGTATCTTTTTAGTAACATGAAGGTTGCATAAAATCATGGTATGGATCCTGAGTCATGGAATACTCCAAAGACGGAAGGAACACTCTGGATCATTGGGACCTTCATTTCATGGGTGAAAAAGATTACCAGCCTTGACAGCACAGCTGGCCAGGAGTAGGGGTGAGCCTAGGAGCTCAGGTCTCCTCATTTGTATTCTTGCTCTGCCTACTACAGCCAGACAACTTCCATACCTTCCGCATGCATTCATGCAAAAGTATTTATGTGTGTCAAGCACTGTGCTAGGTGCTGGGGAGTGAACCAGCAGACACAAGGCCTGGCCTCAGGGAGCTTGCACAGGAGGGAAGTTGATTAAACCAAAGTGTCATGAGAGGACCATGAGAGAAGCTGGAGGACCATGCTGTTGTTGGGAATTAGTTTCATGGTCTTATTATAATGACTTTCAAATTTCATGGTGCTGACTTGGGTTTCTGTGGGAATGGTTAGGGATGGAGAGTGGGAGGGAGGTGAATAGTAGATTTCAGAACCCCTCACTTCCTCTTTGGCTAGATCAGCTCCGTATTAGCTTGCATTTGATTTTATCTGAAGAAAAGCCCCATGACTGGAAATAGTGTGAAACCCTGGGCTCTCCTAGGGGTGACTGGTAACAACTGAGGATAAATGAGAGAAACTGGATACACTGTTAGTTAGGCTCCAAAAATCAGGCACAGGTTTTCTGCCTATTTCTCAACTGGTATTGCTCAACCAACTTATTTGTGCGTTGCAGGAGTGACACTTGTAGGAAGAGTGACACTTCCTGTGGTTTGCTCCTTACTTTCTAGGAATATAGAAGTTTGGATGGACATGCCAAAGAGATAGAGGGAAATGGGGCACTGCAGCCAAAGTGGAATGCAGTTCCAATTTAGGAGTAAGCCAAATTGTGCATGTGTTTGTTTTTGACTCAATAACTCAAAGAAACCAACCGGAAAGTATCTCCAACTCTGTCATGAAAGTAGATGAAATTTTCATGGTCAATCACTAAGAGATCTCCACTATTGAAATAGAGGTCTCCTTTCTTAAAGACATCTCTCAGTTTTTTCTTTTCCGTCTGAGTACTTCCTCCAGCGTAGCCACTAAAGGGTGTGAGTTGTGTGATTCTGCAAATAAGGAGTCCAACTTCACCTAAGACAGAAGAAAGTAAATTGTTATTTTATGTGATAGCAGTAGGCACATTTTATTACTAACATTCTCATAAAACTGTTGCCATACACTCAAAAATGGACATCTTAAAACATGGCCCCTAAATCGACAAATATCATTTTTTAACCTTACAGAGGCTAGTACTAAACCTGTCTTCAACAATGAAAAAATTAAAGACTTTCTTTGTAATTAAAATACACTCAGAAAAATGTAATGCAATGTTATTCAAGTTGCATTTTCAGTTACCCCTCTCCCCTCCTCCTTTTTTAAAGTAGGCTCAACACTCAGTGTGGAATTCATGACATTGAGATCAAGACCTTACCTGAGATCAAGAGTCGACTGAGCCTCCCAGGTACCCCTTCAGTTACCTTTATTATAAATCATTTAAAAAGCTGATAAAACATTGATTTCATTTTCTATGTATGGTAGCAATATTTACATGCTTATCATTTCAATAATTTGCATATATTAGTAGGAATCAGTTTCTGAACTTACAAATGGAAGATACTTTCTCCTTTACCTCAATTTTTAATTTTCCACAACCTAAGACAACTCACAAGTGAGATATCCCCATCATTCCATCTTAATTTTATAGCATTTCCAAGACATAAACTTATAAAATTTTCTTTCAATCTGTTGTGATTGACTATATGCATAGATTTTCCAAATACTAGATCTTGAACTTTCATATATATTTTTTAGTAAAGTTGATATTAAATTCTCTGAAAAGCAACTGTGTTCAAAATAATTTTTATCCCACTTTACAGAAAATATGTTTATCCCTCATCTAAGCCTAAGTCCTGCCAATGGACATTGTTCCAGTTATTAAATTAGTCCTGGGCTGAAATTAGCATATAAGGTTTTTTTCCAAACTACTCCCAGATTTTAAAATTTGTGATAGGGGTGCCTGGGTGGCTCAGTTGGTTAAGTGTCTGACTCTTGATTTCAGCTCAGGTCATGATCCCAGGCTCGTGGGATCGAGCCCCGTGTCATGGGATTGAGCCCTGCGTTGGGGCAGAGCCTGTTTGGGATTCTCTCTCTCCCTCTCTCTCTGCCCCTCCCTTGCTTGCACTCCTCCCCCTCCCAAATAAATAAACTTAAAAAAAAGATAAAAAAATGAACAGGGGGTTTTGAAACAGGTAGGGTATGTCTGAATTCAGATATATGGTAGAGTGGGAGCGACAGAGGTCATGAGAATTTTCAGTTAGCAACTTTGCATTTTTCACTCCTGGAGAGAAATGTTAAAAAATGCCCAGCTTTGGAGAAAAATAACACAATGATAAGAAGTGGTGAATGCTAAAGAACAAAAACCAAAGAAACCAAAAACTGAACTAACCAAACAAAACTGTTGCCATACAATCCATTGGCAACAAGCTAGCTGAAGGAAGTGTCACTATCCATGCACGTGCACGTGTATGTCCATATACATCCTATACATACATATAGACCATACACACAAAGTACAGTATCCCATGTGGCCACACACTTGTAATTCTAAAAATGCTAGTATTTTATGGAATAATGATTTACACACATACTTGGACAAATGCACAGTAGTCTAAGCTTGAAGGTAGACCTTGTAAAGCTAACTATAGCTTTGCAACCATGATTACATATCCCTTTCCTCAAAACACTTACCTCATAATTAAGAAGTTAAGCTAGGTTTCAAAGTATAATTATGTTACATGTAGTGGTAAATTAGTATCTTTTGGAATTTCTGTAACTATTTCTGAGGGTACTTAAAATAAACCTCTTTTATCCCCCCACTCTAAAAATTTTTTTACCATATATTCATTTTAGCAATGATATGCTAGTTCTTAACAGTTACTTGATCAAGTTAAGAAAGGGCACAGGTTAGCTGAGCAAAAATCTACTGTACCTTTGGGAACTCGGATGCAATATCCATTTCCATCTCGGACAGGTTCATCTTTCTCCACATCATATTTAATCAGCTCATAAGTTACGACTTTCTAGCAAAATTAACACATATCATTTTAAATACAAATTCCTTCACAATTTTTCCTTTTTATTGTGGTACAGCATATGTGAAGTACAAAAAGTACATTATCTTTAGTGTCCAGCTTGATAAAATTACATATGGACACATCCATGTAACTACCACCCAGACCAAGAAATAAAACATTTCTAGTACTGTAAAAACTTTCCCTTTGCCCCCTTTCTTTCAAGGTAAACACTATTCTGACTTACCACCGTCAATTAGTCTTAAAAAAATTTTTTTTTAATGTGTACTTATTTTGAGAGAAAGAGAGATAGAGAGTGAGTAGGGGAGGGGTAGAGAGCTGTCAACACAGAGCCAGATATGGTGCTTGAACTCATGAACTGCGAGATCATGACCTGAGCCAAAGTCAGATGCTTAACTGACTGAGCCATCCAGGTACCCCACCATCAATTAGTCTTACACTTGAAATAAATGAAATAAGAAATGAAATATATGCCTTTGTGCTGCTGCTTTCACTGAACATAATATCTGTTACTCATCTAGCCATGTTAATGTTTTTTTTCAGTGGTTTATTTTTTATTGCCATGGAATTTTCCTTGCAGGAATATGCCATAATTGATCTATCCTTCTGTTAACTGGCATCTGGACTGTTTCTAGTTTTAGACTATTAAAAATGATGCTGTTATGAACACTCTCAATACATGTGTTTTGGTGTACATATCACAATGGATTTTAAAAATCCTATATGCCGCTGTTAGATGATTCATGTTTCCATCTGTTCTCCAATATATTTAAGGTTCAATGGTATAATTGTTTCATGCCTATGGCTATAAAATTATTAAAACTCTATTATATTTTACATATACATATTTTACATATTTCAATGGCATAAGAATTTAAATGTATGTAGTGCAGTAAGAGTAATCAGTATATTATTTTCTCAACTCTACTAATACTCTCTACTATTACTTTCCCTACTAAATATGACAGGATTTAGAAGTAATGATTAGCCATGATTATTGTGTCCATTTCAAATTTTATATTTAATAGTAGCAAATAACCATTACAAGGCAAGTAGCATTCATAGTCAACAAATGGAGGGCTTGTTTATTTGCAAGAGTATAAAAAATTTGGGGCTGGTAACCAATGTTTCTTTCCACATCAGTTGCAGGGGCATCTTCTTCCCTTTCTGCTTCAGTTAAAAAATAACTCCTTGTTTTTTGTTTTGTTTTGTTTTGCTTTTATTTTTTGAGAGAGAGAGAGAGAGTGCAAGCCAGGGAGAAGGGCAGAGGGAGAGGCAGAGAGACACACACACACACACACACAGAGAGAGAGAGAGAGAGAGAGAGAGAGAGAGAGAGAGAGAGAATCTTAAGCAGGCTCCATCCTCATCACAGAGCCTGAGGTGGGGCTCAATCCCATGACCCTGGGATCATAACCTGAGCCAAAATCAAGAGCTGGGTGGGTGCTCAATCAACTGAGACACCCAGGCACCCCTCTTCTTCTTTTAAGTAGAAAAACTGACAATAAAACATGGCAGTCCATGGATGAGGAGCAAAGATATATATATATATATTTTTTTTTTTTTTTTTTTTTTTTTTTTTTTGGGAAGAACTATTAATACGTAGCACTGACTTCTAAGGTCCTTAGGTTCGGTTTAAAACAAAAGTTTCCTTGAAACTATCTTCTTGAGGGTCAATAGTAACAACATAGATACCTTGCACCGTGTCTCAACTCAACTTTCTGCCCTTTCTTGTTCTGAACTACATTAGACTTGGGTCTCCAGCGTCTGGGCTTGATACAAGTAGAACTGAAGCTAACTAGAAAAGACTGACTTTATCAGCAGTGGTTCCAGTGGGGAGTAGAAATTGATTCTTAGTCTGTAGCAGCACTGCCCAGTAGAGTTTCTGTGATGATGGAAATGTTCTACATCTGTACTGCTCAACATGGTAGTCACTAAACACAGGTGGCTACTGAGCACTTGAAACATGGCTAGTGTGTGTGAAGAACTGAATTGAAAATTCCATTTACATAATTTAAATTTAAATGGCCACACATAGCTAGTGGCTGCCGCACTGTATGGTACAGATGTGGAGGGCAGTGGAGGGACCTGCATGGCACAGGTGTGGCTGTCAATGTCAGAGAGGTTCCCCAGGCTTGAGAATGCCTCGTGATAAGGCCCGGATGTGAGGAACAGGATGGTAATATCACTATAGCTAACAATTATTCAAGGCTTTATATGACAGGCCTTGGGCTATGTCCTCTAAGAAATTTTTTCAGAAGTTATTTAATTTAATTCTTTCAATAACCTTTTCCCCTTATGCTAAACACTGAGTTTGGGCCAGGCACTAGGCCCTACATTTTCTCTTTTTTATTTCTGTTTTCCAAACAATGAAATTGAGGCCTAAGGAACATAAATGACTCGCCCAAGGTCACTCAGGATGCAAGGTGCTGAAATTTTATCTCTTGGGGCAGCTCTCTCATGCACATGCATTGCTATCCTTTGTACTCTGCCCATCAGTCCCTGGGGACACATTGCCTGGGAGCTGTGGTGTATCTGTTCACGGCCAGCTGGGCAGGAAGGGCCGCCAGAGGTGTAATGACAACAGCGATGGCTCACGCATGTGGAGGCTCAGCATCTGCTGAATGTTGCTGGAATTCTGAAAAAAGAGGGGGTCACCTGGAAGACTTCTCAAAAGCAAAAGAAAAAAAAATGCAAAGAGACTGTCTAGAGACCCTAGGCCAGAAGTGACTGTGAGGGAAGAGAGACTGCCATGTAGCTGGCTTACGCATAAGAGATAACCGGTGGAGTTTGCAGGCAAATACAAATGTTCATAAGATCCTAGAACTGGAGTGCATTCCAGTTCTCTCGAAGGTCTACATAGCAGTTCCTCAGCCCTGGCTTTTGGAAAACACTGATGCCTGGGTCCTGCCTCAGAACTACTAAATCCAAAGCTCAGAGGGTGACACCCTGCACCTGCATACATGAAAAACTCCCCAGGTAACTGTGATTTCACAGTGTGTGGTAAACTTATGGAACTGGCAACCTTCTGGAGTTTGGTCACATATGTGTATAAATGGCATCAGGAAGACTTCACGTAAGTTGCAGATAGCAAAGGTGTAATAGGTTGTTATTAAGAGAAATTAAGATTTTTAGGGGCGCCTGGGTGGCTCAGTCAGTTAAGTGTCCAGTTCTTGACTTTGGCTCAGGTCACTATCTCCCAGCTCATGAGTTTGAGCCCCACATTGGGCTCTGCGCTCACAGCATGCAAATCCTGCTTGAGATTCTCTCTCTCCCTCTCTCTTTGTCCCTCCCCCACTCATGTGCCCTGTTTCTCTCTCTCTCACAATGAAAGGATAAACTGAAAAAAATTTTTGAAAATAAAAAGAGAAATTAAGATTTTAAAATTAAAGGGTCCTGTCACTTTGTGCTCACTGTCATAGAGAATGAGCAAATCCTCTCTCTTGGTTACATGGATTGGCCATGGCTCTGATGCAGTAAGAAATAATGTCATCATGATATCTCTTAAGACGTGTCTGCATTGGGGCACCTAGGTGGCTCAGTCAGTTAAGTGTCCAGCTCTTGGTTTCAGCTCATGTCATGATCTCATGATTTCGTGAGCTTAAGTGCTTTGTTGGGCTCTGTGCTGGCAGGGCTGAGCCTGCTTGGGATTCTCTCTCTCCCTCTCTCTCTGCCCCTCCCCACTCATGCTGTCTCTGTCTCTCTCAAAATAAATAAGTAAACTTAAAAAAAAAGTCTCTGCATTCTGAAAACTGGCTACATATAGTCTCATATTTCAGTGTACTTACTTTCTGTAGGTAGTTTACTCTCCCAACAGCACCAATTTTTCTCGTATAATTCATAAAGCCAATATTGCCTTCAGTGGAAGCGTAGAACTCATAAATGCTAATGTCCCCAAATCTCCTGATGAATTCCCTCCACACATCTCCTCGCAAGCCATTTCCCATTGCCATTCTCACTTTATGGACACGATCATTTGGTTTCTGTGGTAGGAGGAGGAGAGACCAAATTGAAACCTCTCTGAAGCCCGTACTTATACACTAGTGATTGCCTTCATGTTTCTACATATTCATGTTGGTTAGGAATTCACCTTTGTGCACATCTTTTCTGTTACTCACACACATAACACCTCCTCCCCGCCAACACATGCAGTTTAAGCCGCCGGCTGGAACTCTGACTTAATAACCAGAAGAATTGGCTTTTTTCATTTTGATTTTTAAGAGGCAAGGTGAGATAATTTGATAGAACTAAGTAATGTCAACATTTAATTCACATCCAATCTGAAGCTAGAACAGTGTGCTGACTGTTTTCTTGATGGGGCTGGTGAATCTCAGTGAACTGTCAGAAAGGAGGAAAGATCTATCGAAGACTGACAATCTGAAGCAACAATGTTCATGTGGTGAGGAAGAAGAAAACCGCGAACACAGTGCAAGGAGAGAGGAATGGTTTTCCACAGAGTCATTACTGTGGGGGCCTCAGGGGGCTGGAGAGAAGACTCTCGATCATGTCCTCATTTCACAGATAGACCCAGAGGCAGGTATACAATGAAACTGTCCCAGTGGGATTGGGAAAGGGAAGAGAGAGAGGAAGCTGGCTCCCAGTTGCCTCAGGTGGCCTGGGAGGAATGTGCTTTGCTATAAACACAAATCACAAAGGAAAAGTTGTTTTGAGTGTAAGGAACTGAAAGGACAGCTTGTGTCCCCAAGAGGTGGAGTTAGGACCAGGCTGGTTTCCATGCAACCGCAATCATTTATGAGGCCCCTAAAAATATGTCCAAACAAGCCCAGAGTAACTTAAATGATGTTTTATATTAATAAGGCAATTTATGTCCTCTAGGAGATCAGAGTCTGGTGGTAGAGAAAGGTAAATAAGTATAATTTTAACTCGAAAATTCTGTCACTCTATGACCTTTAACAGAAAACAGAATGGAATGGGTAAGAGTGCTTGGTAACGAGGCTTCCCCTCTCACATCAAGTATTAATTTCTTTGATCGGATTGCAATTTGCTTACAAGAGCAAATGTTCTGAAGAGCATTTCCTACATTATTTCCTAATTTGTGAAATCATTGTGAAGTTAGTTTGGAGTAAGAGTTCCTCTTTGAAAAAGAACTGTTGGAATAGAGAGGCTGGTCGTTCTCTGATAAGGGGGAGGGCCTTGGATGCAGCAGTTAAAAACCAAACCAAAACAAACCTTGGATTGATTTTCATGTGAGAGGAGGCAGTAGGTCAGGAGGGAAGTATAGATGGATTTCATTTCTGAGTAGCTCCATGGTCAAAAGGCCTGACCTCCTTCAGAAGTCCTAACCAGAGAGGTGGACAGATCCTGGTCACTGGTAAAAACTGGGCCCTTGTGTGGCCTTTCTGAGGAGGAAATGTGTAGGGACCAGGGGTCTCATGCTAGTAGTAGTTCCTAACCAGGGTGTTCAGGAGAGTTACCTGAGAAGCCTTCTGAACCTGCATGAACCTTAAACATTATGACTGAGTAGGAACCTATTGTCTTCATCAGCTCCCTAGGTCACTAAATCTATAGATCTTTCTCAATTTATGATGACATTACATCCCAATTAAGTCCCATCCATTAAAATATTATAAGTCAAAAATGCACTTAATTCACCTAACCTACCGAACATTATAGCTTAACCTAACATACCTTAAATGTGCTGGGAACACGTACATCAGCCTATAGAGCTGGGCAAAATTGTCTAACACAAAGCCTGTTTTATAATATGGTGTTGACTATCTCACATAATTGATTGGATACTGTGAGAAACAGAATGGTTGTGTGGGTATCAGTTGTTCACCCTCGTGATCGTGTGGCTGCCTGGGGCTGAGGCTCACTGCGGCTGCCCAGTGCCACCAGAGAGTATCGTACCATATATTGCTAGACGGGAAAAGATCAAAATTCAAAACTCAACGTATGGCTTCTACGGAGTGCAGATCACTTTCACACCATTGTAAAGCCAAAAAATCATAGGTCAAACCATTATAAGTTGGGGACCATCTGTATTTCCTTCTATAACCACCAAGTACCTCTAAGCAGGGAGACCCTACGTCTAGTTTGTCGGGGCCAGTCCTGCTTATGCTGTTGTCCTGATGTGCTTATCAATGACATGCTTTCACTCTCAAGTGTTCCCATCTGGATGGTGAATCGCAGGGGCACTCTTCCAGAAGGCACTATTCCCAGTAAGAATTATCAGCTTTTCAGAGACCACCCTCACCCCCCCCACAGTGCTATCCCTCATTCCCCCTCTGGGAAGAAAACATCATAAAATATTTGAAGAATACTGACTTTGGCTTAAAAATAACCTCCAGACCTGGGGCTTACCTGCTCCCAGGCCTGTGTGAGAAGCTCCAAACTAGCATTCCAATGTGTAAACCCAAGACCTTACTAATCCATATGCAGCCCGTAATCACCCTCCTAGTTCCGTTCCTTTCCTAATGGGTGGTGAACATCTGTCTCCCCCGCTTGGACTGTTAACTCCTCTGAGGCCAAATACATCTCTATATCACCTGCACTGTTTTTTTCCTACAGTGCAATAAAAGAAGGAATAACCTCTACCAGGAAGCCCTCAAGTTCCCTGTCTGACAGTTAATGGCTGGGACATCAGGACACCGGCAGGGCCTGGGGCACAGGGGAGCTGCAGGTGCCTGTGGTGCATGGGAAGCAGGCCAGCTTCACAGGTGCAGCTGTCACCTGTGGGTGGCAGTTAGCTGGGTTCAGAGTCACAATACCAACAGCTCAGTTTTCATCATGACCTGAAGGATCGTATTACACCAGCAGGGGATTAAGTCTCTAAGCTGGAAGTTTTTGTGCACACGAAAGGAAGGGCCCTGGAGCCTTCTGAGATGTCTGGTTCTCATCTAAGTTTTGCTCACCACTGGTTGAGGGTACCGGGTGTGACTCAAGTATTCCCTTCCCACAGGAGAAGCAGTGTTTCCTTATCACCAAAGTCACTCCTCAAAGGAGCCGTATTTTAGGTCAAGGGTCACTAGCTCATTTTTTCTTTAACAAGGATCAAACCTTCAATTCTGCTTCAGAGGTGAGGGGTCACATGCAAACACACCCTGGGGAGTTAAATCTACACCAGGATTTAATGACCGAAAGGTGAGAGGTCAGGGTGCCCAGAGAGGAATGGAAAGCACCAGGTAAATAGAGTAAACAGAAAACATTTATGGAGGGCTTTACTACTATGTGCCAGGTATTTGATCTTTATTGTCTTACTCATGTTTCTACAGAATCATACCAAAATGTGATAGGTAATAACAGTATTTGCCTCAATTATAATCGAGGAAGCAGAGCCTCAAAACGATTAAAATAATTTGCTGGAGATCACACAGGTAACAACACAGTTGCTCCAAGATTCAAATCCAAATCTATGTGACTTAGAGAGAAGTCTTTCCTTTCGTTAAAAAAAAAAGGGGGGGGGCACACACGTGGTTTAACGTTCAACATACTGAAAGGCTTTTAAATGGAGAATGTCACCACCCTGCTTACCTGCCTCCATCCTTTGCATCTATTTTACCATCTGGACGCAGACACCTTCCATTTTTGTAGCTGTTTCCTCTTCTCTCCATTTTTTAAGTTAAATGTTTATTCTGCTATCTTTTGATTCATCACTGTTAGACATTATTTATTGATTTTCTATTGTGCTAGAGGAAGATGAAGCTATCATCCTCTCCAGTTTTTTCAATATCACAATTATTGGTTAAATCAATTTTCAGTGTTCACATTATTTTGCTCATAATACACTACTGATGAACCAAGGAATATGCCGTGATCAAATTCTTGAGTAAATTGTAATTTTTCCTAGAATTAACTGCCTCCTGCCCCATTGCTTCGTGTTCTTAGTTTCGATTCATAGGTCTTTCTTCACCCCCCAACAGCCTCGAAATACAATGTTCTTTATGGTGAAATCCACCAGATGCTAGAATTTCCTTTTTCAGACCCTTATGCTTCCTTTTAGCCTTCTGCCCCAGTCCGGACTGGTTACCTTCCAGGCCTGGGGATTCCCTTTGTCTCTCTTTTCTGGCTCCTGGCTCCTCAGCTTTCCTCACTCTCCTGTTTGCATGGAACACTTTCCCTAGTAACTTCCTAAAGGAGAGTGTAGAGGACGTAATTTATTTTGAGACTTTGAAAGTCTGGAAATATTCTTACTGTACACTTGATTGATATAATTTTATTGGATATAGAATTCTAGAGAGGCAATACTTTTTACTTAGAATTTTGAAGGCACTGACCTTCCAGCTTCCAGTCTTGCAGCTAACAGTGTTGATGTTGCCAAGTCAAATGTTATTCTTTTAGAATCTTTCCTCTCTCTCTTTTTTTTTGGTAGTCTTAAGTTTCATCCTGATGTAGTGTTAAAAGTATTAATTCCACTCATTTTATTGGTACCCCCCTGGCTCTTTCAATCTGTCCTACAGTTTTGGGAAATTTTCTTTCCTTTTTAATTTTTTTTAATCTTAAAATGCTATATCTCTTCAGCATTCTTTTTATGTACAAATAGGCTGACCATTACTGTTTTCATTTCACTTTTTAAAAATATTAAAGTTCTATTCCTTCTTTATTTTTTCATTAAAGGATAGCTAACATATAATGTTTTATTAGTTTCAGGTGTACAACAAAGTGATTTGAGAATTCCATACATTACTCATGGTTCACAATTATTGACTATATTCCCTATGCTATACTTTTTGCCTCCATTGCTTTTTTATAGTTTGAATCTCTTACTCCCCTTCATCTATTTCACTCATACCCTTGTCCCTCTCCCTTCTGACAACCACCAGCTTGGTCTCTGTATTTATGATTCTGTTTTCTGCTTTTTTGTTCATTTAGCTTTTTAGATTCCACATATGAGTGGAATCATATGGTATTTGTCTTCCTCTGACTGACTTATTTCACTTAGCATTATACTCTCTAGGTCCATCCACGTTGCTGCAAATGGCAAGATCTCATTCTTTTTTATAGCTTAGTAATATTTATGTATATATATATATATTATATATGTATATTATATTAGATATATATATATATCTCATCTTCTTCATCCCTTTATGAAGTTCTCTTGTATTGCTTCTTTGATAATATCCTCTTCTCCATTTTCCCTATTTTATTTTCCTGATTTTCTATTAATTAGATGTTGGACCTCTTGGATTGATCTTCTATTTTCTTATCATGCCTCCCCCCTCACATCCATCACTTTATCTTTTCTCCAACTTCCTTTAAGGTTTCTCAAGTTTATCTTCCAAATTTTCTATGAATTAAATAATTTAAATCATATTTTTATTTTCAGGAGGTTTTATTGGTTTTTTTTGTAGCATACTATTCTTGTTTCATGGATAGAATATCTCTTCTAACAACTCTGAGGATATTAATTATAGGTTTTTGGAAGTTTTCTCCTGCTCTTTGAGTTGATGCTGTTTCTTCTATTCTTTTGGTGATATTTCATACTGGAGGCTTTCCTCGGGTGTCTGCTGATCCTTGACGTCTGTTCATGTTCAGAAGTAAGGCAAGTAAAAGATGTTTGAGCAGCTTTGTGTGCAGAGGCAGTGACTATTGCTAAGCGGGCTGCATGGTCCTGTGACAGGGGAGTTCGACCTGAGGATCAGACTTCTCTGTCTCTTGCCTATAGGTATAAATTAGCTACGGAGTTCTAGAAGCTGTGCAGGGAAAGGGAGCTGGCGGTCTCTCTGGTTAATAAGTAGATATTTACTCAGTCTCTATCTTCAGTGCCTCATCCCTGCTGTCTTCCACTGCCCTCATTCCCTCATCCCTGCTGTCCTTGAGGTTCACAGCTCTTCAAGGTCTTCTCAAGAGAATAAACCTCCTGTTTCCTAAAGGGGTGTGAGAGGGGAGCAGAGGTCCAGCTACTTCTTACACAGATTTTCCAAAATCCTCCTATTTTCAAGCCTGAAACCTGATCCCATCTCTAGTTGTATTTGGTGCCTCTGATTTCTCAGGTTTCAGGAAATCACTTGGCTTCCTTCTTGTTGGTACTGACCTATTAGGTTTCACCTTTCTTAGTATTGTGATGTCAGTGACCTTCATCTTTCAGCTCTCTGTTCTATGTAGTTTCTTGTTGCAATGCCTCTTAGTTTCTAAGGAATGCAGTTTATATGTCTTTTCCTTGGTCTCCTTGTTTTTGGAAGATTTTCAAGAGGTGAGAAGGCAGAAGGCATTCACCATCTTAAAAAAACAAACAAACTCCTGAGTCCATGATCTTGACAACTAACTTGCTACACTTCAGCCCAGCTCCCTCAGGAGAAAAGAAAGCAGCCACTGGACAGGAATCAAAGGAGGAGCCTCAATTTCTCTGCTTTACCAAAGAGGGCTTTCTCCCTCCAGCATATCTTCCCAATTGTGAAGCCAAAGGGACTGTCTAAAAACACCCTCTCTTCCCATCACTCTTCCATCGAAGGCCCTTTAGTGGTGCTTTGTCATTCACAAGTAAGTCTCAGCAAAGCAAAGCCCTTGTCACCTGGCCCAGCCAACCAGCCTCGCCTCCCGCTACACTGCTTTCAGCTCCCAATATGCCAGACCCTTCCTTCCACTCTGCGTACACTGCTCTGGGTAACCAGAAGCCCTTCTTTAGAAGTGCATGGTTGGAAAGCATCTCTGGACCCTTCCAAACTCACCTTCTGGGTAAACTTCTCTGATCCTGCTCTCTTTCCCTCATTTGTTTTTCTGCTTTCTTTCCCTTCCCCCACCCTCTGCCCCTGGCCTGGCCCTGACAGGTCAAACTGGTTGCTCTTCCCTCTGTGCTGCTAAATACCCCTCCATTCTGTTTTCTGTCAGAATGGAGGTGATGCAGGGACAGAGATTTTAGGCTGGGAAAGGACCACAGGGGCTACCTAATTTTGGAAGGAAGCCAGATGGTGCTAGGGAGTTAACAGTAGGGAAGTAAGTTGAGTCTATTCAGCGGACTCAGGGTCCTGGTCTGTCTTCTTTCCCCTTCCAAATTTGACAACTTCTATGTGTGGCCCCTGGAACTCTTTTCTGATTCCTTATTCCCTCTCCCCTCTGCTCCTCCCATCCTGGCCACATGCCTAGCAAGCAATACAAAACCTCATTTACACCCATCCTACAGCTTCTACCATCCTACTGGAGTAATATTGAGCTTTAGCAGTATCTTGTTCCACCACATATTTTTCCCCTAAATTACATTGTTTTTTTAGACAACTACACAAACAAAATGGGACATGACAGGTGCACACTGCAGAAAATGAACCAGAGTGGACTTTCATTGTAAACAGGTACGTTGGATGCTAAGTGCCAAATACAATGGAAGACAAGTAACATGGTGCAATAATTTTCTACAATCAATAACACCATAAATTCACTAGTCAACAGCTTTGCGAGCCAACTCCCACTCAACCCTACATGAAAGTGATTGACTAGTTTGGATGTCTTCTCTTCTTTCTTCTTTCGGGTCTCTGGGGCAGAATTTTCACTGATTCCTTTGATGATATGTGTGGAGCACCTACTATGAGCTGCACATTCTTTGGTACTGAAGGTAATGATAATAATGGCTACTATTAGTTGATTATTTACGAAGAGCCAGGTACTTTGTACATGCTTTCTGTATACATTATCTCATTTTTGTCTTCACAGCCCCCTGTGAAGTAAGTACTATCATTTACCCTGCTGGATGATGGGGAAATGAGAGAGAGTTGAACTATCCTACTCAAACAGTAGAATCGGGTTTCAGACTGCCAATTGCAGAACTACATTGAGAACCAATTGAGAACTACATTATTGCCTCAGGCTAATGGTGGCTGCCAGTATTTCTCCCTGGTCCTCTGCCTTATCCGAGGAGCTACTGAATATGATTAAGACAAGGGACAAGCCTCTACCCCTCCAACGTTGTCTCAGATTCTCCTGATGAGAAATGCTTTGTCTGTGGAGGGGTGTCATTTGTTTTATCTGCTCAGCTAAGGCAGGAATTGCCTCCCTGATATCCACTGCTTGGGGGGGCTGGTGGTGTTAGCCCTTCCTGTGACAGCCTATTCTAGGCAGCTCTAAGAGCGAGAAACTTTCTGATTATGTTGATCCAGAGCCTTCCACCAAACATTCTAGTTTTTATCCACGTTGTTTGAAAAGTCCTTTTGACACAGTCTTTCTTTAAGCTCCCTTTAAAGCCCTAGAATTTGGGTTTTCTATTGTGATCTATTTTATAAAAATTATGGTTAAATACAATTTCCTATCTTACCCATTTTAAAATGTACAGTTCAGTGGTACTAAATTCATTCATTATGTTGTGCAACCATCACCACGATCCATCTCCAGAACTCTTTCATCTTGTAAAACTGAAACGCTATACTCATTAAACAATAACTCCCTATTCTCCCCTGCTCCTAGTCCCTGGCAATCCACCATTCTACTTTCTGCCTCTATGATTTTGATTAGTCTAAGTACCTTATATATGTTGAATCATACGGTTTTTGCCTTTTTGTGATAGGCTGTTTCACTTAATATAATGTCCTCAAGGTACATCCATGTTGTAGCATACTGCAGAATCTCCTTTCTTTTTAAGGCTGAATAATGTTCCATTGTATGTACATACCATATTTGGTTTGTCCAGATTTGGCTTGGACCTTTGGGTTGCTTCCACATTTTAGTTATTATGAGTAATACTGTTATGAACATAAACATACAAATAATTCTTTGAGACCTTGCTTTCAATTCTGTTTGGTATAGGACCCAGAAATGGAATTGATGGATCATATAGTAATTTTATTTTGAGTGTTTTGAGGAATTGCCATGCTGTTTTCACAGGGGCTGCACCAGTTACATCCCACCAATAGTGCACAAGGATTCTAATTTCTCCATACCCTCATCAGTGCTGGTTGTTCGCTGTTATTTATTTATTTTTTTATAGTAGCCATCATAATGAGAATGAAGTGGAATTTTACCATAGTTTTGATTTGCATTTCCCTAATAATTAGTGATGTGGAGCATTTTTTTTCATATGCTTATTGGCCATGGTATGTCTTTTTTGGAGAGATGTCTATTCAAGTCCTTTGTCTATATTTGAATCAGGTTCTTTATTTGTTATTGAGGTCTAGGAGTTCTCTATATTCTAAATATTAATATCTCATAAGATATGTTATTTGCAAATATTTTCTCCCATTCTGGTTGCTGCACTTTTACTCTGTTGATAGTGTCTTCTGAGGCAGAACTTTGAAACTTTTATGAAGTCCACTTTGTCTATTTTTTCTTTTGATGCCTATGGCTTTGGTGTCACATTCAAGAAATAAGTGCCAAATCCAATGTCATAAAGTTTTATTTCGTGTCTTCTTCCAACAGTTTTATTGTGTTAAGTCTTAAATTTAGGTCTTTTTTTCCATTTTGAGATAATTTTTGTATACGGTAAGTCCAACTTCATTCTTTTGCATGTGGATATTCAGTTTTCCCAGTGCTATTTATTGAAAAGGCTGGCTGTCCTTTCCCCAGTAAATGGTCTTGGCACCCTTGTCAAAAATCATTTGACAACACATATGAGGGCTTATTTCCGGGCTCTTGATTCTATTCCATCAGTTTATATGTCTGTCTTTATGTTGGTACCATATTGTTTTGATTATTATAGGCTTGTAGAAAGTTTTGAAATTAGGAAGTGTAAATTCCCGAGTTTTATTCTCTTTGAGGTTGTTTTGGCCATTTGGGGTCCCGATGACTTTTAGGATAAGTTTGTTCTGTTTTTGCAAAAAGTGTCATTGAGATTTTGATAGGAATTGCATTGAATCTATAGGTCACTTTGGGTAGCTGCAACATTATAACAATACTAAATCTTCTAATCTGTGAATATGGGGTGTGTTTTCATTTATTTATGTTTTCTTTAATTTCTTTCATCCATGTTTTCTAGTTTTCATTATATGTGTCTTTCACTTCCTTGGTTAAGTTAATCCCTAAGTATCTTATGTCATTGTTTTTTTAATGTTATTGTTTTTTGTAATTGTCTTTTCAGATTTTTCATTGTTAGTGTATAGAAATACAACTGATTATTGTGTATTGACTTTGTACCCTGCTACTTTGCCGAATTCATTTATTAGTAAAAACAGTTTTTTGTCTTAAGGATTTTCTATATATAAGCTCCTATCATTTTTAAAAAGTCTTTAACTGAAAGTTTTTTTGAGGTAACTTTGATCATTCCTTACAATTCTTGTAAGTATTTTTAAAACAAACCAGAAATCAGGGGTAGGGAGAAGCATGAGCAAACAGAAACTCCATATCCACTTCTAGATTTGATATATTCCATGAATTATACAACAAATCAACATATATTTTGAGGATACAAAACCCAAATCACATTTTTTTTTTTCAGCATCTGAGACAACATTATAAGGAGGGACAAAGGTGGAAGTGTTTATACGTGTGAATGTGTGTAAGCCTGAAAGAGCTACACAAACATGTTTATTTTCTTCAAGTCGACACACCCTCCCCCAGGAGACTTCTAACTGACAAAGGGGTGCCTTTGAGGCTGAGAAGAAAAGCCAAACAGAAGGGCTCCATACGGATTTCTGAGTTTTAATAGAGAGGCATGCAATCTTGAAGGCCAGATGGGATACTAATGTGAAAAAAATTCAATAATGACATCAACAGAAATTGCTGTGGGAAAGGTCCTAATCCAGCTCATAGCTAATTATGATGCTCATGAAGCTGTTGAATCTGCTGCCCAAATCAGAATAATATGTGCTAAGCCTAAACATTTCAGGGGGAACATATTACCTCTCTTAAGTTAATCATATATCTTTCAGGGGCCAGAATTTAGAGGTTCATTCAACAGAGTTTGTTGATGCCCAGAATGTGCCGGATGCACATCTCAGTGCTGGAGATCTGGCAGTGAACAAAGCCCCTGGTGCATGGAATGTTCATTTAACTGGGGGAGATAGACAATTGTCATATAAACCTGTACTATGTCAGGAGGGACAGTACCCACCCATGAGAGGGATGGTAAGGGATGAGGTGATATATTTGTTAATTAGTAGGAGGGGCCTCTATGATGAGCTGATCTGTGGGCAAAGACTGAATGAAGTGAGGAGAGGAAGAACCGGGGCAGGAGCATCCTAGATTCCTTTTCAAGTCACACAGTAGCTGTTATACAAGTTGAACATAACAGGTGCTTCTAAATAGCAATTTATCAACTTAGTGATCCTCTGAGTTTGCTGTCTTACGATGATTGAAAGGACTAAAAGAAGCAGAATCTGCCGAGTTTACTGCATTGTCTGGTCTAATGGTTCTCAACTGGAGTTGATTTTGCCTGCCAGGGGACATCTGGCAATGTTTGAAGACATTTTGATTATCACAGCCTGGGGGGAGGGAGAAGGTACTATGGCCATGTCCTGTGTAAATGCCAAAGATGCTACTAAACATCTATAGTGCACTGAATAACTTCATACAGCAAATAATGAATGGGCCCCAAATGTCAGCAGTGTCGCTACTGAGAAACCTTGATTTGGCCCCCGGAAAGGCTGCCAGACCTCTGATGAGAGTTGAGGGACCAGGAAGGAGATGTTCTTTCGAACAGCCCCATCAAGACATCTGGACGTCTGCAAACAGAGTAGATCCAAGGCCTCTGGAGTAACTTTGGGCGTCTGCTCCCAGCTTGTTGACAGACTTAGTCAAATGGTTTCAAAGCCACAAGGGGATTTTTTAATCAACATTAAGTAAAAATTTCCTGTGTGTCTTGTGGTATAAGACAAGTAAGGATGCAAGATGTCCCTGCCATCAAAGACTTCATAGCTTAGGGAGAAAAAAAGGTATGAAGACAAACACTTACAATGTGACAAGGGCCACAAAGGGGTAGAAATCAAATGATGTAAGGGAAGGGAGTGATGACTTTTGTCGGAGTGACCAAACAGGTTTAACATAGGAGGTATCATTTGAACTGGGCTTTGACAGTGAGAAGGCTTTAAACAAATAGGGAAGTGGAGGATATGTTAGATAGAGGGCGAGATGTGAAAACAGGTAAAAAGGTAGGGAATAATAATATTAATAGCAACTGCCACCTAGTAAATCCTCTCTATATGATAGGTGTGGTGCCAAGCACTTTATCATGACACACAATTGTAGTCTACACTGAAAACTGATAGATGTGTGAGAAGCAGCTGAAACCTAGCATGACCAAAGTTACTTGAATTTCTATCTTATTCATTTCAAAATGAATGAAGCATCAGAAGCGTTACCTGGGGTGAGTTGCATAAATACCGAAGAAGTTCACCAATATACTGAATGACAGTGACATTATATTTTCTGCAGTCATCCCAAAACTGGCTGGCTGAAAATTTGTTCCGCAAAACAAGAGTAGCACCTACAGAGAAGTATATATAAAGTGTTAATAAAGAGATGCTACAAAAAACTCCCTGGTTATATTTGTCATTTTTGAAAGGTAGAACTTTAAATGTGAATTATATTCACAAACAAGTTTTGAGTATCAATTACATTCAATACAAAAATGAATAAGACATGGTTTAGGATGAAACCAGGCTTTAACCAGGATAAAAACAGAGGCTTTCAATCTAGTGAGGGAAAAGACACATACAAACATCTTTCTAATAAAAGTCAGTGTGCAATAAATAAGAGTTTCAAATGAATCTCTAAGGGAATGTGAACATGAGTGTGTGTGTGTGTGTGTGTGTGTGTGTGTGTGTGTGTGTGTATTAATTCTGCTTGGGGGCAAGGGCTGAGAAAGGCATATCTTGGAAGAGGTAGATCTGAATTGTGTCTTGAGCAATGAATATGAATAAAGGTAAGAGAATTCCAGGCAGAGGAAACAGTATGAAACAAAAAGATAGGACAGTCCAGAAGGCGTTGGAAGATAGCCAAGACTCAGTTGGCCTGTAACTGGAGTGGTGAACAGGGGGTGGCTCATGGGAGATGAGCCTAGAGAAGCAGCCAGGGGTGCCATCATGGAGAACTTGGAAGTGCCAGGTGGAGGAGTCAGACTTAACTTCGCAGGCAATGGAGAGCCAAGGTCTTGAACAAGCAGGAAATCTATTCTTTGATGGATGAGGTAGACATAATAATGGTTCCCAAAGATGTCCATGTTCTAGAATGTTCTGTGAACATTCTACCTTACATGGCAAAAAGAACTGTGTAGATGTGATTAAGTTAAGGATTCTGAGATAGGAAGATCATTCTGGATAACCTGGGTAGGCCCAAGGTAATCATAAATGGCCTTCTAACAGGAAGGCAGGCAGGTCAAGGGCAGAAGGGGATGGATGCAGAAACAAAAGGCTGGAGGAATGTGTTGTGAAGACAGCAAAAGTGGCCACAAGCCAAAGAATGCAGGCAGCTTCTAGAAGCTGGAAAAAGCAAGTAAATGGACTCTTTCCTAGAACTTCCAGAAGGGATACAGTTCTGCAGACACCTGGATTATAGGACTTCTGACTTTCAAAACAGAGAAAAAAATTATGTTGTTTTCAAGCCACTAAGTTTGTGGTAATTTGTTATAATAGCAATAGGGAAAGATGGGTAAAAAAATATATATCAATGTGAAACTATATCACATTACAATGGGTAAAAATAATATATATCACACCCAACCAAATTATAGTCATAAGATGTAGTAAAGTGAAATAAAAACATCTCAGAAATACTTTTTCATGCTCTTAGTTTAGCTTTACTCCTAAATATACAAGAGTGTGATGTTTTAGAAGAGGAAAAGATTTTTTAAATATGATTTTTTCTTCCTTAGAATGTATATTTGGTGCTTAAGCAAATGTGTGAGCAGTGCATTAGTCCCTTTGGGAGCCTCAGAGTTCCCCAGTTCTTGAAGAGCCCAGCTATATGATCAGGCCCAGTCAGTTGTTCCTGGCTGATGTGGAGGCTGGTGCTGAGGCTGGGGTAAGTATTTTACAGCTGATCAATAAGTTGATGAGGGAAAAAGATAGAGGCTTGGGCCATCATGCATGCATTTATATATGTATGTGGATATATGTTATTATATATACATATATGAGTATTTAAAAGGAAATGCTGCACAGGGGAAAAATTAAGTTGTTTTTTTACTTAGAGAGTTAGAGATGGCTTTCTGGAAGAGGTGGACATTGGACTGAGTCTTAATGTATACAAGTGGCATAAAGCCTACTGAAAGGAAAAAAATGGCAACTCTAATTTGAATGGCAACATTTCAGAAAGAAAGAGAAGAGATGGAAAGCAAGGTATTCTGACCAGAGCTGAGGAGTTGAGCGAGGGGGGAAGAACGAAGTAGGA
This sequence comes from Panthera onca, assembly GCF_046562875.1. Lineage (NCBI taxonomy): Eukaryota > Metazoa > Chordata > Mammalia > Carnivora > Felidae > Panthera > Panthera onca. The sequence goes on from NC_138344.1 coordinate 53,686,763, forward strand.
TGGGGACGGCTAAGGGAGAAGTTTACATCAGATGCAGATGGAGATCCACATGCAGATTTCGGAAGACATAAATGACAGAGGGGAATTATTTACGGAACTTAAGAATCAAGTGTCTTAACTTGGATAAAAATGTTTTAAAGAAGTTTCCTCCTTGATATCCTGAACATCTGTAGCATTATTTATCAGACAAGCAGGCATGAGGAAATAGAAATGATTCTAGATACTTGCTGGTGATACGTGAGCCAAATAGCTTTGCTGTTAACATTGAATTAAACGCTGTCCCTGGCAGACAGGCAAGTAGGCAAATTTTGTATTACTTTCCCTGTTGAGCACATATGAATGTGTACTGGGCTCCAGTGCCTTGTTGAGAGAAAAGTCTTACCAGTCATGATACATCCATGGAGGCCGACCATAAGCGCAGCACTGTGGTACAAGGGCAGGGTGGTATAGATGACATCATCTTTCCTAACTCTGCTTGCAGTGGCAAGGCTAGCTCCATACCACAGGCGATAGTGATTGATCTTGGCAGCTTTCGGGAGACCTTTGCAAAGATACAAGAGAAGGCATGAGTGAGTCAGGATGGAATCATTCACAGACCAGTGGTCTGGAAGAGAGATCTGGCTTAGGAAAATCCATCATCCAGTGGTTAGAGAATGCAGAGGAGAGGGCCATGACTGGTTACATCAAGAGCCAGCAAATTTCTTCTGTAAAAGACCAGATAGTCAATGTTTTAGGCTTTGCAGGGTCATACAACCTCTGTTAAAACTACTCAACTCTACTATTATAGCCAATAGCAGCCAACCACAGAAAGGAATGAATGCGGTTGTGTTCTGATAAAGCTCTATTTACAAAATCAGGTTGGGAGGGGCTGTATTTGGCACAAGACCATAGCTTGTTGACACCTGAGTTAGATGTAATTAGAAGAAAAAGGCATGAATGTCTATCAAATTTTTGTTTTGTGCCTACCACCTTGTAAGGTATTTTCAAATTTCGTTTAGTTCTCATAATTAACAAGGTAAGTAAAATTATATTCTTTAATCCACAGATCAGAAGGCTGAGATTCAGAGACATTAAATAGCTTATTCCATTCCCATCACTTTCCTTCATAATCACTTTTATGCATTCCTTAAGTATTGTTCTAGAATTTCTTTATATAAATATAAGCAAATATGAAGAGTTGCTTATTTGTTCTTGCCCTTTCTCCACCCAGGGGCACCTGGGTGGGTCAGTCAGCTAAATGTCCAACTCTTGATTTTGGCTCAGGTCTTGATCTCACAGTTTGTAAGTTTGAGCCCCGCCTCTGGCTCTGCGCTGACAGCACAGAGCTTGCTTGGAATTCTCTCTTTCCTGGGGTGCCTGGGTGGCTCAGTCTGTTGAGCGTCCGACTTCAGCTCAGGTCACGATTTCGCGGTCCGTGAGTTCAAGCCCCGCATCGGGCTCTGGGCTGATGGCTCAGAGCCTGGAGCCTGCTTCCGATTCTGTGTCTCCCTCTCTCTCTGTGCCTCCCCCATTCATGCTCTGTCTCTCTCTGTCTCAAAAATAAATAAATGTTAAAAAAAAGAAATTAAAAAAAATTATTAAAAAAAAAAAAAGGAATTCTCTCTTTCCTTCCCCCTCTGCCTCTCCCTACTTTCTCTGTCTCTCTCAAAGTAAATAACCTTAAAAAATTCACACCTTTCTGCACTTTCTCCCCCTTCTACTTAGCAATGTATGGTAGAAAACTGTCCGCATTTATACAAAGAAATTTCCCTTATTTATTTATTCATTCATTTATTCTTCCCCTCTCTCCCTCCCTCCCTCTCTCTCAGTTGCATCAAGTCCTTTGTATGTTGCATTATAATTTATTTAACTATTTGGCTATTTCAAATGATGCTGTAGTGAATAGCCTAGTCCACATGGTAGTTTGCAGTATGAACGATGCTGTATTTGTAGGATAAACTTGCTGAAGTGAGATTGCAGGGTCAAAAGATAAACATCTTTTGTCATTTTGATAGGTATTGCCACATTGAGAGTTATGGGGGCTGTCCCCATTCACTCTCCCACCAGCAATATCTGGGTGTACCTGTTCCTCATAGCCCTGCCTAGGTACGCTCTCAAACGTTGGAATATTTGCCAGTCTGAAAGGTGAAAAATGGTATCTCAGTGTAGTTTCGGTATATTTGCAATTTCTTACGTGTAATTTATGTCACTTTTTTGGTAAGACTGTATTAAAAGGATATATTTATATTGTACCGAGGGAAGGGTGCCTGGGTGGTTCAGTCAGTTAAGTGTCCGACTTCCACTCGCAGTTCGTGAGCTCAAGCCCCGTGACGGGCTCTGTGCTGACAGCTCAGAGCCTGGAGCCTACTTTGGATTCTGTGTCTCCCTCTCTCTCTGCCCCTCCCCTGCTCACAGTCTGCCTGTCTCTCTCAAAAGTGAATAAACGTTAAAATAATTATGTTGTTTCCCAGGGAAAGTCAGTTTAGTGGGGAGAGGGCACAAAGCCATTACTAAGGAGCTGGGGCTAGAAGTTAAGACCTGAGTGGGTAAATGGACGTTGTAAACAGGAAGATAGTTCTCTGCAGACTCAGACCCTCCCATATTTGATGGCGCCTTGATCAGTATTGCCTAAGAAACAGCCATTCATTATAAGGCAAAGCAGTATGTCCAGCACACTACCATAATTGTAAACACAATTCAAAATTCATTTTCTTTGACAGAGGGCCAGTGGCATTGTGTCAGTATCAATGCCCCATTCTACACTAATACGAAGACATAGAAGAAGGCATCAATAAATCAACTGTATCCATGGAAAAGAATTGTCTGGATAGTAAAAGCTCTATAGTATATTTTTAAAAATGAAATACATAGCCTTTGCTGCTTTGAAGTACTTTCAAAAATTTCCTAATTTAAGATTTTGTGTTAGTGAAGAAATACGAATGTTTGGTAGGTATTATATAATTTTGTGCTAAGGACTGTGAGGAACTTTGTTCTCCAACTGATTAAATGAGTTCTTTTATATAATCTTTACCAGAGTAACTTAGTAAATATTTTACTCAGAGATAAGGAGAGAAGTAAATACACACCAAACCATTTATCTTCCAATTAAATATAAATTCTGAATTGCGGGATTAAATTAAGGAGTGTCCATTCTCTTTTCCTATAAAAAATTTTTTAAAAACATTTATTTATTATTGAGAGACAGAGAGAGACAAAGCACAAGCATGGGAGGGGCAGAGAGAGGGGGAGACACAGAATCTGAAGCAGGCTGCAGCCTCTGAGCTGTCAGCACAGAGCCCGAGACAGGGCTTGAATTTACCAACCATGAGATCATGACCTGAGCTGAAGTCGGAGGCTTAACCGACTGAGCCACCCAGGTGCCCCTCCATTCTCTTTTTCTCCCTAAAATGGGTTTTATATTTGACTGCTAAAACCTGCAGACCAACCTGCAGGTCTAATGTCTGGCATTAAGACAAGAACTCCTTGTCAGTAACCAAGGACTCCGTTTTTCTCAATCATTTCCCAAAGGTTACAATTAAATTTTACCATTCTATTAAGAAATGAGGGTAGAAGTCTCATATATTGAGGTACTATCTGTACATAGGGGAAGCATTTGGTTAACTATGTCATTTCACCATTCTGTTGGCATGCTAGGATATAACTGCCGGCAGATGGAAAAAGGATGGACATGCTTTGGGCATTGGTTTTAATATGCCATTCCCAATCTCCCTTCTTCATTTACTTAAAGAAAACACTAAGTGAAAGTGATTGTATGAAGGGAAGTTGACATTCAGGTCTGAAAACTGGGAGAGCAGATGGGTGCCGAGGCCTTGTTAAGGTGAAGGAGGGTGTGTTTATAGGCTGGTGTTGAGATAAAAGGCTCAAAGGAAACCTTAGCTTTACCTGTAATCAGTTAGAGTGTTTTACAAGGAAACTCATGTGTGCGTTACCTTAAGTTAAAATTTTAATCAAAAGAAGATTCACATATTCAGTTTTCCAATATTAGTACTAATGGTCAGCATACTGGTACTGGCTTCCTGTCCTCCTTCTAACTATATCCCTCAGGCCTCATATTATTACATTTTCATGATGTTTTCCCTGGCCTAGATTAGGCAGACACCACATATCTGTTAAATGGAAGAACTGGGCAGTATTGTGGCAGAGAGGTCAGATTTATGAGCTGTGGAGTCAGCCTACCAAGGTGAATCTTGACACTTCTATCTGTCTTGAGAAGTTCTTACCCTCTCAGTTTCTGGATTGGTAAAATGGGAATAAGATTGGTATCTGTCTTAAGGATGGTAGAAGAATTGTATGAACATAGACCATAAAGCTCATAGGAGAGTGGATAGTGCATTCTATCTTTAATACTGCATGTTCTATATAGCAATGTTCCAATAACACTGTTAATTGGCAGTGTTTTCTCTTAGTGGCTCATAAAGTTATGATGCAGCTTACAGTTGAAGATATCCTAGACTGGATGAAATACACTATTTTAGGTCCTGGGCTGCACCAAGTCAGTGTTGCATGGGAAGATAGCGGTAAAAACATTTATGTAAAATACAACCCCATTATTGTCCTAATGTCTTCTTTAGTCCCATCAATAATTGGTTATACATTATGTGTGGACTTGGAATATAATATAATAAAAATCCAACAATCATTTAAAACTTCCAAAAACCTATTCAGTGCCAAATTTCATCCATCCTCACAATTATTTTTGTATTTCTTGCTTAACCAATTTATCTGTTCTACACACCAACTAGGGGGAAATATGTGTAGCCTGGGCAAACCCAAATAGGATTATATGCTATGAAATAAGATCAGTTCCCACAGGTGAAAGAGCTAAATCCTCTAAGTATTAGTTATTGGGTAAGTTTTGCCAAAGGAAAAGACCATTTGAAAACCTAACCCAACCTTTAACTCCTTCAGGATAGGTCCATTTCCTTGAGAATCCTCTCTTTATTTTTACCTGTGGTTCCAGAAGTATAAATGTATAAGGCAGGACTGGAAAAAGTGACTTCAGACCTCCATGACTCTGGAATAGGTTCTGTTGACACTTCATCCACTTTGTCCAGTAAAGATTCAACCCCATCCGTGTTAGAAGTTCTGCTCACATAATAGATGGACACATTATCTTTTTTCAGGCTTGGTAGCACCTCTTCCACAGCTTCTTGTAGTTCTTAATAAGGAAAAAAAAATCCAAACACATAAAATTAGTCCACTTTAAAAAGTTCTATAATAAGCCTCGCAGTAATTGTTTTTGGCATAATTTTTGCTGAACTGTGTAGACATGACAAGTGGAGCTTATAGTCACATGATATTAAACATGGAATTTGCTACATGTGAAAAATATCACAAGATTTCAAAGTTTGAGGGAAGGCTAGGTTTTAATGGTTTCATAAGCGGCAGAGAGTTGGTTGAAATCTGTACAAACAAATGGACACGTGGATAAAAACCAAGATATATAAGCATATAACTTATAAGCATGTCTGGTATACATCTCAAAATACTCCAGAAATGAATTTGGTTATTCCTAATATATGTGTCCCCTAGTGATGAAAAAGAAAAAAAGAAAATTTTAAGGTAGGAGACGAGGAATGAAAACAAGGCAGCCATGCTAACTAAGATGATAGAAGTGAACTTTATATAACATATATGTGTGTATATATATATACATATATATATATACACACACACATATATATATTAATGTTTATTTTTGAGAGAGAGAGAGAGACAGAGCACAGTGGGGGAGGGGCAGAGAAAGAGGGAAACACAGAATCTGAAGCAGGCTCCAGGCTCTGAGCTGTCTGCACAGAGCTGACGCAGGGCTTGAACCCATGAACTGCGAGATCATGACCTGAGTCGAAGTCAGATGCTTAACTGACTGAGCCACCCAGGTGCCCCAACATATATATATATATTTTTAACGTATCAGTAACAAATAGTTCCCCAAGGAAGGTTCAGCTTATCTGAGAAATAACCTCCAAATTTCATAAGCACATTTTCTGGTATGAGAAAAAAACAGGACTGATTAGCATGTTTTTCAAACCATAGGGCACAGTACAATAGTGGGTTTTTAAAATCATTTGAAGTGACCAGCATTAAAAAAAATTAAAATAGAAGGAAATATAAATTTTCAGAGTGTATCACACAAAGTAAGAGGGAAGTATCAGTTTTTTAAAAATTTGTTTCAGTTATGTGGGTGCCTGGGTACTGGGCCACAGACAAATATATTTTTTACTATAGGTCAATGCGAAAAAAACCTTCATGTTTGCTACTTGATTTATGTGCCCTTAAATCACAAGATGAGATGACCTTTAAGCTTACTTATCTTGAACTTGTGATAGCTGAGGTGAATATACTTAATAGGAAGGTGACTCAATACCGGAAGGAATTACTTTGGGGAGGCTATACCTAATGCATCCTATATACTTTGTTTTTCAGATGTTTATATATGATGTCTCCATCAAAACAAAAAATATCATCTGGACAGATGCATTAAAAAAAATTTCAAAACATTTTAACCAGAGGACTCATGCACCTGGTAAAAATCAATCAAAGAGTACAAAAGAGTCTATAATAAACATCAACAGTCCCTTACCCCATCCCTCTTAACAACTAAACCTGCTGCCTAGAGGCACAATCACTTTTCATTTTTTTTAAACCTGTGTCTTGTAACAGTCACTTGTCTGTCACCAAACAATGTGCTTTCCCTGCTACCTTGGGACCTATCAATTTTGATCCCCACCCTTGTTTTACCCTTGTCCACTCCCAACAGTTACTATCTCCACTTTATGTTGTCTAGGTTAATAGTATGTACATCTATTCTGAGGCTATAATTCCATCTTCCCAGCTTTGTTTATGGGTTGGTTCTAGAAGCTGAACACCAATAATCAGGATCAACAAGATTATAACTATGTAAATATTATTCACTGCAGAAGTAACACACTTATAGTATAGTATGATTATATCATACTTCCTGAGTTTTCTCCTGGAGTTTCTATTGGCTATCATTCTTTTTTTATTATTTATTATTATTTATTTTATTTTTAGAAAGAGAGAGAGAGAAAGTGTGCACACGTGAGCGCTCAAGTTGGACAGTGGCAGAGAGAGAAAGAATCTCAAGCAGGTTGCACACTAGCACAGAGCCCGATGCATGCTCAATCTTAGGACCATGAGATCATGACTTGAGCCGAAATCAAGAGTCAGATGCTCAACTGACTAAGCCACCCAGGCACCCCTGGCCACCATTCTTCAATAAACTATTTGCCTCAAATATTTTTTTAACCTCCATCAGATCAGCTTCTCCTCCTTTTGGCCCCTTGAACTTTCATTCTCCTTTTCTACTCTTTTATTTTAACAGGTTCCTTCAGCACTTCAAAATATTAACCAAAAATATGACTGTTATAAAAACACCCCATTCCTTGCCACTGCCTTGGTCCAGATCCTCATTATTTCCTACTTTGATCATCCCATTAGCCTCCTGATCAATCTCCTTATCTCTAATCTTTCCTTGCTTCCAACTGATCAGCTACACTATGGCTTCTTGTTACTGCCCTGTTCAGAATCTTTCAATGGCTGCTCATCCTTTGTGGTGAGTCCACTCTCCTTATGCAACATGTGAGGTCCCGAGCTCATTCACAGTCTAACCCCTGGGGACTTTTCTGATGTCATCTCTTAGTACCATCTCTTGTCCCCTTTCCTTTAACTACACTGATCTATGTGAACGGAATGTACCCATATCCTCACATCTCATGGCCTTTGTCCAAATGGTTTTACCTGCTTTGAGTGCCCTCCTACATCTGGGTCACCTGGAAAACTCCAGCTCACCCTTCAAGACTCACCCTTGGTGACACTTCTCTCTGTTGCCTTCCCTCCCTCTACAAAGTGAGGTGCTCCCACAGGGGCATGCATATACTTCTGGCAGAGTAGTTAGTACATAGTACAAGTTGATCGTTCTTTTTCTCCTCTATTAGTGAAAACTTTGAGATTAAGGATCATAACTTAATCCTCTTCACATAGTCAACAGTAGTGAGTGCTCAACAAGTGCTTGTAATTCAAAGAATGTGCACAAAGGATTGTGTTTGTGTGGAAGAGACAGAGGAATAAACTAAAGTTGTTGATTTAAAAATTTTTTTTTAACATTTACTTATTATTGAGACACAGAGAGAGACAAAGAATGAGCAGGGGAGGGGCCAAGAGATGGGGAGACACAGAGTCAGAAGCAGGCTTCAAGCTCCGAGCTGTCAGCACAGAGCCCAACACGGGGCTCGAACTCACAAACTGCGAGATCATGACCCGAGCTGAAGTCAGACACTTAACCAACGGAGCCACCCAGGCGTCCCTAAAGCTGTTGATTTTAAAGGATGCAGATCTTACAATACTATGAGTTGATAAACCTCTAATAAAATATAATGCACAACGAAATAATTATTATAATACAGATATGCCTTGCATACAAGGGCCCAGACCAATAAATTAAAAATGACAACAATTGCTACTTCAAGAATGAAGAAATCTCCTCCCTCTTTCCCTTCCCTCCCTCCCTCCCTCCTCTGAGGCTATATACTTAAATACTGTGTTATAAGTTACCTGGATTAGTCTTTCTTCTCTCCCTCCCTCTTTCCCAACATTTATTCAATATCTATCTAAAGGGTGCTCCCTATGTACCAGGCATGGTTCTAAGCACTGGATATAACAGTGAACAAAACTGATACTGTCCCTGTTTCTATAGAGCCTAATGGGGGAGGAAATCATCCATTAAAATAGGGTGTCCTAGGTGTCACAATAGGGGTTATGATGTTTGGGGAGGAACACAAAGAGAGCCCAGAGGCAGGATCATCTAAATGGAGACCTGAAAGATAAACAGGAATTGGCAACAAGTTGAAGATCAACTGAGATTGGCTGTGCCTGTTTCTAGCAGAGGGAACAGCTTATGTAAAGGCTAGGGGGCACACAACATGGTACCAAAGTAACTAAGAGGCTAAAGCTGACTGGAGTGTAGAACAGGAGGGAAGAAGGTTGGAAGAAGAGGCTGGGATGGGGGCAGGGCCCAAGTCCCTGGTGTAAGTCAGGCAAATGGACTGCGTGGAAGACCATGATAAATTTTTCAGCATGAAATTTACATTCCATTTTTTAAAAAAGGAAAAAGAAAATGTAATTAAGCAGGTGTCATGCTTGATTACAGTTCAAGCAATTTGGTGTCATATATCTTCTACTACATTCATCTTCCTACCCTACCAAACATTTAGTTTGTGATACCTTTCGGAGAAGGCATCTCAGCTGTAGGGAAGGCCGCTGACCTTGCCCAACACAATTTCCCTACATGTCCTCTGGGCTGCTGGTGTACAATTAGCATTTGGGCATTGACCTGAGGATCCAGTGACTCACCAACCATATTAGACACACCTAACATGTCCAATTGTAGCAGCCTTTCTTCCCCTAGAGATGCTGCTATAAAACTGAAATTTGAAAGGAAATTCTGGAAGTGAATATCAGTTATTAACTATCTCTTTGTTATTTAGTGTCTTTCCTTAAGCTTTTTATGACTACATTTGGACATACATGTTTTCCCCTTCACAGATTTTTTATGTAGGGTGTGTGTGTGTTAATTCTTACCATAAAGTCTGCTTACTTAAAAGTGGCAATCTGCTTCCGATTCTATGTCTCCCTCTCTCTCTGCCCCTCCCCTGTTCATGCTCTGTCTCTCTCTGTCTCAAAAATAAATAAACGTTAAAAAAAAAAAATTAAAAGCGGCAATCAACCAGGATACAAAAGCTCCAATAATTCTACTTGGCACAGGTTGAGTTGCTGGGAACTCTGGGTTTTGAGATTTACATGCAGGAATGTTCTTGGGAATGACATCTGTGAGGCTCTAAGAGGAGCGGACTGGATAGAGGGAAAGTTGAACAGTGATGCAGCCACATAGGGGACTCGCTCAACTGATCCTCTGATCCTACGGGGACTCTGGGCCTGGGATGGCCCTTCAGGATTGTCCCAAACTAAGGAAAGTGGGCTATACTTTCACCCCTGCCCATGAACCAGTCACTGGATGCAGGAGGCAGGGGTGGTGGGGGGGGGGGGAGGATAGTGCTTAACCTTGGGCACAGTGGCTCTTTTTAAGCAAGGGCAAATCCTGGAAGTGGTCTCAGCTGAGAACTTTAGCTGCCAATGCTCCCAACAGATAAGGAATGAGCATCTCAGTCCTGAGAGGGGATTTGGGTAGTCTATCACAGCATCCACTATACATTGCATCCTTACTGATAGCAAAGCCCTTATATTTTTCATTTGTATAGACCAATTTGTAGAGTAGCTTTACACAACTTATGTCATAATTTTCACAAGAACCCTGTGATAAAGATACAGTAACCCAATTTCTACAAATGGGGACAGAAGCTCAGTGAGTCTATGTATGAAAAGACAGATACAAAATGAACAGAAATATACTGGGTTTATAGGATTCCTGTCTCCTTATATCAGCCACTCAGGTTAAAGTTTTGAAAGACGGCTTTACTTTTTAGAAGATGCTGCCTATTTGACTTTCTGCTCAGTACTTGTTAAATGAAGCATGTGGAATCTGCCTTTGAAGAGTACTACTGACAATCTCTTGTTCATGTTCTTTGAAAAGCATAACCTTGAGCTTTATTAAAAGCTTGGGTGTGAAAAACAGTATTCACAGAAAGTTATCTCAGTGGTGTAGAGCAGACCTGTTGATTCCTCAATGGTCTGGTTTTAAGCCATGGATTGAAATAGAACCTCAGAGAAAGCAGTGCATACTGGAGTGATGGAAAATTGAGTGATTACCACATTTCTCCTCCCTTCCTTAAAATCTATCTTGTTAAAAGAAAAAAAAAGAAAAGAAATCAAGATAGCATATGAAGTTTCTCTGCTTTTTTTTTTTTTTTTTTAATAAAAGAAGAAGAAATTTATGAATACCTGGGCCCATTCTTAGAAAGTGGGGAGAGAGGGCAGGTGGCGAGCTGAACCAATCTTCACCACTGAGCTGGTAAGATGCTACTGGCTAACTCTGCAGCTTTCTGCTAGGAAAGGCATTTAATCTAGAGGCTTGTTCTGCTACTCCATTGCCTCATTGAATGGGTATCTGACAGAGTTAAATCAAACACCCCAGAAATGCTTATCAATAAAGTGGGACCTGGAAAGGAGGCAATGAAAGGAAACGTGTTTTGATCAAAGTTCTAGGATGATTGTGAAATGGTTGGTAGATGGGCAAGTCAGGATTGGAGGCTTTACCTTTTCTTCATTCAAAAAGGCACCTGAAACACAAACTGGTTCTTGACAGCCCTTGGAGACAGTCTGAAAACAGCCTTTCAAATGCCATTTGTAACTGTGATTTTGCATTTTTGGCATCGGCAGTTTGGAATTAATCACATTTAAGAACCCATTGTCTGGTCTGTACATCGACAAGCTACGAGTTAGAACACCTTCAGATAGAGGCGTGCATTCACCTCTTCCCCTCCCCCCACAAAACAAATTGCCCTGAGGTCAGAAAGATGTTAACCAAGGTTAAGTCTCACCAGCAACAAGTAAATCTTTAACAGGGGAATACATATTCATATTACCTTTGTGTAGTTATATATCTTCTTAATGTTATTTTAAAGTTCTTACTTAAGCGAACTCTCACTTTCTAAATAGTCCCAGAATCAAGCATAATTCTTTGTCATGAAGTTACCCAGTCATACCAGGACTTACATAATTGTTATCATTTGATATCCACAAGCAGCCATGTCACCTTTCTACTAGCTATCTACTTCCCTGTTTTTCTCAAGAGGCTGTAGGAAGGTCTTTTTAGAATACTGGCCACTTACACTCAATGTGCAGAATAATCTGAATTCTATCCTTCTTCAGATTCAATAACATTAACGTCTGATTTAAAGTTGTTTTGCTTCTACCCTTCTTGTTTCTAAGGAAAAAGAATTGCTGGCCTTCCCAAATATGCTAGCAAAGTGCTAGTTTATTTTGATGGAGATGTACAACCACCTGCCTTGCAACCTTTAGTTATGAGCAGGGTAAGAAGAAAAATTTTAGAGAATGTCTTTAAGCTAGCTCTCTGTTCAGACCTTGGGCTGCTTGAGATCTCAGCCCTTGAGTACATTATTATTTGATGTCTCCGTTTTTGTCCTCCACTATCCTATGCACAGACCCTCCCTACTATGGTCCCAGCCCATCCTATGCTCATGACCAGCTCCCTCTCTGGCAATGAGACCCCAGGAGAGCACCTCTCTCCTACAGCCAACTGCCAGAGGTGAACTGGGAGGTAAGCAAATCTGGTAGGGTGAGGCTGGGCCTGGGAGATTGGATCTAAATGGATTTTCTCAAATAAGGATATATTTAACTTTTTTACATCATTTTTCATGTCCTCATGCCTAACCCAATGGTTCTTATGCTTCAGAGAAGAAAGCCTATTGCAACCAACCAGAATAATGGAACTCATTAATTTGACAAACATTTATTAAATGACTACTATATGCTAGGTATTGCTAGGTCGTTATTCAAAGATATATGAGAGAATTCTAAGCCTTTGAGATAATCAAAGTCCAGTGAAGGAACTCATCTAAGCTTTTCCTTGTACAACTCAGAGAGAGGAGAGAAGTGGAGATCAGATTATCTCTATGCCTTGATCCTTGATTAAAGTTGGCACTGGAAAATTAATCCCCTTCATGGAAGTGAGGCCTCTGCCGTTGGCCATTCTTTGAATTCCCTGAGTCCTTATTCTCTCTACAGTAGAGTCCCTCCAGTAAACAGCCTTTAAAAACTACCACTATTGTTGTCCTTACATAGCAAAACTCTAATGAAGCATCTGTGTTATGAACCTGATGAAAACAGCCTCTGGGGCTCCTCTTGCCTGGAATCCCCTCTCCCCTACTGCACTTGCCCAGCTCAGTGTCAATGCCTCCAGGAATTTTCACTCTCTGCTCATCCCCTGCCTCTACCCACCCCCCAACGCCCAACTCTGTAGTTCTTTCAGCATACTTATCACATTCTTCTGGATATCACGTTCACAGACATTTGGGTATGTGGCTTAGTTCTTTTACTGGACTGTAACATCCTTGAAGTAATTCATCTTATTTTCTTCCTGTCCTTTTGTGGCAACTAGCTTGTACCTTGTGGGGACTCTCTACCTGGTGGTTTTTATATCATCTGCTTTTCTAAACCTAACCTCAAAAGTTTGTGCTACAAGACTTGATTACAGACCTAATCTCTGCAGTCCCTGACCTCCCTCACACAAAGCCTGAGATACTATGCAGGCAAGTAGTATTTAAATCCCTCCTGAATTGGAAAAAAAGATCACTGCGATACTTTCTTAGGAACCAAAAGGTAAAGTAATAGGTTTAAGAGAGTCTTCCAGTTACTAAGAGATTAAATCGTCTCTTTTCTCAGGCAACTAGAAATTGTTGGGGATTTTCTTGAAAGGATCATCCCCTTTATATAAGTTGGCTGCCTTTAAATTGTCCCCCCTGCATCTTAAACTTTTATACAAGGCCTTCATTTTTTGGATTATTTTATCCAAAATAATGTGTAAGTTTCTTGGTTTCCCATGAGTCAATGGACATCTCATCTTTCTGTGACACTACACTAGCTGCCTAGCTTGCCTCCCTTTCCTCAGTTACGAAATGTAGGCGAAGAGCAGAGGATGCTCAATCCGTTCCAGCTCTAAGACTACAACCATGCAGAGAAAGGTAGCACAATGCAGGGAAATTTGTGGTCTTTGAAGTTGGATGGACCTGGGCTGGAATTTTAAGCTTCAGGTTTTTCAACTCACAGGAGGTAATAATATGTTATCTCTTAGGGTAATAAAAGCACCTGGCATAGGGGTTGGCATGCAAAGGCATTCCAGAAAGGTGAGGCATCCTGGCTCCCTACTTCTTCATGTTTTTCGGCTCACAGCTGGTTGGTCCTCCCCTGACCAACAGAGTGAGAAGCAACTCCTAGCCCTTGACTGCAGCGACAAGCTTTCTAGGAAAGGAAAACCAACAGTCCTGTGGGGAATGGGCTCTCAGTTTCTTCCTGGCCTGGTCACCACTGGGGCATGGAGTTACCATTTCAGGTCTTGTTGAAGTGTGGCAGGAGGGAACTACAGAACCAACGGTAGCTTTGGTTATAGATGTAATGGGGGCTGACGAGGGCACTGCAGCAGATCCCCAAAGTCTTCTTGGGGAGCAGGTGGGGTAACCTTCTCTGCAGTGAGAATCCAGAGAGGCTAACAGCATTTGAGAGCCCAAAGCAGCCGTGAAGACCCTCTATTAGAGGAGGACACCACGGGACAGGAAGGGAAAATGACTTTCTCGTGATCATGTAGCCAATCAAACAGCAGAGGTGAGAACATTCGGGATCCTCTAGAGTTCACACTCAAGACTCTGCATTTTAATGCCCATATTGTCGTTTTGGTTAAAAGCCTGGACTCTAAAGATAGACAGCTCTGGTTAACCCCTCTCCTCAGCTCTACAACCTGGGACCTAAGGCTTCACGGTCCTCGGTGGTCTCACCTACAAAGCCCGATAGTAAGCCCTGTGTTATGTGAGGATTAAAAGCAACACTATGTACTGCACGGTGCTTAGCACAGTGCCTGAAAGAGCTTCCACAACGGGCTGTTTTAATGACCATTAGCGTCTTGAGGAAGGGTTGCCATCCCCTCCCTCTACACTTCCAGTTCGGACCTGAAGTTCCCTTTCCAACCCCCTATACCATGCAGTGGCTGGTCTGTCAAGGTGCGGGGGAGCCCACTGCCAGGGCGGGCGGTCCTCGGGCTCACCTGGTGAGACCAGTAGCACCTTCGCGTCGCAACACTGGAAGCAGTGCAGCAGGGACTTCGCGCGGATGTTGGAGTTGAGGCACGACATGGCACAGCCCAGCTTGGCCAGCCCCAGCCACAGCCACACGTAGGCTGGTTCGTTGCTCATGAAGATCGCCACGCAGTCTCCCTGGCGCAGGCCGACGTGGTCGTGCAGCGCCCGCGCCACTTGGTTGCTGCGCCGGTCCACCTGCGCATAGGTGAGCGTCTCGTCACGGAAAAGCAGGAAAGGCTTGTGCGGGCTCTGGCGCGCTTGTTCCAGAAACTTGTGTAGGACCGTGCGCACCGGCCGCTGCTGCCCGTAGCTGCGCACTCGCCGGGCCACGCGGGCCAGGCACAGGAAGTAGCCCACGTCCTGGAAGAAGTAGGGGCAGCAGAAGTTCACCAGCAGCGGCAGGAGCAGCAGCCCCGCCAGAGCCGTGTACAGGGCGGGCAGCATGACGGCGACGGGGCCCCCAGTCCCCGCGAGGACAGGAGGCGCACTCCGGGCGTGCAGCGCGGCGGCGGGGAGGGCTCCTCGCGGACGGCGGGCGGGCTGCGCAGGGGGCGCGCGGCGAGGCTGGGGCGGCGGCGGAGCACCTGCGCTGCCGGCACCAGCGCGGGCTCTCGGTTAAGTGGAGCGACGTGTGGACTGCCGGGGTGACAGGAGGGACCCGCCGGCCGAGCCCGCCCCCTGGTGGGTGTGCAGCTACCTGCGCGCTCGGCCCTGTGGTCTTCCCCCGGCGGGGAAGGAGGCTTTGAGGCGCTCCGCGCGCCGCCGGCGGTCTGCGTTGTGACCCGAGTACCTTCCACCTCGGAGCCACGGTTTCCTTGTCCGAATGCTGATGACAAGAGGCACTTAGCGGCTGTTAAGATTAGAGGAGATAACGTAAGCGTCGCGCTATTCACTGCCACCACTAGCAGGGTGCCTTATATAAACGACTTGCTGTTGTTACCAGTGAAGCGCTTTGTAAATGTGAGTCCGGTTATTTATTAGCAACGGGTACCAGGCGCCACTGCCAAATTAGAATCCCATCTCTCCCTTCTTGGGCCCAGGGGCTTTCCGCTTGGTGTCTTGTCAGATTTGCACCCTCCCCCGCAGCCCAATTGCCGGGCCGTCTCCTGTGGCGAGGATTTCACGGTTGAACAGAGACACCCAAGACTGTCACCTCCACCTTACCCCAGTCCTTGGGCTGTAGGTGAGGACGGGACACTGTAATCCTAGTCGGGCCCCGCCGGGTCCAGCTAGCCCAGATTGGGTGTGAGGGAGCGCCACACTCTGCCAGCTGAAACCAAGCTCCGGCGGTTTTGGACATGTGTGTGTTTGACTTTTAATATTTGGTTCTACGTGATTCTTGTCTCCTGTATGTTGAAGATTCTCAACTAGTGTCAGCCCACTTCAACAGACATTTACTAAGGGGCTTCGTCAGAGAACATTACAACACAGAGCAAATTAAGGAAACACTTGCATTTCTCAAAAGCCATTTATTTATTTTTATTTTTATTTTTATTTTTATTTTTTTAGTGTGACCCTCTTTTTTAATTTCCCTTAGTGCTGCTTCTATGGAGTGAATACTTGCTGCTTGCTACTGAGGAGGGTGGGGATCTAGGTAAAGCACTATTCTGCTTCCTTCCTCTCCTGCCTTCCCGCATTTATCTTCTTATTCTTAGGAGATAACCACAAGTAATGAACGTTTCCTCCTGTCAGACACTGTGCTAGGGGCTTCCCTGTAATATGTTTCTGGAGCGTCACAGTCACCTGAAGGTGGCACTTTCAGGCTCATTTACAAATAGGTAAATTAAGACAGCGAGTAAGTGACTCATGAGTTTTGAAACTGGTATCTGGCCCCAGGGCCCTCCCTTAGCAACCACATTATGCTGCCCTCTTATTCTCCAAGTTTCTATCCATGTTCTTTGGCAATCTTTTCTTTGCTTTTTTCACAATCTTCCCCTTCTCCATTTTCTAAGCCCCCTCTTTTTATCCCTGGGACCTGCTCAAACAACACTTTCTTTACCTTTCCCGAGTCTTTCATGGCAGATCCAGCTACCAGCTAGTGACTGGTTGCATCATTTCCCTGGGAATGGGGTGGGGGCCTTGGTTATCCCTGAGGAGTAGGCCGTAGTGTTAATCAAAGGAGGGGTCAGGACAGAAATCATTCTTGTGGCACTGCTTCTTTCATGTGGAAGCTCAGAGCCACCACCCCCCCCCCCAAATGCTTATTTATCTTAGAGAGAGAGAGAGAGAGAAAGAGAGAGAGAGAGAGAGAGAGAGAAGGGAATGGAAGATCTGAAGTGGACTCTGCACTGACAGCAGAGAGCCCGATGCTGGGCTCCAACTCACCAACTGTGAGGTCAGATCATGACCTGAACCAAAGTCCAATGCTTCACCAACTGAGCCACCCAGGCACCCTAGAGCCAGCCCTCTCTTTATGTCCTCATGCCACCTCTGTCCCTTCATGGCCGGTCACTTCGGGAGCCTCCTAGAACCCTCTTGTCATGTCTTCGAATAGCTACTTTCCAGAGTGCTAGATCACTGCGAATGACCCCTTTCTTCTCTCTTATGCTGAGGATCACTTCAGCCTTGTGCATCAGTAGTCTTTCAGTTCAAGTGAAAGAAAACAAGACCCAAACTGGCTTGCATAGAAATAAGAATTTTAGCAGTAACTTCAGAGTCCAGGGGTAGAGTAGGCTTTGGAGAAGCCTTCATTGGTGGCTTTGGTGCTAGGACCTGGACCCCATTTCTCTTTCACCGTTGTTCCACCACCTCTATTCTCACATAGTCTCTCCCCTCATGATCCAAAGATGCTTGCCAACCAACCCCTTCGTACTACATGCTTGCTTCCCATGTCAACTCCAGACAGAAATGTGAGAATCTTTTTCTTAGGAGGTCATTTATCTATCTATCTATCTATCTATCTATCTATCATCTGTCTAATTGGGTTATATGCCCATCCCCAGACCAATCTCTGTGGCCTGGGGAACAGAAATGTTGATTTCTTTAAGCCAATCAAGGCTCACCCATGGAGCTGGGGTAGAGTCAGTCCTATATATCTTGGAGCTCTTCTTCCCAATGATTCTAGCTTTCAGCCTGGGCTCCACCGTGCACTACCACCAGGCTAATAGTGTTCCTGGAAATACTGCTGTCATCTTATATCTCCACTGCTTAGTCATCTTCAGTGGCTCCCCATTGCTTCCCATCTTCTCCAGCTGTTATATACAAACAGCATGTTTTAATACACCTAGGCTGGAGCTGAACACGTGTTCTGGGTCCTGGCTGGCGCCCTTGAGGGTGGAGAAGATCAGTAGGTTACACATTCTAGGAACCTCTGCTGGGAAATGCTGGTTTATAAATGAAGTTCAGATTTTATTTTCTGACTCTTCCTAATCTGACTCGAACTTTCACTGCACTCAATAAACATTTATTGAGTTGCCACAATAAGCGGAACATCGCCAGGCACTAAATATTTGAAAATGGACCCAAACTTCATTCCAACTACTCCTTTTCAAAAACACTTTATTTTAGCACGTCTGGTCTACACCCTCTTCCCCTCCACCCCCACCTCCAAAACTGCCCTGCACGTTTCTCTCTCTGTGGCTTTATTCTGGCTTCTTTCAAATACCTTGAACTCTCTTCCTCTAAACCCCAACTCTTCTTTAAGGCAGTGGTTTAGAGATGTCTGAATTTCCCAATCCAGTAGCATTTCAAAACAAAGTTAGGAACCCAAAATAAAATACCAACTTTTACATTTTTCAAGTAAAAACAGCTCCCTGCCCACCAACTACAGCCTGTTTTTATTCTTATTTCATAAAGGAATACCACTTTTAGCACTAAAAAATAAGGTATAACTGAACCAGACACTTACAAATGGTTAATTTTATACCAAGTATATTTTACCACAGAAATATACAAAGAAGGAAAAAATACACACAAAAGGGAGAAAGGATTCCAGAAAGGATGAAGATAAAACTAAAACATACAAAAAAAGATAGAAATTAAAATATTTTTAAATGTAGAAAAATACTTTTATTTTGTTTATTATATACAACTTGTTTCTATGCAAGTGTGTCCATTTAGAAATATACATTCAACAGTGAAGTATCAAGTATACCCAAATCTTGGGCTTTGATATAACTTCGGATTGTTTCAGCACTGAGACCTCAAACACAGAACTTGTCCACCCCAGTGCCCTTACTCAGTGTCCCCACCTCTCCCATGCCCCACACCCACTGAGCCTGCCAGCTACCTTCACTCAGATCTAGTTCTTCAAGTCTAGTCTTTTCATGGCCAGCTTTCTGTGCAGCCTCCTGGACCCCTTGTTTCCTTAAACTTTCTACCCAGAGTGCCAGGTCACCGCAAATGCCCTCTCTCTTCTGTCCTATTGTGAGACATGGCCAGAGGAGGTCAGGGGATAGACACAAATACTGGGGAGTGCATATTGGCACCTTCTAACCTTGGTGAGGACTTCTCTCCTGCTCACCCCACTCATCCATCTCTGCTGATGTTTCACAGAAGGCCTGTCAGCGGCAGTTCCCAACTCCCTTCAAAGTCCGCAACCCCAACCTCAAATGTGGGTGGTCTCTCCTCCTATTTTAGGGAGATGAAGTAGCCCACTGGTTCTCAGACTTGATGGGGATCAAGTTACCCAGACAGCATGCTGAAATGCAGCCTGCTAAATTTCTGATTCAGTAAGGCTTGAGTGGGTTCCGAGAATTCACGTTTTGAAGAAGTTACCAGGCTGCTGGTCCAGGGACTACATTCTACCTCCTTAGCCCAGTTGTTTCCCAACTGCTCAGCAGAACCCCAGGACTGCTGAGGAGCCAGTGAGGAGAACTCCTTGCAGAGCCTGGGGAAGGCAGTCTGGGATCCTACCCTAGCTCATCAGAGCAGTTCCACATATGTCCGTTTTACTTATTGGACTTTCCTGTAGACCTCACATGACCAAAGTTTTCCAAAAACACTTTCTTTCAAATCCTCCAGCCCATGAGGATCTATCCCTTGTATTGAACTTATAAACCTACAGCTTGGCTTTTGATTTTGTGTCTGTTAGTTTTGCCTTCCCAAATAGAATTCAGCTTTCCTCAATGAAGTCATAGAAAACAGCATGAGACTTGAAGTCAGAGGACCTCAGTTCAAATCCTTATCCATCACATTTTGGCTGGGGACCTTTAGGTGAATTCCCTGAACTCTCAGGGTACCTTGTGTTAATTTTGTAGGCCTTGAGGTACCTAATGCATGGGGACTAACGTTGACAAAAGTGTGTAACTTATGAAGCCTGCTGTTTTGTGACATCACTTAGTGTAAATAGGAATTTTGTCATTGATTCGTTTAATGGCTTATGAGAAGGTTTATCTCCAATCGTGTTGTCTGCCATGAATCAATCACTTTGCTTGAAATGAGGGGTGCCTGGTATCCTGTGGAGTACCTGGCATGGTAGCATTTGGGGACAGATGTACAGGATGTGTAGGTATCCAGAGGGAAATGGTAAAAGGTCAGTGGAGATGGCATATGCTGAGATTGGCCCTTCCTTTGGAGAATGAAGGAGAGAGACTGGGAACAATTGGTTGTTGGTGTTAGACATGAGGGAGCAGGCCTCCCCCTCTTTTGTGGCAGCCCAGTTGTGCTTGCTAACTAGCAATCAAGAAAGTACAATTTGAGAAAAAGGTGTGTGTTCTTGCTAGTTCTCACCAGAATGCCTTTGATTTGGTGTGGAGTTCTAACCGAGGGAAATATCCTAGTGAGGCGATTGTTGCTTCTAGAGATACTATGTGTTTCTCAAGATTCTTTTCTGCTTGTTGGACAGCGCTCTCTCTCCTCTTTCAACATCCCACTTTAAGCCATGACTTCCCTTCCCAGTCACTCTTCTCTGTTCCTGAATGTGTTGGTTAATTCTTTACTTTTGAGTCCCTTTACTCTTATTTTACCTTCTCTTGAAATATCTTCTTCTTGTCCAACTCTTTTTTTTTTTAGTTTACTTATTTATTTTGAGAGAGAGAGAAAAAGCATGAGTCGGGGAGGGGCACAGAGGGGAGAGAGAGACAGAGAGAGAGAGAGAGAGAGAGAGAGAGAAACAGAGAGAGACAGAGAGAGAGAGAGAGGGAGGGAGAATCCCAAGTGGACTCCACACTGTCAGTGCAGAATCTGATGTGGAGGCTCAAACTCATGAACCGTGAAATCATGACCAGAGCTGAAGTCAGATACTCAATTGCCTGAGCCACCCAGGTGCCCCCAATTCTTTTTTTTTTTAACTGGAGACTAGTTGACACATCATGTTACATTAGTTTCAGGTGTATCTTCCTGTCTGATTCTTAAATGTTAAAGTTCTTAGGCTTGTAGCTTCACCTTTCTTCTGTCTTTCTCTCTAGGTGGCCTCACTTGTTCCTGTCCATGCCGAAGTATCAAGTCTGAGTATTCAGCCCTAATCTCTCTCCTGAGTGCCAGGTCTCATTTGATAATGGCAAACTGAACACCTTCAGATGAATTCATTTATTCAGTCACTCTTTAATTTATTAAGTTAGCATGTATTTTAAGTGTACTAGGTACACACTACTTTCCAGGGGAAAAGGCAGGGCAGATATTATTCTCATTTTCAGGTGAGTGAATTGAGATTCAGGGAAGTTAGCCAATGTGTTGAAGGTCACACACAGCTGGTAAATGAACTGTGGAGCAGGTACTATAACCTGTTTCTCAGTTCCTAGTTAGGTATCATGGGTTGAACGATTCTCCGCCCCCATCCCCTCAAAAAAGATAGTTACTCAGTAGAGCCCCAGAATCTGCGAATGTGACCTTATTTGGAAAAAGGATCTTTCAGATGTAATTAATTTAAGGATCTGGAGATGAGGTCATCCTGCACTAGGGTGGACCTTAAATCCAATAATAAGTGTCCTTAAAAGAGAAAGGAAGAGGACACATGAAAGAGAAGGCGTGTGGAGGCAGAGAAGGGATTATAAATGACTCTGTCATCCAAGGAATGCCCATGATGGCTGTCAGCCACCAGGTGACAGAGAGGACTGGAATGGATTCTCTCCCAGATGCTTCAGAAGGAACCAGTCCTGCCATTATCTTGATTTTGAACTTCTGTCCTTTGGAATTATGAGAGAATAAATTCCTGTTGTTTTTAGCCAATGAGTTTGTGGCAATTTATTACAGTAGTCCTAGAAAACTCATCTACTAAGCCAAATTGTATTTCAAGTAAATTAGGATTCCTACCTCAAGACTGGGCAGTGGGTCAAAAAGTCCAGCAGTTGACAAAAGAGAAAAAAGTACAAAGTTCTGAAGTAAGTGCCACCGTGTTCACTGGAACAATAAGAATCTTCATGTACTAGGCCTCATGGAGAGTAAAATTGTGATCTGGCAATCTGGTTTCCCAAGCAGACTGGGATCATTTTACTGACCCCAGAACCTAACTTATTGATCATCTGCTGTTATGGTGATTCAACTCTTCTCTATCACTGTTTTGTAGTTCCTGCCACACATTTTACCCTTGGTTCTGTATATTATGTCCCCTGTCTGCTACATGGAATCTGCTCCAGTCGTATCTTCTGTTGCCTAATGACATGTGATTACCTCCTTCATCTTGCAAATCTTTCACCATTGGCTCCCTTCTCGCTCAATTATGTTTCCAGTTTTCTAGCTCATATTCTGGAGCAAATGTGGTAGTCCAAACAAATTACCCATATACATGACTATATAGAATTTTTTTTAATGTTTATTTTTAAGAGGGAACATGAGTGGGGGAGGGGCAGATAGAGAGGGGGGACAGAGGATTCGAAGTGGGCTCTGCGCTGGTAGCAGTGCACTTGATGTGGGGCTTGAATGCACAAACCATGAGATCATGACCTGAGTCAAAGACGCTCAACCAACTGAGGCACCCAGACACCCCATGACTATATAGCATTCTTTTTTTTTTTTAATTTTTAAAATTTTACTTTTTTAATTTATACCCCAGTTAGCATATAGTGCAACAATGATTTCAGGAGTAGATTCCTTAGTGCCCCTTACCCATTTAGCCCATCCCCCCTCCCACAACCCCTCCAGTAACCCTCTGTTTGTTCTCCATATTTAAGAGTCTCTTATGTTTTGTCCCCCTCCCTATTTTTATTTTTGCTTCCTTCCCTTATGTTCATCTGTTTTATATCTTAAAGTCCTCATATGAGTGAAGTCATATGATATTTGTCTTTCTCTGACTAATTTCACTTAGCATAATACCCTCCAGTTCCATCCATGTAGTGGCAAATGGCAAGATTTTCATTCTTTTTGATTGCTGAGTAATACTCCATTGTATATATGTACCACATCTTCTTTATCCATTCATCCATCGATGGACATTTGGGCTCTTTCCATACTTTGGCTATTGTTGATAGTACCGCTGTAAACATGGGGGTGCATGTGTTCCTTCGAAACAGCACACCTGTATCCCTTGGATGAATACCTAGTATGGCAATTGCTGGGTCATAGGGTAGTTGTATTTTTAATTTTTTGAGGAACCTCCATACTGTTTTCCAGAGTGGCTGCTATATAATATTCTTAAAATCAATATCCATTGGCTACTCTCCAGCCTGTAGATTATTGAAATTGAGTTAAGTGCACAGTCCTGTTCCAGTCAGCTCTGTGTATTTGTGGGGATACCTGGAGGTGGGAATAGAGAGGGGGATGGAGCCTCTGATTCACTATAAACATGGTCACTGTACTTAAGTACTCACTAGTAAGATTTGGCATTTTCCCTCTAAAGGGACTGTGGACATGGTAAAACACATTAATTAGCTGGTCTTATCTTTCTCTTCTGTTTATTTCAGATTATAATGTCCCCATTGAATTCTTCTGATTACTACATATAGCAGTCATGAAAAACTAACTCCTATTAACTAACAAATCATAGTTCATAATTTAGTGTTTACTTATGTGGCAAGATTGTGTAGATTCAGGTTTTTGTCTGATGTCATAGTCCTTCTGTCTGAAGAGCTTCCTCTAACATTTCTTCAATTGTAGATATCCTGGCAATGAATTATTTCAGCTGTAGTTTTTTTTGAAAATATCTTTATTTAACATTCATTTTTTGAGTGGTATTTTCACTGGGTAAAGAGGTCTGGTATGATAGTTTTATTCTTTGGTACTTTCAAGATGTCGCTTTCTTGTCTTCTGGCTTGCACAGTTTCTGACTGCTGTAATTCTTATCTTTGTTTCTTAGTACATAGTTTATTTTTTTTTCTGGATATCTTCAAGATTTTCTCTTTATTTTTGGTTTTTAGCAGTTATACTAGATGTGTATGTGTGGGTGTGTTTAATTTATCCCACCTGGGATTCTATGAACTTCTGGATCTGTGGCTTGATGTGTCTCTTAATTTTGGAAAATTTCTTGGTCATTATCTCTTCAAATATTTCTTCTCCCCTATTTTCTCTCTCCTCACTCTCTCTGACTTCAATTATTCATATATGGCGCCATTTGATATTGTCCAACAGTTTTTGGATGCACAGTTTTTTATTCACTTTTTTTTCTTTGTGTTTCAGTTTGGATAACTTTTTGACGTATGTTCAAATTTACTGAATTTTTTCCTCACCTGTGATAAGTCTATCTAAATAATTCATTTCTGGTATTGTTTTTTTTTTTTTTTTAATTTCTAGCACTTCAATTTGACTCTTTCTTGTGGTTTTAATTTTTACCAATATTCCCCATCTGCTCATACATTAAAAAAAAAAAAAATGTCTGTTACTCTAAAGAGCTCCTCCCTACAGTTCTTTCCTACCCACGGAAGTGGACTCTGTCACAAAGAGTTCTTCAAAGCTTAATGCACACATGGGTACCACCCAACACTTGCCTTTTGTTTCATTATCATGTTAGTCATAGTAACTAGGAAGATGAGTCTGATTCTGATTTCTTCAAGAGGGAGGAGGCCAGTTATCTAAGTTCAGAACTGGTGATGCTAGAACTGGTGACCTTTTTTATCTTCTAGCTTTTAGCTTGCTCTTTTGTGCTACCCTGTTTCATGCTTACGACATGACACAGATAATATATAGGGACCTTCTGAGCACCAAGACAGACCTAGTCATCAATCATAGCATTCTCTCTGGCTGAGGCTAAGCATATATCAGAATCGTTTTTGTTTGTTTGTTTAACACAGTGCTATAAGCTGTCATGACCAAATTATCAGATTTGACTTCTGAGATTAGTTCTGCTTATCATCTCTGTAGTATTGATTTATATTTGGACAATAGGACTACCAGGGAAACTTTAAAAATTGCATTTCATATTGTTGTTTTTTAAGGTGCTCTCATATTTTTGAAATACACACTAACATATTTATGGATGAGATCATGTTGAACCATATGAGAGATAGTTGTAGACATTGTGACATTTTCTTCCTAAATACTTCAGCATGTATCTCATAAAAACAAGAGCCTTCATAGAGTTATAACACTTGGGAAATTTAAAATTAATGCAATTCTATTATCTAATATATTTAATATTATCACCTAATATGAACCTTTATTCAAATTTCCCCAATTATCTCAATAATTTCTTTAATAGAATTTTTTAATCATCAAGAACCAATCAAGGACTACACATTGTCATTAATTATCTTTTTTATCTTCTTTAATCAAGAGCAGCTTGGGGTGCCGGGGTGGCTCAGTCGGTTAAGCGTCCAACTTTGGCTTAGGTCATGATCTCACAGTTCATGAGTTCGAGCCCCGCGTTGGGCTCTGTGCTGACAGCTCAGAGCCTGGAGCCTGCTTTGGATTCTGTGTCTCCCTCTCTCTCTGCCCCTGCCCCACTCATGCTCTGTCTCTGTCTCTCTCAAAAATAAATAAACATTAAAAAAAATTAATCAAGATCAGCTCTCCAGCCTTTTTCAGTCTTTCCTGACGTTGACATTTTTGGAGTCCAGCCAGGCATTTTGTAGAATGTTCTTCAGTTTGGGTTTATTTAATGGTTCCTTAAGATTAGAGAGAGGTCACGCAGTTTTGGCAGGATTACCATAGAAGTGATTTGTATCCTTCTCAGTGTGTCATATCAAGAGGCACCTGCTATCAGATTATGCCATTATTGTTCATATTAAGTTTGGTCAGTCAAGATTCATTGTAAAGTTGTGTTTTTATTTGTAACTTATACATATTCTGTTGGGCAATACTTTCAGATTGTATAAATATTCTTTTATACCCCAACTTTTTTACTGAATGGTTTTAGCACACTTTGATGATTCTTGGCTGAATCTATTATTCCTATGGTGATTCTAGAATGATGATTTTCTATTTCTAGTGTCCCTTCCACATGCATTTGTTGGCATCCTTTTTTTTTTCTTTTCCTCTCTTTTTAAAGATGGGTATAGAGTCATGTATTTAAAAAAAATCAACATGTTATAGTTCTTTCAGTTATTTATTTATTTATTTATTTATTTATTTATTTATTTATTATTTTTAACTTTATTTAAATTTAAAAAGAGACAGAGAGACCGAGAAAGGCAGAGAGAGAGGGAGAGAGAGAGAATCCCAAGCAAGCTCTGCACTGTCAGCACGGCGCCTGATGTGGGGCTCCAATCAATGAACCACGAGATCATGACCTGAGCCAAAACCAAGAATCAGACACTTAACTGACTGAACCACCCAGGTGCCCCATTTTTTCGGTTATTTATTTTTTCTGGCTCCTTTATTTATTTTATTTATTTTGCATTTCCCTATCAGCTTTTGAGCATGCTGTTATGTTCTGAAAAAGGAGTATGTTACAGGTTCCCCTGTATCTTCCCTGACCTAGCCCTGGAATCAGCCATTTTTTCCATGTGACCTGCTTCCTTCTATTGCACTTTGGTGTTTAGACGCTAAGATCAGGGTACAAAGGTGTACTCCTTGCTACAAAGGGTCATGGCTTCTAGGATCTTTGAATGGACAAAACTAGGAAAATACACTTTTAAAAATCAAGAATTTGTAAGTGATACCTCTAATTCCTTTTTTTTTAAAAATGCTTATTATTTATTTTGAGAAAGCAAGAGAGAGAGCGTTCACTCAGGCACATGAGCAGAAGGAGAGAGAAAATCCTCACTGTCAACACAGAGCCCAAGGTGGGACTTGATCTCACAAATTGCAAGACCATGACCTGAGCTGAAATCAAGAGTCAGATGCTTAACCTACTGAGCCACCCAAGCGCCCCATAATTCCTTAATCCAATGCTATAGGGTTTGCTTCTTTTCCCCCTGTTCCATATCTTAAGCAAAAATCTCCCCTAGTGGGGAAAACTGGTTCCCAATATCAATATATTTATTTATTTGAAATTCTAAAATACACACAAATCTGTTTTCAGAATTACTTGATCAATACCACTGTCAACGACGAATCTACCAAAGATGCTTCAAGATTTTCTTGGAGTTCTTTCCTTAGACCATCCCCTGATGATGGAAAATTAGAGTTTTGCATTAAAAAATTACTTGGAATAGTTCTTTTTCTTCTTTCAAGTGGTCATGTTATTGATGTGATCATACTTATAATGATTTGTTTCTGTTTCTGTTCAGTTTAGAGTCAATCCAACCTGTGGATTTAATTTTATATTTTGGAAATGAAAACATTTACATGGCTCAAAAGTAAAAATTCTGTAAAAATATGATCAGAAAATATGATTAAGGTAGTCCATTCCCTTCCCTATATTTCCCACTCATTCTCATCTTTTACCTTTAGGTAACCAATTCTACCAGTTTCTGGTTTATCTTTCCTGTGTTTCATTTTGCATAAATAAGCACATATTTTTCCCCCAGCTCTATTGAGATTCACTTGACATATAACATGTTTTCTTATTCACTTTCTTTCTTACAGAAGGCAACATACTATATATACTTTTCATTTTTTACATTGCTTCATTTATGCAAAAAAGATTTTAATTTCTATTTTCTCTTATTATGGTTCTGACAAATCAGTTTTGGCTGAAGAGAAATATTGTCCTGTTGGCGCAAAGCCTCAAATTTCAAGGGATTTCCCAATGACTGACCAAACATTTCCTATTCTGGGGTACCAATGAGGTGCCTGATGGCACCTATGATAGAGAGAAAGAGAAACAGAAAAGAATGGCAGGGAGAGTAGTGGGGAAGTTAGAAAAATTAACCTTGAGAAAGCATTTATTTCACATTTATTGAAACTTCCACTAGATGGCAGTAACATCCCAGGAATAAGGTTGGTAAGGGTTCTGGGAAAGGGATAAATGAACCTATTTGGAAGGAACATGTCTAAGTACAATCTTTCTTTCCTGCAGAATCTTTTAAATGGATTTACTCTTCATATCATACCAATGTAACTTTTAAAATCTAATTCTCAACCCTGTTTATCCCTCAGTAATTTAATATTATTCTGGAAAAACAAAACAAAACAAAACAAAAAACAGACTCTGACCCTGAATCAACCTATATAGATGGTCTCAAATCAGATAAGATGCTACGAACAGCAAATATTAAAAATAATTTTAGGATCAGTAAAATGTGCTTTTAAATCTAAAATTAATTAAGCTTTCTTCATTAAAAGTAGCCTAACTTTCTTACTCTTAGTTCCTTTTGTTTGATCCCGATTTTAAAAACAAGTAAAAAAACAGACAAAATTGAAAAGTAAATTAAATAGCAAGATTTATTCTAACTCAGATTAGGAACTGGCAGCTAGTTTTAGAAATAATAGAGGTAACACCATACCCTTGATTAATTCAGCAGATCTTGCAAAAAGTACTATTTAATATCAGTCATGGCCTTTCATGGTTGAGATAGAGAAACTAAGTATCTTCTATCTGCAGGCTCCTCCCAGCAGCAAGGTGGGTCTATAATTAGTCTTACTGCCAAGAGCCACATTGGTGGGGGCTGTGGGAAGAAACCTGGAACTTGCAAGCCAGGTGCTATGCAGCAGGATTCTCTACTCTTCATCCTGTTCTTTTGCTCCCTTCCACTTTCTTTTTTTTCTTTTAATTTTTTTTGTTAACGTTTATTCATTTTTGAGAGACAGAGAGAAAAGAGTGTGAGCGGGGAGGGGCAGAGAGAGACGAGACAGAATCCAAAGCAGGCTCCAGGCTCTGAGCAGTCAGCACAGAGCCCGATGTGGGGCTCAAACTCACGAACCAAGAGATCATGACCTGAGTGGAAGTGGGACACTCAACCGGACTGAGCCACCCCTGCATTCCTGGTCCCTCCCACTTTCTAGCTGGCTGCTGAGGCACACAAGCGGATTAATGATGGGGCCAAGCTGGGCTGCAGTGTGAGGGATCCTAATTTCAGGGAATGGCAATACAATATCCAGAAGTGACTTAACAAGGCTAAGCACAATGTTTACTAGCTTAATATGATACGAAATGAACTGTTTTCATAGGTGTAGAGCAAAGGGCTGATGGCATCAACTGGGACTTGTCAGGCAGGGCTTCCAGGAGGTGGCAAGCTTTGAAAAAGTGATGAAGAAAATAGTATGAAGAAATAGTTGGTTGGGGAAAGGCAGACAGAGTGGATAGGAGGAAATATGTAAGAACATATGGATAATTGCAAATCATGCCATTTATAACATAGCATTCTCCTGTGACTAAATGAAGGAAAACATGACTTAAGTCTGAATGCAAAATTCTATTGTGTTCACTAGAATTATTTGAGAATCTTTCACTTCTCTTACCCTCCTTTGTCTTTGTACCAGCAACATCATACTATAGGCATAGGCTTTCCTACTAGCTTTATAAGTAATTAATCCACTACCTTTACCGTATATTTACCTTTACCAGTAAGATTTGTACTTCCATATGTTTTCTTGTTACCAGTTAGCACCTTTCCTTTTCAGTTTAAAGAAGTTCCTTGAAAACTTCTAAGGCCAGTTTAGTGGTGATGAACTCCTTTAGCTTTTGTTTGTCCGGAAAAATCTTCATCTCTCCTTCAGGTCTGAATAACTTGCTGGATAGAGTATTCTTGGTAGGAAGTTGGTTGTTTTTGTTTGTTTGTTTGTTTGTTTTTAAACACTTTGAATATATTGTGCTCCCCCCACCCCTGCTTGCCTATAAAGTTTCTGCCGAAAAATCTGCTAATAGTCCTTTAGGGGCTTCCTTGTATGTAACAAGTTGTTTTCTCCTGCTGCTTTTAAGGCAGCAAGATGTGTGCAAAAAGCTCCCCTCAGGGAAATACTGGCATGCTGGAGCAACAGAGGGAGAGCATGCTCACTGGCTGGAGTGAGGCAGGGGGAGAGCATCTAGGCCATGCAGGTGGGAAAAGAGAGGGGGAGGGAAGAAAGGAAAAAAAAGCCTAGCGTTAAAAAAAAAAAAAAAAAAAAAAAAAAGATGGCTCCCATTGGCTACAGCAAGACAGGGGTGGAGCATGAGCCAACCAGCTAGACCCTAGATGCCACTAAATGAGATGCCTGTCCCTCAGGCCTTTGAAAGCACGTGAGCCTCATTAGTTCTCAGCGACTGCGCTGAGCCCGGGGCAGGTGAGTCAGTGGGTGTGGCTATTTAAGAGCATTTCTGAAACGTTGCTGGTTTCCTGGGTTCAAGTCCTGCTCCTTTTCACAGCTCGACGTTTCAAGGGCTTGCCTCTCAGTGCAGGTCTTAAAAGTTGGGGTGCCTGATGTACAATTCAAACCCTTCACTCCTCAAGAGAGAAGCTCCAAGTTTTGAGTTCCCTCCTGATTGTGCCTCAAGCCACCTGGGGTGGAGTTCATGGGGAGATTCTGTTCAGCCTCTACTACCTGCTTTGCTATGGGACGTGAAGGGATCACTCAGACAAGTTGTAGGTTTTTTTCAGAGGAAGTTATTCCCTATGTGGCTGCACATCCAGTGTAACTAGGGGAGAAGGTAAGTCCAGGATCCTCCAATGCCGCCATCTTGGCCTGAAACCTTTCTCTCAAAGTTTTCACCTACTTCACTCTCCCTGATCGGAATTGAGAACCATGGCCCAACATCATGGCAGTAAGATCTTGGAGAGTCTGGAAACTTTATCTTTCCCCCAAGTTTGTTCTCTTTTGTTTTCCTTCTTTGTAGTAATCATTGGTTAACAACCTTTAAAAGGGAAATGGCTGATGTGCTTATCTACAGGGACAGGAAAAAGAAAAGGAGGTGGTTCCCCTTGCTACAGCTGGTTTTGGGAAGGAGGGCAGAACCACAAGGGCTGAGGTAGGTGGAGGCAGCTTAAAAAAAAAGTGAAATAGGAACAGAATGAAGTGGGCCCAGGGAGCAGGTGTGGGCCAAGAGTAATTCAGGGCTCACAGATACTATTGGGGATATCTGTCCCACAGGTCCTGCCAGGGCAGAGTTCGAGAAGGTGCCTGTGGCTTTTTGCTCTTTGGAGGACAGTCTAATAATTGTCTGAGAGAGGTCAGTATTTCTGTAAAACATTCTCAGTACTTCCCGAAGCTGCCTGCAGGTTAGAATCACCTCAGGAACTACAAATAGTATAGAACCCCCCACCCCCTCAGTCTCACCCTAGAACTACAGAATCAGAGTCTGCAGGAGTGGGCCCCAAATGTCTCTACCTCTTGAAAAGTGCCCTTGTTGATTCTCTTGGAATTTATTCAGGTGGATATTTAGGAACCACTGCTCTAAACATAGTAAAACTTAGGTGTAAATTTCCCCCAGAGAACAGGGTGCTATTTCACTCCATGTGTATTTGAGATTTAGTAGTTAGAACAAATGAAATCATGTTATGACTTTAACACATAAATATTGATCTACTGTGGCAAATAACATTTACTGAATAATGACATTTATAACACTTTTAAATCTTCCCACATGATTTCTTATCTACATCCGCATAACTACTCCATGAGGTAATCAACCAAGGAATATTTAATGAGTTCCTAGTGTTGATCAGGAACAGTGCTGGTTAGACAGGAAAATGATTATTGCTCCCCCATTACACATTAGGAAATGAATTGTAAGGGACTTAACTAATGTCCTAAGGCCAATGGTTACAAGAGTAGGGAGTCAGGACCTGCAGTGACCCAGCCTGGCTCCTCAGATACTGGGCTCTGCTGCTTGGAGACTTGTGTGTTCACCTTGCTCTAGTGTTGCCATGGTTACCCTGCAGGATCTCCTAGAGTTCAGTTAGGAGTCAGTGTATTCATTTTTGTTACCCTTTTGTTCTCCTTCCATTGTATTCAAAATCCTAATTACACAGGAAGAACCCAAACTAACTTTAATTTTTCCAACCAGCTTGTCTCATTTTCCTTCTAGGCTTTTAGAATAAGTGATCTGTAACAACTGACTGCAGCCTCCACTTTCTCAGTCTTTATAGTCTTTTTTCCTTTTCACCCAAATAACTCCAAGTTAGATCACACAAATCCCCTGCACAGTTTTTTTTTTTAAATGTTTGTTTATTTTGAGAGACACAGAGAGAAAGAGAGTGTGAGCACCCACCTACCCAAGTAGAGGAGGGGCAGAGAGGGGGAGAGAATCCCCAAGCAGCCTCTGTGCTGTCAGTGTGGAGCCTGACTCAGGGTTCAATATCTTGAACTTTGAGATCATGACCTGAGCCAAAATCAAGAGTCAGACTGAGCCACCCAGGCACCCCCCACTCCCACTGCACACTTAATCAGAATCTTATTTTCTTCATGCTCTTCTTTTCCCCACGGCTGCCCTTTTCTTGTCTTCCACACCGGCTGGTCTTTCTTCAGCTCTCCCTTTTCCTTCCTGTTCTTTCAGTTTCTACTTGCCTTACTCAATTCTACTCTAGACACACGGAATCCTACATTCTTTCAATGCAGAATTCTCCTCACTTGGCCACTCTAATTAAAAAGGCTGTGTAAGCTCGTTAAAACCTGTGCTATTATGTCTAAATTGTAACTTTTTGACCTTTAATACCCTCAAATGTGATCCTTTTATTCACCAAACTCGGGTTTGCAACAGACTCAAGTAACTTTCACACACCTCCCAGACAAATGTATTTGATACTTTTTACCAAGACACCCACCTTAGGTAGGAGCTCCTTCTGGGTGACCTCACCGAGTAGCAAACTTAAGTCCTGAAAGCAGTGTGGAGTTGAGATAAAGCATAGCCTTTGGTCTCAGACACTGGTTTAAATCTTTCTTCTCTTGACAAGTTGTGTTCCATGGGGAGAGCTACTAACCTCCATTTTCTCATCTTCAAAAGGAGGACATCATCTCTTTTGCAAGTTTATGGTGAAGATCTGAGATAATTTATGTAATGTAACTGGTGTAATGACTAGCCCATAGTGGACACAGACTAAGGCTGGCTGCTACAGTGTTATATATCACTACTAGGACACTAACAGCAGCCAGCAATCATTCCTCTCTCCTGAGTCCCTTCCTTGACCAAGTAGCATTTGGTAATTTTTTTCATGTTTTCCATTTGCATTGTTTTAACGTGTATACAATTTTGCTTTGTGAAATTTAAAAAGATTTCCGTACATATTTGTGAATAAATCACGCTCTCAAGTAGACTATGTTTTAAATGTTCTTCCTGGCTTTTCATTGGAGTCTAGGACCGTTCAGTACATTATAGTGGGTGACTCAACATAACTTTCTTTACATTGACAACTCCTAGTATTTTTCTCCACACTGTCTCAGGTCTTGAATTTATTTGAGGTACTTTGAGGGTCTTAGTAGCTCTCTTTAGGTTCCCACACTCAGACCCAGAGCTCTGTTGGTATGAAAAGGGGCCAGGCTGGGAAGAGCCTACATAAGATACAGCCTGTGAAGGGGCCTCACATGGGGTAAAATCCAGCTGCAGTGACTGGGAGAGTGGAACTAGTAGGAAGAGAATCAACATGATTCAGAAGCCTGAGGACGTTCAGGGACTGACTTCTGTCCCTCAAAGGGGAGGAATTCCCTGGTATTTGCTGGTAAGAGCAAGGTCGAGGGCCACAGACCCCCCCCCCCCCCCCCCGGTCTTCAATGGGCATGTTCTAGGCAAAGATTTGCACAAAAGGCTGAATGTGGAAGAGAAAGTTACCTGGCTTCGGGGATACTGGGAGGTCAGGACCCAAAGCGCCAACTTTCTGATCATATGGTTCACTCTACTGGCAACCAGCCCCCAACGTTAAGTGCTTTCCAAAAGTTGCCTCATTAACATAAACGGCTCTTCTATTTCTCTCTCCACTTCGGAAATTCCAAGAGTTTTACAAGTTCTAGGCTAGGAATGGGGATGAAGACCAAAGAAATTTTTTTTTTTTTTTATTATAAATCACAGTCTTGTGGTGCAAAATTTATTGAGCACCAACAATATGCTAGGCATTGTGCTAGGCACTTGGGAGAAAACCACAACTGAGACATAGGCAGTCTCTGTTTTCAGAAAGCTTAGGCTTTTAAGGAGAAGACAGCATTAAAGAAAAAAACTACAGGCAATTAATAGTTAAAAGTGTACAGGATGCTGCAGAAATGTAAGAGCCTTGAAGCTTGGTGCCAGTAAGACAAAGGGGTGCAGAATCAGAAAAGGACTAGATTGGTCTTCAGATCTTGTAGGTAGGGGCCACGTTGAAGAGCCTGTGGGCATAGGAGGCTGGTAAAGCAGCCCTGGACAGTGAGAACTTAGTTTTATGTTTCTAGGTATTCTCAGAACCCCTGTGGGATAATCTCTCTTGTGTTCTCTTTATGATGCTACCTACTGTGCTTGTCCAGGTTTAATTTCTGTCTATCAAACAGAAAACATCCTGCTGTGCAGATAAACTCCAGGACTCAAGATAAAATGTGATTTCAAACAAAAAAACCCTTTATTTAGAACATAGTCAATTAATGACATTACTTCCCCTAATATGTGTAGTCTATGATAATCGGTGAGTTATCTCAAATATGAATTTGAGGTTTTGTAAGAAGATGGCTAACAATGAGAATGACCTAGTACTTGAACTATTAATTCAGTCTGTTATATCAGAGTCACTCCAAGTCCTCTATAGAATGGACACATTTAACTACCTTATTTATTCACACAATTTCTCCCATACCAGCAATGGAGTCCTGTTGATGTGTACTTTGGCTCTGAAAAAAAGGAAAGAATTTACAATGCAGGCAGTCTTCCTAGTTAGATGGTAGTATGAGGGGGTATAAAAGAGCAGCAAAAGGAGAAAAGGATAAATAAAAAGTGGTTAGAGAGTGGTGTTTTTATTCAAATTGTTTTTTTCTAATTTCTGGTTTGAAACTGGGATGTTTGCAATCAGTGAAATTGGGCCGACTTTACAAGATACCCTTCTATTTGATAGTTCATTCTTGGCATTGTGCCTTCAATTCCAGTATCTGCCACCAGGTGGGCGGTGGTACCTTTTAGGGTGTCCAGGTGTAGTTAACTGATTGCCGAGTATATTTCATTCAGTTTTAGATGTATCTATATTTAGACCAGTGCTGCCCTGTCTCTTGCCAACCATATTTTTGTTGTGTCTCTGATCATTTCTGTATATTCCCAGCAATGGAAGGATTGAGTCCCAAGGTATGCTCATGTGTGAAGTGTTTGATACAATACCAGACTGAGCTCCAGGAAGCTTATGCCAGTCCACTCTCTGTCCACCAGTGTATGAGAGAGACTGTCCGAGTGTGGCTTCAGATTGTGGAAGGATGAAAATGTGATAGATTCTCTCAGCCAGCTTCTAGAGTGGCATGGAGATGATCATTGCTGTTGGCAGGCTGTGCTCACAGCTTACACCAAAATGTTGTTAACTGAGTTGATCAGTAGGACTTTGGTGAAAGAGTAGCTGAGCGGAAAGTCTTGAAATCTTGTCACCAGGTATGGCAGTTAGGAAGCCTGGGTTCTGGAATTAAGAAATGTTGGATTCTGTCCACTCCCCTCTCTGTCACTTGTGTCTAACATGATGCTCCTCCCCCTCTCACCCTGCAAATGGCTATAAGGGTCTCTGTGTCACTTCCCAAGAGAAGCATGGTAAGTATTATTAATGAGGGAGAGAAGCAGATGCCTTACGGTGAAGAAGGACATAAATGAGACCATTCTTGTGCCCCAGTTATGCATTTCCTGGCAATATGCATTGTTGCTGTCAGAAACAGTGATTCAGATCTTATCCCAAGGGCACATTCAATCTGAGGAGCTTCCAATAACTGCGGGAAAATGCGGCTGGTAGTTAATCAAGATGTTTAAATGTCACTCAGTGATTGATTACTTGTGAGTCATGATGATGCACTATGATGCCCAGCATTCAAAGGACACGGTGACTCTCCGCAGCCAGCACTGCACAGAAAGATAGATGCATAACTTGTGATCCTTTGGGATTAGTCTTCCCAGAAAGTTCTGGCTAAAATAGGGAATCTAGGCATCTCCCCCCAATTTTTTTTTTTTTAAGAAAAATTTACTCACTGATTGGTGAGAGCCAGGGATTTGGGACATTGCACTTGTGTAGCCCATTGGCTGTCCCATGATAGGTCATTACTTGATGAATGAAACCTAATGAGAGAAGGAATGGAAAAATACTCATGGAGAGATTGACATCATATCAGTGCTAACATGCTGCTTGATTCTGTGGCTGTCCTAAGTATGAGGAGCCTCTTGCACAGTGCTTCATGCAGAGGAGGGCATCAATATT
Organism: Panthera onca; assembly: GCF_046562875.1. Lineage (NCBI taxonomy): Eukaryota > Metazoa > Chordata > Mammalia > Carnivora > Felidae > Panthera > Panthera onca. Next base: position 53,722,989 of record NC_138344.1, read on the forward strand.
ACAAGTGCTCCAGTAAAGTAGGAACAAAAGCTGTGGGGATGCAGAATTCAGAACCCCAACAAGAGGGTTTTTGTTGGTCCTTCGGGGGCTAGTTCCTGGGCTGAAAAGAAGTACTCTTATTTCTTCTGTCCAGTGTTTCAATTATAATAATAAAATATTTACTGAATACTTTCCATGTACTAGGCACAGATTATTTTATTTCATTCTCACAGCTTGATGAGGTAGGTTCTGTATTACTACCCCATTTTATAGACATGGAAACTGAGACACATAGGGAACTTATCCAGTGGTATTCAACTACAAGGTGGCACAGCTGGGCTTCACCTATAGCCAAGCCTGCCTCCAGAGTCCCTATTCTCAGAGTCATGCGACATGGCCTCTTCAGACACGCAGGCCTGTTCTGTGTTCTCAGTACCATGTCACAAGGATAATTCACCCAAATGGGACATCTGGTCACTTTCAAAAAAGAGAGCGGGAGGAAGTGAACTCATTTCTACTTACCAATTAGGCACTACTCATTTAGCAAAGGAAACAATTAGGGTGAAGTATCTTAATCATGGAAAAATCAAACAGCCCTTCCAAACCAACATTTAAGCCACATTTGTTCCAGCCTGGCTTTATCCCCGTATGGGTGGTAGATGGATTGGCCTTTTCATTTTTCTCCTGGACATTTTGACATTTTATAGACATACAGAATGCATTTGTGAAGTACTTAGAATTTGAAGTTTCTGCATAGCACTCCTCCCTTTATTCCTTGCCATGATAAACATGCCCAGATAGTAAGTTCACAGAAGGTTGTGAGCTTTGAAGTCTTTGAAAATTATATGACAATGTTGTATATGTAATCATGGATGAGAGCAAGCCAATATCTCCTCAAGTGCCAGACACACGGCCCCTATAAATCCTCTGCTAAGAGCAGAGAGTGGTGGTCCTGTTTACTTAAACTCTGGGATGGAATGGGCATGGTTAGCATCACAGTAATTGACACAATTAGGAGATCCAAACAGATTTGCTGCTACTTGTTGTGTGTAGTTAAATTCCATGCTTCTATCAATAATTCAGAAGAAAGTCTCTAGACTCAAGGTTGGATTAAAAAAAAAAAAAACGCTTCATCCTTCTTTGAGATGTACATGAGAGAATTCTTTAATGTCTGGGAACTGTACAGTTTAATCATGCGGAGATAAGGGTTTATCAGTGAGAATTTGCACTTTTTTAGAGGCCCTTTGAAGTTACATCTGTGTTCCCTTAACTGGACCAAAAATTTCCCAGTAGATTACAATAGGAGCTTAGGACATTTCTCTTTGTGGTGCTCTGCTCCAATGGCATCAGTATTTAGTTACAGTCTTATTTATGTCAAGTTTCAATTATGATGACTTATGAAAATGTCTAGGAGATATACTCCATTGTTTAGCAGAAGTATCTGCTTACTGTGTTGCTGGATGAAGTCCCATGCAGAATTCTTGCACTTGGATATTCAATCGGTCTGCTTCCCACACTTTGGTAAAATTATGCAAGTTGTGACCAGATTGTTTTAAATTTGAAAGAATGTGTAGGAGCTTAGATACATGTACACTGAAAGGTTACCCAAAGCAGTCTTGATGGACAGAAATGATGTGTCAAATGGTCTAGGTGTTCAAGCAATTCCCACAAATCACAATGAAAATGATTCATGGAAACAGTTAAAATTAACGGTTCTCTGAAGTGTGATAACATCAAGTGATGGTGGAGTGATTAAAGATTGATACCGATAGGAAAAGAATCTTTAGATAGACTAGATAGAAAGTAATATCCAAATGATGAAGTCTACAGGACCTCCTTGATCGACCTACAAGTTGAGACTTTGTCACACTAACTATTTAATGTAGATGAAACTAAGATCTTTGGAAATGAATATGTCAAAACTGTACCTCAAAAAGAGAAAAGACAGCTTTCAGATTTCAGCCAGCTAAGGGCTAAAGAGTGGGAACATAACACCTTTAAAACTTTGCCCAAGGTTAGATTCTGAGGTTCTGAGTGAAGACCTACTTATTGTCGACACCCTCTGAACATTCAGGCATCCTGAAGGATCTGGTTAATAATGTGTAGGTTTTGTTTTACTGCTGTGAGAGTAAGAATAACTTCACCCTCCCCTCTGGTGAGTCATAGAGTGACTGTAGGACTTGAAATGTTCTCTCCTTCTGCTTAATGATGATGTGCTAGCTGAGACTCCTGCAAGGAGCTGACATAGATGACCTGGAACTTGTTTTACTTTTCTTTCCCAATTTTTGTCAATATCTCCAACATTGTCCCAGCCATTAGGGTTTAGAGCTTGGCATCATCTTTGACTTTGCCCCTCTCCTTTCCCTTCCTGTTGCCAAGTGTTATTGATTTTATCTTGGGACTACTTCTTTTTAAAAAATGTTTGTTTTTTTGGTGGGGGAGGACAGAGGGTCTGAAGCAGGCTCCCCGCTGACAGCAGCGTGAGTGTCATGAACCACTGAGCTGCTTTCTGACGCTTAACCAACTGAGCCACTCAGGTGCCCCTATGTTGGGAATACATCTTGAATCTATACTTTGTTCTCCATTCCCATTGACACTGCCTTAATTTAGGTTACTGTTATCACTTGCCAAGATAATTGTCAGAGGCTATAATCTACACCTAACATAGGTTTTTCTTCCTTATTCCCCATTATCTCCTTCTGTACATTCCCATTTGCCAGATAGACTGACAGATAACATTAGATGATCCATGCAGATACTCTGTTTTGTTTTTTTTTTACCTCTTTGTGCTACTGGTGTTCTTTCTCCTTGAATGGCTTTTACTCTTTGTTGTTGTATACTAAGTCATACCAACCCTTCATGGCCCAGTGCAAATGCTTTCTGTTCCCCAAAGTCTGTGCTGATCATGATAATCTCCAAAGGGGGTTCCAAGGGAAATGATCATGCAGCTAAGACCTTAAAGATGCTGTCTTAGTCTATTTGGGCTGCTGTTATAAACTACCGTAGCCTGGGCAGTTTATAAACAACAGAACTTTATCTGTCAACAGTTCTGGAGGTCACAAGTCTGAGATTGGGTGCCAGCATGGTTGAATTCTGGTGGGGGCCCTCTTCCAGGTTATAGACTGCTGTCATTTAATTATGTCCTTACATAGTAGAAAGCAGAAGGGGAAGGAAGCTCTGCAGTGAGTCTTTTAAGGGCACTAATCCTGTCAATAAGGGCCTTACTCTTATGATCTCTTTTAATCCTAATTACCTCCTGAAGCCCCACCTCCTAATACCATCACCTGGAGAGGCTGTGTGTGTGTGTTGGGGGGGGGGGGCGGAGGGGGTGTGGTGTGTTGGGGGGAGGTAAGGGTTTTAGCATATGAATTTTAGAGAGATGCATTGAGTCCATAACAAATGTAGAAGATTTAGCCATGTAAAAGGAGGTGGGGGAAAAGCATTTGGGTAGTGGGTACAAAGGCCCCAATGTGCACATAATGTATGTAGAGAAACAAAAAATGCCCAGTCTTGCCAAAGAGTGGCGACCTCTAACTTTCTTTGTAGCAAATGAAAATCTTCCTGTACTGTATGTACCCTGTAATTTCAATACTGGCTGTTTATTAAAACCTCCTATTATATTTGTACTGGGTTTAATAGTGTGCCCCCAAATTCATGTCTACCCAGAATCTTAGAATGTGGACTTACATGTAAACAGAATCTTTTCAGGTGTGATTAATTAAGTTAAAATGAGATACTGGAATGGGTGGGCGGTACAAAATTCAGTGACTGGTATCCTTATAAGGAAGCTATGTGAAGATACAAAGATATAGAGGAGACACAACAACATGTGACATGGAGGCAGACTGGAATGATGCATTGGTAAACCAAGGATTATCAAGGATTGTCAGCAACTACCAGAAGCTAGGGGGAGGTATGAAACAGATTCTCCCTCAGTAACTCCAGGACCCAATATTGCCAATACCTGGATTTCAGACTTTTAGCATCCAGAACCGTGAGGGGGAAAAAAATTTCCGTTGTTTTAAGCCACCTAGTTTGTAATAATTTGTTGTTGCAGTCCGAACAAAGAAATATAGCATTCTTGGTATGAATTTGACTTTTCCAGGTGACAAGAAAAAGGCATACATAGATTGTCTTCAGTGATGCAAATGAGTATAGTAGGCCACAGTTTACTATATTACATGCATGAAAAAATGTGGCTGTTTAATTTTTTGCAAAGGATCTGTTCTTTCTCACTAACCCACATGGCATGATGGGTGAGTCGGGAAAAATAATCTCTAACAAACATTGAAATAGCTAAATAATATACTGTAATATTTCCCAGTTCAAATAAGCTCTTTTTGAATATTTAGTCTTTTTAGGACCTTTGTGTATCCTTCTCCTCCCCCTGATTCTCCCCAAGGCATCTGGGGAAATGGAGGATTCATTTGGCTCTGTGACAGTGAGGGATGTTGGAGCCTTGTGTCCATGCTGGGTTTTTCTGGTTTTTCTTTGCTCAGAGTACTCTCTTCATCTTGACCTGGGCCTTGTTCTTTGTCAGCCACAAGGAAGCAAGAACACAGCTTCAAGTGTCTGTAGTTACCTTCTTCCTCCACTGCTCTCCTCTTGATTACAGCCTTGCTAGATTTCATGCCATGGTAGACAAGGGAACCCTTTAGAGCTAGAGGAAACAGGCCACTAACCCAGAATTCCTAGGTGCCTTCCATCTTTCTGAATGCTTCTATAGTCAGCACCCTCTGAAGCTTAGGTCCCAAGCTAGGAAAAACCAGGATTCTGGTGTCTATCTCCATTGTTCCCCGTTTCTCCCTGTTTCTGGCATCACTTAACCCCATGTCTCACCCTCCTTTTCTGGGAAGATATTTATGCCCCATCCCCTTGACAGACTGGATACAAGATGAAACATTAGCTTACCAATAAGGGAAGAGCTGAAAAACCTCTTCCTTACCCAATGATGCATAAGAACATGACAATGCACCAGACATAGCTTTATTATCCAGTCAGCCACTGTAGATCCCAAGCCTTGAGGTTGGAGCATGTTCTACCTAAAGGTGGCTCAGCATGAGTGGGGATGTGTCCAGAACTGGAATGATGCACACTTTGTCATTGTTCATCTGGAATTAATATTTACTCAAAGCCTTTAATGGTATCTATGACTTTCCATTAGATACAGGATACCTCTAGAGGGCAGGATGACTCTGAAGCTACCTCAGACAGTTTTGCCTCCCTCTCACCATCTTGTGCTTTCACCCCCCGTACCATGTCCCAGTGTAGTTTTCCAGTTTCATAGTAGGGTGGATTTTCTTCCAACCTACAGTACAGTACAGCTGCAGCACCTTATGCAGTAAAGAATGTATTCAGGTTGCTTTTCTCACAGGTGGCGTGCCCAAGGCAGCACTTAAGGCATTCAGAACTCATTTCCTTCCTAAACTTTGCCTGGTCTCTGATTTGCTATAAACTCATAAACTTCACTGATGTACTGACGTGATGATGAACTCACTTTTGCTCTCTACATTCATGAATGCTGCAGGATGCGTGTTTGTGACTCACTCCTGCTATTTGGAATGGAAACTTGGGTCATAGTAAAGGGCCCCCACTCTCTTAGGTGGTATAGAGTAGTTGCCAAGGGGAGGAGATAAAAATTAGCAGTGGTATTTTTTCTCATGGACTGTTAGATTGTGGAACTAACCAGATCCTTTGTATTCATCTGTTAGGATTCAGCTTCAAATCCTGAGGTTTTCCTCTGATACTCCACAACCATATAGAAATGAGTATGTCTTCTCCTGTAGTTCCAAGGCATATTTAGACAGGGGGTACCTCTATTAGAGTTTTTACCACACTGTATTGTAGAATTCATGTCCCTTCCACTAGAAAAGTTCTTGCTAGGGCAGAGACCGGATCTTGGTTATCTTGGGATCCCAATGCCTTGCAGAGGGATTGCTGCAGAACTGGGGCTTGGAAAATGGTGATGAATGTATGAAATGTCCCTGAAATAGTACTGATTAAGAGCCTGAACTCCTGCACTTTCCAGAAGACACATAAGGGGTAGGGAGTTTTCACACTTATTGATGCACAGGACAGACTAACAGGTAAAGAGATAAAGGTAAGAGCTTCTTTAAAGCCATGTGGCCCTGCTCTTTCCTTCTGGGATGACAGTCTGTTAAGGAGAAAGTGGGGTTGGAGTAAGTGTTAGAAGATCCTAAGTGTTTGGCTACTCCTGTGTCTTGAAGGTTCTAAGATGGCAAGAGCCGCTGGAGACCTGAAACTGATGTAGATCAACTCCTTTCTGGTAAATGCCTCTTTTTGTCATAAAGACTTCTTATGATAACAGTCTGTAAAAAAAAAAAAGTAGAGCCCCCAAATATTTCCTGGGCACTTGTTATATGCAAAGAAGACACTGTGCTTTCTTGATAGCAAGAGAGATATCATTTAGGGGAGTGTTGCTTTCACTGGTGGCAACAGCCAGTGCCAGGATCCATTTTTGGCTGTGGCACATTCGTCATTTGGAAGTGAACTGTTAGAATGACTTTTATAACTAGGGATACCAGTTGTCTGGCTTGGAGTTAGGCTGTCTGGTTTAGAGCTGGGTCATCTAGTTCTGGAACACATGGTTCAGAATGCATTTGAAAGGGCAAGTTAAACGCAAATCACCTGGTTTGGGTGCGGTGGCTTGGATAACAAACTTTCTGGATCCTACTGTTCTGCTTTGTGTTTGAATGTCAGGACTGAAAGTGCTGTTCAGGAGAGCCCTTGTGGAATAGTCCAAATTGCTGGGAGGAGCTGTTCCCCAGAGGTGACTTTTAGCACCTAGGATTTTAGATATCTTTTTTTTTTAATTTTTGAAATCCTACTTGCTTAATTTTAATGTAGTGGTAAGTTTATATTATTTTTAATTTACTTTTAGTTTTTGAAATTTTAACAGTAGAGCAGGAAACTGCTCTATTCCTAAATCTACATCCTTATCCAGGGCTTAACTTCTAAAGAAATGTCTGTCTTCTTGCATTTTCTGATTTTCTTTCTGTTCTTTTTGTGAGATAGTTGAGTAATAACTAAAACTCAGTGGTGAGTCTTTTCATCTAGGATGGAAAGTCCCACATAGGAAATGGTACCACTAGCAATGGGTCAGTCGTTTATGTTGGCCAATGTAAGGAAACCTACTTTCTTACACAAAAGGTTAACTAACCAAGAGGAAGTAATTCTTGGGGAGGATGGGGGGAGGAGGAGTTGAGTTACCTTTTCCTGATGAAATTCAGCCTAACACACTATGGGAAGTGCCATAGAGTATATAAAACCATAAGAGGTTGAAAATTCTACTTTGTTTTTAGATACTAAGGACCAAGAAGGTATGTATGATTTCAAGGTTTGGTGAAACTGTTTCTGAATGGAAAGTGAGTAGGTTTCAATTACTGAAGAGAGGAGGGTATGGTGGGCAGGAACATTTTTAATGTCTTCTGTCACTGGGTGAAACTTGTCCTGGAACAGTGGTTTTTAAATAATCCTCTGGGCTGGAGGAAGGAAATACTAAAACTGCCACTTATCCTTATTGATTTCATCCTTTAAAACTGTCTATTTCTTGTGCTGCTTTATGGTGTATAGAAAGGATATTCCTGGGGACCACTGTCCCAGAGACAAGAGGAGAAGGCAGATGGTTGTATCAGGATGGAAAGAACTGGAGAGGTGGAATAGCTCAGAATGTGGAGGTCTTCCTTCTTTTCTGATAAAAGAAATGTGGTAGTCATTTGGGAAGATTCTGGAGAAAGCAGGGAGGACATTGACCTTTGTTGACCAATGACTGTACGACAGGCATTGGGTTATGTATTATTTATTGTTGTTAAATCACTGCACATGTAACTTACATATACATGCATTCTTTTATTAATTTATTATTCATTTAGTGAATATCTCATTTAATCCTCACAAATAGCTTGAGAAGCAGATTTTAATTTTTCCAGTTTTACAACCAGGAAGCTAAAGTTGTGTTTTTTTTATTGAAATGTAGTTGACATACAATACTATTAGTTTTGGATGTATAGCATAGTGATTCTCCATTTATTATATTAAATGATTACCACAGTAATTCAAGTTATCATCTGTTACCATATACTGTGTAGTAACATCTGTTACCATATAATAGTGTAGTAACACTATTATTGACTGTATTCTGTCTCTTATAAATAAATCACATTTCCGCGGTTTATTTATTATCTATCTGGAAGAGTGTACTTCTTAATCCCCTTTGCTTTTTTTGTGCATACTCCCAGTTTATTTTTTGTATTTATGCATCTGTGTTTTGTTTTGCCTGTTCATTTTTGTTTTTTAGATTCCACATATAATTGAAATCATACAGTATTTGTATTTCTCCAACTTATAATAACCTCTAGGTCTATCCATGTTGTTGCAAATCGAAAGATTTCATTCCTTTTTATGGCTGAGTAGTAATCCATTGTGTGCAGGTGTGCACGCACACACACACGTTTATACATTCAACTATTGATGGATACTTAGGTTGCTCAGGAAGCTAAAGTTTAAAGCAATTAAGTAATTTTTACATCATATGATTTATACCCCTGCAATTCTCATGCCTTATGGCATAGGTTTATAATATACACTCCAGGGCTTCTGTCAAAGAGATGCTCCTTCAGTATGTTCAAGTTGGTTTCTAGTCTGCTAGTAGCAGTTGGATTGCTCAAGAAAGTATTTACAGAATCAGGGAATACTTGGTTGTAGTTTTATTTTCTTTTTTATTGTATATGTCCAAATCATAATTTTAGGCCAGAGATACTTCTCTGCCATTCAGGTTGACACCAAGCCTTGGTTTGACATTTCAGTTAGCTCAACCTTCCTTTCCTGGCATTAAAAGCAAGCAAGCAAGCAAACAAACCTGAAACTCTTGGAATGGCTATATTTCAGGGAATTGATTAAATCTTAACTAGTTCATTTCATTGGGATTAGATTGAATTGACACAAAGTGGTTCAATCTACTTCCTGGTGGTCCCATTCTCAGTAGCAGAGACGTGTTGTTCTCCCCTTTGATTGTAGAACTCCCTCATCTTCATGTCTGACTCCTGCTGGCACGTAAGTGTCTCCTGATTAGGAACTACATTTTGTTTATCCTTCTGTGTCCCACAAAGTGCCTAGCAAAGTATCTGCACTTGTTGAGTGAAAATATTGAACGCCCTGATCCCAGTTGATATGGGTGGTTTATCTGTTGACGTAAAATGGTGATTTGTTGGCTTTCTTAGCTATCTTGGCAGTAGAGCTAGATGTTTTGACAGATATACGATGCTATTTATTCTGTTAAGAAAAGATAGCATGACTATTTGCATGGCTTCGTATTCTTAAGTATAAAAATTTCCATCTCTTAATTTTGATGAAAGGTGTGCAAAGTTGGAGGAAAGGTAAGAGGGTGAATAAATTAGGAAAAATTTTTCTCTTGAGTGCTCAGATATTTAATCAAAATTCATTTAACATAATTCATTGGATTGTTGTGAGGACAGATTGAGGTGATCATTGAGAAAAATCTTTGGAAACTTTAGATTATAGACAGGGATATTTCTAAAAGGTAAGATTTTAAAGCAAAATAAGGTTTTTAAAAAACAACTTCTGGTGTTTTGACAATGTATATGCTGTGTAATGAAGATTAAAAATTAAGCTCTAGTCCTCTAATATTATCTAGTGGTAATATATAACATTTACCATTTTAACCATGTTTAAGTGTACAGTTCAGTGATATTAAGTACATTCACAATGCTGTGTAACCATCACCACCATCCATCTCTGGAATTTTTTCATGATCCCAATCTGAAACTCTACCTAGTAAATGTCTTCCCATTTACCCTCCTCCCAGCCCTAGTAACCTCTATTCTTTGCCTATGCTAGGTACCTCCTACAAGTGGAGTTATTACAATATTTTCCTTTTATGTCTGGCTTATTTCACTTAGCATAATGTTTTCAAAGTTTATTTATGTTGCAGCATGAATGAGAATTGGATTCCTTTTTAAGACTGTAGTATTCCATACCATATTTTGTTTATTCCTTTACCCATCGATGGACACTTGGGTTGTTTTCACTTTTGGCTATTGTGGATAATGCTGCTATGAATGTTGGTGTACAAGTATCAGTTTGAGTCTCTGGCTTCTTTTCTTTTGGGTATGTATCTAGGAGTGGAAAACAGATCTTTTAAACTTCATTTCTCCGGACACTTTTGAGATTATCCAGAGCAAGTCTCTCTCCTCTGTTCATGCCCTAAAGAGTGAGCAATTGCTTCTTCATCTTCAGTGTGCTTCAGGCCTCCATGTTTTCCTCTAGGCTCCTCTTCCTCCTCTGAAATTGATACTTCTAGATGTAGCTACAAAGGAGTCTGAAATCTGATGCTAACCACTGTAACAAGCTCTATTCAAATTAGGCCCACCAACTGGCACTACTTTGGGGACTGACAAATTAAGGTGAGCTAAGAAAAATTAAACTGTAAGTTCCATTATAAATGGAAATCTAGTAGAAATAAAAAGTGTCATACTGAGAACTATACTTTAGACTTGAGCTTCAGTTCATTTGATAAATTACTATCTGCTGAGCACTGTTGATAGACAACAGGGAATGAGTTCAGAGCTCTGTTATCAAGCAGCTCAAATTCTAGAGGAGGATGCATACATATTTAGGAAGCTACAGAAACTAAACAACAATGCTACTACTATTCATTTGTTTATTCAACATTGCTCAAGCACCTGCTGCACGCTGTTCTAGGCCCTGGGTATACATCAAGTCAAAGACAAAGTCTCTGTTCTCCTACAGCTGACTTTCTGGTTGGGGAAACCGGACAGTAAGCAAGGAAATACACAGTATAATAGCTATGTGTTTTTCCTATGGAGAAAAATAAAGCACGATAAGGGATCGAGAGTGACTGGCGTGTGTGTGGGTGGTTTTACGTAGGCTGACCAAGACAGGCCTTTCAGAATTTGTGACTTTGAGCCCAGATCTGAATGAAGTGAGGGAGACAGTCAAGGGGATGTGTAGGTGATAAGGCAGCCTGGCAGGGGAGTAGCAGCATCTGCTATAATGTTAGATTTCAGAGATGGATAAAGAGCTTTGGGACTTAAAAGTTTTTTTTTTTTTTATTTTGAGAGAGAGAGCGAGAAGGCAGAGAGAGAGCGAGAAGGCAGAGAGATAGAGTGAGAAGGCAGAGAGAGAGCGAGAGAAGGCAGAGAGAGAAGGCAGAGAGAGAGCGAGAAGGCAGAGAGAGCGAGAGAGCGAGAAGGCAGAGAGCGAGTGAGAGCGAGAAGGCAGAGAGCGAGAAGGCAGAGACAGCGAGAGAGAACGAGAAGGCAGAAATAGAGCGAGCGAGAGTGAGAAGGCAGAGAGCGAGAAGGCAGAGAGTGAGAGAGAGCAAGAAGGCAGAGTGAGTGAGAGAGAGCGAGCGAGAGGGCAGAGCAAGAGAGAGCGAGCGAGAGGGCCCAGAGAGCGAGCGAGAGCGAGAGGGCAGAGAGAGCGAGAGCGAGAAGGCAGAGAGAGAGCAAGAGTGAGAAGGCAGAGAGAGGGAGAGAGAGAAGGCAGATAGAGCAAGCAAGAAGGCAGAGAGAGAGCGAGAGAGAAAGAGCGAGAGTGAATCCCAAGCAGGCTCTGCACCATCAGCACAGAACCTGACACAGGGCTCAGACCCACAAACCATGATGTTGTGACCTGAGCTGAAATCAAGAGTGGGATGTTTGAGCCACCCAGGCACCCCAGAGCGTTGGGACTTAAAGTAATGGGACAAATAAATCTGATGTTCTGTGATTTTAGGCACATAATTTTGTGACACTGTAAAATCAGTTTTAAAGCACCCAAAGATTGTTCTGCAAGGAGTATTTAATGGCAAGATACTTGTGTTTTAAAATAAATGAATGAATGAACATTTCAAAATGATATGAAATCATTGCTGGGGATCCCCCTGCCTCTGTTCATGCTGTATGCATTATGAGAATCTCTGTGTATGAGATGAGCACGAAGTAGTCATTCTTTGGCCTTACTGTGAGTATGGTAAGCCCTTTTTCTATCCCAACTTTGTTCTCCCATTAGGATTCCTCATTCATTAAGGGTTGTTAATTAGGAAAAAATTTGATCAAATAAATTCTGACTAGTTAGTACATGAAGAACTAGAGAATTTTAAGCCAATTTAGAGATTTTAGAAGCATTTAACAAGAATATACCAAGGAAGCTAAAGAAAGATATCCTTAGTCTCGAAATTTCAGGGACAATGACGGCACATGAATTTTTTTTTTTTTTTTTTTTTTTTTTTTTTTTTTTTTTTTTTTTTGCTGCTGTCAGAAACTTGGGCAAATGGAACAAAATCACAACACATAGCTCCTTAATGTGGCAGTCTGTTTTTTATAATGCAGGTTTGTGTGCCTGTGTGCATGTTCATATGTGTGAATGATGGGGGGAGGGGAAGGGTGAGAGAAGAGTTGCAAAACTGAAGACTCAGTCCTTATACTCCTCACCTCAAGGTGGTAGACGAGATAGCACATTGCAGAATAAGTGCCAGTGTATGATATCCAACCTAGTCTCTAGCAGTGTCCAAGAGGGAGGGACCAGAGATGCTAGGAAAGTCAGAAAATGCTCTGGGGAGGGCTGTGGAGCATGTGATATGGTCCTTGAAGGACAGGTTTAGAAGTGAGAAGATGAAGGGAAAGGTTTCCCAGGAAGAGAGAGTGGTCTGGGCAGAGATGCCATGGTGGGGATGTGCAGTTGATGTTTAGGTAAAGGAGAGGGGTCCTGATACATTAGGACAGAGGATCTGGTTTGGAGATTGTAGGGTTAAATTTGGAAAGATAAACAGAAAGCCAAGAAGAAAAGGAGAGCTCTGTGCTTTCCTTCTTTTATAAGTTGCTTTTTGACTCATTAACTTATCAGGTGATAGGGAGGATCATCCCTTGCTCCTTCATTGGTCTGCTGTTAGGGGAACAACCATGTATCTTAAGATGCTCCCTGTAAAACAAAAACACTGTCTTCTAAGAGCTCCATTTTATTGGTGGGCATACAAGCTCCTTGTAAAAAAATGTAAGCAGTACTTTTGGGGTACCTGGGTGGCTCATTCAGTTAAGCATTCAACTCTTGATTTTGGCTCAGGCCATCATCTCACAGTTCATGGGATCGAGCCCCACGTTGGGCTCCATGCTGATAGCACTGAGCCTGCTTGAGATCCTCTCTCTCCCTCTCTCTCTGTCCTTCCCCTGCTTGTGTGCACACACACTCTCTCAAGATAAATAAGTGAACTTTAAAAGAATTAAAAAAAATGTAAGCAGTACTTTTGTAAGAAACAATGACATAGTTCCACCAGGACCCACCAGCCCCTCCACCCCCATGCCATTTTTCGGAAGTAACTACCATTAAATATTTCTTCTTGTTTATCCTTCCTGATTTATTAGGTCAACAAATATTTTTTGAATTCCTATTATGGGCATAGGGTATACAACAGTGAATGGAAGTCCCTGCTCTCAGGGAGCTTCTATTTTATTGGGAAGAAACAGGCAGTAAACAGCAAGCACATTTAAAATATTTTAGCCAATATTTTTCTCCTATGCATACTTTTGCAACTTGCTCTTTCCTCTTGACTGTGTCTCTTGGACATCTTTCCATGTCAGTGTAAAGAGGCCTATCTCTTTAATTGGTACTCACTAATATTTATTGAGCATCTGCTGTGCCTCAGGCACTGTCTTGGTCACAGCAATTCCCTACAGTAAGTACTATAATTTTCACCTTACAACAGGTGAGGGACCAAGGCCAAGAGAGGTTTGGGAACTTGCTCAAAGTCACCTGGCTAGTCGCTGGTAGAGGCAGACCTGAGCCCAGACCATCTGATTGTTCAATCCAGTTCTTCTCCCCCTTGATGGCTGCATAGTACTCCATTATATGGATGTTCCTTCACTTATTTGGCCAGTCCTCTATTTTTAAGCCATTTTTAGTTTTTTCCTATCACAGATAGTGCTATAATGAACATTTTACACACTTGTGTACATGTGTTTATGATCATCTGTAAGTTTAATTCCTAAGAGATGGAAAAATACACATTTCTGTATTTGATAGACACTACTTAGTTTCCCTTTAAAATTATTTTACCAACTTCTCTACCAACATTGTAGGAGAAGGTGCTGATTTCTTTATAGCTTATTCAACAAAGGGAGTTGCCAAGGGTATAGGAGTTGCTAATACAGTAGGTTAAAAAAAATGGTATAGAAATTACACTTAAAAACCTTTTTTATTTTTTATTTATTTTTTAAATGTTTGTTTATTTTTGAGACAGTGGTGGGGGAAGTGCAGAGAGACAGGAGGGGTCAGAGGATCCAAAGTGGGCTCTGTGCTGTCATCAGAGAGCCCAAGGCGGGGCTTGAACCCACAAACCATGAGATCATGACCTGAGCTGAAGTTGGACGCTCAACTGACTGAGCCACCCAGGTGTCCCAAAACATTTTTTAAAAAGTTTTTTATTTTAAATATCTTGAAGAAATGATTACTTCCTCTTATAGGCTGTTCTTGGTTCTTTTTATCATGCAAGGGAGAAAGCCACCACTCTTGTTTCAAGAAATCTGCAGTTTCTTGTGACTAGGGGTGGGAGGAGGGCTTGGCAGGAAACAGTCCTTCCTTTTTCTCTGATCTGGCTCTCTCTGGAGGCCTGTGGGCTCAGTACCAGGATTGGCCAGGAGAGTGGATTGATATGTACAGGGAATCAACTTGCTCTGGTTATAGAGACATTTAAATATATTTGGTTTCAGTATTTAACTGAAAATCTGATGCAACTTCTAGAGAACCCATAAATGGCTTGAGACACACTTAAGACATAATCCTTTCTTTTAAAAATAGACCAAAATATTTTGTTTTCATCTAATCCCATCTTAAAAACAGGAGCGTGCTTAGCTTTCATCCATGTGAGAGTGAAACTCCCCTTGCAATGATTTTTTTAAAAATGCTAATTCCTTCGTCTCTGGGAAAAACAGGTAGGAGCTCTAAAGATATTTGCTAATTTCCATCACTTGAGGGCTCATACAAGTTTGGTAAGCAGAAGTGATAACTGTGACTTCTTCCGTTGTCCGCTTCCATCCTACTGAACACTTGGTTCCCACAGAGGAAGCCATCCTGCTGAAGTCAGCCTCTAGGGAGCTTCCTTTTGTTTCTTCAAGATTAACCAGTTCTGCCCTGGCAGCAGTAGCAGGCAACTCTGGAAGGAGAGGCTCTTCTGGGCTTTTGGTATTTTTCCAAGGAGTGTTTTTTCTCCCCCAATTCCTCACTGGTAGTGAAGCTGCTTTCCTACAATGCTGCCTTCTTCAGATGAGATGCTGATTCTGATCTGCCATCTAGCAGCTTCCGGTAGCGGTAAGTGGTCAAGAGTGTTTTTCCGGGAGTTGATCTCAGGTTCTCAAGAATGTCCTCTAGAGACCCAGTTTGTTTTCTGTGTAATTGCTAGAGCCTTCAGAATAGCTTTGCTTTTCTCAATGTTCTCATTGCATGGTCATGGAATGGGTACCTGTTTGATCTCCCTGCACCCTCCCTTTTGGGAGAGAGGGTTAGGTCCAGGCTGAGGTGAGTTTGTGGGGAGCATTCAAGGGTTGGTGAAGCCAAGAGGAGAGTTAGCTCAGGGCTGACTAGGGCTTTCTGTTTCTGTTTTCTAGGTTGCTCTTTTGATCCTTTCATCTTCTGGTGTGGTTGAGGTTTAGCAAAAGTCTTCATTTTTCTCTAACTAAAAACACTTTAGAAACTAGTTGGGTGTGAGAAATAGGACATCTGCTTTATTTCCCTTTTCAAATTTTTATTCAGTTAGCATCACCTATTAAATGGTAATGGGAGTAGCATCAGTGTCCATTTCTTCTTGGCTTGTGGGTGTTTGTCACTTCCTTTGGGAGTAGTTGGTTTCATTTTTTTCAAGGGGTTTGTATCTAGTTCCCCTATTCAAGGTATTGTTTATTCTATGACCAATTCATGCTTTAAACATGAACAGTTTACTAAAATACTCTCTGAGGCTGGAGTGGTATGTTTTTAGTGCTGAGATTTGTCTGAACTGAGAAATCGATACTTCTAGCTGTTTGGTTGACAGATGTGAGAGAGTTTCTCAGGTCCCTGGTTAATAACTTGCTGTTTTGAAAATAAAGGAAACTGGTGAGAAACAATAATTGGGGGCTGAAGGCTTATTAGAAAGGAAATGAAGAAATATAGGATCATATGTAGAATTAACAACATCTCCATGAATGGCCACCTTTGTTCAGGTGTTGTTCTGTGCTAGTCTTTGCATTTACTGAAATGGAAATTCAGAGTGATTTTTAAAAACCTATGTTTATCTGTCTTGTGCTTTTATATTGTTCCATCATGCATGCATCTTCAAAAATGAGGGATCAAGTAATTTTTGTGCCCCTGGGGGATTTTTTGTGCACAGGAGGATTTTATTTTGTTTTTACATGGTAAATTGGAAATTTCCATTTAGTAGGAAAAGACTTCACTTTTTGTTTCAAAATAAATTATAATTGTAGCTTTCCTAGAAATAAAACTTCTTAATGGGTGCATTCTAGATGCTTGCATTGCGTGTACAAGAATTAGATGCTGGTATTTGTTTTCAGGATTTCTTACAAAAAGGTGTCAAAGAGGGGCCCTGGGTCGCTCAGTCGATTGAGCATCCGACTTCAGCTCAGGTCATGATCTCACAGCTTGTGAGTTCGAGCCCCGTGTCAGGCTCTGTGCTGACAGCTCAGAGCCTGGAGCCTGCTTCAAATTCTGACTTCCTCTCTGCTCCAACACTTGCATCCTGTCTCTGTCTCTCTCAAAAATAAACATTAAAAAAAAAAAGGTGTCAAAGAAAATAGTAACCTCCAAGTGTTCCACATACCTATAGACTTACTTGACTTTTTAGCAATATTAAATATTTTTCAAATAGTAATTTCTGATTAAATCGTAAATGCAAATACTAAATATATCGGTCATTGCATTTTTGGAGATTTTTTTCCCCTTTCTTTCCTTTCTCCTTTTCTTTAGTCAGCTTGAGCTTGTCGAGCACCTGCACTATGTCAGGCTCTGTGCTGGATGCCCAGAGAAGATGCCACAGTAGGAAAGGCTGAGCATTTTATTTTGATATATCCTTCTCTGACTCTTCTTTTCAAGTTGAGTGTTCCCTAGGACCTGTCCTTGTCCTTGTATTGACTCATCCTCATCCTCTGTCCTCTCCTCACTTCTTTTTATTCTTGTTCTGAGTGAGATCATTCATTTCCCATGACTTCAATGCTTTCATGTATGTTGATGATTCCATGTCTACGAATCTGTCTTTTGTCTTTAGTGCTGAGGATGTTTTCAAAGATAAAGAGGAATTTCAAGCCTAATGTGTTCAAACTGAATGTATTATTCTCCCATCCCAATTCCTGCTCCTTTGTTTTTTCTTCCTTCTCTTTTCCCTGCTGTACTAATGGCACCTCTGTCCCCTCATTGTCCTGAGCCAAAAACCCTAGAAGTCATCTGAGGTTCTTCTTTGTCCTGTACACCAACCTAGGGGCCATTTATAAACTCTGTCAATTCAACTGCAGAAACATTTCCAGAATCTGGCTCCACTTGCCTATTGTTATTGCTTCTCCACCTCTCTCCATGCCAGGCCATGCTGTGAGCATAACCTTCCTAAAAGTGCTGACAGCATGCACTTGCATAGGGAGAACCAAGAGAGTAATGACAGTGGACAAGGGAGCCTGGATTATAACCATATCATTCTCTAAAAATCTCTTCTTCCTCCCCATTACCTGCAGGATTAACCATGGGTCTTGAACATAGCCCTGTTCTGTGTCACCTGACCTATCAAATGGGGATGATGATAGTCCCCACCTATACAGTTTTGGTGAGGATAAAATGAGATGATACATGGCAAGTACTTAGCACAAGATCAAGTACCCAGTGAATAGTAATGATGATGGCAATGATGAAGGTGATCACTTCTTTCAGAATCCATCTCTAATCTACCTTTCCAGCTCCATCACCATAAAATCTCATTGCCATGACTGTCACTACTTCCCCAACCTTCTCTTCCCTTTCACAGTACTGGATCTTTTCACATGCTATTCCTTTGGCCTCTTTACCTCATTTTGCTGAGCAAACTCTTTCCTTTTCAAAAAGATTCAACTCAGAATTATTCTCTGTGAGGTCTTAGCTGACTGCACAAAACAGGCTTGGTGGCTCCCTTTCCTCTGCCTCCATGGTGCTCAGTCCTTCCTTCCATCAC
This sequence comes from Panthera onca, assembly GCF_046562875.1. Lineage (NCBI taxonomy): Eukaryota > Metazoa > Chordata > Mammalia > Carnivora > Felidae > Panthera > Panthera onca. Next base: position 53,741,182 of record NC_138344.1, read on the forward strand.
AGCCCAGAACTTGCCATTCTAATGGTCTGTGTATCTGTTTTCATCTTCCCCAGACTACAGGCTTTGGAAGGGATAGAGGTAGGAACTAATGATCCTTACCTCCATCTACTGAGCCCCGGTTTGACATAGAATAGGCACCCATAAGTGTTTGGTGATTGAATACCCATAGGGATGACTCTCAAATTTGATAGGAGGTTTTCTACTTGTGGAGAGTTAAACATACAGTTAAGAAAAAAAAAAAGCTTTCCCTCTCTTGAGTACTAACTTTGTAGCAGGAGGCACTGTGCTAAATTCTTTACAGGCATGCCTAGTGATCCAGTGAGTTACTCTAACTGTCCCGTTTACAGATGAGAACACCAGGCTTAGAAGAGAGGGAACTTGCTGGAGGCTTTGAAGCTGGCAGGACCAGGCTCTGGCTGTCTGACTTGCAAACTGGTGGAAGGAAAGGGAAGTGAGAGGGGGAAGGAAGATGACTAAGCCAAAGCAGGCATGTTTGTTAGAGAAAGGCAGCTTGAGAAGGGCAGAAATGCACAAGAGAAGGCAGCAAGAGCAGGCTAGGAAAGGAGAAAGGAAAGTGAAAAAGAAACAAGGAGAGCAAGGGAAAAAATGAACAGGGGATAAACAAGAGGAGGAAGGGAAGCAGGATTCCCACTGCTTCAGAATTTTGTGGCCAGGGAACAGCTGCATGCCTAATGGAACATAAACAGACTGCAGTGTTGACATGACAACTCACAACAAAATCTAATCTACATTATACAAGAAATAGAATAATTTATTGTTAGGCCATGGTAATTAGATGTAATTGCTAAGCAGTTTAGAAATTTGGCTGTACAGCCATCACTTACACACGCACACACACACACACAGGCATGCACACACACTCACTGGCTTAAATTGTGTTCACTTTTGTCCAGTGTGGGCACTTGGCAAGTGACTGTGGCTGTTGGCAGCTGTCACTGACACTAAATATGATCAAAACATTATCTACACCTCCCACCCACTATCACACTCAAAGCTGTACCCATGTAGGAAAGAAGCACAGTCTTACTCCTTATCCTTCACTGATGTCCCCTCCCAAGGCTGGGATTTCCCTGTTGCACCAGGATTTCCCTTTCCTGAGTCTTCTCCCTGTGCTTCTGCCTCACCTCCCTTATCCCTCCGGGGCCTGGTCCCAGGGGATATTCTTGGGCTGGTAGGCAGGGTTGCCAGCAGATATGACCCCAAGGTCACCTTGTCCAGGGGTGGGAGAATTCGCTGAGGCTTTGCTTTTTTGCCTTTGGGGACCTGGAGGCAGAGAAAGGAAAGGGAAAAGGATAGGACCAGAGAAGATGGAGGGCAGCAGGAGGAGGGAAAGGGCTAGTGCCCTAATTCTGCCCTCCTAGCTTCCCATCCTCAGATGCCACTATTGTTCAGGCAAGAGGGCTTTTCAGGGTTTTCCTGTGCCCACCCTGGTGCTGGCCACCCTGGTGCTGGTCAGCCCCCCTCCCTTCCACTCTTGGTTGGGTTAGTCCTCAGAGACCAGGTGATTTGGGTTGGGAAATAAGTGACTGAGTGAAAAACCTGAAGGAAAGTTAGGGAAACAGGAAAGGGAAGCTGGGAGACTGAAAGAGGGAAAAAGTAGTAGAAGAACAGACAAATGGGAGGAGGGGAGAGAACATGTTTTATGGAGTGAACCACCTATGCGTATATATTTAACCTCACAACAGCTCTAGGAGGAAGGCATTATTGTCTCTAATTTACAGATTCAAAGGTTTAGTCTTAGGAAGGGTAAGTGACTTGGTCAAAGTAACACTAGATACAAAGTAGCTGAGCTGGGATTGGAATCCTATTATCCTAAAAGTCTCTTCCATATAGTACAGTGTTTCCAAAGAAGACGAGAAGGCAGAGTTGGGGAGGGCAGAAGGAAAGCTCGCCAGAAGAGAATGGAGAATAGAGGGAGAAGAGGACAGGAGGTCCTCACAAGGGGTGAGGTCTGGGATTGGGCTTGTTGAAGCTGTATGGGTCCTTTCTCCCTTGGCTCCGTGTCCTGAGAACTGGAGAGAACCCACTGTGCTCAAAGGAGGTAGAGGATTCCCCTGGGGGGCACTCTGGTTCCTCTCAAGACCCTGAGATGAAGACAGGCAGGGATGGGCTCACCTGGGCAGTGCTCTGGGTAAGGAAGGAGAAGCTGCCAGGAATCTGCCCCATGTTGTTCTCCTGGTTTCCAGTGCTCCTGTCTTTTCCTCAACTGCCTTGACTCCTTTCTTTTCCCTTTATTTTTCTATCTCCTCCATTTCCTTTGCATTTCTGTCATTCTATCTTGTATTCTCTTTTTTTTTTCTTTCTTTCTTTCTTTCTTTCTTTCTTTCTTTCTTTCTTTTCTTGAAAGGGAGGGGGAGAGAGAGAAAGAACAAGTGGGGGAAGGGCAGAGAGAGAGGGAGAGAGAGAATCCTAAGCAGGCTCTGTGCTGTCAGCACGGAGCCTGATGGCGGGCTCCATCTCACATGACCTGAGCCAAAGTTGGATGTTTAACCGACTGAGCCACCCAGGTACCCCTCTATCTCGAGTTTTCAATCTTTCTCTTCCCACTGTTTTCCCTCCCCTCAGTTTATTCACAGGACTGTTCCCTCCCACCACAAACACATCTTTTCTTTAAAGATTTCTTATCCATTCACACTTATCTGCTTTGTTTTATTGTAGAATGTCCTGAAGGAAGTTAGACTCACTGTGCTCATTTAATCCTAATGTTTATGTATATACTTTGACAGAGAAAGTTCAGAGGGTGGCTTCAAGATAACTAATATCTAATGAGCCTTTTCATCATGTGTCCCCATTCCCAACAGTCCAACCAGTAGGTTCTGAGGCTTACGGAGTATATTTGTCCTGCATTCTGTAATGAGTTAGTGGAAAAAGCAGGGATCCAAGGTTAGCCTGTTTGACTCCAAAGGACAAGCTTCCAACCACCACATCCTGCTGCCCCTTAAGCAGGTCAGTGGTCTGGCTATCCCTTGGAGGCCTCTTGATGAGTTTATTGCATTCAGAACGGGTTGTTTGTCCTGTAGGTTTTTGACCACAATTGAACAGCATACCAAAACCAGATTTATCTTTCTGAGTTACACTAATACTAGCTCAGGAGACTGGTAATATAAAATAAGAATGACAATTGAGAACGTGTAGTATAACTGTCAGGAGGACCAGAATGTTCATTTCAGCATGCATGACTAGTGTACTCTTTCCCTGTAGGCAGACTTCTGTGGGAAAGCAAGTTATTATCAGCAGGTGGCTTGGTGATCATGGAATTGGAGCATGGGGAATTAACTGTAATAACTTGATTGTTGAATGACCTCATATCATTAAAGGGAATCTCCATTTGAATCCTTTGTTTAAAATGTTGAGTCACCTGCACTCAAGTGTACCCACTATAAGTAGAGACCTTGTGGAATCATATTATGGACAGGATGCTCTCCTTTGCATACAGCTGTTGAAGTAGCATTCCTAACTTGGATGTCTTGTTATTGCCCTCAGTCTCAAGGTGTTTGAAACCAACTCTTTATTTTCCCTGAACAAACTAGAGTCTTCTTTGGACTTTGTTATTTTTCCATTAGAAGAGTTATTTTCTGTAACCAAGATTCAAAACCTGAACTGGAAATGTAAAAAAAAATCCTTTATGCAAGTATAACTTCCAATGTTTTAAAAAAAAAGAGTAGTCATTGCCTTTGAAAATGAATTAATATACATAAAAACCCTTAGCTATTACTTAGCTGTTAGCTACTCCTTCCTCTGTCTTCCTCTTTTCCCATCTCTCTTTTTTGTAACCCCCTCCCCCCCATCACTTTCACACAAGGAAACCATCATTTTAATTACTTGCATAAGATGAAACCAAGAATTAAATAAGATGAAACGAAGAATTAAATAAGACCTACCAGCAGCTTTCCTTTTTCCGTTTCCTCTATTTTGGGGTGACATCAAAAGCAAGGAATGTATGCATGTAAATGAATACTATTTGCTTCAGTACTTGGAAATGGTTGAATTTCAGAATCCTGAGTTCCTACTTCTAGAGCTAGATTTCACGTTAGCAAACCTTTTCTCCCACCTGATTGGTTTATTTCCTTAGACCTTAATTGCTCCAAAAGTTCAACAAAAGATGACTTTCTTTCCTCTGACATCTTTTAGAACTGGAGTGTCAGCTGGGTATTTTGGTGAGTTAATAAATGTCCAAGAATGACAGCACTAAATTTCACTTCCTGAAAGTTAAACTAGCATCTGGTGTGAATGCTCCATTAAGTGTGCCTGGAATTGGTGCTGTTAGAAGGAAAATATTGGATTGGAGGCAATGTGGGCCTGAAGGTCAGTTCTTAACTTGTCATTATAACTTTATGTCTTAGGGAGTGAGAACACTTGAAGAAGGTCATTAATAAGAAATAACTTTCACAAATCTTATGGAAATATTCATACAATAGTGATCATATTATCATTGTGGATGAATTATTCAGTAGAGAATATTTTCTACGAGAGCCAAAACAGCTAAAATTTACAAAATAAATTTATTCAGTACCTTTAAAATAAAAGGTTTTGAAGACATTTTGGAAGGTGATATTAGAGAAATTAAAAATGAAATAGCTGCCATTTGCAACTATGTGGATAGAACTAGAGGGTATTATGCTAAGTGAAATTAGTCAGAGAAAGACAAATATTGTATGACTTCGCTCAACTGAGGACTTTAAGACACGGAACAGATGAACACAAGGGAAGTGAAGCAAAAATGATATAAAAACAGGCAGGGGGACAAAACATAAGAGACTCTTAAATATGGAGAACAAACAGAGGGTTACTAGACGGGTTGTGGGAGGGTAGATGGGCTAAATAGGTAAGGTGCATCAAGGAATCTACCCCCAAAATCATTGTTGCACTATCAGCTAACTAACTTGGATGTAAATTAAAAAAATAAAAAAATAAAGTGATGGAAGAAAAACAAAATCAAACAAAAAAAAATGAAATAGCTATATGGCTTAGAGGTAGTTTTAGGAAGAATATGGTATTGCTTTCTGTTTGCTTGATTAGGAGCTTTTAAAATGAGAAGTACTTACAGAAGGATCTAAAAGAAGAGAGGGGAGGGGTGATATCACATATATATATTTTCTAGTTACCTTTATATTATATATTCATCTTTTGAAATGGGTATCTGTTAGTATTAATCCCTCAAAGCATTGTAGCAAATCATTAAGAAGAAAAAATAAGCTGGCCAGTGGCCAGTACTCTTATTCCTGAGAGATTGAATTTCTTTCTTCTGCTTGCATTCTAATTGCCACCTGTCAGGGTGTAGAGTCCCTTTTGCCATCTTGCTTAAAGAATCATTATTCCTTTCACCTGCTCCAGGGACTCTGAGCCCATGAAAACACAACACATTTGAGGTAGTCCCCAGAGAGAATTTTAAAGCCCTAACAAGTTAGCTTAGAACTTGCAGATGAGCCTTAACCATCTGGCCAGATGGGGCCACCAGATCCAGATATCATTGTCACAGAATCCATGAGTTCAAGACATGAGCTGAGATCAAGACTCAGACACTTAACTGACTGAGCTATCCAGGCACCCCTGTTGTGACTATTTTTTAGAACAAAGATATTCATTCTTCAATGAAAACCCACTTTTTCATTCTTCAGTGAAAACCTATTATTTCTTGTAGGAAGGCCCTACCTCAAAACATCCTTTCAGTGCCTTTCTTTCTTTCTTTCTTTCTTTCTTTCTTTCTTTCTCTCTCTCTCTCTCTCTTTCCAGTGCTTCCTTTTGTTCTCTTCCCTAAGCTTTGCTAATTTCTCTTCTTTCTTGTGTTCTTCAGTTTGCCTGCAACACTATTCCTATTGCTAAGCAAATATTGTTCATCCTTTGACAATTTTCCTAGGCTGGAGATGGGGGTATAAAAGAGGATGGGGTCTGGCCAGAAAGAAGAAGTTGATGACAAGAAAGGCATGGTGGCCCCCAGCTTGGGAAGGTCTAAGACATTCTAGAACATGGGGCTGGGTCCTGGGAAGGGATAGTTGCTAAAAGGGAAGTGTCTTTACACTTATTGTGGTGAACATTGAGTAATGTATAGAATTGTGAAATCAATATGTGGTATACTTGAAACTAATATAACATTGTATGTTAATTATACTTGAATAAAAAAATTAGACAAGGGAAGCGCCTTCTTGTGTCTGAAAGCCCTTGGTCCATTCCTAATAGAAATTGAAGACATCATTCATTCTTTCATTTATCAAATATTTATTAAGCATTACTATATGCCAGTCAAGCATTAGAGGCTAGAAATAGAACTGTGGACCTGACAGATGAAGTCCCTGCCCTGCTGGAGTTTGTGGACTGAGGATATAGCCAATATAATGTAATAGGAGACTATGTTCTAGAGTGATAGGGGCTCTGAAATGGGAACTTTTAGATTACATGAGAGCACATAGAGGTGCTTCTATCTCTGATTTGGGGGATCAGAGAGGCCTCATAGAGGAAGTGATATATGAATTGATATTGGAAATATAAGTAGGAGTTAGTCTGGTTAAGAGATTGGATGGAGTTAGGTGGCTATAGGCAAAGGGAAGAGCATGTGCTGGGCTCCTAGCTGGAAATAAGCTGAACTGGGTATTTCTGGAGTATAAACATGAGGGGATGCAAGGAGGAGAGGGGGCTATGAGGAGAAATCAGGCTAGAAAAATGAACAGGGACATCCAAGGATGTGGAACATCCAAGGAGTCATGTTAGAATTTGGCCTTTCTTTTCTTTTTTTTAATGTGTATTTATTTTGAGGGAGAAAGAGCAAGCACACGAGTGAGCATGTGCACACGAGTGAGTGGGGGAGGGGCAGAGATAGAGGGAGAGAAAGAATCCCAAGCAGGGTCTGCACTGTCAGCATGGAGCCCTATGTGGTACTCTATCACATGAACTGTGAGATCGTTTCCTGAGCCGAAACCAAGAGTCAGATGCTTAACCCACTGAGCCACCCAGGCTCCCCTTGGTCTTTTTTTTTCCCCCCTAAGGCCATCGGGAAGTGATTGGGGGTTTTTGTCAGGGCTGTCACAGATGTCATTTATCTTTTATATCAATGATTGTGCTTCCTTGTGGACCCTGGCCTGTAGGTGGCTAAGGCTGGAGCAGGGAAACCTGTTCTGAGCAATGCAGGGAAAAGCAATCACTGGTCAGCAGGCTTTCCTAGAGGCAACCAGATGCCTGAGGCTGTGGTGGGGTACAAGGCAAGGAGGCAGCAGAGGGCTCATCTAGGGCAGCACAGTTGGTAGAAGGTATGGGGGGAGAAACAGAAGAGTTGTGATTTACATTTAATATTTAAGGACTTATCCCTGCTAGCAGCACCTGGCAGCAGTTGCCCTATTTTCTTAGTAGATTCATCATTTTAATATCCAATCCCTAGAAAAGCAGTAGGTCTCACAAAATGCCAGTGGTCCTATTTGTCAGGCACATTCAGGACTAGGTGTGCCCTCAGCAGGCTGCTGCTTTTCCTGGGGGGGCGGGGGGCAGATGGGAACTTGTGGATCTGGGGGCATGACAGGAAGAAATATTGATGGTTTCAGGCTTTTTAGACTCTGAGAGATATGTATTAGAGCAATAGGCATTGATGAATTTCTTCTGCATCCCCCTGTCTTGTAACTGCTAAGCCATAAGCATTATTGTTCCTCTCCTCTGATCTCTATATGACTGACCAACTTCTTCATGTGTGTTTATTGCATCCTGCCACACTACTTCTTTGAGCAGGAATCAAGGAAGTTGTTTCTCTTTGAAACCGAAAGAACATGTATTCAGTACCTCTGCCTACCCGGTCATGTCTTTGAAATGTTTCCTGGGTTCATTTTCATTTCCACAGTCTATTGGGTTCTAAATGTTTGAAATCCTTTTTTTGCCCCTTTCTATATTCATCCTAAATATTTAATAGAGTTTGCCATATGAAGGAAATTAGAACACATGTAGGGAAAAATTGAAAGATGATAACAACATTATTCTGGGTTTTTTTAGGTAACTACCTGGGGAAGACTATGCACAGAATAAATTGAGGAACATTTTTGAATTGCATTTTGTTTCCCTTGAGCCTGGTCAATAATTTAGGTTCCTATGTAGCTCCCACAATTTAGCAGTGATTCCCAGTGCTAGCTGTGGGAAGGAGTCATCTAATGACATTTGAATAAAAAGTAGATGCTGTAGCTTTACCCCTGTTATGTTCTGATTCATAGGGTTTGAGATAAATTAGAAAATTTGGCTTAATTTTAATGCCCAATTGAATGGCACATTTGGGCTTACCTTATGTTGTTTCAAATAGTGTCTATGATACAAATAGATTATTTTTGTGTAGAATTATTATCTACATAAGATAAATGGAATCTGTTATTCGTGATTTTGTCAGTGATTCCTAGTCATCTATATTTGACAAGGAAGAAAGTTAAAAGGTGTAAACTTATGGTTAATGGGCATTTTTACAAATACTAATGTTGTGTACTTTTCTTGTTTTCTACATAGATCAACTGTTGAACCCTGGTGAAAAATAATCAGCTGCAATAATGTTCTGCAGTAAAAGGAAATCACTTGGTAAGTGTTGAGCTCTTCAGATGACACAAAGTGAATCTGACTTTTAATTTTAATTTTATTATTTTACTTTTTAAACTCATTTCATTTCGTTTTGTAGAGGTGTAATTTATATACAAAAATAGACAAATCTTAAGTATTCAGTTTGATGAGTTTTGACAATTGTGTATACACCTGTCTGTACTACCCTAAAACTAGATACAGAAAATTTCTATCACACCAGAAAGTTCCCTTGTGTTCTTAAAAAAATATTTATTTATTTTTAAGTTTATTCATTTTGAGACAGAGTGATAGAGTGAGTGGGGGAGGGGCAGAAAGAGAGGGCTGGAGAGAGATTCCCCCACAGGCTTCATACTGTCAGCCAGTGCAGAGCCCTATGCGAGCCTCGAAACCAAGAACCATGAGATCATGTCTTGAGCCAAACTCAAGAGCTGGATGCTTAACTGACTGAGTCACCCAGGTGCCCCCAAATTATTTATTTATTGATTGATTAAAAAATTTTTTTTAAATGTTTATTATTGAGAGACAGAGAGAGACAGAGCATGAATGTGGGAGGGGCAGAGAGAGGAGGAGACACAGAATCCGAAGCAGGCTCCAGGCTCCGTGCTGACAGCTCAGAGCCCGATGCGGGGCTCAAACTCACAAACTGCGAGATCATGACCTGAGCTGAAGTTGGATGCTCAACCAACTGAGCCCCCCAGGTGCCCCCCAAATTATTTATATTTAACTGAAATATAGTTGGCATACAATATTATATTAGTTTCAGGTGTACAGCATAGTGATTTGACATTTATATATATTACAAAATATTCATTGTGGTAAGTGTAATTACCATCTGTCACCATGCAAAATTATTATGATATTATTTACCATTTTCCCTATGTAACAATTTATATTTCTGTGACTTATGTTATAATTGGAAGTTGGTACTTTTTAACTCTCCCTTCCCTCTGGGGACCACCAGTTCTCTGTATTTATGAGTTTGTTTCCATTTTGCTTTGTTTGTTCATCTGTTTTTTTAGATTCTACATATAAGTAAAATCATACGGTTTTGTCTTCCTCTGTCTGATGTATTTCAGTAAACTTAATACCATCTAGGTCCATTTGTGTTGTCCCAAATGGCAAGATTTCATTCTTTCTAATGACTGAATAGTATTCCAGTGTGTGTGTGTGTGTGTGTGTGTGTGTGTGTGTGTGTGTGTAGCATATCTTTATTCATCTGTTGGTAGGCATTGGGCTGCTTCCATCTTTGCTATTGTAAATAATGCTGCAATAAACATAGGAGTGTATATGTCTTTTTGAATGAGAGTTTTTGTTTTTTGGGGGTAAATAACCAGAGGTGGAATTGGTGGACGGTATGGTACTTCTATTTTTTTTTTTTAATGTTTATTTTTGAGAGAGAGAGAGCATGAGTGGGGGGGGGGGTGTGCAGAGAGAAATCCAAAGTGGGCTCCGCCCTGATGCAGAGAGCCCAATGCAGGGCTCAAACCCATGAACTGTGAAATCATGATCTGAGCCAAAGTCAGATGCTCAACCAACTGAGCCATCCAGGCACCCCTGGTATTTCTATTTTTAATCTTTTGAGGAAACTCTATATTGTTTTTCATAGTGGTTGTACCAATTGACCTTTCCACAAATAGTACATGAGGGTTCTCTGTTGTCCACATCCTCACCACCACTTCTTATTTCTTGTCTGTTTGATTCTACTATTCTGACAGATGTGAAGTGCTATCTCATTGTGGTTTTGATTTGCATTTCCCTGATGCTTAGTGATATTGAGCATCTTTTCATGTGTCTGTTGGCCATCTGTATGTCTTTAGAAAAATGTCTGTTCAAGTCGTCTTCCCATTTTTACTTGGATTTTTTTTTATCTCAAGTTGTATGAATTAAATATTTTGGATGTTAACCCCTTACCAGATATATCATTTACAAATATCTTCTCCCACTCAGTAGGTTGCCTTTTGTTTTGTTGATGGTTTTCTTCACTGTGCAAAAGCCTTTTAGTTTGATATAGTCCCAATTGTTTATTGTCAGCTGCAAATAGTGACAATTTTACTTCTTTACCCATTTGAGTGCCTTTAATTTCTTTTTCTTATTTGATTGCTGTGGCTAGGACTTCCAGCACTGTGTTGAATAAAAGTGGCAAGATTGGACATCCTTGTCTTGCTCCTGGTCTTAGAGGAAACATTTTTAGCTTTTCACCACTGAGGATGATGTTAGCTGTGGGTTTGTCATACATGGCCCTTATTATGTTGAGATATGTGCCCTCTGTATCCACTTTGCTGAATTTTTTTTTTTTTATCATGAATGTTAAATTTTGTTGAATGCTTTTTCTGTATCTGTTGAGATGATCATTTGATTTTATCCTTCATTTTTGTTGATGTGGTGTATCACACTGATTGATTTGTGGCTACTGAATCATCCTTGCATCCCTGGAAAATCTTCTAACAACAAGGACATTCTTGTCTACAAGATTGTCACAACACCCAAAAAGTATAACTTTAATTAATGACATAGATTCTGTTTTTCAATTTCTCCATTTGTCCCTAAAACATATTATCTTTCAGAGCTGGTTTTTATTTTTGGTATAGTATCTAATGGATGTTCACACATTGTGTTTGGCTTTTAGTCCCTTTGTTTTCTTCTAAATTTAGAACAGTTTTTCATTGTATAGAATTTTGGAAAAGTCCAGTTCAACTCCTAAACATATTTGGATTGTACATTTTTGGCACAAATACCATATAGATAATTTGTTTTTTAGTGGACAACTAGTGTTTTTTATGAGGAATGCAACTTTCTGATCTTCCTCACATAGAATTTCATTTTACCGACCAATAGTCATTTCTGTGTAATGAGGCTAAATGTTTTGGCCACACATCTGGGTCTGTATCTTCTCTGGCGCAGATTTTTGGAGAAAGCTGACACCATCCTTTGCATCATCATGATTGGGAATGATGCATCTTTGGGTTATATCAGTTTGTATAGATTTGGTAATAGATTGGAGAGCTATTATAACCTAAAGTATTCATTTGCTATGTAGTCAGTTAAGAAACATTTTTGAGCCCCTATGATAGGCTAGGAAGTGCCACTCTTTCTTGATTTTAAGTAGGTTTTTTACAATTCAGTAAAATACATGTATCTTTACACAGTTGTTTACAGTAGCAATGATAACTTAAGAATTGTTAAACATTACTACAAGTAGTAAATTTGCCAGAGGATCACAGACTAGAGACCTTCTAATCAGCCCGGGGTGGTCAGGGGAAAAAAATCATACAGAAGTGGTATTTTACCTCAATGATATATTTAATGTCTGCAACATTTAATAAAAATGTATTTGCATTTATGTAAATTTTCACAATATCATCAGGAAGCTTGGGCCATTGGTGATGTATATGAAAATATAACAAGCCCAAACACGGTATTGTGGGGAAACAAAAATTTTGTCATGTATGCTTTATTGTTTATTATCATCATATTCATATAAATCTCATATTCTTTAAGATATAAAGAATTCCAGCTAATTGAGTCTATTTTCTGTTCTTTTTTTCCTTTTTTTCGTGTTTGTTTATTTTTGAGAGAGAGAGAGAGTGTGACTGGGGAAGGGGTAGAGAGAGAGAGAGATAGGGAGACATAGAATCTGAAGATCTGAAGCAGGGTCCAGGGTCTGAGCTGTCAGCACAGAGCCTGATGCAGGGCTCGAACTCAGAGACTGTGAGATCACGACCCAAGCTGAAGTCGGACGCTTAAGCGACTGAGCTACCCAGGTGCCCCTATTTTCTGTTCTTTTTAAAAATTTTAATTCCAGTATAGTTAACATATAGTTTTATATTTGTTTCACGTATACAGTATAGTGATTCAACAATTGGATACATTACTCAGGGCTCATCCTAAGTGTACTCTTTATCTCCTTCATCTGTTTCACCCATTCTTCCCCCCTCCCCTCAGGTAACCTTCAGTTCTGTCTAGTTAAAGTCTGTTTTTGGTTTGTCTTTTTCTTTGTTCATTTAAATTTGTTTCTTAAATTCCACATATGAGTGAAATTACCAGGTGTTTGTCTTTCTCTGGTTTATTTTACTTAGGATTATACTTTCTGGTTCTACCCATGTCACTGCAAATGGCAGGATACCATTCTCTTTAATGGCTGAATAATATTCACACACACACACACACACACACACACACACACACAAACACACACGCCATTTCTTCTTTATCCGTTCATCTACCAAAGAACACTTGGGCTGCTTCCATAATTTGGCTATTGTAAATATTGCTGCAGTAAACAAAGGGGTGCATATATCCCTTCAAATTAGTGTTTTTGTATTCTTTAGTTAAATACCCAATAGTGCAGTTACTGGGTCATAGGGTAATTCAATTTTTAATATTTTGAAGAACCTCCATATTATTTTCCTCAGTGGCTACACAAGTTTGCATTCCCACCAAACCCACATGAGGTTTCCTTTTCTCCACACTTGTTGTTTCTTGTGTTTTTGATGTTAGTCATTCTGACAGGTGTGAGGCGCTATCTAATTGTGGTTTTGATTTGGATTTCCCTGATGATGAGTGATGTTGAGCATCGTTTCATGTCTCTGTTGGCCATCTGTATGTCTTCTTTGGAGAAATGTCTGTTAATGTCTTCTGACCATTTTTTAATTGGATTATTTTCATGTTGAGTTGCATAAATTCTTTATATATTTTGGATACTAACCCTTTATCAGATATGTCATTTGCAAATCTCTTCCTCCATTCAGTTGGTTGTCACTTAGTTTTGTTGATTGTTTCCTTTGCTGTGCAGAAGGTTTTTATTTTGATGTAGTCCCAATAGTTAATTTTTGCTTTTGTCTCCCTTGCTTCAGGAGACATATCTAGAAAAATACTGCTACAGCTAATGTCCAGGAAATTACTGCCTGTGCTCTCTTCTTGGATTTTTATGGTTTCAGGCCTCACATTTAGGTCCTTGCTCCATTTTGAGTTTATTTTGTGTATGGTGTGAGAAAGCGGTTCCAGTTTCTTTTTTTTTTTTTTGCATGTAGTGTCCAGTTTTCCTAACACCATTTATCGAACAGACTTTTTGCCATTTATATTCTTGCCTCCTTTGTTGAAAATTGATTGACCATATAATTGTGGGTTTATTTCTGGGTTTTCTATTCTGTTCCATTGATCTATGTGTCTATGTTTTTTTAAATAAAGTTTATTTGTTTGAGAGAGACAGAGAGAGTGCAAATGGGGGAGGGGCAGACAGAGAGGGAGAATCCCAAGCAGGCTCTGCACTGTCGGAGCAGAACAAGAAATGGGGCTTGAACTCCTGAAACTGTGAGATCATGACCTGAGCCAAAATCAAGAGTTAGATGCTTAACTGACTGAGCCACTCTATGTGTCTATTTTTTGTGCCAGTACCATACTGTTTTGAGTATTATAGCCTTGTGGTATATATTGAAATCTGGGATTGTGATACCTCCATTTTTTTTCTTTTTCAAGACTGCTTTGGCCAGTTAGGGACATTCCATACAAATTTTAGGATTGGGTGTTCTAGTTCTGGGAAAAATGCTGTTGGTATTTTGATAGAAATTGTATTAAATGTATAGATTTCTTTGGGTGCTATGGACATTTTAACAATATTTGTTCCTCTAAAACATGAGCTTAGAAAATTTTTTCATTTGTTTGTGTTGTCTTTAATTTCTTTCATCAACTTTTTATAGTTTTCAGAGTACACATCTTTCACCTCCTTGCTTAAGTTTATTCTTAGGTATTTTATTGTATTTTGGTGCAATTATAAATGGGACTGTTTTCTTAATTTTTCTATATGCTACTTCATTTGTAGTGTATGCAAATGCTACAGATTTCTGCATGTTGATTTTGTATCCTACAATTTTACTGAATTCATTTATTTATGAATTCTAGTAGTTCTTTCTGGTAGTTTTTTGGTAGAGTCTTTAAAGGTTTTCTACATACAGTATCATGTCATCTACAAATCGTGGAAGTTTTACTTCTTTACCAATTTGGATAGTTTTGTGTCATGTCTTACTGTTGTGACTAGGACTTGTAGTACTATGTTGAATAAAAGTGGAGACAGCGGACCTCCTTGTCTTCTTCCTGATCTTGCACAAAAGCTCTCAGTTTTTCACCATCAAGTATGATGTTAGCTGTGGGTTTTTATTACATTGAGGTATGTTTCCTCTAAACCTAACTTGTTGAGAGGTTTTTTATTTTATTTATTAATCATGAATGGATGCTATACTTTGTCAAATGCTTTTTCTGCATCTATTATAATGATTGTATAATGATTGTTTCTATCCTTTCTTTTACTAATGTGATGTATCACAGTGATTGCTTTGTGGATATTGAACCACCTTTGCATTCTGGGAATAAATCTACTTTATCATGGTGTACAATTTTTCAAATGTATTGTTAAATTTGGTTTGCTAGTATTTTGTTGAGGATTTTTGCATTTATGTTCATCAGAGATAGTGGCTTGTAGTTCTCTTTTTTTGTGGTGTCTTTATCTGGTTTTGGTATCAGGGTAATGCTGGCCTCATAGAATGAATTTGGAAACTTTCCTTCCTCTTCTATTTTATGGAATAGTTTGAGAAGAATAGGTACTAACTCCTCTTTAAATGTTAGGTAGAGGGGCGCCTGGGTGGCTCAGTCGGTTAAGCAGCCGACTTCGGCTCAGGTCATGATCTCACGGTCAGTGAGTTCAAGCCCCGCATCGGGCTCTGTGCTGACAGCTCAGAGCCTGGATCCTGTTTCAGATTCTGTGTCTCCCTCTCTCTTTGACCCTCCCCTGTTCATGCTTTGTCTCTCTCTGTCTCAAAAATAAATGTTAAAAAAATTAAAAAAAAAATAAATGTTAGGTAGAATTGACCTGTGAAACTGTCTGATCCTAGACTTTTGTTTTTTGGGAGTTTTTTGACAACTGATTCAATTTTCTTATTGGTAATTGGTCTATTCAAATTTTCTGTTTCTTCCTGATTCAGTTTCAGGAGGTTATATGTTTCTAGGAATGTATCCATTTCTTCTAAGTTGTCCAATTTGTTGGACTCTAATTTTTTCATAATATTCTCTGATAATCTTTTGTATTTCTGTGGTGTCAGTTTTATCGATCTTTTCGAAGAACCAACTCCTGGTTTTGATGTGTTCTATTGTTTTTTTTTTTTTAGTTTCTATTTTGTTTTTCTTCTTTAATCTTTACTATTTCTTTTTTTCTACTTCTTTCTATTTCTAGCTCCTTTAGGTGTGAGGTTAGGTTGTTTAGTTGAGATTTCTTGCTCCTTAAGCAGACCTGTATTGCTGTAAGCATCCCTCTGAGAACAGATTTGCTACATCCCAAAGATTTTGGACCATTGTGTTTTCATTTACATTTGTTTCCCTGTATTTTTTGATATCCTCTTAGATTGTTGACTCATTCATTGTTCAGTAGCATGTTATTTACCTCCAGGTATTCTCTTATCAGATTTTTTTTTTTTTCTGGTTAAGTTCTAGTTTCATAGTGTTGTGGTTGGAAAAGATGCATGGTTTGATTGCAATCTTTTTGAATTTCTTGAATCTTTTTTAAAAAAATAAACGTTTATTCATTTTTGAGAGAGTGAGAGTGAGAGCAGGGAAGGAACAGAGATGGGAGGTGGGAGCAGAGGTTCTGAAGTGGGCTCTGCTCTGGCAGCAGCAAACCTGATGCAGGGCTTGAACTCGCGAACCATGAGATCATGACCTGAGCTGAAGTTGGATGCTCAACTGACTTAGCCACCCAGGTGCCCTGAGTCTTGATTTGTGCCTAATATGTGATCTATCTGGAGAATGTTCTATGTGGACTTGACAAGAATGTATATTCTACTGTTTTAGGATGGAATGTTCTGAATATATGTTAGATACATGTGGTCCAGTGTATCATTCAAAGCCATTCTTTCCTTGTTGATTTTCTGCTTGCATCATCTGTCCATTGGTGTAAGTGGGGTGTTAAAATACCCTAATATTGCTGTATTACTGTTGATTACTTCCTTTATGTTTGTTATTAGCTGCTTTATGTATTTGGGTACACCTGTGTCAGGTACACAAATATTTACAATTGTTATATCTTCTTGTTGGATTGTTTTATGATTGTATAGTGTCCTCCTTTGTCTCTTATTACAGTCTTTGTTTTAAAGTTTATTTTGTCTGATATAAATATTGCTACCTCTGTTTTCTTTTCACTTTCATCTGCATGATAAATGCTTCTCCATTCCTTCACTTTGAATCTACAGGTGCCTTTAGGTCTGAAATGAGTCTCTTGTAGGTGGCATATAGCTGGGGCTTGCTTTTTTTTTTTTTAAATCCATTCTGTCATCCTGTTTCTTTTAATTAGAACATTTAGTCTACCTAAATTCAAAGTAGTCATTGATATGTATGTGCTTATTTGCCATTTTGTTAGTATGGTGGTTTTTGTAGTTTTTCTCTGTTCCTTTCTTGTCTTGCTGTCTTCTCTCATGGTTTACTAGCTTTCTTTAGTGATACACTTGGATTCCTTTCTCTTATTGTTTGCATATATATTATCAGTATTTTATTTGTGGTTACTATTAGGTTATATGTGACATTTTAGGCATATAGTGGTCTATATTAAGTTGATGTTCACTTCAGTTTGAACCCATTCATTAGTGTTCTCCCTCCCCAGGTTTCAGGTATATGGTGTCATAGTTTATATCCTTTTATTTTGTGATCTCTTGACTGATTTTTAAAAATATACCTATTTTTTAATTTCTTTTGGGCTTCCTACTTTTCTTATTCATACTTATGGTTTTTCCTTTCCACTCAAGCAAAGGGCTGGTTTAGTGGTCATGAACTCCTTTAATTTTTGTTTGTCTGAGAAACTCTTTATCTCTCCTTCTATTCTGAATGATAGCCTTGTTGGATAGAGTATTTTTAGCTGCAGTTTTTTCTTCCATCACTTTGAATATATCATTTCACTCCCTTCTGGCCTGCAAAGTTACTGCCAAAAAATCATCTGATAGCCTTATGGGGTTTCCCTTGTATGTAATTTTACTTTTCTCTTGCTGCTTTTCAAATTTTTTCATTGTCACTGCTTGTTGCCATTTTAATTTCTATGTGTTTTGGTGTGCATTTTCTTGGGTCGATTTTTGTTGGTGGC
Source organism: Panthera onca (assembly GCF_046562875.1). Lineage (NCBI taxonomy): Eukaryota > Metazoa > Chordata > Mammalia > Carnivora > Felidae > Panthera > Panthera onca. The sequence goes on from NC_138344.1 coordinate 53,758,853, forward strand.
TCTCTGTGCTTCCTGCATCTGGAATTCTGTTTCCTCCCCAAGATTTGAGAACTTTCCAGGTATTATTTCTTGAAATGAATTTTCTGCCCCCTTGCCTCTTTTCTCCTTCTGGGGTCCCTATAATGCAAATGTTATTATGCTTGATGGTGTTGCTGAGTTCCCTAAGTCTATTTTCATTTTTTTAAAGTTATTTTTCTTCTTGGGGGCACCTAGGTTGCTAGCTGTTTGAGCATCTGACTCTTGATTTCAGCTCAGGTTATGATTCCAGGGTTGTGGGATTGAGACCTGTGTTGGGCTCCATGCTGAGCATGGAAACTGCTTAAGATTCTCTCTTTCTCTCCCTCTATCCTTCTCCCTCACTTGTGCTCTCTCTCTAAAATAAAGAAAAATGAATTTTTCTCTCTCCTATTCAGCTGGATTATTTTCCATTACTCTGTCTTCCAGGTCATGATCCAGTCTTCTGTTTCCTGTAGTCTACTGTTCATTCCCAATCTAGTGTATTTTTGGTTTCATTTAGTGTATTTTTAATTTCAGTTATTGAGTTCTGTATCTCTGGTTCCTTTTAATGTTCTTTATCTCTTTGTTGGAGGTCTCACTGAGGTCTTTCAGTCTTTCTTGGGTCCAGTGAGTATCTTTCTGACCACTACTTTAAATTCTCTATCAGGCATTTTACTTACCTTCATTTTGTTTAGATCTCTTGCTGTGATTCTGTCCTCTTGTTTCATTTGGAGCATATCCTCTATCTCCTCATTTTGTGTAATTGTGTCTGTTTCTGTGTGTTTCTATGTGTAGAGGCATTATGAAGAAGAGGTCTTGTAGTGCCCTGAAATGCAGTGTCCCTTCTTCACCAGCAGCTGGTGCTTCAGAGGTATCTCCTATGTGTGTTGTGTGCACCATGCTGTTGTAGCCTAGCTACATTTGCTTCCATTCCGGTTGTCTGCAATGGCTGTTTATGGCTGTTTTTGCCTGTTGTGGGCAGGGTTTGGTCACTGTGTTGTTAGTGGGCCAGTCTGGGGCTGCCTTGGGCTTGAGTCAGATCAGGCATTTTCTACAGATACAGTAGCACCGAACTGCAGGGTGCTTTTCCTGTGTTGTCCCCTTAGAAGCTTTTGTTGGTAGACAGGGCCTGCAGTCAGACCTCATGTCTGTCCCCAGCCCACTGCTGGGGCCACAGTTGGATGGGGGTGTGTGGTTATCTTCCCCTCTCCCTGGGGCAGGAGTCCCTTTGGAGTGGTGCTGGCCGCTGTTGGGGATGCTTGCATACTGCCAGGTTTGTGGCACCATTTTGGGTAGGCTCTGGCCAAGGGCATATTGGAGGGGGTGGATCCACATAAGTACTGGGGGCGGGCACTGGTGTTAACAAAGTTTGTGCCTGGGTCGTGTTTGAGAGAGAACCTGGAAGTGAGGTCTGGACCCTGGAGAATGCTGGGGAAGGGCACAGCTATTAGCAAGCTAGATAGCCAGTGTTGGTGCCGTGCTGGTTCCTGTAGGTCTCTGTCTAGACTGAGGGGCAGGGGAGGGAAATGGTGCCCACTGTCTTCTTTATTCCTTGAGGCATCTCCCAAGGACCCCTGTTTCTCCAGTGTATGCTCTGAGATTATAAATAAGTAGCCCTCCTGTAAACTCCAGGCGTTTTTCAAACAGGTGCTTCTGTGCTTCATGCACGTCCTCGGGAATGTTTGTTGCGCTGTTTTAGGGTAGGGACTCAGTTCCATATTGTCCTCCCTCCTGACTCTCCCAGAGTAGAACAGGCTGACTTTTCAAGTTCCAGGTGTTAAATTCTGATGGTTAAAATAACTTGCAAAATTACACCCCTCTGGTTTTCATTGCCAAATGTTATGGGGATTCTCTGGGCCTGGGGTGCCCATTGTGAGGGTCTGTTCCATTCCAATCTCAGCACCTGTGGAGTCACTCCTTCCATGGAAAGGCCCATGGGTCTGTTGAGATCCTGACTGTGTCTCCTCACTTCTACCCTCTTTGATGTGTCCTCTTTATATTTAGCTGTGGAGAGTTTGTTGTGCCAGACTTCTGGTGGTTTCTGGGTTATTTAAACTGATGTGGCTGTTATCTAGTTTGTATCCCTGAGACAAGATGAGCTTAGGGTTCTGCTCCTGAACCGTCTTCCCTGGAAGTTCTCCGTTCTTGATAATTCACCCTTTCCATATAGCTTATATGGGAGGCCCAAGACAAATCATTTTAAAGCCTATGAAGAGCATTATTCTTGTGTAAAATTCTTAATTGAGATTTCATGTAGTTTGGTAACATAGGAAGGAAAAGAAGTAGGTAATAAAGGCTTTCTTTAAACTAGCTAAAGCTTTTCTTGTTTCCAAAGAACCAAGGAGGTTGTGGAGCCAGCGTGCATTAGTCCACAGGGAAGCCCTTGCTCAGTATGTTTATGGGGTCACATTATTTCTTTCTTTTTTTTAAAAAATTTTTTTTAACGTTTATTTATTTTTGAGACAGAGAGAGACAGAGCATGAACGGGGGAGGGTCAGAGAGAGAGAGGGAGACACATAATCGGAAACAGGCTCTAGGCTCTGAGCTGTCAGCACAGAGCCCGACGCGGGGCTTGAACTCACCAACCGTGAGATCATAACCTGAGCCGAAGTCGGACGCTTAACCGACTGAGCCACCCAGGCGCCCCCACATTATTTCTTTCATTGACATTTTGTTGGCCCATTCCTCTACAAAATATTAAAAACTGTAGTTTACAATTGTGTGCGTATAAAGACAAGTATAATGTATTACTGCTATATTCATTTTTTCTTCTAATTTTAAAATAAATTAAAATTTAAACACTTTTATGTGTCCCTAAAAGTATTGTGGGCCCTAGGCAATGCATCTCTTGTGCTTACAAAGGAGGTTTTTTTTTTTTTTTGGTTGAAATTTATCCTCCTGCTTCTCAGGCATTATTGTGATCATATACTATTTATCAGGTAGTGGGTTGGTCCTGCGGTAGAGGATTGATTATAAAGACAAAGAAGACATGGAAACTACCTGGTGGCACCGTATCAATGCATATAAAAGTACATGTATATATTTTAATATATGTGTTTAAAGAGTGTTATTTCTGCTTGCGTTTATCCCTTATGGAACAATGATAAATCCAAAAGTTCTTTCTTAAGTACTTTTGCAGTTATACTTGTGAAGGTAATAGTTGTTGTTTGAGCTTGGTTTTTGTTTAATATAATAATTTGAAGAAAATGAAATTTTTTTCAAAATCATCTATTTTCTTAGTTTAACTGAAAATGAGGCCATTAGAATGAAGTGATAATCAGTACTAACCAATGATACACTAAGAACAGTGCTGGTTTTGCAAAAACTCTCATAACTTTGGGGTTAGGATTTTCTAATGAATTTTCCTGTATGTTTTAATAACATTTTGGTGTCCAGAGGAAATAGGACATGGGAAATTTTATTTGGTACCACTAGAGATGAGGGGGAAATTCCCAATTCCTTCCATTTCACTTTAGTAAAATTCTGTGCAAAAGATGATAGAATTAAACCAGAGACTAAATCTTTGCTGCTCATCCTAAGTATTTCAGGGCATGAGCTTTCCATTCATAGGTTCATCAGTTTTTTACCTGGAAGAGAAGGAGGAGCAGCGTTAGTGTTCCTAGTCCTATTTACATTCTAGATTTTTATGTCTTGCTTAAATTTCTTTGAAATAGAAGTCTTTTTTTCTCCATAGAGAGTACACTATGTACTTAAAATTTTGCCTTTATAGTCACTGTGCACAGTTGCAAATAGAAAGTGTAGAAAAGAGATGTCTTCTGGCTCTCATACACTTTGCAAAATTGTGTGCTGCTCTTAAGTTTTTTCAATTGTGGTATTGTGTAGGCTTTGATCAATCTGATGTTTTATTACTCAGGATGTGGACTAGGTTGGGCTGCTGTTAAAGAACCACTAGTCACTGGAGACTATCTAAAGAGGGCTGATCCTCAACAACATCCTTTATCACTTCTCAATGGGTTTGGGGGGTGGTGGCTATTTTCTCCTTGAATGCTCTTTTTTCCTGGTCTTCATGATTCTTGTGGAAATTCTTGCTTCTCAGCATGCTATGACCCTGTTTCCTTCACTGGACCTCAGTGGTGGAAATTTCCCCTGGTTCAGTCTTCTATACTTTTCTCTATGTATGTGTTCCTCAGAGTACTCCTCTTCTTCTGCTCATTTCTTTGGAGATGACTTAAATCTACAGTGCCTATCGTGACATCTTGCCTAATGTTATACTTTATTCCCAATTGCTACTGTCTTTGATCTAATAATTCTATTGATATAGCTTTAAGTTGTACAGAATGATAAAACTTGGGAATTAAAAGGATCTTCAGTCATCTTGTCCACATTGTCTTCCAACCTGACAATCTATTCCTATAGTGTTGCTGATTTTTACCCCCTTGAATATTTACTCTAATAGTAGTTCAGGCATGTAATTTAGAAGATACATCATTCTCTGGGCAGTAAATTCTGCATGTTAACTAGAATTTCACATCCTTGTTAAGTGTACTTTCTGTTCTGTAGTTTGGAATAACAGAATATTTATTCTGCCTTTTACATTAAAGATCATCAAATGTTTAAAGGTCTTTTTCATATCAGTGCCCTCACAGACACATGGAGAATGATGTTTGACCAAATATCCAGGCATCCCATTGCCCAGTCAAGTTGACATATTAAAATTAACCAGCACAAATTGCTTCTCGGCCTTTTGGCTAAGATCAAGTGTAAAATTAACCAGCACAGCCATATTTTAGTGTATTGTTATTCTTAAATTTGTCTTGTTCTCCTTTTAGTTTGGTCAGTTTTTGCTCTATATATTTCTAGGTTACATTATTAGATGTATGCAAATTTAGAGTTACATATTCCTGGAAGAATAATCTTCTATTATTATGGATTGTCCCTATTTATCTTCAGTAATTCTTACTCTATTAAAGTCCACTTTATCTGAGATTAATGTAGTGATACCAGATTTCCTCTGATTAATGTTTACATGTTATATATTTTTTCTTTTCACTTTCAGTGCTTTAATGTTCTTAAATTTAAGATGCAGTATATAGTGTTTTTAAAAAATAGTTTGACAGAGGTATCTTGGTGGCTCAGTTGGTTAAGCATCCAACTCTTTTTTTTTTTAATGTCTTATTTATTTTTGAGAGAGACAGAGACAGAGTGCGAGTGGGGGAGGGGCAGAGAGAGAGGCAGTCACAGAATCTGAAGCAAGCTCCAAGCTGTCAACACAGAGCCCAATGTGGGGCTCAGACTCATGAACCGCAAGATCATAACCTGAGCTGAAGTAGGACACTTAACCCACTGAGCCACCCAGGAGCCTCAGCATCCAACTGGTTTCTGGTTCAGGTCATGATCTCATGGTTTGTGAATTAGATAGAGCCCTGCACAGAGCTCAGTGTTGACAGCGTGGAGCCTGCTTGGGATTCTCTTTGCTTGTCCCCTGCTCGTTCTCATTCTCTTTCTCTCTCAAAAAAATAAACATTAAAAAAAAATAGTTTGACAAATTTTGACTTTTAAATTAAGTATTTAGTTCATTTGTGGTTAATATAATTACTGATATATTTGTTTAAATCAATTATCTTACTATTTGTTATTCTACATTTCTTTTCTCTTTTTTGTTGCCTGCCTTTGCATTTGCAATATTTCTATTATTCCATTTCCAAGCATCTATTAGCTTGTTACTTATCATTCCCGTAATATTCTTTTTGTGGTTATTCTTAAGATTGCAACATATCTATTTAATTAACTTATAGTACTTTTATCATTTTGTGAGCCATTTAAGAATTTAGAACATTTTACCTCTTTACCTACTTTTTGTGTTACTGATATCATGTATTTAATTCTTTGTATATTTTAAAATCAACAAGACAGCAGTAACAAATAACGTCTGTTGTTGTCAATATGGTCATTTTTTGCTTAGGTTTACCTACAATTTTTCAGTTTTTTTTCTTCATTTTCCTGTGTTTCTGTGATTCTGTCCAGAATAATTTTCCTTTTGCCTAAAGAATTCCTTTTGTTTATTTATTTTTTAAATGTGGAACTACTGGTAGCGAATTCAGTCACTTTTTATTAGGAAAAAAATCCTTATTTTGCATTTATATTTGGATGAATATTTCTACTGGGCATAGAACTCTAGGTTGGTAGTCTTTTCTTCTGGCACTTTAAAGGTATTGCTCCATTACATTCAAACCTCCACTCATTCTTTTAAAAAGTAAGCTGATATTCTTATGACTCTTTTGTTGGGATGATAGGTCTTTTCTTCTGGCTACTTCAAAAATTGTCTTTTTGTTTTTCAGTATTTTTATTATTCTGTGCCTAGGTATGGTTTGCTTCATATTTATCTAGTTTGGAATTCACAGAGATTCTCAGATTTTCAGCTTGATTTCTTTTGGAGTTTTGGAAAATTCTCATCTGAGTATCAAAAATTGTTATTACTCCCTATTCTCTCAGTTCTTGTTTGTGAAAGTCCAGTTATACATATGGTAGACCTTTTGCCAGATATCTTATGTGTTTATGCTTTTGCTGATATTTTCAACTTTTTTCTCCCTTCCATGCTTAGTTTTTATATTTTTAATGACTAGTTTACAATTATTCCTTGCTGCTGCTGTGTCTAATTTGCTGTTAAACTCAAACTGAATGCTTAATTTACATTGTTATATTTTTAAATTCTTGAGTTTTTGTTTCTTTTATTGTACCATTTGGTTTTCTAGGGAAATTATTCATTTTATCATCCACTTTAATGTACATGTTAACCACAATTATTTTAAAGTCGACCTCTGATAGTTCTAATATCTAGATCACCTGTCGGTTGGTTTCTATTTTCTACTTTTTTCTCTGTTTCCAATAGTTTGCTATTGTCCCCTGCCATGCTTCATAATTTATTATTGAAGTATAGGCCTTACATATGAAAAAACTATAGAGGATCTGGATAATGTTATCTTCCTCAAGGAGAATTTATTTTTCTTTTCACACACACTTAGAGAAGGAACAGATTATCTAGTCATGAACTGAAATACTTTGAGGCTGTCTTTCAGTATTTATAAGGTCTAGTCTATTTTTGTTCTTACTCCTAGAATGCAGTCCTTCAGAAGTCAACTGGAGACCTAGAGTGTTACCAAGGCTTCTCCTCCCAGCTAGATTCTGAGTTTTAATTATTGTCTTATCTCACCTCTGGGAAGCTGAGGAATTAGCAATCCCTTAAGGGGAAAGGTACAGAATATCAGGTTTACATCAATACATTGTTCTTTTCTGCTGGTTCTTGGCCCTTCAAGTTTTGTCTGATTTTGTTGTTCTATATTTTCCAACATTTTGTATATTTCATCAAGCTGTTATAGTTGTTCTTAACAGATGGGTTGATCCTGACACAAGTTACTCCATTATAGTGGGAAGCTGAAAAACACATTTTTAATAATGTCTTATAAGTTTACCAGAAGACTACATTAAATATTACTATTCTATAGTAGTTATATGCATATTTGAATATATCAGGAAGATCTATGAGTAAGGAATAAGCAAATGAATAGTGAGGTTGGATAAGAAAATAATGGTTAATGAATATGTTAATCAGTATCGTCTGTTAGAATAGGGTTAAGCTTTAGCCATGACATGTACACAAAAGTAACTCTACTGTGAACTACTTCATTACAGGAATAATGAAAATATAAATACTACTTAGAATCATATGCCATACATACTTAGTGGGTTTAGAACATATTTATAAATGCATTTGTTCCACTTCTCCATTTCTTTATTACTCAGCATTCCCAAGTGTGTAATATTCTAATTGTTATACTTTGGTTTTGTAAAAGAAAAATCCTTAATTTTATCCTTAGAATTATAATAATTTATTTTAAAGAATGCTTTTTTAGCCCTTCCATAGACCCATACCTTAGATATTTCTTTGGTTCAGTGTTTGAGTCAGTATTTGGCATATGGTAAGCCCTTAATGAATGGTAGCTGTCATAGTTATTATTTTGAGTAGTTTGTGTAAGTGCTATTCGAATTATAGTCTCCTGGTGGACCTCATTCTCATGTAATATTGTGTTTGCTATTAATTCAAACAGAATTTCCTAATTTAAAGGAAATTATAATTTTTATTTCTGGGCTTAACTTTGAAATCTGGACTCTTTTGATGGTGAAATAAAATCTTAAAGCTTATGAAGTAATTCCCAACATAGTGTTTTCTATAAAGAAAAGTACCCTTATTACCTGAAATTGTGTACTGTGAATTGTAAATTTATCTTCATATGAATAAGCTAATTAAAACATCATGTTTCAGGGCTTTTGGCTGAAATGATCTTGGTTGACTATGTTGGTGGTTGTTGTCTTATGATAATCAGAACATTGGTAGTTCTTTGACTTAGTTATCCGTCCATCTATCCAGCCATTTCACAAGTATTTACTGAACATCCATTATGTGCCAGACGTTATTTCAGAAGTTTCAGATACAGCTGTGAACAAAACAGGTTTTAAAAAGGAAAAAAACCTTCGGTCTATGTGGAGCTTACATTTCTGTGGGGGGAGAGGAAGAAAGCTGGTCAGCAAAATCAGTGACAAAGTAAATTATCTTGTACATTTGAGGGGCTTCAATTTTATGAGACTGACATGCTGCCTCTTGCACTAAGGAGGCAGGTAGGGGGATGCAGTTTTAAAAGGGGTAATCAGGGAAGGCTGAATTGAGGAAGACCTATTTGAGCAAAGATTTGAAGGAAGTGAGAGAGGAGCCATGTAGATATCTGGAAGAAGCATTCTAGGTAGCAGGAATAGCAAGTGCAAAGGCTTTGAGATGGGTATGTTCCTAGTTGTGTTCAAGGAATAACAAAGACCACTGTGGCTGGAGTTGAATGAACAATGGGGAGGGTTGTCAGGGCTAGACCCAGGTTTTTTGTTTTTTTGTTTTGTTTTTTTAGGCCTAAATGAACACAAAATACAAAATTAGGTATAATAGAGAATATTTATTTACAGTAACAAAATAAATCCCTATAAATTACAATTTTCAATTTTGAAAATTTGAAAATCCCACGCATACCACAAAATCCAGAAAAATAACCTAATGTCTTCATTAATTCACTGTCCAACGCAACTTTATAGTACTTTTTTCCTATATTTTTGTCCCCCTATTTTTGATTGCCTCTTATAGGACCATTATTGATTACATAATTTTCTATAGAAACATTAGAAAGATAATTCAGTTTTTCCTCTAGCTAAAGTTATGATGGTTTAGAATAGCTTTTCAGCTTGATGGCTTCATATATGAGCTGCTACAAATGTACTTGCCATGTGTAGTCCTGCTACATATGGGCTTGTGTTCTATAAGCACAGAAATTGTAATAAATTTTAATTTATTTTATTCCATCCCATAGAAAAAAATACATGGTATGCTTATTATATATGGTGTCAAAAATACTAGATACTTGAAAATTCCTAATACTACTACTAGGAGATAAATTCTCTTTTGATTAGGAGTTGATGAAAATGAAATCTTTCACATACAATTTTATACGTGTGATAGCTGGAAGAATTCTGCACAGGCTGACTTCTGGGTCTGTATTGCAAACCTGTCTCCTCCATGATCCACATAATTCTGCTGCTAGGTACTGTAGGACACGGTCATATTGCTGTGTGACCTTGGGCCCTGCATCTTCATGTTAGACACTGGGTGAGTCCCCACGGAAGCAGGAGTATTCCTGAGCACCATTCCTACCCTGGGGGACCACCACTGACTTAACTCTGTACAGAATTGACGGTGAATCACATCAATATGCTCCAGTAAACACAAACTCAATGCATTTCCAACTTGACAGCCTCTTATCTGGATCCTACTGCCATCTGACAGAAGGCAAAGTATGATGGGAGAAATTAGACTGGAAGAGACAATGATCTTAGCCTTTGTAGCTAAAATATTTTATTTTTGCAAATCAAAATAAAAAAACTGCACCTTTATTTTTATTTATTTTTTAATTTAAAAATTACTTTTGGGGTGCCTGGGTGGCTCAGTGGATTGAGTGTCCAACTTTGGCTCAGGTCATGATCTCATGGCTTGTGAGTTCGAGCCCCGTGTCGGGCTCTGTGCTGACAGCTCAGAGCCTGAAGCCTGCTTCAGATTCTGTGTCTCCCTCTCTCTCTGCCCCTCCCCTGCTCATGCTCTGTCTCTCTCTCTCTCGCAAAAATAAACAAACATTCAAAAAAAATTAAAAATTAATTTTATTCCAGTTTTATTAGGAAATAATTGACTTACACCACTGTGTAAGTTTAAGACATACAGCATGATGGTTTGAGTTACATGTATTGTGAAAGGATTACCACAGTAGGCTTGGCTAACATCCATCTTGTCATGTAGAGACAATAAAAAGAAAGAAGAAAAGAATAAAGGGAGAAAATTTTTCTTGTGATAAGAACTCTCAGGATCTACTCTCTTAACAGCTTTACTGTATATCATCCAGCAGTGTTAGTTACAGTCATCATGTTGTACATTACATCCCTAGTACTTACTTATAACCAAAAGTGCCTCCCCACCACCCTGCCCCACCCTATAACCACAAATATTCTGATGTTTTTCTATGAGTTTGTTTAGGTTCCACATCTAAATGAGATCATACAGTATTTGTCTTTCTCAGTCTGAGTTATTTCACTCAGCATAATGCCTTCAAGGCCCATCCACACTGTGGGAAATGGTAAGATTTTCTGAGCAAACACGTTTCTAGAATTACTCCCAGGGTCTGAGAATGGAAAGTGCAGGTGAGGTGAGCTGTAGCTCAAGCTTCTTTAGTTTCATGGTTAGTGGGCTTCTGGTGGTGGTAACGGGATGGTCATGTGAAGACCAAGCAGGGCTCTGAAGGCCATTGTAAGAACTTAACTTTTCTCTTGCATTGGATGTTGGACGTTTTGAGCAGAAGAAGATGATTCTTGTGCCAGGCATATTAATGCTGCCAAAGATGTCCATGTCTTAATCCTTGGAACCTGTGAATAGGTTACCTTACATGGTAAAAGAAACTTTGGAGATGTGATTAAGGATCTTGAGATGGGATGATTGTCTTGGTTTATACCCACTGTAGGCCCACTGTTATCACAAGGGTCCTTGTAAGAGGGAGGCAGGAGAGTCAGAGAAAGAGATGTGACAGTGGAAGTTACAGGTCAGAGTGACGTGGCCCTGAGCCAAGAAATGTGAGCAGCTTCTAGAAGCTGTAAAAGGCAAGGAGCAGCTTCTCCCCAGAGCTTTTAGAAGGAGCTCAGTCCTTATGAAACATCTTGATTTTAGCCCTGTAAGCTCCATCTTCAGACTTCTGGCCTACAGAATAATGAGCTAATAAGCTAACGTGTTGTTTTAAGCAACTGAGTTTGTGGTGATTACTTAGAACAACAATAAGAAAGTAATACAATTATAAAAGGATTTCTGTAGTTGCTCTATTGAAAATAGATTACAGGGGCAGGGGTAGAAGTAGGGAGGGCCTAGGGGAGGCTATTACAGGAGTAGAAGAAGAGAGGAGGAGTGACTTGGACCAGAGTGTGGATGGGGGCAGGGTGGAGGGGGGGATTGGGGAGGAGTGTGAGAAGCGGGCAGATTTCTTTTTTGCCCAAAGTTCTGGTCCCATTGTATCTCTTTTATAATATGTGTATCTGAATGCTTCACTCATAGGTAAATAAAGCAAAGTTCCTAATTTTTCTTTTGGCCTTGTCACATGTGGTCCATTATTCTGTTAGAAGGGACAGTGAGCAGGAACTGGGGATGTCCTCTCGAAAAGTCCATATTTTATCTTAGGTGGCAGACTGCCTCTACCAAATTTCTTCTCTTTCCAGTAAATGAGTACAGCTCAGTTTGGATAAGGTGCTTGGCTAAACAACCTGCCATACTCCACAGTGTGTATCTAGTCGCATAAGTTCTCTTCAGACCTGCTTGGGACAGGTGGTGATGCCTTTTCACTATGCATCTGGCCTTGACTTTCTTTTTTTTCTGGTTTCCATGGTTCCTTGGGCCTCTCCTGTGCTTCCTTGCTGTGTGGGTATTCATGGGCATGTTCACCCTTTGAAGGCTGTTGCTGTCTTACTTGCTTTTCCTTCACTGTATACAGTAGAACCTTGCTCAAAGGACCTCAATAAATATTTCTGGAAGAAATCACTGTTTTGGCTCCAGCAGATTTTAATTGCCACATGGATTCAGGGATCTGAGGCACAGAAACCAGTAAGTACTAAAGAAGTCCAATTTATAGGCCCTATGCATCTGAAAGTAACAAACATAAGCCTTGCAAAACATGGCTTCCTGTTTAACCCCTGAGATACCAAACAAATAAGAGACATCTTTACATTTTCTTCTTGTGTATCTTTCTTTTCTACCTGGGGTTCTTTCCTCTCACTTGGTGACAGGTGGCTTGCTTTCCTTGGATGGCCAGAATGTGTCTCACAGGGGAAAACTAAATGTCCTTCAGCTTCATTTAGGCTCCTCTGATTCTTGGGGTAGATCCTGATTTTTTTGTGTGTGTGTGTGTAAGGGGATGCTGTAGGAAGATACAGCTCTTTTTCATCTTTATAGAAAACATTTTGACCATGGCCCAGTCCATAAAAATGCATTTGTTTCATTTGCTATACATAATAAAATTGTAAAAGAGTGGAAATAAAAACTAACAGTTTAGCACTGGGCCCATATGGGACAGGTTGCACAGAAAGCAGTAAGTTTCAAACAACAGTTTGGGAGCATATTCTCAGCAAGGGCTGCCCAAAGGCTCCAAGGAGAAGGCAGGTAGGTTCTTGAGGTTGGCCTCCACCAGGAAGCAGAGAGAAGCCTAGAAGCAGTAGAATGGAGGAGGTCACAGGGCTGCAAGGTTAATTGGGAGGGAGTGTGTGTTTGAGTATACTCTGCAGCAAGGCATTCACTGAGAGAGTTCTCATCTTCCTCTCCTTGACCTCTGGGTGTAGTCACATGGCCATTTGTGGTTTCCCAGCCAGCTCTGAACAGTATCATCTGCCATCTTCTTATACTCAGAATCTCTTCCAAACAGCTTTGACAAGAAAGGCAGCTCAGTGTTTGAATACTGACTGTACTGCATACTCTTGCTGGGCCTTTGTTTACCTCACTTGTAAAGTGGAATTAATAATAGCATGTACCTAGTAACATTGTTTTGAAGAATAATGAAATAATGCATGCAAAATAGTTCATAAAGTATCTAGCTTTTACCAGTGCTCAATATGTTAGCTGTTATGTTGTAATAATTGTTAAATCTCCAGTTGTGAATCTGTACTTAGAGAAAGCAATGTACCATGGGCTCACATGAAGATGTGTCAATTTTTACTTGTAACTTGTGTAATACAATTCATGTAATGGTGGAAGAAGAATGAATTGGTTAAATTTTTTTATATTTTTTTGTGAAGCTATAAGTAAGCCATGGGAGGAATAGAGCTTCCAATAAATCAAATTTTCCAAATATCTGGACCTGATGAGCAAGTTGGCTCAGCCAAGAGGAAAACAAACCCAAGGCCTTTTAGTATTTGTTTGAATCCCCTAACTCTGTTTCCAAGCTCTTTTGTGAGGACAAGAATAAAAAAAAAAAAATTGTGGGAAGATTTTTCTTTTTTTGCCTCAATTCTCTTAAGTTTGCTGTTCAAATGTCAGTAAGTCCCAGCAGCCGCAGGTCACCACTGGGTTTCAATAGGAAACCCCAATTTAGGGCACATATTTTTCAATTGTATCAGAATGTGCTTTTGGAGTCAAATCAGGAAATCTTGGAGGGTGGGGAACTCTTTTCTTTAATGCTCTCCCCACTTATTGTTCTTTCCTCATGTCTTTAATGAATTGCTTTGGCTCCCAACCACACAAACCAGATTGTGAAGAATGAAAGAAAATTCAGAAAGGAAAAGCTTAAGTTATTGATTTAGCTTGAGGGCATTTTTCTGAGACTTCTGGCCCAACCCAAAAAACCAACAACAACCCCAAGCCCCAAGCGACACTCAATGTTTGGAGACATTCTTCAGCTTTTGGATTGGGACCAACCTTGTTGAGGAAGTATCAGTTCCTGTCATCAGGGTTTTGTACAGAGACCCCAATTTTTTTGTGGTGCTTCATCATTTCATATTTTTGGGGATCTAAAGCCAATTGCCTGAAGATTGTGTCCCAAACCACATTTGGTGAAGGACAAAATGCTCTGGAGTTAATTGAAGAAAGACCATTGTGTTCACTAATTAGGAATTTGTAGTTGCTGTGATCGCTTATGGGTCAAATGGAAGCATTCTAATTCTTCCCCCTTACTCTTGGTCTTTTAACAGAGCTACTGCTTTCACTAACTAGTCTTAAATACTAATATATTAGGCATTGTTCATAGACAAACTAAGGGGGAGAAAAAGGCTTAAATGAATGTCTTCTCCTGCCTGCTAGAAGTGGAAGTTGAATCTCTCTGTTTTTTTTTTTTTGTGTGTGTTTTTTTTTAATGTTTATTTATTTTTGAAGGAGAGAGAGAGCGTGAGTGGGGAAGGGCAGAGAGAGGGAGACACAGAATCTGAAGCAGGCTTCAGGCTCTGAGCTGTCAGCACAGTCTGATGTGGGGCTCGAACCCACAAGCTGTGAGATCATGACCTGAGCCAAAGTCAGACGCTTAACTGACTGAGCCACCCAGGCACCCCAGAAGTTGAATCCTTTATAACTTAATAGAATATGAGGGAAAAGAGCCTAGATTAGGAGTTAGGTGTTGCCTCCAACAACCTGGGGAAGAATCAAGAGGCATTTGCCTGTTTTCATTAAGAATATCTGGATGTTACTTCAGATCCTCTTAAGAAATAATAATGTAAGCAACTTTAAGACTGACTAGCCAAGCTTGGATGATTTCTTTTTCTCACCTATTCGCTTTTTTTTTTTTTTTTTTTTTTAGAAAGAAAGCAACACAAAGTGGCATTATTTTTCTGAGGAACCACAGATAAGGAGAAGTCATGACTTAAAACATGCTCACACACACAGTTGGTAGAAGATCTCAGGCCTCTGGCTTAAAGATCCAAGGCACTGTTAGGAAACTCATTTTTATGCGTCCCCACAGTCTTGGTGACAAAGAACAATTTCCAGCAGGGTTAAAAATTTCCAGCAGGGTTGTGTTATGTCCTTCTCATCTCTTAAGCTTGTGTTTTAGTGATCAGATAACTGGTGCATCTTTTCCTTCCAAATGGAAAGACAAGCCTATGCACATACATAAGTGGGTATAGTTTTACTATCTGAAACCTATAATCTGCCCAATCAGATAATTATTTCAGGGAGGCATGGGGTAGACTGCAGGGCAATTATTTTGAAATTGAGGTAATTGGTAAAATATTTTTGGTAAATGTTTCCTAACATTTAACTGATTTATAAATGACCACTTCACAAAGTAAATGCTGTATCCTTATTTAGTTCTCTTGGATAAGGTAACGGGAAGCAATGGCTCAAAGATAAGGATTCTATGACTACTTCATTGATTCTTTATTTGAATGAGACAGGCATCAGATTATACTGGCCTTTATGAGTTTTGGAGAGTGAAGGCTATTTCCTTTATCTTATATGAAGTAGGACTTCACAGGTTTAATTACCTTTTTTTTTCTATACCTATGTTTCTGTATTCTGAAGCAGATTCAAAACAGGTGTCTAAGATAATTCTGCCTCTGCTAATGGCTTTTCTTTTTGCTTGCTGAAATGATGAAGGATAGCTTCCTATCTAGGCAAACGTCTTTGTTAGGCTCCTCAGCTGTCACAAAAGGATGCTACACTTTTACCAGCTTGATTTTGGGTCTTAAGAATCTGTACTCAGCTAGTAACAGCACAGTAGTTCTTCAGGTATTTTTCAAGAATTTCAGTCTGAAACGCATAGTCATTTAGCATGTAGCTAAGTGCAGTGGAGAGAAATATGTTTAGGATGATTTCTGGAGGGACATGTAGTTTATCTATTCATATAAATATCCTAAAATACATTCCTGAATTTGATCAGCTCAGTAGACACTGAGTACAGAGACCCTAGTATTTGGCCCTCTGAATTGTGTTTGGAAGGACATGCCTGCAATTGTTACAAAATACAGCTCTAAAAAACTCATTTTATGTTCTTTGTATCAAACAATGACTTCTTTATGAGGATTTGTTAGAGATATTATTGTTTGAGCCAAGAACTAATATATAATTGTACTTTTCCTGAATAACTGGTTTATTTTTACCATATAGGCAGTGAAATAAATGGAAATAGACCAGCTTTTCCTTTTTCTGTGAATTTGTGGCCCACTTAGGACAGGTATGTGGGTGATCATGTCAGTTTTATTTTCCTTCTTCACTATAGTTGATTATCATCCTTGCTTCTATATCTTCTCTCACTTGGCTTTATTTTTAATACTTAAACTATTTTCCTTTTGTACATTCTTGAGTTATTTTGGAGATGTATTTGTACATAAACACTTGTATGTCAGAAAGTGTTCTTATTGCCCCTTCACACTTGATTATTTGGCTGGGTGTAGAATTCTAAGCTCAAACATATTTTTCCTTAAAGCTAGAAGGCATCACTCTAATGTCTTCTATCCTTGTTATTGATGAGAAATTTCATGTTAGTCTGATTCTTGTGTCTATAAGGGCTAGCCATTTTTTTTCCTCTTCTGAAATTTTAAAATATTTTCTATTTGTCTTTGGAGCTCAAAATTTTTTGCATATCTGTCCCTCCATTTTCATTCATCCTCTTTGAAGAGTTATATCTTAGACTGGTGCAGGGAAATTTTCTTCTGCTTAGTTGATTATTTCTACTTATCCATTGTTTATGTTCTCTTCTCCTAAGTGTTCTTTGCACATCTTCCTCCTCTTTGTCATTTTACTATATATTTGAAGAGTTTTCTTCAGTTTATTTTTCATTCTGTCTATCCTACTATACAGTTTCCCATTAAATAATTTTTAATTTCCAGGAACTCTTTCTTATTTTCTGCTATCTTTATTCCTATCAGCTTGTTTTTGCTTCATGGGTGCTATGTCTTCTTGAATATTTTCAAGCTACTAATTAGCATAAAAAACATTTTCCCCACCTGTTTTTAGCATTATCTCTTCCTCTTGCGTCCTTCCCTTTTGTGCTATTGATTTTTTCTCAGATGTCTGGTGACTTACGGTTGCTGGTTTGTGTTTACAAATGAAGGACTAACTAGATACATGAGGGCAGTTGTAAAACCCTTTCCCCCTGCCAGCCCTCTTCTCTAAATTGGAGGGTTGGTGATGTAGCCAGCTCCCAGGGAGGTTTTTCTGCATGTGTCAGTTTGTTCTGGCTACGATAGTAGAATGCCATAGACTGGGTTGTTTACAAACAACAGAAATTTATCGTGGTCTGGAGGCTTGGGAAGTCCAAGATCAAGGTGCCCGTGGTTTTGGTGTCTGGTGAGAGCCTGCTTCCTGGTTCACAGATGGCTGTGTTCTTGCCATGTCCTCATAGGATGCAAGGGGCAAGGGACTCTCTGGGGCCTTGTTTATAAGATCACTAATCCCATTCATGAGGGCTCTACCCTCATAATCTAACCACCTCCCAAAGACCCTCAAATACCATCACATTAGGAATGTTTCAACATGTGAATTTTCTGGGGTCACAGGCATTCAGTCCATAGTCTGGCAAATCCCACAGCTGCCTTTGTAAGGCAGGGTTTACTAGGACCTGAGTCTCCTGTAGCTGATGTGGAGGTTCAGAGCTGCTTCTCTTAGGTCTGAACACCCACTCTTGGTTTCCTTCCCAGGCATGTTGCCTACTCTCGTTAGTGGGCAAAGTTGGAGGGTGTGAGTGAGGGGCCCACCTAGCTCAATTTTTCTTTAATGTTCTGGTGATGCTCAAAAACTAGACTGAACAGATAATTTATCTTCCAAACCAGGACACTTTTGAGAGTGAACGGTGATCCTATTAGTTACTTTGCCAAGACAATGGGCATAAACTGGGACTGTCACCCTATGTATAACACATTTTTGACCTTTGTGTTTATTGACTGAATTTGGAACTTCTTTGGGGCTTCACTGGGAATATTTAAAATTTTGAACCCCTTCTAGCCTCCACTTGTTTTCTAAAACTGTTACATTTTTATTCTTCAAAAAAGAAAAAAAAAGAAAAAAAAGACCTATTGCTGCTATTTCAGTGAGGCCTGAGTGGGAAGAGTGATAGAAGGACATATTTAGTTGGCTATCTTTACCTGGAAGCTCTTTGAACTGCAGTTTAACATATGCTGGCTCATTATATTTTATACATCCTTCTGTATCACTTTACACCTTTTTGGAACCACAA
Organism: Panthera onca; assembly: GCF_046562875.1. NCBI lineage: Eukaryota > Metazoa > Chordata > Mammalia > Carnivora > Felidae > Panthera > Panthera onca. Next base: position 53,777,080 of record NC_138344.1, read on the forward strand.
AATTTCAGTGATAATGGTTATGTAGCAGTGAGCTTATCCTAGTAAATCATTCATCTCCTAGTGGGTACTTTTCTTTTAGTATTCTCACAGCTGGAAGGTTCCTGAAATGCCTATGGAATATTGGGCATTAAGTCATTGAACCTCTGAACAATGATTGGGAGTTGTTTATTGAGGATTAATTTTCAGCTTCCTCTTCTTACATGATGTGACATATTGCCAAGAGAGGTTTACATCCCCTCACCCACGGTCATAGCACATGAAAGAATGTCAGTTCTTGGCCTAGCAGAGTTAGGTTAAAGGCACAAAGCTATAGGGATGTAGAACCAAAGCTGGGATTTTGTAGAGCTTAGTGAAGGGATGGAAAATAGGATGCCAGAGTTTATTCATAAAGACTCGGTTCAGAAAGATAGTACTTAGTAGAAGTACAGAAGCAAAGATAAAGATTTAATAATAATGATTTAGAAGCCAAAAGAAGACTTCCTGGCTCTAACAAAATCTCACGGGACAAGAGCAAGAGCAAGTCCAAGTTCTCGTGGACACGGAGAAGAACATTCAAACTTTCCTAGCGCAGAAATTACTCTTCTGGCCCCTTGGGTAAAGGGCTATTCTCAGTCCTTGGGGAGGGTGGTTACAGGGAGACACTGAACAGGAGCCAAGATTCTGGTGTTTGGAGTGACTAAAATCAGGTGCATAACTATAGAATTCTATCCCTGGATGTGCTCCTTATAGTGTGAAATTTAAAAATGATGACCATCTGAATGTGTGTGAGGTCAACTAAAGGCAATTAATGTACAAATTAGCATATCTAATTTTTGACTTACAGCTAAAGTTAATATTTAACTTACAAGCAGGATGCCAGGTGGGCCAGGTTAACTTTCATCCTCCTAATAACATCCAGTGTTTTCCTGTCAGCCGTTTTACCATGCCTGGGTGAAGGTAGGGATGTTTAAACAAATCATCCAGCTTTTTAAGCTTTAAGTCCCCTCACCTTCCAAAATACCATTTTGGGCTTTGATATTTTTGCTCTTTGTTAGGGAAGCAATAAGAAGGATAGGATGATGCTTTGATAGCCAGGGTTTGAAATGTTTCCTGCAGGGGATGATTGGTTAAGAGGTTGCCTCCTGGTGAATTCAGGATTTCAGAGTTACATATGTTAGGGACAAGCCCACTCAGGTGTCATCAGCTGTGGACATCAGTCCAATATTGTTATTGTTATTATCAAAAACTAGGTGAGCTAGCCTTGAAAACAGGAATAGTCACAGGGAACTGACTTAATTACATAGGTAAGAAGAAAGCCATGTAGGTGGATGTCAAACAGACCTTTCACAAAAGGTAGAGAATCAACCATAACCAAAGACAGGGTGTCATTTGTCAGAAGCAGTCTTCAGATATAAACATAGCATCATATTTTGAGACTTGAGCCAATGGGGCTGTAGAGACAGATTCCTCTTGGACTTTGGGGAAAAAGTTGTCAGTTCTTACAAATCGTGGTACCTGGCCTAGGGAGGGTAGTGGTGATAAAATAGGTTCCTTTCTTCCTCCCCACTTCTCTTCATTTCCCTCATCTTTGTCACCTTAATTCTACTTTCAGCTCTTCCTCTCTTTGCTTTCCCCTTGCTCTTCCTTCCCCCATCACTAATAGATGCCTCTAAGTTACTTTCCACCCTCCAGTCTCCTTTATCTCTGTGGTTAAGTACCTTCTCCAAACTCAGACTCTTATTACTATCCCTGTAGTTTTTACCACCTGTCACTTACCCAGGTGGAGAGCTGTGGGATTAAGGGGGTCCCAGGTGAAATGGTGAAGTTACTTATCTTGAATGTTCTGCATTGACATCTGGTGTTCATTTTGCTGGTCTCCATTCCATAGCTTTCATTAGTCCATCATCACCCTTTTGTCAACTCTGAATTTAGTTAAATGGAGCAAGAACTTGCTACTTTTACTACAAAAACATGCTCTACTGGTGTTTCGGGTGCACTGTTTTTCCTTTGCCAGTGCAAATTTTAATTTCTGCACCATCATAATCTTTGAGTTTGTTGTTTTATTTTATTTTATTTTTTTATTTGTACTGGTGTTTGCATTTTTTTTTCCCAGAAGATATTTTGGCTACTTCCAGCAAAGGGCAAGTCTCAGTCTCCTGATGATGTGCAGTTCCTCTGAATATGCCTGGGTGGTTCAGTCAGTTAAGCACCCAACTCTCATGGTTCGTGGGTCTGAGCCCTGCGTTGGGTTCTGGGCTCACAACATGGAGCCTGTTTGGGATTCTCTGTCTCTCTCCCCTGATCATGCACTCTCTTTCTCTCAAAAAAAAAAAAAAATCATTTTTGCTCAGTGACCAGAAGGTCAGTGACCTCCATGGCCACTTCAGTATGGTTTTGTTTGGCTCTACAGTATTTTGTGACTTGGTAGCAAAAAAAAAAAGAAAAAAAAATCTCAGTGTGGCATTTGACTTTCAACAGCATTCTCCTTTAGGAACTACTCGGAGTTAAGAGAAAGGGTCTTTGTGGAGCTAAAGGGATGTAGAAATTGGAGACACATAATGTTTTGTTTTATGGCTGGCATCAGAATTACAATGAGACAAATTTCAGCTTTCCATTTTGGGACTTTCCAACACATGTTCCAACATTTAGGCTGGAAAAAACCAATGCCCTTCAAATTTCAAAGGAAAGAATTCTTGCAACCTTGACTACAATCAAAGTAACCTAAGTGATGTTAGTTTAATGAATTATATGTTTCTTTGGGTCAAAAATTTAATTTCATACCTGATTTCTCCTTCTCTTTAGAAGTAGAACGGATAGTGAAAGCCAATGACCGTGAACATAATGAAAAGTTCCAGTACGCAGTGAGTAAAACATACATGGCACATGCATGCTGGGATGAGTTTTACCTTAAGAAGAGTTGGATTTATGCCTTCTCGAACTTTACAACTTCACCAAAAACTTTCTTTGTTTTGGCCCATTTTAGTTTCAAGGTGCTATATGTTTCCATGAATACAGGTTTTAGTAATGTTTATACACTTATTTTTGTCATGCCATAAGAGTGGTTGGTATGTTCTTTGGTATAGGAAGAAGACAAAATTTCTTTCTCACGAATTGATAGTTAATTTTGGTGTCTATTTGGCCACAAGAATACATAGGGCCACTAGAATAAATAGGCCTCTGTGGTAATAGTGATAGAAGTGATGGTATTGGCTGATGGGTGATGAATGGCTTTTGGGGGATTTTCTCTAGCTCAGGCTCAGTGTGGGAAAGTATGTGTAGGACAAAGTTCTGAAGTCTGGAATGATTGTGTTTATCAAATGAGAAGTGGAAATGATTAGTTAAAATGTGCAGGCTTTAAGCTTGTACTGAACTACTTGAAAAAAATGTTTTTCAAGAGGATTTTTTTCACTTACGTTAGAAATATTTATCGTCTGTTAAGTCACTAACACTGCTCTAGGAACTTTGGATACATTGATGAACAACTTCATGCATTACAAGATAGGACCTCATAAAGATCTTCTCATCTATCTATGATTCAACCTAAGTTGTTACATGGAGTCTTTTATAAGCTCTAAGAAAGATAATTGGTAGAAGTGATTTTGTAGGTGACATTTGGCCTATAAGATTGAGTGCAGCAACACCTTTCATGAAGGAAGGTCTCAATTCAAAGAGGGTTTTGATAACTATGAAGGCAGGGCAATATTTGGCATTGCTTATTTAGGCACTAGCCAGAAGACAGAGTTTTGCACAATGGATAATTTTTAGCATTTTGTTCTTATTGGTAGGTTTTTCCCATATATGGAGATGGATGCGTTGGGCTAAGCTTGGTACTATTAAATATTCAACAAAGGTAGCTAACAACTGCACTTTTCTCATGCTGTACGAATCGTGTAATTATATTTTGTTGTCCAGTGGCAGTTGTTCTACACGGAATCAGTACACTGGCTCTATGACAGAGTTCTCATTGTAAAATAATATATTTGCACCCTGATTTTATTCATCAGTCTTGTAAGTTTGGTTAACATAAGTCTGCCTTTGAGAGAAGGAATCCTTCTCAGGAGGCTGATGAACATGTTGCTTAGCCTGAGAGAATGAGGCTTTAATTCCTATTGGTGATTTAAAAAAATTTTTTTAATGTTTATTTATTTATTTATTATTATTATTTTTTAATACGAAATTTATTGTCAAATTGGTTTCCATACAACACCCAGTGCTCATCCCAACAGGTGCCCTCCTCACTGCCCATCATCCACTTTCCCTCCTATTGGTGATTTATGTCACTCTCTCTGGCTTCTTGACGTCTAGTTATTTGGCACCTCTGGTCATCACCAAACTTGGCTCCATACCTTTACATCCAGTCTATAGCTAGTCCTTTAACTGTAGAGGATGACTCCTGAAAGCCTTAACCATCAAACCTCAAATCAGAAGAGTAGACATGTGTATATTTTAAGACCTTGTGGACACACCTGGGTGGCTCAGTTGGTTAAGCTCTGACTTTGGCTCAGGTCATGGTCTTGTGGTTCATGAGTTTGAGCCCCATGTCGGGCTCTGTGCTGATAGCTCAGAGCTTGGAGCTGGCTTCAGATTCTCTGTCTCTCTCTCTCTACCCCTCTTCTGCTTGTGCTCTCTATCTCTCTCTCTGTCTCTGTCTCAAAAATAAATAAAAAAATTAAAAAAAAACCCTTGGGGAAAACAGTAATAAGTAATCCACTGTGAAGTAATTATGCATTTCAGTATTTACTTGTTTTCCAGTGTGTAGCAAGTATTTTCATTCTGTGAGTAGTAACTCTATTAGGAAAGCCATATTTTATTTGCCTTTTGTGAGATGATAGTTTTTTCTACTTACAGCTATTTTTACTTAATTTATGAAATATTTCAAACTTATGGAACAGTATAGGAAACAATGACACCTGTGTGCCCACTAGCCAGATTAAATAGATGTTAACAATTTTTGCCATGATTGTTTCAGATCTTTTAAGAGTAATATCACACTAATGACACAGAGATGGTTTTCTCTTGAGCTTGCATGCTAATGAACAAAAGCACTTAGATGTGTGGCTACAGCTCTGTGTTCTCTTGGGCTTCCTAACAACAACAAAACAGTAGAACAATATTCTATGACTGTAGCGTATCAAATAAGGCAGCTCAGTCTCTGAGTTAAAACCTTCCAAGGAAAGAACAAAACTCATTAGGAGCTGGAGAAACCAAGAAGGACAAGAGTTGAGAGAGGGAAGCTGCAGAGGAGAGATGAGCACAGGTATCCCTAGTCTATCAATCACTACTGTGGCTCAGAGAGGATGAGCCAGGCCCACCTAAAATGGGCGTGGGTCCCCACTGTACACAGCTTGATTTGGGAACTCCGAACAGGATGGCTGACCATACAGTGAACTGTGGGACCATTCTCAGCCCATCTATTCAGGTACAAATTGGGGATGATACAAGTACTTATTTCAGTTAATGTAAGGATTGAAGTAGAGTAACACACAATGACCCTATGAGCTAGTCTGTGTAGAGATGGGATCTGAATCTGATTCAGCCTGATATTCAGATTCACACAGATTCAGCCTGATATTAAGGCTTTTAAACTACTTATTATATGGAATATGTTTGTAAGAACGATGAAAGCCTGGGACTTTTTGCTCAACCTCGCTTTGAAGGATATTGCCCCAAATGGAAAAGGATTTGAAGAGACCTCTGTAGATCTTAGGGAGGAGAATGCTTATAATTGGAAAAGCAGTATTCCCACTTAAAGGCTGAAAAGGAGATGGGAATAAACTGAAACTATTTCTGAAAAAGAAAAAGGGAGAACTGGTGAAGTCCCACCCAAATGTAGTGTAAAGAGTGTTTTTAGGATAAGATAGGCCATGGTTTGAATGCTTTCTCTCATTTGCTAACTTGTGATCTCAATTGGTTTATTTCTCTGAACATCAGTTATTTCATATGTGAAATAAGGAATTTTCCTCATAAGACTATTGTTTTTAATTAGAGTGCAAGCAGGGGAGAGGGGCAGAAGGAGGAGAGAGAAAGAAAGAGAGAATCTTAAACAGGTACCATGCTCAGTGTGGAGCCAGATATAGGGCTCCATCCCATGACCCTGGGATCATGACCTGAGCTGAAATCAAGACTAGGATGCTCAATCCACTGAGCCACCCAGGTGCCCCTCATAGGATTATTTATTAAAGATTTAATGAGATAATTTATATAAAATATTTGACAATAGTAAGACTAGCATACATGTATACATACATACATATCTCATAGTTGCCATGTACCAGGACCTGCACTAAATATTTTATATGGACTTTGTCTCAAATCTAACTTGGTGGTGGGCAAGTATTCACAATAAATTACAGATTTCCTATAAGCATTAAATAAAGTAAGATATTGATAATAACAATGCTAGGAAGATACTGAAAAATGGGCTAAAGTCGTAAAACTTTGGTAGCAAGTATCACCCCCCAAATTAGCAAATCTGTGATACTAAAGGTATAGAAGTTGCTGCTGATGCAGTAGTAGAGAAACAAATGTAGCGACAGCAAGAAGACTACAGTATAAAGATTGCGGTGGTAGAGACCCCCACCCTGTCCCACCAAATAAGCTCTGTGTAAATGATAATAATTCAATGAGATATTTATTGATTACCTACTCTGTGCAAAGCATTTGGCGACTTAAGGAAATTTTCCTGACACTCTCAGCGTGGATATTAACAGGTAGATACATGACCAACTGTGATAGTAATAGCAATAGAGATAGTGACAATAGTAATAGCTCACACACACATAGTGCTTACCATGTGAAAAGTGTGGCTCTAAGCACTCTACTATACTAAACTTACTGAACTTAGCCACAGTTCAATGAATAAGAGCATATTTATTATCTTTTATCACCTCACTTTTGTGTGTAAAAACATTGAGGCATGGAGATCTCACTCAAGTGACTTGCTCAAGGTTGCACAGCTAGGTAGTGGCTCCCATTCTTATAGCTTGGTGTCCAGGGGCTTTGTACATTGCTGATCATCCACAAAACCCAGCCAGATGAAGTGAATCTCCATTTCCAGAACTAATAGGTGGCACAGCTGGAATTCTAATTCAGATTGGCCAGATTCCAAAGCCTATTTTTCTCATGATACCATAGTGCTCTTCTGACCAACCTGAAAAACAAACAGCACCAACAAAAGGACAAAATCTTCCAAATCCTCTCTCCTTCCCTCATATACCTATTTGTAAAATATTTATACTCTGGGGACAAAGACAGATAAAGGAGATACAAAATTTTACAAATGTGAGTCTAAGAATGACCTTAAATCTTACTCTTAGCATTTGTAAATGAGCACTTGGGAGAAAAATTTACACAAAGCTCAGATAAATGGTGTGATTTCCATAAGCACTAAGCCTGGCTGAGCAAATGTTTCTCTTTGAAGGCTGAAGGAAGATATTTCAATACCTAGAGAACCTTAATTTGTCAACAAAGCCTAAAGCTTCAAAGCACATTATAGGACATAACACAGGCTTAAAAAATGATCAAAAGTGCTTTTAAGAGCTAAAGGGTTTAGAACATTAACAAAAGACAAGGTTAATGATTCTAGGTGAAATTAATTGGTAAATTAGACATGAGATTGTGAAAACTGGAAGGTAGAAAACATAAAATTACAAGAGGGATTTTGGACTGCCAAGATGTGTACAGCAAAGTAGGATTGGAGACTCTAGGGAGAGCCAGCCAAGTGCTAGAATTATTATTCTCATTAGAAAGGAGTTCAAAGTTTTCCTGGTTAATAATAGGAATGAATAATGCAAGTAAGGAAAACAGTTGTTGTATTAAAATATGTTAATGTTAAAAATGTTAGAAAACTTGGTAAAGCCAGCCAAATATCCAGACTCGTTATCCCTATTAAAAGAAGTTCAAAGTGAATAGTAGAAGTTGTGAAAACCGTTGTAGTCGTATTAATATGTGTTGATGTCAAGAAATGTCAGAAAAAGCGTTAGATTAATTATGGTTACTTTCTGATTTTGTTTAAAAATAAATGATGTTGGAAAATTTAAAAAAATGAGGAAAAAGACGAGCAGGCTATTTTTAGTGGGCCCCAAAGTGCATGCTACAAGGCCTTATCTGCTTAGAATGGCAATGTGTTGCCTGCTACGGGGTTTGCTAAAACAGGGGCTATATATTCTGTTTTCTACCTGAGCATATACGATCTACTCAAGAAGAGAAGACTAACCCATGAGAACAAACTTGATAACAGGTAAAGAGGAAAAGATAATGCTAAATCCTAATTGTGCGATATGGCTTGTGAGTTTTTGAGGAAGTCTTGTCAGAGGAAATGGGAAGTGATATGGGCCTTGTTTGTTTGTTGTTTTACCACCTATATTAAGAAGGGGGGGAAATGGGCAAAGTCCTGTAGTTAGACCCAATTGGGCATGAGGGGTGTGTCATAGGAAATTAACATTCAGGTAGGTGAGATAAGATTGTTTAAGAAAACTTGAATATGAGGTAACAGGCTCCCAGGAGCTAAGGAGTCACAAAGTGAAAAGGGATTTTCTTTGCCTTCCAGATAAAATAGAGTAGGTATCCAAATGGAGATGCCCAGGTGATACAGAATGTAACTGGGTGGGCTTAAAACTGTAGAGTAGGGATATTAGTTGGAAGAAGATGCTTCGAGCTAGGAGAAAAATAGAACTTGTTGAGGAGTGATGGCTGACTTGTGGGGTGTGGAGGGAGAAACCCACATTTAGTTAGAAAAGGGAAAGGGGGGAGCCCAAGAAGGAGTAGGAGCAGCAAAGATTGAGGAGAACAAAGAGAGGACAGTGAGATGAAAGCCAGGGGAAAAGGAGCCTCTCAGGAAAGGGGGGGGTAGGGTTGCGTAACCATTCTAATGCTAGGTGCTCATCAGGTTAAGAGCTAAGGAAAAACATCTTTATTTTATTTTTAAAAAGATCTTTAATTTGAGTGTAGTTGCCACACAATGTTAAATTAGTTTCAGGCATACAGCATAGTGATTTGACAGATCTATATGCTATACTATGTTGACCACAACATATCTGTTCACCATACAGTGTTCATCACAATACTACTGACTGTATTCCCTGTGCTGTACCTTTTATTCCTGTGACTTAATCATTCCATAACTGGAAGCCTGTACTTCACTCCCCTTCATCCATTTTGCCCATCTTCCCCCTGCCTCCCCTGCAACCATCACTTTGTTCTCCATAGGTCTAATTCTCCTTTGGGTTTGTTCATTTATTTCATTTGTTTTGTTTTTTAGATTACGTATATGAGTGAGATCATATGGTATTTGTCTTTCTCAGTTGAACTTACTTAGAACGATACCTTCTAGGTCCCTCCATGTTGTAAATGGCAAGATCCTTTATATGGCTGTGTGATATTCAATTGTATATATATCATATCTTCCTTATCTATGTGTCCATAAACAGGCTGCTTCCATACCTTAGCTATTGTAAATAATGCTGCAGTAAACATAGGGGCACATACAGATTTTTGAATTTGTATTTTCATATTCTTTGGGTAAATACCTAGTAGTGAAATTATTGGGTCATATGGCATTTCTGTTTTTAATTTTTTGAGGAACCTCCATATAGTAAGAAAAACATCTTTAAATCAGAAGGGACCAATTGGAGGACCTGAAGAAAATACCTTTATTATTATTTTTTTAAAGATAATATTTGAGAGTCAGAGGCAGGAAAAAAATGCAAAAGTAGGGAGCATGGTATAGCCCATCATTAAGAATTTGCAACAAAAAGGAAGGAAATAGTATATAAGCTTTCAGGCTTAGTGAAATTAAGTACATTTTTGAATCAATCTCACATATTTTGGCTATCCAAATGCATGGGAAGGTAAAACTCTAAATATTTTTTTAGGGAGAGGGGAGACTCTTAAAATATCAATATGTTGAGACACATCTGAGTCCTGCTTTAATCTTCAGCCTGATGAGAAATTTGGGTTTCTCTTTCTTTTCTTCATGAGCAGCATAGCAGCAGCACCGATATGCTGTAGATCGTCACCAATAGGCCTGATTATTAGAGCAATTTATGCACCAACCAAAGAGTACAGATGATGACAAGCAGTGTGACAAGTTGGAATTAGTTGTGGAAAGTGCCAGTAACTTGCATTTGTTATGGGTTTCTGGTTGTTGGTTGTTGTGTTTTGTATTAGGGCATTCCCATAGCAACAGTGGCTTTTTAGCAAACATTGCAAATGTCTTCTATTTTGTGTGCTGTTAATACGTGTAAATTATTCTATGTTCTATATGACAGAAGTGTTTCCTTTATAAATAATTTATGTGGAGGATAAAAAGTAATTTTTGGGCTTTACTTCATTTTCTTTCTGGATTTAAGAGTTTAAAAGTATAAACATTTTATCTCTTTGACATCTGATTTATTTAAATAGTCTTATTCTTTGGCTAAGCATTTGTCTGATTCCTTGTTTCTTTTATTTGGTTGGTCTGTTTTAATCTTTTGTTTTAGACTCTGAATTCGTATTTCTCAATGTTCCAAAATGGTGCATTAAGGGGTAGTTAAAGAATCCAGTTAAACTCTACAACTCTGAAGTGTTTGTTACGTACCTGTTGCATGTTTGAGATAATTTTAGTGTCTTCATAAACTTGTTCCGTTTCATCTGTGTGTGAAGTAAACTTCAAGTAAAGCCACACAGATTTTTTTTTAATTTTAATTTCTTCATTGCAGTGACATGAAATTGAAAAGGTTCCAAGCAATGTGTAATTGCAGTTAGAAGAATTAAAATAAGCTAATTTTGGTGTTAGAATCTTAGCGCTCCATTGTTGCCTGGCTATTGCCAGGCAAAGAAATGAAAAGATGGAGCAGGAAGAGAAGTAACTTCCTGTGTGGAGTGAGCAACACAAATGCAGTTTCCTTTGTTGGCAAATGGTTTATGAAAGTAATCCATAAATCAATCATGTGGATAAAATTTGGCAAGAGTAGTAACAGTTGAGAAGTTAACGGAAAAACCACCAACCCCAACGGTTTCAAAGTGATTTTTATCTTGTTTTGTAGTTTTCTTTACTGGACCAAATAGTTTGGTTCTGTGAATCATACTATGAAAAGATGGCAATTACCATATTTTACATTTTATAGCTGGAAAATTAATCATTTGTGTTAATGTTTCAAATTCATGTCCACAATTATGAAACCAGTGGTCAGATTACTGTTGTATTTTGAATCTGGCTTTTTCTGCAGTTTCTTACAAAGGTAAGCTATTTAAGCATGAATGTCAAACTTGAAAATATATGAAATATGATGCTAGGAGTTGGTTAGGAGCTATATATGTATGTGTGTAAATGTATGTGTGTTGCATGAATGTGTGCATGTAAGTAAGGTTTTAGTTGTAACTATGTGTGTGCATCTTTGGAAGAATGTTCTGGCTTGACTAGAGAAAGCCTGTTCTTTGAGAAATTGAGCAGAGGACAGCAATCAGATTCCTATATACAGATCAGTGGTATAAACCTCTGGCTGTTGGTATACCTGTCTTGACTTCTCTAGAAGCCCTAAGTGTTCTGGGTTTCATTCATGCTCCTTGGTTGTCAAGCTTGCTGTGAAACAAGGTCATGTCATTATGGCTGTGGCTATCCAGGTGCATTTTGGATAGGTTGTGGATGGTGACATCCAGGGAAGAAAAGTTGTTTTATACAAATGATAAAACATGACTCACTTTTCAGGTACTGTAAGGAAGTTAGCTTAAGTGCATTAGAGAGTCTCAATTGTGGAGTTATCCTTTAAAGTTTTCCCATTCACTTCTGTCTCCAGAATTCTCACTGACTGCATATCTAGTCTTTATATCACTCTACAAGAGGGGAACTCACCACCTCTCTTCAGTGGGGAAGGGTGTGGAGTGTGGGGGGCCCACCTGGCTTAATTTTTCTTTAATTATTCTGATAATGCTCCAAAACTAGGGAGAATAGATAATTTCTGTTCCAAACCAGGGCACTTGTGAGAATGAAAGGGGATCCTATTAGTTATTTTGCCAAGACAGTGGGCATAAACCGGGACTGTCACTCTATCTATAACACATTTTCAACCTTTGTATTTAATGACTGAATTTGGAACTTTTCTGGTGCTCTGTTTTTGGATAGTTTTGATCATTAAACAGTTTTTCCTTCACTTGAGCCAAATTGATTTTCTCTTGCTTTATTATCTATTGGTTTATCTTCTGAGGCCAAAAGAGAGCCAACATGTCTTCTGGTTCACATGACAAACCTGATAATGTTTTTAAAATTCTAAACCTGGGTTCATTGAGTAGACTTATCTCCAGGACAGTCATCTGCAGTTTCCTCTTTTTTTTCTCCCAAAGATCTTCAGCTTTTCTATAATCCCTTAAAGTGGGTTGTTCCGAAGTCAAACACCATATTCTAGAAGTTATTTGAGTAGCTCGAAGTAGGAGAAGAATTATTAATGCATCTAAGATTGCACTGGCTTTTTGGTGATGATTAACTTATCTTAATCTCATACTAATCTCATTTTCATCATTAATGACAAAGACTGTCACATTTCTCTCTTTATCTTGCTTGTCATGGAATTTGGCACACAACTATTCCTTTGGTTATTGTGTCATATGCAGACTTAGGAGCATGTCTTCTACATCTTCACTGATGTCTAATCGAATGGGCCAATTGAATCAGGAGCTCTGGAAGTAGAGTCCAAGCATTAGTATATTTTTTAAAGCTTTCCAGGTAATTCTAATGAGCCAACAGGATTGAGAATCACTGTTATAAGTAAGTAATAAAAATATTGAGTATAACACATTTGAGACAGAACTATGTACCTTATCACTGGACACTTCCCTGTAGTTGCCATTGGACCATTAATCATTATGAATTGCTGACTTAACGAGTTTCCAGTTTCTATAATTAACTGTCCTTACCACCAACCTAATTTCTAGGCAGATTATTGCTTTCTATCTTAATAAGCAGAAAACTTTTTTTTTTTTTAAAGCTGTTACAGTGCTGGTTTAAATGGCTTCTATATGGAAGCAGAAGGATGGAATAAATAATTGAACTTTAAAGATTCCTTACCAAGTTGTGTTTCTATGATTCTTGCAAACCACTTAGTTCCATGTTGTGATATTTTAAATACTCTTGTAGACCAAATGCCACAAAAGCGCCATTGTTCTAGGCAAGACATTTTTGAGGTTAGAAGCACAAATGGGCTGAACTTCATAATGTTTCGCAGAGACAGCATTGTTCAGACATTTCTAGGTGAGAAAATAAGCTAAAGAAATATTGGATTTTTTTTCCTTCTCCTTTGCTCTCTGATATGGGAAAGTTAATAAACTGAAGATGTTGTGCTAAAAATGTGAAAAGTCTCTATGCTAGTGCCTATCTTATTTTGGCAAAAGTAGTTCTCTAGGTTTTGTACTGGAAATTACTGTATCATTTTGTATTTTTTCCAGTTGGGCTTATCAGCCTTGTATTGAGTAATTAGTAGGTGTTTGTCACTTTGTTAAGTACTTTAGAGACTTAAAAAAGTATAAAATAAGTCTTAGTCCTTTAAGAGTTTGCTATCCCCTTGGGATTTTATATACACAAATGAAATAACAGTATAAGGCATTGTAATACTAAGTATAAAAATACGTGGTGTTAGACTTACAATTAGCATTTTTACTATATCTGGGTAAGGAAGACAATTTTCTAAGAGATGAATATTTTCTTGAAGTTCATATTGTTAATAATGTCTTTTTAAAAAAATTACAAAAGAATGATAAAATACAATGTTGCATTTATATAAAAATGGTCTGACTTGATTTGGAAACCTACTAATTTGCATTGCACTTCAGACCCTGTCTAGATTTGGGGAACCATTTGGCCACTCAAAAAGTCAAGTGTCAGTCACCTTTAAGCCCATCTCAGCCTAAACTGACAGAAGAAAATGATGAACTCATTCAAAAGTACTCCTGGGGTATATTGAAATTAAATTTTTTTGAGTATGAAAGGTAGTTGATTTTTTGTTTAATTCAAATGTGAATTATATATATAATATATAATAAATGAAGTACTGATTTTAAGTGTACTTAAATATATATATTTAATATTTAATATATATATTTAATATATATAATATAAGTGTACTTAAATATATATATACATATATGATGTGTATATATGTCATATATATGATGTATATATATATATCATAATTAACTGTCCTTACTATATATATACATATATGATTACTTAAAATCAATACTTCAAATATTTTAACATAGGGAATAATTCTGAATTTGTTTTATGAACAAATAATTACAGATAATTTCCTGAAGCCATAAAGGCCTATATGCTGTTGTCTGTGCAAATGATCAGTATTTTGCACTTAAGCATTAAAAAAAAAAAAAGGGTTTCTTGCACCTGCATTTCTTCTCCTCACTCTGCCATGTTCCCCCTTGCTTTCATATACCTATGGAATTTCTTCCACGGTCCCATGTTTTCCAACTTAATGCTTGGTCTGATCTTTTATTTGCAAGAGCTTAAATTGAAAGTGTGTCCTGAGAAACTTAACAGAAGACCATGGGGGAGGGGAAGAAAAAAAAAAAGAGAGGGAGGGAGCCAAACCATAAAAGATTCTTAAAAACTGAGAATAAACTGAGGGTTGATGGGGGGGGTGGGGGGGGTAGGGAGGGGAGGGTGCGTAATGGGTATTGAGCACCTGTTGGGATGAGCACTGGGTGTTGTATGGAAACCAATTTGAAAATAAATTTCATATTAAAAAAAAAAAGTAAAGTGTATGAAAAAGCTCCATTTTTTTCTCCAATGATTTTTTTTTTCATTCAATGTATTTTTCTTGAAGGATTGAAGGAGAAGTCCAGAAGAATATCTTCAGCTCAGTCAAAAGGACGCTTTGTCTTTATAGTCTAAGTCCTGGTGTAAGGCATTTATCTGTGGTGATGCAGCTGCATGGTCTGCTGGTGAAATCAAGTATCTCTGAAGGTTCATAATCTATAGTGCACAAATGGGACTGTTTTGGATTTGTACTAATGTAAATTGTTTACATAGCCTTTTGAAAAAAATGCATGCAACCTATCTTATATCTCAGAAATTTGTCTTTATCAATATTCTGAGAGGTTATTTAATACTTTGCTTCTTGAAGTGTGTTCCACAGACCTCAGACCAGGAGCTTATTAGATATGCAGAACCTCCCTGCCCCCCAACAAACTATTGAGTCAGAATCTGTATTTTAACCAAATTCCCAAAGGATTCATATACACATTTGCATTTCAGAAGGACTAGACCAATCCTCTATTTTTTGTCTTAGGAGTGCCCTAAAGATTTTGAAAAAAGCAAACAGGTGAGGAGGGAAAAGACATTTAATTATGAAGCATAATGCTAATGCTTTAAATGTGTTTTCTTAATCTTCATAACTCTGCGTGGTAGGTATTATTACCCATATTTTATAGACGGGGACACTCAAGATTGGAGGGACTAGGAAATAATGTTCTAAGGTTACTTAGTTGGTAAAACGTTTCAGTTCGCAGAATCCAAGCCCTCACTTTTTCCTAATAGTCAATTATTTCTTAAGGCAATTGGCATTCACCAAGTACTTATTAACTGGATTAATATTCTTTATGGCAAATATGACTTAGATTTTTTGGGAAAGTGTCTTCAAGAAGCTCTTGAGGCTTTCCTGAAATAAGGCTTGCAAGGAGAGTAATCTTAATTGATAAATTTTAAATTGGAGGTTTGATTTATTTTCTTCCATGTGTAACTCCTTTCTTTAAGGCACATCTGCCTCCTTAACTGTATCCCTTCCCTTTTCCGTTCCCTCCTCCCTTCCTTGTTCTCTGCCTCCTCTTTCTCCTTTGCAATAGCTCCTGTCAAAATAGCTGCCTCTGTCATGAGTAAGAACGCACACAATGAAAAGTATTTGATATCATGATTTTGCTACAGAAACCTGGCATTTTTCAATAGCATTTTCAGGGAAACAGTGGGGCTTGTTCATAAATGCAAAACCCAGTTTGAATTCACAGTGTGGATGGTGTACAATGTTGGTGATACAGGCTGTGAGAAGTCCCTTCCTCAAGATTATGCTAATGGTAAGTGAAGTGCTTTCAGGAGCAGCTATTTATGGATGGACTATCTCATTCCTTCTACTTTCCAGCTTCCCTCCCCATATCTGACTTCCCATCTCTACCTAGTTGCCTGGCACTTTGCTATTTCCAAGATATTTCCTATCAGGAAGGAGATCTTCTTCACATTGAAGAATTAGAAATTAATGTGTCTTCCCTTGGGTATCAAGTCAAAATGGAAGGCAACAGCCAGAGAACATGTTTGACACAAAGAGTTGGCCTATAATACATGGTCATATAATAGGTGTGTACAGTTTTTTGGTAGAGGGGTTCTCTGAATCATTACTATAGTTGACCCCTTATTTGTTCATTTATTTATATATTTATTTAACAACCATAGTTATTAAAAATTAAAAGTATTATTTGTTTCTATAATTTATTTTTTTATAATTCACCTCCAAGTTAGTTAGCATTTGGTGCAACAATAATCTCAGGAGTAGATTGCTTAAGCCCCTTACCCATTTAGCCCATCCCCCCTCCCACAACCCCTCCAGCAACCCTCAGTTCTCCATATTTAAGAGTCTCTTATGTTTTGTCCCCCTCCCTGTTCTTATATTATTTTTGCTTCCCTTCCCTTATGTTCATCTGTTTTGTATTTTAAAGTCCTCATATGAGTGAAGTCATATGATATTTGTCTTTCTCTGACTACTAATTTCGCTTAGCCTAACACCCTCTAGTTCTACCCACATAGTTGCAATGGCAACATTTCATTCTTTTTGATTGCCGAGTAATACTCCATTGTGTGTATGTGTGTGTGGGGTGTACACACACACCACATCTTCTTTATCCATTCATCCATTGATGGGACACTTGGGTTCTTTCCATACTTTTGCTATTGTTGATAGTGCTGCTATAAACATTGGGGTGCATGTGTCCCTTCAAAACAGCATACCTGTATCCCTTGGATAAATACCTAGTAGTGCAATTGTTGGGTCATAGAGTAGTTCTATTTTTAATTTTTGGAGGAACCTCCATACTGTTCTCAAGAGTTGCTGTGCCAGTTTGCTTTCCCACCAGCAGTGCAAAAGAGATCCTCTTTCTTTGCATCCTTGCCAGCATCTGTTGTTGCCTGAATTGTTCATGTTAGCCGTTCTGACAGGTGTGAGGTGGTATCTCATTGTGGTTTTGATTTGTATTTCCCTGATGATGAGTGATGTTGAGCATTTTTTCATGTGTCGGTTGGCCATCTGGATGTCTTCCTTGGAGAAGTGTCTATTCATGTCTTTTGCCCATTTCTTCACTGGATGATTTGTTTTTTGGGTATTGAGTTTGATAAGTTCTTTATGGATTTTGGATACTATCCCTTTATGTGATATGTCACTTGCAAATATCTTCTCCCATCCTGTTGGTTCCCTTTTAGTTTTGCTGATTGTTTCCTGCATTGTGCAGAAGCTTTATATTTTGATGAGGTCCCAATAGTTCATTTTTAAAAATTAAAAGTATTATTAAAAGCTAAATTATAAAGGGCAACGATTACTGAGGAACTGCTGTGTGCCTGGCATGGGGGTGAGAACCATAGAAGTCAACAAGACTCAGTAGTATTTTTCCTCAAGGAGCTCACAGTCCAGTTGGGGCTCTTCTTCAGGTCTGGGATCAGTTGATTTCCTAGGAGCCCAGGGAGGGGGTGCTGTGGGCCATGACTGGCTTGGCCTAAGCAGGTGTTTTTAGCCTTCCTGAGTGTCAATTTCCTTACTGAGGATATAGACAAAATCCCCCTGGAAAGGACTATTGTGGGAAGAGAATGTCTAAAATGGTTTGACATCCTTTGTTGTTATAAATAAGATAATAACCATTTGGGAAAACCAGTTTCTCATAAAATCCTCAGGCCACATGTCAGACTCCTAGGTTTCCCCTCCTCCACACTCTTCAAATCCTTTGTCTTATTTATATCACCACAGGTGACCCTCGTGGAGGGACACAGAGCACAGGCTTCTCTTCCCATGAAATGCCTCCTGATACTATTCTGCCAAATGCAACAATCTCTCTGGCTTTTTTCTCCCCCAAACTGATACACTTGCATAGGAGTCAGGATGAACTTTGTTTTTGAACACTTACCCCAGATGGAGTGAATCAGGAGGAGGAATGTATCAGAGGAATGCACTGGGGAAAAGGAATGAGAAGGAAGTAGAATGAGATGGTGGAGAAGGTGTAGGTGATGCAACCAGGAGCTCCTCATTCACTCACTCACTCACTCACTCACTCACTCATTCACTCATTCATTCCTTTATTCAGGAAACAGGGGAGAGGATCTGGTCTGCTTTGGCCACTCACTGTTATTCCTAGCTGGCCTCACTAGGATGGGGTGGATCATTAACTATTAAATAAACAAATCCCCACTATAACTCACCCTGGATCCTAATACTTAGAATTGTTCCTGTGAGAAGCAGCTCAGCAACTTAGACCATCTGTCTTAGTGAGTTTTGATTGGAGACTCACATTTGAAGCCACTGTGTATTTTCTCTGCCCACATCATGGTAGCTCTTGCTCTGCTAGGCACTCACATGAGCTTCTTATTGAATCTCTGTGTCAGATCCTGCAGAAGACAACTGCCTATGTTTATGTATGTCTCTAGGGAGCTCTGTTTCCAGTTCCCTGAAGCAAATTTAGTCTTTGTTTAACTCAGACCATTCTAAGTGAAACTTCCAAATTTGGTGAAAATTCACTAAACTCTTTGTAGATGATGTCATCACAAAAAATAAAAGATCAACACTTCAATTTATTTATAAATTACTATTGTTGTTACTGTGTTTTAATGACAGAAGATGCTTTTGAAGCCTCTTTCTTTTTCCCATTCCATGTAGAGAATTTTCTTTTCCTGTGTCCCAACCAGTTCTTGATCCTTCCCTTTCAAAACCTCTACTCTCAATTAAAAACTATTCAACAAACAAAAATCACAAAGGCAGGTGATGTGGTTTTTCTAAACTTAGATTTATTGCACAGCACCCTGAAGAGGGTGGGAATTCAGAGATGCACTTACTTACTTATTTGATCCCCAGGGGTTCAGGAGAAGATTGCATGGTGTTATTTGTGTAGCAACCTAGTGTAAGAGGTAGAGTCCTAGAAAGGATAAGACTACTTGTAGTGTGTTATTAAAACCCCTCAGCCCTTTGGGAAATTCATTATGGGTGTCTCCTCATTAACTGGACTTTTCCATTGTGCTTTTGTTATTATAAATGCTGAGGTCTTGCCTGAAATTTGGCCTAGTTCCCAGATGGCATAGCAGTGTGAACATGGTCTAATTTTTAGTCCTCATAAACAAAGCAGCTCATATAGACTACATTGTCCAAAGACACTCTGGTGGTTCAGGAAATGGACCTGAGCAAACCAGCTTCATTTCAATGCAAATAAATGTCCACTCTGGTCCTCGAAGGCCTCTACAGCCCTAGAATGAGATGGGCAAATAGGTCAAAGCTGAGGACCTACTCCCTGTAGATGTTAGATCTATATGGAGGAGGCACAGAAGAGCTTTGGTAAGCAGAAATAGGCAAACAAATCATTAGGGATGCCCAGTGAATGTCCCACTGAAATACAACTTTTGATTTCTTTCCTCTTGTGTATGGCTTCCTTTTGTTTTATATCTTAGCTCTCTGGAGAAGGCATATACTAGGTCTCTCTCTGTCTCTATATAATTTTAATAGTATTTTTGCTTTTTTTCAGATGTCACAAAAGAAAAGTTTTATTTGGACCTAGTTAAAAGCCTTTATATGTTCTATGCATCTAAACACCCTGGAGGAAAAAAAAATTAGTGTGATTAAATTAATCCCAGAGGGAAATTTAATTTGTTCCCCTGGTAATTGTCCAAAATTAGTTCTTTGTAGACAAATTACTATTCATAGGCCATTTACTAGTTCTACAACAGTCTTGCAGAAGCTGGAACACTACATTAAATTCTGAGGGTAGAAAAGAAAACAAGGCTTATGATACTGCCAGGCAGATTTGCTCTGGGGGGAGACTGAGGCCTGAAAGCTTGCCTAGCCACTGTCTATGTTTGTGAAGTCTAGAGGGGAAATGGAGCTCCCTAGACAAGCCTGATGATGCTGTCCCTGAGTTGAAGGGACTGAGAGTAACTGCTCTAGGTGGTTGAATTCATGTGCACCTTACACTGTCTCAGTTTTGAGAGGTTCTTTTCTTTACCAAAGAATATTATAGGAAGGTTAGTGGATTTATTAATCAAGAGGGAGTCCAGATATTGCTTGTTTCTGACTAATTTCCTAGGAAAAACATACCATTTGGGAGAACACATGACTCTACAAAAGAGCTTTTATGGGCAGCCCTTGTAATTGCTCTAGGCCTCAGTTTCTTCTTCTGTAAAATGGTGCTGAAGTCACAACAGCTCATTAAATTTTTTGGAGATTATCTGAGATGATGTATGTACAGTGCTTGGCACAGTGCTTAGCCTGTGCAGGGAGACACTACATGTTAGCTGGTGTCATTGCATGAAACAGACATCATTACACACAAAGTCATACTTTCTTCATTTTGCATCCACTTCTTGGTGACACATGGGCCACACTCATTTTCCCTGATTATAACAGTGTTTAGTCTAACAGTTTTCAAACTTTTTAAGCATGTTCCCTACTTATAAAAATAAGACCGTCCTGTGCCTATTGATAGATGAATGGATAAAGATGATGAAATACTAGTCAGCCTTCAAAAAGAATGAGGTCTTGCCATTTGCAACAACATGGATGGACCTAGAGGGTATTATTATATTAAGTCAGATAAGTCAGAGGAAGACAAATAAAACTTAGATGTGGAATGTAAAAAACAAAACAAATGAACAAACAAAAACCAGCACCAGACTTCTAAATACAGAGAACAAGCTGGTGGTTGCCAGATGGGAGGGTAATGGTAGGATGGTGGAAATAGGTAAAGAGGATTAAGAAGTACAAACTTTAAGTTATAAAATAAGTAAGTTGCAGAGATACAGCATTTGGGAATATAGGTAAGAATACTGTAATAACGTTGTATGATTACACTTATTCATGGCGAACATTGAGTAATGTATGGGATTGTCAAATCACTATGTTGTACACCTGAGACTAATTTAATATTGTGTGTCAACTATACTTTATTAAAAAGAAGTAGATCCAAATATGTTGCCCAGATCAAATACCTAGTTAGAAAAAAAGAAAACCTTCCCAATATACGTATATTTACCTTGTGTTTGTATGTATAGATCCATATATACTTACATTACATATATATATACAGACATATATATACACATTACATTATATATATATATATATATATATATATATATATATATATAAATGTAAGTATGTATGTTTGTGTATATAAAGAGTTAAGACAATCTGTACATTAAACATTAATAACCGCAACTTTAAATTTCTTTGTTAAAACATACACAGAAGTTACTATTTTTTTTAATAGCCTGAAGGACTGTTGGGTGTCCCTTGGAGGACAGATGCCACAGTGGTCTCATCAGAAAGGATAATCCTGAAGTTGCCTTAACCTGAAATGTCAAATGTGCAGGCTTCCTAAGGGAGTCTTGGTAGGCAAGGTGTTCCTGTATTGTTACTCACTTCATAGCATTGATCATTTTCTTTAACTGTGTCATCAGTGTACAAGTTTGTCTGTGTATTCCTGCCTCTCTTCCCATGACTAGAATACAAACTTCCTCCGGGAAGGCTGGGACTTTGTCTATTCATATCTGCAGTCCTGGCTCAATGACAGTGCCTGTCACATGAAAGGCCCTTAGTTGTATGAATGAAGGAATGCTGGGGACAATGTGCCCTCCCCACCAATGCCTTATTCCTATTGGGGATCCCAGGCTCAGAAGAACGTTATGAAGATGGTGGTGGTGGTGATGACAGTGCGGTTTATTGATGGCCGTCTGTAAGGCCTCGTCTGTGGCTTGACCCGCAGTCAGCAGTGTTCACAGAGGAGTACTATCATCTTGCCCTGCCTCCCAACCTTGAGGGCTATACACTCCTCACTGGGCACCGTTTGACTAACACTGAGGAGTTGTGGTTCTGCCTGGGGTCGGTGAGGCGCCACACACCCAATCTCCAGGCTTATGTGCCCCGTGTGTGAGTTCTTTTGGGACCTTTGCATAACCAAGGGTGTGTCACATATTTCCTGAGTGGTGCAAATGTCTTTAGGCCACTTCCTTTTTTATGCAAGTGTCCTGTGCACACCATCACATTTTGGGTTTTATTTTATGGTTTAGAGATAATTTCTCTTTAAGAGTCAGGACTGTTTCTCCTTCTGAAGTGAATATTGTACCATCTTTCTCTGCCTCCTCTTATGGCAAGAATGTTAGGCTCTTTCCCCCCCTCAAGCTCCCTGACTGTTACTTTTTACAGCTGTCACGACATAACAATGTTTCATCAAATGTGGGAAGATCTGAGAGGGCTGAAACTGTGGTGCTCATTGCGAAAGCTCCTGGGGTTTGGCCTGTGGGATCACAGACGCAGGCAACGTCCTGGGACAACCACCAGATGCGTTTTGGCTTGGCCTTCTGTGACTCATTCCTTAAGGCAAATATAGAGATGAAAGTACACTATTATATAAAAATGTAAACTGATCTTGTATATATTATTAATGTTCTTAACTGGTATTTGGTTGATTGGGCGTAAAAGAGAAATTGAGTCAAAGTGACTTAGATAATAAAATAAGTGAATAGATAAAAAACCAAGAAGTCCTGAAATAGGGCAAGCTGGCCTCAGGAGAGGCTTGGTCTAGTTTCTTTCTCTGCATTTCTTGGCCCTGAATCTTCAGTGTAGATTTTATTTCTGGCAGCCTCCCCACTCAGGGTCCCAAGATGCTGTCAGTGATTCTTAGGGCTCTTTGCTTCCAGGTTGGAATTCAGTAGGAAAGAGAAAGCCAACAATTCTAGCAAATTCCCAGAATTGACATGGTTCACGTGCTAATCCCTGAACTCAAGATTGTAATTAGGAAGATGGGCCATGTATTTGGTTTTAGCTATTCTGGGTTTGACCCTGGAGTTATCGATGAGAATTGAATCTATCCTGACCACAAGACTAAGAAATTTGCAGCACTGTTAGCTCAGGGGAAGGGAAAAATAGTCAAATGTCTGTTACACCTAGCATTAAAATAAGACTGGATTTGTAGCACTAAGTTTGTTTTTTGATATTTGATTTTTATGGCTGATGTGTCCCACATTCCCCAAATATTAGGCTTAGTTTCCATTTCTGGTTGTGGTGTCCATAAGTGTTTCTGGCTTTCTGCCTTTTGGGCATATGGTGACTTGTTCTGATCAATGAGTTTGAGCCTTTGGGATGAAGCATAAATTTATAGGTAAGAAACCCTTCAGAGCATTCTCTTCCCTCTGGAACTGTAATTGCAAGTGTCTGAGATGGTGGCTGGTCCATTGTGAGTAACTATGATGAAACGGTCTCCCTGCTGGCTCATGTTGAATAAGTAGCACGAGCAAGAAATAAACCTTTATTATTTTAAGCCATGAAGACTCTGGAGTTGTTTGTTACTATGGCATTGAATTTCCTAAAGCCATTTGGATTATTTGGGGACCCTTCACAGAAATCTTATATTTGTCTAATTCTTTCAAAGTAAAACTCAAAAATGCTTTCACATCTATGATCTCATTTAATCTCCACAATAGTCCTATAAATATGTAGGTGAGAAATATTATTAGCTCCATATTTCCAGTGGAAGAATTTAAGTAAACTCCCCAAATGCTCTGTTTACTAATTTAGCAGTGTTTGTTATTTTCTATTTGCTTTGTTTTCTTAAGCAATATGATTACACAATAAAATCTCATTATAAAAAATAATGCCTCTCATTTTGCTAATATTGAGTTTGATGTTCCACCTCTGAAGAATTTATCATTTTTACTTTACTTTTTCCTGTACCAAATAGTTAATGTGAAAATGTAAAGGACTTTGGCCAATGCTGCTTCTGTCAGAAAGCTAAACAAAAAGAGTGGTTATTTATACTATTTACTTGCATTGAACTTTGTCAGGGACCAAGAGAATCACTCTTGAGGGGGTCTGAAAGAGAACACGGGAAACTGTAATCATACATCAGGCAATAGATAACCAGAGCTCCTACAGCAGGGGTTGACTCAAGAGGAAAAGGTAGATATACAGTGTTATTTTCCTTGGTAAGAAAGTGGCAGCAGACCAGAAATTCAGAGTGGAGGCGAGAGCAGGGGATGATTGATCTGAAAGCAGAAGAGAGATCTGCTTTGCCCTGAATTGGGGAAGTACACTGCTGAGGAGTGGGCTCTGGAAGCAGAGTCCCTGGGTTCAAATCCTGGTTCCATCACTTATCTGTTATATAACCTTGCTTATACATATTACTTAATCTCTCCAAGCCTGGGATTCCTCTTCTATAGAGTAAGGATAATAGTACCTATTGCATAAAGGTATTGTGAAGATAAAATAAGCTGTAAAATTTAAAGTTTTCAGAATAGTATGCATAGGAAGAGCTTGATAAATACCAGCTGCTCTTTTATATTATTATTATTATTCATTGTCAACCTTTTTGTCACCCTCTGTTTTAAGCCACCCATCATCTCTCACCTGGACTAATTAAAAAACCTTCTCATGGTCTTCTCTCATCTATTCTTGTGTCATTTCCAAC
Organism: Panthera onca; assembly: GCF_046562875.1. Lineage (NCBI taxonomy): Eukaryota > Metazoa > Chordata > Mammalia > Carnivora > Felidae > Panthera > Panthera onca. The sequence continues at coordinate 53,801,734 of NC_138344.1, forward strand.
TTGTTCTCCACTCTAGCTACTGTGATATTTTAAAATTAGAAGTTCTTCAGGTTACTCCTTTGTTTAAAGCCATTCAGTAGTTCCCTCTTCACTTAAAATTTTAGTTTTTATGATAAACACCAAATTCTTAGTATGTCTTTCAGGGAACTTCTCTCTCTAGCCTCAGTTTGTGCTGACCCCTTTACTACAGCCTCATAGTCCCCTTTTTAGACCCCCAAGTGAGCCATCTTTTGCCTACTTTAGGGCCTTTGTGTTAATATATTTTAGAGGAGCGATGTTTTTTTTCCCCCTCATCCTGATGTTGTCTTCCTGGTGGAGGGATCTCTACTGTGGCAACACTTTTCTCTCCACCCCTTTACTCTATGGTGGAGTTACTTATTCAATGTGTCAATCTTGCAGGGATCTCTGGGCCTTCCCAGCTCAGCTCTGTCCTCTTCCTCTTGGAAGCAAGCTTCCTATAGAGAACTGGTGTTCTCTGATATTCCTCTAGGGGTAGAACCTTTCCCACTACATGGGAGGCCTCCTGTGGTCCAGGATTGCCTATGACATCTTGGGGTCAGTTAACTAGCCCACCTGGCTAACAAACTAAGTTTGTTAACAAACTAACTTTGTTAAACCACTAAGTTTCTAAGTGGTCCGTGGTAGAAAAGAAAAGTGCTAAGAGGATAGAAGTAAAGATCTTCTGTGCTATATAATGGCATGAATTGTAGTAAAATTTGACTGTAAGCCAATAGGTTGATCAGTGAAGTGACTGAATATTTAAGGTCTTATCAATACCTACGTCCTTGGACAAGCAGTAGAAATAGAACCACTTTTTCCCTTTTGATTGAAAAAGAAAGGTAAATGTGTCCAGAGATCCTCCAGGAGGGGGAGCACTCGTTCTTTGTTCCCAATCATAGCTGTGAGGGTTTGCATCATCTGTGACTAAGTCACAACAGAGCCAGAAGAACAACACAATCATTGCTATATGTCAAGTTAAACAAATAGAAGAAAATCGTCACAGTCCCCATTTGGCATTATCACTTTATCCCACACAATTGTCTTTTTACCTATGTGGAATTCAGTTTTGTAGAAGATTTTCTTTATAATTCCTGTCATGGTTTTGAGCTTCCCAGCAGATGTTCCATCTGTCCTTTTACAAGATACAGACTTAACCTCATTTTAGTTTCAACTTAGAAGAAAATATAAAACAGTTAAGTATATGTGATTTTTTTTTTATTAACTGCTTTTTCTCCTTAGCTTTCCTCCTCCCTATTCTTTTCTCCAAGTCCCTTCCTCAGAAACCTGTTACGTGATTAGCAGCTCTCACAGCCTTTCTTCCAGCCCACACCTTGAGTTGATAGCTCACTGCAAAATAGTCATCATCAGCTTACAGAAGAGTTTGCAGGACATGACTGTGCATCAGACCAACTAAGCTGGGAATTCTCCGCTTGGCACCTCTCTTACTCTCCCACAGCTTCTTGCACAGAGCTAGACACACTGATTCCTGGTAAATTTGAAAAATGGCTATTTAACAGGGGACCATATTTTCTTTAAACAGGTAGCAGCGATTACTAGGAGCCAGTGTAGTTTGACTTAAAACCAGTCACACAGGCTGAGTTTTAAAATACAAGTGGCTGAAAAAGCTTATTTTTTTAATTAAAAATGTTTTTCTGTGTCTGTGGGTTTTTTTTTTTGTTTTGTTTTTTGGGGGGAGTCTTTAGTTTTGTCCTTTATAATGTGTTAGTCTAGGGGCATCTGGGTGGCTCAGTCAGTTGAGCTTCCGACTTTGGCTCAGGTCATGATCTCATGGTTCGTGGGTTCGAGCCCCGTGTTGGACTCTGTGCTGACAGGTCAGAGCCTGGAGCCTGCTTCCGATTCTGTGTCTCCTCCTCTCTTTGCCCTTTCCATGCTCATTTTCTGTCTCTCTCTGTCTCTTAATAATAAATAAATGTTAAAAAAATTATAGTGTATTAGTCCATACAGCTTTGGAAGAATAGCTAAAAATTGAAATTGTTTTAATTCTTTTTAATGTTTATTTATTTTTGAGAGAGAGATGGAGACAGACTGTAAAGTGGGGGAGGAGCAGAGAGAGAGAGAGAGGGAGACGCAGAATCCAAAGCAGGCCTTAGTCTCTAAGCTGTCAGCACAGAGCCTGATGTGGGGTTTGAACTCACGAAGAGCAAGATCATGACCTGAGCAAAGTTGGCTGCTTAACTGACTGAGCCACCCAGGTGCCCCTGAAATTTTTTGATGACACAAAGCTAGGAGGAATATTTAATACTTTGATAGTATATTTAAAATTATTTTTTTCATTAGATTAGTATAATAGGAATATATCAAAGATGTCAATATTTGAGAAAATCAATGGTAAATGTTTCGGAAGGGAGTATCTGATTTCATAGTGATTTATGAAGAAGTGATCTACATATTTTAGTTCATCAAAACTCAATAAACAGTGAGCTACAACTGCCAAAATGCTGATGAAGTTTTAAGGCATGTTAATACGATATTCCAGAACACAGAACATCAAAGTTTCTACTGTACTTGGATTGGTTGTGTTTGGTTTTGGGCGACATGTTTTAAGAGAGATGCAGAGAGGCTGGGATAGATCTAGAAGAAACTGATCAGGAAGAGATGCCGATAAAATAAGTCATGGAATGGCTGAGGGGTTTGAGAATGTCTAGATCAGAGTAAAGATGATTTGGGGAATCCTAGGAGTGGTCTTCAAATATTTGAAGGTTTCCAACATTTAAAGGGCTTAGCCTTTGTCTGGGGGACCTGGGGGATGGAATTTGGCACATGGTAAAAAGTTACGGAGAGGCAGATTTGGGTTTCTCATAATAAAGACCTTTCTATCAATTCCAGTTCTGAAATAGAAAGAGGCTGCTTTGTGAGGTGGTCAGTTTTCCATCACAGAAGACTTTTAAAGACCTGACTAGGATTCCCCTTGTCAGAATTATCTAAAGAATGGGAAGGTGGACCAGATGATCTCTAGTTTATTCAGACTTCACGGCTCTAAGTACAAGCACAGTGTTGCATACAGTAGGTGCTCAAGCAATATTTGCCAAATGAATGAATACATAAGAGTAAAAAATTTCAGAGGCAGACTCGTACTTGATACATTTTTAAGTCATGGTTTATTTTATGGCATTGGACAGTAATTTCAACTATATCAGGAGAGTGTCATTTTGGGAAAAATGAACACCTTGGGCCACATAGAACTTAAAATTTTCTCGGTGATTGGTTTATGTGTCTCATTCTGGCATAATTCATGTTCATCCTTGTAAGTTTTAGAGCTATTTCTGATAAATGAGCAATGCCTTGCCCCTATCTAACATGATGCTATTTTTTTTTTTTCCAGGATAATTGTATCCACACATCCAAGTACAACATTCTTACCTTTTTGCCAATTAATTTATTTGAACAGTTCCAAAGAGTGGCAAATGCCTATTTCCTTTTCCTTCTGATTTTACAGGTAATGTTTAGGTTCTATTTCTTAATCATCAGTTTGTTAGAAGTATTCATATAATTTGAAAAAGTTAATTCACTTAGCTAAATGTTCATGATTAGGTAAAACCCTTCTTATCAGATTTTGAATGTTATTATTGCTGTTTCTCTTTACAAATGTGGGAGGGTCAGGAATGGGTAAAAACTAGTACATTCATCATTTTAAACACTGAGGTCATTTCAGAATGCAGCCTTGCACTTTATTTGAACCACACCAGAGCCTAATAATTACTGTTCATAGCCTTCCTCCTTTCTTTATCTCCCTCTTGTGTTGACAGTATGGGTGTTATCAGAGTTGAGGCAGTCTAGCTGAGTAGTAGTCAGTGGAAGCTAACTGGGAAAATTTCATTTGCATCTAAGAACAATAACCTATTTGTGTGTGTGTGTGTGTGTGTGTGTGTGTGTGTAAAATATGTTATATCTTGTCTCACTGTAGAGTGACTATTTTTTGCAATTTTGAGAGGTTAATTGGTAGTTAATAAACTTTCTTTTTCCTCTCAGCTGACTAAAACTTGGGCTTAAAGAAAATTTTAGCTTTTACTGATATTTTAGCAAAGAAAAGAAGGCATAAATCAAACAATACACATACATATAAACAGTTCATGATAGCCAGTTATTTACCTAGTATTTATTTTAGAGTAATTTAATCAGACCAAAGTGGTACATTCAGAATGTGTTAATTTTAGGAGGTAAAAAGATGGGTTAGATGTGTGCAGTCAAGATTAATAACTTTGAGTACTATTTTTACTTAATTGAATAACTATATTAAGGACCTTTGGCTGTAAGTGGCAGAAACCTAAATTCGTTTAAGCAAAATAGGAATATATTTAGGAATATTTCTCATTTTGTGTACGACTGGATACATGGGCAGACTATTTCAATAGGATGTGACTGTTCTTAAAAAAAATTTTTTTAATGTTTATTTAACTTTGAGAGAGAGATTGAAAGAACCTGAGCATACAAGTTGGGGAGTAGAGAGAGAGGGAGACACAAAATCCAAAGCAGGTTCCAGGTTCTGGGCTGTCAGCACAGAACCCAATGCAGGCTCCAAGTCACAAACTGAGAGATCATGACCTGAGCCTGAGGTCAGCTGCTTAACTGACTGAGCCACCCAGGTGCCCCAAGATGGGACTTTTCTTTCAGGCAGGCCCTCTCTACCAGGTGGTCTCTGAAAGCTTTAGACCTTTATTCTCCTGGCTCCAACTCCAACGTGAAAGAGAGATAGGGAGACAGAGAGAGAAAGAGAATGAATCATTTTTTTTTGGTTGTTTCAGCAAATCTTGGGATTAGCTCTCACTGGACTATGCTGAGTTACATCGCTATCCATAAATAAATCATGGTGGCTTAAGAATTTGTAGCAATGGTTGACTTGCTCTAGATCACATGCCAAAATGTGGAGCCAGAATGGAATGAGTCTGCCAACATTGTATGGACTGAAAGTGGAAGAGGGGGAGTGAGATAGTTCCCTAAGGTGTACTTGAGAAGAACTGAATGCTGAATAGGTACAACAAAACAAAACAACAATAAAAACTCCAGAGTGAATGTATACCTTACAGTTTACTGAAAAGACTTTGGAATCCAAGATTTCTTTTGTTGCCCCCTATGAATTTGCTTTTGGTTTCTTTATATAACTCTTTGCATCATTCCAGACTTTTGAGCTCATTGCTCTAATGGCTTTCTTATGTATAGTCAAAGGCTCTTGCTCACAGAATTTTATGTCTGGAAGGAGCCTTTGGGATGATTTAGTCCAGCCTTCTTTTTTTTTTTTTTTTTTGATCAAGAAATGAGACCCAGAAAGGTTAAGTGATGTGTAAAGCTTTTACAATGAATCAGTGATAGAATTAGGACTACAATCTAGCTTTTCTGCCACTCAGGCTGATGTTTTTATTGGTATCACAGAGGCTTTTGAGTTTTTTTTTTCCTTTTTAAAAAATTTTATGTGGAAGCTATTGTATAAAATTGATTTAATTTAGAGCTGTTTTTGTTAGGGCCTGATCTCCATACACTGACCATATCCACTCTTTTCCTATCTTATGACTCTTAAGCACTTCCATACTGAACCCCATTTGAAAACTCTCTTTCTAAGAGAGTCATGTGAACTGTCACTATGTCTCTGTCATGTGGGTAGCTTTGGAAGTATAGGTACAAGGCTTTGGAGGCCAATAGATGAAAGTTCAAATTTTAGCAGTGTATGTTCTTGGCCCAGTTGGGTGACCTCTCAGATACTTATTTATAAGATGGGAAAATGATACTTAGGACTGCTGCATTTCCTGACTCTAGGGAATTATTCACAATGTATTCTATGTTGTGCCCTGGAGGTGCTATTTACATGGAATACAAATTCTGTGGGTATGTGCAAAACAACTCTGGTACATAATCTAACTCAATGAACTTTTCTGAATGTCAAATGACATAATTTATGAAAAGTACTTGCTTGGTGCAGGGTAGATGGCTCAAAGAATCTCTTTTGGAATTGGTGAGAAGTTAGTAAAAACTTGTTAAAAGTTGAGATGAGAAGCTGAGAATAGAGAAGTGACATTTGTCATACTGGGGAAAGATCATTATCTGAAGGATTTCAAGAAGCTTACTTCTCAACTTGCTATAAAAATTTTATTTTTTGTCAAGTAGTCTGAAAATTCATTCAGTGATACTTCCGTGTGTCTTATAAGTTAATGAAAGTACTTAAATTATTGAAAGTTATTCTACATTTGTACAAATAACTGAGTATAATCTTACTACTTTCTGTGTGTCAGATATAATGACAAAATTTGGAAGATGTATTTTCTAACTTAAAAGCCCTAAACTATTTGAAATGTTTGTTTCAGCTGATTCCAGAAATCTCTTCCTTGACCTGGTTTACCACCATGGTGCCTTTGGTCCTGGTGATAACTATGACAGCTGTCAAAGATGCCACAGATGACTATGTGAGTATTTACTTTTGAGCATTCTTGAGTTATCAATTTCAATTGTGACCTCCCAGAAATAAAAAAAATAGAGATCTATTTGAAATTTTTGAATGGAGCTCTTCTGCTTAATATTACATAAAACTCTTTTGCTGTTTGTTCAGTGACTAATACAGATGTCATAGAACCAGAGCCTGTTTAAGTTGAAAGCAAGAGGACTTGAAAAATTAGACTTACTCCCTCATTTTACAGATGAGGAAACCAAGGTTTCTAAAGAACCAGTGATATGTTAATGATCAGACAGGCAATTAATGGTAAGATCAGAATTAGAACACAAACCTCCTTCTACCCAGTGAAGTATTATTTATCTTATATGTCTTTCTCTAAGTTTTGAGAATTGGTAGATATTTGGTGCTCTCACATCCTCTGCTCATTATACCAGGAGTTGCAAAGTCAAATCACTTCAAAAGTCAGGCAACTAATGTAAATAGTGAAATATAAAGCAGTAGAGACTTTTGAAGTCTGCATAAGCCAAGGGAGGTCATTCAAATTCAAAGATTTAAAAACAGTCTCAAGGAAGCCAAATGTTCTACATTTAGAGAAGTTATATTCTCACCCTCGGTGATTGTATGTGCGCTAGCCTTAATAACTGTCTATATGCCAATGACTTACATATTTTTATTCCTAGTCTAGGCCTCTCCTCTGAACTCATACCCATATTTCCTGTTGTCTATTTTTAACTTATATATGTCTTTAAAGTGAGTGCCTTGTAGATAGCATATAGTTAGGTAATGATTTTTTATGCAATCTGAAAATCTCTTAATTGGAATGTTTAACCCATTTATATTTAATGTGATTAGACTTAAATCTATTATCTTGCTACTGTTTTCTGTATGCCTCATTGATTCTTTGTTCCATTTTTCCTCTTTTAGATTATTTTTGTGATTTCTTCTTATCTTTATTATTAGCTTTATAGGCCTATATGGTGGTTGTTCTAGGGTTTAACTTATAGTCTACCTGGGGCAGTGTGGCTTTTGAACCCTTATTCATACCACTCTGTGCTAAGGGGTGTGTCTTTGTATACCATGTATCTGTAGGATATATAAGATATGACTCTTTTTTTTTTAAGAATTATTTATTTGTTTTTGAGAGAGAGAGAGAAAGGGCATGAGCAGGGGAGGGGCAGAGAGAGGGAGAGAGAGAGAATCCCAAGTAGGTTCTGCATGGGCTTAATTGACTGAGCCACCCAGGCAACCCTGATTCTCTTCATTTTTAGTGAAGTGCCTCATGTATTTCATGGTTAGCATTGTGACTGTAACCTTTGAGGCAGGATTTTTAACTAACACACAGGACCTGTTCATACTAATGAATCATGTCACTTAAAAGTGGTCAGCTTGGAATTTATTCATTCCTATAAGGTTGCCATTGTTCAAAGTACTTTGAAGCTCATTGTAAAGAATTGTCTTCATGGCCAGTGTACAAGGTACAGAAGAAAGCCAATCTCATAATTTTGTGTTCACCCAGCTTTGGAAACAAATGCTATCTCTCAAGCCCCTAAAAAATGTATTCACCCTACCTGCTTTCTAAGAGAAGCTTTTATATATTTCCAAACATAAAGCATCCCTTCAGGTCTTTAAATAGCTCCATCTTCAAAGAATAGAGGACATTCTAAAGAATGGACTGTAATCTCCAAGAAATTCTAGGAGAGGAAATTTTAACCATGATTTGAGTAATGGCAACTTTGGAGTAAATGTATGTCTTCTCCACAATAGCTGATCTTTCTGGGAAATAATATTTATTTATATGCTTAAGTGTCTACATATTGGGGTAAATGTCTTATTCATTATAGTCACATTTCATAGAAGAATAAAATGGTAGAGTAGAAAGAACATGGGCTTTAAAGAAAGACTCCTTACCTGTTACTTACTGTAACTGTAACTTACTGTTCTAACAGTATGAAATGAGGGAAACCACTTCTCTGGACCCTTCCTTGTCTGTATAATGTTGTTAATGATACCAGAACTGTTGGAAGGACAATATGAGATGCTATGTATAAAGCATGTGGCACAGAGCCTGTCTTGCAGTGGGGATACAATCAGTGCTAGTACTCTGCTCCCTTCCTGTCCTGGGCAATTCCCCTTTAAGCCTTTCTACTACCATTTCTAGTCCTACCAGACTCCATTTGTTCCAATACCAAGACTTCTTGGCAAAACCTGAGCTGAAGTGAGAGTGACTTATTTTAAGGCCCAGGGAATAGGCTCCTCAGCTTGCAGGGGTGTGAACTGTTTGGCCCTTTTCTGTGATTCCCAACTAGTCAATTTTGGGGATTGTTTTCAGGTTTGATACAGATGTGACTAAATTCTAAGTCTCCTTTTGTCTTTATTGCAGTTAATGCTTGAATATGCTTTTATTTTTGTGATGATATGTGTGGGTCCAATAACCAGATATATTTATCAGTCAGGGTCTTGACAGAAAAGAGACGTCACCCTGAAATGAGAAAGATTGGAGAAAGATTAATAATGAAGGCACTATTTACAAAAGGGCAAAAGAAAAGTGGTCAAAGAAAAGCACATAGTGTAGCAATATGGATGGCAATACTACTTCTTGGTCTGAAGGGGCAATGGGAGGAAGCAATTACCTGTATCTGAGGGCTGCTCATGGCACCTGGGGCTCTCTGTAACTCAGCTTGAATGAGGCCAGGCAGAAAAATACCCCCATTTCACTCTCCTCTGGCTACTCTGATCTTCCGCCACCTTTGGCCAAACCCAACCAGGAGCCAGAGGGTAAGGATCTTATGGGTCAGCTTCCCATGACAGAGGGCAGAGTGGAGAAGGATGGGGTGTGAACACAGAGGAGCAAACAGAATATCCAGCACCCACATCAAATGATATACTCAGAAAAAATAATATTTCTGCTGGTGAGAAATTTGCATGCCAATGATGGGTTGATTTAATTTACTCTTCTATTGATTTTGTAAATTTTTTCATGTTAACAAATGTTAAATATCTTGTTTTTCCTGATAATATACATTAACTTACACCTGGAAATCAGTGTAATTGCATGCACTGGGCATGGCAGAATAGATTGGGATGGGTTTGGGAAAGATATTGAAAAAGAGAAGGGATGGTTGGAGCATTTTATATGTTGTGATATTGGTACAATGTTTTGAATTTTTTAAATGAAAACACTAATCTTGATGATAGTCTTATCTGAATGACTGCTAATTTATGAGTCTAGTAGAGGGTTCATAATATTTGGACTCTTCTAAGCAATGTAAGATGTTTACATTACTAGAATATACAATAAGAAATAGTATCACTTGGGCATAAAAAACAAATCCATACCAAATGTTGTTCAGTATTGTATTTTGAGTTTTGTTTTAAAGGCTCAGTATTTCATAATATTACTGTTAGCAATTAGAATTTCTGGAGAATAAGAATACATGTTATTACAAGTAATTTCTTGGCTTCAAGGAAATCCATAAAACAGAATGACTGATGTTCCAATAAAGTATTGAGCACATATGTAAGAAAAATGGAAGCCTCTATTCCTTATTGAGGACTTCAAAATGTATAGTTTTCTAGAACCATGTGGCAGAGTAAAGGGAATACTGTCTTCTTAGAAGCACCTAAAAATGTGTGGGAATTAGAAGAGCATGTGGCTACACTTGTTGCATTGGTAGCATCCAGAGTAAGGGTTAGTGAGAAGGGTATTGATTAAGATTTAGAACACATGGAGCTGGGTTCATGGTAAGTATAAACTGGCTAATTTTGGATCGATGGTGAAATTGTCCAAACAGATGAACTCAAAAGTATTTTCAGTGTTCCTATTTGTGCTGACAAAGCATGATTTAATATATTTTTTTCACAAACATTTTGACTTTCAGTTTCGCCATAAGAGTGATAATCAAGTGAATAATCGGCTATCTGAAGTGCTCATCGACAGCAAGTAAGAAAGACATTTTTGGGTTATTTTTAAGATTTTGGGGACCATAAAATGATCTTGACAATTGGTGGTTTTCTCTTTTAATTAAGTATATGTTACTTTTCCCTTTCAATTTGTTAAAAACTGCAGTGTAAGTCCATTTTATCTATATGGCTTATTTAAATGTTCAGCTGGTGCTTGTGCTACCTACTCAACATCAAATCCCTATGGAGTTTGTTTTGTGGACACAGGCAAATCATTATCACTTTTCATCTCTGGATCTAATACTGCTTAGACTTGACACTTCTGTAATGTCTTGTATGTCATAGACGTTTTATAAGGATTTGAATTATTTAATTTGGTAATTTCTGGGGAATATTGCTAGAAAGACTTTGACTCATTACTGTATTAAATGAATCTTGGATTTACTTGATAGTTAAATTTAGAATGGAATATTCACCATAACAGATTTTTTATTCCTTTTAAATTGATAAATACTTATGGGAATGGTTCTTGGATTTGAAATGCTTTAAAACATGTATTTACACACTAATAACAGCAAAAACACCTCCATAAAACTTAGCAAAATTTCAAGCCTTCATTGCATGGTTTCTTACTCTTTGTCCCTTTTTTTGCTAATAATAACATGTGACAAAGGAAACTGGCTATGATATACTTCGTTCTGGTGGTCAGTCACATCTGCCAGTGCTTTTGAATCATTTGGATACTGTGAGGACAGTTTTTTTTTAAAGGAATATCATAAAATGAAGTAATCATGTGAGATGGGAAATTCCAAGAAATGATAGAGATACCAAGAGGGACTAGGTATAATCTAGACAATAATTGGTAGGATTGAAGTAATTAATCTCCATAACTAAATTATTGACTGATCACTAATAACATAATGAATACATATAGTTTTTTCTGTATTCGCTTGTTTTAGAAAATAGTGTTAATGTACAATGAAGGAAAAGGATCTTAATATAAAATTATAGTGGTTAGAGACAGAGCCTCTGAAGGGGTGATTCTGGTGGGACACAGATAAGCCATAAAGATGCCTGGAACCATGTGGTTCATTTCCAATGTTAGCAGGTTTTGGATTGTTGCCACTGGAGCATCGTGTTTAAAAGCATGAGTTTTGCACTCTGAGAGACATTAAATATGAGTTTAGTACTGACCCTAAACAATTCTGTGGTCTACAACAAATTCTTAAGAGGTGGTGAATCTTTTTTTTTTTTTTAATATATGAAATTTATTGTCAAGAGGTGGTGAATCTTTGTAAGCTAATGCAATACGTGGCTTTGAGCCACTGTTGCATATCTTGACTTTCTCAAGCCTTACAGTTCTGACTGGATATTAGATCTGACAATATGATATAACTAATTCCCCAAGGAACATTTGATAACAAATCTTACTCCTTTGAAGTATCACCTCATATAAAGTATGTTTAAAATGTACAATTACATAATGAATTTGAAATAATGGCCCTAGCATATCTTTAATGTCCCCCCAAATTACCAGTTAAATCTTGTGGCAGTACCTTGGGGCATTAATTAGAGGCCAAGGGATTTATCTAGGAACTTAGATATTCAGAAACTCGATGATTGTATGTCTCCCACACATGCTATCTATCATTATCATTATTGTTAGAAGTAGTATTAGTGTTACTTTCTTGTGGTTTCATTTAGCTTTCTGTTGATTCCTCATGAAGTAACATCTCTTTGTAGTTCAATATGGTGTGATGTTTTAGTATGTATTGTTGCTGATCATGTAAAATTGACAGGAGAAGCATATATCATTGAGTATGGAGTGTTCCTTAAGATTCAGTAAAAAATCAGGCCAGATTTTCCATTTAGAAGATGGCTCTTTACTGTGAAATCCTCTAGGGCAGGGGTCATCTCTTGATTACATCTGTGTCCCTTGAACTTAGCACAATGTATATTGAATTTTCAAACTGAGTGGTAACAAGTATTCTTGCTGAGAGAGCAATATGCTAGAGTAGCTTGATCTATCTAATGTTGCTCAGTTGCATCACTGGCCAATTCCAGTGGCTGGGGTGGTGGTCTTTGTACAATATGCTCACGCTACAGAAACTGGCTTTCCATTTTTTGGATTTTGAAAAGTTGGAAAGATCAAATGGGCTCAGATCTGAGACAGTCAAGCTTCAAGTCCTCCCTTGAAGCTGGTGGTTGTAGAGGATACTGTTGGGGCTCTGCACAGACCCTCACTATCTTCTGTACTCATCCCCAGCTTCAATTTGCATTGCTTGTAAGCACTTGCACCTGCTGTTTTCTTCCAGAGCACTGCCCTTGAACTGCTGGAGTCAGTGACTGGTGGGTGAAGGAGTGTGAAAGAGCAGCACCCCTGCCTCAATTAGACAAGCTCTGAGGTTAATTTGTACTCTCAACCACTCCTTTAGATCAGACAGAGGATGGGACTTGGCATGCAGTCACACCCTGTGTAGTTTTTTTCCCTTTCCCTGTGTTGTGTCTCATGTCCCTTACCAGTTTCTCCTGGAAGTACTTTCCTAATGAGACACTTGCATGTGAATCCTTATCTCAGGATCTGCTTCCAGGGAACCTGATGTGAGACAGTAGTTAATGCATACTAGATCCCATTGCAATGTTAATGGAAAATGTTAAGAAAGTGCTTTTGGGTCTATTCTTGGCACCTGTGGGTTGTGATCCAGTAATAAAGTAAGATGCCTGGAGGGGATCAGGGGAGTACAAGTGTTGCTGGAGGTGAGTGTCAGAGTGGGGTGTATGCCAGGTCCATGTGGCTACCTTTGTGTGCTGCTGGCAGAAGGTCTGGAACTACTGTACCATTTGCTGATGGCATGTATGAATACCAATAGCTATCTTCGTGTTTCTCCAGAGAAGGTTTCAAGCAGTGCTAAAATCTTTAACCAGTGTAGAAGCAACTGGGCAGGTGAGGGGCAATGATAGGTCTTGGACTTGTGGTCTTTGCACTAGGGCAGGAGCCATCATTGGCTTGTCTTGGAAAGAGGGGAGGCATGGTTAGCCTCAGGCTGGAGATTTTTAAGGGGAAGGAGGTGGGAAGAAAGCACTAGTCAGGAAACCTGGATTCATGTGTGAGTTTGAGCAATTAATTTTCCTTCTGGGCTTCTTTCTGCTGTGCTCAGAAGTGAGGAAGTTGGGCAGGTACATTCAGATTCGATATGTATTTATTGAGCAACTACCCTGTGTGAGCTCCAGTGCTTCCAAGTTTAACTTGCATAAAAAAACCCAAAGTGTGGGTAACAGTGCTCCATTTTAGAGATGAAGTGATTAGCCCTGAGAGGGAGTGACTTGTCCAGGGTCCCATGGCAAGTGAGAGCCTAAATTAGTAGCCTGAAATCTACTCATTCATGAAGAGGTATGTAAGTGTGGACTTTGTGGTATGATCCTGTCTTCACTATTTATTTTGTATTTGAAGGGCTTTGTATACAATTACAGGAATATAACATAGTTACATAATATATATGTAGTTTATCTGTATGTAATATACATTTGTATTATATACATTACTCCTCTAACATTGTTAGGATTGTGTGAGCTGTAATGCTAAGCACTGTAAACCTGGGTCACAAAATAAATAGAGCAATAAAACCCTTTCTTTTATAAACTTCCTTTTCAATTTCACTTTTTTTTATGTTGTTACTCATATTCTTTTTAAATCAGTAACAATCTTCTGTATCTGCAATCTCTTATAATATGTAAAGTGCTTAAGAAATACATGTTGTATTAGCCTTTGACAAAATTTGCTGACTTTGGTTTTAAAACTAAGTAGGGGTGGCATGATTCCATATTGTAGAAATGATTGTGATTGCTAAATATAAGTGCATATTTTTGCCCCAAGCCATGAAATACAGTAGCCCTCCTTTCTCTGCACTTGTACTTTCCATGGTTTTGGTTACCCATGCTCAACCATGGTCTGGAAGCAGGTGACCTAATTTCTGACATATCAGTAGAAGGTCAGTAGTAGCCTAGTGCTACATTACAGTGCCTGCATTATTCACCTTACTTCATCTCATCATGTGGGCATTTTGTCATCTCACATCATCACAAGAAGAAGGGTGAGTGTGGTATAATAGGATATTTTGAGAGAGAGAGATCACATTCACATAACTTTAAGTATATTGTTAGAATTGTTCTATTTTATTACTAGTTAATGCTATTAATCTCTTACTGTGTCTAATTTGTAAATTAAACTTTATCATAGGTTTGTGTGTATAGGAAAAAATATAGTATAGGGTTCGGTGTTATCTGCAGTTTGAAGCATCCACTAGGGGTCTTGGAATGTGTCCCCTGCAGATAAGGGGGGACTCCTGTACCATTTGCTGATGGCATGTATGAATACCAATAGCTATCTTAGTGTTTCTTGAGATGGTACCTCAAATTATGCTAATATCCTTGACTACTGTGGGAGCAACTGGCAAGTGAGGGGCAATGAGAGGGAGTGTGATAGTCCCTGCAGAGGTTATCCTACTTGATGCCCCTCAACCTGGGCTGCACATTGCATCAGTGCCCCTGCAACTCCAGAGTAATGAAATAAGGGTCTTGGAGATGATACCCTGGTGTTTTTTAAGTTTCCATGATGATTCTATGCAGATACAGTTGAGAACTTCTAATCAAATCCATTGCTATGTCCATATATGAATCTCTATGTCTATATTTGTCTAATTTGGAAAGACATCCAAGGAAGGGAATTCCATTAATTTTGAAAATGGTAAGCATGGTTTTTCCACATAATAAATATCCTTACAATGAAATATTGTAAATGATTCTTGACAGAATATAAAATTCTGTAATGCTTATTTATGTGTTTTGTCCTCTCTGTGGAATCATTTTATTACTTTCACATATTTATGCAACTTCCAATTTTTGTAGTTCTCTCCCATCAGTGTTTCTAGTCATAGGGATTTTGGAAAAGGTGAAGAGTATACAGATTGACTGTTACTCAGTTAGGCAGCCACTAGCCCCATGTGGCTACTGAACACTGGCAGTGTGGCAGGTGCAAGTAAGATGTGCTGTTAAGTATAAAGTATATACCAGATTTTGAAGACTTAGTACCAAAAAGGGAATGTAAGATGCATCATTAATAATTTTTTTACATCGGGGGGGGGGTACCTGAGGGGGGCTCAGTCGCTTAAGTGTCCGACTTCAACTCAGGTCATGATCTCACAGTTCGTGAGTTTGAGCTCTGCACTGGGCTCTGCACTGACAGTGTGGCACCTGCTTGGGATTCTCTCTCTCTCTCCGCCACTCTCCCACTCGCTCATCCACTTTTTTTTCTCTCTCAAAGTAAATAAATAAACTTAAAAAATAATGTTTATATTGGTTCCATTTTGAAATATTTTCTATATATTGGTTAAATAAAACATATTATTAAAATGAAATTTACCTGTTTTTTAAATGTGTCATTTTTCTTTCATTTTTTATTTTAATTCCAATGTAGTTAACAGTGTGATATTAATTTCAGGTGTATAATACACTGATTCATCACTTCCATACAACAACCAGTGTTCATCAAGATGAGGGTACTCTTAATCTCTTTCATCTATTTTACCTGTCCTGTCATTGACCTCCCCACTGGTAACCATCTGTTTGTTCTCTGCAGTTAAGAGTCTATTTTTCTTTTTTCTTTTTTCTTTTTTTTTGGTTCCTTTGTCTCTTTCTTTGGTTCATTTGTTTTGTTGCTTAAATTCCACATATGAGTGAAGTAATATGGTATTTGTCTTTCTCTTATGGCTTATTTCAGTTAGCAGTATACTCTAGATCCATCTATGGTGTTGCAAATGGCAAGATTTCATTCTTTTTTTATGGCTGTGTAATATTCCATTGTATATATCTACATATATATATAGATACATATCTATACATATCTACATATATATATATATATATATTCTTCTTTATCCATTCATGTATTGATGAATACTTGGGCTCTTCCATAATTTGGCTATTGTAAATAATGCTACAGTAAATTTATGGGTACATATACCCCTTTGAATTAACTGTTTTTGTATTCTTTGGGTAAATACTCAATAGTGTGATTACTGGATTGTAGGGTAGTTCTATTTTTAATTTAAAAAATTGTTTAACTGTTTACTTATTTTTGAGAGTGTCAGCAGGGGAGGGGCAGAGAGAGAAGGAGACACAGAATCTGAAGCAGGCTCCAGGCTCTGAGCCTTTAGCCCAGCGCCCAACACAGGGCTTGAACCCACAAACCACAAGATCATAACCTGAGCCGAAGTCAGACGCTTAACTGACTGAGCCATCTAGGCACCCCTATTTTTAATTTTTTGAGGAGCCTCTGTATTGTCTTCCACAGTGGTTACACCAGTTTGCGTTCTCAGCAACAGTGCAGGAGGGTTCCTTTTCCTCCACATCCTCTCCAACACTTGTTGTTTCTTGTGTTTTTGATTTTAGCCATTAAGACAGGTATGAGGTGATATTTCATTGTGGTTTTGATTAGCATTTCACTGATGATGAGTGATGTTGAACATCTTTTCATGTGTCTGTTGGCCATCTTAATGTCTTCTTTGGAGAAATGTCTGCTTGTGTCTTCTGCCCGTTTTTGATTGGATTATTTGTGTGTGTGTGTGTGTGTGTGTGTGTGTGTGTATAGTTGTATAAGTTCTTCATATATTTTGGATAGTAACCTTTTATCTGACCTATCATTTGCAAATATTTTCTCTCATTCAGTAGGCTGTCTTTCAGTTTTGTTGATTCTTTGCTTTGCTGTGCAGAAGCTTTTTATTTTGATGTACTCCAAATAGTTAAATTTTGCTTTTGTTTCCCTTGCTTTAGGATACATATGTAGAAAAATGTTTTTATGCTGATGCCAGAGAAATTACTGCTTGTGCTCTCTTCTAGGATTTTTATGATTTCAGGCCTTACTCTTTGGTACTTGATCCATTTTGAGTTTATTTTGGTGAATGGTATCAGAAAATGGGTCAGTTTCATTCTTTTGCATGTAGCTGTCCAGTTTTCCCATTACCATTTGTTGAAGAGACTTTTTCCCATTGCATACTCTGGCCTCCTTTGTTAATTAATTGAACATAAAATTGGGGGTTTGGGCCTCTGTTCTGTTCCATTGATCTATATGTCTATTTTTGTGCCAATACCATACTATTTTCATTACAAGAGCTTTGTAAGATGACTTGAAATCTGGGATTGTGATACCTCCAGTTTTATTTTTCTTTTTCAAGATTGCTTTGGCTATTGGGGGTCTTTTGTGGTTCCATACAAATTTTTGGATTGTTTGTTCTAGTTCTGTGGAAAATGCTGTTGGTATTTTGATATGGATTGCATTAAATCTGTAGATTGTTTGGGGTAGTATAGACATTTTAACATTATTTGTTCTTCCAGCCCATGAGAATATAATGTCTTTCCATTTGTTTGTGTCCTCTTCAATTTCTTTCATCAGTGTTTTATACTTTTCACAGTACAAGTCTTTCACTTCCTAGGTATTTTATTATTTTGGTGTCATTTTAAATGGGGCTGTTTTCTTAATTTCTCTTTATGCTGCTTCATTATTAGTGTATTAAAATGCAACAGATTTCTGTAAAGTGATTTTGTATCCTGTGACTCTACTGAATTAATTTATCGGTTCTACTAGTTTTCTGGTGGAATCTTTAGGGTTTTCTACCTAAGGTATCAGATACCTGTAAATATCAAGTACCTGCAAATAGTGAAAGTTGTATTTCTCTGCTACCATTTCAGATTCCTTTTATTCATTTTTTTGTTGTCAGACTGCTATGGCTAGGATTTGCAGTACTATGTGGAATAAAAATGGTGAGAATGGACTTCCTTGTCTTGTTCCTGACCTTAGGAGGAAAAATTTAAACATTTTTTGAATGTGGCTACTAGAAAATTTAAAATTACTTACATAGTCCACATTTTTGGCTGGTATTCTATTTCTACTGGATGACATTGCTCTATACGACGCGTTTAGGTATGTGTGAGAGAACTGAGCAGAGAAGAAAATGAAGTCTGTGCTACAAGCCTAGTCTCCTGATTCTCAGGCCCAGATTTTCTGTGCAATCTTCCAGGCTGCCAGCATTGTTGTTTGTGTCACTATAAACAAATAGGGTCAGTGTCATTTTTGTTAATATTTAATTTCCCTGACATCTTCTGAACTTACACTTGTGCATTAGAGCAATGTGAGTTCAGGTGCTGCAATGCAATTAGCTTTGAGTCTGGATGTTTCCTTGACACCTCTAGATTTTAAATGGCTTCTGACCATCAACTTTCTGTATAACACGTTTCATTTATAATTCCTGAGCATCAATAAATATTGCTTAAATCTATCAAGCTCTTTTATGGAACCATTCCCATCAACCTTATTCATCTTTTTTCTTATTCTTGGAAACTTTTTTGAATTGATCCCTTTTCCATAAGACTGAGTTTTTGTAATATATTTATAAAACTCACAAAAGATGATTATATGAACACATTATTTCCTATGTGAGGTAGTGAGAACTTGAAGCACTCTTACTCAGTTCACTGATGACAACCTTTATCAGAGAATCCTGGATTTAAGTGTGAGTAAGACTAGGTTGAGCATACTGACTGAACCCTGGGAGGTTTCAGTTCCATCAAACATGATGGTTTCCTGAGTCAAACCATCACCACCTAAGTTCTAAGTTTATTTCTTATTAATCACAGCACAGCAT
Organism: Panthera onca; assembly: GCF_046562875.1. Taxonomy (NCBI): domain Eukaryota; kingdom Metazoa; phylum Chordata; class Mammalia; order Carnivora; family Felidae; genus Panthera; species Panthera onca. Next base: position 53,820,730 of record NC_138344.1, read on the forward strand.
GAAAAAACCCCACAAAATATTCTGCTTTAAAAAATGTATTAGTGACCTATGTAAATCCGCAAACAGCAATAATTTAAAACAGTTTAAGTTTTATATTACAATTGCTAGCTATATAGCACTCATATATTATATGTATGCATCAGTTCTGAACTACAGAGCTCCTAGAGGGAAATTTGGGCAGTGATTCAGAAGTGTGGCTAGTAGATCCTTCAGGAAGCTCTGAAGGAACTCTTCCCATCTTCCTTGTCCTGCCAGATTAAACGTATATGGACATATGGTCAAAAAAATCTATCATTTGCTGCTGAATTCTTGGGAAAAAACTTAGGAGAGGGAGACTTCGTGTATGGTATTCCCCTCTGCTAGATTTGATTCCAAATGTCAGTCTTGGGTAAAAGTGGATTATTGTTCTTACTAAATATGCTTTCTTTCTCTCCTTGAGCACCTGCAACAAAAAATACCAAAGGTCGTTGAATTTAATGAGCCTGAAGCTGACACATACTTAGCTTGTCTGTGTGTTTCTTGTAAGTGGGGGAGTAGGAGTACTTGAGGGCCTGGGGTTCTGTTGATCACGTGGAAGCACCAGTACCTGCACTGAGTTACCTCCTCTTTATCTGGATTTGTAGGCTTACAATCAGAGTGGAGACTTTTGTGGTTAAATGCAGGCAGAATACAAACTCTGAGTTTATCTCCACCTCATCCAGATAATTTGTATGTTATGATGGTACCATTGGGTCTATGGGACAGCTATTTAGGGTCTATATGAAGAGACCCACATATTTAAGAGGAAAATTTGAGGTGAAAATCTTGATTCTTTTTTCTTTTTATTATTTTTTTAATATGAAATTTATTGTCAAATTGGTTTCCATACAACACCCAGTGCTCATTCCAACAGGTCCCCTCCTCAATACCTATCACCCACTCTCCCCTCCCTCCCACCTCCCATCAACCCTCAGTTTATTCTCAGTTTTTAAGAGTCTCTTATGTTTTGGCTCCCTCCCTCTGTAACTTTTTTTTTTTCCTTCCCATGTTCTTCTGCTAAGTTTCTCAGGATCCATATATGAGTGAAAACATATGGTATGTGTCTTTCTCTGTGTGACTTATTTCACTTAGCATCACACTCTCCAGTTCCATCCACGTTGCTACAAAAGGCCAAATTTCATTGTTTCTCATGGCCATGTAGTATTCCATTGTGTATATAAGCCACAATTTCTTTATCCATTCATCAGTTGATGGACATTTAGGCTCTATCCATAATTTGGCTATTGTTGAAAGTGTTGCTATAAACATTGGGGTACAAGTGCCACTATGCATCAGAACTCCTGTATCCCTTGGGTAAATTCCTAGCAGTGCTATTGCTGGGTTATAGGGTAGATCTTTTAATTTTTTGAGGAACCTCCACACTGTTTTCCAGAGTGGCTGCACCAGTTTGCATTCCCACCAACAGTGCAAGAGGGTTCCCGTTTCTCCACATCCTCTCCAGCATCTATCATCTCCTGATTGTTCATTTTAGCCACTCTGACTGGTGTGAGGTGGTATCTGAGTGTGGTTTTGGTTTGTATTTCCTTGATAAGGAGTGACGTTGAGCATCTTTTCATGTGCCTGTTGTCCATCTGGTTGTCTTCTTTAGAGAAGTGTCTCTTCATGTTTTCTGCCCATTTCTTCACTTGGTGAAGAAATTTTTTCACTGGTATTTGTTTTTTGGGTGTGGAGTTTGGTGAGTTCTTTATAGATTTTGGATACTAGCCCTTTGTCTGATATGTCATTTGCAAATATCTTTTCCCATTCCATTGGTTGCCTTTTAGTTTTGTTGGTTGTTTCCTTTGCTGTGCAGAAGCTTTTTATCTTCATAAGGTCCCAGGAGTTCATTTTTGCTTTTAATTCCCTTGCCTTTGGGGATGTGTCGAGTAAGAGATTGCTACGGCTGAGGCCAGAGAGGTCTTTTCCTGCTTTCTCCTCTAGGGTTTTGTTGGTTTCCTGTCTCACATTCAGGTCCTTTATCCATTTTGAGTTTATTTTTGTGAATGGTGTGAGAAAGTGGTCTAGTTTCAACCTTCTGCATGTTGCTGTCCAGTTCTCCCAGCATGATTTGTTAAAGAGACTTTTTTCCATTGGATATTCTTTCCTGCTTTGTCAAAAGATTAGTTGGCCATACTTTTGTGGATCCAATTCTGGAGTCTCTATTCTATTCCATTGGTCTATGTGCCTGTTTTAGTGCCAATACCATGCTGTCTTGGTGATTACAGCTTTGTAGTAGAGGCTAACATCTGGGATTGTGATGCCTCCTGCTTTGGTCTTCTTCTTCAAAATTACTTTGGCTATTGGGGGCCTTTTGTGGTTCCATATGAATTTTAGGATTGCTTGTTCTAGCTTTGAGAAGAATGCTGGTGCAATTTTGTTTGGGATTGCATTGAATGTGTAGATTGCTTTGAGCAGTATTGACATTTTAAAACTATTTATTCTTCCAACCCATGAGCACGGAATGTTGTTCTATTTTTTTATATCTTCTTCAATTTCTTTCATAAGCTTTCTATAATTTTCAGCATACAGATCTTTTACATCTTTGGTTAGGTTTATTCCTAGGTATTTTATGCTTCTTGGTGCAATTGTGAATGGGATCAGTTTCTTTATTTGTCTTTCTGTTGCTTCATTATTAGTGTATAAGAATGCAACTGAGGGGCGCCTGGGTGGCGCAGTCGGTTAGGCGTCTGACTTCAGCCAGGTCACGATCTCGCGGTCCGTGGGTTCGAGCCCCGTGTCGGGCTCTGGGCTGATGGCTCGGAGCCTGGAGCCTGTTTCTGATTCTGTGTCTCCCTCTCTCTCTGCCCCTCCCCCGATCATGCTCTGTCTCTCTCTCTGTCCCAAAAATAAATAAAAAACGTTGAAAAAAAAATTTAAAAAAAAAATAAAAAAAATAAAAAAAAAGAATGCAACTGAGTTCTGTACATTGATTTTGTATCCTGCGACTTTGCTGAATTCATGTATCAGTTCTAGCAGACTTTGGTGGAGTCTCTCAGGTTTTCCATGTATGATATCATGTCATCTGCAAAAAGTGAAAGCTTGACTTCATCTTTGCCAATTTTGATGCCTTTGATTTCCTTTTGTTGTCTGATTGCTGATGCTAGCACTTCCAACACTATGTTAAACAACAGCGGTGAGAGTGGGCATCCCTGTCGTGTTCCTGATCTCAGGGAAAAAGCTCTTAGTTTTTCCCCATTGAGAATGATATTAGCTGTGGGCTTTTCATAAATGGCTTTTATGAGGTTTAAGTATGTTTTTTCTATCCCGACTTTCTCGAGGGTTTTTATCAAGAAAGGATGCTGAATTTTGTAAAATGCTTTTTCTGCATCTATTGACAGGATCTTCATGGTTCTTTTCTTTTATTAATGTGATGTATCACATTGATTGATTTGCGAATGTTGAACCAGTCATGCATCCCAGGAATGAATCCCACCTGATCATGGTGAATAATTCTTTTTATATGCTGTTGAATTTGATTTGCTAGTATCTTATTGAGAATTTTTGCATCCATATTCATCAGGGATATTGGCCTGTAGTTCTCTTTTTTTGCCTGGTCTCTGTCTGGCTTAGGAATCCAAGTAATGCTGGCTTCATAGAATGAGTCTGGAAGTTTTCATTCCCTTTCTATTTTTTGGAACAGCTTGAGAGGTATAGGTATTATCTCTGCTTTAAATATCTGGTAGAATCCCCCTGGGAAGCCATCTGGTCCTGGACTCTTATTTTTTGGGAGATTTTTGATAACTGATTCAATTTCTTCACTGGTTATGGGTCTGTTCAAGTTTTCTATTTCTTCCTGTTTGAGTTTTGGAAGTGTGTGGGTGCTTAGGAATTTGTCCATTTCTTCGAAGTTGTCCAGTTTGTTGGCATATAGTTTTTCATAGTATTCCCTGATAATTGCTTGTATTTCTGAGGGATTGGTTGTAATAATTCCATTTTCATTCATGATGTTATCTATTTGGGTCATCTCCCTTTTCTTTTTGAGAAGCCTGGCTAGAGGTTTATCAATTTTGTTTATGTTTTCAAAAAACCAACTGTTGGTTTCATTGATCTGGTCTACAGTTTTTTTTTTAGATTCTATATTGTTTATTTCTCCTCTGATTTTTATTATTTCTCTTCTTCTGCTGGGTTTGGGGTATCTTTGCTGCTCTACTTCTATTTCCTTTAGGTGTGCTGTTAGATTTTGTATTTGGGATTTTTCTTGTTTCTTGAGATATCCTAGATTGCAATGTATTTTCCTCTCAGGACTGCCTTCGCTGCATCCCAAAGCGTTTGGATTGTTGTATTTTCATTTTCGTTTGTTTCCATATATTTTTTGATTTCTTCTCTAATTGCCTGGTTGTTCTTTAACCTCCCTGCTTTTGGAGGTTTTCCAGACTTTTTCCTGTGGTTGATTTCAAGCTTCATAGCATTGTGGTCTGAAAGTATGCATGGTATGATTTCAATTCTGGTATACTTATGCAGGGCTGTTTTGTGACCCAGTATGTGATCTATCTTGGAGAATGTTCCATGTGCACTCAAGAAGAAATTATATTCTGTTGCTTTGGGATGCAGAGTTCTAAATATATCTGTCAAGTCCATCTGATCCAATGTATCATTCAGGGCCCTTGTTTCTTTATTGACCGTATGTCTAGATGATCTATCCATTGTTTTAAGTGGAGTGTTAAAGTCCCCTGCAATTACCACATTCTTATCAATAAGGTTGCTTATGTTTGTGAGTAATTGTTTTATATATTTGGGGCCTCCAGTATTCGGCGCATAGACATTTATAATTGTTAGATCTTCATGATGGATAGTCCCTGTAATTATTATATAATGCCCTTCTTCATCTCTTGTTACAGCCTGTAACTTAAAGTCTAGTTTGTCTGATATAAGTATGGCTACTCCAGCTCTCTTTTGACTTCCAGTAGCGTGATAGATAGTTCTCCATCCCCTCACTTTCAATCTGAAGGTGTCCTCAGGTCTAAAATGAGTCTCTTGTAGATAGCAAATAGACGGGTCTTGTTTTTTTTATCCATTCTGATACCCTGTGTCTTTTGGTTGGAGCATTTAGTCCCTTTACATTCAGTGTTATTATAGAAAGATAGGGGTTTAGAGTCATTGTGATGTCTGTAGGTTTCATGCATGTAGTGATGTCTCTGGTACTTTGTGGTCTTTGCAACATTTCACTCGCAGAGTCCCCCTTAGGATCTCTTGTAGGGCTGGTTTAGTGGTGACGAATTCCTTCAGTTTTTGTTTGTTTGGGAAGACCTTTATCTCTCCTTCTATTCTAAATGACAGACTTGCTGCATAAAGGATTCTCGGCTGCATATTTTTTTCTGTTCATCACATTGAAGATCTCCTGCCATTCCTTTCTGGCCTGCCAAGTTTCAGTAGATAGGTCTGCCACTAGTCTTATGGGTCTCCCTTTGTAGGTGAGAGCCTGTTTATCCCTAGCTGCTTTCAGAATTTTCTCTTTATCCTTGTATTTTTCCAGTTTCACTATGATAGGTCATGCAGATCTAGTGCAGATAGATAGTGAAGATAGATAGATCATGCAGATAGTGCAGAAGATCGATTCAAGCTACGTCTGAAGGGAGTTCTCTGTGCCTCTTGGATTTCAGTGCCTGTTTCCTTCCCCAGATCAGGGAAGTTCTCAACTATAATTTGTTCAAGTACACCTTCAGCCCCTTTCTCTCTCTCTTCCTCTTCTGGAATTTCTATTATACAGATATTGTTCCATTTGATTGCATCACTTAGTTCTCTCTAATTCTCCCCTCATACTCCTGGATTTTTTTATCTTTCTTTTTCTCAGACTCCTCTTTTTCCATAATTTTATCTTTTAACTCACCTATTCTCTCCTCTGCCTCTTCAATCTGAGCTGTGGCTGCCTCCATTTTATTTTGCACCTCATTTATAGCATTTTTTTTAGCTCCTCATGACTGTTTCTTAGTTCCCTGATCTCTGTAGCAATGGATTCTCTGCTGTCCTCTATACTTTTTTCAAGCCCAGTGATTAATTTTATGACTATTATTCTAAATTCTTGTTCCATTATATTGCTTAAAACCTTTTTGATCAATTCGTTAGGTGTTGCTACTTCCTGGAGTTTCTTTTGAGGAGAATTCTTCCATTTCGTCCTTTTGGGTAGTCCCTGGGGTGGCTCTAAACTTCAGGGCACTTCGCCTGTGCTGTCCAGAGTAACATGTGTTAGTGGGCAGAACCACAGACCCGGTGTCTGCCCCCAGCCCACCGCTAGAGCCACAATCAGACTGTGTGTACTTTATCTTCCCCTCTCCCAGGGGCATGACTCACTGTGGAGTGGTGTGGCCCCTATCTAGGCTACTTGCACACTGCCAGGCTTGTGGTGCTGCTTTGATGGGATCTGGTGTATTAGCCGGGGTGGATCTGCAAGGTGCACAGGAGTGGGAAGGGCAGGCTCAGCTCACTTTGCTGTTGGTGGTCCCCTGCAGCACCGAGAGGGAGGCAGGCAGATTCGTCGGAGGGATGGATCCACAGAAGCACAGCATTGGGTGTTTGCGCGGTGCAAGCAAGTTCGGTGATGGGAACTGGTTCCCTTTGGGATTTCAGCTGGGGGTGAGAGAGGGAGATGGCGCTGGCCAGCGCCTTTGTTACCCGCCAAGCTCTGAGCTTTGTTCCCTGCTGAGCTCTGTCTTCCGGGGCTCAACACCTCTCCCTCCCGTTGTCCTCTAGCCCTCCTTCTCTCTGAGCAGAGCTGTGGACTTATAACATTCCAGATGTTAAGTCCCACTGGCTGTCAGAACACACTCCATCTGGCCCCTCCACTTTTGCAAGCCAGACTTGGGGGCTTTGCCTTGCTGGGCGGGCTGCCCCTCCAATGCCCCGGCTCCCTCCCGCCAGTTCATGTAGGGTGCACCGCCTTTCCTCCCTTCCCTCTTCCGTGGGCCTCTTGTCTACACTTGGCTCCGGAGAATCCATTCTGCTAGTCTTCTGGCAGTTTTCTGGGTTATTTAGGCAGATGTGGGTGGAATCTAAGCAATCGGCAGGATGCAGTGAGCCCAGTGTCCTCCTATGCCACCATCTTCCCTATGTTCCTCGATTCTTCTTTTTTTAAACAATGTTAATAAAGTACACCATTGTGGGCTTAAATAACAATGAGTTCAAAAGCAAGCTAATAGGAGTAGTCTTGGTAATTTTTGGACTCTGTGGAAATGAATAAAAAAATTAACTTAATTTTTAGCTCATGCTACTAATTCTAAGTACAAGTGTTTCAAAAATAGTTTCACCCTCAATAAATTTCAGTTTCTTAAGTCTTGGATTGATAATTTCTTGGGTAGTTTCTGCATGTCAGCTTTGCAGATGGAAGGATCCATTTACCAAAGGGCTGGTTTCTTTATGTGAGCTGTGACATTGTTATAGTTCTTATAAATGATCTTCCATTGTAATCAATTATTATATTGCATGAATTTAATTTTTTAAAGTGGTGGATTTCTAAATGGTGACCATTTCCCCAAATGAGGATCATCTTGAAATAATAGGAAATTATAACACTTTCAAAACTCTGCACATGGGCTTTTCAGTGGCATCTCCTGATTTCTTTTTTAAAGTTGATATAACCCAGATGTTAGCTGCTCCCTTTTCCTTCTCTTAAAGCTCCCTCAAAGACACCCCTCCCCCATAAAGCATTAGAGAACAAGGTAGAGTTGACTGAAGATTTGAGTCAGGGTGGGGGTGGTGGTGGTGATATAAATTAGGTTTATTTTATACACCCCACAGCAAACAATGTGAAATCCTAATTTAACATTTTCTTCGCCAAGTTCTCTTTCTCTCCTGCTGGCCTTTGTAATGTCTCCCCCCCCCCCACCCCCACCCATTCAGCGTCCAGTGTAGTTGGCTCGAGTCTTTTCTCTCAGTGTCTGGGGCCCCTCATATCTATCTTCTTTTTATTACTCAGAATAGTTTCGTTCTTCCTTGGCTCTTCTGAACTCAAACCTGTTACAGCTGCTTACCAAAACAGCAGGCTCTTCTTGTAACTAGGACCCACTTACCTTAGATAATAATGGAAGTAAAAAATACACCAAACTCTATGTAACACGTGATTCTCTCTCTTTTTAAAAATAGGTTTATGCATCTCTTCTCGGTTGTCATAGGATTTCTTTTGAAAAAACAAATGCAAACCTAAGCCACACAGGCCTTGGAATTGTTAAAACATTAACTTTAATAAAATAAAGCTTTCTTGAGATCTTAAAATCTTAGGGGCATCTGGGTGGCTCATTCGGTTAAGCGTCTGAGTTTGGCTCAGGTCATGATCTCACGGTTTGTGGGTTTGAGCCCCACATCTGGCTCTGTGCTGATAGCCTGGAGCCTTCTTTGGATTCTGTGTCTGTCTCTCTCTCTCTGCCCCTCCCACACTTGTGCTCTATCTCTGTCTCTCAAAAATAAATAAATATTAAAAAATTAGAAAAAAATCTTAAAAATATGAAAGCTAAATGAAATCATAGTGTTATAGTGAATAAATCTGGTTTCCAACAGAGCACATAGATTGTCTATACCAAGCCAAATGAATATATTGAATAACACTGTTGGTTGACTACTTATCATTTATTAGCTATAATAAGGGTATAAATAAAATATAGAAACTATTCTTGATTCCATCATCCATATTAGAGCAAACTATAGTGTGCTTGGGAAGGCACTTTATCGCCACCCTTTCCTTCCCCATCTTTGCTTTTTCCTCTCTATTCCTATATACAACATTCATTTTAAAAATAATTGAGATTATATTATATCCTATTGTTGTGGTTTGAATGGTGCCCCCTCCCCAGTATGTCCACTGGAACCTGTGAACATGATCTATTTAGAAAAAGGGTCTTTGCAAATATAATTAAGTTAATGATCTTGAGATGAGATCATGCTGGTAATCCAGTCACAAATGTCTTCCTAAGGGAAGAGAAGGGCAAAAGATAAACAGAAAAGAAGATAATGTGAAGATGGAGGCAGAGATGGGAGTTTTACAGCCCCAAGTCAAAGAATGTGCAAAGCTGCCAGGAGCTGGGACAGAGGCTGGAACAGCTCCTTTCCTAGAGCCTCCAGAAGGAGCACTGCCCGGCTGGTGCTGTGATTTGGGACTTGTAGTCTGTAGAACTGTGAGAGAATAAAGTTTTTCTACTTTAAGCCATCTAGCTTGTGGTAGTTAGTCTGTTATAGGTAATCCTCCTAGGAGAATAATGGTCAGTTGTTTTTAGCTTTCAGTTGAGACGTTCAATATTTGATCATTTGTACATTCTTTCACTCAGTACATATTTATTAAATGCCTATTATGTGTCAGGCAGAATGCTATATGCTGGGCATGCAGAGTTAAATAAGACATAATTTCTGCTTCAAGTATGATGTCATCATCCATACATAGTTGCAATAATTTTATCTCTAGAATTGCCATGATGCTCTCATATTTCATTGTTTATGCTGATGGGTATGATGGGTGGAAAAATGACTCATTAGGATGTCCAGCTCTCAGAAATTTTCGTCAGTACACAAGTTCTGTAGACAAACCAATGCCAGGTGGTAGAAAACCTTAGTAGGATTTGGGAAGCTGGTTGGAAATGTTGCCTTGAAGCTGTAACTCAAGGGAATGTTGGGCCACCTTTAAACTTGAGTAGCATTCTCAAAAACTAAGATCTATTTCCTTATTTAATATCAGGAATTTAAAAAATTCTCTCTACTTGTTGATATTTGGTAAGAATTAGATGTGCAATAAAGAAGAAAAAATAAAAGAGGGGCAAAGAGCATAGAAAGGAAAAGTAGTGATATCTAAGATTCAAAGACTCAAAAGAATCTGTGATACTTGTGGGCTGAAAGAATGATACTGTCAGCAACATAGGGAAAGAAAACTGTCGCAGTGGCTTTGTGTACCAGTTAGAGATAAGGAAGAAAGAGAAAGTGTAATTGAGATTGTGATGGTGAACAGAAGGAAGGAAATGGACTCTAATGATGGGGAAAGAGTAGATTTTGAAGATGTGAAGAAAGTTGATATTATTTTTTAATGGAAAATACATGGTATAATGAATATGCTTTCTGTAAGCTTTGGAAAAGAAGTAGCATTCTTGCACAATTAATACCTATTGGATTCTTTTTTTTGCAGAAGTATAATTAACATACAGTGTTATATTAGTTTATATTATTAATCATTAATAATGATTAACAATTCTATACATTACTCAGTGTTCATCATGATAAGGGTACTCTTAATCCCTTTCATCTATTTCACCTAATCCTTACCTTCCCTGTGGCAACCACCAGTTTATTCTCCATATTTAAAGGTTTGTCTCTTTTTTTCTTCAGTTGTTTTGTTTCTTAAATTCCATATATGAGTGAAACCATATCATGTTTGTCTTTGATTTATTTCACTTAGCATAATTGCCTCTAGGTCCATCCATGTTGTTGCAAATGGCAAGATCTCATTCTTTTTTATGACTGAGTAATACTCCATGGTACATAAGTACCGCATCTTTTTTGGATTTTAAATGTGCCTAGAAATCCACTGTTAAAACCATTGTGGGGGAGTTCTAGGGGAAAAGAAGAAAAGTGCAGCATTGAGAAATGGAATTGAGGGTAGAGTGGGCTTCCTGGAGAACACATGAACATTAGTGAAGATTGAAGGGGCTATTTTGGCAACAGGGGATGCATTTTATTCAGATAACCTGGTTTGATCTGTGTCAGTCAGCATGTGCTGGGGCTTCATCAGGGACATGAAGTAGAAGTTTTATAGTGGCAGTAAGAGTAGTGGCAGGGATCCGTGTTCAACACTCATCTGTTCATTCACCCACATTTATGTAGCACTTCTCTGTACCAGCCACTGTGCTGGATACTAGGGTACAGGGATTATGAGGACTCATGTTCCTTCCCTCAAGGAGCCTGAAGTCCAGGGGCAGGGGTGGACAAATAAAAAGACAACTTTTACAGAAATAGGTGCCATGGTAAAATGAAGCATGAGATGCTTTGGGAGCACACGCAAGTCTTATGAGGCTGATAGGAGGGGCATCATTATCTCAGAAGTCAGAGAAGAATGGGCCCATAGGAAGTATAAGTTATTGAAAAGCTAATTGAATGGTGGAGTGAGAGGGAGGAGAGTAGAGGAGAATTAGGGAAAGGTGCTATTTTTAATTTAATAGTTCATGGAATTCTTATACTTACTGAAGTTTGAGTACCATTGGGCCAGGTATTTCAAGGTCCCTCCCAGCTCCCAAACACTATGACTCTGTGATTCTTTCAGTGTTGTCATGATAGCTAGGAGCCAAAGAAGAGAAGTCAGTGAGCAGCTCTACAGGATAACAAGATCTAACAAAATGCAAGGTTGGAAGTGTATGGGTGGATATCGTGGTAATAATAATGATGATGATGATGATGGTGGTAGTGGTGATGATAGAACCGAGGAGTCAGATAGAAGAGAGCAAGTTACAGAATGGATTGAGGAAAGAAGAGAGAAACTTTATAGGATCTTCCAACAATGAGGATATTGTATGCCAGATGGAAGAAATTGTAAAGAAATTAACAAAAGCGTCAGGAGATAATTCAGAGCATGAGGCTGCACAGTTAATGCTCTGACCATATACTCCCACAAATCCTGTGCACATGTCTGTCACAGCATATAGTGTCATAATGGTCTCCTTACCTTTCACTTACTTGTCTACATTTGTTGATGCTTATTATGTGCCAGGTACTGGGTTAGGTGCTGGAAATGCAGTGAATCCAAACAGACATGATCTCTGCAATCATGGAGCTTAGTGTCTGGGAGAGGGGAGGTAGACTTAATAAAATAATCATGCTAAGTAGAATATAATTACATACTGAGGCAAATGCTGATAAGGAAAAGATTATGGTTCTGAAAAAAGGATTGTGGGGGAAGGAGTGGGCAGAGGCGAGGCAGTTTAGGAATGGGTTCCTTCAGGAAATAGTAAATTTGAGCTGGGAACTTAATGATGGTTAGAATTTCATCAACTATTAGTCAGGCAAGGGGAGTGATGGGATGGGAAAGAGAACTATAAACAGAGGGGACAGCATGTGCAAAGGCCTTGGGGAGGGAAGGAGGATGGTAATTATCAGGGACTGAAGCACAGAGAGTATGGCTGAGAGAAGAGCAGGGTGAGGCTGGAAAAACAGTCAGAGGCCAGACCCTGCAGGACTTGAAGACCATGTTAAGAGTTTGGATCTTTTCCCTAAGAACAAAGGGAATACATGGAAGAGTTTAACTCTGGCAAAATCATGCCTATTTCATGGGGGAAAGCCAGTGGAGAAGGGCCAGGAAAGATAGGGAGGAGGGTGGTTGCCTATCATTATACTTGTTTATCTATTCTTATACTCCTGTGAATTACTGGAGCCTGAGGCCATCTCTGTGTTCCCATCAACTGACTTAACAATGTCCTGCTGGTATTCAATGTTCAATAATTATATGATGTATGAGCCAGATGCATTTATGTTAGTTAAATGAATCATTTCAAAGATCAGATTTTCTTTTAGTTATTTCCCTCTTCTTCTCCCACTCTTTCTTCCCTCCAACTAATATGGGGCAAGGGGAAGTATCCACATATTACATGTTCTCTGTACATCATTGTCTGCTGTCATTGCCACTTACCAATGCTGTCTGCTATGGGATCATCGAATACCAAACCTTTCTTTAATCTAGGTGCTCGGTGTTACTAGGAGTCTCTCAGACATCACTGTACCTAACATGCAGGAGACTGTGCCTGGCATTAAAGAAAGACAGAGGATTAAATTTCATCTGGGGCTCATTTCTGAATTAGCAGAGTTCATTGAAGCAGTGCTTACTGTTTTTGTTTGTTTTGTTTTGTTTGCAGCCTTCCCCAGGTGTAGCATGTCAGAAAAGCAAAAATGTGGTAACCTGGGTGTCCAAGACTCTTGGATCTTGGACAGAGAAGCACAGATGAGTTTCTTTGTGCCTGCTCCAGCAGGACTTTCTGAATTGCCTGGCTAATGAATACTGTTAACCCAGCTTGCTTCATCTGGTTACCTTGTCCCTTTCCAGGCATTTGTGTTCAGACATACTTTCCCTCTTCACACTCCTAAATTTAAGGCTTAATTTTCAAGTCAAATGCTCATATGGCTGACTGCCTGAGAAGTCACATGTGGAGAGCTCATAGACCCAAGCAGGGAGTTGTGCCTTTGCTTCTGGGGAGCGAGTCTGGAAACCATATGAACTGTAAATAGTTTTAAAATGTAAAAAAGTAAAGCTTTATGCCAAAAGAGGAGAGCTGAGGGTTTTTTGTTTTTTCTCTGTAGACTCAGTTATTAGATATCTGTTGGAAATTACTGACCTCTATCATACAGTCTGTTGACTGTCTTTATCAGCTGGGGCTGGACCAGCCAGATTTAACCCCCTTGGGGACTCAGCTCTGCCAACACTTGCTTTATTAGAAGTAGATTTTGAGGTCATAACAATGTACCATAAGTTAAGTTGTCAGGTATATAATTTTAATGGAAATTGTGTTATTTCACTTAATATTTCCTTATAAAACTTGGGTGATACAAATAGTTTAATATTTTTTAATTTTTAGAAATTTAATTTTCTAGCGAGGGCAAGAAAAAGAATAAATAAGAAAAGGGTCATGCTTCCTTTATTTGCTCCCCATCAGGTGACATCACCTTCCACTTTGAGAAATATTGCCTATCATATGTCCTGTTTGTTGGGCTTTCTCTCTCTTCTTCACCTCATCTTTCATTATATAAAGTAGTTCTGTAAGACTTTTTTCTTCCTTTTTTTCTTTTTGCCTTTGTCCTCAATTCTTGGGGGTGCCAAAGCACAGAGATGTTGTCAATCTTTCTTATGTGTAGGTTACCTAGATACCCTTTCATTTGGAATTGACAAATCTCTTTAGATTCTCCTTTTTATCCCCTCTGTATTCCAAATTTAATCTTTTCTCTGTATCTCTTTATCATTCTTTCTCTAGGGGTAAAGAAGAAAGAACAATGAAGTTGAGATACAAAGTGATAGGAAAACAATATTCAATATAGGCCCTTTTAATAGAGGACATTTTAGAATATTAGATGTCTCCTAGAAATTATAGCAGGGTTTATACAAATAAATGTGCAGAGGACCACAGCACACATGCTTAGAATTGTCATGCAGATTTGCTGATGTTCAGTGTCAAATCTGGTACTGAAAATGATGAACTAATGTAAGTTTTATTTAAATGGTACCTGATTATTGGTCACCATCTCTGACATGAGATCTCCCAATTAACCAAGTCAAAATACAATTCCCAGCAGTGGCTCTTATGATTAGGAAAGAAGTTCAGAAGAGAGAAGACTGCTTACACACATATTTAAATAAGTTTTTACAGATAACAAATAAAAACATAAGGCCTGAAATCTCTTGATAGCTGGAACGCATAGAGGACTTGGCAGGGAGTGAGGCCAGCCTGTCGTTGCTCTGAAGGAGAAAAACTTTATCCTGAGTACATTGGAGTACACAATGGAGTACACTGGAGTCTGCTCCAGGCTAAAAGGCATCATCTAGCTATATGCAGGAATCAGAAAATTCTCGAGACTTTACTTATGTAATGGTAGAGAGAAATAAAGGGCTTGTATTAGAAGGGCCTTCTCATCTTCCCTTACCTCTAAAATGTGAGAAGTGGAGACACCATTTGGTACATCAATCCTCAACCCAAAGCTCTCAGCTGTTCCAGGGACTTACAAAATTATGGTCCATAGAGCATGGGGTAGTGGATGTGTAAGGGCCTTCACCAAAAGCCAAGTTTACCTTAGGCCTTCAGGGTCCAGAAATAGTGGATTCATTTGGGAGCTCTAGCTCATGTGTCTGGTTGGGGCAGAAAAGAGTGTTGCAGTTCTGTTTACACTCAAAACCTAATGGCTTGAATTGGAAACACTTATGGGGCTCAACAATCTTGTTGAAGGCAGTTGAATTATTATTCTGGTACTCTTAAAGCCAGACACATGGCTGTTGTGAACCAAAGAAGAATGCATAGGTTTGCCTTAGTTCCCCAAATACTGAGTACCTTCAATGTACCAAAGATAATTAACATGCCATTGCTTGTTGTATGGATTCACAATTTGTGGAGGAGGGACATAAGTAAGTGAATGGTTTCAATATGATATGTATGATGATGGGGGTGTTATGGACTGCCATGGAAGTACTGAAGACAGGTACTTAGCCTAGTCTAGGGGTCAGAGGAGACTTCCTTTGAAAAGCTGAGTATTTAACTAAAATTAATTAAAAATGTAAAGAATCTAGGGTGACTGGGTGGCTTAGTCGGTTAAATGTCTGACTTCAGCTCAGGTCGTGATCTTGTGGTTCATGAGTTTGAGCCCTGCTTTGGGCTGTGTGCTGACAGCTCAGAGCCTGGAGCCTACTTCGGATTCTGTGTCTTCCACTCTGTCTCTGCCCCTTCCCCGATTTGCACTCCATATCTTTCTCTCTCTCTCTCTCTCTCTCTCTCTCTCTCTCTCTCTCTCTCAAAAATAAACATTAAAAAATGTAAGAAATCTAAAATAGTAAAAATTTCTATTTTTTAGAGAAAAGTATTATCCCTTACTGTTGTATTTGTTTGGTGTTTGCAAATATGCACATATACAAAAACTCATGCAACATATACAATTTGTATTCTACTCTTATTGACATGACAACTCCTATATGGCATTTAAAGTTTTTTTAAAAAACATTTTTAATAGCTGAATAATAGATGCATTGATTATTCCCCTGTTGTTAGTTTGTTTCTAATTTTCTTGTTTTAATAACTCAGAGAAACATCTTTGAACATAAATTTCATATGCATCTCTATTTCTTTAGTCTATATTTCTAGGGAACTACATTGCCTTTTTAAAAAGATTCTTAATGCATATTGTTAAATTACTTTCAAGGAAGTATGAGCCCATTTATCCTCCACTTGAACAAATGAGTGTTTTTTCCACAATATCATCGCAACTTTGAGCATTATTTTTTAGAAAATCTAGGCCAACTGGATAAGAATAAACAGGTATCTTGCTGTTTTAAAAATTCATTGGTTTCTACGGAAGGTGATTATTTTTTTAATTTTTAGTAACTGTATTTTTCCTTTCAGTGACTTACTATTTATATTTATTGCCTATTTTTGGTATATAGTATTATTTTGTGTTTTCTGTTTGAGAATATAGTTTATTTTATTAAATATTTATTTATTTTTAAATATAATTTATTGTCAAATTGGTTTCCATACAACACCCAGTGCTCATCCCAAAAAGTGTCCCCCCTAATGCCACTAACCCATTGAACCTATCCCACCACCACAGCCCCTCCAGCAACCCTCAGTTTGTATTTAAGAGTCTCTTATGTTTTGTCCCCTTCCTTGTTTTTATATTATTTTTGCTTCCCTTCGCTTATGTTCATTTGTTTTGTATCTTAAATTCTCCATATGAGTGAAGTCATATGGTATTTGTCTTTCTCTACTGGCTAATTTCACTTAGCATAATAAACTCTAGTTGCATCCACATAGTTGCAAATGGCAAAGTTTTATTCTTTTTGATTGCTGAGTAATACTCCATTGTATGTATATGTATGTGTGTGTGTGTTGTGTGTGTGTGTGTGTGTGTAGACACACACACACACAACACACACACACACAACACACACAAACACCAAGTCTTCTTTATCCACTTGTCCATCAATGGACATTTGGACTTTTCCATACTTTGGCTATTGTCAATAGTGCAGCTGTAAACCTTGGGGTGCATGTGTCCCTTCGAAACAGCACACCTGTATCCCTTGCATAAATACGTAGTAGTGCAATTGCTGGGTTGTAGGGTAGTTCTATTTTTAATTTTTAGAAGAACCTCCATACTGTTTTGCAGAGTGGCTGCACCAGTTTGCATTCCCACTAGCAGTGCGAAAGAGATCTTTCTCCACAGCCTTGCCAACATCTGTTGTTGCCTGAGTTGTTTATTTTAGCCATTCTGATAGGTGTGAGGTGGTATCTCATTGTGGTGTTGATTTGTATTTCCCTGATGATGAGTGACGTTGAGCATTTTTTCATGTGTCAGTTGGCCATCTGGATGTTTTCATTGGAGAGGTGTCTATTCATGTCTTTGTCCATTTCTTCACTGGATGATTTGTTTTTTGGGTGTTGAGTTTGATAAGTTCTTTATAGATTTTGGATACTAGCCCTTTATCTGATATGTCGTTTGCAAATATCTTCTCCCATTCTGTCGGTTGCCTTTTAGTTTTACTGATTGTTTCCTCACTGTGGAGAAGCTTTTTATTCTGATGAGGTCCCAATAATTCATGTTTGCTTTTGTTTCCCTTGCCTTCAGAGACATGTCGAGTAAGGAGTTGATGAAGCCATGGTCGAAGAGGTTTTTGCCTGCTTTCTCCTCGAGGATTTTGATGGCTTCCTGTCTTAAGTTTAGGTCTTTCATCCATTTTGAGTTTGTTTTTGTGTATGGTGTAAGAAAATGGTGCAGGTTCATTCATCTGCATGTCGCTGTCCAGTTTTCCCAGCACCACTTGCTGGAGAGACTGTCTTTATTCCATTGGATATTCTTTGCTGCTTTGTCAAAGATTAGTTGGCCATACGTTTGTGGGTCCTGTTCTGGGTTCTCTATTCTGTTCCATTGATCTGAGTGTCTATTTTTGTACCAGTACCATACTGTCTTGATGATTACAGCTTTGTAATAACAGCTTGAAGTCCGGGATTGTGATGACTTCTGCTTTGGTTTTCTTTTTCAAGATTGCTTTGGCTATTCAGGGTCTTTTCTGGTTCCATACAAGTTTTAGGATTGTTTGCTCTAGCTCTGTGAAGAATGCTGGTGTTATTTTGATAGGGATTGCATTGAATATGTAGATTGGTTTGGGTAGTATTGACATTTTACAATATTTGTTCTTCCTATCCAGGAGCGTGGAATATTTTTCCATTTTGTGTGTGTGTCTTCTTCAGTTTCTTTCATAAGCTCTCTATAGTTTTCAGTGTATAGATTTTTCACCTCTTTGGTTAGATTTATTCCTAGGTATTTTATGGCTTTTGGTGCAGTTGTAAATGGGATCGATTCCTTGATTTCTCTTTCTGTTTCATTATTGGTGTATAGGAATGCAGCCGATTTCTATGCATTGATTTTATATCCTGCGACTTTGCTGAATTCATGGATCAGTTCTAGCCATTTTTTGGTGGAATCTTTTGGGTTTTCCATATAGAGTATCATGTCTTCTGCGAAGAGTAAAAGTTTGACCTCCTCCTGGCTGATTTGGATCCATTTTATTTCTTTGTGTTGTCTGCTTGCTGAGGCTAAGATTCCCAATACTTGGTTAAATAGTAATTGTGAGATCGCACATCCTTGTCTTGTTCCTGACTGTAGGGGAAAGGCTCTCAATTTTTCTCCATTGAGGATGATATTAGCTATAGGCCTTTCATATATGGCCTCATGATGTTGATGTATGTTCTATCTATCCCTACTTTGTTGAGGGTTTTTTTTTTTTTTTATCAAGAAAGGATGCTGTATTTTGTCAAATGCTTTCTCTGCATCTGTTGAAAGGATCATGTGGTTCTTGTCTTTTATTGATGTGATGAATCACATTGATTGTTTTATGGATATTGAACCAGCCCTGCATCCCAGGTATAAATCTCACTTGGTCATGGTGAATATTTTTTTTAATGTATTGTTGGATCTGGTTGGCTAATACCTTGTTGAGGATTTTTGCGTCCATGTTCATCAGGGAAATTAGTCTATAGTTCTCCTTTTTAGTGGGGTCTCTGGTTTTGGAATCGAGGTAATGCTGGCTTCATAGAAAGAGTTTGGAAGTTTTCCTTCCATTTCAAGTTTTCTGGAACAGCTTCAAGAGAATAGGTGTAACTCTTCCTTAAATGTTTGTTAGAATTCCCCTGGAAAGCTGTCTGGCCCTGGACTCGTTTTTTGGCAGATTTTTGATTAATAATTCAATTTCCTTACTGGTTATGGGTGTGTTCAAATTTTCTATTTCTTCCTGTTTCAGTTTTGTTTGTTTATATGTTTCTAGGAATTTTTCCATTTTTTCCAGATTGCCCATTTTATTGGCATATAATTGCTTATAATATTCTCTTATTATTGTTTGTATTTCTGCTGTGTTGGTTGTGATCTCTCCTCTTTCATTCTTGATTTTTTTTATTTGGGTCCTTTACTTTTTGTTTTTGATCAAACTGGCTAGTGGTTTATCAATTTTGCTAATTCTTTCAAAGAACTAGCTTCTGGTTTCACTGATTTGGTTTTTTTTTTTTTTTTTTTTTTTTTTTTTGGTTTCGTTAGCATTGATTTCTGCTCTAATCTTCATTATTTCCTGTCTTCTGATGGGTTTGGGTTTTACTTGTTGTTCTTTTTCCAGATCTTTAAGGTGTAAAGTTAGGTTGTGTATCTGAGACCTTTCTTCCTTCTTTAGGAAGGCCTGAGTTGTTATATACTTTCCTGTTATGACTGCCTTTGCTGCATCCCAGAGTTTTTGGGCTGTGGTGTTGTCATTTTCATTGGCTTCGATATACTTTTTAATTTCCTCTTTAATTTCTTGATTAGCCCATTCATTCTTTAGTAGGATGTTCTTTAGTCTCCAAGTATTTGTTATCTTTAAAAAGATATTCTTGTTAAAAACTCCTTAGTAACTCTCCTACCCATTTCTTACCATTGCCTATTGCCATCTTGGGGTCTCTGGGGTCTCTTGGGGTCTCTTTTTTTTTTTTTTTTAATTCAACGGGGTTTAGCTCCTGTGTTAATCATTTCTGGAAATCTCTCCAATATCCATGTCAGGCAGGTAGGCAATGAGTATTCCTTTTGTCCTCCAACAGGCTAGAGTTAACCAAGAATTTTAATACTTAGTTCACTTTAGGCTTCCCATTGGCTGTGAGCCTCTTCAGACCAGGAACTACACAGTGTTTATGCCCACTGCCTGATGTATAGTAGCTGCTCAGTATTTGTTAAAGTCAGAGATCCGTTTATTCTTCCAACCAGCAACATACATTCATGACATAGATAATGATGAGGAATTGGAAATTCAAAGACGTGAAAAAAGTTGGCATCCCTTTGGGATGCACATCTTGCTGTATAGCCATCTGAAATACAAGTTGAAAGTTAACATTTTGAGGAAAATGAATAAGGCTATTATTCTCTAAGCTATTATCGTTTGCCTGAAATGATTCATCCTTTCCTTGCCCTCTTTCTATATCCTGCAGTTACCTCTGCTAGGGCTACTTTCTTAGGGCCTCCCCAACAGGTGTAGCCATCTGGAACTATTACTCACTTCAGCCCCAGAGCTACATATGCTAAGTATGCAGCATGAATGGCCATGTAAAAAGCTAGTCCATTCAAGTATTCATTCAATAAATATATATGGAGCCAGCACTGTCCTAAATATTGGGGATACAGAAATGAGCAGGACAGAAAAATCCCTGCCCTAAGGGGCCTACTATAAGTGGAGAAGACAAATGATAAAATATAAGCAAATAATATGATTTCAGGTGGTTGTAACAAAGAAAATAAAAAGGATAATATAATAGAGATTAAAAATGAGGAAGTGATTTCAAATAAGGTGGCCTGAGAAGACCTCTTGGGTAGATGAGATTTGAGAGTGAGAAAGCCATGCCAAAATCTTCGGTAAAAGGAACAAATATAAAAGCTTCAAAGTGAAATGAACTTGATACTAAGATACATACCGTGGCTAAAGTTTTGCGATAAAAGTAAGTTCTGAGGGGTTTGCAAGAGCCAATTCTTGGTGGTCATGTTGGGGAATTCTAATCTTATACTCAATGTAATGAGAAGCTATTGGAGGGTTTTAGGCAGGAGAATAGCATGGAATGACAAAAAGATTTTCCTGGATGCTGTGTGGACAGTGGACTGCAGAAAGGGGCAAGAACAAAATTAGGATAACAAATTAAGAGTTTCTTACTGTTGTCCAGGTGAGATGATTCCACAGACATGGTGGTAGCAATGCAGGATATAAAAAATAGAAATAAATCTTAGGGATTTTCAAACACATGAAAATAGAACAGTATAATGAATTATTATCTATGTATTAATCAGCTGCAGTTACCAACTTTCTTCCATTTTTGTATCCATTCTCACTTTTTATTTTCTGGGATATTTTAAAAGCAAATCCTGTTATGTCACATCACATTACCAGTAATTACTTTAGCATTTGTCTTGAAAAGATAGGGCCTAAAATATATTTAACCATGATACTCTCTTAATATCATCTAATATCCAAAGGTTGGAAACCAATTTGACAATAAATTTCATATTAAAAAAAAAAACAAAGGTTGAAGTGTATTTTGAGGGTAGAGCCAATAAGAGTGCTGCCATTTTGGGTGTGTGTGAAGAGAGAAATCAGAAGTCCATGGTTCTTGGCTGAGGTTCCAGGATGAGGAAGACTGGGAAGGAACATGCTATTGTGATAGTCTTTTATTTTGTTTTTTGACTGGACTGGGAGACTAGAATTCTATTGAGATTTTAGTCATTCTGAAGAGGTATAGAATGGGTGGTTGAAACTTAGTGGAGAGGTCTGAAAATCTATGTGAAAGTCATCTGGCCACTTAGGGTGAGAGTCCAGACACTAGATAGTAAAGGGAGAAGTTCTGGGATGCTTTAAGAATTGAAAATGTAATAAGGGTGGAAAAGGCTGGGTGAAGATTTGAGAAAAAATGTCTGAGGAAGTAAGAGCACAATCAAGGAAATGTGGTGCTCTGGATTTAAAACAAATAAAGTGTTTGAAGCTGGAGGGTGTAGCTAATGCTGAGTAAAGTAAGGCTGAGAACTGATCCTTGGATTTAGCAGTATGAAGAGAGGCTGGAGTTGGAGGGATGGAGACAGAATCCTAATTGGAGAAAACATGGGCAGTCACAAAGTGGACGTATTGAATATAGATTGCTCTTTTGAAGACTTGAAGTAAAAATCAGATTGTACCATCCTTATAAGGAGATACTTCATAATAATAAAAAGTAGTCACAGTACTTTATATATAATTTTATAGTTTACAAAATGCTTTCATAAATGTGTCTTACATGACATTCATAGATATCTTGATAGGTGTTGAAATGTCAGATGAGTTTATCCTATTTTAAAGACCTTAGTCTTAGGAATAAGAGGCATTCTGAGGGTTGGCTGAACTAATTAATGTAGATCATAGTGGGGAATTGGAATTTGGGTCAACCTCTTGGCCAAGTCACATGGCTGATGCGTGGGGAACTTGGACCCAAGTCCATGTCTTCTGATTCTTTTTTTTTTTTCAATATATGAAATTTATTGTCAAATTGGTTTCCATAGAACACCCAGTGCTCATCCCAAAAGGTGCCCTCTTCATTACCCATCCCCACCCTCCCCTCCCTCCCACCCCCCATCAACCCTCAGTTTGTTCTCAGTTTTTAAGAGTTTCTTATGCTTTGGCTCTCTCCCACTCTAACCTCTTTTTTTTTTCCTTCCACTCCCCCATGGGTTTCTGTTAAGTTTCTCAGAATCCACATAAGAGTGAAACCATATGGTATCTGTCTTTCTCTGTATGGCTTATTTCACTTAGCATCACACTCTCCAGTTCCATCCATGTTGCTACAAAGGGCCATATTTCATTCTTTCTCATTGCCACGTAGTACTCCATTGTGTATATAAACCACAATTTCTTTATCCATTCATCAGTTGATGGACATTTAGGCTCTTTCCATAATTTGGCTATTGTTGAGAGTGCTGCTATAAACATTAGGGTACAAGTGCCCCTATGGATCAGTACTCCTGTATCCCTTGGGTAAATTCCTAGCAGTGCTATTGCTGGGTCATAGGGTAGGTCTATTTTTAATTTTCTGAGGAACCTCCAGACCGTTTTCCAGAGCGGCTGCACCAATTTGCATTCCCACCAACAGTGCAAGAGGGTTCCCGTTTCTCCACATCCTCTCCAGCATCTATAGTCTCCTGATTTGTTCATTTTGGCCACTCTGACTGGCGTGAGGTGATATCTGAGTGTGGTTTTGATTTGTATTTCCCTGATAAGGAGTGACGTTGAACATCTTTTCATGTGCCTGTTGGCCATCCAGATGTCTTCTTTAGAGAAGTGTCTATTCATGTTTTCTGCCCATTTCTTCACTGGGTTATTTGTTTTTCGGGTGTGGAGTTTGGTGAGCTCTATATAGATTTTGGATACTAGCCCTTTGTCCGATATGTCATTTGCAAATATCTTTTCCCATTCCGTTGGTTGCCTTTTAGTTTTGTTGGTTGTTTCCTTTGCTGTGCAGAAGCTTTTTATCTTCATAAGGTCCCAGTAATTCACTTTTGCTTTTAATTCCCTTGCCTTTGGGGATGTGCCGAGTAAGAGATTGCTACGGCTGAGGTCAGAGAGGTCTTTTCCTGCTTTCTCCTCTAGGGTTTTGTTGGTTTCCTGTCTCACATTCAGGTCCTTTATCCATTTTGAGTTTATTTTTGTGAATGGTGTGAGAAAGTGGTCTAGTTTCAACCTTCTGCATGTTGCTGTCCAGTTCTCCCAGCACCATTTGTTAAAGAGACTGTCTTTTTTCCATTGGGTGTTCTTTCCTGCTTTGTCAAAGATTAGTTGGCCATCCTTTTGTGGGTCTAATTCTGGGGTTTCTATTCTATTCCAATGGTCTATGTGTCTGTTTTTGTGCCAATACCATGCTGTCTTGATGATGACAGCTTTGGAGTAGAGGCTAAAGTCTGGGATTGTGATGCCTCCTGCTTTGGTCTTCTTCTTCAAAATTACTTTGGCTATTCGGGGCCTTTTGTGGTTCCATATGAATTTTAGGATTGCTTGTTCTAGTTTCGAGAAGAATGCTGGTGCAATTTTGATTGGGATTGCATTGAATTGTAGATAGCTTTGGGTAGTATTGACATTTTGACAATATTTATTCTTCCAATCCATGAGCAGGGAATGTCTTTCCATTTCTTTATATCTTCTTCAATTTCCTTCATAAGCTTTCTATAATTTTCAGCATACAGATCTTTTACATCTTTGGTTAGATTTATTCCTAGGTATTTTATGCTTCTTGGTGCAATTGTGAATGGGATCAGTTCTCCATGTCTTCTGATTCTAATGACACAGACTTTCTTTCTTTTTTTTTTTTTTTAATTTTTCTTTTTAACGTTTTTATTTATTTTTGAGACAGAGAGAGACAGAGCATGAACGGGGGGGGGGGGGTCAGAGAGAGGGAGACACAGAATCTGAAACAGGCTCCAGGCTCTGAGCTGTCAGCACAGAGCCCGACGCGGGGCTCGAACTCACGGACCGTGAGATCATGACCTGAGCCGAAGTCGGCCGCTTAACCGACTGAGCCACCCAGGCGCCCCGACACAGACTTTCTACTGTGTTACATTGTTCCTTTCATAAATAGGAGGTCATGATTCTCCCTTTTAAGAATGTCATCTTCAAAGGATAGGGTCTTTACTATAATGTGCCCAAGTGTTTGTTTAAACAATTCATTAGGATTTGTCATTCATGAATTTGAAACATTACCTTGAATTTGTCTCTCTTCCTAATGGTCTGGGGTATGAAACTGATGACCTAATGAAAAGAAGTATTCTAGTAATTGGGAGCAATAAAATTTATCCTAATCTTGAGAGGAATATGAATGACATAATGGTTGAATCCTCAAAAAGTAGAGATATTTTACTCATGACCATGAGTAAATCCCGACTGAAATCTGTTGGCATGATGTTAAGTCATGAAAAGTCAAGTCTAGAGGGACTAGAATAATACAGTCCAGGCATATATTTTTCTGATGAGCTCACTATATAAGGGGACAAATCTGGGAATATCTTGAGGAATGAAAGTTGATATATACTTTATTAGACAATTTCTCTGGTCTGTCAGTTTTCTTGCTGGGCTTTGATGACAGCTGTATGGCAAACAGTCTACTACTGAGATCATTGTTCTGGAGTACAGGTATTCTTCATTCCTGACTAAAACAATATCCACATGCTCCAGGTATCAGAAGGCAAAGATAATTTAACTAATGTTATTTAAGGGCTAGAGTTATATTTCCCACTAGTCTGTAGATTCCTTTATAACCATGGTTTGTATCTAGTTCCACTTGTAGCTCTGACACTCAGCCCCTGACTCAGAGTATTCATTTTGCAGATATGGGGCAGTTTTGAATTCATTAATGAAGGGAGATGATACTTCACATGCTACTGAGTGGTGATCTAATTAAGAATTTTACCTACATCCATCCTATTGCTGAGAAACTCAAAATGATAAACATTACTAACTACTTAAAAACTTTCTTAAAAAGTGTGTAGGACTTACTGTGACTATAATTCTAGTAAGTAAATGAACTCATGATATTCCACTAATATCCATAGTAGTACTTTGTGCCACAAAATCAGGATTACTATTTCCAGAAATACTAGGTTCTCTGACAAGAGCAAATAAAATCACACTAGAGACACCACTGCTTTATCCTCATTGGTATGTCATGTGTTATTACTTGGCATGTTAACCAGCTAATATTTCTTTTCTGGCTTAATAGACATTTGGTTATTTCTTAACCTTTCTCTATATAGGAAAATTGATCAAGAATAGCAATGAGGGGGGCACCTGAGTGACTTAGTTGGTTGAACATCTGACTCTTGGTTTCAGCTCAGGTCACGATCTCGTGTTAGTGAGTTTGAGCCCTTTGTCAGGCTCCATGCTGACAGTGCAGAGCCTTCTTGGGTTTCTCTCACTTTTTCTCTGTGTTTACACACACTCTCTCTAAAATAAACAAACCTTAAAAAAATAGCAACGTGAGGGGTGCCTGGGTGGCTCAGTCAGTTAAGTGTCTGCTCTTGATCTCGGCTCAGGTCATGATCTCATGGTTCGTGAGACTGAGTTCCACATCGGGCTCTGTGCTGACAGCACAGAGCTTGCTTGGGATTCTCTCTTCACCCCCCCTGCCCCTCCTTTGCTCACGTGCATGCTCTCTTTCTCTCTAAATAAATAAAAATTAAAGTTTTTTGTTTTTGTTTTTGTTTTTGTTTTTTTAATAATAGCAATGGAAAGCATAATACAGGCTTTTAATCCTGGAACCAAGATATTCAGGTGTCATTCTCCTCCATTGGGAACTGTCTTTTTTTGGGGTGTTTTCAAAAAGAGTTGCTGTTATTCACTACTGATCTGGGTCAGAGCATATTCTCTGATTTCTCAAAATAAGGTGCGGCAACTTAGATGAAGAGAATGGTTGATCTACTCAGACTAAGGTAATAGCTTGTTTTTGTTTTTGTTTTTTTTTCCACCAAAATGTGTTCTTCATATGAGGAATATTTTAGGAATGGTGATTTTTTTTCCTATAGACACTCTAAGATATTTGGGTAGTAAGTGGTTATCAGTACAGTATTTTTTAATAGCAAACTACTAAAAATTTATCTTTCAACTTCATTTACTAATCATTGTAGTGAATTGGGCAATCCAAAGTTTTACAGACTTTTCCTCCAAAACTATAAGATGGAGTAGGGAGTACAAAGACTCATGGCAGCTGCTCATATTGACTTTACAGAATTGAAATTGGAGTTGTTAGAAATTGAAATAGATTAGAATGGAAAAGTAATCTAATTGCAAGAGCATGTCAATAGTAAAATTGGGAAGTGGGCTCTCAGTTTGTAGGGGTTGCTCTGCTGTGCCACCCATAGCCCCCTTCCAGACTGCAGAGCACATTTCCCCAGCTATCAGGAGTGCTGCCTACATACAACTCTCAACTGTCAGGCCCCTCTGGGAATTGCCATTGGTTGAGGAGAACTGTTTTGTTCAAAGTCACCCCTTCTTGCTGAAGTCACACTTCATCCATTGAGTGAACAATGCCAAGGTATAATCTGGCCCCCTTGATCCAGCTCTGAAGCTCCAGAGCTCCCCATGAAGTTGGCTAAACCTTTGTTGTGACTGTATCAATAGTCCAACTCCTCCCTCTGCCCAACTGTCTCCCTCACTCTCTCCCAGGTGTCAGTGCCAAGAGAACTTGCCTATAAACTTCTTGCACACAGATCTCCTTCTGAAGCTGCTGCCCAGAAATCAGACTAGACCTAAACAGCTCTGTTTTCTCCATGGCCAATCTAAGGCATTTCCTTCAGCATTCATATGTGAGAGAAGATTGTAATCATCTTCCTTGAAACAGTTTTCTTCTGACTTTCTTGTGGTCTCATCATCTCTTAGGCATCTGTTAATAGAATCCTACTAAGAATTTACAGAAGACAGGATCTTAGGAGGCTGATTCAGGACAAGTTTCAGTTTAGGGAAATGATCAAAGAGAATACACTTTCTGTACAACTCTCAGGAGGCTGATTGTTCAGGTGAAACTTAGTGAATTGATTATTTTCTTTTGAGAATAGGAAGGCTAAATTGTGTGTCTGTTTCTGCATCCACATAATGCACAATAGAAGCTGCAAAGATTTATATAAATTAGGCAGGACATCTATAAAATTGATTACTTTTTCTCAGCAAATCACTGAACTGATTTATCCATGCTGAAGGACTGTATCTTTTATCATCTCTCCTTCCTCCCACCCTTCCCCCTGGGCAAATTGGTATGCAAACCTCTTCAGCAGCTGATCTCAGACCTCCCTGTGTGGCTCTGCCTCAGCATAAGCACTGTGTGAATAAGAAGGGAGGAAAAGAAGGGAAACATCTGCATTTTTCAAAATAAATAGATTCCAAAGATACAAATATTAGGCTCCTTCTCAATGTAATGAGATCCTGTTCACCAGTCTGTTATAGGATCAGGGCCAAGCTTTATGTCTTACTCTCCTGTGGCTCTGACAGCAGTGTGAGCAGGGGAGGAGCAGAGAGAGGGAGACACAGAATCTGAAGCAGGCTCTAGGCCAAGAGCTCTCAGCACAGAGCCTGACGCGGGGCTCGAACCCACGAACCATGAGATCACGACCTGAGACTAAGTCGGACACTCAACCGACTGAGCCACCCAGGCACCCCTGTACTATTGTTCTTGATCAACTCTCTTCTGCTGTTTAGGGTCCATCCACTTTCTAAATAGGCAAGATGTAGTAATCATTGAAAATGAGGTAAAAAAGAATAATAAATATAGATATATTAGGAACATGGGCTTTGTAGTTAGATAGACTCGGGTTCCAGTCCTGGCTCTGCCACTTACATGTGGCCTTGGAAGAGTTTTCTTATAATTTTTTCCTCCCCAATTGACCTTTAAATACCAATCTATGTAATGCCAAAAATTCAAATTGTACACAAAAGTATACCATAAAGTGAAGTCTCCCTTCCATTCCAATTTTCCTCTTCATTTTCTTTCTCTAGTGGCAATCACTGAATGATTTCTTGCATTTCTTTTAAGAAATTTTCCATGTATTTAAGAATAGAGGTTATGTAGGTATATCCTTGCTTTGAACCAGTTAGAATCTTACCATGCATATGTAGTGTCCTGAACGTGCTTATTTTTAACCTAATAATGTAACTTAGAGGATATTTTATATTACACATGCAACCTATCTTCTCAGTGGCTGAATTGTATTCCTTCCATTGAGTAGATGGGCCATAATTAAATACATGTACCGTGGCACATCTGTCTAATCGTTATTGATGGGCATTGATAGTTTATAACATAATACTGCAGTAAACATCATTGTACATCCATCTTTGAACACCTGTATGATCAGTTGCTTAAAGTGAAATGCCTACTTCGAAGTGTGTGGGCATTACAATTTTTGATGTTACAAAATAAGGCAAATGTCTCTATTTCTCTGAACCTCAGTTTTGTATTCTATAAAATGGGAGTAGCAATAGTACCTATCTCATAGGGTTGTTGTCAGGATTAAATGAGGGAAGAAGATACACAAGTAGTGTTTCCAGATGTAACACATTAAAATACAGGATGTCCAGTTAAATTTGAAGTTCAGATAAACAATGATAATATTTTAGTATACATATGTTCCAAATATTGTAGGAGGTATACTTATATGAAAAAATTACTTGTTTATCTGAAATTCAAATTTAGTTGGGTGTCATTTATTTTTATTTGGAAACCTTGTATATGAAGGCATCAGCACAGTCCTTGGAATACAGTAAGCACTAAATAAATACTGGTTGCTATATATTAGACATTTAGGGAAATGCTATCATTCAGCAAATGTTGTATTTTTTAAATGTTTATTTGTCTTGAGAAGAGAGAGAAAATTATGTCAGGGGCCCATGTCCGCAAGCTATTTTGGGATCAGCTGTTTTTATACACAGTGGTATATACTATTGCTCTTGATTAAATCCCTTCAGCTCTTGAGGGTCCATCCTCTTTCTAAATAGGCAAGATGTAGTAATCATTGAAAATGAAGTAAAAAAGAATAATAAATATAGATATATTAGGAACATGGGCTTTGTAGTTAGATAGACTCAGTTTCCAGTCCTGGTTGGATTGTGCATGTGCGCATATGCGCATGTGTGCATGAGTGGGGGAAGGGCAGAGAGAGGGGCAAAGAGAGAATCCTAAGCAGGGTCTTTACTGTCAGTGCAGAGCCCCAAGCAGGGCTCAATCTTACCAACTGTGAGATCATGACTTGAGTTGAAATCAAAAGTTGAACCGACTCAGCCCCCCAGGTATCTCAGTCAACAAATATTTCTTGAGTTCCTGCTGTGAGTTAGGCATTATGCTGGGTCCTGGGGATACACTGGTGAATAAAACAAGGTCTGTGTGGGTAGAAGAATGTTTTTGTGTGTTACAGGTCTGATGTGGGCTTGAGGTTAAAGAAGGAACCAAAATCATTGATGTGGATTGGTTAATTAGGGGAGGTCAATTATATTGACCTTCTTAATTATCTTATCTCTCTGGTACCCCAACATGTCTTCTGTAGCTTTGAGGAAATTCTCTTTTTGGGCTCTAATGGGCAATAAGAAATATTGAAGTATGGAAAAGATGACAGGAATATTGAGGAGCCTGTTGAAGATCTCCTTATGTCCCTTAAGCTTCAGCAGTCAGCTTAAGGTATTTTGCTCAAAGCAAATGCTTGATTTCTAGCCTCTAGAGCCAATAGTTCAACAACAGGGAACATGGTAGGTACTATCTCACTCTTGGAATTGCATTTTCTCAAGAAGTTTCTCAGCATAGCCTAGCTAGCAGCTCTGTATGTCACATTAGGAGGAAGAAGATTCAGAACAGTTTATTAATAGTTACTAAATACAGTTGCTATCTCTCACTATCTTTTCTCAGAGCTCAGATTATCTGATGTTCTGAGAATAGGTATATAGTTAGTGGGTGTATTTAAAAACAATTCCTTCCTCAAAGTAATTCTAGTTGCCATTCAGTGGCAGTTTAACTTCATGTGTTTTATGGTGACTTTGGAATTGAAATTTTATGAATTTTTTTCTTTAATTTTGGCTTATATTTAGCAATCAGCTTGTGAGTTTACTAAGGTAAAGTCTCTACCATTACCGCATCTATTTTACAAAAGCCTGATTCAAAGATGCATTAATTAGATTATGTCATTTCAAAATGTGAGATAATTATGTAATGATAGGGAAAATGGAAGCTTATTTAAAAATCTTGGAATTTCTGGATTCAGTGCAATTAAATGAATTAACTTGCTCTCAGAATATTCATATATTTTAATTCCTTTATGAGAGCAGAAGGGCTTTCCCTGACAAAGGTAATGGCCAAGTCTGTGGACCCAGATATCTTCCTTGCAGCCCATGAGGCCATCCTGTGTCCCCCTCACAGAGCTGTGATGCAAGCTTGCTCCAAACACGAGCCCCGAGAACAGCTGCACCACACATGGAGAGCCAGGGGAGTGTCTGTTTTCATTGTTTCAGGATGATGACGAAATGCAATCACTATACAAGCTAACATCTTAGAAGAAGTTTAGAAATATTTTGAAGATGAGCTTTAAATTAAATCTTCCAGTCTGCCCCTCTGGTGTTGTTGGTATGTCTTTGAGGTGTCATCAGTGGTGGTTGTAGTAGGTAGGACAAGAAAAATGGTGGGATTTAACATATGGATGATTTAAATTTATTTTCAGGTCTTTATCAGTTTATACTTGGTCAGTAAGTTTGGATACTGTAAGTTTCAGTAAGTTTGGATAGCTAAGACCCTGAGTGCTCACTGAAACATATCTCTGATATCCTAGTTAATTGTAGTTATAATTATCTGCCAAGATAGAATAGGAAATAATATTAAAAATATTAAACCCCTCCCTCCTTGATTGTATTGTACACGTACCAGATTTTTCGACATATACATTCAAATACGGGGTTTAACCAAGATACCACACATAGCCTGTTGTTTACTAATATCCCATACCCTTTTCTCACAAAACTCTAATTGGATCTGTAGAGTATTACTTCTCCTCGCTAAAATAATCCATTTTCTTCTTCTTCCTTTTATTCTTCACTTACTTTCTGTTAACTGTTTTAAGTCATAAGATGACTTTCTGTCATAAGCTCACTTGGTAAGGATTATGCTGTCTTCTTGGCAGGGTGCTGTCCACAAATCTGACACATAGGTCTGTGTGTCTGTTGTTGGGGTTATTGATGAAATAAGCATTGGATACTGCTTGCTGTTTCTTGCCAGGTTGCTAATTAGTTTGGGATAATATTTCTTTCAAGGAAATTTCTCCCATGATTATGTACCTTGCCAACAATATTTTGTTTCAAGTTCAGAAAAATTTTGTGCCAACCTGCATTTTTGCCTGGTGAAGGTTTTCTATAGCCCATGGCCTGCAGAAATGATACTGTGTCCTGTGGAATTTGCACATATACATACCAGAAAGTTTTTAAGGTCTCAAATACTGTTAAATATAGACTTTGGAAGCAAAATATTTGGAATACTCCTTTTTAGGGGAGAACTTTCCATTGGGGTAAGTAGAGAAAGGTAGGTGGTCAAGGTAGAGCAGGTGTTGGAAGATATCTGGAATAACAAAGGGGACTTCTGGGAAGAGGATCTCAGAGAGACTGATAGATATATGTTTTGGGCACAGGGCACACAGGTGGCAAGAGAGAAAAAGAGGACTTGGGTGAGATAAAGGATCCTGGGTTCATATGTGGTGTTCAGGTTTTTTCTGCTTTCTTTGCCTGTCAGATGACATTGGTAGATGAATAGTCAGATCTTAGCAAGATATTAGTAAATACTTAATCTGAGTGTTTTTCTACTTTTTGAACTATTTAGTATGTGAGAAAGTAGAGGTTAAAATGTAGGTAGGGGTGCAGGTAGGTGTGAGGGGAGAAAGGCATGAGCACCTGGCATGAGGAAAGATATTTTGCTCTGCTTTATCTTTCTCCATATGGTTTTGATAAAGTTTCATGTTTATCATATCAGTGATTCTTTGCATACTCTGGAGTTCTGCAAATTTGTTTTTTAACTTTTTAACAAATTTTTTTTAACATTTACTTTTGAGAGACAGAGGCAGAGCATGAGCAGGGGAGGGGGAGAGAGAGAGAGAGAGAGAGAGAGAGAGAGATACACAGAATCTGAAGCAGGCTCCAGGTTCTGAACTGTTTATTAGCACAGAGCTGGACGTGGGCCTCGAACTCATGAACTATGAAACCATGACCTGAGCTGAAGTTGGACGCTCAACCAACTGAGCCACCCAGGCGCCCCTTAATAAAAAAATTTTTGAATGTTTATTCATTTTTCAGAGACAGAGTGAAGTGTGGGGTTGGGACAGAGAGAGAGGAAGACACAGAATCTGAAGCAGGCTCTAGGCTCTGAGCTGTCAGCACACAGCCTGATGTGGGGTCGAACTCACAAACACTGAGATCATGGCCTGAGACAAAGTCAGATGCTCAATCAACTGAGCCACCCAGGTGCCTCTGCAAATTTTTTTCTTAAAGAGATTTTGTTCTAGTATTTTTCCAAGTGTCGCAGTTAATTCAAGTAATTCCCATAGATACCACCACACTTATAATAATTTCTTTCTAATTGGTTTAGTTCTACAGAGAGAACTAAATAAATGTAAGATACTATAATATTTAATACCTAAATATAAGATCTTCTATAAATATAAGAACTAAATGTAATAAGATACTGAACTTGAGAAAAGCAATTTAGAATTAAAAAAAAAAAACCCAAAACTCAGGTTTTAGTTTGTTCTCCCAAATAGTGGCTTTTGCTATCTATCTGTTCATACTTAACTATCAAATGTGCATTTTGAAATGTGTAAGATATCCTATAGAGCTCCCTTTTTACTTTGGTTGGTTATCTATTTGGGTGGAAGAGTTAGGGTACAGTCCTTCCTAGAGCTTTAGTAGATAGGACGGAGGAATAAGAGTTTGGAAATGAAACTTCATATCATCTGAGCTTCCCTTCAAAGCGGATGCACTTTCAGTAGACACTTCAGGGCAATTCAGTAGTCCATTCAGGGCAATTCATCTCAGTCCATTCACATAAGCTTTTATCTGAGATACTGTCCCCTAAGAAATGCCACTCATGCTCCAAAGGAGGTGGTATCCAGGAGAAATAAATCAGCACATAATCCATACCTGTAAAAATAAATAAAATGAGATTTAGAAGGACTTCGTGTGTTCTCCATTGTTCTTGAAGTAGATAAAGTGCAGAAAAGTATGGTATTGGAAAAACGATTGAATTCTGGCTAGAGATGAAAATGCTCCAATTGAAAACTTTCCAGAACAACATGTACTTGGATCCGTATTAAAGAAAAATTCTTTGAGTGTTTAAGCCAAATGACCCAGCAGGGTTGATAGTGTGAGGCATATTTCACAGTTGTATAAATATTTAAAACTGTTTTCCAGCCTATAAAACAAGTAAATTAGGTTGTTTTTTAAAATACTGCACAATGAAATTAACCTGCCCACCTTAACTTGTTGGGGAACCTGCCCTTCTCATCCCAGCCTTCTCTCTTAAAAGGAGATTGCTGGGAAAGAAGTGTGAAGAAGGCTTTCAACTTGGAAAACAAAGCTGGTTTTTGTTTCAGAGAATTTCAGATGGAGTGATTAGCATCATGGTATACTGCCACAGGTGTTCTGTTTCCAGATGGCCTGTCTTCCTAATGTGTCACAAGGGGCCAAACCAACTAGATTCAATAGCTTATCATAAGTCCTTTTGAACGTGGTGAAGGGTAGACTAGGGGCTCCATTATATACATAAGCCTAAAAGAAAGCAGTGCGGCCTCTTGGCTAGGTGGTTCTCAATTCTGAGCTATTGCTCCTGGCTATGAAAGTGCGACCAAGCCTGTTCTTCAGCCACAGGCTTATGGATGATGGGTAGGTGTTCTTTCTCATTCAGGCTCACAAGGCTGCTTTGATCCCCCATTGTTGTTCATGCCCTTTCCAAAATTTTTATTCTTTTCCTCTTACTTGCATTGTAGCTATTGCCTTGGACCACTTTGTTTTGCCTCCAGTTAAATAGAATTCTGAGACAATGGCAGTGATGTTTTATTTCTATATTTATTAATGTAGAGTCTGAGAAGAATGATAATGACTAAATTTATTGCTACCCGCTCTTCACCCCTGCCCCCAGCCCAACCAGCTGATGTTTTGGCCAAGGAAATGGAAGCAAGAGTTAATAGCTGGTATACAAAGCTGGCACCATGGGGTGGTGACACCATGGAGCACACAGCCAAGTTAGGCATCTTGAGTTTAATCCTAGGGATACCCCCAACTCACTGGGTATCCTTGAGCAAACCACTTGACCTCTCTGGGCTTTAGTTCCCACATCACTCAGGTAAAAGACTTAGTTATATAAGGTCCTTTGAATTTTGCATTGTAGGAAAGTCTTCTGTTATATGATGTTTCATTGTGAATACATTTCCTTGATTCTTCTTTGTTAATTAAAAAATTTATTTTGTTTTTGTTCTTAGACTGCAGAATGAAAAATGGATGAATGTCAAAGTGGGAGACATCGTTAAATTAGAAAATAACCAGTTTGTTGCTGTGAGTATTTAGTACAATTTAAAGAATTTATCTCAGGTTAAAATAGCATATGTACTGAAGTATTTACATTTGAAAATTTGGTAAATCTGTACTAATTAATAATAATTAAGAAAAGAATACCAGAATGTATTACTAAAAAGTCTCAATTATAAAATGTTGAAAAAGACACATTAATTAATTACTTTGATAGCCTGAGTGATTATCTCTTCGTCTATTTCCTTTGTGATCTTTTTTCTTTTTTTGAGAGAGAGAGAGAGAGGAGGGGAGTGGCAGAGGGAGAAGGTAAGGGAGAGAGGGAATGTTAAGCAGGCTCTATGCCCAACGTGGAGCCCAACACAGGGCTTGATCCT
Source organism: Panthera onca (assembly GCF_046562875.1). Lineage (NCBI taxonomy): Eukaryota > Metazoa > Chordata > Mammalia > Carnivora > Felidae > Panthera > Panthera onca. The sequence goes on from NC_138344.1 coordinate 53,855,875, forward strand.
AGGAACTCTGAGATCATGACCTGAGCCGAAATCAAGAGTCATATGCTTAACCAACTGAGCCACCCAGACGCCCTCCTTTGTGATATTTTCAATCAATAGACACAGAAGATTTTAAATGAAGCTATCATTTCATATAAAAGATTTTAAAATGCTCCAGTACTTTAAGAACAGTTTTTTCTCACATATTTTGAATACTATCCCTTAATAATAGGATTATTACTGTTAATTTGCAATATAGTTGAAGAAGATAACCAGAGGACAAAAAAATGTATGCTTCTTCCTGAATAATCACAATAAAAAATTTCTATTGGTCTGAACTAATAAAATGCTATTTATGACATTTTGCTTTGCCTATCAAATGTACTATAATTTATATTCTCAAGCTTCCTATGTTACAATTTCCTTGATAAAATTCAAGGGGTCACTTCAATGACTAAAATATATGTGATGAACTGTAGTTCACATTAAATAAAGGGCAAGAAAACTAACCATATGAGAGATTGAAAGTTCAAGTTATTGTAGTCTTTATGTCAAATACATATTCGTTATGAAAATTTGTGTTCAGTACAGTTTTATGTATCAAGTTGTGTCCTTCATTAAATCTGAGGCATTTTCCTATAGGAAAAAGGAGTGACCCCAAGATCTCTTTACAAGAATAATTCAGTTGTGGGGCACTTGGGTGGCTCAGTCGGTTGAACATCAAACTCCAGCGCAGGTCATGATCTCGCCTTTCCTGAGTTTGAGCCCTGCATCAGGCTGTCTGCTGTCTGCTGTCAGCGCAGAGCCCCTTAGAATCCTCTGTCCCTCTCTCTCTCTGCCATTCCCTTTCTCACCACCCCCCCCTCAAAAATAAATGTTAAAAAAAATAAGAATAACTCAGTTGAGACTCCTAAAGATTCACTTTCAGAAATAGTCTTCTTTCATTAATGCACTGTCTGCGTATACTGATCCTTTGGAACAGCCTATGTTAAGAAGACTACTCAGTGGTCAGACCATTTACAAAAGAGCTCACCCGCTAAATGGAGAAGTGTTTATGTCCCTGACAACATCGATTCTTTGGAAAATAGCCGAGAACCAAAAATAAGTACAAAGGGGTTGGCACAGCCAAAAGAGAGGTCTCAAAGTCCACATACTGTGGCCTAGACTCCTTATACGTAGGACGATATGCCAGGTTCTCACAGTTTACAATTGACACTTGATCAACATGGGTTTGAACTGCGTGGGTCACCCCCCTGTCCCTGCCCTTACCGGTAGGTTTTTTCTGTGTGTGTGTGTGTGTGTGTGTGTGTGTGTGTGTGTATATATACACAAACTATATTTATATTTTTCCCTATATATATACATATATATATATACATATATATATATATACATATATATATATATGTATATATATATACATACACACACTATACAGTACTACAAATGTATTTTCTCCTGATGATTTTCTTAGCATTTTCTTTTCTCTAGCTTACTTTATGGTAAGCATATAGTGTATAATACATATAACTACCAAAATAAGTATTAATTGACTGTTAATGTTATCATTAAGCCTCTGGTTGGTAGGGTATTAGTAGTTAAGTTTTTTGGGAGTCAAAAGTTATACTTCATGGATTTTTGACTGAGTGGGGGTTGGCACCCCTAGCCCCATGTTGTTAGATTAGACACAACTCAAATTAGCTTATCCAGCTTATTTTCCAGCTCATTAAAGATTAGCAGCAATACACTAGGGAGTGGCATCTGCTGGTTCTAACCTGTAGGAAAGATGCAGACAGATACAGGTATCTTTTGTTATCTGAAAGTAGAGCGGTCCTGTGAAACCTTCAATAAGCCAATATAGCATAAATCAAAGACTCTTACCCTTAATTCACATGGAGAACTTTTTTGAGTATTCCCAGGCCCCCAAAATAATCTCTCTTAGGCCTTTCTGATACCTTAAGACACATCTTGCTAATGATGCACAAAATAAGTCAAGATAAAGTACAGATGCTCACAGACAGTTCAAAGCTTTGGAGGCTAGACACTGAGATGCTGAGGATAGTTCTGGGAGAAGGAGCTTGGTGGGGACTCTCTTGCTCTCAGGTGCACACTACTTCTGTAAGGGCTCACTACAAATTTGTATGCTACTTTTGCTTTTCCTTCTTTTCATAAAGGTAAAAATCCTTTTCATATTTCTTTTGGTTAGTGAAAACAAGTACTGAAATAGTTCTTTCATGAAGTGGTGTAATGAAAACTTTCAAAAAGTTGGGGATACCTGTGTAGTGTAAGGGCAGTGAAGTGAATTGGGTTAGAACTGAGTCTGCTCCATTCCTTCAGTGACAGCACTATATCTTCTCTGCCTATGGTTTCTTCATGTGTCAATCAAGGTGCCAGACCACTATATCATCCCAAAGATCCCTTCCAGTCCTGTGTGCTAATTCTCTGTCTGAACTGAGATGACTACAGGGTTCTTGAAGGCAAAGAGCACATTGATCTGGCTGGTCTCTCACACCTAGTGCCATGTTGGGTCATGGTGGGCAGACAGCAAGTGATGGCTGAATGAATAAATGTCAGTCTTTTGTAAGAGAGAAGACAGAGGGGAAAATGGATATAAACTTTGGAAATTCGGAGTGTTCTGGCTCAATGGGATACTGATATACATCTGTGTGCTCTAAGAAAAGGTCACATATATTCAGGATTCTTTGCTTAAGAAGAAAAGTCTTCATGTAACTTAATTTAGTTCTGCGTTCAATTAAAATGATTACAGTGAAAAAGTTTTGGTGCAACTAGATGATTAACCTTCACTTTTTAAAAACACTGGCATATGTGGAATTCTAAGATGTGTGCATTCAAAAAAATGTTTGGCAACTACTTTGTCCCAGGAATGGCACTAGATTATAATGGAATTAGAAAAAATTAAAGTGTGCCACACATGTAACTATTATTTTATTTACAATTGAATATTTCAGTGGCAATGCTAGACATATTCCCACTTCATGTATTCATAAAAACAGTGTATTTAAAGAGCCCCCTGTATGTGCTCTAACAAGGATAAATATTAGACTGAAATCACTTGTTCACTAATCTATATTCTAGTGTGTTCATTTATCACATTCTTTGGGGTGAATCCAAGAAAGGCAGAAATCAACCATATGTCCCAAATCTCCTAACTCTATAGGACCTCCTGGGTAACTTATCTGTGCTCCACCTTGCCCTCTGGCCTTGATATTATAATTTGTATTTCCCCTCATCTTTATTCTTCATTTAGTTATATCTTCTATGTTATGGTACATGTGCTTGCTTTGCTTTTGCAAAACTGTCTATGGAATGATGCATGGAAGGCAAGTGTAAGTGCACACATCAGGTGAAAGAAGACCAGTTCAATAGGTGTTTCATTAGCGTTGGTTTAAAATGAATCACACATTTAGACAAATTTCCATGAAGTCAGTGATCCATGTGTCCCAGCACTGTCCAGTAGAACTTCCTTCAGTGAGAGGTGCCTGGGTGGCTCCGTTGGTTAAGCATCTGAGTCTTGATTTCAGCTCAAGTCATGATCTTGAAGTTTGTGTGTTTCAGCCCCTCAGCAGGCTCTGTGCTGACAATGCAGAGCCTGCTTGGGATTCTCCCTCTCTCTCCCCTCCCCCACTCCCTCTCTCTCTCCCTCTCTCTCTGTCTCAAAATAAATAAACTTAAAAAAAAAAAAGAACTTTCTGCAGTGATGGGACTGTATATTTGTGCTGTCCAGTGTGACAGCCAACAGCCCCGTGTGGACACTGAGCGCATAAAATGTGACCAGTGCAACTGAGGAACTGAATTTAAAATTTTATTTAATTTCAATTAAAAAATTTTTTTAAATGTTTGTTTGAGAGAGCTTGAGTGGGGGAGGGGCAGAGAGAGAGAGAGGGAGACACAGAATCTGAAGCAGGCTCTGGGCTCGAACTTGTGGACCATGAGATCATGACCTGAGCCAAAGTTGGACGCCCAACCAACTGAGCCACCCAGGTGCCCCTAAAATTTTATTAAATTTTAATTAATTTTGATTTTTAAAAACATTTAGATTTAGATAGCTATATGTGACTTGGGGCTGCTTGATTGGATGGCACAGATGTGGCCTTTTTATTGTGGCTACATGATGGGATGGGAATGCTTATTCTCCACTCTTCTCTACATCCAGTTCTTTACATTTTCACTTGGAGGGGCAGCACCAAAATAATCTTTTGAGCTTTTTGTACTACCTTGCCCACATCCCTCTCTCAGGAGTGACTTCTGTGATTGCTGGGTTTGGGGGCAGGGAGTGGTGCCCATGACCCAGAGCCTCCTTCCTTCCCCTTCTCTTTGGGCTCTGCCTGTGTTCACAGTACATTCAGCCCTGCTCTTTCATTCCAACAATTTTACAAAAGCAAATCCTTGTGGTGGAGGTGCTTGGAAGGTCCAGGTAGTTTAGAGCTCCCTTTATCTACAGCTAGGTGAACCTAACAGGGATCAAGTATTAGCAAGCCCATTTGGCCCACAGACCTATAGCCTGGTCTCCAGCAACTTTATTAATAACAAGAATGATGTGTTTATCTCCATTGATCTTGGTCTGATTCCTATAATTATAGTTCTATTGGTTTAATCTTTGGATAAGTGAAGAAAGGAGTTCTTCAAATGCCAAAACTCTGTAGTGTCTCTTGATTATCTCACTTTGTTTCAGAATTTTTCTATGTCTGTCCAGCTACTTGGCATCTACAAAACTTTTTCTAAGGGCCAATGTTTTTATGGGTGAACTGCTATAATAATTTAGAAGTATGAATATGCCTCCTGCTCCCTGAGGATTAGCTCATTTAATCTTTACATTAGCTCAAGGAAGGCAGGTTGTTCTATTATTGTTCCCATTTTACAGATGAGAAAACAGTGCCATCAAATAGCTTGCCAATAGGAGAGCTAGGAGTTAAACACAGGCCATCTGGATTTTAACTCCACTCCTAATTGCTACCATATGCTGGCTCCTTACCCCATTAAAAGTCATCCCAATTGCCTTGAACCTGGGTTTCCTAAGTTAGGGTCTTCAGGCTTGGGTGCTGGAAGTGAAGTGACCATAGAATGTTGTACTTAATTCTGATGCATAACCTCTAGTTGTTCATACTTAGAATTCTAAATTAATTTATGTCAGCTTATTCTATTTTAAGCAAGGAAAGGAGCTTGCCTGTGATGGCTAATTAGCTGGCATATTCAGAAGTTACCTTTGTTTTCCAGACAAGGAACCCTCACTACTCCTCACTTAAAAAGAAATTTTAAAACATGTTTGGGCTGAACTTCCAGAGCTCCTAGTTTAATTTTGGGACCAGGAGGGGAAAATGAAGAGTGTGATTCACTTACTGCAATGAGATTGGCTTGCATAAGAAGAACCAAGTAAATGGTCAGACAAACACACTGCAAAGGTCTTTATTAGTGCCAGAACTTGGACCCTGGGAGTCAGGCACACCTTCCTCCTTTACTTGACAGCAGTAACCTTGTTTTGTTTTCATTTTCCTACCTGGTGGTAGAAATAAACCCCTTACTGGACATGACCATATTTGAACATTTGAACGAGTGTCCTCTCTTCCTCTACTGTCCCCATCCCCCTAGAAGAAAGGCATTCATTTTTTAGGTGTTTACAACAGTAAAGGTTTTGTTTTAAAACAAAGGCATTCGTCTGCTACCTGAATTGGAAATATCACCTTTAGAAATTAAAGAACTAGAAAGATGGATCTGACCTCAACTCCAGTACTGACCAAGGGTGGGCTTTGGCTCTCTCACCCATCAGGGCATCTCGTATCATTTTTTGCAGCACCTTAGTCCCTTCTAGAGAGGCCATGTGGTGGTCTCATTGCCCTCTTTGTTATTTAAAATTTTATAGCTTCAAGTCAGAATTACTTGCTTCACACTAATTGTTGTAAATAAGCCCTCTTTCACTTTTAAAAATATGTGAGACAGTAGAAAGTTGAAAATTTCCAGAGGAAGTTTTTTTTAAAACATTTGTGTAAGCTGCACTGAAAAAGAAGCTTCTTGCTAAAGTATAGAGAGGTGGTAGCATGCCATTTTCTACATTAGAAAAAAATACATGGTCAGTGTTTTGTTTATAAGCAATTATTCATTTGGGGGGGGTGAAATATACAAGGTAAGGATTCTTTTTGACTAAAGAAAGTAAAAATTAGTAAAGTAAGTAAAAGCTATGATCATTATTATTCTCCTTTTCTCCTTTCTTCCATCCTTTTCTTATTCTTCTCAAAAAGTTAATTATTAAAAACATGTTTTAGATGTATCTAATACATGTTAGTAGACACTCAACATGCATTTGTTTGATCTGAAATTTAAACGTTAAATAAAAATATCACCCACAATCTTACATATTTTCATTTTTACAACTCCATCCTGATTCTTGTCTGTATCAAACCTATTTTCCTATAAGTATACTCATACTGCATGAGCCATTTTGGATTTTTATTTGGGGACTACAAAAGTAAAAGATAATATTGTAGATAGTAAAGAAGATTAGGAGCTCCATGTACCAGAATGACTTAATAGGGAGATTCAGATAGGACATTCCAATTAATTCTACAAATTTATCTTTTCATCAGGTTATGGGGTTAATATCCCACTATTCTTAACCATTGTGGTTTTGGTTTTTAAACACCAACAAAGCAAAACAAAACAAAACACTTTCTGTTTGTCCTGGTCCAGTGATTTTGTAGCCACCCAGAGAGAGGAAAGAGTATACATCTGGGAACAGAGTTATAAATTCTAGTTCTAGCTCTGCCCTTTAAACTGTGTGGCATGAGCAGGGCATTAAATCCCTTAGGGCCTTTTAGAAGTGACAAAGCTCTCACCATGACTTTGTAAAGGCTATGGATGTTACATGAATTAATTTAGTTCATCTACTGCTTGTGGGGCCAGAGATAAATTTCCCACATTTCTTATTCACACAACAGGAACAATATTATCTTCTCACAGGATTGTTGAAAGAATAAAGTGACGGAATTGTGGAGAGTTTTATAAACTCTTTGTTTTATAAACTCTTAAAGAATTGTACAGCTTTTAGGTGTTCTCATTGCTTGAGATTTTGCTTTATTCTGAATTCTTCAATTCAGCAAACATTAATTATGCCTAATCAATCTATGAGGACAGTGTTGTTGGTTGTGAGAACTCAAAGGTGTTCAGTGGATTCTTAAGTTTCCTCTGATTGAAGTATTTGTTTAAGGTTTCTATGAAGCAATTGCTTGGGCTTTTTGTTGTATGTGGAAGGTGGAGGAAAGGGCATTGTGTTGGAAAACACTGCTTCATCCTTGGGGGACATAGTTGAACTTCTCTTGGCAGGACATGGGGAAAAGTCACCAATAATTGAGAGAAGAAAGTACAAATGGTATCTGAGGAAGATGTTTTTGGTAGGAATTAACGACTATTTTCCTGGCACATTTGTGAGTTCCAATAAATGTGCTTTCGTTTCTTTGTTGTTGTTTTTTTTTTTTTTTCTTTTTAGTGTCTATTTTTGAGAGAGAGAGAGAGAGAGAGAGAGAATATGAGTGGGGGAGGGGTAGAGAGAGAAGGAGACACAGAATGTGAAGCAGGCCTCAGGCTCCAAGCTGTCAGTACAGAGCCTGACGTGGGGCTTGAACCCACAAACCGGGAGATCATGACCTGAGTGGAAGTCAGATGCTCAGCTGACTGAGCCACGCAGACGCCCCTCTTTCTCTGTTCTTAACTCCTGCTCATGTCTCTGCCTGGGGACACCTCCCGTTATTCCATCCAGAATCTTCCATAAAGCCATTCGTTGGCTACCAACCTGATGTACTCTACCTCATTTGCACTCCCCCCATAGCACTTTGGTAATAAGACCTTTAGAACCTGTATTGTATTCTGCCTTTACTAAACTATAAAATCCTTGAAGGAAAGAGGTTTTTATTCATTTTAGTATTCTCACCTTAAATTGCCTGGATTCATGTGTCACTTGTGGCCTCAAACAAGTTACTGAACCTCTCTGGGCCTCACTTTGCTCATCTGTGAAGTGGGAATAACAACAGGACCTACACTACAGGATTTCTGTGGGAGTAAGCTCTCACTGAACACTGGTGTTACAAACCCCTGCAACTCAAACACAAGTTTCTGGATCCACTAAGAATTGGGTACCCTGGCAGATACTGAAGGGGTCAGCTTCAGGAGGCCTGGTCTGGGACTCAGAGTCACGGGCTGGTTGGGCTCTAAGACCTCCCTTATGTTCCTCCACGTCTGGCCCAGAACCTCTGACAAAAGCATGATGACCAGGGACTGACAGGGCTGTTATTGCATCTCTCTTCTCCTTTTCTTTTCAGAATTCTTACTGAGTGCACCTGGAAATAGGAGTGCTGCATGATTGTGAGTGGGCAGACCACTTATTTCTCTGCATGCCCCCTCTTGGTCCTGCCCCTTCACATTTCCTTCTCAACTATAATGAATTTAAAAACTTCAAGGGAGCAAAAAGGAACGCCAAAGCTCAGTCAGTGGGGCAGGGAGAATAGGGATGAATGAAGGGCATGCAGAGATCAGGGAATAGGGAAGCAGGAGCAAGGTTCAGAAGTCATCAAAGAAAAAGATGACAACAGAAGGGACAGGAAGAGTGGGGAAGGTTGAAGGTAGGAAGGTAGTTGTCCCAACTTCCCAGGAGGTAGTCAGGGCAGATGTTTGCTTAGAACCTGTGGGCTTTCTAATTCTCAGTCACAGCCTTTAGGAAGTTGAGTTACTGTTCAGGAGAGAATCCACTTGCCAAATGGTGGTGCCTCAGTCACATGTTCTGAGCCAGCAGTGGATGACTCCTCCCTTTGTCTAACAAAAATATAAGTATTAAGCTGCTAAACTCAATATTAAATAGGAATGTTGAATCAGACTTACTGTACAGTTTAGAAGAGAAGTCGCTCTAGATACAAATCAAGATCTTTCTCTGTACTTCATAACTATTTTCAGTCACAGATGATGATCGAGCATTCTGGATTTTGTGTAAAATGATCCTATTAAGCTCAAGGGAGGAGAGGCATAGGCCCAAAGAACATGAAGTTATACTGCTATCATATTCACTGATATTTAAATTGTGAGAAGTAAGACCAAGGTAAATTTTCAAAAACATTTTTTTCTCTTTAAAAACATAGTGGGTAATTTTGGCTCAAGAATGGTGTACAACTCTTTACATATTCTCTCTATGGTGGGTTTGCTGTAGGCACGTTGTGATTAGTCAGAAAATAATTTTTGCCTCCTCAGGCCTCTGTGACTCTTGTATTGGAGCTGAAGAGGAGTCTTGATAATATAAACCCATTTATAGCTTTAGGGGCTTGTCACTGAGTTGTTTCTTAATTCTGTTTTGTCACAATTGAAACAAAACTGAACATGCACATGTGTACCCACACACAGACACCCCTTGCCTATATTTGAGTTGGAAATAAAAAAGCTTGAGGCAATGAAATGAGTGGGTTGATTATAAATTTAATCTCCAGGACTTGGGGTGCTTGGGTGGCTCAGTCCGTTAAACATCTGACTCTTGATTTTCTCTCAGGGCATGATCCCATAGTTTGTGGGATCGAGTCCCATTTTGGGCTCCAAGCTGATAGTGTGGAGCCTGGCTGGGATTCTCTTTCTTTCTTTCTTTCTTTCTTTCTTTCTTTCTTTCTTTCTCTCTCTCTCTCTCTCTCTCTGCCCTCCCCTCCCCTCCCCTCCCCTCTCTCCAAACATTAAAAAACCCAAACCTCCAGGACTTGAGAATGAGACAATTCTAATAATTGAAAAAACAAAGGTAAGAAAATTGCACAGATTTGGAATGCCAATTGTACATTCAAACAGTGCGACACACTTGTTAGGCTAATGTGTCAAAGTAATTGTTAGAATTTTAGTGAATTCATTTTAGATCTTCAAATCTTTCAGAATTTCATAAAAACCCTTATTTAAAAATGAAATTTGAAATGAACGATTCCCCAGTATAGGAAGCAGCCAGAATTCTAAAACCGAATTGTGAAAGGTCATTTTTAAAGCTCAAATGGACAGCTGAACAGAATGATTTATTTCTGTGAAAGACCAACTACTTAGTTTCTGGATGTTGTCTGCTGTCATTTAGAGCATTTTCTATTCTGTCTTGCCTCTTGCTTAGCCCCTGTTTTATATTATCTTTTCCCTTATTTATACCCATCATCTTTTTCTTTTTTTAATGTTTTTATTTTTTTTCTTTTTTAAAATTTTCCGTGCCTGCCTTATTTTTTCTGTGATTTTCAATTTCCTCCTACTTTACTTCTGTCTTTTCCCCATCAGCTTTGCCTACCCCCTACTCTTAAAGGATAATACTAGGGAATTAAAATGATCTTACTTATTGGGGAAAGTTGTATATTTTCCATTAGTATTTATCAAGACAAGAAAGAATTTTATATATATTTTTGCAAACAAAAAAGTAAATGAAGCAGCTATAAATTTATATGATACCCCCTAGCCCTTGCTTATATTCTGATATTCAAGGGGTGTGCTCAACAGGAACAGAGAAGTAGAGGGAAGGTTGTATTTGAGGCATGTAGCAGAAAAGTGGAACAGGATTTTACCTCTCTCATTTTTTTTTCCTAAGGCACTCCTGGCTCATTAGTAAGTAGTGGAGGGATGATCCAACATAGAAGGCTTTCAACCACTCTTCCCTTCTCAAGTGTTCTTGATGATTTTTTTTTAAATAGGCTGATCTGCTTCTCCTATCAAGTAGTGAGCCACATGGCCTCTGTTATATTGAAACTGCTGAGCTTGATGGGTAAGTTATTAAAGTCAGAATAATGAATTAGATTCATTTTTAGTTTAACAGTAATAGCTTTAGGAACAGGACTTAACCTAAATCTTATTTTTCACTTAATTTTCTTGGAACAACTAGGAATATAACTTGCAAATTCTATTATTTGTTAATTACTTTGTGGATCTGTAGAAAGCTCTGTCTTTTCTCTTGAATTTATTTTCTTTGAGAAACAGTGAGTTAAATAGATCTATGTCTATTTGGCCTGGGTGGTCCTACCCTTGATTTAGGCAGTAGCTAAAATAGTGCTGAGAGGGAAATTTATGGCACTATATGCATACACTTGAAAAGAAAAAAAGAATCTCAAATCAATAATGCAATATCCCATCCCAAGAACCTCTAAAATAACAGTATAAACCCAAAGCAAACAGAAGGAAGCAGATGAAGATAAGAGCAGAAATCAGTGAACTTGAAAGCAGAAAACAAAAAGAGAAAAATCGATGAAACAAAGAGCTGATTCTTTGAATACATCAATAAATTTGGTAAACCTTAGGAACACTGAAAAAGAAAAAAAAAAGACACAAAATAGCAATATCATGAATGAACCAGGGGATATTATGACAGATCATGAAGATGCCAGAAGGTTGAGAAAATCCTCCAAGCAGTTTTATACATACATATTTAACAACTTAGATGAAAAAGACCACTTCATCACAACACAAAGTACCACAACAAACTCAATGTGAAGTAGACAATTTGAATCGCCCTGTAACTTTTAAGGAAATTGAATTCAAATGTAAAACATAAAGCTATAAAACTTTTAGAGAATACCGTAGGAGAAAATCTTCAAGATCTAGAGCTAGTCAAAGAGGTCTTAGACTTGACACAAAAAGCATATAATTCATAAAAGGAAAATTGGATAAATCAGACTTCCTCAAATTAAAAATTGTAACTGTGCAAAAGGCCTTGTTAACAGGATGAAAAAAACAAACTACGGACTAGGAGAAAATATTTGCAAACTGTCTGTCTGACAAAATATTTTTATCTTGAATATTTGAAAAATGCTGAAAACTCAATATTAAGAAAACAATCTAATTAGTAAATTAGCAAATGATATGAAGGGACATTTCACCAGAGATGACATACAGATGGCCAATAAACACATAAAAAGATGTTCAACATCATTAGTCCTTTGGGACATTAAAATTAAAACCACAATGAGATGTCAGTACATACCTATCAGAATGGCTAAAATTAAAAATAGTGACAGCTCCAAATGCTGGCAAGGATTTAGAGAAACATGATCACTCACATATTGCTGATAGGAATGTAAAATACTACAATCACTCTGGAAAATAGTTTGGCAGTTTCTTAAAAAGCTAAACATGCAACTACCAGACAACCCAGTAATTTCACTCCTGTACATTTATACCATGGAAATAAAGACTTAAGGTACACAAAAACTCGTACACAAATGTTTATGGCAGCTTTATGTGTAACATCCAAAAATTAGAAACAACGTGGATATCCTTCAACAGGTTGAACAAACGGTGGTATATCCATACCGTAGAACACTATTGAGCAATAAAAAGGAATGCTATTGATGCATTCAACAACATGGATAAATCTTCAGAGAATTATGATGAGTAAAAAAGCCAATCCCAAAAGGTCACATCCCAAAGGTCCATTTATGTAGCATTCTTGAATTGGCAAAATGATAGAAAGGGACCACTGATTAGTGGTTGGTGGAGGCAGGGAAGTGTGTGTGGCTATATGTGATGTCAGTGTTCCCCATCTTGACTGTATCGGTGTCCATTGTGATATTGTGACATCGTGATAGTTTTGCAAAATGTTGCTGTTGGGGAAACTAAGGAAAGGGTATACAGGATCTTTGTGTATTATTTCTTATGCTGAAAGTCATTTTGAAGTTTGAAGCCAAGATACTGAGGCATAGGAAGAAGACTATGGCATGACACAACACTATTAATTAGGAGTCTTGGGGATTACTTTTCCCTTTTAGTTTACACATCTGAAGATGGACGTGAGATGCTGGAGAGAATTCTGAGGAAGTAGCTTAAAAAGGTGATAAACCTTGATGAATGACACGTTGTGTAGAGCTAGGTTAAGGAACGATGGCTGTCTTGCTTAACTGGTGCCACTGCCTAATATAAGTTTGCTTAAACGATGGGCACATTGGCCCTTTGGCCTCAATGCCACTATCTCACTCTTGTTCTTCAAGCCCAGCTCAATTTCTACCTCAGTTTGAAGTTCTTCTTGAGTATCTCAACCCCTACTCATTTCTGCCTCTTAGGAGTTGATAGATTTGGCAAAGACTGAGCCATGAGATTAGTTTTAAACAAGGTAACTGCAATTATATATCCAACTTAGTGTCTCCTACAGAAAGCTATTTCACCAAGGGGGTACTCCTTGAATTGGTTTCATGCTGTCATATCATTGTGAAACTCCTTTATGGGAATTTTAGATTAAATGCCCTCTCAAGTACCTGCTTCTTGGTTCTCTGAATTCAGTTATTTCATGGTTTGTCATTCCAAATGGTGATATTTGCTTTTTACCTACCACTTCTTTCCCTCAAGAGAACAGTAACCCTTGTGGGGCAGCACTGAATCTCATGGGTGACTATGGTATGTATTCAATCAGTATTTGCTGACTGAGTGAACTCACTACTAAACATTTCCACAAAAGAACTCTGACCAATGATGTTAAGCTACAGTAGAAGAAAACTAGGTTGAACTCAGTGAGAAAACCAGCATGTCAAGCCCTTACATGCGAGATGTGAGTAATGGCCATAGAATCTTCACAACTGGTCATTACATGAGGACCACAGGGCCATCTGTCCAATGTATCTGTGGTTCTGCCTGAAAGAAGATGACCAGCTCACTACGACCTGCTGAGTTCCTGTCTGGTTGTATGATTCCAGACTTGTGGGATTTTGGGCTTGATTCTCCACAGGGCAGAAAGCTATATTCCCCTTCCCATTTAAATTGCAGCTACTGTGAAATTAGCCATGACCATCTTTTACAAGTAAAATTCTCATGTAGATAGTAGACTCCAGAGTGATACTGGCCTCCTTTATTTGGCAACTGTGTTCCCATTCCTAATGTGTTTTGTAACTCATGCATGATGTCTGAGTAGGTTCGAATGAAACCATATTTATTATGTACTCTGTTCTTTCAAATAACAAAACAGATTACTGTGTTGTTATGCAGATGTGCCATGGGTGGAATGCCAACTCTCGGGAGCATGCAAAGCCCTGTCCACTTTACTGAGACATTGTGAGAGGTGTGAATGACATTTGAAGGGAGTTTCTTGAATCTCTTATGTTGGGTTTTGCATGTGCTGCACCCGCCTGATTACTTTATGTAAGATGCTATTGGGCTGTTCCATGTAAAAATTCATGTTGTGTCAATTAATTTCATAGGGAAACGAACCTGAAAGTCCGCCATGCACTATCAGTTACCTCAGAACTTGGAGCAGATATTAGCAGACTTGCAAAGTTTGATGGTAAGTGTTTAAAACAGACAAACAAAAATCACAAAACCAAAAAGTAATGTAATGAAATAATTATCGGAAATTTAATTCATGTTTCTTTTTACTTGGTGGAAGGACATAAAATTCTGCAGGCATCAAAGCCTGTAATCTCATGCAAAAGAGTAAAAATGTTTACCAAGGGGAGAATGGCTTTATTAGTTCATTGTTCATTTCATCCTTGTTTCCTCTTCTGTAGATCTCATTTCCTTTAGTCCCACAATACCCTTCCTTTGCCTGACCTTGGCCTCCCTGGGGTCCTGTGCAGATTTGCTGTGGATGAACACAAGCCATACTTGTACTTCTAGCTCTAAGTCTAACCATTCATCTATTTTTTGGCTCCATGACAAAGACCAAATACTAGACTGCAAAGTTTGCCAAGAAAATAATCCAGCCTCATATATTTCTGTATCTTGCATAGTGCCTGGCATAATGTCTTAAAGGTAGTAAGTGTTCAGGAAGAAAATTCTGATTTATTAGTAAGTCGGTCAGCTGTTGCTCTTTGAGACCATGGTTTCCTTATCACAACTTTCACACCACTCAACCCAGTCCCTTCTTCTCAGCATGGGAAACCATCTCCTCTGCCTGTTCTGTTCCACCTATGTCTTGTTATTTTCTGTTAAAGTTGTCACAGAGAAGCAAAATCCTTCAAGAGTAAAAGGAAAGAACCATTAACAGTAGGGCTATAGGCACCAGAATAGGCTATGGGAGAATCTTTGGGTTCAGTGGTCTCTTGCTTTACACATTTGTATGTCTGTCCTTGAACACAAATATTTCCATATAGACTAGTTTTATTTATTAATGAATCTTTGAGTTTGAGACGGTCTTCCAAATATTTTCTTTGGAGTCTATTTAAAGGAAAATGTGGTCAGGCGTCCTAGCATGATCCTATGAGTTAAAGCACTGGTGAATTTTAAATTGTCAAATTTCCCCAGTGCACCGCTTAGAGTTTATATTGCCTGTACTTTGCATTTGCTTATAAACTCTGTCTAGAGGCTGTTAATATTTTCATCTCTATTAAATGTGTGCTGTTATAATAAATGTTTATAGAAAAAAATATTCCTCCAGTTTGAGATTTAAGTCAGGGGAATAGCCAGGAAACTTTAAATGGCCCAAGAAATACTTTGATTGGAGTAAAACAAATTATACATTTTCTACTAAGTAATTTTTTCAATGAAAATTTACTGTTCTTTGAATCCAAGGAAAGTAAATTCTTTTCATGAATCAAAATACTTGCTTAAAATATTTCATAGAATATTTATGGAGTCCTAAAAGGGCAACCTAAATATAATTTACCATTACTCATTTCTTTCCTGGCAGAATTGTACCTTTATTCCTCTATCAATCTATGAGGAGGTAAAAATTCCTGCTTTTTAGTCTTCTTTACCATAAAAAAGCAGAAAATTATTGTTATAATTGCCCACTTCACTTTTTTCATACTGTGATTCAGTTCAGACACTAAGAAATCTTAGCGGTGTAAACAGTAAAAGTTTTTTTCTTGTGCATGTCATATTCTGATGTAGGTCAGGCGGCCTTTTCCATCTTATAGCCATGGTGCCTAGACTAATGGCCTCTAAGGTCACCACACTAAAGCAAGGACACACTGACTTTTAACTGCTTCTTCCTTTGACATTTTGTTGACCAGTGTGAGTCACATGGGCCTGGCCCAAATGCAAGGGAGGCTGGGAAATAACAAGCAGATACATTTGTTGAGTGCTGTCTTTACCATACCCTCCAAGAATTCTGATCATAGGTCAAGGCCAGGATAGTGCATCAAGGGCCAGGGTGGATTAGGTTGATTTCTTACATGCAACTGTAGGAATGGGGCCAAGAATCCTCCTTCTCAGTCAGAGTATGACTCCTCTTACTCTCTATCTCTTCTACCCTGTTTGGCTTTTTCTTTTTCTCATAGCACATATCACCATCTGGCATACTCTATAACTTATTTATTTTCTGTTTATTATTTATTGTTCATCTCTGCTTGCTGCAGTGTAAGCCACATGGGGATCTTTGTTTTGCTCACTGTTATATGCCAAGTTCCTAGAACAATGCCTTGCACATAATAGGTGCTAGATAAATACTTGTTCAGTGCATGAATAAATGGTTGCAAATGCCAGAAATGGGGGGCAGGATCAACATGAGGCCCCAGAAAGACAGGGGAAGGCAAAGGAAGGGCCTAAGGTCAAGTGATTGGGAATGGTGGGTGGAAGAATGGGGTGAGGTAGAAACTTCCTGATGGGAACTTGAAGGATGAAGCAAGAGTGCTGGGTACCCTGCTCCTGGAGGGCAGGTGGCTGAGAGAGGGCTTATCTGTTGTGGTGATTTTATAAGGTCTTCATCTCAGAATATTTTTTCAAACAAAATTTAACACATAGGCACCACATGTAAGTCAATAAAAGTGGTGCTGCTCAGGCTGAAGCCAGAAGACATTTCCTCACCTAAAATAGTTTCTTTCATATAGCTGGGGTATCCTGAAAGGTTAAGGGACTTGCCTCTTTATGAAAACAGTTTTTAAAAATATTTCATACAATTTGTTTTTAAAGTACATTAATAATTATTACATACTAGATGTGGCTTGAATTTGCTTCATGGAGCATAAGTAACTCATCAAATCTTTAACATAATTGTTTTCTCAAAGGCAACACAGACCTCTCTATTTAGAAATCATTTATACTTAAACTGTGGTCACTTTTCAGTTTAGAACTGAACTAAGGACCAGATTTCTGTTGAATTTACTCTTTTGTTCTTGAATTTTGTGTTGAATTTAAATCTACCTTAAAGTTTAAGGCAATATTTTGAATTGAACTTTATATTAAAATATGATTTCCTATTTCCAAGAAAGCATCTTGGAATAACTAGAGGGATTAAGGGGAAATAAACTAGACACAATATACAAATTATATTTTCCCTGTTAGCAGCTACATTTAAAGACCAGAAAGGTGATGCAAGATGTGGTATGGAAAGTCTTTGAAAGTGTTGGGATAGTTAATAAACACTAAATCCTTCCCATTAAAGCTCTTGCTTTCTTAAAGCCTTCAACTTTTCCTCTACTCCATTCTTTCCAAACCCTAGTTTAGACATGTTCATTTCAGTCTTTCCCTGCCTCTGACACACATATTCGAACCCTCTATACTATAAGCACACATTTCTCTACCCGTTTCTCTCTTCCCTTCCCTCCATTTATTACTAATCTATTTCCATCTTCCTCTTCCACCCTTTGTGTTAGCTTACATGTGCTGTCTCCCAGCATACATTATCTCATTTTCTGTAATTCTTCACCGATTCTGTTTTCATTGCTCTCTCCATATTAATTAAGTAATGAAATCCATTTATTAAGCATCTCCTAGGCACAAGATGCAGTGGGAAGTGTGTAGGATTAGAGGATATCTCCACATGTATTATCTAGTTTCCTTTGATACCTTTTCTCCTCCATTCCTTTCTTTAGCCCCTCCCCTTTTTTTGTCTTTATTCACCGTTGTCATAATGGTTTATCACTAGATTTCAGGTTTTCCTCTGATGACTAGAAAAACCTTCCTTGAGTCGTGGGAAGTGAAACCACATATTGCATCCTTTAGTTTAAGCTAAAAGCATGATATCAACATAGTGTACATTTGGAAGTGCCCTGCCTAGCTGTGGCATGGTCTAATAGATGACACAGACATGTGAGGCACGCCCTTTCCCATGCTCTCTGTCTGTGCTAAGTATATCTTTTAGCTTGTGACTTCTGGGCAAATCTGGGTATGGTGTTATTTTTGCTTCTAGTTACTGTGTGGTTTTTCTTCTGAGACTTTGCCAAAATACTTTCTCTAGCACCAAACTACAGTTTTTTGTTTTTGAATCGTAAGTGCACATCTTCCAAGTATTTGGAGACCTGAGTTTCCCACTCATATTCCTAGAGAAGTCCTCATGGGGGACACCAAGACTCAAAACTGAGATGGCTAGGGCCTTAGGATATCCCTCATAAGTCTTCCTGCCTCCTCACTTTTGCACCTAAACCCGAGGACAGTGTCTTGCTAGTAACCTCCTTGGGCATGGCATGAAACTTTCATTCATTCTTTCATTCATTCACTCAGTCATCTGTCCATTTACTCAGTAAAAAATACATTTAACACATGACCAGGGGCTTGCTAAGCCTGCAGATACAGTGGTTAATAAATCAGACCTAGGCCTTGCTTTCACAGAGCTGATAGCCCGGCAGGGAAGACAGACATTTGAACAAGTGCTCATTCCCAAAGAATGAGCCAAATTTAGTTTGGCAAAGGTCCTACAGTTCTCAGGCCTTAAGCACGTTGTTGACACATAAACACACTCACTATATACCAGGCATTGTGCTAAGTAACTGTACACATTATCTTATTAAATCCTTATAGCCTTGAGAGGAAGAGATTATTACTGCCTCTAATTTATGGGCAAGGAATTTGAGATTCAGAAAAATTGAATAATTTTCCCAATGGCACATGGTTACTAAATGGAGGAGCCAGAATATGAGCCCAAGACTGCTGGCAAAGCCTATTTTATGGAAAGCCACAAGAGGCTGTGAACTACAAGCAGAAAGTCAGCATTGGAGAAGTAGGGGAATTAGCATGACAACCTAGCTCCTGATCAGGATAAGAAATAAATTTTAAGAATACTCTAAATTGAAAGGCACAAAATTAATTACCAGAGATCAAGTATACCTAGGACTCAGATGACATCATCATATTTTTAAAAAGCAGCAATGTTCTCAGTGATCTTGAATGTCAGGATCCCTGACAAGAGTTTATAGAAGAGTTGGCTAAATGTAGAGACTAGTACATGCAAGACAGTGTTTTGGGTTTTGGTAGGTAAATCTATTTATTTAAAAATTTTTTATATAAATGTTTTTATACATTTCTAACATCAGAAAATAATTGATAAATAGTCTGTTGAATTTTGTAAGGAAAAATAAATAAGTTGATCTAATATTGTAACAAGTCTAAAAATAGAGCAGGCCTTGATTTTTCATGTTAAAGTTTTACGGGAATTGAAAAGCTTTTTATAAATAAGTAGCTGGAGATAGTTTTCAGTTATACATTTGTAGACTGGACATTTTTATGCCTTGGGGAAAGTGCTGGATATAAATTGTGCAAATGTGTTTAAGAATCTGTTGCATATTGTTACTGACTGGACTGAGATCTGTTTTTTTGCAGTTTATGACAAGTTTACATATTTTGTATGACTGTTAATACTGAGTTCCGAACCAGGGAAAGGTTGACTCTTTATTTCAGGAATCTTGGTGTATTTTATGGTCCTTTATAAAGAATAGCATGTGTGTAATTAAAATACACAAAAACAAACATCTCTTTTTTGTTAAAAAAAAAAGGCTTGGTCAACATCTTATGACTTTTTACTTACCAGATAGTTTCCCATTCACCTGGACAGAGGCACAGCCCAACAGCATAGCTGATATGATTGTAGGAGACATATATTCCATCTAAAGGCAAGAAGAACAGCTTCCCTTTTTACTGCTGGTATTGATATGGCTATTATGGTAGTGATGATGGGTGGCTGAGGCTTGAAGTTTGAAGAATGAAGAGGCTTTAGAAAATAGGAAGGTGACACTCTTCTTTCTAAGAAAAAAAAATTTATCACATCATCAGGGCAACAATTAATGGTCAATCTCCTAAACTCTGAGAAACTCTTGGCTGGAGAAACTCTTTAACAGCAATGATGATGTCTTACTCAGTAGATAATTTGTCTTATTAAAGAGTTGCAGTGCAGATAATCAAGAAATAATGCTAATAATAATATACATCACGAAAGCCAACTTCTCTGGAGAATCATGGAATATTGGGTATTGACTTCCATTTTCATGATAAACTATAGATTTCCATTTGGAGGTAAATGCTTTAGGTAAAAAAAGTTATTAGGTTGGTTATTAACCAACAACCCAGATGACTAAATTTAGAGTCCTGAGGAAGGGTGAGAATAAAATCTTGTGGATTTTGTCTAGGATGGACCTAGAATATTTCTGTGTGACTGTGAACTGGGTGAATTGCTATCTGCTTTCATATCTGTTCTCCTCAGAGGGGAAAACATAAAACTAGCTAGTCTGATTATATTTCTATCTCCTCATTGACATGATCTTTGTCCCAGTTGTTTCATTGCGCATTAAAGATGACTTTGTGCTCTAAACATGTTTATAGTGAATAACCATCTGAGAAAAAAATACTATTTTTCCTAAATTGTTTTCTCATTCATTGTCTAACTGACTGTTTACTGCCTCCAACTCTTTTCCAGTACTATTAACAAAAGGAAGAAGGGTCCTAAAGTTTTTCCTTAGTCTTTATTATGCTTTATGGCTAGGGTACCTATTTGTTTGCTTCTGATGTGCTTTAAGGTTCCCCCTTTCCCTGCCTAGAGTTCTCAGATATGTTTGTATCTTGTTAGAGTTAGGTCAACCTAAGCCCATGATGGTGGCTAGCCTCCTAGGTCTTCCACTCCTCTTTTATCATTATCACCATGGAAATAAATCCACTTCTTTCATTCATCTTAAATCTACTCTAGCACCCATCTCAATTCCCACCTTCTCTTTGGAAACCATAGGAAATTTTTTTCCATCTCTACAACAAATATGCACTAAGATCTTATTATGTAGGCAGTATGGTAGGCTATGGGGATACGACGTGAATACAGTGCTCTCTTGAGAGGAAACTATTTACCCTTTTTTGGAAAAGGGAAGAAAAAGTTTGGAAGCTTTTGTTTTATGCTAACAAGGCTAAGAAAGGGGAAGCTGAGTACTTCTGAAGACAAAAAAGAAAAAAAAGAAAATGTACTTTGGCTTTGTTCCCACCACTTTGTTTTGACCAGGCTCTGTATTTAGTACTTAAATCAGTAGGACCACACTCTTTGAGAAAGGCTGAATTGGGGGTTGGCCTCCAAGAACCAAGGCAGAACCCCTTGGCCTTACTGCCTGTTCCTGTCTAGAACCACACCCTTGGTGTCAGGCCAGAAGTTGGAAGAGCCTTGGGGCCAGGGAGGAGTGAGCCAACATGTTCAAGGCTGTATTTGTCTCCATGTCAGTCTTTGCTTGCGACAATAAAAATGATCAAATGAGCCTGTTTTTTATATTTCTATTGGCAGGGACTGTGTATCATGTTGTTTTTGCCCAAAACACATTTTTATTTATTTATGTTTTTTTGGTGGCCAACTTTGAAGACTTGAGAAATTGAGTCTTGGGTCAAGAAACTGGAATAAGCTTTAAGGGTTGCTATCAACCCAATATTTTATGCAAGTTTTGCTGGCGATACTCAATTCAAAGTTCTATAAAATTTAGGAATGAAAATTATTGGTCAAGAGGAAAAGACTTTGAATTCTTAGAATTTAGAAAAAGTCCCCTCTTCCACAACATAATTGTCCAAACAACTTGGGCCAGTTGACATCAACTTTAATTTACTTTTTAATATCAGTGATAGGCCATAATGGGAGCAACCAGAATTTAGCCACTTCCCTTTGTATAAAAAATGACTTTGTGCAGGTTATTTAACCTCACCCAAATCATCCTGCCAGTACTCTCGATAAGTGGTGGATGTCCAGGAAGCCGCTAGTGAATGCCCAAGTGGGGGCTATTCAGGCAGCACCTTTGTTATAACTGGGGAAAGGAAAAAGGAGTTTGGAAAAAGCAGTCCTTAGGCCCCGAGGCCCTCTCTCCTTTCTGTTTTTTGTTTATTTTTTTGTTTTTCATGCAAGATCCAATGTTAGTAATCTGGTTGGCCAGGAGTCATCAGGCCATGTGAAAACTGGCTGCTGTCACCTCTAAGAGTTTTAAAAGCAAAAGTTATCATCATAGGAAGGAAGGGTGTCTGTGTAAGAAGCCTCTAGGTTCAGGTGCTGGGTGAGTGGTGTGACAGAGAACTACAGAGGCTCTGTAGGCTGGGCTGGTCTCCTTTCTCTCCAGTCAGTGCGGAAGACTTCCTTTTGTATTTTCCAAATGCCACTTTGTATGTTCCCTTTGGCTTTGATTAAACACGTGTATTTTTATTGTTCTTGAGAGGTGCTAATCTCACTGCCGACTTGGGTTTGAGCCCTGTTTGGATCTCCCCACCACCTCTCTTTTTAATTCCTTTCCCTTTTTGCCCTCTCTCCCTCTGTCTTTCAAGTCTTGGTACTCATTACTTATTGAAGTTTAACCCCAGCAGTTTGCAGTGCAAATGCATTTAATCTAATAGTTGTATTTTGTGAAAAGGTCCATACAAGATTATTTCTGGTTTCTTTTTCTGTCAAAAGAACCCCCACCCTGAAAGTGTATTTTCTTACTGAAATAATGGAACGAATTGATTTATTGATTTGGAATGGGCATACCCTTGGTTTGGAATAGGCCTGGAAGTAAAAAAAAAAAAAAAAACTGGAAACATATTCTGGTCAGGTTGGGACAAGTTATATGGTGGCTTTGAGAGGCCCCAGAACTCTGCATCTAATCAAGATAAGAAGCCTACAACAGCTGAAAAGAATCACATGCATTCTCAGGCACATGTGGCAAACAAGGTCCAGGTTTCTTGGTGGGGGGATATAGTAGGACCCCCGAAATTCTGAGCCTAGAAAGGCCTGATTGACTTTGGTTGTGAAACTGGAAGTATGCCATCTTAACCTCTGTAAAAGTTCACAGTAAGTAAAAAGAGTGTAAGAAAGACCTTTAGGACAGTCCCTGCTTTATCTTTTCAGAAATCATTGTTACAAACTAGAAGTACAGGTAAATGATTTTTATTTAAGGAAAAAAAAAAACCAACCCATGGATCTCAAGGTTTCTATTGTTATTTGAACAATGCGGAAAGCTGTGTTAAAAACACTTAATAGATTTCCATCTTTGTATTCATCGCCCCGCCTCCTCACCTCGCCTCCCGCCCCCGTCAAGCTTGTTTTTTCTAGTACAATCTTGTGTACATAACATTGCACTGTCTAAAAAAAGGAAAAATATCCTGTGTATTAGAAACAGGGTGGTAACACAGTACTGTGGATTTCCAAAGAGAGTTTGAGGTGAGTCATAAACAAGTTTTGTTTTTGTTTTTTTTTACAGGGACTGTTGTCTGTGAGGCGCCTAACAACAAATTAGATAAATTCACAGGGGTTCTCTCTTGGAAGGACAGCAAGCACTCCCTCAACAATGAGAAGATAATCCTGAGGGGCTGCATCCTGAGAAACACCAGCTGGTGTTTCGGAATGGTTATATTTGCAGGTACAGATGACTGCCCAGAGTTGGCTATGGGGGAGTCCTTCCTGAGATATGCATGGGCAGTCTGCATCTCTCCAGGTTGGATGAGCATGGTGCATCTGTTCCACACAAGGTGCTGCTCTGTGTTGACGGCAGAGGACAGCATCACTGCTCTGGAAATAGTCTGGGTGGCCCCCCTGTGTGAGCAGCCACTGACATCATGATCTTATTCTTAAGGGGTGCTTGGGCCCTCATTGCTTGGCGGGTGCTAGATCCCCAATGTTTAATTTTTCTTTCTTTATCTTCACCTCAGTCATGCCCATCCTTGTGTGTATTAATCAACTTTAAAGTGGGGGAAGTAGATGAAACAAAGCCCCCCACCCCTCTCTGCTGTTAATTTTGTAGTTTGCAAAGGTCAGGTAATCCTTTTGGAAAAGGTTTCTTGGAGATACTGCAATCATTTCTGTTTATACTCTGTAGCTTCTTCTATTATTTGTCAGCAGGCAGTGGGTCCTGGAAAGACTACATGATGGAGGCAGTGAGGGAGGGGAAGTGCCTCTTACTCTTCCTGCTGGCTGCTTTCTGCATCTCTACTTTATCTCTACAGGCCCAAGGTGGCATTCTCCTGCTAAGGGAGCTTACAGTAGCTCCACTACATAAAGCCACTCAAATTGTACTCATGGCATCAGTTGCCAGCCCTGGATTTTTAAAAATCCTGTTTATTATGACACCGAAATAAGACGTGTTTTTGGGTCTGTTGACTATGTGCAATCAAAACTGGAATGTTTTTCTTAACTGACTTTCCTCAACAACAACAAATGTTTATTAAAGACTCAAAAGTGTTCCAAACCTGGAAAAGGCCTCCCAATTCCTCCTAAATACTTTCAGCTGTGGATTTTAGTAAGGCTTTTGCTGCTTGGGGTATTGCCATTGTACGGACTTGAGAAATCCCTAGAAATATGGCAGTATATGTTCTTTTATCTGGGGATGAATCTGCTTTCATAATTCTCTCATCAGATGCTTTCATTCATTAGTCAGGGGAATAAACCTGTGACCACATATTTTTTTATTTGCATCTCTCTTGCATTGAAAAAAGAGGCTTATATATCAACCTTCCTTTATCTTCCCACACAATGAAGGGGAGACTTCTTGAAGGTCCTTTCATGGGAAGGACCCTTCTGGTCTGCTTCCTGTCATCATAGAAATTGAGGAGCTTTATCCTAGGAATGGGCTATAGCCCAACATTTTGTTTGCATTCTTGTGAACTTGTTTGGAATGACTGAGCTATGGTTCAGCTACAGCATGTTATGCTAGGACAGCTGCTGTGAGCCACTCAGAAGCCAAGTTTTCCTCCATAAGGTTTGCTCTATGGGAAAATGTGCATACCTAGGAGAAAGAGGGGTAGTAAGTTGAACAGGTCTCCCTCCAAGCAGGTATAATAAAGAGCTCACAGAATTTGGACTGGACAGAGCTAGGTTCAGATTTGTTTACCAGCTGTAGGATGTTAAGCCTTGGTTACTTAAACTTCCTAAACTTTAGTT
This sequence comes from Panthera onca, assembly GCF_046562875.1. Lineage (NCBI taxonomy): Eukaryota > Metazoa > Chordata > Mammalia > Carnivora > Felidae > Panthera > Panthera onca. The sequence goes on from NC_138344.1 coordinate 53,880,845, forward strand.
CCTTCAGCTGTAACATGGGGATAATGAATACATTAGAGTCACTCTAAAGGCTCAGCGAGACAATGCATGTGGAAGAGGATGCTTGATAAATGTTAGTTTTCTTCCTCCCCTGCTTCTTCCTTCTAGCTTCAATTCCAAATGCACTGCCTGCTCCATAGACTGAGAATTGGGAGTGGGTACTGTCCTTTGGATCTTGGCAGGCAGAAGCAGGGAATATCCTCTTCTTTTGTGATATGGACTGGATGTTCACTGGACCTTCATGAGGCAGATATTTGTAAAGCAGAGAATGCCTGCATTGACTTGAGTCTGGGTGCAAATGTTAAGAGGAAGCTTAACTAGAACAGTGACAGGCTGGGAATGGTTGGTTTCATCAATGTCAGATTTGAACAGATGAGTCTTTCATAACCCTGAATCTTAAGATATCTAATTTGGGGAATGAGTTCCAGCTGAACATTAGATCTTATGAAAGTTATCCAAAGTGAATTATTAACTATTCTTTCTTTATTACCCTGGTTGCACCTATCACTAGGGATTGTGTAAGGAATATAGTTGATGCAGACATGGTTTGCTTTACAAATCTATAATTTACGGGGGTTTAATATGCATTAACAGCTAGGTCATGCCTTTCTGTTAATAGTTTTTCTTTCACTCAAGAGAGGAGGAAGTCTTGTTTCTGAGTTGTAGGAGTCTTAGTCATTTAAGGAATCCATAGGAGTTAGCACCATTTGGTGCATAGTAGATTTTTGCATTGGATGTCTTCCATTTGCTCCTCCAGATCTACTCTCACCTTTCCCACTCTTCTTTCTGCCTTGGGAGGCTGACTTGTATGGTTTCCCCAAATAGGTTTCCTTGAATTTTGGCTTCTAGTTAAGGAAGGATCTCAGGAAAAGATCAAAGGGAGAAAGAACACTGAGGTCAAGGTATTTATTTCCCCAAACTTCCTCCCTGTGTGCTCACTTCAGCCTGACTGGGACCCTCAGCATAAAGTTTGTCTTTCTTAAGGCTGCAAACTCTATATTGTCCTTTAGGGTCCAGTTACCACTCCCTCCCCTCACTCACCCTTCCCCCTGGCTTAGAGGAACCTCTTGATTGTTACTAAGTCTTTGGTTACTGCATTAACCTTTTGCTTACTCTATACCCCCTCCCACACTTTTGTAAAGAGTCCCTTTATAAAAAAATTTTTCTCCAATTATCCTTGTTCAGTGCGTCATCTATTTCCTGTTTGGAATTTGAATGAGTCAGTCTTAAATACAACATTGATTGAATGAGTCAGTGAATTAACGAATTAATGGAGTATTTCATATAGTTTTAAAAATAGTGGTTAAGATCAAGAGCTTCTAAGTTAGATATATCTGGTTTTGAACTCTGGTTCTGATCCTAGTTACTTAAATACTTCATTATTAGTGAAATAAGGATAATAATACCTCATTCATTGGATTGTTTTGTTTTGTTTTGGTTATTTATTTATTTAACTTCTTTCTTTCTTTCTTTCTTTCTTTCTTTCTTTCTTTCTTTCTTTCTTTCATGAGTGAATGGCAGAGGGGCAGAGAGGGAAAGAGAGAGAGAGAGAGAGAGAGAGAGAGAGAGAGAGAGAGAATATTCCAAGGCTCAGTCTTACGAACCTGAGATCAAGGCCTGAGCTGAAATCAAGAGCCAGATGCTTAACCTACTGAGTCACGTAGTGCCCCATTGGATTGTTTTAAGCATTAGCTGAGATAATAGATGAAAAGCACATATACATATTGCCTAAAACATAGCAGGTACTTAATAAATTAATTCATTAAATAGTTATTCATTGAGTGCCTACTATGTGGCAGGCACTGTACTTTTTCGTTTATGATTGAGAATGTAAGGGACACCTGGGTGGCTCAGCAGTTAAGTGTCTGACTCTTGATTTTGGCTCAGGACATAATCTCACAGTTCATGAGGTTGAGCCCCTCATCAGGCTCTGCGCTGACAGTGCCCAGAGCCTGCTTGCGTTTCTCTCTCCCTCTCTGCCCCTCCCCCTGCTCGTATGTGTGTGTGCATGTATGTGCTCTCTCAAAATAAATAAATAAACATTTTAAAAAAGAATGTGAACAAAAACAAATGCAGTCCATTCATTTGTGGTTTTGACTCTGGTAGAAGAAAGAGACCTTAATCTCAGATAATTGTAGTGATGAATATATAATCTCAAACTGAGATAAGTGCTCTGAAAGAAAAGAACATGGACTTATAACAGTATATAATGGAGGAATATGAAGAAGAAAGAGCAAGCTAGCTAAAAGTCACATTGTGGACAAAGGCCCTGTGGTGTAGGACTAAGGATGGTGAGGTAAAACTAACAAACAAACAAACAAACAAAAAAGAAAAAACAAAATTTAAGAAGGCCAGTGTGGAGTATGGAGAACATGGAGGATAAAGATAGACATGTGACTGGAGATATGGATAGGAGCTGGACCAGACAGGACATTCTAGATCTGTATCTAGAATTTTGGTCTTTATCCTAAGAGGATTGGGAAGCCATTGCAAGTTTTTCAAAGAGATGGCGTGTGTGTGTGTGTGTGTGTGTATGTGTGTGTGTGTGTGTGTGTTAAATTTGAAAAGCTGATTATTGCCTACAGTATTTGTAAAGTTGGTAAATAGCAAGTCCTTATAAGAGTGTATGATTGGGGTTGGGGAGGAAAAAAATATTCGAATTGGGGGAAGAGTGGATGCAGGGTGACACAGTTACTAGGCTTTTACTATAGTCCATTTGAGAGATGATGGTACTCTGGGCTAGAGTGGAAGTCATGGGCATAGACTAGACTCTTAGGCTTCCCTCAGCTTTCACAGCTGGATGGATAGCAGTGCCATTCACTGATATAAGGAACTCTGAGGGATATCACAAGCTGGGCTGGACCAGGGCTGCCCGAAGGGCCTTAGAAGAATCTAGCGAAGATGCCATATAGACAAATATATGGGTTTACAGCTCAGAGGAGCAGTGTGAGCTGGAAATTTACATTTGGTCTACAAATGATCATTGGAGCTGTGGTCTTAGATGAGATGGCTCAGGGAAAGTAGATTGAGAAAGAAGATGGGCTCTGTCTGAGTCTTAAAGAATCCCAAGGTTTGGTTGCTGTATAGAAAAGAGTGAGCATCACGGAAGACAAAGGAGTGAACAAAGAGGTAGGAGGAAAAACAGGACAGTACTGTGACACAGAGGTTAAGAGAAGAGTGTGTTTCAAAAGGTTGGAATAGTCAACAATGTCAAGGGCTGCTGACAGGTACAGAAAAGGCACGGAGGATATTGAAAACACTAGATCTGAAACTAGGTTGAGTAATTAGTAGGAGATGAGGAAACAGGGGCTGTTGAGTATAGAAAATTCTTTCAAGATCTGTGACTATGAGGGAAGAAGAGATGTGTAAATCAGCATCTGTAGATATATTTCAATAAGTGCTTAAAAACCCATTAAGTATAGTCTCTGCTATTCTGTGTGTGTGTGTGTGTGTCCAAGAAATGTAAATTTTTAGCACAACACTGGCTCTGTAAGCATTTCAGCTTTTACTAATCACAAATTTTATTTGCTCATTGTGATCTTTACTGTACAAGAAATACTTCCCACCCTCAGTGTCCATATGATTTTAATAAACTATTCTGAGAAAGTGTGGGTGGTCTCCTTTACACAACAGTAGTTGGGAATAGGACACTGGGGTACGATTTCAAATTCAAAACTGAATTTTATGGGACCCCAATCTTTGCTGCTATTTGTCTTTTAAGTAAAAGAAAGTCTTCTAAGGATGTGCCCATTCTTCCCTGACTTCTAGGATGGCATAAAATTTTATGTGTTCCTCTGTTCGTTCTTTCAGTTCCACTTTTCTGCTATATTAAATAGCTACGTGGATTGATGATAATAATGAGAAGAACACGTGAAGAGGAACACTAGCGAAATCAGTATAATTAAAGCTTCTTTACTTCCATTTAGCATCTTCTTTTTATGCAAGGAATGCCCTTAGTAATATATTCTAATATGTTCCTTTGTTAATCATCTAGTTATCTACTTCTAAAAGCAGTTAGTAAGATTCTTAGAATTACTTGAGAAGGCACTTAGTAAATATATCATGAGATAGTGTATTTACCTGAAATAAATCTAACATAAGATTTAAGACTATTCTTGCCCTTACAGAAAGTATGTATCATATGCACAGTGTGCAATATATAATAATAGTTTAACTTGATGATGTATTATTTGGAGTTATTCTCGTTTCTCCAAAAGGCACCACAAATCTTTTTGGGAAACAGATCCTGAATTTGATTTCACTCTCTTTTTTTTAAGTCTATTTGTCTATTTTGAGAGAGAGTGGGGGAAAAGCGAGGGAGGGGCAGAGAGAGAGAGGGAGACAGAGAATCACAAGCAGGCTCCATGCTCTTAGCATGGAGCCTGAAGTGGGGCTTGAACTCAGGAACTGTGAGATCATGACCTGAGCTGAAATCAAGAGTCAGATGCTCAACTGACTGAGTCATCAGGTGCCCCTATAATTTCATTTCTTATTTTAACTTTCCATTTTTGATCTCAGTGTTCTGAATTGTGTTTATTACTATATTCTTTTTAACATTCCAAATTATTCCTTACTTGGATTGACTTTGTTATCTTTCATTGCTTCAACTACATGCACATCCATACACAGCTTTTTGAAAAATAGCATTTCTCAAACTTTTAAGCCACAAGTTCTGTCTGGATTTATCCTATTTGAGGGAGACCAGTTATCTTGCAGTCTCCAGGGTTGTTGTTAAGCAACCAGTTGAGAATTATACAAAACTTAATTGGCCCCTGTTCTTTTTTCTTTCCAAACTAAATTTTGTATTTATTCATATTAATTAAATTTGCAAATAAAAATTTAACCTTATATTGACTAAAATTATGGGCTAGGTGTGTAAGAGACCTAAAGATGATTCAGACCTAGATCCTGATATAAGACAAGGAGATGCATAGCTTGATTGCAAGGTGGGAAGCAAAACTTACTCTCTCCATCCACATAACCATCACTTCCCCGTTCATACCTCTTAGGAGACTCACTCATTAACCTAAAGATCAGGCAGAAAAGTTGATGGTAGCCAGTAGTGTTCTACCATCAGCCATCAAGATCAGAGTTTTCAATGTTTTTTGGTCCCTGTCCTTAATAAAAGTTAAATTATTTTGAAAAAAATACTGTTCTCCTTTCAGGAACATTTGACATGATAAATAATAATAATAATAATAATAAATCATCAAATCATTTTAAAGTTTTTATTTAATTTTGTTTTTGCAGGTCCCGACACTAAATTAATGCAGAACAGTGGTAAGACAAAGTTTAAGAGGACAAGCATTGATAGACTGATGAATACTCTAGTACTATGGGTAAGGTACTAAAACAAAATTAGGCAAATCACTATCATTGGTATCTTAATATATTTCTTACATTTTGCTGGGAATTCTTTCATAAATATTTATTTTTTTTGTGGAATTTTATTTGGATATTTTGCATTTGGGGCCCAGTTACATTGCTTTCTACTTTCTAGATTATGATGTCTCAACCATCAGTAGAGTTTCTCATGAGAAGTAGATCAGTGCTTATGGAGGCCTTCATGGTCTTGCAAGTTCTCCATATTCCAAGTACCTGCATTTGTTTTTAAAAAATAAAACATAATTTTTAAGTTACTTGGGTCTTTTTGTTGTCTTACCTTTGCTCATGTCCTCTCCACATAGCTTATGGATGGAGCTGGCTTCATGGGTGTGTGATCTTTGTAGTTCTACAGGTTCCCCACTCAGAAGGGCCTCAATACTTGGATGATTGATCTGCTGTTGCCACGTGGAAATTACCAAAAATCCAAAGGTTATCAATAACCTTTGAACAAGGGGGTCCTGCCTTTTCATTTTGCACTGAACTCCCCAATTTGTGTAGCTGGTTCTGCTTATGAATCTTCTAAGGCCCAGGTCATAGTTCTCCTCCTCCATGAAAGCTTCTAAACCTCCTTAGTCCAGGATTATCTCTTTCCTCTGAATTTTTTTCTCTTCTGTGCCTTTGAAATGATTTTCTTTTCCATCCATTTACCAAAAACAGTCTAGTATTCTTTGTGTTTTACCCTTTTGTCAGTAGATCTTGTGTGCTACCTGATGCTAGGTACCTGATTGTTCTCTGACTTTTGTGTAATATTGTTTTGCATCATTGTATTGGAATTAAGTTGAAGGACATTGACTTTAAATATGAGGACAGTGGCTTTGAACTACGCCCCCCTCCATATACTCACAAACAATTATAAAGAATTTGAGTTCAATAAATATTTGCATAACTGATATGTGATAGTGGGACTCTGACTAAGGAAAGAAGGAAGTGAATTCTTTTTGGGCACAAAATATTGACCTTGCTTTGTGCTTTACTTTTGGTATCATCCTCAGACTTGGGCTTTCTTCCTATTAAACTCATCCTCTTGGGGCAGAGTCTCAGGGGCCAAGGGAACATGTTTAGCTTGTGCCCCCTCCTAGAATTCTCTATTTAAATGGCCTTGAGCCCACTTCTAGGGCTTGCGTGGGGATTGTATATGTGTATTTACAGAGTAAAATTACTGATTGTGAAGGAGAGACTGTTCCAACTTTTCATATTAGAACATTGAATGCCCCATTAGATTATTAGAAGCTGATTCCATCCTAAGTTAGAGCATTTAATGCCAAATAGTACCAATTTTAATGCCCTTAAAGTAATTTACTTCAATTAATTGGTAGTATTATTGAAAGAAAAGAGGATACCATGATACAGGTATCAGGTAGGGTTTCAGGAATTCACAACTCTACTTTTCTCTAATACATGGCTTTCTAATGCACTTTAAATCGGGTTTTCCCCATACTCTTTCTACATAAATGTCTTATATGTCTATCTTGTTCATGAATAAAGAAGAAAGCAGTCCTAGAATGCCTGAATATTCCTTTTTTAGAGGAAGAAGGAAATAGCTGGTTAAATACATTCCTGTTCCCTAGCTTCACACTCCCCCTCCCATCAGTGGCTGATCTCTGCTCCTAACACAGAATGAACTTGGTAGAGCAAAGTTCTCAAAGCCCCATATTCAGCTCAGATCTTACATATTCATTTATTCATTGATTTGGTGTCTTTCCTTTCCAAGGCTGGCATTTGGGCTCATAAGGAACTGACCTTGCTCTCTTTCTGAAAGTTGCTATACCTCCAAAATGTCTGCTCTACCTAATACTGATACTAATCACAATGTAAGAGTTGGCTAACAGTTTTCAGGTTGATTCTCACTTTTTTTTTAATCTCCAAAGGAAAACATATATGGCATGCAGTATTTTAATCTTTCTTTTCCTTGTTAGCCTTAAGTAAGGATTGTGCAGCTAGATCTGTAGCCAAGAGACTTGACTGGCTTCAGGTTGTTCTTTAGTACTGACGTTTTCTTCCTTTTGCTTTTATGCCTTAGGCGACTGTATAACTTATCATTCAAACAGGACACTTTTGCAAGTGAAAGGAGGGAACGCAATTAATATTCTGCCTGGATGACAGATACAAACTGGGGCTGACCAGGGCAAATCAGGACATACTGCCTTCCTAAGCCATCTAAATATATGCCCTTGTCACAAATCAAGGTTGTGAAGTTACTGGCTTTTGACCATGGACAAGTTATATAATCTTTCAGTGCTTCTGTTTTACTTTGTTCTGGTTTTGACCAGCAAAGTGTGACTAAAGATTGTCCCTATATCAGAAAATCACTGGAAGAATTAAGTGAGAAAATGCATGTAAAATATTTAGTCAAGTAAAACATAAAAATATTAAACTTGTACGATTATTGATAAGTATGAAGAGCTTCGCATGACTTGCTTTTCAAATGACAATTTCTTGGAGTTAGGAGTGTAACTGGATTGTGTTGATGTGACTAGTTTTGTGTTCAAATTAACCTTAACCAGACTTCCATTCTCATTTCAGATTTTTGGGTTTCTGGTATGCATGGGAGTTATTCTTGCAATAGGAAATTCAATCTGGGAGAATCAAGTTGGGGACCAATTCAGAACTTTCCTCTTTTGGAATGAAGGAGAGAAGAACTCTGTGTTCTCGGGATTCTTAACATTCTGGTCATATATTATTATTCTCAATACAGTTGTGCCCATTTCATTATATGTGAGGTAAGATGAGAATTTATACTTTAGAAAAGCCACTTTGTCAAAAGACTTTGTTCTGCATCATCATGTTGTGCCTAATCATTTTTGTTTGTTTTAAAATTACCACAGTGAGGTAGATGTCTTGCTCTAACTGCTTATGATCTGCTACAGCTGTTACAAATGAGGCAACTAAGCTGTTTAATCTGCTTCACTTTTGTATTTTCAAATTATAATAAATGCATTTCATTTTCTTCTTGATTTGATCTGGTTTCTTAGGAATGTTTTTCTTTGGAATAAATGGACTACAATATAATCTCATGCAACCTGATCAGTTAGAATTGAGTTGATATTGGGTAAGAAGTGGAAGACTATTTGATGAGATCTGTTGAGATGATGCTTCCCTGCTACTAGTCTGGCTCCAGATACCTGGATTCAGATTCTGTTCCACCACTCACTAGATCCATAACCTTGGGCAAGTTATTTCACCTTCCAGTGCCTTGGTTTCCTCATTTTAAAAGTAAAGAAGACAATATTCTACTTAATAGGATTGTATAAAGAGTAAACAAACTGTAAAGCTCTTAAAAGAATGTCTGACACATTGTAAAAGCTTAATGAATGTTAATTTTTCCTATTATTAGTAACTATAATATAAAGAAGTTGAAATATAGTGGGTGGTACTTGTCCATTGTTAAATAAGAAGTCTGACTCCTAGCTCTCACTGCAACAGGACCTATCATTTCTAGATTTGGACCCACAAATTAGAACTAAAATGATCTCTCTCTCCCCATACACACACACACACACACACACACACACACACACACACCTCTATATGTATGTATATATGTACATTTTTGCGTGTGTGTATGTGTGTGTATTTGATAAGGCTTAGGAGTTGGCCCTAGAGTGTATAACTGAGATTTTTAAAAAATGTTTATTCATTTATTTTGAGAGTTAGAGAGGGGCATGTGCAGAGAGAGAGAATCCCAAGCAGACTTTGTGCTTTCAGTGCAGAGCCCGATGCAGGGCTCAAACTCAAGAATCATGAGATCATGACCTGAGCCGAAATCAAGAGTTAGACACTTAACTGACTGAGCCACCCAGGCGCCCCAATCCTAATCCTACCAAGACTGAGACAGATAATCCTAAAGACACTAGAGCCAAGATGAGACTTGGTTGTTTGACATTCCTCATCACCAGTATTTTAACAATACAAGAAATTACCAGCTCTAAATCCCCACTAATTTTTACAAGCTTCTTTTTCTCTCTTTCCAAAATCCTAACTATGATGAAGCAAGGGAAGTTCAATGCACAAAATCCACCCTTGTTTTGGATAGCAGTCAGGAAACTGAAATGTCAACTTGTGGGAAATTGACTTGAAGTAGTGGCATGTGGCCACAACACCACAAATTGCTCTGGGCCTTCTGGAGCTGTGGTCAGAGCAGGCTCTATTTAAACTGTATCCTACTGGCTCATCTTTGATTCTGAGGACCTCTTATGCTTGTATCCAATTATAAAGTCTGTAGTAAATCCTGCTTTTTGCCAGAAGAGCTATGGTCAGCTTTTATAGCTTTCCTTTTATGTCCTAAATGAACAATAAATGCTCATAGTGGCTTACCATCTGCACATGTGCAGTTTCATATGTCCTCATGAAGGAAGTATATTCTGTGTATGCTCTTTCTTTGAAGTGTGTTGGCATTTTTCATTTAATAATTTGAAATATTGGTGTTTTAGAGGTCAAGGCTAAATTCCCAGGTTAGCCTTGCTTTTCTTTCTAATGTGTCCCCTGCAGTGGTGGAAAGGAAACCCAGTTGGAATAGTCCAAACCCAGGTTATCGTCTTGGCATGTGTGACCTTGAAGAAAGCGCTTGGCTTCTCTGTGCCTTAGTTTGCCAATGAACTGCTCAGGAAAATGGTGGGACTAAAATAATTGGTTTCTTACTTCCTTTCTGCTCCAAATAATACTACCTTACCCTAGATAACATTGTGTATTTTATATAAAGTGTCTCCATATACTTTATTTTATTTATGTCTCCCAACAACCTTATGAAGTAGTTATTGCCCAACTTCTTTTATAAATGAGATGATTTGCTTGGGATCATGGGGCCGGTTAAAGACAGAACCAAGATCCAAACCCAAGTCTTGTGACACTTGGTACACTGGTTTTCTTCTCTCCCTAAGCTGTGTCTGGTTTATTACTCAGCAAAGACCCCAAGAGAAAGAAAAAAGAGCCTAGAGTTCTGTACCTGTTGGTAAGGCATAATAATTACGAAGGTAAATGTGAGCTTTCCTCTCATCATACAAGAGCAGTGATTCTGATCTCAATGTGGAGGGGGAAAGCATTCGAAAGAATGTCAGGTTGCTCAATCCTAAAGACTGAGATCTACAAAAACAGCGTATTTCTGTTTGGAGAGAAGGCCTTCTACAAAAGCTTCCCTTAGGCTTTTGAATAGGTATGAAGAATAATGCCATAGGTCACTTGAGGATAAAAGTGCTGAATTTACTTTGATCGGTTAACAATTCCACGTGAGCAAAGGATGTTGATGTTGGTAGGATACTTCTATGCTGTCAGTTTGTTTATCTGTAGTGTTAAAACATACCCAGCTACGGTTTTTTAAATACATCATCCTAAGAAATGCAGCCACATACTCCCAAGGAATTAAATTTTGGAAGTTTTTCCCAAAGCAATAGGAATTCATTTCTATGTTACCTGTTTTGCCACAGAATGGGTGGAATCTTAAGCCCTGCTCTTTGAGCATTCAGGCAGAAAACACTAAGCGCTTGATTATGCTAATTATGAACATTTGTCTCCTTTTTCCTGCTATTATAAGACAAAGAGCTGAATGTTCCACTATGACTGTCCTGAATCCTCTTTCCCAAACAAAAAAGACACCCTTCCTCTCTACAGACTATTTTAAGATCCAAGAATTCAAATTAATTTACAATACTTCCATTGGTTTGTATTATAATACAGAAGGATCACATGTTGTTTCATTCATTTTGCTTTGAATTTTCAGGAAGCTATCTTACTTTTAGAAAGATCAAAGCTTCAAATTGTTTGTACAGTTACTTGTATAATGCCATTTTTAGAGTCAGGTCTACATTGGCTTTACCAATGTCTGAAGTCTAGTCTTGGCTCTGTGGTTAGTTATTTGTGTGACCTTGGGTTAGTCACTTGACTTCTAGGTCTTAATGCCCTTACTAGTGAAATTAGGGAATAGAAGGTCAGGATTCATTCATTCATCTGCTTATGACAGATAAAGCACTGTTCCTGGTCCACTGTAAGTGCTAATGCTTTTTGAGTGAATGGAATAAAGAAAACAAAGGTAAAGTAGAAAAGCTAGCAGAGAATTTACAGGGAAGTATGTGTGTGCGGTGGTGGATATGTATGGGTCAGCTATAACAGTAAGTTACATAAACGAATACAGAAAACGCCTTATTTATTTTTCTTTTGTATGGTTCTACAGAATCGTAGAGTAATTTTTAGTTTAAGTGAAAAAAAGTGTTGCCATTTAAATAGTTAGGAAATGAACTAGCACCATACCACTTTCAGAGAGGGAAATGTTAGAAGCATAGAATTTAATGCCTAGAAAGGATTTTTCTATCATCTTTTGTCTTCAGGGAGATAAATGTTAAGAGTTACTGTAATCAGTCACTGTTAATTTTCTCACTTGACAGATGAGAACACCAAGGCTCAATTCCCATTAAGTTCAGAAATAAGCCATGGGTCACTGCTATTGTCATTACTCTGTGATACTGGTCTGGATGTCCTTGCTAATGTTCTAAGACATGCAGCTGAAATATCAAGGAACAAAGGAAGACATGAACCTGAAACTGAAATAACCCTATTAGAAGGGACGAGCATAGACAATGTGATTATAAACCTAGAAAATCCAAAAGAATAATTCTGCAAAGATCTTAGTAAGATAATTCAGCTCAATGTCTGATTTTGTGGCATAAGCAAAGTTTGTTAACATTAGATAAGGCTTTTAACATTAAAAAAAACCTTTCCATTAGGCTAACAATAATTTAAACAATTATGTCATCAATGAACAGATAGATGTAATGTCCAGTAGCAAATCTATCCAGCTGTAATGTGGACCTATGTGAAAAACAAAGCAAATGAAAACTAAAACTCCTTATCAATAGAGGTACTTTTCAAAATTCAATTACTGGAAAGACTTACCCTTCTCTTTGAAGTTGCACTTGTATATTAAAATGAGCTATTTCCAAGTAATTAAAAGTTTAACATAGGCTTAATACAAATCTTAAAGAAGTTTTATGAGAAGGTGGGGGTGTGGATGCTAAAATGTGTTGAACATATCAGCAAGAATAAATGAGTGGTTCCAGCCAAGAACTTTTTAAAAAGAGAAGTATTCTCTTACACCCTCTCAGGTATCGCCAATGTTTATAAAGCTGTAATTATGAATATAAGAGATGTATTAAGTGACATATTAAGGAATAAAATTGAAATCCCTAAAGTAGATTCTAGTGAGAAAAATAATTTATATGTGACATGGAAGCATCCCAATGCAATAAGGGAAAAGGACTTGTTTTTTTTAATAAATGGTGATAAAAAAGCTTTATGTTTGTAAAAATTGAAATTAGCACATCATATGTACATCATCTTTATAAAAATTCCAATTGCGATAAAGAATTAGATGTGGAAAATTCGGCAAAGAACTACTAGCAAAATATAGATGTCTGTATATATAATCTTGGCATAGGGAGAGCATATCCAACAAAACTCCCAAAACAGAAACTGTGAACTACTGATAAATTTGATGAGTTAAAAAGACAACTTCTTTGTGTCAAACATAGTGGAAACAAAATACAAATGATAAGTTGGTAACATTTGTATGATGTATATATGTCATGCATAGTAAATGCTAATTTTCAGTAATCTTATTGTAGAAACTTACATTGCTAACCTTTTTGGAAATTGATTTAACCTTACATATGACAGAAATTTTAAAAGACATACCTTTGGCCATAGAAATAACATTTGTAGAGTTGGAAAGTCGTAAATTGCCACTAGATGATGAGACAATGCTCTTTTCCTGGTAAATGGGCAAACTAATATAATAACAATGATAATATTGAGATTTACTCAGTATCTATTATGGTTTGCTTAGTGCTTTACAGAGATACTGCCACCTTTTTTGGCAAATTGAAGCCACATCAAACGATATATTAGAAAGTCCTCAACAATACATTTCTTTAGATCAGATATCTGACAAATATCTTTTTTAAAAATTTTTTTCTTTTTTTTTTTTTTTTTTTTTCAACATTTTTTTATTTATTTTTGGGACAGAGAGAGACAGAGCATGAACGGGGGAGGGGCAGAGAGAGAGGGAGACACAGAATCGGAAACAGGCTCCAGGCTCCGAGCCATCAGCCCAGAGCCTGACGCGGGGCTCGAACTCACGGACCGCGAGATCGTGACCTGGCTGAAGTCGGACGCTTAACCGACTGCGCCACCCAGGCGCCCCTTTTTAAAAAATTTTTTAATGTTTATTTTTGAGAGAGAGGAAGAGAAAGAGGAAGGGAATGAGTGGGGGAGGAGCAGAGAACGAGGGAGACACAGAATCTGAAGCAGGCTTCAGGCTCTGAGCTGTCAGTACAGAGCCTGATGTGGGGCCCAAACCCATGAACCGTGAGATCATGACCTGAGCCAAAGTCAGATGCTTAACCAACTGAGCCACCCAGATGGCTGGACAAACATCTTTAATAATAGTTTGTACGAAGATATAAAAGAAATGCTAACTTAACAGGCTATACAAGAAATCTCCACTAGGCCTGTTTAATATAAATGGTGAACCATGGAATATTCCCCAAGACTTTATGCAAAGTCTATATTTTCGTGGCGCTGCAAGAAAATGACGTAGGAAATTTTATGAACAGACTCTGCTGAGATTCTTCTGAAGGTCACTAGGACCTGGAGACAGAGCATCCACATTTTTTTTTTTCTAAATTCTGAAGACTTTGACAGACTTATTTTTTTATTTTTAAAATTTTTTAAGTTTGTTTACTTAATTTGAGAGAGAGCCAGAGAGAGTGAGCTGGGGAGGGGGAAGAGAGAGAGGGAGAGAGAGAATCCCATGCAGGCTCTGTGCTCTCAGTGTATAGCCACATGCGAGGCTTCAACCCTGAACTGTGAAATCATGACCTGAGCCGAAATCCAGAGTCAGCAGCTTAACTGACTGAGCCACCCAGGCACTCCTTGACAGACTTCTTACTTTGGCAACGTTTTGTATGTTCTGAAACTGATGGAGCTTTTCTTTCTTTTTTATTTTTTTCTCCATTTTAATGGATGAAAGTATGGAAGTCATTCGTCTGGGACACAGTTATTTTATAAACTGGGATCGGAAGATGTATTACCCTGAAAAAGCAACACCTGCTGAAGCTCGGACGACCACTCTCAATGAGGAACTGGGCCAGATTGAATACATTTTCTCTGACAAAACAGGCACCCTCACTGAAAACATCATGACTTTTAAAAAATGTTCTATTAATGGGAAAATCTATGGTAAGGGAAGCAGTTCTTCGTACTGATATTGTTTTTTTTTTTAATGTTTATTTTTGAGAGAGAGAGAGAGAGCAGGGGAGAGGCAGAGAGAGAGGGAGACAGAGGATCTGAAGTGGGCTCTGTGCTGACAGCAGAGAGCCCAGCGCAGGGCTTGAACTCACAAACTGTGAGATCATGACATGAGCCGATAGATGCTTAACCAACTGATCCACCCAGGCACCCCTTAAAACATATATTTTTTTAATTTCCCTTAAAAACATAAGCAGCCCTATTTTAAAAACCAAACCATTTATCGCTGACTTTATCATTAATATGGGCACCACCAGCATGTAACATAGTGCTTGGCATATAATAAACAGTCACTAAATATTTGTTCAATGAATGTTGAATAATTTAGATGAAACTTTGGATTTGTTACCTTTCTTGGGTATAGATGGGGGTTAGATGTGATACCGTCTGAAGTTCCTTTTTGTGCTCCCACTGTGTGATTGTGCTTTGTGCTGCTTAATAGGCCAATATCCCCGAGAGGGCAAGTTCTTGGTAACTTGATTTATCTCTGTAAAAGGAGTATTTCATATTTGCTTCCTCACAGCTCTGGAATTGATGTTAGGGCCTGTGTTTGGGAGAACTTACAATTCATTCCTAAGAATTCACACTGTACAGGGCTACTTTTGAGTGGGCAGATAAACTATTTCATCAACATCCAGTTCCTATTTTGTATACATCTGTCAGGATACCTGCTCTGTACCAGGATTTTCAGACATTCTATTTGTATGTGATTTGAGCCAGTTAGCAGACAGTTTCCTCTGCTGAAAGCATGAGATGCAGCAGAAGCCTTTTGTTGGGTGCCTCTGGATTCCTAATCTCATTTCACTGGACTCTGAGTGTCCAGTTTTTCAGTCCAGAAATCTCAAGAAGAAAAATCCAAGAAAGAGAGGGAAAACTTCCCTTTATCTCCTGATGAGCAACTTCAGACATTGCCAAACACTTTAAAGTAAGATTTGAACTTGAACAAAATTAAGAAATACAAGAAGTTGATTTTTATGCTGTCCTACCTATTGACCTCCCTTCGCTACCCCTACCCTTCTAATCCCCTCTCCTCTGCTCCACCTCCCCTTTTCTGAGAGAGAACCGGATGATTTTCAACCTGGACTTCCATAAGCCCTCAGTTACATTATACATTTCTCATATCACTGTTATAATAAATGGTAAGTAGGGGTGCCCAGGTGGCTCAGTCAGTTAAGTGACCTACTTTGGCTCAGGTCATGATCTCGCAGTTTGTGAGTTCAAACCCCACGTCAGGCTCTGTGCTGACAGCTCAGAGCCTGGAGCCTGCTTCGGATTCTGTGTCTCCCTCTCCTCTTCATGCTCTGTCTCTGTCTCTCTCTCAAAAGTAAATAAACGTTAAAAAAATTTTTTTAAATGGTAAGTAAAATAGAAACTTTCCCTAAAAATTTTCTTTTGACATTATTTTCAGAGGCTTTCTAAGAATAATGACTTAACCCAAAGAGTAGTTTAAATGGGAAAATTTTAGAGTATTGGAGGTATTTTTAATTTGGAGGACCTTTGGGATTCTTTTGCTATGATATATATTGATAATAACATAATAATGATAATATCACTTCCAGGAAATGATCCTAAGAAAATCAGATATGTGGACCAAGATTTATTTGTATAGATGTTTGCCTCAGGGCTATTTTTAGGGAAGGCCCTTGATTTTCACAAAGTATATATATCCCAAGATCTTGCAAGTCTTGAAATTTACAAATCCCATGATAGCTTGTAGTTTCCCTTATAAAATGCAGGAAAGTAACCAAAATATTGACTAACACCTTTAGACCCTTAATTTACATCCCATTATAATTTATAATGCATTTATGATGCCACTAAGATATATTCTTACTAAAGCACTCACAAAATGTTTAAGAATCACGTCCTCTTGTTTTCCTATGAGCTTGTGTTATTTATATTCTAGATCCAGGCCTTGGGAAAACTTGGTATTCCATTCAGGTTTATCTAAATCTTCTGTTTTCTAGCTCAGAACTTTTATTTTCTTCAACTTCTTTAACTTTTCTCCACTTCCATTACCATTTTTATAAGCATGCTTCCTTTTGGAGGACAATTTTACACAAAGGCGCAACTTTGTTTTGTCTTTATCTTTTATGAGTTACTGCCTATGGTATACTGACTGGAACATAACCACAGTGCATTTGAGATTTAAATTCCAGGAGCTTGGTGAGGTTCATTCACTAGCTCAGGGGCTCCGCCCAAACAGCAGTCACAACATGGTCTGAATTTAGACCCTGTGCTCTAGATAAACAGCAAATAACAGTTCATCAAGGGCTTTTTTTGGTCATAGCATTGTGTAGTGAAAAGAGAGAGACTTGGGTTCAACATCACACTATAGTGACTTTTTCACCCCAGTTTAGTAATGTCAGGTGGATTTCTGTTCTTCAGTTCCCTCACCAATAAATGGTGCAAGTTTGTGATAATACAAATGCCTGGTGAAGGATTGATGCAAGGAACTCTTGTTATCATTACAAGAAATGCAGTCTTGGCAAATACCCTTACATCTTCAAATGCCAAGCAGAAATTAGAAAAATCTTAAAAGCTTCCACATAGGGGAAAGCTAAAGTAAACTCCGTAGCTAGTATACAACCATTCAAAATTAGGTTCACAAAGAACTTTTAATGACCACAGAAATTCTGACACTTGGGTTAAAAACAGCAGGAACAAGATATTTTTCAACAATCTGAGAAATATTTGTATACACACACACATAATCAACATGAAAAAAGTTCTATAAATACTGGTTATCTTTATGGGATAGAACTATTAGTAATTTTTATTTTCTACTATAAACATCTTGAGTTTGTCCAATGTATCTATAATAGGCATATATTGGCTTTATACTAAAAAGTTATTTTTCAATATTTGGCACATAGGTGGCTATGTTTTACTGCAGAAGGCACTGACATTGTTTAACTCTTACATGCTAATTTGGCCTTGATATTACACAAATGTATCTGGCCCAAACCAAGACAGACAAAGATGTACTCACTAAGCTCAAGCGTTGATGAGAATTGGTCTGTCTAGGATATCATTTTGGATTCCCCAATAGTGAGGATGAAGTAGAAAACAAAAATTTGCCTCTTGCAAACATCAGAGGTAAAATGTAGCAACAGAAGGATAAAAATACAGAAGAATATGATTTATGAGCTCCATATTTTGTTTTTAATGCATACTCTATTTTAGTTCTATCTTGGGCAATATGAGTATTTCTCTGGGTTAATCACCATGTCTAGGGTTACAGTTTGAAAAAATTCCTAAAAAGTCTACGTTTGAGCTCATAATGCCATCTGGTAATGGTGCTTTAATAAATAAGTGTATTTTTTAAAACCAAATGTGTAAATCTAGTTTCTATTTCATTTATTTTTAATTCTCAAGGGTTTTTTTTGGCAGGTGAAGCTGATGATGGCATGGGTCAGAAGACAGACATGACTAAGGTGTGGAGGTGATAAATTTCATTCTTTTAATTTCAAATTGTACATACTTTTTTAAAAAAAATGAGTCCCTGGAGGACTGATTTCCACTATGACAAGTTGATATATTTAATACATAACATTAAAAAAAATAGCTTCATATGGTTCAGAATTCCTTCTATTGAGGTACCTCAACCACAGAGTTCTCTGTTTTTTAATTGTTAGAGATATTTATGTATATATGAGGAAGTATTTTCTCCATTTTTTACATAGGTTGTAGCTTATTATCTGTACCATTCTTAATTTTCTTTCTCAGCAGTGTATTTGAGATCTTACTAGATCAGTGGGAAAAAAAAAAGCGCTGTCTTATTTTTTCCAATGGCTAAATAGTATTCTGTTATATTGTTCCATGTCTCATGGTAAGGAGACACCAATGGAAATTCAGGATATTTCCAATATTCTGCTAGTAAAAAAATTGCAACAGAAATAACAGTGTGTGCTTATGTTACTTTGCATGGATTGTATGCTAACAAGTTACATTTCTAGAAATGGAATTGTTAAATCCAAAGTATGTCCATTCATAATTAATAAATATTGCCATTGTCTTCTTTAAAATTTTTTACCAGTTTATCCTGCTACAAGCAATGTACAAGAGTGCTGTCCCCCACCCTTACCAATACAGTGTTTTGTCATTTTTTGATATTTGCAAGACATGTAAAATGATATATCAATATGATTCTAGCTTTAATTTCTCTTATGAGTGAGGTTGGATATCTTTTTTTATATTTTTAATAGCTTACTGTATTTAATTTTTACCCATTTTTCTTTTTTTTTAAATGCTTATTTTTCAGAGAGAGCACAAGCAGGGGAGGGGCAGAGAGAGGGAAACACAAAATCCAAAGCAGGCTTCAAGCTCAGAGCTGTCAGCATACAGCCTGATGCAGGGCTCGAACCCATGAACTGTGTGAGATCATGACCTGAGCCAAAGGCAGATGCTTTCTTTCTTTCTTTTTAATTTTTTAATGTTTATTTAATTTTGGGGGGGGGGGCAGAGAGAGAGGCGGGGGGTGGGTAGGGTGGGGGGAGGTACAGAATTTGAAGCATGTTCCAGGCTCTGACTGGGGGCTCGAACCCACTAACCCTGAGATCATGACCTGAGTTGAAGTCAAATGCTTAACCAACTGAGCTATGCACCCCTTACCCATTTTTCTACTGGATTATCATCCATCCCTGGTTTTTGTAAATAAATGTCACTTGTCATGTTAAATTGTTTTTTTCAGTGTGTTTCTAGATTCTGTTTGCTAATGCTTTATTTAGGTACGTGCCTTGGATTTGTAAGACACATCAGTCCTCAAGGTTTCTGGGGACGTAATGTTTGAGTTGCTATCAATGTTAAATTTACTTTAGAAAAAGAATAATTTTTAAAAATTTTTCCTTAGTTTTTTATTCTGTGGGACAGTTTATGTAACATAAAAATGATCTGTGTCTTACAGATGAGCAAGGAGTCTCTTAGGATCCTTTTAATTTTTTCTTTGTGGCTATTTTCTTTTATTTTTTAATTTCTTTAATGTTTATTTATTTTTGAGAGTGAGAGAGATAGAGTGTGAGCAGGGAGGGGCAGGGAGAGAGAGAGGGAGACATAGAATCTGAAGCAGGCTCCAGGCTCTGAGCTCTCAGCACAGAGCTTCTCCTGGGGCTCCAATCCATGAACTGTGAGATCATGACCTGAACTGTAGTCAGACACTTAACCGACTGAGTCACCCAGATGCCCCTCTCTGTGGCTATTTTAAAAAAATCATTTTTTATTTCTGATTGTCTTTTTCCTTTCCTATCTTGATTACATTAGAAAGTTGCCCCTTCTCCCCCCACCCCCCCCCCACCCAAAAGTATAGCCTTTGGTTTTATTTATTATTTGTATGTATTTTCCTGTGTTTTAATCAGTAGGCTCTGCTTTTATCTTTATTAATACCACCTTTCTTCATTCTTAAAGTTTCTTTTGTTCTTTTTCCAACTTCATACTTGGATGCTTAACTTATGTTTTCCTTTTTTTATACAAATGTCTATGGTTCTTAATTTTTCTCTGAATACTTCTTCAATTTTATCACATAGATTTGGCCTGTAGTTTATTAAACTTTTTATTTTTGTCCTATCAATTTGAATATCCACATTGAAACGTTTTTAAGCACGAGTTTTAAAATTCCCAAGTGATAGAGGCCTTCCCCCTAACTTTATTGTACTTTTAATAAAGAATAGATTTGTATTGATTCTGCCTTTTGGAATTTATTGGGGTTGTCTTTGTGGCTCAATATAGTAAATTGTCAATGTTCCAGGCTTCTTAAAAGGAAAGCATATGTATATTCTGCTTTCAAGGTATATAAACTTACCTATATGTCATTCAGTCCTACCTTGTAAATTATATTATTTAACTCTTGTTTCATTATTTATCTTTTATCTGTTAGCATGAAAGAGGTTAATTAGATATTTTGAAAATCTCTTCCTATATATAGGTCTTACATAGCTTGAAATCTTTTCTTTTTTTTTTTTTAATGTTTATTTTATTTTTTAGAGACAGAGCGTGAGCAGGGGAGGGGCAGAGAGAGAGGGAGACAGATAATCCAAAGTAGGCTCCAGGCTCTGAGCTGTCAGCACAGAGCCTGATGCGGGGCTCGAACCCACAAACTGTGAGATCATGACCTGAGCCCAAGTCGAACACCTAACTGACTTAGCCACCCAGGCTCCCCTTGAAATCTTTGTTTTAGAAGTATTGATGCTACTTGGGGGTGAATTGATATTTATATTGGTTATTTATTTATTTTTTTTATGAAGTACACAACTTAACATCAAAACTGCTTTTCTTTGACTCATTTAATTCTTCTTGGCCTGAATTCAACCTTATTTGATATTAATGTCTTGACTCCTGGTTTGTTTTCATTTGCATTTTCCCACCTTTTATTTTCTGTGTTTCTGAATAACTTTATATGTGTCTCTTGTGTACAGCATAGGATTGGAGTTTGTTTTGCACTCCAATCTTTTAATAATGGAGTTTGGCCCATCTACATTGGGCTATATACTGTCTTAGTTATAACATTTAGGTTCTGTACTTTGTGTCTAACAATAATGTACCTTGTGTTTAATAACTCTTTATATGGATTCTTTGTTCTGTATGTGTGCATTTCTTATAATGTTTAGAAACATTAGGAAAGCATTTCATTGTTTTTCTACTTCATACCTTCAAGAGTTTACATAATACTCTTTTTTTTCATAATACTCTTAATACTTTTTTTAAGGCAGTGTCTGTTAATTTCCTAATATGAACAACGATGAAGTTATATTTCTGCCTCTTTCCCTCATATTTTTCTACTATTTTTATAGAAACTTATTAATCTTAAATATATATAGATTTTTATGAGTTGATCTGAATCTTTAAATGATAGATATCATCTGACCTTCAAATAATAAAATGAAGAAATTTGAATCTTACCATTTTTTAGCTGTCTTTTCGTCCTGCATAGTCAAGGTACACAATATACACATTTTGTTTTAGCATCTTAATCTCTCTATTTCTTCTTTATTTAGTCCCTTAAAGGGATTAGGTACTCACCCCTAACTAGGCCTTTACTAATGATTTTTTCCAGTTATCTCTTACTGGGATGAGGTTCATCCTTTAGTTTCAAGAAGGGTTCATAACAAATATGTGTGCCAATTTTATACTTGAATGACAGCTTGATTGACTCTAATTTCTTTGAGTCACAGTTTCTTCCCTGGGAGTTTCAGGGAAGTCTAAGGTCAGTGTGTATTTTACTCCTTACCGGCGAGTTGATAATTTTTTCCACTAATGCAGTTCTTAAAATTTATCACATGAACAAAACAATCTATGATTAAGTAAGTCTATGATTCTGGGATAAACACAACTGAGTGTCCTGTATGCAGGACTTGGTATACATATACTTGGATGTAATATAAAACATTCTATAGTCTCTAAGAAAAGGATATATTAAAAGTATTTCCCCATCAACTATTTTTAGCGAAAACATTATCACAGGACTAGTGTCTTGAGTAATAAACTTTTAGAAGTACATTCTGTGTTTTCCGGAAGTCAGTGAATTAACAGGGATATTAGTTACCATTGAATCATCGTCCACTCTTTTGTTGTACCCTATTTCTTTTATCATGTTTTTCTTTTTTTACTCAACATACTTTTAAGTGTATACTAAACTGTGATTAACAATACTCATGATGTTGCAAGGCAGATCTCTAGAACTTTTTCATCTTGAGTGACTGAAACCTGTACTCATTCAACAGCAATTTCCCATTTCCCCATACCTTTAGCTCCTGGAAACAGCCATTCTACTTTCTGTTTCTGTGGGTTTTACTATTTTGGTACCTCATATAAGTGGAATCATGCAGGAATTGTCCTTCTGTGACTGACCTATTTCACTTCACGTTGTGCCTTCAAGGTTCACTCATGTTGTGCCTAAAGACAGGATCATGGCTGGATGATAATCCATTGTATGTGTATACCACATATTATTTATTCATTCATTTTTTGATGGATGTTTATGTTGTTTCTACCTCTTGGCTATGGTAAATAATGCTGCAGTGAACATGGGAGTACAAATATCTCTTCAAGATCCCAATTTTAATCCTATCATTATATTATGCAAGTACTTCCAGAGGGATCTCAGAAAGCACTCTATAATGAAATGCATTAATATTTTTGTGTTGGAAAATATTAATTCATACTAAGTGGACTAAAAAAGTCTATAATTAGACACATACCATTCTAGGTCAGATTTTGCTGCCAAAATGAGCTCAAGTCAGGTCAGGTTTTGCCATTGAGTAGGTTTTGAAAAAAACTTACCATTTTCAGGGCTTCTTTGTATTTTGGAATTGCAATAAGTATTTTGAGGATCTGTACACCCATTGGATATTTTTTCCTTATCCTTTTGGAAGGTTTACTGCTTTGGTGCTTGGCTCTGAAATGAGAAGATAATATTTAACAGTAATGAGGAAACAGAAAGCCATTGTAGTGCCAGATGTTTGAGGCTGAAAAATCATACAAGCACTAAAAATATATAGAGGAAGCATTTTTGAATTTTAAAAGGTTATTATTGAAAAGAGGTATATAGTTTTTTTTTTCTATTGTTCTTCTACAGAAAAATGAACCTGTGGATTTCGCAGTCAATCCCCAAGCAGATAGAACATGTCAGTTCTCTGACCACCGTCTGATGGAATCCATTAAACTGGGGGATTCCAAAGTGTATGAATTTCTTAGGGTACTTGCTCTTTGCCACACCGTCATGTCGGAGGAAAATAGTGCAGGTAAGTACAAAGTGTGTTTCAGTGGTGAACCTTGTTTACAAGTTTGATTTCTTTCTGCTGCCAGTGATTGAGTAAAAATTACCACCCAAGTAATTTCAGTTCAAAAGTGAAATATATAAAGACTGTCAACTGTATATATGTATGTCATATATATGTGTGTATACATGTTTTCTCTCTCTATTATTTATTTTTGTTTTCTTTGTTGGGATTACATTCAAGCCTTAGTTGCGTCCTTGATATGCTGGGCTAACCCATTCCCCCAGTTTTAATTGCTGTGAGGATTCATATTGTTACATTTATGACTTAAACTGATCTTTATAATTCTGAGGGCAGTGATTAATTATATTTTTATCTGAGGATATCACGGTGCCTTTAAGTACGTTTATTTTATCTTTGCCTTTGAGTTTATTTCATGTCCTGAACTATTTTAATAGCAATCTGCTTTTATTTTAATGTTACATACTTTTTTAGATCTCTTTAAGGATCTTAATTATTCTTGATTTGAAATTTTCTTTTGTTTCCTTTATGAGGTTTCATATTATAGAATGTTGTTTTTTGAATTCTGTGTCTACCTTTAATATTCTCAAACATTTGATAACTTTTGGTTGCCTGTTGGTGAATGTAGGTTCTGATTACTGTGACCAGTCTCCCAATACTGTGTGGAAGAGGTAGAATGTATGGCTGGCCTTCTGGGTGTGGAGTTCCTCCCTCCAGGAATTCATATGGCATCTGGGGTTAACTGTCTTACTTTTTCAGATCTAGTGCTAGGAATCTGTGCCAATATGCTCACTTGAGAGAGAGTTGTACTTAAGGTCTGGCCTGGAAGAAAACATCACTCACCCGGGTTCTTTTCTTTCATTTTCTTTCTCTTCTCCTTGTGGACTTCTGGAGTAATTCGGGCTCTTAGTTTTGGTCTCCAGTTGCAGAACTCAAATCTTTGAGGTTTCCAGAAGCGGATTATGTACTTTGTGTAGTGTAACATGGGAAGGTTTTATTCTGGAGGCAACGGTCACTGAAGCCTGTTCACAGTAAGCTGGGAGATGGAGGAGCTCAAATGGGCTGGAGTGCTGAGTACACTTCCTCAACTAACTTTACTAATGATGCCCCCAAGAGCACTTCTCTTTTCATTTGTTAACTCTGACTTTGGAAACTCTTTTGGGGATTTCTCTTACTTCTGTATTCATTTCCTTTTGCAGATGCTTTGTGCTGCATTTTTCTCTTCTTCATTGATCAAATCTACTTTTTATCTTGCAGACATTCCTCAAATTTCTAGTTTACTAATAGTATTCATTCTTATTTTCTAGTATGATTTACATTTTTCTCACAATGTGATATAATTAAATGCAGTAAAACACACTGATCTTAAGTGTTTTCTCTGATGAGTTTTGACAATTATATGTACCCATGTAACCCCCCCCCCCAACAGGGTATAAATCTTTTCTACCACTCTAGAGAGATTACTCATATCACCCCAACAGGGTAAAAATATTTTCTATTACTCTAGAAAGATTACTGATATCCCTTTCCAGTCCATATTCCCAACCCCCTTGCTCAGCCAACCACTGCTGTGATTCCTATCATCAAAGATGAATTTTGCCTGTTTTTGTACTTCATAAAAATGGAATCATACAATTTGTATTCTTTTGTGTCTGACTTCTTTCATGCCATGTAATGATTTTGTTATTCATCCATGTTGATGTATCAGTAAATAGTTCATTCTTTTTTTTTTAAGTTTATTTATTTATTTTTGAGAGAGAGAGACAGAGAGACAGAGTGAGTGTGGGAGTGGGGGAGGTGCAGAGAGAGGGAGACAAAGGATCCAAAGCAGGTTCCGTGCTGACAGCAGAGTCTGTTGTGGGGCTCAGACTCACAAACTGTGAGATCATGACCTCAGTTGAAGTCAGACACTTAACTGACTAAGCCATCCAAGCGCCCCAATCGTTCATTCTTTTATTGCTGAGTAATATTATATTATGTGAGTGTACCATAATTTTCTTTTCTAGTCCTCTGTTCATGGACATTTGGGTTGTTTCCAGCTTTGGGCTAGTATGAATAAAGCTGCCATAAACATTTTTATGTCTTAAAAAAAACATTTAACTAATTTGTATTTGGTAAACACTTAGGTATGAAAATTGCCAGATCATAGTATAAGTATATGTTTAACTTTATAAGAACTGCCCAACCATTTTTCTTCAAATGGTTGCATTATTTTACATTCCCACCATCAGTGTATGAGAGCTGTAGTACCTTTACATTCGAACCAACATTTAGTGTGGTCTTCCTTAAATTTTACCCATTCTTGTGGATATTGGCTAACATCCTGCCATATAAAGGTATTTTGAAGTAAAGAGAGGAAGATGTATATATCTTTAAATTACTTCTATCTCTTGCTTTAAGATATCAAATTCTAAGTGAAGGATTATATCACTGAGTAAGGGAGGATTATTTTGCTCTCCTTTTAAAGATTTATTTACAGTATAGATTGCTTAAATCCATGTATGTTAAGGTACCTTGGAAAACAAACTTTTTTAATATAAACATTAATTATGGAAAAGAATAGAACCAAATCTAACAAACTTAAAGTTTATAATTGTATAATTTATAGTTGAAGCTATTGCTTTTATTTCAAAGGTGTACTATTTCATGGAGAAGTCATTTGGAGAAGTTGACATTCTCATTCCCTTCTCCAGGATGAAAATGCAGAGGCAGGAAAAGTGGAAAATACAAGTGTTTTAATAGGATTTTTCTATTTTAGTGTATGGAAAGATAAAAGTTTTAGAATTTTTTTTCTTACTGCCTCATTATATCAATCCTTTAAAATTTATTGAGGTTTGCTTTATGGTCTGGTATATGTTCAGTTTCAGTAAATGTTTCATGTGTGCTTGAAATGAATGTGTATTCTGTAGTTATTAGGCACTGAGTTCTAAATATATCCATTAGATAATGTTTGTTAATTGTATTGTTCAATTTTCTACCTCTCTTTGGATTATTTTGACTACTCAATTACACAATTTTCACATATTTGCCTTAAAGTTTATTTTGGCTTATATGAATATAGTTATAGGTATTTTGCTTTTGTTAGTATTTGCATTATTTATCTTTTTTCCACTGTTTCCTGCCAATCTATCTTTTTCTTTGTGTTTTAGGCACATCTTTCATGAACGAGATAATTTTTGACATTTAAAAAGAATAGTTTGATAGAACTAAAGGTTAAGCAGAACATTTAGTCCATTATCTTTCTTGAGTATTGATATGTGTAGATTTTAAGTACTTAATATATAATTATTGATACATTTAGTTTATTTCTACCATCTTATTTTGTACTTTACATTTGCCCCAACTTTTGTCTTAGTCTCTCTCTCTTTTTTTTTTTCCCTCTTATGGATTTAGTCCATTTTTACTTCTGCTTTGGAATCCTTATTTGTATTTTAGTGGTTAGCCTAGAAATTTTAGCATAGTGAACTTATCAAAGCCTAAGCCTTCTTTTAAACCAAACAAAGACTTTAGAACCCTTCAATACTAATCAACCCTGTCCTGACTTATACAGTATTCTTGTCATGTATTTTCTTTCTTAATCCCCCAAGAGGTTACTTTTATTGTTTTTATAGTCAGTGTTTGCTTAGATCTATCCTACATACTTACTCATTTCTATGCTCTTTAATGCTTGTCCCAACTCTGATCTTCTGTTGACATAAAGTGTATTCTTGATAATTTCTTTTAGGAGAGAACCTCCTGCTAATAAACTCTCAAAAACTTTGGAAAAACAACTTCATCTGTTCTTATTCTTGAACATTTTGCTATGTGCAGAAATTTAAGGTGAAAATTTTCTTTTAGCACCTTGAAGGTATTCCACTGTGTCCTGCTGCTATTTCTGTTACTGTATAGTCAGTTCCTAGTCCAATTGTGGCATGAAGGTCGTCAGTCTTATCTCCCTGGCTACTTTTAAGATTTCTTCTTCCATGTTATCACTATAGGTGTGGATTGAAAAATATATTACTTGGAATTCATTGAGATTCTTGAATCTGTAGAGTATCATTTTTTACCATGACATGGTATTTGCTTAGCCATGTATTTCTTCCAGCTTTGCCTCTGACTCATTTTCCCTCTCATGTTAGATCTTCAGTGTCAGATATTTTCATTCTCTTCTCTATGTGTTTTAACACGTCTCTCATTTCTTCTCTTCCCTATCTCTTGGGGATATATTCTCATAGTTCCTCCATTTTTTTTTTCACAGTACACTGCTTCTTTCTCTAGCAATATCTATATGCAGTTTTTAATTTTTAATTTCTACAAGGTTTTTGATTCTTTTTCAAATCTGCCTAATTTTATGCCTTTTTAAAAAATTTTTTGAAATCTATCAAGTATTTGAGTGTGCTATTTCTAATACCTCCAACATCTGAAGTTTTTGAAGATCTTAGATTATTTCTGTTAGTTCTGCTTGTGTCTTATTTATTGTGATTTTAATGATTTTTCACTGTGAGATGATCATTTTACTTGGAACTTTATTTGTAGAAATTCTTTGGGTCCTGAGATGAAGGCTAGTACCTCCATAAAGGACTTGTAGTGTTCTAATGTAGGAACATATTAAACTAAATTTCCAGTTTGATTTTTTTCAAGTCACTCAAGTATTATGAATTTAGGATGCAAATATGTGTGAAAGTCAGTCTTTGGTCTTAAAGTTTCAGCAGAAAAAATTTTTCTTTCCACTTATAGGTAGATAATTTTTCCTTACAGGCACTCTTGAAGGAGGCCCTGATATCCAGTTCTCCTCTATACCAGGAGAGTAGTCTTTTGAAGGCCCAGGCATTTTTTTTTAAGTTTATTTATCTATTTTGAAAGAGACAGACAGTGCGAATGGCGGGGGTGGGGGGGGTGGGGAGGGGGGGCGGCAGAGAGAGAGAGAATCCTAAGCAGGCTCCATGCTGCCAATGCAGAGCCTGAGGTGGGGCTCAAACTCACAAAACCACAAGGTCATGACCAGAGCCAAAACCAAGAGTCAGATGCTTAACTGACTGACCCGTTCAGGCACCCTTGGAGGCCCAGTTTTAAGAGGTGGTCTCCCGTTAAACTTCTTACCTGGGCTACGTCTTCTCTAACTCAAGCTCTCAGAGGCTAGAAACCAATGATCAATGATCAGAAAATGTCCTCAAGGCAAAAGCTGGCTACAGTAATACCTTTATTCTATCTGTATTTTTTCTCTTCATCTTTGGCCTAAATAGTTCTTATTTTCTTGCCAGTACATCTTTTATGGATGTATTTAAAATTATTAAAATGTTTTATACAGAATCTGTAGTTGTTTGTAGCAGGGAAGTTGGTCCTGGCACCCAGTTTACTATGTTGAAGAAGTGAAAGTTAAATAATTTCATAGGTAGATAAAGAAACTGCTATAATTTTTTCCCTTTTGAATTTCAAAATTAATTTATGCCTACTGTATCAAGTGAAACCACACTACAAAATTTATAAAGGCAGAGCTAATAATTTCATCCATGAAGTATTCTAATCTCACCCCTACAGGAGTAACCAATTGGTAACATTTGGTGTCATCATTTCACCCTTATATATATATATTAATATATATAAATTAATATTAATAAATATTTATTTATAAATATAAATTAATATAAAATATAAATATAAATCAATTTATAATTAATAAATTATATTAATATATATAAATTAATATATGCAGTAGATAGGTAGTTATTTCTTTTACATGAAAAGGAATCATAGTATATAATGCAACTCATTTTCTTAAGAATTGATCTTGTACATCGCCTGAAGTCAGTAGATAGGGATATAGCTTTGCCTATTTTTTCAAATGTATTTTTATAAACAAAGACAATATAATTTTATATAGAATGTCTTTGTATATGCTCTATTTTTATAGTTTATTGGTTTTGGTTTGGTTTAGTTTGATTTTTTTTTTTTTTTTTTTGCTCAGTTCATTCTTTTTCTCTCTTTTCCCCTCTTCCTCCCAGCCTGATACATACACATCAGGCGCCAAGAATGAGCACAGTGGTTTGATTTCTTACATCTCAAGCGGTTTCTTGTATGCATTATAATAAACTGGTCATTAGTAGCAGACTGAAGTGGAACTTGGAATACCTGCTTCATCAACTCTTTGGCTGTGTGATCTTGCAAAAATCATATAAACTCTTCAGTCATAGGTCATTGGTATAAAATGGAAATAATAATTTTTTAATAATCCCTACCTCAAGGGCTTATCATGAGGATTATGAGCATTAATACATATTAAGTGTTTTAGTTTGTGAAACTTTCACTACACATGTCTAGTCACTGAAAATACAAAACCATGGCCTCTGACCTGAGGAACTTTCAGCATCATGGAGAGTCAGACACATAGATGGATTTTTTTGTATAAGATGGCAGGGGCTCTGATGGTGGTATGGGTGGTGTCCTGTAGTATCTCCCAGTATAGGCACTTGGTCTGGCTGGTTGGCATGTAGAAAAGTTCTGACTTATGGAGCTAACACTTGAGTTGAGTGTTATAGGATGAGTTGGAGTTAGCACTGGCATTCTGTGAATATTAGTGATTATTCTCAATATCAATACATTTGTTTCTTTTACTTTTTTTGTTTAATACAATCTATTTTGGCTATAGTTTAATGCGATAGTTTCTTTTCCTTTTAGGGCAGCTGATTTACCAAGTTCAGTCACCTGATGAAGGGGCTTTGGTGACTGCTGCAAGAAATTTGGGGTTCATTTTTAAGTCTCGAACCTCAGAGACAATAACAATAGAAGAATTGGGAACACTGGTTACTTACCAACTTCTTGCCTTCTTGGACTTCAACAATATCAGAAAAAGGATGTCTGTCATAGGTATGACTGGTAGCTGAGATTATGTTTGATCTTTTGGTAGTACTCATCACATTGATGCTTCTTAAGCATTATTTCATTCCTACTTACATACTGAGAATTGTGGTATTTTTGTAACTTGATAAACTTTCATTTTCAACTTAGCCTCAACAGTGCACTAGTAAGTATAATTGATGGGTAGCAAGTGCTTATTGAATCCAGCACTATTGTAGATTGTCTACATGAATTAACTGATTTAATTATTTCAGCAACCCTGTAAGGTAGGTACTATTATTTTAACGCCCATTTTAAAGATAACAAAACTGAGACACACAGAACTAATAGATCCTCAATTACTACTCATTGTGTTTTCTAGAGATGTTTCCCAGGCTTTTACCACTACTTGCCTGTATTATTGCAATATCTTCAAAACTATTTCCCCTTAAAATAATGCTCTGTGCTGATACCAAGGTATTCTTTCCAAAATATTGACCTGATTTTGCCATCACCTACATAAAAAACCTTGGTAGCTTCCTAGAATTTAGAGGGTAACATTCTTGCATGGCATTCAAGATTATTTGCAATCTGATTTCAGTCTATTTATCTTCTACTTCCTCAAACTTGCCCAGCCTTACTAGGTCTTGCATTCCAGGCATGCGTTGTACGCTTTCACCCTCTGTGTGTGCTGTTTCCCCTACCTAAGACTCTTTTTCCCTAATTCTTTTCTTGGAAACTTCTACTCACCTGGAAATGTCCAATTTAAATGCCACCTGTTCTTTTAATTCTTCTACTCATCAATTAACTGCATTCTCCTCTGTTCTTCAGAGCACCTTGTTCATAACACCAGTGTGATACCAGTGCCATGATACTCATGACCTTCCCAGTTGTTAGAGTATGTGCTAGAGGGCAGTGCTGTGTTTTAGCCATCTTACCCAGCCCAAGGCCCAGCATAGAGCTTGGCACATAGTAGGTTTTCTATAAATGCTTGTTAAGTAAAATTTAAGCCAATACTTTGTAACTTATGAATATCCTGGACATATTAAATCAATTTCTACTGTGGAAAACGTGTGTGTACATGGTTGGGTTTTTGGCCTCTAACTACTGGAAAGTAGCTGTGGTAGAATGCTCTCAGCAGGTAAAAACCAAACATCATCTGGGGATGTTTATGTTTATTTTTTTAACAACAGGCTGTAGGCAGTCATTGTCAGTGCTGCCGATGAGCACATACGCTGCTCTAGGCGTTGGCCTAACCATATATCAGCAGAAGCTCTCTTCTATTTACAGCTTCAGGGGAGGTGTTACTAATGTTGGGTTGGCCTAGAACTGGCTTCTCTTTGCTATGAGGGTGTTGACAAAAATGTAAAATTGCTACACAGGGAAATTTTTGGCTTTTCCCCAGCATCAGTCACCACTATGGGCTGTGGAGAAATCACAGCCTAACCACAAACTTCAGATATTTGACTTAATGGATCCCATATGAAGCAAGGTATTGTTCCACCACCGAATGCATGGAGGCTTATGGGCTTTATTTAGGTTCTGTTTGGTTTTTAATCAGAAGGAATTTGAAAGAGGGGCTCCACTAGGGTAGAAAAGTCTCTGATAACAAGGCAAAGAATAAAACAGTGCTAGTCTCATGATTGTCACATGGGTTGGTCTGTGGGGACAACACCCTGATGTGAAGACTCAGATATTTGCTGCTGCTGCTGCTGCTGCTGCTGCTGCTGCTGCTTCCTCTTCTCCTTCTCCTCCTCCTTCTCCTTCTCTTTCTCCTTCTCCTCCTCTTCCCCCTCTTCCTCCTCTTCCTCTTTCTTCCTCTTCCTCCTCTGCTTCCTCTTCCTCTTCTTCTGTTTCCTCTTTCTCCTCCTTCCTTTTTTGGAGGAGGGGTGCTATCATTCATTGAATCATGAATGTGTAGTTTCAATACTAGTACTACTTTCATTCTGAGGCAAGAGCCCTGGTTTAATTCAGTTACTTAAATAAAAATAGATTTCTGTATAGAATTTTGTCAGAGGATATAGAATCTACTATACTGATAAACATATAAATCTTACTGTACAATTTTGGAAGGACCAATTCTAATAAAAATACAGAGATAAAATTCAAAGATATTAATAGAGGCAAGTGGCACGTAAACATTAAAGAAAAATAAATTAGTCTAGCTCCTTGAAAAGCCCTTGCAAGATCTTTAGTAAGACCTGTTCAACTGTAAACTTTTTAGAGATGATCAAAGTATAAATCACACTGCCGTATGACAGGCATTTTTCTATATGTATATATGAATAGGCATCCAACTGAGATATGGCAAAGTAGAATTATTCATCATCATTCACAGAGTTGCTATTACATTTACTCTTATAGCATAAACTTGGAAACCGTTTGTGACTTTTTTTCTTTTTATGTCACAAAGGCATAGCTGCTTTCAATGAATTTTGAATTTTGCATAACTATAATTCAACTTAATTAAGCAAATATTTAGTAAGTGCCTACCATGTCCCAGGGACTTGAAGCTAAGGGAGAATGTGAAACTGAAAAGTGTTCTGTGTGATTGCACCCAGGAGAAGATGGTGAAGCAGGGTACAAAATAGGCTGAAAAAGGAAAGGTCTTGATGATTCCTGTTTATGCCATGGTTAAGAGTCCATACTTGATCCAAAGGCAGAGGGAAGCTATTGCAGGGTTGTATGCAGTTGTGTGAAGATAATTCCAGATAGATTACAGAGGAGTTTGAAGAAAAGCAGGATTGCAATAAGTGGAACATTTAGGTTAATGTGATAATATAAGCAAGAGATAAGGTGATGAAGAGAAATCCATGGCTGCAGTTGGATGTATGGGTGGTAGAAGAGAAGGAGTTTGAATGATGGCTGGTTACCTGGTTTGGGAGACTTAGTGAAGGGTGAAACTGGTTATTGGGGCAGAGACATAGGAGAGATACCTAGTTGTTGGAGGAAGATAATGTGTGCAGTTTGAATTTAGTGTGGCTGAGCATATCCGAAAGGAGGTATCTAGCTGGTGGTTGGATATACATATTCAAAGGGAGTGCTGGAGATGGATTTGGGCAGGATATACACATTTAAAATCAATCATCCTGTCAATGTACCCTGAAGCCTTAGAAATGAATGTGACTGCATGAAGAGTGGGAGGGAATTAGACCTGGGAAAGTCTTTGAGGCACAACAATGTATAAAGGACTGGTAAGAGGAGAAGAATCTATAACTAAAAATCTATGACTTTTGTCCAGACTCTGCCCACATGTTATCTCGACCATTTAAAACTGTTGTGTTCTTTAAATCGATTTTAAAAAGGCTAACTTCTGAAATGAGTGAGATATGATTAGCCTTGGGATTTCCTAGCAGAGATGACTAGGAGCCTTGAATGAAGAGAAAAAAACTTGTTGATCTGCAAAAGGAAAGGTTTAGTGAGTAAAATTAAGCAGGATTCCATGAAATTGAATTCACACAAATTCTAAGGGGTTAATGCTTGATTAAGAAACATGAAGGAAATGTAAACTGTTTACTGAATGAGAAGAATATAGCTTGGAAAGGACCCTAGGAGTTAGATTGTTTAAATATCTCCTTTTCACATGTAGAAACTGAGACAAAGAGATGGTAAGAGATTTGAACAAATCATAATTGGTGTGATTTCCTAGACCAGTGGTTCTCCATGTGTGGTCTGGGGAACCCTAAGAAACTTTGGGAGGTTTTCAGAGGATCCACAAGGACAAAAACATTTTCATAATAATACTAATGGTATTTGTCTTTTTTATTCTTTTTCTCATGAGTATACTGTGGAGTTTTACAAAAGCCGCATGATGTGTGATATCACAACAGATTGAACTACAGAAGTGGATATGGAAATCTAACCGTTTTTTAAACCAGACCTGTAATCATGTAAAACAATGCCATTCCCAAAACTAATTTTTTTTGTTATGGAAAATATAATTATTTTTCATAGAAATGTTACCTATGTTAATATGTCATATGCTTATTATCATAATTATTATAATAGTCATATTATTATAGTAATATAATTAGTGTTCTAAGACCATTGCTATAATAAAATTTCTCAACTTTAATTTCTAATATGGTAAATCTTATTAGATCTAACCCGCTTAAAAAGGCCTAGAGTTCTCACAAAGTTTTAAGAGCGCATAGGGGTTCTGAGACCAAAAAGCTTGAGAACTGATGTCCTAGCCTAGACTATAAAAAACAGTCATAGGGAAGTCATACTGGTAAAAGTAGAAGGCACATAATTTGCCTTTATAGCTCTGGTGATAGAAGGGAGAAAATATGGGAGAAATTATTAAATTGGATTGCTGTAGAAGAAAAGCAAGAAAGGCTTCCCTAGAATTAAATGTTTTTCCCCCACTTGAACAGTTAGATAAATTATATATGCTTTCCACCACCCTCCAACTCTTTCCACAATGGGGGCAATTAGAGCCAGGGCACAAGAAAAACTGCATGAGTTCTGGCATCCAGGAGAGCTGACCAACAGTCTTAGGAGAGAAGACAAGTCCTGGATAAGTCAACACAAAACAGTTCCCAAGGTGCATTATACATATTCAAACCCAGGAGGAAACTAGACTAGATTAAGTCTTAGCTAAGAGTAGTAAAAGGTTAGAATGGAAATTAATTCTCTGTACTTTGTTATTTATATTTCTTTAAATCAAGTTCTAAATTTTATATTCTATTAATAGTGAATATTCATGTTCATCTGTTTTGAGGCATTCTGTTTTTAGAGAAAAGGTATAATCGAATGGAAAGCATGCAGTAGTCTTTGACTTGATGAAACTTGTGATGGTCAGTGTTCAGACCGTGGAACTGTGATCCAGAAAGTTGTTTCAAACTGTAGGTGGTTACTTGGAAGAAATATATTGTCATGTCATGTCATTCATTCAACAAGTAATTAAGTATATAGTATGTGCCAAGCTGTAAAACCATGCCTACAAATGTAGGCCAAGTATTCTGTGGTTTCAAAAAAGATTTTTCTGAAGCAACATGAGGCACAGCCAGGGGAAGGCTTAAGGACTGGAGATGAGGGGATCCTCATCAGGGCTGTCATTCTCAAACCTGGGGGGGGGGGGCAGATTAAAAATATAGCCAT
The DNA here is from genome assembly GCF_046562875.1 of Panthera onca. NCBI lineage: Eukaryota > Metazoa > Chordata > Mammalia > Carnivora > Felidae > Panthera > Panthera onca. The sequence continues at coordinate 53,916,190 of NC_138344.1, forward strand.
AACTAATACAGACTTCCAGTTAAAAGAAGGTAGAAAATAATTTTGAAAGCCCCGTGTGAGGCATGCTTGCAGCCTGGATTGTGACCCCAAAATCAACCACCAAGAATGAAAGAAAGGGCATTCCCAAGGAGTAAAGAGGATAAAGAAAAACATCAGCAAAGACTGAGAACTAATGCATAAACCATGGCTTTGAATGACTAGAATTCCATGTGGATATCATTTGGTATAATACTAAAAGCTGATTCCTATGGTAGGTCTTGAGTTTTTGCAATAGGAGACAGGCAAGCAAAGCTCTCAATTCTGTTCAATCCAGAAGGCTTAATTTGAATTTATCAACTCTTCAAAACAGTAGGTAAGAAAAATAGTAAGGTTGTATACATCAGAATAAAAACACTTGTTTCTGAGTTTGGGAAATCAAAGGATTCCAGTAGATGGAATATTTCTAAGTTAATAGAACAGGAATAAAGCCAATTGACTTAGATAGTGACCTTCTAATTAAAGACACTGAGTATTTTGCTACTAGCTAAAACGTTATGCCCATTTCCAAATTTCCTGGCTGGAGTCCTAGGAAAGTCTAGTTTTGACGGATTTCATTGATTATCTACTATGCAAAATTTTTCTTTTCAGTTAGAAACCCAGAAGGACAGATAAAGCTTTATTCCAAAGGAGCAGACACTATTCTGTTTGAAAAACTTCATCCATCCAATGAAGACCTTCTGACTTTGACGACAGACCATCTCAGTGTAAGTGCCTCTGTCTTAAGGTTAGCACAATGGCCCTTTGGCCATTTCCTGTGATTAGGTCTTATTTTAAAAATATAAGCTAAATGATGTGACTTTTGAAATAGAAAGCACAAGAAAATGTGCCAGTGAATGTCTGGAAACTGGCACATGGACCCCTGTCCTGCTGAAAGTCTGATCAGTCTTACCACAGATAGGTTAACACACAGCAGCTGTGAAGTAGCTGCTGCGTGTAGCCTCCTGAACTCTGGCCAGGGAAAGGCTCGGGACACACCTGCTCTAACTCTCCTGCAGTTTGAGGCTTTTTCCCTGGAGACTGGACGGGTTCTGGGAAGAGGAGCAGGACAGTTGCTTTCCCTTGGGTTCTAATGTGTCTGACACCAAAGGAATCCTTTATGATTACCCCTAGCGAATAGTTTAGGATTGTGTTTAGATGCTTGAGGGGAAAATCATAGCCAGCTTTCTCCTCCAGGGGTCCTTCTGATCAGGTCATAAATTATATTGAGTCACCTATGTTCTCTAGGTTGAAGCTACCAAATGCATACATTCTGAGACTATGCATAGTATCTTTATAAAAGCTTTCTGAAGGGAGCAGGACTAATCTTTGGCGCATATATATATATATATATATATATATATATATATGCAAAAGAGTAAGAGTCTGATTTAATGTGAACATTAACCTGGTTTAAACCTGAGATTCAGGTGTCTTTCTGATATTTGTTTGAGGTTCCATTTAACCGAATATGAACTTTAAGGGCAGCTGGTCAAAACTCTCATATCCTCATTGGTTTCTCTCCTTTAAAAAATTATTGAGGATTCATGTTCTTTGTCAAGCCCTATATTTAATACAGAACATTCCCTGGATCTTTAAAAAACAAACAAACAAACAAACAAAGCAAAACAAAAAATTACTTTGCCTGACTTTAAGTTTAAAGAATGATGGTTTAGTAATATTGGTTACAAACATAGCTATTGTTTTTGTCTTTCGAATAGAGCATTCTTGATTTTCTTTTAATCTCTTCCAGAAGGCCGACATGGTCTTTTTAATTTTTTTTTTTTTTCTGAAAACAACATTGGAATCATAAGTATCTGATTTTTGCCGTTGCTCAAACACCACAGGCCTTGGATTTCATACATTCTCCTTTCATACTGAAGTATAGGAAGCCTAATTTGGTCTTTTTACATTTCTATGCACAAGAGTTTTTTTCCAGGTAGCATCGATTTGACTTGCTCTTTGCTTCATTTACTTTATTTGTTTTGGCTTTAAATTCTGAGGTTTTCAGTTTATATTTAATAATTGATTTTGAATTGTTTAATGGTAGGAAACGACCTTGCTCAAATGCTCATTTAGGATTAAACTTGTGATTCATGCACTAATTAAATAACTTAAATCATCTGTCCCCTTTTGTAATGCCGTCTTAGAGTTAATTCACTGTTGTGCAGAACAGAGAGGAGAGCACTGGTAATGCTCAGTGCGGTTGCAAGTTAAAGGCAAAGAAGCGTTTCTGTGAATTAAGAGGACAAAAGATTGTTACAAGGAAGTAACTAGATTTTCAGATCAGTAGGGGACCCAGTGGTGGTCTTGCAAAATGTGACTGCAATGTCCAGAGTGCTACCAATTGCCTACAAGATACATTTGGATAATTTTTTTCTCATGGTCTCTGTGGGCGAAACCACATCATTGTCATATGCACTGAATTTTCTTTTCATTTACCTAATTAGGGTGTGTCATGGCTTAACTTGTGCCTGATCACAGACCTACGTCTTTTCTATAAGCCAGAACACAGCAGAGAAGATATGCTCGGTGGCACTGTCCAAAGGAGCAGAAATGCTATAAAAACACTTGCAGTGTGGAGGCCCATAAAATGACCACTGGAGGCCTAGACAAAGTGGGAGGTTTCCAGCATTTCCACAAAGCAATCTACATATGTTTCTAGCTATTGTGACTATGTGAGACACGTAAGCAACTACCAGTCTCCTGTTTTTATTTATTTATTTTTCCTATTAGAAGGATAAAACATCAGAGGTATCACTTGAGATTGTCAGTTTACTGAGACACTAAACGAAACGTATGGTTCTTCAATTAATTGACCAATTATTACACACTAACTCCATAGAAATCAGCGTCTCAAAAATAATGATTTTTAAAAATAACATGACTTGATGGTGTTGTTACAATTTCTGAGAATTTTCATTATTAAAATAAAACTTTCATATAGCAGAAAATGAGAAAATTTATAGACGATCTGGAATGATGAGTAAAAGTTAGCCTCCACTTCTAGTCCTACTTCCCAGAAGTAAACATTTGTATTAACTTTTGGTCTTACTCTCCCATTTTCCCCTAGAGGTTATTATTACAGCATAATAAGCTTTGACTTCTGTTGCCTGACCAGCATTTATTTATTCATCTGTACTTTTTCTTATGGAAGACTTCAAGCATAAACAGAAGTAGAACTCAGTTAATTTTAGAAACAGCTGTATTGTTAAGGGGAACATGACAAGAGTATTGAGATGTCATGCTGCCATATTTTGAGAGAGCTCCTACCTTTGATTTGAGACCTATGGTTCCTCTGAGAAGCCTTTCCTCTCCACTAGAAGTCGAGTGCCATGAGCCATGAAACAGGCTAGGTCTCTTATTGCCAAGAGTGCTTCTTCATGTAGGGGATAGGTTGGAACCAATATATGTTGCTTCAAATGGATATCTCAAGTAATGGGTGTGGTTGATCACTTCTCAGCTAGGACACTTAAGCAGGTATTTAAGCTGTCTTTAGGGAGAAGGCTAGCTCCCCTGAGTGTTTTAACCACATAGAAATAAAATATAAAATACAAACATTCTATCCCATTTCCAAGGAGATTAAAAAGTTGGAGGTCAGCGTGGCCAAATAATACTCTTGGGACAAAATTGTTGTTGTTGTTGTTGCCATGATTATTATTCTCTGATGGTTCCTAAATTTCTTTCTGCTCCTGCAGGAATTTGCAGGGGAAGGTCTTCGAACTTTGGCCATTGCATACAGAGATCTGGATGACAAGTACTTTAAAGAATGGCATAAGATGCTTGAAGATGCAAATACTCTTATAGATGAGAGAGATGAACGGGTAGCTGGGCTATATGAAGAAATTGAAAGGGATTTGATGGTATGCATTTAGAAGCATGATGGTTTGTGTTTACAGAAGGGATAGTATGTGTTTAGAGATCTAGCATGGGAGTAATTCATTGCTAAATCATCTTGCACACAGCTGATGTCCCCCTTTCAAACACTGAGTCATACTATATATATTGGCTTCAAGTTTTCCATGTATGGCCCTAGATAGCCTAGAGGATTAATTCTATTAGCAGTAGGTTATACAATTGTCCCCTCAAAGTAGAAGATAGTAGCATCTTTATTCTTTGTCAGCCTCTGGTATGTACTTGATAATATGTTGGGGTTTTTTTCTCCCTGCTTTATGATCTACCTTTTTAGAGCAGGAAAACTTGCCATGAAGAGTGGCTATAGCTCTAAACCATCCTAGGCCACGAGGTTCTGATGATATCTGTGCTTCCCAGAGTATGAGCTTTAGAAACTGCTCCTCCCTGAGGCCCCAGTTGGCCATTATGCTCATCTATCATGAGTTACTAAGGAGCATGTTATGTTCATCTCTGGGTAAAATATTCTACAAGAATCTTCACTTTTTAGTTTATGGCATCTGTTGGTTTGTTAATTTAGGACAATGACTCTACTTTTTGGTGATCCTTACTATGAGATTAGGGCTCCCCTTTGGACCTTTCCATGTTGACATAAGTGGGGAAGCATCTGGGGAGTTCTTCAGTTCTTAGAAGCCCAAATGGCTTCTGATGGTTTATGCTAATATGTTATCTGAGCAGATCAGATCTCTCATGTGAATTCTAACTTCCAGGATCCCTGCCATTAATTGGTGTGCCTCCTTTTGAGGTCCTTCCCAACCCATCTCTGCACATAATAAGATGCTTACTGTGTCAGTGCATCATAACTTCCATTTTCAGTTCATGTTCCCTGACCTCTAAACTCTGTGATTAAAAGCCATACATATTGTGGATGTTGTTTGCCTGCATTAACATATGGTATTCTCTATTTTTAATAAAGCTACTAGGTGCTACTGCTGTAGAAGATAAGTTACAAGAGGGTGTTATTGAAACGGTTACAAATTTATCACTAGCCAATATTAAGATCTGGGTCCTAACAGGAGACAAACAAGGTAATTTGAAAATGGATGATGATGATGATGTCTTGAAAAGAGGGGGGATTAATTTCTTTTTTTCAATGTTTATTTATTTTTGAGACAGAATGAGAGTGTGAGTGAACAGAGGAGGGACAGAGAGAAAGAGAGAGAGAGAGAGAGAGAGAGAGAGAGAGGATCCAAAGTGATCTCTGAGCTGACAGCAGAGAGCCCAGATCTCACGAACCGGGAGATCACGACTTGAGCCAAAGTCGAATGCTTAACCAACTGAGCCATCCAGGCACCATGGACGGTGGGAGAGAGGGTGGGGGAGGGCAATAATTTCTCTGGTAAAATTTAAACAGAAAGCCTAATGAATTAGATATTTTCCCAGTCCTTCAAATAGTAAGGAGTAGAAATATAAAAAGGAAAGCTAATACATTACAAAAATTTATTATTTAAAAACAAAAGAAAACAAACTAACAAATTATCTTCTGTAGTATACCCTGGGGTCATTTGAGTTTCAGTGCAATTGCTTCTTAAATATAATAGTTTCACCTGTAGGCAACAATGGCATTAAATAATGTTTAGCTATTGTTTCACATGGGTACTTCCTCCCCCAGTTAGGACAGAGAGTGGCACAGCACTGGAGCAGCACATTGGATACCTCAGGGCTACTTGGTTAGTTTCTTGATGTTTGGGAGGTTTGGGGAGACTCGGGGAAGCAGCTGTTTATCAACTCGTGTGGAAATATTTTGACATTTTAACAATCAACACAGGTGTACCAGTGCAAGCTGGCTAAATTCCAGGACTGCCCACGTAGTGGTACAATGAGAGCTGACCCACTTTCAGACATGACAAAACACCAAGTCAGCAGAGAAAGAGTCATTATGTTCAGAGTACTCTGTTTCCTAAGAATGAAAAGGGATCAATACGTTTTAGATCTATTGCTATCAGTAATGGTTAAAACAAATGTCATTTTATGCTTGGTCATCTGTAAATCAGAAATATTTAGTTACTTGGCACACATATGTTTTCAAGATTTTCTCTACTTGTTACATATTTTTTAGGACATTGGAGGATTTGTAGATAGGATAAATCAGTTCTCTATATGTTCACCCAAATCACTGATTATAAAAAATAAACATTAGAGAGTTGAGCTCTGTGGTGTGTTAACAGAGACTTCTTAGAGTTTGGTGTTGATCAGTAGGTACATTCACAACTATTCACTTACTTATGAATATCCACAGGTTTACTCTCATTGAACTTTCATTTCTATGGCATATACAAAGAATATGCTAAGATTTTATCAATTGCCTTGAGACTTAAGAAAAATCTAATTGTTCTACAGAATTAACTAGAGCTGGGGCGCCTGGGTGGCTCAGTCAGTTAAGCATCTGACTTTGGTTCAGGTCATGATCTCACTGATTGTGAGTTCGTGCCCTGCATTGGTCTCTGTGCTGACAGCTCAGAGCCTGGACCCTGCTTCTGGTTCTGTGTCTCCCTCTCTCTGCCCCTTCCCCACTTGTACTCTGTCTCTGTCTGTCTCAAAAATAAATAAACATAAAAAAAAGAAAAGAACTAGAGCCTAATGACTCAATAGAATTAGAAACAAATGGCCCTATCGAAGATGGAAGGGTTACCTAATTATCCTAGGGTCCAGTTCTGCAGAAGGAGAGGAAGGACTGCTCAACATTATGTAGTTCTCCAGTTACCTAGTAGCAGCATTCCCGGGTGGTCTTTGAGGTGATCTCACATTCCAAAGTTTTATTTACTTAATGGGGAAATGGCAATATTGCGTGTGGGAGAACTATAAAGCTATCATAAGAGCATTTTTGCTGTTCAAATGAACATTTTGTGAGTTTTTTTCAATGTGTCTACCCCATCAGATTGAATAATTGCTAAATTAAGTATGTCAGCTCTTTCAGAGGCAGTATTTGGGACTTTAGGGAAAAAAATATTTCACTGTATCACAGGATCTTAGGGTATTTTCTTAAGTACTAATTTTGGGAATCAAGAAGTTTTTTCAAAAACTAGATGAGAAGGCTGAGAATTTATAGATGTTGCTACTTCTCCATGGATTTAGCAAGTGGTGAATTTGGTCATGGAACCTGGGTCTTTGAATTTAGCTCTGGGTTTCTTGTGTTTTATTACTCATTGTGGTCTCTCTGACATTAAGGGGCAATGCCTCAAAACTGTTATGGAAAAGTACTTATGTTATTAATTAATATTCTAACTGAACATTATTTTGTATTAGAAACTGCCATCAACATTGGCTATGCCTGCAACATGCTGACTGATGATATGAATGATGTGTTCATTATATCAGGGAACACGGCAGTGGAAGTCAGAGAAGAACTCAGGTAAGTGTTGAAGGAAGGAGGAAAGGAAGACAGGGAGTGAGGGAGGGGGAAAGGGAAGGTCAGATAGTTGAGAAAGTAGAAAGGCCTTTTATAGTTTCTGCGGCCTTAGTTGAGTATAGAGCTCTTTCTGCATGTTTCCTAAACTCCTATTCATTTTGGTGACAAACTGAGATAAATTTGACATCAGTAGTGAAATGTCATCTTCAGGCCTCCAACATTTTCCACATATTTTTAGAAAAGGATTTCAAATCATTTACTTTGGGTTGTCCTTTAGAAATAGCTCTTATATGATGAGTGATCAGATTTAATGAGGGCATTTGTTAAAAATAGCAATTCACTAGCTTCTTCATTCTGGCTCCCAAATTAAGAACCTCCAGGGGATGGAGTATGGGGATTTGTATTTTCATAAGGACCTAGATGAAATTATGATTGGATAAATTTGGAAAACACCACTGTAGGAGATGGTATGTAAAGTTGGAATAGAGTCTTTCAGCATTAAAGAAAGTAGATATTTTGACATAGTTACTATTAAACCCAAATATATAATGCTTATGAGATATAGAATACTGTGAAATTTTTAGAAGAACATTTTAAGAAGAACATTTTAAAAGTCTGCATAATTATTTTCTAAGAACTTTAAAAAATGCTGTCCTATAACAATTTTTGCTTGTTAATGCTTGAAGTAGCATATTTAAGCTCAGCCCATCCTGGGTCTGGCCAAGCAGACTATTGAATTAGAGACAAATTGCTTGTATCTTGCTGCATTCTAGAAGGGGATAACCTTCCCTCAACACAGTGGAGCACTATGGCTTCCTTAATGTGTCTCCATCGTTACACTTTTGTTCATGAACCTTGGGGAAAAAAAGGAAGTCTTTTTTTTTTTCTTTTTAATTCGAGTTAGTTAACATATAGTGTAGTATTGGTTTCCAGAGTAGAATTTAGTGATTTATCACTTACATATATAACACCCAATGTTCATCACAAGTGTCCTACTTAAATCCCATGACCCATTTAGCCCATTCTCTGCACCCACCTCACCTTTAGCAACCTATGGTTTGTTCTCTATATTTAAGTCTCTTATGGTTTGCCTCCCTCTCTGTTTTTATCTGATTTTATTTTTCCTTCCCTTCCTCTATGTTCTTTTTTGTTTCCTAAATTCCATGAAATCATATGATATTGTCTTTCTCCAACTGACTTATTTTGCTTAGCATAATGCACTCTAGTTCCATCCACATTGTTGCAAATGACAAGACTTCATTATTTTAATCACCAAGTAATACTCCAGTGCATGTGTGTGTGTGTGTGTGTGTGTGTGTGTGTGTGTGTGTGTGTGTGTGTGTATACCACATCTTCTTTACCCATTCATCAGTGAATGGACATTTTGGCTCATTCCATAGTTTGGCTATTGTTGATAATGCTGCTGTCAACATTGGGGTGCATGTGCCCCTTCAAATCAGCATTTTTGTATCCTTTGGATAAATACCTACTAGTGAAATTGCTGGGCTGTAGGGTAGTTCTATCTCTATCTTTTTGAGGAACCTCCACACTGTTTTCAGAGTGGCTGCACCAGTTTGCATTCCACGAACAGTGCGAGAGGTTTCCCCTTTCCCCACAACCTTGCCAACATCTGTTATTTCCTGAGTTGTTAATTTTAGCCATTCTGACAGGTATGAGGTGGTATCTCAATGTGGTTTTGATTTGTATTTCCCTGATGATGAGTGACTTTGAACATCTTTTCATGTGCCTGTTAGCCATCTGGATGTCTTCTTTGGAGAAGTGTCTGTTCATGTCTTCTGCCCATTTCTTCCCTGGATGATTTGTTTTTTGGGTGTTGAGTTTGATAAGTTCTTTATAGATTTTGGATACTAACCCTTTATCCAATATGTCATTTGCAAATATCTTCTCCCATTCTGTCAGTTGCCTTTTAGTTATATTGATTCCCTTACTGTGCAGAAACTTTTTATCTTGATGAGATCCCAAAAGTTCATGTTTGCTTTTATTTCCCTTGCCTTTGCAGACATGTCAAGTAAGAAGTTGTTGTGGCTGAGGTCAAAGAGGTTGTTGCCTGTGTTCTCGTCTAGGATTTTGATGGTTTCCTGTTTCACATATAGGTGTTTCATCCATTTTGAATTTATTTTTGTGTATAGTGTAAGAAAGTGGTCCAGTTTCATTCTTCTGCATGTTGCTGTCCAGTTCTCCCAGCACCGTTTGCTAAAGAGACTGTCTTTTTTCCACTGGATATTCTTTCCTACTTTGTCGAAGATTAGTTGGCCATATATTTGTGGGTCCATTTCTGGGTTCTCTGTTTTATTCCATGGGTCTATGTGTCTGTTTTGTACCAATACCATATTGTCTTGATGGTTACAGCTTTGTAATACAGGCTAAAGTTCGAGATTGTGATGCCTCCAGCTTTGGTTTCCTTTTTCAACATTACTTTGGCTATTTGGGTTCTTTTGTGGTTCATACAAATTTTAGAATTTTGTGAAGAATTCTGGTACCATTTTGGTTGGGATTGCATTGAATGTGTGGATTGCTTTGGGTATTATTGATATTTTAATAATATTTGTTCTTCCAATCCATGAGCATGGAATGTTTTTCCATTTCTTTGTGTCTTAAATTTCTTTCATAAGCTTTATATAGTTTTCAGTGAATGGATCTTTGACCTGTTTGATTAGGTTTATTCCTAGGTATTTATGGTTCTTGGTACAATTGTAAATGGTATCTATTCCTTGATATCTCTTTGTGTTGCTTCATTATTGGTGTGTAGAAATGCAGTTGATTTCTGTACATTGGTTTTATATCCTACAACTTTGCTGAATTCATGTATCAGCTGTAGTCATTTTTTTGGTGGAATCTTCCAGGTTTTCCATGTAGAGTATCATGTCAAATGCAAAGAATGAAAGTTTGACTTCTTCCTTGCCAATTCGGATGCCTTTTATTCTTTTTGTTGTCTGATTGCTGAGGCTAGGACTTCGAGGACTATGTTGAACAACAGTGGTGAGAATGGACATCCCTGTCATGTTCCTGAGCTCAGGGGAAAAGCTCTCAGTTTTTCCCCATTGAGGATATTAGCTCTGGGCCTTTCATATATGGCTTTTATGATGTTAAGGTATGTTCCTTCTATCCTCACTTTCTTGAGGGTTTAAAAGAAAGGATGCTGTATTTTTGTCAAATGCTTTTTCTGCATCTATTGACAGAATCATATGGTTCTTATCCTTTCTTCCATTAATGTATCATGTTGATTGATTTGCAAATATTGGACCAGCCCTACAGCCCAGGAATGAATCCCACTTGATCCTGGTGAATAATTCTTTTAATATACTGTTGAATTTGATTTGCTAGCATCTTGCTGAGACTTTTTGCATCCATGTTCATCAGGGATATTGGCCTGTAGTTCTTCTTTTTAGTTGGGTCTTTGTCTGGTTTTGGAATCAAGGTAATGCTGGCTTCATAGAATGAGTCTGGAAGCTTTCCTTTCATTTCTATTTTTTGAACACCTTGAGAAGAATAGGTATTAACTCTGCTTTAAATGTCTGGTAGAATTTCCCTGGGAAGCCATTTGGCCCAGGACTCTTATTTTTTGGGAGATTATTGTTAAGTGATTCAATTTCTTCACTGCTTATGGGTCTGTTCAAACTTTCTGTTTCTTTCCATTTGAGTTTTGGTAGAGTGTGAGTGTCTAGGAATTTGTCCATTTCTTCCATGTTGTCCAGTTTGTTGGCATATAATTTTTCATAGTATCCTCTAATAATTGTTTGTATTTTTGTGGTATTGGTTGTGATCTTTCCTCTTTCATTCATTATTTCATCTATTTGGGTCCTCTCTCTTTTCTTTTTGAGAAGTCTTGCTAGAGGTTTGTTAATTTTGTTTATTCTTTCAAAAAACCAGCTCTTAGATTCATTGATCTGTTCTACTGTTCTACATTGATCTGTTTCTTTGGATTCTATATTGTTTATTTCTTCTCTGGTCTTTATTATTTCTCTTCTGCTGCTGGCCTTGGGTTTTCTTTGCTGCTGCCTTTCTAGTTCCTTTAGGTGTGAGGTTAGTTTCTGTATTTGGGAAACTTTCTTGCTTCTTGAGATAGGCCTGAATTGCAATGTATTTTCCTCTTAGGACTTCCTTCACTGCATCCCAAAGGGTTTGGACTTGTCATGGTTTCATTTTCATTTGCTTCCATATATTTTTCAATTTCTTTTTTAATTTCCTGGTTGAACCATTCATTATTTAGTATGATGTTCTTTAACCTCCATGTATTTGGGGGCTTTCCATTTTTTTTCTTGTGGTTAATTTCAATTTTCATAGCATTGAGATCTGAAAACATGCATGATATGATCTCAACCCTTTTATATTTGTTGAGAGATGTTTTGTGACCCAGTATGTGATCTATTTTGGAGAATGGTCCATGAGAAGAATGTGTGTTCTGCTGCTTTTGGACGAAAAGTTCTGAATGTATCTGGTAAGTCCATCTGGTCCAATTTATCATTCAGAGTCATTGTTTCCTTATTAATTTTCTGCCTATATGATCTGTCCATTGTTGTAAGTGGAGTATTAAAGTCCCCTACTATCATGGTATTATTATCTATACATTTATTTATGTTTGTGATTGATTTGTATATTTGAGTTCTTTCACATTGGGGGCATAAACATTTGCAATTGTTAGATCTTCTTGATGGATAGACCCCTTAATTATGATATAATGGCCTTCTTCATCTCTTGTTACAGTTTGTAACTACAAAGTCCAGTTTGTAAAATCCAGTTTGTCTGATATAAGTATGACTATTCCGACTTTCTTTTGCTGTCTGGCAGCATGACAGATGGTTCTCCATTCCTTCACTTTCAAACTGCAGGTGATCTCAGGTCTAAAATGAGTTTCTTGTAGGCAGCATATAGATGGATCATGTTTTTTTGTCCATTCTGATACCCTGTGTCTTTTGATTGGGGCATTTAATCCATTTACATACAGAGTGACTATTGAAAGATATGGATTTGGGGCGCCTGGGTGTCTCATTCGGTTAAGTGTCTGACTTCATTCAGCTCAGGTCATGATCTCATGGTTTAGAGTTAGAGCCCCTCGTCGGACTCTGTGCTGACAGCTCAGAGCCTGGAGCCTGCTTCAGATTCTGTGTCTCCCTCTTTCTCTCTCTGCCCCTGCTCATGCTCTCTCTCTCTCTGTCTCAAAAATAAATAATAAAAACATTGAAAAATTTTAAAAAAGAAAGATATGGATTTAGGGTCATTGTGTTACTGTATGTGTTGTGCTTGTGGTGATGTCTCTGGTCTTTTGTAGTCTTTACTGCTTTCCACTCAGAGTCCCCCTTAGCATCTCCTACAGGGCTGGTTTAGTGGTCATGAACTCCTTTAGTTTTTGTTTGTCTGGTAAAGCCTTTATCTCTCCTTCTATTCTGAATGACAGCCTTGCTGGATAAAGGATTCTTGGTTGCATATTTTTCTTATTCAGTACATTGAATATTTCCTGCCACTCCCTTCTGGCCTGCCAACTCTCAGTGGACAGGTCTGCTACTGCTTTTATGTGTCTCTTGTTGTAGGTTAAGGCCCATTTGTCCCTAGCTGCTTTCAGAAATATCTTTGTATTCTGCAAGTTTCACTATGATATGTCATGGTATTGACTTGTTTTTGTTTTGAAGGGAGTTCTCTGTGCCTCTTGGACTTGGATGCCTATTTCCTTCCCCAGATTCGGAAAGTTCTCACCTGTAATTTGTTCAAATAAACCTTCTGCCCCTTTCTGTCTCTTCTTCTGGAGCTCCTATAATATGGATATTATTTTGTTTCATTGAGTCACTTAGGTCTCTAATTCTCCCCTCATGGTCTAGTAATTTCTTTTCCCTCTTTTTTTCAGCATCATCATTTCCCATAATTTTATCTTCTATTTCACCTATTCTCTCCTCTGTTTCTCCTGTCCTCACTGTCACTGCATCTAGTTTATTTTACATGTCATTTACAACATTTCTTAATTCATCATGACTGTTTCTTAGGTCTTTGATCTCTGCAGCAATAGATTCTCTGCTGTCTTCTATGCTTGTTTCAGACCCAACTATTAGTCTTATGACTGTTATTTTAAATTCTTCTTCAGATATATTGTTGGTATCTCTTTTGAACAATTCTCTGGCTGTCATTTCTTCCTGGAATTTCTTTTGGGGAGAATTCTTCTGTTTCATCATTTTGACTAGGCTTCTGTCTTTAATATGTTTTAATGACTTGTTATGTGTCCTACACCTGCAAGAACTACTGTATTAAAAAGTGGTCATATGCTGTCCATGGCCTGGCACTTCAAGAAGTGTTTTTGGAGGGTGTTGCATGCGCTTCATTGTTATGTGTTTGGCTGCTGTATCCCACTGGTCAGTCTTCTACAAAGCTCCTCCTAATTCATTGTTTAGCCCTTCCATCAGGTGTGCTTTGATTTGTTCATTGACATAACCCTGGAAAAAAAGAAAGGGCCGGGAGTCTGATCCCATACAGAGAGAAAAATGAAAGGGTGTGTGTGTGGGGGGGGGGGGGGGGGAAGCAGAGAATCAAAGAAATTATAAGGCTTAATCCAAAGAGAGAGAAAGAAAAATAAAGGAGATCTAGAAAAGGTGTAAAAATAGTAGAGTAAAAATACCTGATTAAACCGACAAAACAGAAAGAAAGAAAGAAAGAAAAAAACGTATATATATAATAAGAAATGACCAAAAATCATATCAGAAAGGATGAGCCTGTTTCCAAAGGAAAAAGAAGAAGATGGTAGAAAGAATAAGAAGAGAAAAGAGAAGAAAAGAAATGAAAAGAGAGGGGAAAAAAGAAAAGAAACAGACTAACATTCAAAACAGCAGGACAGTTGTCTGTTGGTGCCTGGGACCGGTGGCTGTACTGGTCTGGAGGAGAGGCCTTCTGGTTGGCACAGTGTCAGTATTCCTCTAGTAGATGAGCAATTGCCAGGCACAGAGGGTTGGGGTTTGGTGTGAACAGGTCCTGCCTCCACTGGGGGCCTCTTGTCCTATTCTCTGAAACCCCACTGTATTGGTGATGGGGAGAAAAATTGGCGACATCCCAATCTCTCCTCCCCAGACAGGTGTCTCAAACCATGTTGTTCAGGCTGTCCTCCCAGAGCAGTGTGGGCGGCTGGCTTGTCCTGCTCTATAGTTTCCTGTGTCTCCTAGGCACTCAGCTGGGATTTAAAACCTGATATCTTAGGGGATTCCGAGCCATGCAGACCTGGTTCTGGGGTAGTGCCACTCCGCCTTGCCGATATGGCTGGTGCCTGCACTGTCTTTTGTACTTTGGGGATCAATATACCCTCTTCCCACAGTACTTAAGGGAGGGGACGGTTCTCTCCCAGGGCACCCCTGAGATCACTACCATACCCTGGGGCTGGCTCCCCTCCCCTCAGGCTCACACACATAGTGGTGGCTTTGGTTGGGAAAAAGTCACACACTTTTGAAAACTGTGATCTTTAGCTTCTAAAGCTGTTTGCAAAGGAGAAACTGGCTCTGTCTGTTTCCTTCTTCCCCAGTCTGTGGTCTAGAGGGGTTTTTCTCTTGTCCTAACACAATATTGCATCCACAGCTTCTCTTTCTCTCCCTTTTGTCTCTCCATAGAAGGGGATCCCTCCCCTCTGTGCCCAGGCTGTTTTATCTCCCTTAATTTGCAGACATGCACCTCTGTCCTGCCAAGCTGTTTCCCTCCACCTGTGGAGATTTTTCTGTCACTCCACAGATAGATTTCCTGGGTGTTCAAAGTATTCTAACCTCAACATCACTGTCTTTGAGGGACGAGGGACATCCCAGTCCCCCTAATTCTCTGCCGCCTTAACTCCTCCCATGTTCTAGTTTTCAGTGTACAAATTTTTACCTCTTTGGTTAGGTTTATTGCTAGGTGCCTTACGGTTCTTGGTGCAATTGTAGATGGGATCAATTCCTTGATTTCTCTTTCTGATGCTTCATTATTGGTGTATAGAAATGCAACAGATTTGTGTATGTTGATTTTATATCCTACAACTTTGCTGATTTCATGTATCAACTCTAGCCATTTTTTGGTGAAGTCTTTCAGGTTTTCCATGTAGACTATCATGTCATCTGTGAAGAGTGAAAGTTTGACTTATTCCTTGCCAATTTGGATGCCTTTCATTTCTTTTTGTTGTCTGATTGCTGAGGCTAGGACTTCCAGTATTCTGTTGAACAACAGTGGTAAGAGTGGACATCCCTGTCATGTTCCTAGCCTTAGCGGAAAAGCTCTCACTTTTTCCCTATTGAGGATGATATTAACTGTAGGTCTTTCGTATATGGCTTTTATGATGTTGAAATATGTTCCTCCTCTCCCTACTTTGAAAAGAAAGGAAGTCTTAACTGTTAGCACCACCAATTGCTACTTGTAGATTAAATTTTCCGACTTCTATACTGTTTTACCCATGGTAGGAAACTGCTGTACATGCTGGTAGAAGCTATGACTGAAGACTGCATGTCTTTGCCAAATAAATTGGTAAATCTAATTATTAAGGACATAATGTTATTATTGGTATTTTTATATAACTTTAATGATAGATTCTATGGAGTTTTTTGGGGGAAATATTAATAATTTGTTTAATAATTAATAAAGTTTTTTATTTTAAGAAAATCTTTCTCTTTAAATGACCTTTTGTTTGGGGACTTTAACTTTTGCTGAAGGAAGATGGATATGAGCAGATCTAGATTCTGATGAGCCTAGTGCTAAATGCTTTAAGAAAGTGCCTGAGGCACTATTATAAGCTGGATACATGTATTACATTTCATTCCCAAAGCAACCCAGTGGTAGGCATTATAATTATCCTTACTTTACAGATCAGGAAGTTGAAGCATAGATAAGCTCAATACATGCCTGAAGTTTCACACGTGGCCAGTGGTTCAGCTGGTATTTGAATCTAGCGTGGTCCCAGATCCTGTGCACTGAATCACTTGCCATGTGTCTCCCTAAACTTTTACCTTCGATGTGTTCTTACTCCCTTTAAATGACTGATATAAAAAATGTAGCTGTTGAGGCATCTTACTGCTTCATTTAAGGTCATACACCAGTGTGAATAAATTCCAGAGAGTGACAGCAGGTGTAAGAGGAAGGATATGGGCTTTGTGTTAGAGGGACCCAAGTTTGAATCTCAGATTTGTACTCAACTGGTAGACTGATTGATTTTCAGGATGCTGTTCAACCTCTCTTTGATTGGTTTCCTCATTTGTAAATGGTAAAATATGCAAATATCTACTTTGTAGATTATTTTATTTGGGAGATTCAAAGAGATAAGAATGTAAAGATTTATGGCCATTCAGTGAGCATGCTTCTTGCCTCCCCCCCCCCCCCCACTTGGTCCCTTCCCTTTTTTCTCTTTTCTTTAGCTGTTGTTCCACAACAGGGACTCCCTTTATTAACATTTCCCTAATAGACTCTGTGGAGTCTCTATTAAAATTATATAAAAAATTCTACCAGTATTTGTCCATGTTAAATAGAATAACACAAAACTTAAAAAAAAAAGTGGTGAGTCTAGGTGCACTTGAGTGCCTCAGTCGGTTAAGCAACCAACCTCAGCTCAGGTCATGATATCGTGGTTTGTGAGTTTGAGCCCCGCATCAGGCTCTCTGCTGTAAGCACAGAGCCTGCTTCAGATCCTCTGTCTCCCACTCTCTCTGCCCCTCCCCAGATCTCTCTCTCTCTCTCTCTCTCTCTCCTAAAAATAACTAAACATTAAAAAAAAAACTTACAGGTGGAGAGTCCATACATTCTTATCATAGAGCAATCTGTATTTTTTATTAACCTTCTTAGTATATTGAAGACCACACACTGATCCCTTACAACCTTTATGGATGTCCTTCTTCGATTGGTTACATTGGATAAAGATATTGCAGGTTGATGGAACAGCACACACAAAGGCATAGAAACATGAAAGAAATTATGTTCTATTCTAGAGAAAATATTCCAAGTTGTAGCTAGAGAGTATGATAGAACTTAGAGGTGGGGACCATTTTTTCAGAGACAGATTGGTGATAGATTGACAAGTGAAAGTGGCTATGCTTTATCCTGAAGTTATTGGGTGAATGTGGGTGGCTTCTAAGCAGATGAGTGATAAGCCCAATTCTACGTTTTAGAAATAACATTCTAGTGACTGGATAGATGGAGTATGTTTGATGGGAAAATGAATGTTATGGGGAGATGCATCGGGAGGCTGTTGGAACACCCAAATTTAGAGATGATGAGGGTTGAACTTAAGGCAGTGAGGCTGTTAACAGTAGATGAGGAAAGTGTGGAATCAAACTGACAGCTCTTTTGGAAGTAGAATGGTTAGGACTCAATTTCTAGCTTGTCTGACTTTCATAGCCCAGAATACACTCAACTGTGCAAGAACAGAAACTCCTTAAATTTTATAAAACTGAACTTGAACTCCTTTTCTGCCTGGTGACAGAATTAAACTAGGTACTTTTGGGTAAGGTCTAAGATGCACAGTTGCCTTACCTGTTACTGATCCTCAGCATCTACCCTACTGGCATCTAGCACTTCCCACTTCTGTGTCCCTGTCTGGTCTCCAGACTCTCTGGGTTGCTGGCTGTCCCTCTTGGCTGACTTCCACATGCTTCTGGGGAAACAGGGCAAGTGTGGCTGCTCTTCATCTCTGTATCCAAGAAGACTTGTGCTTTCACATGGCTACCTCTGTTCCTGAAATCCCTTTACTCTTGTATCTTCTTTGTTACCATACTTCAGCGGCAACTATTCCATACTCAGTTTCCCAAAAACTCATCAGAGGATTCCATTACCCACACACTCCTCCATCCACTACCAATCCAGGTTATGGGTTTTCTTTCTTTTAGTGACTCTCACCAGCATCTAAGCTCCTCTTCATAGTCTATTTCCTCTAGGCTTGGATGGGCTTTCTACTCTATTGCTTATGGCAACATTTTATGCCCTGATTCCTTTAAGGATTAGTCTTAAGATACATGGAGAACTTTTTTTCTTCCCTCTCAAAACCCCATAGTGAAATTCAAGATCAATGCTGCTATCAGTTTCAAGAGTCTATTTCGGTACCTAAAAAGCAAGGTCATGACTCTTTTTTGTTCCTTCTGTATTTGACTGAGATCTCCTGAGGCAAGGTATGTTTCTGAGTAAATAGCATCATCTATGGTAGTGGTGGTGATTACAGAAGGGGTAGGGAACCAAAGTTAATATCTCAAGATTTTATCAAACTACCTATGGCTGACTAAGTAGATGGGATAACAGTCATTATATGGAAGGAATGTGCAGAAATATTAATTCTCATAAACTTTTGTTGGGAGTGTACGTTGGTAGAAACTTACCAGAGGGCAAACTCGCAACATATTTCAAAATTACATATATATACACTTTTCATCCAATGATCACTACTTCTAGGAATTGTCCTTAAACAAGTGTAAAAATGTTTGAATATGTATATAAAGAAATATTGGTTGCTTTACCAATTATAATAGAAAATTAGAAAATGCTCAAATACCCAGCCACAAGGGATTTTGTTAATTACTATGACATATTTAAGCAATGGAATACTATGCAGTTAACAAAAGTGATTATGTGTCTACTGACATTGAAAAATGTCCATAATAAACTTAAGTGAAAAATGAGATAACAAAGTATCATATATATGATTCCTTTTTTCCAAAGAATGTATTTGTATATATGTATGTGAGTTCAGTGAGAGTTGATGTAAAAACAACCCAAAAAGGTATGTCAAAAGAACAGGATCTAAATGATAGTAGCTATTAGCAGGAAATGAACTAAGTGATTATATTTGAACCTATTAAATGTGTTGAGATTATTTCATAAACATGGATATATAATTTTTATGCATATCATGCATGTAGCTTGTTTCAAATTTAGTGTTATGAAACTGTCTTAGACACTTTGGCTCCTGTGTTAATTTTGCCACCATAACTGTTTTACTATTAAAGGTATGCCCAGAAATCTACAATTAAATGCTGCTATGGCTCCTCAGAAGATTACTGCATTGATTATATTTTGCCAATTCATAGATATGTCTTCTGCCCAAAGGAAGACAGACCAAGAATGTAATTTTGCTTGGGCTGACAGGCCAACTCACTCCATGTTTCATTTTTGTTGTATTGATCACGTCTTGTTGGAAAAATTCATGTCCTATAACTAATTAAACCATGACATGTCTCCACTGCTTCTGAGGAATACCCCAGTGATGTATCTAGGAACTGACATTTCTTCTTTAATCAGCAAAATATGCGTTACACTTTTTTGGGCACTACCTGGTAGAAAGTTATCTGTATGAGTGAGCAGAGTTCTCAAATGCAAATGGCTCCAGAACCAGACAGATAATATTAGCTGCATGATCTGGGCTGTATATAAGACATTAGGGAGTGGTGGAGCCTTGGGTGAAAGTGAAGTCAGGTTGTCCATAAACTCATACAGAATTTTAAAAACACTGTGCAAGCCAAACAAAATGCATTTTGTTCCTCATTTCAAACTTCTAGTCACCCAGGCAAAATATTTTAGTAGGTTAAGTTTCTATCATAAATTTTAGAGTACTAACAGATCTTGGTGATGTTTTAGTACACACTGGTGCAGTTGCCCCTGTTTTCATAGCTGGTGACAACCAGTCTGATTGGCTGTCCCGTTCCCCTAATTGCTAATAAATATGGGTTTAGGGGTTGAGTGTCTTAGATATCACATGGGTAGTAAGGGATGGAACTGGGGCTTGAAATCAAAATTTCATGTACTTCCTCCCTTTGTCTACTCTTGGCAGCATGGTCCCATCCCTTAACTGCTCCTCTGGCACTGTTTTTGTCCCATCCTAGAGGAAGCCTGTGGCCTACTCTGTATGTAACTCAGCTTAGTGTGGGAGACTGAGAACTGAGAGCCAGGAATCTGAAGACTTAGGTTCTTGACTGGGTCTGTAACTGACTTGTCAAGTAGTTGGAGGTCAGATCACCCAACTGTGGGCACATGAGATGTCAGAGGGTGACCCTGGGCCTGAACCCAGCTCTCCAGGCTCCAAGATCAATGCTCTTCTATCAAAGTCAGGGTTGTCTTCTTTTAAACATGGTGCCATGTTTCCTTAACAGGTCCAGGTAGTGTTTGAAAACAGAGTGCCTTACAAGCACTAACAAATGATCCTTTTCCCTACCATCTCTTTTTATAGAGTGCAGAGTGCATGGAAGCCAACATGGGCCTAACTGTGCTCTGCTATGTTTACGGTGGCACAGGGCTGTGAATGCCACATTTGCCTCAGCCGTTAATGCGTGTCTTCATGCCAGGATTATAATAGACTGCCCTTCCTTACAAAGCTTGGGGAAAAACAGGCACTCTTTTGTTTTAGCATTCGTTATTTGTGCTCTGTGGTTAAACATTGTGTGTTATGCCCACAAAAATCTATAGTTCCTGTTCAAGGAAAGGAGTCATGAGTAGTTTTCCCCCTCCTCCTAATTTTTTTATTTCTTTTTGAGAACCAGCTGGTATTTTAAGAGCTAAGTTCCGGGAAGAAAAAGAAATGATAGCTATAGAGCATGGCAAAGGTCTGAAAATGCGTGAGCCCAGTCTGGTGAGGAGGGTTGTTGGCCCATGTGGAGGGAACACAGTGGGAATTTAAACTGAACTGAAAAAACTGTCCCTTTACTGCCTGGAGATGTTAAGACAGTTTAGGGGGGGAAAAATCCTAAGTAAATAGAATTTCAGCCAATACTTTCATGAACTTCACCCTTCTTTGGAATGTTTTTATTCTCCGGGGGGGAAACAGAGATTGAGTCATTTATACAGCGAGTGAGAACTTTACTAAAAAGGAAACCTCAGGAGATGTTTGCCCTTTGGTGCTTTCTTAAGACCCAATTTATGAGCTCTGCAACATTGTCAGAAAAATGCTCGCTTCTGAGCTTGTTTTTCTAGCTTTCCTTCATTATATGGGACAGTAAATTTTCATGACTGTTTAGGAGGATTCCCTGACATGGTTATCTGATGTAAACTCTGATTTTCCCACTTAACAACATTGTTTTTTCATGTCTGTTCTCCACCCCACCCCCTCACCTTAACTCTCTAAATTTCACACATAGCACTATTACTTTATAAATCTTTTTCTTTGATTCTACAGACTGATTGCTAAATGCACGATATCATTCTTGGAGCCAGAGACATGTAATCTCTGGGTTCCTTGGGTTCCTAAATGCAGGCTGTGATTTTGGTGTTGGACGGCAGAAGGAGATGTTGAGCCAGAAGATAAGGGTGTTTTTGTATGTGTGTGTTGTGTGTTTTTTTTTTTTTTAACTTCGCATATAAACAATTAGTGTTGAATTTTCAAATAATTAGAAAGCTAAGGGCTAAAACAGTTATTTTTGTGTAGTCAACCTTGCCTTCTTTTTACAACATAAAGATATTTTAATAAATGTTTTCTACCTACGATGAGCCTTTGGGGAACCATTTCATTGTGCTGTAAGGCAAAACATCCATTTTTTGGCCTCTCACTCCCCATTTTCTCCAGGGGCCTCATTTTGTATATACAAGTTGTGGCCCAGTGTATTCATGGCTGGCTTTGGCACTCATCTTGAGGGAGCATCTGCCACGTGGCTCTCTGGTTATGGTTGAAAGTTCTGGAGTCATGGCAGCTTGCCCTATGTTACTTCAAAACCTGTCATCCAAATATCCTTGGAGAGGAAATTTCCCTTCCATTAAAGGCATTATCTGTCCATTTTGAAGAGAAGAGTAAAATGCATCTTCTAAGTATGTTAAGTGACCATACAATCTTTTTCTTAAATAGCAGAGATGGATGAGTGTGAGCAGGATTAATCTACTGCTAATTAGATCTAGGGCACTGGGGTGAGTTTCCATTTAGAACAACCCTCTATCCTTGGTGTCTATATTTTCTTTCTCAGAGATTTATTCTATTGTTTGAATCAATGAATCAATTCATTGAAACAATCAATTCATTTTTGAATCAATGAATGAATTTTCACTTAAAACAGTCCATTATATTCTAATAACATTTAGTTTTATTGTCACATTTTTTTTTAAATGTGCTTCTTGAAAGACTTGTTTTAAGCCAGATTATATGACAATTTTCTGCAAATTAATGAATTTATTTTATATATTAATGCCCTAGAATTGCTATAAGATCTCTGCAGGAGATCTTTAGTCTTTCCCTTTTTATTATTTAACAATATTTCATGCCAGACCAGTGGTTTTTAAGTCTTTGAAGCACAGACAACCTTATATACCAAATGTATCCAGATTATCTAGTTGAAGCACAGCTCAAGATGGTAATTTAGATTTTAGGTAATTTTAAATGTTCAAAATGATTCTGTTTTCATTATGTTTACACTCCTACTTCCTGGAATTTGCAAATTTGCGATGGCCTTCGAATCACAAAGAACTATCCAACTTGCTTCCTGTAATGGAATCTTATGCCATAGTCTTTCTGACTGGTGATGAGCTGAATTTACCTGCAGGCCAGTCTCTTGTCAGAGTAATAGGTATGCTCCGTATACTTGTTATGATTTGTTTCCCCCTTCTCCTTCAAGAAAAGCAAAGGAAAATTTGTTTGAACAAAACAGAAGTTTTTCCAACGGCCATGTAGTTTTTGAAAAACAGCAGCTGGAGTTGGACTCAGTTGTAGAAGAAACCATAACAGGAGATTATGCCTTAATCATCAATGGCCACAGTTTGGTGAGTTTGCTTAAGGCTCTTGTTCTTTCTTTTCCTTTATTCCAATAATTGTCTCTTTTGTGCTGTCGTAATGAGATCTCCTTTTGTGTTTTCCAAACAAATGACACTACTAGAAACGAGGGTATACACGATGGTTTCCTGTTTGCAAGGGGAAAGGAAGTTTCTGATACATATTTCATACATTATTGCTTGAACCACCGCAGTGAAAGGGAGGTTCCAAAGAAATACTGTATTCACAGAATATCCATCTTATGTGAGTGACTGTAAACCATTAGCAGTATTGTTTAAGTGCTTTTCTAAGGAGAGTGTCACAGCTCACTGTTATTTAATTAAACTAACGCAACTGTTGGATGTATTGCAATTACTGTTTTGCTGATGTTTGTGATTTGGCAGAGCACAACCTGATCTTCATATAATTACCACACCAAATTACTGCCATTAAGATACCTCTGGTGGTTTTTCTAAATAGCAGTATTTTACAGCAATGCCAAACAATTTGCTTTGATTAGGAAATCTGGTTCTTGTCGTAATAGAATAAACTTGCATTGTGCTTTTAATGTAGTTCAGGTTCCAAATCTTGAACAAATATCAAAACACTCCTCTGAGTTTCTAATTTAGAAGACAAAAGCTCTGATTGCACTCCAGTGAAATTATCATTTATATGCCCAAAGAGCTAATCTCACATCTTTCCCCAGCTTTGATGATCATTTTTCACTTTTGGAGTTTGGAAAATAAATGTATCTTCTTGTAGACAGTTTCTTAGAGGACAAAAGAAGTTGGATATGGCTATATTTTATTTTCCCCCTTGTGATCAGCTGTCTGTTAGCTTTTAGTGCTTAGAGCATTATCCAGCTGGATTCCAGACGTAATGATGTGTTGCCTTCTACACCATGGAAAGTTACAGAGCTCAGCTGCAGGCCAAGCTCAGTTGAAAGTTTGTCCAGATGACACGAACTTCTCCCTTGCACAAATGAGCAGCAACTGAAAATTATAAGCCTGTCAACTGGGGCTTGGAGCTGGTGGCCTCCAGGCTGAACTTCCCAGGGACTACACTATGGAAAGGTCCCTAATGAGTGGTGCTTTGACTTTCCCTCAGGCTCAAAGAAGCCAGTGTGTGGTGGGTTAGACTACCCAGGTGATAAAATATACTGTTCTTCCTTTGTCTCTAAATCTGTTGAAAGGAAGAGCTAAGATAGATGCTCTTCAAGAACTGTTTCAGCTTCAAAGCCTGAAGCTTGTGAAACCATGAAATGTCATTTTTCATTTAAGGAGAATGGACCACATTTCTGCTGGTATGGTCAGAAGCTTTTTTCTTTTTCTTTCTTTCTTTCTTTTTTTTTTTTTTTAAGTAAATCATGATTCCAGTTTGCTTAAATCTTGATGCTTTGTGGAATGTAATTGGGTTCTTCCTTCTCAGAGTCTGACTCTAGGTTTTCACTTGTTGATAATAAAGAAGAAAAAGAAAGAGAAAAGGAGACCATTCTGGGCAAGAAAACCAGTTACATGCTGTCTCTTTCAGAAAGAGAAAGCTAACTCACAGATTCCCTTAGGAATCATAGGCCTTGACGTAAGAATTTTCTACATCAGAGTCATGTTTTATATTTATTCACCCATCCTTTCATTGATATCATGAACATTTATTAAGCATGCTCAAGTCAAGATGCTAGAGCTTGAGGATAAGGATGTGAATAGAACTCGGTTCTTGTTTTAGGGATTGCCATCTAGCAGGAGAGCTAATCTCAAGTGGTATGACAAATACTATATAGAGAAATGAACACAAAGCTTTGAGAGCATAGAGACAGACACATTTAGTTCCTTGTGTGAAAGTCAGGGAAGACTTCCTGGAGGAAGTGATGCTTTCAGGCACAGGAGCAACAAGTACAAAGGCACAGAGGCAAGAAAGACCCTGTCATGTTACGGAAACAAGCACTTTGGCATGATGGGAGTACAGAGTAAACTTAAAGATGGTGGTAGAAGCCAGGACTCAAAAGAAACATAGAGGCCAGATTGTGACAGGCTGTGAATATCTTGCTAGAGATTCATTCAGAGATACTGATGACTCAAAGTTGAGGTGGATTCCTGTTTCCTCTCAATGTGTTTACTAAATAATGTACAATGAGATGTTTTCTAGAAAACAAATCACACAGTTAACTGCAAAGGATTATGCTCTCCTTTCCAGTCATTTCTTGGCATACATAAAGGCTGTGGTTATTTGGAGAAGAGCAAGGCTGGAGTTGGTTGGGAACCCTGCCTGAGACACAGGTTGCATGCCACCCTTTTGCACAGGCTTCTCTTGGTTTCAATCACTTTGTTTTTCAAGGGCTAATTTCCAGGTCATCTGCTTTTCATTTGCCCAACCACTGATAACCACAACAACAAACACTAAATATACAAAACAACAATGCAAAGGAAACAAAACTTCCATCACTTAGAACAAAGAAGTCATCATCATTATGTAGTTCTTTCTAAACCTGGTGAGATGGTGGGTAGGCTCAGTCTTTTGCTTTTCTCTCTTTCAGTGGATTCTGGAGATTTTCTGGCATTTAATTATATCTCACCAATGTAGCGTGATAATGTGTTAAGGAGGACACACAAGGGCATTGTGTCTTTTTTTTTTCATTCTAAAATTCCTTGGCACTTAGTAGGAGTTTTGTACTCATCTTTAGTTAGTTGTTCATGTGATTCTGGGTCAACAATGACTTGTTGAAACTTAGTTAAACTGTTTAGAAAATATATCAGTTGAGAAACAAGACATCTCTCATTAATTATTTCTTGTTCTAATCTGGATTTTTTTTTTTAATAACATAGGCCCATGCCCTAGAAAGTGGTATCAAGGGTGATCTCCTAGAACTTGCCTGCATGTGTAAGACTGTGGTTTGCTGCCGAGTCACCCCACTCCAGAAAGCCCAAGTAGTAGAGCTGGTGAAGAAGTACAGAAATGCTGTCACTTTGGCCATAGGTGATGGAGCCAATGATGTCAGCATGATCAAAAGTAAGGGTATTATTCAGTATGGTCTGCTGTATAGCGGGAGTCCTTGGGTTCAGCATTTGGCAAGATGTAATGGAGGTTGCACTGTAATTTAATTTTCCCACTAGTTCTAAAATGAATACTTTATGGATCCAATGCATTCAGCATTACTAGCATTCATTAAAAACAACAACAACAACTTTGTCTTTAATTAAAAGAAAAAGGCTAAAACAGGATATTAATCACCTTATATTGTGTGTTTTTACACTAGAAAAGGATATTGATTTAGGCTAGAAAAGGATATTGATCACCTTATATTGTATAATAACTAGCTATGGTGTAAGGAATGAACACTGGATCCACAGTCCCAACACTTGGGTTTAATCCCAGTTTAGCCACTTACAAACTGTAAAACTTCGGGCAAATGACTGAACTTTTTGTGCCACTTTCCTCTTTTGCAACATTAAGATAAATACCTAACTAATGAGTGTTTCATGAGAAAATATATGTGAAAAAAATATAAGTGCTATATCTGTAAGATTTTTGTAGGTAAATAATGACATAAAAGAGATTGTATCTTTGTTCAGGGAATGAAAATGTTCCTCTTTTCCTTTGTAGGTGCTCACATTGGTGTTGGCATCAGCGGTCAGGAAGGAATGCAGGCAGTCTTAGCCAGTGACTATTCATTCGCACAATTTAGATACCTCCAAAGGCTTCTCCTTGTTCATGGAAGGTGGTCCTATTTCCGAATGTGCAAATTCTTATGCTATTTTTTCTATAAGAATTTTGCATTCACACTTGTGCATTTCTGGTTTGGTTTCTTCTGCGGCTTCTCAGCCCAGGTTGGTAAAAAAAAAAAAAAAGGCACTTTTCTTTCTTTTATTAGATCCCCCTGAATTGCAAATAACTGTTCTTCATGGCTCTTTATTGATAGAGAGCATTTTTGTATATGTCTAATACAAATCACAATATGACAAATAGGTAATTTATAGTTGACTTGAGGTTTAAACACAAAACAATATACATTTATCTGGAATTTTATTTATTTGTTTTATATATATAAGTATATATATATATGTAACTATATATATGGTTATATAACATAAATATATATATATATATAAGTTATATAACCATATATATATATTTATATAACATATATATATAACATATATATATATATAACATATATATAATATATATATATATATAACATATATATATAACATATATATAATATATATATATATTATATATATATATATATATATATATATATATATATATATATATAAAACCAATGAGTACTCCTTCTTGAGCATTTTAATTTTTATTGAAATATTTTGGTATGATCGCTGATAAACTTGATGTGGAGCTTTAATTCAGAACAGAAGACTAAGAAACACTAACAAGAAATGTTGATGTATCTCTTTTGGGAAGATGGTCACTCACCCAACACATTGACTATGTATGGGCTGAGAGCAAATAAGTTTTATATTAGGGAGAAATAATTGATACCTTGACATCAAGGCTGTTTGACAGCACTTCATCAGATAAAAATTGATAAAATAGATACTGTTTGTAACAAAGAAGAAAAATTAGCAATTGATAAATTAGGAATTAGGATTCTATTTTTCTATCTTTTCATATCGATTTTATATTTTTATTATTTTTTAATGGTTATTTATGTATTTTGAGAGAGAGAAAGAGAGAACACAAGCAAGGGAGGGGCCAAGATAGGGAGAGAGAATCCTAAGCAGGGTTTGGGTTGCCCATGCAGAGACCGATGCAGGGCTCCATCTTACGAACCATGTGATCATGACCCGAGCCAAAATCAAGAGTTGGGTGCTTAACTGACTGAGGCACCCATGTGCCTCTACTCATATCCATTTTAAAAGATAGTTATTTAGGGGTGCCAAACAGGTGCCTATATAAATAGTGGTTTCATACATTTTTCCCTTTATCTGTGAGGATGAGATTTCTTAAAATGAGGCACACCTATACCCATTCCTAATGTTCTCTTTTAAGGATAATATACCCAGAACTAAAAGCAGACTATGTTAATATTTTTGTTGATATTTTTTGTAATCTCCAGACATTGAAGTAAAGCAAAACTCTTGATTTTAGTTTTTCAAAAATTTAGTGCTCAGTTTTCTTAGCCTTAGTTCAGAGAAGGCTGGAGAGGGACTTACTTGCTCATAATCTCACCTTGTCCAACAAAAACAAATGTGAGAATGTGGCCTGTGCCTTCCTAGGCTGGGGACTTCTCCTCCACATAAAAATGAAGCAAGACTATTTGCTAAGCAGTGCTTCCAAGAGATCCAGCTTTCATAGTGCAAAGGTTTGGGGGCTTTTGAAAAATCACTGAACTACAGAGGGACGCCTGTACTCTCATTTAGGCCTCCTAGGATACAGAAGAGTGGTCAGTGATTTGTGTTTATAGACACATGGAGCTTGGATAGCAAGTTTACTTGCCAGAGTTTTCTTTGTTAAACTGTGAAGTTGGAAACTAATGTTCAGTGACTTTTAACCTCTACATTTAGGTGATTTTCTGCTCTGCTTTCAAGATCTGATAAAACTTGTCAGAGTCAGACGTTAAGCAACTAGATTTTCAATCCTGTCACCAGTATTTACCTTTTGAAAGAGAACAGCAAGAGAGAACAGTGATTGTTCTAAAAACCTGAGTATCTGATGATTAAAGCCAGTTGTAAGACACCCAACTGGTCTATGATTAGGTTTCTTAAATGTTTGGTTCAACTTAGCATATTTCTTGTCTGTCTTCCTTCCCTTCCTTCCCTCCCTCCCCTTCTTTCCCTCCCTTCCTCCTTTCCTTTCCTTCCTTCCTCCCTTCCTTCCTTCCTTCCTTCCTTCCTTCCTTCCTTCATTCCACCAAAATCTCTAGTTAATTGCACAATCTTTACTTGACCATGTTCAGTCCTGACTGACCCTCTGTGTGTTTTCCTGTGCTGGTTAGTTGGGCTGGACCAGGGGCTATCAAACTTGAACATGCATGGGAATCACTTGAAGGGCTTTTAAAGCACAGCTCCTTGGGCCCCACCCAAGTTTCTGAGTTCAGTAGGTCTGAGGTAAAGCCCAAGAATTTGCATTTCTGACAATTTCACTGGGAGATGCTGATGTTGCAGGTGGGGGACCATAGTTTGAGAACCACAAGACTGGCCAATATAGAAGAAAGTCCAAAGGTATGTTTCCTTGAACTCAGAGCCCGGAATGAACTCCAGTCTGCTTTTTGTTTAGTCCATGCTAGACTCCATTCACCTTTCCTGAGGAGGAGGGGCCAGTTTAGCAAACAACTTATCACCAAAATAGAATTTTTCCAGAGGGCTTAGAATCTCTTTACCCATCCTACAAAAGCCTTCGCCCCTGAGGTTATACATGCACTAATACAGGGTCAGGAAAAAAGGGGGGGGTCTGTTTCAGGTCAGAGAGTTGCTTTTCTCAGTTTACCTAGGCTATTGTGTTTTATCCAGCTTACCATAAGCTTCATGAGGAAAGGAAGCATGTCTGAATCATCTGTACCATCCATAATCTTGAATGGAACCTGGCATATAGAAGCATCTGGCCATTTCATGTTGTTGGGTGTTTCTAGAACCTTTTGTGTGCTTGAGGTAGATGCAGCAAGGAGAGTCATTCAGATATGCCTCCAGTCACTCCTTCAGGTTGCTGCTTCCTCTCCCTGAACCCAGGGCTGCCTCTGCAGGCTCTACATCTGGTCCATGTAAATGTATACAGTCTGACCAGCATGGTGGGAGAGGGGCTTGTGTCTTAAGATCTCTGTGATTATGGCATTGATTTCAGAATGCAGAATGATGTTTTGTGTGTGTGTTGTATTGGGTTAATACGAAGTTAATTGGGCCACAAATGATGTATTTCTTAATTATTTGTATATTGCTTCATTATAGGAAAAGCAGTGGATTTCCAGGTTTATTTTGTTTTGCGTAGGTTTTGGTTGATTTAAATAGAGCAGGGCAAATCCTCTTTAGGCAGAGGAGCAATCACCTCATAAAACCAATTGAGCTACTGAGGAAGAATCCTGGACAGCTATCTATTTTGCCCTCATTTTTGTGATGATTTGATCAAATTGGGACCCAGGCTTAGACTTATTGAATAAGATCCATTGGTCCCACTATTTCAAACTTCCATTCATTGGATGACTATTTACTAAGTCCCTGGTATGTGTCAGACTGTGGTTGTCTGCTGGTGCTTGTATCCCAGGCATGGTGAAGGATGTCTAAGAGATGCATTCTTAGTGGACATGGCAAAGTGTGATCTCACAAATTTTATTAGCTGTTCACACAGTGGAGAATTCAAGGTTCTATTTTCAGACTTGTCAGAGAAGTAGATAGGCTTGTCATGAGAGTGGCAAGTAGTAATTTGTAACCTTTTGTTGGAGAGGAAAAGGCAGCAAGTCAGTGACAATGCTCGTATAATGGCGTCAACACTATGGTGTCATCTTCTAGGTGGAATCATATTGTCGACACTAACAAGTAGAGATAAAAGCAAATTGCAATTGTAGTTAACACTTAAGTAGCACTTAGTATGTACCAGGCATTGTTTAAATTTTTTGCCTGTATTAGCTCAATATTTGCAATAACCATATGAAGTAGGTTATATAATCATGGTCTATATCAGTTATTTTTAAAATACTTTAAAAAAGTTTAATTGTGATTAAAAACACATAACATAAAATTTAAAACACATCTTAACCATTTTTAAGTATAGAATTCAATGGTGTTAAGTACATTCACAACAGTACATTGTGCAACAGGTCTCCAGAAATTTTTCATCTTGTAAAACTGACACTGTATACCCATTGAAAAACAACTGCCCATTTTTCCCTCCCTCCAGCCACTGGAAACCTCTATTATACTTTGTGTTTCTATGAGTTTGACTGGAAAATGTGAAATGATCCACGTTTTGGTTCACCAATTCTTTCTTTTGCTTGGTTGAGTCTGTTATTGATGTCCTCCATTAAATTCTTCAGGTCAGTCTATATTCTTCAGGCTAGGATTTCTGTTTGTTTGATTATTTGTCTTTCTTTGTTGAACTTCTCATTTTATTCATGCATTGTTTTCCTAATTTCATTTAATTGTGTGTTCTTATAGTTTGCTGACCATCTTTAAGAGGATCATTCTGAATTTTTTTTAGTTCATAGATCTCCATTTCTTTACATTCAGTTATTGGAGCTTTATTAGTTTCCTTTGGTAGTGTTATTTACCTAATTTTCATGACCTTGATTCTTTGAGTTGGTATCTGCACATTTGAGCAGGTGATCTCCATTTCCATACTTTACAGGTTTGCTTTAGCAAGGAAAGACAGCTCAGCTCCATTGGGGTACCAGATGGGTCAGCTGGCAGCATCTGTGGGCAGGTGGGGCTTCCTCCAAGTCTCTAGTCACTTCTGTGCTCTGAGGTCAGAGGGACTGTCCCTTGCTGGGCTCTTTGATTGGGCAGCGCTACAGGCTAGGATCTGGAATTGTTCATGTTTGAATGAGGTCTCGGGCTATGCTCCCTGACCAGATGGTACTATTGGCTAGATCCTGTGTTCATGCAGCATTGTAGGCAAGACTTTGTGATTGGGTGGGGCCTCGGCCTATGCCTTGTGATTAGGTGGGCCCACAGAGTGTGCTCCCAAATTGGGCTGGGTAACTGTTTGGTCTCCCTGATCAGATAGGACTGCAGGCTGTGCCCAGGATTGGGTGGGGTCACTGGCTCGGCTCCCTGGCAGGATAGGGCTGAAGGCTGTGTTCAGAAGTTGAGCAGTTCTGCAGGCTGAACTCTGCTAAGGGTGGGCTTGTAGGCTGGGTTCCCTGGCTGGGTGATACGAAGGACTGGGCTTTGAGGCTTCCTAGGGTCACTATTCAGAGTCCCTGGTTATATGGGGCCATGGTGAACTGTCAGGGGGAAAGGCTGCTGGCTTGAGTTCCTGCATAAACAGGGCTGTAGGATGGGCCTCAGGGATATCTGGGGTCTCTGGTTGGGTGGGGCTGGGGCTGTGCTCAGCAGTTGGGTGGAGCTATGAATTTTCTTCCCTGCCTAGGTGGGATCATAGACTGGGCTCCATGGCAAATACAGCTCATTGGCTGGGTATTCAAATCAGGCAGAACTGCCAACCAAGCTCCTCGACTAGACATAGCCACAGACTTGGCTCTGCCCTTGGCAGAATCCCCAGCAGGGATCTCTGCTCCAGTGCTGCTGCAAGTAGGAATGAGGTCCATTAATATCTGAGTGCTGGTTATCATAAGCCTCACCTCCCATCTCCATCTCCATCTGATCCTCAGTGGTTGAGCCCTGCAGATTCCCCCAGTAATCCCCACGAGGCAAGACCTTAGTGGGACTATTAGAAGTGTCGTGCAATGCTGGGGGAGCTGGATGTCCTCCTTAGGTTGTCTTTTTCCCACTGGAGAAACCATAGGCCCAAGGGGCTGTCTTGGTAAGGCACTGTGCTAGCCTTGTGGAGGGGGGTGTGGTCACTGTGGAGTTGCTCCTCTTGCCCATCTAATGTGGTGTGATTTCGCTTCAGGTCCTGGTTCTGGGATTTTCACAATGGTGTCTTGTCTGTGTGTAGGTGCTTGTTGGTATTCTTGTCAGGAAGACTGAAGGTGGGGAGGATTTGCACTGCCATCTTGATGACATCACTCCTGAAATCGCTTTTTTTTCCAGAGAGCATTTTTGTGGCTTCTGCCAGTTCTCTGGGGATACTGCCTACCTGAGACCTTTTTCTCTGTTCCAGGACTTTTTGAATTTGAATTGCAAACTCTGATGAATATCATTTGTGGTTCAAATTTTCAGAAGAAACTTTTTGTCTCTTCCTTTAGCTAGTGCCAAGGTTGACATAGACAGCCCCTTTTAGTGTGAAGGTTTGTTCTTCCTTCACTTTCACACTAAGGATTCAGGCCTTTGCTGCCTTAGTTTTATAAGAATGTTAATTCCCCATGTGGTCTAATCTAGGCATCAATAATGATGCCACAATAAATAGTATGTTAAGAGTCAGATTTTGGGGCTCCTGGGTGGCTCAGTCAGTTGAGCATCTGACTTTGGCTCAGGTCATGATCTCACAGCTCGTGAGTTCAAGCCCTGCGTTGGGCTGTGTGCTGACAGCTCGGAGCCTGAAGCCTGCTTCGGATTCTGTGCCTCCCTCTCTCTGCCTCAACCCACTTGCATTCTGTCTCTGTCTCTCTCAAAAATAAATAAACATTAAATATATATATACATACATATATATATATGTATGTATGTATATATATATAAAAGAGTCAGTGAGATTTGGTATTATTACCCAAACTCATTTGGCATGGAACCCCATTTTTCCAAGCAATTTGCATATTGTCCTCAGAACAGATGCCATACAGAATCCACTTTGGGAAATTCTGGAATATATATCTCTATGGCAATGGTTGCAAAAACAGACATCACCCTGCTACTTATCCTGGTTCCATTGTTTTGGAGTCAGGAAGATGTATGGAGGACAAAATGATTCTAAGAATATTATCCCCATTGGAATAAACTATTTATATGTTTCTCCCTTTTAAAAACTTCCATTTTTTAAATTAACTCTAGTCCACTGGACAAAACAGCCTTCTTTTGTATGCTAAAATGGGGTGTTTACATTTAAACTTCTGTAGTCTTTTCCAGTATCCTTGGTTTTTTTCTGATTATAAAAATCATTATATGTGAATATATATCAACTTTTATATATTGGAGACCATACTCTTTGTATCTTTCTCATTCAAAAAAGAAACAAAAACAAAACAAAAAACCAAAACCTGGGGCACCTGGGTGGCTTAGTTGGTTGAGCATCTGGCTCTTGGTTTCAGCTTAGGTCATGATCTCATGGTTTCATGGGTTCAAGCCCAGCATTGGGCTCTGCTCACAGCATGGAGCTTGCTTAAGATTACTTCTCTCCCTCTGTCTCTGCCCCTCCCCCACTCATGCTGTCTCTCAAAATAAATAAACTTTAAAAAACAAACAAGAAGATTTATCACATTTTGAGAAACACTTCTGGTTTTACATTCTTTAAAAAAATGTTATTTTTGTTAATGGCATTCTGAAACATGGACTTATTATAAATCATTTGACAATTCTGGTTTATGAACATTTAAGTTGTTTCTATTTTAAGTTCAATAATTCATTCCTTCCCCATAGCTGTGAGTCACACAACAATGTCAAATTGCTAATAGGAGTATTTGTTTACCATCTTGGGAAGAGAAAACAAAATGATGACTAGGACAAGTATCCTACCCACCTGGAACTCATTTTCTCATCCAGGGAATAAAGAAATGGATGAATAGGTCCAACAGAAAACTATAATAGAAGTTAACATGAGAACATGGGAAAAGGAGAAATGTGTGAGGATCTGGCTTGGTAAATCTCAAGTGAGCCTATGAATATTTTCAAAATTCAGTGGAGGTCTGAAGGTGTGAAGTCTTGCTACCTGCGGGGATTTAGGGGTAGCTTGTATAAAGGTGTGAGTCAGTAGAGGACTAGGAGAAAAACCCTTCCCTCATAACTGAACACTTTGCAACTGACCTGAAGAGTAGTTGAATTTGAAATCTCTTTTCAATTTCTAAAATTCCATTTAAAACCAACTCATTTAGAAACACTTTAAAAACCACATGGCATTGGTGTGTGTGGGCATCTTAACAGTAGTATGTATAGCAAGACATGTCTTGTAGAAAAGGTGTCATGCCACTATGACGATGAGGCCTGTGCTGTTTCCCAGCCCCACCCGCATGTGTGTGCCCTGGTGTGCTAGCAATCTGGGGACTGGCTGTGAGGGTGACATGGATATGGAACTGGGAATGGTAGGGACTGTTGTCTTTACCATTCCCTGTCTTTCTCTAGAAGGTCCTGATTAGCAACAGGTTTAACTGAAAAATCTTTGGGCTTTTTTTCTTCGCTCTGTTTTCCCAAGGACAATATGCTGCAAATGAGGCAACTGAAAATAAAACAACATATTTGGGAGAGACACTAGTCTACAGAAAATGAGAATTTTTAAATAGGGGACATTTTTGCAATGGTGCTTCTTTCCCCCAGTTGAAATCATGTAGTTGGCCCCAGGCTTCAAAGCCGTGCATTGGGTGATACAGCTTTAGTAGCCCCTACACCTATTAGATAAACACTTCCAGTCTGTCAGTGAAAGCCATCTGAGATCTTCCCACCTCTGCCATCTCTCTCTTATGTTGCTTCAGTGGAATTGAAAGATCCACGGTGAAATGGAGCCAATAGTAATAAAAACTCAGGAGCCTGCCAGATTTCAGAATAGCAGGCATGAGTTTAGAGGCCCTTTCTTGGGAGGCCCGACCCCCAGTCGCTTGTCTGTCCAGTCCTGACAGGAGTGAGGCTCACACACACATCTTCTGACACACCAGTCTAGAATCTTTGAATTCTCATTCATTTAACAAGAATAAACTGAGGGCCAGTTGAGGGCCAAGTGCTCTCCAAGGATACCAGAATGAACCAGAGGGATGCAGTTCCTACCCTTAGGGAACTTACAGTTTGGAAATGATTTTATTTTCATAAATGTGAAACTGATGTTGAATAACTCCATAGTCACTTTTGATGGAAAATTAGAATTTTTCCACAAGACTTTTTTTGAATTAAATTTGTCATGGATGAGCCACATCTTTGGGGCCAACCCTGTCTAATCCCAATATGATTCATAAGTACTTCAGTACTCCTTTCCCGCACCTCTCAATAGATTGCTTTGAAGTAAGCCACTCTGCAGCTGAAAACATCGATCAAATGTAAACAGATTGTGCTTTCTTAGACACAGTGTTGACTTTTAAAAACACCAGTTTAATTTCTTAATGAAGTGACATGTGCTCTTTCTTGACTACGTCGGCCTGTCTCTGGGGGCCTGGTGAATTTTATCCAAGATCTTGTTCTCTGAAGATAGCTCCAAGAGATTCCCATCAATGTCCCATCCTGGTAGGTGGGCTGGGGTAGATGTGCAAGCCAATCCAGCTGTGGTGTGCAAAGCTCCAAGGGGCTGGGGGTGGGACCATTGATTGCCTGTTGGATGGTGGTAGCCTTAGGACATCTCAGATGGATGTTGATGTGATACAGGCTGGTTTGTACTTGGTTTGTGGACTTTCCCCTGGTTAATTTCAGTGCCTGCCTCTGTTGTGGTTGCTTTGGGACACATGGGGAAAGAATCTGCTTGGGAAGGACTACACTCCTTTCACTTGCCTTGCTGGGTGGACTTTCTTTGGGGAAACAGCTGGGTCACAGAACAAAAAGTGTCTGTTTTGTTGAAATCTAGAATCTTTACTCTGTCAGGGAATGTTACAGATATTGAGTCCAGCCCCTCCTTTTACAGAGGAGGAGCCTGAGCCCTGCAAGATCTGAGGATCAGTGGTGTGTAAGGCTGGGACTGGACTCCACATCTTCTGACTCTCTCTTCAGTGTTCTCTCTGCTCTGTTTGATAAGTGGGCTAATTGTCATAGACTTGGAAGAGAGAATGGCCATAAACTCTTTCCTTCAAAAAATGTTTTCATCCAACCCCTAGTCAGGCAAGTTGTTTGCTTTATTTGATATCTAAAGGAGAAATATCTAACAACACTCAGTACAATGTGACTATGAAGAGAAAATCCGCTCTTATTGAGAGAGAGAGCTCATGTCTTGAGTGGTGTCTCCCAGAGCTTAGGCCCTTAGAAAGGGCAGACTGCCTTCTGGAATCATCTAGAAGCTTGAGGTAATTTTTTTTTCTTTTGCCAGCAAACACTTCTACCAAACTGCCTCTGAGAGAGAATTTAAATATAATCTATCCTGGTGAGATTTCCAACAAAGTGTCTGGATCAGAGGAGTTTGGATAAAGGTCAGAGAAAACTCTAAACTGAATCATGGACCCTTTTTTAACAACATGCATTATCCCAATCTGTTATCAAAGCCTGCATGGCTTTCATGGAATCCACTGTGGGCCTGTCTACACCACTTATATGACTAACTTATTTTAAAAGCATCCTATACCTCAGGATTTTTAAGAAAGATGAACCATCCCCCACCAGGAACAGAACCAAAAAATAAAAACCACCCCACCATTGGTTGAAGTCCTATTTAGGAAATTCACGTCTGCAACTATGCAACTACTGGCACCGGTACTCAAGGGGTGATACTATCTGATGATGATTTATCATTGTCAGTGAGATACAGAGCTGTGTATGTTTTTTTTTTTATTCTGCTGTGATATGGAAACAATTATCTTGTCAAATCAAGAAAAACTTTCGTTCTGTCAAACAATATAAGAAAACTCAAAAAATTTGAAAGTGAAATTTTAGAGTGCGACTAATCTCCAGGCTTTGATGACTCATGGTTGTGGTTACCTGTGAGTCCATCTCAACCTGGCATGGTGGTTCCTTTCCCCTTTGCCTTCCAGATGTGCTCTGTGGAAAACCTGGGGAGGGGTGGGTGCTTAGGCTGGGGCCATTCTTCCTGGCTCCTGCTAGTGGGTTTCTGTTAATTACACAAATCAGTAACAGATGTGCTGAGACTGAGCCCCTCATACTTATTCCTCAATGTGTTTTCTTTAAATGAAAAATATTTTTTAAGGCCAAAAAGAAAAATATCATTATATAGTTTTCCTCTACAACACACAGCAAAAGGCAGAGAGGAGGTACATGGTAGTCTATCCTGTCATTTGAACAAGGAGCTAAGCCAATGGTCTCAGAGTGGAAAGCCCTTGGTAGGTGTTTAAGAGCCATATTAAGGTATATTTAAATGTGGTTTTCTATAAATCACAGATTGTGTATTCCTCAAGCTGTTAGATTGTAATTTGTAGCTGGAGTATTTTTACTCTGTATAAAATGGTTGATAAGGTTGATAAATTGCTTCCACAAAGAAGGGAGCAAGGAGAAGCTTTCCTTAAGGAAAACAGGAAAGTTGGAAAAATGGAGAACTCTTCTCTCCCTTTTTTTTTTTTTTTCTGATCTGTGAAGAGACACATGTTTCCAAACAGACTAGTGGTATCTCACAGGAGCATGGCTTTTATCTCTTATTCAGAGTATTGGACATGGGAAAAGAAAATTTGGAAGTAGAGGGGGGGTATGGCTGCCCTTAAGAGTCCAAGAGCCCTAGGACAGATACTTTTACACAGAACTTTTGTTTATAATTTGAGTCACCCAAAATCAGAGTGCTGCCGCCATTTGACTGGTCTAGTCTCAGACCAAAATGCTTCCCACATCAGAGGCTCAAAGTAGCCATTTTCCCTCCTTTCTCTACCTCCTCCATCTCTTGGGGGCATCTGGGCAACCTACGTGTGTGAGCATGTGTGTTTGAGATGGAGGTGGTGGAGATAAGTGGTAGAGAGCTTGAGCATGTCTCGAAGGGGAGAAGCCCAGATGAGTTCCATGTGGGTTGTCATCTGGGCTAGTGTGTCCCACCCAGCTAGTCCTAGTCACCAGAGGGGGACTTAAAAACTTTCTGAGGTTATCTAAGGACCTTAAGGAGAAGAGGAACATATTTACTAGGATAACTATTTAAGTAGTTAGAGATCTGTTACAAGGAGCGGAAGAAGTCTATTGTAGAAGAAATACTGCTTGTGACTTTAATTTTTGTGGTGGCCCCTAAAGCCTAAACTGTGTTAAGCCAGTGCACATCACCCAGGAAGGTGTTGTTTTGTTTTGTTTTAATTTTTTTAAATGTTTGTTTATTTTTAAGACAGAGTGTGAGCAGGGAAGGGGCAGAGAGAGAGGGAGACACAGAATCTGCAGTAGGCTCCAGGCTCCAAAGCTGTCAGAATGGAGCCTGATGCAGGGTCAAACTCATGAACCGTGAGATCATGACCTGAGCTGAAGTCACATGCCCAACCAACTGAGCCACCCAGGCACCCCTGGAAGGTGTTTTTATTTTTTTTTAAGTGAATGACTCAGGTTAACACATTTTGGTAGAGCCTGCAGCAAAACTAGAGCTGAAGAGTGATTGATATAATTAAGTTTTCATAAGGAAGATGCTTATCAAGATAATTCATTTCCTTTAAATCTTGTCCTAATTTTCTATTGATTTCATTAATATAGTAGTTTATTATAAAAATAAATGTGGCTGTAGCAATAAAGAATTGTATTTTCATAATTATAATTAGTGGAGAAATATACCTTTTTCTTTATTCATTAAACCTACCACTCAAAGCTTGGAACCTTGAATGCTCCTCCCTCCTTTCCTTCTCCTTTCCTCCTCTTCCTCCCTTTCTCCTCCCCTCCCTCCTTTCCATATATGATAAAGGTGTTCACTAACTGAGCACTCTCTGTCAGGTGCTGCTGTACTGGCATTTGTTCATTTGGTTGAATATTAAAGGCCTCCCTCAAATCCCCACTTTATAACTTAGGAACCTAAGACTCAGAGAGACTGAGTATGTTACTGAAGGACACACAGTTCTGTTGTCTGATTCCAATGCCCTTACACTTAACACGCCAGCATCCTTGTGTTGCATATTCGCCACGTGCCAGGCACTGATGTAGGTTCTTGGGCCCCCACAGATGAATAAATCCTATAACATGCTCCCAAGGAGCTTTCAGCCTAGTGGGATGGGACTAGAAATCAGTGCATAGGGCCTCCTGTGTGGCTCAGTTGGTTGAGCATCAAACTCTTGATTTTGGCTCAGGTCATAATCCCAAGGTCGTGGGATCAAGCCCCACATCACTCAGTGTGGAGTCTGCTTAGGATTCTCTCTCTCTCTCTCTCTCTCTCTCTCTCTCTCTCTCTCCCTCTGCCCCTCTCCCCCACTTATACATGCCCTCTATCTCACATAAATAATTGCAAGTTGAATTATGAAGCAGTGAGGTGTGTGTCATGGGACCACCAAGGAGTGGCCTGGAACCCAAGCCTAGAGGGTAGGAGTGGGCAGGGCTCAGAAAGGCTCTCTGGAAGATCTGTTCCTGGGCCAACCCTTCCAGATCAATCATAGTGAAGCAGTTGAGGAATAAGAAGATGGGCATCCTAGGAGGGAGGACATCAGGAGGAAAGTCACAGAGGTAAAGGGCTGGGCAGAAACACAAGCTATGTGTAATGGTTATGTCAGTGGGATTTGGGGCTTAAACTGATGTGTTGGAGAGAAGGAGAAATAGCAGATTTTTGGCTGGGGCTCTGGGATGAATGTAGCAGTGTCAGAAACAGATATAGGGAACATAGGAAGAGGGCCTGGTTAAGGTGGTGTGAGAATGAGTTCAGGTCTGGACATACTGAGTTTGAGGAGCTGTGCCACATCCTTGGGTCAACATTTAGTGGCAAGTTAAATATGTAATGTTTA
The DNA here is from genome assembly GCF_046562875.1 of Panthera onca. Classification (NCBI taxonomy): domain Eukaryota; kingdom Metazoa; phylum Chordata; class Mammalia; order Carnivora; family Felidae; genus Panthera; species Panthera onca. The sequence continues at coordinate 53,956,357 of NC_138344.1, forward strand.
CAAAAAGTTGTAAAGTAATTAACTCAGCAAATATTTATAGAGCACCTACCATTGACAGTGTTCTAGGCACTGGAGTTACAGATGTAAAGTCTCTATTGCATGGAGATTATATCCTAGTGTGATAAAGACAGATAATAAAGAAGTAAATCAGTAAGAAAATTTCAGAATTGTCATTGAAAAAAGAATGGGGTCATGTAAAAAGTCTCATGGAGTCCAACCTGAGTGTTCAGAGGAAACTTTCATATGGATACTCTGGGGTTAAAGTATTCCAGGCAAAGGGCATAGCAAGTGCGAATCTCCTGAGGTAGGCAGGAATGAACCCAGTCCTAGAGAAAGGTAATCAGTGAAACTGAGGCTGAGGGAGGGGAGGGGGTGTGGTGAGTGAGGCTGAAGAGGAAGGCAGCTATGGGATCAGGAAATGCTTTAGGCGTCTGGGAAGAGTCTGGATTCCATCTCATGTGAAATGGGAAGCCATTGGAGGGTTTGGGCCTGGGTAAATGCTAATGTTATCATTTGAGATGACAAAAACCAGCATACGAATTGTATTTCTTGTATACTCTCAACCAAATAAAGCAGTGTGAGGAACCGGCCTTTAAGGAAACTTGCCAAAGGATACCATGGATAGAGAGAAGTGGCTTCATGTGGTGGTCAGTGTTGTGAAGGCTGAAGTCAGAGTCCCAGGGTAGGAACATGGTCCTGACACTTGCTCTGCCAGCAGTTCTCAAACCTTTGTGATCTGAGGACTGGATCTATCGATATTCATCATATTAGAAATTAAAAAGGAGAAAACATTTAAACATTCCTTTTAATTCATTAAAAAAATGAACCTATGACATGTTTACCTAAATGACATATATTAATGAAAAAAAAAAAAGATTGTATTTTCCAAAACAAAAAACAAGTTAGTGAGAAGAGTCATTTTTTATACTTCATTTCTTACTATTGGCACTGCAGGAGGCAGCTGGGTTCTCATATCTGCTTCTGTGTTCAGTTGGTTATGATATCACAAGTCATGTACACTCATGGGAGAATGACAGTGAAAATGAAATATACATAACTGCTTAGTATCATTGTGAAAATAGTCCTGACATGTGGATCTCCTAAAAGTTTCCTAGGCTACACTTTGAAAATCTTTGTGTTGGGGGATGACGTTGGACAGTCTCCTAACCTTGATGAGCCTTAGTTTCCCCATCTTTAAATTGAGGTCTGCTAATAGTACCAATCCCATAGGGTCATTGTGAGGACTTAACGAGTCAGTATGTGTTGAGTGCTTAAAATAGTGCCTGGTACATAGCAGGTGCTCAGTAAGTATCAGCTAATTTTATTTTTGTTACTGTGACTCTGAGTGGCAGTAAAAAATCTTCCAAGAAATTGCAAAAACTCATTTAAATTTTATTTTCACTGGCCCTTCTCTTCCTGTCCTCTCTTGTTCCAATTGTTAAATGAGGTTTCAAATCTGATTACCAGCTTGCAAATGCCACTGCCAAATAACTATAGGTTTTAATGCTAACCTGTTTGTAGTAATGATGGCACTTTGTGCCATAATTTCCCAGATTCTTTCTTTCTTTGTAATACCTGAAATCATCTCTTCTCAGCTAGTGGAAGCTGAATGGTGGAGGAGGTGGAGGAAGAGGTGATTTTACAGCATCAGTTTCTGCCTGGGGCTATAAGACTTCAGTTTGACTGCTTTTCCCCTCTTATATTTTCCACTGTAATCATAACATCAATTGATATATCAGGGAATGAAATTCAGATGTCATCATCAAATAGTTGATTTGTGTCAGGGTTTTTGTTTTGTTGTTGTTGTTGTTGTTTGTTTGTTTCTTGATAGGGGCAAGCAAAATTGTCAATCTTGGTTTCACAATGGAATTACCTGGGAAATTTTTTAAAACTACCAATGCCTAGATCATCCCACCCCCTCAAAGACAGTGACTGAACTGGCCTGGGGTGTGATATGGGCATCAGGATTTTTAAAATCCTCCCAGTGTCCAAAGTATCACCAGGTAATGACTAAAACAAAAGGCCACATATTTCCTTTTTTATTGTAAAATATAATGAATCCACAGAGTGTGTAATACTCAAATGACAGCTTAACAAATTGTTGTAGGATGAACACCCATGTAGCCATCATCCACTTCAAGAAACAGAACTTTGCCAAACCTCCAAGGCTCCCCTTGCTTTTTCTCAGTTATGCTCTTTTTTCAACTCTTTAGAGATAACCATTACCTTGATATTTTATCATCACTTTGTTGCTTTGTTTTAAAATTTTCCCATATGAGCATGAATCCTTAAACAACACGGAGTAGACTGACACATTTTTGAATTTTATTAATATGGAACTGTACTTTGGCTGGCTTCTTTTGCTCAACCTTCTATATTTTTAAAATTCATTTGTATTTTTTTAAGCTTATGTATTTATTTTGAGAGAGAGAGAGAGAGAGAGCGCATGCACACCAGAGAGATTCCTAAGCAGGCTCCATATTGTCAGCATGGAGCCTGACATAGGGCTCAAACCCACAAACTGTGAGATTATGACCTGAGCTGAAATCAAGTGCTGACGCTTAACCAACTGAGCCATCCAGGTGCCCCTTGTGGTGTGTGTGTGTGTGTGTGTGTGTGTGTGTGTGTGTGTGTGTGTGTGATATAGGTGTAGTTCCTTGCTTTTCATTATTCTATAGTATTCCATTATATCAATATGCCACAATGTCTTTCTCCATTCCACTCCTGATGAATGTTTTGGTTGTTTCTGGTTTGGGGCTATTATGACCCGTGCTGCTATGAGCATTTTCTTGTGTCTCCTGGTACACAAAGGCAGATACTCTGAACGTGTATCTAGAAGTAGAATTGTTGCTCATCCAAAGAAAGCAAAGAGAGGCCAAGCAACAGTTCTGGTGGACTTTCAGGGTATATAGGAGTTGGTGTGTGGGACCCTGTTAACATTCCCACTCTGGGCTGGGTGCCTGGAAGTGTGTACTGCTCTGAGCCACAGGCCCTGGGAGTGTTGATGGTCTGTCTATAGGAGGCAGCTGAGAAGCTCATGATCATTTGTTTCTGGTTGTTGCCTAGGACTAGAAGGACAAGTTTCATGCCCATCAAGGGTAGAGATCTTCATGAAACACATTGCACTCTGGGTTGGGACCCAAGAGAAGCCTCTTGGCAATAGGGTCACAGGCTGCACTATGACAGGACAGCTGGCTGGTCCCCAAACATCAAGCCTTCTATCCTCAGCATCTGCTAGAAGGAAGCAAACAGTCTCTGGAGAAAGAGAACATTTTCCTAGACCTTAAAGTAGTTCTTAAGTGCTGATTCTCTCCCTGATCTTAACAGGCAATTTCCTTCTGTATTGTTAGTTCATTGATGCTTTGATAGAGATGTGCTTTGCTTTCTTTTTTCTCAACTTTTTTTCATTATCTTCAGTGGGCAGTTTGTTATAAATCAATTGTATGGCACATGCCCTCATCCTATACGAACACCATAAATCCAGGCTTGTTTCAGAGACCTCTACTAAAATACCCTGAGGGCTTCCAGGGAATGATGATGAGCTAGCTCTTCCATTCTTTTCTCATGGTTGTCTGAAGCTCTGGGCTACTGCCCTGCCATTCTTCAGGTTTTCTTTTGTCACATTGAGTCTGCGATCCTCTAGATGGCTGTTGGTGTTCTGTGTTACTTTGCTCCAAGCATGGACATAGGCTGGGGTATGCTAGAACTGGTCCATATTGGTTCATAAAGATAATTGTTTAGTTTTGAGAAATTATGTGAGCCAGTGTTTAAACACAGCTATTACTAAAAATTGAATTATATAAACTTAACAGAGGACCATGGGGGAAGGGAAGGGGAAAAAAAGAGTTTCAGAGAGGGAGCCAAACCTAAGAGACTCTTGAATGCAGAGAACAAACTGAGGGTTGATGGGAGGAGTGGGGGAGGTGGGAAATGGGTGATGGGTGTTGAGGAGGGCGCTGTTGGGATGAGCACTGGGTGTTATAAGCCGCAAATCACAGGAATCTACCCTCCAAACCAAGAGCAAAATGTATACACTGTATGTTAGCTAACTTGATAGTAAATTTTAAAAATAAATAAATAAATAATATTGAAACAAAGTTTATCAATCCTCAAAACTCATCACTTTCTAATTATTTTACCATGTTTTACTATTTATGCAGCTGAGGTTATTTATGTCTATCGGATATATATGGTGGAAGTGATATCGCTGCATAAAGAGCCATGGGAGAAATATTTACACCATGGAAATTGGTAAATGCTCCACATTGGGCCTTTTTTTTTTTTTTTTTTTTAAGAGCCTGTTGTTAAATACTTAATATATTTACTGGGCATAGGACACCTTTTCAAATCCTTACAGCAGAGTTCAGACAGACTCAAAGAATACAGTTTAACAGGACTCAAAGGATTATGAAAGTAAATGATCAATTAGAGAACTTAATAACTGGTAATTAGAAGTGGCCATTCTGAGTCATAACCCTATTCTTGTTGATAGCAGTCCCCAATGATGCTGTCTCATCTAAATCCTGTATTGGCTATTTATTGGTGGTAGAATTCAACTTTTCTGCCTATTTTTGACCTACCCTCAAAAAGAATGATGTTGAACAGATCTTTTCTACATGGATTCCAGGCCTCAACTCTGAGACACACAAAGAATAAAACAGTTTCTTTCCTCTCTCATCTACCCCACTCCTCGTTTTCTCTTTTCTGTTCTCATTTTTCTTCCTGCCCTGACATTGAACTCTCTCCAAGATGATTGACAGCAGGAATGTCCATGTTCCTTACTTCTTCCCACAGGGCTAACCTTGCTCAGAAAACAGTAATCAATATATTTCAGTGTCTGGTTTATTCAGTGTTGAATAAAGCCACCTGTGGAACTTCAGCAAAATAGTCCAGGTTGAGATTTGGCCTTTGAAAATTGGCCTTCATTTCTCCTTCTCTTGAATAAATATACACCCATCTCAAGAATAAACAATGACGCTAAGATAGGGTAGTCCAAATCCATATTTAGCAGTAAAGAAACCAAAATATTCTCTCTTTGGTATAATCTACACACACAGGACATAACTTAATGGATTGCCTTATTTACATAACTATGTTGAAACTACCTTCAGGTCCTCTGTCCAGAACATTGCATTTAAGATTCCTCATTGCTTTCTGAACTCCCCTAAGAAGAACATGTACTTTAGAATATATTCAAAACTCAGCACTTCTCCCTGCTGGTCACCTGACTTCCCTCTTTCATCTGGCTTCTACAGTAGTCTCCTAAATGGTTTCTCAGCTTCCACCACTGCCCCTCTTCAGTCTATTCTTAGCACAGCATCCAGAGTGCTTCTGTTAAAATATAAATTAGATCAGGTTGTCCCTTTGCTCAGAATTCTCTAATGTCTTCCCATTTCACTTAGGGAATAAGCCATAGTTACCTACATAGGATCCAACTCCTCCTTTCTTTGACATCCATTATTCTCCCTATAGGTCACTCACTCTTCTCTATCCAATTGGACTGCCTTGCTGTCCTCTGAACAGATGCTATCTTTCCTTGGGGATTTCTCATGGGATCTACTTGTAGTATGGAATGCTCCTGTCCCAGAAAGCTGCATAATTCGATCCCTTATTTCATTCAGATCTTTTCTCAGTGTCACTTCTTAGTGACATTTTTGCCAGTCACCTTATTACAATTACAACCCTCCCTATCTACCTTTCCTATCTGCCTTTCTTCCCTAGTATTTATCACTTGTATATATGTATATATAACTTGTTTATTGCTTGTTTTCTGCCACCCTTAGAATGCAAATTTTATGAAGAATTTGTGTCTGATTATAGCATGTTGAATTACCATTGCCTAAAACCTAGCACCTGGCACAAAATAGATTTTTGATAAATATTGAGTGAATGGATGGATGAATGTATGATAGAGTGGTAGAACAGACATTGGTTAGGAGCTGGAGACCTAGGTTTTGGTTTTGCCTTTTCCAGTGATAAGCTCTACAATACTTACTACATTTTATTTCTACATGTCTGTGTAGTTCTCAACAAAATGGGAATACAACAACAGTTTCACATGCCTCACCAATTTTTAGTGAGGCTCATGCAAGGAAGTACTCTGTACAAGTGTATGGGGTATTTTATTTGTCTAACTTATTTATACCCAGTATACTGAGCAGCTAGCTCCATGCCCACTTTATTTTAAACCACTCCCAAGAAAAAAACTCTCCATTTGAACACAGGGTAGGGCTGACACATTCATTTCTGCCTCTCCCTCTGAATATTTTAGTGGGTCCTTTACTTATCACTTAGATCAGATCATTAGATTTACTCTAAAAGCCATTGAGAGGGCACCTGGGTGGCTCAGTCGGGTGAGTGTCCGACTTCAGCTCAGGTCATGATCTCACGGTTCATGAGTTTGAGCCCCACGTCCAGCTCTGTGCTCATAGCTCAGAGCCTGTTTCAGATTCTGTGTCTCCCTCTCACGCTCTGTCTCTTTCTCTCAAAAATAAATAAACGTTAAAAAAGTTTTTTTTTTTAATAAAAGCCATTGAGAACCTGAAGAATTCAATAGCTCTCCACAGGGCCAGGGCCTTCTATGTGTCTAGTGGTATCTTGGATGTTCTGCATATGTGATCTCCTTTCATCTACATGGTAGCTGTGCAAGGAGAGCGTGGCTTTATTTTAAAGATGAAGAAGTTGAAGTTTAGAGGGATCTAGTATCCTACTGAGACAGCAGGGATGATAAGAGACAGAGTCAGGGGAGAACTCAGGTCTGTCTGTTGCTAATATCAAACTCTCATGCATCTCAGGAGATTGAGATATTTAATCCAAGAGCCTAAAAGTGAATATTCTTCTGTGAATGGTGTTTCTCACTGACATGTTATTTCTTTTTAGACCGTTTACGACCAGTGGTTCATTACCCTTTTTAACATTGTTTACACATCACTTCCTGTTTTAGCCATGGGGATTTTTGACCAGGTATGTATTTTTTTCTGTCTTTATAACTTATTTTACTCTTTTGATGCTTTTTAGTTGTTTCTAGATTCTAAGTAGAAAACACAAGTCATGGAAAGTCCTAGAATTTCAGTTGTTTGAATACATGTTGCATGGATCAGAAACCCTTCCAGATCCCCCACATCTCCCAAACGGTCCTCTGATCAAAGTTTGGCTACTCTTTTCTTTGAGACTCACACCCCACATTATTGCTTTAAATGCTCTGAGACATCCTACATGAAATGGCCTCTAATTTTATGTTGGTCCAGCATTTCCCAGGTTTATAGGACTTTACTTCCATTTATTTATTTTTCATATAGCACCTATTAATATGCCTCAGAACTAGTGCCTTGTGGTTCACATGCTGAGAAATGCTACATTAGCCTCCGAATGCAGAGAACCACATAGTGATAGAAAATCATGGAACCCGCTGGATTGCAGACAGCCAGCATCTGTGGTGAGATTTCCTTGGCCAGCACAGCCCAGAACAGGAACTAGAGGCCAGTGGAATACCCTGCCAATGGGAGAGGAAGACATGAAGCCCCACAGCCATGGAAAGAAGGGACATAGTCTTTTTTTCTAGCTCAAATTGCTTGAGAGGAGAGGGAATCAATTACAAAAATGGTGGATCCTTGTCATACTCATTGCCTTGGAAGGTACTTCCTGGAAGGGAGAAGTCTGGCTGCCTATGAGGAAGTGGAAGGCTAGCCAGAGGAGTTTCCATGGCACAATTAGAATGTATTATTTAAAAAAAAAATTATTTTGGAAGTATATTTGAAGAGACCAGATTTTCTCCAGGCTGCTGTTAGACCCGTTTGCTAGGCCTCATTTTTCTGGCTCAAAGCTGTCTATTTCAAAATATAAATTGTCACATTGTGAGCTCACTCCACCCTCCCATTCTGTGCCTTTGTAGTTAGTTGTCTCACTTCTTGTATGTAAAAATGGCAGTTTGTGAACAACATATTTTGTGGAATTCTATAAAAATATAACGAACTCCTAAAGACCTTAGATGTAAAGGATTAAGCACATTCATTTCCAAGTGCCTGTGTTTACAAGCATTTCTTTTCCCAGTGCTTTGTAGCTGCCCAGAATGTGGAATAAAATAATAAAAATAAAGCAGTTTCTGGGAAAAGATGGTTATTGTGCAATTCTAAAAAAAAATATAATAAGGCCCCTTATTGCCATCAAGTTAAGTGTCTGCCCCTCTCCTTTCTTACTTTGTCAACTTTGGCCCCTACATAGATCACAGGATAGTGAAATGTTATACTGTAAGGCCTCCATGATCACCTATGATCTGCTCATTTTATAAGGAGGGAACCAAGGCTCAAGTCGCTGCCCTAAAGCCAGACAGCCGGTGTGTGACAGAACTCAGCCTAGTGCCAGGCCACCTGAGTCTGAGATTGCTATGCTATTATTATTATATAACATTATTTTATTTGTTATTATTTATAGAAGCATCAGTTTTGGGGTTTTTTTATTACTTATGGTGTGGCAGTAACACTGCTGAATACATGAATTTAATCATGACCGTGGTCCTGTGAGGGAGGTGCTATTGTTTGCATGTCTGGAGATAAGGAAACTGAGGCTCAGACAGGTTAATAATGGGTGTAAGATTATATACCTGCTAAGCAGCAGAACTAGGGTTTGAACTCAGGGTTTTCTGGTTTCAAAGCCTCTGAATGTCATTTCACCAGTCACTGGACTAGACAAGGAAGTACTAGCAGCATTTCAAAATGGGACTCATAAAGAGAATATGTCAGTATTCATCATAGAACCCCATTCAACAAGGCTGGGGCCATCCCACAAGCAGGGAGGGGAACCTGGTCTGCCCCCAGAGTTCATGCCTATGTTGCTCCCATTTTGGGTGCTTCTCCTCTACTCATGGTCCTCTGATGTCCCCGGTGGTCAGGCCTTGCCATCCTTTTTGGTTTGGGCATTTGGCTTTAGTGCTCACTGGTCATCAGCATTACTTTGGAGCTGGTTGGAAATGCTGTCTCAGACCCTACCCCCAACCTATTGAATCATCATTTGCTCCCCAGATGATTTATGTGCATATTAAGTTTGAGAAGCACTGTTTTAATTTCTCCCAAGATACTTTTGGGGCCACACATACCTTCTCATTCTGTCTACATTATTTCTGTCAAACAGCTGGTGTTGGAATCCTCACTGTGTAGAACACTCAGCTCTTCAGGCTCAGCTTCCTCCCCACCCCTGCACCTTCCCCCAATCCCCCTTTCCCTGTTTCCCTTCTGCTCTTCCTCCTGTCACACAGTTGGGGACTCAGATTGGCCAGGTCCTACTCTGCGGCTCTCTGCTGCCATCTCCTGGTCACTACCACTCACTGACTTGGCAATTAACCCCTGAGCCCCATTGGCTGCAAGAGCATTGTGGGAGTGAGTGTGGCTGTAGGAAAGGAGAGAAAAGAAACTTTAGTCTGAAGCTAAGGATCTAGGTGCAAGTCAAGTTCTGGCTATGCTATAAGAACTATATGATCTCTCATGACTCTCAGAGACTCAAATTCCTCTTGTGTAAAATAGGGATCATTTTATTATCTTCTGCATTATTGTGGGAATGAAAACAAGCTAATTAATAGTGTTTATTAGGGTATGCTTAGACTTGTACTTGCCATTTCCTGAGATGGCGAATTCAGGGCCTCTCTGACTTCTCAAGCCTCCTCCACTGAAGTAACACTTTATTGACAGGATGTGGATGACCAGAACAGCATGGACTATCCCCAGCTCTATGAACCTGGACAGCTCAATCTGCTGTTTAACAAGCGTAAATTTTTTATCTGCATGGCACATGGCATCTACACCTCATTGGCCCTTTTCTTCATACCCTATGGAGCCTTTTACAATGTGGCCGGAGATGACGGGCAGCACGTTGCTGACTACCAGTCTTTTGCAGTTACAATGGCTACATCGTTGGTCATTGTGGTCAGTGTGCAGGTAACCCTGTTGCTGAAAATAACTTGATGGCTTTACAACTTTTAAAATCCATTTTCATTATTGACTCGTTTTGTCTACTTGTTGGGGGGGAAAAATAATTCTAAAGGAATCCCAGAGTTTCTTTTTAACTACGCATCTTGAGATGAAAACAGAAAGCTGTAACATAAATAACCAGATGTGGGAGATTAGCATTAGGTGTCTATAATCTCTGTGTTAGTAAAGACCTCACAATTAATCACTTCTTAGGGCTGAGCATTGTATGTATGCATACATGATTATACTACTGCTTTCTTCTTGTGTTTGAAAAAGGAAAGTTTTCCAACAATAACAGAGAGAAACTTTCCCATGATTTCTATAAGGCTTAATAACTTCCAGGTTTTAAAGTGAAATTTAAAATTTATTTGGCAATACATATCTATGAAATTATTTGAGAGGTTCAGTGTTATATTTTGGCATATCTGAACCTAAACTCAGAGAAGCTCTTCTGGTAGGGATGATTTTTAATAATCCATTAACTTTCACTGGGCATCTTGAGTTTGTCTATTTCCTTTTTTTTTTTTTTTTTTTTTTTTTTTCAACGTTTTTTATTTATTTTTGGGACAGAGAGAGAGACAGAGCATGAACGGGGGAGGGGCAGAGAGAGAGGGAGACACAGAATCGGAAACAGGCTCCAGGCTCCGAGCCATCAGCCCAGAGCCTGACGCGGGGCTCGAACTCACGGACCGCGAGATCGTGACCTGGCTGAAGTCGGACGCTTAACCGACTGCGCCACCCAGGCGCCCCTGTCTATTTCCTTTTTAATGCAAATGGTGGACAATACCATTCACTATTGAGTTAGAGTTCACAGAAGTTCTCCTATTCATTAAAATCTGTACCTCTGGGTGGATACAGCAAGCAATGTGACCTGTTGTATTTTTTGTTTGTTTTCTTTTTTTAAGGAGCAAATATCAGTCAAGGACTTGGTTTTTAGAGTTTAAATTGCCTTTGGGCAGTCCTTAGTCTATCCTATAAACAATCTTTTTTTTTTTTTTTTTTTTACAAATCTTAGCTGCTCATTTTCAACAAAGAAACTCATTAAACCCCAGACTTTCTCTTCACAACTTAAAAATAAACATTTATTATGTTAAATGAACCAAATGCAAACATATTGCTTTTAAAGGATGTCTCTGCCATTCCTTGGTCCAAGTGACTATCATGAAATCTATACCAAAGCGATCTAACACTTGACATCTTGAGAGTTCAAAATTCAGAGACAGGTAGTATCCAAAAGCAGAACCAGATTTCTCCACTCAAAAGGAGTTCTGTTTGTCTCACAACTAAATAAAGCATGCTGTTGCTTTGCAAATCTTCCGTGTCTAGGTCAGTTCTGTGGTAGAGAGGGAAATAATGGAGTGATTTGGAAGCATCTGACATAGTTAAGACATTCATCATGACAGTCCATTACTGGGGCAAGTGTATATCACCTCACAAGGAGCTGTTGCTCCGTTGTTTCTTATAGCTCTTGCTACCGTACTGGACACTCCAACCTGTTTTGTTGCATTTTGATCACCGAGCAGGCTATGTGTATACTTTTATGTTTCCAGCCTAGAGACTTAGGTGATCTACTCCTTGCCATGAGGGCACATTTCCAGTTCTCTGGATTCTCTTTCTGATGGGGAGGACAGTTGTGGAACATCTTTTTAGTGGTAACAGCTTATTCACCAGGTCAGGCTTGTTACTTGGTGCTCCAAAAGATGATTTTAAAGGTAGTAACTGAGATAAAAGGCCAGTATCTAAAGTAAAAAGCAAATGAGAAATATTCTTCAAACCGTCATTAACATTATCTGCTATGTAAGTAAGGATAAAAAAAATTACCTGGAAAATTCACTGTAGATATGATAGGCATTGCATGTTTAGTGAAATTGTTTTTCATAATGAATTCTACAATTTTTGGTTAATGTTATCTTTTTAATTAAATAAAGCCTTTTGATAGTTGTACATATCTTTTTCTTTTTCCTTTTGCCCCTCCATAGTTTATTTTCTTATATGCTATTATAGCAATGTGTTTTTATATTAACTTTAGATTTAGAAGCTCTTTTCCCTGTAAAATTCATAGTTTTTGTTGGGTATCACAGTTACCTTTCTCCTTTTTCACAAATTTGGAGGCCACGGAAACAATTATATTTTAAAAACTTTTTATTCACAAAAAAGAATTTTATGTTCCATCTTTTGGAGTTCTAAAAATAAATTATTCAAAATTACTTACCTTTGATATCAGGGCTTTATAAAAATGATACCCTTGCTTCCTCAGAGGGGCTTCTTCCTTAGGACTCAAAATAACCACTGGTCCCTCATTTAAGATGTTATGGGTGGGGCTATCCAGGTCTTTTTGATTCAGGCCTATGGGCCAATTGTCTCTCCAAGATTCATTTTCTGCCTTCTGGCTCCTCAAGGGTAACCATGGTCTAACCCACCTAGCCTTTAATGTTAACATTGCCATCTTATATAACCATTGAGCAATTGTTAAAACTATGAAATTAGCATTGGTACTACTAACTGAACTACAGACTTGATTCAGATTTCTTCAGTTTTTCCATTAACAACCTTTTTCTGTTTCAGTATCCTACACTGCATTTAGTTGTAATGTCTCCTTAGTCTCCTATAACCTCTGACTTTATACAGTCTTTCTTCGTCTTTCATGGCCTTGATACTTTTTTTTTTAAGGTTTAATTATTTTTGAGAGAGAGAGACAGAGCTTGAGGGGGGGGACAGGGGGGCAGATAGAGAGAGAGAGGGAGACACAGGATCCAAAGCAGGCTCCAGGCTTTGAGCTGTCGGCACAGAGCCTGACTTGGGGCTTGAACTCACTAACCGTGGGATCATGACCTGAGCTGAAGTCAGACATTTAACTGACTGAGCCACCCAGGTGTCCCTCATGGCCTTGATACTTCTGGATACTAGTGATCAGGTATTTTGTAGAATTTTTCTGGATTTGTCCGATCCTTTCTTCGGGATAGATGGAGATTGTGGATTTGGGGTAAGATTCACAAAGAGGTGCTGTGCCCTTCTTGTCATATCCTATCAGGGAGCATGTGATATCAGCATGACTTATTACCGGTGATGGTGACCTCATTTACTTATATGGATGATGTTCTTCAGGTTTCTCCATTCTAAACTATGTTTCCCTTTTCATACTCTGTTCATTAGAAGTGAGTCACTAAATCTAGCCCAATATATTCAAGTGGAGGAGAATTAAGCTCCATTTCTTAGCAGAGTTTCAAATAATTGGTGGTCATATGTCAAAACCATAACAGTATAATTTAAGGCAAAATTGATACAAAAAACTGGGGCCCATGATTTGCCCAGGATACACAGTGACTGCATTGCAGGTTTAGGACTAGGACCCACTAGACTTATTTCCTGAATCAAATATTTATTTATTTTACTTTCAATAAAGGCATTTGTGAATGTACCATGAAAAACATGGGGCAAGCATTTCCTACAACACAATTATTACTGGGCTTATAGGGTAGTTAGGCACATTTGGGAAACACACCCAGAGTTGTACTTCTAAAGATGAGGTGCTGGATTTCACCACTTGGTGGCTGTGCCTCTTCGCCACGTACAAGTTGAAGTCCTCTAGATCTTACCGCATACTCCTATCCCATAGGTTTCTCCTGTACCTGATTTCTCCCTGCCCTCACCCATACCCCCTGCTGAGTGCTGGAAGGTCCTGAAACAGCCAGGAGACTGAGGACAGACAAGAGAAGAACGTAGGAGATATCCAGGCTGGAGGTGGAGGTTTGGAAGCAGAGTAGGTATGAGTGAGAATGGATACCAGTTTCCAATTTCTGGCATGCTTTGTTTACTGCTGTAGTGCCAGACAAAAATAAGTATTTGTGGAATGGATATAAGGGCAGAAAGATAAGAAGAGAAAGAAAGAATAAAGTTGAGTAAAGGAAGTGAGAATAATTTGGTTGAAGTATCCAACTGTCCCTCCTGTCTTAGTTACATACATGCCCTTCTTACCCCAGATGGCCAAAGCAGGCCTGTCCTTGGTGGAAGCCTTCCAAAACCCGTGTCATCATCACACAGTGATAGGAGTGATATCATGCGTTGTACTTAATCCTCTCAGTGCCACTATGCAGGAGGTATTATTTATTGTCCCCTTTTACAGATGGAGCTCAGAGAAGTTAAGCAACTTGCCTGAAGTCACAAAGTGAGTCCTAGATCCAGGATTGGAAACCAGACCTCTCTGACTCCAGTGTTGTCTGGAGCAAAGTCTTTTATTCTACAGTAAGACTGGTTAAAATGCAAATTTTAATTTTCAGGAAGTATAAGAACAAAGATTAGAGTGAGTATAAGGACGATGTCAAATACTTTGTTGTCTATATAGGAGGAGGGGAAGAAGGAGGGAAGGAAGGAAGAGAAAGAAAATAAAATAAAAGAAAGGCAAGCAAGCAGTCCTAAAGCTAGAAGCATTGGCATTTGGTGAAAAGATAATATCTGGAAGAACAGAGAGGAGAGGCTAGAGTTACTGAAAGCAAACTTGGTCCACCTGCCTGTGTCAGGGCTTCTGATTTTCAGAGTAACAACTCCCATTAATTGAGCATTTATTATGCAAATGATTTATTTCTCAGATAATCCCATTATCTCATCTAATCCTCTTTTCAGGTCTCTGAAATGGATATAATTACTATAGGTAAGAAAATAGACTTGCTGGTGTGCCTGGGTGTCTCAGTTGGTTAAGTGTCTGACTTAATTTCGGTTCAGGTCATGATCTTGCAGTTCATGAGTTTGAGCCCCGCATCAGGCTCTGCACCGACAATGTGGAACCTGCTTGGGATTCTCTCTCTCTCTCTCTCTCTCTCTCTCTCTCTCTCTCTCTCCCCCTTTGCCCCTCCCCTGCTCACTCTCTCTCAAAAATAAACTTTTTAAAAAGTTATATATAAAAAAATATATAGACTTGCCACAGTTCAAGTCACACGGAGAGTGGCAGGCCAAGATTTGAACACAGATCTTCTGATCTCAGGGCCCAGCTCCAAATCCAAGTGGACCTCCCTTCTTTATAGGGATAAGTGGAAGCTGTGGGCCTCCCCAAAGGCATAGTAGCTACAGGGAACTCACTGTCCACCCTATCCTCCATGAGGAGATACCTAGGACACCAGTATCACCCTTGAATAAAGTGGGAGAGAAACTCAATAGATGATAAACACACAGATCCTCTTTCAACATCAAAATTTCAACTTGAGGAATGGGTAGATTCTCAATTACTGTCATTTTAGTCTTCCACTCATTTTTTTTTTTAATTCAAGTTAATTAACATACAGTATAGTCTTGACTTCAGGAATAGATCCCAGTGATCTTACATATGACACCCAGTGCTCCTCCCAAAAAGTGCCCTCCTTAATGCCCCTCACTCATGCAATACACTCACTTTTATTTCTCAGAAGCCTTGAAAATGCCTGTTTTACCATAGAATTCTCAGACCTGGGTGCATAAATGTTTATAACCATGAAACCTCTGCAATTTTGGCTTCAATCAGAAACTGCTGTCTCTGATATATAGAATAATAAGTTTCAGGAGTTTTGTGAATAAGCTCACTTTGACAGCAGCATTAATATCCTTTCCTTGCTGTCTAAGCTTAACTTGTCATTGGCGTAACAACCCTCATGAAATATCCATGGTCTATAATTATAGTTATAAATCTTATGTGTCCTGCTGATGCTATCGGCCAAACTTTAGGAGACACTTTTTTTTTTTTTTTTAAATATCAGGGTTGTTGTGTTTTGTGGGTTTCTTTTTTCTTTTTTTTTTTTTGGTTATTTGAATTATAAAATACTTCTTTTAACATTTGAAACACTATAGAAGTGTTTAAAATAAAATGAATCACCTTCTCCTTCTTCCCCATATTCCCCCGTTGACTACTATTATGATTACCATAGCTTAACTCCTTCCATATTTTTTTCTTTGATTTGGGACACACACATATGTATTCAAGACAAAAGGAGCATAGCTATGCATATTATTCTGTAATATGCTTTTCTTAACAAGACATTCTGAATAGCTTTCCAACCCAACATATTCAGATCTACGTTACTCTTTTTCAGAGCTGCACAGAATTTCACAATATATATATAACATATATAATAATATATATAATTATCTATAATCATTATCAATCCTCTATTGATAGACATTCAGGATGTTTCTTTTGTTGTTGCTGTTATTAAAGCAATGCTACAATGCATATACTAGTATATACATTTTATGTACTGACAGATAAATTCCTAGAAATGAAATTTCTGGAGTCAGAACTCCTAACAACCTAATCAGATGAAGAATGGTCTTTTGTTGTTTGCATTGATAGATCAGAGAGTATGTACATTTTAAATTTCATTAATATTGTTATATTACTTTCCAAAAAGGATCATAGTTGCAGACAACAGACACTTCTTCAGTTTAACTAAAAAAGAGTTATTAAAAGCAGTTAGGTAGCTCCAGACTCTTCAAGAGGGTAAGGGAACCAGGGAGAGCCACAGCTAGGCCTGTCACCTTTGGGAGCAGTACGCAACCATATGACTGCACTATTGTAGTGTAAATTCCATAACTACCTCTTAACAGCTTGGCCCTTATCACACTGGGGACTGGATGCCAGGTCAGCCACAGATTTCCAGAGAACCACCATGCTTATCAAATAGTGAGACAAGTGTATTAAAGTTTTCCCTTGTGGTTATGATTCTTATCAGGTTCTTGTGTTTCAAGGAGATTTAACCTTATATAATTTGAGGCTATATTATTTGCCATATAATGGCTCTTGATTGTTATTTGTTCTTTGTAGCTTTTATCTTTTATGATAAAATGTTCTTATTTAAATTTCATTTTTTATATTAGTTTTACTTCTATTGCTTTTTTTAGTCCTGATATGTAATGTAGGCCCATCCCTTCCTTTTCAACATTTTCTTCTCTCATTCTGTTGTTTTTGTCCTTTGATAAGGGAGTTAAACTACTCATTTTTTATTGTTACTACCCTATATTTTATCTTGCTCCTTTCATGTTATTTTATGATTACTTTTAATACTTTTTTATTTCCACTTTTTCCTTTTCATGCTCAGATGCATTGTGATCTTTAAATATCTTATTTGTCATAAATAATTTATAAGTGTTACTATTTGTATTCCCATCTTACTCGTGAGTTCTCCCTATTTTTGTAGTCGTTTAAGTCTCTATTTCCATACTGAGATACCAAAATTAAATAACTAAATCCTTCACCAAACATTTCACTATCCTGTCTACACCTTCCCTCATCTGCTTCCAAATTAAACAATTTTGGAAATGTATTATTATTTCTCTCTCCCTGCTCCTACTCCCCTCCCCAACTCTTGTGTTTGTTAATATTCTAGAGTTGCAGTTTCACGGTGTTACTAAATTCTCCTTTAACATATGTTTTGACTGTTGTAATTTTTTTTCTTTATAGGGCCAACTATAAATGTACAAAAATCATTGCTCATCACCATTTTTATGCTCTTTGTCTTCCACTCTTTTGAAGTCTTTGTTCTCATTGAATTTTTATTTGCAGCAATTTCCTTGAGTAATTTTTTCAGAAAGCGTACAGAGATGTTATACTTTTGAGCTCAAAGCTTTCTTCTTTGGGGATGCCTGGGTGGCTCAGTCAGTTAAGCGTCCGACTTCGGCTCAGGTAGGTCATGATAATGCGGTTTGTGAGTTCAAGCCCCACATCTGGCTCTATGCTGACAGCTCAGAGCCTGGAGCCTGCTTCAGATTCTGTGTCTCCCTCTCTCTCTGCCCCTTCCCCGCTCACACTCATGTATGTGTCTCTCTCTCAAAAATAAACACTAAAAAATTTAAAAAAAAAACTTTCTTTTTTTGTCCTTACATTTAAATAATATATTGGACGGGTGTGAGATTCTTGAGTCAGAGACTTTTGCTTTAGGAACTTTGTAAATGTTGTTCCACTATACCCAGTTTCAGATATTAGGTCGATTCTCTTTCCTTTGTAAGTAATCTGGTCTCTATCTGCAAGTCTCTGTTCTTGTCTTTTGGCTTCACAAATGCCACTGGAATGTGACTTTTTTCATTAATCTTCCTAGGATTTAGAGTGCCCTCTCAATCTGAAAATCTTGTTTGTTCACAATACCAGAGCAATTTTCTTCTGTCATTTCTTTGATTGTTACTTCTCTCTCTCATACTTTTTTCTCTAAGATGCCATTATTTGTGTATTGGGCCCATAAGTCTCTCATCTATGGATTTTGCCATCCATGTCTCATATCTTTTTGCATATGGTTTCCATTTCTTCAAGTTTTTGCTCTCTGTTGTGAGATATTATTTCCATTTGTTTTTTCCAGAATATTAATTCAGTTCTCATCAGTGACTATTCTTATTTGGTTTCTCTATTGAATTTTTAAATTCAGGAATAATGCTTTTTTTCTTCCAGAATTCATTTTTTTTTCCCCGTGATCTAATTGCATCCCCTTAAGAGTTCTCATTACATTTTTTTTTTATTATTATTATAGTGCTTGTCTGTCTTTTCCATTAGTTCTGCCTGAATAGGAGCCACCTGGTCTTTTTTTTTTTTTTTTCTTTTCAGTTGAGTCCTCTTTAATTGGTTGTGATTTTTCTACTCATACCCACACAGGCCAGGCTGTTAGTATCTCTTGATGGTGATGAATTGACAGCTGGTGGAAGGTACAGTTGAGGATTTTGACCTAATGTGTTGGCAGCCAAATGAACTGGAAAACCATCATCTCTTTGCTAAGGATGAATGGCAAAGCTCTCTGTTCTTAGGCCTCTTACGGAAAGAAAAAGCTCTCCTTTTAAAACTCCTGCAGTTTATATCCAAGGCTGCCAACATCTTTTTAATGGGGCAAGATAAAAAACAGTAACCTTCAAGTGAGGGGAGGAAGTGTGTCTTCCTTTGCAGATGCAGAGAAGGATCTGTTTACTGTGTAAGTAGGGCCCCCTCAGGAAAGTGAGAAATTAGTTGTTTTGCACCAGACTCCGCTAGAAATGCAAACCTTGGACTACTTGGGGCCTCTGAGATGCAAATAATGTTGCCAGAACCTATTTGTTTTTCTCTGAATCCTTGCTTCTGAATTTTATTATGTCAAAAGAGAATTAAAGATTTTCTTTCTTGGGGCACCTGGGTGGCTCAGTTGGTTAAGCAGCCGACTTCGGCTCAGGTCACGATCTCACGGTCGTGAGTTTGAGCCCCGCGTTGGGCTCTGTGCTGACAGCTCAGAGCCTGCAGCCTGTTTCAGATTCTGTGTCTCCCTCTCTCTCTGACCCTCCCCCGTTCATGCTCTGTCTCTGTCTCAAAAATAAATAAATGTTAAAAAAAAATTTTTTTTTAAATAAAAATTTTTCTTTATTATTTAAATAATTTAAGAAAAATGACTATGAAAATGATTAAGAATATTGATACATAACAGATTATACCCATGTAAAATAGTTGTGAAAAAAACTTTTCAGTGTTTATTTATTTTGAGAGAGCACAAGCGGGGACTAGGCAGAAAGAGAGAAAGAGAGGGAGAGAAGGGCAGGGAGGGAGGGAGGGAGAGAGAGAGAGAGAGAGAGAGAGAGAATCCCAAGCAGGCTCCATATTGTCAGCACAGAGGCTGATGTGGGCTGGAACTCACAAACGTGAGATCGTGATCTGAGTCAAAATCAATAGTTGGACACTCAACTAACTGAGCCACGCTGGCACCGCAGTCTTGTGAAAATCTATGTATGGATTATAAAATGTTGCACTTGCTCACTACTGCAAAAAATTTTTTTCCCAACAGAAACGCTTTAAGAGCAATTTGGAAAGTAACTTTGAAATTAGAAATCATTGTTTTCTTATTTCACACTTAAAAGAAGTTTAACATTTTATCTCCTGATTCTGATTCACCCTTGACAGATATAATGGCTTGCAGTTATAAGTTCTGAAGTCAGTTGCCTACCAGAAATGTCAGGTCAGTTCCCAATGTTATGCAGAAAGTAGGAGTGCCTGTGGTTGGCTGGTAGCTAGACAGGTGCAACTGTGTCTTCACAGAGCAGTCCTGGGGAACCATCACTCAGTAAAATGATACTCTTGTAATCCTCAAAGCCCTCCCCTTTGCATTCGACTTCATTTACAGATAGCCTTGGATACCAGTTACTGGACTGTCATTAATCATGTCTTCATCTGGGGGAGCGTTGCCACTTATTTCTCCATTTTATTTACAATGCACAGTAATGGCATCTTTGGCATCTTCCCAAACCAGTTTCCATTCGTTGGTAAGTGAGTCCTACTGTCTATGGGGGCTAGTGTCATGCTGTCATTTATTTTTCTATGTTGGGTGGGATGTTTTCTGTGTTGGGTGGGATGAGGGATGACGAATAATCTTTTCTCTAGGAATGGATTGAGCCAGCCATCTAAAGGTTTTCAGGCTTGAGAAGAGCTCCAAGAGATTAGTTTCTGCTCTCCCTGCCAGATTGAGAAGAGTCACTACAATAGCTGCATATAGGTTTCCAACAGCCTAGATGCAACAGACTGTCCCTTTGCAAACAAGAAGCATAACACATATTTCAAGGTTATCTGAGGGTCTGTAAAAAGGTCATGTATAATACAAAGAAGAGAAAGAAGTGTTAGGCTCTCCCTTTTATCCCACGTGATCACCAATTACACTGCCAAAGTTCACCTGTAGAACTCACTTGCATTTATTTAAGAAAGAAATGAGGTATAATTTAGATCCATCTAAAAAAAAAGCTGCATGTTCGTCTATAAGTGGCACATAGAGTGGGCTCTGTAGTTAGACATCCAGGGTTCAGTTGTCATCTCCACTACTTGAATGCTGGATGACCTTGGGCAGATGCCTTTTCATGCCTTGATGTTTTAAATTCTAAACCAGAGATATTAATAGTTTCTATGTTCATAGGAAACGTGAGGGATACATGAGATACTGCATATAAAATGTTACCATGTGGCCTGGTACATAGTACTTTTTTAGTAAATGCTAACCATAATGATGGTGATGATGATGATTCAAGCAACTGTGTCTTGATTATTAGTTGGGAACATTGCAGAGTGATTTGAGCAGCAGATGGGTAGCCAAAGAACTCCAAAAATACCTTAACACCCTGTTCTATAATACTACAATGGTGTAAGCCACCATTGTATTCCCAGAGGGCCACTGAGCTTTATTCCACAAGGAGGCTATTAATGTACTTTCTCAGAAGTTTTGAAATCTCTAATATGTGTAAGATAAGTTGGTAACAGTGATGTTTCTCAGTTCATCCCAGCAAACTGTGGAAAAGAGAGATGTATAGTGTCAGCCTTCTTGAGCTTTATCAGGCAGGACTGAGATTTTCATCCACCAGTTGAGGAATTCAGTCTAAGGAATCCAGAAAAACAATTCTTGGAAAACTTATTTATGTAGAAGTCAAAATAAGAGCAACTATAGGGCTATGTATTTCCACTGATGCAAAGGCACCTGAAATTATAATTCCAATTAAATGCGCACATACACTTAAGAACCTTCTTTTTCATCTTCTGCCTCACTTTGCATGTCTATGGAAATCTTTAAATTGCACCACTCTTACTCAGCATGAAACATTAATACTTTGTTTACCAAAAGATTACAACCATGTAGAAACATGACGGTTATGAATAAGAATAAGCATGTTACGAAAGACAGACATTTAACTATTTTTAGGTTTTTTTTTCTTTTTTCTTTTTATTCCTTCCTTCCTTTTTTTTTTTTTTTTTTTTCTTTTTTGGTTGCCAAATCTGAAAGTTCAGCGCATTGATGAGAAGACTTCTAGTCCTAAGAGAGCATTTTAGCACGCATAATGAGACCGGAATGCCTCAACTGGAGAAAGTAGTCTGTGTGGGGACCACTCTCTTCAGCTAAACACATGCCATTCCAGGAATTAGTTACTGAGCTCCAATGAGACTTCTCAAAAGTTAGATCAACATTGGGGTTTAAGAAAAAAAAAATTTTTTCCTTAGTAGCCAGCAGCAAGCAGGAGTGTGGTTTTAAAGTGAAGCTTGTTTTTCCAACTGTGCCTGGGGGTACTGAGCTTCAAGGAGCTCAAAGAGTCATATAATTTATTGAGTCAAGTTTGTTTCTGCCTAGGCAACTGTAATCGACTGCTCTTTGGTGGGCAAATTCTATCCTCCAAAGCCAGAAAGTGCAGACATACCAGTCAGTAGCCAAGCCCTCATACCCCAAACACATTCAAATGGGGTTAACACTTTAACTTTGAGAGAGGGGACCTGGCTAATTGGAGGTATTGTGGCAAATCCCTAGAAAACCAACAGGGACAGATGTTTATTTTGGTCATATAAGTAGGGTTGACATGGTTCTGTAGAATTTGCCTGTCTGCTTAACTGACCCTTATTGCTTTCTTTAAACAAACACCCCAGGATATGAGGTGTGAGTATAAAGTAAGGAAACCGGCTTCAGACTTGGTGATGAGTTTCACCACAGTATTGCACTAGCATATTGGATGGCTGCATCAGAAGCCTCCTAGTGAGAGGAATGCTCCTTTCACAAACCCAAGAACATCCCTGATCTCCTTGGAACCTTGAATTGTTCATAACCAAGTAAATGTTAGAGAGATCAGCAAGTCCCTTTGAGGCAGGTTTTCTGAGGTTGCTGCCTGAGTTGTAAAGGTAGTAGCTAAAGCTCTCCTTTTATGGCATAGCCAGTCACCAAGACTATTGAGATTGTATCTGCATCCCAGACATATATTGTATAGTTTTGATATGACAGTTTTATTCAAGAGTCTTTAAGAGCAAATGTGCCTTTTAAAAATAATGGCTGCTTTGTAGTCAAGGGGTCTTGAGGCTGGATGAGAGAATTCTACTTCTTGAGTGAGCTGGACTGAGTCTGGATCAGAGAATACTTGGCTCTGATTGGCTGTCTCCAAGTGATCAGACCATGTAGCAGTTCCCAAGGGTGATGATCCTACCACTCTTGCCTTACCATCACCTCTGAGCATACTATATACTGGAGAAGACACCTAGTGGTCCTCCCTAGTAGTCCAAACCTCACCATTTCAAAAAAGGCCTTATGGCAATAGACAAAGAGACTATTAATTCAATAATTCAGTCCTATTTATAACCACAGTGTATATTTTTGTCCTTAATAATAGGAAATGCACGACATTCTTTGGCCCAGAAGTGCATCTGGCTTGTTATTCTCTTAACGACAGTGGCTTCTGTTATGCCTGTGGTGGCATTCAGATTTTTGAAAGTGGATTTATGCCCAGCCCTGAGTGACCAGGTATGTTGCAGCGCTGATGAGCATTTGAAGGGCTCGTTCTTGGCTCTTGGAATCATGTCCTTCTCTGCCTGATTGGAAACCTAGGAAAGGGATAATGAACATCTCGCCAGAAATACCCATAGGTATATGGCATCACATCACAGTAGATGGAACTGCCTACATCTGAATGGACCAGCTTTGTGAATGCCAATGAAGATAAATGTCTAGACTAAATATGAGTGCAAAACTGTTCTAAGGCAAAGGCAAACTATAGGGAAAGTTATTGACAATGGGGGCAAGTAAAGGATGCAGTAAAAGAGAAACAAGTAATGTATCAGGTGAAGGAGTTCTAAATTTTTGTAGAAATGTGGTAGTAGATTCAGAAACATGGGGGAGATGTTACCTTTTGAACAGATTAAGAAAGGGAACAGCAACATGATGACTGGATTGGAAAATACAAAGTTGAAAATAGAACAGATTATGGAAATTCTTAAACTAAGGGATTAACAGTATATATTTCAGTGTTTTATGAGAAGAATAGTATAAGCAAGACTATGTCAAGTTAGATCAGGAACCAGATAAAAAACAGAAAAGGAGAAATAAGGGGGAGACACACTTTTGTAGTTGCATCGTGAGGAGGGGGCAAACACTTATGGAGTGAGTGACCAGGCCAATGATGCTGAGAGGAACTGAGGCAAGGATATCCTCCACATTCTGGGGCCAAAGCATGAGAAGATTCTCTCTGAAATGATTCACATATTCCCCTGTTAGGTCTGTCCTTTCCCTTTGGCTCCATGAGCTCATTCTGATATAAACCCAGAAAATGACAGATGAGCTGAAAGAAGGAAGATGATGTTCATTTCTTCCAGTATGTAGTCAGGTCATGATTTTATGCTTTTAATGGTTTTCTCCTGACATGAAAGTCAGACTCCAAGAGATCAGTTGAATCAGAGAACAATGCAGCTTACACCAAACCTTGGATCTTTTTCTCCTCAGCTTTACAGGGAAATCAAAGAAATGTTGGAAACCTACCCAAATGATGTTGAGCTCTTCTAAAGGCTGCAAAACAAACAAATAAACAAACAAAAAAACTAAAAGAAATCAAAACCCTGAAAATCTCATGATATACTGACCTACCACAAGAGTTGGAAATTTCTGACTCTCATTTTCTAAATTTTCTCTTAGTCCAGTTACTAATGACTATTGGATCTTGAGAATCTTTAAGAGAAAGGGGGAAAGGCCTGTGTTTGGAGACTGGGATTATAGATCAGTATTCTGACTGTGTTTGGATACTGCATGTTAGAAAATCCTTCTGTATAAAAGTATGTTCCTATTCATTTAAGATGGACCTGTAAGATGGAGACAGTAATGAAATTTGTCTTAATACTTCTTGCTTACTTAATAGTCTCTTGGTAGGAGTAAAACTTGACCAGTGCCCACTACAGTCTTTGGGGTGGAAAATTTCTTGGTTTTGTGGTGAAACACTTCTTTTTGCAATGAAGGTATTTTGTTATGGTTGATGTTTCTCATGAAAGGGCTTTCTCTTCATAAAGTGGCCCAGGGCCTAGAGTCTGTCATTTGGATGCATCATCTCACTCTGGGTCTCCTTCTTCTCTAGATCCGTCGGAGGCAAAAAGCTCAAAAGAAGGCAAAGCCCTCACGTAGCCGAAGGCCTCAGACTCGCAGGTCAAGCTCAAGAAGATCTGGATATGCTTTTGCTCACCAAGAGGGCTATGGAGAGCTTATCACATCTGGAAAAAATATGCGAGCTAAAAATCCACCCCCAACACCAGGGCTGGAAAAGACACTGTATAATAGCACTAGCTGGATTGAAAATTTATGTAAGAAAACCACAGACACAGTGAGCAGCTTTAGCCTGGATAAAACAGTGAAACTGTGAGTCAAGATGAATTTAAACCACATAGCTACTTTTCACTTCAGCCGAAGCTGAAATTCAGCTGGCTCCAGAGTTTGTGATCAGGGGCTGAGATGGGCAGATTGCCTCAGTTCAAATCTCTGGCAAACAACTGCCAGGGCCCACCAAATACGGGTGCACTCTCTGGGAAACCAGGCCAGATGGTCACTGTCTAATTTGTGATTTGCTGGGCAAAGGCCTCACAATACAAACAGAGGTTTTTCTTACCAACCTAGATTGAACTTTAGAATCTTATTAATGGAGAAAAATTTGTAACTCTGCATATACATTGAATGGATCTTCAAGTGGATAAAACGAGTGCAATCAAAAGGTATACATCTCAGCTGTGAAAAGCATGCTTGTTGACAGATAAGCATGTATATGTGAGATCAGCCTTTCCCAAAATACATTTTTAAGATGTACAATGTGTACTATGGTGCTTTCAGATTAACAGCTGTTTGTGACTCTCAAGTCTGGATATCTACATACCATGTGTGTTCAGCCAGGACAAACACATCACCTTCATGCCTGTAGAATAGAAAAACATGTTGATATTCCTCCTTTTGTTTTTTTTGTTTGTTTGTTTTTTTGTTTGTTTGGGTGTTTTTACTGGTCTGAAGACAGAGTAGATTGGAGCATCTTTATAGTGGGATAAAAACTGCGAATTTGGTCAAATGTATTCACAAACCCTCAGGGACATGTTCATGAAATGTCCAAGAGGGGCTCTCTAGTAAGTATTCCGGACACTTTTCTATGACTTTTATACCATCCTCAGAAGTAACTTGCCCTGCATCATCCGGTGCCATTAATGAAACCAGCATAGCATTGGAATTTCACACTTTAATGAGAATATTCCAAATAGTATATAGGCAAATACTTTCAACACTTCCAATTTTAAAAAGTTCAGATTTGAAACCAAACAAATTAATAAACAGTATCTTCAATTACTATTTAAGTACTCAGGTTTAGGTCATTCAGAGTTAGTCACTTTCGATATTCAGCTCTTGTGTTTATAATTGAAGTGTATATGTAAAGTTCGTTTTACATATATGGAGATGTTCCAGTCCAGATTTTGAATCCATATGTGAGTTACCACTGTAGTTCCTGTAAAAGAATTCAGGCATATTTGTGTTCAGACTCCAGCTTTATTACTTCTTACCTCTATAACCTTGGGCAGGAAATGTGCCTCCTCTGAGACTCACTTTCTTCCTCTGTAAATGAGGATATACTACCTACCTCATGTGGTTGTTTGGGGATTATCAAAGCACAAATTCTTAAATCATTGAAAACATAATTTTCATATGAATAGACTTCCACTTAACTCATCATCAGAATAGCAGCAATTTGAAGAGAATGTGAAATTGGAATTTAACTAGTCAGTAGGAAAAGCCTTGGAATGAGATTGCAAAATAAGATATAAAACTGGTTAGTGTGTTACAGAGAAATAGAACTATCGCCCTGGAGGTAAATTTCTCTGTCAGAAAGTACAAATAAAACATCATCATGCTTTACCAATTTTCTACAAGTCCATCTCCAACTTTATCAGGTCCCTAATCTGGTCTCTGTTGAATTATTATTCAAAGTTGTCTTTCCCAAGAGAGTCAGATGGCCCTTGGCTGGGTTTGATGGATAATGGGTTAGCACACGAGATGACACAATCTTCCCCGCCCCCCCCCCCCCCCACCTTTTTGTTGTTGTTGTTCATAGTTTCCTAGTCCAGGATAATTTTTCCTGAATAGGATAAAATAAGATAATGTGTAAAAGACCCTAATCCAGTGTTTTGATCATAGTAAATACTCATAGATATTCCTTTTTCCCGACATGCCTGCATGGACTTACCCAGATACTAGTTTTTGATGTCAAACTTGTGATTAGTTTCATTGTTTGCTCACTTTTTGTAACATTTTTGAAAGATTTGAAAACCTCCAGTAAATGGTTTGGCGCTATTGGTGTTTGATGTTGTGTGTCTTCTTTATTGTGAACTCACCAGGGAGAGTTTTTGTCACATTGGTTAACTGAGTTTTTTCTCCTCCTGAGTTTCCCTCTCCTTTACATGGCTGGGGAAAATGTATACCATTCTTAGGATCAGAGTCAAGAATCAAATGAACTGATGGGACCTAAGTGTAAGGAGTGGGAAAGATTAGGAATCATCCAAGTTTGCAAATTCAGTTCAAATTAAATAAGGCTGTTTTAAAACAGATAATGTGGATGATTGTGAGAGAAACACATTATCAACTCCCTTTGGCCCCACAAGATCCAAAAAAGCTGCCACACCCATTGCGAGGTCATGCAATTCCTAGTGCCAGGGATTATTTTGAACCTGAAGATAAAGAGCCTGAGGAGTGGGTGATGATGGTGGTGCTCTGGGGAATAATGAAATTTTAATTTTACATAAATGTTATCAGATTACTTGGGGGGGGGCACCCTTTTTTCTAGATTCAGGACTGAAATTGGTAAGTTGTGTTTTAAATTCTCAATCGTAAATTTTGAGCTGTTTTAGGCCATTGCAAATTGTACTCCCTTGACTTAGATCTGCTATCTTTGTCTCTCTCCTATGCCTACAGGTATACATACCTATGAAGGAAAGAGAGAGGGTTGAAGAAAACAATAGCCATAGAGCAAGAAAGGAAAAAGGGAATGAAGGGAAGAAGGGAGAAAGGGAGAAAAGAGTTTCCAGGTGATAGGACTTTCAGAAAAATAAATTTAATTCCTCAAGGAAAAAATCGATTGTAATTGAGAAGTAAATACTAAAACCTCCTTCATAGTTGGTTTGAGACCAAGAAAATTTTGTTTGCAAGGGGGCCAGGAACTCTGGTTTCTCCTCACAGTAAGGCTGCTGCTTTCTTTGAGGGTATGCCACCTGACTTGCCCAGGCCTTAGTATCTCAGTCCATCAATGGAGAAACTGGGCAGTCTGGTCACAAAGACCCTTTCTCATCCACCCATTCTGTGAACTGTTCTTGCCAATATTGCCCACAGTGTATTTGTAGTTGTTTTTGATTGGACAGAGAGAAAGAGATTGAAAGAGAGAGGGAGAGATAGATTAAGCTGGATGCTCTCTTGAGTGCAAAGCTTGGGTCCTGTACTGGTTTGTGTTTCTCTAGAACAACCCCTGGTGCCCTGCTGTCTCAAGGCTTCTCTCATGTTACCACAGAGGTGCTAAATCCTATAGTCATGCTTCACCTAGGTCAGTTGAACACTTGCAGTTTCTTGCTAATAATTCACTGAGATCTTATACCCACACTCTCTCTCCCCCTCTGCCACTTTAAATATCAATGGTATACAGATACAAGGTACAATACTCAGCCCAGTAAGAAGAGGGCCATTTTTAAGTCACCTCTACCTGGTCTCTGGGCTTAGAGGGAATTCTTTGGGCCTTTGCTTCCTTAGGATTCAAGGCAAAACAACAGAGCTTGAGTAATTTCCTTCATAGTTATATAGAACTTTTCAGTTATGCATCATCTGAAACTTTTCACTTTATGTAGCAAGTCGCCGTATTTAAACAAATTGGATTCTTTGAGCCTTTACAACCCTGTGAGGTGGTCAAGAGGTTTATGGTTCTTTGGGGTTTGTTTTGTTTTTTTAGCCCTATTAT
Source organism: Panthera onca (assembly GCF_046562875.1). Taxonomy (NCBI): domain Eukaryota; kingdom Metazoa; phylum Chordata; class Mammalia; order Carnivora; family Felidae; genus Panthera; species Panthera onca. The sequence continues at coordinate 53,985,021 of NC_138344.1, forward strand.
TTTAATTGCAGAATAGTTAACAGTGTTATATTAGTTTAAGGTGTACAATATAGTGATTCAACAATTCTATATATAATTCATTGCTCCTAATAAGTGTACTCTTATCCCCTTTACCTATTTCACCCATCCCCCTCCCCTCTCCCTTCTGTTAACCATCAGATTGTTCTCTATAGTTAAGAATCTATTTCTTCATTTGTCTCTGTTTTTTCCCCTTGGCTACCTGTTTTGTTTCTTAATTCCAAATACAAGTGTAATTATGGTATTTGTCTTTCTCTGACTTATTTTACTTAGCATTTTATTCTCTAGCTCCATCCGTGTTGTTGCAAATGACAAGATTTCATTCTTTTTATGGCTGAGTAATATTCCAGTGTGTGTGTGTGTGTGTGTGTGCACGCGCATGTGCACGCAAACATACCACACATCTTTATCCATTCATGTAATAATGGACACTCGGGCTGCTTCTTTAATTTGGCTATTGTAAATAATGCTGGTATAAACACAGGGGTGCATGTATCCCTTTCATTTAGTGTTTTTATATTTTTCAGGTAAATACCCAATAGTGCAATTATTGGGTTGTAGGGTAGTTCTATTTTTAACTTTTTGAAGAAGCTCCATACTGTTTTCCACAGTGGCTGCACCAGTTCGCCTTCCGGCAAACATTGAATAAGGGTTCCTTTTTCTCCACATCCTTGCCAACACTTCTTGTTTCTTGTATTTTTGATTTTAGCCACTCTGACAGGTGTGAGGAAATATCTCATTGTAGTTTTGATTTGCATTTCCCTGATGGTGAGTGATGCTGAGCATCTTTTCATGTTTCTGTTAGCCATCTGTAAGCTATCTGTATATCTTCTTTGGAGAAATACCTGTTTGTGTCTTCTGCCCATTTTTTAATTGGATTATTTGTTTTTTGGGTGTTGAGTTGTATAAGCTCCTTATATATTTTGGATACTAACCTTTTATCCCATATGCCATTTGCAGATACCTTCTCCCATTCAGTAGGCTGTCTTTTAGTTTTGTTGGTTGTTTCCTTCATTGTTCAGAAGTTTTTCATTTTGATGTAGTTCCAATAATTTATTTTTTGCTTTTGTTTCTCTTGCTTCAGTTGATCTATCTAAAAAATATATTGCTGCAGGTAATGTCTGAGAAATTGTTGCCTGTGATCCTTCTAGAATTTCTATGGTTTCAGGGCTCACATTTAGGCCCTTGATCCATTTTGAGTTTTTGTGTATGGTGTGAGAAAGTGGTCCAATCTCATTTTTTGCATGTAGCTGTCCCATTTTCTCAACACTGTTGAAGAGACTATAGTTCCCCCATTGCATAACCTTGCCTCCTTTGTCAGTTAATTGACCATATAATCATGGGTTTATTTCTGGGCTATCTATTCTGCTCCGACTAATGTGTCTATTTTTGTTTCAGGACCATACTGTTTTGATTACTATAGCTTTGTATTATATTTTGAAATCTGGGATTGTGATATCTCCCATTTTGTTTTTCTTTATCAAGATTGCTTTGCCTACTCAGTGCCTTTTGTAGTTCCATACAAATTTTAAGGGATTACATAGGGATTATATAAAATCTGTAGATGGCTTTGCATCATATGGACATTTTAACAATATTCTTTCAATCCATGAGCATGTAATGTCTTTCCATTTCTTTGGGTTTTCTTCAAATTCTTTCATCAGTGTTTTATACTTTTCAGAGTACAGGTATTTCACCTCTTTGGTTGATTCCTAGGTATTTTATTATTGTTGGTACAATTATAAATGGGACTGTTTCTTAATTTCTCTTTCTGTTGCTTCATTTTTAGTACGTACCAGTACAACAGATTTCTGTACATTGATTTTGTATCCTCTGAGCCTACTGAATTCATTTATCAGTTCTAATAGTTTTTTGGTGGAATCTTTAGGGTTTTCTGTATATAGTATCATGTTATCTGCAAATAGTGAAAGTTTTACTTCCTTCTTACCAGTATGGATGCCTTTTATTTCTTTTTGTTGTCAGACTGCTGCAGATAGGACTTGAAATACTATGTTGAATAAATGTGGTGAGAGTGGACATCCTTGTTCCTGACCCTAAGGGAAAAGCTCTCAGTTTTTCATGATTGAGTATGCTGTTAGCTGTGAATTTTTCATTGATGGCCTTTATTATGTTGAGGTATGTTCTCTCTAAATCTATTTTGTAGAGCATGCATGTTGTACTTTGTCAAATGCTTTTTCTGTTATCTATTAAAATGATTATGTGGTGTTTATCTTTTCTCTTATTGAAGAAATGCATCACACTGATTGATTTGTGAATACTGAACCACACTTGCATCCCAGGAATAAATCCCACTTGATCATGGTGAATTATTTTTATAATGTATTGTTGGATTTGGTTTGCTCATATTTTGTTGAGGATTTTTGCATCTATGTTCATCAGAAATACTGTTCTGTTGGGGCGCCTGGGTGGCTCTGTCGGTTAAACGTCTGACTTAGGCTCAGGTCATGATCTCACGGTCTGTGAGTTCGAGCCCCACGTCGGGCTCTGTGCTGACAGCTCAGAGCCTGGAGCCTGTTTCAGATTCTGTGTCTCCCTCTCTCTCTGCCCCTCCCCTGTTCACGCTCTGTCTCTCTCTGTCTCAAAAATAAATAAACGTTAAAAAAAAAATTTAGAAATACTGTTCTGTAGTTCCCTTTTTTTTTTTTTTTCTAGTGTCCTTATCTGGTTTTGGTATAAGGGTCATGCTGGTCTCATAGAATAAATTTGGGAGCTTGCTTTATTATCCCACTTTTTGGAATAGTTTGAGAACAGGTATTAATGCTTCTTTAAATGTTTGGTAGAATTCACTTGTGAAGCTGTCTGGTCCTGTCTTTTGTTTTTTGGGAGTTTTTTGGTTACTGATTTAATTTCATTGCTGGTAATTGGTCTGTTCAATTTTTCTATTTCTTCCTGATTCAGGTTTGGGAGGTTATATGTTTCTAGGAATTATCCATTTCTTGTAGGCTGCTTAATTTGTTGGCATATAATTTTTCATAATATTCTCTGATGATCCTTACTATTTCTGTGGTGTCAGTTGTTATTTCTCCTCTTTCACTTCCAATTTTGTTTATTTAAGTTCTGCCCCCTCCCGCTCATTCTCTGAGTCTGGTGAAAGGTTTATCGATTCTGGCAGTCTTTACAAAGAACCACCTCCTGATTTCACTGATCTATTGTTTTGTTGTTTTAGTTTCTATTTCATGTATTTCTGCTCTAATGTTTATTATTTCCTTCCTTCTTCTAGTTTTGGGTTTTGTTTGTTCTTTTACTAGCTCCCTTAGGTATAAGGTTAGGTTGGTTGAGGTTTTTCTTGCTTCTTGAAGTAGGCCTATATTGCTGCTATCCCAAAGATTTTGGACCATTGTGTTTTCATGTTCATCTTTCTCCATGTGTTTTTTTATTTCCACTTTCATTTCTTGATTGGCCTGTTCATTGTTTAATAGCATGTTATTTAGCCTCTATCTATTTATATTTTTCCAGACTTCTTATCGTGGTTGATTTCTAGTTTCATAGTGTGCAGTCAGAAAAGATGTATGGCATGACTTTTTTTTTTTTTTTTTTTTTTTTTTTTTTTTTTTTTTTTAGTTTGCTGACACTTGTTTTGTGGCCTAATATGTGATCTACTTTGGAGAATGTTCCATGTGTACTTGAGAAGATTGTGTATTCTGCTGTTTTAGGATGGCATGTTTTGAATATGTCATTCAAAGCCACTGTTTCCTTGTTGATTTTGTTTGGATGATCTATCCTCCTAAGTGGAGAGTTAAAGTTCCCTAATATTATGATATTACTATTGATTACTTCCTTTATGTTTGTTATTAGCTGCTTTGTGTATTTGGGTGCTTTCATATTAGGTGCATAGATATTTACACTTTTTAATTTTTGTTGGATTGTTCCCTTTATGATTATATAGTGTCCTTTGTCTCTTCTCACAGTCTTTGTTTTTTAAAGTCTATTTTGTCTGATATAAGCATTTTATACTGGCTTTCTTTTCACTTCCATTCTGCATGTGTCTAGGTCTGAAATGAGTCTCTTGTAGGCAGCATATAGGTAGATCTTTATTTTAATCCATCACCCCATGTCTTTTGATTGGAGCACTTAGTCCCTTTACGTTCAAAGTACATATTGATAGGTATGTACTTATTGCCATTTTTTTTACTCGTTTTATGGGTTTTTTTTGTAGTTCTTCATTTCTTTCTTACTGTCTTCTCTCACACTGGTTGGTTTTCTTTAGTGATATAACTGGATTTCTATTTTTTGTGTATTACTGGTTTTTGATTTGTGGTTACCATTTGGTTTATATATGGCATCTTATACTTTACCAGTTGATATTAGGTTGATAATTGCTGAAGTTTCAATTCATTATTTACTTCTCCACCCCACCCCCACATTTTAGGTATATGATGTCATATTTTACATCCATTTAATTTATAAATCGCTTGACTCAATTTTGTAGATATAATTAAATTTACTGCTTTTGTGTTGCTTTCTTACTCCTATTTATGATTTTTCTTTTCCACTCAGTGTCCCCTTTAATATTTTTTATATGTCTGGTTTAGTGGTGATGAATTCCTTTAATCTGTTTGTGTGGAGAAACTCCTTCTCTCTCCCTCCATTCTCTATGATAGCCTTACTGGATAAAGTATTCTTGGTTGTAGGTGTTTTTCTTTCAGCATTTTGAGCAGATCATTATACTCCCTTCTAGCCTTCAAAGTTTCTCCTGAAAAATTAGCAGAAAGCCTTATGAAGTTTCCCTTGTTTGTAATCATTTTCATTTGCTGGTTTTAAAATTCTTTTTGCCATTTTAATTATTATGTGGCTTGTCTAGACATCCCGGGATTGATGTTGGCAGTTGTCTGTCCCTCCTGGATCCGTATTTCTATTTTCTTCCTCAGACTCAGAAATTTTCAACAGTTCTTTCTTCAAATGAATTTTCTTTCTTTTTTCTCTCTTCTCCTAGGATCCCTATACTGTGAATGTTACTATGCTTGATAGTGTTGTGAGTTACCAAAGTCTATTTTATATTATTATTTTTCCCCTCTCTTATTCCGCTTGATTGCTTTTAATTACTCTGTCCTCCAGGTTGTGATCTGTCCTGCTTCCTGCAGTCTACTGTTCATTCCATCTAGTACATTTTTCATTCCATTTATTGAGTTCTGATTGGTTCTTTTTATATTTTCTCTTAGTTAAATGTCTCGCTAAGGTCTTCTACTCTTTTCTCAAGTCTCATGAGTATCCTTATGATCATTAATTTAAATTCTCTACTAGGCATATTATCTCCATTTTGCTTAAGACTCTTGCTTCTGATTTTGTATTGTTCTTTCATTTGGGACATAGTCCTCTGTCTCCTCATTTTGTATGTCTGTTCTTATGTGTTAGGAAAGTCAGCTACATCTCCTGCCCTTGAAAGTAGTGGCTGTATGAAGAAGAGTGCCATGCAGTGCAATGTCCCCTCTTCACCAGAACTGGCACTCCAGGGGTTTTGGCTATATGTACTATTGTGTGTACCTTAACATTATGGCTGAGCCACATTTGCCTTCCGTTCAGTCATCTGCCTGTTGTGGTCATAGTTTGTTCCCTGTGTTGTTATTGGGCCAACCTGGGGCTGCCTTGGCTTGAGTTGAGCCAAACAGGTGTTTGCCAAATATGCGGTAGCACTGAACTACAGGGCACTTACCCTGTGTTGTCCCCTGAGAAGCTGTCATTAACTGGGGAGGCCTGAAGTCAAAGAGGATATTTGCCCCTAACCCACCCTAGGGCCATAGTTGGATGGGTGTGTTTTATCTTCTCCTCTCCCTGGAGGCGGGAGTCCACCTTGGAATGGTGCTGGTCCCTTCCAGGGCTGCTTGCACACTGCCAGGCTTGTGGGACTGCTTTGGATTGGCTCTACTCAAGGTCATATTGGAGGGGGAAAGTCCACAGGAGAACACCAGGGTGGAGCATGCACTTATTAGGAAGGTTTGTGAAGGTCTGCTGGGGGAGGGGACCTGGAGACAAGGGCAGGATGGAGGCAGCATGTCTGCAGTCTAATATGGGGTAGAGCATGCTGCTGGCAAGTGGGTGTGGGTGCAGCTTTGGTTTCTGCAGGTGTCTGTGTGTCTAAGCTGGGGGGCAGGGGATGTAAATGGTGCTTGCCAGCCCCTTTGTTCCTGGAGAAGTCGCCCAAGGGTCCCTGTGCCATAAACAAATCTCATTCCCTGTTTCCCAGGGCCGTTGTGCTCTCTCTTTCAGGTTGGGGACTCATTTTCCTCTTGCCCTCAGGCTCTTCTAGAACTGAACCTGCTGATTTTTAAAGGTTTGGGTGTTAAGCCCCATTGGTTATAAGAACTGGTGAAATTTGGTTCCTCTGGTTTTCATAGCCAAATGCTATGGGGATTCATCTTCCCTGTGTGGGTTCCCTGTGCCTGGGGTGTCTGATGTGAGGGTCTTTTTCTTTACCTTTTCTGTGCCCACTGGGTCCTTCCCTCCCACAGACAGTCCTGTGGGTCAGTTTCACTCCTAACTGCATCTCCACTTTTCCTACCATCTTCCATGTGTTCTCTACATTTATCTGTGGAGAATCTTGTTCTGTTAGCATTTAGGTTGTTCTCTGGGCTATTTACATTGATGTGGGTGTAATCTAGTCCTATCCATGGGACAAGGTAAGCTTGGGATCCTCCTATTTCACCATCTTTCCCAGAAATCCTCCAGAATGTTCATGTTAAACCCTTTTTAGGAAGAGGATATTGATGCACAGAGAGATTAAGTGCTTTGTCCAATATCCCACAGAAAATAAAAAAGCTAGAACCCACTCAGATCGGCCACCAAATCCAGAGCTTCTTAGCTATAACTACTCATTTCACACCAGGATCTCCTCATAGACATGGGATTTGTAAACAAATAGTCCAGCTTCCTTCTAAAGCAGTAATCCAATTTTTCAAGTGTCCAGATTTAGGGAAGAAGAGCAAACAAAGGTCAACATGTTTTGAAAGGTATATTTCAGGAGTTCTCTTTTCTCTCAATGCAAATAAGCAAGATTTCCTCCATTGCTTCCTTTGTCTTATGCATTTCATGAACTTACATAGGCATAGAGTGCAAACAAGGGAAATATTCATGCTTCAAACTATTTTTAAAATTTCTAGAAAGTACCACAAATCAGAAAGTTTGTAATTCTAAATTTTATGGTAAGGAGTTGCATTATTCTGTTAGTGTGTGCACAAAATGCCTTGATATTGATGTGATCTAATTACGTCAGTTAAACCCTCAAAATTATTATTTCACATTTTAAAAATTAGATACGAAGTTTATTAGTGGAAGAAGCTAGCAATAATGATGGCTTTCAGACTGTGATGGGCTTTTGTGGGTCAGGGGTCAGAAAATCATGTGGGGCCACAATTTTCCAATTTTTACATTAACATCTGGTGTTAAACGTCTGAAGTTTGCTTTACTGCGTCACATTTCATTCCTCAGTGAAAAATCATAAACTTTTGCAATTCTCTAGACTAAGCATTTCGCCGAACTGCCTGGAAGCCAGAACTAAATGACCCATGTGTTTCAAAATGCTCATTGCAAAAGATTTGGAGGCCCTCACTGGGCTAATCTGTACATGTGGAGCTATGACTTAACCAAGAAAGGGGCCTATCTGTTCTAGAGTTTCAAAACTTCCTGGCAGATCTATTCCTGTAACTGGTGCAGAATGCAAATCAGTTTAAAGCTGCGTAAGTAAATGTCCAGAGTTCAAGAAATAATAATGATGAGTTGGCCAGAATCTCTGGCTATCTCCATTCAGATTCCCGTAAGGTTTATAAGGGCAAGTTTAAATTTTTAATAAACTGCAGCCCTGGGCTTATACAAAAATATTTTATTGAACCAGGATACATGGAGAAATTATGGCTAACTTAATTTAGAAATAATGATTGAGAAATCTAGTCATTTCATTCTTGTCACCATTTTTTCTGTACTCCCTGCTTTCTTCTATGTAAATATGAGCAGTGAGTAGGATACCTTATTTAATGGTTGGTAGTTATACCTCTAGTGCATTTTCTTTCTCCTCAGTGTGCAAACGCTGTATAAATAAATATATAAATACAGCTGATGCACAGAGATTGGAGAGCAGTCACTCTGACTCCAGAACACCCTCAGAAAAACTCCTGTTATTTTCTTGAGATGTTGTCACTTTCATTAAATGATGTTTGAAAAAAATTGGGATGATAATTAGATGATTAGGAGAGATAATAAGAATGGACAGAGGCTATTAATAACTTGCTGCCCCACTGCTAATGGTAGCTGGCCCTCATTCTTACTCTGACCATATTCTAAGTCACATATGGAAACAATTCTTATTTTTCTTTATAAGAAACTTGGTCTGAAGCAGATAGAAAAAAGATTTTCTAAGCCAAGCAATTTATAGATACTATAGGGAAGGTCAAAATATTTTCTTGGTATTTCTTTATACAAATAAGGTAATAATTTATATTTCTAACAGCTGTAAGATGGGTATTAAACAACAGAAATAGCTTCTAACTGTACAACATTAATGTAAAGTATCCTTAAGTATTGTAAATGGTTTCTTACCTATACAAATTGCTATTATTGATCAAATAGTTTTATAAATTAAAAAAACCTATAAATAATTATGGTTCAGGAGTTTGGGAGTTTAGTTACATTTTTTAGCGATAGAAAAGATCATTGGAAATATCTTTTTGATGGGCAGTGTTTTATTTTATGGCTCTGTTTCTTCCTTACAGTTCTCAGCATAAGGTTTATACTTTGCTTACTTCCAGTAATTTTGTCATCTCAGATGAAATGTGCTAAAACACTTAGCACTACCGGGCTAAGCACAGGGTTTGGGAAGGAGAGTGGATAGGATACATAAGAAGCAGAAAGTTTCTCTTTCTTGCCCTTGGGGAGGTTCTAATCTAGAATCTTTCTACAGTGCCTTATACATACCATAGTTCATTGAATTCATTTCAAAGATACACCATTTATATATTATTTAAAAAATAAAAAAATTTGCCAATTATTGTAAATATAAAATATGGTAATTTCTGGATTGTGGGAGATTGAGAAATGGCTGGTGGAAAACTACAGTGTATGGTGACTACTGTTCTAAGATGTTTGAAGATATTAGTTTCACTTGTTTGGGGATAGGAAATAGGATCTCTTTTACAGCCAAGGGAAAGGGAGAGAGCCTGGAGGGACAGGAGCAAGAGGGTACTTTCCCAAGGGAACATATCAGAGGGCCTCTTCACAGAGCACTGGTGATGCCTAGAACAAGGAGAGCACTGCAGCAACTATCCCCCAGCATATGCACTCCCCCAGTACCCCACAGGATAAATACCTTTGTGGCATTTTCCCAGGACCTACAGGTTTTGCCCAGTGCTGAGAGGGCATCATTTCCTTCTTAGAACTCTGCTGTGTAGCCTATGGAGTCCTTGGGATTCAATTGGTTATCATTTTGGCAACTTAATCTGATAATTTACTTGTATCTTATTTTCTGCTGCAGCATCCTCACAAAGAAAAAAATGAGATTCACTTATTAATTTTAGAGAGAAAGGCAGATGGTGTGGTGAATGAGAGTCTGGGCTCTGGAGTCGGTAGCCTGGGTTTTGCTCCAGCCAAGGCAAGTGCCTTAACTATCACTTCAAACTTTATTCCAGTCTGGTGTGTAAGAAAAGTAATCTTACCTACCCATATGGCTCCTGTGAGGATCAGATGAGACAATGCTTATTGCAAAACACTTGTCATAGTGCCTAGCACAAAAAGCTAAATAAACACAAATAACTACAAGCTGTGTAGTTTACCAGAAAGAGCAACTGCAGGTCTGTACTGCAGAGGGCTGCATTTCACTTGCCCAGAGGAGATTTAACAGGACTTTGTTTTAAAAGTTTTGGCTTATAGAGGCTAGATAGAACTGGATTGTTGGAAAGAAGGAGGGACCCGAGGGGTGGAAGAGAAGTCTCAGTGACTGAATGCTGGAAGGATCTGCATTTCTTAAGCCTGGGAAATGAAGGGATAGTGCATTCTTTAGAGAAGCAGGGATCCTAATTCCACTGCCTTGAAAAGCCCAAGAGATGGCAAGTGGTGTGACACCTAAATGCCTGGGGATGTGGTCAGCAAATACCAAGCCTTCAGAGCAATGACCCCTGTCTCTGTAGCTTAGTCTGTGCCCAATAGGGAGCTAATGTCTGCTCTACACATCTGGGCAATAACAGTGGTGACAGATGGGCCTTTGAAATAAAGACTAGGCCCTTCCCTAGTTCCTGGGGCAAGGTAAGATCTGAGATTCTTAGACAAAGGGATAGAGTGGGGAGACTGGGGATTCAAGCTAGTCCAATTGGATATAGAAAGGTAAAAGTATGTGCCACTTTTACATCATAATTCTGTAGAGCAAACCTATACCCACTAAATAATTCTTTGACTTGCTATTTTGTGTAACAGTTATCATTATCATCTTATTCTGAGAAGAAGTCGAATGAGATATGTGTGTCTATACAAACTGCTTGTAGGGCTTTTGTGCTGTCCCTATCCCCCGACACCATGGTGGTGTTCCTTAATCCATCCACTAGACCTAAATCAAAGATATCAGACCTAAGCTCTCAAAGTCTATTCAATACTCATTCTTATCAACTACCATTTACCCTTGACGTGGACTTTCTACCTGATCCTCCAGCAAGTGGCCTGAAAACTTTCTCTAAAATAGCATCATATAAGACTTCCAGGGAAGATGGTGGATTAGGAGGATCCTAAGGTCCCCTCCTCCCAGGGTATAACAATATAACACCACTATGAGTGTAAATAACCCAAAGAATGGTGGAACAGACTCTCCACAGCTAAATGTAGAGAAAAGGCCATGTTGAAGAGGGTAGGAAGGGCTGAAATGCTGTTGGGAGGTAAATGGACCCATGGAACTGTCTTCAATAAGGAGGGATTTAGCAAGCATGGAGAGAGAAGACGACCAGACCCTCACACTAGAAACCCCACGCACAGGGAAAACGAATTCTTGTAACATCTGGCCTTGAAAACCAGAAGGGCATAATTTCACCAGTTCTTACAATGAGCTGGGCTTAACACCTGGAACTTAAAACCAGTGGGCTCAGCTGTGGGAGAGTCTGGAAGGCAATAAGAAACAGCCCCTGCCCTTAAAGAGAGAACACAGTGAACAGCCCTGTGGAGAAACAGCAGTTTGAAAAATACCTGGGATTTAGTAATCTCAGGGTGTGTACTGGAGGGGCAGGGATCCTTGGGAGACTTCTCTAGGAACAAAGGAGTTGGCGGGTACTGTTTCCCTCCCCACCCAGAGCTGAGACACATGGACACCTGTGGAAACCAGCACAGCACCGACACTCGCTAACTTGCTAACAGTGCACCCTGTCACTGCATTCTCCTACAGACATGCCCCTACCAGCTAGGCTTTGGTTCCTGGTCTCCCACAGCAGACCAGCCCAAACCTTGCTAATGCTTCTGTCCTGCCCCCATGTTCTACTGTGGACATAGTCCCTTCCCACATCAGTCCTGCATAAACCTTGCAAGCAAGTGCTCCTTCACCCTGAATTCTCTTTTGTACCTGCCCCCTCAAATAGTCTTTGCCTGGAGCCCACCCAAAGCATTTCCCTAAGTCTGGCAGTGTACAGGCAGCCCCTACAGGGACCAGTACCACTCCAAAGTGCTTCCTGCCCCAAGGAGAGGGGAAGATAATCACACATACACACCAGTCCAACTGCAGCCCCGACAGTAGGCTAGGGGCAGACATCTGGTCTGATTACAGGCCTGCATACCAACAGAAGTTTCAATAGGACAAAGCAGGGAAAGCACCCTGCAGTTCAGTGCTACTGAATCTTTGGCAAACAGCTGGTGGTCTCAACTCAAGCCCAAGGCAGCCCTAGACTGGCGCAATAACACAGGGACTAAACCCTGCCTACAACAGGCAAAGAACCATTGCAGATGACTGGATTGAAGGCAAACACAGCTCAGTCACAATAGTAGGGCATATACAGCATACATATAAGACACCCCTGAAGCACCAGTCTCTGGTGAACAGGGGGCATTGCACTGCAGGGCACTACAGGACTTCTTCATAATGCCACTGCTTGCAAGAGCAGGAGGCATAGCTGACTTTCCAAACACATAGAAATAGACAGACAAAATGAGACAGAGGAATATATCCCCAATGAAAGAACATGACAAAATCACAGCAAGAGTGCTAAATGAAACAGAGCTAAGTAATGTGCCTGATAGAGAATTTAAAGTAATGGTCATAAAGATACTCACTGGACTTGAGAAAAGAGTGGAAGACCTTAGTGAGACCCTTAACGAAGAGAAAATGTAAAAAGAACCAATCAGAGATGAAGAACTCAGTAAGTGAAGTTAAAAATACACCAGAGGGAATGAATAGTAGATGAGAGTAAGCAGAAAAATGATCAGTGACCTGGAGGAGAGAGTAATGGAAATCAATCAAGTTGAACAGGAGAGAGAGAAAAAAATAAATAGAATAAATAAAAGAATAGGCTAAGTTAACTCAGCAACACCATTAAGCATAATAACATTTGCATTATAGGGATCTCGGAAGAAAAAGAGAAAAGGGAGCAGAAAATTTATTTAAAGAAATAATAGCTGAAAACTTACTTAATTTGGGGAAGGAAACATCTAGTAAATCCAGATCTAGGAGGTACTGACAGCCCAACAAAATCAGCCTGAGAGAGACAGTGATTAAAATGGCAGAAGTAGTGATAGAAAATTATAAAAGCACAAGGTGAAAAGAAAAATGAGTTATATATACAAGGAAAAGTCCATAAGGCTATCTGCTGATTTTTCAGCAAAAATTTTGTAGACTAGAAGGGAGTAGTATGAAAAATCCAAAGTCCTGAAAGAAAAAACCGACAACCAAGAATACTCTATCCAGTAAGGCTATTATTGAGAGTGGAAGGAGAGTAAAGAGTATCCTAGACAAAAGTTAAAGGAATTTACCACCACTCAACCATCTATACAAAAAATGTTAAAGGGGATACTTCAGTTAAAAGGAAAGACCATAAGTAGGAGTAAGAAAAGGAATCACAAAAGCAGTAAAACTGTATCTATAAAAATCAGTCAAGGGATTCACAAAATAAAAGGATGTAAAGTGTGACACCATATACCTAAAACTTGGGGGAAGAGGAGTAAAGAATGGGTTCAAACTTATGTTACCCTCAACTAAATATAGAGAGCTTTAGACATAAGATATCCTATATAAACCTAATGGTAATCACAAATCAAAAACTAGTAATAGATATGCAAAAAATAAAGACAAAGGATTCCAAGTATATCACTAAAGAAAGCTAGCCCACTGTGAGAGAAGATAGTAAGAAAGAAACAGAGAAGAACTACAAAAACCCATAAAACAAGTAGCAAAATGGCAATAAGTACATACCTATCAATAGTTATCAATATCAACAGTTATTTTGAATGTAAATGCTCTAATCAAAAGCCACAGGGTTACAAAATGGATTAAAAAAGCAAGACCCATCCATACACTGCCTACAAGAGACTCTTCAGACCTAAAGATGCCTGCAGATTGAAAGTGAAGGGATGGAAAAGCAATTATCATGCAAATGGAAGTGAAAAGAAAGCTGGAGTAGGAGTACTTCTATCAAACAAAATAGACTTTTTCTTTTTTCTCTTCTCTTCCTTCCTTCCTTCCCCTTCCTTCTTTCCTTCTTTCCTTCCTTCCTTCCTTCCTTCCTTCCTTCCTTCCTTCCTTCCTTCTTCTGAAAGAGACCATGAGTAGTGGCAAGGGGCAGAGGGAGAGAGAGAAAACCTTAAACAGGTCCCATGCTCAGTGGGGAGCCTGACATGGGGCTTGATCACATGACCCTTGGATCATGACTTGAGCCAAAATTAAGATTCAGATGCTCAACCATCTGAGTCACCCAGGCGCCCCCAAAATAGACTTTAAAACAAAGACTTTAAGAAGATATAAAGGACATTACATAATCATGAGAGGAACAATCCAAGAAGAATATATAATAATTGTAAATAATTATGCATCCAGCATGAGATTACCCAGATACATAAAGCAGTTAATAACAAACATAAAGGAAGTAATCAATAATATAATAATAGCAGGGGATTTTAACACCCCACTTACATCAAGGGATAGATCATCCCACACAAAATCAAAAAGAAAACAGTGACTTTAAATGACACATTGGATCACATAGGTTTTAACAGATATATTCAGAACATTCCATCCTAAAATAGAATATATAATCTTCTCAAGTGCACATGGAACAAAAGATCACATACTAGGCCACAAAACAAGTCTCAGCAAATCAAAAAATATCTAAATCACACCATACATCTTTTTCTGGGCAAAACTCTATGAAACTAGAAATCAACCACAATAAAATGTCTGGAAAAAAACACAAATACATGGAGGCTAAATAACATGCTACTAAACAATGAATGAGTCAATCAAGAAATCAAAGAGGAAATTAAAAAAAAAAAATACATGGTGGTCCAAAATCTTTGGGATGCAGCAAAAATGGTTCTAACAGGGAAGTTTAGAGCAATACAGGCCTACCTCAAGATGCAATAAAAATTTCAACCAACCTAACCTTATACCCAAGGGAACTAGTAAAAGAACAAACAAAACCCAAAACCAGTAAAAGGAAAGAAAAAATAAACATTAGGGCAAAAATAAATGAAACAGAAACTATAAACAAACATAGAACCCCTGATAGAACGGATCAATGAAACCAAGAGCTGCTAGTTCTTTAAAAAGATCAACAGAATTGATAAACCTCTGGCCAGACTCCTCAAAAAGAGAGGAGAGGAGAGAGAGGAGAGAGGACAGAGGAGGGGGGGGGGAGAGAGAGAGAGAGAGAGAGAGAGAGAGAGAGAGAGAGAACTTAAATAAACAAAGCTGGAAATCATAAAGGAGAAATAACTGACACCACAGCAATAGAAAGAATTTTAAAGGAATGTTATGAAAAGCTATATGCCAACGAATTGGACAACTAAGAAGAAATGGATAAATTCTTAGAAACATAACCTCCCAAACCTGCATTAGTAAGAAACAGAAAAGTTGAACAGATCAATTACCAGCAATGAAATTGAATCAGTAATCAAGACTCCTGTGCTTGCTTCTGCCCTTGGAGAAAGACTTAATAAGTCTCTCATCACAGAACCTCAAATGTTAGAAAACAGAAGTTCTTCCCTCTGTACTCCTTTCTTCCCTATCACATCACAGCTTCCACTGACTGAAGTGGCCTGCAGTCTGACAGTGGAAGTTGGAATCATCCCTGACCTCTAAAATATTTTCATCTTCACAGGGCACCTTGTCCATATCTGGGAGGGAGTACCTTGAGGCTGACAAAATATGGAAAAAATAGAAACTGAGGGAAAGGTGATATTTGGAGAAGTTTCCAGAGATTGGCAAGCTGATGTCCAAATGGTCAGGGTTTTCCCAATACCACTGCTTAGCGTGGGGTAGTTCTGTGTCCATGGCATGTGATAGCTGGGGAAAAAAAGCCAGCAACAAAACAGACAATATTCCCATGGTAAAAAGAGCTGTGGGGATCCTGGGGAACTAGGAAGGGGGAGTTGCTGGAGAGAAAGCCATGGGACATGATGGGTTTAAGAAAGACATGAAGGACCATCTATACTGTGTGCAGTCTATCTTCCTGGGAAAGGGAGAGAAGGAAGAAGTCAGGGCATGGCTATGACTTAGAAAGTCAACTGTGGGACTGTTTAGCAAAGACACTTACCATCTCCATGCCCATGTCCCCACCAGGAAAATGAGGATCATTGGACATTCCTTGAACGGTTGAGAGGATTACACCAGAGAATGATTATAATATAGCAGCTAACATGTTTTTAGCCTTTATTAAGTGCTGGGGGTTGGGCTAAGCCTCACATGAATTATATCCACTTCTCACAACAACCCGTTTTCAAGTGAGAAGACTAACTGAACCCCAGAGAGTCCGGGTAACTCACCCAGAGTCATGGAATCACTGGAGGAGCTGGGAGTCAACTCTGGGAGTTTCGTTCACTCATGGCCTGTGTGTTCTTAATCCAATGCCATCTTTCACATACATTTAGACTTTGGGTTCAGCCCTTGTAGTTCCTGGTGGCTTAGCTTTGTATCACAAGTGTGCACACTTCTCATGAAGGTTCTCTACTTTATCTAATCCCTTGACATATCCAGCTTTGGCATTTCTTAGCATTTTCTTTTTAAGTTTTTTTGCTCAACTTCCAATCTGTGAGTAAATATAAAGAAGAAAAGAGGAAGTTATTTTCTTTAAATTTTCTTTATCTGCTTTTGTTTATACAGTAGAAACTTGCCTTGAGATAACATCAGGCATATGTCGATTTGCTATGGAGCCCTGCTTTGGGGGTTCTCCAGACACACATACTGGAATCAATCACAATAAATTCTATATGTGGGTTGCTTTCCTCCATATAGCATGGTAAATTCTTCAGCACTCATACTAAATTTTTTATGGCCACGAAACTGTTCTCCAGCCAGGTCAGCCAGACGTGGTAGCTCCAAATTTTTGAGTCAGCACTAGAGTTCTGAAGGGTTAAAATTCTTAGATCACTTTTGGCTACTGTTAGAAAAACACCGCCAATTTTCCTCTCTCTCAAGATGCTAGATTTTTTTGTTTTAAATATGATTGTAGGTGTTTTTAATGGATGCATAATCTGCTAAAAAGTTGTCTTTTTTTTTTATCCTGAAGATGCTTTTACTATATGGAGGATTGCCAAGGACAAAATGCCTATGCCATGCCAAAAAATTATTCTCACTAACCTGTTTGTTATAAAAGATTTGCTATAGCATTTCTTCACATTTCTCCATTCTGTTCCTCTTGGCCACTGTTTTTAAGCTGGACACTGCATTTTCCCTGCCTTATTTCTCCACACAATCAAATCAGAAATGTGGAGATAATTAGCAGGACACAAAGGTAAATCATTTATTCTATGATCCCCCCAGGTTCACTTGATTAAGGATGGCACCAGAACCCTGATGTCCTTGTAACTGGATGAGTATTGGTTAGAAGATAAGATACACCAGCCAACCTCAGTGAAGTGGTTGACCCCATCTCTGCTTTTACACCCACTGTACACATCTGTATAATCACACTTATTTTGGTTGTACTGATTATATATTTTAAGTCTGTTTCTCTAGACAGAGAAGTCCTATAGGAAAGGTTCCATGTCATATTTGCCTTTGAATTTCCAGTGCACTACACAGTTCCTGGCAGATAATTTATTGTCATAATATTTGCTAAATGAATGAATAGTCATGATTCAGACTTATTTTTGAAATAAAAATCCTGTTCTGCACAAAGCATTGACGTGGTCTTTTTGGCAACATTAGACTTGGAAAACACATCTCCTATTTAACCACGGATGTATGAATACTGCGTATTGACCACATCCTGGAGATAAACTCTATAGTTTCACTGCTTTAATCATTCTTGGTCAATATCTGGCATGAAGTGAAACCCCACAGGAGTTACTAACATCTTAAAAATACATCATCAACTGAACCCCACACATGGAATATCTATTTTAAAGGCACTGCAGTATTTTGGGCTCTAAGGCAACGTTTCCTCTGTGATTAATATTTTCCCCTTGAATTTACATTTTATATTTTCATTTTACCCAGCCTTGGTTATCTTTACTTGTTTACATTTTACCATTATTTATTTTATCTATTCATATTCCAAGCCACTTTGAGTCCTTTGG
Source organism: Panthera onca (assembly GCF_046562875.1). Lineage (NCBI taxonomy): Eukaryota > Metazoa > Chordata > Mammalia > Carnivora > Felidae > Panthera > Panthera onca. The sequence continues at coordinate 54,002,739 of NC_138344.1, forward strand.
ATAATGATATGGGACAGGACTAACTAATTTTAAAAACACTGCCAACTCCTAGGTAGGGATTCAAATCAGAGACTTTTGGGAGAGGTGGATGTAAGTTCTTTCTCTCTTCCATGGTCCACTCCACGATCACAGGTAGATCACTTAGTTCACATTACCCTTTGATTCTGTTAGTTGTGTAGATAGTTGAAAATCATACCTTCAAAAATATGTGGAAGTGACTGGAAGGCTTTAAAAAACAAAAAACAGTGACTTAAGGCACTAAAAGAATCAGTTATGCCTCCTCATCAATTCTTTCCAACCCCCAAAGAAATGTGTTTTGTTTTTCAGGTCCTTAGGGACAGAATGCCTCATGAAGACATTCTTTCTACTTCTTGGAAAATCAAGTAATAAAGCAATAGACTGCCTATCTGGTATCTGTGGGGAATATAGGAGCAATGTAAAACACAGTATAGATCCTTAAGGGACTGTAGATCAAAAGAAATAGAGCTTGGCACATGGCACAGGAGAGCAGCGAAAATAGCCCTGCACTTGGAGTCAGAATACCTGGGTTCATGGCTATGCCATGGAATCTTGAGCCTTTTACCTAAGTTTTTAAAATTCTATGCCCTTTTTTGTCAAGGATAGTGGTGCTATAGTCAGGATTAAATAAGAGAATGAACATCAAAGAAGCTTATAGCTTGTAAAATCATATCAGGAGTATATGTTATAATAGATAGTATTTATATTTGATGCAAAATGAGGCATTGGAAATAACTTTGGAGCATACATACCTGGATTTACTTGCCCTTCCTAGCTATCTCATTTCAGGCAACATACTTGACACCTATGAGTATCAGATTCTTAATCTGTATAATGGGTACAGATGGAGTATGGTAGAGTTCCTAGGAATATTGGTGGCAAAGCATGGAAAGCATGAAGCAGAGTGGCTGGCACATAGTATGAACTGAATAAGCGAAAGCCTTCATTTCATGATTAATATAGCTTAACAATAGAAATTGTATATAATTTAGTGCTAAATTGTTTGCTTATAGCCGGTGGATAGTGTAGGAGTTCAGAGAAGAGGTATGCCAACTATATTTGTGGTCTTGTTAAAAAGGATTTATGGAAGAGGAATAATTTGAGATAGTCCTGGAAAGGTGAGTAAGCTTTGCTTAGGTGAAATAAACAGTAGTGATTACTCCAATTAGTCCTTTAGACATAGATAGCTCAGTCATGATCACACTTGAATTTTTCTTGGACCTTGTGTAGGCCTGGGTATAATGGTGTTTTTGCAAACTTCCAAAGCATTTATTACATAAATCCAAGTTGAGAACCATTTCCTTAAAGCTACACATGAATAGATATATGTTTAATTGTTGAGATGGTCCTATGGAATGTAATATTCCAGAAAGCACACTGGACTGGGATTAGGAGTTGCAGGTTCTTTCTGTGGCTCTACCCTGACTGCTGGTGGAGGTCTTTGGCCTCCCTCCTCATCTGCCAAACAGGGAGGCTGGACTCTGTGTCTTCAAGCCCTTATGGTCTATGATGTAGCCAAGCAGGTACCACCCCCACCCCTCTAATTTGGGAAGGCAGGATCAGTGGTTGAATTGTGGGGTGCTCCTCTTGCTTTCCCCATAAATATACTTCTCTCCTCCCCATACCAGCCCCACCCACAAGCACATGAGAGAAGCTCAATAAGGACATCTGAAAACTGTTTTCCTCTTTTCCTGAGAAACGCCATAACATCATCAATCTGTATTTGTTTTATTTCTAATGAAGGAAATGTGCCCCTCTTATTGGAAACACCTTTCAGAAAGAGGCAAGAGTCTCTCCCTGCAGTCTGGCAGCTGAGAGCAGAGCTGCCGGCTGCACCCCACCTGTCCCAACAGCCAAGACTGATACAGCCTCAAATGCTTTCCATACGAAAACCTTTGTGAAGTTTCCTGTGCACACAGTGCAGACTGGGGCCCAGTTGCTGTCTCTGGCCAAGGTAATGCAAACCACATGCTTGGAGAGGAGTCAAGGCAAATATAGTTCCCCCAGAGGCCAAACATAAGTGGCACCTTCTTATCTTAGTCATGAACCCTTCTTCCATGGACCAGGCATTGGTCAAAAGTGTAGAATAATTGCAAACATCAGTCCTGAAAATCACTGTGCACTGGTTAGGCCACCTAATGCTGCTTAGAAGGCAGCTGTCCATTTTTACTCTTCATAAACAGCAGAGGGGGCTGGAAATTAGAAGGAAGGTAGTACATGTGGGGGATTTCATTTGGCATCCTAACTTCTTAGTCTGAACTTACCAGGTAGGACAGACAGCCTGTGGCCTGGTCCTCGAGCTCTTTCCTAGGTCCTGAAGTGAGATTCAAAGAGACATGTTGGGTATAGCTGGGAGCCAGGCTGGCTTGCTTCCCCTACTTGTCAGAGTTTTGAGAAGGGGCCTTTGGCTTGTCTCTGGGTGGTGGCATCTGCCATTCTGTGAATAGGACATCCTGCAAGGACAAAATTAGAAGTCCTAGAATCATCTAGAGAACAATCCCTGCCTTTCTGGTGATAATATTTCCTGTTACAGACTCCATTTGAGCTTCAGTTAAGCATAATGCCACAGGAGCTCAGCCTCTGGAAGCAGAATGAAGTCACTTCCTATGTCAGTTCGTTGCTTCTATATCTAACTCCATCATTTAACATCCTCAGAACCTCAGCTTCCTCATCTGTAAAATGAGAAGAATGATAGGCACTGCAGAGGGATTTTTCAAGGATTAGCTTATATAATACGCTCTGACGCCAGACTGCCAGGGTTTGAACCCCTCTCTACCACATTCCAGCTGTCAGGCAAGTTGGTTCTTCTCTCTCTGCTTCAGTTTTCTTATATGTAAAATGATAAGACTAGTAGGGTCTACCTCATGGGGCTGTTGTGAGGATTAAATGAGTTAATACTTATAAAGCTCCTGGAATAGTGGCTGGTACAGAATGTCGATTTGCTATGGAGCCCTGCTTTGGGGGTTCTCCAGACACACATACTGAAATCAATCACAATAAATTCTATATGTGGGTTGCTTTCCTCCATATAGCGTGGTAAATTCTTCAGCACTCATACTAAATTTTTTATGGCCGTGAAACTGTTCTCCAGCCAGGTCAGCCAGAAGTGGTAGCTCCAAATTTTTGAGTCAGCACTAGAGTTCTGAAGGGTTAAAATTCTTAGATCACTTTTGGCTACTGTTAGAAAAACACCGCCAATTTTCCTCTCTCTCAAGGTGCTAGATTTTTTTGTTTCAAATATGATTGTAGGTGTTTTTAATGGATGCATAATCTGCTAAAAAGTTGTCTTTTTTTTTTTTATCCTGAAGATCCTGAAGTGACTGCCAGTTATTATGATTACTAGGACTATGCACTCAGCCAGGGAAGGAACATGTATTCTCACCTCTCATTTCCTCCCTCTAGACTTCCTGGGATGATTCAGATGTGAGTCCACTGAGGTGTCATCCTGGCCCTGAGGAAAGAGAAGAAGGAGTTGTGGGACCAAGTGAATAGATCAGGGACATCAGGCTAGCAGCCCAGTCCCCATGGGAGAGCCCAGGATCAGCTGACCTTTCCACAGGAAGAGGAGAAACCACAGCAGCCCTCACTTTCCCTGGGCTCTCACTGAGTTTTGCTAAGTCATTCCTAGGTCTTGCCTCATGGAGAAAGATGTTACTACAGAAGCCAGAGAATGCATGCCTAGGGTCCCAGGCTCTGTGCTCAGACCAGGATGCTCTGTGATGGAGGCCTGCAGGAGGGGTAGGGTGGGGTAGAGAGGTTCTTGCTTCCCTCTGGCAGGTATGGAAGACGTTGAGTATCCACTTCAAAAAATAATTTCTCTTCTGGGGTCAGAAGAGGAGGACAGTAAGCAGTTTCTGGTTGCTCCTTAGCATAATTGTTACTCTTTTCTCTAAAATTAGTCCATACCTTATTCCTAGAGAGATGGCCTTACTGCACACTTATTTATTCTAGAAGTAATGAAGGGCCCACTATATGCCAGACACAGTGCTAGGGAGTGCCCTCAAAGAGAATTACATAAAATCTTAAATAATCACTATATAGTATTTTCAGCTTATAATATAAATGGGTTCAAAGTCCAATGTGGGCATAGTGATTGAAGAGATCACACAAGGCTTCAAGGAGGAAATGATGTTGGTGTTGAGCTATTGGTTCCCAGAAACAGACCCACCTGAGTCTGCTACTTGTGATCTTGGAGAAGTTATCTTAATCTTTCTGACTCTTGGTTTCTCCATCTGTAAAATGAAGATAATGGCACCATCTTTAAAGATTTTGTGTGTGGACTGAGATAAAACATATAGTGTGCCAGGAACACTGTAATTAACAAATGGTGGTCATTTTTAATCAGTGAAGATCTGCATATGTCTAAAAATTCCATGGGAGGATTTTTTTTTTGAAAAATTATGGCACATTTGGAACTTAATGTTCATGTTTTTGTTTCATGGATGGTTGCATCTGAGTTTACAACCATGCAGTCAGGATCACTGAAGACTATTTCAAGATCCAATTAAATTTTAAGTATTCAGCAGTCAGTTCAGGAGGTGAGTCCTTGTACACATATGGCCAGAGTTCATGAGCAAAGCTTTCATGGATGGGTTCACACACCACCTCTTCTGCCCATGGCAGAGGGCTGCTGCAGTAGTCTACCCTTACAGGAGGTCTTGTGGGATTATCCACACAGGCTGGATGCATCTTGAAGTTAGAGGAAGAGGAGAAGGAGACAGGATATCTCAGCAAGGCTCCAGGACATTCCATTCATAAACCATGTGGTTCTTTCTGTGGAAAACTCTGACTCCATAGTGGGTGAAGGGTCTCCTCTATAATGGCCCTTCCCCAAATTGTTCAACAAGTATCTACTCAGCATGATATGTATCTATGTGAGTCACATGTGCTTGCCATCGCTATCATTTCTGTATAAAATGAGAAGAGCAGTAGGATCCCTGAGAGAATGGTGGCTTTAAGCTATTCAGGACAGAATTCCTTATAAGTATTCTTGGTTCCTTCTGCTTCTGCCATCTTTCATGAGTTTCATGGGACCCTGTCTCCATTTTTATTTTTTTGAGATTTCTTTCTCTCGTGATCCAGACTGTACAGCATCTTTAAGAGCCTGATACTCACTTAGCCAAAAAGAGTCTTGACAGTGGTCTTGGGTGTAGCCAAGACTAAGTGGGGTTCATGCCTCACTCATCTCCCCTTCCCCCCTTAGGGTTTAATTGTGAGTTAGAGGTTTATTATTTTACGTGCACTATATTGTTGTGATTTAGAGACTGTTGTGTTCTCAATGATAAGTCTCCAACTAGAATACACACTCTTTGTGGTCAAAGGGCCATATCTTTTCATTCCTTCATGGTCCTTATTTTTTTAATGTTTTTTTTAATTTACTTTGAAGAGAGGTGGGGGGATAGAGAGCATAGGGACAGAGAGAGAGAATGCCAAGCAGGCTCCATGCTGTCAGCACAGATCCCAACATGAGGCTCAGTCCCACAAACTGGAGGTGGATGCTTAACTGACTGAGCCACCCAGGCGTCCCAGTCCTGACTTAAGGGTGTCATCAAAGCAAGTCTCAAAAAACAACTCCCTAAAATAGGGCCCAAGAATATTTGACACCTGTTTGGCTGTAATGCTACCAAAAGAGTGCAGTTGTTCCAGGAAATTTCTGGATATTCCTGAAATGCCCACTATTCAAAATTGGCCTAGAATAGGATAGGGTAAGGTCTGGCCCTCACCTACCTCTCTATTCATCTCACATCACACCCCACCTCAGTCTTTAATCTCGAGATTTACTGGCTCTCTTTGAGCACTTCAAAGATGCTAGTTTGCACACACTGTTCCCTTTGTCTGGAATGCTTCACCTTCTCCCTCCATCCCCCACTCCCTCCTCACTTTTGCTAAGTTAACTCCCACTAACCCTTGAATATTTGCCTCAGTTACCACTTTTTCAGAGAGTGTCTCCTCATTTCCCTCGCTCAGTAAAATCCCTTTATTTCTAATATTCTTACAGCACATTTACCTTTCCTTTAGGGAACTTAATACCTAATAGGTTTGCTATGTAATTGACTGGTGTCAATATCAAACTTCCTCTCTAGATGGTAAGCTCCATGAGAGCAGGGCTTGTGTCTATTATTTATTCATTGCTTTATCCTTGGTACCTAGCATGTAATAGGTACTCAATAAATCTTTCAAGTGAATTACTTAAAATGAATGTTGACATTTAAATCATCTGCAATTATTTAAAAAAATAAATCATCTGCAATTATTTAATGAGCATCTACAATTGGAGAATGTGCTGAGGCTAGTTGGTGATAAGGAAAAATAAAAATGTTATGAGCTATACAGGTGCTACCAGAAGAAATGATATTGAGTAATGACAGAGTGGACTAAGAGCAGGCCAAGAGAATATGGAAACTGAACAATGCTATAAAGCAATGTACACAGAATGGAAGGGGCTTAACTCATGAGGGTGAAGGAAGGCAGGTAGGGCTGGTGATGGAACTAATGTGTTGCAATGTCAACTTAGTGGCCTAATTGAGTTAAAGCCTGTGTGTTACTTCTCAATTGCTGCATGACAAATTACTCTAAAACTTAGTGGCTTAAAACAACACTTATGATTTTACATTTTCTGTGGTCATGGCTTAGTTGCGTTCTCTGCTCTTGGTCTCTCACAAGGCTAGAGTTACGGTCTCATCTGAAGACTTGACTGGAGAAGTTTCCATTTCCATATCCATGTAACCTCACTTAAATGGTTGTTGGTGGTATTCAGTTCCTTGTGAGTCATTGGACTGAGGGCCTTGGTTCCCCACTGGCTGGTGGCCAGAGGCCTCCTTTAGTTCCTTAGCTTACAGAACTACCTAATGGGTAGTTCACAAGGCAGCTGGCTTCATGAAAGTGAGCAAGTAAGAGGGCAAAGAGAGTACAACTGAGGGACTAAGAGCAAGACAGGAATCATAGCCTTTTGTAACCTAATCTTAGAAGTAACATATTTTTTGGCATATTCCATGATTTAGAAGTCACTAGATTCAGACCACACTCAAAGTGAGGGGTTTACAAAGAAGGCAGAGATCAGTGGGGAGGGCAGTGCATTTTAGATATTGCCTAGCCCAGTCTATGATGACTGGTGCCAATTAGAACTAGAAAGAAGAACAAAATTATTATGCTTATGTTTCAAGGGTTATAAATTGTGTTAAGGCTAATTAGCAGGCATAAGAGACGAGGTCAACTAGGAGAACATGGCTCAAAGTCTTGCACATGGTAGAAATTCAAGTGGAAATGCTATGATGAAGCATTACTTTCTGCTTGGGTCCTGTCTTAGGAAGTCTCTCCCAGGCAGAGAGCAAATTGTGAAAAAAACAGGAACAGATGCAGAGGAGACAAGTAGAATTTTGAGATAGGTACACTTACCAAACTCATGCTATGAGAGCAGACATAAGCAACATGTCTGTTGTTCTTGGACCTTACAAGATTCCTGCCACATTCCAACACTTACCTCCTTTGTAGTCCTTCTCCAGCCACTTTTGAGAGTCAAGAGTTCAAGTCATGTGAGGGAATGTAAAAGTATTTTGTTGCCCCCCCAAGATGGTATTCCTACTGTCATTAGGGACTGTGTTTATTTTGTTAACTCTCTCCTGAAAATGAATGGCTAATAAAACCATGACCAAAAAGGGTGAAGACTGAGTAAGTCACCTCACACAGACAGCAGAAAGCTTTAGGAGAGAAGCACCAGTGTTTTGATGACAATATTTTCTACTGTGATTTCTTCTTACTGTGGAAAAGAATTGTGTGTATAAATCTTTCTCCCCAAGCAGTGTCGTGGCTTCCCAGGGTTATCGGAGCTGGATTTGATTCAGATGAGATCGTATGCACTGCAGCATGTGGAGAGAATTGTAACTGGACATCAAAGGAGGAATTCAGAATGGTTATAGGAAAATTGTGCTTCTTCCCATTGTCTGCCAATTAATACATTGGCCCCATCAAAAGGACACGGATTAAAGTCTGGAAGATGAGCTTGGAGACAGGAGGCTGTACTCTGGCTTCTGTGACAAGTGGGTAGCCTGCAGGTTTTGAGAAGAAGTGAAGTGAAACCAAATTTATGGTTCGCTTTGCAAATAGTAGAGGATCACCTAGATCAAAGAGAAACAATCTGGAGGAGTATGCCTCCTAGTTTTGGAGCCATAAGAATTCCATTTATATTTTTACAAGGAATGAAACATTCAGAACCTGAATGCTGGTCCCTGCCATGGAGTGGGCCTTTGGGTCTCTTTCTGGATAGAACATACCAAATGTCTGCATTCTTTAGGTGCCCTGGATTCATTTAGATCTCATGCCCTTCAGTCTCCTTACTGCAGTTCCTAAGGAGAAGGGTGTAGTGTTGGAGAAGGGGCTATGAGCTCTGAGATCTGATTTCAGCTCTGCATTGATTCATATGGCAGTCTGGGGCAAGTGATTTAACTACCTCTGTAAGCCTGGGATTTCTCACTCTGTAAAATGAGGAAAATAATATCCACCCTTTTCACTCCTTACAGAGTTACCATGGAGATTAAATAGGACATTATAGGTAAAAGCTACTTTATAAAATATATGAGCCAACTCTTTCCCCATGGTCATCTTCACTTCACTGATTTCTTATTCACCCACTTATTTGTCTAGCCATTTATTCATATGATCTCCCTTTCTCTGTAATTGACTTAAAAATATTTTCTATTTCTTCTTTCTCTCACATTTATCCTTGCTTTTGCACTTTTACTCTGTTCCTTAAGTATTCCCTTACTCGTTAACCTTTCATCCTCTTTACTTCTTAGTCTCTCCCATTGTCTGTCTTGACTTACCGGTCAGTCCCTGCCCTCCATTCCCTGACTCTTTCCTGTGTCCATTTTACTCCTTCCCAATGCCATATTCCATCCCAAGTTACCCCAACCTCCCATCTCACTTTTGGGCTAAGCTTTGTACTGGGAAGCATCTTCGAAGAGCCCTGCCCCAGCATCATGACTATTAGCTGTATGTTGGTTTCCTTATCTGAGAAATGAGTATACTCACTAACAGATTATGATACTATGACTATATATCCCCCTTTTGCTGATGAAAAAGACCTACTTTAACTATATTTGTTAAAATTATGAGCTTAGCATATAATAATAGATAAAAACTATGGAGCATTTATAGTATGTAAACACTATTTAATTCATTTAGTTATACAAAATAAGCCCTGTAAGATAGATTTTACTTGAGGCTCAAATGCAATAAATAACCTTTCCAGGATTCTGTGGCCAGAATTAAAAGCCAGGTCTGTGCTGTATGTACTCTATCTTACTGATCTATGAAAATTTTTATTTTTGTGATGGACCAGAAATCATTTGACAAAAGAAGAAAGAGCAGATGCACAGGTCAAACAATGACATTAAGACAACTATGGAATGCAAGAGGACTCAGTCAGGAGGATTGATCTATTTCTAAGAACCTAAATGGTCAACAGAGTATATGCCAAGATTAGGGATTTATCTTTCCTCAGGATTAGGGCTGCCAGATTTATAAAAATACATATCACCCAGTAAATTCGAATTTCAACTCAAACAGCAAATATTTTTAGTATAAGTATGTCCCATGTAATATTTGGGACATACTTATACTAAAAAAAAATCATTTATCTGAAATTCAACTTTAACTAGGCAACCTGTATTTTATCTATATGCTAACTAATTTGGATGTAACTTAAAAAAAAGTTAAAATAAAAAACCCAAATAATCCAATTTAAAAATGCACAGAAGACATTAATAGGCATTTGTCCAAAAAAGACAGCCAGATAGATGCCAACAAACACATGAAAAGATTCTCAACATCACTCATTATCAGGGAGATACAAATCAAAACTACAATGAGATATTACCTCACACCTGTGAGAATGGCTAAAATAATAAACACAAGAAACAACAAGTGTTGGTGAGGATGTGGAGAGAAAGGAACCCGCTTGTGCTATTGGTGGGAATGAAAATTGGTGCAGCCATTGTTGCAAACAGTATGTGGGTTCCTCAAAAATTAAAAATAGAACTACCCTATTACCCAGAAATCACACTATTTGGTATTTACCCCCAAAATACAAAAACACTAATTCAAAGGGATACATACACCCTTATGTTTATTGCAGCATTACTTACAATAGCCAAACTATGGAAGGAGCTGAAGTGTCCAATTGATAGATGAATGGATAAAGATGTGGTACACACACACACACACACACACACACACACACACAATGGAATATTTCTCAGCCATAAAAAAGAATGAAATCTTTCCCTTTTCAACGACATGGATAGAGCTAGAGAGTATAATGCTGAGTGAAATAAGTTAGTTATAGAAAGACAAATACCATATGATCTCACTCATATGTGGAATTTAAGAAACAAAACAAATGGACAAAGGAAACGAGAGAGACAAACCAAGAAACAGACTCTTAATTATAGAGAACAAACTAATGGTTACCACAGGGGAGGTGAATAGAGGGAATGGGGGAAACAGGGGATGGGGATTAAAGATTACACTTATCATAATGAAAAACAATAACATAAAATGATTTAAAAAATAAAGAACCTTTAAAAATTGAGGAAAAATACAAAATATTATAGTAAATAGGCAAAATATATAGGTGATTCACAAAAGGAAATAAAATGACCCTTACACGCAAAAAGATGTTCAGTCTCATAATAAGTAAAATCCAAATTAAAATTATACTGATAATCTCACCTAGCAGATTGGCAAAAATTCAATATCTTAGAAATTCACTGTTTCGGCGAGGCTGTGTGGAAACAGGCTCTCTCATACATTGCTGGTAGAATGCAAAATGGTATATTTTCCCATGAGGAGGAATTTTAAAACATGTAATAAAACTTCATTATGCATTTACCCTTCAACCAGTAATACTAATTCTAATAATTTACTCTGAACATATATATCCAACAATACAAAAATACATATACACAAAGTTATTCAATGCAGCATCATTTATAATTACAAAGTATAAAGAACTACCTAAATATCTAAGTGTAGGAGTTCAGTTGAAAGATCCATTTACATTATGTAGCAGTATATAGCTATAAACAAGAATTATGATATCTCTATGAACAAATATGATATAATTTCCAGGAGATAACATTAAGTAAAAAAAGTAAAGAATATACAAAGTATGTTAATTTCTGTGTGAGAAAAAAAGAAGTTTGATTTTGTAAAGCATGTAAATGTTCTACATATTCAAAAATTAAAATGAAATCAGTAAGAAGAGGAAGGAAAGAGCTAACTGAAAGTAGAAAGAAACAAATTGTATTTCAAATAAATATGATAATCACACTGTAGGGAGAAGGAAAGAAGGAAGGAAGGAAGTTATATACATCTAACTATTTTATGCTCTGTTCAAAGGACCAAGAATTAAAGATGCCCCAGTAGCAAAGATCATATCTGAAACCCAAATCTTGATCTCTAACACCATTATCCACTAAAAGTAATCAAGACTCTCTGGATAAATGACTGACTCCAGGAATGGGGCAGAATAGGCAAAAGATGAACCTGGAACATCTTGTTATTCTAGAAAATAAAAAGGCATTTTTTAAAAATTAGAAGGTCATGACACAAGGACTAATGTGCTAGCTGAAAAGAATTACAGCTAGCCAAATCTGGGATAATTTGAGCATCATTAAGTACAATGATGAATTATAAATCACTGATGAAAATTAAAATTCATGAGTCCATACTGATAATAAATATATAAATAAATGTAAGTAAATTTATGAACACAAATATTTTACTATATACCCACAGTCTTGGACAAGGTTGAGTATGAGAGGTGAGGCAGGAAGAATTGCAAACAAATTCTGAACCCTTTTTAATACTATTTCAGCAATCATTTAGGGACATCAAATGCTTACTAGGTCTCAGGTTTTGTGTTAGACTAAATATTAACCTGATCTACGTGATTCTCACAATGACATATTTTACAGATGAGATAAACTAGCCTCAGAGATATTAGAAAAACTTGCCCAGTATCATAATAAAGGGAGGAGGCATGATTTTACACTTTTCCCACTAAGTCATGTCACATCCCAAAAGAACAGAACGATTTCTGAATAAAAGCATTTTATAAATGGGGTTTCTTTTTTCTCGCCTTTCTTTCTCAGGGATGCACTAAAGGGCTAAGGGTGATGTTAAATTTCCATGGTCAAGAACAAGAAAATTAAAATAATGATCTAAGAATAAATTTAATTGGTTCTCTTGGGTTTACAAACCATGGTCCACCAACTTCTTAAAATCTCTAGGTGGAATTTCCTAACTTTCCCCAGGAGGTGGTAATTGTACAAAAGAGAAATCCCTAAAGCCAAAAGGCTGGGTTCCATCCCTGATGGTGCAGTTTACTGTCTGTAAAAGGGTACCTCACTGGATTGTTGCAGGGGTTAAATGAGATAATGTACACATAAGCACATGTTGGTGGAAGTATTGCTGCTTCCCTCAGGTCTCTGTGCTTCCCAACTCATCCCAACCCTTTCCTTTTCTTAACTCATTAAGAACAAAACAAACTTTAAAAACGAGGTCTATGAAAGCAAAGACCTCAGTGAGTGAAATCCAGTGACACCCACTGTGTCCTCCAACAGAATGTGCAGAATGTTCTTTTCTCAGCAAGGAGTCAATCAACTGCAATTAGGTCAAGAATTCTAAGGTTCTAGAAAGAATAAAGGGGCAGAGGCTTGACAGCAATTTTCTCCAAAGCCTAAAGTCTTGAACCAGATGTGGTTAGTCTGCTTCGAGGACTGAAGTCCTCATCTTGGTTCTGTCACTAACCACTACATGTCATAACCTCCCCTTTCTTGACCTCAGTCTCATCATCTGTAACTGAAGGCAGGTGCTATACTTCTTGAGACCATGTTAATCATAGTCTTGTTCTCAGATCACCTCTAGCTGAATCAGTTGGTCTACTTGTTAAAACACATATATTCCTCACATCCCACCTTGTGGCTCCCAAATTAAAAATTCCTTGGCAAAGGATCTGGATTCTGCATTTTTATCCCCTTCCACCAAGATAAATTCTAATGCACACAAATTTGAGAATTACTGACTTAAGTGCCTTTTCAGATAAAGAATTACATGGTGTAGGTCAGTGATTTTTAAACTTTAATGAATCCCTAAAATGCAGGGGGCTTGCTCTGCATTACTGCTAATCTCCCAACTGCTGTTGCTGGTTGTTCCTAGATCACACTCTAAGTAGCAAAGCTTTATGTGATGCTATGCAGTCCTGTAGTAGGTTGATTTCCTCTTTGGGATGAAAAGAATATAGATAAGAGTAAAGAGTGGAAGAAAGATATAAGCATGGATAGTAACCCCAAAGATTTTCTTGGCTTGAGTATAGACTTAACTGATTGATGGATCACCTTTGGTCCTTATGACAGAGAAGTCACAAATTTGGAGACAGACAACTTGGTTATGTCCCCCACTCTGTCACTTCCTAGTTATGCAGCCTGCAGAGAGTGATTTAAGTTTTTAGAACCTTAAGTTATGAATCTATAAGGCAGAGATCACGAAATACCCTCCTTACAGAGTTGTTATGAGCACTAAATGTGATCACATACATAAAATTCCCAGCCCAGTGCAACAATATCTGTCCCTCTAGGTTTTCTGGGGACCCTCCCTAAGCCTTTCCTTAGCCCATGTATGGGACTGCTCACAGGAGTCTGCTCTCTCTCATAGATACCACTACCTGGAGGGCAGCCACCTCTCCACCATGAGAAAACTTGACTTTCCCAGGCCGCTGAGTGATTAATCAGCTGCTTTCCCAGACTTGGAAGGCTGATGGCAATGCTGCCAGAGGCAGATGGGAGAGCTAGAGTCCAGTCACTCATCAGTGATGTTCAGCGGACACATTTATAAGGCTTTTTACACTTTTCTGGCATCCTCCATGATCAGCCAGACACCAAAGGCTGCCTACTGCACACCACATGCTGGCAAAGAAAGCTGTGTGCACACATGCTGGCCAGGTCCCAGCACAGCTTATTCTTTCTCTTCTGCTTCCTTTTATTACTTTCTATGTGGTTGTGATCAACATGCCACCTGACTTTTCATGCCAAGTCCTTTAAATTTTTTTGACAGGCACTGCTGTCCCTTTCTCCCTGAATAACTCACTAAACAAGAGTTGCGATAATATGAACTTAATGTGAAGCATTTTCATCTCTCTTCATAATCATTTAAAGGGGTTATCAACAGAATATTTCTTTAGCAATTGCAATTTGCTTACCAGCACCCCGGGTCCCCGAGGGAACCTGTAACCAAATCATCTTGGTAAGTTGCTTGGTCAGGCTACAGGAAGCAAACCATGAAAATGGCTTTCTTTTTCCGTTTTCTTTTTTTCTTCCTTGTGTTGTCCTTAAGTTTGACTGTGTATTGGAATCACCTGGAGGCCTTTTAAAGCAATACTGATCTCTGAATCCAATACCAGAGATTCTGACTTAATTGATCTGGATGCTACTTGGACATTGGGAATTTTAAAAACAGCCAAGATTGAGGATCACTGTCTTAGGAATTAATAAAACTACACAGAATTTTCCTGTATTGTCTCAGTTTTTTATCACCATTTGTTTTCAAGAGCACCCTTTAAAAAATTTTTCACCAAAATAATCTGTCAAACCTCAAAACAACCACTTGAAACAGTCTGAATGTGTATATTAGTTTATTTGCACATTTGTATGTTATCTTCAGTTTGAATATTTTTAAAAAAATGGAGCTCTCAGAGAGGTTAAGTAACTTGTCCTGAGATAGACAGCTGATAAGGGCAGAAATAATTCTTTTTTATTTTTTTAAATTTTGTTTATTTTTTTATTTTTTTTAAATTTATATCCAAATTAGTTGGATATAGCATATAGTGAAACAATGATTTCAGGAGTAGATTCCTTAATGCCCCTTATCCATTTAGCCCATCCCCCCTCCCATGACCCCTCCAGTAACCCTCAGTTTGTTCTCCATATTTATGAGTCTCTTCTGTTTTGTCCCCCTCCCTGTTTTTATATTATTTTTGTTTTCCTTCCCTTACGTTCATCTGTTTTGTCTCTTAAAGTCCTCATATGAGTGAAGTCATATGATATAGGTCCTTCTCTGACTAATTTCACTTAGCATAATACCCTCCAGTTCCATCCAAATTGCAAATAGTTGCAAATGGCAGGGTAGGGTAAGTTCAAATAGGGTAGTTCTATTTTTAGTTTTTTGAGGAACATCCATACTGTTTTCCAGAGTGGCTGCACCAGCTTGCATTGCCACCAACAATGCAAAAGAGATCCTCTTTCACCGCATCCTCACCAACATCTGTTGTTGCCTGAGTTGTAAATGTTAACCATTCTGACAGGTGTCAGGTGGTATCTCATTGTGGTGTTGATTTGTATTTTCCTGATGATGAGTGATGTGAAGCATTTTTTCATGTGTTGGTTGGCCATCTGGATGTCTTCCTTGGGGGAAATGTCTATTCATGTCTTTTGCCCATTTCTTCACTGGATTATTTCTTTTTTGGGTGTTGAGTTTGATAAGTTCTTTATAGATTTTGGATACTAACCCTTTATCTGATATGCTATTTGCAAATATCTTCTCCCATTCTGTCAGTTGCCTTTTAGTTTTGCTGATTGTTTCCTTCACTGTGCAGAAGCTTTTTATTTTGATGAAGTCCCAGTAGTTTATTTTTGCTTTTGCTTCCCTTGCCTCCAGAGACATGTTGAGTAAGCGTTGCTGCAGGCAAGATCAAAGAGGTTTTTGCCTGCTTTCTCCTCGAGGATTTTGATGGCTTCCTGTCTTACCTTGAGGTCTTTCATCCATTTTGAGTTTATTCTTGTGTATGGTCTAAGAAAGTGGTCTAGGTTCATTCTTCTGCATGTCACTCTCCAGTTTTCCCAGCACCACTTGCTGAAGAGACTGTCTTTATTCCATTGGATATTCTTTCCTGCTTTGTCAAAGATTAGTTGGCCATACTTTTGTGGGTCCATTTCTGGGTTCTCCAGGGCAGAAATAATTCTTAAATCCATGAGTCCTGGCTCCCATTATTCTTTCCATTACTTTGTTACTCCCTTAATTCAGTTTTTCATTGAATATCATTCATTGGACCATAATACATCTCTACTCTAGACTGTATAAACATTCAAAACAAAAACTCTCTGATTTCCTTATTAGCAGATTTAATATTAATAAAGTAAGAAGAGCAGCGTGAATGAGAAGACAGGGCCTTCCTGGTTTGGTGGTTGATACATGCACCTGACATATGTAATGTGTTAAGTGTCAAAAGACATTCAGCATGGGACTATTTATTGGGGAAGTCAATGTATGCCAGTCAAAGGCTGGGACCCAAACTTATCCCGATAAGTCATCTTGGGAAATAGACCACAGCATTCTTTCCTCTGTGATGAAATACATTCCAAGTTCTCTGGAAGGTTGTACAGATCCTCATCTGAAGACAGAATCATCTGTTGATTCTCATAAATGTAGAGATAAATTGAAGAGTGGCTTCTCTTCCAAACTGGCAGAATACTACATTGATCTAGATCCTCCATGCCTGAGTTATTTTTTACTTGACAGGAAATAACACAAATATTTTTTAAAGCTATAACTCTTTGGAGATGTGTTACCATTTTTTCCTGTAACTCCTTGAGTGTTTTATTATCCTTACCAGGATGGAATGGAACAGGACTGGCTAATAAAATAGATTCTTGACAATCTCTCTGAACCTTATCAGGGAGCCCAAAGTTTAGGTGTCATGCTTCTGTCTCAGACCAATGCCGCAGCTAATGGGAAGCTTATGGTCAAAGGGTACCTACTGATCCATGAATAATTACGGGACAGAAACTTAATTGGCTTAGGGTTGCTCATGGCTTTGGTCCAGTTAGGCTTCAACAGACATTTGGGCTGCAGAAAGACACCATCCAATTAAACCACTGGACATTCTTTTTTTTTTTTTAATGTTTATTTTTGAGAGACACAACATGAGTGAGGGGTAGCTGAGAGAGAGGGAGACACAGAATCTGAAGCAGGCTCCAGGCTCTGAGCTGTCAGCACAGAGACCAACATGGGGCTTGAACCCACAAACCGTGAGTTCATGACCTGAGCTGAAGTTGGCGCTTAACTGACTGAGCCACCCAGGCACCCCAAACCAATGGACATTCTAAAAAAAATTTTTTTTAATTTTTATTTATTTTGTGTGCGTGTGTATGAGAGAGAGAGAGAGAGAGAGAGAGAGAGCAGGGGAGGGCAGAGAGAGAGGGAGACACAGAATCTGAAAAAGGCTCCAGGCTCTGAGCTGTCAGCACAGAGCCCAATGAGGGGCTCGAACCCACGAACCATGAAATCATGACCTGAGCCAAAGTCAGACACTTAACCCACTGAGCCACTCAGGTGCCCCTAAACCACTGGCTATTCTAAAAACAGTTGTTTGAATTAATTCCAACATATAGTTTGCAACCATTCTATTACTCTAATCAGTTTGTATATGTGGGACTACAAACATAAATGAAAGTATGGATATAGCCACAGATGAAGAATAGAGTATGCACATTAAGTTCACAAATGAAACTGTTAGAATTCTAAAATCACTCTAGAAGACTAAGAGTTTTGGACCTAAAAAAAAATAAAAGGACCCTAGAAGTTACCAAACCTAACAAATTTATCTGTAATTGACAGTACAGTCATAATCTGGTGTCTCTTCATAGTTTCTCAGTCTCAGAAACCCTGGACGGTCTCCAAATGCAGACATGGCAAATTCCCTCTTGAGATGATAACCATTTGACAGAACCAGCTACAAAATTTGTGGGGCTCACTGCGAAATGAAAGTACAGACCCTTTGTTAAAAACTCATTGAGAATTTAAAGACAGGACTTTCAAGGAAGATGATGGAATAGGAAAATCCTAAGCTTACCTTATCCCACAGATACAATTAGATAACATTTCATCAGTGTAAATAACCCAGAAAATGACCTGAAGACTGGCAGAACACACTCTCCATAGCTAAATGTAGAGAAGAGGCTACATCAAAGAGGGTAGAAAGGGCAGAGACACCATTGGGAGCCAAACAGAGGGAGGGATGCCATGGGCCTGAGAAGTAAAGAGGACTAAACCTCCACACCAGGTACCGCTGGCATGGAAGACCTGCATGGGGAAGACAAATCCCCATAATATTTGGCTTTGAAAGCCAGAGGGACCTAACAGTCAGTGGGGCTTAACACCTGGAACATTAAAAATCAGTGGGAGCAGCTCTGGGAAAGCCAGAAGGGCAGAGTCCCTACTCTTAAAGAGACAGTACAACAAACAGTCCCACAGGATATAGGATAGAAGCAGCAGTTTGAAAATGCCTGGGGAATATTGGAAGGAGATTTATTTACTAATCTCAGAGCATGTGCTACAGGGACAGGGATTTTGGGGATCGCCAAGAACAAAGAATTGGTGGGCACTATTTCCCTCTCTCATACCCCAGCTACATACACAGACACCTTTGGGAACCAGTGCAAATCCAACACTCTACTGAGCTTGCTAACAACGGGCCCATCCCTGTGCTCCTTCTGTAGATCCACCCTCTCCAACTGGGCATGCCTTGGCACAATTTTTCCTGGGTAACTGTAGATCCCCTTGACAACAGACCAGAGTGGGTCTTGTTGGCATTGTGCACCCCATCCCTGCATACTCCTATGACCTACCCCTTTTAATCCCCTTGGCTAGAGCCCACCCAAAGTGGTGCCATAAGACTGGCAGTGTAAAAGCAGCCCCAGCAGGGGCCAACATGTCTCCAAAGTGACTCCCACCCCCAGGAGGAGGGGAAAATAACCACCCACACCAGGCCAACTATGGCCCCAGCAGTTGGCTTGGGGCAGACAGCTGTTCTGAATGCAGACGATACCCATTAACAATAGTTTCTCGGGAGACAACACAGGGAGAGTGCCCCACAGCTCAGTGCTACTGCATCTTTGGAAAATGTCTAGCCCAACTCAAGTCCAAGGGGCCTTCAACAGGCCCAATAACAATACAGGGACCAAACATTGCCAATAGGCAAAGAGGGTCATTACGGATGACTGGACTGAAGGCAAAAGTGGCTTAGCCACAACAGTAGGGTGCAAACAACACATATAGGAGATATCTCTGAAGCACCAGGGTCTGGTGAACAGGAAACATGGCACTACAAGGCCCTAAAGGACCTCTTCCTCATAACGCCACTACTTTCAAGAGCAGGGAACATAGCTGACTTTCGAAACACATAGAAACAGAGAGTTAGCAAAATGAGGAGACAGAGAAATATACCCAAAATGAAAGAACATGACAAAATCACAGCAAGGGAGCAAAATGAAACAGAGATAAGAATGCCTGACAGACAACTTAAGAAGTGGTCATAAGGATACTCACTGGACTTTAGAAGAGTGGAGGACCTCAGTGAGGCCCTCAACAAAGACATAGAAAACATAAAAAAGAATCAATCACAGGTAAAGAGCTCAATAACTGAAATTAAAAATACACCAGATGGAATAAATAGTATATTAGAGGAAGCAGAAGAATGGATCAGTGACCTGGAGGAAATAGTAAGGGAAAGCAATCAAGCTGAACAAGGAAAAAAAAAAAAAAATGAGAACAGGCTAAGTGAACTCAGCAACACCATCAGGTGTATTAACATTTGCATTATAGGGACCACAGAAGAAGAGAGAAAAGGAGGCTGGAAATTCATTTGAAGAAATAAAGCTGAAAACTAATGGAATCTTGGGAATGAAACAGAAATCCAGACCCAGAAAGCACAGAGAGGCCACAACAAAATCAACTGAAAGAGGTCCACACCAAAACACATAGTAATTAAAATGGCAAAAAGTAGTGGTAAAGAATGTTAAACTCAGAGAAAAAAAAAACCGGTTACATACAAGAGAGACCCCATAAGGCCACCAGCTGATTTCTCAGCAGAAATTCTGCAGGCCAGAAGGGAGTGGCACAATATATTCAAAGCACTGAAAAAAAAATACCCTGTAGCCAAGAATACCCTATCCAGTAAGGCTATCATTTAGAAGAGAAGAGAGATAAAGAGATTCCCAGACAAACAAAAGTTAAAAAGATTCATGACTAGCCCTATAAAAAATGTAAAAGAGTACTCTTTGAGTGGAAAGGAAAGGCCATAAGTAGGAGTAAGAAAAGTAGGAAGCACAATAGCAGTAAAAATAAGTATATCTAAAAAAAAAAGTCCCTTGACTGCAAGGGATTCACAAAATAAAAGGATATAAAGTGTGAAATCATATGCCTAAAACATAGGGAGGAAGAAGAGTAAAGAATGGGTTCAAACTTAAGTGACCATCAACTTAATATAGACTGTTATATGCATAAGACATTTTATATAAACTTAATGATAACCACAAATCAAAAACTGGTAATAGATATGCAAAAAACAAAGAGAACAGATTCCAAGTATATCACTAAATAAAGCCAACAAAGTGTGAAAGAACAGAGCATGGGAAGAAAGGAACAGAGAACTACAAAAACCACCATAAAACAAGTAAAATGGCAATGAGTTCATACCCATCTATAGTTACTTTGAATGTAAAGAGATTAAATACT
Source organism: Panthera onca (assembly GCF_046562875.1). NCBI lineage: Eukaryota > Metazoa > Chordata > Mammalia > Carnivora > Felidae > Panthera > Panthera onca. The sequence continues at coordinate 54,023,325 of NC_138344.1, forward strand.
CTGATCAAAAGACACAGGGTGATGGAGAGGCACCTGGATGGTTCAGTTGGTTAAGTATCCTACTCTTGGTTTCGGTGCAGGTCATGATCTTACGGTGTGTGAGTTCAAGCCCCATATAGGGCTTTGCAAGGACAGTGCAGAGCATGCTTGGGGTTCTCTCTCCCTCTCTCTCTGCCCCTCCCCGACTCTCACTCTTTATCTCTCTTACTCTCTTACTTGCTCTCTCTCTCTCAAATTAAATAAATAAACTTAAAAAAAAATCAAAAGATATATAGGGTGATGGAATGGATAAAAAGGCAAGACCCATCCATACACTGCCTACAAGAGACTCATTTCAGACCCAAAGATGCCTACAGATTGATAGTGAAAGGATAGAAAAGCAATTATCATGCAAATGGAAGTGAAAAGAAAGCTAGGGTAGGAGTACTTCTATTGGGCAAAATAGACTTTAAAACAAAGACTGTAACAAGAGACAAAAAAGACACTACACAGTCTGACAGGAAGATATAACAATTATAAATATTTATGCACCCAACATGCAAGCACCCAAATACACAAAACAGCTAATAACAAACATAAAGGAAGTAATCAATAGTAATACCACAATAGTAGGGGACTTTAACACCCCACTTACATCAGAGGATGGACCATTCAAACAGAAAATCAACAAGGAAATAGTGGCTTTAAATGACACATTGGATCACATAGATCTGATATATTCAGAACATTCCATCCTAAAACAGCAGATTACACAATTTTCAAGTGCACATAGAACATTCTCCAAAGCAGATCACATAGTAGGCCACAAAAGAAGTCTCAACAATTTAAAAAGATTGAAATCATGGGGCACCTGGGTGGCTCAGTTGGTTAAGCATCCGACTTCGGCTCAGGTCATGATCTCGCAGTTTGTGAATTCCAGCCCCACATCAGGCTCTGTGCTGACAGCTCAGAGCCTGGAACCTGTTTTGGATTCTGTGTCTCCCTCTCTCTCTGCCCCTCCCCAACTTGTGCTCTGTCTCTCTTGCTTGAAAATATAAATAAAATATTTAAAAAAATCTCTTAAAGATTGAAGTCATGCCATGCCTCTTTTCTGACTGCATACTATGAACTAGAAATCAACCATAATAAAAAGTCTGGAAAAAAACCACAAATACATGAAAGCTAAATAACATTATACTAAACAATGAACCAGTCAATCAAGAAATCAAAGAAGAAATTAAAAAATTCATGGAGATAAGTGAAAATAAAACAAATTGATCCAAAATCTTTGGGATGCAGCAAAAGCTTTCTAACAGGAAAGTTTATAGCAGCAATATAGGCCTATGTCAAGAAGCAAGAAAAATCTCAAATAACCAACCTAACCTTACAATCAAGAGACCTAGTAAGGAACAAAACCCAAAACCAGAAGAAGGAAGGAAGTAATAAACATTAGAGCAGAAATAAATGAAATAGAAAGTAAAAACAAACAAACAAAAATCACCATAGAACAGATCAATGAAACCAGGATTCTGGTTTCTTTGAAAAGCTAACAAAATTAATAAGCCTTTAGCCAGATTCATCAACCAAAAAGGGGCGGGGGAGAAAGAGAGAGTACTCAAAGAAATAAAATAAGAAATGAAAGGAAGAAGTAAAAACCAACACCAGAGAAATACAAAGGATGACAAGAGAATATCATGATAAATTATAGGTCAACAAATTGGACAACTTAGAAGAATGGATATAAATTCCTAGAAACATATAATCTCCCAAAACTGAAACAGGAAGAAATAGAAAATTTGAACAGACCAATTACCAACAATAACATTAAATTATTCATCAAAAAAAACCCCACAACAAACAAAATCTCAGGATCAGACGGCTTCACAGATGAACTCTACCAAACACTTAAAAGAAGAGTTATTACCTATTCTTTTCAAACTATTCCCAAAAATGAAGAAAAGAGAAGTTTCAAAATTCATTCTATGAGGCCAGAATTACCCTGATACCAAAACCAGATAAAGACACTACAAATAAAGAGAAGTGAAGGCCAATATCTCTGATTAACTTTGGCAGGAAAATACTCAACAAAATATTAGCAAACAAAATCCAACAATACAGTGAAGAAAAATCATTCACCATGATCAAGTGGGATTTATTCCTGAAATGCAAGGCTGGTTCAATATTTGTAATTTAATCAACATGATAGATCATACCAACAAGAGAAAGGTTAAAAACCATATGATAATTTCAATAGATGCAGGAAAATCAATTGACAAAGTACAACATCTCTTCATGATAAAAACCTTCAACAAAGTAGGTTTAGAGGGAACATACCTGAACATAATAGGGCCATATTTGAAAACTCTACAGGTAACATCATACTTAATGGTGAAAAATTGAGAACTTTTGTCCTAAGATCAGGAACAAGACAAAGATGTCCAGCCTCACCACTTCTATTCAACATAGCACTGGAAGTCCTAGCCATAGCAATCAGATAAGAAAAATAAATAAAAAGCATCCAAATTGGTAAGGAGAAGTAAACTTTCACTATTTTCAGATGATATGATAACTATATACAGAAAACCCTAAATACTCCACCAAGAAAGTACTAAAACCAATAAATGAATTCAATAAGGTTTTGGGTTATAAAATCAATGTACAGGAATCCATTGCATTTCTATACACTAATAATGAAGTAGTAGGAAGAGAAATTAAGAAAATAGTATCCAGAGGCCGGCCCAGGGTCCTACAGCTACTGGTGGGCTGAGCCAGGATGATAATCTGAGTCTGGGTCCCACATCCACACCCCACGTTCTCACATGGCAGATTTGGGGGTTAGCTCCTTCCCTAGTGCTAGCTTTTATCCCAAGACTGCATCACCAGGTTTGGGGAAACATTTGTGGGGCTTGGTTGTTACAAGAGAAGGGGATTGTTTTGTGTGCCTCCTCCCACCCCCTGGCCCTCCCCTTGCTGGGTAAAAGCTTGGTGACTGTGTCTTCGAATGTTCCTGTATGTAATGTTATTCTTTCTTAAAATTTAACTTCCCCAGCTTTCTCCAGATTGGGTGACCCTTTCCTAAAGATGGTGGGAGTCTATTGGGATGGCATGGGCCTTGGATGGGTCAAGTGGGCGTGAAGGGCCGTGGGGGAGGTAGGCATCGAGACGGAAATTGTCATACTGCCACATTGTCTTTTGTACCTGAAATAAAGCATATTTTGCACTTGCTACTGTACCATTTTGCAGATGAGAAATCTGTCTGTGGGATCTGTGCTGGGTCAGAATGCAAATAAAACTCATTTGTAAGAAAAAAAAAAGAAAACAGTATCATTTATAACTGCACCAAAATAATAAAATATGTAGAAATAAACTTAATTAAGGAGGTGAAAGACCTGTATTCAGAAAGAAATTGAAGGTAACACAAATAAATGGAAAGATATTACACACTCATGGGTGGGAAGAAAGGATATTGTTAAAATATCCATACTACCCAAAGCAATCTACAGATTTAATGTAATCCCTATCAAAACTCCACTAGCATTTTCCACAGAACTAGAACAAATAATCCTAAAATCTGTATGGAACCACAAAATAGCCCAAGTAGCCAAAACAATCGAAAAAGAAAAGCAAAACTGGTGGTATTGCAACTCCAGATTTCAAGATATACTACAAAGCTGCAGTAATCAAAACAGTATGGCACTGGCAAAAGAGACACTTAGATCAGCGGAACAGAACAGAGAACCCAGAAATAAACCCACAATTATATGGTTAATTAATATTTCACAAAGCAGGAAAGAATATGCAATTGGAGAAAGACAGTCTCTTCAACAAATGGTGGTTGGAAAACTGGTTAGCCACATGCAAGGGACCACTTTACCATACACGAAATACACAAAATAAACTCAATACCATACACACCATACACAATACACAAAGATAAACTCAAAGTGGATCAAGGACCTAAATATGAGACCTGTAACCATAAATATCCTAGAAGAGAGCACAGGCAGTAATTTCTCTGACATCATCCATAGCAACATTTTTCTAGATTTGTCTACTGAGGCAAGGGAAACAAAAGCAAGAGGAAACTATTGGGACTACATCAAAATAAAAAGCACCTGCATGGTAAAGTAAACAATCAACAGAATGAAAAGACAGCCTAATGAATGGTAAAAGCTATTTGGAAATGACATATACATATGCACAGGTTTAGTATCTAAAATATGTGAAAAATTTATATAACTTCACACCAAAAAACCCAGATAATCTAATTAAAACTGGGAAGAATACACGAACAGATATTTCTCCAAAGAAGACATACAGATGGCCAACAGATACATGAAGAGTCTCAACATCACTCATCATCAGGGAAATGCAAATGGAAACCACAATGAGATATCACCTCACACCTGTCAGATTGGCTAAAATAAAAAACACAAGAAACAACAATTGTGGACTAGGATATGGAGAAATGTTTTATGAAAATGAATTATGAAAAAGCAAACTGGTACAGCCACTGTGGAAAACAGTATGGAAGTAATACCATATGATCTAGTAATTCCACTGTTATTTACCCACAGAATATGAAAACACTAATTTGAAAAGACATATGCATCCTACATTTATTTCAACATTGTTTATAATAGCCAAAATATGGAAGCAACCCACATGTCCATCAACAGATGAATGGATAAACAAGAAGGGGAACTTGGCTGGCTCAGTCAGTAGAACAAGTGACTCTTGATCTTGGGGTTATAAGTTTGAGTCCCATATTGGGTATAGAGATTACTTAAAAATAAAACCTTTAAAAAATAAGTAACTGTCATCCATCTATCTATCTAGCCATTTCTAACATTGATGGATCCGGAGAGTATAATGTTAAGTGAAATAAGTCAGTCAGAAAAAGACAAATACCATATGATTTCACTCAGGTGTGGAATATAAGAAACAAATGAACAAAGGAAAAAAGAGACAAACAACAACAACAACAATAAAACACACACACACACACACACACACACACACCCATCAAATTTCCAACTATAAAGAACTGATGGTTACCAGAGGGGAGGTTGGTGGGGGCATAGGTGAAAGAGGTGAAGGGGATTAAGAGTACACTTGATCATGATGAGCACTGACTAATGTATAGAACTATTGAGTCACTATATTGTACACCTGAAATTAATATTATACACCTGAAACATATATATATAACTAATATGACATATAGAACTAATATATATAACATTGTGTGTTATCTATACTGGAATTAAAATTTTTTAAAGAAAAATAAGGATGATGATGGAAGTGCTTTAAGCTAAATGTGGTGTCCTATGTTACTGTACATGCATGTCCATGAAGTTGGCTCTATCCTCAGGGCAGCAAGACCCCAATAGTGCTATTCCAGCTACCCTTCAGTTGAGTCATTGGGAGCAAATGAGACTTACCTACACATCAGCAATAGTTATGTAGGCAGATGGCTCTGGCTGTCCATGGGATAGCTGGAGGGAAAGCAACAGAATGAAAATGTGATGGAGAATGAATACACTATGTCTCTCAGAGTAACCAGAGAAGGACAGAGGGTTTCTATAAGTATATAAAACTCATAAAAAAAATTATAGTGGCTAGTATAGACCCAACTGAGTACCAACATTGTCCAGGAAAGAGAGATCCTTGGATATTCTCATCCCTGAATAAGATTATGTGCCAGTGTACCTTGAGATATTATTCATATCTATCTACCTATTTAATCTGCATAGATCTGTACTTAATTTTTAGTATATTTAGCTTTCTACCCCAATCTCAAGACAACAGTTATCTCTGTGTTCACTATGTCAAGGGAGAGGTACGCCAGCACAAAAGCAAGAAACTGTGCTAATAGTCATCTTGGATTTGGATACACAGCCCAGAGATGGCCAGAACCATAAAGGCAGGATTTTCCACAGCCTAGAAGAGCAATTCTCTTGGTTTTGGAAGGGAGAGTGAGAAGGCATACCTAGGAATGGCTGCATGGGAAATGAGGATAATGGGATGACAGGCAGCCTTGGCCCTGAGTGGGGTTTGAGGGCAGTTAAAAGCTTTTTGCACATCAGGAATGGCACAGAAGCAGCAGACAGCCTGCTGAAAGAGACAGAGGATATCTCACTGGCAACTTTGGTGGCCTGGTGATGGAGGATCACATGATGTGAAGTGTGACCCTCCCCCACCCCCATGCATAAGATTCCAGAAATCACTGAGAGGAGATGGAAACAAGAAAATGACTGGAATTAGATTTCCTGGTAGCTTGGTGGGAGGAAGAAGAGAAATTAGATTATAAAAAGGGGTCATTGTTCTTGTACACCTGTGTTGGTGGACTGGGATTCATTCTAACTACTCTGTGATGACATTACTTCCCAAGCTTATTCAATTACCATTGCTTTGCCTCTGCTTTCACTGGATAACTTTTTAATCTTTAATTTGGTTTCCAGTTTAGACTTTTCCAGCAAGAAGAACATGTTTGGACTACCATGAATGTTGTATTTCTCTTGGCAATGAAAACTCTCAGTATAAGTGAACAAAATTGACACAGGTCTGATTTATAAATTAGTCAATCTCTTGTGAATTTCGTTAACATGGCTCAGTTCCCTGGGTCCTTGCCACATGGATGTACCAAGATGGAGTTTATGAATTTGCCAAAAAGAGGGCACGGCGACTCTCCTAAGGTGCAGATACCCTGACTGAAAATATCCATGACTAAAAAGGCCCCCCAACCTCTCTCTACTGCTATTTTCTATTGTAAAAATAATATCATGAAATGGTAAAGAAATGTTTTTTAAAAAGTTATTCAGACTATGTTGCAAGTCTGTTCCATCTAGTAAACTGAAAATCATTCATTAATCAAAAATGAAGTTATATTAGTGTAATGTAGTGGTTAAGAATACAGTTTCTGGAGGGACGCCTGGGTGGCTCATCGGTTAAGCATCAGACTTTGGCTCAAGTCATGATCTCACGGTTTGTGGGCCAGAGCCCCACATCAGGTTCTGTGCTGACAGCTCAGAGTCTGGAGCCTGCTTTGGAGCCTGTCTCCCTCTCTCTCTGGGCCCATCCCCACTCACACTCTGTTTCTCTCTCATTCTCAAAAATAAATAAAACATTTAAAAAAATTTAAAGAAAAGAATACAGTTTCTGGAATCAGACTTCCCAGATTTATCAACTAAATCTTGGCTTTGCCATTTAAGCAAATTGTGATTTTTAGCAAATTCAAAGAAATCTAGTAGGGATTGTTGTAAGGAATAAGGATATTAATGTATGTAAAACTTTCTTATCAGTGCTTAGCATCTGCTAAGTGTTCTATAAACGTTAACAATGATTTCTGGTTTTATGGTTATTATTTTAAGTGTTCCCTGCCAGCATGTGTCCAAATGTGTGGATGTCATTTCATGTTGCACATTATTTATATTTGTCCTTCAATCTAATGCTATGTCATAAATACTGTATGTATTTCTATGAAAGCTTTAATTATAATTTTTAACAGTATAATTTAATTCACTTAATAGTTGAGCACTTATCTTAAAAATGACTGTGCTACATGACAGGGATATCAAAATGATGATAAATTAGAAAAACTGGCAAAGGTGATGAACAGGAAACACACCAAAAAAGAAATATAAATGGCCAAAAGAAGGACTTACCCTAAGAAAAAGTCAAGAAATACAAATTAAAGCAACAGTTAACTATTTTTGCCTAGCAACTTGACCACATTAAAAAGTTTGCTAATATCCACTTTTAGAGTAAGATGTAGGACAATGAATATTCATTCCCCTTTCCTGCTGGTCAAGTGTAAGCTAGTGCAGCCATTTAACTATTCACATTTAAAATGCACAAACCTCTACGCCTAGCCATTTCACTTTTCCATATCTGCTCTCATGAAACAGTTGCTAAGTTTCTTGTTTTCAGGAGACAAAAACAAGGATGTTGTTCACTATAACAACATTTGTAATCATGCAAATTGAAGATCACATAACTGCTCCTCAGTATTTGGAATGGTAAAATATACTGTGATATATTTACTCTTAGCAAGAATGTGTTTTTGGGGCGCCTGGGTGGCTCAGTTGGTTAAAGCATATGACTCTTGATCTGGGCTCAGGTCACAATCTCATGGTTCAGTCTGAGCCTTGCATTTGGCTCAGCGTTGACAGTGCAGAGCTTGCTTGGGATTCTCTCTCTTTCCCTCCCCCGCTCTCTCTCTCTCTTAAAATAAATAGACATTTTTAAAAAAGAAAAGAAAGAATGTGTTCTATAGATCAATACTGACCTGGAAAACTTCCAAGGCTTGTTGCTAAGTAAACAAGAAAGCAAACAAAAAAAGTTGGCAGAAAAATAAGTGCACCAAGATAGCATTTTCTTAACACACATGCTAACCAAAATATATAGCTGTACAGATACATGAATGTGTAAGTATATATGTGTATATGCATATATCAACATATATGTATATGTTGTAAGTATGTTTGTATGTAAATATGTTGAAGATTGTCTGGGAGAGTTCACACCCAACTGTTAACAGTAGCCATGTTTAGATAGGAAACTAAGATTGGTCAAGGGGACTTTAGCTTTTCCTCTATTTTTAAATGTTTTTAGGTATTTTTTGTATAATTAAGGATGAACTTTTAAAAATTTAAAGATGAATCAGACAAGGTTCCTGAATCCCAAAGTTACTATTCCACTGAGCTGACCTGTAACAATTTATTTAGTCATTGACCTATATTTGGCAGTTTAGGTTGTTTCCATTCTTTTATATTATAGATCTTTATACACTGTAGCTCCTTTTTCTTCTGTTGATTTATTTCGCTAGGATAAATTCCAAGAGTGGGATTACTGGATAAGATGGTATAAACATCTTTCTGGCTTGTGATATATTTTTCCACATTGCTTTCCAAAAATGTTGTGCTTCTCTTTCCCCATTATTACTACAAAAAAGCAAATGAGCTCTCCTACCACCTGGCACCAATCTACTTTTCTATTGCCATCTCCTCCTTCTCAGGAATGTGCACTTTTCACTTCAGTTTTCAACCTGTTTTAGAATCGACATCTCCTAGAAAACTGTCAGCTTATAATCTTTTTTCCTATGCCTAGTGTGCATGTATGTTATTGATGGAGAGATACGATTAACATTCATTCCCATTTTATAAATGAGAGCACTGAAGCTCGCAGAGGTCACGTAACTTGCCTATGTACCCATAGTTAAGGAGTGGTAGAGTGTCTACTTGTAATCAAACCTCTGTACTCCCTCTGCATCTGGATGTGGTTCTCTCTCTGTCTGGAGTAAGCAGAGTTGGTTTGAACCCAAGAACCTGTTGCTTACCCATGTTCTCTTGGCACCAGCCCACACTTGTGTCCTCCTGCCTTTCTGCCTGTGTCCCCTGTTCTTGGCCTGCTTCTCAGATTGCAAATTCATTATTCCATACTCAAACTCCATTCCTTCTCTCTTTCATCCACTTTAACCAAAAGTACTAGACCAGTGGCTTTCATCCTTGGGGAGCTTAAACCAAAATGAACCAAACAAACTCAGGCCTGGACTCCACCCCCAGAAATCCAGATTCATTGAGGGGGTGGTATATTGTGGTCCTGGGACTGAGATTTTTTTTTTAAGTTCCCTGAAAACTTTGAAGTGAGAACTTCTGTATTAGATGCTATTCTTGGTTTCCCCCTCTGAGTTTAGGTGGCAACATGGCTGCTTTTTGTTTATCTAGTAATCACTGCCCTGTCTCTCTTAGCTGCCACCATCACTTGCATTCACTTGTCTTCCCTGCTGCCATTCTGCCTGTTCTGTTCTGTCTCTTTGAGCTCTCCCTTAGCAAAAGAACCTTGCTGTTTCTACCTTCAAACCTTTCCCCTTGCTAGTACTGCTGCCTGCAACCACTCCTCTCCTCTGTCCTATCCTGTTGAGCCAAAGTTTTGCCTCATCCACACAGTTCTCTTATATCACAGCCCACCCAGGTGGCTACTTCTTCTGAACTCCTTTTTCAATTCTCATCTGCTTCATTCTGTAGGCTTTTTGTTTAGTGATGGAAGCTGGTATATGATTTTCATGTGTGGACAGGAGGAAGCACTCTCAATGGTTTTTAAGAGCACAGGATTGAGAAGAAGAATCATGTTTCAAATTCTAGGCTGCCAGTTACTTAACCATTCTAAGCCTCTGTTTTCTCATTTATAAATTAAAGATAAGAGCAATATATGTATATCTCACAAAGCATAACAAGTACCAGCTACATGATGAAAATATGATGCATGTTAATTATAAGAAATAGGATATATGGTAATAAGACTGATTTCTTTCAACTAAAGTAGTGGGAATTAAGAATTTATGCATCCAAATGAGCAATTTCCCTTATCAACTGCCCCTTAACTGTTTGTTATATGAATGAGAAGAATATCCCCACTTAGTTTGATGATGTTACAATTGCCCAGATCTTTTCCAGAAATCCTCTTTTGGAGTTGCCTACAGAGCAAGTTTATGAGTCAGAAAGAGAAAGTGTACTATTAGTTTTCTCTGCTTCTTTTTTTTTTTTTTTTTTTTTTTTACCAAAAAAGGTAATATCCAACTTCCTTGCCCACTTTATCAACTTTGGTGCCAAATGACCTTTAGCTTTTTTTCTTATAAATTGAATTTAACCCAAGAGGAGATAGATGTGACTACTAAGATCAAGAACAAAAAGTGTTATGGATTTTTAAGGGAGTTTCAGAATAGAAGTTACCAAAAAAGTTCCCCCAAGGAGATTGCAAATGCCTAGAGAATAGGGGCTTTATCGATCTTTGGGTAGGGTTCTTAACCTGGAGTTAACTGAAGTTGGGTGCAGATTTTTGTCTTATATTTTCTTTCCAGTTAGAGGGTATATTACTTTATTATTTTCAGAATTATTTATGACAGGGGATAAGAATCCTTAAGAAAATATTTTACAGGTGCCAAGGTTCCTAGGAGAATGTTATAATGTTAACAATAAATTTAAATATTTAAGAGATAAAAAAAGTGCTTTCATATGCTAAGAGATACTATTCATCTATTTTTATAGCTCATATTATTATCTTAATGGTGGGGGGTGGGTTTGAATGGAACTACAGACATTCCCTCAACCTCTCCTCCTGGAATTCCTTTGTACAAGTGTTCCTGAAACAAACAGCTGCCTGTGTTCTAATGTGTGCACTGTCATCTTGGAAAAAGGGTTTTTCTCTTGGAAAAAAGAAAATGGGACTGTCGGGATGCATACAGTGACTTTTCTGTTTTGTTAGTGACACATTCTAACACAATGAGTTAACTAAAACAAATGACACTAGAGTTATTACTTGACAGAACTGAGAGGTTAGTTTTCCATTGCTTATCTTCCAGTTCCTAATGCTATTTATTTTTAGAAGCACTTTTTTTAAATGGAGGGTCCGAGGGAGAACACAGTTTTCATGGTTCAAAAAAAACAAAAAAACACCCAAATCCAAACATGAGAATTGGGAGGAGGATTCTTTTATCATTGTGTTTTTTGTCCAGTAGTGTGCTGGTAAACTGGCTCTCTAGGGGGAGAAAAACAAGTCCTGATAATGTGGGAAATGAAGGCAAAAGAAAAAAAATTAAATTTCCCAGCTACATACAGACCATGAACAAGTCCTTGAGACAGGCAGAGTGACCCTGTAGGAATTCAACTGCCTTGATGTTGATACTTTGCTAAGGGCAAAAGGCAATCTTAGCTTAACATCATCCCAATCTCCAGGATCCTGTAAGTCTCCTTTAATATATAAAGATTCCTTTGGAAAATTTATCTCTACCCTCCATGATACAGGCTGGCAATTATCTTCCAAGCAGATGGCCCACTGATATACCTCTGAAGGGTCTCATGACTAAGGTTTTATTAGACAGTAATAAATGACCTTTTCTGAACAATAGCTAGCCCCCTCAAGGTCCTGGAAACCTTGCTTCCAAAATTCCTTAGAGACTTACACTATCCCTAACTCTCTTCCAACTGGAAAGTATATGATAAGTCATCCCTCATAACCTCAATGCAGCTCTTTCCGCCCACCGGTCCTGTTCCCGTACTTTAATAAAACCACCTTTTTGCACCAAAGACATCTCAAGAATTCTTTCTTGGCCCTCAGGTCCAAACCCCAACATTTTCTACATCACTGATTTGTGATGTTTGTCAGTTTCTGTGGTGTATATATAGCAGGATTATCTCACAGAGAGATGGAACACCAAGGCTTTCTTTGTCCAGGGAGCAACTTTATTCGATGTACTAGCACAGGCTCAGTGAGTTTGTAACTGAAAAACTGAGCCCTGAGTGCAGCGGGGTGTAGCCTTTTAAACAATTTCTACTTTTTTGTCTCCCATACATGGTAACATACAGACATACAGTCTGATTGGGCGGTCTATGTTACAGTCATGAGGAATGTCACATACATGCACATAAGCCAGGTTGCCTTTCCTTGTCTTGAGGATTTCACCACATTCCTTAGGGAGGGGCTTCACATAAATACTCCTACTCTGGCGAATTTCACTACCAATGTGAGGCCACTAAATGCAATTGGGAAGAAATGCGCTGAATTTGTTCTTTTGAGCAAATGCAAGTTGGCTTCAGTAAACCACTGTTTATAACCTCATAAACCTGCAGAAGGGCTTCTAGGGAGGTTTAGTTTTATAGCAGTGCTCTTTGGAACAAGCACAGTTTAAGAACAAAAAGTAGTTAGAAATATTAGAGGAGATTGAAATACATAATTTAAAACATACTACTCCAACTCCCTGATAAAATTTGTCCTCTTCTACCTCAAACCACTGTTAAAAAGAAAATCACAGGCCCAAAAGGAAGTCTCTGATGCTAGGCCAGAGATCAAGGCTCAATATCTAACCTAACTGCAGTTTCAACCTTCCCCAGGAATGTAATCTTCACCAGTCTGGAATTTCTTAGCACAGGTAGGGTAATACACCTAATAAGACCCTTTAGTCCCCAAAAGGAAGGTGATCTTACCTGAAATTTTTGTTTGTTTATGACTTCCTTTCCTGCCTTTTAAAGTCTTTCCCTTTCTGTAGCTCTTTGGAGCTCCTTTCTACTTGCTAGATGGAATGTTGCCTTATTCATGGGTCGTTAAATAAAGCCAGTTAGATCTTCAAATTTACTCAGTTGAATTTTGTTTTTAACATCACTAAGAATTTTTCTCCCTTTTCTTCCTCTCTACTTACACTCAAAAAACTTTTTTCTCCATATTTACTACTCTCCTGGAGGAAAGATTCCTTTTTTTTTTTTTTAGAAGCTGATTGGAGGTAGGGTGGGAGGGGTGAGCTACTCTTTGACAGACAGGGGTGGAGGGGACATCTGGACATTAATAATCTGTATCCTATCATGTTATCTTTCCATATTTAAAGAAAAACCTGAGGAGTAAAAAGTAAAACCACCTTCTCAAAGTTTATGGCTTGACAATAACAAGTCTTTATAAACATTATCCTTTAGAGAAGAAAAAGCAGTATAAATATAGGCCAAGTCTTTTTATTTTCTTTCCATTTACTTATAGGCACTTCTTAATCTGTATCTACATTTCTAAACCAATGTAACTGATCAAGTCTGAGTTAACAAAAAGTTAAAAGCCAAGCCAATTGTTTGTCTGTCCTAGCTGATTTTATTTTGGCTATCCGGTTAAAATTGCAACATGACCATGAGCAAGTCATTTGGCCTTTCTGAACCTGAGTTACATCATCTGACAAACAATAGGAATGAACCAAATGGTCTTTAAATTGCTCTCTAGCCATAAGAATTTGTGACACTTGTATTGAATTGACACTGTTTATTAAAACAGCTTCATAATTTTCCATTATGAAACAGACTAATAATCTCTACTTTTAAAATGTCATAAACCTGTTAGCTTGAGTAAGTATATGTATTTTATCTGACTTGACCAGTTTAACCAGAACTCTTCTGCCAATAGGAAGAACTTGTTCTTTAGACTACAGTTTTCTCTGGTGCTCCCCCCAGACTTTGAGATTCATCAAACACATCTGGAGGAAGAAACCTCTCCGGAATTAGAGGAAGGTTCTCAGTATACATTAAGAATCTGATGGTCATCAGCAATTCTAGCCCTTGAGGATTCATATTCTTTTAACACACTTATTGTTCTCTATGTTTCCCTCTCTTCCCATCTGTTTCTTCCCCCCCGCTCCAGTCTGCCCCTATCTCAGGGATCCTAGTGGGTCTAGGAAAAGAATTGGGTGAGTGGGCAATAGGCATGTCTTTCTATCATCTTTGGTATTATATCATTTGGCTCTTACCTATCAAATACCTAATGATTCACTTTGTTTAGGAGACTCTTGGAAAATAATCACGACAATAACAATAGCTAATATTTACTGAACATTTATTATTTGCTTAGGACTCTACTGACATTTTGTTTAATTTCTAATGAACACATTAATCCTAGCCCCATTCTATCCATAAAGAAACTGAAGCTTAATGAGGTTAACCCAAGGCCGAAATGCATGACAGAAGCAATCCCAAGGCTGCTTGACCTGTGTTCCTAACTGATTCTTGGGTGGTTGTAACCAAATTTCCTAAAATAAAACTAGGCATGAAAAGCAGAAGGCCAAATAAAAGCTCTAAGACGGGAGTTGCACTTTACAAATTTTTCTAGCTAAAGAGAGGACATGGGCTCTCAGAGGAAGGAGGACACACACAGCTCTAAGGATTTGCCTCTTTCACTTGCTTCTCTTCCCCATCCCTAGAGCACCTTACTCAGTGGGTTTCAGACTCAACCCTGGGATCAGGCCTATCTGATTGTCAAACTCAGTATAGGTAGTTAGTAGTAATGGGTCATGACTCCCTGTCCCCAGTATTCTTGTTTCCTTGCCTGGTATCACTTATTCAGGTGTGTGAAGACTCACCCAGTGAATAAACATCACAAGTCATCACAAAACTATGGACTTAGGGCCTTTTCTACTGGACAGAGAGACTGACCCTGGGATCATGACCTCATTTTCATTCCCAAAGACTATGAAACCCCAGTTCTAAGGAAAGGAAAAGGAAATAATACATTGCAGAAAAGTCTCTAGTCCGTTGGGAGGTACAAAGGCATATATCTTCTTTTTTTAATTAAAAAAAATTTTTTTTATCATTTTACCAAGGCATACATCTTAAAGGACCCCTCCTTGCATTTTTCCATTTGGAGACTGGAGATGTCCTGAGTCATGATGGAAAGCTAAGAGCTGTCTCCCAGTTTGACTTAGTTCTCTACCTTGAAGATAATCAACTGATAGGGAGAAGCCAAAAGTTTTTAGTTTAAAGCTAGAATTTTTTCAGTTGATAAAAAAACATGATGATGTGCAAATATGGGAAGAACTCAGGAAGAAAAAGATACCTTTCAAAAGAAAGCTTTGATGAATTGTCTGTTTGATGGAAAAATTCAAAGAGAAAGCAATTTTGGTGCTTCTTTTATTGTATTTTGATTTTAAATGGATTAATAGGCAAGACAGAATCCAGGAGTGAGAAGACACCAGGGGCATATATGGGCTTTGTGGAACCTGAATCTTAAATGATTTACAAGAGTGCTTTTGAGAAAAATAATATGAATATGAAATTAAGTATAGAGCCTTGGAAAAGGACATGTAAGTGAGAAATCTTGAGATGAAGCTTCATTATCTTTATAGAATATTCCTCTCTGGTTGGGATAGTTAAAAATTTTTTTTCCATCTAACTAGAAAACAGACATATAACTCTGAGGGATTCTTTGCTAAGTGACTACAGGGTTAGTGAGAGAGATGCAAAGGGGAGAATGTGAAGAAACCAATAAAACACTGAGGAATTACAGGGAGTTTACTAGATGGTATTGTGCAATATTCAATGAGAAGGTCATATGTGTACATGGTCTCAAACACCAGGATCTTCTTTAAGAAAAGAATGCCTGGGGGCACCTGAGTGGCTCAGTCAGTTAAGCAGCCGACTTTGCCTCAGGTCATGATCTCACAGTCCGTGAGTTCGAGCCCCGCGTCGGGCTCTGTGCTGACAGCTCAGAGCCTGGAGCCTGTTTCAGATTCTGTGTCTCCCTCTCTCTGACCCTCCCCTGTTCATGCTCTGTCTCTCCCTGTCTCAAAAATAAATAAATAAATAAATAAACGTTAAAAAAAATTAAAAAAAAAAAAAAAGAAAAGAATGCCTGGAGGTGCCCAGGGCCACATGGACCACCTATGTAGTTTTCTTACCCAGAATCTGAAAGAGGAGATAAAGATTAATAGCATCCTGGCTATTAGTCTCCCTTCTAGTTTCTACTAATTATGTTTTGTTTTATACGCATCTTCATCACGGGCAATACAAATAGCCCACACAATTCAAACACTACCCACCTCCTCTCGTCTTTTTTTTTTTTATTTTCTACTTATATCAACTGATGCTTAACTGTCAAAATAATGAGATGTCTCAACTTGGAAATTAAGTAATATTTATGAGACACATAGACCATTTTAAACTTTGAAAACATTTTAATCTTTATCAGATTTTTTACAGCTAGTTTTAGGTACCTCAAAATGTAGGGTTAAACTAAACTGCAATGTCTCTTTTAAACTCTGGGGCAATAGAAGGAAAAAAAAAAAGGCCTGAGATGGTGCCAGTTCAGCACTGTGGAGAATCCTAATTTCATGGAGTGGGGTTGATTTGGACAGTCTTATTACTAGTCAAAAGAATCTTAAATCCATTCAGCAGCTGACAGCCTGCATTTAAATTGGAAAAGAAAGATTGTCAGAATCTTTAGTGGTGACAGCACAATCCAGCAGCAAATTCCATGAGTTAAAGTAAGAGAAAAGATGGTACCTTTAGATGAAGAATTAATGGAACGCATATAAGAGCCACTAAAAAACAAATACCTAAGCTTTAAAATATTTTACCAGGAAACAAGCAACAAAATATATTGCAGATCAAATACAGATGGGCAAAAGAGGAGGTTTCAACAACAGCAGATTGGCAGAAGAGCTTAGGAGACATGGTAATAGGTTCTCTCTGTCCTGAAGGGAAGCCAGCAGTCGGCAGGAGGGCCAATTTCCCCGCAGACTGGCACTCAACTTCTCATAATAATCAATAAAAAAATGTTGGACGCCTAGTCTCTAGTTCTTGTGAGATTGTCCAAAGTGCCTTGGGCCAAGATACTAATGCATCAGGAAAGAAGCATGAGAAAGGGAAGAAAGACTCTCACTATGCCTCCATTCCTCCCCCTTTCCACATGGCCAAGAGTGGAGCCCAGGCAGGAGAAGAGCATTTTCCAACATAATAGAGATAAGTAGTACACTCAGCAGGAGAGGCTTGAGCAGCCTTTGTAATTTTAGTCCAGGAGGAGGTTCAGTGACCCTACATTAGTGTGCTTTGTGCTTTTGTGGGGGTGAAAAGAAAGAGTATCTTACTTTTCTTTTTTCTTTCTTTCTCTTTTCCCCTTGTATTCCAGGGAATTGCTCAACTTACATACTCTGGAAGCATGGTTTTATAGAATATGAGGCTTATCCAATTATCTTCTCATCTAATAGTATATAGGCAGTAGTTTTTCCCAAGTCATAGGAGGCAGCCTGATTGTCCATCTGTCCGTCAATCCATCCATCCACCCTTCCAGTAAATCGTTAAGGATAGTCTTCCAAGTAACAGGCAGTATTTTAAAAATATTGCAAATACAATTCCTATTGTCAAGGAAAGTATGGTCCAGTTCAGGGCTAAGATAGCTCTATGATAAATGTGATTGACAAATGAGTGATATTGACAATAGAGAAGGTCACAAAAGGCTTAGAGAGGCGAGGAAAGGCTTAAAAGGGGGAAACAGACTTGATCTAGAATCTGAGTGGGTGGGAAGATTTTTAATACTTTACACAAGGTATGGAAAAGCCCTCTGGGTGAGGCAACAACATAGAGGCCTATATGTATGCTACAGAATGAATGTTTGTGTTCCTCCAAAATTTATATGCTGAAGCCCTAATCCCTAATATGATGGTGTTTGGAAGTGTGGCCTTTGAAAGGTAATTAGTTCATGAAGGTGGAATTCTCATGAATGGGATTACTGCCCTTAGGAGAGGCATGAGAGATGATCTCTCTTGGTCATGTGAGGATACACTGAAAAGGCCACTGTCTACAAGCCAGAAAGTAGATCCTCACCACACATTAGACCTGCTAGAGCCTTGATTTTGGATTTACATGACTCTAGAACTGGGAGAAACACATGTTTGTTATTTAAGCTACCCAATCTATGATGTTTTTTGTTAAAGCAGCCTGAACTAAGACAATGTATATAGATTTTGGAAACCCATGTAAGAAGGAAAGTGGGAACGTCAATACTGAGGGAGACTGTGTGCAAAAACAGTCATAATTTTCTGTTCCTCCCCATATTCATACCATTTGCAACATGACTTTGTAGCCCTTCTCATCAAGAAATAAAATCTATTTCCCTACCCCTTAAATCTGGGCTGGCCTTATAACTGCACTGACCAGTGAAATAGCAGAAGTAATCATGTGCCAATTTTGAGCCTAGGGCTTGACAGACCTTGCACCCCTTTTCACTCTCCTGGAACCCTGGCCAGTTGCCACATAAACAAGTCCAGCTACTAGGCTGGAGGATGAGAGACCACGTGAAAGAGAGCCCAGTTGTCCCAGCCAGAGCCATCCTAGTCTAGCCAAGAACCAGCAATTTCCACACATGTGAGAGAATATTGTCTATAATTAGGAGAGCTGCCTACTTGAACCATACGAATGGGCCCTAATAAGATAAGAAGCACCCAGCTGACCTGTAAACTCATGAGAAACGCTTATTATTTTAAGCCACTATGTTTAAGTGTGATTTGTTACCCTGAAATAGCAATAGCTAAGAAGCTTGAGATCTTTATTCTATAAATAATGTAAATTATTATTAGTAGGTATTATAATAAGGAAGGTCCATTAGTAAGTTTCCTGTCAACATTATAGCAGAATGTAGTGATAATTTTAGTTGATTTAAAATTAATTTTATTTTTATCAAAATAATAAACGTACATAGTTTAAGAAGTGAAATAGTATTATAAGGCTTATAAAAGAAAAAAAATTAGTCCCAAGCTATGTACCTACCTATGCCCCAGTAAGTACTGTTTCTTAGCTTTCTCTTCTGTAATTTATCTTCATATTTATAAATACGATGTTTATTTTTTTATTTATCTACTTTAAAAATTATCTGTTGACTTCATGTTATAGAAGATAAGAATTTTCTTGTCTCCCTATTTCTCTTTTCTATCCCATTTCCCTTTATCCTAATCTATCAATTTAATAATTGACATTATCAATTTAATCACTATTTTTAATTGAGTATTCAATGTTATATTATTATATTTATATAAATATTATTCACTATTAGGCATATATGATAATTTCTTTCTATACAAATTTTGTTTTTCTTCCTTCCTGCCTCACTCTTTTATTTGCTTAGTTTTCTAGGTACCTATTACTAATTTTCCCCAAATATAATAATAGAAAAAATTTATTTCAATTCTACTTTTCACATAATCAAAAGCATGTTTATTTATTTATAATTGATGAACAAAATAATTTTTTGAGGTCTCCATTGTAGAGTTCTTTTGCTCTATTTTGGACTGGTTTTCTGTAGGTATAACCATCACTCTACCATTTCTTATGCCAGACAGCCTGTTTCCTGGTTCGTGTCTTCTTCCCTTTTGATTCAACCTCTTACTGTGGGGGAGCATATCCTTCAGCAGCTTCTGGAGAATGAGAGCTTGCACACCTAAAATATCTTTATTCTAACTCATGCCTAATTATTTGGCCAATAGAAAATAACTTTCTCTCAGACTTTCTAATGCATTGCTTCACTCTGACTTTCAAAGTTACTCTTGACAAGTTCCTTGAAAGGCACAAATTATCAAAGTT
Source organism: Panthera onca (assembly GCF_046562875.1). NCBI lineage: Eukaryota > Metazoa > Chordata > Mammalia > Carnivora > Felidae > Panthera > Panthera onca. The sequence goes on from NC_138344.1 coordinate 54,043,178, forward strand.
TACTCAAGAAGAAACCAATAACCTAAATAGATTTATATTTATTAAAGAAATTCAATTTTTAGTTTAAAAAATGTTCTGACAAAGAAAATACCAGGCCCAGATGACTTTGCTGATCAATCTGCTAAGCATTTAATGGAGAAATATTACAAAATCTACACAAAGTCTTATAAAAAAATTGAATTGATGGGGAAATTATTTCCCAATCCATTCTATGAGTCCGGTATTATCCTGATACCAAAGCCATGCAAACATAAGAAAATTATAGACCAATAGCCTTCCTGAGCATAGATGCAATAATCCTGAACAAAATTTTAGCAAATGAAATCCAGTTATTTATAAAAATTGATAACACATTAGATCAAGTGTTATTTGGCTTGTGGAGGAAATGGTACTCTCATACACTGCTTGAAGGAGTGTAAAATGGTATAACCATTCTGGAACACAGTTTGATAGTTTCTTAAAAAGAAATACATACACCTAACGTATAATCCAGCTATTCTAGTCCTAGGTGTTTACCCTACAAAAATGAGAACATGTCCATAGTAAAGACCTATCATAAATGTGTATAACAGCTTTATTTGTTATAGTCAAAAACTGGGAACCAACCAAATGTTCCTCATCTGGTGAATAAACTGGTATATCCATACAATAGAATATGACTTAGCAAACAAAAGAAATAAACTATTGATACAATAAGAATATAGATTAATATAAAATTAATTATGCTTAGTGAAAGACACCAGACAGAAGAGAGAATATTCAGTGATTCCAACAACAAAAATTCTAGACAATTAAAACTAAACTGATAGAAGATTTATTGTCATCTAGGGGCAAGAAAGGGAAACAGGGAAAGATGGAAGAATGGGATTTCAAGTAAAATTTGGAAAGCAACAGATAAGATCATTATATTGATTGTGCGGATGATTTTAAAGATAGATACTTATATCAAAACTCAAAGAACTGTACACTTTCTATATATGCCCTTGTTTGTAAGTCAATTACATTTCAATGAACTGTTAAAAAATGTTCATTTTCATTTTCTTTGGCTTGGCAATCATCTGTATTCATCTTTATCATGCCTGTGTGGTATCTCCAGTCTGACTCCAGCCTCTTTCCTTTCTACCACATAAGGGAGATAGGAATGCAACACTGTCTAAACTCAGAGAGATATCTTAAAGGACTGAAAGCAGTCTGCTCAAGGGTATTCTTGCTGGTTTCAGCTGGGCAAACAAAAGTGTATATTGCCTGTATCTATACCGGTAGTGACGTTTGCTGACATTAATTTCCTAACACCTGGAGACCTATAATTCAAATTGAGCCAGTCAGCCAGACTTGAATGACCATGCAAATTAATTTTTGGTCTTAAAAAAAGGGGGGGTGGTGGTTCTTCAGCACCCATTCCTAGAGATTCTTATTTAGTAAGTCTGAGGTGGAACACAGGGAATTTGCATATAAATTAAGATTAGAAACAATAGCATTAGACAAAATTAACATTTTCACCCTTGCCACCACTAGAACCTTCCACCATCATCAAGCTGTTGTTCTCTTCCCCTCTTACATCATATTAAATCCTCTCCCACTTGCCTAATTTTCACCTATGCAAATCATGGTGACCCACAATGGCAAATTCTACCTCTTCTTTTGTGACTAACCATCTCTCCCTATTTCATTTCTTCTCACCTGTCTCCAATCCCTTTTGTTTGAGTCAAAACAATCCAAAGATCCCAGGCTAATCATAAAGGCATAAAGGTATTCCTTTCTCTGGGTTCCAAGTCACTATGTAGGATGAAATATCCAGGGTTTCAAAACAAAGGTTTATTTACAGAAAATTAGCTCTTTTGCATCACACAAGTCACTGTAACATCTTCTTATGCAGCACCAGTATTTATTTACTTGCTCACTACATTGGACTCTGTCTACGGACAACTAGTATTAAAGCCTAGAGCAAAGTTGTTTATTTTTGCCATCCAAATTTCTGAGAAGAAGATATTTTAGATAAGCAATTCACCACTGTCTTTGATCTCGAGCTATCAGCTTCAAAGTATAACATTTAAAAATAATTTTATGTGGTTTCTATTATTTTGCCTGCCTTGCATGCATTGAAGCTTGTTTTAAGATGTCTCTTCTGTTTTTGAGCATTTTTGTAAGATGGTCAAGTTAGATGTTTGTCCTTTGTGATAAAACACAACAATGTCTTTGAGTTTCCCAGACTTAATTGATTACTGTATTAAACAGTGGTAACATGAATGCATTGCTTTTCCTTATATGACATTTGCTGAGAGTATAGGGTTGATGCCCACTCTTAATCTCTCTGAAAGAGCATTGGCTTCTATTTTCTCTCTGGTCTTTGTAGCTTTTCTTGAAGAAGAAAAAAAAATTACACTTTGTATATCTAATATGTTTGGTGGCAGGGAGGGCAGTTAACAATACTTCTGCACAGTGGTGATAAACTTTTCTCTTTGTCAGGTCCAAGAAAAAAAAATGTGTTAAAGTAGAATATTTGGACAATACATTGCAGAAGCGATATAAATATACTTCAGAGGTCTGGTCAAGGGATATAGTTGATTTTATTTTTTTCTGGTTTAAGGTCTTAGAGACAGTAGAATGTAGTGGGCATAGTCAAAAAGCAGTAGTAACACTAATTATCTAGGACTGGGAAAACAGGTTCCCAAATTCTATTCTCCCACCTATGTGATCTTGGGCAAGGTTGTGCATTCTTTTGTTTATTCATTCATTCATTGTTCAAGTATGTCCTTGGCACAAAAACAGACACTCAGATCACTGAAACAGAATAGAGAACCCAGAAATGGACCCACAAATGTATGGCCAACTAACCTTTGACAAAGCAGGAAAGAATATCCAGTGGAATAAAGACAGTCTGTTCAGCAAGTGGTACTGGGAAAACTGGACAGTGACATGCAGAAGAATGAACCTGGACCACTTCCTTATACCATACACAAAAATAAACTCAAAATGGATGAAAGACCTAAATGTAAGACAGGAAGCCATCAAAATCCTCAAGGAGAAGGCAAGCAAAAACCTCTTTGATCTTGGCCACAGCAGTTTCTTACACAACACGTCTCTGGAGGCAAGGGAAACAAAAGCAAAAATGAACTATTGGGACCTCATCAAAATTAAAAGCTTTTGCAGAGCGAAGGAAACAATCAGCAAAACTAAAAGGCAACTGACAGAATGGGAGAAGATATTTGCAAACAACATATCAGATAAAGGGTTAGTATCCAAAATCTATAAAGAACTTATCAAACTCAACACCCAAAAAAGAAATAATCCTGTGAAGAAATGGGCATTGTCCAAGTATGTCTTGAGCATCATCTGTGCATCAGACATTGTGGAAATCTCTGGTAATGGAGGGGGAAAACACAGCCCTTGCTCTTATAGAGTGTGTCAGGCATGAGAATATGCCTCGAAGGTCTCCAGCTACAGTAGCACAATGGCCTCAGATTCTGTCCTCTGAAATCCACTATACCATTTGTACAAGACCACATTTCCCATAGGCTGTTTTCCCCCTAGTGACTGACTGTGACAGGCAATGTACTAAGGCAAGTACATTTCTGGGACACATGGTACTCATAAAATGGTTGATTATGACTTGAGAACTCAATGATGGTCTTGCTGAACATCCTTATACTACACAGTGGTCTAGTTTCTTCCCATTCTGCCTTATTTCCTTCACTCAGGGTCAGACTTTCATCAAGTTCTGATGGCTCTCTCAAACTTGTGTTCCCTCCCCATTTTCTCTCTCTGGCATTTCTCATACTAAAAATCCTTGCATACTTAATATAATCTTGGTGTTTGCTTCTTAGGAAACCTAGACAAACATATGGAACATATATTCTATTGGAGAATACAAGAAAATAAACATGTAAATAATAAGGTAATTTCAGATAGTGAAGATTGTTTAGGATAATAAAATGGCAGACTGGAACAGATTGATCACCAGGGATGGGGTTTGGGGAGGAAGCACTTTATTCTTTAGCTTATATGGGCAGGGAGGATGTCTCTGGGCATGTTATATTCTAGCTGAAAGTCAAATGATGAGATATAAATAGGCGGGGGAGGAGGAGGTGGGCAATGTGAAGGGCTGGAGCCCAGAAAGAGCAGCATGTTTGGGGAATGTAAAGACAGGAATCTTAGTAGCATTCTCCAGGGCAGTGTGGCAGGAGGTAAGATCAGAAGGACAGATAAAAGCTTGGTTCCAAAGGGCCTCAAAGGCCATGATAAGGAATCTACATTTTATTCTAAATGCAATAAAAAACCATTGGAGAGTTTGAGCAGAAGTGTGGCGCAATTTGATTTACATTTTTGAAAGATTACTCTGGCTGCTGCAGAGAGAATGGACTGGGGGTGGGTGGGTGAGTAGGACAACAAGTAGAGAAGTTATATTACAAGAATCTAGGTGAGAGCTGGCCTAGGTTGGGACTATGATAGTGATAGTGCTGGTGAGAAAAATAAAAGGATTGAGATATGCTTTTTAGGCATATCTGTTAAACTGCTTAGTTTTCTATGTCTTAATTTCATCATTTTAAAAATTGGGATAGTAATAGTACCTACCTTATAGTAGGTTATAGTAAAGATTAAATTATATGTGATATATAAAATGCTCACTACACCAAATAAATTTTAGCCCCTTTTCTTATGGAAGTAATACTGGGTGGAAGAGAGTAAATTCATGCTGTATTCTAGTTCTGCCACGAACTTAAGATGTGACCCCAGTTCCCTATCAGTATAAAGTTGGGAGGGGATGGTGATTATAAAATCAGAGACTATTAGAGCTGTATGGGACCTTTGAGGTTATCAATATCATCTTACTAGTGAAGGAAGAACAGGCAACACAGGAGTATAAAACCATGTCCTGCAAGAAGCTCCTGACACTGAACTCTGTGGCTTTATGAGGCCCTTTCCATTATGAAACTCCAGTGACTCTCAGTACTCCACAATTTGACTAACAATCCTTCTATAAGGGTTCTCTGGGGTCTTTGTCAGACTTTTTCTCAGTTCTTGGATCATTGTATTTCTCTTCTCATCTGACCTGAGTTTGCAGGTTTCTCAGAAGCAATGCAGAAAATAATATGTCAAATCAAAGTTTGTTTTCTTTCCTGTGGCTCCACACCTGAGCACGCAACGATTTATCTCACTGAGAGATGTTATGCTTTCAACGCCCCCTTGAGATCTTGATTTCTGCCTAGGTTTCTTGAAAACTTCCAACTAGGTAGAGTAGTCTTAATATTATTAAAAGTTAAACAACAAAATATCATGCTCCTTTTACCAAATAATAGGAAATATAAAGTACCACTCATGAAGTAATCTTTTCATTTTAAAGTTTCTATTAAAGTAAAAATTCAGACATTTTCAGAAGAACAGAGAATGCTACAAATGATTTCATCCATCTTCAACTCATATCTGATTTCTTCAGTGACTAAATAGCTGCAGGGAAGGTGGAGCTATTTTAGGTTAACAGACACTTGCCAGGGTGTTGTACCTTCAGAAATAGTGGAGAATTTTGGTTGGACTAGCTTTCCTTCAGATGGTAATTATAAAATCTGGACTATATATATATATATTTTAATTATTAAATTGGAAAGTGACCAAAATCAAAACTAGAAGAATCCTTGAAAGAAAAATTTCCATGAATGAGATCTGAAGGTTTGCAGGCTCTTTCTAGCAGAAAGCCACCATATTACTGGCTTGAGGTATCAAACACAGTCTGGGGCAAGCAGAGCAGAAAGTTAGAGGGATAATCCTGGAAGGGAGGGAGCTGCACAAGAGGAGAGCCCCAAACATACAAAAAATCTGCCTAAAACCTTGGATGACTGTTTTACATGGTCTCAAGAATGCCCAGGGGGTCTTGAAAAATAACAGTAGCTGAAAGCTGAACGAACTGTATGGAGAGCTCATTTACTGTTCCTACAAGGAATACAGAGTTGGGAGTTTGAGTTCATCCAAATTAATTCCTTCTAAAATAAGAATTACTCTTCAAAGAACATAACAGAATCTAGAGACCCTACACTGTATAATTCATAATGTCCCATTGCCATTCAAAAATCATTGGATGTACAAAGAAATCATAAAAGATACTCAAGAAAAAAAAAGCATTAAATAGAAACCTACCCTGAGAGGATCCAGGTGATGGGAACTGCACACAAGGACTTTAAAGCAGCCATAGTAAATATGTCCAAAAACTTAAGGGAAAAAAAAATATGTATGCGTGTGTATGTGTACACACACACACACACACACACACACGCACACACAATGAATGGAAAAGAAGGAGAAATTTCAGTAGAATTTAAGGCAGAAAAGAGAAGCTTTCCCAATGCTAGTATCCTTCCTACTTGTCTAGGCTTTGGTATTTTTTCTAAGCACGAGGCTCTAATTTACTCACTCAGCCTTATGAAGACACACTTGATAATTATTCAGCATCATCTATCCCAGTTGAAGTAGGTCTGATTTCAATGGCAAAGAGGGTAGATGGTGGTATTAGTGATGCTGGTGGTAGCAGTGGTGGCAGACAGAAACGAAATTCTAATTGAATACAAGGATATACAAAGAAAGTATTATAAATCCTCGCTCTAATTAAAGGAGATTATACATCTATGGTATTTCCCATGAACTTTGGCATTAGATCCTGACCTAATTTATGTTTACTCCAATGTTTCTTGAGAAAGGGAAGGATTTACACAACTAGTAATATCTGAGAGTAAGAATACTTAGTTCTAGTCTCTAATACTCCAATCAATTTGGAGACACTAGTTGTCAGTTAAAATCCCAGGAAATCCAAATTTTTTCTTCTCCAAAACTTGGATGAAATTATCTCTTTATAGCTATGACATTTAACATAATTTAATGAATTCCAGACCTGGATTGTGTCTTATCCAACCTCTTATCTTGGTAGTAATAACACTGTCCTGCTTACTATATGGAATAGTTTGAACAAAAAATTAGATGATGACAAAATAACAGTAACTTACATTTATTGAGGAATTACCATTTTCCAGGCATTGTTCTAAGTGCTTTCTTTTCATGTATTAACTCATCTAACACTAACAACAGTGATGTAGTTACTATTTTTATTAGCCTCATTTCACAGATAAACAGAGGTAAAATAGTGTGCCAAGGTCTCCCACTTCAGATGTAGGGGTGGGATTCCATTCTGGTAGACTATAGTGAATATGTAGGAATAAAGCATTCTCAGCTTGTTAAGAATATTAAGAATGTGAACTAGTACAACCACTATGGGCAGCAATTTGGCAACAGTCCTACAATTAAATAATGTTCACTCTTATGAACTGGAAATTCCACCCATGGTATTCACTAAGACAAACTCATACATATGCAGCAGGTTACACAGAAGCAAATGTTCAGTGAACATTATTTGCAGTAGGGAAAAACCTAACTGTCCATCAGTAAGTGAATAAGTAAATCAATTGTGGTATGTGTGCATATACCTATATATTTATCAATATACATACATATATTATACACATATATGTATATATGTATACATGTATATTGATATACATATTGATATATATACCACATATATATTTAGTGAGATACTCTACAACAATTTAGTGAGTATGTATCAATATTATGTAGATCTAGAATTTTGCTCTCCAATGTGGCAATCACTAGCTACATAAAGCCACTGAGCACTTGAAAAGTGGCTAAAGATATATGTTAGAATAATAATATTTTGTATATATTGGGTTAACTAAATATATACTAAATTTAATTTTTATCTGTTTCTTCTTGCTTTTTAATTGATATTGCCATGAGAAAAATTTAAACTACATATATAGCTCATATTATATTTTTGTTGGAGAGCACTGATCTAGAAAATATAATTTGAGTTAAAATAAGAAAGCTACAAAATGATAGATACAATATAAAAGAATCTGTAAACACTACACTACAAAGCATGTAAAACAATACTATCTACTGTTCATAAAGCATATACATGCAATTAAAATACAAAAATATGCACTGAAATGGCACCCTACAAAGTCATAATAATGCCCCCCTAGAGAGAACAGATAAGGAGATGGAACCTGGAGAGAGAAACAAAGGGAACTTGAATTTTGTTTAAAATATTCTATTTTATCTATATAAACAAAGTATCTGAAGCAAAAAGGACTAGTAATGTCTGATAATTTTTGAAAGTGGGTTATTTTTATGTCTTGGTGTTTTATTTTAATGTTGCAAAGATGAAATAGAGCAAAAAATTGAAATCAGGCTAATATAACATGCAGTCATCCATTCATGCATATATATATATATATATATATATATATATATATATATATATATATATATATATATATATAAATAACCATACATTCACACTTTATCAACCCTCCAGTCTTAGGCACCATCTTTAACCAAAGAATCCAGCAAAGAGCACCTTGAGGATATTCAAGTAAATCTGAGACATTGAGGAGAGAGGCGAAGTCCATGCACTATCATCTGATAATTGTGTATATCTATTAAAAAAGGTAATGATTTTTTCTGACTATATAAAAGTACCATATGCTCCCTGTAGAAGACTTTAAGTTTTTAAAATGCTTAAAGAAAAAGCAATTTCTCATAGGCCTGTCACTAAGAAAAAAATCACTGGATATCTTGGGTTATTTTTTTTTTCAGTCACTGAGTATTTGGATTTTACTTTTGCTAATATCTGACAAATATTTTGAAATAAACCCTTTAGTGAAATATGATTGTTTTGTCTTTGATCAAAGCAATCTTTGCCTTAGGGCTCTAGCTTGGGCTTGTGATATCTTTCTTTCTTACTTTTAAAAAATCAAAACAAAAATAAAGGCAATAGCTAATATTTACTAAAGGGAAGAACTTGTATGCTTTTCAGTGTAGGAACTACTATAGTTCCCATTTTACACAGAAAAGATGAGGACTGGAAAGGAGGTTTCTATTATAATTCCCATTTTATTGTAAAGAAACTGAAATTTAGAAAGGTTAAGGAGCTTGCTCAGATCACAGATAGAGATAATAATGATGGAGATGTCCACACCTCCAAACTGAGGTCTTACAGATCCCACAGTCCATATTCTTCCTCTATCCTCTACCACATTCCAGCATATGAGCTTACTTATTTCCTTTTGCTAATCAGTATAATGTGTCAATGTTTGAGACCAGTAGAAGGAACATATTTGATATAGAATCTGTTAGGCACTGGTACAGCCAATCAAATGACTCTTATCTTTTATAAAGACATCTCTTCCTTCAGTTTCTCTTACTAGGCCTATCAGGTTTGGGTTGGGTGCCTATTGCCAACTCCTGGTTCCACCTAGCTGGTGCTCAGAAATTGTCCATAATGCTAAGGAGCAGACTAAATGGCTTATTTTTGCATTTCATGTTGCAGCCCTAGGAGGAAACTTGTATGGTTACCAGCTTACAAACAAAAATAAATAAGGAAATGAAAACCATGTTCAATATGAAAATGGCCTGCCAGTGACTGGGGCCAGGGATGAGCCTTTCAAAATATGATAGAAGATAGAGGTGTGGCAGGAGACGAGTGGCGGAGGGATAAATCAAAGTGTGGAGACAACTTTAGCCAAAAGACTGACAGCAACAGACTCTGGGCAGTTAACAAACTCTAGTAACTCTATAACAGATAGAGAGGAAGAGATCCTTAAGCTAATTTTCATTCAATTCTTCTCCATTGGAGGGTGAGGAGTAATCATCACTGGGGGTCTTGGCAGTTGAGATAACATGCTGACTGAGGTGGGCCAGAGGAGAGATGAAGATTATGTACCTGTTGCTGGGACCTAGCCCCTCCTTTAGCCTTAAACCAGAATTCTACCCCAATACCCCTCCCACTGAATTGTTGGTATGGGTTCCAATAAATACTGTTTGTGCATTCCATAACGATTCTACATTCTATGAAAGGCTTGGGTTTCATAATATTGCATACACATGATGAGTATTAATTAGCAAAAGAACACTCTTGTCCATGATGAGATGTAGAATACAGTCCCTGAGGTCAGGGAATAGTGAATTAGTGAGTGGAAAGAAACTCCAAGCATGTATCTGAGATCTTGATTATTAATGTCGAATGACATGAACACAGGAAAAAAAAAGTAACATAAAAAGTGAAGAGAACAACCTCCTAATTTTCCCACTCTTTAACTTAGATCAAAACATGGAAATTAAGTATAGTCAAAAAAAATTTTTGCTTCAGCTGCATGTGTCTATATCAATTCTGTCTCCTGCCAAGGGGTAAGTATGGCAGGAAGAATTGTTTATTTTCTGAGAAAGGAAGCCAATGCACCAATTTTTAACTGAAAGAAGAAAAAAGTGACAAAGCAAGGGAGGAAAAATCATTGGACAGCATTGTCTTTGAAATTGCTTTGCATACGTTTTCCCAGGCTCTAAGAGGAACATTTGTCTGGAAGGCAAACCTGTCCTTATATTCCACATACAAGCTTAAAATGAGTTTTCATAGTCATTCAAACATTATAAAAAGCTGCTATTATTCCCACCCTTCCCAAATGAGTCCGTAGGAGTGGGATGGAATAGTTGATCTGAGCTCTCCCAGTTACTCTAATCTCTTTCTTGACAGGAGCTGTTGAGACTTGCTCTGGTTCCTCCTTTCACAGATGGAAAAGCAACACTGTACCTATATCTCAGGGCAATGCTGTTATTGGCAAGGCCTCTAAGAATAGAAAACAAAACAACTAATGACACAAGAGGGATATAAAACCTCATAACATGGGACTGTCGGCCAAAATCAGAACTGACTCAGTATAGTAGCATCCCTGCCCCCCCTCTGCCTCAGTGACAACACAAACCTCCAAGCGATTAGACTAAAGGGGGATGTATATTTCTGGGCTACCTGAGGCACCTCTGACTCTACATTTCTAAAGAATTCATGGACCCACTTTAAACATCAGAATAAACGGCAACAAGGATGAGAAGGGTGGTGGCTTTCTGTGGCAGTGTAAGGCTGGGCCCCACACAGTGTTTTCTTGTGGAGAACAATCTGCACTTTTAAATCAATTGGACTTCCCAACCATGGTCTGCTGCTCAGTAAAACAGTTTTGTGACCCTTCTTTCTGCTTATGGGCTTGGCATTGCCACTCCTCCCAAATCTCTTTAAGCAATCACTCCCAGGCTCCAGCAATGTCGTCCCTTTGCCTTCATCAGTAAGATACATCCTTTGAATTCAGTGCATTTGCTTGTTTACTTATTGGTTAAAAATAAGTAGAGAGAGATCTTTTTATTAGACACATGGTTTCTATGTTCATCAGTTCTACAGACATACTATTCTAAATATGTTCTGCTGGGCACTTGCACCAAAGGGCTTTCTCTGAAGGGAAATTGGTTAAGATGGACAATACAGATAAGAACTAGGCTCTGGAGTCAGACCAGCTGGAGCTCACTCTTTGCTCTGTCACTTAAATAGCTGTGGATTTGGGGGAAGTTACCTCACTTTTCTAAGTTTTTCCATATCTATAAAATAAGCATGACACCAATATCTATAATGAGGTTTGTTGTGAGGCTTATGTTATGTGCCTGGCACATAATGAGAGCCCAATATTATCATTAAAAAAATAAACATAGTCTCCAATTTGTGGAGTTCATAGTATAAAGGGGAAGGTAATTATTTAAAGAGATGGATAATTATGTCAAGACGAAAGTGTTATAATCAACATACACACAAAAAAGTACAGTAAAGCACAGATGAAAATAGCTATTCATTTTGTCAGAAAGGGCCATGTACTATTTCATTGCAAATGGCTGAGAAATGAAGAGGGCTCTAGGCAGAGGAAACAGCAAGAGAAGAGGCAGAGATCCATGAAGCAAAAGAAGATGCAGCCATAAGGAGTTGACAACCCAGCCACATGAAGGGATGGTGGCTTTCTGAACTCTGTGAAGTATTAACCCCTATTAATCCTAAGAGATCTGTTGAATAATCTAGTAGAGTCAGGGCATACATGTTTCTTTAGCCTGATGACCAATCTACTACAAAAGATAAACTGGCCAGGAAGGGAAGGGTGGAACACACTGTGGAAGGACTAAGGCCATGGGTACCTACCCAATCTGCTGGTTACAGTGGTTGAGTCAGTCAAAATCCAGTCAGTTTTGGTTTTTGACTCATTGATTCCTCATTCAAGAAGGCTGCATCCCAATTATGTATTGTCATTCATGAAGTCAGATAGGGCACAAGCCAAGAAAAGAGATTTCCTGGTCATAGTTATCTTGAATTTGTTCATTAACTAGTTCATTTGTTCATAGAACATTTTGTCATACTAAACCTCTCAATTTGGTCAGACTTATTCTCCAGAAGGCTAGAGACTGATTTGTCCATTATAGCAATTGAACATATGCTGGTTTAATTTTGTTTCCAATGTCCAGATGACCTTTTTTCTTTGCATTTATGTGCAAATGAACAAAAAACTTACAAATACAAAACTTTAGGTAGAAATTCACAAAAATGGGGAGACTTGCGGTAAAAGTCAGAAGAGCTTTTTCTCTCTCCAGTGCAAGAGAGCACTCAACCTTTGACGGGAGGGGAGAATCAAGCTTGATAGATGCATTAGTTGAAGTATACAGACAAGTCAAAAAGAAGTTTCAAATGAAAAGATGGTGACTAAGCCAAGGATTTGCATCTTATTCCATTGTTATTAAAGAATATATTCTAGTCTATTTATTGCTAAATGCCCTTCTTAAACATTATTTTCTAGTTATTTTAGGAATAATCTATTTATATGTTACTAGTTTATTTCCACTGTGGTCAGGAAAAATATGATTTCAATTATTTATCATTTATTGGAAATTGTTTTCTTGTCCAGCATATGCTCAATTTTGGTAAACTTCCATGTACATTTGAAAATATTGTGCATTCTGTAGTTATTGAATGTGTGATTGTGAATCTGTTTATTTCTCCATTTAATTCTGTTACATTATATCTTTCATTAACACTATATTATTAAGTGTATATATATGAATCTTCCTTTTGATAATTTTATCACTATAAAATATTCCTCTTAATTGCTATCAATACAAAATAATAAAATAATTATCTCTAATAACATTAAACACTAAAATATTTATTTATTTTTATTTTTATTTTTATTTTTTATAAATTTTTTTTTAATGTTTATTTATTTTTGAGACAGAGGGAGAGAGAGCAAGAACAGGGGAGGGGCAGAGAGAGAGGGAGACACAGAATCTGAAACGGGCTCCAGGCTCTGAGCTGTCAGCACAGAGCCCCACGCGGGGCTCGAACTCACGCACCATGAGATCATGACCTGAGCTGAAGTCGGACGCTTAACCGACTGAACCACCCAGGCGCCCCAAACACTAAAATATTTAGAAGTATTAAAACTTTCTATTGAATTTGTCAAAAACAACTCAATATCTAGAATTATTGCATATGACAGTTTTACTTTATCTCTAGTAATACTAAATACTAAAGTATTTTTAATTATTCAGTTTTCCCTTCTATTAATATTTTAATACTTTTTAATTTTGCATCCTGATTATTACAACATGCATCTTTGATTTATTAGAATTTACTTTAAATTAATATTTTATCAACTTTCCAGGCAATGGAAGAACTGTATAACACTTTTTAAATATATTTTTTTCCAATTTCACTGAGATATAAGTGAAATATAATATTGTATTAGTTTAAGGTGTTCAACATAATGATTTTGATATATGTATATAGTGTGAAATGATTAGCACAATATGTTTAGTTAACATCCATTAACTCATATAGCTATAATTTTTTTCTTGTGATAAGAACTTTTAAGATCTAGTCTTGTAGCAACTTTCAAATGTACAATACAGTATTGTTAACTATAGTTCCCATGCCATATATTATATCACTAGCATTTATTTATCTTAGAACTGGAAGTTTTTACCTTTTGATCACCTTCACCTATTTCCTTCACTTCCTACCTTCCACCTTTGACATCATCAATCTGTTCTCTGTTTTATGAGTTTGGCTTTTTTAGATTCCACATATAAATGAGATCATACAGTATTTGCCTTTCTCTGACGTATTGCACTTATCACAATGCCCTCAAGGACTCAACTATCTACTCTTTGTGCTTTTCTTTTATATATTTCAATTGTACAGATATTAAAAAACCCAGACATTATTTTTTAAACAATATTTTTTTATATTTCCCACTATAGTTTTTTCTGTTTTTCCTTTTTGATTATGCTTTTTTTTTTTTTTTTTTTTTTGAGTGAGAGCAAGAGTGAGCATATGTGAATGGGGGAAGGGCAGAGGAAGAAGGAAAGAGAATCCCAAGCAGGCTCCATGCCCAGTGCAGAGTCCAACACAGGGCTTGATCTCAGGACTGTGGGATCATGACCAGAGCCAAAATTAAGAGTCCAATGTTTAACCATTTGCACCACCCAGGTTCCCCTGATTATGCTTCTAAGATCATTTTCCTTCTTCCCAAAGAACTCCTTTTGTTATTTCTTTTAGGGTCAGTATAAGAGTGATGAATTCTAGTTTTTTGTTAGTCTGAAAAAATATATATTATGCCTTCATTTTTGAAGTATATGTTTTTGAAGTATGGAATTCTCAGTTCACATTGTCTTTAATTATTTCAAAGATGTGATTCCACTATTTCATAGCTTCTGTTGCTTTTATTGAGAAGTCAGCTATCAGTCTTGCTGCCTCTTTGATGCTAATTTGTGGGTTTCCTTGCTTCTTTGAAGAGTTTTCTCTTTTTCTTTGCTTTTAAGCAGTTTTACTATGATGCACCTAGGTATGGTTTGCTTTGAGTTTATTCTGTTTGAGGTTTGCAGATCTTTTTGCACTTATGAGTTGACATCTCTTGTCAGTTTTAGAAAATTATCAAGCAGTAGCTCTTCAAGTACTGTTTCTTCTCCAGTCTTTCTGATTACACATATGTTAGATCTTGACATGGTGTTCCACATATCACTTATGATCTTTTAAAGATATTCTTATTTTTTCTATGCCTGGACTTTATTCTGGATACTTTCTACTGACCTATCTTTCAATTCACTAATTCTCTTTTCCACTGTGTCTAATATGCTATTAAATGCATTCTTTTAATTCTAAATTCAATTATTGCATTTTTTGTGCTAAAATTTCCCTTCCTTTTTCACATATTGCAGTTTAGTGAAATTCTCCATCTTTTAATTTGTTTTGTTGAACATACTAATCATGATTATTTCAGTCTATATTTGATAATTCCAATGTCTAAGTCATCTTTTGGTTTGTTTCTATTATCTATTTTTTCAGTCACTTCTCTCTTTTTTTTTTTTTTGTCTTCTTATACGCCTAGTGAAGTTTAATTGTATGTTAGTTCTAATATTGAATATTGTAAGGGTTCTGAATGATTTATCATCTTCATGGAACATTTAATTTTCTTCTGGTGGGCAGATAATATATGGACAGAACATCTTGATTTATTCAAGGTTGGTCTGTTTTGGTATTCCCTTATTTTTAGGGTACAGCCCTTTTAGAAATCTTAGTTGAAAGCCTGGGGTATTTCATCCATTTCCTACTTAAAGGGTTCTGAACTCCAGCTTTTATATCCTTACCACTATAGACTACCAAAAATCTGTTAGTATTTTAGCCTCTTGGTAGCTGCTTTCTGCTTTGATTCTTGGTTTCTTACATCACACACATCCAGCTTAGGAGCCATAAAATGCACCAAAACAAAATCTCATGCAGAAAGTTAGACTTGCTTTTCTTTGGTTCCCTTTTTTCTGGGAACTTGCCCCCTCAAGACCTGGATGTGTTATCTTTCCAACTCAGTGAGATTATCACAACACTAGGCCACCACTTTAGGGATTTCATGCTCTGTGATTTATATTGGAAAATGTCTTGAGAGGAAAATCAGTGGCAAATATGAGACTTTTTTCAATGCATGCACCTACTTTCTGGGATATTGGCTCCTCAAGTTTTAGCTGCCTTAGTTGCTCTCTTACAAGTTACTGTCTTATGGTAGTTTATTCAGCTTTTATAATTATTCTTAATTACTCTGTCATAGTTAGGAGTAGAAGTGCATATTCTTTCTTGAAGTACTAATTTGGAATATTTGTATTCTGTTTACACAGAAAGTCCAACGATTTCTATATAAAACCTGGTCCCAGTGTCTGGTCTGACCTCTACCTGGATGGCAATATAAATGATTCCCTGAATTATTTTTTATTTAAACTTTACAAATAGGATGTTTCTTTTATCCTATCATCTTTGAAGCTTTGAGAAAGCTTTCTGTATGAAATATATCAAAGAATTATGTTTGTAAACCTTTCTACCACAACCCTATTGTGCCTTCAAATATGTTTGTATATCTTTCTGCATATAAAGAAGGGTATGGCTCTCATACTTCTTCTCATCCTTACTCCTTTTTATCTAGCTTTAGATAACTGAAAAACAACTAGCCCAGCATCTGGCACAAAATAAACATAAAATAAATGTTGATGAAATGACAAATTAGTGAAATTGCTTCATTATGTGAAAAATAGTTGAGCTAGTTCTTTGATTCTTTCCCTTCATTGTTAATCCATCCCTTATTTGAATAAAAAGTCATCTAAAGCATACAAAAACTTGAGACTAGTCTTGAGTCTATATTTAGTGAGATTCAAGGGACTGAATTTCACACATTTTTAGTCCATTAAAGGTATGCCAACGACTTCATTTATTTACTCTGAATCATTTTTTTGCCTGTCATGTAGGCGGTCACCCAGAAGTGATTTTTGACAAAAACCTCACTGTATACATGTAGCTAATCTTGACTGGTATAAACAGTTCTTGTAACGTGAATTTCTATTTGGGGACATGACATAGCTGATGAGACATAGCTACATTGTTCATTGCCTGGTCTCATTTTTAAAAGTGTCTCTCTTAGAGTAAACTCAGAAATAGAAAGTCACTGTGTTATGTACTGAATTTCTGTCAGAGCCTTCTCTGTCATGTTTCTAGATCTTTGAACATTTTTTTCCCCTATGCCTTGAATATACTTCTCCCTTTTGCCTTTCTGGTGAACTGCTTTAGTACTCAAAGATGTTAACTCCTTTGTGAGTTTTTTTGTTTGGTTTGTTTGTTTGTTTGTTTGTCTTAATATTCCAGGAACATCTTCTGGTTTCCCTTTGTTTCCTGGTAATCTATAATACTGCTTTTCATTGTAGGACATTATTTGTGACTTTCTTCCTCATTACACTTTCACTGCATTACTCTTCTTCAGTGCCTCAAATAGCAACTTGTCAGATCCTCAGTACAATTTTTTAAAGATAAAATGTACACAATATCAAATTCATCCTTTCAAAGTATACAATTCAGTGGTTTTTCACAAAGCTGTACAACATTACCGCCATATAACCCAATAATATTTTCATCATCTGCAAAAAGAAACCCCATATTCAATAGCAGTCACTCCCAATTTTACCCTCCCTCCAGTCCTTGGCAGCCACTAATCCATTTTCTTTCCTATAAGTTTGCCTATTTTGGATATTTCAAATAAATGGAATCATACAATATGTGGCCTTTTGTGTCTGATTTCTTTCACTTATCACAAAACTTTTAAGACTCTTCCATGTTGTAGCATGAATCAGTACTCTATTGCTTTCATGAGTGAATAATATTCCATTATATGGATATAGCACATAGTTGATGGAAATTAGGGTTATTTCCACTTTGGGGCTATTATGAATAATATCACTATGAACATTTATGTAAAAGTTTTTGTATGGATGTATGTTTTCACTTTTCTTGGATATATAGGAGTATAATCTCTGGTAATCTTGTTTAACTGTTTAAGGAACTACCAAACTGTTTTCCATAGTTGCTGCACCATTTTACATTCTTATCTGCAGTGTATGAGGATTCCAATTTCTCAAAATCCTCCCCAGGACTTGTTATTATCTCTTTTATTTATTATAGCTATCTTAGTGGATATAAAGGGGGTCTTGTGGTTTTTAAAAATTGAGATATAATTGACATAATATTATATTAGTTTCAGGTGTACAACATAATGATTTGATATTTGTATATACTGTGAAACGACCACAATAAATCATTAACATCTGTTATCATACAAGTTATAAAAAATTTTTCTTGTAATGAGAACTTTTAATATCTACTGTCTTAACTTTCAAATATGCAACACATTATTATTCACTATAGTCACCATATTATACATGACTTATTTATTTTATAACTAGAAAATTTTACATTTTAACCCTTCATCCATTTTGCCTGCCTCCACCTCCTTCACTGTGGCTTTGATCTGCATTTACCTAATAAATAATTATATTGAGCATCTTTTTATGTGCTTATTGGCCATTCATACATCTTCTTTGGAGAGAAGTATATTCAAATTATTTGCCCGTTTTAAAATTTGGTTGTCCTTTTATTGTTGAGTTGTGAAAGTTCTTTATATGTTATAGATATCAGATCCTTATCAGATATGAGCTCTGTAAATAGCCTAGTGTTTGCTATAAATGCTACCCACTGCCTCAGGCAGCCACTACTGTCTGTGACTGTTTTTGACAAATCTCCTCTAGAAAAGGCTGTTTTCACTGGGCAAGCTCTGTGTCAGTTCAAATAAAGACAGCCTTAAGATGGAGTCTTCCATGGAACCACCAGATAGGCCAAATAATGACTCTTCTACAAAGTGGCTTTGTAGAAGTTCCAATTTCATTTGGTCTCTTCCACTGGCTACCAGACTGCTGGTTTTCACCATGATTGTAGGCTGTTGGATTTTAAGGCTAACACAAAGCTAGGAGCAGTGGGAAGGTCAAGGTGAGAATAGGACAAATAAAATCACCACAAAGTTTGCTTTTTCTTTTCAGGAGTCAGCTACTTTTCTTTAATAAATGCTCTTTAGATTGCACTAAGCCTTTGATTAATTTCCAGATTTCTAAAAAAGTTGATTCTGATAAATTTGTTGTGTTGTTGCCAATGTTCTTTTAACTTTCAATAAAAAAGGATTTTTAGATGTCCTTCCTCCATTTTTATTGACATTCTTAGTACATGTTTTTGAATGGGTGAATGAATAAATGAACTAAGTATGCATGCCCACTGATTTGTCCTCATACTCCCAATTTCAGCCAAGATACTAATTTTGAGTTGATTTATCTGCCTCAACCTTCAGACTCTGAATTCTTTAAGCCCTAAAACTGACTGCTGTAGTAGGAAGTGAGATGGGATAGAAGTTGTTAGTATTGAAGTGCTTTATATTGGCAGTCCAGATTTTTTGCTCAAGCATGGAGAGCACCACCTGCTGCATTTGCTGTGGGTAATTATTTCTTGTGTTCTTCTTTTAGGGCTTTCAACTATGGTCTTTGATCCTGTGTTTGGAATCATATACTTTTGTTCTTATCTTTTTGCCTAGTTTGAGCAGCTATCTTGCCTTGAGTTCACTCAGACTCTGTAAAGCCCTTGCCTCATTAATTACTTTTTGTATTTACTATGTTTTTCCAGTGCAGATATCTTTTTTTAATATAATTTATTGTCAAACTGGTTTCCATACAACACCCACTGTTCATCCAAACAGGTTCCCTCCTCAGTGCCTATCACCCACATATCCCTCTCTCCCACCCCCCATCAACCCTCAGTTTGTTCTCAGTATTTAAGAGTCTCTTATGGTGTGCCTCCTTCCTTCTCTGTAACTTTTTTTCCCCTTCCCCTCCCCCATGGTCTTCTGTTAAGTTTCTCAGGATCCATGAGTGAAAACATTTGGTATCTGTCTTTCTCTGCCTGACTTATTTCACTCAGCATAATACTCTCCAGTTCCATCCACGTTGCTGCAAATGGCCAGATTTCATTCTTTCTCATTGCCAAGTAGTATTCCATCGTATATATAAACCACATCATCTTTATCCATTCATCAGTTGATGGACATTTAGACTCTTTCCATAATTTGGCTATTGTTGAAAGTGCTCGAGTGTAGATATCTTAATGAACTTTTAACTTGAATCACCACTTTATTTTAGTCTTCCTGATTCTTCTTGACCATCAATATTTGGGTGTATTTATCTGCCTGATCACTTTATTTTTGCCTTGCAGATGATACTAAACCTCATACTTGCTTCTAGTGATCCTTTGTTACTAACGCACGCTGCAATGATACTTCCTTAGCAGTATCTTAAACCTCTAAATGCTTAAGTCCTTTGGTCTACCCCATGAAAGATTATGTGACTAGCTTTTTGAAGATATACTAACTCTGGCCACCAGCATCCAACAAACCTTTTGAATGAGTACCTTTTAAACATGTTGTTTCTAAAGCAAATATTTGTACATCAGATTGTGTTTACCGACTGAAATATATTCTATTTCTAGATCAGTTCCCATCAGGGAAAAAATAATCTTCTTTGTAAAAGACAAACTGCACTACACTAAAATTTTGAAGAATTTGTTTGAGCAAACATTGATTTGAATTGGGCAGTGCCAAGCCAAAAATGTGTAGGAGCTCTTCAGCAGTAGGAAGGAAGGGAAAGGTTTTTATAGAGCAGACGCAGAAGCAAAGCAAGGAAGTTATTTGATTGGCTATAGCTTAAGCCATTGCCTTATTTGGGAAAACTTAGTTGGCTGTGATTGGTTATTCTTAAGTTTTGATTTCTTAACCCTGAGGCATTTACAGGAATCAATTCTGGCTTAGGTTTCAGTTTGCTTACTTACACTGCCCTGAGCCTAATGGACTCTTTGTTTAATTATTCTAACACTTGCATACATGTAAAATCACTAAAGTTCCCTACTTTGGAAAGATTTTTGGTTCTTGTTATTTCATTATGTTAACTAAGACTGTATTCTTTCTTCCTCTCTTTCTCCTCTCCAAACTTAGAGCCTGTGTGTAATGAAAAACTGTATTCCATCTAGTTAAATAAAAATGATTGCTTTAGAGTTTTTATTTTAATTGACTAATTGCTTTGTTTTTCAATAGCTGTGAAGGCATAAGTAAACATAGTCTATTGCCTTTAACTCATCTATGCAATCAAAAGCCGTATGGACTACTATCTATATAATCTTCATAGTCACATTAAGAGTTCACATAGATTATCTCCCTGTTTCTTTATTTGATACTTAATTCTTATCTCATAGTCTCTTTGTTCTTCCTGTATTGGTTTTAATATTCAAATAGCTAGATAGGCAATATTGTTTTCTGCTTTGAAACAACCCAAAATTTGAGAGAAAGGATGGAAGCCTATATGAAGACGTTTTTATTATATTTGACTCAAACATTCATTACTGAATGTCTAGAATTTAAAAACACTGCTACCATCTTGTTGAGGAAACTATTCTTGATTTTTTTTCCAGTCATTGCCCAGATTTACTTCAATTAAGTGCATATTCTTTGTCATTTTAGAAATTTCTTATAGATACTAACATATTACAAATACTTTAAAAGGAGATGCTGAGACCTCCAGATCTGCTTCTCTATGGATTTATTTTTATTCTAGCCAAAGAGCTAAGCCCAGGAGACCTGACAAAAATCTATGGAACAAATTACTACCATCATATCTTAAATTTGTATAAAGTACAAACTGTGCTAAATAAATGAAGTGTAAAGCTGGACTGGTTTGTAGTGAAGATTCCTCACGCTGTTCATAAGTGAAAAATTCCCTTTCATTTATTTTTTTAATGCATATACACACCCAGTAACCTTAGGGGATAAATAACCCTTATTTTCCAGATGTTGATACTGAGGCATGAAAAATTGGGCCAATCTCATTTTTACAAGATAAATTCAGCAGAATAGAAAGGAACAGATGAGACAAGCATCTTGTCTATCTGTTCTCCAAAGTTCTCACTCAAGTACAACTTAAGATTTACCACAGTTCATCATTGTAAGAATTCAAGTTTTAGTCTTCCTTTAAATAAACTTGTTGCTGCAGGTGGTGAGCAGCAAAGTGACTTTTGAAAAATCAAAAGTCATTTTATCCACTGTGGTTCTTATTTGAGTATTGCCAGCCAAATTAAGTAAATGTCAAGTCCCTCTCAGGACTCTAGTGATAAGAAGGAATTTAAAAGCCCCAGGTGTTATCTCAAGTACTGAAACCTGTTTAGTTTGGATGTTAGCAATTGCAATATGGAGCATGGAAACTCTCCCAGCAAAGTCCTTCTCTAAAAACTTCATAATGAATTAGAACATGATGAAGAGATAATCAGAATTAGTTCTCTTATCTTTATGCTTTTATAAATTCAGACTTAAATGCTGGGTAGGACTTTCCTGTGATCTGAGATTTAGATTAATATTTTTTTAATAGAATGAAGAAAAGATGCCAGTAATTCGCCTTCAATTTTTGTGAAGATGCCTACAACATATTCAGGGACCAGCAATAAAACCTACCAGATTTGAGGGCTATCATCTAAAGAACATAAACATATCATGATAGCTTTTCCCTTGGTCCAAGTAGTTTATTGACTAATGGAAAATATGAGTTTATAATTTAATTTGACCAATACCCTTAGAAATTTTCAACTAGTGCCAAGAAAAGTTTAAAGAAGTTTAAACAAAATAGTATACTTATCAGAGAAAACGTTTCCTACACAAATCATTAAAGCTGTATACTTCTATCTTGTTTTTTATTGAAAATGAATTGAACAGGAAGAACTAAAGAGTGTTATATATTAGCTAAGTACATTAAGTCAGCGTTGCTGGTACACTTTTGGCCTTCACCCAGGGTTATAATTTTAATGAAAAACAAGATTATTTGATCATGATCCTATAGTTCTAATTAGAATCCTACCAAATATGCACTATACCTCTCTTTTCAGCTATTCTCACAAAGACAAAGAAATATAAAGCAACACATGACACCCATTTCATTCTCTTGGCTTAAGGAGTTCATACAATTCACTATGATATTGCTCATAAGCTAGAGATGGCCACTATTATTTTTACATTTTTTGATGTCTTATTGAGTCATTAAATGGCTCACATCCTAGCTATGAGAATGGGAGCTTCATCTTCTGATATGTAAACTCATATTCACACAAAAGTTATATCTACATATCTGGCATATGTCCAAGTTGCCTATAATCTCAGGATTCCAAATAATCATGTATCTCCTCCAAAGTTGTTTCTGTTGTCATTGAGAGTTGATTATTTCTGTAGAAAACAACCTGTTTTATAGGGTCAAAGTCATTAGTTGAATTATTTGAGCAACACTGATTATTACCAGCCTGTGATACCTTGTTCTGAGCCCTTCTGAATGTAGAATCCAGATTTATAGGATTCTCACTCATGAAAATGTAACCCCAGGCCCGGACTTGATTTCTCCCTACAGATGAAAAATGTAACAGGAGTTCTGGACACAAACTGGTCTTACTTTCTCTTATGGGCGGGGGGAGTGTGGAGTGTCAGGATATTTTACTATGAGTCACAAGGGGACAAGTGATAGTTCTGTGCTCTCTGGCTCAGGGGCACTGGATTGTCCAGCTACAGAACCCTTCAACTGCTGAGAGTTGGATGTGTAAAGATCCCACGGCTGCTCCTATCCTAGCCCTCCCACATAGCTCCACAGGGCATCATGAAATAACCACCCAACCTAACATCATTCAGAAATAGTCACAGTTTGAATCAATTCAAGCTTGGAAATGATTCCAGAGTCATTTGGATCTGGATAAGGAATTCATTAAATGAAAATCCAAACTGGTTCAAATATTGGACCAATTAGAGCCTGATACAAACTACATGCTGAAATGTTTTCAGATTTGAATACTTTCAGACACTGAGCAGATTCAACTCAGTAAAATATTAAGTATCATCAAAGTATTTGAGGAATAAGAGATGTCCCTTACAAATCTTCCCTGTTAACCCCCTCCCATTCCTATCACTCACAGGCTTTCAACATGGTTGTGTTGTCTCAAGGACATTCTAGAGCTGTCCCTGTTTGACTAATCAGACCCACCTCCCAGGCTACCAGCCACACTCTGCCACTAACAAAGCACAAAGAGCTTCCATCATTCATTGGCTTTCACCAGCATCTCTTACTAGAAGGTAGTAGCTTCAAATTTATCTTCCCTTGGATATGTGTTTACATACTTTCAGAGACTGACAGAATTCCAAGTCTTAAAGAACTATAAGGGTCAACAAAAGCCAGAGTCTCAACCACTGGAAACTGAGCCACTTCAAGAAATCCTGCTCCCCTTTTAGGTTCAGGCCTGGGAGAGGGATTGACTTATTTACCTCACATTTGGAAGGTCTTTCTTATTTGAGTCTGCTATTACTGCTCTATTCTGTTCTCAGCTGAGAAGACCAATGAGGGAGAACAGATTATTCTTCCAAGTGAAAAGTGTTTGTAAGAAAAAGCCATTAAGGCAGCTGACCTTGTGAAAAATTGTGAGGTAGATAAAGGGCACCTAAGGTGGTGGTTCTTCAATTTAGTTGGTCCAACCCCAGACTCACTGAGTCACAGGATCTTTGGATAGAGTCCTACTGTTTGCGTTTTCTATAAGTTCTGCAAATGATTGAGTTAGTCATATAAACATTTGGGAAATGCTGATGTAAGGCACAGTCTCTCCTCCTTCCTTAGCTTTTTATCCTAATGGCTCTTCACCTACCACCAGGTCCGCAGTGCTGTCTCTGGTTCTATAGACTCTCACACTGGAATCACAGCCTTGAAAGTTTCCCCTATCACCTTCCCCAGCCCCTCATACATAAGCACAAACTCAATATTCTTAGCCCTATGGAATAGGTTGAGCATAAACCAATGAAATTATACTAAATTATAATTGAATTCTCAATAAACTTAATGTGCTAAATCTTCCAGGGGTAATTGTATTTTGGAAGAGGATACAAAGTTTAGGGAAGACAATAGAGGTGAGGTATTATTGATGAGGGCAGCCTTCTTTAATACCTATTCCTAACTGTGCAGCAAACACTTATCCTATCCTAGGCAGGACTGACTAGCAGTATTGATTCACGGTGATTATGAGAACTTTTACACTGTCAAGGTTAATCTCCTACAAGAATGGCTCCCATAGAGAGCCAAAGCATAAGAGACTGTTAAAAACTGAGAACAAACTGAGGGTTGATGGGGGGTGGGAGGGAGGGCAGGGTGGGTGATGGGTATTGAGGAGGGCACCTTTTGGGATGAGCACTGGGTGTTGTATGGAAACCAATTTGACAGTAAATTTCATATATTAAAAAATAAAAAAAAAGGTATTTAAAAAAATAAATAAAAATCAAAAACAGAGATATATTCAAAAAAATAAAAAATAAAAAATAAAAAAAAAAAAAGAATGGCTCCCATATATCATTATGCTGAAAGAATGTGTGTCTCCTCAAATGGATAGAGAGGATGTGGTTTATATATACGATGGAATACTACTTGGCAATGAGAAAGAATGAAATCTGGCCATTCACAGCAACATGTCTGGAGCTGGAGTTTATTATGCTAAGTGAAATAAATCAGTTAGAGAAAGACAGATACCATATGTTTTCACTCATATGTGGATCTTGAGAAACTTAACAGAAGACCATGGGGGAGGGAAAGGGGAAAAAAAAGTTACAAAGAGGGAGAGAGGCAAACCATAAGAGACCCTTGGATACTGAGAACAAACTGAGGGTTGGTGGGGCTGGGGGAGAGGGGAAATTGGGTGATGGGCATTGAGGAGGGCACCTGTTGGGATGAGCACTGGGTGTTGTATGGAAACCAATTTGACAATAAATTATATTTAAAAAAATAAATATCACCTTTGTGCGCACGTGCGCGCGCGCGCGCGCGCACACACACACACACACACACACACACACACACACACACACACAAATGCATGTCTTCTTTTGTCATCCTAGCTTAGAACCTCCCAAGCCCCAGAAAGGTTGTGGGATGGTGGGGACTGGGGGGGAATGCAGAGAAATAAATCTGAATTATCACATTCAAATTTTTCAAAAGCTTCAAAAGTGAACATGTTGGGGAATTAGATTTGATAGTAACTAATAGGATCTAGCACCTCTCTCTCACTCCCACCTTCTTATAGATAAGGAACTTGAAGCCTATGAGATTTAAGTGACTTAGGTAGGCAAGGTAATGTAGCAAGTTTAGTGGCAAATCAAGGGTTAGGAGTCAGGAGATCCAATTCTCAGTCTGGAACAGGAGAAAGATGAATGTAATCTAGTAGTAGTAGAGTACTAGGGCTAACTTGTAGTCACCTAGGACACTGCCCTAATACCTGGCCCCACCACAGAGATTTTGATACAGTAGCATGGAATAGGGCTTAGGAATTACAAAACATTTCTGATGCTCAGCCAGGTCCAGGGGACTAAGACTTACAGGGATCAGTTGCAGTCAATCTTCAGAGCTTAGAAGCCTCCAGGTGGCATTTCCTAGAAAAAATTCCCCACAAACTGAAAGTGAAATCAGTGTAAATAGGGACTGAGAGGTATGAAGGGACAATGAGCAGAGCATAGGCAATGGAAGAGAATACCAGATTTGACCCAACTTTTCAAGCTTAGTCTCATCTTGAAGCTTGGCTGAAGACCTTTGGATTCTATTGGCTATCTCTGTCTGGGAAACATCAAGTGAAACTGCATGGCAGAAACGAGATGACTCCAGAGGACAGTGAAAGGACACAGAACCTTTGGCTTCTTGAATCTCTGTCTTGCATCTAGCTCAGGCTGGCAGGCACCACAAGTCATTAGCATGAATTGAATTTCCTCTGGTCATAGTGAGCTCAGCCCTGGACTCTCTCCAGTTCCTGGGAGACCAGCATCTCACTAGCACTAAGGGCCTTGGAAGGCTTAGCTGGAAGGGCAAATCAAGAGGGGACAGTACTGGACTTCCTGCTCCTGATCTGGAAGAGAAGTATCCCTGGAAGCAATAAAGAGTGACGACCCCTCAACACAGGGTCTCTGCTTTGCCTATCACTTTCCACAGATTATGCAGCTGCCTTTTCAATTTTGTTCCAAAGAGCAAGAGGGGATTTAATATGGCTACTAACATAAATACCTGTTCTTAGGATCCCAAGAAACACTCTATTTTCTTTTTAGTTAAGTAAATTATTGGGCCCTCAACTCCTGACATGGTGGCTAAATAAAGGTTGTTTGCATAACCTTTTGTGTGGGGATAATTGAAAATTTTAACCTACACAAACCAGTGGGACCCCAAGCCAAGGCTTTAGTGTGTTGTCAGAGGTAGCTAGCAAGCAAAGCAAGAAAGATAAGCCTGTCCTTTGGGATGCCACCCCAGCAGTGAGACCAACTCAGGTGGATATGCCACAGCCACTGGCCAAAGCACCATTAGGCAGTTGTAGCAGATGAAATTTTCTCCCAATGCTATCTGGAGCTAATTAGGAGCAACATCACAGCTCTCTCTGTATTTTCCATGTTGCTATAGTGAGCCAGTTCTGGCTTTCCTGAATGTGATTGATTGGGACCCACCTTGTCCATTTGGGGGCTTGGCACATTCTAACTTAGGATGACAAAAGGAGACACACATTCTTTCAGAATAATATATGGGAGCTATTCTTGTAGGAGGTTAACCTTGACAACCAAAAGGTCTCATAGCCTCTTAGATAATTACCATGAAGTTAGGCTAGAGAAAGAATGCTTCAGAGCTTACTTTTTGTCTCTACTCTTCTCACAGAATCCAGACCCATCCCAGCTCAACTGGAAATAACTAGATTTTCATGGGAAGTGAAGGGAGGTTTGGCAAGGTATATAATCTGAAGAGCCTTGGGAGAGGGAAAGGGAAAAAGAAGGCGGAAAAGAAAGAGGTTTTCTGCTGATCACAAGGGGCTGGCATATGAGGGTCACCAGAGTGAAGACCCTGAATATATTGGAGGGGATAGGAGTAGGGATATCCAGAATAGAGTGAGAAAATCCATTCCAGACTCTCCACTACTCTGTGCTGTTGCATGGGTTGGAAATCCCACTAAAATTCAAAGAGCCACAGTCTTCTGGACACCATTTCAGTGTGAAAAGACCTTTTTTTAAAAAAAATTTTTTTCAATGTTTATTTTTGAGAGACAGAGAGAGACAGAGAGAGAGGGAGACACAGAATCTGAAATAGGCAGCAGGCTCTGAGCTGTCAGCAAAGAACCCTATACAGGGTTTAAACCCACAAACCATGAGATCATGACCTGAGCTGAAAGGGTTGGACATTTAACAGACGGGGCCACCCAGGTGCCCCAGATCTCTCTGCCTCTTTAAGTTTATTTATTAATTTTGAGAGAGAGAGAACAAGCACACAAGCAGGGGAGGGGTAGAGAGAGAGAGGAGATAGAGAATCCCAAGTGGGCTCCGTCAGCACAGAGCCCAAAGGGGGGTTCGACCCCACGAAACAAGGAATCATGACCTGAGCCGAAATCAAGAGTTGCACATTTAACCAATGGGGCCACCCAGGCGCCCTTCAGTGTGAAGAGATCTTAATGTCTTTGATGTTGGAATGTACAGTCTACCTGTAAGTGCTAGGGTGCACAGGTGATCATTCTTGGAGATTCTGATTTAATAGGTCTGGAGTGGTGCCTAGGCATCTGTACATTTTTAAATATCCACAAGAGATTTTGATACACAGCCAAAGCTCAGATTTACTGTATTTGGCGTGATTCGGCATGGTTTCTTATCACTCTCCTTACCACTGGCCAAGTCTCTTTGCCGTTGTTGAAACAGATACCCTTTCTATCAGATTCCCTCCCTTCCTCCAGGGCATTTGGCTTGGCAAGCAGAGCACAGGCTAGATTTCAGTCCCTAATTGTCCCCTTGGCTAGGTGACTTGTGTAGGGCATGACTTGCACAACTGTGACCAGAGGAGGAAAAAGATTATTGGCTTCCAAGACGGCAGATTTGTGTTTCAGCCACAATTCTCACTTTCTAGCTGTCTAAACTTGGGTAAGTTGCTTAAATCTTTAATTTTTAAGATTTTATTTTTAAGTCATCTGTACACCCAATGTGGGACTCAAACTCATAACCCCTTGATCAAAAACTGCACACTCTAATGACTGAGCCAGCCAAGCACCCCCCTTAAATCTCTTTGAACCCCAATTTGATTATATATCAAAGAGGGATAAGGATGGCTGCCTACTAAAATGACCAAATCCAACAGTACAATTAATTCTAGCGAATCACTTCTGAGGCTTCATTTGACCTATGAGCAGCATTTGACCCTTGTGACCACTTCCATTTTCATGAGCCCTAGCTTCTGCTTAGCTTCTGGGACATTCCTCCTTCTTCATTCCTTTCTTGTTCTCTGGCCATTCTTTCCCAGATTCATTTGCTGAATTCTTTTTACCTTACCAACTTTGAATTGTTGGAGTGCCCAGGACTCAGTTCTCAGACCTCTTTTCTCACCTGTTTACCTTGATTTCCTAGATAATTTCATCCACTTGATTGACTTTAAGTATCACTTGTACACTGAGACTCTCAAAAAGCCATAAACTTTCCCCCAAATCCTAAACTCTGGAATCAAATAGCCTACTCAACAACTCCACTTGATATATAATAGGCATCTCAAACTTTGTATGTCTGAACCGAACTCATTTTCTTCCTCAAACTTCATCTTTTCACAACCTTCCCAACCTCACTATGTAGCCTCTTCACTTGCCCAATTTCTCTGTCCTAAAGCCTCTTTCTCTCACTGCACACTTCTAATCCATCAGTCAATTTACTGGCCCTAACTTAAACTGTATCCAGTGCCATCACTGCTGTCATCTGCTATCGCCTCTGTCCTTGGCTATTGCAATAAAGGAGTAAGTGCCCTTCCCCACTCCAGCTACCTTGCTCTCCCATAGTCTATATTCTCAACAGCATCCAAGAGATCACTTCTCTGGTCAGAATCTTCCCATGCTTTCCCCTCTCATGGAGAATAAAATTATGAAGACTTCTCATGGTCTCCCCATGAGAATTTACATGACATGCTTCTCTTCTATTATTTCTATGACTTTACAGATCATTCAGTTCCTTGATCACTCCTCTTCAGATTATTGGCCTTCATGTTGGCCCTCAAACACACCATCTGTGCTCCTGCCTCAGGTCCTTTGCACTGCCTTTCCCTCTCTAGGGAACATTCTCTTTACAGATACCTGTAACTCATTCACTTACTTCATTCAGTCTTTGTTCAAAAGTCCCCTGATCACAAACTGCCTCCTTGGTCCTTAATCTAATAGAAAACTATCCCAACTCCTATAACCCTATTTTTTATCCAGTTTTATTTTTCTTCATAGAATATATCGCCACTTGACATTTGCATATATGTTTTGCTAATTTGTTTGTTTGCTGTCTGTTTCCCCTCACTTGGATCTAAGCATGTAAGAATAGCTATATTCCCAACATCGAGAACAGTGACTGGGACATAGTATAGGGGTCAGTAAATACTCGTTGAATGAATACAAAAAAAGGATGTCAGTGATATAAGAATTAAATAAGATACTGTATGAGAAGGGTTTTGTATGTGCCTGAAACTTAGTAATTTGTCATTTCCTCTCTACTTTAGCTTTTGTGTTTCCCCCAAAACATTTACTGGGCCCCTTCTCTAAGTTACTTACTCTGCTAGATGATAGTGATTAAAAAAAATGTCTCTACTGTAAGCAGCTCATGTTCTAGTTGCTCTATGATACTGGGAGACAGAGTCATAAAGAAATAACCACCAGACGATGTAACAAGAACTGCAAAAGAAACAGTATACTAGGAAGAACACAGATAAGAGTATAGTTAAGGAAGTGCTCAAAGAGCAGTGAATTTTAAAATGAACCTTGAGGGATAAATAGGGCTTCTGTACAATAAGAGAGACGGGTATTCCATTTAGAAGGGTCTTTGGTAGGGTTAGGCACAGAGACATGAAAATTCCCCCCTCCTAGATCACACAGCTTCTTAGTTCCTTAGTTTAAGAGAAAGAATAGTGAAGTGAAATGAACAAGTATAGAAACTAAAACATAATTGTTTCTGTCTCCTCCCCGTCATAGAATGCCATATTTCTCAGAGTTCTTACTATACCTTCTAAATTTCTTTTGGCTCTAACAACATCAGTAGGTAGTGATCCCCTTATCATACAGCCAAAGAAATATTCTGGTCCAAGGTCCATTAATGGAGGATCTTGGGTTAGAACTTGACTCCTATCTGGTTGACAGTTCGTGCAACGTGAAGTGAAAAGCAACTGATTGCCTTCTTCAACTAGTTAAGAATATTTCCACAATGGCTTTCTAGATCTAAGTTTTTCATATTGTTTTTTTTTTCTTAATTGGCCATATCCACCTGCCATTTATTGAGAACCTATCCTACTACACACTCTACTGAGTTGACCGCATCTATAATTTCGCCAGTTTTTACAACAACTCTGTGGTAGGCGATGTTGTTGTTAATGCTATTATTTTATAAATGAGGAAACAATTGCCTAATTTGTCCAAAGATATTCAATAAAAAAGAGGCAGTGCTAGAATTTAGAATCTGGTTTACATGATGTCAGTGCCCATGTTCTTTCAGCTCTGTTATATTTCTGAAATGAAATCTAAACAAATGTGCAAGTCCATCTTCTAATTGTGCTTCCTCTGAGTTACCTATATAGCAGGGACATGTTATGCAGAACTGTTTACTCACTGGAAATTTCATCTTCCTTTGTAATTTTATATTTATACATTTCTCTAGCCAAATTATACCACATGTACTCATGTACTCTTTTTCTGCTTTTGCTGTCATGTAAGTGTGGTCATATGAATCACTCTCATGTATCCAATTATAACACTGCTAAATAGGAAAAAAATGACCACCAATGGTAAACCTAGCTTAGTCAATATGGTTATTTTTTGTAAAACCATAAACAAAATCAGGAAGAAAAAATTTTCAAGCATTTTGCTGACAGCTCTTGTATAACCTAGTAATCACAAGGGAATAGGAAACATTTTCATAACCTACACATATCCTTTTTTAGATGAATATGAAAACCCTATTAACCATAGATTTGCCTCCAAACAAATCCATCTCGGGGGTTGAAGCCAAATTATGTCTCCATTCTTTAAGATGCCTATTTTGTTAATTTTGGAGATGTGGTAGCAACTTGTTTTTCTCCTGACCCCAAAGACACTACTACTGATCAACAGATTTGTTGATAGTATCTTCAGAAAGCAATCTAAGGCACTGTCCTTCTGTGAGGGAGATATACCATCCAGATACCGATGCAGATCATCTTTTGATCACTTGCTGTAGGTGAAGAGAAAATTAGCACACTTCAACATTATTCCAACTTGCCTTTTCTCTAGTTTCTGACTTTTGTTATATTATTCTGATAATGTAAAGATTTGTAATAGCCATAGTTTTACTGTAACCATATTTTTTATAATTGTTTAGTCTTAATTTTATATTTAAATTTGTTTACTACATGTCACAGTTGTTTTTTTTAACCATAGATTCTTTATTCCCAAGTTTTAAATTTTGATTTATTGCTTAGTTAGCCTGCTTTTGTTTTCGAGAAGTTTTTCTTTTTCTGATGAACAAATTATGGATGCTATAGTCTGTGGGTTTTTGCATGTTTGAGAATGCCTGTTGCCTTTACATTTGAAAAACAACTTATCTGGGCATAAAATTCTTTGGTCATACTTCCCTTCAATTTTGTACAGACTGTTCCATTATTTTCTGGTAGTAAGAGTTATTGCTATGGACAAGTTTGAGGAAGACCCAATTTCCCTCTTTAACACTAACACTACGCTTCTTTTTTCTGCTTGGATGCCTGTATTATTTCTTTATCCTTAAAGCTAAGTAATTTCACCAGGATGTGCCACAGTAGTTTTTTGTATTGATTTTTCTTGGCAGTAGGCAGTTTTTTTTTTCTGTCTACAGACTCAAATATTTGAAAAAAAATGTCTTCTAGTAGATTTTTGAATACTTTTGCTTCTTTTTTTCCCCCTATATTCTTTAGGAAGATAGAGTATTCTATATATTTTACACATAATTGTCTTTTCTATAAATTATATACTTTTGTGATTTTTTTTGCATTTTCTCTGTATACTTTTCTATAGGCTTAATTTCAAATTGTACTTATTCTATTTTTATTATTTAATTATGATATCCCTGTATGTAATATGTTCTTTTCCAAATTGCTATATGACTTTGTTTATCATCTTCCTTTGTTTTATAATTCCTTTTTATATCTTATTAGGCCTTTTAAGTTTTAAATTTCTTTGAAGCTGTAACTATTTGTTTAAATTATTTAACTTTTATTTAGAAAAAGATAAATTTATCTTTGTCTTCCTTTTGTTTGTCTTCCCTTCCTTTCTCTCCACCCCCTGTCTGCTATCTCTCTGGGTTGTGTTTTATGTTGGTTCTTTTCTGATTATTACATCTCTCTGGTTGGGGCCCGGTGTCCTTAAAGAATAGAATGGGAAGGGGTGGGGGATGTATTTGGGAATCCCACTGCTTCAGTTTAGTTGATTCTACTGGAACTCCTCTCTAGATCTCCTCTTCCTTTTGCTCAATCTTAGCTTGACATCAAGACGTTGAACCAGCTCAAGGGAGAGCCCCTTCCTCATATACTCTTCCTCATCTCCTGATTTCTATGACTCAGAAGGAGAGGATATAGAAAAAAACAGAAGGCCAGACCAACTTTGCCTTCAGCTCTGCCTCCCTACCATCTTGAGCCAAGCAGGATCTGTATGGGAACATTACCCATTTCTCTTGGGGCTGGCACATGCCTGTGTGGACTTGACTACTCTAAGTGAAGGAACACTGAATGGAACCTTTGAAACTTTGATGCTCAGTTATAGGGAAATCTGTTCTAGATGTAAGCATTTCATGGGTTTCATTGAGTGTCAATGACTTCCCTCATTGCACTTCGAGTTGTAAGCTGGACTTGCCACTTTTTTCATGAAATAAGGACTGACAAATTAGGTCACTTTGGGTTTTCAGACTTGGATATTTGGCAGCACTTTTTTTTTTCTCAAAAATGAATGAAATGAGCTGTCACATCAAGCAAAATAACTGACAATATTTGTTGACAACAATAAAATTTAAGCTTTCAAGAGAAAATTAGAACTTTTGAAATCTTGTATTCACCACTATGAACTTGACAGCTTCTCAATACATAAATACTTTTCTGATGAGACTGGTGGTGATTTTAATAAACACAATTTTTTGATATTGCATAATAAATTGTGTCAACACTTGTAAGATTTGCATAACTGAATAAACCAGCATTTTCCAAATGACCAACCATGCATGCTACAAAATCATGGATGGGGAAAAACTCCTTTCAAAGTGCAAGGGAAACCAGTGGATTTTAATATAACAGAGTATTAACTGATATAGTTTGTCATTCTACAATGCAATTAACCTTTAAGAAACTACTACTACTACTTACTGAGTTTTGGTGTAATATCAAAGAAGAGTATCTAGAATTATCTGGAAATGCATTTAAAATAATCTCCCTTTTACAACTGCAATTAGTTTGATGCCAAATTTTCCTCAAATATTTTAACCAAAATGATATATAGCAATAGATGGAACATAGATGGAGTATCTAGCTGTTTTCTACTAAGCCAGACAACAAAGAGATTTGCAAAACCGCAAAACAGTGCCACAATTCTCATTAAATTTTCTTATTTGGGGAAACACAGCTTTCTTTACTAAAATATGTTATTTGAGCATGAAATGGCGTTGTTATTTTAAAATAAATTAATAATTGTTTTAAATTTTTATTTAGTTCCTAATACTATCAATATTACAAATATAACTCACTTACACAAAAGATCTTTGAAGTTCTTAATTATTCTTAAGAATGTAAAGAAATCCTTAGACCAACAAGTTTGAGAATCTCTGTGCTACATGTACCGTGCAGTGAAGCAGTAAGTGTGCAGGAGTGCAAAATTAGAGAATTATGGGTTGGATTTGGCGTCCTACCAGAATAGCATGCAAACCACAGACTGCTAAGATTCAAATGGGAGAAGCAGAGGAGGAACAGTGTGAGAAAAGGTGTAGTAGTAGGAACAGTCAGGATAGGTTTGGAGGACTTTGAGTAAAGCAGTAAAAGTCCCTTTCATGTTTCAAATCTCTCCTTCCACTTCACCTCTCTGACTTTTTTTTCTTTTTTACTTTTTTTAATGTTTATTTATTTTTCAGAGAGAGAGACAGACAGAGCATGAGTGGGGGAGGGGCAGAGAGACAGGAGGACAGAACATCAGAAGCAGGCTCCATGCTCTGAGCCATCTGACCCTGCTGTTACATTTCCTTCTCTTTCTTTCTGGCATTTCTCTGACGACAGCTGGGAAAAGTTATCTGCTTTTAAGGACTCATGTAAATATATTGGATCCACCTGGATAATTGTCACTACTCTCCCATCACAAGGTCCATCACCTCAATCACATCTACAAAGGCCTTTCTGCCATGTAAGGCAACATCTTCTCAGGTTCTGGGGATTAGAACATGAACATCTTTTAGGGACCATTATTCTGCCTAACTCTCTTGTTCTGTTGGGGCTACTGTCACAAAATACCATAGATGAGTGGTTTATAAACAACAGAAATTCATTTCTCACAGTTCTGGAGTCTGGGAGGTCCAAGATCAGGGTGCTGGCACAATGGTGTTGTAGTGAGGGCCCACTTCCTCATTCTTGGCTGGTGCTTTCTTGCTGTGTTCTCACCTGATGGGAAAGGCAAGGGAGCTCTCTCAGTCCTCTTCTATAAGGCACTAATCCTATCCATGAGGACACTTCTCTAATCACCTCACAAAAGCTCCACCTCCTAATACCATCACGGTGGGGGTTAGGATTTAACATAAATTTGGGAAGTATGCAAATATTCGGACAATAGCAGTACCACACCATGGGATATTTTTGATCAAGGAAGTGGCATAATTACAGTGGTACTGAAGGAAAAAACTTTCCCAGTAATTACCCAGTATGGAACTCATCTAGTGCCAAATTTGGGGCAGAGTTTTGCCTCTGTGGAAAACAACTTCCATGTGTTTTTAGTGCAATACAGATGAGGCATCCAGGAGGACATCTGCTGATATTCTGGCAGGCAGATCACTTTCCCATTGCCTGTCCTACCCAGATTTGTCATTCAGGTCACCAAAGGGACAAATATCCATGGCTTCTAGAAGGAGATTCTTCTCTGCATTTTTTTATCTCTCAAGTGTCCTTTCTAGATCTTAGAAACTAACTTGTCAGCAGAGTGGGAAATTTCTCCCTCTCAGGAATTGATATCTTAGGGGTGACCTTTTACATGAAGCATTTCATTAAATAGTGTGGTGAGGTTACCAAACCTTGAAGTCAGAGGCAACGTCTGAATGCTTGTTGGGTTACCACCAGTACTCTGAAGAAAGAACAATAAGCTTAAATGCTTTTGAGTAATAATTTATCAGGAAGACTAAATTATGAAAGAATGCTTGAATTAGACAAAAGAAACCCACAAGATGGATGTAGCTCAAATATTTTCCAACATAAGCTTCCTTTTGAAAATAATTTAAATGTTTGCCTTCTCATTGCATTTATGTGTGATATGTTGGATAACTAACTAAGGAGGACAGAAAGGGAATCCCTGTGGTATAAATTCCAGGAACAACTGCAGACTCATCCAAATGTCACTTATAAATCAGAACAAGCCCAAATTCATAAGCTAGTCTCAAAGTACCCTATAAAAACAAGACAAAATAACAAAAGCTATTATTTCCACCCCCTCAAAATATTTATAAAAAAACAGGATGCTGTTTCTTCAGTCAGGCAAACAACTTACCAAGGGCATTCTTAACTACTGATGCTAAATATTACAGCATAAGAATGAACTTTGGTATTTTGCAATGTACATTGTGCAACGTATATGATCTATTCAGTTCTCATGGGTGTGTGCAGTTTACTATTTTTGCTTACACATGTATTCTTGGGGAAAGATGTCATAAAGTTAGGATTGTTCTTAAGCAGAATAGGCAATATTTGCTCTAACAGCTTCTCCCTTCTCTTTTGCAAGATATTCTTTTCCTAAGGAAGTTATCACAGCCCTTTTTCCTGCAACCTACTCTGGGCAGCCAGGGATGTTGTTACCTAGAGATCTCTACTTTCCTATTCCTATTCCGTTGACAATTCTCTAAGTTACTGCCTCCTTTTGGACCCAGCTAATTGGTGTTATGCAGTTAATTGTAGACAGATGTAACCTAATGGACTAGGTTCTCTTCCAGGCAATATAACATGCATAACCTGGTAGACACTCCCACGCTTACCTTAGTTTTTTTTTTTTTTTTTTTTTTAGCTCATAATTTGGGTAGTTTTTTTCTTTTTAATATGTGAATAAAAGATGAGGTAGGCAGTGACACTTAAAAAGGAGGGCCAGTGAAAAGTGCTAAATTTGGGGACCCTGGGCATCTAGCTAAGAGAATACATGTACTGAGGCTCCAGAGAGTAAGTATGAGAAGGGTGGAGAATGTTTCTAAAAGTAAAATTTTAATATATTAAAGAAAAATTATGTCTACATAATAGATTTGCCTGTGCTTCTGGCCTGCCATTTGTGTGAGCCTTTTTAGTGTCCATCAGTTGTGCTTGAGGAGGCAGTTAGGGTCAGCCATGTGTCTCAATAGTTTGTGTCCTACCATGGGAATCATTAGTATTTGGTGATTTAATTTGGGATTTCAAGAGGTAGAAACAAGGAGCCTTGGGAGATGAGAGTTTGTAGCATTCCACATCCAGATCAACCAAGGGAAGCCTCTTATTAAAACCCTCAGAATACTCTTCAACCTTGGAATCCTGCAATGGCAAATCAAGGCCTCAAGTACAAACTGTGTAATAAACTGGACACTGGGTTTGTTTCTCCATTGTTTCACACACTCATGCTTTGCAGGTGCCCCTTCTTTTTTTGAAGTTTATTTATTTAGAGAGAGAAAGAGAGAGAGAGAGTGAAGGAGGGGAAAAGAGAGAGGGAGAGAGAATCCCAAGCAGGCTCCATGGTGTCAGTGCAGAGACTGATGCAGGGTTCGATTCCACAAACCATGAGATCATGACTGGAGCCAAGATCAAAAGTTGGACACTTAATTGACTGCCACCCAGGTGCCCCAAAAGGTGCTGCTTCTTAATACCAATTTATTTGGACTCCTCATGTATTCTTTTTAATGACTTAGATTGTGAATTTTGTATTTATTAAGGTTAAAATTGGGGCAT
Organism: Panthera onca; assembly: GCF_046562875.1. Classification (NCBI taxonomy): domain Eukaryota; kingdom Metazoa; phylum Chordata; class Mammalia; order Carnivora; family Felidae; genus Panthera; species Panthera onca. The sequence continues at coordinate 54,081,218 of NC_138344.1, forward strand.
TACCAAATTATTTCATGTGGGTTTGTGATTTGAAGAGAACAGAACTGAACTAGGATTGAGGACACTTGGATTCTAGTTTATATTAATTGAGATAATCCTATCTGTTATAATAATCCCCGAATCTATAAAGGCTTAAACCCAATGGAAACTTACTTCTCATTCAGGAAAATCCAAACGTGCATTAGTGATTTGTGTGCTGCTTTCTTCCAAGTGGTGATACAGGGCCCAGGATCCTGTTACCTTATGGCTCTGTCATCTTTAAGGTGCCGCTTCCAAGATTTCTATGTTTGTCAGTAACAAGCTGAGAGAAAAAGAAAGAGCAGAAAAGGATTTTTTAGTTTTTAAAGTGAGTTTTTATAGGCCAGACCTGAAAGAAGTACATATAAGTTTGGCTCTCCATTTCTTTGACTAGAACTCGGTAATCTGGCCACAGCTAACCACATGGGAGGTTGGGAAATTTAATCATACACCGTAACAAGGAATTAAAGGAAATGGGTTGGGTGACCAGCTAGCCAGCCCTTTCCATAACCCTAGTTCTACCACTATTTATTTGATCTCCCCTTTTTGATTATTATTTTAAGAACCATTTCTTACCGATTTTTAAAACCCCCAGAATGGTTATAGAAGTGTCTTATATATAGTACATGCTCACTACTGCATGCTTGCCTGACAGACAATAAATGAGTAAATAGTGCTGAGTGTTCATAATTCTGCCCTACAGCCCAGGGCATTGAGTGTTACTCTAGAGGACTGAGAAATACTTTCCCTCAATAAGTCACAATATATCCCAGGATCATTTTGACTGTGGAGGAGACTAATACTGCTACAGCCAGGACCAGGAATGTCAAGAGAAGAAACTGATGTCAAGAGCTGAACATCAAAGAAAGTCTGGTGAAAGAACCAGTTAACTAATTGGGACAGGAGGGTAGACTCTTCAACACTCTGCTTGCTATCCAGGTTCCCTGGAAGAATACCAACTACTCTGGATGGGTTGGAGAGTCTCTGACTAGGCTGGGAGCTTCATTGACAAAGGAGAACAAGCATGATCATCATGAAAAACAACAGACCCATAAGGATGTCCCAGCTTATAGAAGAACTTGCAGAACACTTCATGGGAATAATTAATCAGGGATAGGACACAGAACAAAAAAATGTCTTCCTTCAAAAATTATAGGTGATGTGGGATGTTGTAGGGGACTGTGCTGGAATCCTGTTACGTCTACACTTAGTACCGCTGTTTTGTGAGTAGTTTATAGCCAGTATGCTTAGCAGGGTATATTAATTTAGGAGTCGGAAAGATCTGGGTTATATTTACCGACCTGTGATTAACTAGCAGTGTGACTTTGGGCAAGTCAATCTACCTCACTGGACCCCATCTGTATCATCTAAATAAGGAAGAGTTGGATTAAATGTGTGATGATCAATAAATGGTCACACCCCACCCAGTGTCCATAGCAGACATTGAAAATCAAACATAATTCTTTTTTTTTTTTTTGAGCCCATATATATGATCCCAGGATCCTTATCAACATCCCATCTAGGTTATCCTATCAATTATAAATGACACATGTATGTTAACTATGTCTTTTATTTTCTGTGTTCTGACACTTTGATATTTGGGCCTTGCTGGCCCTAGAGGGACTGCCCCTCCAAGAGTTAGTCAAGTCCTAGAGATAGAAAACAATTTGTCCAGGTGCACACTTTTCAAATGCAAACTGGCAAAGATACAGCCCACATCACAATTACCTCTTTTATCAGGCTGCCACACTCTGAGCCATTATCCACCTGTCCTAATCACCCCCAGGGCCAGGTACCAGAAAACTAGGTGTAGTGCCTAAATCCTAGACTCTGCTGAAGTTATTCAAGCTAGTCAATCCTAAACCTGCTTACCCGGCCTTGCCCATTTCTTCCCCCCAGCTCTTGTCCAGAATTCTTCCCTCTCCCTCTGCCTCTGCCTGATGTCTGTACTTTCTCCATATGCCTCTCCCTCATGGCATCACATACCCTGTTATCTTGGGATCTGTGAATAGTACATACTGCCTTTTCAATGGCAGCTGTTTCCTGATCTGTTGGCCCTACTATACCTAAATAACAATAAAAACTATATTAAAACAATATAGGATGGGAACTACCTTCCTGAAGCAGATGATCTCTGGAGTCCTTTCTAGATCTAGCAATCTTTTATCGTTTTAAGTAGGAGAGTATTGTACTATCTATAAAATACATATTTCAGTTATAATATCTTAATCTTATGAAGTTACCTAGTATTTCATAGCAAGGATTTTCTGAATCAGGAGTTACACCAAGATAAATTGCACAGAAGCTCTTCTGTAAAAGTCACTGCTAAATGGGGGTAGGGGAAAATCTTGGTTCCGTTTTGGGAAACCTTTCATTTTTCTCTATTACAGCTGACAGATAAAAATCATTCTAGTGTGCCTTCTTGGACTTCTGTTAATTTTTCTATTTTTCCTCCCTCTTCTCCTTTTTTTCTTTTTGGATTCAGAGTAGCAAACAGTCCCTCCTGATAATGTGATTGTGTACGTTCAGAACGTATTTTAGGAAGAATTAGGAAAATATTGGGATAGGATTATTCCTATAAAGGGCACATGGGCAATGGTTTCACTCTTATGTGGATCCTGAGAAACTTAACAGTAACCCATGGGGGAGGGGAAGGAAAAAAAAAAAGAGGTTAGAGTGGGAGAGAGCTAAAGCATAAGAGACTGTTAAAAACTGAGAACAAACTGAGGGTTGATGGGGGGTGGGAGGGAGGGGAGGGTGGGTGATGGGTATTGAGGAGGGCACCTTTTGGGATGAGCACTGGGTGTTGTATGGAAACCAATTTGACAATAACCTTCATATATTGGAAAAAAAAAATAAAGGGCACATGGGCATAATGTTTCACATGTAGTGGATGCTTAAATACTTTTAAATCAATAATAAACCTGTTCTTTGCTATTATATTACACAGTTTTTTGGGTTTTTTTTTGGATTTTTCTCCCCATCCTCCTCGAAAACTCATATATTGAAGTCCTAACCCTGGTACTTCAGAATATAATCTTATTTTGAGATAGTTTTTACAGAGGTAACCAAGGTAAAATGAGGTCATTAGGGTGAGCCTTAATCCAATATGACTGATGTTCTTAAAAAAGGGGAAATTTGGACACAGATACTCATATAGGGAAAATGCCATGAGAACAAGGCAGAGATAAGGATGATGCTTCTACAAGTCAAATGATGCCAAAGATTGCCAGCAAACACCAGAAGTGAGAGTAGAAACCTGTAACAACCTTACAACTCTCAGATGGAACCAACTCTACCAACATCTTGATCTCAGACTTCTATCCTCTAGAACTGTGAGACAATAAAATTGTTTTTTGTTTAAAAAAAAAAAAAAGAAGAGTTATATTTATAAAGGGAACATTACTGAACATTTACTGAATGAACTAAATTCTGCTCTAGTACAGACCGTAATTCATTGGGTAGTCTTAATCTATTGCCTCTTCCTTCTTTGCCCTTACTCTTATTTGAAAACAATTATTCCAATCTCGTTCCAAATACTTATCACAGAAATATTGTGAGGAATCATTTGACTTTCAAAATAATTCTGGAAATTGCTTTCAGTTACTCTAAAAATTGCAGGGAGAGATTACGTGCAAGGCAAAATTACACAAGCATTTGTGTAAGAGAATAAACAAGGAAGTGCATTTCAGTTCAAGAATTAATACTTCGGTTCAAGTTGTAATAAAAGAGTACCATAGTTGCTGAAATTGAAAAAGCAGTTCAGAGTCTTTTTTTTTCCCCCAGTAAGTTCTGTGTGAATGTTTTACTTTTGTTATTATGTTTGGTTCTGAAAATGCACCCATTCACAAAACCTCTGGGCAGTTGGACAAAACGGATTTACAATCCTCTGAAATGGGCCAGGACTCAAGTTGAAGTACAGTTGGCTAGACATTTAAAATGAGGAAATGGCTCACCTTTCTTCTCCACCTGAAGTTGCCAAGTGAAACCTTCCAAATTCTCAAGAGAAAGAAGATGCCTCTGATTCATATTCCATTTGCCTTTAAGTCTTGCTCAAAGTATTTTTTCAAGTGGAAAAAGAATGAAAGAAACATTAAAACGCAGAGACCTAATTTTGTGTGGAAGGAAAACACAGCTGTGCAATCTCTTGGCTACAACTGTATAAAAATTAAAAAGAAAAGAAAACAACCTAATTTATTCAGTGCCTTAATTTGAAGATGAAGCTAAGGTGTTGAAGAATGGCGGGTCTGTGGTGCTTCTCCAGAAAGAGGGCTTTTTCTCCGTGTCTCAAAGACATTTGAAAGATTGCAAAATTTTCTTCTAGAACCACTTCAAAGGTTGGAGAAACTACCACCTTTGAATACTTCAAATCTCTCTGTCAAATAGAAACTTAATGCCTCCCCCCCCCAAAAAAAAAAAAATGCTAGCTCTAGATATACAAGATAAAAATATTCACAGACTCTTTTGGAGTATATGAGTTTGGCTGGCTTTGCCTTGCTTTAGGATCAACGCAATTCTGAAAATCTTCCCTCGATAATAGATCCAGGTGAGTAGCATTCTCTCTTGCCAGGAGAACTAAATTGATATCATCTGTAGGGCCAAGAATACTGGAACATGAAAAATAGATAAAAATTAAAATACCAGGTATACCATTTAGCTTGTCTCTTTCATTTTCAGGACCAGGCATCCAAGGGTCAGAGATGGAAGTGCACAATTAAACTAATCCTGAGGTCTCTTCTGCAGGTAGCAGGAAAACAGCCTCACACCCAGGTCTCACTCCAGGTCTTGTCCATCCTCTTGCTGCAGTGATGAGGGAAGTGTGAATGTCTCACTCTAGAAGTTTCACTGGAATCCTCACCTGGTTGAATGAGTCTGAGAAGAAGAGTTGGGGTATCCTTAATGCCACCCTCTTCCATCCACAACCCTCTGCCCTTACAGACTCTAAAACGTCAGGGGATTCTGGGTAAGGCCTTTGAGCAAACTGTGGGGATGGTAACTAAAAATGCAAGGTGAAGAAGCAAGGTCTGGCATTCCCAAAGGCAACACTATATGGCATTTGCATTTCCCCCCTTCCTTCATTTTGTCTTTCCTTTTGAGCAAGACTTAAACATGACAGGAGTCAGAGGCATCTTCTTTCTCTTGAGAATTTGGAAGGTTTCACTTAGCATCTTCAGGTGGAGATGAAAGGTAAACCTTTTCCTCATTACATTCTGATATGTCTAGCCAATAATTCCTTAACCTGAGTCCTGGCCCATTTCAGATCCCTGGCTATACATCCATTTTCCCTAACTGCCCAGAGGTTTTATGAGTAGATGTGTTTTCAAAACTGTAATTCTAGAGAAGCACACAAATTTTAGTGTGCATAGAAATCATCAGGAAGGCTTGTTAAAATAGATTGCTAGGCTCCATGCCTAGTTTCTAATTCAAGAGGTCTGGGGTGGAACAAGTTCTAGCAAGTTCCCAGGTGATACTTCTGTCAATCCCAGAGTTCCAGGCTAATGAGAGCAATGGGAGCCAGACTTAGGTGTGGTCTTATTCACCACACCTGCTATTACATCTCTGATAAACCCCTTTCTTCTGAGCCTCAAAGAGCAAGAGAAATGGTGACTATGATAGGAATTGTCATCTTCTCATAGGAAACTTTGTTGCTTTTATTCCTAACTCTTTAGCAATTATTCTAGACTTTGTTTTAAGCTCCTTATTTACCCTCACACATAACTGACCACAAAATTCTATACGTTCTGTATCTACAGAGGCCCTTCCCTTCCCCTCCAGCCCTTTCTGGACTTGATTCAGGTCAACATTATCTCTCACTTGTAGCAGCTTCCTATTTGGTCTCTCACTCCACCATCAAAGCAAATTTTATGAAACAGAAATCTGATCCTAAAACTGTGCTGCTCAGAATTGCTCCACGGTGTTACTTTGCCTTCAGGAGCACATTTACAGGTACCTACTGTTTGCAATGCTTTGTTCTTTTCACTAATGCTCACAAAAAGCAGGTGGGGAAGAAAGAATGAGGCACAGAGTTAGGGAGCTACCTAAGGTTATATACCCAGATAGGATGACAAATTTGGAAGAGAAAACAGGTCTTTGGTTGTCTGTCCAGGTTTCTTACCATTGACCCTCACAACAGTCTTCAGGTGTTTTTCAAATATATGATGTAGGGCATAGACATTAAATGAATAAGCCCTAACTTCAGGCAATCCTAATTAGAGACTTGGTTCTGCCATGAGATAACCACGAGTAAGCTTCTGACCCTTTTGAGCCTTCACTTCCTTATCTTGAATTAACCTCAGTTAGCTTTTATTCTTCTTCTAAGAACCTCTCTCTGGTAGCAGCATCCTAAGATGATCCCAGTGCTCACTGCCTCCCAGTATCCATGCTTTCCTGAAACCTTCTTCCTCACAGTGTGGGCAGAACCTGCTTCTGGCTTCTAACTAGTAGGTTTTGCTAGCTCTCCCGTGATTCCGTTGGGTTATAAAAGGATTTTACAGGTGAAAGTAAGGTTTCTAATCAACTTGACTTTGAGTTAATCAAAAGGAGATTATCCTAGATGGGCATACTCTAATCAGGTAGCCTTTTAAAAGAGAGATTCTTCTTTCCCTAAGCTCACAGACTCCAGACAGCAAGGATTCTCTTTCTCCTGTTGGCCCTGAAAAAGCAAGTTGTCACGAGATCCACAGATATAAGGAAATAAATTCTTCCAACATCCACATGAACTTAGAAGATGACCTCTGAGTCTCAGATGAGGCTGCAGCCAGTCTTGAATGCTGTCTTGTGAGACCCTAAACAGAGGAACCAGCTAAGCTTTTCCTGGACTTCTAACCCATGCAAGCTGTGAGATAATGCATGTTGCTTTAAGCTGCTAAATTTGCATTAATTTGTTACACACCAATAGCTTACTAATATATCCCCTTTTGTCTGTAATTTCGCCACCAAATCCCCCCATTAAAAAAAGGGGAGGTAGGGTGAAAGGAGTGAAGAGCAGACTCTACAGACCAGATGGATCAGCTCTAGAAGCAACCACATCTTCTACTTTTTTCATAGTTCTGCATTTTTCTACAACTCCAGGAGGGAAGCACTGTGCCAAATGAAGAGGGCAGAGCTGGCTCTATTTCTCAGGCTCTGGGCAGCCAGGAGAGGGCAGCTGCAATCACTCAAGTACTAAGGGCTTCCTAAATACCTAGGGGGTATAGTACCCTGGGCTGGGCTATGTGGGGCTTAGAGACACAAAGGGTGCCATGCTGTGCTCTGTTCTTCACTTAAGGCCTGTAAGAACTGGTGGAGGAAATCATATTAACATATGGGGGAGTTAAGTAACAAAGAATGCCATATCAAGTGATTGGCATAGGCAATAAGGCATGGGGTAGAGAAATGGAGCTGGGTTTGAAGACACAACACCCACGGTCATAGTTTGATTCTGTCACTAATTGTTACAGGACTATAGCTCCTCAAAGCACCTCTTTGGATTCTGGTTTCCTTGACTCTAACATGAAGGGCTGGGATATTCAGTAGTTTTTAATTTCTTCAGAAGTATATTGCCTTTCTTAAGTGAAATACAGAAAATGGATGAAAAGCAGAGCTGTTGTGGTTAAAGCAGAGGACCCAGCATAAAAAAAGCACTGCAGGGGTGAGCCCCTTCTGCCTCAAGTATCCTGTGTGCTACCAGGTATCCTGCATGCTAGCAGAGGCTAGCAGGGATATGGATTGGGAGGATGCATGTGGGTTTGAGCACCTTGTCACTTTCACAAGTGTGGTAGGGCTGGTGGGGAAAGGATGCTGCATGAGAGTGTGAATCCTCTATTCCTGCAAGGTCTCTGGAGCACACATAAAGACACACATTTGTCTCATTTCTATCCATCTTCTACTTACAGCTGGTCAGCTGGAACTTTCTCTGATGCTTCAAAGACTGCTCTATTCTGAATCCCAGCTAGAAATATGGAACTATTTCCATATTTCCATATAAGTTTCATTCTCATTAAATGAACAGTTCCAGGAAAATCAGTTTGTCACTTTGGAGGCAGTGCATCAGATAGAAACTCCCATCCCACCCACACTCCCGTCCCCAATACTCAGTTTCACAATTTGTTCATATATTACAAATATCCTCACCCCCTTCAACCCTCTCCAGCATTATAAACACAGACAATAGGAAAAAAATAAAAATAAAAACTCTCTCCAGACCTTGTAATTTGGCCCCTGGCCAATTCCTTGTATAAGAGCTTTTGCACTTGTACTTGTGTGTCTTTAAGTTGTCTCAGATAGCTTTTTTTAAAGTTTATTTATTTTTGAGAGAGAAAGAAAGCGAGAGCATTCACATGTTGGGGGGAGTGAGAGTGGGAGGGCAGGACAGGGAGAGAGAGAGAGAGAGACTGGCATTGTGGAGCTTGATGAGGAGCTTGAAGCCAAGAACCCTGAGATCATGACCTGAGCTAAAACCAAGAGTCAGGTACTTAACTGACTGAGCAACCCAGACACCCCTCAGATAGCTTCTAATTGTGTGTAGAGACAAGACTGATAGAAAGGATGTTCATTTTTTTATCCAGTACATTAACTGAACACCTACCATGTGCCTGGTGCTGTTCCAACCACTATGAATTCAGCAGTGAACTGGATAGACATCATTTCTACCTCCACAGAGCTTATATTCTTTAGGGGAAGAGAAGAAATGAAAAATAGTTGTGTGTAGTAGACATAAACAAGCAAGATAATTTAGAGTAAGGCCACTGAAAGAAATAAGCTCAATGGGAGGAGGAGATGAGCTCAATGGGAATCTAGTGAGGTGGGAGAAACGCCTTTGGTAGAGTCATTCCAGAAAGGCTTCCCCGAGGATCCAGCACTAAGCTGAAACCTTGAGGCTGACAAAAAGCCAAGATTGCAGGAAATGATTACTAAGAAAGAAGTGATAGCAAAATCAAAGGCCCTGAATCAGGAGAAGGCTCAGCATGTTGGAAGAACGGAAAGTCCAGTCTGGCTGGAATGTGGGGAAGCCTAGGAGGATGGCATGCCATTCCAATGGGTCCAGCTCTCTTCTGAAAGAGTTAGCTGGAAAGGGAGGATGGGGATTAAGCCCTGGCTCTGCGACTCACTACTCATTAGCAGTCTGTAAGAGTCAGTACATTTTCCCAAGTTCCTGAATCAGCCACAGTGGCAATAACTTGACCCCCAAACACTGCAGGCTGGTTCTTTTGGCCACTGTAATGATTAGATTGAATTGCTTCAGTGTCATAAGTTGGGTACCCTGGGAAACAGACTTTGAGATTGAGATTTGAATGCAGTTAAGTGGGAGGCACACTTAGGCACATAACTTCCTGTGAGGGAGTGAGGAAAGCAAGGTTTGGTGAATCAGTTGAAAGAAGGGCCACAGCCAGTCATAAGGTGCTCTGAAGCTGGGAAAGCCATTAGAATTATCTCAAACTGAAGTATAGTCATCAAGCCTTTTATCTCCAAGTTGACTAGTCATCAGATGTGGGCTGTCCCCAGGTAGGGAATATAACTGTGGGTGAGATAGCTCCCTTCCACTAAGGGGAAGGCTTAGAGAAGGACTTGGCTGTGAACCATCACAGGCAACTCTCCCACCACTGGGAGAATTCAGATGTCTTTCCTACAGCAGGCAAACCATAGTCTTCACTATCCTCAGAGATGTTCTGGGTGACATGATAACAACCAGCTATCATTGAGACTTAACTACCATTGAGATTTTTCTGCAGCTGAGATCATGGCTCTTGAGAAGAGACCATTTTGCAGTTTTCCTTGGGAAAAATTTATTTTAAATTTTTTTTCTGAAATTTCTTAGAAGTGTTTATATATTTAAAGGTATTCTGTTAGGTAGTGCTCTAGGCAAATAGCTTCTGTAATGTAAGGGTGAAATAAATGCATTGCAAAAGATATGTGTTTTTGGTCATTTGTGTGCTATCTAGGGTTTCTCACAACTTGCTATGCCTCTGGCCTCTACTTTGCTGGATGGGTTTCAGAGAAGACACCTCTGAAGTCCAGGAAACCTAGTTCCTGGCATTTCAAGAGCAGATTATAACAACTCAAAGGGGGAGCTTCAGATTCTTCTGTGTGAGGCAGTTCATACTCCTGTGAGGTGGTTATATATCTCAGTGCAAATCCAATGGCATGTTGTCGTTGGGCAGTGTTGGTCAAGTATAGGACCAACATCAGGGGACAGGGGATGATGGGGTACATGGTGCTATCTTCAATAGCGTGGTTTAGAAAGGCCTCTGGGATGAAGAAAGTGATATTGGAGTTTAGACCTGAATAAACTGAGGGAGTGAGTTGTGTAGATTCCTGGAAGTAGAAAGTTCCAGAGAAAGGGAAGAAAAGTTAAAATGTCCTGAGGCTGGAGAATGTTCAAGTTACATTAATAAGGTCAGTACAGCTGGGGCACAGTGTGTAAAAGGAGGAGAGTCAGAGTGTTGGTGGGAGCTAGATCACGTAAGTTCAGGAAAGCAGACCATGGAAAGGATTTGGGATTGTTACTATTGTTTTGTGACATGGGAAGTGATTAGAGTTCTGGGCAAGGAGTGATATGACCTGACTATGTTTTAAAAGGCACACTCAGAGAACAGACCGTAGGAGGGAATGGTAGGCAGAGCAGAAATGGGTAGTTACTGTGGGGAATAAGATATGAGAAGAAGGTAGTGTAGTGGGGAATAAGATATGAAAAGAAGAAGAAAGCACCAGATATCTGTGGAGGTGGTGAGAACTGACTGAATCCTGGAAAAATCTTGGCAGTAGAATTGGCTGATGACTTGGCTATTGGTGTGAAAGGGGAATCAAGGATGGCTCCAACTCCAAATGTTGTTTCAGTGCACAGTCCCTTCTCTCCCCCACCCTCCTCCTCCTCCTCCTCCTCCTCCTCTTCCTTCTTCTTCTTCTTCTTCTTCTTCTTCTTCTTCTTCTTCTCCTCCTCCTCCTCCTCCTCCTCCTCCTCCTCTTCCTTCTTCTTCTTCTTCTTCTTCTTCTTCTTCTTCTTCTTCTTCTTCTCCTCCTCCTCCTCCTCCTCCTCCTCCTCCTCCTCCTTCTTCTTCTCATACACCCCTTGAAAGGTGATGTTTACCATTTCCTGACAAGAGCTTGGGACCTGCTTACATCTATCTCACCACTTGTAATGTCACTGTACTACATTAGGTCTATTCTGAGTCTCCTTATCTTTTACCTCTGTATACAGGCTCAGGGAAAGAATAAACTATTAATAACCAACCCTGTCAATTTGATAGACCATGTCAACTTCTCTATTTGGACCTGTAAACAGAAAATGAGATCTGTGGTTTCCTACTGCCCATCTGGATTTCCAAACTGGCTTTCAGCCATGAAATTTATTCTTCCTGATTAGAAACAGACACATTTTGGGGAAGGGGGTGGGAAGAGAGGAAGGAAATAGTAATAAATCTTATCAAGGTAACTTGCAACCCTGGGATTGTGTCATTCAATTACACTATGTTTATATAGGTAAGCATAACAGTTGGTATTTGTTTCCTTTCCTTGGAATAATCTTTTGTGTCAGAGCTACTTTTCATATAATATTATATAATACTATAATTTACTCATTAGCCTAGATTAGTAGTCATTTACCTCTTGGGAAAAGCATACCACTACAGATCTATATTAAATTTTTTAGATATTTAAAAGATAATCTTATGTTTAGTAAAAGTAACTTTGAAGTTTATGTATTCTGCTATCAAACTTCAGAAAGCAGTCAAGCAGCCATACAGGAATAGTAGCTGTAGATTGCTTAGGGGCGCTTAGCACTCAAATTAATTGATTTTTAAAAATAGCAATAAATTTAAAAGTATTACATCATATTCTAAAAATCACAAATAAAATATCAATATTTATGTTTTGTTTACCCTGGCTACTTTTTAAAAATCATGCATGGGTGGGGCATGTGGGTGACTCAGTTGGTTGAATATCCAACTTCAGCTCAGGTCATGATCTTGTGATTGGTGGGTTCGAGCCCTGTGACAGGCTCTGTGCTGACAGCTCAAACCCTGGAGCCTGCTTCAGATTCTGTGTCTCCCTCTCTCCCTGCTCCTCTCTCACTAATGCTCTGTCTCTCTCTCTCTCTCTCTCTTTCTCAAAATAAATAAACATTAACAAATATTTAAAAAAAAATAATGCATGGGCATTTAATGAGTTTGCTAACAAGTAGAATAATGGTCTAGCAAAAGGGATTACCATGTATTCAACCATACCATCTGTTGGTACTACTTATAACAAGATTGATTGATGTGCTAGGTACTTGACATATGTTGTCCTGTTTAAATATCTGAATTATTAAGTCCAATGTCCAATAAAATCAATATTATCTGTGGACTGCATGGTAGAGAGTGCAACAGTTAAATTTTGAGGTTTATTTTGCTCAATTTTAAAATTAGTTTGCATGGCACAAAAACAGACACATAGACCAATGGAATAGAATAGAAACCCCAGAACTAGACCCACAAACGTATGGCCAACTAATCTTTGACAAAGCAGGAAAGAACACCCAATGGAAAAAAGACAGTCTCTTTAACAAATGGTGCTGGGAGAACTGAACAGCAACATGCAGAAGATTGAAACTAGACCACTTTCTCACACCATTCACAAAAATAAACTCAAAATGGATAAAGGACCTGAATGTGAGACAGGAAACCATCAAAACACTAGAGGAGAAAGCAGGAAAAGACCTCTCTGACCTCGGCCGTAGCAATCTCTTACTCGACACATCCCCAAAGGCAAGGGAATTAAAAGCAAAAATGAATTACTGGGACCTTATGAAGACAAAAAGCTTCTGCACAGCAAAGGAAACAACCAACAAAACTAAAAGGCAACCAACGGAATGGGAAAAGATATTTGCAAATGACATATCGGACAAAGGGCTAGTATCCAAAATCTATACAGAGCTCACCAAACTCCACACCCGAAAAACAAATAACCCAGTGAAGAAACGGGCAGAAAACATGAATAGACACTTCTCTAAAGAAGACATCCGGATGGCCAACAGGCACATGAAAAGATGCTCAACATCACTCCTCATCAGGGAAATACAAATCAAAACCACACTCAGATATCACCTCACGCCAGTCAGAGTGGCCAAAATGAACAAATCAGGAGACTATAGATGCTGGAGAGGATGTGGAGAAACAGAAACCCTCTTGCACTGTTGGTGGCAATGCAAATTGGTGCAGCCGCTCTGGAAAACGGTCTGGAGGTTCCTCAGAAAATTAAAAATAGACCTACCCTATGACCCAGCAATAGCACTGCTAGGAATTTACCCAAGGGATACAGGAGTTCTGATGCATAGGGGCACTTGTACCCTAATGTTTATAGCAGCACTCTCAACAATAGCCAAATTATGGAAAGAGCCTAAATGTCCATCAACTGATGAATGGATAAAGAAATTGTGGTTTATATACACAATTGAGTACTACGTGGCAATGAGAAAGAATGAAATATGGCCCTTTGTAGCAATGTGGATGGAACTGGAGAGTGTGATGCTAAGTGAAATAAGCCATACAGAGAAAGACAGATACCATATGTTTTCGCTCTTATGTGGATCCTGAGAAACTTAACAGAAACCCATGGGGGAGGGGAAGGAAACAAAAAAAAGAGGTTAGAGTGGGAGAGAGCCAAAGCATAAGAGACTGTTAAAGACTGAGAACAAACTGAGGGTTGATGGGGGGTGGGAGGGAGGGGAGGGTGGGTGATGGGTATTGAGGAGGGCACCTTTTGGGATGAGCACTGGGTGTTGTATGGAAACCAATTTGACAATAAACTTCATATATTGAAAAAAAAAAAAAAAAAGATTATGACCTGAGTCAAAATCAAGAGTTGAATGCTTAACCGACTGAGCCACCCAGACACCCCATGAATGTTGTTTATGATTTTAATCTTGGTCAAAAAACAATCCCTGTTTCAATTAAAACAAAAGTTATAAGTAGGTTTCTTGGAGAAAAACATAAGAAAATCTCTTAAAGCACTAAGAGGAAATTGAATAGTGAGACACATCTACGATTCTGTTCACTGACATGTATAAATTAATGTTAAACGCCCCAATATATTTTCTAATAATTGAAGACAAAGACAAGATTTTTAAAATATTCTTTCCTAATAATTTAAGATTTTCAAATAATTAAAGACTAAGTCAAAAGTTTTAATTTTTTTTTTCAGGGCAATTTCATTATGCAAATGCATCTGGTTTGCAAGATGCTGTGCTGTAGATGTCATGCACACAGACAAACAGATACCAGTCCTGACCACAAAGGAGTTAATGAAAGCAGGAAAAGATGGTTTTATAATTAGGAACTTGAATTATAGTGCAAGATGTAGTTATTGTGTTGAATTTAAAATATCTCTGGAGGGGCGCCTGGGTGGCATAGTCGGTTAAGCGTCCGACTTCAGCTCAGGTCATGATCTCACGGTTGGTGAGTTTGAGCCCTGCGTGGGGCTCTATGTTGACAGCTTGGAGCCTGGAACCTGCTTTAAATTCTGTGTCTCCCTCTGTCTCTGTCCCTCCCCCGCTTGCTCTCTGTCTCTGTCTCTCTCTAAAATAAATAAACATTAAAAAAAATTAAAAAGTCAGATTCTACAGATATTTTATTTAAAATTTTTTTCAATGTTTATTTATTTTTGAAAGAGAGACAGAGCGCAAACTGGGGAGGGACAAAGAGAGACGGAGACACAGAATCTGAAGCAGGCTCCAGGCATACAGCTGTCAGCAGAGAGCCTGATGGGAGGCTCAAACCCATGAACCGCGAGATCATGACCCAAGCTGAAGTCAGATGTTTAACTGACTGAGCCAACTGGGCACCCCTAGAATCTGACTTCTAAAAGAAATAGCTTCAGCATAAAAAGTCCAAATAGTGTCACTATGTCCAAGCAGTGTTTCAATCAAGAAGAAAGTAGTAAGTCTCATAGAAGAAAAGTAGCAGTCTTTTCAGAGCCATTTCATGTTGGTTGTTAAAATGCTTACAAACGGAAATGAAGGACCTTATGGTTCAGAAGAAATGAGACAATAAATGAAATATTATCTAGACATATTCCATTTCCTGAAGGCTTTATACTCTGTTATTTTTATGAAAAGGATTACTCTGTTCTGTATATCTCTATCCAGAAATGTCCCCAAGAAAATACTTCAGGCTTTAAAAGAATAGTGGAACAACCAGAATCCAAAAATAGTTGGACAGGGGGCAGGAGTGGAAGAGACTTCTTGGCATAGTCCATTGATGAGATGTGAACACTGATGATGGATTGCATTTACTATTTTCTCTCATGAGTTAGTTTTATAATTATGTAATAAAAATGGCATTTTATGAGAAAAGCAATGCTGTAATATTGATTAAGCATAGTTATGAAAGAGAGGGAAGCCCCCTGAAACATTTTAATAGTGATCATTCAATTCTTCTTTCATTCTCTGCAATCTCTCTTCTATGACCCCCATCTACACCTGTGGGGGGCTGGGCCCCGGTGCCAGGCTGAGACCGGGTCGAGCAATGTTCCCCGTTGACTCAAGCCAACCCGGTGGTCCCCCCTCCCATTCATGTGGGAGGCCGGGCCCCGGCGCCAGGCTGAGACCGGGTCGAGCAACGTTCCCTGTTGACTCAAGCCAACCCGGTGGTTCCCCCTCCCATTCCCCCACTTTCAAGGGCATACGAAAGCCTTGTCAAGGCTGAGAAAGTTAATTCCTGAAGCCTGTGGTCTGCAGGTGTTGGCAGTAATGCTACCTCCCTTTTTCTACCCCGAGTCAGATAGAAACAAACATGGGAATTGTGTTTTGCTAGCAATCTTATCAACAAGGTCTTGTGACCCGTCTAGAAAATGCACAAGAAACACAGAACTAAATGTTTTGGTGGGCAGCAATTACGTGAAACCTGTTTATTCTTAGAGTGACCTAACCCATAAGAGTCTGGTTATAAAAGATTGTGTACAGCAACAATAAAGCCGTCACTTGGGCCATCAGCCCAGGGGACCCTCCTGTTCCCAAACTTTCTCTTCTCTCTTTTTTTCTTGCATTCCCCTACCCTCAGGACCCTGACCTTGGTGTTTGTCGCGCCGGCCGCGACAAGTGGCGCCCGAACAGGGACCTGAGACAACAAGGAGGAAAGCGAAAGCGGACCGCGCGGCGTCTAATTCAGGTAGGGGAACTGTGCCAGCAGCACAGACGACGGGAGTAAAACTATGGGACAGAAACAGTCTATGGAACAGGGATATTTTATAACTGCCTTGCAGGCTCTTATGAAGGAGAAGGGAATTAAGGTTTCTCAGTCAGCCCTTAGGGAATTTTTTGACATAGTGCATGATTATTGCCCATGGTTTCCAGACGGGGGTACAGTTGATTTAAAGGATTGGCAGCGAGTTGGTCAGGAACTTAAAAATCAAATGAAGATTCGTGGAGCTGCGGTTCCAGGGACTTTGTGGTCTACTTGGACCTGTATTAAGGAGGTCCTTGATCCGCAGGATTCTATTGAAATAGTTTCTCTTAGCTCGGAAGCAGCCCAACCCTTAGTGACTTCAGATGCTCCTGTCCCTCCAGAAACTACTTTCAATGCCCTTTCGGGACAGTCACGGTGCCTTCACCTTTACCTCCTCTCCCCCTCCTAGAACAGTTATCTATGCAAGATCCAGAAAATAGTGATGACTCTCCTTTTGGGGATCAGGGAGATGATGGGCCGTATTTGGAAGATCAGAGGAAGCCTGCCTTCTTGGCCCCTCTGGTCCAGAAGGTACCTTTAAAACGACCTTCTCTTCAGGCAACAGATAGAGGCTTACCTCGGATGGCTTTCCCTATTACTCAGAATCAACAGTCCACTGAACCTTACCCCGTTATGGGAACTACTCCTTTGCAGCGGACTCTGTATCAAGCAACACAGTATGGGGAAGACACCTCTGCTTTTCACGCTTACCCTGTTATTCAGCAGGGGGGACAGAGAGTGTATTCCGCCCTAAGTTTTAAATTGCTGAAAGATTTGAAATCCTCTGCAGCCCAGTATGGTCCAACAGCTCCCTTTACCCTGTCTATGCTTGATAATTTGAGCAGGGAGGCATTATGCCCAGGAGATTGGAAGGTCATTGCTCAGGCTTGTTTGAGTGTGGGAGATAACCTCTTGTGGAAAGCAGAATTTGCAGAGAATGCTGAAAAACAGGCTATGTATAATAAAAGAACTAACATACCAGTGGATTTTAACATGCTCACAGGTACATGACAATATTATGATGTGGGCCTCCAGCTAAATTATCCTGAAATTGCATATAATCATATTAATACCTCTGCCATTACAGCTTGGAAAAAACTCCCCTCCACAGGGGGCAGAACTGAGGAATTGTCTAAAATTAGGCAAGGGCCAGATGAGAAGTACCAGGATTTCGTTGGGCGCCTTTTGACTGCAGTCAGTCGTATCGTTACTGATGGGGAGGCAGGTACCATTATTGTAAAACAACTGGCTTATGAAAATGCTAATTCTGCATGTCAGGCAGCCATTCGTCCTTGGAAAAATCAGGGTACCTTGGAGGATTATATCAGACTATGTGCTGAGATTGGACCATCTTATATTCAGGGCATTACCTTGGCAGCCGCCTTAAAGGGAATAGACCCCTTACAGGTGCATGCGCAGCTTCAGGGTAAAAACGTAAGAACTAATCCAAGGAAGTTGGGTGGAATAGTGTGTTTCAAATGTGGCCAAAAGGGCCATATGAAGGCCCAATGTCATAGTACAAAAATAATTCCAACCACCCCCAGTTTGCCAAGTGGCCCTAACATTAATAATAAGCCGGCAATTATTTGTCCCAGATGTAGACGGGGGTATCACTGGGTCAATGAATGCCGCTCTAAAACTGATTGTAATGGCAAACCTCTTCAGGGAAACTGGGAGCGGGGCTAGCCGCAGGCCCCTCAAACAATTGCAGCAATGTTCCCACAGGTGCCTTCTCACCCATTGTGTCCAACACTGGAGACCTCCCAGGTATTAGCCAACTACACCGCGGCACCCCCACCAGTGCAGGACTAGATCTTGCCCCAGCTCAGTCCATTTACCTCGAAGGAGGGCAGCCCCCTAAAGCCATCCCCACAGGGATATGGGGGCCTCTACCCAGGAATACTTGGGGGTTATTATTGGGAAGATCCAGCTGGACTCTTAAGGGATTGATGATCTATCCTGGAGTTATTGATGAAGATTACACTGGAGAAATAAAATTTTTGGCTGGCTTAACTATGGGAACTTTGGTGCTTGAGCCCAAGACTCCCATAGCACAATTGATCTTGATACCCCGGATATCCTCCAATAATAAGGCCGTTAAACCTTATCGGGGAAATCAGGGGTTTGGCTCCACAGATCTTTATTGGGCTAAAGTGATCTCTGTAGAAAAGCCCATGCTTACATTGCATATCCAAGGAGTCCCTTTTGAGGGACTAGTGGATACAGGTGCAGATGTCTCAGTTATTGCTCAAAAAAATTGGCCTGTCACATGGCCTGCTCAAGTGACTAATATTCCAATTAAAGGTGTTGGTTATGCCTCTGCTCCATTTGCAAGGCTCTGATTATTTACATTGGAGACTGCCTGATGGTATGACTGGAACTTTTCAACCTTTTGTTTTGAATATAGATCTTAATCTCTGGGGCAGGGACATATTAACTGCAATGAATTTGACTCTGGAGACTAAGGCAGTCCCAATTCAAAAACAGGCTAATCTTGCTATGCACCTTATGAAGGAAATGGGCTATATTGAGGGGAAAGGCTTAGGGAAGGAGTTACAAGGGAATCCTGAGCCATATGTCCCCGAGCCTAAAAGAGACCATTTCGGATTGGGTTTTTCCTAGGGCCATTGGAAACTCCCCACGCTATGCCTCTCCAGTGGATGACTTCCACTCCAGTGTGGGTTGACCAATGGCCCTTACCTACTGTTAAGAGGGAGGCTGCTGCTCACCTCATAGAGGAACAACTGCAATTAGGTCATTTAGTTCCCTCCACCAGTCCCTGGAACACCCCAATCTTTGTGATTAGAAAAAAGTCAAATAAATGGAGGTTGCTGCAAGATTTGAGAGCAATTAATGCTGTCATGAAGCCCATGGGGGCTTTGCAACCTGGCCTCCCTTCCCTATCGGCCATTCCTTTACAATATCAATTACTAGTTTTGGACTTAAAAGATTGTTTTTTTACCATTCCATTGGCCCCTGGCGACGGAGAACATTTTGCATTCTCCCTGCCTTCCACTAACTTACAGGAACCTGCTAAGCAGTATCAGTGGCAGGTCTTACCGCAAGGCATGGCTAACAGTCCGACTTTATGTCAAGAGTTTGTGGCCAGAGCAATTGCCCCTTTTAGACAGAGTTTTCCCCATGTATATTGCATCTATTATATGGATGACTTACTTTTGGCTGCTGAAACTGAGGAATTATTACAGGAGGCTTTTATTTCTCTCCAAAGATGCCTTAAAGCATATAATTTGATTGTTGCCCCTGAGAAAGTTCAAAGGGAAGCACCTTTTGAATACCTGGGGTATCTCATCTCCAATTCAACTGTCCGACCTCAGAAAGTATCAGTTAGAACCGGACATTTGACTACTCTAAATGATTTTCAGAAATTATTAGGAGATATAAACTGGATTAGAAATACACTAGGAGTCACCACAGAACAATTACTGCCTTTGTTTAATATTCTAAAAGGAGATAGTTCTCCAGCATCCCTGCGAAGTCTCACTCAGGAAGCTAAAGAAGCTATAAGACATATAGAACAGGCCATTCAGCAGGCCCAAGTCACTAGAATTGACCCTTCTCAGCCTTTGTATCTAATAATATTAAAACCTCAGGTCATCCCCTTTGCAATTCTGTGGCAATCTCATGGTCCACTTGAATGGCTACATTTAGCCTTACACTCTCTGCATGTCATTAATCCTTTACTATCTATGGTTTGTCTTCTCATCATTAGAGGAAGATCCCGAGCTGTTCAGCTCTTTGGACACGATCCAGAATTTATTGCATGTGCCTTTCTGACACAGAAGCTGGTGGACGCTGCTTTTGCTCAGTCCATCGAATGGCAACTTGCCTTGGCTAATTTTACAGGTCAAATTAAATTTCATTTACTTTCTGATTCTTTAATACAAGGTTTCAGTCTTATAGATATTTTGCCCTATAATCCTATTGTTTGTCAGCCGATTGAAGATGCTGTTTCCATTTTTGTGGATGCTAGTAAAGAGGGTAAAATTGCAGTGTATTATGTCACTTCCCAACATAAAAATTTGATCACTTTAAATTATACGACTAAATCTGTCCAAAGGGCCGAGCTTTATGCTGTACAGGTAGCCCTAAAAACTTACCCAGAGTCTATAAATGTCTATTCTGACAGTCAATACGTTGTCAACGCCGTGTTGCAACTTCCCACTGCCTTTATACTGACAGCAGATGAGGAACTGTATCATCTATTTCATGCTATACAAAAACCTCTTAATTCACGGCACAGTCCAATTTATATTTCCCACAGTCGAGCTCACACCAATCTGCCTGGTCCCCTAGTTGCTGGGAATCGGATAGCCGATGCAGCAACCCATTTATTGCAAGTTCTGCCCATTACCACTCCTTTGGAAACAGCCAAAAGGAGTCATGATAATTTTCATCAGAATGCGGCAGCCCTTCGACGAGAATTCAAAATATCTCGTAAAGCGGCCAGACAAATTGTTAAACAGTGCGGCATCTGTCCGCAATTCTTCCCACAGCCGGTCTATGCCATTAATCCCCGAGGTCTTCGGCCCAATGATTTGTGGCAAATGGACGTCACCCAATATTTACCTTTTGGGAAATTGCAATATATACATGTGTCTGTAGATACTTGCTCAGGCTATATACATGCTTCAGCCCACTCAGGAGAAGCATTTGTTGATGTTCAAAATCACCTATTTTCTGCCTTTGCATCAATGGGCAAACCTCATAAAATAAAAACTGACAATGGTAGTGCTTATACTTCTAAATCTTTTGCAGAATTTTGCCGCCGACTCCGAATTGAGCATACAACTGACATTGCTTATAATTCCACAGGACAGGCTATTGTTGAGCGAGCTCATCTGACTCTAAAACAATATCTGCAAAAACTTAAAGAAGGGGAGATATTAAAGGGAAAGATAAAGTATTCCCCACATGTACATCTCACTCTTGTGTTGTATGTTTTAAATTTTTTAAATGTCAATGAAGCAGGGATGACTGCCGCAGAGCGTCGCTGGGGAAAGAGTCAAGAACCTCTCTTGATGGCTAGATGGAAAGATATGCCGGAAGGCATTTGGCGAGGCCCAGACCCAGTCCTTTGAAAAGGGCGAGGGTATGCTTGTGTTTTTCCACAGGATGAGGAAGCGCCACGCTGGGTCCCACTTCGGCTCCTCAGAGACATTACAGTTGTGCCGAAAAATGGCCAAATTGACAGAGACGGAGCCCCCCCAGAAGCGACAACGGCGGAGTCATAAGGCGGGTACACCCACCTGGGGACAGATAAAGAACCTGTTGACCCAGGCCACTGATGTAGTGATGGCCTCAGGTAGAGAGGTAACGGCCACACATGTCTTCTTGGCATGCCTGTGCATTCTAACTACAACCGGAGAGTCTGCCCTCTATTGGGCATACATGGTAGGTCCTCCTACAGTACAACCTGTAACATGGAGAGACCCCACACCCATAGTATACACTAATCTCACCTTTATGGGAGGGGAAGATGCAGGGTTTTTGCCCACTGTGTCGGCCTCTATAAATTGGACGGCACTCTCTGCAGGAGTACCCATCTGCCTGCAAAGGGAGTCTGTGCCGTACAAACTTGCTTATGGGTGTTTGGGTACGAAACCAGTAGGGCGGTCTATTACTTATACTATGTGGCAAAATGACAAGCGTCTTTCTGAATGGGTACCCCGCTCTGTTGCCGCTTATTGGCAAAAGAGAGAATTATTAGGAGAATGGATGTTTTTTGGACCGCATGATCCCCCTCAGAATCTTCCTATATGTCCCTCAGCTGGTCAAGGCCTTACTGGGGACTCACCTTGGGGTATATGTGCCCAGTCCTCTTCTTTGAGGATGACTCCTAAAGACATAAACTATACCATTACAGATTATTCCCGAAAGGCCCGGCTAGCTCAGTCGGTAGAGCATGAGACTCTTGATCCCAGGGTCGTGGATCCACCTCCTAGCGAGGTACAGGTACACCATAAGATTATCCCACAAACCATTTTGCAATCCCCTGAAGGAAGAATTCATTCTGATCTTTGGAAGTTATATGCTACCTTTGATAAAATATATACTAATGACAGCTTTAGTTTTCCAGAATATTATGTTTCTCCAGTTCTGCAATTGCGTGCCTGTGTTCCTCCACCCTACTATCTGATTGTTGGAGATGGGACCATTACTCCAGTAAAAGAAGATGGTCATCAGTTATACCAGCTGACGTGTCCTGCTTGTGTTTTGACCAATTGTCTACCAGTAGATGGACCCTCTAGAAGTGGAATGAAGGTTTATCTGGTCTTACAACCTCCCTACTGGATGTTGCCAGTATATGTTACAGGACCTTGGTATCCTAATTATGGGATGCAATTGGCTTTAGAAATCAGTAAACGGCTGCGCAGGACCAAACGGTTTCTTGGACTCTTAATTGTTGGACTCATAGCAACAGTGACTGTAATTGCCTCTGCAACTGTATCTGTAATATCCTTACATGAAAGTGCCCAAATGGCATCCCATGTAAATGAATTGGCTCATAATGTATCCAAGGTGTTTGCCACTCAAGAACGAATAGATCATAAATTGGAAGCCCAATTAGAGGCGCTACAAGAAGCATTAATGTATCTTGGTGATCAGTTTGCTGTTTTGCGTACCAGACTTTCTTTAATTTGTCATGATGCATATAAGCATATCTGTGTTACCCCTTTAGAGTATACCAATGTGACATGGGGACAAGTGCGTCGTCATTTACAAGGGGTTTGGCATGATGCTAATACTAGCTTAGACCTCTTACAGCTACAAGAAGAGATAAATGCTGTTGCAAGTAGCTCACTCAGTTTCCCTGACCCTGGAGATCTCGCTGAAACCATACTGCACCAACTTAATGGGTTTAATCCATTTAATATTCTTCAGCATTCCTTTTGGATCTTTATTGGAATTGTTTCTGTAATATCTGTTATACTTGTCTTGCTGTGTTATTTCTGGAGATGGGGTCTTACTGCCTTTACCACATACCAAGCCAGGATGCACATGTTGCAATTACAAACAATAGGGGGACATGTGGGGGGCCGGGCCCCGGTGCCAGGCTGAGACCGGGTCGAGCAATGTTCACCGTTGACTCAAGCCAACCCGGTGGTCCCCCCTCCCGTTCATGTGGGAGGCCGGGCCCCGGCGCCAGGCTGAGACCGGGTCGAGCAACGTTCCCTGTTGACTCAAGCCAACCCGGTGGTTCCCCCTCCCATTCCCCCACTTTCAAGGGCATACGAAAGCCTTGTCAAGGCTGAGAAAGTTAATTCCTGAAGCCTGTGGTCTGCAGGTGTTGGCAGTAATGCTACCTCCCTTTTTCTACCCCGAGTCAGATAGAAACAAACATGGGAATTGTGTTTTGCTAGCAATCTTATCAACAAGGTCTTGTGACCCGTCTAGAAAATGCACAAGAAACACAGAACTAAATGTTTTGGTGGGCAGCAATTATGTGAAACCTGTTTATTCTTAGAATGACCTAACCCATAAGAGTCTGGTTATAAAAGATTGTGTACAGCAACAATAAAGCCGTCACTTGGGCCATCAGCCCAGGGGACCCTCCTGTTCCCAAACTTTCTCTTCTCTCTTTTTTTCTTGCATTCCCCTACCCTCAGGACCCTGACCTTGGTGTTTGTCGCGCCGGCCGCGACATACACCAAAGTTACCTCATAATGGCTCAAACTCTTAACTTTATTTATTCAAAATAGACTTCTCTCTTGTTCTACAAACCCATACATTCATATATCCCTTTCTACCTAACATTTCCTCCTAAACATCCTCTAGGTACTTCAAATGCCACTGAACAGAAACTCATTATCCTTACTGCAGTTTTCGGTCATTCTGCTCATGGGAGTTTTAGTATGTGTTTCTCAAAGTGGTTCTTGTTTTTGCAGCGAAGCATGGTAAAATCTTCTATAGCCTCCACAGATATTAAAGAATAAAATGTTTATGGATTTTTCTGATCTTGTTGGCAAAAACTCTACCTATGTGTTAAGGCTATCTTCTATTAAAGCAGCATTTCTTTTGTAAATAGGTAGGTAGGTAGAGGATGGTATAGATAGGCAAAGAGAAGGACAAAGAAACAGAGAAACAGGGAACTATAAATAACAGTGTTTTACAAAATGAAGGAATAAGTGGATGAACGAGTCACTGATTCTCAATGGGGTAGAAAGACATCCAGAATGGGGTGAACCATTATCTCTGCTGATGGGTCTTTCCTGGTCTATTGTAAACATGGCTTGAGTTTTAGAGAACAATCATATTTTCAAATACATTGCTCCATTAAAACACTATCTTATCAATCTTGGTGCTTGGGAAATTTGGTCACCAAATTTACAGTGGAAATTAATAAATGTTTGTGTCTCACATGCTGTTTTAAAGGTCCTTTAAATTTCTCTTTGAGACAAAAGACATTAAATATTCAACTGAGGTAAACTTCAATTTTTCAACTTTCTACCATGGTTATTTCTTAGTCTTCATCTTTCTTGACCTCATAGCAGTTTTTTTTTTTCAATATATGAAGTTTATTGTCAAATTGGTTTCCATAAAACACCCAGTGCTCATCCCAAAAGGTGCCCTCCTCAATACCCATCACCCACCCTCCCCTCCCTCCCACCCCCATCAACCTCAGTTTGTTCTCAGTTTTTAAGAGTCTCTTATGCTTTGGCTCTCTCCCACTCTAACCTCTTTTTTTTTCCTTCCCTTCCCCCACGGGTTTCTGTTAAGTTTCTCAGGATCCACATAAGGGTGAAACCATATGGTATGGTATGGTATGGCTCTCTGTATGGCTTATTTCATTTAGCATCACACTCTCCAGTTCCATCCATGTTGCTACAAAGGGCCATATTTCATTCTTTCTCATTGCCACGTAGTACTCAATTGTGTATATAAACCACAATTTCTTTATCCATTCATCAGTTGATGGACATTTAGGCTCTTTCCATAATTTGGCTATTGTTGAGAGTGCTGCTATAAACATTGGGGTACAAGTGCCCCTATGCATCAGTACTCCTGTATCCCTTGGGTAAATTGCTAGCAGTGCTATTGCTGGGTCATAGGGTAGGTCTATTTTTAATTTTCTGAGGAACCTCCACACTGCTTTCCAGAGCGGCTGCACCAATTTGCATTGCCACCAACAGTGCAAGAGGGTTCCCATTTCTCCACATCCTCTCCAGCATCTATCGTCTCCTGATTTGTTCATTTTGGCCACTCTGACTGGCGTGAGGTGATATCTGAGTGTGGTTTTGATTTGTATTTCCCTGATGAGGGGCAACATTGAGCATCTTTTCATGTGCCTGTCGGCCATCCAGATGTCTTCTTTAGAGAAGTGTCTATTCATGTTTTCTGCTCATTTCTTCACTGGGTTATTTGTTTTTCGGGTGTGGAGTTTGGTGAGCTCTTTATAGATTTTGGATACTAGCCCTTTGTCCGATATGTCATTTGCAAATATCTTTTCCCATTCCGTTGGTTGCCTTTTAGTTTTGTTGGTTGTTTCCTTTGCTGTGCAGAAGCTTTTTGTCTTCATAAGGTCCCAGTAATTCATTTTTGCTTTTAATTCCCTTGCCTTTGGGGATGTGTCGAGTAAGAGATTGCTACGGCCGAGGTCAGAGAGGTCTTTTCCTGCTTTCTCCTCTAGTGTTTTGATGGTTTCCTGTCTCACATTCAGGTCCTTTATCCATTTTGAGTTTATTTTTGTGAATGGTGTGAGAAAGTGGTCTAGCTTCAATCTTCTGCATATTGCTGTCCAGTTTTCCCAGCACCATTTGTTAAAGAGACTGTCTTTTTTCCATTGGGTGTTCTTTCCTGCTTTGTCAAAGATTAGTTGGCCATACATTTGTGGGTCTAGTTCTGGGGTTTCTATTCTATTCCATTGGTCGATGTGCCTGTTTTTGTGCCAATACCATGCTGTCTTGATGATTACAGCTTTGTAGTAGAGGCTAAAGTCTGGGATTGTGATGCCTCCCTAGCAGTTTTTAATAAAATTGAAAATTTCCTCCTTCCTGAATATTTTCTTTAGTTGGCTTGGGCACATCACTCTCTCTTAGCTGTCCCCTTGCATCACTGGCTGCTCCTTCTCAGTCATCTCTGGTGACTCCTTCACATCTACTTGACCTCTTTAAACATTGTTATGCCTATCTACAATTTCATATGATATCATGGCTTTAAAAATCTATATGACAATGATGCTCAAAGCAAAAGTTCAGCCTCAACCTCTCATCTAAAATTCTTTCTGCTAATTCAAAATCTCTACAGAGGTGTTCAATACAAATTTAAAGTCAATGTGTTCAAAACAGAACTCCTGATTTTCCCCTTGACTTTAATTTAACTGCAGCAGTCTCTTCTCTACCAATAACAAGTGATCTATCCAGTTGTGTGAGCCAAAAATCTTGCATTTTTTTAAATTCCTATCTTTCCTCATAACTTACCAGTAATTTTTTTAGGAAATCTTGTTGGCTCCATCTTAAAAATATATCTATAAAACTACCAATTCTCAGCATCTCTTTCTGTTCCAATTTTCTCACTCATATCCACATGCTATAACCTTGGTTAAGGTATTAACATTTCTCATCTGGAGTATTGCAATAATTTCCTAACTGGTTTTCTTTCTTCCTTTCCTGTGATCCTTTTAAAACTAAAGTGGGTGCACCTGAATGGCTCAGTTGGTTGAGTGTCCAGCTCTTGATTTCAGCTCAGGTCATGAATCAAGGTCATGGGATTGAGCCATGTTGGGCTCTGCACTGAGCGTGGAGCCTGCTGGATATTCTGTCTCTCTCCTTTTGCCTCTCTCCCCTGCTTGCTCTCTCTCTCTCTCTAAAATAAAACAAAACTTAAGTCAGATCATGTCTTTCTTTTGCTCAAAACTCTCCAGTGGCTTCCTATCTTCTCAGAGAAAAAGCCTATAAAACCTTAAGTGACTGTTTCCCCAATAGTCTATAACCTCTCTTTTGTCATTCTCATTTGTTGTGCTCCAGCCACACTGACTTTCTTGCTTTTCCTTGAACACATGCCTCCAATCTGCCATCTCAGAGCCTTTGCATTAGCTGTTCCTTCTGCCTAGAATAATCTTTCTCAAATACTTCCAAGTCCCACCCCTTATTTTATTCAATTATCTATTCACCTTACTACCTTCTCTGATTACACTACTATAAAATAGGAACACCTCATTTTCTATCTCACTAATCATGGTTAACTTTCCTCTAAGGCACTTTGAAATAATTTGATGTACTATATGTTGTGTTAAAAGGGAATCCCTGAACTATGTTACTGGATGTAGGGAAAAATCTTTTGAAATATTTAACAAAGAGGGAGCAAGATGTTGTCAGGAATAAGGAGGACTCAGCAGAGGCACTGGGCAAAATTGCGTTTGTGGAAAAGAGCTTTCTCTTTAGGGACAGAACTTAGTGCTGCCGGACACCAGATTTCATGGCCCCCCAAACTGCTTTAATGACTTTGAAAGGGGTTAGTAGAAAGGTGGGGAGAGATTTATAGGCTTATATTTTTTGCATATGAGATGCCAGAGGTGGAAAGAAATTTCAATCATTGTCAGTACAGGTTTCCTCCAGTCTTTACCATCTTGAATTAAAACAATGCTCAAACTGCAGGGTTTCCCACAACAGAGCAGGTATCCCAATGACCTAGGGTAATTCCATGATTAAGATGGCTCTTCACAAGGCCACACTCTTTTCTTATCCTCTCATCTGAAGCAGTGGTTTCAATGGAGAGTGGTGAGTTGTAAATGCCATAAAACATCAGAAATCTGGGAGCTGGCCCTAGGCCTACTGTGGCTTACCTCCAAATCCCTGGCTTCCCTAAAGCTGAATGCCTGGTTCTAGTCTTATAAAAGCAACACTCTGGCAGAGACTACTTTGAAAATTTGCACCCAAACTGCAATTTTAGGGATTTGAGAAACCACAGAAATAGCTTTTCCTTTCCATTTCCAAAAGTAAAGAAATGGAGGGTATTTTAAGGTAAAGAGATTTTCTGATTAAGTGGCTCCTTGACTAAGCCCTACTAATTGTCACTGATGCCAGTATTAACTGTCACAATTCCCAGAGAGCATCATAGAGCAGGGGAAGTGTGCTGTATACATTTTCTCCCTCATCACCCCCCCCAAACTCTTTCTGCAACTCTGCCTTTTCACCTGTGAGCAAGAGGCAGTGATTTTGTGCACTATTCTCTTCACTTGTCATCCCCTTCTGTCATCAAAAGCTACTCTCAGAAAGCAATCTAATGTTGGTTACTTATTCCTTAAACTCAAGGCTATTTACTTTGTTTCTTCTCTGTGTTTGTTTTCCTCTCCAACAGTGTGATG
Source organism: Panthera onca (assembly GCF_046562875.1). Classification (NCBI taxonomy): domain Eukaryota; kingdom Metazoa; phylum Chordata; class Mammalia; order Carnivora; family Felidae; genus Panthera; species Panthera onca. The sequence goes on from NC_138344.1 coordinate 54,109,739, forward strand.
GTCACCACGAGCCATCAGGAGGATGGAAGTCGAAAACAGAAGCAAACTTAAATCATATGCTAAGAGAGCAAGACTCACATGCCAAAACCTTGTCAGTGAAGCAAAACCAGGACAGGGGCTGCACTGTAGTTAGAGCAAGAAGCATTCGTTTGGGGAAGAGGCATATACACAAAAACGATTCACAGGCAAATCCAAGATCAAAGTGAGCAAAGAGTTTAGCAGATTATGTTTTGGGAGAAGACACAGGAAATAGGGCATGTTGGTTTGGATGAATTCCCTGACTTATACATGTGTGTGTGTTGGGGAAGGGGGGCTCCCCTTTGGACAAGTAATGACTCCTGGGTATTAGGTGCACTTCTACTGTTCTAATAGAAAAAATTAACATTTATCAAGCACTTTCTTGGTGATAGGCACTGTGCTAAGTGCTTTACTTGCATCACTTTATTGAATTCTTACAACTATCATATGGTGTAAGCACCATGTTTATCCTCATCACTGGTTTAAGCTTATAGAGTAATATGTGTAGAATCCAGGGTTTGAATCCAACTCTAGTTGATTCTAGATATATTGCCCACTATACAGCTGGATGGCCTCCATCGGGTTGAGTGTTGGATTAACATACAGCCTGTATTTGACATAGAGCAACACTCCTCAGTGTGTAAATAGAGTGGGACCTTTTTAAAAGCCTCCCTCCTGTAAATCTATTCCCCTGAGGCTTTCAATGATCCTTATAGTTCTTTGGATTCTGTAGTGGTAATGTATCTGTTTTGATATCTTAGATTTTTAAAAAAAATTTTTAATGTCTATTTATTTTTGAGAGATAGAGCATGAGCAAGGGAGGGGCAGAGAGAGAGGGAGACACAGAATCCAAAGCAGGCTCCAGGCTCTGAGCTGTCAGCACAGAGCCCAATGTGGGGCTCGAACTCATGAACCGTGAAATCATGACCTGAGCCGAAGCTGGACACTCAACCGACTGAGCCACCCAAGTGCCCCAATATCTTAGAATTTAATAAACTACCTTTGTCTGCAGGGATCTACTCTCTACAATATTAGCTCTGGTATAAATCTAATATACCTTTTAATGCAATCCAGATGTGCCTATCAGAGTCAGCCTGAAATGGATAACACATAAAGAAAATTATTACAAAGGCATGGGTAGTGACAATTACATTATAAATTTTATCATCTCCTAATAACATACCAGGTTGACTAAATTCTCCACTAGGATTCCTAAGTCCCCTATTATTGTGGCCCAGGGGACACAATGCCCAAAGTCCCTGAAGAGATTTCTCCTAATAATTGGAGTACAATGCCTAACTCTGTTTCTAATTCCCTAAATGCTATTCTGGAATACATCAAAATTGAATGAATGTTTGCCTTGGGTCTCCTCAGCCCAGGGATTCATGCACTATCACACCATTTATTGGCATTCATTCACTCTTCATGGAACCACTAAGCAGCATGGGGCTGAACAGTGAACAGGACAGGCACTGACCCTTGGGAAGCTTATGGTCCAAAGTGGTAGCCAACCCACACCGTAGTATAGACAGTACAAACCATAGAACCATCCCATTCTACTTCCTAATGGGCTGAAGTTCCCAGCCCTATTTTTAAAAATTTTTTTAACATTTATTTATTTTTAAGAGTGAGAGAGACAGGGCATGAGTTGGGGGAGGGGCAGAAGGAGAGGGAGACGCAGAATCAGAAGCAGGCTCCGGGCTCCGAGCTGTCAGCACAGAGTCCCACGTGGGCTCGAACTCACAGACTTGCGAGATCATGACCTGAATTGAATTTGGATGCTCAACTGTCTGAGCCATGGAGGTGCCCCTCCCAGCCCTATTTTTAATCTTAATAATAAATGCTATAGGGTCCTTCACTCAGGTTTAGACAGCTCTAGGGGTTCATTTAGACGAAGACTATTCTTGATACTCTTGAGCTTCCTAATCGTAATACAAGCCACTTCAATATGGAATAAACTTATTCATGCTCCTGTTTATTCCAGATATATATGTAATTTTCTCTTCCTGGAAAACTTTTTCCTTCCCCTTTTTAAAATGTTTATTTTATTATTTTATTTTATTATTTCTGAGACAGAGAGAGAGAGACAGAGTGTGAGCAGGAGAGGGGCAGAGAGAGAGGGAGACACAGAATCCAAAGTAGCTCCAGGCTCTGAGCTGTCAGGACAGAGCTCAACGTGGGGCTGACGCTGGGCTCCAACTCACGAACCATGAGATCATGACCTGAGCTGAAGTTGAACACTTACCCGACTGAGCCACCCAGGCAACCCCTTTCACTTTTTTAAAAAAAAATCTAGTTTTGGCCTTCCTTCTAAGCTGAGCTCAGGTTCCCTTCTCTGAAACACTCCCTGAACACAGGGAGTTCTTCACCTAAACTCCTGGAACATTCATTATTTGCGTCACTTCTCATGACTCCTTAGATTATTTATCTTTCCTTATATACTCTCCAGGAATTTGTTTTCTTTTATCTTTTCATCTTTGTGTTCTGATTTTTAGAACAGTGCCTAACACATCATAGTACCCCAAAAATGTTTATTGATAATAAAAACACATATTTCTCTATGAACTTGATAATTATCAGGCTCTAACCTTATCCAAAATAAATACTTTGTAATAATCAGCTTTTGGCTAGGACGATTCACTTTCAGACTAAAGATCTGCATATTTCCTTTTAGGCATCTCTTCAGGCCATGGGTCAAAAGGTCAGCTTTTTCAACACTGTTTCCAAGTGTGGTGGTTTATTATAGGGAGGAAGCAGGGAGCAAGAAAGAAAAAAGACAGAAGGCTTACGATTTGCAATATGGCTACAGTAGCTAGCTGATACTCTGTAGAAGTAGCTGGTTATTTGGTGCCAAGGGTTGTATAGGCACTATAAATGATATTGAATAAAGAACTGCGTGAAAATCCCAGACAGGCTGCTAGGAATTAGGAAAACAAGATAAGACAATGAGTTCAAATACTCATCATCAGAAAATGTTTAGAACAAAACAGAGAACAGGATGACTCATTTGATCAAAGACCAGGGAAGTTAAAAGTATCCAGACCATAATGTGTTTGTAGTAAGTGGTACTCAATAAATATTTGTTGAATGAACGAATGAATGAATGAATGAATGAACAAAAAGGACATACTAAGACCTGACTGTAATCTGAAAAAATCAATCTGGCCTCAGATGTATTCCTTGCCCTTGAACCACTCAACTCTGTATCACAGGAGGGTTGACCTGTGTAAGCTGTGTTTTCTTTCTTTCTTTCTTTTTTTAAATATAATTTATTGCCAAATTGGTTTCCATACAACACCCAGTGCTCATCTCAACAAGCGCCCTCCTCAATGGGAGGCGCTTTCACCCACTTTCCCCTCTCCCCCACCCCCATCAACCCTCAGTTTGTTCTCAGTATTTAAGAGTCTCTTATGGTTTGCCTCCCTCCCTAACTTTTTCTTCCCCTCCCCCTCCCCCATGGTCTGGTGTTAAGTTTTTCAAGACCCACATATGAGTGAAAACATAAGTAAGCTATATTTTCTAGGTGACTACCTTCTAGGCAGCAGCACTGATAGGAGATTGGGGTGACAGGGTGTAGCCAGGGCACTCTTCCCCTCCCTTCTGGCTCCAGTTTGCATTTCAAGCAACAGCTGTGTTTCCTTCCTGCCTCTAGTTCTTGTTGGGGCAGCCCATCAAGTTTCCAGGGACTCTGAGCTTTAGTAACATCACCTCTCATATTTGTCTCTCTGGCCCAGCCCCATCAAACAAAAATAGAATGTGAACCATGTATGTAAATTTTAATTTTCTAGTAGCCACATTTAAAAAGTCAAAGCAAAAAGGAAAAATGAACTTGAATACTAAACTTTGATTAACCCAATATATTCAGTATCTTATTTCTTATCATCTCAGTTCAGACTGACCATATTTCAAGTTCTCAACAACCAGATGTTGCTGGCTACCATAATGGACAGCACAGTTTTAGCCTACTGGTGAGAATCATTTCCTACTACTGCTAGTTTTTAGGTTGCTTCACCATCACTCTGTGTTTTGTTTTTTAGCCACAACATCACTTGCATAAGTAATTCCCTGACATAAAACCTCTCCATTGTAAATACTTAAAGCAGTTTCTGGGGTTTTGTTTTGTTTTGTTTTGTTTTGTTTTGTTTTGTTTTGTTTTAGAGCGTGCTTCAAACAGATTTATTAACAATACTGAAGAAGGAATATCAGAGGGTGAGGCATGGAGGGGAGAAAAAGTGTCAAAAAAAAAAAACAGTACTAAAATTTGTATAGAACTACAAGACTTTGAATAACTAAAGCAGTCTTGATCAGGAGGAACAAAACTGGATGAATCATACTTCCTATTTCAAATTATATCACAAAGCTAAAGTAATCAAAACGGTATGGTACTAGCATAAAAACAGGCCCATAAACCAATGGAACAGATTTGAGAGCCCAGAAATAAACATATATACAGTCAAATAATATTTACAAGGGAGCCAAGAAGACTCAAAGGGGAAAGGAAATCCTGCTATTTCCCACAAGACAGGTGAACATAGAGGACATTGTGTTCAGTGAAATAAGCCAGACAGAGAAAAATATTGCATGTCTCACTTATATGTGGAATCCTTAAAAAAAAAAAAAAAAAAAAAAAAGTAAAATTCTTAGTAACAGAGTAGTATGACGGTTACCATGAGCTACCAGTGGTGGCAGGGGCAGGGGAAATAGGGAGGTATTGATCAGAAGGGATAAACTTTCACTTATAAGGTGAATAAAGCAAACTAGCTATGATAACCAAAGCACTGTCCAAAAAGAGCAATTCTGGGGGTCAGCCTTTTAGAATTATGACTAACAACATTACCAGTCATGAAAGGGATATTGTCTCAAATTCTTTCAGCAGACACACTTTATCATTCAACTCCTCCTCCTTTTATTTCTTAAAGTTTATTTATTTTTGAGAGAGAGAGAGAGAGAGAGCGAGCAGGGGAGGGGCAGAGAGAGAGGGAGAGAGAGAATCCCAAGCAGGCTCCACTCTTAGCACAGAACCCAGCAGAGCTGACAGAGGGCTTGATATTACTGCTGTGAGATCATGACCTGAGCCGATATCAAGAGTTGGATGCTTAACCAACTGAGCCACCCAGGTGCCCCTCAAGTCCTCCTCCTTTTCTTTCCCTGTTCCATTGCTGTAATTCCAACGCATGCTAAGCAATCCTTTTTATAATGTGGTTTCCCATGTAGGTCTGCCTATTAAATAGAAAGCACTAGGTATACAGATTCAAAAACCTGCTCTTTCTCTTTGTGACCTCACTGGACTCTTGAATTAAGAGCACCTTGCTGCACATGGCAGACCCCGGAAAAAATCTGCTGTAGTGCTTCCAATCAGAAACTTGACCTGGCAGGTCTTAACTCTTTGTGCTTGAGCCCCTATTACCTCCTTTTCTGTAAAATAAGAGATAGAAATGTTATTTAATGATTCAATGAAAACACCATTGATGAGACACTAATTGCTATGTATAATGGTATTGGGTAAGCAATGAATGTTTTCTTTTCTTTTTTTATTTTTTTTAATTTTTTAATATATGAAATTTACTGTCAAATTGGTTTCCATACAACACCCAGTGCTCATCCCAAAAGGTGCCCTCCTCAATACCCATCACCCACCCTGCCCTCCCTCCCACCCCCCATCAACCCTCAGTTTGTTCTCAGTTTTTAACAGTCTCTTATGCTTTGGCTCTCTCCCACTCTAACCTCTTTTTTTTTTTTTTTCCTTCCCCCCCCCCCCATGGGTTTCTGTTATGTTTCTCAGGATCGACATAAGAGTGAAACCATATGGTATCTGTCTTTCTCTGTATGGCTTATTTCACTTAGCATCACACTCTCCAGTTCCATCCATGTTGCTACAAAAGGCCATATTTCATTTTTTCTCATTGCCACGTAGTATTCCATTGTGTATATAAACCACAATTTCTTTATCCATTCATCAGTTGATGGACATTTAGGCTCTTTCCATAATTTGGCTATTGTTGAGAGTGCCGCTATAAACATTGGGGTACAGGTGCCCCTATGCATCAGCACTCCTGTATCCCTTGGATAAATTCCTAGCAGTGCTATTGCTGGGTCATAGGGTAGGTCTATTTTTAATTTTCTGAGGAACCTCCACACTGCTTTCCAGAGCGGCTGCACCAATTTGCATTCCCACCAACAGTGCAAGAGGGTTCCCGTTTCTCCACATCCTCTCCAGCATCTATAGTCTCCTGATTTCTTCATTTTGGCCACTCTGACTGGCGTGAGGTGGTATCTGAGTGTGGTTTTGATTTGTATTTCCCTGATAAGGAGCGACGTTGAACATCTTTTCATGTGCCTGTTGGCCATCCGGATGTCTTCTTTAGAGAAGTGTCTATTCATGTTTTCTGCCCATTTCTTCACTGGGTTATTTGTTTTTCGGGTGTGGAGTTTGATGAGCTCTTTATAGATTTTGGATACTAGCCCTTTGTCCGATGTGTCATTTGCAAATATCTTTTCCCATTCCGTTGGTTGCCTTTTAGTTTTGTTGGTTGTTTCCTTTGCTGTGCAGAAGCTTTTTATCTTCATAAGGTCCCAGTAATTCACTTTTGCTTTTAATTCCCTTGCCTTTGGGGATGTGCCGAGTAAGAGATTGCTACGGCTGAGGTCAGAGAGGTCTTTTCCTGCTTTCTCCTCTAAGGTTTTGATGGTTTCCTGTCTCACATTCAGGTCCTTTATCCATTTTGAGTTTATTTTTGTGAATGGTGTGAGAAAGTGGTCTAGTTTCAACTTTCTGCATGTTGCTGTCCAGTTCTCCCAGCACCATTTGTTAAAGAGACTGTCTTTTTTCCATTGGATGTTCTTTCCTGCTTTGTCAAAGATGAGTTGGCCATACGTTTGTGGGTCTAGTTCTGGGGTTTCTATTCTATTCCATTGGTCTATGTGTCTGTTTTTATGCCAATACCATGCTGTCTTGATGATGACAGCTTTGTAGTAGAGGCTAAAGTCTGGGATTGTGATGCCTCCTGCTTTGGTCTTCTTCTTCAAAATTACTTTGGCTATTCGGGGCCTTTTGTGGTTCCATATGAATTTTAGGATTGCTTGTTCTAGTTTCGAGAAGAATGCTGGTGCAATTTTGATTGGGATTGCATTGAATGTGTAGATAGCTTTGGGTAGTATTGACATTTTGACAATATTTATTCTTCCAATCCATGAGCAGGGAATGTCTTTCCATTTCTTTATATCTTCTTCAATTACCTGCATAAGCTTTCTATAGTTTTCAGCATACAGATCTTTTACATCTTTGGTTAGATTTATTCCTAGGTATTTTATGCTTCTTGGTGCAATTGTGAATGGGATCAGTTTCTTCATTTGTCTTTCTGTTGCTTCATTGTTAGTGTATAAGAATGCAACTGATTTCTGCACGTTGATTTTGTATCCTGCAACTTTGCTGAATTCATGTATCAGTTCTAGCAGACTTTTGGTGGAGTCTATTGGATTTTCCATGTATAATATCATGTCATCTGCAAAAAGCGAAAGCTTGACTTCATCTTTGCCAATTTGGATGCCTTTGATTTCCTTTTGTTGTCTGATTGCTGATGCTAGAACTTCCAGCACTATATTAAACAGCAGCGGTGACAGTGGGCATCCCTGTCGTGTTCCTGATCTCAGGGAAAAAGCTCTCAGTTTTTCCCCGTTGAGGATGATGTTAGCTGTGGGCTTTTCATAAATGGCCTTTATGATCTTTAAGTATGTTCCTTCTATCCCGACTTTCTCAAGGGTTTTTATTAAGAAAGGGTGCTAGATTTTGTCAAAGGCCTTTTCTGCATTGATTGACAGGATCATATGGTTCTTCTCTTTTTTTTTGTTAATGTGATGTATCACGTTGATCGATTTGCGAATGTTGAACCAGCCCTGCATCCCAGGAATGAATCCCACTTGATCATGGTGAATAATTCTTTTTATATGCTGTTGAATTCGATTTGCTAGTATCTTATTAAGAATTTTTGCATCCATATTCATCAGGGATATTGGCCTGTAGTTCTCTTTTTTTACTGGGTCTCTGTCTGGTTTAGGAATCAAAGTAATACTGGCTTCATAGAATGAGTCTGGAAGTTTTCCTTCCCTTTCTATTTCTTGGAATAGCTTGAGAAGGATAGGTATTATCTCTGCTTTAAATGTCTGGTAGAACTCCCCTGGGAAGCCATCTGGTCCTGGACTCTTATTTGTTGGGAGATTTTTGATAACCGATTCAATTTCTTCGCTGGTTATGGGTCTGTTCAAGCTTTCTATTTCCTCCTGATTGAGTTTTGGAAGAGTGTGGGTGTTTAGAAATTTGTCCATTTCTTCCAGGTTGTCCAATTTGCTGGCATATAATTTTTCATAGTATTCCCTGATAATTGTTTGTATCTTGAGGGATTGGTTGTAATCATTCCATTTTCATTCATGATTTTATCTATTTGGGTCATCTCCCTTTTCTTTTTGAGAAGCCTGGCTAGAGGTTTGTCAATTTTGTTTATTTTTTCAAAAAACCAACTCTTGGTTTCGTTGATCTGCTCTACAGTTTTTTTAGATTCTATATTGTTTATTTCTGCTCTGATCTTTATTATTTCTCTTCTTCTGCTGGGTTTAGGCTGCCTTTGCTGTTCTGCTTCGATTTCCTTTAGGTGTTCTTTTAGATTTTGTATTTGGGATTTTTCTTGTTTCTTGAGATAGGCCTGGATTGCAATGTATTTTCCTCTCAGGACTGCCTTCGCTGCATCCCAGAGCGTTTGGATTGTTGTATTTTCATTTTCGTTTGTTTCCATATATGTTTTAATTTCTTCTCTAATTGCCTGGTTGACCCACTCATTTGTTAGTAGGGTGTTCTTTAACCTCCATGCTTTTGGAGGTTTTCCAGACTTTTTCCTGTGGTTGATTTCAAGCTTCATAGCATTGTGGTCTGAAAGTATGCATGGTATAATTTCAATTCTTGTAAACTTATGAAGGGCTGTTTTGTGACCCAGTATATGATCTATCTTGGAGAATGTTCCATGTGCACTCGAGAAGAAAGTATATTCTGTTGCTTTGGGATGCAGAGTTCTAAATATATCTGTCAAGTCCATCTGATCCAATGTATCATTCAGGGCCCTTGTTTCTTTATTGACTGTGTGTCTAGATGATCTATCCATTTCTGTAAGTGGGGTGTTAAAGTCCCCTGCAATGACCACATTCTTATCAATAAGGTTGCTTATGTTTATGAGTAATTGTTTTATATATCTGGGGGCTCGGGTATTTGGCGCATAGACATTTATAATAGTTAGCTCTTCCTGGTGGATAGACCCTGTGATTATTATATAATGCCCTTCTTCATCTCTTGTTACGGCCTTTAATTTAAAGTCTAGTTTGTCTGATATAAGTATGGCTACTCCAGCTTTCTTTTGGCTTCCAGGAGCATGATAGATAGTTCTCCATCCCCTCACTCTCAATCTAAAGGTGTCCTCAGATCTAAAATGAGTCTCTTGTAGGCAGCAAATAGATGGGTCTTGTTTTTTTATCCATTCTGATACCCTATGTCTTTTAGTTGGCGCATTTAATCCATTTACATTCAGTGTTATTATAGAAAGATATGGGTTTAGAGTCATTGTGATGTCTGTATGTTTTATGCTTAGTGATGTCTCTGGTACTTTGTCTCACAGGATCCCCCTTAGGATCTCTTGTAGGGCTGGTTTCGTGGTGACAAATTCCTTCAGTTTTTGTTTGTTTGGGAAGACCTTTATCTCTCCTTCTATTCTAAATGACAGACTTGCTGGATAAAGGATTCTCGGCTGCATATTTTTTCTGTTTAGCACACTGTAGATATCGTGCCAAGCCTTTCTGGCCTGCCAAGTTTCAAAGGAGAGATCAGTCATGAGTCTTATAGGTCTCCCTTTATATGTGAGGGCACGTTTATCCCTTGCTGCTTTCAGAATTTTCTCTTTATCCTTGTATTTTGCCAGTTTCACTATGATATGTCGTGCAGAAGATCGATTCAAGTTACGTCTGAAGGGAGTTCTCTGTGCCTCTTGGATTTCAATGCCTTTTTCCTTCCCCAGTTCAGGGAAGTTCTCAGCTATAATTTGTTCAAGTACCCCTTCAGCACCCTTCCCTCTCTCTTCCTCCTCTGGGATACCAATTATGCGTATATTATTTTTTTTTAGTGTATCACTTAGTTCTCTAATTTTCCCCTCATACTCCTGGATTTTTTTATCTCTCTTTCTTTCAGCTTCCTCTTTCTCCATAACTTTATCTTCTAGTTCACCTATTCTCTCCTCTGCCTCTTCAAGCCGAGCCATCGTGGATTCCATTTTGTTTTGCAATTCGTTTAAAGCGTTTTTCAACTCCTCGTGACTGTTCCTTAGTCCCTCGATCTTTGTGGCAAGAGATTCTCTGCTGTCCTGTATACTGTTTTCAAGCCCAGCGATTAATTTTATGACTATTATTCTAAATTCACTTTCTGTTATATTATTTAAATCCTTTTTGATCAGTTCATTAGCTGTTGTTATTTCCTGGAGATTCTTCTGAGGGGAATTCTTCCGTTTGGTCATTTTGGAGAGTCCCTGGCGTGGTGAGGACCTGCAGTGCACTTCCCCTATGCTGTGGTGTATAACTGGAGTTAGTGGGCGGGGCCGCAGTCCGACCCGATGTCTGCCCCCAGCCCACTGCTGGGGCCACAGTCAGACTGGTGTGTGCCTTCTCTTCCCCTCTCCTAGGGGCGGGATTCACTGTGGGGTGGCGTGTCCCGTCTGGGCTACTTGCACACTGCCAGGCTTGTGTTGCTGGGGATCTGGCGTATTAGCTGGGGTGGGTAGGCAAGGTGCACGGGGGCTGGAGGGGCAGGCTTAGCTCGCTTCTCCTTAGGTGATCCACTTCAGGAGGAGCCCTGTGGCAGCGGGAGGGAGTCAGATCCGCTGCCGGAGGTTTGGCTCCGCAGAAGCACAGAGTTGGGTGTTTGCGCGGAGCGAGCAAGTTCCCTGGCAGGAACTGTTTCCCTTTGGGATTTTGGCTGGGGGATGGGCGGGGGAGATGGCGCTGGCGCCTTTGTTCCCTGCCAAGCTGAGCTCTGCCGTCCGGGGGCTCAGCAGCTCTCCCTCCCTTTGTCCTCCAGCCTTCCCGCTTTCCGAGCAGAGCTGTTAACTTATGACCTCCCAGACGCTAAGTCGCGCTTGCTGTCGGAACACAGTCCGTCCGGCCCCTCCGCTTTTGCCAGCCAGACTCGGGGGCTCTGCTTGGCCGGCGAGCCGCCCCTCCGCCCCGGCTCCCTCCCGCCAGTCCGTGGAGCGCGCACCGCCTCGCCGCCCTTCCTACCCTCTTCCGTGGGCCTCTAGTCTGCGCTTGACTCCGGAGACTCCCTTCTGCTAATCCTCTGGCGGTTTTCTGGGTTCTTTAGGCAGGTGTAGGTGGAATCTAAGTGATCGGCAGGACGCGCTGTGAGCCCCGCGTCCTCCTACGCCGCCATCTTCTATTCAGCAATGAATGTTTTCAAAGCTTGCACATACTTTGTTCCTTTTCCAAACAAACACTATGGGAATCTATACATTCAATCCTTGACTACCTTCCGAAATTTCTTCCTACTGCCTTATTGACAAGTGTTCTGTTTTTAATATATTCCACAATGAGAATTAGTTTCATGACTGAATGCCAAGCTTGTTAAACTAAGCATGTGAATTACTGGTCTCTAGCAACTCGCAACTCCTGATTGTTCTGTATCAAGTACATTACATGTCAGTCCCCACTGCACATAAATAGACCATAATAATATCTAGCAATATAAAATGAGAGCAGTGACCATTCCCATCCCTCACTCCTTTTCTCATGAGGGTGTGGTGTTCATTGTTTATTGCTTGGAGGAATTTGCCAAGAACAATGGCTGCTCCGGCCAGTAGCATTTATTCCAGCTGCATCTTGAGTTGATTAAAAATGATTTCTCCATGCAAAGATTATTTTTACCTTGAGCCAAAGGATGACTTGGATTAAGGGATTTAATTGGATCATCAGAGAAACATTGATATGGAAATTGAAAATGAAAGGACAATTGTGCTTGTTTTCTCAGTTACAACATGAATGCATAACAATTCAGGTTTGACTGATCCAAATATTCAATTTCTGACTGAAACATATAGATATTACTTTTTCATTCATTGGATTCAATACTTAAAAAATATGAATAAATAAATTGATGATAAAAATTGGGCTATCTACTTGGTAGAGGTCAGACTCTATGCTTTGTTTTCAGTTCCTAACTGGTACCAAGGAAGAAATGTTCCACGTGAGTACAATTCGTAATACTCTGAAATATTTCAGAAAAATTATCAACAGACAAAAAAAAGTCCTAATTCTAAGGAGTTGGGGTGGGAGAGTGAGTTAGCATCTTTGAAATTGTTTGTTTATTGGAGGAAACAGGCAAGGATTGGAGCTCAAGTTCCAAAGAAACAAAAAAATCCCAAGTGAAGTGGTTGAGGAATACATATGCTTTGACAATATTTATATGTAGGAAAACAGATACCTTAGCTTAATATTTTCATGACCAGTCAGAAGCCTTCTTTACCAGTGCCTGGCAAGTAGATGAATTTAGGTGCCAATGAATGGATGAACTGGAAGAACACAGAAAAAACTCAAAGTAGGTATATTGGCAATTGTATGCTTTCACCTACATAAGAAAACTAGGAATTTTCTAATTCCTAATGAGCACTTTTCACCAAGAACATCCTTTCCTGAAAAGTCTAGTTTAACCTGAGGGACTCTGCAAGGAAGGCAGAGAGATTTTGTCCAAAGGACAGGTAATTTGGAGAAAATATGAAATTGCAATTGATTATTAATATCAGTGGGCTAGAGCTACAACAAGGAGGAGGTAAGCTGTTAATGAAACATTTAAAAATTTAGCTTATATAATACTCAATGAATCTTACATGTTTCTAAATATGCATTACCACTTAATGCATACTCACTAGTGTTACAGGTGTGGCTTTACTTTCACTAATGTCATGTGGCAAGAAGGCAGTTTTGATAGATTATTTATGTATTATCCACTCTAACTTTCTTCTTTGGGGGCAGAGGGACAGGCCATTCTGACACTCTGGGAACAGTGTGTTGAGCCAGAGAAGAACAGAGTCAGTTTAAACAATATGTGGCACTTTTTTTTTCCTATTTAAATAATACTTTCATCACTGCCTCACAATATATATGAGTATTTCCTTGAGGAGCTTCAGGTGTAGACTCATTCTTCACAATTAATATTATCCCGATTATTATATTTTATAGGAATATCCACATGAATTTTCATAAAAATTCATGTGAAGTTCTTAATACATTCTAGGTACAGTTTAAGAATGGAATAAGCTTTAGCAAGCTACAGTTTACATATTTCATAAAGATAGCTATTAAGATCTTTCTTTGCAGGGCACCTGCGTGGCTCATTAAGTTAAGTCAGTTACGGCTGACTCTTGATTTCAGCTCAGGTCGTGATCTCATGGTTCGTGAGTTCCAGCCCCTCATCTGGCTCAGCACTCTCTCTCTCTCTCTGCCCCTTCGCCGCTTGTGTGTGCTTTCTCTTTCTCTCTCAAAATAAATAAATAAACTTTAAAAATATATGTATATTTATTTGTTAATCAGGAAGTAACAACTTAATCATTGAAAAATTAAATATTTGTCAAAAAATTAAGTATTGGTCAATTTTGTGATAATGCTGCTACTAATTTCATTTTGTTCCTAGTTGATCATAGTCAGGTCTGTACTTAACCAGCTCATCTCAATTTCATAAAGAGTTTTGACTTTAGCCTTAGGTGTGAAATAAATTCCTGCAGGTTTTCATCATGTATTGTACATACTATTTTGCCCTTTTATCTCCAAATGTACAACCATACAACAGTAGACTTCTAGACACCCTGAAGAGAAATACGTAAAATTCTGTGGGCTTTATCCACCGTGTTTTAACTCCAAATATGTGACAAACTCTGAACCTGGTATTGGAGATGTCCATGGAAGCTCTAGTCTGGTCAAGGAGATAAACACAGATGGATATTTGCAACTGCTGATAGAATGTGTGCCGAATGCCATGAGAGCACAGAGAAGGAATATCTAATTAAACCTGGGTCAGATGAGGGGATTGGTTTAGTGTGAAGCAATATTTGAACTTAGTATTAAAAACTGAATAGAAATTGGAAAGTAGACAATGGCTGGAGCACCCTCCAGAAAAATGGAAAAACGATGTGAAATTATGTCAGGTCATGAGATAATGTGAGGAGGAGTAAGAAGAGATAAGGCTGAGCTGGGACTTTATCCTTTAGCTTACTGAAAGAGACTCATTGAAAGGTTTCATGCTGCAGTATAAAGGACAAGTTGTGAGGAAGAATGGAAATGGAGGAACTAGTTAGAAGCCTGTTATACAGAGTCCAGTGATTGATAAGGTCCCAAGGATAACATATATTTGAATTTATTTAACAAATATTTACATAGTACTTATGTGTCAAGCCCCTGTCAAAGTCCTTTATAAATATTAACTCATCCTCTATAATTACAACATCCCTATGAGGTAAAGACTATTATTATCACCTCACTATTTTTTTAAGTTTTTATTTAAATTCTACATATAATAGAATATTTTCCCTTTGCTAATTTGTTCTGTTTCTTAGATTCCACATATGAGTGAAATCATATGGTATTTGTCTTTCTCTGACTTATTTTGCATAGCATAATCCTCTCTAGCTCCTTCCCTGTTCTTGCAAATAGCAAGATTTCATTCTTTTTTTCATGGCTGAGTAATATTCCTGTGTGTGTGTGTGTGTGTGTGTGTGTGTGTGTGTGTGTACCACATCTTCTTTATCCATTCATCAGTCAATGGACACTTGAGCTGTTTCCATAATTTGGCTGTTGTAGATAATCTTGCTATATACATCAGGATACATGTATCCTTTTGAATTACTATTTTTGTATTTTTATTGTACCACGTTCTTGACTGAGGAGACCAAGGCATTAAAAGGCTAAGAATTTTGCTCAAGGTCACACAGCTAATAAATGATAAAGCCAAGGTTTGAACTGGTCAGTCTGGCACCAGCATTCTTACTTTTAAGCATTATACCACATTGCCTTTTTATATTCTGGAGTTTATTCCATGACTTAGGTAACAAGGTGGATGATAGCTTCATTTATGGAGACCAAAGACACAGAAGGAGGAAAAGATTTTTTCAGACAAAGAGTAGAGTTAATGAATTCAATTTTATATATGTTGAGTTTGAGATCCTTCTCTCCAACACTTTCCTCAGGCTTAAACCACAACAGATAATTGTTGACTCCAGCCAATTATTTCTAGAGCCCTAATAAGTGTCAATGTCAATGATAATCTGAGAGCTTCTTGGAGACTTGGTTTCTCTATAAAATAAAAGTAGTGGCACACCATGGAAGCTGGTGGGATATCAACACTCTCACTCCTGCTGCCTACTACCCTACTCCTAAATCAGACCCAATTGGAGGCAAATCACTAAGAGCTGTATTACTGTGTATTTTTATAAAAAGTTCTTTCCTCTTCCTCTCCTCAAATCCCAATGCAAAGATAAAAGACCTTTCACATTTTATTGAGCACATTTTGAGCAACAGTCACAACCCAAAGGTCATAGAAGTAGAGCCATTGTGTCATAACAAAAATTTCAAATGAAAATTTTGCTTTAATTCATTTAAGACAAGGCAATGAAAATAATATCTGCCTAAGAGAACTAAACTCAAACAAAATTCTGCCCAAACCCTCACATCAACTTCCATTGCTGTCAACTGGAATTATCCTGAAATATTTAGAAAAGGTAAGACAGGTCTATGATACATTATTGTGCCAGGACTTTTTGTCTGTTGCTTATTGTTAGTTTTACTTTTTCCATTTGTGAAGGTTTAAAAATCGGTACAAGATAAAACAAATTTTTGAAGTAGATTTCAAATCTTTGGTGGTTGTTGAATTCCATTCCTTAATATTCTTGCCTCAGGAGGGGAGGGAAATAAAAGATTTCTCAACAAATAGGTAAGACTTGACATACTGTCCTGTCATGCAACTAGGAAATGGGACAGGGAAAGACAAGTTGTTTTATATTTGAACAAGCATTCTTTCATGTGTAGTGGGTCCTTTAGGAATGTTTCTGAATTCATTCTCTGACTCCTAACTCTTCAAGATGCATACAATTTTCTCTAATTAAATTTCCATGATGTAAGGGCTCATTCAATAGTTTATCCATTGTCCTAGAGCACGGTGAGTTCTCCCTTAATTTCTCCCAGAAGTTCACAAGTCAGGAAGTCAGAAAAACCACTGCAGACAAACACTCCTAAATTTTTGGCTGAGTTTGTAGATTAAATTAGGGGTATCTCTCTCCAAGTACAGGCTGTACCCATAACAGAATGATAGGCATGCCAAGCTACTCAAAATAGTCCTTCCAATGCCAACACATGGGTTTGTATTAAAATACTATATTATTATCCTTGGAGAGAGTGAAGTGACTTTTCCTTTTAGATATTGCTTATAAAAGTAATGAATAGAATAAAATTCATAGAATTTAAAAAAATAGCCTATAAATCCAATTTCATCTTTTTCTTTGGATTCATGACCAATAAATCAAACCGCACACAAGGCATATTCACTGGGATGTCAAGATTCTTCAATCTCAACATGCCCAACATCTTCTCTGTAAGATATATTCTTCCTATTGGAGTTTCTACTTTAGTTAGTGGCATTATAATGTACCTTTCAATCCAAAAGAACCTTTCAATTCCTCTGTTTTTCTAGTTCTCTACACCAATCAATAGCCCTAGTTTCATGTATGGTCTAAAAATCCCAAGTACATTCTTCTCCATCACCACTGCCACACCTACTGCTTTATTTGCCTATGTTTATGGCCTGACTTATCTAAACATATTCTCATCTGTCTTTATCCTCCAGTAAAGAGGTTTCTGAACACTCCAAGATTTTTCATGCCTCTGTCACTTCAGTTCCAGAATGGGTCAGTTCCTTCAATGGCTACTATTTGGCTAACATCCAAAACCTCTATACAGGGCGCCTGGGTGGCTCAGTCAGTTGAGCGTCCGACTTCAGCTCAGGTCATGATCTCACACTCCGTGAGTTTGAGCCCCGCGTCGGGCTCTGTGCTGACAGCTCAGAGCCTGGAGCCCACTTCAGATTCTGTATCTCCCCCTCTCTCTGCCCCTCCCCTGCTCAGGCTCTGTCTCTCTCTGTCTCAAAAATAAATAAAAACATTAAAAAAAAATTAAAAAAAAACCTCTACAAAGATCTCTCACAGCTACTTCTTTAGCTCAGAAAATTGCCCAGATTTGCCTCTTATTCCTGTTCTTTGATTGCCATCATGTTTTACTCATATTTTCCCTCTATGATTTATTTTTTTACTCAGCTTCTCCTTAGCTTTTTCACCTGTTTTTCTCCCCTGTGTTTCCAAGCAGAAAAGCTCTCAGGCAAGTGACACTCCATCCCTACCTCCTACCCCAAGCCCTTCATACCAAATGCCAACAAGGGTCCATCTGGAGTGTGGATGAGTGTCTACCTGTGTGTAACAACACCCTCTCTTTCCTCTACTGATTACAAATGACATTGTCTTTCAAAACCCATCTTGAATATCCCCAAGTCTGAGAGGCCTTCCCTGTTCTATCCAGATTAAGCTAATTGTTCCCTTCTATTTTCAGTCCTATACCTTGTACAGTTTTCTATTTCATTTATCTCTCTCTACTGTGATCTTGGGTAATATCTTTAAGTTGGCTGTGATTGATCTGTAAAAATGGGCTAAATTAACTCTCAGGGTTTCCATCACATAATACTCAATAAGTACCAAGACCTGATAGAAAGGATGCATCTAATAATAATAATAATAATAATAATAATAGTAATAATACATATAAATAATAAACAGAAATCCATATAAATGTGGATACATCCATGCCATGACTATTTAGGGGATTAAATGTAGCACTTTTGTAATTTTAAGTTATTGTTATGTACATTTAAAAACTTTTGGTCCTAAACATGGTAAAATTGATATAACCAGGTCCTCAATTTCACAAAATATCTTTAGAGAACTTCAGCAAAATTATACAAAGAATATTAATACCCGTGCACACAGATTACTATGTGTATCATCAGGAGTAGAAAGCATATTTATTCACATACTAGATTGCTTAAAATGAAGTTGTTCAATGAGTTTATGAGTGGCCTCCATTTGGTTAAGTGGTCTCTGATCCATGGTAAAGTGATGACCTTAGATATAGCATGCCTAACATATCCCAATACCAGGATTTCCTATGTAACTGAAATCTCTGGGAGTCATATGAAGATTTCCCCAAGGGTGGTTCTGTTCTCCAAATGGAACAAAATCTATTTGTTATCTTCATTAGATCATTTGATAGTCATTCAATGGTCACCAACTGTGCTCTCATCTTTTTCTTCAGTCCTTTTTCTTCTTGCCTTCTTTGTACTATTTGGCACTTTTCTGAAACCCACTTATTCTTTAAAAATATTTTTTATTGGCTCTACAATATTCAGCTATTCTGATCTTTTTCAAACTTTGCCTCTCCTGATTTTTATTTCTTCAGCCTAATACCATGCATGTTTTACATGTTTTGATTCTGGGAATTCTGGTCTTCCTTTTATCTATTCTCTCTCTGTTCCTCTTGGATGAAAGGATGATACCAAAGCAATTTCTCAAGTGCTGCATCTATTCTAAGACCCGGTTTTAAATTTCTGTCTGTTACATATTTCTGCAAAGATTACATTACTTTAAACACAATGTTCTATGTCCACAGCTGATAACTGCATCCCTCTCAAGAAGGGATTCTTCTTTCTCAGCTAATGATGCCATGTTTCAGTTGTTCAGATATTTGATTAATGCACAAAAGTTAGAGAAGCATCTTAAGGATATTTTTTTTTCTTTAGTCACTTGGAAGGCAGACAGAGACAGAGTCTGAACTGTTTTATAATTTTTACTTTATTTTTCAAAAGTTCTGTAATCAAGAGGGTTAGGCTTCTCCAGGATATTCAACCTAAGAAATAGCTGTAAAAACTATTTTTAAGAAAATATATCTAGAAAAATGGGAAATCCAAAGAAATAATGTAAAAATGTTGTACTCTTAAGTTTGCAATAGTATGTTTCCTTCTTCTTTTTTTTTTTACAAGCAATTTTCATTATCAGTTAGGAATTCTGAGTTTAGTATTCCATTCTTAAGTAATAGTTTTAGGTTCCAATATCTTTAATCAATGTTAATTTATAGATCAAAGTTGTCTAATACAAGGATCTTGAGTGTTCAGGCTTATAAAAATTTTAAATAACACATTTCCCTTGGATCTGTACTCACTCAAACAAATTCTCCCATCACTTTCTCAATGGTACCTAACAATATCCTACAAAGCTGCTGAAAGGAGAAGCTCCATTGTTGCACCTCCTGGTGAGAGGTTAAGTGCTCAGTGCTCTCAATGCTCTCTAGATCCACAAATATCATATAAAAGAGAAAACTGACAATTGACTGAAATTTCTCATCTCATTGTTTAAACCTTACCCACGAGATGTTTCAGATTTGTTTATTCAATGGTATTTTCTGAACTCAACATAGAAAATCAGTCAGACCAGTTCTTGGGCTGCAAGAAGATAAGATAGTCACTGGAAGACTACAGAGAGCAGATAGGAAACAGCAAGTTCTTTCCAGGATCTCAAAGACTTTTGTCTTTAGCTAGTTCCATGGAATAAAGCATGGATTAAGCAAATAGCTTTAGCATTACAAACATACAGGATTTTAAAAAGTTAAGCAAAGATGCCAGGGTAATTGTAGAAGGTGACTATAAGCCTAATACAAAAAAAATCAATTTTTCTTCCTTAAATTTTTTTTTCTTCCTGTTTTTCCCCAATAATAAAAACAAAGGGGTCAAAAACATGACAGAGAGTGATGAACAAAAGGAAACAATACCATTTAGGGATCACTTAATGTTTGTGTGGTCTTTCTGCTTTAATAATATTCAGATGCTTAACTACTTTTTTTTTCTCCAGATGTTTAAAAAATACAGCAGTAAAAGATGTGAGAGGCCAATAGGAAATCTATCTAATGTCTAATGGTCAAAATTTAAGACAACTACTTTTGTTTTATTTTCTCTTCCCCTCTTTTATTTAGTCTTAGGATTCTTTTGAAACTTATATAAAACAAGTATTTTGTAGTTCAGAAAAAAATTCTGTACAGTTTTCCTGTGCAAATTGACAGAAATCCTTGGTAGGTAAACTGCTCAACCAAGTGTAGCACCATAGAGTGCTGCAGAATGTTGGTCACCATGAGAAAAGTTCATCCACGTTAAGTCCATGGTTCTGAATTCAGCCTAAAGCAGAGTTTGGGTTTGTTTATTTGTTTTTGCAATTCCGGGTCCATACTTTATTTTTAGTCTAGGAAGGCACTCAGGGTTGCGAATTTTCTTGCTTTTACCCAAATAACACTCATGCCCATTGTACTAAGAAACATAGCTATTAGACCATCTAAAACATGCTATAGTCCACCTATAGTTAGTGCCCATTTCAGGTACCAACATAGCTTCTGACAAAGATTCCCTGTATGTTATGAAACCTCTGCTTCTCATTAGAAGCAAAAGTACCACCAAAGTATAAATTAAAAAATCTATACTTCGAATGAATATAGATTCAATGAGTATAGATTTTTCTACTCATTAGAAGCAAGAGTACCATTGAAGTATAGATTCAAAAATCCAACCCACCTGGTGCAGGGCACCTGGGTGGCTCAGTTGGTTAAGTGTTCAGCTCTTGATTTGGGCTCAGGTCATGATGTCACAGAGAGTCTGCTTGGGATTCTCTCTCTCCCCCTCTCGTTTCCCCTCCCCCGCTCATGCTTTCTAACAAAAAAAAAAAAAAAAAAGCTGCATGAGAGGTCATTTTTGCATTACCTATTTGGACACAGAGTTAGCCACATAAAGCTTAAATCACCAGATTATTTGTTTTTAATCCTTCATGGTATTCATTCATTTTGATTATTTTGTGGATAAGCCCACTATGTCTTCAACAGGCATTTGAAACTCATTAAAGATTCAGGTTGTTTTTTTGTTTTTTTTTTTTTTTTTTAAGTAAAATGCCTAAAAGAGGCAATGTGTACAAATGTGCTCTAACCAGATAAATATCAGTTGACAGAACCGAGCTAGCAAACCATATCCAAAAACAATGAATATCTGTTACACCATTCAAATATCTTTTATTCTAATGTACTGAGTTGCACAATGAAATATATAGCTAACTAAATCACTAACATAAAGCAATTTCTCTGTGTATTTGTTCTTTCAGTGGATAAAAGTGCTTTGGACCATTAGTATATAGCATGTGAGAGTGCGGGATATATGAAATGGAAACTTCCAGGGTCACAGAAATTATATCATTGGGTTTTTTTATTGTCTATTTATTTTTTTGTGTGGTGTTTGCTGTTGTTATTATTTTGTTAATACATTACCATCTTCTAAATAGAAACTTCAGTAGGTTTGGAAAGCAGCAGGGCAGAAATTGGGAGATGGTGACCTCAAAAAACCTCAAAAACTCAGAGTTTGGGGCAATCAATTTTCTTGTACAATTTTTGTTTTCCTGGAGTTAATAATAGCTTAAATTTATCAATGCTTACTTTTTTATGCACTAAACTCAAATTTTTCCCCAAAATTCTTCTAGAGAATTATAAAACCTTTTTCAACATGTCAAACACAGTTGAACATTTTTAAGTTCCATATTATTTTTTCCTTAAAGGTAGCTTTTCTGAAGCCTTCTGTCCTCTGATTTTAATCTCAACAAGTTACTGTGTAGTCTTGCTACCCAGATATTATCCTAGGATTTTTGTTTACTGTCATCATGGTATGATAAGAAAAGATAGGATAAAATAGGCAGAGAAGGAAAACATAGGACCTGAGGTCCCTGGGTGGGAAAAACGCGTATAAAACAAGGACTCTTGCTTATTGTTGGTGGGCATTCACTTTTGAATGCCCCCTCTCTGTAAAGACAGCTTTCCTACTATTCTTCCTTTCTGATCTTATACTCTAATAAACTTTTTCCTGCTGCTCATTTTGTTTCCACCTCTTCTTTTTTCAAAGTGGTGAGACAAAGAACCCCAAGTATTGAGGTAAAAAAAATCCTGCAACATTCCTTTGGGGGCTCATCTAGGATATAAATGTCTTCTAACCTCCAACCATAAGTAAAGAGCAGCTGGCACCTTTTCTTTTCTCTTATTTCCTTTTTTTTTTTTTTTTTTAATGTTTTTATTTATTTTTGAGACAGAGAGAGGCAGAGCATGAGCAGGGGAGGGGCAGAGAGAGAGGGAGACACAGAATCCGAAGCAGGCTCCAGGCTCTGAGCTGTCAGCACAGAGCCTGACGCGGGGCTCAAACTCACAGACTGTGAGATCATGAGCCGAAGCCGGATGCTTAACCGACTGAGCCACCCAGGCGCCCCTTCTCTTGTTTCCTAAATAAAACTCTCAAACCAAACAATGGGCACCCTCCAGCCAGTTAAGAGCAAATAACACAGCTGCCATTCTCAAGTCTCAGCTGATATGTTCCTTGGGTCTCCTCCTATCTGATCCACCAACAGAATGTCCCAATCTCCTTTCAAGAAAAATCTCCAGATGCATGGGACTCAGGGGAGGCCAAACAGCAACTGATGGGTCCTGATCAAGGCTTTGGTGGATGCATGAAGGCTGTTGACAGAACCTGATCTCTGACCACCTGTTCAGGTCTCCAGTGGAATTCTCCTCTTTCTGTCTTGGTCAGCCTCTTCCTTCAGGAAATGAGGGGAAAAGCCCAGGACTGATAACTCAGATATTCTCCTAGGAATTATCTGGGTGACTTCCAAGGGCTCCTACTCACAGGTTTCCCAATTACAGTGGAAGGTGGCCCTCTACTTGCTTCCATTTCTGACACTCTGGCATGGCTCACTTCTCAGGTCCCCATTTTTCAACCATCTCTTGTGGAGCAGAGAGCAGGACTTACTTCAATGCCTTCTGGGCTCATCCTCCTCCTGCCCCTGATGCCCATGGTGGGGATGGGAGAGAAGACATTTGGCAGGCTCTTACATGATGCAGATGATAAGTAGAGCCAACTGTCTCTGGTTAGTCTACCTTGGGATAGGGACTTTAAGGAATATTCCCAAGCAGCCTTCAAAACTCCTTTTGTTTCCAGGAATTTCCCTGTCTTCTCTGGCCCGACATGGACTGCCTATTTCCACTTGTTGGTGGGGAAAAAAAAATCTGCATCTACCTATCTGTCCAAGCTGACTGGCTTTAAGACAAGGAGACCTCTTTCTCTGCCCTCTGGGCCTTTAACTGCCTCCAGGCTTCTTGGCTGAAACTTAACTCTTCAGCCTTCTCCTCCCTCCTGCTGTTTCTGCACCACCTTGGGCTCAGCCTACAAACTGGTTCGTATACCATCCTCAGTGCCTCAGGCACCACTGGTTCCTCCACCCACCCTTAAGTCTGGGAGTGGAGAGCACCCCAGTTGAACTGCCTACTTCAGATTTCCCCACTGGTGCCACAGGTAAAAATTGACAATAGGGGATAAGTTGATTGACTTTTAAATGGACACAGTCGGAACATAGTATTTAAAGGAATTCAAAGTTTGTTGGTTTAATTAAGATAGAGTTATTAGCATTAAATAGATAAAACTTTTTCTACCTAGGTTTACTGAAGGTCAAATAAGCTCATGTCATCTCCGTTGCAGTTTGTCAGCAAAAAGGTGACTTAAAATGATGGTTAATTTTGTTTGTCTCAAAAGTTTTCATGGATAATTGTTAAGACAGTTTTCAGGGCCTTTGATAACCTAAAACTTTAAAGTTCTGCTTGGATGATAAACTGGATTAAATTTGTTGGACATCTAGACCTTTGTCAAATCAGATGGAATGCTGAAGCATTACTTACTTAACATAGGTTTGCACTTTTGACTTATTGCAGAAAAACAAGGATATTGGGTCTGTTGGAAAGCATGCTTTGTGCTTGATTGATTCGTAAATCTTCCACCTGAAAATTCTGGTGTAACAGTTTACAACTGGTTACTATAGTTTTCTCTGAAGACCAAAGTTTCTAAGAATTAAAATTCTGCTAAATGTAGTTAAGACTGATGGAAATAAGGAAAACAACTCTGTATGTAGAAAAGTAAATGTGTAAGTAAGAAAGATATAAGGAATGGAAATACATTTTGTTGAAGGTAAAAGAAAGTAATTTTTTCCTAAATGAGACTGGTTACTTGGAGAGAAATGGCTTGGGACAAAATCTGAATGCAAAGGAATGTTGTAAATGGTTCGTGAAGGGAAATCTTTGAAAAGGAATTTTATGTGTGGTCAGGACAGACTAAGGTTAAAATGAATAGATTTAAAAAGTACACTGGTATAAGATTAGAATTGCCCCTCCTTTGATCCAAAAGCTGGGAAATGGTGACGATAACTTTGCTGCTGTCCTCCAAATGCTCCACATTTATGTTTCTGCAAGGTATATGAGGAATGATGACTATGATATATGAAGGGCATTTACTGGGATACATGGGAACCATTTTACTACACTTAGCCCAGTGTATGCCAACTTGTACCAATCTAGTGACTTTAAAATGAATACCCACAGGACTGGAACATATTTATGCGGGCAATGCTAAAGAAGGCAGAGGAATAGACCTTGACTTTGGCCCTTTTAACTCTCCCCTCAATGGGCAATGATCCATATGTCAATTACTGTTGGGCCAAAATAAAATTAGTGCATCCTTCTACAACCAGGGGAGTCTTTCTAGATCACATTCCATACCCCCAAGGTTCCCCAAGTCGGGAAACGGAAGGGTAGGAGAAATCAGGGAAGATGGGTCAGCTCTCAGAGGTAGGGTGAAGCCTGGGTAAGAGTGACTACTTCCAGCACCCCGCAACGCTGACAGGCCTTTTGGCTGCCAGTAACATAGCCAGCCAAAATGCGGGGCCAGGAGATGAGGAAATCCTGGCCAGCTATAGGAAATTGAGATGAGGGACACCTTTTCTTCCTTTTTCTATAGATGGGTAATTACCCAACCAAGGTTAATACTCCTTTGTAATGCATTGTGAAAAACTGGGATAATTCTGATCCACAAACCCTAAAGAAAAAGTGACCCATTTTCTTTCACACAAAGTCTTGGACCCAATACAAATTGGAGGAGGAAACCTGGCCACCAGAGGGAAATATCAATTATAATACTATCCTACAATTGGACTTGTTTTGCAAACGTGAGGGGAAATGGGAGAAGTCCCCTATATTCAGTGTTTTGGGGACTTAAGAAAGATATGTGTAAGCAATAAAAGGTTGATCCTGACTTAATGGCAACCCTTTTAAAAGTCTAGCAATTGGGAGAGGAAACAATTAAGGGCCCCTTGCCTATACCCAAAGCAGACCTAGAGAAGGAGGAAGGGAAGTCTTCCACCTCAACCTGCTCCTCCTCAGGTCCTCAATCTAAATATCCAGACTTAAAAAACATGCACTTCTGCTCCCTGCTGCCCTCCTTATCCAGGCCCCCACATGATGTAACAGGTGTGTTTCCCCTACCAGAAGCTGGAATGCCAGAAGGAGAATGGTAGAGAGGCACCACTCTAATAAGATTGCAAGTACCTTTTTCATTATAAGATTTAAGACAGATAAAAGGAGATCTAGATAAATTTTCTAATCTGGATAAGTATATAGAGGCTTTTCAGAATATTAGGTATGTTTTTTAATTGACCTGAAAAGATATAATGTTTTTGTTGAATCAAGACTCTTAATGAGATAGAGAAACGTGGGGGTTCTGGCAGCAGCTGAGAGATGCAGAGGAGCAACTCATTATCATGGGACTGGTGTCCTATAGGGAACTTCCAGTTCCCCACTGGAGCTCAGGCAGTTATGCCCCAAGATCCTAACTGGGACTATGAAAATCCCATTGGGGAATGGCATCACTGCCACTTCCAAGCTTGTGTTTTAGAGGGATTAAGGAGGTCTAAAGTGAAATTTAAATTTGCCACTATCTTACAGATACAGGATGAAAACCTGGTGGCCTTCCTAGAAAGGTTACAGGAGGCGCTTATTAAATATATGCTATCTCCCCTAACACCTCTGAAGCTGAGACGATTCTGAAGGACAAATTTGTCACTCAATCGGCTTCAGATATTCTGGAGAAAACTGCAAAAATTGGCTGTTGGCTCAGAAGGAACCCTGGAGGAGCTCTCACAAGCTGACAATTGGGTATATTACAACTGAGATCAAGAGGAAAATAAGGAACAGAAAAGGAGGCTTAAGAAAAAATCTGAGACCTTACTTGCAGCCTTCTGTAGTATTTCAGACCAGACTTCCCGAGGTCCTGGAACCAAGTACCATTTATGTGGCTATTCAGGGCACTGGAGATGAGAATGTCCTCAGAGGGGACAACTAAAGTCAAAACCCTATAAGCCATGCCCCTTGTGTGAAGATAGTCATTAGAGATCTAAATGCCCTCACGGATCTCAGTCTGTGAGGGCTCAGATAACCAATGTCCTTGAAAGGTACTGATGGGGCCCAGGGCTCTTTAGGCAGCTCTTCCAAAACAACTACCCATTGGAAATCCAGAGCTTTGGGTAACTCTGGAAATAGAAGGAAAACCGGTTTATTTCCTTCTTGACACCAGAGCCACCTTTTTGCCCTCCTTTCCACTCCTGGCCAACCGTCCGAACTTAGCGTAATGTTTAGAGGTGTGTTTGGAAAACTTATGACTAAACTGTTCCCTCAGCTGCTGGGGTGTATATGGGGAAACTTGATTTTTTCACATTCTTTTTTGATAATGCCAGAGAGCCACACTCCCTTGCTAGGAAGGGATATTATGATTAAATTAGGGACTATAGTATTACTAGCTCCAGCACAGATAAACAAATTCCATTGAATTTGGAATGGTCTAATACTCTTTGTATGTCATTTGTAGAAGCCAACGCATATGCCAGAGAAATAAGACATCCAAGGAAAATTCTGCTAGCCCAGATGTTCCAAATACCGTCCCATTATATCAGACCTCTGGATGACCTCTGAACCTGCCCTGACCTCCATTCCCGTCATCACCTCCCTTCAGCAGGAAGCAGTTTCCTAATGGCAGTTAGGAATCATGTGTTCAGAGGGAGGAATATGATAGGAAAAGATAGGATAAAATAATCAGAGACTGAAAGGATAGGACCTGAGGTCCTTGTGGGGGGGGGGGGGCGGGGGGGGGGGGGAAACACATATAAAACAAGGACTCTTACCTGTAGTCAGCCGGCATTCACTTTGGAACGCCCCCTCTCTGTAAAGAGAGATTTCCTACTATTCTTCCTTTCTGATCTTATACTCTAATAAACTTTTGCCTGCTGCTCATTTTGTGTCCATCTCTTCTTTCTTTGAAGCAGTGAGACCACGAACCCGGGCATTGAGGTAAAAAAAAAAAAAAAAAAAAAATCCTGCAACAATGGGACTTCCTTCATGTTTCCTGTATTGACTTCTCTAGATCCTAGATTCAACGTCTTTCTCTTTTTTGATTTAATCCCTTAAATTGGAAGAGCACATTTTTAGGACTTTGGGAGGAAGAGTGCATGGGTGATATATACAGACCCCTGAATACCACAGGGTCACACCATTCACCAAAAAAAATATGCATTGAACATAACATTTTTAGAGCTAGAAGAAAATTTTAAACTCCACTTCATTTTAAAAATGAGGAAAGTGAAATTGCAATAGGTAAAGAAACTATCACTAAGGTTATGCTGTTATGAAACCTATAAGACTATTCTTATGAAGAATAAAGAAAAATTCTTCTTTGTTTAACTTTGGAAGGAAGCTTGTGATACTCTGAACTACCAGGATAAGAATGGGCAAAGGTGAAAAGGAGAGCAAGCATTAGTTGTATCCAGACAAAAAGAACTCTTCCTTTTATTGGTAAAGGGCACTGCCTTATTAATAATGACACTGAAATGAATATATTTGCTATTTATTGCCGCATTTCACTGACCTCTGTTGACTAATAACCAAAGACAGAAAGAGTTTAAGAGCAATGGTGCTTCTA
The DNA here is from genome assembly GCF_046562875.1 of Panthera onca. Classification (NCBI taxonomy): domain Eukaryota; kingdom Metazoa; phylum Chordata; class Mammalia; order Carnivora; family Felidae; genus Panthera; species Panthera onca. The sequence continues at coordinate 54,137,781 of NC_138344.1, forward strand.
TCAATCTCTTTAAAATCAATTAGAAAAGATAAAAAATAAAAATAAATACTATATTCTTTTGAGGATTCACATTCCAAAGTTCAAAGGAATCTCAAAGTTGTTCTCCTTTAAGTAATAAAAGACCTTTTTTTGCCCCTAATGACTCTGAAGTAAAACCAAGGTGTCCTAGAATGTCTCCCAATATCAGGAACCTTTTAGTAAAACTGGGGACCAGTCATCTCTGAGAATTCCTTAATCTTTAAGAAGGAACGCCCTGCCATTCACAGCAATGAAAAGAACCTCTATTCCATGTAAGGAGCTTAGAATAAGAATATTGTCTCAGTTGAATCTAATAAAAATAATTTTGGACAGGACAGTGCCTTTGTAATCCTTCAAATTACACCATGGACTGGGCCTGGGTATGAAAGCAGAGGTGTTTTTTTTCTTTTTTTTTTTTTTTTTACCATATGGTAACAAAAGGCCTTTCACTGTTAAGCAATAACATCAAATTTAAACATCAAAGAATTCTCAAAGCTTTCTAGAACAACAGTTACAACTGATCCAGAAGGCTGTGCTATGGTTTGCACCTAATTAATTAAAATAGAACCTGCGTTAGCAATGTTAATTTTGGCCTGCACTCTTATGGAAACTTTTCACCAATTCTTGAAGTTTTCCTGCATCCATGGAATTTTCCCAGCTTCTGAAATCATGTGTCAAATTGTTTGTAATCTGTTGAAAGCTATTTGTGACCTTTCTTTATGCTTTAAAAGAAATAACTCCATCTGTTGGCTATATCACCAGAGAATTCTGGACAGGGAGGAAGCTCAAAAAGTAAAGAGAAAAGAAAGGCAGTTTTTTCTCCTGACCTTTGAAATTGTAATGTCATGTTAATTGAATCTGAATTTCTTGTTAACAGCTATTCTCATTGAACATTTCTGGGAAGTGTATTAAGTCAGATGTTTATAGGAAAGCAGGTGTTTTCTCTCACTTTTGTGTGTCTTCCTGTTTTCTACACACTCCATTTTCCCTTTTTTCTCTCTGAGTAATTCATTCTCACAATGAGCTCCTGACTTTTCACCCTGTAAACTCCTTTAATGAGAAGGTCCTGTTTCACAGGTATTTGTTTTCTTCGATATTTGTGATTAGTAATCACAAATCATTAATTTACCCCCAAGTGAATACTATTTGTAGCTTTATCAGTAACCAATTGAGTCAAAGGATAAGTAATGCTTTTTTGAGGGATCCCATATAAATATGGCTTTTCTTTTGCACTTTATTTTATTGTAAAATATATTAAGTCAAAGTCTGTGCCTATATTCTTCAAAACCAGGGAAAATGCCTTCTGTATTTACCCTGTTTTAATCATTTCTTGGTATCTTCATTCTTTGTGTAGACTGGAAGGGAGGTAAGAAATGACAGAGAGAGAGGGACTGAGACAGAGACGGAGACGGAGAGAAAAGAATGTCAGGTGCCCTGTGCCTTCCTATGATATCTTCTCAGCTGCCCTTGACTGTCTACTGGTGAATATTTTAACTCCTCTGTAAGGTTTCCATTCCTCTGCCCTCTGTGAGGAAGCACTGACAACCATAGTCCCAGTGAACAAGCAAACCAGTTCTGAGCTTCTGGGAATAAGATAGTATGGTATTAGGGAAGAGAAGAGCAATACCATGAAGCTTCTCAGAAAGACTGTGCTTTTCTTGAGTCTATCAGATAAGTTAGCCATGCACAAGAGCTAGCTGGAGGCCTTCAAAAGCCAAACCAACAAGCTTGTCTTAGCAATGCCAGAAGCCCACTTGCAGAAGTTGAAACAACACTATGTGGGCAAGAAGCTAGTTTACCAAAAGGTAAACTGGGTATGATTGCTGAATAGCAAACAGTGAGTGGGATCAATCTTCAGGGTCACTGATGACTTGGTAACCATGAAGAAATCCCACAAGGAAACTGGGGCAGTGCCTCAGGGCTCCATAAGTGAAATACTCCTCTGGAATATACTTGCTGTGATTAACTGGGATACTACAGGATAATCCAAGTTCAAATTTTCCTATAACTTTTCCTTCAGCCTCTCCTGGAGAATCTCAGTCTCAAGAAGCTCAAGTAGAATCACTGTATTTCTTCAGAAGCCAGTCCTTGGGAATTCACTGACCTCTAATATGAGTGAGTGGACATAAAACCTAGCAGCTAGTAAAGTCCCAAGGAAGTCGATCTCATCACCATTATCAATATTTCAGTGATCCTCAATATCCATAATAACTTTGCCACTCACCTCCATTTTTATTTCTACTACCTCCACTGAGGAATAAATGATAATGACATATACTCTAGGAGGTTGTTGATGCACTGTTTCTGGAATTTTCTTGTGGACTAAATTTTCTTAGGTTGCAGTGTCATCTTGAAAAACAAATAGGATGTGATTACACCTGGCATTTTTACAAAGCCAAGGGCTGGACCTACTGCTGCACCATTTTGTTTGATTTTAGTCTCAGCCTCTAATGTCAGAAAACCCTGTCACAGATATAAAACATGCTCTCACTCACTATGTACTACTTTGTACCTCAATTCCAAAATTTTTAATAATACAGAACATATTTTCTGCTGTTTGGGATGGTGCCCAAGCATGCTGACTTGGTGTAGATATGTCTAGATCAGGCCTCTTTCAGGAAATATCTTTCTAATCAGCCATCTTGTTCTGGGCTAAGATCAAGGGAGCATGAAAGCTATTAGTAGAAAAAGTAAGGAATAACAGGCTGATCAAATATTCTCTTCATTTTAAAAAACAGCACTTGAGAAACTAAAGTTCAGTTCAAGTCACAGAGGATCAATGTCAGCCAGCTTCAAGTCTTTTCAACATTATCATAAGTCAAAACACTAGAATTAAATACACATTATTTCAAAGACTGACTCTCCATTTTCCTTCATCCACAGTTGAGTATAACAAGACAGAGTTTTGTTTTTTGTTTGCTTTTCCATTCCCTGTATTCTTTTCCTGGTGCATGTTATATGCTAATCCATTCCCACCCACCTTCCCCCACCAACCCCTGCCCCCTAACTACCTTCTTGGGGCCAGGCATTCACCAAACTGTTATTATAGAAATGGGACTTAAAAAAAATTTTTTTTAATGTTTATTTATTTTTGAGAGAGACAGACAGAATATGAGTGGGGGGAGGGGCAGAGACAGAGGGAGACACAGAATCTGAAGCAGGTTCCAGGCTCTGACCTATCAGCACAGAGCCTGACACGGGGCTCGAACTCATGATCTGTGAGATCATGACCTGAGCCAAAGTCAGATGCTTAACCAACTGAGCCACCCATGTGCCCCCAGAAATGGGTCTTTTAAAAGGTAATTCAAAGAAGAAAAATGAAGTATGAGCGTAATTGCACCTAATAATCATGCTCTCCTTGATGTGGGTCACTTTTGGCAATGTGAAAAGTCTAATAGTTTTGAAGACTGTTTTGAAGATGCTTGGTCTTTATGATGGAATCTATGGGGAAAGGAAAGAATATGAGACAGCCTAATCAATTTTTTCTCTTTTAGCTCACTCAGTTTCATCCAGAGGAAAACTCTGATGGGTGTAAATAACAAAGAATCCAGGCCAAAGGCTGAGGAAAATACACAACATTCATGAAGTAGAAGAAACTGAGAAATCTCAATAGGAAAGTGAGAAGAGAGAAATTCTTCATAGGAGAGGGGATTCCAGGTAGGCAGAAGAGGGGAGACCATGTAGGCAGCCCCAAGAGATGAGAATGGAGACCCATTACCCCAGATGAATTCCTGGAGGCAATGAAGAGAGAGGATGAGTCACTCACCATTCCACACACAAAGCGTACTGTAATGGTAAACTATGACGTGAGACGTGAGAATGAAGTTAAGATCTGTTTCTTGTCTGGACTCTCTGGAAAAGTTTTATTTGGTTGTGTTTTTTATAATGGAGTACACTATCCTGGCTTCTCATGTTAAGCAGTTACATAGGAACTGAAAGGAAAATAAAATAAGAAATTGAGAAAGAATAGTGAGCGCATTGGAGTTAAAAATCCAAAAGCAGAGGGTTTTGTTTCAGCTTACTAAACCCACATCTTGCCACACGGCCTGGCTATTTGTGTCAAGCAAGTCTGTTTGCTGAAAACACTGATCAAATGAATTACTTAATAGTCAATTCACTTTCAACAGCCAATTTATAATCCTTATATTCACAAAAAACACAGGGAGCCATCTTCCTTGTAAAGGAGAAAAAAGAAGATAACAAAGGAAATGAAGGAAGATGGAAGTTTTTTCACGGTTAGCACTGGAGGGGAAAACTGTCACTCCTGAATCCTTGTAGCTGAGTCAGGTGAAAATGCCAAGGCTTTAGCTTTTCTTACACAGTTACTTCAAAATAAATGTTTCAAGAGTAATTGTTTAAGGCCTAGACATGAGGAAGAAATATTATTATTATCATTATTATTAATTTATCTGGAATATCAAGTCAGTTTGGCAGGGGTTGATTAACACTGTTTCCCAGCTTCCTGGTCAATGAAATCATTTTCCATTGCCCATTCTAATCTCAGATTAGGACAATTAGCCCAATTCTGTTTTATAATCATAAACTTCCACCTAACAGTTGTTCTATAAATTCATGTTCTATGCCACAAAGTGGAACTCTTCTCCAAACAGAGAGAGGACAATAGTAAGGATAAAGCCATCCCCACAATTTAAAAAGGCAACTGTAATGTGCCTTACTGAAGTTTGGTCAGGGCCATCTTCATTCCATTTTGATAAACATAGATTGCTTGCTGTGTGCTGAGCATTGTGCCCAATTCTATGAGGGACACAATGTTTTGCCCCCTTAAGGAGCTCAAAACTATATGACAGGGATAGGGAAAGCATAATGAAAAATAATCACAAATTATCACATGATGTGATAAACACTATTAAAGTGACACATAAAGACATATGTAAAAAATAATGTATTATTTTTACTTTAAAATTGTTTTTAATGTTTATTTATTTATTTTGAGAGAGTGAGAGACAGAGCAGAAGCAGGGAAGGGACAGAGAGAAAGGAGAGAGATAATCCCAAGCAGGCTCTGCAGTGACACGGAGCTCGATCTCACGAACTGTGAGATCATGACCTGAGCTGAAATCAAGAGCCATATGCTTAATTGACTGAGCCACCCAGGCACCCCAAAGAAAATGTATTATTTTTATTTTTATTTTTTTTAATTTAATGTTTTTTTTAAATTTACATCCAAATTAGTTAAGATATAGTGCAACAATGATTTCAGGAGTAGATTCCTTAGTGCCCCTTACCATTTAGCCCATTCCCCCCACCACAACCCCTCCAGCAACCCTCAGTTTATTCTCCATATTTATGAGTCTCTTCTGTTTTGTCCCCCTCCCTGTTTTGATATTATTTTTGTTTCCCTTCCCTTATGTTCATCTGTTTTGTCTCTTAAAGCCCTTATATGAGTGAAGTCATATGATGTTTGTCTTTCTCTGACTGACTAATTTCACTTAGCATAATATCCTCCAGTTCCATCCACATAGTTGCAAATGGCAAGATTTCATTCTTTTTGATTGCCAAGTAATACTCCATTGTGTATGTATGTGTATATATATATATATATACCACACCTTTATCCATTCATCCATTGAAGGACATTTGGGCTCTTTCCATACTTTGGCTATTGCTGATAGTGCTGCTATAAACATGGGGGTGCAAACTTTCCTTTATCTTTATACTTGCTCTTTGATATGCAAGAAAATAAATTATTTTAATTGGTCACAAAGCTTTCCCTTAGACTCCATTTCCATGCAGAGAAACCTTAGATATAAAGAACAAATTCATAAGGTTTGATTTCCCAGTCATAGCTCCCTCCTTTTTTTTTCTTAGTGACCTATCATCCTCATCCTCTGTTCTCTTTGTTTTCATTCCAAATGTCTCCATTATAAAGAGATAGATTATGTGTCATGTTGCATTATAATTTCAACCTCTGCCAACAGAATTCCACCCACCTTATTCCTAAGGAATGGATCCAACATGAAGCTATCCTGACCCATAGCAGTTGGTGCTTTGAGGATCTTATAAGAACTGACCCTAAATGGTTCAGGAAATATTGAAATGTTAAATTGTCTGGCAGTGACCATATTAGAGAATAAGTAAGAGCACTCTCTACCCCACAACAAAATGTAAGGACACTTCTAATGATTGTTTTTGGCTTCCCCATTAGCACCTCAAATTCTAAATTATAGTGAGTATGTTTGGGGACTTGTATGCATTTAAAAGCTAATGCTGTATTTTCAGTCAAGTTCCCTAGAAGCAGAGCGTGAGCCAGGGATTATTGATCAACTGATTTATTGGAGGAGTGCCTCAAAGGAAGGAACGTGAGGGAAGACATATAGTGCAGAGGAACTAAGTAAAGGAAGAGTAGGTTCCTGGGTGAGATGGCTTTTGTTTGGCTGAGAGAAATTTTCTGAAGAACCAAGAAAAAGGAGGAGTGAGTTATTATTATCTAGGGGATGGCTATCCTGGCTAGTGAAGGGCATCTACATAGGGTACCAGCAGTGTCACCCCTCCATGACTCTGTTTCTAAAAGACTGTCACTTTTTGGGAAGAGAGAATTCATTTCAGGAAGCAGATGTCTTTAAAAGCTGGTAGAAGTTGTTAAGCTATGATTCAAATATACAATGAATGATCTTTAAAAGGTAGTTGTCTATTAAAAATTTTGCTTGAGGGGTGCCTGGGTGGCTCAGTCAGTTAAGCGTCTGTCTTCGGCTCAGATCATGATTTCGCGGTTCATGAGTTCCAGCCCCGTGTCGGGCTCTGTGCTGACAGCTCAGAGCCTGGAGCCTGCTTCAGATTCTGTGTCCCCCTCTGTCTCTCCCCCTCCCCTGCTTGTGCTCTGTCTTTCTCTATCTTTCAAGAATAAACTTAAAAAAATTTTTTTTTAAATTTTGCTTGAAAATTAATTGGTTGGCATTGTGTATCCTCAGAAAGTCTAATTTGGCCTATAGGCACTATTCAGTTAACAAATACTCAACTTGTCAACATTTTATATATAAAAATAGGATGTCCGATGCTTTAAAGAGGAGAGCATAGAAGCTTCCTGGAATTTGCTCATCAATGTGATACAGATTATATAACTACTTGATTATTGAGTATTACTTATGATAATAATCTAGAATACTTTGTAAACAGTATATTGCTTTAAAATTTAAAGTGTTATGGTGATGATAGTGATTAATGGGTAAATAAATGACAGATAATTGGTTATAGGGAGAGGAATAGAGAAGAAATGTTTCTCTATGTTTATATTTATGTTTATGTTATTTATGTGGTATATTATCTTATAACCACTTCACCTCAACAATTTATTTTGTTTTGTCTGGTTTTTTTTGGCTAAACACAGTTAAGATAATCAGGGCTAGCTTTGTTTAAAAAAAAAAAGTCTAATATAAGACTTCAGCATCAATGATGGGCCAGTATCTTGAGCCAAAAACCTTGTCATTATCCTTGACTCCTCTCATTTTCTCACATTCCTAAATCCAATTTGTCAGAAAATTCTGTTGGCTCAACATATAAAAATATATACAGAATCTAACCACTTCTCACCAACTACCTCAGTGTTAATATCCTATTCCAAGACATTGTCATCTCTCACCTAGATTTTTGCAACAGCCTCTTCCCTGCTTCCACCCTTGCCCACTACAGTGTGTTCTCCACAGGATAGCCACATAAAAGGATAGTAATCCTTTTAAAACCTGTCAAGTCATTCCATTTCTCTTGCTGAAAAACTCTAAATGGCACTGCATTCCATCTGAGTGTAAGCCAAGTCCCTTACAACAACCTTTAATGTCTTGTTTGACTTCTCTGACGGCATCTTCCCCTGGTTCCCTCCACTTCTTACCCTTTCCCAGATATGTCCACACCATGATTACAATGGGCAGCTGTGCAAGCTGTATATGTGGTGTACTACCCAATTGGAGATATCACCATTTATAGCTTAAGTCATTATAGATATACCTATTACTATCACACATTTGTGTCAAGTGATTATGAAGTGTTTTGGGGAAGGAAGGCTATTTAGATAAGCAAAAAATCTGGTTCCATTTTAGGGCTTTGCAAAATTGTTTCTTCAGTCTTGAAATCCTCCCTCCCCCTAGTTACACATTTGGGAAACTCTTCACCTTCTTTATATATCTCTTCAAATGATACCTTCTCAACGTACTACCCTGACCACTCTATTTAATATGCAACCTGTATTATCCCCCAACACACATACATATTCCTGAAACTCCTGAGCTTGCTCTATTTTTCTTAGAGCATTTGTCCCTATACTATTTACTTATTTATTATGTTCACAATCTATTGTCTCTCTTCTGCACTAGAATATAAACTCCACAAGGGCACAGATTTTAGCCTGTTTTATCATGTATATATCTTTCTCTGGGTCTCTGCTCATCTTTAAGTGTTGAAGTGAGGATTCAGTGCTATCATAATGGTAAAGTACTATCTGGACACATAGAAAAAGCTCTTTTTATACTCTTTCTCAGTGTGTGTTCCCAGAAATGAAAGCAAGTGATGGCATCCAGAAAATAAAGTACCTGGAGTGCTCAGAGTCACATCTTCAAGACCAAGAAAGCATATTTGTTTTAAGGTCAAAGGTGGAACATTGGGAACTCCAGACCTGAAGCCGTTCTTGGGGCAAGGTGCTCATGTATGTATGCACTCTCTTCTCCCTCTTTCTTTGTCTCTTGGCAAAAATCCTCTGTGTTGATTTCATCCCTAGGCAACAAAGAGGTTTCCAGGTGTATGTGTCCTTTACAATTTAGAATCTTACAAAAAGAGAGACTGTTTTTCCCGGCACCCATTTGAATCCCCAAGAAGAAGACTTTTGGGGTCCTATCTGTGTCAAATACCCAAGCCTGAATAAATCATTGTATCCAAAAGAATTGCCCAGTCTGGGTAACTACTAACTCTTGATGTAGGAAATCAGGGCTACGTGATTGAAACCTTGGTAATGGAAGGAATATCAATTCCAAAAAGGAAAGATGCTGGACAAGCAAAAAATTTAACAAATAGTCCAGCATTAGTACAATACTTGGACTGTTGTGGCACTCAATAAATTGACATTTGCATTATATTCTCATTTTTACTCGTCATGCCCCTCTGTAGCTTATTGGTAGTTTCAGGGAGCTATGTTTTATTTATCATCCACTTTTAAAACTTCTTCCTTAGTCATTAATTTCAGATATTATCTTTATAAATTCCTTCCTTCTTTTTTCTTCCAGTTTTATTTTGTTGTTTTCTTTTTCAGATTTTCAACTGAATCTTAGCCCATTTATTCTCCATCCTTTTTGTGTTTTAATAAATATATGTATTGGTACCATTCTATATGTTTCGATGTATTATGCATTCATTGTTGTATTTCTAAATAGATTTATAAACAATTTGGTTTCTTTTTTTGCTCACAAAAATTATTTGTTATTGAAATTTCTATGAGATTAAACATTCTGGGATTTTTATTATGATTTCTAATTTAATTGCATTTTGGTCAGAGAATTGATTTACCTTATGACCTATATAATCAAATTTTTTTAATGTTGCAAGAGTATTGGAACAGTCTATTATTCTCTGTTTTATGTATCTATCATTGTTTATTTTTTTCATTTTCACTTTCAATATCTTTATTTTTTTTTCTGTGTGCCTGACCCATCAGTTTCTGAAAAGAATACATTAAAAGCTACTATGAAGATTGAGTTTTTTACAAATTTCTTTGTGTTTCCAATTATTCTTTCAGTCCATATTTGTGTGGTTGTATCATTTGATACATAAACCCATGTGGAAACTTCTTTGTTATACTTAAGGATCTCTTAAAGTTCTATGTTGTCTGATATTAACTTTATAATTTTTGCTTTAAGTTAACATTTGCTTAGTTCAGTTTGGTTCATCCTTTATTTTTCAAACTTTTGGAACTGCATTTGGAGCCAGTTACTAAGGCATAAGTTTGGCAAAGGGCACAATGGTAGCAGGCAACCTCAATACAAATATCCCGATTCTGATTAAAAGGAGATACATTTCCCTCCATTCCCTTCCTCTTCTTCAGTTACTGACCGGGCATACTTACAAGCTAGTATTTGTTTTGGAACTTTTAACTCCTTTCTACAGTGAAAAGGTGGAGAGTAGGAGAGATAAGAGTGGGCTTAGCCGAGTAGGTGATAAAAACAGAGATGTCTTTGCAGGGGAGAAGGAAAGTTATTCAGCTGTTCAAAGTAGTAGGCAGCATGTTGGAAAGACTGTGGTCTTGAGAGGTGAGAGAAGCAAGAGTACTTCCTTTGCAGTGGTCTCTGAGCCAAAGTCTGTACATGTTCTCAGTCATCTGTTCAAATACTGGGGCCTCCAGTTCTGTGAAGAGGTGTCAGAATGTGGCCACAAGACAGGTTCAGACCCAGAATGAGCCAGAATGGCTACCAACAACAACTCCTACAAACAATTCCTTCATCCCTTTGGCCCTACAGACCGAGCATGCTTGCTGGTGCACTGACAATTATGGCGTGTTTTATAACTACAAGAGCTGTTTTTCTAATATTTAAGTTAGTTAACATACAGTGCAGTCTTGGCTTCAGGAGTAGAACCCAGTGATTCATGTCTTACATATGACAACCAGTGCTCATCCCGAAAGTGCACTTCTTAATGCCTGTCACCCATTTAATCCATCCCCCCTTCCAGCAACCCTCAATTTGTTCTCTGTATTTAAGAGTTTGTTATGGTTTGCGTCCCTCTCTGCTCTTATCCTATTTTTCCTTCCCTTCCCCTATGTTCATCTGTTGAGTTTCTCATTTTAATGTCAAAATGAGGCACAGGAGGGAAGCGTCAGTTGCACTCCTCACCACTGCTCTCTGGTCTGGTGAATGTCTCCAGGGAGAGCTCCTAAGGATTTTCAGGCACATGGTGATAATAAAAAGCAGGCTAAAAACTTTCAGTTGGCTTTCCTGTTTTTAAAAATTCTCTACATAAAATGTACCCTCTTATTTCCTGCACCCAGGGCAGACTGCTTCCACAGCCCACCACCTATGCCCCTTGGGGAGCCACTGCTGGGTTCTTATAGAGATCTCAGAAACTTACTTACTTATTTTTAAATGTTTATTTATTTTTGAGACAGAGACAGAGCACAAGTGGGGGAGGAGAAGAGAGAGAGGGAGACACAGGATCTGAAGCAGGCTCCAAGCTCTGAGCTGTCAGCACAGAGCCTGACGCTGGGCTCAAACCCACAAACTGTGAGATCATGACCTCAACCAAAATCCAACGCTTAACTGACTGAGCCACCCAGGAGCCCCAAATCTCAGAAACTCATGATGGGTGTATCCCATATAACACCACCATCCTCTTTCACCAAAAATTCCTCTCACAGACTTGCCACTCTTGTCTACTATTTGAAGAAAGCTGAGAAATCTCAGGTCTTCCCTAGGCAGGAGATTCCAGAGTAGGGTGGGTACTGTGTCCTTATATGGAAGTTTGAGCAGGATAAGTCACCGGAAAGAGTTTAACCACGAAGGCTTTGATCAAGGTCAACAGAGAGGGAACTGGACACAATGATTGTTGACTTCAATGTATCATATTGACTTGTATGACATGGAAATTCTATACTGGGAACCAACAGACCTAAGTCCAGACCATGGCATCACCACTGACTTTATTATCTTAAAGAAATTATGAAATTAATATGTATCTAGACTCCTCCTTTTAGGATGGGTTGATAATATCTGCCCTGTCTTTCCCAAAGGGCTGTTCTGTAACAATATGAAGACAAGTGAAGAAGGGCTGAGCAGTGTGGCAACAAGAGCTAAAGAGAACCTTTCCTGCCTTACTACTCACTGACAAAAGGCTAGGCTTCTGGATCCTATTCCCAAAGTAAACAAATGGCCTCTTACTAAAAGGCATATTCTACATGTTCCTACCAAGTATACTCATTGTATATTATTTTATCATATTATATACTTATTGCCTATTATCATATAGACATAGATCTACTGGTCTTTATTTTCTTTGTGCTAAATGGAATTTTGACTCAACATGGGTCTAATACCATGATTATCATTATTTATTTTTATTGAAGTAAAACATACATACAGAAAATATATAAATCATAAGGGGATAAAGGTCAATTATTTGTCAAAAGTTAAGCTTACCCATGTAACCAGTACCAGATCAAGAAATAGAGCACAAGACCCCAGAAGTCTCCCTCATGTCTTTCTTGTGCCTCCTTCTAGTTACTACCAACCTTTCCTCCCAGGGGTAACTGCCACTCTGACTAACATAGCCATATATTAGTTTTCCTGGAGGCTCTTTTGTTTTAAGTTTTAATTTTATTTTAGAGAGACAGAACATATGAGCTGGGGAGAGGGGCAGAGAAAGAAAATCTTAGGCAGACTCCACACTAAGTATGAAGCCCAATGAAAAGCTTGAACCCATGACCCTGGGATTATGACCTGAACTGAAATCAAGAGTCAGATGCCCAAATGACTGAGCCACCCAGGTGCCCCTGCTGGTAGCTCTTTAACATAATAGAAATGCCACTTCCATATAGTTGCTAATAGCGCTCTCATCTTTTGCTGTGTGAGCTTTTGATTATATAATAAAGCAGGAGAGGTGGGAAGAGTACAAGCAGACACAGAAGATAGGACTGGAAATTATCTTCTCTATAAAATATTATTGGTTAAGACCAGTGTGTCATTTCCAGCAGGCATTTGATCTTATAATATTTTGGAGAGGAAAAAAGCTTAATGATGTTGGAATTACTGTGTTTCTTTTGTCTAAGATAAATTGCAAAATACCATTTATAGAAAATTTTTAAAAGAAGGAAACATTTCTCTGTGGCTTAACTTGGTACTTGTCCATACTTGGAGAGAGTTAGAGATGTACAGTATAATGTTGTCATCTTAGCACAATATTCCCAAGAGTGCAAACAAAATCCAAATGCCAGATCTTACCCCAATCACCAATATATTTCCTAGGCGATGAAGAGAGGATTGGGGTCTGGAGATGGGGGGAGGATAGGGACCTGGAACTATGTGCCAACTGCCTCAGGACAGGAAACCAAGTTCCCTCTCCTTTCCCCCCCATATCAAATCCCCAACTGCATTCCATTGTCTGACTGGGTTGGCCACAGCTGTGGCTGTTTCCAAAAGGAAGATGGAATCTAGCCACACTTGGATTTAGTATTCTCTAGAACTGCTATTCCTCTGGGCATTATTTTTAGAAGTATCACATTGCAGAGGGGCCCAATTTTTCTAACCAGCTTTGGAAAAATTTGCAATCCTTTTTCCCCCTAAATATAAAAGATTGGTGTAAAAGGCTTCTGTTCATATTTTCCCTTATCCCAGTGGAATATCCTTATCCCGTGGAAAAAGAGAACATGATTGCTTAAACCAGCTATCTGCCTAAAATAACATTGTTGAGGTTTTTTTCCTAAGTCAGATAAAGTATATATCATAATAGTACAACACAGCTGTGTATTTGAGCTTAAGAGTCTACAAAGTGAAAGTCTGTATGGTGACTTGTTATTACAGCTCTATTTGACTTAGATCAACCAAAATTCTCTAAGAATTTATGGTATACCAGGTACAGTGTTAGATACAGATGACAAAAGACAAATCAGACTTTGTTCTTGCCCACAAAAAGTTCACAGATCAATGGCACAACAAACACAAAACCAATAATTAGCATATAATAAGCAATGCTATAATGAAAGTAACTATGTGCAATGTTTTACATCAGACAAAATTAACTCTGATAGAATGTATGGCCTGGGAAGAAGTCACAGAGGAAGTATCACAGGATAACTGGCCAACTAAGACAAGGACCAGACATGCCAGGGACAAGGAATAACGCAAAGGCAAAGAGGAATGACATAGCCCAGTGTCTTCAGAAACTGAAAGGAAATGACAATCGTCTAAGCCCAAAGTAAAGGATGGCAGTTGGTGAGACTAAAGAAGAGGACTAGGGTCAGATCATGAAGGGACTTCATCCTCTAAAAAGTTTTAAGCAAAGGACCAACACAGATTTGCAGTGTAAGAACTGACTCTGGCATAGAAGAGGGCTCAATTAGAGGAGGATGAAAATAGGTGCAAGAAGATCAATTAAGAAACAATGTTGATTTCAGACTTAAAATATACCAGGCCTTTAGTCTCATGCACACTCTTATTCTCACTCTGGTCTGTTTTCTTGCTCGCTCCCTCCCTTCTGTTTTCAATGCTGTCTTTCTTTCTCCATACCTCTGTAGCCTTGCTCATATTTTATATAACATGGTAGGGATTCTAGGAAAATTCTTCAAAATATCCTGTATCATCCCACAGCCAATATACCCAAGATCCAAAAACAACTTAGAGAAAAAAGAAAGGGGTTAATATGACTCACTGAAATAATGTCATGTTACTTTTCTCCATTATTTTAAGTATGTTGGGAAGATATCTGACGAAGAATAGATTTGTCTGGTAGTCTCTCTGCTGACTCTGTTTAAATGATGGCAGCAGAGTCAATATGGTTTCACTTACATAACAAACAGCAAAGAAGAAAGTTTTTCATTACTAGTGACCTGCTGGTAATGCCTACCCTGCCCCAAGAGTATGTTGGACTTCAGCCCTTGACCAGTCATCTCTAACCTATCACTGGTTGTCCTCATGGGCTGTGACACAGGTGATTCCTTTGTATAAACACTTTTGTATAAACTAGCTGCGTTCTTTGTGTCTCTTCTGTCCAGAAGGCATGGGTTTGGAAAAGGAGGAGACTATCTATAGTAGTTGAACTTGCTCTATTTCTGGATGTACAGATGAGCCACAGTCTGACCATTTAGGGTGAACAAGATTTTAAAGAACAAGAAGACTGACAAAGGATCCCCAGATGGACAGTTACAGATGAATCTGGTAAGAAGAAATGATTTGCACATCCAACATAAGGTGTCTCACCCTTAGGGAATGTATTTGAACCTTAGGAGAGGGGAACATGAGGAATTTGAGGGAAAAAACCCTAAGTTACTAAAAATTTTCTTTAAGTCAAAAATGTTCATATGTTTAGAAAATTCAAATGTAAAATAAAAAGAGTATAGGACATGTGTTTTTGTGAAAATGGAACATGTCTTTTTGTTGTTTTTTTCTTTATCTTTTCTTGTTTAGGTTACTGCTCTAACCTGCCTCTCTAACTCATGAATGGAAGAAAGCATGGGAGAGTAGTCCACCAGAAGTGAATAGAAGCTCAGATTCTGTACTTGATGCAGTAGTTTAATAGATTTCTTTCCTTCAGTTTGCCCTCTATAACCAAGGAGAAGTAAACTTTTGACCCCAAAAGGAAATGAATGCATTACCTATGATAGCCAAATTATGGAAACAGCCCAAGTATCCATTACCTCATCAACTGATGAATGTATAAAGAAGACGTGGGATATATATATATATCTCTGTGTGTGTGTATGTGTGTGTGTGATGGGGATTAAGGTGTGCACTTACTTTTATTTTTAATTGTTTTAATGTTTATTTATTTTTGACAGAGAGAGAGTGTGTGTGTGTAAGCAGAGGAGGAGCAGGGAGACAAGGAGACACAGAATATGAAGCAGGCTCGAACTCACAAACCACAAGATCATGACCTGAGCCAATGTCAGACACTTAACTGACTGAGCCACGCAAGCACCCAAGGAGTGAACTTGTTGTGATAAGCACTGGGTGATGTATGGAAGTGCTGAATCACTATATTGTACACCTGAAACTAATATACATTGTATGTTAACTAACTGGGATTTAAGTAAAAACTTAAAAAAAATTAGAGTCAGAAGGGCATACCTTTAAAATTTGGATATACTAGGAAACATGTGTAAAACCTGTTTGCAATGAGCAATCGATGATATAAAATGTTTTAAGTCACTAAAAGGCAACCAACGGAATGGGAAAAGATATTTGCAAATGACACATCGGACAAAGGGCTAGTATCCAAAATCTATAAAGAGCTCATCAAACTCCACACCCGAAAAACAAATAACCCAGTGAAGAAATGGGCAGAAAACATGAATAGACACTTCTCTAAAGAAGACATCTGGATGGCCAACAGGCACATGAAAAGATGTTCAACGTCGCTCCTTATCAGGGAAATACAAATCAAAACCACACTCAGATACCACCTCACGCCAGTCAGAGTGGCCAAAATGAAGAAATCAGGAGACTATAGATGCTGGAGAGGATGTGGAGAAACAGGAACCCTCTTGCACTGTTGGTGGGAATGCAAATTGGTGCAGCCGCTCTGGAAAGCAGTGTGGAGGTTCCTCAGAAAATTAAAAATAGACCTACCCTATGACCCAGCAATAGCACTGCTAGGAATTTATCCAAGGGATACAGGAGTACTGATGCATAGGGGCACCTGTACCCCAATGTTTATAGCAGCACTCTCAACAATAGCCAAATTATGGAAAGAGCCTAAATGTCCATCAACTGATGAATGGATAAAGAAATTGTGGTTTATATACACAATGGAATACTACGTGGCAATGAGAAAAAATGAAATATGGCCTTTTGTAGCAACATGGATGGAACTGGAGAGTGTGATGCTAAGTGAAATAAGCCATACAGAGAAAGACAGATACCATATGGTTTCACTCTTATGTGGATCCTGAGAAACATAACAGAAACCCATGGGGGAGGGGAAGGAAAAAAAAAAAAAAAAAGAGGTTAGAGTGGGAGAGAGCCAAAGCATTAGAGACTGTTAAAAACTGAGAACAAACTGAGGGTTGATGGGGGGTGGGAGGGAGGGCAGGGTGGGTGATGGGTATTGAGGAGGGCACCTTTTGGGATGAGCACTGGGTGTTGTATGGAAACCAATTTGACAGTAAATTTCATATATTAAAAAATAAAAAAAAAAAATCAAAAAAAAAAAATGTTTTAAGTCTGTTTTCAAAAAAAGAAAGAAAGAAAGAAAGAGAGAGAGAGAGAAAACCTTGTACATGTCCTAAGTAGATTTTGACTTTTCCCTTTTAAGCAAAAATAAAACTTTCTCACAGTATAAAGATGAATTCAAAATCAAGAAGTATTTTGCACAATACATAAGGGATTTTTGGAGCTCTTAGAAAGTTAATGCTTCATTATGGAATAATAAAAATAATATTAATTTAACAGAAAATCTGGGCTCAAATTCCACTGCTAGCCAAGATTAAGTAAGCCAACTGCAATCTATGTCTCCCAGTGATTACAGACCACTTGAACAATATCATCAACCAACTTGACACTTAAAAATTCCGACAACAGAACATACATTTTATTTTCAAGTATTCCTGGAAATTCATGATGATAGATCATATCCTGGGCCGTAATGCAGATCATAACAACTTAAAATAATTGAACAATAATAATTTGTTCTCTGATCAAAAGGAATTAGAAATCAGTAACTTTATGGAAAATCGCAAACATTTGAAAATTAAATGGCATACTTCTAAATAATCCATGGGCCAAAAAGGAAGTCTTCCTCAAAAGGAAATTGTAAATTATTTTGAACTGATTGAAAATGAAACATATTAAAATTTATGGGATATAACTACAGTAGTGCTTAGAAGAAAATTTATAGCATTAAAGGCTTATGTTAGAAAATAACAAGGATCTCAAATCAATAATCTAAGTTTTCATATTAAAATACTAGGAAGAAAAGAAAATTAAACTCAAAGCAAGCTAAAAAGTAAATGATAAATGTGATAAATAAAAAAATAGTTAAAATCAAGGTAATAAAAAGTTTACTCTTTGAAAAATCAATAAAATTGATAAACCTCTACCTAGATTAATCAAGAAAAAATAGAAGACGATAGACCATGTAGACATTAAAAGGGTAATAAGAGAATCCTATGAACAACTCAATACCCATAAATTCCACAAGTCAGATGAATTGGACTAATTCTTTAAAGAACTAAACTGCCAAAACTCACTCAAAAAAGAACAAAAAGGTTAACCTAAATTTTCCTGTATCTATGAAGGAATTTAATTTTACTCATAAACTTTCCCAAAATGGAATATTCTAGACCCAAATAGTTCCATTGGTCATTCCTACCGAACACTTAAGAAAGAATACAGGGGTGCCTGGGTGATTCAGTCTGTTAAGTGTTCAACTCTTGGTTTTGGCTCAGGTCATGATCTCACAGTTCATGAGTTCCAGCCCCCAAGTTGGACTCTGTGCTAAGTATCCTTGACCCAAGAACCTGCTTGGGATTCTCTCTCTCTCTCCCTCTCTCTGCACCTGTCCCCCAATAAATAAAATTTTTTTTAAATTTTTTTTTTTAACATTTATTTATTTTTGAGACAGAGAGAGACAGAGCAGGAGTGGGGGAGGGTCAGAGAGAGGGAGACACAGAATCTGAAACAGGCTCCGGGCTCTGAGCTGTCAGCACAGGGGCCCAATGCGGGGCTCGAACTCACGGACTGCGAGATCGTGACCTGAGCCGAAGTCGGCGCTCAACTGACTGAGCCACCCATTTAAAGAATGATAGAAAGAATACAAATTTACACAAACTCTCCTATAAAACACAAAAGGGGGGAATACTTCCCAATTCATTTTAGAAGGCCAGTATTACTCTGATACCAAAACAAGACAAAGTCATAATGAAAAAACTATGGCACAATATACCCCACAAATAGAGATGTAAAAATCTTCAACAAAATCTAGCAATATATCAAATGTATTCAATATACCAGATATGTTTGATCAAAATATATATATCAAATCTAACAATACATAAATAGGATAAAACATTACAACCAAGTAGAATCTAGGGAATGCAAGGCTAGTCCAAAATTAGAATTAGAAAACTATATCTCACGGTTTAAATTGGTTAAAGAAGAAAAAATTCATAGATGCAAGAAGAAAAAAAGCATTTGATAAATTCAAATTCCATTCATTACTTATATATAAACTCAACAAACTATAAATGGAAGGGAACTTCCTTAACCTCATAATGGGCAACATGTGTAAACATGCACATGAATATATACATGTGACTTAAGGCTAACATAATTCTTAATGGTGAAGGTTTAAATTCTTTCCCCCTAATACTGGGAACAAGTAAAGGATGTCTGCTCCCACGTTTCTATCCAACGTTATATTGGAAGTCTTGGCCAACTCACGTGGGCAAGAAAAAAATAAAAGGCATACTTACTGGAAAGGAAGAAACAAAACTGTCTCTGTTCATAGATGATGTGGTTGTCTATGCAGAAAATTCCAAGGAATCTAAAACAAAAAAAATAAAACTCACATAATAAGTGAGTTTAGCAAATTCATATTCCAGGCCAACATACAAAATAAATCACATTTCTCAATACTAGTAATGAACATTTGGAAATAAAAATTAAAAAAAAATAGTCACAGGCATGGTGGATATATCTGGCATATAGAGGGTAGTCAATAGGTACTTGGATAAATGTACAATTTGGATTTCAAATGTTTTCTATTTTTGTTTTTCAATAAATTTACATTTCAAAATGTGTTCTTCTGGGTGGTGTTAACATGGTCTGATACCCTCAAAAGTATAATTACCCATTGACAGTAGCAGCTGAGAACAAGCTAGATAGCTGGAAGCAGCCAGACAGATTTAAAACATATTAAACAATCCACCCTAAGAATGATAGAATTCCCTTTAACTGTGGTATTTAAATGAGCATTGTATTCTTGGCAGGTAAGTTTCTAGCTTCTGTAACACTGTTATATGCAGTATTCTCTGTACACTTGGGTCAATTAACATGCATCAGAAAAATTAAAAATTATTTTGGCAGAATCTTAGTGATCTAAATTATATTGAATTTATTAATCATTCAACACAAATGAGGAGGAATAATTCTCAAGATTAACATTGCTGATAACAACAGGAGATCGGGTCCCCAAATGTTAACACTACACATCCATTCCAACTCTCATTTTAGAATGTGAAACCACAGTATTTCTAGTCATAAAGGACTACATCTTTGGTAAAGTGAACACATATTTATTGGTTATTATTAATTTTACTTTTTTGTAGTATTATATTCATAGAGCTATAGTTCTAATACCGGTAGCACATGTTCTATTTTAGTGGGTGAAGCCAGGAAAGTTTGGCAATCTTAAGGTCTTTCTTTGAGGTACCAGAGAGAAACGTCCATTTTAAAGCACTCAGTAATAAAACTATTTGTATCCAACTGTTCAAGCAGATAAATGGGCTGTAAATCTATAAAAGGAAAAAAATGAAAAGAAGTTAAAAAAAAATCTAAGTACATAAGCAGCTCACTTCCTGACATAGAGCAAACCACTACTTTATGTATAAAAATTATAGTTGGAACAAAATTTCTTGTTATATCAACACAAATACTCAGCCAATGGTCTACAATAGAAGAACAGTTGTACGTATGTCTAGGTTTGAATAAAACATTGTATGCCTGGGCGCCTGGGTGGCTCAGTCGGTTACCCATCCGACTTCGGCTCAGGTCACGATCTCACGGTCCGTGAGTTCGAGCCCCGAGTCGGGCTCTGGGCTGATGGCTCAGAGCCTGGAGCCTACTTCCAATTCTGTGTCTCCCTCTCTCTCTGCCCCTCCCCCGTTCATGCTCTGTCTCTGTCTCAAAAATAAATAAACATTAAAAAGAAAAAAAAACATTGTATGCCATTTCTTTTGCTGATTGGAAAATTTCAACTAGAAATAAGGAAAATAGTCCATAACTCATAGAAAGGCCTTAATTACTTAGAAATTTGTGGGGTTTATCTCCTTTCTTTATCAAACATGAAATATTTTATGTGGTTGCTTCTGTTTGTGTAAGTTTTAAATGGCTTTGAATTAACATTGCCATTGTTCCATAGAACAAAACTGCTGCTATAGTGATAAATTGTTTGGAGGCATTTGAGCAGTGGAGGGGTAGATTAATGTAGTCAATAAATTGAGCTTCTTTAAATCACAAAGACCCAAGTTTAAATCCAAGTTCTCTTACTTATTTGCTGTGTCACTTTCACCAACTTACTAACCTATGAGCCTTGTTTGGCTGTTTTTTGTCATCTTAGGATGAGAATAATACATAATCTTGGGATGCTGAGAAAATTAAGAGATTGTATATAAAACCCCATGTGTATAATTTCTCTTTTTATTGTTATTATCTAGTTTGTTTTTAAACAATTATATATGTCCACATATTTTAGATAGTTCATGTACTTTAGATAATTTTTACTCTTGGGTCTCTTTTGCCTGGTAAGCCTCATTATATCTTGTAAGGAAGAATCAGATCAAATACTCCCTTAACTAATTTTCAGAAGACCAATAGGGACTGTCTAAGCACACACAGCTGGTTGTCTACTCAAGGGAGTTTTAAACTCTTTGACTTTGATCAACACGAAGAAATTCCTCTTATATCATGACAGAATATACACATGCATAACTGAAACATAAGTTTCACAAAGCATGTTAGCACCTATTAAATATGGTGAAGTTATCATTTCTGTTTTGTCTTACTTCATTTCATTTCATTTTGTAAGATGTTGACTATACCCCATGATCCTCTAATGGGTTGCTACCGGAAGTTTGAAAAATATTAATCAACCCAATAATCCTCCTCTTCCACTTTCCCTTTATTTAAGTCACAAAATGTGACTTCATTCAGATAGGTACCACTTCAAGGAAGTCAGTCTAGTTTATTTATTTTTTAAATGCTTGTTTATTTTTGAGAGAGACAGATGGAGTGCAAGTGGGGAGGGGCAGAGATAAAAGGAGACACAGAATCTGAAGCCAGCTCCAGGCAAGCTAACAGTGCAGACCCAACATGGGGCTTGAACTCACCAGCTGTGAGATCATGACCTGAAGTCATAACCAACTGAGCCACCGAGGTGCCCCTAAGTGAACCTAGTTTAAAGGCAAATAGTGATTCAACATCCCTTGTCAATGATTACTTCAGGGTGTGCATACGGTATAATTCTGACCAATATAAGAAGAGATTATTTCTCTAGTTTCTTTTCTTATAAAGGTACTAGTTCTATCCATGAGGGTTCCACTCATGACCTAATCACCTCCCAGAGGCCCTACTTCTAATAACATCGCACTGGGCATTAGGTTTTCAACATATGAATTTGGGGAGGAGGACAGAAACATTCACCTTGAAAATCCATTGTACCTTGAAAAGATCTTAATACAAGTAGATTGAGAAGGGAGCAGCTTTTTATTCAAATTCACTGTCTCTATTATCATGAAGAGCACTGAGTAATGTGTAGAACTGTTGAATCATTATTTGTACACCTGAAACTAATATAACACTGTATGTTAATTATACTGGAATTAAAATTAAAAACTTAATAAAAAATTCACTGCCCCAAAAGAGTCTGATTGGTTAGCATTAAATTGCAATCAGTTTTTCACCAACCCATAATCAAAATGATTTATATAGAATGATACACATGATATGTCTTGCTTTCTAGATACACATGGTATGTCTTGCTTTCTAGAAAACTGAAACTTGAAATATCAAGTCTTTATTATTACTAATAGATGGATATAAAAAGGTGACTTTCAACAATTTGCAAACCAACTTCAATGAGCAATATGCTACTCACCAGTTTTAATGTGCACATTATATTTAAAGACCTAATGTTGGCAATCTTGGGGAGAAAAAGCAATGCCTGGCAAACCTTCAGTTCTCCCGTATACAGTAAAAGCTATCAAGAATGCTTACTTTCATATTACAACAGAGTCACTGACTAGACAATAAAAAATATTCAGTCAACTACCTGGCTGCTTAATATAAAGTTTATGTGGTATACGGTTTAAATATCTTTATAGCTGCTTCAAGTGATGTTAAATGGGTTTGCTTTGTGGTTACATTCAGCTGGTGGCTAAGCTGAGCTAGAAAGTTCAAGAGGATCTCTCTAACTTGTCTGGAGCTTTGGTGCTATTCATTGAGGTACTTCAGTTATTCCTTATGTAGCCTCTCTTCTCATGTCGTGCCTCTAAGGACCTACCACATGTCCAGAAGGATAGCTTGGGTTTCTAAAGATACCATGTTCCAGCTTTAAATGTTTCTGTACATTGATTTCATCTGAAAAGTAAAATCAATTTACTTTTGGAATAGCTTCTCAACTCCCATTGTTAAAATAAATTGAGGTGTCCAGACTTAAATTTGGAAAACATTTTTAACTTTACAAAAGTATTTTCCAATAGTAACAAAGGCTTCTATTTTTTAAATACAAAAAACATGTTTTCAGGGAAATATGTCTTGGAAAGAAAAAAAGGATTTTTTCCCCTTAAGATTATAAAACATTAGGCCACTTGGTTCAGCAGTGTATTTTGGCCCCCCTTCCTCTATCCCTCCCCTCCTTCCTTCTTTTCTTCCTTCCTTCTTTCCTTCCTTCTGGACAAAGTGCTTTAAAATCAGAACTTATTATGTGTTAAAGTACTGAAAGTTTCTCTAGGGTTTCCTGAAGTGTTCATGAAATATTTACTTGAGAAATTGGAGAAGAAGAGGTTACAATAGCAAACATTTAATAATATATCATTGTGGGGAAAAAAATCCCCTAAGATAAATGATAAAAAGAAAATTAGGTAATCTTCTTTGAGAATATAAGAAATCTACACCTGGGTGGCTCAGTTGGTTAACCTTCTGACTTTTGGTTTCGGCTCATTTCATGATCTCACAGTTCACGGGTTCAAGCCCCACATGGACAGTGTGGAGCCTGCTTGGGATTCTCTCTCTCTCCCTCTCATCTCTGCTCCACTCCCACTTGCTCTCTATCCCTCTCTTTCAAAATAAATAAATAAACATTAAAAAAAAAGAATAAATCTACAATTGTTTTTATTCCATTATACTCACAATCCATTATGTTTAGACTAAAAAAAAAAACCTGAAGATAACAAAACAATGTATTTCTCAGAATCATGGTAGCTATAAAATTCCAAAATGTATAATCAATTAAAAAAGAAAAAGCAGTCATCAACTCAGAAAATTTGTTTCAGTAATTAAAAAAAAATTTTAATGTTTATTTATTTTTGAGAGAGAGAGAGAGAGCATGAGTGAGGGAGGGGCAGAGAGAGAGGGAGATGTAGAATCTGAAGTAGGCTCCAGGCTCTGAGCTGTCAGAACAAAACCCAATGCGAGGCTCAAACTCATGAACCGTGAGATCATGACTTGAGTCAAAGTCAGATGCCTGACCAACTGAGCCACCCAGCCAGCCCACTGTGTCTCTGATTCAGTAACTTAGATTCTATCTGTAGCACTGCCAAGGATATATATTTGCTAAATGAAACCATTTCTCTTGATAATAAGATTGTAAACATTAAGTTATTAAGTAATGTTCAGGAATAAATAAGATAATTACTATTTTGTAAGTATTTGAATTGTTTTTTTCAATTCCCAGCAGAGAACCAGATGCAATCGACACTTTCACATGAGACAATCAAACATAAAGTATTTTTATGCTAATAAGTGATGAGCTTCCACTTTAAAAATCTAACCAGAAATTTTACTCATGTTCCTTTCTGCTTTAGAGATTAACAGTTGTTTATCAAATGTTCATGATGCTTGTTATGATTATACTGCATTTCATTACCATGATGTTTATAATACACTTAATCACAAAATAGATATTCCAAGTTTAACTTCTATTTGTTTTAAAATTTATTATTTTCAAAGTTTTTTATGATGACTTTAGAGAGGAAAGTAAAATATATAGACATCATATCCTCCTATAAACTCAGAGTACATTCAGAACAGTCTCGGAAGTATTCTGTACCATTTTTATTCTCAACTTTACCATCCAGAAATATTATTTTCAATGTTATAACTAGTCTCAGGGCAAAGAAAAACAGCCCAAGGTGCCAAAAATAAGAAATAAAGCATGGTCTCAGGGTTATGATAAATCAGAGCTGTAAGACCCTTCAGAATGGGGGTGCCTGGGTGGCTCAGTCGGTTAAGTATCTGACTCTCGATTTTGGCTTAAGTCATGATTTTGCGGTTCGTGGGATCGAACCCCATATGCGACTTTGTGCAGACAGAGTGGAGCCTGCTTGGGATTCTCTATCTCTCCCTCTCTCTCTGCCCTTTGCTCACATTCTCTCTTTCTCTTTCAAAAATAAATAAACATTTAAAAAAAATTTAGAATGATGTCAAGCAATGCCTCATAGGCCCTGCGAGCATTTTCCACAGCATCCCAATTCTCAGCCTGTGGTAGAAGAGGCCTGTCTAAAAGAGATGTATAGAAGTGAGTTTTATCTAGTGGGGTAGACTAATTTGCTATAGAAGGCTTACAGAGTTTTTAAGAAAATTGTATTGATGAAGATACCACCAACCAACTAAAGGAGGCAGGAGCAGTTCAAAAAGAAAAGCAATGTCTAGGCCCCCAGCTCTCTACAGGTCTTTTCTTCATAAATTTCTTTTTCTTAACTCCTCCTTTACAAACAAAAAGATTACTGTATTAATTATCTACCGTTATGTAACAAACCATCCCCAAACTTAATGGCTAAAACAATGATTTTTAAATTTCTCATGTTTCTGTGGATTTAATGGTGGTTCTTCTGCCCTAAAATCGTGGCAGCTAGAATGACTTAGATGGCTTGCATTCAGATGGTGGCTAAGCTGATGAACTAGAAGGTTCGAGAAGACCTTCCCCACTTGTCTGGGGCCTTGATGCTATTGACTGGGGTATCTCAGTTCTTCCCTATGTGGACTTCCTCTCCCTGTGGTATCTAGGGACTTGCTATGTGCTCCCTCTCTCCATTAGGATAGGCTAGAATTCTAACATGATAGCTCAGGAAACCAAGAGCATGAAAGCAGAAACTGTCAGGCCTTACTTTCACCACATTTTATTGGTCAAATTATACTACAAAGCCAACCCAGCTTGAAGAGGAAGGAAAATGGATTTCACCCCTTGAAGAGAGGAATGGTATGCTTGTAGAGGAAGAGGAGGAATTATTTGGGGGCCATCTTTGAAGACTGTCTCTCACAGTCCATCCTCTGGCCACAATTCTTGCCCAACTCATATGCAAAAATATACTACTTGCCCTGACTCTAAAAGTCATATTATCCCATATGGAATAAGTTTAAATAATTATCTTATTGTCTAGATCAGGATAGAAGTCCTGGGTATTGTTCCCCAGGTGTAGCTGCTTGGGAGTGGCCTCTCAGTCCAGGTTTTCTAGGATGGAAAAACCACACAGACACTCCCAGTCAAAAGGTGGGGGGACAGGAAAACAAGAGACATAAAGCTAAAATAGTCAAAGCTCCCACACTAGGGGCAAGAGTAGTCCTTCATTGTGGTTCAGTTCATCCCTCTGGTAGTGATTTCCTAATCCATCACTTGCCTTGCTTCTTAGGTCCTCCCTTCAGTCTGCTCCACCATTCAGTCATGCATGCTTCCTTTTCCGTTAGAAATGACAAGTGCTGGGTTGGAAATGTTTCCTGTAAATTCTTCTTTAAAATTGAACAGTTCCTTCTTTAGCTCATTTCTTTCCTCTTGTACATTATCATCAGTAGTTATAAAACATTAATTGGTACTTTCACCATTCTTCCTGGAAATCCCGCTAAGAGATTTGTAAGCTCATAAGGTTCATTTTCTATCATCTAGCATGGGCAAAAATATTGCTAAGCATTCTTGCACTGCAAAACTCAGGTACTATGTTTTTCAGCATTTGATAACTTCTTTACTGCCTTTCTACCTTCTACCATCTGTCCACTATTCTTCAAGCCTTTGCTGATAACCTCCTAACCTGTATTCTTGTAATCGTTCTCTTGTTTCTGTAGCAAGTCATCACAAATTTAGCAGGCTTAAGCAACATAAATTTATGATTATTTAGTCCTATAGGTTAGAAGTCCAACATGGATCTCAACAGGAATAAAATCAAGATGTTGCCTGAACTGTATTCCTTTCTGGAGGCTCCAGGGTGGAGTCTTTGCCTTTTCCAGCTTCTAGAGGCTGCCTACATTCGTTGGCTTGTGGTTCCCTTCAACCGTCTGTAAAGCCAGCAACAGTGAGTTGATTTTTCATTTTGCATCACACTAGCTTTGTATCCCTTTTCCACTTTAAGGATCCCCATGCTTATACTGGGCCCACCTGGATAATCCAGGATACTCTCCTCATCTCAAGATCCTTAATCACATCTGCAAAATCCTTCTTACTGCTGGTGGTAACATATTCATAGGTTCTGGGGATTAGAATGTGGACATCTTTGCTGGGGAGGGGCATTATTCTGCCTGCCACGCTGCCTTTTCAGCTTCCAACTAACAGTATTTTTCCAATCTCCACCTATCACCTAAAGCCAATACCACTTGTTTCACTTTTTTTTTTATAATAAAAGATACCAGATACCAACTTCTATATCTGTTGTTAAATAACAAACCACCCTAAAATGTAGTGTTTTAAAATGATTATTTCTCACAATTATTTGCTTAGGTTTTTTTGGTCCCCATGTGTGCTACGATCATTTCTGCAGCTGCACTCAGTTGACTTCACTGTCAGCAGATGTGGCAAGGGCATGACCAGTAGCAAAATGGCTCTCTACAGTTGAGGCAGACTCTGAAGAATCTGACAGCTGGAGGTTGCTGACCTCCTACCTTGAAGCTAGGCAGAAAGCCCTTTCTTGAAGGTGAATTGGGCAGCATATCTCTTTGCTTAACACAATCCACCCCTCATTCTACATAGGTCTAATTTTCTATATATGATTAGGGAATTGATCCTATAGGATTGAAGGCATCACTTTTCCTGAAGGAAATATGGAGGTTAGTGGGACAAACTATAATCCCCATTGCTGCAGTCAAACTGGAGTATACAATCAGTACTCATCATCTCCCCCCCCACCACCACTATTTATTCTAGATTTCCCTTACTGTCCAATACTACCTATGCTGCCCTTGGTGGTTTCACTGGTGTTGCAACTCAACCTTCATTCCCTGAGGGGCCTGAATTTGTCATCATGCATTTTTCAGGGTGAGGTTGGTAGACCTATTCATTACAGTCACAATTTGGTAAGTGTATCATGCGGTCTCCACACTTATTCCTTCCTGCTCTGATTGTGTAATAGGATCCCTACTTCCTCCTGATGATCAGTGTCAACTATCCTTGGCAAGACGGTGACTCCTTTTCTTGTCTGCTGGTGTCTGGACACAAGCAGCCCAGAGTACCAAGGAGGCAACTGAAGCTTATATTTCAACGTGATTTCTGCTATAGTTCTTAACAAAAGTGTGTCCCTTAAAGGACTAAGACCCCTAACTATGCAGACTTCAGAGTTGTGAATATAGGAAGCACAAAGTACCCTTAACATTCATTAGAGGCAATTGTAGGGGGAGGCACTTGTGCTACCACCCTTTAGTTCCTACACCCATATTTTCTGTATTGGGGCACAGTGCCATATAATAATCTTTGATCCAATGCATATAATACATATTTAGTATGGCGTCCTTGCACAGTCTTGTCACAGAACTGTTGTTCAGCTGTACCATCAGCAGGTTGTTCCAAAGCTCTGTCAGGCTGGCAGTTTCTGGGTGGTGTGATATGTGATATTGTCAATGACAATGTCAATGTCCTGTGGATATGGGACCACTCTTGTACTTCCTTTTCTGTAAAACACGTTCCCTGGTTTGATGTGATATTATGTGAAATCTCATGCTAGTGAATCTAGTATTATATGAGCATTCAGTTGGTGATATTGGATGAGGTTCTGTGGGCAGAAAAAAGCAAACCCATACCTGTAATATGTGTCTATTTCTGTGACAGGGAACTTCTGGTCTCTCCAGAATAGAAGGGACCTAATGTGGCCAACTTGGCATTTGCTTATGAGGAATGTTACATTGGCAACTCAGTCTTGTTCTCTATTGCTGGTAGGTTGGGCATTCAGCAGCAACAAGAGCTAAATCAGCCTTGATCAGAGGAAATTCATGCTGTTGAACCCATGGTCAGTCTTCATCCATTCCACAGCAGACACTCCATTCATGTGCCCATTGTGCTAGCATTGGGTGACTAACAGCCAAGGAAGGATGGATGATGTCAACTGGGCAATTTGTTCAGTCTTCTTTACTGTTAGTGACTCTTCAGTAGTGGATGCTCTCTGGTGGGTGTTATGTGTAATTTTCTTCTTTACAACAAAGAGTAATGGCTAATATTACCACTATTGTCGGTAAATAACTCCCCCCCACCCGCAAGTTTTTTTTTAAATACAATGTTAACATGTAGCTTATGGATTCAAGTACAACTTTCAACTAAGGTTGGACTTTACTGGAACTTAACAATTTTCCATTCTTATGCCGAATTTTATCTTCCAGCCGTTATACTGAATTTTGATTTCAGCAATCATATTTTCCAATTTATAGGATCCCATTTTTGTTTACTGTTATACGATCACATTCTTGTTTTGTGTTATACTATCACACAGCTGTACAATATAATCTCTTTTTTAAGATATGTAGTGTTTTTTCGTTTGTTCTCAGCTTGTCTGTTTCCTTTGGATTTTTTCCCCTCCTTGTTAACTGGGCCCCTCTTTGCTATTTGGAGGCTTTCACCAGGTGTCTAGTGGTAACCTGGCTCTTATTTATGGGTGTTGATTTTCGGTCTGGTGGTCTTCATTGTGGGCTCATTAAGTGTTTTAGCCATACTTTTCACTAGAGTATTTTAACTGTATTTGGAGGCAAAATTTTGGTAAAATTATTGCCTGCAATAACATGAGACACAGAAAATGTACCTAATGCACTCATGGCATTGGGTGAGATTTTAAGGCAGAATTAAAAAAAAAAAAAAAGCTGGCTGCTATTAGCTGCAATTGACAAGGTGCTTACTCAAAGAGACAGCTCAAAAATAAAGAGGTGGGTACACAGATTTGAAAGGGAATACAGAGCCTAAGATGGGCAGGGCTGCAAAATGAAATGTTTTTCACCAAATCAAATGTGTGAAAGTTAAATGTAGCCTTAGGACAAAGATCAAATCCAGGGTCCTGCCTATTACCATGGCCTCAAGAAAAAGGCCCAATAAAGGGTATAACAATACACTCATTTTTCTAAGACCTCTGAAGGGATGAAGGGGATGCCTTTCCCCTGAACTAAAGAACTACCAGAATGATTAAGGGATTAATATAAGATTTATATGCTCAAGACGTAGAGGTCTACGAACAGTCATGAGTACTTGGAGAATCTCTGGCTGAACTGGTTAATGACTGTTTCTCTAATACTCTTGTGCTGCAGTCTTCGAGCCCTTTACTCCTACAGCAACTCCCATATTTGGGTGAACCCTAATTCCTTTACTAAACCTTTATTCATGTAATACTTGTTATGAATCTGCTTTCCTCACCAAATCTGGACTAAAATATGTGGCTGTCCTAGAAGAGAGACTAAAATAAAAATTTAATCTATCACTTTATTAGAAGAGGCAATCCATGCCAGTGAAACCAAGGAAGAAAGGCTAGCAAGGATGAGAAGCAAATGCACATTGATGTTACTGTATAGCACTTGGTTTCTGTTTCATCAAAAGCCATGAAGACATTGCCACTCACTTGGCAAATAAACTTGCCCAGCTACATGGTATATTTCTAGGCAGGGGAGTTAAACACTGTGCCTCAAAGCAGTCTTTCAGAAGAAAGAGAGAAATTTATCTGACAGCCTCTTTTAGTTCATTGATCCAAATTTTCCGAACAGATGGTTCACTGCTCTTCCACATGCATCCCCTGGCCCTCTTGACAGTCGCTGGGGAGACTCTGTGATACGGTGCTTCCTAGAGTGCAGAAGTGTTGAGATAGGCCAGGGATTCTGAGAATGTAGCTAGCTGACCTCAGGCAGAGGTCACACAAGCCTGCTGGCAGTCTGTCAGTCTATGTACGGTGGTAGTTATGGCAAAGCAAGTGGTTAGTGGCCTGGGAAACAGTGGGGCCAAGAATCTGAGAAGGCACTTGAGGAAGATGTGTCTGATACTGTACCCAAAGATAAAGTATTTATTGGCACAATAATGCTATCTAATAAACAGCTTGAAAACATCAGTGGCATAACAATGGACATCCCTTGCTCATACATCTGGAATCAGAAAAGTGTCAGGTGATTCTGTTGATCCTGGTGAAGATCGTTCACATATCTGGGGGTTGACTGGCCGTCAGCTAATCTAGACAGGATTCAGCTGGGGTAACCAACAACTTGGCTCTGCTCCATGAGTGCCTAACTTTCCAGCAGACTAACCCAGGCACAAATGTGCTTATGGCAATAGCAGAAAAGTAAAAATACACTAGACCTTTGGAAATAAATATGGCCCAGAATCAGAGTGAAAGGGTACTTCAAAGAAGAATGAAAAAGGACCTTTAATACAGGGAAAAGTAAAGAATTAGGGACATTTTTACATCTTAACATACCAAAGAAAAACAAACCAATTCATTGTTCTAAAAGGTGTTATTGTTTTCCTGGGAAAAAACTTGAGATTTTATCTGGCCTTAATTATAAATCAGGCTTTTTACAAAGCATGCGGGTCATCTTTCTTATGCCAGCTGTGAGATGGGGGTAAATCCCCTCCCTCTTACCTGTTATGTTCAGTTGGTTTGTAGAGCCTATTAAGTGGCAATAGATTTTGGCTCAAGGAAGTCCAAATCTAGCCCAGAGAAATCCAACTTTGGCCCTGCTTAAATCAATTCGGGGCTTCCTCTGTTCCCAGGACCAAATTCTAAACACGAAGAAATCCATTTTAATTCCATTCTTATAAAATAAATGCTAAATAGGCAAGCCAGTTGATGTGTTTGGCTCAGACTATAGGACTAAAAATGTTCACATTACTTTTTATAAATAGCATAATAAAATGGTGACTTCAATAAACCCAATCAGAAGTCCCAGGTTCTACCACTAACTGTGTGACATATGGGCAACTTACTTAGTCTCTTTAGGTCACAGCTGCCTATATAATCAGGAATTGCTCTAAATTATAATGTTGCAAGTATCCTGTATCCACAGGATGTGAGTAGGCATTACTCACTCAAATAAGTTTAAGAAATACTAACTTAAATAAATTCAAAATGTTTACTTCAAGACTTTTCAGCACTTTTGAGCTGTACCTTTTGAATCTCTAAGAGGAGAATATAATGTGCAGCAAACAATTTTAACCAATGACTCATTTTTTCATAAAACATGTTATATGTCACAATGAATATACTTTGGTAAACATACAGTTATTGCTAGCATCCACATGGTTCAATTTATCAGTCAAGATCCCAGAAAGAGAGGGCAACTTCATATAGGGGCATGGGAGAAGAATATAATAAAATGACAATTTACAAAGGTGTAGGTAGGGTTTAGGGAGACCAAAAAGGAGTAATGAACTACTCTGGGGCTAGTTACAACTGGGAGCCATTACTTCCCATAACGGAACAGGGACCTGAAATTAGAGAGGGTAACTTGAATAACTGCCTGGAAAGAGATGCCTGATAGGATGGTCTTCTGTAGAGGGACACAGCCAATCCATGGTGACCTGGCAGGTAAGGATCCAGGGAAATAAATTAACACAGCTTCATTTTCCTTTCAACCTCCAGTCTCTTGCTAGTGCTTTCATCTGTTGAACCTAACCGAAAGCCAGAGAGCAAGGGGACCTACCTCAGAGGAGAGCAGAATGGAAAAGGGTGGTGGATGAATCTAAAGGGGCAAATAAAGGCTATTCAGCACAGTAGGGATCCTTTCACAAACAGCTAGATTAGGTGATTAAATGATGTCCTCAGGACTCAGTCTTATCTCTCCACTCCATTTTCCTCTGCTGGCTTCTGGCTTCATTCTAAGGCGAGTTCCCACCATCTGCAGCACAGATGCCATCAGCAGCTCTAGGGTTATAGCATGGTTAGCTCACAATTTCAAATAAAACAATAAAAAGAATAGACACATATATAGCACTGAGTATAGCCAGGTGCTGTTGAAAGCTCCTTAGATACATTAACTCAGTTAATCCTCACGATAATGCTATAAGGTGGCAACTGTACTATCATCTCTTTAGAAATGAAGCAACTGACATATGACTGGTAAGAGGAAAAAGAAAAGCTAAGATTTAGATTCAAGTAGCTAGCTCTAGAATCTGTGCACCATATTGCTTTTTGAAGAATAAACCCTATCTCCTACAGCACTCACATCACTTGTCAGAAAGGATGCTGGGTCATGTGCTCATCCTTGGCTCAACCACCAGGCACTTCGTTTGCTAAACTGGGTCATATGTCCTTACCCATGGTAGGACATGACTGCCAGTAATTTCTGCCTAAAAAAGATGTCAGGCAAATGTAAAAAGCAACAAATGTCCATCACAGGCAGTGTGGACTTACAGAAACAGCCCTAGCCACTAAAGTTGCAAGTCTAGTTCTGCCTATGTTTGCCACAAACCTCAAGCCAAGTATTTATGACTTCATTTTCAGTGAGGAGATTCTGATCCCATCTACCTCCAAATGTGGTAGTGGATATAGACAGAAAAATATGAAGATCCCTAAACAACTATTATATCTAATTACATAAACATAACATATATTAAAATGTAGTAATGAACTGAGATATACCCAACTTGAGCAAATAACTTCTGAAATGAGTGTTTCAGTCAATACTATCTCTAAAAATTCCCTTAGAAAATGAGGTAAATGAATGAAACCTTATTTTCTCAAGTGATCTAACAGACATTATATATTAATATTTCCTAAGAATAAACAAAGCACAAGTAAAGGTTTATTGATTTTTAGCAAAATAAAATGACATAAGTAGCTTTTTAAAAACTAATGGATAAGTTTTCTCATTTCCTTGTCTCCAGAACATTTGGCATTCTTTATCAGCTGGTACATAAAAGAGTAGAAAAATAAGAGATTGTCATATTGTCCTTGGTATTTCTCTTTTAATATATCAGTATGGTAGTCTACTAGAAAGTAGTAAATAGCTTCAATTGTGGAAAGGAAGGTGTCTGGCTTTCCTTTTTGATGGCGCCAAAAGCAAGTTTTTCTTGTTTTCAATTCAACTTGTAACAGTCCTGCCAAAAACAAATAAGTATAAATATTTTTTATTAACCACAGGATCTGGCAGAATAATGATAATTTCTCTTAATTATTTTAAGAATTTTTTTAAGAGAATAGACAAGTTCCTTTAACCCCAACCAAATAGGGTATTTTCTTAAATGCATTAAGGTAAATACAGAAGCAATATAAAACACAGAACAAAATCTTATACATAAATCTTAGAACTTGCAACCACGAGTTAAAAGTAATCAAGATGCTATTTTCTATCTACCAGTGTCTTTTTACATTTTAACCAGTGACAGGACTAAATTCACCAATATTCAGAAGGTTTCATTTCCTTGATAAACTGACATTTCAAACATCATTCTAAAACTCACTGAGAGAGATAGGCAGGTTAATGGTCCTTAATATAGTTAAAGTTGACTTCTGGATTATCACTTTTTTGGCTATATATTCATGAACAGAGTACCTAATGTTGTTTCTTTGGCTCTGCCACATCTGTACATGAGGCCTCAATGACACAGTCAGCTAGAATGTCTTACTCCTGTGCATTTAAAGAGGAAATAATTCATGAAATCACAGAACAGTTCTTTGACCTCTTAAAACTCAGATGTCAACATACAAACCCAAAATGCTTTTAGCACCTTAGACCACTACTTAGATTCACATTATATTTATTTTGCTATACTTTTTATAAAGCATATTTATTTCAAAGTGAGAAAGTAGTATTAAAGGGAGAAGGGAGTATTAAAATGAGCCTCCCTACCCAGATAAGGAACTTTTGAGTTACCAATGATTCCCTACTATCACACCTCTCTTTAACCTAAAAGCTACTTCAGAAATGCAGCAAAGAATGACAAGAAATAAAATACTGTAAAAAATTAAGATTTTTAAGAGATAAGGAGGATCAAATGTCTACATAGGACTTGCAGGGGGAGAGAACAGAGAATGGAGGAGAGATAGTATTTAAAGAGATAATGTCCATGACTTTTCCATAGACTATTTTTAAAAATGCAAAGCCACAGATCCATGAAATAATGTATCTCAAGCAGAATAAATCTACAGAAATCAAGGCCTAGATCCATCACACAATAGAATAACTGCAAAACAGCAAAGTTAAAGAGATTTTTAAAGCAGGGATTAAGAAGTGGCAGATCATATACAAAAGAATGGTAACGGGAATGATAGGAGACTTTTTATCAGCAATAGTAAAGTACTGAAGACTCCAGAATAAAACCTTCAAAGTGTCAAGAGAAAAAACTAACAACCTCAAATTGTGTACTCAGCAGAACTATATATTAATAACAGGAATGAAAACATTAGTAAAGTAACAAAAACTGAACACATGCCAACAGGAAACCAAATGAAAGTAATTGCTAAGGAATGTATTTCAGCAAAGACAGTCTGGGTTAAAGGAAAGGTGAGCAAAGAAAACAATAAACATCTATGCAAATCCAAATAAATGTTACCTGAATGAAACAAAAACAATAACCATATCTAATCTGTGGGCTGAAGATACAGGACAGAACGAAAATAATGAAGAAAATAACAGTAACTTAGTGAACAAGGAGGAAGTTGAATCAAACATTGTCTGCTAAGTGCTTAGCGTGTTCAAAAGTGAAGGTTAAAATCTTGTTTAAAATACTGTTTGACTTCAAATAAGTTGCATGTGCAGAGTACAATTTTCTAAAAGAACCAAAATAGGAATATTACAGAATGGAAAAAGATACCTTGCAAAGTGTATACCCACACTTTGGAAAACAGTTGGCATTACCTTGTAGAAGTGGGCATTCTCATATGCAACAACCCAACGATTCCACTTCAAGGTATGTTTCCTTAAGGAACCTTGTACATGCATAAGAGTATTCGCAGATGCATAATTTGTAAGAGCATAAACTAGAATTAACTCAAGTGTTTCATCAATAGGAGACTAGATAAACTGTAGTATATTCACACAGATAATACACAGCAGTGAAAATGAATAAACTAGAGTTAATCATGTAACAACAGGGGTAAACCTTAGAAACAAAATGGTGACTTTAGATTGCAGGTCCCCGGGAATACAACATGCAGGTCAAAATAAAAAAACTAAATAACAAAGATTATGAAAGCTGATGCATATAAATAAAACACAAAGGAATGATGAAAACATAATTCAGGAGAAAAGTTACCTCTGATCAGGGGAGAAGGGGAGTCACGCAGGGAAGAACATAGGTAGATAAGTTATTGATACAATTCTGGTGCCTGGGTTCTTAATTATTCATTATATCACCATGTGCTATAACATTATATTATATATATATATATGTTCTTTCACATGTGTTATAACTTAGTTTAAAAAGTAATATAAATAACACCTTTGCCTATTTAGTGGCAGAATGAGAGCCAGAAGTCAGGTCCCAGCCCTGTTCTTCCCATTAGGCTTACAATACAAATCTAATCATGTCAATGTCTGGCATTAAATTCTCTACAAGTGTCATAGCACCTGTGGAAAAAAAGACCGAATTCCCAGGCATGATATTCAAGGGCATTCACAGTTTGTATTTCTTCACAGTTATTTCTCCTACCATTCTTATATACGTACACATTCTACACCATATTCAACTTTTTCAGTGTCCTGAATGTAAAATGATGTTTTTATATCTTTGTGTATATGCCATTCCCTTTGACTGAACTGCCCAGGCCTCAGCCCTTTATCCATCAAGATTTCAACAGAAACAGTTAATCCTTCAGGGAATCCACGAAGAACAGGATTGTGTCTCCTCAATGCTACCCCTGCATCTAAAATTTATTGAATTTTCTTACCTGCTTACTTGTCTGCCTCCTGTAATAGATTACATGGCAGACAATGTCCACTATCTTCTCAAAATTCATGTTCTCCTTCTCTCAATATTAACAAACCTCAATCCTGTTCAGTATGGCAAGTGTCCAGCTAAAAATAAAAACTATGTCCCAGCTCTACTCATAGCCAGAGTGGTCATGTGAACCATTCTGGCCAAAGAAGAAAAAATGAAAACTCCTAGGAGAAAATTCCAAGAAAGCTATTATTATATTATATATTTATTTTTCAATGAAAGAGCCAGACTCAGTGGGCATATAACAACTGGAATATATATGGTTTGTCTTGGGACCTAGCAGCTATCTTACAAGGATTAAAGTGATGGAGGAATAAAATGGAATGAGTATGAATCTTTACAGGCATTGTGAAGTCCTTATAATAGCTTGGACTACCTATTTCTGGACTTTTACCCATGAAAAGTAAACTCACTACTTGTTTTAAGATTCCATCTGGGTTTCTGTTTCATATGGGGAGACACAACCCTAACTAATAGCCACTGTGATCAACTAGAGGGTAGAGAGATTGCTCTATTCTCCTTTCTATTCCCCAATCTAGGACATCACCTATCCAGGAGCAGGTGTTCAACAAATATTACTGAATGAATGGACAAATCACAACCTTTAAAGTATTCTATCTGGGTATTTTGAAAATATTCCAATTTGATTTTTTTTAATGTTTTATTTATTTTTGAGAGAGATAGACAGAGTATGAGCAAGGGAAGGGCAGAAGAGAGGGAGACACAGAATCCAAAGCAGGCTCTAGGCTCCGAGCTGTCAGCACAGAGCCTGATGCCAGGCTCAAACCCACAAACTGTGAGATCATGACCTTGATCAATGGATCCACCCAGGTGCCCTGAAAATATTTCAGTGTGAATAATTTTGATTCAAAGATACACAAAAGTTGTAACAACCCAAACCAAACTCTTTTGACTATTTGTATTAATGTTGACTATATCCAAGAAGTAAAGGCAAACATTTGAAAATGTCCTAATTAGTACAATTAAAATGTTAACATAGGATTTGATATCACAATGCAATTTCTAAAAAACAAACCAAAAGTAACTACTAAATAATGCTGGTTTCTAATACACCTAATATGTTCTAAAATGTTAAGTATAAAAATCAAGAGTTAGTGATTATTACCATTAATCCATCCTGTTTTAAAGATTTTCTTAGAAGTATTTAGAACCTTTGAAAACACACTGAAAAACACAGGCATGGGATTATATAGAAAATATTTATTTTTAAAAGCTCAACACATATATTAAAAAATTCTTTTGCTAGCATTTTTTGACAATCAATAATTTTATGATGAAATCAGCAAATCTTTTTTAGCAGAATTTTAAAGCAGATAATTATAAATGGCTTTTCCCTTCAAAATTATTGCCTGAATTTCTTCAACTGAAAAGTAAGAGTAAAAATCTTGAGCTATCCTCATACTGTCGTTGTGAGGACTGAATGAGGCAGTATATGATACAGCACTCACTTACACACTGATTACAGTTCAGGCAATGCTTTTAATCTAAAAAAAAGCAGTCACTTTAAACATTATATGAATACAGTCAAAATGAAGGGAGATGGCTGGCTAATTTAAAAAAAATGTTTTTAAATGTTTATTTATTTTTGAGAGAGAGAGACAGAGACAGAGCATGAATGGGGAGCAGCAGAGAAAGAAGGAGACACAGAATCTAAAGCAGACTCCAGGCTCTGAGCTGTCAGCACAGAACCTGACACCGGGCTCAAACTCACAAGCAATGAAATCATGACCTGAGCTGAAGTTGGATGCTTAACTGACTGAGCCACCCAGGTACCCATAAAACAAATTATAATATAATCCCAGTTTTTATAATTTGGACTGCCTCTCCAACAAAAGCAACCATCCTTCCTCACCACCTTCTTCTAAGGCTTCCTATGGTGAATCTTCAAGAATGTTATATCACTCTTCACGTGTAAGTTCACATTTTATGATTAAATTATGCGCTCAACCTTCAAATGTTTTATTTTGCCAAGAGTAAAACATTCAGAGCTATTTCTCTGTAAAATGTGGCAAAACAGTATGTTTCTACATTTTTAAAGAGATTCTTAACCTCTGCATTCATAAGATAACCGAAACAATTTCCAATACATTACATTTGAGGGTTTTATCTGAGGTTTAAAGCTGGTGTGTTCATGATGAATGGATAAAGAAACTGTGGTTTATATACACAATGGAGTACTACATGGCAATGAGAAAGAATGAAATATGGCCCTTTGTAGCAACGTGGATGGAACTGGAGAGTGTAATGCTAAGTATAATAAGCCATACAGAGAAAGACAGATACCATATGGTTTCACTCTTATGTGGATCCTGAGAAACTTAACAGAAACCCATGGAGGAGGGGAAGGAAAAAAAAAAAAAAGAGGTTAGAGTGGGAGAGAGACAAAGCTTAAGAGACTCTTAAAAACTGAGAACAGGGGCGCCTGGGTGGCTCAGTCGGTTAGGCGGCCGACTTCGGCTCAGGTCACGATCTCGCGGTCCGTGAGTTCGAGCCCCGCGTCGGGCTCTGTGCTGACAGCTCAGAGCCTGGAGCCTGTTTCAGATTCTGTGTCTCCCTCTCTCTCTGCCCCTCCCCTGTTCATGCTCTGTCTCTCTCTGTCTCAAAAATAAATAAACGTTAAAAAAAAAAAAAAAAAAAAAAAAAAAAAAACAAAACTGAGAACAAACTGAGGGCTGATGGGGAGGTGGGAGGGAGGGAAGGATGGGTGATGGGTATTGAGGAGGGCACCTTTTGGGATGAGCACTGGGTGTTGTATGGAAACCAATTTGACAATAAATTTCATATATTGAAAAAAAAAAGCTGGTTTGTTCAGTTTAATCCCATCAAATGATAAAATGTTTTAAAACCCAAAGGCAATGATTTATAGCAAACATGGGTTGTGTCTTGAGGAAGTAATTTGGTTTTTCTGGAAACTGTTTTTTCACATATACAGAGACTGTTAAGTATGTGCAAAGCCTGAAGTAGTCCCTGTGGTGCAATAAGGCACTAGAAGGGAGAGGGGTTGAAGTAGGACATGCAGATTTCATGGTTTTGAAGGAATTAAGAAATCCCCTTTTAAAAATACAGGATACCTACTATGTGATCTGGAAAGGAATAACAGAAATTTTGGTACAAATCTGATTTGAAGCCTTAATTTCAAATATGAACACTCTGAAAACAGATTTTTGAATTGTGCCTCAATAATTCCTTTTATAGTTTTTTTAACTGCTTTCACTCATGTTCTTTCATTTGATCCTTTCAATTACCATATAAGATAATTGTAAAGAAAGTAGTTCAGAAAAATCTTCAAACTGAGGAATAAGGTGCTGCTGTAACCATCCAATGCAGTGTGGCAGGGAGTGCTCCAAAGAGTCGGGCCTTAGGGCTCCATCCCTCTATTAAATATCAGCAAAAAGATTCTTCTAGGTCTTATACTCTGTAGTTTCTTTGTCTCTCTCCTTCCCACTTCCCCCCCCCTTCTCTCTCTCTCTCTCTCTCTCTCTCTCTCACACACACACACACACACACACACACACACACAATTTCTCTGTCTCTATCTTTCTGCTTATCATTCTCACCAACAAACACACAGGTATGCACACAATCAGAATGACAAAGCAATCTTACCAACATGTATGTTGACCTCAGAGGTATGAACTATGTAAATTAAATCTAGTATTGTCACTCACGTTAGTTTGAGATTAGTTAACACAAGTTAAACTCCAAAGAAGTGTCATAAACTTTCTTTTCTAGGTGATGTGCATTTTTAACAATAGCCTGAGAAAGGGTC
Organism: Panthera onca; assembly: GCF_046562875.1. Classification (NCBI taxonomy): domain Eukaryota; kingdom Metazoa; phylum Chordata; class Mammalia; order Carnivora; family Felidae; genus Panthera; species Panthera onca. Next base: position 54,178,317 of record NC_138344.1, read on the forward strand.
TCCCAGGTTGAAACTGTTTTGGCAACTGTCTAAAACCAACTGGGTAGCTCTCTTGCCTTCTAATCAAACATGGTACACAAACAAAGCTATCAAGAGCTGGAAATAAATCTAAAGTATTTAGAGAAACTACTGAAAAACCCTGAAGAACTAAGTAAGGTGCAAGTAAACAAGAGAGGTAACATGAGTTCCTGTTCTTCAAATTACTAGCTGTGCTAGTTGGGCAAGTGAAGAAACTCTTTTAAACCATTTTATTAGGAACTAAACTTTTCACTCTAAGAGACAGAGAAATACAAAGGTAAAACAAAAGAAAGAAAATCCCTGGGAAGTTAAATCTTGGAATTGGAACTATCCATGTGAACTCATGATATATGTGCATTTTCCTTGGCTCTATCCACTGTAGCAATGACATCCAAGTTGTAATAAATTTACCAGCTCTTGATTTCTAATATTAGTCCCCACTAAAAAGAACCACAGCTCCTTTGTATAATCAATCATTGGTTCTAGATCTGGGGCAGGAAAAAAGTACAAGTGAACTTGGGACATCCTGTTGTACCAGAAAAGACTAATGAGGCCATGACACAGACAGGGCTTGAAGGCCTCCACTAGCAAAAGTTGAGACAATGTGGGCATCAAAAAAGATACAATCACAACATATTACGTATGATGAACTAAAAGGAAATCTAAAAATGTACAGTGACCTCAAAAAGGGGCAGGGGGAGAGTGAAAAAAAAGAAGGGGGGTGTGGAGAAGAGTTCTTTACATAAGAAAGCCAGCTAACAAATGTAAAAGAAATGTCATCATTTTGCAATCCTTGATGTAAGTACTGATTTAGGCAAGTCATCAATGAATACTAAAACCACTCAGTGAACAGCAGTTGGGAAATAGACAGTTTACAGTCTCGAAGCATCACCCCACAGGTTACTACTACTAGTGTCAAAGAAGAAAACAAACCTTTATAATGGGGAGACCTGGCAATCACCAATTTAATTAATTAAAGCTGTTACCAATAACGGAACTTACATTATATGCCTCTTGATTTGATGCAATAAGTATATAACTTTACCTATGAATAGGGTAATCATATAATTAGTAAGTTAAAGAGCTTCATTTCTGAGAATGAAAGGGAATGCTGTTAATAATCATATCAGAACAAGTATAAACTGGAATTGCCATGGACAACCCTAAATTTATCCTTATCACGACGTATCCTTGCAAAAATACTGAAGTGAATCTAATTATGATGGAGCATTCAGACAACTGCCCGGTCCTCCTCACGCCAGCCAAAGTCATAGCAAACAAAAACAGGAGAAGCTCTATGTTAAATCAGACTGAGGACGCCTAATAACTACATGGGATATGAAGGAAAAAAGAGCTACAAAAGATACTTTGGGTCGATTAGGGAAATGTGAATATGGACTATGTTCTGTATTACAGATTAGAGAACTTTTGTTAATTTGCTTAGAGTGATAATGGTATTGTGACTTTGCAATTATTCTTAAAAGATGTACAGTTAGGTATTTAAGGGTGAAGTGTTGCCAAGTCTGCAACTTACTTTCAAGCAGTTCAACCAAAAATGAATGATATATCTAAGTATAAACACACATATAATAGAGAATAAAACAAATGTGGCAAAATGTATGGGTATTCAGTGCAATTCTTCCAATAATCTGCAGGTTTGAAGTTTTTTTAAATGAAAGTTGGGAGACAGAGCAATCCATAGAAAATTTGTTTTTCTTACCTTGAAGTCTCTCATCAGTGAATATTTTGTTTGTTTGGTTCCAGGTGCTATCGATAAATATAATTTTTTTCAGTGTTGTGTCTTGGCCCTTGCTGTCATTTAAATCCTGTTCTTCAGTTTTCTTGCGCTTAACAGATGGCTTCTCAGGGTCATTTTTGTCTCTAACATTATTTTGAATCCTTTTTTGCAGATGAAAAGAAAGATCTTTTATTGAAATAGACTTAGGTCCAGGAAAAACCAATGCAACCTAAAGCAAAGAAACTTAAGTTAGCAGTGTGCTATTATGATCTTTGAAATGAATAAATTCTGACTTAAAACTTGACAAGAAACAAACATGTTGAATATGTTCCCATTATGTTCATAATATGGTTTCTTAGTTCGTATCAAATTAGATCTGTATGTACTATAGTTAGGAAAATGGAGAGGGAAGAAAGTAAAAGCAGGGACAGTAATATTGGCAGTAAGTAAAAACCTGAAGAAATAATGCAGAAAAACTATATAAAGTGGAAAGACGAGATTCAAAAAAGCCTTAACAATCTAAAATCATTTGATCTTTGAAGATACCAATGAAGTAAATAATTTGTATGTTTATTGCTATAAAAAAAAAACTCTAGGTCATTAAGAAAATATTAAATTATGTTCAAGTAAGCTTATAAAGGTAATGGAATTTAAAATTCATTTTTAGAGACACCTGGGTGGCTCAGTTAAGCATCCAACTTCCACTCAGGTCATAATCTCCCTGTTCTTGAGTTTGAGCCCTACATCAGGCTCTGTGCTGACAGCTCAGGGCCTGGGACCTGCTTCAGTTTCTGTGTCTCCCTCTTTCTCTGCCCCTCCCCCACTCACACTCTGACTCTGACTCTCTCTCTCTCTCAAAAAAAAAATAAACATTAAAAAAATTCATTTTTAGACTTAATGTGAAGAGTTGTAAAAAAATAAGCTGCCTACTTCATGGTCCTTTTCTTCATATTCTGGAATACAAGGATACGTGTAAATATTTACAAATTCAGGTGCTAATAGTTTTGCATGTACAGCAGTACTTTTGCCATCTGTTTCATTTGGATGTTTAATGATGTCAATCTTCAGTGGAAGCTAAAATTAAAAAAAAAGAGAAATCAACACAACAAACATAAAAATTCTAATTTTTATGTTAATAAAAATAATCTTTAAGGCCAAAAAAGTAAGTTCACACTAAACTTCTAGAATCTGCTCTTAAAGCAAAGTTTCAAGGTCATTTTCATTTACGTTACATAGGCAGGGAGCCCAATTCCTTGCATTTCAGTATCTGTGCCAAGAACATTTTTTATAATTTCTATAAACTCTAGGTTTGTTAATTTTATGACACAATAAAAGGAAATATAAGTTTGGGCAAAGGCTTCACATCTAAACTTCAAGTCAAATTTTATTCCCTACATGTCCTTCGAGATCAAAGGTATTACCCTTTGTTGTGAACATCATGATTCTCATCAGTGGCCTTTCACAGCAAAAATGAAATAATCGTCAATTGGAAAAAGTAACAGGTCCAAGAGGTGCACACTTTATATAAAAATTAACTCTCTTCAAAATAATTTTGTCTATTTTCCTTAAAGTTTCTTTGTTATGGATTATGTCCTGCCTCTTTGTAAAAATAATATTCTCTTGCATTTCTTCAGTGAGATTTTACTATCATTTCACTGACTTGTTTGATTTAGTTTTCTGTATAATGCATATACAGGTGCTACAGTCAGGAGTATGAAAATGAAAGCCAAGTCATATCCCCCCCATAACATATAAGAAACTCCAAGTTGGATTCTTCACTGATTATAAATGATTTATTTGTTATGATAAACACTCTTCCAGCTTCCGCTTTACCCAAAACAGGATTTTAGGTAGGATTCTAGGTATTTACCCTGGGGCAAGTTATTTTACCCTGGAGTACAAAACTATTTTTGTTTTTTAAAATAGCTTTAATAAAGGGATAAAATAGGTATAATAAATGCCACATATTTAAGGTATACAATATAATGAATTTTAACACCCTTGAGTTCATCACCACAATCAAGATCACAAATTTATCTGTCGCCCCCAAAAAGCCTTCTTGTGCCTCCCTCCTTCCCCTTTCCCCATCAACTACCACTCACAGTCCCTAGGCAATGATGATTGCTCTGCTATCACTATAGGTTTGCATTTTCTAAGGTTTTATATAAATGAAATCATATGGTATATGCTCTTTTCTTTTTCTGTTGGGGTTTCTTTTTTTTGGTTCTTGAATATGTATTTTTTACTGAAATAATCATTCATAAATTAATATACAAATATGGTATGTACTCTTTTCATCTGACTTCTTTCACTCAGAATAATTGTTCTGAGAGTCATCCATATTGTTGTACGTATCATTAATTCTAGAGCTGGTTTTTAAAGGAGCAGTTGCCGCACGCTACTAGATGGTCCCAACTGCACATACTTTACTTTTCTGGGTGACTGTGTGGAAAAGGAGGGTATATATCCCAGAAGGGCCATAAATACGTACCCCAAGTAATTTTCAATTTAGGGTTTCAAACGCCAAATCTCCTTCCCTCCCCACTTGGGCCTAGTGACCAATTAGGGCCAATTGCTTCAAATCACCAAACCAACTTCTAGTTATAGAAAATTTACCATTTAAGTAGGCAGTTCACAAATGATTTTACATCAGTCTACTTCTGGCTGAACTCTACGTCAGAATTTCCTCATGATGCTCAGTCTCAGTTGACACTACATTCCCTTTCCCCAGGGTCTCTCAGTCCCAGGTCAGCATTATCTTAGCCCAGGGCAGATAGAAAGAGGAAAGAAGAAAAAGAAAGCACATTGTGACAAAGTATTCTATTACTAGTAAAACTGACTTTCTTCTATGGCTGATGAGTAGAGCTGAAAATTCCAAAGGTGACATTTCTGATTAACTGGCTATGTCTGAAGGGTACCATTTACATCAAGGACATAGAGTGTTACTCATATATTTAAAAGTCATGTACCTAGCCTATCATGGACTAAATTCTACAAGTATAAGACAGTTATGCAAACTTTGTGCTCAAGAAGTATCCTGGGACCCAGTATAGGTCCCTGAAGTTTCTGATACTATGAAACAAAAGCACAGATCAAATTGTGGAAATAATACTGTTTGTACTCTAGTTCACACATTTTAAAGGAAGATACTTCTTAAATAATGACAGGGTACAGAGTAACACCAGCAGTGTTTACCATAGTTCAAGTAGAGATGTTCTGTTTTCAAATACGTAAAGAACATCTGTTCTCTAACACCTATAATTCCTATAAAATATTTACCAAATCTTTCTGCCCCAATTTATTAAAATGCCATTAGCAGGAACCCTAAGCCTTTTCCTGTGTGATTATCAACTTTCCCAAAAAAGAGTCTTTTAAATTCTAGGGTTCTAGGGGCGCCTGGGTGGCTCAGTCGGTTAAGTGGCTGACTTCAGCTCGGGTCATGATCTCGCGGTCCGTGAGTTCAAACCCCGCGTCGGGCACTGTGCTGACAGCTCAGAGCCTGGAGCCTGTTTCAGATTCTGTGTCTCCCTCTCTCTGGCCCTCCCCCGTTCATGCTCTGTCTCTCTCTGTCTCAAAAATAAATAAACGTTAAAAAATTTAAAATAAATAAATAAATAAATAAATAAAATTCTAGGGTTCTAGGGGCACCTGGGTGGTTCAGTCGGTTAAGCCTCCTACTTCAGCTCAGGTCATGATCTTGCGGTCTGTGAGTTCGAGCCCTGTGTCGGGTTCTGTGTTGACAGCTCAGAGCCTGGAGCCTGCTTTGGATTCTGTGTCTCCCTCTCTCTTTCTGCTCCAACCCCACTCACACTCTGTCTCTGAAAAATGAATGAACCTTAAAAAAAAAAATTAAATTCTAGGACTCTACTGAAGATGAAGATTTCTTTTACCTCATGATTTTTTTTGGGGGGGGGGGAGGGACTCCTTTTTTAAAAAATACCCAAGAGCATCTTTTACTTATGCATTTCTCATGACATTAAAAAAAATCATATTCTGCATGAAAAGAATCAGTATTTACGAATTTATTCCATAGACTAAACTTTAAAGCTTGGGAGGCACTTACTCATCATGTAGTCGTCTTTCCTTCCCAAGCAGGCTATCTAAAAGCAAATGCTGAATGATTTGTAAAAATAAAGTAAACATTAGAAATAAAAATTTACAGAGTTTTTATTACTATTAATATATGTTAACATACTGAGTTTTATATATGGCCATTAACATATAAACACTTTTAAAAACCCTGCATGATCCGGTAGGCTATTTAGAGTTGATCAAACCCTTGGCATAGTGTTTTGAGTCACTGATTTGGAAAATAATCCTCTATTCTTAAATTTCTATGAAAAGTCAGTATGTTAATGACTTTTATTATTCTGATCTTCAATCCTTTGGAACACAATACATCTTAAAACTTCTAAAAGGATACTCTCTTTATGTGGCTATGATATGAACAGAAGATAGAATAATTCTGTGTATACTTTAAAAGCTATACTTTGAAATGTAACATTCTTGCAAGATAATAGGAAACTTAAAAAAAATTATTTTCCTCAAGCTTTCAGTTTTTTTAAGGTAACTATGAAGCTGATTAGATTCCATGCCTATTTCTTCTTGACCAGTAAACTTTCCAATAGCCTGTAAGTAAGTGTGATTTTAGACCTCTCAGGAGACCATGAACTTGACAAGACAGCATACAAGCCAAAATGAAATCCAAGTAACAAAATATAAGTATTAAAGTATTCTACTTCAAATTTAAATGAATCTTAAAGTCACCATATTAAATATTTTTGAATATAGTTTCAACTTATTTTCTTACCAACAAATTCTAATGAGCCCATGTGTAGAGTTTAGTCTCTCTAAAGCCCTAATAGGCAGCAAATTTTACACATTATTTGATTTACTACCCAAGTTCATGTAAATGTTAGACAAGTTGACATATATGTCATAAACTCTTTGATTACAAAGATATCATGGTCTATACACCTTTCACCTACACAGGAGTATCTTGGTAAGCAAGAAAAAGTATAGCGTAAGCAATCAATTCAAATCAATTTTTTAAAATCTGACTTAAATAACTACAATTATAATATGGCCCAATGAATACGTAGCCTTTTCAAGTTTACTTAGTTTAGGTCACTGACATGAGCTCTATCTCCTAGTGTAGGATGGTGGTAATAAGCTTGTTCTACAAAAACCTAAACAAACATCAATCCTAGTTTCTTTAGGATATGTTTTTTTAAAAAGAAGTCCAAGGCCTTGAAGTAGTTTTTGAAGTTCCTTCAGGCAAGCTATATACTTGTCTCTTGTACTATTCATGTTTATGCCATATTTTTTCCTATGTTTTAGATGAATTATAATCATTAATGAAAAAGTAACTGATTTCATTCAAAACAATACTACTCAGACCCAAGTATTTTAGCAATGTGAATCTCTTATTCCAGAGACAAGAAAAAGAAATAGATTTACCACTCTGTAAGTTTAAATTTTCTATTAATAGTATTCATTCCCACAATGACGCTATTTATCAAGCTTATCAATTATTTTAGAGCAGGTATATATGCGATGTCTTTTTAAAATCTCTTTTCCTACTTTCAAATAATTAAATTTCTTACCAACCTTCACAAGTGGCATCTGCTCAATAGGTACATTTTCAACTGGGACATAACATGTATAGCAATAGAACATTCTTGAACCACCACATTTGAGACATTTTGATCTTCCACTTTGCTGAGCTTTTTGAAGAACTTCTTGAGATGCTAGGCATAAGTTTTGAAGAGGATCTTCTGCAGCTATGGAAGTAGTTTGTGACTGTTGTATTTCCACAAATTTTGAATTATTTTCTTCTTTGTCTTTGAGAAATATAGGTGGATTGACAGACATTTTTCATTCGAACCAAAGTTTAACATCTATTTCTAAAACATACATCATAGGTGTGCTGCAAAAAACAAAAAGTGGGGGCAAAATAAAGATAGGAAATATTTTATACTTGTCTCCACAAAGAAAATCACTCAATTTAATTTAAAACTGTGTGCTGCTGTATTTATTTAAAAATGTTAATAAGCTTTTTAAGCCACTAAATTAGCATGATTTAAAACACAAAATTAAAAAGCAATAATCTCAATATATTACCCTTCTGGGCCATTCCCTCCATAAAAATAAAAAGATGCTATCTTAGAAAAGTTATTTAAATATAAAACTTAGGTACCAACAATCCATTTTTTAGTGACTCTTGTTTTATTTAGGAATGTAATGGTTAATATTAGTATCAGCCAGGAATGTATTCAACCCTGTAGGCTCTGACTTTAAACTGATGTTACATGATATCAAATATCAACCTAAATCCTAATGAAAATACAAGGTTCCAGTGAAATCAGTAAAATTTAGTTGGTTATGCTCTAAGAGATATATTCCTCTTCAACTTAAATTAAAACACACACACAAACATAACTAAACATCCACTAAAATAGGATAGGCATCTACTACCAATTATAATTTGTAAACTATCCCAAAAGGTGAAATACATACCCAGAAAAATAAAGTGTGATCTTATAAACTTAAAAATTTTACAAAGTAACACTAATGTCCTTGCTTGAAGATTTCATACTGCTTTTTAAAAATATAAATCATTCAGATGCTTCACTTCTAGAGATAAAATAGTAAAATTACTTTCCCATTTAAATATTTCTTTCAAAGAATAATGGCTGTCCAAACTGTTACTCAAATATTCTGTAAGCAGTTATCTTTTTAGGGAGAAAAGAGACTGGGGACCTTTTGATTTGATATGCATTCCAAAGCTGTAAAATGAGTCTTTCATTATAAAGCCTTATGGCATTGTGGTGTTTAACTATGAGGCCCCAGGCACTTTGAGTACAAACACTAAGAGAAGAAATGCTGTGACTGCAGCAGGAAACTTTTCTGTGGTATCCCAAATAGAAAGTGAACAAAAAGTCCAGTGGAACATAATATTCAACATAATTTACCAACAAGAAGTTAGTAAAACTAATTTAATTACTCATCAGGAGTTTTTTTTTATAGATTGTAAATACCAGTAAGCTTGAGACCCAAAGAAAAAAGACGCTTGTCATTGAAGAAAAATACATTAAAATATACTGGGAAAATAAAATATACTGGCCAAATTTACTCAAAGTAAATTTACCAAGCTGCCTCCTTTTCTTGAGTCTCAGATCCATTTAAGATCATGTGAGAGAGTCTTAGACCTCTCACATGGATGCATACACAGAAACAATATTTTGCACACAATTTCATGTGGTTTACAGATCTCTAGAAGTCCATCTACAGACTCGGGTAAAGAAATCTTGACTAAAATTTTAAAAAAAATCATTCTAAGGACAGGAGCATCCTTAAAAGTCTGGGAAGAGATACTATTAGTCTCCAGAAATCGGAGCTACAAATCCCTTATTGGGCAACCAAAGGTCAACTGTCATAAGCCAAAAGAGGTCCCATTACTGCACTTAGGAAGCTAGTTAAGTTTCACCTAAATCTTGGTTTGGGTTTGCTCTGGTGTTGCTGGAGGTCCTTATGAAAAAACGTTTTTAGGCTGTAATAGTCTTGAATTACTTCATCATGGGACTCATTGTATAAAAGGAACTGGACTGGACTAATTCAACCTGACTCCACTTTCCTGGGTGTTCCAGTAACTATTTAGAAGGTTTGCATATGCCACCAAAGAACTCAAGCAATATGGGGCTGACGTACACAGTTACTGGGGATGTCAAGAAGGTCAATGTGGTTGCCTGACATTCAGTGGAAAACTACTTGTGAGTTTTTCTAGGGCCCTCTAAGTGCATTCTGCCTCAGAAATATTCCCCTATATTCCGCTTGGCCTTCCAAACAGCCAAATGGATATTAGTGAAGGCTTATATAAATGTCCTTCCTCTACAAAATCAAACAACATAAATACCTATGAGACAGTGAAAAGGAAATGTTCATGGCTCCCCCCTCCCGTTTCACCTATACGCTCACTTATGGCTGTGGTGGCCACACAAAAGACGCCAAAAGTGGTTAGTTATGGACAGTTCCCTCCAAAGGTCTCCGAAACCACATGACAAGGGCATCGGTCCTGACCTAGCCAATAGCCTGCCTCAAATGTGTACAAATAGTTTGTTGCAAATGTAACGATTCACAACCTTCAAAACATGCTTATGAACATCAAATTCTTTTGAGGTTTATTGATGAAAGTTTTGAGGGTTACTTAGAAAACATAAAAAGAATTTATTCCTAAAAAAGTAATAAATGCCTTGATGGTACACTCATCATTCTGCAAATTAGGGTGAAAACAAATTTTTTACTCCCCCTCTAACCTCTTTTCCCCCAAATCTAATCACTCACCAAGTTCCATCAATTCTACCTTGCATATAATCCTCTATTTTAGTCTCAAAGTCAGGACTCTAGATGTTCTATGGCAACCTCTTAACATCTCTTTAACTTTGCCCATTTATTACTGGTCTCACTTATTTAGCATGGAAAAATCTGCTTTTTGTAGTTAGTTGCCTTTTAGCAAAGCTGTCCCTCCTAGCAGTCAACTCTGCAAGAGCAGAATTCTTTACTGATCACACGTATCTATCTCTGTGTCTTGTGCAAAGGGAGGAATTCCACAATTCCTTATCACATCAAAACCATTCTGAAAAAGAAATCATGTGTATCAATCTCCCTACTGAAGAACCTAACAAACCATCTTTATGGGCCATCTGCAACCTGGCACAAGTGGCAGCATGGCAAATTTTATATATTATATATATACACATATATGTTTTTTGCAAAACGATACTGTTAAAAGTTCCTAGCTACCAGTCACTTCCCAATGGAATACTATATAAAACACCCCAACCATATATTGTAGATCAAGTCACTACTAGATAAAGCATTTTTCCTTAATTTTTTTTCCTTAAGTATTTTGAAGAACCTGGTCACATAATATACACAGGTCCAACATTCATTTTTGAAAAACCCAAGGCGCCACCCTCTTCATGCAGGACCAGTGGCCTCTCCCACATCATCCATCATGTGGTAGGCAGACTATCTTGCCTTAGTTTTTCATGGTACACTACGGTTTCGGGCAGAAGTAATACTTAAATGCTGTGGATTTAAGCAGCGATTTTATCATCCAACTCCATGAACTGGCATCTTAAAAGTATTAATATACTTCTTTACTTGTCCTATGTTCTCAAGAAGTAATGCAGACATAAGAAACAGACTCCTTGGCTTATTATGTAACCACTACTTATTATGTTAAATACACTGCACGGCACACTGTGCTTAGCTTCTCCTTCCCTGATTACCAATCCCTCGCAAACCACTCCAAACACTAAAAAATAAATACTTCCTTGGGGACTGCATGCCAGAACAGACTTTCCTTGGCGCGGAAACCACTGAAAAATAATTGTTGGGGGAAAACATTTTTTGTTTTGTTTTGAGGTAAAATTTGGAAGCCTTTTTCCCAAGGGGCCCACAGGATCCTAAAAAATGCAAGCGCTCGCACAGGGACCAGGGCCCCGCTCACAGGCGACACTCTGCACAACCTCCAATAAGGCCCGGCCAAGGAGCGTCCACTCCCTGCGGACGCACGGCTCAGGCCAGACCACTGGTCCGCAGAGGGACGAGGAGACCCGCACCAGGGATCGGAGTGGGACTCAGACCTGCACCGCCCGCGGATCCTCGCACAGCTCCACGCGTCTTCGGCTCCCCCAGAGCCCGAGGCGCGCGCCCGGCAGAGGCCGCGCGCGGGCGCGGCGGAGCGCTTTCCGGGAGACACCGGAGGGGGGAGGAGTCCGGCCGTTGCTAGGGCCGTTGCTAGAGCCTGGCGCCGCGCAGGTCCCGCGCCGAAAGTAACGGCTGGGGAGGGACGCGGGGCGGGGTTAGAGGGGGAAGTCCCGCCTTAGCCTCTCGGGTTGTGGGCGGTGTAGCCTCTCTGCTAGAGAGACAGGATCCCAGGGCAGTGAGGCCCGCTCGGTGAGGCTGAGCTTCACATCCTGCCGGCCGAGTTTCCTGCTTAAGTGGCACGCGGTTCTGGAAGTGTACTCTCAAGGTGTAGTTGCAGTGAGTTGTGAAAAATGCTGATCCCACGGGACACTTTTCCATTTTTCCAATTCCAAAAATATTTTAGTCCTGAGAGAACTTGGTTCTGTTACGTTTTTATGGCTATGTCAAGATGAGTACTTCGTGCGGTGCGTAGTAATGAAAGCTCTTAGAAACATTGTGTGTACCTTGATGGTTTGGTTCTCTTGAAAACTACACACCACTCTTTGTGTACTCTTCCATTTTGGAATTAAGCATAATATGTGGGTGGATTATTAAACCACGTTTCCTTACGCCACCCCAAAGAAAATGCCAACCAATTGTGAGATTGAGAAACACAATGGCCAGATATTAAGCATTGTATTTATTGAGTACTTTGAATTTAGCATGTGAGAGGTAAAGGACAGAACCTTGCGCTAGACGAGCTTAGGACATCAAGTTAAAACCTGGGTAGTACAGAAAACACAATGTGACTAATAAATTGTAGTAATTTTACAAGAGCTCAGAATGGAGTGGTCAACAAAGGCTCATTGGTTGGACTTGAGTAAGGCCTTGAAGAATGATTATGGCTTAAGAGCAGTGCTTTTCAAGGGGAATGTGTGGGACCCATTGGTGGAAGTCCCATTTATAAGCAAGGAAATGTAGTGAGTCACAGCTACGTGTTTTTAAAATTTTTATTAATTTTTTAAGTAAGTTCTAGGCCCAGTGTGGGACTTGAACTCATGACCCTGAGAGCTGTAGTTGCAGGCTCCCCTGACACAGCCAGCCAGGCACCCCAAAACTATACATTTAAAAAAATGAAATAGTATACTGTGGAAATGGCAGCACATGGCACTTGGTGAAGTATTATTTCATGGAGTTTTAAATTGCAGACAGTCCCTGGTATAACTTGGGATTTTTCGACCTTATAATGGTGTGAATTCAGTATGCATTCGGTAGAAACCAAACTTTGAGTTTTAACTTGATATTTTCCTGAGCTACCCATATGTCATATGAAATTCTCTTGTGGGCAGCCACATCAGCCAGGCCATCACAAGGGTTAACAATCAGTACACTTACAACCATTCTGTTTGTCACTTTCAGTACAGTATTCAATTATATGGGATATTCGATACTTCATTATGAAATAGGCTTTGTGTTAGATGATTTTGCCCAGCTCTAGGCTAATGTAAGCATTCTAAGCACATTTACGGTAGCTAGTCTATGATGTTTGGTAGGTTGGGTGTATTAAATACATTTTCAACTTAACCATGGGTTTATCGAAACTTAACCCCATCATAAGAAAGACCTCTGTGTGGGTGCGTGCATTTATAAAATGTATGTCTTCTTGTGCATTTCTCTTTAAAAAGTTTGAAAGCCACTGCTTTAGGAGGAAAGATGAACTTCCTGGGTGAAAAAAGTTAACAATAGCAAAGTCTCCAAGCCAAGAATAAATAATTCATGCCTTTTTCTTCTTTAACTGCTTTAGTTCAGGTGCTCAGGTTAAAAAAAGCAAATGATACTGTTTATTCATTGAAGTGATGTGAGTATTGGGTTACTTGTGCTCTGTAATACATTAGTCCAAAACATGACTTAAAACAACTTTTTTATTGTGTTCATGGATTGTGTGTTCAGCACGGCACAGAGAGTCAGCTTTTCTCTGATAACTCAGCTCGGAAGTCTATGAATGCTAGCAGAAATCCTGTGTGTAAGACTCTCCATGTGGCCTGAACTTCCTCACAGTATGGCAGCTGCATAATCAGACTTCTGAGGGCTCCACAGTCCAGCATTGCCATGAACAAGGCAGAAACTACATGTTCTTTTCTGACCCAGTATCAAAGAGTAACACAGTGTCACTTCTTACACATTATTTTGGTTATAAGTGTGTCTTAAAACCTGTCCAGATTATAGGAAAGGGGACATAGATAGATACCACTTCTCAAAAGATTGTCAAGGAAATTGTGGCCATTTTTTTTTAAACCACCATGATGAATTTACTACTGTCACAGAAAACCCCAACATTTCAGGGGTTTGATACAATAAATTTTTATTTCTCACAGGAAATTCAGATGTTACTAGTCAGATGAAACATTAGACTCAAGGATTCAGGTTGTTTCTTGTGTTCTTTTGTTTAATTTTTACTGGTTCTACTATCTCCTAAGACTTGAGTCCACAGCTCATCTGACAAGAAAGAAAGCATGTTGAATCATACCAAAAGTTTTAGAGGTCATCCCTAAAAACTGGCATATATCACTTTGCCCACATATCAAAGATCCCTCCCCTTCCCACTTTACTGCATGTGAGCTTGGGAACTGTAGAGAAACATACACATGTTGGTAAGCACTAACAGTTGACATATTCTAGGTTTTTCACCAAAGCCTGGTAGTTCCCAACCCCTGCATTCTATTCTCAGTTCTCTCAAAAGGAAAATTCTTTCAAGACTTTTTAATAATTCTTTCGTTATTTACTGCATATGTCATAATATATTACAGTGTTTTGATTTTTTCAATTTCAGACATTTTCCATTGACTTTCTTCTAAGGAAGTCAATGATAAAGCTCTTTTATAACACCACCCCCAGGTACAAGAACATTCCTTCTCTCTCTACCTGTACACGTTCTTATCCCCTCATCTCTCAATGTAGTAATATCTCAATTTTTGTTTAAATTCACATTTGTAAATATCATTCAACCCTGAGCCACATATGATCACGTTAACTTTTAATACAACCTTTTACTTTCTTTTGTTTAATAATAGCCAAATTGTTGTGTAGTTATTGGTAATCTGTTCTCAGACATTCTGCCAAAGTCGTAAAGCATTATAATCAAATATAGCAATTAAAATATTTCAATCTAGCAGATCATTTTTTCCTCCCATATACATTTTCCTTTCATTTTTTAAATTCATTTCTACTAAGGGTTTATTTTTTTCATCTTTTAAAAGACAAACTTTTGGTTTGTTGATTTCTCTGTTTTCATATTTTTATTTCATTGGTTTCTGCTCATACCTTTCATACCTTTTTCTATTTATTTAAAAAAATTTTTTAATGTTTATTTATTTTTGAGAGGGAGAGAGACAAAGTGTGAGGAGGGGAGGGGCAGAGAGAGACACAGAATGTGAAGCAGGCTCGAGGCTCTGAGCTGTCAGAACAGAGGTCGAAGCGGGGGCTCAAACCCACAGACCATGAGATTATGACCTGAGCCGAAGTTGGATGCTTAGCCAACTGAGCCACCCAGATGCCCCATCGACTGTGTTTTCTTTTGATTATAGGTCCCATTTTACTTCTTGTTTGTACATCTTCAATTGTTTTATTGTATATTAGACATTATGTGGGAAAAATTATAGAGGATGAAGTATAATTTAGCACAAGCCTTTTTATCTCCTTGACATTCAAAGTGAGATACTGATCTTTTGATTCCTCCTAGACTTGAGTTGAACTTTACTTTTGCTTTAATTGGATTGAAGTTCACCTGTGTCTAACCCAACTTCCAACTTCCTTCTTCATAGCCAACTCTTATATCTTGTCAATATTCAATTGGGAGAAGTTGGAACTGATTTTTTTTTTTTTTACATTTTTGCTTCACCTTTGAAGTCAACTCTGTCAGGGCCCCGAAGCCCAAGTAATGTTAAGAATGTGTTGGCCTCTTTAAGTCCTCTATCTTTCCATCCCCTCCTGGACTGCTGCTTTTTTGATAAAACTCAGAAGGGAGGCATAGGGTCTGGGAAGGGATTGTTTGTCTGAGTCATTTGTTTTTGTATTTAGGTGTCTTTCAGGCTCCAGTTTGTTCCTTCAGCTCATGCAGATGCTTAAGGTCCAGCTGATTTCTCTTCATCTCTGCAAAGTTCCTGCACCATGGCAGACCAACAGTTCCCTCAATGGATGGTTAAAGATCACTGCCGGGTAAGGAAACTGACACAGCTTTATGCTCACTTATAAAGGGGATTTTTTTTTTTTAAATTTCTGGTCATCCAGGCTTCCAGGTAGAAAGGCTTCATGGGCTTGCAATTGCACAGGCCCTCATGATTAGATGGACCCTACACTTGCTTTAATGGTCTGATATTACCATCTTAAAATTCTTAATAATTTTTGAACAAGGGGCTCTGCATTTTCCAAATTATGTAGCCCATACTGCTTACTAGCACCCACTACTCTTCACTAACCTCATAGAAAAGTGAGATTTTTATTTTGTCTGGGTTTCCCTTGTTGTTACCAGGGAAGCATAGGTGTTTTGCATCCTTCTACATTCTACTTAGAGCAGAAGTCCATTTAATTTATGCCTGCCTTTTTTAACACTAACCTTAGAGAACTTTGGAATTTTATATTGAAATTAGCTGGAACTTGTGTGAGTTTTACTTCCTTAACTTATTTTTCTAATTTTCTTTAATTGGAATGTATTATTTTCCAATACAAGTAGGTAAAGAAGTTATGTATGTATGTGTGTATACATACACACACACACACACACATATGCACGCACAATGGAATATTATGCAGCCATAAAAAGGATGAGATATTGCCATTTACAACAATGCAGATGGACCTAAAGTGTAATAAAGTGAAATAAATTAGAGAAAGACAAATACGATATAATTTCAGTTATATGTAGAATCTAAAAAGCAAAACAAATGATTAAACAAAAGCAGAAAGAGAACTTTAAATACAGAGAAAAAACTGATGGTTGCTGGAGTTAAAGGGATGTGCAAAATGGGTGAAGAAGAATGGGAGATACAGGCTTCCAGTTGTAGAATGAATAAGCTGCAGGAATAAAAGGTACAACATAGAGAATATAGTCAATGATGTTATAATAGTGTTGTATGGTGACAAATGGTAGCTGTACTTCAGGTGAGCACAGCGTAGAGTTGTTGAATCACCATGTTGTACACCTGAAACTAATGTAATGCATGTCAACTCTTCTCAAGAAAAAGAAATGAAGAAATGAAGGAAGAAAGAAAAGAAAAGAGGAAAGAAAAGAAAAGGGGCGCCTGGGCCACTCAGTCGGTTAAGCGTCTGACTCTACTTCAGCTCAGGTCATGATCTCACAGTTTGTGAGTTCAAACCCCACATGAGTCTCTGTGCTAACAGTGTGGAGCCTGCTTGGGATTCTGCCTCTCTCTCTCTCTGCCCCTCCCCTGCTTGCTCTCTATGTCTCTCTCAAAATAAATTAAAAAAAAAAAGAATTTTTAAAACAGAAATATGGGGATTTTTTTAGTGCTTTGTACTAGAAGTGGTTTGATAGCCATTATAAGAAAAAGGCAACATTTAAGTTGTTCTAATTAGCTTCTTTATATTTCATACATTTCAAAATATACTGATAGCTTTCTTCTAGATGACTACTACATTCACTCTCTCTGAAGATATTGTATCCCTAACATTTTTTTTTTTGTCTCTAAGCATTCTGTGCGTACTATCTCTCTTATTTCTTACCCTTCTCAATCTAGAGTCCCATGTTTTCCATTAAATTTTTGTGACAGCTCAATGCAGCTTTGCTTCTGAACGCTTCTTTTTGTAACGATTGTCACATATACCTTTTATTTTGTTATTATCTGTTATGTATTTGTTTATATTCACCATATTTCAAACAGTATTAGAGAATGAAATATTCTCTTAAACCTCAAAAGTGTAGCTATTTTTACAAAACTATGGTGATTTTGTAATCTTTATCATTTTATATATGTGAAATATGTTATGGTAAATTAAAATGTGCTGCAATCTTTTCAGACATGCCATCATCAGACCATTAGGATATTGTATTAGGATATTCTGAATTCCTCTTATTTTTGCCTTCTTCTAATGGGTTTTTCATTCTCTAGAAATGGTCATATTATTGTTCTGAATAAATACCCATTTTTCTGATATCTATTTACTCATTTATTCATTAATTTATACACATTGCAAGTACTTATTGTGTACTAATCCTGAGTGAATCATCGTATGAAATTTTGACAATTCAGCAGTGACTTATACCATAGTTTCTATCCTCATATAGATACAAATCTACTATGTGTTACTGAAGAGAATCTTTTGGGGAACAAGGAGGACTTCCTAGAACAAGTGACTTTTAATTTGATATTTAAAATAAGATCAAGAAGGGATTGGACAGAGAAGGTTTGGAACAGGGAGCCTTCCAAGCAGAAGTAAGAATGTGTACAGTCTCTAAGGCAAAGAAGAACAAGATGTGGTCCTGATTAAAATTAATTTGTCTAATGAAAGAATATGTTTTCAACTTATGAGGAAACTACTAATAAAATCGGACTATTACTTATTACATGGAAATATCCAAACATTTAAGTTACTTTCACCATGTCACTAGTGTGGCCTTTTATTAAATACTTCATCAGCAAGAGAGGCAAGTTAATATATTTTTGGCTTTGGATTTATTGTAGACACCATCCAACATAGCCCAAAATATCTTGGAACTCTTGTAGGAATTTGAAATTAGGACATTCAACAGGATTAATGTGGAGTTTTTTCCCTAGAAGCAATATATAAGAAGGAAGCCTTTTACAGAATTTGGTTTGGAGGCTCAGAATTTAAACATTGATCTCTGTTCCTTTTCAAAGTGCAGGGACTTTACAAAGTGAATATTTTACAATGCCTTATGGCTCTGAAAATTATAACTTAAGTCCAGGAGCATCATTTATTTAAGCAAATTATGTGTAAACATCATAAACAGTGTTAATTTATGTTGAGTTTGTTAGTTAGCAATATTTACATTAATTAGCAATGTTGATTTTCCTTCATTAGAAAATGCATAAACCTCCAATGAACATTGAAGAATTCTTAAAGTTTCAAAATTGGGTAAGTAGTACATCTATTTCATGTGCCATTACATCTTTTAAAACATCAGTTGTGAAGATATGGAAGGCTTAAGAAAAGACTGAGAATAGAAATTCAAAAAAACTACATTTCAATGTGGGAAATACTTATAAATATTTATCTCCTTTCAGTAGGCTCTATCTTGTAGCCTTGTCAATATTCTATTCTCTTTTTGACTTTGAGAAAATTTTAGATCTGTATCCCATCAGAAGGATGATACAAACGTTTCTATATAATTTTGCTAATATGTTTGTTTTGAACATTTACACCTTAAAGAATATCTGATAATTATTCGTACTTCCCTCATTTATCCATGTACCACAGTTTAGACTCACAGGTAATTTGCAGGGGTGGTGTATCAGTTTCTTTGATTGTTGAATCAGGGTGAAATATTCAAAACTGTGTTTTCATGTTGAAAGCTCCTGTTTCCATTGTTAACATTTAAGTACTGACTTCTGGAGTTATTGGGCTTGCTACAAGTTTTCCCTTGGGTCTGTTTACTCGTGAGTCTGAAAATCAGGTTTGTTTTGCATTGGAGAGTGTCAAGGACTAGGATAAAGATGTTAGTGTGGAAAACAGAGAGAAAGGAGACTTTTTAAAATGAGGTGTGTACATACTTTGAGTAATTTGGACTGAATAATTTGTACCTATTTATAAACAGAATTTGCTATACTAAATTTGCAACTAAACTGTTGAGAATAGAATTGCAAAAATACCTATATTTTTAACATCTATTTTCAATTCTTTGTTTAAATAAGTTTTTTTTAAATGTTTTAGAAAATCACTGAATTCCCTTTAGGAGCAAATAGAATATGAAGATATTCCTAGTTTCCAAGAGTTTATTTCAGTCACTGTAGCAGAGCCAAATATTTTAAACTATTATTAGACAAACTTTTTGCAACTACAGTAAAACCTTGGTTTGCAAGCATAATTCACTCTGAAAACATGCTTATAATCCAAAGCACTTGTATATCAGAGCAAATTTTGCCATAAGAAATAATGGAAACTCAGATGATTCTTTCCACAACCTGAAATACTCATATAAAAATGATTACAATACTGTAATATAATACAAGATAATAAAAAATACAAAGTATAAAGAAAAATAAGCAAATTAACCTGCACTTACCTTAGAAAACCTTTGTGGCTAGTGTAAGGGAGACAAGAGAGGAGGGTTATTGTGTCGGACAGCCTTCACTATCACTAACGGAATCACTGCTATCTATTGTCTCAATGGCATCTTTTTCTTTTTGTGCAACTTTAACAAGGAACCTATCCAACGACACTTGATTTTGTCTCCTTTTGAGGATTTTGCAGAAATGTGACATTGCATTGTCATTAAACAGATTCATCACTTGCACTGCTACAACCTTATTTGGCTGGTGCTTTTCTACAAAATTTTGCACTGTTTCCCACATTTACACATCTCCCTAATCTCAATTGAAGTGAGGGATTCCTCCACCTGTTTCTCCTCTTCCTCTGCAGCCGAGATGCAGATGTAGACTTCTAAAATTGTGCAACTTCAGCTACTCATGTACCTTGTTCATACTTCTCCATGATTTCCTTAATTTATACTGGAATCACCTCCTTCTTACCACCTTTCTTTTCAACCTTTTTCTGTACAAGGGCCATTGTATACACTTGCACGGGTGTTGACTATAGTACAGTATTGAATTCTTCTCATATACTGAATTCAATGTAAGAGGCAATAAGGCAGAGGAAAGGATCTATATCTGCAGGCAGCCTGACCTAGAAAGAAGCAAAGCATTCCTAAGCTTACTTTTGTATGGAAAAGCAAAGGACTGTCCAAAGGTGCTTTGAAGTGACAAAAATATACTAGTGCCAGTTGTGGGCACCTTCCAACATTCTGAAAAAATCACTGATTTCTGCCAGATACCACAACCTGAGACTGAGCAATCCAAGCATGGGAGACAATCACCCACAATTCCACAGTGAGAGAGAGAGAGAGAGAGAAAGAAAGAGAGAGAGAGAGATGGAAGAACCATAGGCTCAGTTGTGATCATGTGACGTTTGGGGTCATGTACTACTCATATTGCAAGACATCGCTCATTTATCAAGTTAAAATTTATTAGAAATGTTTGCTCATCTTGTGGAACACTCACAGAACAAGTTACTCACAAGCCAAGGTTTTACTGTATTTCGATTTAAATAATGATGGAAACGTGCTATAGCCTAATCACAATGTTTGGGGTCTTTTTAATGCCAAGGGAGAAAGGATTATAGTTAAACCAAAATCAGCAAATAATTATGGAGATATTTGGACTATACCATCATATATGCTTAAAGATCTATGATTTCAGATGAAAATTTCTAATTACTTGAGTTGGAAAATGCATAATCACTCTGCTTAAATTAAGAATAATGCTAATCAGGGGTGCCTGGGTGGCTCAGTCGGTTAAGCGTCCGACTTCGGGTCAGGTCATGATCTCACAGTTTGTGAGTTCAAGCCCCGCATTGGACTCTGTGCTGACAGTTCAGAGCCTGGAGCCTGCTTTGGATTTTGTGTCTCCTTCTATCTCTGGCCTTCCCCCACTTGTGTTCTGTCTCTCTCTATCTCTCAAAAATAAATAAATGTAAAAAAAAAAAAAAAGAATACTAATCAAATCAAGATGACAGGTTTATGCCAGCCCTTTACCAAAGATAGAATAAAATAAAAATCAGAGCAAATGTTTTATTAATGGCATGTAAGAAGCACTGTCCTTGTATCCAAAGGCCAGCGTTTATATTGATAGCTTTCAATTTTTATCATATGGCATTTGATAAAGTAACGTATATCTATTTGTACTGTTTTATCACTTATGGATTTATCTGTAAAGTTGTTCTTGTTGTCTCGATTTCCCAACCAAATACTTGTAATCTGTAGTTATTTTTTTTCAAGACATGACTATGTCTATGCATTGCCATACTATTGAATATTTGAAAGCATCCAGGAATAAAATGACTGGATATTTAATTTCTTATTTGCTGGACAAAACTTTTGTCTTATAGGCAATCATAAGAAAGTAATAACTTCCTCAAATTCATTTAAGAAATATTTTTGAGTGCCTATTACAATTAGAATATACTAGTGAATAAAAAGAGGCAAAGATCCCTGCCTTCATGGAACTGCTTTTTTTTTTTTTAGAATTGAAGCATATGATAAACAAGCAAATGAATAAAACAAAACAGAAATTAAAATATATTCTAAACTGCTTATGGCCTCCTGGAAAGCCTATCTATTAATTTCCCTCTAAAATATAAAAGCAAAGGTGTGTATCTGCATAGTGGTGTAGTGGTTAAGGACAGAGACTCTGGTGTCAGATTGCCTGTGTTCAGATCCCAGCTCCACTCCTAGCTAGCAGCAGACCAGTACCTGGAACCTACATGTTAGCTGTTAGTTTCTCATGTCTTATCACTTATCTTTCATCGCATCATCTAAAGATGTCTCATTTTGGCCGATTCCTACCATTTTTATTTTTCTTTTGTAATTTTAATATTTTGTACCTTCTACTCCTGTCTTTCCCCTCTTCCTATTTCTTGTTCTAGTTCTGTGTACTTTTTTTACCTTCGGTCATTTCTCATTTATCTATTTGATCAATTCCCACATTCTCTTCCTGCTTCTTTCCCCTTTACTCCATCACCATTCTGTTTCTATTTTTATTTTTATAAAAATATTTTTGTATTCTGTTTTTATAACAGCCTCTTGTTCCACTAGTGTTGCATTACTATCAATTCTTTGACTTATCCTGTTCATTCATTCATTAATGATTTTTATCCACTACCTACCAGATGCCAGGTATCGTTCTGGACCCTGGAAATACAACAATGAACAAAAAACAAAATACTCCTTGCCATCATGGAATTTACATCCCCCTCCTTCTGCACTGTTTCCCTTTAGTGTTACACTTTTTTAGTCCTTTTCAGTTCTTTAGGTACTCAAGAGTTGGTTTGAATTCTTTCCTTATTTACACATCACATTTGATCTTCACTGATGTTTATTTCTTACTCTGCGTCCTGTTTTTCTGCTTTCATGTGACTTTTATTTAGGAGTACTTTATGTCTGTATCAATTTTCATTAACAAGTCTGCTACACTTATAATCCATACCTAGAGGGTACTCAGATCCCTACTATGATTTTTCTCAGAAGATCAAAGGTACTTTATGATGGAATAATTATTTCAATCCCATTGTCTTTCTTTAGGGAACAACCTATTTATTTATCTGTTTGTCTGTTTATTCATCCATCCATCCATTCATTCTTTTTTTAAAGCTTAAGGAAAGAAGAGTTAAAAGTCAATTCTTCTAACCCTGGTCATTCTTCATATTTTTTACTCATTTTTGGAAACCTCAGCACTTTTTTTTAGGGCTTAGGACATGGGTGAAGAACTAATCATATGTTCAGTAAACAAAATCTCTTTTCAAACTTCAAGAGAGCCCTTCTGTCTAGCTACTAGGCTCCATCTCTAGTTGTGTACCAGTATGTTATATTCTGTGCCTCTGCCACTGCCAAAGTTTAATTGCAGTAACTAAACATATCAAGCACATAGCCGATTCTTGCTTCACTGACCTGTTAAATAAGATAAATGTCTTCCTGAAGTTATCACTGAAGACTATAGTGCTATAATGGAGAATTTAACTCTTTAGGGAACAGAAATTTCCAGTCCAATTCTTTTGTCTCTTTGGAATTGGAATACATTTGTTTTTAAATTAATATAATCACCGTGGACTCCGGATGCTTAAACCCTAGTAGTGTTGATTTTCTCTCTGCCAGTAACGACATCATTTTTGCCTGGCTGCTCTTCTGCCTGTTGGCTGCTAGTTGACTCCAGTTTACCTTCCCTAGGACTGGCCACAAAATTTACTTTCAGATGATACTCTATTCAAGGAGCAGGTGGTTGAAGGAAAAATAGAAAGGAATAATAAATGAAAGTATGAAGGAAATAATGATAGGAATATGAAAGGAATAATAAATGAAAGTATGAAAAATGAAATGAAAGAGGGGGAAAGGCAAGTATGATCTGCCACAAGATCACCATCTGGTATCCATTTAATCATGCAGCCACGAAGAAGCCAGTGAAAAATCAGGGCTTAGTTATGCATCACCTTACTCATGTTAATGTCTTTGGGACATCAGTCAATCCCCTGATTACCTTGGGAAAGTACAGAAGACAGAATCTTATATCAGGCTTATAGGATTACAGAATACTTTATTCACCTCATAATATACTTCAATATCTTGGGAACAAGGATTGTGATATCTCAAGTCTGGCATAAGGATACATTTTTCATTAAGGTTTGTGTATATTGTAAAATCTGGCAAATGCATTTCCATTTTAGTCTCTCCTCTCTCCCAAATCTCCCCTAACAATAGCAACACATGACCCCTAGGGACTGCGTTTTCAAATGTGGCTGTCATTCTGACTTGACAATGTTTGTTTCCAAGAATTGCATCCTGTGATTATATCTTATTCTTCCAAAGTCTTTGTACTTTTTGATACATAAGACCCAAATTTTAATGCAGGAAACTTCTCCAGGTGGTTGTGTCTTGTTTAAGATACAATATGTAGGAGTTGAGAGATGGCACTTAGGTATCTAAGTGTATTCTTTTTTCTAAAATGGTAGAGGGACATAGATACCTGTAGGAAAGTTTTCTAGAGTTAGAAGCTAGATATTATTCAAGTACCTGCTATTATTAGAGAGCATAATTTATAAATAAGACATGTATGATGGGTTCAGAAAGTCTTTAAAGGAAGAAAAAGGCAAGTGGATTAGACCAAGCTATTTAAAATTTTAAATAATTCCTGATCTGCAGACTTCATATTTATTCCCATTTAGCTAAAGTCCCAGAATATCTCACCCAAATTCCATTCAAGAGTTTATTCTCTGCAGATTTTCTACCATTGCAAAAAACATTCTTTTACTCATACACCTTTCTTAATGTAGGCCAACTTTTTTTGTTTTGCTATTAGTTGATTATAATTAAAAGATAATCTTGTATTTAGATTTGCAAATATTATTATGAAACTCCTTCCTTTCCCTTCATTTCCCTTTCTCTTCTTCCCTTACTGTCTTTCCTTTCCTGAGCAATTTAGTCCTGAAGCCACTTTGGGACCCAAACAAGGCAGATGTCCATATTGGCACTGGGGAGGAGGATGTACTGTGATGGCCCTGGGAAAGCTATCTGAATTCAACCATGGTGAGGAGGGTATACATGTGATGCCTAAGGTCCAAGGGAGTGAGATGATATCCACCTGTGGCTGGGGATGAGGAGTTTTTCCAGGGATGTATGGAAGTAGGCTGTGGCTTGGTATGAGAAGTCAGAGCTCAGGTAGGGGTAAGGAAGGTATCCCTGAAGAATTGGCAGCCTGGCATTGGACGTCAGAGTCTAAGCAGGATGAAAAGGGCATCTACATAGAAAAGAAGCTCCCAGTGAGAGGAGAGATTGGTTACCTGAAAAGATCGATCAAATAAGTACATATACCAAGGTTAATGGCAACTAGATTTTTCACTGTTGGAGGTGGTAATTGTACTATGGAAAGAAAGAAAACTAGAATGTTTGGAATTGGAATTCCATGTTTCACTGTGAACTCATGGTTTTAAATACAGTAGAACCTTGGTTTGTGAGCATAATTCATTCCAGAAACATGCTTGTAATCCAAAGCACTTGTATATCAAAGCAAATTTCCCCATAAGAAATAATGGAAACTCAGATGATTCATTCCACAACACAAAAATATTTATATAAAAGTGATTACAATACTGTAATATAATACAAAATAATAAAGAAAATACAAATGTAAAGAAAAATAAATGAATTAACCTGCACTTAACTTTGAAAACCTTCCTGGCTGGTGTGAGGGAGAGAGAGGAGGGTTATTGTGTAGGACAACTTTCTCTATTACTGATGGAATCACTGCTACCTACTGACTCAATGGAATCTTTTTCTGCATGGGGGCCATTGTGTATGCTCGCACAAATGTTGACTGCAGTACAATATTAATAAACTCTTATTATATACTATATGTAACTGGTAATAAGGCAGCAGAGGAAAGGGTCTATATTCTATATGTGCAGGCAGCCTGACCTAGAAAGAAGCAAAGAATTCCTAAGCTTACTCTTGTATGGAAAAGCAAAGGACTGTCCATAGGTGCTTTGAAGTGACAAAAAATACATGAGTGCCAGTTGTGGGCACCTTCCAACATTCTGAAAAATCAATGATTTCTGCCAAACACCGCAGCTTGGGACTGAGCATCAAAGCTCAGGAGACGATCACCTACAATCAGTGAGACAGAGAGAGAGAGAGAAGAACCATTGGCTCACTTGTGACCATGTGACTTTCAGGGTCATGTACTACTCGTATTGTAAGGCATCACTTGTTTATCAAGTTAAAATTTATTAGAAATTTTTGCTCATCTTGTGGAACACTCACAAAACGAGCTACTCGTAATCTAAGGTTTTATGGTACAAAGAGATCAAAAAAAGACTGGGGAATTTGTAGACTGAAGGAGACTAAAGACTTATGAAGCCTAAATGTAATACATGACACTGAACTAGATCCTTTTGCTATAAACAGCATTATTGGTTCAGTTGATAAGACTTGCACAGAGTCTGAGAATTAGGTAGGAATAATGTATGACTGCCAATTTCCTGAACTGATGGTTATATTTTGATTATCTAGGAGAATGTTTTTGTTTTTAGTAAATACACACTAATGTATTCGAGGAAGATGGGGCATCAGTCAAGTAAGCAACTTATTTTCAAATGATTCAGGAAATAAATTTTTTTGGTAAAACATTTGAAACTTCTAATCTTTTTGATTGTTTCATAGTTTCAAAAAATGCATTTAATAAAAAATTATGCTGTGTTGTGCAATATTTTTAACACCTGAAACTAACATAACATTGTATGTTAATCATATTTCAGTAATATAAAAAAAGATAATGCAATGGAATTGTCTCAATTTTAGCTCATTGATTTTGAATTCTATTATTTAAATTCATCAAAAATGATTTAGGTTGTATTCATTCACATTTTTTGCAGGATTATTGGCCAAGGGAAATCCATTTTGGAGACAGTGATAAATGGTTACACACTGTAAAGAAAATAAAAGAAGATAGTTCATTTACGTCAATTTATACACATCTGTGGAGAACTGTCCCTCGAATACATGATGCACTCATTACCATGGAGTCAAGATTAAGGGAATGTTCAATTCTTTTGAAAAACCATGCCTCTAAAATATTTGAGTGGAACAGCATAATTTATGAGACAAGTAAACTTTATTTCTTTATAATGGTAAAGTAATGGTCACTTTTGTGTGTCTGCATGTCTGTCTCTGTGTGTGCATTCTCATAAAGAATGAAATCCTAAGGTGTAAAATATCTAAAAACATAAAATTTATTTTATTTTAAAACTTCTTCATTTCAACATAGTTCAGTCAAGATTTTTAGTTGAACATGAACATGTGGATTTAATGGAAGTGTTGTTAGAACAAAGCCTAAAATAGTTGTGAACTTTGTTAAGCTAGAGTGGAGGTAGCAGAATAACAAGAAAACAGGGTTGCATCAACTCTGTGTTGGTACCAGAGACAAGCAAGGCAGCAAGGGTCAAAACATAAGAACAAAAACACCTAAAACCCAAAGTAAGGTGAGCTACATGAGCTGGGTTAGCTTGTAGGAAGTGTTCAGCATTCAGTAGTGAAAAACTACAGACTGAATGAAGAGCATATCTGCTAGTAATGATTGTTTTTACCTTTTTTCAGTATTTATATAATACTTTTTTATCTAGTTGTATTTCTTAATGCTTAGAGAGTAGCTTTAGGTACTAATGGTGATTCTTGTATTATTCTTTATTTAGTGGGCAAACTTTTCATAATACAATCCTTAAAAATGATAATATTGGTTTACTTACAAAGTCTTTTCTGTGTGTTAAATATATTTAATTAGTTATATTAGATATTTGACCTCCTTTTTTACATCTTGATTTGTCAAATTCTGACAATGTGTTTAATATACTATTAAATTCACTACTGTTTTAGTTTAAATTTTCTTACTGAGGGGCGCCTGGGTGGCGCAGTCGGTTAAGTGTCCGACTTCAGCCAGGTCACGATCTCGCGGTCCGTGAGTTCGAGCCCCGCGTCAGGCTCTGGGCTGATGGCTCGGAGCCTGGAGCCTGTTGCCGATTCTGTGTCTCCCTCTCTCTCTGCCCCTCCCCCGTTCATGCTCTGTCTCTCTCTGTCCCCCCCCAAAAAAAAAAAAAAAAAAAAAAGTTGAAAAAAAAATAAATTTTCTTACTGAATTTTTCATCATTTTTAGTGTTAAAAGTGTTTTTAATTATATAAGCTATATATATAGCTTGTATGTGTGTCTGTAATAGAGGGAGGTATAGAGAGAGAGTGAGCACAGGTGTACATTTTCAAAAAATATTTTATATTTTATGTATATTTTATATATACTCATTGTCCTCAATATGTAAATGTCTGAGCTTCAACTCAGGTCTAGGTTACCTGACTTCAAAGTAGTCCCCCATAATCTTTCACTGGGCCTTGCTCCAAAGTACTGTACTTTATTGAATTTAAGGTGACCATGAAATAACCAAATGTAAGTAGCTAAGCTATTTGAAAAACATGGGCTTATTCAGTGGGAAAGAACTGAGATAAAACTTTAGATTTAGGAGGAAGTACCAAAGACAAATTAGTTAGAACATGACATTTCTAAAAAAAGGAAACCTAATACAGTATTTGTACATTCAACTAAGGGTATGTGTGTCTAGCATTATGCTTATCAAAATAGCTAGTTGATCTCATTAACTAGTTTAATATGTAATTTCTTTAAAGTATTTAAATTTTATCTAATCATTCTTTTAAAGGTTCTAAAAGAAAATTGGAAAGATACAAGGCATTTCTAAGGAAGCACCATAAGAGAAAGAAGATAATGGTATGGATTTGTTTTCATCTTCCTTGAAAAATTATATTTTCACAGAAAATGTAATTACTGTAATTTCCTAGATAAGCACAGATAGCATTTTTAACATTTCCCTTTAGTCTTTTATTGCCTGTGTATCTGTTTATGGGTTTTTAAAATAGGTGGACTCATATTCTTCTTTACACTCAGTATTAGAGTGTTGGCATTTTTCACATTACTATGTTACTTGAAGACTTAATGTATACAATACAACCTCCAGCTATTTAATAATTTATAATAACCTACTTCACTATTATAATAGTGCAGATTCCATGTCAGTCCTCTTCCTTTAGAAAATATTAGCAATTATTTTTTATTACCTTTAGAATTGCTTTGTCAATTTTTGTTAAATCTCTTTGAGTGTCTGATTAGAATTATAATAGACTTCAAATGAACTTTTAGAAACCTAGTCCTTTTCAAAAATACATTCTAAAATTATATAATGTTACAGTCATGAAGACTTTAAGTGCCACCACTAGCCTACCCACCTCATTAAATTTTGTTTTTTAAATTTCAAAATTACTTTGTTTATTCCTGATTATGATTAAGGTAGTCATTTTAGAGAATCAGAAGAAATAGATAAGCAATAGAAAGGATAAGCGCTGTAATTCTATCATTTATCAGCAAATCACATGTATCTCACTATCTAGTTGTCACTTTCACCTTTCTTTTATTTTAAAAATAATTCAGAAAATTTGGATTAAATTATACATTTCTTGTGGCGCCTGGATGGCTCAGTTGGTTGAGCAACTGACTTCGGCTCAGGTCATGATCTCATGGTTTGTGAGTTCGAGCCCCGCGTCAGGCTCTGTGCCGACATCTCAGAGCCTGGAGCCTGCTTCTGATTCTGTGTCTCCCTCTCTCTCTGCCCCTCCCCCACTCATGTTCCGTCTCTCTCCGTCTCAGAAATAAATACACATAAAATTTTTTTTAATTATATATTTCTAATTCATTAAATGTATTATGAAATTTTCATCAATAAATATTTTTCTTCACCATATTAAGCATAAACTAATGTAATAGCTCTTTGGTTAGACACTTAAGTTAGTTTTCATTATTCAGTATTATTTACAAAGCTGCTCTGAACTTATTTGGAGCTAAAGATTGTGCTCATCTAGGATTATTTTCTTAAGATAAATTTCCAGAAGTGGAACCGCATGGGAAAAGAAATGTGAAAACCTAAGTGTTTTGATATGTATTGCCAAATTTTTCTCTACAAAAGTAGTACAATAGAGTTTGTGATTGATCCCTTACCCATTTCCTTGTCCACATTTAATACTATATCTTTGAATGTTTGCACAGTTGATTGGCATAAATGTTATCAATTGCATATGTTTTACTAATGAAGTTGATACTTCAGGTTTTTCTTAGCCTTTGTGTTTCTATTACTCTGAGTTGCCTATTTATGAACTTTGGCCATTTGGGGGGCTGTTCTTTTTTCATTTTTACAGCTGTTTGTGCTTTAAAAATGTTAACCCTTTCAGTAATATGTGTTATACATATTTATACCACTTTCTTTGTAGCTTTTTAGCCCAAAGAAGGTTTTTTTTTTTGGTCATATAGGATTTTTATATTTTTATGGATCTATAATTTTCTATTGAAGTTTTCTGCCTTTAGTGCCATAATATTTAAGAAGTCTTCCTTCATCACAAGATCATACATACCTTCACCTGTGTTCTGTTGTATCATTCTTACAGATAATTGTGTGTGTGTGCTTAATTCTTTAATTCGTCTCATGTTTATTTTTGTGTAAGGGAGTAAAACATAAGAATTTTGTTTTAGGTCATCAGTAAATTTGTGTGATTTTCTTCATATAAAGTCTAAACATCCCCTGTTAAATTTATTCTTAGGTATCTTAAGTTTTAATTACTAATGTCACTGAGATTTTTTTCCATTAGTTATTAAATGGGTTATTGTTGGTATATAGGAAATTATTTTTGGTATATGCATACTAGTCAATAGCGTTAGTGGTTTCTCATCTTGTCTTCAATTTAGAAAGAATGATAGTACTTTGCTATTAGGCATCATTTTAAATGTTTAGATAACAATGTTTTTTTACACAATAAAATTTATTTTTATTCCTAGTTTATTAAAGATATGTGTATGTGATGTTGATAGAGATCAGCTATAGCTATACATATCTCCTTGCTCAAATACTTGAAAAAGAATCTCCATGGTTTGAAAAGAGAGGAAGATAATCCACAGTGATGATAGCAGAAGCTACTTTCAACTTTTAATCTATGATTGCATTAGTAGCTTTTCAGAAGTTGAGCCATTCTTATATTCTAATATTCTCTTCTTCTATTCTTATATTCTTAGTGTATACTTTTTTATTACATTACTGGATTGGATTCGCTATTGTTTTGTGTGGATGTTTGCATGTGTGTTTGATAAGATATGATTTTCTTTTGGTTTTCATATGAAAATTACACTAATCCCAGAAAATGAGTTACTTAGCTATATTTCTCTTTCTAGTTTGTAAACTATAGAATATAGTAGTTATATTGGGATATCATTTGTTTTATAGATATATAGATATAGATTTAGGTATAGATAGAGATACAGATTTAGATATAGATTTAGATATCATTTGTCTTTTGGATGTTTGGCAAAAGTTGACTATGAACTTCTCTTTATTTAATTATTGTTTATATTTTGCAGGGGGATTAGGTAGGTTGACAGAAATGCTGTGTGGAAGTTAACAGATTTCATAAATATCAACTTGGGTAGATTGTCAAAACATAATATTGAGTGAAAAAACCAAATTACCCATTCATCAGTCAATGGACATATGGGGTCTCTCCATAATTTGACCACTGTTGATAATGCTGCTGTAAACATTGGGGTGCATGTGCCCTTTCATATAAGTATTTTTGTATCCTTTGGATAAATTCCTAATAGAGCAGTTGCTAGTTCATAGGGTAGTTCTATTTTTAATTTTTGAGGAAACTCCATACTGTTTTCCAGAGTGGCTGCACCAGTTTGCATTCCCACCAACAGTGTAAAAGTGTTCCCCTTTCACCACATCCTTGCCAACATCTGTTGTTCATGAGTAGTTTGTTTTAGAGAAGATGTGGTATATATATATATACAATGAAATACTACTTGGCGATGAAAAAGAATGAAATCTTGCCATTTGCAACAATGTGGATGGAACTAGAGAGTATTATACTAAGTGAAATAAGTCAGAGAAAAACAGATAACATATGATTTCACTCATATGTGGAATTTAAGAAAGTTAACAGATGAACATAGAGGAGAGTAAGGAAAAATAAGATTAAAACAGAGAGGGAGGTAAACCATAAGAAATTCTTAAATATAGAGAAAAAACTGAGGGTTCCTCGAGGGGAGGTGGTTAGAGGGATGGTTTTAAATGGGTAATGGGCATTAAAGAGGGAACCTTTTGGGATGAGCACTGGGTGTTATGTGTAAGAGATGAATCACTGAGTCTACTTGTGAAGCCAAGACTATACTGTTAGTGAATTTGAATTTAAATTAAAAAAAAAAAAGCAAATTACCAAATAGTATGTACAGTTGATACGATTCCTTTAAATTTTAAAAACACACAAGAAGTGTTCATATTCTTCATGTATAGGTACACACATAGGTAAAAATCTGTTAATGGAATGGAAGGAATGCAAACCCAACAAAATAATAGTGACTATCTGAAGGAAGGGAAACACTGAATAGAACTATAGAGATCATGGTAAAAAGGGAATCTGAACTTTATACTTTATTATATAAATTTCACATTTTATTTTAAAAATTAGTGTTAAGCAGGGGTGCCTGGGTAACTTACCTGGTTAAGCATCTGACTTTAGCTCAGGTCATGATCTCACAGTTCATGAGTTTGAGCCCTACATCGGGCTCTGTGCTGACAGCTCAGAGCCTGGAGGCTGCTTCAGATTCTCTGTCTCCCTCTCTCTCTGCCTCTCCCCTGCTCACGCTCTGTCTCTCTCTCTCTCTCTCAAAAATAAACATTAAAAAGAAAAGTCTTAGGCAAATACTAAAATGTCAACAGTAATCCATTCTAGGTTGTGGGAACATGAAAACACTGGTAATTTCTTTTTTTTTTAATTTTTAAAGGAATTTCAAAAATTCTGACTTTTGAATTTTATCAGATAACTTCTGAGGATCTATTGCAATGACCTTTAGATGAATTATACTAACAAAAGTTTAAATTATTTTTATTGCTAAATGTGTTTTATTGGATTTTTTTATCTGGATTTTAACATGTGTTATTTATATTTTTGTGATATCTTTTCTAGGTTGTATAATCAAACACTAGTTCTGTATTACTGTTACTGTGCTCTTTGAAAACTTCTAGTATATCTTTGCTTCCCACAGAATAAAGCCAGGACTTTGAGATTAACATTAACATCTTTCTAAATCTGACCCCATCCTCACTGACTAATTATATCTGTAGCTCTCAAGCACACAGCTGTCTGTTTTTATCATAATTGATTTTATTTTCCCTAAATAATCTTTTTTTGCTCCTTTGCATACTTTTTTAAATGTCAATAATGTCATCTTCCTTCAGTTAGTAATCTGCTCTCGTTCTTTCAAATTTGTTTCCTTTGTCATTTCCTTTATGACATACGTATTGTATAATGTGTGTGTTTATGTGTGTGATTTTCCTGTAAGCTTAGTTATTCCTGGAGGAAGTAGGGATGTGGAAATGATCAAAAACTAATGTATACAGGCTACTTATTCTCTGTGTAAAGTAGAATGGGGGACATAGAGATACACCACCTAAACTGCCTGTCAAGGATCTGTTGCCCTAGCTGCTAAGAGTGCTTTAGGGGACACCCTTTAGCTGTCAGCCCCTTTCGGGGTTTGCTTCACCTACAGAGAACTTTCTCTTCTAAAGACATACTCTTCCAGGAACCACCTAAATCCAGTGACTGATCAAGTTGGAGGTGGAAAGGCCTAGCTATTTCAACCCAGTGCAGGATAACTGTGATGGGCCCTTTCAGCTCTAAAGCCCTTTTTAGAGTGCTTTGAGGTTGTTAGACATATATTACAGCTGACTTCTCTAACTTCCCAATTATGCCTCTCTCTTTGCCTTCCATAGATATTGATCCCAAAGGCACTCCCAGTAGATATTCTGCACACTAAATTTCACCTCAGAGTCTATTTCCCAGTGAACCAAAACGGCAATAAGTAGTTTTATATTTCTGTTATAGCCCTTTATCCCTCTGTGTTTTGTTTGTATACATATCTGATTCCCTTATTGAACTATGGCTAGCTTGAGGGCAAGAACCATCTTTGTATTCCTAGTATCTAGCACAGCAACAGCATTCTAGGCTTCGGTAGGAGATATACACACACGCGTGCACACACACCCACACAAGTTATCTGAACAAATTTACAAAATATAAAAATTTAAGATTTTTAAAGATTTTGTTTTAAATGTTTTCCAGCTTTCAGATGAAATGGAGACGAAGAAGACTGTAGAGGTATTTAAAATTTCTGTTCTATGAGATTATGTATCAAAAGTATTATGTAGAGGGGCGCCTGGGTGGCTCAGTCAGTTAAGCATCTGACTCTTGGTTTCAGCTCAGGTCAGAATCTCAAAGTTCGTGGGTTCAAGCCCATCATCAGGCTTTGAACTGACAGCTGTGGAGTCTGCCTGAGATTCTGTCTCCCTGTCTTTCTCTGCCCTTCCCCCACTCTCTGTTTTTCTCTCTCTCTCTCTCTCTCTCTCTCTCTCTCTCTCTCTCTCAAAATAAATAAACATTTTTTTAAAAGTATCATGTGGAAATGAAAAATGTTTATAATAACATAGATGTAGCTATAAATATAGATGGAGCTCTGAGGGAAGAGGTGGGTACAGGTATAGAAGCTTTCTCCTGCCTTTCTTTATCGGTAGTTTAGCTAAAATTCTTGATCATTTGGGTTATGTCAAAGTTGGTTCTGAAATATGATTTTGTTTTGCTTTTGTAATTTGGCATATGAATATGCCAGGGCTCTTAGTTTCATGGAATCTGAAAATATGAAGATTTTTTTAAGGTAAGATAAATATTTTTCACTTAATAGGAGAAAGTGAAATAATTATGTTAATGAATTATAGTTAAATATTTATCTGTCTTCTGTAGTCCTGTGAGACTACTATACTGAAAAGGGTGAAGTAATTAGTGTTCTGTGATACTTCCCTCTTTCTAGGGTTGCAGCTTCTCAGGATTCAAAACAAATGAGCTTACTCAACTACCCAGACATTTGGATGCTGAACAAATTTATCTTTTTATTTTAAAAACCCAGAAGTTTGATGTACGTAAACATTGTTATTGTATGATACATTTTGAGAATATGATTTAATGAATCAGACCTTTATTTAAAGCTATGACAAATTAGGTATTAAGCATAAGCATGATTGAATTTTGAAGGCATTAAGTCTGGCAAGAAAAGACCAGTAATATTTAATACCCTGATCACTAGAAAAAAATGTATTGGACTCTGTGTTACTGCCTCAGGAGTCTGAGGTTGCTACTGTGCATTGCCTTGGCATGTGACTGTAACAAGTGTTTTCCCCTCCCTCTCCTGCTTTATCAGCTCAAGATATTTTAGTCTGCTTATTTTGACCCCAAAATAACTTATGGGAGCCCTTCCCCACAATCCCATCTTTTGTGCCTCCAAGTGTCTGGGGAATTTTTGAGTAGTATCTCCACAGGGTGGCCAGTTGAAAAACTGTAAGCATAGGAAGGTAACTAGATCATTGCCCATTGGTTGCCAAAGGTGGGCTGAGAGTTCTGTGGTTACTAATACTGATTTCCCACTTAAATATTAGGTGGTCACCTAACAAGCTTTCCATTTCCTGAAGGCTTAAACAACGCTCCCTTATCCCCAAGCAGATTCCTTTCAGATAGTTCTCTGAGATGAAGTTGGCTCCTGGTAGGCCCTCTTCCCCATCTTTCACCTCCAGCTTTCCTGTGCCTCTTTGTTTCTCAACCCAAAATCCCTGTTTGTTTCCTCTCCTACAATAGTCCATCAGAAGGAACATAATCAGCCATTAAGCCCCTCCTAATGGTTGCAGTGTTACAAGAAGTAGAGTCTGATTGACCTGGTTTGGATCTTCTGCTTACCCTCAGGCAACTACAGAGCACCTCTATTAACAACTATATCTAGATTCAGTAATGACACTCTCTCTTATTTTCCATGCTAATACAAATGTTTTTCAATTCTCTTTTACATTTTGTGGGATTTTGGTGACAGTGAAGGCTTAGTGTGACCTCTTTATACAATCACCTGATCCCATTTTTAGAGAAATACTATAGGTGCTAATTATAGTTATGCCTGGATCATGAGCATATTTATTTCTTTTCTCTGACAATATTTACCACACTTTCCTCAGGAAAAATATTTTATTGTTATAAAAAGATTGTGATTCAAATCAGTTTATGAATGTTGTTCTAGATAATCTATAATATTTTTTCTAACTCTAAAATTCCATGTTCTAAGATGGTACTACTATATTTTAAATATGGGTCCATGGGGCACCTGGGTGGCTCAGTCTGTTGAGCGTCCGACTTCGGCTCAGGTCACGATCTCGCAGTCCGTGAGTTCGAGCCCCGCGTCGGGCTCTGTGCTGACTGCTCAGAGCCTGGAGCCTGTTTCAGATTCTGTGTCTCCCTCTCTCTCTGACCCTCCCCCGTTCATGCTCTGTCTCTCTCTGTCTCAAAAATAAATAAACGTTAAAAAAATTTAAAAAAAATATGGATCCAGTACATCTAACACAAATCAGAAGATAATCACATAAACAAGACATAAAAGTGCAGCTATGATGAATTTTTAATATGGTTAATTTGGAGGATGCTTGCATTTTTGAAAGAAATAGTAAAGTGAAGAGTGGAAGTAGATATGGGTAGAGGGTGGATGGAGTATGACAAGCATCTGGGTATATCTTGGCATAGATACCCAGTGTTTTATTTGGTAATATCCCTAGCTGATTTCAAAAAAGAATTTAAATTGGTTTACTATAGCATGTACAATGCAATAGCATTAAAATAAATTATGAGGTTATAGTAAAGAGAATAAGTGTAGGAAAATAAATATAATCAGAGAAGATTATTTCATAGAAATGCTTATGATAACAGACCAAGGGATTGAACTTAAGGATCTGAAACTTGCAAAGAGGAGGTTATAGGGCTTCTGTTACAGGAATGGAAGTATGGGAATCCATGGAATTAACGAATTCACCTAACCCCATCCAAACATGTTCCTTTACATACAGTCATTAATTTAGTTCCTTGATGAGAGAAAGTGTACATTATTCCCTCTACCTCCCAGAACAGAACCATGGTTACAGGTGATGCTTACTAAACACTTTATTGAATTAAAGTGAGTGAAAAATGACCTATATTCTGAATAAGAGTAGAAAGCTGAGCCACAGGCATAATGATATACATGAATAGAAATTCAAAAGAAAATTAGAAGTCATTTTGTCTAACCTAGACTCAATGTTAGGAAAAAAATAAAGTTCCAAGTTAGATAATCTAGGTTTTAAGATATGTTTACATTTACTTAAAAAAAAAAAAAAAAAAAAAGTATCACAGAGTGGTGAGAGGAGAAGAGAGAACCTTTTAACTTTTTCAGCTGTGCTTGGGGTTTTGGGGCAATTTCCAATTTTTGATTGTTTTGACTAAATATTGATATACTTTAAAGAATTTGAAATTTTACTGAAAAAGGAAGTTAGTGATACTAGACATAGCCAAAACAGAATAGAAGCAATCATGCACTTACTATACACTGAAAAGAATCTTTGCTTGAAATTTGCAAATAATTTAAACAAAACTATTCAGCTTTTCCCTGTATTTCAATTTTCTACTTTTTTTCTTTATGTACTTTACATATTTCCTTATAATTAAGAAGTACTAAATCTAAGCTGTTAAGCACTAAGTGCTAAATTGAAGCTGTTACCAATGGACTCCATACTATAATTAGTGTCCTATGAAAGAGAAGTGCCCCCACAGAATCATGACAAGGAATCTTTTTTGGCATAAAAGTCAGCATGATATCCTTTTGTAGACTTGTACTTGAGGAACAGTAATTCATACCTATAGATTTCATTAAAGTAAGTCTTGAACTGTAATGAATCTGGCATTTTAAAACTTTTAGTAAGTCAATAAGATAAAATCATCTATTGAATGTGCCTATTTAAAGCAAGATTTCTGGTCAACATAAATAGATTTAACTTTATGTGACAATTTTTATCAATTGCCTAAGGAGTACACTCTTAGATAGGGTCTAGACTTACAATGGGGCTTGTTGGGATAAAATTCCAATATTGTTGGTATCTGTCTTTAGTATAAAAAGGAAATTGTAGCATGTATTGTGGAATTTTTGCTGTTCTTAGTCTAGCCTACAATGTCATTTCAATAACTACTATGCAAATCTGATTGTTGAGCATATGGAATGTGGTGTGACTGAGATGAATTTTTATTTCATTTCTTTTAATTAACTTGTATATGAATTTTAAAAGTAATAGCTGATTCAGTTATTGAAAGCTCTCAATTATGGTTGGAGCAAAATCACAACTCTGTATTTTATGAAGTCTAAATACTGACCTAGTATTTATGATAAAAATGAATTGTTCAAATTGAGATGTGCTATAAATATAAAATATATACAGTATTTCAAACACCTGCTCCCACAAAAGAATGTAAGATATTTCATTAAGAATTTTTTACAACAGGAGCACCTGGGTGGCTCAGTTGTTTAAGCGTCCGACTTCCGCTCAGGTCATGATCTCACAGTTCATGAGTTTGAGCCCTGTATCAGGCTCTGTGCTGACAGCTTAGAGCCTGGAACCTGCTTCTGATTCTTTCTCTGCCCCTCACACACTCACACACACACACACACACACACACACACACACACATACACACACACTCTCTGTCAAAAATAAACATTAAAAAAAGAATTTTTTACAATTATATGTTGAAATGATTATATTTTAAATATATTTTATTAAATAAAATATGTCATCAAAATTAATTTCACTTTTTACTTTTTTAAATTGGCTACTAGAAAATTTAATATTATCTACATGGCTCAACTAAATTTCTATTGAACAGTGCTAGTCTATAACCATTGAATACATACTCTATATACAGCCTATTTACATTAACATGTTTTATAATGTATTTTAATTTGATCTCCATGTGTCTTTTGTTCCACAGGAAAAAGTTTTTAAAATCTGGAAGACCCATTTTCTCTCAGAAGCTTCTATTGCTCTTTTACATGATTCATTTTGGTGGTGGTTTCTGCATAAATTTAAGGTATGATGTTATTTTTTAAACTTCTTTTTTTTAAGTTGATTTGTAGTACAGTGAATTTTTTAGTAGAGATAGCAGTGGTACAAAAGAGTGTTTTTTGGATCCTTTCACAGAAATTGGGTTTTTAGTATTCTTCACATGTTAGAAATCCTGTTTAAAATCTAACGTTCTTTCTGGAGCACCTGGATGATTCAGTTGGTTAAGCATCTGACTTCGGCTCAGGTCATGATCTCATGGTTTTTGAGTTTGAGGTCTGCATCCGGCTCTACACTGGCAGCAAAGAGCCTGCATGGGATTCTCTCTCTCCCTCTCTCTCTCTGTCCCTCCCCTGCTTGCCTGTGTGTGTGTGTGTGTTCTCTCTCAATAAATAAATAAACTTTAAAAAAATATCTAGAGTTCTTTCAGAGGAGTTAAAACTTTAATATGGATTTCAAAGATCCTGAATCTTCATTAATCAGAAAAAAATTGGTGAAATCAGTGTAGTGAATAATACAGTTTTAGCTTAACTCAGTGCTATAATGTGCTGACAAACAGGTAAACAGAAAACCCACTGTAAATCATTGCAGGAATTTTCATCTGGAAAATAGTCCATACCTCTGATGGATACAGGGTCTTTATTTGATTCAGAAAAGTAAAAAATTCTGATTGGGTTTAAGAAGAGAAAGACATCTGGATATCTGGGAAAGATATCTGGGAAACAGTAAGAGAATGGAAATAAGAAGCAAATGAGTCTTACAGTTAGAGAATATGGGAGCCTGGGAAAAGTGGTGAATACCAATGACTGTTGTATGTCCTCTGGATCTGGGAGAGTAGCAGAATGAGGAACCCTGGGATCACAGCCCAAGCACTAAGAAGATGTGCCATTACATCAAAGAAGTTTACAAATAGACTCCACTCTCTGCCTTTCCCCAGCTCAAATTACTTGCACAAAGCTGCTTATGGATTGTCACAGGAATTTTGTACCATGAAGCAATGGGTATTAACCAGTTTTACATACAAACCATTCAGTTAGTGCTGTATGTTAGAATAATTAGTGTAATTCTAGATTAAGGTTATCTGTCCTGTATTTCTGATATTGTTAGGAGCTCTGGATATAGCATTATCTAGGGAAATTCGTGAAATCAGGAGAATTTCATCACCTTAAATTTCTTTCTCTAGATCTGGATGCTGAATTTATGTTTTTCCTTGAAACAGAGAAACATTACATTCTGGCTTTAATCTGTTAAGATTATATATAACAAGTTTTTGAAGGAAACATAATCTAAGAGTGTTTCTAGTAACTGTTTTGTCAGGCAATAATAGTATTTTATTGCTTTGAACAAACACAGATTTGACACCAAAATATTAATGACCCACTGCATTTATATTGTTTTTGGAATAATAAGGAATTAGATTTGTTTTTATCTTTCTTTAACCAAGCTATTCTGTAGAAACTAGTGGATTTCTGAAATTAAAATGTAATAATTTAGTAATAACTTTAAAAAATTATAACTTAATAAGATTTCTAGTGTCATTATATTTGACTTGTTTTGAGAAGGAATATGTAAGTTAGTTGGATCAGTCTTCTGCTAGTGTTCTAGGGAACTGACAGGGGCAGTTTAGGGATCCAGATCAAATTGAAGCAAACTTTCTATGATTTAATGAGAACAATTCCTCTTTCATCTGTTTTGTTCATTGCATTTTATCTATGACTTTATTTCTAAGAGGGTTTATTATAATATATATACATATTATGTTGAAGCTAGTGAACTATATAAAGTGGGAATAGAGCTATTCCTTGAATATTTGTTTTGTTAGGTAAGCTCCTCTTTTAAGCTTTACTGTTGTTTTAGATGGATGCAAAACACATAAATTCTATCTATATTTGAATACACTTTATGAAGAATAAATAGTACTGATTTTATACCTAGAATATGGTAAAACCACAAACCACTTGTTCAATTACCAATAGTTTATATGACAAAATACATAATCATATTCTAGAATGTAGCATGCTTCAGCATGGTAGCTTTAAAACATATTTCAGTAATTGTTATAGATTAATATAAAGGCATATTTCCTTTATTGCCTATGTTTAGTGATAACTTGATCTAGTAGAATTTTAAATCTGGTTTTCCCAAATAATTATTGTGAAACTTTGGGCTAGTCAAAAAACCTCTCTGAACTTCACTGATCTCATCTCTAAAAAACAAAACAGGTAGAAAATTACATATACCCTGCTTTTTTCCCCTAAAGTTGTTGTATTAAAAGTGACATGAATAAGAAGACACCTAGTAAACTTTGAAATACTATATAAATATAATATGGGATTCAACACAATAGAATTAAGAGATCTGACTTTCAAAAACAAGTTTATCCACTTAGTAAATAATGTGTCCTAGAATAGTTATTTACCTCTCTAAATCTTTCATAAAATAAAAAAATCACATACTTTGTATGTTTGTTGGGTTAAATGAGAAAGTACATGTAAACTTGTTTACATGGAGCTACGTATATAGTGTTTAATGGATGTATCTATTATTATTATTATATTAATTGAGAGAACACAGTATTCCAAAAATTGGGGGCCAATGTATAGGCTAAATAACAAAAGTTTTCCTGATGATGTTTGACTGGAAGAACTTCAGTAATGATATTTCAATATACTTAATATTTTTAAAAATTGCCCTTGGGACTTGGGCTCCTCCAAAGATTCAGAAATCTGTAAAGCACATTATTCCCACCCATATAACAACAAAGGAAACCCATATAACCTATAACATTACAACTTTTTAAAATTTATCATGTAGAGTAAATTTCAAAGCAAAGAATGTTAGCAGGGAAAAAGAGAGTAATTGTATGATGGTAAATTGGTTGTGTCATTATTATTACTAATAGGAAAAGTCATAAATAGATGTTCTAACACCTCATTCTCAATAATTGGTAAAATATACAAAAAAAATCAGTAATTATATAGAAGACTTGAGCAACACTGTCAACCAGATTGATCAGTCTAATTGACATTTACTAAATATTTCTCCTGACACAACATAATATAAATTTTTCTCAAGTACACATTAGACATTTACCAACGACTTTCTGAGCTAGGAAAACATCCTAACAAATTTAAAATAATAAAGTCATACAGAGTATGTTTTCTGACCAAAATGGAATTTATAAATGAATAACATAAAGCTGACACCAAAGCCAAAGATATTATAAGAAACAAAATAATCTATAGACCAAAATTCTCTTTGATGAATATTGATGCAAAAATCCTCAACAAAACACTAGCAAACTCAGTTGAGCATATTAAAGGATTATACACTCTGACCAATGGGATTTATTCCCAGAATGCAAGTATGATTTTTTTTTAATGTTTATTTATTTTGAGAGAGGGTGCATGCAAACAAGGGGAGGGGCAGAGAGAGAGAGAATCCCAAACAGGCTCCATGCTATCAGCACAGAGCCCAATGTGGGGCTTAAACCCATGAACCATGAGATCATGACCTGACCCAAAAATCAAGACTCAGATGCTCAACTGACTGAACAACCCAGGTATGCCAGTAAATGATTTTTTAATGTATTGTTGAATTTAGCCTACTAGTATTTTATTGAGGATTTTTGCATCTGTGTTCATCAGAGATATTGGCCTATAGTTCTCTTTTTTAATGGTGTCTTTATCTGGTTTTAGTATTGGGATAATGCTGGCTTCATAGAATGAATTTGGAAGTTTTCCTTCCTTTTCTATTTTTTAGAATAGTTTGAGGAGAATAGGTATTAACTCTTCTTTAAATGTTTGGTAGAATTTGCCTGTGAAGCCATCTGGTCCTGGACTTTTATTTGTTGGGAGGTTCTGTTTTTTGTTTTTTGTTGTTTTTTTTAATCCAATGTCTTTGCTGGTTATCCATCTATTCAAATTTTGTATTTCTTCCTTTTTAAGTTTTGGTAGTTTACATGTTTCTAAGAATTTATCCATGTCTTTTATGTTGTGCAATTTGTTGGCATATAGTTTTTCATAATATTCACTGATAATTGTTTGTATTTCTGTAGTGTTTGGTTGATATTTCCCCTCTCTCTTTTATGATTTTACTTATTTTAGTCCTTTTTCTTTCCTTTTTGATAAGTCTGGCTAGAAGGTTATCAATTATTGATTTTTTTCAAAGAATCAGCTCCTGGTGTCATTGATCTGTTCTGTTGTTTTTTTAGTTTCTGTATCATTTATTTCTGCTCTGATCTTTATTATTTCCTTCCTTCTGCTGGTTTCAGATTTCTAGTTCCTGTAGGTGTAAGGTTTGGTTGTTTGAGGTTTTTCTTGCTTCCTGATATAGACCTGTATTGCTATAAACTTCCATCTTAGAGCCGCGTTTTCTGCATCCCAAAGGTTTTGGACCACTGTATTTTCATTTTCATTTGCTTCAATGTACTTTTTAATTTATTCTCGTATTTCCTGGTTGACCCATTCATTGTTTAGTAGCATGTTATTTAAACCCCATGTATCTATGGACTTTTTAGATATTTGTCTTGTCGTTGACTTCTAGCTTCATAGTGTTGTGGTCAGAAAAGAAGTATAGTATGACTTCAGTCGTCTTGAATTTGTTGCGGCCAGTTTTGTGGGCTAATTTGTGACCTAACATGGAGAATGTTCCATGTGCATTTGAAAAGAATGTGAGTTATGCTGTTTTAGGATGGGACAATCTGAATATATCTGTTAAGTCCATCTGTTTCAGAGTGTCATTCAAAGCTATTTGTTCCTGATTATTTTCTGTTTAGAGATCTGTCTGTTGATTTAAGTGGGGTGTTAAAGTTTTCTCTACTACTATTGTATTATTGATTAGTTCCTTTATGTTTGTTACTCACTCTTTTATGCATTTGGGTGCTCTTATGTTGAGTACATAAAGATATACAATTGTTATATTGTTGGATTGTCCCCATTATTATGATTCAGTATCCTTCTTTGTCTCTTGTTATAGCCTTTGTTTTAAAGTCTGTTTGTCCCATACTTAATTATGGATACTCTTTCTTTTGACATCTGTTTGCATGATGTTTCTCTGTCCCTTCACTTTCAATCTGAAGGTGTTTTTAGGTCTAAAATGAGTCTGTTGTAAGCACCATAAACTACTTGCATAAACTACCATTTTTATGTTGCCTGTCTACACAGACTGCTGTCTCTTTAAGGGTGGCAACCCAGCTATCACTTGCCCTCCTGGCTCACCCAGTGCTGAGTCAGCTGACTTTTAAAGCTCCGGGCTCCAAGTACCACTGATTTTATAAATTCACTGAATTCAGCCCCTCTAGTTTCTAGTCAAATGCTATGGAGATTAGTCTTCCCTATTTGAGCTCCCTGGTGTAAAGGCCCATTTCTTTGCCCTCTCCAGACATGCAGCTCC
This sequence comes from Panthera onca, assembly GCF_046562875.1. NCBI lineage: Eukaryota > Metazoa > Chordata > Mammalia > Carnivora > Felidae > Panthera > Panthera onca. The sequence continues at coordinate 54,222,502 of NC_138344.1, forward strand.
CTCCCTCCTACAGGCAGCCTCCCTCCACCTTTCTGACTTTCCTAACCTTTTAGATGCAGATTATTCTCTAAATTTAGTTGTGGAGTTTGTTCTGCCAGTCTTTGGATTGCTCTCTGGTCTATTGACTTGGATGCTGATGATATCTAGTTGTAAATGTGGATGGGGTGAGCTCAGGGCCCCCTTGCTCCGTCATCTTCCCAAGCTAATCCTATCAGGACTTCACTATAATATTGAAATTATTTTGTGTATACATTTCTTCCTTCTTACAACATAGTGTGTCTTTAGTTTAGCATCATGTCACAATTGTACTACTTCTGGCTGTGGCTGTCTCATCCTAGTAACTGCTTTAATTTTATGCTGAGTTACTGATAAAAATAGAGTTAAAGTGGTTATAGAACAAGAGAATTTAAAATTCATTGATTGCCTCTGCATGCCAGCTTTAATGCAGGAACCTTATTAACCTGTCAAATGTTTGTGTGCTCTCTGTGTGCCAGGCACTGTGCTGAGGCCTTGAAAAACAAAGTCAAACAAAACATGATCCTTGTCTTTATTTTACTATGCTACTTTAAGATATGTATTGTCAGATACATTTGGTAGATGAGGAAACTAGGATTAATTAGCCCAGGGTAAGGCAGCTAATGAATAACAGAGCCAGTATTCAAATTCAGGTCTGCATGATACCAAACCCATGCTTATTCCACTATAGCAACTGATCTGCCTTTTAAGAATAAATAAAATTATTGATATTATGCATACAAATCCAATTTTTAATTGTAGTATTAATACTTTTAATTCCATACATTTTTTATTTTTTAAGCCTGACAGAGAAAATCAAGATTCCTTGTTTGATAGAATTTCAGAAAGTTATGCGGTGCTTTTCATGAGCATCCCTGCAAGTCTAAAGGATACATTCCTTCAGGTAAACATAGAAATTAACTGGTTATGGTAAGCATTTTTAGAGCAAATGAAATAAAAAAATAGTTATTTTATTCATTTATTAGAAGTTATTGTGTTACTTTGAAAGGAAATTTCCTGAAGTAGAGTAAGTAATGGTCAAATATGAAAAGTTATGCTTCCCCCTCAGAATATTGTATTCCCTTGCCTAAAAGTCTTACAGAATCTCCTTAGTGTGGTACAGGTATTTTGTTTGCATATTGATAATGTGAAAACTGTTGACTTATCCTATATATATTTTTGATTTTTTTCTGTGTATCTATAAAATTAATCATTTTTCTTTTCCCTTATAATATATCTTTTGATCTGTTTAAGAGGACTTGAGAAGTTTATGTTATGTGTAAGGGCTAAGCACCTGTTAAAGTAAACAAAAATGGACATAGTTATGAAGTTTTTGTTTTACTTTTCTGTCGTTATAATAACTATTGAAAAGGATTGATTAAAAGGCTTTGTGTTCTTTGTGTTCTTTTAATGTGAAATGAAAATGTGTAGGAATTTCATTAGATATTTTTAAATTTATTTTTTTTAATTTTTAAGTGTTTATTTTTGAGAGAAAGACAGAGACAGAGCGTGAGCTGGGGACCGGCAGAGAGAGAGGGAGACACAGAATCCAAAACAGGCTCCGGGCTCCAAGCTGTCAGCACAGAGCCTGATGCTGGGCTCGAACTCACAAACTGTGAGATCATAACCCGGAGCCGATGTCAGACTCTTAACTGACTGAGCCATCCAGGCATGCCTGATATTTTTAAATTTAAACATCTAGCATTTCAAAGCAGAAGCCACATTCAAATACTTTTGTGTTGACATCTGTAAATCAGAAATACATTCATATTTTGAGTTGATAACTGTTTTTCTGGGTAAAGCAAACTTAAAAACAGTAAAATGTCTTTCACAATGGAAGTATAAACAAACTTAAACTGCCAAATATTTATGTTCAATCTTGACCTATCTTACTTACTCACAGTCATATACACGTAGTGTCATAAAAGGAAACCAGTAGTGCACTGGGAATAGGGAGACTTGGCTTCATGTCCAGAATCTGCTACTAATTACCTGGATGATCTTGGCAAAACATTTAGTCTCTCACTTCCACAGCTGAAAGAGGTTGATTAGAACCGTGATTCATAAATTGTTGTTTTGTGGAACAATGGTGTTCTGAAAGATGGACTAGGATTTTTCTCTCCTAATACTAAAATATTTTGTTCTTATTTGCATGTAAACGTTAGTTAATGGTTAGGATTCTTGGTAAATTGCCTAGAAATGACAAAAACAGCTCTTTCTCCTATCCATAATTTTCCACTTAGTCTATCTTTTGTGGTGAGTGAGCCTAGCCTATGTAACATGGTTTGATGAAATCAAGCCTGCTTTAACACCATGCTTTTGAGAAAAGGATAACGGGCCTATTTAATATGGACAAAGATAGTAGTGGCACCATTGCATATCCCCCATTCTCCAATGTCTAGACCTACAATTTTGGTCCAAATGTTCTCCCCTGGGGTTGATATGCCTTCTGATAGATCCTATATTTATAACCTTTCTCAAATCATGACTTGATTTTTTTCTGGGTCCCTATTTTCAGTAGCTTTTTCCAAGGAGAAATTAGAACTTGTTTATTCAAATTCAAAGCCTCATTTGAGAACAAACAAGATGTACATCTTGGTGATTTGACCCCTTGACCTGGATTTGATCTTCTTTTAATGCTCCCTTTCTGTTTCTATGCTTGAGGCCACCTCCCTATACATCTATATCCTCCAGAGCTGTTTAAGTAGAAGTAAAGCCTCAGCTCTTATTGACCAATTTCCATTATTTTTAACTCACTCAGATAAGTTAGGGTTTTGTTACTGCTTGCTCATCTGATTTATTTTACCTAACAGAGGGAAATTTATTAATATTTAAGAATCAAAAAGTCATCTTCATATTCCACTATTCAGTACAAATTAGCTTAATCTAAACATATTTAATGTGGCTTTTACTTCTCTTTCTTCCAGGGTTATACAATGATAGACCTTCAGAAATTTTCCCAACACAATTTGACATTTGATCCTTAATCTCATGAAGATGAGATATTCACATAAAACTTCTAGTTTACCTTGTTCAATCTTTTAATTTTAATAGTCAGTATTACTTCTTATACCAAAATATAACATGTGATTATTTCTGGTAGTAAAAAAAATGTTCATGATTCACTCAATAAAATTAAATATACCAATATATTAAAGCATTCCCCCCAACCACCAAACAAAAATCATGGAATTCTTCGAAGAATATCATCATTTACCAGAAAGTTTCAGCACTCCTGGATTAGGTAACTGTGTTAGTTGCCTGTTGTTACTCTAACAAATTATCAAAAATTTAGTGACTTTTCAAACAACAGAAATTCTTTGTCTGAGACTTATAGAGTCCAGAAGTCCAAACTGAATCTCATAGGGCTAAAATTGAGGTATCAACAGGGCCAATTTCTTTCAGAGGCCCCAGAGGAGAATCCATTCCTTGTCTCTTCTAGCTTCTGCTGGCTGCCAGCAGTCTTTGGCTTCTGGTCACATCACTCTAACTTCTGTTTCTGCCATCACGTTGCCTTCTTCTCTTTTATAGTAAAATTTTCCAGAGCCTCCCTCTTATAAGGACACTTGTGATTACACTTAAGGCACACTGGATAATCCAGTATAATCTCCCCACTTAAGATCTTTAGCTTCATGAAATCTGCAAATCCCTTTTGTTGAATAAATTAACATTCCCATGTTCCAGAGATTAAGACAGTGACCTCCAAGGGACACTTAGATTCCAAAAGATTCCTTAATATTAAGGGCTAAATGTGATTTTAAATACTTATTTGACTGCTGAATACCAGAATAATAAATTAAAATATTTTAATTTTTTAAATATAAAACTATAGTAACTTTTATGTTTAGTCACTTCCTAAGAGAAATTTAGTAGTTTAGGGGTTTTAAGTCTAATAGAATAATACAGTACCATATATTTGTTGATATCTGATCATAGTTTTACTGTGTAAACAATATATAGTTATTACAACGTATTAACTCACCTAAACAGATTTCAGTTATTTAAAAAAAGTTTTTTATTCTAGACACACATACACACACACACACACACACACAAAATGGTAATTATGTGACATGATGTAGGTATTAACTAATATTATGGTGGTGATCATATTGCAGTTTATAAGCGTATCAAATCAACATGCTGTATACCTTAAACTTACACTGTGTTATATATAAATCATATTTTAATTAAAAAATACATAAATAGGGGCACCTGGGTGGTAAGATTGCGTGCTTGCTCAGAGAAGCAGTAAACACTTTGTTCATCCTATTAACATCTATGTTCTAAAACCACATCTTGTTAGGATTCTGTTATTGATATGGAAGTTTATGGAAGAGAGAGAAGATGACAAATTTAAAATACATGTATATGGGGGCATCTGGGTGTCTCAGTTGGTTAAGCATCTGGCTCGCTCAGGTCATAATCTCGCAGTTCTTGGGTTCAAGCCCTCCATCGGGTTCTATGCGGACAGCTCAGAGCCTGGAGCCTGCTTTGGATTCTATGTCTCCCTCTCTCTCTCTTCCCCTCCCCAACTCATGCTCTGTCTCTCTCAAAAATAAGTAAACATTAAAAAATAAAATAAAATAAAATTTAAAATATGTAAATATACATTTTATTATAATGATCTACACATGTCACTTTCTAAAAGAGGATAGCAATACCAAGGTTAAATGAAATAATAATCATCAAACTTTATCTTAAAATATGATAATTAAACCTTATCTTGTTAACTTCATCCTTTATCCAAATTAAATTTTCTAAAATGCTAACAAATAGCCAAATTGACTTTATTTTCAACTCTTCTTTGCTCATGTCCCTCAGTTAGAGGTACAAAGAAGTGGGGAGTGGCCAAAAGCAAGCTATAAGACAAAAGGGACATAGGGTGCCTGGGTGGCTCAGTCAGTTAAGAGTCTGCCTTTTTATTTCAGCTCAGGTCATGATCTCATGGTTCATGGGTTCAAGCCCTATGTCACGCTCTGTGTTGACAGTGTGTAGCCTGCTTGGAATTCTCTCTTTCTGCCCTTACCCCCGGGTACACACTCTCTCTCTCAAAATAAATAAATTTTTTTAATTAAAAGAATTAAATTAAAAAAAAAGATAAAAGGGACATACATATTTCACAAACTTAATAATCATTTCTTTGGTAGCTGAGATAGGCTATATAAAATATGAAATTATTCTAGTATGACTCTTTTTGATAGGTGTATCCTGATTGTTTGGCACAAGCTATCTATGCAACATTCCAGGAAGCATTTCCAGAATCCAGTAATATTTTTAATGATGAATTTAAAGAAGATCTGGGGAATAATATTTTTCTTTGGCTGTTAGGTGAGTATATCATTTACATATCGATCATTATTTTGATACCTAAAACTTTTACATTACAGTATCTTGTCAAAAATTAGTAGTTCTTTGCCTTACAAAACATGTCATATTAATGCCTATATTTTAAAAAAGAATGATTATTTTCTCTGAAAGTTTTGCTATATCAAAACCTGTTATTAACGTTAGAAGCCAAATCATTTTATTGACAATGGGATTGTTATAGAAAATTGAATTTCCATATTTTCCATAGAAATAAAGCTATATATATTTTATATTTAGAAAGTAAATATTTTAAGCTGCTTTGGAACATTGTAGACATTTTTATGGCAAATAGTATTGGGTAAATTCTAGAGCTAACTTAGTTCCTTGCGGAAATATAATCAATGATTAATCAAGAAAAAGGTTTCTTTTTTAAATCATGGTATATGTGTAAGTGGGAGTGATAGGACTGAAAGGCTGAAGGAAAGTAAAATTCTATCCTAGAGCATTTTGCTAGAGATTTAGGCAACTGAGTGTAAAACTAAGGTATAATTTCATGTTCCGGGAGTGACCTCCTCAATATTTTTTTTTATTTTTTTATTTTTATTTTTATTTTTTTTTAATATATGAAATTTCTTGTCAAATTGGTTTCCATACAACACCCAGTGCTCATCCCAAAAGGTGCCCTCCTCAATACCCATCACCCACCCTCCCCTCTCTCCCACCCCCCATCAACCCTCAGTTTGTCCTCAGTTTTTAACAGTCTCTTATGCTTTGGTTCTCTCCCACTCTAACCTCTTTTTTTTTTTTTTTTTTTTTTTTTATAATACTGCTTCACTTTTATGGACTACCAGAAGCTATTGACTATTTTTAAATTGTTCTTATAAATCTTTTGATACAAATTTTGACAGATTTTTTTAAAACTTTTTTTGCACCAATTCTTAGTAACCAAACCATTTCTGAAAGAAAATGTTATTGGGGTGCCTGGGTGGCTCAGTCAGTTAAGTGTCTGACTTTGGCTCAGGTTACAATCTCATGTTTCATGAGTTCAAGCCCCATGTCTGTCTTTAGACTTAGGTCATGATCTTGCTGGTCAGATTTCAAGCCCCATGTTGGGCTCTGTGTTGACAGCTCGGAAGCTGGAGCCTGTTTCAGATTCCATATCTCCCTGTCTCTCTCAAAAATAAATAAAACGTTAAAAAAAGAAAATGTTATATATTTTAAGGAGGGCGCCCTTGAGAGATAAAGACTAGAAAGCAGCACTTAGAAACCACCCTCCCCTTCAATCAACACACACAGACCAGAGCCTCCCAATTATAGAGATAAATACAATGAATTCTAATATAAGAAATTAAAAGGGAATGGACACAGCATTCATACCAACATTCTATAAGAAAAAAATGTGATGAAGAACAGAACAACTTTCCTGCTAACCTATTCTACTATATTGTGTCCCCCCAAAATTCATACATTGAAGTCATAACCCCCAGTACACCTCAGAATGTGGTTGTATTTCAGTATAGGACCTTTAAAGCGGTAATTAGGTTAAATGAAATAATTTCAGTGAGCTCTAATCCAACAAGACTGGTGTCCTTTGAGTAGGGAGACATCAGGGATGTGGATTCACAGAGAAAAGGCCATGTGAGGACACAACAAGAAGTTAGCCATCTGTAAGCCAAGGGAAGAGACCTCATGAGAAATCAGACCTGCTTGCACCCTGATCGTGGACATCCAGCCTCCAGAGCTGTGATACATTTCTGTTGTTTAAGTCCTCTGGTCTTTAGCATTTTTGTTATGGCAGCACTAGCAAACTAATACAGATTTTTAAAATTAACTAGAAAAAAGTTGACAAAAACAGATGAAAATTTTTACCCAGCAATTAAAAACTGGAACAGATGAAATCAAAGGCATCAAAATTGGCGAAGATGAAGTCAGGCTGTCACTTTTTACAGATGACATGATACTCTACATGCAAAACTCCACAGACTCCACCAAAAAGTCTGCTAGAACTGATACATGAATTCAGCAAAGTCGCAGGATACAAAATCAATGTACAGAAATCAGTTGCATTCTTATACACTAATAATGAAGCAACAAAAAGACAAATAAAGAAACTGATCCCATTCACAATTGCACCAAGAAGCATAAAACACCTAGGAATAAACCTAACCAAAGATGTAAAAGATCCGTATGCTGAAAACTATAGAAAGCTCATGAAGGAAATTGAAGAAGACACAAAGAAATGGAAAAACATTCCGTGCTCATGGATTGGAAGAATAAATATTGTTAAAATGTCAATACTACCCAAAGCAATCTACACATTCAATGCAATCCCAATCAAAATCGCACCAGCATTCTTATCGAAGCTAGAACAAGCAATCCTAAAATTTGTATGGAACCACAAAAGACTCTGAATAGCCAAAGTAATATTGAAGAAGAAAACCAAAGCGGGAGGCATCACAATCCCAGACGTTAGCCTCTACTACAAAGCTGTAATTATCAAGACAGTATGGTATTGGCACAAAAACAGACACAGACCAATGGAACAGAATAGAGACTCCAGAATTGGACCCACAAAAGTATGGCCAACTAATCTTTGACAAAGCAGGAAAGAATATCCAATGGAAAAAAGACAGTCTCTTTAACAAATGGTGCTGGGAGAACTGGACAGCAACATGCAGAAGGATGAAACAAGACCACTTTCTTACACCATTCACAAAAACAAACTCAAAATGGATAAAGGACCTGAATGTGAGACAGGAAACCATCAAAACCCTAGAGAAGAAAGCAGGAAAAAACCTCTCTGACTTCAACCGCAGCAATTTCTTACTCGACACATCTCCAAAGGCAAGGGAATTAAAAGCAAAAATGAACTTTTGGGACCTCATGAAGATAAAAAGCTTCTGCACTGCAAAGGAAACAATCAACAAAACTAAAAGGCAACCGACAGAATGGGAAAAGACATTTGCCAATGACATATTGGACAAAGGGCTAGTATCCAAAATCTATAAAGAGCTCACCAAACTCCACACCTGAAAAACAAATAATCCAGTGAAGAAATGGGCAGAAGACATGAATAGACACTTTTCTAAAGAAGACATCCAGATGGCCAACAGGCACATGAAAAGATGCTCAACGTTGCTCCTCATCCGGGAAATACAAATCAAAACCACACTGAGATACTACCTCGCACTGTTAAGAGTGACTAAAATGAGCAATTCAGGAGTCTATAGATGCTGGAGAGGATGTGGAGATATGGGAACCCTCTTGCACTGTTGGTGGGAGTGCAAACTGGTGCAGCTGCTCTGGAAAACAGTGTGGAGGTTGCTTGAAAAATTGAAAATAGATCTACCCTATGACCCAGCAGTAGCACTGCTAGGAATTTACCCAAGGGATACAGGAGTGCTGATGCATAGGGGCACTTGTGCCCCAATGTTTATAGCAGCACTTTCAACAATAGCCAAATTATGGAAAAAGCCTAAATGTCTATCAACTGACAAATGGATAAAGAAGATGTGGTTTATATATACAATGGAATACTACTTGGCAATGAGAAAGAATTAAATCTGGTCATTTGTAGCAACGTGCATGGAACTAGAGAGTGTTATGCTAAGTGAAATAAGTCAGGCAGAGAAAGACAGATACGATATGTTTTCACTCATATGTGGATCCTGAGAAACTTAACAGAAGACCAGGGTGGAGGGGAAGGGGGAAAATAAGTTACAGAGAGGGAAGGAGGCAAACCACAAGAGATTCTTAAACACTGAGAACAAACTGAGGGTTGGTGGGGGTGGGAAAGAGGGGAAAGTGGGTGATGGGCATTGAGGAGGGCACCTGTTGGGATGAGCACAGGGTGTTGTATGGGAACCAATTTGACAATAAATTATATATATATATATATATATATATATATATGTAATATGTATATATATATGTAATATGTATATATATATGTAATATGTAGATATATATGTAATATGTAGATATAATATGTATATATCTAATATATATATATAAAAGAAAAAAGAAATATTATTCTAAACAAAAATAATTAAAAAATTAAAAATGGAACACAGCAGATAAAAGTTATAATCCTAACATTCTAACAAAAATTTCTAAGAAATAATGAAAAAATCATAGTTGTAAGGGGAGAATACAAATTGGAAACGTAAGTCCATGGGACACACATATGTATACATGGAATTACCATGTTAATCAAAATACAGAATATGGGTGCCTGGGTGGCTCAGTTGGTTATGATTCTTGATTTCAGCTCAGATCATGATCTCACGGGTTTGTGAGCTTGAGTTCCACATTGGGTTCTGTGCTGACAGCAGGGAGCCTGCTTGATATTCTCTCCCTCCCTCTCTCTTTCCCCTCCCCCACTAGCATGCATGCTCTCTCTCTCTCTCTCTCAAAATAAATAAATAAACTTAAAAAAATATATAGAACATATCCAGCATGTTGCAATTTTGCAAATTGCAGTTGCAATTTTGATTTTTTTTCACCCAAGAGTCTTTTAAGATAGTGCCTTTTAATGGCAAAGTCTTTTGTGTTTATACTTAGTTCTTCATGTTTATTTTTTTGCTTTAAGTAAAATACTACAGCTTATATCATACTTAGAGTTTGGAATTTATTGAGCTGTTCTTGTTACATAATAATACATAGCAAAATATAATAAATGGTACCTACTGGCTTAATAACAAATATATGTTCTCTATTTGCTGGAAATGAAATTCTATATGTTCATGTGTGGTTGCCTTGACTAGTATACATGTGTGTTTCTATAGGATTTTATTTGTATTTACAATAGTTTTAATAGGTGTTATATCTTTACTCAATTAAAAATCCCTTTTCTCCTATAAAAATATATGAGTTCACAAAAGAAAAAACTTATTTTTGTTTAACATAAATCTTCACCTCATATAGTTTAGATACATCTTTTACTCTTAAGTTTACAGTGCATAATTTTTAGGTATTTTAGCTACCAGTAATCTAACACTGAATCAATTTTGTAGACATATAAAATTAGATTTGTTCTAGTCTTTAATGATAGTTCTCTTATAGAGGCAAACATATTGATTTGACTTCCACCCAGTATTACCTAAAAAAATTAATATTATGGAAAGAATCCTTTTACTCTTGCCATGACCATGCAAGATTCTGTAGATAAAGTTTTAGGATCATTGTTATCTTAACTTTCTTGAATCATCCAAGTCATGAACAAGGCATATCTCCCTATTTGTTTAGGAGTTTGTTAATTTACCTCAGTATATTTTCTGTTTTCAGCATGTAGATCTTATATGTATTATTTTTCCTAGGCATTTGGTGTTTACTGAGTGTTATTAAAAATACTTTAAATTTCACCTTCCAATTGTTGCTAATGTATTATAATTTGCTTTTTAATTTGTATTCACTAATCAGCAAAATTCAAGCAGCTTATCTGTACATACTTTAGGGTTTTCTACATACAAAATCTTATCCTCTGCAAAAAAAAAAATTATATTTCTTCCAATGATTTTATTTCATTTTTTTTGTATTATGCTGAATACAACTTTATAAATTCCAAAGGTACTTCACACCTGTCAGAATGACTAAAATCAACAACAGGTGTTGGCAAGGATGTGGAGAAAGTGGAACCCTTTTGCACCGTTGGTGAGAATGAAAACTGGTGCAGCCAGTGTGGAAAACAGAATGGACATTCTTCAAAAAGTTACAAATAGAACTATCCTATAATCCAGCAACTGCCCAACTAGGTATTTGCCCAAAGAATACAAAAATACTAATTCAAAAGGATATGTGCACATACAATAGCCAAATTATGAAATAGCCCAAGTATCCATTGACTGATGAATGGATAAGGAAGAAGTAGAAGAATACAAATGGGTAGAGCTACTCTGGAAAACAATATGGAGGTTCCTCAAAAAATTAAAAATATAACTACCCTATGACCCAGCAATTGCACTACTAGGAATTTATTCAAAGGATACAGGAGTGCTGATTCATAGGGGCACATGTACCCTAATGTTTACAGCAATGCTATCAACAATAGCCAAACTATGGAAAGAGCCCAAATGTCCATCAACTGATGAATGGATAAAGAAGATGTGGTTTATGTATACAATGGAAAACTACTCGGCAATGAGAAAGAATTAAATCTTGCCATTTGCAACAATGTGGATGGAACTGGAGGGTATTATACTAAGTGAAATAAGTTAGAGAAAGATATCATATGTTTTCACTCATATGTGGAATTTGAGAAACTTGACAGAAGACCATGGGGGAAGGGAAAGGGGAAAAAATAGTTTCAAACAGAGAGGAAGGGAGACAAACCATAATAGACTCTTAAATACAGAGAAAAAACTGAGGGTTAATGGGTAGGGGGCAGGGGAAGGTGGGGAAAATGGGTGATGGTCATTGAGGAGGGCACTTGTTGGGATGAGCACTGGGTGTTGTATGTAAGTGATGAGTCATGAGAATATACTCCCAAAGCCAAGAGCACACTGTATACACTGTATGTTAGCTAACTTGACAACATATTTAAAAAAAAATAAGGAAAAAGTGGTAAATACATACAATGGAATACTACTCAGCCATAAAAAAGAAAGAAATCTTGCCATTTCCAGCAATATGGATAGAGCTAGAGAGTATAATGCTAAGTAAAAGAAGTCAGTCAGAGACAGATACCATATTATTTCACTCATATGTGGAACTTAGGAAACAAAACAAATGAGAAAAGGGAAAAAAAGAGAGAGGGAGAGGGGCAAACCAAAAAACAGACTCTTAACTATGAGAACTAACTGATAGTTACCAGGAGGGAGGTGGATGGAGGGGTGGGTGAAATAGGTAATGGGAATTAAGGAGTGCACTTGTTGTGGTGAACACTGGGTAACGTATGGAAGTGTTAAATCTCTCTATTGTACACCTGAAATTAATATTATGCTATATGTTAACTAACTGGAATTAAAATAAAAACTTAGAAGAAAATCAAACCTACATTTTCTTAACATAAAAGGCTGACATGCTGGTGGGAATTTAAGTTAGTACAACTATCTTGTATAGCTGCCAATATCCACTAAAACTGAACACATACAGACCTTTAACCTGGCATATCTATTATTCCCAGGTACATTCCTTACAGAAATTTTCATGTTTCTACACACCAGAAGTACAAAATGTTTATAACAGCACTGTTTATATGATAATCAAAACAAACTGTTCAAATTCCCACCAATAATATAAAGTTTAAATAAATTATGGAATATTCATATAATGAATACTACCAGCAATGAGAATGAACAAACTACAATTATATGCAGCAGTGTGAACAAATCATACAAACATGTTTGAGAGGGAAAGAAGCCAGACACAAAAGAGTAGATCCTGTATGAGTCTACTGAGATAAAATTCAACATTTGGCAAAACTAATCTATACTGTTAAGAGTTAATATAATAGTTGTCCTTGGAAATGAAAGACTAGAAAAGAGAGCTCCTGGAGTACTGAATATTCGGTTTCTGGCTGTTGATGACATGAGTACCATGTAGTAAATTCTGAAAATTCATTGAGCTGATTTGTTCTTTTTTTGAATGTTTATATACATTGGTAAAAAGTTATATTGAAAACAAATAGTAGTAGTTGCACAAGAGTCTCTATGATTTATTTAATCATGAATATGTTTTTGCAGATTTGTCTCACATTGCTTTTTCTCACATTGAATATCCATCAGGAGTCCATTCAACTTTTACTAAGTTTTTAATCTCTCATTTGTGACTATTTTCCATTGCCTAGAGCACTTGTTGAAAGAATTTTATAAGACATGTTTTTCTTATTTCTTTGTTGAAGAAAGGTTTATACCATAGATCTAAAATGCCAAATTCAGTATTCTCCTCCTTAATGTATCAAAAATTCCTGAAGTAATCACTTTTTTGGTAATAAAGTAATTACCTCTATTAGGTAATAACTTTATTTACCTATCTTTACCTTATGTAATCAATTCCATTACTTACATTATAAGTTGGCTTTCATTTTGGTTGGCTTTCATTTTCACAAACAAAATTTTTATTACCAGAGTTCCTTATACACAATAAGAAAACAGAGCACCAGGAACTGTATTAGTTTCCTATTGCTGCTGTAACAAAATTACCACTTAGCAATTTAAAACAACACACTGTATTATCTTACAGTTCTGGAAGTCAGAAATCCAAAATGAGTCTCACAAGGCTAAAATCAAGATGTTGGCAGAGCTGTGTTTCTTCTACAGGTTTTGTGGAATAATTTATTTTTTTGCAACTTTTAGAAGCTGTGTACATTCTTTGCCTTGAGTCCCTCTTCCATCTTAAAAGCAAGCAATGCCTACTCAGTTTAAGATAGTGCTAAAAGAAAACAAACAGACAAACAAACAAAAAACTACCCAGCAAAGGTGTCCATCAAAAGTGAGGGTGAGATAAAGATTTTCTCTAACAAACAAAAGCTAATGGAGTTCATCAGAACTGCCTTACAAGAAACACTGAAGGGGGTTCTTCAAGCTGAAATGAAAGGACACTAATTGATAACAAAAAAAATCATGTAAAAATATACAACCCATGGACAAAGGTAATCATACAGTTAGATTCAGAATATTCTAATACTGTAATATGGTGATGTGTTAACCACTTAATTCTAGTATAAAAGTTAAAAGACGAAGATATTGGGGTGCCTGGGTGGCACAGTTGGCTAAGTGTCCAACTCTTGATTTTGGCTCAGGTCATGATCTCACAGTTTTTGAGTTCAAGTTCTACATTAAGCTCTGTGCTGAGAGTGTGGAGCCTGCTTGGGATTCTCTGTCTGTCTCTCACTCTCTCTGCCCCTCTCCCACTTGCTCTCTATCTCTCTCTGTCAAAATAAATAAATAAACATTTAAAAAAAGACAAAAATATTAAAAATAGTTATAGCTACAATAATTTCTTCATGGATACACAGTATAAAAGGATGTAAACAGTCACACCAGAAAACATAAAAGAGGGGTAGTAAAAGAGTAGTTTTTGAATGTGATTGAAGTGAAATTATTAGCATAAAATAGACTGTTATATGTTTTATGTAAGCCTCACAGTAAAAACAAAACAACACCCACAGCAAATTCACAAAAGATAAAGAGAAGGCAATCAAAGTAAGACATGGAAAATCATCAATTCACAAAGGAGGGCAGCAAGAGAGGAAGAAAGGAACAAAGGAGCCACAAACTACCATAAAACAATTAATAAGATGTCATCAGTAAGTCCTTACCTATCTATAATTACTATAGCTATAAATGGATTGGATTCGCCAATCAACACACATAGAGTAGATGGGTGGATACAAAACAACAACCAACATTATGCTGCCTACAAGAGACTCACTTCAGCTTTAAGGACACACATTGACTCAAAGTGAAGGAATGGAAAAGATATTTCATGCAAGTGGAAATAAATGAGAGCAGGGATAGCTATAATTATATCACACAAAATATACTGTAAGTCAAAATGATAACAAGAGACAAAGAAGGTCATTATGTAATAAAGGGGCAATTCAAGATATAACATCAGAACATCTAAATATATTAGGCAGATATTAACACATCTGAAGTGAGGAGACAATGATTCAAAATAGTAGGGGACTTCAATATGCCACTTTCAACAATGGATAAATCACTCAGACAGAAAATGAAGGGCACTTTGAACTTGAACCATATTTTAGACCAAATGGACCTAACAGACATTTATCACCAGCAGAATCACCATGCAGCATCACCAGCAGAATACACATGGAACATTTTCCACGTTAGATCATATGTTAGGGCTGAAAACTAGTACTAATAAATTTAATAAGATTAAAATCATACCAAATATCTTTCTTAACCACATGTAGTAAAAAACTAGAAATAAATAACAGGAGGAAAGTTGGAAATCACTGATATGCACAAATTAAACAACATACTCCTGAACAACCAGTGGGTCAAAGAATAAATCAAAAGAAAATTAAAAATATCTTGAAAAAAATGAAATGGAAATACAACATATTCAAATCTATAGGATGCTGGCAAAGCAGTCTTAAGAAGGAAGTTTATAGTAATAACTACCTGCATTAAGAAAAAAGATTTCAAATAGACAACCTAACTTTACACCTCAAGGAACTGGAAAAAAGAAGGACAACCTAACCCCCAAGTTAGCAGAAGGAAGGAAAAAAGGAAGATTAGAGCATAAGTAAATGAAATAGAGACCAGAAAGACAATAGAAAAAAAAAATCAATGAAACTAAGAGCTGGTTTTTTGGAAAACATAAAATTGACAAACCTTTAGCTACACTAAGAAAAAGAAGATTCAAATAAATAAACATGAAAGAGGAAATATCACAACTGATACCATAGAAATATAAAGCATCCTAAGAGACCACGATGAACAATTATATAGCAAAAATTTTGGACAACCTAGAAAAAATAGATAAATTTGTAGAAACATAAAATTTATCAAGACTGAATCGTAAAAAAAAGAAAAATCTGAACAGACCAGTAATAGTATTTAAAAACTTCCCAAGAAAATATAGTCCAGGACCATATGGTTCCATTGGTGATTGTACCAAACATTTAAATAAAAATGAATGCTAATCCTTCTTAAACTCTTCCAAATGAAGAGGAGGGAACACTCCCAAACTCATTGTATGAGGCCATCATTACCCTGATACTAAAGGCAGGTAAGGGCATTACAAGAAAACTACAGGCCAGTATCCCTAATGAATATAGATGTAAAAATTCTCAATAAAATATTAGAAATCCAATTCAACAGCACATTAAAAGGATCATTATACCATGATCAAGCAGGATCTATCTCTGGGATGCAGGATGATTCAACATATGCAAATCAAATGTTATGCACCACGTTAATAAAATGAAGGAGTAAAACCATATGATCATCTTAATAGGTATAGAAAAAGCATTTGACAAATTATATATGTTCATAATAAGAACACTGAACACATTGGGTATAGAAGGAACATACATCAACACAGTAAAATCCATGTATGACAAACCTAGAGCTAACATATTTAATGGTGAAAGACTGAAAAGCTTTTCCTCTAAGATCAGGAACAAGAGAAAGGTACCCATTCTTACCACTCCTATTTGACATAGTATTGGAAGTCCTAGCGAGAGCAATCAGGCAAAAAGGAAAAGCCATGTAAAAGGCATCCAAAAGGAAAAGATAGAAGTAAATTCTATTCTTTGTAGATGACATACTCCTACATACTTCATTTTACTGTGCTTCACAGATACTGTATTTTTTACCAATTTAAGTTCTGTGGCAACCCTGCATCAAGCAAGTCTATCAGTGCCATTTTCCCATTAGCATTTGCTCACTTCATGTCTCTGAGAATTTGGTAATTCTCACAATATTTCAAACTTTCTCATTATTACTATATTTGGCATGGTGACCTCTGATTAGTGATTACAACTTGCTGAAAGTTCAGATGACAGCATTTTTTAATCAAAGTATGTACATTATTTTAGACATAATGCTATTAGCACACTTAATAGACTACAGTGTAGTATAAACATAACGTTTATATGCACTGGGAAACCAAAACATTCATTTGACTTTATTGTGATATTCGCTTTGTTGCAGTGGTCTGGACATGAGCCTTCAGTAGCTCTGAGTTACACCTGTATATAGAAAACCGTCAAGACTCCACAAAAACAAACAAAAACAAAAAACAAAGCACACACTCACAAAAAAAAGACAAAAAACAAAAACGAAAAAACTGTTAGAACCTAATCAGTGAATTCAGCAAAGTTGCAGGGTACAAAACACTATACAAAATCCGTTGCATTTCTCTATACTAACAACAAAATATCTGACAAAGTAATAAAACAATCTCATTTGCAATAGCATTAATAACAATAAAATACTTACAAATGAATTTAATCAAGAAGATCAAATATCTCTATACTGAAAACTACAAGATTTTGATGAAAGAAAAAGACACAAACAAGTGGAAAGATATCCTTTATACATGGATTGAAAGAATTAATTTTGTTAAAACGTGCATGCTACCCAAAAACGTCTATAGATTCAGTGTTATCAAGTTCTTATCAAAATTCCAATGGCATTCTTTACAGAAATAGAAAAAAGAATCTTAAAATTTGTATCCAGAACCTGGATAGCCAAAGCTACCTTGAGAAAGAACAAAGCCAGAGGCATCATACTTCCTGATTTCAAATTATACTACAAAGCTCCAGTAATCAAAATGATACTGGAATAAAAATAGACACATACGCCCATAGAATAGAATTAAGAGCCCAGAAATAAACCCTCACAAATACAGTCAACTAATACTCAATACCTACTCTCTTCCATAAATGGTAATAGTTAAACTGGATAACCACATGTAAAAGAATGAAATTGGACTTCTATTTTATATCACTCACAAAAATTAACTCAAAGTGGGTTAAAGATTTAAAATAAGAACTAAACTATAAAACTTCTATAAGAAAACATGGGGGGAGGGGCACCTGTGTGGCTTAGTCGGTCGAGCATCTAGCTATTGATTTCAGTTCATATCGTAGTATCATGGGATAGAGCCCCGTGTTGGGTTCCACACTAAGCATGGAGCCTGCTTAAGAGTCTCTCTCTCTCTCTCTCTCTCTCTCTCTCTCTCTCTCTCTCTCTCCCGCTCTGCCCCTCTCCCCTGCTCATGCACTCTCTCTCTCTCTCTCTAAAATAAACATTAAAAAAAAAGAATTAAGAGAAGACTTAAAAATAGTCTTCTATTTTTATTCATATATTTATCATTCCTGGAACCCTTATTACTCTGTGTCTGGACTGGCCCCAGTGTTTCCATGTGTGGCCCCCATGACATGGCATGCCCCCTTCTCTTGGGAACTATGAGTAATAAACTATCTTTTCAATGCCAATCATTTCCTGATCTGTTAGCCTTACACACCTCCAATTTTCTATTAATACACTATATTTTATTTATTTATTTTTTTAATTTTATTTTATTTATTTATTTTTTTTTAATTTTTTTTTTATTTTTTAATATATGAAATTTACTGTCAAATTGGTTTCCATACAACACCCAGTGCTCATCCCAAAAGGTGCCCTCCTCAATACCCATCACCCACCCTGCCCTCCCTCCCACCCCCCATCAACCCTCAGTTTGTTCTCAGTTTTTAACAGTCTCTAATGCTTTGGCTCTCTCCCACTCTAACCTCTTTTTTTTTTTTTTTTTTTTTCCTTCCCCTCCCCCATGGGTTTCTGTTATGTTTCTCAGGATCCACATAAGAGTGAAACCATATGGTATCTGTCTTTCTCTGTATGGCTTATTTCACTTAGCATCACACTCTCCAGTTCCATCCATGTTGCTACAAAGGGCCATATTTCATTCTTTCTCATTGCCACGTAGTACTCCATTGTGTATATAAACCACAATTTCTTTATCCATTCATCAGTTGATGGACATTTAGGCTCTTTCCATAATTTGGCTATTGTTGAGAGTGCCGCTATAAACATTGGGGTACAGGTGCCCCTATGCATCAGCACTCCTGTATCCCTTGGATAAATTCCTAGCAGTGCTATTGCTGGGTCATAGGGTAGGTCTATTTTTAATTTTCTGAGGAACCTCCACACTGCTTTCCAGAGCGGCTGCACCAATTTGCATTCCCACCAACAGTGCAAGAGGGTTCCTGTTTCTCCACATCCTCTCCAGCATCTATAGTCTCCTGATTTCTTCATTTTGGCCACTCTGACTGGCGTGAGGTGGTATCTGAGTGTGGTTTTGATTTGTATTTCCCTGATAAGGAGCGACGTTGAACATCTTTTCATGTGCCTGTTGGCCATCCGGATGTCTTCTTTAGAGAAGTGTCTATTCATGTTTTCTGCCCATTTCTTCACTGGGTTATTTGTTTTTCGGGTGTGGAGTTTGATGAGCTCTTTATAGATTTTGGATACTAGCCCTTTGTCCGATGTGTCATTTGCAAATATCTTTTCCCATTCCGTTGGTTGCCTTTTAGTTTTGTTGGTTGTTTCCTTTGCTGTGCAGAAGCTTTTTATCTTCATAAGGTCCCAGTAATTCACTTTTGCTTTTAATTCCCTTGCCTTTGGGGATGTGCCGAGTAAGAGATTGCTACGGCTGAGGTCAGAGAGGTCTTTTCCTGCTTTCTCCTCTAAGGTTTTGATGGTTTCCTGTCTCACATTTAGGTCCTTTATCCATTTTGAGTTTATTTTTGTGAATGGTGTGAGAAAGTGGTCTAGTTTCAACCTTCTGCATGTTGCTGTCCAGTTCTCCCAGCACCATTTGTTAAAGAGACTGTCTTTTTTCCATTGGATGTTCTTTCCTGCTTTGTCAAAGATGAGTTGGCCATACGTTTGTGGGTCTAGTTCTGGGGTTTCTATTCTATTCCATTGGTCTATGTGTCTGTTTTTATGCCAATACCATGCTGTCTTGATGATGACAGCTTTGTAGTAGAGGCTAAAGTCTGGGATTGTGATGCCTCCTGCTTTGGTCTTCTTCTTCAAAATTACTTTGGCTATTCGGGGCCTTTTGTGGTTCCATATGAATTTTAGGATTGCTTGTTCTAGTTTCGAGAAGAATGCTGGTGCAATTTTGATTGGGATTGCATTGAATGTGTAGATAGCTTTGGGTAGTATTGACATTTTGACAATATTTATTCTTCCAATCCATGAGCAGGGAATGTCTTTCCATTTCTTTATATCTTCTTCAATTACCTGCATAAGCTTTCTATAGTTTTCAGCATACAGATCTTTTACATCTTTGGTTAGATTTATTCCTAGGTTAATACACTATATTTTAAAACATAGACAATCTATCAAGAAGCATCTAAATGAATTAAACAGAAGTCTTCTGCATATTTTGTCTAGGGGCAACTAATGTGAAATAAGTGATAACTGAATCTAAAACGCCTAGAAAATTTAAATTTGACAGCCAAATATAGCAAGTAATACTCGTTGAACATCACTACTGAAAAAATATTGGCTATATTTAGAAGTATATCAATGTATAATAATATTGATAATAGTATTAGCTGATTGGAACTGAGTATTAACTCTTCAAACAACCATATGAAGTACACCAAGGAATTTATATTGTTCTCATTTTTATTGCTGGGCATTTTAGTGTTCAGTGTGACTAAATGAATTCAACCATACCCAGCTTTTGGAACAAAAGTAGAACTTTTAAAACTTATTTTTCTTACTTTTTAGATATTACAATTTATTCATAAATATTATTTAAAAATATTCAGGAGATACAGGTAAGGCATAATAATAATAGTCACCTATACTCAGAAGCACTAATGTTAAGTTTTAAGCTACAGACACACATAGCTAAGAGGTAAAATTATTCTTCACAAAAAACATATTATAAATGCCTTTGTATGTTAACAAATATTTAAAGATAACTTTTAGCAGATACCTCATAATCCATTGTATGGATGTATTCTTGTTGTATATTTAGGTCCTTTCCAACTTTTTGCAATAATTAACTTCCTTTTATGTCCATCAATGAATTTAGCTTATGTCTATTAATCAGAAGATGATACTGAGTTTTACCTCTTTTCTAATTCACTATTTTATGTAATAAGACATTAATATTTCTCATAGAGTTTCCCTTATATGAAACTTGAGACTGACAGTTTTCACAGGATTGTTATGAAGATGAAATGTGTAATACATGAAAATGCTTTGACAAATTGAAAGATATTTTCAAATGCTAATTTCCTTGACTAAATGTACATTTTATAATAACAGGTTTAAAACCTCCAAAAGGCTTTTGGACCCACTGGAAACTGAAAGAACTCTCCACAACAACCATACATGGTACTAAGAAAGCACCTTTAAAATCTTTAAAGGACAGAATTGAAAGGAGTCAAGAACGCATAACGGCTGGTAAGTAAACTTATTGTCAACTGTAGGATAAATAGCCAAAATCAAGTATATTAAGTTATTTATTTATAATAACTTCCTTATGATTTATTCTTTGGTGAGGGTTTCAAATTAACATTCGCTTTGTAGATTAGTGTTACAGTAGTTTGAATATTGCTTTACATTTTAGTTTTTCATTGTAAAAGTGGTGTGTGGTTAAGTTCTCCCATTTGCCTGTTACTGTATTCTTATATTGATCTTCTATCTTACAATCTCATTACTTCTAGTAACCTTTTTATAGATTTCTTAGGATTTTCTTTATGGAAAATCATGTTATCTGAGAATAAAGAGCATTTTACTTCTTCATTTCCAATCTATATGCCTTTATTTATTTTACTTGCCCAGGTCTAGGACCTCTAAGAAAATGTTAACTAAAAGTGGTGAGAGTGGACATCCTTGCCTCACTCCTGATTTTAGAGGAGGAATGTTAGGTTATTTGCCTTTAAATAAATTTTGGCTGCCAGTTTTTATAGAAGGCTTTATCAGGTGGAGGTAGTTTCATAGATGTACGATCTTGATGAATGCTTTTTAGCATCTACTGAGATGAGCCTATATTTTTTTCTATTTTAGTCTTTTAATATAGTGAATTACATGGATTGATTTTCAAATGTTAACCCAACCCCTAATCCCTAGGGTAAATCCCATTTGGCCATTGTGTATTAACTTATTCATGTACTACTGGATTTAATTTGCTAAAATTTTGTTTTATTTTCCTATACTATCCTGTCTCATTTTAGTAATAAGTATAATGTTCCCTCCTCTTCTCTTTTCTTTCTTTTTTTTTTTTTACCTTTTCTCTTTTCTAAAAGAGTTAGTATAAAACTGATATTTATTCTTCTTTCAGTATTTGGTAGAATTCTCCAGTGAAGCCACCCAAGCCTAGAATTTTTTTGTGTGGGAAAGTTTTTGACAACAAATTCAGTCTCCAATAGATGTAGGGCTATTCAATTTACCAGTTCATTCTTAAATAAACTTAGTTGTTTTGTGTGAAATTTTATTTAAATATTTTTGAGGTTTTTTTTTTTTTTCTTGGATGTAATCCAGTTACTTAGAAATATTTTGATCCATTTGAGCTTTGCTTTTAAGCTTCATTAGGTGGAACCAGAGAAGTCTTTTGTCTAGGACTAACTTGCTTCCCCTGCTGAAGCAATACCCTTCTAAGTATTCTACCCTTGGTCTGTGTGTAGGAGGTTTCCCATCTGACTGTCTAGAACATGAGCTGTGTGTGAGCCCCAAGAATGTTCTGCCTGCTCTTTCCCTTGGGCAGCTCTTTACCAACCTCAGGCAAAGATTCAAGGGTAATCCTCTGAAGATCTTCAGAATGCTCTCTGTGTGAATCTGTCTCCTCCAAATTATGCTGACCTATGAACTTTAGCTTGCCTTGGCCTTCCAGAATGCTAAATTTTATTTTCTCAACTCAGTAAGACTAGTGGACTCTGTTTGGATTCTAACTCCTTACAGTGTCGGGAGGAGACAATTGAAGGGCTCCCTTGTTTGTTTCTCTTTTCTTGAGGATTACTGGCCTGTGCTATCTATTGTCTAACACACGAAAACCATTGTTTCATAGACTTTGCCCAAATTTTTAGTTGTTTAAGAAAGAAGAGTAAATCCAGTCCTTGTTACTCTATAATAGTTAGAAGTGGAAGAAATTATATATTTTTTTAAAGAATTAAAAGAAGACTGGGGTCCCTGGGTGGCTCAGTCAGTTCAGTGTTAGACTTCAGCTCAGGTCATGATCTTGTTTGAGCCCTGCGTTGGACTTCATGCTGACAGCTCAGAGCCAAGAGCCTGCTTTGGATTCTGTGTCTCCCTCTCTCTCTCTGCCCCTCCCCCACTCACACTCTGTCTCTCTCTCTCTCTCTCTCAAAAGTAAATAAACATTAAAAAAATTAAAACAAACCAACCAACCCACAAACAGAAACTGACAGCACAGAGCCTGCTTTTGGATTCTGTGTCTCTTTCTGTGTACTTACCCTACTCACTCTCCCTCTCTCTCTCTCAAAATAAATAAACATTAAAAAAAAAAAAAAGAATTAAAAGAAGACCTAAAAATAGTCTTCTATTTTTATTCATATATTTATCATTCCTGGAACTTCATTCCTTGCCTTAAATTTGAGGTTTCCTCATGGTGTTATCTCTCATAGTTCAATTCTGCTAACAATGAATTTCCTTGTTTATTTATCTTAAAATAATGTTCATTTTGCCTTTATTTTTAAAGGACATTTTTGCAGGGTATAGAATTCTGAATTCATTTTTTGTTTTTTGTCTGTTAGTAAGATATTGTTCCATTGTGTTCTCATTTGTATTATTTCCCTTTGTGTTCATCCTGCTTGGGCTCATTAAGTTTCTTAAACTCATGGTTTGATGTTTTTCACCAAATTTGGGGAATTTTTGCCATTATGTTTTCAAATTTGTTCTATTTCTTTCCTCTGGGATTCCCAATTTTAGCATGTACTATATTACTTAATGTTATCCACAGTTTATTGGGACTTTGTTGTGGGTTTTTTTCAATCTTGTTTTATAGATTTCATAATTTCTATATTTTTCATTTTACATTCACATGCTTTTTCCTATGGTATATGATCTCTTATCCCAATAAATGAATATTTCATTTCCTATATTGTACTTTTCACTTAAGAATTTCCATTTTGCCCTTTTTAAAATAGTTTCCATTTCTATTCTGAGATTCTCTTCCTTTATTATGATGATATTTTCTTTTACATCCTCAAACATATTAAAAATAGTTGCTTTAAGTTCTTATCTGGTAATTCAAACTTTTGGATAACTTTGAGATTGATTTCTCTCACTATCTTTTTCTTGACTATGAATCATAATTTCTTGTTTCACTTCATGTCTAGTAACTTTTTATGTAATCTTGGAATTTTAAATGTGCTTTGAGGATTTTCTGAATTCTGTTAATTTCCACCAACAAATGTTAATTTTTGTTCAAGTAAGTTACTTTGGCTGTATTCAAAGTCCAAATGTTATGTGTTCTGTGATGGTCGGTCTGTGATCCCCACCTAGAACTTTAAATCATCCACCTATTCCTTTCCACCCATCCATCTAGAGCTCCCTCTTCCCACCATATGTGTGAGTAATTGAGACACCAGCTAAGGGTTTGGAGAAAACTTACAGTATTCAGATTTTGGGTTTCCTCTTCTGCAGCCCCTTTCTTTGTAGGATTTCTAAAACTCCTTCATTTTTCAATCTTCTGGATGTCCCAAACACTATCCTCTGACTCCTTAAACCAATAATATTTCTACTTTATATGTGAATTCCATCTACTCACATGCCATGATGACTAAGTAGTACCATCAGACAAAAAGTTGTTTAAGCAACTGCATGAACACAAATTTCATCCACTTAGCAGCTCCCTCTTATAGGGTTCAACTCCCCTCCAATTTCTACCTGCTGTTGTTGGTCATTTTCTGGTACCTACAAATGGCTGTGTTTTTAAAAAATATGTTTAAGAATTTGTAATTTTTATCTTTGGGAAAGTCAGACTGATATAAATTAAATATTTTATTTAAATACTATTTTACAACTTAAATATCAAATTTTCAAGTCACATTTTCCCTTAAAACTTTATATGTTGCTTTATTGTCTTCTATTATTTAGTCTAGTAGAAAAGTCTAAAGTCAACTATTTTTTTCTTTACAATTAATTTATGAAATTTTGTTTTACATTTCTGTTTAGATGTTTCCAAAATTTTTACATTTGTCTTTAAAATTGAAAAATGTCAGTGGAATGTGTCTTGATATGAATGAAAGTTTTCATAGATTTTTCCTAATGATAAATTTAATTATAATTCTTGGATTTCCCAAAGCTCCATCACAGACCTAGTAAAGGTCCTAGCCAAATATTTCAAGTGAGACAGAAACTTACATGGCCAGACTGAAGAGGGAGGGAAAGTGCTTCTGTTTCAGATATTTATTTTTTTTTAATTTTTTTTTAACATTTATTTATTTTTGAGACAGAGACAGAGCATGAACGGGGGAGGGGCAGAGAGAGAGGGAGACACAGAATCGGAAGCAGGCTCCAGGCTCTGAGCCATCAGCCCAGAGCCCCACACGGGGCTCGAACTCACAGACCGTTAGATCGTGACCTGAGTTGAAGTCGGACGCTTAACCGACTGAGCCACCCAGGCGCCCCCTGTTTCAGATATTTAACCAAAAAGCTTCAGTCTACCATTGGAGAGTATCCTCTTAACACTGAGGAAATAAAATATCTAGAGAAAGGCTTTCACATGGTATGCTATAAAAGACTAACTGCTGCAGTATAAAAACCGATTACATATAAGGATCAATGGAAAAAAAAAAAAGAAAGAAAGAAAAAGTCTACTAGAAGTTGTTCATTTGGTAAATGTGGTATAAGCCAAGAACAGTTTTCTGTTAGGCAGCAAAAACTGACAGGGCCCTGGAAGTTAGGCTGGAAGCAAAAAATCAAGTCCCTGGGAAAGACCACTGTTTTTTATATTATGTCTTAGCCCTTTCAGGAGGCTTACCCAGCCACCAGGTATTCCTGAACTGTAGAGGTAGAAGTGACTGCGTAAGTCTTCTCATTAGTTTCCCACCAAAACATCTCATTTCAATGCAGCTTGTGCTTTTCTAAGTAAGTTTTTGCCACTGGGAGTGTAGATCTGTCAAGACCTCCTCCTGTGTACTTTCGCATCGTGTGATAAAAGTATATTAATTATCAAAGACTTTTAAAATTTTGGTCCTATTTCATAGGCTTCAGATATAAAACCAATTTATCTAACTATGTTCTGGTGATGATGGATGCAGACTTTCCTATTTATGCTTCATGGTTCTTTAACTTAAGGGTTGGGAGAAAGACTAAAGTAGCTGTGTTTATCCCACCACCTTATGTAGAAGTCTCCTTTTAGATGTGTTTTTATTATTATATTTTATTCAAGCATGCAGAAAAGTAAAAAATATTTCCCACATGTAATAAATATTTATATTTTTTCCATATTTGCTTTACAAGCCTTTTATTTATGGGTTTTTTTTTGTACTATTTCTAAATTTGTCTTCCCCTCTCTAAATGTAACGGCTTACTTAAATTTGTGGGCATCCGTTCTTTCTATAATACATATTTTTTTATGTTCTTTAGTTCAATAAAATAGATGAAATTCTTTTACATTTCAAAATCTAGCAATAATCAACATTCAATAGTTTAAAATAATCAATAGGTATTAATTTTTTTTACCAATATATTGGTAAATTTTTTTATTTAGTTAATTTTTTTAATTTACATCCAAGTTAGTTAGTGTATAGTGCAACAATGATTTCAGGAGTGGATTCCTTAATGCCTCTTACCCATCTACCCCATCCCCCTCTCCCACAACCCCTCCACTAACCCTCTGTTTGTTCTCCATATTTAAGAGTCTCTTATGTTTTGTCCCCCTCCCTGTTTTTATATTATTTTTGCTTCCCCTCCCTTATGTTCATCTGTTTTGTCTCTTAAAGGCCTCATATGAGTGAAGTCATATATTTGTCTTTTTCTGACTAATTTCGCTTAGCATAATACCTTCCAGTTCCATCCACGTAGTTGCAAATGGCAAGATTTCATTCTTTTTGATTGCCAAGTAATACTCCATCGTATATATATACCACATCTTTATCCATTCATCCATTGATGGGCATTTGGGCTCTTTACACACTTCGGCTATTGTTGATAGTGCTGCTATAAACATGGGGGGTGCATGTGTCCCTTCAAAACAGCACACCTATATCCCGTGGATAAATGCCTGGTAGTGCAATTGCTGGGTCATAGGGTAGTTCAATTTTTAGTTTTTTGAGGAACCTCCATACTGTTTTCCAGAGTGGCTGCACCAGCTTGCATTCACACCAGCAGTGCAAAAGAGATTGTCTTTCTCTGCATCCTCGCCAACATCTGTTGTTGCCTGAGTTGTTAATGTTAGCCATTCTGACAGGTGTGAGGTGGTATCTCATTGTGGTTTTGATTTGTATTTCCCTGATGATGAGTGATGCTGAGCATTTTTTCATGTGTCAGTCGGCCATCTGGATGTCTTCTTTGGAGACGTGTCTATTCATGTCTTTTGCCCATTTCTTCACTGGATGATTTGGTTTTTGGGTGTTGAGTTTGATAAGTTCTTTATAGATTTTGGATACTAACCCTTTATCTGATATGACATTTGCAAATATTTTCTCCCATTCTGTTGGTTGCCTTTTAGTTTTGCTGATTGCTTCTCTGTGCAGAAGCTTTTTTTACCAGTACTTTTGACCATGTTGTGCTCTGAGCTGACAGCTCAGAGAGCCTGGAGCCTGCTTCAGATTTGTCTCTGTCTCTCTCTCCCCAAAATAAATAAACATTTAAAAAAATTTTAATGAAGATTCTAGGTGGTGAATTACAATGCTTGAAAGAGCTTGTTTACTGTATTTCTAATAATTATTTTCATTTGAAATACAAATAAATATTTATTTCAAACACACTTGATTTTAATAATAGGAAATCTTGATAAAATGTATCATATATTTTACTAGCCCCTAAATATTTGAAAAATACTTGTTACATTTGACTCTAAAACATGACTTGATTCTTCTGTTTCTGGATGAGACCTAAGTCTGGTAGGGTAGGTTAGAGACTTAATGAGTGTTTCCTTTCATATACTGCTCAAAATTAAAATTTAATACTTTATCTTAAACTTGTGTAAATCTTCCATTTGAAGTATGTACTTGATAACATGTGTTAACTTTGTAGAGCCTTATTAGTAATATTCTTATGTGGCTGGTCACTTTTATTATCACCTATAAAGTGAGAAAACTAAAACATTAAAAATTAAGTAATAACTTATGCAAGGTCACAAAACTGATAAGTAGTGGAATATGAATTCATTTCCAGGAAATTCTTGCCTAGACTCTGAACTCTTAGCCACCTCACATGCTTCCTCTCAGCCATTTAATTTTACAAGCTTATGAGTACATTAAGGCTTAAAATTGTCATCATAAGATAAGGGTTGTAACTTATAAGAGTTGCCATAGCCTTAATCCTTCATGACTAATATGAATGAGTTTTTAGATCCTTTCCTGGGATCAAATTTTAATAGGTAAGAAGAAAGCAGGGAGATATGATAGTAGAAGGGGCAGAAAGGGAGCAAGACTGGGGGGAGGGTGCGGAATTCACTTGTTTCCACATTTTGTATATGGATTTCTCTAGAAATAGCAAGCAATGGTTTGGGGAATCAGAAAGCCACATTCTGGGGCCAAAGTGGTCCAGAAATACAATGACAGCAAAGGGTTGGAACTTCTAATACTCTTGTTATGCACCAATGTTTTTGGCAGGGGAACTAAAAGGCAGTTGTATTTTCAAAAAGTCAAGAATTTCTTAAAAGGGGTTTATTTTGTTCTTTTTTTTACAAAGTAGTTTTTTTCTGTAAACTTCTGCTTAGATTGTGACTATCAGGAGATATGTTTAAGGTAGAACTTTGTTCAAATCTATGTGTTTATTTGAACTTTGAGGCTCTTATATTTTCCTAGGGCCCTAGCCTGCTTTTAAAGCTATCTTCTTGAATTTTTATATCAGTTAGTGGTCAATGAGTACCTCTCTTCCACATAGAGAGGAAGATCTCAGAGATCCAGGCCACTTTCATCTTCTGGGGTCACCAGCCTATACAGCTGCACAG
This sequence comes from Panthera onca, assembly GCF_046562875.1. Lineage (NCBI taxonomy): Eukaryota > Metazoa > Chordata > Mammalia > Carnivora > Felidae > Panthera > Panthera onca. The sequence goes on from NC_138344.1 coordinate 54,251,416, forward strand.
TCATTAGAATTAATCTGCATCAGGGGGGGCCTGGGTGGCTCGGTCGGTTAAGCGTCCGACTTCGGCTCAGGTCATGATCTCACAGCCCGTGAGTTCGAGCCCCGTGTCGGGCTCTGTGCTGACAGCTCGGAGCCTGGAGCCTGTTTCGGATTCTGTGTCTCCCTCTCTCTCTGCCCCTCCCCTGTTCGTGCTCTGCCTCTCTCTATCTCAAAAATAAATAAACGTTAAAAAAAAATTTAAAAAAAAAGAATTAATCTGCATCAGGAGAATATAGGAGGAGTAGGCACACAATTTTAAAAGTCTCGACTAAAGTTATATAAATTTCCAGTTATAAAATGAATATGTTGGGGTGCCTGGGTGGCTGAGTCAGTTAAGCATCCGACTTTGGCGCAGGTCATGATCTCAGTTTGTGAGTTCGAGCCCCGCGTTGGGCTCTGTGCTGACAGCTCAGAGCCTGGAGCCTGCTTCCGATTCTGTATCTCACTCTCTCTCTGCCCCTCCCCCATTCACACTCTGTCTCTCTCTCTCTCTCTCTGTCTCTTAAAAATTAATGAACGTCATACAAATTTTTTTAAATGAGTATGTCATGGGAATGTAATGTGCAACATGGCAATTTGGTTAATAATGCTCTATTACATATTTGAAACTAGGTAGAAGAATGGCTCTTGAAAGTTCTCATTGCAAGAAAAAAAATGTGACATATGTGGTGATGGATATTAACCAGACTTATTGTGGTGATCATTTTGCAATATATAAAAATATCAAATCATTACATTGTACACTTGAAACTAATATGTAATATCACTTATACCTCAATTTTAAAAAGTTTTGGCTCGGAAGTCACCCACATCACTTCCAATCAGATACTATTGTTGAGAATAAGACATGGCTATATATAGATGTAACGAGGGTTGGCAAATTAAAACAAAACAAAACCAAAACAAAACAAAACAAAAACACTCTGACTAGGAAGCTGCTACATAGTAACAGCATTGTACTATAGAAGGTGGATCTATGCATTTTGAAGGACAGATAAGTGTCTCTACTACAGGAATTAAGTTAAATAATAGTGTAGTAATCCTTATGTATGGAATGCTTATGCTGTGGCCTATAATACAATTTGAGATAATACAATTTGAGTATCAAAGAAAAATTTGGGAGAACTTGCATATATCAATCACCATGATCTTGACAGTTTTCCGATGCTTAAAGACTGCCTAATGAGTCAGTGGTGTTAACAAATGTGATTTTTTTATATCATATAAAGAAATGTGTCAACATCTAGAATATCTGCATAACTCACTGAATCAATATTTTTCAAATGACCAACGCATGGATTTTTAAAATGTGGTTTTAGGGGCACCTGGCTGGCTCAGTCAGTTAAGCGTCCAACTTCGTTTCAGGTCATGATCACTTGGTTCATGAGTTCGAGCCCCATATCGGGTGATGTATAGAAGTGTTGAATCACCATATTTTATACACCTGAAACTAATGTTACACTGTATGTTAACAATTGAAATTTAAGTAAAAACTTAAAAAATAAAATAGTTATCTTTTCTAAAAAGATGCTATTTATATTAACGTGAAATGGGTTTATTAATGAACTAGTGTTCAAGATTTCTCAGTTTTAATATCTGTTGTAAGAAATGCTGATAGATACAAAATCCTTATAAACAAAAGTTCTTTGGTGTCTTCAATTATTCTTAAGAGTATAAAAGCGCCCTGAGACCAAAAAGCTTGATGGCCACTGCCTTACAGGAAATCACTGCAAAGGGGCTTGCCCCATGACATTTGAGAGCTACTGTATCCTGGTTGCAGTTTTATAGTTTCTGTATTGCTTCTCTCCAAGCTGGACTTAGTAATCACTGTGCGGAACCCCGTAAAGAAAAGACTCGGATAATTTATTTACTAGGTCATAAGCATGTTTTGTTTGGAGATTTCTACAGTTACTAATGGTTCTTCAGCTCTCACGTATTTACCTTTCACATAAAAGACTTGCATTTCTTGATTATGTAATGTAACTTTTCTGGGCCTTACGTTTCCACCTGAAAAAAAAATGACGTGATTAGAATATATGATTTCTCTATTCCCCTTCTCTAACATTTTATTACTCTATTACTTATATCTTTAGGTGCTGAATAATCTTCCAAAACGGTTGTTTACTATTGAGGTAGAATTAGCAATAGAGACTGGTGGCTTAGATATATTATTTTAGAGCTCTTCCCCCTTTATAGTCGTGTGTGTGTGTGTGTGTGTGTGTGTGTGTGTGTGTGTGTATCTTGTGTGTATAAATATGTTAATCTGTGTGCTGGAGGAATGCTAAGGCGGGTGAAGGGCAGAAATGGGGTAAAACATGAGTGTATATATACCCATGTATGCATATATATGACTTTTAATAAATACAATAACCTATGCTTTATGTATAATGCTATCTCAGAATTGCTGCTTCTAATCCAAAACATATTTATTTAGCTTTTTAAAAATGTATTTATTTATCTTGAGAGGGCGGGAGGGGCAGAGAGAGAGGGAGAGAGAGAATCCCAAGCAGGGCCCAGGCTGACCTGATGTGGGGCTCAGTCCCACAAAACTGTGAGATCATGACCTCAGATGAAATCAAGAGTCACATGCTTAACTGACTGAGCCACCCAGACGCCCCTCCAAAACATATTTAAACCATAATTTCCTCTTGAGCATTTGAGATGCTTATTTTCATGTGGGCTTAACTTTTCTTTAAAGTTTTAAACTAACAAAATGTTCTGTTTTTGTTTTTAATGAAATAGACAACAGATAGTTAAAATTTGCCTTCCAAACAGAAAAGCATTATCTCCCTTTTTAGGACTGGAATGTAAGTAGTTATAGAATTTCAGTATCTGGAATGACTCGGTATTTACAAGCCAGCTGCCCTTAACCAGTGTATTGTTAGATTATTTACAAGACTAAATTTTTAATGTTCACCTCTCTTATTGTGGTAGAACACCATATAACCTTTTATACTCAGATGAAGATCATTTTTGAAATGCTATTTTTATACCTCTCTCCTAGTTTTTAAGCCCAATTTTTCTCTTATCTGGACTTCACAGTTAAAAAACTAACATATTCATGAATTTTTATAAACTGTAGTTTAAACTATATGCACCAAAAAAACCCTTATATTCAGTCAACATGTAACTTTTAAGTAATTATGTGTGCATCATTGTACTTAGTGCTTGGGAAGATAAAAAAAAGAAAAGAAACATAGTAGTTCCTCTATAGACAAGTAATAGTTGATATTTAGCAAATGCCATGTCCCATGACATGTTACAGAAATAGTAATAGCCCAATGGATTAGCTACTTGAACTTTAATTTGTACCTCTGTCAATTTGCTACCTCTTTACTCTCAGAATGCCTATGGACAATAAAAAAATTAAAAAAAAAAAAACAACTTGGAAATAAAATAGTTTCCTGAGAATTAAGCCAGTAAAATCTTGGCATTATGTTTTTCATTATACAATATTGAAAGAAAACCAAGAAATTTTCATGGCTGAAGAGAGAGGAAGCCCCAAAACACTAATAAGATGGCCAGAGATATAAGCTCCCAATATGGTAGTAATTTAATAAATTGTATTATTGTATTGTTATTGGTTGCATTTCATACTGTGTGGAGAAAGACTATATGAACAAAAGTGAGGAAAACAACATGTGGCACAAAATAGACGCAGCCTAAAGATTCGGAAACTGGCTGTGTTTTTACAGAAGTATTCAGATTTGATCATTGTGAATTAGATTTTATGATAATTTGGATAATGTATCTTTCAAAACCATTTTACCTTCCTTTGCTTTGATGCCATGCTTGCCAAGCAATTTTCTAATTACTAAATTAGCTTTTAAGATAATCTTCCATGGTCTGCCCTAGGGTGACTGGCAAATGCCTCCCCTAGATATGTTGGTTTGCTGTTTGGTGGTAGTGGTCAGAGGTGCTGGAGAGCATAAAAAAACAGTGGGTCCTCATTGGATTATGAAGCACATTAACATACTTTATTGAGTGACATGGAAATGCCAAGCTAAGGTGAAGTGAATAACAAGAATTTGAATACAACTGAGGGATTTAGTCACTGGCGTGAATAAAACATGGTTTTGAAAGAGGTGAATCTAAAGATGTTGAAAAATAAGTTAGTTGGGTTTTGGTGATAGGTTAAAGGGAAGTAGAGACAAGAATAAAAGCTGACTATATTTTGAGTGTAAATATTAAAGAGAACATTTATCTTCTCTCATGCACTGTTGGTCAGAATATATATTTGGAAAAAGCTTTCTGAAAATGTTTTTCAATTTGCATTTTATTTTTTTAATGTTTATTTATATTTGAGAGAGAGATAGAGTGCGAGCGGGGAAGGGGCAGAGAGAGGAGACACAGAATCTGAAACAGGCTCCAGGCTTTGAGCTGTCAGCACAGAGCCCTACACGGGGCTCGAACCCACGGACCTTGAGATCATGACCTGAGCCAAACTGACTGAGCCACCCAGGTGTCTCTCAATTTGCATTTTTAAAGGATTTTTTAATATAATAATTTTATTTCCTATAATCATATTAAGAAAATAATCAGAATTATAAAGAAGTATATACCAAGAAATTCATATTTACGTTAGTGAAAAGTTTGAAACAACCAAAATAACCAACAATAGATCAGTTAAATAAGGAAGAGTAAAAGTAGACGGCCTGTGAGATCCATGAATTGGTTGATTAATAGGAAAATTTTGTTAAATTGATATATGCACACCTTCAATATTTTGTTTACTTCAAACATAACAATGTGCATTCATTTATCAGTTTTTATGTGAGGCTATGGGCTTTCCTCTGAGCATGATTCTAATAATTATCATACCCATTAAATACTGTCAACAGTGTCCAGTTTGAGTTTCTTTAAAATGGACTGAGAATTCAATGATATTTGCCGAGCAGTCTGAGTGCATAATTGTAGATTGTTATTATTTTTTCCTGTTGTCTTGCCCATACCTAATTTAACATCTTAAGTTTTCAATCACTCACTTTTTCCATTGCCACTCCATAGGGAACTCTAAAAACTTTGATTTCTATCCTGAATAATATGGAAAACAATTGCAGTTTTGAACAGAGGAATTGCATGATCTAAAATATAAGAGAACAGAATCACTGTGGCTGCTCTGTTTGAAAAAGGACTATGGTGTATGTTGGGGTGCCCTTTGTGCGCTTTATACTCCATAATCGGTCCAAAGCAAAAACAGTTGTAGCTGTCTTTCCAGTGTTTGCATTTCCTTTTAGCTTCAGTGTGAATAGCAAAAATATAGAAGCATTTGGGAAACCAGGGATCCAAGAAGCACTGCAGACTTTGAAATCATATTGAAAAATAGAGAATTAGATGGGAAGCAACATAAGGCTTTTCAGAGTGTTTCAGGAAGCAACAAAGATAAAGATCCGGTATAGTTCCTGAAGGGGTTTCCTTCCCCACCCCCACCCTCACCCCCACCCTCACCCCCACCACCCCATTTAGCTAATTGGTTCTCAAATGCATAGGTCTATTGGAATCTTCAGAGGAGCTTTAAAAATACCCTTGCCTGTGCCCCAACCCAGAAATACTGTTGCAATTGGCCTGGGCTGGGCCTAGGCCTCATTATTTAAAAAAAAAAAAAAAAAAAAAAAAAAAAAAAAAATCCCAGGTGATTCCAATATGCATTTAGCATTAAAATCGATTGTTTTTCAAGTATTTTTAGGTCTTATCCTCACAGGCAGCTTATGACTGATTGCCTCCACCTTCTACGATAAAACTCACTGTAGCTCAAGAAATTTCAACCACGTATATGATCTTACTCTCTTGAGGTAGAGAAGTGAAGGGGAGGATTATCTTCAGGTTGAGTCTGAGGGCTTAGTCATTTCCTTCATATAGAGGTAAAGTGATATTGTTAGTTTTCGAGCTATATTAGGAATTCTAAGGAGGCGCAATTCAAATTAATTATGTGGTTCCAGCCTTTTCTCAATTATCCTTGTACGAATGGACCATACAATATCCCTCACGGAAGTATCAAAAGTGTTGCCTCAGAGAATATACCTGCTTCATCTTTCTCTGCTGAATAGCTCACCAAGGAAAGCCATGAAATACTCTTATTAGGCCCTAACGAATCCTGTCTTGTGGCAGGAACCTTAAAAACATCCCATTTATTATTTGTGTTAGGCAGCCTTTAAGATGGCCTCCAATGATGGGGTGCCTGGGTAGCTCAGTTGGTGAAGCCTCCGACTTCGGCTCAGGTCATGATCTCGCGGTCTGTGAGTTCAAGCCCCATGTCGGGCTCTGTGCTGACAGCTCACAGCCTGGAGCCTGTTTCAGATTCTGTGTCTCCCTCTCTCTCTGGCCCTCCTCTGTTCATGCTCTGTCTCTCTCTGTCTCAAAAATAAATAAACGTTAAAAAACAAAAAAAAAAGAAAAAAGATGGCCTCCAATGATCCCTGCTTTTTGGTACTTATGCCTTTGTGTAATTCCTTTCCCTTGTATAGGTAGAAAATCTTGAAATCATTTTCAAGATTAGGTTATATATAAAAATACTGTGGCTTCCATTTTGGGCACTCACTCACTCTCTGATTCCTTTGTGGGAAACAAACTGCCATGTTTTAGATAGTGCTGTGAAAAGGCTTATGTGGTGAGGAAGTGATGTTTTGAGCCAACAACCAGTGAGGACCTAAGGTCCTCTTCAAGGACCTAAGGTGGATCCCTCTCTAAATTGAGCTTTGAGATGCGTCCACAGTTCTGGTGAACACCTTGATTGTAGCTTTCTGAGAGACTCTACCTAGAGACACCTAGCTAAACCATGTCCAGGTTCCTGACTACATAAATTATGAGATAATAAATATTTGCTGTTTTAAGCCACTAAGTTTTATGATAATTTGTTATATAACAATATATAACTAACATGTGGCTGTATTTTTCAAGAGAAAGTCCTGCCATCTTCAAGCTAAATGTTGCTATTCATCTCATATTTCATTTTTTCTGATGATATTTCAAAATTGTTCTGATGATATTTCAAAAGTTCTGATGATGTTAAAGAAAATAAATTTGCATAGGTTCTCATAAGTTCAGTGATGATGATTTGGAAACTGGAACCACATAATTATCAGGAAGTAAAAGGAAAATATGAAAGGCATCTTCTCAGGGGAGAGTAAATACAGGGATTTGGGTAAGAGACCAGGACTTTATTATTTCTTGCTTCTTGTCATGTCTCCTCAACTGGAGAGAAAGTGAATTTTCTTAATAAACTATTCAAAGTTAGAGGATGAGTGGGAACACATGTGGGCCTGAAGGAACACCAGCCTCATTGGAAGCAGCAGCTTTGTTGAATAAATATAGAAGTAGGATAAAGAGTAGCCTGACAACAATGCTGAAACAGTTATGAGTTTTAATGAACTATTTCATAGTAAGATGCACATGAATAACTCGAACCATAGACACCAATTAATAGATATTCTCTGAAAACTGTTTTAGAGTGAGCATAGAAATGATCATGGCTGATAATCATCTGGTACCCACAAGTCAGTCACAGTGGCCTGTCTATTCTGATAGATCAGTGACATATTCTAATTGACCAGTAACTACTCATACTGGTCGTTAATATTTTTAATACCACTCTTATTCATAGTGAACGTTAGATGAAGTTTTGGTTTCCTGTAGCCATGTGCCATCTATGCATAAAGTTGGATAATGAAAGGTATGGGATCTCTTGTGTCTTACTCATGCCCAAGCATATGGCATTAAGGTAGTGGTGTAAATGAAGCTGCATGATAAACCTTGTACATCTTTCTGATGCATCACTTTTGCTTACTCATGTGAATTTTATATTAGAGCAAACACAAAAGTATTATGGATTAAAATGCAAAAGCACATGAGTTTTAAGAGAAAAAAGATTTTCAAGAAACTTTGTGTGTGCTACCTTTGCATTATTCCTTAGACTCTCTTTCTCTACTTCTACTACTATTGGTATTTCAGTAGAAAATTTTGAGACACGTGGATTTTGTTTATTTGTGGTTATAGAATCGCTTTACTACAGCTGGTCATGTAGCTCATCTGTATGTTTTTTGTCACTCTAGATAACCAGAGGAGCAAACTCTAAGAGATAGAAACTAAGAATTTATCTCCAGTATCTCTTCTCTTTTATCATTAGATCAATTTATAGTCAACTTGAAGGCTGATAATTTATAGTATGGCTTTTTTTTTACATAAAATATTTTAGTTTATTAATTGCATTGAAAGTATCTTTTTATTATTTCTTTTGTTAACATTTCATATTCTTTCATTTAATTTTTTCCTTCCTTGTTCTTGGAAACTTATGTATTTAACCAATTTTCTCCTTAAAAGAACATTTTTTTAAAAGGTTACTCTGTTTATAACTGCTCTCCATTTGTAAATAAATACATGTAAGAGTAGAATAGGAAACAAGATTGGAAATTTCATCATTTCTTTCCTCCTTTTGAGTCACATCATCACAGCATGGACTAATTATTCTGTATGAAGTGAATTGCCAAAACATAAGTTGCATTTGCATGCAAACATAAAGATAACATCTCAATAGAAATTTTTTAAAGAAGGAGACCACTAGCTAATAATCTAAGACTGGGAAGCATATGCTAAGTGACCTGGACTTTTGTGACAGCTCTGTACCTAACCAGCTACTTTGGATGTATCACAATCTCAGTTTCCTGATCTGCAAGTGAATACAAGGGACTAAGCCCTCTTGGAGTTTTAAGCTTCTAGAATTCTAAATGTATATAATTAGTACAGATTTTATTTTCTAAAATTTGCATGATAAAAAAAGGAGAGTATAAACAATGAATTAAAAGTGTTTCTAAAGAGGGAGGAAGGCAAACCATAAGAGACTCTTAAATACAGAGAACAGACTGAGGGTTTATTGGGGGGGGTAGGGGAGAAGGGAAAGTGGGTGATGGACATTGAGGAGGGCACTTGTTGGGATGAGCCCTGGATGTTGTATGGAAGCCAATTTGACAATAAATTATATTTTTTTAAAAAGTGTTTCTAAAAACACTACCAGATTGGCTTTACCACTAAATTTGGTTTGTTTAATTCAGCATTGCTGTGTGATTTGATTATAACTATAAATCCATAGACAAAGAGTATTTGGTCCTAACATAGTTCATGTCTTGTATGTATATACACTATTTCTGTTCAAATTTCTATATCATCATGTTTGCCCTAATTTTAAAAATCAAGTAAGATTAGTCCCATTCTGAATTTTCTTTAATATTCAAACATTGAATGAATGCATATAAAAAACTGATTATGGATAGATGCTCTGTTAAGCACTAAGGAAACAAATATGAGAAACATAGGTTTTCCTCTGCCCTCGGTATTTTCACAAGACTCCAGCCACAGAAAGCTGATCTAGGAGAGGAATCTAGGCTAGCAAGGCCCTTGAATCAGATAAGAGTTCAGAATATCATTCATAAATGGCCCCCAGCTGAGGAAAGACAATTCTTTCTAGTTTCCTGTCACCTGATCGTATAGATGAGCCATAAGAAGATCAAATGAATCTGTTCCTGTCGGCTTTAGCCTTTTTGGGTAACTTTTGCCTGTTAATGTAGTAGTAGATAATATTTATATAAAATAAAGGAATTTGATGACAAATATTTTGAAATTAAAATCACAATGATTAAAATTCCAATAGTTTAATTTAGATAAATGTTGACCTCCTTTGGTGAACACATAAAATGCTACCCAAATCTGCCAACTGAAGAAGTATGAAGTAGAATTTATCTTTCTGATAAGCCTATTCTCTGTAGCCTGACCTCAAGCCTTCATGATATTCAGGTCCTCAAATCCCTAACTGTATATTCTATTTTGTGCTCTTGCCATCTAAAAGGAAAACAACTTCCAATGTGGCAATATTTTGAATGGCAGAAATTTCTAGATTAGAAAAATTACTAACTCTAATACGCATATTTTAAAAATATGGCACTTTTCTACTCATGAACTCAAATATATTCTAACTAACAATTTTAAGTCCTTTTATCTGCAGTGATTTTACTTATATCATCCAATGTAATTGACAACAGTATGTGGCAAAACATATTTTACATTTTTGTATTGTTCCCTGTGAGACATCTATTGTAAGAATTGCTGCAGGCTGTCATTTTTGTCTGCCATCCAGGATTTGCTGGCCCAAGTACTGTGTACTGAACTTGATATTGGTCATGGGGGGAGGGAGGGGAACCTTGTAGTTGAGCCAGATGGTTTTGTTATTGCTTTAGAATTAATAGCATATGAAACAGATACAGCTTATTAAGGTTTTTTTTTATAAATAACATAAACTTAAATAACAAAACAATAAAGTTCAAATACAACTTAAAATAGAGTTTAATGCTGTAACCACAGAGAAAAAGCATGATTATTGGTGGGAAGAACATTATTAAAAGTCATATTCCCAAATATGAATTATACAAAAGATAGATTATATTACTTGAAACAAAACTTAAAGGTTTCTCAGTTTTACTTTTAGGGATTATAAAATGTTATTTTTGTGGCAAGTGAGATGAAATACAGTATTATCATCATTATTGCTATTTTATATACAAGATTTTTGAAAACATCCTTTTAGCAATACCCTTTCCATACGAGCAGCATTAGGAATTTTCTTCTTGTTAATAGGTACAAGCATATTCTAATACTATACTTTTGTAAAACTACTTATTTGACTCCATTCCATAATAGAATTTTTAAGAATATTCTTTCTTTTCTTATTAGAATTTAAGTGGCTTACAATTGCCACTAAAAAGTCTTTCAGATACTGCTCATCTTCCATAGTTAGTGTTGGCTTGATTATCTGACAAATCATTCCAGCAGCCTTTACGTCTGACATATCTTATATAACATCCTGCATTATTATTATTATTATAGCAGCCATTTTATAAGCAGATAGGAATATTTAAATAATCATTATCAGATAATCAAATCTAACATACTCTTAAGGGTAAATTAATTTAAAAAAAACATTACTATTACTAACATCATGATTGTACAACCAGCTTTACAATTTTTTACAACTTTTAGTTACTAAATCTGATTTTGTGTATATTTTTCAAATCTTTCTTTAATGCAGTCTCTTAAAATAAACATACATGCGCAAGTCCAGCTTGATCAGTTTTTCAGTAGTTTTCCAGCCTTTCTTGGTTACTTAAAAAAAAAAAAAAAAAAGAGGAAAAGAAAAGAAAAAAAGAAAAGAAAGAAAACAGTCCACTTAAAGAAATCTCCCTGCTGGAACTGGTTTCTTTTATACCATATATGATTATGTTATTGCCATAGGAAGAAAGTGGGCTGTTTTTTGTTCTTTCTTTGTTTTCTTCCCCCTTACAGGAACCCCTTTTTGATTTAAAGCAACAAACATTTCTCCTCCGCTGTGTGTCCATTTAGCTGATGCATATGTATTGTAATGGTTTTCCAGAATTAATTCTTTGAAGTTGCAATCTTCATTGCATTCTTTCTGTTAAAATAATAAACAACATTATCCAAATGATTTTTAGAGGTACTCAATTAAACAAAGAGTAAGCAGTAATCTTTAGTAGAATTAAATCATATATGACTTTTTTTTTTGAGCTGGCCTAATGCAGTTTGTTAGATATAGATTAGCATATTTGCAAAAAAAATAGGCATCTTAAAATTTTTTAAAAAGATAAAATGATACATATTTAGTTATGCAACACATTTTCAAATATCTAACTTTTTTTTGGCAGTCAGTTTTTACAATTCTTTGTATGAGGAGCTGTTTCCCCCTAATGAGCAGCTCTGATATTACCAAATATCATTCCCAAATCACTCATTCCCTAACTGCTGAGAATTTGATATAATTAGCAGAGTGTCTCCCTCCCTCAGCTGAAGGACATATTTCACAACTTTTCTTCATTTGTTACTACACTGCCTGCAATGGTGATGGAATTTAAATTAATTTGTTCATCCATCCAACCATTCATTCATTTGTTCATTCATTCAATTAAACCGAGATTATTATGTAATTAGCCTGTGCCAGGTATTGTGCTGGACTATGGGAATACAAAGGAAACTCAATTATATTTTATTATGGTGGGATGAACTGTTACATGTTTCATATTGTAATAAAGTGGGAACAATGTGAATGCTCACAGTTCAAAGGCCACGATTGTGAGACTGATGTTGATAAACAAACTTCTGAATTTTTTTTCCCAAGAATTTTCATGTCAGCAATGTGCAGATTGGGTGAACCTTAACAAAAAGAGCTTTAATACTACTGACAGATGGAAATTTTAGGTTTTAAGTATCTAAAACGCACATGGAATTTCAGAGCTGGCAGTATTCTGAGAGGTTGGTTAACGTAACTCATTTTACAAATGAAGACACCAAAGCCCAGAGAGCTTAAGCAATTTGTCCAAGGTCCTGCAGAAAATGTTTTTTTTCCTCAATGCTTGAATATGAAGTATTTTAATGAAATCATTAAATTATATGACTGAAGAAAAATTAGTTCCATTTTTACTTTCCAGAAAGGCAAGATGTTTTTGACAAAAATAAGTTTGAAAAATTAAGTCTAAGCTATCAATTATCAATACCTTTGCATAGAGTTTTCCTTCCTTATTCATTGCAAGATAGTATTCACTTTCCACTCCTTTGATTGCCACAATTCCAACTGCCACTGTCCTGATTTCCATGATATCTGCAAGGAATCACAGAAAGATAAGTCAGTTATTCACTCAGCTTTTCAGATCATCCAAGAATGACAATTTGTTCTTATTTCTTTTTCAATTGGAAGTTATTAAAATCATTAATGTGCGTGTTTACTCAGCCTGAGACCACCTACCCATATTACACATACAAATACAAGGGTAGTCCTTATTAAACATGGGAAGTTTAAACTATTTATTTTTTATTTTGTAGAAAAAGATATCTGGATTCAAAGGATTTAGCTTTTTCTTCCCCACAATTACATCTCTAACTTACTATCATAATAATCATCATGATATCAGCTAATGTTTATTGATCTCATACCACATAATAAAGCATTATTCCAAGGCTCCAATGCATTAACTCATCTACTTGTCACGAAGGCTATGAGGCAAGTACTGTAGTTATTCCCATTTTACAGATCGAGAAGCCCAAGCACAGAGAAGTTATATAATTTGCCCAGATTCTCTCAGCTAGTAAGTGGCAGAAGGGAAATTTGAACCCAGACAGTGGCTCTTAATCATTACATACCATTAAAATGTATAATAAACTAATAATCTTTACTTTTCTCTTAAACTTTATTTAAAAATTATTGCTAACAGAAAATCTCTGGAATTTAACAAAAATCAATGAAAGCAATTGTAAATGATGGTAACAGAACTACTGCCCTAAAAAAGATTAAATATTTTAAAGTGATAGTGAGTTTTTTGATACATGAAAGACTATTTAAAACCCAATTATGAATCTTGCTTATATGATATTTTATAACTTTATACCTTTCTGATTTTTAATCTTTGTTGAAATTGTTTCTACAACACATACAGTTACCACAAGAATGTTAACCTACTATTTTCTTTTATTATACATCTTTTCCTCCAATGCTATATTTTAATGACTCATATAAATGCAGTAAAATCTCAAGAAAAATTTTAAAACAATGTAGGAATTAAAAGTTTAGCAGACCTCTTTAAATAACTGCTGTTAATTATACTTTGAACATGAAGGTGTAACCATGAGACACTCGCTTCCCTGTGCCTAATAATATGCAAAGAAGGTTACAAGTGAAAATTATATGCGTTATGTCAAGTCTCTAAAAGCTGTTTTCCAAAATATTCACTCAGTTAAAGGAAAATCTGATTTCTTATTCCATGCCTTTGCTTCATCCTCTTATTTATTCTTTTCACTTCAATTTTCCTATCTGGAGAATAAAGTCAATACCCACTTCGTCAGGATTAATGCAGCCTAGCTAATATTTGTTATCTGTGTCACATGTATGCTGCATACAGGCCTTTTTCCCAGCATGATATGCTTAGCGCTGACAAGAGGTTATCCAGTTGAGAGTTCTTGGGCTGTTCATATAAATTCAGGTCTATGAAGAAAGTGCAAAGGAATGGATATTAATCTTTTAAAGTATTTTTGAAGCATTGTCAGAATGTATAAATTGTAGAGTAATTTGAGGACACAAATTAAGGAAAACAGCTCTGATTTCATAACTCCAAAAGTTAAAATTGAATCATTTATTTCATTCTAAAATGTCAGACGAACAAATCATTTGGTTTTTAATAGCGTAATTTTTATTTTCTTTCTTAGAGTCAGGATAGGAAAAATAGCTTTCTGTCTGTAGATGTAAACAATGACTTGTGAATTGAATTGTTTGGTGTTATTAAAAATTCAATAAACTATTTCATTATATACCCCGATTTTACTAAAAGGCAGATGAAGAGTAGTCAAAAACCTCATTTACAACAACTACTGGCATCAACAAATGAAATAATTATCAAGATTTTGGTCACAATTAAGCTTTCATAAGTAGTTGATAATAATACGATTGAAAATTAAGCTTTCATAAGTAGTTGATAATAATACGATTGAAAAGCTACTGGATAAAACACATTGCCATTATCTTTCATTATTTCATGAATCTAGGAAGTCATAATAATAAGCAAATTCAAAATGAAAAACAATGATAAGGAAAGAGAACTGAGGAACTCTCTATCCACATCAAACCAAAGAATTCTCATTTCCACAATACATTCATAGAGTTCAGTGATTCCACTTTATCAATAGAGGAAGACACTAAGTGTAAATAATAATTATGCTTCAATGCATGTTTTATAATATCATTGCCACTAGTAAAACTTAAGACCTGCTTATGATTTGCTACATCTTTTGAAGACCTCAATGTTCTGATGAGAGCATAGAAAATGATTAAATTCTAGCATGTGCTTGTAGACTATAGATTAAAGAAGGAAGCAGTAATAAGGGAGCACATGTGAGGATACTTCAAGTGACACCTATAGATCTTCCTCTTTATCACTGGGAACACTGTAAATATTAAATACTAAAGAAAGTGAAAACACATTTTCACCACATTTTTAAACATCTCATATTTTCTGAAATACTGTAATGCTATGCAAAATTATTTTCTATTGTTAACAAACAATTCTGTTAATCCTACACATCTAGCACAACTAGAATTTCATTGTGGATTTAGATCACATGTGATTTATGCATGCTGAATTTAGGAACAAGATGTGGAAAACTGCCGTCACTTTAAACTCAGTATCATTGTAAAACTCAACCACATTATCAGTCCCACCCCAGGAGACATAGCATCTCCCTAACTTTTCTCCTTGTACTCATTCTCAAAATTAGCCAGATTCGAAATGATCCTTGACTTCTCCAACTCCTATCCTTATGTCTTAGCCTCAACATCCATTGGGCCTAGAAGTTGAGGAAATGGGCATAGCAAGAGGAATGAGTAAATGGGATAGAAATAATTTTAAGCATTGCTACCAAGTATGTGTTGAGTATTTGTGTTCTATCATATTTGCCGAGAAGAGCTATGTTTGGCATAGAGGTGGTTCATTCCAGTAATGTTCCACTTCCTAACTGGTCCTCTTCACTACAAGGGGATCAGCCAGAAAGAATCAAAAGAAATGCTTCCCGGAACTCGGCAGCTTGCTGGGAAAAATTCCAGGATGTAAGGACACCAAGGGAACTATTTGGAGTGGCTTGGGACACATTTGTTGTTTTTGTCCTTCTGTCTGAATAGTCCCCAATTAAGTGTAATATAAATATAAGTTGCTTTTCTTGGCTAGATGTGAAAGTGAAAAGGCTTAAGATTTTTTTTCTAATTTTTTTCCTAATTTTTTTCTAAGCTACAGCTTATTAGAGAAGATAAGCATTTTTAGAGAGGATTAAAAAACAAAACAAAACAAAACAAAACAAAAACAAAGCAAACAACAACAAAAAAACCTAATTCAGAGGGGAAGCCAGAAAGAAAAAAATCTAAAGAGTCTAAGGAATCCAAGCTATCATTAAGAATATAGCAAAAGGAACAAATTGAGGTAGAAGAGAAAGAGAACATATATGCAGAATGCTGAGCATAGTTAAGTGCCCAATAAACTGTTTTCTTTAGAAATGAATAGTTTTGCTGTTCTAACCAACAATGGTGAGTCTGGTCTTTCAGAGAAGCATTGGCAACAGCATCTCATGCTTTTTGTAACAGTAAGAAGAAAAGCTAGTGGAAATTAGGTCATTCCCCGACTAGAAAGCAGTGGAACACAGGTTGGAGACAGCTTCCTGGGGAAGTGGGGGGGAAGGGGGGGTGGGTATTCCTCACGTGTATCAAGACATAAAGAAACACTGGTGAAGACTCATTGCGCTAAATGAATGCTGACACAGGTGGGAATGAATGACAGCACCAGAAGGAAGATCCCTAGTGACACTGAAGTTCTGAATAGGAACATGAAAGACATGAGAGCACAGGTGTTGTTTTTTTCATTTCTTCTGCCGCTTTAATCTCATGACTTTAGAAGTGAAAAAAAAAAAAAAAGCTATGAAAATAAACACCTGGCTGTTAACAATAGTGTTGAAAGTAGAACTTGCCTTTCTGCCTGGGACTTTAGAATAACCGAAAAAAAAGGCTCCTGGAGTTTTCTGTGCATTTTATAAAGAATGCATTAGTTAAGTTTAGGTTTGGTTGGAACAAACCATTTATTTCCACATGCAATAAACATTGGGAGAAGTGACAACGCTGCTCCACAAAACATTTGGGAGTTTCCAGGCTCCATTCAGCTCACTGTTCCACAACCACTTTGTTCTCATAATATAAGGTAGAACACACATTCCAGGTGGAGTGTGAAATAAAGGAAGAAAATGTGGGTGCAAAGGGATTCTGCTAGCTGCCCTTCATGGAAGATTTCTGAGGGTTGCCCTGGGACACCACTTAATCAGCTAGACCTTGGTCACAAGCAGGAATGTCCTGAGAATGTACAATAGTTGCAGAAAATTTATAGCTAATCCTAAACTAAATGAGTTACTTTAGGCCAAATAATTTCAAAAGAAAATGTATACAAAATTTTTAAATAATCATAAAATATTGTATCTAATGAGAAATGTGGATATATTTTAATGTTTTGTCTATATATGGTAGTTTCAGGAAGTAATTATATATTATATAATAGCATATATATAAATAGAATAATATATAATACATATATATGTATACCATTACGTGTGTGTGTGTGTGTGTGTGTGTGTGTGTGTGTGTGTAATGGTGAAGGTTTCTCATTCAACAATAAAGCCTTGACAGAAAATCATAAAAATAATTTAACATTTAAAAAAAGTTATTAGGGGCACCTTAGTGGCTCAGTCAGTCAAATGTCTGACTCTTGATTTTGGCTCAGGTCATGGTCTCACAGTCTGTGAGATCAAGCCCCATGATGGGTTCAGTGCTAATAGTGTGGAGCCCGCTTGGGATTCTCTCTCTCTCTCTCTCTCTCTCTCTGTTTCTCTCTCTAAATAAGGAAATAAACTACAACAGAAAGAACTTTTTTAAAAGTTATTATTTGATTATTTGCTGATACCAGTTCTTAGTTTTAATGTGCCCAGAACAGTATATTTGGTCAAGGACATAATTAAATGTTCTGATTGGTCTAATAATCATTGAACTATTGTCTCCCTCATCTTCAACTTTAAAATTATTTTTAGTTATCATACTAGCTCATCTATGTTAATATATATATAATTTTATATATATTTTATATATTTATATATTTTAATTATATTTAAAATATAATTTAATTATATAATTTATTTATATAAATTTAAATATTAAATATATTAAATTTATATAATTTAATTATATAAAAAATAAAAATATATTTTAAATATTAAATATATTTAAATTTTAATGTTTAAATTATAAATAAATTTAAATATTAAATATATTAAAATTATATAATTTAATTATATAAAATATATTTTGTATATTTATATATATAATATATATTATATATATATAATTTTATATTATATATATATCTTCTCAATCTTTAAAATATAAAGCTTAAAATGTTCAGGGAAAAGAAATACCAAGGGACTGGGATAGGGGGATTTTTGTGTGATGAAACAACTAAATATTTTTATCCTTATCAACTCATGAAAAGACACGGAGGAACCCTAAGTGCATATTACCAAGTGAAAAAGGCCAATCTGAAAAGGCTGCACCACATGCTGTATGACATTCCAACTCTATGACATTCTGGAAAAGGCAAAACTGTGGAGATAGTAAAAAGGTTAGTGGTTGCCAGGGGTTGCAGGTAAGTGAGAGGAGTAAATAGGCAAAGAACAGAGGGTTTTTAAAGTGGTAAAAATACTCTGTATGATAACATAATGGATACATGTCCAAACCCATAGTGTGCAACACCAAGAGTAAACCCTGAAGTAAACTATGGACTAGGTGATAACAATGTGTCAATGCAGGCTCATTAATTGTAACAAATGTACCATTCTGGTGGGGGATGTTGACAATGGGGGAGGCCTGTGAACCTAAAGCTGCTTTAAAATATATGTGTGTGTGTGTGTGTGTGTGTGTGTGTGTGTGTGTGTGTGTGTATAAATATATATATTAACATATATATTAATATACAAATATACATTAATATATATAAATATATATATATATATTAATGTTTATTTATCTTTGTGAGAGGAAGAGAGACAGAGCTGAAGTCCAGGAGGCACAGAGAGAGAGGGAGACACGGAATCCAAAGCAGGTTCTAGGCTCTGAGCTGTCAGCACAGAGCCCAACACGGAGCTTGAACCCATGGATGGGGGGATCATGACTTGAGCCAAAGTCAAAAGTTTCACCCACATAGCCGCTCAGTTGCCCCTAAAAATAAGTTCTTAATAAAAAATTTTAAAAGGTAAAGTTAAAATACCTTAAAATCATAAATGCTGTTGGTAATAGGGACAAAGAATTAGCATCAATTTTTAAAGTACATTAGGGAAACAGCTAAAATGCTGGAAGTAGATGGTGGAGAATTTTTTTAAAAGTAATAGCAATTTATGCCAAGATTCCTCATTTATTTATTGTAAGCATGAAACAGGTTTAAATAATAAATAGGCAAAAATATTTAAATAAACTTATGAATGATTAAGCCACGGAAAAAAAACAGGGAAGTCATTTTAGGCATGTTCTTTAGTTTGTAAGGGTGACATCCTAGGTAATTAATTGATTCTATTGTTGACCGTGTTGTTGACAAAAATATTAACAAGGCTAAATGGCTACTTTACTTGACATTGTTTCATTTCTCATGTTCTGTTATTTTTTAAGTTTTTATTTAAATTCCAGTTAATAACATATAGTGTAATATTAGTTTTAGTAGTAGAATTTTGTGATTCATCACTTACACCTAGTACTAATCACAAATGTCCTCCTTAATACCTATCACCCATTTAACCCATTCCCCCACCTACCTCCCCTCCAGCAGCCCTGTTCATTCTCTGTAGTTAAGAGTCTTTTTTATGGTTTGACTGTCTCTTTTATTATTGTATGATCTGACCTCTCATTTTTTTTTTTAACTCTATCGTTAGGCTACCACAATCATTAACAATCTGATGTGTCCATGTAGTATGTTTTACATCTTAGGAAGCAAATTTATTTTTACTTATACACATAAACTTCTCTTAAACATAAATTCAGGTCCACAAAAAAGGCAAATTCTTATATTTGTCTTATATATGATAATAGGTATACTGTAGACCAAAAAACCATGTACAGTAAGTTTGGTGGCTAACTTAATGTCTGCATACTATATGTATTTTCTGAGTAACTCCCTGGTTTTTGATTTGGAGGGGAGGATTTCATAAGCTTACATAGTTCATTCTTCTACAGATCTTTGTGGATCTGTAAAAACATCTCTTCCCACTCTGCAGTTGAAAAAAAGAGTGGTAAATTTAGTTTCTTCATTCTTGTATTTTCTGGAATAAGAGGACATAGCACATGGGACAAAACAGATTAGAAGGTCAGAGTTGATAGGATACTGATTCTGCCAACATTACTTAATACTTTTCCAAGCAACCTACTTTTATATCTCTTAATTTCCCTGTGAAAGATTTTTAAAGTACATTAAACAAGAATATTACTCATAGGGGCACCTGGGTGGCTCAGTCAGTTAAGCATCTGACTTCAGCTCAGGTCATGATCTCACAGTTCGTGAGTTCAAGCCCCACATCAGGCTCCATGCCGACAGCTCAGAGCCTGGAGCCTGCTTCAGATTCTGTGTCTACCTCTCTCTCTGTTCCTCCCCTGCTTGTACTCTCTCTCTCTCTCTCTCTCTCTCAAAAATAAATAAACAGTAAAAAAAAAAGAATATTACTCATTCAGGAACGTTGCCATTTTCAAGTCTATCTTCATCCCAGTTAAAGCTAGAATCTTTAAAGATAGAGCATCTTTTCATATGCTTATTTGCTATCTGTGTATCTCCTTTGGTAATAAATCTGTTCAGATATTTTGCCCACTTTTAATTGGGTTGTTGAAATTCAAAAGATTTTTTTAATATCCCTAACCCCAATATGTGGAGGGATAAGATTAACTATATTCTTCGCTGACTGTCAGAGTGCAACAAAAATCTGGTGGGCAACAGACAGGCAGGGGCTAGAGGAAAAGGGTTTGGAAATGGGACAGTATGCACATACTGTCATAACTGGACCTGAAAGGGAAGGTGTCCACATATAATTAACAATACTCCTACCATTCAACAGTTATATTTTGTGGACAGTTGGTCCATAAAAGAAAGCCAGCAGACATTACAGGTATTATTCCCTAATTACAACTGAGCCTGAAAGATACCCTAAGCCTGTGCATCAATATTCTTCATTCCAGGAACAGAAAATATAATACGAATAAAGGCACGAATAGCAGGAGTAAGAGGGACTTGAAGGAAGGGAAAACACTGACTTCATAAAGTTTTACAGTGATAAGATCTTTGGAAACCAACTACTCTGTATGTCTTTAGAAAGATGCATTTACTCAATTTTGATGGTATTGCCAATACGTTGAATCAATGAATTTCTTCAGTATGCTGCATAGTAAATTATTTCCCTCAGATCTTTCTTTACTGAACATGAAGAAGAGTTAGTTACCAAGTACAGCTCTCCAAGAGGAGAGGTTTTGTCTCTCAATTGAGCCTAGCACAGAATTGGCTTGCAGTGATTTGTTGAATGTTGCATGAATGTATCAACCTCACACCCTTCATATGCTTGTAAGCAACTGTTAAAATCTCCCTCAGCCTCCTCTTCAAGAGTATCTCTGGAAGAAGTAGCAGTTTTGTGTATAGATAGATAGATAGATAGATAGATAGATAGATAGATAGATAGACAGACAGTACTCAATGAAATGTATTTGCCTTTAACTGAGAAAGAATTCTTTGAAGCAAATATGTTTGAAAGCAGAATAATGTAAGTTTTGCATTGACTGATGTAGATAAATTGCTTATGAGAAAATGAATGCTCGTGTACAATTTTAAATGTATTTCGGTCCTAAATTTATTGTTAAGATAGTTTATCGGGCCTACATTTTCTGGTAAACAGCTTCTATCATGAACTAAGTTTTATCAGAATGTCAAAAGTATATAAGATACGTGTACTTAACGTCATGTAGCTGCCAGTATTTTGTTTTCAAATGTCCACCTAGACCAAAAGGAGGTGACCTTTAGCAACGTATACATATTATTTAAAATTGACTTCTTCAAAAGTTATAGGAAAACAGACAAACACCAAATTATATTAGGCTGAAATAAATTTGTTCCAGAAGGTAAGCAGAGTGACTGCTTAACATGGAAGACAGATCTCTTTTTTTTGGGCTAGTGTTTGGATTAGGACTATTAGGTGGATATTCTGTGCACATGCTGACTTTGTTGCCTGGAGGCAATGATTCAGTGTTTGAATTTGGGAAAGAAGTGAGTTCACTTTCCCCATGTTTCTTTATTATCTTTCAGTCAGAGTAGGTGACACAAAGGGCTTTGTGGAGATGGCGACCCCCAGCAGGCTCTAGGTTCTTTTACTTCTCCTGTGAACCCTAGAATCCACTATTATAAGATAACACAATTAATATATTTGGTTAATAATACTAATCTTATCTTTGGATCACTTTACCCCCAAAAAGCATGCCCCATAACTGTTAAGTAACAGATCTAAGACAGAACCGTGGAAAGTACTAAAAGAAATTAGAAAACTAATCAAATCAAAGCCAGCAAGAAACACAAGTAGATAAATTGTTACCAAAACCCAGGAAGTGTAATTCCCATCAAACCAGCATGAAACTCAAATTAGTTACAAATTATTGCATAATTTCTGGAATCAAATATAACTGAAATGTCCTGTTTAAGAGTATTGATGCCACACCATCATTTCATTGGGTGTGGGTGGTGGGAGGGGTACATCAGTTACAGTTCTTATCAATCCTATATCAATTCTATAATGATGTAAAAAAAACACTTAAATGATTTTTCAGGTGAAGTAAAAAGAATCATGTCATTCTTTTAGAGATTTATTCAGAAAACAAAGCATTAGAAAATCTGTAGAAAGTACATTAGTGTGTGGTACAGTGATGGCAGTGTTTCCTTTTTAAAGAATTTAAGTTGCAACAGCTGATTTCAGCAGGGTTAGAACTATGGCAGAATTAGAAACAAACTATTCAGTTGTTTAACAAATAGGATGATTCCAGTGGCATATTACTATAGTATGTCATGGGAATATCCTTGAACTGTATTGCACAGAATTATATTTCTATGCCAATTTACTGACCTTTTTCTTCTCATTTATTGCCTCTCTGGAACACAAGGCGGGCAGTTTTCTCCCTGAATCAGACAGGAAGAAATTCTCTTTGTTTGCTCTGCATTCCCTGTACCTTCTAAACTTTTATTCAGAAACTATTTTTTATCTGATCATGTAAAGCATTTACAACACTTTACTACATTCTAAAAATGGCTCCAAAATTATCACAAGAGTTGCAGATGATATAATCCCAGAATATGTGAGAAAAATATCTCTCCTCACCACCTAGAAAATCTCTCCTGTTTTCTGGCTTTTCCCAAAATCTAAAGTATCTTCAATAGGAAACCAAAATTTTCATTACATAGGATTTGAGATAAGGTTCAGAAATCCCAGAAATACTTGGGAGAGGTAACATAGGGACACAAATATATTCATACTGTGGTATAAGTGACTATATCTTCTCTGAAAGCAGAATTTGATTTTGCTTGAGGGGAATAAGTACAAGTCTACCAAGAATGAATCTGAAAGGGGAAAATGATCATGAAAGAAAGAAGCTATGGAAAGTTGCATTAACATTTTACTTACAGGTACCTCTAGAAGTTAAGACATCTTAGGCTTCATCTAATCTATAAAGACAACGGTTTAGAAGATAAACCACACATCCACTTCATCCCTCTATTGTAACTATTAATGTGTCCTGTGAAATTTTGCTGTGTGGTAGACATTTAATGTAATCTTCCCTCTCTCCCTCTTTAACTTGTATTTAAATGTTTTGTCACCCAGACCATAAGGGAATTCTAAACAATGTGGTTTCAGATCTTGCTGGTAATCATCATTAAAGCATGATTTAATGCCATTTTGGCTATTGGTTTTCTTAAGAATTTTTAAGCACACATTCTTTGCTACCAGTTTAAACAGTGATGTTCTAATGCAGAGTAGTTACATTTCTCACAGAAATTGAAGTGAAAGGAAAAAGAGGAAGAAATAAATCATCAGAGTTTACAGAAGATACTTACAATACTAAAAAGGAGATCCAGAGCCCCTAGCTCTTACTAGAAACTCACATTGGCCCACTCTGTTACCAAATATGTATCTAGCACTTCTGTTCCCATCGCCACCATGTCAGTCCAGAACTTATTATTTGTACCTCAACTATTATTTCAGTTTCCTGCCTAGATGCCTGCCTCCAGGGAGCATGTTATAAAAGTTACTGTTCTGCTGTATAACTTTCAATGGTACACTCTATTGAAAAGCAAAACAAATTCAAACTTCTTATACTTGGCATTCAAAGCCTTCCAAAATCTAATCCAGTCTACTTTTACAATTTTCACCTATTATTCCTTTACAACTTATGTGAGCTGTTGGCCCCAAACAAACTGATTTACTCGTCTTCCTCTCCCACACAAATTGCCAGGTACTTTGCTTCTGCCCACCATACGCATAACTACAGAGAATCTCCATTTCTGTATTTCCCAAACATTTCCTCATGGATTGGCTGAATGGAATCATGTCATGAATTCTTTTAAAAATGTCAAATGCCCAGTTCGTACTTCTCAGAAAGTCTGATCCAGTAGGTCTGAGGTGAGGCTTTGGGATCAGTATTTTAACAGCTTACACTAACTTGAGTGACACTCTTCTTTCAAAGCCAAACGAAATTCAAGTGTCTGCATAATGTTTTACATAGTTTTCTGATCTGTTATCTCTTTTACTTTAAGAACAACACATTGCTGTGCCTTTAGTTACACTCACCTCTACTCTTCTGTTGTTATTGATAATTTTAGCACTTTTTTAATCATCTGAATTTAAGCCATTTGTGGAGACTATCTTATACTTCTGGAAATCCCTAGTACTTGGAAGGCTCTCATTAAATGCTGAAGTAGATAGAATGATACATAAACCCCTTGTAACTAGTGTGTCATAAATCAGCAAATGAAAGTTAGTAATTATTCCAGGCTTAAGGAATTAATGAGTTTCCTAATCATACTAAGCAGCAGAAGAACTAAGATTAAAAGATTAAACTGGGGGGCACCTGGGTGGCTCAGTCGGTTAAGCGTCCGACTTCGGCTCAGGTCATGATCTCGCGGTCCGTGAGTTCGAGCCCCGCATCGGGCTCTGTGCTGACAGCTTAGAGCCTGGAGCCTGCTTCCGATTCTGTGTCTCCCTCTCTCTCTGACCCTCCCCCGTTCATGCTCTGTCTCTCTGTGTCTCAAAAATAAACAAACATTTAAAAAAATTAAAAATAAATAAAATAAAGTAAAAGATTAAACTGGAAGTATTTGTTAAGTTTCCTTATAATTTTGATTATGCTTTTGGAGTTTATCTAATTAGATAAGAAAGCACAAAATTCCATGGTTCATTCAAACAATAGTTCATCTCAGATTATGTTTCATG
Source organism: Panthera onca (assembly GCF_046562875.1). Lineage (NCBI taxonomy): Eukaryota > Metazoa > Chordata > Mammalia > Carnivora > Felidae > Panthera > Panthera onca. The sequence continues at coordinate 54,276,570 of NC_138344.1, forward strand.
ATGCCAACTCAAAAAAGTAGAGACAAGCTCCAAAATTTCTACTTTTTTAACCAGTTGTAGGTTTTTCCTTTTTAGTTTTGGCAAAACCTCGCTTTACCTTATTTATATTTTGAGCATGCAACACTTCCATGCATAAAAACTTTCTCGTGTTTTCTGTTTGCTGTGTAATGTAGCACATCTCTTTCTCTGCCTTGCTTCTAGCACATTAAGGCTTTAAGAAATGCACGCTAGTCCTACAATTTCATGAGATGGCTAGTAAGTCTGTGTTCTTCTTATCCATATTATTATGATTTCATAAACATTGAATATGGTTCATCTTAAATATTTATTATTATAGATGGTATCCCAAATTTTTTTAGCCTGTGTCATATATGTCTTATATCACTCATTCATTCTAATTCTAGGATATTTCCATTGTACTGTGTAGCCTTTATTAATGCTAAGCAAAGAAGACAACATCTGTATTCCAGATGTAGATATATCATGTTTATGCAGAACTATTACAATATGTTCTGTTTTGTGTCTTACTTTCTTCCTGATGATGCCCGTTACTTTATTGGTCTTTTGGCTACAATTGCACACTAAGATATTATCTTTAGGAAAACATCCAAAGTGATTTCTTAGTGCCTTTTTTGTGAGGAAGTTATTATTCAGAGCCTTTTATCTTATACATATAATTTAAATTTTATTATAAAATATATTACATTCAAACTCATCTGCCAATTTTCTGCTTACCTATATACATATGTTCTGTCTGACTGCATTTTATTATCATTCACTTATTTCACTAATTTAAAGATGTTAGCATAATCTGCTAACTTGGAATTTTTGCTGTATATTTTCACTGTGAGGAAATGTTGATTCATTTTATTGATCCCTGAGGAATATCACTGTTACATATTTTCATTCAAAATATTCATTCAAATTAATTCCTTATTTTGAAATTTTCCTTTTTCTTCAACCAGTGATTCTCAGAATAAGCTGGGAGTGGGAGTGAGGGCAGGCTTCGTTGGACAAAGAACATCTTTCAGGGGAAAAGCTTTCGGGATCACTGGCACTTTTTAAAACTATACATGCTACATAGAGATTCTTAATTCCAACCTATCCTTGGATAGTCACACCCTGCCCAACCCATTCCATGTCGGTAATGAGCCACCAAAGTGGCTCAAAGTGATCTGTATACAACAGGTATTTGGGGGTGGAAGAAGTTCAGAAGCTATTCAAAGCCAGGTTTTAATAAGTATCTAACTCCCCCAGCAAAAAGCATCAGCTTTGTCCCACAATCAGAATATAGTGACTTAAACAAACAAAAAAACCAATCTTGTTTCTTGAACCACATCAAATAATTTTGAAGATGAAGAATGAGGTCTACATGCTTAATTCCTTAAAGAGCACTAAATAAATAGGTTTAATTTTCTTCTCACAGAAATAGTTGCCTCTCCTCAACATCTATTCTACAAACATTGTTAGTATTTTGTAGACACATAGCCGTGAGTCAAGGAAAATTAGGCAGAAGAAAGTCTATGAGAGAGGCAAGGAAGCACAGGAGACAGTGGCATTTTGGTATTAGTTTGCTGTGGTTGAGACATACACAAGAGAGATGGCCAAGAGAAAAAACAAGAAACATAGGCAGGGGCCAAATCCTGAAGAACCTTATGTGGTTAGTTGAGTTTGGATTTTTATCCTGTAGCTGCTGGGGAACCACTGAAAGGTTTAGAAAGGTGCTTCTACTAGCAGTGTGGGGGGTGGCTTGGTGAGAGGTGAGAAGAAAGAAGACATCATAACACTGTCTAGTCAAGAACTGTCAAAGCTGCATGGCAAGGGTGATGGGAATCTGGGTGATGAGGTGAGGGTACTTGATTCCTGAAATAAATTTATAGGCTATATTTGCATAAATGGTTAATACAGACCCTCAGCCCTGTTTTGGGTGATTTAAAACACAGCCCTCTTAAAAGTCTTCCAAGTATTGTTGATACTTAGAGGATCTGATAATGTTGTATATACTACAGCACAGTTAAAGCATGCCAAAATTGAATGGATAAATGCCTAAATTAGGACCTAGAGAAGAAAATGTTATGATTTATTTTGAGTGCAAAATCAAGTTTATGATTTATCAATAATCTTCCAGATAGTCAACCCCTTTGTGCATTTTGGAATGCTCTCTACTAGCCTAAGCTCCTTTCATATTCTGATATCTTAGTTGTTTATCTTTTAAAGATGTGTTTTAACTTAATTGAAAGGAAAATAAACAGGAGAAGGAGGAAAAGAGAACAGTCATGGAATCTGTGAGCAAAAGTAAGTTAGTTTTCTCCCTACTGGTAAAAGTCACCATGACCTGCCCCACCTTCCTTCCTATGTTTTCCAATTCTGTGCCATTGCGAGTGGATCGTGTACAAGGAATCAGGAGACGCAATGTTAAAATAGAATGATGAGAGAGTCCTAAGCCATATTTGCCCATGTTGAAAAAGAGAACTGTGGGACTAGATTAAAAATATTTCTCTACAAAGGCTCAATTTCTAGTCAGTATGAGGAAAGAAAGGATCGTAGCACAGCCTAATATTAAGAAACCTCATCTGAGAACATCTAAATGTTGTAGACATATTTTAGTGGCTTACTATTCATCTGCAAAATGCATTTGTTTTGGAAAGGATTTTCAACAAGATATTTTAAATAATGGGATCCTTCTTTTGTGCATTTGTTTGTGATTAAGGTACAAGAAAAGCAGCAATCAGTTTCCTAAAGCTATACTTAGTACATAAATCAGGGTGTCCTGATAACCATATATGGATAGCAAGTTCTCAAATGTTTGATTTCAAATTAAATAAATACAATAATTAGCATAAGGACATTCAGCTTGAATTTTCCATGATGTCTCTTATGTTTCAATCGAGTATCAAAATTTTTTCTAAAAAAAAAAAATTCAGGATTGACTTTACTTTTTAATGCCTTGAGAGAGTGCATACTGTACCTAGCTTACAAACTATTCTAGCCAGTGTATCTGCAGAGATCATTCTCATATGAACAAGTTAAACTGGAGTATAGACAAGACAGCTAGCATTAAGTGCAGAGAAGTGCCAGGGCATGAAATATGCAGTTTCTCAGATCAGCTGAAGTCTGCATTGAAAAACAAACATGGTGTCTGGGGCGCCTGGGTGGCTCAGTCGGTTGAGCATCCGACTTTGGCTCAGGTCATGATCTCTCAGTTCGTGGGTTTGAGCCCCGCATCAGGCTCTGTGCTGACCGCTTCCTTGGAACCTAGAGCGTGCTTCAGATTCTGTGTCTCCTTCTCTCTCTGCCCCTCCCCGCTCATGCTTTGTCTCACTCTGTTTCTCAAAAATAAATAAATGTAAAGTGAAAAAACAAACAAATGTGGTGTCAGATTTGCCACTGATCTTTTTATGACCAAGGAGTAGGTCTCTCGAATAGTTTTTAAATCTAAATAAAATGAATCCATTAAAGTTTTGACTGTGTACCTGCCCTGTGTCTAGTGTTATACATGGATCTGTTGTTGTGTAGTATGTGAAGAGCACAGAAAACAAGTTGCTAGGTCTCTGTCTTGAGAAATGAGTTGTTTGGGGGGAAATAAAGAGACCTACAATTAGCCCACATGACAGGGAAGACTCTAAATGGCAAAGTAGGAAGGAAGAGAAAAGATCAGTGTCACTAGTCCAGTCAGAGAGGACTTCTGAAGACTGGGTGGCCTTGAATGGCAATATCTGAGTCTGGGAGAAACAGATTAGAAGGAAATATACTTTAAAAATGGCTGAAGTAGGCGGAAGAGCAGTGTGTACAGGGGAAACCTGGCCTCGCTGGATTAAACAGCATCCCTCCTTTGTGGTCTACATGGATAACAGCTGTCAACACTGGATTTTGACATAGTAGAATTTGGTTTGGTTAGTGGCCTTTTAAAAAAGAAAAGCCAAGAACAAAACCAAACAAATTATGAAAAAGCAAACACACAAACAACACTTCTTTTTTGATATTTGCTTTGCATACAAAGACTATACAGCTTTCACCTCTAATATGTCTCCTCCCAGGGCAGAAAAATCGTATTGCCAAGGCAGAGAAGCTCTACAATTTTTACAAGTACAAGAGGGATTTTAGAATTGTTTAATCATTAGTATACATGACGGGTATCAAGGGTTCTTCCCACCACCCCCACCCCCCGCCCAGAATATAATGAATACAATGTGTGTGGGTTAAAATATTTGTTTTATGACTTGGCTGTTGCTAGAACATTTTTGGAATTCACTAATACTCCCACCTCGAATATTTGGTAATGATTGCTTGGTCTATGAAGAAATGTCAAAATGTAAGTAGTAAAAACAAAGGAATCCTGGTATTACAGATTTAGAATTTGAGCTAATTTGAGTACATGCATTCCAGACTTTGCAGTGCGGTCAGAGATTATATTTGAACACCAAACATACACCTGAAACAAGTAAATTATATTTCATTCCACTAAAACTCAAATTTCACCTTCCCTAAGCATGACTATATGTGTGTCCCAGCATATCACTATCTGTGTGTGGATCAGTTATTATGCATGATATAATTAAGTGTACAGTTTGTTTCTAGGGCATTGAGGTTTTCAGACCTTTTGTTTTCCTTCCTGGAAGCATCAGAAATAAGTTGAGTAGGTACCAGGGAAATGATTCCACTTTTCTTCCTCTCTTCAGAGTCCAGGGCCTGCCTCTCCCATGGTACGTGATGTTCTGGCCTGACTTTCCTTGCACAGGTTGCCACAACAGCACTAACAAAGACATGAAGGCTGTTCTTGGTAGAGACAAACTAGGCAGTGGTGAGGCGTGGTGCCAAGGGAGGAGGGTGATTGCTGTGGAAATTTAGCCTACGTGTGGAGGGTGTGCTGGTACATATTTAACAACTGATTCTCCAGAAGAGAAGAAAAACTCTGATGTATAGTATTTGCCAATTTCCATGGTGTAAATACTCCCACATGTCCAGTTTCATACCCTTATCAAGCTACCAACATGGTTTAAGAGATAAATGTGGAGCTGGAAAATGATGCATACTGTTGGCTCTCAGGAGCCAAGATGAACGGGCTCCAGCACACCATTGCCTATAGGCCTCAAGCTCTGTGAACCACAGCCTGGCCTTGGACCCTGGAAATGTGTGAGATCACTTTTCAAAAGCATAAAATAATAACGTACAACACTATACAAATATTAGTTATAATCATGCCCCAAACTCTCTGAATTTACTTAAGATCAAAATTTGCAAAACAATAGAAGAGTTGTAAAAGAAAACCAGAAGACTTAAAGATACACTAATTAAGATAAAGATATAGGAAACTATAGCCCCTTTATCAGGAAAGGCAAAGCATTTTACCATGATGCTGAAATGCAGGTTCATTTTTTAAATCACTTGTCACTCTTTAAGCAACAACAACAACAAAAAGAACACTACAAGAATGTTTAGCACGTGGATAAGGAGGTTCAGAAAATGCATTGAATAGATTTACTAATTATAGGTGTTATAATTCTAAGAGAGCTTTTGATTTTGCCGCAGGCTCAAGTGGTTGTGCTCCAGAGAGCACTAACACAGACATGTACAATGTGCACACCTCTCCTCTAGGACAGCTTAGACCTACAGGCCAACTGTAGTGTGGTAGGAGAAAGGTACACACCCACAGTGTCTCTCCTGGACCAAGACTGAGAGCATTTTGAAATTTCCCAGGAAACCCATTAGATATTTTGTAATGTTTGTGTTCATATCACCAAAGAAGGAGAGGATATAGTCAAGTAATAATTACATAAAAGTAGCCTTTCAAAAATAAGACAGAAAATAAGAATAATCACAGTAATTGTCTTATTAATATGGATAGCAGATGAATATTTTTTGTAATCGGTGGTAATTTTTCTCAAATAGCCTAATAAACATTAATTAAAATATTAATTAATAATTTAAAATACAGTAAAACCTTGGCTTGCGAGTAACATATTCTGCGAGTGTTTCAAAAGACAAGCAAACATTTCTAATAAATTTTAACTTGATAAATGAGTGATGCCTTGAAATATGAGTAGTATATGACACCGAATGTCACATGACCACAACTGAGTCAATAATTCTTGAAATTCACCTTGATTTACGAGTGCTTTGGATTACAAGCATGTTTCTGGAATGAATTATGCTTACAAATGAAGGTTTTACTATAATTAATAATAATAAATAATTAAAATAATTGATTATTTATAATTGAAGATGTTGGGTAACCTAGTGAGAAAATAGACAAAATACTTGAGCAGGAGAAACCTTGGAATTTATCTGCAAGAATTATTATTTTTTTGTCTATAAATTGAATTTGTAGAATAAATTTCTAAAAGACAAGATTTTAGGAACTTCAAAAGTATCCACAACTGTAACTAATCCCATTGCTATTATGAAGCATTATCATAAAGTTGATTTTGAGCTTTGTTGTCTGATGTATTACATTTTCACTTAGTCTGAAAGTCAGAAAATATGGGAACATAAAGTTCACTCTGATTTCTATAAAGACAAGAGCTTGGCAATGGTAAAAAGCAATTTCTGGTCATTGCTTTCTTAAAGAGTTTCTTATAGTGAATATTAGCTTAAAATGCATGCAATGTTGAATCCTAAATTGAGAAAGATGGAACAGGAAAATCTTGGATGAAATATAATCCAAATAAAACTGAAACCTCTAAATGATAATTAATTAGAAACACAAGTTAACTAGGCTGGAAGTGCATGTTTATGAGTTTAAATGACCTTTAAAGATGACTCAAAGCCAAATAATAGCTTATTTGTGGACTATGACTATTTAAATGTACTATTTTTTTGGTTCTTTTTCCTCAGGGAACCAATTGTTTATGTTGGTTGTTATGAATACCTTGATTTATCCATGTTATCTAGCTGAAGCCCTATCTTAGCTTTCACTAAGTTTTCAGAGAATTTGTACATATTTTATCTCATTTGATTTCCCCAACAACACTTTTGCTCTGGAGTGAATATGGTGATGGAAAAAAATCACTAAAGAAAGTATTACCCACCCAAGGAAAAATAACGTCAGTAATAGGTTTAATACATTTTATATGCACATTAATTCAATTATTTTAATTGTTAACGTTTTGTTTTTGTTTTTGTTTTTGTTTTTGTTTTTTTGCTATTATAAACCCTTTCCAAAAATACATCATTTAATTGAGGACTACGGAAACTCCTAGGTTTCTTTAACATAATACATTTATGAACTCTCTTAGTTTTAAATAATATAATAAATAACACCCTCAACATTCGCCTTCTATTTTCCAAATGCTGAATCAATAAATCATTGGACATCTACTGTCACTGGCACCTTGGGGCCACTTCAAAGACTCTGACGATCGCACTCAGTTAATAAACTCATTTTCCAAGTCTGTGCTCAGTGGTTTCTCTCCTCTTAAGAAGCAGAAGTGGAAAAGTTTCTGTTGTTTAAGGAATTTGACAGTCCATTCATTCTTTAAGAAACTGTTACTACATATTTTTAAGAACTGACATAAGTATATTTTACCAAATTTCAAGTTTAGTCCTCTTGATTTTCCTGTTTTAATGGCATCCCAGTTTCCCCAGCCATTCAGCTTTTAAATTTAAATGCTTTTTAAAAAATTCTTATTTCTTGGGGCACCTGGGTGGTTCAGTCAGTTAAATGTCCAGCTCTCAATTTCAGCTCGGGTCATGATCTCATGGTGGTGAGATCAGGCCCCATGTCAGGCTCTGCGCTGGGCATGGAGCCAACTTAGGATTCTCTCTCTCTCTCTCTCTCTCTCTCTCTCTCTCTCCCTCTGCCCCTCCCCTGTTCCATGTGCACTCTCTCTCTCTCTCTCTCTCTCTCTCTCAAAATAAATAAATTTTAAAAAAATCCTATTTCTCATCTACCACATCTAATTTCCATTCTCCATGAATTCCATCTATGGGAAAGTTTGCCCATTTTTTTCCACTTCTATTACTAACACCATTGCTACCATTTTGGGAATGTTACAGTATTAATTGAACTCTCTCTTCTACCCTACTCTCTCCCATTCCAATCCATCCAATAAACAGCTTTCTGCTTTCCTAAAGAAACAACATGTTCCATAAGCTTTTCATAATTACCACTGTCCATGAAATGAAATGCAAAGTCCTTGCCTTGCATTGTAGAGTATTCATCTTAGCACCATGGTGTAATAGTAAAACCAATATTGGCTTTGAGACATGGCTTTAAATCTAGATTCCTCTACTCCTCCAGCCCTGTACTTTTAGTCAAGGTAGGTAACTTTTCTGAGTTTCCTTCTCTGTAATATGATCACAATCCTATTGATTTTTTAAGAAATTTAAATAGATTAGATTAGATGTGTAATACACTTGACCCAGCACCAAACACATTATAGGAATGGTTACCTATCCTTTTCCAGTCTGATCACTCATTAAGAAAGTTAAACTGTCACTGATTCTCACAACTCTAAAGCTTTTGTTCACTCAGCCTGCAGTGTGACCTTCAACCCTACACTCACTCATCTGTCAACATCCTGTTCATCTTTCAAAGCTAAGCTCAAGTGCCTGATCCTCCCATGTTTTGCTCTTTTCAGAATTCCCAAACTATATCTCTCACTCTTTTGAGAAAGAACAGTCATCTTGTCCTGCCTTATTTTATAGTTACTTGTGTAGTTAACACCATCTTTCCTTTTAGAATCTTAACTTCTTGAGGTAGACAAAGCCAAAAAACATCACATGAGTATTCGATAGAGAGAGTGAGAAAGAGAGATCTGGGTGCTTGCCCATGGTAGAAATGCTACATTTGTTGAATAAATGGAAATATAATTTTTAAGGAATTTTACTTCAAATATGTTACCTACATTGCATGACATTTTACATTAACCTTTCTTAACCCTGTCAAGTAATTTTAATTGGCAGATACAATTTCTCATACAAGACACTTTCCAGCTGCTTCTCTTTCCATTATTTCAACTTCTAAATGTAATTCTCCACTTCTTACTTCTTTCACAAAAGATGCTGTTATGATCATCAAACACATTATGGGAATTTGAGTAATCAGGTCTCAAGGTGAAATAGGGTACAAAAATGAAACGCTGAAAATATATAGTGTATTGAACTCTAAAATATAATGGATTTGGAATAATGGCTAAAAAAAATCTCTGTAAAATGTGCTTAACAAAAATCGAATCCCATAATAGACTGAAGAATTACTTTAAAATTTTAGAACATCTCTTAAGAGTAGTCATAAAAGGCAGAAACACACTAAAGCACATAACAGCATGTTGAGCTGTTAGTTATTTATGTTAATGGAAAGCTTTTGAGCTGTTATTGATGTTAATGGAAACCTCTTCCAGAATTTTCCTGATATTCCCCTCCACAATATAGTTTCCATTCTGAAGCAATTTCCAACACATTTTTAAGCTGTGCAGTGAAAATTGGAAGGATCATGTGTGGGTACCAAAAGTAAAAAAAAAAAAAAAAAAAAAAAAAAAAAAAAAGAATAAAGTCATGGTTAATAATACCCAACAATGAAAAGATGGCACATTTGACACATACTGAAAGTTTTCTCCTATTGGCTATACCAAAAGTAGAACAGTTTTCCTACGATTTTATTTTCTTATTTCTCCTACTTTGAGCAAGTAACATGCACATCTACTTAAAACACCAAAAGCATTTGTTTTAAACACTACCATTTAAAACTATGTGTGTCTAAAAGTATGAGATGTTTGATAAATTGTTAAAAAATATTTCTTAAAAGACTTTTCTATATATTCTTTTTTATAACTGATGATAGATCTAACCACGAATTCAGTTTAAAAACTATTTTTCTTATATTGCTCAGAGTGCTGCATTTAAGCACTTATATAGTATAGCACTTGCTACTTCAACATGCCCTTACTAAACTTGCATTACTTAAGAGAACATACAAATTATTTTGAAAAAATACTGGCTTTTGATCCACTTTTTAAAAAAGTACCTGGTGTTTATAAAAAAAAATAGATATTTTAAAAATTAAATTAATGTAGAGATACAGGTTGACCTTGCCTTTCATGCTAGATGAATTCATCACAACTCTAATCTCTACATTAGGGATACCATGTTTGCCTGTAAGCCTGTGTATTCAGTATCTGGCACAGTGATGACACATGCATGAACAAGAATATCCCCCGAGACTTCAGGTACCTAATCTTTAGCATGCATACAAATCATCTGAGAAACCTAATAACAAGATTTTGATTCAGTGGGTGAGGATTGATAGTTAGGGAGTGTGCTTTTAACAGTAAAATTAATGATCCTAATGCGGGTGGTCTCCAAACAACACTTTAAATTATACTGCTCTGTAGGGACAGGGTCCTTGTTTTCTCTCCCGGCTCACTAAAATTCCTGGAATTGGCTGATAGAGGATGGTGAGACTAAAAGCCTATCTGGAGTAGTTTAGGAGTATTTGTTGTGGGGAATATTTAGATCTTGAGGTATTATCTAGATTAAAAGCACAGATAAGTTGCATGGAACTAATACCTTCTCATTAATAGGGAATTTCACAAAAGAACTAAAATTACTTAAGGATACACAAATAGGTAAATATCTTTCTTTTTTTTTAAGTTTATTCATTTTTGAGAGACAGAGACAGAGCGTGAATGGGGAAGGGGCAGAGAGAGAGGGAGACACAAGAATCCAAAGCAGTCTCCAGGCTCTGAGCTGTCAGCACGAGAGCCCAAAGCGGGGCTCAGACTCATGAACCGTGAGATCATGATCTGAGCTGAAGTCGGGTGCTTAACCGACTAAGCCACCCAGGAGCCCCATTAAATAGATATCTTCTATATACAGAGCAGGGACTCGATAAATATTGGCTATCATTGTTTTTACCAGGATTTTTACATAGAGTAATATCAGGGTTTCTTCTCCCATTCTCTCTGTATATGCTGCTTCTCTGGGATTAGACTGGAAATGGGGAAGAGGAAGAACTATCACCTAGGAGAGACCTCCTAAGAGCTCCTCCTTCCGTAAATCTCTGGGTGATTGATGATATGTTTCATGGATTCCAAGGCAATTTATTTAGTCTATTTGTGATGATAACATGCTAACTGTACTTCAATATGACATGTGCTCTTTTTTTGTAAAAGCGTGTCCTATTTATGCTTTGTGTCTTTACTCAACAAAGAAAGGGAGGAACATTAGCCAATGGAAATATAGAGAAGCGTGGAAAAGCCTAGTATATTTGAGGCACAGCAAGCAGTAATGTATAGATAGAACAAGAGGAAGAGGGGAATAGCAAGTGATGTTGGAGCTATGTGTTTAAATTTGACCCTATAGACATTGGAAAACCATGAAATTCTGAGCAATATAAGTAAGAGTACAATAATCAGATTTTGGTTTTGGAAAGACACATAGTGACAATCTGAAGGATGGATTGGAAGCTGAAAAATAGAGAAATTTAGATTATTTAAAAGATTAGTGCAGTGACCCAAGAGGGAGCTGATGTGACAAAAACCTTAACTAAAGCAGGTTCAATGGGAATATGTTGGTATAGAAGAGAGGAAAGGGAAAGGAATTAGCCTTTATTGATAAACACCTTGAATATACATTACACAGTTTAACCCTTATACAACCCATTTTATAAGTGAAGAAATTAAGGCTCAAGAATATTACATTTCTAGCTATAAATTATATGTACACTAGGGATGAAGCAGAATTTCAAATTCAGGTCTATTTGACTCATCTTTTCTATTATACCATACTACCTCTCTAGCCACATTGATTTCCCCGAAGATATTAGGATCCAATTTGAGAGATACTGAAGCAATCGAACAGTAGGATTCAGTGGCCACAAAGGAGAGTTAAATGAGATGGAGGAATGCAGGGCTTCCAGCCGGGTCAACTGGGTGGATGACCGCGTAACTTATACATGAGTACAAGACAAGAGCAGTTTTAAGGAGGAAGGCTCTGAATTCATTTGGGAACTTACTGAACTTGCAATGCCTGGAGGCTATCAGAATTGTCTAGTAACCATTTGATATGTGGACCAAGAGGGGTGCCTGGATGGCTCAGTCAGTTAAGCATCCAACTCTTGATTTAGGTCAGTTCTTGCTCTCAAGGTTGTGAGTAAAGTCTCATGTAGAGTCCCGCATCCAGCTCCACAAGGAGCATAGAACCCGTTTAAGATTTTCTCTCTCTGTTCCTCCCCTAGTCGCTCAGATGCACACACACACACACTCTCTCTCTCTCTGTGTCTCTCCCTCTCTAAATAATAACAATAATAATGAAACAGCTTTGGGGGCACTGGATGACTCAGATGATTAAACGTCAGACTCTCGATTTTGGCTCAGGTCGTGATCTCATGGTTGAGCCCTGGGTTAGGCTCTGTGCTGACAGCTTGGAGCCTGCTTGGGATTCTCTGTTTCTCTCTCTCTCTCATTCTCTCTCTCTCTCTCTCTCTGCCCCTCCCACACACACACATGCTCTCTTTCTTTCTCTCAAAAATAAATGTAGAGGAAGAGAGAGAGAAGGAGAGAGAGAGAGAGAGAGAGGGAGAGAAAGAGAGACCAAGACCTCAAGAAGAGAAATGGAATTTCAGAGTTCAGAATAATCAATATGTGGGTAATAATCAAAGTCATGGGTATAGATTCAATTATCCAAGACTATAATAGTAGAAAAAGACAATTACTATAATAAAGAGTATAAAATGGGAACGAAAAATGCTATAACTTCTCATCAACCTCAATGCAGTGTTTTAGGATTATGATTAATTTATAAAAACCACACTTCCACAGTTTTAAGAGAGAGGAAAAAGGTCTGTATCAGCAACATGATTTTTAAGTAGAGCAACATTTTATAAATCTGGGGCCTCTAGAAGGGAAAACCAGTTTAAAATGTTAAAAATCCAGACTTTGGAATATTTAAAATATTTAAAGAAATTTAGTTTTGTCATCTTTTCATTCATACCACAGTAAGTAAGGCATATAACAGCCTACATTTATAAGGTACTTATATGTAGTCTACCCTATGCTGTGCTTCACATATATTCATTATTTTAATAATTTCATAATCCTATGAGTTAGATATTATTTCCTGTTGATCTAGTAAAGAAACTAAGATTCAGAGAGCTTAAGTAATTTGTCCAACTTTAATAATGTTTGTGTTTATTCTTGGATTTGAACCCAAACTACGCTCTCTTTATTATACTTCCTAGAAGATAATTTCCAAGAGAGCTCTTGAAGGCAGTTGCTTAAATTGAAAACTAACACTTAGAATTGTATAACAATTGTACATGGAATTTTCCCTCAAGTGTCAGAAAGTAGTATTTCGGCTGAGCTCTAGTAGCTTATTTTTACTTATTAGTTTGTTTACCAAGCATCTTTTTTTCACAGATAGGATAGAAATAAATGTCAACTGGGGTTTGTTTTAATTTTCATATATCTAAATTAGTAAGGTAGCTCATGCTTAAAATTCTGACTAGTATAACTAAATCAAATTTTGAATCCATGTCATGTAGTGAAGTAGGCTATCATATTGACAGAAAGTTTTCCCAAATACCTTTTTTTCTCTACTGATTAAACACAGTCTCAAATTCTGAAAGAATCCTGGTTCCTGGACTCTTGTAACCATAAGTTGCGATTGGAAGAACAACATATAAAATAAGTCATTGCCTAAGAGATTGCAAAATATGTTTTAGTTTATTCTCCTAGGCAAAGGGTTTACTTAACTTCTACTGATCAATATATAAGTATGGCTTGAAAAAACGTTACTTAGCAAATAATTGTAAGTATATACATTTTTGGCATAAACTGTGATGATGGATTCACAGATGTATACTTATCCCGAAACTTATCAGGTTGTGTACATATTTACATCTCCATACATCTATGTCAATCATAACTCAATAAAATGATCTTTTAAAATTATCAATCCTCAGGGTTCCTGGGTGCCCAGTCAGTTAAGCGTCCAACTCTTGATTTCAGCTCAGGTCATGATCCCAGGGTTGTGGGATCAAGCCCCACGTTAGGCCTGTGCTGAGCATGGAGGCTGCTTGGGATTTTCTCTCTTCCTCGCCCTCTACCCCTCCCCCACATGCATCCACTTGCACTCTCTCTCTCTCAAAATAAAATAGTAAGATTATCATTCCTCAAGAAAGCCTTCAAAGTTAGAATATATGTTTCGTGTTTTGTGATATACTTAAAAATTAAGATGAGTTTAGGCTTATGATTATGTTTTACTTCAAGTTTACTTAAAATATCAATGTAAATGAATCTGTTGGATAGTCGATACAGATAAAGGTGAGTTGTGGAATAATTGTAACAGGATTTGGAAAAAAATTACAATATAAAGACTAAAATTTCAATACAATTAAGATTTCAGAATTTAATCTTGTTATTGTTATTATGGCCTGATGTATATAGTTTAGTTATGGTAACGGTGATGCTTACAGTTATGGTTATGATGATGGTTATAGTTGTGTAATGGTTCAGCCTTTGGAAATTTTATTACACTTAACTATTTCCAGCAATGAATAGATTTCTTTCTAATATGAATGTTGAATAAGTAAAAAATATTTATTATATACTTGTTTCAACACTTCACAGGAAAAAAATCTTCATCACTGTAATACTAATTTCATTCCTCATAAAATGTTTTTATTTTTTATAACTTCTTCTCCTAAAAAATATTAAGTGCTATGATACATAACTATATTAAGAAATTATTATTTTTAATGTTAGAATTATTATAGTTATCAAATTTTTTGTAGAAATTGGCAAGCACTAAATTGGTTATAATTCCATAACAGCATAGGGCACCTGGGTAGCTCAGTCAGTTAAGCATCCAACTCTTGGTTACCACTCAGGTTTCCACTGGGTTCCTCTGAGGATCTCATGGTTTGTGGGGTCAAACCCTGAGTTGGGCTTGGGATCCTCTTTCTCTCTCTTTATCTCTCTCTCTCTCTCTCTCTCTCTCTGCCCCTCCCCTGCTCGTGTGCATGCACATTCTCTCTCTCTCTCAAAATAAATTGGGGCGCCTGGGTGGCGCAGTCGGTTAAGCGTCCGACTTCAGCCAGGTCACGATCTCGCGGTCCGTGAGTTCGAGCCCCGCGTCAGGCTCTGGGCTGATGGCTCGGAGCCTGGAGCCTGTTTCCGATTCTGTGTCTCCCTCTCTCTCTGCCCCTCCCCCGTTCATGCTCTGTCTCTCTCTGTCCCAAAAATAAATAAAAAACGTTGGGAAAAAATTTAAAAAAAAAAATAAATAAATAAAAATAAATAATAAAATAAAAATTAAAAAATAAAAAGAGTTCCATGACAGTATTATTCAATTCACATATAAGCAGCCACACTCTTGGTTAATATCTTGGAAGCAAATACATATATGTAAATTCTATAGAAAATTATCTTCTGATATACTTTTTCTAAGCCATGGGATTAATATCTGACTCCTAAAATTTTGGTAGGATTAAACTATCTCTTAAAAACAGTTTTGTAAAAATTAGATATTTTTCCCCACATGCAGATGGCACTGACTTGGGCAATACATTTTCTTGGTCTATTCAAAGAAGTTGATTAGCTATAAATATGCTAACTGCATCTTTAGACCAGTTGTATTTTCCAAACATAGTCAGCCCACATGTGAAAAAGAATAACTAGATAGCTCTTGAGAACCTAGGCTATCCTATTGCCTATAACAGATTTTACAGAAAAATAAGATGAGCTTTATTTTTAAATGCATTATCATAACAAGTTCCATTTAATTAATTTTTGGCTGAATTGAATTTAAAGATCAAGAAAGTAATTGAAAACCTGTGGTATGGGATTCAAGAGGCATAAAGTTTTTGTTCTCCAAAATACATATTTTATCCATAGTCTTGCCTGCTACATCTCTGAAATTGTACCATTGGAAAGTAATTGCTCTACACTAAGCATCATGTCTCCAGGGGCACAGAACTAAAGTGCAAATATTCCTGAGAAAGTTTACACATTGAGCTATTAACCATTATTACATCAGTTTATAACATTGATTTCTAATGGTGTGGTTGGCTGAGAGGAGGATCCTGAAAAAAAATGGCATTCAGTAAAGTCTTGAAGGATTAGAGAAAGAAACAAATATGTAACAACATAATTTGAGACAAAGGCCCAGAGCATAGAGCTCTGGACAGTCAGGAGCCCAATAAAAGTTCCAAAACTTGGAGTAAGGAATGGCCTATAATGACAAAAATTGCCAAAGGTGACAAGGAGAGCAATGAACACACAATTTATCAGTTTTTCACTTACTGTCATCTCTCAGCTGTGAGTCTTGACATACATACTAAATTCACTTTTTGCCATTCTAATTTCATTATGGTGACTTGTCTTCTGAGAGGGCATGTTTATCCTACAACTTTATGTTTTTCATTTATTTCTGAGTCCTACGGACTTACACAACTTTGGCACATGCATTGCTGATCCATTCCTTATGAGTCCATGCAAATGCATCTGTAGAATGTGCAGTGTCACAGTCTAGTTTGTGATTGAGCATGACATTGTCCTCTTTTCATAAGTCTTTGGAGTGTTCTCTCCATATATTTCTAAAAGCCTGTTTCCCAACTCAAGAATTATGTTAGAAATTCACAGGATGACAATATCTCTGAAGTTAAGTCATCTCTAGGAATATCTGACCTCTTTACATTCAACTGTGTGTGTGTGTGTGTGTGTGTGTGTGTGTGTGTGTGTTTAAAATTGACCAGAGTGTTGAAGTGAAGCTAACAAGATAAAATTTAAGAAAGATAATGTTAGGGTGCTATAAATACAGGTTTGAAACAGTGATTGCACAAGTACCTGACTTGGTAACAAGTCATTTGAAAGTGACCTGGAACTTTTAGTAGACAAGCTTAAGATGAGCCAACAGTATAGCACATTTGCTCCAAAATGACAAGCTAGGCTGCCTTAATAGAAGTGTAGTGTTGCTGAGGAACCAGTATTCCTGCTGCTCTTGGCCTCATCTTGCTCATTTTAGAGCTTTGTGTTGTAGGCATCTCATTTTAGGTGGTGTCCAGAGAGGACTGATGGATGGTGAGAAGCTAGAAAATCATATTTAAGGGTAATGGTTGAGGGAATTTACGTTGTTTTGCTGAGAAGAGAAAAGCTTAAACAGAAATGTGAATGTCTTTATATACCAAAATTACTGTCCTATAGTGGATAGTTTATAGGGATAGGAGTAAAAAACACTCACTAATCCGTGGTCTTATTTTAGATTATTGGATAGATTGACTTTATCATAGTTATGTTCCATACAAAAATGAGTAACATTAAGTATTAGAAGCTCAGTATAAGCCTGTGTAGATGAAATGACTTCTAGTAGCAAGAAAAACTCGGACTTGGTAATACAGTCTGAGGTAGTGCTAGAAGAGTAATAAATAATTCTCTGCACTCTGGAAATATCATTCAAGTATCTATTCAAGTCCCTAACTATTAGCTAACTCAGTATTTTAAATGGCCAAAACCACTGAAAATTTGCATGGGAACTCTTAAGATTTTAAAGCTAAGGGTAACGATAACCTGGTTTAACCCTTTTATAAAGAACGGAGACTGAGAAAAATTAAATGATTTGTATAGGTCATAATACAAACCACCAGTAGATCAGGAACCAAAATTCTGGCCTACTGATTCCAAGTTCAAGTGTCAGGTTTGTTCATTACACTGGTTAATTATTGAAGTGATATCAGGGGCATTGTTTTCTCTTTGTTGTATAAAATATTACTTATAGAAATTCCTCATTTATTTTGAAGTCCCTTAACAAATCATACCTCCACCTCAATTACAGGGAGTATCACCAGAAAGTAATGCATAAATGCTTCTAAAACACAAAAATAGAACTCCTAAAAACTTACATGCTAGACTTACTAACTCTATGCATATTGGAAGCTCACTCAAGTCATTTATTCAGACATTATGTCTATTCAGAGTTACCTAATCCTTCTGAGCCTTTATTTCTTCATTTGTAAAAGAGAAATAATAATGCCTGTATCTTTCAGTTATTTTGAAGATGAAATTAGGTATCAAATACAAATGGCTTAGCTTTGTGCTTTACACTAAGGAAAGTTACATAAATGTCAGACATTATTACAATTCACTACTCACGTACTGGAGACGTGACATGGTGCTTCTGACTTCTGCAGGAGTACAGGGATGGACCTTTCCTAAAAGGTCCAGAACCAAGTGAGGGTCTATAACTACTTCATGGCCAGCTATCACCCCATCCATATAGTGGACAGTGATCCTTACTCCCATAAGCCAGAAGTGGAAGTTCCTTCTAACCCCAACATTACTCAGCCTGTACAAAACAAATATCTAGTCACAGAAGAAGGGAAAGAAAGAATCTGAGTCTAACCTCATCTTCACACCACCCTGTCACTTGTTTTCTGAAGTAGCCTTTGCATGTTTACCAAATGTCCTTCGTCCCAAATACATACACATTCATAAACCTAAAAATGCTTCATACAAACTCTGTGCCCTCATATTGCTATGGCACTATACCATATATTAATTTGGGAACGAAACTTGTGCATAATGCGTAGGCTATGTGCCTTATTGATTTAACCACAACTAAGGCTATAATCTTCTTATGGTGAAATTATGGGGGAATATATGTATTGGTCATGGTCAAGTGAGTTAAGTCACAGGACATAGAACTTGTGCAAATGTAACAATAATATTTTGTAAAGTTAGAGCTGTGTTTTGTATCTTCTAAACTACTCTTCCAAGCTTATCTTTTGATTATTTCCAAAAGCCTGTTCTCCATATTACTTTCTCAGAAAGTGTTACTCTCTACATGGTTATAATGGTAACAAGTCCCGCCTTGGAATGCCAGAGCAATGGGGGGATTCTGGTCTTGGCTCTGCCACCAATGACCTTAAGCAAGATGCAGCATTCCATGTCCTGCATCTGAGCTAAACTATAATATGTCCCTCTACGTCTGACTTGGACTTCTCAATTGTTCACATTCTTACTGTTTCCTTAGACATAGAAGCCATGCTTTTCCCTCAACACAGTAATATTAGTCAAATAGTATACCTTCTAAGGGAGGCACAGTCACTTCCCATATCGCATCCCTGCTTGACAGACTGTTGTACTGCCAGCACTGGTTTGGTTTAATCTCTGGTATCAGGCAACTTGAATTTGAACCCTGGTCTTGCCAGCTACTGCTTCTGTGACCTCAGGTACATCTGTTAATGACTTTGTGTCTCTGTTTCCTCATCTGTAATGTAAAGATAATAATGCCTACCTCATGATAATTGTGAGGATTAAGTTAATAACTGTACCGGTGAAGCACTTAGCAGAATTCTTGGCACATAACAAAAAGGTCTATAAATATTATCTCCTATTTTTATTACTGTTCTTAGAAATCAATGTGTTTTATTCATTTAGTCATCCAGCCATTCAGCTATTTAATTAATCTTTATTAAATATCTGTAATCATTCTCCCAAGAATATGCATTTGTAGAAAAAGTACTGTAGTTTGTTTGTTGTAATTCTGACAGTCTAGAGGAGAATACAAATTCATGTGTTTAAGTTTCAGATCTTAAATCTCTCAAACCCCATCTTAAGATTTGAAAACCACTTTTGTATTACCATCTTTTCATTCTAGTGATTTCTCTAAAATGAAAAAATAGGGGGGTTCCTGGGTGGCTCAGTCGGTTAAGCATCCAACTTCGGTTCAGGTCATGATCTCGCTGTTTGTGAGTTCAAGCTCCGTCGGGCTCTGCGCTGTCACTTCAGAGCTTGGAGCCTGTTTCAAATTCTGTGTCTCCCTCTCTCTCTGCCCCTCCCCCACTCATGGTCTGTCTGTCTCTCAAAAAATTAAATAAACGTTAAAAAAGAATTTAATGAAAAATAGGGAAACATTTTTGCAATCATTTTAACGTTTCCATAACAATTAAACATAGGTTATTCAAGAACTCTTATAAGCCAAAATGATTCTTATATTACTTACAGATCAGAGTGATTTGAATATGCTAAGATCTTAAAGACCAACTGATATCCTAAGTCATGTAACATCCCTAAATACAGGTACACACACACACACACACATACACCTAACCTCAATGCTTAAAATTGAACTTAATATTGAGCCATTTTCAGTTAATCTATTTATAATTCCTCTTTCTTATGTTCAAGTTGTCCCTGACGAGTTTCTGCATTTATATATTTATTTTTGTCTTCCTCTAAAGTAATCAAAGAGGGGTAACATTTTTATTGTTCTCTTTGCTATCCCTGGTACTTGACCCAGTGCCTAACAATATGTAGTCCGTAAATATTTGTGGAATTCATCCATTCATCCCCTCAACAAATATTAATTGAGCACCTACTGTGTTCCAGGCACTATTCTAGGTTCTGGATATATAACAGTGAACAAAACACCTTCTTCCAGTCAGGGAAACAATTTACACACAAGATCAATAAAAATGATAATATAGTATGTTAGACAGTGATAAATGCTAAGGGGAAAAATAAATGAGGAGAGAGGATAAGAAGTATGCATGTTGGGAAGGGGTACGGAAAAGGTCTCAGCAAAAAGGTGACATTTTAGTAAAGACTAGGAAGGAGTGAGAGAGTGAGCCACCCACATATCGAGGGAAGGAAATACTTGGGACAGAGAAACAGAATATGCAAAGGCCAATGCAGGATCTTGCCTGACTTTGTCCTAAAAGCAGCAAATAGGTCAATGTGAATCAGGCATCATGTGCAAGGGAGATGGTGTTACTGAGAGTTGTGAGGGTTGCAGATCTTCTAGGGCTCTGTGAGTCATCGTGAAAACCTTTGATTTTACCTCGAGTAAACTAGGAAAACATTGGAGAGTCTTCTGAGCAGAAAGTGACATGATCTGATTTATATTTTGAAAGAATCACTTGATTCTGAATTAGGAGTGCAAGGGTGGAAGCAGGGAGACCAGGGGCTAGTGGCTTAGACTAAGGTGGCAACAGTGGAGGTGGCGAGAAGCAGTCAGGTATGGATGTATTTGGGAGATAAAGACAATAAGATTTAATAATAGTGTAGAATGAGTGTAGAATGTGAAAAAAAGAAATATGTCAAGGATGATTTCAGAGTCCAGAGCCCAATCAACAGAAAGACTGGCATTGTCATTACCATTTTCAAGAAGCACTGAGGGGGAAAATACTGAGTTCTGTTTCAGACATGTTAAGTTTGGGATTCATCCAGGTAGAGATGAATTTTTGAGTCTGGAGTTTAGAGGAGAGATCTAGGCTAGAGACATTAATTTGGTGGTCGTTAGCCATGAGACTAGATGAAATGGTCAGCAGATGAGTATAGACAGAAAAGAGACATATATGAAAGTATTTTATTGCATCAGTTTTTTTTTTAAGTTTATTTATTTTGAGAGAGAGAGAGAGAGAGAGAGAGCATACGCATGTGAGCTAGGGAAAGGGGCAGAGAGAGAAAGAAGAGAGAATCCCAAGCAGGCTTTGCATCAGCACAGACCCCGATGCAGGGCTCAGTCCCACAAACTGTGAGATAATGACCTGAGCCAAAATCAAGCATTGGACCCTAACCAACTGAGCCGCCCAGGTGCCCCAGTCATGTCAATTCTTGTGAAGAAAAAGAAGAACATAATAAAAAGGGCTTAAATCAAAGCAGGGATAATTTCCTTAAATATGAGAAAGTGTTCCAACTGTTAGGCTAATATAAAACTGGGATGGACTGCAAGAGGTTCCATTTTTGGAGAGCTTTAAGAAAAGGTTTGACAATTGTAGGTCACAGCTGTCTTAGACTACTGCTGGTTGGAGGAGCCTTGCTTACCCTGTCAGAGTGTGACTGAAAGAGGAAAATGAGAGGCACATGTGTAAAAAGCAACATAGTTTATTATAATTAAGTGTATACCCATAAATATATACATATATCTTCATGATCACCAAAAAAATTAGTATATGCTCATCAGAAACTATTTGGAAATCGGGGCACCTGGGTGGCTCAGTCGGTTAAGCGGCCGACTTCGGCTCAGGTCATGATCTCGTGGTCCGTGAGTGCGAGCCCCGCGTCGGGCTCTGTGCTGACAGCTCAGAGCCTGGAGCCTGTTTCAAATTCTGTGTTTCCCTCTCTCTGACCCTCCCCCATTCATGCTCTGTCTCTCTCTGAATCAAAAATAAATAAAAATTAAAAAAAAAAAACTATTTGGAAATCACTAAAAAAAAAAAGGTAAAGAGATTCACCTTGAGCATATCACTTATAAAATCTAGTATATTTATCTTCAATCATTTTTCCTGTGCACTTTTATAAAGTGGTAACTATAAGTAGTTTTTTTAATGTGATAAATATAAATTATTCTTTTTAAATTCAAGTACAGGTAATTTACTTGGTGGCTTTAATGAATATTTAATATGTACTTCAGTTCTATATTGTGTCTAGTTAAAGCAAATAAACAGAAAAGGAGCGAAAAGAGTTAGAAAGGAGAGGGAAAAAAGAAGAGGGAAGAAAAAAGAGGAGGAAGGAGAAGTGGGGGAAGCAGCAGAGTTGGGGAGAGCATCAGTGGTGAGATGCCAGGGAGAAGGTTGAAAAGAAAGTTGTAGTAATTTATGAGAGAGCTCTGAATTAATCTCCATTCATCTTGCCCTCCAACACCGCAGCTGTAGACAGGGGCAAAATGTGTCATATTCCTCCTGCCCTTTTAACTTCAGGTTAGTTTGTTAGTCAACAGGATGGCTAGAGCCGCCTGTGAGCAAGTCTTAACCGATTGCAGAAGCTATATTTAGATCCCTACAGGACAACGGCCTGAGGGTTCTACCTCTGCCACAGATATGAATCTGTATGAAAAGCAAAAGCCAAACCAGCTGTTTAGTCAATTTATTCCTGTTCTGTGAATCTTTGATTTTATGTTTTCTTCATCACATTGGTGATAAGTTAGCTGAATTAGTTTAGGGTCATTAGTAATAGGGACAAAATCATTCTAACATAAAAATTTTCTCATGCGTTAGTAATTTTCCATGGATGGACTATAGGTTTACTGAAATCAGCTTTTTAAAAAACATATGTGATTGTTTGGAAATATTATAGCATAGAAGATCATTTCTCTTCACACACCCAAAATTCAATATTTCTCTCTTTCTCTACCATTAACTAGTTTTGTGACCTTGGCTTACTTCTTAGAGAAACCCAAAGCAGATTTAGCCCTACGTATGATCAACGTGAGGAGACTGTATTTTGACAGCAGTGTACGAAAGTAATTTCTCAGTTAATATTCTCAAGTTTTCACACTTATCAAAAGAAATAACAATAAAATGCAAGATTATTTATAATTATTTACCATGGACCTGGTGGGCTGTCTCCATAAATTATTACAAGGATGGGTTTATGGAAGTCTTAGGTCAAGAGTGGGAAACCACAGGCTTGTATATCTGACCTTTAGCATGATTTCATTCAGTGACTTGGGTAATATCAGTCGGTTCACAGTCGAATCCCCTATACTCCCTAATTCTTTTGGGCTCTCTGATTATACTGCCATACTCTCTGTAGCCCAGAGAGTATGGCAGGTATAATACTCTGGGCTACAGAACTTCCAGAACATCCCTCTGCCTTTTTGTCTCTCCCACTTCGTCATGTGTCTGTGTATCCCTTTTCCTTCTCATTTGTGTTCACTCTTGCTAGTGCTTCCCCTGCTTATGTCTTTCTTTGTTTACTTCCTCACATCCTTCCTTTAATTCTGTCTCCACCCTTTCACTCTCTTTTTGCTCTATCTTCTTCTTTCGTGCTATGAAGTTAAAATGTATTTTGAAACATTTCATTTGTTTACTAGCTCTGAGCTACCACTTCTTTGCACCATATTCTTTCTCCAGGACTTACCATTCTTCACAGTTGCCCTACTGCATCCATGCCTTTTTGCCCACCTTCAGGCTACTTGACAGCTCTTCACCCTCTATCAAAATCCTCCAACCAATCTCCCCTTTGTTCAAGTGCAGTTTTTCCATGAAAGTCTCTTCTCCTAATTCTTCCGCTTGGTCATTTTCACCTCTTTGGATGTGCCCAGAAGTTTTCACTTCCATGCTGATCTCTCCCTTGCTCATATGAAACATATTAATAACTTTTGGAACTTAGCAAATTATTTCTTATAAAAGCATATTAAAGGCAAAAGTTATATTATTTATCTTCATAGCTTTTATTATACAATGTCACCTTGTACATTAGTGACTTGCATTTACATGATTAATTTAAATCCTAGTGAACTAGATCAAATTTTAACTCCATGAGACAGTTAAAATTTTCCATGAATAATGACTTCTGACTTTAAAAGTGTTTCCACTTTTATCAGAAGTCTTCTTTAGGAAAATTGTTGTCCATATACTCCCAAGTATAATATATATCCTCTTTCTTTTAAATATAATATGATAATATAATATTACATCTTTATTCATCTATATTTTAAAAATAGTAAACAAAGTAAATTAATAAAGCATTGGTAGTTAGAAACATACCATAGTTTTAGTATATAAAAAAGTTAAATCAAAAACAACATCTTTATTCCAGTAAGCAAAAATTCAAGAATTCATGTAAAATTATAATGTCCATGGGGAAATCTGCACCATATTATTGTATTGTCCCTAGACTTTAGGACCAGGAATTTAAAGTGTTGTACTTCTTTACATCTTTTATATCAACTCTTCCCCAACTTCCTTCTCACCACCTCCTCTTTCTTCTCCTTTACCTCTCATCTCAGCTAATAGGTTAATACTTTGCATGGAGTAGTTACTCAGGAATTACCTTATTCATAGCCCTGTATAATTGCCTACTGGTATAAAGCCACATGCAGTGGCAACCCACTCGCATAGTTATTTAAGAACTGAACAGAGAAAAAAGCTCAGTTCTAGGATGTTGCTATTTATACCAGACACTTCAGATCCCCTTCCATTTGCTTTCCTTCTTTCCAAAATGATACTCTGTTTGGGCTTCTACATGACACCTAAATCTCTACTCAGTTATTACCATCTACCAGTTATGTGCTGCCCACACCACTCAACAGGTTTGTTAGGAAGGAAAGATTGGAAATGGAAGAGGCAGATAGGGTAAGGCTCCTAGAAACGGTGAAGGCAGAAATTTCCTATCTTGAAGCCTGCTGTATTGCATCCCCAAGAACCAGCACAACTCCTGGCACGTGTTAAGGGCTTAAAAATATCTGTCAAGGGAATGAATATGTAAGATCAGTGTTTGGGTTTGTGTTATAAATGACCAATTATAATCCATTTGCTGATCTCTTTACCCTGTATAAACACTGGGGTTTCACTTTATAAACACTTCAGAACAGTGTTCTACTCTCTCTGATGACTCTCTTATTTATCAAAAACATACCCACCTTTTAACACCTGGTGGAGAATAAAAGGGAAATGATCCTAGTAGTAAGAGTGTTTAATTAAATAGAGGAGAGTCAGCTAAGCTTTTCTTTTACAAATCACAATAACAATGTATATTGCTTATACAATGGATGTATTATTTTAATTACAGAATTAAAAACCAGAAGACTTCTGATTCTAATCCAAATAAGACTAGATTTGTTGTGTCTCAGGTCTCTCATCAATAAGATGAGCACAGTGAACTAGATCAATACTTTGTATCTTTTTTGGGAAACACAAGTACTTTTGGGAACCTGACGAAAGCTTTGAATCCACTCCCTAGTATTTGGTATACAATTTTTTCTTACCAGTGTTTCTAATGGCCATAGGCAAAACTCCATGTCAAGGTCCCTGGACTAGATGATGTCAAGGGTTCTTTTGAGCCTTATTAACTCCAGAATGGAGTTGTTTTTATCTCATTCAGCCCCACTCTGTAGCATTGTGAAAGAAATTAGATGTTTTGCTTTCAAGTATTAACACACACTATATGGTTTGCTCTCGAAGTTTGCAGTAAGAAAAGAGAGCCACATGCCTCCTAATGAGATCTTAAGCCAAATTAGCAGCTTCTACAAGGACAGCTGTCTATTAGCTATCTATTCTTCAGGCTGATTTCACAAACGTGTTGCTCTATTATTGCTTTAACTTACTCTTTATTTATACTTTGATTCCCAACTTGACTGAAAGGTTTTCTGATGCAGAAACCGTATGTGGTAGCCAGCCTTTGGTTTGGCCTATAATGATCACCACCACTGGGTATTCACATCCTTGTGTAGTTCCTTCCCACATTTTACTGTATGGTCCATATGACAAAGAAAATGAGGCAAACGTGATGGTATGTCACATGTCGCTTCCATCTTGAAGGTGTCCTCTCTTGCTTCCTCTCTTTCTCTCTCCCTCTCTCATCTCTCATTCTGAGGGAGGCCAGCTACCACGTCACCAGGACACTGAGGAAGCCTATAGAAAGGCCCTCATAGTGAGGAGGAAGTTCCTGGCCCACAGTGTGCTATGAACCTGAGGCCTTCCAACTGCCATGGGAGAGAGCTCGCAGCAGAGCCTTCAGCCCTAGTCAAGCCTTGAGAAGATTGCAGCCCCAGCTCACAGCTTAACTGGACCCCCAAGAGAGACCCTAAGCTAGAACCACTCAGCTCAACTGCATTCAGATTCATGACATTCTGACACTGTGAGATAAATAAATATTGTACTTTGGCTAACATTTTATGATTAAAACCTATTCAAGCAATCTGCTCTAACCCTTTAAAACAACAACAACTGGGGCCCGGTATAGTTAGGAACTTGCCTAAGGTCATTTAGTTAATTAATTAATTCCTGGAAGGAAAAGGATTAAAGCCCAGGTTCCATAATACCTAATACAGTATTATTTCCATGTCCCCATACTGCCACTTACTTTCTATTCAATCCAGTTTACTCCTAGGTGGTAAATAATATGTATTAATGTTTATACTAAAACAGAATTATTGGTATGATAAACTAAGACTGATAAGTCATAGATGAATTGTTCAAGCCTACTTTTCTGCCCTTTCTCTTCTCCAATGGACAATCTAGTTCATTCATAAACTCCTATCACAAAAAGTTGATAGAGAAAAGTAATGGATATTAATTAACATGTACTAACTTTGCTGCTTGTGGGTGGTTGTGATGAGATTTTTTGGTAAGAAAAGAAGTTAAATTTTCTGATAAAAATTTTCAGTTAACAATAGATATTAAACATCCAGGTCGTTTTTGTGAATAATGAAAATAACTATTTTTTTAGTTACTGCTTCTACATCCTTCTTCAATAACTCCTTATTACCTATAGCATAAAGTTCATGTTCCCTAAAATGGAAAATAACTTTCCAAGAATGAGACTTCACTACATGCCCATCTCTCCCTGCTTCCTACCTTGAAGGGTATACTTCAGAAATTCCCATACGTACGTACCTCCTGATACGCTACTCAGCTTTTCCTCATGTGCTATTTTCCAGGAGGGGATGCTCTTGCTGGATTCCCTCGCCCATTCCCTACCCACTTCTCTAGCCTGGTTCACTACCACTAGCTCTTTAAGATCAAGGTCAAACATCATGTCCTTTAAGATTCTTGCTCTGTCTCTCCCAGGTTATGTTACCTGCCCTCCACCATGGTCCCTCCTTGAACATATTTTTATCACATACTTACCATATTCCATTAAAATTGAGTTTTTGGTGTTGATCTCCCAAATAGGCTGAAATTTTTCAAATAGTAGGTCTCCACCTATACATCTATGTATCCACACAGCATACAATACATAGTCAGTCAATATTGCAATAAATAGTATTCTAGATGCTGAAAACAGCCACTGCAACTTTGAGAATAAAAACATTGTAAGATATTTTTAAGATATTGAAAAAAAACCCCTAAGTTTAGTTGGGTCACAAATAATGTATATGTCTAGTTTTCAAAGATACTATGATTTTTCAAAGAAAAAACCCAAATATTAAAAAGATAGAATTCCAGATATACTGTCTTTGCAACAACTCATCATTTTTATCCCTCCTCCTTTTTTTTTTTTTTTTTTTTACCTTTTTTTTTATTGGGCAAAGTCCTAAAAGGATTAGAAATAAATTGAGAACATAGCAATCATGGACAAAAGAAAGAACCAATTTGCTAGTAAGCTATTTCTCTTTCAACCTATCCTGCAGACGTGCTTGTTAGAACAAAGTCTCTGCTGTTTCTTTTATTTATTTTTCTATTTGTTCTGTTTGGATTTAGTGGCCTTTAGAGAGGGAAACTATCTGGCCATACTCCTAAAATTCTCTGACTTATTCTCTGAAATGTAATTGTATATATGTATCTATTCTATAATAATTATGCAGACGCTAATGAACAGAAGCATAAATATTTTAATAAATGTCAGAAATGTATTTAAAATGCAACCAAATTAAATTTTGTGGCATCTTTAGTAATTTGTATGCAAAATAAACTGAAAGTTTCTATGCCAACTCAGAGGAAGACATGTGGAGATGTTTTGTACAAGGAACGTTGGAATAGAGTTTTTATTTAATAATAGGAAAATAATGCCAAGTACTCATTAGGTCATTTTATAGAGAAGAAAATTTCAGCTGTTTATAGTTCTTCATATGCAAATTATCCCACTGCATGGTTCAAATTCATATGTGAGGTTTTGCTAACAATAGTGACTGTATAGTGATACATGTAATGATAACCGAAACTATGCTTTGTAGTTAAGCCTCCTTTGTCCATATTTCAACTCCAACAGTTACTAACCATGGAACCTAGAGTAAGTTACCCAACTTTGTGACCTGAAGTTGCCCCATCTGCAAAATGAACACAACTCTGCCAGCTTTATAAGTCCTCCATGAAGCTTAAATTAGGTACTATGCAAAAAGTGTTTAGCACAGTGCCAGGCACATGGTAACCCCTCAGTAGGTTTATTTCTTTCATTGCAGGAAAAAAAAAATGTTATTGAAAAACGCCTTGCTTTTTCCCCTTTAAAGTTTCTTAGTAACTTGTGTTGGCTCTAAGGAGACTGGAAGGTTTGAATCAGTATTTTGAACATGAACTTTTTGCTCTTTAATATTTAGTGATCTTAGTCACAGAGTGAACTTACCAAGCCTGCTATTTAATATCTGCTCTCTGTGAGTTAACTGACTACCCAAGATCTTCCAGAAAACAATCCAGTCATTGCACATAGAGGATTTGGTATGATCATTTCAATCACCAGCTAATTTTTTAACACCAATCTTTCTTAATTAAAATGAACAAAACCCGGGGCACCTGGGTGGCTGTCTTCAGCTCAGGTCACGATCTTGTGGTTTGTGAGTTCGAGCCCCGAGCCCCACGGCGGGCTCTGTGCTGACAGCTCCGAGCCTAGAGCCTGCTTCGGATTCTGTGTCTCCCTCTCTGTCTGCCCCTCCCCCATTCTGTGTCTCCCTCTCTCTCTGCCCCTCCCCCATTCTGTGTCTCCCTCTCTCTCTGCCCCTCCCCCACTCTCACTCTATCTCTCTCTCTCTCAGAAATAAATAAATGTAAAAAAAAAATTTTAATGAACAAAACCTAAACAGACCTATGTATAATTTTAAAACTAGAACTTGTATACTAGCAAGCTTATCGGCTGGCCAATTTTCTGAAGGTCTTTTCCTTTCTTTCTGTGAAGTGGGCTAGTAGTGTAACTGCAAGCTTACAGCAAAGAGGTATTTTGAGAATTAATTAGAATGGAATGAAATGCTCTGCATCAATTTCAATATTGACATGCATATTTTAAAAAATTAACATTATTTTAGTTATCTACTTATGTTTAGTCACTCAATGAAAATGTTCCTAGTTGTACATTGTGTAATTTTATATAGACTAAATTAGAAGATTTACGAAAATAACAAAATGTATTTCTGCATAGTAAAGTAATTTTAATAGTGATGTTAATGTAAACTGTAAAACCATTAAATAGTACTTTAAAACATCATGAATGTCCATCAACTGATGAATGGATAAAGAAATTGTGGTTTATATACACAATGGAGTACTACATGGCAATGAGAAAGAATGAAATATGGCCCTTTGTAGCAACATGGATGGAACTGGAGAGTGTGATGCTAAGTGAAATAAGCCATACAGAGAAAGACATACCATATGTTTTCACTCTTATGTGGATCCTGAGAAACTTAACAGAAACCCATGGGGGAGGGGAAGGGAAAAGAAAAAAAAAAGAGGTTAGAATGAGAGAGAGCCAAAGCATAAGAGACTCTTAAAAACTGAGAACAAACTGAGGGTTGATGGGGGGTGGGAGGGAGGGGAGGGTGGGTGATGGGTATTGAGGAGGGCACCTTTTGGGATGAGCACTGGGTGTTGTATGGAAACCAATTTGACACTAAATTTCATATATTAAAAAAAAACAGAAAAAAAATAAAACATCATGAATATTAAGTCTAAGTACAACTTAATCACCATAATATGGATTTATTCTCATCTCCTTTATGGATGAATTATTATTCCATATCCGATCTGCTTGAAGCTAGTTACAAGAAAATTTCAAGACCGAGTTTGGTCAGAATCTTTTCAAAGTCGACAGCACCGCCTTATGTCTATTAAGCATCCAACATTATTTTGTAATGCATTATTGGTACAGGGAGTTGAGCACAATTTCTCAGAAATAGAGACCCCTCAATAGACTTATCTAAGTGGGAAAATAACTCGCTTCACTGCCTACTTCATGATTCAGAGGAGATAAAGCTGTGCACAGCTGCTGACTACTGAGTGCACCTACTTAAATAGTTATAACAGGGGATGCATCTGTAGTAAAAGTTGGCTTATCTTAAAGAATGCAGCAGATAACTTCCATAATTGTGTCCTTAAAAGATAAATATATGCCTCAAAACTGTTGTTTCTCTCACTTTTTAGGAACTTCTTTGGGAAAAATATCCTTCATAATGATAATGTAGTTTTTAGGGTGAATATTTATGAACACCTGACTTAAATAGGTTACAATTATGATCAAAGATTGAAAAGACATTAAAAAGAAAAAGTATGCAGTTATCCAGACAAACACTATCATTCCAATTAGCAGAACTTAAATTATGCCTGCAGAAAACAGTTACCCTTTAAAAAATAATTATCCTGTAAAGGAAATAGTCATTTTTAGTAAATAGAGTGGTCAAAGGCTGAAAACTGAAAAAGAGCAAATGTTATTCTCATATTTTTAATTGGGAAAAAAAGGGGGTTTACTTTCATGAGCTTAACATTGATACCTGGCAAGATATTAAGTCATTTTCCATTTCCCAGCCTCTCAGCACTGTCTTACTACCAGGCATCTACAAAAGTATTTCCTCTGAAGGTAATTATTTGTCTTCTCTCTTTCATACTGCTCCTCATCTTTTAGGTCATTTTCTCCCAGAAAAGACTTCCATGCCCATTTCCTCAAGTGGAGTTAGGCAACGCCCCCCCCCAGTTGCTCTGAACCTGCCGCCTCTGACTTGTTGTAGTTTACCCTCCACCCTCAACTAAACTGTTAATTCTCTGAAAACATGGACTGTGTGGAATGTTTACTATTGTAGCCCGAGTCTGGGGTAGGGAAGTTATCGAGAATATTTGTGACATTAGTAAAAGAATGAAAAAAGTGAAGACCTCAATCTTTCATAGTTTTGTATGATGTCTTCACTATTCATGCAAACAAGGGAGAAAACTGTCCACTGCCTAGAGACGCCTCAATATGAACCAGACTGACCAGGCTCTTATCAGAAGTACAGTTTGAGACACTGTAAAACACCAGAAGACTATCCAAGGATCAGGCTACTGGCACTAAAACAAAGTGAGAGTGTATTCACCAACTTTCCACTTCTCCCCACCTCTCTCTCCCTATGCATTTGTCCTGTCCTCCCTTCAACACTAGTCACTGAGTCCAGGATCAATGTTAGATGTGCTACTAAGTAGATTCCCTATCCAAAAACTATCAGCCCACTGCTTGTTTTTACTAGTACAGCTCACTTAATTCTTAAAGACTTTTCCTGTCTGTATCTCCTTTGCATGCAGATATTCCTTAAACCAATATCAACTAATTATCATTGTTTTCTGCATATAGTTTTTGATATGCAGGAATTAGTTGACAGTCAGATGAAAATAATTAGATGCTTTGAGCATGCCTCGCCAATCATCCTTCCAGTATTACCAGCTACCTGGGCCTGCTTAGATCATAGGCCTCTACAATAAAATTTTTCCACCCATCCCTTGAAATTACCTAGAAAAACATGAAGTCAAATAGGTTCTAGAGGCCAATACTTTTTTTTTTTAATATTAGAGAATACAAGAGAAGAGGGAAATGAGGTGTACTAGTCTTATTTCAGCAAAACTTTTCATTCTTGCCTGCATTAAATTTTCATGATCATTTAGTAATCAATTTCTTATCCATAATTAATTTTAGATGTGTGACAGCTTAAGATAAAATATATCTTCCTCTACCACTGGGAGACAAAAGGAAGAGTAAGACATGATGCTTATCTTTCCAGAACTTACATTTTT
Source organism: Panthera onca (assembly GCF_046562875.1). Classification (NCBI taxonomy): domain Eukaryota; kingdom Metazoa; phylum Chordata; class Mammalia; order Carnivora; family Felidae; genus Panthera; species Panthera onca. The sequence goes on from NC_138344.1 coordinate 54,308,914, forward strand.
TAGTGGCATTGCCAAATGCAAAGAGACAGAAATGTAAGACAAGGCAAATGTGCTACATATGGCTGGAAAAGGCAATTCTATTTAACGTCTCCAATAAGTGACCTCTTCAAAGGGTATTGAAATTAATTCATTAAATTAGCACTTCTTCAGGTTATGCTAAATTTAAAATTTCTAAATAGTTTTTGGTCAGTAAATAAAACTTGTTCTTTATTGATGCAATTGGAATAACTTCAAACTTTGGCTCTAGCTACTAAAAGTCAAAGTTTATTGTTTTTAGGTACATAAGTAAGAATTCTTCAATCACGTTCAAATCCTAAAACATTTTTAGGCTAATGGTTGGGAAATGTTTTGGTCAGTTTCTAGTTGCAAATAATAGGTACTGGACATCACTTCACATTATGAAAATGGTCCTTTAAACTGCCCAGAACTCAGAAAAGAGCTTCAAGCTAAGCTTAAATCTCACGGCAAATCTTTGGATTTCAGCCTAGCTTACATCTATACCCAAAATGCTACCCTACTTATCCAAAATCATATGCAGCCTCCTGACTTTGGCACAAATTCTTGGTTCAAGGTCATTCTTAAAATATTGCTTCAGGTCCATTTTGTAGCCTTTTTATTTGGAACAAACAGCTGAGTGGAAGCTTGATTTAGTTCTTCACTACACCATAGAGAGATCCCTAGGCAATAACTCTCAAATTGCAATTTAATGAAATTTGAATGTTTTACCTAAATCAGAGGGGAGAGTTGGAGGGCAGGAGCAGTGTATTCTGTTGTCAAACAAGTTTGAGAAACCATACAGAATCTCCTGGAGTTTTGCAATTTATATTAGTATAAATTAGGCTCAGAGAATTTCTACTGTGAAAACTTGCTCAACTTTATGTAACCTAATATTTCCCAATGAATTAGCCATAGAAACTATGCTGCAGACAACACCATAATATCTCGAGGGACACTAGTGTTCTAAGAAACAAAATTTGGAATTGCTGCTTTAAGAAAAATCTGCATCCTGAGTTGATTCTGAATTTGATCCCAAAGCATTTTCTCAACATTATCTACAATTACATCTAAATTTCAAATATGCAAATAAATACAAAATATTACATGATAATTTTAGCATAAGTATAGTATTTAAGGATATTGAAATATACCTAATTTGTCTTGTATTAATCATAAATATAGACTGAGTTTGAGTATAGTCCTGATAAATAAACAAAAATTATTACAATTTTAGGCACAAATTTAATGGATTCAAACCTGCTATTTGAGTGTCATCTGCAATAATCTGTTATTATTTCAACCCCTCTGTACACTATTTAGTTTTGTTTTGACCTCAGAAATTCTCTCACTATTGTCTTATCCATTATTGCATCCCATTGCCCTTATTCCTTAAGGGCATCAAAAAAAAAAAAGATAACAGAGCCATATTTTACGAGGATCCTTTGTGTTTAAATCCACCCTAAGCTTAAAATTCAGAATCTAGGGCACCTGGAGGGCTCAGCTGGTGAAGAGTACAAGTCGATCTCAGGGTTGTGAGTTCAAGCTCCATGTTGGGTGTAGAGATTACCTAAAAATAAAATCTTCAAAAAAATAAAACGCAAAATCCATTTATTTTTATATGAAGTCCTTTGTTCCTTTCCTCTCTTGCCTATTTCTTCTCCTGTTTGCAAAGATGTTGTCATCCTATTTATTCTCAGAAGGACACTAGCTAATGGTTGTAGCAAGTACTCATGCCCACTCCAAGAGAAGTGATTACGTTCTTCTGCAGGGAAGTTGACTGGAACAGTCAGAGAATCTCTAGAGCCAATTCTCCCCAGTATACATCACACCTTTCACCTCTGAGAATGATGTTGTAAAGGCAAATTTTACCTGGACATGAATATTAGATAATTCATTTATCTGCTTCCTCATCCGAATCCCTTTGTCTTTATATTTTACTACACAAACCCTTTTGTGCAACTAAGGTAAATAGCTTTAATGACATTTGCTTTGTTAGCAAATTAGGTATAGCTTCTCCACCTAAGTCAGGGGCAGATATAATCTCAAATGTAGATATAAGTCTTGGTCAAGAAACGGTTAAGTGTTCAGTGACTCTTTAATGTGGCTTTCTGAACCATGTGAAGGGCAGAGGATTTTCATTTTCCAACCTATTTTGTGTGTAGAAAGACTGGATATGAACCTGGAGTACATTATACTGAGTGAAATAAGCCAGACACAGATGGACAAATACTACATAATACTTCTTACAGAAGGAATCTAAAATAGTCAAACTCATAGAAGTGGAGAGTAGACAGGTGGTTGCCAGGGGTTTGGGGGAGGGAGAAATAGAGAGATATTAGTTAAAGGGTCCTAACTTTCAACTGTGCAAGGTGAATAAGTCCTAGAGATATACTATGTAGTGTAGTGCCTATGGTTTATACTGTTGTATTGCATATTTAAATATTTACTAAAAAGATGGATCTTATGTTAAGTGCTCTTATCACAAAATAATAATAAATTAAAAGGCAGGAGGGAACTTCTGGAAGTGGTGGATATGTTTATGGCATAGACTGTGGTCATAGTTTCACAGATGTACAGATTCATCAAGTTGTGTACATTAAATAAGTACAGATTTTTGTATGTCAAAATACCTCAATAAAGTGTTTTTAAAAAAAGAAAGTTTGGAGATGGTTCAGAAAAGTAAGGAATTTGTATGGAAGCCCATTTCATTTAATGAATTCTTTTTTTCTCCATATTACTTAGATATGCACAATCTCTGCCTTTTCTTCTGTGTGCCATATGTGAAATTAAAATATAGAAAAGTATTATGTTCCAACAGTCATGTAAAAGAAGCTACTGTGCTACCAGAAGTTTTGATACAGAAAAAGAAAGCTAGGATCCTTAGAAATAAAAGAAAGCTTACTTTAATCCCAAACTTACACAGAAAACAAACCTCTAGTTTCATATCCTTTTCAGTAATCTGGATAGACCCTGTAGGATTCTGGCTTCTTCCTGCCCTGGGTTTTCTAGACTTGAGGTTGTCTCTTTAAATCACTGCCTTGAACTCTGTGGGGTGGCCATAGGAGGTGAGAGCCTAATTTGGGGACATCCGAGTCCATGGTCATAAGTGGCTCATTTAAGTGCCAAGTAAGCTGGCTTTGATGTCTGTACTCCAGGTCCCCTACTGCATCACCACTTGAAAGTGTCAGAAGAGATTCAGATCTGCCTGTCATTCTGAGACTGTGGCACAGGACCTATTCTTCCCTGCGATGAACTCATTCACCAAAGAAGCCTTTTTACATAGTAGCTACAGACCTGTCATCACATGCATTTCCAGGCCAGTTCACCAAATATTGGAGCCACAGAGATTTGTCAGAGAGGTCAAATGGACCCGGAAGAACTTCCTCAATGCATAATTCAGACAGTCATTCCTGATAGGCCCATTTTGAAATCCTCCAGGGTGTAAGTTAACTATGGAGCCGTCCCGGGGTTCCAAAATAATCGTGGGACACCTGAGGGGATCCAGGCTGAATTAGAACCCTTGGTCCCATTAACTAGTGGTTTTTTAACTTCATCAGCACAGTAAAATCACTAGAACACTTTAACAAACACCGATGCCTGAGTCTTTCCCACCTACTCAGGATTCTGACTTAATTGAACTGTGGTCTCCCAGTAATCTAGCATGAACCTTCACTGTGATCCAGGGCTTCTCAGGTTTGGCAGCATGTCACAATTATCTGGGGAGCTTTTAAAATTCCTGGTGCCCAGGCTGCGCCCCAAATGAATTAAATAAGAGTCCTTGTGGGTGGAACCTGGCATCAGTATTTTTTTTAAGTTCCCTAGCTGATTATAATATTTAGCCAAGGCTGAGAGGTAGGGAAACTTGGAAAAGGGAATTTTTTTATATATCTGAAAGCAGACTTCTTGCATTCTCTCCAATTCACTTGGGTCTCTGAATGCTCTAAAACTGTAGGCTAAAGAGTTGTAATACAGCTGAGTTACAGAGGAAAATACATGTTCATATGCTCTGGGTTGGTATATAAATGAAAATGATGGTCAGTTCAAATAAGGATTTACAAATTAAATAAGAGATACACCTGTGGCAATAAATTATTTGAATTTTGCAAGTGCCAGACACTTGTATTAGCCACCCCCCTCAAAAAAATGAGGAAAACTATACAATGAAAAATAATCTTTATTATTAGAATTCTCAAAGGGTAGCTAATATTTCCAAATCTGCTCCCCAGCAGTTTATCCATCTTCCCCTAATTTCAGGTCTTGACAACTTAACTTACTCAAGGGAATGCAAGCCACCAGTTCTACAGGGTACCATTTTGTCAGTAATTCTCAGATTGTGGGTCAAATCCATAGATATGTTCCTCATTGTCTATTTTTTTAAGGTGGTTGCCCTGGTTTTCTTATTTTGTTTTGATAATGTGAAATATTGTTCTTTTAGATAAATGGCTAAGAGCTGTTTGGAGCATAAGCAAGTTTACTGTCTCCATATTTAGAGGTGGTATGTATATTCGCTAGCTATTAGCAGAGATTTGTGCTGAGTAGGATCTTAGCCAAAGAATTGTTGACAACTGGATTGCTGAAGATTCTGTGGCCAAAGTCAAATCCCACAACACTGTGTTTATTTGCTTTTTGCCAATTGTTAGGCCATATCCCGTCACAGTCTAACAATCCAAAAGAGAATGTTGCCAAATCATTGGCTAGCTTTCAGAATGGCTAACTCTTTGCTTGCTATGGAACTTACAATGCTTAATTCTACTAAGTGAAGCATACTTTTTCTTGAATCAGTGGTTTAGCACAATTAAGGATTTCTTCTTAAAAGGAATGGGTGATATTGACCATTGTTGAGAAGAGTAACTGAACACCAAAAGCAAGAATATCATCTTGAGGGACTGAGTTCTTGCCTCGCAAGAAAATCATCTTGAGGGACTGAGGTTCTTTGTTCCGCATCTGCCTTGCAGGGCGGTTGACAGTTGCCCAGTGCACTGCTGCCATCTCTCACTTGGCACCTCAAGTCCCAGCTTAAACAGCAGTGTTATTTCTGTCAGGTGTGGACTGATTGACTCTGTCTGTTGATGGAATGCCTGGTCGAAAAATTATCTAAATTTACCCTTTCACCTTGTCTCCAAGAGGAGAGCTCTGATGACAGCAGTAGAAGTGTTGACCATCCATTACAAATCCCTTTAAGATGTTATTACTGGGCATTTTATGCTTTTATTACCCTTATTATTAGTTCAGGTTAGGTTCCAGTTGCATTTCTTAGAAACATACTGCAAGGCTAAATGTGGAATCATCAGAGAAGACAGACTTTTCTTGCCTCCTGGGTGAGACCAGTATGCAATCTGAGGACCAGTTCTCCAGTGACACCTCCTCTCTCCTCAGTGTCAGAAATGTGGTCCAGCATCTCCTGGCCTCTCATGAATTCCTACATTTATAGAGTTGGGTCTTACTTATCTGTCTACTAATACAAGGCTTATTTTTATTGGGTTGCTTGGTGTGCTTTTCCTGCAATTTAGTCCTTCTAATCTAAATTTAAAATATTTCACAAGACAACACTATAATTAAGACTGAAGTGAGATCCTCACAACCCAGGATAGCTTCAGTAATTTTTAAAATTTCCTTAAAAATGAGACATGAGCTGTCATATCCAGCTCCGTACCACTCCCCTTGTCTTCCTCTAGGCCTTCCATCTACCTACCCAACCCAGTCTTTTAGAAACAAAATTATATACCCATATATTTTTTTTAACCTCTTCTACTCACCCCAGTCCATTTTCTTAGCAATATCACATTTTTATGAAGGAGTTATCCTTCTGCTAGTGAAGTAAGCAGTCCTTCAAAACCTATTAATATCATCAGGTAATTTTCCCCTTCATCCAAAGCAAAGCCACGAGAAAAGAGTGGGGACCTCATAGTAACTCAGAGAACAATTATGTTTCACACAGCTGACATCTAACTTTTCACGCAAAATTTTATCATCTAAGACATTTAAATCTATACCATTTTAAAAGACCTCCACAGAAGGCGTTTAACAACCAGCTAACAAATTTATGGGATCAGAACACTGAAAATGAAATTCAAAGTGCTATTCTGATGTATCACACTTTCTGAACTCTGCTGCATTTTACTCCAGTAGACAATTCAATCACCTTTTACTCTCATTTTAAATAGGAAGGAAATATCTCTTGTTCATTTGTTCATTCATTCAGTTAATGATTGAAGAATGTTAATAGTTTTCATATTTATAATTTCAAGTTTTTTGTTCTTCTTTGACTTCTTAAACAAATTTTATTGAGCACTTCCTTTGTACCTGGATACAGTAGCTTCAACTTCACATGTGTCAATTTGCATGTTTTATGTAGGGGACATTCACACTTAAAATTAGTAAAGCTGCCCTTTAAATAACAGGAAATGACTATCAGAATTCTCTTCTAATAAGTTATTCTCCATATTTTTCAATGAAGTAATTACTTTTGTATCTTGGGATTTCCTGTTGACAATTGTGGATTAGCTTCTTTTTAACTATGGTTAAGCCTGACTGACCCCTTCTTCAAGAGGATAGCAACACAACCTGACAACAGTTTTAGGGTTTACTTAAAGGATCCCATTGAAAGCTTCCCTTTCCAGGAGAATTCACCATATCAAGAAAGTATATTTATATATACAGCCTATGAAAAGCTTATAGAAGTGAAGACTATATAATACATATCATGTCTTTATGAACATTGGTATTGTGGCATTCTATTTATGATACAGAAAGAGTTTCTCTCTCTCTCTCTCTCTCTCTCTCTCTCTCTCTCTCTCTCTCTTTCATTTTCACTGTAGAATTAGAATAGAGGAGAAATGGTGTGCCAAATTGGCCTTATGGTTACTCAAGGTTAATGCTAAATTGTGTTTCAGATATAAAATAACTTTGGCATTTTGTGTATGCCTACAAATGCCAGAGTTTAGTGGTTTTTAAGAAACTTTAACACAAAATAAAACACATATATGAATGCATCCCAGTTGTAGATATTTTTCATCCCAAATAATTACGTATGCTATTCATTTTCACTGGATTTTACTTTTTCACTGGATTTTTCACTTTTTCATTATTTGACAAAAGCATTCAAAAGGAATTAGTGGCCATGTAGAAGAATTCTACACAGTGTTTAGATTTGATAACCATATTGGTACAATTTCAAATTAGTTCCGATGGCTCATCTTATAATGGAGATAATATTCACTTATCTCATTCAAAGTATATAATAATTACATAACGAGTACTTACATCTGTTCATACTTATGTTATGGTTTAGAATAGAATAGACTGTAAGAACTAGTGAGTGTATTAGAGATCATCTGTATATACCCCATATCTTAGAGATGAAAAAACTGAAAATTGGAAAGAATTAAAAATTTTTCCAAAATTACTCACAGATAGGGAATAGACCTATGCATCATAACTTCCACCTGGGCTCTGTCCTCTTGTCTCTTCTACCAGGTTCCATTATTCATGATAAATCTCATAACTTTTAAATAAATTGATTATAATCCAAATTCTGTTGCTCATATAGAAGTGGCTATCCACAGAACTTTTCTCCAAATAGTAATTTCTTCAGCTAAAGTTTAGTATAATCAGAACAATCTTCCAAGACTAACATGATAATTTTACTAATACCAGTAATAATTAAACTATAGCTATTAAAAATCCATTAAAAAGGCCTTAGTGTTCTATATCAATTATATTTAAAAAGAAGATCCTCTCATTTTCATATTGGAAATATAATTCCCCAATTTCCCACTTATTGGCTCGTTAGTTAAGAAGCCTAAAAACCAAGGCACCTCGGTGGCTCAATCGGTTGCGTCCAACTCTTGATTTCAGCTCAGGTCATGATCTCATGGTTCCTGCATTAGGCTCTGTGCTGGTAGTAAGGAGCCTGTTTGGATTCTCTCTCTCCCTCTATCTCTGCCCCTCCCCTGCTCGCTCTTGCTCTCTTTCTAAAATAAATAAACTTTTTAAAAAATCCCTAAAAACCATTCATTAAACAAGCAACAAAAGTTTCAAGTACTCCCTGCAAGCCTTAAGCAAAATGCACTGCAAGTGCTTAAGCAAATGTTTACACCATCATCCCCAGGCATTCTTTTTCAATTGACTTTAATATACATAATATTATAAGATGATAAGATAATAACATTGTTCAAGTGCTAGTAATACAAACCATTTATTTTCATTCCGGGACTTTAAATTCTTACTATTTATATCCAATATTCTACCTTATTAAATTTAATACTATTGAAATTGTTTGTTCATCATAACTTCTAAATGACAAATCCAACCCTGATATTTCAATAGGACAAAAATAACTAATTCTTGGAGAAAATGTAAGGTACACTAACAGAAAATCATGGACTTAACATCTCTTGCAACTCACTTTTATTTCTTCCTTCACATTTACATTTCTCTTAAGGTAACACAAAATTATGGCATGGAAGATTTAAAGAAAATGTTAGGAGGAACCTATTTTCTTGCTTAGGTAAATTAAACAAACAACTTAATACAAACTCATTCTGACATGAACAGATGGACAGATTCCCTTCTGTTTTATAACTGTTCACAATTGCACAAGTCCCTGAAAGCATTTTTGAGCACAGATTCTGTATTTTACACCACAGAAATATTCTTTCAAAGAAAATCTAATTGTTTTTTTTAAATGAATTTTCTGTTCCTCACACTAATAAGTGTTTGTTGAGCATTTACTGAGGACTCTTTTAGAGTTCCTAATGAGTTTTGCTTGAGGACAGTGATTTCCATCTCAGTGTGAATAATATCATTTATATTTTGCGTAACTTACAAGCATTTTGACCATAGGACATAGGGATTATATTTTCAAATTGGCTTGGGTTATCAGCTCCAACCATAATATTAGTAGATTTGACCTGTTCCCAGAAGATGTTATTGGAAACATAGTTCAACGATCCCAATTTAGAGAAATTAGAAGATGATAGGGGTTTTTTTTCAAAAAATCGAAAAAGAAAAGTAAGAAAGCATGTCACTTGAAAAATGGTTCTTTCACAGATTAAGGTTCATAAGCAGTGCTATAAATAAAAGACATTACTTACTGTAGTTGTTCTTCATCTCTTGGGTCCCTTTGACTTTGCCTCGTTTATCAATCCTCAGATACCACTGTGTTCGACAGAAGAGTCTTCTCACTCTTATATCCCCTCCTTCCATGTAATCATAACTTCTTGTATGTCGCTCAGGGCTGGAACAGTTCACATTTGTAGCCATTTGCTCTGGAGTCATGTCATTGCAAGCTAAAGATATAGTGCCCACTAGACAGATAATGTGAAAGCATGATCTGTAGAGCAAAGTTGGCAGGATCCATGTCAGTATCCATTTGCGCATTATAGTGTAGTGCTCCGGGTGTTCATGAATAACATAATGAAAATTAAATCTTGAGTTGATTGTTGCTCCTAGGTCATTGACCTCTTCCTATCTGTGAATTGTAGATTGATTTAAGAAAGAGTAGTTGTTTTTTTCCAAATTGTTATCCTTATCCTTTTAGTTCCTGATAACAATACAGGATTCCTCCTTAAATAACTCTCAGTTGGTATTTCCTTATAAAAACAGGTTGCACTAAGTTCAGTTGCTGCGACACTGTTTACTACTGGACTTCTGTTTGCCAGGAGACATTAGGAATAGGGAGGGGAGGCAGGGGAAGATGAAACATTGTATGTATAAATGTTAGTGGGTAAATAGTATTATAACATGCAGTGTAGTTGGTACTGTGAAGGCACATTTAAAACAACTTTCACAGAGGATGTCAACATCTTTATCTCTCTATATGTAGATTTAGAAAAGTTATACATTACTAGAGACAAATCAGAATATGATTGTACCATTTATTCTGATTGCTGTTTGGTAAGAAACATCCTGCAATTAGAGCTATTGATTTAAATTAAGTCCTAAAATTACTACTAACAAAGTATAAACGCTTTCCCTAGATTTGTTTATAGTATGCTTTTATGTTTGTGGTTAATCAATTATTTTCTCTTGAACTACCCACATTTCTCAAGTTAAATGCCAGTATTGTCTGGAGAACTATATGTAAAAGTTCTACAGCATAATTACTATAGATAATTACAAGGCTCAAAAATCTGGTAACTTTACTTTTTCCCTCAGCACTAAAACAAGAGAAAGAAGTAAACTACTAGAAATCCACTCTGCATTATTTTTAAAAACAAATAGCAGTAACTTACTTGTTCTGTTGATAACAGCTGGATGCACAAGAATTCCATGTCTGTTGTCTGCCTTGTGCAACTTGAGCCTCTCTACTGTAGCTACAAACTATTTCTTAGCTGAGAAATTCTCCAGCAGAATCATAATTGTTTCCATAAATCAACAGGCAAAAGGATTTTCTCTCTGTGTGAGAGCGTGTATGCTTGTGTGTGTGTGTGTGGAGCCTTTTTATTCAGGGCTTTTCGATAAATACCTTTGCTGACCTCATTGGAAGCAATTAAAACTTAACCAGTGAGCTGTTAGTTGAATACAACAGCAAGAATAAAAGAGGCTTATATAGTATTCATTCAATGGTCATGAGAGGGAGCTATGAACATAGTTTATGACTAAATCTACCAGTGGGTACCTACTCTGTAGAAACAGATCTCCGATTCTCAAACAGTTAAAAGGGGAAAAGGAATTTTTTACACCATCTTTACAACGTAGCAGTTGTATATAAGTTGAAAAATATTCCTTTGAACATATATATAAAAGGGATTTTTGCTAGTTAGAAAATCTTTTCCATAGCTTTATGATACATGCATTTCTCCTATTACTTCTTTGTACTCAGAATTTTAGAATAAAACTAATATGTGTTTATTAACTCACATCTTAGTGCTCTGAAACACTGTGTAGCTGAGTCAAGGGCATATCTTTTCATGCAGAGGTATTTGACCATTGTATATGAGTATATTTTTTATGTTTTATATTCCTAGACTGAAACTTAGAACATCTAGTTTCTTATTTGAGCTGAGCCACTAATTACCAGTATGACCTTGGGCAAGTCACTTGGCATTTCTGAGTCTCAGCTACTACATTACTGCATTTGTAAAAATAGTGCATTAGTCTGTGGTGCCCTGTAGTTTTAAAATTCTATGACTTGGACTTATACTAACTACTAATATAAGGAAGAAGATGCATACTTTCAACAATTGTAATTCTTAAAAATTAAAAATAAATAAAATGGTTTTACAATGGTTATCAATGTTTGACTTTTGCCTCAGTAAGAACATTAGCACAATAAATAAGTGTTACTCTAGGGATGAATTATAAGAGCTATAGTTAATGTAAGTTAAGAGAAAGCTATTTTACTTTTCAGCATGAGTTTTCCTCCCCTTTATTTCCTGTTCTGGCCTATAAATATAGTAGTGGCCCAGTATTTTATTAGTTATTTGCTGCAAAATGATTGCATTGTTAATCTAATTCAATATTTAGGAATGTATATTGAAATTCTCTTTCCCATGTTCATACTCCCAGCACACACACACACACACACACACACACACACACCCCACTTGAAATGCACTACTTTACCACCAGGTGGTGCATGTAGACCAAATAGGAAAAGAAAATTAAGTCCTTTCAGATTATAGTGTATGTAATCTCCTTGCTTTTGGGCAACAAAATCCAGAGCATGGAATAGGTTAAATGTACCAAGTTACTCTTTAGGCATCAGATATTGAAATTTGTAAGTTTATTAGAGCAGAGGAGCATGGAACCTTCTCTAATTGCATCTGTTGAAAAAGCTAGATGAAAATTCTATCATGTATTTCTCCAAATGGAGGAAGAAGAGAAGGAAAGAAAGTATGATGTTGCTGTGTTCTGAACCATCCCTCCATAGGCAACAATAAAGAGCAGTGCCAGAACTCCTGGAACTTGAATATTCCTTCTAAAGTGAAAATTGTTAACAGTCAGTTCACATGTAAGGATTTTCAGAAGCTACTAAATCCATCTGTTCCACACTGACCCTACAGATTTTAAACTAAGAAATCAACAGATTAGAAGTCAAAATTTGCTAATTCAATGCTCAAGACTTAAATAAAAGAGATGGACAGTTTGTTGATAAAGAGTGCTAGGGCCTCCTTAAAATCTGCTAGATAGAGTTAACTGTAAAATTGGAAACAAAGTATAAAATTGTGATCTCTTCACTTTACCTTCATTAGATGTTATTGTACTCTGTGATTTGAAAATATAATCCCGGTAGTATTAATGAGTGGCTTAATCTCAACAAGTGAACTGTATTTAAGTCTTTTAAGAAACAGTGCCTGATACTTGCCTAGTTTGATATGGGGATAGAATATGTAAAAAGAATACAGAGGATCTATTTCAACAAATATCATGAAAATATTAACAGCTGTTTAAGTATGATTATTCACCATCTAGTTTTGCTTAAGCAACCTCTGTTATATCCCTATTTCACAAAGAGGTAAATGATAGAAAATAGCTTTTGTTTAATGAATTTTGCATTTCAATAATTTTAAACCCATGTCACATTCATAAGTATGTATAATGTAATCAATAGAAGGGAACATCAATCATTAAATATTTTCATTATTTTACCTTTTTATGTCCTATCCTGTTCTGCATCCTCTTAGCTCCCATTCTTTATCAAAAAGTATAGACAATCATTGTTATTGGTTTCTTGTGTATCTTGTCAGAGTTTTCTATGCATATACAGGCAAGTTAAATACATATGTGTGAATATATATATATATACACATATATATTTTTTACTTTTCCCCCTTTTATACAAAAGTAGCATGCCATAGACAATATGCTGCATGTTGCATTTTTTACTTAATAAAAATAGAAAGTCTTCCCATTAGTATTTAGTAAATTTCCTCATTTTGTTTTACAGCTACATAGTACTTCATTAATGGGTATATCACAATGTATTTGTCTAGCCTTCTATTGATAAACATTTAATTTTTTTCCAGTCATTTTCTATTACAAAAAAAAAGCTACAATGAATAAAGTTATAAATGTGTCATTTTTTTACTGTGCAAATATATTTGTAGCATCAATATCCAGAATTTGTCCATATATATAAAATTTAGATAGATATTGCCAACTTAACCCTCCACAGAAGTTGTACTAATTTTATAATTCCACTAGCAGTACAGAAGTATGATTCTTGTTCAATATAGTATATTATCAATATAGTATATTAATATAGTATAGTATAGTATATTACTAAGCTGACAGGTAAAATGGCATTCATTATAGTTATCCCTTGGGTTTCTCATCTTATTAAAGGAAATGACTATCATGGACAAGTACTGTAAGGAAAAGCTACAAACACCAATATTGTTTTATTACAGAGAATGAGAAGGACTGTGGTGCATGAAGAGGCTGCAGAGGTAGCCACGGTCCTGTTGGGCTATGTCGGGGAGTTTGATCTTCATCCTAAAAGCAATAGGAAACCACTATAGTATGTTAAGAAGAGTGACATGAACAGAACCACTCTCCCTGCTCTATTTTGTTTTAACTTCAAATTTGTTTAACTCCTACTAGCATAAGCTTATGTAATATTAAATTATGTTCATTTGTCCTATTTTTCTATTCTCCATATTGTCAGAAAGATAGCCAAACTTTGTAAATGGAAAGGAAAGAAGTGGGAGAAAAAAGTCATATACACTTCCTGACTTGGATAAAGTCTGAATCCACTTCACAGGGTTCTGCTGAGTGCCTTGAAAGGAAGGGAAGCATCAGAGTGCCTTTGGGAAGCAATCTGGGAAAGTTAGAGTCCTTAGACTGGGGAGATAAAAGTCTATTTGGGGACCAAGCTCCTGTATATCTAGAAACACCATAGCACACGGCAGAAGCAGCAAAGCTCCAGGGAGTAAGGAGAGCAAGGACTGCCTCATGTGTCTAAATAGATGGAGCCATAAGTACCCCTCATAAAGATTTCCCATGTTTCAAAAAGAAATCTGGAAGCAGCAGGAAGCCCATACTTGTAGGAACTGTGTGAACAGAGTCAGTGAACACCCAGAAGTAACTAGAGTAGACAAATGACTCAAAAATCAGAATCCCTTGCCTTGTCCTTGAATCCAACACCATCTTGAGGCAGAAGAGGGGAACCCAGGAACAATAGAGGTTAAGTTTTTTACCTCTATTATTTACTTGGGGTGGGGAGGGGATAACATTCTCAAAGTTAATGCAAGGTTGATTTATAAACATAAATTTATATGTTATTTCTTACATATTTGAGATTATGGTCCAAGATTTGTTTCCATTGCATTCCTCTACAGCTATCATCACACTGTGGATAAACCTTCATCTTTTCTCCTGTCAGTCCCATTCCATAATTTTTTTTTCCATTCCATTAATTAAGGCCCAAATTGGGCCTAAATGGATCCTAAATTTGGATCATGCTGTGTACAACCAACATTACTTACTTACTTGACCCACTCACTAAACAAATATTTATCAAATAGCTACTTGGTGCCAGATGTTGAGATACAATGGTGAATGTTCTGGAAGTGATCTCTGACCTTACAGAGTATGCATTCCAGTGAGGGAACAAACATAAACATGTATATCTGTCGTGTGAGTAAATGGGAGGTGGACATTAGGATGCAACGAAGATATTCAAGGAGATGGGGGTAAATGGGTAGAGGCTCCTACTTTAAGTAGGAAAGGCCTGTCTAAAGAGATAAATTTTAAGCTTCCTTGAACAGGAATGGCTTCAGGTATGAGCAATGGGAAAAATAGTGATAGATAAATGAAACAAAAGTAGGCAGGGACCAGATCATGAAGAACTTTGAAGGTCATGGTAGTAGGGGTTTGGGTTTATTCTAAGTGCAATAGGAAGCTGGAGTATAGGTGTGTCTGCTCCAAATCTGATGGACCTGGTCAAAAATAGTGGCTTAAACTCAGGAGTAAAATCTCAGAAGTAATTGAGCAAGCCTGGGGTCCCTATAAATCCTCAGCTTTGTAAACTTTGTGGTTACTCTTGGCATAATGCCCTAACATTTTAAAACTAATTGTACATAAGGGTACAAAGTCTGAGTCATATGTTCAAAATTGTGGTGTGCCTCTGACTCAGCTGTATAAATATCTCAGTTTACAAATGTAACTTGACTCTTTGTGTCTCTTAAGTCTATAAAAATGTATGTTTTATTTAATTCTATATTTATAAAAAGTTCTCTGAAATGCTAATCTAAAGCTAAAGTTCTCAAAAATGTGTTATTAATTTTCCAAATTACTATGCAACTTTAGACCTAGAGAAAGATATCTAGAGTTATTATGAGTTCTTTTTTTTTTAATTTGGAAATTTCTATATAATGAAGTTATATAATTCACTCTTAATTGGCTTGACTCCACTTAAATTAATGCTTAACTTTAGCAAAGAATCAGTCTCCTTGATTCAGTGCTATATATTAGTGCCTAATTTTGACAGCCTAGTGCCATTCTAACAGTTGAAAAGCTGTAAAGCTTTATACTGGGTAGGGAGAGAATTTTTCTTCACCCCTAGGAGAATATCATGAAAGACAACAAGGACCCTGTGCAATTAGGGTTATTACATTCTTTGCTTTAAGTCATCATTCTTTGGTTCCATATTCTCTGTCTACATAGCAAAACAGGAAAATAAGGGGGAAAACTAGCAACAAAAAATGTTTTTAAATCTTTAATAAATGTTACTGGGTTGCTAACAAAATTGTTTTTTTTTTTAATTCATTAGCTTTAAAACCATGGCTTTTTAGCACCACATGAACTTTTCAGAAGTAGCAGAAGGAAGCAGAATAAAGATAGTTATGATAGCAAAGAAGGAGAAGAAAGTTATGGAGTTAAACATTTTTAGTATAAAGATGCATCCATGAAAAGCCAGGTATCCATTAAATTACAGATTCTTATAAATCTGTTGGCTAACAAGATAACTCATACTTAAGAGAAGAGGTTAATATTTCTCCTTAGGCTTCTCTTCAAGCTAAACATTCTTGCCATCTTTAAATATTTCTCAAATTTTTCCCTCAATGGTATTTAATATTAACTTAATCATACTTAGTCCAATCTTTATTCATCTAATCACTTCCAAAAGTTATCATTTCTACCACCACAACTTCTTCCAAAACTGTTTCTTCTTATGAATTATCATCTTCATATACTAAGCCAAGTAATTGTTTTTTCTAGTCTTCTTTTCTAATATGAAAACCACTATTCCCAATATCCTCAGTAGTCCTCTATAGTCTTCAAACACTAGACCCTCTCACTTGATTTAGGGTGAAGGGAGGTATACCTGCTCCCCACTTGTTTTCTTGGTAGGGAAAGGACTAATAGAGAAGAAATACTCCTTACAAATTTTCTCTCTCTCTTTGTCTCTCTTCCTTCTTATATCTTCAGTCTTCATGAGGGACCCAAGAATCGTGTAAGCAATAATCAGATATTTCCTTTGAAATTTTCCGTATTGAGCTTTTAATGATACAATAAAATCCTTGATCCTATTTATTCTGTTAACTCAGCAAATTCAAATCATCACTTACCATGTATTTACATAGTATGCAAATATAATAGAGATACACTGTTCAATAAGATAAGCAAAGTCCCTGACTTCATGAAACTCGAATTATGGAGGAAGGGACAGATAATAAGTACATAAAAAGAATTCTGATGATATTAGAGGAAGAAATAAATAGGTTACTATGGTGGCAAATAACACAAATGAAAAGGGAAGAAAGGGCTTGTTGAAATCTGGGCACAAAAGGCTTTTCTGACAAGGTAACATTTAAGCTGAGATCTGATGGATAAGAAGAAATCAGAAGTGGCAGCCCATTCCTGGCAAAGGTAACAGGGAAAACAAAAGTTCTGAGGTGAAAATGAGCTTGGTGTATACTAGAAATTGAAAGGTGACAGTATAAGTGGAGCACAGTGAACAAAGGGAAAGTTGGGTGATATGAGACCAACCAATGTATGTGGGCTTTTGATACCAACAACTGGAATTTTAGGTTCAATTCTAAATATAATGGGTTATAATCACTGAGTCCTGTGATCATTCTGAAAACATGGAGGATGATTTGGAGAATGTCAAAAGTTGAAGTAAGGAGGCCAGTTAAGAGGAGGCTATGTCTGTACTCAGGTTGGAGGTGATGATATAATTTAGACTAGGATGGTGGAGAAGAGAGTGAAGGAAGTGAGCAAATAAATGTTGGAGACAAAGCTCAATGATAGATTATGTGAAAGACAAGGAGCTGTCAACGTTCAATCCCAGTTATCTGACATTTGCAACAGGATAAATAGTGTTTCCATTTTGTGGAACCAAAGAAACCTGGGAGAGTAATGGATGGGAAAATCAGGCAGTTAGAAATTTTAGCTACGAGGAATGCTATAACCCAAAACTCAGTCTGGATCAGAGGGAACTGGACCTCTTACTCCCTTGAAATGAGAACCGGTAAGCATCTTATAAATCAATTACCACAAAAATGTGGAAGTAGAAACAGAATCTCTTTTTAAGGAACTCTGGTGCAAAAGGAAAGCTTTTCTCATGGCAGGCAGTATTAAGTCTGTATTTTGATGAAAATGTTAAGGGTCATCCTCCCTCTTTTTTCCAATTAAGAATGTCTCTGACACTCAAACTATTGTAGGCCCCATGCAATCAAAACTTGAGTTATGTTATTGTAAAACCCTAAAACAGTTTTATGGTTTGATTTCAGCCATAAACGGGTTTTAAAGTTGTCAAAATATAGGTTAAGGTACTGAGGAAGAAGTTTCTTAATAATAACGTTGGCATTTTTATGGGAATGCAAGCTGGTGTAGCCACTCTGGAAAACAGTATGGAGGTTCCTCAAAAAACTAAAAATAGAACTACCCTACAACCGACTCAGCCATTGCACTACTAAGTATTTACCCAAGGGATACAGGTGTGCTGTTTCGAAGGGACACATGCACCCCCATGTTTATAGCAGTACTATCAACAATAGCCAAAGTATGGAAAGAGCCCAAATGCCCATCGATGGATGAATGGATAAAGAAGATGTGGTATATATATACAATGGAATATTACTCAGCAATCAAAAAGAATGAAATCTTGCCATTTGCAACTACATGGATGGAACTGGAGGGTATTATGCTAAGTGAAATTAGTCAGTCAGTGAAAGGAAAAAATCATATGACTTCACTCATATGAGGACTTTAAGAGACAAAACAGATGAACGTAAGGGAAGGGAAACAAAAATAATATAAAAACAGGGAGGGGCACAAAACATAAAGAGACTCATAAATATGGAGAACAAACTGAGGGTTACAGGAGGGGTTGTGGGAGGGGGTATGGGCTAAATGGGTAAGGGACACTAAGGAATCTACTCCTGAAAATCATTGTTGCACTATATGCTAACTAATTTGGATGTAAATTTAAAAATAAATAAATAAATAAAGTTAAGTAGTATTATAAATAAATAAATAAATAAATAAATAAATAAATAAATAAATTATTTACTACAGACTTAACTAAGTTACCACATTAATTACACTAATATCTCACCGAGAAGTAAAAGGCGAGATGACACTAATTTCGTCACAGAACAGCATTACTGGCCATCTCCAATGTACCCACTCTGGAATTTTTTTAAAAGGCTGTTAATGTTAAACTTGGCTTTGTTAATGGCTTTTGAAAATTAAGTACATCCAATTAAGAAAACAGTTACAAATTGTCCTACCATAGGCTTTAAAATCTATGAATGATTTACAGCCAACAGGGAGCAAACACTCGACCAATGAAGACTGATAAAGCTGTAACTTAATGGCTGACTCAAGTGGGAGAAGTATGGAGATAATAGCTTGATTCTTATCTATTTTTCAGTTATATTAATTCTAGCAGTCTGTCTAGATGCATGGAAGCAAACAATTTTAGCATCAGTCCAGGTATAGATCTGTGTGGAAGCACGAACAGTACCTAGAATAGGTTCAACAACAGATCTTGGCTCATATCTTGTTAACCAGGAAGACCAGGAACACCATTGAAGACCTTGAATGCTAAAAATGAGATATGTAGGCTTAGGTTTTCTCCAATGCAATGTACCATGACTGATGTGATACCAAACTTAAGAATCTAACTGGGGGTTCCACAGATGGTGAAGTTCCAAGAAAAACGATTAGTTACAGCAAAAACTTGTTGGAGAACAAAATATATAGATACTAAATGCCTGGAATCTGTGAAGAGTGAACTGGTTAAATAAATTGAGTTCACATACTGAAATGCAAAAGAGGCACTGAAGCTATGCAAAACATGACTTAAATCAATATTCTACTCTATCACAAAACTTGACCTAGTTTCCTCCAATGATCATTCAACATTAGCATCCCAGACTGCAGAAGGTATAATATTCTCTCATATTATACACCCACACATTAGTGGTTAAGCAAGGCGAGTCTATTACCTTTACCAGCATTCTCAGAACCTACTTCTCTGTCAGTCCTAGGAAGTATATGGCATTCACGCCATACTGATTGTGACCAAGGAGCCCTATTTTGTCTCCTAGGTATCTTACGTCATCTCAAGTGCCAAAGTCATCTTCACATCCCACTTTAACTAGTTCTTTTTGCTTGATTTACTCCAATACATGGCTCCTGAAGCAGTGGATATAATCCTTTCTTCAAGGAAGATAACATGGTGGAACTCGAGGAACAAATAAACCTGACTTGAATCCAATTTCCACCACTGACTAACAATAGGACTTTGAGCAAGGTATTAAACCTTTAAGAGACTCAGTTTTCCCATCTTTAAAGTAGGACTGACCTTATTTGTAGTTTAATGGATTAAATGAGATAATGTAAAATGACTATAAAGTGCTCAACACAGTGCCTGGCGAATAATAAACGCACAGTAAATCATAGCTTTAAAAATAAAATAATGTTGGCATTTTTAAAACAAATCAATACTTAGCACCTCTCATTATTTTACCTAAAAGAAAATTGCTTCTATATCCTATATTTCCTTCTTAGAAAAAATATGCTAATAGAGAAATGTTGGACTAGAGTTGTTCAGATAGCATACAGATTACACAATGAAAAGAATATATTAAAAACTAAACTTTCACCGAATGCCAAGAAAAATAGGTTAATTGGGGGAGAAAAAAGGACAACCGTATCATTCATTTGATAGTGCCAGAAGAACAATAAAACAAGACTAATTTCTTTGTAATAGAATTTTTGGCTACGCATGATTATAATTTTGATTTCCTAGCCTAAGTAACTTGGAAGTCAGAAACATTATATCATGAATTTATAAAGGTGCTGAATTAGTGAAAACCCAAAATTATAGTGTATTTTAAAAGAAATGCCAAGTGATATATTTGTAATAAATCAAACTGTTACCTGGCTTAGTTGAATCAATACCAAAAATATGGTGTTTATCAGCTTATCTGCACATGTGAATAGAAAAGTACTAAAAGATACTTGAAAAATGCTTTTTTCTTAAATATTTTTAAATTTCCCATGGTAACTGATTTATCTTATTAATTTGCACTATCTTGGAAATTTCTGCAAGGCAAAAAGATAAATTTCAATCCACATTCAATATGAATGGTAACAAATTTTGAATTAAGGGACTCCAAATGAATGAAGTTTTACCATATTTAAAAGTATTCTAAGATAGGATGTTTTTTTTAAAGATAACATTTTATTATTTTTCCCTTCAATAAATAAAATTAAAGGAAATAATTCTAGTTCTTAGTACAGCTAAGGGGGTAATTAAAGACTAATTCATAAGTGGTAATGAAATTATTTTTAACATACTCCTCCCTTGCTTTGACTGCCTTTTTCATGCCTTCCATTTCATTTTATTCCATTTAAGATGTTGACATATTGTGGTAATAAGTATACTTTATTTCTAATATAATCAAATGTAAAACCAAGAAGCAAAATCAAAAGCATCAGAAGCGTTGTTGTTTTTACCCCTTGAAAAGCAAGAGAAGGGATGAAAAATAGAAAATTTCTGGATTATTTTGCTATACCCAGAACATGTCATATTTTAAGTTTAAAGGGGGACTTTTTTCTTTTCAAAAAGTGCTTATCTTAGTGCTTAATTTGTTCCCTTTAGACCTAAAAGACAATCTTGTCCTGTTTTTAACTTTCTTAGTTTACAGGTAAATTTAAATTATGCTATTTGTTGGTGAGACCAAATATTTACAGAGATTTAGAAATTTTTTGTACTGTTTGGAATTCTGAAACTGTTCCTTATCCTGTTCATCCTCCTTCCATTTCTGCCTTCACTTTTCTCCTCCACATTTTTTATTCTTTCTTCCCCTCTCTCTTTCTTGCTCATACATTCACACATGCATGCTTTTTCTATCATACTTATGCTTCAAGTTTCTGGAAAACTCCTTAGGTCATCCTCATATTAAATTTCTACTTTTTTATACTTTTTTTTCAATAAAGTTTTGAAAAATACATCTGGTTTATATTCTAATCATACCCCTCTGAGAATAACTTCATATTATAGAAGACAATTCTCAAATAATAACCCATAATGATGCCACCATCTGGTGATTTTTTTTTTTTTTCATTTTATTTATTTCAGACAGAGAGAGAAAGAGAGAAAGTGCAGGGAGGGGCAGAGAGAGAGAGAGAGAATCCCAATCAGGCTCCACACTCAATGCAGAGCCCAATGCAGGGCTTGATCCCAAAACCCCAGCATCATGACCTGAGCAGAAATCAAGAGTCAGAAGCTCAACTGATTGAGCCACTCACGTGCCCCAACCTCTGGCGATTTAAAACTTTTATCCAATGATTTTGAAAGAGCTGTTCATCTAGTCTTACTTGGCAGGCTTTTTTATTTTTTAAGGTAAAGTTTATGGAGGTAGGGTTTGTATGGGTAATCATTTAAAGCAAATTAATATTTGGAAACCTATTCTTTCAAATGTGAAATCTTGAAAACTAAATATAGAAAATGAGTCCATCTTCTCATTAGCAGTTCATTTTTGAGAGCCCACAAGCTAAAGGACACATACAAAGCATTGTGGGAGTGAGAAGATAGCGAAGCCTATGTACCAAGTACCAGCGTTATGTACCATGCTCTCTGCTCTTCATTCCATGCTCCTATCTTGCCTGGCACTTTGCAATTTCACTTACCCCTCCAGTGACCCTGTGACAGTGGTGTTCATGGCCCACTTTACAGCTGAGGACACAGGCTCACTGTCAGAGAGGCACCCCTGCAGGTCTGTGTTAGTTATCCCCTTCTTACTCAAAAGACAGTTCCACAGGCTAGTATTGTCACCAAAACTGTGATATTAGGCCTGACAAATAAAGTCAAAAGCTGCATTTTAAAAAGATTCCCAGGTATTTCTTATGTCCTTTGATGTTTGAAGAACACTGCTGTGTTTGCCATTTTGTTCTTTCCCATGCACTTTCCACTGTAATATAGTGGTACAAATTATTTTAAAAGTAAAATTGATTCTTAGAGCATGTTGTAGTAGCAGTCAGTCTTTCTTCCTGAGGAAGTGTCATTAAAAAGAACAGGTCTTCCCAAGGTACTAATTCAAACCTTCCATAAATTATATTAGTGTCCTGTGGTCTTACAAATGAAACTGTTGGTAGTGTTCCTTTACTTGGTATGATTGATTTGATTAAGTTTGGATTCAGTTAGTCCCAGCAGTCAGGGTAGGAGCTTAATGGTAGCTAGATCAAAGAATTTGGGATTACCAGCCTTAGAAGAGACAATTCTTATTCTAATCATTCATTTTAACTATTAATTTCTCACTCACTTAGAAAGAGTTTTGTTTAATTAAAAACAGAACCAAATTTTGCACATTTGATCTTGGAATATGGACTTATTTTAAGGCATATTGTTAGTGGTGAATATTGAGAACCCACCCATAGAAGAGATTTGAGACCCTATAATTTATTTTTTTTAAATAATGGAATAAAATGCTACTTTCTTTGTTCAGTACAGAAGTCTTACTTATAGTAAATGCTCTGATGGAAAGATTTGGGGGAAAGGGTGGGGAACTGACACTGCGTCACTAAGACTCTGCTAGCATTTTTCCTATTAGAACACAATGGCTCCAAACAAACAGGAAATGATATGGGTGAACCACAGCACCCTCCATTTAACATTTACACTAAGAGGAAAACAGAATGAGCTCTTGCAAAAGTTTTCTCCCCACTACATTTGACTCCTCCACTCACATTTTGAAAGAAACATATGTATTTCATATAAATCGTACATAACACTGACGTCACCAAAATGTGAATTCTTTACACTCTGATTTCGTTATTACAAGATTTTGAATTTTTTCATTAACAGTACTCCACTTTATTCCTCTATACTAACAGGTAATTCTGCATGCCTTGGCTTCTCTTTTCTCCATCATTTTCATAGCAGTAGGGTTGGTTTGTTCTTGTTTCTATTACAAAGGACTATACTCAGCTACGAAAAAGTTTGAAGCCCTTGGCAAACATTTTTAAATTATTGGATGAAAATAAATAAAAGAGATGTAATTGCTTTCAACTTCTGATAGGCTATCATGTTACCTTTCTCCTCTACAAACAGTGGGGAAATGAAATTTATGATAATTTGAAATAATTAGGCTCATTAGCAACTTTATGACTTAAAGGGTAAAACCACATCACTCACATTATTTGTTAAGCAACTATAGTATTTAAATGAAGTCATAATTACCCACCAATTATTTCAATCATCCTCAAAGATTTGTGTTGAATACATTATTTCCTGACAGACACATAGTAAAAATCTGTTTACACTAGGACAACCACTCCATCTTAATCTCCTTTGCTCTTTTTCTTTTTCATATTCCTTGAACATACCCCAAGGTAACCCTTTGCTGCAACTAGGGTGGTCTTCTCAAGGTCCTGCCTAAATGACTTGTTACCCAGCCTCACCCCCATGCACACTCCATTGGCCTGCATTCTTTTTTCCACATCTGAAGTCCTGCAAATCTGATCCGTTTTTAAGAGCGCCTTCTCTGACAACCTGATCCCACAAACAGTCTCTGTCTCATCCTTAAAAGTTTTATTTCTGATACAGTCTATTTGCCTTTTTATCTCATATTAACTTTGTAATAGATGTTGACTTTTTCACAAGTATTCCCTGCCTATGTTGTATCAGCCTGATTAAAACTGACTGCTGAAGCCAGGAATTGGATCCTTTGCTTCTCTATAACCTTGTAATATCTTTCACATAGCCCTACAAGAAATATTTCTTGAAGGAATGCATGAAATAAATGGAAAATAGAGAGTTTAGTCTCAAGAAACCACATTGTGGTTTTTTTCCCATTTAAGAGAGGTAGATTAATCTATCCCCTCATGCCTTTTTTCATGTAATTTAAATTAAAGAGCATAATTTGAACATAAATTAAAAATTTTTTAAAGACCTCAATTTTACAAATGAGGAAACAGACTGAAGTGGAAAGTGGGTTGCTGGAGATTACATATATAGTTTGTGGCAAAATAAAACTAGAATTTAGATTCCTGAATCCTATTCCTGTGTCCTTCTGAAGGGCAATCAGTGCTCCCCAGTAGAGACATCAGGCTAATAGTGGAGTCTGAGCCTTTAGGCCATTTCAAGAAAGGCATAAATGAAAGATAAAGGTGAAGCACTCAGGTAGGTTCATCTTGCATATCACATGTTTAAACCCTTTGTACTAAAACAGGCATTATACTTATATATATATATATATTTAATTATATGTATGTGCTCATCTTTTTCCTATAAGCATTTAGGTAGCTTTACATCAGTACAAAAGCATAAAATAACATGCTAAATAAACAGATAAGAAAAAGAAGGTTTAAGAAACACGAGATAGAAAAAGAAAAGTCTGAGATGAGATTAGAATATAAAATCCTACTAAGAGATCCTTTACTTTTGCTAGACTTGACTCACAAATAAGATTGGCTCTAAGCTTACTATCTGCCAGGAAGGGAAATGACAACATTACTTATGTAATTGGGCAGTATCCATAAAATAAAAACAAACCATTTGTGCACACAAAGTGTATATGTTGCTTATACTAAGTCATTTTTTTTTTCCTGCGAATCCCTGTATCAATTTGTATAGGCTATATTACAATGCAGTAACAACATCAGTAAAATTTTAAGTGGCTTATGCTGACAAAGGTTTATTTTTCACTCACATTGTGTATCCATTGCACATAGGCTAGAGTTTCCATTAGTATAGTAACTCAAACATCCAAGCCGAAGAAGACTTTATCTCATTCACCATAATCACTGAAGTAGGGAGAAGAGAACTCAATGAACTGTAAATTGGCTCTTAAATCTTTCTCTCAAAAACAAAAACAAACAAACAAACAAACAAACAAACATCATTTTGACTCAGATTTCATTACTTCATTGCCAGGAGCAAGTTGCATGGCCATGGTTATACAGTAAAACCTTGGATTGCGAGTAACTTGTTCTGTGAGTGCTCCACAAGACGACCAAACATCTCTAATAAATTTTGACTTGATACACGAGCAATGTCTTGTAATACGAATAGCTCGTGAAGCCAAATCCCACATGACCACAACTGAGACAATGGTTCTCTCTTTCTCGCTGCAGAGGAGGAGGAGAAATAGGTAGAGGAATCCCTCACTTTTACACACAGGTAAGTGTGTAAAATGTGGGAAACAGTGAAAATTTTGCAGAAGAGCACCACCGGAATAAGGCTATAGCAGTGAATGAATCTAAGGATATAGATATAGCAGTGAGCCATGAATCTAAGGATAATGCAATGTCACATTTCCATGGAATCCTCAAAAGGAGGCATAAGCAAGTGTCGTTGGTTCCTTGTTAAATTTGCACGAAAAGAAAAAGATTCCATTGAGCCAGTAGATAGCAGGGATTGTGTCAGTGATAGTGAAAGTCATCCTACACAATAACCCTCCTCTCTCTTGTCTCCCTCACACCAGCCATGAAGGTTTTCAAAGTTAAGTGCTGGTTAATTTGTTAATTTTTGTTTATATTTTGTATTTTCTTTATTATTTTGTATTATATTACAGTATTGTAATAATTTTTATATGAATATTTTTGCTTTGTGGAACAAATCAACTGAGTTTCCATTATTTCTTATGGGGAAATTCACTTTGATATACAAGTGCTTTGGATTACAAGCACGTTTCCAGAACAAATTATGCTCACAAACCAAAGTTTAACTGAAAGTTTAAAGAGGAAAGAAGCAGGACGCCTGGGGGGCTCAGTCGGTTAAGCCTCCAACTTCAGCTCATGATCTCAGGTCATGATCTCACAGTCTGTGAGTTCGAGCCCCGCGCTGGGCTCTGTGCTGACAGCTCAGAGCCTGGAGCCTACTTCAGATTCTGTGTCTCCCTCTCTCTGCCCCTCCCCTGCTCATGCTCTGTCTCTCTCTGTCTCAAAAATAAATAAAAACATTTAAAAAATACATATAAAGAGGTAAGAAGTTACCATGTGCCTTGGAAGGATAAAAAGGTGAATATTTATTCTGAACACCCCAGTTGATTACTGCACTTTCCCTAGACAAGCTCTGTGTTTAATATAATGTAAAAAAAAAAAAAAACAAAACAAAAAAAAAAAAAAACTGTGTTAACGTAGTGAATACAGCCAGAGTTGAGTCTATAACATTGTGCTGTGTTGACCAAGGAAACAAAGACAGTGCAAAATCTGGGGCACATGGGTGTCTCAGTCAGTTGAGCATCCGAATCTTGATTTCGACTTAGGTCATGATCTCTTGGTTCATGGGATCAAGCCCTGTGTCAGGCTCTGCAATGCTTGGGATTCTCTCTCTCTCCCTCTCTCTCTGCCCCTCCCCCACTCATGTGCACACATGCTGTCTCTCTTTCTCTCTAAAAATAAATAAATAAACATTAAAAAAATTCGATACACAATCTGGTAAAATGGATCTATAGATGGTGGGAAAATTCCATTTTAATACCTAGCTTTTTGCGGTCTACCTTAATTGGAAAATGTCTCCATTCTCCAGTGCAGAAATAAACAAAACTCAGTCACACCTCAATATTTTCAATATTTTCTCTCAACAAAGCTTTTATAAGTATGAAGTAAAAGTGAGTTTGAATTTATACTCCTTAAGAAATAATCTTAATAACAACATTTACCAACATTTATATAACCCTTACAACATGCTAGGTACTGTGACTTGCATATATTATCTCAATTTTAATCAGTTAATATGTCTGTAATTATTATCCAATTATATTTGAAGTAATAGAAGCTTAACAAAATTAACATGTCCAGGGTCACTTAGTCTACAAATGGCAGAGCTGGCATTTAAATCTGTGTCCATCTGACTCTAAGGCCTATGTGCTTAACTACCACACTAGTCTCCTTTGGGAATGCAGGTTAAGTTCACATGTATGTACTTTAAACTACTGGTCAAGTGGGTCAGATCACCTATCCCCTGGGAGAGAAGAAGACCTGGCCTGCATGATAAGCCTCCCAAACTCTCAATGAAATTGTCTTGGAGCATATGCCTGCAGAGAGGGTTTATATCCTTTTAAGGTCATTTTAAAGGAGGATCAAGCTCTCAAAATTCTCTGCCATTTGTGGAACGTTCACAGATAGCTATGATATTTTTCAAAGAAAAGTAGGAGCGATGGTTTGAAAAAAAGTATTTATAAAATAATACACGTAAAATATTGTCCCAAGAAACAAGTGTTCCAATAAATAAAAAACACCATACAGGATGCATAAAATACAGCAAGAAAAGAAACTAAGAAAGATTTAAGGAAAATATTAACACTTCAATACATGTAATTGTCTTATTTTTTTAAATCTTAGATACAAAACCTAAACTATTATTACTCATAGCAGAACAATTTAAAAGGCATCTTTATACCATAGTTTCTTTATACTAGTTTCCTTATCCTTTGAATGGTAAAGTGAACACAAGGCCAATCTGGTATAGTGTGACTGAGTAATTCAGAAGGTGAAAAACGAAATTCTTTTTTCCCAATTCTTTTGCAATTCTCAATTAATCTGCAACTGCAAGAATTCCTGTGTTCTTGTGACACTTTCATGTTTTCTTTCACTGTAGCTCTATCATACTGCATTGCAATTATATGAGAACATGTCACAGACTTGTCCTCTCCTCCCCCACACAGACAATGAGCCTTGTTGTCTTCATCTTTGTATCCCAGGCCTTGAACATGTAGTTGAAATTCAGTAGACGTTTGTGAAATGAGTGAGTATGGGTAACATGACTGATAATTTTAATACATAGCAGTTTTTTATTTATAGTACCCAATCAGAGTAACTACCCTGGAGAAACTGAGGAGTTAATCCAAGCATCTTAGTCAAAACTCTTTCGGTTGTAACAGAAATCCACTTAAACCGGGTAATGGAATGTTAAAATGAGGCTGTTTCTGTCTTCGTTTCTTGTGAGGTCATAAAGACTGATGACATCAACAGATAATATCCTAAAGACCGTCTTGCAGGCCATTAGCCTACTGCCTCCAGACTATAAAAGATGGTGATGAAGGAATATTGAAGAATCAAAAGAATTCCTTAAGAGGAAAGTATTAGAGTACTTCTCCCCTCCAGCCCAGAGAGAAAGAGCTTGGGAAGTTAAAAAGACCAAGAAACAGGTTTCTGCCAACTTCATTCAAACCCAAGTGTCGTGTACTTGGAGTAGTATGACAACTGATATGGCCCATCGTTAGCACATGAGACTACATATGAGTCCAACAACATTGCACATTATCATTCTTTTTCAATTAAAAAGGGCCATATTAGTGGTGTTTTCATTTCTTTAAATACTGATGCAATTGAACTTTTTTTTCAAAAGATTACCTACCAGTTTTATTCAGTTTTATGACTTTTATGTCCTTCATACAGTTTTTGACTAAGATTTTTGTTTCATCTGTGATTTTATTAGAAATTGTTTTCCCAGGAATAAGAAAGGGGTCCACTTTCTTTCTTTTCCATGTGTATATCTAGTTTTTCCAACACCATTTATTGAGGGAACTATCTCTTCCCCACTGCATATTTGGCATGCTTGTAAAAACTTAGTTACTTGTGTATGTATGAGCAGTATATGATTAGGTTTGTATCTGGGTTGCCTATTCTGAAGTGTGATGCCTCCAACTTTGCTCATTTTTGTCAAGATTGCTTTGGCTATTGGGGATATTTTGTGGTTCCATACAAATTTTTAAGACTGTTTTATTCTTATTCTGTGAAAAATGCCATTGGAATTTGGATAGGAATCACATTGACTGTGCATATTGCTTCTTTAGTATGGACATTTTGACAATATTAGTTCTTTGAATCCATGAAAATATCTCTCCAGTTATTTGCATCTTCTTCAATTTCTGTATCATCCTTTTATAGTTTTTAGTGAACAGATCTTTCACAGTCTTGGTTAAATTTAATCCTAAGTATTTTATTCTTTCCAGTGCAGTCATAAGTAGGACGGTTTTCTTCATTTCCTTTTCAAGTAGATTATTGTTGTTGTGAAAAAATGTAACTGGTTGTTTATGTTTATTTTGCTGCATCTTTACTGAACTTCTTTATTAGTTCTAATAGGAATTTTTTAATTGCATCCGTAGGGTTTTCTACATATAAAATCCACATCACTTGCAAAAAGAATCTTACGTCTTCTGTTACAGTTTTGATGCCTTTTATTTCTTTTTCTCATATGATTACTCTTGCTAGTATTCCTAGCACTGTGTTGAATAGAAGTGGCAACATTGCCTGTGACTGATATCAGAGAAAAAGTTTTCGGTGTTTCCCCATTGATTCTAATGTTAGCTATGGGTTTTTCATAAACAGCCTTTATTGTGTTGAGAACAGTCTTCTATATCTATTTTACTGAGAGTTTTTATCATGAATGAATGTTATTAAACTTTGTGAAATGCTTTTTCTGCATCTATTGAGAAGATCATGTGGTTTTTATCTTTCATTCTGCTGATGTGGTGTATCACATTGATTGATTTGCATATGTTAAGCCAACCTTGTATCCCAGGGATAAATATTATTTGGTAATGGTATATAATTTTTTTGATGCGTTGTTGAATTTGATTTGTTAGAATTTTATTGAGGAGTTTTGCATCTATGTTCATCAGAGATATTGGTTTATAGTTTTCCTTACTTTTGGTGTCTTTGTCTGACTTTCGTGTTGGGTGATACTGGCCTCATAAGATGAGTTTGGAAGAATTACCTATGTTTCTATTTTTTGGAAGTTTTAAAGGATTGATATTAATATATCACTGAATGTTTGGTAGAATTCAGTCATCCTGCCATCTGGTCCTGCGCTTTCCCTTATTGGTAGATTTTTTTATTACCACTCCAGTCTTCTTATTTGTCATAGGTCTGTTCAGGCTATCTGTTTCTTCCTGATTCAGTTTTGGTAGATTATAAGTTTCCGAGAATTTATCCACTTCTTCTAGGTTATTCATTCAGTTTATTGGCATATAATTGTTCGCAATAGTCTCTTATGATCCTTTGTTTTTCTGTGGTTTCAGTTGTAATGTCTCTTTTATTTCTGATTTTATTTGAGTCCTCTTTTTTTTCTTGATGAGTTCTAAAGGTTTGTCTATTTTATCTTTTTAAAAAACAGTTCTTAGTTTCACTATTCTTTTCTATTATCTTACAATCTTTATTTCACTTATTTCTGTTCTGATCTTTATTATTTCCTTCCTTCTATTAACTTTGGGCTTAGTTTATTATTCTTTTTCTAGTTGCCTGAGGTATAAAATTAGGTTGTTTAATTGAGATCTTTCTTATTGCTTAACCTAGGCATTTATCATTATGAACTTCCCTCTTAGAACTGCTTTTGAAACAGCCCTTACATTTTGGTATTTTTCATTTTCTTTGTGTCAAGCTATTCTTTTTATTTCTCTTTTGATTTCTTGTTTGATCCATTAGTTGTTCAGTGGCATGTTGTTTAATCTCCACATATTAGTGAAATTCCAATTTTCTTCTTGTAATTGATTTCTAGTTTCATACCACTGTGGTCATAAAAGTTTCTTGATATGATTTCAGTGTTCTTAAATTTATTAAGACTTGTTTTGGAGGATCCTGGGAAGATGGCGATGTAGGAGGACGCTGGGCTCGCCACGCGTCCTGCTGATCACTTAGATTCCACCTACACCTGCCTAAATAACCCAGAAAACTGCCAGAAGACTAGCAGAATGGATTCTCCGGAGCCAAGCGCAGACAAGAGGCCCACAGAAGAGGGTAGGAAGGGCGGCAAGGCAGTGCGCGCTACACGGACTGGCGGGAGGGAGCCTGGGCAGAGCGTGGTCCGCTGGCCAAGCAGAGCCCCCGAGTCTGGCTTCCAAAAGCGGAGGGGCCTGATGGAGTGTGTTCGGACAGCGAGCAGGACTTGACATCTGGAAGGTTATAAGCTAACAGCTCTGCTCAAAGAACGGGAGGGCTGGAGGACGACAGGAGGGAGAGTTGTTGAGCCCCGGATGACAGAGCTCAGCTTGGTGGGGAACAAAGGCGCTTGCCAGCGCCATTGCCCTCGCCCATCCCCCAGCCAAAATCGCAAAGGGAACCAGTTCTTGCCAGGGAACATGCTTGCACCACACAAACATCCAACGCTGTGCTTCTGCAGATCCATCCCTCCGGCGGGTCTGACTCACTCCTGGTGCCGCAGGGCCCCTCCCGAAGCAGATCTCCAAAAGAAAAGCGAGCTGAGCCTACCCCTCCTGCCCCCGTGCACCTTGCCAATCCACCACAGCTAATACGCCAGAACCCCAGCACCACAAGTCTGGCAGTGTGCAAGTAGCCCAGACGGGCCACGCCACCCCACAGTGAATCCCGCCCCTAGGAGAGGGAAAGAGAAGGCACACACCAGTCTGACTGTGGCCCCAGTGGTGGGCTGGGGGCAGACATCAGGTCTGACTGCGGCCCCGCCCACCAACACAAGTTATTCAAGACAGCACAGGGGAAGTGCCCTACAGTCCCGCACCACTCCAGGGACTATCCAAGATGACGAATCGGAAGAATTCCCCTCAGAAGAATGTCCAGAAAATAACAACAGCTAATGAGCTGATCAAAAACGATTTAAACAATATAACAGAAAGTGAATTTAGAATAATAGTAATAAAATTAATCACTGGTCTTGAAAACAGTATAAAGGACAGCAGAGAATCTGTTGCTACAGAGATCAAGGGACTCAGGAACAGCCAGGAGGAGCTAAAAAATGCTATCAATGAGCTGCAAAATAAAATGGAGACAACTACGGCTCGAATTGAAGAGGCAGAGGAGAGAATAGGTGAACTAGAAGATAAAATTATGGAAAAAGAAGAAGCTGAGAAAAAGAGAGATAAAAAAATCCAGGAGTATGAGGGGAAAATTAGAGAACTAAGTGACGCACTAAAGAGAAATAATATATGCATAATGTGTATTCCAGAGGAGGAAGAGAGAGGGAAAGGTGCTGAGGTGTACTTGAAGAAATAATAGCTGAGAACTTCCCTGATCTGGGGAAGGAAAAAGACATTGAAATCCAAGAGGCACAGAGAACACCCTTCAGATGTAACTTGAATCAATCTTCTGCACAACATGTCATAGTGAAACTGGCAAAATACAAGGATAAAGAGAAAATTCTGAAAGCAGCTAGAGATAAACGTGCTCTAACATATAAAGGGAGACCTATAAGACTCGTGACCGATCTCTCTACTGAAACTTGGCAGGCCAGAAAGGAATGGCAGGAGATCTTCAATGTGATGAACAGAAAACATATGCAGCCGAGAATCCTTTATCCAGCAAGTCTGTCATTTAGAATAGAAGGAGAGATAAAGGGCTTCCCAAACAAACAAAAACTGAAGGAATTCGTCACCACTAAACCAGCCCTACAGAAGATCCTAAGGGGGATCCTGTGAGACAAAGTACCAGAGACACTGCTACAAGCATGAAACCTACGGACATCACAATGACTCTAAACCCGTATCTTTCTATAATAACACTGAATGTAAATGGACTAAATGTGCCAACCAAAAGACATAGGGTATCAGAATGGATAAAAAAACAAGACCCATCTATTTGCTTTCTACAAGAGACTCATTTTAGACCTGAGGACACCTTCAGATTGAGAGTGAGGGGATGGAGAACTATTTATCATGCCACTGGAAGTCAAAAGAAAGCTGGAGTAGCCATACTTATATCAGACAAACTAGACTTTAAATTAAAGGCTGTAACAAGAGATGAAGAAGGGCATTATATAATAATCACAGGGTCTATCCATCAGGAAGAGGTAACAATTATAAATGTCTATGCGCCGCATACAGGAGCCCCCAAATATATAAAACAATTACAAACATAAGCAACCTTGTTGATAAGAACGTGGTAATTGCAGGGGACTTTAACACTCCACTTACAGAAATGGATAGATCATCTAGACACATGGCCAATAAAGAAACATGGGCCCTGAATGACACATTGGATCAGATGGACTTGACAGATATATTTAGAACTCTACATCCCACAGCAACAGAATATACTTTCTTCTCGAGTGCACATGGAACATTCTCCAAGATAGATCACATACTGAGTCACAAAACAGCCCTTCATAAGTATACAAGAATTGAGATCACACCATGCATACTTTCAGACCACAATGCTATGAAGCTTGAAATCAACCACAGGAAAAAGTCTGGAAAACGTCCAAAAGCATGGAGGTTAAAGAACACCCTACTAAGGAATGAATGGGTCAACCAGGCAATTAGAGAAGAAATTAAAAAAATATATGGAAACAAACGAAAATGAAAATACAACAATCCAAACACTTTGAGATGCAGCGAAGGCAGTCCTGAGAGGAAAATACATTGCAATCCAGGCCTAGCTCAATAAACAAGAAAAATCCCAAATACAAAATCTAACAGCACACCTAAAGGAAATAGAAGCAGAACAGCAAAGACACCCCAAACCCAGCAGAAGAAGAGAAATAATAAAGATCAGAGCAGAAATAAACAATATAGAATCTAAAAAAACGGTAGAGCAGATCAATGAAACCAAGAGTTGGTTTTTGAAAACCTCTAGCCAGGCTTCTCAAAAAGAAAAGGGAGATGACCCAAATAGATAACATCATGAATGAAAATGGAATTATTACAACCGATCCCTCAGAGATACAAGCAATTATCAGGGAATACTATGAAAAATTATATGCCAACAAACTGGACAACCTGGAAGAAATGGACAAATTCCTAAGCACCCACATGCTTCCAAAACTCAATCAGGAGGAAATAGAAAGCTTGAACAGACCCATAACCAGCGAAGAAATTGAATCAGTCATCGAAAATCTCCCAACAAATAAGAGTCCAGAACCAGATGGCTTCCTAGGGGAGTTCTACCAGACGTTTAAAGCAGAGATAATACCTATCCTTCTCAAGCTATTCCAAAAAATAGAAAGGGAAGGAAAACTTCCAGACTCATTCTATGAAGGCAGTATTACTTTGATTCCTACACCAGACAGAGACCCAGTAAAAAAAGAGAACTACAGGCCAATATCCCTGATGAACATGGATGCAAAAATTCTCAATAAGATACTAGCAAATTGAATTCAACAGCATATAAAAAGAATTATTCACCATGATCAAGTGGGATTCATTCCTGAGCTGCAGGGCTGGTTCAACATTCGAAAATCAATCAACGTGATACATCACATTAATAAAAGAAAAGATAAGAACCATATGATCCTGTCAATTGATGCAGAAAAGGCCTTTGACAAAATCCAGCACCCTTTCTTAATAAAAACCCTCGAGAAAGTCGGGATAGAAGGAACATACTTAAAGATCATAAAAGCCATTTATGAAAAGCCCACAGCTAACATCATCCTCAATGGGGAAAAACTGAGAGCTTTTTCCCTGAGATCAGGAACACGACAGGGATGTCCACTCTCACCGCTGTTGTTTAACATAGTGTTGGAAATTCTAGCATCAGCAATCAGACAACAAAAGGAAAGCAAAGGCATCAAAATTGGCAAAGATGAAGTTAAGCTTTCACTTTTTGCAGATGACATGATATCATACATGGAAAATCCGATAGACTCCACCAGAAGTCTGCTAGAACTGATACATGAATTTAGCAAAGTTGCAGGATACAAAATCAAGGTACAGAAATCAGTTGCATTCTTATACACTAATAATGAAGCAACAGAAAGACAAATAAAGAAACTGATCCCATTCACAATTGCACCAAGAAGCATAAAATACCTAGGGATAAATCTAACCAAAGATGTAAAAGATCTGTATGCTGAAAACTATGGAAAGCTTATGAAGGAAATTGAAGAAGATATAAAGAAATGGAAAGACATTCCCTGCTCCTGGATTGGAAGAATAAATATTGTCAAAATGTCAATACTACCCAAAGCTCTCTACACATTCAATGCAATCCCAATCAAAATTGCACCAGCATTCTTCTCGAAACTAGAACAAGCAATCCTAAAATTCATATGGAACCACAAAAGGCCCCGAATAGCCAAAGTAATTTTGAAGAAGACCAAAGCAGGAGGCATCACAATCCCAGACTTTAGCCTCTACTACAAAGCTGTAATCATCAAGACAGCATGGTATTGGCACAAAAACAGACACATAGACCAATGGAATAGAATAGAAACCCCAGAACTAGACCCACAAACGTATGGCCAACTAATCTTTGACAAAGCAGGAAAGAACACCCAATGGAAAAAAGACAGTCTCTTTAACAAATGGTGCTGGGAGAACTGGACAGCAACATGCAGAAGATTGAAACTAGACCACTTTCTCACACCATTCACAAAAATAAACTCAAAATGGATAAAGGACCTGAATGTGAGACAGGAAACCATCAAAACCCTAGAGGAGAAAGCAGGAAAAGACCTCTCTGACCTCAGCCATAGCAATTTCTTACTTGACACATCCCAAAGGCAAGGGAATTAAAAGCAAAAATGAACTACTAGGACCTTATGAAGATGAAAAGCTTCTGCACAGCAAAGGAAGCAACCAACAAAACTAAAAGGCAACCAACGGACTGGGAAAAGATATTTGCAAATGACATATCGGACAAAGGGCTAGTATCCAAAATCTATAAAGAGCTCACCAAACTCCACACCCGAAAAACAAATAACCCAGTGAAGAAATGGGCAGAAAACATGAATAGACACTTCTCTAAAGAAGACATCCGGATGGCCGACAGGCACATGAAAAGATGCTCAACGTCACTCCTTATCAGGGAAATACAAATCAAAACCACACTCAGATATCACCTCACGCCAGTCAGAGTGGCCAAAATGAACAAATCAGGAGACTATAGATGCTGGAGAGGATGTGGAGAAACGGGAACCCTCTTGCACTGTTGGTGGGAATGCAAATTGGTGCAGCCGCTCTGGAAAGCAGTGTGGAGGTTCCTCAGAAAATTAAAAATAGACCTACCCTATGACCCAGCAATAGCACTGCTAGGAATTTACCCAAGGGATACAGGAGTACTGATGCATAGGGGCACTTGTACCCCAATGTTTATAGCGGCACTCTCAACAATAGCCAAATTATGGAAAGAGCCTAAATGTCCATCAACTGATGAATGGATAAAGAAATTGTGGTTTATATACACAATGGAATACTACGTGGCAATGAGAAAGAATGAAATATGACCCTTTGTAGCAACATGGATGGAACTGGAGAGTGTGATGCTAAGTGAAATAAGCCATACAGAGAAAGACAGATACCGTATGTTTTCACTCTTCTGTGGATCCTGAGAAACTTAACAGAAACCCATGGGGGAGGGGAAGGAAAAAAAAAAAAAGGGAGGTTAGAGTGGGAGAGAGCCAAAGCATAAGAGACTCTTAAAAACTGAGAACAATCTGAGGGTTGATGGGGGGGTGGGAGGGAGGGGAGGGGAGGTGATGGGTATTGAAGAGGGCACCTTTTGGGATGAGCACTGGGTGTTGTATGGAAACCAATTTTACAGTAAACTTCATATATTGAAAAAAAAAAAAAAGACTTGTTTTGTGACCTAACATATGATATATCCTGGAGACTGCTCCACATGCATTTAAGAAGAATGCGTATTCTGTTGCTTTTGGATGGAATATTCTAGAGATGTCTGTTAAGTCCATCTAGTCTAATGTGTCATTTAAAGTCAATGATTTGTATTGATTTTCCGTTTGAATGATGTATCCATTGATGCAAGTTGGGTATTAAAGTCCCCTCTGTTATTGTATTGCTGTCCATTTTCCCCTTTAGGTCTGTTACTATTTGCTTTGTATATTGGGTGCTCCAATATTAAGTACATAAATATTTACAAATGTTATATCCTCTTGTTGAAATGACCCCTTTATCATTATAGAATGACCTTTGTCTCTTTGTTACATTCTTTGTCTTAAAGTCTATGTTGTCTGATATAAATAAAGCTACCCCAGCTTTCTTTTCATTTTTATTTACATGGAATATCTTTTTCTATCCCTTCATTTTCAGTCTGTGTGTGTCCTTACATGTGAAGTGAGTCTCTTGTAGGTAATATATAGATAGGTCTTATTTGTTTGTTTATCCACTTAGCCACTCTGTCTTTTGATTGGAGAATTTTATTACACTTACATTTATAGGTAATTATTGAAACTTATGTGCTTATTGCCATTTTTAAAATTGTTATCTGGCTGTTGTGTAATTTCTTTTTTCCTTTCTTCTTCTCTTGTGATACGATGATTTTTTTTGTAATGATATGCCTAGATATTTCTTTATATCTATTGTTTACTATAAGTGTTTGCTTTGTTATTAGTTTGAGGCTTACATAAAAAAACTTACATTTATAACAGCCTGTTTTAGATTGAAAACAACTTAAGTTCAAACACATTTTAAAATGTTACGTGATTATTCCTCCTCCATGTTTTATGTTTTTGATGTCACAGTTTCTTTTTACCTTATGTATTCCGTTAACAAATTCTTGATTATAGTTTTTAATACTTTTGTCTTTTCACCTACATACCAGATTTGTAAGTCATTAAGTCACCACTCTACAACATCAGAATATTCTGAATTTTGCTGTATATTTACCTTTACTAGTGAGGTATATACTTCCATATGTTTTCCTATTACTAGTTAACATCCTTTGGTTTCAGTTTAAAGAAGTCCCTTTAAAAAAAAAAAAAAAAGAAGTCCCTTTAGGGGCACCTGGATGGCTCATTCAGTTGAGCGTCCAACTCTTGATTTCAGCTCAGGTCATGATCCACGGGTTGTGGGATCGAGCCCCATATCTGACTCCATGCCAAGTGTAAAGTCTGTTTCAAATTCTCTCTCTCCCTCTTCTCCTCTCCCCCACTCATGCTCTCTCTCTCTCAAAAAAAAAAAAGTTCCCTTTAACATTCTTTGTAAGCCAGTGATGAACTCCTTTTGCTTTTCCTTGTCTGGAAAACTCTATCTCTTTTACAATACTAAAGGACAACTTTAGAGTGGTCTTGTTTGGCAGAGGTTTTTTTCTTTCAGCATTTGAAATATATCATTCCACTCCCTTCTGACTTTCAGAGTTTCTGCTGAAAAATCTGCTAACAATCTTATGGGGGTTCCCTTGTGCATAATAACTTGTTTTTCTCTTGCTGCTTTAAGAGCCTCTCTTTGTCTTTAACTTTTGACAATTTAATTATAATGTGTCTTGATATGGGTCTCTTTGGAGTTATTTTATTTGGAACTCTCTGGGCTTCCTTGATCTAGATGACTGTTTTCTTCCCCAAGTTAGGGAAGTTTTTAGCTATTATTTCTTCCAAGTAAGTTTTCTGACCCTTTCTCAGTTCTCCTTCAGGGTCCCCTATAATGCAAATATATGATCTGCTTGAGGTTGCCTCATAAGTCTTTTAAGCTATCTTTATTCTTTTTGTTTCTTCCTCTTTTCCTTCTCCTCTTCTCCCCTCTTCTCCTTCTTTCCCTCCTCCTCCACGTTCTTCGTCTTTCTCTTCTTTACTGCTCTTATTGGATGATTCCACTGTCTTGTTTTCACATTTGCTGATCCTTTCCTCCATGTCCTATAGTGCTTCTATTGAACCCTTCTTTTTTTAAGAATTTGTTTTAATGCTTATTTTTGAGAGAGAGAGAGAGAGAGAGAGAGAGAGAATGAGGGAGGAGCAGAAAGAGGGAGACACAGAATTGGAAGCAGGCCCCAGGCTCTGTCTGAGCTGTCAGCACAGAGCCTGATGTGGGGCTCGAACTTATGAACCGTGAGACCATGACCTGAGCCAAAGTTGGATGCTTAACCAACTAAGCCACCCAGGCGCCCTTTTATTGAACTCTTCTATTGTATTTTTCAGTTCCATTATTATATTCTTTGCTCTGTAATTTTTGTTTTGTACTTTCTTATATTTTCTATCTCTCTGTTGAAATTCTCACTTTATTCTTGCAGTGTTCTCCTGACCTCAGTGAACACCTTTATGACTTACTTTGAATTCTTTATCAAGTAAACCACTTACTTCTATTTTGCTAAAAAAATTTTCTGAGGTTTTAACTTGTTCTGTAATTTGGAACATATTCTTATGTTGTTTTCATTTTCGTGGACTCTGTGTTGGTTTCAATGCATTCAATAAAACAGCCACTTTCCCAGTCTTGAAGGAGTGGCCTTTCCTGGCCCTACCTCTTGGTTTCTCTCAAACCTTTGTGATTTGTTAAAATAGGCTACTTTGTTTAAGAACAAAGTGGTTTCCAGTAGTTGAGGGTATGTCAAGAACTGTCCGTTTCCCAAAGGGAAGGATCTCAGTCAACATTTAGATTCAAGCTGAGTGGAAGCAAGACCCTCAGACAGCAACTTTGAAAATATGCAAATAAACCTCTTTCAGGAGAAAATTAGGAGATGGAAATTTCTGTCTGTTCTCTCTGCCTTCAGCCCTGGGGCGATAGTCTATTAAGAACTATTTCTTTGTTTGCTACTGTCCTACTGAACCCATGAACACAAGCCCTGCTAGCTACCAGAACCATGCTATCAAGGGATGTGTCCTCTGGATAGTGGCCACAAAAGTCTGTGCTCTGGCCTTCTCTTTTGTAGAACATTTTTAGATATGGGAACATGGTTTCAACATAGAACCCATCAGTGATAAGTTCATGTAATCACTAATCTCAAGAATGTAAAGAATTTATATGACACCAGGCAAGACTGTCAAGGCTTGGTTATAAAATAAAAGTAATCCAAATTCCTTTTAATTTTATTACTTTCAACAATTATAGTTTGTGTTACTGTGTGCAATGAAATTAGTCTTAATTTTTGTTTCATTTTTAATGTTCTTATGTAGATAAATTTACATATGATATAGGAAAAGGAATTTACCAGACAGTATGTCCTAATTTTTGCTTCAGAACTCATTTAGTTGTTAGTTTTTTTAATGTTTTCTATTCTACAGGAAAGACTTAAAATGGATCGAATTTCCTTCAACAACATCTTTGATCAAGTCAAGCTTAAAAGCTATTTTGTTTTACATTGGTAATGTGTGGCTCCACAGAGCCTTAGTTCATAAATACACTAGTTCTTTATTTCAGATACTTGCCACTTAGCTCTTTACACAAAAACTATAGAAATATTTAAAAACTAATCACTTGTGTTTTGCACCTATAACTTGTCTAAGTAATAATATGAGATTTAGTTCTTAAAGACACAGATATAATACCTAGTAAGCAGTAATAGAAAGAAATAATTTCCCAAGCCAAAATAAAGGAATAATACTGTATTTTCCTTGGGAAACAAATGTGATATGGATCACTATTATATGTTACACATAAAATCTTGATGTTCTTGGATATACTAAATTTAGTTCAAACTTGGTGAAACCTAAGGATGCTAGAGGTGGCCTACTTACATGCATATAGCACTTCATACTTAACAAAGTGCATTTATAGGCACTTGAACTCTCTAACCTCTCTGTGAGATTATTTATAATTATGTATGTTATATTAACATTACTTGGAGAAGAAAGTTAATTGTACTTTAGAACATTGTGAAGAAGTCCTTAATGCTTCATTTTGCCAATTTAAAACAAATCACATATAGAGAAGGGGGAAGATGATTCTGTATGTAGCTAAGTAGACAGATGTAACTTGTTTGATGTCTAATATGTAAACAAACCGATGACTGGCCCTGCAAATGGTAGGACTGAAGGGACCTGGAGAAGTATATGTATAGGATCTGAAAAAAATCTGGGAAGCATGATAAGAAAACATATGCAATAAAGCAGTAAGGACATACTCATGGGTGTGCAGTACTTGGTTTGAAATAACTGTATCATTTTCCTATATTACTGAAACAAAATTGTATTTGTTTTATTTCTTATTTTCTCAGATCACATGTATTTTGCATGACTACTTGTGTTTTCTCTTTCCTTTGTTTCCCCTTACACTTCAACACTAGATGAAACTCTCCAAGAGCAATTCTAGTTTAACTTAGATATAAATGGATCTCTGAGTAATGCTTTTTTTGTGTGTTTCTCTAGTTTAT
Source organism: Panthera onca (assembly GCF_046562875.1). NCBI lineage: Eukaryota > Metazoa > Chordata > Mammalia > Carnivora > Felidae > Panthera > Panthera onca. The sequence continues at coordinate 54,350,266 of NC_138344.1, forward strand.
TCACTAATTGTATTAATATATGCATGAAGTTTAATTTTGCCAAATTATGGGGATTATTTGCATCTCAGAAAGACTACTAATACTAAAGTAAAAACTACAAAGGTGGATAAAGATAACCATACTTACTTGCATAAGTGTCTCCCTTTTAAACATTCCTAAAATAAATAGGGGATCGTTGTGGAATTGAATTTTTTCCGATGTAAGTGGAGTAAGACTGGAATATTTTATCACTAGTGAAATTTCTGAAGACTAGTAAGAACAGATGAGACATTTTCTTATGGTTTTATCAAATAGGATTATTTTTGGTTTTTCAAATGATCTTCTCAAGCTTTTAGGGATATGAGAACAGAGGATATATGAAAACTATAATCAGGGAAAATTAATATTTTCACCTAAAATAAATTATGGATTAGGGGACTATAGGAGAAAAAAGCTAATAAATATAGTCATTTTAAGATTACTTATCATATCCTGGTGGAATTTTTCATTTTTGTAGAATTTTCTGCAATTTTTTTTGACTCTGTCACTCCTAAAATTTCCTTGCTTTGTGTTTTTTATTTAGTTCTTACTTTTTTGTCTTTTGCTATTATTCCCAGCTTAAGATTTTTGCCTGATATTAATGTATATGACCTTCTATTGATTAATTTTACAACCAAAGTTAAGTATTCTCAAAAGTAAGGTTTTTACTGTAGGTACAATAGACATGAAGTAGAGATCCTTATATTATTAATATTATATCTGTTCATACAGACTAGGAATTATGTATTATATAAATATGTATTTAAGGATGATTCAAAATGGAGCAAGTTTTATTTTTTTTATTATCCCTCTCAGGGAATATTTTGTATTGGTTTTTTATTTATCTTGTTTCTTTATACAAATGAAGGCAAATACAATATACTTTTACATTCTCCCTTTTATACTAAAGGTATATATCAGTCAAATAATATACTCTGCTCTACACATTGCCTTCATCACTTAATGATATGACCTATAGATCTCTTCTTATCAGTATAGGGATCTTCCTCATTTCTTCTTACAACTGCATGGTGTTCCATCAAATCGGGTGCCTTAGTTTATTTAACTAGTACTTGACTGCTATTAAATACATGGGCTATTTATAATCCCTAAATTTTATAAATTACACCACAATCAATAAACTTGTACATGTGTTCTTTCATACTGTGGAGGAGACTGTGTACGACATAGTCTCAGAAGAGTGATTGCTGGGTCAAAGAGAAAATATGTCTGTATTTTTGTAGATATTGCCAGATGTCCCTCCATAAGGGGTTGTTTGCTTTTGAGCAGGTTTTAAAGGAAATAAATTATATGCTTTATTACCTTTCTTGCCCATTCTAACGCCAACTTAATCTAAACTTGGTTCCACTCAAAATTCTAAAATGCTAGTTCCTTCCTAACTCATTCTTTACTCTGCCAGAGATAAATGCCTACTTGCGTCTAGCATTTCAGGCTGATATTAATATCTTTTAACGTCTAATGTAAAAAATCAATCCAGGTGACTTTCCTTAACTCTTCAGAGCTGTATCATCAACATTACTATCTGTAGATCCAATTAGTCTACCTGGTAATTGGTAATAACAATCAGGCCAGAATCTAGTACAAACCTCAGATTACTTGTTTTCTCTGTTCTGTGTTAAGATATCCTTAATAACTAGCTTGTTCTTTTAGGCTGATTGAACTGCTGATTAAAATACAATTCTCCTTTTCTTTAAAACATGGCAAGATTTCCTTGTTATCTTCATGTATCTTCATGCTGGTTGCAGGGGAAACTTACCAAATCTTTCCTTATTTGGATTTGTTGGCAATAGATGGAAAAGGTGGACCCTGACATGCAGAAGCCCAAGCCTCCTATTGCATTAAACTAGAGGGTCATGGACAGCCCCAGACCCTAAAGCAAAAGACCTAGGCCTGTGTCTTAAATGATAGCTTAGAGCTATAGCTTAGAGTCATACAACTTCCTGCACTTAATTATCCCATCTGTAAATTGTGGAAAATCTTACTTATCTCACAGAATGGTTTGTGACAGTGAAATGAAAGAGATAATGTAAGTGAATGAGTTTTATCAATTCTAAAGCCCTGTTAAGTAAAAATGGGATGGTATATTTATTTCCTCTAACTGAGGCAAGCTATAACAATATCCTAACCTCTTCTGTCTCATCCATCCATCCATGGCTCTTTCCATGTTTAGGGCACATTGCTAGAAGAAAATTATGCTTTTTTTTAAAGAAACAAAAACAGAATATTTAGGAAAATACTTTATTTTCTCTTTTAGCGATAGACTTCAATATGATGAAAATTTTAAAGAACCCAAGAGCATACACAATGCCCACATTCAAGGAAGAATCAAGTGTATCAAGACTAACAACAAAGGTTTGGAGCATAATAATTATAAAAAATGTTCTTACTTTTTTTTTAATGTTTATTTTTGAAAGAGAGACAGAGAGAGAAAGGGAGCACAAGCAGGGAAGGGGCAGAGAGTGTGGGAGACACAGAATCCGAAGCAGGCTTCAGCCTCTGAGCTGTCAGCACAGAGCCCGACATGGAGATGGAACTCACAAACCATAAGATCATGACCTGAGCTGAAGTCAGACGCCCAACCTACTGAACCACCCAGGCGCCCCCCCAAAATGTTCTGACTTCTTTAATTTGCTTAGTTTAACAGCTTCATATAGACAGTGTTCATTGTTACACTCCTGATACATATTTTAGAAAAATTTAGTGATCAAAGTGATTTACCAGAGAGGTTAATCTTAATGCTAAAATGTTTTATTGTTTTTTAAAAATATCCTCTGCGTGCCTGGGTGGCTCAATTGGTTAAGCATCTGACTCTTGATTTCAGCTCAGGTCATGATCTTACAGTTTATGGGATTGAGCCCTGTGTTTGGCTCTGTGCTGACAGGGCGGAACCTGCTTGGGATTCTCTCTCTCCCTCTCTCTCTGCGCCTCCCCTGCCTTTCTCTCCCTTTCTCTCAAAATAAATAAATAAACTTTAAAAATTTTTTAAAATAAAATATCCTCATCTCTAATGAACAAAAAACCACATAAAATTCATTTTTTCCCACACTTCTGGCACTGCTTTTCCTTGGGTTGATATACAAACATTGATCTCAACTATATCTCAGTAAGTTCTAGTCAAAATTGCAGGGAAAATGTCACAAGAGTTTTCATCAAACTCCTCTGAAGCCATGGCTCTGGAATAACTGGCTATATGTGTGTAGTGTTACTGATAAATTGTGGGTACTTAGTTTTTGCACGTTTCTGGTGGTTCCTCCCTAATAGAGACCCTCAGGGACTTGGCCACCTTGTGTTGCTTTAGCCAAGATTTGATGAGGTTACAGGCTTGAAATTCTGAATTTGATCTCTTATTAGACAAATAGGTTTTAAATTGATTGCAGTCTTTATTGCTAAAATTTTGTCTGGATTGTCTAGTCAAGTCTGACCATAAATTTTAAATTATGCCTATATACAAACCGCTTTCTGAAGTCAATACTTAATATATTTCCCTATCTTTAATAACCCAGATAACTAAAATGTTTTCTAATCTTTACAGTGCTGCCAAAGGTGGTTTGTAAGTACTTAGAATAGAAACTGGTGATCTCTAGGAGTCAATTTAGGATCAATGACAATATCACACCATTAGGGTTGGGTGGGGACACGTACAATATTGCTGGATTTATAAATCAGGAAATGTAATAGAGGCTGTATATCTGATCTTCAGTAATCACTATAAATGGCCTTTTACACCTTATTTACAAGTTGAAGAAATATGGACAGGTGGATTTCTAACTGACTGAACAAACTTTTTCAGATGACACTGTTAAAAGATGGAAAGCAAACTGCAGATCCATCTCTGGTAATACACCACATTGCTGCATCATTGGCCCTGTCCTCTGCAGACTATTTTATCAACAACTTGGATAAAAACATGGTTGCCATTTTTATTAGATATTTAGAAGTCATAAACCTTGGAAGAATGATGAATGCATTGGATGACTAAAGGTTTACAACAGTTGAGTAGTAGGCCTAATCTTAGAAGATAAATTTTTATTATGAAAAAAGTATAAAGGTCCAAAATTACAGCTGCATAAGTATAGGATAATAAAGCCTTGGGTTAGAGGCATCCGAAAAGATTTGGAAATTATTTTTTACAGTAATCTCTGTATGTATCAACACACTGTTGACTCCCAAATCTTACTGCATTCTTGAGGTTTTTAAACAGACATATGGGATCTACTCTATGTTGATTACACAATTATTGTGTATTATGTTCATTTGGGAGTCCTGCATTATAAAAGGGTGTAGACAAACAAAAGAGTTCTGAATAGAAAATAATCAGGATAATTAAGGACTATAATTATATAATTAATGGTATATTTGAGCAATGACCAAAATATTTAAAGGCATTTCCATTAGAAAAGAAAAGACTCTGGTGGTTGTAATAACTGTTTTCAAATATGTAGAGAGCTACTGTAGGAAAGCAGGATTAGGCTTTTTCTGTGTGGCTCAAAATAATTGTTTTACCAATACAAACCATAAAGTTCTTACATTTACTGGTAAGTGAAAGCTATAGGGAGACAGTTTTCAGTGCAACATAAAGAATTTTCTAAGCACCAGCGTTGTCCAGATGCCGAATGGGTGCCTGTGGCTTCCGAATGCCCATATGAGCATCGGCAGAATGCACATTCAAACCTCAAAAATCAAAGTTTACCTTTCTAGTCATTGACAGCAATTATCCTTTAATAACTTAACAAAACAATGAAGCACCAAACTCCTCCTTCTAGCTCATCTCCTGTGACTCTTTCAAAGTTTATGGGATTCCTTGGTTCTAAGATTTAGTACTAAGTTGACTCTTGACTATATAGGTCTTGTTTTATGGGACCTTAAAGTTTTCTGATAATTTTCTACCATTATCTTTTGTGGGGCAGATGGAAGTAGTGAGGCTCCTGGTAATTGTTTTGGCTATTTGGAATATCTCTAGGAGTTCTTTGCACCACTTCAAACCCTCTGCTTTAAAGTATCTAAGAAAATGGCTAAGGCTCCACAAAACACTGGATATACACTTAATGCCTAGTTCTGCTATTATCGAGTTGAACTGCCCTTAAAAATCAGTGGTCCTTCTATGGAAGAAGTAGGTATTAACTGTGGTTTTCCTATGTAAAAAAAGGAGAACTGTGGAAAAAATAACAAATGTCTATGTCTTGAATTTCAGTAAGATCAAGTTTCTGTCTTACAGTATCCAAGGCAGAATCTGGGGAAAAGGTCATGAAACATCTTTCTTTCTAGACAGGTAGTATTTCCTTTTAATCTAGACAAAGCTTGTCCTGGTTATGTATGCAATTTAAAGATCAGGCTAGATATAACCTTATGTGAATTTCCATGGGAGATTGAGACGAAGTAAATGATTTACATCATAGAAAACATGTCTGATTTTGACACTGAGTTTTCACCATCAGAGAATTGCTTTTGATTATGATAGTCCCACTACTCAAAATAATTCTGGAGCATCTCTGAAGGAAAGCAATGAAAAAGTGACCATAAGCAAAAGAAACACAAGACAACTGTATGTATCAGTAAAAGCAAATGAGCATAAAATCTTATTTCCTCACAGGAAGTGGAATCAATAATAAATCTCACATCTAGACATTACAAAAAGGGAGGAAAGACTTAATGTATGAATTGTTGCTATACTGACCTTATATCCCACAAGAAGTCAGTAATAAAATCTTGGAGCAATTATATTTATGACAGAGAATTCATGGACAGTTTTTTTTTCCATTAGCACTTCGATTATGTTATCCACATGCCTTCTGGCCTCCTTTGTTCTGATAAAAATTCAACTTTAAACCTTATTGGGATTCCCTTATATGTTGTTTTTCTCTTGCTGCTTATGAAATTTCTTTTTGTCTTGGTCTTTCAGCACTTTGAGTATGATGTGTCTAGGTGAGTATTTTTCCTACTTGGAGTTAAGCTTCTTGGATATGTTTTTCACAAAAGTTTGGAGGTTTTGGTCATTTTTGTCTTCATATTTGTTCCTGTCCCTTTTTCTGGAGCTCTGTTCATTTTCCTCTTTCATTTTTCTTTCTGTTCTTCAGGCAAAATAATGTCTATTGACCTATTTATCAAGCTGATAAATAAAAAAGCTAGAAGAGCCTTACTGCACAAACTCATAGACTCATACTGTAATAAATGTCTCTCATTAAGAAGGTGCTTTGCGGAATTTCTTTTTATTTATTTTAATATACCAGATAATAACTATATTCATAGTTATAATACAGTTACATTTATTTATAGCTCTTTAAAAATACATAAGAGTAATAATTAACTTGATTTTTTTTCTCCTTTACAGTCCCATTATAGTAGCACTGGTCCAGAGTTTAACCGTGTACTGTTCAATTTTGGAGGTCAGAGTCCACTGATTTTATATTATCTGAAGATGCATGAGTTAGCTGGTATTTCCAAGGCCCCTAAACAAACGAAGATTAAATTCACTGAAATATTGCAAGAACCATATCCTTTTTTAAGCTTTGCTTTAATGTGATCTGTTGAAAACTTTTTACTTAATATCTCAATCAAGGAAAGAGGTGAATGCATTTTTTAACCAATGTTTTTTACTTAGCATTTAATTGTATTCAAAATGTTTGTACCATGTTTGGTTAAAGTATTTTCTCTTTTAGATCTAAGGCTGTGATTTTGCATGTAAGAAAGATTTTAAGAAACAGAAAACCGAGGAACTTTATTTTTTTTTCAATATATGAAATTTATTGTCAGATTGGTTTCCATACAACACCCAGTGCTCATCCCAAAAGGTGCCCTCCTCAATACCCATCATCCACCCTCCCCTCCCTCCCACCCCCCATCAACCCGAAAACCGAGGAACTTTAAAAACTGGTATATGTAACTCTTTAGCAAAAGACTATCTTTGCAACTTTACTGTTCAGTGTTCAGTTTCAAGCATTTGTCAGACTGTGGATCATGGGCTTCTAGAGTCTCCAGAGGAAAGTTTCAACCATGTTTTAGCTGTATAATTCTTTATTCCAATGAAATTTATCAGAAAGATCAGTATTTAAAATATAATATAAATGAACTTGGAGCTCTTTCATTGCAGCCAGGTGGGAAGACCAGAGTTCTGTCCACTTATACTCCTCTGTTCACTCTGCATAACCCATGCTGGCCCAGGGCTCACTGGGGACTCAGATGAACCTCAAAGGGATCTACTACAGTAGTCTCCAAATTGAAGTGGACACGCATGCACAGTTCTGAGTGTATATGTGTTTACGCCTCTCTCTCTCTCTCTCTCTCTCTATATATATATATATATATATATATATACATATTTTTAAAGACTCTTATTTATATCTATTTTTATCTTTAATAATAAGCTTAAACTTTGCTAATATTTAGTAAGTAGGTACTTTACTCAGCTGACATTTCAGCTGAACTCTACTGTTTTGAAGGATAATGATGACATCTTTGCTCTTGTGTTTTCTGAGTATCACAACATGTTGCTGTTTTCTTTGGTGGGAAGTAGATTTGTAGACTATATCATCTAGTTTAATAATCACTAGTGGACCAATAGCTTTAAAAGATTCTTGGAAAGAAACTTTGGATTGATGACAATATTTATAAGGCAAGAATAAATTTTTTAAAAAATAAAGAAAATGCCATAATGATTTTTCTCCTACTCCTCAAAGGAGAGCCTTTTCAGCCATACTAAGAAAATAAATTAATGCTGAGCCAATCAATTCTGCCAATATGTAGGCTAAAAAAAAAACAGAAATAAAAATTTTCAAGATGACTATTTGAAATGTGGATATACATAATTATTATAACTAATGAATCTAGCCTTAAGTGTATGTTATACTTTTCAATATTAGCAAATGATTCTATAATGCCAGGTTAATTTACAAGGCATTAATAAACAACTGTGTAGACATCAAATCTCTATAATTTGAGGGGAAAAAAAAGTTTGGCATACCATTAATAAAGGTAAAGTTAAATTTTATTTTCACAATATTTGATCTGGCTTTTATTTGCAGACTACATATATTCTATAATATATGTAATATATTAATACAGATTAATATTACCTAATTCATAAATTGAAAATTATACCTGTGTGGGAGTGTGCTCACATAGCTGTTACTCATGGGACATATGATCAAAATGTGCTCTAGCAGAGTCTCAGGACTCTTCCTAGGACACTTCCTCTCCCACATTTTAATCAGGACACCCCCCAGAGCCTAACTGACCACATGTACATGGAATTAACTTGGGTAGTTCTGGAACAAAAGGATAGATACAAACTACAGGGCTAAATCAGCCTGTTCAGGGATATGTAAATTAAGTAATGATCCAAGGATTATCACCAACTTTGGATTAGTCTGAAAGAATTTTTTTAAATGTTTAGAAGTGAAATTTGAAAGATATATAAAACCCTTCATAATAAATTGCTTTTATCTTTAACTAATCTTAATTGTAATTATAAAAATGTTAGTCTTTGTGTTTACATTTCTGATGGGCATGAATTTGTCTAATGGCTATGCCAGGACAGATTGTACAACCAATTTACTGAGAATGTAGGGGGAGTGTAAGTAAGTGTGGGGGTGAGGAGAGGAGAAAATGGAGATCTAAAGCATGAAATCTTTTATGGAATGAGTATCTTATTCCATAATTATGTGAAAGAAAACACCCTTTGGAAAGAAATGCGGCTTTCTGTGATGCTTTCTGAGCTTGTAAAATGTTAATAACCCCAATAAGAAAAAATGTCTCTAGACCTAATGATAAACAAAATGATGATGATGTCTCATCTTCATCAGCACTTGGCAGTTTTGCAAAGCATATAATGAATCACGCTATGTATTAGCACAAAAATGACGAGAGTCTTGTGACAGGGGGCATATCACACCATTTTATGGATAAGGAAATCAAAGCACAAAGAGGGTAAATGGTTTGCCCAGGGGATTCATGCAGTAGAGCTAGCACCAGAGTCTTCTACCGTTTCCTGGGCCATGCTTATTTTCCTGACATGGTGATCTAGGCTATAATTCTGAGTGTGATACTGATGGTTGGCGGCGGTCCAGTAATGTTTTCCCCAAGATAATGATAGCTGCTAATGAAATTTCTGTATGGATTTCCCATAATTATTTGTGATGACTGTATGGTCATTGAATATTTCTCTCTCACTCAAATTTTACTTTGAAGCTATTCAAAATATAAAATATTTTTAATAGTTTTCTCTGAGCTTGCTTATTGGAATCTTGTGGCTTTCCTGAAGTGGAGAGACGATAATTTGCAGTGAGTACATCTATGCATGGTGAGGGAATAGGAGAAAGTAGAGAAGGCAGAGAAGAAGATAAAAAATAACAAAAAAGATAAATATAATTCATTATATTTGAGGTAGGCAGACTGTAAGATGGGCCCCAGTGATCCCCACCTGGTATTCATACCTCAATTCCCTTCCATTGATTGTGGGCTGAACCTATGACTTGATTCTAATAGGATATGGTTAGCATAATGGTGTATCGCTTCTGACATTCAGTTGCAAAAAGACTGACATCAGTCCTGCTAGCATTTCTTGCTCACTCTCTCAGAGCCCTCGGGGTGGGGGTGGAGGAGAACCAGCTATCATGTTGTGAGCTGTTTTGTGGAGAATGCCACATGGTAGGAAAGTGAGGCTTCCAGCCAACAGCCAGTAAGAAATTGACACATTTAGTTTAACAATCCTTGAAGAAATAAGTCTGGCCAACAACCACGTGAGTGACTGACCTATGAAGTAAATCCTCCTTTGGTCCCTGCTCACACTTTTATTGGAGCTTCTGAGGGACCCTGAGCCAGAAGTATCCACTGACCTGTGCCCAGATTCCTGACCCACAGAAGCCACGCAATAACAAACATTTGTTGTTTTAAGCTGCCCAGTTTTGGGGTAATTTATTAAGTATCAGTAGGTAACTCAATGTTTGAGCAAAAGTCTAGATTCAGATGAATCTCTTCAGTAAATCCAAATATTTATCACATTGTAGTGTAAGGTTCACTTGTTTTTCTCACCCAATAGAGAGCAAAGAATTATTTGCCTCTATGTCCCTGACATGGGAAAAAGTATCTCGCATACGATATATGTTAAATAAATATCTGATAAGTGAGTATAGCATGGTTTTATTTAAAGATAAGGCCAGATTTCATTTTATTTAAAAAAAATTGATATTATTAAAATGAATAAAACTGGAGGATAGGGATAGAAATTTGAGAGTTATTGGTACAAAGTTCATCTTTGAAGTCATCATTATCAAAATGTTTTTCAAATTTTATTGAACAGTTACTATGTACCAAGCGTTCTTTTGAGTACTTTACATTTATTAAATCATTTCATTCTCATGTCAGCTTCTGAGTTAGATACTATTATTGTTTCTATTTTAAGATAAGTAAACTGAGGCACAGGAAAGGTAACTTGCTAAGTGATTACACTTGGCTTCTATCCTTGGTAGTCTGCTTTCATAGCCAATACACTCTGATACTTAATTGTTTACTCAGAGAGAATGTGTAGCTCCAGAAGAAGATAAAAGTGTAATCTCATCTTTTAAGGGTAATCACAACTCTGGTTTGGGGCAAGTGTGATAAGAGACAGGAAGGTCAACAGAGGACAAAAAAAAAAGGGATGCCATGATAATTTTCCTCATATTTCAGAATAGTTATTTGAAATTTCTGCAGTTGCTTCTGCATTAAATCATTTTGGAATTTTTTCTCCAGACTTTTAAGATTGCATGATCATGCACATTCTGTTTCAAAATCCTTTTATTTAATTAATGAGAGATTTTAATGATATACTTTCTTAAGCTCAATACAGAGCAATATTATATTTGATCACTATGCAGTTTTTAAATCAGAGTCTCGTGGGACAGATACATTTAAAAATAAATTTAAACATTATAGGTAATATTTCTTTTGATTTGGAGTGACTTGCCAAAGTCCTAAGAGGGAAGATTGCTTTATTGTCAATGTTTTAAATTTTGTATCTAAATACTGAGGAGACTGGAAATGTTGGTGGAGAGGAGGAGGCAGGGAACAAATGTAATTGTACTTCACAGGGGTGCTCATGATTCTGACAGGATTTTTAATGTACCTTCATAAGGAAAATAGTAAATTTTTAATGTTAATATAAAATTTATTGGTAGAAAATTTGAACGTTTTTATGAATGACCTTTGAGTATTTTTTTAAACTTGATTACTTAGTAATAGAGTTATGAGTAAAACAGGAAAAAGTGTTTACTTCTAGGACCCAGGACTGAATATATAATATATCTTTAAACTGTGTAGAATTGTGTACAAAATGTATTTGGAGCTCCTAATTTTCCCATCTCACATCGAGAAGGGATGTGATTTTGCAAATCACCTCAAGTTTTTAATGTGTTGAAAGTAGACTAACAACAACAACAAAAAATACCCAAAAGTCTGATGATTTCTTTTACATGTGAAACACAAGTTACTTTTTTAAAAAAAGATAAAGAAAACTCAGGAACAAAATGTTGGTGTAGTTTGTGTGGGTCCTATTAAAAAAGAATGTCTATCAGCTGCATCTATATTTCTAACATGAATTTAGAAGATTCACATTTGTTGTAGCTTGGAAAAAAAAATCTGAACTCAGTGCAGTGTGATACAGAGTGTTTGGTATTACTACAAAGACATGCTCCCACCATCACACACGCATATACAGACTTACTAACATGTAAAAACTGTCCAGGGGTGGATTACTACACCCTACAATTGAAAATAATGGGTAATAACAAGACCTAAACCAGCATAAAAATAAAAGCTATACAAAGGAATCATCTGTTGTGAATTATCTGTGATGTGGGAGAAGCAAGTAGCCAACAGTGGGGAAAAAACGAAAAGGAAGAAATCCTCAGACTCATGAAAGGTCACCAGTTCTGTATAACACTTGGTCTTCACACAGTAAGAGCCCAGTGGGAAACTCTTTGGAGCCATGTGCAACTTCTTTTCACTCTTATTTATAAAAATATTTTCAATGATCTTTGTCACATGTGCACACATAGATTTTTTTCCCCCTCACCAATATGTGAATAGCAACCTGTGAGTTGTTTCTAAACAATATATCAAATATATTTTTTATTTCAAGTCAATGACATCTCAAGCTAATTGACATATACTAAGGATCTGGTAATCACATTTTTAAAAGGATAAATTAGCTAAAAGACAAATGTTCAAAAAAACCCTCTAATCCAGAACCCTCCCATCTAGTTATTTTTCTAGTAAAGACAAGATAAAATACTTTTTTTTCCCTCAGTTCTTCTAGAATTCTCAGAGTGCAGCAGATCTGAAGGCCTACACTACTAGAAAGCCTGTTCCATTGTTTATGAGATTGAACTCCCAAAATTTAACCGTCAGTTTCCTTCAGCTTCAAAAATACAGGTGCATATATGACAATATTTATCTTTTAATGAGGCCTTTCAGATAATAGAAACCAGATTTTAGCTTCCTGGAATGGGAGGTATTTTAAAAATACATTTTTGTTGGAAACACCCAGCACCAAGCCCTGTGGCAACACAGACACCCTCCACCAAAACACAATGGAGGCCTGATCTTTTCTCTAGCTGTCTGCAATGAGGAAAACCAGGGACAAGGTGTCCTAAGGCTGGGGAAAAGAAGAGATTGAAAAGGGAAGATAAGAGAGTAAAGAGGAATCCCAAAACTCTTTGTTGTACTGAAGGAGTCTCTAAAATTTACTCTAATTTGAACTCAAATTTGAGCTTCTTCTCCATCTGTACCTAGCAGATGGATTGGACTAGATAAATTTCAAGCCTTTTTGAATCCCGAGATTTATGATTCTGTTGGAGGAATTTGACTTTCCATGCTGTCAGTGGCTAAACTAGTAAAGAGCTCAATTTTTTTCCTGGAATGACAACATTCTCATTTTGTCAACTCACTGTAGAACCAGGTTCTTCAGAGGGTACACTGTCTCATTCTCAGGTGTCAGCTTCCCTAAAAGGCCACCAGAATAGCCAGTTGGCCAAGTAAAGCCAAGGAAGAATACCAATTTAGCAGAGCTTTAGTAGTGTCTCAAAATGGGTAAATTCGGGAATGATATTTATTAGTGTTTTAGGGCCTGAGTTGGATGATTTTTGAGTCTGGAGAGGTAAGGCAAGGAATTACTTGGGATCAGGCAGTGTTTAATTGGATTGGTGGCCCCAGTGAAGCAAGAGTCTTGAAGTGAGTTTTGATGAGCAAGCTACTTTTGCTGGTTCAGAGTCTTTTCTTTCAGGAGAAGGCATTTCCTGGAGTAAGCAGCTAAGTTATTTTTATTCTTATTCTCAGCATTGTTAAATATAGGGATAAAAAAAAAATATGCATGGTCCCTAAACTTTTTTAACACAGGGACAGCTTAATAAGACATTCTTCATTCATATTTCTATCTCCTCCTAACGACAACAATTAGACATCCATCCACAGACAAGAGTGCCTTTGTGGGGAACTGTGCAAACGGCACAATTCACTAAGGGACCTGAAGGAGTCTCACCCACCTGTAGGTCAGGTAATAGGCATACAGACCTCAGTTCCAGTTGTGGGTCCTGTAGTGGCCTGTAAACCACTCTAGCCCCTCATGGCTACAGTCTGGGAATCCCTGGAAAACACCTCATAGACCATCATCTATGGACAGGAAGGCCTTTGTGGAAGTCCAAGTTTCCAGTGGAGGGAAGTTGCAGCACTACTAAAGGAAAAGAAAAGAAAAGAAAAGAAAAGAAAAGAAAAGAAACATATATATATATATATATATATATATATATATATATATATATGAGCGTGGACACACTGGAGAGGGTAAGAACGGTTAACAGTTTGACTTCACCCCTTCCCCAAGGTGAAACAGCATAAGGTCAAGAAAGATCTTCTTGGCTGTGATTTCTTACATGGGAGAAAGTGAGAGCATGTGAATGAGCATTCAGCTTTCCTAACTGTGTGGAAAGATCCATTTCTCAGACACAAGAAATAAGGATATCTTACCATTTACAACAACATGGATGTGATGAAATTATGAAATTTGGAAGTTTTGGGTTTAGAGCGAATGGCTAAGAAAGAATTTTTGTGATGTTTTGGTGCAAAAAGGTGATTTTATTATAGCACAGGGACAGGACCCGAGGGCAGGAAGAGCTGGATTGTGAGGAGTGACTGGTTATATACTTTTTAATTAGTGGGCATTAGGGATAGCATAAGTCTCTAAGGAATTTGGAAGCAAGGCTTTCAGGACCTTGAGGGGCTAGCTGCTGTTAAAGTTACTTTAGTCTTTAATAAAACATAAACGTTAAGGCAGACATGAGTTCCCTGAGGAAGGTCACACTCTGCATGTTTCTGGTATCTGTTGGGCTGCAAGCTGTAAAGAAATTTAATTTAAGCTACATTTCTCTTGCCTTTGCTCTCCTCATCAGATGGATCTTGAGGACATCATGCTAAGTGAAAGAAATCAGATAAAGACAAATAGTGTATAATTCTACTCATCTATGGAATCTAAAAGAGCCAAACTCATAGAAACAGAAAGTAGAATAGTGGTTGCCAGGGGCTTGGGAGTGGGGGAAATAGGGAGATGCTGTGGTGATTATAGTTAACATCTGCATTACATACTTGCAAGTTGCTAAGAGAATAAATCTTAAATTTTCCTACCGTAAAAAAAAAAAAAAAAAAGAAATGGTAATTATGTGAGGCGATATAGTTGTTAACTAATGCTACTATGGTAATCATTTTGCAGCATGTTAAGTGTATCAAATCAACATAGTTGTCCTATAAACTTACACAATGTTACATGTTAATTACATCTCAATAAAGCTGTAAAAGGAAAAAAAAAATGCTGGGGCAGGAAAGTATGGATGCTCTAAATGCCCAGATTTGCTTCCAGAATAAGAGACTGATTTTTCAGCTGCTGAAAAACTACTATGGCAGAGAGCCTTCAGTTGCTAACACCTTACAAGGATTGCATCATTTAATGATAGTGGTCTCACTCAAAGTCATGCCCTATGGCAGATTATATTTTTCAAAAGTGGCCACAACAGTATCTTCCTTCCTACATGCTCTAGTTACAATATGACCTTGCCACTTGTCCCATCAGGAGATAGCATCTATGTCCACTCCCCTTGAATTTGGGTGGACTTTTCTATCTTCCTCAACCAATGGAGTGTGACTTCTGAAGCCAGGTTATAAATGGCTTTAAAGCTTCTACTGAAATGCTTCTGCTTTTGCTCTTGGAATGCTCTTAGAAACATCTTCTCCGTGAGGAGGAAGTCAGACCACATAGAAAGTCCATGCTCCAGCAAGCAGCCAGAGCTGAGGTTGAGCCACAGGCATCATCAAAAACCACACATGTGAGGAAGCCTTTGAGATGTCTCCAGCTCCAGCCACAACCTGACCCCAACTAAAAGCCACCAAACTGAGCCCAGTCAACATCCAAAACTATTGAGATAATAGTAACAAATGACAGTTGTTGTTTTATGGCACTAAGTCTGGGGTTGTTCGTTATGCAGCAGTAGATAACTGTACTACGCCCCCTTCAAAGGCAGCCCACATCCATTTACTAGTGTGATACATAAAGTCTCTGAGGTTGGGGCCTGTTCTACCTCAACTCAGAACAATTCTGAAGGGTCATCCCAGCTTTGGAACTCCCTATAGGTCAGCTTATACTTTTCCTTGAGACTGTTATCACAGTTCAAGTTCTTTCTCTGCCCAATTTTACTTCCTCCCTTTGCAAACCAGAGATGTTAATCCCAAGAGCACTCCGTAATAAACCTTCTGCACGCTGATCTCCATTTCGTATTCTGCTTCCAAAAAAGCCACCTGGGTTAGTATATTCCCAGTATTATTTAACACGGGGGAAATGGTGTTGGTTTCAGTTCTCACCATTACAGAGAAAACAATCCATTGATTGCTCACTGTTTTTCTTCTGGATCCCCAATAATCAATTAAATGCAAGCAGAGGAAAAAAAAAAACATACAGAAACTACATTTTTAAAAAAATGTAGCATTGTACAACGGATCTCATCTGCTACCATGAAATGAGGTTACCTGCTCCAAGAGTTTGGGCAGAATTGGTCAGGGGATTTCCAACATTTTCTAGAGTTATTTCTTGCTAAGGAAAGACCTTACCATTATCTAGAAGCAGGACCAGTTAAGTGCTGAATTAGACTAACAATCCCATATCTGTTAAGTCACTTTTGCATTGTTTAGAAGACATTTACAACTCAAAATCCTGTGATCTAGTAAGATTTGTATAGCATGTAAGTGCCTACTAGTTCATAATGGCCTTGACAACATGCTTTTAAGGGGAAACATGATGCGTGTGGACAAACTGTCAGCTATGTGCTGCAGAGATGACTCTTATCTCTGCTGTCAGGGAACTTGTTGTCTAATAGATGACCTTGTCTACAAGCTTGTCATCTGCACCCTAGGTACAGCCTTTTTCTGGCATTCTTCCTATGCTTACCTGAACAATTTCTGTTCTTCCCCATCCTGAGTGTTGAAAAGCTGCAGCACAGTGGCCTTCAAGAAAGATGAAGCCTTTAAATATCTAAGGAAGCACACTTCTTTTGTCTGGAAAAGTATGCAGTCTTCAGAGAAATGGGTAATTTTTTGCTTATTCTGGAAGCAGAGCAACAATTGAAACATAAGTGCTTAAGTATTAATCAATGGTATCTTAAACAGAGGCTTAGTCTGTAAGAAAATGGAAAGAAGTTCACCAGGTTGCTTTTTTCCATGAAATGAGCACCAAACGTGAGTCTGCTTCCTTTCTACAATCCCATGTATTTGTCTGCATAATCCAGTAGTAAGTCTTGGGGAAATCCCACCAGCAGGGTGAAAGAAAGAAGAGGGAGTAGAAGTGGGGAAACCGGAGTCAAAGAATCAAGCCAAGGGGCGCCTGGGTGGTTCAGACGGTTCAGCATCTGACTTCGGCTCAGGTCATGATCTCAAGGTTTGTGAGTTCGAGCCCCGCATCGGGCTTTCTGCTGTTAGTGCGGAGCCCACTTCAGATCCTCTGTCCCCCTCTCTCTTTGTCCCTCCCTGCTCTCTCCCTCTCTCTTCCTCTCTCTCTTTCTCAAAAATAAATAAATATTTTAAAAAAAAATCGAGCCGGAACATAGGAAAGCACTGAAGCAAAAGAGGCACCTGTCAATGTCAATCTTGACAGCCATCAAGGGTTACAGTAAGGGGTCAGTCAGCTCACTGTGCCTTTGACTCCCATATCCTAGAGAGTACTGTTAGGAAAGGAAAGGACCTACTCACCCTGAGGCAATTAAGAGAGAAGTTGCCCGGTCTTAGGCATTATATAAGGCAAAATGTGCAAGAACTATCAAGGTGAAATAAATGGACTCCGAAAAAGGCAAGACTCACAATGTCCTCAGGGAGATTCTGAAAATAATTTAAGAGATGGACCTTTCATTGGTTCTTACTGTGTACACTCAGTTTTGTGGAAAAGGTGGTTTTCTTTTTCTCACTGTTCTGATACCTTGATAGCTTCTCCAAGTAAGAGTTAACAAACTTAATAGTTTTGACTAGATAAACATATAGTGAGAAAACCAAGGCTAGTATGTGATCTATTCAATCATATTTTACAATATTACATAAAGTGATAATATATACTATTTTGAGCAAGATTTAAAGAAATAGAGGGGCGCCTGGGTGGCTTGGTCAGTTAAATGTGCAACTTTGGCTCAGGTTCACAGCTTAAGAGTTCTGAACCCCGCGGGCTCTGTGCTGATAGCTCAGAGCCTGGAGCCTGCTTCAAATTCTGTGTCTCCCTCTCTCTCTCTGCTCCTCCCCAGCTTGCACTCTGTCTGTCTGTCTCTCTCTCAAAAATAAGTAAACATTCAAAAAAGAAAAAAGAAATAAAGTAATAGAAATATGTTCATAGAATTAGGTATTTATTATGTTTTTTATAATTTTGAAAATGCACTGTCCCATATGTTAGCCACTAGCCATGTGTGGCTATTTAAACTTATATTTAAATTAATAAAATTAACTATAAGTAAAAATAAAGGTCTTCAGTTATACTGTCACATTTCCAGTGCTCACTATCTGTGTGTGACTGTTGGATAGTGGATAGCGCAGATACTAAACATTTCCATCATCATAAAAATGTTCTATGGACCTCACTGTCTTGGGTAAGAAGGAAAGTTTAATCTATTCACAGAACTTGAGATGTCACTTGGGATATCAGACAGCCAGTATGTACAGAACTTTGTTTTGCCTTGCTACTTGCAGACTTCTAATTTTAGAAGTTGAGTGGCTTAAGAGGCACCTGTGTGACTCAGTCGGTTAAGTGTCCGACTTCGCCTCAGGTCATGATCTCACTGCTCATGGGTTCAAGCCCCGAGTCGGGCTCTGTGCTGACAGCTCGGAGCCTGGAGCGTGCTTCAGATTCTGTGTCTCCCTCTCTGCCCTTCCCCTGCTTGTGCTCTGTTTCTCTCTCAAAAATAAATAAACATTGAAAAGAAATTTAAAAAAAACGTTGAGTGACTCAAGATTACCTATTATCTTATTCATCATTATTCACCCATACAACAAAATTATCAACAAATTTAATTCTCTCTCATATTTTACTTATTTTGGTTGGATTTTGTCCCTTGTATCCTAGTTTTGTTTAATTTTTTTTTTTTTTTTTTTTTTGCTCAGGGGTAACTACTTTTAGCATCATGCAGAATTTTGCACTGTATCTCATGGCTTCAATCCATAGAAGAAAGCTTACCACTCTTTACAAGCCCCCTGGGTCAATAACTTTATAAGTACCCTAGATCTGTATAAAATTCTTTGATTGCCTTTTGATAGTCAGATATTTGATCTGTGGATTCCTTTTATTTAATTCCCACTGATGATAATTTAGGTCAGTTACCAGAATAACCTTGTTAACTCTCCTGCTAGGCTCGCAAGGACTCCTTAAAAGAGATTTTGGTGGAGTCTAAAAGAGATTTTAAATTTAAAAAATATATCTGACTTATTTAATAGAGCACTTTATAGGCAGACAAACATCATAGAAGCATGGTAGCATAAGTGACACCCAAGTATTTAAATTTGCTCTTAGAAAAGAAAAGGAGGTTTTATTTTTATTTTTAGATGACTCTTAATTGAAGCTATTCTAAACTTTGTCGAGTAGGTTGCTAAGTTTCCTCCTTTTGCAAACTGCCAGTTAAGAGTGTAAGCCAAGTTAAAAAAAAAAAAAAATGGGGGGGGGGGTGTAGCAAATGAACATCACACCTTTTTTTTAAGAACTTGAGGAACAAAGGTTTTGTGTTACATGAGTTAAGTATGCACATGTGTATTGTAAGCATTTTGCAGCCACCTTGAGTCAAAGACAATTACAAAATTGCTTGTTAAGATCCAGCCTTTTTTTCTTGTAGACCCAGTGTAAGTTCTCTTTAGCCTTTTTTTCTTTAAGTTTCTTTTAATAAAATACACAAGACACAAACCACAGTTCAGCAAACTAGTTAGTAAACTAATGGAATGAATAGACTTTTGTGCTTTAGGTAATCAGGTTCCAGGGGACGAGTTGTATCAATTTTTTAGCTGCAATTCGGATTTTAGATTATAAACATGGCCCATGGGGGAAAAAAGGGGGGAGGGGGAAGCAGGAGGGATTTGCATCTTGGAGAGTTAGTTAGAGTTAAGATTTTTTGTTTGTTTTTTTAAAAAAAAATTTAATGTTTATTTATTTTTGAGAGAGACAGAGACAGAGTGTAAGGTGGGGAGGGGCAGAGAGAAAGGGAGACAGAATCTGGAGCAGGCTCTAGGCTCTGAGCAAGCAGTCAGCACAGAGCCTGACGCGGGGCTCAAACCCACAAACCGCGAGATCATGACCTGAGCCCAACTTGGACGCTTAACCAACTGAGCCACCCAGGCACCCTGAGGTTTTTTTTTTTATTACTATATATGTGGTAAAGCCCAATTTATATCAAATAACAGAAGAAAATTTCATTTTCAAATAGTTTAAATGATTTCAACCATTGGGGAAAAAATGGATATTCTTACTATACATGCTACTAGTCAATAAAAAAAAAAAAATCAAGTGGAAAAGCTGTAGCTTTATGAATGCTTAGAATTTAGGACTGAAAAGCAGTATCTCAATTAAATACAAAAATTGACTATAATTTTGTGTTCACCTAAACTATTTCTCTTCCTTGAAGGTGGGCAGGCAAAGGAGAAACTAAATGAAATCTGCACTGTTACTTTGCATTCACCCCATAAAAATCACTGCCAGTTTATGGCTCCAAGTGATTCAGTGAGATGCTCCAAGATTTCCCAACGTAGAAACCCTATCCTAATTTACAGCTGAAGTCCTAATTTACAGCTGAAGTCCTGTGTACTTAAGAGCAAACAAATGGGCTCCTTTGGGGGTTATCTCACATCCATTTGTTTCTATTTTGTGAGTAGTAATCCAATTTGGCCCATCTCAGGGGAGTAGGGGCTCTAGAATTTCTGTTTTTATAGGAGGGGCTTAGGTATTCAATACAGTTACAAACAAGGTGCTAAATTTGCAAAACAAACCCCAAATTTGTTTGTTTATTTGATGTAGCTTTGTGAGTGGAGGAGGGTTGATGGAAAGAATGGGGATGGCTAATTTCCGTCCAAACAACCCTTGCGCTGTATCTATGCAAGGGTATAAACTATAAACGTTGTGGAATCAATAAATCAACAAGTTGTTTATCCAGTCGTATCAGAGAGCCAACTGTTGCCCATGACTAAATTTTCCACATAACTACAGCCAACCGTCTAAAGCACCAAAATTTGTTTTAACTGTTTTAATGAAAATTTTCTTCAAAGATATATTATACTTCCCGGATTTCTTAAACAATATAGCAAACACAGTTAACTTTCTGATGATGACCAGGCTTCTCAAGATGAAATCTATGATTCAGCTACCCCGAAATCTCAGTAAGAATGCTTGTTGAGTAGGCCAAGAACACTAAACACCTCCTGAATACCTCTTCCATAACCAGCACTGGTACCCGTGTGAAGGTGCCAAGCACTTCAACAGTGAAGGCAGGAAATACTGTCATTGGCGACAGAATACTACCTAAGTTGCTGTAGCAGCATATCCAATCTGACACAGCCCTGCACTAAAGCCAAACCGACTGCTAGACTTTTAGAGTCTTGTGCTTGTTTTTCATAGTTCTTCTATCTTCCACTTGAAAAACTGCCTGTTGTTATCTCTCATTCCTACTGAGTCCCATAATTCAAACACCACGTCTTTCTCATCTTTGTGTCTCCATGCCTAGTAAATGCTCTGTCAAGTTTGTTGAATGCTTTTAGTTAAGCCTGTGTTAATATTTCTGGTAACCCTATTCCCTCAATTTTCTGAACTCTGCTATAAACCCACTGCTAATAATAAGTATGAAATAATGAGACTTACTAAAACCCCTATTTCACAGGTAATACCAGAGTGAGATTCCAACAGTGGCACTGTCTCCCATAGAATAAGGCACATGGGGTTGGTAATCACTGGTTAAAAAATTCCTGGATACATGGTTGTGTTGTGGATGTTTGACACTCTTGTAAAATCTAACATTAAAATATTTGAAGTGTAAGCAAAGGTAAACAGTAAGCAGAAGAGAACTATTCTAAGATCAGTTTGGGCCCCAGGCTAAGTTATTTTAAGAATTCAGTGTTTAGGATTAGGAATTAAATGAGTTCTCATATATAAAGGACAAGACTGTGGCCACTGTTTTCTGCCTCGGCTCCTTTTATAACTTACACAATAGCATTATGTGTAGAACGGATACTTTGGTCTGAAACCTGATAATCTCATTAGAAATTCTAAAGATACTCCAAGAAATATATCTAAGGGATGTGGGGTAGCCAGCACAGCCTCCTGTAGCTTCATTCTAGAACAGTACTTCTGACAGACAGAAGCAAAATTTGCCCGTGGGACATTCTTTTCCTGAGTTTCACACATGCCCAACTTCTCAAAGACAGAGTACTTCCTTCCTAGAAGCTTTAGGTTCTTCATCTATATTATAATCAAAATGGACCCTACAATTTCTAAGTCCCCTTGTTTAATTAATACTCTGTGTTTCAACTTTATTTTTTTAATTTTTATTTGTGTGTGTGTGTGTGTGTGTGTGTGTGTGTGAGAGAGAGAGAGAGAGAGAGAGAGAGAGAGAGAGAGAGAATCTTAAGCAGGCCCCATGCTTATCACAGAGCCCAATGAGGGACTCAATCCCATGACCCTGGGAACATGACCTGAACGGAAATCAAGAGTTGGACACTCAACCAACTGAGCCACGCAGGTGCTCCAAATACTGTGTGTTTCTAAAGGGAGGTCAAATAACCCAGAGTCTGAAGTGAGGTCTTTAGGATGCCTCCAGGCTTTAGTGTGTCATATCCCAACCACAGCTGCTGTGAAGTCCTAGAACAGGACCATTTTATTTGTACTCAGATGGCTCCTTGTCCATTTAGTGGCTGGCCATATAAACTCCATGCAGCATTACATGAGGAAACCCAGTGTGAGGTCAGTTCAGACAGTGGGATTGGAAAACATGTTGCCACAGTCATCCCCAAGGAATAAAATAGAGCCGTTCTTCATAGTTTATAAGCTGTAAGTGCTCTAATTTTCTACACAGTTGGGGGAAATTGATGACTTTATGTATCCAACGAGGATAAAAATTAGGCTATTCATTAACAGACATTAACAGAAGTCTACTAAAAGCCATCACCACTGAATAGTGCAAGAAAGTGCTGACGTTTTAGTCAGTATCAACATCATGCAGCCCAGAACTCATTTCACAGCACAAGTATATAACTCTGACCAAATTCTGTGGGCAATGAGAATGACCTTATAAAGAACGTATACCCAGTTCATTTTAATAATGACATATGTTCAGAATTAATAATTTATAAGAAAAAAAACATAGTTCTGTGTCTTAATACCAGTAGTACATAATGAATGTTCAAGGAAGAAAATCCAATTAGGTCAGAGTGACAAGCCTGGTCTCACTCATAAATACTTCATCGTGGGAACCATGCTCAAGAGCACAATATGACTTTGGAGAAGGATAAAATCTGTGAAATTCTAACAGGCAATCTGAGAGAGAAATTAAATATTGCCAGGAAATGGCAGCATGCAAATTAAATTTCAGCAGCTCAAGACCCTATACACTTTAGGAAAAATACATCATTAGTTGTGCTCATCATTCTACAAAAAGAATGATATGCAGCTTTGATTTTTACTCAGGAGAAGATCTTAAGAGTTTCAATCACTAAATGTAGCCAGAAGAGTAAAGACAGATATTAAAAAGTAAAAGTAAAGACAGATATTAACCTGGTATCTTCAGGTATTGCTTGTTTCAGGAAGATTGCTAAGCCTTTTCTTCTAAAGCTGCTTGACTTAGGGGTGCCTGGGTGGCTCAGTCGGTTGAGCATCCGACTCTTGACCTCAGCTCAGGTCGTGATCTCACAACTTGTTGGTTCGAGCCCCACATCGGGCTCTGCACTGGCAGTGTGGAGCCTGCTTGGGATTCTCTCTCCTTCTCTCTCTGCCCATCCCCCTCCCCCATCTCTCTCAAAGTAAATAAATAAAAACCTAAAAAAAATAAAATTAAAAAATAGGGGCACCTGGGTGGCTCAGTCAGTTAAACATCTGAGTCTTAGTTTCGTTTCAGGTCATGATCTCACAGTTTGTGAGTTCGAGCCCCACGTTGGGCTCTGTAGCTGGCAGCGTAGAGCCTGCTTGTCTCTTTCCCTCTCTCTGACTCTCCCCTGCTTGTGTTTTCTTTCTCTCTGTCTCTCAAAATAAATAAACTTAAAAAAAAAATTAAAAAAACAATAAAGCTGCCGGACTTTTTCACAGTCTGTGACAGGTAAAGGGGGAAAAAAACGAAAGGTGGAAATCTGGCATAACTGGCAGGCTTCTTGCTGATGCAGTGAACTGGACCACAGCCTCTGTTTTCAATCATGAGCATCACACCAGGCCCAAGCTAAGCAAGAACACGGCTGTCTTTCCCCAGAACTCAAAAGGACTTGAGTTTAGAGAGACACAGTCCTCCTTTGCTGGATTTGGAGGTGGGGAGGGAGAGGGGGGATGTCATACTGGAAAACACAATTGGGGAAGAGGGGAGAAATTGGTTATTTCATATAAGAAGACCCAGCACAATTTTTCCATCAGGGCAGTAGAGCCCCTCTGGTACAAACACTCTGAAATCTTTTGCAAACATTAAAATAAGGACTACAAAATTTGGATGCATGGCGAAATTATGATAGTGGCATAAAGAAAGCAACGATGCCATTATAACAATAATGTAAAATATATATTTGTATATGACAGATGGAAAGGCACATAGAAAATGAAAATAGTTTTATTTTTTGGAAAGTGGGATCCTGGGATAATTTTTTCTTGGTTTTTGATTACACTGATGCTACTATAATAATTCTTTGTACAGTAATATATTTTTTTACTTTTATTGAGATATAATTGACATATGGCATTGTGTAACTTTCAAGTGTACAGCATGGTGATTTCACTCACCTATATTGAGAAATGATTACCACAGTAATATTTTTAAGTCTTGCTGAAACATTTGTCAAAATGAGCAGATTTTGTGAAGTTTAGTTTTTGTCCACTATAATTATTTAAAATGAGGCTTTCACTACTTCTCTTTTAGATTTGAGGACGCTAATGTATCCCTTAAGTTGTCATTCATTGAATAGTCAAAAATGTTACTTACGCAGAATGAAATCTCAAAGCCAAAGTTTGAAAGTAACTTGGATCCAGCCTAAGAAAGTTTTAGTTTGGAATTTTACCATTCAGACTTGATTCATATCAAGAGAAAACTGAAGTTCACATGGACACTTATTCCAGTAGGTTCATTTAGAAGGTCCCTGAAGACAAGGTAATTTGTACAGTGTGATCAGAACTCGTGGATATAACTTCTGAAGACAATGCTGTGTTTCTGACCATAGGTTGCCAGAACAATTGGTTGGAAACAGGAAATTCCAGGTGATAAGCTGGCTGTTCAATAATAGCTACTATTCAAATATAACCTACATCACTATGAAATGTCTCTCCCAGAGTAAAATGAACTGCCCTCAGAAGCACACTGAAAACAGAAACCCAGTCCAAAATGAGGCTGTGACCAGGAAAAGGGTTCCTGGGATGCCCTCCATCAGGCAACAAACAAGACTGTGTGGGGTAGAGCTATTTTCATGTAAGTAAAGCCGCCAGCCACCCTTTTATTTTGTCAAGAATCTCAAGCAGAATTCTAGAGATACGGTAAAGATCGCATCACAGTGCATGTTGGATATCCAACAAATGTTAACTCTTTGTATTTCCACTCCATTTCCAACTATTGCCCCACCCCCTTACCACCACCTAAAATATAGTGTCTTTGAGGATTTTTAGTTAACTCTAGCCGCCTACGATGTTTGGTATACTAATCAAGAAGCAGGCTAACTTAAGTTGGTACCACGCTTTCCTGGGCCCAGGTGTTAAACTGTTAGGAGAAGTGCAATGTCAGCCTTCTGCACAGGTATTGATTAGACCTGAGATCATTTAAGAGCTGGCCAACAGGCCGGACCCCCTGCCCCAAACTGTCATCTGTACCACCAGGTTTGGTGCCCCAAATATTTTGTTAGAAATTCCAATGTCCAAAAAAAAAAAGGAAGGAAGGAAGGAAAGAAACAAAGAGAAAGAGGAAGGAAGAAAAAGAGAGGGAGAAAGGAAGGGAGAAAGAGAAAGAAAGAAAGAAAGAAAGAAAGAAAGAAAGAAAGAAAGAAAGAAAGAAAGAAGAGAGAGAGAAAGAAAGAGAGAAAGGAAGAAAGGGAATATAATATTATATTCTATGTCTACAATATTATTTCATCTTTAGGCTGTAGGACACCTATTTTAAAATAGCCTTGTATTCTATCATCTCCACCTTTAAAGCATATCTTGAAACTATCCAGTTTCCACTGTTACCACCCTAGTCCAAGCACGGCTACCACTTTCGCTTCAACTATGGAGAAAGCCCCCTTTAGAGCCTCCCTTTTTCTCCACTTTCCACAAGCCATTCATCACACAGTCAAGGGATAATTCAATTAAGTCCCTTGCTTAAAAGCTTCCAACAGCTTCCTCTTGCACTTTGCCATTGGCTACGAAGTCCCTTAGAAGACCCAGCCCCACCTATCTGATTTCATCTCCTACCTCTCTGCCCTCACTCACTCTACTCCAGCTACACTGCCCTTTCTCCTACTCAAATGTCACGGCCAGCTCCATTTCTTCTGATACTCAGGCCTTCTCTAGCTAATGTTGTGCACCCCCAAACACATTCCCAGCCATTCTCTTCTCATGCACTGTTTTACTGCCCTTATAGTACTTACCACTATTTAATCAGTTTATTTGCTTGTTATGCCCCCCTTTAAACAGGGGACTTAATTTGAGTATACGTTGACTTCTCTGTGGTGAATGGTTTATGGAAAGTGTACATGCTCTAGAATATGAGCTATATGAGAGTGGAAACCTTTATATCTTATTCACTGCTCAATCTCCAGGGTCCAGAAGAGTGCCTGGCACACAACAGGTGCTCAAAAAGTAATTGTTGAATGAGTAATGGTATCACCCAATTAGGTTTATTTGTTTTCAAATCGACCTTTATGACTGACTTACTTGTCACTCCTCCTTCTTAAAGAGATTCTCTCCTTTGGTATATGCTACTGTGTTAGTTATACCAGTTCCTGGCTCCTCCCCTTCTTCTACTCCTAATCCCTAAAATCTCTCTTCATCAAGATTCTTTCTTTTCCCACTTCATTCTTCCCCAGGGTCTCATTAATTCTCACTGTTTCAACCATCACCTCTGAAGAGAGTCTCCATTTTCATATCTACTCCCATTGATCTCTATCTGTGTTTATTGAGAGTTTCTAATTGAACATGCCCGTTATTAAAATACCTTTTCATCCCCTGTAGTACATCGTCCAAAATGACAGACTTCCCCATCTCTATAAAATAATTCCATCATTATCCTAGTCACATTTGATCTCTCCCCCTCCCTATCTCTCATCCAGCCCCCATACCCAATTAATAAACAAATTCTCCTTCATTCCTTTACAGAATCTCGAATTCCATCCCACATCTCTCTTAGCCTTTTGCCCTTACCTTAGTGATGGGTCTGAACTTCTGAAATTAAATAGGCTCATATTCTATTTCATGGAAAATCAGAACAGGAAGAGAGCCACAAGACCACCTAACTAAACCCCCATCCCTTACAGACAAGGAAAAAGAGGGCCAGCCTGGCTAACTACCTTGGCTACCATGTCTTTTTTTTTTTTTTTTTTTTTTTTTTTTTCCAACGTTTTGTATTTATTTTTGGGACAGAGAGAGACAGAGCATGAACGGGGGAGGGGCAGAGAGAGAGGGAGACACAGAATCGGAAACAGGCTCCAGGCTCCGAGCCATCAGCCCAGAGCCTGACGCGGGGCTCGAACTCACAGACCGCGAGATCGTGACCTGGCTGAAGTCGGACGCTTAACCGACTGCGCCACCCAGGCGCCCCGGCTACCATGTCTTAAATGGTAAGTTCTGACCACAGTGCCAGAACCAGAGCTCAGTCTCCAGGATAGCACTCCCTCTACAATCTTTGGGTAATGGCCCATCAGTGCCAGCCAAGGAGAGAGGAAGAGCTAAGAGAGTCCTGAAATAAGAGCATCAAGAGAGAAGATGAGTAAAGGATACTGAAGAAACACACTTTGTTGACTTCCCAATTTTGCTTCATGGTGCCTTGAAAAGGGCTGTATCTTGAATGAGTCTTTGAAGCCAATAATGATTATTCGTCCTGTGCACATGCAGTTGCTGGTCTGCCTCCTGGGGGTGCCAGATGCTATCAGAGTACTGATTTAATTTCCACCTACACAGTACAAATGAACTTTCCATCAGGAACCATAAGTTCAGGAACCATATGCCATTGTGACATTAACCAGTGAAGTCAGGCTCCTCTCTTTCTTGAAGGAAAATCTTATTCTAAAACCTAGATATAATTAAGGGGGAAAGAAAACTTGGAACGTATCAATGAATAGTCTTCTCTAAAGCCTATTTCAGAGACTTTTGATCCATTTTAGGGTAATATAATCACCCAGCACCTCTCAAACTCTGTGCTTGGTAGGATGGAGTGTGTTCTGCTGTCAACACTGCTTCCCTCTATGGTCAGTGATGCTGTTAAGAAGCCTGCTTAAGGATGAGCACTGAGTGTTGTATGGAAACCAATTTGACAATCAATTTCATATTAAAAAAAAAAAAAAAAAAGCCAGGGCGCCTGGGTGGCTCAGTCGGTTAAGCGTCCGACTTCAGCTCAGGTCACGATCTCGCGGTCCGTGGGTTCGAGCCCCGCATCGGGCTCTGGGCTGATGGCTCAGAGCCTGGAGCCTGCTTCCGATTCTATGTCTCCCTCTCTCTCTGCCCCTCCCCCGTTCATGCTTTGTCTCTCTGTCTCAAAAATAAAATAAAAACGTTAAAAAAAAAAATTAAAAAAAAAAATCCTGCTTAAACAGGTTCTGTGACCAACCCAAAGAACTTACCGCTTCTAGCATTGCTGAGAAAGTAGTCTTGAGTGCAGAGAAAACCAGGTGACCTTTTCCTTGATTCTAAGACCTTGATTTTCCAATTATAAGTGATTGAAGATAATTCCTGAGTAGTTTAGAGCTTCATAGGAAAGACATGAATTTTATGTAAGTTCATTTTGAGAATCTTTCTTGTGGAGCCATTCATCTTTTTCCTTCTAGATACCTCAGCTGAGATGCAATGCTCAGGAAGTTAAGGTCATAAAGTTAAGTACCTATGTGGTCCTGCCTCCGGAGACCAAATCCACTGGACTGCTCCTAACATTCTCATACCAGATAAATAAGATTAAAATGAGCATCAAGGACAGCCTTGAAAGAGACCATAAATAATGCAGTCAGAGAAAGACAGAGGTAATACTGAAGAGTGCTTCAGGAGGAGGAGCGGAGGCCATACAAGGACAGTCTCATGCCCTGTGTCTTGGCAATCACAGAGGTTTTAAAGAGCTCCTGGTTTATCAGTGAGGCTAAGGTCTTCTCTTAACACAAGCCGAGAGCTGCCTCCTGGAGTCATTCGCCAATTGCTGAAGGGAAGGGAATTCAGAAGGGAAGTGCCTGCTTTGTTAGGCACGAATGTGGGTTTAAGACCAGGGTTAGGAGCACAACCACAGGCTGTACCAGAAACAGGTGGGACAAGAGCCCCTGGCTTTTTAACAGCACACTTACACCTTCTACTTACCATCTTTCTTCCCTGTAATAACTAAGGCAACCAACATACACTGCCATGCACCTCCGGAGCCTTTCAGAAGTCAAGAAACCTTGAGGTTCTTGGTATATGTAGAAATGAAGAAATGCTTAAATAGGTTAAAAAATTTTGATACATTTTAAATATTTAATTTAACAAATTGCTGCTTTTAATGTACATACACATGCATGTGTGCATGCACAGGCACACACACAAAACACCACAAAAAAAGGTAATTACAGAATTTAAGAAACTATTAAGTCTGAGTGCACTGTGGGTGGTGTAGTTCAGATTATGGGACACAGTTTAACGTGGTCTAATGGATCCTCCTTCTTTCTGTCTTCTCAGTTTAAATCTGGACGTAATATTCATGTCCACACTTGAGACCCTTCATGAATGGGAAACCTGGGCGAGATGGCCCTCTTGGTCCCCCCAGTAATGGATACTGTCCTACTCTCCCAAATGTTCCTAATTACAAATCTTTCCTTAACCATAAGCCAATCACACCACCTGCTCCAACTTACCGTGATATCATAAAAGAAGCAAAAAGACAGTTTGCAAAGAATCAAAAGGATTTTAGGATGTAAGTTGATGCCAAACTGTTGTTAAATGTAAAATCATAAGTGCTGTGAGCTGGAAGTAATCATAGAAATCATCTGCATTAAGCTCCTTATTTTACCGGTGAGGAGAGTCACTTCTGAGTGTCTTAAGAGATTTGGAGATTCTTTTCTAGTAAGTGTCAAGGGTGTACGTTAGAGCTGTGGAGCCATGGCAAGTATCAGGGGGTTGAAGGAAGGAAGGAAACTTTGCTGTACTGTGGTTGGAGGGATGCATCCCAGCATGGAGACACCAGGAGAGAGCTCCAGGGAACAGAGACTGGAGTACTGTTGATTTACAAAGATGAGCCCTGGGAGCACAGAAAGGTTGTTTGCAGGATGAGCTCGCTGGAGCAGGGGTGGCAGTTGGAGCAGTATTGAGGAATGGAATACAACAAAGAGAGATAAATGGAAGAGCAGCCAGGTAGGTCTTATCCAGCGAGCAGGACAAAAGTTTGTAGAAAATCTGCTTTCTGAGGGGCGCCATTTCCCTCCCACCTCCCCCAGCCCTCCAACCCCCACCACATATGCACACGCGCACACAGGCATCGACACTTTGTAAGAGGGCCCCTGCTGAAGCAGCAAGGTGGAGTCCAGACCTTACTCAGGTGTCATGGGTTATGCGTTTGGTATGTATATATAGGAGGGGCTGGGCTGGGGGCGTCCTCCCACCACGTAGTGCGTAGGGAGGGGATGTTGAAGAACTGGTCTGTGAAGGGCTTTTGCTCACATGTAGAAGTCAGCAAATTGCTGATTTATTCTTTCCCAAGTAGAAATGCCTGCTTTACTTTAAAATTTAACTCGAAATTTTGATTTTATAGAGAGAAGCACAGAATTAATGAAGAAATAAAACTCCTAAGACAGCGGCAGGAAAGAATTGACAAGGAGCTTGATAGGTTTGTTCCTTACTCAACTTTGTAGTGCTTAAAAACATTTTAATTGAGCAAGTGTATTACATAAAGCTATGATAGGTTTATTTAAAAATACATCAACTCAGGTATCTGCAAAGAGATTTTCTACTTAACTGTCCATCTGAATAAGTTTCTTTGTCTACAGAATCAACTACTCTACTAATTTAATTCATTGCTAAACATTATCTCCTTTTACTCCTCCACCTTTAGGGCTTAAGCTCAAGGCCAAAGCATAAGAGACTTTTAAAAACTGAACAAACTGAGGGTTGATGGGGGTGGGAGGGTGGGTGATGGGTATTGAAAAGGGCATCTTTTGGGATGAGCACTGGGTGTTGTATGGAAGCCAATTTGACAGTAAATTTCATATATTAAAAAATAAACCCATAAACATGCCCTGCCCTCCGGAAGACGTAAACTAGAAAAACAGGCTATTTAGCTGGTCTCTCTTGGGCTAGTTCTTTGTTCCTCTTCTGCTATAGATACAAACATTTTGGGAGGCACATTTATTTTATAGAGTAGAAAAAGGAAAACTATAAAGTATTGAGACTAACTGACTTTTAGCATACTCACGTGCCCAAAAATTGACAGGTGAGTGCAGCCCTGCAGACAAGCCACAGCTGTGTGCCATTCATCTTCTAATTCCTATTTTGGAACTTAAGTTGCAAGTCTCCTACAGAGCTGTCGAATCACTGTGTTATACACCCAAAACTTACATTGTGTGTACACTAAAATTGAAAAAAAACACAAAAACTAGTTTCTCGCGAGGGGTGCCTGGGTAGCTCAATCGGTTGGGTGTCTGTCTTCAGCTAAGGTCATGATCTCACTGCTCATGAGTTTGAGCCCTGTCAGGCTCTGCTGATAGCTCGGAGCATGGAGCCTGTTTGGGATTCTGTGTCTGCCTCTCTCCGCCCTTCCCCCCCACTCACATTTTCTGTCTCTCTCTCTCAAATATTAAATAATAATAAAAAACATTTTAAAATTATAAAAACCAGTTTTAGGGCACCTGGCTGCCTGTTAATGGAGCTTGCAACTCTTGATCTCAGGGTTGTGAGTTTGAGCCCCATGTCGGGTGTAGCGATTACTTAAAACCTTAAATAAATAAAATCAAAGTTAAAAAGCCAGTTTCCCAGTCACATGAGAAAATCTAGCCTGTTACTTTAGAATCTTATCTCACTTTTCACGAAAAATCTTATCACTCAAATTTCCCCTTCACAATACCTAAATTATAAGATCTGATCCCAGGTGACGTTTACAAGTTCCCCCAAATCAAATCTGTATGGGATGGGATTTCTCATCACTGAGAATATACAGAAGAACGTAGAACAGTCAGAGCAATTTGCAAGAAGCGCTCAGATATGTTTTATGCAATGGGACATTGTTGTGATAGGGAAAAATCTGTTATAAGATGGCCGACAGGACTGCTAGGGAAATTCCCCTTCCAGGTTCTTCTTCCTATCCCACTTGCCCAGCGCACCAAATTACTAATGGGGAATGCGGAAGTAACAAACTATAAATTGTTCCTTCTGCTTAAGCTTGGGGCTCAGACCTCAGGAGAGTGATCTCCTCTGAGCCCGCTGGTGTAAAATAAACCACCTGCCTTCCGAGATTGCCATGTGCCGGTTGGTTCTTCTGCCAGGTGATCGGACCAGGTTCCATAACAGTTGGAGAAGTTAAAGGGGAAATATTCAGTTGTGTATATAAATCTCATATGCCTATTAAATCTGTAGGCACAGCATACAAGTCTATCTGTAATCTTCGAAAGAGATACTCATGGAGAAGAAAAGAAAGGCAAACAGAAAAATGGAGGTTAGGTAGTGGGGATGATGCAAAATTGTGAGTGTCCTAAAAAAGCACTGAATTGTACTCTTAAAAATGTTTTTAACGTTTTTATTTATTTTTGAGAGACAGGGAGAGACAGAGTACAAGTGGGGTAGGGGCAGAGAGAGGGAGAGACACAATCTGAAGCAGGCTCCAGGCTCTGAGCTGTCAGCACAGAGCCCGACGCAGGGCTCAAACTCACAAACCACAAGACGCTTCAGACCAGTCAGACGCTTACCCAACTGAGCCACCCAGTCGCCCCTGAATTATACACTTTAAAACGGTGAATTTAATGGTATGAGACATATGTCAATAAAAGTGCTATTTTTAAAAAAGGAACAGGGCACTGCAAGTTAAAAGGGTGAGTTGGAAGATGGCTTGATTTTAACAAAGCGAGGTGAACCAGAATTGAGTATGACTGGCACCTGAGGGAGATTCTAAGGGTGTTACTGAGAAAGGGCAGCAGGGATATTCTGGAGTGTGGTTAGGACTGTGAGAAAGAGACCCAAGCTGTGAGAGCCAGATTTGAGGAAAGCAGGAGAGAACAGACCCAGAGGGGAATAATAAGTGAAGAGAAAAGCCAGTTGGGGAGATAAAATGGACAGAGATAAAGCAGAGAATACTTGAGGAGGCATTTGTTGGTCGCGTGGCTCTAATGCAGGAGACCCTAAGAACTAGCCCTGCTGTGCCGTCCCGGGTGCCCTATGCCAAGTGCTAAAAAAAACCTACAGGCAGCCTTGCGGGGGGTGGGCTAACCCAAACTTTATGCTTTAGCAAAGTATATTGGAATTTTCAGAAATGTTTTCTTCCTACAAATTCCATGGAGGAAAAAAATCATTTAAAATGTCTCCCTTGAAAATTGCTGTGAAATTAATAGCCATCTATCCCTTTTCATTTTCCTTTCTGTCTGCTGTGTTTTTCTTGCTAATGTTTCTCCCTTGTACCAAGTTCTTACCCATCCTGGCCTAGCCTAGCTCAGCTCTGCCTCTCCCCTCATCCATAGATGTCTGGAAAGGTTTCTGCAGCCTCCTAAATTCAGCTATTCAACTCCTTCATAAGTATTTCTTAAATGAGTACTTGGTGACAAAAATCATGATAGATTCTTGGATTCCTGCCTCCATGGGCTTCCAGTCCAGTGAGCACCCTCACGCTTTAGCCTTTTCCACCGCTCTTTCCCCCCAGATCCTGCCAGTCCCTCTTATTCTTCCCTCCCCACTGACGCCCCCTAAAGTCTGCACTGGAGACGGGAGAGTGAAGTCAGTTCAGCAAATACTGTGTAAACCATCTCATGAAGAGAATGCTTCACTCCTGGGGAGCAGTGGCACACAGTGGTTGAACTGAAGGCTCAAGTCACACTGCTTGGATTCGCATCCTGTATGACGTGCTAGCTGGAGGAATGGGGGGACAGGTTACTGAACCTGTCTGAGCCTTTTTCATCATTTATAATACTGGGTGACAGTAGTGCCTACTTCATAAGAGTAACTGAATGAATATATGTAAAATGCCAGCAGATGCCCAGAATATTAAATTTTGTGTAAATGTTGGCTCTTAGTTGGTGTCAGTATAAAACAATTAGTTTGGCTACTGATTTTTAAAAAATTTTTTGATTAGACTCCAGGCAAAGGCTACCAAGAAACCCTACGAAGCTAAGAATGACTTTGACAAGTTCCTACATAAACTGGTATGTTTCCTTTTTGAAAATAGTTGAGAATTCTCTCTCTACCTTGTCTTAATTGGACTGGACAATATTCAATAGCACTGCATGGTTTCACATCTAAGTTACAATGAGTGACAAGGTAGAATATGCTATTTTAATTTAATCATCTGCATGCACATTTAAGATCATCTCTGTTTTACATATTAGTGACAACCTCATGCCCACTTACCCTCATCCCTTGCTTCTGACCATGGACAGTTCATGCAACTGAAGACCTCCAAATGCAGTCAAAATTTCAAACTAATAGAAAATTTATCAGTGTTTGAAGTCATATTTTATTTCCCATTAATAATTCAACAATAATACATTGGATTCCAATGAATGCGTTAGATGAATGGTCCCTGCCCTCAACATAAGACAGAAATTATAAGGTTCTAAACAGGACTCAAGTGTGAGAAAGAAAATAAAGGAGCCTGCTCTGTCTTTCCAGTTTTCTTTGTCCCCCCCTCTTTGACTCCTCCTTAAATTATGGGCACTTCTGTTAAATCTGAAGGTTCCTCTTCCCTTCCAGCAGGCAAGGACATGTAGAGAAAGGGGTGCAATAAATCTGAAGGTTGAGATTAATAATAATAATAATCATAATAATAATCAATAAAGCTGAGGTCAGGAGTAGGAGAGAGCTTTTTATTTTTAGCATGTCTTCGAGAACAGTCCTCACTGGCCACTAGTGTAACGTCAAAAACAGAGAGTAGATCATCTAATCAATTTTCTATTTGAGCCAGAAAGGTGAGAGAAGGGAGTAGAACACCTGCATGTTTAATATTAAACAAATAGGACTATTCTTTACTTCCAAAAAAAATTCTTTCTCCCATTTTTCTTGGTCTCCCCTAACTACTACGGCTAGAGACATGGGTACAGAGAATTATTTAGTGTAAGAAAGCCACTGTGCCAGTGTGCTGGTGAAGGGCAGGTGACCTTGGCTGGTAAATGGTACATGGGCCGAGTATCAGGGAAACTACAAGTTTTGGAAACTGTAATACACTGAAGAGTCCAACATCATCTAAACAAAGCAGCTATACCTCAGCTTAAGTTCACTGTCCGCCCCCCACCCCCAGGAATGGAGGGCAGGGGATAATCAGATCTTTCACCATCCATAATCCAGATTCTCCTATAAAATTTCTGATGAGAACCCCAAGTTTTTAAATACTTAGGGGCCAAACTAAATGTATCTGCAAACCAGATGTGGCCTGTGGGCTACTGGTTGGCAACCCCTCATCTAAATGCTAGACTTAGAGCTCTTCAA
The DNA here is from genome assembly GCF_046562875.1 of Panthera onca. Lineage (NCBI taxonomy): Eukaryota > Metazoa > Chordata > Mammalia > Carnivora > Felidae > Panthera > Panthera onca. The sequence goes on from NC_138344.1 coordinate 54,385,817, forward strand.
AAGCTACCTCCAGCCAGCATAACCTATCTTATCCTCCACTGTATCCCAGGGCAAACAAACCGGGGTGTCCAGACACACCATGTTTATTCACCCATACTCATACATTCACTCATCTGCAGTGCCTGCTCCCCAGCTTTCATATTCGACTCATTCTTTAGGGCCCTGCTCAAATTCCATCTTCTTCATAAAGCTTTTTTCCAGTTGCCCTAGCCCCATCCTCTCCAGAAAAGGTTGAAATCTCTCATAATTTCTAGAATGACACTTGGTGATGGTTTGATTGAAAACTAGTTCTTTTCTTCAAGCCAGACACCAAGACAAGAGTAGATCCCTGGCTTAGAACAACTGTGTCTTCCAAAGCAGAGGGCACAATGGAAGTTTTTAGTCCCCTACTGCAAGAAGGAATCTCATGATGAAAAGTTTAAATAGAATAGCAAAGCAACGGAAAGTACCACTTTTTTTTTTTTTATAGTAATCCAGGTATCTTTAAGTAATTATGTACCAACCACAGATCTTCTGTGGAAAATGGAATAGTATTAAAAAACAAAGAATTCTAATTTTAAATCATTTCAGATTTTGGATTATTGGGTGTTTAAAAACTCAAAATTCATTCAGCATATTTGACTTAAGCTTTCTCTAGCGTTTACCTTTCTTTCAAGATGAAAATGCACCTGCAGTTTATTTTAGAATAGAATGGATTTCCGAGTCCTTTAAATAGGACTGTTGTCCTTTGAGAAATATTAAAACTAGCTTTGCCTCAGGCTCTCCAAAACTGAGATTCAAGATGATGATGTCTAGTGTTTAAGATGCACATTAATGAGCAAAACAGTCATCGAATAATACAAAAGTGTGATAATTTTCTGGATAATTTATGCCATAAGACTGCTGCTGTCTCAATTATCTGGTTATAGCAGGAAATTACTTTTTGGATTAAATCTTCATGTAATTCAGGAAGACCTTCTTGTGAGAAAGCCATTCACTTACCATCACCACATGGCTAAACATTTCTGCCCACTTTTGATGAACACATAAGGACTCACCAACACCCCTACTCAATCCCAGAACCCACTTTTACCCACATACCTGTATACCTGTCCTACACTGTTCCACACATACAAATGAGACCTGCTAGACACACCCCAAAGGGTTGCGAGGCATGGATGGGGTTTCCCAGAGCAGTAAGCGTGCCCTGTGGATCAGAGAGGCATTTGAGAAGAGGTAGCATAAAGTGGGAAGAAAGTAAATTCTACAAACAAATTGAATTATCTGAATTATCATCCAGATAACTAACTATTTTAGTGTGAATAGAGGTAAGGTGTAGAGTGTCTTTTATCTAAGTTTCTCTATTTTAAGTGACAGAGACAGCTGAGGGCTGAAAGAATTGAAAGTGATTGTTTATGTGATATCACATAGCTTTTAAATTTTTTTTTTCAACGTTTTTAATTTATTTTTGGGACAGAGAGAGACAGAGCATGAACGGGGGAGGGGCAGAGAGAGAGGGAGACACAGAATCGGAAACAGGCTCCAGGCTCCGAGCCATCAGCCCAGAGCCTGACGCGGGGCTCGAACTCACGGACCGCGAGATCGTGACCTGGCTGAAGTCGGACGCTTAACCGACTGCGCCACCCAGGCGCCCCTACATAGCTTTTAAAAAGTAAATGAGCCTAAATCCATCTTGGCCAAAAAAAAAAAAAAAAAAAAAAAAAAGGTAATTCTTCTCGTCTTGATAATTAGTGAGTGTAGTAACCTCACATTCAAGTATCCAGGAAAATTTGTGAGTCTTTCATTATGTGTTATTTTAATAGCGTTCTGAAGCTCGAACTGAGAGAGAGTTTCTGGCATCACTCTCATCATCAACATCATCAACAGAAGACTACAACTGTGAAGAAGAAGAGTGTCAAGAGAAACCAGAAATGGACTGTATTTAAGAATATATCATACAATTCAATTGTATCCCTTTAATTGTAGCAGCATGTTTAACTCAAGTCTAATCCATGAGGTCAGTATAAATGTCTTTTACCAATTCATCTTTAAAAATCTTGAAATCAATAAATGTCAGTAAATCATCCTTAAAAGATCTGCCCAAGCATAATTTTGGCTCTTATTGGTAGAAAACATAGTTTAAGATGGAAAAATAATCATTATGAAGCATAGAGAGCTTTCAACCGTTTCTTTGGAAATACATCTTGATAATAGCAACCGTTCATCATAATACAAAACAGAAAGAGGATTAATTTACTGTGGCATAAGAAGTTCTGCCAGTTCCTAAATGCCCTAAATAGTTTCTCTGAGATTTTTTACATTGTTTAGGCCTCAAGGAAAACCAAAGCCCCACCCCCAGGTTTGGTAGCAAACAAACTCTGTTTCTCGAATGTTAAGTTTCGGTCGCTCCTCTGGTAATAAGCTTCGTGCACATTTGCTAGGAAGCTGGACAGCTTGTCAGCGGGTACAATTGATACTGTACAGCCTCCCCATCCTGCTCCAGTGAGTCGTGACCCTTGAGCCCCAAACTTCCTAAAACAATGAGAAAAAAAAAAATTTAGAACCTGTAAAAGAAAGTAAAAGTTGTTTGCCTGGTGCTTCTAGAACACACAGCCTGAGAAGAGAATATGTGTGGGATTTTTTTGGGGAGCAAGGGGTAGTTAAGTGTTGCCAAACATTTTAGGACATGAAGGAATGTACACTGTTTCAGAAGGTCATTTGAAATTTAATTCTATCTAAAACTAGCCCATGGTTTTTTCTCTAGGTAGTAAAAGTTAGCATTACTCCTGTTTGGTGAAAGCTGGCAATAATCCACTATAAAGTCTTGATTCTATAAAGTCACCAATTGAAGAGTTGTATGTGGCAAGCTTACAGGTGATGAAGAGGAGGGAGTAAAAGGAAAAGAGACAGCAGACATGATCAACAGTATGAATCAGAAGGTGGTTCCAAATGAAGTCAAATCAAAATGTAAATTGCAAGTCTTATGCAAGTGAGGGCTTTCTCTAGTAGTCATTTAAGGTGTGTTCGTAAGACTTGGCTGTTCCCCATAAAAGTATCAGTCCCCTAGAACAGACAGCCTGGGTTTGCATTGAAAAATTTATCAAGAAGGAACATGTTATTAAACTCTAGACCAGTCTGTCTATTGAAACCCTAATGGGAAGCTATACAGACGTTTCCACAAAAATGGAAGGTGGCCTCTACAAGTCCAAACGCATCTTCCTTGAACCTTTGGGAACTACTCTGACAGCTGAACTCAGAATTTACCATCAGCCAAAATGTGTGACCCGGATGGAAACCACTATTTAAACCACCACACAAAAAGAGGTCATTTTAGTTGCCATCACCCAGGCCAGCTTCCAACCAAAGATTTATACCCAAGTGAAAGGCCCTACACAAAGCACAAGAGTCCCTCATTTTTAAAAGATGTAATTTATCCTGATAATAAAGGTTAACATGTACTTCCAATTCTTCCTAATAAAATTTGCTCCAAATTCATAGCAGATTAAAAATTCCATAATTAATTTAGCACAATTTTGTCTCTCTTTTTCCATCTAAATGAGCTACTTTACTTCCTGGAAAATATCAATAGAATATTAACCCTCCTCTAGGACATCGGATTTATTGCACACCAGTAATTCATTTTCCCCTCAGTGATTTTCTCAGTTGGTTCCTTTTTATTATCTGTTGTATTCATTAAAATATGTTTTTCAAATGAAAATAGATGTTTAAGGAAGAAAACAAAATGCTTGCAAATAAAGATTACTCATCTCCTGCTGTCCCCCAGACATTCAGCTTACAGCCCAGCAGCTGCACAGAGCCCAGACTCCTATCATCCAGGCTGAAAGTTTCTCTGACTGGGAGATTCTAGGATAATTCTGAGTTCCCAGACTGGCAAAGGGCCATTTTTCAATCACAAAGAAAAAAAAAAGTTGTGATACGCAGTGACATCAAACTATTGCTACCCATGGAAGATGCTGAAAAAACCGAGGTGTCACCGAAGCATTTCTGGAAGACCCTAAAATCGGGACACAGAAGCCAACCGTGGCCTGGTCTAGAGAACAACAGGGTGCCTCTTACATGATTCTCTAAGATCCAGACTATGCCACTGTGCTGGACTTAAATCAACCAGGTCTTTTATGGTCTTCAATGGACTTCAGACATGTTTTCTTACATCTTTTCATCTGAAAAGTTTTTGAAAGCTGTTGTTTCAAAACTGAATCTAAAGCAAACTGAGTATTGTTTCTAACTGGTTACAAAACCAATAGGAATTGTGCCAAAGGGTGTATTTTCCTCAGTATCCTGCAACTTTCCAGAAAGCAGAAACTAGAAGTATTTCTACGCAAATACATTCACTTTTGAGTCCCCAGAGCTGCTCTGTCACCACCCTGCCTGCTGCAGATGAAAATGGACTGGGTTGCATCAGCCACATGATATGAAGTCATCAGGGCTCAAATTTCCCAAACAGAAAATGATAAATGCTATTATTATAAATAGCCTTCTGCCCTTGAGTCAATGGCACTTGTGATCACAAATCAGGGGGCCGCCCGAGTACCTGGTCCGCAGCCTGCCCAGCTATATATACTCACAGAGGCAGAGGTCCTGTCTGCGGTGTTCTAAACTGGTGCTTAATATGCCCTTTGGCATATGCCATAGAAATTCAGGGAAAAATCCAAAAGTTAGGAGACCAATATAAGCTTTATATTAGGAAAGAAAAAGAAGGCAAGCCTTGTTCTTCCCAAGAGAACGCTAAGACATTAAAAATATAGATTCTGAGTTATTGCACATCAGAGAGCAATACAATAGTTATGAACACCAAAACCCTAGAATCCCCCAAATACCACTCCTTTGTGGTGACCAGATTGGGGAATAATGTGGAAGGGTTGGTCAAAACAACCAAAGCAGCCTTTGCCTTTATTAGTATGATCTACGAAACAAAGGCAAGAGGAGTTAGGCAGATTATAGAATGCTCCGTTTGATCCTTTTATCGCTGAAAAGTAATCATATAACTAACTTTCCAGGCATCCAATACAGCCTGGCTAAAATTTCCTACTTTAAATGAGCTGATTGGACCATAAAGCACCTACTAAGATACAAGGCACAGAAAAAAGCAGGGCGTGGTGGGGGTGGGTGTGGGGGGAGGGTGGAGGGAGATCCAGTAAACACAGCCTTGCTACAAAGCAGGAAAGAAGGAAGGGATTGTACCTCGTATTTCAATTCAACTTTATTTATTTCAAAATATTTGTATATTATAACAAATGGGTATTAAATTAATTCAGAATATTTTTAATTAAGGGAGAGGTTATATCTCTCCAGGCCCAGCCCAGCACAATTCTAGACATTTGGTAGGTTGTAATAAATAGCTGTTGGGATTACTACACTTGCTTTAAAATATCAAAATATATACCCAGTCTGTTTATTTTTTTATTAAATCAGTGTTAGAAAACTTCAATTATGTGAAACAGAGTACAATAATGAAGAGATAATGTCCACCCAATTATAAAATATCATTTTGAATGAACAAAATGCATTTTTTAAGAGATGGCTAAATTTTATTTGTTTTTATTTTTAGAGTTTATTTATTTATTTTTGAGAGAGAGAGAGCACAAGCAGGGAAGGGGCAGAGACAGAGGGAGACACAGAATCCGAAGCAGGCTTCAGGCTCCAAGCTGTCAGCACAGAACCCAACATGGGGCTTGAACTCACTAACCATGAGATCATGACCTGAGCCAAAGTTGGACGCTTAACTGACTGAGCTACCCAGGTGCCCCTCGAAATGGCTAAATTTTAAAAAAGAATTTCTTGAAGTATGTAAAACAACTTTTAATTATATGTGAGACAGCTCACATATATATATTATATATAAATATAACCTGTCAGTAATATATCTTATATCTGGAAAGCCTTCTAGCTTCTGCTCTAAAGCCTAGAATCTTCCGGCTAGAATCTCAGGAAAACAGAACTTCCAGAAGAATTTCTATGACTTTTGCAGCCAAGTTAGAAACACTCAGATTCCTTTAGATTCAAGAAACCACAGACTTCAAATACTGTTCAAATGAGAAAGTATAAGAAAATGTAACTACAAGTCTGTTTGAGAAACGTAAGCTACTAAAGGCCCTGAAAGATGAGCTGGTTTCTGCAAAGGGTATATATATATTATATATATATATATATATATATAATATATATATACAGGGTTAGGGGGGTGGAGAGGACAGTAAGCGGAAGACAGGGGCCCAAAGAGAAGTGAGCCCCTAAGCACAGTGGAAAGGGTCTTGTCCCTTTATTTGGTAGAGTGTAAAGATTAGCCTCAAGATCATGGGGAAGGAAACATACAAATAGGAGTTTACACTTCATTCTCCCCTGACCTGCTCAGGAGAATGGGTGCAAAAGGCTGAGCAGCATAGCCATGGAGTAAAGTTTGAAAAGATTTCTGAGGAAGACAGCAAATTAACTTTTGTAATCTTTGTTAGCCTATTAACATTTGTCATTCATTTCCCTTAATAGCTTTGGCAATGATGCAGCAATGAGGTCTCTAATTTCAGCAAGTGTCAAAACAGAAATAAAAGACATTATTTTTTCTTAAGTTTAACTAGGAAAATTGATAACAAATGAGCTATCTCATATATAACTGACTTGGTTTGAAAATTACTTTGTGTTTCTCAACGAATCCTACTTTAAAATTTAGCCGTTTCTTAAAATTTACATTTTGTTCATTTAGAAGAATTATTTTATAATTGGGCAAGTTTCATCTTATTCTCTCACTATTATACTTTGTTTCACATAATTGAGGTTTTCTAACATTAGTTTAATAAAAATAATAAACAGCTTAACAGCATGAATGTAGTTTCCTTCTCCCTCCCTGGCCCTTTCTTTGAATGCTAAACTGATTTTCTCTTAAAGAGCAGTGAAAAGCTCAACTGACAAAAGAGCAAGTGTCAGTGATCTCTTCTATCCTTTCTTTTCCCCCTCTTTTCTCTGCTTGGGTCATATAGCAGCTTCTTACACATTTTCCTATAGGCTAGCTACCTAGAGATGCCTTTTGAATATAGTCTAGCTCAGATCACAATAAGATTTCAGTTTGTATGACAGGTGTTGGAGGGGATGAAGAGAAAGGGGAACCCTCTTGCACTGTTGGTGGGAATGCAAAGTGGTGTAGCCACTCTGGAAAACAGTATGGAGGTTCCTCAAAAGTTAAAAATAGAACTACCCTATGATCCAGCAATCTACTAGGTATTTACCTACAGAATGCAAAAACACTAATTCAAAGTTATACATGCATTATCTATAATAGCCAAGTTCTGGAAGCAGTCCAAGTGTCCATCCATTGATGAATGTATAAAGAAGACGTGGTATGTATGTACACACACACACACACACACACTGGAATATTACCCATAAAAAAGAATGAAATCCTTCCATTTGCAATGACATGGATAGAGCTAGAGAGTATAAGGCTAAGCGAAATAAGTCAGAGAAAGACAAATACTGTATAGTCTCACTCATATGTGGAATTTAAGAAACTACAAATGAGCAAAGGGGAATAAAAAGAGAGAGAGACAGAGAGGCAAACGAAGAAACAGACTGTTAACAAGAGAGAGCAAACTGATGGTTACCAGAGGGGAGGGGAGTGGGGGAAAGAGTTAAAATAGGTGATGGGGATTAAGGAGGGCACTTGCTGTAATGAGCACTGGCTGTTGTATATAAGTGATGAATCCCTAAATTCTACTCCTGAAACTAATATTACACCATATGTTGACTAACTGGACATTAAATAAAAAGTTTTAAAAATGAAACTAAAAAAAAAAATTTTAGCTTGTATGTAGTGCCCTAAGTATCTAGGCATTAAAATCCTTCATTCACTCAATCAATTAGTTGTGTTTTCATGCAAATAGTTTCCAAGCAGGCCTTCAGGAAAACTAAAGGAATTTTAAAGTGTCACAAGTAGACCTGGAAGTAAAGACTTGTCTTTGGCCTTGTTGCTCCTTGAACCCATTTAAGCTTCCCTCCTCCCTCGTCTGGTCTCTGGAAGGCAACCAACCATCTAAGGCTGCCCAGTCTTAATCATGCCTTCCCCACTGGTGTTAACACTTTTAAAGGGGACAGGGAAGTGTGGAGATGATCGTGACTTAAAAGAATACTCTACCAGAGGTTGACTTTATGGTACCAGTGGCCCAGGCCTTGCCAGGGCCCTTCCCAGCACATCCAGCACCTCCCCTGCCTAGCCCAGTGCTACAGTCACGAAGCTTCAGGAGGAACTAGGGCTTAAGGGCATCTCGTTTTGCATTTGAACCTTTCTACTCATTTACCCTCCATGAATCTCTATTATCCGTCTTTCTCTCTCACTTTTAACCATCCCATCTCACCACTATCTTTTTCATTCTTCTGCATTCCTTCCTCTTTCCCCTTATACACACACACACACACACACACACACACACACACACACACACACACATGTGTCAAGAGCTTTTGAAAGCGGAGTTTAGACTTCAGTGCCACATAGGACACAAATACCCTGGGGCAAAGCATTTGCTGGCTGTAGGGAGGAATGGCATCAATGACTGCATCTACTTAGTTCCCCCAGTCTGTCCTCCTAGGAGGTTGCTCTGCCACGTAGGACCTTTTAGTAACTGGCAACCAGTTGGAACATTTGGAGACTATCTGCTGGTCACAGTGACAACAAAGAAAACATTAATTAAATCAGAAGTTTAGGGACCAGACAACTATTCTGGCCAATATTTACAACACAACAAAAGGTAATCTTTCAATATGGGAAACTTGACCCCTATATGATTCTGGAATAAGTAGAAACTAATTTTGATGGTTTGCAATTGACTTTCCAAATAAAAAAGCCCATAAAAAAGAGAATGAGCTCCTTATACTAGACACAACTGAATTTTCCTCAGAAAAGCAATATAGCAGGGGCGCCTGGATGGCTTAGTCAGTTAGGTGTCCAACTCTTAGTTTTGGCTCAGATCATGATCTCAAGGTTCATGGGATTGAGCCCTGCATCAGGCTCTGTGCTGACAGAGCAGAGCCTTCTTAGGACTCTCTCTCTCTCTCTCTCTCTCTCTCTCTCTGTGGCCCGCCCCCATGCACACACACGTATACTCTCTCTCTCTCTCTCTCTCTTGCAAAATAAACATTAAAAAAAAAAATGCAGCTGATGGAAATGAGCTAGACAGAAATACTTTGAGAAACTAAGTGTTTAGGGATGCCTGGGTGATGCAGTTAAGTGTCTGTCGGACTCTCGATCTTGGCTCAGGTCATGATCTTACCTGTTCGTGAGATCGAGCCCTGCCTCGGGCTCTGTGCGGACCATGGGAGCTTGGGATTCTCTCTCTCCCTCTCTCTCTGTCTCTCATGCTCTCTCTCTCTCAAAATGAATAAATTAAAAAAAAATAAGTGTTAATTTAAGTGTTAAATTTGAGTGTCAAGGCATTAAGAAAGGACTTTCCAAAAACAAATAAAAATAATAATAAAAGGTGCTCTTCTAAACTCTTTTAAGACCTAGCCATTAGATCCCTCACTGGAGTCACATTAAAAAAAAAAAAAAGAGAGAGAGAGAGAGACCTATAGATGGTTAGAACAGAAAAAGACACAGGAGGTCATAAAACAAGACAACAGTGCAAAATCACAGAGCTCAGAAGGAAAAGTGGCAGAGCTGGAACTCAACCTTCTTAACTTCAACTCAGTTGTCCTCCTACTCCACACACTGCCTCCCCCGCTCAACATGGCTTTGTCCAGTGTTCACATGCTGCACACTAGGACAACACAAACCTCCATTATTAAAGTTTGAAAGCCAGAAAGGAAAATGACCCACATTCCAACATAATCATATCTCAGTAAACTCAGGGGAGAGAGAGAGGCATGGCAAAAGCACTGGATGAGGAACCAGACCTTTCACACCAACTCAATACATTTACTTGTTCAAATCATTTCACCTCCTAGTGACTGCTCAGGTCTTGAAGGACCCCTTCCGCTTTCTTTCTTACCTTATGGCACTATGAGAGAATTCTGCCCCCCAAAATGTGAAATATGGCTTCCCAAAATGTGGCTTTGACAGAAACAAGCAAACTTTTTCAGGCCAAACACCCAGGAGTCATCTTGATTCCTGTCTTTCACCCACACAATTATCCTGAATCTTCCTTCAAGGCACGCCTTGCATGGGATCACTTAGCACTTCCACTGCCACCTTTCCACACCCAAAGCCAAAGTCCTTCCAGTGGCCTAGGAGGGCCCTGTGCTGTGCCTCCCCACTCCCCCCCACCCCAACTTCATCACCTGCTACTCTCTCCTTTACTGCCCTCCAGCCTACGAGTTGTCCAGCTCTTCCTCACATGTGACAGCCACATCCCCACCTCTGGGCCTATGCACTTGCTATTCTATTTCTTCATGTCCTCAGGTCTCCGCTCAAACATCATCATCTCAGAGAAGCCTTCCTCAACCCTTCCTATAAAGGTCACCCATCCAAACTGGAGAGTGTTATGCTAAGTGAAATAAGCCATACAGAGAAAGACAGATACCATATGTTTTCACTCTTATGTGGATTCTGAGAAACTTAACAGAAACCCATGGGGGAGGGGAAGGAAAAAAAAAAAAAAGAGGTTAGAGTGGGAGAGAGCCAAAGCATAAGAGACTGTTAAAAACTGAGAACAAACTGAGGGTTGATGGGGGGTGGGAGGGAGGGGAGGGTGGGTGATGGGTATTGAGAAGGGCACCTTTTGGGATGAGCACTGGGTGTTGTATGGAAACCAATTTGACAATAAATTTCATATATTGGAAAAAAATAAAAAAATAAAATGCATGTAGAGCCCATAAAAAAAAAAAATAAAGGTCACCCATCCAACCATGATACTCTCTATCCCTTCTTTTTTTTTTTTTCATAGCACGATTTTTTTTATACCACTACCACTCAATTTATTTTTAACTGTCACTCCCCTCTTTCCCCATGAGAGGCTCCATGAGAGTGAGAGCTGGTTGACAGTCCCAGGAAGAGAAGGTTCAGTAGGGGATTCCAGGAGGTTGACCAATGCCCCTTCACCGCTTTTCAGGTGGGAGTCAAACTACCCCACTACCCTCCAGGCAAAGACACTTCTGCCTGATTTCTGCACAAATCATTCCACTTCTTTTAATTTCCAGAACTGAATAATATTCATCCCTTCCATTTACTGGGCCCTTGATATTTTCAGAAAAGAGCACTTATAGTGGAACAAGTTCTGGAAGGCATTTTGGCAATTAGTGAGCAAACTCTGACGTCAGCAGAGTGATTCTCATCAATGTTATGTTCAAGTCTCTCTACAAGTTGGGTTACACATGCCATCTGTGATCAGTGGAGCTAGGTGATTTAAACTTTTCAGGCTGGAAGTGTGGTAATGAATGAGGCAAGCCATAGGCGCCAAGTGGTTAATTTTGTTTTCATTACTAATTGCAGGCAGTTCTGCATTATCTTCTCACAGTGGAAATAACATCTAGCCATTTGAGAGTTCTCCCAATTTCCCTTTCAGTCCTCCCAAGGTCAATGAAATCCCTTCTGGGTAAAGTGACCATTCTACTCTATTATCCCCATTCTCTAACAATTACAAGGAAGCTGTTCTCAGGCTTTGTGAAAGAGTTTTCCCCTTTACATTTCTGTCTCAACCAACCATTTATAAGCCAGGCTTTCATCAAGTCCTCATTTCTCCAAATTGCTTAACCTAAATCTGGAAAGCTTTCTGAGTAATTCCTTCAGCAACCTCCCCTGCCCCCAAATACACTATCAGGTCTGAGGGTCTTTTTCTGTTTTCTCCCTTCCTTTGAAAAAATCTACTACACCTAGGACACCAAACAGGAGATGCTGGAAGGGCCCCCATTGTAGTGGATATACCATTGATTAAAATATGATGAGAAAGTAACAGCAGGGCCATGGCTAAGAAAAGCTCCCTGAAATACCTAATCATCCGAAGATGGAAAGGCATTGTGAAGAACTGATTCCAAAGAACTGATTCATAAAGCTATTGGAGTCAGGTCTCCAATATTTCTCCTACAGATATTTAGGAGGGAACGAGTTCAGCTCTGTATCATAGACAACACCTCAGATAGGAAGTGGGGAAGGATCCCCTTTCATTTAGAAGGTTATGAAAATATTGCATTTTTTTTCATTCATTTCAACAGTTTCCGTGGCTGTGTCCCACAGCCCCCCCATGCTGCTGTCCCAGGCTCACCGACAGATGTCCACCAGCTGGTCCAGTTCAGGGCAGCTGCACTCGTACATGTCCCGGCAGCTCACATGGCTCTGGTTCATTAAGTCCCCCAGCAGCTGGACCGTGTTGTCAGGTGCTTCTTCACATATCTTCTTAAACTGGAGCACCCGAGCAGCCTCGCTGTACACATGCTTTGCCCGCTGGTAGAGTTTGAAGATGAGCACTTAGGAAGGAAGAGGACAGGGAAGAAGGTTAGAAGTGTTTACTGGACAGCCCAGTGCAAAGAAAAATAGTCATTGAGGACTTCCGTTTCTATCTTCATTATCAATACCATCAAGACCATGAAAGAAATCTTCACGGTCTAAATTTGTCTCTTTTCAAGTCAATTTTACTTTTTTCTTTATAGTGACTACAGTCTTCTATTTTCTTCCCTTCATTCTACACACCCAGCCATGTGCACACACATGCGTGCAAACTAACTCATCCCATAGGAACAGGGAGCTAACATGTACTGAGGACTCCCTATGTTTCAGCCACTTTAAAGGCATGGTCTTCATGTAGTTCTCCTCACAGCACTGGGGAGGGAGGGGGGTGTGGGTGGTAGTATGATCCCTGGTTAACAGGTAAGAGAATGAGGCCGACTGAGGCAGACTGAGCCTAAGGTCACATATCCGGAAACTGGAGAAGCAGAATATTGATCAGGATGTCTGATCCCAGGGCCATATTCTTTCTACTGTGACCCACCAGAAAGGACCACTGAAAATGCTTATGCTGGCAATTCTATTTATGAAAATGTATCCTAGAGATAAGTACAAGTATTTATATATGTATATATGTGTACATGTGTATGTGTACCCCCCCACACACATGTATAGCAACAGAAAATGTAGAAACAACTTAAATGTCCAATAATAGGAAACATTTAAAAAACTATGTTATATCCATTAAAAAATATTCTTGCCATTAAAACTTAGAATCTAGGAGTGCCTGGGTGGCTCAGTCACTTAAGTGTCCAACTCTCAATTCCAGCTCAAGTCATGATCTCACAGTTCGTGGGATCAAGTCCCACACCAGGCTCTGCACTTACAGCATGGGGCCTGCTTGGGATTCTCTCTCTCTCTCCCTCTGCCTCTCCCACACACCCTCTCTCTCTCTCAAAATGAAATCTTAAAAAAAAAAAAAAAAACAAACCTCAGATCCTAAGACAATTTACTATCTGAGAAATTATTCACTATCAAGTGAAAAAACAAGATACAAAACTATATGTACAATTGATACTAATTTTGCATTCACACATACATGTATTTATATAAATTTTAATTTTTAAAAACTTTAAGAAAGCACCAAAACATTAACAGTTATTATCCCTGTGGTAGATCATGGGTGATTTTATTTTCTCCTTAACACATTTCTATACTTTCTAGATTATCCACAATGATTCTTAACTTCAGTTACAGGAACATGTCCTACTGCAGTGGTTTTATCTATAATGTTTACACACGTTCCCTTGAATAATGACTGAGACCTCCTTAACATTCTCACCCTTGCAGAGTGGCTGAGCTTGTGCCATGGACCTGAAGAACTTGTGATATGGAAGCTACCTAGCCAACTGGAAAGATCCAGGGCTGCACATCAAAAGGTCTGTCCTTTCTTTTCAGCTCTGCGACAATTAACTGTACCCAGTTGCTACCCCTATAGGGTTCTATTTCCCCATCTCTAAAATGACGTTGAGAATTACTTCTCAGGATCCTTCCAGGTCTAATATTTTATGATTCTATGAAGACCTTCTTCCAAGCATCCCCCCCCCATATTGTTATATGTTGTAAAGAGTGTGCTGTGACTGTTCCCTTTTGTCTGCACCACCAGTTCTACTCTCTCCTCTTCTCTACCCCACTTCTCTGCCTCAGGAGGCTGACCTGTATGATTACACCAATGGGTTCCCTTGCCATCTAGACTGGAGAAAGGGAGATCAAGAAATGGGAGGGAAGAGAGTAGGACTGAGGATTTATTCCCCAGCTCCCTCCTTGCAGGGGACTCTGCTACTCCACTGAAAGACACTGAACATCCTCTCAAGGGAGCCTTTTCTACATGACTTGATCCTCCAGCATTGACCTCCAGGTTCCTCCCCCTAGACTATTACTACTTTTTAGGAGGTGCTTTCACATTTCATTTATGAACCAACATATTTTAGTAAAGTTTCAGATTACATTTCCTCCCTCTCCACAGCACCGTCCTCCTAATTCTTAGAGATGGATAAAAAGGCAGCCAAGGCTGGAGGAAGTAAACAGCCCTTCTTAGGATTGTGTAAAGTTTAATAATTACAAGGGTGGGGCTACCTTTCTATAAATAAGCAAAAAATGAAAAGTTTTCTTTCAAACATTCTCAATTGAGTCATATGAAGTATGACTCAACTTACAGTTAACAGCTTGCATTTTCCCGTTCTCTTTCAAAGAGGACTTAAATTCATTCATCAGATCTAGTCAGTTCTTTTGCAACATGTCTGGTAATCATGCCTCCTTTCTATTCCTGCTGTCATTACCCAAATGTACATTTTTACTCCTTTTCCCACTTGAACTATTCTGCAGTGGTTTCCAAATTGATTTCCCTGTCTTGATGTCTCCTTCCTGCAACCTATCTTGAGGCCAACACAGCCAGACGGAGCTCCTAACACACAGCCTTACTCATGTTACTGCCCCAAACCTTTACTGCCTGGCCAGTGCTTCCTATAATCCAGATTCCTGCCCTCAGCATGCTGGGTCCCAATAGGAGGTCCTCCGTCCAGCCAAACTCTCTTACTTACAGTTACCCAAAGACTCCTGGCTCCTGAGGATACTCATTTACCACACAGAAATAGTTTCCTTCCCTTTCTCTCTCTGCCAAAATTTAACCTGTTTCTGAAGGTTCAGTTTAAATTTTTTATGCTCAGGAAGCCATGCTGGCCCCAGCTGGAAAGAATCTCTTGACTCTATACCACTCTTGCAGTCCATGGCACTCGCTTGTGCTTGCCAAACCTTTTTCGCGGTAACTGTTTCTCCTATGTCCACAAAGTTCATGCACTGCTGAAGACAGAAAGCAGGTCTTCTAGTCCCATGCATTCCACCAGTGCAACATTTCATCCCAGAGCACTTTCAATAATGCGTTATAGGACAGGAGCTCAGTGGGTGTTCACTGTTACAATTAGGACTTTATTTTTAACACTAATTCTAAGTCAAGATATCTCCACATAGGCATTGTTGCTTAATAATCATAATCATAATAAATGAGGTGCCAATACTCACAGCTTACTAAAGTGTTGAGGCTGAAGAAAGGGGACAGCAAGATACCCTTTGCTACTGAATCTACAACTGACGCCAAGTGGATGAAAAATAAGGAAAAAGAGAACTTACAAGTTAAATGTAGGTGGGAATAAAAACACAACATGTTTTGTTCCACCAGTAGTCCACACTGCAATGTGAAGTTATTATATCCATCAATAAGTTCAACTTATTTCATGGTCTAGATATCAAAATATCCCAAGATAAGAAAACCTTACCAATATCCAGTACTGGAACATACTGTCAGCAAAAACACACTGTCTGAAGAAACAGCACAGGTAGATTTAATAGTAACAGCTGCTCACTCTCAACAATAGCCAAATTATGGAAAGAGCCTAAATGTCCATCAACTGATGAATGGATAAAGAAATTGTGGTTTATATACACAATGGAGTACTACGTGGCAATGAGAAAGAATGAAATATGGCCTTTTGTAGCAACGTGGATGGAACTGGAGAGTGTGATGCTAAGTGAAATAAGCCATACAGAGAAAGACAGATACCATATGGTTTCACTCTTATGTGGATCCTGAGAAACTTAACAGAAACCCATGGGGGAGGGGAAGGAAAAAAAAAAAAAAAAGAGGTTAGAGTGGGAGAGAGCCAAAGCATAAGAGACTGTTAAAAACTGAGAACAAACTGAGGGATGATGGGGGGTGGGAGGGAGGGGAGGGTGGGTGATGGGTATTGAGGAGGGCACCTTTTGGGATGAGCACTGGGTGTTGTATGGAAACCAATTTGACAATAAATTTCATATATTAAGAAAAAAAATAATAACAGCTGCTCAAAATCTCTGAACAGAGAAGGAAGAAGACAGGCCATTGATTGGCAAACATGTACCTGAGACAGTGCCAATATTTTATATATGTTAATATAATCCAGGTTGTTGAATTTACATTTTGAATATTTATTTATTTATTTATTTATTTATTTATTTATTTATTTTTGGGAGAGAGAGAGAGAGACAGAGAATGAACAGGGGAAGGGCAGAGAGAGGGGAGACACAGAATCTGAAGCAGGCTCCAGGATCTGAGCTGTCAGCACAGAGCCTGATGTGGGGCTTGAACTGACGAACTGTGAGATCATGACCTGAGCCGAAGTTGGACGCTTAACAGACTGAGCCACCCAGACGCCCCTGAATTTACATTTTGATAGGAAGGAAATGACTTTAGCAACTGCAGTTCAAGATTGTTCTTTTTTAAAACTAAGGTTGAAACAAAATGTTTAAAATACTAGCTTTAGGATTCTGTATGTTTCAGTTTTAGCCTCTGAGCTACTTCACCTCCTATAATCATAGACCAAGTTTAAAATCAGAGTATGGGGGCAGGGCTGGTTAAGGGGAGAATATTGATTTATTTTTACTATAATGTCCCACTTATGAAGAAATCATCTAGTTTCCAGGTGCACTGCTATATATCGCTGAATGTGACAAAAGGCACAGTAAAGCAGCATCCACTGTGATCATAAAATAGTGCTACTTAGCTGAAAAATCACTATCCTGTCTGTGATCCAATGTGCAAAGATCTTTTAAACTTTGAATTATAAAAATTTTCAAATATGCAGGACAGTGGAGAAAATACTATAGTAAACTCACAAGCCCGTCACTGAGACTGAACAATTATTAACATTTTGCCATATATGCTTCAGTTGATTCTTGCTGAAGTGTTTTAAAATAAATTATAGATGTGATTTTTCATCTCTGTATTTGAGTATGTGCCTCTGTAAAATAAGGACATCTCCTTACATAATCTCCATATCATTATCACACCTAACAAAATTACCAATGACTACTTAATATTGTCACATATTCAGTACATATTAAATTTTCCCAATTGTTGTTTAATTTTCAGTTGATTTACACCAGGATCTGAACAAAGCCCACACATTATATTTCATTGTTATATCTAATAAGTTTCTTTTAATCAAGAATTTATAGTGATTTTTGATACTATAGCTTCTCAATGTCACGTATATAAAATGCAGGCATATTTTAGGGTCAGATCCTGTGATAAAAATATAGTCCATTAGGGACAGTATGCTTTAGCTTTTCTTAGGATTACGTAGTCCTTTAGGATTAAATATTTTCCATTAGGTTTAAATATTGTAAAATAGAAACTGTCAAGTTGCTGAAGGCAAGGGAAACAAAAGCAAACATGAACTATTGGGACTTCATCAAGATAAAACCTCTGCACAGCCAAGGAAACAATCAACAAAACTAAAAGTCAGCCTACAGAATGAGACAATATATTTGCAAATGACATTTCTGATAAAGGGTTAGTACCCCAAATCTATAAAGAACTTATGAAACTCAACACCCAAAAAAAACAGACAACCCAGTTCAGAAATGGGCAGAAGACATGAATAGACACTTTTCCAAAGAAGACATTCAGATGGCTAACAGACACATGAAATGATGCTCAACATCACTCATCATCAGGGAAATACAAATCAAAACCATGATGAGATACCACCTTATACCTGTAAGAATGGCTAAAATTAACAACACAAGAACCAACAGGTATTGGCAAGGATGTGGAGAAAGGGAAACATTCTTGCTCTGTTGGTGGGAATGCAAACTGGTACAGCCATTCTGGAGAACAGTATGGAAGTTCCTCAAAAAACTAAAAATAGAACTACCCTATGATCCAGCAATTACGCTAGTAGGTATTTACTGAAATGATACAAAAATACAAATTCAAACTCTTTATAGCAGCATTATCAGTAATAGCCAAACTATGGAGAGAGACCAAATGTTCATCACTGATGAATGGATAAAGAAAATGTGGGATAAAAGAAAATGTAGGAAACACACACACACACACACACACACACACACAGGAATATTACTCAGCCATCAAAAAGAAGGAAATCTTGCCATTTGCAACAACATGGATGGAGCTAGAATGTATTATGCTAAGCGAAATAAATCAAAGAAAGACAAATACCATATGATTTTACTCATATGTGGAATTTAAGAAACAAAACAGATGAACATATGGGAAGAGGGTGAAAGAGAAGAGAGGGAGGGCTAGATGGGTTATGGATATTAAGAAGGGCACTTGTTATGATGAGCACTAGGTGTTGTATGTAAGTGATGAAATACTGAATTCTCTTCCTGAAACCAATATTGCACTGTACGTTAACTAAAATTTAAATTAAACAAACAAATAACAAAATAGAAACTGCCTGAAGAGATGTTTTATATTAAACCTTAGGACTGGTGTTTTGATTTGTGACAAGGAACATTCAGAATGCACCAAGCAGATTACTAGAACCTCATAAATCTGGCACCTTCTCATGTCTATTCTCTATTGCAGAGTGTTTCATAGCAAGACTTCTGCTAGGAATGTCTAATGAGGATTCTTGCAGGGCGTTCTGAAGGTGCATGAGAGACTGCCATGGCTCACACCCTCTGAATGGTAGTAACTCAGACAACAAGGGAGAGGGCAGAAAGGGCATCTGTTTTCAATTGTGATATAAAAATCTTGCCAAAGGCTACAACAGATTTGGAGACCACCCTTTGGGGGAGAAAGCAGTTCTGTGTTGGCTGGACATCACAAACGTTCTCTGGATCCAGGGTTCTGGCTTATTATGTGCTGGTAATTCATCGGGTCTCTTGCTGTGCAGATACCAAAAAACCCAAGAAAATCTGAAACGTTATCCACAATAGCTTTCTTCCCTGTCCAGCTAGCTTTAAAACCGGATGTTCCATTTGTCTATAAGCTCTTATAATCCTTGAGAGCAATTATTATGTTAAAAGATGAAGCAAGTTGTTCTTACCATGCAGGCAAGATTATTTCCAAGGCAACATTAATTTAAGAATATAACACCAGATGCCATTTTCCTAAAATACTACTAGTGTCCTATCCTATCATGGGAAATTTCAGGCTTCAGGGCAGGATATACCACATAGACTTTGAAACACTGGCTTCATCCACTGTGAACCTTAGATAATTAATGAGTCTAATCCTAAGAACTAAATGAGCATGGCCATAAACATTTAAACTACAAAAGTTGCTGAATAAAATCACTTGTGTACTAATTCTATTTGCTAACTCTAAAATCCCCTTTCCCTCTGACTTCCTGACTATGCCTTCAGTACACCCACCATATGGGCTCCTGCCTGAGGCCCGCTGCAGGAACTGTTTTGTTGGCTGGAATGCTCTTCCCCCTGATCTTGACGTGGCCGGTCCTCACTTGTCAAGTCTCAGCTGTGACAGTTTCAAGGAGAGCTTCCCTCAACTCCAAACTAGAGTAACTCCCTCACACATGTATTTTCTCCATCCTATTTTATTCTGCCATCCCAAATATCTTGTGTATATGTTTGTTTATCAGTTTGCAGTTATCTCTCACCACTTGAAGTTCAGCTTCAGGAAAGCAAGGGCCTTGTCTAATTTCACTTCTGTATCTTCAACAACTAAAATAGGGTCTGGCATACCATAGGAGCTCGGTAAATGTTCACTGAAGAAATGGTCAGTTCCCTGTCTTTGTAGCAAAACTTGGTGAAATAAATAATTCCGGGACAAATGAAATAGAGAAGATCTACTATTCTGGCAATTTATGCTTACTAGAACCTTGACCAAAAAAAAGGGGGAAAAGTTTACTAAAAGAAGTCTTAAAGACAATTAGTAAGCTCCAGTGTCCAAAGTGTACCTAATACCATTATCACAGATGACAGAATTATTTTTACTGTGTTTTACTTCACAGATGTAGAAGAAAGGAGATTTCTAAAACAAACAAAATGTGCTTCAAATGAAAGGGAAGGAAGAGAAATAAATCATCATAATCAGTTAAAATAATTTTTTCTTTTAGTCAATTTTTGTAACACCAAAGTGTCTGCTCACTTTTACCTTAAAAGAATGGCTACACAGCTTATGATCAGACCCTATCTCTAACCAATGAATCTAAAATGGGAACAAATAATTGGTTATTTTGCTGTATCTTTAGTAAAAAATGATGCGAAAGAGCCGGTGACAGAAGTAACACACTGGGCACCATTTTCCTCATAAAAGCTCTAACAGCAGTAGGTCAACAGTAGATGGGGAACATGCCTAGAGCCCCACTGATTTATTTATTTACTTACTTATTTATTCATTTAT
The DNA here is from genome assembly GCF_046562875.1 of Panthera onca. NCBI lineage: Eukaryota > Metazoa > Chordata > Mammalia > Carnivora > Felidae > Panthera > Panthera onca. Next base: position 54,406,390 of record NC_138344.1, read on the forward strand.
TTACTTACTTACTTAGGAGCCTTTTTATTACTTTACCTTCTACTAAGAGTGATGACAAAAGCCCTGAGTAAGATGGCCATCCAGCATCAATAGTTCTTTTGAGCACCTGCTATGTGCCCTGCACCATGCTCCAAATGATAGGAAAGGCATATGAAATAGAAGCTCCAGATTTGAGGAACTTAACACCTCAATTAAAGAGATAAAACAGAGGCACCTGGTGGCTCAGTCGGTTAAGTGTCCGACTCTTGGTTTCAGCTCAGGTAATGATCTCACGGTTCATGAGTTCAAGCCCCACATCAGGCTCTGTGCTGACAGCATGGCACCTGCTTGGGATTCTCTCTCCCCCGTTCTCTCTGCCCCTCCCCCGCTTGTGTGTGCTCTCTCTCTCTCTTTCTCTCAAAATAAATAAACATTTAAAAAAACATAAAACAAAACTATGAGACCATTGAACGGTGATGATCTGCAGCAGAAATCCAAGTGCTGGAAATGTGGAAGTTGCACTAAGATGACAGGTTTGGTGGAGGAAGAACAGTAGTGGGAAGTAGCAAAGAGCCCGAGCCAAAGAGCTTCCTTGCTGCAGAGAAGGCCTGTGCTGGGAACAGGCAGAGTCCGTTTATACACCTGATGAGAGCAAACTGACCAGACCCTAGGGCTGCCTTTCAGAGGAGGCTGCCCACACATCTGAAGTTTTAACATCCTTTGCTACACATGCTGCACAAAGGTTGCAAACTAACAACACGTGGTCCCTGCCCAGCCCTGTGAAGCCTTCTTGACTAGCGTATTGTTTTTTCAACTGCGAATTTTTATATAAGGATCTGGATTTCTGCTTTCCCTTGAAAAACTGAAGTCTGGCAGCACCGAACCTATATTCTTGCACAACGATAGTTGACTGGAGCTGAGGAGGAGCTACCCCTTTCAGACAGAATACACATACTTTATTTCCACAGTTTCCTCCCTTACCAATTATCTGATGCTCAGCCTCACTAGTTTACATGCCTGCCTGGCCCCTGTAGGCATCTGCATGTGGGACTCTTTTTCCACAAAACTCTCAATTACAGGAATTCTTGTCTGGAGAGTGAAGAGTGGGTAAACCAAGAGGGTCACTATGCCATAATGAACCACTGTTACTGTTACTAATAAGTCCCACTTCCCTTAGGGGCACTGATAGTTCTACATTGAACTAAACTCTGTCTTCTGGTAAGTTCTGCTGTTTGGTCTTAGTTCTGCTCCCCAGATGCATGTAAACACAAGACAGCCCATGAGAAATCAGAAAAAAGCTCTCATGTTTTGTGTTTTTTCACACATTGATGAGGATCCAGTTTTCTCTTTTAATAAAGGGAATAATATAAGCTCTTCACTCTCAAGAGGTAATAGTTTAACAAAAGAGAAGTGTTGGCAAGGACATGGAGAAATTGGAACCCTTGCACCCTGCTGGTAGAAATGCAAAATGTTCAGCCACTACAGAAAAAAGTACAGAGGTTCCTCAAAAAAATAAAAATAGAACTACCATATGAATCAGTAATCCCACTTCTGGGTATACATCCAGAAAAATTGAAATCAGGATCTCAAAGAGACACAAGCACTCACTCTCATGTTCATTGCAGCCCTATTCACAATAGCTAAGGTGTGGAAGCAAATTAAATGTTCATCAGTAGATTAATGGGTAAAAAAAAAAATGTATATATACATATAAAAGAATATTATTCAGCCTTAAAAATGAAGGAAATTCTGTAACATACAACAACATAAATGGACTTTCAGGATATTATGCTAAATGAAAGAAGCCAAACACAGAAAGATAAGTACTACATGATTGTACTTATAGGAAGTAGTCCTTAAATTCATAAAATCAAAGTCTGGAATGGTAGTTCCCAAGGGCTGAAAGAAGGGGAAATGAGGAGTTACTAATCAACAGGCATAAATTTCAGTTAAATGGATAAATAACAAGTAAGATGTACAACACTGTACCTATAGTCCACAAAATGTACACTTAAAACTTGTTACGTGGATAGATCCTACATTAACTGTTCTTACCACAATGAAAAATAAATTTTAAAAATTTTAAACAAAAAAGAAATAACAGTCTACTAGAGAGAAATGCATAAATAAGGACAACAAAGGCAACAGATGCTAAGGCAGCTCCTGGGACCCAGTTGCTCAGAGACCTCTCTGAGACACATAAAGAAGGTGCCTCAGAATTGGCCCACCAGCAGATGGGAACCCTGGGGCATTTACCCACAGACATTTCCACTGTTGCCCCCAGAGGGGTTAACTTCTCCATAAAGATGTGCCTGGGCAATGAGTTACCTTCAGTGACTTTGGAGAATGTCCCAAACCAACAAAGAAGACACACTCAAACCAGCTGCTAGCCTGACGTGGGCTGCTGTCAAAGCTGAAATCAGGTGAGCCAAGGGGATGGGAGCACAGAGATTATGGCCTTCATAGAAGAGGTGAAACCAGCTGAATTTAAAAGATGAGCAGGTGCCCAGAAAACCAATTAAAAGGTGGAGTAAAGAACAAAGAAAAGGATTGGGAACTTAAGGCAGAAGGAACATCCTGAGCTGAGGTGCCTGGGTGGCTCAGTTTGTTAAGCATCCGACTTCAACTCAGATCATGATCTCACAGCTCGCAGGTTCGAGCCTGGTGTCAGGCTCTGTGCTGATAGCTCAGAACCTGGAGCTTGCTTCAGATTCTGTGTCTCCCTCTCTCTCTTCCCCTCTCCCTCTTCCCCTCTCCCTGCTCATGCTCTGACTTTCTCTCCTCAAAAAATAAACATTAAAAAAAAATGTTTAAAGGAACATCATGAGCAAAGACATGGAGATTAAAAAACATGAGGTGCTTTTAGAGAACCTGTAGTACTTAGATGTGACTTGCATGCAATGATGATGAAAAGCAGAAGCAACAGGAAACACAATGAGAGAGAAAACTGAAGCAGTAGACAGAGGCCAGATCATAAAGGTTTTGTAAATTATCCTAAGTAAGGTATTTAAATTGTATCCTGTAGATAAGTGGTTCTTGGCCTTTTTAGAATTACAGAAACTTTTGAGAATCAAATAAAAGCTAGAGACCCTCTCCCCCATCAGAATATCCAAATATCCAAAATTCTCATATAGTACAACACACACACAGATACTGTAATGTTATCCTTAGATCCAGGTTAAAAATTCCAGCTAGAAATAAACCATTACAGGTTTTTAGCAATTATGTCAGTACGATTCTTATTGTAAACAACAGAAAACAACATGGTTTCTTAATCAAAAAAGGAATCTATTTTAAACATATGAGAGAGCTCACAAAATCTATTAGAATTACATATTCCTATTCTGTATTAGAACGCAAGAAAACCGGATGGGGAAGATGGCGGCATAGGAGGACACTGGGCTCACCGCGTGTCCTGCTGATCACTTAGATTCCCCCTACACCTGCCTAAATAACCCAGAAAACCGCCAGAAGACTAGCAGAATGGAGTCTCCGGAGCCAAGCGCAGAGGAGAGGCCCACGGAAGAGGGTAGGAAGGGCGGCGAGGTGGTGTGCCGCTACATGGACTGGCGAGAGGGATCATGGGCGGAGGGGTGGCCCGCCGGCCAAGCAGAGCCCCCGAGTCTGGCTTGCAAAAGCGGAGGGGCCGGACAGAGTGTGTTCCGACAGCAAGCAGGACTTGACATCTGGAAGGTTATAAGCTAACAGCTCTGCTCAGAGAACGGGAGGGCTGGAGGATGACGGGAGGGAGAGTTGTTGAGCCCCGGACAACAGAGCTCAGCTTGGTGGGGAACAAAGGTGCTCGGCAGCGGCATCGCCCTCACCCATCCCCCAACCAAAATCCCAAAGGGAACCAGTTCATGCCAGGGAACTTGCTTGCACTGCGCAAACACCCAACGCTGTGATTTTGTGGATCCATCCCTCTGGCAGGTCTGACTCCCTCCCAGTGCTGCAGGGCCCCTCCCAAGGCGGATCTCCAAAGGAAAAACGAGCTGAGCCTGCCCCTCCCGCCCCTGTGCACCTTGCCAATCCACCACAGCTAATACGCCAGATCCCAGCACCACAAGTCTGGCAGTGTGCAAGTAGCACAGACGGGCCACGCCACCCCATAGTGAATCCCGCCCCTAGGAGAGGGGAAGAGAAGGCACACACCAGTCTGACTGTGGCCCCAGCGGTGGGCTGGGGGCAGACATCAGGTCTGAGTGTGGCCCCACCCACCAACACAAGTTATTCAAGACAGCACAGGGGAAGTGCCCTGCAATCCCGCACCACTCCAGGGACTATCCAAAATGATGAAACGGAAGAATTCCCCTAAAAAAAGTCCAGAAAACAACAACAGCTAACGAACTGATCAAAAACGATTTAAACAATATAACAGAAAGTGAATTTAGCATAATAGTCATAAAATTAATCGCTGGGCCTGAAAACAGTATAGAGGACAGCAGAGAATCTGTTGCTACAGAGATCAAGGGACTAAGGAACAGCCAGGAGGAGCTAAAAAATGCTATCAATGAGCTGCAAAATAAAATGGAGAGAACCACCGCTCAGATTGAAGAGGCAGAGGAGAGAATAGGTGAACTAGAAGATAAAATTATGGAAAAAGAAGAAGCTGAGAAAAAGAGAGATAAAAAAAATCCAGGAGTATGAGGGGAAAATTAGAGAACTAAGTGATGCACTAAAGAGAAATAATATACGCATAATTGGTATTCCAGAGGAGGAAGAGAGAGGGAAAGGTGAGAACTTCCCTGAATTGGGGAAGGAAAAAGGCATTGAAATCCGGAGGCACAGAGAACTCCCTTCAGATGTAACTTGAATCGATCTTCTGCACGACATGTCATAGTGAAACTGGCAAAATACAAGGATAAAGAGAAAATTCTGAAAGCAGCTAGAGATAAACGTGCTCTAACATATAAAGGGAGACCTATAAGACTCATGACCGATCTCTCTACTGAAACTTGGCAGGCCAGAAAGGAATGGCAGGAGATCTTCAATGTGATGAACAGAAAACATATGCAGCCGAGAATCCTTTATCCAGCAAGTCTGTCATTTAGAATAGAAGGAGAAATAAAGGTCTTCCCAAACAAACAAAAACTGAAAGAATTCGTCACCACTAAACCAGCCCTACAGGAGATCCTAAGGGGGATCCTGTGAGACAAAGTACCGGAGACATCGCTACAAGCATGAAACCTACAGACATCACAATGACTCTAAACCCATATCTTTGTATAAAACACTGAATGTAAATAGACTAAATGCGCCAATCAAAAGACATAGGGTATCAGAATGGATAAAAAAAACAAGACCCATCTATTTGCTGTCTACAAGAGACTCATTTTAGACCTGAGGACACCTTCAGATTGAGAGTGAGGGGATGGAGAACTATTTATCATGCCACTGGAAGTCAAAAGAAAGATGGAGTAGCCATACTTACATCAGACAAACTAGACTTTAAAGGCTGTAACAAGAGATGAAGAAGGGCATTATATAATAATCACAGGGTCTATCCATCAGGAAGAGCTAACAATTATAAATGTCTATGCGCTGCATACCGGAGCCCCCAAATATATAAAACAATTACTCACAAACATAAGCAACCTTATTGATAAGAATGTGGTAATTGCAGGGGACTTTAACACTCCACTTACAGAAATGGATAGATCATCTAGACACACGGCCAATAAAGAAACAAGGGCCCTGAATGACACATTGGATCAGATGGACTTGACAGGTATATTTAGAACTCTACATCCCAAAGCAACATAATATACTTTCTTCTTGAGTGCACATGGAACATTCTCCAAGATAGATCACATACTGGGTCACAAAATAGCCCTTCATAAGTATACAAGAATTGAAATCATACCATGCATACTTTCAGACCACAATGCTATGAAGCTTGAAATCAACCACAGGAAAAAGTCTGGAAAACGTCCAAAAGCATGGAGGTTAAAGAACACCCTACTAAAGAATGAGTGGGTCAACCAGGCAATTAGAGAAAAAATTAAAAAATATATGGAAACAAACGAAAATGAAAATACAACAATCCAAACGCTTTGGGATGCAGCGAAGGCAGTCCTGAGAGGAAAATACATTGCAATCCAGGCCTAGCTCAAGGAAAAAGAAAAATCCCAAATACAAAATCTAACAGCACACCTAAAGGAAATGGAAGCAGAACAGCAAAGACACCCCAAACCCAGCAGAAGAAGAGAAATAATAAAGATCAGAGCAGAAATAAACAATATAGAATCTAAAAAAACGGTAGAGCAGATCAATGAAACCAAGAGTTGGTTTTTTGAAAACATAAACAAAATTGATAAACCTCTAGCCAGGCTTCTCAAAAAGAAAAGGGAGATGACCCAAATAGATAACATCATGAATGAAAATGGAATTATTACAACCAATCCCTCAGAGATACAAGCAATTATCAGGGAATACTATGAAAAATTATATGCCAACAAACTGGACAACCTGGAAGAAATGGACAAATTCCTAAGCACCCACACGCTTCCAAAACTCAATCAGGAGGAAATAGAAAGCTTGAACAAACCCATAACCAGAGAAGAAATTGAATCAGTCATCAAAAATCTCCCAACAAATAAGAGTCCAGAACCAGATGGCTTCCCAGGGGGGTTCTACCAGACGTTTAAAGCAGAGATAATACCTATCCTTCTCAAGCTATTCCAAAAAATAGAAAGGGAAGGAAAACTTCCAGACTCATTCTATGAAGGCAGTATTACTTTGATTCCTACACCAGACAGAGACCCAGTAAAAGAAGAGAACTACAGGCCAATATCCCTGATGAACATGGATGCAAAAATTCTCAATAAGATACTAGCAAATCGAATTCAACAGCATATAAAAAGAATTATTCACCATGATCAAGTGGGATTCATTCCTGGGCTGGTTCAACATTCGAAAATCAATCAATGTGATACATCACATTAATAAAAGAAAAGATAAGAACCATATGATCCTGTCAATTGATGCAGAAAAGGCCTTTGACAAAATCCAGCACCCTTTCTTAATAAAAACCCTTGAGAAAGTCGGGATAGAAGGAACATACTTAAAGATCATAAAGGCCATTTATGAAAAGCCCACAGCTAACATCATCCTCAATGGGGAAAAACAGAGAACTTTTTCTCTGAGATCAGGAACACGACAGGGATGTCCACTCTCACCGCTGTTGTTTAACATAGTGTTGGAAGTTCTAGCATCAGCAATCAGACAACAAAAGGAAAGCAAAGGCATCAAAATTGGCAAAGATGAAGTTAAGCTTTCACTTTTTGCAGATGACATGATATTATACATGGAAAATCCGATAGACTCCACCAGAAGTCTGCTAGAACTGATACATGAATTCAGCAAAGTTGCAGGATACAAAATCAATGTACAGAAATCAGTTGCATTCTTATACACTAATAATGAAGCAACAGAAAGACAAATAAAGAAACTGATCCCATTCACAATTGCACAAGAAGCATAAAATACCTAGGGATAAATCTAACCAAAGATGTAAAAGATCTGTATGCTGAAAACTATGGAAAGCTTATGAAGGAAATTGAAGAAGATATAAAGAAATGGAAAGACATTCCCTGCTCATGGATTGGAAGAATAAATATTGTCAAAATGTCAATACTACCCAAAGCTATCTACACATTCAATGCAATCCCAATCAAAATTGCACCAGCATTCTTCTCGAAACTAGAACAAGCAATTCTAAAATTCATATGGAACCACAAAAGGCCCCGAATAGCCAAAGTAATTTTGAAGTAGAAGACCAAAGCAGGAGGCATCACAATCCCAGACTTTAGCTTCTACTACAAAGCTGTAATCATTAAGACAGCATGGTATTGGTACAAAAACAGACACATAGACCAATGGAATAGAATAGAAACCCCAGAACTAGACCCACAAACGTATGGCCAACTAATCTTTGACAAAGCAGGAAAGAACACCCAATGGAAAAAAGACAGTCTCTTTAACAAATGGTGCTGGGAGAACTGGACAGCAACATGCAGAAGATTGAAACTAGACCACTTTCTCACACCATTCACAAAAATAAACTCAAAATGGATAAAGGACCTGAATGTGAGACAGGAAACCATCAAAACCTTAGAGGAGAAAGCAGGAAAAGACCTCTCTGACCTCAGCCGTAGCAATTTCTTACTTGACACATCCCAAAGGCAAGGGAATTAAAAGCAAAAATGAACTACTGGGACCTTATGAAGACAAAATCTTCTGCACAGCAAAGGAAACAACCAACAAAACTAAAAGGCAACCAACGGAATGGGAAAAGATATTTGCAAATGACATATCGGACAAAGGGCTAGTATCCAAAATCTATAAAGATCTCACCAAACTCCACACCCGAAAAACAAGTAACCCAGTGAAGAAATGGGCAGAAAACATGAATAGACACTTCTCTAAAGAAGACATCCGGATGGCCAACAGGCCCATGAAAAGATGCTCAACGTCGCTCCTCATCAGGAAAATACAAATCAAAACCACACTCAGATATCACCTCACGCCAGTCAGAGTGGCCAAAATGAACAAATCAGGAGACTATAGATGCTGGAGAGGATGTGGAGAAACGGGAACCCTCTTGCACTGTTGGTGGGAATGCAAATTGGTGCAGCCGCTCTGGAAAACAGTGTGGAGGTTCCTCAAAAAATTAAAAATAGACCTACCCTATGACCCAGCAATAGCACTCCTAGGAATTTACCCAAGAGATACAGAGTACTGATGCATAGGGGCACTTGTACCCCAATGTTTATAGCAGCACTCTCAACAATAGCCAAATTATGGAAAGAGCCTAAATGTCCATCAACTGATGAATGGATAAAGAAATTGTGGTTTATATACACAATGGAATACTACGTGGCAATGAGAAAGAATGAAATATGACCCTTTGTAGCAACATGGATGGAACTGGAGAGTGTGATGTTAAGTGAAATAAGCCATACAGAGAAAGACAGATACCATATGGTTTCACCCTTATGTGGATCCTGAGAAACTTAACAGAAACCCATGGGGGAGGGGAAGGAAAAAAAAAAAAAAGAGGATAGAGTGGAAGAGAGCCAAAGCATAAGAGACTCTTAAAATCTGAGAACAAACTGAGGGTTGATGGGGGGTGGGAGGGAGGGGAGGGTGGGTGATGGGTATTGAGGAGGGCACCTTTTGGGATGAGCACTGGGTGTTGTATGGAAACCAATTTGACAATAAACTTCATATATTGAAAAAATAAATAAAAAATAAATAACACCTCAATCATATTTGTAATGACAAAAAAAAAAAAAAGAATGCAAGAAAACCAGGTACAAATGAGTCAGAAGCCAAGGGAAGCAGGCAGTGAAGAACAATGTCTAGATATGACATTGGACTTGAGATACTTTATCAACAGACCCTGTGCCTATTAGATGCAAAGCACCAGACATAAGGACATGCCAGGATACCAGGAGGAACCTAAGACCCTTGCTCACACCCAGGTGACAAGCAATCCGTGAGGGTCAAATCTGACTCCTCACCTTCTACCGTAGGAAACAAGACCTACCCTCTCACCAACATGCACACACACCACAGATTTCCCTAGGAAAGGGGCCTGGATGTCAAGTAGCCAAAACTATGGCACTTGCCCCCAGCAGCAGTGAAATACCGTGACTCTATTAGCAGTGAAGTCTTTTCCTCTCCAGACCAACCACTCTGCTTCCCTCACATAATTGGATTTCAAGTCTCCTTCTCTGATTATTCCTTCTAAAAGGGTAGTTCCCCAGTCTGTCCTCTAAGTCAGTCTGAGGGGTGCAAAGTACGGCTGGGCTATCACCTTCCTCATTTTCAAAACACAGTTTCCCCATGTAGCCTCCTATTACACAACTGCATGAGGGCTGTTTGGATATGGAAGAATGCAAAGCATTGGTTTTCAGCTAACAAGCTAAAAGTGATAAATATTTGGGGAATCAGTAAAAACTTCATCTCAGGATAATTAATCAAAACAAAATAAATAAATATGCCGGCCTGAGAGAATTGGAAATCTTTATCATGTATGTGTATAATCAATATTTCTGAGACTCTCATCCCCCAAAATACTTTCACAGTGTTTGGGTGAGGGGCTAAAAGCAGTCGTGTCTTTAGCTGCCTTTTGCACAACACTGTAGCTGCACACTACCCACCAATTTCTCTTTAAAACCAAAGGCTCCACTGGGCTAACCCAATAGTTGTTTTCCAAGAAAAGCAGTCCAGAGGTAGACGGGAAAAACCACTTCAGAATCGACTCTGGAGTCCTCCGTTTTCCTGTGCAGCAAAGTTATAATAAGTCCCTGCTCTGAGGCATAGAATCTTTGGAGTATTTAAGCAGTAGAATGGAAAAACACCATATATTCCTCATTGAAGTTGGACTGTGGTTTCAAATTTATTTTCCTAATAATCATATTTTTCAGAAATGTGAAGTTTCTGAAATGGTCAAACCCACAAAAAATGAACTGCTGTTTTCAGGCACATTAGTATCCATTCCCATGCTGCAAACACTAAATTAAATTAGCATATTACATTTAAGAGGGAAAAAATCTTTACCTGCTCTTAATAGCAAAACCATGGGTGAAAAAAAACACACACACATACACACTCACACACACACACTTTCAACACAAACCACATTAATCCATGGAAAAGTACATTCCAAGAGTCATTTGTGAATATTTTCAAATCTACAGCATAATGCCATCTTGTCTGTGGAAAGGAAGGGCACCCCACATGTTTATAACACCCCTTGTTCAGATTTCCAGGAGCAGCAAGAGCCGGGATTGTCTATATCATAATAAACTCTACTCCTCTGATCTTGAAACCTTTGCCTCACTCTGCTATTGTCACCCTCACCTGCATTTTATACTCTGGCAACACACGAAGCTCCTGTTAACTCCAGGGACATTCAGAAGATGAGAGAGCCCAGTGCTCCCTAATTAGCATCTTCCCTTCTAATTATAGTTATCAAACACTGCTTAAGGAGAGCAAGGTGCTCTCTTCAGAGGTGCTGTCTTCATCTGGGTAGACCCCTCCCCCCCCCAAAAAAAAACCTAATAGAGACTCTTGAATGTAACAACAAATTCTCAATAATTATCAATTAATTCTCAGTAAATGTCAACTTCCTGCTCCCATCTCATCAGCAAAGGAAGACTCTAAAGCTGCTTCCTGGATGAGCCACATTTTTGTTTCCCTCTCTTTCTTGAGGAAACGACTTTCCCATTAACTTCCCAGAACTTCCCTAAAGCTTTGTTCTTGGAAAAAGTGAAAGGCCCAAACAATTTCAAGATATTTGAAAAGGAGCCTAGGGAGTTGGGAAGGGGTCTTGGTCAGTGCAGAGCTGAATGAAGGACTATGGAAAACAAAGGTCACACTTGCCTAGAGCTGGCCTGTCCTAATATTTTAACATAAAAGGGAATAAGCTAGGGGTGCCTGGGTGGCTCAGTCGGTTAAGCGCCCGACTTTGGCCCAGGTCATGATCCCACACTTCATGGGTTCAAGACTCGCATTGGGCTCTGTGCTGACAGCTCAGAGCCTGGAGTCCATTTCAGATTCTGTGTCTCCCTGTCTCTCTGCCCCTCCCTCACTCTGTCTCACTGTCTCCCCAAAATAAATAAGCATTAAAAAATTTTTTTAAGAAAAGGGAATGAGCTCTGGTCTTTGCTGTCTTCTAATTGAATTACAGGGGGAAAAATGTAAGGGAGCAAAAAGAATGAAGACAGGCAAAGGAAAACCCAGTGCTTATCTGAGAAAGAAGTAGCACACTTTAGCATTTGTTTTATTGTTGTCTTCCCACAAAATGCTAAATAAAGGAGACAAGGATTATGCTGGCCTTACTGATTGCTAATGCACAATCCCTACCACAGTGCTTGACTAGTTGCCCTTCAATTGAGTACTTGTTGAATAAAGGAATAAAAACTTACTCCTATTTACTTATATTAGTCATTCATTTGCCATTATGATCAAAAAGTAGGACTTTACCAAATTACGACAATAGATTACGCAAGTGAGAAGCTACATCATCTGCCATGCTAAAAGACCCTACTAGCCCGCATAGGCTGTTGCCCAGACTTTGCTTTTGAAAGGTATGCACTAGCATAGACCAGGAAGGTGGGCCGGACACTGCACAAGAGGGAAGGGTTGAGGGAACTCTGACACGCGCTAAATGTGGCCCTCCTCTTAATTTCCTCATGCTAAGTATTAAAGACAATAGACCTCCACTACACCTGGACTTTCCCAAACATAGCGTGGTATTAGGGAAGATAAAAATGGTGCACTTTGACAAACATCTAATGAGATGTTCCTATTCTCAAGGCGCTTACAGCATAACTGGTAATGTCCTGCAAAGATAAGTAAGGATGCTGTATTTTACAGAGGCTGTGATTCTGAATGAGTTTATGTAGCTCTCTGGGGACCAGGGTGGGAGGTGAATGCACACAGGCATAAGTTTGTCTGGGACCTCTCTGTGTTTGTGTTTAAGTGATTCTCCATAAAAAAGCTCTGAGTGCAGATGAGTCTGTCTTCCTTTAAAGATACTTTTTCCCTTTTTCTTTGTCTGTCTGACTCTTCCCTTTTGATTTTCATCCTGCCATCTTTTCCCTATTGAACTAAAATACAGAAATGAAGTATATACCTTGCCTCTTTGTTAATCGAGTAGAATTTTATATTCCTTGTTCTTAGAACATTCTATAGTTTCTCACTAAGACTGAATGTTATACTGCTATTCCTACGGAGATGGCCTCTGGTCTTTTTTGCTGCATCAATAACCCTTGATAGAATTAAGGCTTCCCAATGGTACTAATGGACTGAGGGTGTTCATTCTTGTGGTCTCTCCCACCCCATTCCCACCTAAGACAATATGAAGAACTATCTTCCTCAAGCTTTAAAAAAAAAAAAAAAAACTATGCAATTTCTCTGCCCCTGAATGTAAAGTGGTGCCATGTCATGTTTCCATCAGGAAACCTGCAGCAGGAATGAAGATCAACTGAGATCTCATGTGGTTAAACCTGTGAATGCCTATACAGATATAATGGATCATTGTTTTGTTGCTCATTAGTATTAAAATGTGTCAATAACCTGGTAAAAGTCACTAGATCAATATCTAGTGGAAACAAATTGGACACAAACTCATGTGGTTAGGAAAAAATATGCATTTTCTAATTTAGAAATTCTTAGTAGGAAATTTCCTTCCACCTGAAGCTAGGTACTTTGAAAAGTAACAAAAGTAAGAGGTGAACTAATATCAAACAAGAGATGTTTTTCTGGACCATGCCCTAAGATTCAAGAATAACACTCTCCTGAAAAGAGACTGTGTGAACTCCACAAGACAAGGGAAAAAGTGACAAGCCCAGGGCCAGGAAGGACTTCACCAAAGTGTAGATAAAATGCCAGTATGAGAGAAATGTGCAACATAAAAGGACATCACAGTATGTCTAATATTTAAGTGAAGATACTTGGAATTTGGTCAAGAACAATATCCATTGCCCCAGATGTCTGGAAAGAAATGCCAATTTCATAATTGTACGTGAGACAGTAAATTGGTTCTCATCACTAAGATTTGACAGGATGAAACTCCTAGCCACAAAGCACAGGGAAGTGTGGTTGTCATTAGGGCCATTTCTGAAATGTTCCCAGTGCTCCTTACACATGTTAAGACAGACTGCACTTCCCCACCCCCTTTGAAGTTCCTCAGATTCAAATGACTTGCTCAAGCCAACGAAACAAGGATAGGAGTGATGGTGTCAGTCTCTGGATGATGTTAAAAGCCAGTGAGCAATTATCAACATTCCCTTCTTCTGGCCACAGGGATTATGGACAAATATTGAGATAGAACACCCCCCCCCCACCCCCCGCAAGCCTGAGTCCCTGTATGTCTCAGATAAATGGACCCTTCTGCTGCCTTGTGTTGGATATGCAGAGTACACATATTTAGGTTCTTAGGTTGGGGGGGGGGGAGGGGCCGGGGGGGAGGAGTCAAGCCACTGAGACTTTGGACTTGTTACTGAAGCATAATCACCTCGAACACATCAATATAGGAGATAATCACTTTGACCAAACTGAACATATTTAACTATAGAAAAGCAGCTTTGTATATGAATAAAATATTTACTTACATGGAAACCTAAAACTGTGAAAATGAAAGCAAAAATAGCAAAAAAGTAAAACTAGGAGGGGCAAGATTCTGTCCTGTTAGGTAGATGAAGACCATAGGTTTTTTTTCCTAATCTAAACCAGCAGAGAGGCAACATGGTACACAATGAGACGTCAGCTGTCCTCATATCTACAGAAGCCTCATTCTACTCAAAGCAGTGTCTAATAGGGGCGCCTGGGTGGCTTGGTCGGTTAGGCGTCCGACTTCGGCTCAGGTCATGATCTCACGGTACGTGGGTTCGAGCCCTGCGTCGGGCTCTGTGCTGACAGCTCAGAGCCTGGAGCCTGTTTCGGATTCTGTGTCTCCCTCTCTCTCTGCTCCTCCCCTGTTCATGCTCTGTCTCTCTCTGTCTCAAAAATAAATAAACGTTAAAAAAAAAAACAACAAAGCAGTGTCTAATAAATTCATGGCCGACTCTTTGATAATTTCATCTCTCAGAAGGTAGAGAAACATTCGTGATAAATTCAAACAAAGGAATACTGTCAAGATATATGTGTCAAGTCACATATCCTAGCCTTAAGAAAAACACATATTTAAAAATTTAGAAATTGTCTTTTACCTTTCCTTCCTTTCCTTTCCTTTCCTTGAGGCAGCCATGAATGGAATGGCCAGCAAAACCAGAGTCAAAAAGGCAGTTTGGCCTGAGAAAGTAGATAGGAATGACAAGATCAGGGCCAGGGAGGCCAGCAGGGTTGGGATCAAGGTAGTGGTCAGGGCTGAGCAGCCGAGGGGGGCCAGCAATGCCAAAGCCAAGGAGGCAGCTTGGATGAGGAAGGTAGCTGGCAGGGCCAGGAAACCAGGTAGTTGTAGGGGAAACAAGCAAATAAAAAAATATATTAGGAAAGATGAGGGGAATTTTTTTAATGCTTCAATGGTCTAAGCAGGGGTAACACATGCCATTGCAGCTCATGTACATTGTCATTTATCTCCCCACTCACTTCACTGTCATAGAGTAGCAGCTAGGTCTGCAGTGGGCTCCCTCATCCCACTGGCCCTTCCCTTTAGCTTCTCTGACTCTTTGGGCCAGGTACATGTTTAGCTTCCCCTGCAGGACACCAGCATCATCAAACTTGCAGGCCTCGAGGTGGTGAGAGTTTGACTCCCATTTCTGTCCATCCTCATGGGTTCCTACTGTCCTTAACACCCTCACTTCACATCTATCATCACTGCCTGTCTTTCCTGTTGACGTCAGGCTCCAGCACTGGATGCAAAGATAGAGTCTTACGTACTATTTAAACAGCTTACGCAATTGCATGTGATCAAATCTATATAATAAATCCCTTTCAGGGAGCCTTGGTGGCTCAGTTGGTTAAGCGTCCGACTTCAGTTCAGGTAACGATCTCACAGTTCATGAGTTTGAGCCCCATGTCAGGCTCTGTGCTGACAGCTTAGAGCTGGAGCCTGCTTCAGATTCCATGTCTCTTTCTCTCTGTGCCCCTCCCCTGCTCACACTTTGTCTCTATCTCTCTCTCTCTCTCAAAAATAAGTAAACATTAAAAAAAATTTTGTTTAAATCCTTTTCTCAGATAAAAGCCTAATACAGCCCCACATCAGTGGTTAAGACAGCAGAATGAGGGCTCTGGAATTACTGCGTGGGTTTGAATCTTAATCATTCTGTACCTCCGTTTCCTCACCTGTAAAATATCAAAATATTGGAACCTACCTTATGGGATGTTCTTAGCAACAAAATCATCTGAAGCCAATCTTTTACCCTTTATGCTTCCCTAAACTAAATCTATGCAGCCTGTGCTATATTTCACTTATATAGATTTGAAATGTTTAAAGTCCATGTGTGAATTCAAAGACCACTGTCAAGGGGCGCCTGGGTGGCGCAGTCGGTTAAGCGTCCGACTTCAGCCAGGTCACGATCTCGCGGTCTGTGAGTTCGAGCCCCGCGTCAGGCTCTGGGCTGATGGCTCGGAGCCTGGAGCCTGTTTCCGATTCTGTGTCTCCCTCTCTCTCTGCCCCTCCCCCGTTCATGCTCTGTCTCTCTCTGTCCCAAAAATAAATAAAAAACGTTGAAAAAAAAAAAAAAAGACCACTGTCAAAAACATTCAGATGCAAGACAGAATGTTCTGTTGGCTGAAAAACCTTGGTATTATTCTTTGTTTCTAGAATGAAAAAGGAAAAGTCAGCATTATTAACAGTTTTGTCAATGCACCAGCCTATTTGATATTGTAATGGAAAATGCACTTGCCTTTGTCTTTTAAACAGAATTTCAAAAAAAACATCTACCAAAAATTATTCCCTAGGAGCTGCCTAATTTGGGGAGTTTGTCATATCTCAATAGTACGAATAGATTAGGAGGGTGGGGAGGGAGGTGGTATAAAGGAACAGTGAATGCATGAGTATTTGAATGTGTGTGTCCAAATGTGTTCATGCCAACTTATACCCTGGAAAAGACTATTTCATGCATGTACTCTAAACATGAGTACAAGTATAGCAAATGTCTTAAAAGGACTTAGAATAGTGTAAGTGTTTATAACATAGTAAGTACTCAATGTTAGATGTTGTTAATATATTATTATTAATGTAGAATGAACAGATTTTTTTCAAGGCTAGGCATAACCACCCTTTTGTTAGACTTTGAGTGCCTTCTTAAATTGGCCTCCCCCCCATTAGTACTCCATATGGATAGAAGAAAATTAATTCAACTCATTTATTCATTCAGCAAATATTTTCTAGGCCCCGCGGGTATACAGAGGTGCACAAAACAGGGATGCTTTTGCAAGGATACAAATCCTGGGAGAAGATGGTGCCTCGTGGCTCACATTTAGTTGTCATAACCCTTTTAGGGTTTATTTCTGGGAAATGCCATTATAGTAACTACTGTATGCAAGTTTCATATGAGGCTGGAAAAGTTGTTTCCAGCTTGCTTTCATGGGTGTAGGTCACCGGAGTCTATGGGGCTGCTTTGTCAGGAAGGTTGACATCCCCTTCCTCCTTCCCTGCACCGTGTAGGATCTTCGTGAAGCTGAAGGCTCAATATACAAGGATGACCTTCCCAGAGAGAGGAAAACACTTGTCTTTGACAAAGAGGATCAGTGTCGGAGAGAGGTAAATGTTTAGTCTCACTGGTCTAACTCTTTCCCATACTACATCCTCTCCTGCCAGCCATGCCAAATCACATGAATTCGAGAAAGTTGGGGAACTCAAGGGTTTGAAGGTACAGAGTATGAAGAGGTGGTCAAGGTCACCGGTTCATTCTGGACCTGTCCCAGTTCAAGATGGCCAAATGTATTTCAGACTACTGCAGGGGTCAACTCCTCCTCAAAATATCCTTTCAGAATTTCATTTTAGCTCTGTTAAAACACTCACACATGGGGAAGAACATTCCAGAATTCTCTTGCTTTTGTGGCTCCAGAATGGCCTCAGGAGCCAGAAACGAGGCTGCTATTTTAAGCCTTGTAGGATAAGGGGAAGATTCTGAGCTCTAGCCTACCCATCAGTGGCAGGCGCACTGACCAGGGTACAGCACAGATCACTGGCAAGATTCCAGTATGCTGATACTGGGTTGTTCCTACAGAAGTTGAGAGTTTTAAGATGCCATGTCTTTAAATTCATACTTAATAAGGTATGACCACATTCATGTTTAGCTCCTTAAATATTTGAAAAGGAAAGGTAAACCAATGAAAAGGGATATATAATGTGCACAGCTGAAAGAGGAAGAGGAAAACCCAGCAAGGAAGCATTATCTTCAAGTGATCTAAGATAAAAGATACAACCATTTTTTCCTAGAAAATAAAAAGCCTTTACTCCTGGCATGATCCTGCCCTTTGTGGCCAGATAGCTGAGAAGTCAACAGGAGTGAGGAACAAAACAGAGACACTACGGAGAGAAGGAGAGGAAAAAGGATGAAGTGAAAGTTAATTATTCCCACACTTGACCTTCCAAAACTTCAAGCAACTTGAAGCATATGTTTTGTGTATAACAAAAATAGTTACTTGATTTATCCTTTTATACTTTGTTTCATAAGAATCTATTATCTTGCAAAAATGAAAACAACAGACAAAACTGAAGGATTCATCATATTTGGCATTATTAGAATTCCATCACCTAGATTTTAAAGATTTCTGCCCAACCAGTATCTGTAAACACTATGAAGGTCTATATTTTCCTTTGGAGTTTCTTCTAGGCTCTTTATAGAAAACTTTTCTTCCAAAATTCTTATAAGAACGATTACATTGTGTTGAGATTATAGAATTGAGTGCCTGACATCTTACAAGGTATTTTTAAATTGATTTCTTTGATATCTGATATCTTGATATCTTTCCAACACTTAATTGGAAATTGAAATTACTGACCAACTGACTCTATTTTATAAGTACCTTTATATTTTTCCATCACATAAAAACAAACTACTTTTCTTAGACCTAACTGAGATAATCTATGAGAACCACAATTTATCAAATGAGAAAATTCCACAGTACTTCTCTCAGTTCTTCTAAACACAGCAGCTCGGGCACATTCTGGCCAAGTTGAGTTTGCTCCCTGAATTAAGCAAGCTACTGAATGCCACATGATTTTACACTTCTAAAGCCAAAGCACCAGAATGGAAATGGCCAAAAGGGAACTCTAACCACAAAGTAACCTATCTTCATCACCTCTCTTCAGTTTCAAGAAAAAATCAGAGCCAAGCAAAGTCCAAATTCAATATTATCTCACTTGGTGCAGGATTGCTAAGGCCAGCTTATAATATGCTAGGGTAAAAAAATGAACAGCAGAAAGAGAATTGGATTAATCAAAAGACTAGGATTTGGGATCTGGCTTTAGCACTTACTTCCTATAAATCTTGACAAATCATGTAACTCTCTGAGTTCTTCACTTATGAAATGAGGAGAACCAGGTGACCCAGAGTTGTTGTGAGATTCAAATTATATGATGTGGGTAAAGAGTAATATGTAAACCATAGAGTAAATAACAAGCTTTTTGGGGTGTTTTACTCTAGATGTCTTCCTAAAGGGCAGCCCATGCCAGTGCCCTGTGCTTGCTGAAAAGCCTGATTACTGCTCGTGACTTTGGAAATCACAGGGTCTAAACAAATTAGTCAGCAACCGGCCAGCACTTTGTCAGCATATGGTCACAGGCAGTTACTAATCTAAGCAATGAGATTCATGTCCAGCCCAGCACAGTACACCGAAGCTGCAAGGCCACCCCAAGGCTAACTATATGTGCCCACCTCTCCTGACTCTGACCACAGCTTCATCTCTTCCTCTGGGTTCACACCTTAGGAAACACCTCCCATTGAAATCAGCTTGGCCCCTGAGCCTCTAGAAACCCACACATCATACCACACCCTTAGACTATTCCTACCTGTGGGCAAGACCTGACAAATAATCCTTCAAATATTTCTAGCCAATCCCTAGTCATGGACTGTAGCCATTCTAAACGACATCTAAAGGATTTGAGGATTTTTCCTTTGTGTGTTTAATTTTAATGGCCTCTGAGCATTTCCAAATCTAATTATTAGAAATTTGGAAAGAGAAAACAACAATTGTACATGGGGCTTTGGAAGTCTGGCTGGTTTAGCAAAGGCTGCAAGCTACAGTTTGATTGTAAACATCTCTCTCTGTGCTGTAACCTCACAACCAACATCTCCCAACTCACACTCATATCCAGGTAAAGGAAGCAATTTTGGCAAAAAGCAAACATTGGATTCCACGTGCCTTTGGGAAGGCATGGATCTCCATGATGAGAAAAGTTAGTTCTAGTCAAAACTAAGCACGTTATTAAAGTGAATGTCCTGGAATAAAAGGTGGAGGCACCGTCCAGAGTTCTCTATGGCGCCAGCTCATACGATCTAATGCAGCCCAACATTTAGTAAGAATCCTATCTTCTAAAGGGTTAAGAGAAACATTGGCTTAAGGTCTTAGACCAACCAAAGCACAAACTCAGAAGAAACAAGGCAAAGATACAAAAGGATCTTGATCCCTAAAGTTAAAGCTAAGTGTGCCAAGAGAATTCGGCTGGAAATCTGACTGAAGTTAGATGGCTGGATTCAGAAAGTAACTCAAGTGACATTAATCTAGGAGATTCTAGAACCCCACAGACTAATTTATGTTCATATTTTTGTTTTGTTTTGTTTTGTTTTTTAACTTACTTATTTCAATAGCAAAAGAGAAAGAAATCCTTTGAGGGTGATAGAATTACAAAATGGATTCATTCATTCAACATAGATTTACTGAATACAAACAAAACATAAGTAAATTATTGAAAGCATTGCAAGCATGCCAGTAGGGAAGTTATTTTAGATGAAGGGGTAAGATTAAGCATCGTTTTTATAAAAACAATCAAATCCTTATTCTTTGGGGGGAAATTTTTAAATACATATACATAAATAGAAAGGCACATACTCTGATTAGGAAATTATCTTTTGTGTTTTCCAAGGTTTTCTGGGAAATTAACTTATTCTTTAAATGCTGCGATAGAGAGAGGTTGGAAAGACAGGCAGATATAGAGAAAAAGGAACATAGATACAGAGAAAGAGAACAAGCTGTGGATTGAGAAGGATCCAGAAGAGATGAGAATTATATTGAACTTTTTAGATAGGAACTGCATTTCAGAAAAGAGGAAAGCTCTAGTCAGAAAAGGGCAGTGATGTTTAGGATTAAAGGTCCAGAGGCAAGACCAAGATACAATTAGTAAGTGGAATGGTCCAGCCAAGACAACACTATACGAGTGTACGTGTATGGGCTCGAAAGGGAGACAGGACAGAACACAGGCCAAGTTGAGGAGAAATTTAACATCCATGTTAAGCAGCTTAGGTACTGAACTGAACTGAACTGAAATGGGGCTCTGAGGCTGATCTTTACAAGCTCCCAACACAACTCTACCTCCAGAAATGGTTGGATCTTAGCTAGATGTCCCTGCCCCACCTTCACCACTGGTATTGACTTTCCACAGATAAATAACCTTTGCTTCTAAGAAGAGAAGCCACCCCAGTGCACCTCCAAACTTTACCTGGCCTTCACCTCAGGGATCTGATATTATCAGTGTGAAAACAAGATCTCTTGAAAGCAGCAGGCAAACAGAAAAAACTTTCACACTAAAGTGGGCAACAAATTTCAACCTAAGCAGGGAAGACTTTCTGGTGTCCCAGGGCATGTCTCAGCAGTTATAAGCACTGCTCTAACCTAGACCTTTTTATGTAAATAATAACCAAGAAAATGGACAGAAGAAAAAATGAAAAGCTTACTGAAATAGGAACTTCTCAAGGGCAGGAACCTTGTTTTATTCACCTTTGCCTCACCAGAATACCTGGCATATAGCAGATCAGGAGATATTTGTTGACGAATGAATGAATGGATTTAATGGAGCCAAGCATCTAGATAGTTAAGTTTGACAAAACATACACATTCTCCAAGTACCCTCAGGCATGTTTCTAAATCAGTCAAATCCATGGGAAAATTGTAATCTTTCCAGCTGTGAGTATGGGAACAATCCATGTTCTTAACTTTCTTCAGCTGACTCACCATCTTGAGTGTTTGGACTCAGAACTTGGGTTCGAAGCTCCTGCAGGCTAATTCCCAAACACCTGCAGACCTCCTCAGGGCTATAGGGTTCAGGGTGAAGGGCGTCTTCCACGATCCCGAGCATTTCTTCCAGACTGACCCCTAGTTTGGCCTGCACCTCCTCTAGCCGCAGTATTTTATCCCATTGCAAGCCTTTGTACTTTGCCAGGAGCTGTAAGTTCAAACCAAGATAATGGTTATCTTTCATTTCAGAAATTGATAGGTGCTATTTTAATTAGCCAAATTCAACTTTAAGCTGTTGGATTTTTGTTTTTGTTTTTTTTTTTTTCCTATTCAACCTATCCACATTTCCCATCATTGCTTGAAAATGCACACTGGATTCATATGTTTGGAATTAAACATGCTTGTGTGACACTCTCAGGCTAGTTAAATATTTCTCCTTAAAATTCCTAATATCCCACTGATTTTTTTTTGTTTTTTGTTTTTTGGTTTTTTTTTGTTTTTTTTTTTTTTTTTTTTTTTTTTTGCCTGCTACCACTTTCCCTCAGGGCTATTTCTTGGAATGATTTTTTTCTTTTATCCCTATTCAGTTCATCCCTAATACACCACTCTCTATAAAGTCTACAGAAAGCTACTCAATTCTCATGTGACCTGGGTCCTGAGGTGGACACTGTATGCCCGCTTTCATTAGAGCACTTCCTGTTTACCACATGCCTCTTTGAAAATGGCTAATGAATTTAAGTATCTGGGCATTTGGAGTAAAGTCCCAGATTTTAAATGAAAACCTCATTGGTGACCTTATGAAAAACCACTTCATTAGATCGCTGGTAGAACTAGTGCTGTATGCTTCTCCACCCTCAAGGGAAGAGTGTGGCTTCCAACTGCATCCTGAGGCATCCCTTAGTCTGATGGAGAGGGTTAAGTACAAACCAAATCTTTGTAACCAGGTCCACTTATGGGAACCTCAATCCAGAATGTGTTTCATTCTCCCCAGACCACTCGCAGCCCTTCAGAGCAGGAGACAATCAAAAGAGTGAAGATATCTCTCATCCTAAGGTCTATAAAATTCATTCCCTTAGTGTGAGGCAGGTGCAGACAATACAAACAGCAAAAAGAAGCAAGTAAAAGAAGGGGAAACTAGTCTTCAGGAAAATGTGCATCTGATTTACTCTTCTATTATGCTGATGATTTGATTTGCTTTCTTTTAGACAGGAAGCAGGGTTTACCAAAAGACCATTGAACTTTGGTTAAGGCCACTCACTTCTGAAGAATGTTAATAACAGAAGTTCTTATATTCATTAGTCCTCTTTTTAAAACTCTGGCTAATACATTTGAAAGGAGTTAATGATTTTAAGGCAGAACTGGGAAAAGAGAAAAAGAATTCTATTTTTCTGTTCAATTATTTCATAGAACATGGTACCATTTCTAAAGCAAGGACTAAAGCTAAGACCTTTCCTTCTGACTTTGTTTGCTTAGAACATTTAGTTAGTGGTTGAGCAGTGCTAGATTTGATACCTCCATGGATTTGCTCTTTTATTGAATTCATTCATCCATGGTCTATATTCCAAAGTATTGCCAAATTTGTTTGAGAAAACTTACAAAGACATACATAGAACAATATATTTATATTATACAGAAAAAGAGCTTAAGTTGATAAATCTCCTAGAATGATACTTTCTTGAAATACAGATCCAAACCCAACCAAAATAAGCAATGAAGCAAACAGAAGTAATTATACCTGTATATGATTTAAAATGTGCTTTTTATTTCTTTTAATCTTCAACAGCCTTATGAGATGGGTGTTATTACTCTATTTAAGAGGTGAGACTAAGTGACTTGTCCAAAGTCATCTAACTATTAAGAAACAGAGCTAGAAATTAAACCCTGATCCTCTAACTCTTTCTTGATTTCTCAAGGCCACATTCTCAGTGAGTCACGGCCAACATCTACACGGTGTTGCTTACACTAGTTCAAATTGCCATTCAAGCCCTATGAATGCATTTCTAAGCACAAACTAAGATTTATGCTAGAAATGAACATTCCAGTGATTTAAAAACACTTTGATAGATGTGTTCCATCAAAAAAAAAAAAAAAAAAAAAAGGAAGGAAAAGGAAACATAAAAAAAGATGGCCCCCGAGTGATGACTGTGGGCTCTTCCTAAGGACCTTTTAGTAAACAACAGTCTTCAAGTTTCCATCCCTGGGCTCACTTGGACAAGTCACATTGCCTCAGGCACTTGAACCAAGGAAACTGGGCCAGGGATGTGTGAGGAGAAAGTCTGGGAGGGATGCCTGCTGCTGCCTACAAGGTTGTTTTTTTAAGGCAGCCTCCATGTGTGCTTTTCTTCCATAGACATAGGCACTAGCATACAAAAGTTAGCATTCACTCCAGCAATATCCCAGTTTGCTGTTGGGTCCACATGGCCAATTTGATATGTATTTCAATTAACAACAGCAGCATGGCCATGAGCCACCGAACAGCGTGCTGTGTCATAGGAGTAAAATAGGAAAGCTGCTTAAGCCCTTTGGAATCTGGCTCAGGAAAAAGAAAGATGTGACTTGCAGATGAAGGAAGGGGATGGGTAAGATCACTGTTGCTCAAAAACAGAACTTTATGAAGGAATTTGCCACTTGAGGCCCTGGTGATTGGCCTACTTCACAGTTGTGAGTCAGGGCTATGAGTCAGGGCTATGGGTCATTTCGTCACAAGTCCCTCACTTGTAGCAGGGTGGGGAAATAGGAGAAAGCAGTTCTTTGTCAACATCTAGCACTTTCTTTGCACCGCTGCAAGTACTAAGTCTTCGTATCAGATACCACTTGTGGGAGGCTCCTGAGCTTGTTCCATGCTTGGTGGGCAAGAAAGCAGGCAACAAGTGTTTTGTCCACAGTCATGGAAAGAAGCAGATAAAGGGTGCTAGGATCCTGTCTCAGGTTGGTGTCTCTCAGAAGCAGGCCCTAAGGCAAGTATTTAGAAGAAAGGATGATTGCAAGATGCTGGTAGAGTAGAAAGTGAAACAGGAACAGAAGCCAGTGCAAGGTGTACTGATACAGACAGGTGAGGCCGGGCCCAGCAGGCCCTCTGGAGCCTGTATGTAAAAACCTCAGATGTGCCCTGCCTGTGGGCAAGAAAGCTGGGATATTTACCCACTAACTCTCATCCATCACCTGGTGAGGGCTACTTGCAAGCTACTTCCCTAGCACTTCCAGGTTGTGTCAGGTGCATACTCAGAGCTCTGCTACAGACAGAAAAAGCCCTCAGTCCTGGAGAGTTGTTGGAGCTTGCTGTCAGGGAGTGTGCTGGGAGAGTGGTAAGATATGGACCCTATTTCAGGAGCCTGACTGTCAGAATCCACCTCTCCTTGACTTTCCCATTGCATTCAGCAGTACTAACACATCAGTGGGAAAGGTACCAAGTCTCCTCTTCACCTGGTCAGCAAAAGGCTAGAATTTCTAATCCCTTCCCTTAGTTACCTCTAAAAACACTCCATTCAACAAGCTATCTTCCATACAACAAAAGCAGCTGTGTTGTTTTGTTTCGGGTTACATAAATCACACATGCTTATTTTTAAAATTTCAAAGAACACAAACAGTTCAAAGTACAAAAAAAAAAAAAAAAAGCAAAGTACAATAAATCGTCTGTAGTTATCCCAACGAGACAACTACCAACCACCATTTTGATAATCATCCTATCATATATTTCTACAAATGTTATGGATACCTGCACACATATAGCTCAACATAAGTGGGATCATACACAGATGTTTTATTGTGAATCCTTTTCATTTTTTGCATATCTCTCCCTTACCTGCTTCCAACTAC
Organism: Panthera onca; assembly: GCF_046562875.1. Lineage (NCBI taxonomy): Eukaryota > Metazoa > Chordata > Mammalia > Carnivora > Felidae > Panthera > Panthera onca. The sequence continues at coordinate 54,431,824 of NC_138344.1, forward strand.
ACAGAGCTGTTCTCCAGTATTCCGTGGCAGGTGGTGACTTCCGTGTGCACATTGCACTCATAACCACCACCAACACAGAACCACAATGACCCTGCGCAGTGTTAGTGATCCGCACTGCCTGCACTCTATAGCAGGTTTCAGGCCACAGGATAAAGCCAAAGAAACCCGCACAACTGTGCAGACGTATCTATCACAGTTCTCACCACGCCTTCAACACATCCTGCCTTTTTTTTTAGAAAAAAGGCATCCCCAAACATCATGCTCTGGATCCCACTCACACCTAATTCATAAGGGGCACAATGGAAAGAGCTGGGATGAGGACAGACCTGGACTCCTGCGCTTACTTAAAACAGGTCACAAGCTACCTTGGCCCAAAACTCCCAGTATGTAACATGGCTCACTTGATGTCTACTTCACAAGCTACCATGAAGATTAAGTAAGATAACACTAAAAACACCTAGCACCTTGGAGGTGCCCAGGAGGGCACTATGGTTTTCCTTCCCTCCCCATGTTCCCCTGCCTCTCTAGTAGTTCTCACCCACCTGACACCTTCTCCCATGCCTTCAAACATACACAGATGTTTCCTGTCTTAAAATCATTATTCCTAAAGCTACCACTCTTCATTTCTCCCACTCTTCCCATACCAAACTCCAGTTAAGGAATATGGCCTCCCAAAGGTTTTTCTTACCTTCCAAGCCACTCCCAAAGCCCCTGGAGTTTTCTCAGTCCCTTTAAAAAGTCCTAATAAGTCAGTGGTTTCTGGCACTCGTCAGTCCCTACCTTCTTCAAATTTCCTGTTTCGTTGGCTTCTATAGCACTGAGTTTTCCTGGTTTCTCACCTCTCTGGTCCCTGCCTCATTTCCTTCCATGACTCATTTTTCCCCTTTCATTATCTCATTGAAGTCACCTCAAGTTTAACCCCCGACCTTCTGATCTTTTCTTGCCACAATCTTTCCTTCAGCAAACTGAACTTAGCTCTTGGTTTCAACTGTTATCTCCAAACAAATAGATCTGAAGGTTCTGCCCCTAGCCAAAAGTTATATTCCATGCTCAAATTTCTAACCACTTAAAAGAAAATTCCATGGGAAATTTCACTGCCTCTCACTTTCCAGCCACCTTCCATCCAACCTTCCCTAAACCCACCCACCAGTGGCAGAGCTAGGCTTTCCACCCATCATTTTGGCTTAAAACTGCAGTCCTTATCAACTCAACACGTTTCCTTTATTCACGCTTGTCTGCGTGCAAGGAGCATTTGCTGAGTGCCCACTACTCCCCAGGCCCTAAGCAGACAACAGTGTTTATTCACTGGCACACACGGTGCCTGACCACAGGGAGGTCTCAGTCTACCAGAGAAGAGAGGTGTTAAATAAGAATTACACAGTGAAGCACTTCATCTAATTGCCATAAACTGCGATAATGGACAAATGCAGGATGTGGAAAGAAGGCATTTAACACATAAAAGGACATTTGACATAACAGGAGTGGGGAGGGTGGTCAGGGAAAATATCATGCTAAAAGAAAGACAGAAACCCAATCACAGAGAGCTTTATGCCCAACCTTTACCAGGTTCAGGCACAGCCTCTTTCATACCCCTCCCTTTTTATCCCATCCCCGCTTCTCTTCAACCTGCTGCCAGGTTCGTACTTCTAAAACCTTGCTAACAGCAATGGCTCCCCATGCTTCCACGACCAAGCCTGGTTGATCCTTAGCGTGGCACTGAAGTCCCTGCCACAACCTGGTTCCACTGAACACATTGCCCCTGTTCCCCAATATGAGCGTCCTCTACCCTGCAGTGTGGTCCGACCATTCCGGGAATGCTCCACACTAGAGTCTTGGCAGAGTGTGTTCTACTGAATCAACAGTGCTGAGCGAGACCGGCCACGTTCTTGGGTATTTGGTTTTTCTCCACTGAAATTCAAGAAAACTGCCAGAGCCCTGAGATGATGCCCACCTCTCACATTCTATCACTAGACAGAGAATAAGTTCCATATTGACCATTAAGTGGTAGGAGCTAAAACACCGGGCGAGTGATGGCCCCTGACCAGACAGGCTCTGTAAAGAGTCACGTTGTAAAATTTCCTTCAAGTGCCAAAGGACCACATGAAACTCTCTCCTTCATTGCTTCACATGTTGCCACAAGGAGCTCAGGGTATGCAAAAGCAATGGAATAATTTCTTTTGCCTTTCTGACTTCCCATAATGCTTATTATCAGCATCACACATTTTATCCCCCAATATAATTAAGGGATGCTCTCTTTTATAGACATAAAACATTTCTGGAAAGTTTTAAGCCACTGAATGTGTGTAAAGTATGAAAAATTTTGTGCTCATGTAAGATTTCTGGCCACTTTGTTAATTTAAGAACATAAAAATGTGCTTCACTTAAAAGTATCCCTTACGCAAGTAGTAATTATAAATCTCTACTGAGTTTGCTTTGAAATGTTTTTAATTTTAGTTCAAATGGCTCTACCAGACTCTGACTTTCAGTGAATCTGCATCATTTAGTTTTTGGAAGCTACTAGAGGAGCTAGTAAGGAGAGGAGGAGGGAGAAAGAGAAACAGAGACAGAAAGGAGACTTGAGGATAGAAGAAACTATCGATGTTAAAGCCAAACAAAGAAAAAACATCTTTGTTGGTTCAGTGTACTTCCCCGTGTTAAGCAGATACAAAAGGCACTCATTTTCCGAAGAGGAGCTTGGAGAGCTGGGAGCAGTGGGAAAATGAGTGTCATTCATTACAGTTTTGCTGCAGAGAGCTCTGTCTGATCGGTCTCATTTTTGAAGCTATTCTGATTAGTCATTAGTCATTCAGACACTTTTACCGTCTGAAAACAGAAAGTTTACCCAAATTAAGACAACTTTCTTTACCTTTTCACATGGGAGGTTTCTTTCCTAATCTAATGAGACCATTTCCAAACAAATATTATATTCATCCACATGTGAATAAGAGAATGGAACCATATTAGAAGGAAAATGTGCTTAGTAAAATCTCAGCCTAGATTCCCAGGCAAAAGTGTATTCTTAACATCAAGATCATATTAGCAGTTTTATCTTTACTTCCCTTTTGTACAGAATCTCAGATTCTACTGATCTGCAGCAACATGATTCAGGAAACATTTTTCATCTTGATAAAATCTTTCACTTGTCTTTCTTCCATATTTTAAAAGAGAGACAAATTCAGAGTATACCAATTGGGAGGAGTAGGGGGCAAAAAGCAAAATTCAGATGCCAGTTTCACTGACCAGAGTACCTCTAAGACGCATGTGGAGCTATCAACTCAGAAGATATCCTCAAGAACAAGAGGTGTTGCAGTGGAGTAAGGTTTTTCAGCCACTACTGCTTCCAAGAGAGATGGCTTTTTTTCCAGTTAACTCTCAGACATTTCCCCATTCTGACAACTTCCACTAGAGACTCAGCCCCACGACTGCGCTCCTCTCTCCCCTTGCATCTTGGGAAGGGAGGAGTCACAACAGGAACCCATTTCACATGTCATACTCGTTGTAGCTGTAGATCTCGTAGAGGACACCTCATTTCATGATGAAACTTTGAAAACAAAGTTGTGTGTGCATGAAGTCTCCTCAGGAAGACTACACTTACTCATCAATCTCAAAGTAAAGTCAGCAAGAATAAACCCTCAAATAAATAAGACACGAATTTCTTTCACCTCCTGAAAGAGGAAGCTTGTTGTCCTAAAGGAAAAAAAAAAACTTCACTGTCATTGACGCTTTGATATTGAAAAGTTTACTGCACTACTTCTCATATAGGCACGGATCAGATACTGTGAAGTTTGATATTAAAACATCGCTTTTACACAAATTTTAGAAATTATCTGAATGAGTAAATTCCAAATTTAAAACATTTAAACCATGATTTTTAAAAAAATATTAATGCCAAAATTTTCCAGAAAAAAAGCACCTTTTATTTTTCTGGCTCATCGTATCTCAACTCCCCCTAACTTCACAACTTCAGGTGGTGGGAGGAGGGTGAAGTGGCAAGTCAGTCACAGGGATAACTGTACCTTACACAGTAGCTGTAAGGTACTTTCTCCACAGTAGCTTGTCCAATATGCACTGGTAAAATATTGTGAAATTGAGCAAAATACATATGACAGGGCAGGTAACACAGGGAGTTATTCATTTATTCGGAAAATGTGTATCCTGTGCCTATTTTGGCCTAAGCACAATGCCAGGCATTAGAGAGATATAAGAGTTAGCAAGATGGATGCAGTCCTGGCTCCTAATAAAATTGTATCAAAAGGAGGAGACAGACATTAAACAATGGTGATAAATTCCATAACTGAGAAGTGTACGTACAATGAAATTTGAAGGGAGACTTAACCTTGTCTGGGAGTAAGAAAGTCAAGGAAAGCTTCCCTGGGGGACATTTAGGCTGAGACTTCAAAGAAGGCAAGGGGAAGAGCATTCTGGGCATGTGCAAAGTCCCTGGGGTGTGAAGGAGCATTATAACCGGAGTGTAATGGGAGTGGGGGATGCTAAGACAGGAAGAGGATGAAGTACACAGGCATCAGATCTTGCAAGGCTCTCCAGGACTTTTTACTTTATTCCAATGAAATAAAAAAATTTGAAAGGTGTTAAGCAGGGGAATTATCTGACCAGACTTAAATTTCTAAGCCCTCATTCTAACTAGGAGAAAGCACAGGGCACCTCCTAAGCCAGAACCCACTCCCCAGCTCCAGGCCTTAATTCTCTCCACGTTTCTGGTCATACCATGTACCTTTCTGGATCCTCCATAACATTTCATTTCTGCGTCAATTTTTGGAGCATCTGCTTACATACCATACCTGATCACATACTAACCATTTCCTCTAATTTTAACTCTAATTTCACATCCCTCTAATTTTAACTCTCCACTCTACTCTCTCTATTCTTATGTCTTATATCTCTCTGTGTATCTTCATGCTCCTAGGCATACAACAGGTATTCAATAAATACTTCCTAAGTAGATTTAAGGCTTGACTGGCAAGATTCTTCTAAACTATGGAACAGAGAACTCCCAAAACTCCCTGTTGGTTTGTGTTTCCTTTGCAGACATGTAAAAGTCTTTTGGGCACAGGAGCATTACAGCGAGTCTGTTTTTTTAGAGTGACCAGTGATGGCCCGCTGCTACAAAAATGGTGCATCTGACAGCAGCAGGTGTTGGGGTTACCATCACATTTGTTGAGGAAACAAGATCAGTTATGGTCACTTCCCATCAGTCACCTCCAACTACCTTTCTCCACCCATACCTAACCCACGGCCTGTGCTTCACAGATATAAACTCTCCTCTTCTCCCCATGCCACCCTAGAAGACTCAACTGAGAAGTTCACATAGCTTCCAAATGTCTAGAGGTTGCAGGGCACACCTATGGGTTTATTTATCTCCTGAGTTTGGAATCAGATTGCTCTCTACCCAAAGATTATCATTTAAAATATTGCTGCAGTAAGAATGTTGCCCTAAACTTTAGGGAAAGAGACAAAATAGCAGGGAAAAAGGAGAAAAAGGACAAGGGAAAGCCTACTCCAGGTTTCACTAGTGTGCCAAGTTCATACCTTTGCAGCCAGCCGACACTCCATCACTCTGATATTGAAGTGTGAAGTCGCTGCCTTATTCATTTCCACACAACTGTTGGCAATCACAAACACTGCTCCACTTGGGAGTTTCACATCAGTTGCCCTCAGAGGACTAAAGTCTATCAACTTGGCCTATTGGAAGAAAAATGACAGGTGAGATATAATGTATTAGAATTCAGAAAATGTTAAATAATTTATGTATTTATTTACCTTAGCAAACATTTTTCCTAAAAATGCACTCATTCAATTCAAATATTATTTATTGACTTCCAGGCACTGTATGAGGCACTAGAGATACAACAGTGAACAAGACAGACATTGTCCCTGCCTTCATAAGAGCTCACAATCTAGCAGGAAAGACAATCAAGTAGACGAATACATTTCTAGGTTGTGTTACAGTGGTAGCAAAGTGCAGGGAGCTTTATAGACACATAGTTGAAGCATCTGATCACCTAGTGTAGGCTCCTTTGAAAAAAGGGAAATCTAAACTGAGTCTTAAAGGATGAGCAAAACTAGGGCAGACAGAGGATTTCTTGACCCAAATGGGATATCAAAGAGAGGGAAGAGCATATGCAAGTTCAGAGGCAAAAAACATGAGGTGTTAATAGAGCTTTGTGTATTGAAATTTGGCTGGAGCTCAAAGTTGGAGGGTTGAGGATTGGTGACAGGGTAGGCTGGAGAGGTACATACAGCAAGGGCCAGGTCATGAAGTGTTTTGTAAGCTCAAAGACACTGGACTTTGTTCAGACTCTATAGCTAACTTACATTAACATCAGGACTCTTGCCATCATCTATGCTTGTCAGATCTCATCCCAAACACCCAGAGTATGTTCTCAACATTAAACCACATTTTCTCATGCTTCATGTCTTTGGCTTAGAGAAATCAATAATAAATATTCTTAATAAGAAGAAATCCAGGTATTCTTGGAAAATAGCCAAGCCTGTAGGAATCTGATGAAAAACTAAGAAAAGGTTTTAAAGAAATGTCTGCTTCTACTTTGGAAATGGGTTTATGGGCAACAACCAAAACCTCTACTCTGCCTAAGGGAGTTGATAGCCAAAGGGAAGTGGTATGCAGCTGAGGAATTCATCTCTGGCTTACCATCAACATTCTTTTCCCCGCCACTGAAGCCCCAAAAATGTTGACAGAGAAAAATGATACCAAAGTGTAAATTATAAAAAGAGGGGTTATGAATATATGTGGTAAGAGAAGTTAACATTTGGGTTTAAAACCAACAACATGGCATGAAACATGCCATGAGATGAAGCGATTTGGGACGAGAGCGGGAAAGGAGGTCTCAACAACCAAGGAGTTGAGAAATCTCATTTAACAACGAAAAGAAATAGAAGGGGGAAAAAAGTAGACACAAGAGAAAAACAGACTTGAAGTATGGTTCTGGAAGCCTAAGAAAGAGGTGATCAACATGAAACATAATAGGTGAACTGATAGCAGCCTTGAATTACAAAGCAATTGAGAAATACCATTTACAATAGAACCTGATAGAATTGGTGGCCCAGAACCAAGGATGTGGAAGATCTCAGGGCCTTCCTCTCCATTGGAACTTTGCCTAGTTGATATTTCCAAATAGCTTAATGTCACCTACAGTTCCTTCTTCTGCAAGAAATGATATGGACTGGTCCATCCCTCCTCCTTCAGTGCCAATATAACGCTCACTCTTGGCACAGATTTCCGCAAGTTCCACCTGGAAAAGTAAGAATTTATTTGTACTGTGAGTATAGCCATAATCTATTTCTCATTCATTTCTTACTCCAGACATGACAGATAGGTTTGAATTTCAGTGCCAACTCTGATAAATTGATAAAAGCTGCCTGAAACATTGTGTTAACAAGGACTCTAAGACTACCATTGAGCTCAATAGGAAAACATACCAAGATCAATTAACATTTGCAGTGGGATCGAATTAGAAATAGACTGTGCATGCCATGTATTTACTATCCATAAGAGATTCCACAAAGGCACCTGGGTGGCTCAGTCGGTTGAGCGTCTGACTCTTGATTTCAGCTCAGGTCATGATTTCACAGTTTGTGAGTTCAAGCCCTGCATTGAACTGCTCTCGGCACAGAGCCTGCTTGGGATTTTCATTCTCTCTCTCTCTCTCTCTCTCTCTCTCTCTCTCTCTCTCTGCCCCTCCCCCCAGTGTGCGTGCACATACTGTCTCTCTCAAAATAAATAAATAAACTTTAAAAACACCCAGTATCTCTTATTAAAAAAAAAAAAAACAAATAGGGAAAGCAGTTTCTTCCATGTTTCTGTTTGCTCCATCCCTCTCTAGACTAGTATCACCAAAAATCTCATATGGGTACTCATTCATTTCTCCCTTCATCTTCCTTTGTCTCCCCCACAGTGGACTAGTCTAGTCTCCACACAGCCAAAGTGGTGTCATCCAACTTTATCTTCCAGTCCAAAAGAAATGCTGTCTCTGTGGCATTTCCATTAAATGTAAAAATCAGAACTAGCATCGTCTAACCAGACACATCTTCCTCCAACCATGATGAAGAGGCCCAATACACAAACACAGTTCTAACCAAAATTGAATATGTCAAAATATGTGTTTAAGAATGTTCAATGGCTTCCTATTGAAATAATGAAATAAGTTCATTATTTCCTTAATGAAATAAGTTCAAGCTCCTCAATCTGGCATTTCAAAGCCTTCTAAAATGTGCAACCAATTTGCATATGAAATCATATGGTCTACCACTCTTTTCCAATTAGATTTGTCTCCATGACCATCTCACACGTTTGTGCAAACTGGTATTACTTCCTGTCTTCTCTCATATAAATCCTATTTCCAGTCAATACCCAGCTTGCCAATTACCTAATATGGCCAAGTCACTGGGCTGACCACTTAAATCTTCCTCCATCATAGTCTTCCTCAAATATTATTCCCACTATGGCATCCCCTTTCTCTGAGCTCCCCACTGTGACCCTCAGCCAGTGTGAAAAGTCACCTCCCCAATAACAGCCATATTTACCTGCTAAGTACCTGGCATTATCTCTTTGGTGAACAGTATCTCCTTTAAGCCTCCACACAGTCCTCTGCTTATCCTCCTTATAGATGAGGAAAACGGGACTTGGAGACATAGCAGAAAATGAAACAGCCATTTGAACCTCATCTGCCTGACTTCATAGCCTGTGTTCTTTTCACACTGGATTTCATTACCCTTCTCCTGGCCCCACCCCCCTGGAGATAATTTAACCTATTTTTCACTACCTCAAAGGGATGCGAATGACAAATGAGATCACTAAATTTAAGTATTCTTGCTCTTAAGAAGAAAGAAACTGAAGCATGGAGAAATATATGCTTATTGATTGTTTTCTAAAATATTTGCTGTGTGGCAACAATAGGATATTTTACTTTAAGTAGGATGTTAATTTTTCCAGGCTATCTATCTGGACAGAATTCAGAGGGACCCCGGACATCCCCAGCAGCTCTGTGTCAAGGAGAGTCCACCTGCAGGGATGTGGACATCCCTGCACCTTGCTGAATTCTGACAGATGGATCCCATGACTGGACAGATGATGCCCAAGAGTTCTAAAGGTGAGTAAACAAAAGAAAATGAAGATAAGGAAGCTGAAAGATGAAAGAAAAGATGATTCATTTTATAGTCCCCTCAGAACACACGAGGAAATCAGTAGTAAATATGGAGGAAAGAAGCCAGTACCAGACATTTCTCAATCTTGATTAAAGCCCCAACGCTCCTGCCAACTAGCTGTTGTGACTTTAGATTTCACAACTTTTTCAAGTTTTCATTTTTTCATGTGCTATTAATAATAACAATAATATTTTTTAGCAGTTAACATTTATTGAGCACTTGCTATATGCCAGGCATGGTTCTAATTACTTTGTATAAATTAATTATTTACTTCTTATAATGACCCTATAAGATAGATAGTATATACCCATTCTACAGTTGAGGAAACTGTGTACATTTATTAGCTGAGACTATGCTAGTAATTACAAAAGGTGAAATTCAAACTCAAATTGTCTAACTCCAAAGCCTGTACTCTTAATCACTATGCTATATAACCTCCCATCCATAATATGGAGAAAAATACCCACCCCTCTAGCCATGGGATTATTGTGATGACCCAATAAATTAAATAAAAATGCCTCGTAAGCTCTAAAGAACTATACAATTGTTAATTTTGTTTTTTGTACAGGACGAATAAGGAATCATTTGATTTACACAAGTAGCTCAATCCCAAGTCAAAAGTAAAGACAGGTATAATTATTATGGAACACAGAACTATTTTTTAAAGTGTTTAAGAAAGATGGAGTGCCTTGGTGGCTCAGTCAGTTAAGCTTCCAACTTCAACTCAGGTCATGATCTCATGGTTCGTGAGTTCGAGCCCTGCATCAGTCTCTCTGCTATCAGCACAGAGCCTGCTTGGGATTCTCTACCCTCCTCTTTCTCTGCCCCCTCCTCTGCTCATTGTCTCTCTCTCTCTCTCTCTCTCTCTCTCTCTCTCTCTCTCAAAAATAAATAAATAAAGTTTTTTAAAAAAATGTTTGGGAAAAGAGAGAACATAAAAGTTTCTGGATGTGCCTAGAATGAATTCAGCAATAGGGAGTAATGTGGCCTGAGGCAAACAGGAGAGTGTGTGCTCCATTTGAAGCAGTTCAGTCTAATGGTGGCAGGAGAAGGGGTAGAGTGAAGGGCCCTGCCTGCCTGCCTGCCAAACAAAACATGCCTGTAGTGGAAACTCCAACTGCAGGCCTACAGGCAGCTTTTCCAGTGGCTCTAGTCCTTCACCCCCATACAAAAAGCAAAAAGGTCAAATCCAAAATGGTTGTGACATGTGAAGAAACTAGAAACAAAAGTTATTTTTAAATCTCAAATCCTGATTAAGGAAAAAAAATTGCATGCTTCTGTAGGTCCATAGCCTTAGCCAGAGATGGCATGACCCAAACTCAGAAACCCATTAATGGAGGGACATAAACAGCAGGGGGTTTAATGGGAGCAGAGAATGCCTGTCACTCTGGGTGATGTGAGGGGTTCATGGGAGCCAGCCATGCCTTTTCTGTCCTTGGGGACCCTGGAAGCAGAACTATAAAAAAGTCCTCCAAGAGTTATAATCCTTGCGAAGAATTAAATCAACAATCCATTCAGATTTGAAATACATAAAATATCAATAGATTTCATGAGAATAAGAAGGATCTGTCAAAAACTCATTAACAAAAGTGTATGGAAAGAAACCCATCAGAATTTCAAAGAACGATCATATGGAATTTGAGGACCCAATTCTATTTAGCAAAGGATAAAGTCATCTTTTTCACGGATGTCTAAGGGATTCTGAGGCTCCCCCACTTCTTCTATCTCCCCACACCATACACACACACACACACACACACACACGCACGCACACCCTGAGAACCCTTAGACAAGAATAGTAAAGCACTAAGTGAAAAGGGACTCATTCCTCTCCCTAACAATGTGTTCTCTTCTGCTCTTACACCTGAGTACTTCAGGAACCCCAGGTACCTCCAAACTAGTCACTTGTGGCATTTAGCTCTATCCCTTCCTGCAAAATACTAATGTCTGAGAATCTTTAGGAATGACAATTTGACTGCATGAGGAAGTTTTCCAAAGTTTGTAGCCAATAAATTCATTTCTATTTTGACTCCTGCTCTATGGACAGTTAAAAGAAACCTGGCATTACCCAGAGACCTTCTTTTAAAGCTACTGCAGATAGTTAATGAAGTTAGTTTATTCCTTTGTGTGTTCTTCTCTTGAAGCAGCCTGGGAAAGAATCAAAAGTCACATGGGTTCCCAAATTAAACAGTTTACCCATCTGTGGGCCAGTGGGGCACTGGTGAGAGGAGAAATAACAGGGTTAGATTTAATATTCACTGAGATGAGCTAAAGATTCATGAATGCATTGCCTAGCTAAATCTGGATACTTGTAAAAACAATGTTAATACAAAAAGACTCAAGATATTAATGCAGTAAACTCTACCTTCATTTAACAGTTTTACTAATGATATTGTTAAAAGTAAAATAATCACATAGACAGGAAGTGTTAATCTCTTTGAGTCAGTTAGCTGTGACTATGAGAAGCCTCTCTATTCAGAACACAAGACCCTAACCAAGACAGCATCATCCAGCTATTGTTGGCCACCCCAAGTGCAAGTCAAGAGAAGGGAAAGAGGGACACCTGGGTGGCTCAGTCAGTTAAGCATTGGACTCTTAGTTTCAGCTCAGGTCATGATCTCACAGTTCATGAGTTCGAGCCCCACATCAGGCTCTGCACTATCAGTGCAGAGCCTGATAGTGCAGAGCCTGCTTGGGATTCTCACTCTTTCCTTCTCTCTCTGCCCCTCCCCTGCTCTTGTTCTCTCTCTCTATCTATCTATCTATCTATCTATCTATCTCTATCTCAAAATGGATAAACTTAAAAGAGAGAGAGAAAGGAAGGAAATGAACAGCCCCATTCATTCACTCAACAATCCCTTAAACAGTATCCCACAGATAAGTGGGAAGGCCAGTGTCTTCCCTTTAGGACCTCAAAATATTGATATTGCCTTCAGGTGAACAAGTCCTTCAAAAGAAAGTGTAAGAGAAGTTTACTTCTGTTTGACCCTATGGGTCATCTGTCCACCCACCTCCATCCTGCTATCTGCCCCAGGAGGCTGCCCAGAATAAACTATAACAAGATACTCTTATGCATTCTGCTTCCCATTGGGTTCTTCCAACAGAGAGCTCTGGCAAGAAATGGGAAATTGAAAGTGTGGAGGAAGAATAGTGAGGTTGGATCCCTCCCTGCCAAGGTCACTTTCAGGCTCAAGGGCAGTAACAACTCACCACTAGTTCTAGGTTTCCCCTACACCTATACCTTTGTAAATTGTCCTTAATTATGGACTGTGCTATCTGTTTTCTATTATGACCCTGACTGATATACCTAGATGAGATGGAAATATTAATGGCCCCACTGACTTTTCTTTACATCAAATATGTTCCCTATTTTTCTGCCTGCAATACTTCTCCATCTTAACTTTCAAAATGCCTGGCTTCTTAGCTGGGGCTATTTTCAAAGTGTTCCCCAAATTGGCAAACCTATTAGGCAGAGCCGAGCCAGGTAGGAGAAACTCTTCATGAAATAGCACCAAGGTAAGCCTAAAAGACTGATGTAGCCTTGGTTCGTTTTGTAATGTGGCTGGTGACAAAGCTCTAAGTTGGACACTTTGTAGTGTTCTTAAATTAAAAAAAAAAAAAAAGGAAAGAAAAGAAAATACTCTTGTTTTAATTTTAAAAAAAAAGGAGGGTATTATTATTTCTTCTTCCCATCTCTAACTCAAAGGTTTGTAACTCAAGGAGATTAGTCACTTTTGCATTTTTTTACTTCAAGAAAAGTTGCCTGAGGACAATGAGGGCCAGTTCCCAAAATGCGCACAGCAGATGCATCTGATCCTGGTAGTTCGGAGTAAAGAAGTTCCAGTAAATAATGCAGGGCAGAAAAAAAAAGGAGGTCAAATATTTAAAAGCTCTGATACTACAAAGAAACAACAGTGAGGAGGGTTCTCAAAAGTAAATCTGAAAAACCTGCTAAAATCTCTAGAATCAGTCAAAGAATATGCACCAAGCACTCACAAGTGTGTATCACACAAAAAAAAGAAAAAAGAAAAAAAGAAAAAAGAACCAAAGTAGACTCCTCCATCTGTGTACATTGGAGAGAACATAACCTAATGAACCTGGAGAAGGCTAGTAGTTGGAGTGCATGGCTCTAAAAATATCTGAGGTGCTTAGTGAGGGCAAAGCAGTCTTTAAGTCAACTCCCTCCCTGCCATCTGCATTATGGAGGGACCCTGATTCAGAAAGGAGACCGTCAACAGACAGGAACCCAGTATTTTATGTAGAACAGTTTGGGATCCCAGGTCCATGGGGATCCTGATATGCCTATGCTAGGTTTCTTCTGGACCTCAACCACTGCTGCCTGTGCTGGATGAGGGAAAACACTCTGAGGTGCATGGTAACATGCAACCTTTGCTATTTCTCCAAATGATGATCCTAGATAAGCATAAGTGTGTGGTAAGACTATTAAAATACTAACACGAATCTAAAAGGTAATAATGAGATGCAAAGGGAGGAATTAGAGAGCTGTGCTACTATGGGGGCCTGAGACACAGGATTGGTGTCACCCGGGGACTGATTAGATGCACAGACTCAGGCCCTACTACTCCAGACCTGCTGAATCAGCATATGTAGCTTAACAAGAATCCCCTCCATCCCACATTAAATTTGAAAGCACTCCTCTAAATTACTTCCTACACTGAGGCTTTCTTAATAAAGTTAGCTGACAGGGAAGAATGAGAAGAAGAAAGGGAAGGAAGCTAACAAATCAAATGTCTTTTAAGGCCAGACACTATGCAGGGTATTTTACAAGTGTCATGTTATTTAGTCTCCAAAACTACCTTGAAATGTCGGAATTATAATTGCTATTTTATAGAGAAAGAAACTGAGACTCAAAAAAGGTCAATAAACCTAAGATTCAGAGCCTGAGCACTCTGGTTCAAAGTCTATGAGGCTACCTTGTTCCCCTGCCTCAGACAACGGAGGTTCTGCCTGGATGCTGGGCCCTGGTAAGCAGATGGAGCAAAATTTATGCATACCTGGACTGAACATTCGTTCTGTTGGAATGAACAATGAAGTGGGCCATGAGCCCTAGGATGCAGACATTTCTGAGTCATCATAATTTCACTCCATTTTATCCTCAAGAAAAAAAAAATCCATCTTGCTGGATGGTCTGGGTCTTGAGGGGTTTAGGTACTTTCCCATTATCCATATCCAAATACAATCCCAAGTACCTCCCTCCAAAACAGCCTCAACCTACAGTGATCTCAGTATAAGGCTGACACCTTGGTATGATTTCTGCAGCCTAATGATAATAGCAGCTAACACATTGAGACAGACACTGCTCCAAGCACTTTTCATGTACTATCAAATTTCAAATCCATGAGGGAGGTTTTCATTACTAAATCCATTTTATAATGAGGAAACTGAAACATAGAGAAGTTAAGTAAATTGCCCAAGATTATTCAGCTAGTAACTGGCAGAGTCAGGATTTGAACTCAGAGTTTTGGCTCCACACTTTTGACCACAACACTATTCTTTATCCCCAAGGGGAGCAGAATTTCAGAGATGGACCAGAACCCAAAATTCAGGAGCCCCCAAAAGCCCTCCCTGCATATTTTATCACTCACTAGCACAATTAATTCAATCCCTTTGTTTAATTCTAAGAAAGAAAGAAAGAAAGAAAGAAAGAAAGAAAGAAAGAAAGAAACGAACAAGCAGCAAACACACACCAAGTAACTATTACTGGGCTGGGCTGGCAGGGGCATGGATGGGGGTGGGGAGAACTGTTAAAAAAAAAAAAGTTGTGGCAAGAGCAGAAGGCAGAAGCCCAGCCAGTCTGATGGAATCAGACAAGAATATGACCCAAGTCACTGCTACTAAATACCAAAAGGGCCTCCAATGCCTGTGGTAAAGGCTGGTGTCGCTCACTTGGCTGACAGACCATTTATTTTGGCTCTGACCTTTGAAAGACGTTAAATAATGATGATAATAATGGATGGGCAGTAGGCCTGCAATCTCTGTGGTTTGGCAAGTGTTTCCTGGAACTGCACGTCCCTTTCCGTGGTCAAAGGGACGCTCCCATTCCCACCCCAGGGGAAGGTTCTTCATAGAGTTTTGAGCAGCACAGTCCTGTCCCACCCTCAAGATCCAAACTGCAGGAATTCTGACTGTAAACCAATCTGGACTCTCGGGAGGAAGGTAAAGAAGAGGCTGGGGCATTAAGTATGATTTACTACCCACCATAATCATAATTGTTAAAATTAACACTTGTTAGCTTTCTTACTATGACTCCAATGGTACAGAAATCGACCCAAACCAAAGACAAAAAAATTAGTGCCATGGACCATAATCAAAATCAACCAAATCCATAACTCAGTGTACACATTTGCCTTGGAGAAAGGGTCCTATGTGTACAATATTCAATTCACAAAGACTATGACATGGAGTATGAAGAATCTTTAGCGTCAGGAAATGGTAGAGAGTGTTAAAACAGTTTTTACAAGGGAAGTAAATTGATTTTACTGAGTTGTGCTCAAATGTTATGCCAAAAGCATCTACCAAGGTCAGAATAAGAAGCAGTCATGTAGTCATATGAATATCACTGTTGCATTTGAGATTGATGGAGAGGTCATTTTCATTATATTTTGTGTGCTATAAAGAATCCACATAAGAAACACTTTTTGGAATTTAATACCCCCAGGGAAAACATAACCTCTTTTGAAGAACTGATATGATTTCTCTGTTCTGGTCACAAGACCTGTATAACTTCCTATGTTTCCTTGTTTACTTTGGCTTCCAGGAATCTCAGTAAATATTATTAAACAAAACACAATTACACATCAAGTAACAGTTTTGACAATTACATTAAGTAATGAGCAGTCATTAACAGGTATATTTTCACTCTTCTTTCCTTTGCCCTAGTTTTCTATTCCTAATTTAATACCCTTATTGAATAAAGATTCTTGGTCATATAATTCTTAAGATTTTTTTCAAAATGAAGTAAATAGGCACTTGGAACAAATAAAAGAAAAACTTGAGACATAACAGGCATCAGGTGGAATAGTCATGTCACGAGGGGCAATGAAAACAATAGTACATTCTAAGAAGGGAAAGTAAAAATAGCAATGAGGTCCAGTAACCACTCCATTCTTGAAGGAATAGTTAAAAGAATAGTAGATATGTCACCCAAAGAAAGAGTAAGAGAAACCAGGAGAACTTCCTTCAAACTTTGAAAGACTCTAATAGCAAAAGGAGAAATAGACCTATGAGTACAGAGAACAAACTGATAGTTGCCAGAGGGAAGGGAGTGGGGGATGGGAAAATGGGTGAAGGGGAGTGGGAGATACAGTTATGGAATAAATACGTCATGGAGACGAAAGGTACATGATAGGGAATACAGTTAACAGTGTTCTTAGAGTCTTGTACAATGACAAATGGTAGCTACGCTTGTGAGAACAGCATAATGTATAGAGTTGTTAATCACTATGTTGTACACCTGAAACTAATATGACATTGTATATCAACTATACGTCAATAAAAAAGAAAAGGAAAAAAGAAGACACTTGTCTTCTCTCGGGCCATTAAAAAGAAGGAGGGGCACCTGGGTGGCTCAGTCGGTTGAGCATTTGATTCTTGATTTCAGCTCAGATCATGATCTCATGATTCATGGGTTCAAGCCCTACAAAAAATACTATAAATATTGTGTTCAACAAGATGCAGATAAAAACAGAAGCCCCAGGGACTCTGCTGTGACTCAAGGAACTCCTGCTTGCTTCACAAAATATTGCCAAGGGAAGATCACCAGTCCAAGGACAGCCTGATCCAAAGGGCAGAAAAACTAACTAAAAAAAAACTTGTCCATTGTGGGAATGCAAGCTGGTGCAGCCACTCTGGAAAACAGTATGGAGGTCCCTTCAAAAACTAAAAATAGAACTACCCTACAACCCAGCAATTGCACTACTAGGTATTTATCCAAGGGATTCAGGTGTGCTATTTCAAAGGGACACATGCACCCCCATGTTTATAGCAGCACTATTAACAATAGCCAAAGAATGGAAACAGCCCAAATGCCCATCGATGGATGAATGGATAAAGAAGATGTGGTATATATATGTGTATACATCCACACACATATATATATATAATGGAGTATTACTCGGCAATCAAAAAGAATGAAATCTTGCCATTTGAAACTACATGGATGGAACTGGAGGGTATTATGCTAAGTGAAATTAGTCAGAGAAAGACAAACCTCATATGACTTCACTCATATGAGGACTTTAAGAGACAAAACCGATGAACATAGGGGAAGGGAAACAAAAGTAATATAAAAACAGGGAGGGGGACAAAGCATAAGAGACTCATAAATATGGAGAACAGATGGTTACTAGAGAAGGTGTGGGAGGGGGATGGGCTAAATGGATAAGGGGCATTAAGGAATCTACTCCTGAAATCATTGTTGCACTATATGCTAACTAATTTGGATGTAAATTTAAAAAAATAAAATGTAAAAAATAAATAAAAATATATAATATGATGTAATGTAATAATTAATAACATAATTATATTAGATAATATATAATTAATAAGTCAACCATAATAGAGTATGTAAAATATTATATAAAACATAAAATAATTTAAAATAACATAAAATATATAAAATATACAAAAATATACTATTTTTGATTTGGCTTTTTATTATTTTATGATTATAAAGTCTTTGCTCTTGGAAAGTAAAAAGGCTATAGAAAAATTTGATACATTTTCCCCAGTTAAAAAGACACAACATATTTCTCAGCAATTAAACCTAATAATGACTACAGATACAATTTCAGCTGTTAATTGATTAAATTGTAATAAAGGGAAAAAAAACAAACAAACAAAAACAAAAACCTTGTCCATTGGAAAATAAATGTCTGATTGCAATCTCTTTCTCTAGATTTTCACTGCTTGTTGGGTCCCTACATGTAGTCATTTCTGACACTCCCTTAAATTATAAATGTTATAAACACTGTGTTCAACAAAAGACTAAGATGAAAATAGAAACAATATGGAAATGATATTGCATATAAGCATTCTGCTGAATGTAAGTATAGAAATGTCAAACAATGGTTTAGCAAGCTCTTGGCCTAAGGTTTCAGAGAAACGGCAAATAATTTCTTTTTTTTTTAAGTTTATTTATTTATATTGAGAGAGAGAGAGCATGTGAGAGAACGCACGCATTGAAGAGAGAATTCCAAGCAGACTCCACACCATCAGCGCAGAGCCTGATGGGAGGCTCAAACTCATCAACTGTGATATCATGATCTGGACCGAAATCAAGAGTCAGACACATAACTGACTGAGCCACCCAGGCACTACAGGGCAAATAATTTCTAATGGAAGAGGAACCAACCTAGCCCAGGAGATGTTTCCAATTGGTAAGGTAACTTTTTACAAAATACATCCACTTTACACCCTGCCAACACATGGAACAAGAGACACTAATGTTGTCTAAGGGGCGGGGGGGGGGGGGGGGGTGGCGGGTAGAGAGAACAGGAGAAAAATACAAAGATAGTTTCCAAGAGATACTGGTAAGGATAGGCCCTGGCTGCTTTGCAAGGTGGGAAATCGGCTCTCTGCCGTTGGACCAAACAGCAACTTGCAACATCAATCACAGTCCTGACCACCTGTGCCTTAGATGGCAGCTCTGCTCACTTTCCCTTTTCACCTCATGAGTCTTTCCTTCCACTTCTTTTAGGAGGATTTGTATATTACTTATTTTTTTTTTATTTTTTTTTTTAATGTTTATTAATTCTTTTGAGAGAGAGAGAGAGAGTAAGGAAGGGGCAGAGAAAGGAGAGAGAGAGTTAGAGAGAGAATGAATCCCAAGCAGCCTCCATGCTATCAGCGCAGAGCCCGATGTGGGACTTGAGCTCATGAACCGTGATCCTGATCTGAGCTGAAATCAAGAGTTGGATTCTTAACTGACTGGGCCAGCCAGGAGCCCCTGTATATTACTTATATCTATTGCTGAAGTTTTAGCTTTTCAAAACATGGTGGCATATTCTGGGCTTTTTGTTAATATGTGAAATATACTATTCAAACCAGGTCATTTTTGGGGCGCCTGGGTGGCTCAGTCGGTTAAGCGTCTGACTTCAACTCAGGTCATGATCTCACAGTTCATGGGTTCAAGCCCTGCATCAGGTTCTGTGCTGACAGCTCAGGGCCTAGAGCCTGCTTCACATTCTGTGTCTCCCTCTCTCTCTGCCCCTCCACTCCTTGTTCACTGTTTCTCTCTGTCTCTCAAAAATAAATAAATGTTAAAAAAAAAATTAAACCAGGTCATTTTTGCCTGCCACCTCCTGCTCAGCTTCCACATCTTGACTTACTCCTCAAGGCCTTCCCTAAAACTACCACTCCCCATATAAATTGAGTCCTTCCTGTTTTTCTTTCTCATAGTCTGTTCCTGTCATAGTATTTATCACAATCTGTGTAAAGATACGTTTGTTTAATATTGGTCTCCCCTCCAAAAATAGTTTCAAACAGAGAGGGAGGCAAATCATAAGAGACTCAAATACAGAGAACAAACTGAGGGTTGACGGGGGTGTAGAGGAAAGGGGAAAATGGGTGACGGGCATTGAGGAGGGCACTTGTTGGGATGAGCACTGGGTGTTGTATGTAAGCAATGAATTATGGGAATCTTCTCCCAAAGCCTTAAGCACACTGTATACAATGTATGTTAGACAACTTGACAATAAATTATATTTTAAAATAATAATAATAATACTGATCTCCCCCATTTGTCTCAGCTCCATGAGGTGAGGGACAATGTTCTGTTCACTCCTGCATCTCTAATACCTAAACTATTCGTTGATAAATGAACATTGAATGAATGCATAAACAAATGAATATATGATGTCAACGTCTCATTCCCCTACTAATCCACCATATTTAGAAACAAAAATATGCCCCTAATAAATGAATATGTATGAAATAAAAACTCTGGAACTGCTCACTACTCAGCCATTGCATGACATTGGAACATCTTGAAGATTGGAGTACTACTTTCTCTCTTTTGATTCATTTAGAGTTTGTTTTACCTTACACTTCCATATGCTGATATACAGAAAACAAAATCCAGAAAACTCATTATTATGAATAATTTCCAGCCTCCACCTGTGATAATGACATAAAAGAGAGAAGGATTTCACTTCTTTCATTTTTCTCCTTTATTCCATGGAACATGTGCCAGTGATTATCAAAATACCTACAATGTCAACAACATGAAAAGGAAGAAATAAAGGACCCAGAAAATTCTCCCGAATAAAAACAATTTGCCATCAAATAAATGACACTATGTGTAGAAGTAAAAGGAGTTGAGTGATAAAACCACTCAAGACACTCCCAAAAGATTTCTCAGTATGTTACTGGGAACTCCTGCTGCTCCATCTTGGATGGAGTCCTTGAGACAGAAGAGCTTTACCCCTTTACTTTGCTCCTATCCCCTTTCTTCAAACTGGTCTTAGGCTCATGAAAATTTTAGTAAACCTCTTAGAGCAATGCTTTCAGACAACTGGTAGCAACCAATTAGCTGATCATGAAATCAATTTAGTCAGTCAAAGTAAGCTTTTAAATAGAAGGAAATGGAATGGAGTAGAAATCATTGCACTTAGAAAGGGTCTGTATCGTTTGGTGGAACTGCTTGGAGTATGTTTGACCATGTGTCTTATACATGCAATGTAAAACATGTTTTACTGTGAGTCATGGTTTAAAAGTTTGAGAAATTGAGGTGCCTGGATGGCTCAGCCAGTTTAGCATCCAACTTCAGCTCAGGTCATGATCTCAGAGTTCATGAGTTTGAGCCCTACATCAGGCTCTGCACTGACAGCTCAGAGCCTATAGCCCGCTTCAGATTCTCTGTCTCTCTCTCTGCCCCTCCCCAGCTCTCTCTCTCTCAAAAAGAAAGAAGCATTAAAAAAAAAACAACTTTTTTTAATAAAATAAAATAAAAGCTTGAGAAACTTTGACTTAGAGTAATTAACTAACAGGAGGGGAAATCTCAGATAGCAAGCTACAGATAGGTAATTTATAGGTCAATGCTTATTTATGAATCCTGCTTTCTTCCTTTCATTAAATGTTAACAAATGCCTACAATCTGCACAGAAAATCTGATTCCTAATACTTTCAACTTTAAACTATGTTGGGATTCTCTGGTCCTTTCTAGTGAGGCTAAAAATCTAACCCCTCAGAGTCAGGCCACTGCAGCCCTATCTTCAGTTACAGGAATGTGTGAAGGCCTCTTAGAGATTCTGCCCAGCTCCTCCTTAATCTGTCCTTGCCAGAGTAAAGCCTTTCTGAATTTGCCCCTATCTGGTAAGTGGATATTTTCTTTTTCCTAGCCACCCTTTGCAGCCCCTCCAACTATGATTGAATCCTAATTCTTTCTTTCCTCATTCAGGTCCCCCAATTTACCCTTTGTGATATAATAAAAAAAATAAATGATTTTTGTCCTGGTTCCTGGCACATAGCTACTAAAGTCTTGGAATCTCTGGAGTGTTTTTTGTATAATAATGAGAATGGTGGCTGAGGGCTCTCAGATAGCTTCAGAATGGGGGCTGCCCTCAAGAAAGACCAAGGTATGGGTTAGGGGGTTGGAACTATCAGCCCACCCACCCCCTTTGGGGAAGGAAGAGAGGCTAGAAATTGAGTTAATCACCAATGGACAATGATTTAATCAATCATACCTCTGTAATGAAACCTCCATTTAAAAAACCCTAAATAACAGGGTTTAGAAAGCTTTGGGTTGGTAAACACATGAGGTGCTGACAGGTTGGCACACCCAAAAAGGCATAAAAGTTCTGTGCAACCCCTTTGTCCCATATTTCTTCTATGCATCTCTTCCATTTGTTTCTGAGTTGTATTGTTTCTAATAAACCAGTAACAATAAGTAAAGAGCTTTCCTGAGTTCTGTGAGTCATTATAGAAAATTACTGAAACTGAGGGGAGGGTTAGTGGAACCCCTGAATTTAAAGCTGGTTGGTCAGAAGTACAGGTGACAATCTGGGAATTGTAGCTGGCATCTGAAATGGGAAGGCAGTCTTGTAAGACTGAGTCCTTACCTGGTGGAATCTGATGCTAACTCCAGGTATATTGAGTTGGATTGGATTGGATTGGATTGGATTGGATTGGATTGAAGGACACCCAGTTGGTGTCTGCAGAGTTGGAGAATTGGTTGGTGTCAGGAAAAAAAAACCCATACATTTGATGTCAAAAATGCTGTAAGTAAAAATAGTTCTTACCACTCTTCCTCCAAGGGCTTAGCCACTACTTTCAGTCCCCTGAATTTTCTATATTATTTATAAAACTCAGTGTAATGTACCCCTGTGAAATATTTGTCTAGCTACCCACTCCCAATATCTACTGTTTTACGGGGGGCAGCAGCATTCCCTTTCTTCTTCTTCTCATTCCCCCAACCCAACTGTCTTGAGGTTATAGCAATATAACTCTTGAATGCTAGATTCACACACTGTAAACCCCCATCTCCCACCCACCCATACAAACACCCAACCCACTCACCCCACCATAGTTCACAGATTAAGTTTGCTGAAAGCAAACTAAACCACATTCCCTTCTTGAATTTAGAAGGCAAATTAACCATATTCCCTTCTAGATTCTAGATCCCCTTCTCCAAGGGAATCTTCCCAATGGAGAAAGAAAGAGTCAGTTAAGGGGTATCTGTATTTGTTTTATATGATCTTAGAGGCTGTCAGCAGTCTTTTTTTTTTTTTTTTAAACCATTGGAACCATTTGAAGTAGAGGAAGCTGGTCTGAAGATACAGAAGAATGACAGATAGGCAACAAGAGAGCAAGGCAGACCTAACAACATTTAGGTTTCCGTCCATTCCTGAAACCCAGCTATAATCCATTATCTTAGACTACAAAATGGCCACAAATCCTTCCCCTCTGTATTTCCAGTCCCTTGCAATGTGACTTTGCAGCTCCTCCCATGGAAAGGTAGAATCTATTTCTCTACTTTTTGAATCTAGGATGTAACTTATTTTGACCAATGGGATATGTGGCAAATGTGACACAAACAACTTTGAAAAGCACTCATACATGGGGCTTGCCCTCTTGCTGTCCTCGGAAGCCTGAGATCTCCACTTGAACAAGCCTGGGCTAGCCTGGTAGATGATGAGAGACATGTGGCCCAGAGGCCCCCATCATCCCAGCTGACAAGCAGCCAACCCAGAAGCAGCACTGCCTAGCTGTCCAGCAGCTGAAAGCAGATGTGTGAATGAGCCCAGCCAAGACAAGCATAAGCACTGTTAAGCTGAATCCAGCCCAAGTGGTTGTTTTTTAAAGCCACTAAGTTTGGGGGGAGGGGGTTATTACCCAAGGAAGGTTAACTGATAAACCCACCTTTGCATTCCAGGACACATCCCTTGAATGGGCTTTTTAGAGTTTTAATATTTCACATTTGCATTCAAAAGTATTTTATCTTCACAGAAGTCCAAAGAATATTCAAACATTCAAACCATTTTCTTTCTTAATGTTTATTTATTTATTTATTTATTTATTTATTTAGAGACAGAGTAGGGGAGGGGCAGAGAGAGACAGGGAGAGAGAGAATCCCAAGGAGGTTCCACATTGTCAGTGCAGAGCCTGACGCAGAGCTCAAACCCACGAACCGTGAGATCATGATCTGACCCCAAGTCGAACACTTAAACAACTCAACCACCCAGGCACCCCTCAATTTTAAACATTTTGTTCCACTGAGTTAGAAAATATATATCTGGAACTATTTACACAATTGCATTTTATCCCTTCCCAGGATCCAAATCACCTCCTTTATAGCTTAACAATTTTTATTATATATGGGCTACCAAAATAAGTACCCTATTGCAATTTCATAACAGTAAATTCATGGTCTGACCCTTATTTCTTCTACCTAAGCTCCTGCCGCTTTTTAAAAAATTTTTTTTATTTAAAAAAAATTTTTTTTTAAGTTTATTTATTTTTCACAGAGAGAGAGAGAGAGAGAGAGAGCGCATGAACGGGGGAGGGTCAGAGAGAGGGAGACACAGAATCCGAAGCAGGCTCCAGGCTCTGAGCCCTCAGCACAGAGCCCAACATGGGGCTCGAACTCACAGACTGCGAGATCATGACCTGAGCCGAAGTCGGACGCTCAACCAACTGAGCCACCCAGGTGCCCCAAGCTCCTGCTGCTTTTATCACATAGCCCATGCTCCTGTCAAAGTAAACTATCAATTTTCTAAATATGCTCTCTATTCATCTATGTCATTGTAAATGTTGTTCCACCTACATCCATTCAACGGATATTTAGTGAGTGCCTACTGTGGGCAAGGCACTATTGCAGGTTCTAAAGATAAAGCAGGGGAAGAAATGAGACCAGAATTCTATGGTCTTCTCATCTTCATAACTATGGCTAGTTGCTCTTTCATTGAGACTAAATTCAAGCAGTAAATTCAGTAAATTCAGACTAAATTCAACTCCTCTGGGAAATTTTCATGGCCTCCCAGAATTAAGTTACATCCTCTAACTCTCTGCTCTATCATAGTACTTATCAGTATAATATAGTGTTTAAAGCATAGAAGCTTCTTCATTTGCAAAATGGAAATTATAATAATTACCCACTTGATTGGGTCTCTGCAAGGATTTTAAAAGCCTAGCATATAGTTAGTGCACAACAAATATTGGCCATTTGTTTTTAGTTTCCCAGAGTTCTATAATGAGAATATAAACATTGCTTTTATAATAAGAAAAATAACTCTCAAGGAATCTATAATCATTCCTGATGAAACCAGGAAAAACCTGAGGTTATTAAAAATATATCTGCACCCATTTAAGATGGTGTGCTGTGTTCCCTACACCTATGCCTGGCTTTAGGAACCCATAGCCCACAAACAGTCCTCAACACTAAAATTCACACTGGAAAACTGTTTGTATTCCCACTGCCGTTACTTTCAGTCAATACTTAAAATTTTTAACTATAACACTTCAATTAAAAATTATTTCATTGATCTTGGGTGCCTGGGTGGCTTAGTCGGTTTAAACATCGGGTCATGATCTCACAGTTCGTGAGTTTGAGCCCTGCATCGGGTTCTGTGCTGACAGCTCAGAGCCTGGAGCCTGCTTCGGATTCTGTGTCTCCCTCACTCTCTGCCCCTCCCCTGCTCATGCTCTGGCTCTCTCTCTCTCTCTCAAAAATAAATAAACACTAAAAAAAAAAAAATACAAACAAAAACAAACAAACAAACAAAAACTTAAAAAAAATGTTTCATTGATCTTGAATTCTTGGCCAACAAGCAAAAACTCATTTTACTTCTTTACAACAGCTTTCTTTCTCCAGTGTAAAGAAAATTAGGAAGTAGAAAATAAAACAAAGAGAGCATGAGATTTATACAAGTACAAAGAGTACAATTAGAGATAAAAGAGATGTTTTCACATCCATCAAAGGAGACTTGCACTCTTAGAAACACCACCATTTTTGAGTAGCTAATTATGTGTTATAGGAGTGTGTCAGTTTCATTACCACTTTTGCTCCTTGAACTCCTCCCTATGTAATAACTCCTTCACCTGAAAACCTAAGAACCAGGGGACAAAATTCAGAAAGTGCAAGTTGGAATTCCAGGGGGACAGTGTTTACTAGTACCATTAGTATGATAATTCTACTAACTTACATGCTTGGATTTGTGGGAAGTGCTTTCATATATGTATATGACAGACAAAGCCTATTAGCAGGTAGGAGGAATCTAGCACCTGGCACAAATGCCTGAAACTAGGGATTATATTTAAATTTTTAACAACAGTATGGCACAGACTCCAACTACTCAAAATGGACATTATATATAGGAGAGGAAAGAGAAATGGTGGATCTGTCCTACCTGGATCTAATAACTCTTAAATAAATGTGGATAAATAAATAAATCCTCTGGATTAAGCCTAATTGTCAGATTAATGCAATCTCAAGTGTTTATCCTACAGAAAAGCCCAAATAATTATTTACATTATCACCAGCAAATTATGTTGCAAAATGAGAGCACTTTTTTTTTTCTTAATTCAGTTAGGCACCAGACTACACACTGGGAATCCAGAGATTTAAAAAAGGGACAGTCTCTGTGCTTGAAGACCTCAAGATGATCTAAGGGGAACACCTTTGCAATACAAAGTGAGAAGCACTATAGTGGAATTAGAGGTTATATTGTGGTCACATTGACAAGTGAGTTTTAATGAATAGGGGAATCCATTAAATGGTTTCACAGAATTAACCCACAGGTCCAGTTGGTCATCTCACCAAAGCAAAAGCATGCCACCAATATGGATGGTCCTTAGTGGGCAAATACATGTGAATGGGTCTATAGCCAACAAAACAATTACTTATCTACCCAACTACCAATCTCACAAGCCAAGGACAGCACTGTTTATCTTTTCTTCCCTATAATGTACCAACTGGATGACTACAAAAACCTGAAAGAGCATATAATCACCCTGACTTCTATCAACACTACCCCTCTGGAAAGAAAAAACAGTTAATACACATAAGAAAGCATGCACATGACAGGCTGTTGTCTGCTGGTGTCAGGCCACTCTTAAATCCACCTGTTCTCTGCAGAAGCTCTGACTTAAATCCAACATGTATCTAAACAGGCTGCAGTATCATTTTTACATATACTACCAATCAACCTCTTTTAATCTAACAGAAAGCTTTAAAGAATGAAGCCTGTGTAGCATAAACCCCTTAAAAGACTACAATAATTAGAACTACAGAGTCATGTAAATACTTGTTAGTCAAACCAAATTCGTGTTGCCTGGTATTTTCTTTGGAGCCTGCCCGTGTCATTACACTGAAATGTGATATATATAAACCCTGAGTGACTGCAAGTGAAATAATGTGACCCTATACACAGAGTGACAGTTTAAAATTACATTTGCTTGGGTTATTTTTATTTTAGATATTTCAAACCATTTATTCCAAGCTTAGTACATTTTGTTTCCTAAACAAAACAATGAAGGAAAACATAAAAATAGTTAAATAGCAGTGGAACAATAGTGGATTTTAATTCCTTGACAAAGCTGAGGATTTGTGATTTTTTTTTTTTTTTTTTGAGGATTTGTGATTTTTAAGTCATCAGTATATTCATTCATTCAACAACTATATATTGTATTTACTAAAACATATAATAGACGGCTAGATATGTTACAGTATATTTTTCTACTTTTGAAGGACTTTTTCAACTATGTTTAAACTATTATTAACAAAGAGCTCACCTTTATCAAAAGAGAATTTGTATTACATACCTAAACTAAGGCATTCATTCTTTTGGATAGGTAACAGATCTCTACCTATATCTATGTATTAAAAAATTAAGAATAGTGGGATAGACAGAAATTATGTGATGTAGTTCACTGAGAATGACATCACCTATGCAGTAATGTTGGGGGGGAAAGGTTCACCTCAATCTAATAAGACAACTAACTACCCTGACAAATTCAAATGGAGGAAATTTGACCCCCCAAAAATACAGGTCTAGACTCTTCAAAAATGTTAATGTCAGGAAAAGACAAAAAAAAAAAAAAGCTGGGGAACAGTTCTAGAATAAAAGAAACTAAAGAAACATGACAATTAAATACAATGATTGGGTCAGAAAAAAATTTAAAGGAAAGAAAATGAAACAAGAGAAAAGCTGTAAAGGATGTTATCATTGGGGCAGTTGGGAAATTTTAATATGGACTGCATACTAGATGATTATATTTATATCAATGTGATAATTTATTCAGTTATGCTGAACAATGCTTTGTTCTTAGGAGACAAATGCTGAAGTATTTAGGGGCGATGTCTGCAATTAACTCTCAATAGTTGGGGAAAAAAAGTGGAGAAAAAAGAGCAAATGTGGCAAAATATTTATGAGGACCTACATAAAAGACATATGCATGTTCCTTACCTATTCTTGCACTTTTTCTATACATTTGAAATTTCCCCATAATAAAAACTTGAGAAAAAAGTTTTAAGTGCTACATTAACAATTTAATTATATATGTGTGATATTTAACACCGTTGCCAACAAGTAATAGTGTATCATACTTTACAATGTTATTGAAAAAAACTGAAGCAAATCAATGAAAACTTCTAAATATTAAGGCATCCTGCATTAAAACAAGCTTCTGTGAATTATTCCTAAAAGAAACTTACATTTTTAATTTTTTTCTGACATTTTTTTGTTTTATCACCAAATTTATCACCAATTTGAGGAATTACAATATTTGTAAAATCTAACAGAACATTTTGTCATGAAAATAAACATAAATACAACTTAAATTATAACAACAAATAGGACTACTTTCACCTCTTTACTGGGTAGAGGTCTTTATAGCACATAAAATAAATTTACATTAAAATTTTTATTTAATTTCAAATTTTACTGATTGCTGCAATTTTTGTATATATTTTACCAAAAAAAAGAAACACAACTTTATCAAAAGAAGAAACATTAATCACATATTCTCTGGATGTTTTCTTGTAACCACAAGAGTCATGACCAATTTTACCTTCCCTGAACTTACTTAAATTATAGGAGATTATGAGCTTTGATGACCACACATAAAGTTCCCCAGGGCCCTGCTTGCACTGGATTTAAATAAACACAGTCAAAATTAACAACTGTTTAATAGCCTAGAATGTCTTCTTATGTGGGATGTTACCCAAGATCTTTGAAACAATTATATTTTATTTGCATGCTTAAAATAATTACATCAACATATTGGTCAAAGAGTAACCTGGGTGGCACTCATTAAAATCTATCATTTGAAAGTGATACCCCCCAAAAAAGCCAACCCTTTCTTGTATTGTCCTTAGTAAGAGCATACTGGTGTTGATACAAAGCAGGCACTCAAGTGTTAACAGTGCAACCTGGGTTTCTATAAGATGAATTTGAAGAACTTCCCCAGTTCATATAAGAAACAAAACAATGGGATTCACCACTCCTGCTCCCACTATTGCTTCAAAGAAGTTATGATGTTGCGTGGGAAATAATTTAATTATGGGATAAATTACTTTAAAATGTCAAGTTGCCAATCTGACAGTTGAATAGTCTGCGTATGTGAAATGAAACTTTAGCAAATGTTACCTCTGCTGTTCAGACACCCAGAAAGAAAAATCCTTCCTTTATTGAAAACTTTGAATTATTTGTTTTTGAAGACATTTAAAAAGAAAAACAATAGGAACTCTAGCTTACATTATTCATTTTAGTAATTTACCGTGGGATCTCTTCACCCAACAGTGAAATGATAACTACAGGGGTACAGTGACAGTGTGAAATAAAGGTAAGAAGCATAAATTATACCACACCGGACAACAGAATAGAATTTGACGATAAAAATTAGGTAACCTAAGGCAACTGGCAGTTTTTACAACACCTAACTCTAACCAGTGTCAAAGATCTGCGACGTTCTTAGGCCCGCTCCAGAAGGGAGCTTCACAATCCAGTGCTTTATAGCAAGGTAGGATCTTTAAAATACCAAGCAATGATTTGATTGGAAAACTCAATAGATAGTTTTGCCTCTTTAATTTTGTTTTTTCCCTGTATGTTAAAGCTATAGTCTAATACTGACCACCCCCGATTCCCTTGACAGAGTGAGACAAATGGTACTCTTATTCCCTGTGTTCAGCTCTGACTGGAAGGAATTCCCATGAAAAATGGGTAAGGAGACATACAAAGCAAAGTTTAGAAATCCACTAGAAGATCCTAATCCAGAAACACAGAAGGCTGCCCTTGAGGGGTGCCTGCTGACTCTATTTTTACCTAACTGTACACATCCGACAAAAAAGAAAGAAGCCCAAACAGCCAGGGCCCCGGAGCACCCGCTCTCCCATGGCTCTCTGCGCCTACAAATGGTTCCTTATGGCAGAATCAGCAAGGTTGCATCGAAAGAGAATTACAAGTCAGTTCCCTTCAGAGGAAAATTTTGCAAACCAGCAAGGTGAGATTCGAAATAGCTAACAGTTACATGTTTAATAATGTATTTCAGCTCAAATGTCAACCCTTACAGCCTCGTGTGATTGCTGCCCACAATAATACTCAGTTTTACCAACAATGGGTAATTGTTTTAATTAGTGATTTCTTTTCTCTTCCTCACCTCTCTTACTTTAATTCTTAGTACTAATCACATAACCTAAAGTAGGCTTTCTCCACAAGTCATTCTGCATCATTGTCAGACTTCATTCTCCTTATAGAAATTAACCCTGTGAAAGTATCTTGCCCATTTACTTCTTTCCCATATCTGTCTCTCCCTTCTAGAATATAATCTCCTTGTCTACTTTATTTCCTCAGCCCCAATTCTAGAACAGTGCCTGGTTCAATAAACACTGATAAGTAAAAGAATGAAAAGGAGGTTCTTTTTACTGTCCTAACCCACTTGGGGTTCATGGGGTCCCTGAAACTCAATTAGTTAAAAGGAAAATAAAAAGGCTTCCAGTAAAACCAGTCTAATCATTTTCCAAACATTCTCATTTGTAGAGAAAAATCTATATTTTGTTCATCTAAATGAGAATTATAGATTATAACTATCATCATCATCATCATCATCATCACCATTATAACGTGAGGATGACAATAATGATCCTATTATGAGTTAGGTGCTGTACTTTATATACATGGCTGTAATCTTCACAATGACTTCACTGGGTAAATATTATGATCCTAATTTTACAGACAAGTAAACAGAGTCAGAGAGATTAAGTAATGTGCCAAGTCACACAGCTCTTGAGGGTATGAGCTAGGAGTCCAAGGTCTTGTTGACTTTAGAGGACACGCTCTTCCTACCATAACATCCTGTTGGATGCTGAGCTAAACTCATCTTTTAATTCCATCCTTCAGTCTTTATGATCAGGCTAAGTGGCTTTTCTATCTTCTGCTCCCTTACCAATTCAGATACTATTAAAATTAAGAAATTATATCCATTCACCCAAATTCTGAATAATCTCCAATAGCATTTCTTAAAGTATCTGGTATACTCAGTAACCAAGGAAAATTTAATTTGTAAAATACCCTTTTCCTTGATCATTCATTTTGTGCAAACCTGGATAAGTATCATTAGATTATTTTTATATGCCTATATGATTCACTGCCTACTGGTTTCACTAAAATGTTCTATAAATATATTAGTTTCCTAGTCTCACTCCTAGCATTCTCACCTAGGATTTGACCCCAGCTGCTTGCTTTTACGATCATCAAAGGCCTTAGGATAATTGTGTTAGAAAAAGTACATAATATACTTACTAAAATGCATCCCAACTCTGAAGAAGTAATACTTACAAATTGCTCAATATGCTTTTAAGAGTGAGCTACTAAAAATTTAATAGGGAAAAAAATAACTCAAAAGAGAAAAATTTAAATTATGTCTATAAATACTAAATCTAGAGATTAAATTTGAGAAACGGGAAAACTTGACAAATGAAACTTTCATATGAGTTTTTATTAGATTTTTAATAGATAGTAAATTAAACACAACCATTTCAAGGAGTGTGGGTAGTTGCAAATTAGATCAATGCACTTAGTTTTAATGGCAGGAAGTATGCAATACAGCTTTGAAATGCTTCACAATGATTTATGGTGTATCTGAATCTCTCCCTGGAGTCATGGAAAGCTGAATTTCACTCTCAATTCTCACCCTCGCTTTTTTTGTTCTTTTTCTTTTTCTTTTTCACTATTTCACTTATTTTAATTAAAACAAAGAGCAAACCACCCAGAAGTAAAAATATATGTGGTCACTTCAAGAGCTTGGTTACCTCAGTATCTCCATCTAGTGGACATTGAAATTATTTATTAAAGTTTATTTTATTCAATAAATTCCTGATTGCCAAGTTTACTAAGCAAAGCAATTATGAGAAAGAAACTTCAAAAAAAAAAGTAAGAAAGAAAGGCAGCAGTTTTTTTCCACCTGGTGATAGAACTGTCAATCAGCAATACAAGCAGAGTCAGGTTACGTTATTACACTAATAACAAGTACCTAAAACGGCAATATTCCTAATTTGGATATAGCTTTCCAGAAGTTTGGGGCTGTTTTCCAATAATGATTTTCTTGTCACTAAGGATCTAGAATCTTGAAAAATCCATTAGAAGATTTCGATATCAATAAATCAAGAGTTTAATTACTATTAGGCAACTCTTCAAAAACTGATCGTCTTGGGGCACCTGGGTGGCTCAGTCAGTTAAGCGTCCAACTTTGATTTCAGCTCAGGTTGCGATCATGTAGTTTGTGCGATAGAGCCCAGTATAGGGCTCTGCACTGACAGCTCGGAGCCGGCTTGGGATTCTCTTTCTCCCTGTCTCTCTCTGCCCCTCCCTCTCTCAAAATAAATAAATAAACATTAAAAAAACTGATCTTCTTAAGAATTGCTTTACCTCTTAGATCACATAATCTTAGTGCTAGAAGGCATCTCAAAGATTTAGTAGTCTAAATTCACTTATTTTACTAATGAGGAAACTGAGAACCAGAGACAGATGTCCCCTCAGCTATAAAGCTTGGGAGTGGCAGCACCAGAATTCAGACCAAGGTCTATTTTTCAGTTCCATACTTTCAGAGAAAAAAATAAATGTATTCTCCTAGGAGAAGACACTGCTTTCTTTGAAACAAATTATTCATTTTATGTTTTTCTTTAACTCATCCAGATTTAACACTAATAACAGAGAGAAATGGCTATTATGCAGATGGTGGTGGTGATGATAACTCACTAACTTAATCCAACCCCATTAATTGTCTCCTTTATGCCTGGCAGTGTAAAGATGTTTATAAGAACTTGATGCAATCATCTCTTTCTTCACAGAGAGAGGTTTTTAAAGTTATCTATGATTTGCCAGAATGACTGTGCTTCTTTTATTCTTAATGGATTATATGTCCCTGAAGATTAAAATGGAATCTCCATTGTCAATTACCAGTGCCTCGCCCAAGCCCTAAAAGGTTTGAATGAACGTGGGCCCATCCACATGGCTATACCCTCCAGTTTTGTGTTGTTGCTGTTGTTGTTGTTATTTAATGTGTTTAGACCTTAAGGGGAAGTAGAAGTAACATTTACATGTTGTAAAAGTAAAATCTGCCATATCTCTTTGATATAACATAAAGTACAAGTACATTACCTATAGCAAGGCTCAAGTCTCTGAGAGGCACAACTGTGTTCCATGAAGCTGGCAGTTGGACCTTTCATTACAAAGTTAAGTGACCTGACAAATGGATGTTTATAAAATTCTTTAAATTTCTCCAAGTGCTAAACAGATGCTAAACAGCATCATTCATAATTCAAAAGTATATATCGTACTGCACCAATGCTATTCATAAAATATTCCTGCTTACAATACAAATAGGTCACAATTTTAGTTCCTCTGAGTAAGCTTTTAAAGATACTATGTCAAACATGTCATAGACCAGAGAGCCCTGGTGTCTGTTTAATGAAGTGGGTGGCTTATTCCTGAGAAATCCTTGAAAAAAAAAAAAAAAATTCCTGAGTGTGTCAGGCTACTTTGTGTTCAAGTACTTTACTTCAAAATGAAATGGAAGGGTGGACAGTATTCTCAACTCAAGGAAGACAAAATTGAATGTATATACAATGATCCCATGATCCCATCCTAGTGTGTTTGCTTAAATATGACTAAAGTGACTTTTGCTTCAGAATTATTAGTTTAGGGACACCTGGCTGGCTCAGCCAGTTGATTGTGTGACTGTTGATATTGGGTCATGAGCTCAAGTCCCACATTAGGCATAGACTTGCTTTAAAAAAAAAAAATTATTTTTTTTAACATTTCTTCATTTTTGAGGTACAGAGCATGACCGGGGAGGGGCAGAGAAAGAGGAAGACACAGAATCTGAAGCAGGATCCAGCCTCTGAGCTCTCAGCACAGAGCCCTATGTGGGGCTCAAACCCATGAACTGGGAGATCACTACCTGAGCTGAAGTCGGATGCTTAATCGACTGAGCCACCCAGGTGTCCCAAGAATCATTAGTTTAAAAGAAGTCAAACAGAAAATTGGTTAGCAAAGGGGTGGATATTTGCAACATACAAGAATACTTAACATAGAGAGTTCTTATGGAGTAATAAGGTGATTAATGAATACTCCAGGAGAAAATGAACTGAGTAGATATACGACAAAATCCAAAAAAAATGCAAGTGACTGATAAAAAACATGGAAAAGATCTTTAAACTCTCTAATCATCAAGATATGTCCATGACAGCATCTATCAGTTTGGAAATGATTTTAAAGATTGATAAAGTGTTAGTAAGGCTGTGGGGAAATGGACTGTCATGTAATGTTGCTGCATACTAATTGATAAAATCTTTCTAGATGACAATTTGTTTTAGGGTGGGTTTTTTTTGAGGTATTCCTGTAAAAGTTTATTTTTGTAAATTCTTTTTTTTTTTTTTTTTTTATTTATTTTTTTTTTTTCAACGTTTTTTTTTTATTTATTTTTGGGACAGAGAGAGACAGAGCATGAACGGGGGAGGGGCAGAGAGAGAGGGAGACACAGAATCAGAAACAGGCTCCAGGCTCCGAGCCATCAGCCCAGAGCCTGACACGGGGCTCGAACTCACGGACCGCGAGATCGTGACCTGGCTGAAGTCGGACGCTTAACCGACTGCGCCACCCAGGCGCCCCTATTTTTGTAAATTCTTATTTAAATTCTAATTAGTTAGCATCCAGCATAATATTGGTTTTAGGAGCAGAATTCAGTGATTCATCACTTACATACAATACCCAGTGCCCATTACAACAAGTGCCCTCCTTAATACACATCACCCATCTAGTCCATTCCCTACCCACCTCCCTCCATCAACCCTCAGTTTGTTGTCTATCGTTAAGAGTCTCTATGGGGTGCCTGGGTGGCTCAGTCAGTTGAGCGTCTGACTTCTGCTCAGGTCATGATCTCCCAGCTCTTGCGTTCAAGCCCTGTGTCAGGTTCTGTGCTGACAGCTCAGAGCCTGGAGCCTGCTTCGGATTCTGTGTCTCCCTCTCTCTCTCTGCCCCTCCCCTGCTTGCATTGTCTCTCTCTCGCTCTCTCTCAAAATAAGTAAACATTAAAAAAAATTTTAAAGAGTCGCTTATAGCTTGTTTCCATCTCTCTCTTTTTTCCTCCCCTTCCCATATGTTCATCTGTTTTATTTCTTAAATTCCACATATGAGTGAAATCATACGGTATTTGTCCTTTTCTGACTGACTTATTTCTCTTAGTATAATATACTGTAGCTCCATCCACATCATTGCAAATGGCAAGAATTCATTCTTATTGATGGCTGAGTAATATTCCATTGCGCATGCGCACACACACACACACACACACACACACACACACACACACACCCCACATCATCTTTATCCATTCATCAGTCAATGGACACTTGGGACAATTTGACAATGAATTTCAAAAGGTAAAATGATCAGGAATAAGGCAAGAATTTCCCCCATCACCAATGCTTTTCCACATCATACTAGAAGTCCTAGTTAGTGCAGTAAGACAAGAGAAGGAAATGAAAGGTATCCAGAGAGAGAAGAAGAAATAAAACCATGTTTGTTTGCAGATAACATGACTGTCTATATAGAAAATCCAAAGGAAATAACCAAAAAAACTGGAACTAGAAAGCAATTATAACAAGGTTGTAACATACTAGATTAATACACAAAGTCAATCACTTTCCTATATACTAGCAATGAACAAGTGGAATTTGAAATTTAAAATACAATATCATTTACATTAACATCTGAAAAATATGAAATACTTAAGTATAAATAAAATATGTACAAGATTTATACAAGGATAATATAAAACTCGAATGAAATCAAAGAACTAAATAAATGGGGAGAACATATTCCGTGTTTGTGGATAGGAGGTCTCAATACTGTTAAAGATGTTATTTTTTCCTAGCTTGATCTATAGATTCAATGTAATCCCAACCAAAATCCCAGAAAGTTATTTTGTGGTTATCAACAAATTCTAAAGTTCACATGGAGAGGCAAAACACCCAGAACAGTAACACAATATTAAAGGAGAGGAATAAAGTTGGAGGACTGACACTATCCAACTTCAAGACTTACTATAAGGCTACAGCAATCAAGAGACTTTGGTATTGACAAAAGGACAGACAATTCGATGAATAGGACAGAATAGAGAGCCTAGAAATAGACCCACATAAATATAGCGTGATCTTTGACAAAGGGGCAAAAGCAATACAATGGAGCAAAGACAGTCTTTTCAAGGAATAGTACCAGAACAACTGAGCATCCATATGCAAAGAAAAGAAACTAAACACAGGCCTGACACCTTTACAAAAATAAACTCAAAATGGATCACAGACTTAAATGTAAAACAAAACTATAAAACTCCTAGAAGATGACCTAGGAGAAAGCCTAGATGACCTAGGATTTGGTGATGAATTCTGAGATACAACACCAAAGGCACAGTCCAGAGGCACCTGGGTGGCTCAGTCAGTTGAGTATCAGACTCTTGATTTCGGCTCAGGTCATGATCTCACCGTTCATGAATTTGAGCCCCACATCAGGCTCTATCTGCACTGACAGAGCAGAGCCTGCTTGGGATTCTCTCTCTCCCTCTCTCTCTGCCCTTTCCCTGCTTTCTCTCTCTCTCTCTCTCTCTCTCTCTCAAAAATAAATAAACATTTTTTAAAGGCACAGTCCATAAAAGAAAGAATTAATCATCTGGATTTCATCAAAATTAAACCTTTCTGCGCTGCAAAAGATGATGTCAAGAGAATGAAAAGGGAAGTCACTGACTGGGAGAAAATATTTGCAAAAGACACATCTGATAAAGGACTATTATCCAAAATATACAAAGAACTCTTAAATCTTAACAATATGAAATAAACAACCTGATTAAAAAATGGGCCAAAGACCTTAAGAAACACCTCACCAAAGAAGATATACAAATAGCAAATAAGTATATGAAAAGATACTCCACATCATGTGTCATTGGGAAAATGCAAATTAAAACAACAATGAGATGTCTTTACACACCTATTTAAATGACCAAAATCCAGAACTCCAAAAGCTGGTGAGAATGTGGCTCAACAGGAAGTCTCATTCATTGCTGGTGGGAATGCAAATGATACAGCCACTTTGAAAGACAGTTTGACAGTTTCTCTCAAAATTAAACATATTCTTTTCATACATTCTAGCAACTGCACTCCTTGTAATTTGCCTGAAGGAGCTAAAAACATGTCCACACCAAAGCCTGCATACAGATGTTTATAGAGGCTTTATTCATAACTGATAAAACTTGAAAGCAACCAAGATGTGTCAGTAGGTGAATGGATAAACTGTGTAACCTCCACACAATGAAATATTATTCAGTGTTAAAAAGAAATGAGCTATATCCAGCCGTGAAACGATGTGGAGGAAACTTAAATGCATATTACTGTGTGGAAGAAGCCAGTCTGAAAAGTCTGTATACTGTATGGTTCCAACTACATGACATTCTGTAAAAGGCAAAACTATGGAGACATTAAAAAAAATCAGGGGTTTGGAGGAGAGAGAGAAACAGGCAGAACTAGAGGATTTTTAGCATAGTGAAACCATTTCATACGATACAACTATGGAGGATACATGTCATTATAAATTTATCCAAACCCACAGAGTGTATGACGCCAAAAGTGAACTCTAATGTAAAAGGTGATAATGATGTGTTGGTTTCATCAGTTGTAACTAATATACCCTCTCATGGAGAAGGTTGATAGAAGTGCATTGAGCATTTTCTATGCATTGTAGAGGCAAGGGCTATATAGGAAATCTCTGTATCTTCTGCTCCATTTTACTGTGAGCCTAAAAAATAAAGTTTAGTAAAATAAAAAAAATGTAAATGTTGAAATGAGAATATATTTAATCCAATAATTTTATGCCCTAGAATTTATGCTAAGGGAAGAACTGATCAACTATGAAAAAGATTGTATAAATGAATACTCATCAAAGCCCTTTTTATAATAGCAGAATATTAGAAATAATCTAAATTTCCACCATAGAAATCCAGTTAAATAAATTACAGTATTTCATTATAATGAAATATTATTAAGTATTAAAACTGGTATTATGCAAAACCCTAGAAACAATGGAAATGCCCAATTATAGGGCCAAATTAATTATAGTACGACTATGTAATATTAAACAGGTAGCCATTAAAAAGAATCCAGTAACTGTATGTATGCTGATATGAATGATTCTCAATTTATATTCTGAAGTGAAAAAGCAAAGCAGTAGGGGGAATGAATACATATACATATACATATTTATATTTATATTTATATTTATATTTATATTTATATTTATATAATGTTCTTATGTGTATCACAAAAAGGGAAAACATATGTGTACATTATAGTGGATAGAGTATTTCTTAATGATTCATTAAAAATCTTTATCAGGGGGGACCTGGGTGGCTCAGTCAGTTAAGCATCCAACTTCAGCTCAGGTCACGATCTCACAGTTTGTGAGACTGAGCCCCACATCAGGCTCTGTGCTGATGGCACGAAGCCTGCTTGGGATTCTCTCTCTCTCTCTCTCTCTCTCTCTCTCTCTCTCTCTCTTTCTGTCCCTCTCCCACTCACACACTCTCTCAATATAAACTTAAAAAACTTTTTTAACTCTTTATCAGTGATTGGTTGTCTTGAATACAGTCTTCCTTTTTTTCTGTCCATTATTGAAGTATAAGATGCACAGAAAAGTGTATAAAGCATAAAATAAAGCTCAATAATTTTTCACAGAGAACACCCAAGAAACCACTATCAAAGTCAAGAAAGAAGGACTGCCATCACTTTAGAAAAGTTCCTTCATATCCCCATCTAATCATTTCCCTTCCATACATCCCAAAGGTTGTCATATGCTAAACTTATTTCTAATTTGCTCAGTTTTTTAATCATAAATGAATATTAAATTTTATCAAATACTTTCCTTTAGCTATGATTACCATGTGTTTTATTCTGTTAATATGATAAATTACTTGATTTTAATTAATAAACCAATCTTTAATTCTTTGAATACACTCAACTTGACCATAACATATTATCCTATTAAATTAATGGATTAAATTTGCTAATAATATTGTTTAGAATTTTTTGCCTTTAAGTTCATATGAAACAGTAACCTATAACTTTCTACCTGTAACTTTCTTTTCTTATAGCGTCCTTGTCAGATTTGGTATCAAGATATCACATTTGGTTTGGTAACAAGGTTATACTGACCTCATAAAAAACATCAGAAAATATTCTCTCTTTTCATATTCTTTGGAAGAATTTGTATATGCTGCTTTTATGTGACATTTCTAATTTATGTTAATCTAATCTCATCAACTAAACTGTAAACTCCTTAACCACAAGGACTATACCTAGAGTTTTCTGTACCCTAACCATCTAATAATTTGCATCTGATATATCAGGGCTTGAAAAATAATCATTATCTTGACAAAGAGTATCAAGTCAGTCTACCTATTAAAAAATGTTCAGTTCACACAACTGAGCACATACATGAAAAATTATAATTCACTTTTATTATTTTAGGACATCAGAAAGATCACAGAATGTTAAGGCTTGACTCCTTTCCAACGTACTCCCTATGTCTGCAATACTAGTTATATTACATCATAGATGACAGCATGGCTGAGCGAAGAAAGTATCTACTGTATTTTGAATCAAATCTATCTGAGCTGGAATCCAGACAACACCGTTCACAAGCAGTTTATCTTTGGTCATGTTATATGAATCCTCTGAGCCTCAATATTTTCCTCTGCAATACTGAGATAATAGAAAAGAAAGGCATCTTTTACTCTCACATAAATTCTAACACAACTTGAAGTTCCTAATTTTTCAGTAGTGACCTCCAAATCTTTGTGTCTCCAGAACTGCAATGCATGCCTTAGTCTCCATCAGTTAACCTTCCTTTTCCCTTCAGAGTCACTTTCTTGCCTACACAATGCAGTCTGATCTTTACTGTTCATTCCCATGACCACCAATACACCTAAAACTTTTCACACAGGTACAAAAACTTCTGTGATTACAAATTTATTTTCCTACATTATCTAATTTTTTGCCAAACTCTTCCCCTAAACTTTTCCAAAGTCCCCTATCAGGAAGGTCAGAGAACTGGAAGTATTTGGCAAATCTAACT
Source organism: Panthera onca (assembly GCF_046562875.1). Taxonomy (NCBI): domain Eukaryota; kingdom Metazoa; phylum Chordata; class Mammalia; order Carnivora; family Felidae; genus Panthera; species Panthera onca. The sequence goes on from NC_138344.1 coordinate 54,472,140, forward strand.
GATTTGGAATTAAAGGAACAGCTACTCTTACTCTTGCTTAGGAATTGAGACATAAGGAATTTATACAAGTTACAGAGCAAATTGGTCACAAAGGGGGACAAAGCCTAGAGAGCTTTTCACTGCCCTGCTCACTCCATCAAATATTAGTCTGGGGGTCAGCATAGAGTGACTCTTGACCAAGATGGCTACCATCCCCTCTGTGAAACATAAATGAATGGAAATAGATGACACACCCCTCTGAATTTGTAGGGGGTGGGTATTTATCCTGGTATGTTCATCTTTTAGTTATTTTCCTTGCATACAGCAAGTGTAGTAGGCAAGGGCTATGCACGTATGTGGTGTCCTTAATTTCACAGGGATTGTCTCAGTCTTTAAATACTAGATAACATTTAACTAATTGCTGGGTGCAAGTCAAATTTTGGAGGCCTTGAAACACAGTGACCTAATAATGATAAAGATCTAAAGATCACAACAAAAGTTCAAAACACAACCAAGACATAGGTATGAATTTTCAGCAAGAGTGGTTTCATTTGAAACCACTTGGAAACAGTGAACCATATTCCTCCAATCTGCTGCTCCCTAATTTGTCTTGTTTGCCTTAGTTTATGCAAAAGGTAAACACACATTTAGCCTAGGAAAGGAAATGGAAAAAAGAAAAATTAAAAAAAAAAAAAAAAAGAGGTGACCTAAACAACCCCTGCAAAGCAAGGCTTCTAATCTGCAAATAACTTAGTCACATCATCCAAGTGAGTCCAAATTACTCAAAATCATTAAATAAATGACTCAATCTCCAATCTTACTCCTAAAATAGAATACAACAAGAGATACAAACGCGATTCTGCATAACTGAAAGAAACTTGTCGTTTTTTTTTATTGATAAAACTAGGTGAATGGTTTTATATTAACAATACTAACTTAAAATTTCAAACATTTTTTTTTAACACAGGCCACCCAGGGCTAACACTAAGCCTTCCTGGGTTTTGCACCAGTAAGTACATGGCTTCAGTCCACGTTCAACACTTAATGAAGAGATTCTCTTCAAAGATTGTATTCTGGATTTACCACCTTCTTAGAGGCTGTGCTGCTGCAGTTCATTAGCAGTCAACATCTGGCTGGAATGTTTTAAACTACTATTTTCCTTAACCATTGTATGGATGGGGCTCTTGTTATTTTAAGCAAACTGAAACAATGTCCTTCTAGATGGATTTCTAAACATAATAATTAGCGACAGTGCAAATTGTTTTCTGACTTTTCTTATATCATGTAGCAAACTGCTCCTGAAACATTCTAATCATAGTTCAAACTTCTGTGTTACTGTGAGATTCTTTTCATTTTCATGTAGACCTTGGTCTTTACTTTTTAAGCACAGGATCTCATTCTGAAGGCCAAGAAATACCTAACTTAAATGTAGCTATATGCAGAGAAAAATATGTCCTTAAACTGTCTCAAGGAATCAGCCCTTATAAACTCAAGAAATGAAAGCTTGGACATACTCGGCACCCAAGTTCGAACACTGCACTTGCTCTGCCTCTGAACCTCAAAGATGCCCTGCACAGCATGAATTCCAAACACCAAAACACTGCTTTGAAAGAGTATCAGTCCATGTCTATACAACTAACTTGCCCCAGAAATTAAGTCACTGAAACCCGTTGAGGGACTTAAGCAACTAGAAAACGTTCCTGCCATCAAATAAAGTTTTGAAAAAAATTTTTTTCATGAGGCAACATAAGAATTTCTAGGCCTCAGCTGATACATATTGATCAGTCTGGCTCAGAGAACTGTAATAATACACTTATGGGTTCACTCTGCCTGAAATGCCCCTGGGCCCCTCCCAGGATTTGGGACACAGCATCCCCTTCCTTTTTTTAGAACTTCCCACTTATTTGAAAACTTCCCCCACTTAACTTCACCAAGTAACCCTTCTTACAACCCTTTTCTCCATTTACCTATAAAATACTTCACACCTCATATGAGATAGATGCTCAGTTAATGAGTCTTCTGTTAATATTCCACTTGCATTGAAGTTCCATAAGGGCATTGACCATTCCTTTTCTTTTCTTTTTGTTTGTTTTTTAGATTGTTTTCTCCCTGGACAGTATGGGGTACAGTACAGGACTTCCAGCTGCAAGAAACTCAAAGCAGCATAGGTCACATTTTCACACCTCAGATCCCAGCCCTCCAAAGGCTTTCCATTATACTTGGAATGGAATCCAAAGCAGACTGTAAACAATGTGGCCTCTGATCACCAGTCTCAGCTCACCTGCCACCGCCCTGCCCTCTCCCCATTCCCCATACTTCCCCACACCAGCCTCTAATATTCCTGGGACATGACAAACACTCTTTAGCTTTAGGGCTGTCCCTTCTGCTTCCCTTCTGTGCTCACTCCTCAGGCCTTTGTTAAAATGACTCCTCCCCTAAAGAGGACTTCTCCTGACTCCTTATCTAAAATAGCAACTTCCCCTCCCTACAACCTATTTTCCTACAACCTGGCTGATATCATATTATATATTTGTTTGTATAGCTGTCCATCATCTCACACCATCATCACATCTACCAGCATATAAGTTCCGTGAAAGCTGGGGGTTCACTGATTCTATTCACAGCTGTATCCCTGGCACCTAGAACAATGCCTGGCACATGGTAGGTGTTTAATAAATGTCATTGAGTGATGCTTCCAAGACTTAGGGTAGGAAGTTTATACTGTGGCTAAAGAGCCTATCTTCTCTGGGAAGCACCCCCTCACAAACCCAGTGTAAGTCCCTGTTGTTCCAGGCTTCCCAATAACAAACAGAATTCTTGATGCCTAACTATGAGCTTCTCCAGTTTTCTCAGTGGACAGCAGCCCTCAAGGAAAAGTTTCATGCCCAAGCCATATTCCAGGTTACTCAGACATGACATGAATTGTATTTTTCACAAAATGCCAAAGATAACGACACACAGAATCCCCTCCCCACCCCACACCTCCCTGCTAGTCATTTCATTCCTCTTCAACCAGTCATAGGGGGCTTCTCCTCCCTAGATTTGAACATGGAGGATGTAGTTCAGCTCTATATTCTTCTGTTATACCCCTCACTCCTCCAAAAGTGGGTCTTCTGAACATCACTTACTTGGCCCACCATCTCCTCTATTAAAAGTCTACACTCTACCCCACCCCATCCCACCCTACCCCAGAAGAGGGAAGAATTTGTGGGTAGAAGCCCACTTACCACACCTCACCAGAGTTGCAACCTGTTTCCCAAGCTAGCCCCCTATCTCTAATCTAAAGTCCTTAAAAGGAAATTGGTCCTTTATTCTTGGCTTCCAAGGACAACTCAAGAACACACAGAAATGGAATACAATTCTAGAGCAACCTGAATCCTAAGCTAAAAAAGTACAGGCACACCTTGCTGAGTGCCTTGTTACCTCACGTTTTCCTGATAGAACACTTGGTGTTTGAAACTCAAGTGTTATAGACTATAGCTCAATATAATAATTTTTGAAAGGTGTTTATTTAAGTGCGCGCGCGCGCGCGCGCACACACACACACACACACACACACACACACACACACACAACTTATATCTTAAACCCTAAAATAACACTGCTAATAAAATAGAATTCATGACACCAGGTTTCCTCAAAGTCATAAAGTGTATTACTATGTAAAGTGACTGCTTGTTAACAACCAAATTGTTTCCTGTTCTAGAAGATTATTTCAAGTATTTTTCATTGTATTATTGTGTTAGTTATATAGAGGAATTTTTACTGTGCTTTTGTAACATTATAGGAAATTAGTTATAGGTTCTCAGTGGAGGAGTAATGCATTATAATTTCTCCTATTTAAAATAATAAGAAATTGGGCCCCTGCTTCATGATTTTTTGTAGAACAACTGATTTTTGGAATGGACTCCTCACGTTAAGTGGAAGTTGCCGGTATTTTCTTGGATCCTTTCACTCAAAACCCATCAGCAAGCCTCTCCCTAGGCTGTTCTGATTTGGTCACGCCCCAACGGCTCCTCTGTTCTCAATCTCTAAGTATGACGCATTGAATCCCTTCTTCTGTCTTTCTGTCTTCATCCTGCACTTCCCCTAACTTCAGTCATTAGAGCCATCCAAATAACTGCCTCTCTTACCTTTTTGTTCTCTCCACCCCTTCTTGCCATCCTTTTCTTTATTCAGTTAATTTTTACTTTTGCAGAAAGAATACATACACATAATCTAAAAGATCAAAGGAGTTTATAAGGACAAAAGTAGTCCATAGCTCTCTCCCTCTCACCCGCATCTCCAATGCAGTATGCCCAGAGTCAAACACTTTCCACTCTTAGCTCTTGCTTTAAATTATCAAATAAGCTGAGTAAAATGCTATCTCTTCATTATTCCATTTAAACTTTAGCTACTGCCTTCATATTAGGGTTAGTGAGGATTTTAACTCTCTTACACCCTCCTTTCCCTTCTTCCCAATCTTTCTCAATAAATTTATGCCAAAATTTTTGGTTAAATCCATATTCTGTGTATTTATTATTGAGACAACTGTTCACTTATGAGCTAAGTAATGAAAAGTTATTGATTTCCTTTCTGGAACAAATTTTTGTGTGTGTGTTTTTCCTATATTTAACAATTGCCTAATTTCCTCATTTGCTGAGTTTTATTTGCATATCCAGCCAAGCTTTTCCATCCCCTACAACAACTCTGTAAAACCACTATCAATCCATTTTTCCATATGATCAACATGTCAGATTTACCAGTTGGTTTTTTTCCTGATAAGATTTATCAATTCCATTTTTTCCCTTTCTTTTCTGGTTCTAATCTGTACTATTTCCTAAGCTTCTCAGTGCTATGAGTGTTATGTTGAATTCTCCCTTAACCAGTGTTTTATAAATACCCAATTCCTCTCTCCTGTATTAGATTTTCCATTTCCTCTCTAGTTTTAGTGGATTGTATCCTATTATAGTCTTTCATACTGCATGTCTGAGAATATTTTAGTCTATTCTTGTATTTGATCAATTCATTTATTCTAAGCTAGAATTCACTTATATTTTGAAGATTATACTCAAAAGATTGTAATTCACTATGTTACTTTGTTGTCTTCTATTTTCCAAAACTATTTTTTTAAGCTTATTTATTGTCAGAAAGCATGAATGGAGGAGGGGCAGAGAGAGAAGAGAGAGAGAATCCCAAGCAGGCTCTGTGCTGTCAGCCCAGAGCCCTATACGGGGCTCAATCCCATGAACCATGAGATCATGACCTGAGCCAAAATCAAGAGTCGGACATTTAACTGACTGAGGCACCCAAGTGCCCCCAGAAACTATTTTTGATAAATTCCTTTTCATTCCTTTCTTTTCTCTCAATCAGTATTCAGTGTGTTTTTTATTAGCCTCAAGTTTCAAAATTCCTGGAATTTGTGGAGGTTTCTTTTCTTTTTTTGAAATTAAAAAAAAAATTGTAGATGTATAATTTATTTTCATTTATTACTCTAGACACCCAATGAGCACCTTTCAATTTGAGAACTCATGTTTTTACTTTTGAGAAATATTATTTTTACAAATATAGTTTTCTAAAAATTTTTTTAATGTTTATTTTTCAGAGAGACAGAGAGAGAGAGACAGAGAGCGAGTGGGGGAGGAACAGAGAGACGGAGACACAGAATCTGAAGCAGGCTCCAGGTTCCAAGGTGTCAGCACAGAGCCCGATGTGGGGCTTGAAATCATGAACCGCGAAATCAAGACCTGAGCCAAAGTCAGATGCTTAACCAACTGAGCCACCCAGGCGCCCCTACAAATATATTTTTTTAATGACTCTTTTCTCTTTTTCTCCTTACTAGTTGGATATTGAATTTCTGGAATTGATCGATAAATTTTCCTATCTTTCTCTCTCTTACTGTCCACCTCCTTTTTTCCCTACTTTATCAGAGTTCTTCCAGTCCTCTCACTGAAACTTTTGTTTTACCTATCAATTTTTGTTAAATGTTTCTTTATTTTGAGAGAGAGAAAGAATGCGAGCAGAGGAGGGGCAGAGAGGGAGAGAGAGAAAATCCCAAACAGCCTCCACACTGTCAATGCAGAGCCTAACTTGGGGCTTGATCCCGTGAATCATGAAATCATGACCTGAGCCGAAATTAAGAGTCAGACACTTAACTGACTGAGCCACCCAGGTGCCCCCATCATATTTTTAATATTCAAAGCTCTTTCTTACTTTTTAGTCCTTCAAAAAAAATAACACTCTGTTCTTTTTTTCAACATTTTCTTCTACCTCTCTGCTACCTCTCTGAGGATATCATGGCTTCTTTGAAGCATTCTCCTGCTGTCAGCATTGTCTGTTTCCTCTGAGTTCCTTTTTTAATTCTTGTTTCTTTGGTTGTCTGTCTGCTTTGTGTTGGAGGCTTTCTTCCAAAGTCTGATTATCTTCTGATGCCCTATCATATTTAAGACTGAGTTACTAAAAAGATGAATATAAGCTTTGTAAGTGGGCCTCTAATAGGGTTATAGAGTAGCTGGAGAATTTTTGTGGAAGGAGGTGACCAAACGTCAGTATCTATAGGTCTCTTCTCGAGGATGACTGCATTCCCTGTGAGAAGGAGCTTCCAATATTCCTGGTGGGGTGTGGAGTGGTGAGGCCACCAGTGTGCTAGAGCTGAGAATAGGAGGGGAGTTGGGAATTTCACTGTGCAGATGCAGAATGTCCATTAACCCCCCAAGTTTTCAATTCTATTCTCATCCTGCCTTTTTCAGTGCTCAGTGTCCCCAAGTCAAGCCTATCTCTGACTGATTCTCCAGAAATTCCTGCAAAGGTGGGTGGAAATGGTCTCCTTACTTAGGGAGTTAAGAGTAAGCTCTGAAGGTCTATCTTCTTCTCATAAAAACTTTCAAATAGGGGCGCCTGGGTGGCTCAGGCGGTTAAGCACCCAACTTCAGCTCAGGTCATAATCGCATGGTTCATAAGTTCGAGCCCCACATCTGGCTCTGTGCTGACAGCTGAGAGCCTGAAGCCTGCTTTGGATTCTGTGTCTCCCTCTCTCTCTGCCCCTCCCCTGCTCATACTTTCTCTCTCTTTCAAAAATAAGCAAACATTTTTTAAAAAATAAAATAAAATAGACCTTTCAAATGGATTCCCACCCACCATGTCACCTTTCCATGGTGCTGGGTGCCTCTGATTCCTAAGCCTTTCCAAAGAACTGTGAGTCAGCCTGCCTTCCATCTGCACCTCCCTGCACAGGCACTTGCCTTGGACTTTTTTCCACTCTGCTAAGTCATGCACCATCCTTCCACCCACTTTCCATCTTTGTCTCTTCTGGTTTAGGGTTATTTATGTCTCCTTGATTCATCAAAGGTGGAGCTTGTACCTCCTCTTTTCTTGCTTTCCTTATTGTTTTGGATTTTTTTTTTTAAGAAGAAAAAATGAGAGCTGGAGAAAGAAACAGTAGATATGTTCTTTATTCTGGCATCTTGAAACCAGAAGTCTCTAGCCTTTTCTATTTCATAGATCTTGTATTGCACCATATTCTCTTTTATCAGTTTCCTTCTCATTCATATTTTCAGTCTTTCAGACTTTCTGGGTGATTAGCCACTTGTTTTTCTTGGTTTCAGACATAAAACATTTCATTTGTTAATGAGTTAACAAATTCCATATCTACGTATCAAACCCCATGTGCTGTAGTTGTTTGGCTACAATATAATAGGGAACACCGGATGTACATCTTAATTGGGAGGGAATTATTCATCAATTGGGAGAGATTACTCACCAGTTTCTCATGGGACTTATTTTTCTTATCAGATAGGCTGGTTGTTCTCCGTTTGCCTTCCTGCCCCTCCATTCTGACACTTCTCTGTATCGCGGAAGAGACACAGAGGCCACTATGGACAACTCCCCTCACCCACTGCCACTAACTGACACTTCCACCTGCTTCACTCTCTCCATGCCTCATTGCATCTCTAGCAACATTACTATATAGCCTTCGCTCCTAAAGCATAACAGCTTCTTCTGGATTCACAAAAGAACTCTTCCTAGTTGGTTCCCTTGAACTTGCCCACATCTCTGTAAACAGTCTTTTTATTAAATTCTCTTCAGCTATACGCTGTGTGTCATTCGTTTCTTATTGGACACTGATACATCAGTTTAAATTTTTTTTTTGAACTAGGTCATCTCTAAAGTCCATGGAGTTCTTATGCTGTATGATTTTTACAAGAGTCAAGTATACAACTGGCACTTAACTATAAAGACTCTGAGCAAATTCGGCTTCCTTTCAGTTAAGATTCTATCTCATTACGGCAAAGAAATTGTCCAAATAATGATGCTCAACCCCTATAAAATGTAAGCATTGCCAGTGCAATTTAGACTAACAGGGAAACCTAGGATATATATTTTGTTCCCTTTAGGCAATGGAGTTAGTCCTGATAAAAGTATATTTGCTATTTTTTTATTCAGTTTTTTTAATGTTTATTTAGTTTTGAAAGAAACAGAGACAGAGCACGAGTGGGAGAGGGGCAGAGAGAGAGGGAGTCACAGAATCCAAAGCAGGCTCCTGCTTGGATCCTAGAGCCTGACACAGGGCTTGGACTCACAAACAGTGAGATCATGACCTGAGCTGAAGTCGGACGCTTAACCAACTGAGCCACCCAGGCACCCCTTTATTCAGTGTTTTTAATTGAGGCATAACTGACATACTTATGTTAGTTTCAGGTATACAATATAATGATTTGATATCTGTATATATCGTGAAATGATCACCACAATTAGTCTAGTTAACATCCATCACCATACATAGTTACAGAACTTTATTTTCTTGTGATGAGAACTTCTAAGATTTACCCTCTTAGCAACTTTCAAATATGCAATGCAGTATTGTTAACTATAGTCACCATTCTGTACATTCCATCCCCTTGACTTATTTATTTTATAACTGGAAGTTTGTACCTTTTGACCCCCTTTACCCATTTCACCCATCCCCTACTCACCATCTCTGGCAACAACTGGTTTGTTCTCTGTAACTATGAACTTAGGTGTTTAAAATTTTTAAATTGCATCCACCAGTGAAATCATACATATCTGTCTTTTCCTGTCTGACTTAGTTCACTTAGTGCAATGCTCTCAAGTTCCCTCCATGTTGTCACAATTGGCAAGATTTCATTCTTTTTTATGGCTGACTAATATTTCATTGTACAGATATATATTCTTTTTATCCACTCATCCACCAACAGAGACTTTACTATTGTAAATAAGGTTTCAATGTACACAAGGGTACATATATCTTTTCAAGTTAGTGTTTTCTATTTCTTCAGGTAAATACCGAAAAATGCAGTTGCTGGAGCATATGGTGGTTCTATTTTTAATTTTTTGAGAAACCCCCATGCTATTTTCCACAGTAGCTGTACCAGTTTACATTCCCACCAACAGTGTATGAGGTGATATCTCATTGTGGTTCTGATTTGTATTTCTCTGATGATAAGTGGTGTTAAGCATTTTTCATGTGTCTGTCGACCCTCTGTATGTCTTCTCTGGAAAAATGTCTATTCAGACACTCTGCCCATTTTTTATCATATTGTTTGGGGTTTTTTGCTATTGAGTTGTATGATTTCTTTATGTATTTTGGATATTAACCCCTTATCAGATAAATAATTTGCAAGTATTTTCTCCCATTCAGTAGGTTGACTTTTTCTTTTGTTGATGGTTTCCTTTGTTGTGTAAAAGCTTTTTATCTTGAGGTAGTCCCACCTGTTTATTTTTACTTTGGTTACTTTTGCTTTTGGTGACAAATTCAAAAAAAATCATTACCAAGACCAATGTCAAGGAGCTTAAGGCTTGTTTCTTCTAGTTTATGGGTTCAGGTCTTATGTTCAATTCTTTAATCCATTTTGAGTTAATTTTTGTGTATGGTGCAAGATAGTGGTCCAGTTTATTCTTCTGCATGTGGCTGTCCAGCTTTCCCCAAATTCATTTCTTGAAGAGATTATCCTTTCCCCATTGTATATTCTTGGCTCCTTTGTCATAAATTAATTGACTATATATGCATGGGCTTATTTCTGGGCACTTTATTCTCTTCCATTGATCTCTGTGTCTCTTTTTATGCTAATACATTTGCTGTTTTTCACTTTGAAAACACAGAAACAACTTAATTCCAAAGAATTAAGAAGTCAATTCCAAAGTTTCAAATGTTTCTTTTTCTTCATCATTTTTTTCTTCCTTTCCCTTAGATATTTATACCATTAAAAACCTCCAAAATGCAAAAAAAAAAAAAAATAATAATAATAATAATAAATAATAAGTTTCACCAATCCTCTTAATAAATAAATGAATTTGAGGTGCCTGGGTGGCTCAGTTGGTTGAGTGTCCAGCTCTTGATTTTGGCTCAGGTTATGATATCATGGTTTGTGAGATAGAGCCCTGCACTGGGCTCCATGCTGACAGCATGGAGCCTGCTTGGTATTCTCTCTGTTCCTCTCTCTCTCTTTGCCCCTTCCCCACATTCTCATTCTCTCTCTCTCTCTCTCCCTCAAAATAAATTAATAACTTTAAAATAAATAAATAAATTCCTCGACCTTACCCCACCACACACATCTGATTATCTCTTTCACCAAGTATAGCCAGATTTTTTGTATCTGCTGAACATTTCTACTTTCTTGCCTCTCACAGAGACTTTAACTCATTCATATTTAAAATTTGTTTTTGTTGTTTATCTTTTTGAGAGAGAGAGAGCTAGAGTGCGAGTCGGGGAGGGGCAGAGAGAGAGGGAGACACAGAATCCGAAGCAGGCTCCAGGCTCTGAGCTGTCAGCACAGAGCCCGACACAGGCCTCGAACTCACAAACAGTGAGTTCATGATGACCTGAGCCAAAGTCGGATGTTTAACCAACTGATCCACCCAAGTGCCCCCAACTCATTCCTATTTTAAACTGTTCTTGCCAAGATTTTCTTTAACTTCTCTGATGTTAGATCCAATGGATGCTTCTTAGTCCTTGTCTTACTTGACATCTCAGTAGCATATGACACCACTGTTTTTGTGAAATATTCTCTTCCTTGTCTTTGTTGTCGCCTTACCTTTTTGATTTTCATCCTATCTATATGATTACTTCTCAGTCTCTTCAGTAGACCTCTCTTCCTCAGCCCATTCCTCAAATGTTCATGCTTGCCAGATCCTTGTCCTAGTCTCCCTTATCTTTCTACCTATGCTCTTCCCCTGGAAGTTCTTCTCCACTCTTATGGCTTCAGATCCCAGCTATACACTAAATGACTCTCAAATGGGCCATCTCAAGTCCAGATCTCCCTGCTTCAGGGATATTGTCTGTGACTAAATATTAGATAACTCTATCAGCTTGCCCACAGATTTCCCCTACTCAATATTTTACCTTCATCTATATTCCTTATTCCAATGAGTCACACCAAGCCAGAAACCTAGGTAAAATCTTTGACTCTTTTCTGTCCCTCATCTCCATACCCAATCAATTACCAAGTCTTATTGATTCCAAGATATACTTTCAGTTTATGATTCAGATCTCTCCATTCTCACTGCCATTTCCCTAGACCAAATATTTCCCTACTATTGATATTGTTACTACTTTCCTACCAATTTTAATAATAGAGCCAGAGTGATCTTTCTAAAATATAGGTATGATCATGTTACCTTCTTCCTAAAAGCCTGAAATGTTTTTACAATGCTATCAAGATAAAGCCCAAATTCCCCGTCATCCAAATTACTCCAGCCAAATTAAGCCCTTTCTAATTCCTCCAACAATCCATGATCATTCTTACTCTAGATATTTCCACATAAGATTCCCTTCAACTGATTGCCTACCTGATGTTATCAGTGTTATCATGCTATCACTATTTCTTAACTAACATCTACAAATCCTTGTGTCTCAGCTTAGATGCCTCATGCTCTCTAAATCTGCATTTAGTATACTCCCTTAGCACACTACTTATCCACTTAGCACACTCTATTATAGTCACCTGTTAAATGTCTCTATCCCCCTTTTAGATCATAAGTACTGTGAGGGTTAAAACTGTACCTATTATAGCTTCAATGCCATGAACATTACCTGGCACAAAGCAGCCACTAAATAAATAATGGTTGGATAATGAACAAACGAATAAACAAATAAGACATCAGTGGAAGCACATTTACATCTGGACTTGCTTTCCTTTGCTTTCTTACCTCTCAATGAACAAAAAACAAGTAAGTTACCCTTCCCACCAAATAAGCCATAGCTTACAAAGTGCTAACTAACGTATAGTACACATGACAGCCAAAGAGAATTCTACCTGAACCTTTGTTTTCTCCTTTACTTGTCTTTCCTCTCATGTATAACATTTTCAAACTGAAAGGTTAAACAGACTGAAGAAAGACTAAGCATGTGGCTGACTTTCTCTTGATCTGCCTGATGCCCTCCCCAAACCATCTATAAACGTGGTAATATAGGTACATGGGATAAAAAGAACCTATGGTAACATTTTGTTTGAACCAGAACTCCAAAGCATTAATTAAAGCTGAGCACACCTGCTCTGAACTGCAAAGTCAGAGATTTATGTCAACTTGTAAAGTTGAGGCTTTCTGACCTTTTGTAGGATTTATGTTTCCTTGAAATAAGCATTTCCTCTTTGTAATGCAATATTTTGTTTTAAAGTTTATTTCAGTGACTAACCTGCTGGTATAAACAGATATGCTGTTCAGTTCCTTTATTGCCTGGTCTTTACCCTTTTTACCCAGTGCTTGTCAAATATTTAATTTAAGGTTTTGGTTGAAAATAAGCAGGTCTAACTATGAAGCCTACAATTTCTAGCTCTAAAGTGAACTTGTTAATGAGGTGATCCAAAAAGATATCCATGCATTCAAACTCCACACGTCATCTAAGAGATTTAATCCCAGCTCTTCACAGATCTGCTCAGTTTGCAAAGTATCAGATACCTCACAGTGGTTTATCACAAGCGGGACTTAATTTATTAGGGTGATATGCATGTCCATGTGTGGAGTCCTTTCAGGTAAGACAAAGTTGTTTAACCAAAGGAAGATATTCCAATTTTGAGCTTCACACACTAATGCCTTTGGAAAGAGAGAGTTCTGTGAAGCGAACACATTCAAGTTGGTTACCTTGGATAAGTTCATTCCCAGCACCGTGACAGTCACCAAGCCAGCACAACACACCAAAGCACTGGAGCTAGAGAGACCAGAACTCGGTGGGATGTTTCCATCCACCAAACAATTCATTCCAGTCAGGTTGCTAAGACCAAAGTGCTCCTGAGAATAGAAGGGAAAACAGCACTTGTAACTTTGGTGTTGGAATCAAGGAGTAGCAAAAGCTTCTTTCATTCCCCAGAGAGCCAACGTTTATCAATGGACTTATTGTGCTATTGATAGAAACTGCTTGTGCAATTCGCTTTAGTGGAGTCTATACATGGCATTTTATTAAATCGTTCTTGGCCACAGGGTTTGGTAATCTGAAGATAATTTTTTCCTTTTTCAACAAAAAGCTATTGATCCATTTCCTAAAACTGCCTTGAATGATCTTTTTCTTTCTTTTTTTTTTTAGAATATTTTTTTATTTTAAATATGAAATTTATTGTCAAATTGGTTTCCACACAACACCCAAGTGCTCATCTCAACAGGTGCCCTCCTCAGTACCCATCACCCACCCTCCCCTCCCTCCCACCCCCCATCAACCCTCAGTTTGTTCTCAGTTTTTAAGAGGAATGATCTTTTTCTTGAGCATTAATTGATTTGAACAGATATAGGAAAAATATTAAACAATTATAATTCAATTTCAGAAGGTCCTCTGAAGAAAAAATGTTCTAAGCTTCTTTGGTTCCCTTTTACTGATGGAAAAACCTAGGCACCAAAAGATTAAAAGTTTTTTTCCAACACACAGGGAACTGGGAGTAGAACCCAGGTCCCTGATTTCTGGTTGAGAACTTCTCCACTGCAGTCAAAAACATGAGCCAGGATACTGTCACTGTGATTGAATGTAAGTCAGCTATATGAGGAAATCCAGATTTTTACTAGAGTTTATAGATACAGTTTAGCCATATGGTAGCTTTCAAGACAGCCAAATTAGATTTCAGCCACAGATGAGAACACAGACTCTAAACGAAGCAGGGAAACTATTTCTGCAACTAGGAAAGCCCAAAGAAATAATGAGACTCTGATCTAAAGATGGACATCTCTAGGATACTTAGATGAATATCTCGGATGGCACTTAAGATGATATTATAACATAACCTTTGTGGTTTAGGATTAAAAATAAATTCAAGGCTACCTCCTCCTCAAGAAAAAGTACTAGTGTGCTTGCAAATTACTCAACCAGCTCAAGACCAAAGTACAAAATACTATTATATTACATAATTATGCATTTCATCAAACATATTATTCTAGGAAGAAATTTCAATCAACTAGTTAGAATAACCAAAGTAACAACAAAACTCTGCAAATTAAAGGCTGTTTTCTTCCTTAATTCTTTTTGTCCTTTTTTTCCTATGTTGGCAAAACTCACACACCACAAAAAAAGAGATTCTGCTGGATGTATTTCTCTTCTTGATTTCAAGTCATCTAAAAATTTCCTTTCCAGAAATACAAATTATAAACTGAAACACTGCTGCTGCCAATGCCCTTTCATACAGAACATCAGGCAGCTTGTTTAAAAAAAAAAAGAAAAGAAAAAAGAAACTTGGAGAATGCTATATATTTAACCATAAACTGATCCACAGTGTATCTTGAATGTGAATCATACTTACAAACTTATCACGCAATGTTTTAAATTAAAACGTACAACAGATTCAAAAACGTAAATGGATTATGCCAAATTCTGTCATAGCTCTATCGCAAAAGGGTAACATGTTCAACTTAATATAAACAGATTATCCTCTAAAATTTTCTAGTATTTGAATTTGAAGGTTTCTAAACAAACTAACATTTAAATTACTTCTCTGCCAAAAATTCTCTGTACAAACCTACTTTTGCACATAAGTGTCAAACCAGAAAAGAAAACTTCTAGACCTCAAATTCTCAAAAACAACACAAAGCAACATTCAGTATATTTAGGTCACTTTATCCATATGCTATAAAAAGCATGTGACTATAAGGAAGATCAAATTGCATTTGCCAGGAAAATGCTTCCAAATACTGTAATTCCCACTAGTGCATATGATAAGCCAAATAACTTGAAGATTTAAAAGCTGCCAATACCTTTTCCCATAAGCTATTACCATGTGTCTGGAAAAAGAAAAAGAAAGAAAGAAAGAAAGAAAGAAAGAAAGAAAGAAAGAAAGAGAAAGAAGAGAGAGGAAGAAAGGAAGGAGAGAAGAGAAGAGAAGAGAAGAGAAGAGAAGAGAAGAGAAGAGAAAGAAGAAATGAATGCAGGAACTCTAAAACCAGAACCACCATAATTAGAGTATGGAACTACACATCAGAAATAAATGTGATGCTTTTCTATGATGGCTATATCACTGAGTCCTAGGCTACTCATGACAAAATTTCAGAAAGGACCAGCAGGCAGTAAGGGACACAAGCTGTCTAAAACATGGATTTTTAACAAACAAAATTGATTTATCAAATCAATTTTCTTTTTGTCCTTCATACATTTTTAATTTGGAGAAAAAGTAGAAATATTTCATTTTCTTGCTCTTGTACATGACATTAGAGATAGTCATGGTAATTATTCAATATTTCTAAGGAAAATACTTACACTAAAAAGTTTCACTACATCTTTTTTTAACTCCATCTGAAGTAGTAATAGCAGCACTGGTTACCATTTATTGAATGCCTACTATGTGTTGAGCACTGTGTAATCCTTGTAACAACTCTTTGCTGAACAGCAATGACATCATTATACAGAAAACCAATCTGAGACTTAAAGAGGTTGAATTCACACAGCTGAGTAATGCTCAGATTCACACCTAGGGCTGTCTAACTTGAAATCCTATTACAGTATATGCATACATATTGTTAGAAAAAAATGTATTGTAGATTATATCCTTCAAAAGAAAATTTATACAAAGATTTAAAAAAGAAAAAGGTTTGTGTTGGCTGCAACTGATTTATGAACAGCCATCACTGCCCCCTGTGGACATCACCCAGGAATAGTCATATCTACCCCATCCTCTGAAATACATAAATTAGCAAAATAGAACAGAAACATCAGTTAGCATTAAAAGGAGGCAAAAAATACATAGTAAGTAAAATAAATCTTGACATATAATATACATTATAAGCTCAACTGCTAGTAGTTGCCTTATAAACCGATTTACCTGAATTCCTTTAAATCCACATAGGAAATAGTTGTGCCACAGAGGCTTGGTTTTGTCAATCTGAATATTATTAGCATTAATACTGAAGTCCCTGCAAAAACAAAGACACATTAATTTAAGTCTAGAGGCTGCAAAAATCCATAGCTGCAAAATCAATGGCTGACTGCTGCCATCTTGTGCCAAGAGGGTGATACTGAAATTTTATTTTCTATTTGTTTTCACATATGTGCTTCGCAGTCTACTCAAAAACAACAAACATCTCCACATACTAAAAGGTAAGAGAAGTTGTAGTGACCTTAACAATTAAACTAGTTCCAATTGACCTTTTTTATTTCCTGAAACAAAGAGGAACTGATATATTTCAGCATAATCTACACCACATTTTATTTCATGATCATCCTTGTTAGGTTGATGTAAACCACAAACTTTTATCCTTTGAGCTTGCTGTTTGGCATACCTCTAACTGTAACAGCACTCAAAGCCTTCTTTCCCCACACTCTCTGCCACCCATCCAACTTTACTGTCTGTACAATTTAAGAAGAAGGAAAAAAAAACAAATAATGATGATTCTAATGAATCATAACTCGTTCAATAAGCCTCCATGAATCTATACTGATATAAATGAACAAATGAATAAATAGCTAAATGAAGGAGAAAGAAAACCTCTTCCTTAGAGTAAAATGCAAAATAGCTGAAGTAGAATTAAAAAATCATTATTTGGCGAACTCTGATAGATTTTTTCATGAAAGAATCATTAATGGATGCTAAAGTCAGGGAGTAAAAATTTTATAAGAAATAAAATATTTACATAGATTCAAAAGTATTTCCCCAGCAGATACTTCTTGCAAAGGGCAAAAAATAGTAATTTTATGGCAAAGAAATCTGGCAGACATCCCCTTAACCAAATGATCAAAGTTAACAACACCGGGTCACCCGGGTGGCTCAGTCAGTTAAGCGTCCAACTCTTGATTTCAGCTCAGATCATGATCTCAGTTTGTGAGATTGAGTGCCTTGTTGTGGTCTGTGCTGACAGTGTGGAGCCTGCGTCAGGTTCCCTCTCTCTCTCTCTGCCCCTCCCCTGCTCGCTCTCTTTCTCTTTATCTCTCTCAAAAATAAATAAACATTAAAAAATTAATAACACTGATAAAGAGACATCGTGTGCCTCCTTGGTATCATACACTGAGAGCATACCA
Organism: Panthera onca; assembly: GCF_046562875.1. Lineage (NCBI taxonomy): Eukaryota > Metazoa > Chordata > Mammalia > Carnivora > Felidae > Panthera > Panthera onca. The sequence continues at coordinate 54,489,538 of NC_138344.1, forward strand.
CTTGATGTGTGGGAATTCTTTGTACTATTTTTGTGAGTCCTTTGTAAGTCAAAAATGATCTCAAAATGAAAAATAAATAAAGAGGTTTCTTTTTTTTTTTAATTTTTTTGTTTTTATTTTAGAGAGAGAGACAGAGACAGAGTGTGAGTGGGGGAGGGGCAGAGAGAGAGGGAGACACAGAATCTGAAGCAGGCTCTAGGCTCCAAGCTGTCAGCACAGAGCCTGACGTGAGGCTTGAACCCACAAACCCTGAGATCATGACCTGAGCTGAAGTTGGACACTTAACCACCCAGGCGCCCCTGATAAATAGGTTTCCAAATCAGCCAAAGGACAAACTATATGAAGGAAGCGGGGGGTGGGGGGGGGGAGGTTGTTAATTAAAAAGTGAGGAAATAAGCAACATTTCCCCATATTGACTGGATACTTTTCATATAATTTGCTAAATACCTACTATTTGCCAATCACTGTAGTAGGTGCCCTCCATGCATTATCTTAACTAGATAACAGGGACACATCATCGCCTAAGAAAAATATTTAAATATGCAAGGCATTTGTAGGAGTATAAAGGTAAAAAGTAAAAGGCTTATCTTTTAAGCATTTGTAATCTAGCTGAGACAACATGAATACAAATCATGATCACACACTACTGTCACATGATGGTGTATAATGTGGAATGGGAAATGAGACCAAGAGGGCATCATCTCTATAATCAGCATATTAGAGTGGAGAAGGGAGGCCTTCCTGGAGGCTCAGAGAGGTTTAGTGGCTCTCCAAGGACATACACAGTATGACTCCAGCTCACAAGCTCTTTACTCTCATCCACAGGAGTGAAAATATATTGCTCACAGTCAATAAGAGGTCACACAATTTGGAAAGCAGATAAAATTATGTTAGCAAAACTAATCAAGTTCTGTTCCTAGCTAAGCAGAGATCTTGAAAGTCACCACAAAGAAAAAGAAAACTAAGAAGTGGGAGTCATGGGTGGGGGTATATAGAAAAAAAGTAGAGGAGGGAATTTGGACAGATATAGGAGGCTACATGAGAAATGTCAAGAAAACAGCTGAAAAATGCCAGTTTTTGAAGAATGAGGAATATAGTTTAAATCTGTCATAGAAAAAAATCTTCTCTTTGGTTAGATATTTCCTGTTTTTTCTTTCCAGCATCCTTGTCTTGTCTCCCTGCCCAGCCATTTCCTAACATTCAAAAGCAGGCACACATTTTCCCAATTCCTGCATTGTATCACCCATCTGCTTTCTCTACTCTTGCACCCATGTTGCAGAATGCTAGGGAAAAACTCCTGAAAATGAGCAGTTATGACTTACTACACTGGTAATTTCCACTTACACGTTTTATGCATTGATTCACTTGTTCTTCCAACAAACATTTGCCCAGTGTCTACCCTGGGTATGTCAGGCACTGGGCTAGACCATTTACAATAACAATATCATCAAAAAATAAATACTTAGAGAAAAGTTTGAGAAAAAAATGTACAAGACATACACCCTTACAACAACAAAATATTTCTGAGAAAAATTGAAGACCTAAATAAGTGGAGAGATACACCATGTTCATGGATTGAAGGAGTAAATACTGTTAAGATGTCAGTTCTTCCCAAATTGATCTCTATATTAAGTACAACCCCAATAAAAAGCTCAGCATGCTCTTTCATAGAAGTTGAATAGCTGATTCTAAAATTAATAGGGAAATGCAAAAGATCTAGGATAGCCAAAACAAATTTGAAAAAGACAAACAATTTTAGAGGACTTAAGCTACCTGATTCCAGGACTTCTTATAAAGCTACAGTTTTCAATTAGCAAACCACATTCACCAATATATTAAAAGGATCATTCACCACAATCAACTGGGATTTACTTTGGGGATGCAGGATGGTTCAATACTTGCAAATCAACATCATACACCACATCAACAAAATGAAGGATAAAAATCATGATCATCTCAATAAATGCAGAAAAAGCATTTGACATAATTCAACATCCGTTCGTGATAAAAACTCTAAGTGGGTTTAGAGAGAACATACCTCAACATAATAAAGGCTGTAAATAAAAACTCACAGCTAACACCCTACTCAGTGATGAAAACCTGAGAGCTATTCCTCTAAGATGAGGAACAAGACAAGGAGGTCCGCTGTTTCCACTTTTATTCAACATAGTGCTGGAGGTCCAAGCCACGGCAATCAGACAAGAAAAAGAAATAAAAGGCATCTATATTAATAAAGAAGAAGTTAAACTGTCACTATTTGCAGATGACATGATGCTATATACATAAAATCCTAAAGGCTCCATCAAAAAATTATTAGAAGTAATAAATGAATTCAATAAAGTTTTCAGGATACAAAGTTGATACCCAGAAATTGGTAAAATTTCTATATATTAATAACTAAGTACCAGAAAGAGAAAGTAGGAAAAAAATTCCATTCACAATTGCACTGAAAAGAATAAAAGACCTAGGAATAAATGTAACCAGGGAGGTCAAAGACCTCTGCTCTGAAAACTATAAACCACTGATGAAAGGAACTGAAGACAACACAAAAAAATGGAAAGATATCCCATGCTCGTGGTTTGGAAGAGTTAATAATGGTAAAATTTCCATAGTACCCAAAGCAATCTACAAGTTCAATGCAAACCCCATCAAGCATTTTTCACAGAACTGGAACAAACAATCCTAAAATTTGTATGGAACCATAAAAGATCCCAAACACCCAAAGCAATCTTGAGAAAGAATAAAGCTGGAGCTATCACAATTCCAGATTTCAAGGTACACTGCAAAGCTGTAGTAATCAAAACAGTATGGTACTGCCACAAAAACAGATACATGGATCAATGTAACAGAGTAGAGAGCCCAGAATATACCCAAGCATATAGGGTCTATTAATCTATGACAAAGGAGGCAAGAATATACAATGGGGAAAAGATAGTCTCATCAATGAATGGTGCTGAGAAAACTGGACAGCTATATGCAAAAGAATGAAACCTGACTATTTCTAACACCATGCAGAAAAATAAACTCAAAATGGATTAAAAACCTAAATGTGAGACATTAAACCATAAAATCCAGAAGAGAACATAGGCACTAATTTCTCTGACATCAGTAGTAGCAACATTTTTCTAGAAATGCCTCCTAAGGCAAGGGAAACAAACAAACAAACAAAATATATATATATATATATATATATATATATATATATATATGCATAAACAAAAGCATATATATATATATGTATATATATATATATATATACATATATATATATATGAGAGAGAGACTATATCAAAATAAAAATCTTCTGAACAGCAGAGGAAATCATCAACAAAACAAAAAGGCAATCTACTGAATAGGAGAAGATATTTGCAAATGATATATCTGATAAAGGGTTAATATCTAAAACATATAAAGAAATTATACAACACCCAAAAAACATAATCCAATTAAAAAATGGGGAGAGGATCTGAATAGGCATACAGATAGCCAACAGATACACGAAAAGATGCTCAACATCACTAATCATCATGGAAATGCAAGTCAAAACCACAATGAAATATCACCTCACACCTGTCAGAATGGCTAGAGTCAAAAGGACAGGATGTGGAGAAAACAAAACCTTCATGCATTGTTGATGGGAATGTAAATTGGTATAGCCACCAAGGAAAACAGTATGGAGGTTCCTCAAAAAATTAAAAATAGGAATACCGTATGATTCAGTAATTCCACTACTAGGTATTTACCCAAAGAAGATGAAAACACTAATTCAAAGGGATATATGCCCCTCTGTGTTTGTTGCAGCACTATTTATAGTAGTCAAGCTATGGAAGCAATCTGTGTCCAAAAATCAATCAATGGATAAGGAAAATGTAGTGTGTGTACACACACACACACACACACACACACACACACACGGAATATTACTCAGCCATAAAAAAGGATGAGAACTTGCCATTTGTGATAACATAAATGGACATAAAAGGTATTATGATATGTGAAATAAGTCAGACTGAGAAAGACAAATACCATATGATTTCATTCATATGTGAGATCTAAAAACGAAAACAAATGAATAAACAAACAAACAAAAATCAGAATCAGGGGCACCTGGGTGGCTCAGTCGGTTAAGTGTCCAAATTCCACTCAGGTCATGATCTTGTGGTTCGTGAGTTTGAGCCCCATATCGGGCTCTGTGCTGACAGCTCAGAACCTGGAAACTGCTTCAGATTCTGTGTCTCCCTCTCTTTCTGCCCCTCCCCCACTTACACTCTGTCTCTCTCTCAAAAATAAACATTAAAAATTTTTTTAGAAAATCAGAATCAGAGAACAAACTGATTTGTTCTCAAATCAAATAAATACAGAGAACAAACTATTAGTTGCCAGAAGGGAGTAGGGGGATGGGCAAAAGGATGAAGGAGAGTGGGAGATACAGGCTTCCAGTTATGGAATGCATAAATTACCTGAATAAAAGACACAGAATCAGGAATGTAGTCTATGATACTGCAATAGTGTTGTATGGTGACATATGGTGACTACACTTGTGGTGAGCACAACATAAGGTATAGAGAAGTTGAATCACTGTGTTGTACACCCGAAACTAATGTAAAATTGTACATCAATCATACTCAAAAAATTAAAAATGTTTTAAAAGCTATAGTTTTCAGATAGTATGGTATTGGCATAAAGATAGACAAATACATCAACAAAACAGAATAGAGTCCAGAAATAGATCCATACATTTATTAGCAACTGCTTTTCAACATAGGCTGTCAAGGTAATTCAATAGGAAAATATCATCTTTTCAACAAATGGTGGTAAACAATTGGATAGCCATATACAAAAAATTATAAACTTCAACACTTATCTCATGCTACATACAAAAATTAATTCAAACTGGATCATAGGCCTAAATGCAAGAGCTAAAATTATAAAATTTCCAGAAGAAAACACTGGGGAAACCTTTAGTGCCTTGGGTTTGGCAAAGGTTTCTTAAAAACAGTCAAAAACTACAAACTGTGAAAGAAAAAAAAATCAATAAATTGGACTTGATCAAAATTAAAAATTCTTCTTCAAAAGACATAGTAAAGAAAATGAAAATCCAAGCCACGGACTGGAAGTAAATATTTGCAAAACATTAATCTAACAAAGGACTGGTATCTACAATATAAAAGAAAGTCTTGTAGGTGAATAGTAGAAGATGAAAATCCTCCTTAAAATTGGGCACAAGATTTGAACAGATGACAAATAAGTACATGAAAAGATGTTCAACATCATTGGTTAGTGAAATTAAAATTAAAACCACTACACATTTATGAGAGTGGATAAGATTTAAAAAGACATGTTAGCAAAAATGTAGAACAAACTGAATTCTCATATACTGGTGATAGGAATGAAAAATGGTACAACCACTTTGGAAAACAGGCAAGCTCTTAAAAAGGTAAATCAAACAGTCCTAGATATTTACCCCCAAAGATGAAATACATGTCCACACATAAATTTGTACACAAATAACACTAACAGCATTATTCATAATAGCCAAAAGCTAGGATTGATCTAAATGCCCATCAATGGTGAATAGATAAATTACGGTATCTCCACTCAATGAATGTTACACAACTTGTGGATAATTCTGGGAGACACGCTGCATCCTTCCTAGGAGTCCTGGGAGAATGGAGACTCTTACCTATAGCAGGGACTACCTGCTTTAGTAATTCATCTCTGCTTCCCTAAGTCATTCTCTATGTTGTCCCATACCACTCCTGGGATCATATCCCAAATACTCTACCTTCATTCAAGTTTGTTTTCAGGCTCTGCTTTTGTCAAAAAATGCAACTGAATCCATATATTCATCATAAATGGAAATGTTGAAGTGAATTTGGGTAAATCAACATGAGAAATTATTATGCACCCAGTTTTAAATGTTTACAAATAATGACACAAATTGTGTTTGAGACAATGTAAAGTTTTCTTTAAAGGATTCAACATAGAAGTCAGAAATGTCTGTATCTTGCATAACCTGGTATTGTGCCTTATTAAAGGCACACATAAAATATTTACTGAATGAATGAACATTACTACAGGCAAACTGGCCAATGAACAATAGCCAAAAATAAAATCTACCAGTCATATGCCCAAATCTCTTTGTAATTAGCAAATCAAATCCATCATACCATACTATAAGTAAGTAGGACTCATCCTAGGAATGCAAAGATACTTCAAAATTAGAAAATTCATCATCGTTAATTCATAGTATTTTTTAACTGCTCTTCTTTTTTTTAATTTTTTTTAATATTTATTTATTTTTGACAGAAAGACAGAGCATGAACGGGGGAGGGGCAGAGAGAGAGGGAGACACAGAATCGGAAGCAGGCTCCAGGCTCTGAGCCGTCAGCACAGAGCCTGACTCGGGACTTGAACTCACAGACCGCGAGATCATGACTTGAGCCGAAGTCAGATGCTCAACCGACTGAGCCACCCAGGCGCCCCTTAACTGCTCTTCTATATTGAATAGACATTTAATAAAATTCAATACCCATTAACAGATTTTTTTAATATTGGCAAACTAAGAATTTTTAAAAAACTGCAAACAAAAAAGTATGTCCTTAACTTGATAAAGCATATGTACTAGAAACTTAGGTCTATTATGCACCGACTCTAAGTTTGTCACTGAGCCTACAGCACTGGAGAGGCAACAGTACCTAAAGTCACAGAGTTTATAATCTACTGGGGGAATACAGGCAAGTAAGCAGGTAATTGTAATACAGCGTGATAAGATGTTACAAGAGAATTAGAGGGTGCCCTAGTAACATAAGAAAGGCAGCACCACCAACTTTGCTGAAGACAGCTGCCTAAATAGATGATAAATACCTTCTGGGCAAGGACAGAGTTATTTTCATTTCTGTATGGCCCAGTATCAAAAACAATGTCAAGACACATGGTAAGTCTTCAGTAAACGTGTTTTAAATGAATGAGCAAATGAATAAAAAGGAACAAATATTAAAGAGCAGCCTCAGATTCCTTTGGAAGTCAGATACAGATTGTCAATAAATTAAATGATGTATTATAAATTTGATTTCTTCTAAAGAGTTCATTTGGCTATGAATGCACATGCACCGTTACTCATGGTAGCAATCCTAAATACTCACGGGTACAAGGGATTTGTATTGGCTAGTTGAAGAGTTTGTGTTTCCACAGGTTCCACCGCTATTAACATATCTTGTTCTACAGCCATAGGAAGAACAGAATACCCACAATAATCTATATGTTCTCCTAGAAAGAAAGAGAAAGAGTTTTTAACATTGCTAGCAAATGGAACAAGAGAAATTCAAGTAGGTTGACATACAAGAAAAACTTGACCACGAGCCAGGTTTTAACAGAAAATAAAAATACTATGGACAGAAAATGAAAGTTTTCTTTCTCTCCCAGACACCTGAGCCAGAAACTTCTGCTAGCATATTAGTTATTAGTTTCTGTTAATTTTTAGACTTCTTTAAATCTTCACAAGTTTTTTTCTACTTTCTAATTCATAGTGATCATCTTCAAATATTTTGTTTTGTGACTAGTTATATGGAGTATCAAGAACAGTAATCTCTCCTTTTCCTGTTGCTCTTTCATATTACCTTTTAAAATATGAATGGCTGAAGCCTTTAACACACCCTGCCTTGTATTAACATTATGTGACTCTCACTCTCCTCCTTGTTAGCCAACGTACTCACTAAAGTTGAGGACTTTGCTTTATTTATATTTTTAGCCTAAATAAATGCCTAACAAATTAGACTGGCATTGATAAGTTGTACTGAATGTGCTAGACATAGCTAGGATAAAAAAAAAGAAGCAAGAATCAGCAAAACTAAAAGGCAACTGACAGAATGGGAGAAGATATTTGCAAATGACCTATCAGATAAAGGGTTAGTATCCAAAATCTATAAAGAACTTATCAAACTCAACACCCAGAAAACAAATCATCCAGTGAAGAAATGGGCAAAAGACATGAATGGACACTTCTCCAAGAAGACATCCAGATGGCCAACCGACACATGAAAAAATGCTCAACATCACTCATCATCAGGGAAATACAAATCAAAACCACAATGAGATACCACTTTACACCTGTCAGAATGGCAATCATTAACAACTCAGGCAACAACAGACATTGGCAAGGATGTGGAGAAAGAGGATTTCTTTTGCATTGTTGGTGGGAATGCAAGCTGGTGCAGCCACTCTGGAAAACAGTATGGAGGTTCCACAAAAAACTAAAAATAGAACTACCTACAACCCAGCAATTGCACTACTAGGCATTTATCCAAGGGATACAGGTGTGCTGTTTCAAAGGGACACATGCACCCCCATGTTTATAGCAGCACTATCAACAGTAGCCAAAGTATGGAAAGAGCCCAAATGTCCATCGGTAGAGGAATGGATAAAGAAGATGTGGTATATATCTACAATGGAGTATTACTTGGCAATCAAAAAGAATGAAATCTTGCCATTTGCAACTCTGTGGATTGAACTGGAGAGTATTATGCTAAGTGAAATTAGTCAGTCAGAGAAAGACAAAAATCATATGACTTTGCTCATATGAGGACTTTAAGAGACAAAACAGATGAACATAAGGGAAGGGAAACAAAAATAATATAAAAACAGGGAGGGGGACAAAACAAAAGAGACTCATAAATATGGAGAACAAACTGAGGGTTACTGGAGGGGTTTTGGGGGGGGAGGGGATGGGCTAAATGGGTAAGGGGCATTAAGGAATCTACTCCTGAAATCATTGCTTCACTATATACTAACTAATTTGGATGTAAATTTTAAAAATAAAAAAATAAAGTAAAAAAAAAAAAACAACAGTGAGGGAGACAAAACAGAAGGACTCATAAATGTGGAGAACAAACTGAGGGTTACTGGACGGGTAACCAGGGAGGGGAGGGGGGATGGGCTGAATGGGTAAGGGGCAGTAAGAAATCTACTCCTGAAATCATTGTTTCACTATATGCTAACCAATTTGGATGTAAATTTTAAAAAATAAAAAATAAAATTAAAAAAAAGAAGAAAAAGAATTTTTAATCTGCACTATTTTATATATAATAAGAAAATATAGGAAACAAACTATTCTATGCATTCTAATTCCTCTATGAATCATCTGTAGGAATTTTATTTCCTATTACACCATCATATTTTCTCCAGATTGCTATTTAAACTCAAGGTTGTTATTCATGAGATTGAAATACAAAATAACAATTCAAGAAAGAAATAAGCAAAATAAGCAAGCTCATTTATATTTCCCCAAGACAGGTTTTCATATCTGACTGTTCCTATGGCAAACACTAACCAACTAAGAAACACAAAATGAATGGAAGACAATTCAACTGCACAACTGCATTTTTAACACTTATTATTAATATAGAAGGTAGCAAATCTTTTCCATATTGATGTAGCCTTTAAAATGAAATGATAAAGGTTTTTTTTTTTTTTTTATGGATTGATAGTTTCACATGGAGAAGTGGTTTTCAAAGCTGCCTTTCTCACCAACTTCCTTCAAAGAAGACAATAATATAAAACAGTGGTTCACAAATAGAAAACGCATATTTATTTAAAAAAAAAATTTTTTTTAAACGTTTATTTATTTTTGAGACAGAGAGAGACAGAGCATGAACGGGGGAGGGTCAGAAAACGCATATTTAAATAGGCAGACCTCGAGGGAGGCACCAGGTTTTTTGTAAAAGCCACAGTGTGGATGACAGCCTTCTGGAAATGACAGATTCCTGCCCCTGTCAAAACTGATGGAATATCCCCACTCCCTACTCCACCCTACCCCACATCCCTGTGACGGGCAAGAAGGGAGCAGGAACTGCTCGCAGGTGAGGAGAACAAGATGATTACATTTTGAATATTTTAATGGTAAGTATAATAATGCTTTAATAACTACAGAAATTCATTTCATCCCAAGCACTAAGTAAATTAACTATATGGGAACATAATCCTCCCCCTTTTTTTAAATCAGAAGATAGTCACTGAATTTACTAGAGTAAGAATTATTCGTCAGGGAAATTCTTAGTTTGGTACCCTCACCCCCACAACTAGATAAAATGGCTCTCCTCCGAGAAAACTGCTTCTTTGCAGGCCTCCTGCAACACTGAAGAGTTGCTGATGTCCTCCTCCACTCTGCTATTACCAGGCCTTTTTCCCATCCTCCAGTTCTTGAAAGGCTCATGCCACATTCTCTCCTCTCCTTTCATCTCTCTCTTAGACACACTGCTCCTCCCTGAATACCTTAGCTATCTCGTTCCAGCCCCTCTCCATCCCAATCCTGGTAAACAACCTAATCCAAAGCCCCAGCTGCCTAATCTCTTGACCTCCAGAGAACTTGACCTCCTCTCTGCTTCGGCCACCTAGCACCTTGACAAATCCAGTAATGACTATAGACCTTATCACCTGGAACTTTTTCACTTATGAAATTTTAGTTTCAAATAGCATATTCTTTACTAACACTTCCCGTCCTGCCATTTCTCTTACTGTTCCTCCCACTAACTTGTTTGTCAGACTGCTTTTTGCCCTCTCTACCTTATAAGCTCCCTCCTGCCTTTCTTCCTTTTTCTACCCAGCATAGATTCCAGGATTCATAACTTCACCTGCTCTCCTATTAGTATCATCAACTTCCTGCTGCCATTGTCATTCGCTTGCAACCTCAATTCAAAACAACCTTAGATCAAACATTGGCACCTTGGACTAGCTCAGGGGGAGAAGAAAGAACAACTCTGCAGGTTGGTACTTTTCCAATTCTACAGTCTCCAGCTCTAGCCAGATTTCAATGCTACCCAGAAAACCTTTTGTTCCTCCAGTCATCTCCCTCTCCCACCTTTCACAAGGTTATTTCAAATGTCCCTTCTACTTAAACCCCACCTCCTTCATCTAACCTCCACAAGAACTCCCTCAACCTCTCTACCTAAGTTATACATTTATCTACATCAACTTGCATGTCTTCTGTTAAAAGAATCAAAGTAGCCCTCTTCTGATGCCCCTCTTGCCTTCTCAGGAAATCTGCTCCATCAATTCCTCCCTTCTCAGTTATCTATAATCTCTCTCTCTCCACTGGCTTTACTCTATTCCTCCTCCCTCCCTCATTTAACCATACTCAAACATCCCTTTTTTAAAAAAAAAAAAATCCTCCATTATTTGCTTCAAAATAAAATAAGATCACCTGAGTTGATAATAATAATTGTTGGGGGCAACTGGGTCACTCAGTCAGTTAAGTGTCTGACTTCAGCTCAGGTCATAATCTCACGGTTTGTGAGTTCAAGTCCCCCATCAGGCTCTGCGCTGACAGTGTGGAGCTGCTTTGGATTCTGTGTCTCCCGCTTTCTCTCTGTACCTCCACCATTTGTGCTCTCTCTCTCAAGTAAATAAACATTTTTTTAAATATAATAATAATTGTTGGATACATGGGAGTTTTTTGTATGTTTACATTTTCCATTATAGGAAGTTCTCTTTTTAATCCTCCTTTGACTCCTGTTTTTTTCTCAGTTCCTCATCCTGTTTTCTCTTGATAGAACCTACTCATTCTTCAGGTCACCACCCTTTAAAAAATTTTTTATGTTTATTTTTGACAGAGAGAGGGAGAGAGAGAGAGAGAGAGAGAGCGCGAGCATGAGTGGGGGAGGGGGAGAGAGAGAGAGAGAGAAGAGACAGAATCTGAAGCAGACTCCAGGCTCTGAGCTGTCAACACAGAGCCTGAAGTTACCCACCCTTTTAAAAAGGCTTCTCAGTATTCTTCTAACCCAATGAGTAAATGTAAAATCATGAAAATTACTAACCAAAATTTAAAAATTTATCCTGCGGCACAGAAAAATATTTTCCTCTCTCACGAAAATCATATTAACAACAAAATTTCAACAAATTTTCAAAATAAATGGACAAAGTTAACACTAACAACATGGATTGGGAAAGATGCAATTTCCAGATGCAAAAGCTTTACTTGCTGTACTAAGATACATAGGAAATATTCTATTTTTTCAGTTTTCTTGGGAAAAATTAATACAAAAAATGTATTAACAGCAATTTAGATCTTACCAAAGGAAGAAACAATTAAGAGAAAGAAATTTTAAAATACCTATTATGTTGACTCTTCCTGGTGCTCGAACATAAAACTTGGGAATGGATCCAAACTTAGAGTTAAACATTTCCTTTAGCTTCATCAATCTGAGTGAACAAGAGTAGAATATTTCAGAATATCTATATAATAGAAAAACCCATAACACACACACAAATTAATTATTCCTAAAAAGAAAAGCAAAATTTTTTACCGACATACTTCTTTGAAAATCCTAGGATAAGACAATACAGTGACTCCCTCAGTGACACAAGAGTATAGCTAAGCACATAGAAAAGTAAAGAAAAAAAAATGGATATACTCAACAGGAAAAACAATTAGCTTCAGTTGTAAAGAATATAACTTTCTGTACAATTCTCAATGATATTCAGAGAAAAATCTCTTTATCTTAAAAGAAGTAGTATGGGAAAGTATTTCAATTTCCTAGAGCTACCATAATAAAATATTACAAACTGATTGGCTTAAAATAATAGAAATTTATTACCTCACTATTCTGGAAGCTAGAAGTATAAAATCAGAGTGTTTGCAAGGCCATGCACCTCTGAAAAAAAACCTGTACAGGTGAATGAAGACTTCCTTCCCTCTTTTTAGTTGCTGGTGGTAGCTATTGATCCTTGACATTCTGTGGATACAGCTGCATCACTCCAAACTGCCTCTGTCACCACATAGAATTCTCCCTATGTGTCTCTATCTGTATCTCAGCTTTTCATTCTTATAAGGACACCAGTCTTATTAGATTAGAGCCCACCTTAATTCACTATGACCTCATCTTAACTTGATTACAGAAGTATATAAAGATGCTAGCACAAATAAGGTCATATTCAGAGGTTCTAGGTGGACATGAATGAGGGTTGGGGGGCACTATTCAACCCAGTACAATACAAGTAGTCAAATGAAAACTAGACTGGATATCAGGAGACCACAGTTCTAATTTCAGTGTGGCAAATCCTTTTCCCTTGGCCTCTCTTCTTTGAAATTAGAACTAGATATTCCTTACAGGCCTCTTCTAGATCCAAAATTCTTAAAATAGACTTAATTTTATATTAAGTCATCTCAATGCACTTCTATGAATACCCGTCCACTGTTTATAGTTCCACATCATAGTGTATCTGAATAATAACACCAGGACAATAAATATCTGTTAAAGCCTATCATATTCAAGACACCCATTAATTAACTGATCTTAAAGATTAATTAGTTGTAAGAAACAGAAAATCACACCAAGGACAGATCAAGGAAAAAGGAAATCTATTATAATGATAGAAAGATATGGAAGGTATTCAAGATGGCCTCCTTGGAATTGGATAGCCATCAGAAACTGTTTATATTAGTGTCTTTGGTTCTCTTTTCACGTCTCATTCTATCATCCCTCCAAGACACTATCACTACTCTGCTCCATGCTGTTCACATTTCAGTTGCCTCTGTGAGCCTCTTAGTTTCTATTCCTCCATACCTTCAGTTTCATGACACTGTGGCCTCAACTCTATAAGATTTAACAGCTCCAATGTCCTAAACTATCTGATTAAGTCTCTGTGTCCATTAATTCAAATTCTGAAAAAAGATAATCTGGTTGGCAGTTTAGATCCCGTATCCATCCTGGTCTATTTTTCAACAAGAGGGTGAGTTTACTGATATAAATAGGTCAGTTGTCTTAGTTACAAATACAATTACTTGGATCTACTCCCTCAACCAAGGCTGTGGATGACAATAGAAGATGTGGGCAGGGAAACAATAACAATAACAATTAACAGGGATATCAGTAGCACGTCATTCAAGACACATTTACTGGATTCCCAGGTAGGTATGGATAATGGTGTCTGCCTAAATCTGAGTTGCCTCATATATCCTCCAAAATGACTTAGCACAAGAACAAGCAAACGATATAAAACCTTATCTTTATTATAACTAGAAACAGAGAATCCACAAACTTTAAGTTACCTATAAGAAAGAAAGAAAGAAAGAAAGAAAGAAAGGGAACCACTCTGACCACTAGAAACTCAGTGAAAAAGAAAAGAGGAGAGTCAACAAAACTAAGATTAATCTAAAACCACAGGAAAGAAAAAATTCCACCCATTTAAAAATGGGAGGTATGGGAGAAGAAAAAATAAAAATAAAATAAACTAATTGATTGCTATATAGGCAACAGGTAAAAGTTAAAACATATCAGTAACCATGATAAAGCAACATTTTTTTAATGTTATCATACAAGTATATGCAAGGATATTATTAAACCACTAAAAAAAAAAATTCTTAGGGGCGCCTGGGTAGTTCAGCTGTTTAAGCTGATCTTGATCTCAGCTCTGGTCATGATCTCACAGTGAGTTCGAGCCCCATGCCAGGCTCTGTGCTAATGGCATGGAGCCTGCTTGGGATTCTGTCTCTCCCTCTCCCTGCCCCACTCTCCCTCTCTCACTCTCTCTCAAAATATATAAACTTAAAACAATTTCTTAGAGAGACCATGGCCTGTGCAGTCAGGTGGACCTAGGTTCAAAACCCTTCTTTGCCACATGATGAAATTCCTTAAGCTCATTTTCTTTATATGGAGTGTAAATATGTATCCCACAGAATTATTTAGGAGATTAAATAAGGGAGTGTGGAAAGGGTCTAGCTTCAGGCTGGCATGAAGGATTTGTTTAAGAAATGCTAGATTCTTGGGTTCCTTACTGTTTCTATTCTAGAGCATGTGAATAAGAACCCACTAAAAGCAATGAGAGATGGTAGGTAATTAAATATTTAGTCTCTTTAGCTGATATCAGGACTGGAAGCACTATTGGAGCACTGGGGTGATCTTAATGATGCTGCTAAACCCTGGTACTCTCTGCCCTGCATCTTCCATTTTATAGAGAGGGTTGAAAAAACTTAGGTTATGTGTCTGTCAAATTCTAGATAGAATTATTTAAAATGTTTACATTTTTCAATGAAAGAAAATGGACATAGAAAATAGTAAAAGGCTAAATAAGAAAAGTCCTCTGCTTTCTCAGAGCATTAAAAAAGATACATAAGTATAAAGATAACCAATAGAACAAGAATATAAATCTTCCTAAACACCAAAGAAATTTCAAAAAATATAGGGGCAAAGAAAGCAGACAGATAAATATAAATTGGTAAATAAGGAAACACAGAAACTATTCAGAAACTATATTATAAATAGGGGTGCCTGGGTGGCTCAGTCGGTTAAGCATCCAACTTCAGCTCAGGTCATGATCTCGCAGTCCGTGAGTTCAAGCCCCGCATCGGGCCCTGTGCTGACAGCTCAGAGCCTGGAGACTGCTTTGGATTCTGTGTCTCCCTCTCTCTCTGCCCCTCCCCCACTCATGCTCTGTCTCTCTCACTCTCAAAAATGAATAAATGTTAAAAAAATTTTTTTAAATAAAAGAAACTATATTATAATACATAATTATAAAATAAAATGAGTTAAAAATCAAACATGTTAGTTACATCAATAAATGTGAATGGGCCTACCTCACCTATTAAAACAAAAAGACTTGTAATTAGCTCCAAAAACAGGACCAAACTATATGTTGTATACAGACAGCACTAAAACAAAGTCATTCAGAAAGACCAAATATTGAGGAACAGGCAAAGGTATTCCAGGCAAATAGACACAATAAGAAAACAGAGGTAGTAATCCTGATATCAGACATCATAGAATGTAAACCAAAGAATATATAAGGAAAATTCTTAATGCTAAGGGCTGCAATTCAAAATGAAGGTAACTGTTTAAGAAAGGCCCTCAAAGGAAACTGCAACCACTTTTATAAGGCAAAAACTATAGAAAATGTAAGAAAATATAGATAGAAATACACCAACAATAAGAGACTATAAGATACCTTCCTCAGTATAAACACAGATCAGGTTGGAGCGTATGGGTGGCTCAGTCAGCTAAGCCATCCAACTCTTTGGCTCAGGTTATGATCATGTGGGTTCATGGGTTTGAGCCCTGCATCAGACTCTGCACTGACAGCATGGAGCCTGCTTGGAATTCTCTTTCCCACTCTCTCTCTGCCCCTCCCCACAGGCACGTGTTCTCTCTCAGTCTCTCTCTCTCTCAAAGTAAATAAATAAAATCTTTAAAAAAAAAAAAATACCAGGGGCACCAGGGTGGCTCAGTCAGTTAAGCACCCAACTCTTGGTTTTGGCTCAGGTCATGATCTCGTGGGTTCGAACCCCCTCTCAGGCTCCACAGTGGCAGTGCAGAGCCTGCTTGAGATTCTCTCTCTCTTCCTCTCTCTGGCCCTCTCCCTCTCTTTCAAAATAAATAAAAAAAAAAAAAAAACAGATCAGGTGGACAAAAGGAAGAAAAGAAAGACCCAAACAACAAAATTGATAACGTAGATTATGGATGTGTACATATATTTAACATTATACTCTGATAATGGGGAATGTGACTTAAGGACACATGGAATATTCACAAATATTGATCATATATAAGATCATAAAGAACATATCAGTAAATTCCATGAAGTAAAAATACTAAAAACAACACTCTAAACTCAATACAGTAAAACTAGAAATTATTAAAATCAAACCACAAAAAGGTCCTCCAACCTACTAATGTTTAAAGTGCCTTTTAACTCTTGGGTGAAAGAGGAAATAAACTAAAAAAAACAGTTCAAAATGAATTTAAAAAAACTTCAGAGAAGGAGGAAATGAACAGAAAGTATAGAATTTCTAATAATAATAATGGCACTATATATCAAAATCTATGGGATACATTTAAAACAATCAAGAAAGCCTATAGCCCTAACACTTTTGTCAATACAAATGAAAGAATGATAATAAGTGAACTAAATTCTCAGCTCAATAAGCTAGAAAAGAACAAAATGAACACAAAGAAATCATAAGAAAGGAGACAAGAAAGAAAAAAGTAGAAAGCAATTATTCAGGGAATACAAAAACAGTAGACCTAATTAAATTAAAATCCTTACTTTTTTTAAAAAAACTTTTACAAAATAGACAAACCACTAGCTAATTAATTAATAAAATGGCGGCTGATAAAACACAAATACGCAAAATAAGAAATGACAATGGGGAAATAATATTAAGCAGAAGAAAACTAGACAGTACCTAATGAAACTATATTGGCATTCATTTCTACCCAGAAACCCTATGTCTAAGAATTTACCCTGAAGGATTACCCCTAACAGTATGAAAAAACATATGCATGAGATTATTTATTAAAGAATTGGTTATAATTACAAAATACTGGAAACCTAAATATTCTTTTATAAAAGAGTTTTGAATAAAGTATGGCCTATTTACAAAATGAAGTACTATGAAATTATAAGAAAAGAACAGTTTTCTAGAAACTTTTCTAGAAGCAGTTTCCAGAAATTTTTATCAAGTGACTTCTAGAATAATTTGTTATAAGAAAAAAGCAAGTGAGGGGGGCCTTAGTGGCTCAGTTGGTTAAGCGTCTGACTTCAGCTCAGGTCATGATCCAGTAGTTCGTGAGTTCAAGCCCCTCGTCAGGCTCTCTGCTGTCAGCACAGAGCCTACTTCAGATCTTCTGTTTTGCTCTCTCTGCCCCTCCCCTGCTCCACCCCCTTTCTTTCAAAAACAAATAAGCATTAAAGGAAAAAGAAAAGAAAAGAGCAAATGATATGCTGAGATGGCCTAGAATCATTAACAACCCAGTAGCAATGAGCATTCCCAATGTTCAGATCTTGGTTTCAAAAGAAACCAGAGCTCATTAAAGAAATTATTCCAGCACCAGGGCAGAAAAAGTACCGGAGAAACCTGAAACATCTTGCTGTGCCAGAAAGTTGGGAAGTGCTTAAACAATGATAGTGACATGTCAAGTCACAAGAGCTCACATAAGGAAACTCCCACTGCCCAAATATTGAAAATTTTGAGCATCAAAATAGCAATAAGGGTAACATATTATAACCCACAGAATAAAATAGAAACCAATGAGTCCACACTGACATAAATAAATGGAAGAAAAGGGAAACACTTCATTGCACTAGAATGCCAAATAATAAATGTTAAAAAAAAAAAAAAAAAAAAATTAAACACTAGAAAATCACCATTTGGTGACCATGATAGTAATAATTGATACTGGCAAGGGTCATCAATGGATGCTAAAACCAGTAAATGAAAGTTTGATAAGAACAGAATATTAACATATTCTTATAGTATTTCACCAAAATATCCTTAGTAATTATGGAAGAAAAGGATAGTAACTTTGCAGTGGAAAAATCAGGCCGGTGTCTCCTTAACCAAGTGATCCAAATGAACAGCATTGATAATGGGACAAATAGGCCTCGTGTGTCTCCTGATAATGATGTACTAAGAAAACAAAATTAATTTTTTAAGTATTCCTACCAAAAATGGATGAAGTGAATCTAATTGTAAATATTAGATAAACTCAGTATAATCATGACTCTTACACAGATTTTAAATGAAAATGTTGGGGCGCCTGGGTGGCGCAGTCGGTTAAGCGTCCGACTTCAGCCAGGTCACGATCTCGCGGTCCGTGAGTTCGAGCCCCGCGTCCGGCTCTGGGCTGATGGCTCGGAGCCTGGAGCCTGTTTCCGATTCTGTGTCTCCCTCTCTCTCTGCCCCTCCCCCGTTCATGCTCTGTCTCTCTCTGTCCCAAAAATAAATAAAAAACGTTGAAAAAAAAAAAATTAAATGAAAATGTTAAATATTTTACTTCTCTCATTAATGACAGAACCAGTATGATATTATAACCAGTTGAAGTAGAATCCAAAGTACCACTCATGTACAGTCAACTAAGGAATGCTGAAATGAATTTACAAACAGATGCAAACCGGCAAAACTGGTTAATAGCTGGGAGGTACAGTGAATCGCACTCCACCAGGCACAGTTTGCAATTTCTGTGGACAAGATTCATTTGCATTGCTCTCAGTTTTCTATGACCTACAGACCTGTAAACAAGCTTGAATATAACAAAAGGCTCCCAGCCACACAGAAATCAGGTAACCTAGAAGGGTATTTTGGGCAACTTCTGGTTCTCTTGGGATGTACCCAGTAATCTTCTGGTCTTTTTCAAAGTTTTTTACAATTTTTCCTACAACCCAAATTGAGAGATATTCTATAAAATAACCAATCATGAAATACAAAAGACACAGCAACTGTACCACAATTAAAAAAAAAAAAAAGATTTAGGGGTGCCTGGGTGGCTCAATCAGTTAAGCTTCTGATTTCGGCTCAGGTCATGATCTTGCAGTTGGTGAGTTCAAGCCCCGCATTGGGCTCTGTGCTGACAGCTCAAAGCTTGGAGCCTGCTTCGGATTCTGTGTTTCCCTCTCTCTCTGCCCCTCCCCTGCTCACACACAGTCTCTTTCTCTCAAAAATAAATAAACATTAAACAAAAATTTTTTTTTAAGATTTAAAAGACAACAACTAAATGCAACATGTGTCCTAAATTGGATTCTGACCAAGAAAAAAAAAAGGTCTTTTTCTATAAAGGACATTAGTGGGATAATTGGTGGTACTTTGAGGCCTGTCAATTAGATAATGCTGTATCAGTATTAATTTCCTGATTTTGATCATTGTGTTCTGGTTATGTTGGAAAACATCCTTGTTTCTAGGAAACACACTCAAAATTTTAATATCAAAGAGGCATCCATCATGTCTTCAACTTAATCTCAAACTATTCAGGAAAAAAATGTAACAGAAAAACTGATGATGCAAATATGGTAAAATGCTACCATTTGAGGAATCTGGGATAAGAGTAGACAGTAATTTTTATACTATATTTTGACTTTTATGGAAGTGTGAAATTATTTCAAAATAAAAAGTTTATTTTAAACAAAAGAAGCATTTACTGATGCTTTACTAAGCACTCTACTTAGAAAGAAAATTAATAATAGCTCTCTAGGGATTATAAAAATCTGGCAGAAAAGATAGTTAAGCTAAAAAGTACAATACAGAGAGACAATAGAATGATAAGCCAGACAAATACAGTCCTTTGGGAGCACAGAGAAAAGATATTTCTCCCTACCAGGGGGAATGTGGATGGTAAAATAAACCTAGAAGGGAGAGCATAAATTCGGGAAGGCTCCTCAAAGAGATAATAGTTAAAATGAATTTTAAAAGATTTTAAAAGATGATGTTAAACAAATGGGATGGGGTGATGCATTCTAGGTAAATGAAAAGACCCAGCATGCTGCATTCAGAAAATTATATTTAGGGTTTTTAATACATCAGAGGAAGAGGCTGGTGGTAATCAAGCCCCAGATCTTAAAAGGCTTGGTATACCATATTGAGGAACCTGGCTTTTAACCCATAGACAATGGATGTGAATACACATTTAAGGATGAAGTGATATTAATCACACTTGATCTTAGCCAAAAGGCCGAGAAGCGATGGAGTGATATTAATCAATTTCACACTTGAAAACGTGATCACACTTGAAAAACTCACGTTTTCAAGTATTTGAGAGATGGGTTATAGGAAGGCAAAGCAAAAACAAAGAAATCCAACAGATGGCCATTTGTAGTAAACTAAGAGGAAGGGCTGATGGGGACAGAGAAGGGTGAAAATTAAATTAAGGTGATATTAAGAAAGTCAAATCCATAAGAATTGGTGACCAATTAGAAGTGGGAGAAAGTGAGGGGGCGCCTGGGTGACTCAGTCAGTAAAGCATCTGACTTTGGCTCAGGTCATGATCTCACAGCTTGTGGGTTCGAGCCCCACGTTGGGCTCTGTGCTGACAGCTCAGAGCCTGGAGCCTGCTTCAGATTCAGTGTCTCCCTCTCTCCCTGCCCCTCCCCTACTCACACTCTGTCTCTGTCTCTGTCTCTCTCTCTCAAGAATAAATAAAACATTTAAAAAAAATTTTTTTAAATAAGAGGGAAAAAGTGAGAAATAGGGAGAAGCATATGATAAGTATTAGCTTTCTTGCTTCCATAACTACACTAGCCTCAACAGAGGTTCAAGTTGTTTCGCTTGTGAAAATCATATGCAGACAAACTTCAAGTTCTGCTGAACACAAACAAGGTGGAGTGCTAACAGCAGAGTTAGAACAAGACTCCTAAAATGTGTTTTAATAAAATAATTTTGAGGTACCACATGTGTCATTTTCCCAGACTATCTCAGGAAGGCAGCCTGTCCATGCCTTCTTGTAACTGCTCAGCACTGGAGGCTTACCATTCAACATTCCTCCCTTTGAAATTCAAATGTATGGAGGCTATAGAAGGAAACAAGAAAAGTATATCTAAGAATAGAAAGAACTGAAGTCTACAGTGTTTTTCCAAGCTTCATACTTAATCCTCTAATAATGAAGGAGTATGGCTGTAATTGGGGAAGTAGCTGTATTTTCCACTCTGGGTTAGTCACCAGCGAGACTCCATCTCTTAAAATGTAGTCACTTAAAGTATTGCCCACCCCTGGCCCCCAGAAGAGTACAATGAACATTTTCAATGTGAAAATAACAGCTCCTACAAAGATTACACTGTTAAAGGCAGAATTGGCCAAAACATTACCACACAAATTGCTGAATCTGGTGCTCTGAAGGCTTTTGACTTAAAATCCTTATTTGTTTGTTTGTTTGTCAGTTTGTTTGTTTTAACAGCAGTTTTAGTAACAGAACTTGAGAAAAAAATATGACTGCAGTAAATGAAGTGGATTTTACTCTATGGATTGATTCTCAGAGGACACTAGGGTGACCATTAAGGCTAGACCATATGCAGAGATGAAAGAATTAAAATTTCAGGAGAGAAATGGGGTGCCTGACTGGCTCAGTCAGTAGAGCGTGTGACTCCTGATCTTAGGGTCGTGAATTCAAGCCTCACATTGGGTGTGGTACCTACTTAAAATAAGCTGTAAAAAAATTTTTTTTTTCAGGAGACATGTATCTTTAGTTTGCCATTGTGACCTTAGGCAAGTCTCCTATCCTGTCTGTGCTTCTGTTTTCTCTTCAATATCAGGATACCTAGTCATGGCATTACAAAAAATATTAATTTTTACTGCTAATTTAAGAATAATTGGTTAATATGTATTCTTATGGTGAAGGGGATCAGAATAATGCCACTCCGAAATATGCCATTTGACATAGGATTACTTTGAGCTGAAGGCAATCAAGAAACAGCAGACACCAGAGGAGCTCCTACCCTCCCTCCATCTGCTTAAAAGCAGGGCATAATTTCTCCCTTGCCTCTGTGAGGTTGTCTCTCCTCCCCTCTCCCACACCAAGAGAGGACTCATTATGAAGACCTCACTGACTGGGGTGTACATGAACAAAACTTACTATAATAACCCTTACCTTAGTAAGGTTTCCCCCATATAGTCCCACAACTCACCACCCCTAAAAGCCCAAACCGCTTTCCTTTGTCTAGTCATTTCTCACAATCTATCATCCTTTGTTAAAATGGTATATAAGCTCCTAGAACCAACAGCTTCTTAGGATTTCACTTTTTTTCTTAAGTTTATTTATTTTGAGAGAGAGAGAGAGAGCACCAGCAGGGCAGGAGTAGAGAGAGAGGGAAAGAGAGGATCCCAAGCTGACTCCACACTAAAGTGGGGCTCAAATTCATGAATCATGAGATCATGACCTAAACTGAGATTAAGAGTTGGATGCTTGAGAGATGAGCCACCAGCTGCCCCAGGATTTCACTTCTTTTCTGTGAAGCCCCCTGTGTGTGTGAAATAAACCTTTTCTCCTGTTAATCTATCTCTTGTCAGTTTAACCCTCAGAGCCCAAGCTACTAAACCTAAGAGGGTAGAGAAAAAGTCTTTCCTCCCTTATAATGGTAATTTATGTGAGCTCTATGACTCACTTTCCTCAAATACAAACTGAGGATAATAACAGAACTCACAGCAAAGGTTTGTTTTGAGGGTTTTAGAAGCATGAAATAATTATTAGTTATTATTATAACTGTTATTTTGAAAATTTAATAAACATTAAAAATGGCATTTCAAAGTATAGATAATTGTTATTAAAGGGGGGGAGGGTTAATCCTACTTCAATCCTTCCACCACAATAAATTCCTCCCGATCAGAAATTCAAATGTAAAAATGAAACAATAATTATATTAGAGATCTTGGAAAATAAAATCATGATGGTGACAATAAAAATAGTAGATGGTGGAGTGCCTGGGTGACACAGTGGGTTAAGCCTCT
The DNA here is from genome assembly GCF_046562875.1 of Panthera onca. Lineage (NCBI taxonomy): Eukaryota > Metazoa > Chordata > Mammalia > Carnivora > Felidae > Panthera > Panthera onca. Next base: position 54,512,735 of record NC_138344.1, read on the forward strand.
GACTTTGGCTCAGGCCACGATTTCATGGTTGGTGAGTTCGAGCCCAGCGTTGGGCTCTCTGCTGTCAGCACAGAGCTCGCTTCAGACCTTCTGTCTCTGTCTCTCTCTGCCCCTCCCCAGCTTGTGTGCATGTACACGCTCTTTCTCTCTCTCTCAAATAAAAAATAAAAACATAAAGAAGGAAAAATTGTTTTAAATTGTAGATGAGCTGAATAGTAGAATGAAGAGCTGACGAACAAATTAGTGAGCAAGATAAAGCTGAGGGAAAGTAGATATTAAAACCAAGTTTACAATTATTTAGAATATAACAAAAATTAGGGATTTATATACCAAAACTTGTAAGATGCAACCATAATGGTACTGGCCTTCAGTGAATATAAGAAAATAAGAAATAATGAGAATAAATGAAGTATGCATATAGCACAAGAAACTAGCAATACAGAAATGAAAAGAAATGACTTAAAAGATAAACGTAGAATTTACCGAACTAGGGGGAAAATAGCAGACATGGTAAAAAAAATTACAAACTGGTTCTTTGATAAAAACAATAATGTAGAAAAAAGTTTTGAGTCTCACTATATGAAATCAATATGGGGCACGTGGGTGGCTCAGTCGGTTGGGCGTCCGACTTCAGCTCAGGTCATGATCTCACAGCTCGTGAGTTCGAGCCCCGCGTCAGGCTCTGTGCCAACAACTCAGAGCCTGGAGCCTGCTTCAGATTCTGTGTCTCCTTCTCTCTCTGCCCCTCCCCTGCTCATGCTCTGTCTCTCTGTCTCAAAAATAAATTAAAAAAAAAAAAATCAAAAAAAAATTTTTTTAAGTAAAATCAATATGAGAAATAAGAGACAACTATAGATTCAAAAGAGATTTTAAAAAATTTTAATCTAAACAAAGGGGTGATTTTTTTCTTCTTAGTACAAATTTCTAAAAGTTGACAGAAGAGAAACAGAAAAAGTAGTCAGAAACAATCCCCTTAATAAGGCCCAGAAAATGTTATGAGTTAGTTCAGCCAGACCTTAAAAGAAAGACAATTCTTTGTTTTTATAAATGGTTCTAACGGTAGAAGCTGTGGAAAGCCTTCCCATCTCATTTTAGGAGGCCAGAATAACCCACTTGCCAAAACAGCCCCCAAAAGCAAAATATAGGCTACTATCACTTGTGGAAACAGAGAAAAAGTAAATAGAATATTGGTAATGTTAATCCAACACACATTATTTTATAATATTTGTAACCAAACAGGAGTTTTTTCCAGGAATATAAAGATAGCACCAGGAAATCTATTGATGAAATACACTATTCTAACAGCATAAAAGGGAAAAACTATAATTCCATGATCCTCTCAAAAATATGCAAAAAAAAAAAAAAAGATTCGATAATCATTACTAATAATTTTTAAATAAAATTTAAAATAAGAAAAAAGGCCATGGACATGTTAGAAAAGAAAAAAAAAAATGTCCTAAATTTAATAAAGGCTATTTACCAGAAATAGTAAACATTTTATTTGATGACAAAATATTAGAAGCTTCCCCTCTGAAATCAGAATCAGGACAAAAGTGCTATCATTCAACACTGTACTAGAATACATAAAGTACAAAATGTCTACACAACAAAAGACATCATCAAGATAAAGGAAGAGTGCTAGACTGGGAACAATATATATATTACATACAAAACAACAAATGGTTTATATCCAAAACTACATACATTCATTAAAAAAAATCCTCACATACATAAAGAGTTCCTTAAAACCAACAAGAACTAGATAATATAATAGCATCTCTTTTTTGCAGGGCAATTTGGCAGGAACTATCAAAATTTTAAATATTTATTAACTTTGACCCTGATTCCATTTCCATAAATGAGCTTTAAGAAGTATCCACAAAAATGTTCAAAGATGTTTACTGCAGCATTGTTTATAACAGTGAAAAATTTGAAACTTTAATGTACATTCTAATAGTAGAGTGGTTAAATAAATAATGGTATTCATAGTATGAAATCTTCTCAGCTGTAAAAACAGTGAAATAAGTCTGTATGGACTGATATGCCAAGATCTCTGAGAAATATTGTTAAGTGGAGAAAAGTAACAGGAAAAACAAATATGATTTGACTTTTATGAATATAATGATACCACTTTTTTTTAATTTTTTAATCTTTATTTTTGAGAGACAGAGAGAGACAGAGTGCAAGTGGGGGTGCAAGAACAGAAAGAGAGGGAGACACAGAATCTGAAACAGGCTCTAGGCAACGAGCTGTCAGCACATAGCCTGACACAGGGCTCAAACTCACAGATCATGAGATATAATGTTACCATTTTTGTAAAAAATGGTAATAATGATGTAAAGATACAGTGATACTATAAGGATAAAATGATATTACAAGAATATAAACCAAATGGATAACTTCTTTTTTTTTTTTTTCTTTTTTTTTTTTTCAACGTTTTTTATTTATTTTTGGGACAGAGAGAGACAGAGCATGAACGGGGGAGGGGCAGAGAGAGAGGGAGACACAGAATCGGAAACAGGCTCCAGGCTCCGAGCCATCAGCCCAGAGCCTGACGCGGGGCTTGAACTCACGGACCGCGAGATCGTGACCTGGCTGAAGTCGGACGCTTAACCGACTGCGCCACCCAGGCGCCCCCAAATGGATAACTTCTAAGAAGGGAGTAAGAATTGGCAGCACAGGATAGGAATCAGAGACTATATTGAAGAAAGGAACTGTAGGATTTTCAAGCTTTAATGAATATATATATATATATATATATATATATATATATATATATACCCGAGAGAGGCGGGCAGAGGGAGAGAGAAAGAGAGAGAATCCGCACTCAGAGCAGAGCCCGACGGGGGGCTCAATCCCATGACCCTGGATGCTCAGCTGACTGAGCCACCCAGGTGCCCCAAGCTTTAATGAACATATTTTTAAATAATACAAATCTTTCATATTAAGAATGCATTCATGCAGCATCATTATTCATGGAGCCAAAAAGTACAAACAACTGAAATGTCCATCAACCGATGAATAAACAAAAATGTGGTGCATCATACAATGGAATACTATTCAATCATAAAAAGGATTAACATACTGATAACATGTTACAACATGGATGAACCTTGAAAACATTATGTTAAGTGAAAGAAGCCAGTTCACAAAACCCCACATATTACATGATTCCATTTATTTGAGATGTCCAGAATAAGCAAATCTATAGAGACAGAAATTATATTAGTGGTTGCTTAGGGCAGGGAGCTGGGGGTGATAGTTTAAAGGATACAGAGTTCTTTGGGGGATGATGAAAACATTCTAACTTTGATTATGGAAAGGGCTGTACAATCCTGTGAATATACTAGAAACCATTTAATTATAAACTTTAAATAGGTGAACTGTATGGTATGTGAATTATATATCAATATATATCAAAGCTGTTACAAAAAAAGAATAATAATCCAAGAAACCAAAAATTAATTCTAAAAAGAAGAAAAAGAGAAGACACACCACTGCTAAAAATGCAAAGCTAGAATGTGAAGCAGTCTTACGGTACAGGGAACATGAAAGATTAGAAGGTAGAAAAAAAGAGCTTCTATTTCTATTTGATATTTATATAAAAAGAATAAAAAAGAAATTAAGATTCCTGAAGTGTTTAATGTGGTTGACTAGTGCCTTTACTCAGATGGTCATGTGCCCTGTGAAACTGAAGAGTCATTCTAAAGAAACAGCAGGAATTCCCAAGAAGACAGTCTGGCCTTGGGGGCCTTATGCATTTTTCCCCCTTTAGCATATTGCAATATATGACCAGTTAGGCAGGTTTATAGATATACTATCTAGATTTAACTGAACTCATCCTGCTAAAATGAGTAAGTGGCTGAAACACTGCTTGAAGCTTATAACTGTATTTCATGCACAAATGAAAAGAAAGTGGCAGAGCACAATTATCTGACTGTTACTATGATCTCTTCAGCAGCTTGCACAGAATGATAAATATTAATATATACCTGTTGCATGAATGAGTATTATGGAAGTCATAAAAAGGCAAGAAACAACTCTAAGGAAACCTGGGAAACAATTCTTCACTTTTAGTGAAGTACATGTTACCACCATTCCCCTTCCCCCACAGGGTAACTATGGAAATATCAAGCATTATGATTAAATCATATCAAATGGAAACACAGAAGAAATTTATACATGGATATGTTTTATGTAAAAAACTAAACTTGACAAGGGTCAAGATTGTTTCCATATGACAAATTCCTTATGAATCTTATTTCACAACGTGTCCTAATTCATTCAAGTATGTAAGGGCAATAGTACCTCGCAAGGCCAGAGACATAGGTAGTCTAAAGCCCTGCTGGTCTCCATAACCAAAAAGTATGTTTCTTTTAGCTAACTAAAGACCCAATGTTTGCTTTCTTAAGGGTGAAAAAAGCATCTACAAGTTTTAGGAAGTTACAATATTATCAACTGTCACAGGACAGTGAGAAACCAGGAAGTAGGGAGAGCTAAAGGATTTAACGTCAGAGAAAAAAGTTAACAGGGAAAAACGTAAAAATTATAAACAGCAAAGGGAGACAGAAACCAAACTTAGAAAAGCCTACAGGCTAATATGTAGCAGGTTAGAGACTTCACTCTGAGATTTCTGGCCTAGGTCGGAAGTATTTCTACAAAGTATCTGCAAGATGCCCTCAAATGAAACGATCCTCCATTAGGTATCATTAAGCAAAGTTATCCTGTAGCTAGGTAGTGGCAGCAGATTAAGTCCGTAAGTGACAATTCATAGATTTTATGGTTTATTTAAAAGGATGCAGAAACCAAGGTATGGGAGGGTTGTTTGGAGGGTTTGGTTTGGGGCTTTTTGCATGTTTGTTTTTAATGAGTATTTTAGAAAGGAGACTTTAAAAAGCACTATCCGCCGGCAGGCAAGAAAAAGAAAGAAGGGGTTCAAAGTTAATTTGGGCACGTCTGCTAAAGCCCAGCACAAAGAGTGTACCACCTTCAGCAAGAAAGAGAAAAGAAGGATCTGCATGGATGAAGAAAAACGTTCAACCCTTGGTAGGAATCAGGGTGGAAAGTGTTTGCGGCGTGGTCTTTCTCTCAAGCCCAGCCGCGCGGCCTCAGAAAATCCCAGGGATTCTGTCCACTACCGGGAGCAAAAGAAGCCCCCAGCGAAGAGCCAGAAGTCCTGGACACTGTCTGCACCTCGCCTACCCGGGCGATCCCAAAACGCGTCATCTCCTCTCCCCCACCTGGGATGTTCTGCCACTCGGACTCGACGCGTGGCAGGGCCCTCCGTAGCCATGTTTCGCTAGATCCTTCTTTCTTCCAGTGTCAACTGGCGAAACCGAGCTCCCGAGGTAATCACGAGACATCTGCTGCAGGCGTCTTTTCTTCCGGGCGACAGCAGCCCTCACCCTGCGGAAATCCTGCAGCTCTGCTGAGGTGGCCGCTTCCAGTCGGCCCCGCCTACGGCTCCTCCTCCCTGGGCTCCAAGGCTTGGTGCCCACGCAGCAGCTGTCAGGTACAGCCGCCGTGCTGCTCAGCTCCGGGGGACCCGGGACTCGCGGGGGCCCCTGTGCCCAGCGCTTAGGAAGAAGCTAAGGAGGTTTATTTTCTGCGCCCTGGGGCTTAAGTCTGAGAATACAATCATAACCTATTGCCCCAGGTTGCTTTTTCCGTTCCTTTTTTTTTTTTCCTTCTTTTTAAGGGTTTTTTCTTTCATGACCAGCAGCTACACCCCTAAATAACACTAAATTGTTCAGTTATTACCTTTTGTGTGGATTATTTCAAAATCGGGTGGTATAAAATTGATGCAGCATTTGATTTAAACACTTTTGCTTATCGAGGCAATAAGAATGGAGGCATCAGTGGAACTTCCCAGAACACAATAGTGAAAAGAAGAAAATGCATGTCTTTTGGGGTGCCTGGGTGGCTCAGTAGGCTAAGCGTCTGGCTCTTGACTTTGGGCTCAGATCAGTATCTCACCGTGGGTGAAATGGAGCCCCGGGTCCTCTGTGCTTTCATTGCAGAGCCTGCTTGGGATTCTCTCTTTCCCTCTCTCTCTCTCTGCCCCTCCCCCCACTTGCATGGGTTCTCTCTCTCTCTCAAAAAAAAAAAAAAAAAAAAAAAAAACCTTTTTAAAAAAGAAAGAAAATACATGTCTTTTAAACTGCAAGAGCCTTTGCATCTGGTTCAACCCCTTCATTTTTTCAGTTACCTAGAGAAATCCCAAATGCCCTACTCAAAAAGCATATCATTCCCACCCCATCATTCTACTGTATTTTTCTTTCCTTCAGATTTCTCATAAGTTCCATATATTTATTTTCTTTTGTACTATTATCTGTATCACCATCTCCACCATCACTACCACTACGACAAAGTAAGCAAGTTGAGGGTAGGAACTGTATATCTAGGTAGCACCTGGCGAGATGAACTGAATGAACAACTGAAGCGTGAAGTGACTTCCTAAGGCCACACTCTTAACTGGTAGCAAAGCTTGAATTGTCAATTGAGCACTGTCATTGCTGCTTTAGTTCACAGGGGAATCATGCGAGGGTTGATGCAAAACATAAAGAACTTACAGAATTTCTGAAAGGAAAGAAACAAAGACAAATTTGGAATTACAGTATAATTATGCCTGCTCCCTGCTTTGCCTCCACACCACACACCATTCTGAAAAGTAGGTGGTTCATTTCATAAACCTAGGATGTATGGTCACCATTTTGGGTGGGAATAAAATCAAATGGGCATTAGAGATGCCAAAATGGCAAACAACAATAACATTGCTAAAAGTGTGTAATTGTATTTTTACAAGAGACATTTTTTACAAGGTCAATGTCAGTGTAAGGAATGAAAACTAACATGCCTCACATCCTTTCTGCACATTCCTCCTATGGCAATTTTAGAGATAAAAGATGCAACGCAGTATAAAGCATTCTGAAGGGTTAATATGAGTAGTTGATTGAGTTAAAGATAAAACATTTATTAAGTTCTCTGTAAGCACCATGCATTTACAACCCATCATTTTTTTCCAACTGAAGAGACTGATGTAGATTAAAAGCGGCACTAACTAAGCAAGGCCATCAGTCTATTAGATGGGAATGTAATGAGATCATGCAAACTATTTATCAGAACTCCTCTCAGGAAAGAGTGGGTATTAAATGTAGGTAGAAATAACATTTTGATAAGCCACTTAGGTTGATTGGTAAGATCAAGGGAGGGGCACCTGGGTGGCTCAGTTGTTTAAACATCAGAGTCTTGATCTCAGGGTCCTGAATTCAAGCCTACATTGGGCACTATGCTGGGTATGAAGCCTACTTAAAAAAAAAAAAAAAAAAATCAAGGGATATGCTCCAACAACAACAGGTAGTCACCAATTTAAATGCCTTTGAAAGAGAGAAAATTCCTTCCTAAGTGAAGTATATAATTCATGCTACAGCCAAAGTTAAGGTATTTATCACCACCCTCCTACACCCATGCCCAAAACCACACCTTTGCTATAGCTATGGCAGTAGCTGTGTTTCTCTACAACCACAGCTGCTGTTGGAAGGTCAATTTTACAGGGTTCCTGCTCTTGCTGAGCTCTAGTAGAACCATTTCTTCCCTTTGCCCCTTCAAGCCTTCAAGAGGTGGTAAAGAGCCTGATGCTTGCTATTCCCTGGGTGTTTCACCATCATTGTTGGTTCCCTCAACCCTGACCTCATCTCTGTCCCCATCTCTGTAAATAGTTCCTTCATTAATTTTTTTTTTAGAAATAACATCAATTTTTTTTAAGTTAAATTAAATCCAGTTGATTTTTTTTAAGCTTTATGCCCAACATGGGGCTTGAACTCATGACCCTGAGATCAAGAGTCTGATGCTCTATCAACTGAGCCAGGCAAGTGCCCCCGTGCCTTCATTAAAATTTTAATTAACCCCCCTGAGTATATTATGAGTTTCCTGTCCAGATCTTAATTAATACAAAAGGAGTCCTCTTTTTTTGCCTTCTAGCATATGGTGTTCAGCCTCTCTAAATAAATGCATCAAAAAAAAACTTTTAAGATGATCAGTCTGGGGGCGCCTGCATGGCTCAGTTGGTAAACCTCTGACTTTGGGTCAGGTTATGATCTCATAGTTTGTGGGTTTGAGCCCCACGTCAGGCTCTGTGCTGATAGCTCAGAGCCTGGAGTCTACTTCAAATTCTGTGACTCCCTCTCTCTCTGCCCCTCCCCTGCTCATGCTCTCTTTTTCTCTGTCTCTCAAAAATAAATAAACATTTTTTTTTTTAAAGTATCAGTCTGAAAGGATGCCAAATTATGAGCCTATTTGGGGCAACCATATGTCTCAACCTAAAGAGGTGAGGGATCATGAATGCTAGGGTTTACTTAAACATATCACATTTTTATTGAGCATTTTCTTTTTTTTTAATGTTTTTTTATTTTGAAAGAGAAAGAGAGAGAGCACAAGTGGGGGAGGCACAGTGAGAGAAGGCAAGAAAGAGAATCCCAAGCAGGCTCCATGCTGTCAGCACAGAGCCCAACAGGGCTCGATCTCAAGACCATGAGATCCTGACCTGAGACAAAATCAAGAGTGGGACGCTTAACTGACTCAGGCATCCATGCACCCCTGTTGAGCACTTTCTATAGGCAAGGCACATGCTTAGTTTCAGGGGATTCAGAGGTAAGATAGTTGTGTCCTCAAAGAGTTTTCAGCTTAATAAAGAATATAAAATAATCATAATACAGAGTAACATAAAGTTATCAAAAATATACTTTAAAGGGCTCAAATTATGTTGGGAATTAAATGTCAATTATTTTCAACAAAGGTGCCAAGACAATTCAACACAGAACAAAGCATCTTTTCAACAAATAATGCTGGAACAATTTGATATCCATTTATAGAAAAAAAACAAGCCTCCACATTTACCTCATAGTATATACAAAAATTAAACTTGACATGGGGTCATAGTCCTAATGTAAGAGTTGAAACTATATAAAATTTCCATAAGAAAACATAAAAAAAAAAAATCCTGGTGCACTTAGTTTTGGCAAATATTCCTTAATATATCATAAAAAGCATAAAAAGCTCTTACAACTCAATGGTAATAACGAATAATCCAATTTAAAAATGGGCAACAGAACTGAAGACATACTTCACCAAAGAAGATACATGGATGACAAATAAGCACATGGAGAGATGTTCAAAATTAGTCAGTAAGGGTACGCAAATTAAAACCACAATAATACACCACTACGCTCCTGCTAGAGTGGCTAAAATTAAAACTGACCATACCGTGTGTTGACTAGGATGTGGTGCAAGTAGAACTCTTATATACTGCTGGTAGATATGCAAAATGGCAAAATCACTTAAACAATTTAAGAGTTCTACAGTTAAGCATACACCTACCATATAATCCAACCATTCCACTGCTAGGTATTTATCCATATTCATTATCTATTACTACATAAGATTACCACAAACCTAGCAGTATAATTACTTCATAATGTCTATGGTTCAGGAGTCAGGGTAGGCTTAGCTGGGTATGGCTTAGCATCTCACAAAGTCTTATCTGAGGTTCAACTGGGGACAGATTCATTTGTAAGACCACCTGTTAGCAATACAGTAAAACCTTGGATTGCAAGTGACTTGTTTTGTGAGTGTTCCGCAAGACAAGCGAACATTTCTAATAAATTTTAACTTGACAAACAAGCAATGTCTTGCAATACGAGTAGTACATGATGCTGAATGTCACATGATCACAACTGAGCCAATGGTTCTCTCTCTCTCGCTCTCTCGCTCTCGCTCTCACTCTATCTGAGGGATTGTGGGTGACTGTGTCCCATGCTCAGATGCTCAGTCTCAGGCCACAGTGTTTGGCAGAAATCAGTGATTTTTCAGAATGTTGGAAGGTGCCCACAACTGGCACTAGTATATTTTTGTCACTTCAAGGCACCTTTTGGACAGTCCTTTGCTTTTCCATACAACAGTAAGCTTAGGAATGCTTTGCTTCATTCTAGGTCAGGCTGCCTGCAGATATAGACCCTCTCCTCAGCTGCCTTATTGCCAGTTATATTAAATACAGTATATGACAAGAGATTATTAATACTGTACTATAGCCAACATCCATGCGAGCAATGGCCCCCGTACAGTAAGAGGTTGAAAAGAACGGCAGTAAGAAGATGATTACTGTGAAAGTTAAGAAGAAAACCATAGAGAAATACGAATGATGTATGTGAGTGGCCGAAATTGCAAGATTTTATAAGAAGTCTACATCTGTGTCTTGTCTGTAGAGGAGGAGGGGAAAAAGGCAGAGGAATCCCTCACTTCAAATGAAATTAGGGAGATGTGTAAAATGTGGGAAACAGTGCCAAATTTTGTAGAAAAGCACCACCCAAAAAGCAAGTCCGAATAAGGCTGTAGCAGTGCTAACAATGAATCTGTTTAATGACAATGCAATGTCACATTTCTATGAAATCCTCAAAAGGAGGCAAAAGCAAGTGCTATTGGATAGGTTCCTTGTTAAAGTTGTATGAAAAGAAAAAGATTCCATTGAGCCAATAGATAGCAGTGATTCTGTTAGTGTGCTAGTGATAGTGAAAGTCGTCCTACATAATAACCCTCCTCTCTTGTCTCCCTCACAACCAGCCACAAAGGTTTTCAAAGGTAAGTGCAGGTTAATTTATTTTTCTTCATATTTTGTGTTTTCTTTATTATTTTACATTACAGAATCGTAATCATTTTTATATGAATACTTTTCAGTTGTGGAATGAATCATCTATGTTTCCATTATTTTTTATGGGGAAATTTGCTTTGATACAAGTGCTTTGGGTCACAAGCGTTATGGAACGAATTATGTTCGCAAACCAAGGTTTTACTGTATTTAGTTCTTGTGCATTGCCAGAGTGAAGGCCACAGCTTTTTGCTGTGGTCAGGTGGTGCCTTCAGCTCATTGATACATGATCCTTCATAACATTGCCTCTTACTTTCTCAAAGCAACAAGGGGGATAGAGTCTCTCCAGCAAGATGAGTTTACAATCTTGTATAACATAATTATATACACATAATCACATACATCACCTTTGCTGTATCTTATTGGTTAGAAGCAAGTCACAGATCCCACCCACATTCAATGGAAAAGGATTATCCAAGAGCATGGGTAATAAGAAGACCACCTTCAGTCTGTCCACCCCATGGACAGAAATGAAACATATGTCCACACAAAAACTTGTACACATATGTTCCTAGCTGCTTTATTTGTATAAGCTAAATACTGAAAAAACTCAAATATCCATCAACAAGTTAACAAAGAACTTGTAAGATATCCATACAATGGAACACTCAGCAATAAAAAGAAACAATCAATTGAAACCAATTGAAACAATATGGATGAATCTCAAAGTAATTATACTGAGTGAAAGAAGCCAGGCAAAAGAGAGTACATAATGTATGATTCATTTATATAAAATTTCACAAAATGAAAAATAATCTATATGACAAAAAGTAGATCAGTGGTTGCCTGAGAAAAGTGAAGAGGGTTGAAAAAGGATTACCAAGAAGTAATGAGGAAACTTCTGCAGTAATAAATATCCTCACTATCTTGGTTGTGGTAATGGTTCCACAGGTGTATACATATGTCAAAATTCATCAAAGTGTACACTTTAAGGATGTGCAGCTATTGTATCTCAATGAAGCTGATAAGATTATACCTTAATAAAGTGTTTAATATATATCTTTATATTATTTTATTTTTATTCAAGAGAGAGAGAGAGTGAGACCAGGGGAGAGGGGCAGAGGGAGAGAGAGAGAGAATCTTAAGCAGGCTCCATGCCCAGCATGGAGTCCAAAGCGGGGCTCAATCCCACAACCCTGGGATTATGACCTGAGCTGAAATCAAAAGCTGGATGCTCAATCGACTGAGCTACCCAGGTGCCCTTAATATATATTTTTAAAACTTGGGATCCACTTTCTACAAAGGCATCACATCACATCAATGCTCCCTGTTAACATTTTTAAAAAATGTATTATTTACCACTGAATAAAATTGATGTCAAGAAAAAAAGACTATCATAATTGCACAAAGTATTCAGGATAGGTTGAGTGAGGTGACACTTAAATGGATCTTTAAGGACAGAAAATATTTTGATGCATAGAGATAGCTATAAGTGCACTCCCTGCACAGAAAAAATTAACATTTAGGGGCACTCAGTCAGTTGAGCGTCTGACTTTAGCTCAGGTCATGATCTCATTGTTTATGGGTTTGCATCTGGCTCTGTACGGGTAGTTCAGAGCCTGAAGCCTACTTTGGATTCTGTGTCTCCCTCTCTCTCTGCCCTCCCCTGCTCACGCTCTCTCTCTCTCCCTCTCAAAAAATAAATAAACATGGGGCACCTGGGTGACTCAGTTGGTAAAGCATCTGACTTCAGCTCATGTCATGATCTCAAGGTTTGCAGGTTCAAGCCCCATGTTCACCTCTGTGTTAACAGCTCAGAGCCTGGACCCTGCTTCAGATCTGTGTCTCCTTCTCTCTCTGCCCTGCCCCCTGCTCGTGTTCTGTCTCTCAAAAATAAATAAATGTTAAAATAAATAAATATATAAAGATTTAAAACTTTTTAAAGAAAAATTAACATTTATTCATTCAACAAACATTTTTTTAGGACTTGTGTCCCCAAGCACTGTGAAAACCTTTTTCTCTGTCTTAGAAAATTTCCAGACTGGGTTGGTTAAATTTGTAAATGACTAAGAATATTATGCTCAAAATTTAGCTGCAGTTTTTCTAGTGCTCCTAGTCACTAACTTAAGTTGAATAATTATTTTTCCATTGTAAAAGAATTACATTAAAAAGCAGAAAATTATATCAATAAATTCAATGTAAATCAACATGCAGTTTTATTCATGTGATCACTATGTACATGGTTAACAGATAATTGCAAAATTGCTATACAAATAGAAAGCACAACTATGTAGTTCTGATTACTCTGAGCAAATAAACCTCTTAGCCACCTTGGAATTCTATTTTCTCTTTTGAAGAATTATGGATTTCAGGTAAAGTAACCATGTGACTTATGGTTCAAACTTCTGAGAGTGATGGATGACAATTATTATTCTGGGACAGCAGTACTAAATCAGGGCTGTCTCAGAAAACTAGGATGTAAAGTCACCTCAGTTATAGGGAGATTTTTTTTTTTTTTGGTTTGTTTTAAGGTTTACAAGTATGGATCCTAAGTTCTACCCCAGACCTACTGAATCAGAATCTCTGGTATGGGATTTGGGAAGTTATAATCTAATGAACTGCCATGATTGGAAAGCCTTAGACCCTAAAGTGATATCATTAAAGGCTCTTCCAATTCAAAAATCCTATGTCTTACAGGGGAATTTTGAATATGGACTTGGTATTAGAAGACATCGGGGATCGCTTCTCAGCCTTTTGGCTAAGATCAAGTGTAGAAGACATTGGGGAATTATTAATTTTTTTGATGTAATAATCTGAAAACATAAGAAAATGTCCTTGGTTTTAGGACATATACATAGCTGCACTTAAGGGTGATGTATCATGATATCTGCATTTTACTTTCCATTGATTCAGGGAATATATACACAAACACAAATCTGATAGTGGGTACACACATATTCACTGGACTATTCTTTCAGTTTTTCTGTATGTTTGAAATTCTCACAATAAAACGGTGCGAGGAAAAGACTATTAGGGAAAAACTTTGTTTATAGGTAGGCAGTATCATTGTTATAAATATAACTTTTAATAACTATAACCAAAAAGATCACAATTCAATGATTACTAAAAAATCCAGACTGTAATTCCTCCCCTTGGGCTTTTTCCTAAGAAAAAAATAAACTGACAAATATATTAGCTGCAAAATTGTTTAAAATAATACTGGTTTTGCAATATTCTAAATGTGTAACAATAATGGCATGCTTAAGTAAATCATTATGAGTTGGTACATTCAACGAAGGGATTATTACCCAACTATTAAAATGATCATTGCCGGGGGGTGCCTGGGTGGCTTGGTCGGTTAAGCGTCCCACTTCGGCTCAGGTCATGATCTCAAGGTCCAGTGAGTTGGAGCCCCGCGTCGGGCTCTGTGCTGACAGCTCAGAGCCTGGGGCCTGTTTCAGATTCTGTGTCTCCCTCTCTCTCTGCCCCTCCCCTGTTCATGCTCTGTCTCTCTCTGTCTCAAAAATAAATTTAAAAAACGTTAAAAAAAAATTTAAAATGATCATTGCCAAGAATATACGGTCCCATGTAATGGGACCCCCAATATATTGTCCCATGTTGTTACATAACTTGGTGTAAAAATAATCCGAAATTATATCTGTGCTATAACTATATAAAATTTGTGGATTCAAGTGAACAGAACTGGAAGTTTATATTGAAAGTGCTGTTTGAAACGCAGTTTCCCCCTTGTATTTCGTGTTTATTTTTTCATTCTGAATTCTGCTAATGATTTTGTGCAACAATAATGCATATTTTAAAAACCAGTCGTTTACTGTTACCTTAATTTCGGGTAAGGGCAGTAAAGGTCAGTTTATAACCTGTTGAACAACTTAATAAGACTTTAGGCGCCTCAATTGATTGATGCTTAACGGTGTGGGACAGCCACAGTATCGTTTTGCCGACTACAAACACGCATTAGGTGTAAACCGTGCCGCTAAAAAGGTCTCCAAACATCACAGGAATACCCACCACAATATGTGGGCAAAATGGCAAATAGATGAAGCAGAAATACTACTACCTGTCAAATAGGACGGGCATGTCAGCCTTTTCTCCGCGAAAGGCTTCTGGTCCTACGGTGCCTCTTACTTTCACCAGAATGAAATGGTTCCAGAGTCCCAGGCAAGGGAAGAGACTGTTCCCTTGCCCAGGAGGCTGGAAACTGCTCAGTGTGAGCTCAAGGTTTCCAAGGCCCTTCAGCGGAGATCCTCAGCACTAGACGATTCCCCAGTTGCTAGGTTTAGTTGCTAAGGCACCAACCGCCTCGCAGGAAGAAGGGGCAGTGCACTCCCTTTTGGCGTCGTAGTGAATCCTCCCGATACCGAGCGCATTTGTTCCGGGAGGAAACATTCTGCTCCTCTAAGAGCGACGGGAAGGCGAGGAGAAGCTGCGAGTGACGCCTCTGAGCCGTGGAGCATTGTGGGAGGAGGTTGTCTCCAATTTCTCCTCCCTCTCCCCCCCTCCCGGCCAAGATGTCTGACATGGAGGATGATTTCATGTGCGATGATGAGGAGGACTACGACCTGGTGAGGCGGAGGGGACGGAACTGTGGGGTTAGAGGTGGTGTCTGGCTTTAGAGGTTGGGGCAGGGGCCACCGCGGCCTCTCCCCGTAAAACATGTGCTTCTTCCCGTCTCTCGGTGCAGTGACAGGACGAGTTTACCTCCTCCCCCTTCCCGCACCGGGCCTGGGCCCTGCTTCTCCAGCATGGGGGAGGGGAGGGTAAAGGAGGCAGCAAAGGGGGTCCCGAGCTTTGCGCTCCAAGTCCGAGTGCCTCCTCGTTTACGTGGACACTCCTGGCCTCCAGGGTCCGGTTTTCGGTGCCTCCTACCTCTTCCCCACCTCCGGAGCCGCCTCGGGGATCGTGCAGCGGTTTGGGCCCTGGCTCTGCCCTCTCAGGCCCAGCTTTCTGGGCTCCTCTTCTTAACCCTAGAACTGAGACAGTACGAAATGCTGAGACAAGGGTCTGAAAACTGGGGGGCCTTACTGCTCCCAGTCCTGACCGCGAAACGCCACTTGTGAGTCTCCTGGAAACAGAGCTTAATAATAAGTCTTGTATGGGGTCCGTTTTGGTTTAAGGTAAAGGTGCAGCGGAGAATTCAGAGCAAGGATAGCTGAAAAAGAAGTAGTTAAATTACTTGTTTTGTTTAAAGAAGAAAGCTGGGGAGGAGGTTTTGGGGGTTTTTCTGTTTGTTTTGGTGTGTGGGGGAGGTAGGGAGAAGGGGATTGACCCAATGGATTTTTTTCTTGACTGAGAGGTTTCCTAGTATTCAAAGTTAAAAATATCAACCGTATAACAATGAACGAATGTATGTAGCTGAACGGTGGTCTGTGAAGATTCAAGGTTTAACTTATCAACGGATTTACAGGTTTTCAAAAATAATTCACTACCATTACAGGTTGCTATTCAGAAACAGTATCTGTGTGTGAACTAAGGAAAATTATCCGGACCAAGAATTAGCACCAATTTTTTTTGTTGTTGTTGCATGGTTCCTGCATGTGATAGTGATGCTGCATTATCCTAAAGTTATGAAGTAGATGTTTAGGGAAATCTGACTTATTTTATATTTTAAGTGCCAGATATTCGTGAGTAGACATTAATATATTGTTTTGAATTCGTGTAAAACTTCTTTGTATGGTAATTTACAATTAATTTTTATATTTTAAATGAAAGCACCTTTGCAAAAGGTAGAGGGAAATGCTTGCTGTTACCTGAAAATCATAGTAGAGGTTTTAATCATTCTTAAACTTGAATGGAGAGTTTTGCTAATAGTTTTGATTTCTGCTTTACGTTTCAGTTTGTGTAAACCAAGTCAGTTGTAGGCAGCACATTAAGTGCATTAAGAATGTATTAGTTGTGATATCATGTGCATTTTTATTTGTACATTTATTTATATTACAGGTATTTTAATAACTGTAGAAGTGTCTCTTAAATATGCCTGTTTTTTATTTTTGTTTTTAAATGTTTCTGCTTATCTTTTCTAAACAATAGTTTATTGAGTACCTGACTTATTAGCACTGTGATAAACTTGAAGATCATCATTGAAAATGCGGTGTAGGAATGGCCTACACTGAGGCATAAAATGAGAATTTTACTGTCCCATGTAGTGCTCAGTTTTCACAAGAATTCTATTGTTAAACATATATTGTTTAACTTGGCTAGGTTTTCCCAGCTTTTTAGAGCCTACACTATAATGCAGTACAATACAAAGCCAAATACATAGTTGTTTTGACTTATATTTTCTTAACCAAAAAAAGTAAGATTTTACACTGTACATAATTAAATGAATTCTTCCCCCACAGCATTCTGTTAAATAGTCCTCCCTCCCCCCCCATATCTCTTACATAGGTATCATTCTGCCTTCTCAGTCCTGTATCAAGTAGTGAAAGCTTTTATGCTTTGTTTACTATGAGTTAGTCTTTTGATGGCATAAAATTTATTTAGTAATTTATTTTATGCTTTCTTAGTTAATTTCCTTAAACCACTGTATGTTAAAAAAAAAAATTAGGAGTGCCTATGTGGCTCAGTCGGTTAAGCATGAACTCTTGATCTCAGCTCAGGTTTTGATCTCAGGGTTGTGAGTTCAAGCCCGGTGTGTGTTGGGGTGTTGGGCTCCACGCTGGGCATGGTGCCTACTTAAAAGAAAGATTAAGGTGGGGTGGGGGGAGCACATAGCTGGCTCAGTTAGTAGGGCATGGGACTGTCGATTTCAGGATTGTAAACTGAAGCCGCACATTGGGTATAGAGATTACTTTAAAATATTTTAAAAAAAGATTGAGGGAAGCTGGTTGCCATTTCATGCTTACATGTTGTCAGAAGAGAAGTTATTGGGGGGTTTTTCGTAGTTATTTGCCTGGGTCTTGTTGTTTCTTGCGATTTAAAGAGTCCAAAGAATTGACTTGCTCTTTTAGGGAAATTTCTTTTTTATTAAAAGAAATGTATGATTTGTGGGAAAATTTGCCATCACTTCATTTTAGTCAAAATGTTAACTAAAGCCATGAGTATTTCTGACCACAGATATATTCAGCATATCTTTTGTAGGTTGTCTATTGATAAATTTTAATACCCTAAATCATTTTTTGTACTTGTCCCATCTAGTGGAAATAGGTAGTTAGGATACCACCAGGCAAAGTAAAAATCTGTTTCTAAAACTATACTGTTTTTATCTAAGGAAGTAAATAATGGTTTATGCCCAAGATCTAGAAGAAAAGAGAACCAACTTAGTTTAAAAAAAAGAAGCAAGCGTGAAAGAAATTAATTTGCTTGAGCTCTTATTTCTAAGACCTATTTTATTTTTTTATTAGAAGCAGACACAGGCATTATCTAAGCATAGGAATTTATGTAGCATTAAATGGAGAAGTAGGAGATGATACTGGTAAATGTCTTGATTATTTGCTGGTCTAATAATACTAAATAATAACTCTACTGCCACTCGTTAAGTAAATAAGGTTATTGGTAAGTTAACTATTGCAATTCCACCGTCCAGCCATTCTAGCGTGAAGTTGCTTTGTATTTCTAGTAATCTTTTTAGAAAGGAGTTAGGACAGACTGACTTCATTCCAACAATCTATCCTTGAGTAGATCCTGTGATAGGGCACGGTATATTTGAGTTTAATGTATTGCAAGCAAAAAAAATTGTCAAACAGGTAGAGTAATTCCACTTGGTTAAATGTATTACCAATCTGTGGGTCTTATATTACCCTAGTCAAGCTCATAGCTGTGATCAGTGAATGAATGTTTAATAGTGTTGTGGTTTTTTTTGGTCTTAGCATATATAGTATACTTATACTATATACTAATACTTAGTATATTTTAATGCCCTGAATATTTACTTGTTCTTTGCTTTTTGGGAAGGAGAGGTGTCAGTCTTAACTATAGGATATCTTTATGGAATCTCTTACTTCGTTACCATTTTAACAAGATCAGCAAATGATGGCTTGAATTTTATTTTCTCATGTTATAAAAAACCCTAGAACATAGTTTAACAAATTAAAAACTAACACTATTTTTTAAAAAATAATTTTGAATTGCTACAAAAAGATATGTAATCTCCTTTGAAAAAGAAGTGGCAATATAAGAACAAGGGCAAAAGAATGATTCTAGGAATTTGTGTATTTGGTATAAGGACTATCACTTATCATTGTGCAATATGAGGAGCTTTGATGTTAAAGGTTATTTCACTCTGAGACTCTTGTCCCAGTAAGTTAATATTTGACAAAATGTTGTACATATTTTCAAACAATATACTGTTTATGGTCTAGGCCAGTGTTTTCTATGTTGCACACACATTTGGAGTTGCATGTAGACTTCATGAAGATGATATATGATTGTACAGCTGAGGCTTTTAAAAGAAACTTAACATGTTTAATTGTAAATAATTGGAAACAACTCCAAGTTATCAATAGGAGGGGAATACTATTGATATTAATAAGGTTATAGATGAATTATCATATATCCATGGGGTGGAATGCTATGTTGGCACTTCAAACCATGCTACTAAACAATATTCCATGATATGAAAAACTTTTGATCAGTTTTATTTGTCAGGACTCTTGGGCATAAGAGGAATATATGTCAAACAAGCTTAAACTAAAAAGAGCATGTGTTGGTTTACATCACCAGGAAGTAGGAATATGGCTGGATTCATGGCTCAGATGATGGTAGTGGGTCTTTTTTCTGTTTCTGTCTCTCTTCCTGGTCTGCTTTCCTCACTGTGTTGGCATAATTGCCTTCATAAGATGTAATGCAGCATCTTCCTAGCGTTATAACCCAAAGCCAAAAAGGTGTTCCTTGCTAGAGCTAACAGCAAAGCCCTAGGAAGGACTTTTCCAGCTGATGTCTGTGTAGCCTTCTGTGAATCACTGGCTCACTGTAGAGAGGGAGATGGGTTGCTTGCCCTCCTCTGTGGATGGCGCACTGTAATTGAGAGCCCTCACCTGGGAGAGAAAGGATTGATCACCAATGTTCTGAACACAGTGAACATATATCCACTATAAATATGTAATCTGTATTACAATTTTATTGGGTAGGAATAAAATTTATTTTATTGAGTGGGAAAATATAGAAAAAATTCTACAAGATCTGAAAAGTGTCAGGAAAACTAAAATTTATTTCTTACAAACCTTTCACAGTGAACCTGTATTACTTTTATTGCTGAAGTGAGAAGGGGACAGGTTCCAGGGTACAAATTATGAGCAAAATTCTTAACTTTGATTATGAGAGGTCACACAGTAATTATGTCATTGCTCAAAATTTTTTAGAGTTCTTAAAAATTGTCTTCAGAACCTGAACCATGTAGCTTTTTATAATGGGTAATATATGCACATGGTTAAAAAAATATAAAAAGATTCCTTTCTATTTTTGTTCCCAATTTGTCCAGTTCCCATTCCTCCCCATAGGTAACAAAATACACATTTTTCCCCCTCTCTTTGTTTTTTAATTTATCTTAGAGATTATTCCATGTAAAGTATACAAAAGTTTACTTATTCTTTTTACAGCTGCTTTGATTGTGTGGATGTGCCATACTCTATGTAACCAGTTCTCTCTTATTAAGCATTTGGCCTGTTTTCTTTTGCTGTTATAAACAATGTGCAGCTTTTTTTCTTTTTTAAACTTCAGTGATAATCAGGCTTTATCCTTTTTTATAGATGTCGAAAACTGTATTCTGAGTCATATTTGATAAATGAGTGGGGCCATCAAACCGGGTGATAGTGTTTTAGGTCAGAAATATTTAGTGTTTTTGAACTGTTTCAAAAGTGTTGAACAAAACTGTTCAAAAGTGTTTCTGAAGTGTTTCTTCAGAATTTCAGAAGCATTACTTCATAATATGCATTCGTATCATGATTGGAATAATTTTACTACCTCTTAAAATTACTACTTCAGGACGCCTGGGTGGCTCAGTCAAGCAACTGACTCTTGATTTCAGCTCAGGTCATGGGGTCGAGCCCCACATAGGGCTCCATCAGGCTCCATGCTCAGCATGTATTCTCTCTCTCCCTCTGTTGCTCTCCCCCACTCACGCGCTTTCTCTAAAATAAAATGAAACACTTTTTATTTATTTTTTTTTAAATTTTTTTTTTAACTTTTATTTATTTTTGAGGCAGAGAGAGACAGAGCATGAACAGGGGAGGGTCAGAGAGAGGGAGACACAGAATCTGAAACAGGCTCCAGGCTCTGAGCTGTCAGCACAGAGCCAGACGCAGGGCTCGAACTCACGGACCGTGAGATCATGACCTGAGCCGAAGTCAGCCGCTTAACCGACTGAGCCACCCAGGCGCCCCGAAACACTTTTTAAAAAAATTACTGCTTCAGGGATAAGTATTGGTTTGGAATAAAAGTTTTGATGCATTTCCAAAAAGTCCTGTTGCATTACCTCATAGGTATACTTTGTATAATGAGATTGGAGACGTTCAAACAAGAATAGCTAAAATGATAAGTTAACAGGAGACAGCTCTTACATGCTAAGAATAAGATAAATTTAAGGCTTTTTACCCCTAACTGAAATCTGTTAACTGTGAATATTCAACAGCGTGAATTTGTACTTGTATATTATATCTCAAAATAAACACATGGACCTCAGCGGGAATTAGAAAGCTCCGAGGGTTCGACCTACCCCCCCCCCCCCCATTTGATAAGAGAAACTAAAGCAGCATGTCTGAGTGACTTACTTAAATTTACAGGACAAATTAGTGGGAGAGTCAAAACTGTAGCCCAGGTCTAATGACATTTATGACTTTCTTTGGAAAATTTAATTTGAAGCCTAACAGTTTGGAATAAATAAAATAATGTTCTGATTTACACTGTAGATAAATTAGGACGCGTTAAGTGAAATTTTAAAAACTTTGAGCAACTTTATGAATGTCTAAACCACAAATGGCTACTTAGGACTTGTATCATATCTAGTCCTTAAGGATAGTGAGACCTTGCCCTTTGCCTCTCTGTGCCTGGCATCTAGTATAGCTGTCACGACATGGTCAGGGCTTGAGGAACATTGTTAATAGTGAGTCTTGTTTTCCTAGAGCACATTTCACAGACTTTTATTGACAAGGTACAGGAGAATAAGTAGGAACTGTGGAACTGACCCTGTTCAGCAGTAGGTCCATTCCAGCATAGAGTGAAAATTGCCCCTGGCTATATAGTTTTGTATGTTACTTTCGAACATTCATCCACTTTTCATTTCAATTAAACAAACACTTACTGAGCATTTTGTATTATACGAGACTCAGGGGATACCAAGATGAGGAAGAGAAAGTTCTGCTTTTTGAGAAGCTCATGGTAGTGAGATGAGGGGAGGTGGGAACAAAACACACTCACAAGGCTCCATGTTAGAGAGATTCATGTCATGTAGAAGCTGACTAAGGAGAAGATTTATTTTCCTAAGTAGGGTTGAAGAAAGTATCACAAGGCAAACCTTGATGAATATGTTTTCCAGCAGTGTTAGGGCTAGGAACCATCATAGGAGAAAAGTGGGAAGTGTGCTAATAGGGGAGGTAGTTTAGAATTCCTAGCAGAGAGAACAGTTTATGTCAAAGCAGAGATTTTGAATTGTGTGGCACATTTGGGGAAGGAAGAATAGGTTTGGGTGGTGTGCATGGATCACAGATTGCTTTGGGGATTTGGCAGGACATGAGGTATTATATAAGTAGGTGGTACTTAATGAAATTTAGTGAGTTTTTCAATCCCTTTAACAACGTTCAAGTGTTTTCATATATTGCTTAAATTTTTTGTTTCTTAAAAATTTTTGTTTTTTATTGTTTGAATTATCAGATTCTCTTTTAAAAAGTATTTTCTTTAAACTGTTACAGATTATAGTTAATACCCTTCTCATCTGACAGGGGAATTGTGTTTAGCAGTATTTGTTTAATACTTTTCCTATAGTCTCTATTCTGATCAGTAACACTGTGTGTGACCAAGTCATTGATAGGCACTAAAGATAACTTTATTTCCCTTTATCCTGTACCCATGTGGTGGGTCCTTTTTATTTTACATCCTTAATATCATTTGACATCTTCTATACTTACACTTGTTTCCTCCCTTTTCTCCTATTTGAAATCAGACCTCCATCATCTTTTAACCAGACTGTTGTTTATAGAGTATCCAGTGGGCTACTTCGTTACTACCAGAGTACCTTCCTAAAACACAAGCGATTATTTCCTTGTAAAATCTTTTAGTGAGTGGCTCCACTTGATGTAAACTCCTTGCTAGACTTCTGTTGTCCTGTTCCTCTGATACCAGTTTATCTTTCATCAGTTCTTTATACACATCCTGTGCTTCAGCCCAATCTGACTATTCATGCTTCTTTCAAATATGCGATACCATTTCAAGCTTCCATACCTTTACACATATTAACTGCTTTGTTTCAGATGCCCTTCCTTATCCCCAGGCAACTCCTATTCATACTTTTAGACCTGGTTCAGGTCATTTTCCCTTCCTGTAACTTTTTTTTTTTTTTTTTTTTTTTGAGCTGCTACTGTACCTAGTAGGTGTCTCTTAATTGCTTTTATCATGTTATAGCATTGCTATTTGCATATCTGTCTCTGACCATGAATTGCTTGAGGGGAAAGATTTGGTTTGCATTTGTGTGAGCAACACTTAACTACTGGTCTATGCTAAAGATCATTATCAAGTATCTAAATAGATATCTAACAAAAGATATCCCAAAACGGAATTATTCTAGACTTCTCAAAATATCAGTGTAATAACTAAGGAATAGTTTACTGTATGTGGTACATAGCTTGTACTGATTCATTAAACTGCCTATGACAGGTTAGTGATATCACAGAGATTGGTTCAAACCCATTTGAACATGCTATTGCAGATCATAACAAGGGACTGCCTGATTATAAGAATGCCAGTCAGGGACGTCTATGTGGCTTAGTTGATTAAGGATCCAACTTTGACTCAGGTCATGATCTCATGGTTTAGTTTGTGAGGTCAAGCCCCACACTGGGCTCTCTACTGTCAGCATGGAGACCGCTTCGTATCCTCTGTTCCCCTCTCTCTGCCCCTCCTTCACGCACACACTTTCTCTCTCTCAAAAATAAATAAACATTAAAAAAAAAAAAAAAAGGAATGCCAGTCAGTAACATATCAGTTGTACCAATTCTTGTGTATTTATACATTTTGCCAGTAACTCTTAGAATTGAATTGCAGTTATGCAAAAGATATTATATGTTCCACTTCATCCATACACAGTTGACCCTTGAAAATCCATGTATAGCTTTTTATTCTCCCCAAACTTCATAGCCTACTGTTGTTGATCAGAAGACTTACTGATACCAAAACAATTAACACATAATTTATATGTTACATGTATTATATTCTGTATTCTTACAATAACGTAAGCAAAGAAAAGAATATTATTAAGAAAATCATAATAAGAAAATACATTTACAGTACTATAGCATGTTGATCAGGAAAAAAGTCCCCATGTAAGTGGACCCATGCATTTCAAACTCATGTTGTTCAAGGGTCAGCTGTAATATGAAAAACCAAAAGAATATTTATATTTACAAAATGTTGAGGGCTAGATTAAGTCTTATCTTAATCATTGTGATTTGGGAGTGTTTTAACACCTAAAGTTTAGAAATATTAGTTGGGAGTCAATCAGGTATCAGAAGTTGTATATAGCCAGGCTTGTACTATAAGAAATATTCAGTGACTGAATGATAAGGCATTGTGTTAGACATGGTACGAAATGTAAAGGTTCTTGTCTTCAACAATGTTATAATCAGGTCAGTAATTTCCAGATAATTGAAGTTTTAAAATTTTATTATTTTAAAATAGTATTTTCTCTTCCCTTTTCTCACTCATATCCTGGCATAGTTGGTTTATTCTAACCTGTTGTGGGCTAAGAAACCAAAAACAAATGGACTTTGAGTGAGATTCCAATTCTTAGACTTTGTGATATATACAAATAAAAACAACTTATTTCCAAGTTGAAGGATGTATTCTAAAGATTTGGGTTGCAGAAAAATCATTTTCTGGTTTAGCTGACTATTTATGTTATTGAACAGTTATCTAGAGAACTGATTTCCAAAGGTGTAGAGTAGGTTTTATAGCTATGATTTTTACTCCCACATCTTCCCTGAGTAGGTGACACTATGCAGTAGTTAACCAGAGGAAGAGTGGGGGAACGAATTTTGGCCATTTATGTGGTGGCCACAGTGGCTGCAGTAAAATGAATCAGGGAGAGCTTAATTAATAGATATGATTGGATGCGTAGTCAGGAGTAAGATTTTGATAATTTTTGAAATTAATTTTAAGAGCAATATGAAACCATTTTGAGAAGAGGAATGTACGTGCTAATTTACATTTTATGAAGGTTATTCTGGCTGCTTACCATGAGAAGGTTGGAATTTGAAGGTGTAAAAGGAGGGGTGCGGAGAGATCAAAGTGACTTAGTAGGCTAGGCTGGTAGCGAGGGAGATAGAGGAAAGTGCATGAATTTGAATTGGAGACATACGTTGAAAGTAGAATCAATAAAGACTTTTTTATGTTCCAACAATGTGACTGCCTTTGGTTCTTTAGTTACCTTCCATAATGCTGTTTTGTGTCTACTGTTTTCTTTCCCCTCTCCTCTTATGTCTAGCATGCAGACTCCCATTTATCTTTCAAAACCTATCTCAGAATCCTTCACTATCATAGCATTATTTTGGCTTATTTATTTATTAAGTTTTTATTAATTGCTTTTCTAGTTTAATCAGTTGTAATCAAACTTAGATTACAGGGTTAAGAAGTGAATGATTGATTATGAAATTGAAGTGTTGCAAAGGATTTTCATGTTAAACATAACTGAACTCCCAATCAAATCTGTGAGACTGCGTCCCTGCCGCATGTCCTTACACAAGAAAATAATTGTCCTCTAGAGGGTGCACATTACAAAGCCTCTGTGGTCAGATAAAACTGGTTTTGTACTAACATCAGACATACCCCTCCATCTGCTGGTCACAGGAAAAATTCATCTTGTGTTCGTATATTTTTGATCTTTCTAGCACTATGCTCACTATAACTTTTTTCATTCTTTGGCCTTTATGAAATATTACAGATTTTTTTTGTGAGTATCTTTAAAAAAATTTACTCAGTATTTGGATTTAGAAAGAACTCTAATACTGTGTGTCTTTTTGTGTTTACTTCCATGTACTATTCTTTTTTTATAAAGTTTTTTTTTTAACGTTTATTTATTTTTGAGACAGAGAGAGACAGAGCATGAACAGGGGAGGGGCAGAGAGAGAGGGAGACACAGAATCTGAAACAGGCTCCAGGCTCTGAGCTGTCAGCACAGAGCCCGACGCGGGGCTCGAACTCATGGACCGCGAGATCGTGACCTGAGCCGAAGTCGGCCGCTTAACCGACTGAGCCACCCAGGCGCCCCTGTACTATTCTTAATATAACAGTCAACTTGCCTTTTGGAATAACTTGCAACTGATGGAAATACTTTTGTGTCTTAAAACAGTGATTTTCATTATACTAATCTTTATGTTTTATAATCTTCATCATTAAATTGAATATCTTGGAACTATTTTACACTCTTTGTTGACACAACTCCACAAAATAGCTGCTTTATTCCAATTTTCCTTTCTACTTTATTGTTTCAGTACTTAGAGGTGAATTTATGTGATAAAAGTCATATGAAGTTATATAAATTCATTTTCTTCTGATTTGTTATAAAGCTAAAGTATATTAATATAACTAAATAGCTATTGAGTAAGTGGAGTGCACAAAAAGCAAATATTCTTATTAATATACAATTATATTTAACTATGTATATATGTAGCCATATATATATATGTGTGTGTGTGTATATATATATATATAGCTATGTATATATGCTATGTGCGTATTATCATCCCAGGTAGTTAGGCCATATTATAATAATGAAATTTAGACTTAAGGAGTAGAGAAAATTACATTACAGAACTTAAGATGAATAATTAGCATTTATGTAATAATTAGCATTTACAGTGATTTTTCTTGGGTTCCATGACCAACAAAAGGTTAACCACAACAGAATTGGGGCTCATTAACCCATTATTTCTTTGCATTTTGCTTTTCTGTTAATTCTGTGGAAAGTGTAGTTTTGATCTGAAAGTAAGTGATTCTATTCTCTCCACTTGATTTTGACTTTTTTACTTTTTTTTTTAAATAAGGATTAAGTATCAGTTACATTTTACCTATGTTTGCAAGGTTGTTTTGTGCAAATGTATGGTTTTCCATCTTAACAGTATTTACTTTTTACAGGGCAGTGTGTGGGTTTCTTTTTCATTGTAGTATCTCTTTCTAACAAACAGGAATACTCTGAAGATAGTAACTCCGAGCCAAATGTGGATTTGGAAAATCAGTACTATAATTCCAAAGCATTAAAAGAAGATGACCCAAAAGCAGCATTAAGCAGTTTTCAAAAGGTTCATATTTTTTCTGATTGATTCTGTGTCTTAAAGTTTATTTTTTTTAAATGATGTCTTAGATCAAATAAGTTCCAAGTGATTTTATCTCAGAAATGTGTTTTGGATACTGAGTGGTAATCCTATAAATAAGTTTGCATTTATGCAGCACATGCAAATATTTCAAAATGGATATCCTGTTTTTTCTAATCAAGCTGTCTATAGAGCAGGGCCATTGTCCTGAAAAGCTAGTGTGGTTCTGGACAAAGGAAATCAACATGAATGATCAATAGGTATTACCCCTGCAATTTTATTCCTTCTTCGGGGACAGATCACACAGGTGTGGTTTCAGTGTTAAGTAAGGTGATTTCTTGACTGTTGATACACTTTTGGATTATTCTTATCAATGGATTATTCAGATGGGAAAAAAAAGGATTTATGGGACTATGTAATAGTCAAGTAGTAGTTCTTACTTAATATTTGATGTAGAAACTTAAAAATTAGCTCACTTATCCTTAAGCGTTTTAAGACTCGTTTCCTTTTTAAAGCCTTTAAAAAATGGCATTGAGAAATGTAATTCTTGGGGAAACCTTCTTAATTCGTATGATGGAAAACTAATTCAAAATAGACGTTGTCATTAGAAAATAACATTAACATTTTTGTTAGGCTAAAAATGTCTTCTATTTTTTAGGTTTTGGAACTTGAAGGTGAAAAAGGAGAATGGGGATTTAAAGCACTGAAGCAAATGATTAAGATTAACTTCAAGTTGGTAAGATTTGTTTTGAGGGGAATTAAACTAATAATGAAATGAATTCTGTAGGTAAAAACCACATGGCAGCAAAATGGCATTATATCTACCTCTTTAAAATAATTCTGTTGATACATTTCCGTATTTAGCCTAGCTTTCATTTGTGACTACCACAATACTAAGTAAAAAACATTCTGCAAAGAAATCAAACTTTTTTGAAAGCTTATCCTTTAGATACTCAGACAGTGTTTGGCTTCCTTATTAACAGGACTTTTCCAAAAACTGTTGTTTATTTTGGAATTTTAAAATTTTACTTTGTATTATAAGGAGTTCCTCTTCCACTGATAAGGACAAAAACCTTAGCATTATTCTTGACTCCTCTCTTTGTCTCTCACCCCTCAAATAATCCATTGGTAATTCCAGGTGTCTTTATATCTTTTAAAAATATATCCAGTATCTGACTGCTGCTTAACCATTTTTATCTCTATTACTCTGGTTCAAACCAACATCATCTCTCACCTGGATTATTTCCGGAGCTTCTTCTATCCTTGCCTTATTAACAGTCTATTCTCCACAAGCAGCAGGGTGATCCTTTTTGTTTTTGTTTTTGTTTTTGTTTTTAGAGTGATCCTTTTAAAATGTAAGTGAGACTGTGTCATTCCTTTGCTCTAAATCTTCTAATGGTTCCCACTCTCCTTAATAAAATCCAAATCCTGGGGTATCTGGCTGGCTCATTCAGTTAAGTGTATGACTCCTGATTTTGGCTCAGGTCCTGATCTCATAGTTCGTGAGATCGGTTTGTGAGTTCAAGCCCTGCATCAGGTTCTGCACGGAGAGTGTTGAGCCTGCTTCATATTCTCTCTCTCCCTCTCTGCCCCTCCCCTACTCATGCACCCTCTCTCAAAATAAATAAATAAAACTTAAAAAAAAAAAAAAAATAATAATAATAATAAAATAAAATCCAAATCTTTACCATGACCTATAACACCCTACATCATCTTACCTTTTCTGATCTTATTTTCTCTGTACGGCTTCCTTGCTGTTCCTCCTGTCATCCTAAGGATGCGCCTACTCATAAACACTTGTATTTGCTATTTCCTCTGCCCCAAATGCTCCTCTGTAATAGTCGTATGGCTCTTTTCTTCATTTGATCAGATCTCTATTCGGTGTCACCGTATATCAGGATGGCCTCCCTCTGGACCACCTTATGTAAAATAGCATCCTTCTCACCATCACTTACATTCATCTTACCCTGCTGGTTTTTTTTTTCTTTGAGTATATCACTGCTTAATTGCCTTTCTGCTGCCCTCATCCCCATGGGTGGTAAGGTCCATGAGAGCAGGACTTTGTTTTATTCACTGTTACATTCCTACCACCTGTAGTAGTGGCTGGCATTCAGTAGGCACTCATATATGTTGTAGAAGTTCTAAATAATCTGGAACTGTCATGACATTGTACCTTCATAGAATTGGTAGTCTTCAGGAGTGCAGGGTAGAGGTGGAGGGGAAAAAAATGGTTAGACAAGAGGACTAGTGACAGGCGTAAACCTTAAAATCACTAAGGGTAGAGGAACTTTTGAGAAGCTTAGAGAGCAGAGGTAAACACTTGCTTCTGTGGCAGATGAAAGGATAGCTGGTAATCTGTTACCACTTTCTTTTTCTCCTGTCTCTAATTTCTCATATGTCTCCTCCCTGTCACCATTAACTTCTCTGTCCCTTCTGTTTGAAATTGAACTCCCTGAACTGACTGTTACTTTTGTCCAGGTAACTTCTGCTAATCTTGCATCCTGTTCTTCTTGCCATATTCTCACTTTGGCATCCTCACCTACCTTTAGTAATAGAAGCCCTCCATGACATTTACAAAAACTATCCACAAAATATTTTAGCTCATTCTTCACCCCCCAAAATATCAAGACTATTCAAAACATTTTAAACAGTAATAAGTATGTTGTCAATTGCTTTTAAGTATCATTAAAAAAGGAAAATGTCTGTCTTGCGTTTACCCAAAGAATATGTTGCACAAAGCCCTTGTGCTTTCTTTCCATTTATTATTTGTGAAAATATTAAACACAAATACATACTATATTTAAATCAATAGCTTAGATATGGGAGAAGCATCAGGTGTCTCAAGGGATAGAGATTTTGATTAAGTAATTTTAGTGACATTAGAACCTCATTGTTCAACTCTTAAGATTCTATGATTTGAGGGGCCCCCGGGTGGCTCAGTTGGATAAGTGTCTGACTTTGGCTCAGGTCATGATCTCACAGCTCGTGAGGTTGAGCTCCGCGTTGGGCTCTCTGCTGACAGCTCAGAGCCTGGAGCCTGCTTCAGATTTTGTGTCTCCCTCTCTCTCTCTGCCCCTTCCCTGCTTTCACTCACTCTGTCTCTATCAAAAATAAACATTAAAAAAAAATTTTTTTTAAGATTCTATGATTTGAAATAATACAATAGACCCTATAGAAATCGACTTTCTTAACATACTAGCAGTAGTTTAGTGTTTGAGCCCATTTAAATATATGCTACCCATAAAACTTGATCTTACCATTTTACCTTGAGCCAAGATGGTAAGCAAGTAAGGGAAAGGATTATTTGTATTTTGTGTTATTTTTCCCTGCCTTCCTTCTCTTTTATTTGCTCAAACAACATCTGTGAATAAGTTGTGTTTTATAAGAGTAGTTTGAGCTTCCGCCCCTCAGTTTCTAGTTGGATTCAGAATAGGACCCATGTTGCCGTGTGAAGGTTTTGAGCAATAAAAAGTTAGAAAGGTTTTGTTTTCAACTGCTCTGTGTTAACTGCTGCAATTTACCTGATCTTCCTGTAGTCTTTAATTACAGTAACAGAATTATTGAAAAATGAGCTTTAAAGTTATTAGAGTATAAAGAAATGAATTAAAAACGAACTTTCTGCTAAAATCCTATTTCTAATTTGCCTTTCGCCATAAGATATGTTCTGTAACTTGGGTTTTAACATTACTAGGATATTACCTATTATTTACCCTCACGTGGTACTGACATATTTGGAAATACAAGTGGTTTGATTTATATATATATATATATAACTACATGTATATATAACTAAGGTTTTTCCCTTGTTCTGTCCATTTTTCCCCCCACCCCAACTACTGTTTTCTTTTTTGTAATTCCATTCTTGCTTAGGTTTCAGGGAGTCTTCTCATGTTTTTTTTGTCCCTCATGCTGTATCCCAGGGAAGGACATAGTCATAAGCAGGAAAATTACATTATCATTTTTCATCCTAATAAACACATGTGGTCGTTAATCAAGAAAAACACTGTATCTGCCAGTGTCCTACCTCCCTGATTAAAAGTGGAGTAGAACCCAGTAAAAAGAGGGATTAATAGCAGTTGGAGATTGTCGGGACTGTGGATTCAGGTTACTAGATTAGACTCATAAATGGACTTCCATGGTATACTTTTTTTTTTTTAATGTTTGTTTATTTTTGAGAGACAGAGAGAGTGAGCAGGGGAGGTGCAGAGAGAGGGAGACACAGAATCCAAAGCAGGCTGCAGGGTCCGAGCTGTCAGCACAGAGCCTGATGCGGGGCTCGAACTCACCGAGTGTGAGATCATGACCTGAGCCAAAGTCAGATGCCCAACCAACTGAGCCACCCAGGCGCCCCTTCCATGGTATACTTTGAGGGATGATAGGCCATTCGCCAAAATACTTAAGTGATTGAAATTTCAGGGGTAATTCCTTATTTCCTCTGATCTCTCATGTTTTCTTGGAATAACCACAGTAGTGCAAATAGTCCTGCAAGGAATAGCAACATTAGCTATATCTGCTATTGAGTAGAGCCTTGGGTGGGAGGACTTTTCTCAATAGTGGGATGAGTACCTGGGCTTGAAAAGTTTCCTTCACCTCACATTTTACTGTTGAACCAACCAATAATGAATGGAGAAAAGAAACATACCGCTGTTGTTGGAGAACTTTCTCATCAAGGGGTAAATCTTCAGAAGAGGATATAGCTGATATCTGTGTAGTTGAGACCCAAGGCATTTGAAAAGTTGGATTTATTTGTATTTTTTGGTTTGTGAATATTGTAGTTCTTAAGATTTCAATAAATGTACAATGAGAACATATCTGAAATTTTGAAAATTTGTAAATTGTAGTCTTTCATAGGCTAACTTCATAAATTTGGTTCATGTGTCCCAGTGATTTAGAAATTTCAAATTTAAGCTAAAATGTTTATAGCGTTTCTGTCATACATACTTTATCGTAAAACCTTATTTTTCAATTATGTAGTAATATGTACTATAATCTTAATTGTATAGAAATTTTCGTGCATAAATATATATCTAATAATGCATTTTTCTTCCCTCATAGACAAACTTTCCAGAAATGATGAACAGATATAAACAACTATTGACCTATATTCGGAGTGCAGTCACAAGAAATTATTCTGAAAAATCCATTAATTCTATTCTTGATTATATCTCTACTTCTAAACAGGTTAGATTCTGGTTGTTCCTTTTAGTACTTATCAATGTGTTGTTATTTATACTAAAGTCTTTGTTCTTTTTTTTTTTTTTTTTTTTTAATAAGATCTAGAGGTTCTAGTTAAGCAGTTTTGCCAGTCAGTAAAGTGCTTTAGAAATAATGTACTCTATATTGTTTTCTTATAGTACTAATTATGCAATATTAAAAGGTAATAAGTAGCTTAATCTCTTCAAATAATATCTTGAGATACCAACATAATCTGCACACAACTTTTGTAGACTTAAACTCCCATACAGTTACTATTATAGTTTGTTTCAACAAACTCCATCACCACCTCAGTTAGATTTGTGTAGATTTGATTAACTACACATCCTTGAAGGGATACCCTGTACTCATATTAGTACTTGGCATTGCCATTAGGTGTTTAGTAAATTCTTTTATAAAGAATGGGTGGATGATGGAGGACAAAAGGAACAGTTAATGATGAAGAAACTACAGTGGACCTTGGGAATGATAGTGCTTTTGCTATTCTAGATTTTGGTTATTAAGAAAAGCAATGATGATGTTATTGTATTGCTAAGGGAATTTTTAATTGGATTGTTTGTTCATATTCTTTTAAGCAACATAGTCCTAAGTTTCAGCTTTCTTAAACCATGGTATTTTAGCACAAGAAGTATTCTCTGTCATTTAGGATTTCTTAAAACATTTGATATTTTTTGTGTTCATAATAAAAAATGTTCATCTCAGAATCTCTTTGATTCTTTTCTACTCAATGTCATTTTTATTTCTTGAGGTAGTTTATTACTTTTATGCTTTATATCTAAAATATATGTAATGGAAATAGAGAAAAATAAACTTAAAATTGACCCTTGAACAACATGGGGGCTAGGATGCCAACCCCTTGTCCCTCCTACCTCACAGTTCAAAATCTGCATATAACTTACTCCTCAAAAACTTAACTACTGGGGTGGCTCAGTTGGTTGGGCATCTGACTTCATCTCGGGTCCTGATCCCATGCTTCGTGGGTTCGAGCCCCGTGTCAGGCTCTGTGCTCATAGCTCTGAGCCTGGAGTCTGCTTCAGATTCTGTGTCTCCTTCTCTCTCTGCCCCTCCCCTGCTTGCATTCTGTCTCCCCAAAATAAATAAATACTAAAAAAAAACAAAAAAAAAAACCAAAACTTAACTACTGATAGCCTGCTGTTGACCAGAAGCTTTACCTGTAACATAAACAGTTGATTAACATACTTTGTATGTTATGTATATGGTATATTCTTACAATAAAGTAAACTAGAGGAAAAAAATGTTATGGAGAAAATTATAAGGAAGAGAAGATACATTTATGGTACTGTACATTTATGGGTACTGTATCAAAAAAATCCGTATATAAGTGGACTCGTGCAGTTCAAACCCATGTTGTTCAAGGGTCAACTGTATATGTTTTATTAAAACATTAGCGCTTAGTGCCACTAATTCTAGAGTTGTTACATATCAAAGGGATTTTCTTAAGTGAGAAAATATTTTTTGGGTTTTAAAACCAAGTCTCCTCAAAACATTTTTGGTACACTATAAATGTTATGCCAGATGTTAGTGGGGGGGATTAATTTTAAAACTTTAAGATTGTGTGTTGCCTCATGCTACTATATGTAAGCTTTTTGTCTTTTGAAAGTACGAATAGGTATTGGGTGGGGGATACTCAGCTTATTCAGTATGCCATCAGCAGTCGTGAATAAATAGGCAGCCTTTTCTGAAAGTATTAAATTTTCCTGTCCTCGTGGCCCTCTTACCTCTTGATCCTATTAAGTAGAGATCTAGAGAATCAGATATTCAAACAAAGGCAGAGCCCAGTGTGTGGAGAGGAGGGTGGGTGGGGGAGCTTATTGTAATGCAAAACAAAGGGTAAGTTCCATCAAAAAATGTCACACTCAGACTTGTGAATTGATGGTGTTTAGACATAGCTCAAATTGTGCTAGATTTTTCCCTCTACCCAACCCCAGCACTTTACCAGTAACCTAAGAGTTGTGTAGTTGAGTTACTTGATAGGTTACATTTATAGAAGAATTTTTGAAGGGATCTTACTTTTCTTTGTTTCTTTAGCTACTTGCCTAATGTTTGCCATGTGGTAGGTACCAAATGAGAGTTTAGTGAATAAGATACACACTATTAACAATAGTACAAGTAGTTCAGTGTGCATGCCATTCACTTCCATCAATATAAAATGAGTTATTAGATTGGAAAGGACAAACCTACACTATTAGAGCATTAGATATTTTCTGGGTTTTATTTTTCAAAAACATTAAAAACAGATCTTGGCACTTTTTACAAATTTGGTCTCTATTTTGCTAAGGTTTTGTTAAATAGTAGGATGTCACAGACATTCGGAAACAGATAGTGTATCTTATGTATTATTAAAGTTCAAAGATGCACTTTTAGTTTGCTCAAATTAACTTTATTAACAGGTACAAATTTGCTGTTTACAATTATAGAATTCTGATTTTTTATGTCAGATGGATTTACTGCAGGAATTCTATGAAACAACACTGGAAGCTTTGAAAGATGCTAAGAATGATAGACTGTGGTTTAAGACAAACACAAAGGTAACAATTACAGTTACTTACATTTTTTTTTTTTTTGAAGAGTGGGAGGGTATCCTTAATAAACTCTCCTAAAGATTCATACCTTTTTCTTTTGAAATCTTTTAATTTCAATAAGTATGTTCTTTTACAGCTTGGGAAATTATATTTAGAACGAGAAGAATATGGAAAGCTTCAAAAAATTTTACGCCAGTTACATCAGTCCTGCCAGGTAGCATTCTCTTACTTTTTCTTAATATTTCTTTATAATAAAAAAGCATTAAAAAATTGTATTTGAAACATTGGTTTAGGGACGTTTTTGTTCAAACATCATCCCAAAAATAAAATTTGGTAAATAAGATACGAAAAGGCTCATTAAAAAAAGAATTTCTTATTTATTTTGAGAGAGAGAGAGCGTGTGTGCATGAGCTGGGATGGGGCAGAAGAAGGGGGAGAAAGAGAAAGAAAGGAAGAGAGAGAGAGAGAGAGAGAGAGAGAGAGGAAGAGAGAGAGAATCCCAAGCTGGCTCCACACTCAGCATGGAGCCCAACGAGGGACTTGGTCTCACAGCCATGAGATCATGACCTGAGCCAAAATAAAGAATTGGATGCTCAGCTGACCAAGCTAGCCAGGTGCCCCTAAAAAGCTCATTTTTTCTGAATATTAAATTTCTTCCTGTTTTAATCCTAATTTCAGCCATTATTTTTGTGGACTGAGACAACAGATACCAATAAAAAAATACTCTAGTCATTAATATTTACTAAGAATAAGATAGACCCTGTGAAAATTAGAAAAAAATATTAAAGACATATATAATAAAGATTTTATATTCAAGTTTATAATATATGAATCTTTTGTAAAAACTCTCCTTTAGAACTTCCTATGATGCTAGAAACATTCTGTTTCTGTACTGTCCAATGTGATAGCGTCAGCTACATGTCATCAGGCAGTTAAATGTGGCTGAGTTTTTGATTTTGCTCAATTTAAATTTGAATAGCCACATGATCTGAACAGGGCACTTCTATAACTTTTTAACTATAGCTATAATTTGTGTTTTCTTTTTTGTCTTGATCAAAAGCTATTTGATAATTAGTTTAAAGTTTGTGTGAAAATACTGTTTTAAATATTTTTAAGATCCTCCAGTGCCTTGTACTATTATTTTAATTATATACGTTATTTCTGTGCATGGGAGCAAAGTTGGTCAAGAAAGTGTTCTAAATTAATCACCTGCATGTATTTTCATTAATATTTTTAGGTTATTTTAAAAAAGAAAGTGCTTTTATTTCATAGTAGTTTTGCTTCATAAAACAGATTAGTTATTTATGATCGGTTTCTTATGTACACATTCTTGAGAAAGTTTAGTCTGATGCGTAAACTGTGAGTTCAATTCCATGTGAAGTGGAAATGATAGAGAAGCCGTTTCTGAATGGAAAAGGATCTTCTATCCGATTGTAAATAACATTATAATATAGCAGAGATGTATGCTAATCTGTGGGGTATTTTTTTTTCCCCACTTATTTTGAGAGAGCATGCAAGCAGGGGAGGGGCAGAGAGACATGGAGAGAGAATCCCATGCAGGCTCTATGCTGACAGCACGATGTGGGGTTCGATCCCACAAACTGTGAGACCTGAGCCAAAATCAGGAGTGTACACTTGACTGACTAACTTAGCCGTGCAGATGCCCCTATGATAACCTAGATGTACAAATTGTGTCTTACATATCATGTATTTTACTCTGGCTGTGATTCATTAGTGAATAAACAGAATTAAGTTGGAAGAGCAAATAAATAATAAATTTTGGCTTTGTGTATGTCAGTGCTTGATATTTATGATTATCTGACTATTGCCCATATGCTATTTTTCATGGCCTGCATTTTGTGGGCTTTTGGTCATTTTTCAAAGTTGAACCTTTGTATTCCTCTGACATCCCTCAGCAGAGTTAGTGCTTTTCTCTTCCATTCTTCTGGGCACTTGGCTCATGCTTCAACTAGAGTCATTTATATTGTAATTTATCTGTTGACAGAGTAATCTTCTAGCCTGTAAACTTTGCGGGGCTAGGAACTCTGGCTTATGTAACTTTACATTTCTCCAAGGCAGACCCAGTGCCTGATACCAGGAAGGCACTTGAAAGTGCTTTGTGATAAAATCACAGAATATAAAATTGTGACGATTTGGGGAAGACCATAAAGAACCTCCTAGATAGAAACAAACATTATAACATTTTATACATTAAAAAATTACTTCTG
The DNA here is from genome assembly GCF_046562875.1 of Panthera onca. Classification (NCBI taxonomy): domain Eukaryota; kingdom Metazoa; phylum Chordata; class Mammalia; order Carnivora; family Felidae; genus Panthera; species Panthera onca. The sequence continues at coordinate 54,549,831 of NC_138344.1, forward strand.
GTTACTTACTCCTTATTGAATGACTAGAAAATCCAAAAGATGTGTGCTTTCCTTTTTGGCTATTCAAGTTAGTGTTCTTGGTGTTCTAGATCTCAAACGTTGTAGTGCATTTTCACACAAAATTCATATTATAAATGTAAGGATCCCAGGCTAACTCAAATAAAAATGTCTAGATTGTGAATTCTATTTTGACTAAAGTTCATTATTTGCTTTCCTAGACTGATGATGGAGAAGATGACCTGAAAAAAGGTACACAGTTATTAGAAATATACGCTTTGGAAATTCAAATGTACACGGCACAGAAGAATAACAAAAAACTGAAAGCACTCTATGAACAGTCACTTCACATCAAGTCTGCCATCCCTCATCCACTGATCATGGGAGTCATCAGAGGCAAGTTTTGTTTGGAGAAGGGTGGGCAGTGTCCCAGGAAGTTGTCATTGTATATGACTGAATGACTAGGAAGGTTGTTCATGTTATAGTGAAAATAATTGGCGAAGTAGTAAAATCATTGACATGATCTAGTCTTAGAAAGAAATTAGGATGAAATTTTGTCTTTTAAGATTTTACATTAGTGAAATATTACTAACAGAAAATTTACCATTAGAAGTCCTATTCTTGATGGGCACCTAGGTGGCTCAGTCAGTTGGGCATCTGACTTTGGCTCAGGTCATGATCTCACAGTTTGTGAGTTCGAGCCCCGTGTCGGGCTCTGTGCTGTCGGTTCAGAGCCTGGAGCCTGCTTCAGATTCTGTGTCTCCTCTCTCTGCCCCTCCCCCACACATGCTCTGTCTCTCTCTGTCTCTCAAAAAAATGAATAAATATTAAAAAAAAAAAATTTAAAGAAGTCCTATTCTTGAATTGTAATGATGTATATAAAATTACCTTCTGCCTCAACTGAGAATAAAGATTTGCAAATGCTTGTTTGATGTTTAATGAAGAGCTTGCTTTTTAGAAAGCATCCTGGGGCCAGTATAGAATTAAAAGACTGGAAGGCCACTATCACAGTTTTCATGTGATTTTTATCAAGTATTCAGTCTTACTACAGAACTGAAAATGCCCTCTTTTATCCTATTTTATTTGCAGAATGTGGTGGTAAAATGCACTTGAGAGAAGGTGAATTTGAAAAGGCACACACTGATTTTTTTGAAGCCTTTAAGAATTATGATGAATCGGGAAGTCCAAGACGAACCACTTGCTTAAAATATTTGGTGTTAGCAAATATGCTAATGAAGTCAGGAATAAATCCATTTGACTCACAGGAGGTATGCGTGTGCTCTAAATATTCATTTCTGTCAGCTATCTTTTGTGGAAGTAAATGTTAATCTTTCTTTGTGTTAATTGTTTTTTGTTTTGTTTTTTTTAACTGCTTAGGCCAAACCGTACAAAAATGATCCAGAAATTCTAGCAATGACAAATTTAGTAAGGTAAGATTATATCTCTCAGTTAAGGTAAATTTCCTTAAATCGGTGAATAGAGGGGAAAGTGGAAGAGATATTTTTGAGAATTCAGTTAATATTCCGAAGTTTGTGAAATTTTTATCTCTTAAAGTCATTTATTCAGTTTCTGTTAGTCATAAGATTTTATGAAGTATAGTATTGGCTGCTTTTTCCCCCCTGTTATCTACATGCTTTGTGTGTATGCTGTTTTCAGTACAAAACTGATTATAGCTATTTTAAAACAATTTCAGTGTTTGCTGTTTCAGCCTGCCTTAATCCAAAGTGAAATTATGAATTGGTCCACATAAGTCAGAAATTTTCAGCAAGACCGTGTCTTTACTCACATATTTTCTCAATTGACAAGGTAAAAAAAAATCATCTAAAAAGTTTACCTCAGGTAATTTTCTGAGATGAGGAGCAGAGGGTTATATTGATAAGAAATCCAAGGATTTTTTGACGACTTCTATGGTGGGTAGCAACTGAAAAACCTGCTATGATCAATTAATATTAAATAAAATTATAAAAGATGAAACAAAGCAAAAAGCCTAGAAAAGAAGGCCTACTTTTGCAAAAGAAATCGGTGAACAAGAAAAATTTTCCTCTGGGCTGGGAATACATGGAGCCTAGGTTTCATCAAGTCTTTTGTTTAGATTGTGCAACTGAGTTTACCAAAGCAGGAAGATTATGATTAGGATATAGGGTAGGGTGGGCTTTTTTGCATATGTATGTGGATAACTTAAGTGATCAGATACTCTTTCAATAGTCTTTTTTGATTTACAAGTACTGTTAGACTATAAATTATGAGTCACCCATATATAAATTTTATATACTTGGAGAAAATAGCTTATTACATGATATTGTCTAAGTTCCTATGTAAAATGTCCTCATTTACTTTGTTTGGCTATGAGTTTTATAAATTACCAGGTTTATTTAAAGAAACTTTAATTTTAACGATAAAAAATAAGAATGATTTTATTTTTCTTTTAAGGGGACTAGGAATAGTTAGGAGATAAGAACTCTAAATTGCAACATCAAAAAATAAATTTCTTTTTTATTGTTTATTTAGTCTATTTTAATACATATTTGTTGAATTAAGTTGATATTAGTTATGAAAGGAGATTTCTCCATCTTTATTTCAGATGGTTTATTCCATCAACATGATTTGGTTAGAGATTCACTTCATAATACTTCAGAAAAATGTTTTTAAGTTAAGTTGCTAAACAACAGTTTAAGCTTTTAAAACCCTTAAAGAAATATTGAGGAAGAGTTTTGCCCTAGACGTTAATATTTCATCTAAATTAAATTGATTAAATACATTTAAATGGATTAAAGGTCTTAATTATCAGACCTTTAAAAAATAAGCAATATTTATGTTTACTATATCATACAACATATTCCTCTGTATTAATATAACCTCTATATTGGAACTCAAAAACTTATTTTAATGGAAAATTTTGACCCAAACAAGTGGCCTGTGGTGTGTCCCACACTTTGTATAAGATTTTTTTTTAAGTCACTTAAACAATGGAACAATGTCTCTTGGTTAAAATATGCACATGTGCAAGTGTTTCACAACTTGAATATATCCTCCTATAGCATATTACAATAATGTATTTGGGGTAGGTGAGAAAGTAATGCTTCCTAATTTTATCTTCCTAGTCAGTTGCCAGCAGACTAGAGGAAAATAATTCCTGTTGAAGCACTTGAGTCACCTGCCCCTTACATGAAGTTACATTGCGATCCACCAGATGGAAGCACAGCAGAGGGCGTGCAGAATGGCTGATGATATGTCTTACATATAAAGCAGACAGTGGTGCCATATCCAGAAGGTTGGCTTCTTCCTTCTCAGCACCTTTAGCAATCCCCGTAGTGCCCTACAGAATTAATTTAATAGTAGATGCTAGACACCTCAGAGAATTATGAACATAAATCAGCCTTTGGCCTTCTGCAGCAGGGTCCATCACTCTTCTTTAGTGTGCGTGTCCCATTTGGTGCTAATTACCTGCCGCTGACATTTCTGCTGTATAATTCAGTGGAACTTTAAGGCTAGAGAAAATTAAGAATCAGATGTTCCCTTTGCGAAGTTTTAGCAGTTGCTGGTAGCTTTCTAGAAGATAAAAATTAGGAAGCTGCGTTTCTGAATAATCTTCAGAGAGGATATACTGTCTTATTTCAAAGACAAGATCGGACTCCTCCATACCGTTGTATGCTGACCTGGTTTCTTAGGGATTAAATGCTAAATGCACAATTTAATTTGAAAGTATCAAGCATTAAACAATTATTAAACTTGTCGGTTTTTAACAGTGCTAAGATTTTGAGAAGACTTTAATGAACTATATATAAATATAGTATATGACCCTAAAAGGTTTATTTAATCTTTCTTTTATAAAACCAAAAGCGTTAAAAAAGAAATTCATTTTGTTTGCAGAAGGATGTGTGTGTCTTTAACTCTGATTTCTATGGCAGAAACTGTAACGTAATTTAGATTTTTGCATATAAAAATCAAGAAGCAGGCTCTTTGGATAATATGATTTAATACATGACTTCCTCATGTTTGACAAGATTTATACCTTTCTTTTTCTGTTAGTGCCTATCAGAATAATGACATCACTGAATTTGAGAAGATTCTGAAAACAAATCACAGCAACATTATGGATGATCCTTTCATTAGGGAACACATTGAAGGTATATTCTTTCTGCTAAGTGAATTCAGTTACCTTCTGTGCCACTGTCAAACAGGACTTCTTAATGGAAAAGCATGGAATCAAACCAGTTTTCTTCTATGTATTGTCAAGTATAGAAATGCTTCTAAATGCTGTCATAGAATAGGATATTATTTAAAATTATAAAGCTATTTAAAAGAAATCATTCACCAGTTTCATGCTATTGAATAACATAATCAAGTTCTCATGTGATGTCCATTTCACTTAAGGTGGCTGTCCCTTTTATCTTTTTATTCTAATTTAGATATTATTGCATGTTTATTACTGATACTTAGTATCAAAGTTAATTCTTAGGATTTGTTTTCAACAAGTAACAAAAGCTTTTAAACATAGTCCTCTATGGTTGATGGCCTTGATGCATTTACTTTGAAGGGTAGGCTAATATTGTACAAGTAAGTGTATGAGATTTTTTTTTCTGTTGGATTAACAAAGACAAAAATCATTCCTTGTTCTGGGGCCTCTTTTGTACCTCCAGTGTTTCCACCTGTTTTGGAGCTATTTGAGGGTTTTTAAATGACCATTTGGAACAACTCATTCAAATACTTAAATTCCAGATGCATCAGGAAAATCCGAAGAATACTTTGGAAGTAATGTTCTCTTTTCCCCACCTTCCTTTCTCTTTCATTCGGACAGAATTTTAAAAGTTCTTGTATGAAGCTAGAATGATACTACACTCGGTGGATATAGAAAAGTTTAGAAGCCTTGTGCATGAACTCCAGTCTGTTTGTTTGTTTTTTAAAGACACTTGTCTGTGAAGAAACTGGAGAAGATCATTTTATAAAATATAATACCGTAGATTTTGAGAGAGCATAAAATAAAGGACTTGGCTGGCATGAATCAGAGCTTCTTGAAAAATATGTTAACTATAGAGGAAATGATGAGCAGTGTGGAGTATTAGAAGGCAAGAGAATATTTTAGATAGCATCACAACATAAACAAAATCGGGGAGGTGGGAATGAGAAAAAACGGGGAAAGTAGTCTCTAATCTTATTGTGCATTTATCGGATCCAAATATTTTTAGATCCAAATACCTTATGTCTGGTGTGCCTGGCTGGCTCATTCGGTAGAGCATGTTGCTCTTGATCTCAGGGTGATGAGTTTGAGCCCGGTATTGGGCATAGAACTTACTTAAAAGAAAACAAAAAAACCCAAATACCTTATGTTCTTGTCAGGCAGAAAGACGTATTTTGAGAAGATAAATGATATAGTTAATTAATGTGATTTAGAAGTGCATAATGTTTCATGAAGATATACATACAGACTATTAAATACAAGTTTATTATTTTCATTTTTGTCTTTTCTTTCAGAGCTTTTGCGAAACATCAGAACACAAGTGCTCATAAAATTAATTAAGCCTTACACAAGAATACATATTCCTTTTATTTCTAAGGTACTTATATTCATGAATCTTAATATTTATAATTTTTAGTTTATAAATGCAGTGTACCTATCTTCCATTTAAAAAATGATTCTTAGTAACATTTTGTAATAGTACATTTTTAAAATACAGCATAACTTAAGGGCTTTCCTTTTAATATAAATTTTTCTGTATTGGCATAAATTGAGTTAACAGTAAAGAGAAATAAGGAATCATTACAGTTATTTTTAAAGATTTCTTCAGCCTCAGAGAACATTGTAGAAGACAGAGTAGTGGCTAAAGTATATGACTGATGTAGTGTTAACCCAACCACAATAAAATTGTGGTAGGAATATACTTGAAAAATTACAGAGTTAAATTTTATCAGACCTATTTTCTCAGAAATACTTTGAAGTGATAATGGAATTTGTTTTACATTTTCTTTTCACTAAATCTCCTTTTTAAGTGGTGGGAGTTAATTTAAAATCAAAATAATTATTATCATGAAGTCTTTAAAGAAGTTAATTAGTAGAATTATAATGAGTCTTTTTTCTTAGGAGTTAAACATAGATGTAGCTGATGTGGAGAGCTTGCTGGTGCAGTGCATACTGGATAAGTAAGTACTTGGCTATTTCTTGTCACAAAATGTTTAGGACCATAACATTTGAATAATGGGAGCAAAGGTAGCAATGCAATTCTTGAGTTTTCATGAAAAGCACCCTCTGGCTATTATTTTCTGTTAAAACAGATACATAGGTATGCATGGTGGTTTTTTGTAAATGAATGAGCATATTAAGCCCTTGATCTCTGAAAAAGCTATAAATGTTTTCAGAAAGACTTCTCAGGTGCGCCTGGGTGGCTCAGTCAGTTGAGCATCTGACTTTTGATTTCGGCCACACTCATGCTCACAGTTTGTGAGTTCAAGCCCTGCATCGGGCTCTGTCTGACAGCACCAAGCCTGCTTAGGTTTCTTTCTCCCTCTCTCCCTGCCCCTCCCCTGCACATGTGCACGCACTCGTGCACGTGTGCGCTCTCTCTCTCTCTCTCTCTCTCTCCCTCTCAAAATAAACATCTAAAAGAAAAGAAAAAGATTTCTTATTCAGCACATGATCCATATACAGCTAGAGCATTTTTTAATGAATAGTATTTTTTTATGTTTTTAAAGTAGGTGTGGTATGTAATTGTTTTGAAATTATATTTTTCTTAAAAGCAGTATGGTAATTTAAAGCTTTACAAGTTACGTTTGCTATTGATTAATCAGTCAGTCTCTGCCTATTCGTTTTTTTAATGTAACTGATGAAAGGTAGCTGAAATCTACTTTCTGTCTAGAATTTTAATAAGGTAACAAATAGTATAACTAATCCTGAATTCAGTCATTTAATGTAGGCAGCAGTTTTTTCTTTTACGTTTATTGATATTATAAATACTTTATGAAACAGTCCAAAAGATACACTTAGTGAAAACGGTTTGTAGACATGTCTTCTTTTATGTATTTATTTCTAGCACTATTCATGGCCGAATTGATCAAGTCAACCAACTCCTTGAATTGGATCATCAGAAGAGGGGCGGTGCCCGGTATACTGCACTAGATAAATGGACCAACCAGCTAAATTCTCTCAACCAGGCTGTAGTCAGTAAACTGGCTTAACAGAGAACAAGCTTTTAACAGACGTACTTAATGCAACAGTGCAGAGATGTAATCCTTAAAAGAACTGGGAATGGCAAAACTACTGTCGGTTGATGTGTCCTGAAAATTATTGGAGTTATGGCAGAAGTGCTTTTTTTGATCAACTGGTTTGTGTTTTGCTGCTGCATTTATCCCAAGAAAAACAGCTTTAATCTCCAGAAGAAAACCAAAATGCCATGGGATTTATGCTGTATTGACATCTTGCCCTAAACATACAACATCATAGTAATTTGTCATGGGCAACATGACCAGAGAGAAGATTTTTGTCATGATTTTAAATACACTGACATGTTACTGTTGGTTAAATTTAAACATGTTTTACCTGCAGAAATTCTCTCACAAATAACCTGCAATAACTTGAAATGCATACCCTTTTGAACACTTCCTTTTCTCATGTATAAATTAAAATGTTTGCTGCATTTTGCAAAATGTCAATTCTCCAAAAATGTGTCCGTATATTTCTGTACCTGCAGTGTAGTAAAGGTTTAGATGAAACCCCATAATTATGGTGGCATACTGTCACTTAGGTTTCAAGCAGCAAAATAAACAGTGCAGCTCAGAAATTGTAGTTTGGTTCTTGACGTGTTTTTATTACATTTGGGGTTTTTGTTTTGCTTTTTAGTACCTTAGAAATTTCAAATTATTTAATCTTCAGTTAATGATTTTTAAAAGCCTGGGAGCAAGTAAGTCGGTTATTTGCTTTCAAGCTTTTTAAAGTAGTCTTTATTGATAAAGTAAGAACTAGTTTCTAACAAAACACTTGCATAGTACTTACTTTGACAGTGATGCTTTAAAGAAATAAAATTCTTTTTTTTTTCTAAGAATGATATTCCTTTTTAAAAATTCTAACTCTCAGAATGTTCACTTTAAACAAATATGCCAGAACATAGACAGCTAAATGAATGTTACCCTGTATAGTGATTATGCTGGAAAATTATTTCCTAATTCCAGCAGCCTACCATTGCCCAAAACCTCATGGGTTTTGCTCTTTTAGAATTGTATTCAGAGCTAATTTAAGTCATACACACTGTTAACTTTGTGATGCACAGTGTTTAAGAAAACAAAAAGTATTAAGCTTGATTTTTTTTTTAATTTTTTTTTTTTTTTTTTTATAGTTACCATCATTTGGCACCAAATGACTTTGGACAGTTTCCAAAAATTAATCTGTCTTTGAGGAAATAGTAGAAAGTATGTAACTGGCTTTGAAGGCGATCCCAAAAGAGTTTTAAAGGTATTTTGAGCAGTGGTAGCATAGTTAGGATAATGAACTGTGGCCTTCCAAGGTGACCACCTTAAAGGAGACGCAGCTCATTTGAATGTATTGAGTTTTGGATGTATTTGTTTCATTTAAAAAAAAAAAAATCACATTATTTTATAGTGTCAAAAGGAAGAACTAAGATTAAGATAATTTCTTTGGTTTTTCTATTGCTTGTTATTATGTAAAAAGAAGTGAGTGGCAGTTCAGAAGGAAGACTGTTGTAACTGAGGAATGACAACCAAGAATTTTTGATCATTAAATCAGATTTTATAAACAGTGGAAAGAGCATGGACTTAAAACAAGGCATGCTTATTCGGTTTTGTCAAAATTTTACGAAAATATGTGATATATATTTATACTAAAACTATATAATCCTTAGATATAGGAAAGCAATCAGTTAATGTCTTTAGCAGATAAAAGCAGTATTAAATACAGGTGCAACTTGGAAATTGTAGAAAATTGAAAGAAAACGAAAGACAAATGTCTCTGGTAGGGAATAAAAAAGTTTAAGATATTATAAAATTATGTGTATTTTCTTCTCTTTTACATAAATCATTTGTGAAAAATGTGCTACATTTTTTTTACAGGAGTGATGATAATTAGGACTTATTTTTCAATATAATTTGGAGACCCTTTGTTACCCAAATAAAAATGACAAGTTTCTGTGCCTGTATTCAAATATGTATGCATGTGATAACTGTGGGAAAAGGCCCTGCTTAACTCTGAGTTGATGGAATTAGAATTTAAAGGATTTGAATGATACGATTTAACCTTTATGCCAACTTTCACAATGCCCAGTTTTCCTGTGATATCTTTGCCCCATGGCAGTAGTGCATCTTCCAGTTTCTAGAGAGAAAGCATGCACTTATTTTTTGGGGGGAAACTGGGCTAAGCTATAAAACAAATTATATAATGTAATTGTATGTATCACATAGGCTTTGTTTAATATTCCTGAAATACTAGTTCTTTTTTTATTGCCACATTTGTTTCAGAACACAGGTTTTTGATACCCCTTAACAGTCTGACTAACTTAAAACGTTTTATTTTTTCCCATTAAACATGTTCTGTGTTCTTGTGCATCTTAAAGAGTTGAAATCTTTTTTTGAGATTGCTTATCAAAATATAACTAAATTTAAGGGAACTAACAAATAAATTGGCATATTTTTAGCATTTTAAATTACTGGTTAAATCTTTCCCTCTGTGAAAATTATAGTAACACATAGTTTACATCATATTGTAATGTGTTTATCTCCTTTTTCTTTTACCCCCAAATCTGGAAAAACTCACTCCACAGCAAACTTTTGACTGCTATTTGAGGGGAATAGATAACTGCTATAAGAACTGGATTTCCACTGCTATAGCTCTTAAATTATTTTTTTTAAGTAATCTCTATGCCTAACGTGAGGTTCGAACTCATGACCCTTGAGATCAAGATTTGCATGGTCTACCAACTGAGTCAGCCAGGCACCCCTAACATAACTTTTTTTTTCTTTTTTAAGGTGAGATGAGTTTGTATGTACTAAGTATTTCATTTTCTTTCTTAATCACTAATCTTTATAATTCCTCAATAAACACAGGTAAGTAAACTTTTCTTTTGGAATGGGGATGGGGGTGAGGGTATCTAATCAGCATACAAAGCAGATTTTGTTGCTAAGAACCACTTGTTAGTTTAGTGCATAGGATAAAATATATTTGCCCAGTAGATTCCTTCTTAACTTTTTTAGGGGACTCAGAGACACTCAAAAACCATTTATTTTACCAAGGCTGCTTTTTAAAAATAATTTGTTTTAAAATATTTTAGTTATTATTGTTTTAAATAAACCCAAGTTTTCATTTGATTCCATCTTTAAAATGAAACTTGCACTTAAAAAACTAGTAAAGCTAAGAGTTTCGTTCTTTATATGGGATTGATTCTTTATATAGGATTTATAAAATATGATTTTGAACTGAGATATTTTAACAAAATACAGAAGGAATTGACTTTTAGCTGTTTAGTTTCATAGTGTTAAAGAATACTATCTAGGTACATAGAATAAGATTCTGGGTGTTAGGTTTCAGAACTTGAAGCTCAAGGACTTTGGTCTTCATTTGTGTGACCAAAATCAAAAACTTTTTATGGAGGTTCTAATTGTGTCTGTATTAGGTGTCCCCCCCCCCCCCCCAAGAGCATTCTCTGTTTTGATAGAATTATAAATGTGGTTCATTTGTAAGAACTTCTTTAATGTGGACATTAGAGATTCTTAACTTTTTCAATGCAAATATATCAAGTTCTGTTGATTCAAGATTATTAAATTTTACTGTGTATCTTTTAGCAAGTGTGTGCCCTTAAAAGCATGGATTAGTCAATGAGATTTGAAAAGGTTTCACTTTTAGAATTTTGAGACAAGTTAGAATAATAATGTCATTTGGAGAATTTTAAGTTTTATGATAATAAGCACACAAAACAACTATAAATGACTAAATCACTGATTCTGAATATTTCTCAATTCAGTATCAATTTGCTTTTGAATCTTGAAAAGATTTAACTTAGATAATATCCCAAAGGAAACCAGTGTGTGGTTCTCTAAAAAACCAATGTGTGTTTTGCTTCTTTAGTGTCATGTTGTTTTAAAACCTGCTGGAATAATTAAAAATCCTGTGTCATCAAACCATATGGCATCAGAGGTAGATGCCAGCTGTACTTTAAAACCCTGTAATAGGCAAAAAAATAATTTATTAGATATTTATCCTACTATATAGAGCTAACTTTGTTTCCTCTTGGCTAGGATATTTAAACCTTGGTCAGGATTTCCACCTTAACGGCTGGCCAGTGCTAGTGTGTGTGTGTTTACACTTATACATGTGAGAGTACATACAGGTGGAAATACAATATCTCATTCCCCAATCCATCACAGTAAAAATTTTTTTCTGCAGTTTCCATTACTTTATCACTTATTTCTGACTCGTATATGCCATGAAAAGAATTTCCAGTGTACCGGTAACTTCTTTGTTATGACGAAGTTTCTCAGGGAAGTCAGTGTCCAAAGTTACAAAATGATCTAGAGGAATTAGGTTTTGCTTTTTAATTTTTGAAATAGGGTATTTTAAAATAAGTTGATAAGTTGTTTTATTGGACATTATTCATCTTATGTGAATTTAGAGATTATAAAAGTAATCTAGAAGTTTTAATCATCCCATGAAGTCAGAAGTTTTTGCGTGCTTAATTACAGTATTAATGGCATATTAATGCTGCTGAATAATTTTTGTTAAAATGTTTGCCAATCTGTTTACTACAGTACTAAGTTTTTATGCATCTATTATAAATAACACTTTGAAAATAATTAATTTTCAATTAGATGTCAACTAAGAAATAGAGCAATGATAGGGAAAGTGCAAAATCATTTGGTTTTGCCACGTGTTACATAGTTGGTTGTATTATGAGTCTTCTCAGTGTTCTTTTTAAAACTAGCATTAAAAATGACATAAATTCCTTGAGCTTGTACTAACTGGCGGTAGAAAACAGGTTACTTAGAAGCATGGCAGAAGATGTCTACCTGTAATTAGGAGTCCCACAAGTTAACACTGAGAATCGACTATTATGTGCAGGATGAGTCAAGATGCTTTATGACTTATGTATCAAGGAGTTTTGACTGGAAGTACACATTCTTTATTGGTAATACAAGTTACATACTCTACCTCTTAATATTTACTGTGTAAATATTAGTCTTGCCATCAGACCACAGTGGTTTCAAACAGTACACTTTATATTTGGTTGAGTCATTCAATACTGTAAACTTCTGTGAAATAGCTTTTAAATGTTTTAAGAATATTTCTCAGAAAATAGTGTTGAAAATCTTGTCCATTTGGCTTGAAATTCAGGGTTTAAATATTTTCCACTTTTAAGATTACCTTCTTGTCCTGCTTTGAAGCATTCATGGAGGAGTTGGCCTCTCCTGAACCCTGTTTAATGATCTATCCTGGAACAATTCATGTTGCAAACAAATGTCTCAGGAATTACTCCTTCAGGATAAAATTAAACATTTCTAAGCAGGAATTATGCCAAGAAGGGAAGTGGAGGATGAAATGTACTCTTCCAAATTCTTGTTATGGTGCTTTAAAATGAACCCTTTAAGAACTGCAGCGTCTAAGAAAGCACTTGTGAATTTATTATGTATCCAAAAATAATGGTCTCCAGTATAACTTTCAATCTAGTGGAATGGGCCAACCCTAATCTCAAAGTATGAAAATGCAGTCAGACAGCTTCTGAAAGTCAAAAGAACTTCTAGGCTAAGCCTGCGGACAAGGTACCAAAGTAAAGGTAAAAAACCAATGTCCCTTTGCACACTGCAGATCCTTTGGTCCTCCAAGTTGTGGGACTAGGAAAGGAGTGAGGCAGATCAACTACTTCCTATTTCAGCTACATTTAAAACAGCAGTGGTAATTGGTATGTTGATAGAATTGGCCCAGGAAGGAACTACATAAGCAATATCTGCATTGATTATCTTGAGTTGTGTTTTTGTTCTACCTAATAGCTTTATGGTCCCAATTCAATGTTTATAGTAATGGATGAAAGCTGATAGTTTTCTTTCTAGAACCCTATTTTAAGTTTTATTGTATTATGAATGATCCTCTATAGGTTAGTGGCCTTCAACCAAAGAAGAGTTACCTATCTTGGACCTGTCAAAAGTGAGTTGTATTGTAAACAAATGTAGACTGCAAACAGATGTACCTTATTGGGAGAGTAGGATTGATATTTAAAACTTGGGTTTTTTCCCCCTTCTCCTTATTGTCTTTATCACTAAGAGGCAGTTAGGAAAGAAATCTGAAAGTGCTAGGAACATACACTTTCTCTAACCCCTTCACCATCACTTAACAGATATTTTTTGTGTGCCTAATAAGTGCTCGGGACTATTTGCTATGTCCTAAAGTTGAAGAATACCATAAGGAACAAATTACCCCTGTGCTAAGCTTAGTGCTACAGGGAGAGGCAGAGAAACAAGACAATTTTAGATAGAGAAAAATTCTATCACACAATAAATGAAGGTAGGGGAGGCATCTCTGAATATGTGAAAGTTGACTTCACACATGAATGAGGCAAAGGAGCTGGCCAGATCTAGGGAAAGAGTAATCTGGGCAGAGGTTAAGCCCATCAGAGGTGAAATGGGTATATCAATTTCAAATTCACACAAGGTAGAGTATGATGTTCCCAAGGGAGAGGTGGTCAGGGACCAGTTTATGGGTAGTTTTATGTTTTGCAATAATGCGTTGAGATTTTATTCTGAAGACAATGAGAAACCATTGGAAATTTAAATACCGATATAGCATTTTAAATGATTATTCTGGTGGGGCGCATGGGTGGCTCACTCAGTTGAGCATTCAATTCTTGGTTTCAGCTCAGGTTATGATCTCATGGTTCTTGGGTTCGAGCCTTGCATCAGATTCCGTGCTAACAGTGGTGCGGAACCTGCTTGGGGTTCTCTCCCTCTCTGCCCCTCCTCGACTGTGTATGGATGTGTGTGTGCGTGTGTGTGTGTGCATGCACACGGGCACACACACTCTCTCTGCTCTCTCTAAACTTAAAAAAAAAAAAAAAAAGATAATTCTGGCTATTGTGTGGAGAAATGATTGTATGAGGCATTAGTGTGGCCAGGGAGACCAGGAAGAGCCATTGAAGATAGGTAATAGAGGCTTTTAGATTAGAATTTGCAAAGAAGTGCACAGAATCAGGACAGACCAACAAGACTTGCTTATGATTTGGAATCGAGGGTTGTAAAGGAAAGAGAACAAAGTTCCCAGGTTTCTTACCAAGCAACTGGTAGATAGTTATATCATTAAATAAAATGGGAAGACTGGGAAAGCCTAATTTGGCAAAAGAGACCTAATTTGGCAAAAGAGACAGAGTGCCAAAGAAACAAGAGTAGACTAGGAATTTGGAAATAAACAGTAGATCACAGAAGCTAGATTTTTTTTTTTATTTTAATTTTAATTTTATTTGAGAGAGAGAAAGAGAGAGAGAGAGAGAGAGAGAGAGAGAGAATCCCAAGCAGGCTCCATGCTCAGCATGTAGCCCAACTCGGGGCTCAACCCCACCACACTTGGACCATGACCTGAGCCGAAATCAAGAGTCAGAAGGTCAACCCAGGTTCCTCAGAAGCTAGGTATTTTAAAACTGTGATCCACTGTGAATGTTGCTGAGAGATTAAATAAGATAAGGGCTGAGAGGGCCTTAGGATTTAGCAGGATAGTCTTTGGAGATGTTAATGAGTGTGGGGTTTGTTCCAGCTCTTCTGTGGAATAGTGAGGAACTTCTTTAAACAGTCACTGTCCTTTATTTCTTAGGAATTGAAGGTAAAAAAAAAAAAAAATCTATTCTTTTTTATATCTGAATGTTAAGCAGGGTAACAGGAAATTTTGAAAAGAAAAAGCAGACTTCTTACAAAATGTCTCTTCCTTATAAAATATTTAAAACCCACTTTCCCCTTTCCCACACTGTGTATAAGCGTTTAATTTAAATTTTCTCCTTCACACCTATCAACTATGAAATTGTATGAAGTCCATGGCTTTATTTAACATTTTAAGTCCCTCCAAAAGCTGTCAAAACCTTTCTAGTGTTTATGAAGAATGGATTCATTATATATGTAAACAAAGCTCTTTCAGTGTATCAACTTTCATTATATCTTGGGATATCAGTATAGCTGCATGTTAATGTCACCCAAATCATGAATTCTTAAAATGTTAGGATTTGTCTCCAAGGAACTTGTTCAAATATAAACAACATTGTGACAATTAAAGATTGGTATTTTGAGTAATCTCAAATTGTGGAACAAAAATATGCATTATCCAGAAATTATTGTTTTATCTGAAAGTACACATTTGCTTATATACTTGAATATTCATAAAGCAAGTAGAATAATTAAATTTACAGATTATCATACCTCAGAATTATAGTAGCCTTTTTCTACAATTAAAAATCAGTGGGGCACCTGATTGGCTTAGTTGGTAGAACATTGACTCTTGATCTCAGGACTCTGAGTGCAAGCCCCATGTTGGGCATGGAGACTACTTAAAAAAATAAAAATAAGCTTTTTTGCAGTAAAACAAATTTTAACAAAATTAAACAAATATCAGGAAACAATTGACAAGTGGGATTGTATTTCTGAGGACAAAATACCTGAACCCTAGGACAGGTTGCCATCTTAAAGATAGCTTTTGCAGCTTCCTAGGAGAGAGGAGTATGGTAAAGTAGAAAGATCTGAAGAACAGGAGACCTGCATTCTTCATTTGGCCTTGAATTGAGACCTTCTCACTTAACCTCTATGAACTCCCAATTATTTAGTTCAGTGATTCTTTTCAACCTTAAGTATTCAGAATTGAGAAAATCCTAATCTTTGACATATGGTATACTATCATGTCTTTTCAGTTTACTTTCCATGTGTTTATTTAGATCTGCATATTTAAAAAAATAATTTGTGTATCTATTTTTAATTTCCATAAATAGTACAAATTTCATTCTCTTTTATCCATGTTATTTTCAAATCTAGTTCATTAGTCCTGTTTTGTTTTTTCAATCTCTTACATATACCATAATTTACGTATTCATTTCTCCAGTGATAGATCTCTGTATTTCTTCCAAATCCTTACTACATAAATAATTCCATGATGAACATTTATACCTATCTTGTATGGACTTGTGCAAAAATTACTCTGGGTCGTATTTCTGGAAATATTGGGTCTTCGGGCTTAATACACTTAATTTTGCCAAGTACTGCTGGATTATTCATCAAAATGGCTGCACCATTTATCTTCCACCTCCGTAGTGCATGAGAGTTCTGGTTTTCTTCTTTCCTTGACAGCCTTCAATAATACCTGACTTTCTAAAATGACATTTTACTCTTGATTTTATTTATTTATTTATTTATTTTTACTCTTGATTTTAAATTACATTTTTGTAATTGCTAATAAGATTGAACATTTCTTCATATACTATGGACTACACTCATCATAGTCTTGTTATTGGCTTCCTATTTTTTACTGATTTGTGGAAGTCATTCTATATTCTTAGATATTAACTCCTTTTCTTTTATTTTAGGTTTGCAGATATACTCTGAAGCATTGTCACTGGTTTCCTTCATTGGCTTTCATTTTGATGTTACATCTATACATTTCCCCCCCTCATTGACCATATTTTTTGGATCTTAAGTCCTTTCTTATACTAGTATCACAAAAATGTTCTTTTATAAAGTTTTACAGTTTCCTCCTTTACATCTAGGTTTTCTTTTGGAATTTATTTTGGTATATGATTTAAGATAGTCATCAAGCTTTATTTTTTTCTTTTTTTTTTTTTTTTTTTTAATTTTATTTATTTTTGGGACAGAGAGAGACAGAGCATGAACGGGGGAGGGGCAGAGAGAGAGGGAGACACAGAATCGGAAACAGGCTCCAGGCTCTGAGCCATCAGCCCAGAGCCTGATGCGGGGCTCGAACTCACGGACCGCGAGATCGTGACCTGGCTGAAGTCGGACGCTTAACCGACTGCGCCACCCAGGCGCCCCTATTTTTTTCTGTATAATGAGCTAATTTTCCCAGTACCATCTACTAAATCATTCCTAATTGATTTGTGATGCCATCTTTTTCAACTACCAGGTTTCTACATATGCAAGGGTATATTTCTGAATTTCCCAGTCCGCTAACTGTTCTGCTAACCAGTGTCACCTTGTATATTTATCACTGAGCTGAGTAATGTCTTAAGTACGGGAGAATCCCTACCCTATTTGCTGCTCATTTTGAAATTAGTCTTTGTAGACCTTCATTTTTCTATATCAATTTTGGAATAACCTTGTCAAGTCCCCCAAAGTCCTGTAGAGTTTTAATTGGAACTGCTTGAATTGAATAGGTCCCTTTTTATGTCATTTAAGAGTGTCTTTAGTTTTTCTCTATAAAGATCTTGAGCATTCTTTGCTATGTCAACTTCTGAATCTTTATAGTTTACGCTACGTTATTTCCTAAAATATTTTCTAGTTGGTTATTGTTGGGGTAGAAGAATGATATTGATATTTGCATACAGATTTTCTTTAATCTATCAGCCTTGATGAACCTTATTCTATTAATAGTTGGTCTGTTGATTCATCTGTGTTTTTTATGTAATTATATTATCAAGAAAATAATTATATTTTTATGCATTTCCTTACATCCCTAGATCTCTTATTTCTTTATCTTATCTTACTGCATTGCTCAGGATCTCCCAAAACATTGAACAGAAGGGATGACAGCTAGCATTCTCATCTCAAAGAAAAAGCATCTTGAGTTTCTCCATCAGGTATGAGATTTATGATCACCTTTGGGGAGTCAGCTTTCATTAACTAAAGTTTCCTTCTATTTCTAGTGTCCTAAGAGGTATGTGTATTTTTTTATCATAAATAAGTTTTGAGATTTATTAAATGTTTTTGTACCTGGTAAGATGAACATGTGATTTTTCTCTTTTAGTCCATTCACATAGAGAATTACACTCATTGGTTTTCTAACGTTAACTTATCCCTACATTCTAGGATAGATGCAAACTGTACATTGTATATTCTTTTTCAATACATGTGATTTTTCTCTTTTAGTCCATTCACATAGAGAATTACACTCATTGGTTTTCTAACATTAACTTATCCCTACGTTCTAGGATAGATGCAAACTGTACATTGTATATTCTTTTTCAATACAATGTTGGATTTACTAGCCAACATATTATTTAGAAGTTTTCCATCTATATTCTTAAGTGAAATTAGCCTATAATTTTCTCTTCTTAGATGATTTTTAATCAGTTTAGTTCTCAAGGTTACTTTGCATCATAAAATGAATAGGCACCTTTCATTCTATTTCTATTTTTTAGAACAATATGATATGAGGACAATCTGTTCTTTGGAAGAACTCACTTCTAATGCTGTTTGGACTGAGACTCCAGAACTAGTAAAATGTTTAAATTACTTTTTCAGTTCCTTTAATGATTATTCATCCTTTCAAATATGATTATTTATCTATTCAAGTGTTCTGCTCCCTCTTATACTATTTTAGCTTTTTATTTGTTTTCAGAAATATATCTATTTTGTCTGCATCTTCACATTTATTAGGATATACAGTTGACCCTTTGAACAATGTGGGTTTGAACTGCATGGGTCCACCTATGTGCAGATTTTTTATTTATAAATCCAGTATAATACTGTAAATATATCTTTTCTTCCTTATGATTTTCCTAATAACATTCTTTTCTCTAGCTTATTTTATTGCAAGAATATAGTATATAATACATATAACAAACGGGATATGTGTTAATAGACTGTTTATGTTATTAATAAGGCTTCCAGTTGAGAGTAGGCTTTTAGTAATTAAGTTTTTAGGAAGTCAAAAGATATATGCAGATTTTTTACTGCGTTGGGACGGACTTGTTGAAAGGTCAACTATAGTTTGTAATTTTCTTTTTAAATATTCATTATATTTAGCTCATTTCCTCCTTTTTAATTCTATATGTGTTTGTCTATCTTATTAGCCTTTCCAGCTTTTGGTTCATCTTTATTATTGTTTTTATTGTTCTCACTTTGATTTCTGCCCCAGGTATGTATTATTTCCTTTATTTTCATTTCTTTGAATATCAATTATGATTCTCTTTCTAGCTCTTGAGTTGAATCATTTTCAAAGTTTGTTAAAATTTGCTCAAAACTATTAATTTAACATATAAAGTTTTAGTCAATATTCATTTCCTTTTTAAACCAAGAAATTTTAAGCCACACTCCATTCATCAGTGTGGGATTTGCTTGTTTTTAGTTTCCAAATATGGAATATTTCCAACTACCCTTTTACTGATTTGTCATTTGGACACATCCTGTTTAGAGGTGCCTAGATGGCTCAGTCAACTGAGCATCCAACTCTTGATTTCAGCTCAGGTAGTGATCCCAGGATTGTGGGATCAATCCCGTGTCAGGCTCTGTGCTAAGTATTCTGCTTAAGATTCTCTATCCCTCTATCCCTCTCTCTCTCTCTCTCTCTCTCTCTCTGTCTCTCTCCTTCTGCCCCTCCCACCCTAATAAATAAGTAAATAAATAAATGAATAAATCTATTTAGAGAATATAATCTGTGTGACATTGTTTTTCTGAACATAATGAAATTTGCTTTGTAGCTTAGTAAAGACAATATTTGTGATTTTTCCATTTATGATTTAAAATAATGTATATTCTAGGAATGTTCTTCTCCAAACTATTTGGTCAAGTGTGTTGTTATTTACTTTATATGTATATAAAATTAAATATATATATATATATATATATATATACACACACACACAGATAATATATATTAAATATATATATATTTCTTGTTTGACGTATCCATTTCATAGAGGAATTTATTAAAATCTTCAATAATAACTGTTGCTTTATTTGTTTCTCCCTGTAATACTGTCACTTGTTGCTTTATATATTTTAAGGCATAATTGTCAGCTGTATATATGTTCATATAGTTCTATCTTGTTGCTTTTATCAGTAAATATTTTTCTCTTCATCACTTATGATTTTTTTCCTTATGGTCTGTTTTGTCTCATATTAAAATCATTCCTTTAGCTTTTGCTATTGTTGCTTATATTTGCCTGGTATATTTTTCTCTCTTTTATCTTCAACCTTCTCATATTCTTTCCCCCCTCCCCCATTTGCACAGATGTGTTTGTAGACAACATATTAACATATGATTGGATTTTAATATTTTAAAATTCAATTTGAGAGTCTCTGTCTTTTGATGTTTATTTAAAAGTTTTTAAATTATAGTTATTTTTGGCTTGTTTCTATCATCTATTGTTTTGTATTTTTTCTTCAGTAGTCTTATTTTGAAATGATTTTAGATTTATAGAAGAGTTAAAAATGTAATATAGGAGTTCCTATGTACTCTTCACCCAACTTCTAAAATATTTTTTGTTAATGTTTATTGATTTTTGAGAGAGCACAAGCGAGGTAGGGGCAGAGAGAGAAGGGAGCACAGAAGGTCTGAAGCAGTCTCTGTTCTGACAGCAGAGAGCCCAATGTGGGACTTGAGCCCACAAACTATGAGATCGTGACCTGAGCTAAAGTCAGATGCTCAACTGACTGAGCCACCCAGATGCCCCCAACTTCTTCTTGTATTAACACCTTATATTATCATGGTACATTTATCAATTTTTAAAACTTATCTCAGTGTCTGTTTCTTTAATGTCTTTTCATCAACAAAACAAAGTACCCTCACATTTTCTCCCACCTTCCTCTGGTTTATCCCCTTACCCCCAACCATCATGTTGGAATCCTTTAGAATTTTAATTTCAGAATACATTTGAACACATTGATCATTGCTTATTTAGACAACAACAACAACAACAAAAAGTCTTTTATTCATTTCTCTTCTTGCTAAGTGCATTCATAGAGAATCTTGTGTGGTAATTATTCTGCATCCTTGATACCTTGACTCATTTTTATATATAAATGATAATTTCACTTTCATATTTTTTACGAGGGGTTTTTGCCTGGTGTTTTTGTTATCCATTTTGTTTGGAATTCTTTCAATATAAAGACTTATATCTATATTAAATTCTAGAAAATTATGTTATTCTTGAAAGATTTCTTCTCTTATATTGACTCTTTTCTTTCATTCCTGGAAACCTATTAAATGCATGTTGACACTTATACTCTTGTCTTTCGTGTATTTAACTTTTTTCTCATTCTTTCCAACTTTTTTTCCCTTTCTGATCTATCTACCTTTATGACCTAATATTCTAGTTCTCTAACTTGTTCTTCAGGTATGTTTATTCTATTATGCAACCCATTCACTTAATGTTTTTATATTTATTATCTCTACTTTTTTTTCCATATAGCTGCTTCTTCCAGATATAGGAATATTTGACCTGAAATATGAGAATATTTATCATGCTCTTTTGAAATTCTTACTTTGGTCCAGTGGGGCACCTGGGTAGCTCAGTCAGCATACAACTCTTGATTTCTGCTTAGTCATGAGACTTTCTGCATAGTCATGAGATCAAGCCCCACATCAGGCTCGACGCTGGGCATGGAGCCTGCTTGAGATTCCCTCCCTCTCCTTCTGTCCTTCCCCCACTTGCATGTGCTCCCACACACTCTCAAAAAAATCTTATGTTTGTCTAATCCATTGATTTTCCTTATCCTGGTGTAGGTTTTTAACTCTTTGTTTCTATTTTTGCCTTATTTATTTTAAGGCTATGCTTTTAGATATATACAAACTTTGAATATTGATCTTCCTGATGAATTAAATCTTTTATCATAATAAAGTATCCCTCTTTACCTTTGGTAGTTCCTTAAAGTCTGTACATCTATCTTATTTTATTAGTGTTTGCAGAGTGTATGGTTTTTCATTCTTTTACTTTCAACCTTTCACATTTTCATGTTTTAGATGTGTCTCTTATAAACAGCATATAATGGGTTTGGTTGTTTTTAACTGGTCTGACAATTTTGTTTAATTGGAGTATTTAGTCCATTTATATTTAACGTAATTACTAATATATTTGAATTGCAGTCTACCATTTTACAATATACTTTCTATTTCTTCCACTTGATCTATAGTCCTTTTCATGTGTTGCCTACTTTTGGACTTATTATTTCTGATTAATGTATTATTTTCCTTTTATCACTTTGGAAGTTATACACACTTTTACCATTCTTCTAGTGGTTACTCTAGAAATTAAAATATGGATTCTTGATTTATCAAGTTATAATGCTTCTACACATTATGAAGAATTTTATTACCCCTTCCCATAACTTATTTGCTATGGTCATGTTTTTATAGCCTCTCCTTCCCTTCTCTAATTTACATGTAAGTGTGTATATTTATATTACATATTTGTGTGTACATATGTAGCCCCATTGGACATTATTGTTGTCATTTTATAGTGTCAGTATTTATTTTGATTTACCTACATATTTACCAATAGTCTTGGTCTTTATTCCTTTTTGCATTTCTGAATTTTCATTTAGGACAATTTTTCCTTCAGCCTGCACAGCACTCTTTGATATTTTCTTTAGCATAGACCTGCTGATGATAAATTCTCCTGGGTTTTGTTTCTCTGAAAATATCTTTTTTTCATGTTCCTTTTTGAAGGATATTTTCACTGGGTGTAGAAATCTAAATTTGCTGTTATTTTCGTATTTTCCTTTCAGCAATTGAGCATACTTCAGTATTCTCGTGCTTTTTTTAATTTCTTTTCCAAGTTTTATGAGATAAAATTGACATATAACATTGTATTAGTTTAAGGTATACAACATAATTATTTGACAGACAAATATATATTGCAAAATGATTACCACCATAAGTTTAGTTAACATCCATCACCTCACTTAGTTACAATTTTTTTTTGTGATGAGAACTATTAAGATCCGCTCTCTTAGCAACTTTCAAAATACAATATAGTGTAATTAACTATAGTCACTATGCTGTACATTAATCCCCAGAATTTAGTCATCTTATAATTGGAAGTCTGACCACCTTCACCCATTTTTAGTGTTTCTATTGAGAAGTCAACTGTCAATTTAATTGTTTTACCTTTGAAGATTATCAGTCATTTTTCCTTTGGCTGCTTTCATAATGTTCTCTTTGTCTTTGATTTTCTACAGTTTAATTACGATGTTTCTAAATGTAGACTTCTAAAAATTTATTGTGCTTGGCTTTTATCAATTCTCTTGTATCTGCACAGTGACATCTTTCACCAGTTTTAGCAGAATATCAACCAGTGATTTTTCAGGTATTTCTTTTGCCCTGTTTTCCCTCTCCTTTCCTTCTCAGACTCAGACAAAAACAAAAACAAAAATGAAACCCCCATATGTTAGATCTTCTC
This sequence comes from Panthera onca, assembly GCF_046562875.1. NCBI lineage: Eukaryota > Metazoa > Chordata > Mammalia > Carnivora > Felidae > Panthera > Panthera onca. The sequence goes on from NC_138344.1 coordinate 54,573,134, forward strand.
ATATATATCTCTTACCCTAATTTTGATTTTTTTCCTTTTTTTTTTGCCTTCCTACACTTTATTTTGGATATTCTTTTGCCCATTCTCCAAGGTTTTTATTCTCTCTTTAATTGTATATAATCTATTATTAAACCTAATGTAGTGAGCTGAATAGTATTCTAAAACTGATATAAACTGATATACACACAGGCTGCAATATGTGACCTATTTGGAAGCAGTGTGTTTACAGATGTAATTAGTTAAAGATCTTAACATGAAAACATCCTGGGTTTAGGATGGGCCCTAAATCCAATAACTGGGTCTTTTTTTTTTTTTTTAATGTTTTTATTTATTTTTGAGAGAGAGCGTCCGTGAGTGGGGAAGGGGCAGAGAGAGAAGGAGACACAAAATCTGAAGCAGGCTCCATGCTCCAAGCTGTCAGCACAGAGCCTGATGTGGGGCTAAAATTCACAAACCACGAGATGGTGGCCTGAGCCAAAGTCGGATGCTCAGCCAACTGAGCCACCCAGGTGCCCCTATAACTGGGGTCTTTATAAGAGAAAAGGGAGGGTTATTTGGACACAGACACACAAAGAAGAAGGTAATGTGAAGACAGAGGCAGACATTGGAATTATGCTGCCACATACCAAGGAATGCCAAGAGCCACCAAAAGCTAGGAGAAAGGCAAGTAAGAGTTTTCCCGTAAAGACTTTGGAAAAAGTATAGCCCTGCCAATACTTTGATTTTGGACTTCTGGCTCCAGAACTGTTGTTGTAAGCCTCCAAGTTTGTGACAATTTGTTATAGCAGTCCTAGGAAACTGATAAACCCATCCATTAAGTTATTCTCTAAGAATAACTTGAAAGACATATAGGGCTAGGTTCCTGTGAGCCAATTAATTAACTAATCAATACATACTGTTGTTTTATGTGTGTTTTGCCTAAAGACAACTTATTTAATTCATATTATTGCTTCGTGCATGGCACTCATGACCAACAACACTAATTCATGCCTGAACAAAGCTTATTTAGCAGATATATGTCTTTGCAAGGCACATCACTGCCTTCTTGCACTTTGGAACACAAGAGAGTACTTCAGCACAGTGCTTGGGGACCATTTTAAATGGGGAAGTCACCAATCAAAAGCACAAAAATATGAAAAACATGGGACTTAGTAGACCTCAAAAAAGGCACTTGTGATCAGTATGAGAGCTGAAACAAGAAGGCAGAGTATCACTTTGTTCAACCTCAGCTGGAAATGTGTATCTCATGACTCAAATTTTTCACCTCTCTGTGCACATGCATGTCCACAAATGACCGTGAAGGCACCAGGAGTACTGATTTTCAAGCTAAATTTTAGCAAGTGGGTGAATTCACAAATATGAACTCTGTAAACAATGAGAATCAACTTTAGAACTAAATCCATGCATGCTTAACCTTCCATTAGGGAACTCAAGGTGAGGAGGGATTTTATATAACTTCAAACATGATGCTATAGTATTATACAGGGGTTGAATACTAGTCATTGCAGATAATGGTCTAACATTTTCATCAAATTGACTAAACCTTCTGTGCTTCCTCATAGCCAGCTGGTCCCAGCTGCCTAGAGCCCCCACTGTAATGCACCTTACACCTTATGCTGTCCAGACCCCAAGTAAAAGGACATGTCATTTTTCCTCTGTTTCTCTCCTTTCCCCAGTAGGTTATTCCCTTACCTCACTCCCTTTTCTTTAGCAGGGTCACCCGCTCTTCCTAGCGTGCTGACTATCCAGTGGCATACACTTGGGGCCTGCCATGCCCACTACCAGTTTTGCTTGTCTGCTTATAATATAGGGAAAAAGGAAAAAAGCTGAGTGGATAAGCTGGCTTAGACTAAAGCTGAAACACCTATTATCAGAATGGTCAAAAATGGAAACAAAGCCAAACAGTTCAACCACTTTACTGTGAGTCTTCTCTCTTGTTTTTCTCTCCAGGTACTTATTGATAATGTATACTTTGTACTTGTGCCATGGACAAAATCCAGCCAGTTTCCTCTGTTTTGTTGACTTTGAATTAATATATTTAAGGGTTTGGTTTTTATAGTGCTCTTATTCTGGGAAATCAGGCATAGAGGAATAGACTATCAGATGGTTCTGTAAAATACAGAGAGGGTCAGATGAATACCTATAGGTTCACAATGACAGAAGAGAGGCTTTTTTGCTATTTTCTTTTGAATCTCTTTTACAGAAAGCCTTGTCCTCATTCATCCCAAACCATCCTTATAGGAGAGGGTTTAACAGACTCTGCCCTGTTAAGTGAAAGCAGGGATTGGCCATGTGGTATTTTTCTGTTAATCTGAACAAAGTGAGGCTTTCTGCTCCATAAACTCTTCTCATCCTACCCATATATAGGCTCACTATCCATAGAGCAGTTAAAAATGATTACTGCGTGGGTAGAGGAGCTACAAGTTTCTGCATCATTGTATTTTGTATATTTACTGAAGATGTTTACAGGAAGATAATATATATCTGCCTACCTTAGAAGGACTCTATCAAAAACTAGCACTTTGTCATGTTTTCCCTAAGAATTCTGCTTTTTGGAAGGTTTTTCCCTGAGCTTTAGAATGCTTATTGTGATTTTAATTTGGACTTTGTTTGCCATACAGTTTGGGAACTTTCAGGAGGATGCTTATGACTTCATTCTCTGGCTTAGGTTACAGATTACTATACCCCTCTCCCCCATATGAAGAAATTTCTTACCAAGAAATTTAAATTTTTTATTAGTTTAACTAAATGTCCATCTTTGTATAAGAATGCAGGGAAATTTGGTTATAAGAAGTTGTTTGGCTTTTCTATCATGATGTCTAAGAGATTGGGTGTGGGTGCAGGATAAAAAGCAAAATACCTAGGCAATGTAGGGACAGGAATCCATTCCCCTTATGATACAGCTACAGCTCGTAGAATCATTATTCTGACTCAATGAAGGAAAAGTGCTGAGCAGAACTGAGTGAGGCAGCCAAGATATATCCAGATGGACAATTAGGTTGACGTAACCAGATGGTGATCCCTGTCACCAGGAAGTGTGGCTGGAACCTGTGTCAGGAGAGTCTCTTCTGAGTTGAACTCCATTGGGTTGTCTCATTTTAGTGAAAATACTGCTGGCCAACCTCCCACATTTACAAAGTAATCATGGGAGTGCTTGCGGTAATTCTTAATGGGAACTGCTTGTTCCCAGCATAAATTACGCTGTAAGCAATTGCCATGATATAATAGTTATGTGTTTGCGCTTGCACATACAGACACACACACACACGTTTATTTATCTTTATGTTTGTCTTTTATCTTGGAAGACAATTTCAGATGACAATATTTTATCCCTTCTCTCTAAACTATACGTAGAACATTGAAATCTACTCTTAATCTGGCAGTGTAAAGTTTTTTTCTGTATGCATTTTCATATGGCTTAGAAAATTACTCTGCAAGTGCTATTATGTTCATTTAAAAATTAAACTCAGGGGACGCCTGGGTGGCTCAGTTGGTTGAGCAACCAACTCTTGATCTCAGCTCAGGTCTTGATCTCAGTTCTGAATTCTCTACCCAGTGTGGAGCCTACTTAAAAATAAATTAATTAGTTAATTAAAATTAAAATTAAACTCAGAAGTACATAGGGGTATATGATGAAAAATAAGAGAATCCTGATCTTAGATATAATTGCTATCAACACATTATGTTCTGTCCTTCCAGAAATTATCTATGCATATAAAGGCATACAATTTTTGCATATGTGGGGTCCAAATAATGTTCTTTCACTTGTTTTGTTCCTAATATGTGTATTTTAAGCCAATATATAAAAGGCACAGTTGGGGTGCCTGGGTCACTCAGTTGGTTAAGCTCCCAACTCTTGTTTTTGGCTCAGGTTTGTGAGTTTGAGCCCCACATCGGGCTCTCTGTGTCAGCACAGAGCCTGCTTTGGATCCTCTGTCCCTTTCTCTCTCTGCCCCTCCCCTGCTCTCTCTCTCTCACACAAATAAATAAACTTAAAAAAAAAAAAAAAAAAAAAGCACAGCAAGGGGCCCCTGGCTGGCTCAGTTGGCTCTTGATCTCAGGGTTGTGAGTTTGAGCCTTATGATGGGTGTAGAGGTTACTTAAAAAAATAAAAATCTTTTAAAAAAACAAAAAAAGGCACAGCAAGACAGCATCCAACATGCTACAGTATGACATTTCACAGCATTATATTATTTTCTTTTGTTCTTGACTATAACATAAAGTGCCTGTAAAGTGACCTTTTGTTTTGGTATGTGTGGCAGGAGCACAGGAGTTTTACAATAAACAATATCTCACAATAATAACTCATTATTTGCAGGAAAAAAAACAGCAAATAAATATCTTGGGAAAATGTCATCATGCATCTGGTGGTCAGCAAACTTGGAGCAGGATTCCTGTCTAGTTCTACTGCATTCCATATTCAGTCTCACAAAGAATGGAATTGTGAGAAAACTCATTTTACCAGTGGGATGTCTGATGAAAATTTTTTTGACCAAGATACTCCCACCATTCTAAAGACCTGTAAGCTGGTTAGATTTTTTAAAAATATGCTCCACAGAAAGCTTAAGGCTTATTATTCTTAGCACTGTGGTGGTTTTCTATCTTGGATATTAAGGAAAAACTTGCACCACTTAATTATGTTAGTGCCTATTATGTGCCAAGCTATACTGAATGCTTTATATACATTATTACATTTAATCTTCACAGCAACCTATAAGATAAGTACTATTCTTTTCCATGTTAATTCCACTTAACAAAACATGGCACACGAAGACTAAATAACGTGTTCAAAGTCGCTGGCAACTGGAGATTAAAACCTACGTCAATCTGACTCCAGAGGCCATAATCTAACCTTTATACTTACCTAACCTCTACTCCTATGTAAGACCTGTCATTTCTCTTCCCACACATTGCCCTTGAACTATTGGGCCACCCCAGTCGGCATATCTGTGGAACAGTGTATTGCCTGTTTTACCTTTTATTTGTTTCTTTTGATTCTCCCTTCTAGAGAGGCCTGTCCCCATTCAACCCAGACTATTCTAGTGGCACAGGGGCCGGCAGACATTGTCCACCAAAGTAAAAGCGAGGAGTTCCCCTTGGCCAGGTGGCTTCTTCATGTAAGACTGAACAAAGATGATACCTCAGTTCTGTATGCCACATACGCCTGTTTATGAAACACTGGTTTTTAGTATGATACATGTCCACCAAGTAGTGGAAAATGCATGTAACTTGGTTCCCACAATGGTTGAAGAGAAATTCATCGCATATAGTTGTGAATCTTCTTCGGGCTTCAGAAATCTCAATGTTAACCTATCTCTTCATTGTCACACTCTTGATTCTCCCTCCTACCCCCTCAGTCTTTTCTTTCACAAACTGGTATCGTGAACCCATTCTTTCTTTTCTTCATTTGTATCCTTGAATTACTGTTTCATAGATGAGTTCAGATATGTACAAGTGGGTGTGAGTGAAAATATATTCAGTTGAGTGTCTGGCTGTGTGTGTATGGATGGGTAAAGGGACTACCTATACACCTAGTATATTTTCTGATACGTGCTCTGGTATGTATGTTCAATAATATAACAAATGGGAATAAAGATGCAAAATTCCTTTTCTTATACAAATGTGGGAGAGCTAGGCAATTTCACTCAGTCTCTCTCCTGCTGGCTAGCTAACCTTAGTCCTTAACTAACCTTACTAACTTTACTCTTTAGTCAAGTCTTGCAACATTCATTTTCTTGATCCTCACAATATAGCTTCTAGATTAGTGCCCTAGACCTTTCTCTTGCAATTCATCCTAGTAGCCCATATCAGATTCGTCTCCCTAAAACTCTCTACTTGAGAACCACATTGCTAACAGACCCTTAAAAACTGAGAACAAACTGAGGGTTGATGGGAGGTGGGAGGGAGGGGAGGGTGGGTGATGGGTATTGAAGAGGGCATCTTTTGGGATGAGCACTGGGTGTTGTATGGAAACCAATTTGACAATAAGTTTCATATATTAAAAAATAAAAATAAAATAAAATAATAAAAAATAAATAAAAAAATAAAAAAGTGAGAAAATAAAAAAAAAAGAGAGAGAGAGAGAGAACCACATTGCTATAGACTGAACGGTGTCCCTTGCAAATTCACATGTTCAAGTCCTAATCCCTGATGGGATGGAATTTGGAGATAGGGTCTTTAAGGAGGTAATTAAAGAATAATGAGATTATAAGGGTAGGACTCCAATCCAATAATATTGGTGCTCTAGTAAAAAGACAAAGAGAGACCTGAGCTTCTTCCTTCCAGCCAGCACAGAGCAAAGGCCATGTGAGGCCTTAGTCAGAAGGTGACTGCATACAAGCCAGGGAGGGTCACTAGGAACCCAACTGGCCAGCACCTTGATACTGCACTTCTATTCTCCAGAACTATGAGAACATAAATTTCTGTTGTTTAAGCCACCTGGTCTATGGTATTTAGTTATGGCAGCCTGAGAAGACTATCACACTAAGGTCAGTCCCTATTTTTCTGACTCCAGTCTCCCTTACACACCCTACCGAATTAAATCCTACCGTAATTACTCAGCCTCATCTCCAACCCCTCCCCATTTAGTATTTGCTGAACTAGTCAAATAAGGTTCTTCAATGTTCCCTGAACACCTCTGTCTTTTGTTCATGGTAGTTCCCTGCTTCAAAATACCACCATGCCAGGGGCATCTGGCAGTTGGCGGTTCAGTTGGCATAGCATGTGACTCTTGATCTCAGAGTCATGAGTTTAAACCCCATGTTGGGCACAGAACTTACTTTAAACAAAAACTTTTTTTAACTAAAATAAAACTAGAGAATATCCATTTATGGTCCAATAAGATATATTTCTTTAAAAGTACCACCATGCCAACCACAGCTCAACCACCTCTATTCCAACCATCCTGGTTCAAACCCCCATTGTCTCCTAAGAGACTATCTTACCAGCCTCCTAACTGGTCTCCATGCTTTCACCCTTCAGTTTATCCTCAGTCTACTCCTAGCATACTGCCTCAGTGATTCTGTTAAAGCATGTCCATTATCTCATTCCTCTGCTTAAGACCATCCATTGGATTCCCAGCTCACTCAGGACAGAAGACACATTCTTAAAATGGTCCGCCAGGCCCTGTCTCCATTGCCTTTCTGACCTGATCACCTGTCATTCACCTCCTTGTTCACTTCACCGACACTGGTCTCTGCAGTTTCTCAAACTTACCAGGCACTTTCCTCCTCAGGCCACTATGCTTGCTGTTTCTGGTGCCTGAAACACTATTTCCCCTGGATAGTCACATGACTTGATGCCTTCATTTCCTCACCTGTTTTCTCATATAGACAGGTTTCTCCTGCCATCAGAATGTAGAGTGTTCCTACAAAACTTTCCACACATGAAATGGCATAATGTGAAAAGCATCCTCACTTTCCAAAACTTTGTGTTATGCCACTTTACTTTCATGAAAGACTGTTAGTACAGTAATGGCTTTTTTTTTTTTTTTTTTTTGTAAAAGCAAAAATTCTCTTCAGATTTCTTTTGGTTAGTGAAAATGGGTACTAACATAGGTCTTTTGTAAAAGCAAAGTGGTGTGATGCAAACTTAGAAAGTGGAAGTACTTGTATATATCACCTTCTAAACTTTTGGTCCCCAAGCACCCTATTTTAATTTCTGCACATATACCCAACTCCCTATTCAACTTTTTGTCATGTCCTCCCAGCAGGTAAGCTCTCTACAGTGTAGGAACTTTGTCTACTTTATTCATTGCTACATATCCAGGAACTAGAAGAGTGCCTGACACATAGTAAGTCCCCAACAAAAAAATAAATCCCAGAGCCTCTGCCTTCCTTTTCTTGTATGATTTACTTTTTCTGGTTCATTATCCCAAACCACACCACTCTCATCCCCAATCTGTTGAGTCCTCAATTGTTCTCTCATATGTGTTTAGTTTTTTTTTTTTTCCAGTTTCTATTTAAATTCCAGTTAGTTAACATACAGTGTAATATTAATTTCAAATATACAATATGGTGATTCAATACTTCTTCTATACATCACCGGTGCTCATCATGACAAGTGTACTACTTAATCCCCATCACTTGTTTCACCCATTCCCCCCTTCCATCTTCCCTCTGGTAACCATCAGATTATTCTCTATAAGTAAGAGTCTGTTTCTTGGTTTCTCTTTCTGTCTCTCTCTCTCTCTGTCTCTCTCTCTCCCTTTCCCTTTGCTCATTTGTTTTATTTCTTAAATTCCACGTATGAGTGAAATCATATGTTATTTGTCTTTCTCTGATTTATTTCACTTGGCATAATACTCTGTAACTCCATCCATATCGTTGCAAATGGCAAGATTTCATTCTTTTTTATGGCTGAGAAATATTTCAGTGTGTGTGTGTGTGTGTGTGTGTGTGTGTGTGTGTGTGTATACCACATCATCTTTATCTATTCATCACTCAATGGACTCGGGCTGTTTCCATAACTTGGCTATTGTTGATAGTGCTGCTATAAATATTGGGGTGCATGTATACCTTTAAATTACTATTTTTGTTTCTTTGGGTAAATGCCTAATAATATGATTGCTAGGTCATATGGTAGTCCTATTTTTAACTCCGTATTGCTTTCCAGAAAGGCTGTACCAGTTTGCATTCCCCAAAACAGTGTGAGAGGATTCCCCTTTCTCCAATATGTGTTTAGTTTTGTCCTCAGAGCCAACTTGTAAGCTTTTTGAAGGGAAAGACAACCTAGGGTTTCTTTTTTATAATCCAGGGAACCTATCAGAGTATTGGGTATATATCAACATTTACTACTTTTTAAAAAAAAAAAAATTTTTTTTTTTACATTTATTTATTTTTGAGAGAGAGAAAGAGACACAGAGCGTGAGCAGGGGAGGGGCAGAGAGAGAGCGAGACACAGAATCAGAAGCAGGCTCCAGGCTCCTAGCTGTCAGCACAGAACCTGACACAGGGCTTGAACCCACAAACCGTGAGATCATGACCTGAGCTGAAGTCAGACGCTTAACCGACTGAGCCACCGAGGTGCCCTAACATTGCTACATTCTTGATGATTGGATTGTATCTAGAGTGAGCCAGAGTCTTCAAGTTAAGGCTGCCTATTGGATAACCATAAAAAAATTTCCAAAGTGGCCATGCAACCAGGCAAAAGGTATATTTCCATCTTGAATACACAAATTCTTTATGCTAGAAATTTCCACAGTTCAGAAAAGCCAAGTAGAGAGTTCATTGTTTATTGCAAGATTAAGGAAATATGGAGGCTACAAGGGAATCTTTAATAATTTCTAAAATGATGTCATGGGGCAATACAAGTATGGTTATAACTTTTATAATACTATTCCCTGAAGTCACCAGCTAGATCTGCTGAGGAGAGGATATAAGAACCAGATCCAGGTACACATCTCAGTACTGAGATGTGGACTTTAAATCCTGGGGTGGAGTTTATAAAAGTTAATGTAGCCACTTGGGAAAATGCTTTGGTAGTTTCTCAAAAAATTAAGCATAAAGCTACCATGAGATGCAACACTTCACTTGTAGGTATCTTGGAGAAATGAAAACATATGCCCACATAAAGACTTGTACATGAATACTCATAGCAGCATTGTTCATAATAGCCTCAAACTGGAAACAAACAAATGTCCATCAGTTGATGAATAAATAGACAAAATATAGTATATTTAATAATAAAATACTGAATAATAAAAGGGAACAAACTGATACATGCTACAATGATGAGCCTCTGAAACATTCTGCTAAGTGAAAGAAGCCAGATGTGAGAAATAGCATATTGTATGATTCTATTTACATGAAAAGTTCAGGAAAGGCAAATTTATAGAGACAAAAGGTAGATTAGTGGTTGCTTGGGGCAGAGGGTGGAAACGAGTATTAACTTTAATGGGCATGAGGGATCTTATTGGATCTAAAACTGATTTATGGTGATGATTGCATCACTTGGTAAAGTCAGTAAAAATCATTGAATCATACACTTGCAATGAGTAAATTTTATGATATGTAAAATACACTTCAGTAAAATTCTTTAAAAAGTTAATGTACACTTTTTCTGATTATAAAAGGAAGGCATACTCATTTTACGAAGTACGGAAAAGCATACCAAATTATCAGTATCTATCAAGAGATAACATTTTGCTTATTTCCTTATGTGCATTTTACATAATTGCGATTGTTCTTTATATGTAATTTTAAATCCTGATTTTCAACCAAATATAAACATTAACCTCATCATTAAAGGCTTTTTAATAACTATCAATATCAATAGGTGAATAATATTTCATCATGGAGATATTTCTTAATTGATTCAACTACCCACCATTGCCGGATATTTCAATTTTATAAATAACACACGCTAAACATCCCTGTATCAAAAAATAAAAAAAAAAAATCACTAAGGCTTATTTTTCAATCTGGTTTATCCCTGGTTCTTAGTATATTTTACAAGTCTTGAATTTAGAAGCATGACCTTTGAAATATGGACTTCTTTATCTTCAGTTGAAGAGAGAGCCCTGCTGAAGTACAGATAATCACTCATGATTTCAAAACAGGGTGTGGGTGGCAACAGATGAGACTGATCAGCTGGGTCTGTGGCACTGGGCAGAGGGCCAAGAGGTGTCAGAGGCTGGGATCTGCACCTGGAGGGTGAGGACTCCAGTGCAGCTAGAGGTCAGGAGCAAGTCCAAGAACCCCGACTGGGAGGCCAAGGCAGTAAGCAGACACCTGAGTGCCAGTGGGTTACCTAGAGTCAGGAGTAAACGGAGGTCTGGAAGCCAACAGAGACCCAAATAGAAAGAAGTCATCAGTTTTCCTGATGCCTGACAGAATTGAAGATAGATCAAAACAACACCAGCAATGGGAGCCCAGAAGTAGGCCTGGCCCTAGGGCAAAGACTATTTGCTATCTGCTCTCTCACACTGGCCAAAAGGGAGTTGTGTGTGCCAGCACAGTGGAAACTGTTAACCCTCCTACCTGTCCAGAGGTAGAGGCACTAGACTTTCAGGTTATTACTAACCTACTGTCTTGGTTTAAGAAACATCATTTTACTTTATATATTTTTTAAATGTTTATTTATTTTGAGAGAGAGAGGGCCAGTGGGGAAGGAGCAGAGAGAGAAGGAGGGAGAGAGAATCCAAAGCAGGCTCCTCACTGCCAGTGCTGGGCCCAATGCAGGGCTCGATCCCATGAACCACGAATCCTGATCTGAGCTGAAAAAAAGAGTCTGACACACAACCAACTGAGCCACCCGGGCGCCCCACATCATTTTAAATAAGTAACTATAAAACTAATAACAAATGGAAACTGATTTCAAATGCCATGTGAAATAAAGGTATTCACTTTCTCATTCTTCATAAAAATTGACCATAAATATTCTCAAATTCTCTGTGGTATGGTTACACAAACTCTGAATATCCTAAAAACTACTGAATTAGACATTTTAAATAGGTAAATTTGATGGCATATAAATTACATCAATGTGTGAAATTAAAAAAAGAAAAAGAAATTCATTATGATGGCCTCCCCTTTAACATCTAGAAGATGGGGCCCATGAACTTCTACCCATATTCAAAATTTCTACCTCATGTGCTTCCCAGTGCATGTAAGGTCTTGCCACTGAGCATTCATCCCTTTGTGACACATTGCTATATCTAGTTCTCAAAGTACCTGGGAGACTCAACTTGGAAGAATGGGTATTAAGGAAACTGGGTCACTAGCTCCTGGCAGATTAGCACACCACCGTTAAAGGCTATGGCAAAACAGTATGTGGAATCCATATACAACCACATAGGAAACCATTACAACCACATAGGACCTATGCAAAGAAAAAAACATTGAGAAGAAATTAAAATGCTAACAGCAGTATGAAAGGAAGGTGAGAATAAAAGTGATTTTTCTCTGGTGACTTGCTGTTTCCTTGCCTGTCAAGAGATAACATTCTATGCCTTTTAATAATGAATTGCCCTGGGAAAGACAGCACCACCTCTAGTTCCATTCAAAGAACTTGCTCTATGAGTCCTGCTCTTTTTTTTTTCTGTGACAAAAGGAGTCCAGGGAAATATGAAAACTCAGAGTTTTGGGTTAAGGCTAAAAGAGGAGAAAAGATGTAACAGAGGGAAGGGGAGGGAAAGGGAGAATGCAAGGTTACCCTTTTTTTGTTCTTATTTGGAGTTTTTGTTTGTTTTAACCATGTGCCAAAAAAAAAAAAAAATCAATTTGAGACTATAAACTACACAGGACAACATGATTTATCTTTTCTCATCTTGGCCTCTTCTACTTCAAAATATTTTCTTTGTGAAGATACCAAATACAGACTGCATCTCTTTCCTCTTAAAGAGACATTTTGTACAAGGTGAGCTGGTATGAATTCAACTGTGACTTAACTGTAATGAGAATAGCAAAGTAATGCAAAGACAAATAATATAATGGCGATTGGGTGGCTCAGTCGGTTAAGCATCCAACTCTTGATTTTGGCTCAGATCAGGATCTCACACAGTTTGTGCGAGCGAGCCCTGCATTGGGCTCCACACAGGACATGGAGCCTGCTTAAGATTCATATTTTCTTTCTCTGTCTCTTCCTCTGCCTCTGCCCAAGTTGTGCTCTCTCTCACAAAAATAATAATAAAAATTAGAAATTTAAAAAAAAAAAAAAAAATATATATATATATATATAAATATATATATATATATATATATATATATATATATATATATATTATAAACAAAAGCAAAAGCCTTTCTTCTGGCACCATAACTAATTTGATGTGAAGACTAGTGTCACCTTATGCTCCAGTTTGTCAGCCATCTGATCCACATTGGGAAAAGTATGGTATGGTGCAAGGTAGTTTATTTGGTTCTCAGGCTGACAGGTGATTTCAGGTCTACTTAAAATGAGCAGGTGGTACAATGGAAAGAGTCTAGAAAATTATCTAGTTGACCTGTCATTTCGCAAATGAGAAAACTAATGCCCAGAGAAACAATAACCTATCCAAGGGCAAGTGAGTAGAGATCTGGAATTAGATGCCACATCTCCTACCTTGTGGCCCAGTGTCAGGCCTTTCTAGACAAGGCCTAAAAGTGCCCTGTCTTCATCTCCCCTTCATGATTCCTTTGAAAAGAACCTGATCCAAATCTGGATGTCTCTTCCCAGGGCTGCCTGGATTCAGAGGAGAGATAGATCTAGGCCTGCTCTTCTGGAACCAGGTCAGATCTGAGCAGTTGGGGTTGGAGGCCCTGGTGGATTCAGTGCTCAGGTAGATCTGGCTAGGTAAGTTATCACTGGTTCACTCTTCATCATTTCAAACTTCAGGGGACAGCAACACCAATTCTCCCTGTGCTGACAGCTTAGATCCTGAAGCCTGCTTTGGATTCTCTCTGCCCTTCCCCCACTCACACACTGTCTCTCTCTTCTCTCTCTCAAAAATAAATAAACATTAAAAAAATATATTAAAAAAAAAAAAGTAGCAAACATGAAACGCTAGGTGGTAAGCATAACACTAGATGTCCCAAGGATCGTTGTCGGGTTTAGTAATATAAACAGACTATCCATTTCAAAGGCAAGGCTGGGGAAGACCCCGGCCCACACAGCTTTGTGTCAGGGTGTGATCCAAAGAAGGAAGCATTAGTTCAGGGAAGTGTGGAAGTAGTTGGAAGTAAGGTGGCCATAGGCCTGAGGAAGGCCTCGCTGGCTTCTCCTGAGAGCCAGGCTGGTAGGTGTGGCCCCGGGGTATATAGTAGTGGAAGAACCTTCAAAAGAGAAGGTGGCTGGTGCCTTAGGATTCTCCTTGCTCTACTGCCTGTATTCATCAAGCTCACAGCTGCCAAGTGTTGCACAGCTTCAGCAGTATTTTTCCCAGCACATTTGAGGTGTGTCTTACAGGACAAAGTCAAAATCAAAATCAAACAATAGCAACAACATAAAAGCAGTTTTCATTCTGAGACTCAGAAAGTTTGTATTACTCCACTGAAGAGCTCTAGCAGATTCTTCTGATCTTTTGATAAAGTTTAAATATTCATAGATAAATGCTGAATTATCCAAGTCTAAACAGAAACTGAAAATTGAAGAGTAATCATTTAAAAGTATTTTTTAAATGGGGTACACTAAATCTCTACTGAACGTATAGTCCAAGGGATAAGAGAATATTTTTCTAGTGGACTAAAAAATAAACAACCTAGAAGTAACCTTAGAGTTTACTTAACCTAATCCCCTTATTTTATTTTTTAGTGATCTCTACATCCAACATGGGGCCCAAACTACCACCCTGAGATCATATGCCCCACCAATAGCCAGGTGCCCCTAAATCTTCCTATTTTAAAAAAAGCATTTTTTTAATATTTATTTTTATTTTTGAGAGAGAGAGAGAGAGAGACAGAGCACCAGTGGGGGAAGGGCAGAGAGAGAGAGAGAATCTGAAACAGACTCCAGGCTCTGAGCTGCCAGCACAGAGCCCAACACAGGGCTCGAACTCGGGAACAGAGAGATCATGACCTAGGCCGAAGTTGGACACTCAACTGACTGAGCCACCCAGGCAACCCAAAAGCATTTTTAAATAAAGGGGTTAGTGTAACTGGCTAGCTGAGTTGGTGGAGCATGTGACTCTTGATCTAGGGGTGGTGAATTTGAGTCCCACATTTGGTGTAGACATTACTTACAAATAAAATCTTAAAAAAATAAAAATAAAATAGGAAGATTTAGCCTGAACTATTTCTGCAAAAGTATATTAGTATTGTTTGCTAAAACCCTAAACCATACTCTTCATAACTTAAAAGTAGAGGAAGCTCTTATTTTAAAGCCAAAATATAGCCTATTTAAAATTGAATTTGTATCACTGGAAAATTGAATTTCATTATTCCAACCAACCAGAGTAGTGTTTATAAAATTTCAAGAAAAGAAATCATCTCTAATTCGTGAGCTTAATCTGATTATTCAAAAATATTTTTGCACAGTATAACATCTGTCACTGTTTACATTATCTTATTAGAATGAAAAAATGTGTCTCAGGTATTTTGAAAACATGTATATGCAAATATATATGACTATTTTATGTAACATTTAAAAATGAAAGTTAAATACCTTTTCTAGGTCCACAAGAGAAATTTTAAAGATGGATTCAATAATTTCATCTTTACCAGCCTCTTTTGATTATTCATAAACTGGAAAACAAAGATGACTCCTGCCTGTATAGTTCTTAAATGCATTCTCAGTGTAATTCAAAGGCGAGAAGACATAAACTTGGGAGAGGTATCTCATGTACAAGATCCGAGAATAAATATTTGGATATCCTCACAGAATAAACTAATTGATGAAAGTAATAGAGTGAAATTAAGCAGGGATTGACATAAAAACCTTACGTTTGAATTAAAAAAAAGTTACATCACTTGGTATTCTTAGCTTAGAAAAGAGGAGACTTAGGGAGGAAGAAATAGCTATTTTCAAATAATTTAACACGTATTCAGAGAAAGAGGAATTGGCCTTGTTCCAAAAGTTAGAGTAGACCAGTGGGAGGTAGACATGGGGCTATAATGAGAAATAATTTCTTTCAATTGCAACTGAAGGCTGAGTAATGGCTGCCTCAAAATATTTTTGAGTAAGTAAACTGCATATGGGCCTAAGGCCTATTGCAAACATATCACTAAAATATAACAAACGAAAATCAAAGTATATAGTTAATCTTATAAAAGTATAGCAAGAAACTGGTCAAGCATTTATAATCCTTTCTAACGTTTTAAGCGTTTAATACTGAAAAAAATTGACTTCTGTTTATCCACACTGCTTTGAACTTTAGGCTGTGTGGATTCTAAAATAAAAGCCTACATACAGGGAGTGTCTGTGGGACCGCAAGAGATTATTTGTTTCACAACAAAGCCATATTCAGTTTTATGAATCCAAGAAACCCATCTATGAAACCACTCAACTCAGAGCAGCACATGACATAGTTTAAAATATTTTGTACTAGGGATGGTATTTTTACTACTGGAAAAGCATAACCGTGGACATTATCTGTTTGAAATCGTTAAAAACAATGCTCTTCCTTGCAAACATACAGGAGGAAAAAAGTAGTACAGTCTTCCTAATACATCCATCCATCATGTATACAGGTGTACATAATTAATTAATTAAAATAAGAAAAAATTACAAAAAGTGAAGTTCTGGAATCTTTCCATCTAGAGCATTCAGAGGTCAGGTCATCACCATAAATTTATATATTCAAAACAAGCAAACAGTAAGGAAATTCTGTTGTATACTCAATTATGTTATATATATATATATATATGTATATATATATATATATATATATACATATATATATATATATATATATACATATATATATATATAATGATTATACATAATTTTTATACATACATAATGTTATATTCTGGTTAGTTCTTTGACATTTTGTAAAAAAAAAAAAAATTCTTTCCTGTTCCTTTGGTTCTTTACCCCATGATATTAGGGTGTTTCTGACTAAATTCCCATAAGCCACCACTTTAAACGAAAAACCTTAATAGCATGCGTCCATCCTACTTGAAGGGATTGTTTAAAATTACAGAGTGAGGATTTTGCAAATTCCTTAAAGTGGAATTTAAGAAAATCTTCAACATTTCATAAGTCATATCCTATTCAATGTCCTATTTTCAGCCTTTTTTCCCAGAGCAGACAAATTCCCCAGAGTTATGCTGCGTTCCAGAGCATCCTCCTTTTTATTTAATTATTTTGGAGGAAGAAAAGCTTTTTCATAGCACCCCCACAAAATCTGTTACACCAAGCACCGCGCAGTCACAGAGCATTGAGCCCAACACAATGCCTATGATTGTAACTCTCCTCAGTTTCTTGTCTTTCCATTCTTCAGGCCTGCAATTTGTACATGTTATCTCTTCCGAAGGCAGGTTTAACACTAACATACCCAGTACCCACACATCATCCTATACCCATTTCAGAGTGTTGGAGAGTTGTTTCTTCAGTACCCAACTATGGAAAACACAAGATTAAGTCTTCCCTAATCCCATATGAACTGATTCTGTCGTGACATGAACTAAGAGGGGCCATGGAGCAGATAACTGCCAACTATTTTAAGGCCAAAGCCATCCATGTTGGTAACTAACTCTCAAGACGTAATTGACTTGACTACATTCAGCGAGTGATTTCACTCAGATACCTACCCAGGTGTATCTTTGGTAAAAAACTTAAAACTGAAGGGACTGCTCAAAGTTAGTCTTTCTATGGGTATTTATGGAGAGATGTTTTTTTGTGTGTTTGCTTGTGTGGTTTTGCTGAAACATGCTTTAAAAATGTTCCCCATGTGAGGCACCTGGGTGGCTCAATAGGTTAAGCCTCTGACTTCAGCTCAGGTCATCATCTTGCGGTTCGTGAGTTCAAGCCCCGTGTCAGGCTCTGTGCTGACAGCTCAGAGCCTGGAGCCTGCTTCAGATTCTGTGTCTCCCTCTCTCTCTGCCCCTCCCCCATTTGTGTTCTCTTTACACCCCTCCCCCCCAAAATAAATAAACATTAAAAAAAAATTTTTCCCTGGATGTGCTACCATGGCATCGTGTACCACAGCATGTTTAACTGTGCTGCCATGGTCTAGAATGTTAGGCCTTGGACCATCAATTTGTTCCACTGTTGTCTGAGTGTGATCCCCTCAGTCAACCTCTCACATCTGTCTGAAGTAAGGCAGGTCATAGTGGCTGTGCTTCACCTAAATGAAAGACCAGTTTCTCGCTCACAGATTCCGTGAATCATTTTACTGACCTGGCCATGCCTGTTCACTTCCAGAAAGATCAGACCCATGTTTGGGGCCCCCCTCTAGCAAGTCTGTAGAACTTCAAGGCATGTGGACTAATCTCATGGATAGCCTCATCTTATTTATTTATTTTTTTTACTCTATGTCTTTGTTACAGTGCTGTCATGAGTATTTTATATGTCTTTGTAAATTGCCTAAAATTCTTTCTGGAGGTATAAGTCAATAAATAATTTTAAATCAATTTGTCATTATATACAAAATAGAAAGAGTTCTGACTGATCTCTCAAAGAAGCATTCCTATTCATGGGTATTCATTCATTCATTCATTAAAAATTTTTTTTTATTTATTTCAAGTTGGCTCTGTGGTACTTAAATGGGGTGTCTCTTGATCAGATGGGGGCCCCCAAATGTGGGCAATGATGCACGGGAGGTGAAAGAATTCATGTGAGGCAGAACAAAGAAGATAGAAGTTTATTGAATGTACCACAAAGGAGCAGGGGGAAGGACAGCAGAGGAGAGACTGTCTGCCATGAAGTAGTGGGAAGGGGCTGCTTTTAAGGTATGACAATGTATGGAATTCCCCCCCCCCCTTTTTTTAATGTTTATTTTTGAGAAAGAGAGAGAGAGAGAGAGAGAACGAGCAGGGGAGGGACAGAGAGAGAGGGAGACGCAGAATCTGAAGCAGACTCCAGGCTCTGAGCTGTCAGCACAGAACCGCGAGATCATGACCTGGGCCAAAGTCAGACACTCAACTGACTGAGCCACCCAGGTGCTCCAGAATTTTTTGGTACCCTTTTTTTGGTACCCTTTTTTGGTAATTGTGCCTAGTTGTAAGCGGCCCATTAGTCAGTTAAGGCCTATTGATATTTTGGGGTGGGTTACCTGATGGGCCTGTCTGTATTCATCCTGATGGTCACTGTGGCCCTTTCTGCATCCCATTGCTCAAGCCTGTTTTGCCTAAAAGCAGCCTCCACAGGCTCCATGCCCAACATGGGGCTTGAACTTATGATCCCAAGATCAAGAGTTGCATGCTTTACCAACTAAGCCAGCCAGACACCCCATTAATTTAAAAAAATGTATGGATTGCTGCTTTCTGGGTGCTGACAATCTTTATGGTCCATCATGAATGATCTCCCCCTGCTACTCCTTCTGTGTTTTTTTGAGAAGTAGAATTGTCCATAGAAAAGGCAATTGGGAGAGGCTGCATTAAAAGGAAAGAAAAGAGAACCTTAGACATACAAACTTAAATTCATTTAATTTATTGATAAGTATAAACCATGTATATTTAAAAGAATATATACATTGTTTTATTAAACTAGGATTCTATTATTCTGGCTGAATTGCTAGAATTCTTAAGTTGATGGGAACTAGAGGCTAAACAGACTTGACCCACGATCTAGTAAATAAATTAAAAGTATTAAAATATCTGAAATGCACAGAGGAAAGTAGGCCATGTCCTATGTACAAATTAATCTCAAGCAATTTTCTTTTAATTGTCTGGACTTCCTTTAATTGTCAGGACTTTTAGAATATTATTTAGTTTGGTGAGTGGTTTAAGCGTTTAGATTTGCTTTTTGTTAGGAGGTGACTGAGATATTTAGTGGACAAAGGGGAAGAGTAACCAGGCATTGCTATCTTAATGGTGAAGAGTTCATCAAAATCAGACATTTTTATTATAGAAAAAGAATGCTTTTGTAAGATAATTTACTACCAAAAATATCATTGAAGAGAATGTTTTGTAACCAACCAGATCAACAGAATAACATTATTAAATATCATCTATAATATTATTTATAATATATGTAATATTTCTATGCACACAAATATATCCTTAGCCTGTCCTTTCTTACATTGAAAAGTGGGTGGCAAATTAAATAAGATGATGGTTTGGTGGAGAATAAAAACTCAAGGTGAATCTCAATCTCTCCCCACCTCAGACCCTAGCTCTCTGCTTGCACCTTCCAACCCTCTTGCTAGTCACCTTGCATGAGGAGGCGTGATGGGTTTGAATTTAGAATGAGTTAAATGTTGATTCTAACCAGCTGCTTTAGGTCTTATTAAAATCTTCTAACTCTTCTGAGTAGCTGGCATCTGGACCTCATTGGGCAGACATAGCAGAGCCCAGACTAGAATTTTACTAATCTAGGAGGTTTGATTGCTTTCTGTTATTGTAACGGATTATTCTTCTGAAGAAAGCAAATCTTGATTTCGCACATTACTGTTTGTTGACAGATCTTAGCTCTGGTTTTCTATGATTTCTCCGATCCAATTACGTTAGGTCTTCCCTTCATTTCTTGCTTAAAATCGAAAGCCTTAAATCATTGTGTAAATTAACGTTGTGCAATTTTTTTCTATTTCACAAAATAAATTCTCTACAGTCTTACCTTGTTATCTATTACAAACCCTGTTAAAGGTAAAACAAACATCTCAACAAAGTGCTTGAAATGCAATGCTTCGTCTCCTTCATGCATTTGGTACAATCTAATTTTATTACCAACTGTATTTCACACAAAATCTCAACTGCTATTTCTTTCTCAAGAAGCTCCAGTTTTTCTTTCATCTACAGACCCAGAGTTTACTTTTGATAAAAAGGCAGTATTTTGTTGGCTCTAATTACTTTGGCTCAGCCCATTAGCTGCACTAACAATAGCCTGATTGTCAGTGAAATTAGCCTTTTATCTGTCACCCTTTCCCCTCCTCCACTTTATAGCTAAGTGCAGTGGCAGGGACAGGGTCTGCTGACTTGAAACAAATTATTTCATCTCTCTGAGCCTCAGTTTTCTCCTTTGCGAAAAAGAGCACGGTGACACACATGTTTTTTGGGTCATTGGGCAAAATGGGTCCAATTCCTCCTACGGAGTCAGCGCTCAATAAATTTGAATTTCCTTGCTCTCAGAGAAGGAGCGTGTAGAAAACTACAAACGTGTATTGGCACGCAACATATGTTTTAGGTCACTCTTCCAAACAACTCTCAAAATTTTCAAGCAAAGAAGGAAGTCCAAGTGGAAGCTTGGAAAAAAAAAAAAGGTTTAAATTTGTCCCCTCCTTTAAGATTAACCTCAATTTAACATTCATGTTATGATAAATTTATTCTCAAAGCTTTTTGCATTTCTCCTTTGTGGTATCCATCTCGATTGTAATTAAATGCCTTGGGCCCCGGTTGCTTTGGAACTCTGTCCTGAAGTGAGGAATTGTACCTGTCTTGGCTACCTCTTTAACCCCAGGTGTCATATTGTAGGTGATCTCAATAAATATTTTAGGAGCCAGTGAGGGAGCATCAGAGTCTGAGTTACTTTTAAACCAGTGCTTCTGAAAGGCTTTGGTGAATCCATTTTGAATACACTTTTTTTCTTTTTGTGAAGATTTAATGATGGAATTACCATTAATGCTTTCTCCCCATTTCAGGCTACTCAGCACTTGGCACTATCTCATTAAAAGAATCCATTTTTCATTGTTATTCCTTCTGCTCTATAAACACATGCTTTAATAGTTGGAAGAAATGAGCTAAAAGGCAAAGGCTTCTATTTGAAGAAATGCTATTGTAGAATCGTTTTATTAGAGTAAGGATTTTTTGACCTGTGAAAAATTGGCCCTTATATTGTTGTGTAGTAATGTTAGATTTTCACCTGTTACAATTCCATAAAAAATGTGCACTGATACTTCCTCAGGATGCTCAGTGTTCTTAAAACATTTTCCTGAAAGAGCAAAAACCATATTTTAGATAGACTCTATTTTGGTTTCTGTCTTATTCTAAGAATAAAATCTACATTTGCTACAACTGTACTTGACACTTTCCGTTCATTATTTAACTAAAAATTCATTGGAAAACCTATCAGTCGAAAAAAGGAAAGAACTTAATATTTCAGTAAAGCTGGGGACAGAGAATGGAAAGAATGTATAATGGGTCTCAATTCTTCAACTGCTTTTTTCCTGGAGGTGGGGGGTTGAGGAGTGGGAGGCCTTTCTCTAAGAGTTATTGTGATGGGATCTTTTGACAAAGGCAGCTCTTTTTATTGTTTTTCCGGCCCTTTACAGGCTTGGGATGAGGACCTGAGGGGATGGAACTGCACAGACTAAACACGGGAGCTGGGACTTTTTAGATTTCAAAGAAATTTCTAGAGATCTGTGAAACAGTTTGGAAAACATTCTTCTAAATCTGCCTATGAGCAGTTCCTATTTTACCCCAGTCCTTAAAGTAAGATTCTCCGTGTACTTAAGAATTACCTTGGAGTTTGTGAAGGAAACACACTCAGTGGGGGCAGGGCTGAGCTCGGGCACTGCATATTCACTAGCAGGCTTTGGGATTCTTATAAAGATGATCCATAAAGTATGCTTCGAGAAACAGTGTTTTAAGATAGAAGTGGGCACCTGGGTTTCAACTGAGCTCTCCACTATCCCTGTGTTTCCTTCCCCATTTGCAATCAGTGTCTCTGATTACCTTCCCAGACATTCTCCATCTGCTTTGCATCAGGATCAGCCTGTCCAAGGAAGGACCTTGCAAGGATGTTGTCCCCCAATCCCATCCATATCCTCACCTCTCAGTCCCATCCTGCATTTTCTTTTGAGACCCACTTGCTTCTGACGTTTTTCAGAATGGTTTTCTATCCCATTCCTTTCTGTCCACAGGCTCACCATCAGTATTTCTCCAGCCATCTTGTCCTGGATCTCTATGAACTCCAATCACTATCTAAGAGTGAAGTCACCATTGAAAACATATCCATGAAGAACAATGATAGGAAATAAGATGTTGAGATCAGAGAGGATTTAGATGTGATGTGATCGTTATCACTAAGGGGATGGATGTCATATGGAAGTTAGCTTAGACTCATTGTGAGGAGTCCTGTGAGTCTAAATGAGAACCATTGAGTAAAAGTTACACAAAAGTAGATGTGGGCTAACGATAAGGAAAAATTTCCTAATAAAGCTGTAGCCTTGCAAAGCTATAAAAATCCAGTTGCTAGGAGTGTTTAAACAGGGAATGGATAGTTTCCTGCCAGGATTTGGGAAAGAAAAATATTTTATTAGTGAGGATCAGAATTCATTCATTTGTTCATTTTTCAATAAACTTTTATGGAGCACCCACCATACGGATGACACCCCAAAAATGAGTGATATAAAGATAAGTAGACATGTTTTGTGTTTTGGAGGAGCTCAAAGTCTAGCAGAGAATCTGACAGGTGAGAGAAGACACTGCAATATAGCACGTCAGGTGCAACCACAGAAGAGTAGACACGGAATGTGTGTACACAGCTGGCAGCCACCACGGGCATGGGAGTGAGCAAGCTTCCAGAGATTCTGGCACTCAGGCTGAGCTGTCCCAGTAGACACCAAGTAGTGTCGCAACAAGCTTCCCCTAACCCCCAAGCCCTGCCCAATCTGCAGATTTGGGAGAAAATATATGTTGTAGTTGCTTTAAGCACTATGTTTTAGGGTGCTTTGTTATGAAGTAACAGACAACTAGAAAAAAGATGAAATGAATACATTAATTAATGTATTATTGAATGTATTATTAATGTGTTAATGAATAATAATAATTAATGAATAATTAATTCTGTGGAAAGCACAGAACAGTTGCCTAGCACATAGTAATTACTCAATAAGTAGTAGCCACTGGTCATTATTTTGGTATTATCATTGTTATGAAAGCAATATTATTTAAAAGCATTATATTTTATGATCTATGTTGATTTATTCAGCTTTATCATTCCATGAACTGTCTGTTTATATTTCCTTCCTTTTCCACATGCTGTCTTCCCCTACTGTCCATGTTACTCGTGGCCACATGGAGCAGATCTATAAGGAGCTAAGAATATCACATTTGCTATAGGCTCATCCTCACCAGGACTCTGACAGGACTCTCCTTTCTGGTCTAGTCATGTTTAGGTTGTACTTTCTGACCCATTCTCTTACACAGAAGCTAGAGAGATTTTTTATTTTTTTTAATTCAAATCTGACCATATCACTCTCCTACTTAAAATCTTTGATGGCTTCCCATTGTTCTTAGGACACAGTTCCTAATAATATAATATAATTATCCTAATAATTATTATTATCCTAATAATATTTTAAATTTTATTTATTTATTTATTTGTAATTTAACTTTATTTTTTATTTTTTAAAATGTACATCCAAATTAGTTAGTATATAGTGAAGCAATGATTTCAGTAGATTCCTTCATGCCCCTTACCCATTTAGCCCATCCCCCCTCCCACAACCCCTCCCAGCAACCCTCAGTTTGTTCTCCATATTTAAGAGTCTCTTTTGTTTTGTCCCCCTCCCTGTTTTTATATTATTTTTGTTTCCCTTCCTTTATGTTCATCTGTTTTTTCTCTTAAAGTCCTCATATGAGTGAAGTCGTATGATTTTTGTCTTTCTCTGACTAATTTCACTTAGCATAATACCCTCCAGTTCCATCCACATAGTTGGAAATGGCAAGATTTCATTCTTTTTGATTGCCGAGTAATACTCCATTGTATATATGTACCATATCTTCTTTATCAGTTCATCTGTCAATGGACATTTGGGCTCTTTCCATACTTTGGCTATTGTCGATAGCACTACTATAAACATTGGGGTGCATGTGCCCCTTTGAAACAGCACAACTGTATCCCTTGGATAAATGCCTAGTAGTGCAATTGCTGGGTTGTAGGGTAGTTCTGTTTTTAGTTTTTTGAGAAGCCTCCATACTGTTTTCCAGAGTGGCTGCTCCAGCTTGCATTCCCACCAGTAATGCAAAAGAAATCCTCTTTCTCCGCATCCTCGCCAACATCTGTTGTTGCCTGAGTTGTTAATGTTAGCCATTCTGACAGGTGTGAGGTGGTATCTCATTGTGGTTTTGATTTGTATTTCCCTGATGATGAGTGATGTTGAGCATTTTTTCATGTGTTGGTTGGCCATCTGGATGTCTTCTTTGGAGAAGTGTCCATTCATGTCTTTTGCCCATTTCTTCACTGGATGATTTGTTTTCTGGGTGTTGAGTTTGATAAGTTCTTTGTAGGTTTTGGATACTAACCCTTTATCTGATATGTCATTTGCAAATATCTTTTCTCATTCTGTCGGTTGCCTTTTACTTTTGCTGATTGTTTCCTTTGCTGTGCAGAGCTTTTAATTTTGATGAGGTCCCAGTAGTTCATTTTTGCTTTTGTTTCCCTTGCCTCCAGAGATGTGTTGAGTAGAAATTGCTGTGGGCAAGACCAAAGAGGTTTTGTCTGCTTTCTCCTCGAGGGTTTTGATGGCTTCCTGTCTTACATTGAGGTCTTTCATCCACTTTGAATTTATTTTTGTGTATGGTGTAAGAAAGTGGTCCAGGTTCATTCTTCTGCATGTCACTGTCCAGTTTTCCCAGTACCACTTGCTGAAGAGACTGTCTTTATTCCATTGGCTATTCTTTCCTGCTTTGTCAAAGATTAGTTTCCCATATGTTTGTGGGTCCATTTCTGGGTTCTCTATTCTGTTCCATTGATCTGAGTGTCTGTTCTTGTGCCAGAACCATACTGCCTTGATGATTACAGCTTTGTAGTATAGCTTGAAGTCTGAGATTGTGATGCCTCCTGCTTTGGTTTTCTTTTTCAAGATTGCTTTGGCTATTCGGGGTCTTTTTTGGTTCCATACAAATTTTAGGATTATTTGTTCTAGCTCTGTGAAGAATGCTGGTGTTACTTTGATAGGGATCACATTGAATATGTAGATTGCTTTGGGTAGTATTGACATTTTAACAATATTTGTTCTTCCTATCCAGGAGCATGGAATCTTTTTCCATTTCTTTGTGTCTTCTTCAATTTCTTTCATAAGCTTTCTATAGTTTTCAGTGTGTAGATTTTTCACCTCTTTGTTTAGATTTATTGCTAGGTATTTTATGGTTTTTGGTGCAACTGTAAATGGGATCAATTCCTTGATTTCTCTTTCTGTCGCTTCATTGTTGGTGTATAGGAATGCAACCGATCTGTGCATTGATTGTATATCCTGCAACTTTGCTGAATTCATGAATCAGTTCTAGCAGTTTTTTGGTGGAATATTTTGGGTTTTCCATATAGAGTATCATGTCATCTGCGAAGAGTGAAAGTTTAACCTCCTCCTGGCCGATTTGGATGCCTTTTATTTCTTTGTGTTGTCTGACTGCAGAGGCTAAGACTTCCATTACTATGTTGAATAACAGTAGTGAGAGTGGATATCCCTGTCTTTTTCCTGACCTTATGGGGAAAGCTCTCAGTTTTTCCCTATTGAGGATGATATTAGCGTTGGGTTGCTCATATATGGCTTTTATCATCTCGAGGTATGGTCCTTCTATCCCTACTTTCTTGAGGGTTTTTATCAAGAAAGGAGCTGTATTTTGTCAAATGCTTTCTCTGCATCTATTGACAGGGTCATATGGTTCTTGTCCTTTCTTTTATTGATGTGATGAATCATGTTAATTGTTTTGCGGATATTGAACCAGCCCTGCATCCCAGGTATAAATCCCACTTGGTCATGGTGAATAATTTTTTTAATGTATTGTTGGCTCCAGTTGGCTAATATCTTGTTGAGGATTTTTGCATCCATGTTAATCAGGGAAATTGGTCCATAGTTCTTCTTTTTAGTGGGTCTCTGTCTGGTTTTGGAATCAGGGTAATGCTGGCTTCATAGAAAGAGTTTGGAAGTTTTCCTTCCATTTCTTTTTTTGGAACATTTTCAAGAGAATAGGTGTTAACTCTTCCTTAAATGTTTGGTAGAATTCCCCTGGAAAGCCATCTGGCCCTGGACTCTTGTTTTTTGGCAGATTTTTGATTACTAATTTGATTCCCTTACTGGTTATGGGTCTGTTCAAATTTTCTATTTCTTCCTGTTTCAGTTTTGGTAGTGTATATGTTTCTAGGAATTTGTCCATTTCTTCCAGATTGCCCATTTTATTGGCATATAATTGCTCATAATACTCTCTTATTATTATTTTTATTTCTGCTGTGTTGGTTGTGATTTCTCCTCTTTCATTCTTGATTTTACTTATTTGGGTCCTTTCCTTTTTCTTCTTGATCAAACTGGCTAGTGGTTTATCAATTTTGTTAATTCTTTCAGAGAACCAGCTTCTGGTTTCATTGATCTATTCTACTGGTTGTTTTTTTTTTTGTTTTTTTTTTTTTTTTTTGGTTTTGAGAGCATTAATTTCTGCTCTAATCTTTATTATTTCCTGTCTTCTGCTGGTTTTGGGTTTTATTTGCTGTTCTTTTTCCAGCTCCTTAAGGCGTAAGGTTAGGTTGTGTATCTGAGATCTTTCTTCCTTCTTTAGGAAGGCCTGGATTGCTATATATTTTCCTCTTATGACTGCCTTTGCTGTGTCTCAGAGGTTTTGGGTTGTGGTGCTATCATTTTCATTGACTTCCATATACTTTTTAATTTCTACTTTAACTGCTTGGTTAGTCCATTCATTCTTTAGTAAGATGTTCTTCAGTCCCCAAGTATTTGTTACCTTTCCAAATTTTTTCTTGTGGTTGATTTCGACTTTCATAGCATTGTGGTCTGAAAATATGCACAGTATATGTACTTTTTTTTAAAGAGCAGTTTTAGATTCAGCAAAATTGAGTAGTAAGTACAGAGAGTTCCCATGTAATCTTCTGCTCACACACATGATATCCTCTCCAACTATCAACATCCTGTACCAGAGTGGTACATTTGTTTATAACCTACATTGATACATCATTATCACCCAAAGTCCATAGTTTGCATTAATGTCGTTCTTGGTGTTGTACATTCTATGGTTTTTCACAAATGTATAATGACATGCATCCATCATACACTATGCCCTAGGGTAGTTTCACTGCCCTAAAAATCCCCTGCCTCCTCATCCCTTCATCCTCTCAAACCACTGGCAACTACTGATCATTTTCCTGTTTCCATGGTTTTGTCTTTTCCAGAATGTCATTGTCATTGGAAGCATACAGTATGTCAAGCTCCTAGTTTTAACTAATGCTTATCTCCTCCTGGTACTTCATAGCCACAAACTTTTGTTTTAAATATTGGGCCACTTTTCTTTTCTCTCTCTCTCTCTTTTTTTAAGTTTATTTATTTTTGAGAGAGAGAGACAGAGAGATTGCAAGCAGGGGAGGGGCAGAGAGAAAGGGAGAGAGGATCCCAAGCAGGGTCCGCACTATCAATGCAGAGCCTGTTGCAGGCATTAAACTCGTGAATCATGAGATCATGACCTGAGCTGAAATCAAGAGTGGGACACTTAACTGACTGAGCCATCCAGGTGACCCAGCAAACTTATTTCAATGCTAAAGATATCGTCCCTGCCTTCAAAGAGTTCATTGTTAACTAGCATGGATTCAGAAGCATAGTGATAATAATACTAATATTATAGCCATAAATGTGATAAACACCACGTTAGAGTACTTCAGCAAGGTAAAGGAGCTGTTCTCTATCAGGGAAAGTAAAAGAGTAGGTGAATCGGGGCGACTGGGTGGCTCAGTCATTTGAGTGGTCTGACTCTTGATTTCAGCTCAGGACATGATCTCACAATTCATGATATCAAGCCCCATGTGGGACTCTGCACTGAGCATGGAGCCTGCTTGGGACTCTCTCTCTCTTTCTCTCTCTCTCCTTCTCCCTCTGCCCCTCCTTTCCTCACATGTGTGTGTGCACAAGTGCACATTCTCTCTCTCTCTCCCAAAAATAAAAGTTTATAAAAGAATGTAAGAAGGACCAAGATTCAGAGTGTGCTCTGATGTACCAAAGGGAACAAGATACATGTATCCAGGACTCAGTGTATAGATGGGACAACCAGGATGTAGTCATTGGGACAGTACCTGCTGATTACTTGAAGAACTTCTTTAAAAAGAGAGAATGATATAATCATTACACTATTCTTTATAAATATATGTTTTCAATATATTCATTATGAGTCCCAATGTACTTATCATCCGTCTTCAACAATTATCAGCTGATGGCCCATCCTCTGTACCCCCACTCTTCAACTCTCTCATCCTGACAATTCTGATATATATTTACTTGACATATATAAATTTGATACATGTTTTTAAGAATATATATACAGTTTACCCTTGAACAACATGGGTTTGAATTGCATGGGTCCACTATGTGGATTTTTTCTGATACAGTACTGTAAATGTATTTTCTTCTCCTTATGATTTTCTTAATAACATTTTCATTTTTCCAGCTTACTTTATTGTAAGAACACAGAATATAATAAACATAACATGCAAAATATGTGTTAATTAACTTTATGTTATTGGTAAGGCTTTTTTTGGTCAACAGTAGGCTATTAATAAGGACTATTTAAGGGACTCAAAACTTATACACAGAAATTTGACTGTGCTGGGGGTTGGCCCCCCTAGCTCCCCATATTCTTCAAGGGTCACCTGTAATTATTATACCATTATATAAAATTTAAAAAAAAATAAGTCAAAATAATTCTTTAATATCTTCCAGTATTCAATTGGTATAGAACCAGCCTGCTGAGCCTGCCTACTGATGGGTCATAGGTAAGGTCTTTTAGAAGAAAGGAACTAACAAAGATTTGTGCTGAAATGCACACTTGGCTTCTCACTACAGTACTGTCATGAGCATCTCCCTGAAGTAGATAAGCCCTGGGGCACAAAGTAGGACCTCAGTTACAGTCCTGCATGGTCCAAAAGTTCAAGTCCCAGAGTTTGACCTGTGGCAAGTCCAGACTCAGCAGCACTTACTTGATCCTTTCATTCAGTAACTACTAACTAAGCACCTACTCTGTGTCAGAGCCTGTTCAAGGCACTGGGCATATGAAAGGAAGCAAATCAGACATAGTCGCTAGCCTCATGGAGCTTCTCGCCTGTTGCAGTGTGCTCCCTGTGTCCTCCCTTCTTGGAGAACATTGTTCTCTCTCTCAATTTGTATCTCTTGTTAAACAATATTCTAACTTGAAGGAATTTAAAAAATTTTCCATCTAAAATAGCTAGGTCTTCTCATAATTGTTTTAATTTTTTCATGTATTCTTCTAGTGCATGTTCACATATTAAAATTGGAAGCAGCCTAAATGTCCATTAGTATGGAATCATTAAATCCATACAACCATTAAATATGAAGATTTGTTTATGTGTGCATATTATAAATACATAGTCAAAGTTTGCTTAAGCCAAGGCTTCTCAAAGTTTAGCATGCATCAGAATGAACTGGGGAGCTCTGCCTAATAATAGACAATCTGAATGCTGAGGGAAATTAGGGGAGAAGAAAAAAAGGTGGGGGAAAAATAGCTAGAAAGAAATAGTCAAAGTGTCTTTGGAATCAACTGAAATATTCAATTTTAAGTTATTTGCTCTCCCATCCTGTATTAGGACCTTTTCAGTTGTCTCTAAATATTTGGATATTGCTTTGAGCAGTAGCATTTTGGGGAATGGAGAGACCAGATGTGTCCAATATGGGATGATGTGGTGCAGAAAAGGTTCAGTACATACAGAGGGTGAGACCCAGGACAAGGATTGAGAATTCAGCAGAAGGTGGACATCAGAATCAGAAGTGACGAGGAAAAATGGAAGGTTAATGTTTCTGGGGAGAAGGAGAGATGAGGATGGTATGCAAGAGCTATTTTTATTTGAATACTATGAAAATGGGCGTTCCCAAAATTCTACAGACTTGGTGATACCATTAGCTGATATCCAGCCTGAGATTGCTATTGAGCAAAGACAACAAGGCCATGTGTGACAACACATAGGTTGCAAATAATGGGGGTAGAGTTAAGATTGTAGCAGAGGGCTGGAACAGAACATAATTAAGAGAATACACTTATTCTTAGAACAGAGTCCCCCCAAAACCTGTGATGAGTTTGAACTGCTAAATAGTTTGAGAGGACAATAATTCCCTCAATACCAGAGAGGATTTCCTAGGCAATAAACGTCTGGTTCCATACAATAAGGAATGGTATCCTTCGGTTTCAATCTGTACCTTAATGCCACATGGCGTCAATGGCTAAACAGAACACCAGTAATAATGTAAGGAGAAACACCAGGGGTAACAGCGCTCTTTATGATAATAAATTAACACAGTCTCCAAAGCCAGCAACCACTTAACATTCTGAAAAGTATTACAATGACTCAGCCTTTTGTGGAAGAAAGATGGAGTATGAGGAGTAGTCTCACACTTCTTACGGGGGTAGATTCTTTCACATGGGATCCCATGGTACGCTGTGCTTAATTCAGTCAGAGCACTTACTATATTGTATTTTAATGTCTGATCATTTGTCTTTTTTTTTTTTTCCTCTACTGGACGATGAGATGCTTGAAGTCAGGAAATGTGCCTTTCATTAGGCCCTTGCACATTATACACTCTCCTTAGAGGAATTGTTTTTTTACTAAGTGCATCAAGGATTGTATGTATCTTATAGTAGCCAAAGAAAACAACAGTCCTTCTTTATAAAATGACAGGGTTGAACTGCATCATTTTGCCAAAGTCTCCAGATGTTGAGGGCATCATTTGTCTCAGATACTTGACATGTTAAAATGATTTGGAACTTCCCGAAGTTTTCCCAAGAATCCATCCACTGCTAATTCAAGCTTTTTTTTTTTTTTTTTTTTTTTTAGCAGAGGACAGACTCTGTCCTTAAAGGGTCTCCATTAAGCATCGGAAAATTCCAAAGATATCAGAGACGCTGGGATGATGGGATGGTGATTCTTTGGGGATTTGCAGTTTCATCTTCAATAATAAGTCACTCCACGTGAAAGAAGCCAGACACAAAAGGTCACATATTATACGATCCCATTTATATGAAAGATTCAGAATAGGGAAATCCACAGAGACTGAAAGCAGTTTAGAGTTTGCCAGGGGCTGGGGGGAAGGCGGGTTATGGGGAATGACTGCCTCACGGGGAGGTGTCTCCTTTGGAGGTGATGAAAATGTTTGAAACTAAATAGGGGCGATTGTTGTACCGTATTGTGAATGTACTAAATGCCACTGAATTGTACACTTTAATATGGTTAATTTTATGTTACGTACATTTACCTTCAAATTAAAAAATACAAGTCACTGGCAACCTTGAGCTAGGTCAAGTATATCAAACTTCACTCTGAAGTTACAAACAAGATGGTGTTAACTAGCTGCAGAAAACTTAGGGTCTACCTAAATGTCTTATTTGTACTGGATCTATATTTCCAAAAAGAAAAAAAAATCTCTTTGCAAATAGGCTTTAAAGATAATGAGGCTAATAGTAATGATATTGTGTGCTTACTATGTTCTAGGTACTCTTCTAATCTCTTAAAGGGCTTTAACTCATCTGATCCTCACAGTTACCCTATGAAGTGAGTACTGTCATTATCTTGATCTGACACTTCTGCAAGTTCTCCCACCTGAGCAGTAAAGGGAAAATCTGCATTCAAAACTCTGACCTTGAGGTTCCTGGGTGGCTCAGTCGGTTGAGAGTCTGACTTCAGCTCAGGTCATGATCTCACAGCTTGTGAATTCAAGCCCTGTGTCAGGCTCTGTGCTGGCAGCTCGGAGCCTGGAGCCTGCTTCTGCTTCTGTGTCTCCCTCTCTCTCTGCCCCTCACCCACTTGCATTCTGTCTCTGTCTCTCTCAAAAATAAAGAAACATTAAAAAACAAGCAACTCTGACCTTGCCCATTCAAAGGTTAGGCCCATTTAATGACTCTGGCTCTACAACTGATATTGCCCATGGTGGTACATGCAACTGATTTGAAGAGACCTTGTTTGATAAGATAACCAAGCTCTTTACATGTTTTTCTAAGAGCAAAAATACACCTGCCTAGCTTTCAAGGGAATGAGTGCAATAATGGGATCTAGTTGGTTAGCAACTCCTTTGAAGGAGGAGATGCCAAACAGACTTGACCCAATTAAAGGGGACAAAGCCAGAATGAACTTTGTAATCTCCTAGTCTCTTGTGAAGTACTTTGGGAATTCTGCTGATACCTTTAAAATCAGACTCTCTAAGGACACAGACGCTTTGTGCCCAGGTCTCTATGTTCCTTCCCAAGAGGCTTTAACTCTAGAAAGGACAAGTGATACTTTCTCCACAAAGAAGTCCTTGGCAAGATCAGCTGTGTGAACATTGCATCGTTAAAGAAGTCCGGGCTTATTTGGTAATTCTGGCAAAACACCTCATGAGAAAATATTGTGGCAAAGGTCTTTATTGATTCTCAAAATGTCATGGCTGAGAGAAATCTTCCAGTTTTGTGTGCATGGCTCTGTACTAATCCTGTTAAATACTCTGAAGTATCCTGAGGCATTATTCTCAACCTTGTCAATATGACACAATCCTTGGCCCCTAGTGTTCTGTGAATAATCCAGATCATCTAATGCCAGGTAATGTGACTCTATGGCATAAGTTTTGGGCTTCCATCCAGCATCATTTGAATAGTATGCTCTTTCAAGGTGCCGTTTCCTCATCCGGAATCCATGCTCCATAGCTTTAAATCCATTTCTCACCACATCTTCCAAAAGTGGTTACTATGCCTGAAAATGATCTGCAGATATTATGGAACATACATTCGTTGTGCTCAGCGGCCAGAGTTTCTGCCCAGGTTATGGACAATATTTAAAGGAGCTCATGAACTCTATAGTTGAGGCTCTTTTGAAATGTCAAATATTCATTGCTCAAGAGGCAATCTTGGAGATTTGATTATGAACTACATAAGCCAGGTGATTCCTTAATATCTTATTTAATATTTGCCCACATGCAGCATTGCAACAGAGAGAAGGCCTCTGCAAGATGGACTGCAGTGGTCTTGATAGGAGGTGACTTCCTTTTTGGAAACTCAAATCTGTATTGTCTGATAGTGGTGGTAAGAAGTGTGTCTCAGTCAACATCACAGCAAACATTACCTCTCAGTTTCCTCCAGACTTGCCTTACAACTGCCTATTTGGCACCTCCACTTGGGTGTCTTAGGCAATCTCAAACTTAATCTCAAACTTAATAAAACTGAACACTGGATTTTACTACCTTCCTTTCAAACTTTTCCCATCTCAGGAAATGGTTCTGTCGTTTACCCATTGCCCAGGCTAAACACCTAGAGGCCATCTTGAATCTTCTCTTTCTCTCGCAACCCACTTCCAAATCATCAAGTCCATGTCTCTCTACAAAATATATCCCAAACCTGAAAGCCCCATCCTCTCTTACTTGGGCTACCCTGATAGCCTTCTAACTTGCTTTCCTGATTCTCTGTGTTTCCTGTGTTCTCTGATACTGTTCAACCAGAAGCCAGAGTGATCTTTCTGAAGCAAATTCCTCTTCACATTTATAATCTAGTTGAGATGATTTTTTTTATAGCCTAGCAGGCTCTTTGTACTGCTGTGACCATGCTGCTTTCCCTGTAAGTCTTATTTGGCCAGCCTTCTGGCTGTTCTTTAAGCTCGTCAAGCTCATTTCCATCTCAGGCCCCTTGTACTTGCTGTCCTTTCTATCTGAAACATTCTTTCCCCGATGTTTGCATGGTTCACTCCCCTCCTTCTTTCAGTGAGCTGCTTAAATGTCACTTTTTCAGTGAGGTCTTCACTGACCAACCTATCTCACATAACCCTCCTATAGATATTATCCCTTTACCAAGCTTTTATTTTATTTATAGCAGACATCACCACTGACCTATTTAAATATGTGTTGAATGAATGAATGAATGGTCTAACACTCTTACCAGCGGCACTAGAGAATGAATTTTACCACTTTATGTCTAACTTTCTGTATAGTAGCATTGCATCTTTTCCCTCTCAATATAGCATATTTCCCTCAGAACATACTTTCTGCTGGCAGGAAAACAAATATTTTAATGCTCTGAAACTAAGTCCAAACCTAACCACACTAACATACAATTTCAAGAATACAAAGGACAATCACATCAAACTAGATCTCAGAAGGAATAAGACTTACTAGCACAGGGTCACAGATTCCCACAGCAAGCACATATCTTTTCTCTGCAGCAGTGGAATTGCAAGATGTTACACAATACTTACTTCAAAGGTGCCACGGGCTCCTGGGTGGAATAGGCAGACTCAGAACTGAGTGACACCTTTGAAAATGTTCTCAACTGCTAACCCTCCGGACCTGACCTCAGTGAGCACAGGGACACTGAACGCCTTGGACTTAAATGCCCCACTCCCCTCATTTCCCAGTATAACAACACAGTAATGAGTCATGCTCCAGAGCCAGGGCTAGGAGCTCTTTTAGCACTGCATGCTTCTGAGTAGAGCATTTGCAGAATGAGAAAATAGGCAGAGGGAAAGAAAATAAAGGATGGAGAGATAGAAAAGGGGAAGGAACATCAGGATGGGGGAGGAAGAACAGCAGAGAAAGGGAGACTTTGAGGAGGTGGGCTGGAGATGGGGGCGGGGCGGGTGTGTGTGGGATTCAGTCAGAAATCCTTTCCACCTCCTACTCCCCAACCTGCCTGCAGGCCTGTTGACAGCCTCAGGCTGGCTCTGCAGTCAGGCTTTGGTAATGGGCATGTTGAGAAACAGGAAGACTGCACACCATGCCCATCGTGCATCTTGAGACCTCTTCTGTCCCTGCTTTAGTTATTGCTCTGATTTCTCCTCTCCTTTCCTTTTCCCTCACTGCACATGTCTCGCCCCCCTCCTTTCCTTCCCCCAAACACACTGTTTTCCCATCTTTTGGAAGGGATACATGTCCTGCCTGCAAAGGAGACAATAGATTTTCTTGTGCCCTGGGAAAATGTATTAACAGACGTATGGGCATGTGAGCCTCCGGAGCAGTTTGCTGCAACACCTGTTGCTCTTCTTTGATCCTTGTTGATTGGGTCATCCAAAACCACTTCCGTGTGATTGACGCATGAATCTGCCAGAAGGACCTTTCCCCTGAAGCCTTCATTCCTCTTTCTGTCCCAGTATGATTGCTCAGTAGGTTTGAGGTTGTTTTCTACTCCAGGACATTTTCAGTCCAGAATCAGGAGCAAACAGTATGACTCAAGTCATGGTCAGGGTCAGAGCACACGTGATGAGACGCAGCATTAGCAAGCCTGGCCCAGCTCAGCACCTAGCAGGCCTGAGTTTCAAGGCCAACTGTTAGTGTCCCCTATATAGAAGGATAGAGTGGTCTCTTTAGTGGTCTCTTGCTTGCTGTATTCAAGTTCCAGTTTTGCCACTTCCTTTTCTTTTTTCTTTTTCTTTTCTTTCTTTCTTTTTTTTTTTTTTTTTTTGGTTTATTTATTTTTGAGAAAGAGAGAAAGAGAGAGAGCACAGGAGGGGCAGAGAGAGAGGGAGAGAGAGAATCCCAAGGCGGCTCCGTGCTGCCAGTGTAGAGCCAGATGGGGACTCAAACCCACAAAACTGTGAGATCGTGACCTGAGCCGAAAACAAGAGTCAGATGCTTAACTGACTGAATCACCCAGGCACCCCCAGTTCTGCCACTTTCTAACAATACTGGATCTTATGTAACTAAGATATATAAATCTCGGGGCACCTGGGTGGTTCAGTCAGCCCTGCATTGGGCTTTGAGCTTCTGGTGCAGAGCCTGTTTGGGATTCTCTCTCTCTCTCCCTCTCTGCCCCTCCCCCACTCGTGCTGTCTCAGTCTCTCTCAAAATAAGTAAATAAACTTTATTTTTTTTAATATGAAATTTATTGTCAAATTGGTTTCCATATAACACCCAGTGCTCATCCCAACAGGTGCCCTCCTCAATACCCATCACCCACCCTCCCCTCCCTCCCACCCCCCCATCAACCCTCAGATTGTTCTCAGTTTTTAAGAGTCTCTTATGGTTTGGCTCCCTGCCTCTCTCTCTCTTTTTTTTTTCTCCTTCCCCTACCCCATGGTCTTCTGTTAAGTTTCTCAGGATCCACATAAGAGTGAAAACATATGGTATCTGTCTTTCTCTGTATGACTTATTTCACTTAGCATCACACTCTCCAGTTCCATCTACGTTGCTACAAAAGGCCATATTTCATTCTTTCTCATTGCCAAGTAGTATTCCATAGTATATATAAACCACAACTTCTTTATCCATTCATCAGTTGATGGACATTTAGGCTCTTTCCATAATTTGGCTATTGTTGAGAGTGCTGCTATAAACATTGGGGTACAAGTGCCCCTATGCATCTGTACTCCTGTATCCCTTGGGTAAATTCCTAGCAGTGTTATTGCTGGGTCATAGGGGAGATCTATTTTTAATTTTCTGAGGAACCTCCACACTGTTTTCCAGAGTGGCTGCACCAATTTGCATTCCCACCAACAGTGCAAGAGGGTTCCCGTTTCTCCACATCCTCGCCAGCATCTATAGTCTCCTGATTTGTTCATTTTAGCCACTCTGACTGGCATGAGGTGATATCTCAGTGTGGTAAATAAACTTAAAAAAAAAAAAGATATATAAATCTCAGTTTCCCTTTCTGGAAAAGAAAAGATAATAATTCCTATCTCATGTATTATTGTAAAGATTGAATGAGATACTTTCTGTAAAGGACTCAACACTGTTGCTGGCACAAACAATGTTAAGTGTATAGTTACTATTATTACCCTGTAAGGGGCCATGTGGACAACGTTAATGGATCACCATTATTTTTGACTCCTGGGGGCTATAGTTCCTATCATTTCTCCTTCAGAGACCTCGACCAGTTCAAAGCCTGTGAAATGTAACCTGTTAGGGCTCAGCACAGCTGGGAAGCTAGAGACCCCAAGGTCTACTGGCAGGTGAAGTGTTGGTTGGTTACAAGTACAGGTAAAGAAACAGCAGGTCAGCCAAAAGCAACAAACAGAGGATTGCTAGTTTTCTTCCTTATGAGTTCTGCCAGCTTAGATTGTGGAAGGACTAGAGAAGAGGCTAGGGTTTTATAAGTAAGTAAGACATTAAAAACATTTTGTCTGTGTAGGTTCTTTTTTTTTAAATTTATTTATTTTGAGAGAGAGGGTGAGCAGAGGAGGGGCAGAGGGAGAGGAAGAGAGAGAATCCCAAGCAGGCTCTGCACTCTCAGTGCAGAGCCCAATTTGGGGTTCAATCTCACAAACCATGAGATCATGACCTGAGCCGAAATCAAGAGTTGGATGCTCAACCGACTGAGCCATCCAGGAGCCCCATCTGTGTAGTTTCTTGTTGACTTTGATGTTGATGGGTCTGGGGATGACATCACTACAGAGATATATTGATGCCTTCTCTGTATCTCCAATACCATTTTAGGATTTTATATTATTACCTTTATTTCTATCAATATTTATCTCATACTACTTTCTATATACAGGCTGAGATAATGCAGGGCCTATATAGTTTAGCAAGAGAGTGTGGATTTCATATAATCACTAACATGAAGATTCCAGCTATTGTTGAAAGGGATGGAAATGATATTTGAGGTCTTATGGAGAAACCCTGTTGTGTTTTAGGGTCAGTGATGGGTCTCTGGACCTCCTGGGTCATGCATCAGGATGAGTGAAACATACCTGGGGACCTGTCATGGGCCTCATCTCTCAGATTCCCCCAGTCTACTTCAGGGTCCTCCCAAGCTCCAACATCTCATTTATTTAGGCCCAGAGTGGTGGGGGGGGGGGCAGTGATTTCTTCCTACCTCATTTCTGGAGAGTGGGCTGATACTTGAATGTGCAATAGGTTTGAGAGTCTCTAGGTTATGTAAATTTTAAAACCTGTCATATAGATATTTAGGCACATAGATAAGTAGCAACTAGAAAAAACCGTTCGTTTGTTAGAAACATGAGTTCGTGGGTGATTTTCTTTGTTTTTTATTCTGCTCTTATTTCTATGATGTAATATATGTAAAAATATTTAAAACTCAAGCAAAGGAAAGAAAAATAAATTTCTTTCATCTACAACAAATGCTTTTTTTTTTGATAGTATTCTTCACAACAGGGATTTATTTCAGAGGCTTCATCTCTACCAGTTTTAGTTCTTAACTATCACTTCTTATTTTCCTTTCTGAGGCTGATGATACATGTCTTGCTCAGTCACACTGGTTGGAAGCCTTAAGGAAAATTGGTAACATATCAAGGTGAAAAAGAGTTATACATTCATGGGTTTAGCTTCATAAACTCCTGGCCCCCAAAAGCAGGCCATGCTGATGAAGTAAGTAAGCTCTCGTTGGTTCAGAAAGGACATTCCAGAAAGAACCTAGGTTTGGGGAACTGAGGATACAAGTCACTGGCCTGAAAAATCTAGGTAATTTGTTAACAGAAGTTTTTAATTTTTTTTAAGTTTTATTTCTTTATTTTGAGAGAGAGAGAGAGAGATCATGAGCAGGGGAAGGGCAGAGAGAAACTGAATAAGGCTCTGCACTGTCAGAGCTGAAATCAAGATTGGATGCCCAACC
Source organism: Panthera onca (assembly GCF_046562875.1). Classification (NCBI taxonomy): domain Eukaryota; kingdom Metazoa; phylum Chordata; class Mammalia; order Carnivora; family Felidae; genus Panthera; species Panthera onca. The sequence continues at coordinate 54,612,109 of NC_138344.1, forward strand.
AACTGAGCCACCCAGGTGCCCCATTAACAGAAGTTTTTAAAGGCAAGGCAAAATAACAACAACAACAACAACAACAACAGCAGCATTGAGTTGAAAGAGATTTTTCAACTTCAGATAACATAGTACTTCCAAATGAAGGGCAAGCATCAGATTTATTGTTTTCACTATCATAAGATAGTATCCTCCAATAAAGATTGAGATTTGGAATAGTTCATGAAAATAATTAGAAGGACATCATAATAAATCTGGGAAGTTATTTCCTGTTTTAACTGGCTGAGTCTGAAGACTTGACTGCCATAAAAATGAATGTCATGTCTAACTTTTTATCTAGCTCTCAGAGTCCATTTATGCAATAAAATCATTCCTCTCTAAATCACTCTTACCTAAACTTGATTATCCATAAAGCAATTGATAGTTGTTGATCTTTGGTGTTATTAATCTCATCATCCATGAATTAATTTTGGATGTTATCATCTATTTTTATCTTATATGCAACCTGTATTCTCATTGGAGCTAGGGGATTTGCCATTTAAATCTACCATTTAATTGCCTCTCTTCTCTGATAAATGTCTGAGTCAGCTACAAAGGCAAGCCTAGTCATTCATTCAACAAACATTGTTGAGTAAAACTGTTCTCAAGGAATCTATGCTCCGAGAAAGGAAATAATTATATAAATAATTATACATAGTACGTAAATCATTTAAGGCAGGGTGTGGCACAATAAGCTAGAGGAATTTTGAGGAGGATCGTTTTCATCCAGGAAATGGAGGAAATGAGTTTCAAGATGAGAAGGGCATACTAAATAGGAAGAAACACGTGAGCAAAGTCTGAGAGGTATGAAGGCACAGAATATATTTGGAGTAGGTGGTGAGCTATCATTGAAGTTTTTAGACTATGTAAGATGCATGCTCAGAGCATCCATTTGGGATAGCAACAATAATTATCTGTTGTAGGCTTGTTATGTGTTAGGCAGTATTCTAAGCACTGTGACCACCCAGCAGTGGAAAAAAACAATCAAACAGAATCCCTGCCCTCATGGAGCTTACATTCTAGTGGAAAACAATAGTCAATAAATAAATAAAACAAATAAAGTATATAATGTTTCAGATGGTGATAAGTACCACGGACAAAAAAGTTGAAGGGATTACACGCATGCATGACATGTTAAAGTGGGTGGTCAGGGAAGGCTTCACTCAGAGGTTATATATTTCAGCAAAAGCCTGAAGAGGGGGCTTGAGCAGTATGGGATAACTTGGAGAAGAATTATCCAGGCAGTGGCAGCAGCAAGGACAAAGGCTCCCAGATAGGAACACATTTTAATGTTAGGAGAAAGGAGGCCATTATGGCTAGAACAGAATGAGTAAGGGTGAAGAGTAGGAAATGAGGTCAGAAGTGGGGACCTGATCATGGGGTCTCCTTTGCTATTCTAAGGATTTTAGCTTTTACTCTAAGATGGGAAGCTCCATTGGAGGGGTTGAAGAGAGAAGGGACACGATCTGACTTCAATTTTATGGCTACTCCAGCTGAGATTTCTCGTTCCAGAGACTCTAAGAAGGGGCCTGAGCATCTTAGTTTAAAAGGTGCCCTAGAATGAGAACCACTAGTCTAGAGCCAGCAATGTGTTCACACATGCATCACCTTAATTTGAATCTCTCAACAACCCTATGCAACGTGTAGCTGAGGAAACGGAGGCTCAGAGAGGCTTAAGTGACTTTCGAGGACACATGGCTTCTAAGGTGTAGAGTTAAGGTTTATTTATTTTTATTTATTAAAAAAAATTTTTTTTAAGTTTATGTATTTATTTGGAGAGAAAGAGAGCACAAGCAGGGGAGGGGCAGAGAGAGGGAGAGACAATCCCAAGCAGGCTCTCCACCATCAGTGCAGAGCCTGATGTGAGGCTCAAACTCAGAAGCTGTAAGGTCATGACCTGGGCCTAGGTCAAGAGTCAGACACTTAACCGACTGCACCACCCAGGCACCCGTGTAGAGTTAAGGCTTAAACTCAAGGTGTTGATTCTTAGTCCAGTAGTGATCATTCCATCACACCACTGATATTATCAATGAGACCTTTTCTTCCTATCATTTGGCCACTATTATATAAGAATTTGGGTGGATTTATCTTCCATGCTGAAAACATACAGGTATTACCTTTAGTAATTTTGGCTAATACTATCTTTATGCAACTTTCATCCTATGATCTGTCACCTTAATCACCCTCTTGCCATTAGATCATATTACTTTCCTGCAAAAAAAGTAAGATGTGTACTCAATTTCAGCTGTGTTCTGACCTTGCTATTTGGCCAAAGTCTGCTTTTCAGCTCCAGTGTCAGCCTTGGTTTGGAAGGCTGAATGTCACGTTGCCATTGGTGTAGCCACTATGGAACACAGTATGGAGGTTCCTCAAAAAATAAAAAATAGAACTACCATATGATCCAGCAATTTCAATTCTGGATATTTATCCAAAAGAAATGAAATCACTGGGAGGCCTGGGTGGCTCAGTCGGTTTGAGTGTCTGACTTCAGCTCAGGTCATGATCTCACATCTTGTGAGTTTGAGCCCCACATCAGGCTCTGCGCTGACAATCTGGAGCCTATTTCAGATTCTGTCTCCCTCTTTCTTTGCCTCTCCCCTACTCACACTCTGTGTGTGTGTTAAAATAAATGTTAACAACAACGTAAAAAGAAATGAAATCATTATCGAGGTTCCTGGGTTGGCTTAGTCAGTTAAGCATCCAACTTCGGCTCAGGCATGATCTCACAGTTCATGAGTTTGAGGCCTGTGTCGGGCTCTCACAATAAATATTGTGGTAATTATTTCACAATATATATCAAATCATTATGCTGTACACCTGAAACTACTACAATGTTATATATCAATGATCAATTATATCTCAATTTAAAAAAATTATCAAATTCCTATTTCACTTTCTGGCAACCCTAAAGTTGATGTGGCTGCCCTTCAAGCGATCTCATAGGTAAGTATCCTCTCTAATCAGAATAACATATAAGTTATAAGAACAAGGTAATGCATACAAACAGGGGAGGGGCAAAGAGAGAGGGAGACAGAAGCTTAAGCAGGCTCCACATCCAGAGTGGAGCCCCACTCAGGGCTCAGTCGCATGATTGTCAGCTGAAATCAAGAGACAGATGCTTAAACCGACTGACTGAGCCACCCAGGCGCCCCTTGACTGTAACATTTTTAATAATAAAATTGTAATAATTCAATTCTTAAATAAACATTCAGAGTTGTTCTTATATCCCAGAAATAAAGTATTGATTTTAACATTTGACTCTTTAGCATTCAGCCAAAATATGAATTGTGTGTGCCTCTTCAAAGTCTTCCAAGCTGCTTTTGAAATTAAAATTACCTTAGACTTTGGGTTCCTACATGATCTGGCTTGGCTCTAGTCTCCTACTCAGTCCATTGTTCATACCACTCTTCTCCTCCCACGATTCTCTACTCACACCTGTCTCCTCCATTCTTTTATTCTAGTGACAAGATTTTCCCCTCCAAGTTCCTTTGTCTTCCTTACCTTTTTGTATCCTTCAAATCTCAGGTCAGATATCTCCATCTCAGAGGGCAGCCTATGAAAGTAGTCTACCTCCCTCTCCTTCTGCACTAATCACATTAGTACATTTTATTGCCCTCATATCATTCATCTCTACACAAAATTATCTTTTTTATAGGCTTATTGTCTATCACCCAGACTAAATTGTAAATTCCATGAGAGCAGTGACCTTGTTCACTGTTGCATTCTCACTACCCAGACCAGTGCTTTGCCTAGAAGAGGTGCTCAAAAAATATTTGTTACATAAATGAACACGTAACATGACATTTAATAAGGATGCTATCTGTTTTGACAGGTCCCCAAAGGACAGTAGATTAGGTGCCAAGTACCCCTACATCCTAAAGCCAGATGTTAGTCTGCCATGCAAAATATGTTAAGAAATTGTGGCCCAGTATTATTCTTCACTCATCCCCAGACCAGAGAGCATGGGGGTGGCCTGGGGGCCTGATGGCTCAGGAAGAGTGTTGCTTTGGAGACACTTGATACTTCCCCACTCCTCCCACAGGGAAAAACAGAGACGCTTCCCCTAACCTCAAGCTATGTGAGAGGAGCTTTCAGGGAAACATTTGGAGAACTTGATACACATTGCCTGGAGTCTGGGGAAATACAGGGACCTGGGATCTGATACTTTCCTAAGAAAACCAGAGACAGACTAGAGACAGACATACTGGAAACAAGCTGCACTTTCACCAACTGCGGAAACATGAATTTTCCCAAGGGAATGTATACTGATGTCAGCAATTTACTTTGTCATATACCAAAAATAAGATGAATTAATGGGCTTATAGAGGGATGGCTGAGTAGATAGGTAAGTGATAAAGCAAGTGTAGCTGGGACACCTGGGTGGCTCAGTCGGTAAGCGTCCGACTTGGGTTCAGGTCGTGATTTCTCAGTTCATGGGTTCGAGCCCTGCATCAGGCTCTGTGCTGACAGCTTGGAGCCTTGAGCCTGCTTCAGATTCTGTGTCTCCCTCTCTCTTTGCCCCTCCCCTGCTTGTACTCTGTCTCTCTCTCTCTCTCTCTCTGAAAAATAAATAAACATTAAAAAACAAAACAAAACAACGGTAGCAACAATGTTCCCAGGGATGGTAGTTTAAAAGGGAGTCCAGCTAAGAAGACTGCTTTGCTGAGCACCAAAGAGATCAAGCAGAGGGCTGAACCCTAAGAAGTCCCAAGGGCTAAGGATCGGCTTATAAGTGGTTGCCCAGAAGTGATTCTGTGCATGTCATATATCTGAGGCATCTGAGAAGCTCTTCACGATACAAACCTGGAGGAATTTGAAAGCTTAATCAGTGAGTAGTTAAAATAGGGAAAGTGGAGATATAAAAGGTGAAAAACCAAAGTGGCCCATGCCACATAACCCCCTGAAGGCTTCTACTAGCATGAGCTTGGGAAAAGGAAAAGCTTTAACTTGGAATAAAGTTTGTATGACCTTCATGACATATCATCCAAGGCAGAAGGAAGAACAGCCCTCAGAGAATTTGAAGACTTAGTGGAACAAAAAATAAAAAGAAATCTGTGTTGTATCCTTCAGAATCATACTCCTTCAACAAAAGGCACATGCCTGACAAAGCCCAACCCCAAATGAAAAAATCCTGGTTTAATATCATATCACATATTCATTTATCCAACAAATGTCTGTTGAACGCCTGCTATGTGGCAGGCATTGGTATAGGTGCTGAGGATGCAACAGTGAATAAGACAAACATATGATAGAAATAGAGAAGTTTTAAAAGCCACTGGGGTTCATGGTAACATTCCATATCTTGATAGAGATTTGGGTTCCATTGATACATGAATTTGTTCAAGCTGGAGTTCAATATTTATAGTTTTTTCTCTTGATGTAAAATTTATATGTGATGACACGTGCAAATCTTACATACATGTTTGCTGAGTTTTGACAAGGGCATGATCATCACAACTCTGCTTCCCTTCATGGTCAGCAGATAGTCTTGCTCCCTACTTCCCTGAGGAAATAGAAGCCATAGGCAGGAATTCCTTGAACTTATATATGTATAGGCAGTCATATCTATCCTTTTTTCTCTTCTTTCCATTATCATGGACAACATGTGCCTACCCCCATCTAAGGCAAATTTCGTCCCTTGGTTTTACTGTCTCAGAAGCCTTGCTCTATTGGATTATCTCTCTTATTCTCAACTTTCATTTCAAGGAATGAGCTTGTTTAAGTACTAATGCTCGATTCTTTTACCCCAGGGTCCTCACGTTTGCCATTTCCTTTCTTTAGCATACTTTCTTATTCCTTTTCTTTCACTTGTCATAACTCCTACTCCCCCTTCAGGTCTTTGCTTAGATTCTTAAATAGATAGGACTTAGATATTTACTTAGATATGACTCCCTTGACCTTCCGTCACTATAGAAGACACTATGGTAGAATCTATTGAAGTTCCTTTTTCATGACACTAAGCTTACCTGTAATTATTTATTCTATGTAGATCTTGCCCACAAGACAAACATGGTTTCTGCTCTCACAGTTTGTTGTTAAGTGCTACACCTCCAGTACTTTACATAGCACCTGGCAATTAAATATATGTTGCTTAATGAAATAATTAATTTAAATTCAATCATATCATCATACAAAGTAGTATTTTTATTTAAAAAAATTTAATGTTTATTTACTTTTACTTTTAATGTTTGCTTAATGTTTATTTTACTTTATTTAATGTTTATTTACTTGAGAGAAAGACAAAGTGTGATCAGGGGAGGGGCGAAGAGAGAGGCAGACACAGAATCTGAAGCAGGCTCCAGGCTCTGAGCTGTCAGCACAGAGCCTAACGTGGGGCTCAAACTCACAAACCACGAGATCATGACCTGAGCTGAAGTTGGATGCTCAACCAACTGAGCCACCAGGCACCCCAAAAGTAGTATTTTTAAGTGTCTTTTTTTCTAAATATATATATTTTTTATTCTATTAAAATAAATACAATAAGCTATTGTAATCTTTTCTCGGGTTGTATTAAATAAGAATGGCATAGTGACATTTTTGTTCATATAATTTCTTGTTATTCTGTTCTTAAAATTTCAATGAATGTCTTCTACATAGAAGATTCTCAACAAGAACTATTTCATAGTCATAAAAATCCTATAATATGGAAAGATCCTTAGCCTCTATTTCAATTTTCTCAGCTTACTTCTTAGAAGCAGGAAGGAAACCAAGTACTGTGGTATTTTTATGACTACATTAGTATTGCATTATTATCTTTTTACTTAGATCTCGGTGTCTTATGGCTAGAGACCACCAGTGGAGAGACATGCTGAAAATTCAGAATTCTTATCTTTAAATTGTGAAGGAGGATGATCATCTGTTAGTTTACATAACTACATTGTATAAATAGCTTAGCTTTTCTATGCAAACTTGAATTTATTCTGCATTCATTGATGGATACTAGGGGCTATATTACATGAATTCTTCATGTATGTAACATTCATACATACATGTATAATTTAAACAAACGAATACACACAAACATAAAATTTGAGAATAAAAATATTTTATTTAGTTAATAAAATTAAAGATCTCTGTGTACAAATATAAATATTTCTTCTTATAAGCAGGTTCTACTGCCAGCCTTAAGTCTTGTTGACCCAACATAGCTCCTGTATCAATGTAAGTACAGCTAGAGGCTTCACAGCCCAGCCTCTTCTTGGAATCCTATTCAGATAAAACCAGAATAACAAACTAAACTAACTGAAAAGGCAATTCAAGTCTTTACTTATGTCTCCTGAAGCATGACAAAGCAAACTTCTTAAAATTCTCTTTCCCAGGGGTGCCTGGGTGGCTCAGTGGGTTGACCACCTGACTTCAGCTCAGGTCATGATCTCATGGTTGGTGGGTTCAAACTCCACATCAGGCTTTGAGCTGACATCCCAGAGCTTCCTTCGGATTCTCTGTCTCCCTCTCTCTGCCCCTCCCCCCCTCTCTCCCTCTCCCCAAAATAAACATTAAAAGAAAAATTTTGGGGGCGCCTGGGTGGCTCAGTCAGTTAAGTTTCCCACTCTTCATTTTGGCTCAGGTCATGATTGCATGGTTTGTGGGTTCGAGTCTGCATCAGGCTTTGGGCTGACAATGAGGAGCCTGATTTGGATGCTCTCTCTCCCTCTTTTTCTGACCCTCCCGCATTCTCTCTCTCTATTGGATAAATAAACTTTAGGAAAAAAAAAAATCTCTTTCCCAGCTGTATTTCACCACTCCAGTCCCTCAAACAGGAGCCACCTCCACTCTCTTCCTTCTTGTAAGTATAATTTAGCTTGTATGACTTTTTATTTTTCTTCTTCACCCTGGAGTTGAGGTATGTGTTAGAGGGTATGTCTGAGATGCCCAGAGGGGATCGGCCATGCTTAGCAAGTATCCGAATAGTCTCTTTTTTCAAGGAGCTAATGGACTGGAAATAAAAGGAACAATCAATAAGCACAGGGAGGAAAGCAACATAGCAGGTTACATAGTTACCTGCTGGCTGGTGTGATACAGGGATTCCGAGATAGGCACGATCAGCATGGAGGGGAGTATAGAGGTGAGCCTGGCCTGGACAATGAATTACCTAATCAATAAGCATTTGTGGAACCTCCTGACTAGGTTTCTTTATGGTGGCCCTTCTATGGTGTTTTCCTTTATAGTCGTGATTCCCTTTGGCTGGATAACATAGGGAAGGATCATAAAGTACAGTGGGCAGCTAAAAGCTTTTACAACGTTATTAAGAGGTGGTTTGGGATAATGAAGTAGTCTTTGAGGTTCCTTTAGGCTGGAACCCGGGTGGCCTAGGTCCCAAGTGGTCCGACACTCCTCCAGTTTAACAGTCCAGAGGTGAAGTCTGGCTCAAAGCGCAGAGTAGTCTGGGGCACCTGCTCTCAGGAATCTCCACCTGGCCTCAGCCTACGGGTCAGTCAGCCCAGGCTCCGGCCATCACCAGCTCAGGCCTTTGGCAGTCGCTCCGCCCACGCCCCGTCGCGGCCCCTCCCCCTCCTTGCCCTTCCGCGTGCCGCCATTTTCAACTACTCCTCCGCCTATTTAGGCCCTCCTCGGCTTCCGTCCCAGATGATCCCTCCCCGAAGCTGCCACCGCCTCCTCCATCTCCTGGAGCTGGAGCCACCTCCTCGGCCAGTGGCGTAGCCGGACTCTGCGTCGGGGCCAGCCAGATAGGGGCGGAGGTCCTGAACCCGGTCTCGAGTCGAGCGGGGGGCCATGGAGAAAGCGGCCCGAGGCGCTCTCCACACCGACTAACGCGGGCCCGTTGCGGCTGCAGGCGCCATGGACCGAGCCCCCGCTGACCAGGTACTAGGGCTCGGGCGGCAGGCCTGGCCGGGTGCTGGGGGTCGCCGCTTCCTCCCCGGCGGGCCCTGGTCTCTGAGCCTGGGCCCGGACGGCTGGAACCCTCGAGTTCCTGCGGGTGCAGACTCCCCTCGCCTGAGAGCCTGGCGGCGCCCCACTCCAGCATTGTTCCAGATGCTGCCTCGGGCTCGGGGGCTTTTTCAGCCCTGGTTACCCCCTTCCGTCAGGGCTGGGGATTCGTTTTTGCCCCTCCTCCGTGGTTTGGTGGAAAGGGCCTGAAGACTCCCAAGTTGTCAGGGCTCTCCTGAGAGGAGGGTTTATAACTTCCAAGGAGTAATTCTCCCCCCACCCTTCAGTTCTGGAATGTATTTTCAAGGTGGAAAAGCTTTCGAAGGCTTCTCACCCGGAAAGACTTGTCAGAGAATGTGTGATAACTACAGATGCAGGAGAGTTACGGGTTTTTTAGAGCTACGTTCCATTGAGCAAAAAAAAAAAAAACATTGTTTCTCGTCGTGGTCTTAGGGAGGTGTTTCCTTTAAGATATGAAATATTATGGTTTTTCCCTGCCTTTCTGTCCATTTATCTTGCAAACATTAGTATTTTTTTAAAAATTGAGCTTATATTTTAAGAATGTTTGATCCGAACTGTGAATTCATTTCCGAGCCCGTTTTCATATTCACGGAGTTGTTCAGTTAGTATTCTATTTTGTTTTTAAATGCGTTAAATTCTTGATTGTCCGTGCGAGTAGTTGCTGGAAGGCAGGGATGATGACAGTGTATATAATCCAAAATAATAATTTTCCCCCAAGGATGCTAGTATTTTCCATCCTTTAGACCTTTATGAAACGACTTAATTTGATGAAATCGAAGTTTATTCACTATGCATTCTCATCAGTTGAGGGCTTTGCCCAGAGATGAGCTAGGCAAATAGATGAAGGAAAAAGAGATTAGTGATTTGCATAATTATTTTACAAATAGATAATTAGTATCTGAATAAATGAGACAAGATTTCACAAATTGCTGTATATGTATATCTGTAGCTAGTCAAAGGCAATTTTGATTTTGAAATCGGTCTCTTTTTGCAGGCAGATTCCTAGTTGTGTATATTTGTTTTTACAAAAGCTTAAATTAAAGCTTTATGAAAATATGACTTTGAAAACACAAATGATTTTTATGAAATAATACCTGGACTTACCAAAGCAAAATTGATGGGAACTTCTTGGCTTTGCTGTGACCCAGAGTATTCTATGTATAGCCTATATCCAATTTAATGAAAAATATATTTTTTAAGGCATCTATCAGAAATGCCTTTGATTTCAAAGCCTGACAATTGAATAGGAAATTTTCTTGAATGCTTTTCTTGTATGTGTGTCACTAATGAAAAGGTTAAACTCTTGGTCCTTCATCATGATGCCAGAACTGTAACCAGTAATGCTGCCATATGTATACTTATGGTTCCTTTCATCTTAGAGGAAATGTAATTAACTATTTAGCAAAGCTGTTTGTGTGTGATTATCTTAACAGCAAGTGCTATGAACAAATTATTTAAACTAGAGAACCTATTCCTCTTTCATCCTACATCTTTCCAAAGTCCACAACCTATTAAAACCTTGTAGGAATCTAAGGATTATAAAGAAATCGTGAACGTAGGTTTTCCGTTGAAGAATTCCTTTTTTACCTCTGGTACCTCCTGCCTCGTCCCCAGCCTAAACTTGAAGTAAGAGAATAATTCTAACCACTCTGTATTCCCGCGTGCTACGTACTCACAGGAAACAGACACAGAAAAGTGATGCTACTTTGCTTTGTTCAGGCTGTAAGCAGTTAATTCAGGGGTCCATGGATGACCTGGAAGGAGTGTGCTTCATTTTATATTAGCATTTTTCTGGGGCAAGTCTCCATTATTTTCATCATATTCTCAAAGGAATCAATCACTGAAAAAAGGCTAACAACTATTAACTTAATGGTAGATTAGGGGCTAGAACTGAGACTTCTCAGCTTTGTCAAGTTTTCTTTTTTTTTTTTTTTCCAAGTTTCAGATATTTATTTTATTTTACTTTGTTCAAGTTTCAGATATTTATTTCCCCAAGTTTCAGTTAGTTATTTATAGCTTTGTGGAGTTCTTGATTGTTTTCACTATACCATGAAGTAATGTAATGACTTTTTCAGGTTACGTGGAATATACTTTTATATTTTTACTAAAGAAGCGAATTTAGATAGGTAAAAGTCACTAAAAATATATGTGATGGGTGAATTTACATTTTCCCCTCACAAAATGTTTGTTTGCTTTTTCATTTGAGACCAGTGTTAGTTTACATTTTGAATTTTTGGGAATGCCTACAGCGTTAAGACTTATTATAATACTGTAGAAGTTAGCGATTTATAGAAATTTGATTTTTAAAAAACAGTACTTTATGTAAACTGAGCATTTCATGTTAACCTAATTGAAGTCCTTGGAGTATTGCACAAGTATAGTTTTAATTTTTCTTTTTAATGTTTATTTTTGAGAGAGACAGCCTGCGTGCGCAAGAACCTGTGTGTGTGTGTGAGCAGGGGAGGGGCAGAAAGCGAAGGAGACACAGAATCCAAAGCAGGCTCTAGGCTCTGAGTGGTCAGCCCAGAGCCCGACGTGGGGCTCAAACTCACAAACTGTGAGATCATGACCTGAGCTGAAGTCGGATGCTTAACCCACTGAGCTACCCAGGCACCCCCTACAAGTGTAACTTTAAAAAAAAAAAAAAAAAAAAAAAAAAAAGTATGTTTTGCCTGAAGCCATTCACGTTGCTGTACTTGAATTACCGTTTTTAAAAATTTATTTTTATTTATTTATTTATTTTTTATGTTTATTTATTTTGAGAGAGAGAGCATGAGCAAGGGAGAGGCAGAGAGAGAGGGAGAGAAAGAATCCCAGGCAGGCTCCATGCTGTCAGCACAGAGCCCAACACAGGGCTCTATCTCATGAGCAGTGATATCATGACCTGAGCCAAAATCAAGAGGTGGACGCTTAACCAACTGAGCCACCCAGGCATCCTAAATTACCTCTTTTTAAAAAAAATAAAATAAAATCTTGATATAAAAGAATAAATTTTATCTATATTGATCAAGATTATAAAAAGTAAGTTACTGGGAATGCATGCTAGATAATAGTCTTAATTGCAAAAGTGACTATTTGAAAGAATGTTATAATCAGAAGAGGATATTAGAAGTACTGTTTTATAGAAAGACTGTGTTAAATCAAAACTAGTAGCTTAATTTTAACTGCCAGAGTTAGGTGTTCTAAGAACAGATACTAGATGGTATAATGCATTATTATGGTTGGTATAATAATATTATGGTTGGCATAATGCATTATTAGTTGGCATAATGCATTATATGTTATAATATGCACACATTATACCAAAAAATAATTTTTTTGGTCCTTAAAAAAAGTTGGTGTAAAGGGATGTGAGAAATAAATGATGGAGTTCATTTGTTTATAAAGGCTTAATGTTTCTGTTTTTAGGAAACATTTAGGAAACATTCTTCTGGGCTTAGAAGAGACAGAACATTTGAAGTTTGCAGTTTCTTTTGTATTATCAAATAATTCAAACATTGGCTTAATTTTTAGTACATTAACATTAGATGAGTTCTTTTATAAGAATTTACAAAACTATTGATCACCAATGTCTTTAACTCTTAGAAAAGCAAACATGTAGCAAATATATATGACTTCATGCAAAGTGCTGTTCGTGGATAAAGATACAAAATCATCTGGCTTATAATTCTTTCCTTTAAATAATAAACTTCAAATAGTATCTGCATTGTAAACTAGATGTATTCTAAATAAGTTACTATAAAACATTATTCAGTAATACTTGTAGTTGGCCTTTATGAATATCAGTAAATGATACGTCTTAACAGATTTTAAAAATAATACTTTTGTAGTCAGAAAGAAAGTTAATAATGCTCATTTAGTGAAAATGACCTTTAGACATTTAAAAAGACATTTTTCCTTAAGCCCTTAAATCAAAGAGGAAATAAAAAAGTAGAATTATGGATTATTTAAAAAGTAGTAAAATACTACATATAAAAACCTATGGGATATGGCTGAAGCTATACTCTGAGGCAAATGCATAGTCATAAATGCTTTCATTATTAAACATTTTAAAAGGTAAATAAAAATTAAGCATTCAGGACTAGATGTAGCGAGAAAACCCTATCAAAGCAAGAGAGAAGAAGAAATATAAAACCAGAAATTAATAAGTTAGATAATCAAAAACCAGTATTAAATTTGGAAAGTTGGTTTTTCGGAAAGTACAGTCATGTTTTAATAGGAGGTGTGGATTAGGTGTGGTCTATTTTAAGAAAAGATGAAAAGGTATGAATAGTAAATCAAGTGAGCCATCTAAGTTAAATATTTTGATTTTTTTCTCAATATTTTCTTGAGTCTTGCAAAACTTTTGTTTATAACTACTGCAATTAATTTGGCAAGTGTTTACTTTCCATATAAGCCATTCCAATCAGAAACAATACAACCAGCAGGTATCTCTTAAGCATTAGTCAATTTTTCCTTTAGAAGATGTTTTTCTTTAGCCATGAGATGTAAAATATCTTAATGTTTGCTATGTCATGTTTTTACCTTAACATAGAAAGGATGCAGAGGGTTTCCATGGTCATATTTTTTCTGTAGGTGTAAAATTCTGAAAGTTCACTGTGGGAGAGTGCCTTATTGTGTTCTACTTCAGTTTTGATTCTAAGTGGGTGTTTTTTTCTATTGCTTAATCTTGGAAAAATACATGCTCTCTTCTGGAGGTTCTCAGAGGAGTTTAGTGTGCATTTCCTGCTGTTGTGTGCTCCATAGTAATGTTTGCCCCTTTCCCCTAAACCAGTCTACTACAGTGCTCTTTCCAGAACATGTACCCCATGCATATTTGTTGAATTTATATAGGCTGTCAGTGATTTGAATGTGTTTGCTTAATATACTCTTTTAAAGAAGGTTTTTATAGTTTCATGTTCTGATAAATTCTTGAGTTTTCTAGATTATTCACATCAAAGAAGTTTTATTATTGACATTTGTTTTAATATATGCTAAATTTAAAAGGAATGTGAAACTGCCTAAGTTTCCCCTCCCTCCCCCCCACCCCCCCGTACAGTTTTCTGGGATTATTATGATTTTTCATTAATTTGGAAAATTCTGAAATAACTTCTGAAAGATAAAGATAATTTTACTTATGTAGATATATTTTTAAAGCAAATAGTAGTACAGGAATAGACTTTGTGTGGTTTAAACTTATTTTATATTTATATATACTTTAAGGAGACAACTCCCTGTTATAAAATTTCTGATTTCTAAAAGATAGATCTTTGAAAAATAAAGACTAAAAAACAAATTCAAACTGAGGAATATCATTATATGAAGTAGTTTCTTTTTTTTTTTTTTTTTCATTTTTTCGTAATGTTTTGTTGTCCACCATGTAGGACATTTTTCTTTGATTTCTATACTAACATAATTGAAATACTGCCAGAATTTGTTGCTTACTTAACATATTGCCTATATGGACGTTATTATGTGAAATTTAAGAGTAGTTCGGGATCATAACATTACTTTTTAGGACTGAGAATAGCAGATGCTTCATTTTAGTGTATGATACTGAAGTCCCCAAAGTCACAACAAACAATTTTTAAGACCATACAGAGTTGTAACTATAGGAGAAAGTTTGCCAGTCTGTTCCTACTAGTGACATCTTCTGTTTGTGCAGCTGTTGACTACAGCAGCTTTTCTTTTTTGCTAAAAACAAAGGATCACTTCAGTGTTTGTGAGTTTTATTGTTGAACTCTGATATTAGAATTGGACTGAGAATAGAAATCATTGCAAACTTTAATATTTAAGGGTACATGCGGTGTATATGTACAGATACCAGTTATAAGTTATACATGCCACATTTTGGACAGCGGGTTAAGTTGATAAAACTCTTATAAAGTAAAATAACACTAAGTATAAAAACTTGTTGCAACTTTTGACAAGCAAGAATTTGAATTTGTTATTACCAGTGTGCTTTATGAGTTGGTCTTTGGCAGGAGGTGTCAGGAAACTTGGCGATCTTTAAATTATCTTCTTTCTATTAGTATTTTGTCTTTTTCATATAGAAATTTTATGTAATCATGTTCCTTGTTTTTAAAAAGAGTCTTAATGCCTTCTAATACAGATTTATAAAATTGTTCAGAGAGTTATATGTTCAAAGGACTTTTTGATTTTTCAAAGAAATCCTAAAAATTACATTTTTAGTGTCCTTAAAATGTGATTTAAGTTTTCCCTCTCTTTATGCCTATGCATGAACTATATAAAGCAGGTTTCCATTATCTGTGCCTTATTGTTGAAAATCAGCTTCCCCCCCCCCCCACCCCCCATTTTCGGCCCATTTATTACATTGATATTTTATACCTTACATGAATAATTTTTGAATTCTGATGATTATCACAGTGAAAATTAGTGACTTAGGCTATTTAAGCATTTGAAGGAGTTTTTGCTTCCAATGTTGAAATTCAAGAAACCAGCTTCAGCTCATAGATACTGTATTTGTAGTGCAAGTTCTGTCTCTATTTCGGATTTGGTTAATACTATAAAAGTAGATTTTAAAGTTAAATCAGGTAGGAAGGTTATTGAGTTAATACTGCTGTAAATAGTTCAGATTGCTTCTTCCTCTCCACCTTTTTTTACAAGCATTCTGAATATTTCTAGGGGATTCTTTTTAGAGAATATTTTTTTTTTAAGAAAAGTTGCCTATTCTATGGAGCATATCAAGTCTTCAGATTTTGTCTTCAGATTTTCTTGGATTTGTTACTGATTTCTTTTGTGAGAAACATGCCTGAAATTTATTCTAGGAGCTCTGCCTTGCTCAGAGCTTCCAATAAATTCCACCCTAATGGGTTTGTTGGGAAAAAGTTCTAGTTAGGACTGTTGCTTTGTAATTGATTTCAGTGCTTGAAACATTGGATTGCATTTCACTTACTGGTTTCTTAAAGATTTAGTATCTTTTTAGATTGTAATATTTATGTGGTTTTTAACATTCTACTTTTGCAGAATGTGCTTATAGATTTTTTCTTTTTATAATTAAAAAATTGTTAAATACAGAAGGAAAACTGCATAAAAACAATGTACAGCTTAATGAATTATATATAAGGTGAATGCCTGGTAATTATCACCCAAGTGAGGATATAGAGCTTTGCCAGGCACTCAGAAGCTCTCTAGTGCCTCCTGTGATCACAACTCCCGTTCATAGGAGTAATTTCATATGAGTAATTCCTAACTTCACCTTAGTGGATCTTATTTATTTGTCTTTATAGTTTTGTCACCCACATGTTCCTCCTAAAATACTTGAGTTTTTAAAATATATCTTATAAGTTTCTGTAGATTTTTTTATAAGAAACGTTACATGGGAATGCAAGCTGGTGCAGCCACTCTGGAAAACAGTATGGAGGTTCTCAAAAAATTAAAATTAGAACTACCCTACAACCCAGCAATTGCACTGCTAGGTATTTATCCAAGGGATACAGGTGTGTTCTTTCGAAGGGACATATGTATCCCAATGTTTATAGCAGCACCATCAACAATAGCCAAAGTATGGAAGGAGCCCAGATGTCCACCAGTGGATGAATGGATAAAGAAGATGTGGTGTGTATATATATACAATGGAGTATTACTTGGCAATCAAAAAGAATGAAATCTGGCAATTTGCAACTATGTGGATAGAATTGAAGGGTATTATGCTAAGTGAAATTAGTCAGAGAAGGACCTATATCATATGACTTCACTCATATGAGGACTTTAAGAGACAAAACAGATGAACGTAAGGGAAGGAAAACAAAAATAATGTAAAAACAGGGAGGGGGACAAAACAGAAGAGACTCTTAAATATGGAGAACAAACAGAGGGTTACTGGAGGGGTTGTGGGAGGGGAGATGGGCTAAATGGGTAAGGGGCATTAAATCATTGTTGCACTATATGCTAACTAAGTTGGATATAAATTTAAAAAAATTTAAAAAAAAAGATATAAAATAAGCTAAAATGGGAGTTCTGGATTCCTTCAGTTTACTCAAGTTATCTACTAGAAAACTGAAATACTCATTCTTTTTCTCTCAGTTTAACTGTGAAAAGTTTTTTGCACTTATGTTAAGTATTTTTTTCATTAATTGTAGACATTTCCCTTCTTTTTTAATTAAACCATACTAATCTAATTTCCTAAAATGGACAGAAATAGTCTATTTTTTAGACTATTCAAACAAATATAAAGTGATTATCTTCAGAACTCTGTTTAATGATTTTTCCCCTCAACAAAATTAGTTAAAAGCATGTTGTTTTGTCTGAAGAGCTAGTTTTCTTACTGTCAGCCTTATTTTTGGACTCAGGTCTGACCGCCTTACACTCTTTATTGTTTTAACAGCTTTGGTTATGTAAGAAATGATTTCATTAAAATGCAGCAACTTTTGATATGTTTTCTCCTGTTTTATTTGATATCTTTGCCTACCATATTTGGTTATTTTAATTTGACATCGCTGTTCCTTTGGATGTTTTGTAAATACTGAGGAGATCTAATTACTGTTTGTAAACACTGAGTCTTCTACTGTTAAATCGTGAATTAGTATTAAGTTTTTTGCTCATGTATTAATAGTGTGTTTTACTTTCTTTTTGAAGAATGTCAAGCTGTCAGCTGAGGTAGAACCATTTATTCCCCAGAAGAAAAATCCTGATACATTTATGATCCCTATGGCACTTCCAAATGATAATGGAAATGTTTCTGGTGTAGAACCAACTCCAATTCCGAGCTACCTGATTACTTGTTATCCATTTGTGCAGGAAAACCAGTCCAATAGGTAATTTGTTTATTATTATTTTCTTTTTCATGGGGGTGGGTAGGGAAATACAGCAGTTGGAGAGGCATACTTTTTAATTTTTCCCTTTTCTATTTTTTTTTTTTTTTTAGGTTTAGTATTATTATTTTTTAATAATCTTTACACCCATCCTGGGGCTCAAATTTACAAGGCCAAGGTTAAGACTCCCATGCTCCACCAACTGGAGCCAGCCAGGCACCCCACCTTTGGTGCCTTTTAAACATTAGCCGTTTCTCTTTTTTAAGAGAAGTAAATAAAACCAAATGATGTAGAAATTTGAAAATTATTAACATAGATTGTTTTCTCAGTCTTTCTAAGAGGGAATGGAGTTTTTTGGGCATATCTTCAATAATAAGTCATTAAAATTAGTTTGAAATAAATTGGTACAAAGGGAGGAAGAATTTTTCAGAAAGAGATGAGCAGAAACCCTTTTTTTAAGATTAGGTATCTAATCACAATTTCCAGGACAGTCTGGCATGAGAAGAAAATACCAAGGGATAGTCCTTAACATTGAAGCTTTTATGGTTAACATATATTTCTAGGCTCTGATTCTAGTTTAAATTTAGCTTCTGTGCTATAGTCACAGGGTGATTTAGCAGAATGCTTGCAATTCAGATAATGTGTGACCTAGTGGTTAGGGTATAACTTGTTATAGTCATGATAGCCTTTTTAACCTTGTTTAGACTGAGTGATTAGTACTTCATTGGTGTAGTTCATTTTGTTGCTGTCTAAAAGTACTTTCAGCCTCTTTCGAGTAATATCACACATAGAAAATTAGGCATCTCTAGCATTCTGGGATAAATGGATGATGGGGTAGCTGGGCTCTAGCCTCTGTCCCACCACCCTGAAGGCAAAGGCAATCTAGACCTCTTTAAGCCATCATGTAGCACACTAGTGTGTCAGGGCACATTCTTTCAGATATTCCGAATGTGAGAGATATGAGACCAAGAACTATTGTATCAGATATTATTAAATATTCCAGTTAATAATCTCTAAAATTATAGTATTGGGGATTGGACACAAAGAGTAGGGGATCCTTTTCAATTGAAGTTAGCATTATATCACAAAATTTTGACCTATATTGGGCTGTGTTCGAAGTGACTTATAAGCCAAATGTAATAGTGCTATTTTTGCATTTGATAAAATGGCCAAGTGTAAAGTATGATTAATTTTTCTTACTGTACCAAATAATCTTTGAGAATTCATGAGTAAATAAGCCAGCAGATTATTTAAAAATATTTTTTAAATTATGGCAGTGAACATTTATCCATTATTGCACTTTGTTGTGGGAGTAGTGAGGAAAAGCTCAATGCTCCACCTCCCCCATGACCCCTCATTCTTCAGCAATCTTCTGTAAGAACTGCTGAGAAATGAAGAATCTTGCTGATGCTTTGTAGGAATTGCACTAGAGAAAGCTCTAATGTTAGGGATAAGATGGCAGTGGACAGGTTTGCCTCTTCTTTTCTTTCCCATGGACCTGAAACCTGCTTCCATTGCCACTGGGGGAAGCCTGGAGAAGAGCTTGACTTGGCCAAATGGTTGGGGCAGTATGGAAGAGGAGTAGGAGGCCAGGGACTGAGCTGAAGAATGAGAGGTGGAAGAATCAGATCACTCACTGTAATGATCACCTTACACAGTGATCACCTTACTCTGCTTTTTGCAGAAGGCTGTCATAGTTAGCATTGGATGGGAAATTTGGACCGCCTTTGTTGGCAGATACAGCGGCTAGGTATTTAACTTCTAGGCAGAAATACCTTGAGGGGGTTGACTTATAAATAAGAACGGTATGTAGTTTTAAAATTTTGGAATGCAATAACACTATCAGGTTGAATTCCTTTATACTGTCATTTAAGTTGTTATTACACATACTTAAAAATCTGTAATTACAGCAAAGAAATTTATAAGATGATAATTTTATCTTTTTTATTATGAGGGCACTGTTCTATACCTTTTCTTTAAAGCGAATTAAATAGATTGTGCTTTAGCATTACTTTTAGACTTGTCAATAGATGTGTTCTGTTTTCATTTGATTTTAACAGACAGTTTCCGTTGTATAACAATGATATGCGATGGCAACAGCCCAATCCAAATCCTGCTGGACCATACCTTGCCTACCCCATTATATCTGCTCAGCCACCTGTTTCTACAGAGTATACTTATTATCAGCTGATGCCAGCACCATGTGCCCAAGTTATGGGATTCTATCATCCTTTTCCTACACCTTACTCCAACACCTTTCAGGCTGCAAATACTGTAAATACCATAACCACAGAATGCCCTGAGCGTCCAAATCAGCTTGGACAAGTCTTCCCATTGTCCAGTCATCGAAGCAGAAATGGTAACAGAGGACCAGTTGTACCAAAAGTAAGTGACTTCTTTTGATTGGCTTTTATGTTTGATATTTCTGTTGTTAATAATAATGTAAGTAATTGCTACTTGTATTGATTAACCTTTAATGCCGAATTTACTCTAAAACATTTCATTCACTAATATAAAATAGTCAAGGGTAGAGCATTTATAATTTTTCCTGTTTTTTATTGTGCCTTATTCTTAATTGATGATATGATTTACAGTTATCTTCAGGTTCCTTCAGAGAGTTGTACATAATTATAATACACAAATATTTCCAAATTATTTTAATTTAGTGATAAAATTGCATAGTGCCACCGGTGTTTCTAAGTGGTTAGTTTGGATCCTATGCTAGTGGTATTGAATGACTAATGCACTTCATATATTTCAGTCTTCAGAAATCAGCAGATGATACTGTCTGGTTATCAGATACTATTAAATCCCTTCAACTTCATTGTTTCTATTCTGTGAATTTTTAGTAGCAATAGCACTTTGTTATTCAAGTGTTGCTTTGCTATGTTATTGAACACAGGGTCTCCTAGGGCTGAAGAAAATGATAGATAAATGTGTGAAGTCACTCTTAGTCAAGATCATCCTTTTGACTAAATTAAAAACAAAAAAATGAGGGAGACATGAAGATCTTGAAAACACAGGAGATTTAAGGTTTATTGTAGGTAACTGTTTCTTAACTAAAAGGTTACTTTTATATTGAGGCCTTAATATCAAAGCAAATAAGAAAAACCATGTTTCTTCTCAGCACTTTTTAGCTAATTGAAGGCAGAGTGATTTCTTAGATGCATCTTACGACTGTTTCATTAAGGAGTTGATGCTTTCCTAGATTCCATTAGACCAGCTTCTTCAGTGAAAAGTCTTTGCTGTCCTCTGCCATACTTTTCACACATTAAAATACAAACATGCAGCAGAGGTTGCTTTAAAAAGCTTTTAGTCTTTGTTCATGGAAATACTGGGTCAAGGGAAATACTTTTGGGACTTCGGAAGAATGTAAAATAAAATAGTAGTATATAACTTTTAGATGTTTAAGAAACATAATTTCTCAAATTACGTTTCTAGCACTTGAATTTAGGAAGTTAAATTCAGAGTTCTATTATATAAATCACACCTAAGTGATGAATAGTCAGATTAAAAAAGTGAAGGAAAGGATCAGCCTTTTTATATTTTCTTTTCAAGCTATAAAGCAGAAATTATTTTTGTACTTTTTTGCTATCATGAAAGTAAAATTTATCCCTTGGATAAGCTACTCCCCTTTCTGTTACCCTTCTAAATAAAAACTTACAACCCCTTATATGATATTATATTCCTATTATTTATTACTGATTGAGAAAATATAAAGTGCAAGTAACAGTTAAAAATGAATTAATAATTTATTAGTCATAGTGTTAAGGATTATTTGAAAAACAGTATTAAATTGTGTGTACAAAACCTTATTTAATATATTATGATTAGCTACAGATAATTTCATGAATTCCTAACCCTCTTTTTCCCCATGGGTTGGGAGCCACTAATTTAGAACATACATTTAGGTGTGTTATATAGTGGGTATGTATTTTATAATGTTTATTTAGTACATTGAGTAGGATTTTAAATTATTATTTTTATTTTTTTGGTGCTTAAATCAGCAACAGCTTTTACAACAGCACATAAAAAGCAAAAGGCCACTGGTGAAAAACGTAGCTACTCAGAAAGAGACAAATGCAGCAGGTCCTGATAATCGATCAAAAATTGTGCTTCTGGTAGATGCTTCACAGCAAACTGGTAAGGCAAGGGTTCTTACATATACATCACTGATTTTTATCTGTTGTCATGTATTGACTTTATAATTATGGACTATACCACTTCTCAGGATTCTAGACTTTCATCCATTTATCCTGCCACTTTGTGAAATTCTCTAGCAAGGATAAAAGCAGTCCATCTTTGTAATGTTCTGTCAACTTGCTTCCTGGCTAATGTGCAATTTTGAGTAAGGTTTGAGGTGTCCTTATTCCCTTAGAGTAGTGGAGCATTTCAGAAATCAGAGATAGAATTTTGCAGACATTGTAGGAATTTGAGGACTCATTTTGGCAGAGGTCAAAATTGTATGTTTTTTTATAACCAGGTTAAAACCCTTTATAAAATATTCTAATATTGTATAGTATCTTTATAGGAAGAACTTGGCAAGTTTTCTATGCCATATTTTAGCATAGATCTGAACCAAACCTGTGAGTGGCACCTGTATCCTATCAAGCAAATAAAAATTTTGAGCTAGTTGGAAATCATTTTGTCCAGGGTTTTTTAGAGGACTATATAAACATTAAGAAAGCTTTATCCTGGTAAGAGATAAAAGTAATAGTCTTATAACGTTCTAGCTATTTTCTAGTTTATATCATTAAATTCCAATTTGTATCTTTGATCTTAGTTTAATAGCTATGGAGTAGATAACTATCTCTTCTCACCCATTGTCTTTGACACTAGTAAAAATTCTTGTTAATGATCCAAGACCAAGAATTAGATCTATTCAAAGGCACATTTACTTTTTACCCCTCTATAATCTCCACATCTGTGCAATTTGGTCTGGCTTAAAATAAATTTATATGCAAATTTATGTATGTTTGTATGCAGGGAAAGGGCAGAGAGAGAAGGAGAGAGAGAGAGAGAGAGAGAGAGAGAAAGAGAGAAAGAGAAAGAGAGAGAGAATCCCAAGCAGGTTCTGCTCTGTCAGCACAGAGCCCAACTCGGGGCTCAAACTCATGAACTAACTGTGGGATTATGACCTGAGCCATAATTAAGAGTTGGTCGCTTAACTGTCTGAGCCACCCAGGCACCCTGTGCATACTTTCTTTCATTTGGGCTGTACCTTTTCTTTAGACATGAGTTCAGTTATTTTTTTACAATTGCTTAGATCTCTTAGGAGTCAGAAAGGATCTGGGAATCCGTTACAAAGCAATCTTATTGGTAGTACAGTCATTGTATGTAGTTTGTAGCTCATAAAGCAGTGAGATTAACAGACTAACAAATGCTTGGAGTGTCTTTAGAAAAGGAACACAATGTAACATATTACACAGCTTTCTGTGTTGCAGTTGTTCCTAGTCAGAAGGACTTCTACCTGCTTTTAACACTGGGACTGCTTTAAAAGTCCTTACTTCCTTAGTTTGCTCATTAAGTGACCACAAAGACAGTATTCTGAAGCATAAGAACTAGAAAATGAAAAGATGACCCATTAGCAAAACAAAAAGCAATCTACTGAATGGGAGAAGATATTCGCAAATGATATATCCAGTAGGGACTAATATCCCAAATATTTGCTCAATACCAAAACAAAATAAAACAAAACCCCAGATAATTGACTTAAGTGGACCAGAAGACCTGAATGGACATTTTTCCAAAGAAGATATAGGGGTGCCTGGGTGTCTTAGTTGAGCATGCGATCCTTGATTTTGGCTGAGGTCACGATCTCAGGGTTATGGGATCAAGCCCCACATTGGGCTCCTTGCTGAATGTGGATCCTGCTTAAGATTCTCTCTCTCCTCTCTCTCTCTCTCTCTCTCTCTCTCTCCCTCCCTCCCTCCCTCCCTCCCTCCCTCTCTCCCTCCCTCACCCTCCTTTTCCCCTCTCCCCTGCTTGCCCCTTTCTCTCTAAAATAAAAAACAAAACAAAAAACCTCATAACCCCCCAAAACCACAAAACAACCCCCCAAAAACCCAAACCAAAATAAAGAACAAAACAAAAAGCAAAAACAAAGATATACAAATGGCCCATAGACACGTGAAAAGATGCTCAGCATCACTAATCATCAGGGAAATGCAAATCAAAACCACAGCAAGATATCACCTTACACCTGTCAGAGTGGCTAGAATCAAAAAGACAAATAACTAGTGCACCTGAAGATGTGAAGAAAAAAGAATTCTCATATACTGTTAGTGGGAATGTAAATTTATGCAGAAAATTATAACTTTATAATAGGACATTGAAAAAAAGCAACCTGTTCATATAGGATGATTTGACCCTGCAAATGTCATTTTTGCCTAAGTCAGTCTGTAGATTCTGTGTAGTTCTTTTTTTTTTTAATTTTCTTTTTTCGTCCTGTTTATTATTTGTGTCCCATTGCCAGATCACTCTAGAGTACTGATACAATATAAACTCCAAGAAAGCAATAATTTTAGTTTGTGTTATTCACTTAAATCCCAGGACAGTGGTCAACACATAATTGCTAAGTGAGTGAAAGAATTAATAAGTATAAAAGAATAAATGAATGAATGACAACTCATGAGCTGAGGCTGGAGAGTTAGAGGCCAGATGATTTAGGGCTCATAAGTCAGGTTATGTGATTTCGATCTTGTTGTGAATGCAATAAGAAGTCATCAGAGGTTTTTAAGTGGGGAATGATATGGAGACAATAACCCGACTTTCTCCGTGGCTCCAGTCAGGATGATGGTTGTGAAGCTAGCAGTATAGTTCTAATCAAAATCTCAATAGGAAATTTTGGGAAACTTGACAGACTAATTCTAAAAGGATCATCTGAGAAGAAAATAACTTTTCTTCTAAATATCAAGACCTATTACATTATCTTAAATCGTTATACAAAAAATACAGTATGCAAAATGCAGCATATGAAAATTAGAACAGGGGACCCAGGAACAGAGTCATATGTATGTGGAAACACATATGGAAAATGACAGAGATAGCATTACAGATAACGTACAGCCCATGCAAATCTACTTCAGGTGGATTAATGACAAATGGGAAGCCACAGTAGAAGAAAATACAGGCAGATATCTTTATGACAGCAGGAAGGGAACTAATTCTGAAATAAATTCTGTCAAAAGTGAGTGAAAGAATAAGCCACAAAACTGGAAAAGATTTTTACCATGCCTGTAAGTGACAGAGTATTAGTATGAAGACATAAAAAATTCGTATGAACAATAAGAAAATGATCCCACATTACTCTCAGGACCCTTGGGACACAGTACCAGGGGGATGAGACAATTTGGCAGGACTGTAGGAATTTTTCCTTTGACCCAGTTGTCCCTCTCCTATGAATGTATCCAAAATGGATGTATTTCCCTAAAAAGAAAAGGGACTGTTTGATGAAAGATCCAAATTGCAGTAGCACACTGAAAGCATCCTAATGTTTAGTAACAGGCGACACGTCAAGAGAAGTGCAGGACATCCACTCTGGAATAATATGGAGCCTTCTTACATTATAATTATGAAGAACATATGTGTAATATTAAATAGCACAACTCATAATTGTATTGATGCTTTGTAAAAATTATAGGCAGAAATGTGGAAAAAGGAAAATTGTTATTTGTTGGGTTGGGACGAAATTGTAAAAGGTTTTTTGATTACAATTTGTGAAATACAAAATAAGAGACAACTCACTAGAAAAATTGGTAGAAGTCAAACAGTTCAAAAGTAAAATTAGGTATTTCACAGAAGGGAAAAAATTAGTGGCTAAAAGCATGAGAAAAGATATCAAACCTTATTATTAGGCAAAAAAATACGAATGAAAAACCCACAGTGAGCTATCTCTTTATATCTAACAGCAAAAATTATGGCCTAGAAGATAGTATCAAGTATTTGTGAATATGTGAATCATTGTGGATATTTATATCCTGCTGTTGGGCTGTAAACTGTTTCAACAGTGTGACTGAAAATGATTTGGCATTACAAAGTAAAGTTGAATATGTGTATCCCATAAGGCCTGGCAGTATTTACCGTAAAAAAACTTCCATATTCACACAAACACATTCAAATGTATGTATAAAAATGGTTACAGCACAGGGCACCTGGGTGGCTCAGTAGGTTGAGCATCTTGATTTTGGCTCAGGTCATCATCTCACAGGTTCATGAGTTGAAATTCCACATCAGGCTCTGCACTGACAGGGTGGAGCCTCTCTAACCACCCCACCCCTAAAAAATAAATAAACATTAAAAAAAAAGAATGGTTACAGCAGTATTACTCAATAATGCAAAACCCCAGAACAGCCCAAGTATCCCATCAGTGGTACAAAGAATAAGTAATATATGGTATGGTATATTCATACACGGGCATCCTAGATTTTAATGATATTAATGAATTACAGCCACATGCATCGGAATGTCTAAACTAATGTTGGGGAATGGGGCAGACTGGGAAGCAAATCGCAAAAGAAAATGGACAGTATAATTTCATTTTTATAAAGCTGAAAGTGCAAAATCACATGATTTATGTCGTAGGAGTGTAAAAATCCATGAAAAAGCTATATTAAAAAGTGAGGAAGTGGTAAATCCAGAATTCCAAATAAATGTAACCCTGGGGGAGGAAGAAGATGCAGTGTTGGTGGGGGCATGCAGTGGACTTCAAAAGGATTGGTGATGTTATTTTTCTTAAGTGGGTACTGGTGGTTTGTTTTAATATTTCTGCAACTACTTTATTCTCTTTTCATAATATATGCATGTCATAAACCAACTTGTCTGGAACATCGTATCTTTTGAGCTTTTCAAAAAAGGTTTTGCTTTTTTCCTCCATTTACCAAGTTAGATACCTTCATTTTCTTATGACCTTAATGATAATTTAACAAGAATTTATCAACTTGATCCTCACAAAGAGATGTCACACCTTCCTTGCTTTATAGATTTCCCGTCAGATATTGCTAACAAATCTCTCTCGGAGAGCTCTGCCACAATGCTCTGGAAGTCCAAAGGCAGGAGGAGAAGAGCATCCCATCCCACTGCCGAATCCTCTAGTGAGCAGGGGGCTAGTGAAGCCGACATTGACAGTGATAGTGGCTACTGCAGTCCCAAACACAGTAACAACCAGCCTGCTGCAGGGGCTTTGAGAAACCCAGATTCTAGCACCATGAATGTATGTAACACTTCTTTGATTTCTTTATCAGTCATCTATGTCAATATCTTTGTATCCTCGCTAAAGATTAAGTATCTATTTTCATTAACAATTCCTATAGTAATAGAATGGATCAAAATGTATTCTGTATATTAATATGAATAATATTTATGGATAAATATTTTTTCTAAGATTATGATAAGCATGCTTTACACTAGACTAAGTTATGAAACATTTTGCAAGGCATATGGTGTTGACTCTTAAGCAGAAAATAATTGTCTTTTTTGTTTTTATTTTTAGCATGTGGAATCATCTATATGTACAGGTACTTATTTTTTGCATAGTGTTTTTGCTATACTTTCTTCTTTATCCATGTCAAAGTTTTGCTTTTAAGCATGAAGCTTGCTGATGTTACAAAAATATTAGAAATCTTCCAGAGAGATTCACATAACTTTGAAAGTACAGATGCTGCAAAAAAAAAAAAAAAAAAAAAAAAAAAATTTAGTAATCTTCCAGAGAGATTCACATTACTTGCATTACTTTGAAAGTACAGATGAAAATTGAGAAAATGTCAGCCGGAGGTATTCTGCGAGATGGCAATTGTATTACTAAGAACTGGAATACCACTTAAAGTTTGTAGAGAAATTTCCAGTATTAGTTTATAGTGACTGAATTTCAATACATGAAGTTAAGGGATAATGTACGTTTTGGTATTTTTCACAAATAAATACTTTTTTTAAATCTTATTGGTTACAGGTGGTGTAAATTGGTCCAATGTAACTTGCCAGGCAACTCAGAAAAAACCTTGGATGGAAAAAAATCAGACATTTTCTAGAGGTGGAAGGCAGACTGAACAAAGAAATAATTCACAGGTAATTTCAGTTAGGTTGGAGAAATTTGATTAGTGTGAGATGAATTATTGTAAATGGTATAGTGGTCTTGAAGAGCAGTGTCCTTAATTTTTGGAGTTGTGTGTTGAATTATAGTAAAATATCATGATATCTAACTTTAAAATGGCTTAGGTAGTAAAATTAATACTTAAGTAATGAAACAAAATGGCAAAATGTTGACTCTAAGTGGCATGTATATAGTTATATGTTCCGTTTTGTACTTAACTGTATTTAAGAAATATATTTGTATATTTCATATTTTTAAAGAAGAATGAATGTCTTCTAGGCATGCTTCATCTGCCATGTCTTTTCTTATCCATATAAAAAATTTAAAAGCATTTAATGCCATAAATTTTGATTATTTGAACTTTAGAACTGTGGTCTTGTTTATACGGCTTTACTTGACCATGAACACCACAAGCTACACGCTCTGCTTGTTCTAGTGCCATAGAGATAGCCGCCTCATGCTGTGATGTGGGAGAACAATATCTACCTGGAGTACAGCAGAGCACGTTACATACTGCCACGGATTTTCAGGAACTGTCTTCCTGCGTTGGTTGTATGTGAAATCAGGGAGTTGTTTGTTGGTCAGCATTTTTCTTTTTCAGTTTGTAGATAGACTTCCTGGATTCCTTAAATCTAGTTAAGGCATTATGAGTATCCTATGAATAGATCTGTGGATGAACTGAAATAAGAGTAAGTTACTAACAGATTAAGTAGACCAAATACTTGCCTGCTCATTTGCTGAAATGAAGTGCTTCATATGCACCCTAATGTCAGGAAAACAAGCAGAATAATACCCTTTTCTCTGTGGTTAGGAGTCACTGTTTGTGGCAGGCTTGTGAGGCAGTCTAGCTTTATTTGATTAGAAACAAAAGAGCTAAAACAAGAATTGTTTATGTAGATGAGACAAAATCTATAAAATGGTTAGTTAAGTGCTGACATTTTATGTTCAAATTGTAACTTACTAGACTATTACTTTTGGTATCCATAGCCCACTGGAGGGGAGGTAATAATACCAGTGTGGTGAAGAATAGTAAAAGAACAATAAAAAAATAATGCAAATACATATATGCAGTCTGTTAGGTTTTGTTTATTTTGCATTTCTCTTCATTCCAGAAGAACTGAAGCCAGATGTTGAGCAATGTGTTTTCTACTTCTGATAGGTTATTAGACCTATTCTGAAGTATGTATCTGTGGGGCACCTGTGTGGCTCAGCCATTTAAGTGTCCGACTTTGACTCAGGTCGTGATCTTGCGGTTCGTGAGTTCCAGCCCCACATTGGGCTCTGTGCTGGAGCCTGGAGCCTGCTTTGGATTCTGTGTCTGCCTCTCTCTGCCCCTCCCTTGCTCCCGCTCCGTCTCTTTTTCTCTCAAAAATAGATAACCATTTAAAAAAAATTTTTTTTAAGTTTGTATTTGTTTTGTAATGTTCAGAATAATTTTTTTCTGTTAAAATATATTCCCCTTTTGTGATTTCTGATTGTTTACAGGCTTAAAAAGTCGCTTAGAAGTGAAATAAATAATTCACTTATATTTTCTGCTATTTTTTTTGTAGCATAATGTTGCAAGACCTTTTTATCTGAGATTTATTTGGATGCATGATATAATAATGGTGTCAATTTTCAGAGTAGTTAACCAGTTGTAAAATTTTAATCTATTCTTTTCTCTGATTTGTTCTACGCTTTTACTCATTTGCTAATTTCTTATGTTTTAGGTGCTGTTTCTGGGCTGTTTGTTACATTTATCAGATTTTGGTACCTGTACCATGCTGTTTTAACTTTTGTAATATTTTTACCAGTGTTTTAACATTTGAACAGATTCTTTCTGTATTCTGATGTAACCTTACTTTAATAATTTGATTTAAAAATTGTTTTTAATATTTATTTTTGAGAGAGAGAGCATGTGCACCTGTACAGGAATGGGGGAGGAGCAGGGAGAGAGGGAGACACAGAATCCATAGCAGGCTCCAGGCTCTGAGCTGTCAGCACAGAGCCCGACGTGGGGTTTGAACTCACGAACCGCGAGATCATGACCTGAGCTGAAGTCGGACGTTTAACTGACTGAGTCGCCCAAGGACCTCAGTGTAATCTTAATTTTAAACAATGGATAGAATCTAAAAATTAAAAACAAAAAAAAAGTTTTATTTTGTGAGTTGGTTGAAAAATAGAAGACATGAAAAAGATTATACAATGAAAAAAAAACTCCTTTTCACCCTGCCTTCCCGTGTCCTCTCTTCCCTATAATTTCCCTTCAATTAGGTTTTTTTTTGTATATTTTCATGTCATTCTATGTAAATATAATTATGTATCTCATGT
Organism: Panthera onca; assembly: GCF_046562875.1. Taxonomy (NCBI): domain Eukaryota; kingdom Metazoa; phylum Chordata; class Mammalia; order Carnivora; family Felidae; genus Panthera; species Panthera onca. Next base: position 54,642,199 of record NC_138344.1, read on the forward strand.
TTTTCCCACTCTGTTCTGTGCTGTTTTTATCACTTAACAATGTATCTTGGAGACATTTCCATATTATTACATAGAGGACTTCCACACTTCTAAAAAACTCCTGTTTGAAGTATGGATATATCCTTGTTAGTTTCTGTAGTCTTCCTATTAATGGACACTTGAGTTGTTTGTAAATTATTGCTGGTATAGACATGTTACAGTATCATTTAGAAATGTGTGTGTATAGCAGCAAAATAAATTCCTGGATAAGGGACTGATGGGTGAAAAGGTTAAATCACTTCTGTTATTTGATACCATTTAAGCCTTGACAATAATGTAGAGAGTGCCTTTTTCCATATAGCTTTAGAGATTGTATGTTTTCAGGATTTTGGATTTATGCCAGTTAGTTGAGAATGGTATATTAATATTGAGCATCTTTCCATATGTTTATCAGCTTTTTGTATTTTTTTTGTGAACTTGTTTGGTCATATTTTTTGTTCCCCCCCCCCCCCCCCCTTTTTTCTTTTTTGTATCTTGATCTGTTTTTTTTCCTTTTGGTACATTTTTAAAATCAATTTGATCAGGGGCACCTGGGTGGCTCAGTCGGTTGAGCGACCGACTTTGGCTCAGGTCATGATCTCATGGTTTGTGAGTTCAAGCCCCGCGTCAGGCTCTGTCCTGAGAGCTCAGAGCCTGGAGCCTGCTTCAGATTCTGTGTCTCCCTCTCTCTCTGCCCCTCTCCCACTCATGCTCTGTCTCTCTCTGCCTTGGAAATAAATAAACATTAAAAAAATTTTTTTTAAATCTATTTGATCAAGCTCTTACCAAATTTAAAAAATTTTAGGAGCCTTCAGTTCGTAATGTGAGTTGCAAATATTTTGCTAGGTTTTCATTTTCATTGTTGACTTTGCTCATTATTATTGCCATACACAAGTTTATGTTTTATTTTATCTATCTATCTATCTATCTATTTATTTATTTATTTATTTATTTTTAACATTTATTCATTTTTGAGACAGAGCATAAACGGGGGAAGGTCAGAGAGAGAGGGAGACACAGAATCTGAAACAGGCTCCAGGCTCTGAGCTGCCAGCACAGAGCCCGACACGGGGCTCGAACTTATGGACCGCAAGATCATGACCTGAGCCGAAGTCGGACGCCCAACCGACTGAGCCACCCAGGCGCCCCCACAAGTTTATGTTTTAAATAGCATTAAGAAGTTCATCTTTAGGGCCTTCTGGGTGGCTCAGTCAGTTGAGTATCCAACTCTTGATTTTGGCTTAGGTCATGATCCCAGTGTCATGGGATCGAGCCCCATGTCAGGCTCTGCACAGAGTGTGGAGCCTGCTTAAGATTCTCTTTCTCTCTCCCTCTCTCCCACTTGCATGTTCTCGCTCTCTCTCTAAAATTAAAAAAAAAGTTGTTTTAGTGTTTGCAGCAACATTAATGCATATATACTTAACTGCTTTACAATAGGGCTTATTTCTGATACAATTTTAATGCCTTTGGAGGGCAGGTTTGCGTTTACTTTTTTGTGATAGTGACTGTCCAGAGAAAGAAAAGTTGTGCTCAAGAATTAATCTCTTGCGTTTTAGTCATCCCTGTTTTGGGGCTTGAGTCTTAGTACTTACTTACATGTTAATAACTTTTGAATTAAGTTGTTTCTTTTTTACCTACACATTATAAATTGCATTTGTTTTACTAGTCTTGTATGAGCTGCTTTTCGTGAACCAATTTTTAAAATATTTTCTGAAAATTTCTAAATAGTAAAGTTGAAGTAATTTTACAGAAAACATTCATGTAGCGACCAGCTTATATGCTAGCTAAGATTTTACTGAGATTTGTTTCATTGCTTATGTATGCCTCTGTCCATTTCTCTGTCCACGTTTATGAGCCTGTTTTAAAATGAGGTGAATATTTAAAATTGAGAAACTTTTGGGTGTCTGGAAAATTATCCAGTTTCTTAAGAGATGTTTATAGGATGTAGTTGAGTAGAAGAATTAAATATGCAGTATGAATGTCTTCTGACTTATTCTGTCATGCAGCCTACCTCACAAAAGAGTATAAAAATTTCTTCTTTCTTTCTTTCTTTCTTTCTTTCTTTCTTTTCTTTTCTTTCTTCCTTTCTTTCATTCAGAGAGCATGCATGCATGCAAGAGAGAGAGTGGGAAGGGGCAGAGAGAGAGGGAGAGAGAGAATTCCATGGAGGCTCAGTTCTGTCAGCCTGGAGTCTGACATGGGCTCGATTTTATCAACCGTGAGATCATGACCTGAGCTGAAAGCAAGAGTTGGGCGCTTAACCGACTGAACCACCCAGCTGCCTTTAAAAATTCTGTTTCTTAAAAAAAAAAAAAAATCCATTTCTTATCACCAAGTCTTTTTAGACCAGTTGCATAGCATGGGAATTGCTAGGTGGTTCCAGGTCTTTGTGTGCATACTTTGATTTCATCATCCAAAGCCTGTATATTAGTACCTTCTGGTCCAGATCTGCTTCATTTTCTGTTTATTGTTAGAATTTTTGGTAACTGGTAATGAAGATACTTCTCACATCTTCTAAGTGTCCTGGTTAAGAGATGCATTTCATGTTGGCTGCATTGGCATAAGGGCGGGGGCGGGGGGGGGAGGCTTGAAATGTCTTAAGATTCTTAATCTTGCTTTTATGACAGTTGAACATTTCACAGATTTGTTAATGGGGTGATGATTTATGCATTGAAGGAAAATTTTATTCTCCTAAATCTATTTTCTTGTAAATAAGGGTTTTAATTTTTAACCTTTCCTAGGAATTGTTTCTTTCTTTTTTAATAAAACCACAGACATTAGAAGACTTATCATAGTTTAATAAAAAGGTAATGTGCCCTTTGTCCCCGTGATAACATCTTGCAAAACTGTAGTCCATTCTCACAACCTGGATATTGATATTGATACAGTCAAGATACAGAACAGATCTGGTACTGCAAGTTTCCCTCATGTTTTTCCTTTTTGTAGCCACACTCCTGTTACTTTCCCTACCAGCCTCTCGTTAACCCCTAGAATCCACTGATCTGTTTCCCACTTCCTATAATTTGTCATTTCAAGAATGTTTATAAGTGAACTCATATAGTCCTTTTAGGATTGGATTTTTCACTTGTGTGATTCTCTGGAGGTTCATCCAGAGTATTGAGTATGTCAATCGTTTGTTCCTTTTGGTGGCTGAGTTTTGCTTTGTAGTGTGGATGTACCACGGTGAGTTTAACTGTTCTCCCAATCAAGGACATCTGGGTTTTTCCAGTGTTTAGCTATTATAAATAAAGCTGATCAGCATTCACGTATGGGGGGGGGGGGGGATCTAACTTGCATTATCACATTTTAATATTTTGTCAAAATAAATTGTATACATTTTATAATAAATTATGCACTTTATGAAAATTCATTGAGTTACTTTTGTGTACTTTTCTGTATGTTATATTTCAGGTAAATGTTCACTTAAAATAATAAGACATGTATTTTTTCCTTCTGGGGCTTACTTAGGTTGGATTCAGATGCCGAGGACATAGTACTTCCTCAGAAAGAAGACAGAATTTGCAAAAGAGACAAGATAATAAGCAGTTAAACGCCAGTCAATCTCATAGAGGCGACTCAAATTCTGAGTCTTTATATTTTGAGGTATTTTTTTAGGCTCTATTTATAAACTGTCATAGCAAATGTTCCCATTAAGAAATTAATTTTGTTACATTATGATAAGTACTTTTTATGTATTAACACATGATTCTGATATTAGATTATAAATTACTTAGAAGTACTGATTCATTTTTGTCTTGGATATATATATAGTATAATGTTAACTTCGTTAATGTTTATTTTTATAAATTTTGTTATGAGTATTTTGAGGTAACATGTAGAGGTAAAACTTGTTTTTACGTGGGTTAAACCTACTATGAAACTTTCTCCCTAATTTTTCTTATTATTGTTTAGTCTCTTTGTCAAGTTTTTTAGATTTGGATGGTTTAGTCTAGCTAATTTGTGCTGCTAGGTGGGAGAATCTTGGAGAAGAACAAAGCTATTTTAGTTGCTCTACTACGCAGAAAGTCTGTGCCATATTTTTATTGTTTATTTGTCTATATGGCTGTTATTAGAGGCCTGTTATATGTGTAAAATAAGGTGCTATGAGTGATACATTGAATAAACATAGTAGCCTTAGGGAGGTTGCTGTACAGCAGAGAAACGTAGATGCCTGCATACCTAATGCTTGGGTGTGGTCGGAATTGAAGGGAAGGACAAATCCCTTTGAGTTTGTAGTAGGGTGGAGATAACCATTGGAACGGATTTTAAAGAATGGGTAGAATTTGGTTGTGTCAACATGGTGAACAGCATCCCCCGTAACTCATTTGAATAAGTCATTTTTTTTATCATAGTTTCTATAAAATGGGTCAATAGATGGAAATTAAACTGGAAAATGTGCTTGAGGCCAGAGGCTCGAGATGAATAATATGTTAGATAAACTTATTAATTGACCTAAAGGACTTGGGAGTTATGTTATTCAGTTATGAAGAACAGTACATGTGACAGATTTATTATTTGCACTTAACCATGTAATTGGTTCCATCCTTATATTTAGTTAAAGGTATTAGGTATAATTTTCACTGTAAAGGAGGAGATTGGTGAAGAAATTACTTTGAATAGGGTTTTAAAAAAATTTCTTAGCTTTTTAACCTTATTGACAGGTGTGTGTAGTATTGCAGGACAGGGAATATATTTACGAAATTCATACTAAGCCATCTGTTGAAAATATTTTCCAAATTATCTGACATGTGATAAAATCCTTTTTGAATTTCTTTCCAATTACCTACCCATTTTAAGAGTAGAATTAATTAGAGGCACCTGGATGGCTCAGTCAGTTAAGTGCCCTACTCTTGATTTGGGATCAGGTCGTGATCTCACAGTTTGTGAGATCGAGTCCGACAGTGCGGAGCCTGCTCGGGATTCTCTCTCTCGGCCTCTGCCCTTCCCCTGCTCACACACGCGTGTGCGCTCTTGTTCTCTCTCTCTCTCTCAAGACACATTAATAAACTTTTTGTTTTTTAAGTAGAACTAATAAAAATGGTATGGTTGATATAGAAATCCAAAGGGTGGACGTGTGCAGATATGCCCCCATTGTTGAATAATGAAATTAGCTGTATTGTAACGAGAGATGAGATTTCCTTTTTAAGACTGACTTTAAATAGTTTACTTTTAGAATTTAAAAAATTACTTGCCCATTTTTTATTACTCTTCAGCATTGTAAAATGTTTTTCTTAAGAGTTTACTGCTTTGAACTGCTTTTACTTAACATGTGGTGGAACTGTTTCAGGATGAAGATGGATTTCGAGAGCTAAATGAGAATGGAAATGCTAAAGACGATACTATTCAACAGAAACTTTCTTCGAAAGTAGTAAGTGGCCCTTTTTAAAAAGAAAAGCAAAATACTTGAACATCTTTTGAACTACGGTTATGTTGAAAAGAAGTATTATAGTTTAGTATAAAGACATGGGGGGCAGCATGGTAGACAAGAAACCGTGTATTTAGTACTTCATATTTATTTTCAGCATTGCCAGAACAAAGGCACTTTCCTATAAAATCCATAGTTCTATTACAGACAAGACAACGCCATTAATTAAATGATCATACAGCGTACTTGTTGGAAAACTTCACTTACTTGGGAGTTATTTTGTTTTCAGGCCAGGATCCAGACAAGCATCACCAATTGCAGTAAGCTGTTTTATCTCTATTATTTTCCAGTCTGGAATGATCACGTCATCTTACTCTGTTCTTTATGACATTGAATTCTCAAAGAGTCCAGACCAGTTATACTGGAGGACACCCCATATTCTGGATTGTCTTTCCTTAAGGTAGACTTTTGTGGAATCAGTAACAGTGTTTTTGTCTGGTTATCTTAGTTGGATGATTTACCTGAAAACTCACCAATCAATATAGTGCAGACTCCAATTCCCATTACAACTTCCGTTCCTAAACGTGCAAAAAGTCAGAAGAAGAAAGCTTTAGCAGCAGCCCTTGCCACGGCTCAAGAATATTCAGAAATAAGTATGGAGCAAAAAAAACTACAGGTATTTATTCATTTTTGTGAACAAATATAATTGGTAGATTTGGGGACAGAAAGACAAATATAATCATCATAAATTGCCACACTTTCATACTATCACAAAAAATAAATGTTTTCATATTACCTTGCAGGAAGCTTTATCAAAGGCAGCTGGAAAAAAGAATAAAACACCTGTGCAGCTAGATTTGGGGGACATGTTAGCAGCTCTGGAAAAACAACAACAAGCGATGAAAGCACGGCAGATTACTAATACCAGACCTCTGTCATATACAGGTGATGTCATTATTTGAGGAATTTGCTGTTTGCTTTTGGTAATATATTTTGAGTATTGTTAATTTAAATTATGCATATCTAAAAAATCCAGAGTCTTCTCACCAGCTCTTCTGTTACCCTCGTCGCCCCATCATTGTACTGCATCGTAGTAGCCTCCTGTTACTTACCTTTCCCTCCTGCTATAACTGCACTCTATCTTGAAAGGAGTGATCTTTTAAAAATATGAACAGGATTATATCACTCCACTACTCAGAACCCTCCAGTGGCTCTTGATCTCACTTGGAGTACTGCCGGAGTCCTGACTAAAGCCACATCTTAGCTGATCCTGTGACCTTTTTGCCCCCATCACCATTCTCTCTGGCGCACACTGCTGTAGCCAGTCAGCCCCCTTGCTGTTCACAGACACACCCAACATGCTCCTAGCTCAGTATCTTTGTGCTTACTATTTCCTTTCCCCGGAATTCTCCTTCCTCATATATCAATGTGTGGTTTGTTCTTTCAGGTCCTTCGGGTCTCTGTACAAATGTCAGTGGGTGTAATTGTGAACCAGCTAATGTTTTTCTTCTTCAGAGATAAAAATAAGAATCACAACTAATTTGGCTTTATAACTTTTAAATTGGATAATGGGAAACATAGGAATTTTGATCAAGGTGTGTGTATGTGTGAGAGAGAGAGAGAATATGAATGATTTGGCTTTCTACTGAAATAGTAATGTATATTTTAGCAAACCTTATCAGATTTAAAATTCAGCAGTTCTTATGTGTTCCCTTATTTCTTTTCATAGCCTTAGTTATAGAGGAAGAGAAGTAAGATAAAGGAAGGGGAAAGGCACCAAAAAAAGCAGATGTTAAGACGCAGAGTTGAATATTCTGTTTCTTCTGTTCCTATGTAAAGGGTCTGTCTTTAGACAAGAAGATAATTAACAGAATATAACTTTAGTTCTATGTGCAGAATGTTTATACCTACAACTAGTTACCTGTCCAGTATAAACCTTAGCTTTGAGTAACTGTTAGTAAAAATAGTATTGAATATGTACTGAGCTTTTGAGTTGCGTGTTGTTGAGTTGGAGAGAGAGGCAATTACATCTCATTGAAAGAGTAAAGGACTATAGCAGTGGAACTGACAGTTAGCAGTATTCTGGAGGCAGTACGGCCTCATGGCAACAAGCAGGGGCTTTGGAATTGAGTTGCCTAGGTTTGAAATCTGTTCTTCTGTCTATTTCCTTGGCAAGTTATTTCCTGACATTAAGATGGAGGTAATGATAGTACCTACTTCAGGGTTGTTTTGAAGAGTAAATGAGATGGTACATGTAATGTGGTCAGAAGAGTATCTGGGTTATAATCACTCAATAAATGTTAACTAATTACTGTGGAGAAGAGATTGTTAACCTGTGATGGCTTTATTGTTATAACTTTGATTTATTTAGCAAATGTTAATTTATACAACTGTAAATATTTACATGGAAAGCATGTCAAGGACTGTGGAATTACAGATTAAAAAGTTAATAATCTAGTTGGGGAGAAAGACATACATAAATAACTAATAAAGAGCAGTGCCTTAGGAAGGATACCAGCAAAGTTTTATGAACTTTCAGAAGAGAAGAGTGCTTTATAATAGTCAATGGAGAGGTATGGGGAGGATGTTACAAATCACTTCATATATTATAACATTTGGATTGGGCTTTGAAGGGAGAGTATAATTCTTGTCAGATGGAAATGAGATTAACCTCTAACCTGTCACCAGTGTTTAAATTAGAAAGTATTGATTGCAAAAAAATGGACTTTCTTGGGAAGTCCAAGAAAAGAGTGAGACTATTGTAGGTATGTCAAAAGATTATGAGGAATTGATAGGGTTTTGTTTGTTTGTTTTTTAACTGATGGGATGTGGAAACAGGTCAAAGAGGACTCCAAACTCTCCTCATTGGAGGATTGTGGTGATTATAATGATATCAAACAGGGATCATGGAAGAAGAATTTTTGTTGGGAAGAACCGACTCCAGCCCTATTGTGTTTGAAATGCTAGTTAGGGATATCCTGATGGTGCCTGTTTAAATTGTAGTTATGTGCAGTTTAGGTTAGAAGTCAGTGAGTTTCAAAGAGAGATGGAAGTGTAGCTCTGGAAATACATAAGGTTGTTAGGGGAAAGAAAAGTTAGGAAAATATATTCAAGGATAAAGTCTTGTGGTGTGCTTAGATTTAAAGGACAGCAAGAAGAATTAGATTTAGTGATTGCAAGCTTGTATGTGATCTTGACCATAGCATTTGTGAGCACATGGGTAGGACAGAGACCAGAAAGCAGACTCTTCAGGACCTCTGGGGAAAATGGCCACGTAGAAGGATCCTAAGCTCACCTCGTCACTCAGCTACAATTAGATAGCATCCACATCAGTGTAAATAACTGGTAAAGCAGACTATTGAGAAGTTTAGTAAGGGAGGAAAGGGGAGTGATAGTACTTTAGTGTGAGGGGAAGCCAGTCAGGGGAATGGTTTTGTTGGTTTGTCTGTTTTTTGTTTTTCTTTCTTCTATATACAGAAGATTTAGCTTCTTGTTGGGAGATAGGGAAAAGAGTTGGGGGTCGAGGAAGACCTTGAAAGATGAAAGGGAAATGCGTAGAACAAGATCCTTGGGAAATTAATCCTGAGATGGGATTTCTTTTTTAAAGATTTTTATTTATTATTTATTTTTGAGAAACAGTATGAGCAAGGGAGTGTCAGACAGAGAGGGAAAATCTCAAGCAGGCTCCACGCCGTCAGTGCAGAGCCTGGTGTTCGAGCCTGGCTCAAACTCATGAAACTGTGAGATCATGACCTGAGCTGAAATCAAGAGTCAGAAGCTTGACCAACTGAGCCACCCAGGCGCCCCCTGAGATGGGATTAAGAGGAGAGGTGGTGATACACAGTGAACAGGAATTAGGATGCCTTCTGCCTCCTCTCAGGTGGCATGTACATTTAATTTTTATATATATATATATATATATATATATATATATAATTTTGGCTAACATACAGTGTGTAAAGTGTGCTCTTGGTTTTTGGGTAGATTCCTGTGGTTCATCGCTTACATACAACATCCAGTGCTCATCCCAACAAGTGCCCTCCTCAGTGCCCATCACCCATATTCCCCTCTTCCCCACCCCCATCAACTGTCAGATTGTTCTCTAGATTTAACAGTCTCTTATGGTTTGCTTCTCTCCCTCTTTGTTTGTAACTATTTTTTCTCCTTTCCTTCCCCCATGGTCTTCTGTTAGGTTTCTCAAGATCCACATATGAGTGAAAACATATGATATCTGTCTTTCTCTGACAGACTTATTTCACTCAACATAACACCATCCAGTTCCATCCGTGTTGCTGCAAATGGCATGATTTCATTCTTTCTCATTGCCAAGTAGTATTCCATTGTATACATAAACCACATCTTCTTTATCCATTCAACAGTTGATGGACATTTAGGCTCTTTCTATGATTTGGCTATTGTTGAAAATGCTATTATAAACATTTTTGGAAAACCTCCAAATGCATGGAGGTTAAAGAACATACTACTAAAGAATGAAGGGGTGAACCAGGCAGTTAAAGAAGAAATTAAAAAATATATGGAAACAAATGAAAGTGAAAACACAACAATCCAAACCCTTTGGGATGCAGCAAAGGCAGTCCTGAGAGAAAAATACATTGCAGTCCAGGCCTGTTTCAAGAAACAAGAAAAATCCCAAATACAAAATCTAACAGCGCACTGAAAGAAACTAGAAGCAGAACAACAAAGAAACCCCAAGGCCAGCAGAAGGAGAGAAATAATAATGATCAGAGCAGAAATAAACAATATAGAATCCAAAAACAGAAAAACAAACCAAAAAAAAAAAAAAACCCAGTAGAACAGATCAATGAAACTTAAGAGCTGTTGTTTTGAAAAAATAAACAAAATTAATAAACCCCTAGCCAGACTTCTCAAAAAGAAAAGAGAGCGGACCCCAATAGATAAAATCACGAATGAAAATGGATTTATCACAGTCCCTCAGAAATACAAGCAATTATTGGAGAATTCTATGAAAAATTATATGCCAACTGGACAACCTGGAAGAAGTGGACAAATTCCTAGACACACTGTACCAAAACTCAAATGGGAAGAAATAGAAAGTTTGAACAGACCCATAAGCAGTGAAGAAATTGAATCAGCTATCAAAAATCTGCCAACAAATAAGAGTCCTGGACCAGATGGCTTCCCTAGGAATTCTACCAGACATTTAAAGCAGAATTGATACCTGTCCTTCTCAGGCTGTTCCAAAAAATAGAAATGGAAGGAAAACTTCCAGACTCATTCTATGAAGCCAGCATTACTTTGATTCCCTAACCAGAGACCCCACAAAAAAGGAGAATTATAGGCCAATATCCCTGATGAACATGGATGCAAAAATTCTCAACAAGGTACTAGCAGATTGAATTCAATAGCATATAAAAAGAATTACTATGATCAAGTGGGATTCAATCCTGGACTGCAGGGCTGGTTCAATATTTGCAAATCAGTCAGTGTGATACATCACATTAATAAAAGAAAGGATAAGAGCCATATTACTGTGTCAATATATGCAGAAAAAACATTTTGACAAATACAGCATCCTTTCTTAGTAAAAACCCTCAAGAAAGTCAGGATAGAAGGAACATACCTAAACATCATAAAAGCCCTATATTAAAAGCCCACAGCTAACATCATCCTCAATCGGGAAAAACTGAGAGCTTTCCCCCTGAGATCAGCAACACAACAGGGATGTCCACTCTCACCATTGTTGTTTAATATAGTGTTGGAAGTCCTAGCATCAGCAGTCAGACAACAAAATGAAATAAAAGGCATCAAAATTGGCAAAGAAGAAGTCAAACTTTCACTTTTCGCAGACAACATGATACTCTACATGGAAAACCCGAAAGACTCCACCAAAAGGCTGCTAGAATTGATACATGAATTCAGCAAAGTCGCTGGGTACAAAATCAGTGTACAGAAATCGGTTGCATTTGTATACACCAATAATGAAGCAACAGAGAATTCAAGAAATTGATCCCATTTACAATTGCACCAAGAACCATAAAATACCTAGGGATAAACCTAACCAAAGATGTAAAAGATCTGTATGCTGAAAACTCTAGAAAGCTTATGAAGGGAATTGAAGAAGACACAAAGAAATGGAAAAAATTCCATGCTCATGGATTGGAAGAATAAATATTGTTAAAAAGTCAATACTACCCAAAGCAATCTACATATTCAATGGAATCCCAATCAAAATTGCCCCAGCATTCTTCTCAAAGCTAGAACAAACAATCCTAAAATTTGTATAGAACCACAAAAGACCCCGAATATCCAAAATAATATTGAAAAAGGAAACCAGAGTGGGAAGCATGGCAATCCCAGACTCTACTACAAAGTTGTAATCATCAAGACAGTATGTGTGGTATTGGCACAAAAACAGACATATAGACCAATGGAATAGAATAGAGAACCCAGAATTGGACCCACAAATGTATGGCCAGCTAATCTTTGACAAAGCAGGAAAGAGTATCCAATGGAAAAAAAGACCGTCTCTTTAGCAAATGGTGCTGGGAGAACTGGACAGTGACATGCAGAAGAATGAAACTAGACCACTTTCTTACACTATACACAAAAATAAACTCAAAATGGATGAAAGACCTAAATGTGAGACAAGACGCCATCAAAACCCTAGAGGAGAAAGCAGGCAACAACCTCTGACCTCAGCCACAGCAATTTCTTGCTTGACACATCTCCAAAGGCAAGGGAATTAAAAGCAAAAATGAATTATTGGGACCTCCTCAGGGTAAAAAGCTTTTACACTGCAAAGGAAACAATCAATAGAACTAAAAGGCAACTGATGGAATGGGATAAGATACTTGCAAATGACCTATCAGATAAAGGGTTAGTATCCAAAAATCTATAAAGAACTTACCATACTCAACACCTGAAAAACAAATAATCCAGTGAAGGAATGGGGAGAAGACATGAATAGACACTTTTCCAAAAAAGACATCCAGATGGCCAACAAACACATGAAAAGATGGTCAACATCACTCATCATCAGAGAAATACAGATCCAAACCACAATGAAATACCACCTCACACCGGTCAGAGTGGCTAAAATTAACAACTCAGGAAACAGCAGATGCTGGTGAGGATGTGGAAAAAAGTGAACCCTCTTGCACTGTTGGTGGGAATGCAAACTGGTGCAGCCGCTGTGTAAAACCTTGTGGAGGTTCCTCAAAAAAATTAAAAATAGAACTATCCTACGACCCAGCAATAGCACTACTAGGAATTTATCCAAAGGATACAGGAGTGCTGATTCATTTAATGTTTTTTTATGTTTATTTTTGAGAGAGAGAGGGAGCACAGGCAGGGGAGGAGCAGAGAGAGAGAGAGAGAGGGAGACACAGACTCTGAAGCAGGTTCCAGGCTCTAAGCTGTCAGCACAGAGCCTGACATGGGGCTCGAACTCATGGACTGCGAGATCATGACCTGAGCCAAAGTTGGATGCTAAACTGACTGAACAACCCAGGTGCCTGGCATATCCATTTATATTGGACAGCAGCTTCTCAGGGGAGTAATAGGAGAGCTTTGCTGCTAGAGCACGAGGATTGAGGATAAGGTCCTCGGACTGCTAAAGGACTGAGTCACCACTACTGGGTGAGGGTATCAATCAGGTGTAAAACAACTGCTGAATAGTACTGAGAGTGCAGCCAGAGGGGAAGATCACTCTTCACTGGTGGATGGAAGTGAGGAGTGATAGACTATTTCATATAAAAGGGTGATGGTTTTTTTATAATTTTTTTTAATGTTTATTTTTGAGAGAGAGAGAGAACACCCGCATGGGGGAATGGCAGGGAGAGGGAGACAGAGGATCTGAAGCGGGCTCTGTGCTGACAGCAGAAAGCCTGATGCCAGGCTTGAACTCATGAACCATGAGATCGTGTCCTGAGCTTAAGTCAGCTTAACAGACTGAGCCACCTAGGTGCCCTGTATAAGGGTGATTCTTATGTAAGATTCCGTAGGAATAAGGAGAGGTGCAAAGTTTTGAAATTGCAGAGGTAGAGTGGTTCTGCCTGGAGACCAGTTGCAAAGAATTGCCATGCTTGAGGCTTGCTGCTGTGGAGTAGAACTAATAATTTATTTGTCCCTGCTTTGGATTGCTAAATTAGTTACCTGCATTGGCTTTGTCATCTTTATCTTATGGAGGTTAAACAGATGCATAAAAGCTGTACCTGAGAGATACTGCATGGCCCCGTATTACTCCTACTATTATGATGTCTATTCTCCCACAAGAAGAGGATGTTCTTGTAGATTTATCATTAGAAATGTTCATTGTATGTGGCACTGGCTGTAATAGTAAAGCTAATGTTCTTGTTTGTTTTTAGTGGTCACTGCAGCTTCTTTTCACACTAAAGACTCTACTAACAGAAAACCCTTAACCAAAAGTCAGCCATGTTTGACATCCTTTAATTCTTTGGACATTACTTCCTCTAAAGCAAAGAAAGGAAAAGAGAAGGAAATTGCTAAACTAAAACGACCCACAGCACTTAAAAAGGTAAACCGAAACCTGGAGATGTTTATTTTACAAGTTAAATTTAAGGATTTAAAATGTTTTGCAAAAGTAGTTGTGGCATTTTAGCCAACGATTGTTATGAGATATTTATAGGTGTATATCTTTATGATGAATAGTTAATTGAAAGTTGGGGATATCATCAGCATCATGATTATCTTTCTATATTGAACAAAACCCTGGAGGATGAATTCTTTCTGTAAGGTTAAAAAAAAGCAAAAGAAGTTAAACATGTAGCATCCAAAACATTGGACTGTAGGAATCAGAAGCCCTAGATTCTGGTACTAAATTATATAGTTTTAGGCAAACCTTTCTTACCCTTATCTTCTTCATCGATAAGTTGGGATAATATCTGCTGTATTTAACTCAGTATTTTATTTTTGTGGGTATAATCTCTGCACCCAGCATGGAGCTTGAACTCAACAACCCCAAGATCCAGAGTCACATGCTATACCAACTAAGCCTGCCAGGTGCCCCTAACTCAGTATTGTTAGGAGCAGAATGAGATAATCCAGGTCCAAATAATTGAAAACTGCAAAATGTAAATTTAATGTTAAACTGTATGACCTGGTTTCCACACTTGTTATTTTATCCATTTTTGTGGAAACTCTAGTTTGTCAATCAGGAGTTAAAGCGTGAAGCAGATGTGGTTTGATAGCTGTAGCATTATACAGCATAATTGCCTTCCTTTATTTTGGATATGGTACCTTTTTCAACTACAGGGCCTAAAATTACATTTTTTTTTTTTTTTTTTTTTTTTTGCCAGTTTGTTTGTAGCCAACTAAACATGTAGCCAACCAAACTCCTCATGTCCATTTTTAAGTGAACTGTATCTGTGTAATAGTGAACATTTTAATCATTCTATACATTCTTAAAGAGTGATCAGTAATTAAAGATTGGTAATGACTTTTAGGTTATTTTGAAAGAAAGAGAGGAAAAGAAGGGCCGTTTAACTGTGGACCACAACCTTTTGGGATCTGAGGAACCAATAGAAATGCACTTAGATTTTATTGATGATTTGCCACAGGAGATTGTTTCCCAGGAAGGTAAGATTGTCCCTTTCTCCCTTCTCGTGGAATGGTTCAGAGTATTTTAATTAATAGGCCATCACTAGTTATTATCCTAATTGGAGGATATGCTCCATATTTTATGTAAATTTCTTTATTTTTGAGAGTGGTTTGTTTTGAAGATGCCTCTATAGGGAGAAATTTAACAGGGGGAAGGGGCAGGTGTTATATAGCAGAACTGTGGCATTTTTGAGGCTTGAGTCCTGAATTTGTTGTATACACTAATAATTATGATCTCACCAATGTATCTTACGTAACTCATAGTTCTTTCATTTTGTCTTCTTTCGTATCTAGAACACTATTGGCTATTTTCTTCACAGGACTATTTTTCATTGAATTGTTTTTGTTGATTTTCTTTCTTGCTTTTATGAATTAATACATATACCACAATGAGTAAAGAATTACAGAGCCTTTTGTAGTACAGAATTCAGTTGATCAATAAGATATAGTCCCATACAGTAGCCAGCACATATCATTTTGAATGGGACCTCAGCAAAACTGCACATTCTTTCTGATATTTTTACTGCTGTGGAAGAAAGATTTAAAGAGATCCCTGGCTAGGTCCCCTTTTCTGCTGGTATATGTGTATTCCTTTCTGCAACACATTCAAGTCTGATTTGCACATATTAACTGGTAGTGTTCCATTGTGTAGAAAAATGAGTGCTTCTAAAGATTGTTCAGCTAGGACATATTTGGCTAGCATTCCCCTTTTCTCTTAATTAAATATCCTTGCCTTTGTATTTAGGTTTATCCATTCATTCAAAAATGGATGAATTCAACATTCATTCAAGTGTTTATTGAACACTTACCATGTGTACTTCAGTAACTGGGTTGGGGGTAGAAGGTCAGGAAATGTAATAAAGAATGGATTGTCCTACTCCAAAAGCTTATCATTGGTAGGGAGGTAAGATACATGTGTGACTTTGCTAATTAGTGGACTGGAGTACAGAAAATAACTCATTTCTTGAATTTAGCTGTTTAAGAAAGAAGCAGTAAATGAAGGGGGCAGTGAAATCAAGAGGTGGTATATATAAAGAATGAGGCTGCCTAAGAACAGAAGCAAAGACCAAATAAGAGAGAAACTGGGGTGGTGTCTGAAGAAATGAGGAGTGGTGTGGAGAGGATGTGTGAGGTAGAATTCATCACTGCCAGCAGCAATGGGAGTTTGTAGACAGTTAAAAAATGTATTTCTAAGAAATAGGTGAAAAAATTGAGACGAAGGAGATGGGTAATATGATCTGGAAAGAGGTTCAAAAGTTATTACCTTTGTTCTTCAATTTAAATCCTCTAAGAATACATGTTTTAGATCATTTGGCTTTCTCTCCTCTCTTCTGTAGAGACTTACAGGCTCGGCTGCACTTGATTTTTAAGAGTATGTTTTAAGAGATAATAGGAAGACTTCATTTTTGTAGTATATGAGAAATGTTTGTGATATAAACAATGCCCAACTCATTAGCTTCTGGGGAATTTGGAAGTTATACAAAAGACAGCTGCCATTCTAAGCATTGATCAGTAGATAGCTTTTCAGCATTTAATGTTTCTAAATTCTTTCCCTTCACCCCACATCTCCACAGATACTGGACTGAGCATGCCCAGTGATACTTCGCTCTCTCCAGCAAGTCAGAATTCTCCATACTGTATGACACCTGTGTCACAAGGCTCTCCGGCTAGTTCTGGGATAGGCAGTCCGATGGCATCTTCTACAATAACCAAAATCCACAGCAAAAGATTTAGAGAGTAAGTTTTAGCCTCATTATTGAGGTTGAATAGTTTAAGTATCTTGATTGTAGTTCTGAATACAGTATTGTCATTACTTGATGGGTGGAGCATGCAGCACTTCAAAGATATTTAAGTTCTTCCTTCAAATTATGTTTAGCAGCTAGTTTTATTGTATTTAAAACATTTGATTTCTATCAGCTATCAGTGTTCATATGAAAGTGATTTCATAGTAAATATTCTTTTTATATCAAATAGTGTTTATAAATAAACCTGGAAATTTGACTTCTTATATCTTACATATACAGTGCCTTAATAGGAAGTTTTTCCTCCTCAAATGCTTTTGCTTTTTTGTTTATATTATTGGCCTTTCAGAAAAAAACCCCGTGTAACGAATAAATAAGTTTCTAAGACCCCGTTCCATGAAGTAAACATATTACATGAAGCTGTTTGTTTTTAAGCAAATATTTCTGTTTTAAAATGCCCATCAGTGAGTAATCTTGAACTAGAAGTTACTCCTATGAAGGATTTTAGGATTTTCACATTTGTATAGATGGATTTATTTTACATTTAAAAATGACATATGAAAGAATCCCAGGGTGAATGAAAAATCAGTATGAATCCAAACCATATTGGTTTGTTCTATTCCTTTGTTTTTTTTAATTGAAGTGTAGTTGATACACAATATGATAATTAGTTTTAGATGTACTATATAGTGATTTGACATCATATACATTATGAAATGATCACCATGAGAAGTCTTAGTTACCATCTGTCACCCAAGTTATTACAGTAATATTGACTATATTCTGTATGATGTGTTTTATATCCTCGTGATGTACTTACTTTATAACTGGAAGTTCGTGTTTCACCTATTTCATCTGTATCTCCACTCCCTTCCCATCTGGCAACCACAATTTTATTCTCTATTTGTGAATCTATTTCTGTTTTGGTCACTTGTTTTGTGTTTTAGATTCTATATATAAGTAAAATCATATGATATTTGTTTTTCTCTGATTTATTTCACTTAGCATAATATTCCCTGGGTCCATCCACGTTGTTGCAGATGGCAAGATTTCATTATTTTTTTATGGCTAAATAATATTCCACACACAGTGTACAATATTCCACACATAGCCACACCCCCATTTTCTTTATTCATTCATTTATCAGTGGACACTTAGGTTCCTTCCATGTCTTGGTTTATTGTGAGTAATACTGCAGTGAACATAGGGGTGAATATATCTTTTTGAATTCATGTTTTTGTTTTCTTCAGGTAAATACCAGGAAATGGAATTGCTACATTGTATGGTAGTTCTGTTCCCCCCAGTAGTACATGAGAGTTCCCTTTCCTTCACATCCTCACCAATGCTTCTTGTCTTTATTTATTTAAATTGTTTTTAATTTACATCCAAGTTAGTTAGCATATAGTGAACAATGATTTCAGAAGTAGATTCCTTAGTGTCCCTTACCCGTTAGCCCATTCCCCACTCCCACATCCCCTCCAGTAACCCTCTGTTTGTTCTCCATATTTAAGAGTCTCTTATGTTGTGTCCCCCCCGCCCCCGTTTTTATATTATTTTTGCTTCCTTTCCCTTATGTTCATCTGTTTTTTCATCTTAAATTCCTCATATGAGTAAAGTCATATGATATTTGTCTTTCTCTGACTAATTTCGCTTAGCCTAATACCCTCCAGTTCCATCCACATAGTTGCAAATGGCAAGATTTCATTCTTTTTGATTGCTGAGTAATGCTCCATTGTATATATATATACCACATCTTCTTTATCCTTTCATCTGTCGATGGACATTTGGGCTCTTTCCATACTTTGGCTATTGTCGATATAGCACTGCTATAAACATTGGGGTGCATGTGCCCCTTCAAAACAGCACACCTGTATCCCTTGGGTAAATACCTAGTACTGCAATTGCTGGGTCATAGGGTAGTTCTATTTTTAGTTTTTTGAGGAACCTCCAAACTGTTTTCCAGAGTGACTGCACCAGTTTGCATTCCCACCAGCAGTGCAAAAGAGATCCCCTTTCTCTGCATCCTTGCCAACATCTGTCATTGCCTGAGGTGTTAATGTTAGCCATTCTGACAGGTGTGAGGTGGTATCTCATCGTGGTGTTGATTTGTATTTCCCTTATGATGAGTGATGTGGAGCATTTTTTCATGTGTCTGTTAGCCATCTGGATGTCTTCTTTGGAGAAGTGTCTATTCATGTCTTTTGCTCATTTCTTCACTGGATTATTTGTTTTTTGGGTGGCAAGTTTGATAAGTTCTTTACAGATTTTGTATACTAGCCCTTTATCTGATATGTGGTTTGCAAATATCTTCTCCCATTCCGTCAGTTGCCTTTTAGTTTTGCTGATTGTTTCCTTCACTGTGCAGAAGCTTTTAATTTTGATGAGGTCCCAGTAGTTCATTTTTGCTTTTGTTTCCCTTGCCTCCAGAGACGTATTGAGTAAGAAGTTGTTATGGCTGAGGTCAAAGAGGTTTTTGCCTGCTTTCTCCTTGAGGATTTTGATGGCTTCCTGTCTTACATTGAGGTCTTCATCCATTTTGAGTTTATTTTTGTGTATGGTGTAAGAAAGTGGTCCAGGTTCATTCTTCTGCATGTCGCTGTCCAGTTTTCCCAGCACCACTTGCTGAAGAGACTGTCTTTATTCCACTGGATAGTCTTTCCTACTTTGTCAAAGATGAGTTGGCCCTATGTTTGTGGGTCCATTTCTGGGTTCTCTATTCTGTTCCATTGATCTGAGTGTCTGTTCTTGTGCCAGTACCATAATGTCTTGATTACAGTTTTGTAATACAGCTTGAAGTCTGGGATTGTGATGCCTCCAGCTTTGGTTTTCTTTTTCAAGATTGCTTTGGCTATTTGGGGTCTTGTCTGGTTCCATACAGATTTTAGGATTGTTTGTTCTAGCTCTGTGAAGAATGCTGGTATTATTTTGATAGGGTTTGCCACTTCTTCTCTTTTTGATTCTAACTATTCTGATAGGCATGAGGTGATACCTCATTGTGGTTTTGATTTGTATTTACCTGAAGATTAGCGATGTTGAGCATTTTTTCATATGTCTGTTGGCCATCTGTATGTCTTTTCTGGAATGTCTGTTCAGGTCTTCTGCCCATTTTCTTATCAGATTATTTGGGTTTTTTTGATGTTGAGTTGTAGGAGTCCTTATATGTAATCTGGGTATTAATTTTTTTTTTTATATTAATCTCTTATATATCATTTGCAAATATCTTCTCCCATTCAATAGGTTGCTGTTTTGTTTTGTTGATGGTTTCCTATGTTGTGTAAAAGATTTTTAGTTTGATACAGTCTCATCAGAAAACAAACAAAAAAAATGCTTATTTTTGCTTTTGTTGCCCTTGCCTGAGGAGACAGATCCAAAAAACCCAAAAAACTGCTAAGACTGATATTCAAGAATTTACTGATGATGTTTTCCTGTAGGAGTTCCATGGTTTCAGGCCTTACATTTAGGTCTTTAATCCATTGTGAGATTATTTTTGTATATCGTGTATGAAAGCAGTTCTGGTTTCATTGTTTTGCATGTAGCTGTCCATTTTTCTGCACACCATTTGTTGAAGAGACAGTCTTTTCCCCATTTGTTATATTCTTGGACTTTTTGGTCATAGAATGACCATTTAAGTGTAGGTTTATTTCTAGACTCTTTGTTCTGTTGACCTGTTTTTATGCCAGTTCCATACTGTTTTGATTACTATAGCTTTGCAGTATAGTTTGAAGTCTGGGAGCATACCTCCAGCTTTGTTCTTTCTCAAGATTTGCTTTGGCTTTTTGGGTCTTTTGTGATTCCATACAAATTTTAGGGTTATTTGTTCTAATTCTGTGAAAAATGCCATTGGTATTTTGATAGGGATTGCATTATATCTATAAATTTCTTTGGATAGTGTGGACATTTGACTGCATTGGTTCTTCCAGTCCATGAGCACAGTTTGTCTTCAATTTATGTCATCTTCAGTTTCTTTCATCAATGTCTTACAGTTTTCAGAGTACAGAGTACAGGTTTTATACCTCTATGGTTAAATTTATTCCGAGGTAATCCTAGGTATTTTTTTCTTTTTGATGCAGTTGTAAATGGGATTGTTTTCTTAATTTTTCTCTCTGCTAGTTTGTTTTTACTGTGTAGAGATGGAACAGATTTTTGTATATTACTTTTGTATCCTCCAGCTTTACTGAATTAATTTATTCTAATTGTTTTATGGTATGGTCTTTAGTGTTTTCTAACAAATAGAAATTTCTAACAAATTTCTAACTATTTGCACATCTGCAAATAGAGACAATTTCATGTCTTCCTTGCCAATTGGGATGCCTTTTATTTACTTTTCTTCTCTGATTGCTGTGACTAAGATTCCCAGTACTGTGTTGAATAAAAGTGGCAAGCCTGGGCATCTTTGTCTTGTTTTCCTGATCTTAGAGGAAACGCTTTCATTTTTTTCACTGTGGAGTGTGATATTAACTGGGGGTTTGTCATCTCTGGTCTTTATTGTGTTTTGGTATGTTCTCTCTGTACCCGCTTTGTTGAGAATTTTTATCATAAATGGATATTGAATTTTTGTCAAATGTTTTTTTCTGCATCTGTTGAGAAGATTGTATGATTTTTATCCTTCATTTTGTTAATGTGTATGACAGTTGATTTGTGGATATTGAATTATCTCTGCATCTCTGGAATAAATGCCATTTGATCATGGTGTGTGATTCTTTTAATATATTATTGAATTTGGTTTGCTATATTTTGTTGAGGATTTTTGCATCTATATTCATCAGGTGTATTAACCTGTCATTTTCTTTTTTTGTAATGTCTTTGGTTTTGGTATCAGCATCGCATAGAATTAATTTGCAAGTGTTCCTACACTGTTGTTTTTGGAATAGTTTCAGAAGGATAGGTATTAACTCTTCTTTAAGTGTGTGGTAGAATTTACCTGTGAAGCTGTCTGGTCCTGGACGTTTTGCTGGGATTTTTTTTTTTTTTTTTTTTTTTTGATTATTGATGGTATTTCATTACTGGTAAACAGTGTTCAGATTTTCTTTTTCTTGATGATTCAGTTTTGGAAGATTTTATGTTTCTAGGAATTTATCCATTTCTTCTTGGTTGTCCAATTTATTGATGTATAATTTTTCATAATGATCTTTTGTAATTCTTTGTATTTCTGTGGTGTCAGTTGTAACTTCTCTTTTATTTCTGATTTTATTGGGCCCCCTCTTTTTTTCTTGAGGAGTCCTTCTAGGTAAAGGTTTATCATTGTCCTTGTTTTAAATCTTTTTCTTTTTTTTTAATTGAAGTATAATTGACACACATTATTACATTAGTTTCAAGTGTACAACATAACGATTTGACAAGTTTACATTGTTACACCCATCACAGGTATAGCTACCATGTGTCATCATATAATGCTGTTACAATACTGTTGACTATATTCCCTATGTTGTACCTTTTATCCCTATGACTTACCATTCCATTATACCTTAAAGCAGGTATCTCCCCTTCTCTTCACCCATTTTGCCCATCTTCCCACCTGCCACCCCTTGGCATCTGTCAGTTCATTCTCTGTATTTATGGTTCTGTTTCTGTTTTTTATTTGTTCACTGGTTTTTAGATTCTACATATAAATGAAATTATATGGTAGTTTTTCTCTGTCTGATTTATTTCACTTAACATAGTCCCATGTAGGTCTATATAAATATTGTTTATCTTTTCAGAGTACTGGCTCTTGGTTTCATTGATCTTTTCTATTGTTTCTTTTTCAGCCTCTATTTCATTTAGTTCCTCTTTGATCTTTATTATTTACTTTCTTCTGCTAACTTTGGGCTTTGTTCTTATTTTTTTAGTTTCTTTATATGTAAGGTTAGATTGTTTATTGGAGATTTTTCTTGTTTCTTAGAATAGGCCTATATAACATTATAAACTTCCTTCTTAGAATTATTTTTGCTCTGTCCCCATAGATTTTGGAAGTTGTATTTCCATTTCCATTTGACTCAAGATATTTTTTTATTTCCTCTTTGATTTCTTTGACCTCTTGGTTATTTGTTTGCATGTTATTTGGTCTCCTCATATTTTCCTCATATTTGTGTTTTTTTCTAGGTTTTTTTTTTCCTTGTAATTGATTTCTAATTCTATCCCATTGTAGTTGAAAAGATGCTTGATATGATTTCAGTCTTGTTAAATGTATTGAGACTCATTTTGTGGCCAAACAGGTGATCCATCCTGAAGAGGGTTCCATATGCACTTAAGAATGTATATTTTGCTGTTTTGGATGGAATGTTCTTTATGTATCTCTTAAGTCTGTCTGGTCTAATCTGTTGTTTAAGGCCATGGTTTCCTTATTGATTTTCTCTTTGGATGATCTCTCTATTGATGTAAGTGGAGTGTTAAAGTTCCCTACTATTCTTGTGTTACTATTGATTTTTACCTTTGTGTCTGAAAATATCTGCTTTATGTATGTGGGTGCTTCTATGTTGGGTACACAGATATTTACAATATTATATCCCCTTGTTAGATTGATCCATCTATTATTTAATGTCCTTCTTTGTTTCTTGTATAGTCTTTGTTTTAAAGTCTGTTTTGTCTGATGTAACTACTGCTAACCCAGCTTTCTTTTCATTTCTGTGTGCATACAATATCTTTTTCCATCTCTTCACTTCCAGTCCATATGTGTCTTTGGTCTGAATTGAGTCTGTTACAAGCAGCATATGGATGGGTCTTGCTTTTTTATCCATTCAGCCACCTGAGTCTTTGATTGTAATATTTCTTCCATTTACACTTAAAGTAATTATCAATAGGTATGTACTTACTGGTGATTTTTTTTGTTTGTTTGTTTCTGGTTGTCTTTATAATTCTTGTAGTTTTTTTGTTTGTTTTGATCTCTTCCCTTGTGATTTGACAACTTTTTTCGTGTTATGTTTAGATTCCTTTATTTCCTGTATATCTATTACAGGCTTTTGGTTTGTTTAACATGAAGTTCATATATAATATCTTATGTATGTAAATTTATTTAAGTTGATGATTGCTTAAGTTCAGACCTATTCTGGGCCACCTGGATGGCTCAGTCAGCTGTGCGTCTGACTTTTTTTTTTTTTTTTAAATGTTTATTAATTTTGAGAGAGAATGCAAGCAGGTGTGGGGCAGAGAGGGAGATAATCCCAAGCAGGCTCCGTGCTTTCAGTGCAGAGCCCAATGTGGGGTTTGATCTCATGATTCCTGAGATCACAACCTGAACCGAAATCAAGAGTTGGACTTGATTTCAGTTCAGGTAATGATTCCAGGGTCAGTCCCATGCTCAGCATGCAGCCTCCTGGAGATTCTGTTTCTCATCTCTCTCTCTCTCTCTCTCTCTCTCTCTCTCTCTCTCTCTCTGCCTCCCTCACCCCCACTTGTGCATGTTCTCTCTCTCTAAAATTAAAAAAAAAAAAAAAACAGTACATTCTAAAAGTACTACATTTTTCCCCACCCTGCAGTATTTTGTTTTTGACATACTTTATTTACATGTTTAGTTTTGTATCCCTTAACTAAATATTGTAGATATCATTGATTTTACTACTTTTGGTTTTTAACCTTCACACTAACTTTATAAGTAATTGATTCACTACCTTTACAATAGATTTGCTTTTAATAGTGAGATTTTTTTTCTTTTAAAATTTTCTTATTTCTAGTTGTGGCTTTTTCTCTTCCACTTAAAGAAGTCCCTTTAACATTTCTTACAAGGGCAGTATAGTGTTGATGAGCTCCCTTAACTTTTGTCTTTAAATCTTCATTCCTTCTTCAATTCTGAATGGTAATCTTGCCAAGTAAATTTCTCGGGTTGTAGGTTTTTCCTTTTGCCACTTTGAATATATGGTGCCATTCCCTTCTGCCTGCAAAGTTTCTGTTGAAAAATCAACTGATAATCTTATGTATGTTCTCTTGTACGTAACTAGTTGGTTTTTTTCTTGTGACTTCTAAGATTATCTCCTGATCTTTAATTTTTGACATCTTAGTTATTATGTGTCTTTAGCGTGGATCTCTTTGGATTCATATTATTTTTGGTTCTCTGTGCTTCCTGGACCTGGATATCTGTTTTCTTTCCCAGGTTAGGCAAGTTTTCTGCCCTAATTTCCCTCAAATAAGCTTTCTACTCCTTTCTCTCCCTTTTCTTGTTATGGGACCCCTATAATGTAAATGTTAGTGTGCCTGATGTTGTCTCAGAAGTCTCTTAAACTATCATTTAAAAAAAAAAAAAGTTTATTTTGGTGGGGGGGGGAGCAGAGAGAGAGAGAATCACCAGCAGACTCTGTACTGTCAGCACAGAGCTCACTATGGGTGCTCGAACTCATAAACCATGAGATCATGACCTGAGCTGAAATCAAGGGTTGGACATTTAACCAACTGAGCCACTCAGATGCCCCTTTCCTCATTTTTAAAAATTGTTTTGTCTTCTTGCTCTTCAGCATGGGTGAATCTCACTACCCTGTCTTTCAGATCACTGATCATTCTTCTGCGTCATCTAATGTGCTTTTGATTTCCTCTAGTGTATTTCTCATTTTATCTTCTGCTCTGATTAGTCCTTTTTTATATTTTGTATCTGTTGTTGAAATCCTCACTATGTTCATCCATTCTTCTTGAGTTCGGTGGACATCTTTATGACCATTACTTTGAATTGTTTCATTCTTTTCTGAGGTTTTATCTTGTTCTTTCATTGGAAACATATTTCTCTGTCTTCTCATTTTGCCTGGCTGTTTTTTTTGATGTATTAGGTATATTAGCTATGTCTCAGGGTTTTGATGGAGTGGCCTAATGTAGAAGGCATCCTGCGGGGCCTTGAAGCACAGCGTCCCCTGGTCCCCAGAACCAGGTACTTCAAGGGCGTCCCTTATGTGGACTGCATGTGCCCTCTTGTTGTGGTTGGGCTGTGACTGCTGGGTTCGCACTGGTATGTGGGTTTGGCCTCAGATGCACCTGGGTGAAAGGCCCTGCTGTAATGGTTGCAGGCATTTTGGTGGTCGGGACTGTAGCTGGTTTGGGAGGCACCATTCTGAAGATGCCTACTGTGTGGCAGGGCAGTAGCTGCTTTGTGGGGGTGCCCATCTCAGTCAAGGCCACTTGGCTGAGTGTTGTGGTGTGAGAGTTATTTTAGAGGGAGCCTTGAACCTGGCCTAGGCTGGCCACTGAGTCTGGTGGAATGGGATCTGATTGAGGCTACCTGCTAGCTGTAGTGGGGTGGGAGCCACTTTGAGGGGGATGCCTATTGGGGCCAGTATGTTGGGTGAGGTGGGTCCACAGGGAAATGCTGAGGCAGGGCAAGCGGTGTTAGCAAAGTATCAGAAAAGTGACAGAAATAGCTCCTCCTGCCGGTGCTTCTGTTCCAGGAAAAAGTTCCCACAGATCCCTGCTCCTCCTGCACATGCCCTAAAGCTAGCAAATCTTCATGTGTGGCCCAGGCACTTATCAAACTGCTGCCTCTGTGCTAGGTCGCATAGCCTGTGAGTTTGTGCCTGTGCCCTTTAAGAGAGGAATCTCCATTTCCTTTAGCCTTCTAGCTCTCCTGGAGTTAAGCCCCACTCATTTTCAAAGCCAGATGTTATGGGGCCTCATCTTCCTGGTGCAGGAAGAGTGGGCATGCTTGATATATGATTTGAACCCTTTGCTCCTTAGGGAGGATAGCCTCTGTGTTGGTGATATCCCTCCTGCTTGGGGTCACTGAGCAGGGGATGTGGGTCCTGACTCGACCCCTTTTCTGCCTTTCCTACCTGCCTGGTGTGGCTTTTTCTCTTTAGTTGTAGAAGAGCTATTCTGCTGTTCTTCAGTCATTCTCAGAGAGAGTTGTATATGATGTTGTAATTTAGTGTGTCTGTGGCAGGAGATGGTTTGGGATCTTCCTGTTCTGCTATCTTGATCCTCCTATTCTGTTGCCATTCTTTATACTGTTGATTTTGAGTTAATACTTTTTGCCTGAATTTGGAAAGTTGATTAAATGTCAAATAATAGATGTGGAGCAAAGGAAACACTTGAGGATAAAATGTTACATGTGTATGAAATAGCTTGAAAGTTAAACAGAATGAAGAAAACCACATTTTTGATGCATTTTAAGTGCATTCTTTAATTTTGCAAATTTTGATAGTTATTCTTTCCTCAGTCTGTCCACCTGTTATCTTCTCTTCCAAAGTAGTGTCACATTTATTTACTTATTTAAACATTTCTCACATAAAGAAAAAAAATGGAGAATTTTTTTCCCCCACTGATTTTAGGGCAGGCCTAGATTTTTCTACTATGTAGTATAATTCAGAAGTGGAAATTTACTTACATGGTTAGTCTTAGGTTATAAATTATACCAGTTCTCCTTGTTGTTAAGTACTGGCTTATAGTAGAGGTTAAGGATGAGAACTTGAAAAAAATAGGAGTAAGTAAGCTTGGATGACTTCCTTATCCCTGAAATTAAGTACTATAGTGGCCTCACTCACTGCCTGTCTGTTTCTCACATTATAGCCATACATGATCTCACAAAGAGCCCTGTTCAGTTGCTTTGCTTACTGTAAAGGCATGTGACTTTACCTCAAGACCTCTTTGGTTTTGGTTTCAATTTAATTACTGAGTTCATCTGCTACATCCATAGATTTTCAGAGTTAGAGGAATCATTGAGGCCAGCTTACCTAATTGCTTATTTTTATGGTCAAGGAAGCCAATTCCCAGAGATTGTGACTTATCTGAATGTGGAGGATGACTTCGTTGGTATGAGGCCATTCAGTTAGCTTCTAGGAAATTATTCTTTCCTACTAAATGCATCATTAGTATTCCCTGGAGTGAAATAACTTTACATCTTCTTACCAGCAACATTATGTCTCTTTTTATCAAATAACAGGTTAACATTGGATTTATATCCTTAATAATTGGCAGTTTGGGTAGTACTTATTTGAGGATAATCCACTCTTTCCTTAAAAGCTGATGTAATCCAGAAAAACTCTTCTTTTTTCTAATTTGCTATAGGAATTAATTAAGATATTTTTTTTTAAATATGAAATTTATTGTCTAATTGGTTTCCATACAACACCCAGTGCTCATCCCAAAAGGTGTCCTCCTCAATACCCATCACCCACCCTCCCCTCCCTCCCACCCCCCATCAACCCTCAGTTTGTTTTCAGTTTTTAAGAGTCTCTTATGGTTTGGCTCTCTCCCTCTCTTTTTTTTTTTTCTTTCTTCCCCTCCCCCACAGACTTCTGTTAAGTTTCTTAGGATCCACATAAGAGTGAAAACATATGGTATCTGTCTTTCTCTGTATGACTTATTTCACTCAGCATAACACTCTCCAGTTCTATCCACTTTGCTACAAAAGGCCATATTTCATTCTTTCTCATTGCAACGTAGTATTCCATTATGTATATAAACCACAATTTCTTTATCCATTTGTCAGTTGATGGACATTTAGGCTCTTTCCATAATTTGGCTATTGTTGAGAGTGCTGCTATAAACACTGGGGTACAAGTGCCCCTATGCATCAGTACTCCTGTATCCCTTGGGTAAATTCCTAGCAGTACTACTGCTGGGTCATAGGGTAGATCTATTTTTAATTTTTTGAGGAACCTCCACACTGTTTTCCAGAGCGGCTGCACCAGTTTGCATTCCCACCAACAGTGCAAGAGGGTTCCCGTTTCTCCACATTCTGTCCAGCATCTATAGTCTCCTGATTTGTTCATTTTAGCCACTCTGACTGGCGTGAGATGATATCTGAGTGTGGTTTTGATTTGTATTTTCCTGATGAGGAGCGATATTGAGCATCTTTTCATGTGCCTGTTGGCCATCTGGATGTCTTCTTTAGAGAAGTGTCTCTTCATGTTTTCTGCCCATTTAATTAAGAGATTTTAAGGAGTTGATTTTTTAATGAAAACCTCTTATTGGATATTTTTTTTCCTAACATAATTTTATAATTTCATAAAAATAAATTAGGATGGACTTACCTGTTTTTGGTTTCCTTTACAGGTACTGCAATCAGGTTCTTTGTAAAGAGATTGATGAATGTGTGACTCTTCTTCTTCAAGAGCTTGTCAGTTTTCAGGAACGCATCTACCAAAAAGATCCTGTAAGAGCAAAAGCAAGGAGACGGCTGGTTATGGGTCTAAGGGAGGTTACTAAGCATATGAAGTTAAATAAGATCAAGTGTGTTATAATTTCTCCAAACTGTGAAAAAATCCAGTCAAAAGGTATGAACATTTTACTTTTGAAGTGTTTTGATATTTATTTAGTATAAATGTAGGATATACACTGAATTGTAAAATGGAAGCCATATGTCTTTCTTTGCAGAGATTAGATATGAAACATAATGATGAACATGAAAGAAAGTGAAATCTTTCATTACCTCAAATTAAGTAATAAAATTGAGATCAGACTATAAAGAAATCTTAATCTGTGAACACTAGTTAAGGATTTTATTCCCCAAGTGTCCCCTCTGTTGTAATCAGAGTGAGGACTTATTTATAAGAGTACCTTTCTTTATTTCTGCAAATGTATTCTGCTTTTAAAATTCTTGGATTACCTTCCTTTGATAAAAGTTAAAGTTCTCTGCTCTTGCTTATGGTGATTTGCCTCAGAAATGAGCAGTTACATGTAAAGGCTCTTATGGGAACCCACACACAATACTTTTTTACTGTTTCATGCACCCTGATTTGTCTGTTTTCATGGAGGAGCCACTTTGGGTAATTGGAGAAGACAGATGCAGAAGTAACAGTAGTAGGAATAGTCTCCACGGGGGAAAAATGCCAATAAAAATAGTAGTATATGTCTGTCTCATTGCTACTTGAGCTGAGAGAATAAAGACATCAGTCACTATTAACAATTTTAATTTCTGTTTTAATAAATGTTTATTGTATCGAAGTTTGACTCCCTCTGTACTAATCCCTATGGAGAGACAAAAATTGGCATTGAAGAATTGGAAAATTTATTGGAAAGAAAGAAAATATGTATATATATTCATATATAAATTCCAATAGGAAAATGTGTGGAACAGCAGAAGTGCCACAAGTATTCATAGAATCCTTTGCTGCTGTGTTTTATGCTTTAGCTGCTGGGTGCTAAAATACCTCCATTTAAGAAATAAGTAAATTAGAGGCACCTGGGTGGCTCAGTCAGTTAAGCCTCCAACTCTTGATCTCAGCTCAGGTCTTGATCTCAGGGTAGTGAGTTCAGGTCCTACGTTGGGCTCCATGCTGGGTGTGAAGCCTACTTAATGGGGGAAAAAATAATAAGTAAATTAAAACCTCAGCATGTGTTGACTTTCTCAGGTGGACTAGATGAGGCTCTCTATAATGTTATAGCCATGGCACGGGAACAAGAAATTCCTTTTGTGTTTGCGCTTGGAAGAAAAGCTCTAGGACGCTGTGTGAACAAGCTGGTTCCTGTTAGTGTAGTGGGAATCTTCAACTACTTTGGTGCTGAGGTAAGACTTCGAGGATGCACTCCCTCACTCCCTCCTGTTCCCTCCATACATTTTCTGTTGACACACGCCAGTGTTACGTTTAAACATTTAAAGAAGTGAGATGATTCTCCCAGGGATGAGTGGAAAATTCTTGAGTCCACATTTCCTTTTTAGTGTTGAAACCATTTATACAAATTAATCCTAGAATATTTTGGCTATAAACATATTAGCTCCTATTTTTCCCACAGTGTTTTTTTTCTTCTGGGTTTAATTTTGTAATATCTGAGAATTTATTTAACTGCTGGGTAAAGATATCCAATATTATACAATATAAAATAATTTTCTTCAGTTTATATAAGGCTATATTTTGTGCTACTTGGAGTCAAGAGAGAGAAGAATGCTTTAATTGGAGAGGATTTTCTTTCAGAAGATGGAGTTCCTAATCAATTGTCAGAATAATTCTGCACTCACGATACTTTTATCTTCCTCTCCTAGTCTGCCAATAAAGCTTTGCCCATAGGAGCTGATAATAAATAGTAATAATAATAATAATAATAATAGGTTGATAACTAATAATTAGAATAGTTACTCATCTCCCCTAATACTTATTAACTGATAACATTTTAAGACCTTTTTATGAAGTTGATTTTGAAGTATTTTGTAACACCATTCATGGACCATTTTCCTTCTTCCCATCCATACTATTTTTATATATTTAAATGTTTAATATTTAGTGTTTAGATTTAATGTTTAGATTTTATCTATTTTATTATGTATTTTATACTTATATATTTAATGTTGATATTTAAATATTTAATGCTCAGCAGTTAGATTTGATGTTTCTTCCAAAAGCCAAAATACTTTGTACATCTCAAGGCATTTAAGATAAGGTACCTTGCTTGAATCATTGGTATCTCCCATCTTCCAGCCATATGGAAGTTTCCTTGAGAGCAGATGGTGTTCCAGTGATCTTTGTACTCACTGTAGTGCCAGATACTAAAGGGTGCAGTTGTTGAATTGATAAACTTTGCAAGAACTTTTAATATATCACAATTAGTGACTAATACTGAATCAAGAAATTTCCTCGGAGGGGCGCCTGGGTGGCTCAGTCAGTTGGGCATCTGACTTCTACTCAGGTCATGATCTCACAGTCATGGGTTTGAGCCCTGCGTCAGGCTCTGTGCTGACAGCTAGGAGCCCGGATCCTGCTTTGGAGTCTGTGTCTCCCTCTCTCTCTGTCCCTTCCCCTCCTCTTTGTCCCTCCCCCTGCTTGCACTGTGTCTCTCTCTCTCAAAAATAAATAAACATTAAAAAAGAAATTAAAAAAAAGACATTTTCTCAGACTTATGAGAATTATATAAACAATATCTGAAAGTTACAGAGTATTTTATAAAGTTCTGCAGTGTGCATACCATTTGTGCTCATTGAAAGTGTGTCTGATCCTGAAACAGTAGAGATACTATTTATTTTTTTGTTTTAAAGTTTTTATTTATTTACTTTGAGAGAGAAAGAGTATGAGAGGGGCAGAGAGAGATGGAGTGAGAGAGAATCCAGAGAGGAGATGGAGTAAGAGAATCCCAAGCAGGCTCTGCACTGACAGTGCTGAGGCCAGTGTGGGGCTTGAATTCATGAACCATGAGATCATGACCTGAGCTGAAATCAAGAGTTGGATGCTTAACTGACTGAGCCACCCAGGCGCCCCTATTTATTGTTAACTATAGGAATAAAAAGCATGACAAAAAATGGACTAATCCCAATCCCTTTTTAGAGCCTGTTTAATAAGTTAGTAGAACTTACGGAGGAAGCCAGGAAAGCATACAAAGATATGGTTGCCGCAATGGAACAAGAACAAGCTGAGGAGGCCTTAAAGAATGTGAAGAAGGTGCCACACCACATGGGGCACTCTCGGAACCCCTCTGCAGCCAGCGCCATTTCTTTCTGCAGTGTTATTTCTGAACCCATCTCTGAAGTAAATGAAAAGGAATATGGTAAGTTGTTATATATCATTTCAGATGATTGAAATTTTGAAATAAATGCTACCTTTTGTTTTTATCTTACTGATTATGCATATTTTGGTCAGAATTTTGGTTTAAGAAATTGCATTACACATGTCCATTAAAAATTAGGAGACAGTTTGGGGCTGAGACTTTCTGTGAGATCCTATAATTCAGTCACATTTCCAGAATCTCCAGAGGGATTTGAAAGTCAAAATGTGTCATACTTTGTGACCTATAACTAAGTAAATTCTAGGAGGTTTCATGCTGATATTCTATTATTGAAGTTTTGTATTTACTAAGTAAACAAAAGACCTGAATGTTATTGATTGTAAGCTTATAAAATGTAGACATATGACATTTGTTTTGAGTTAAATTTGATGCTAGTTGAAAAGAAATATAGACGAAAACCCAGCATTTGTGTGTGTTAAAGAACAAAAATTCAGCTGAATAAGTTTAAAGATCTAATTGGCTTTCATAAGTGATTTGTGCATTGGGCAACATCCCATCTAGCAAGTAGGGGAGAGC
The DNA here is from genome assembly GCF_046562875.1 of Panthera onca. Classification (NCBI taxonomy): domain Eukaryota; kingdom Metazoa; phylum Chordata; class Mammalia; order Carnivora; family Felidae; genus Panthera; species Panthera onca. Next base: position 54,674,824 of record NC_138344.1, read on the forward strand.
TCTGAGGAGCTGTACAAAATGGAAGGTTTTTATAGGAAGGTGGGTGGTGCAAGGAAGTTATTAGCAAAAGAAAAGAAAGGATCCTTCCTGCCAAGGTCTGGCAAGGTCACCTTCCTTGAGGGGGATAGGCAAGGGGTCTTATTTAGGTGGATTGTCTCATTTTCCTGTTGGGGGTGGAGAGGGCCCTTGTGACAGATTACCTCACTGGTGCTGACCAGAAAACTCTTCAGACTTCTATTTCTAGGGGAGGTCAAAACTGGGATTAGGTTAGATATTAAGCTCTGGTTTGGTGATTTGGCCTCAGTGATGCCATTTTGGGCCTGTGTTTTGTTTTGTTTTTTTTTTAACATACAATGTTTAAAATAACATTATTTATTGCACTATATGTTTTAGTAGTTTCCTTGCCTTGTTTCTATATAATACTTTGAACTCTTTAAGTTCCCCACTTTTCATGATCTAGTTTCTAATTCATTTCCCAATTTTTTTCTTTTTAAAAATAGTATAGCCACCTCCTTTAACGTGGCTCCTGGTTCTTCTTTCTTTTCTCTTTCTTGTCTTTTCGTTTCTTCTTTTTTCTTTTCTTTTCTTTTCTTTTCTTTTCTTTTTTGTTTGTTTGTTTCTTTCTTTGTTTCTTTCTCTAGAAGTTTATTGAATAGCATGTTACCACCTAAAATTTAACATTAAAAAAAACAGACCCTCATTTTTTTCCCTTTTTTCTCACACTCCCTTTGCTAGTCTTCTGTCTGTAATTGTAGTTAAATGTTTGGAATGCTTTTGACAAAATTCTAGGCCAGAGGCAGATAACAAGTTACTGTGGGACTTTAGGAAACCTCAGACCAAGGTTAAGTGTTACTGGCTTAGAGGCAGACGTGTATCTTTGTCTGAAGTTGACACCAGTTGAAAATAAAGAAGATAAAGTGCCAGCTTTGTAAATGAGTTTGCTTCTGTCTGTATAACGATCTGCAGATCTCAAAAGCAAACTGCAAGGTAAATTCATAAAACTGGATTTGAGCAATTGATAGTGATCGTCATTTGGGCACATGAAAAGAAAAGTTCTAAAAAGAACCTCTCTCCTCAAAGACTTAGGAGATGTTTTCAAAAAGCACCAAATTTAAAGTGTTCAAAGATGGAAGCCTTGGCTTTTTCACATTCTGCCTAGGGGAGTGAGAAATAATTGATTAATTTCTGGGACTCAGATTTCTCTTTAGTGAAATGAGGAGGGTTCGTCTAGGTCATCTATAAGGTTCCATTCAAAGCTAAAATTCTATGAGCTGTTAAAAAACAAAATTCAACCAATGTGTTTGGAGATCGAATTAGCTTTATTAAATGATTCATGAATTGGGCAGCCACCATCTAGCAGGTAGAGAGGCACTCTGAAGAGTTGTACAAAATGGAAGCTTTTTATAGATGGGGGAGGCAAGAAAGTCATTAGGAGGAGAAAAAGATTTTTCTAGGTGCGACTGTTTGCTGGCGGAACACGGGAGGGGTCTTATGCAGATTACCTCATCTTTCTTTGGGGGATGGAGAGGACCCAGGTGATGGACTCATTGGTGCTGATGGAAAAATTTCCTGACTTCCTGGTTAAGGCCACATTTGTACAGGAAGTTGAAACTGCAATTTGATTGGGAATTAAACTTCAGTTTGGGAACTCAGTAAGTGACACCATTTTGGGCCTGTAGTTGTCATTTGTTTGTTTGTTTGTTTGTTTGTTTGTTTTAGTAGAGCTAATGGTTGATCCTAAGGAGAGATTTAGACAGAATCTTGAAGATGAGCTGATTTATCAGGACACCAACAAAATGAGTGGAAGGTAACCACAGATAACATTGAGAAGAAAGTATGAAGTTATTCTTTTTGTATCAGATGTATTCAGCAACAAATAGAAAGCGCACTAATGTGGCCTAAGAAGTTAGTATATTTAAGTATTTCACAGTGTCATCAAAGTCCTTAGCTTTTTCTTTGTTTCTGTTCTTCCATTCTCAGTCTGTAGCTTTTTCTCCTGTGCTTATCATCTCATGTTCATAAGTAGCTGCTGTGGCTCTCGGCATTAGTAGTCAAAAGCAGGAAGTTCAGGCAGTGAGTTCCTTTTATCAGTGAAGAAACCATTTTCAGAAGACTTCTTTTGTTTCATTTGGCTAGAACCAATCTTGTGACTACTTTTAGCTGCAAGGGAGACTAAGGCAAGGGAGTATTTGGCATAGGAGGGATAGGATAACCATGATAGTCTGAGAGCTATTTTAATTCATCCTCTGGGACTAGGCTCAAGTTCATCCCAAGTTTGGGGGTTCTGTTATCCAGGAAGAAAACGGGGAGTAACTGTTGGGTAGACAGCAAGTAGCGTTTTCCATTTCTGGAAGATGCCGGATTTCTAAAATGTTCCTCCCCCGCCCCACCGAGTGTAAAGAAAACCAAAGCTTGGAAAAGGATGCTAATCATTGGTAGACTAGAAAACCTCCTGTGATAGTACAGTCTTACTGTCCTTTGTGTACCCTTGTTTTCTTTGCTTATGTTTTCCTTCCACCTGCGCTGAGTCTCAATTCTATCATATTTATTACCTGAAACAAATAGTTTTGAACATAAATCCCAACTAAGTTGTAAGTTCTTTGATATAGGAACTTGGCACACAATGGCCACTTGATACATAATAATATCTCACTGAATTCTTACTATGTGCTAGGCACTTTTCCAAGCATTTCACGCTAATATGTTCAGTTTTCTGAGCAACCCTATGAAATAAGAAATAGTGTACTGCATTGTACAGATGAGGCTAAGATGAAGAGAGGTAAATAACTTGCCAGTGCCGTGCAGTGGGTGAATCCGTCTCTAGAATCTGCATTCTTAGCCAGTGTGATTGTATTCCCTGTCTGTTGTATGAGTTCATAATAGGATAATATAATAGGTTTTCGGTAACCACTTATGAGGGGGACAGCCTTGATGTGTAGTCCTTCTATCCTGAATTTCCTGCTCATTCTCTACTATCACCCCTTCTTCTGTAGTTTCTTGAACTCATTTGCTTATTCTTTCATATATAACTATCTAAAGATGGATAGCTTTCCTGTGAGTACTGACTGAAAGGAGAAATACACACATCTCATCCTCTGATAAATCACTACTGATTTGAAAGTTTAAAAGACAAATAACAAGGACCCAGTAAACAAAACAGGAAAGCATAGAGGGATTAATAAGCAAAGAAGAGCTCTACTGAGTAAGTTCTGCTACAATAAACAATTCAGAAGCAGGATAGGTTTGGATCAGTGCCGTTTCCAGGTTTGTTGAGATCTTTGGTTCTGCCTTTAACTTGCTTCCTGTTCCCTTCATCATAAGTGGACTTCTAGAGGTTCTGTTCTGGATTTAGACTGTCCCCCTCCCCATTCCAATCAGATTTCTCCTATCCCATAGAGAATGATGGCACTTTCTTATTCTTCTGTTTCTCCATGTTGTATTCATGTGTTTGTGGCACTCCTCAACTGTTGATCAAGCTTCACCTATTACTTTAAGGTGGGATCATAGGCCTTCCCTCCCCAGTGGATGTGTGATCTAGGTGGCTTTTTGATTGTTGTGACAAGTCTCTTGATGGCTAAATAGCAGAATCCTTTGTCTCTGCTTCTAAGGTCATATCTCCTTTTCCTTTCCCAAGGAACCATGTGGGCTTTCAGCTCACCTGTCCAAGTAGATGAAAGCCCAAAGTTGATCCTGGAGAGAGATCAGCCTAACCTAGTATCCTGACCTTCCTTTTTCCTGTTCTTTGACTCATGGCCAAGGGAGAGGTGGAACTTTTTCCAAGACCCAAGTGAATTCTTAAACTTTTGAAGGAGGAAAAAAAACTGTTAGAAGGAATGTAAAAGTGCATCTAAAACTTCAAAAAAATGTATGCCTTTTTAAAGTTTTCGGGGGGGGGGGGGCATAATTAAATATATGTGTGGCATTTTTCATTTAATAGGCTTTTTTTGTCTCCAACACTTATTATATGCCAACCATAGGGACACAGAGATGAGTGGGAGTGGGAAGGAGAAGGGAGGGGGAGCGGCACAGCAAACACAAAACAAGTGCTTTGGAACTGTATGCAAAAGTTCTGTGGGAATTTAAGTTAGTGGAAAGTCAGGAAAGACTTCAGAAAAGAATTGACATTTAAGGATGGTTTTCTTTTTTTTTTTTTTTTTTATTTTTTAATATATGAAATTTACTGTCAAATTGGTTTCCATACAACACCCAGTGCTCATCCCAAAAGGTGCCCTCCTCAATACCCATCACCCACCCTGCCCTCCCTCCCACCCTGCCCTCCCTCCCACCCCCCATCAACCCTCAGTTTGTTCTCAGTTTTTAACAGTCTCTTATGCTTTGGCTCTCTCCCACTCTAACCTCTTTTTTTTTTTTTTTTTTTTTTTTTTTTTCCTTCCCCTCCCCCATGGGTTTCTGTTATGTTTCTCAGGATCCACATAAGAGTGAAACCATATGGTATCTGTCTTTCTCTGTATGGCTTATTTCACTTAGCATCACACTCTCCAGTTCCATCCATGTTGCTACAAAAGGCCATATTTCATTTTTTCTCATTGCCACGTAGTATTCCATTGTGTATATAAACCACAATTTCTTTATCCATTCATCAGTTGATGGACATTTAGGCTCTTTCCATAATTTGGCTATTGTTGAGAGTGCCGCTATAAACATTGGGGTACAGGTGCCCCTATGCATCAGTACTCCTGTATCCCTTGGATAAATTCCTAGCAGTGCTATTGCTGGGTCATAGGGTAGGTCTATTTTTAATTTTCTGAGGAACCTCCACACTGCTTTCCAGAGCGGCTGCACCAATTTGCATTCCCACCAACAGTGCAAGAGGGTTCCTGTTTCTCCACATCCTCTCCAGCATCTGTAGTCTCCTGATTTCTTCATTTTGGCCACTCTGACTGGTGTGAGGTGATATCTGAGTGTGGTTTTGATTTGTATTTCTTAAGGATGGTTTTCAAGGATGAGTGGGAGTCTGAAGGGTAAAGGAGGAAAACATCTGTGAAAAGAACAGCTTATGCAAAGCAAGAAATTGTAAACAGAAGTTATGACTTTGGGAGGAATGAGAATTCAGAGAGACCCCAAGCATAGAATGTGTGACCAAGGGTTATAATGAATGGGACCAGAAAGACAGGTAAGGGTCAGATCATGGAGGGCTTTGATTATGCCAAGCTAAGGTGTTGGGATTGTCTCCTAGGGTAATAGAAAGCCAGTTAGACAGTGACGTGACCAATTCACAAAACCAATTATGTTTATATGTAGATGTATAGCAAGATAAAGAAGGCTTGAGCTAAGGCAGTAGTGACCAAATTTAGTAGTTTTTGAGATAGAAGTGAGATGGTATAATTATGAGTTCAATGGAATAAAGAGATATAGTCAGGGCAATAGATAGGGTTTCAAGGATTACTGTGTGTTCTTTTGCTTTGAGACTATGAAAATGATAATGTTATTAACTAAGAATGAGAATATAAGAGGAGGAATAGGTTTGGTTTTTATTGTGGGGTTTTTTTTTGGTTTTTTTTTTTTCATGAGGTGGAAGAGTGGAAAGGACCTATTGCAAATTTGAATTAACTATAGAAAAGAAAGTTTTTTTTCCCAAAGCATGTGCCCTGATTTCAGGTGCCCAAAATATGGTCTTTATCAGTATATAGTTGATAGGTGACAATCAAATTCACTATATTAATATGAATAAACTTGCTTTATCACTACAGCTTGACCATTATACTTAAACTGCAAATAGCAGCTATAATGCAAATAGAAGGGGGGCTGTTTTTTTTTAAAGGCAAAAATAAATAAGTGGGACTACATCAAAAAGCTAAAAACTTTGCACACAGCAGAGGGAATCAACAAAATGAAAAGGCAACCTACTGAGTGGGAGAGAATGCTTTCAAATCACGTATCTGATAGGGGGTTAATATCCAAAATATACACAGACCTCATACAACTCACTAATAAAAAACCAACAATCCAATTAAAAAGTGAGCAGAGGATCTGAATAGACACTTTTCCAAAGAAGACATACATATGGCCAACATAAAAAGGTGTTCAGTGTCACTAATTACCAGGGAAATGCAAATTGAAACTACAACAAGATACATATATATACACCACCTGACAACTGTTAAAATGGCTATTATCAGAAAGACAAAAAATATCAGATAAGGATGTAGAGAAAAGAGAATCCTTGTACAGTGTGAGAATGTAAATTGATGCAGCCACTACAGAAAATCGTATGGAGGTACCTTAAAAAAGTAAAAATAGAAATATCATATGATTTTTAGTCCATATTCTGCATATATACCCAAGGAAATGAAATCATTATCCCAAAGAGATATCTCTACTCCCTTGTTCATTTCATCACTGTTCACAGTAGCTTGGAACCTGAGTGCCCCTCAGTGGATGAATGGATAACGAAGATGGAGTGTGTGTCTTGTACATGTATGTGGGTGCCAGAGTCGTAGGGAGTGGGTGAAGTGCGTGAAGGGTGTCAAAGGGTACAGACTTCCTGTTATAAAATAGATAAGTCATGGGATATAACCTACAACATGGAGACATAATTGATAATACTGGATTGCATATTTGAAAATTGTTATAAAGTAGATCTAAAAATCCTCATCCCAAGAAAAAAGCATTTTTTTGGTAACTATGTGGTAACAGATGTTGACTTGTTAAGGCAGTCATTTTCCAATATGTATAAATACCAAACCATTATGTTGTACAACTAAAATTAATACAATATGTCCATTATACCTAAATAATAAAAAATGAAAGAAAAATAAACACAGGAAAAAAAGGGGTAGAAGAGCTGTCTTTTGTCTCCTCATTCTTTGTATGTTTGTTTCCTTTAAATTGACTTCCTGTCATTAAAAATAACTTAGGTTATTACCACTATATTATGTAATAACATTTCTTTTTTTAGCTACCAAATTCATTTGGTAAGCCCAGCTACATAAATTCTAAAACAAATTTTCACAAATGTTAAAAATACATGGATGGCTTCTTTGCTTATCAATGGAAACATAAGTCCCATTGCAGGTTAAGACAACTCTCCCATAACTTGGTGTGGGAGCATGACACAAACATGCCAAATTAGAACTATTTCTGTTGGATATCTTGGCTCTGCTATCTGTGACTTGAGGATCATTGGGCCCAGTACACCTCTGGGCCAAAAAAGAAAAAAGAATAAAAAGGCAATTCATTGATTTTCATGAAGATACGGATTTTATATCTAAACACCAGTGAGCTACTGTTGGTATAAGATCTTGTGCATCTGAGGCATTAATACACTTACTTTTGCCTCCTTGTTTCTTTATCTTAAGTGTACATTTTTGAGAATTGTTTTCCTTTTATAACATTTAAACCAGTACTAGAATAAACTAAGATTTTAGTTTTTCCAACCAGTTGGTGAGCCAACAAATTTTGTTCTTCCCTCTTTTAAGAGTTGCATGATTCTGAAACCGTGTTCTGGTTTTTAAAAATCTGTTTGGTATCTGCAGAAACAAATTGGAGAAACATGGTGGAAACGTCAGATGGACTAGAAACATCAGAAAATGAGAGAGAGGTTTCCTCTAAGCATAGCACATCCGAAAAACCCAGTAAACTTCAGTTTGACACAGCCCCTGTGGGTAAGCAGCCGTCATCACTGGCTGCAGGTGGTACTACCTCAGCTACAAACCCTGGGAAACCAACAGTGAGCGATAAAGAGGAAGCGAAGCCAGATGACCTGGAGTGGGCCTCCCAGCAGAGTACAGAGACCGGTTCTTTGGATGGCAGTTGCCGAGATCTTTTGAATTCCTCCATCACCAGCACCACCAGCACCCTTGTACCTGGCATGCTCGAAGAAGAGGATGATGAAGAGGAGGAGGAGGAGGAGGATTATACTCATGAACCCATATCTGTAGAAGTACAGCTCAATAGTAGAATTGAGTCTTGGGTCTCTGAGACCCAGAGAACAATGGAGACTCTTCAGCTTGGAAAAACCCTTAATGGTTCTGAGGAAGACAATGCAGAGCAAAGTGGAGAAGAGGAGGCAGAGGCGTCTGAAGTGCCGGAACCAGGGATAGATGGTGAGGCCTGGACTACTGACCACCAGGCAGGTCAGGAGCAGCAGAAGAAGCCCAGCAGCTGCAGCTCACGGAACAACGAGCCCTCTGATCTTAATTATACGCCCCCAAGTCTATAACTCAGGAAATGTCAGCTGTCTGTCTCCAACTGTGTAAGGGTTGCAGCCATTATCTTTTATGCTTCATCTCAACATTTTGCACTGTCCGGTATTTAATATATGTATTTAATTTCTGACAAATATTTTTGTAGCTGTCTTTTACTTGTTTTATTATAATCTGTAGCTTAGCTTTTAATTAGCATCTAAGTGTCTTTCTAAGAGCTGTGTGGAAATTCAGAATTGTTAGAGCTTATTTTGTTATGGAAAATAATGATTAAAAATAGAAGACAACTAGGTTTTAAAAAAGAAAGTAAATTTGAAATGCCTCTTTAGAGTCATTTTGAAAGTTAAAGATCCAGATTCTAAGGCTAAGAGCAGTTACCAGTGTTTGCTTCAGGACTGCCTCCTTCACTCTAATTTGATCAGAAGTTGTTTGGGCTTCTTTAAAAAAGAATCGGAGGAAGATTTGGAAAATTGAAAAAAAAAAAAAAAGCGGAGGGTAACTAAGTTCACAAATGTTTTGTGTTAAAAATTGATGTAACTTTTCTTTGGTCCACAGATGCTTATTTCAGAAGCCATTGATCATTGTGATTAAAGTTGCAGTGGGCTAAAACAGACCCTCCAATACTTAGGTTAGCAAAGGAACCACCACGATACATTGGAGCTGGCCTTACTTGTGGGAAGTGATAGATGTTGTCTTTAATAGTGAAAAGTCACCCACGATAGGACCTGCTAGGTTCTGTCTCCTATTTACTTCTTACTTACCTCAGGAATGCTCTTGTACATACTCGTATTTACATCAAGTTAGGCAGATTGAGGCAGATGAATAACTGTAACCGATTCTATGACTGTAGCACTTACGTGTAAACTATTACAAAACAAAGTCTTATATTGGTGTGTTCTCTTGCATGCTTCTGATTTGGGACCCTCTAGATTTGCTATCTGGATTTGATTAGGTATCCAAACTTGTCCTGAGTGAAAAATCATTTCACCTTAAAAAAAAAAAAATACATATTTTGTCCCTAGCCCTGAGCACCTGCCATGTAACACCCACCATAGTTACTGATAGGAGGTCAGGGAAAGGAACTTCACACAACTTATAACATATATCCTGATAATCAAGGCTTGGAAAAGCAAGTATTGAAGAAGAGAGAAAGTTGTTCTAATTGTGCTGAAACTATAAGATAATTTAGAGGACACAGATCTAGGCAGGTATTAATTCTTGATCACTCTTACTTATCTCTGCCCTTCTCAAGGAATGTGTATATCTGCTTGGGAGAATTTAAACATACTGAGCTAAATGTTTTATTTGCTGGTCAGTCACCTGGTAGTGACCTCTACAAGTTTATGTAATGTTGGGAGAATTATAGATTACCTATTTTTCTCTCTTCCCTCCAACCTCTTCCCCCATCCCTAGCTTCCAGCTGACCACACACACACACACACACACACACACACACACACACACACAAGCACACAGGCGCCAGCAAGAACTCCCACAAGCAGTTACAGAACTGAGGAGGGAGGGGTATTTTCCCTGCTCTGATTTCATGGGGTAGGGCTTTGCCTCACAGAGGCAGGAGAGAAGAATTGGGCAGGTTTTCTACTGAACTCATTGAGACTACTGCACTAGTTTTGATGTTTTATAATGCTGGCATTAATACTAGAGAGATCAGATTCTTGGGTGATTATTTAGTATCTGTGCATTGTGAAAGTTTAGGAGCATTGCTGTATAGAAAATGCCAGTGTGTCAACTTTATTAGTGTGCTAAAAGGGGACATTATTGTACTGCCCTGTCTAAACTGTTCTCCAGTGTAGACTTCTTAGGCACAAAGTATTTAGCACTTAAAGGAACACAGCATGTAAGGAATGAAGCCTCTGAAATAGTAATCATGGATATAGATGTGGCAGATCTTACTGTGTCTTCACATTTGGGAAGTGTTAGTTGGTTTAAAGAAATGATAGAGATTTTGAACTACTGACAATCTTAAAAGTGAATTTAAAAACTTTTCATACTTTTTATGGTGTAAATTTCCTTTGCTCGGTGTCAGTGATTCAGATGACTCTTGATCTTGAGGTATTGGCTTTTCAAAGGTTTCTTACATTTTATATCTCTTCTGAATGAGAACTGTCGTTTTACATTTTTGACATTTGTATCAAAAGAGAAGTTGAGGAAATCTCCAGAACACCAGTAACTTTTAAGTTTACTATAGACTTCAGAAGTGTTCAATTCTGTGTTCGATAAATGCTCTTGCACGTGCAGGATCTTCTGCCGGCAAACCCAAGGGACCACAGCCTTTTTTATACGGACAGGTCACCTCTAGAGGACTACCCAAAATTTATTAAAGGAGATGCTACTGTGTCGATAGTATGCTTAAATAAGTATTAATAATGTCTTTATAATTTGTTTCCTTTAGATAAATTCTGGAATTTGTGTATTCTATACAGGAGGAGGTGTGAAAATAGGAAAGTGGGGTTTTTTTGTTTTTCGTTTTTTTGTTCAGAACTGGGAGTGGGTGCCTCTTCGGAGACCTAATGATAAGAGTAGGGGTTCATTATCACAAGAAATGAAAACCATAGTGATTTTTTTTCTTAGTGTGTAGAGGTTGTTTTATGGCAATAATTAATATTAGATTTCTATTTCAGTACATAAGTATATGAATTATAATATGAATTGCACTCCCAGAACTAGATTTCTGCTTCAGTAGGATTGTTTGCTGTGAAGATTACTTCTCAAAAGACAAATGTTCACACTAGCTTAATTTTGGTTTAAATATGTTTGTAAATGATGTAATATATTTCTTTTGACTAAACATGGGAAAAATAATGTGTGTTATACATTGAAAAGTTTTTAAAGGCTTTGATTGGAGGTCATTTTTGCAGAGAGGGTATTTTATATGCTTCCAGTATTTGGAAAAGAATTAGTCAAAAGGAATTCACATAGTTTAAGTATTGAAAAATTAATATTCAAATAATGTACTTGTCTGATTTCTTAATAAGCTGGGGGAGGTGGGTGGGGTGGGTATCGTAATGTACAAATGAGTAGTGAACTCTACATTCATTTTTCAACTCTTCAACATAAAACTGTTAAATCTTAACACATTGTTACTTTAATATATGTATAAAGAAGTATTACTGTTTGTAAAGCTGCTGTTTGCTTTAAAAAAACAACAAACCTGTCATTTAAGTATTTCCTGTACGTTGTGCCAACAGGTTAGAACATTAACTTATTCCATTTAAAAACATAATCATTTTTTGCTTTAAAATTTTTTCTGTGACATAATTTATTTAAAGACATCTTCCTCTTCCTTTGCCCCTTCCAGCCTTTATAAACATCAAAGAATCAGCCAAATGGTTTACCTAAGCTGAAATCTGAATCTTAATTAATGATAAAAATTTAAACTTTGTTGGCATAACACACCTTAAAAGTATTTGTGTTATTTTGTAATTTAATTTCTAAATATACCACATGAGTTTATAATTTAATGTCTTAATTGTAATGCTCTAATAAAAAAAAAAGCAAAATTAGTGAATTATAACATGAAAAGATTTTCATCTTGTTCTTTTGTTGTTTGAAGGATAATTGTTATATCACATTTTAGGGGTAATAACAGCTTTTTTGCACTATGTAAATACTAGTTGAGATTCTTCTGTAACTAATAAAATGATTATTCAAATGTAGTCTATCATTTCAGAATAAGTACTTAAGGAATTCATGACTTGCCCAACATATGGGATAGAGAAAAAAAGACTCCTAGCATTGCTTAGTGCCCTCATGGGTTTGCCAGAGGAGGTTGTAAAATCTGCAGGAGGAAGTTACTAGTAAAAATTTCCATTTGGGGGTTGGTGTAGGCTGTGGTACAGGCCAAGGCATCTGTGGAGACCATCCTGGCGTCAGGAGAAATCCTACAGATTTCTTCTCCTTTTTATGCAAATTACTCTGTGCCAGGCAGTGTTCTAAGCCATTTCCCAGTATTAACTCATTTAATCTTCACTACAGCCTTATGAGGAAACGCTATTTTTCACTTTTTAAATGATGAAACCGTCAGGGAGATGATGAGTAACTTGTCCGAGGTCCCACAGCTGGTAAACGGCAGAACTGGGATTCAGACTCCTTCCACATTGAAGGCCATGCTTTTTTACTCACTATGCTCTGTTGTTCCTTAGCACAAAATGCTCACAGTTGCAAACGAGTGTTTTTCTCACCTTTGTCAGGCGTCTTCTGGAATTTGAAATATACCAGGACTGAACTGATTTTCTTAGAGACTAGATTTATTGAGTCTCACCTGATCACTTAATGAGAGTGGTCCCTTGTCACCATGTCACCATGAAATGTATGGAATCCGAAGAGTAGACTCACCTGTTAGAAAATAGGATCACTAATTTTCATAATGAAATGGATTTTTGCTGATCACAAAGAGAAAGGAGGGAAACCTCATCATTTGTATCGGAATATTTCCTTTTTTGGACCACCATTTGTATGATTCCCAATTGTTCTTTTCCTAACAGTGATCAGTTTTTCTTTAACTGAACAGAAGAGGGTGTGCACAGCACCTGAAAAGTCAAAGTCTACCCAGTAAAACCAATAATTGTTTAAAATGGGGAGAGATGGGAGAGAAGTATCCGGAACAGTAGTCCTTGCCATGAAAAGTGCTTAGTTCTAAGGCTAAACTCAGAACTCTAGAATCCTACATTTCATTTTAGAAAGAGAACATGATCCAGACATTTAGCTCTTGGGATCAGCTGTTAGGTCTTTTGACATTTCTAAATTATCTTGGCAATTCAATATTTTAGTTTAACGTGGGTTCTTTTGATGTCACATGTATGAACTAAGGCATGTGGCTAATTGCATAATCATTATAAATGGCAGCCTCATGGAATGTAGGGCCAAAGCATGCTCTGCTTTCACAGTGCAGGGTTTGGAAAGATGGGAGATGTTTCAGTTCTGGAGCAAGTCTCAGTCCCTGTATTTCTCCTCACTCCACTCCCCATTACACTGAGTAATTAGTTGGCAACCCAGTGGCAGACAGAGAGACATTTACTCTTGCAAAAATGGATTGGATAACTGTGGCTACAAGTCAACTAACTGTTTGGATCCAAGGTTGCAGTCTGGAAGCAGGGTTGGAGCAAGGAAGATACTGCATTGCATGAAATTTGGAGCTCCTACCTGAGCCTCGTGTTCTTTATGTTAGTACTGAGGAACCAAAGATAGGGTGGAATTGTATGTTGGTGAGCTATGGGTTGGAGCCTGGAGTGGTATAGGTTGTTTGGGCTTTTTTGGGTTTTTTTGAGGAATGAGTGCTTCCTTCTCTCGGAGGTGTCAAAGCTTGGCCATGACCTTGAATTACCCAGAGGGAACAGGTAATAACCACAGCCTTACAGTGGGACTCTGATTTCAGGCGGTGTTAATTGCACCCTTACTTACTCTGGGAACAGAGATGGGAAGAAAAGTGGTACCTGCTTAGGCATGTACAGATTCCCTAGATTATCTTTGCTTGTCTTTCTTCTCTGTTTACCTCGGCTGGAGCACTTGCATTGCGTTGCAAACAATCAGTTTGAGTATAGGATAATGAATTGATACTTAAGCAGTTTTGTTACCTCTGGTTAAATATAAATGAGTGAAAAGTTTGAAAATCTTTGGTTTCTCAATTACAGGAGAAATGTCAGAAGTCATCATCCCTGTCTTTGTTCTTCCTTGCTTTCTCTTTTCTAGAACCAGTGTTGTAAGGCAGATGGTGAGCTTCTGACAAATGCACCTTCATAGTGAAGCCTCAGGGGAGTCAGGGACTACCCTATCCAAAATTGTAACCTCTTCATCACTTTCTTCCTCAAACCCACTTTTTTTTTCCATTTACATTTGCTGCATTTCAACATCCTATAGATTTTATTCATCTTGTCTCTCTCCCCTACTACGCTCTGTGTGGGCAGGGTCTTTGGCTTATTGTCCTGCTTTATTCTCTGCCTAGTACAATGCCTGGCACAAAACAGGCACTCAGTAAATCTCTGTTGAATGAATAAATGAAGGCTGAAGTAAGTAAATCAGCATTGGCAATGCAGTCATATTCTGAAGCATTTACACTCCTACATACTGACTTCTGACTACTCCTATTTTTTTTTTTTTTTTTTTACATTGGTTTAGAGTTTGGGGTTGGAGGAAAAAATAACCCAAATCCCAAATAGAAGAGCCTCACCCTAGAATAGTGGGCTCCCTCGAGTTACTCTGTATTTCATGTCCCTATATTGCTTATAGCTGAAAACGTAAATTTAATGACTACAGTTTGCATATAGAGGGAGGTGACAGGTATATAAGACATTTCTATGAGATTAGCCAGGAAGGGGGCAAAAATGCACCTGCAACTTCCAGTGTATCTATAATGTTTTATTTTTAAGCTCCGTGATCAGTATATGAGAATGTGGTATATCATTCTTTATACTCTTATATGCTTGAAATACAGGAATAACCAAAAGGAACAGGCCGACTAAAATGCAACCATTTTCTGTTCTGTAAATGACTTCCAAACTTGGCACCAAATCTCACTTTGGTATCTTAACAAAGAACATTAGTTGTAGAAATGCAACTAGAAGTCAGGCTTAAACCTGTATCTTGATTGATGTAGCAAAGAGTTAAGATTTGTTAAATAACTGGTAGCTGCAAATTTTATCTTCTCTCCATGAACTAGAAACTGTCTCCCTTCATCCTTCACCTGGCTTAACCCTTCCCCCAGTAATAAGAAGTATGTCTCGCACCTGTGCCTCCCCCATCTGCTCTCTAGTTGGAGCAAGGTGCTTTAATCTTCATAGGAAGATTGAAGATTGTGTTGGCAACCCACTTATCTGGTTTCCTTAGCAACCAGAACACAGTGTTTAAAGTGATAGCATCCCTTGCTCAGAATAGAAATTGAGTAAGCCTGATCATGATGCCCTGGTCTGCTTTGTGTCTTCAAAGACTCTTCTTCATCTGGCTGTTCATGGTAGCCAACCTTTAAAGGGGTAACTACCTGGGACATAATCAGTATAAAGCTCTGGACCTATATATATAGAGCTGACTTCACCTTGCCAGTTACAGTGACCCTTATCTCTAACCTGGAAATATTGAGCAACCTGTCCCTTTTAATCCAAGAATTTAAGACATTTTTTCATGTCTTTATAACTTTTGCAGCAATTTAGGAATGTTGCCACCAATTTCCATGAAATCTGAACAGGAATCAAGATGATAAAGTTGCCTAGGCATTTAAGAAAAGCACAAAGAAAAAAGAAAGGAACTTTTAAAGAAAATTGCTATTAAGGAACTATGCTAGGGATCTATTGCTGTGTCTGCTTAGTATGTCCCTTCATTAGGGAATGGCTCCACACACACCCTATTCCACCCTCACCAGGGATATAATCTCTTATTGCAACAGTAGCTGACAGTTAACTAATGCTGAGACCATTGACTGGGCTGGGGATCTTAAAATAGTTAATCTACGCTAAGCAAATGGGTCTCTTCCTTGGGATTTTGGATTTGGGATTAAGAGTGGCTCAATGGTTTTGGGTTCCTTGGATTTTAAGATTGGAATCTCCAATTTGCCATTGGTGGCCATGAAAAAGCAAAGTCTGGGTCAAACAGTGTTGAATGAGTTTCCTTGCTGTTAGACATTTTAGAAACTCCAATATCGTAATGCATTTTGACTCTCCATGAGGGAAAAGATTTATTATATATCAGGCAACATTTCCCCAAAGTGTTGTACCATGGAACATGGAGTTCTCCAAAACGTGGCCCCACAGTACTTTCTCTTCAAAAATGATGAACATCCTGAGGATCTAGTTTTTTATGTAACATGCATCAAAATCTGTTGCTTAGACTGTGAAGTTTCCATGAGATTGGAAAACACAAGGGATGTCTGGACTGCTCTAACTTAGAGGTTCTCAACCCCGGGTGATTTTCTCCCCAGGGAACATTAGGCAGTGTCTGGAAACACTTTTGTTTGTCACAACTGGAGAGAGTGATCCTGGCATCTAGTAGGTCAAGACCACAGATGCTGGTGAGCATCTTATGATGCACAGGGCAGCACCCCACAGCACCCCCACAGCAAAGAATTATGTGGCCAAAAATGTCAATAATGCAGAGATTGAGAAACTGTACTAACTCGATGTCAGGATGCTGGATTAGTCCTGTATGGGTTCAGGGCCCCAAATCAGTGGGCATATACTCACTGCATTCAAATGTTCTTGACCTCTGTTTCTGGCACCTGTTTAGACATTCTCTAATGTTCCAGAGTAGACTTAGCCAGACTCATCCAGATCTTCTGGATAAAACAGGCCTTCCCCACCCCTCTCACTTCCTGGGGAAGAGGATAAGGAGAATTCACCCACAGCTTCTGATCACATGCCAGTGCCTCCTCCCACATATCCCACTTATGTTCTCCCATCACATGAGGAGGCTATGTGAGGAGCAAAAGGGCAGGGAGGTACCTCTGGCAAGGGCTGCTGAGTGGCTGTTCCAAGAAAAGCATGAGTCAAGTGCTAACAGAAGGCCTGCAGAATAGACTGGTCTGGCCCTGACCGCATGATTGACTCAGGCAAGACTGGCAAAGATGATGTTTTATACAACACTGAGAAGTGGGATCCAGCTCCCTGCCCTGGTGAGCCATATCTCCGAGGCAGACACGTTGAAGCCTCTGCCTCTTACTCCAGCCGCTTCTCAGGGAACAGCTGCCCAGAACCATGGCCCTCGGGAGGATCACTGGACACGGGCTTGGAAATGCCCAAGTAGCCTTTATGTTCCTTGGAGGGAGAATGGAGCACAAAGTCCCTACCTACAAAGGATTCCCTCTCTTCTTAAAGACATCATCAAATCCTTGTTTGCCTGAGGAGCGAGAGGTTCCCCAGGTGTGGGACTTAATTTTAAAAACCGATGTCAGTCCCAGGTAACCTGGGGAGAGTTGGTCACCGTACTGTTCAAACACCTAGGGTGACTTACTAAGTCATGAAATGGGGACCTTTATTATATGTTAATTGAATTAATTGATCATTGCTGATTATGTGCCCATTGAGTTTGGTACCATGGCAGAGGTGGAAGGAGTTTATGCTGTTCCAATTCACACATGGTTGTGTGCTGAGAACGTATAAACTGTTTGCTTGGGACTCAGAACATTTTCCCAAAGGAACCATGTTAAGTGCTGATAATACTTCCACACTAAACCCCAGAGCCCTTAAATATCACTCATGTGGGATTTGAAATGATAGAAACATCTCCACAACTCTGTTGCAAACATAGTGTTTCAGCTACATGGGTTGGACACCGCTGTTGTGACCTCCCCTTGTTTCTAGGAGAAAGTGTATATAACTCAGCATGATAGGTGTATGGTCACAATTTACTGGCCCCTCCTACTAACACATAGAGACGAACATATACGTGTGTGCGTGAGAACACACATGCGTGTTCAAGCATGATCTGTTTCTTATCTGTAGTCCTACCCCAGAGGGACAGTGGGAGACTCAAGTTCTCCTTGATGTCAATCAAGTGGCACTTTCCCCTGCTGCAGTGTTCATTGGTCAGGATAGGTAGACACCTTCCTGGGTATGGCCTCTAGATGCTGATGACAGGGATGAGGAAACAGAGCAGATTCCTCCGTCTGTCAAAAAGACGGACACAGGCCTGGCAGCATGTGGGGAAGGACAACATGAGCCAAACCCAAGGCAGAGTTTCTAGGACATAGGATTTTTGGTACAGAGAGAACCAAAGAGATGATTCAGTTCAATCCTCTCCTTTACAGAGGGGAAAACAGACCCAGGGAGGTGAAGACACTTGCCCCAGGTCGCTTAGACTTTTGGATTGGAGACTTCCCGATCCCCAGGCTCTTGCCTCTCCATCTTGTGCCCCAGAAACTAGAAAATCCTCTGGAGTTCTCCCCCACCCCAATTCTAATTTTTGAAAACCAGATTCTGTAAGGAAAGCCTTGTTATCTGGCCAAGAAAGCTGGGCTCGCTGCATTGGAGTCACGGATTGCCAAACTCTGCTACCCCCTGACACCACAGATGCTGTGGCTTCCCCTGCACCTGGAATCTTCCTGTAACCCAGCAGAAGACAGCAACAGGGCAGCACCACCAACCACCAGCAACTCCTGTGGTCTTCTCCATATTTACCTCCACTGGTCGGAGAAGGGCCATCTTCTCATCTCTGTAACTGTTCTTAACCAGAGCCATGAGACCACTCCCTGTTGGGTGTGTTACAGTGAAAGAAAGGGAAATAACAAACTCTTTGCTGAGAGATTTCATTCTGGTGCATTTAGATTCATTCTGCTAAGCATTTAAACATCTTTTCTAACCTGGAAATGCCAATTATCTCTGACAAGGCCATGCTATTTTTTACAAGGTCCTCAGGCTTCCAGAGTGAGCGGATGTGCCCTAGTATGCAACTATGATATACAAATGTATTGCATGTGCAGTGTTGTACACACCTCCCTGTGGGGGAGGTAGGGCAGCTATGCCTAGACCCATTTGATGGATGAAGAAACTGAAAATAAATTTGTAATTTTATGCACATACTGGCCCTTTATGTATGCATGTAAATAATGTATATGTGTACCTGTATAAACGCGTGTGCATGTAAAATAAATGAGAGGTAGCTTCTATTTACTTAAGGGTATGTATTTTCCACGTCTGCACGTGGAGTTGTCTTCCATAGGGATCAATAATGCTCATGTGGTTGGGGGGAGGGCAGTGTATCTTACAGTTGAGCACATGCTCCTCCACATCAGGCAGATGGAGGGCAGAACTGGCCCTGATCACATGCTCGTTACATTACCTTTCTGAGCTTCAGATTTCTCATCTGACAAATGAGCATAATAACTCCTAACACGTAAGTGAGGTGGTGCCTGTTACCTGTTTAGTACATAACACATGTGTTCAGTAAACAGTGGCTGCTTCCTTTGTGCCGGCTGTGCACCAGATACTATGCTAGGTAAAAGACAAAAGAGGTGAGTGAGGCAAGGTGTTGGCCCTTCACATGCTTATGAGTTAAACTAGCAGGAGACCTAAGCAAACAAATTACAGTACCTCAGAATGGCTGGGAAGCAATTTATGTAAAGGCTAAGAGCATTGGGATTCAGATGTTCTGGGCTTCAAATCCCATCTTGAAAGAGTCACTTAACTTGCCCTGAGCTTCCTCATGTATACAACAGGAATATAGAATTGTGAGGATTAAGTGAACTAATGTGCAGTACTTGCAACAGCGCCTGGCACGTGACAGGCACTCAGTAAAGAGTGATTTTAGTAATTCTAATATTGAATTCTGTGTGTGAACAAATGCCACAGTAGGAATGTGGAGCAGGCGCCCAGGCGGCTCAGGGAGGGGGTGAGCGTTCCACGGACACAAGGACCACGACGGCACCCCTCCTTTGGGTTTACCGTGTGCCAGGCCCACTTGTTGGCATCTCACTCGTCATGAAATGCTCACAGTCTCCCTGTGAGGCTGGTATCACTCCCTTTTCATGGGAAGAAACCAAGCCTTAGAGAACTTCTCCCAAGGCAGAGGCTTTGGCAACTTCCTTCTCATTCTCCTCTTACCGTCTGGCTCCCCAGAGTGTCACTAGGACTGGGACACCAGGGACGCTGGGCGTCATTCACTCCCTGCTCTTCAGCCTGCTGAAGCACACACTGAGCCCTGCTATGTCTGAGCCACTGGGCTAGGCCTGAGCAACAGGAGCAATATGGCAGCCCCAGCCCCCAAGAGCATCCATCGCTATGGGGAGACAGACCACCAAGCCTCAGTGCATACCCCCTGATTCACTGACAGTTGTTTAAAATATATATTTTTTAATATGTATTTATTTTTGAGAGAGAGAGAGAGACTGAGCATGAGCGGGGGAGAAGCAGAGAGAGAGGGAAACACAGAATCTGAAGCAGACTCCAGGTTCTGAGCTGTCAGCACAGAGCCTGACGTGGGGCTCAAACCATGAACCATGAGATCATGACCTGAGCCGAAGTCGGATGCTTAACCGACTGAGCCACCCAGGCACCCCTCACTGCCACTGTGATAGTAAAAAGAAGGGGGCATACGGACTGGCCCCAACCTAGTTTGGGAGGATTTGGGGCTTCATTGCTGCCTGTTCTTGCCTCCCCAACATTTAAGTTTTGCAGGGAGGTTGGAGGGAAGGTATGGAGAGACCAGGAGCAGAGGAGGAAGTAATTAATTGGGCACGTGATTGAAGGAAAGCGGATGACAGTTCCTTTTCAGCCTGGCAATCACAGGGCAGTCCCCTCGTGGGGCGCTGGTGGCCCATGTACTTCTCACATCCAGGTGGCCAAGTGGGTGTTGAATTGACAAAATGCCAGATAGAGTAGAGCTTCTGCTGCTGTCATCATCCCTGTTGTTGACATTATCCTTTGCATCGTTTCTAGGGCAACTTCTAGCTTACTCAGCACTTGTCAGTCCACCATTTCATTTTATTTCATAGTAGATTACCATGTTTATATGCCATTTGGTGTGTGTGGCAGAGGGAGGCTGGGAATTGCTCTTCTCTACTGCTGCTCCTGACTCTACCTCACTTTTCTACCTTCTGAGGTGAACTGGGTAGTTATTATTAGCCTTGTTTTACAGATAAGGAAACTGTATGAGCATAAAGATATGAGCACTTCAGTCACTTGCCGAAGGTCGCACAGCTCATATGGGGCCAAGCCAGGAGTTTGGTTTGTAGGGTTCTCAAACTAGGTAAGGTGGCCATGAGGCCACATGTCGATCCCTTGTCAGAACTTGTGCAGGGTCTGCCCTGAACCAAAAAGCCTTTTGCTCTACATTCTATACCAGGTAAAAGTAGCCTCTAGGCCTGAGGGAATAGTTCTCATTAGCAGATCTGGATTTTTCTCCTTTCCTATGTTTTGGGGACACCCCACCCACCCCACCTTTGGCTCCTGTTTTGAACTGAATTGTGTTCCCTCAAAATTCCTAAGTTGAAGCCCGAACCCCCAACGTGACTGTATTTGGAGATGGAGCCTTTAAGGAGGTAAGAAAACTTTAAGGAGGACATAAGGGTGGGGCTCTATTCGAACAAGACTGGCATCCTTATAAGAGGAGGAGGAGGAAACACCAGGACGTTTTCTTTCTCTTCACATACACAAGAGAAAGGCTGTGTGAGGACAGCTAAGAAGGCAGCCATCTGCAAGCCAGGAAGATAGGTCTCACCAGAAACCAACACTGACAGCACCTTGATCTTGGACTTGCAGCCTCCAGAACCATGAGAAAATAAAAGTCTATTATTTAGCTAAATAGCCAGAGCAATCTTGAAAAAGAAAACCAAGGCTGGAGGCATCACAATCCCAGACTTCAACTTGTATTACAAAGCTGTAATCATCAGGACAGTATGGTACTGGCACAAGACACTCAGACCAATGGAACAGAATAGAAAACCCAGAAATGGATCCACACACGTATGGCCAACTAATCTTTGACAAAGCAGGAAAGACTATCCAGTGGAATAAAGACAGTCTCTTCAGCAAATGGCACTGGGAAAACTGGACAGTGACATGCAGAAGAATGAACCTGGACCACTTTCTTACACCATACACAAAAATAAACTCAAAGTGGATGAAAGACCTCAATGTAAGACAGGAAGCCATCAAAATCCTCAAGGAGAAAGCAGGCAAAAACCTGTTTGACCTCAGCCATAACAACTTCTTACTCAATATGTCTCTGGAGGCAAGGGAAACAAAAGCAAAAATGAACTATTGGGGCCTCATCAAAATTAAAAGCTTCTGCACAGTGAAGGAAACAATCAGCAAAACTAAAAGGCAACTGACGGAATGGGAGAAGATATTTGCAAACCACATATCAGATAAAGGGCTAGTATCCAAAATCTATAAAGAACTTATCAAACTTGCCACCCAAAAAACAAATAATCCAGTGAAGAAATGAGCAAAAGACATGAATAGACACTTCTCCAAAGAAGACATCCAGATGGCTAACAGACACATGAAAAAATGCTCAACATCATTCATCATCAGGGAAATACAAATCAACACCACAATGAGATACCACCTCACACCTGTCAGAATGGCTAACATTAACACCTCAGGCAATGACAGATGTTGGCAAGGATGCAGAGAAAGGGGATCTCTTTTGCACTGCTGGTGGGAATGCAAACTGGTGCAGTCACTCTGGAAAACAGTTTGGAGGTTCCTCAAAAAACTAAAAATAGAACTACCCTATGACCCAGCAATTGCAGTACTAGGTATTTACCCAAGGGATACAGGTGTGCTGTTTTGAAGGGGCACATGCACCCCAATGTTTATAGCAGTGCTATATCGACAATAGCCAAAGTATGGAAAGAGCCCAAATGTCCATCGACAGATGAAAGGATAAAGAAGATGTGGTATATATATATACAATGGAGCATTACTCAGCAATCAAAAAGAATGAAATCTTGCCATTTGCAACTATGTGGATGGAACTGGAGGGTATTAGGCTAAGCGAAATTAGTCAGAGAAAGACAAATATCATATGACTTTACTCATATGAGGAATTTAAGATGAAAAAACAGATGAACATAAGGGAAAGGAAGCAAAAATAATATAAAAACGGGGGCGGGGGGGACACAACATAAGAGACTCTTAAATATGGAGAACAAACAGAGGGTTACTAGAGGGATTATGAGAGGGGGGAATGGGCTAAATGGGTAAGGGACACTAAGGAATCTACTCCTGAAATCATTGTTTCACTAGATGCTAACTAACTTGGATGTAAATTAAAAATAAATAAATTAATTTAAAAAACAAATCAAATAAGAAAAAGTCTATTGTTTAGGCTAGTCTGTGGTATTTTATTATGGCCGTCCGAGTAGATGATACAGCTCTCGTGACCTACATCTCTTGTCCGTGTCTTCCTTCAGGCTTCCAGTCTGGGGATTTACCCAACCGGTTCTCTCTAGCATTCTCCCCATTGTTGCCTAAATGCTTTCTCTCTTCTTTCTCAGCCTCTCAGCTCAAATCCTTCATGCTCAAGTTAGCTTGACTAACTTAGCTACCCTCATTGCTTTTCTCTGGCCCATTAGATACTGTCATTATAAGATAATAGGTCTCTTCTTCTCTGATTCTCTTACAGTTGCCCATGAGTTATTCAATGGTGATGGAACCAAGTGTACAGGTGTACAAACCTGGTTTGGCATCTCTGCTCTATCATCTTGTAGCACGGGCCTTGATCAAGTCACAGGACTGTGGGAGAGTAAATGAGCACTGCTATTGTAGTTTTTGGTGGTGGTGAAGGTGTTGTTTAAGCAAGCTGCTAGGAGGAGTGCCCTCACTGAGGTGCACATTGACATCAGGCCATCATTGAAGAGTTTTATGAAAAGGAACCCTATTATCAAATTCAGTCCTCTCTTTCTCTCTCTCTTTTTTTTTAGAGAGAGAGGGTGTGTGTGTGTGAGTAGGAGAGAGGGGCAGAGGGAGAGAGAGAATCTTA
The DNA here is from genome assembly GCF_046562875.1 of Panthera onca. Taxonomy (NCBI): domain Eukaryota; kingdom Metazoa; phylum Chordata; class Mammalia; order Carnivora; family Felidae; genus Panthera; species Panthera onca. Next base: position 54,698,418 of record NC_138344.1, read on the forward strand.
AGTAGGCTTTATGCCCAGCATGGAGCCCAGTACGGGGCTTGATCCCACAAACCACAAGACCATGGCCTGAGCCATAATCAAGAGTTGGGGGCTCAAATGACTGAGCCAGCCAGGCGCCCCCTCTCTCTACTCTTAAAGAGCCTTGTTGTTGTTCATAAAAGTACAGTGTTTACTTATGCAAACTTAGAAAGAATTTTTAAGATTTTTTTTAGGGGTGCCTGGGTGGGTCAGTCGGCTAAGAGTCCAGCTTTGGCTTGGGTCATGATCTCATGGCTCCTGAATTTGAGCCCCACGTCAGGCTCTCTGCTGTCAGCATGGAGCCTGCTTTGGAGCCTCTGTCTTCCTTTCCCTCTCTCTGCCGCCCTCTGGTGAGCATGCCTGCGCTCTCTCTCTCCCTCTCTCTGTCTCTCAAAAGTAAATAAACATTTTTTTTTAAGATTTCTTTTTTTAGTAAATAAATGTGTGTTCTGAGTCCAGAGCACACACTCCACGCTCTTAGCTCTAACCAACAGGGAGAAGGGCTATTTTTGCAAACTTCCAAAAGAAATTTCTAAAGAAATAGCTTGTGATTTTGAGAAACAGGTTTGTTTCCATCAGTGGACACCATGAATTATGAAAATGATCATGTTTCCCTCTTTGTCTGGATTGCTTGGGAGCTCATAATTAAATTGACAGCTGACTTCCAACAAATTTACTTGCTTTTGTATCAAATCCTTTATATACTGTTACCACTGCTGTCACCTTAATTTCCTTACTTGTTATCTTCACTTGGTTCTTAAGTGTATTTATTTCACAAGTTAATGGATGAATACATTCTTGTTGTAAGGATGAAAAGAAATCAGAATTACACAGAGCAAAACTTGAAAGCATTCATTTATTACTTATGGTGCAGTTCTCTCTTTATCTGGGCAGGCAGCCTCAAATCTGTTTGGAACAATATTAGGAATAACCAAGTTTTAAAAACAAATGAATAAAAAAACTTCATTTGAAAACTTCCTACTATGCTACTTTCTCCTTTCAATCTTAATAGCAACTGTACTAAAGCAGATTATCATACGTGCATTTTACAGAGAAGACAATTGAAGAGGGTTAAGTTAACTGTGCAGAGTCATAGATAGTAGTGGCAAAGTTTAGGAATGAAACTGAGGTCTGGGATTCAGAGTTTGTGTGTTAGCTCCTTTGTCTTTTTAGCTGTCTCACCTCTCTATAGCAAGAAGTAGGATTACAACATTTATGTACAACTGGGGTGTGTGGCTAGGCAGGGTGGGGGTGGGGCACTTGTGAGTGGCTCTTGGTTATAGGTACTCCTCACTCTGCTTCAAGCCACTGTAAGTATTTCGGTCATTCAGCCAAGAGCAGTTTTTCCCCTGTAAGTGCCAACAGAGACCTTGTCCAACATGGCTGATTCTGTACCAGCTCTAGGAGAAGACGCAGCAGAGGTCAGGTGCAAGAAAGAGTGCCTTTAACCCTCAGCAGTTGACCTTCCCCTGCTGGTCACTGGCCAGAATACAACGTGGCCTTTCTCTCTTGGGAAGAGGCAGCAGCAACATCTGTACTGCCCATAGCTGCCTAGGGTCTGGTGGAAAGAAATCCACTCACCTCCAGTCTGTGTCCCGCTCCCAAACAAAAGCAAATTCTTACTGCATGTACCATGTTTGCCTGGGTCCCCTTAGGGCTGTGAGTTCCAGTAATTTGTGCTGGCTTCCCCCCTCCTGTTGGCCCTAGTGGGAGGACACAGCTATCGACATAAACACTGACCGTTGTCCCAGCTAGCAGGCAAGCGCATTTCTATTTTCATCTGAATTCCCAGCATCTTGGGGAATGAACTTGGCCATTCCTATCGACCAGACCCCTGAGGAGGGAGGAGAGCCTGCAGGCTCTTTCTGTAACCTTCCTTTGACTTGGACTTAGGAGACAAAGGTGAACTTGAGTGCTGCAGGGACACAGCTTCCCTTTATGCTGCCACCAAGCCCTGGGGCGGCCTCCTCTCCAGCACTGAGGCCCTTTTGTGCTGGCGGGGCACCCACAGCCTGACTGCCCACTCTGTTAAAGCGCAGTTTCAGCGCCCTCTCCCCCTCCCCCGTGAGTCGCTGTGCCTGGAGAAGGGCTTTTGAGTTTCGCGAATGCACACTGGCCCTTTTCTTCTCCCAGCGCCTGCAGCTTTGATGCTGCGCGCCTGGCAGACTGGCCCTCCGCTGTCTTTTCCAGGGAGGCCGTGCGAAAGCGCAGACAGGGCGCTCTTGCGGCCGCCGGGCTTCCCGGGAGAGGCGCGCAGCCCTGGGCAGCAGTTTGGGCTCCGCTCCTGGGGAGCGCTGGGACGGCCTGGGAGGAGCCCATGCCTCCGTGCCAGAGTTCATCCGGGAAACCGACCATCCAGCTCTCGTCTCCGACCTTGAAAACTGGCATCTTCTTTGACCCAGCAATGCTACTTATAAGAACTCATTATGTATTCAAGGACACGAAAAATTGTTCATTCTAATCTTACTATAAAAAATTCCAAACATGCAGCAAAGTTGAAAGTGTGGGATCCTCATATACACATTATCTAGAGTCAGCAATTAACATTTTGTATGGAAGGATTTAGATACAAGAGTTATCACTGCCCTATAGTGTGTGTATGTGTGTGTCTGTGTGTCTGTGTGTCTGCGCCTGTGTGGGTAGAAACCTAAATGCCCCCACCCTCTGTTGAATTATGACACATTTGCACAATGCCACCACATAGCAATTAAAATAACATGGTACATGTAGTGACATAGAAAAATGTTGGTTTTTTATTTAATGGAATAAAAGGTAGAAAACTATAGGTGCAATATCATGTTACTTTTGTTTGGAAAAAAGTTTGCATAGGGAAAAAAAGACACGGAGATTATATATTAAAATGTTAGCATGAGTGTGTCTAAATTTGGATATGAGTGAATTTGATTTTCATCCCTAGCTTGTTTTTGTTTCTTTCAATGAAGTACATCTATATACAGTGGGGAAAAAAGGAATTTAAAACATGCATGGTCAGCTCAAAGAGGCCAATAGGACTCCCTGGGATTATTCCAGCATCCTTTATCCTGACAAAAGTCCTGGGGCTGTCCCAGCTCCCTTGCAAACATTGCTGCATAACCTACCCCAGCCAGTTAGAGCTCCACCAGCCCTCACAGTTCCCAAATATGAGTACCAGGCCCTCCTTTCCTTTTCTGTCCCCGCTCTCCTACAGCAAACTGGATTCCTCCCTCTCTCATCACTTACTCTTAGGCCAGGGAGGTGCTGTAGTCACTAAAGAGTAAGGGTCCTATCATGATGTTAACTCCCCCACCTCCAGGAAGTAAAAATGGGATGAAATTCCTCTTCTTGAAGAGAAGGCCAGGGTTTAACCCAGAGGCCCATGCTGCCCAAGGGCCCCACGTTGTTTCTCTGTGAGATGCCTGGCACCAGTTAGACTCCCAGGGGAGGCACTGCTTTAGTGTGGCACTTTTAGGACCTTCAGGAACCTTTAGGACCAGCTGGATAATATTGTCATCACCATGCAAGCAGTGGCACTGTTTACTACAATAATAAGAGCTCACTCTATACACACATTTTTAGTTCCCAAAGTAATCCCACACACTCTCTTACCGTGGTTCCCAGAGCAGTGTCAAAAATCATTTGGAGGGAGGTCTGGGTGGCTCAGTTGGTTAAGCGTCTGACTCTTGATTTCAGCTCATGCCATGATCTTGCGGTTCGTGAGATCAAGCCCTGCATCGGGCTCTGCTGACAGTGCAGAGCTTGCTTGGGATTTTCTCCCTCTCCTTCTCTCTCTACTCCCTCCTCCACTTGTGCTCTCTCTCTGTGTCTCTCCCAAAACAGTAAATAAACTTAAAAAAATCATTTGGAAATGGACATATGACTACCATCTTTTACTTTGTCACATAAAACCACTTAAAAAACTATTTTCAAACAAAAAAAATACTATACCACGTGCACAAAATAGGAAGGACAATCTCAAAAATTTTAAAATATAACAGTATTTACATTTAAGTCTAAAATATTATTGTACAGCTCACTTCTCCTGTTAGATGCTGTAAAAATTATTACTATTTCTATTTAAACTGGCAAAAACTTTTTCACAGACAAGCCCTGGTTTGGGAACCAACATTTAGGAACCCCCATCTCTCCACTGGTTTTGATACTTATAATTTTCCACTTGCAAGTGAGGAAACCAGGTTTCAGAGCCCATCAGCTGAGTGGTTGAATTAGGATTCAAGTTCACATCTGTCTGTTCCAGAACCAATGGTTTCCCCTTGTTGCAGATTGCATCTGCATGACCAGGTTGCCCTTGCAGGTTCTCCAGGAAAAGATAGACAGAGAAAAGGCCTGATTTTCTTGTCAAAGTCTTGGCTAGCCTTGGGTCACTAGAGTAAACCCCAGTAGATCAAATTTTAATCTTTGATCCAAAAATCACAGAACTCATCAGATGGTATTAGCCATTCAGAGCAGTTCCACCCTAATTTAATTATGTTCTTTTCCAGGAAAGCTATATTTGCAGTTGGTACCAAGGGGAAGAGCACATATTAGAATTCTAATCTACTCATTTACATCTACTGACTAATGCCAGAAGTTCCTTCAGTTTGATCGCCTCCACTGATGTGTTTGGAAAAATCATTAAACACTGGGGAATAAGTTAAAAAGGTAGACAGTATATCCTTTCAATGTTAGACTGAAGCATTGTTTAACAAGCTCAACCAAGAATTATTTAATTATCTGGAAGAAGATAGCCATGTCTCTGACTTTGCTTTTTACTATTAATCAAGGGCTCAGATTCTGAAGTTCCATGTTAACTTGTAGACCCTGTCTGGAACAGAGGCAAATAATTTTTGTCCAGTAGAAAAGGTAACCCCAAAGGTTCTGGTTTTATCACCCTGTCAAACATGAACCAATTTTGTCTGTAATTTGGCATACTTACTTCATCATACCTTTCCTGGTAGACTGTAAACCAGGTAAACCCCTGCTAATCCATATTTGAACCAAAGTTACCATCCAGCTGGTTTGGTCCCTCTGTCATGAGCTGAATAAAATCTATTTAAAGGCAGTCACCACCAACAGCACTTTAAAATGTTATCAATCATTTGCCCCAGAGTGAATGAAGAATCTGGGAACAGATTTTGAGAAGTTGAAAGATGTAACACTTAGGATCTGAGAAAGACGAGGAAGAGAGTGCATGGGGGAGAGAAATTAGCCGAACTTCTCAGGACAGTTGTATCAGAATACTGTCATTTTTTTCACATAGTTCCTTTGTCCTTGAGCAGCGGCCAGTAGCATGACTTTCTAGAAATAGGATTTTCATTTATTTATTTTTTATTTATTTTGAGAGAGTTAGAGAGCAAGCGGGGGAGGGGCAGAGAGAAAGGAAGACAGAAACCCAAGCAGGCCCTGTGCTTTCAGTGCAGAGCCAGATGCGGGCTAGAAGTCATGAACCACAAGATCATGACCTGAGTGGAAATCAAGAGTTGGATGCTTAACCGAATGAGCTACCTAGGCACCCCTAGAAATAGGATTTTCAAGGAATAATGACCGGGGAAGAGGTTGAAGAGCTAGTAGGACTGTCCATGGTGAAGGATTAGAATTTTATTCTGTAAATCATGGGAGTCATTAAGGGTTTTAATTCAGGAACTGATATCAACATACCTAAAAAATTTTTTTTAATGTTTGTTTTTGAGAGAGAGAGAGAGAGAGAGCATGAATGGGAGATGGCAGACAGAGAGACAGACAGAGGATCTGAAGCAGGCCCTGTGCTGACAGCAGAGAGCCCAATGAGGGGCTCGAACCCACAAACCATTAAGATCATGACCTGAGATGAAGTTGGACGCTCAACTGACTGAGCCACCCAGGTGCTCCTGATCATACTTTTAAATGAGAAAGAAAGATAATTCTGACAAGAGTGTATGGGTTGTGTGAAGGGAAAGTCTCAGAGATAACCAGGGTTTGACTTCTTTGGGAACATATATGAATGGAAAATTGAGTATAACATCAAAAGGCAATTCAAAGATAGGATGGACAGATTTGATGAGTGATCAGATATGGGGCAAGAAGGGGGAGGAGTCTGAGATGACAGCTGAATGGACAAAAGGATGGTGATCAAGGTAGAAGCCTGTGTTTTTGACCCTCTGAGTTTGAAAATTGTCTTTTGAATCTGGAACTTATGAGCTTAGACTAGAAAGAAAATTTGAGGCTTAGCATTGGTTATGAATAGAAGCCATGGACATGTGTATGATGGTTGAAGAAAAGCATATCATCGGAAAACTTCTTTACTACTTCATTAGCTAAGCAGTGATGGTATGGTTCAGCCTTCTCTTCAATTACAGTAGGTTAGTGCCATGAAGAGAACCCCTGCCAATGAGCAGTAAACAGTCCATAGCTTTTCAGAGCCATGAGCAGTCCACGGCTTGATACCTTGGCAAAGAATATGCATTTCCATCCCCAGTTTACTTTGTAGAAATGAAGGCTCAGATTGACAAAGCAGATGTATGTTTCTTAAATGTATGTTTCAGGAGTGGAAGATTAAACTGGAAACACCTCCTACAGTTAATCCTGAAGTTCTTTGTTTTGTTTATTTATTTTTGAGAGAGAGAAAGAGATGGGGGAGGAGCAGAGAGAGGAAGAGAGAGAATCCCAAGCAGGCTCCTAGCTGCGCAGAGCCCAACTCAGGGCTTGAACTCATGAACTGTGAGATCATGACCTGAGCTGAAATCAAAAGTCAGACACTTAAGTGACTGAGCCACCCAGGCACCCCCAAGCTTGCAGTTCTGACAAGCACAAATGAAGATATCATTTATTTGGGGGACTGGAATTAGATGAGGAAAACTTTTTTTTTCATTTATTTATTTACTTATTTATTTTGGTAGCTGTTGCTTTTTCTTTTTCTTTTTTGAATTACAACCCTTTATTTTTTTATTTTTTTATTTTTTTAATATATGAAATTTATTGTCAAATTGGTTTCCATACAACACCCAGTGCTCATCCCAAAAGGTGCCCTCCTCAATACCCATCACCCACCCTCCCCTCCCTCCCACCCCCCATCAACCCTCAGTTTGTTCTCAGTTTTTAACAGTCTCTTATGCTTTGGCTCTCTCCCACTCTAACCTCTTTTTTTTTTTTTTTTCCTTCCCCTCCCCCATGGCTTTCTGTTAAGTTTCTCAGGATCCACATAAGAGTGAAACCATATGGTATCTGTCTTTCTCTGTATGGCTTATTTCACTTAGCATCACACTCTCCAGTTCCATCCACGTTGCTACAAAAGGCCATATTTCATTCTTTCTCATTGCCACGTAGTATTCCATTGTGTATATAAACCACAATTTCTTTATCCATTCATCAGTTGATGGACATTTAGGCTCTTTCCATAATTTGGCTATTGTTGAGAGTGCTGCTATAAACATTGGGGTACAAGTGCCCCTATGCATCAGTACTCCTGTATCCCTTGGATAAATTCCTAGCAGTGCTATTGCTGGGTCATAGGGTAGGTCTATTTTTAATTTTCTGAGGAACCTCCACACTGCTTTCCAGAGTGGCTGCACCAATTTGCATTCCCACCAACAGTGCAAGAGGGTTCCCGTTTCTCCACATCCTCTCCAGCATCTATAGTCTCCTGATTTGTTCATTTTGGCCACTCTGACTGGCGTGAGGTGATATCTGAGTGTGGTTTTGATTTGTATTTCCCTGATAAGGAGCGACGTTGAACATCTTTTCATGTGCCTGTTGGCCATCCGGATGTCTTCTGTAGAGAAGTGTCTATTCATGTTTTCTGCCCATTTCTTCACTGGGTTATTTGTTTTTCGGGTGTGGAGTTTGGTGACCTCTTTATAGATTTTGGATACTAGCCCTTTGTCCGATATGTCATTTGCAAATATCTTTTCCCATTCCGTTGGTTGCCTTTTAGTTTTGTTGGTTGTTTCCTTTGCTGTTTATTTTCATAAGGTCCCAGTAATTCACTTTTGCTTTTAATTCCCTTGCCTTTGGGGATGTGCCGAGTAAGAGATTGCTACGGCTGAGGTCAGAGAGGTCTTTTCCTGCTTTCTCCTCTAAGGTTTTGATGGTTTCCTGTCTCACATTCAGGTCCTTTATCCATTTTGAGTTTATTTTTGTGAATGGTGTGAGAAAGTGGTCTAGTTTCAACTTTCTGCATGTTGCTGTCCAGTTCTCCCAGCACCATTTGTTAAAGAGACTGTCTTTTTTCCATTGGATGTTCTTTCCTGCTTTGTCAAAGATGAGTTGGCCATACGTTTGTGGGTCTAGTTCTGGGGTTTCTATTCTATTCCATTGGTCTATGTGTCTGTTTTTGTGCCAATACCATGCTGTCTTGATGATTACAGCTTTGTAGTAGAGGCTAAAGTCTGGGATTGTGATGCCTCCTGCTTTGGTCTTCTTCTTCAAAATTACTTTGGCTATTCAGGGCCTTTTGTGGTTCCATATGAATTTTAGGATTGCTTGTTCTAGTTTCGAGAAGAATGCTGGTGCAATTTTGATTGGGATTGCATTGAATGTGTAGATAGCTTTGGGTAGTATTGACATTTTGACAATATTTATTCTTCCAATCCATGACCAGGGAATGTCTTTCCATTTCTTTATATCTTCTTAGCTGTTGCTTTTTTAATTTCAGGGTGCAAAATGCTTCTTTCCCCCAGACTCTTCATACAAGGTGTCTGTCTTAGTATTATTGGCTGTATTGCTGCCATGAGAAATTACCATAAACTTTCCTGCTTAAACAAGGCAAATTTATTATTCTAACTTCCCTTAAGTAATTCTGTCCTTTGGCCACCAAACTCACATCTGTCCCACATGCAAAATACTTTCACCTCCATCCAGGTTCCCCAAAGTCTCAACCTTGTATATAGCACCAACTCAAAGTCCAAAATCTGATCAGCTCACAAGTCCCAAGTTTTATCATGTAAATCATTAAAATCAGTTATGGGTGAAGCTCTGGTAATGATCCATTATGGGGCATGATTTCTTTCCATTCGTAGACCTGTAAAACTAAAATTATCTGGTCTCAAAATATAATGGTGGGACAGACTTAGGATAACAGTTGTAGGCACTCCAGTTCAAAAAGGAGAAGCTTGGGGCGCCTGGGTGGCTCTGTCGGTTAAGCGTCTGACTTCATCTCAGGTCATGATCTCACGGTCCATGAGTTCAAGCCCCGCATTGGGCTCTGTGCTGACAGCTCGGAGCCTGAAGCCCACTTCGGATTCTGTGTCTCCCTCTATCTCTGCCCCTCCCCCACTCTCACTCTGTCTTTGCCTCTCTGAAAAATAAATAAAGATTTTTTAAAAATCTTTAAAAAAAAAAAAAGAGAGAAGCTTGAAAGAAAAAAAGAGTTATTGGTCTTAAGCAATTTCTAGATCCAGTTGAGAAAATTCCATTAGGTGTCAAGGTGTGGCAGTAATCCTTTGTGGCTGTGGTTCTGTCCCCTGAGCTCGTGGCTGTCTTCTTTTTTTTTTTTTTTTTAATTTTAACGTTTATTTATTTTTGAGACAGAGAGACAGAGAGTGAACAGGGGAGGGGCAGAGAGAGAGGGAGACACAGAATCTGAAACAGGCTCCAGGCTCTGAGCTGTCAGCACAGAGCCTGACGCGGGGCTCGAACTCACAGACCGTGAGATCATGACCTGAGCCGAAGTCGGACGCTTAACCGACTGAGCCACCCAGGCGCCCCTCGTGGCTGTCTTCTGTATCAGGCTTCCTTTTTCACAAAGGCTAGCATGTATTTGTGGCCGAGCAGTTTTTTTTTTTTTTTTTTTTTTAAATTTTTTTTTTTTTTTTTTTTTAACATTTATTTATTTTTGAGACAGAGAGAGACAGAGCATGAATGGGGGAGGGTCAGAGAGAGGGAGACACAGAATCTGAAACAGGCTCCAGGCTCTGAGCTGTCAGCACAGAGCCCGACGTGGGGCTTGAACTCACGGACCGCGAGATCATGACCTGAGCCGAAGTCGGCCGCTTAACCGACTGAGCCACCCAGGCGCCCCTATGGCCGAGCAGTTTTATCAGCCCATTTTCTGCATATAGAATTTTGTCGGTTTGACAGGGGTTTTGTCTATTTCAGTTCGAGGCCGCGGTGTTATGTTGGTATGACATTCTCAAGGAACCTGTGGGTCTCCCGTGTGCGTTATGGGGATTTACTCCATTAGACAAGAGGCTTATTCATAGGCCTTTCCGAGATAATCTCATCTCTATTTTTGGCTTCTGTTGATATGGCTGAGAGAACACACCTTAAGCTCTCTAGTTTGATTGGAGGTATTATGAGTGTGACTTTATACTCGGACCTTTTGATCTCTCTGAGGTGTCACGCTTTTGGCATTTTTCTATAGAGCATACATTTCTGACTGAATTTTTTAAGTTTTAGCATTTTTTGCCATCCAGATAGTCTGAGGGTTTTCCAAACCTACCAAATCCTGGGGATTTTTTGTTTAACATTTTTTCCTTCAATTTATTACTTTCCTCTCTGATTTTACTAACAGCAGCAAGAAGAAACTAGGCCTCACTTTTAACACTTGGCTTAGAAATCCCTTCTGCTAAGTGTTCAGTTTTATTTTTTACAATTCTGCTTTTCATACAACTGCAGGGCACAATTCCACTAAGTTTTCTGTCACGGTTTAACAAGGATTCTCTTTCCTCCAGCTTCCAATAACGTGTCTTTCAGTTTGTTCTGTGACCTTATCCACAGTACCTGCAAAGTCCATATTTCTACTAAGAGTCCACTCAGAGAAATGTAGGCTTTTTTTTTTATTATGCCTCTTAAAATTTGTCCAGCCACTCCCCTGTCTCCCTGTCTCTAAGCCACTCCACATTCTGTATTTGTCACAGCAGCACCCTACCCCTGATGTCAAAATCCACATTCATTTCCTTTTTTTTTAAGTTTTTTTAATGTTTATTTATTTTTGAGAGAGAGAGAGAGAGAGACAGCATGAGGGGGGAGGGGAAGAGAGGGAAGGATTCACAGAATCCGTAGCAGGCTCCAGACTCTGAGCTATCAGCACAGAGCTCTATGCAGGGCTCGAACCAACAAGCTGTGAGATCATGACCTGAGCCGAAGTTGGACACTTAACCGACTGAGCCACCCAGGTGCCCCTCCATATTCATTTTCTATTGCTGCCATAACAAATTACCACCAACTTAGCTTACACGATAGACAATAGATATTTATTATTTATTAAACTCTGTATGTTAGACCAAAAGTCTCCAGCAGACTAAAATAAAAGTGTTGGCAGGACTGCATGAGGCTTTAGGAAACCAATGTTTCTCCCTCCCTCCCTTTCTCTCTCTCTTTCTTTCTTTCATTCATTCATTCATTCATTCATTCTTCCCTCTTTCCCTCCCTTCCTTCTTTCCTTCCTTCCTCCCTTCCTTCCTTCCTTCCTCCCTTCCTTCCTTCCTTCCTTCTTTCCTTCCTTCCTTCCTCCCTCCCTCCCTGTACTTTTAACCTATAATCCAAGGAAAGGGTCATTGGAACCTCCAATCTATAGTCAGTCTTCAGAAGCCCAGGTAAAAACCTGGCATCTGGATTAGAGGGCAGTCTTGGAGAGGGCAATCTTAACCTGAGGGATCTGATGCTATCTTCAGATAGTGTCGGAGTTGAGCTGAATTGTAGGACACCCAGTTGGTGTCACCAAAAATTACTTGGCGGTGTGGGGGAAACTCCCTGCTCCACACACAAACATTGGAATTTGGTGACCAGAACCACCTTTTACATCTGCAGAGTTTCTTTTGCTATGTTCCCAGTATTAGGTCATGGATATCTTTGGGAGGCTTTTAGTCTGCCTACCATACTGTCAGCATCCAGATTTGAATCCAAGTCGGGCTGGCTTATTGTGTTTGGACTTTCCTTTCTTTCTTTCTTTCTTTCTTTCTTTCTTTCTTTCTTTCTTTCTTTCTTTCTGTTTATTTATTTATTTTGAGAGAGAGAGAGAGTGTGCACACAAGCAGGGGAAGGGTAAAGAGAAGGAGAGACAGAATCCCAAACAGGCTCCGTACCACAAACACAAAACCTGATGTGGGGCTCAAACTCATAAACTGTGAGATCATGACCTGACCCAAGATCAAGAGTTGGACTTTTAACTGAGTGAGCCACCCAGGTGCTCCAGCATTTGGACTTTTTCTACCAGACTCCATGGTGTCCTCTCATAACTTCCCAGAGGCCTTGCTCATCTTGCACCTTTGGTCTTGCCATTTTTGTTGTATCAGATGTTATTACTTTGGCTGTAAGTAACAGGTAACACTTAACCAAGAGCTAGCTGCTTGAGCTGCTTAAACCGGTAAATGTTTATTTTTCTCACATAACAACATATTTACAGATGGTTTCTGGTCGTGTCTCAGTGATTCAATGATGCCAAGGCCATAGGCTTGATAATTTGTTTGGCCTTTCCTTTATGGTTGCAATGTGGCTGCCACAGCTTCAGATATCACATTCGCATTGAAGACAGGAAGATGTGGGAAAAGAAGGGTAAGCTTCAGTTTTCTCTGCCCCTCTTATAAGGAAGACAGATTTTTTTCCAGAAGACCCATGAGACTTTCATGATGTCTCATAGACCAGACTGTGTCATATGCCTCCATCCCTGCAGCTGCAAGGAAGCCTGAGAAAGTGGGTATTTAGCCTTTCCTTGTAGAGGTGGGCAAAGGAAATGAGAACTGGAAGTGAAGTTTGGATTAGCCAGCTCAGAATGCCAGAATTTCAATCTGACCAAGACCCTGTCTTTGCCTTTTTCTTATGCCAGTCCACAATTAGAATTGGAATCCTGTTCCTGAGTCAGACACCTCCTGATGACTATGCTCTGACCACCTGTCCCACAACCCACTCACTCCTCCTTGTAAGATATCCCTGACCCATTAACCACTGAGACTGCCGTGTGCAATGGCCTGGATATACTGCCTGTCACCACCTGCTGCTGGCGTTGGAAGCATCTGACCTCCTTTCACAGGCCTAGAGACTCCCCCAGGCCCACTGGGTATGCAGAGGCAAGCTTCTATTCTGACCGCACCTGCTTTTATGTGGGCATTTTTAAGCTGTGTGTGTGTGTGTTTGTGTGTGTGTGTGTGTGTGCATGTGCATGTCTGTGCAAGTCTGCATAGGTGCAGAAAAAGGGGGGGAAATAGGCCACATTGACCAAGGACATTTTTATCCTATGCTAGCTTTAACTTCTGTCAAAGTAGAAGGTCATCTGAGAATATAACCATGACAGAGATACTACTATCTATCCAATCTCCTCTCCTGCCTCAGTAACAGACCATGATTTTATATGCATCAGACAAAAGACTTCTTCATTCTTGGATGAAGATTTCCTTTTCTCTTACAGCTAGGGACAGCCATGTGACTAAATTCTGGCTAATGTGATAAAAGTGGCAACATTGTATTGGACTTTCAGGACGTTTCTTTAAAGTGAGTGGGTATGTCCTTCTTTGTCCTGTCATCCATTTTGCTACCCAGAGTGCAGATGAAATGGCTGGAGCACCGTCAGCCATTTTGGACAATGAGAAGGAGAGATCTACAATTGACCTTTGAACAACATGGATTTGAACTGCATAAGTCCACTTATATGCAGATTTTTGCCCCAACAAATATAGTACAGTACTATAAATCTATTTTCTCTTCCTTACGATTTTCTCGATAACATTTTTTTCTCTAGCTTATTTTATTGTAAGAATATAGTATATAATGCATATAAATACAAAATATATATTAATTGACTGTTTATGTTATCAGTAAGGCTTGCAGTCAACAGTAGGATATTAGTAGTTAAGTTTTGGGAGAGTCAAAAGTTACACACAGAGTTTTGACTGCATAGGGGATCAGCATCCCTAACCCCTGTGTTATTCAAGGGTCACCTGTACTTTAAGGGTGGCCAAGAGCCGACCCTATCCCTGGATTTGCAACCTCCAGGAAAATAATTTTTTTGTTTAAATCACTGTTCTTTTGGATTTTTGTGGACCCTGAATAACTCACCTGTGTATCATCTGCATGATGTCTAACACTTTACATAGCATTTCCAGGTACATTATCTCATTTTCAACAGATAGGAAAATACCTGTTTTCCTGTGCTATTTCTGACAGGCCCTGGGTTGAGAAGAGCCAGTAAGGGCCAATAGCAATCCTCAGAGAGCTGTTTACTTGCCAAGGCTGAAGACTGTAGGAAAACTGAAAGATTTGGTTCAGGAGGCAAAAGGAAGATGTTGCTTTTGGAGTTGATAATAACTCTTGGAGGAATGGACCTGCCTCCATTTTTGTGCAGCAGGACTCTGACTCTGAGACTCAACCCTTCCTCTTACCACTTCACTTACCCATTCTTAAACTGGTCCTTGCCAAGAACTTTATGTAAATACTGTCTTGTTTCTTTTTTCCCGGAAATAGAGCTTCAGCAGTGTTTTCATTACTCACTGATGGGCTGTTGAACTCATCCTCAGTGCAAGTTCTTTTGGGATATGTCTGCTTTGTGTTAGACATGGTGTTGGTGGCGGAGTAAGAGTCCTTGTGCCACAGAGTACTCAAATGTCACCTTCTCTACTTGGTTCCAGAGTAGCAATTGGCCTGTTGTCCCCCAGAGTTGTTTCTCTTTTGTTCTGTCCCTACTTCTCTGCACTCTCCAGAGCACCCTGCCTCCACCCCAAATCTCACATGGGGCTATCTTCAAGGGCTGGCAAGGCATTTTTGCCCTGGCCCCCTTCTTTCCCACTCCTCTAAGAAATCCTAGCAGGACCTGGCAAATCCTATCATGGTCCAGCCTGACCGAACTCTTCCTTGAACCTGCCTGTTCCATCCAAGAAACCCAGGTTGGGCAGGCTGTCCCTAAAGAAGCCAGAATGTTGATTCACAGCAGACAACTTTGGAGAGGGTGGGGAGATGTCTCTAAATAAAGGAGGCATATGTAGTGGTCTAAGCAGAATCCTGTTTTCCAAAGGCAATGATGAGAGGGGTTAAGGTACCCTGATGATTTAATGACAGGAATGGTTTTTCTTATCTATTATTCGTATTTTTACTCCTGGCAATCCAGTGAGTTGTTTAGGGTGACTTTTATAGATATGATCTCCAAGGAGGAGAAGGGAGCAAAAACTAACATTTAGTGAGCACCGACCCTCAGTTAGTTTCTTGTACACACTGGCTGGTACCACAGTGGGTGAGAGCGTGTGGTTGAAGTGAGTCAGGGCTCAGTTCTACACTAGATCTGCTGTGTAGACTCACTGGCTGTGAGGCTTGGACCAGCCAGTAAACCAGAGTGGCTTACCTTCACTGCCTCTTCTGCAATGTGGAGATGATGGGCCTTGGACCTAGACTTGAGCTCTCCTGACTACAGTGGCTACCAATATCGGCTCTGCAGTCAGAGCTGATGGAAGGATCCGTCATCATTGTTCCATAGCCAGGAAACCTTGGCCAACTCACTATACTTACTCTGAGTCTCGTTTCCACTTCTGTAAAGTGGTGATGACAACAGTCCCAGCCTCCAGAAGTTGTTACAATGATTGAATGAGAATGCAGGTAAACTGTCTTTTGTTCCATAAATAGTAGTTCTGATTTTAATTATTTTCATCATTACTAATTGAAGAGGGTATTCTAATGTTCTGGGAAGAAAGAAACCGTCCACCTTGCCTACCCTCCTACCTGGAATGGAGATGCACTCAGTTAATGAGCCTTCTCTTGAACTGAAGGGGCAGTTTTTCAACATTTCTCCGGACTCAGAGATGCCTGGCTGTGTTGACTGGCCTCTGAGGCTGTTCCCACTCCCAGGTTTTAGATCTGGTTTCTTTCACCCTCATAAAGGGCCCTGGCAGGGCCGCCTAGGACAACCAGGGTCTCCAGGGTCCCCAGGGACAGAGAAGCAGCCCGTGGTGGCCATGGCCACTTTCTTATCTTACCTAGGCCCACCTGATCCACCCTGCCCCTCAACTCTCCTAACACTCAGTCCTCCTGAGGAATGTGGGCTGATGTGAGCCCTTGGAGTCTGGCCAGCACAGTGCCTACCTCGGTGAGCTGGTTGCCCTGAACACCCCGTCCTCCAGTCATGAAGACCTCAGCAAGGACTCCCATTAATCAGGGGGGCTCTGTTTTTCCTTCTTTCTCCAGGCCCACACAATTGTTAGGAAATTGTTTCCTTGAATGGTGTTGGCTTCTCAGCATCTCCTACTCTGTGCTCGGTTTTCAATTGTCTACAATGGTGTAGACTCTGTGTAGACACAGGGGATGAGAGGACCAGCTTCAGGGTCAGGTGGCCCTGGTTCAAATGGCCCTTCTTTACACTGACTGGCAGGTACTCAGTGAGGCAGACACTGTACCAAGTGCTTCATGGGGATTAGTGTTATCTCACAAACCCTCATAACATTCCCATTAGATAGCTGCCTTTAACAGAGGAGGGCATTCAGGCACAGAGAGGTAAAGTACCTTTCTCAAGGCTGCATAGCATGGGGGTCTGTGACAGCAAGGAAGCAATCATGTCTGGGAGGGGAAAAAGGAGAAGGGGAAGGAAGAAAAAGAAGAAGGCTACTTCACACATTGCCCAGAGCTTGTCTCCTCAGCCCCTGGGCATGCAAGGTCCAACTGACTTAGCCACTGTCTGAATTTTGCCAGAAGAAGGTGTGGGCATAGGGAGAAGAGGTCAGCAAGGATTGAAGGGGAGGTTGATGAAGATGCAAAAAGGCCTTCCCAAGGAAAAACACATCTTAACAGTTTTGGCAGACAGGACGTGAAGAGGTGCATTGTTTCCCTGGGAGGAGCAGGAAGCCAGCAAGGATGGCTTTCGGTCGGTCATAAGCAACCATTTAATTCAGAACCTGTGTTTAGATCCCAAGGGAGCTCAGGCCACCAAAGTCATGAATACACATGAGCCTAATGCAGCCTTGGGGACAGTAAGACAATGAAGGTGACATCCCTGATACCCGTGGTTGCCAGTTTGTTTTAATTTTTAAATTAATGAACAATTTCAGATGTAAGAGCTTTGGCCTACAGAGACAGGTAACCTTCCGCATAGATTTTCTTGTCCCTTGTGCTATGTGATTTCCACATCTTCCCCCATGTTTCAGCAGTTTCCTCTTCTCTATTCCTAAAAGAACCTGCATTTCCCTTTCCTGACTCCCTTCCTGCCTTCCTGTGTGCTAAGCCTTTGCAGTTGTCATCATGTCTTCAGAATGCATTTGATAGGTACAGGAAGTTGCACCAGACGGGAGATGGAACCAGCAATCAATAAAAAAAGAACTGTGTTTCTAAGAAAAATGCATCACGGCTTCCCACCGGAGTTGTGTACCATATGTCCTAATATCCGTGGAACAATGGATCTAAATTTTAGCTCTTCTGCTTGGCTTTCCCCGCCATCTCAACAAAAAAGAAATTAGTCCCTTTTAACCTGCGGCTACCCAGCTTTCTGAGGATTCCTAGTAGCGATTGCCTTTCCTTTTAACCCTTTCATCAGATGTCACAAAATAAAATCTCTCCTTACAGCTTTATTTCTCCTGGCTACTAGTTTAGTATATTTATGGTGCATGAGTCATCAAGCTGCTGCCTGATTGGATAAAAACCAAGCACCCCTGAGACCATCAGTCAATTACAGCTATTCTCAGCTTCATTCACAGATTTATTAGCTTGCACACACAGAGCGAAATTCATTCAGCAAAGTTCATTCATAAAAATTTCAACACTCTGCATCATCCTGCACATCTCAGCCTTCTGCTGCCGACGGGCTCCTAAAAGAAGCTCCTGAGAACAGTCCAGGAGGGAGGGAGGCTCTGAGCTAGGGTGGGCAGGCTGGGAGGGGATCTGAGGAACACGGAGGGATTGCAAGTCCAAGAAATAATGCGGAGCAGTGCCCGTCGCTAGTACTTCTGGCTTGTGGCCCGGACGGGATGCAAGACAAGATCTTCCAAGAGAGGGCAGCCGTCAGAATCAACGAACTCAGGCTGAAGGGCCTTTGGCTCACATACACGTTTTCTTTTTTAAATGAACAATCACTGGAACAAATAAAGGGTTAATAGGCCAGTCATTGCCCCGCCCTGTGGGAGCCGGAGGGAGCAGGTTTGAAAGTTCCTGTGTGCAGAAGGGAAGGCTGGGGGTGGGGGGCGCTGAATATTTCTGCAAGGCTCCTGCACGGCTCGCTGGCGATGCGGCGGGACGGGCTGGCCCGTGTTCGGCCCGGTTCGGTGCCTGAGAGTTGGCCGTGAGCGATCCCTGCCGCCGCGAGCCCGGTCCAGGCTTTCCCAGCAAGGAATCCAAGGCGAGAACACCGAGTGCTGCCGCGGGGGCCAGGGAGGGACTGAAATCAACTGGGGAGGCGTTATCTACCCCCCACCGGCCCCCCTCCCTCCCCCGGGCTGTCACCCAGAAGGGCCTGGGAGCCGAGGTGGGCGAGGGCGAGAGCAGAGTTGGAGAGGTGGCTGCCGCCAGTGGCACGGGGCGTTGAGGCATTTGCTTTCCGTGCCGTTTATCTAGCAGACGAAGAGGCGATTTATGCAACAGTATCCTGTTTCAGCACTGCCAAGGCTATGCGAAAACGCGGTCAGGACAGCCTGGCAGGACTTGTGCTGTATGTAGGACTCTTCGGGCACCCCGGGATGCTGCACAGGGCCAAGTACAGCCGTTTTCGGAATGAGTCCATCACGTCCTTGGACGAAAGCAGCCCCGGAGGCTCAGTGGGGAGCAAGGGCTCAGCGCCTCCTCCCTACCCCACCCTGGCACCTCACCTGCCGGCTGAAGATGCCACCTTGGCGTCCCAGGAGAGCCCCACCCCACTGTGCACCTTGATCCCTCGCATGGCCAGCGTGAAGCTGGCCAACCCAGCCACCTTGCTGAGTCTGAAAAACTTTTGCTTGGGTACCAAAGAGGTGCCCCGGCTGAAGCTCCAGGAAAGCCAAGACCCGGCACCCAGCAGCCCAGCTTCCCCTGAAACCAGTCCAAATAGGGCTGGCTCTGCACCTCTGCCGCAACCAGACCTGCTGGGGCACAGGGCCGCTGCCTTAACTCCCGATGCCTGCCCCCTTCCTGGCCCTGGGGAGCCAACCCCAGGGAGCAGGCAGGACAGGCACTTTCTGCAGCACCTGTTGGGGATGGGCATGAACTACTATGTGAGGGTAAGTCTATCTCCCTCTCTATCCCCCTTCTAGGAACTCCTGGGGAAAGGGGCATCTTCCCTGAGTTATGCAAGGGGCTGCACACCCTGGCTGGGGTCTAGGTTTGGACAAGACATTGTGTAACTGGACCGAGGAGAGGAAGGGACCTGGGCTTACAGGTTTCCCTAGGAATATCTGACTTGTATTGAAGTCAGATAACTTTTGGTTCAAGGATATGAACTCGTGCTAATTTGTAGGTAGTTTCCGGGGGTAGGGATAATTTCTGATAGAGACAGGGAGACGGCACCTTCTTGTCCCTACTGGACGTAGCATCTGTCCAAGAAGAGTCAAGAATTTCAAGTCTGTTTAGTGACTGAGACCTGCTAGGTTCTATCGGCCATTGTATTTCAATAGAGATTTTTGTGCTAGAGGAATGCATGATGCGTAAGGGACTTGAATTATTTTTATAAATGTAATTCAGCATTTAACAGGCACCTCTCAAAACATGGCTGGATCTCTATGCTTGTGCTAGAAGCCAGTCTTAGGTCTTTGGTGCCGCCCCTTTTTGTCTTTATTGCCTACACTGCGGCAAGTGGGCCTTGTCCATGAGCTGTGTGCAAAACCACGGTCCTCCCTGGTCTCATATTTGCCCTGGCTCATTCCAGATGTGGGTAAAAGAAGAGTAGAAGATTTGGCCCCTGCTCTTCAGGAGTCCACATTTCAATCCAGGAGACCAACAAATGCATGTGAAATAATGAGAGAATAATGCTCACAATAGATACCTAGTGTACGGATGCTGAAGGAATACAGAGAAAGGGAAAGGTTGTTGTGGCCTGGGATTCACTCACAAGGGAGACCTTCAGGAGAAGGTGTGTCTTGGAAGAGATATCAGGTCTGGATCGGCAGAAGGGAGGAGATTCCTGGCGGGGCGAGAATGTGAGCAGTCTAAAAGGCAGGTGCAGGTGTCACTGTTGTGGCTGCAGCAGAGGCTCATATAACCTGGACTTCATGGAGGTGGGGAATACTGGAGGCTGGTGGGTGACACAGAGTGGCTGACACATAGGTGGTGCTCAAACAAATGTGAGTTGGATAAAGACAAATATAGATCGTGGGTAGCTTGGGGAAGAGCGCGCAGTTGACTGAAGCTCTTAAATGTCAGAGGAGGAGTTTGTAAATACTGCGATGGGTAAACAAGAACCGTCGTTCGGTTTGTAGGCAAACTGTGACTTGATGCAAGTGTTTCCAAAAGGATTGATCTGAATTTATTTGAGATTGATGGAAGCAGGGAAAAAATGGAGATTGGGAGGTCAGTCCGAAAGATACTCTGAGAGTTCAGGCGTGAAGGGATGGGGACATGGATTAAGGTGGAAGTGTGAACAAGGAGATGAGGCCAGAACCTCTGTGGGAAGCCTCCACAGTCTTGGGTGATTGATCAGATCATTTCACCTCATAATACAAATAGTAGAATAGTGAACATTTATTGAAGAGTGGGTAGATTGGTGAGTTTGTTATTGTTGTTTATGAAGGTTACAGGTGATTATTGAGGAAAGGTTCTGAGGAGTGAAAAATAACTCCAAATTTAAGCCTCAGAATGGGATTAGTGATGTCATTGATAGAAACAGAGTGAGCTGGGAAGGGGGGGTCATGCTAACTTCGCTTTTGACCTATTATGTTTAAAGTAATGACATCTAAGTGGTATTAATTTGTAGGTAAGCAGTCATATAAGACCGACACTCAGGTGGGAAGCCTGATCTGAAGGTGTACATTTGAGAGATAGCCCAATAACTATCATAAATGAACAATTAAGGTTTCAAGGAAGGCCAGATAGTGAATGCTGAAAGGGTTACAGAGAGAGCAGGCTTGAGACAGCATTGGCAAATGGATAAATAAAACCTCCAAGGAAGATAAATTTATGGGACACTCAGTTCTTGCCCTCCCCCTTAGTGACACGGCTCATAATGGACTTCATGTGTCTACTAAAAGTTCATGTGCACCTTCTCATTTGTCAACCTAAGTGTCTGCCAGGTTCTAGTGGGAAAACGAGAAACTCCAAACCTGTGTTCTCTCTACCTGCCTTCCCATTACCTTCCCATTACCTAGACCTCCTCTACCCTCTTCCTTGCCTTTCCTTCCCTCTTATACTGCCTTCCACTGCCCACACCTACACACCTGTACAATTTTTAATGTGAAAAGAGTTGCTGTGTGATCGCCACCTTCCCTAGGGAGTGTTTCCACTGCATTTTAGATTTTTAATGAGGATATCATCTGTCTTTTCATGGTGATGATAACTGACCCGAGGGAAGACACTGACCCCCCTGACCCAAATGACCCACACTATGTTGCCAATAGACAGTGACATGAGACACCAGTTATCACTTCTCATAGGAAGTCAAAATACATGGAAGAGCCTACTTTATTAATTTTTATAGAATCCCAACTTTGAAAGATGGTAGGGACTCAGAAGTTATCATGTTCAATGCCTCTATGGGGAAACTAAAGTCCAGAGAAGTGATTTTTTTAAGGCCACACAGGTGAATCAAAAGGAGAGTTAAACTCAAGTCCCCTGTGTGCCATTCTTTGCTCTTTTCAACATAGGTTTCCATCCTGGGTGAGATCCTGTTCCTCAGCATTCTTTTAGATGTGAACCAATTTAAAAAAAATGAAATGCCAACATATTAATTTACAGTTAAAAATTATCATATCAAGTGCACCTGAATTGTGATCCTTATACTCCCATCTGTAGGAAGATGCACATAGGAAGATTTAAATCAAAAGTTGCTTAGTGATGATGGAATCAGAACAGGGAAGTGAGAGAGAGATTCTTGATGGCTAGTGGACTTAGGGGCAACTTTTGTAGGCAAAAGGTAGCGACGTATTCAACTTCCTCATCCATATCATGTGACTGCTCGTCTCTCTACCCAAACTTTTTTTTTTATTCATTCACTTGTTTATTCAACAAGTATGTTTATTCAACAAGTATGAACCAACTATGTGATAGGAACTGTTGAGGGCCCTGGGGATATATGAGTGAATAAAAGAGACCAGGTCAGAGCTCCCATGGAACTCACATTCTAGTGAATGGAGATGGGCCCGATTGAATAAATAAGTAAATTTAATATGTCATGTGTAATAAGTGCTAGGGAGAGCGATAAAACAGGGAAAGGAAGAAGACAGTTGCTTGTGTAGAAATGGAAGGTATTGCATTCCTTTTGAGGGAAAATGGCAGAGTTACAGCTACTCTTTGTTTTGTTTTCTGGCATCTTTTATCTTTACAATAGGAACTGTATTTGCCTTCTACTCTAAGTTAGGTTTGACTTTGAGTTAAATATCTTTCCTTAGAAATTGACTCTTTTTGGTCTTATGATATAGAATCAGTTATGCAGCTGAAAACATTTTATGAATTCTGAGCACCTATGTTTGAGTAACTTTCACTTAAGTTTAGACCTTGAACCCCCTGAAGATCTCTCAAGGAAAGTAGGCCAGCAAACTATTCTTTGAGATATATCACACCAGAAATGGGACAACCAGACCCCAGTCTGAGCAAAGCAGTGAGGTGAGTGCAAGTTTGTTAAATGGTACCAAACAGTGACTTCTGTTCCCACCATATGATTAAGGCTCATTTCTTTATGAGATATTCCCAAGTCACTTTATCCATCACCAAATACTCACTTGGAGGTCCCCCAGTTGCCCAGCACAGTCTGTGAGGATGGAAAATATACAACATGTCTCATCTCTAAAATGAGAGGATTGGTCTGTAGGTCACCCAGGCACTATTTGATGACTCCAGGGCTCCCTTCTTCATAGGGGAGGTATTTAAAACCTTACTTCCCTTGCCCATTCCCAACCCCCAAATTACTTATAATTTTGTTGAAAGCCTAAATAAAACAGAGGCAAAGACACCAACCACGCCGGAGCCGCCACAGGCCAGTCCAACAGTTCTGACCATAGCTTTCCAAGAGAGGCTCCATCTCCAAATGACAACACTGAGCCCTCAGAAGTACATTCTCTACCCCACACTTTCCAACCTAAGTGAACATAAGACAGGGTTCAAACCATGGTTTGTCTCACTCCAGGGCTCTTCCTCTTCCCACACTCTCACTGCACCTTGGAGCAAGACAGGCAGACCTGGAAGTTTGTGGAAAGGAGTGTCATAGAAAAAGGACCACACTGGGCAGGACAGCTTTACTATAGGGCCGACCTGTAGACCTTGCCTGGTTGCATTTATTTGCGTGATTTCAGTCTCCTCACTTCAACCCATCCTACCCCAACAACTTCCCTATGGCTGCTGTGACAGTATCACAAACTAGGTGGCTTACACAGCAGAAATTTATTCTCTGGCAATTCTGGAGGCTAGAAGTCTGAAATAAAGGTATTGGCAGGGTCATGCTCTCTTTGAAGGGTCTAGTAGAGGATCCTTCCTTTATTTTTACAGCTTCTGGTGGTGGCCCGCCATCCTTGGCATTTCTTGGCTTTGAGAAGCATCACTCCAATCTCTGCCTTGTCTTCACATGGCTTCCTTGCCTCTGTGACCACATCCAAATTTCCCTCTTCTTATAAAGATACCAGTCATTGGATTCGAGCCCATGCTAATCCAGTATGACCTCATCTTAACTTGATTATATTAAGTTCCAAATAAGGTCACATTCATAGATTCTGGGGGTTAAGACTTCAACTTATTTTTGAGGGAGATGTAACTCAAACCATAACAGTCCCCAAGTACATGTATTGCAATGGATTTGCCCCTATAAGTGTTCTTGGGTATTGGGCTCATCAGCTGTGCATGCAAATATGAATTCATTGTTGAGGAATTTTCTTTACTTCCTTTGTAAATCTCACAGCCTATTCTTATCATCCATCCTCCTTTGTCCAATGTTATGGCTTATTACTGAGCCAATAGACTGGTATTGTCTATTGTCTAGACTACATGTAGTCCATGGTACCATAATGCCCCAATATCTTTCACACAGAAGGGCACAGGTATAGGAGTTACAAGATCTGCATTAATGGCTGTGGTGCTAACCAGCTGTGTGACCTTAGGTGAGTCATTTCACCTCTATGGGCCTCATTGTCTCATATTTAAAATAAGAGTTTTGAACAAAATGCTGCCTAAGATCCTGAGACTGCAGGTCTCCTTTCCCAATTGGTATGAAATCTCCTTCTATTAGGATCTTTTTTGCTTAGAAAATGGATTCAGGACAGTTTCCTAAAGGAAATAAATTTTAACACCTTTGTGTTAATAGAGAGAAGAAATGTTCTTAGTGCCCTCTTACTAACACTAAGCTGGCTTCACCAATATAGCAGAAAAGGGTGTCCTGGGCACAGGTGCTCTGTTCTAGAGAGCAGTGTGAAGGAGTCATGTCATGGAAAAGCATCCAAGTGTAGGGTTCCAGGGAAGAGTGGGCAGGCCAGGTCAGGTGGCAGGCCAGAGTGAATGGTGGTGACTAGGATCATTGCTCACATGGTATAGTCGGTCAGGCCAGGCCAGGGCTTCATGTCCAACCTGAGGACTATAGGAACAGCAAGAGTTAACCCTTCTCGATATTCTCTAGACAAAAGTGCTAAGAGAAAAGGGCCCTACCAGACACATAGAGAGTCTAGTAATCCTAACCTTGAAAGAGGGAGATTTATAACTCTGAGAAACCCCTGAAGAGATAGTCCCATGGTTTATGCAAAATAAAGGCAGACCTGATTGGTGTGGGTCTGGCCCCCACAGGTTAACAGAGATGGCTTTCTGCCTCTGCTCATTTCTGTCTTGTCTAAGTTATTGGTGATTGAAAGGGAGGCAATACAGGCAGGAGGAAATACTTCCATCTAAAACTGACAATTTTTCATTGAGGGTGTTATATTTTCCTTCCTGTTTCTTTCTTGGAGTGAATGTAAAAGTAGATTCTGTTAGAATTTAGAAAAATCCTGGTAGATTTGACCTGTTGTTCCTGTTTATTCCTTTTAAACCCTCACATATCCTTTGATCTGTCCAGTCCTTGCCCACCCTGACCACTGGAGCATTAACTGGAAGAAAGAGGCTTAGAGATCCCAAAGTTCAAAGCCTTCATTTTGCAGTTGAGGAAATGGAGACTCAGAAATAAGAAATAACTTGCCAAAGAAGTAACTTGCCCCAAGCCACATGGCTAGTTGTGGAGCCCAGACAAGAACTCCCTGTTCTGTGTACAGCACTTTTTTTTTTTTTTTACCTCCATCTTGCTTCACCTGTCCCCACTCCATGAACTAAATGTGCTATACCAAATGTCTCTATTGATTAAAATGCTGTGTGTGTGCTTTTTTAAAAAACAACTAGAATGAAAACCTTTTTTTTTTCTAATAAGAAAATTGTCTTTAAAAATCAATGAGAAGGAAAAAGCAAGGAAGAGTGACAAGGAGCCCAAAATGCCTTGGCTTTGTCAATTTTTCACCTTTTTTGTTTAAGGAGGTCCCTGTGGGTGACAACATGTTGGTGTTGAACTAGGACTTGTCCAATGTGCATGGACTGGCTTCCATTAATTCATCTTCCACAACTTTTGGAGGTCACTTCCCTAATATGGCTTCTCCCTTCACTTGCATTTTCATATTACTCTAAAGCCAATGCCATGTTACCACACAGATTTATTGAACCAAGTCTGTTTCCCAATATGACTGTTCCATCAGAATGGTGATCTAAATGATGCACACAGCTCATGAGGCTAGGCCATTCCAGACTCCCTTCCCTAGTAGCAGGCATATGAGGTACCTGGGATCTCTTCCTCTCTCCTAAAAGATTCAGATTTTGGGGTGTGTGTGGGGGGGTGGCAGAAGCAGAATAAGAGGGGTCTGGTCAGATTTGTGTTGAAGCATCAAGATCGTGGTCACCAAAAGATGCAGGCCTTAGTGTTGCCCACAAGTGACCATTACATGAAAAGATTATATCTGAAACAGGAGAGTTTAGCAAGCAGGTATTTGGAAAAGTCAGGAAGCCTCTGGGAACTTGATTTTTGACTGAGAACATTAGTTGAAATCATATGAAATTTATTGATATCATAGCCATGATGACAAATAAGTATAAATTTGTAACCATAAACTCAGGTGTGTACAAGAAATGTCATTGAAAATGATATATTTTAAAAATCTCATGAAATCTGACACCAAGCCCTTTCTTGCTTTGCTGGAAATAATTTCACTTTCGGTCATAATTCTTCCCCCAACCTGTCACCAGGATCACATAATGAATTGAGGGGCTTATTTTGCACCCCTAAATGAAGAAATGCCTCTGACCTTTGGTTCATTGTTTAGGATATTGAGAGTCTCCTAAAGACAGGAGGCACTCCTGTGTCTAGATCTCCATGTACACACCAGAATCCTTACCCATTCTGAGAGCCCCTTGCTGAGAATCCAGCCTCCCTGGCCGCCCCTCCAGCCATTCCCCTTGGTAAGCCTTCCAATTCCTTGAAGCCTCTCCAGAATGCAGCTTGAGGGTCCATATGCTCTGAGACCCACTGGTATGAATACCCACCCCAAAGGACAGGGATGACAGATGGCTTTAAGCAAGTGAATGGGAAATCCAGAAACAACCAGCAACCAAAGGGAGTGCTGATGGAGGGAGGGCACAGCAGAAGGTCACTAAAGGAAAGCACAGCCCACCTGTTGAGGTGGGCAAACTGGAGTGAAGTTTAAAGAACTGCTTCCATTTGTCACGGTCAGATACTGGCAGCCAAGGGTTCTGATGGGAAATGAAGCTGAAGGTTCTTGGGAGGAGTTGGAAATTAATATTACATGTGGGAGGCTGATGGGATTGAGGCACAGAGGGAAGGGAGGGGAGAGAGAGAGGGGAGGAGAAAAATGCATAGTACAGGCAGTGTCCTACCCAGGAAAGAATCTAGAACGCAGAGCTCATAAACCAACAAGTTTAATGACATGTTTTGTTTAGTCAAATTAGAAAAAAGTGTGTTTTTTTTTGTGACTAGTTGCCAAAATTTTAAAAATTCTATATTAAACTCTGGATATCTGGCTTCTCAGAAGAGCTGGTAGCCCTGGGCCAGCCATCCCACTGTCAGCAGATGGCCAGAGGGGGCCAAGGAGCCACAGTCTTACCCGATTTCACTCACCTATGTCACATGTCTGCCCCCGAGGGTGACTGGACTTGCATACCTACCTGTGGCATCCAAATGGAAAAATGCTTGTAAACCCTTTGTCTTTCATTTTCCAATTTGGAATATCTGGGTGAAAGGCTGAGAATGTCTTCTTCTTGGACAACACACCAGGACTTCTCTATGTAATGGGACAAAGTCCTGGGGCTGGGTGAGCCCACGAGAGATGCCTTGCCTTCCCAATGAACAGAGCCTTTGCCCGTCCTAACCAAGTTGCAGAGTTTAAAGATAGCAGATACCCAGGCCTGGTACAGGCCATCCCTATTTTATGAAGACGTTGTGGGTCAAAAGTTAGTTTGTATATCAGTTCTTTGGGACAATGAATTTTTCCAGAGACATAACATTAAAAGCTGATAAGCTTTCTCCTATGGTGGGGGAGAGGATTAAATGAAAAAACATATATAAAAAGCTTAGTACAGAGACCTCCACATAGGTCCCATGTGGAGTGGTGGAGAAAGAACTTTCAAAGGGCCAAGAACACTTTTGGGCAAAAATGAACTGAAATAGAGTAAATGTGACTTTGGCATTTTACCGTGTCCCTTGGCATCCTTTCTCCTGGCTGGCAGTGCCTCCCTGGAGGACCTTCCTTCCTTAACTCTTTCCTGTGGTGCTCACCAGGGCAGGCCTGTCTGTCTCTCCTCTCTACAGTTGCCTGCTGGTCGGCTTCCCTCCTCCCTCAGGGCAGCAGAGTGAAAACCTGCATTTTGGAAAGATGTCTGTTTACTTATTGTTAGTATTTCCCCAGATTTCCCAAGGGCCACTGATATCAGTTAAAAGAAAATACTTGTTAAAAATGCAGATTCCCATGCCCATCCTGAAGTTACTGGATCAGAATCTCAGGCTGGGGCCCAGAAACCTACATTTTTAACACACTCCCTATGTGAATCTGTAGCACAGAAAGTTTGAAAACCTCTGTTGAGTCCATTTGGTGCAGTGGTTTTCAGCTGTGGATAATTTTGCCCCTCAGGGGACACTTGGCAATGCCTGGTGACATTTTTAGTTGTCACTACTGGTGAGGAGGTGGGTGCTGCTAGGCTTTAGTGAATAGAGGCCAGGCATGCAGCTACACATCCTTCAGGGCACCAGACAGTCCCCACCATAAAAAAATTCTCAGGCTCAATTGATTGGTGGTACTGAGGCTGAGCAGCTCTGAGGTGGTGAAGAACATGACCCTGGGATGTGCATTGGGAGGTAATAGGGAATGGAAGAATAAACAATTGCTCAGTCGTTTAGCTTTTGACAAATCTAACCTAAGATACTTCTAATTTTCTCAAGTTTTCTTCTTTCTCCTTTTTGAATTGCACAAATTCTCTAAAAGTTATAGGTAACTTCTTCACTGCCACTCATCCAATACACCTATGGCTTCCACATCAGGATCTCAAGGGGTGGGAATGAGAGGGGCAGGTCAGCCATGGATCAGATATGTTGCAGCAGACTCAACCCTGACTCAAGTGCCCTCTAGGCTAAATGGCATTTACAGGCTAGTATGGTATCTAACCATGGTATCCTCCTAGTATTGGTACCTTCATTTCCACAGGGAAGTGCATGAGCAGTTTTAACAAGTAACTTACCAGTAAATTGTAAGAACAGAGCCTGTCTCAGAGTTGGAAATTTCCTTTAGTTAGAGGTGAAGAAGTTCCAGAAAGCAAGCAACTTGAGGAAAAAGACTGTGTGCTATAAGGACAACCCCAGAAATTGGATTTTTTTCCTCAATGTCATCAGATAATAATTTATATGAATCATTCATTAGGAAATGGTGAAATATATAATTCAGACAATTTTTCTTAACCCAGTGACAGCTTCAGGTCCTTGGAGGGCACTACCCCTCCTCTCTTCTCCTCTCAGCATGGCGCCTTTAACTCTGGACTCAGGACTCAGACTGATACATTGACTACAAAGTTCTATTTCACAGTGAGTTAAGCTATCCAAGGTCACCAGACTCATGAGAATAGAGCATGGACTAAAATTCAAGTCTCCTGACTCCCAGGTCAGTGTTCTTTTCATGACCATGATGAGTAAGGCATAATTCTTGCATGAGGAGGTTACAGTATGAAAAGGGAGCAAAGATGTCCACACACATTACTGTAACGCAAGGCAATGCATAATACATGACACCAAAGTGATCCAAGTAAAGCATGTGGGATGTCATGGAGGAAAAGGGATGATGATTAGAGAAGATTGCAGAATGAAGTAGGCATCTTAACTGAATCTTGAGAAATAGGTAGAGTTTCCATGGGCAGAGATGCAGGAAGAGCATTCTAGGCAAAGAGAATGACAAGAGTGAAGGCATGGAGGTGGGAAAACAGAGGACATGTTTGGGGAATGGTGAGTGATTTGACTTGGTTGGACAGTGTGTGAGATATATGTAGGATATCAGTGGGAAAATAAGATAGACTGAAGCTATAACAATCTTGTATAGTATATGAAAAGTTGGGTTTCCAACAGAAAACCATTGAATTTTTTTTTTTTAGTAGCCTAAGGATAAACTCAGAACTTTGACAAATTCAGTGCTATGTTTTAGAGAGATCATATGGGCTGCAGTGCTCAGAGAGGATCCAAGAAGAGGGAGACTGGGGAAAGGGAGGCCCAGGAAGAAGCAGGGTGGGAGCAGAGGCAGTGGCAGGGGAATGAGGGCAGATGTGAGACCCATTACAGGAAGAAGAGGAGAGGCAGCAAGGGTTTGGGGGTAAAGGGTGAGTTCCATTCTGCATGTGATGCATTCAAGATGGCCTCAAAGCATCCAGGTGGAAATCTCCAACCAAAAATAGAATAGTTAGGAGTGAGGAGAAATCATTTTTGTTGCTGTTGTCATAAAGGCTTAAGGAATGGACAAGCCTACCCAAGGGAGAGTGCAGATAAGAGAGGGCTTTGGGATACAGCATTTACATATTGTGTGGAGAGGGAAGAAGAGAAGACATTGGTGACAGAACTAGCAGAGTGAGGAGCAGGATGGAGAGAGGACAAGGTCATCTAGGGAGAGGTGGGGAGAGTTTTGAGGAAAAATATGTTGGACAACACAGTGTCCAAATCTGTGAAGTATTCACAGAATCTGTGAAGGAATATGAGAACTGAAAGAACCACAGGTTTGGCCTTTTATTTTCTTACTCCCTTCTCCACTAAGATATTCAATTCAACTATCGCAGACCAAAGACACCACTGGATACCCCGCAACTGCACTCTCTCCTCTTGCCCTCTCAGTGAATGGCATCTCCCAGTCGTCCAAGCCAGAAGTCCGAGGCATTTCTACATCACTCACTGTCACACTCCACACAGCCTTCAGTTATCAAGCCCTGTCAATCCCACCTTTATAAAATTTCTCATACACATCCATCTCCCCCCATCCCCATTGCAATTTCTAAGGTGAGGACTAGAGTAGGTAGCATTTTAAAACTTATTGACCAGCTTCTTATGGAACTACAATTTCATGAAACATGCTTTGTGAAACGCTGCTCTTACAGCTTTCAGTTGAAACTAGAAGATGAATGATACAAGGTGGAAAATGATATATACGTGTAGAAAATAGTTTGATGCATCAGCGTAATGAACTCGAGGAGGTGGAGACAGCTTCTAGCTGGGTGGTCAGGGAGGTCATCTTCCAGGAGAGATGGCATTTCAGATGGTCCCTACAGATTGGATAGAAGTTTAACCACAGGGAATATATAAAAATAAGGGGTATTCCAGATGGAGGGGACATAGATAAGAAAATAGAGATCAGCAGTGATTTTAGTTTGGTTAGAGTAGAGGCTGCTTGGGAAAGCTGGGTGGATAATACTAAGATTTGAGCCAGCTTATAACACTTAAATATCAGGCTGAAGAGTTTGAGCAGAGGCATGGGATTTATTTTTGCTAGAGAAGGGAGTGACTGGAAGCGGGGGAAGCCCTTTCAAAGGCTATTACAGCAACAGTCAAGAGAGAAGTGTCTATATGAGGGTCTTGATAGAGGGAGTGAAGTAAAGAAACATTGGTGGCGATATTATGGAAGACAATTTTGATGATGAAGGCAAAGAAGGAGGCCAAAATGCATCCCAACCTGCTTGAAGTTTTGAGGTTGAAGACCTGGCTGGTGTGAGGGGAGATAACCTCTTTAAAAGACACAGAGGACCACAGGAGGAGAAGCAGTGTTGAGAGGGAAGGCAGGAAGTTCAATTTCCCACACATTGAGTCTGACGTCACAGAAAGTCATCTAGACAAGAGGGAGGTGTCCAGCAGTCAGGCAGGGTTGGGGAGAGTTCAGGCGTGGTGTGCACTTTGTGGGTCAAGCCAAGCAATTAGCCATCCTGATCTGATAACCATGCCATTAAGACAGATATTTCAGGCAATTTCCAAGGGTGGAAAGAATGGAGTGTTTCCTAATATTATATAGTAGAAAGCCTCTTCTCTGATGGAAATGTTTCACCTGTACTTTTGATGTTTCAATGAAATGCATGTAAATGTACATGTGGTATAGAGTCAAGGCCTTTTCTCCCAGTTTTATAGATACAATAATTAAATACCCCTTTCATTGTTCTTGTATAAATTCTACCCATAGTTCCTCATTTACATTCCTTTCAGTGTCTTTGAAGTGATATAAACTGTTAGAGAGATCTTCAAAGCAGACTGAGTGCAGAACATTTCATTTTTAAAATCTTTTAGAGTTGTTTTATCCACATGTAGTTTAGTTTTATTTTTTTTAAAGCAACTTGCCTTCATAAAATCTTCTCAAAACTTGTGACTTAATTTTCATAGAAATAACTATGTTTTCTAAAAGTTTATTTATTTTGAGAGAAACAGAGACAGCATGAGTGGGGGAGAGGCAGAGAGAGAGAGAGAGAGAGAGAGAGAGAGAGAGAGAATCCCAAGCAAGCTCTGTGCTGCCAGTGCAGAGCCCGACATGGGGCTCAAACCCACGAACAGTGAGATCGTGACTTGAGTTGAAACCAAGAGTTGGACTCTTAACCGACTGAGCCATCCAGGCACCCCAGAAATAACTATGTTTTTAAAAAAATATAAACCCATATATTTTCAATTTATTTATTATCTATTTAAATGATGTGATGTCAATAGCAAATTACAACTGCTGTATACAGGTGAGGCTCAAACACACCTGGGGTCTCAGGGAGTCTACAGTCCAAATTGTAGCTGCAAGAAGATGTAGCATATCTGTGGGCTGTGGCAAGTTGGTTGAGTGGCAGCCAGTTAGCAGAGTTTTATTGTAGTATTGTGTGCTAACAATTCAGCATCTTGGTTTGTTGATACGTCTCGGGATACATTTCCAATTTTTGTCATCACAACGAGCATGTTTTACATTCTACTTTTTTTTTCCTACTAAACTTGACAACACCATCTTGCCCTTGAAGAGCAGACAGCATTTAACGAATACTGTTGTACTTAACTCTCCAAATGGGAGAGTGTGTATATATCAGGGAAAATGATATATAGAGAGTGTCCCAAGGCAAACTAGAAAATAAAAAAACACAGCTAGGAATTCAGCAGGTATCCTGACTGCCCCTGCAGAATCCTATCCAAGATCCTGTTTTCAGGAGATGAAATGGAATCAGCAACTAGAAGACTATCTTTGGGGATGGAAGTTTAAATTAAGAAACTCATCTATGGCCTAAACCTTTCTCTTTATAAAGAAAATAAAGAACATGTGAGGTTTGAGTTACTCACACTGGTGTCAACATTATTGCCAGCTTACAACTCAGTGAAGACCCCTGTTCTTTGTTTTTAATAACAGTCTGCATTTTATAGGGTGCCCTTTGTATCTCCATAGCATTTTGGAAACATAAACAAATAGAATAAAGTTTGTTACAAGGGCAGATGTCATTTGTTCTCTGTAGCTTTTGTTTTCATTTAAAAAGTACATATCTTTCTCAGGTGCAGTAACACTCACTATTGGAAATATGCGCTGGCAAAAAGGTGCTCTACTCACCAGAATGGATATGTCTCAACTCTTATTTACCCAGCATTTCTGGGGATGCAAAGGCCACATGATCCCGTGATCCCATGAATGAGATTGTTCTCTGATTTGTATTGTTTTTAATTACAATAAGGGTAGTGCCTTGGGGGATAGAAGAGAAACCACATGCTTAGAGAACAGTTAACACTCAACAATAAGAAAATAAACAACCCAGTGTAAAAAACAGGCAAAAAATCTGAATAAACACTTATTGTATAAGCATGAATTTGCTTGATCTTTGTCCCAGGTTCCTGGCATGTCTATTCTAAGACTTCTGTAATTTCTCAAATGATAGAAGTATCTTCATTAGTCATGAACCCCTCTTCAAGTACACCAGAGTTTATGCTAATGAAGGGACATATGGTGGGCCCCTAGAGCTTCAGGATGGGGGCTGCTCATGCCAGAAAGATCAATCATGTGGTCACAGGGTTGGGGCTTTGAGCCACGTGATATCAGTCCATTCTTCAGAGAAAGGAGGTTGTAGGAGGGGGGCTGGAGAGTGAGTCCAATTACATAGCCAATGATTCAATCAGTTGTGCTCACAGAGTGAAGCCCCAATAAAAACTTTAAACACTGAGGCTCAGTAGAGCTTCCTGGTTGGTAAACACATCGATGTGCCAAGAGGGTAACATGCCCTAATTTCACTAGAAGAAGCCACAGAATCTCTCTGGTGGATATACTCCCAAAACCCTCCCCTATGTGTCTCTTCACTTGGCTGGTCCTGATCTGTATTGTTTATAATAAAATGGTAATTAGGGGTGCCTGCATGGCTCAGTTGGTTAGCATTCAACTCTTGATTTTGGCTCAGGTCATGATTCCAGGGTTGTGGGATCAAGCCTCGCATCAGGCTCTGTGCTGAGCATGGAGCCTGCTTAAGATATTCTCTCTCTCTCTCTCTCTCTCTGTCCCTCTCCCCCACTTTCTCTCTCTCTCTCTCTCTCAAATAAATAAATAAATAAATAAATAAATAAATAAATAAATTTTAATGCAATAAGGAGGAAGAGTAATGAGGACTAACTTTTCTGAACTTTTTGTTTAATCTAATTTTTCTTTATTGTATTTTCTGAAGTGTCAAAGGTAATACATACTTATTTTGGTAAAAATTCAAATAATGCAGAAGGCAGAAAGTGAATGTCCCTTTTCTAGGGTAATTACCAGTATTGACAGTATGTTTTTGTATTCTTTAAGAATTCTTCTTAAGCATTGCATATTTAAAATTAATTTAGTATTATTATTTTTTGAAGTTTATTTATTTACTTAGAGAGAGAGACTGAGAGAGGGAGAAAGATGGAAAGGGGAAGAGAGAGGGGGAGAGAGAATCCTAAGCAGGCTCCACACCACCAGCACAGAGCCTGCTGCAGGGCTCGAATCCACAAACCCTGAGATCATGACCTGAGCCAAAATCTAGAGTCGGATGCTTAACCTACTGAGCCACCCAGGTGCCCCAAGCATTGCATATTTATATATACATATAAACATACTTGTTGATGCAGGTGAAGATTATAGTATGCGCACTGTTGTGCAATGTGCTTTTTCCCCTCTGACTGGTAGATGGGGGCACCTTCACACATCACTACGTGCTGATCCCGTGGGAACAGCATAGTGTCCCAGAGAAACGGCCACACTTCTGGCCACTCTTCTGTTGAGAGACAATTCTCTGACTTCCTGACCCTGGGAGGAGAACTTCATATTTGCTATGCTATTTCAACTTGCTGTCTTCTGTTCCTCAGCTGCTCTCCTCACTGGTACAAAGCTGGAGGTGGGGGCTCCCAGTACAAGGGGTCCTGGTCCTTAATCTAGGAGTACGCTCTTCCACTTCTTATGTAGCTGGAGATGCTAGCATCCATCAAGACAGACCATTTCCCCAGCAAAGTAGGAGGGTTTTAAGGAAGATTAGCTACCCTGCCACAACTCACCCCAATATATAGGTGTGTATCTGTAAAGGTAAGCATGCATACTGTTTTAGAAAGCAAAGCCTATGGTTTTGTCTGATGTATTTTTCTTAGATGATAACATTGGAATTAAATAAATTCTGGTGTGTATCTTTTAATTTATTTTAATGTTTATTTATTTGAGAGAGAGAGAGAGAGAGAGAGACAGACAGACAGAGTGAGAGCAGGGGAGGGGCAGAGAGAAAGGGATACATAGAATCTGAAGCAGGCTCCAGGCTCTGAGCTGTCAGCACAGAGCCAGATGTGGGATCAAACCCATGAACGATGAGATCATGACCTGAGCCGAAGTCGGCCACTTAACCAACTGAGCCACCCAGACATCCATGGTGTGCATCTTTTACTGACATTATAGTGAGCCAATGAGCTTATTTAAGGCTAGAAACGTTATTTTTTTAGGGTCTTTATGTCTTGTTCACCATTCAACTTCAACTCAGCTTCTAGAAGTTGAACTAGTTGTATGTGATGTCCCTTGAACAGATGAAAGAAGGTGCCAACTGTGGAGGAATATCCCCTGGTAGGCAGGGTCCGCTTTCTCCTGCCCATGGAACTGGAACTGAGTGACTTTGCTGGAGAGCACTAAGCCTGGTACTTTAGCCAGGGAAGGAGCCTTCAGGGGATGGAGGGAGTACCCTGACCAGAGGCTCATCTATTTTGGTGCTGGTTTTCTTTTGGTTTCTGAAATGATGTTAAAGATACTTATTCTGGCTAAATGAAGACATACTTGGAAAGAATTTTTGATTTGAAAAGAAAATTTCTTGGAAGTCTTGAAAGTTTGGAATAAATGTCTAAAACTTTTCAGAGTACCTCTGACTGCACCTCCCCCTGCCCCCCCCCCCCCGACTCCCCAACATATGCATCATGGATAGACAGCTCATGGGAGCCAACACATGGCTGTCTACATAATGCTGGACTCTCAGGACACGTCTAAGTTATTTCAAGTATCTCTTCTTAATCCCTTTAAATACAGAGACGAGTTTTTAAAAAAATATGTTAACCCATCTGGAGTAGCTATAAGCTGTTCACTCAAAAACAAAGAAACCTTTATTCAACAGCAGATCTTACATTCTTCATCTTTTATGATGAGCCGTAACAAGTTGCAAAATTCTGTGGAAATGAAGGCTGAGATTGCAAGCACTGTGTCACCGTGCCTAGTCCAGTGGTAGGAATGATTTGTGGACAGAATGTGCATAGTGTGCACAGAGAGCAAGAAAGATGACTGAGGAGTGGGGGAGCGAGCCATGTGGCAAACTCCAACATGGAGCAAAGGAAAGGGATTCTGGCCAGGGATGTGTGGCAAACTTCCAAGTCTCCCTTTGTAAAATATAAGAATCTGATTTCCTAAGGAGGCTATTACCTGAGAAAAGAAGGAGGAAGAGGGGGCAGGGGAGGGGAGGGAGTGGAGGGATAAGGTACTGGAAGGATGATGATGTAGGACGTGGGTGTGGCTGTGGGAGGCCCTTGGGTCCTGGTAGGGCATGAGGATTGATCCCAGAGGACTCCAGGAAGCATAATGTGCACACTCATGGGTCATATTTTTTTTATGATTTATACCCTGCTGACTTCCTGAAAGGTTCTGAGGTGGCTCACCTGCTAGTGAGTTAATGCTTCCTACACACACTGAACAACCCTGTGGGAGGGAAAGGACAGAAAGTCTGTGAGTCATCGCCCAACTGTTCAAGTGAGTTAAGAGGGGGGCTGTTTCTTCTGAATGAGGTGCGCACAGACACTGTCAACACCCACCAATAGGAGTCCTGATACAGTCAACTCATTTAGTTGACATCACCAGGAAATCATTGACTTTTTCAGATAACTGAAGCTTCTCCCTTTAGAAGTCAGTCTTCTAAAACTTAAAATACTTTATGTGGAAACCTCTGCATAATGAAGATTATATGCTCCTTTCTCTTCAGAGATGGTTGATAACTCAATGAAAAAAAAATTTTTTTTGAGAGGAAATGCCAGATTTTTTCCTCTAGATCTATGTTTTATTTTTTTTATTATGGTTTTATTGGGATATAATTTGCATACCATAAAATTAACACTTTAGGTGTACAATTCAGTGGTTTTTAATATAGTCACAGAATTGTGAGACAATAACAACTATCAGGTTTTATAATATGTTTATCACTCCAAAAAGAAGCCAGGTACCTGTAAGCTCCCTATTCCTGCACTCCAGCCCCTGGCAACCATGCATCTATTTTCTGTCCCAATGGATTTGCCTACTTTTGATATTTCCTATAAATGGAATCACATAATAGGTGGTCCTTTGTGTCTGGCGTCCTTTACTTAGCAAAGTATTTTCAATATTCTTCCATGTTGTAGCATGCGTCAGCATTGCATCCCTTTTTATGGCTGAATAATTTCCCATTGTATGAATACACCACATTTTTGTTGATCCATTCATCAATTGATAGACATTTGGGTTGTTTTCACTTTTTGGTTATTATGAATAATGCTGCCATGAGCATTCATGCATAAGTTTTTGTGTGGACATGAGTTTTCAACTTTTTTGGGTCTATGCCTATGAATGGGAACAGATTGGAATATAACCTCTTTTTTCTTCTGATGGAAATGGTCCATTCTAACAGTCATGGGACTATGACTTCTTGGCCTTTTGGCCAAGATCAAGTGTAACAGTCACGGGGCTGTTCTGGGATCCAGGACATACCCACAGGAGCTAATAACTGTGATGAGCTGGTTGCCCCTGCACACTGTGTCTCCAAATGGCTGAGCTTCTTGAATTTATATGTCCATATATCCACAATTTTTCAGATTCCTTGTGTCCAGCCAGCTGGCACTGTTTGCTCTTGACAGGGAGCCTGTCTTTAGGAGACTCCCAACATTTCAGTTTGAGTTTCTGGCCTCCTGAGAGGATGACCTGTTAACACTGTATCTGAATCAAGAGCAAATGGGCTCTGAATGAAGGACTGAAATGCTCTCCTAAGAGAAAAAGACAAGCATAAGCTTTAGTCTTTGACTTAATTTTTTTAAAATGCTTATTTATTTATTTTGAGAAAGACAGAGTGTGCATGTGTGTGCACTGCGCACACAGAAGTGAGGGAGGGGCAGAGACAAAGAGAGAGAGACAGAGGGAGAGAGAGAGAATCACAAGCAGGCTCTACGCTGTCAATGCTGAGCCAGACACAGGGCTCAATCTCACAAAGCATGAGATCAAGACCTGAGCTGAGATCAAGATTCAGACACTTAAATGACTGAGACACCCAGGCTCCCCTGACCTAATTTTAAAAAATCTCTTTGGTCACTTGCTTCTGTATTCTCAGCCATGTTTAGGACATTTGACATTGTCAAGTGGGACACTTCCATTTAAGGTGTTATTTATAAACTACGTTCTTATAATAGGGATTAAAGTGTTGCTTTCCTGGTACATAGGAAAATCTGCTGAAGAACTACTGAACTGATTCTAGTCTAAAACCTGTTCACAGAGCTATCACTTGGTCGGAAGTGAACTGCAGAGGAACCCTGACTCCTCAAATGCCATCTGCACAGCACGGGTTAAAAAGGCCTCTGTATCTCTTAGGATTAGGTTATCACAAAGGCTCAAATAACTGGGGTTTAAACAAGACAGAGGCTTTCTTTTTCACTCATGTTAAAAAGTCCATAGATAGGTAGGTCGAGGCCACATAGTGGTCCCACAGTCATCAATAACTCAGACTCTTTCCATCTTTCTGTTTGGCCTCCTTAGCACATGCCTTCCATCCTCAGGCTCACTCAAGGTTGTGGCATGGGAGCATTTTCCAGGCAGTAGGAAGAAGGAAGAGCAAAGACAAAAATGGGGCACCTCCTAGCTGTGTTATAAGTAGTTTTCCTTGAAGTCCTACCTGATGACATCCTTTTATATCTCCCTGGTTTCCTGCCTTCACAGGAAGCTGGGTAACGGTGGTTTTGAAGCTGGGCACATTGGGGGTTCTATTAGCAAGGAAGAAAGGAGGAAAGAGAAAAGGGGGAAAGGATATAGGTAGGCAACCCAGAGTCTCTGCCTGCATTGAGGACATGCCTCCTAGGAGCTCATGTTTTAGATGGTTGAGACAAAGGCAGATCACCACACATTGTTCTACTCAAAGCTGTGCAGAGTTTTACATCAGCCCCTCCCTGGACCGTTTCAAAGTTTGTAGGTTCAGACTGTTAAAAAGGAGGGTTGTTGGTAATGGTTGAATTGTGCATCCAGCTCTTCAGTGGGAGCATCAGAGGACCTTCTGGAGGATGTGGGATTTCAGAAGAATGTTAAAGGAAATGATGCTATGAACAGAGACCCTCTTCAGGTACTATGGGAATGGCTGGCCTAGAGCCATCTGCATGGTATCACCTACTCTTCTTGGTTCCCATTTGTGTACTCGTGAATGCCATTGGTCAGGGGTATTTAGGGCAATAGTTGGAAGTTTGAAATGTAGTTAGTGGCTAGGGAAGAAAAGAAACTTCTTGATTTCCATGAGAATTTCAAACCTGAACTAGACTCCTCATTATTGGCTCTAACCACTTGACTTTCCCTGCCCCTCGAATCTTCACATTCCTATCCTTTGGATTGTTAAATTGAACTATATATCCTTGTAGAAAGTCATTACTTTTTTTTTGAGATTTTATTTTTACATATTCTCTACACCTGACATGAGGCTCAAACTCATAACCCCAAGATCAAGAGTCGCACTCTACCGACTGAGCTAGCCAGGCACCCCATAGAAAGTCATTACTTAATGTAATAACCAATAGTACTAATAATCCACCTCGTGCTAATGGGCTTTAAAGGAAAATAGAGATCTTCCTTGAACTTTTTTCTTTCTCTTCAGCTAAAGATGCTGAGATTTTTTTTAAAAAAAGAGTACAAGCTATAAAATCAGCATTGAATTGAATCTGAATTTCTATTTGAGTTTCTTTCTGAAGGTGTGACTTTTCTAAAGGCATTATTTGAGTTTAGTTCAAAAATCTATGTTAGAATTTGTTGGGAACTTGATGTGTGTGATAGAGCTAACAGATTTGCAAATTTTTATACCTGTTTAGAGTTTTGTGATGTTGCATGACCTTATTCAAGTCTTTTAAATGCTTTGAAAATAAGGGGATGGGGCAAATATTTTTTTCCAGTGCAAAGGTTTTGTGAGTCTAGGGCTTTGTTTTTGTAAAAAGATTGACTTTTATTAGGTCATCCCTTTTTAGTCCTCATCATGATGCCCCTTAGATTTAATTCTGAAGCAAGCCTACAGTTAACTAAAGTCATAGGCTTGTGCCATCCATCCTAACAGTGTTTCCATTTATACAAACATAGGCTCAGTCCTGAGGGGTTATAAGAATATTTAAGAATCCCCAAATAGTATCCAGACATATGAAAAGGGCAAATGTTTCTTCCAACTTTTGAAAGCTGTTTGATTCCGGCACTTGGGAGAATCTGACTCATTATTATAATAACTTATTTGAATCAG
The DNA here is from genome assembly GCF_046562875.1 of Panthera onca. Lineage (NCBI taxonomy): Eukaryota > Metazoa > Chordata > Mammalia > Carnivora > Felidae > Panthera > Panthera onca. Next base: position 54,738,891 of record NC_138344.1, read on the forward strand.
GACTTACACATTTCACGGATAGTCTCCACTTCTGTTTCCCCGGGGGCTGCGATCTTGCATCCTTTTCCGCTCTCCTGTTATTGTCACCCTTTCTATCATATGAGCATGCGCAAGTCTGTCCCATTTTTTAAATAACTTCCTCTCCGTAGCTTATCTTTCCTCTGTTGCTAAAATATAAAGTTCTCGAAGCAAAAATAAAAACAAAGCATTATGCTTTCTGGTTTACTCCTCCCCTCTATATCACCCTCTCAATCCCCTGCTCTCTGCCCTCTACTCCTCTACTCTACTGATATTGACCAACAGAAGCCAACAATTAAAGCCAACTGTTTGCAAATTCCAGTAGACATTTTCCAGCCTCTTAACCTATTGGTCATCTTCACTGCCCTGAATTCGCTTAACAGTCTCTTTCTCCAAGAAACTCTGTGTGTCCTTGACTTCTACCATATCATACTCATCTGGTTCTCCTTATATGTTTCCAACTTTTTTTGTGTGTCTTTAGTGGACTCTACTCTGCCTGCCCTTTAAATGCTGAGTGACAGCAGATAAGCCACTTAATTTTTTATCCATTGAAAAGTAGAGGGGTTTGAATGGATAATCTCTAAATTTCCTTAAACTCTTATGTCCTTTTAGTCATATTATCAGGAGTCAGAATTCACTGGCTTGAGCTACAGAAAACCCTTGTGTTTCAAGTAAAAAGAAGTGTAATGAGAGATGATTAACATTTGGGCTGCAATTCTGCAAAGGCATATTGTTGGCGGCTGCTTCTTTTTCAGAGACATCATAAAAGCTGAAAACTAGTACGACGTCATTCAGCAGTTTATCATCATGTGGGAGACTGACTAATGGGAGTTGTGGTTTCAGCATAGCAGAACAACCAGCCATTCATGGAGGACTTGAGTGCTGTGACTTAGAGGAAAAGGATAGTATGAATGAGGTTCTTTGGCCACCATGGCCTCCAAACATGACCACACACCAGGCATGGTTATAATCCTAGAGAGCCAGAAAGACTAAAACCACCATATACAAATGCTCCTGCTGGGGACATCATATTTGACTAAGGATGACAACTGATGACAAAAACGTTGGCCTTTTCCAGTAATACCTAATTACGTCATATCTATGGTTTTTAATAGTAATTTAGTTATATATATATATATATATATATATATACTGCTGTCTAAGATTTCAGATTTTTTTTTTTTTCTGAGAGTGAGATTTAATTTGATAGGTAGGGGCAGGAGCAAAAGTTTAAGGGTCTTTGAATCTCTAAAATGGGGGGGTGGGTACAGACACTGCTGGGTGGGGGAAAGGGGATGGAAGAGAGAGTTTGATGGAGCTGTTAAGTTTGTTCCACTCTAGTGGTACTTGCAGATTCTCTTGTTTGTGAGTGTGTAGTATTCCTCCAATAAAGTTTGATTTAATCAAAACCTCTAGGCCCCGAAATACTGAAGGCTGTCGGATTTTTGTGATTTGAGGGTGTAGGGTATAATTTATTTAATATTTTTAAGGAGCTCATAACTGACAAATAAGGTCTTAAATCCCCAAAGATGTAACGTTTTAAGTGATTACGGGTTGGCAGAAGGGACCCTACACACACTGTCATAATTAAAGTTCCCAACTTAATTAAACAAAGATACAAACATAATTGGTTGGTCATCTGCTAAGTCATTCTGCACAGGTGTTGCCTTGGCTACAGCTGTAACCAAATTAAGGCCATAGCCAACAAGATGGTGCACATGTTGGACCACTGAGACAGTAGATAGGGCCCTATACCATTTTCTTGAGCACACACGTGTTAGCCTCTGTGTTGGGCCCATCCCTCTGCTGTCTTGTGTGGGATGCACAGGGCTGCTGCCCCTTGGCCCCTCTGAATGGGAGCCTTAGAATACCAGATGGGTGCCCAATGGCAGGTCTGGGAATTACATTAGCTTTATCCATGCAGCGATGGTGCTGGCATTTTGCCTCACCTTTCAGAGCAAAGGACATCCAGGAACACTCTCCTGGGAAGCAGATTAACTTCTGTGAGTCACTGCTTTTCCATCTCATTTATGATTCATGACCTGGGCTATATTTTTAGCTTGTATTTATTTGGGTCTGAGAAGTGGGCTGGGTAGAAGTGTTGTTTGGAAACTTATGGAAGAATGAGGAGAAATTGGCATCACGCTTAAGCTTGAGTAGCCTAAAATTTGTTTATAATCATCAGACATTCTGTAAACATTTATTGAGATCCTACTATGTGCCAGGTATGGTGCCAGATTCTAAAAATGCAAGTAAATCAGACCCAGTTTCTGCCTACCAAGAGCCCACTGAATTGTGTGGGCAGACAACTAACTACGTCTCTGGATTTTAGTCATATTGAAGTCTTTGGTATTTTTGTAGCACTCCATATTCTTGCCCTTACCATGCTATGCTATGCTCATTGCCTGGAAATCTCTCCTCCAACCTCTCCTTAGTTGCCCTTCATGACTCATACCAGCATCCCTTCTTCTGAAAAATCTTCCCCAATTCCCTGAGGCTGGGTTGGAGCTCCTCCTACACATTCCCATAGAACCTTGCATCGTGGTGTTTATCACACTCCTATAAAGAGTAGTCTTGATTGAGTCCCTTCACAGTAGTTGAGATTTACTCATCAGCTCCCCAAACTAGGAAGCAGGTGGAACTGAAGAGGATCAGGAAAGACAACACTGTCATTCCAGTATGGTCACAGTCATTTCCTGAGCCCTTTCCATGTGCCAGTCACTGTGCTCAGCACCACACGTGCATTACCATATTGGAAACTTGTAATAACCCTGTGGAATTGATAAGCTATTTTCCCTATTTTATAGATAAGGGTGAGATGAGATGTAAAGTGATTTGCCCCAAGCTTCACAGCTGGTACATGCAAAGCTGAGATTCAAACTCAGACCTGCTTAACTCTCAAAGCCCATGTACCTAAACTCTGGGATATTCCTTCTTCTCTTTTGTGGTTACTATCATAGTTGTGATAGACTAGCTCATTCCATTAACAAGCAATCCCAGCTTTCCAGCAGCTTTGACAAAAAAGGTTTATTTCTTGCTTATACCATGTGTCCACAGCAAATTGGCTGGGGGGCTCTACTCTGTGTTATTCTCCCTTAGGGACCCGGACTGAAGTCTCCAATGGCAGGAGAAAGGATATGTGAAAAACCGCTCTCAAAGTGTTAGTCTACTTGAATATTATTGGCCAAGTCAGGAGCTGCACCAACTTCAAAGGAGCAGGAGAAGAGTGACCCTAGTGTGTACCAGGAAGGCAAAAAATTGGAAGTACTTGTACAACAGCCCTAATAACTCCCACATACACAAAGAAAGGAGTGGAGGAAGTAGCTAAATGAAGACAAAAGGGAAGGATAAAATGTCCAGAAGAATGAAGGTCTTCCAGTGATTTAGAGAAACTTGCTTTTTAAACCATAGGTCTCTAGTTAAATGGCTGTTGGGATCAATTATTCAGCTGTTCTTCCTGTAAGCAGCACTGTTAAGACTTCTCTTGTGAATGTATTAATGCTTTGACACAACATGGGATTTCACTGGGTCCATCAGGAGAGCGTCGTCAATTAGTATTACAAAAGCATCTGATGTGAGTAGGGCCAGTATTCTAATTCTCATTTTCATTATGAGGAACCAGTCCAGCCACTTTAGAGACTTTCTCCAAGAACAATAGAAAACAGGATTCCCATCTCCTAGGATTAGGCCTACACAGTGATAAAAATCTCTTAAAAGTTTCTTAGGAGACTGGGACACAGTGCTAACACTTGGTTACTCCCCACCAGGGCCTTAGCTCAAAGCTATTGGGTGCAGCTTTTGAATCTTGATAAACATTAAAATGGAATATTAGATACCACACCCTTAGGAGGTTTCTGCAAAGAGCACATCGAGAATATTTTGCTCAAGGAGAATTCACCTTTGGACAATGCAATTCCTGTTTTCCAACAAATGCAGAGGATGATTGACATGGTGTGGAATGAAGCACAGTACTTAGTGTCTTAGGTGGTGGATACGGCAATCGCTCTTCAAGTCACTATGAGATTAAACATCTACCACCCATGGAGGATGGTTGGCCTTACCATTCTTCTTGATGTCAAAAAAAAAAAAAAAAAAATTGAATGAAAAAATCCAGATACTCAGGCTTTTGAACATGGAGCAGATGAGGGAACTTCCAGCAGGGTAGATGTTCGGATTTTTACAAACCTATTCAATTCAATCAACCAAAGTATATTTTGAGGGGCTGCTGTCTGCCAGGCAGTATTCTAGGTATTAGGGATAGAGTAATTTCAGCTCCTTGTTACTTAGAATGAGGGTTTGAGTGGGTGGGTGGAGGAGAGACACAGTGTAGTATCTTTAATCGAGGGGTTTTCAGTTTCCTGAATTCATCTGCATTTTAAATATCTTCCCAGACTATACCCATCACGGAGCATGGGACACTTCGGGGGTGGGGTGGAGGGGTAAGCATCACAGGAAAAACTCCTACCTGACCCAGGTACCATGGGGGAATTGCTGTCAGCAGATGCCACATCGATAGGAGGCACTGATCTCTTAAGTCAGTGTCCAACACACTAGCTACTATCTTGCAGTTTTGAAAGATGCAGGGCTTAGAGTCTTCCTGAGATAGTAAAGTTCTCCAGGTCAGGGAGATAACACAACATATCACAGCTTTAAGCATAAAGAGACCTGGTTTCTTCTCCATTAACCAGCTCTGTGACCCTTGAACAGAACACCAAACCTCTAAGAATTAGTTTTCCCATCTGTAAAAGGAGTATCATACACTTACTCAGGGTCTGTCATAATTTTATCGCAAGGATCCAATGAGATAACACTGTGAAAACAGTGTAAATCTCTGTGTAAAAGCACGTGGTCGCATATCCGATGGTGCTTCTGGCCATGCCCAGAAGCAGAAAGAGCTGCCGGAATCTCCACCCACGTGGGTGTCAAGTTATTCCTGCGAGAGGTCCACAGGTCGTAGCCCTCCAAGAGTTCTCAGTGTGCTTTTTTTGCCAGAAGGATGACCTCCAGCTGAGTACTGTGTCTGTGCTAAAGTCTGTAGGCAGAGATGAAACCTCTCTCAGTTCAACAAAATCCCCGTGTGTGAGGGGTTCTCAATGGGAGTAGGCCTGTTGGTATGCGGCACAGCTTAGCCATCTCATGTGATGCGGATGGCTGTCATACTTTCCTCGCCCACAGACGACAGGCACTTTTTTTCAGACAAATTGGAAGCTTTCTTTGGCCAGTTGTAGATAGCTCATATCCTAGTATATTAGAGTGTCATCAAAGTACCAACCAGACTGAAATCTTTATTGCTTATCTGGGCTTCTAGAACCCAAGACCCTCTATTTGCAGGATCCCGGGTTGCCCACTGTCAAAGAGAAACTTCTGAATCAATTTAAAACTTTCCTTATTTAATTCTAAAATTTCCCCAGGAGATAATATATTTAAGACATTATCAGCTCTGCTTGCCTTGAGGGACTTTAAAACAGCAAATGTTTTCTCCATCTGCTGTGGGCCAAGGAGTCTGCTTAGTTGGGAAAGAGCATAGAGGATGAAGGGTGGCCAAGGGTGCCAAGATTTGCCCCCTTCATAGCCCAGCTTTGGTTCGGGCAGGAACCCAGCCAAGGCAGCTCTTGCTTTTGGAAGAACAAGCAGAACACACAACTTACTTTTAGAAGATTTCATCTTTGTAAACAGTGAGGTCTCGGAGGGTTGAAATCTCTTGGTTGCCAAGACCCTGACTGCAAATTAATGAACAAATCCAGATAGTCAGGCTTTTGAACCTGGAGCAGGAGAAGGCGCTTTCAGCAGGGTATGTGTTTGGATTTTTAGACATATATTCAATTCAATCAATCAAAGCGTATATGTGTGTAGTTGAAGTATAATTAACCAATTAACCAAAGTATGTTATGCATGCCAGGTGGCATTCTAGATGTTGAGAGCAGAGCAGTCTTAGCTCTTTGCTACTAACCTTCTAGTGGCAGGGGAGACAGACAGCAAACAAACTAATACATGATGTTGTTAGCAATAAGCGCTCTGAAGAAAAACAAATACAAGAGAACAGAGAATGGTAGAGAGAGGGAAGGTGTCAGCTGCTTTGCGCTATTGGATGCAAGTTTCAAAAGTGCTATAGGATCACTCTAAGAAAAGTCAGTCTTTGCCAAGACCACTGGTGCCTCTTTCACTGAAGCCTGTCTTCTTGTTTGTCTCACTGAACTCCCTCTAAGCTTTCTCCCCAATATTGTTCCCTGTTCCAGAGGAGGGGCCCTGCAGCTCCATTGTCTACCTGCTCAGGTTTTCCTAAAACCCTTCCACTAAATAAGGGGAAGGACTTTCCATTCCCTTCCCAAACAACACACGTACTGACTCAAATCTGGCATAAGGAGGGCTTTGACCAGCTTAACTTCAGGATTATTTTAACTGACAACATACCCCTTTAAGAAGGAACACATTACAGATGGTCCAGTTAGGATGCAGGTTATTTTGAGACTTCCTGAATATCATTTCTTGGCTACTTCGTTCGAATAAATCATTTATTGCACTGTAAGAGGTGCTGGGGATAATGATGACTAAGACTCACTCCCTGCCCTTGAGAAGCCCACAGTCCAGCTGTGGGTGTAGACATTTAAAAAGATAAATTGCAGCACCACTGGGTGAATGCAACCTTGGGGTGTGACCAGGATGCTTCGGGAGCCCAAGGGAAGAGCAATGAACTCTGCCTCAAGAGTGCTGGAGAAGACTTCAAACAACTTTAATGATTTCTGATGCCTCATTTATTTATTCATTATTCATCCATTCATACATATTCCTTGCACAGTTTACATCAGGGTCACACACTGTCTTGCAGATATTGTTGTTTGGCCTGTTACTGTTGCTTGGTAACAACTTTATTGAGATGTAATCCATATACCGTACAATTCACTCATTTAGAGTATACAATGGTTTTTAGTGCAAATACCACCCATTTTAAAACATCTTCATCAACCTCCAAAGAAACCTTGTACTCTTTAGCAGCCACCCTCCATCCTCCCAGATTTTCCAACCCTCTTTTCTAGCTCTATAGGTTTGTCTGCTCTGGACATTTCACATAAAAGAAATCACGTGACATGTGGTCTTTTATGACTGCCTTCTTTCGCTTAGAATATTATTTTCAAGGTTCGTTTATGTTGTAGCATAAATCAGTACTTCATTCTTTTTTTATTGCCAAATGCTATTCCAATGCATGATATATCCTTTTTGTTGATCCATTCATCGGTTTGATGGATACTTGGTTGTTTCTACTTTTCGGCCATTATGAATAATGCTGCTATGAACATTCATGTGCAAGATTTTTGTGTGGAGATATGATTTCAGTTTTCATCATATTTAAGTGTGGAATTGCTAGGTCATATGGTAATTCTTTTTATTTACTTATATATTTATTTAATTTTTTTAATGTTTGTTTATTTATTTATTTACTTACTTACTTATTTAGAAAATGAGTGGGGGAGAAGCAGAGAGAGAGGGAGAGAGAATCCCAAGCAGGCTCTGCACTGATAGTGTAGAACCTGATGCAGGGCTTGATCTCATGAACCCTGAGATCATGACCTGAGCTGAAATCAAGAGTCAGACACTTAACTGAGTCACCCACGTGCCCCTCATATGGTAATTTTAAGTTTAACTTATTCAGGAATCGCCCAGCTGTTTCTCCTAGTGACTGTACCATTTTACATTCCCAAATCAGCACTGCATGAGGGTTCCAGTTTCTCCACATCTTCACCAACACTTGCTATTTTTGGTACATTTGTTTTTTAAATGATGGCGATCTCAGAGGGCATGTAGAGATACCTCACTGTCATTTTGATTTGCATTTCCCTGTTGATGGATGATATTGAGCATCCTTTTATGTTTATTAAGATTTTTTTTTATTATTGAGTTGTAAAATTTTTTATGTATTCTAGATCCAAGTCCATTATCAGATATATCATTTGTAAATATTTTCTCCCATTTTGTGGGTGGTCTTTTCACTTTCTTCATGGTGTCCCTTGAAGCACAGAAGTATTTAAATTTTATGAACTCCAGTTTATCTATTTTCTTGTTTTCTTGTGCTTTTGCTATTATATCAAAGGGCCTGAGTTTTTCCTATTTTATTTTATCATTTTTACTCTTATACATAGGTCTTGGATCCATTTTGAGTTTATTTCTACGTATGGTATGAGGCATGTGGTCCAATTTCATGCTTTTTTTTTTTTAATGTAGATATCCAGTTGTTTCAGCACCATTTGTTGAAAAGACTGTCCTTTTCCCTTTTGAATTATTTTGACACCCTTGTCAAAAATCAGTTGACAGTAAACCTGAGTATTTACTTCTGGATTTTAATTCTATTCCTTTGATCTAGGTGTCTATCTTTATGTCATACCACACCTGTCTCGATTGTGTTGCTGGGTAGTAAGTTTTAAAATTGGGACATCTGGGTCCTCTTTGTTCTTTTTCAAGATTGTGCTGGCAATTCTGGGCCTCTTGAATTTCCTTCTGAATTTTAGGATCAGCTTGTCAGTTTCTGCAGAGAAGCCATCTGGGATCTTGATAGGAATTGAGTTGAATCTGTAGATTAGTTTTGAGAGTATTACTATCTTAACAACATAATCTGATCCATAAACGTGGGATATCTTTCCATTTATTATGATCTTCTTGAGTTTCTTTCAATGATATTTTATAGTTTTAAACATATGTTTTGCATTTACTTTGTTAAATTTATTCATAAATATTTTATTATTTTTGAATAAAAAGAATTCTATTACAGTGAAATTGTTTCTTAATATCATTTTTGGATTGTTCTTTGTGACCTGTTGGTTTTTGAAATTAGGAAAACTTACAGATAAAGTCTGACTCTGACTTCCTGTGAAAAATCAGATCTAGTTTCCCAAATAGCAACAAAGGACTGGAGTGCATAGTTTGGGTTCTGTCCTACTTTTAGGCCATTTTGTTCTGAGTTTGTCCTCATCTGGCTACTTTCTTATATCTGGACTAATTCAATCATTAACATTGTAATTATTAAGCAATGAGTTTTTGACCTTTATGATTGGTCTTTTGGGAAATCTAAGTTATATAAGATTTAATTGAATAAGGGATTAATAGTATCTAAATGTTTAATATGATAATTAAAAAAAATTTTTTTAATGTTTCTTTATTTTTGAGAGAGAGACAGAGAGACAGGGTGTGAGCAGGGGAGGGGCAGAGAGAGGGAGACACAGAACTCGAAGCAGACTCCAGGCTCTGAGCTGACAACACAGAGCCTGATGCAGGGCTCAAACTCACAGACTGTGAGATCATGACCTGAGCTGAAGTCGGATGCCCAACCAACTGAGCTACCCAGGCGCCCCTAATATGATAATTTTTATATACATATCCTATCCTTTCTCAAAAGTTATTCAAGCCAGAGGTACCTGGATGGCTCAGTCGGGTAAGTGTCCGACTTCAGCTCAGGTCATGATCTCATGGTTTGTGAGTTCGAGTCCCCACATTGGACTCTGTGCTGACAGCTCAGAGCCTGGAACCTGCTTCAGATTCTGTGTCTCCCTCTCTCTCTGCCCCTCCCCTGTTCATACTCTGTCTCTCTCTCTCTCTCTCAAAAGTGAGTAAACATTTTTTAAAAAGTTATTCAAGCTATATCTTACTCATTCATCTCAGGAACATTGGTGAGCTAGGCTCTCCACTGGGGATACAAAGAAGAAACAGACACCATTCTTGCTTTAAAAGAGATACACACACATTAACAAAAAGTGCCATATGGGCAACTAGAGTTTTATAAAAGGTCTGCTAGAAGTCCATAGAGTGTGCACAGGAGGACTTAGGAAAGGGAGTGTGGTCAAGACTGTGGGTAAGGAAGGGGGAGAAGAGGAGAGGATTCATGAAAGAAGTGACCTTTGCATGATGATAGTTGGGAACTTGTCCACTATGCTAAGAAAGTTGGATCTTTTCCTGAGGACTGGTGTTTTCTCTAAAGGGTGATTCTTGGACCACCCGTAGCAGAATCACCTGAATGCTTATTAAAATGCATTTTCTCAGACCTACTGAAGCAGAATCTCTCAGAGCCCAGGAATCTTCTTTTTAAAATATGCTTTTTAAAATATGCTTTTTAAATTTCTCTGGTGATTTTGAAGTTCTATAAAGTTTGAGAAGCTCTGTTTGAGGATGGAGGCCCTGTAAAGTTTTTAAGTGGGAGTGGAGTAGGATAAGATGGAGTGATATCATGCCAGACATGAGTTTCAGTAAGGTGTTAGCTGCATTGCAAAAAGCATATTTAGAGGGTGGGGCACCAGAGACTGTCGTCCTGGGGTGATGTTCAAAATTCAGTACTAGGGTGAAACTCAGGTAAAGAATACATTGGACAGTCCCTAAGATCTCCCACATCTGTACTCCTGGACTGTCAAAGGTCAGAGTCAGTGTCTTATGTTTTTGTTTGTATTTACAGGGAGGTCCCCTTTCCCTGGGGCAATTGAGGTCAAAGTCTAGGTTGGGACTACAGGGTTGAACAAAGAGATTGTTCTCTTGCTTACTGCCAGCCAAATGGATATAGTTTATTTCAAGTGCATTGAACATGGTGTGATGTAACTGACAGGCAGAGTGTGCCTAAATGAGGATGGTAAAAGTTGGGGCAGGAGGTGGTGTTGAGGGAAGAAGAAAGTTGATATGGAGCTTGAACTGCTCAGCCCCTGACTGGGTGACAGGTTTAAAAGCAGGGGAAGAGTTGAGTTGTCTGGCTCACGTAAGTAGGTAGATGGTGACACTGCTTGAGATCAGAACTGTAAGTGGAAGTATAATGTGGATATATTTAATTTGAGATGAAATTGGAATATTCCTGTAATTATACTAGTCAGAAGGATGCAAAAGAACTTGTGTTGGAAATCTCTGTGCCATCAGTGCCCAGGTAATAATTGAAGGCATACACCGTAGAGACTGACTTTATTGGACTGGAGTAGAACTTGGAAATCAGAATTTCCTAAGCTTCACTTGTGTTCTAATGTTCAGTCAGGGTTGAGAACCAATGGTATAACATGAGAAGAGAAGGGACAATTGTTTAAAGAAAAGACAGGGGTGAAAATAAGGAACTAGCAAAGGAGACTAAGAAGGAACAGTCAGACGATAAAGATGAGGAATCAGAGAAAATGCTCTCATGAAAGCCAAGCAGGGAGAGAAGGTCAGAGGAAAGAGAAGGAGGTAGGTAGAGGTCAGCAATGGCAGTGCCCTAGGCAGATGAACCGGAGAACAGAAACGGTTCTCTAGAGTGGATCATGAGAAGGTAGTCGGTTTGCTCAGGCAGTTTCAGTAGAGGCTTGAGGCCAGGAACTACTATAGTGAGTTGAGACATGCGTAGAAAGAAAGGAAGTGGAGACAATGTCTCAAGATTATGAAGAGAATGTCCTCCCTCTAATCCCCCCTTTTTTAGTGGGAAAAACTGGAAGTTATTTAAAGGTGGCAGAAAAATCCTGCAGTGTTTTTGGGGAGCATTGGTGGCCTCTACTATTGTCAGGCATTTATTGCATGAAGGTCAAAGTTCTGATGGTTTCAGAGTGTCATTCTTCCCTGTCTTATGAAATGGAGGACCTACGCCTAAAGCCTTCTCTTCAACAGTATTTTCCTGTACTCCTAGCACAGAGGCAGGCACATTCTAAGGAAGGAATACTGTAATGCTATTGAAAAAAAAATGGATTTAACCCTACTTAATAATTAATAAGCTGTGGTTCCTAGAGGTTAAGGTAGGCTTATATTATTTTTATTAATATATTAATTTTTATAATTATATAATTTTTATGATCATATAATTAATTTTTATAATAATATAATTATTATATTAATTTTTTAATTTTTAAAATATTTATTTATTTTGGAGAGACAGAGACAGAGCACGAGCAGGGGAGGAGCAGAGAGAGAGGGAGACACAGAGTCCGAAGCAGGCTCCAGGCTTTGAGCTGTCAGAACAGAGCCTGACGCAGGGCTCAAACTCATGATGAGATTATGACCTGAGCTGAAGTTGGGTGTTTAACCGACTAAGCCACCCAGATGCCTCGGCTTTATTAATTTTTAAACCCAATAATAATACTACCTACTTACTAAGAAAACAAACACTATAACTGCAAAGTGAAAAGTAAAAACCTGCCTCTCTCCCATTCCCAGAGGTAATCACTGTTAATGGTTTCTCATGTGTCCTTCAGACATTCTTTCTGAGGATATAAGAATATATATCTGTTCTCTTGGGTAATAGAGTCAAAGTCCTCATTCTGTAAAAGAGTCAGTATGAGAAATTCTCATAAGCTAGTTATCATGCCTTCTCTCTGAAAACCCCAGTAATATCTTCAAAGCCCAGGATACACACAGCTATGAATAGGCTGTTCACCTCTCCCTGGGAGCAAGTGGTTGAAGCTCAGACAGTACAAAAATATTATTGTTGCCTTGGGGCATGAAGAGAGAGCATGGGCTGGGAGTTAGGTAAGCTGTCTGTCAGGTGCTGAATGGGAAGGTTGTCTGAGCACTGCTGAGCTATGCTACTTTCTCACCAAGCTTGTATGCCTCTAATAAAGGTCTTCGGTGTCCTCTCGGGGTCATGAATTAGGGAGTGTCTTCTGTCTCATGTGCCACCTCCTGTGGTCCCCAGAAGAAGCTGGTTTCATTCTGTTCTCACTACCATGGCCCCCAGGCTCATCTCATTGTTACCTACCTGAGTAAACCAAAGGAAGAGTCAGTGGGAGCCAGCTCAATGACCCTCTCTGTTTTTTCTTTTCCTGTTATACAAGGCTTACACACAGAGTCCCAGGAATGGGCTACAGACTCTGGAATAAACCCCGATTCAGTCTCACTGAATAAATGAAACTGAGCCAGGCACTTCCCTTTAATAGACCTTAATGTCCTCTTCTATTAAATGGAATTAACAATAATGACTCAACTCATAGAAAGAGAAGATAAATCATCTCTTTCATTATTCTCCTATCCTTATGAGGCTGGGTTTCTTAAGAACAGAGACCATATCTTATTCAGATCCACATTTAATAAATGAGTGAGAGGTATCGTCATTCCCAGTTTATACCTAAACCAACAGACCAAATTTCTCCTTCCTCAGGCCTTGACACTCAACCACTGTCTGCGTATGTAGTCATCAGGTACCTAAACAAAGAAAGCGGATGGATTCTTTTTATGTACTGCCCTTTCCCTGCTTCCTCATAGTAATGGTTTCTGAGTAGAATGAACTATGTGAGTTCATGGGAAGACCAAGTCCATTCTGGGCTCCAGGTTAATTGTGAAAAATCAGGCATTGATTCCCTCCCTTCTATTTTGCTTAGAGTGTCTTTCTCCACACACACTCATGGTGGAAGAGGAATTGTAGTTGTTGTCCTATCTCCTCAGGCATGACTCCTGTGTCTTCAGAAACTTCAGTTTATCACAGTGAGGCTGGCAGAAAGTGTCACCTGTGCCACTGCTGACAGTCAAGTGTATGGAACAAAACCGAGGTTTCAGTGAAGGAAAGGGGATTGGAAGCAATGCCTGGGTCTGTCTCAGAAGGAAGCAACGAGGTGGTTATTGCCACGAAGTGTGATTAAGAACAAAGCCTTAGAAGATTCTCTCTCTCCCTGTTTCTCTCTCTCTCTCTCTCTCCAGTAAAAACCCCTTTCCTCATTGATAACCCAAATCCCACCATTGGTGATTCATTTCACTGGACTGAGAATTGCCCCTACTACGACACTGTCCCTCACATGGGTGTTAAGCCTCACTGGCATTGGAGCATCCATATTCCACCTGACTCTCTTTGCTTCTTTTCCCATTCATGTCTGATATACAGTCTGCTCTCCCTTCCTGTTAAAGTCCCCACCATCCACTTTATCACCCAGGGCTCTCCCCTCCCACTGCCGCTAAACTGCCTGAGAAGGGGGCGTGTTCCCCCCAGCCTCCCACTTCACTACAAACCCTCTTCTATTAAGGCTGTTTGTTGTCAGTCTCTAAGATGGGGACTAACAAAATTAATAAACAGAGGAAATGACAAAGAAATCCAGAAGTCTTCCAAAGGTATCATCCTGGTTTATAACTCCTGAGTCTCCTTCTGAGTCTTCATTTCTTCTGGACTCATTTATCCCCTAGGATGACAGACCAGTCAAACCTTCACCTTCCTCCGTCTCTTCTCTCCCTGTGCTCATTTTAAAGATACTGTTGGAGTTGAGCAATAGAAGCTTTACTCATTCTTTCAGCTAGTATTTATTGAGTACCAACATATATCCCAGGCACTATCCCAGGTGCTGGGAATACAGTGCTGACCATGGTGTTTACAGTCAAAGGAATCAAGACAAGCAATAAACAAACAAGCTAACAAGTAAACCTGAAAAACAGTGGCATGAAGGTGATGAGTGAAGGCTGTGATGAAGGGTGATAGGAAGGGGCTTCTGGGGCAGTGACATTTGAGTTAAAACCTAAAGGATAAGAAGGAGTCGGTCTTAGAGAATGAAGAAGAACTAGGCAGAGATAGCAACGAAGGGAGAGGAAACAGCAAGTGCAAAGTCCCTGTGTTTGGAAAGAGTTGGGTGTATTTGAGGAATAGAAAGAAGGCCAATGTGGCGACGAAGTATATAGGAGGAGAATGACACAGATGACATTGAGGAGGTGGTAAGCAGGGTCCAGAAAATGCAGGGTCTGGGGGTTTATAGTAACAAGTTTGTTTTGATAATAAATGTCAGAAGTTTTAAGCAATGGAGGGACATGGTCTGATGTGTATTTTTTAATGTTTTATTTATTTTTGAGAGAGAGAGAGCAAGCAGGGGAGGGACGCGGAGGGGGGGACAGAGAATCTGAAGAAGGCATCTGCATTGACAGCAGAGAGAGAGAGAGAGAGAGAGAAAGAGAGAGAGAGAGAGAGAGAGAGAGAGAGAGAGAGAGAAAGAGAGAATCCCAAGCAGGCTCCATGCTGTCAGTACAGAGCCCAATATGGGGCTCGAACTCACAAACCTTGGAATCATGACCTGAGCCGAAGTCAGATGCTCAACTGACTGAGCCACCCAGGTGCCCCTAAGGTGTATTTTTGAAAAAATTACTCTGGCTGAAAATTTAAGTGGAAAAATTTGGTGTTTGTTTACATTTCCCAAAAGTGTGCTGGTTATTATCACCTCATCTTAAATTGATGATTTACAGCTGAAGATGCCCCGCACATCTGTACTGACGCAGCCTCCTGGGGGAGTTGGAGATCAGCCCAGACCCATATCCCACCTGTGTGGGGAGCTCATTCTTTCTAGGGTGAGGGGTACAGAAAACATAGGAGCAGGAGCTACGTTTTGAAATGGAAGAAGACACTGAGAAGCATGAAAAGCTGGAGCAGCCAGGGAGGATATGGAAACAATCTTTTTAATGCACCTTGACATGGAGCTCAGACTCTTAAATCTCCTTTCCTGATAGTTCTGAGATGGGCTTTCTACCACATCCCCTAAATCTAGCTTTCCTTCCCTAATAAGTCTTATGGGTTATTGAACAGAACTCTCCAGACATCACTTACTTCCCCGGTGTTCAAGCCTTGGGAAGTTAGGTGTGATTGGTATGAAGTGTTCAAAAATGTTTTTGTGTGTCAATACTGGAGACCCAAGAAGAATGTGACAAACAGGAATCTGACTGAGAATGGCCAGGTGATTGTTCTGGCCAGGGTCCTCTCCCCCACACCAGGCTATGCAACATTTGGTAGACTGACCTGCTGTTAGGATGCTAAATCTGCAGAATTTGCTCAGAAATACTACAAGAAGTGTCTGGGAAGGCCCCCACCCTCCCAGATCCTGCCATCTTTCCACAGTGCTCTTGCCATTTCCAAGCAGAGGGAGCCTGGAAGACTTCCAAAGGAAAGCTAAACAGGAAGCATATAATTTCCAAGGAGCTGACAGATCACTTTCAATCAGACCGCTTGGCTCTCATAACATTTCCAAGCTCATTCTCAGAGAAACACTCTCCCTCGTCAGCTAAGGCTCTGCTAAGAGGATTTACTCCCACAGCCTCACTTGGCAAAGCTACACAGAAGACTACGAAGTCTGCATCCCTAGGCTTAATTCTTCTCTACCATTCCAGAATCCAATTTTCAACTGCAGGCTTGTCATTTCCTGGATACCCCATTGATGTCTTTCAGTCAACGGGTCCCAAACCAACTCATCATCTTCCCCTCTCCTGGTTTTCCTGTTTCTGTTAATGGAATCACTGTTCCCTCTGCTACCCTGGCTGGAAACGTCTGAGTCATCCTTGACTCATCCTTCTCTCTTATTCTCTAGATCAAATCAACTGCCGAATCATGTAGTATCTATTTCCGTGATGTCACTTGAATTCATCCCCTCCTTCCTATTGCCACCATCTCTCCTCGGTGTGGGCTCTCATTACTTCCCCCTTGACAGGCACATCCTCACTAATAACCCACCTCCATACTGCTGCTGACATGAGGCTTCTCTCACATACACACTGACCAACACCTCCCTCTCCTACCATAGCCTATCATGGTTCTCACTGCTGCCACAGGACATATAAGCTATGTTTTAGCTTATAAGGCACAATTCCTTTTCTAATACTCCATGTTCAAGGTAAATTTACTAATTCCTAGTGTGGGAAATGACTTTTTTTTCCTTTCTTGAACCTTTTAGTAAATGATCTTGTGAAAAAGGAAGATCTTCTATTACTGAATTCTGTATTTATGCATTTATATGCTTGTTTTATCTCCTCAGAAGATTCTCCATTGCTGTAGTGTTTGCCTCACATAACAATTGAGCACATGTAGGTACCCAGTGCTGTCCTAAGACCTTCACCCATGTGGAAAAAAATTAACTCATAGCAATTCTAATAGTATCTCCCATTTTATCAGTGACAAACTGAAATGCAGAGAAGTCGAGTAACTTCCTGAGGTTCCATAACTAATAAGTGGCAGAGCTAGGATTCAGATTCACACAGTCTGGCCCCAGAGCCCATGCTCTTCACCAATGAACTCACATTGTCTTTGTTAGCTGCATTCCTGGTATCATAGTTTGGATTTAGCTGATGTTTTATAACTGAACTGAAACTTAAGGCATGTGCCCATTAATGGTCAGAAATATCAATGGTAGACTGAGTGTGAGAATGTAACTTGATATCAGAAGCTGACTTAAGGTGTTTCCCAGGAAGTCACTAGAAGATGAGAAATGTCATCGTGCTAGCTTTTTTCCTACTTACCCTTTTGTTTTGTTTTGTTTTCGTTATTCCAGTACATGGGCTGTATCGAAGTGCTACAGTCAATGAGGTCACTGGATTTTGGAATGAGAACGCAAGTTACAAGGTAAGAGAACAAAAGTAAGGCAGACTTTTGAGTGCTGTGGTTTGAAGTCATAATAGGTTTTCCCTGCAGGTATTTCATGCAAGCCTCCAAAGTCACCATGGGCTTTTATTTGAATGGCTGCAAGGTAGGAAATAGCCCAGTGACCTTGGATGAGTGGGTTTGTCTCATCATGTGAAAGATTTCCCAGTTGTGTCATGGAGCATCTGCATTCCATATAATAACTGATAAGATGATGCAGTCATAGAAATAGCTGGTTTCCCAGGTACCAAAAGTACTTAAGATTATGTCTGGAAATTGAACATTATAGAATCTCAGACATGTTGAAGAAGTAGCTGGAAAGAAGACCGGGGAAGAATTTTCTGTGTCAGAAATCCCAAGTTCTCCCCATTTGTGAGACATGAGAACCCACTTACTCCTTGTCTGACTCTTCCTCCTCTGTATACAGTGAGCTGCATGGAAGGGTTGAACCAGGGGAGCCTTACCCAGGGCGGCCCTAGACAGTGTAGGGGAAGAACCGAGTCATTACACAGAGCACAAGTCAGAAGCAGAAATACAAAGCATGGTTCATTAAGGTCAAGTTCAAGGCAAGACTGGAAAGAGGAACAAGTGGATGCTCTCACTGGTAAGTGGGGTAATTGTGAGGTGAGGGGAAGAGGTGAGAGCACTGGGTTGATGTGAGTGATTTAGGATGAAGCCTTGGGCGTCTGTTCTGTGTGGTGCTACCGTGTGCATCTGTGGTTGTGGGCCACGTTTTCCAAAGGTGAATGTTCTCATTATGAAGAGAGGGTAACTCTTCCTAATACTCATCCCATGAAACTGTAGGCCTGGAAAAGGTGTCCTGTGATTCAAAGTTTTGGGAAAAGGAATCCTATTGCTCTTTAGGAGAGTAGCAGTATCCACCAAAATATTAAAAACCCCAAGAAGCCCTGTGCAGTAGTTTAAAAAGTCTATCTCAAGATTGTCTAAACTTACATGGTTCCAGATTCCTTTTTTCACGTAACATAAAGGAACATCCCACGGAACCCTAGCATTCCATGAAATGCTCTTTAGGAAATGCTATTTTGGACTCTCTGTGATGCATTTAAATCTGTCTTCCCAAGTTCCCCAGCAACCTTCAGTATTTCCTTTGGAGTCTCACAGATGAAATCTAATTCTACTTTTGTTTGGTACTCTTGGTGGCCACCTCAGTCCCTGGCACTTGGAGGAGGCTCACTGGAGGTTTATTGAATAAATGCATGGTTCCACCTGACTACCTCCTGGGATTTGGAGATAGCTGCATTTCTTCTTGTTGGAGTTTTCTCTTTCTCAGTCCCTTCAACTGTCCTGCAAGTGACCTGGTGTCTAGATGACTTTCTCCTCTATTAGCCCTACTTTGGATGTGTCCAGGCTTTATTTTCATCCTCACAATCCTTAACCTGGAGAAAGCCCTTCCTCTGATGCCGAGCAGATTACAGATGGGAGGAAGAGAGTGGCCACCCCGGGTACCTGGAATGGGGGCACAGGACTAAGGAATGCCCACTGTCTTTACCTGAGGATGACTGATTTTCTGTTCATTCATCTACTCATTTTCTTTCACTCAAATATTTATGGAGTTCCCATTAAATGCCTGAAACTGCTCAAGAATTAAGGATACAGAAGTGTCGAGCCTCAGGGAGTTTATGTTCTAGCTGGGGGAACAAGACTATAGCAAGGAAACAGATAAATATACAATATAGTTTCATGTAGTAATAAGTGCCATTACTGTACTAATAAAGCAGGGTAAGGGGATAGAGATGTAGGGGGTGGGATTTTATTTTTTAATTTTTATATTTATAAAAAATTTGCGGATAACTGACATACAATGTTACAGTAGTTTCAGGTGTACAACATAGTGATTCAACTTCTCTACACTTTATGCTGTGCTCACCAAAGTGTAGTTACCATCTGCCCCGGGGCTGGGCTTTTAAATTTTATTTTCTGGGTATAACAATACCCTATGGTTACTTAGAACTATTTGGAAAATACAGAAACATATGAAAGAAGAAAATCACTCAGAATCTTACCTAAGATAATGTCTACCCACATTTTGTGTTTTGGATAACTTTCTGGTCTTTTTCTCATACATGAACTTACAGTGATTTTTATAGAAAATCTGGAAAATAGTTGATACTATTTCTACCATCTTGAGCATTTCTCTGTTGCTAAATATGCAGAACTATTATTTATTGTAATAAGATACGTGTCACATAAAATTTACCATCTTAACTAGTTTTAAGTGCACTCTTCAGTAGCATTAAGTACATTCATGTTGCTGTGCAACCATTGCTGCCATCCATCCCCAGAACTTTTTCATCTTCCCAGATGGTAACTCCTCGTTCCCTCCTCCCCTAGCCCATGGCAACCACCATTCTACTTTCTGTGTCTATGGATTTGACTACTCTGGGTACCTCATGTGAGTGGAATCATGTAGTATTTGTCCCTTTGTGACTGATTTGTTTCATTTAGCACAATGTCCTCAAGGTTTACCACTAGACCAAACAATATAACTGCTTTGGAAGCATTTGGTGTGTATTGCTAGATTGCTATGCAGAACTGACTGCTTGATATTCCTTTCTTTCAGTCATGTAGTATCTTTTTTTTTTTAGTATCTATTTTTTGCATCTTTGTGAGCTTGTAAGTCTATATTTTCCTATTGTTTAGTAAATGGTAACAGGTTATTTTGTTCTATTCCGTGAAGATTCAGTTTATAACTAATGTACACACCCCGGGGAAGGTGCCTTGTATGGTATCTGGGTATTATTCTTTGTGGATGTGTCCATGTGGGGCTCAGGCATGGTAGATTGTGCTCTGGGCAGGTTTGTGCAAGCTTAAGGGTCGTTTATTTTCTTGAAAACCTCGAATTCCTATCCCACTTCCCAAATATTTACTTTTCTTCTCTCTCTCTCTCTCTCTCTCTCTCTCTCTCTCTCTTTTAGCTCATTCTCCTTTCTTCTCTCCACTTATATGTATTTTGACATTTGGTCAATTTTCAAGTTGCTTTATTACCAATGGTCTTAGATGTTATCATTAAAACATTAAGTTTAATCAGGTTTCAAGCTACTTTTAAGAATTTTTTAATGTTTATTTATTTTTGAGAGAGAACGAGACAGAGTGTGAATGGGTCAGGGGGCAGAGAGAGAGGGAGACACAGAATCTGAAATAGGCGCCAGGCTCTGAGCTGTCAGCACAGAGCCCGACACAGGGCTTGAACTCAGGAACTGCGAGATCATGACCTGAGCCGAAGTTGGACGCTCAACCAACTGAACCACCCATATGCCCCTAGGTTTCAAGCTATTTTAAATTTAAATGTCACATATTCACACAGTTTCATTTAACTCATAATCCTACTTAATCAAAGAAAAAAGATTTCACTGGACCAGTTAGAATTCCAAAAGAAAGAAGTCATTTTGTAGGACCACAGCTATCTCCCTATATTTACTGTCAAACATAAACATAAAATCAATCAGGTGTGAATGCTAATAAACTAGTGTATCTAACTGCCACTACAGATTCAAATGATGATATTTCAGGCTGATGTCCCACCCATGATAAATGATCTCACCATCTCTAAATTAGTTAATACATTATTCCAGAAAATCGGGAGACAGTAACAGGAAATTCCTGAAAATAAAGGAGGAGCCATGATTTCAGATATAACAGGTGGGTCAGCATTTGAACACAGAAGAAAGGTGGAGTGGAATTCTTGTCTTCGTGACGGACTTTTCTGCCAATTGTTTGAGGCCTCAATGCACAGGGTTTCTAGAACACAGAGAATACTCAAATAGAGCAGAGAAAAGAAGAAAAGGACAAGAGGCCATTCACTTTCTCAGCAGTTCCCTGGATCATACCCCTTTCAAAGCTTCCATCATGCCCCTCCACTTTGACTCCAGATTTAGTCCCCCAAAAAAGTCCCGTGGGTGGCTTTTACTGTTGTTCCTGCACTAGTTCTTACCCAGGCATTTATTCTCTTGACTGATTTAGGATGGGATCTTAGTTTTTAGTAATCAGGTATTCAGGCAAAAGGGCAAAGGAGGAGGTTTTCCTGAGAGAAAAGAGAAACGAGATCATTAGGACGACAAAGACTCACAGCCACAGTTGTCTTCAACTTGTTCTGAAAACAATAGCAATAGGAAATAAGAGAAAGGGAAAGTGAAAATCATGACAAGGATGATATAGTCATTTGCTCTCTTGTAAAAGGGTTTCTATCATGGTTTTTAAAACAAAGCTAAAGAAAACAAAAACCCTCATTCAATCTAAATCAGGGCACACACACATGCATACACACTCACACAAAATAAATCAGGTCATTAAAACCTAACTCCTGGTTTCCCTCCTTTGAATAAGCATCCACATCTTGCAACGGAGAAAAAAATCTTCCCTCTCTCCCTAGAGGTGCCTCCTTCTTTGTGTCTAGCTAGGAACCTGCCTCAGATACTGAAGGAGGGATAAACATGTGTATCAGGGTGGAGCCACCAAGTGGAGCTGGTGGGACAGGGCTTGACTTTCAACTCTAAAGAACAGAACTTCGTAGGAAACTGTCGAGGGGACAGTTAGTTCACTACATTTATTGTAGGACATCACTTACTTCCAGGGGCAGGACACAGTGCTGGTGGGAGAGATCTCCAGATCACTGTCTTAACTATTCTCTCTGCTTCCTGTATTTACTGTCTTATGTTTGTAACTCATATTTGGTAATTAAATCAGCCAGGCTAAGCATGAGACACCCAGCATGGGATCTGCCCACGCCAGGCTCCAGGACAGCTGGGAAGCAGCAGCTGGCAGTGGGTTTGCCTCATTCCCGTGATTATCATCCCTGGGGGTCTACGAAGGAACATGGGGAGCTGTTAGACAATGGGTGGTAATGCTCCCTGTTGGGAATCCTGGCTTAAGATTCATTTTCTCTAGCTGATCTTAAGGGGCCACAAGTCATGGAATATTTATCTGCCCCATTCCATTCCTTTCCATGAGGGAAGAAAAACCTTGGGTAACATTGTTTTTTGAACTGCTGCCATAGACACTAAGCAGGCTATTTGTGTGATTTGGTACTAGATAAGGCAATGAGGAAGCAGAGATCATAATTCAGAGGATATTGTAATTGGACTAATTTCCTGTTTGAAACGTTACTGCTAATGAACAGTGATTCTGCAAATTTAATTCACTATCTTGAAATTTTGATTCTTTGGCTTCAACAGGACATTAAACTCAGTTCTTCAGAGACAAATGTGTGTGTGTGTGTGTGTGTGTGTGAGAGAGAGAGAGAGAGAGAGAGAGAGAGAGAGAGAGAGAGAGTTAGCAGCCATTTGATGTAAAGCAGATCCAAGAAGCAGCTGAACATTTACATAAAGGCCTGTGTTTATAGTTTCTAAGAAATGTGAAGAGGGAAAGTATTCTGTAGAGGTCAAATATCTGGATGTTTGGTGGCTAAATTAAGATATCTGTTTGAAAACAGGCTGGCATTTAGCTAACTGTCCTGAGGATTATAGGAATGGGATTCGGTTGCAGCTACCCGTGGATGAGTGTATCTCTGCATAAAACGGAGTAACTGTACCGAATCTGGTGTGTGGGTTCTTTGTTGACTTGTGAGGAGATCACCGGACTTAGTAGGATTGTAGCCCACAGAGCACACAAAATAAAGACTGCCATATGTGAATACAAAAGACTGAGTCCATTAACTTGCCAGGCAAAGGAACACTCCTTAATGAAGAAATTTGCTGAGGAGAGCGGTGAGGAGAAAAAAAAAATCAGGAGTTTTTAAGTTTTTGTTTATGGTGGTCATGCTAAGGATTGAAAACAAGCACTCTGGCTGAGATGGAATGTATGTGGTTGGATAAAACAAGTGCCATTGTTCATTGGTCGGGAAAGAATGTTAAGACCTCAGTAAGGGTCCAGTGTCCCAGGGTCAAGGTTTATAACCTTTATCAGATGGTGAGAACAGTTACAATAAAACCTAACAGTCAAACACTCTTTGGCAAGCACTGATGTAAGTGGACGTGCTTCTTGTCTCACACGTGTAGATGTCAGGAAGCTCTTGCTGGAGGTTTTGGGTTGTGTGTGTGTGTGTGTGTGTGTGGGTGTATGGACAATGACTGTTTCTTCTAGTTTCAAGTTTCACTGCTCCCCAGTTCCTCACAGCCTATTTAGTACTGAGATCTCATTTCTCAGATATCTGAGATGAAATAGTCAATTAAATTCCTTTTAGAAGACTCCAAAGATCTAGTAATAAAAAAAAAAAATGTTTCCAAGCATTGGGAGGGGTTCTGATAGCATGACAGTGTGAAATGAAGGGAGAGAGAATATGAAAGTCAATGGCATTGTTTTGCTCAGTCATTAGCGCAGTGTATTTCAAGTATAGGTGCACAGTTACTATTTGAATGAACAGGTGTAAGGCCAAGAAATATAGTTACTAAAGCAACCCACAGAATAGAAATAGTATTTTCAAATCATATATTTAATAAGGGGTTAATATCCAGAATATATAAAGAACTTATACAACTCAACAACAACAAAAACCAAACAACTCTATGAAAAACTAGGCAAAGGACTTAACCCATTTCTCCAAAGAAGATATACAAATGGACAATAAGCACATGAAAAGATGCTCAACATCACTTATCATTAGGCAAATGCAAATCAAAACCACAATGAGGTTGTACTTTACATTCATTAGACTGTTATTTAAAGCACACACACACACACACACACACACACACACACACAAATCCCCAAAACAGAAAATAACAAATGTTAGCAAGGGTGTGGAGAAATTAGGAACTCTTGTGCATTCTTGGTAGCAATGTAAAATGGTGCGGCCACTATGGAAAACTGTATGGGAGTGTCTCAAAAAGTTAAAAATAGGACTACCATATAACCAGCAATTTCACTTCTGGGTGTAGTTCTAAATGAACTGAAAACAGTGACTCAAACATATTTGTATATCCATGTTCAGAGTGGCATTATTCACAATACACAAAAGCAACCCAAGTATCTATTGTCCAATTGACAATAGATAAACTAAATGTGATACACACACACACACACACACACACACACACACACACACACATAATGGATTATTAGCTTTAAAAAAGAAGAAAATGCTGCCAGTTGTGGCAACATGCATGAACCTGAAAGGTATTATGCTAAGTGAAATAAGTCAGAGAAAGACAAATACTGCATGGTATCACTTATATGTGGAATTAAAAAATTTTTTTTTAATGTTTATTTATTTTTGAGAGAGAGAGAGAGACAGAGCATGAGTGGGGAAGGGGCAGAAAGAGAGGGAGACAGAATCTGAAACAGGCTCCAGGCTCTGAGCTGTCAGCACAGAGCCCAGTGCAGGCTTGAACCCACAAGCCGTGAGATCATGACCTGAGCTGAAGTAAGACACCCAACTGACTGAGCCACCCAGGCGCCCCTCACTTATATGTGGAATCTTAAAAAAAAAAAAAAAAAGGAACAACAAAAACATCCAATTCATTGAAGGAGGGTGGAATGGTAGTTGCCGGGGGCTGGGGGTTGAGGGAAAATGTGGAGATGCTGGTAAGAGGGTACAAACTTTTAATTATAAGATGAGTCAGACCTGAAGATCTAATGCAGAGCATGGGGACTCCAGCTGATAGTAGTGTATTGCATAAGTGAAATTTGCTGCTACTAGATCTTAAGTGTTCTCACACAGACACAGACACGCACAAAAATTAAATATGGGTGGGGCGCCTGGGTGGCTCAGTCGGTTAAGCGTCCAACTTCAGCTCAGGTCACGATCTCACGGTCCGTGAGTTCGAGCCCCACGTCGGGCTCTGGGCCGATGGCTCAGAGCCTGGAGCCTGCTTCCGATTCTGTGTCTCCCTCTCTCTCTGCCCCTCCCCCGTTCATGCTCTGTCTCTCTCTGTCTCAAAAATAAATAAATGTTAAAAAAAAAAATTAAAAAAAAATATGGGAGGTGATGGATGTGATCATGAACTTGATTGTGGGAGTCCTTTCACAACGTATATGTATATCAAATCATCACATTGTACACTTTAAAAATGTTAGTTTTATTTGTCAATGATACCTCGATAAAGCTGGAAAAAAAAGAGTAAGAGAACTGGCACGTGCTACAGCATGGCTGAGGCTTGTCTTAACGTATTTGGGCCTCTGTAACAAAGTACCACAGATTGGGCAGTTTATAAACAACAGATATTTATTTTTCACTGTTCTGGAGTCTGCATGTCTGAGATCAAGGCGTCAGCATGGCTGGATGAGGGCCCTTTTCCAAATCACAGACTAACCACATTGCTAGGGAGGCCAGGGAGCTCTGTGATATCTCTTTTGTAAGCGCACCAGTCTCATTCATGCGGGCTCCATCCTTATGGCATGATTACCTCCCACAGACTCCACCTGCCAAAACCATCACCTTTGGGCATTAAGATGGCAACATACACATTTTGGGGAGACACAGACATTCAGACCATAGCAAATCTTGAATATATTATGTGAAATGAAATAAGCCAGTCACAAAAGGACAAATATTGTGTAATTTTTCACTTATATGAAGTACCTGGAGTTGTCAGATCCAGAGACAGAAGGTAGAATGGGGATTGCCAGGGGCTTGTGTGGTTGGGAGGGAGTTAGTGCTTAATGGGGACAGAGTTTTAATTTGTAAGTTTGGAAGTCTGGAAGACGAAGAGTTCTGGAGATGGATGGTGGTGATCATTGCACAATAGTATGAATGTACTTAATGCCACTGAGCTATACACTTAAAAATAGCCACATTGGTAAATGTTATGGTAGGTGTATTTTACTACAATTTTTTAAAAAGTATAGGTACTAGATGGATTATATTTTTGTAGGATTCAGTATCGTATAAGTGAATTTTATTTTGTTGAAAGGATACAAAGCCATTAAGAGAAGGATAACTGAGACCTCAGGGCCTGAGTTTCCAGCCCATCCTCAGCCAAGTGAATTTGGTAAGGAGTGCAGAGTGGACTCTTCTCATTTCTTGATGAAGAAGCCCAGCCAAAAGCCACACTGGCCAAGAGGGCTGCTGGAGGACTGGGGGAGAGAGTAGGTACCAATAGCTCATGTTTGTTTCCCATTGCACAGAGCTTTTGTATCTTTGTACATCTCTTGTGAACCACACAAGCACCCTCAGAGAACACTGTAATTCCCCATTTTATTTATTTTTATTTTTTTTATATTTATTTTGGGGGGAGAACAAGCAGGGGAGGGGAAGAGAGGAGGGGATAGAAGATCCCTAGTGGGCTCTGTGCTGACAGGTTGACAGCAGCAAGCCCTGATGTGGGGCTCGAATTCACAAACCGCGAGATCATGAGTTGAGCCGAAGTCAGATGCTCAACCAACTGAGCCACCCAGGTGCCCCTGTGATTCCCCATTTTAAAGCTAAGGGAAGCTAAATGGGAAGTTGAGGCTTAGAGAAAGTAAGTGACCATCCCTAGACCTCAAAGCATTTTTTCTGGCGCTCAAACCCACGTACTCTCACTCCAAATCCTGTCCCTACAGTCATTAATGTTTCCTAGTGACATTGCTTTGAAGCTAAGAAACTGCTCTTTTAGCTACGAATAGATTAAGATAGTGGGGAACAATTGAGGGAATAACAGCAGGCCTGAGTCATCTTTAAAATCACTTCTTTTTAAAAATTTTTAAACGTTTATTTATTTTTGAGAGACAGAGAGAGAGAGAGAGCAGGGGAGGGCAAGAGAGAGAGACACACATACCCACACAGAATCTGAAGCCGGCTCTAGGCTCTGAGCTGTCAACACAGACACGTGGGGCTGGGAGTTATAAACCATGAGATCATGACCTGATCCATAGTTGGAGACTTAACCGACTGAGCCACACAGGTGCTCCTAAAAATCACTTGTAAGTGAGAGAACAGCATGGCTATGATCATTATCACCGATGTCAATCCTCTGTGGGACATCTCATTCTTAAAATTCTTTCACTATTTTTTTTTGTCTAATTACAAAAAGTAAATCTGACTTATTGTGGGAACTGGAAAGTAGGGCAAAATAAAAGAAAAAAAAAACAGACAAATCACTGGAGAGAACCAAGAGTAACAGTTTGGTATATAAGGGTTTTCCTGTCATACATTTAATACCTAAAGTGAAACTATATAGTGCTTATTAATTTGTTACATATTTTTGTCATTTGTTGTACAAATTTTCTAGGTTGTTTAGTATGAGTAGTACTTGTTTTGACCTGAGCCTTCAGGTGGAAGAATAATCTTAAGTGCCTCTATTTGTCATAGGTATATTTAGTAATAGTCTTTTTGCTTTATTTTTTATTTCTTTTATTTTCTTTGAGAGAGAGCGAGCGGGGGAGGGGCAGAGGGAGAGAGAGAAAGACAGAGAGAATCTTAAGCAGACTCCATGCCCAGCACAAAGCCTGACTCAGGGCTTGATCTCACGATTGTGAGATCATGACCTGAGCCGAAATGAAGAGCCAGATGCTTAAGGGACTGAATTACCGGGCACCCCAAGAGTCTTTTTTTTTTCATTAAAAAAATTTTTTTAATGTTTATTTACTTTTGAGAGAGACAGAGACAGAGTGCGAACAGGGGAGGGGCAGAGAGAGGGAGACAGAATCTGAAACAGCTTCCAGCACAGAGCCCGACTCAGGGCTTGAACTCATGAACTGTGAGAACATGACCTGAGCCCAAAGTCAGTCACTTAACTGACTGAGCCACCCAGGCACCCCAAGTCTTTTTGCCCGAAGTAACAGAAAATGACTCTGCTTAGCTTAAGCCAAAAGGGAGGTTTCTTGGAAGGATATTGGAGCAGCTCATGGAACCCGAAAAACGAGTGAACAAACTAGTAGGATGGGGGTTTCGGGTCCTGAGGCCTCTGCAGGAGGCCCATCTCTGGTTCCCTGGGTCCCAAATATCAAATTCCCAGGTGAGACAGTGATTGGGACCTAATCCTGGAGGAATTATCTTTGGCCAGGACAGAGTTGCATTGTGACAACATAGTATTTCCAGAATAGTCATATATTGGGAAGGGTAGTGGCTACGGAGGAGGAAAAAGAGCAGAAAATGCAGGAGGAGAAAGAAGCTTATAAAATGGAGGTAGTAGATGGAGTAAAAAATAGATTTCTACCTCAAAGGGAAAAGAAGACATTAGATCAAATTTTTTGGACACCTTAAAACAAGGAAAGATTGGGATTATCTAAATCATCCCCAAAATGCTCCTCTCAAATCCAAGGTTTGCTAAATTAGTAATCAAATATTTCATGTTATTATAGCTGGCACATTAGTTTTAGAACATAATTCAACTGAGCTGTATTTTTGTGGGGTGAAAGAAACTTTGAGGCTGCATGTATAGATATTGTGTATGTTTATTTCCATTTTATAGGACTTAGGGCATTGTTTTAATGCTTCAGATATTTATAGAGGTTGGTAAAATGGTCATTATTGTTCCATGACAAGTTGTTTACAACATCTGTATTTTATTTGTGGAGGATTATTTGATCAGGAATGAAACTACCAATTATAGCATCTTTTCCATGGATAATGTGATCCTTTATGAACTGGTTTCTAAAAATATGTTGCAACTAAAATCAGGTCCTGCTAATTTATCCAGATGAGTCTATAGAAATTTACATATATGGAGATATTATCAAACAAACACACACATTCAAAAAGGTCATATATACACATTTACTGAGCCAAGGGAGAATGGTTAGCTGTCTGGGCCTAAATACAGATGGTAGGGGATGGCCTCAAGTGCTTGAAGAGGAACAAATTAATTCAGAGCTTAAGATGCATGGATGTTAAAGCTGATGCATTTGGGAGAGATCCCAGTGTTTTTAGCTCCAATTGAAATGAAATGAAATACTTTCTCCAGTGATCTTTTCCCCCCAGGCCTTCTTTACTGTGCACAGCCAGGTGATAATGCGTTTGAGGATGTCCCTTTTGTAGCCCTTTTGGTTTCCTATAGAAGTCAGTACTGAATTTGTAGTACCCCAACATTCTCACTTATACTCAGTACCAATTTCCAGGAGCAAGAAAGTAGATTTCTAATTCTGATGTTGACAGGCACACTGGTCTGAATCATTTAACAGTGCAAGTAGAATAGGCTTTTTGAACAGTGTTCCTAGAAACATCAATGCTGTAGCTGCATGGGAGTCTCCTGAAAAAGTTCAGAGTTTGTCCCACACTGTGTTTGGCCTGGAAGGGGTTGGGTCCCCCATGGTTCTACTTCAATGGACCAATCATAAGAGTTCCATCATCCATCATCTTTGGGTTTTAATGTTCTTACGGAAACCTGGTCCATAGCCCTGGCAGGTTTCAAAGACACAAGGCCCAAAATATAGCTGGATCAATAAATATATATTGATTAACGGAGAAGTTTCAGGTCTTCGCAGCCCTTGATCACAGATCTTGAGGTGACTCTGGAGTTCTTGAAGACTCCATGGTCACTGCTGGTAATCAGAGAAAAGCAGAAAAGACTTAGAAAATCTACAAACATGGAACCTGGCATCCTGAACTAGGTCAAATTCCAGAATGAGGAGCTCTTAGAAAACTGGGTCAGGCTCCTAGCTCCAAGGTAAAGTGTTTGACACATGGACACCCACTCGTATATATTGTTAAACAAAGGAATAAAAATAAATTCACTGAAGATACTCAGTTTGGCTCAAAGACCCTTGGAGCTCAAGGACTTGATTCAGATGAAAAGAAAGATTTCTCAATTCCCATGGAACTGGCCTCAACTTCTTTCTAGTTTCAAGTATTAGCAAGCAATCTACATACAGAGCAGTTTATGATTAAGTAATAGGTACTATCAGCAGCATTATCATCATAACAAAAGCTAACGTTTGTAAAATAGATATCACTATTAACCTTATTTTGCCCATGAGGATACTGAGACTTAGAGAAATTGTGGAACTCAACAATGTCACCTAGCAAGTTAATAAGTGGTAGAACCAGAAACCAGAGCTGACTGACTCCTGTGTACTTGCCTCCATCAAGATGAGAGAACTTTAAGGAATAAAGCAAGGGGAAATGCTGACAGCCAGAAGTGACAGAATAAGGAAGTGTTCAATTTGGAATTTGACTTGGGTTCAGTATGCCAGATTTCTTGTTTGTGAGTACTGCCTGGAAGGGCCTACATAAAGACACTCACAAATCTGTAGGTAAGGGTACTTGTAGGACCAGACGCTTTCTAAGATTGTGTCAGACAGTGGTTCTCAAACTTTAGCATGCAAAGGATTATCAGTCACTTGCAGGACTTGTTGAAACACAGAATGTTGTACCCCACTCCTAGAGTTTTTGATTCAAGAGTTTGCACGTTGGGGCTCCTGGGTGGCTCAGTCGGTTAAGCATCCACTTCGGCTCAGATCATGATCTCATGGTTTGTGAGTTCGAGCCCTGCGTTGGGCTCTGTGCTGACAGCTCAGAGCCTGGATCCTGCTTCAGATTCTGTGTGTGTGTGTGTGTCTGCCCCTCCCCTGCTTATGCTCCGTCTCTCTCCCTCTCTCTCACAAATAAATAAATTTCAAAATTATATGAAAAAAAGAATTTGCATGTCTATCAAATTCCCGGGTATTAATGATGCTGCTGGTCGAGAAACCACAGTTTGAGAATCACAGGTATAAGGAAGCATATCCTGTGGTTTCTTTAAAAAAATTTTTTTCCATATGTTTTTTAAAGTTTATTTATTTATTTTGAGAGAGAGGGAGAGAATACACATGAACAGGGGAGGGGCTGAGAGAGAGGAAGAGAGAGAGAGAATCCCAAGCAGGCTCCACACTGCCAGTGCAGAGCCCAACATGGAGTTTGAACTCACCAACTGTTAGGTCATCACCTAAGTCAAAATCAAGAGTCAGACACTTAACTGACTGAGCCACCTAGGCACCCCTATCCTGTGGTTTCAAAATGAGGTTTATAATTGGACCAGGGGTCATATGAAAATCCCTTAATTTTGAAAAAGTGGTTCTCCCGAAGATCCCAAAAAGCATCTGGAGGCATTTAAGGTTCCGTTTTTGTTGTTAAGGAAAGGGCAAAGCCTGGGGAATGCCAGAGCAGCGAGTTCTAATTCTGCTATATGTATGTGTATATATAGCCAGAAAAATCAATGATACAGTTCCTTTAGGGAAGAGTGAGCCAGATGGAAGACACTCAAAATTCATTAAAACTAATCTCAGCATGAAAAGAGTCCTTTCTTTGATAAAAAAGAGAGCTTTGTGGCCAAAGGAAATACAGGACATTTGGTGCATCTCTCCACCTGCCAGGCAGATTCGTTCCACTTCCTATTGGTATTCTCCTTAGGAAAACTGAGATCTGCCTGACAAAGTAAGTCTGCAGCTCTGACCCCTTTAATTACACATGAGCTGTGGCTTGTGAGAACTGCACCTACCCTATGAAAATGGTTGTTTTCACATATGTTTGAGCAATAAGAGGGTGGATCCAGATCTAGATTATCTGAGCCACTAATGAGAATTTCTCTGAAAATGATCTCTTCCATTGTTATCGGTGACAACACAGACAAAAAAAAAAAAAAAAAAAAGAGAGAGAAAAGAAAAGAAAAAGAAGGTGTTTTCTAGTTAAGTGTGTATGCCAATGTAAGGTGGCAGGAATCTGGCAGCAGCTCATTAGAGGGCTTAGGTTGGATCTAGAAATAGACGCTGAGGTGGAGAGTTAAATGCAGAAGGCTTATTGCGTGGGCGCTCAGGATCAACATGCGGGGGAGTGAGGGATGCGGGAGGTTGACCAGTGATGCCATCTCAACAAAGGCCTGAGCAGATCTCATGGGCAAAGAGACCAGGCCTTTGAATTCATTTTGACCCGCCTTTGGATGCCTGCTGTCTCTAGGGATGGGACACATCTGTGGGCAAGGCAACTGCCTTAAGGAGAAGACAGCTTCAGGGAAGCAACGTAGCTGTGAGCCATTAGTGGTGAACACTCCAGCAACATGGGCAATGCGTACCTCTGTGTGGAAGGGGGAGCTGGGAAAAGGGATCATACTGTGTTTCAGTGCCATAGAGATGTCTAAACATTTACTCATTCTGCCTGTGTAGAAATGTCCACTGTCCATTACTATTTGCACAACAGACATAATTGGACCTCTTCTACAACATATTATCTGTAGCACCCCAGTTATAACACATAGAGTGCTCAGCTGGGTACTAGGCATTGTAAAAACAGGTTAGAACCATTTCTTTCTTTTTTTTTTTTTCATGTTTTTATTTACTTTTGAGAGAGAAAGAACACCACCCAGGTACTCCTCTTTCTTTATTTTTTTAAGTTTATTTATTTATTTTTGAGAGAGAGAGAGAGTGAGGGAGGGAGGGACAGAGAGAGAGGAGAGAGAGAATACCAAGCAGGGTCTGAGCTGTTGTCACAGAGCCCAGTGTGGGGCTTGGTCCTACGAACCATGAGATCGCGACCTGAAATTGAGAATCAGACCCAAAATCAAGAATCAGATGCTTAATCGACTGAACCACGTAGGCACCCCCAGATGCATCTCTTAAAGAAGACAGACATTATATGGATAAAACAATAACTTGCTCAAGGTCACAGAACTTGTAAGAGAGCTAGATTTTTCGACTCTGGCTGTATGCTCGCAGAGTCCACTGTTAAGCAGCCTTTTTTCAGGTTCTGTTATCATGTGAAAGTGGAATTATAGATAAATCAATGCCCTTAACATTTTTTCCTTTTAATGCTTACCGTAATTTTGCACTTTTGTTTCCTTCTGTATTTCTTCATGTACCGTGCACTGTATAATGCACTTAATGAATGTTAGTTGATACTAAAAAAAAAAAAAGAATTTCAGTTTTCCTCCTTCTCCACGGAGTACTGATAGGAGGGACAAAGAATGGAAAATGATAACTCACAGTTTGTAAAAGGAGTTCCATAATTCTTATATTTACATAGAAGACCCATCTCTTATAAAACTAGCTTCCTATACCAAGAAACTGCACAAGACCAAGTCCAAAATATATAAAAATAATCTTTGTAAAGATTAAAAGGTTGTGCTCTAATAGGTTTTCCATAGCTGACCATGACCCCAAAGGCTCTAACATTCATTTTTGGGTTTTGCTTAGCAAACCACGAACTGAGAGCCTAATCCAACCTACTGTCTGATTTTGATTTTACCACCTTGTGACCCAAGAATGGTTTTGATCTTTTTAACTGGTTCAGAAAAAAAATCAAAAGATGAATATTCCATGATCTGTGAAAATTATATGGAATTCAAATTTCAGTGTCCATAAGTGTTACCATCACACAATCATGCCCATTCATTTATGTATTGTCTGTGACTGCTTTTCTAGCTACAACTGCAGCATCGAGTAGTGTGACAGAGATTGTATCATTGGCAAAGCCTAATGTTTTCACTATCTGGTCCTTTATAGGAAAGGCATGCCAACTGATGCTCTTAAGAGACTCTCAACTTTAGCTCTCTTAGAAACACTTGAGGGAGCTTTTAAAACTCCCAATCTCCAAGCCCCACCCTGCACCAATTAAATCAGTCTGGAGATGAGATCCTGTCTTCAGGATTTGTTAAAGCTCCCCTGTGTTTCCCCAGCGTGCGGGCAAGGTTGAGAACCATTGCCTGCATTTTTTTTAAATTTTTTTAATTTTTTTAATATATGAAATTTATTGTCAAATTGGTTTCCATACAACACCCAGTGCTCATCCCAAAAGATGCCCTCTTCAATACCCATCACTCACCCTCCCCTCCCGCCCACCCCCCATCAGCCCTCAGTTTGTTCTCATTTTTTAAGAGTCTCTTATGCTTTGGCTCTCTCCCTCTCTAACCTCTCTCTCTTTTTTTTTTTTTTCCTTCCCCTCCCCCATGGGTTCCTGTTAAGTTTCTCAGGATCCACATAAGAGTGAAAACATATGGTATCTGTCTTTCTCTGTATGGCTTATTTCACTTAGCATAACACTCTCCAGTTCCGTCCACATTGCTACAACCACTGCCTGCATTTTGAAGGATAGGTGGCTGAGGTCTGTTGGCATCCAGACTGCCAGATGGGACTGCAGGTCACTTATCACCTCCTGTGTGTTCTGGGGCTGATGTGAGAAAAGATGTTCAGGACCTCCAGATGCCCTCTGGGGAAAGCCCTTCCCACAAGGAGGTGGCAGGGATGAAGGAGATAGGGGAGAGGAGAGGATTGTGCCAAATATCTCTCCCAGCATATTGAATGAGTTGAAGACAAAATTTCCCCCAAATGGAACATTATCAAGTGAACAGGCAGTGTGGCCATCCCTCACCTAGCTGCTAGGAATAGGTGACCTAATTCTTTAGCATCTACTGGCACAACCATCTGGCTGAAACTGCAGAGCATAGAAACCAGGTATCCTGTGCAGTGAGTCCAATAGAAATTTTAATCAACTGTGAGGTGCACGAACTGATGTGCTTAAGAATCACCTGGAGGCTCTTGGGCCCCACTCCAGACCTATAGAATTAAAATCTCTAGGAACAGTCCCAGGAATCTGCATTTTAACCAGCATCCTAGTTGATTCTTAAGAACTTCAAAGTTTAGGGGCGTCTGGGTGGCTCAGTCGGTTGGGCGTCTGACTTCGGCTCAGGGCATGATCTTATGGTCCGTGAGTTCGAGCCCCGCGTCGGGCTCTGTGCTGTCAGTTCAAAGCCTGGAGCCTGCTTGGGATTCTGTGTCTCCCTCTCTCTCTGCCCCTCCCGCACTCACGCTCTGTCTCTTTCTATCAAAAAAATGAATAAATGTTAAAAAAAATTTTTAAAAAAAAGAACTTTAAAGTTTAATCATTACCTACTTAAATGGTTATGCTGTTGAATTTTTAGCAGGTGTGCAGGCACATTTGCCCTACCATTATTTGCCACAGTGGGAAAGGCCAGTTATTTATTCCTCTGAAGGGTGCATACACACATTAAAAAAAAGAGAGAGAACTTACCAGGTAAAATCTATAATATATATGCCAAATGGCCTTTCAAGTCATCAGAGTTATATTTTTAAAAGAGCAGTGTAGGAGTTATACACTCTTTCTACCAATTGCTATCTTGCTCAGTAGTATAGATACTTCTATGGCAAACTGCTTGAAATATCTTAAATAGTGCCAATCTTCTTTCTTTGAAGGCAGCTCTACTTTTTGGAAGTAAATACACATCATTTGGAGTGAAGTAGGGTGGATAAAGTGGGTGATGAAGTTGGATCTGTTTTGGCCTTTAAAAAAATGAGCTTTGATTTGTAAGTGATCACACTGTATATCAGTTCACTCTTGCACTCCCAAAGACATGCCTGCATGATATTTTGAATATTTTGTCTAAAACAAAGTTGTTTTAGAAAAGCCTGGTTTATTTTTGCTTTTATTTCCCTTGCCTCCGGAGACGTGTTGAGTAAGCAGTTGCTGTGGCTGAGGTCAAAGAGGTTGCTGCCTGTTTTTCCCTCTAGGATTTTGATTGTTTCCTGTCTCACATTTAGGTCTTCCATCCATTTTGAGTTTATTTTTGTGTATGGTGTAAGAAAGTGGTCCAGTTTCATTCTTTGTCATGTTGCTGTCCAGTTCTCCCAGCATCATTTGCTAAAAAGAGTCTTTTTTCCATTGGATACTCTTTCCTGCTTTGTCAGAGATTAGTTGGCCATACATTTGTGGGTCCAATTCCGGGTTCTCCATTCTATTCCATTGGTCTGTGTGTCTGTTCTGGGTGTTGTATGTAAGTGATACATCATGGGAATCTTCTCCCCAAGCCAAGAACACTTTGTATACACTGTATGTTAGCTATCGTGACAATAAATTATATTAAAGAAAAAAAAAAGCCTAGTTTATCCCAAAGTAATGGAAAACAGTTTTTTGGATTTACAAATTCCTGAGTGTTTTGTATGAAATCAACCCCGTTTCTTTCTTATCATTTTCATAAGGCTTAAGCACTTAGATGGTGTTTTTGTGGGTGTAGGTGTTTGCGTTTTGAAATATGTGATTCCATTACAGGAAATCATTGTGGGGATAGGATAAAATCAGTACTTCATTTCTGATCACCTGGGGAGACTTGTAGGGAAGGTGTGATAGTGGGGTCTTTCACTTCATTCAAGTGCACTAGATGGGTCAACATTTGCATCAGAGCCCAAGGGCAGCATCCCGGAGCAGAGAGAACAACTGTGTTCTGTGGTTGCCGAGCTGGGTAGAATTGCAGATGTACTTTAGAATCAGATTTTAAATATAATTCAGGTTGAACAGAGAGGCATGATAAGTCAGTGTGGGAGTAGATGCTGTGGGCAGTACTGAAAGGTTTTATTTGACCATCTTGGGACCTGAAGTGCCTATTTCTAAATGAAAGGATATATTTTATGGGCTCTGTCTACCCTCCTAGAGTGCACAGGCGATGCCCCTTGATAATAGCACAAAGGGAGTTTGAAGCTTTCCATTTTCTACCAGTCTGTGGGCACTGACTGCATTCATTGTTTGCTTATCGCCATGGAGGCAGGCTCCTGTTCTAAAGTGTCTTGTCTGAGGGACTACACAAATTTTTGAATGTCTTTAATTTCACCCAGCTGAACAAAATTGAACACATAGATCACTGGGCCTTGATGTTCTGAAGGCAAAGATTTAAAAAAAGAAGGCACTAGTTTCCCTACAACAAGGTCACAACATAATACCCCACTGATCTGGGGCTTGAGGTACTCACAAGTCCCTCCCTTCATCAATACGAGGGCACTTTGAGACATTGACAACCTGTCCCTTCGACGTTGTTAACTGCTTTCTTTAAGGAAAGTACCTTGGGAAATATAGGTGACTTTGTTTTGCCCCATTATTTTTGTGTTTTGTTTAGGGGAGGTTTTTGGTGTGATTAAAATTTATTCTCATTTCTATTTGCCTGGACAAAATTATCCATTCCTTCATTCTGTATGTGGCAGGGGGTGGGGGCAGGAGATGGGGAGAGTTGCCTCAAACCCACTGGGCCTTTTGCCTGGTTTCATGTTACACATTTGCTGGCTTTCCTATTTACTGAAGAGCTGCATTTTGACATTTAGTAGAAACAGTCTGTCCGACAAACGGTCCCTCTATCAAACACTCTACTTTGTCTTGGATTGTGATATTGCCTTCCAAACCTATAACAAGGGGGGTTAGACAACTTTGCTTCCAGAAGAGCTTAACTGTTTAAGGGTTAAAGACACAGAAAAATTATAACTTAAGTACTGTAGTGGCCAAGGGTTGATGAAGAAAGGTGGCTTTGTTTGGATGATTAGTTTGCACTCTGTTGAGACAGACAAAATATCTGTTTTTGGACTTATGGCGTAGGCAGGGTTTTAAATGCTTAAAAGCAAATCTTCAACGGCATTCTCATTCTCTTACATCAGCCCACTTCTCTCCCCTTCTCTCTCATGTGGCAAAACAATAAACAAAGTGGCCACTGTTGGTGCTGTGGGGCGTTTCTGCCTCTTTCTAGTGCAGGCTCCCAGGATGGAAATCTTGAGCCATTAAAACTCTGAAAATTGTGCTTCTCCAAGAGAGGACATTTGCTGAATGTTTGCTAGCTGGAGAGTGCCTCATGACCAGTCAGCTCCAAAAGGGTGGTGTAGAAATGCCGGCTTCATAGGCAGCTGGGGTGGCGGGGACACCCCCAGCCCTGTGAGGAAATCCCCACTTCTGGGCTCTGTTTTCTTTTTCCTCTGCATTTGTAAAGTGTCTGAGGGTGTGGCTGAAACTCCAGAAGAGCATTGAAAGTACTATTTGTTTTTGAAAATGTTACAGCTAATCTCTTGGTCCTAGTCTGAGGGAAAGAAAAGATCTTTGTGAAGAAAGGCAACAAAATGCAACCATCTATCTGTCTTCCCTGGCTGGGTTTCGGGAGATTTGTTAACACTGATAGCAGCCGAGAAAGCAGAATTTGAGAGGTTATTTTAAAGCAGTGGTTCTTAGCCTGGGATCTGTGGAGTCCCAAGAGCCCCACAGATGGTTTTCTGGGTAGTGGAGTGGGGGGGAGGGCGGGGGGAGGGAGGGAGGATCTCCTAAAATTGAATAGAAAATTTTGTACAAACAGACCTCTCATTGGAGAGAGAGCCTGTGACTCTTTGGAGTCTCAAATCCAAAATAATAATAATAATAATAATAATAATAATAATAATAATAACCACTTTGTATTTTTTCTTTTTTATTGTGGTAAAATACACATAACATAAAATATAGCATATTAACCATTTTTTAAGTGTACAGTTCAGTCTTATTAAATACATTCACATTGTTGTGCGGCCATCACTACCAGCCAACCCCATAATTCTTTGCATCTTGCAAAACCGAAACTCTATACCCATTAAACAAGTCCTCCCTAGTCCCTCTTCCCCTAGGCCCTGGCAACACCATTCCACTTTCTGTCTTTGTGAATCTGACTACTCTAAGTAGCTGGTGGAAGTGGAATCACGTAGTATTTGTATGTTTGCGACTGGCTTATTTCACATAGCATGCATGAGGTCCTTAAGTTTCACCCATGTTGTAGCATACTGCAGAATTGCCTTCATTTTTAAGGAATAGTATTCCACTGCATGTATATACAACATTTTGCTTATCTATTCATCCATTCACGGACGCTTGGGTTGCTTCCGTGTTTTAGCTATTGTGAGTAAAGCTACTATCAACACCGATGTATAATATCACCACTTCTTGTTTTGTTTTTAATGTTTATTTATTTTTGAGAGAGAGAGAGAGAGAGAGCACACGCACGTGCAAGGGCACCCACGAGTGGGGGAGGGACAGGGGAAAGGGGGACAGAGGATCTTATGCAGACTCTGTGCTGACCACAGAGTACCCGATGCAGGGCTCAAACTCTGGAACTATGAAATCACCACCTGAGCTGAAGTTGGACTCTTAACCAAATGAGCCACCCAGGCACCCCATCGCCACTTTTTAAAAGCAAGTTCATAGGCACAAGTTTCTCCTTTTTTCTTTTGAGCAGAGTTGTATATCCAGAGATTTTCAGAGTCTGTAATGCTTCCACATGCCTTGACCGACTTTAGAACTCCTTTTTTAAAAAGGAGTTTAATACAGTATTATATTAGTATCAGGCATACAGCATAGTGATTGGTCATTTGAGTATGTTGTGAAATGATCACCACAATGAGTCTAGCTACCATCTGCCACTATACAAATTTAACACAAT
Organism: Panthera onca; assembly: GCF_046562875.1. Lineage (NCBI taxonomy): Eukaryota > Metazoa > Chordata > Mammalia > Carnivora > Felidae > Panthera > Panthera onca. The sequence continues at coordinate 54,778,266 of NC_138344.1, forward strand.
ATTATTGACTATAGTCCCCGTGCCATATAGTACATCTCATGACTTAATTATTTTATAACTGAAGTTCTTTCATCTTGATCCCCTTTACCCATCCCCCCCCCCTTCTGAGCCCCTCCCCTCTGGCAATCTCCAATCTGTTCTCTGTATCTGTGAGTCTGGGTTTTGTTTTGTGAAATCACTCAGTATTGTATTTGCCTTTTCTGTTCTAAATTATTTCACTTAGCATAATGCCCTCAAGGTCCATCCATGTTGTCACAAATGGCAAGATTTCATTCTTTTTATGGCAAAAGTATTTCCTTGTCTGTGTACACAGAGAGAGGGAGAGAGGGAGAGAGACATCTTCTTTGTCCATTTGTCCATCGATGGACACTTAGGTTGTTTCCATATCTTGGCTATTGTAAGTAATGCTGCAATGAACCTAGGGGTGCATATATCTTTTCAAATTAGTGTTTTGCTTTCTTCTGATAGATACCCAGTAGTGGATTTGCCGGATTATATGGTATTTCTATTTTAAATTTTTTGAGGAACCTCCATACTGTTTTCCACAGTGACTGTACCAATTTACATTCCCACTAACAGTGTATAAGGATTTCCTTTTCTCTATACCCTTTCTAATAATTATTATTTCTTGTCTTTTTTTTAAATTAAAAAAAAGTTTTTTTTTTTTTTTAATTTATTCTTGAGACAGAGGCAGAACGTGAACAGGGGAGGGGCAGAGAGAGAGGGAGACACAGAATCCGAAACAGGCCCCAGGCTCTGAGCCGTCAGCACAGAGCCCAACGTGGGGCTCGAACCCACGAACTGTGAGATCATGACCTGAGCCGAAGTCGGACGCCCAACCGACTGAGCCACCCAGGCACCTCTATTTCTTGTCTTTTTGAAAATAGCCATTCTGAAGGGTGTGAGGTAATATCTCATTGTGGTTTTGATTTACATTTCCCTGATATAAAGTGTGATGTTGAGCCTCTTTTCATGTGTCTGTTGGCCATCTGGATGTCTCTTTTGAAAATTGTTTATTCAGATCCTCTGCCCATTTTTAATTGTATTGTTTGTTTTTTGTTATTGGGTTGTAGGAGTTCTTTATATATTTTGGGTATTAACCCATTACTGGTATATGATTAGTAAATATCTTCTCTCATTTAGTAGGCTGCCTTTTCATTTTGTTGGTGGTTTCTTATACTGTGCAGTGGCTTTTAATCCTATGTAGTCCCATTTATTTTTACTTTTGTTTTCCTTGCCTTAGATTCAGCAAGGAGCTTATGTTTTCTTATAGGAGTTTTATGGTTTCAGGTCTTTAATCCATTTTGAATTAATTTTTGTGTATGGGGTAAAATAGTTGTGTAGTTTCATTCTTTTCCATGTTGCTGTCCAGTTTTCCCCACATCATTTATTGAAGAGACTGTCTTTTCTTCATTGTATATTCTTGCCTCCTTTGTCATAAATTAATTGCCCATATATGCATATGTTTATTTCCAGGCCCTCTATTCTATTCCATTGATCTATGTGTCTGTTTTTATGCCAGTATCTTACTGTTATAATTACTATAGCTTTGTACTACAGTTTAAAGTCAGGAAGCATCATACCTCCAGCTTTGTTTTTCTTTCTTAAGATTATTTTATCTATTCAGGGTCTTTGTAGTACTACATAAATTTAAGAATTATTTGTTCTAGTTTTGTGGCAAATGCCATGGAATTTTGATAGGGATTGCATTGAATGTCTAGATTACTTTGGTTTCTATGGACATTTTAACAATATAAATTCTTCTGATACATAAGTATGGAATATCTCTCCATGTATGTGTGTTTTCTTTGTTTTCTTCAATTTCTTTCATTTTAGAATCTAAGACACAAAAGTGTCTTAGACTTCTTAGTGTACAGGTCTCTCACCTCCTTGGTTATATTTATTCCTATTTATTATTTTTGGTGTGATTGAAAGTGGGATTCTTTTTTTTTATTTTTCAGTTTTTATTTTAATTACAGTTAGTTAAAATATGGTGTTATATTAGATACAGGGACACAGTATAGTGATTCCACACTTCCATAAAACACCTAATGCTCATCACAGCAAGTGCCCTCCTTAATCTCCATCATCTATTTTACCCATCTCCACTCTGGTAACTATCAGTTTGTTCTCTAAAGTTAAGAGTCTATTTCTTAGTTTCTCTCTTTCTTTTTTTTTCCCTTTGCTCACTTGTTTTGTTTCTTAAATAACACACATGAGTGAAATTATATGGTATTTGTCTTTCTCTGACTCATTTTGCTTAGCATTATACTCTCTAACTCCATCCACATCATTGTAAATGGCAAGATCTCATTCTCTTTTATGGCTGAAAAATATTCCATTGTGTATATATACCACATCTTCTTTATTCATTCATCAATCAGTGGACCTTTGGGCTGTTTCCATATCTTGGCTATTTTAATAATGCTACAGTAAACATAGGGGTGCATGTGTCCCTTTGAATTTGCGTTTTTGTATTCTTTGGGTAAATACCCAATAATGTGATTGCTGGAAGGTAGGGTAGTTCTATTTTTAAATTTTTGAGGAGTCTTCACATTGTTTTCCACAGTGGCTGCACCAGTTTGCATTCCCACCAACAGTGCACAAGGGTGCCTTTTTCTCCACATCCTTGCCAAGCACCTGTTGTTTCTTGTTGATTTTAGGAGATTTTTTTCTTGATTTCTCTTTTTGATAGTTCATTATGAGTGTATAGAAATGAAACAGATTTCTGTATATTACTTTTATATCCTGCAACTTTACCGAATTAACTTATTAGTCCTAATAGTTTTTGGTAGAGTCTTTAGGGTCTTCTATCTAAAATTTCATGTCATCTGAAAATGGTGATAGTTTTACCTCTTCCTTTCCAGTTTAGATGTTTTTAACTTCTTTTTTTTATTATTGGTTTTTGCCTAATTGCTCTGGCCAGGACTTCCAGTACTATGTTGAACCAAGTGGGGAGAGTAGGTATCCTTATGCTCTTCCTAATCTTCAAGGAAAAGTTTTCAGCTTTTCACCATTGAGTATGATAATAGCTGCGGGTTTGTCATTGGCCTTTATTATGTTGAGGTGTGTTCTTTCTATACCCAATTTGTTGACAGTTTGGTTTTTTTTAAATCATAAATGGATGTTGAATTTTGTAAAATGCTTTTTCTGTGTCTATTGAGAAGATCATATGATTTCTTTCCTTCATTTTGTTAATGTGGAGCATCATATTGGTTGATTTGCACATGCTGAGCCACCTTTACATCCTGGAATAAATCTCACTTGATAGTAACATATGATCCTTTAAATGTATTGTTGAATTTGGTTTGCTAATATATTGTTGAAGATTTTTGCACCTATGTTCATCAGGGATATTGGCCTGTACTTTTTTTTTTTTTTTTTTGTAGTGCTTCTGACTTTAAAATCTGAGTGAGTGTGCCCAGGCATACATGAGCATGCTTGCCCACATGGGCACACAGCTGGGTTCTGGGTGCTCTTTTCTTCCATGAGGAGATAACAGCCAATGTATAGAAAACAATGGCTGAGAAAGGGCTAGGGTTATCCCTTTGGGCTTTTTCTGGAATTGACCCCTGCCACTTTGCACTAGTCCCTTGCTAGTTTACCCCAGTTACATTGGAGTAAGGATTGGCCAAAAAGCTCTCCCCCCCCCCCCCCCCCGCCCCGCCACTGCATTTGGGGGAGTGAGCAAGAGAAGGACCAGTATTGTTTTCCTGGTCCTGGGAGTGTGGGATTCCCTCCCTTTCGTGCACATGGCAGTATGGTTACTCCCTGAATGAGTGTAGGTTTTGAATTCAGACCTGGGTTTGTATTCTGCCTCTCCCACTCTTAGCTGCATTATTCAGAAGCAGTTATTTAAATTCTGTACGCTTTTGTTTCCTCATTTGTAAGATGGATATAAAATAGCTATCTTGAAATGACATTGTTAAGAAGAAATAAGGTGATGTACATAAGGTACTTATGGCCTGCCTGTATAGATAGGAGATGTTCCTTCATTAAAACCCAGGTTCCCTGAGATGGCATTGTGTATCATTCTAAAGGAAGGGGCTTTGCCAATTTTGATGCCTTTGATTTCCTTTTGTTGTCTGATTGCTGATGCTAGAACTTCCAACACTATGTTAAACAACAGCGGTGAGAGTGGGCATCCCTGTCGTGTTCCTGATCTCAGGGAAAAAGCTCTCAGTTTTTCTCCATTGAGGATGATGTTAGCTGTGGGCTTTTCATAAATGGCTTTTATGATGTTTAAGTATGTTCCTTCTATCCCAACTTTCTCAAGGGTTTTTATTAAGAAAGGGTGCTGGATTTTGTCAAAGGCCTTTTCTGCATCGATTGACAGGATCATATGGTTCTTATCTTTTCTTTTATTAATGTGATGTATCACGTTGATTGATTTGCGAATGTTGAACCAGCCCTGCATCCCAGGAATGAATCCCACTTGATCATGGTGAAAAATTCTTTTTATATGCTGTTGAATTCTATTTGCTAGTATCTTATTGAGAATTTTTGCATAAGTGTCCATCAACTGATGAATGGATAAAGAAATTGTGGTTTATATACACAATGGAATACTACGTGGCAATGAGAAAGGATGAAATATGGCCTTTTGTAGCAACATGGATGGAACTGGAGAGTGTGATGCTAAGTGAAATAAGCCATACAGAGAAAGACAGATACCATATGGTTTCACTCTTATGTGGATCCTGAGAAACTTAACAGAAACCCATGGGGGAGGGAAGGAAAAAAAAAAAAAAGAGGTTAGAGTGGGAGAGAGCCAAAGCATAAGAGACTGTTAAAAACTGAGAACAAACTGAGGGTTGATGGGGGGTGGGAGGGAGGGGAGGGTGGGTGATGGGTATTGAGGAGGGCACCTTTTGGGATGAGCACTGGGTGTTGTATGGAAACCAATTTGACAATAAATTTCATATATTGAAAAAAAAATTAAAAATAAAGGAAGGGGCTTCTACTGTAAAAGCGTTGCTAAAACCGGTCAAGATTTTTCTTCTTTATGAAACTTTGGGGAATGGAAACAAGGAAGTCTACCAAATAAACTGAAAAAATAAATCTGGATTTAGCAGTCATAAAGATGGAGGAGTTAAAGGTTAAGCTGGAATGGGACAGAGATACAAATAAAGATCTTTTATTTATCTGTGACATGTACATTGATCCATCTCTCTGTGGGTGTTGGCAAAAGAGAGAAAGGCTGTGTTGCCTCTTCATTGGGACATATATATATTTTTTAATTTTTTAAATGTTTATTAATTTTTGAGAGAGAGAGAGTGCGCGCTCCAGCAGAGGAGAGGCAGAGAGACGGAGACAAAGCAGGTTCCAGGCTTCAAGCTGTCAGTACAGAGCCCAACACGGGGCTCAAACTCACAAGCGGTGAGACCATGACCTGAGCTGAAGTTGGATGCTCAATCAGCTGAGCCACCCAGGGGCCCCTTCATTGGGACACCTTTGACATGCCCTCACATTTTGACAGCAGATGAGCAAAAATCCTGCTGAGAAACTTACTTTGCATTCTTTTAATATTTTTATTTACTCAATCAACTGCACAGTGAAGGGAAAACATAACATTGTTTACATTGTTGACATAAAAATATCAATAGAATAAAAATAGGAAACAACAAACCACATATACAAAAAACACCTAAACCAAGTCATTGTTTATAAGCTCTTTCTATATCACTATTTAGACAGAATTAATTTTATGTAGCTACCAATGTGTATATGCCATTCCAAGTTCTACTTTTGGCCCACTAATTTTTAAAAAAAAATTTTTTTAACATTTATTTATTTTTGACACAGAGAGAGACAGAGCATGAACAGGGGAGGGGCAGAGAGAGAGGGAACACAGAATCGGAAGCAGGCTCCAGGCTCTGAGCCATCAGCCCAGAGCCTGACACGGGGCTCGAACTCATGGACTGCGAGTTCGTGACCTGAGTTGAAGTCGGACGCTTAACCGACTAAGCCACCCAGGCGCCCCTTGGCCCACTAATTTATATAGACTCCCCTTATTTCTATAGTCTTCATACTTAACAGTCCAAGTGGGAATATTTATATTGATAAATTCCATATCACAAGCTATGGAGTTGGTTTTTTATTCTAAAATAAATATGTATTCTATATACATACTCAATACTATTTCGATACAAATTCTCCTCCCCTTGTCAAAAGCTCTGATAAATATTAAGAGATTTATCATCTTTTACCAAATCACTCTCTAGAGAGATCGTATCAATACTAATCAGGGCCCCCAGCATGGATAAGTATGCCTGACGTGGAATTTTCCCCATCTTCCCCAACAGTGCATTTGTCATTTTCTTTTTTGCTAACTTAATGACAGTGAAGTGAGTATCTTGTAGTTGTATTAATTTTCAATTTTAAAGTTGTAATGAATGTGAACATTTTCCGATTTTTAAAAATTGAACTATTTCTATCTCTTTTGTATGAATTATCTGGTCTGGGGGTTGGCACACTATGGCCCTTGGGCTAAAAATAGCCAACTCCCTGCTTTTAGAAATAGTTTTATTGGAACATAGCCATGCTCATTTGTTTACATATTGTCTCTTACTGCTTTTGAGTTATAATGCAGAGTTGAGTAGTTGTAGCAGAGAAAAGTCTAAAATATTTATCATTTGGCCCTTTATTTTTTTATTTTTAAAAATTTTTTTTAACGTTTATTTTTTTTTTGAGACAGGGAGAGACAGAGCATGAACGGGGGAGGGGCAGAGAGAGAGGGAGACACAGAATCAGAAGCAGACTCCAGGCTCTGAGCCATCAGCCCAGAGCCAGACGCGGGGCTTGAACTCACGGACCGTGAGATTGTGACCTGAGCTGAAGTCAGACGCTTAACCCACTGAGCCACCCAGGTGCCCCTCATTTGGCCCTTTACAGAAAAAGTTTTCAGACTCTAATCCCATCTCTCAGCTCTTATTCATTCTTGTTTTTCCATACTCTATGCTGCATCAATATCAAACTACTTGTACTTTCCCTCATATGATAATTTATACTTTCGTGCTGTTACGCATGCTCTTCCCTCTCTGGAATTTCCAAACTCCGCTCTGCCAGGAAGGTTCATCCTTCCAAACTGTCCTTGACAGGCACTCATGCTACAAAGCATTCCTTTTAATTCCCATTTAAAACTTTACTTTTTGTTAAATGATATCAACTGTATGAGAATCAAGAGAACAATGCCTGGGAAAGCACTTTGTGAAACTAGGAGGTGCTATATAAAAGTAACAACTAATAATAACTGTGGTTATACTTGTCAGTATCAATGTCCACCTTTGTCTCTACTTTTATTTCAAACCATTTACAAGGAGCTTTTTAGACCAAAGCACCTCATTTGGCTCTCATGGAGTAAAGGAGTAAAGGATCTGATACCTTTTTCATAACCGCCTTTTATTAAATATCAACAACATAGGTGCCTGGACATGTCATTTTGGCAACACCAGAGGCTAGTTCAGATTAATTATTATGTGTCTCATCAATGATTGAATAATCATTAAGGTGACTCAAACATCAATCAACCAACCAAACAAAAGAGTCTGACTCTCTGAGCGGTCCTTCTATTTCATCCAGAGAACAAAGGTTGGAATCCTACAGAAACCATAGATACAAAATCCTGAGAAAATACGCTAAACCAAAAAGCCATTCTATGTATTGGTTGTAGGTAATTATGCAAAAATCAGACAAGAGAATACTTTAGAGAAGAATTTCATCTATCCAGAAAAAAAAAATCTGAACTAAAATATAAATTATAAATCCAAAACAATGCCTAGAGTCTCTGGAATTCTACTTATTTTTCCAATATATCTACTAGAACATTGAGGACATAGATCCACGTTACTATATCTATATGTCTGTATTGTGTCTGTATCTATATATCTCTCTAGATAGAGAGGGAGATAGATTTCTTTAATAGGGCTGCATTCCTCTGCGTGTTCCTCCCCTCCTTAGGAATCAAAAACATCTCAAAAAAATATTTTCAGGAAATATATATAAAAACTAATACAATGTTGCAGGTGGTCATATGTGTGTGTGTACTAATACAGTTAACTAATTTAAACAATGATTTCCGGTGAATCCAGGAAAGAGCTTAGAGATGTGCTTTGTGAAAAGTTTAATATATGTGTTGAAAGATAGGAGGTTATGGTTCAGATTACGCTGAGTGAAAGCTTGGGCTGTTCAGAATGCTGAGTTCCAGAGACAAAAGCTTTTAGTTCTAACTGCATTTCTGGAGAGGAGGGTGGCAGGTTGTTCACCACTTCCATTAAGGAACAACTACGTATTTTAGCGGTGCCTTTCTCTCACGAAATGCAATATAGAGTAAGGGCAAAAAAAAAAAAAAAAAAAAAAAAAAATCAAAGGAGGAAATTTGTTATTGATTTTCATTTCTTCTGCGAAATTACATGAAAGCTCAATGGCTTGTAGCAGTATCTCAGTCAATAAGGCTCCATTTGAGACCACCTTGAAGTTCAATTCTCTCCCAGTCCCTTTAAACTTCCTCTAGTGTCAGATTCTTTTGTATTTAATTGTCTTTGGTGCTGAGATACTAGGAAGCTTTTTATCCATAACACCACAGAGAGGATTTTGCTAAAAGCAAAACTGTGAAGTATTCCCAGACAACTAAGTTCCACTCCTCCTTTTTGGTTAAAAATCAACATTGCTAAAAACCAAATCTGAAAAGCCAAGGAAAAAAGAGATGAAGAAGGTAAATAATAGGATTCCTTATTGCAAAGTGATTTTTTTCAGCATAAGGGTAGGAGTAGGAGAGAGTCATTTATGTCAGACTCACCATTATGTGTGTGCACATTTTGTTCATAATACTTGCTAACATTTGTTGAACATTTACTGCGTGTTAGATAGTGTGCTAAGTCTTTATATGGTTTCTGTTCTGCAGGGAAGCAATAAGTCGCCTGTGTGAAGCTGTCTCTGGGGCAAATGGAGCCGTTAAAAAGCGAAAGGTAAATATTGGTGTGGTTTCTCCTTGTTTTATGTTTCCCTAACTATGGGGAAGAGAATATCAAAATAGTTGTTAGTTCATTCTACTATATGAGCTAAGGTCCAGAATGGCCTTTATCAGTTGCATGATCAGAGATGCACTGAAAGTTGTTTTTATCTCTCAAGTTTTTCTGACTTGACTGACACTGTCTGAAATGGTGATGCCTGGGGTGACAGAATGAAGAAAGTACCTGGGTTTCAAGTAAAAAATTCTGGGTTCCAGGCCTGGGTGTTTACTCACCTTTGAGCATGGTATCTCATCTCTCTGAGACCCCATTTTTGTTCCTGTAAAGTTAAGTTGAACTGGATGACCAGTTTGGCATCTTCCAATTTTCAATACTTTATAATGTATCTATTCTTCATTTTAACATTTTAGAATTTTTAGATTCCTTAGCCTATTTTCAGATGGAAATGCGGGTGGTAGTAGAGATGAGATAACAACGCGTGAGTAGGAGATTTTCATGCTGAAAGAAAGCAAAAGATTTGATGTTACATAGGTTTAAATCCTGCCTCTGCCACCTACTATGTGATCTTGGACAAGTCACTTCACCTTTTGGATCATTGGTTTCCTCATCTGTAAAGTGGGAGAAAATAGCACTTACTTGATTGAGTTGTGTAGAATTAAATAAAATGATGTCTACACAGTGTTTGGGCGTACATTAGGCTTTCAACTCTAATGGTAGATAGAATTATTGCCAACCCAGAACATTTAGTTGTTTTGGAATGTCCAAAGGAGAGGTGCAAAGTTTCTTAAGATATCTATATAAATCATAGAATTGTAGATTGTTTAAGAGAGAAGGAATGTTTAGAGATTTTCCAGTCCAACCCTCCCATTTTGCCAGATACTAAACTGTCTCAGAGAAGAGATTTGCCTTGAGTCACTAGGATGATGAAGTTTAGAGCCAACTACGGAAGCCAGGTCTTCGTATTTCCAGCTTAGTGCTTTATTTCCACACCTGCCTGCCTCATTCTTTATTATTCTTCACTAGTTTGCATAGGGCCGAACCCAGTGTCACCCAGAGTGATTCAGATGAGCCACATGGCATGGGAAACACTAAGTGTTAGTAAGTGGACTTTGAATTCTATTAGAGCTCCCTATTACTAGTTACTTTGACAAAACCCATGGCCCCAAAGTAGCCTCTGGCCTCCTCCTGCCTCTCATAACCTCTGCAAATAGGATACTTTTTGTTGTTGTTGCATGATCCCAACAAATAGCCTCAATCATTTAAGACTTTCTCATTTCAGAAATGGGGAGTCTACTCCCCAAAACAAAATAAAACAAAACAAACCGGGCTATCATGTTTCCAGAAAGTACACATGGAAAGAAAAAAAAAAATCTTGAGTTAATTTCCTTTGATAGCTAGCACTTACTGCATACTTACTACATGCCAGGGACTGTTCTATGCACTATGTTTTTATACTCTTTTTCCTCCTAATTTAAAACATTTGGTAAAATATGTGTAACATAAAATTTACCATTTTAACCATTTAAAAAAATTTTTTTTTTAACATTTATTTATTTTTGAGACAGAGAGAGACAGAGCATGAACGGGGGAGGGTCAGAGAGAGAGAGGGAGACACAGAATCTGAAACAGGCTCCAGGCTCTGAGCTGTCAGCACAGAGCCCGATGCGGGGCTCGAACTCATGGACCGCGAGATCGTGACCTGAGCCGAAGTCGGACGCTTAACTGACTGAGCCACCCAGGCGCCCTTAACCATTTTTAAATATACAGCTCAGTGATATTACATACATTCACATTGTTGAACAACCATCACCCCTATCCATCCCCATAACTCTTTCCATTTTGTAGAACTGAAACTCTATATACATTAAACAATGACTTCCTAGTCCCCATTTCTTCAGCCCTGACAGCCACCGTTCTACTTTCCATCTCTATGATGTTAACTACTCTAAGTACCTCCTATAAGTGGACTCATACATATTTGTCTTTTTGTGACTGGATTATTTTCACTTCACATAATGTCCTCAGGATTCATCCATACTATAGTATGTGTCAGAATTCCCTCCCTTTGTAAGGCTGAATAATATTCCATTGTGCGTGTGTACCACATTTTGCTTATCCATTCATTTGTTGATGGATACTTAAGTTTTTTCCATGTTTTAGCTATTGTGAATAACACTGTTATGAATATGGATATACCAATACCTGTTCAAGTCCCTGCTTTAAGTTCTTTTGGGTGTATAACAAGAAGTAGAATGCTAGGTCATATGGTAATTTTATTTTTAATTTTTTGAGGAACTGGGAACTGCCATACTGTTTTCCAAAGCAATTGTACTCTTGTACATTCCTACCAATAGTGCACAAGGATTTCAATTTCTCCACATTCTAACACTTGTTATTTTCTGTTATTGTTGTTGTTTACTAGTTATAGGTTTATCTAGATTTTCTATTTCTCCATGATTGAGTCTTAATTGCTTTAATGTTTCTAGGAATTTGTCCATTTCATCTAGGGAATCCACTTTGTTGATATGCAGTTGTTCATAATACTCTCTTATAATCCTTTTTGTTTCTATTGAATTGGTAGTTGCATCTCCACCCCACTTTTGCTCCTGATTTTAGTGATGTGAGTCTTCTTTCTTTTTTTCTTAGCCCATATATATAAAAGGTTGGTCAATTTTGTTGAACTTTTTGAAGAACTAACTTTTGGTTTCATTGATTTTCTCTATTTTCTAGTCTCTGTGCCATTGATCTCTGCTCTAATCTTTATTATTTCCTTCCTTCTGCTAACTTTGGGTTTAATTTGTTCTTTTTTTGAATTCCTTAAGTTGTAAAGTTAGGTTCTTGATTTGGCATCTTCTTTTTTAATGTAAGTGTTTATAGTTATATATTATGCTCCCCCAAAGCATCACTCTCACTGTGTCCCATATATTTGATATGAATGTTTTTTGTACTTTTATAAATTATCACAAAAAAATCCAGCAACTTTTTCTTTTTTTAGACTTCTGGTTTTCAAAAGGACTGGGGAGTTCAGCTAGCCCAAACTCTCACAGGAATTCCTTTTATATAAAGCAGGCCCTACTCCCAACACTTGGGGAGAAGGGAATATATGAGAAAAGTTCTGAGGGCTCAGATTTCACTGCTTACTAAAGAATTTGCTGCATTCCAATTTTTTTAATGTTTTCATCAAAATAAAGCATTCCGGGGCGCCTGGGTGGCTCAGTCGGTTAAGCGTCTGACTTCAGCTCAGGTCACGATCTCGCGGTCCGTGAGTTCGAGCCCCGCGTTGGGCTCTGGGCTGATGGCTCAGAGCCTGGAGCCTGCTTCCGATTCTGTGTCTCCCTCTCTCTCTGCCCCTCCCCCGTTCATGCTCTGTCTCTCTCTGTCTCAAAAATAAATAAACGTTAAAAAAAAATTAAAAAAAAAATAAAGCATTCCATCTCATTTGACTTGTGTAAAGTATAATAGGAAGAGTGTGTATTTTGACCTATTTTTAACACTTAAAAAATTAATATTCTCCTGTAACAAAATCCTTAACTCTGAGTATTGTTTTGCTATTTTTAAAGCCTCCAGTTAAGTTCCTATCAACAGTTCTTGGCAAAAGTAATCTTCAGTTTTCGGGAATGAATATTAAACTGACCATCTCAACATGCAGCCTCACGTTGATGAATATTGACAACCAACAGGTAAGATCATGAATGTCATTTATAGCTTAACGTATCATCTATTTTTCTAGAAGAACCTGGGCGTGATAAAGAAAATAAAGTTTCAGACAAAGTGTGCTTAAAATTTAGTTAAGGCACAAGGGGAAAAAATCTGCCAAGGATTTGTGAATAACAATAATTAGAACAACAGTATTATAAACTCATCACTGCATTTAACTGCTTGCGTACTTGCCTCAACTTAATTGGCTTTGTAATAGGAACTAAGGTGCAAATAACTGGTAAATACCATTTGGCAACTCATATTCTTGAGTCAGTTATTACTCTCCACCCGTGCTCCCCAAAGGGAAAGCAATTCCATTATCAGAACTAACAGACTGTGTGTTGGATGGGGGTGCAAATGAAGGACAGAGGGGAAGGGTGATGTTAGAGTTAATATTCTAGCTAACGGTGCTCGCTTCGGCAGCACATATAATATTCTAGCTAACTGAAATTTAAGCATAAAACATTTTCTTCAACTCTTAAGCTTGAAGTGCTTTGTAAAATATTATTACATAAACACAGTTTCTTCTTCTTTGATGATGTGTGATGCCATGGTGTGCCTGAGTTCTCATTGTGAACCTTATTTCTCAAAGAACAGCATTGCTGAAGCAAATATAAAAGATATACAGGCATTGGGCTAAATGTGTTCCTTAAACTAGGGTACTCTTGACTTGCTTTTTATGTTTTAAACTAAATTCCTCATATCAGATTATTTATGGGTGTTAGAGTCTAATTTTTCTTGGTTTAATATGTAGTGATTCGAGGTTCTTAGTATTTAAGGTTTTACTGTATGGAATACTGTTGAACAGGGACTCATGGAAGGTTTAATGTGTAGTTGGCTCTCGGGCTTTGAGGTTACATATAGGTTGAAATCATGGCTTCGCCACTAATGAGCAAGTTATGCTACCACTCAATTTTCTTCCTTAGTGAAATGAGATTATAGTACCTATTCATAGTTTCTGAGCGGATGGATTTAGCAATAGTATATGTGTCACTGGATTATATACAGGATTAAGTAAAACCATTGATGTAAATCACTTAGCACAGAGCCAGTCACCCAGTACCTATTATTATTTACTCAAACATTTTTCCTATTTCCTTGAGACATTTTCATAAAGTCAGTACTTAGCAGGGAAAGCATAAAACATAGAATCATAAAATTTTCAGTAACATGCATGTATAGTTATATACATTTTTTTCTCCAATGTTTTTGCCAAAAACTTGCAGTTTTGAGGTCTGCTTTATTTTCTAAATTCAAAAGCAGAATAAAATACATTGCTTGCACAGTAGTATAAACCACCACAGAAGAAAATACTTAATATAAAATAGTTCAAAATAGATTTCTGTCTCGTTGGGCCCTGATTGGTTATCTAAGAGAGGTGATACCATTGGTATAACGAGAGCAGAACATTTGAGGCTGTACTTGGAAGATGCAACAAATCTAGGTGGAAGGTGAAGCAATCGTTCAGTCTTTCGGATGTTTTTCCCTCAAGATACTTGTAGATGTAAATTTTAGTTTTAGTTTTCACCCATGTGTGTGGTACCAGGGGTGCTTAATGCCTTTAGGTATGAGATCTCATTGAGTATAGAAGCACTTGAATTATCTCAGAATTTTGTAGGGGAGGAAGAGTAAGCAAATCTACAGCCATCCTGGTGACAGCCTTCTGTGCAGAACCTAATGAGCATTAAAAAAAAAAAAAAAAGTTCTATGGGGTGACTGAGGAATTAGGAATTTAGGACGAATAGGGCTGTGGTGTGTGGTAGGTGGCTTAGTTTATTCTCATTTCTTTGTCTCTTTTACTACCCTTTTCCAGGCTACTGTAATTGGAAGGGCTATTGTCACATGCCCATAATCTTTCTGGCAGAATAGAAGTAGGGACAGGGCGCATGGGTGGCTTCCACTACCAGCAGTTACAGCAATGAGTGCCTCTGGAAGTGGGACATCTTTTCTGCACTGGTAGCAGGGAATGGGGTGGTGCTGAGCCCACTGCTGGAGTGGGGACTAAAGTTAGGATCTCATTGACCTTAGACCCAGGTCCTGATTTTTAAAAATAATTTTGAACTATTCTGCAGGCCTGGAGGAAACGGCCCCTTCATTCCTCCCTTGGTGGAGGGAGGGCATATAAAAAAAAGATGTGCCACTATAGATGCTTCAACTCAAGCTTTATAAATCCCATTAATAGGGCAACTAAACTGTTCAAGGGAGAAGGCAACAGAGAAGTGACCTTATAGATGTAGCAGGAGAAAATGATTAACTCAATCTTCCTTAAAGAAAGTTACCCTTTGAAGTTTTAAGATAAATACCAAGAAATACTAATGTCTCCCTTCCCCTCCCCCCAACTCCTAAGATATACTTTGGACTGAAAACATAAACAAGTTAAAGTTGATAGGTACATTCATAGATGGCAGAGCATTTATGGGTAGGATGGTTCACATTCATCTTCAGCCACTGAGAACAACTTCAAGAATATAACCATTCACTCCCAGAAAATGTCTTAAAGAACCTCAGAGGCAGAAAACAAAATTATATTAAACACATAATGCTTGTGATTTTTAAAACTTGCCATATTTGGGGATGGGAAATACATATTGGAAAAGCAAGTTCTAGGGAGTTTTTCTATATTCCTTGTTTTAAAAATTCAAGCAACAGACTTCCTTGATATACTTCAATATGTTAAGGATGTAAGCAAAAATATCTGACTAGCTTCCACTCACTATTCTTTAGTCATTTCTACATTCCTACCACCAACTCTAACAGCTAGTGAAATTTTACTAAGAGTAATAAAGAGATAAAGAAGGTAAAACAGGCAGAAAATGGAGATATCCTTTAGTCTCCATGAGGAGAGGGAACTTCAAATATAGGGAGGCCAGGCAGACAATGCTAACTGTGCAGGTACAAGAAAAACAGTGGTGCAAGCATAATGATATATGGTGAGTGCCACTTGGCCTCCATGTTGGGGAGACGATACTGGGAAACATGGCAACAGAATATCTTCCGATTAGAATGGGGAGTTGGATGCTTTATCCCACATAACTATTGGTCAAGGGCTACCAGATCTTCAACTTTTGGGGGGAAAAAAGATGGAAATCTTAGGAGTTTTGTTGCTCTATCAGGATTATGAGATGTTGGTCTTTAATGAAGAATTGCAATTTTAAGCATGAGCCAAACACAGTAAGTCTGTGTCCTTAGGCCAGCCAAATGCGACAGTCTGATCTAAGCAAACATTTATAATGTAACACTATATAATAATATATGGATAGATCCAGAAAACTCCCCCCCAAATCACCCTATATACTCATAAGCTTTTTAAAGTTCTCTCTACCCATTCCACATCCCCACCCACTCCCCTGTTCGCAAAATCAGGACCAGAATCGCTATAGAACTCCTTTTTTAGTTCCCCTTTAGCCAAGATTTGAACCAGCTAGGCTGTTTCCAGTACGTGTTAACGCTTAAAAGACGTAAAAAGTGATTTTACACTTCTAAAAGGGGTTTCTTTAGTAAATACAAACAAGTACTAATTTCAGTGCTCTCAGATTACTGCCTGTTTTTCCAAGACCAAGGAACCAACCATCAGAAGTCAGTTGTGGAGTCCAGGTCTTTATCCTGTAAATGAGCCTTCAGGTCCAACAGGTAGCAGTTTTCTTTTCCTTCTTCTTGCTCCCTCCTTAGTCTCAGAGAGGAACCTAATCACAGATTTCCTAATCACACTTCCTGGTATGAAGACCAGTTTTTGATTTCCTGACATCTTTATCTGGAGGTAAATGCAATTGGTCAGTGCTCCTTATGTACTGGCATCCTTCTCCGCCCCCCCCCCCCATCAAATTCAGTTAATTCACATCATACAAGCAATTATCTATCCAGATGCATCTAACTGCAGCTACAAGCCTTTTGAAAACGTAATGAAAGTGAGTCATGAGAGAGGCAGATGAAGAGGGTTAAGTGCTAACATCTCACCTCCTGTTTGTTTCCCCATGTATCTATCTATCCTTCTCCTCACTAAGCCTAGTGTTTATAACCCTCAGTCCATTTTTTTTTTACAGAAAAGAACCCACTCCCTAAAAGGTGACTATAACATAAATAAGGTTGAGTTGTGCTGTTGTATTGGATGTGTCCTTTACTGCCATAATGTCTTATTGATCTTAAGACCTACTGATGTACTGTTTATTGGGCACAACTGACACAATTTTTAGTCTTATGCAACTTCAGAACCTCAATAACCACAGCAGTATGTTCGTTAATACGACAGGTTTTCTCAGGCTAGCAAATTCTCTTATAGGAATTTACAAAGTTTAATATCCACAAATTAACTTATAAGTCAGGTATTTGAAGCTGGAACACTTTCTCATATAGTGGTTAAATTTAAATCATAAAGTGGTTTCGGTAATAAAATAAAATAGCATAATACGATAAAAAGTAGGATTTCAATAAAGTATGTGAACAATACTATTGGCCAAACAAACAAAATACACAGAACAAGAAATTTTATTATCTCGAATGCTGGTGCATAACCAATAACAAGCTTCATTAGAGGAGGAGACAGAGGGAAACTTCAGATACTGATGAGGATTTCTGGGCAGGTTTAAAACCTTTAAAGATTGAGGGTATAATTGTTCAGTCTTTTTTTAGATGCAGGGCTTTCCTTTTACTTGACATGTTCCCTTTGACAGTTCTTATGTTATGAAGTTCAACCAAAGTCTTTCACCTGTAAAGTTAAATGAAAAACAGAGAGCGAGTAAAACAATTTCTCTAGTATAAGAGTGTTAGAAATAGTTTTGTTTTCTTTGTTCTTTCACGTATTTTTTAATATCTAAATTTGAAATTTTACTATGGATATTTTTGAGTTTTAAAAATGGTTAAGACAATAAATTTTCTGGAATTATGGATCATACTAGCTTTATAAATCATCGAGATACATGTACAATCAAAATTTCAGATGCTCTTGAAAACACATTTTGAGATATAGCACACCTGATACATATTTCTTTTTGGGTTTGCTTATCCTTTTCGGATACTGAAGAACACCCAATTTATTTTACACTAAAAAAAATGTAGCCTTTGATAATTGGCTTGGATAGACCATAAAGTGGAATCTTTAGAGTTCTCTCAGTGGGTTTTCAGTCCAAATAACTCAGACATCTTGTGTCCTAAACTGGATGTATTAGTTACTTTTTCTCATGTAATTAATATCATTGGGCTCTTGTATTGGCAGTTTGTCTTGACATTAACTTACTCTCGCAAAACCATCCCTTACAGTGAAATATGAAAGATATTTTCCCCAATGCAAGGAAAATAATCTGGATCAATAACAAAGTCAAAGCCACAGGTGTTTCAGGAAGGTTCTTGAAAACAGATTTCCACAGTCCTAAAATGCCTTTTCTTCTTTAACAATTTTTTCTTTTTCATAACTGTGCAGTCACTGCCCTATTCTATTCTGCAAAACAACGACAAAAATCTTTTATTGAAGATTAAGTTTTTCATTGGCACTGTACTATCTGGAATGAACCCAAAAGGCAGTGGAATGTTGGGTCTCTCCTCAACTTTTCCTCCTCTTTTAACAGCATTTAATTACTCTCTATCAATAATCTCATCACAGCCGAGTTCTTCGGTCAGACGATTGACAACCATAAGTGAAAAAAGCTCTTCGATAAAAGCCAACTGATCAAACGGGGTCTTCTCATAATGCATTTGAAACCCGCCATCCAGGGCTGCTTCCCTTGCTCTGGATGTTCTCAGAAACATCTTGTTGGCTTCTTCAAGGGCCGCTGATACTCTGTAGCCCGCACCACTCAGCTGCTCCTCTTCCGGATAATCGTAGTCGTCCTCCCAGTCATCAAATTCCTCGCCCTCGTCCTCGCTCTCGAAGTCAGGGCCCGCGATCAGGCCTGGCTGCTCCCCAGGGCTGGGCCGGTTAGCAAGGCCTCGTTCCCCCTGCGGCTCCGCCATTGGCTGGGCCGCCTCCTCCTCCATTGGGCCTTCCTCCTCGAGCTGTGGCTGGGCCCCGTTGCGGGAGGCGTTCGGGGATGGCTCCCGGCTCCCGGTGCCTACCTCCATCTGCGGAAGGTCACCCTCGCCAAGCATCACATCCATCTGCAGGTCACTGCTCTCTTCATACAGCTCGGACAGCTCGTTCATTTCCGACATTGTACAAGCTGCTCAACCTCTCGAAAGGTGTTTTTGCAAGATCGGAGCTACGCGGCCGAGGGGTTGTGCGCGTGCGCAAACGCCGTGCGCCTGCGTGACCCTGTGCGTGTGCGCGACCCCCAAACACCGCCTCCCGTTTGGCGTCCCCCTCGCGGGGGAGGTCCCCGCTCTTCGGAACCGTGGTGTAGGTTTCGGTCCTTTGGAACTCCGTTAGTAGACTCTACGTTTAGCGAGTTACGTAATCTCCGCTTTCCCTAACTGTTCTGCGCATTATGATGCTGTAAACTTGAAAATCCGTAACGTGGCTTCTGTAACTATGCTTAGTGCTCTTCCTCCCCCTTCGCCCTTCGGTTCTCTCCTGCTCCTTTTCCTCCCGCCCCAGGCAATAGCATCTGCTCCAACTACCTTTGGTCTCTGCGCTCATGACTTCTAAATCCCCACCTCCAAATCACAGTGTTCTCAACATACTGACAACTGATCCATTCATTCAGCCCTTCTTTCCCCATAAAAAAAAAAAAAAAAAAAAAAAAAAAAGTTAAATTCGCAAATAAGCATATTATCTTTTTAAAAAGATAGTATACTGAAGAAGGACTTGGTTCCATTTATTTTCGCAGGAGGTTAACTTTCCACCATAATCAGTTTGGTGTGTATTCTTTAAATTCTTTTCCTCTGCATTTATATGGACCTTTATGTCCTCGTGGAAAAATCTTGTGTGTGTATGGGGTTTTTTGTGTTTTTTTTTTTTTTGCAAGTCTTACCTAACTCTTCAAGCTACAAAAAGCACCTCAGCAATGACTTGAAGATTTAGCTTTGTTAGTATACATAGATGAGTCTTTTTTTCCGTAGCATTCCGTTTGTATAGCTATTCTATAGTTGACCTAACCATACACAAGTAATTTCCGATTTTTTGATATAAACTATGGGTAATGTTTCTATGTGCCAATGTTTCTACAGAATAAATAACCTAGGAGTGGAAAGGCGGAATTGTAGAGCATGCATACTTTAGTTTTAATACATACTGTCAAACTGCTCTCCAAGATTGCTGTACAGATTTCAGCTCTCATCAGCAGTGTTTGAGAATATCCTTGCCACACACTGTTTTGTTGAGCAATTTTATCAGTTTAATGATACCTTGTTTTATTTTCCATAGCCTTGATTTCTTAGAGATTATTTTTCAACATGTTTATTGAACATTTGTGTTACTTATGAAAATTAACTGGCCTTATTTTTGGTTTATTTTTTTTTTCTTACTGATTTGTAGGAATTTCTTATAAACTATATGAATACTTTGTTTTACATGTTGCAAATACATTCTCCTTCCCTGTTGTTATTTGTCCGGTTTCAGGTGTCTCTTCTCCTATAAAAGTTTTAAAATGAGTTTTCATGTAAACCCTTCAAATTGAAGGGTTTTTTTTTCTTGTATATCTTTTTTTTTTTATTAAGTTGGATTTTCCTATTTCAAAGATCACAAGCATGATCTTTTATTTTTCTTCAATGTTTGCATACATTTTGTTAAAATTTTTTTTAATGTTTATTTTTGAGAGAGAGAGAGAAAGACAGAGACAGCGTGTGAGCAGGGGAGTTGCAGAGAGAGAGGGAGACACAGAATCTGAAGCAGGCTCCAGGCTGTGAGCTGTCAGTACAGAGCCAAATGCGGGGCTCAAACCCACAAATTGTGAGATCATGACCTGAGATGAAGTCAGAGGCTTAACGGACTGATAAACCCAGGCACCCATGCATAGGTTTTTTGTGGATAAAACATTTATTTATCTAAGTACGATAAGCACAGGATTCATTTATATATTTTTTTACACATATACAGCTAATTCAGCCAACTTCACTGATTTAATCACTGTCCTTTGTTGGTTGTTTGGTGCCACATTTATCATAGATTAAAAGAAAACAAATGTGTGAGTTTGTTTTAGACTTTGTATTCAAACGAATTTCTACAGTGTTACAATATATGTCTTGCTGATAAGAAAAATCTTGTGTCTTTGTTCTTTAAAAGATTGCCTTAACTCTTCTTGCACATTTGTTCTTCCATGTGAATTTTGGAAGTAGCTTGAAAAGTTACCCGAATAATATAGGTGGAATTTTTATTTGAGTTGCATGGAATTTACAGATTAATTTGGGGGAGAATTGACATTTTTACAATATTGTCTTCTCATCCATAAAAGTAATATATATCTTTCTGCTTGTTTGTGTCTTATTTATACCCTTCAGTGAAGTTTTCCAAAAAGGCTTATGTGATTCTTACTATTTTATACTCAGGTACTATCATAAAATGTACCCCTTACTCCAATACAGTGTCTAGTTGGCTATTGCTGGTATGTGGGAAAGACATTGATGTTTGTATATTGATTTATTTTTAGTAATCACTTTTAGCTGAAATCTAAACACAGAAAACACAAATACAGAAAAGTGCACAAATCTTAAGTGTGCAGCTTGGTTATCACAAAATGGACATATTTGTGTAACTGTTACCCAGATCGAGAAACACGATTTTCAGGATTCCAGAAAACCATTTGCTTTCTCTTTCTTTGCCCTACGAGCACCACCGTTCTGATTTCAAACAGAATAAAATATTTTTGCCTGTTTTTTGAACTTTATATAAATTAAACCATGTAGTATATATTCTTTGTGTGTGTGTGGCTTCTTTTACCCAAGAAATTTGTTTTGTGTGTGTGTGTGTGTGTGTGTGTGTGTTTGCTACATAGTAGTCCATTGTTTAAATATCACAGTGATCATCATTGGGATTGATTCCAGTTTGGACCTATTACAAACAGGGCAGTAATTATCTTTCTTGGGAAGGTTTTTGGTGCTTGTATTTACGCAATTCTGTGGATCTACATCTAAGAATAGAATTGCTGGCTATCTTATATAAGAGTATCTTATACTCTTGTATACATTATGTTAAACATTTCTCAAGACAGGCTTAGCCAATTGGTGCACAGTTGGTATTTTAATGAACCTTCAAAGCAGTATGACAAATACTTCTCTGTCAGTTGGTCATTACTCTGTGATTTCCAAATAAGCAAGCCTAAAATCTCAAGAGGCAAAATCTCAAAAGAGGTGGTCTTCTCAGCTAACTAATGCAGTTCACTTGGATAGTCTACATCATATTGAAATTCTTAATGTTAGTGCTTTAGTGTGCTTTTGGTGATGAATGACTGAAACCCAATTCAAACCAACATATATAAAATTAAATAAATAAAATAGAAAAAATGCATAAAAACTAAAGAGAGGGGGGAAATGTATTGGTTGAAGTGATGAAACAAATATTACCACCAGATTTTTTTTTTTTTTTTTAACTCTCAGCTCTGATACTCTCCAGAGGGAAAACTTTGTTTTTCCATCAGGCTTTTCCCACATGGCAGCAAAAGATGAATCCCAGAAGCTTTGGACTTAAACTAATGGCATGGTCCTTAATGGCAGAGAAAGATGCATTCTTTCCTATTATCTGTCTCAGTTCCTCCCCATGATATTGATTGGCTCTGCTGTATCCAGAGGAATGGTGTTTTCTGATGGCCTAGGCCTGGATCCTGTGTCCAGCCATAAGGAAGGGGCTGGTGAGACGGGCTTGTCAAACCTACTTGAACCTTATGAGATTATTATAGAATGTGGATAGGTAATTTCCAAAGGGATGCTGAACAGGCAAAGACAAAGCATACAAATGTACGACCATTACTGTTAGATTGTATGTAACTAGGCATTTAACTTGTAGCATCATACATGTTTAATTTGTTTATGTTTTACAGATTATTGCAAATCATCATATGCAGTCTATTTCATTTGCCTCTGGAGGGGATCCTGTAAGTATAGATTTATAAAAGTCCT
Organism: Panthera onca; assembly: GCF_046562875.1. Classification (NCBI taxonomy): domain Eukaryota; kingdom Metazoa; phylum Chordata; class Mammalia; order Carnivora; family Felidae; genus Panthera; species Panthera onca. The sequence continues at coordinate 54,800,912 of NC_138344.1, forward strand.
TTTTATAAGAGTTAAAAGAACTTCCATGTAAAGCATGTTAGCCATTACATGTCTTTTCCAGTGTTTTATTACAATTTGTGAATAGCTATGTGCATTCAAAAATTTGACTTTGGTAAAATAGTTTCCATTACTTATTTTTAAAATGTTTGGATTAGCAAATGAGCTAATAATTTTCCATTGTGTTGTTAGTCATGGAGTTATCATCCGAGACTGTTCTTGTAGGTAACATCTAAGTCATGGAAATCAAGGATGTCATACATGTGTTACCAGTCCTCCCTCAGCACTCTTCTTCACACAGAGTTCCAGGCAGCTCCTATTAGGCAGTTGGACTTGGAAATAGGGGAAGCCTGTTTGCCACTCTGGCTGCCAACTGAGGCAACTATGTCCAATCTAAAGTGAGCAACCAGGTTTGCAGAAATTCACAGAGGGAACACACAGCTGGTGGGAGAGAACTGCAGTTCCTTCCTCCCTAGAGGCCACGTGGTGCTCGTTTCCCACGAATTGTGTGAGACGGAGCAAGTGCTCTGTCTCCAAGCCTTCTTTACAGAGTGGAAGGTCATTCCCTGACTCCCTACCACATCACTTCTGAACCGGAGTGGAAGAAGAGAGGCATTGAAGTTAGGAAGCCTGAGACTGACCAAGAAACAAATCTGTTTGAACTGAGGGGTTAGAAGGAAGATTTTGCTGCTTCATGATATTATGACATTTTTCTCCTACCTGCAAACATCCAGAAGCTAGAAGAGGACTGAGTCTGACTTTTAGAATGATTGAACATCAGTAAGGTCAAGAAAATATATCGGGAGCACATGCAGATTTTGTTCTTACTGCCAGTGTATTGCCTTCTGTTCTGCTGAGCATTTATTATTAAAGATTGTATCCTTCAGAAATGCGGCAGTAAAATCCAGTGTAACGGCTGATTTTTTTCTAGCCACCACACTTAGTTTCTCACTTCTAATTGAGGAATAAAATGTAGGACCATAAACGATAGGACATACAACTCAGAAATCCAGGAGAGGTATGGAATGGTAGTAAAAACTAAATCTGGCAGCTGATGTCACTGCAGAGTTTTGACCTCTATGCTAAATATTCAAAAGGAAAAATTATTGTCTATCCTAAAAGGAAATAAAGTTCCAAAGCTACTCTGTTGTAATCGTTGCTTCCTTTACTGGCATCTAAAGTATTTAAGCAACTTTCTTCACTTGGTTGTTGGTATAACCTTTTAGTGTGTGAAATATATAGTTAAATGCTATTCACATTACCCTATTCTTAAAAATATTTCAATAATTACTTGTCTTCACACTGGCTACCTGTGATTCAAAATATTTAAGCACGTCAAACCTAGACACCCTGTCTTCAGAACCTGTCTGAAGCATACGGAAGAAAAGCAGTATTTATAGTAGGACTTCAGATCATTGGGATTTTTTTTTCTTTTATTAATGGATACTTAATTTTCCCCTTAGGCCTCTCTACTTCCTCACCTTTCCGCTTTGGGCATAGTTATTTCCAAATGAATATATTAGTTCCATGGTGCTATTTAATTAATACGTAAACCAGATTTTAAGAACTCTACCTCATCCTCAAGAGATTCCGTGGATGGCTAATTATGGATTCATTAGCAAACAGGGGGTATGCAAAAAGCCTAGCACTTAGCTGCAGTGTGAGCCTGGTACTGAATCTGAACTCCCATCCACCAAGCCTTGTAATTTTGCCTCAACGGTGACAACCAGGGACTTGTTTGGTACAGAGAGGGCTGACTGAATCCAGCCTGAAGAGGCCAGCATTGTCTCTTTTATTCCTAACCCATTATAGCTCAGTCATCCACGAAGGAGCTCAAATACTTTCCTTAAGTTATTTAAAGTAATGAGTTGTATAAGTGAAGTGTTAAAAATATTTACAGACATTTGCTCTAAATTTCCCTTTCAAGTTTCAAGAGTTGTTGTCATGTTCACATTGGCACTCAGATCCTCGTTTACCCTAGGCATGCCCTGCATGACGTCTATCCTAGTTGTCCCAGTCCTAATAGATTGTCTTCATGTGCCTTTAGTTCTTTAGTACTTTCAACCCACCAAAGTACTGCCCAGAAACAAACGGTAAAGAATTCCTAGCCGCTGTGGGGAAGTTTGTACCTACTGATTTGAGTGGGGCCCCTGTGCTCTCTGAAGCTGGAAAGAAAACCTGCAATTCTATTTAAAATAAAAAACTGGGGCAACCATAAGCATTGGCATTCAAGGTCCCCCAAATGAACTGCCAGGCTTTGGAGTCAGGGAGACTTGACTTATTTAGTCTCTCTTAGCTTCAGGGTTCTCATCTATAAAATGGGGAATGATCACCCTTGCCTCACAGTGTTGTGAGAATTCAGCGAATTGATGTGTATAACCTGCTAGTACCATGCCTGGGACCGCGTGATAGGGGATAGCTATCACCACTATTGCCAGCACATGCTCATAGCTTTGTCTGTTAGAAATTTACAACTTCTCAGCTAACTGGGTGCAAGAAGCTAAAAGTCTCCGTGGCCCAAAGTAGTACCCTTCTTTCCACCAGATTTCCTCCAGAGTTTAAAAAAAGATTAGCTGTTCTTGGAGTGCCTGGGTGGCTCAGTCGGTTAAGCATCTGATTTTCAGCTCAGGTCATGATGTCATGGTTCGTGGGTTCAAGACCTGCATTGGGCTCTTTGCTGACGGCTCAGAGCCTGGAGCCTGCTTCAGCTTCTGTGTCTCCCTCCCTCTCTCTCTGCCCCTCCCCTGCTGGTGCTCTGTCTCTCTGTCTCTCAAAAATAAATAAACATTTCAAAAAATGAAAACAGTTAAAGATAAGCTATCCTTCCTTCCCTCTTGACCTTTGCTCACCCTCACCTTTACTCTCTTCTCAAAGACAATTGTCTTCCTCCCATCAGCCCTTAAGACAGTCGTTTGTAATGCTTCTGTATCTAGAAATACTTTCTCTTTTTCAAAAATGCATTACAAGTATGTCACAAATATATTTTTGTATATATTTTTTTACTATTTGTGCTTTACTTTTAACATTCTTAAAATTCTCCCAGATATTTACAGTTACTGATTTTAGAACTGTAAGACTGTTGGAGACGGTTTTGAGGATGAAGTCCCACAACCTCTTTCCCACCATCGAATGCGCCAACCCGTGTTGCTGGCATCATTACCATCCCTTCAGTTTTAAAAATAGCAACCAAGTCCCCAGCAACTGTGACTTTGCCTCTAAATTAATATAAAACAAAGCTCACAGATATGACCTTATTTATTTACAAGATATCTCAAACCTTTTATCTTTTAGCATAAGATAAATTTATTTAGGTGTTTGTTATTTTTTAAAATAACTGAAGACAAGTTACGCTGACCCTGAGATCTGCTTCCTGTGTGTTTCACTGTGGGTTATTAAGTGATTGTCCTTGAGGGTATTACAAACGGGCTTTTATTTCCTGCCAGTTGATTGCATCTTCCCTCTGGAGAGTCATGCTTCTAATCTGCAAATGGCATTGTGTGTATTTTTTTCCCTGAGAACCGAGATAACAAAAAGCATCTTTAATTATTAAGATCTTATCATTCATCAGTTTACTGTTTTCAATAAAAGTCAGAATTACCAAGTGGCTTTTTGCTTGTTTTTACAACGTCAGCAACACCTCTTTTTGAAATCCTTAGGGTTTTCATGGGTTCTTGTTTTCAAACATGATTTTTCCTTTCTATATATTGATCAGATAAATGCTTTGTATTTTTGCTTTATTTCTTAACTTGCACTGCACTCGAGCGAGCTAACAACCACAAAAACCAATGTGTCTCTTTAATTATTTTCTGACATACATGGTGTCTGTCTGGACAACTGGGAAATCATGGTGCTGCCTCCCAGTTTATGACTCCTTTGTGACTAGATAACCCCTGGTATTTCAACTTTCAAAACAGGAGAGAGTCATGATCCCTTACTATTTTTTAAGAATATCTGTACCAATATATTCCCTATCTGGATTCCTTTTTATTCTTAGTGAGTAAGTATCACTAACTCTGCCTCTAAATTTTTAATTTTCAACTTCTCTCTCCAAGGGACAGAGAATCAGGACTCCACAATTGCTAAACTACCCAGTGTATATTTATGTTCCCTTTTAGGGTGCTTTCCTTTTCTCTTTAAATAGAAACATTTGTATTTAAGTCCGTACCTCAGTATCATGTCCTAAATGTACTCTTATCTTTCAACAGTACAATCCATTCATTTTAAATGCAATCGTTTTCCCTTTTTTATAGGATACTACAGACTATGTTGCCTACGTAGCTAAAGATCCAGTTAATCAACGAGGTATGGAAAGCAACTTCTAGATTTTCTTAAGAACTGGTATATACCAACTTTAAAATGTAACAAGGAGGTTTTTTTTTCAATATACAGGGTAATGAGGATCACTAGAGTGCTGTATTGGGTTCTAGAAATATTATGTGAATTTGAGTTGGAAATAAATAGCCCAGCTAGCAGAGCAAAGTAGAAAAAATTATGTAGCTGGGATTTAGATCCCGGTCATCTGAGGGACCCTCATACCAAAAGGTTTATTATCTTTTGTATAATCAAAAGAGAAGCTGTTCTGGTTATAATAATAGAAGGAGCTGGCTGCTGCATCCCCAATGGATGAATGAACTACATAGAGACCCAAGCCAGTGAGGTTATTGGCCCACATTAGTCACAGCAAGTGTGTGTGTGTGTGTGTGTGTGTGTGTACGTGCGCATGCACCACACATGTATGTTGAGCCTGTACCTTTGCTGTTCAAGAGTCTGACATCTCATTTTGAGTGTTTGGCTTCTTCTCATGTTTTGGATCTCAGCTTAAATGTCTCTTCTTCAGAGAGACCTTCTTTGACTGATAGCCCCTCCTATCTCCAATAACATATCCCACCCTTTTGCATCATCATACTTTATTTCTCTTCTTATTAACACTAACCCCACATTTTTGTTATTTTATTTACCATTTGTTGATGTGTTTAATGTCTTTCCTTTCTACTGAAACCTCCATGAGGGCAGGAACCTGTTTACCTTATTCACTGTTGTTTCCAAAGCACTCACCCCAAAGCCAAGCACATAGGTGTTGGAACAAAAATACCTATTTTTGTTGAGTATCTCAGTGAATGAAAGAGTAAGTTGATTGGATTTCTCATCCCAGGATTTAGCAAGTTTGCCTAAAGAAACTCATCTCCCAGTCAAACTTTGGATGAAGGGCTGGAAGTTCCTTAGCTCATTGGACCTCTTTAGACAGACATGGTTATTGTTGCTTCTTATCCCTAACTCTGGGACATTCAGATTCCTTGTAGGGATGAGTCTTAGGTTGCTTCTTCTCCTTGACTAGAACCTATTAGGGTGGCATCCTCTGCCACCCCAGGGATAGAGTTTCTCTCCCCCCCCCCCCATTTATTAAGTACACACATGGAGTAGCATTTGGAAATTCAAAGAGCTATAAATCAAAGATGGAAATGTACATGGTATGCTGGGGGTGGAGGGCAAATGAATAGAACATATTTACTAGAAAGCAGATTGGGTGCAGAGAAAAAGATTTCTAAAAGGCATCTAGAGGGCTGATAAGTAGGCACTTAATCTTCAAGCAAATGGGTGGAGAATTCTGTTGACAGAGCAGAGCTTCACGAAGATTGATTTGGGAGCAGGATGGATTCAGGAAGAAACATAAGACAGGGAGATCTATTTGGAAGCTATTGTTATAGTAAAAAATGAAATGATAAGGGGCACCTGGGTGGCTCAGTCAGTTAAGCTTCTGACTCTTATTTTGGCTCAGGTCATGATCTCATGGTTTGTGGGATCAACCCCCACCTTGGGCTCTGTGCTAACAGCTTGGAGCCTGCTTGGGATTCTCTGTTTCGTGCTCTCTGTGTCTCTTTCTCTCAAAATAAAGAAAACTTTTAAAAAACGAAATGATGAGGACCAGCTGCTAACACAAGACCTGACATGTAGTAGATACTCAGTAAATGCTTGCCAAAAGAATATGGCTTGATGACATGGAAAGGAAGAAACAGGTGACAAGTACTACACAATACTCAGTTGAAACTGACTCATTGTAAACTGTACAATGAAGAATGGATAATCACCAAAGGTGAGTAGGAGAAACAGGAACTAGTGAAGGGGAACAGGGGTGTAAGAATGAAATACAACAAAAGATACCAGCAAAGAGCAACTGCTTTTAGTTAAGCCTGAGTTTCCCGAAAGAGTAACTGCATGCTATTTTGGGCAAGGCCTCTGAACAACAAAGTCTTTTCTCTCAACCTGAAAAGACAGGGTGAGAGAAAGAACAAATAGATCAGGAAATCTAGATGTTTGGTAACTTTACCATCAGTCGCTGAACAGCTCAGACATGTCATTTCTTTTCAGTAAGCAGTGGTGAGGAGTTCTAAGATTCAAGTCAGTCACTTGCTTTCTTCTTTAGGGGAATGGATCTACCTACAAGACAGATGACTTAGAAACACAGAGTAATTTTCTTGGATTACTATGTTAGCATTTCGTCATCCTTATGCCTCCTTTTTCAGTCTCTCATTCCCTTTCTTACTTATCTTGGTTATAGAAACTTCTGTGAGAAGCCACTCTGTTGTCAACATACCCCCTACTTGCACAACCCTGTGGTGTTAAATCTTTTCAACTCACCTCAGCCCCTGGACTTTAATTTCTGCACAGAGGTGCTGACATAATTTTCAAGCCCACAAATAATTATTAATTACATGCTAATATGAAAGGGGCTGAACTAATCATTGTGGAGGAAAACAGTTCCTGGCTAGCCTGGGCTCATCATTTAATGGCAGAGAGAAATAGGATGTGCCTAGAGAAGGAGGGGGTCCTGGACAACAGTGTGTGGAACATAGCAGGGGCTCAGTCGAGATTTGTGGATGAAAAAATCCTGTAATGAGAGCTTGGGGCTATGTGTTTGGGTGGTATGTGAGTGTGTGTGGAAGGCTGGGGTTGCAGAGAAGTGAAGGAATAGAAGTAGGGGAGCCGTGGCCGAAGAGATAGGTCAGAAACAGAGTGTAGAGGGCTTTGAGTGCTGGCCAGAAGGCCACTGGGAGCCATTAAAAGATTTTGAGCTTTATAGCCATTATTCTGGCTTCTGCCTTTTTGCTGAAATTGCAAAGTGATAAGTTTTCTGGCATTTGTATCTGTGAAAATGATACTGGAGGACAGAAAACAGTCTGGAATTGTACAGTCCAATTTTGAGGATATCTCATTAGTCCTGGGCAGGAGTGGTAATGTTTGCATTGCACTGGGGGAGGAAGCGACAGTTTGGACAAATATGGGAACTAATGGAACTTGGCAACAATTTAGATGTAAAGGTTGGTGAAGAAATAGAAATCAGATGTTCCTGAGGACTTAATGAGATATATACAATGCAAACATCTCCATATGTGGCTCCTAGTAAGTATATAATAAATGGTAGCTATTATTATCATCATCATCATCATCATCATCATCATCATCCTTGTGATTTGGAGTGGTGTTGCCATTGAAGAAACAGGGATTATTACAAATTGGAAAAAGACAATCCACTAGGGAAATAGGGGAAAAACATTTACCATTTATTGCATGCCCACCATGTGGCAGGCATTGTCTCAATTCATCCTCACAACAACTCTCGGAGGTCGATATTAATTTATTCCTTTGGTTACCAAAGCAAACACTGGCATTGAGAAAGTGAGATCATTTTCCTAAGTTCAGCCAGCTATTAAGCAAGTGAATCAATTCAGGGTCCTGAGCACAGCTTTAAAAAAGAACATTACAAGGCACCAAGAAACATTTAAAAATTTTCAAAAGCTTACTAGCTACTTCGTTAGGAATCAACTTATAAATAGATCTCATATTTCATCTTCAAATTTTAAATATTGAAAAAAAGGTAAGATGGGGCTTAGAGTAGTAGTTTTTCTTAACAATGCTGGTAGGAGTATAGATCCAAACATTTTGGAGAGCAAGATGACAATTTGTACCCAAAGTCTTAAAGAGGGAAGTACTTTTGAACCAGCAATTTAACTTCTAAGGAAATAATTAGGACATGCACAAAGACTAAGCAATAAAGATTGTTGTCGTATGTTATTTATATAACAGAAAAAATTAATTTAATATTCATAAATGCAAATTATTTAAATGAATCCATAGGATGTACTACTATGCAACAATTTACAGCTAGTGTTAGAGTGAATAATGACATGGGGAAAATGTTGACAATGTTATTTTGTGCAAAAAGGAGATTGTGAAATAATGGGTATAGCATGACCCCAGGTAACATTTTGTAGGGAGATATACTTAGAAGAAAGATTGGAAAGATTAAAAAGAAAGAGATGCCAAAATATTAATAGTATTTAATTAATCTTTAGATAGTGAGATTTACATAATTTTTTTTCTTGGTAGCTTTTTATTTTCTATAACTCCTGTAATGAATATTTATTGTATTTGTAAAAAAGAAAAAAAAATGTTCTAAGTCCTAGAATAAATAAAGAAAATAGTGAAACCAGAAAGAAGATGTTACAGAATTATCTAATGAGTTTGGTTCATCTGGGGAAAATGTTCAGCAGGCAGGAGAAGCTCAGGGTCAGGGAGGTGGAAAGGTGGGAGTAGAGCTGAAGGGGATGGGAGTGTGGGGGTGGGAGAGACAGAGAGAGATAGAGAGGGAGACCAGACCTTCAGGTGCAGGTTTGGAAAAACTGCCTCATAGCCCTAAGAGTAAGCAAGATCACTGAGGGAGGAACCAGGAAAGAAGAGGGCTGAGGCTCTCGGGGAGTGGTAAGAGGAGACCATAAAGGGCCAGAGGAGTAGTCGGGAGGAGGAGAGGAAATCAGGAGATGAGTATCACCTGAGAAGGAGGAAGAGCAAATTTCTCCGGGAGAAGACACCTTGGAATAAGGCACCCCAGAAAGTCACATACTGAAAAGGAGTTAGGGGGTGTGAAGGCAGAAAATAACCTTCAGTGTGCCAATGAACAGGCCCTAGGTGCCCCTGGGAAGCAGGATGTCAGTGGATGGGTAAGGGACAGAGGGCGGGACCTCCAGGATGAGGAAGAGCATAGCTGTCAGGCAGAGGAGTCCAGGCTCCTTGCTAAGAATCCTGAATGTTCCCACTATCTCTCATCTACCCAATTCACTTTTAGCATTAGTAGATTCAAGTCGGGGCAGTTGCTCCTTTTTTTTCCATCTTAGCTGGGACCCTTTAGTGAACGCCTCATTTTATAAAGGGCCTTTTCTGTAGAAAAGGTAAGTCACTCTAAGAATGTTTTGAGTTTACTTAGTGACTAATACAGCTTGCCCCGTAATACATATTCTCTTCACCTCTCATTCCAAATGTGTACTAGTCCAGGGAGGTTTAAATAGTTTCTCTGAATCTGGTATGTGAAGAGGCCCCAGTCTATCTGGGTGTATATAGGAAGGCCATGGTTTTCAGTCTCTGAAGAAAGTTAAAAAAAAATTTTTTTTAAAGACCACAAAAATAATTTAAATTAGCCTGTTTATTTACATTTATGGTTATGGTTATAAAATATATGGACTACTATCCTGGTGACATCAGTTTACTGTGGACTGACTGCTGGCTTACTTCTTTGGGCGGAGTTCTAAGCGGGGAGGACTCCTTGCTTCAGTGCCACAGCACCATCTGGTGGTTGACCTGAGAAGCTGCGCTTTTGAATTTCTAGTTTATTAAAAAATGGAAAAACAGAAACAAAACAAAAAAACCCTGGTCTATTAAAAATAAATATAAAACTAGTAAAGAAGGCCCTGTTATCCTCTAAGAAGAGTTCTCAGCCTCTTGTCCATGAACATCCAATTAGGAAACCAAATGAAAAAAGTTTGAAGAATATGTATCTAAGATTAAAAAAAAATCCTCCCTAATATAGTGCTTGATACCCAAAGGTAGAGTTATGGGTCTGTCTGGCTACGAGGTGGAGGGAAAAGAATTCATATCTGCATCTGATTCCATCTCAGACCTCCATGCAAAGTTATCATGTCAATGGAAAGTCACATTCTTTTTTGGCAGTTGGGGCTTTTTATATACTTGTCTTTCTACCTTCTCGTTAGCTAGAGGTTGGTAAATTCTTGGCCAACCTGGCTGCTTATCTAAGCTTCTGGAGATGGGTCTAATGCTGGGAAATGGGCACACCTGTGTTTGATTCAAAGCCCATCCCTATTCTGGCCCATGACCAACCTCAAAAAGAACCAAGACCATTTTCGCAGAGTGGTGTGTCTGAATACCAACAACATCACTATCACAACATGTGTGTTCACTGGAGATAGTGAGGCTGTACAGAACGTCTGCACAGGGTCAACCTTTCTGTCCAATGTCATTCCTTTCATGGTGCCGGGCACCACTGTTTGTCGTCTGATCTTCTCAGAAAAAGTAATATGGCAGCAATGAGGTCATCCAAAGCAAAGCAGAATGTGTTGGTAGCATCAGTCCAGGAACAGGACCAAATGCTCAAAGTATCAGAATGAGAAGAGTTGAGATAAGTAAGAACATTTTAGATGTGAGAAGTGGTACAGGTCGGCTGGTGGGTTTAGTTGTGTCCTTCCTTCCTGAGTACCCACATGCCACAAGAACGCACATGCCTGTTCCTCAGAAGTCTGAAGCTACTGTGACAGATGAAGGTTGGGATCTCCATAAAGCAATAAGGGACTTTAAAACCACCAGTGCCCTGGGGCACCTGGGTGGCTCAGTCAGTTGAACATCTGACTTCAGCTCAGGTCATGATCTCGCAGTCTGTGGGTTTGAGGCCTGCATCGGGCTCTGTGCTGACAGCTCAGAGCCTGGAGCCTGCTTCAGATTCTGGGTCTCCCTCTCTCTCCCTGACCCTCCCCCGCTTGTGCTCTGTCTCTGTCTCTCTCTCAAAAATAAATAAACATTAAAAAAAAAATCAGTGCCCTGTCTTGGCAGGTGAGGACATTGCTACAAAGTCACTTGTTCAAGGTCATGTAGATGGTGGCATAATTGAAATTTGAACTTGAACCTGAGTCTTTCCAGAGTTCTTTTAAGCGTTCTTGTTTTCTCATCCCTTTTAAGGGAGACACACTTTCATGTTTCTGTGTGTGTGTGTGTGTGTGTGTGTGTGTGTGTGTGTGTGTGAATTTCCTGTCTCTCTCATCTTCCTTGTCTTCATCTCTAGACATCTTCTTGAACCTAAGAAAAACATAAAATTGAAAAAATCATATTCTGCATTTTGACATGATTTGGGATCTTGACTTTTCTTTTAATTGGACCAGAAATTTATAAGGTGAAAAACAAAAGAATTTAAGGGCGTAACCTTTTTTAGTCATAATGTAACACAACTTCTCTTGGGTCAGTTGGAGAGCACATTTCCAAGGGCACCTTGTAGATTTAAGTATATCTCCATGAGTAAACCAAGCAATGATTCACACCACTCAATGGCTGTAGGAACCTTTCCCACTATGGGGATTGCTGCAGGTGTCATTTTAATGCAATTGAAGAGAACTTCTCACACTAGAATTATTGATGCGATTCAGGAAAATCAGTATGTATTCATTCAACACAATTTTTAAAACACCTTCTATGTGTTGCTCATGTGTGAAGCTACTGCAGAGAAAAAGAAGGGTCAATTTAAAATAACAGTCTAAAGATAGATCAAACATTTTCCTTTGGCAGAAAGGGTAGACATTCTTTTTTTTCCCGTTTTTTAATGTTTTTTATTTATTTTTGAGGGAGAGAGAGGAACAAAGAGAGAGGGAGACACAGAATCTGAAGCAGGCTCCAGGCTCTGAGCTGTCCTCACAGAGCCCCATGTGAGGCCCGAACCCACAAACCGTGAGATCATGACCTGAGCCAAAGTTGGATGCTTAACCGACTGAGCCACTCAGGTGCCCCCATCTATAAGCATTCTTAATTGGATTTTCAAAACTAGAATTAGCTCCTAAGTCTATATCAGTTTACAAGTTGCTTCTTTAAAGGGATAACCTTATAAGAAATGGTAATGGCAATTCTTTTAGAGATCTACACCTTAGCATTGTTTGATTTAGTAATACCACTGCGCCCCCACTGCCCCCCCCCACACACACACACATGAACACACACACACACAAACACATGCTTTCTAAAAATTTCATTTGGGGCGCCTGGGTGGCTCAGTTGGTTAAGTGTCTGACTTTAGCTAAGGTCACGATTTCATGGTTCATGAGTTTGAGCCCCGTATCTGGCTCTTATTGCAGAGCCTGCTTCAGATCCTCTTTCTGTGTGTGTGTTTCTCTGTGCCCCTCCTTTGCTCTCTCTCTCTCAAAAATAAAGAAATAAACATTAAAAAAACCAACCCTATAAAAATTTCATTTAAATCCTTTAAATGAAAGTCAAGTCAATTCTGGAATGAGAATTATTTGAGATTCTTTAGATTCTTATTTTTTTAATTTACTTATTTTGAGAGGAGAGGGCAGGGAAGGGCAGAGAGAGAGGGAGAGAGAGAGAATCCTAAGCAGGTTCTGCGCTGCCAGTGCAGACTCACGAACTGGGAGATCATGACCTGAGCCAAAGTCGGTGGCTTAACCGATTGAGCTACTTAGGAGCCAGCCCCTTCCTGAGATAATTATAACATAAGGCTAAGAAAAGAAACACTGTTGTAGGTACTACTATTGTGTACTTTTATAGGCTCTGAAAATTCTATCAGATGTGAATGAATTGCCTTTTACTTCACATATATACAAAATCCTTTCCAAGAGAATGCAAAAGCATAAAACCATGCTTCCAAGTCAGCACGGTTAGCTCATTCCATAAAGACAGCTCTCTCTCCTCTCCTTTGGTGTCCCTTTTAGTAAGGTGTCCCAGTGTTGGCTCCACAGTTCCTGAGACCCAGGAGGCTTCCTGGGCTTCTATTCTAATTCCCCATGCAGTCGCTTAAGCTGTTCTCTGAGAGTAGCTAACAGTTTTTACAACGTTCTTGTGTATATTTAACCATTATTACGCTTTTTCTCATCCCTCCATTCTTCAGGCTATACAAATCAATATGTATTTTAAAGATTTTACTTCTCACAAGATTTATTGCCTTTATCTTTAAGTCATCCTGATGAAACTTCCATTTCAATTAAATCTCCATATTGCAGGGCCCTAAGCAAGACCCCAGACTCTCATCGAAGCAAGAATGATACTCCATATGGTGGGAGGTGAATTTATAGTCTCTCCACATAAGCTCCTGATTTTATGTAGCAGCAGCAGCAGCAGCAGCAGCAGCAGCAGCAGCAGCAGCAGATTTGCTCATTTGTGATATTCTGTCAGCTGCCCCCTCCATAATTTATCTCTTTAAATTACTTGTGAAAATCTTCCTCTTCCCAGTACCAGCTTCTCAGAGAAAGTATCTAATAAAAAATTGTAACATCTTCTGGTCATGCCATTGTCACAAAATCTTGTTTTTAATGCTTAATGGAGATAGTTCTTTAGTAGGGTTGTGAAGACAGGGGTTACCATACCATCACTGCTTTATAATAGCAATGACATGGGGCTCCTGGGTGACTCAGTCGGCCGTGTCCAACTTTGGCTCAGGTCATGATCTCGCGGTTGATGAGTTCGAGCCCTGCCTCGGGCTCTGTGCTGACAGCTCAGAGCCTGGAGCCTGTTTTGGATTCTATGTCTCCCTCTCTCTTTGCCCCTTCCCCCACCTCAAAAATAAATGAATGTTAAAAAAATTTTAAAAATGGCAATAACAGGGCAAAGGGGTATTATAAAGCTCCTGTTTTTGCCAGCAGCTCATCCCCTACTTTGAGTGAGGAGAGAAGGTTTGGAAAGTTATATTTTTGCAAAGACAACAGCACAACCACAAGCCTTCCTGTCAGATTGCTGCCCTCAGCATCTCTGGTATTGAATTCTAGAGCTAACATTGAACGTGAGTCACGTTATTGGTTAGGATCAGTCTGGTTTTATAAAAATGGGGGCCCCCAAAAACCTGTCTTGAGACCAAAATCTGTCAGTGTTTGAGATATTTAAATGTAAACTATGAATGGTTTTTTTCTCTTTGATGCAAATGAAATATGAGGTATTCTTTTCTGCCATTTCAGAGCTGAAGAGAGCTTATAAACCTACTCCCTTTTATTCAAGTACCAGTTCATGTTCTGGAAATATTTTTATTATAACCTTTTCTTGTTGAAAATTTATTACAGTTTCTTTTTGTTCGTCCACTTGCAGCCTGCCACATATTGGAATGCCGCAGCGGAATGGCCCAAGATGTCATCAGCACCATAGGGCAGGCTTTTGAACTCCGGTTTAAACAGTATTTGAAAAATCCTTCTTTGAATACTTCTTGTGAAAGGTCAGCCAAGAGTTCTATAATTATTTGACTTGTTATATTTATTTTGCTGTATTTTCAAATTAATATGGCATTTTCAAACTGACTAATGAAATTAGTAAATTTTTTCTTACAAATAGGCAGTTTCAGTACAAACTAATAATGACATTTTCTATTTTTCTTTCTCTTGTATTTGTCCAGATATTTCCTCTTGCTTTGTATCAAAATTAAAGGAGACACTCCAAGAAGGGGTCTTCCCTGTTTCTCTGATATCATACAGAGTTATGAATTAAGTAGTATCATAAAATAACAGATACCAAATGTCTCAGAATTGTTTCAATCCCAGATCCCATGCATACCACTAGAAAAAATATATCAAGAGGTTTCTGGGTGGCTCAGTCAGTTAAGCGGCCTACTTTGGCTCAGGACCCGATCTTGCAGTTCATGAATTCAAGCCCCGCGTTGGGCTCTGTGCTGACAACTCAGAGCCTGGAGCGTGCTTCAGATTCTGTGTCTCTCTCTGCCCCTCCCCTGCTCATGCTTTCTCTCTCTCTCTCTCTCTCTCTCTCAAAAATAAATTTTAAAAAAATTAAAAAAAATTTTTTTTAAATAAAATTAAAAAAAATCAGAAATGAAGAGGCAAACAGTAGGAATCAAATGTCTATAGCAGGAATCGCTGTTAGTTTGCTAGTTTGCAATGTAAATAGATGAGTTCCAGTTAAACTGTGGCAGGGCTGGCAGGTGATGTGACCCAAGGATCTGGTTGTTCTATCTGAGGCGCAGAAAGTCTACAAGGAAAGCTGAGCCCTTCAGGCCTGACAGCCTCTAGCAGTGTAGAGTACAGTGAGCAGAATTCATACCCAAGAGACAAAAGTCTTGGGTACTTTTAAATGCACCCCCCCCCCCAGGTTAGTTACTTTGTGTATTAACAAACGTTGGGTTTGGAGATCTCCCTTTTTAAGGTGGTCTGGGGTAGCAAAGGAGAGGGGGTTACTAGGAAGCCTTGAGGTTGAATTTTTCCCAGGATAACACTTACATCCTAGTTCTATCACTTTGTTGACAGGTAACGAACCCGACAAAACTGTGTGGCTTGTCAGTAGAATCAGTTCAATCCCAAAGGACTTGATTTATTCTTTTTCATAAGAAAGCTACTAATTCCAATTTGGAAGAAAAGTTGTTTGTTTTGTTTTTGTTTTTGTTTTTGTTTTGCCCTGTTTCGGTTTTTAAAACAATGCATGTTTACATAAATCTACCCACTTGCACATATGGTTCTAATATTTCTTTATGAATCCCATATACTTCTCCAGATTTGTGCAGACGAGATGGCTGGCCATAACTCTCTTATTTTTTTCATCTTAGTTTCACAAACTGGGCCAGGCCCCCTGCCCAATATCTAATTTTTTTTTGAGCAAAACATTTCCAAAATGGTACAATCCAAACATGCTGAAGATACTCAGGAAAACTTTAATTTTGTATCCTGCTGACATAGATGACTTACATTCAAGGAGTGTGTGTGTGTGTGTATGTGTGTGTGTGTGTGTGTGTGTGTTTCTCTTAATCACTGGGAGGAGACACAAAAGCATCACCCTTGGCACTTTCCATTGGCTTGCCCCACTTTAATTGTCTGTGGAAAGCTAAACAACCATCTGGTTGCTTCCATCCAGATATTTGACATCACTTAAGCACAGCTATAATTTTAAAACATGAATGCAGCATTTTTCAGGATGATTTGCATGGTTCTGATCCCTCTGCCTCCCCTACAGCATTTGAATTCCCACCCAGTCTCTTGGGGATTCTTTTTTCCCTTACAGTGAGGAGGTGCCTCTTGATGGTCCTGCTGTGGAGAGAGAAGATCATGAGTATTACAATGAAATCCCAGGGAAGCAGCCACCTGCAGGTGGTGTTTCAGATGTGCGCATCAAAGTCCAAGCCACAGAACAGATGGCTTACTGCCCCATACGGTGTGAAAAATTGTGCTATCTGGTAAGTAATGCTTTATGGTTACCGGAACTTAGCAATGTGATTCTGTCCTTGTCACTAGAGAGTTTAATTTGAGTTTCCAAATGCTAGTTTAGAGAAAGTGCCTTCCTCAGTACTGAGCCAGAGAATGAATCACTGTCGGAGCCTGCACTGGACCATTTTTACTCCAAATCCACCCCCTTCCTCGCTGCCTAAGTGGATGACTTCACATCTCCTTTCACTGGGAAGATGAGGGCAGTCCAACATGTTACATTCAACTTCACCTTTCCTCGTCTCCACGTCTTCCTGTATTCTCCTTGCTTCTCGTCCTTAGCGACTGCCTTCACAGCCATCCTTCCCCTGAGCTCCTGATCCCATCCCCACCTTCCAACTCTCTGCCCTTGTTCTGTCTGTCTATCAACCCCTGTCTCAATCTTTATTTTCTCTTCGTCTACCAGTATCTTCTGTCTGCAAATGAATTTGGATTCCTCCAACCAACTTACAATGTCTCACCTCCTTTTACCCACAAACTTCTAGAAACCATCATCTCCATCCCAGTTTTTACATCAACACTATACTTCTAAGATCTGAATTCTGCTTGACAACTTGATAGAAATTACTTTTACAATGGTCACCAATGGTTTTTTGGTCACCGATGGTTTCATTGCTAAATCAATTTTCTTCTTCAATGTTCTGAGTCTGTCTACAGAATTTGATACCCATTGGCTGCCTCTCCCTTAATTTTAGAACTTCTGTTAGCTTCTGAAGCAGTTCTATTGTGTCATTCTCAACCCCCATCTCTAGTTACTTCTTTTTTCTCATTTTCATGTCTTCCAACATTTTATTATGAATGTTTTCAAACACACAGAAAAGTTGAAAGAATTATACAGTGACCACTCATATACACAACCTAGATTCTACAATTATCATTCTACTAAATTTGCCCTGTCATCTTATAGAGCTGTTTCAAAGTAAGTTACATCTTTTCTTTTTATATTTTATTTTCTTCTACCCCCTCCCCTTCAAACCCCAGCCCCCTACCCTTTACCACCCTTGCTCTGCCCTTGGCCTTGCCCTTGGTTTCTCCTCTGGCATGCCACCTGTATACACAGTCTTCCAGCTTCTCTGTCTTCAGCCATTACTTATCTCTCCAGCTGTAATGCCATAAGCATTACATTACTTGTTTATGTAAGATTGAATTCAGCATTTTCTCCTTGACTCCAAACCAGATTCCTCTAGTGACTTACTCATGTTTAATTAATGACACTGCTGCTGTTTCATTAATCTGCAGTCTTTTGTTTATCTCACACTTTGGACTCCATGTCAGCTTAGTCTTCAAGACTGAAGATTCTACCATGAAATCTTTTGATGGAATTTACCCAACCTCTTACATTCCTCTTGTACCTTTCTAAGTTCTGGCCTTCATGTGCCCAGATGATTCTGAAAGCCCCTTCCTTGTTTCCAGTTTCATTCTCTCAAACCCTTCTGCATGGTACTGCTGGATTAATCTTTCTAAAGGATAGATGTTGCCCTTCTCAAAGGCATCAGTGATCCCATTCCATTATTGAATTGTGTATATCTATATATATCTATATCTATCTATATATGTATATTAATGCAATATATATATATATATATATATATATATATATATATATTAATTGATGGATGACATTTTTAAGGATGGAAAGTGAGCCTGGCACAAACCTCATTAGAGTAGGGCTCCAATATGCCAATGCACTGTTAGATAGAGGCTTGCTAAATACTGAGAGTTTATACAAGTGTCCTGGAAATCACACTTTCACAGTTTCTGGCTGAGACTTGGATTGAGTACTGGAATAGGACCTCCCTAACAAAAGCAGTGATGCTCAGGATGCGGGCCTTATATCAGCAGCCTTTACAACCACCCCTGCCTCAGACCCACCTCTGCAGCCCCTGCACAGTGCGCTATCTTAGGAGTCTATGTTCCCCATGCAAAATCTCACCTTCCTTTTGTTACCTGTCAGACACTAACTATGTCAGAAAGTGGAGCTGTCTGCTGTATTCTTCCAGGACTGTTATTAGTGTTTTGTTTGTTTTTTTGGCAAGTTTATGAATGTATACCATGTTTGTAAATGTCTCACAATTTGTTGTTCGTGCAGCCTGGAAACTCCAAGTGCAGCAGTGTGTACGAGAACTGTTTAGAACAAAGCAGGGCAATAGGTAGGTACAATTGTCCTTCCCCATCTGCCACTCTTGTTGTTCCTTGTAAGTCATATGGTTGTGTGTGGCCTTCGCTCTGAAATACTTCATGGGAAAGTCAGGTGTATAATGCTTCAGCTGCATCCCACGTTCTGAGAGGCCCAGAATGCCGCATGTGTGTCACTTGGGAGACTCATGGTTTCCCCTCACTCTTGTGTGCTTGAACACACTGTCATTCTACCTCTTGAGGTCTTTGATTGCTTTAACATCATTAAAAGTCTCGCTGAAAAGGTGTTTTCTCTGCTTAAAACTCAAGACAGCTCCACTTCAAAGAAGATCAGACATTAAGCTAATGTGAAAATTGATGCTTGTCAAGTCCATTAGGATTAAGGTAAAACCTTTTTTGTCTGCTTGGCATCGAAAACAAAAAGAAATCTGAAAGGTGAGAGTCCCAGTTAGGGGCCAACTACCCCACGTTTCCCAGGGCATTCAGTGTCTTATTACTGGATGCGATAATTGATGTGGGGCACAACTTTTCCACAATGCAAATGTAGAACATCAACTCTCAGACTGGAAGTATGTTTTCATAAAATTTTGCTGCTAGTTAGTCATTTAATACTTATAAATTGCTGAAAGTACTTATTTCTTTGGGAACAAAGTTTTGCAGCATTAGAGGAGTGGATAACTGGATGATATAAATAATACTGTGGGGATAAAGTTGGATAACCACACTTAGGGACTCAAATTAGCAGGAACTTGCCACCTACAAGGTAGTCACCTCCAAGGATACTTGCATACTTCTTATGGAATTATGCCAATGTAATCTATTCATTTTATTATTTCTTATACACAGGGGATACATGAGGATTTATTGTTTTAGGTACAGCTGTGATTAGGTACTACCTTCCTCTACCATGCAAAAATAGTAGGAGTAGTGAACTAAGACAGTATTGTTAATTATTTAAAAAATATGGTTCCTTTTAAAAAAATTTTTTTTAATATATGAAATTTATTGTTAAATTGGTTTCCATACAACACCCAGTGCTCATCCCAAAAGATGCCCTCTTCAATGCCCATCACCTACCCTTCCCTCCCTCCCACCTCCCCCCATCAACCCTCAGTTTGTTCTCAGTTTTTAACAGTCTCTTATGCTTTGGCTCTCTCCCACTCTAACCTCATTTTTTTTCCTTCGCCTCCCCCATGGGTTTCTGTTAAGTTTCTCAGGATCCACATAAGAGTGAAAACATATGGTTATCTGTCTTTCTCTGTATGGCTTATTTCACTTGGCATCACACTCTCCAGTTCCATCCACGTTGCTACAAAGGGCCATATTTCATTCTTTCTCATTGCCACGTAGTAGTCCATTGTGTAAAAAATATGGTTCTTTTTGATAGACATTAAAATTCCTTGCCATTCTTTAAAGTTACTTAGAATTTTAACCTAACTTTTAGTAATGTGACTACAACAAATTAATGGTAAGTAAAAATGTGTTTTTACAACTGTGCTCCCTAAGATCTGTATTCCTCCCACCTTCCCTCCTTTTCCGTATTTGGAAATCCCTAACCTACGGGTTTAAAAGTCAGGAACCTACCACATGTGCCCTGTAATATTATAATCATTTTGTACCTGTGCTGAGGCTCACTTGGAAATATCTCCACATGCTCTTTGATCTCATTCTATATTCTTCATTTATTCAACACATCACTCTGTGACTACAAGGACCTCTTTAGAGTCTGGCGCTGTGCTAGGTGGCAGGGATGGAATCACAACTGGTACTCATATCATCTGTAGTTTAACAAGGAAGACACACCTAAATCAAATGCTTACAAATGGATGGATGTTCCAAAGCCCAAGATGTTATGGGAACAAATACCAGGGAAACCTAACTTAATCTGAGGGGCCCTATGGGTGTCTAGGTTGCACAGTAGGTTAAGCATCTGACTTGCAGCTCAGGTCATGATCTTGCGGTTTGTGGGTTCGAGCCATGTGTTGGGCTCTGTGATGACAGCTCAGACCCTGGAGCCTGCTTTGGATTCTATGTCTCCCTCTCTCTCTGCACCTCCCCTCCTCACCCTCTGTCTCTCTCTCCCAAGAATAAACGTAATTTTTTTTTTAATCTGAGGGGCTCTAGGGCGTCTCCCTAAACTTACCTCTACAACAAAACAACCAAACCAGGACCTGAGAGATGAATGGGAATTATCCAGGCACAGAGAAGGAAATGGGAAAGGAGGGGAGAGAGAGGGAGAGAGAGAAAAAACAGTATGAGTGGGAACCAGCATTCCTGGTTTTTCTGGAATGTGCCAGGACCACTTCCCAGATCATTGCACAGAGAGAGTACGGGGGCGAGATAGATGAGTCTTGGACATAGGATAGAATCCTGAGGAACATTTATAAAGGAATTAATAGATATAGAGGTATTGTTTCAATCTTATTTAAGACATTTCTTTTTGTAAGTGTAACCTTGTCATAGAATCCAGTTTATTGTTTCTGTTTACCTTGGTTTTATTTCTCCTTTAAACCAACAAACGATGTAACCCCTTATTCTTTCATGGTTTCTATATGCCCTAAGCCAATATAAGCAAATCCAAACTTATGAACAGACTTTTTTCATAAACCTTTATTTGGAGTCTGGAATATATTTTTCTAGAATTAATTCCAGAATTAATTTTAGCCATGATGGCTATCTCCTAGATAAGTACACCACGTTCTACTGTTCTGGTTTGTCTGTGCTGAAGCTTAAATGTATATTTTGTGATGACAAACACACCAATAGAAAATTCTATAGCAAGTGCCTGTTCTTCAGTTGCACTCTGACTGTGGGATAGCCTGGAACCAGTACAGAGCTGCCTTCCTTGTGGTGGCCCTAAGGTAACAGCTCATAGCTGGGAACCTTTAAAGATCTTGGGCTGGTGAGAGATGGTGTTTGTGGTTTCGAAAAAGTCCTCCAACTGCATACTTTCTTCCCCTGAAAATCATGGAGCTATAACCTTATTTCCTTAGGAAAGCAGGTTCCAGGGCGCTTGGGAGACTCAGTTGGTTAAGTGGCTGACTTTGGCTCAGGTCACGATCTCGCAATTTGTGAGTTTGAGCCCAGCGTCAGGCTCTGTGCTGACAGCTCAGACCCTGGAGCCTGCTTCGGATTCTGTGTCTCCCTCTCTCTTGGCCCCTCCCCTGCTCACACGCTATGTCTCTCTCTCTCTCTCTCTCTCTCAAAAACAAACAAGCATTAAAAACTTAAACAAACAAAAAAAAGGAAAGCAGGTTCTAAGTTCCATCAGGGACCCAGAATGCTAGGAAGGATTGAAGGACTTGACCCTTGCTCCACAGGCCACAACAATTAAGGCTCCTCCTATTGTGGTAGGAAGGACTTTAGTACTACACTGTCCGTTCATCCACAGATACCCAGAAATCAGATGTTCCTATCTTGAGGCCTGCCTGTGACTACTTGGGCATATGTTGAAAAACTGATCTGAGGGACGCCTGGGTGGCTCAGTAAGTTGAGCATCTGACCCTCGACTTCAGCTAAGGTCATAATCCCAGGGTCAAGGAATTGAGCCCTGTGTCGGGTTCTGTGCTGAGTGTGGAGCCTGCTTGGGGATTCCCCCCCCCCTCGCCCCCCCACCCCTCTCCCCTGATCACACTCTCTCTCTAAAAATAATAAAAATAAAAACTGATCTGAAATTCTTGACCAGTGAGCAATTTAATAGCAGTTGCCAGAATAGCAAATGCATAATTTTTATGGCTTTTCCTAGAGTTTTAGACATAATCATTTGAGAAACACCTATGCAAATATTTTCAGTAAGGTTTGGCTTTTTCCTCCCAGGACATTTATTTGTTCAAATACTGATTTAAAACTTGAATTCCAGTATATTATAAATACTGCAATAGGCTTCTGGTTGTTCAAGGAGTTAATTATATTTATCACCAGACTTATAAAAGATACCATTCCTTAATATTAAATTCCTTATGGAGAAAATTAATTAGTAAAACAGAATAATGTTTCCCAGACCTCCAAGTTCAAATGGAAATATTGATATTTTTAATCAAAAAGACATTAAATTACCACAAACCCTAAGGGCCTGTACTTAAAAAACTTTGGTACTTACAGTGTATACCCTGTGTATAGTATGTATTTATTTTTTGCCACAAATCTTCTCTTAGGCAGCTTGGATAGGTTCTCAGAGTAATACTTGGCAAAAAGAAAGTTTGGAATGCATAATGGTTGTCATGTGTGGTTAAGCTCTCATCAACCACACACTTTAGCCAAGAAAGATTTTAAACTTGGGTATAGACTGAAATATAATATAATATAATATAATATAATATAATATAATATAATATATATATAATTTCTTTTAATTTAAGGCAACATTGCTGAGTTAAATGAAATAGTGCATTTGAAAAAAAAAAGAGGAATGGTTGTTTTCAAGAGAGACTGGATTTAGACATTGATGCTTTTGTGTAATCCTATGGGATGGTAAACCTGATGTGGTCGGCTCATGCCATACTCTTTGAGGGGCAGACGAGTCAGTGCCTTGTGCTAAAGGTTGACTCAGAATGTGGGTCAAATATGCTGAGAAAGGAAGACCAAGTGGACATTCATTATCTGTTTGTTCAGCTGACAAACATGAGCACCTACTTCATACCAGTCGTTGAAGATGCAGAGGATACAACAGATAAATGGGTTCTAGTCCCTCCTTAAGCACTCAAGGAATTTGAAGTTTCAAGGGGAAGACAGACAGACAAGTAAACAGACACCTATAGTATGGAGTGGCACTTGACCTGGCCTGGGGGAGGGAAGGTCTAAGGGGGAGGCTTCTTCTTCTTTTTCTTTTTTTAAAATTTTCTTAATGTTTATATAGTTTTGAGAGAGAGACAGGCAGAGAGGGAGAGAGAGACAGAGTGTGAGTGGGAGAGGGGCAGCAAGAGAGGGAGACACAGAATCTGAAGCAGGCTCCAGGCTCTGAGCTGTCAGCACAGAACCCGATGTGGGGCTTGAACCCATGAATCGTGAGATCGTGACCTGAGCCAAAGTCTGATTCTTAACTGACTGAGCCACCCAGGTGCCCCTACTTTTGTTTTTAATGTTTTTGTTTATTTATTTTTGAGAGGGAGAGAGAGAGAGAGCCTGTGCACATGAGCACAGGGGGTGAGCAGAGAGAGAGGAAGAGAGAGAATCTCAGCAGGCTCTGCACTGTCAGCGCAGAGCCTGACACAGGACTCAAACTCACAAACCACGAGATCATGAACTGAGCCAAAAACAAGAGTCAGATGCTTAACCAACTGAGCCACCTATGTGCCTCTAAGGTGGAGGCTTCTTGAAAGAGATGGAATCTTAAAGGACAAATAGGAGTTAGGTACAGAAAGGGGAGGGAGGATATTGCAGCAGGAGAGAAGTACCATGTGCAGAGCCCCAGCATCAATGAACACATGTAACTGAGCAGATATTAACTATTTATTGAATCCCTACTACATCCCTATGAGGCAGGCACCATTCTCAGTAAGTGTCTCACCCACATTCTTTCATTTAGTCCTCACAACCGTGTTTTAAGCTAGGCATCCCCATATTACAGATACGAAAACTGACGCTTAGGGAAGGTAAATAACTTACCCCAAACCATACAAACAGTAAGAAGTATCACAAGTATTTGAACTCAGGTCCATGTTGATTTTGAAGCAGACCTCTTACCACAGTTTTTCTTTAATGTTTATTTATTTTTTAGAGAGAGGGAGAGAGAGAGAATGAGTGGGGGAAAGGCAGACAGAGCTCCTGCTCACACAGACTCTGAAGCAGGCTCCAGGCTCTGAGCTGTCAGTACAGAGCCTGACACAGGGCTCGAACTCACGGACTGTGAGATCATGACCTGAACCAAGATTGGTTGCTTAACCAAATGAGCCACCCAGGTGCCCCACAACACTTTGATCATAGTCTGCTTTCAGTACATTTTTATAAGCAGGCACTCCTAAATAAATGATAAACCAATCATGTATAAGTTATATACACATATGCTAATATGTTATGCATGTATAATAAAACATACACAAGGGGTGCCTGAGTGGCTCAGTCAGTTCAGCATCTGATTCTTGACTTTGGCTCAGTTGATGATCTTAAAGTTCATGAGTTTGAGCCCTGCACTAGGCTCTGCACTGATAGCATAGAGCCTGGTTGAATTTCTGTCTCCCTCTCTCTCTGCCCCTCCCCTGCTTGCTCTCCCTCCGTCAAAAAATAAATAAAAATTTAAAAAAATTTAACACACACATGAAAATAGAAAATTTCAAAGTTAGAGTTAATGACAATAAACATTTTTTAAATGCCTTGATAATTACAGTGGCTGAATACTATCATTAGATAATATCTCAGGGTCCAATATACATTTAGCACATTTACTGATAAAGAAAATAGACGTATGTCCACATTTCAAATCCTGATAATTTTAACTTTTGGGAGGCCAAGTTCCTATCTAATTAGATCATTCTTGTTTATAAGCTCATAATACAGCCAAGAAGGAGTTTGTAATAAGAGTAAAAGAATGACCTTCAATATTTGATATTTGTGGTGATCTTTTAGCCACTTGTCCATTTATGGACGTAAGTTTAAACTAGATAACATAATTCATAAATCCACTTAACCAAGCAAATGGACACTGCCATATGTTGCACAATGCAACAAAGAAACGAGGTGCCCTGACCACCCCTCCTTCTTTAGAAATCTCACTCTTCCCTCAGGGGTATGACAGGGGACACGGTGATGTGTAACAGCTGGCAGACAGGCCAGGAGGAAAGGAGGAGTAGGTAGTAAGCCTGTAGCCCTCTGACTGGGCTTCCCCTGTTTGGTGTGCCCTTGGGTTTCCATATTTTATGTTATAAAAATTATAGCACTGCTCATCATGATGTGAAATCCAGTATAAAGTTGGTCCTTTCTGAACCACATCCAGGAGTTTAACGACTGAAACAATAGAAAAACTGATGTTTTATGGTAAGACAATGGAATGTCAGTGTCACCACTTCAGATCAGCCTGGTGGTGATCATGTAGCACATTTGGCCAAAAATATAAATGTACCTGTTTAAATGGAAAAACAAAAATATTCTATCCTGGCTTTCTGAAGACAGAACCATCTGGATGGTACAAAATACTTCATGCACCAGGTACTGAAATATGGTGCTAATATCCATCCATTCAGTAACTATTTTTTGTCATATGTGGCAAGCATGTGTTAGGAGGTAGGATCTCTGTCTTCATGGAACATGCAGTCTAGATGTAGTACAGGTATTAAACAAAATGACATAATAGAATTATTTGCTCTTGTGGTATGGCCTTCAAAGGTGAAGAACAAACTTCTAGGAAAGCAGAGAGACTTAATCTAGTCTGAGAAGGTCAGAGAAAGCTCTGTTGAGAAAGAGATGTTTAAACTGGTACCTGAAGGGTGAGGGTGATGGAGAATGGTGAGGGAAAAGCATGTCAATCAAAGAAGATGGCCTTAAGGTGGAGATTAGCCTCCAGGATGGTCAGTGTGACTGAGGAGCACGGGGGTGCACGGGAAGCTGGGTAGCCAGGACCAGGGCTTGGGGCTTGTTGGAGAGTTTGATCTGTATCCAAAGAGCAATGGGAAGCAGGTAAGGGGTTTTTAAACCACTGAAAAATATTATCAGGTTTTCAGTTGTAAAAAGATCATTTTGGCCACAGTATATGGAATAGAATGGAAGAGGAGGGGACAGAGTAAGAGGGAAAAAGGAGATATCCTGAGGGGGGAGTTCTTCTTTCCATTAAGTGCCAGAATAAATGTCAACAGTTGGTTCAAGGCTGAGCTTGGCAAAACAAAACTTTGGGCATAGGGAGAGACAGACTTTCCATTCTTACTAATTATGTGATGAGTTTTTTGAAAAGCAGTTTATTTACTTATTTATTTTTTATTTTTTAAATTTTATGTAAATCCAAGCTAGTTAACATATAGTGTAATAATGATTTCAGGAGTAGAACCAGTGATTCTTCACTTACATACAACACCCGGTGCTCATCCCAACAAGTGCCCTTCTCAATGCCCAGCCCCCATTTAGCCCCTCCCCACACCCACCTCTCCTCCAGCAACACTTAGTTTCTTCTCTGTATTTAAGAGTGTTTTGTGGTTTGCCTCCCTCTCTCTTTTTATCTTATTTTGAAAAGCAGTTTAAATAATAGATATTCAAGTTCTGTATGGCACGTGTGTTTTCTTGGTTCCTGGACTGCGGCCTTGAGCAGTGTTGTGTGCGGTTTGTGCTGTTTGCTAGACAGCTGGCTCCCTTTTTTCTCTGGCTGTTCCTCTCCTGGGTCTTCCTGATTTGTTTCCTGTCTGGTGTTGAAGCAGTGGGTCAGCAGAGGGATGGGGAGGGAAGGCCTGGGAGGCCAAAGAGATGGTGCTTTCCTTCAAAGCCTGGTGCTTATCTTGTTTTTACAGGTCAAATCTAGAGGTCAGTATTCAAATCTGTATAGGACGAGGGTGGCTTTTCCCTTCCTATCAATTCTAGACTCAAACACAATTTTACGTGTTGTTTACAAAGTAAAAACGTGATCCATTGATCATTAACTAATCACTACAGGTAACGCACAGGAGAGAGGAGGGCAGTGCCAACGAGATGCCTCATTGATGAAGCACACGTGTCGAGTGGATATCCTCAATGACCCCTGCTACATAAATACACAGGGTCTTCAAAGTACACTTGGCTCTTCCCCAAATCAAAGCTCAGCTCACTCCCTGGGGAGCCCGTGGCACCGTCAGAGTAAGTAGCTGTTCACCATCTGTGTTAGTTTCCTGTGGCTGCTGTAACAAATCACCACAAACTGAGTGTCTTAA
Source organism: Panthera onca (assembly GCF_046562875.1). Lineage (NCBI taxonomy): Eukaryota > Metazoa > Chordata > Mammalia > Carnivora > Felidae > Panthera > Panthera onca. The sequence goes on from NC_138344.1 coordinate 54,828,114, forward strand.
AGCAGTGAAAATTTATTCTCTCACAGTTCTGGAGGCCAGAGGTCCTCAATAAGACGTCAGCTGGGGTGGTTCCTTCTGGAGGCTCTGGAGGAGGATCCACTCCATGCCTCTCTTCCTAGCTTCTGCTGATGGCTGGCAATTCTTGGTGTTCCTTGGCTTGTGGACACATCAGTTCTCTGCCTCAGTCTTCACATGGCCTTCACCTCCATTCTCAAATCTCTCTCTCCTGTCTCTTCTAGGACAATCCCTTTCTCTTCTAGGTGAGCCCTAAAGCCAGGAAGATCTCATCTCGCAATCCTTAACTTAATTACATCTGCAAAAACCCTTTCCCCAAATTAGGCCACATTCACAGGGACTGGGGATCAGGATCTGAATGTATCATTTTGGGGGGGGCCACTATTCATCTCACTATACTGGCTCTCATTTTCAGGAAGACTATTTCCTTGGTCTCATTTTCAGGGAGCAAAAAGGATTCTTTCTTACCTCAATCTTGTACCACAGTTAATTTGGGAGATATTATGGATTTCAAGGTTTGGGCCCTTTGATGTTGAATAATCTTTTCAAATACTTTAAACTGGGTCCCAACTTTTGGTTTTGGCTGTGTGCTCTTGCTGAAGGAAGGATGGTCAAAGCCAGGAGATAATTTTGAATTTGTGGGCTTGTGTGAGGAACAGTGACCATTATTTGGGTCTGTTGAGTGATGGTTTTAATTTTATTCATTTCAAAACTCCTTGGTAAGTCATCTATGGAACACTAAAATAAGATGGCTTCTTTCTTCAGCCATATACTGTGAGTTAAATGCAATAAGACAGATATCATTTTCCTGCTAAATTGCTTCCAGGGGTAAATGCGTACACAGTAACATAAATAAATAAAAGCAAAACAAACCAAAAGCCTACGATCAACTAAAAAATAAATAAATAAATAATGCTTTTTATAAAATATTAAAGTGTGTTGGGTTCAAATTTGGGTGAACCACATTTGGTTCACTCCAAAGATGGAGAACCAGTCCTTTGGAAAGTCCTTTTGCTAGCCCAGGAAGTCTGTCCAAAAGGCCAAAGCCAACTTTCCAGCTAGCGTGAGCAATAACAAGATGAAGTTTAGAAGGAGATTTTGCTGAGCCGGGACTTCACCAGGCCACCTTAACTCCTAGACTAAGAAACAGACGTCCTCATTACCAGCCAGGTGACAAGTGAGCCATCTTCTTGCAAGCTCTCTGTGATCAGTCTTGGCACCTAAACAACTTGGTTGGGTTCTCTGGAAGCAAACACTGAGATGGAGCTTTGGCATGCAGGGTACTTGTTGGGATCACTATCGGGAAGGGAGGGGGAAGAAACAGGCTTGGGCAGATGGAGAAGCAGAGTCACTGTGTAGCCCTGATGGAGCCTCAGCCAACCCTACAGGGAGAAAAGGGGACGCGTCACGGCTGTGCCACATTGCACCAAAGGGCTGGGCCTTTTATCCCATTTATTTCAATCTGTGGGTGTAGCCACACGAGGGAGGGCAAGCCTTTGGGCAAAAGGCAGCTCCCTGAAGGTGAGGCAGACCCTCAAGGGGCGGTCAGCTGGAGGCTGGCTGATGACACCTGGGGCACCTGTCTTTCATTGAAGAGCCATCTGGGTGATACATTTTGTGTGATGGATGATGGAATATGCAATCAGTTCAGATTTCTGCAGTGGATTTAACAGTCCATTGTACAGTGACTGGTATGGATAAAGTAATATTTGTTAGGGGAGGTAGTTTTTTGAAAAAAGTATTAAAACTAACTTGGACCTCAGGTATTAAAACTCAGGTATTAAAACTAACTTGATAAGAGTATATGCTTGATGGCTTCCATTTCATGGACTTTTCAAAGCAACAGTGTATTATTAGGAAACTCATTTAGGGGCACCTGGGTGGCTCAGTCAGTTAAGCATCCGACTTCGGCTCAAGTCATGATCTCACATTTCGTGAGTTCGAGCCCCCCATCAGGCTTTGCGCTGACAGCATGGAGCCTGCTTGGGATTCTCTCTATCTCCCTCTCTCTCTCTGCCCCTCTCTGACTCATGCTCTCTGTCTCTCTCTCTCTCTTTTTTTAAATATGAAATTTATTGTCAAATTGGTTTCCATAGAACACCCAGTGTTCATCCCAACAGGTGCCCTCCTCAATACCCATCACCTACCCTCCCCACCCTCCCACCCATCATCAACCCTCAGTTTGTTCTCAGTTTTTAAAAGTCTCTTATGTTTTCGCCCCCTCTCTCTAACCTTTTTTTTTTCTTTTTTTGCCTTCCCCTCCCCCATGGTCTCCTGTTAAATTTCTCAGGATCCACATAAGAGTGAAAATATATGGTGTCTGTCTTTCTCTGTTTGACTTATTTCACTTAGCATAACACTCTCCAGTTCCATCCACGTTGCTACAAAGGGCCATATTTCATTCTTTCTCATTGCCACATAGTATTCCATTGTGTATATAAACCACAATTTCTTTATCCATTCATTAGTTGATGGACATTTAGGCTATCTCCATAATTTGGCTATTGTTGAGAGTGCTGCTATAAACATTGGGGTACAAGTGCACCCATGCATCAGCACTCCTGTATCCCTTGGGTAAATTCCTAGCAGTGCTATTGCTGGGTCATAGGGTAGATCTATTTTTAATTTTTTGAGGCTCAAAATAAAGAAACTTAAAAAAAAAAAAAAGAAAACTCACTTAGTGGGTGGCCTGAGTTAGGGGATCTGGGATATTCATTGATTCATAACTGCAGTTCCCTTATAAGCAAATCTTTAATGTTAAAAATCTTTATAACTCAGTCAAGATATGGAAGCAACTTAGTGTCCTTCAATAAAGGAATGGATAAAGAGGTGTGTGTGTGTGTGTGTGTGTGTGTGTGTGTGGTGTAATGGAATGTTTTTCAGCCATAAAAAAGGATGAGATCATGCCATTTGCAACAGCATGGACAGACCTAGAGGGTATTATGCTAACTCAGAAATAAGTCAGACTGAAAAAGACAAGCACTATATGATTTCACTCATATGTGGGCTCTATAAGGAAAGGAAATGAATAAAGAAACAAAAAGCAGAATCAGACCTATAAATACAGAGAGCAAACTGATGGTTGCCAGAGGGGATGTGAGAAGAGAGTTGGGCAAAATGGGTGAAAGGGAGTGGGAGAAACAGGCTTCCAGTTATGGAATGAATACATCATGGGAATAAAAGGCACAGCATAGCAGGAAAAAATCTTTATAATGTAAACAAAGAACCTTTGTCTTTTGTCATGGACAACTCAATACTATGAAAAAGTAAAATCAATGTATGTTAACATTCCTGTCATTAGTTGAAAGTAAATAAGGCCAGCTTTGTACAAAATTTTAATGTCAAAATGCATTTTTACTGATTTCAGCCTTTTTGTCATCCTTTTGCCTCTCCCGGACTTGGAGGGAACATGTTTAAATAAAGACTTCAGGTATTTCTTCAGTCTTTATTTCCTATTAGGATATAGTGTACCATAGCCCTCCTGCCCCCCTGATGCAATTGTTCTCTCCAAAAAAATTAATTCCAACTCTAAAAGTATAAATAATGTTGATTTAATAAAATTAAATAAGATAGAGTAGGGATAACCTTATACATAAATTTCTGCAAAATGTCTGAAATATACTTTTTAACCTTTCCTCCTTAATGTTTCCTGATATTTCTTTCCTTACTTAGGCATACTTAGCTTCCCTTTTCCAGTCAAAAGCTTACTGATTAGTTCAGTAAAACAAAATAAAACAAACAAAAACAAATCTTGAGGTATGAGTGTAGTATCTCCCAAGTATGCCTTCTGGGCTCCCCAATTAATCCTATCACACTGTGTAGGAAAAGCTCAACACAATCTTTATTTTTATCAAACTTGGCAGAAGGGAATTACTAGTATTGATACTATCTAATTTTTTTTAAGTTTATTTTGAGAGAGAGTATGTGAAAGTAAGGGATGGGCAGAGAGAGAGAGGAAGAGAGAGAGAATCCTGAGCAGGCTCCACACTGTCAGTGCGGAGTCCAACTCGGGGCTCAAACTCACGAACTGTGAGATCATGACCTGGGCTGAAATCAAGAATCAGACACTTAACCAACTGGGTCACCCAGGCACCCCTTTAAGTTTATTTATTTTAAGAGAAAGAGAGAGAGAGCACATGTGCATGCACGCAAGTGGCAGGGGAGGGCAGAGAGAGAGAGGGAGAGAGAAGAAAGAGAGAATCCTAAGCAGGCTTCGCTTTGTCTGCACAGAGCCAGACTTGGGGCTCAATCTCAGGAACCTGTGAGGTCATGACCTGAGCCCAAATCAAGAATTCTGTGCTTAATTGACTGAGCACCCAGGTACCCCTGTTTTCTTAATGGAGGTATTGATTGCTATGAACTTCCCTCTTAAAACTGCCTCTGCTAGGATCTCATAGGTTTTTTTCATTTTCATTTGTCTCAGGATATTTTATGATTTACTTTTTTATTTATTCTTTGACCCGTTTGTTGTTTAGTGACATGCTGTTTAATCTCCACATATTTGTGAATTACCTAGTTTTCTTGTAACTGATTTCTCATATCAGTGTGGTCAGAAAAGATACTTGATATGATTTCATTTTTAAAAAATGTATTATGACTTGTTTGTGGCCTAACATATGATCTATCCTGGAGAATGTCCCATGTCCACTGGAGAAGAATGTATATAGTCTATTGCTTTTGGGTGAAATGTTCTGTCACTGTCTGTTGAGTCAATCTGGTCTAATGTGTAGTTTGAGGTCGAAAGTTTCCTTACTGATTTTCGATCTGGATCATCTATCTATTGTTGAAAATGGGTATTGAAGTCCCCTACTACTACTGTATTGCTGTCTATTTCTCCCTTCAAGTCTGTTAATATTTGCTTTACATATTTATGTCCTCCTATGTTGGATGAACAAATCTTTGTTATTTTCAATTGTTTTATAGTATTATATGAGCATGTCATAGTTTATATAATCATCCCCTTATTGATGGACATCTATTTTTTCAGCCCTTTGTTAATGTAATAATCATTTCTACCCCGAAGTACCCAGTCACATGTGCTACTTAAAAATTGAATGCATCAGTATGCTGTCTTCACAGTTCACATTGGTTTCTTTAAATGTCTTATTCTTTATCACCGGGATTACGTGCGATTGTTTAATCTGATTTTGCTTGTCAGATATTTTTCTCTTCCTTAAGCCCTAGGCTCCCTGTCTGAGGTTTTGCCCATCAGATGCTTATGGGTGTGGATATTCATATCTGTCTTGGGCTTTCCCAAATTTCTGATTGTGAAAAATATGTTTTCGGCTGCTATGGGAACTGCAAGATGACATGATTGCTTTCTTCTATGATTCCTATGACTTTTTTCTTTTTAGGTCTCACTTAAATGTACAGTGGCTGTAATCATGTTGCATCCTTGATCTTCACTACTTCTGAGAAAATATGTTATTAATTATATCAAGTCAATAACTTACTAAATTTTCTATGGGAATTTTGTGTAAATAACTAGATTTAAATGATGATTATCTTTCTCAAAGTCAACATTATGTGAGAAAGGAGTTGCTAATAGGTAATGTGCCACAATGTTAAAGAGTAGTTGTATTTGGTGATGGGACCACAGGTGATTATTTTTCTTTGTTTCTCTGTGTTTCCCAGATTTTAAAAACAAGTAGCATGCACAACTTTTTAAAATTAAAACAAATTTTAAAAAAATCTTTCAGATATTCTAGTTTTAGGAAAAGTAGATTTTCAGCAAATTTTTAGATGATTGAAATGTCCCAGCACAGTGTGTGCTATTCTGTTGCTAATCTGGGAAACTGTGTTAGGAAAATATTGTCCATATCCTCAGGCTGGCTCATGATCTGTTGCCTGTTTTCAAGATGATATCATGTCTGTTTTTCTTTTGTTTTGTCCTTGTCCAAAAGCTCTCCACCCTTATCTCAGAATAAACTGAAAGCCATCATGCATTAAGATGTGTGCCCCCACACACGCATGCATGTATCTCTCTTCCACTCACACAAACATTTTCCCTCTCACATACACAAACACACATGCAACTACTTATCAGAGTTCTCTATTATGCCTCAAAGCAAGCAGCACTAAGGCCAACTTCATTTATTATTTATCAAATCTGGACATGTTTTTTCAGCCTTTTTCTGGCAACAATAGATGGACCTGATTGTGGAGGAGAATATTTTCAGCCATTAAATACAGACTCAAGATATTTTCAAAAAGACACATTTGTGAATGCTGCATCATAATCGTGCTATGCAGAGAGGATCCTGTTCTTAAGTAGCGACAAAACTATAACATATTAACAGGAGAATTGGGTTATGTCTGCAGGGACTGGTTGCCTGTATCAATGACTTCATGAGATTGTCATGTGTAAGTTGTAGAACTTAGAGTTAAGAGGATTTCTCATTTGCGAGACCCTTGCATAAGGACATGGAAACACACTTCTGCATTTATAAAGATGAAGGGTGGCTTCTATGCAAAAGATCCTTTGCATTTAAATAGACAAAGTCTGATTTCTGCAGTTATTTTCCTAGTAAATTTGCCATGTAAACCATACAACTTTTACCTGGATTCAGACCTAAAAATTTTTATTACTTCTGGAGATGCTGTATATCATCCTGATAGCCTTGGTATTTTTTTTAATGTTTATTTATTTTTGAGAGAGACAGAAAGACAGTGTGAGCAGGGGAAGGGCAGAGCAAGGAAGACACAGAATCTGAAGCAGGCTCCAGACTCTGAACTGTCAGCACAGAGTCCGATGGGGGGCTCAAACCCACAAACCATGAGATCATGACCTAAGCCGAAGTCGGACGCTTAACCGACTGAGCTGTCCAGGCACCCCAGGCTTGCTCTTTACTTGGGACCATTGTAGGTACTGCAGAAGTAGAGTTGGCTAGACCACTTTTGATAATGGAAAGATTTTCACTTTTAAGGCAAGGGTTTTAGACTGTGGTGATTAAGAACCTGGGCTTTGGAGTCAAATAGATGTCATTTCAAACCCCAGATTTACAACATATTAGCAATGTGACTTTGAGTAATTCATGTGGTCTTTTTAAAGATCCATTTCCTTGTCTGTCTAGTTTTGAGAACCGAACAAGATATGTGTAGAGCACTGAGCGCTGCCTATCATAGATGATAAATGAGAACTGCATAATAATTATTATTACCATGAGTATCAAAATACTATTACATGCCACCTGGATATACCTTTTCATCCCCTCTGCCCTCAACTCTAGAGAGTATTTGTTCTGCAGAACATTGGGGAACTGCATCAGACCATGGCCTCCTTGATGCTTTGCCTTATTTTACCTGATTAACTGTGCTTTATCCACGCAGGTGAGTGACACAAACACCAGAGTTGTCATTTAATAGGAATGCTGTGAGGTTCAGCATAGCTTTGAAGTTTTTGGTCAGAGGCATCTCTGAAGCACATTAGTAATTTGGTTTAAAAAATAAAAAGCTAAATACTAAAAAGTGGGCATAGTCCAAAGTTACCATAGGCATTTTCAAAGAGTTTGGGAATGTTTTCAAAGTATCTTTGATCCAGGTACTGCGTAAGCCTCTTTTTTCTTTAACATACAGCCCCTGGGACATAGAGTGCCTCTCTCCGCAGTTATGAAAGCAATTCTCGCAGGTCAGTCCCATTTCTCATCTGAAAGGAAAACTCCTGCACCTGGTCAAGTCTTTCCTGCCAACAGAAGCCAAAGGCAATGTTTGGTTCTACCATTAAATTAAAGCCTGTGGGAAGTTCTGGAAACAAAACTCCATTTGTTCTAGAAGCAGCATTATTTAAACAGTGCACGACACACAGTAGGGCCTCAGGTTATATTTGCTGAATGAATTAATGAATGAATGAATGAAGGAAGGAGGAGGTAGCTTGGTGATGCCTCTCTTTGTGTTTTGACTGTAGAAGCACCAGAAACTGTTCAGCCAGGTGCCACGGCCCAGCCTGCCAGCTCACATTCTTTGCCACACATTAAGCAGCAGCTGCGGAATGAAGACTGCTACCATGGCAAGCTGAGCAGGAAGGCAGCAGAGAGCCTCTTGGTAAAGGATGGGGACTTTTTGGTTCGAGAAAGTGCAACATCTCCTGGTCAGTATGTGCTAAGTGGACTTCAGGGAGGCCAGGCAAAGCATCTTCTCCTGGTGGATCCTGAAGGCAAGGTATCATTGACCTCTTATGTTTTCACAGGTTGTTGTAACTAAGGTTACTCTGAATGATCGATCCCAAACCTGATATTGAAGCATGATAAGGCTAAAGGTTTCCTTTTTCTTGAACCCTCCAGTTGGAGCAGGAAGTGTTAACTAGAGGCCAGTGGAGGGGTTTGAGAGGGAACCACCCTGGAGGTTCAGGTAGAGGACAGCTCTTTCCACTCTTCTCAGTTCAATCTAGTGAATTAAATGAATACCTACTACATGGGAGTACAAAGGTTCATAGTTGACTGTTGCTCAGTGTTACATACATTGTCCTTGCTCTCAGGGTGCTTATAATTTCATAAAACAGATACTTAAATAATTATAACACAAGTGTGAATGACATAAGAATGGTTCAACCAAAGTATTATGGTATTTCTCAGCATAGAGGAGTACTGTCTTTGAGGCAAACTGAAAAGGCTTCTTGTAGGGTCTGACATGTAAGGTGAACCTTGAAGGACAGAAAAAATTTTAAAGGGGTACATTTGGAGAATAGGAAAGGAAGCACAGGAACAGACAGAGCAGAAGAATGATATTAAGTCGATAAAAGATGTATGGCTGGGCAGAGGATGCCTGTAGACAGAAACAATCCTGGGCAAAAGACAGTTAACAAAATGGTAATAGTCCTTCCTTATTAATAATTAGTTTAAATGTAAATGGATTAAGCTCCCCAGTCAAAAAATATAGACTAGCTGAATGGATATAAAGCAAGATCCAACTCTATGCTGTCTAGAAGAGACTCACTTTATTTTATTTTTTGCGTTTTTAAAATGTGTATTCATTTTTGAGAGAGAGAGAGACAGAGAGAGAGAGAGTGGTGGAGGGGCAGAGGGAGAAGGAGACACAGAATTCAAAGCAGGCTCCAGGCTCTGAGCTGTCAGCACAGAGCCTGACGTGGGGCTCAAACTCACGAACCCCAAGATCATGACCTGAGCAGAGATCAATTCACCAGAAAGATATGACAATTATAAATGTATATGCACTCAACATCAGACTACCCAAATATATGATACAAACGTTGACAGAACTGAAGGGAGAAATAGTAATACAATAATAGTGGGAGATTTCAGTGCCCCACTTTTGACAATAGATAGAACCTCCAGTCAGAAGTACTTGAACAACACTATAGACCAAATGGACCTAACAGACATATGCAGAGCATTCCTCCCAACAGCAGCAGAATACACATTCTTTTCAAGCATACTCAGAACATTCACCTGTTAGATCACAAATACTAAGATGGATCACGTGTTAGGTCACAAAACAAGCATTAGGAAATTAAAGAAGAATGAATTATACCAAGTATCTTTTCTGATCACACTGGAATGAAACTAGAAGTTAATGGCAGAAAGAGAACTGGGAAATTCACAAATATGCAGAATTAATACACTATTGAACAGCCAGTGTCAAAGAAAAAATTAAAGGGAAATTAGAAAATATTTGAAAACAAATGGAAATGAAAAATACACTGGATCTACGAAACACAGTGAAAGCAATAGGAAGAAAGTTGATGGTGATAAATGCCTACACTGAAAAAAAAAAAAAGAAAGCTTTCTAATAAACAATCTAACACCTCAAGGAACTACAAAAAGAACAAACTAAACCCAAAAGTAGCAGAAGAAAGGAAATAATTCAGATTAGAGCAGAAATAAGTGAAAGAGAATAGAAAAATAATAGGAAAAATCCACAAAACTACAAGTTGGTGTTTTGAAAAGATGAACAAAACTGACAAACCTTTAGCTAGGTTGGCTAAGAAGAGAGAAGACGCAAATAAATAAAATCAGAAATGAAAGAGGAGACATTACAACTGATGCCATAGAGATTAAATGATTATAAGAGATTAAGAACAATTATATGCCAACAAATTGGATAACCCAGAAGAAAGGGATAAATTCCTAAAAAATATGCAACCTACCAAGATTTATTCATGAAGAAATAGAAAATCTGAACAGATGAATTACTAGTAAGGAGACTGAATCACTAATCAAAAACTGTTCATTAAAAAAAAAAAAAAAAAAAAAAAAAAAAAAAGACCAGGACCAGATGGTTTCACTGGTAAATTCTTTCAAACATTTAAAGAAGAATGAATGCCAATGCTTATTAAGCTTTCCCCACCCCCCAAAACTGAAGAGGACAAAATACTTACAAACTCATTTTATGAAGCCTACCTTACCCATATACCAAAACCAGAAAAAGATACTACAAGAAAAGAAAACAGGCCAATATGCCTAATGAACATATATATAAAAATCTTTAACTAAATGCTAGCAAACAAAGTTCAGTAGTTCACTAAAAGATCATACACCATGACCAAGTAAGATATATCCCTGGATTGCCAGGAAGGTTCAACAAAGGACATCAATCAATATGGCACACCACATTAATAAATGAAGAATAAAAATCATATGATCATCCCAATAGATGAACAAAAAGCATTTGATAAAATTCAACACCCTTTCATGATTAAAAAAACTCAAAACAACACTCAACAAACTAGGAGTAGAAAGAAATGACCTCAGCATAATAAAAGCCATATATGTAAAGCCTACAGCTAATATCATACCCCACATAAAAAACAGAAATCTTTTCCTCTCACCACTTTTAGTGGTGAAGTACTACAACCAACATAGTACTGGAAGTACTAGCCAGAGAAATTAGGGAAGAAAAAAGAAATAAAAGACATCCAAATTGGAAAGGAAGAAGTATATTGCTTCACAGGTGATAGAATCTTATATGTAGAAAATCCTAAATATTCCACGAAAATCCTGTTATGACTAATCAACAAGTGTGGCAACATTACAGAATAGAAAACGAACATACAAACATCAGTTGCATGTGTAAATAATAACACTCTGAAAAGGAAATTAAGAAAATAATCTCATTTACAATACCATCAAAAAGAGTAAAATACTTAAGAATAAACATAACCCAGGAGGCAAAAGACTTATGCACTGAAAACTTCAAAACATTGCTGAGAGAAATTAAAGAAGACACAAATGAAAAGACATCTCATGTTCATTGATAAGAAGATTTCATGTTGTTAAAATGTCATTACTACTCAAAGTAATCTACAGATTCAATGCAGTTTCCATCAAAATTCTAATAGCAGTTTTTACAGAAATAGGAGTACAATCTTAATATTCACTCAGAACCACAGAGAACCCGAAATAGCCAATCTTGACAAAGAAGAACAAAGATGGAGACATTACACTTATGATTTCAAAGCTAGAGTAATCAAACCAATATAGTACTGGAGTAAAGAGAGATACATAGATGGAACAGAATAGGGAACCCAGAGATAAACCTATTTATGTATGATCAAATGATCTTTGCAAAGGTTGCCAAGAATTCACAATGGGGAAAGAATACTCTTTCAGCAAATGGTTTTGGGAAAACAATATCCACCTGAAGAAGAATAAAATTGGACCTTTATCTTACACCACACAGAAAAATTAACTCAAAATAGATAAAAGACTTATATGTAATATCTGAAACTATAAAACCCCTAGGAGAAAACATAAGGAAAAACTTCATGATTTTGTTCTTGGCAATGATTTCTTGGATATAACACTGAAAAATACAAACAAATGCAAAAATAGACAAGTGAGACTACATACAACTAAAAAAATCCTGCATAGCAAAGGAAACAATCAACAGAGCGAAGAACAATCAGAATGGGAGAAAATATTTTCAAACCATATATCTGATAAGGGGTTAATTTTCAAAACATATGATGAAATTTTGAACTCAGTAGCAAAAAGACAAATAATCTGATTAAAAAATGGACAGGTGACTTGAATAGTCACGTTCCCAAAGAAGACATACAAATGGCCAGCAGGTATTTGAAAAGATGCTCAACAACAATAATCATCAGGGAAATGCAAATTCACAGTAAGATATCACCTCACACCTATCAGGATGGCCATAATAAATAACAAACAGGAGCACCTGGGTGGCTCAGTCAGTTATGAGTCCAACTCTTGATTTGGGCTCAGGTCAGGATCTCATGGTTCATGAGATGGAGCCCCACATCGGGCTCTATGTGGAGTCTGCTTGGAATTCTCTCTCTTCCTCTCTTTTTGCCCCTCCCCTACTCACACATGTGCATGCTCTTTCTCTCTCTCTAAATAAATAAATAAGTAAACGTTTAAAAAATAGAATAAATAAATAAATAAATATTAAAACAAAAAACCAAAAAGATAGCAGGTGTTGTTGAGGGTGTACAGAAATTGTAACCTCTGTGTCCTGTTGGTGGGAATGTAAAATGGGGTAGCTGTTGTAGAAAATGGTGCAGAGTTTCCTCAAAAAATTCAAAATGGAATTCGCATATGATCCATATTTATTGGATGGGTATTTATCCCAAAAGAATTGAAATCCAGATCTTAAGGAGACATTTGCACCATATATATATGGAATGCTATCCAGCCGTACAGAAGATGACAGAGTCTGTCACATACTACAAACACGAATGAACCTGGAGAACATCCTTCTGATTGAAATAAGCCAGTCACTGAGCAACAAATAATGCGTGATTCCACTTACATGAAATATCTAAGGTAGTGAAAACTCTTAGAAAGTAGAACACTAGTTGACAGGGCCTGGTGAGGCAGAGGCAATGGGTTGTTGTTGTTTACTGGGTGTAGGTTTCAGTCATGTAAGATGAAAAAGTTCTAGTGATCTGCTGTACAACACTGTGCTTAGAGTTTACTATATTGTACACTTAAAATTTTGTTTGTGAAGTTGGGGCCCCTGGGTGATTAAGTGTCCAACTTTGGCTCACATCATGATCTCATGGTTCATGAGCTCGAGCCCTGCGTCGGGCTCTGTGCTGACAGCTCAGAGCCTGGAGCCTGCTTTGGATTCCCTCTCTCTCTGCCCCTCCCCTGCTCATGCTGTGTCTCTCTCTCTCAAAAATAAATAAAACATTTTAAAAAATTAAAAAAATTTGTTCGTGGGGTAGATCTCATGTTATGGTTTTGTTCTCTCTCTGTCTCTCTCTCTCTCTCTCTCTACACACACACACACACACACACACACACACACACAGAAGTGTGATTGGGGTCACAGCAGCAAATGTTTGCAGGGCCTGGCCCGTATCATAAGTGCGTAAAGCTGGGCGAATGGTGGAATGAACATAGAGTGTGGTGGGCTGTGATGAACTAACTGGGAAGCACATGTCCTGTGTAAGGGGGACTGTCACACTCAGCCTCAGTCTGTTGCTGCCATTTGGAGGAAGGGCCCAGTGTAGCCAGATTTAATTTTCCCAAAGAAACCGCAAAACTAAATTTTTATAGGAAATCTCCCCATTTTTGATTCAAAATACTTAAAAACTCTTTATTGGGCACCTCTGCCTTACCCCCTGCCCCCCCCCCCCCCCCCCCCCGAGCTAACTAAAACAGCTCCTGGTATGTTTGGCTAGAGAGTGGATAGTTTATAATCCCTGCACTGGAAGTTGTTGTTTTTTTTTTAAGTTTATGTATTTTGAGAGAGCACACGTGGGAGGGGCAGAGAGAGGGAGAGAGAGAGGATCCTAAGTAGGCTCCACACTATCATTCGCAGAGCTCAATGTGGGGCTTGAACTTGTGAACCATGAGATCATGACCTGAGCCGAAACCAAGAGCCAGAGGCTTAACTGACCTAACCACGCAGGTGTCCCATCCCTGTAGTGGAAGATTAATTTGACATTTGTATACAGGATTGATTAGAGAAGAATGTAATTAGGGGATCTGAGGTAAAAACTAGTGAAAGTCTGAACCAGAATGGAGGTAGGAGAAACAAAGAGAGAGCAGAGTGAACTGGAATTAACAACACAGACTGGCAGATCTGATCAGCTCATGTGACGTGGGTTGGGGTTGAGATGAAGGAAATAAAAATGTTTCCAAGTCTTGGTTTGATAAGTAAATTGTAAACGTTGTGCCCTTTTTCTCCTAATCCTTGAGTGTGTATTCCCTATGAACAGGGATTTTCTCTTACATAGACAGTACAGTGATCAAAATCAAGAAATTTAAGCATTGATACATTACCAGTATCTAATTCATAATCATATTCAAATGAGGTCAATAATTCCAATAAGTGTGTATTTTTTTAATACACTGAAAATCAATATCTAAGCAGAAATAAAAAATCCCTTGTAGAGAGGTAGCAGAATCACGTAACAAGGTGTTCTCTGACCTCATGCCTTCCCACTCCCTGACAGTTCCCAGCCACCCTCCAAACAGAACTATATTATGGCCCATGGAGTCATGATGGAGAGTATTATCTTCTGCCCATGCACAGGGTGAGGATACAGTAATATTGGGGAGGAAAGTCCTCGGGAGAAGGCAGGCATTGGGAAACTGAGTTGCTTTGGCATGCAGACGAGAAGTTCCATGTAGCAAATATTTATGAATCAGCTACTGTGAAGAATGCAGGAAGGAGATAAGAATACCTATTGGGAAGGTCTGAGGAGGCTTCTTAAAGGAGACAGGATTTGTGTTCAGCCTCCACGGAGAGGCAGGACTTCTCCAGAAGGGCCTGCTTCCTACAGACACAAGATATTTTAGAAGCAGTCTGCTTGCTGGGTCAAAATTGTAATCCCAGGAGTCATGCTTGTGTATACAGTTAAATATTTATAGGAATGGTGACATGATAGAATATATCAAACAGTAACGTGGCAAACAGGTTGGTTGTAAATTTGAACTGTGTGACAAATGTTTACCATTTTTCTGACTGGGACAGAAAATTGCTTTAAAAAGGTAATGAGGAATGAGAAAATTGTTTACTAAGGGATACAGAGTTGAAAAGTACCTTTCCTTTTTTTCTTTTTTTCATTCAGCCCAAGTACCTCATTCAAGGATATGTCTGTTTTTCCTCCTGATTGTTTACATCTTTTAGGGGAGCTATTATCATTTAACCTAAGGACTTTGTGTTTCCTTTTGAAGGTAAGGACCAAGGATCATGTGTTTGATAATGTTGGCCACCTTATCAGATACCACATGGATAATAGTTTGCCAATCATCTCTTCTGGAAGTGAAGTAAGCCTTAAACAGCCAGTGAGAAAAGATAATAATCCAGGACTTCTGCATTCCAACAAATGACAATATGGAAGTACCATCACACTGATATTTCAAGAAAGTTCATTTTGTGTTAGGATACAAAGATAATCCAAACTTGGTTGATAGATAAAATAGAGCACAATCTGTGAACTACATTTTCCCAAGAGCATCATGGACTATGTCCTTTATATGATAAAGAACTAACACAGATCGATCTTCAGAAAGTGAAAATCAGAAAAGGGGAAGAGGATTGGTCCATCTGAGAAGAAATTATCATATGCACGGATGTCACTTTTTAAGGCCATATTGCATCGATAGCAAGCTAAAAGCACAATTAAAATTTCCCATGCTAGAGACTACCTGGATGAACTGCTGGGGCAGTGGTATGTGCCTTTCAACTTGATAATTTGGGGACATTTTCATATTGGGGAGATTAGTTCTAAGCGTCTTCATATTCTATAACTATAGAACTATTTGCCAAAAAAAAAGTTTTTCCTTGTTACAAAAATAAGACGCAATTTGCTTGATAGTTATTGACTTTATCAGATTTTCTGTTTAGTAGCACTTTCACTACAATGATCAAATAAATTTGACATTGAATTTGGATGGTGTCTATGCCAGTGGAATCAAAACAAAAGCCACTGAAAGCATTGGTCTGTTTCATTGGCCTGTCTCATTTACTAGCCAAGGGTTGGGGCCTAAATTCTTTGGCCTAGTATTTCTCAGTCTTTGCTATTTGGACACTTTGTATGCAGCACAGAGCAAGCTGAAGAACCCAAATCTATCAGTCATTTCTGATTCCATCGTGGTTCTCCCCCTTTCCTTCCCCTTACCCTCCCACAAAGGAAGCTCATGCGTGCATGGATTTAAAACACGGCAGACAAACCAGTGTTCTTCATATTCAATATCCAAATTGGTTTCATTCTTATTAAAGTATTGATTCTATTTGAAAGTATGGAGAAATATCCTCTTGATTGGCTATGACTGAATCTACATGTATCCTTAGCATCTTTTCTAGATATGGTCAGACAAAATGCAGAAGGGAGAAGACATATTGAATGAAGCAGTTGGAAGGGTTTGCCACATGTAAGTACACTGGTGATCTGAGGGTATAATTAAGTGTTGTGTAGAGAAAAGTGCTGGACAGTTTTCTCTATGTGACTGTGAGCGAGCTGCTAAACCTGTCTGGACGCCCATTTCCTTGTCTATGAAATAAGGGAATTGGGCTAGGTAAATTTAGAAGTCTATCTCAGCTGTAACATAAGTCTATAAGAAGCAAATTTTCCATTTATTAGGGGTCAGTGTTGATAATCAGTTTGTGTCATTAAGACGAAAACTTGAGGTTTTTCCTTTAGCCTGCATCTATACTCCCAGAACAAATGGCACAACTGAAATCAACATTTAGGTAGCGGAGACCCCAAGCCTTTAGTCAAAGACATTGAACCTTTGGAGTGCTATCAGGATGATGGTAGAAGTGGATTTGGTTGTTTGGAGTAGAAGACAACTGCTTCAGTCTTTTAGTCACCTTTGCATATAATGGTTTGGCCATGACTTTGGGGTGATTTTTTTAGTCCGAGTAATCTGGACAGTTGCCTTAACCCCACTTCATTTTGGCTCTGTAGATACAACTTAACCTTTGTAATTGCGATATATTTGCTAAGTTTTAAATAAAATACAAGAAAATTTTTTTGGGTAGAAATCATCAGAAACCAAGTGCACTGAACTCTAATATTTTTCTGTAAAGGTTTATGATTTTATTCTACTTCTACTGCCACTGATTGCATAGGTAGGTTTGTTTCCTTTTATACAACTAGAAAATAATGTCTCTTTCATCAGTTTTCCATATACCTTGGTTCTTGATTGTTCATCCTCACAAAGGGGGTTAGCATGAGTGTAGATCATAGAAATTTATGGGTGATCCAGTCACCTTTCAGAGACAGAGCAGGGTTGTGGTCTCAGTCTGTTTGAAAAGAGTGTTAACTGGGTCACAAGAAAAAGTTTCTGATACAAATAGATGCCAAGAGTATAAATGATGTGAGTAGTACATGGGCACTGGTACATGAGGCACCAGTACATGGAAAATCCGTGTTTGACTGTAATGTTATAGTAGTTAGATAAGCAAATAATGCACTTACCAAGTACCACAGACACAGTTAAACCAGAATGAAACAGCAGAAGAAATGTTTGATTGCATGCTATTTTAATGACACACATTTATCTTCATCTGTTTTAAAGTGGAAATCCATTTGCCTATAAATACCTGTAAACAACTTTTCAAAAAAAAATAAATGATTATTTCTTTGTGACAATTCACGGTATTTATGTCTGATGTTTGGGATGTGGAAAATTTATTTGCAGGATCCTGATCCTAACCGGAAACAGATGGCTCACTTAAATTGGGTAATTTGAGGAGAGTTTAATAAAGGGACTATTTACAAAGGTGTGGGCAGAGTATGGGGAAACCACCAGGGAGAATGAGGTGCCCTGGGGCCAGCGAATGGGTAAGTGGAGAGCACAGTAACAGAATCTGGAGAGAGAGAGCTGTGGAAAGACTGCCTTTTAGGAGGTGTGGCCTCCAGTGGAGGGACTCCCACAGCCCTGGTGACCCCATAGCAAGGAGGCTGGGGACATTATACTGAACGGAAGAAAGAGCCTTTTCAACAAATGGTATTGAAGTAATTGGACATCTGTAGGCAAGAGAACAAACCTCACACTTCGCATAAACATTAATTCAAATGGATTATGGATTTAAACATCAAATGTAAAACTATGAGACTTTTAGGAAAGAAAAGCACAGGAGAAAATCTTTAGGATATAGGGCCAGGCAAAGAGTTTTTAGACTTGATATGATCCATTAAAGGAAAAATTAGGACATTGTATTTTACCAAAATAATAAATTTTTATTCTGTGAAAGACTCTGTAAAGAAGATGAAGGGCACGCTGTAGACTGGGAAAAAATATTTGCAAACCACTTATCCGACAGAGGGCTAGTATCCCGAATGTATTAAAAAAAAAGCCCTCAAAACTCAACAGTAAAAACATCTCATTGGAAAGTGGACAAAAAACGCGAACAGACAATTCACTGAAGATACACAGATGGCAAGCAAGCACATGAAATGTGTTCAAAATCATTAGCCAGTCAGGTCAAAATCATTAGCTCACAGTTCGTGAGATCAAGTTCTGTGTCAGGCTCTGCACTGACAGCACAGAGGAGCTTGCTTGGGATTTTGTCTCCCTTTCTCTCTTCCCCTCGTGTGTACACACACACACACACTCTCTCTCTCTCTCTCAAATAGGTAAACTTTAAAAAAAATTGGGGCACCTGGGTGGCTCAGTTGGTTGAGCGTCCAACTTCAGCTTGGGTCATGATCTCATGGTTCATGAGTTTGAGCCCCACTTCGAGCTCTGTGCTGACAGCTGGGAGCCTGGAGCCTGCTTCAGATTCTGTGTCTCCCTCTCACTGCCCCTCCCCCATTCACGCTGTCTCTCTGTCTCTCAAGAATAAATAATAAAACATTAAAAAAAATCATTAGCCAGTAAGGAAATGCAAATTAAAATCACAATTAGATATTACTATACACATATCTGAATGGATAAGTGAAAAATGTTGACAATACCAAATGCTGGCTCAATGAGGAGGAAGTCAGTCACACATCCATTCCTGGTGAAAATGTAAAATAGTACAGCCACTCTGGAAAGCAGTTTGGTAGTTTATTTAAGAAACTAAACGTACAGCTAACATTCAACCCAGTAATTCTGCTGGGCTTAGATCACAGAGAAAAATGAAAACTTACATTTATACAAAAACTGGGACAGAAATTTTTAGAGTAACTTTGTTTGTAATGACCTAAAACTGGCAACATCCCAGATGTTCCTTCAATGGGTGAATGGATAAAGAAACTGTAGTACAGGCATACCATGAAACACTAGTCAGCAATGAAAAGGAATAACCTGCTGATGCATACAACTGGGCTGAATCTCCAGAGAATTATGCAGAGCAAAAAAAGCTAATCCCAAAAGGTTACATACTATAGTCCTTACTATAGGTAAGGACTGTATTTATGTAACCTTCTTGAAATGATAAAATTATGGAAATGAAGAATAGATTAGGTATTAAGGAGGGAGCAAGTGTGGGGAGGAAAGTGGGTACGGTTATAAAAGGGCAACATGAGGAATCCTTGTGTGATGTAATTGTTTTTTGATTTTTGACTGTATCAGTGTGGATATCGTGGTTGTGATAATGTATTATAGTTTTGAAAAAGATGTTATTATTGGTGCAAACTGGATAAAGCTTAAAGATGTCCCTGTATTGTTTCTCACAACTGCATGTGAATGTGCAATTTTTCCAAAATAAAAAGTTTAATTTAAAAAAGGTTTGGGGGTAAAACTACTTTCATGTTGGCACTTTCGCTGAATGTGGTCGTAGGATCATCTTGGTTATCCTAGGTCCTGTCATGTCAGGACTAGGAGGGGTCATCAGGATGAACTGCATGAAGCCACCTTCATGAAGGGCCTCAAACATGTTTGATATCGCCTCTGGAGATATGCTGACAAGATCAAAGGATGGCAAACACAGATGTCTTGCCAGCCATTGCCAGCTCTGCCCAGCCCCTCTCAGATTCCTGGAATCATTTCTGCATGCCCCACTGCCAGTCTCTGTGTGTTTTGCTCCTAACTGCCTGCAGAGTGATTGACTTTTGTTTCTGGGCACAGCCTCAGGTAAGGGGAGCTGCTTTGAGTCACCAGGAGCCAGAAGTGCCTGTGAGTTTCCTTCTCCTCTTCCTTGCCACCATCACTAGTGCAAGAGTGGGAAAGCCCACCTCTCTTGTCCCATTCTGATTAAACTCCAGAGTTCCCGGGGGGTCAGACTGGCCGGCACATCTCCTGAAAGCACGTGCCTGCTTGGCTTTTCCCTTTTCCTGTCCTGCTTCCTCATTCCCTAACAATTTTCTCTGGAAAGCTCTTCCTTAATAAATCCTATCTATGCACTCAAATTTCCATCCCAAGGTTCACTTTTGAGAACCTAACCCAAGGCAGAAGAACATCAAATAACTTTAACCATGTGTCCCATTACTGGACTAAGTGTTCAAATACATGAACATTTTAAAGAAATCCTGTAATTTTCAGGGTGCCTGAGGCTCAGTGGGTTAAGCGTCAGACTTTGGTTCAGGTCATGATCTCAGTTTGTGAGTTAGAGCCCTATGTCGGGCTCTGTGCTGACAGCTCAGAGCCTAGAGCCTGCTTCAGATTCTGTGTCTCCCTCTTTCTGTGTCCCACCCCCACTTGCTCTCTGTCTCTCTCTCTCTCATAAAGGAATACACATTAAAAAAATAAAAAATAAATCTTGTTATTTTCTTATGGTAGCATCACATCGTATCTCATTAATCTGCTTTGAACGTGTTATATAAGCATTTCAAATACACACCAATTTTATGATCTTGTTTTGGTACTTCTTTCTTTCCTTTTCAACCCACTGTTTCAAGTAACAGAAGCAATATGGCATCTGGGAGGGTCTGCATTTCACATTCAAATATAATTTTTGCAGCCTTGGATCTTTATCAAATGGTTGCCGTCACTTCTTCTGATAGGTTTTCTGATTCAAAACCTTGGTGTGAATCCTAAACATTAAGTTCAGGCAATTGGCTCTCACACTTTTGACCAAAGACCACGGAAGGGGCAAAAGACCTATTACCCCACATAACTTTCATCCCTCAACCCCCCTTTTTATTTGTTTGTTTAGGTAGTGGAAAAATAACTCAATGACAAGAAAGAACTGAAGAGGAATGATAGGAATTGCTTATTTACTTTTAAAGGAGAAATACCATTCATATGATTTTATATTCCAAAATACTGCCCTATGAACTTTTCAAAAAATGAGTAATTTTATCACTTTCCTTGACAGTGTGTTGTCAGTTATTTAAACAGAACAAATTTATACCTAACACATTTCCAGAGAGTATAAGCAAACTTCAGAGGAATTACAAATTGATGACTTTACTAATAGATGACTAATGACAAAAGTGGAACCTGAACTTGGATATTATTTTAAAGTCATTATAGGAAAAGTGGAAATTCATGTATTAAAATAGTTCCACAGTATACACAGTTGAGTTAACCAAACAGCTTACAACAAATTTAATTGATATTAAGCCAAGCAAAGATAGTTCATAATTAAGATGTGGGAATAATAGCCCTTAAAACCCACAATTGCCTGGGAATGACACTAATATTTATGCCCTTCTCCCAAAAGTGAGTATTTCAGTTATCTTCAAGTATGCGCAAGCAGGAGTTTTATAATGCTGCACATAGAAGAGATGAAAACTGTTCTTGGTGAGCTTAAATAATGTGATACTTGTAACAAATTCTAAGCATTAATAACCCCTCATTATCTTACTTGGTATATTCCTAGTAGGTAAACTTTAGTTGTATATAAAAATAAAAGCCTATAAAATTGCAAGTTATTTTCCCATGAGAACTGAAGAAACTGTTGTGGTTTGTATCATTTAATGAACCGTCTGGAATATCCTTGAGGTCCAGCAGTGGGCCATGGATCATACTTGGAGAATCACTGGTTTAGACTTTTCAGATACGATCTATTGTCACAGATGTATCTTAGTCATAAATGTTTGGTTCCAAGGAATGAAAACCCACGTGCATTAACTTCCTGGGGCTCCTGCTACAAAGTACCACAAACTAAGTGGCTTAAAACAAGAAAATTTATTCTCTCTCAGTACTGGAGACTAAAAGTCTGAAATCAAGGTGTTGGCAGGACCATGTTCCTTCTGAAGGTTCTGGAGAAGAATCCCTTGCCAGCTTCTGGCGGCCCTGGGTGTTTTCCCTGGGTTGTGGCAACATAACTCTTATTTCTGCCTTCATCTTTACATGGCTGTCTTCTCCTTGTGTGTCTTTCTGTGTCTTTACCTCTTCTTGCTTCTTTTTTTTTGTTGTTGTTGAGGAAATTACACATTTTAACAGTGAACTCTGTACTACAGTAACATATATATATATATGTGTGTATATATATATATGTGTGTATATATATATATATACACACATATATATATATATATATATATGTTTGTGTGTGTATTCAATTGACACAGAATATTACATTAGTTTCAGATTCATTTTCTCTTCTTTTAAGGACATCAGTCTTAGATTTAGGGCCTATCCTTATCGATATTAACTAATTACATTTGCAAGATCCTATTTCCAAATAAGGTCACATTCTGAGTTCTGGGTGGACACGAAATTTGGGGGGACACTATTCAACCCCTAAATGACCCAAGTCAGCTCAAGTCAAAAAGTGTTTTAAGGTTCAGGTTATCACAGAACCCAAGGAAAAACTTAACTGTTAGACTTTACAATGTGTTAGAACCAGACAGATCTATGGCTTTGAGTGACAGAAGTTCATGATCTTCAGTCTAGACTCCACAATATACATATACTTCCATAAATGGAAGTGGTATATTTCCCATAAAATACAGACAACTGTAATAAAAGTCTGCTTCTCTTCTGTATGGTTACCACCTGACTCAGTTTCATTACGTCTTATTTCAGTTACCTGGGAAGGGAAAATGAGTGGCACAGCTTGGGTCTGGTGCTTACCTTTGAACAAATTAGGTGTGGCCAGGTCTTGGAGTGGTGGGGAAGTGATGGTACTAAAGTTATGGTGACCTTGGACCAGAGTAGATTTGGTGATTAGGGTTAATTAGGGCAGGCATTTTGATCCATGTGTCAGTATTAAATGATCCCCTAGAATAGTGTTTGGTGCAAAGTGGATGCTCAAAAAATATTATTGAATGTATTACAAATAATGTTCTGATCTCCCTCAGTTAAATAACATTCAGTTCAATAGCATTTCTACATTTTAAACGCAATATCATTTCATCCTTTTTTACAATACCGCAGAGTAGATATTATTCTTATTTTTAAATAAGAACTTTGAGGCTCAGGGGTTAAATAAATTGTGGATAAAAACTAGTGGGTGAGAGAGCTGGAACTTAAACTTGGATCATTTTTAAGTTCAGTGTTCTTTTAAGGATAGCACTGTTTATTTCATAATGGCTTTGCTTTGACCTGATAGCTTTGGCACCGAAGAGAAGATTGGAAGAAAGAGGAATGATGGTTTAGCTCCACCTTTATATATGTTCTGAATGGGAAGGACCACATCTCATCAGCAACATGACATTTCCCCTAGAAACAAACAGGTCTGGTAGAGGTAGCGTCCCTCCCAGCTCACAGGTGTGTCTGTTTAAAAAATGCAAGATAAATATTGACCCAACATTCCAGAAATAATATCTTGTCTAGCACTCAAGGTCTTTGGCAGTTTTTCTCTCTTTCCCCACATTTATTTTATTGCCCCATAATGATTTTGTCTGGTTGTGTTTCCCTGGACATGTCAAGTTCGTTCCTTGTTTACACCTTACCTTACATGTATAACATGGCTTTCCTATTTCTTCAGGCATCAAGCTCTTCTATTGGCTGCTCCTTTTCAGTGTACTTCTTCACTCATACCTCTAAATATAAGAATCCTTTACTCTTGGTGGTCTGGTTTCACCTTACAATCACTCATGCTAACAACCTTCCTGTTGACTCTCTTTTCCTCTTCTTCCAAGAACTTGGTCAGATAAATCCTTTCTTAAATGCTCATTTTTCCCCAGAATCATCACCCATTCTTATATTGCATGTAGTAAACTGTGTGTGTGTGTGTGTGTGTGTGTGTGTGTGTGTGTGAGAGAGAGAGAGAGAGAGAGAGAGAGAGAGAGAGAGAGATTTGCCTTCTTATGTAAGCACCTTGCACTGCTAACGAGTATGATTATCTGGAGGGTAAGGGTCCTGCCTCACACTTTATATTCAAGCATTGAGGCCAGGAACTACACAAGATAGGCAGTCAAGAAAATTTCATTGATTATACCTGTAAAACTCTACCCAAATCCATTTTTAGAGGCAAGAGGCTCTGATTTATTCTTTACTTTGCATCTTTTGTGACATACGTACTTAAATCTCACATTTAATATACTATTAAATACAAATAGCTCTGGATTTGGAGATAAAGGATATGTATTCAAATTCTTCCTCTCATATTAGCTGTGTAGCTTTGGACAAGTCACTTATTTATTTATTTATTTAGTCATTTTTTTACCTGTCCTAGCCCCTCACAGGTTTGTTGTGAGGAACACATGAGCTACTGTCTGTGAAAGAACTTACCAAATTCTAAAGCACTGTGTAAGGGATTATAAACATTGTCTCCTCATGTGCTTTGCCCCCCCTTATATATTTTATGTGTTCACCTCTATGTTTGTGGGCAGGGATTACTTAGCATCCTCTTAATCCAAGCCTAGTTCCCACTAACAGATACCTTGGCTCAGGTTTCAACAACTGCCATTTACCTGAATGCCTTTTACTCACATTTTCTGGCACAGAAGCCTTCATTTATTTGTTCATTCATTTATCTGCTCACTTAACAACTTTGAGTGTCCACCAGGGACTATGAAGCATGTTTGATGTCCAAGGAGCAATGTGAGTACCTCAAGATATTAACATTGAACTGAGTAAATCAGACACACAACTAATTGTAGAAGATAATAAGCACCATAAGATACCTATACTGTAAACAGATGTAAGAGGGGTTGTTTCTGCCAAGGGAGGGAAGTGTGTCGTGAAAGTCTTCAGAGGAGGTGCTCATCTGTCTTGAAGACTGAGTAGGTAAGTAAGATAGGGCAATACAGGTGAAAGAGCGTGAGCAAAACAAAAGCGCTCTGGGAACGATAGGCAGCTCAGCCAGTAATTTCACTCAGTTATTGCTATGGATTGAGTGAGTACCTATTATATGGCATAACCTTAGGTTAGTTGATGGGATTACAGGGGCCAGTGTAGGCATCACTGGGGTGGGAAGAAAACTAGTCAGATTATGAAAAGCCTTAAACAACCATTTTTCTCCATACCATAGCAGAAAGGGTTTTCTCGTATGTATGAGGAAGGTAAAAAGGTATGTGAACCCAGTGCTACCAACTCCTCGATATTCACTGGAACCCTTTAACTTGGAAGGTGGATACAGAATGGGCTTTAGTGCATACTGGACAGCACTGTCTTAAAGGACAGGTTAGCATATACCCAAGTGACGAGAACATTCACACTTGAGGAAATTCAAGTAGTGAACACACACTTGGGAAAATGTGCTAACTCATCAGTAATGAAAGAAATACAAATTCAAACAAGGCAGGACCCAATAAGCAAGAAGACAAAGCAAAATTACATCTAAGCCTGTTTGGGTGATGGGGAAGCAGGCACCTTAGAGAAGGGCAAGTGAAAAAACCTTCAAGGTAGGGGTTCGGCGGGGAAAGTGAGGGATTCTGTGTGCTGCAGCCGAAAACTGAGGTTTGGGAATTGAAAGAGCAGCGTGAGCGGTTGGGGGAACCAGGTGGTGAAGGAAGGGGCAACCGGCCCCAGACAAGACCAGGTTCTTCCTCGCCAAAGGCCTGAGGCCAGGCGCCTGGGCGTTTCTAAGCAACCATAAGCCCGCCCGCTCCATAGTCAATCATTTCGTAATTGGCTCACGAATCCACCAATGGGAGCACAGGAGGAGCTTCCCGCCACCGCTGGCGCCCGCTTTCAAACAGCCATACATTTGCAACTGCAGGTGGACTTCTCAACTAAGCTTGAGAAAGGCGGAGACTTCCGCCTCTGCGCCCCGCCCCGAGCCGGCATGGCCCCGCCCACCAGAGCAGGTTCTAGCAGGCGATTGAAGGACGAGGCTGCTCATCAATGGCCTCAGCACTTCTGAGTTCGGTTGGGACGAGGAAGGAGCTAGTAGATTAGATCCCGGGTAAGGGGGTTTGTTAGAAGTCGGTCTTTGGCCGGGGCTAGGGTTTCCCCGTGGTGATAGCATCCGTGGCCTCCGGTGAGTTTCGCTTCTCAGCTGGGCTTGGAGCTGGGGTTGGAGCAGGTGCGGTGTCCTCAGGATTCTGGCTGAGGCTTTCCGAGGGCTGACCCGCCCCCTCCTCAAATCCGGTGGTGGTGGACTGTCCGCGGGTTGCGGGACTCAGGCTTTGACTCTGAAGTGTCATCGAGATCCCAAGTTCCTACTAATAAGTGGCGTGTGGGAAGCCCTCCTCGCGTCCTCCAGGCTGTTGGGGTAACCCTGAGACCCTATCCTGGGGACCCCCGCTGTGTCATCCTGGCGTCGCGCCTGGCTCACAGTGGGTGCCCTGTACACGTGTGTTGACCGAGTGCACGTGACGCTGGCAGCCAAAGCCAGCCAAAGCCTGCAGCCCCAAGGCGCCCTGTGCAGGCATTCTGCAGCTTCACTCTCGCAGTACCTAGTTATTGTGCTGTAATTGACCCTAAACGGAGTTCCTTGGTAAGGCCACTGATTTCTTGCGTCGTTCAGCCTGTTGGGTGCACTTGCTGCAATCTTCAGGCGCCCTGAATCGACTTGTCCAAGCTTCTGTCATTAGCACTGATCGCAGATTATTGCCATCATTTGTGTAAAAGCCTGTTCTCTTTTCCTCCACCAGGTCATGTTAAATTTTGTAATCTTGAACGGGGCTTGGCAAATAATTGTTGAATAAATGACTAGGCCTCTTAAGCCTGGCTTGGCAAGTCTAAAACAGGCTAGCGTGTTCTGGCTATGTTCATTCTTGAAAGGAAGCTAGCATCTAAGCAAGTAAGTAGATTTTCTTAGGGCATTTATAAATTCCCTTTGTGCCAGTTAACCTTTCCTATCTTATAGTCAGGAACTTAAGTCCGGTTTAAGCTGAATTTCACCATATCCTTCAATGAATGGCAATTTATATGCACTTGCTAGATATGTAAATGCACTCAACTAAGTGAGAGGCTGAAATTGAAGCCATAAGAAAAGTATAAGAAACATATAGTCTGGAAGTGCAAAAGAGTGACTAATGCCATAGGGGAACAGGAGTGGAAGGATATCTTCATCGGAGAAGAGGTTACATTACTTGAAGTAAGGTTTCCCACAGGCTACCCATTTACCTTTCTCAGAGGTACTGAATGGTCTTTGTTTAACCTCTTCTGTAGCTGCAGACTCCCATTCATCGGTGATAATGTTTTAATAATAACGAAACTGAAATGAATTGATTGGTACATAGTGCTAAGCACCTTATGTTCATAATTAGTGAATATTCATAATCTTTGAGGTAGGCACTATTTTTACCCACATTTTATTAATGAAACAATGGAGGCCAGTGCTCAAGTTTGCACAGGTGATAAATAGAAGAGCCAGAATTGAGCCCAGGTTGTCTGCACGAGTGCCCTTATTCTTAACCACTGACAGCAGTATTGTGCTTTGTAATCTAAAGTCTTTTCTTTCTGTGAAGTTTCTCTCAGCCTTCCTTTCTTCCTAATTTGTGCTTTACACTCTCCTCTATTGTAGAACTTATTACTATGTATCATTGTAACTGTTAATTTATATCACTGTTTCTCTAAGGGACTGTAAGCTCCCCATGGCTGATATCATATCTTAGATACATCTAGGATATAAATGGGCACACAGTAGGTGTTGAGTAAAATTTTATTGAAATAATGAATCCTATAAGGCCACATGAATGTATCATTCATTCAACAAATATTCCTTGTGTGCCTACTATGTGTAAAACATGGGGGATAAGCATTTTATTCTGCTCTCAGCTTATAGGTTTTTGGATGAGACAAAAACAAGTGCTTTTGGTTTTTAATATTTTGTCCAACTAAACACTCATTGGTTTTCCTTCTCATTGCAAGGAGGGCAAAGAAAACAACCAGGGATGACAAAATGAGTACTGAGATTGAGACCTTCTGATCTGAGTGTTTAAAAAAAAAGAAAAATACAGAACATAGTCTCATAGTCTTGTTAATAGGTTCAGAAAGAGTGATCTAGGGGCGCCTGGGTGGCTCAGTCAGTTGAGCGTCCAACTTCAGCTCAGGTCATGATCTCATGGTTTGTGAGTTTGAGCCCCACATGGGGTCTGTGCTGACAGCTCAGAACCTGGAGGCTGCTTCGGATTCTGTGTCTCCCTCTTTCTCTGCTCCTCCCCTGTTCACATTCTGTCTCCCTCTCTCTCAAACATAAACATTAAAAAAAAAAAAAAAAAAAAAAAAAAAAAAGGTGATCTATCTGGGAATAAAGTATTAACTAGTTTGCTATTAAAAAACATGCAGTGCACTTATTCTGCATCTTGATTTTTTAATGATCAGTCAGTAAATATAGAAATAGTTCATTATTTCTGTTAGTAGTATAGTATTGCCAAATTTGTTCAAAAGTATTTTACTAGGGCAAGTGTTATTTTTCAGTAGATTAATATGGCAGTTTTCAAGATAGTTTTTGCAGTTCATGCTTTTGACCAATCATGAAGATACCTATTTCCTACAAAATAGCCACCACTAGGTGTTATTAATTTTTTTTCAATTTAGTGGTTGAAAAATCATTTCATTGTTTAAATGACACTGTGAATTCTACATGAGCTTACACATCTTTTCAAGTTAATCGAGCATTTATATTAAAAAGAATTGTCATGTCAGTTGCCCATTTTAAATCGGGTTGTTTGTCTTTTTTCGGAGAGTTGTATGTTGGGACTTATTCATGTGTTTTGCAAATATTTTTCTTATACATTATTATCTTCTTTATGTTTTCATACATAATATTTGACTTGTATATGATGCCATATAAAAGGTTTTACTTTTTGTGGTTAAGTTTCTGTCAAGTTTTTCCTTATGGCTTTTGGGTATACTGTCTTACTATTTATTTTTTTCTTCTAAAGCAGTCTCTTATTGTTCTGACTATTATAGTATTCAGATATGAGTATTCTCTGATAGAAGTGGTAATTAGTAGTGATTAATTAGTTGAGGAAAAGCATTAGCTTTTATTTAAAATTTTAGTTAAAATACTATTTATTTATTTATTTATTTATCTATCCATCCACAGTAAGTTTACCAGATTTCCCTTTATGCCTAAAATCGTTTCTTAAGGTCTTCAATTGTTTGCACTTTTGAGAAGAAAAACTTATTTGTATCTTTTTTTCCCCTGTCTAAAAGATTTTGGTCTTTTCAGATATTTTCAGATTTCTATAATGACTTGGTTTGGATTAAAAAAGCCATTCAGAAAAGATACACTTTGGTCTTTTACATTCTCTTCACCTAAAAATGAAAATACGTTGCAGAATTCACTATTCTCTGAGAAAAAGTAGCTCTTTATTTAAAATATCTGTTTTTAACAATAGGCTGTTGTAAATTTGAATGCTCTTTTTTAATATTCAATGGGAAGTGATGGCATGTTAGTGAAGGATTGAAAAAAAATCTCCTTTATTTGTCTAATACAGGAGAAATTAACCTAAATCCATATTTTGGCTTTAACTATAAAATATCGGAAGAGGTAGAGAATACTATAAATATCAGAAGTAGGAAAGATTTTTTTTGTAAATGTTTATTTATTTTTGAGAGAGAGAGAGAGAGAGAGAGAGAGAATGAGAGAGAGACAGGGCACAAGCGGGGGAGGGCAGAGAGAGAGGGAGATGAAGAATGTGAAGCTGGCTCCAGGCTCTGAGCTATCAACACAGAGCCCGATTCGGGGTTCGAACTCATGAACTGTGAGCGAGATCATGACCTGAGCTGAATTCGGACGCTTAACCGACTGAGCCACCCAGATGCCCCAGGAAAGATTATTTCTGCCTGGAGAATTCAGGAAGATTCTTAAGGCCTGACTTAATCTAATTTCTTTTAAGGAACCAGGATTTAAATGGGCTGTTTTCATTATCTGTTGATTCTGTAGACCTGATGTTCACTTGCAATAGTGAAAAACCCTAGAGATGTGAGCTTGTGTGTTTCCCTCACTATTTCAGCTGTATTATAGGCTCTTTACATTCAGATCTCCACCTTACTTAGGTGCACAAGAAGGTTCTTGTAGCTCCTGGGTGGAGACAGGTTTAGATTCCCTAGGCTTATGTATTTTCCCTCTCAGTGAAAATGTGCACGTGTCTCATCCTCCTTTTAGCTCTGGCACAAGAACAGAAAGGAGCGGGTCTGGTCTAAGAGGTAGAAGCTGGAAGGGTTTATGTTGTAAGGAGTTTTATTTGATAAGAATCGAAAGGAATGGGCTGGTTGTAGGGACCAGAGAGGGAGGGATAAAAAAGGTGGACTGCAAATTAGAGTTTGGACAAGAAGCATAATTCAGTCCTTGAAAAGTAAAAACTCGATGTAGGGGCATTTTCAGCATTAAAATTCATATCTGTGTTAGTCTGTAATGCCATGTTTCATCTATTCTAAAGTGCAGATTTTCTTTTCAAATTTTAATATCTACAGAGTCAGGCTGTAGTTTAAAATTAATGAGGTGTCATAATTTAATTGGCCATCTATTTTTCTTAGTGGTATAAATGGACCTGTGTGCTACCATCAAAGGTGCGTCAGGTTTGATGAAGTGGAACATCTTTTGCTTCTAGAGCTATTGGCTTACATAAAGGTTTGTGATCATAGTTCTCAGCTGTTAACATGAGGGAGCCGCGTTCTTTGTGGTCAAATGTATTTGGATTCCTGGGCCTCTGCTTCTTATTTCACTTCCAACTTAATGACATTTTAGAGTCCGAAAAAGTGCGGTGAATGAGTTGTGGCGCAGGCTCACCTCAAAGTGCATTTCCCTGGCATGCAGAAGAGTGCAGTGAATGGCAGGCAGCATTAGGCGGGTAGTTGATGACGCCCACCTACCTTCTCATCAGGGTCTTTTGGAGCTTTGAAATTCTGCATAGTTTCTGTGTCGTGTCGATCCCTCAGTATAATTCCAGTCATTGGCAGGCTTCTGACTGCGCGTACTTGAAAACCCACCTCCTGCTGCTCCTTCTGCCACAGCAGAGACTGTTCTCTAGAGAACTCTTGCTGTTGCTTTTGGAACGGGCACTCTACAGTGGTACAGCTTCACAGTCTTCACTTCCGTTTTTCCTGACTCGTTTTTGCTAGAACCCGATTTTACCAAGCTAAAGAGCGGCACGTTTAACGCTTATGTTCTGGGTGTGTGCTATATGGAGTTTCCCAGGTTGCAGATGGTTTTTGGGGGCCAGCTGTTAGCTCAGAATTTAGTGGCTCTCTTTTTGTTAAAACATGACCTTTGGATTCGTGATAGAGGACAAAACAAATTGTGGAGGATACTACCTTTGCCATATTTAATAAATCAAATTAGTCACTCTGGGCACATTCTTAAAATTTTTGTTTTGGCATATTTCTAGTTAATTATTTTGTGTGTGTGTGTGTGTGTGTGTGTGTGTGTGTGTGTGAACAAAAATCTTGCTGTCTTAGGTTATACTTTCCAGGCCACAAGAAATGTCTAGTCACAGGTTTATTAGCTTTTTGCACTTTGTTCTTTTCTATGAATTACTGCCATACAGCTCTTTCTGTGAGTCACAATTAATCTGTAAGCTTAGTCTTTATATTTGGTATACTAACCATTTGCCACGCGTGAGTTACATCCAACTTTTCCCTGGCCGCTGTCGTCTTTTGTGTGTGTGGCATCTCTTGGGTATTTGGCCTAGAAGATTTTTATGGGGTGTGTAGAAACCAAGCGTCTGTCTTTTTCTACAGGAAGACCATGTCACTGGATTTTGGCAGTGTGGCACTGCAGACGCAAAATGAAGAAGAAGAATACGACAAAGAAGACTATGAAAGGGAGAAAGAGGTAAGTTACTCAGAAAAACGACTAACCCAGTCTTCAGCGGTTTTCTTTCCTGACCAAAATTATATCACCTTGTATCATGTTGAAGGAGAATATGTTTTTTTTTTTTTTGGTCACCCCCTAAAAACCTGATGAGTATTTGAGCTTTTAAAAGGTGGTTGAGTGGAATGCTTCCTTTTCTGAGATAAGACTAAAACACAGTAAATGGTTAGATTCTTGAAGATCTTTTCATTTAGGAGGTACTGGTTGGCTTTGGAGGCAGACGCCTAGTTTCTAGTTGCTTGGAATAGTGCCTCGAACAAGTCCAGCCAGGCTCTTTGCTTCAAGTAAGTAGCTTATATCCTCGTGCAGGCAGACCATAAACAAGTGAATTAAGTAATTCGAGTGAGTGATAATTTAGCACCGATAAGTGATAGGTAAACAAAATAGAGTGATATTAAAGCAACTGGTAGGGCACTGATGAGGGAAGGTCTTTTGGAGGAGGAAATGCCTGAGCTGAGACTTGAGTCATGAGGAGCAGCCATGCAGAAGCCTGAGGAAGAATATTCTAGGCCAAGACACCCACAGAGCATAAAGCCCTATATCTCTGCAGAACAGCCAGAAGGCTGTGGTGTGGGGATTGTGGGACCGAGGGGTGAGGGTGCAGATAGGGTGAAGAGGTGAGCTAGGGCCAACTCATTGTATGTCATGGTAAGATGTTTGTATTTTATTCTAGCAGTGGGAAGTCAGTGGAGGATTTTAAGCAGGGAAATGGTATCTGACCATATTGTTCAATGATCTTACTGTATGCTGCGTGGTGAATAGACCCAAGGAGAAAGGGAGTAAAAGGAGGAGACTATATTTTATGTCCATATATAAGAGTTGAACAGAATTCCTGGCACATGGTAATGTTCAGGAAATGGTGGCAATAGTAGTAATAGCAATTGGTGAAAGTCAATTTGATAGGATTGTTTTTAGTTTGACTCAAATTTCTTGATTGACGATGATGATGGGCTCTTTTTGTATTGAGACTATGCTTGATATGATCCATTTTCTAATATATAAAACAATCCTTTTTAATCATTACTGTGAACCGTTAGTATTAACAGGAAGCAGAGAATAGGGTCAGTTGCCCATGTAGCTGGCAGTAAGTAGAGTTAGGATAGAGATAGAAAACTGGCAGCTCAGTGGATTTTTGTCCATAGACGATTTGTATTGTTTGGCTGCACAGTGTTTTTCAAAGTTCAATCTATATTTAAAGATTGGAATATTTCATGTAACAACCCAGAGTTTCTGGCTTGTCTTGAAACGTCCTAAGCCCCGGCCACATGTGGCCTGTGTCTGCACATGGCAGCAGGCAGGCTGGATCTGAGCAGTGGCTGTCCCTTCCCAGCTGGTCACAATCCTCTCGCACCAGCGTGGGCTTATGCACTTGCAGGCTTCGCTCCTGTCAATTCTGTGCCAGGTCACGGAGGGCATTGGAGTCCGTGACCCTGGCCAGGGTTTCCGGATTTTGACAGGGTCCTTCCACAGCAGTTGTGGGGGTGAGGGTTTTCTGTTACTTTGTGAACTCACAGCATGAGGTTTTCATGACCCTGATGGCTTTGGATAGTTTGCTGGAATTTAGCTACTGGGATTCTTGAGGAGATCAGTTTAAGTAATTATTATAGTAGACTTTAAAGAAGAAGAAAAAATAATCTGACAGGTGAGTTTTCATTGGAAAAGATATTAGAGAGATGGTTAGGGTATTAGAGGGAACTAATTAGAGATGTATTGTGTGGTGACAGTTTTAAAGGGGACGTTAGTTACAGAGGAAATAGATTCTAAGTATATAGAAAATAGACATAGGGATCATTTATTGATAGGTTATACCCTGAGATAGGGAATTTACAGAAAAAAAGGAGCTCTTAAGAAGTGAAGTACCTAAGAATGAATGTTTCTAGCAGAGTGGAAGAAAATACATAGCCAACTTGACTGTAACATGATGAATATGTTTCGTGTTAGTAAACAGTGTTTTTGCCTTTTTTTCTTTAATTGTGGCAAGGGTAGAAGTGAGATCACAGGCTGTAGGGTTTCAGATTCACCAACAAAATTCAGGGTTATTGATAAAAACTCAGCTCATGTGTATGTCATCACTGCAAGTTAAAATGGTAAACTGGCTGATTGAACCTAAGTTTGTTTGCATATCCAGAGTCCATTCCAACCTCCTTAGTCTGTCTGACCCTATCGTAGCAGAACTTTTCACAGCCTTGCGAGGTTTAAAGAAAAGAGTGGTCTTTTCCTGCTCCCTGGTTGATAGCTTTGGGATTGATAGCTGGGTTATAAGCGTTAGTAGTTGGCTAATGCATATTGCTTTCTCTACGTAGTGAATCACTTGGTATTCGATTCGCTTATGTAGGAGGAGTGTCTGAATCCCTGAGAATGTAGGGCCAAGCAGGCTATATTGGACTTATAGTCTTCTCTGCTCAGGATTTGTGAGATCCTCTTTGTAAATGGTAGAATAATCCTGATTTTGACCTTTTGGTGTGAATGATGAGTTCCTGAGTTTAATTTTGGTCCTTTGGGATCAGTTGGGATTTTGTCCACACTTGCCTATAAATCTGTGAATAAGCCATAGTCAAGTTCCATCTTCCATGCCGTCCAAATAGCAGCTCTACAATTATGATCTTGCCTTTTTCATTTCTGTTCCCTCCATTGGTTTGCATTGAAGAGCAAGGGGAGGAGGTCCATTTAATCTTCAAAAAAGGAAAGTATTTAGTAAAGTGACTCAGTAGTCAGAGGACGTTTAGACCAGTAGAACCTCAAACCACAGAGGTCTAAATATGTGATTAGACCCATATTTTTAAAAAATCTCCAAGAGTTTCACAGAAAAGTAAGGCACTATAATCATTTCTAAATTACTTCAGTTCCTAATGGTATAATGGTAAAAGTTTGGGTACTGTGGGCCAAGGCATAGCAGAGAAGAAGTGCATAACCTGTAGCCTCATCCAGTCTCTCACCCAAAACTCCATCTTCTACAGAGTAAACAGAGCAGATAACGGTGCAGCTGAGTGAGGGTGATGATACCAGGGAGATATGCTGTCATGTTAATTAATATTCATATCACTGATAGTTCTTACAACTTGTTGGATCACATTACTTTCTTGCTGTACGATTTGAGAATTAGGGATGTACTTGTCCCCCTTGCTACTAAGTGGACCTCATCCAAAGTATTCTAGGCAAACTTTTACTTGTAAAGCTGGAAAAGTGGAATTCAAAAGTTCTTCTGTTAACTCATTCATAATTGTAACAATGTGATTTTTCAAAATACTTGTCACTTAAGTCAGTGTGCTTTGTGATTTCATCATGGGTTATTATAGAGTTGTTATTGTTGTGATAGGAGTGGTTACAAGCTCCAGAGTTACTGGTAACCCTACAGCTTAAGGTAGATTGTCACTTGGGATCTCACAGGTTGCTGGAATACACGTGAACTTGCAGTATTACCAGAAACAGCTCTGTGATTATTGCTTTGTTCTCCGTATATGAGTATGTATTTTGGAGCTGGTGGTTTGGGGAAGAAGTACTAGTAATCTGTGCTCTCAAGATAATACTTGCTGATGATAGTTCATTTAGTAATGTTAGATTTGAAGCCTGGAAAATGATCTTGAGTAGAAATGTAGGTGCTTTAAGAAGCAGATGGCAGAGAGAAGCTTGCACCTGGCCATGCTGATTTGAGTCCATTTGGTTTTTATGTCAGTGCTTCTCTAATAGAATAATAAAGCTCATTTGAGCTTTTTGAAATCCTGTGTTTTAAAGAGGTAGGGTTTCCACTGCAAAGCCTTTCTTCTACTTTCTAACTGCCTTGTTTGATGTAATTATAGGAACAGTTTGACATTTTGTCCCCACTAGAGGGGGTTGTGAAGCCAGTATTTGTTTACATTTTATATTATTTGACGTATTTAGTGGAATTTTCTTGTCATCACCTGAGAAAATCAAAGAAACAAATGGTTCAGTATTCATATGGTAGATATTTTTCTTTAGCAGTTTCTTATACTTTATCTGGATTATGCCTTTGAATGTTTCTTATATAGGTATTTTTCAGGGACTGTCACAGTGGAAACAAAAACCTAAGTCTGGCTGAGTGTGGTTTGATCATATACAAATAGGTAGACATAAGTGTCTTCCAGTGACCAACAAAATGTCACGTAGAAGAAAATTGGAGTGGGAATGGGGAGATTCAGGTTCTGGTGTGGGCTCTGGGACCGTAACTCTTTTCCTGGGCATGCCCCTTACCTTCTCCGGGTCTTGCTTTGCTCCCCTTTAGAAGGAGAGATGTGGGTTGGGAGGAGCTCCAGTGTTCCTTCCAGGCCTGGAGTTTTGTGTCATCTGTAGGGCAGCCAATATTTGTTGAGGAAATGCTGCCATATTTCTTTTTCAGATATGTGGCGATCTAGACACAGTCTTTCCCACTAACATAAAATTTATTTCATTAATGGAATGGATTTAAAAAAAAAATTCTGCCTGTAGTATAAATCATAAACTAAAACTCTGGTTGCCAAGTTATTTGGCCCTTTATCATTCCCACATTGGGCCATTTCAAGGATGCTTTTAACTTGGCTCTTAGGTTAAAATGAAGATTCTGCTTAGTGTATATCCATGAAAGCATTCTGTAATAATTCACATTTTAACATATCAGAATCTTTTCAGTGTGTTTGTGAGGTAACCTGTTCAAAAGGCATATGAGTGTTGGCTGTTCCATTTGTTGCTTTTCTCCTGGGAAAAGATGTGAAGATGTGTGGCAAGTAATTCATGCTTTCATGAATGTTGAAGATTACAGTCTCTGAAGACAGTCTGTTTAGTTAGGTTGAAAACCCTAGCAAAAAGTTTACATGTTCTCTGTTTTACATTCCCCCTACACATAGGCTGTTTGGGTGTTCTGCATGACTTATTGCAAAGTGTTTTGCTGCTCAAGTTCTTTGAGTAAAATGCCCTCAGGTTTTTCTTTCTTTTTAGGAAAGAAAGCTGTGAAGTAGCAAAGAGAGAGGAGTTTATGGAATGGCTTAGAATGCATTTCAGTAGAGGCCTTAGCAATGGCAAATTATCTTTTTTCTATGGGAAGGTATCTCTTTAATGATTAAACTCAGTTGACACACAATAATACCCCACTGAAAAGATTACATTTGCAACCCAAAAGCAATCTGTTGAATTTGAAAGTAATGAGTGGAATTAAATGTTGTAATTTATAAAGAGTGTTCTCTTTGCCCTTGAATCTGTATTTGGTAGCTAGGTGGGTTCTTTAATGAGGAAAATTTATAGTTTATAAAATTCTCTACTTGGTATCATGCTAAGTTGATCTGGTAATTCTGTGTTTTATGGCGAAAGTTCAATGACCGAAAGCAAAATCTATTTGACAGTGTATATGAGAAGGGCACACTTTGATCCTGGGAATGGAAGCCTTGGGGGTGGGATTTTTGTTCCCGAATGCCCTTATTAGGGGGACTCACCTCATTTAGCTTCTTTCTGTCCTGAAAGTTATGGAAGCCAGGAATATGGCCCAACTATGCCAAAGAACTTCAGGGAAAATTTTTTTGAAGGTGAATGAAACGGTTTCAAAGTGTTAGCATATCTGTAAAATATTTTTTAAGAAACTAAATACTATAGGGATGATTTTGCTAGTTGTTAAGTTCATCTATGGATCCAGAAGCATTTTGATGAACTTTCTACTTGTGCTCAGATTAATTTTCCTCCGTGGATGCCAGTTGTGTTACTTTTGTGGTGTCACAAAGAACTGCTTAATTATTGTATAGCTTTTTCTGTCTTGGTGAGAGGAAAAAATGTACTATTCCGATGTCCCTGTCAAGGTTCCCCTTAATGATAAGGCTATGTACTTGAACCTCACTGAAGGTTTACAAGAAAATATTCTTTCTGTACAGGAGTCCTTACTTGATGTAAGTATAAGAGATTTATTTTCTTGGTATTTTTCTCTGGGTAGTGTGTGGGGGTAGTCTTTTTCCTTAAAGCAGTGGTACATAATTATAGACAAAACAAGTTTGACTACTTTAAAAGACATCATATATGATTTTTGCTTAGTGAATTTTGTGTCTTTCTCAAATCACTTTGCTACCTTTCACTTGAGGCATGCATGTAGTATACTAATAGATTGATGTGTTTTGTTCCATTTTTAGTGTTTCTTTTTCTTTATGTCTTTGGATCAAGTCTGATATGGCTAATTCTCAAAAAGGTTTTTCAATTAGCCAGCATGAGCAGGTGGCCAATAAATCAAGGTCTTGGTTGTTCATACTAATATCGAATAAATTTTGGGACAAAGTTAACTTTTCACTGGAATAGAATAAGAATGTTTTTCTCATGTTTCATTTTTAAAGAACAACATGGGTTCAGAAAATTAAAAAAAAATAATACAGTGAATATTAGAAATATATGTGGGGTGAGGAAATATCCCCCTCCCCTCCTCATATACCCCATTTCCATTCCCAAATTTGACTTCTCCAAAATTCAGGTAACAATTGGAGTATTCGTTTGAGACCTTTCTTGGAATATTTTTATTTAACTTTATACATATGTATTTTATTTCAGAAGGTTTTTGATTATAAATGTAATACTCAGACATGCTTTATAGCTATATTTCATTCCTTCTATTCTAAGGACAGAGAA
Organism: Panthera onca; assembly: GCF_046562875.1. Classification (NCBI taxonomy): domain Eukaryota; kingdom Metazoa; phylum Chordata; class Mammalia; order Carnivora; family Felidae; genus Panthera; species Panthera onca. Next base: position 54,866,631 of record NC_138344.1, read on the forward strand.
ATGGGGAAAAAAACTTGCTATAGACTAAGAAGCATCTTGTTTTGTTTCCTCCAAGATTTTACAGAGTATTTAATATTTTTAAAACACACTCACATTACGTAATTTTATGGGATTCATTTATGTGCTGCGGAGGACTCAGTCAACTTGTTAATTTAACCAGTGCTTAATTTTAATGAGAAATCATGATGATGATTTCAGTTTTCTTCTATTTAATAATATTTGAATCTTCTGATTGTTATTACTTTTAAGACATTATATTGGAAATTGAAGAAAGACATTTACAGATACTGAAATTCAACAAATTAGACAGTTTATTCATCTCTTAATCACGGTTTATTTTGAAACTTAAACGAATTTGTTTTTATCTAGTTTTTATAGGCGGGATGCTAAAGGTGTGATTTATCTAGAAAAACATTACAGAGTGAGGTCAAATACTTTTATGTCAGTTTTGGAGTTATGCTTTTGAGAGTGCTATCTGTGGAAAAGTGGACTTAAAACTCTTGTTTTTATTCAACTGTTTTACAAGAGCTGAAGTATCATGTATCTTTTCATCATTGGAATTAGACACCAGTCTGCTAATTAATCACTCTCCAAGGGGTTTCTGTCACATTATTAGAGCTTTTAAGGCTTCCGGGCCACCTGCCGCTGCTGCTGGAACTACTGTTTTCACCACCTGGCCCAAGTAGAGCTGGCTCCTCAGGCTCCCATGGGGAATGTGTGATTCTCAAGTCCCCACCTTCTGATTACTGGTCAAACAGGATTCTGAGACTCAAGTCTGCCCTGTGGTAACATAATACGGTGATTGTACCATTGTCATGACTTCCTGTGTGTCTATAAAGAAGTTTTAAAATTCTATTGTAATGTATGTGTGTTTTCATCTAAGACTTCTGTAGGAAAACGTGTAAATCCTTCTAGTGTAAATCCTGATATTACGCATTCCCCTGTTCCCCATATGAGATGATGAACATAATGTGTGTGGAATTTAAAACGCTTATTAAATGGAGAAATTAGGAACTTCTTTGTCTTCTAAAGTCAAAATCACGCTTTCCAAGGCAGCTTTGGCTTGAGTTTAAATGTTTAAGTCAGTGTGATGTTGATGCTGGCTCTCCTGTCTTAGTTGCAGCAGCTACTCACTGACCTACCTCACGACATGCTGGATGATGACCTGTCCTCCCCTGAACTCCCCTACTCGGACTGCAGCGAGGACGGCACAGAGGGCGAGTAAGGACCGGAAATCACTTTCACTCGTATATTAGAAGACCCTAAGACTCTTTCTTTTGATTCTCTGTAGGCAATAATGTACATGATTATAAAATTGTAAACTGATTCTTAGAATTTTAGGTGAAGGTTGGAGGGAAAACATGTTAAAATCTTGGGAGTTCTCTGTGATAGGCTCTAAATCTAAAGTATCGATTTTTCTCAAGACCGCATCGCTCTGAGCAATTGGAGATGAACTGGCATGAGCATCAAGTGCTGCCTAAATCTCAAAGTGGAAATGTAAGTATCTGGTGGATGATGACTTTGGTGAGGGCGGGACTAGATCTTAGTGCCTTTGTTTTACTTTTGTTATCTACTAGGACTATAATGAGATTCGTGATGTATATACTGGAGAGAAAAGTGGCAATGGCTGGGAAGACAATCAAAGTAAAGCTGACGACCAGCATCCTGGGTACCATCCTAATGAAGTTGGAGATGAAGGCGGAAGTGGTTACAGTCCTCCAAGTAATTACGAACAGACCGATTTATATCACCTTCCTGAAAACTTTAGGCCATATGCCAATGGTCAGAAGCAGGAATTTAATAGCCAACCAACTAATATAATTAAATTTTCAGATCCTCAAAGGAATCATTTCCAGGTATTGTAAGAACTGGACTTTCAGGAATTCATGTGTATGTGTGTACACATTTGCTTGTGTGTGTTTATTTTTAAAATGTATATAAGTGCAATGGTAAGCTTTATTTTAAGTACAAAAAGTCCCGAGAGTGCTTTTATTCAGGCTCGTGCTGAATTAGTCATGCTGTTTTCTGTTTACAATCCATTCATGATCTGAAGGTAGAATTTTAAAATAAGAGGCTTTATAGAAACAGTTAAATATTAAAAGTTAGGTTTGCCAAAGAATCACCTCACTTACTGCTGCTTCTGGCTTCTACTGTGTCACCGTGCTTCAATGAGAAGCTATGTTCAGGTATGTTGATGTAATTTTAAAGTGGTAAATCTATGTAGGTGACACCATTTAGTTACCTTGATTTTCTAGCTCACTGCCTCTGTAACAGATTTTAGGTTGAACACTTCAAAGCTGATACCTGTTTTGCAATGGTATGGCAGTAGACAGGATGAATCTTAAGGAAAGGAACACATTTTTTTTTCTTTTTTTTTTCTTTTTAGCCCTGGGAGAGTTTAATGAGATAAGACCTTAGGATATAGGTAGCTGCTTCTTAGATTTTCTCAGTGACACTGATTTTGCCAGTAGCTTTTCCTCTTTTTGCCAACAGCTATTTTATGTCACCCAATGAGAGGATGACTTTTTGGTCCTTTTAACATGGTCATTTTCTCTTCTATTTCTATGGAATGTTAATTATTCCACAAGCATTATTGAATATTTATTACATACGAGGTATTGTATCACATGTTCTTGTTATTGAATGTGTACATTTTTATGTTCCCCGGATATTGGCATCATCTAAATCATTCTTAAATATTTCTATATGATCTTACTGGAATTCTTTTTTTTTTTTTAATTTTTTTTTTTTAACGTTTATTTATTTTGAGACAGAGAGAGACAGAGCATGAACGGGGGAGGGACAGAGAGAGAGGGAGACACAGAATCGGAAGCAGGCTCCAGGCTCCCAGCCATCAGCTCAGAGCCCCATGCGGGGCTCGAGCTCACGGACCGCGAGATCGTGACCTGAGCCGAAGTCGGATGCTTAACCGACTGAGCCACCCAGGCGCCCCATCTTACTGGAATTCTTGAGTGTTATTTATGGAATTGGCCCCATTATATTTTCAGAAGTGCAATTAAGATACATAAAATTATATATTGCAGACTTTGAGTTAACAATGTTAAATAACTCTAAGTGGTATTTTTAAGCAAAGATGTATGTATAAAGTTTGTAATTGTACTACAATTAAATTTCATGACAAAATTGAGGTGTTTGATTCAGATCATTTTCAAAGAAAAGGCCAAATCATGATTGTCAATTTCATTTATCATCTTATAATAGCAATTTGGTATATCACAAGGCCCCAGTTGTCAAGCCTTGGAACCATATAAAGTGACATATAGACCTTATCAGCCTTCTGCCCAGAATGATGACTCACCAGCCCAGGAGATAGCGGGAAGTGACACATTTGAAGGCCTGCAACAACAGTTTTTAGGAGCTAATGAAAGTATGTATCAAGTTTATATTTATTTCTTAACATAATTGGAGAATTTTTGAACACTTTGGACATGTTCAAGAATTGTTTTTTTTTTAAATATGATAATGGAGTTGTGTTGTTTTTTTTTTTTTTAAAGTCCCCTTATTTTTAGAGATCCTGAAGTATGTATGAATAAACTGATATGAAGTCTTGCATGTACTTTAAATAATATGTTGTTTGGGGTAATGTTGGGTGGAGATGTAGCTGAAGGAAGACTGGCCATGAGTTCATAATTGTTGAATCTGGGTGATGGGTCTATGGGATTCATTGCACTCTTCTACCTTACATATTTGAAACTTAGTATAATAAAAGATTAATAGAAGTTCTTCTCAACTGTACGTTTCAGTCATTCTAGTTGGTAAAGACTTTTCATTAGATACATATTTTTCTTATTTTTCTTACTGAAGTCTAATTTAGAAAATGAACTATAGTTTTCTCTTCAATCTAAGATTTTTTATTAGCACACAGAAATGTAGTTTAGTAATCAGCCATTATCATCTTTTTTCTTTTAATTTTTTAGAGTTATAATGTAATAATTAGACAACTCTGATATAAAGTACTTAATTGTTCAGAATTTAAACTGGAGTTATCTCAGGGTTAGTCATGTGGCACTTGCCAAAAAAAGAATTCCTCGTATATAGTGCATGTATAAATATGAGAGTGAGAAGTGTGACTAGAGAATGTTGAGGAGATGAAGCCTCCAAAACCAAAAGGCAGAACTTACGCCGCGACTGAAACACCCGAAAGAGTGTTTCATACGCTTCGCTTTTATCGTCACACTCTCCGACATGTGAGATAACTTCTAGTTATTATGCATGTGGAAGAGCCAGTGTGATTCTAAGTGTGACAGCAAGTTTTTCGTTTGTTGTACATTCGAGAAGCAGGGGGAAGGTCATTTTGGCTATTCTGGGTTCCCTGGGCTACACCAAGGAAATTGGACTTCATGCCCCACCTTCAGAGAGCTATGTCCACCATACATGTGGGCTGCAGGACAGTTCCAGGGGGAGCCAGGCTTCAGTTTCCCCCGAAGGCATCCATGGCAAATATGGGGACCCCTTCTTTGTTCAGAAGGTGCTGTGGAATGAGGAGATGAGGAAGTGGACAGCGTGTGTGGCATAACTGGCTTGGGCTGGGTAGATAAGCATCAGGCCAGTGGCCTGACATCTTGGTATTTGCTCTTCCAGCTGCACTGTGTTCAGTTACATTTCTGTCTCTCGGCCTTTCTGCACATATAACCTTACATCAGTTTCTTAACAGTCCGCATTTTATCAAGTCGGTTCATTTATTTATTTATTTTTGTTTAAGTAAGTTACACGTTTGCCTAAATTTGACATTCGGAAGTTAATGAAATAACCTAATGGCATGGTAGTGCTGAATTTAGTGATTACAGTTTAGCAACAGTAGTTAAAAAAAATGACTTTGGAGAGAGGTGTGGCCTGTAGATTGCTAATTCCTGAGCTACCTCCGTTTTTTTAGTCTGACTTGTAACAAAGTTTCCAGTCTTCAGGGTTTTCTTTTGGTCTTAACCATTTTTCTTTTAAAAAAGAAGATTGTGTTGGTTGTTAGCAAGTAGAGGCATTGTTCTAGTAGAAAATGAAGAATGTGTGTCATTTTGTTGTTGAAGTACTATCCTTCTCCTACACGTCATTTTTTTCTTTTTCCCCCAGTTATTTTTAAGTGGTCCCTAAAATGACTTGAATCATTTCTGAAAGAAGACCTCAAAATGCTTTATTAATCTGTTCATTTATTAACGCGACAGTTATGTGTTGCCATGAACGTGAATACAATTTAATTCCCACTCCTGTTTAAAATAAATTTTGAGAAGGATGTCTAGAACTTTTCTTTAGAAATGGCTTTATAGAAGCTGATGTACTTTTTTTTTTCAATTTTATGAGAGCATCGAACTCTATTCCATTGTAATTGGTATATGCATATCTTTAATTAGTCAAAATGGTAGTGATTCAGGGTTCTACTCTAGACCAGACTTTTTAAACATGTCTGGCAGTGACCACAGTAAGAAGTACATTTTTTACATTGTGTTGAGGTCTTATAATATATACCTATGTAAATAAGTATCTATAACTAAAACACAAGTTTCACAAAATAATCATTATTCATACTACATGATGCACTCTGATACATTATCGTCTTTTTTTTTTTTTAATGCTAGTTGCAATCAATTGAATTGATTTCATGATACTGAGTTGTATCCACAAATTTACATTTGTGTTTGCTTTTATCTAATAAATTGTCTTTAATTTCAATGCAGATTCTGCAGAAAATATGCAGATTATCCAACTTCAGGTTCTTAACAAAGCAAAAGAGAGACAACTAGACAACTTAGTTGAAAAGTTAAATGAAAGTGAGCATCAAATTAGATATCTGAATCACCAGCTTCTGATAGTCAAAGGTAAGATGACACCTGTTGGGTGCTGTCATTTATGAGGTGCACTAGAGCTACAGATCTTGTTTCTGAGAGCCTCACTTTAAATATGAAGCTTAGAGGGGCGCCTGGATGGCTCAGTCGGTTGAGCGGCCGACTTCGGCTCAGGTCACGATCTTGCGGTCCGTGAGTTCGAGCCCCGCATCTGGCTCTGTGCTGACAGCTCGGAGCCTGGAGCCTGTTTCGGATTCTGTGTCTCCCTCTCTCTGACCCTCCCCCGTTCATGCTCTGTCTCTCCCTGTCTCAAAAATAAATAAACGTTAAAAAAAAATTAAAATAAATAAATATGAAGCTTAGAGAGTGGACGCCCTAGGTCGGAGGGCTCATAATGAGTCAGAATGAAACAAAAACCCAGGACTTTTGACACCTGGCCTTGGATTACTTCTCTCCAGAACATATTATTTCGAGATCCTCCTTTTCTCCCTCTTACTCTTCTATCAGGCTTTTAGAATCAGTGAACATTCTTTATGCTGGTAGCATTCTGTCCTAATAAGTTGTTGACTCCTTATGTAGTTTACCTTGGATGAAGTATTCCAATTCCCAAAGAGACTTGTGTTTAGTTTGCAATACATTTTCTAAGCCTACAAATTAACATAAGATTTGAGTCCAAGCAAGAGTTAGTGATCCTGAACTCCTTTGGAAGTGCCAAGGAGAAAATGGAGTCATTGCTGGGAAAAGCACATAGAGTAAACACAGATTCAAATTATAATTGCTTACTCTTCATGATTTCTGTAGTTTTGGTCAATGTTGAACTTTTCATTTGTAGAATAATTTTGTGACTGAACTCGAACTTGTTTCAAACATAATTGATAGTGAAAAGGTCTTTTTCTGTAATGCTCATAAAATTTCTTTTGAGAGAAGAACTTGTGAACGGTTACAGTAAATTATGTGGGAAGAATTTAAGATTAGGTGAATTTAAGAGTTCATTGCAAGTACATATAAAAAGTTAATAGTCCTCAGATCCCTTCTTTGATTAACAGAGATTTGTCACATCTATGTAGTTTCTCAAGTAAACAAATGCTGAAATCATTATTAGGAAATCTTGTGGTTCCCAAAGGGAAGATTTTTGAAGGAAGTGGTTGTGTTTCTCTCAGTTTTTTTGGTGTCACTCAGGCATTCTTTTTTGGAGCTTTCCTGGTTTTCTCTAAATCCGCTGAAGTTCACTATCTAAACGGAACAGAACATTTGTATGATATGGATCTGATATTTGATAGAGATTGTTACAGTCGGGGTCCCTGTACAGTAACTTACTATTTATGTAAACATTTTTAATGTTCTAGATGAAAAGGAAGGTTTGACCCTCAGCCTCCGAGAATCACAGAAACTCTTTCAGAATGGAAAAGAGAGAGAGCTACAACTTGAAGCGCAAATAAAAGCACTGGAGACCCAAATACAAGCGTTAAAAGTGAACGAAGAACAGGTAAATATTTTATCATGATTATTTATGGTAAAAGGTTATTTATTAATTGCTTAGCTTTTGGTATCGTAGGGCTAAATTTAGAAGAACCTTGAAGTTGATACCTTCTTCTACCATAAGCTTGCTTTTGTTTCCCTTACCTCGGAGGAATGGTGCTCCCATCCACCCAGTTATCTGTGTACCAGATAGAAGTCTGGAGGAGACCTCAGGTCCTCTGTCCTCTTTCATGCAGTCAGCTACTATGTTCTGTTGAGTCTCCTCATTTCTGTCTGCATGTCCCTGATTCAGGATTTTTACCATCTCTAGCAAAAATCTCTTAAATAGTCTCTACTCTTTTACCCCTTCTCCATATTCTCTCTTATGGCCCTCTGAGTCATGTTTCTAAAATATGATCATCTTTCCTTTGCTTAAAGCCTGTCAGTGACCTCGCTTTACTTGTGGGATGAAGTGTGACATTGAAATGGCCATCTGATCCTTGCCTACCTCTTTCTTTACTCTCCTCAAACTCAGCAGTGTATTTGTTGGTTTTTTTTTACATTTTTAAAAAGTTTTTATTTATTTTGAGAGACAGAGGGCAAGTGGGGGAGGGTCAGAGAGAGGAGACAATCCCAAGCAGGCTCCATGCTGTTCATGCAGATCGCAACGCGAGGCTCAAATTCACATACTGTGAGATCATGACCTGAGCCAAAATCAAGAGTCAGATGCTGAACTGACTGAGCCATCCAGGCGCCCCTGTTTGTTGTTTTTATGTTCTCATATATACCCTCTCTCCTCTCTGGAAGGTCCTTTCTACAACACAGTGCTATTTGATTAATAAGCTCCTTCTTTTCCTAAGTTTCCCGTGTCTTCTTTTTGCCTGGCACATAATAGGTGGTCAGTATATGTTGAGTGAGTGTTGTTGAACATTGACGTGACCTGTACATGTTTTTTCTTATATATTTCTCTGTTCCTGCTCTGATACTAACACAACTATAGCGTTACAGTATGTCTTGAAATTTGGATAACAAGGGCTACTGGTGTATTCTTTAAAAATTTTGTAGCTCTTTTTTACATTTCCTTTTCTAGATTTTGCATATCAACTTTTTATGTTTGTAAAAAGATCTTGTTGGGATTTTGATTAGTGAGGCATTGTGTTTACTTTATAGATGAGTTAATCAAATTTTGGAAGAGGTCAAATTACTTGCCCAAGATTACAAAGCCAGTTATTGACAAAGCAGCAAAACTGAAATTTCCTGACTCCAGTACACGTGCCTTTAAAGTTGTGGCACAGAGGCACCTGGCGAATTCTGTCAGTGGAGCATGTAACTCTTGATCTCGGGGTTGTGGGTTTGAGCCCCATGTTGGGTATAAAGATTACTTAAAAATAAAATCTAAAAAAATTAAATAAAAAAAATAAAGTGGCAGCACATTTTTTGATTAATGAACTAGAAATGGTCAGAGGTTATTGGTAGCCAAGCCTGGTGGAGGGTGACTCATGAGAGAGAGTCAAACCATTTTGGAGAGGGGGAAAAAGGGTGGCTAAAAATGAAAGTGACTATAAAATTGTGAGCTTGGTTTGGATGAGATTTGTGGCTAGTTCTGAGGATGGTTTAATGAAAGAATTTAAACAGTGTTGTTTCATATCTGGCTCCTTATCCTTCAGGTGTGAGCTAAAACAAGCCACTTTATATCTGAAGTTGCCCAAAGCCCCGCATTTCCACTCTTCTTCATCATACCATATCCTATGAAGGGCACCTCGGGGGGCTCAGTCAGTTAAGCATCTAGCTTTGGCTCAGGTCATGATCTCACTTTTCATGGGTTCAAGCCCTATGTCGGGCTCTGTGCTGACAGCTCAGAGCCTAGAGCCTGCTTCAGATTCTGTGTCTCCGTCTCTCTCTGCCCCTCCCCCACGCTCGCTCGTGTGCACGCTGTCTGTCAAAAGTAAACATTAAAAAAAAATTAAAAACGAAACTGTCTGAAATGATCTCCTTTGTTTACTTGTTAAGGTCTGTCCCTTCCCAGCAGAAAGTAGTAAGAGTCTGGACCTTGCCTGCCTTTCATCATGTCCTTCAGTGCCTAGAACCCTGCCTACTACAAAGTAGTCACATTATTTATTGAGCAAATAAATAAATGCCATAAGCACTTCGCACAGTATTGGAATAAATAGTCAATCTCTGGACTAGAAATGAAGGATAAGCCTCATTTTAAATTTTAATTTTTGTGTGATATAGACTATTAGCATTTTAACTTTTTGAAAACTGATAGTCCTTAGGTTAAAAACCTGACTTGCTTTTATGTAGTAAAAGGTTATAACTTTTTAATCTCTTTATAAGTTAGAAATTGCATTTTTAAGAAATAAGGCATAAATGAAAACATAAAAGCAACAGAATCACCACGTGTATTGGGTTCCTATTGTTGTTATAACAGATTAATATAAACTTAATGGCTTGAAATAGTGCTTCTGTCTTACAGTTCTGGAGGTTAGAAGTCTGATATGGGTCTCATTGGGCTAAAGTCAAGGTCAGCAGGGCTGTGCTGCTTTTTGGAGGCTCTGGGGGAGAATCCATTTTCTTGCCTTTTCTAGCTCCTAGAGGCCACCTGCACTCCTTGGTTTATGCCCATTTTCATCTTCAGGGCCAGAAGTCACTGGTTCTGACTTTCTTGCCTCAGTTTTTCTCATTTAAGGATCTCTCTAGATACATTGGACCCCAGGTGATACAGGATAATCTTTTATCTTGTAGCATTTTTTTTTTTAAGTTTATTTATTTTGAGAGAGAGAGAGAGCACGAGCAAGGAAAGGGCAGAGAGAAAGGAAGAGAGAGAGAATCGCAGGTAGGCCCTGCACATCAGTACGGAAGCCCAACGCGAGTTCAAACTCAGGAACCGTGAGATCATGACCTGAACCAAAACCAAGAGTCAGACAGACGCCCAACCACCTGAGCCACCTAGGCACCCTCAGGTTAATCTTTTTTATTTTAAGGTCATCTGATTAGCAATTTTAATTTCATCTGTAACCTTGCTTTTCCCTTGTCATATAACATAACATACTCACAGGTTTTAGGGATTAGGACATGGACATCTTTTGGAAGCCATTATTTAGCCTAATATACCAATATTTTTCAACAGCTGTACAAACATAGTTTCCAAAACTTTTTTTTTTAGTAAGTAATCACTGATAGTTTTTATCAGTCTTTTGAAAAGAAACATTTAAGAAACAGTTGTCATTTTTCTATGACCTAACAATTGTGGTTCCCCCCCCCCCCCCCCAACCCCCACTGGGCTCAGAGAGATGCAAACAGTACTGGGACCACTGTTGTAGCCACAGACTCCTTGTCTGGTACCCACATTGCCATCATGCTAAGCAAAATCCTCTGTCACTCTCCTCAGGTAACTATAGGTTTTTTTCTCAGTGAATGATGTTTCCAGCGACCATGGGCCTGGGGAGTCCCAGCTAGGGAAGTTTTAAGGAACTTAAAGAGAGCTCCATAAAGAGAGCACAGAGTCAAAATATTGTAAACGTGGATGTCCTGTGTGTACCTTCTAGATGATTAAGAAGTCCAGAACGACGGAAATGGCTCTGGAAAGCCTGAAGCAGCAGCTGCTGGACCTCCATCATTCTGAGTCACTCCAGCGTGTGAGAGAGCAGCACGACAGCATTGTTACGGGCCTCACGAAGAAGCATGAGGAGCAAGTGTCGTCCTTGCAAAGGAAGCTGGATGCTACAGTCACTGCACTTAAGGAGCAGGTTGGGATGATCTCAAATGAGCCACTGTCATTAACAAGTAAAACTGGTTATTTTTCATAACTGATACTTTGTGGTTCTTCATATGGAAAATTTGGATGTTTGTAGTAGGTGTTTGTGAGTAAAAATTAAAAGCCAAAGATTTTTAATCTATGAAGATGTCCTGTGGGCATCATTTTGGAAATTTTTTTCTTTTATAGGATTGGTTAGTACTTTCTCAGTTCTCCTACCTACCGGTCCTTTATTTGTAGAGTATTTATACATAATTATTGCCCTAGGGTAAATCCAGACTGAAAAGGCTAGTGCTCTAGGAGCTGGCCTGAACTTTCGAGGTTGTCCTGGGAGTTTAACCAGTAGAAAGCCTTTGTTGGGTAGTTAACCTGTGAGTAAACATTGTCTACAAGTGGTTCTTGGGAGAAGAGTTAATTTTTGAGAGTAGTGTAATAAACAAAATAAGGAGGAAAGTCTCAGCATCTCTCACAGTTTGAATTATTTTTGCCCCAAAGTGAATAAAATGTAAACTAAGGGTGAGTCAGGTCGTGGGTTTGCTTATGCTCCCAAACCCCAGGTAATCATTTGAATAAATAAAATTTCAGAGTGCACTTTTCTTTTTTTAAATTTTTTTAATGTTTATGAAATAAATTTTAATGTTTATTTTTGAGAGCAAGAGAGACAGAGCATGAGCAGGGGAGGGGCAGAGAGAGAGGGAGACACAGAATCCGAAGCAGGCTCCAGACTCTGAGCTGTCAACACAGAGCCCGACGTGGGGCTCGAACTCACGAACCAGGAGATCCTGACCTGAGCTGAAGTCGGACGCTTAACCAACTGAGCCATCCAGGCGCCCCAGAGTGCACTTTTCTTCACTTTCAGATAAACCTTTTCCTGTACTCCATTCAGCATATTACCGAGAAAAGTAAAACAACTCTTGGAAAATAGTAGCGAGGTACAAATAACTGGATAATTTAGCAGATGAACTTGAGTAAGCAAACTTATTCACGCAGTTACGTACAGCTGTGTCCCTGTGTGCTTTGTACTGTATGTGTACAGTGGCAACAGAATAGATGTTCACACATAGTACGTTGTGTGAGTTATACAGACTTTTAATCTGGCGTCCCCTAAGGCAGTTCATGACTAGGCTCCATGGCTTTGAGGAATCTCAAATTGTGGGTATGGTTTTCTTTTGGATGTTGGCATATGCATTTTTGTTTTTGAGAAGACCCACAAACTCATTCAGATTTTCCTTATAAGAGGCTCATGCTTCTCCTTGCAAAGGTTAAAAATTCACTGTTTTATGAAAAACTTGTTTTTGGTGGGAAAGGACTACATTTGTGTGCTAATCGTATTATTTCATCTGTTAAGCAAACATCTTTTGAACAACAGCTAAATGTCAGGATGTAAACAGGCTTTAATGTTTATTTATTTATTTATTTATTTTTTTCAATATATGAAATTTATTGTCAAATTGGTTTCCGTACAACACCCAGTGCTCATCCCAAAAAGCTTTAATGTATATTTAATTATATTTTGAAAGACCAAATGCAACACAGGGATTGATTCGTGTAGTGGGAGGAGTAGCAATCCATGATGTGGTTGAGGTTTTTTTCTTAAAATGCCTATGTAGCTACTATATTTTGAGAAATATATAGCTTGTAAAATTATATTATTTATCTAGTGCTTTCCTAAAGCCGTCATCTTTTGTAGGTAAAAAGGATTGTACACACTGTCAACATATAACAGTTCTTTTTACTATGGCTGAGTTCCTCTTAGGTTTTCTAGTGTGACAGAGTGGATGAGGGAGAAGCTTCTTGAGCTCAGTGTTCCTTCAGGGACAGACCTCTCTAATAGCAAGCAAACCATCTCTTGGACCTTCCTGTCTTCTGTCTCTCCCGTTCATGGAAGTGTCATGTTCTGAGATCTCTGAATATAGGGTTAAGATCTGGGATTATCTCCTTGATTGTATAACACCCTTCTTCATTTCAGTCTTCTTGAAATTTTCACCTTTAGGTGAAGTTGTGGACTTTGGTTTCTATGTCATGACTTTCACCTGGTCTACTTTCTAACTTTCCTTTAATGTTAGATTTAAAGGCTCCAGTTTAAACACTATCTTTAGCTAAGAGGTCCCCACAGACCTATGTGTGTGTGGCCCAATCCTCATTTTTCTGTGTATTAGAAACCTGTTCAATTCCATTTGCTTCCAAAGATAGATTCAGCTACTATCTCTTTATCACCACACTTGTCTTGGTCAGTCTTAGGGGATGTCTGCCTTTACCTGTCTGGAACTGAATGTTCTTACTCAATCTACTCATGGAAAACATAGAACCATGTTTTGTTCGTTTCTTGGTATTTGAACTGCACAGGTTTCTGAGTGTAATTGGTTCCCTGAACTTGTTAACAGGAAACAACATGGTTTAGTTGATTGTTGCATATAGTCAAGTTATTGCTACAGTTGGCCTTTTCTTTATATAGTTTTTTTCATACCTTTTCTTGAACTAACTTTTTGCCAGTTCTCAGTCTCTCATAAGAGTGATCGTAGCCTCCCCAGCACATAAGTAAATGTTGGTTGTCTCCCCACCCCTTCTCACACACACATTCACACTGTCATTAACGTTAGCCCATTCATCGTGTTTGCCATGGTATTTTGGCACTTCGGAGCCACGCTTTTCAAGCTGGCCTGGGAATTAGCAGCCAAGAGCCAAGAGGTTTGCACTGTTGAATAAACATGGAGTAGTTTCCAGAAGCTTCATTTTGCTCAAAAATTTGGTAGAGAAAATTTAAAGCAAACATGACTACATTATGAAAGAGAATGCAAAATTCACATGAATTTTTAAGGTAAAACAGGAGACTTGAGAGTCTCTTTCCTCTCCTTAACGATACTGTCACTATCCTTAATGAGGTGTCCCTTGTGGTAGTATCCTGAAAGCATTATTGGGCTTTACATTATCCTGTGGATCAGGCCCTAAATGCCTTCTGTCTGCTTCAAAGCCCTTATTACAACTTATTTTCTTCAGGCTTTTTCAGGTGACTTTAACCATTTACCTTAATATACTCCTGGCTGTCTCATGTTCTGCTATTTGTGTGGAATTCAGCCTATATAGGCTTTTTTGAGTGAGAAGTGATGCTTTCTTCTACCTAGGCTTGGGACTCCTGTGGCTTATTACTCCCAAACACATTTTTCTTTTTGAAGAAACTTGAGTATATTATATACGTGCTCTGCATTTTCTACATATCCCCATACGGCTACACACATGAGTGCATGCGTGTGCCTGCACCCACATACACGCACACACACATTTGTCCCATCTGTTTTTTTTGTCATTTGTTTTTCAAGGTTTTGTTTTGTTTTGTTTATTTGTTTGTTTTTATACCTCACTTTGTACAAGGCACTGCATAGGTACGTGTAGAAGTAAGAAAAAGAAGGAAATAAGACATGTAAAAGGTAGAAAGAAAAAGAGAAACCGTATAAAAGAAATTCAGAAGAGGGAGAGATTTTTTTTTGGCTACTCAGAGTAGAATGAGCTTTTGGCTGTTCAGAATAGAGTGAGTTTCCATTTATGTGTCTGTATCCTTCCTGTCTTGGGATACAGAGTCCATGGTTCAAAGTGGTCTGCCTAAATATGAATACATACACTTCTACTGACAGTGTAAAATGCAGATAGAAGTGTAATATATTTTCTTTGGCTTGGATAAAATCTAATTTTAGAATATCAGTGTCTTGTGATTATAGAACAGAAGGGACTTTAGAAATCATTGAATTTAACCTTTATTAGCATAATTACAACAGAAAAAAACAGATGGAGAAGTTGATGACTCACCCAAGATCATACAAGTTTGTTCTAACTTCCTCCCAGTCCTGTGCACTTAACCTTGTAAAAGAGGTGATGCTGCTGTGTGATTTTATATTTGACTTAAAATCCAATTGTGTATCATATTTGTTTAATGTTTAACAACTGATCATGAAATGACTTCTTGAATACTTTCTATTTAGGAAGATATTTGTTGTCATTTGAAAGACCAAGTGAACCAATTGGAAAGGAATCAAGAAGCGACCAAATTAGAAAAGACTGAGATCATTAACAGATTGACAAGAAGTCTAGAGGAGAGTCAGAAGCAGTGTGCCAACTTTTTGCACTCAGGTGGGTGCCCGGGGTGGGCTCTTGTCTCCACAGTAGGCTAGCATAATATGCAAAGAGAATGTAGTAGGATCCATGAATTCTAAAACTCGAGAAAGGCAGAAAAGACCACCAGTGACCATTTTTCAAGTGTTGCTATTATATGTGTTTAATGTGCAAAGTAACAAATAAAAATAACCAATAATCCTACCACACAGAGATAACTGTTGTTAATGTTTGAATATATTTCCTTCAAGTGAAATTGAGCTCACACACATAGGTAATTCCCTACTTCTGCACATAGCGCATTTTTGAAAACGTACCAAAGCTGAATGTGCAAAAATTGAACGAGATCTATGTTAGAAGGTAGATTCTATCCATGAAAAGTAAAAATGACTATGAAGTCCCATTATATTTTGCTTTTTAAGCTCAGTCTGAGCATGTATTTCTATCGTTTTGTAAAACTCCATTGATTTTTTTTTCCTCTCTCATTTATCTGGCCAGTTGAAGCTAGTGAGTTATATTCTTGTCATGCTTCAAATTACTCATTTGGTTTTCATGGTGTTAAGTTTGGGACATGCTTCTTATCATTAGGTTCAGCAGTAGTTTTTTTTTTTTGTTTTTTTTTCTTATTAATTTTTGTAGAATATTAGAGTAAAAGGCAATAGAATAATCACATGTTTATGCAAACACTACCATACAGACAAAACTGCCCTGTTTGCTGGTGAGTAGCTCCCACTGTGAAAATAGCTCAGTGGTTATTCATTACCTGATATGCAAAAGTCACACTTTGGCACGCAAAGCCAATTCAGACTGTTAGTACAATGTGTATAAGAGTAGCTTATTCAAAAGTTGGAAGTACTAAAGTCAAAGACTCTTAAAATATGTGTGTGGGTATGTTTTGGTGGGGGCAAAATTTGGCTCGTACTCTGGGTCCCTCCTCCCTCTTCAGTTTTGTATCGTTTTTGTTTCACGTGGCATTGTTTAGTGAGCCTTTTTCCTTGCCATTAAAGGCTTTGAAATATGATTTTCTTTAGTTGCATAATATGCCATCATTACTTTGCCTAACCATTTCCCAGATGCTCATTTTCTTTTGAGGAAGCCCAGTAACGTCCCTTTCAAATGGGAGCCTCCCCTAGTACATTTAAAACATTAGGTTACCAAAGTTTCTGAAACACAGCCCTAAGATGCTTTTTTCACATGTGGAGGTGGGGGTGGTGGAAATAAAAGCATTTCAAAAGAAGCTAAAGGCAGCAAGATGTAGTTTTCTTATTAGAGGGTAGCAACGGGTTCCAAAGAATTTTTGTTTTGGCTTTCTGCGAGTTGGAACATTATGCTCCTATTAAAGGGCTTGTGGAGTGTTAAGGTCTGTAGACGTGGCTGATTTGATTCATAGCAAGGTCACAGTAGTCCAGGTCTTCAACCTCCCAAGGACATATGAGGAGCCACACTAAATGTGTGGACATGTCTCGGAGATGTCTAGACCTATGCCTTCTCGGTCCCACTGGCTATACCTCTGTCCTCCTAGAAAGGCAATAACAAGGTAACAAAGCAGGACTCCACCTTCTGTAGCCTCAGCGGATTCAAGTTCTTCTGTACATCGTAGGTTCTTCATCCCTTTACCTTTGGTGCATTCTCTGATTTTCCCCCCCAGGCTCAGTACAGGAGGTGGCTCAGCTACGGTTCCAGCTGCAGCAAGCACAAAAAGCACATGCTATGAGTGAAAACATGAACAAGGCTTTGCAAGTGAGTGTTGCCACTTGGAAGAGACTCTGTGGGTAACTGAATCAGGCAGTGCTTACATCACTTTTCTGGACCTTGGATTTCTCTAAAGGAGCTGGTTGGAGCTGGTTGGACCGTCTCCAGGCCAATGAGAGTTGTTCACGGTCTCACCCACACAGTGAGGTAGTCGAGCCCAGGTCTGTCTTGACTGCGGAGCCAGGGCCTGGCACCCTCCTGTCCGTCTGCCTGTCACCTCCTTCACACGGCATGTCCTTTCACTTACTGGTGGTCGCAGAGATAAGTGTATCCGCAGGTGTGGGAAACCCGCAGTGTAGCTGCAGTTCCCTCACATCCTCCCCCAGCGCGACTTACATTTTCCACTGGAGGAAGAGTTCCAGTATTACCTCTGCTGGAAAGACGTATTTTGCCTTTTCCCACCGGCAGAGTCAAGTACAACACGTTCTTGGCAGACCAGGCCGCTCTGAGCTCTAGAAAGCCAAAAAGTGCTGCCGTCAGTTTCTCAGCTCAAGGGACAGACACTTTTTGTGGAGGACCTAATGTAAGCACAGGAGGCGTGAGAGAAACCACTTAGATTTGCTCTCTCATTCATTTACACATCTGTTCTGTCCGTGTGCTTGAGAACCTGATAATGTGCTGGCCTTTCTAAAGTTGCAGACATCTATGTTTTCATTGTACACCTGTGTTCTTAGCAGCATTTATTTTAAAGTTATTTGTAATGTAAATAAGGTATGTGAAGAAGTATTTCTGGTTTCTGTTGATCGTTAAGATGAATTTTGAAGCACAGAGGGATGACTGATTCCTTCATATTGGAAAATAATTTTCAATAATTTTGTGTTTTAGGAAGAATTAACAGAACTAAAAGATGAAATTTCACTCTACGAATCTGCTGCAAAATTAGGAATACTTCCAAGTGACTCAGAAGGAGAATTAAATATAGAACTCACTGAATCATATGTGGATTTGGGTATTAAAAAAGTCAACTGGAAAAAATCCAAAGTGAAGAGGTATTAAGAAAATAGTTTACCGTATGAGGCGCCTGGCTGGCTGAGTTGGTTAAGCGTCCAGCTCTTGATTTTGGCTCAGGTCATGATGTCATGGTTGGTAGGATCGAGCCCCATGGCTGGCTTTGTGCTGACAGAGTGGGGCCTGCTTGGGATGCTCTCTCTCCCTCTCTCTTTGCCTCTCTCTCTCTCTCTCTCTCAAAATAAATAAATAAACATTAAAAAAACAGTTTACATAGAAGAACCTGCGTTAATAATACTGATGATACGAGTAAATAAGTGGCACGAGGCATGAAATGGTGAGCTAACTAGGGGTTCTTGAATGTGGGACAGTATGCTTCAGTCGTTTCTAATGAAGTGTAAATGTCTGAAGTCAAAATGAACAGAAACTTCAACTATTGATCTTGTACTGTCTTCAGTACCAATAGGCACATCAGTTTCAATAAGGTGGAAATGATTAAAGTTAAAACACACAGAGTAAATTCTACAACTGAGGTTATGTATCTGCTCTGTTATTAAGGCAAGGACATATTATTTTTATTCGTACCGTGTGTTGAAGGCGGGTACGTGGCATTTATCAATGGCATATGAGAAAATTAAGCATTAATTTTCCCTAGGAACGTTACTGAGACCTTAATCTTAAAATAGGGATGCTGTCTTTTATACTTCCGCTTAACACAGAGGTATAATACTTTAATACTTGGCAAGGAGTGTCTTATCATCCCTTCCAGGAACCCACGTGGGGAGGGAGTGGGTGGTAAAAGAGGAACACATTTTGGTACCTTTAAACGCTTCACAAATGAGTGGAGGACAGGATGTACTTTCTGGAGGCGCTTGCGGTTTGGGAAGCGCTATGCAAGGCTCTGGGAGTAGAGCATAAAAGATGAGGATGAAACCCTCCCTGACTCCAGGGAGTTTACGTTTTGCCTGGATGAGGAGAGGGAGACATACTTGTGGGCCACTACGTGCTGTGTGCTAAATGTTATCCTTGATGTACAGAGAGGCATTTATCCAGTCACTCCTTCTCCTGGGTGTGGGAAACGGATGAAACGTGGGTATTTGGAAGAGATTGTATTTAGGCTAAGGAAAGCCTTCCTCAAATGCATCCAGATGCCGCACCATCACTGTCCAGTTTATAATTTCAGACTAAGTTTCGTGAGAGTGTTTACTACCTGTTGTGTTTCAGGTATCCTGCAACTAAATACAGGTGTACGTATCTCCTGAAGGGTTTGCTCTACAATAGGTTTTAGAAGTTAAGTATGTTCATAGTATGATCTTTTCGAAACAAGATGACATTTAGAAAATTGAAATCTAAAGTGATCAGGAAATAAGGTGAAACAAGATGTTGGTTTAGTTTAATAAGGCTTCATTTGTTTGGCGGTCAGTCTTTAGGGACTCTCACCTTGACAGGTTACAGCTACGATCCAGAAGGAAGCTAAGAAGCAAAGAACACAACTAGAATATGTGGTGTGTTTAGCAGGAACCACCTTCAGGCTCTCATCACAGGGCCTTACTGACTTAGAGTTGTTTGGATCCCAGGAGTTATCTGAGTTCCTGGCTGCCGAGTAGCTGGGGAAGGGGATTGGGAGAGGTACTACCAGTGTTTCATTCAGATAGCTCAACCTCAGCAAGGAGAGGACGACAGCAACTATAGCTGCGATCTGCCTCAAAATGTCTGCAATCACGATCTTGAGTTATTGAAGAAAAAGGATGTGTGTGTTATATTTTTTAGACAGATTTACATACAATTTTGAAGTTAAAATGTGGTCATCTGGAAATTTACTGCTGTTAATGCCTCATTTCCTGTTAATGCCAGATTAATTCTGAATGGCTAGTGGAAAGGGCATGGTCTTGAGATGCAGATTTTGTTCTGATTTGTAGTTTTGCCATTCAGCACTAGCTTTGTGATCTTGGGCAGGTTCCTTGGCTTTTCTGAGCCTGTTTTCTTATCAGGTTTTTTCTCTTAAGTAGATTATAGATATCTCTTGGGGGTTAAAGTGAGGATTAAGATAAATAATGAATATAAAGGACCTCATATAAAATGTTCTTGCACTTAGTAGGCATTTAGTCATTGATAACTATTGCTATTATTATTTAATAGATGATTGGTTAAAATATACCACTGATCCAGTTTTCATATTAATTCTCTTTTAACTCAACATATATCTTGTAAAAAGTTTTGATTCTCATCTCAGCCTTGGGGAAACATCAGATCTGTATTTTCATTTCAGGGTTGGGAAAACCAACCAAAGCCGAACTCTTTTGCCCAAGAGGACACGCTATATTAGCAGCAGAACCATACTTGAGCCCCAAACCATACAGTCCTGTAAATCTGTCCTATTTACATGACAAACCTTTTTGCTTTTGACTTCCTTCTTTCTGTCTTGCATTTTAGAGGATTAATGATTTAGTTCATGTCAAAAAAGATTTTTCTCCGGTTGTAATTGGTGCAATAAATAGCCTGGGAATTTGGAAAATAATACATATATATGTTATATAAAAATAATGTATACTTTTTCAGGTAGACTTAATTCATCATGATGTTTAATGTGTTCTGCTTCTGCCCTTTGTATTTAATTCATACTCCTAACCAAAACCCTACAGTAATTTAAAGCACATGCCTATAGATAACCAACCTGAGACCTCACATCACTATCATAGTCATGTCACTGTCACAGTAAAAGGGTTGCCACTCCTAAGCACAGAGTGAGTGGTCACTGAGATTCAGCCTGAAGACGTTCAGTGAAGCGCACGATATGCGGAAAGAGGTTTAGCTTGTAGCCCTCCCACCCACCAGCAGTTTAATAGATAAGAATCTGAGCAAAAAGTAAAAATATTTATTTTTAGGTCAGAGTGAGAGGAGGTATAGGAGAGAAGAGATTTGTACTTTTTCTCTGCTGTATTGTGATTCTTAGAACGAGAGGAAGCCACAGTTTTCCCAGTGTCGAGAATTTTAGTCCTGTGTTGACTTGAGCTGCTTTCAAATCACTGACCCAAATATTAGCGGCTCCAAGCTTTTATTCTCAGCTACCACCTCCCTCAAGCTACTGCCTAGTAAATTTTAAGGGTTTAGCCTCAGTGTTCTATTTCACATTCATGGAACTTGAGTAGCTAAATCTGCATGCAGCTTGCAGACAGCTTCCCTCTCCCTTATTATAGTTGGCTGCGAAGCTCAAATAATAAACATTTAACAAGTGGAATGCCTTTTCCCTTTGGTCTTCTCAGCAGGCTTCATAAGGGACTACAGTTTATTTGGACTTAGGGGAACCAACTTCCACAGAACTCAGCAGGACTGGTCACCACTGCTGATTTTTTTCCCTTTTGGGAAAGAAGAGAAAATTATTTTAGCAAGCGCTTTTCTCTGCTCTCTGACTTGGCTCTCTCTAGGAGTACATGATGTGCTATTTCAGTGGTCAGCATTCAGTAAGAAAAGAAATTAGGGATGCGTAATTTGTTAACTGAGTCAAAATAAGCGTTCTGCTAAAAGTGCACATCTTATATAGCTTAGAAAAATTCATTGTAACTTATTTTATATTTCTTATGTAATTATATTTCTATTTTATTTTACATCTCTTTCCATAGGAGTGGTTTAAATAGATGAGATCTATACAGACATGTTTACATTATATAACATATACAAAAGTTGTGTGTATTGATAAATATGTAGTGTATTGCAAGGAACTCCTTTTATAACGCCTAAAAAAGCCTAATATTTTGTTCATTCTTCGTCTCTCTGTATAAGTGTGTGTGTGTGTATACATACAGTGTATATGCATTCTAACCTTTCGTTTGGAATCACCAGAAACCGAAAAACAGCAAAAAATTAAACTCAGATACTGTTATTTATTTTTTTTTAGAACTACCTTTAGTGTTTTAGAACAGTTTTAGAGAACCAGAAAAATTAGTACAGATTTTCTCTATACTCCATACTCATTTTCTTCTGTTAACATCTTATACCATCATGGTACCTTCGTTACAATTAATGAACTAATAGTGATACATTATTAGAAACTAATGTCCATACTTTATTTGGATCCTCAGTTTTTACCTCATGTCCTTTTTCTGTTCCAGGACTGCATCCAGGATGCCAGGTTAGGAGTCATGTTTCCTTAGGTTCCTCTTAACTTTCCTTGTTTTTGATGACCTTGACAGTTTTGAGAAATACTGGTCAGGTCTTTTATAGGAAGCCCCTCTTGGAATTTGATGTTTGTTTTATGATTGGTTTTCTCGGGGGTTTTGTGGAAGAAGACCACAGAGATGAGGTTCCATTTTCATCATATCATACTGAGGGCACATACTATCAACTACTTATTTTTTTTTTAAAAGTAACTTTCTCCTTTATTATTGAAAAAATGGAAAATACAGATTAAGAAAACAGAAGAAAATTAAAAGCAACACAATCTTACTTCACCTCCCATGAAGAAAACAACTTGTGACATTTTGGTGTATAACTTCCACATTATCTGTGTTGTATATTTCTAAAAGATAAAATAATATTGAATGTATTTTATAATTTAGCATATTTAACATATTTTGAAATCATTTTAGCATATTCTGAAATCTTTAGATGGTAATGTAAATATTTACTAATGGATATGTGGATGAATGAACTATGTTTTAGTAATACACTTTAATTTTTTCATTATAAGTAATGCAATATTATTATCACAAGCTTGTTTGTAGTCAAGTCTTTATTGACATCTTTACTTCCTTAAGATTTGGGTGTATATCCTTGCTAAGAGGTGTGCACATATTTGAGGTCTTTGATACATATTGCCAAGCAGTCTGTAGTTTGCTTATTACCCATGTCATGTGGCAGTGCCTATTTCTGAGCATCCTAGCTAGTGCTGAGAGTTACCACTTCTACTGTTTAAAATTTTTATGTAGTTAGACCCATCATTCTCTCTACCTGTCTGATTTCTTGATGGTATTTCTCTAGTAATTTTTATAATTTTGTTTTACTTTTTAAACCTTTTAAAGTTGAGAAAGTGCATGAAACATAAGTGTATAGCTTAACGAATGATTTTAAAGTGAATGCCCATGGAGCCACTACCCAGAAATAAACATTGTTAGCAACTGTTCATATGCCTCTTCCCAGTCATAATCTTGAAGTTAACTACTCTCTTAACTGCTAGAGCAATTGTTTTCTGGGTTTATTGTTACCTTGTAAGACCTAATTATTCATACCTAAACACTATAGATTCAAATTGCCTTTGTACAGAGGGAACTCATACATTAGATGTTATTTTTTTCTTCTATAATTGTATTAAGATATATTTAAAGTACCATAAAATTTACCCATTTAAAGTGTGCAGTTCAGTGGTGTTTCATATATTCAGAGTTGTGCAACTGTTACCACAACCTAATTTAGAACATTTCAGTATCCCCAAAAAGAAACCCTGTAGGTATTATTAGTCATTCCCCATTACTCCTTCTTGTCCTCACTGCTCAGGCAATCACTAACCTACTTTCTATTTATGGATTTGCCTATTCTGTACATTTCACATAAATGGAATCATGTAGTATGTGAATGTATAATGGAGTCATGTAGTATGTGGTATTTTGTAACTGGCTTCTTTTACTTAGCAGATGCTTTCACGGTTCATCCACATTGCAGCATCTATCAATACTTCATTCCATTTTGTAGCCAAAAAATATTCCATTGTGTGAATATATATCATATTTTACTCATTCATTCATCAGCTAATGGACATTTACTTGAGTTGTTTCTACTTTTTAGCTATTATGAATAATTCTGCTAGGAACATTTGTGGACAAATTTGTGTGGGTATAGGTTTTCATTTCTCTTAGAGGTACAGTTGACCCTTGATCAATGCAGGACTTCAGGGCTCTGACCTGCTGTGCAGTTGAGAATCTGCATATGACTTTTGACTTTCCAAAAACTTAACAGCTAACACCCTATTGTTGACTGGAAACCCTAGCAGTAACATAAACCATTGGTTAACTCATATTTTGTACGTTATGTGTATTATATACTGTATTCTTACATTAAAGTAAGCTATAGAAAAGAAAATGCTAAGATAATCATAAGGAA
The DNA here is from genome assembly GCF_046562875.1 of Panthera onca. Taxonomy (NCBI): domain Eukaryota; kingdom Metazoa; phylum Chordata; class Mammalia; order Carnivora; family Felidae; genus Panthera; species Panthera onca. Next base: position 54,890,538 of record NC_138344.1, read on the forward strand.
GAGGAAATACATTTACAGTTTTGTACTGTATCAAAAAAAAATCCACATGTGAGTGGTCCCGTGCTTTCAAACCTATATTATTCAAGGGTCAACTGTATATCTGGGAGTGGAATTGCTGAGTGATGTGATAAATCTACGGTTAACATTTCAAAAAATGGTCATACTGTTTTCCAAAGTGGCTGCACCATTTTACATTCCCTCTAGCAATGTATGAGGGTTCTAATTTCTTTATATCCCTGCCCACACTTGCTGTTTGGCTTGGATTTGTGAATGATGTAGTTTTTATTTGATGGCTAACTATGTTGAATGTCTTTTACTATGTTTATTGGCCATTTGTATATCTTCTTTGGGAAGATCTCTTCACATCTTTTGCCCATTTTAAAATTGGGTTTCCTTTTATTGCTTTTGAGAGTTCTTTATATATTCTAAATACAAGTCTCTTGTCAGATATATTATTTGCAAGTATTTTCTCCTGTGGGTTGTCTTTTCACTTTCTTGATAACATCCTTTGAAGCAAAAAAAGTCTTTAATTTTATGAAGTCCAAGTTACCTATTTTTTCTTTGGTTGCTTGTGCTTTTGATTATTTAAGAAGCTATTCTCTAATCCAAGGTCCTCAAGATTTATACCTATGTTTTCTTCTAAGAGCTTTATCTCTTACATTAGGTCTTAGGTTCATTTTGAATTAATTTTTGCTGTATGATATGTAGAACTTCATTCATTTGCATCTGGGTATCCATTTGTCCCAGTACCAAAATTGTTTTGACATCCTTGTCAAAAATCAGTTGACTCTAAATGTGAGGATTTATTTCTGCACTTTCAATTCTGTTCTACTGATCTGTATGTCTGTCCTTATGCCAGTGCCATACCGTCTTGATGTAGCTTTGTAGTAAGTTTTGAAATTGGGAAGTATGAGTCTTTCAGCTTTGTCTTTTTAAAGATTGGTTGGGCTATTCTGGGTCTCTTGCATTTCCACAGAAATTTTAGGATCAGTTTGTCATTTTCTACAAAGAAACCAGGTGGGATTTTGATTGGGGTTGCATGTAGTCTGTAGATCAATTTAGGGGAATATTGCAATCTTAATCCATGTTGGGTTCTGATTCCTGAACATAGGATGTCTTTCCCCCCCCCCCCTTTTTTTTTTTAGGTCTTCTTTAATTTCTTTCAGTGTACTACTCGTGTTTTGTATTTTTGTGGTTTTCAGTGTACTAGTCATATAGTACTTCTGTTAAATTTACTCCTAGGTGTTTTATTCTTTTGGCTATACTTTTGTTGGATTATTTTCTTAATTTTATTTTCAGGTGGTTAATTACTAGTGTACAGAGGTACAGTTGATTTTATATATTGATCTTGTATCCTGACCCATAGCTGAACTTGTTAATTTAGTTCAACTAGTTTTTTAGTGGGTTCCTTAGGATTTTTTGTATATAGGGTCATGTCACCTGAAAATGGAGATCATCGTACGTCTTTCTTTCCAATCTGAATGCCTTTTATTTTTTTCTTGACTAATTGCTCCAGCTAGAATCTCTAGTACAATGTTGAATAGAAATGGTAAGAGCAGATATTCTTGTTTTGCTCCTTATCTTATGGGGAAGCATTCAGTCATTCTCCATTTAGCATAAATGCTAGCTGTGTGTTTTTTAAAGATAAAGGTGTTCTTTAGACTTTTATTCACTTAACATTTTGTTGAGACTCAAGGTGTAGCATGTAGCTGTATCTCATTCATATATATACATATACATATATATGTATATATATGTGTGTGTGTGTATGTGTGTGTGTATCTTTGATTTGTATGAATATTCCAGTTTATTTTTCAATCTACTGACCATAGATTTTTAATGTTACTTCCTAGTACAATGTACATACATTTTTGTTGGATATATATACTTAGAAGTGAAATTGTTTGTAGTATATGTGTTTCAACCTTAATAGGTAATACCAAACTTTTCCAAAGGAATTGTGCCAATTTACATCCCCACCAGAAGTATATGAAAGTCTTAATTGCTCTGTCTCTTTGCTAACACTTGATATTTTCAGGTTTTTGCTTTTAACCATTTAATGTGTAATGATAGTTTATTGTGATTTTAATTTACATTATCCTAGATTATTATTGAGATTGAGCTCCATTGAAAAACCTATCTCTATTGTGTTTATTGGTGTGTGTGTGTGTGTGTGTGTGTGTGTGTGTGTGTGTGTGCATGTGCCTGTGTGTGTGTGTATGTGTAGGACTTGCTGATGTCCCTCCTTAGTTTTTAAATGACTGTGTGTGTGCATGTGTTCTGTTGATGTGTTGGATTTTTTCCTTTTTTAAATATCTTTTTGTATATAAATTCTTTGATGGTTATGTGTATTGTACTTATCGTCTCACTTTTTTTTTTAAATCAGTTAAAAAAAATTTTTTTTTAATGTTTTATTTATTCTTAGAGAGAGAGAGACAGAGCATGAGCGAGGGGCAGGCAGAGTGAGACAAGGACACAGAATCTGAAGCTGACTCCAGGCTCTGAGCTGTCAGCATAGAGCCCGATGTGGGGCTCGAACTCACGAGCCGTGAGATCATGACCTGAGCCGAAATCAGGCACTGAACCCACTGAGCCACCCAGGCACCCCTCGTCTCACTTTTAACCTCTAAATTTGTCTTTTAATGAATGGAAGTTTTTTAACTTTAGTCAAATTTATCAATCTTTGTGGTTAGTGCTTTTTATGCTCTCTTTAAGAAACCTTCCCTGTTATCCTATGCTGCCTTCTAAAAGCTTTAATGCTTTGTCTTATACTTTAACCATCTCTCTGGAATTGCTGTCTTGTTAGGGTTTTTCTGCTTACTCTTTCTTGTTTACACCTTCAAATGAATTTTATAATTAAGCTTGTTTTATTCCAGAAAAAAAAATCCTGACAATATTTTTATTAGGATCACGTTGAACATATACATAAGCCTAGGGAGAGTTGATATTTTTATGATGCTGAATTCTTTTATCCAAGAATATAGCATGTCTTTTCATTTCCTTAAATCTATTTTAGTCTCTCAAGATTGGTTTGAGACTAGCTTGTTGTTGTTGTTGTTTTTTTTTATCTTTAGGTTTTTGCACAATTCTTGTAAAATTGATGCTTAGGTATTTTATTTTTGCAATAGTAAATAAGGTATTCTTTTTCCATTATTCTTGAGCACTGTTTTGTATATATGACTTCTACATTTTGTGTTATAACCTGTTTTCTAACTCTCTGTTTGTAGTGGTTTTTCCATTATATTTTAGGCTTTCCGAGATATAATTATATCATCTGTTAATGGAGATAATTGTACCTCATTTTTTTCCACTTATGCTCCAAATTGCTTTCTCTTTCTGGTTACATTAGAGTTCCTCTATCTTATTTAGATGTTGATAGTTTAAATGCCGTTTTCAATGTGACTGTACCATTTTGCATCACCAGAAGCAATGTCTGAGGTGTCAGTTGTTCTACATTGTTGTTAAAACTCGGTGTTGTTAATCTTTTTTAATTTGAATATTTCTAGTGTGTGTAGTGATACCTTACTGTGGGTTTAATTTTTATTTACCTATTAACCAGTGATCTAAGCATCTTTTGCTGTGTTCTTCTTTCTCTTTCTTCTTCCTCTTTTCTTCCTGATGTGGTTAATTGCCATTTGTATATATTGTTTGGTCTTCAGAAATTTCAGGATATAAGCCCTTTGTCTGATATGTATGATGTGAACATTTTCTTCCAATCTCTTGTTTACATTATCATGTCCTTAATGATATCTTTTGAGGAGCAAAAGTTTAAATTTTTATGAATTTAGATTTATCAATGATCTCTTTTATAGTTCATGGTTTTGGATCCTAATCTGTCACACAGATTTTCTTTTAGGATTTTAAAAGTTTGATAGTTTTACCTCTTACATTTATATCTATGGTATAAATAAATCATTATGGATTAGTTTGTTAGTATGATGTCCATTTTATTCATACCAATATCCAATTGATATAATACCATTTGTCAAAAAACTTTTCATTGAGTTGCCTTGATATCTTTGTTGATAATCAATTGGTCATTTGTGGCCCATTTCTGTACTCTCCATTCTGTTCCCCTGCTCTTTTTTGCTGTTCACATTCTTGATACTGTAGCTTTACAATAAGTCTTGAAATGTGTTGGACAAGTCCTTCAGCTTTGTTTATTTTCAAAATTGTTTTGGCTATTCTAAGTTCTTTGCATTTCAAAATAAATTTAATGACTGGTTTGTCTGTTTCCACAATAAAGTCGGATGGAGTTTTGATTGGGATTGTGTCACATCTATAGATCAATTTTGGGAGAATTGACATCTTAAGAAATTACTATTTGTCAATTATAGCTAAATAAAGCTGAAGGAAAAAAAATTGTCTCCCAGTTTCAGAACATGCATGTTATACCTCTCTGTATTCTTCAGTTTCTCTCAGTAATATTTTGTAGTTTTTATACAGAGATTTCTCTTTGGTAGATAACATTTCCCTTTAGATTGACTTTAGATTGAATTTAGAATTGAAGTTAGATTGAATTCCCTAATTTCCTTTAGCATTTCTTCTAGAGTATGTCTGTTGGCAACAAATTCTTAGTTTTCTTATATGAAAATGTCCTTTTTTTGGCTGATTATAGAATTCTGGATCAACTCTTCTTTTATTTCAGCACTTTAAATATATGTTCTTCCCCTGTTTCTGGCCTTGGTGATTTCTGAAGAGATATCTATTATTATTTAAATCCTTATTCTTGTGTGTAATGGTGTAGTTTTTCTTTTGTTGTTTTCAAGATATTTTTCCCCTTTACATTTCAGCACTTTATGATGTGCCTAAGTGTTTTTTTGTTTTTTTTGTTTTTTTTTGTTTTTTAGTTTATTTCATTTGGGGTTCACTGAGCCTGTTGAAAATGTAAAGTTATTATGCCTTTAGTAAATTTGTGAAATGTTGACCATTATTACTTTAAATACCTTTTCTGCTCATGTCTCTTTCTTCTCTCCTTATAGGTCTACAATTACACAACTTAATTTTTTTTTATCTTCTCATAGTTCCTCACACTTAACTTTTTTCCATCTTTTTTTCTGTTTTCAGATTGGATAATTTCTGTTGAGCTATTTTCAAGTTCACTCATTCTACTGTCATCTCTGTTTTATGAAGCCTGTATAGGGAAGGCTTTTTATTTCATTTTTTTTTAACTTTCAGATACTGTGTTTTTCAGTGATAAAATTTCTATTTGGTTCCTTTATAGTTTTTACTTCTGTGTTAAGAATTCCTAGTTTTTCATTCACTTTAAATATGTTTCCTTTTACTTCATTGGACACAGACATAATAGTTGCTTTAAACTTTGAAAACTCTTTGTGATAGCTCCAGCATTAACATCTATAGATTTTTTTTTTCTTGCAAGTTAGTCCATTTTCTTGGTTAGTTGTGGGTCGAGTAATTTTAGATTATATACAGACCCACTTTGCAGATACTGAGTTTTGTTTATGAATTGACAACCCTCTCGGTGCCATTTTGCCAACAACATTTGCTGATTTCATGTCTCTGTGTCACATTTTGGTAATTCTCACTGTATTTCAAACTTTATTATATTCATTATGGTGACCTGTGATCTATGATTAGAAATCGTTAAAAGCTCAGATGTTGGTCAGCATGTTTTAGCAATAAATTATTTTTTAATTAAAATTTATATATTTTTTAGACATAATGCTATTGCTCACTTAATTGACTCTTCATCTGAGTAGCTTTATTGAAATATTTGCTTTACTGTAGTGGTCTGCAATGAAATCTGTGATATCTCTATGGTATGCCTGTAGTAGACATTATGATTTTTACATTGTGTGGAAACTTGTATGGGTGTTTCAGATCTCAATTTATTGGTTCAAGCCTTTGCTACGTTGGTTTGTATCCATTCTTGTATGTATACCTCAAGAGTTAGTCACTGTGAGATATGTGTGTATGGTTCATATTTCAGTTAAATTCTCTAAATATTTGACCTGCTGGTTTGTGGGTTTGTTCTGTGCGTGCACAGTTCAGGGCCTAGACTGAGGTTTGCATACGTTTATGCACAGAATTCATGACTCCTTTTTCTGGTTTTCTTCTCTCTCGGAGTCTTCCTGCTCTCTCTCTTTATCATTGGTTTTCAGCAATTTGATGTTAATACAACTTATGGTTTTTCTTCATTTTTCTGTTTGAGATTCATTGAGCTTGTAGGTTTTAATGGGGTTTTAGTTTTCATTGAATAGGAAAATTTTGGTCATTAAAAAATTTTTTTTATTATGCCCCCTTCCTCTCTCCTTTTCTGGGACTTCAGATATAGTTGGGTTAGATACAACTTAACGTGCTCAGTATATTTCTGTTTTAGTCTTCTTTCTCTCTATTTGGTTTTGTAGAGTTTTATTGCTGTGTTTATGTCCGCTGATCTTTTCTGCAGTATTAACTAAGCTGTTAATCTCATGCAGTATATTTTTCATTTCAGATGTAGTTTTTGGTCTAAAGTTCAGTTTAGGTCGTTTTTGTATCTTTTGTTTCTCTCATTGTATTCATGTGTTTTCTCTTACCTTCTTGGACATGCACAATATATTTAATTAATTTTACCACTGGCACCATTGCTGGGTCAGTTTCTATTGATTGATTTTTTTTTTTCCTGGTTGTAGTTGATACTTCCCTTTTATTTTATTTTTTTTTTATTTTTTTTTTAATGTTTATTTATTTTTGAGACAGAGACAAAGCATGAACGGGGGGTGGTCAGAGAGAGGGAGACACAGAATCTGAAACAGGCTCCAGGCTCTGAGCTGTCAGCACAGAGCCCGACGCGGGGTTTGAACTCACGGACCGCGAGATCATGACCTGAGCCGAAGTCGGCCGCTTAACCAACTGAGCCACCCAGGCACCCCACTTTCTTCCCTTTTATATTTTCTTTGCTTATTTGCAGGCCTGGTAAGTTTTGATTAGATGCTGGACATTTTGAATTTTATATTTTAGATGTTAGATTTTGTTGTATTTTTAAAATATATTGCTCTTTTTTGTGACACACTTAAGCTTCCTGGGATTCTTCCAAGGTTATTTATTTATTTATTTATTTATTTATTTATTTATTTATTTACTGGGTGGTCTTAGGAAAATATTTCTTTTTTTTCTAATTTAAATTTTCAGTTAGTTAACATATAGTACAATATTGGTTTGGTTTCAGGAGTAGAATTCAGGGATTCATCACTTACATACAACACCCAGTGCTCATCACAAGTGCCCTCCTTAATACCCATCACCCATCTAGCTCATCTCCCACCCACCTCCCTCCATCAACCCTGTTTGTTCTCTGTCGTTAAGAGTCTCTTGTGGTTTGTTTCCCTCTCTTTTCTTTTTCTCCCCATTTTCCCATAGGTTCATCTGGCCCCATTACTGAGGCAATATTTGATATTCTGTGAATTAGGAGATCTTTTCACTATGGTTCCTTGGAACCCACAGTATTTCCAAACTTATTCTTTTCCTGCAGTTCTTTCCCTGGACTTGCAGTAATTTTCTCACGTGTATACACAGATCTCCAGTGCTCTCTTTCTGTGTAGCTTCCTTTCCCATAGTATTTCCCTCCTTAAATTCTAGCCATTTTGACCTTCCCAAACTGAACTCTGCAACTTGGTGAGATTGCTAAGCTGTCTTTGGCCTTTCTCTCCCCGTGCCGCAGGCTGGAAACTTCCCAGGGAGATAGCAGCAGCAATCATAGGGCTCACCTTGTTTGTTTTTCTTTTTTCAGGGATCATTATGGTGTGCTGCCTGCTGTCTAGTGATTGAAAGCCATCCCTTAACATATTTTATTTGGTTTTCCAGTTTTTTTACGGCAGGAAGATAAATCTGGCATTTTTAATCCATTACGGCAAGGAGCAGAAATTCTCCAGTTTTGAAATTTATTGAAACTAAAGTTGGGATTAAATTAGCATGGCTTTTATTTTTTTTTATTTTCCCCCCTAATTGCTCAGATGTCCACTCAGACTGGTGTTTTAGTAAAAGAGATACAGAAATTGTTAGTTAGGATGACTAGTATTTTACTTTTCACTTCCTCCTTTATTTTCATGTTGTTTCTCTTAGAGTCATAAAGGGCATATGTATACAGCACACAACTTACCAAAAACCAAAAAAGCATGCCATATTGAAGTTCACCTGGTTTAACTCCTTTCAGTGAGGCAGATGGTCTAAGCATAATAATGGCCTTCTTATGAATAAACTCACTTCTATATATGGGGACATAGCAAAGGTGACAAAGCTTGTATATGACAAAGCTTAAAACTGTTTTTGAAACACCAATATATAGTTGTATAAGTCACAAAACATCTTCACAACTGCAATCACTTTCAAGAAATAACCATGCTTGATTTGTTACTCGATTTCGTATTCGACATGATGATTTCTCCTTTAGCATTGTACAGCAAGAAGACCCAAATGAAGAGCTTCCCAGAGACGAGGTCATCCTGAAGCTGAAAGGACAAGTGCAGCGTTTGCTGGGGAGCAACTCAGTGAAGCGTCATCTGGTGTCTCAGTTACAAACTGAGCTCAGAGACTGTCATAAGAAAATTGAAGATCTCCAACAAGCGGACAAAGATGAAAAAAGCATCAAGGTTGAGGTTTGTAGAGTTAAAAAGCCTTTTTTAAAAGACTTTAATGAAAAAAATGCTTACAGTCTTCACATTTAAATCAAGCCTTTGTCTTTCAAGGTCTCATTTGATTTTATTTAGAAGTAAAGTGTAAAGAAGGGAATGCCACATAAAGAAATATATTTTCTGGTTCCTTTTGCAAAGCACCTCATAAATGAGATGTTAGTTAGGCAAAATTCCTTTACCACAAATCCAAGGAAGGAGTCTACGTAAAAAAGTATGTGCATTTCCTCAAGATTGGCTTGTATCAACAGTGTTCTAAAGCCTTAAATTCTCCACAGCTAAATCCCTTAGCATTTTGTCTATGACATTTCTCTCGCCCATGTTCCTATAAGAAGAGTCTTTCTATATAAGGAAATTAATTATGTAGTGGTGGCGTTGTAAGTGAGAAAGGCACAGAAACAGGTTATGTCAGAATCATTGAATCTACTTTTATTTATATTTTTTATTTATTATTTAAAAAAATTTTTTTAGTGTTTTATTTATTTTTGAGAGAGAGAAAGAGTGGGAGCGGGGGAAAGGGAGAGAGAGAGACAGAGAATCGGAAGCAGGCTCCAAGCTGTCATCACAGAGCCCGATGCAGGGCCCAAACCCACAAACCGTGAGATCATGACCTGAGCCAAAGTCCGTCACCCAAGTGGCTGAGCCACCCAGATACCCCCGAATCTACTTTTATATGCTTCAGTTGGCTTCCTTACTTCATAGATGAGGAAGATGAAGCTGGAGGAATGTGACTTCATAGATGAGGACAATGAAGCTGGGGGAATGTGTGACATTTCTGAGGTTAGAGTCCATCTTTAGGCAAATTGAAACTAAAACACTTGACTAATAATAGTCAAGATTATTTCCCCAAGATCTTGCTATTACAGAAATTCTTACTCTTGCCCTCATTTAACAGCTTCCTTTTCTATTCTTCCATATTTCCAAATCCCAACCATCTACGCTCTCAATAGAAAAACAAAAACAAAAACAAAAAACCTAGTAATGAAAGGGAAGGGGGAAAATGAATGTAGGTGGTGTATTCCTTTTCCTTCTGGAAGGAAATAATATTTTACTTCCTACTTTAGTACTGTTTTAGCTCCTGATTCTTTAAACTAGGAGTTGTGTTCACTAAAATAGTCCTATTAAGGTATGTAAGATGTTATATGGTACTAATTATTATGGAATTTTGATTGTATATATTTTCCAAAAAATAATAATGTGTTTTCACTGTTTAAATCCTGCCCAGTCGGGCAATATTCCTTCTTCCGAGTAACTGTATTTGACGAGCATAACGCTGATTTCAGTGTTAACAACCAAATGAGAAAGAACCCCCAAACTCCAGCACATTGAACATCTTTATGTTAAGCTGTCTTGTTTACGCATTTTTTTTTTTTTCAACGTTTTTTATTTATTTTTGGGACAGAGAGAGACAGAGCATGAACGGGGGAGGGGCAGAGAGAGAGGGAGACACAGAATCGGAAACAGGCTCCAGGCTCCGAGCCATCAGCCCAGAGCCTGACGCGGGGCTCGAACTCACGGACCGCGAGATCGTGACCTGGCTGAAGTCGGATGCTTAACCGACTGCGCCACCCAGGCGCCCCATTTACGCATTTTTTAAAAAGGATGAGAATAAATGTGCATGTTTCAATTTGTGTTAGATTAGAATCGATTGGTTCAAGTATTTTGGTGAGAGTAGCCTAGGATTTAGGAACGTGGTTTTGAGTCTTGAACTTTAGCTCAGGTATCCACGGTTCTTGCTCTGTTCTGTACTGAAATTACTGATGGCATTTGCCATAGAGGTACACTTCCACATATGTGGCAGTTGATGGTGGCCATGCCTTATGTTTAACAAAATTTAATCTATACCTTTGCCTCTATAGATCAAAGGGAACGATCTCATTGTTGAATACTCTTTTTTGTCCAGCTACTCTTGCCATAGTGATTTCTCAGCAGTCCATGTTTGGTTTTTCTTAAAAGTGTGACTTACCAGCCTGTGCTGCTTGTCTGTCCTGCTTGCACTTACTACATATGAATTTCTTGAGACTCTTGTCTGGATGATTCTCTGCATGTTTGCTCAATAAATATTTGTTGAATCAGTATACCTATTAATCCTTTTCTAGATGGAGGAAAGGGAGAGGAAGTAGTAATTTAACCAACAAGTGTTTTTATTTTTTTATTTTTTTAAATTAAAAAAAAAATTTTTTTTTTTGCATTTATTTATTTTTGATAGAGAGAGGCAGAGCACAAGTGGGGAAGGGGCAGAGAGAGAAGGAGACACTCAATCCGAAGCAGGCTCCAGGCTCCGAGCTGTCAGCCCAGAGCCCGACGCGGGGCTCGAACTCACAAACAGTGAGATCATGACCTGAGCCAAAGTCAGACGCTTAACCTACTGAGCCACCCAGGCACCCCATCCAACAAGTGTTTTTGTATAAACACTCAAGTTCACAGTCATTTGATTAGCCCATGGACACCTTCAAACTTTGCCTCTTACTTGCTTCCCACATCTTTTCTAATGATCTTTCTAGTTAGTGTATAACATCAGAAAACAAGGTTGGGAGGTATATGGAGGAAGAGCAAATCATTCAGCTTAAGCTTTGGTTTTGTTTTGTTTTAAAGCTACTCTGTGCAAGGTCTTATGGGATTCAGTGGAAAGAAACAATGGCCATTCCTTGAAGGAATTTAGAATCTACAACAGCACTATCCAATAGAAATTTGATGGAGCCACATATATAATTTAAAATGTCCCAAGTATCCCATTAAAGTAAAAGTAATGGTGAAATTAATTTTAATAACATATTTTATTTAACCCAATAAATATCTTCTCAGTATGTAATCAATGTAAAATTATTAATGAGATGGCTTGCATTTATAATAATAATAATTATTATTATTATTTTAAATTTACATCAAAGTTAGTTAGCATATAGTGCAATAATGATTTCAGGAGTAGAATCCACTGATTCGTCCCCTACATACAATACCCAGTGCTCATCCTAACAAGTGTCCTCCTTAATGTCCCTTACTTATTTAGCCCATCCCCAACCCACAACCCCTCCAGCAACCCTCAGTTTGTTCCCTATATTTAAGAGTCTCTTATGTTTTGTCCTCCTCCCTGTTTTTATCTTATTTTTGCTTCCCTTCCCTCATGTTAATCTGTTTTGTATCTTAAATTCCACATCTGAGTGAAGTCATATGATGTTTGTCTTTCTCTGACTGACTCACTTTACTTAGCATAATACACTCTAGTTCCATCCACATTGTTGCAAATGGCAAGATTTCATTCTTTTTGATTGCCTAGTAATATTCCTATACCACATCTTCTTTATCCATTCATTTATCAATAGACATTTGGGCTCTTTCCAAACTTTGGCTATTGTCAGTAGTGCTGCTACAAACATTGGGGTGCATGTACCCCTTTGAAACAGCACACCTGTATCCTTTGGATAAATTCTTAGTAGTGCAATTGCTGGGTGGTAGGGTAGTTCTATTTTTAATTTTTTGAGGAACCTCCATACTGTTTTACAGAGTGGCTGCACCAGTTTGCATTCCCACCAGCAGTGCAAAAGGGTTCCTCTTTCTCCACATCTTCGCCATCATTTGTCGTTGCCTGAGTTGTTAATGTTAGCCATTTTGACAGGTGTGAGGTGTTATCACATTGTGGTTTTGATTCGCATTTCCCTGATGATGAGTGATGTTGAGCATTTTTCATGTGTCTGTTAGCCATTTGGATGTCTTCTTTGGAGAAGTGTCTGTTCATGTCTTTTGCCCATTTCTTCGCTGGATTATTTGTTTTTTGTGTGTTAAGTTTGATAAATTCTTTATAGATTTTGGATACTAACCTTTTATCCGATGTGTCATTTGCAAATATCTTCTCCCATTCTGTCGGTTGCCTTTTAGTTTTGCTGACTGTTTCCTTTGCCATACAGAAGCTTTTTATCTTGATGAGGTTCCAATAGCTCATTTTTGCTTTTGTTCCCCTTGCCTCTGGAGGCATGTTTAGTAAGAAGTTGCTGAGGCCGAGGTCAAAGAGCTTTTTGCTTGCTTTCTCCTTGAAGATTTTGATGGCTTCCTATCTTTTGTTTAGGTCTGTCATCCATTTTGAGTTTATTTTTGTGTATGGTGTAAGAAAGTGGTCCCGGTTCATTCTTCTGCATGTCGCTGTCCAGTTTTCCCAGCACCATTTGCTGAAGAGACTGTCTTTATTCCATTGGATATTCTTTCTGCTTTGTCAAAAGATTAGTTGGCCATACATTTGTGAGTCCATTTCTCGGTTCTCTTTTCGGTTCCATTGATCTATGTGTCTGTGTGTGTGCCAGTACCATACTGTCTTGATGACTACAACTTTGTAAAACATCTTGAAGTCCGGGACTGTGATGCCTTCTGCTTTAGTTTTCTTCTTCAGGATTCCTTTGGCTATTTGGAGTCTTTTCTGGTTCCATAAAAATTTTAGGATTGTTCGTTCTAGCTCTGTGAAGAATGCTGGTGTTATTTTGATAGGGATTGCATTAAATATGTAGATTGCTTTGGGTAGAATCGACATTTTAACAATGTTCTTCCAATCCATGAGCATGGAATGTTTTTCCATTTTTTTTGTGTCTTCTTCAATTTCTTTCATAAGCTTTCTATAATTTTCAGTGTATAGTTTTTTCACCTCTGTGGTTAGGTTTATTCCTAGGTATTTTATATGGGTTTTGGTGCAATTGTAAATGGGATCGATTCCTTGATTTCTCTTTCTGCTGCTTCATTATTGGTGTATAGAAATGAGAGATGGTTTGCCTTTTTTGTCTCTGTGCCAAGTCCTTGAAATCTGACATGTATTGTCCACTTACAACACTTTTCATTTTGGACAAGACACATTTCAAGTGCTCAATAGCCATGTGTGGTTAATGGCTACCATATGCAACAGTGCAGATCTATAAGGAGAGGGACATGCATAACTTTGTGTAATAAGGATGATATTGGTTGCAGAGTGTTTTGAGAAGGAATAATTAACCAGAGCTGGTTGTAGGGGAGATGATAAGGCAAACCTTAGTGAAGTCTTTAAGGAGGGAATATCTGATCTCTGTCCTGAAGGATAAATGCAGGAGGGAAGGTGGGAAGGAACATTTCAGCCTTGAGCAGAAGTATTTAAAGGTTGTAGCAAATAAGCTGGTGTAACTAGGGAATAGGGCATGTGAATAGAAGTCTATATTATATAGGCTCAGTCTTTCTGGAATCTTTGAGGCCAAAAACACATAGATGTTACATCAATTTTTAGGATAATACCGTAGCTAGCATTAAATCCTGAGGTTAATGAAATACTGTTGAATGTCTCTGCTTGCTATCAGCTTGTTAAGAGACAGAACATGTCCTTGGATATCTTTTTAAAGAGAACTGGGTCATTGAAATCCTCCCCTAAAGCCTTTCTAAATATTGAAAAGGCTAACAAAAATATTTACTATGTAATCTTACTTGGCATGTTTCTTTTATGAATATTTAAAAGTATTGATATATTTATTGCTCTATAACGTTGTAGTATCTTATGTTTGTTTGTATCCTTCTTATATAGAACAATTAAAAATTATTTCAGAGTCTGTTGTTTTTGCTTTCGTGTCATTTGACTATTCATAGCAGTGCTGCTTTATGATATTTCCAGGATAATATGTGATAAAGATTAGGAATTTGTCTATATGTAGCACTGTGCACTGATTGAGAGTGCGTTGAGTTCTATAATGTTCATTCTAGTTGAACAACTGGACCATTAATGTAGAATGTAGTAAAGTCCTTAGGAAAATTAGTCTTGCAGTCAGGGCCCACATCTACATTGATTTTTTTGTAAGCATAATGAATAAAACACAGAGGCCTTTCTGTATCTGTTACTCAAAAGAAATCATTACCTAACCACAAGTTGTGGTTAGAGCCATTCTTTGATTTCAAGGGACCCAAGGCAATGTTGAGTAGCCAACTCAGAAGGTTTCTACCTGGAATCTTTTTAGTTATAGAAATTAGGAAGATAATGTGAGAGTTGATGTATTACATGCCTTGTTTTCTTGAAGGTAATCTCTTTAGTATTCCAACTTCAGAAATTTTGTTATGACACCTATGTGGTCCTTTTCTTTTTAAAATTGTCCATAAGGATTTTGTGCTGACAGGTACAAGTACCTAGTCCCTGAGTGCCTGCAGTGTGATGATATGTCAAAGCTGAGTGTCATAGCTAGGCATGAAAATTGTTTTTCCACGTATCAGTATGATTTTATTTCATAGTAATAAAAACTTACCAGTGGGAAAGAATGGACAAATTAATATCACAAACTTTAAAAAGTGGAGGCCAAGTTAAAACAAAATGAAAATCACTCTAATGAGTCCATAGAATCCCTTAAAATCTCATTAGTATCCCCAAATCTGGAGAGAAGCTAACAGAGTAGGTATTTGTCGTTCTCTTCTGATTGGAGTAGAAGCAGTGGCTTCTGGGAAATTACGGCAAGTGAAAAGGGGAAAGTCAACAATAGTCTCCCTGTAAAGGAAGTGAAGGCTATGAATTCAAAGACTGAGCCAGAGCCTCGGTGTTCTGTCACCTCACATGTGAATGAAATACAAATACCTCCCCAATGAGGAGAATGAATCTTGGTTTAGGATATTTTTTAAACATTGTGGAAGAGAGCTCAGACTTCAGGTAAACACATAAACCAACAAGTCAAATAAAGTAGGTATTTAAAAAAAAATCTTTGTGGCCCCATCAATGAACAAAGAATTCATAAAGATTAGATAAGGAAGATACTTAGATGGTAAGAGGAAAATGCAAAGTTGTATAAACAGATCTGGGAGGATGAAAAACAAATGAACAGTGAAGGTATGTAAGAAGTTCTGCTATGAGAGCAATGCAAGAAATGCAAATGAAAGCAACTATTGGCTACCCTTTCCCCATCAAATACAATAATTATTTCAAGGCATTCCCTGCCATTGGAGGTAAAGAGAGTTGGACACATTTGTTCAGACTACCTGACAATGTACATTTGCATGACCTTGTGGGAAACAATTTGCCAATAACTGTCATGAGTCTTAAAAATTGTACCTGTTGAATAAAATATAGATCTATGAGGTAATAGAGATTATATAATAGAGATTATATATAAACAAATAAATGCAGAAATAGAATAGATGTTAAACTTGGTGTAAGATAAAAAATAGAATATTTGCATTGCATAGTCTCAAAGTATCTCCTCATAAGATACTTATTCTAAATTACAAGTAGGAAATTGTAGCTTTACAGTGATAGTGCCTGCAGATGCTACCTTCATTTATTGATCATCACCAGTGATGAACCACGTTGATCTCCTGTGTCTCCTGAAGAGTGCACATAGCATTTCTGTGGCATTCATGTAAAAAATGGATGACTTGAATTTAATAATGAAGTGACATCAGAGAAGCCCAAATTGAAGGCCATCTTACACAATAACTAGTTGATACTCTTAAAAAGTGTCATAGATTTGAGAGACAAAGCCTGAAGAACTGTCCTTGGATTGAAGGAGACTCATGAGCCATGACAACTCAATGCAATGTGGAATTGTCGATGAGATCCTGAACTACAAAAAGGACGTTAGAGGAAAATGGGAAGATTTTGTATAGGGTCTGTAGATTAGGTAACAGTGCTACATCCTAGTTAACTTCCTGGTGTTGATAATTGTATGGTGGTTATATTTGGGGATGATGATAAAAGTTACATGGAAGTTATTTGTGATGTTTTCACAGTTTCTTTGTAAGTATGAAATTATTTTCAAAACCAGAAGTTAGAATTTCTTAAAAACCTGAAAAACTTTTGATTTCTTTTTAACATTTAGAGTAAAACAGATACCACGGAAAAACCAACTGATCAATTATGGCCTGGGTCTTCTACTTCTGATACAATTGTGAAAGATGACATTCTGCGGCTTAAAAATGAAATTCATGTTTTACGACAACAAAATCAGGTGATGAAAAAGTTTCCTATATGTTGTGAGAATTCTTATGACCTCATTATATTCAAAGGATATAACCGACTTTTCAAAAAAAAGTTGCAGAGGCAACATGAGTTTGTAGACAGGTTTATTAGTGGGTGAATAAGGATTCCAGTTATTTCCCTTTATTGGCCATAAGGTCATCGTTTTCTCAAAAGGTAGGTTAGTGGAACTCCAGGCTCCTGGGTCTGTAGGAGCTTGGCTGCTGGAGGTGTTCTTCTCTGGACCAAAAAAGTTAAACCTTGTTTATATGGTTGTTAAGATTATTGAATCCTAAGACTTACTTTAAGAGATCACTTAGGGAATACTTCTCTGGCTAAGTGTTTCTATTTCATGTAGTTCAAAATGAATACAAAATTCTTAACTCTTAACTCCTGTCATAAAGCTACTTGTCAAATAAGTGAATCTTACAAGCCATAAGGAGTCTTTGTAGAATTATGAAAACGATACATCAGTGCTACAGGGTAGAGATAAAGCATGGAAGATAATAAAAAAAAAAAGATTGGACTAATCAGTGAATATGATGTTTATTTTCTCTAACTGCTTTATTCTTTTGTATCTAGGAACTTAAAGAAACGGAAGAAAAACTGAGAGATACAAATCAAGACTTATGTAATCAAATGAGACAAATGGTACAAGATTTTGACCATGATAAACAGGAAGCTGTGGATAGGTAAAGTCTATGCAGAGGTCTAATGCCTGACTCTGCCCTTCACGGCCCTGCTCTCCCACCCGCCAGAAAAGATTCAAGAAAAATTATGGTGTGAACCTTCCCTACTGAGATCTCACTGAAGATGAGTCTGTGGCTTCTCAAATTAGAATTTAGAACACATTTTCCATAGAAATGATGTTATGTAGTGGGCTGGGTTCTATAGCACCATCAAAACTGCAGTTCATTGAGATAGTATAGCTTAATGGTTTTCATAAACTAGTCTGGGAAACTAGTCTTTATAAGGAAGAAATCTGTGGGAGGGAGTATGTCTTCCAATTACCAAATCATAAACTTGGAAACAGAGTTTTGGAACATAACATACTTGTGAGTTGGGTACTGCTAGTATCTATTTCTAATATAGATAACTTGGAATTTTGGAACTCTACCCTATTATTTCAATTAATTTTTTATAAACAAGTCCTCAACAAAGACTATTATCTTCTTGAAGGACTGGGGCATTCTCATATCCAAGTTTCTCATTTTTCTCTGGAAACATTTAAAGAGAGAAAATTTTGCAGAATTTAAGATCATCCACTAGGAATTAATTATTACTTTTGGTTGGGGGGAACCAATCTGACCTTAATTATAATTTGCATTAGAGAGAGGGAGTGGGAAAGAAAGGAAACCAATTTATCCTGGTGTTTCTAATAATGCTGGGCATTTCTTTAGATTCTATTGTCCGCTTTCTGTTTCTAGGTGTGAGAGGACTTACCAGCAGCACCATGAAGCCATGAAAGCCCAAATACGTGAAAGCCTGTTAGCAAAGCATGCTTTGGAGAAGCAGCAGCTCTTTGAGGTTTATGAGGCAGCTCGCTTGCAACTTAGGTGAGAATGAGAGAGTTTAGCTACCCTTCAAGCTCTAGAGACAGCTTTCTCCTGTTCTGTAGCTTAGAGGAAAATTGTTTTGCAGCCCTTGTATTTTTTTTTTTTTTTCCTGGTGGTCATTTGGTTGCTGGTTTTGTGTATCCAAGGTCTGACTTAGATAACATGAATAAGGAGATGGCTGCTGTGCAAGAATGTTACCTGGAAGTGTGCAGAGAGAAGGATAATCTAGAATCAACTCTGAGGAAGACCATGGAAAAGGAGCAACAGGCTCAGGAGAAGAAGGTACAGTACAAGTTCGTGTTGTGTTTGTTTCAGCTCTTTTCTCTGGCCTCACTATTGTCATGGAAACCAGTATACTTGTTCTCTTGTGAAACAGGGAAGGCCTATGGAGAAGTCTCTTTATTTTTGGCTATCACACTCTGATAGCTCACAAAATACAGTAAATATTGAGATGATTTTTAAAACCTCAGTAGAAAATGGCATACATATAGGAGAAAATGATTCTTCCTTATATTTATTCCAAGTGGCAAAACAGGGTTCTAAAAATAAACGAGAGTAGACCCAAACACTGTGAGTCTGAAACCCAGGGATTCTTGCTTTCCACTTTTGCTGGCTCCTTAGTTGAACCTACATAGTCCCGTGGGTGATGCACAGCATATTCCCTCAGAAACATTTTCCTCTGACCCATTTCTGTCTCAGTACCCAAGTGTCATTTTATTCTTCTGGGGAGAAGGGCAGGAATTTGAACTTGGGACTTAGGATAGGGAAGGTGGAGAGCTTTTCAGGGAAGCTCTCATTTTTTCGGGAAGCTGGAGGGGCTCCTATACTTTCCCCTCCTGCCTGAATCTTCCCAGTTGCTGTTGGTGAGTGTCCAGGAGTAAAATCACATGTAAACAGTCGCCCGTCTTTTCTTCCCTGTCCTGCCTGGAGCCTCATCCAGACACACGTCTGACTCTCCCTTCCACTTTGGACCAGCCTGCAGACCACAATTTGAAAGCCACCTGCGTCAAGATTAGAAAATATTTTTAAAAGCCTGAGTAAATGTTCTATACAGAGGTTTTCTGAACAAAGTTATATTAAAGCAGGCTCTTGCTACTACAGACTTTAAAAGAATAGAAAGAGCAGGTGAGGAATTCAGCTCTTTTAATGTTTGTATTTTTTTGAATAGATTAATATGGTGAAAAAACATGCCATGTATACATATCGTCTAATGGAAAAAGAACTTCTAAAGCGAGCTCTTTTACTTAGTGCTGACAGTATAAAAGTTAGAAGGGATCTTAAATTACTTAGAAATTAAGGACTTAGCTTTTCATAATGTATAAAAAAATTAAAATAGGGAGAAGATCTCTGCTGTGATTTTTTTTCTTTTTAAATACGTAAATTGACAAGAACAGAAGAGTAATTCTCTCAAAGAGGTCATTCTTTTCAGGAATATATTTTCTGGTACTTTTCAAAGAATCAGTTTGGCTATAAAATTAGATCTCATATAATCGGTCGTTTGGAATTAGCAGCTGCTGCTGACCAATACTGGCTCATGAATGCTTGTGCACCAAAGCAGGGAGGAAAGTTAAAACTGCTATTTGGCCCTTCCAAAAAATCTTACAGGTTAAATATTTTTCTTTAAAGATTTTAAGTTGTCATACAGTGAAATTGACTTTTTCATTTGGTGTTTGTTCTATACATTTTTAACATGTGATTTAACACATGTATAGAGTAATGTGGATACAGAAGAGTTTTATCACCCTATAAGACTGCCTTATGCTATCCCTTTGTAGTTAATACCCAGCCCCACTGGAAGGGCCAGTGTACTTAACGCATGAGAAGTGTAATTCCTTTCTTCTCTGGAATTGTTTAGTTTTTTTTATTTAGATTTATGTAAATCCATTACAAAATTTAGTAATTTTTATAAGCCAGTCATAACAGAACTTTAAACTTAAGAGAATTTATTTAATCTTTTCATATCCTAGGAAATGTTTCACACTCACAATGGAAGAATCTTATTAAACTCAAGCAAGCTAGGGAACTTTCATGGAAGTTCTCTGCAGGCCATAAGGCATTTTCCCTGCAGTTGACTTTCCGGTCAGTTACTTAGTCTGGATACTGAATTTAAAAGATAGACAACAGCAAGAGTCCTACGGTGTATTTTCCTGTTCCGTATGTGCTCTTTTCTGAAACAGTTGTTGAGTTAGACCATGGGTTAAGTAAGAGCTCAATGCCAAGTTTTAAAACTTTTATTAACACACGGAACTTTCCTCACATGTCAACCTGGCTTGTTCAGAGAGTGGGAGAAAAGTCATCCACACAGAACCCCTTGGACTCTAGTAATCATTGGAGGTCATGAATTTGCAGACAAGGCAAAGATGGACAATATTCGCATTCATAATGTCATTTCTGTATACGTTAGTCTCATCTGTACAATTGTAATACATGCTAAGTCAGTCCTTAGAAGTTAGAGGTTTTTTTTTGCTATCGGGGGCATGCAAATCAAGTGTAAATGTTTTAAAACTATTGAAAAATTTTCTTTAATGATAAAACTTTTAGAATTAGATATTTCTGTAGTATGTTCAAATGGCAGATCCCTGTGCTCAATAAATCTATTACTTCTGTAAAGAGAGGGTAGAAAGGTTTTCCTTGCTGTGGTAGACTGCAAAAATGGCTGCACATTCTTCCCATCACCGAATGCATGCCCCTTCGGAGTGTGACTTTCTAGCAGTTCTCAGTAAGAGGTCATCTGTTTCTCATCCCTTGGATCTGATTTTGGCCAATGGGACATTAGTAAACATTAGGCAAAAAGAGTCTTAAAAATAATTTATGCATTGGGACTTACAAGCTTGATACTCTCAGGAACTCTGTGGCCACCACTGTGTGAATGATCTGGGATAACCTGCCGAGTGATGACACATGTGACCATGTCATCTTTCTAGCAGACGTCAAGCTAACCCCCAGACGTGTGAGTGAGGCCATCTTAGACCATGTGCTTCAACTGCTTGCAGAGATCAGCTAAATTGACTCAGATCAGAATCACCCCCCAGATGACCAGGGAATCCTGAGAAATAATAGATGTTTGCTGTTTTAGTTTAGTTTTATTGTTATGGTCAAGTTTTGGCTGGCTTATTATGTAGCAAAGCAATTGATATATGCACAAACATACAAACACACAGAAAATTGGTAGCAGTTTTCTTTTCTGGGTCAAAAGGAAAGTAGATACATATGGAAACAACTCCTGAAGCATAGATATACACAGGTAAGACAATGTGAGGATTCCTTTTAAAGTCAACAAAAAATAACTGTGATATGTGACATGACACTGGACAACTTTCTCAGCCACGTGATAGTTCGATTGTTTTAGTACAACTACAGTTTCTATGACCTGATTGTGAAGAAATGGGTCCCTTAGTCACTGGAGATTTTCTGAAATCATATAGCACTGACAAAAATAGATAGCATCTTTTTGGTATGTGCCATTGGTGGAGAGGAATCAGATGGGAATTAAGACCAAAATAAGCCAGGTCAGGTGTGAACCAGGAAAGAAACCAGACAACCAGGTAGCATGAATCAGAAATAATGGTAAAGAGACACAGAGCAAAAGCTCTTTTGCTGCGTGGCAATAGGTATGTGAAGTGTATACTTCTCTGGCATTATATTTTATGAGCTTCAGTGGGACCACCAGAAAACCGTTTCAAAAATTTTCACACTGGGGCCACCTGAGTGGCTCAGTCGGTTAAGCATCTCACTCTTGGTTTTGGCTCAAGTCATGGTCTCATTGTTGGTGAGTTCGAGCCCCGTGTTGGGCTGCGCACTGAGTACAGAGCCTGCTTGGGATTCTCTCTGTCTCTGCTCCTCCCCAACTCACCTCTCTCAAAATAAATAAATAAACTTAAAATAAAAATTTTCACACAAAAACCCTTATAGGTGATTTTGATCCCTGAGTAGAGTTTTGTTAGAGTTTTCAGATCAACTGGATTCCTAAAATAAACAGAGAATAGTATATGAATAGTTCAAATTATTAAATTTGTATCTGATAGTTGACAGTTACTATTTCATAATGCTTTAGCTAGTTTTGAGAAAAACAATTGTCTTTGGTAATGAAAAAAATATGCCAGTCTGAATTTATTACAGGATGCATACTTTTAAGATAGAGCAATAATTTTTGTTTTATATCAGAATATATGTATTTCAGAAACGTACTTTTTTTTTTTTTTCCTGGCCTGTGATACCCAATGAGTCCCATGGTGGGTGGGGTGTAAACATAAATGTCAGTTAAACTCGTTAAAAAGTGCTCTTCATATATTGAAAAAAAAAAAAAAAAAAGTTGTTCTTCTAGTAACATATTGATTGTGTTAGACGCTTTTTCTTTTAATATAGCCACCTGTAAATTTTTTATCCAAATATTTGAGATCCAAGCAGGTCTGTACAAGACAGTCTATTAAGCTGATTGAGTTAGCATGTAGGAAGATCATTTGTCTCTGTTGCTGCCAGTACCTGCCTATGACCAGTATTTTATAAATTTGCCTTGGAGAGTATTAGTATAATACAGAGATATTTACTTGAATTTTGTTTAAAGAGACAGCTATTGGAGGAAAGAGAAGAATATGTAAACAGACTGCAGGTGGAACTTGAAGAAAAGTACCAAGACACCCTTATGATGGAGAAGAGCAAGTGGCTGAAAGAACAAGAAACTGATATTAAACAGCAGGTTGACAATGAAGTGATGTTAGCCAAATCACACTGGGATGAGGAACAGACAGAGGTGTGGGTTAAAATTTCTTTTCAGTCACCATGTTTGGAAACTGTAGTATTAACTATAGGGAGACCGTTCTTCCTGAACAGACATAATTTTTCATTGCCAAGCACCTATGTGATCATTCATTTCACTTCTTGGGATTGGGCTTTGGGCAGCTTACAGTAGTTTTATTTCTTAAAACTTCTCCCCTCTCTTGTCCCTTCAGTGCAATTCAGGATATAATGGTTTTTGGAGGGGTACTTTTTGATTCCTCAAAATGAAACCCTCCTCTAATTTCATATTGTGGAATGAGTCAGATGACTCTAGACCAGTCTATAATAACAAATAGATAACCCATCCTGTGGATTAGAAGGAAGAAGTAATGACTGGGCAGGCTCAAAAGCACAAAAAATTACCTTTTACCTAAGTAGCAAATGAAATTACTAATAGTTTTCTAGAAAATTAAGAACCAGATTATGATCTTGAAAACTTAGCTGGAAGGGAAATCAATTTTCAAGCTTATCGAAACTAGATTCTTTGGTCTGCAAGATTGCTATTACCTGGGGGTGTGGCTACCTAACGGTGGATAGTAGACCACTGTCCTGTCTTTCAGCATCCCTCTTCTTCATCTCCCACCCCCACCCTCTGCAGCAGTTCATTAATCTAGTGCTTGCACCTGAAATTCTTTTACTAATCATTTTTTAATACAGAAATATGTATTCTGGAATATATACATTTATGCCTGTAAAATCTGGCTAGCACAAAACAAATTCTCTATTTTTACAATGTTGCACATTGTTTTATATTTGAATCTGCTAACCATTTATTTACCAGGAAGATGAGATAGAGAAGTAATGTTTTTGTGAGACTCTCAGGAAAGCATAAACTGCTACACAAGATTGCCATTTCAAATGCAGCAACATAGCCTGGGACTGTGGTAGCCAGGGAAGCAGTCTGAGAACTCTGGATACCCAGGAGGTGGGAACCAGGAACAGAGAAAAGCAACTTTTGCTGTTTCACAGTTTTGCCTCAGACTGACTGTGTTTTGATCCATCCCACTATCCTGTTGAAAGCAGAAAGTTGTCATTAAGACATCCTTCTAATGATGCCCCTCCTTCAATGCACAGTAGACTCAGTAGAATTTAATACCCTAACAAACAAGAGTCTAATGTGTTCAAGTAAGTAAAACTATTTTTAGATCGTGCAGTTTTAGGTTCATTATTTAGACTTAACCCAGTGCCTGCTTTGTGGAAAGCCTGGTGTTGATGGAAAAATACATATTAATAGTATAAATTTTCCTCTTAAAAAAAAAAAGAAATCATGCCACCTTTGTAGTGGCAATGTCAAAGCTTCCAGAAGGTTGCATCTTGAGAGCAAGAAAGCCTGACCTATTGCGGTATACTTCTATCTCCCATGTGATTTATGCCACGTACATTAGGGTCCAACAGTAACTTTCAGGATTTACTTGAATATATTTTCATTGACTAAGCTTCTAACTCTCATGTAATTACTACAACAATGTCTAGATGGTTTTCAAACACAGCTGTGGTTGCTCTTTTGGCTAGCTATTAATTCTGGGTTTTGCTTATTTGAGTGTTTTTTCTTTTCATACAATTTTTCTTCTGAAAACAGATCAAACAAGAACTTATTCAACAGCTCGAAAAAGAGTGGCAGTCTAAGCTGGATCAAACTATAAAGGCAATGAAAAAGAAGACCTCAGATGGTTGCAGCCAGACTGACCAAGTAACCACCAGTGATGTTATTTCCAAGAACGAGATGGCAGTCATGATAGAAGAACAGAAGCGAAAGATCCAGCAAGATTTAGAGCAAGAGAAAGAAACAGCTGTCAGTGGGGACCTGAAGAAACTCGAGGTGGAATTAGAACTCAAATATTGTGAAAATATAGCCAAACAGGTAACAGGTTTATTATAGTAGAATTATTGGAACTGCCTATTAATGAAAACCTGTAAAATGCTACCATTGAACTTGTTCATAACTTTATACTTTGAAAATTTTGTGCATTCTAGGGTAGAACCTCTTGGGTTGTTACAAAAAGTTTCTTCCACTGTATTTCTGTCACAAAGCTGTTACCCCTCAGTTTTTCCATGTATTCTTTATGTTTACAGAGTGTTTGCTCCTCTGAGTTTGGTCTAAGCGTTAGGGTGCTTGAGGTTAAAGGTGGCGGTTTTATAACTGGATGAAGCACATCTTAATTAAGAATCTTTCATACCTAACTTTATAGAAGGTACTCCACTGAAGTAGTTATACATAAGCAAACTTAAAGCAAGTGAGATATTAGACAGTATTTGCACTGCAACTCACAGAGTTGAATCTGCAGGCACTCCCCTCACATGGGACTTTGTCTGTAAATCCCATACGCTGCCAGAAAGCGGGGCCATTGCCTCCCCTTAGAAGCACTCAGAAAGCTAGCTTGCTTTTAACTGGGGCATGTTGTTTGGTTTCCAAGAAATGTCAGCCTGAGTGAGCTGTGTTAATGAAATAGCTCTGTGTTAATGCAATAAAGAGTTTTTGTTGGTTTTATCTACATTATTATAGTGATTCTCAAAACTTTTTTGCTTCAGGATGCCTTTAACACTTTTAAAAACTCAAGACTCTGAAGAGTTTTTCTCTGTGTGGGTTATATCTATTTACTGTATTGGAAAATATAAATCTAAGGAACTTTTAAAAAAACAAGAATACTGGAGCACCTGGGTGGCTCATTGGGTTAAGCGTTTGGCTCAGGTCATGATCTCAAGGTTCATGAGTCTGAGCCCAGTGTCGGCTGTGCGCTGGCCATGCAGAGCCTGCTTGGGATTCTGTTTCTCCCTCTCACTCTGTACTCACCCACTCTCTCTCTTTTTTCTCTCTTTTTCTCAAAATAAATAAATAAACTTTAAAAAATTAGGAAAATAAAATCTGTAAAAAAAAAAAAAAAACCAAGGATACTAAACCTGCCATTGGCTGTCAGAGCAGTGATAAATCACATAGCATGACACCATTGTATTAGTTACACATGCAGGACTGGGTGTGAAAAAAATAAAGTGTGAATATTACTTTGAAAATAGTTTTGATCTCACAGACCACCTGACAGGGTGTTTTGTCCCATAGAGGTCCCTGGACCTTAATATTCCTTATTTTGTATTTACAAACGAAATGCTTATTATGCAGTCTTAAAATAATACCTGAAGTAAAGTTTTAAAAAAATGTATTCAGCTTTTGATAAATACTTGGAATTCTGCCTATTTGTTAAGTTGTTCTACATGATTTAAAAAAAAATTTTTTTAACGTTTACTTATTATTGAGAGAGAGAGAAAGAGCATGAGCATGAGAGGGGCAGAGAGAGGGAGACACAGAATCCAAAGCAGGCTCCAGGCTCCAGGCTCCGAGCTGTCAACAGAGCCCGATGCGAGGCTTGAACTCGCAAACTGTGAGATCATGACCTGAGCTGAAGTCGGATGCTCAACCGACTGAGCCACCCAGGCCCCCATAAGTTGTTCTACACGATTTTAGAGAGAATCCTTATAGTATGGAAACATAGCCAAATCTGTGTAATTGTATCAAAGGCATCTTCAGTCAGTTAAATCATTTCCTGAAATGTTTAAGGTTTGAACAGAGTTAAGAAAATGTTCTGTGGACAAAGAGACATGTTTAAGGGTGCTGTTCTGGTATATATACAATTACAGATGTTGTGAAGAAAAATAACATCATGTAGTAAGAAAGGAAATATTATTAATAACCTTTGGAGGAATATAAATTTCTATAGGGGCTTTATCTTTTCCCCATATTTGTAACTCCCTAGGTTTTACCTGTAAATGTATTTAGCATTTTACAAAAAAATTCAGCCCCTTATGTCAACTCTAGTTTTGTATGTTTATATGGATATAGGTACGTGTGTATTTATATTTCAATACAAGGAAATAAGGAAAGGTTATTTAATAAGTGACCTTGTGGTAACCTGTGACAGATTTACCAACAGATCACCCTCATAATTCATCAAGTCTTATATGTTTGCCTGAATTGCTATATCACCCTCATTCTTTAGTTGCAAACTCATTACAGACAGCAGGAAAAGTTGCTTGGTACAAGGCTCTAAGCTATATTGGTGCATGCTTGTGTGGGTTCATGTGTTTATATGTACGGCATGAGGACTGTGGATATGGTGGGTGTACTGATTGGGCAGCCCTGACCCCAAGCAGCCTCTCTGCATGTCTTCTCCTTTTTCTTAAGATAAACAGGAATTTCTTGGAAATGGCAATTGGTACTTTGTATGAAGCTTTCCAGTAATGGTATTGGCTATCAAACATTTATAGATTCCTACTTTTTGTGCTGGCATTTGCATGGGACAGTATGGGAAGTTTAGAACAGAAGGATTAGAATCTACTGTTTGGGATCAGGTGGGCTGCTTGAGGTCAGTGTAACGTAGTGCGATATGATGTAAAATACACATGAAACCATAGTTGCTAATTGCGAATGGGATCTTTCTGAAATTTTATACCTCACTTTACTGCCTACTCTTGCAATATCCAATTGCAGG
The DNA here is from genome assembly GCF_046562875.1 of Panthera onca. Taxonomy (NCBI): domain Eukaryota; kingdom Metazoa; phylum Chordata; class Mammalia; order Carnivora; family Felidae; genus Panthera; species Panthera onca. The sequence goes on from NC_138344.1 coordinate 54,917,911, forward strand.
TAGAAACAGCTGTGCAAAATGCTCGTCATCGATGGCTGGAAGAATTACCTGACCTTGCAGAGTATAAAGCACGTGTAAGAGCAGAACAGAAGAAGTGGGAAGAGCAACAAGAGATCACTGTGGCAAGACGGGTAAGTGCTCTCCTGGAAAAAAGCTTGAGGAGGGCCTCTCTCCTGATGTCTCATCTTAGTTCCGAGAATCAGTATCTCCTCACAGTGTTGTGGAAGGATTAAATGCAATAATGCATGGTAAGCATTAGCTCAGAGCCTGACTGATGGCATCTGTTCTCATCATCAGGATGCTGAGGGAGAAAGAATGTATTTTAGGGTCTTGAAACTCTCATAATCAGGAAGGTAACCTTAACAGTGAAACTAAATCCTGTTCTGTCTTGCCCTATCTTTAGGGGAAATTGAGAACAGGTGTTTATCTGTTTATTAATAGCTACATGGTATCCTTTTGCATGCTGGAAGTTTGTTTTCCCTGCTTTGTCAGTAGTCTTATAATCTTCTTGGAAAATAGCCAACTCTCCTTACCAGAGAGGTCATGTTGTTTGACCAGAAACATAAGATATTATAATCATTTGCATTCTTTATTAGTGTAAACCAGTTCTAATCAAAATGCCAATAAACTGAACATGGTTTGAAATTTGACCCTAATTCTAAAATTTACTTGGAAAGGACTAGGAATTTTTTAACTGTTCTGGAAAAGAAATAGTCGTCCAACCCTAACACATAATAGAGTATGTTGGAAAGCGACAATTCAGTGTTGAGTCACAAAAATAGAATTTTTCATTTTGTATTACACAGACTTCAGAGATAGGCCCAATTATGAATAGAAATGTAATTGTTTCAAAACAAAGGAATAAGGAATTATTCCATAATAAATGGTCTTAGGATAGCCAGATAGCACTTTGGAAAAATTAAGGTTACCTGTGCTTGCATCATAATAAAGTCTAAGTTGATGAAGAAGTTGAACATTTTTACATGAAAGTATAGAAGAAAGAAATTGAATACCAACATCACTCAGTTTGGGGACAATAGTTGTAGTAGCAAAGATGTATGAATAGGATATAAGAGATACAGTTAAAACATTTTTGCTTTTGTAATAAAAAAAAGTGAGAGGATAATAAAAAAAAGGAAAATAAATGAATTAAACATAAGAAACATTACTACTAATATGTGGTAAGAAAAACAATACAAATTTATAAGAAAACAAGGAGCTGTAGATAAGTACACCAACAATGTCCAAATATGACAATTATGTACAAATATGAGAAGTCCAAATAGCAAACTTAAACTGCTATTTTATGCCATATGTATGTCTTCTTAATTATAATACAAAAAAAGATAATAGATTGCAGTGTTAAGTGTATACTATTCTCCCAACATGACAACTATTTTCAAAATAGTATAGGTGACAGACATTGTAAATGACTCATATGTTGTATTCATAATCTTATTCCACAGAATACTTAAATAATTCAGCATAAATAAATCTATTGTAACAGTTTTCTTAAGTTATGTGGTAGTACACAGGTGTTCACTGCATTATTTTCTATACTTTTTAAGTATGCTGAAATAGTTTAAAAGGAAATTTAAGAGGGAGAGAGAGGAAATAATATGTACATGTGACTCAGCACTGAAGTCAAGAAGAATAATAAAGTTGGTTAGTATATAGAAAATAGGCAAGAGATTTTTTTTTAAGTTTTTATTTTATTTTTTATGTTTTTGAGAGACAGAGTATGTGAGCATGTCAGGAGGGGCAGAAAGAGAGGGAAAGAGAGAATCTTAAGCAGGCTCCACTCTCAGTGCAGAACCTGACACGAGGTTCTATCTCACAACCTTGAGATCGTGACCAGAACCGAAATCAAGAGTTGGACATTCAACCAGCTGAGCCGCCCAGGGACCCCAAGAGATCTTTCCTTAAGAACATAGAAGACCTGAATGTATGTGAATGCAGAAATACAGGAATGAGAAGACAGTGTGTTGCTTCTCAAACTTTATCAGGCATGAGATTCACCTGGAGGGTTTGTTAAAGCAGATTCCTGGGATTTATTCCCAGAGATTCTGATTTGGTGGGTCTGGAGTAAATCCTGAGAAATTTGCATTTCTAACAAGTTCCTAGGGGATGCGACAGTGCTGGTTTTTAGACCACACTTGGGTGTGAGTAGCACTATTCTAGATAATTATTCAGCCACAGAACATAATGTTAACATGTTGTGAATCCTTGGTCCAAACCAAAGAAGGTGACCTAGAGCCAGTTTCAGTGCATTGGTGGGAGGGTTCTTGGGAGATTAGAGTGATCCATCAAGCTCCGTGAAAATTTAAAGCCGGTTATCCAGAGTCCAGAAGTTGTCAATTGGTTCAGTGGTTCTTAAACTTTGCTGCATATTAGAAAAACTTGAGGATCTTTTAAAAATTACTGTTGCTTGGGGTGCCTGGGTGGCTCAGTCAGTTAAGGGTCTGACTTTGGCTCAGGTCATAGTCTCAAGGTTCGTGGGTTTGAGCCCTGTATCGGGCTCCAAGCTGACAGCTCAGAGCCTGGAGCCTGCTTCCCATTCTGTGTCTCCCTCTCTCTCTGCCCCTCCCCCACTCATGCTATCTCTCTCTCTCTCTCTCTCTCTCTCTCTCATAAATAAATAAACTTAAAAAAAATTACTGTTGCTTGACTCCTAGCCCCCAGGCTTTATGTTTTAATTGGTGCAGGATATGGCCTGGGTATTAGGATTTTTTTTTTTTTTTAATTTTTTTTTTTAAACGTTTTTATTTATTTTTGAGACAGAGAGAGGCAGAGCATGAACAGGGGAGGGTCAGAGAGAGGGAGACACAGAATCTGAAACTGGCTCCAGGCTCTGAGCTGTCAGCACAGAGCCCGACGCGGGGCTCGAACTCATGGACCGTGAGATCATGACCTGAGCCGAAGTCGGATACTCAACCGACCAAGCCACCCAGGCGCCCCTGGGTATTAGGATTTTTAAAAGCTTCTCAGGTGATTCTACTGGGCAGCAACTATCAGGAGCCCCTGAGTTGATTAATGCTGTTAAATTCTCCTCCCACAACTTCATGTGAGAGGATGCACACCTTTGGAGAGGTTGGGCAGGTCCTCCCGATTCCATGGGATCTGCCACCTCCACCAAGTCACCTGGTAATGGTCTCCAGGCATCCATTGTGACAAGACTATTTTCCCTGAAGGTACTCTTTAAGCATGTTTCACATCACTACTGAATTATTCTGCTAGTAGCGAAAGAATTTTGCTGTGCATTCCTTTGTAAAGCTCATCTTAGTGGGTTCCCTTAGTAAATTTGAAATAGAGTTCAAAATTTGGATTTATGTGCAACTATTCAGGAGCACTTATTGAATAAAGGTGTATAACATGTTTTAGAATTTTTACAGTTGAAGGTGTTTGCTAAGATGATATAATAGCTGGAAATTTAGGAGACAGATACCCTATCTCAACATCCAGAGCATATATGTATACAGTACTGACTTTCAGCAGCCACCGCTGTCCAGGCCAAGCTTTTGGAGATGCCCACTTCTTTCAACACTTACATCTTTGTGACTTGTTTGAATTTATAAAAGGGATTCAAGGTCATTATCCAATCTGCTCATTATGTAGATAGAGACATTAAGTGTGAAAGAGATGAAGTGACTTTTCTAAGGCCATTTAGCCAAAAGTAATAACCATATAACATTTATTGAGTCCTTATCTGCCAGGCTCTGGACCAAGTCCCTTAAATGGATTTTCTTTTGTCATTTAACCCTAATGCAATGCTATCAGGGAAGCTTTATAATTATCCTCATTTTATAGATGAGGAAATAGAGTCTCGAAAGAATTGAGGAATGGGCCTGTGGTCCCACAGCTGGTAAGTTGACTCTAGCAGTTCTGTTCTGTTAAGCACCTTGCTGGGCTGCAGTCAAAGGTAGGATTAGAGTTAAGCCTAGGTGTTTTGATTCCCTGTGACATTTTGGTTATGTACTATTACTGTGTGTGATCTGCGAGTCTTGTTATTCTGTTATAAAAGACAATTAGATTAGTGAAAAAATGACTTTTTCTGTCTAGTATTGTCATTTAATGAACTGCTCTAACCACTGTGATGCCATTAAAATACAATTATGTTTGTCAGCACGTTATGCAGGTATGTGTTATATTTCTAAGTAATAGTAAGATTTCTTTATGAGGCTGCTTTCGCTTCCTGTAAAAGATACTTCATTTGTCCTGGGCTTAGGTAAAATTTGAGGCTCTATCTGTGTAAAACTAATATGAATTTTTCCCCTAAAATTAGTTTTGGATAATTGTCTAATTACAATTTTTTGGAGTCAGTTTAAATTTCTAGTTCTCCATCAAGAAATGGATGTCTTTTACTTATTTATTTTGTAAGTTTCTTTAATTATTTTGAGAGAGAGAGGGAGAGAGAGACAGAGAGAATCCCAGGCAGACTCCTCACTGCCAGCGTAGAGCCCTATGTGGGAGCTCAAACTCAGAAACCATGAGCTCATGACCTGAGCCCAAACCAAGAGTTGGACACTTAACTGAACCACCCGGGCACCCCCAAGAAACTGATGTTTTTAAAATACCATATGACCTAAAATACTAGGTGATCTGAAATGGAGAAGATCTTTGAGTATAGTATATTTTAGGACAATGTCTTATCCCAAATAGTTATGGGGAGATCATAAAGAATTTTAAATGTACATTGTTCTGCCTTTTAGATATCATTTGCTATTTCTGAAGCTAAAGAGAAATGGAAAAGTGAGCTTGAAAACGTGAACAAAAATGGAATACCTAGGAGGGAACTGGAGGAGAAGATTCATTCTCTTCAGAGAGAGCTTGAGTTAAAGAACGAGGAAGTCCCTGTGGTTGTCAGGGCTGAGTTGGCGAAAGCCCGGAGTGAATGGAACAAAAAAAAGCAAGAAGAAATCCACAGAATTCAAGAACAAAATGAGGAAGATTACCGGCAATTTTTAGATGATCATCGAAATAAAATTGATGAGGTGCTTGCGGCAGCTAAAGAAGACTTTGTGAAACAAAAAACTGAACTCCTTCTTCAGAAGGAGATGGAATTGCAAGCATGTCTAGACCAGAGTCGTAGAGAATGGGCTACGCAGGAAGCCAGGCGGATCCAACTGGAAATCTATCAGTATGAGGAAGACATCCTAACTGTACTCGAATTTCTCTTAAAGGACACCCAGAAGGAGCATGTCGGTGCTTCAGAGAACCAGCAACTTTTGGAACTCGTGTCGACTTGTTCTTCAAAATGGGTGTCTGTGCAATATTTTGAAAAACTAAAGGCCTGCATACAGAAAGTATTTCAAGATATCCTCTCCCTAGCTACAGAAAATACCGGCTCAGAATGGGAAAAGGTATGTTCCTGATAAGTGGAAAGAGCTCTTAATAAGCATCAGAGATGATTGTAGCAGTTGCCTATGGTTATTTTTTCTTTTCTTCATTTTACAGTCTAGTAGACATAAAACTTGTGTTTTTACCAGTGGCTTAACAACTTTTTGTAGGAAATCCAAAGGATTTCATTTCTTTTTGCCAAAAAAACTTTGCTTCTTCATAGTGCCACAAATATGAAGCAGAGCTTTTAGACTCTAGACATCTTTTTCCTAAAAAATATATGCTGTTCTTTGTAAGGGCCTGAGCTTTGAGAAACTGAATAACTCTCATTCCTATTTTTGTTTTTTGGGCATGACCACTTCAAGAAATATGCATTGTATTAAACTAGAGTTTCTTAAGAGCTTCTAAAGAGTTTGGAAGCATATTTCTTGCCCTCAAGGAATGTATGTCACAAAGGCAAAAGATGCCAACCAAGTACAAAAAAAGATGTAGAAACAAGCAGTTAGAGGTATGGCTCACTCACACAATACTCTGAAGCCAGTTTACTTGGTGTACTATCTATGTGCATGTGGCATGAGTGAATTGTATTCTTTTAGTTGTCTAAGTAGTCTCTGACACCAGCTTTTAGTTTCTGTGGAAGATCTGATAAAACCAAAGTCTTCCTAGCTTATGATTAAAGAAATGAGGTATGCATGAAAAATCCAGAATAATATCGTAGGTATTGTGTTTAGCCAATTTCAACATTTGGAATTAGAGGTAGAAAACATTCCCAATATTATAAGGTTTGTCTGAATGAAGAGACATAAGAGTTAAGTTTCATTAAGATATCATGATTAAAGATTTTCAAGGCCAGAATTGAACATTTGGTATTAATACTTACTGGAATGTGTTATAAGCTGGGGGGAAAAAAATCTGAGTTCCACTCCCCACACTTGAGGATAACTAGTCTGTTACCTGTGTACCTCATATACTATAGTTGCTTGTCTGAAAAAGAAGCTGGGCCTTTCCACATCCTAGATTTGAGATAGTACAGAATTTTATAGCCATAGCTTACCCAAATGATTAGTCTACTCCACCCCAGTCCCCCAAGTAGATACTGTTATTCTTGATTTCACAAAGATGTTACTAGTTAAGAGTTGCTTTCAATGTAAAAATAACTGGGCAAGATCACTTCCCATGAATAATGCTTATACTACTTTACTGAAAATTTTTGGAAAAAATAATTAAGATCAGAACTACCTACAGCAGGTTTTAAGCATGAACAGTGGTGGGGAAATCATGTTATATGCTTTCAAGTTTGCTTTCCTGAAAAGATCATCTCTGCTGTAAAAATCAGGAAAATATGACAGCTTTCTTCTACTATTAGTATATAATCAATCCTGCGGTCTCTGTAGAGGGCTTATGATTGTGCAAGCAGTGTCAAGGTCATCTATATGACTTAATGTAGTTCACATGTAGGGACAGAGTCACATAATTTGGCTAAGAACTTAGACTTTTGCAGCCTTTGTTGGGTGGGTTCAGATTCTATTCCTGGGGAAAGGGAATAGTAGGCTTTGAAATGCCTACTCTGGCATTAGTCACCGAAGAATTCTTGATCTTCTGCTGTTTACCTCAGCTCAGGACCTTGAGGTAAAGCGATGATTTTAGGCAATGGTGATAAGTTTGCAATATAGGTGCCATAAATATGAAGAACTGTGAATTGTAATTGGTAAAATTTGTCATTTTTAGAACTGCTTATACAAATTAAAATGGGAAAAAATGATCAATAAATATAAAACAAATCCTCATTAAAATAACTAAGATGATCAAAAGTTTCTTAAAATGGAGAGGATACAATGAATTAAAAATGTATTTCCAAGAAAATGAATGCCTTATCGGGATACATTAATATAACAGGTCATAATGGAAAAGAGAAAAGAGAAATACCAATTGGAACAGAATTTTCATACAAGTTTAAGGATGTGTGTTCTGTCTTTAATTACCATCAAAGTCAAGTTAGAATTAAGACAAGAAGGTTGGTGTTCCTGCGTTTTCTGTCATCTTGGCTTTTCTCCAGTTATGAGCAGAAACTGGAAACACTGTCTACCTTAGGGTTCAACTTTTATTACTCCTTCTGGCCTCAGCATCATTGCCTCTTGGTGTTCACATTTTCTCTGTAACTACTCACCTCTGCTTCTGTCACATATCGTAGGTAGGTTTCCTAACGGTCAGTTAAATAAGTTTCTTATGATCAAAATCAAGGCTTGAAGGATCAAGCATGTATGGTGTGTTTTAGGTAATTAGACAAGGTAGCTTACTCAAGATCACCTGCTCTGTTCCTTTAGGATTTAGTATGTCCTGTGATTTGATCACATAAACTATTAAAATATCTTAAACTCACATATATGCGTACAAAAACTATATCTCCTATCTGTCTCCTAGTCGGCCCACCTGTCCTCTGTCAGATAATGGTCTAATTTGAAAATTATGGCCACAGCAGACTAGTTCATAGTAATGACAATATTCATGTAACACCCTAAGAAAAGTACTGGTGATAGTTTAGGTAAGAGTTTTTTTCAGGCAGTGTTTCCTTTTTATATTTCTAATATTAGCATTCTAAATAGAGAATTGCTTGAAGATTTTTACATGGCATTAACTAGGAAGATTATCTCTTTCAGAAAAATATGGCCAGGATCTCTAAGGATCCCGTCACAGAGGTCACTGGCAGAGGAGACCCTGGAGTCCTGGCAATCCTTCCTGCACCTACTTTTGGACACTGCGCTCAGTCCTTGGCCTTGCAAGAAACAGAAGCAGAAGCTGGTAATGGGATTTTATTCCTACTGGTCTCTGTAACATTCGTAATCACAGTTCCAGAGGGTTACTTTAAGAATAAAAGGAAATCAAAGATGTGTATAGCTTTTTTGAGTGAACAAGTGGGTGATATTACTCCTACCTAATCTGTGTCTTCTCCCTAGATTTAATTTTGCATTTGGGAAACAAGGCCACTTTAGACCCTTTTAATTCTATCTTTTCATGGTCTTCCCCCCATTCCTAAGTAGTTCTTATTATAAGGAGAATAATGAGAATTTTAATAGAATAGTCATGTTTTTATTCTCTGGCTTTATTGAGAAATCACGGGTTTCACATTAAAGAATTGCCAAATAACTGAGACCTTTTCGTTCAAATTATTGAAGCTTATTTCAACCATTTTTTAATCGAAATCTTTCTGAAGAGGTGTTTGCTGATTTATTTGTGAATTTCTTGAGTGTAGGAGTAGTGTTTTATCTCTTCCTCTCCAATACATGGCAGAGTGAATGGCACATAGTTTGTGTTCCTTGAATGTTTGGTAAATTAAGAGTTTAACGTTTCCATGATGACTTAGAGTTTATTACGAGAATGAATTATTGTACTGTACCCCCCTGACCTATTCAGAGCTCACTAAGGAATACTGATTGGGCTTACCTTGCCTCGTCACTGAGAATTTTGAGCCAGGAACTGACATACCCTTTATTCGCTCCATTCCTTTTTAAGATAATGAGATCTTGTAGCCTGCTCCTTCCCTCCACCTACACACACCCACTCTTTCTGTTTCTTACCTGCTGTCTCCATTGCAACCTGGAAAAGAACTAAGAATTACCAGAACAATTCATATGTACTGGGTCAATGAACTTAGTTTCCACAGTTTTTAATTTAGTAGGTAATGTAACCAGAATCGTAGAGGATTTCTGCCTTTCCTAAGAAGTCAGTTGACTGTTATTTTCCTCATCGTCCATAGACCCTTTTTCCTTTCTAGGTTCTAGGTGGTTGAGAACATCTTATTGTTAATTAGGTGTATGGGAATACATCCTTAATTTGTAATTTGTATTTTGTTTCTTTTCAGTGTGATTGTGTGTCTCTTGTTATATTTAGAAAAACCAGAGAATTCTTAAACATTTTATAAAATGGGTAGAAACAAGTTTCAGATATTATTTGGCTTTGGGAAGTCCTATCAGTGTGAAAGAAATTAATTTTTACTTAAGACAATCAGACTACAAAAGTTTTTTTTTTCTTTCTTTAGTCTTTGTTCCCTAAAAACAAACACATTAACAAATTCATTAGAGAGGACTACCACCATTATTAACTGTTTGGTCATAGCCTCCTAATATCTTATTTTTTTAAAGTAAGTTCAATATTATGAAATACTTTATACATGCAAAGAAAATATGTGATGTGCATGCAAGTTATGAAGCCTAGCAACCAGGAACCCACCCATTTGGCTTAAGAGCTAGAATATCACCAGTACCATTGAAGACCCCTGTCTGTTTGACCACAATCCCATCCCTGTAACTTCCTTACAATCCAAGGTAACAAATATTTTGATTTTTAAAAACTATTCTCTTGCTTTTCTTTATGTTGTGACCAAAGGTGAGTATCCTGAAAAAGTTGTTGTTTTGTCTTTTAACATTATAAAAATGGTTTACTATTTATTGTAGTCTTTGTAACTTGTTTTTTTTCCACTTAATATCAAGCTTCTGAGATTTGTCTGTGTTAATGCATGTAGCTCTAGTTTATTTATATTGCTGTGTAGTATTCCATTCTGTGAACATACTATAACTTTTTCTGTTGTCAATCATCGTTTGTCTGGTTTCCAGTTTTACAACAGTATCTTAAATGAAAAATATAAATGCCTTGTATGGCACCAATGTGATGCTTTATGAATTCTTTGATGCTCATGGACATAAATGGCACCATTTAAATGAAACTAAGTCAGAAAAGAGCTAAGAATAATTTTGTTGGACCAATGATTTTACATCAACATTTGACCCTGTGTCAGTTTGTGTTTCTGTTCCTACTTAATTATATCAATTGCGGTAATAGTAATCTATTTTTTGTATCATTTTTGTGTGTTATTTAATTTTAAGAATTCTTTGTATTACTAATAGCAATAGCTGTTATTTACTACATGCTGACCTGTGCCAGGTACTGTGCCACACAATTTTTATAAACGTATACATCCTGGCAGTTTTATTCTTATTTTTTTAAAAACTTACTTACTTGGAGAGAGCAAGAGAGAGTATGTGCGCACATGTGAGTACAGGAGGGGCAGAGAGAGGGGGAGAGAGAGGATCCTAAGCAGGCTCTGCACTGTCAGTGTGCAGCCTGATGCAGGGCTCGAGCTCATGAGCCGTGAGATCATGACCTGAGCCGAAATCAAGAGTCGGACACTTAACCAACTGAGCCACCTGGGTGCCCTGTCCTCCTGACAGTTTTACATCTTTTTTTTCATTTGGAGACAATTTTAAATTTACAGAGAAGTCACAAAGTAAAAATAGTTGCAAATAGCACTCACATACCCTTTACCTAGATACATATGTTGATAATGTTTGACACTATTTTGTGCTCTTCTGTGTGTGTGTGTGTGTGTGTGTGTGTGTGTGTGTGTGTGTATGTGAACATTTCATTTTTTTCCTGAACCATTTGAAGATGTTCTATATATTGTGCCCTTTTACCCCTAAATAATTGTGTATTTTCAAAACATGTAGTAAATTTAACATTCAGTGAAAATATTGTGTCAACCTGTTCGGACTTTGTCTAATTTTGTCAACTGACCCACTAATTTTGTTGACTGACCCAGTAGTGGCTTTCTTTATTTTTCTCTCTACAGTACAAAAATCTGTCCAGGGTCAGGTATTATCCCTCCATGTCATGTCTTTTTAGTGTCTTTTAGTCTAGAATATTTCCACAGCCTCTTTTTGGCTTTTCTGACATAGACGTTTTTGAAAAGACTTACTCTCCCTTTCCCCAGTGCTCCACCCCACCCCTCGGTTTTTTGGAACTTTCCTCATTTTGAGTTTTTCTGATGTCTCTTCATAATTAGGTTCAGGTTGTGTCTCCTTGGCTGATGCACTGCATAGGTGATGTGTTATCACATGTGGAGGTGCCCAGTGTCCATTTGTCTTTTATTGGTGAAGTTCTTTTGAGCACCTGGTCAAAGTGTATAGTTTCTTCACTGTATAGTTACTGGGTTCCCCCACCCCCATAACTAATAAGCAATCTGTGTGGAGACACGTCTAAGACCATGAAAATGTCCTTTTCATTAAAACTTTCCCTTATGTTTAGCAATCATTGATGATGCTTGTCTGATCCAGTCTTTACTGTGGCGGTTGCAAAATTATGAGTTTTCTAGCTCTAGACTTCCCTCTACTTTAACCAAGTTGGAACTTGGCATGTAATAATTGTGCATCCTCCTGCTAGTTTGTATAGTTATTTATTTGTCTTTTTGTTCACTTACCAGTCTGCCCATCAATCCATCTACCTACCTCCTTACTTACCAGCTTAACCTACTTAACCATCTATCCATCCATTCCATTATGGAATTATTGGTATGACTCATGAATTCCTATTTTTTTTAAAGTATTTTATAATTCATTAGTATACTTAGTGTTCAAATTGTCCCATATTCAGGGGCACCTGGGTGGCTCAGTCGATTGAGCGTCCGACTTCGGCTCAGGTCATGATCTCGCGGTCTGTGAATTCAAGCCCCGCGTCGGGCTCTGTGCTGACAGCTCAGAGCCTGGAGCCTGCTTCGGATTCTGCGTCTCCCTCTCTCTCTGCCTCTCCCCCACTCACGCTCTGTCTCTCTCTCTCTGTCAAAAATAACTAAACATTAAAAAAAAATTCAAATTGTCCCATATTCAGCTAGTGGAGCCCTTTCAAACTGGCTCCTGTGTTCTTGTGACATGCCTGTGTTTTTTAGGAATTTCTTTCTGGCATTTGTCTTGTATATACCTTGTCCGAGTACTGGAGTTACTGGATCCTTGAAGATCCTTGGTTCCTTGTCATGGGAAATGGTATTCAATACTAAGAGTTGAGCATTATGTTTCATAGCAATTTTTAAAACAGATGGTATGATTTAATTTTACATAATAAAAAACTAAGTCTCAGGTTATATAATATACTCTGAGGTACACTGCCAGTAAATAAAGAAGATTTAAACCCAGGTCTCTCTCTCTTAAGCATCATGTTCTTTTCAGTTACACTGTCACCTTCAGTCCCGTCACCTGGTTTCCTTCCTCCCCTCCTTCCTTCCTTCCTTCCTTCCTTCCTCCCTTCCTTTCTTTTTTAGTTCTTAGTCCAAATTGATATAAAAGTTTGCTATCATTTAATTTTTACAGATAAGAAAAAGATCCTTGAAATTAAGGATTCATGCTGTGGACACTGCTTCCAAGAACTTGAAAAGGCAAAGCAGGAATGTGAAGATCTGAAAAGAAAACTGGAGAAATGCTGTAGGCATCTTCAGCATTTAGAAAGGAAGCACAAAGCTGTAGTGGAGAAAATTGGAGGTTAGCATTCAAAGTAGCACTACTACTGGCATAAATCTCACTGATCCTTGAAATATTCAAATGTGATGTTTTAGTTAACGTAGGCACCGATTCTCTGAGGATTAAGGTAAACTAATTTGGACCTTATTTTTACTAACCAAATTGTTATTACTGAACTACAAAGAGGAAAATTGGAGCTCTGATTAAAAGGTCACATTCCTTTCTTCCTTTTTGGGCTGAATAGATACTGAATGCCCAATATGCGTCAGGCATTGTTCTAGGTACTAGGGACACAGCAGTGAATGCATCAGACAGAACTCCAGTTCTGATATAGATGTATAAGACTCTTTCCTTCCTTCAAGAAGCTTATCATCAAGTGAAGAGAACTAAAAGCAGATTAATAAGTAATTGCAGCACTGAGCGCTCCTGGTGGTATGTTTATGTAAACTTGGGAGAAAGGATGTTAATTAACTCTTCCTCCTATTAGAGTTAAGGAAGGCTGATTAAGCCTTGAAAGATGAAGACATTTGCTAAAGAGGACGTCATTCCAGACAGAGGGGAAAGTCGCGCACAGAGACATGTGGGCATCCTTCACAGTGTTGTCAGGGAAATTGTCCGAAAGGGGTATCCTCTGCCATCTTCTCTTGCCCTTCTGAAGAAGGGAGGCTACTGGGCTTCTGAGGTTGCTCCTTCTCACCTTGTGCTAGTCACTTATATTCCTGTGCTCTATACTCTGTACATGCGAAATATTCAGATTGCCCTGCTGGTCAGGAATTTTACTGCTGGACCCCACATACAATGTTGTCACTCTTTCCTACACTTTACCCTTTCACTCTCATTTTGGCCTAACTCTTCCTCATCCTCTAGGATTCAACTGGGAGGATGCCTTATCTGCAGTGCCCTTCTTGATTTTTTCTAGTCTGGATGAGGTGGGCCACTTCTGTGTGGCCCCATAGCACTTAGCTCCTCGTCTATTTCCATTCAGTATTTAATTTTTTTGGTTACTTGCCTGATACCCTTTTCCAACCTGTATGTTCCCTGAGGATAAGGAATATGTTGTATCTTCATCATTGTAGTCAGGATGCCCATTACATGTCAGACGATAATAAATGTTTACATGAATGAAGGATTGAATGCAAGTGTCCCAAATAATTGTGTCATCCAGAAAAGACCAGGTGGATAGGTTAACTTTATTTCTACATTTCAACTCTATTGTTCACCTGGATGGCAGTCACTTTCTGGCTCTGCTTCCTCTAATCCATTCCCCATTAGACAGCATGAGTATCCTTTTTTTTTTTTTTTTTTTTTCGTTTTTTTAAAGTTTATTTATTTTTGAGAGAGCAAGAGACAGAGCGTGAGCAGAGGAGGGGCAGAGAGAGGAGGACACAGAATCCGAAGCAGGCTCCAGGCTCCGAGCTGTCAGCACAGAGCCCGATGCAGGGCTTGAACCCACGAACTTTGAGGTCATGATCTGAGCTGAAGTTGGACGCTTAACCTACTGAGCCACCCAGGGGCCCCAAGAGTGACCTTTTAAAAAAATAGATTGGATCATGCTGCTCTTTTGTTTGAAGTCCTTCCATGGCTCATCTGGTCCTCAGTAGGGAGTACAAACATTTTATTTAACATTGTTTAAGATGCCTTTTATGATTCAGCATCTGCCAGCCCCTTAGTCTTGTCTTGCCCCAGCCTCCTTATTCTCTCATTATCTCTTTTCTCTCTCATCTGTTTTCATCTCCCTTTACCAAAACATCTGTCTTTCCATCCTGATCACATTGCCGGGCTAACTCCTACTCCTCTCTCCCCAGTATACTGTTTCCTCAGGGAGGCTTTCCTCACCACCCCAGACTTAATTAGTTAGCTTTTTTCTGTTAGACATTACCCACAGGATCTATGATTTTTCTAACATTTATCATATCATCCTTGTAATTAATTTTTGTCTGTATTGTCCTTTGGAGGGTAGCCTTGATGGTGACAAGGATCAAGTCCTGACCCAGCACTTAGCACAGTACCTGGCAACATAGCACGCTCTGTGAATACTGTTGACTAAGAGAAGCCATCCGCTTCGCTTCTGCCTACTGCTTACCAAGTCTGTTAGAGATAGATAATAATTACCTTTAAGGCAAGAATGGATTTTAAGAATTTTGAGATAAAATTTTAACAACTGTAATTCCTATGGTGATGGCTTAGGTCTTTGGTATAAGCCAGGAGAGTTAAGGAGCTCTTGTGAAATTTGATGAAAGTTAAGAATATTTGTTTTACCTAGTAAAATGACAAAGGCAGCTGGATAAGATTGTTATTCATAAATAATGTTTAGCACCATATGTTGTGATCCTAGTTATTCCACATAGTGCTTTTTGAGGCTATCTTCTATAATTTATAGACTTAGAAATAATCCAAGAAGTTGGTACTTAGCTCAAAACAATGGACTGATAAAAGGGGTTGGGGGTCAAAATTTAAGTTACTTGATAGTTTGATTTCAGTGTTTGTCTTAATGGAAATCTATTAGTTGATAATGTTTTTGCTACTATGGTTGCTTCTTTTCAGTTTCTTAAATTCCACTTTCCATGGTGTTGGTAGCATTTATTGAAAAGTGGTTGGAGTAAGAGGAAGTGATTTAAAAACATACCAGTTATGTCAATTGCTAGGAGAAATAGAGCACTTTATTACTCAATTGACAGGGTGTGTTGAGAGAGGAGCATGGCAGGAAACATGGTGTGCCGTGTTCATATCTATTAGACATTGGTATTGCCAGGCTTTATATAAGATGCACTTATTTTATTTCTATTATCTTCAAAGTAGGTAATACTGTCTCCATTTTCCATATGAAAAAAACTCAGGTTCAGAAAATTTAAGTAATTTGCCTAAGCTCATTTAACTGGTAAGGAGCAGAGGTAGGATTTAAACCCATGTCTCTCTCACTCAGAAATTCATGTTTTGTTCTCCGTTCCATGTGGACTCCATCGGTTTCCTCTCATCCTCTTTTTAAAAGTTTAAAGAATTGAAAATCTTACATTAATTGTGAAAGTGACACCTACTTAAGCTCAACTTTCTTTTTATTTTGTTTAGAAGTGCTTGTTCAATGTTCATGTATAGGAGCATAAGGATTGTGAAATTACAAGACCCGGTATGTTTCTAGGGGGCTTCAGTGTAGCTGGGAAACAAAACAGATGCATCTGAAACGGTTGGAAACCTATTCCAGGGCAGTGTGTGACCCAGGCAAGATGAGGGTGAAATCCAGATTTCAAGCACTGAGGAGCCAGAACAGGGAGTGGTGACATTAGGATTCATCAGGGAATGAGTGATGTGGGGAGCAGCTGGAATTCCCACAATCTTCTCTATAAACATTTGCTCTGGGAACTTAAGGGAAAGGAAGACTGAAGGAAAAAAGGTTAATTGACCACTATTAACTTTCCTTTTTAGAAGAGAATAATAAAGTTGTTGAAGAACTAATAGAAGAAAACAATGACATGAAGAGTAAATTGGAAGAACTGAGAGCACTTTGCAGAACACCACCAAGGTAGACTTTTACCATTAAAAAAACACATTTTTTTTTTTAACATTATTTGTTTTTGGGAGACAGCATGAGCAGGGAAGGGGCAGAGAGGCAGGGAGACACAGAATCTGAAGCAGGCTCCAGGCTCTGAGCTGTCAGCACAGAGCCCAATGCGGGGCTCGAACTCACAAACCGCGAGATCATGACCTGAGCCGAAGTCGGAGGACGCTCAACCGACTGAGCCACCCAGATGCCCCAAGAATGATTTATTTATTTATTTATTTATTTATTTATTTATTTATTTATTTTTTATTTTTTATTTTTTATTTTTTAATATATGAAATTTACTGTCAAATTAGTTTCCATAAGAATGATTTATTTAAAAAGATATCCAAAATAGATTATTAAATTTAAAAAACAGGTTATAGAACAATATTTATAATACAGTCCCATTTTTATTTCATTTTATTTATTTTATTATTACTTTTTAAAAAATATTTACTTTTAAGAGAGAGAGAGAGAGAATGAGCGGGGAAGAGGCAGAGAGAGAGAGGGAGGCACAGAATCCGAAGCAGGCTCCAAGCTCTGAGCTGTCAGCACAGAGCCTGATGTGGGGCCCGAACTCATGAACCGTGAGATGATGACCGTGAGATGATGAACCGTGAGATGACCTGAGCTGAAGTCGGAGGCTTAACTGACTGAGCCACCCAGGTGCCCCAGACTTATACTATTTTAAAGAAACTGTTTATTTCTAAGTATGTTTAATTTTTTATATAAATTATATTAATAATATCATACCAAGAATATAAAACTTGTCATTGTTATATAGCAAGAAGTATAAAAAAAGAAAATCTTCCAAAACCCTATTCTCAGCAGATGCCCTCTGTCAGCCTCTTGTTTTATATCATTTAAACCCCTTTGTACACACGTGTGCATGTTTTAAAAATAGAGATTATTATGGAAGCTGTTTTGTAACCTTTTATTAACTGAATGTCCTAAGATAAACATTTCCATATGTCATAAAATATCCTCCCATAATATGCTTTTCAGTTGCTGCATATATTTTCATCGTGTGGATTTATCATGATTTATTTAAGTAACCATAACATTTGTTTCCGTTTTTCTTTTATTTTAAATAACTATATAATAAAGACCTCATATATGATTTTTTAGCACATCTCAATTGGATGTTATTGGAATATATAGATATTTTTACTTAAAATCTCTGTTTGCAATATTTGGTTCATTTTTAGGTCGTTGTCAGAAGGGGCCATTGAAAATGCTTGCCTGCTGTGCAGTGGGAAGGCCTTGGAGGAACTTCGTGGACAGTACATTAAAGCTGTAAAAAAAATTAAGCGTAAGTTCCTAAGGGGAGTCGCAGGATTTTAAGGTTGTCTGAACCATTTTTTTACTCACTAGTACTAGTAATTTGGGGGAATTTTCCAAATTATTTTGTTCTGAGATCTTGCCTGCTTTTAGAAGAGATTAGTGACTCCTTTTCTAAATTATGCAGCAATGGGTAATTTTGCCCAATATCTTTTGGAAGTGACATGAGGGTAGAGTTATTTTACATCATTAATTATTATTAATTATCCTGTTCCTTTTTTGGGCACTAATGTCAAACTAAAAATTTCATCATCTTAAAACTTAAATAACTAAAACAAAATGTCATGTGAGTTTTAAATTAGCAAGTCTTACTTTCTACTGTAAACTTTTTTTTTTAATTTTATATTGTTCAATGCCAGTGTTATTATTATTTTAATTTATATTCAAGCTAGTTAACAGATAGTGTAGTCTTGGCTTCAGGGGTAGAACCCAGTGATTCATCTCTTAATACTGACAACCAGTGCTCATCCCAAAAAGTGCCCTCCTTAATGCCCATCACCCATTTAACCCACCCCCACCCCGTCTACGCCCCCCTCCAGCAACCCTCAGTTTGTTCTCTGTATTTAAGAGTCTCAATGTTTGGCCTTCCTCTCTGTTTTTATCTTATTTTTTCTTCCCTTCCCCTATGTTCATCTGTTGCGTTTCTCAAATTCCACATACGAGTGAGATCATATTATATTTGTCTTTGTAAAGATCATACTAGTTAGGCATTGTTCTGTTGTTTGTCATTATTTTTATAGTGGATTAAATCATACACATAAATTTGTTCATCAAGTCCTTTGCAGTAAGAGGTGATGCAGCACACCTGGCAGAGCATTTCTCTCGTTTATGTTTTTTCAGTAGAATATCTCCTGTTTTTTAATTACAAACAATATTGCATAGATTCCATGTATGTCCCAGAACAGTAACCAGTGTTGATACAGGAGAACTGTATGTTTACCTCTTAAAATTGCGTTTATTTTTTTAAAATGTTTTTTAATGTTTATTCATTTTTGAGAGACAGAGCATGAGTGGGAGAGGGGCAGAGAGAGCAGGAGACACAGACTCCAAAGTAGGCTCCAGGCTCTGAGCTGTCAGCGCAGAGCCCGATGCGGGGCTCAAACCCACAAACTGTGAGATCATGACCTGAGCCAAAGTCAGACGCTCAACTGACTGAGCCACCCAGATGCCCCCAAATTGCATTTATTTTTAACAGAATGAATGGGAAAGGTCTTAAGTTCCAGATGTAATTGGTAGATCATCAGCATCATGTTGGATGTTTGGAAAAGCCCACTTAGTGTCAATAAAGAGAATTTGCTTCTCAGTTGTTGCCAGTGCCAACAGAGGCCATATTACTACAAATACAAACAAAGCAACTTTTTATTAACAATTGTATCAGTTGGGAAGTGAAATTTTAAGCGTTTTTTTTCATACTGGTGTGCTAACTTGTATGTATATGTATTTGTTTAATATTTTAGACATTGGTTGGAGGTTTTGTGTTGACATGTATTCCATTTTAATTTGTCCCACTTCAAATAATGAGAAAGAGCCTTCCAGTTAGTATTTTTCGCATAGAGCGTCTAATCTTCAGGAAGAGCTTACTGATATTGAGGGAAATTCCTCTATGAATTGAATCTTTAATAGGAATGGTGATATATTCTAGAGGTAGGATGTAGCCCTAGATTTAATAAAAAAAAAAAAAATGATAACCTTAAGTAATGGTAGTCTCAATCCAATATTAAAAAGAAAACTTGCAAGCAGTGAATTATTTTTAAATGTAAATTCCAGAAGGCGATATAAGTCTCATCCTTCTCCCTGGCATTTTATACATATCTCTCATGGATTGTAGTATTATATTTACTTAGATACTTTTAACTGCTGCCTAAAGAATTGAATAATATTGAAAAATGGATTTTTCAGAGCATAAGTGATAGGAATCTGAGTCTCTCTGGTTCATATTGCCTCCTTCTGTCCTTCTGTGTCTGGTTCTTCCTTCCTTTCTTCCTCACCCTTTTTGTGTATTTATTTTTCCTTTCTTAATCAGACACGTTATACATAATCGAAATGTGTAAGTTTCTGTATCTAATATTTATTTTCTTGCCTTAGTGTTTTATAATTGACAAAGTTTTCCTAGGGAATATGCTATTTCCTTACCATATGTGGCTATCTTCATTCTAAAAGGACTTGTAGATTATTTCTCCTCTGAGTCTCCCAAAATAGTGATCTGAAACATTCCATTTTAATGATTGTGGAAAAGTATAATGTTTATACCTCTAGTCACTTCATCTCCCAGAAAACTGATCTGAAGTTTGCCTCCCCTATTTGTGAAAAACTGATAGTAAGCTTGCATTTTTGTGGGGATTCCTGTCTCACACCAACTCCCTACCCCACCTCCCCTCTAGGTGATATGCTTCGTTATATTCAAGAGAGTAAAGAAAGAGCTGCGGAAATGGTAAAAGCAGAGGTATTGCGAGAACGTCAAGAAACTGCCCGAAAGATGCGCAAGTATTACTTGACTTGCCTCCAACAGATTTTGCAGGATAATGGAAAACAGGAAGGGTAAGTTCAGTCTAAACAAATAGCATGTCCTGAGCCTACCAAGACATCATGTTGTCATTTTCTAAACATTTTCCTTAACCACAAAATTAACTATTTCTACATGATCAGCCATTAGGGGTTAAGAGAGGCTTATGTCTGTACTACCCTAAATATTGGCAGAACTAATAGGAAAACAGAAATCCTGGGGCTAAGGAAACTCATTTTTTCCTTTAAACTATTATTAATTTAATATTCTGGAATTCCCCACAGGGCTGAGAAAAAGATTATGAATGCTGCTAGCAAACTTGCTACAATGGCAAAATTGCTGGAAACGCCTATTTCTAATAAATCCCAGAGCAAAACTACACAGTCAGGTATGTCAAAATGAGTCACTTGAAGGGTTTTTTTCTCCCTTGCCTCTTAGATGTTTAATATTTTTAGTATGAAAAAGAGTAAGGAATGTAAGGAGCGAGTTAATTTATAAAGTTGTAGCTGTGTTTTACTTAAACTGGAAACTTTCAAAAAAGAGTATAGAATTTCCAGCTCAAGTAGACAGACTGAACATATTCATCAGCTTTCTATTGTTACGTCTATTCCTAGAAATGCTAGAAACTCTTTTTAAAAAGTTAGTAGAAGGGAGAAAATGATAAAGATCAGAACAGAAATAAATGAGAGACTAAAAAAAAAAGTAGGAGTGATCAACAAAACCAAGAGCTGGTCTATTAAAAACATAAAATTGATAAACCTTTAGCCAGACTCATCAAGAAAAAAAGATAGGACTCAAAACTAGAAATGAAAGAGAAGTAGCAACTGACACCACAGAAATACAGAGGAATATAAAGGACTACTATGAAAAATTATATGCCAACAAATTGGACAATTTAGAACAAAGGGATAAATTTCTAGAAACATACAATCTTTTAAGACTGAACTAGGAAGAAATAGAAAATCTGAATAGACCAATTACTAGTAACAAAATTGAATAAGTATAAAACTTCCAACAAACACAAGCCCACAACTAGATCGATTCACAAGTGAATGCTACCGAACATTTAAAGAAGGATTAATCCCTGTCCTCAAACTATTCTGAAAAATACAAGAGGAAGGAAAACTTCCAAATTCATTTCTATAAGGCCAGCATTACCTTGATACCAACCTAGAAAAAGATACTATAAAAAATAGAAAACTATGGACCAGTATCTCTGATGAATATAGATATAAAAATCCTTGACAAAGTATTAGCAAACTAATCTCAACAGCACATGAAAAAGGTCTTTCACCATGATCAAGTGGGATTTACTCTAGGCATGCAAGGATGGTTCATTATCCACAAATCAATCTACATGATACACCACATTTACAAAATGAAGATGACAAACCATACAATCATCTCAATAGATGCAGAAAAAATATTTGATAAAATTCAGCATCTGTTTATGATAAAAATTCTCAACAAAGTGGGTTAAGATGGATTACACCTCAACATAATATAGACCAACATGACAAACCCACAGCTGACGTCATACTCAGTGGGGAAAAAGTGAAAGCTTTTTCCCTAAGATCAGTAACAAGACAAAGATGTTTACCCACCACTTTATTCAACATAGTACTGGAAGTCCTAGCCACAGCAGTCAGACAAGAAAAAGAAACAAAAAGCATCCAAATTGGTAGGGAAGAAGCAAAACTGTCACTTTTTGCAGATGACATGATACAATACATAGAAGACCCTAAAGACACCACCAAAAAACAACCAGAATTAATAAATGAATTCAGTCATGTTGCAGGATATAAAATTACAGAAATCTGTTGTGTCTGTATAGACTAATAAAGTATCAGAAAGAGAAATTAAGAAAATAATCCCATTGCATCAAATAGAATGAAATACCTAGGAATAAATTGCATCAAATAGAATGAAAATATAATGATACAAATATAATTGCATCAAATAGAATGAAATACCTAGGAATAAATTTAATGAAGGAGGTAAAAGACCTATACTCTGGAGACTTTAAGACATGGATGAAAGAAATTGGAAATAACATAAAGGAATGGGAGGATATATCATGCTCATGGATTGGAAAAATTAATATTGTTAAAATGCCCGTACTACTCAAAGCAGTCTAGCGATTCAGTGCAATCCCAAACAAGGTGTCAAAGTATTTTTCCCAGAATTAGGACAAATAATTCTCAAATTTGTATGGAACTACTAAAGACCCTGAACAGCAGAAGCAATCTTGAGAAAGAAGAGCAAAGCTGGATGTATCACAATTCTAGACTTCAAGCTATACCACAAAGTTTTAGTAATCAAACAGTGTGTACAGGCACAGAAACAGATACATAGACCAATGGAACAGGATAGAGAGTACAGAAATAAAGTCATGGTTATATGGTCTGTTAATCTATGACAAAGGAGGCAAGAATATGCAATGAGGAAAAGACTGTCTCTCTTTTTTCTGTAAATGTTTATTTTGAAAGAGAGAGAGAGGGTGGGAAAAGGGCAAAGAGAGAGGGAGAGAGAATCCCAAGCAAGCTCCACGCTGTCGGCACAGTATCCTACATGAGGCTTGATCTCACGAACTGTGAGATCATGACCTGAGCTGAAATCCAGAGTTAGATGCTTAACTGACTGAGCCAACCAGATGCCCCAAGACAGTCTCCTTAATGATGGGAAAACTGCATAGCTACATGCAAAAGAATGAAACCGTATCATTTTCTTAAACATTTTCTTAATACAAAAATAAAACGTATTAAAGACCTAAATAAAAGTAAGACCTCAAACCATAAAACTCCCAAAGGAAAACATAAACAATAACCTCATGGAGATTGGCCCTAGCAACTTTTTTCTGGATGTCTTCTCAGCCAAGTAAAACAAAATCAAAAATACGTTATTGGGACTACACTGGAACAAATAAGTTTCTGCACAGCAAAGGAAATAATTAACAAAACAAAAAGGCAACCTCCTGAATGGTAGAGGATATTTGCAAATGATACATCCGGTAAGGGGATATCCAAAATAAATATAAAGAACTTGTACAACTCAACACCCACACTGCAAATAATCCAATTAAAAAATAGGCAGAAGACATGAACAGACATTTCTCCAAAGAAGATGTGCAGATGGCCAAGGGACACATGAAAAGATGCTTGACATCACTCATCATCAGGGAAACACAAATCAAGACTACAATGATGGGTTGCTTGGGTGGCTCAGTCGGTTTTGTCTCCAGTCATGATCTCATGGTTCATGACATTGAGCCCCACGTTGGGCTGTCCTCTGGCAGCATGGAGCCTGCTTGCGATTCTCTCTGCCCCTCCCCAACTCATGCTCCCCCCCACCATCTTAAACTAAATAAATAAACATTAAAAAAAAAATACAATGAGATATCATCTTATACCTGTCAGAACGACTAAAATCAAAACACAAGAAACAACAAGCGTTGGTGAGGATGTACAGAAAAAGGAACCCTCTTGCACTGTTGGTGGTAATGCAAATTGGTGCAGCCACTGTGGAAAACAGTATAGAGGTTCTTCAAAAAATTAAAAATAGAACTACCTTACAATCTAGTAATTGCACAACTGGGTTTTTACCCCCCAAAATACAAAAACACCGATTTGAAAAGATATATGCACCCCTATGTTTATTGCAGTATTATTTATAATAGCCAAGATATGGAAGCAACTTAAGTGTCCATCTAGATGAATGGACAGAGAAGACTTGATACGCACACACAAACATACACAGAAATGTTAGTCAGCCATAAAAAAATGAAATCTTCCCATTTGTGACAACATGAATGGATCTAAAGAGTATTGTAAGTGAAATAAGTCAGACAGGAAGACAAATAATACATGATTTCACTTATATGTGGATTCTAAAAAGCAAAACAAACACGTACACAAACAGTAACAGTCTCACAAATACAGAGAACAGACTGATGTTTGCCGGAGGGGAAGAGGTGGGGGATGGGTGAAACTGGTGTAGGAGATTAAGAGGTACAAGCTTCCAGTTATAAAATAAGCAAGTCACAGGGATATAAAGTACAGGATAAGGAATATAGTCAAGACTATTATAATAACTTTGTACGGTGATAGATTGTAATCACACTTACCGCAGTGAGCAGTGCATGTTCATAGAAGTGTTGAATCTATGCTATATGCCTGAGACTAACATAACATCGCATGGCAACTGTACTTCCATTTTTAAAAATACATAAATAATTAAAAAATAAAAAGTTAAATAATCGATGGACCAGAAGCTCTGAGAAATCCCTGAAAGAAAGAAATTCGTATAAGCCTGAAGATGGAAACCTCAATTCAAAACTGCCAGAAGAGGAGAGCTACAGGCAGGACCAATAGCAAAACTGTGTCACATATGAAGGCAGTATGTTGCAGGAGAAGTAGTATGCCTCGGGGATCCCAGTGAGGTAATGAGTTGGTGTTCTAAAGTAACAGTAACCAGGTGAGGTCACCCTCTTTATCATCCTTCTCCTTTCCCTTTTCCAACCCCAGTATTGGGCTAGAGTAAGGGCAGCAGGAACAGAGTCTCGGAACAGGGAAAGGCTCTAGATGGCTAGTTATACTAAGGAGGAACTTACAGTCCACATGCCCCAAGTACCAAGCTATTAGGTTTTTCTACCCTGCAGCTTCTTCCTTCTACTGCACTCTCAACTATTTTAAACAACCAGATGCCATACTCAGAACATCTAAAAGATAAGCAAGCATTCAGGGGAGCCTGGGTGGCTCAGTTGGTTGAGCACCCAACTTTGGCTCAGGTCATGATCTCACAGTTTGTGGGTTCGAGCCCTGCATTGGGCTCTGTGCTGACAGCTCGGAGCTCAGAGCCTGCTTCAGATTCTGTGTGTGTCTCTCTCTCTCTGCCCCTCCCCTGTGCATGCTCTGTCTCTCTCTCTCTCTCTCTCTCTCTCAAAAATAAATAAATGTTAAAAAAAAATTTTTTTAAAGATAAGCATTCAACAAAGAATCACGAAATATCTATAGAAAGCCAGCACCATGATAAGATACCTAACTCAAAAGAAGACAAGGCAAAAAAACCAACAGAACTTATGCCTTTGGAGACAGAATTAACAGAACAAACTAAAGCGTCTGAGAGAATGTGAGAAAAGTATAGTATTCTCAAAAGGATGTAAGAGCATATTGTATAATATGCTAAGAAGTTTACTATTTTTAAGGAAAAGATATAGTTACTGTTAATGCCAGCCATTGCTAGAAAAATACAAGTTTAAGTATGTGTATTAAAATTTAAGGCTAACCAATAGAGAAATAGAATATATACCTTTCAAGGTAGTAGGGGAAAAACTCAGAATAAAAGGTTTTCAATCTAACAAAATCACGAAAGAGGCAAAATACAACTAGAAAGCTTTGGTAAATAGAAAGTTACTGTAGCGTAAAACATCAGTAATCACCCTAAAGGTGAATAGTTTAAACTCACTTATTAAAAGACCATAATTTTCATTTTTTAAAAATCCAGACAGGGGCGCCTGGGTGGCTCAGTCAGTTGAGCGTCCGACTTTGGCTCAGGTCACGATCTCGCGGTATGTGAGTTCGAGCCCCGCGTCGGGCTCTGTGCTGACTGCTCAGAGCCTGGAGCCTGTTTCAGATTCTGTGTCTCCCTCTCTCTCTGACCCTCCCCCGTTCATGCTCTGTCTCTCTCTGTCTCAAAAATAAATAAACGTTAAAAAAAAAATTTAATAAAAAAAAAAAAAATCCAGACATATGTTCTCTCTATGAGAACAACATCAAAAATTCAAAATGAAGGAATGGAGACTAATTTGCCAAGCAGTGATATGTTGATAGTAGATAAATTATAGAGTTAAATAGAATATTAAGCACATTATAGTTCACATTGAGAGGGATTAAAGTGACAGTTGATAATGGTAAAGAAGACTCCCAAGAACCTACAAATGGGTTCTTTCTGCTCATGATAAAATAGCTTTAGAATATATAAAGCAAAAGCTGATGGAAATGGGTGAAAAAATTGATAAATTTCCAGTCACACTGGGAGATTTTGAACCTGTGGGGAAATGGGGTTTTTGAACTTCTGGAAAGCTTGAAGCAGAGATTGTTCAAAAATTCACAAGTCTGATATTGGTAGTCATTCTTCAAAACACAAAGATTGTTTGTGTAAATTCGAGAATGGTGATGTGAACCTTGGGTATTAATGATTTGGGGCAATTGTGTGAATGTCCCCAGTGGAAGCAAACCCTTTCCATGCTGTAGGGACCAAGGTACACTTTTCTGAGATATGCCTCTGATTTTATGCTATGTGGCTGCTTTGCCTCTGGTCAGATTTAGTGTCTTAGCTAGTGTGTGTGTGCTGGGGGGAAGGGAGGGTGGGGGGTGTGGGGGGGGCAGGGGGGTGGTATGCTTATGTAGTTGTTGAGTATTGGGGTTTCTTCTAGCAAAATTTCTTCATCAGAACAGAATTGGAAACTTGCAGTTGGCTCCTGAAATGCTAGAATATCTGTTGCAGGAAATAATAGATCAGATGCATAACAATAATGTCAGATTTCAATAACAACTACCTAACTTTATTCAATGCGGATTTGTAAAACAATATTTTTAAATGTCCAGCATTGATGTATTTTCTTTGATGAAAATACATACATTCTTCGGAAATACATGAAAACATAATTTTTTCCTCCCCTTTCAATGTTAACTTTATCCTAATTTTGTTTTCCCCTAATTTTGTTCCTTCGTATGTAGTAGTAGTACCTCTGACTTCGGAGATGATGACGGGAGTTGAAAGATCAAAAGGAAATGATGTGAATCAGAATACAGGGCATCATACTGAAAGCAAATCAAACAGTACACAAAGTATTCCCAGGAGTACATGTGACCAAGTTCCTAAGAGAAGGGCTGCTTGTAACCTACGACGGCGGTTAGCGGATGCAGAACATGGCGATGTAAAGCACGTGGGTTCCAAAGAGTCACAGTCAGACTCTCAGTTTGGGGAAAACACTTACAAACATCTAGACATTTTGCCAAATGATGTTTCTCCCGAGTTTGTTCCATATGAAGGTGAAAAAGGCTTTGTTTTGCACAAGAAGAAAGACCGCAGTGATACTGGCTCTGACTCACTTCAGCATTCAGCTGCATACCCCTTTCTTGGATCCTTCGGAAGTAAATCGTCACCTAGGTACACCCCTAGTCTTTCTGAATCTGGATCCACACATACAACTTTTCGAGGTCCTAATGAAAGACTCGGTTTAAAAGTATACAAGTGCAATCCACTAATGGAAAGTGAAAATGGTGCATCTGAGAAAAGTCAACGTTTGGGTGTTTGGGAAACTCCAGTAAAGGATGGAGGGGACTTTGATGACTCCGTGGGCTGGCGTTCCAACAGTGCCACTTTGCCCTGCGACAGTCACGAAGTGTCATTTTTACATGGTAGACCACAAGAAACTCTGGATATACCAGCTGAATCTGTTAATTTCCAACACTCATCAGCAGCCGGTTGTCTTTCAGATACAGAGAAAAATGGTATAATTTGTCAACCAGTGAAACGTCAGAGTGGTCACACTTCAGACCTGTCAGAAGAAACCCTGTGTTCCCAGCCAGAGATCAATATGACTCTGAGACACACCCCTCATCATAAGGCTGATCTAGTAAAGTCAGATTTCCAAAAACTGAGCAGTACAGCACCTTCATCATTGTGTCGGCAGCCTTTGAGAAAATTGATTGCTCCTCTGTCTAGCCAACAAGATAGTGGTTTTGATAGCCCCTTTGTCAATTTGGACTAACTGTTGTACAGTATTTAAGAAGAATCATTGATATATTGACAAGAAAACTGGAAGGGAAGACTTCGTACTGGAAAAATTGTGGGCTCTATCTATTTTGAGATGTTTTAATAACATCTATCATATGAGCAAAGTATTCTTATAAAATTACTTGAGATATTAATGGTGCCTCAATCTTCCAAAGGCCTGATGATGTATGTGTAATCTGCTTCTGTGTGGTGCTTTATATGTGGTTGCCAAACCATCTATTTTTATACTTACAAATTAGCTTTCTGTGCAATGTTATATTATTTAAATAAACTTGCATATGGTCTATAGAATTGTCACGGATTCTTTTGTAATTATAGAAACGTTATATTGGCATGTTTGAAATTCACCCAGAATAAGATATGAATCTGGATGATTTGTATGTATGGCCAACGAAATTTAATGTTTGTAATGAGCCACATTTAATGGAGCTATAGATCTACTCAACATGCTTTTGAGTGGAAATAGCTACTCCAAATTTTGATCCTTGCTTGCAGTTAGTGGAAAAGAAGTATTTCAAGAATTGCCACAAAACATAATTCTGTCCTGGTTTCATTATTTAAAATATTAATCTGAATTTTTTTTAGCTGACATTTGCATTACTTCAAATCTCCTGTGACAGCCAGAGACTGTCTTTGTCTTTTATGGTTTTACAGCCTTTCTTTCATCTGACATATTACATTTTAAAAATCAAAATAAACATCGTCTTCTAGAAAAAAATTTCAAAGTTTTAGATTTTTATGTTCATTTATAGTACAGAATTGGCTAACTTATTAATGCTGTGGGCAGAAAGTTGTAATTTTTTTTTAATTTATTTAAATTCAAGTTAGTTGATGTACAGTGTGGTATTGGTTTCAGGAGTAGAACCCAGTGATTCATCATTTACATACAACACCCAGTGCTCATCCCACCAAGCGCCCTTCTCAATGACCATCACCCATTTAGCCCGTCCCCCCATCCGCCCCCCCCCCCCAACAACCCTCAGTTTGTTCTCTGTATTTAAGACTCTCTTATGGTTTGCCTCCCTCTCTGTTTTTATCTTATTTTTCCTTCCTTTTCCCTGTGTTTATCTGTCATGTTTCTTAAATTCTTCATATGAGTGAAATCATATATTTGTCTTTGCTCTGACTGACTTATTTCACTTAGTATAATACACTCTTATTCCATCCATGTTGTTGCAAATGGCAAGATTTCATTCTTATTGATCGTTGAGTAGTATCCCATTGTATGTGTGTGTATATGTATGTACACACTACATCTTCTTTATCCATTTGTCAGTCGATGGACATTTGGGCTGTTTCCATAATTTGTCTCTTGTTGATAGTGCTGCTATAATCATTGGGGTGCATGTGTGCCTTTGAATCAGCGTTTTTGTGTCCTTTGGAAAAATACCTAGTAGTGCAATTGCTGGGTCATAGGGTAATTCTATTATTAATTTTTTGAAGAACCACCCTACTGTTTTCCAGAGTGGCTGCACCAGTTTGCATTCCCACCAACACTACAAA
Source organism: Panthera onca (assembly GCF_046562875.1). Lineage (NCBI taxonomy): Eukaryota > Metazoa > Chordata > Mammalia > Carnivora > Felidae > Panthera > Panthera onca. Next base: position 54,947,213 of record NC_138344.1, read on the forward strand.
AGGGTTCCCCTTTCTCTGCATCCTCACCAGCATCTATTTTTGCCTGAGTTGTTAATTTTAGCCATTCTGAGGTGTAAGGTGGTATCTCGTGGTTTTGATTTGTATTTTTCTGATGATGAGTGACGTTGAGCATCTTTTCATGTGTCTGTTAGCCATCTAGATGTCTTCTTTGGAAAAGTGTCTATTCATGTCTTTTGCTCATTTCTTCACTGGATTATTTGTTTTTTGGGTGGCAAGTTTGATAAGTTCTTTATACTTTTGGATACTAGCCCTTTATCCAATGTGTAATTTGCAAATAACTTCTCCCTTTCTGTCAGTTGCCTTTCAGTTTTGTTGATTGTTTCCTTCACTGTGTGGAAGCCTTTTATCTTAATGAGGTCCCAATAGTTCATTTTTGTTATTTCCCTTGCCTCCAGAGACACGTCTAGTAGGAAGTTGCAGCAGCTGAGGTCAAAGAGGTTGCTGCCTGTTTTCTCCTCTAGGATTTTGAAGGTTTCCTGTCTCACATTTAGGTCTTTATCCATTTTGAATTTATTTTTGTGTATGGTGTAAAAAAGTGGTCCAGTTTCATTCTTCTGCATGTCGCTGTCCAGTTTTCCCAGCACCATTTGCTGAAGAGACTGTCTTTTTTTCCACTGGATATTCTTTGCTGCTTTGTCAAAGATTAGTTGGCTATACATTTGTGTGTCCATTCCTGGTTTCTTTTTTCTGTTCTATTGATCTATGTTTCTGTTTTTGTGCCGGGACCATACTGTCTTGATTAAAGCTTTGCAATACAGCTTAAAGTCCTGAATTGTGATGGCTCCAGCTTTGGTTTTCTTTTTTAACATTTCTTTGGCTATTTGGGTTTTTTTTCTGGTTCTACACAAATTTTAGGGTTGTTTGTTCTAGTTCTGTGAAGAATTCTGGTGTTATTTTGATAGGGATTGCATTGAATGTGTAAATGGTTATAATTAAGCTTGTAATACTAAACTATGCAGAAATGAATGACCACCTAAATACTTTTGTTTCTATATGAATTTTTTTTTCAGATTCCTAGAGATGGATATGCAAGTTTTCAGTGAATGCAAGTACGTCTTGAAAACATTTATTACAGCTTTCCTTCATATCTCTTACCCTGAACTGTATTCTGGACTGTGTTTGTGGGTTGATTGCGTGCATTTTTTTTTTTTTTTTTAACCAGACTAAGTTGGGTAGTGGTTGGATGGATGGATGGCAAGGTTTATCATCTTCCTGCTTATAACCATCTCTAAAAGCAAGAGCCTAGAAGTGAACCTTCCACAGGGTTGGAAAGCACTGTCACCTGAATTGCTGACCAGATATAGATAAGCCTCCAAATTAGTCCCGGGTTTCAGAGCTTGTGTTAACATGAGCTGGAGGAAGGAACACACCATCTATTCAAAGTCTCACTTGTGTTCCTGGAGACCCAGTGCCGTTTTTCCAACAGTTGGGGTGTCTCCTTTCTCATTCTGGGAAAACCCCTGAACCATGTTTCATGTAGATTTGTTTGGTGATTGATAGTTTTAAACTCTGGATATAATTGAACTGAAAATCTTGCTCATTGCTTACCTACCTTTTCATCTTGGTTTTAAAAAAATTTTTTTAACGTTTATTTATTTTTGAGACAGAGAGAGAGCATGAACAGGGGAGGGTCAGAGAGAGGGAGACACAGAATCTGAAACAGGCTCCAGGCTCTGAGCTGTCAGCCCAGAGCCCAACGCCAGGCTTGAACTCACGGACCGCGAGATCATGACCTGAGCCGAAGTCGGACGCATAACCGACTGAGCCACCCAGGCGCCCCTCATCTTGGTTTTAAATCATTGTCACACATCTCCATTCTCAACATCAAGGTTGGAATTGGAAATCTGCTTGGTTTCTGCTTCTTTCATGGTATCCTTAAACTTTTTGATGTCCATAATTTCAATAGGATTAGGTTATTTTATACCCTCTACACACAACCACCAATAAAGGTTTGTACTGATTAGTATGCAAATGAAGGGACTACACAGCCAAGCTATGACTGTTAATTTACATTAATCTAAAGGGTGATGTCAGAATATAGAGGGCGTTGGAGCCTCATAGATGTCCTACTTCTTCGTGGTGCTTAATCTGTTTTATATGTTTCTGGATTTTATTTGCTAATAGTGACTTAAGGATTTTCATGTGAAATCTCACATGGGATATTTGTCTCTAGTTTTCTTGTGATATTTTTGTCTTGCTTTGGTCAAAGGGTAATAGTGGTCTCAGTGAATGAGTGGGAAAGTTATTTTTCCCCCGGTTTTCTGAAAAAAAAATTGTGTAAAATTGGTTCTTCTATAATCCTTTTAATTTGGGTTGTTGTTGATGTCGCCTCTTTCATCCCTGTTTTGGTGTTCTATGTCACCTTTCTTTTTCTTTGCTTAGCTATAGGTTTACCAATTTTGTTGATTATTTTTCCCAAAAAACTTTTGGTTTCTTTGATTTTCTTAATGTTTTTCTGTTTCCTAGTCCATTGATTTCTTTCCCCTCTGATCTTTGTTTCCTTCCTACTGCTTGCTGTAGATTTAATTCATTCTTTGTCTACTGTTAAAGTGGAGACTTAGATTATTGATGTGAAACCTTACTTTTCTAATATAGATATTTCAACTTCTGAATTTCCCTCTAAGCACTGCTTAAGCTATGCCTCATAAATTGTGATATGTTGTGTTTTTGTTTTCATTTAGTCAAAATATTTTCTAATTTCTTCTTTTTTGAAACTATGGGTTATTTAGGAATGTGCCACTTTGTTTCCACGCATTGGGTATTTTCTGAATTTATTTGTTTATTTTTAATTTATTTGTTGGAGAATAAACTCTGAATGATTTGAGTCCTTTCAAATTTTTCGAGACTTCTTTTATGGGCTAGCATATGGTCTTTGCTAGAGAACCTTTCTTTCACATTCATCTGAAAAGAATACATATTCTCTCATTTGGTGGAGTGTTAAAAAATGTCAAGTCAAGTTGGTGACAGTGTTACTCAAGTCTGCTATAGCCTTGCTGATTTTCTGCTTGCTTGTTCTGTTAGTTACTGAGAGTAGAACACTTGTAATTTCTAACTATAATTGTTAAATTGTCTGTTTTTTCTTTTCAATTCTGTCAGTTTTTACTTCATGTATTTTGGGGCTGTTTTTAACCATATATACCTTTATATTTGGTTTGTCTTTCTGGTGTATTGACCTTTTATTATTATAAAATGTCTCTCTTTGTCTCTAATGATATTTCTTGTCTTAAATTCCATTTTGGTATTAATACAGCCTTTTCAGTTCTCTTATAACTGCTTATGTGGCGTATATTTTTCTGTCCTTTTCCTTTTAACCTATTTGTGTCTTTCAATTTGAAGTGGCTCTTTGGTAGTCTGCCTGTTGTTAGATCTTGCTTCCCCCCCCCCCCCCCCCCCACACACACACATATAGTCAGATAAGCTTTGCTTTTGGATTGGAGTTATTTCAGTCCATAAAATTTAATAAAATTATGGTTGGCTTTACATGTGCCATTTTGCTATTTGCTTTTCTCTATATCTTATGTCTTTTTTATTATTGGATTACTCCTGTACTCCTTATTTTGTATTAAACATGTTTATTAGGGCACTCACCACTTTAATTACTCTTAAGTTTTACTATTTTTTAAGTCATTTTCTAAGTGGTTGTTATAGGTATTACAATAGGCATCTTAACTTATTATAGACTACTTCAGATTAATATTGACTAACTTCTGGTACTTTGTTCCAGCATAGTTGTATTTCCTTACCCTTCTTTTGTGCTATTAATTGTCATATATATTACATTCACATTTTATTTCATATATATACATATACACACACACACATACATATATTTATATCCACACACAATATAATTATAATTATTGCTTTATACAATGTCTTTTAAAGAATTCAAGAGAAGAAAAGAGGCTATATATATATATATATATATACACACACATATAAAAGAATGTATGTATGTTTAGTAATATTTATTGTTTCTGTTGCTGTTCATTTTTTCCCACGGATTCAGGTTACCAAGTCTGTCGTCAACTCCTTTCATCTAAAGGACTTTTTTTTAGTGTTTCACATAAGTATGCCAACAACAAATTCTCTCAGCCAGTCTTTATTTTGGAAAATACTTCAAATTAATTTTTGAAGGATAGAGTTTGATGGATTTAGAATTTTTGGTTGCCACCAGCACTCCTCACGTCCACCCCACACTTTAAATAGTTCTTTTCCCTGCCTTAGGGCCACCATTGTTTTCCTGTTTGTGATGAGTTGTTTTTCTCCTGCTGCTTTTAAAATTTTCTCTTTGGCTGTCAATGGTTTGAGCACTGTATGTCTAGGTGTGCATTTGTTCTGTTGAAACTACTTGGGGTCTGTTGAGATTCAGGGATTTGTATATTAATATTTTTATCAAATTAGGGTTTTTTTTAATCATTATTCTTTTTATTATTTTCTCTGCCCCTTTCTGGGGTTCTTAGGTATATTGATACCCTTGGTACTGTGCCACAGGTCTTGGAGGCTCTGTACATATTTCTTCAATTGTTATTATCTTGTGTTTTAAATTGGATAAAAAATTCCTGTCTAGGAATTTTCAGTTACTGTTTTTGACTCTAGAATTCTCATAGATTCTTTTTAATAAGAGCTGGGTTTTGTTTTTTGTTTTTTGTTTTTTTTTTTTTTTTGAGATTCTCTGTTGATTCACTGTCATATTTATTTCCTTTAAATTTTTTTTTAGCATTTTATTTATTTTTGATAGAGCACAGGTGGGGAAGGGGCAGAGAGAGAGGGAGACACAGAATCCGCAGCAGGCTCCAGGCTCCGAGTTGTCAGCACAGAGCCCCACACGGGGCTCGAACTTAACAAAACCACGAGATCATAACCTGAGCCAAAGTTGGACGCTTAACCGACTGAGCCTCCCAGGTGCCCCTGTCATTTCCTTTTAAGTCTTTAATCATTGTTCCCTTTAAGTTTTTAAACAAATTTATAATAGTTGCTTTGTAGTCCTTTTTTCTTATTGTGGTATGGATATTTAACATGAGATCTATGAACAGTTTTTTAAGTGCACAATACAGTATTAACTATAGGCACAAGGTTCTACAGCAGATGTCTAGTACTGAATCATCTTGCATAACTAAAATTGTATACCCCTTGAACAGCAGCTCCCCATTTCTTCCTCCTGTCAATGACCATTCTCTCTGTTTCTATGAGTTTGACTGTTTGAGATATCTCATCTGTGTAGAATCATGCAGTATATGTTCTTCTGTGAGTTATAGTTTTTACTCATTATATTCAACATCTGAACACAAACATAGTTTCTCTTGATGGTTTTTTTCTTGAATATGGGTCACACTTTATTTTTTTTTTTATATGCTTCACACATTTGTTGAAAACTGGAGATATTATGTAACATATTATAGCAACTCCAGATTTGACATTAGTTCCCCTGACGGTTGTTGCTGCTTTTGTTGTTATTGTTGTTAATTTGTTTGCTTTGTAATTTGCCTGGACTTAATCTGAAAAATCTCTCTCCTGCCATGTGTCTGCTGATTTCTCTGCTCAGTTATTTTAGTTTGTAGTTTTAGTTTTTGAGCCTAGCTCTTTTAGAGGATGCCCCTACATATCTATAGTTGAGTGGTCATCCAATGGTTAGTCAGAGATTGTAGTCAAAAGCCTTAAGTCAGTAGATCTGTCCTCTCCTGATGTATCTGTAGGTGTATGAGGTATGCATTCCAAGTTTTGGCAAGTTTTTTTTGGTCTTCCCCCACTTTTACTCCCCCCTGAGCCTTTCCAGGTCTTGTGACATGTGTTCACCCTCTCTGTCAGCCCACGGATATGTGGAGAGCTTGGGCCCTTTAAATCTTCCTTATATATGCATGCAGCCTCCTGCTCAGGCACAGATGTGCAGAGAGCATATTTAGCCCCTCATTTGCAGTCTTCTTGCTAATTTTTTCGTTAGTCTGCTGGATTCAAGTCTCACATGGGACCATAATCTCAGGCAAGCTGAATTATACACCTTTTTTTTTTTTTTTTTGGTCCCTCTAACTTTCCTGTTTTTACTAACAATACCACTGGGTATGCACTTCTTGCCTTCCACTCCAGATCAGGTGAGCCCACCCTGGAAGAGGAACTGTTAGTTTTCACTGCCATTCCTGTCCTGTTAGCATTACCTACCTTATCAAGCTGGAGAGGAAAATGGAAATAGCCCCAGGTAAGAATGCCTCAGAGTCTCCTTTTCAAGTTGTTATTTCCCTTTTGTTTATTTCCAGAGCCCTGAAAAGGTGGTTTTTGACTATCTTTTTTTCTAGTGTTATAGTTGCTTTGTGGGGAGGAGAGGAACTGTTGGTATCTTACTCTCCCAGAAGTTCTCTTATTTTTATCTATTCTGCTAAGTTCTTTTCTATGTACTAATTTTTCCTTAATGTTATCTTGAAAATTTGTTATCTTGAAAAACTTTATAATCCATAGAAAATAAGCACCTGTATATTCTTCATTTATATTTACCAATCGTTAAGTTTCTACATTTGCTCTATATTTATTTGTAAATATACACACATGCATATGTGTAATTTATGTTTTTTCTCTTAACTATGAAAGTTAGTTGCAGACACCATGACAATTCATCATCGAATACTCAAGAATGCATCTCCTAAGAACAAAGACATTTTGCTACATAAATACAGTTGTCATATTTAAGAAATTGTATATTGATAAACATAAACACTATTTAAATTCAAACCGCTCCAACTGTCATAATAATGTGTGATAACATTTTTTTTAGGTTTTTGTTGTTCACCTTCAAACCAAGGGCTCGCTGATTTTCTTCCATTATGAAAAATATTCAGCCATTAATTTTCATTCACTACATATTTACGATGTGTAACAATTGCTTTTTTAATGTTCTAAGGGAATATAGCACTTACCAAAACAGATGAGTTTTATCCTCATAGCTCTCATATTGTAGTCGGGAGAGACAGTTAATATACATAATTTATGGAGTATGTTAGAGGCTGGTAAATGCTATGGAGAAAACTCAGGTCAGGTAAGGGAAAGGAGGAGTGATAGAGAGGTGGTCACGAGTTTAAATGGAATAGTGGGGGTAGATCACACTGACATGGTAACATTTGGGTGAAGAATTGAAGAAATTGAATATAGCTTCACCATTTCATATATTCTCTGCTTCAGGAACTCTCATTAAACATAACCTCATTCTCTGTGTCTCTTAGTTGTTCTTTTGTATATTTTTATCTGTGTCTCTCATGGAATTCCTCAGGGTGGTCTTCCGGTTTGCTAACTCTTTGTGCATTCCATTTATGGAGTTTTTAATTTCACGTCCAGAATTTCTGGTGTATGTACCTATACTTTTTGTGTAATTTCTGCTTATTTTGTTTAGAAATCTTTTTAGAGAGAGTACATGTGTGAGCAGGGGAGGGGTGAGGACAAGGGAGAGAGATTGAGAATCCCAAGCAGGCTCTATGCTCAGCACAGAGCCTGATGCGGCGCTCAATCCCATGACGCTGGGAATCATGACCTGGGCTGAAACCAAGAGCCAGAGGCTTAACCAACTGAACCACCCAGGCACCCCTTGTTTAGTAATTTTTAAAAAATAGATTCTATTTCTATTTTTAGGACTTAAAAATACTTAAGGTTACTTCTAGGGTAGTTATTGATGTCACTTGGGAGTGAGGTTCTATCCAAATTGTTAACTTTTATTACCTTTCATAGAATTAATTTCCCCATGTGTATGTAATTCTAGCTTGTGGTATAACACTGAAGATGACTTTTTTTTCTTCCTTCTGAGTTCTCTCCATCCGCCCTGTCTAGATTTTTGCGGTTGCCTCTGCCTGGCCCCGTATTTCCCCAGTTCGGGAGCAGGTGTTACACAGGTGGTTTCTGGTCCATTAGGGGTATCCTCAATGCAGTTACTGAGCCAGCAGTCAACTTGGCCACAAGGCTATGTCTGTATCCTCTAGGCTCTCTAGGTACATAGTTTGTATATAAGTGGTAGACTCAGGCAATGATTGTTGTTTTCAGTCACCCTGGGCTAAGGGAGCTCTCCCTGGGTTACTAGTTTAAATAGTTAGCTTTACCTTTCTCCACTTTAGGTAGGACACTTGTAATCCTTGATACTCTGGAGAACTCCTGGCCACCTGTACTACTTTTGGATCCAGAACAGGTGAAACCTTACTTTTCAAGTCCTCAGAGATACATTGGTTTTTAATATCTTGTCTTTTGATTTTTTTCCATTGCTGCTGTATGTTGGCAGACGTTGAATACTCCCCACATATTAATTTACAATGCCATCAATGACTGAAAATCTGCTTTGCTATAAATTCTGTGACCTTTGGCTATTTTCTTAGTGTCTCTGGGTCTCAGTGTCTGCTATTAAGATTCAGGCATGTCTCACGACTAGTTGATGATTTGGGTAAATTAGATCTAAGGGTGTATGAAGGGGAGTAGTGGGAAAAACAGCTGGAAAGGTAGATTGAGGCTAGATCATGGGTGGCCCTGAATGCCAAAGCAAAGAATGAGAAATTCGGTTCATTGAAAATGGAGAGTTACTGAAGGTTAGGTAGCATGATGTAGAGAGATTAGTGAGACCATGCTGCAGGAGGGCTTGGAGGAACAGAGGAAATAGGCAGGAAAGTCAGGAAGATGATATCTTGGTACAGATAGACAGGAGCCAGTGGTTGGAATGAAGAGGTGACAAGATTGAGAAGAGTACGGCAGTAGGTTTAACAGGACCTGCTGCCTGATTGAATGCAAGATCAAGGGAAAGAGAAGCACCAAAAGGGGTTTTAGAACCTAGGTGATTGTGAAGATTATTGTTCCATCTACACGTATTGAGAAGTCAGGAAGAAACGAGGACACGGTGCTTTTTAGTGGTTGTGCCTTCCATTGAATACTGCAATGCCCAGCCCTTTGATGGGCACACATTAATGATGATAATTACTTTGCAGACACTAACTTCATGCTGAGTGTTGTGTCCAGCACTTCATTAGCTCATTTAATCCTCACTACAGTCTTTTGAAGTAGGCTCCATATGGTCATTTTTTGGATGAATGAAATTTGAGGCTTAGAGGGGTTAAATATTTTGCTCAAGTTTAACACAGTTGACATGTGGAAGAGCCAGAAGGGTCACATGCAGGACTTTTTTTTTGTTTGTTTAATAAATTTCACTTAAAATAGTTACAAATTTACAAAAAAAAAAAGTTGCAAATATAGTATAGTCAGTCACCATATACCCCTCACTCAGATTCCTCTATTGTTAACATCTTCCATTTGCCCCACCTAAGGAACTGATTTCATCTAGGTCTTTTTACTTTTTTTACTCGAGAGTCCAAACAGTCCTAATCCCTCTACTGTCTTTATTTCGCTTGGCTTATGGGTGAGCTGGAATTTATTGTAAAGGAGATTTCTTTCCTTTTCCCTCTACTTCTCCTCCTTCCCTATGCTCCCAAGAAGGAAAATGAGTTCAGCAGGCTTCTCCACATGTGAAATCAGTTTAACTCGCCTTCTTCGTAGGATGTAGGGAAAAAAAAAATAGCTTTTATTCTTTTTTTTTTTTTTTAATATTTCTTTTTTTTTTTAACGTTTATTTATTTTTGAGACAGAGAGAGACAGAGCATGAACGGGGGAGGAGCAGAGAGAGAGGGAGACACAGAATCGAAGCAGGCTCCAGGCTCTGAGCCATCAGCCCGGGGCTCGAGGCGGGGCTCGACGCGGGGCTCGAATTCTCGGACCGCGAGATCGTGACCTGAGCTGAAGTCGGACGCTTAACCGACTGAGCCACCCAGGCGCCCCAGCTTTTATTCTTTAATGGAGGTTTATGGAATAGGACATTTTGTGGAAGTTATTTTGCAACCAAGAATTCACCAACACAACCGAAGAACCTATAATACAATAGGACCATCTTTTGTAATTTTAAAATTCAACCAGTAATGGTTCATCTAAAAAGAAAAAAGACATTTAGGGATTTCCTAGCAGTAAATATGCCATTCTAAAACTTCTTGATATTATTATAACAACATTTTTCCTCGAGGACCAGGACAACAAATTAATTAGAAATCAAAATGGCAAATGTCATTAAAGAGAAATTTGATTTTTAAAAATAATATAAACGGAATGGCTTCTATAAAGTTTGGCAATAATACAGAAACTTTGAGATCAAATTAAATTTTGTATTTAAAATGTCTGATGAATAAATTGAATAGAACCAACAAAAATGTGGTTTTTAAAATTATTTTTGTTTTGATTCAGGCATAGTCCTTGTTTGAAAGATTTTGTCTCCTCACAACAAAGTTGATTTCACAGTTTCATTAATCATGTTGTGTACATAATGTACTAGACCAAATTCTGCTTCCTGTATTTCCCCAATCCTATGAACTCCAGGAACAGTTCATTTTATAAGAACAGAGGGTGAACCCAGTTCATGCATGATCACAATGGCTCTATAGGTATTAATGGTTTCATTGACTGCAAGTTTTTCTGGGTATTTTTGTACAGTATGATGCAATTTCACAATCTACCCTGCAAAGTCTCTAGCAAGACTTTGTTCATTAAACAGTTGTTTTGGTTCTTGGATGCTCAACTATTCACATAATGATGCTTTCTGATCTTCCCATGAGTTCCGATCTCTGTTGTAATTGGTTAAAAGTTTTTCCAGATTCTCACCTGTCAGTTTTCTTAAGGTTTAGGCTATGTATAAACACAAGTAATAGCATATGGTTTTTGGGTGTCTATAATGGGCCAATTATCATGGTACTCTGTACATATACTTTTGTCCTCATCCTTCCAACAGCCTTTCAAAGTAGATGTTTTTATCTTCATTTTACAGATGAAAAAGAAGTGAAGGGACTTACGGAAGGACTCTCGCGCAGCCGAGCAAGTATCCAGAGTGGCGGTGGGATTACTTTAAGGTGGCTATGAACCCAGATGTTCACCAAGCATTGTCCATAAACCTAAACCATATATATCTCTAACACTGATGCTGCTTCTTTCCCTGAAAATATATGCAGATGCTGCTGTATCATTGATAAGAGGCCTGTGTACTAAAAGTGGTTAGGAGTTATTGCACTGTCCTAAAGAAATGCCTTTTTAAAACCAGATTAGGTCTGTGCTGCATAGCCCCAATCCAGTTAGTGCAAACCATGCTTTTCTCAGGTTAGAATAATGAGGAAGTGATTAGGATCCAAGATGGTTTGAATCTATTACATCACTTGCCAGTGAGCCTAGATTCCACATCCAAAAAATAGGGATATGTTGACTGTGTGCACAACATTATCACCCACTTCTTTTTTGTTGGCAGAATGTGTCTGTTCCTTTCCCTCAAGACGCTGTCCCTACTGAAGAGCTAACTCATGTTTAGCGTGAGCTAAGTACATTGGCCCCAATTCCTATTGCCAGTGATTGGTTTAGGATGGGCATATGACTCAGTTCTGGACAATATGATAAGAGAAGGGCTGGAGGGCTTTTGGAAAATGTTCCTCCCTAAATGGTATCTCCTACGTTGGAAAGAACTGATGTACAATGACAAATATGTAATGTCTAGATCAGTGATGAGAGCCACTTTGTAGATGTCCTACCTAATAAAAGCAATTTATCTTCTTCAAGTCACCTCCTGAATAAATATTGTATGAAGTTTATTTTCAAAGCCCTTTTCCTTGGAGCAAATCAAATTATTTCCATGTTTTTGCCCACTCCAAAACAAAAATGAATAACAGAAGAAATGCTGAACATGCCCCAAATCAGAATATGTAAGGCTAACCTAAGAGGCTTCCTTAGAAGAAATGAAAAATTTTGTTGTTCTTGGAGGAAGTCTTCAAAGATTTTAGAGCCAAACACATATGGGTATGGGCAGTGTTGGGGGGCAGGCGGGGGCGGGTAATGGAGTACAATGGTCAAGGAAGAATTCTTGAGATGTATAAACTCAGTAAGTTTATTTAAGTAGCGCAGGGACTGGACCCACAGGCAGAAAAGGCTGCATTTTTGCTGTGTGAAGCTGGTGGTTATATGTTTAGTGCTCAAGGGGGAGGGAACATGCAGGGAGTATCAGAACATAAATGTCTTCTTCTAATCTCTACTCATAAAACTACTTTCACACGATTTTTCTGGTGCTTATCACTTAGTTCAATATTAACTATTGGTGAGATGTACAGGCAGTCACGAGACCCTTTAAGAATATAGCAACCAGCACATATTTGACACTTATTGAAACTATGCAAGCTATAGGTCAGCCTTTGGAGCCAGAGGTGAACATTTTTCTGCTTCTGTCCCTCATCAGGCACCATAAGACTTAAAAAAAAGAAAAAAAAAAAGAGGTTTGTCTGTAAGTCCCTCAGAATAATTAACAGGTTGCCTTTTCTGACAAAATCTATGGCCAGATAGAAACTTGCAAGTTGAAAAATTTGGAATCATCTGACTTCCCACAGCTGCCCAAGACCTCGAGCAAATAGCTGCTCTCCTCCCTCCTTCCATTAGCCTTTTTAGAAAGGTTGGGTCACAGTCTCCCAGAAAAGGTACAAAGATAGGTGACAGGCCAAAACTCAATGCCAGACCTAGCTCTCAAGATGTCCCCTCTACTGGAGGCTCAATTCAGAACACTCAGCTGGCCAGAGAAAGGCTTCTAGAAATGGCAGAGTGATTGACATTCTTCAGTGCTCATTTTCCAGCAAGGACAAATATTTTATTATATAATGAAGAAGTTATGTCTCCTGGCACCCAAAGAACTGATCTACAATGACAAATGTGCAACTTATTAAACAAATTCCACTGAGCCTGCAACACATACTAGTTGTTTTGTCAAGACACGTAGTTGCTTTACCACCAGGAGCCCTTTCCTCGATAGTTGCAGCTGGCAAATCTCACTCTCATTCGGATCTGTTACTTTGTAATCACACAAAGCTTCTCTGTGGGTTTTTAAAATGCAAAATAATTTGATGTACTCTCATTCCCTTTTGCTGCCGTGATTCTAGAAACCATAGCTAATTGTTGAAGCTCAAACCCATAATGGGAGTTTCTTTGGAGGAAAACAGAGAGCCCCTCCACAACGTCCGTCACATACTGCCTCCTCTGCACTGGTTGCAGCTTGCTTCAGATGCACATCCTATTCCAGATGGCCAACAGGCACATGAAAAGGTGCTCAACGTTGCTCCTCACCAGGGAAACACAAATCAAAACCACACTCAGATATCACCTCATGCCAGTCAGAGTGGCCAAAATGAACAAATCAGGAGACTATAGATGCTGGAGAGGATGTGGAGAAATGGGAACCCTCTTGCACTGTTGGTGGGAATGCAAATAGGTGCAGCCGCTCTGGAAAACAGTGTGGAGGTTCCTCAGAAAATTAAAAATAGACCTACCCTATGACCCAGCAACAGCGCTGCTAGGAATTTACCCAAGGGATACAGGAGTACTGATGCATCGGGGCACTTGTACCCCAATGTTTATAGCAGCACTCTCAACAATAGCCAAATTATGGAAAGAGCCTAAATGTCCATCAACTGATGAATGGATAAAGAAATGGTGGTTTATATACACAATGGAGTACTACGTGGCAATGAGAAAGAATGAAATATGGCCTTTTGTAGCAACGTGGATGGAACTGGAGAGTGTGATGCTAAGGGAAATAAGCCATACAGAGAAAGACAGATACCATATGTTTTCGCTCTTATGTGGATCCTGAGAAACTTAACAGAAATCCATGGGGGAGGGGAAGGAAAAAACAAAAAAGAGGTTAGAGTGGAAGAGAGCCAAAGCATAAGAGACTGTTAAAAACTGAGAACAAACTGAGGGTTGATGGGGGGTGGGAGGGAGGGGAGGGTGGGTGATGGGTATTGAGGAGGGCACCTTTTGGGATTAGCACTGGGTGTTGTATGGAAACCAATTTGACAATAAACTTCATATATTGAAAAAAAAAAAAAAAAAGATGCACATCCTAAACAGAGATGCCTGCTTTCCATTTAAATGGGTATGCACTCCCTTTGGTCTGCAGTGCTCACTTAAGCTCGTCCAGAAAACTTGGCTCTATATGTTATTGGAGTTTCTCCTTTTCCCATAAGGCACGTGAGATGGATGGTTGTGCCAATATCGAGCATAATCACCACAGCCATTAAATTAATTGGCATAAATGATGTGTTTGCTGAGGAGAAAAAGAATCATAAGTGGAAATACCTCCATGGAGAGTATCACATCACTGGACTAATAGGTTAAGCTTTGGAGAAGCTTAGGAAAGAGATAAGGATAGCAGTGGCTGCCTACTCTATGTATTTTACTTATACTCAAAGACATGTTGCAGGTGTAGCAGATAGAATGATCAATATATCTGGTGAAAATTCCTAAGAGGGTTTATATTGTTCTCGGATTTTTAATGTATACAAATAGTAAGTTAAACAGTACAAGAAGATGTACTGTGAAAAGCCTTCCCAGCTCTGATCCCCAGATCCTAGTTCTCTAACCTTAAAGCAGAATCTGTTATTCTGATCTGTGCACACAGGTGTATAAGTATATATAGCCCTTATTTCACGTAAGTGGTAGCATATATACCTGTTGTTCTATGCCTTACTTTCATATCAAAAAATTTAAAGCAAGTGTACAAAAAAATTGTCATGCTTTTTTTTACTAGTCAAAAACAGTGAAAACTGGATAAAAAAACGGGTTGTCACTTACAAGTATGGGGTGGTCCTTCACAGATAATTTATAACTGAAGTGTGAGGTGACCTTCTAGTGGGGACAGTCTTCCTTACCCGAAGAAGATGCAGACAACCTGGCAAAGAAGGACAAAGCTAAACATGGGTGTCCCTTGATATCTTCTCCTCCTTAGTGTCTCCTTCTGTCTCTTCCTCCAGATCTTTCCCTCTGTGCCTTCCCCAGATCACCCATCCTGCCTCCCTACCCCTCTTCTTTCTCTCCCTTCTTCTGTAAATCACTCTTTCAGTTCCCTGAATACTGCTCTTCCTTGCCTTTGAGTTCTTCCTTCTTTAGTTGGAATGGAGGAGCTACCTGTGGTATTGAGCGTCAGGAAAAGGACAGTAAGGGTCACAGCAGGCTGGGTCTGGAGAGGATGACACCGAGCTGGTGATGGTGTGGAGAAAGTAGCCCCGGGGCTGGAATCAAGACCACCTTCCATTGCCTTCTTTACCTGCTCAGCTGTAAGAAGTAGTGTTATCAGTCAGGGCTCAATCAGAGAGACAGAATCAGTAGGAAGCACGGGTAGGTAGATTGGTAGGCAGATATTAAGGGATTTATCACAAGGAATCTTCTTATGCAGTTGTGGAAGCAGGATAAGCAAGTCCAGAATCTATACAATAGGCAGTCAAGAAGGAAAGAACACAGGTGGGGCTGGAACTCCATGGGCACAGGCTAAAGCTATTGTCCACAGGCAGGGTCTCTGTTTCTTATAAGGCTTTCCAACCTATTACCAGAATAACCTCCCTAGTTTACTTTTCTGATTAGAGACTCCACTTAAATTTGCAAAAGTCATAGCAGCACCTAGATTAGTGTTTGATAGAATGACTGGAAGGAGACATGTGAATGCAATAAAATTTGGCTATTTTCATTCTCCAATTCTTACACGAAAATATGTCTTAGAGCCCACCTTATCCAAAAACATACTAGAGAGGGAATTCTGGCTAATACGGTTTAACCCAAACAAGTTGAAACACTACAAAGTCATCACAAATAGTTAATGTACTGGGTAGTTGCTGAGCAAATGCCCCAGTTCTTGCCAGGCCAGACTCATCTTGGAAGAACTCACAGCTAATTATTGCTTCACTGCTGCTTTTGTAGTGTCTTTAAGGAATGACACGACTGGAAGTAGAACATTCCACTATGCCTTTACTCTGCCTCAAGAGCTCCTCAACTCTTTGACATAGCTCAAGGATCACTTATTGAAGGGGAAGAGAACTTCTGTTAAAAATATGTATTTTCTTTTCCATGCTGGAATTGGGATACAAGCCAAAGCAGAGACGTTACAGAAATAACTTCAGGTCTCCTTGTACTGGAAATCTTTGGTTTGCTCCCCCAGACCCCCCTTTCATCCTTCTCCACCTGTTCTACTTTGGGGCTCAGACAGGTTTGGGCAGGTTTGAACTGTATCAATAGTGCTTCCTTCCAAACTCTTTCTGGCTTCCAGTTGGGTTTGGCCAATGGGTGGCATTTGCAGGACACAGGGGAAAGGGAATGAAGTCCAAGTGAATTAAACCCTGGCTCCACTCCTTACTTCACCCTGGGGCTGCTTGTATCTCTTAACTAAAGGGAATGCTCACCTCAAGGCAGCTTCTCTCCTCGTGCTTCTTAAATCATACATGGTGAAGGACCAGGTATGAGACAATTAGAATTTAAATTTGAATTTCAAATAAACAGTACTTTTTTAGTGTAAGTATGTCCCAAAGTTTGCTTGAGACTCACACTAAATATTTGTTTGTTGTTCATTGGAAATTCAAATTTAGCCAGGCTTCCTGTGTTCTAACTGGTAATCCTAGTCATTAATCTTTTCCCCCTGGCCAACACTCAAGTTAGAGCAATTAGAGTCTCCCTCTAGGATTTTATATATAGTAGTTGAAAGACAGAGATACTGTCTTTCTGGGATGATGTCAGTTTTAAGGTCCTTCATTAGCCAAATGAAAGAAACAGTATGCTATTAGGATTAAATATAGGGACTCTGAGATAGGAAGTAAGGAAAGGAGACTTGATGATGTATATACTTAACCTAATTTGAGTTGGATTTCTGTCTCCTAACCAGAGTCCTACAACATATATTGTGACTTTGGAAAGTACATAAATAGCTCCAGGTCATAAGGAAGTCAATTCATCAGTCTAGGATTGGTCCACCTGACTCCACAATTAATGATCTTCCTACTTTATCATTCTGCAACCCCTGGGAAGTTAAAAAAATATGAAACCCTCAAGATACAGAACTCAAAGAACAAGTGGATGACTGGTTTCTCCTAATACCTGCCCTCTGAGCTGATTCTCCACTGAAGCCCCACCAGGGCATCACCTTTCTTTTGCCTCTGTCTTTTCTTCCCTTCCCCTGAAACCGGCTTCCTGAGAATAAGAACCAGAGGCCCAGATCTCCTTTTAAAACTTTACTCTGAAAGAGAAGAACATGAACTAATTACATTAAAATTGTATTTCTTCAAAGTAAAAGTGGTCTTCTTCTAAGTAAAAGTATTAAACCAGCAGGAGAGGGGTCTCTAATCATCTGTACCCTCACCTACGGAATCTTTCCCTCAGCCTTCAGGGTGTAAAGAACTTGAAAAACAGACAAGATTCTGAGGTCTCTTTAAATCTTGAACTACCCAAAGGATGAGAACACTGGGGTTCCTTTGGCCTTTCAGTAAGAATTAGTTGTCAGAATGAAGCATCTCTTCTTAATTAAGGATTAGGGAATCCTTTTGGTCACTGTAACTCAGTTGTAAATAAAAAGAAAATTAGAAATGTAATGGGCATACTTGTTATAAGGAACTTCTTTTGTTCCATTAGCTGTGGCCTTAAAGAGCACAAGGACTCCCTAGCCACAGCTTGGACTTTATTCCACAGAGCAGAAGATTACTACGTGGAAATGGTGATTCCCTCACATCTTTGTATTTTAAAGCCATTAAGGGAGATTGATTGGAAACAATATGTATTAGGCAACAGTTGCAAATATAATTTATGCAGGATACCCAAGTTGAGTTGTGGTAAGCCCACGTCTAATGTTTTACTCCCCTCTAGTGGATTTTTTTTAATAGCACATGATACCCCGAGTTTGGTATAGTATAGCAGGTTTTAGAGGAAAGAAGAATTTAAAAATGTGTTTAAAGCACGTTCAGGTTCTGTAGAATTTCTGTGCAGTTTTGTAGAATTTCAAATATTAAAAAAAGTTCTGTCCGTTTCCTCATTTTGCAGGTGAAGAAACTAAGATCCAGAAAGGGAAAATGACTCATCCAAGATCACACAACTGGTTTCTAATAAATAGATCATTTCATCACTAATGGCAATATTGAATGTGTAACCTTTGGTTCCCATGGAAATAGAAAGCCTATACTTGTCCACTCAGATGTTAGTCAAATGAGGAAAGACTTATGCCTTAGAGGAAATTGGAAATCAAATTCAATAAGTGTTTTATTGACAATGAGTACTCTAGGAGGGGCAGGCCTTGTACTGGGAAAGGAAGGCTAAGGGTTAATAAGGATGCCTGCTGATGAAAATAGTGAACAGGCAAGCTCTGGTTTGGCTTCCTCTTGGTGCTGCTGATAGGTGCAGTAACCTGCTCAAAGGTGTCTTTTGGCTTAGAGACTTGACTGTTTTGTAGTCTGCATTCTTGCTGTGTGTTCCCACTTCATTCTCCTAAAACATTCACTATCATTCTCCAAAGCATTTCTACTTCCCCTTGTTCTCCATATAAATTTAAAGTCACATTTTGTTTTGTATGAAAAGTTTTGATTTGCGATAATGTGCTAACATAATTTAAAAATCCTTTCCCAATTATTAAAGTAACTCTTGTTCAATGCGGACAATATAGGAAAGTATTAAAAAGAAAATAACAGTTTCCCATAATGGGTGTTCATTTCAGGAGTGTCTGATTAAGCACTTGCTACACTGGTCCCCGCACAGACAACCACTATAAACTCTGGGCAAAATAAAACAAATAAAAAAACAACCTGGAGGTAATGGAGGCTGAATAAAATTAAACAGATTATGGAGAGAAGTTGGCATTTGGAAGGAGAAAATGGCAGAGTGTGAGTTTTTGTTATTTATAGCTTTTAGCCTCAAGGCAGACCACATTTGACTCTATGGAGCAATGGCTATAGAAATGGCTGTAGAAAACCCATAGTGTTTCTGGCCTGAAGAATTAAAACAGAGTTTGAAGCAATGAAATCCACTGGAAAGTGAGGGAAGGGCAGAATCCTGGCAATGAGAAAGCCAGAGTAGGGAACCAAAAATTCTGCGTAAAAATCTGTTAAAATCTTTGCTGATTCCTAAACTTTGTATATGTGGGCCAGATTTTAAGTAGCTTAATTAAGGACAAAATAACTGAATTGAGATTTGGGCTAGCACCTAAGAGTTTACAGTTTAAGTCCAGCTAAGTTACTTACCTGCTAAAACAAAACAACAACATCAAACAAAAAGTAATACTCTTCAGAGAAATGTAACAGAATACAGTCTCCTCAGATAATGTTTACAACCAGGGTACAATCCAAAATTATTCAGCATAATAGAAACAAAAAATTTATGATCTATTTTGGAGAAAGATGACAATAAACAAAGATAAAATCCAATATGATCCAGCTGTTGGAATTAGACAGTTTTATTTAAGAATTTTTTAATGTTTTTAAAAAAAAAATTTTTTTTTGAGAGTGTGAGAGCACGCACAAGTGGGTAGGGGCAGAGAGAGAGGAATACAGAGGATCCAAAGCAGGCTCCATGCTGACAGCAGAGAGCTCGACGCAGGGCTCAAACTTGTGAACCTCAAACTTGTGAACCTAAGCTGAAGTCAGGTGCTTAACTGACTGAGCCACCGAGGCACCCCTGGACAAGAATTTTAAAGCAGCTCATTATAATTATGAACAGTGATGTAAAAGAAAATATGCTTATAATGAATGAAAAGATAGGATATTTCACCAAGGAAATAAACCATGAAAATCAAACAAATTATTGAACTGAAAATTAAATTACCTGAACTACAAAATTTACCTGATGGGCTTAACAGCAGGAGATGAGAGAAGAAAGAACCACTGCACTTGAGGAAGGATCAATGAAATGATCGAATCTGAAGTACAGTGAGCAAGAACACTTAAACAGAATTTCAGGGATTTGTGGTTTCAATGGCAAAAGGTTTAACATATGTATTATTGGAGGCCCATAAGAAAGAGGAAGAAGCAAAGGGGACACAAAGAATTATTTTTAAAAATAATGGCCAAAATACTGCCAATTTGGTATAAATTATAAATTTACACTTCAGAAAATTTCAACAAACCCCAAGTCAGAGCACAGTCAGAGCAGCCAGAGAAAAACAGTACATTACATATAGGGGAACAATGATTTTTTGAGCACTCAAGTTTCAGAAACAATGACAGAAGAAAACTGACATCTTTAAAGAACTGCAAGAAAAAAAATTATAATCTGTGAGCTCCAAATTTATAGCAACAAAGATATTCTTTAAGAAATGAAGGCAAATAGACATTTTCAGACAAAAGAAAACTAAGGAAATTTAGATGTATGCATTTTTCAAAACTCCATGAATATACATTTTAGATTTGTACACTTTACTGTTTATGAATTTTACCTCAAAAGGAAAGTACTAAAATAGTATTAAGCTCTAGTTAATAATATTTATACTGAAAAATTTAAAAAGTGTACTGATGTCTGCTATTTATTGTGAAATACATAAAAAGATTAATGTATAACTAGAGGAAGGAATAGATACGTGATAAAGCAAATATAGTAAAATATTATTGGTATAATCTGATAGGTACATAGTTCACTGAAAAATTCTTTTAACTTTGCAATACATTAAAAGTGTTTATAAAAAATGTTGGAAATATGATTAAAACTACACTTAAAAGATTTACATTAAGTATGCTCTTATTGATTTTTTTCAGTATAATGATGATATTTATTGCTGGTTTAAAGAGGACTTTACTCATGGCATAGGAACACTTTTCCAAATCCAACTGTAAAAATACAGGTTCTAGAAATATTCTTGACATAGAAGTGTCGTAGCTTGGATTGCTATAACAAAATACCATAGACTGGGTGGCTTAAGTAACAATTTATTTCTCACAGTTCTGGAGGTTGGGAAGTTCAAGATTAAGGTGCTGGCAGATTTGGTTCCTGGTTTGCAGACAGCTGCCTTTTCCCTGTGTTCTCACAGGATGTGGAGAATATGAGCTTTAGTCTCTTTTCTTACAAGGATTCTAATCCCATTATGGGAACCTAGCCTCATGATCTCATCCAAACCTAATTACCTCCCAAAGACCCTAACTCCAAATACCATCACACTAGGGATTAGAGATTCAACTTATGAATTTTTGGGGGTACACGAACATTTAGTCCAGAACAAGAAGTTACAAAAAAAGGAAACGCCCCAAATTTCATCATACATCAAATGTCACTTTTGATATTTTGATGAATTATCTTTCAGTATTTTAAAACATATATCTTTTATCAGTGTGATCTTATGACATTAAAGATTTTTCTAAAATATGATTTTGAATGGCTCAATTGCATGAAGATATTAAAACTAGTTTATTATTTGACATGTAAATTGTTTTTGAATTTTCACATACATGTTCACATAAAATGTTTCACAAAAATGTCCACATACAGAGAGATCACAGGATAAGAATCAAGAACCAGAAGGGCATCCGACCTCATTTGCAATGAATAAAATTAGAAGACAGTGGAACAGTGCTTTTAAAATTCCAATGAAAGAGGCCCGTGGGTGGCTCAGTTGGTTAAGAGTCCAACTCTTGATTTCAGCTCAGGTCATGATCTCACAGTTGGTGGGACTGAACCCTGCATCGGGCTCTGCACTGACAGCATGGGGCCTGCTTGGGATTCTCTCTCTCTGCCCCTTCCCCTGCTCATGTTCCATCTCTCTCTCTCTCTCTCTCTCTCTCTCTCTCTCTCTCTCTTTCTCTCTCTCTCTCTCTCTCTCTCTCTCAAATATTTTCAAAAAATAAAATTCTGATGAAAAAGATTTTCAATTCATACTTCAATATTTAGCCTGTTAATATAATGAATAATTCAATATCTTTTAAAATTTACTTTTCTGAAGAAAACTATTATGGAATGTGCTTCACCAAAATAAGATGGCAGGTGAAGAAAGTGGAAGACAAAGGATCCAGAGAAGGAGTCTCCAATGCAATATAGTAGAGAAGGAAGGAAATGCCCAGGATGATTATGAAGGCAAGTGCCAATGGTACAGCGAACCCAGAGTGCACCCAATCTAAAATAATGGGAATGGATGGAAATACCCAGGAGAGGGAATTATTCAAGAAAAATTAAACTTGTAGAATACCTGATGAGTTTGAACTTGAGAGAATATTTTTAGTCCTGTTGAATTGTGGATGAGTAGTGAGTGAATTGTGGAGAAGTATATAAAAAATTGAGAAAAAAAGATTAAAAAAAATTTTTTTAATATTTATTTTTGACAGAGAGACAGAGCATGAGTGGGGGAGGGGCAGAGAGAGAGGGAGACACAGAATCCGAAGCAGGCTCCAGGCTCCGAGCCCGACGCTGGGCTGGAGCTCACAAACCACGAGATCATGACCTGAGCCGAAGTCAGATGCTCAACCAACTGAGCCACCCAGGCGCCCCGAGAAAAATTTTTAAAAAGCATTATTTCCTCTAGAGAAGACAAAATGTAGCATGTGGAAAGAAATGTTATCATTGTATACTAGATGCTCATCCCTAAATAATATTAATTTTGTTATAATAATGTAAACACTGTATACTGATTTAAGAATGAAAAGCTATATTGAGATTATCAGAAAAGAAAATGTGTGTGCATACACACACACATATATATGTGTATATATACACACACATACACACATACATACATAAAGGCAGGTTATATAGGAGCTAAATCTTTTTACTTATTTTTAAGTTTATTTATTTTGAAAGAGAGCAAGAGTAGGGGATGGGCAGAGAGAGGAGAGAGAGAATCCCAAGCAAGCTCTGTGTTGTCAGCATGGAGCCCGACACAGGGCTCAAACCCACAAACCATGAGATCATGACCTGAGCCAAAACCAAAAGTCAGATGGGTAACTGAGCCACCCAGGTGCCCCAATATAGGAGCTAAATCTTTACTTTCCGGGCACCTAGGTGGCTCAGTCGGTTAAGCGTCCGACTTCAGGTCATGATCTTGCGGTCCGTGGGTTTGAGCCCTGCCTCGGGCTCTGTGCTGACAGCTCGGAGCCTGGAGCTTGTTTCCAATTCTGTGTCTCCCTCTCTCTCTCTGCCCCTCTCCCGCTCATGCTCTGTCTCTCTCTCTCTCTCTCTCAAAAATAAATAAATGTTATAAAAAAATTTTTAAAAAAATCTTTACTTTCTATAGTTGGAAATAAATAGATGAAACATAAAATTTAAAATATTAAGAAAAATTAGTATGAACACATTATTTAGAAATTTGGAGTTAAATAGTGGCAGACACAGCTAAAGTAATTGAAAGTTGTCCCTGGAGGACAGGAATTGGGAATAGGAAAAGATGGGGCAGAATTGTGCTGTTTTTCATTATGTGCATTTTTATGTATGTTTTTAAAACTCTTTTTTTTTTTTAAATCTTTTAATGTTAATTTTTGAAAGAGAGATACAGAGACAGAGCACAAGTGGGGGAGGGGCAGAGAGAGAAAGAGAGACACGGAATCTGAAGCAGGCCTGACACGGGGCTCATACTCTCGAACTGTGAGATCATGACCTGAGCTGAAGTCAGATCTTAACTGACTGAGCCACCTAGGCACCCCAGTTTTTAAAACTCTTAATGGGAGATGTATATATATTCTTCTACTCTAAGCTGGGGTACTTCAAGGTTGCAAGGAGCTCTAAGTGGGGCTTATGAAGTCTAATTACAGTATCCTGAAACTCCACATAATTGCCTTTCATGGTTATGTAACCGCTTTTAGTAATCTCTGTCTCCTAGATCTAATATCTGGATTCTAGGTAGAATTTTTTACATTAGCACCAGACCCATCCTATGACACAGACTCTAAGATAATAACTAGTTAGAAGTATGGTTGAATTATTTCTGTGAAAAAATGACTCATTTGCAGGCATGAGAGTTTGTGAAAGGCTGGGTGGGGCTGTACACAATAGGACTTCTCAGGGACTAGCACAGTTTCCCATCATGGAGAAGTTAAACAGAAGCTAGATTAAGGCTTTAGGGGAATGGTGTGGAGTCTTATATTAGGCATAGGGTTGGAATAAATGAAGTCCCTCCATTTTGAGATTGTCTGACAGAGTTTCATTCTTATTTAGAATGGCTACTAGTTAGTATTTAGAGCAAAGATTAGACCCCAGGAAGTGTTAATTATCTCTTTACTTTTTTTTCCTATCAGCATGATTCACACTCAGTGTTTTCCTATTTTTTGTCTTTGTGTATTTTAAAAGAATATATATTATCCATTTTGGAGATCCACATTCCATATGTGGTCATTTGATTAAACTTGACAAATGTGTGCTTAAATTTTCTGTGTTAACAATTTCTTGTTCACTCAATCTGTCAATTAAGAGGTATGTGGGGGCGCCTGGGTGGCTCAGTCGGTTAAGCGTCCGACTTCGGCTCAGGTCATGATCTCGCGGTCCGTGAGTTCGAGCCCCGCGTCGGGCTCTGTGCTGACAGCTCGGAGCCTGGAGCCTGTTTCAGATTCTGTATCTCCCTCTCTCTGACCCTCCCCCATTCATGCTCTGTCTCTGTCTCAAAAATAAACAAAGGTTAAAAAAAAAAAAAAATTAAAAAAAAAAAAGAGGTATGTGAAATCTCTCACTAAAACAGTGAATTCATCAATTTCTCCTTGTAATCATCTCAAGTTTTTAAGTATATTTTGAAGCTGTCTTATTTTTATAGACATTTAGAATTCTTATTCCTTCCTGGTATATTAAAACTTTTTAAAACTACCTAGTGGCCTTTATTATCTTTAATAATGTTTTCCCCTTCCATTTGAAATTAATATAGCTATTTCAGATTTTTTTCATTAGTATTTGTCTGGTATATCTCTTTCATCCTTCTACTTTCAACCTTTCTTTTTTTTTTAATGTTTATTTTTATTTTTGAGAGAGTGTGAGTGGGGGAGGGGCAGATAGAGAGGGAGACAGAGGATCTGAAGCAGATTCTGTGCAGACAGCACAGAGCCTGATGTGGGGCTCAAACTCATGACCTGAGCCAAATTTGGACACTCGACTGACTGAGCCACCCAGGTGCCCCTACTTATGACCTTTCAGTTTTATGCTTTTGGTGTACAGAATTATAAGTCACTTAAATGGTAATCTCACAAGTTATGTTATTATTGTTTATGGAGTTATTTTTGAAATTTATCCATATTCTTATTATTTTTCTCACTAGTATTTCTTTTTGTATTTCAAAACTTCCTTTTCAGATTGTTTTCTTTGCAATTTACTCACTTCTGATTGCCTTTAGTGAAGATATGTTGGAAGTTATTCTTCAGTTTCTTTGAAAATTTCTTCCTTTTATTTTTTATTTCAATATTAAAAGAGAAATTCTATGAATTTAGAAATTGATTAATTTCATTCAGTGTTTTGAGACAATATTCCAATGTCTTACTGTTATTGTTGAGAAATCATCTTTTGGTCTAATTGATGTTCTTTTGAAAGTAATCTGTTCTTTTTCCATTCTAGCTGCTCTTTTTTTGGGAGGAGTAATTTTAAAACCACTTTTAAAATTTAATGTTCTACAGTGTCACTACAGTGCATCTAGGTGATTTGTTTGTATTTATTCTGCTTGAGATTCTTTGGAGGTTCCTGAATATGACAATTCATGAGTTTAATAGATTCTGGAAAAGTCTTGGATAAAATCTCTACAAAATATTGCCTCTCCTATTATCTCCTTCTGGAGCTCTGGTTAGATGTTGTTCAAACTTCTCAAACCATGATCTACGAATCTTGATTTCTTTTTCATATTTTCTATTTCTGTATCCCTTGAGTTGCATTCTAATTAATTCCCTCAGCCCTAGTATTCACTTCACAAAATCTCTTTTCAGCTGTGTTTAATCTGCTGTTTAACCTATCATTGAATTTCTAATTTAAGTTTCTAAATATTTTGTATATTTTTCAAAAAAAATTATTTCTAGGTGTTTTTGATAAACCAATTCCTTGCAATATTTTTGATAGCCTTTGTTTTTCTTTCAGCATATTAAACAAAGTGTTTTTTTATATTAGTTTTTGATTTTTCTATATTAGTTTTGATTTTTTTTTTTGGCATCTAATAGGAATTCAACCACAAACCATGCTTTTTGCTTAGAGATTTCAGGAGACAATTTTTATTTTCTATTACCTGAAGCAAGAATGAAATAGTCATGCTCCTTTACGATTTCCCTCTGTGGGGCTTTTGTATTTTCATTTTCTATTTTGCCCACTAAGAGTGTTACCTTCCAGTAGGCTCACTTTATGTGGGAGAGTCTGATCGGACTCACCTTGCATGGGCCCGGTGCTTTCTCTTCTATGCTCGTTTTCCCGTAGGCTATCACAGATTGGCAGATGTTTTTCTAAATGTTTATTTATTTTTGAGAGAGCATGAGAGAGAAAGCAAGTGGGAGAGAGGCAGAGAGAGAGGAGGACAGAGGATCTGAAGTGGGCTCTGTGCTGACAGCAATGAGCCGATGTGGGCTCCAACTCACAAACTGTGAGATACCGGTCTGGAACAAAGTCAGACGCCCAACCAACTGAGCCATCCAGGAGCCTCTGACAGATGTTTTTCATGCAAACTTTGGTTTCAGTGCTGGCTTACCCTTTCAATTCATCCTTTCTTGTGATTTGGGGCCTTTAAGAATCTTTCTAACTTTGTTGCCATGTCAACTATTCATTTAATGAATTGTGGGTTAAAAATAATAAATAGGGGCAACTGGGTGGCTCAGTTGGTTGAGTGGCCAACTTCAGCTCAGGTCATGATCTCAAGGCTCCTGAGTTCAAGCTTCCCATCTGGCTCACTGCTGACATTGCAGAGCTCGCTTAGGATCTTCTGTCCCCTGTCTCTCTGCCCCTTCCCTACTTGTGCTCTCTCTCAAAAATAAATAAATATTTAAAAATAAATAATCTTTGATTCAATACTTTAAAGTACATTGTACTAAGAAAATTTAGGGCTATATAGTTGTGCATATTGAAGGAAATAGAAACACCTAGTTTCCTTTCACTCTTGATTGCTTTTTTGACTTTTTTCTCCCTCCCTTTCTTCTTTGTTGCCTTTTCTTAGTTTCTAAAATTGCTTTTTCATTATTCTATTTTTTTTGTCATTCTATTTTGCTTTTCACTTGTCCTTGATATTTTCTTATACCCTTTTTGTCTGTTATTATGTTTCTTTTCTTTCTTTGCTATCTTTCTTGCCCCTCCTTTCCTTTCTCTTTCTGTCATTCATGTAATTTTTTAACAAAGGCAAAAAAATTATTCTTGGCCTACAAATAATATTTTAATCTCCTTTCAGAAAATTAGCTTAGCCATCAATAATTAGAACAATGAGGTTCTAAGTCATTGGAATGAAATCATATTTATAGTGCCTTTCACATAGTAAGCACTCAATAAATGTTTTTGCTTTTGAATGAAACTTCATTAAAGGCTCTAACTCTACTATGGTGAACACATTGTGAGATCAAAATGTTGCCAAGTAGACTGTACCTGTGACTCAGTGAAGCCTAACCCAGACCGACAGAGAAATTGATGGAATGTTAATTGATAGCAGCTGGATGACTGGCATGAGTGCAGCCACAGGAAAGGGCCAAGGATCTCTCAGGGAGTATAAAATTTACATTTACTAAAGACCCCAGAGGCTTTTTAATGAGAATGACCTCTGGTTAAAATTAGAGTGAAGGGGAAATAAAGATAGTAATTTGGGGACTTTGGGTCTTAGCATATTTTCCACTTAATAGCCAGTGACTTAGAAAATGAAACTCACGGAATTCTCATAATAGTAATGACTTGGCCTTAATGATTTCAAAAGCCCCATTAGGTGGGTTCACGACTTGTTGGTTAGCAACACTGGAAAATATACTAGGTGGAGAAAACAGGGATAAGTCCTCAAATTTAAACACTCTTATCAGTGTCTTGGCTGGTAGAAAACAGGCTGTGTTGATCAGGCCTTGTAGAGTAGACCGAGAGGGTTTGTTTACTCCTTGGAATTGAGCTTGAGGTAGATAAGATCAGAGTTTCAGATCACTAGCTGGGTGTACATCTATAAAGATCTCCCACTGTGTGAAAATTCCTGAGTTGATATCTGAATAAAGTGACAGGGCCAAACCTTACTACAGCTTCTAAGATATGTTTTAGTGGAAACCCCAGATGATCTCCTTTCCTCAAGAGAAATTGGTAATCATCCTGTCTACTAAATGAGGCATTGGTTTGTTAATATAAAGTTGGTTGATGCACCTATACTGAAATACACTAGTTTGACTTTGGGAATGTTTGAAATGTTAAATATGGTTAGTGCCTAAATCTATAATGATGGGTTCTTTTATTTTTTCCTCCCTGACACATACCTTTATTTCCTAGAGCATTTTAAAGCAAATTCCTGACATTATAGTACTTCATCTGTAAATGCTTTAGAATTCTGGCTACTGCTGAAAAGGGTCAATATTTTACGCAGCTGGTCCAATAAAGGAAGCCACAAGACATGAACCTACTCCATGATAATGCCTCCTCACCTACTGATGGTAACATGTGCATAGTAATTTCTTTGTGTTTGTGTGTGAGTTGACACCAGAGGGCCTCAGGAAGAAAAAGGAGGGAAAATCATATATTCAGCTTACATTGGAGTGTAACTTTGAGGGAGATGAGATTTACAGCAGTGATACCCTTTTTGCACTGTTTTCCTAAATCCGTCTGTGTGGGAAAATTTCTTCTGGAAATCACTGATGCCTACAGATCATTATCTCGGGTGGAGTAGGGCTGAGGGAGGAGATACTGTATATAGAAGGTGAAATTTTCTGTAAACAGGTGGGTATCAGATGGTTCTGAAGTGGGAAGGGCCATGTGAGAATTTGGCATGGAGCTGGCAAGAAACCATACAAAAGAAGAGTGGGACTTTTCTAAAAGGTTCAAGAAATATCAAACAGGAGACTGGATCTCTTACAATTACCTGAGATGGAGGTTTGAATTATTTTACTTGCACTTTTCTTTTTTTTATCTTAGGTGCTTATCCACGTGCATATGTATTGCAAATATTTTCCTCATTTGTTGTGTACCTTTTTAATATTTATGGTGGCTCTTGCTTTTTGTTCTTTTCTGGCTTCTACCTTTGGGGCATGATTACTATTTATATTTTTTCCAGATAAAATTTTTAATCATTTGGTTAAGTTTTTAAAATGACATTGGAATTCTCTGGCATTTATGATTAATTTAGCTAAAATTGACATTTTTACAGAATTGAGACATACTATATCTGTCCTTTTAATTTTTATGTTTTTCAGAACTGTTTTTGCTTTTGTTTTCTTTATATAGGTCATGCATATTTCTTAACTTCTAGGTACTTTATTTTTTGTTCCATGCTTTAATTTCCAGTGAACTAATATTGGAATATAAGGGACTTGTTGATTTTTGTGTATTAATTAGTTAAAGGATAATTTCCTATTAGTTTTAGCATTCTTCCATTTGTTTTCCTTGGTCTTCCAGAAAGGCAATCATCAGCAGTAAATAATAACAATTTTGCCATTTCCCTTTCCAAATATACATATATACATATACATGTATACATATATACATATATGTATATATGTATACATATGTATATATGTATATGTATATATGTATACATATGTATATATGTATACATATGTATATATGTATACATATGTATATATGTACATATGTATATATGTATGCATATATATGTATATATGTACATATGTATATATGTATACATATATATATGTATATATATATATATTTGGAATGGGAAATGGCAAAATTGTTATTATTTACATAACGTTATTATTATACATTAATATATAACATGAATATATATATAATAACATTCATATTATACATATATATGTATATATGTATATATATATTTAGAAAAGGAAATGGCAAAACTGTTATTATTTACTGCTGATGATAACGTATATATACTGTTTTGTTAGCTTCTCTGATTGTGCTGGTTAGTACTTCTAGAGTGATTTTATATCATAATGGTGACAGGATCCATTCTTGCCTTCTATCTACTTAAAAAGAGAATGTTCTTGTTTCAGTGTTTCTCAAAGACCCTTCTGATGTACTTAAAAAAAAGAAAAAAAAAAGAGTTCAGTAGTAAAATGTGTTCTGCAAACACATTAGTATATTAAAGGCTCTGAAATATCTGTAGTAAATAGACTTGGTTAAATTTGTTTAATATATGCTTACCATTTCCTAAAAGTATTTAGTAATGAACCATAAACATCTCGTCTCCCCCCTTTTTTGGTAACACAATAACTATAATCTTATCCAACTAGTGCTTTACGTGTTTAAGCATGCTATTGGGTGTTGGCTTGAAATAATTTTTAAGAAGCCTACTTTACATAAATCCTTTGATTTATATTTTACTAGTAATTGAATAATAAATCTTATCAAATACATTTTAGTATTTAATTCAGATGATTGAAATGCATTTTTCCTTTGATCAATGCAATAAATCATATTACTAGATATAAATCTATAGATATTAATACATACTAAACTATCTAAAATAAACCATTCCATGACCATGGAGTTTCATACTTTGGTGTTCTGTATTTTATTTGCTAATATTTTATTTAATAATTTTTGAGTCTGTCATCACAAATGATATGGATTTCTAGTTTTCTTTGACATGACTAGTAATCAACCTTATGCCAATTTAATAAAATGAATTAAAGTCTTTCCTACTTTCTCTGCACCACAGGCCATAATCGTAGCATAGAAACTCTCTGTTCCTCAAGTATTTGAAAGAACTGCAGGTAGGACACATTGGGTCTGATGCATATTTTGGAAGTAGTTCATTGATAACCTTTTCATTATCTTTAATGGTATATCCAGATTTTCTCTTTAGTTTTTGCGGTAGATTGATGGCATCAATTGGCCCAGTTAATGACCCTCTCATATCCATGTTCTTTGCAGTGTGGTTTTGCAGCTCTTCCCATCAAGATGTGGATTCATTTTTTCTGCATCTTGAGTCTGGGCTGCCCTTCTGACTTGCTTTGGACAATAGAATCTAATACAAATGACACTGTGTCATTTCTAATCCTGGGCCTTATGTGGACATGTGTAACTCTGCTGGTGATTTTTAGTACCTTCTATGTGAATAAGCCTAAGCTAGCCTGCTTATGAGAGAACATACAAAGGAAACTGCAGTGTCCCATCCAAGATCATCCTAGACAAGCCTGTAGCCAGTCATCTTTTTAAAAAAATTTTTTTAATGTTTATTTATTTTTGAGAGAGAGAGAGAGAGAGAGAGCGTGAGCAGGAGAGGGGCACAGAGGGGAGACAGAGAATCTGAAGCAGACTCCAGGCTCTGAGCTGTCAACACAGAGCCCGACATGGGGCTCAAACCCATGCAACATGAGATCATGACCTGAGCCGAAGTCAG
This sequence comes from Panthera onca, assembly GCF_046562875.1. Taxonomy (NCBI): domain Eukaryota; kingdom Metazoa; phylum Chordata; class Mammalia; order Carnivora; family Felidae; genus Panthera; species Panthera onca. Next base: position 54,978,465 of record NC_138344.1, read on the forward strand.
ATACTTAACTGACTGAGCCACCCAGGCACCCCTGTTTTTTTCTGGATTTTGGGATTAAATGCTTCCTTCATTTTTGTTATTCTTTATTTTATGCTATTAAGACTATGAATTTTCCTCTCAGTTTAGCATTGGCAGAATATGTTTTCAGATGTAATTTTGTCCTTGTCAGATCTTATTATATCTAAATTGTTAATTATTACCACTTTTATTTCTTGTTTTACCATAAAATTAAATAGAAAATGAATATTTTATTTTTTAAGTGTCTTTGACTTTTTCTACATATCCTTTAGTTATAAACTTCCAATTTTATGGCACTATGATCAGGGGATATGATCTTTATAATTCTGAGAACTTTGATTTGTGTGTGTGTGTGCGTGTGTGTGTGTGTGTGTGTGTGTGTATGACCTGAGATAATATTACTTTCTGAAAATAAACACCTTAATTTTTAACTAAAATAAATCCCTTGATTTTGCTTATGGATTAATAAAATGTGAGACTTTATAGGTTGAGTGTTCAATAGTACTTCAGGTAGTTAATATTATATAGGAAAATTACAAAACCAGAAAGAGATAATAGGAAATGAGCATAAGAAATGTTGGGGAATTGCCATATAAGCAGAAAGAGAAAAGAAATCCTGGGTAGCTTTAGTCTTGGTTGATAGTATAGTCTTAACTGTTTTCGTTTAGTTAAAGAAGAAAGTGAGAGCAGGCTTTTTGTTTTGTTTTGTTTTGTTTTCTGAGTGGGCTTTTATGCAGAGACCAAAGACTTAAGATTGTGTAAATGAAGACACCCTGAATGTTGTCCCATCCCCCACTCCCACTTCCATTCATTCCTAGTCCATGCACATATAAGGAATATTCTTTTTGTCACTTGGGGAAAGACAGCAATTTTGCCACTAGGTACCAATAGGTATTACAGTCATGGAGTGTACCTTCATGTGGGTTCTGTCACCTGGGGAGAAAACTGTGGGGTTCCCCAACTGGGTGGCTAACTGAGAAGTCATGGTTTATAATGAGAACAGCCAGGCACTAATGATCCAGGATGTGTAGGTACAAGTAACCTACCAACCATTTCTAATGGTATTACCAACAATAAACAAGACATCTATGCCTGAATTCAAACTGCTACATTATATTCAAGTTGTGTTCTTGATTTATGCCATGGTCTCAGTTGATATTTTGGCTGCTATTCACATCTTTTTCAGCAACAGCCTGGATATGAATTTGATCCAAAAATCAAAAGGAATTTCAGGTTTCACGATTAAAAATACAATTGCTTCCTTATTTCTGTCTCTGACATTAAAAAAATACATATTTTATCTAGTTTTGTTAGGTTTTTAAATTGAAGATTAGGAGAAGAGACGGGAACTAATTATGGTTTGTTAGTAAGCATGGGAATTAGTTATGGTTTGTCTGATGACTTAAAGAAGGAAAAGTACTTTGGGAGAAATAAGTATTGTGTAACAGTAAATCCTGACTAGACTCTGAAATAGATAAACAGAAATTAAATTATTCAGATTTCTTTTGAGGAGGAAGAAAAGCTTTTTTGAACATTCATGGAGGAAACCACCAGGGGGCCTGGTGGTATACAGGCTTGGTAAATTGGAGTTTGCGGTTAATAAGCCTGCATCCTTCATTCAACCATGTGTTAGGATGCCAAGATCCCTTAACAACTGCAGATGTTAGGGTTTTTTTTTTATTGTTTTCTTGCTACGTATCTGTGAAAATGAACAACAACAACAAAAGCCAACAAATTTTAACGAATTTCTTTATCTGAGGTAGCAAATCTGAAGTGCAAAGGGCTGGATCTAGGCCTTTGCTTCATAATGATTACATATATGACAGCAACTCTGCAAACAAACCTATTTTACTTGCAGGTTCAACTTTAACAGCATTTTTGCACAAATAATTACAAACTACGTAACAGTGAGTATAAGTGGTTCCCCCACTTTCTATAGGCCTCTGCTTTTAACTACTCATACCACTCCAGAAGACTACCCTCATGTTCCTTTGTCTAGAAGCACAGGACATCCTCGGTACCCCCACGGACTGGCTTATAGCCAGTGACAGACGATATGAGGATTTGAAGGCCCAGATGATTTGCCTCTACTTGGGTCAACCTCTGTGGTGTGACTTACCCCCTGAACACTTCCATGGGACCTGGCCTAAGACCCTTTCTTAGCTTTTTCCCTTTCCCAGTCCCACTTCCCCTGCCACCTTAATGGTTTCTCCTGGAAGAACTTCCTTAAGTCACTGGCACATAAATCCTTATCTCTTGGGCCTGCTTCTGGGAAACCTGATCCAAGACACAGCTTAAGTACTTTAAGAAAAAAGAAATTTAGGGGCACCTGGGTGGCTCAGTCGGTTGAGCTTCTGACTTCAGCTCAGGTCATAGTCTCGCAGTTTGTGAGTTCGAGCCCCGTGTCAGGCTCTGTGCTGACAACTCAGAGCCTGGAGCCTGCTTCGGATTCTGTATCTCTCTCTCTCCCCCTCCCCTGCTCATGTTCTGCCTCTCTCTGTCTCTCAAAAATAAATAAATGTTAAAAAAAATTTAAAAAAAGAAAAAGATTTAATACAGGGAACTAGGCATTCTCAAAATCATTGAAAGGGTGTAGGAATCAGAGGCCACCATTAAGTTTAAAAATATACTGCCATAGTCACAATCTAAGGGAAGCTTCTGTCGCCACAGGCACAACCACCTCTCAGCAGCCAAAGATAGTGACTAGACAGTAGAACACTGTATCTGGCTACTGTCATGAAGACACCCTGTGTTGAAGACCTTGCATCCAGCTGCAACCATCTGAAACCTATAGCAAGGTAGGTGTGATTCAATTCCAATGTCCTAATCATGATATTGCAACTAACTTGCAGAGCCTATTTCAAATGTAGAACCTAGCTGCAAGGGAGTCAGGAAAATTTATTTTTTTATTTCCGAGTCTTTGCAGTACAGGAAGTCACCCTAGAAGGGGTTGGAAATGGAAGCTGGTTGCCAATTGATCATATTCACAACACTAGAGGTTAGAGGAAATGAATTGGTAGGCATTCATTTCAGAGACCTTGTGTATTACATTTTCTTGCCTGGAACATGTGTCTTCTCTGAATCCCTACTCTACCCAGAGCTTACTAATTGATGCTTATTTTTAGTTTTCACTTTAGATCAGTGTTTTCAAACTGTTGATTATCACTAATGAAAGGATCATAAAATCAATTGAGTATGTATTTACCAGCAAGGGGGAAAAGTATAGAATTAAGTGAAATAGAGTAGAATAGGAAAATGTGTTGTTTCATGAAATGTCTGTTTTGGTTTTGTGTACGTGTGTGTGTGTGTGTGTGTGTGTGTTGCTTGCACTGTAAATTTTATTTCTTAGTGTGGGTCATGGTCAAAAGGCTTGAAAAATAATTCCTAAATATAACTCCCTCATTTCCCTGGCATTTTGAGTCTGGGTGTGGTAATTATCCTGTATATTGCAGAGAACTCTGTAATGTAATTCACTTATTACAGTTCTTATTACCCACACATACACACACACACATGCACATTCAATATCTGTACTCCTCATTAGACTTCAGCTCCCAGAGGAGGGGTCAGATACTGTGTTTCCCTTGCTTTCTGTTACCTTGGCATGAGGTTGGTCACATGGTAGTTTTTTACACATCTGTTGAATGAATAAAGAGAAAGGGATTATTATGGACTCTTGTATCACTTAGCTACTCCTAGGTTTAATAGAAGACTCAAGACTCAGAGAAAATTTGAAGAAGTGCATAAGCTAAAAATAAGATGAACAGGAGAATTGACGCAAAGTAAAAGATATTCTACCCCAAATCAAACAGTAATATAGAACAAGAGCATCAGGGAACCCACAGAAGAGAAACTCTGGCCAGATCAACCTAGAGATTTCTCCTCTAGCCTCACTGCAAAGGCTTGTCACCAGCTCCTTAGTGCAGGGGAATAGGAGACATACAGGAAACATATTCCTAAAGGGTATAAATAGTTTATTGAATAGAGATCTCATCCGAGTGTCGGTTCGTTTATTCTCAATGGGTCTTTATGTACTCTTCAGCAAATCTTGAATTAATGAACCCCTTAATGGTATTATATGTAGATCTCTGTGCTGGGTGTACCTACCTAACCATAGAGGAAGAATCTTGTGAGTAAAGCCAATAAACAGTCCCTTAACCCTTAGAGAATTCTGCTGGAGGACGTGTATGTGCAACTGCTGTGTTACTTAATGAAATGTATGGTTGATGAGTTGAGTAGTAGTATAATAATGTATTAAAAATAATAAATGAATACAACCAGAATGTATAAAATGCGTATTATGTGCCTGGGAATGTGCTCAGAACATTATGTCATGCAACTTCTACAACTCTGGGAGGTTTTAGACATATTTTATAGATCAGAAAACTCAGACTCAGCGACAGCAACTAACTTGCTCAAGATGGGAGAGCAAGTGCATGGCAGTGAGGACTCAAACCCAGATCTGTCTCCCCGCTGAGCCTATGTTCTCAACCACTCTGGCAAAGCAAGTGGTGACTAATTGTCTAATCCTTTTTTGAGCCCTTAATTATTGCTTTCTGCTTCTTTGTGGCCTGAGATTTATTTTAATTTTTCCTGTGGTTGATGGCCCATGGCATAAGATTCCACATTCATATACTATAATTGCAAAAACCTTCTGTGGATGGCCAAGAAAAACTTCCTCTTCAGATTGCAATCACTTGGAAATATTTGCCTTTACTCTCTAAGCTTGCATTTACAGTTGGAATGCATAAGCATTTCTAGTTATTCTGCTTGTCCATTTAAAAAAAATTGTTAGGTACTTACTATGTGTCAGGCAGAGTTCTACATTGGGGATACTGATAGACATTATCTCACTGGAGGAGATAGACAACTTAAATTTGAGGTATATAATATCAAAAGTGGTAATAAGTACCAGTAAGAGCACGCGGAAGGTAGAGAGTGACAAATGTGTATGCAATGTATTTTTTCTAGGATTCTCAGGGTAGGTTTTTATGATAAGATGACATTTGAGCAAGGATATGTAAAAAATGAGGGAGAGAGTCCTATGGATATGTGGGGTAGCACTTTCTAGGCAGAGGGTCAGCAAGTACAAAGGCCCTGGGGTAGAAGTGACTTGACCTGTTTGAGAAATAACAAGTATGACTTGGGTGTGACAGCAATGGCATGCATGAGGGGGAAATTGTAGAGATAAGAGTAAGATAATATAGAGTCGATTGGGCTCTGCTAAGGACTTTAGCTTTACTTAATAAGAAACATTATAGAGCATTGATCAGTGGAATAATATGACTCAATTACTCTTCAGAAGGATCGCTCCAGCAGCTGGATGAAGTCTTTGATAAAGGGAGGCAACAATGGAGGCTGGAAGTCAGACAAAAAGAGGCAGTACCTGAGGTATGAATTGGATTCACACAGCAATGGTGAGGCTGGAGAAAAGAGGTGGAAACCTTGATATAGTTTGAAGATAAACTTCTAGGATATAGCGTCCAGGTGAATGGAGAGGGCTGGAGATACTTCAAAGGAGTTGTCAGCATAGAGATGGGACTGAATGAGCTATCTGAAGAGGGAATGTAGTTAGAGGGAAGAAGAGGTCCTAGGGTTGAACTCTGGGACACCACAGTGTTTAGAGGTTGGGAAGAGGAGGAAGAGCCACCCAAAACAATGGAGAAGAAGTGAACAGTGATGGAAAAGGAAGACCAAAAAGTGTGGCGTCCTGGCCAAAGCCAAGTGAAGGAAGTGTTTCATGAAGGAGTGTAGCATCAACCACATCAAATGCTGTTGAGAGAATGAGTAGCATGGGTCAGATGATTGAGGATTAACCATTGGATTCAACAACATTGCAATTGTTGACAATTTGGCAAGAGTTATTTAGGGGAGTGATGGCAATTAAATGAATGAGAAAAGGGGGTGTGGAGATAGCAGGTAGAACTAACTCTTTCTGGGAGTTTTTCAGAGAAGTGGCCTGGAGAAGGATATTGATAAAGAAATTTTTTATTTTATTGAGACAGAGTGCGTGCATGTGCTTGCAAGTGCATGAGTGGGGAGGGGCACAGAGAGAGAGAGAGAGAGAGGAGAGAGAGAATCTTAAGCAGACTGTATGCCCAGTGCAGAGCCCAAGGTTAGGCTTGATCTCATGACTATGAGATCATGACTTAAGCCAAAATCAAGAGTCAGGTGCTTAACTGACTGAGCTACCCAAGTACCCCTATTTGGTTTTTAAATATGGAAGAAATGACAGTATGTTTGTTCATGTAAATAATCCAGTAGAGAAGGAAATTAGCCTCGAATAACAGTGTGATTATCCACCTTTGAAATGGGAGGCAAGGCAATGCATAGGGACACAGATGCAGGATAGCGGAGGGGTGCATGTAGATTTACCCATCTGATTGCTTTTATTTTCTGAGTAAAATAATAACCAAGGTTAGCAATTAAGAGTTAGGAGGAGAGCAGAGTATTAGAAGTTTGAGTAAAGAGGAGAAAGGGTGAAACTGAATTGAACAGGAAAATGTAGGAGTTCCAGGCAGTATGGGGGCTCATTTGAGTTTTGTGGCTATGAATTCAAATGGAAACAAGTCAATATGTAGTGGGATTTTCTCCAGCCATCCTCAGCTGCTTGGGTGCAGGCCTGGGGGAGTATATGGAGAGTTGGATTTGCTAGGGTTGTGGGTTAGCCAGGCAAGCACAAGAAATTTTTTCCAGGCAGAAAACTTACAGAGGAACAGAAGGGGAAGGGAGTTGGGTGAATGAAAGGGGAATAGTTATAATGATTATTCAAGGTGTCTAAGCTGGGTAAAAGAGGAGACAAGAGTCAGCAAGATTTATGGACAGTGAAAAGGCGACAAGGTTGGATGTCCTGGTGGGGTCAAAGAACTAACGGTGTTGAGGTGCTAAAGAGAGATATCTGGATATATGGGTATGTGATGGTCACAGGGTGGAATGCTGGACACTGAGTTTATAAAGATAGGTATTGGCAATGACACATACTTGTGTACATTGCAACTTGGTGGTTCTTGAAAAATGGCTCTGTAATGTACAGAGGGAAATAGGCATTCCTTGGTTGCAGATAACCTACTATTGGTTATTAAAAACTGTTTTTTTAGGGTCACCTGGGTGGTGGCTCAGTGGTTAAGTGTCTGACTCTTGATTTTTGCTCAGGTCATGATCTCATGGTTCGTGACATAGAGCCCCACATCGGTCTCTGCACTGACAGTGCGGAGTCTGCTTGAGATTCTCCCTCTCCTCTCTCTACTCCTCCCTCTCTATCTCTTTCAAAAATAAACAAAAAAAACTGTTATTTTATGAAATATTGTTAAAATGTTAAAAGAACATGAACTTAATATTATTGTATTATTGAATCATTTTTCCAAAAGAAAAGTATTTGTGTTTTCTTTAGATTTTTTTAAAAGTTTATTTACCTATTTTGAGAGACAGAGGAAGCATGAGTGGGGGAGGGGCAGAGACAAAGGGAGAGAGACAGAATCCCAAGCAGGCTTTGCGCTGTCAATGCAGAGCCTGACGTGGGGCTTAAACTCAAAAATGTGAGATCATGGCCTGAGCCAAAATCAAGAGTCAACATTCAACCAACTAAGCCACCAGTCACCCCTCAGAAAGAATTTTTCTTAAAATAATTAAGAAAATATGAAGACTTACTTTGGGCCTAGGAATTCCACATCTAGAAGTTAATTAGAGATGTATGCTAAGATGTATTTTCACATTGTTCATCACAAAGTTAGATATAATAGCAAAATTGGGGGGGGGAGTTTATGGGAGCATTTATTGATTAATTGTGGAATATTTATATGGTGGAATACTACACAGACATTGAAATATGACATGGAAAAATATTTTTTGACATGGAAATATATTCATCACACATTGCTAAGAAAAGTGGTAGATATATTATGATATGTTTTGGTAAATAGCATAGGTGTGTTTGAATGAAGAACGACTGCACAGAAATATAGCAATAGTTAACTTTGGTTGGTGACATTGTAGATGATCTTTTTTCCTCTTTGTGGAAGAGCTTTTCTCTGGTTTTCAAGGTGTTTTAATTGAGCATGCACTGCTCTTGAAAGAAGAAGATAAGACAAACAATAATTGCTATATTAAAAATTCTACCTTTTGTAGTAACCTATACCTTTTAACAAATATTTCCTGTTTATAACTTGGTTCTTCCCTTAAACATGAGCAGAACAATTCATCCCAAGTTATTCTTAGTTTGATTAGGGCTCCTAGGCTGATAGGTAGCTGAACTTGAAATTCTTAGAATAGTTATCCAACTTCTGTTTCATCTGAGGGATTTTTAATGGCCATAAATTTTTTTTTTCACTCTTTTCACTGTATCTATTTCCATTTGTCACTTCACATGTAGCCTGAAAAAATAATAAAGCAGTACCAATTTCAAGTAAATTCTGAAGACACATCTAAAGAAAGAAATTCTCTTGCTCCTTTTGTAGTCATAAAAAGCTGTTTTTCTTCTTAAAAAAAATCATTTCCCCTATCAACAGACATTTAGCTGATCAGTGGTTCCCGATTGATTTCTCAAATGTGACTACAACTGGCATCCCTTGCCAGCAGTGACTGCAGGTTTCCAGATCACTTCCAAGTTGGGTGGGCTCTTTTAAGAGATATCTGTCCTATTGTCTTTTCTGGAAACAAGCATTTAAAAAGCATGTTTAATCAAAACCAACCATAGTTTTATTTTTCATTAAAGAAAATCTAACAATTTCTTAACATTCTCATTGGGTTGTCATAAGGATTCAGTTTTTTTTGTTAATGGCCTGGTTTGTTTCTGATTTTTCTGTTGCTTAATCTTCTGGGGCATAGAGCCAAGTGCATGTTTTCAACATTCAACTATTTTCTCTACACCCCAGGAAATGTGAAATGTGTGTCACATTCACTGAAAGATTATGCCTCCACAATGGGGTCTTCTTCATTTAAACATCTATTTTTGTTTATCAGTGTTAAAATTCTATTTTCTTGCACAATCTGAAGTGACCAAGTAGTTCTTCTGAGTCCCTTATTCTATTCTTATTCTAATACTGGATTTTTCCAAACTGAACTTTCTCTTACCAATGCATACTTCTAGATTTAAATATGATATACAAACTTTACTATCTTTGTGGCTTGGCTTGATATTTTTTTTCTGTATTATAAGCAAAATTGAAATAGATATGCATATGTCAGAATTTTCTTCATATCAATGGCTCATTGGACAAAGAATAAAACTAAATTTATAGAACATTTACTGGAAAGCCATCTACAATAAGACACTAAATTTTTTATAAAGATGATGTCAGATTAATACTTTGTTTGATTTGGCAATCTAACTTTGACTCTGTGTGTGTGTATGGCTACCTGTGTGTTTCTGTGTGTGTGTGTGTGTGTGTGTGTGTGTGTGTGTGTGTATGTGTGAGATCTCTACCACCAGCTGTACGTGCTTCATTTTTTTTTAACTATAAAATGGATTACTAAATCAACACCCATTTCATTTCTCTGAATTCCCTTTCAATACTTACCCAGATGGATTAATTTTAGCAGAGCTATAATCATACACATACACCTTTTCGGTTGAATGTACACTATGTCATCACTAAATGAAAACAAACTGTGGAAAACACAATTCGGAATGAATGGAAAGTTTGAATTGCAGGATATTTATGGAACTTGTTTCAGAGGCATTGAATCAAGGCTGCTTAGTGATGCTTCCCAGAGGTTTTGCTTTACTGAACAACCAAGATAGTTATTTATAATCAATTTCTCAAGGACTTATTAACTGGTCTCAAAGTAAGGAAAGGTGATTAAAAAGGCTGTATGTCTTCACTTGGAATCTGCTGGATCTCTGAAGTATTTATTAAAATGCAGCTTCTATTTCCAGTTTTAGCTCTGACATGTAAAGAGCTTGGAAGTTGTCACTCCTGCCTTTACAACAAGAAAAAGCTGAACAAACTGAAAATCAGCCTTATTTCTTGGACCCATCAGAGAATTGAGGTTGCAAAACAAATCACCGCCCTGAAATCTGGAGAGACCAGCAAATCTAGAATCCTAGCCGAGATCTGCTCGCTTGGAAAAGAACTCCCGGAATCATAGTATGAACACTTAAGTGGTTATTTTGATGAATTAGCTGGAAGCTGATTTTGTATTAACTTGAGAGTGAAAACCTCCTTGGGGCTATCGTCTTGGAAGTGTGTGTGGGGGGTGTCTGCATTTCATGGGTTTACCTCCAAGAACCTTACCACATTCTCATGGTGAAGACCAAAGAAATATCCCTGCATAGCTCTGGCAGGGAAAAGGGAAAAGCAACTCTTGTGAAATATGACTAAGCATTCTCCATCACAAAAGCCTGTTCTCTGTGGGGGAAACAATACCACTCTTAGCCCACCTAGAGGAAGGGTATTTCTCTGACTATAGCTCCCTCCTCCCTTCCTGTCTCACCTAAGTGGGATGGGGGGAGATAGGAAGCAAACACTGGTGAAGGTTGTAGCCCAGGGATGCAGGCCCACTAAAAGACAGATTTAATCACTTGGCCGCCACACAGATGGGGCTCCAGTACCTCCAGCTGGATTACAGCGGAAAGAACTGCAAGATTCAGACTCCCAGTGGGAGTTCTCAGGGAAACCCAAGGGCAACTGGGGAGATATAAACAAGGCAGTAGAGGAATTTGAAGTCATTGGCACCTTTGGCTACAGTAACATTAAACACAGCCCAGCTCTTAGCCAGATAAATATAAAAACCTCACACTAAAGGCTTATTTACCTCAATTCCTATTAACCAATATAGTATACTGTCATCGAAAAGTTACAATGCATGGGAAAAGGTAAGAAAAATCACTATCCGAAGAGACAAAGTGGGCGCCAGAACTAGACTCAGATACGACACAGATTTGAAATGATCAGATAGGGTATTTTAAATAACTATGATTAATATGTTAATGACTCCAATGGTAAAAGTAGAAACCAGGCAAGAACAGATGGATAATGTAAGCAGAGAGAAGAAAACTCTAAGAAAGAATCAAAAAGAAATGTTGGAAGTGAAAAGTACTGTATCAGAAAAGAAGAATGCCTTTCAGGGGCTTATCAGTACACTAGACACAGCTAAGGAGAGTCAGTGAAAGGAGATGGCAATAGAAATTTCTCAAGCTGAAATGCAGAGAGAAAAAAGAATGAAAAAAAAAATCCCCCAAACCAACAAGAATAGAATATCCAAAACCCATGGGACAATTTTGAAACGTATAACATACATGCAACTGGAATATCAGAAAAAAAGCAGAAGGAATATTTGAATTACTAATGGCCAAGAATTTCCCAAAAACTAATTACACCAAACCACAGAATCAGTAGCCCAGAGAACAACGGGCAGAATAAGTAACAAATGACCATACTTCTGCATATTATATTCGCACTGCAGACAGAGAAGATTTTGAAAGAAGCCAGAGAAAAAGAACTGCTTCCTATAGAGGGACAAAGATAAGAATTATAACAGACTTCTCGTTAGAAACCATGCAAGAGTGAAGTACTTAAACTGATGACAGAAAATCTATATCCAGTGAAATTACCCTTCAAAAGTGAAAGAGATATCAAGCTTTCTCAGGAAAACAAAAGTGAGGGAATTCTTTGCCAATGGGCCTGTCCTGCAAGAAATATTAAAGGAAATTCTTTAGAGAGAAGGACATTGATAGTGTCAGCCACTGAGATAAATAAAGGCATATTAAAATTATTTATTTTTCTTATTCGTAATCGATCCAAAATATAGCTGTTGGTTTTAATTAATGACAATAACAGTGTACTGGGTGATTATATCACATGACAAATGAAATGCAGGACAGTGGTGTCATAAGGGACAGGTGGGAGGCAGTGGGCAGTGGGTGAAAAGGTACCTGTGCTACATGTGACGGGGAATAGTGTTATTTAAAGGTGAATTTAGATTAATTATAAATGTGCACTGCAAACTCTACGTCAAACATAAAAATTGTTTTTAAAGGAGGTATAACTGATAAGAAAAGAGATAAGATGGAATTATAAAATCTTCGATTGATACCAGAGAAGGCAGAAAAAAAGGGGGGAAAAAGGAAAAAGAACAAATACAATGAATAGAAAACAGCTACAAATGGTAAATACATTTGCATCGTGTATCTTTGGCTAAAGTAGAATGTCTTGGACTTGTGCATGCCATGACCTGTTGGAGGATGTTTTCACGACTGCTCAGCTCACAGCCCCAACAGGTCAGGTGTGAGGGCACCCACTGCATTTGTGGGACACTGAATGACAGAGTCCTCAGTTTGGCTTCCTTCGCCTATTCCTGGGCCTCTTTCTCCTTTGCTGCCTCCTTCGTGAAAATAACTTGAATGGAACCCATGGAATGTTAGGCCAGAGGAAAACCCAGGACCAGTTTTAGGGAAGAGTTTTTTCTGCCAGAGGGAGCCTGGGCTGATTATTCTTCTCATATCTCTGCCCCATGGAGCACTCAGGAAAGATCTCTCACACAATTTGTGGATAAGCAAATGCAGGTACCGATGACAATAAACCCTTGGGAGAAATAATCATATAATTTATATTCCAGAATTCCATGACACCATCAAATGATGAGAATAACAAGAAAGTTCTGGCTCCAATTTCACCCACTGGAATAGTCTCATTTCCAGGTAGATTTATCAAATATTAGTTTTGTAAATAAGGCAAATACCATAAAACTTAAAGACTTGATATTGATCTAATAAGTAGTCATTGGATATAGTCAACTGACATAATTGTTAAAGTTTGGGATTCTATAGAGTAAGAAAAGAGCCCTCACCAGTCTATGGCCTTTAGAAATGTTGCTATGCTTTTTCCTATCATGCATATCCTTCCCATCATGCCTTTCTACCTCATCTTCCTCTGTTCAAATTCTATTTTAATCTTTATTTTTACTGTAAAATTAACATGCTCATTTTGTCCCATTAAAAAACATGCAAGTGATTCACCCTCATGTTTGCCACCAAATTAGGTCCTTTCTGCAGCCCCTACATAGAATTAGCACTTACCTTGATCACAATAAATATGCTTTCTAGCACTGAAAGACAGTTGCCTAGGGTTACAACATTCCTGAGTGACAAATGATCCAGTTTTCATCATTCAGTTTCTCCTAGGGATTGCAAGAGTATCTGTTAGGCAAAAAATAGGATCTGCCTTGACTTTCCATACTTCACAAATACTGGTCAGTTTAATTGCCTCAGAGGTTCATCAGATGTTTATCATTGTAAATTATCGTTATAAATTACTGCAGCTTCAAGTTCCCAAGAGGACATTTAAAATATTTTCCATATTTTAGTGTATTCAGATGCTTTCATACAATTAGACTAACATATCCTGAATTGATGTCCCATGGATGTTAATAGCTTGCAACAAAAGTTTCTTGCTGAAATATTTTTGAGAAATTGTGTTAAAGTTACTTTAAAAGATTTTAATTTTTTAATTTTTTTTAATGTTTATTTATTTTTGAGAGAGAGAGAGACAGACAGAGTATGAGCAGGCAAGGGGTAGAGAGAGGAGGAGACACAGAATCTTAAGCAGAGTCCAGGCTCCAAGCCCTCAGCACAGAGCCCGACTTGGAGCAGGAACTCAAACCGTGAGATCATGACCTGAGCCAAAGTTGTATGCTTAACCGACTGAGCCACCTAGGTGCCCCTACTTTATTTATTTATTTTTGCTCACATATTTATTTATTCATTTGATTTATAAATATTATTTATATTTTATATTAAAACTTTATAAATATATTTAAATTTTTTACTAAATATAATTTATTGTCAAATTGGTTTCCATACAACACCTAGAGCTCATCCCAACAGGTGCCTTCCTCAATGCCCATCACCCACTTTCCCCTCTCCCCCACCCCCATCAACCCTCAGTTTGCTCTCAGTATTTAAGAGTCTCTTATGGTTTGCCTCTCTCCCTCTCTGTAACTTTTTCCCCCTTTCCCTCCCCCATGGTCTTCTGTTAAGTTTCTCAGGATCCACATATGAGTGAAAGCATATAGTATCTATCTTTCTCTGTCTGACTTATTTCACTTAGCATAATACCCTCCAGTTCCATCCATGTTGCTGCAGATGGCCAGATTTCATTCTTTCTCATTGCCAAGTAGTATTCCATTGTATATATAAACCACATCTTCTTTCTCCATTCATCACCAACAACCAATTTGACTCCAATTCATCATCAACAAGTTGATGGACATTTAGACTCCTTCTGTAATTTGGCTATGTAATTTTGTTGAAAGTGCTGCTATAAACATTGGGGGTACCTTTGCCCCTATGCATCAGCACTCTTGTATCCCTTGGGTAAATTCCTAGTAGTGCTATTGCTGGGTCGTAGGGTAGTTCTATTTTTAAATTTTTGAGGAACCTCCACACTGTTTTCCAGAGTGGCTGCACCAGTTTGCATTCCCACCAACAGTGCAAGAGGGGTCCTGTTTCTTCACATCCTTGCCAGCATCTATAGTTTCCTGATTTGTTTATTTTAGCAACTCTGACTGGCGTGAGGTGGTTTCTCAGTGTGGTTTTGATTTGTATTTCCCTGATGAGGAGTGATGTTGAGCATCTTTTCATGTGTCTGTTGTAGGTGCCCCTACTTTAAAAGCTTTTTAGTACACTAAATCACATTGCTAGAAAGGGGTTTATTGTTAAATATTTGAACAGTGTTCTTTAGAACACTTCTAGAAATCCCTGCATGGTGAATTTAGCAGTTAACAGACAATTTTATTATTTTGAGTAGACATTTTCAAGAGAAACCATGAGAAGTTTGAACACACACACGAAACATACCTTAGCAACCTTTTTCACGTTGATTTGTTTTTGTGCATGAGCCAATCATGTGTAGGCTTGATGATAAGGTGATGTTTATGATGCAACCAATATTCTGGCTTATTAGAAGAGATGAAGAGATTCTTAGGACAGAGTACTTAAATAGGAAGCCAGGGGTGGGGGTGGGGGATTCTTGATAAAGGACTTTGAAACATGTTAAGGAGTTGGTTAAAGAAAGAGAAGAAGAAAAGAGATGACATCCTTGAAGCTATACAAAAGATCAGAGACACTGGATCTATAGAGAGGACATCCAGAAATGAAGCAGTAGCATTCCCTTCTTGCTCCAAAATACTAAGGAGGCTTCCCAGGTGTTGGCAGTTATGCCATTTTATGCCAGCCTGGGGAGGAAGAGACACATCTGTGGTTGTTGGTGCAGACTTCTTGCTGAGAAAAATGGAGGAAGGCCAGAGATAGCTCACACATGGTAAATAGGGAAGAAAGCATTTCTCCTGGAGTATATTTCCCAAACAAGATGGCCAATGCTAGCCCAAGTTGCTGCGATGTACTTCTGCAGGTTCACGTGGAATGAATTACGTTGCCTCAGGAGACATGGACTGTTTATCTAGTGGTTGCATTCCTGAGAAGGAAGCTAAAGGGCATGTAACAAAAAATAATGAGCTTTGGAGTAAAAAATCTGGATCCCGATCCTAAACTGTCGCTCACAAGCAGTGTGATTTGGGACAAGTTAGGCTTCCCTAATCTTAGTTTCTTTTTTCATTTCTAAAACGAGAATGATGTCTGCTTCATTAATATGCCCAGAATAAATTTTTCACATAGAAGCAGAAGCATTTTTTAACATTCCAAATATATTGGTTTGGCGTTGATTGAAATGAAAACTATAGATACACAAGTTATTTCAAATAAGAAACTTTAGAGACCAAGAAGAAATACGTTTTTTTTTTTTTAATCAAAACAACATTCTGGAAGAGGGAAAACTATGGAGAAAGTTAAAATATCAGTGGTTTCTGGGGGTTAGAGAGGAAGGAGAGGTAAATAGGAGGAGCACAGAGGATTTTTAGGCCAGTGAAAATACTCTGTATGATACCATAATGATGGCTCTATGCCCTTGCATGTTTGTTCAAAAGATGTACAACACCATGAGTGAACTGTAATGTAAACTATAGACTTCTGATGATAGTGTCCAATGTAGGTTCCTTAATTGTAAAAAACATACCACTTGGGGATGGGGGGAATGTTGATGATGGGGAAGGCCACTATGTAGGAAATCTCTGTACCGACCTGTTGATTTTGCCATGAACCTAAAACTGTTCTAAAAAATAGTCTTAATTTAGGGGGGCCTGGGTGGCTCAGTCAGTTGAGTGTCCAACTCTTGGTTTCGGCTCAGGCCATGACCTCATGAATCATGAGCTCCAGCCCTGCATCAGGCTCCATACTGACAGCACCGAGCCTGCTTGGGATTCTCTCTCTCCCCCCCTCTCTCTGCTCTTCCCCTGCTTGTTCTCTCTGTCTCTCCCTCAAAATAAATAAATAAACTTAAAAAACAAATAAAAATAATCTTAATTTAAAGAATCAAAGCACTAGGCTAGTCATTAAAGTTTGTTTAGATGGAGAAAATGAACAAATATTTATATACCGGTTACTTTGAAATTCATCTTAAATCTGTATCTTGTCATCATAACATTGAGTTTCCATTTAAATGTTTGCAAAAATAGTATTGTTTTAATAATTTAAAGACTATTAAGTTGTGAGTACGGATGCTTGCTCTAGGAAACTACAGCTGTTAAAATGTATAAGTGGAAAACTGTTCCCTTAAAATGTTAGCCATTTCTTAAGAGGTTGATTTCCCCCACCAACCTAGTGAAAATTAATCCCCTAACTATTCTTTGAGTGGTTTATTTTATGAACTAACCACTATAAAAAGATTGTACGACCCTCAAAATTATAAACAGATCTGAAGGGATTTTTTTCTTGAAAAAATATCTTACATATAACAAAAAAGTGGCTAAAATGCATTAACTTTAAAATACAATGCAGAAACTGAATTTTCCTCAACACATATAAATATTTGTCCTAATCAGCAAGGTCTGCAACCTGTTCCCTATTCCTTGAAAGCTCATATTCCACATAGCCCACAGTCTGGCCAAACCTCAAAAATTCTAAATTAAATATTTTAAGTTAGAGAACGACAACCCCATCTTTCCTCATTAGGACCTTGCTTCCAAGGGGCTAACCCACCTGGAGGCATGTTTGCTCGTTTAAGAGCCATTCTAACTTAGCTGGGAGATGAAGGACAAGGGAGATATGCACATTTTGGCAATGACAGCTGTCCTACACTTTCATAAAGTTTTCATTATCTCTGGGTTGGCTGCTGACTCTGTTTTGATAGCAGCCTTCTATATCAGCTGGCGGGTATGTGAGCAAGAGAGAAAGAAAGAGAAAGAGAATGATAAAGCAAATTGGCCAAAATATTAACAATTAGTAAATATAATGTATATAGGTGTTCTTTGTACTACTCTTACAATTTTTTTTAACATGTAAAATGATTTCAAAATAAAAAGTTAAAAATAAAAAAGAGGCATGCCGTGAGTTCCGTGTAAGAATCTCCCCAAACATCTCAAGCTGATTGGGAGGTTGGTTTGTACACAGGAAACCTCTAAACGATGGTGGTGCCTAACTTCCTTTTGTCAGCTCTGACTCAGGTAATATATCATGTTCTATGTGGATGAAAAATTAGTAACCTAAAAGGAAAGATGATTTGTCTGAGAAGACATACTACATCCCTGGTTTTCAAAAAAGTTAGGGACATAATCTAGACTTCCTGACCCTGACTCTATGAACGTATAATACTTGACTAGAAAAGTCTGAGAAAGCCAAATGGGCTTTTGCCATCCAAATTCAAACCCTAGTACAGGTGTCTTACAAGAAAGAGAAAAGTGTGTGTGTGTGCTGGGGTGGAGGGTGGGAACGGGGTGGCCTCGACGGTTTTTCCATACCAAGGCTCATAGTCCCAGTGCTTTCCCCCAGCCTCCTTCATCCCTCCCATACGCCTCTTTTAGGAATGGTTCCTGGCCCTGGAGGATTCCACGCCAACCTGGCTCAGGTCCTTATACTCTGAATAGTTATGAAATTTCATTTAGGAGCAAGAGTAAGCCAAGGCCCAGAAAGGAACATATGTTGCAGCAGCTCTGATGCTGGAGCCTGGGTGCAACACAGGGAGTGAGCCAGTAGCCCAGCAGCAGGTGGCCTCGTGGGCCATATGGATGTTCTCCATATGCACACCCTTCTCAGCACCCTGCCAGGGGAGCTTTAGGCAGGACGACCTCCTTTCTTTGGACGAGTTCATCGATTGGCAATCAAACTTGGGCTCAACTTTGACCAAAGCTTTAAAATATAGTGTATTAATGGAAAATTGGGGGTATAATAAGACCAATATATCAGGAAGTAATTGCTGTAGAAAAGATCATTTATCACTCACAGTTCCCAGGAGGAGGGAGCAAGCCATGCCACGGGGTGGGGTGGGGGTGAAGATACATGCGGAAGCATCATGGTCATTTAAGAATCAGAGGAAAAGGGAGGAACTGTTGTTGGCAAGAATCTTTATTGTAATTTCTGCAGGGCTGGATTTATAATTTGTATCACAAGCATTGTCACACACTCCATCTAACTGGACGATTTATGTTATACTCCCATTGCATCCACTGGTTTCTTGAGGCACCAAAATATTAACAATAATGTAAAGGACTCTAATAGAAATAGAGGTAGCAGCAAACCCAGAGGCAAAGGCAACTGTGATATAAAAAGTAGGATGGTTTCAACTGTTCAGAATTGGCTTAATGGCTATGCCAGTTGACTATGAAGAGAACTCTGAGCTTTCTGTGAAGTTCCAGGCAGGTAGAGTTCAGACTTAAGATGGTAGACTTGATACATTTGTGGTCCCTAGAGAATAAAGCTAGATGTGAATGAGAGTTTGAACTAAATGAACTCTGTACCCTATCCAGCTCTAGTACCATAAAATAACATATGGAACAGTTCAAGGAGAAAAGACAGTAGGCCAGCAGGATCCCCAGTCCAACCAAGTCTTGGTTCCTATCTTCTGAACCCTAGACCACAAAGAGCTAGGCACAACTTCTGGTCACAGTAGAGCCAGAATATTTGCTGTCTCTCTGCAGAGACAAATTTCTCGTGATGTCCCACTCAACATGTCTTAAATAGGGTGTTCAAAGGCCCCCAGGACAGGGCTAGCTGGGAAACTGCGTGAGGAATGGGGCACACTACGAAGGCAGAGAAGCAATAGAGGAATACTGTGATAGAAAAGAGGATCCACGATGAAGAAGATGGTTATGTTGGTGTCCCTATACACTATGGTTTTCTGTCATTATTTTACTGCTTATAATTCTGTGCCATTTTAGAATGAAGAGAAAGCTGAATGGGATGGTGAGTACCAGTCTAAGTGTTTGCAGGCATGACCTCTTACTTCTGACTTTGTGAATCCTTGCCTTGGATCCTTGCCATTTTGCCTTCCTAGGCTGCCTCCTAATGCTTCCCAGTTCCTCATATTTCCTTAATAATATCTGACTCATAACTGGCTCTCTAGAGAGTTTGAAAAGGCTTTTATATTGAGTGCCTGCATTGGTCACCTCTGTGAAATCAGTTGGGGGCTTTGCTCTATTGGATCATTTGTTTTTATGCTGGGCCACCTAAGAGGGCATTGGCTATAGTGATATCTAAATTTTCCTTTTCCCCTGTGATGTCTGGTTCCAACCTCCTTGTGGCAGTATTTCAGGGTATATCTCCCTTAAATGTGTTTTGACCACCCAACTGCCAGCTAGAACCAGGACTTAGATATCCTGGGTGGTAAGATTTAATGAGTGACTTTTATTAATTCCTAAGTAATAAAATTTAAAAATAAGTCTTCAGATGCATTTAAAAATGTGTCATGTATTATTTTAGGCATGTGAGCTATGAAATAATGGCAATAATGATGTGTTTAAGCCCATTAAATCATGTAGCTGGCTGAAAGTGTTCCATAAAATAGAGTGGGAGTAATAACTGTAGGTCAAATTGAATTTTGAAAGATGACCACACAGGGACCAGGCAGGCTCAAGAACATGAATATACTCTGAGGCAGAAAGCATTTTAATGGAATTTCCTGAGTTTCACAGAGAACACATGTAGTTTATAAGACAAAGATAGTATGAAGGTGTAGATATTCAGTAACTGATTCAGAGATCAAATCGGATGGCCTGCTGGGATAGTCCTTCCGTAAATCGATCCGTGTTTGACAGGTCCTATGTGTAAAGGAATCTGGCAGGCACGGAGGAACTCAAGGTTGATTTGTTCTAAGGTGCTTTTATGCATCCCATTCAGTGCTCTCATGAACCTTAATGAGGCAGGCAGAGCAAATAGTTGTCTCCCCACCTTACAGATGAAGCAATTGAGCCTGTGGTACCTCTCAAATTCTAATGCACATGTGAAGCAGCTGGAGCTTCTGCTAAAATGTAGATTCTGCTACGGTAAGTCTAGAGTGGAGGCTGAAGTTTTGCATTTCTATCAAATTTTCAGATGTAACTGATGCTGCTATGTGTGGTGAGATCTTATAGGACATGAATGATTCCAAGTGGTCTGGCCGAGAAAAATGAGTTCAAGACATAAATAAACAGGCATCACATGTTTGCTGAACTATTATCCTGATGCTATTGGCTAATTGTTGAAAAAGTATGCAGTGCAGATCTCCATAATAGAACTTACCATAGTGAATTGTATTTTACTGCACCCTGAGCTGCTTCCTCAAGTAGGTTCCTTGAGGAGAAGTAATAGTGGTGGTAGAGGTGGTGGTGGTGGTAAGGGGTAAGGTGGTAGTAAGTAATGACAAAGATGATGATCCTAAAAGTAATAGCTACAATTTATTGAGCACTTTCCTTGTATCAGGCATTGCACTAAGTCCTTCACATTACTGTCCTTAATCTTTTTTTTTTTTAATTTTTAATGTTTATTTATTTTTGAGACAGAGACAGAGCATGAGTGGGGGAAGGGCAGAGAGAGAGGGAGACACAGAATCCAAAGCAGGCTCCAGGTTCCAAGCTGTCAGCACAGAGCCTGACACGGGGCTCGAACTCACCAACTGAGAGACCATGACCCGAGCCAAAGTCAGACGTCCAACCGACTGAGCCACCACCCAGGCGCCCCTGTCCTTAATCTTTACCACAATCTTTCCCATGGGAAGTACTGTCATATCCCTAACCTACAAAAGAGGTATTTAAGAGAGAGAAGGTAATAGCTTAGAGCTGGTTTTCTTTCTTTCTTCTTTTTTCTTTTTGTTGTTGTTTTTGTTTTTTTGTTTTTTTGTTTTTTTTTTTAATATATGAAATTTATTGGCAAATTGGTTTCCATACAACACCCAGTGCTCATCCCAACAGGTGCCCTCCTTAGAGCTGGTTTTCAAATCCAGGTCTGTCTTAAGATAGGGGCCATATCTTCTTCGTATCATTGTCTTTTGACAGCTGGGGGTGAGGGGTGATTTGTTTCTTTGTAAAATGGATATTTTGGGTCAAGAATAAGTCTGGACTTCCTCCTAAGTGCCACAGTGGCCGAATGGGCTGCCCTGATGGAGTGAGTGCTCTGATTCTAGGGATTTCTTAAAATGAGTGAGCAACTGGACTAACTTAGTAGTTTTCAAACTGTTTTACAGAGTTGCTTCAGAAGTGACCTGACTAGGGTGAAATATAGGCCTAAAGGTCAGGCTCTGGACACTCCTCTGCTTTTACCAGAGAAGCACTGTTTTATCTGATTTATAGGTTCAGGTTCTGTGTGAGGTTGTGTTTGGATAAATGTTTCTAATGCTATAAACATGCCCAAAGTCTTTAGACCAGATGACCTCTAATCTTGTCCAAAATTAACATTGTTTAATTTGGTTGAGATCTCAGGCCAGTGAGTGGCCAAGTTTGGATAGAGTCTGGGTCAACGGGCTCTTTCTTCTACCCCATGCTATCCTGATGCCTAGAGCTAGTACCCTCTTCAGACAATTCACTGACAAAGTTACTTCTCAGAGGCCCAGTAGTTTAGGGAAAAGAACTGAAAGTTGGATGACCTTGGTACAAAACCTGACTTCTCCACTAATTAGCTCTAGAGGCTTGAGCAATCATTTATTTATCCATCAGATATTTATTCTATCTCACTATGGACCAGGTAGTGTTTGGTGCATTGGGAATACAATAGTGAACATGGCAGACAGAGTCCCTGCTCTCATCAAAGTCACATTTAAAGTAGTGATACAGAGAATAAAAAGTAGATTGATAAACAAGGTAATTTCTACTCATAAGGATCACTACACATGTGGAAAAATAAAACAGGTAAGGTCAGAGAGTGGAAGTGAGAACCTTACCTTGGGCTCTAGTAGGGGCTCTTGATGAATAGCTCTTTACTTTTTCACCTTACAAAGGAGGAAAAATTCTCTAAAAAACAGAAACATCAACTGAAACAAAACAAGGAGATCCACGTTTCTTTCTAGTTGGATCCATCCTTTGGTGTTAGGTGACCTGTACTCAATGGGAAGGAGCAGACGTACTTCTTTCTTCTGAGACCCCATCTTCAGAAGACTTGCCTGGGACATGTAGGCACTCAGCACATACTTGAGTAGGAATGAGAAAGGCCCACATGTGACAACAAGGTGTTCCAGGTCTCCCCCCGCCACTGCCCCCACCACCCCTTGGTTTTTACAATATGCCCAAGCGGTGAGCAAATGTCATCAGAAGCAAACACTGGTTTCCAGGCGTTTTTGTTGTTTCTTCCTCCTGTCTTGTTTTGGCAGGCAGTTTGCTTTATTCAAAAGAACACTCCACCAGGAGACCTGAGCTCTGGTTAAAGATTTGTCACTAATTGGTCAGGTGACCTTGGGGAGTCCTAGAGTTTTAGAGCACAAAAAGATCTTAGGGAAATTTTTCATTTTACGGAGAAGGAAATGAGATTACAAGACCTTAATGCAATTCAATTCAACCTTAATTCAAGGTCATTTGGTGTCTATGGACAGGTCTAGAACCTCAGGTCTCATGATTTCCAGTACACTGTTATTTCTGTCACAAAATGTTCTCACCCTACTGGGCCTCCAGTACTTCATCTGTAATATGAAGGGACTGACATGGCTCAGGGGCCTATTCAGTACACAGATGTGCTTTGTCCGGCTGGCATGGAGCCGTAAAGTCCTTCCATGTGAGTCCGTGGTGTGGGTCGTCAAGTCTCTGGTTTGGCACAGACCCTGTCACTCCCATTCACCATGCTCTGTCATCTGCTCAGCCCCTGGGATCCTGGACTAGAGGATTTCTTGGATCTCTTCAACCTTGAACACATCTGATATCAAGCCTTCTCCCTTCACCTTTTAGATAGAAGACAGAATTTCTGATGGGAAAGGAGAATCTTTTGGACCAACTTTGTCCCTTTCTGGCAGAAATACCACCCATCAAATCAGAGAGGAATGAGAAATTACAAAAGTTTAGTCATCCCAACCCAGAGAGGCCAAAATCTGACTAAAGGCAGCCTCAGCTTATTATAAATTTAACTCGTAGAAAACCACCTGGCAAGATCAAGAGGTGAACCCCTTTGGGCTTAGGAATAAAAGACCCCTTATAGCTAAAACTCCACCCTTTCAGGGAGACCCCTGCATCACACATGCAGAAAGTATGTGAGGCTGGAACACAGTGTTTTCTGGGATGGCGGTGTCCCAGTGGATCCGGTCTGAAGCTTAGTGCTGGGAGGAGCAATGTTGGCTACAGATATTGGCCTCGAATGAAACAATGACTATGCATGCTTCAGGGAATTTTACTAAGTATGAGATCACCCTGGCTGTACTGGGCTTTCTTCACACAGCCTGTTATCTCTAATTGGGGAGTTAGAAAAGGCAAGGACTTTAAATATCCCAGGGAGCCTATCCCCTGCCCCACAGAGTGAAGCTCTTTCTCTAGCCCTGCTATCTATCCCCCGTCAACAGAACACCGGCCTCAGATCCAGGGAGGGTCTTACCTCCTGTCATTCTGCAGTAGAATGCACACTGCTGCATGGTTTGTTCTGTCAAAGGACCTGTGTGGCCCAAGTGACAAAACGTCAATTCCATTATACCTCATCTTTCTGATCTCTTCATTCTCCCATTTGCTCATTTATTCAACAAATATTTATTGAATATTTCCCTACTATGTACCAGATACATAGTGCTTGAGACCTTCTTAGTTAACTGATATTTTCTTTAATGGCATTTTAAGGGATGCTAAGGGTCTAAGACATGTTTTCTTCATTCACTTTTCTCCTTACACCCACAATGATTGTGGGGAGCAAAAATATGATTTCTCAGATTCTACAGCTCTTTTCTTTCTTCTAATCCTATAGCCATTAGAGAGCCTCAAGGCTTAACTCTCACTATAGACTTCTGAATGATAAAAATAGGCTTTTAAAACTCCTGGCTTATATCTAGCTTAAACACACTTCTTGGGGTGCCTGGGTGGCTCAGTCAATTGAGCGTCCAACTCTTGTTTTCAGCTCAAGTCATGATCCCAGGGTCATGGGATTGAGCCCTGTGTCAGGCTCTACAATGAGTATAGAGCCTATTTGGGATTCTCTCTCTCCCTTTGTATCTCTTCCCTGCTCTCTTCCTCTCTCTCTAAAATAATTTTTTTTGAAAAAAATTATCTTTATTATAAGGAAAATACATGGCAAAACAGAGATGGAAGGTGGTGGGAGTGGAAGATCTAGAAAAAATCACCAAACAAGCTGGCCAAACATGGCTTCCTGCTGTGGAAGAGAGTGATTTGGCCCTTATCTTTCCCACATTTCCTGATTCAAAGAAATCTGCTGTTAGCAGGGCTGGGCCCAAGGAGCTCCATTTTCCTATCTGTTCTCTTCCTGGGAGTTTGGGAAAGGTTGTATAGTTCTCAGGCTTTCAAGATAAAGAAGACTATAAGGAGAAGGAAAAGATGTTACAGCCCTTTGTCATCCCCAGCCCCATCCTTCAGTATTTTTGATGCCAAAGAGACAAACCCCATGGGATTGGGATAACTTAGGCAACAATACTCCAAGCAGTGAGGCTGTGTTGATGAGGAAGTGAACAGCATCATACTTGGCATAGAAGCTGGCCAGGAGGTAGAGTACAATAGGAGAGATGCTGAGGAATTTGCGGGAAGAGATAAATTGGATCCCGTAGTCCATCTGTTCCCAGTGTGTCAGTAGCTGAGCCTTTCCTTGGTCAGGGGTCTCAAAGGGTGTCTCTTTCATTGTATGTAAGAAGACATACATAGCCAGGTTATGGATGACGTTGGTCAGGGTCCAGACAACAGGGGTGCTGAAGAAGAAGATGCTGAGTAGAACCACATGCAACAGTCCTGCCAAGATGATGTAGGCCAGCCAGATGCGCTGGCTATTCATCACTTGAGTGTTGGGGTTTACTTCGCTGTGTGCCACCCATACATTCATCCTGCTGGCTTCAGAAGCCTGTCAGGCTCAAGGTGTGGCACTCACTTCCGCCTTTCTAAAATACTTAAAAAAATTTAAAAACATTTCTTGGATTTCCATGTGAAAACTCAAGATGTTTAAAAATGAACTGTCTCTGTACAGCTAGCTATCCATCCTGGTTTTAGTATCTCTGTCATCAACACCAGTCCCCACCCCATCCCCGCCCCCCTGACCTCATTTTCTCGGTTTAAAAACCTTGTCTTCACTCACTTCTGATACCTCTGATACTCAGCTTCTCTACTGACTTCTTTCATCTTGTTCCCTGTGTCTGTTCCTGTCTCTCTGTTGTCACTGCCTTCTCCCCAGCTCATTTTTGGGTGGGTACATCAACCCCTGGCCCAATCTCTCCTGCACATACACACCAGACAAATGTTCCTTAAACAGTGCTTTCATCTTACCACTTCCTATCCTATGACATCTAAATCCTTTGCCAGGTTTCTGAGGCTCTTCATGGTCTGACTCCCCGCTACTGATCCAATAGCTTTTTCCATTTTCCTCAACATGCTCTCAGGTGGGTCTCTTAATGTTCCTCAAATGCACAAAGCTTATTTATATTCGAACACACTTTTATTCTCAGCCAAGGCAGGCTTCTCTTCTTTCTTCCCTTAGCCTAAATAGATCACACACCTATTATTTGGAATAACTCAAGTGTCGTTTCCTCCATGGACCCTTCATTGGCCAACTAAGCACCTCCTTCCTGTGGGCTTCCACAGGTCTATAGTTTACCCATAGTGTTTAGCAATCATTTACATTAGTCATTCATGGTTTGTCCATTGTGTCTCATATTAATCTCATCTCTCCAAGAAATCAGAGCTCGTTGGTGAGGAGCTATAGACTATACTATAACATATATACTCTATTGTACTATGTTATACCACACTACACTATACTACAGAATTTTGTGCCGAAGCTTCCAAGCCTAAGCTTTTTGGCTGATTGTATTTAGGTAGACTCTATCCACATTTCCCCATGAAATAGGATGCTATTGCACTTCACTGTCCCCTTACAACTCTTTGTGTCAAATAACAGTTGATTCTTATTAAGAAAAAATAACTAGCCATGCTTATCCCATCTTTGAGAATCCTTATCTATGCACACCTATCCATTATACATTTTCGGGCACAGAGTTTATTCTGGTGTTCTTGGCCACATCTTTTGTATTAAATTAAATCCCTCACTTTTTTTTTTTTAATCGCCTACTCACCTGATGTCAGAGGAGAAAAATAGTTTTAAAAGATATTAGAGAGATTAATTAACCTTCAAGATAGGTGTCTTTTTTCTGCCAAAGAGCTAGTCATTTACGTAGAAAAGTCAGTTTCTGCCTTTCAACATGAAAAATAATTTGCCTAGAAGAAACAGGAATATGGTTGTTTATCCTCTGGCAATATATTTAACCTTGAACTCAATGAGCTACAGATCTGTTCTTTTCACAATATAAATTGACTGTCAAGGATTTGTGTACCAAATGATTATGTGCTGCATATTTCTCTCTTAATTCATGCACACCATGTATTGTATAACATTACCTCATATGCCGTAACCATCATGTGTCACATGCAAGATACATAAAATACATCATGAATGTCCCACTAGATATCAAAGTCATCCAAGTCTAATTAACTTATTTTACGGACTCTTTCCTGTTCTTGTCCCAGAACATACAAACATCAGAAATCAGAAGTCAGTCTAAATGTTTGGATACCTTATTGTAGTAAATCATAATATCTTATTTTTCTATTCTTTTGTTATCTGTACATTTAGTCTGGATTTCTTTCAAGTGCACTTCTTGTTTTTTAATGTCACTTTAAAGCCATTTAAAAAATGATACACACAGGAACTCCTTCTCATATCAAATAGGTTCATGAACTGTGAATTATTGCCTGTGACTCATTTACCATTTTAATCCTCTTTGGTTTTTCAAGAGTCAAAAGATTTTGTCTTGCTTCATGGCAGAGCAAAAGTTATACTCCTTTTTATTCAGAAGAATCCATAGATGATAGGAAAATCTGTAGAAGAACATAAAGAAGATTTTCTTCACAAGCTTCATGGACATATTGAGGTTTCTAGCCATTTGGGATCTGCACTACCTCAGAGGAAGATAATACCCAGAACATGGTGGGCACAGAAGGCAAGTTGATGATATGGCCTGGACTCTGTTGCCTTTTCAGTGCAGGCTATTGTATCCACAGAGCTCAGACAAAAGAGAATAGGAGCTCCAGCCCATGACTTTGTGCGTGTACATTATTCATCAAGGGCACAAGTTTTATAAACACATTCCCCCACCCCACATCCATTCCCCTCTTCTTCTGACATGTGCTTTATGAATCCTCTACTTTTCCCATATGTATCAGGATCTGGAGTAACATAGGGAGAGCATGGGCTGGGCAATTTGGGGAGACCCCGTGTCAAGAACGGTTATGCGCCCCTTATCTTGAAAGAAATAGGAATTTATCCTCTCAAGGAAACTTGTCACATTCAAACAAAAAGAAGTAAAAGTAAGAAGTAACCCTGGGGCGTCTGGATGGTAGTCGATTAAGCCTCCAACTCTTGATTTTGGTTCAGGTTATGATCTCATGGTTCATGAGTTCGAGCCCCGCATTGGGCTCCATGCTGACAGTGTGGAGCCTGCTTGGGATTCTCCTCCTCTCCCTCTCTCTGTGTACTTCCCCTGCTCATTCTCTGTCTCGGTCTCTTTCTCAAACTAAATAAGTAAACCTTAAAGGAGTAAGAAGTAATCCTTATGCCTTAGAGGCCTTCAGCCATTAATATTTTAAAAAGCAAGACCTTGTGCTAATTGAAATAGAACCCTCAGGTTATGGGTTAAAACTTGTGGGTTCAAGCAGTCTGAGGTTCTGAAGTTCACTTGGATACCTATTGCCATCAAGGGATCGGTGACTGTGTATCAGGGCTCCCCAACCATCTTGCCTGGAGCAGCTGTGGCTGTTTCCATATTCACCCTGGTCAGGCGGGCTGGTCGGATCCCCAATCTCAGGGTGGAGGAAGCCGGGAGCCTTCCCAGAAGACCACAAAAGACAGGAAAACGCTAAGAAATCTTGCCAACTTGGATTGTAATTTCAGCACTTTTATGACAAATTCTTGTAATGTTTACTCATTTTCCCATTTTTTTTTCCCAGTAAAGGGTATATCTCTGCCTCCCAGGGTTTGCTACATTTTTGTAGCAGCTGTCATTGAACAATGCTTACTTTTCTCCTAGTTTTCATCATGAAGTTAGAATTCATTGAAGTGGGACATATGAAGTATTTTTTTTCCTGTGGTTTTGCGACCATATTGAAGCAACAGCAATAAAGGAAATGGGTGGGGAATTGCTATTAACTCTATTGGACTTGAGTGTTCCCAAACTGAACACATTATCTTTCTAGAAAGTTACTCTCAACTGCCTAAATACTAAATTCCTTTGTTTTTCTGTCCCCAACTTTATCTACTCTCTTTTTAACTAATCTGAAATGTGAATTATTTTTCCTGCTAAATGACATAGAATAACCATGGAACAGTGCTTTGCAAATAATAAGTAGTCAATAAATGTTCCAGAGTGAAAGCAATTCAATTGTGGTTTTAAACTGTCATGCCTGGAAGAGATAAATTCCAACAAATCATTCTTTTCCTACCCTTTAAAATAATGTTTACTTCTTGTCTCTTTTTTTTATATGTTTATTTTTGAGAGAGAGAGAGAGAGAAAGAAAGAGAGAGAGAGAGAGATCACTAGCGGGGGAGGGCAGAGAGAGAGGGAGACACAGAACCTGAAGCAGGCTCCAGGCTCTGAGCTGTCAGCACAGAGCCTGACACAAGGCTCCAACTCACGAACCGTGATATCACGACCTGAGCCAAAGCCAGACACTCAACAGACTGAACCACCCAGGCTCCCCTACTTCTTCTTTCTAATGCATATTAGTAGTAAGCTATATATAGTGTATAATTATATAGTATGAGCAAATAAAAAATCACTCAAAATTCTCTTATTGCAATGATAATATTTTGATATGTATTTTCTTTTGGCATATATAATTACATATTTATATTTATACATGCTCATATATTTAACTTTTTATTACATAGTCAGTGTTTTCCCAAATTATTAAGGGTGTGATTTTCTTTTCTTTTTTTTCTTTCTTTTTTTTTTTTAATATATGAAATTTATTGTCAAATTGGTTTCCATACAAGGGTTCCCATTGTGATTTTCAATAGAAATGCCATATAATGTATTCATATGACTATCACAATATGTTTATTGCTTTTTTGTTAGTCAACAAGATTATTTAAAAAAAAATTTTTTTTAACGTTTATTTTTGAGACGAGAGAGACAGAGCATGAACGGGGGAGGGTCAGAGAGAGGGAGACACAGAATCTGAAACAGGCTCCAGGCTCTGAGCTGTCAGCACAGAGCCCGACACGGGGCTCAAACCCACAGACCGCGAGACCACGACCCGAGCCGAAGTCGGCCGCCTAACCGACTGAGCCACTCAGGCGCCCCAACAAGATTATTTTTAATACAATAAAGCCTTGAATTGCGAGTAACTTGTGTTGTGAGCATTCTACAAGATGAGCAAACATTTCTAATAAATTTTAACTTGATAAATGAGTGGTGTCTTGCAATATGAGTAGTAGGTGATAGCAAAAGTCACAAAAGCACAACTAAACCAATGATTCTTCTCTCTCACTTTCTCACTGTGGGATTGTGGGTGACCGTCTCCTATGCTCAGATGCTCAGTCTCAGGCCACTGGGTTTGGCAAAAATCAGTGATTTTTAAGAACATTGGAAGGCGCTCACAACTGGAACTAGTGTATTTTTTGTCACTCCAAAACACCTATGGACAGTCCTTTGTCTTCCATACCAGAGTAAGCTTAGGAATGCTTTGCTTCTTTCTAGGTCAGCCTGCCTGCACATATAGGCCCTTTCCTCTGCTGCCTTGTTGCCAGTTACATTTAATTCAGTATATGACAAGAGTTTATTAATACTGTACTATAGTCAACATCTGTATGAGTATACCCAATGGCCCCTGTGCAGAAAAACATTGCATTGAACCAGTAGATAGCAGTGATTCCCTTAGTGATAGTGAAGGCCATCCTACACAATAACCCTCCTCTCTCTTGTCTCCCTCACACCAGCCATGAAGGTTTCCAAAGGTAAGTGCAGGTTAATTTGTTTATTTTTCTTCATATTTTGTATTTTCTTTATTATTTTGTATTGTATTACAGTATTGTAACCATTTTTATATGAATATTCTTGGGTTGTGGAATGAATCATCTTGAGTTTCCATTATTTCTTATGGGGAGATTCACTTTGATATGCAAGTGCTTTGGATTACAAGCATGTTTCCAGAATGAATTGTGCCCGCAAACTGAGGTTTTACTGTATTTCAATATTATAAATATTG
This sequence comes from Panthera onca, assembly GCF_046562875.1. Taxonomy (NCBI): domain Eukaryota; kingdom Metazoa; phylum Chordata; class Mammalia; order Carnivora; family Felidae; genus Panthera; species Panthera onca. The sequence continues at coordinate 55,009,161 of NC_138344.1, forward strand.
AAATGAAGATGCTGTGACCATTCAGATATAAAGATCTATTTTTAGTTCTGAGGGTCTCCTTAGGGTTGATTTCTGGCATTGAAATCACTAGGTAAACGTGTTTTGGCATGTTAAGACATTTTTATTGTGGATAGTTTAAAGCATAAGGAAAAGGGCCAGAGTTTTTATGTGAAACCCATGCACCCATCACTCAGCTTCCACAATGTTCAGTTTAGGGGCAGTCTTGCTTCTCCACCACTACCCACACTCCTCTCCCCCTCCTGGGGTTATCTTGGAGCAGATACCAGGCATCTGGCCATTTTGCCCTGGAACTCCTCCTTAACTTTTCCCCTGGCCCTGCACAGCCAACCAGCAGCACATCCCACTGGTTTTATCTCCAAAACATACCTTGTGCCCACTCCCCTCCATCTCTGTTGGCATCATTCTAGTTCAGGCCACCACTCTCTCACCTGGACCACTCCAATAGACTCCTAATTGGTTTCCCTGCTTCTAGTCTTGCCCACTTATCTTAAGGTAAAGATCTAATACTTCCAATAACTATTTTAAGACTAATTCCTATAACAACTCATAATAAATTCATCTTGTAGAATTATTTGAATTTTTCTGTTGAGCATATTCTTTTTTAAAAAGGATTTCAGAGAGTGTTCAACCTGTTTCAAAGAGATCATTCTAGGTGCAACACCAACAAGTAGTCTCTTGACAGAGGAAGTAGGGGTGGGAGGGAGAGTTGTAGGCACAGATACAGATATATTCAGGAATATATAGATGTGATTATAATTACATATATATAGATTATGGAAACAGATACATATTGAAATCAATCACTAAGTGATATCTAAAGTTAGTATATCTATAGGTCTTCTAAAAATATATATATGTGTGTGTGCATATATGTGGGTATATATATGTATATATGTATATATATAACTACATAGAGATCTAGATTATGGAAACAAATAGAGATATTGCCAAAATCAGCCATTAAATGAAATCTAAAACTGGTATATCTGGACATCTTCTAAAAATCATATATATATATATATATATATATATATATATATATTTATATATATACACATATATACATATATACGTGTATATGTGATGTATATATACACATATATATAAATTATATATATAAATTTATAAATATATAAATCATTTATATACATATATGAATTTAGATGGTTGAGGGATAGTTCTGCCTAGAGAGAGGAAGTTAAATGACCCACTGAAGTTTCTTCTAGCTATTAAATTCTGTGAGTCTATGAAATTTCTTGATGTAATATACATTTCCAGGTGAAAATTGAAAAGGAAGAAGCTTATTGCTTTTGAAGACATGATAAAGATGAGCTATCAGGTTAAAGTCAAGAAGACTTTGATTAAATAAATGATGGTGATGCTTACCTACTTACTAAATACAATATGTCCATTTATATCTTGTCTGTCCTGTAGTTATTAAGGCCACTGTTGTCATGGAAAGTCTAGGGGGACTGGGCTGTGGTCATCTATAATGGTCTGTGGAAATTTGTGCTGACTCCTTAAGTTAGAAGACTCAGTTTCTAGCACTTCAACATTTAGAGCTCAGACTATGTCAGACAGCTCTTACTGATGTCTCTAGCTCATTTCAGTGGCAACCAACTCCATGAAGAGTCCCTCCAGCTTCATGCACCTGCAGTGCTTCTCCCTCAAGGCAGTCTCATGGCTGCTTCATGCGTCTCTCACCTCCTGCACATACCTTCTTCTCAGGGAAGCCCACCCTAAACCTGTGCTTGGAGAAATGAAAGAGTTTTTGCTTTGTGGGGGAAAGCTTAGTAGTTAAATGCTCCTTTCTTTCTTTTCCTAGATACTCAGAGTGCTCTGTGTCCACTTGGTAACACACCATGTTCTGACTCTCCCTCTTTCCCTGTGCTGGGCCCCAACTGGTCTTGTGGTAGGCAGCCTCTAAATGGCCCCTGGTGTCCTGCCTGATAGTATTCACACCCTTGGGTAATACTTTCTCTTGGATTGTAGGCTGAACCTAGTGACTATTCTAAAAACAATATAACAATGGATATAGAATGTCACTTCTGAGATTAGGTTATAAAAAGACTCTAACCTCCATCTTGTTTGCTCTCTTTTGCTCTTTCTCTCTCCCTCTCAGAACACTGGTTCTGGAGAAAGCAACCCGCCATGTTGTGAGCCTGGTGAAGAGGCTCATATGGCAAAGAACAGTTGTCACTAACCACTAGCCAGTGAGGATGTGAAGATTGCAAACACCCTCCTGAGTGAAGTGGGGGACAGATGGTCCCCCAGTCCACCCTGAGGTACCTTTCTTGTACCTTTTACCACCACTGCTCCAGCAGATGCCTTGTAGCAATCTTCTTACAAGGGCCCCTGAATGAGAGGCCCTGGGGTAAGCTGCTCCTGAATTCTGATTCATAGAAACTGTGTGATAATATATGTGTTGCTTTAAAAGGTGAACTTTTGGGGTGTAATGGAGCATTTGTAACACAGCAGTAGATAACAAACACATCATATACCCTTCATCAGCCCTCTCTTTCACTTTTCCCTGGGATCACACTTCCAGTAAAGTGCTCACAAACAGGATTTTGTCTCATACGGCTTTCTGGGGAAACTTGGCTAAGATATATTTTCTTTATGTTGTCTGGTAATTATTTGTCCATTTGCTCATTCTCTCTGTGACATGTGATCTCCTTTTATTTATTTGTTTAGCCTAGAATAAGGCAAGGTAAATCCTTTTGATTTGCTCCCTCCTCTCTTTTTCAGCTCAGGACATTTTTCCTCAGTGGTGTTTTGGGCTGTTATTTCTGTACCAGGTTTTCTCATGTCTCTCTCATGTCTCTCTCTCTCTTTAAAAACATTTTCCCTTTGCATTCTGAAGTAGGTTCTCATGTTGATTTTCACATTTCTGATTCAATTTTCAACTAAGTTATTCTCATTACCAACTCCAAATGATAGTGACTTCTCAAATTGATAAAGATAACTTTTATGAAAAACCTTTAGATATTTTAATTAAGTTTTATATTTCCCTTTGTTTGATAAATCTGTTTTTGGGATATAGAAGATTATGGTAATAGCCTGGAACCCTGGGGAACTCAAGAGAGGGATAAATCAGTGCCGAACCAGTGGCACGGTAGTGACTTGAGGACGATGTAGAAAGAGTGAAGCGGGGAGAGTATTACCTTGTTTTAACAACAAGCCCAACTGTATTATAATCAGCCTACATGTTTCCCATGAGAAGTTCCAGCCAGACGATACCATGCTCTCATGTGCTCCCCTGAGGCTGTGCATTACCTTTCTCTGATTTTATCTTCTTTAAAGCTACACTGGATACTTGTTTCTATTAGGTTCCATCTACATCAGAATATTTAGGGTGGGACCACTCTACTATGATTTATTCCAGGAACAGCCTTGGCAGTAAGCAAGCAGTGTCTTTATTTCACAGCTGGGAAAAACTGGTTCATAGAGAAATTAAATAATTTATCCAAGATCAGAAATCTGGGGGAATGGCAGAGAACTTTATAACATTCTCTTATTTGCAGAAATTCTTCATTTTAACAATTACAGTGTTTTGAAATCAGATAATTATGAAAATTTTTTTAAATTAAAAAATATTTGAGAGAGGGGGAGAGTGTGCATGTGAGCAGGGGAGGGTCAGAGGGAGAGGGAGAGAGAGAATCCTAAGCAGGCTCCATGCTCAGCATGAAGCCCCACATGGGGCTCATTCTCATGACCGTGTGATCATGACCTGAGCCAAAGTCAAGAGTCAGATGCCTACCCGACTGAGCCACCCAGGCATCCCTGTTTTTTAATTTAAATTGGGTCTTACTGGGGCGCCTGGGTGGCTCAGTCGGTTAAGCATCTGACTTCGGCTCAGGTCATGATCTCGCTGTCTGTGAGTTCGAGCCTCATGTTGGGCTCTGTGCTGACAGCTCAGAGCCTGCAGCCTGCTTCAGTTTCTGTGTCTCCCTCTCTCTCTGAACCTCCCCCGTTCATGCTTTGTCTCTCTCTGTCTCAAAAATAAATAAATGTTAAAAAAAAATTTTAAAAAATTGGGTCTTACTTTTAGTGAAATTCTCAAAATTTATCTTCAGCACCTACATTCTTCTATTTTGTGGTCTTTTCTTCTTCCCTCTTTTTTCCCCTCTCTGCTTATCTGTAATGTTTCAACCAAGGATCCCTTATCAAAACCTGGCCTTAGCAAAGGAGCTGAATCTATACCCTCACACAAGAAAGGTATTTATTAATGTTTAAGATATTACTTCTTTCTAAGAATTACAAATAAATGAGCCTTGTGGAATTTGGAGGACCCGAAAAGTTAGAATGGAGGGTTGAAGGAACTGAGGTGACAAGTGGGAAAGAAGTGTGGGAAGATGTCTGTTCTTGGCTCTTATAGCTCACCATGTGAGTTCTACTTACTTCTGTTGTTGGTCACTTGCAGTGACTAGCTGGATGCGTCAGGCAGAGTACATCAGGATTACATATTAAGAAAAAAAAAGACTTTATTTTTGACAGCAGTTTTAGGTTTACAGCAAAACTGAATGGGAAGTCCAGAGAGTTTCCAAGCACCCTCCTAACCCCCGCCCTTCCTCACTTCCTCCCCTCCTATCAATATCCTGTATCAAAGTGGGATGTTTGTTATAACTGAGGAACCTCCATTGACATGTCATAATCCTCCAAAGTCCATGGTTTACATGAGGGTTCACTCTTGGTGATGTACATTCTGTGGGATTGGACGAATGGATAATGACATGTATCCATCATTATACCATCACAAAGAATAGTTTCACTGCCTTAAAACTCCTCTATGCTCCACCTAGTCATCTCTCCTTCCTCTCTAAATCCTGGAAAACAGTGATCTTTTTACTGTCTGCATAGTTTTGCCTTTTCCAGAATGCCATAGTTGGAGCCATACAGAATATAGCCTTTTCAGATCGACTTCCTTTCACTTGGTAATAACATTTAAGATTCCTCCATGTCTTTTGATGGCTTGATAGCTTATTTCTTTTTAGTGATAAATAATATTCCATTGTCTCGTACCACAGTTTATCCATTCCCCTACTGAGGGACATTTGGTCGCTTCCAAGTTTTGGCCATTATGAATAAAGCCACTGTAAACATCCATGTGCAGGTCTTTGTGTGGAGTAAGTTTCCAAGTGGTGCACGATTGCTGGGCTATAAGGTAAGAGTATGTTTAATTTTGTAGAAAACTGAAAAAATGTCTTTCAAAGTAGCTGTACCATTTCACATCCCCACCAGCAGTGAACAAGTATTCTGGTTGCTCCACATCCTTATTAGCATTTGGTGTTGTCAGTGGTTTGGCCATTATGATGGGTGGGTAGTGGTATCTTGTTGTTTTTACTTGCAATTCCCTAATGACATATGATGTTCAGCACCTTTTCATATGCTTATTTGCCATCTGTATGTCTTCTTTAGTGAGATGTCTGTTTAGGACTCATCCATTTTTTTTTTTAATTTTTTTATGTTTGTTTATTTTTGACATAGAGACAGAGCATGAGTGTGGGAGGAGCAGAGACAGAGGGAGACACAGAATCCGAAGCAGGCTCCAGGCTCTGAGCTGTCAGCCCGGAACTCATGGACCCTGAGATCATGACCTGAGCTGAAGTCGGACGCTCAACCGACTGAGCCACCCGGGTGCCCCTCATGTCCATTTTTTAATCTAGTTGTATGTTTTCCTACTGTGGAACTTCCAGAGTCCTTTGTGTATTTTGGATAACAATCTTTTATCAGACAGGTCATTTGCAAATATTTTCTTCCTGTTTTGTCTTCTCATTCTTTTGAGGCTCACACTTCTTTTTTTTGTAATTTTTTAAATTTCTTAAATTTATTTTTGAGAGACAGAGAGACACAGAGCACCAGCAGGGAAGGGGCAGAGGGAGAGGGAGACAGAATCTGAAGCAGGCTCCAGGCTCTGAGCTGTCAGCACAGAGCCCAACGCGGGGCTCGAACCCATGAACCGCGAGATCATGACCTGAGCTGAAGTCAGCTGCCTAACTGATTGAGCCACCCAGGTGCCCCACACTTCTTTCACTTCTCGAAAATTTGCATTACCCCATTTCACTTTTATAGAAGTCCTACATTAGTACCTTTTTTCACTAACTGAAAGAAATCTTAGGATTTTCGCTTTTATGAAAAAAGGCAAAAAGTAAAAATGGTGTTCATGTTCAGCGTTCGCTTTGCTGTGAGCCATTATAGAGGCAGCACACACCCCCAGCAGGGACATAGGCACCGTCCAGCTCCTTCCTCGGGAACTACACTCAGCATCTCAGCGTCAACATGCCATAGCTCTGAAATGTGTATGTGGGCATCTGTGCTTTATCTCAATTTATTTTGTGCATCTGTTAGCAAGATGTGTCCTGAAATATCAGAAAAGCCCAAGAAGTTATTTTTTGGGTCTGGGAATGCTCAAAATTTTTCTATGTAAGTCAATGGTAATTGTTTCTCTGCTTTCCACTATTTCAGCCTTGAAGAAATTTTCATAGCAATGCTCTACTTTCGGATAAGGAGCGTAACCTATATTTTAAAAATAGTTTCTTTTTCATGTTCATTTATTTCTTTGTTTCTGAGAAGCAGCCTACAGAGCTGAGGTGATGAGGAAAGAACATTATGCTCTGGTATCCATGGAGTAGGGAGGGCCAAAAAGGACAGATAATTCCTTGTCTGTTTTTAGCTGCTGGACTGCAGACATCTCATCACTAGAAGCTATACAGAGATTAAGGAATGGAGTATGTGCCGTCTGGAACTGAGTTTGCCCCTAGAGATTTCTGCTATAGTCTTTGGAGCTTTAGGACCTTGTTGTCTTGGAAGTTAAACAGATCCCAAAACTGTTTCAACGTATCATATAGCTGCAGGATCAGCCTAGTGTCGCAGTGCTCCTTATCTATGAAACCAATTACGTCCTCCAGTGCATAGTGGAGTATCATTGTAATTTGCATTTCCTTGATAACTAATGATGTTGAACATCTTTTCATGTGCTATTTACATAATCTTCTTTTGTGAAATTTTAATATTGTGTTCATTTTTATGGGTTATTTTCTTATTGAGTTATAGAAGTTCACTATATTTTGATATAAGTACAATGTCAGATATCTATTACAACCAGTTCTCCCTTTGCCTTTGCATTTTCTTTTTTTTATAATTTTTAAATGTTTATTTATTATTTTTGAGAGAGAGAGAGAGAGAGAGAGAGAGAGAGAGAGAGCAGGGGAGGGGCAGAGAGAGAGGGAGACACAGAATCTGAAGCAGGCTCCAGGCTTTGAGCTGTCCACATTGAGCCTATTGTGGAGCTCAAACCGTGAGATCATAACCTGAGTCGAAGTTGGACGCTTTAACCTACTGAACCACCCAGGCATTCCTGCCTTTGCATTTTTTTAACAATGTCTTTGATGTTTTTAGTTTAGATGAAGTTCAACTTATCATGTTTCTTCTTTTGATGAGTATTTTTGTTTTCCCTGTCTAAAAAAATCTTTGCCTACCCAAAGATCACAAAAATATTTCCCTATATTTTTATCTAAAACTTTTTAATTTTTAAAAATTTTTTAAACATTTATTCATTTTTGAAATACAGAGACAGAGCGCAAACGGGGGAGGGCTAGAGAGAGAGGGAGACACAGAATCCAAAGCAGCTCCAGGCTCCAAGCTGTCAGCACAGAGCCTGACACAGGGCTCGAACTCACAAACCGTGAGATCATGACCTCAGCTGAAGTTGGCCGCTCAACTAACTGAGCCACCCAAGTGCCCCTAAGACTTTTTAATTTTAATTATTTATTTTTAAGTAGACTTTCTGCCCAATGTGGATTCCAGTGTGGAGCTTGAGCTGCTTGAGCCACCCAGGAACCCCTTAAATTTTTATTTTTTATGTATGTTCCTTTTAAGATTTTTATATAGGGTTAGATAAAGGTCAAGGCTTACTTTTGTCCATGGGGTTATCGGTTTTACAGTATCATTTATTTAGAAGACTGTCCTTTCTGTATTGACTTACCTTGGCACTTGTATCAAAAATCAGCAGCTCATATACATGTGGGTCTACTTCTGGACTCTCTTATTTATTTCATTGGTCCATGGGCTATCCTGTCACCAGTACCACACTGTCTTGATAACTTAATTATAGTGTAAATGCTCTAACTTTGAGCTGTTTCAAAATTATTTGGGGGGGAACTTCTTGTTCATCCAAATGTATAGCTCCATTCCTCCCAGCTCCTTCTTAAAACCAAAATTTTGTGTATGTAACACAACTATGAGCTGAGAAAGTGTCTGAAAGGTGAAAAAAGAGGACGAGCTGCCTAGGGACCTCAGGATTTAAGGAAGAATAAGGTGATGAGTTTCTGGGTTTCCCTATAGCCTCTCCTATATCATGAACCATGAGTTGCAGAAATCTCCAACCCAGACTGCCAGCAGGTACAGACATTCTCCCCCTGGCAAATAAATAACAAATAACTCTGTTCTCCCTTGTCAAAGATTGGGAAAAGGATAGCCTAACAACAAAACATTTTAGTTAAGGCCGGCCACACTCCATCTAAACAGCAATGGAAAAAACCACAGCCCCCTCTCCTATCCCACAAAAACAGACTGTGTGTCTTTGTTCCCCCACTGTGTGTCAGCAGGTTCTGAGTGGGAAGCTGATCTTCCATTTCCTGCAGAAGCACATGGTGCTGTCATTTCTATCCCAGGGTAGTGTCTGCAGAGTCCAGTGGTCAGCCGAGCCTCCATACCTATCCCCCCCACCAACCCTCAAGAAGTAAAGAAGTGTTGACTTCTTACCAATGTGGAGTCTTTCAGTAAATAAAATGATATCTTCCCACTTATTTAGGTCTTTTATTTATTTTATCAATGGTTTATAATTTTAGTGTAAGAACTTATACATGTTAAATTTATTCCTATGCATTTCATATTTTTATAGTATTTTAAATGATTTATTTAATAAAAATGTCTTTATTTGGCCTTGGAAGATACTTTTGCTGGATATAGAATTTGGGGCTGACAATTTTTGTTTGTTTGTTTCAACACTCTAAAGATATTATTCCAGATTTTTCTTGCCTTCATTGTTTCTGATAAGAAGTCAATATTTACTTGTGCCATTGTTCCCTGGTACATGATGTGTCATTTCTGTATCTCCTTTCAAGATTGTCTCTTCATCTTTGCTTTGAAGCAGTATCAGCATAGTTTTCTTCATATTTATCCTTCTTAGGGTTTGCTGAACACCTTCAATCTGTAAATATAACTTTCTCCAAACTAGAAAAATTTTTGGTCACTATTATTCAAAAATTTTTCTTGTTTCTTCTCTCTCTCTCTCTCTCCTCTCCTTGTATAACTTCAAATATATACATCTTAGACCTTGATAAAGTAAGTCCTTGAGGCTCTGTTAATTTTTTTCCAGTCTTTTTTCCTGTGCTCCTTATATTGGATAAATTTCTATTGATTAGTGTTCAAGTTTCTTAATTCTTTTCTCTATCTTCTCCATTCTATTAAACTCATCAAGTATATTTTTAATTTCAGACATCAAATTTAGAATTTTTTTCATTCTTTTTTTTTTTTGGGGTTTCTATTTCTCTGCCTTTTCATTATGGTCATATTTTCCTTTACTTCATTGATCAGAATTATAATACCTGCTTTAAAAATTCTTGTCTACTCATTCCAACATCTGGAACATCTCAGGGTTTGTCTCTATTGATTGTCTTTTTACCTGAAAATTTCTTGCCTTTTTCTGTTTCTTTGCATGTTGAATATTCTGGATTGTATCCTGGACATTGTGAATTTTAAGTTGTGATGACTTTCAATTTTGTTATGTTTCTCCAGAGAGAGTTGTGGTTTTGTTTGGTTTAACAGGCAATTAACTTTGCTGGGCTCAAGCTATGAACTCTGTCTCTTGGGCAGTAGTTCAAATTGTAGTTCATTTCTTATATCCTTAACTGGGTTAGTTGCAGTCTGTCCACCTATGCAAATTTAAGGGTTAGGCAGATATTTTGGATAAGTATAGACACATAATTTGTAGCTCCACCTCTCTGGTGTTCTCCTTTTTGGGATTCTACTCTCATGGTTAGCAACTGAATTGCCCCAAACTTTATACTCTGTTTCTTTAGTCTAAACAGATTGTGACTTTTTTGTAAAGGTTTAGTCACCCTGCACAATGCTGGTGGTAGGCTGTCTTCAGACTTAAAGTTGTAGGAAATAGGATACACACCCTGTGCCATTTCCTTCCTTTGGGTGTCATCTCCCCTCCAGAACCTACTTTTGTTCACATTCCCAGTCTTTTAGATAATTTTGTTATTATTATTTGTTTTTATGTTTTCCCCCCAGAGTTTACTATTACGGTAGAAGGGTCTAGTAGGAGGTTGTCCAGCCAAACTAAAGGTATTGTTTAAAAAAAGTTTTTGATCCATTTAACAATACATTTTGCTTGCAAATAGAATATAATGGATTCTTTGTATAATCCTATGTCCTATGTCGTTGCTGAATTTAGTTTACAGTTGTAGTCCTGTTTTTTGTAGATTATTTGTGTATTTTACATACATGATCATTTTGTCTGTGGCAGTTTAAATTTTCCCTCTCCAGTGTATGTCCTTTATTTATTTTTCTTACCTAATAACATTGGTTCCAACTCCCAGCAGTTGAATACAAGTGGTGAGATCAGCTCCCCTCCCCTTTGTTCCTTATCTAAAGGAGACAGCATCTGGTCTTTCACCGTTAAAGGTGATGTTAAGTGTATTTTTTTCATAGATCCCTTTATCAGGACATTTCTTATATTCCTAGTTTGCTGAAAGCTTTTGTTTTAAATTGGTGTTTATTTTGTCAACTGCCTTCTCTGTATCTCTTGAGACAAGCATATGTGTGTTTTAATCTATTAATATGGAGAGTTATATTGATTTAAAAAAAATTTTAATGTTTATTTTTGAGAGACAGAGATAGAGCATGAGTGGGGGAGGAGCAGACAGAGAGAGGGAGACACAGAATCCTAAGCAGGCTCCAGGCTCTGAGCTGTCATCACAGAGCCTGACGTGGGGCTAGAACTCATGAATAGCGAGATCATGACCTGAGCCGAAGTTGGACGCTTAACTGACTGAGCCACTCAGGCGCCCCTATCTCGATTTTTGAATGTCAAACCAACTTTACATTCTTGGGATAAAATCCACTAGTTCATAATACATTTTCCCTTCTATGTATTTCTTGGTTCAATTTGCTAAAGTTTTGTTGAAGATTATTGCCCCATAATTCTTTTTTTTAAATATGAAATTTATTGTCAAATTGGTTTCTATATAACACCCAGTGCTCATCTCAATAGGTGCCCTCCTCACTGCCCATCACCCACTTTCCCCTCCCTCCCACCCCCCATCAACCCTCAGTTTATTCTCAGTTTTTAAGAGTCTCTTATGGTTTGGCTCTTTCCCTCTCTAATTTTTTCCCCCTTCCCCTCCTCATGGTCTTCTGTTAAGTTTCTCAGGATCCACATAAGAGTGAAAACATATGGTATATGTCTTTCTCTGTATGACTTATTTCACTTAGTAAAACACTCTCCACTTCCATCTACGTTGCTGCAAATGGACAGATTTCATTCTTTCTCATTGCCAAATAGTATGCCATTGTATATATAAACCACATCTTCTTTATCCATTCATCAGTTGATGGACATTTAGGCTCTTTCCATAATTTGGCTATTGTTGAAAGTTATTGCCCCATAATTCTAAAGGATATTGACCTGTCCTCTCTTTTCTTTGTAATGTCTTTGGTTCTGGTGTCAGGACAATGATGAACTAATAAAATGAATTGGGAGGTGTTTGCTCCTCTTCTTTTTTCTGAATGAGTTTTTGTGGGATTATTGTTATTTCTTTCATAAATTTTTGATAAAATATACCAGTGAAGCTATTTGTGCTTGGTGTTTTCCTTGTGGGAATATTTAAAATTATGAGTATAATTTCTTGAATCGCTATAAAGTCTCTTCAGCTTTTCTATTATTTGCATGTGAGTTTGGGAATTGATGCTTTTCAAGAAAATTTTCCATTTCATGTAAGTTGCCAAATTCATTGGCACAAATTTATTCATAATTACCTTTTAATGTCTGTAGGATTTTTAATAGCATCCCCTCTTTTATTCCTGATAGTGGTAATTTGTGTTTTCTTTTGTTTTATCATGAGGAGTGCTGGATTTATATTATCCATAACAGGCTTTTAGGAATGTTAAAAATATTGGTCTACACCCTGGGAAGGAGGTGTCACCTTGGGCTCCATACCTCCCTGTGGCCAAGGTGAATTTCAGTTAGGGATATGGTTGTGCACTGTTAGCAATTAACATTCCCAGCAACTGGAAGATAGGTGTATTAGCTCAGAAGAAGAGATCTTGGCATAGAATAGCATTATCTACTTTGGAAGAGAAAACACATTGCTTTTTAAGTTTAACTTTTAAATTGTTTTACGTAATCTCTATACCCAATGTAGGGCTCAAACTTATGATCAATCCTGATATCAAGTGTAGTTGCATGCTTTGCTGACAGAGCTAGCCAGGCACCCAGAGAGAACACATTTTAATGTTTATTTATTTTTGAGAGAGACAGAGACAGAATGCGAGGGGGTTAGGGGCAGAGAGATAGGGAAGACACAGAATCCGAAGCAGGCTCCAGGCTCTGAGCTGTCAGCATAGAGCCCAATGCAGGGCTTGAACTCATGATGAGATCATGACCTGAGCTGAAGTTGGATGCTTAACCAACTGAGCCACCTAGGCACCCCGATACCACATCTTCTTTATCCATTCATCAATTGATGGACATTTGGCTTCTTTCCATGATTTGGCTATTGTTGATAATGCTACTATAAATATTGGAGACAGGTTTTAAACAAAGAATTGTCCTCTCTTAAAAGAATAAAAAACATTTTGCAAAGCTTTTTTTAATTAATGTCATTTGAGTATCCACATGCAGTTATAGTATTTATCATTCACAAATCATCCAGAAGTGAATGCGATACATGAATGTAGCTTCTTAATCATTCCCCAAGTTCTAACCCCAAATGGAGATTTGCAGGTCTTTTTTTGCCTGGTATTTGCCAGGAGCAGAGTCTGTTTCTCTTTAGTTACTCAAAATTCCTACCCTTCTTGTCATCAGAATCTGTTTCCCAAAATGTATCTGAAACTCAAAGGACAAATGCTGGTTAATAATAGGGTTATCCCTTCCAGGTTGATTTGTATGTTTATTAGGAATCAAAACTCTAAACTATAAACTATAGGAAAATGCAATTTTAATTAGCTGGTAAGTATAATTTCTTATAGATGCTCACCAGTGTTAACCTCCAGTCTCCAAAACAACCATCTACATCTCCTTTGCCTACTGGCTACTCCAGCCCAGCTGAGCTGCCTTTAACACTGCCACATACAACCAGTAATAAACATCAAACTCACCATCTTCTCCCTTTCACATTCCCAGATTCTCTCCTCTTCCAGTCCTCATTTCTGTTCATCCCCATCCAACCAGTTTCAAGTCTCACTGTTGTCTTCATCTTCACCTGTCTGTTGTTTTTCATATCCAATCATTTACCCGGCCATGATGGTTCTACCATGAAATCACACAGTAATTTTTCTATTCTGTTTCATGTGTGCTGCCACATCCCTGGAACTCATCCTCACTACTGAGACCCACAGGCTGCATTAGCTTCCTGACCTCTTTTCTTAAAAGATTTCTGTTCCTCAGTCCCTTCAGCATGGTGACAAAAAATTCATTTTCTAAATCATGTCATTCCCCTGTTTTATGTTCCCTCTCTCTCTGTCTCTCTCTCTCCCTTTGTGTGTGTGTGTGTGTGTGTGTGTGTGTGTGTGTGTTTGTGTGAGACAGAGAGTGTGAGAGTGAGTGAATAGGGAGAGGGGCAGACGGAGGGAGGGAGAGAGAGAGAGAGAGAGAGAGAGAGAATTCTTAAGCAGGCTCCCTGCCCAACATGGAGCCAGATGTGGAGCTTGATCTCAGGACATTGAGATCGTGACCTGGGCCAAATGAAATCAAGAGTCAGAAGCTTGACTGACTAAGCCATTCAGGTTCCCCTTATGCTCTATATTCTTTAATGAGGTGTATTTCCTGAAGTCCTCAATCTTCTGGTCTCACTTCCTAATCTAGTCTTTCACTCTTTTCCCCCTTTATAGGCCACCTGTTTTTGTCCATTTTCTAAACAGGTTGTATACTTCCCTGTCTTTGGTCCTCCCTGTACAAGAGTTCCTTTTCCCATAGGAGAGAAGAGTTCTACTATTTATCTGTAAAATACTGTCCCAAGTTTTCTACCCTTGGTTTATCTCTTCTTTTCTCCATGGCCTCTCTGGCATAGATCTCTCAATTCCTCCTCTGAATATCTAGAACTCCAATTCTCTACCTACTTAGTACATAAGTATATACTGCTGTATATTGTTAGTTCCATTTTCTTAGTGTACCGAGTTAAAAATATAATATTAGACATAACTATGACCCCGTGTCACCTTTCAGCTGAAGGAGGATCCCAGGCTGGTCCTTTCCTTTTGTGGAACACGTGGGAGAAACTGAGAGAAAGGAGAAATAACTCTACCCAACAAAGGGCTTGTGGACAGGGAGATAGGCTGAAGAATTCCAGGAGGAAGAATCCTAGTACTTTAAAAAATTTATTTACGGGGTGCCTGGGTGGCTCAGTCGGTTGAGCGTCCGACTTCAGCCCAGGTCATGATCTCGCGGTCCGTGGGTTCGAGCCCCGCATCGGGCTCTGTGCTGACAGCTCGGAGCCCGGAGCCTGTTTCAGATTCTGTGTCTCCCTCTCTCTCTGACCCTCCCCTGTTCATGCTCTGTCTCTCTCTGTCTCAAAAAATAAATAAACATTAAAAAAAAATTAAAAAATAAAAAAAATTTATTTACTTGTTAAATTCAAGTATAATTAACATATGGTGTTATATTAGTTTCAGGTGTACAATCTAGAGTTAGCACTTCCCAACATCACCCGGTGCTCATCACGGTAAGTATACTCTCATCCCCTCCACCTGTTTCACCCATCCTTGCACCTACCTCCCCTCTGGTTCTTTACATTTACGAGTCTGGGTGGGGTTTTTTTTGTTGTTGTTGTTGTTTTTCTTCTTCTTTTTTTCTTTGTTTTTGTTTCTTAAATTCCACATATAAATGAAACCATATGGTATTTGTCTTTCTCTGACTGACTTATTTCATTCAGCATTACACCCTCTAGGTACATCTATGTTGTTGCAAAAGCCAAGATTTCATTCTTTGTTTTTATAGCTGAGTAATATTCTATTGTGTGTGTGCATATATATAATACATAAATATATATGCACACACACAAACATACACACCCCCCCATCTTTATCCATTCATCTATCAATGAAAATAGATACTGGGCTGCTTCCATCATTTGGTTATTTAAAATAATGCTGCAATAAACATAGAGGTGCATGTGTCTTTTTGAGTTAATGTTTTTGTTTTCTTTGGGTAAATACCCAGTAGTGGAATTATTGGATTATATGGTAATTTTATTTTAAATTTTTTGAGGAACCTCCGTACTGTTTTCTACAGTGGCTAATTAGGCTAGCACTTTGATCTTGGACTTCCCAGCCTCCAGAACTGTGAGAAAGAAATGCCTATTACCCAAGCCACCCAGTCTATGGTATTTTGTTATGGCAGCCTGAACAGATACAGTGTGACACTGTTGAGATTGGCTTTCAGGTTCAGAGAAGAAGGGCTAACTCTTACGTGCCCCTCCACACACATTCTTATCTAGTCTGTAAATTCTTTTGGGACAATATCTTTTACTTCTCATTATCCCATGCAATACCAAGCAGTATTGTGAATGTAAGAAATCCACGTGCTAACCTGTCTTTGGTATTTCTGGACTTTTGTGCCTCTCTTCACCCAATTCTAATAGACCTGTCATAGTCTTTGGTGGGTATTCCAATGAGGTGGATGTGTCCTAGTGACTATGTAAGAAGATCCATTAGGGTTTTGGAAGAAGATAAAATGGGAAAAATACGTAATATCATGATATATAGGAAATATATATTTTGTCATTCAGGTGACCAAAATATATTTCTCATATATATTTGAGTTTTGTCCACAGTTTCTGGCTCACAACTCCCAAAACTCTTGGAATTTCCTGAGTGATAAGAGCAATGGGA
The DNA here is from genome assembly GCF_046562875.1 of Panthera onca. Taxonomy (NCBI): domain Eukaryota; kingdom Metazoa; phylum Chordata; class Mammalia; order Carnivora; family Felidae; genus Panthera; species Panthera onca. The sequence continues at coordinate 55,025,298 of NC_138344.1, forward strand.
GCACCTTTTGTTATATATGTTGGGCCTCTTTTCCTCAGTTCCTGAAAAGCTTCAGAGCCAAAAAGGTGAAATGGGTGTCTTGTTATTCATAACAAGTCCCTTTCCACCACCATTGGGTTTATGTTAATGAAGTGACTTTGGGAAATCACCTAAGGATGGGGGGCTGGTTGCCAGCAGAACCAACCATGAACAGAGGGGCAGAACTTTCAGTCCCAACCCCTGATTCTTGGGGAGAAGAGATGGGCTGGAAGTTGAATCAAGCACCAATGTCCAGTGAATTAGTCAATCATGCCTATGTAATGAAGCTTCCATAAAAACACAAAAACGAGAGGATTTGGAGAGCTTCCCAATCGGTGAACTTGTTGACATTTAGGGAGAGTGGTGCACTCAGAAATGGCATGGAAGCTCTTCCTCCTGTCCCAGGCATCTCTTCCATCTGGCTGTTCCCAAGTTACCTGCTTTATAATAAACCTGTGATCTGGTATGTAAAATGTTTCTCTGAGTTGTAAGCTACTTTAGCAGATGAATTAAACCCAAGGAGGGTCATGGGAACATCTGATTTATAGCCATTCAGTCAGAAGTACAGGTGACAACCTGGACTTAGGATTGGCATCTGAAGGACTTAGGATTGGCATCTAAGGGGGCAGTCTTGTATGAGTGAGTCCTTAACCTACAACCCAAGAAGAGGGTTGTTGGAACTTACAGTCTGTAGCCGGTTAGTCAGAAACACAGATAACAACATGAGTATGTGATTGGCATCTCAAGTGGAGGGCAGTCTCGTGAGACTGAGTCCTTAACCTGTAGAATCTGATGCTATCTCTGGTAGATAATGTCAGAACTGGGTTGCATTGTAGGATACCTAGCTGGTGTCCAAGAACTGCTCCTTGGTATTGTAAGGGAAGCCCCCCCCCACATACCTTGGAAATTGTGCACAGAATCCCTTTACATATATATGCATGCATACAAAATAATCCTATACATTTTTAATTTTTTGTATGTTTTAGAAAGTACATACAAAGTAGAATTTGCATACAGTATAAATGGTTAGTAATTATAACATTAGTATTGTAAATTTCCTTTGAGAGGATCAAATTCAGGATTTCTATACCTGGATATACTTCAGTGAGCTGGTCGCTTTAGAAATACAGATACCTAGGCCACATCTCAGACCTACTGAATCAGCATGGTATGAGTATCAGGGACAGGAATCTGAAGTTTGACAAGCTCCTTAGTTCAACTTGAAGCAACCCATCCATAGTTCTGCTCTTCATTAAAATATAACCCCCTCATTTTCTTGAAGAGGAAATTGAGGCTCCTGGAAGGCAAGTGAGTTGCCAAGGACACAGCAGATTAGTAGCATAGACCAGACCAGGACCCACGTCTGTCTTTTAATCCATGCTTGTTCTTTCCCAATTTCTGTGGTTGACTTTCAAGCTACAGGCATTGTTTTCTAGAGTTTCCCAGACTCTCCCTTCTCCCATTCTATCACTCTAGACACTTCCCAGGGGTTGGTTATCTGTGGAAAGTTATCTAGTATGATGTCATTAATATTGTTGCTAGCAGAAAATCACATAGAAATACAGCAAGTTCCTGCTGCAGCATGTTATGTTGCACAAATAGCTTGATTTCCAAATGGAACAGAAGGCAAATTTTCGGCTTACTAAGTCATACCTATTGTGATTGAAAAATATGAAAGCATTTGAGCTTTTTTAGATATAAGAAACACAAATGAAGGGTGTCTGACAAACCTATTGTCAACCTAGGTGAGTGGATGCATGGTGATCTTGGCAACGGAAGCAGAGAATTTAGGGGTAGGAACAGGTTTAGGAAGTTTGCTGATGCATCAGTTATATATTTTTGTGGAATAAATTACCTCAAAACTTAGTGGCTGCAAACACCACACATTTATTATCTCAGTTTCTGTGGCTCACTGTGAGTACTGCCTAGCTGTGTGTCTTGGGATGCATGTCTCTCACAGCTGCAATCAAGTTGTTGGCTGGGGTTGTAGTCTCTGTTGAAGACTTCCAAGGTCTTCATGGTTGTTAGTAGAAGTGGCTTCATCTGGAGCTGTTGTCCTGAGGGCTTTAGGTCTTCCCTTGCTGTCAGCGTCTCTCAGTTCCTTGCCACAGGGTCTCTCCATAGGGCAGCTCAGAACATAACAGCTGGCTTCCAGCAACATGAGCAAGCAGAAGAGCAAGAAAGGGCAAGAAAGATGGAATCCAGAGTCTTTCTGTAACTTAATATCAGAAGTGACATCTCATCAACCCTGCCACCCTGTAGCTGCTAGAAGTGAGTCACTAGGTCTAGCCCATACTCAAGGGAAGGAGATTACCCCAGGGCGTGAGTACCAAGAGGTGGAGATCTTTGGGGGTGATCTTGGAGGCTGCTGCCCAGCCTGTGGGAGGATGAGGTGGAGACACCCAGCAGGAACTTGGACTGCTAAATTTGAACCTCTAGGGAAGTATCTGGGCTGGAGATACAGATCTGGGAATTAGTAGCATTTTATGAGCAGGAGGTGAAATCATGGGAATAGATAAAGTCATCCAGGAAGAACATTTTTTTCAAGGTATCTACCATTTACTAGTATCCATGAATTACTAACTTCTTAGAGAAAATTCAAGTTGCAAGTAGGAACAAAAACATGTAGAAAAAGGTAAATGTCACCAAGAAAAGCTACTTGCCATTCCTAACTTGATTAAAACTTTGAGATTGGCCATGGAAACTTGGGTTAGGCCATGTGGCATTTCCTGGTATGATTAGAATATTATTAAGATCCTGAGGAAAGCTCGTTGTCCATTGAACTTCCTTAAGATAGGTGACTAATTGAAACCTGGAACTCTCCTGATGAAGAGAAACAAAGCCTTGTGTGTTTGTCCTCTATCAATTTTAAACTACAGATCTGATGGATCTCAGTGTTTCCAACAAGTTTGGGTGATGAATACTGTAAATATTCATATAATATGATTAATCATGGTCATTTAAAGGCCTCCTCCCACAGGCCCACGGGACCCCTCCCCTTCATAAGCACCCGGCCCAGGGTGTGTCACAGAAGCCTTGGAGAGCTAGAGGTGTGTCACAGTGAAGGATGGGGAAACACCTCATAGGGCTCCTTTGGCCCATGATCTTTCCTCCCTCTGTGCCTTTGCCTCATGCTCATCGGTTCTGCTGGAATGTTCTCCCAGTCTGTTTTATGCAGCCAAATCCTACCCTCCCTTAAAGGCTCTGCTCAAATCCCATCCCTTCCATTAAGTCTTCCTGACTGGACAAGCCCACCCCACCCCACCGCACCTCTCACCTCTCTGGACTTCTGTCTTGGTGTCGTTCATTTTGCAGGCTAATCCCCAGCCATTTTCTGTGCTTGCTTTTGTCTTATTCCTCAGGGGTTGGCAAACTATGGCCCATGGGGCTAATCTGATCCCACCGCCTGTTTTTATGCAGCCTGTAGGCTAAGAATGGCTATTGCATTTTTAGATTGTTGAAAAACTCAAAAGAAGAGTAGTATTTTGTTTCATGTGAATATTACATGAAATTTAAATTCGGTGTCTATAAATATTAACTTTTGTCAGTAAATTTTGTGGAAATTTACTTTCTTTTGCCTCTCTGTCCCACAGAGCCTAAAATGTTTAGTGTCTATCACTTAATGGAAAGTTTGCTGACTTCTGCTATAGGCACTTGATGTCTCCCTCCTGAGGGAGGGTGTAACTTTTCCCGGAGGACACAGTGCTGATACTTTATCGTGGCCTTTGCAGGGTCTACCGTAGTGTGGAGCCCAGAGCTGGTGTTTGGTTAATGCTGTTGGATGTAGCTGAGATAAGGCATTTTTAATTTGTGATGGATACAATGTTATGTCCTTTCTTGCTGTCCAGGCCTTTTCTCTCTTCCCCTCTGTGTTGGGCTGGTATCTGTTATGTCTGGTAGAAAAAAATGACAGGGAATACCAGGGTGGGTCACAGAACTCATGGCAAACACAAATGAAATGAAGTCTGGGAACCAGAGCTTTTGTTTTGGGTGGGGAGGAACTGTTTGCTTTGGGGGATTGAGGTAATGAAAGTTATTTCACTAACATAATTTAACAGTTGCACATGCTTTCTGCCAGAAGTACAACTCGGCAAGCCTCACCCAGGAACCCTGTCTGCAAAATGTGAAGATTAAACACCACAGTGTTGAACAAATTCTCCTCCCTGTTTGGCAGAACAAAAGACAAAAAACTACATATACACCTTGGTTAGATTGTGTGAAATGCACCATATGGACACAGACTAGAGAGGGAAGCAAAAAAAAAAAAAAAAAAAAAAAATTGTGTTAGTAGGTGGGATCATAGGAAGATACTTCCAAAGAATACACTTTTCTTTAAGTAGTTAAAATATTGCTACAATAAATAAAACCTCTGAAAGTAATTAAAATGAAAAAAATTGTATTCCTTCTCTAGCATGCACACATTTTAAGCTTTTTTTTTTTTCTTTTTCACTCTCCGCCCCCCTCACAAAGCCAGAATTTTATGTTGAAGCAGTACATTTTAGGATCCTGAGTATAAATATAGACACAAATATGTACAAATTTTCCTTAAGAGGAATATCTTTGTCATTTTAAACTGCTCTTCCTTAAACCTCACATTCTCTAAAACTGTAAAATGGGAATAACATTACTAACTTCCCACTGAACACAGTGCTTGCATACTCCAGGCTTAGTAAATGGTAGTTGTCACCATAAGGGTCTCCAATGCCCTAGACCTTGTGATTCCTACAGGCAGATATGGCATCTTCTTCACAGTTGAATAGTCAGCTTCTGATAGTGGCTGGCACATTGTGCCTGACTTTCAACTGAAATTGGTTAGATGAATAAATGAGCTAAACAATAATAATAATAAAAAGAAATGGGACATACATAGAGGTAGTCTGCCAACAAGCAGGCAACTTAACCCTACCTTCATTTCTTTTTCAAAGCCAAGACCCATTCATCCATATTACCTTGCAAGATGGAACAACTAAAGCACAGTCAATGGGACGTGGCAGGGCTCCATCAATAGCTGGAGAGCCTTAAGGCTTTCCTCCATACACAGAGCGATAAGGAAGAATAGGGTGAGGTTTTTAAGTGGCCATCGTATCGCCATCTTGAAAGGAAGTTAATGTATGTATCTGTTCATTTCACAAATATGCAATGAGCACCCGCTATGTACAAGGAATCGTTCCGTGGGACAGGATGTGAGGAGGAGCTAGAAACCAAAGCAGAGAGGCAGGGAAGTTGAGGGAAGAGGCAGGGCAGCTGTTATGATATTTCCATTTCCTGGGGGAGATCTTAGTGACTGCAGCATGGAGTAAACGGTGCTCTCAAATAGGATGCCGTGTAGATTCAGACCACAGTGAAGCGCAGGGAATGAAATGTCAGCTTCCCAGAAGACATGGTATTAGTGTGGGTAATACCATGTGTTATGGATACCGGGAGTGGCTCCCATTTACATCAACCCCAGATCTTGACTGAGGTTTCTGTGGGAGGTGGATGAGGCAGCAGTGATGACTTGAAAAGTACCTTTGACTTATTGTCAGAGGCATGGTTCTGAATCTAGCCCTGCCTCTAAGACTAGTTTTTGGAATGTAAGCCAGTTTCTTAACGTTTCTGAATATGAGCTTATTCATCTATTAACAATGGAGACAGAAGTATTTTCCCTCATAAGTTTGTATTAGTTACCTATTCCTGTATAATAGACCACCCTAAAAATTAAGAGGCTTAAAACTACAATGATGCATTTATTCTGTGAGTTCACTGGGAAATTCTTCTGTTGATCTACTGGGCTCACATTTGTAGCTGCATTTAGCTGGCAGCTTGGTGAGGGTGTTAACTTAGCCAAGACATAGTTTTTCATTCCCTACTCCTTTAAGGTGTGGCCATCTCAGGCCAACGTTTGCACCAACATCTCAAGGCAAAAGAGGGAGCTGCAAGGTCTCTTAAGGTTTAGCCTTGGAAGTCATACAATGTCACTCCTACCATATTTCTATTGGTTAAGGGAAGCCACAGACCAGCTCAGGTTCAAAGGGTTGGGAAATAGTATTTACTTCTTGATGAAAGATGATAGGAAATATTTTGCAATCTACCATAAAATTGTGGTCAGGATCAAATGAGATTATGTATGAGATTAGGTATTGTTTTCTGATATAAGTAGGTATTATTTCTGCTACTATCATATATGCATTATATTTTTGTAACTTCAAAATTCTACAACACTCAGTCTAACACTCAACACTCCAGAGCTAGTTTTTTAAAAAAATTTTAAAAATGTTTATTTTTAAGAGAGAGAGTCAGAATATGAGTGGGGAAGGGACAGAGAGAGACACACACAGAATCCGAAGCAGGCTCCAGGCTCTGAGCTGTCAGCACAGAGCCCGACGTGAGGTTCAAACTCATGAACCATGAAATCATGACCTGAGCAGAAGTCAGATGCTTAACTGACTGAGCCACCCCAGTGCCCAAAGATAGTTTTTGATGATATAACTGGTTGTATTATGAAAGATCTATGTGCCACCATCAATGGAAGGAATTAGGGCCACATGAGAGTCTTTAGTTAACTCATTTCATGAAGTAATGATTTAGTTTTCATTAAAAGACCTAGAATTTGATTTTAGAGTATTCTTATTCTCTTAGAAATGGTTTATCTCAGTTTACTCAGAACATCCTTGAAAGCTCTTGAGATGGTGCAGGGGACATCTGGACAGTGTGTGTATGTGTGTGTGTGTGTGTCTGACAAGTATCAGTGCCCCCAGTTTTTGGTAATAGTGTTTTGGTCATGGCATGCATCTTGTTAGGACAATGCATCAAGATGTTCATCATCCCCTGGCCAGGGTTGTGGGCAGGTTCCTTAAACTAGCTAGGCCAATTGGGACCTGGCCTTGAATTTGAACCCTAGTAGGGATGGCAGAAGGATCAAAATGGTTCGAATTTATTCACCCAAACAGTATTACTTTGAATAGGTTCTCCATTTGTTTCTGCTGCATCTACCCAGATCTGCATTGGTTCCCATTTTATTCCAGAGTCAGGTTCAATGAGCCATATCACAATCTGATAATACTTTAAGCAATTTCTTTTTGTTTAAATTGTCCAGAGTTAGTTTTCTTATAGACAGAGACTGCTGACGCAGATATTTATTCAGTAGATATAAAGTAATGGGAGTGGTCTGGAAGCAAAAATGCCAGAAGATTCTAACTGATCAAACAAAGCCAACAAAGTAGTTATCTTTTCTAAGTTTTCAGGACAGAAAATACAATAATTATGACAATTGAAGAAAAAAATTATAGTTCACCAAAACAATATATAAATATTCTAGTTGTCAATGCCTAACATAGTGCTTGACATACGGGTACATACTATAATTATATATTATAATTAATACATTATAAAATGAATGATTAAGTTGGGTGCAATGAAGTTTGAACAAGAGAATCATGAGCAAAAATTCCTCATGAATTTGAGGAATTTGAGGAATTTGAGCAGGTTCACTTACGATGGGTAGAATTCTTTGAAATGAGGAGGAGGAAGAAGGGAATTCTAGCCTGTTAACTTATTTTACAACCAGTGTTAGAAACTGTGATAAGTTTAATGAGAGGTGGCTCCTGAATCAGCAGGCATTGAGAAAAATCTTATTGCAAAGACATGATTTTCTGTATTTCATACTGAATTTTATTACTGGTAACATGCTGCTCTAATATATGCTGATTGCCTAGATAATGGGACTATTTCTTACCTATTTAAAAGTGCATTTCTCTTTCAATGATCAGGATTTTTTTTTCTCTTCATCCCTATGGTTAAGCCATGAGACCTAGTCCCAAAAAGGGGAGTTTGTGGGGCACAGAGCTCCCAACCAATATAAAAAGGAAGTAGAAAGTCCTTGCTCTACTGAAGGAGGAGTCCAAAAAAAAAAAAAAAAAAAAAAATAGGAGGACAAAAAGGGCAAAGGCAAGGGCGCTTGGATGGCTCAGTAGGTTGAGTGTCCGAGTTCGGCTCAGGTCATGATCTCAGTTTGTGGGTTCAAGCCCCATGTCGGGCTCAGTGCTGACAGCTCTGCTTCAGATTCTGTGTCTCCCTCTCTCTCTGCCCCTCCTCTACTCTTCTTTCTCTTTCAAAAATAAACATCTCTCTCTCTCTCAATCAATAAACATTAAAAATTTTTTTTAAAGAAGGGCAAAGGCAAGAAGCAAGCTTTAATGTAAATCTCTCCCTCAGAGGTGAAACTCTGGAAGGCATTTTGGGGTTGAGTTAGGAGTACATAATAGAAATGTTCAGGATTGTTGGAAAGGAGCCTGCAGGGCACCAGGGTTTTCTCTTTGTTTTGTGGGCAAAAGCCTTAGAAAAGCCTGTGTTCAGTTGCTGCTGTACAACATGTCACTAAGCGGGAGATTGTAAGAGAGATTACAGTGTCTCACATGTTGCTGGAGTGCAGGGAAAGCAGGCAGAGTTTCCAGATTCTCCAGAGGGTGCAAAACAGTTCAGAGCATTGTGGGCCCTTCCTGGATCTCCAACAGCCCTGCTTCTCTGAGCCATGGTTCCTCTGCACAGATGCTTTTTCCAGTCTGAAAAACTCCCCTACCTTTCCCTACCTAGGGAGCTTTTAAAAAATGCCCACGTTAAGTCTCCATTCTCGGCTATTTAGGCAGAACCTCCTGGGGCTGGGTCATGGTGTCAGATTTATTTCAAGGTCTCAGGTCATTCTACTGTATAGCCAGGGTTGAGAGCTACTACCGTAAGTCGAGTTATGTGTTTCAACTTAACCTCATTTCCTCAGGAAAGCTTTCCCTGTTCAGTCTCAACCTAGGTGAAGTACCTCTGTTATATATCCTCCAAGCAAGCATCCAGTATTTCTTCCTCATTGCATTTAACAATTGGGTCATTATTTTTTCAAGCTAAGTTTCCCTGTAGACTCTGCTTTGTGAGGGAAAACGAAACAAAACAAACATTCTGCCTTGCTCACCAAGAAGCCAGGTTCAATCATGCACCAATTGGTACATAGCTGGTGCTCAGTAAATACATCTTGGATGAATGATCTCCTCTACTCAATCAAGGATGTGTGACCAAGCCTCCAACTCATTAATCTAAGAGAAGTTTTACAGGTGAGACTTTAAAGTAGACCACATACTTCTAGGACTATGACTTCAAATGGACTCATATTTTTGACAGTTTCACTGTTTTCATCTTTAAGTACACTTGCCATCGCCATTATAATTCTGCGTGGTCAACATTATTATTTCCATCTTACAATCGGAAAGTAAATAACTTGCCCAGGTCCTTGTACCCTATTATCTAGGCACAAACAGTTGCGAATAAGGAAAGCCCCCTTCAACAAGGTTCCTGTTTGTGCTGAGTTCTTTTTCTTCTGGCTTGACAGCTGTGGCTGCTACACGGGGATTTTCTGGGGTCTCTAGTTCCAGCCGCCAGGGCCCACGGTGCGATTTCCTGCCTTCCGAAACCTTTATAATGTACAGGGAACACTGGGCCTTATCTATATAAGGATGCTGTAAATACTGTATTCTCCAAAGTCACTGTGCCTTGCTCGTCCTGGAAAGGCAGCCGTGTGTGTGTGTGTGTGTGTGTGTGTGTGTGTGTGTGTGTGTGTGTGTTTGGGGAGGTGAGCTAGGATTGTCTAGGAGAAGCCCAATCTTAGCTGTGGGCTGGGCAGGAGGACCATTGCTTTACCACCCCCATCCCAAATCTCAGCTTGCAACATTCACAGGCCTCGGAATCAGAGGACTCGCACTCAGACACTTGGAGCATCTTGGATTCATCCTGCGTGCCTTGAAGTGAGCCTCAGAAGAGCTGCCTCGAGTGGGCTCTCGACGTCCAGGGGGCATGTGCCAGCGGCGGCGAAACCTTCCACGCCCGCACACCAGCCCCTGCAGCTCCCTGTGCCGCGGCCCCGCGACGCGCCCTGCCCCAGCCTCCCGGACTCGGGTCTCCGCTGCGCGCCCGGCCAGAGAGGAGCAGTGAGGCGGCGCCGGGGAGGCGCGGGCAGCCAGGACGCGTCTCCTCTCGCGCCGGGGTCGCCGGGGCCTCCGGTGCCGCCGTCTCCAACGCGCGTTCTTGGTGCAGGTGGCACAGCTTTCCGCGCCGGCCGGGCTTCCCAGATCACGGGAGAGGCTAATCTCGGGTCTAGACCTCCCAGCGGCAGAGAGGGCTAAACCGCTACTCCACTTCTTGCCATCCCCCCAGCTCCTCACCCCAAAACGAAAAATCCCAGGCCGGGCAGAACCTGATCACCTCTGTCTCCTCCCAGCTGCGCTAATCCTGCGAGCGAGCGAGGCCCCCGCGCCGAGGCGGTGGCTGGCAAAGGGGAGTGGAAAGGGAGGATGGATGGGGCCGAGGGGTGGGGTGGCGATGAGGGGGATGTAGGAGGGGGTGTCATTTTCTTTTTCTTTCTTTTTTTTAAAAAAGTATTTCTCTCGCGAGAAACCGCTGCGCAGACGATACTTGAAGAGGTGGGGAAAGGAGGGGGCCGCGGGAGCCGCGGCAGAGACTGTGGGTGCCACAGGCGGACAGGCGGCCACAGCTGGGACAGCTGCGGGCGGAGCGGGGCAGCGGCTGCCGCGGGCAGGACCGAGGAACAGCCGCCGCCGCCTCAGGAGCCGGAGCCGCCGCTTCTCCAGTGGGTGCAGCCAGGGTCCCGACAGGGGTCGGGCGGCCACCGGGGGCTGGAGCTGCAGCCACGGAGGCTTTTGCGTTTGCGCCGCGCCGAGGGCAGGGACAGGGACTGGGTGAGGGGCTGTCCCGGAACGTCCACAGCTGGCGCCGGCCCTCCCCTGCCTGACAGCTTCCTGGCCCGGGGCTCCCGGTGCCGGGCTCCGCGTCAGATGCTCGGGGGGCGGTGGCAGCGCCCGGAGCCGGCCGGGGACGGCGCGGCGGGTTTCCAGCCCCGCGGCTTGGCGGAGAGGGCAGTCAGGGAAGTTGGGGCGTTCAAGCGCGCATCGCGCGCCTTTCGTGCCATTAAAAAAAAATAAACCCAGCGAGCCGGCTCCGGGGTTTCGAACCGCTCGGGACATGGGTGCTTTGAGGCGCGCTTTTCAGGCGGCGTCCGGGAGGCCGAGAGGCTGGCTGGAGCCGCGGCCGGCGGGGGCCTGGGCTTGTCGGCCAGCTGTGGACCAAACGGTCTTCACTTACCCAAAGTAACTGCGCCACGCTCAGGCGGCGCGCGGGCTGGGCTCGGGAATGGGGACCCCAAGGCTTCAGCATCCCGATGCCCTGAACGTCTCCCCCGCCTCGGCGATTTGTCTGTTGCAGCTGGCAGGGGCCGCCTGAAGTGGGAGCAGCGCCTGGAGAAGGCGGGAGGAGCCCGGCCCGGGGGACGGGCGGCGGGAGAGCGGGACCCCGGCGGCGCGGCGCGCTTTAGGGCGCAGCGGCGGCCGCGGATCGAGCCCGGGGCGCGGCGAGAGGCTGCGGGAGCCGGCGGCCGCGCGGCATCATGCGGCGAGGAGGGCTGCTGGAGGTCGTCCTGGGATTTACCGTGCTCTTAGCGTCCTACACGAGCCATGGGGCCGACGCCAATTTGGAGGCTGGGAACGTGAAGGAAACCAGAGCCAGCCGGGCCAAGAGAAGAGGCGGCGGAGGACACGACGCGCTTAAAGGGTAATGGAACGGGCCAGCTCCTTTGGCGTGGGTCTCCCCTCCCTCTTCTCCCGAGTATCACGATCCAGAGGGAACGGACAGGGCCGATTCTTGACACCGGAAAGATCCTTGAGAAGATCTCCTGGGGCTACCTTAGAAGTGCAGGGGGTGTCCGGCCCTCGCCCAGTTCGAGGCTAAACCGCTTTGCTGCAACGCTTTAAAGATTGCTGCCCCAGAGGAGATGTCATGGTGAAAAGGAATCTTGGGCCATTGTCGAGGCCGATTTTTGGAGGCGAGAAGGGTTTTTTGAGGAAGAAGGGGAGGAGCTGCCACTGAGAGGCGAGGAGAAGCCCATTCCTTTCCCTTCAGGCCAATTCCGGTTGTGTTCAGGGCAGAGTGCTTGCCTCGTGGGCACCTTTGCAGATGCTCTTTTGGTGAGGGGGTAAGGAGGGGAAGGGATTCTAATGACAGGCAGAGAAGACACAGTCAATGGTTGGCTCTCCACCGAGTTATGCTTATGAAAATTACGGACTGAATTTTCTGGTTGATACTGCCTTTGTGATGTCTGCACTGGAAGCAGAGCAGGGCAACTTTTTGAGAACTTGGGTTCTTTTGGGTTCTCACGGGCTCTTCATTTCATTGGGGGCAGTCATGCTTATGTGGACGGCCTTAAACGGGTGTTTTTAACCGGTGATGTATGTGTGATGTACATGGAATTGAGCATTTCCCAGGCTTCCTAAAGTCCCTATTACAGGAAATGTTTCAGCAGGAAGTATTTACACTAGGCAGGTTGATGGTATAAGGACTGTCAGTTCCCTGAATTGAAGAAGGGTGGGAATATATTTCCCTTAAAATTGTTCAGATTGAACGAAAAATCTGTCCTTATGAGATTGTTTAAATTCAAGCCCCCGTAGAAGTAGTAGGATAAACTGTAAATTTTATCTCCTTGGAGGAGTCTGTGAAATGACCCCAGACAGTATGCACATACAGAGGTTCTTTTGATTCTCATTGTTGCTTCTTTTTGAGTAACTCTGTAGCTTGATTATATGATCCCGAGTCATCAGGTGATGGTGTCCAATCTGATATGCGGCTGAACGTTTCCTTTATTCCTTTTTGTTATGGGATATTTTAATGAGATATATGTAATAAAATTTGTGTTTGTATGGCCTAGGTGGAGGAAGGAAAAAATGCAGTAAACTGAATGGACCAGTTTTTGAGTCTTGGTCTAGACCAGGGACAAGGTGATTGCCAGGGCCAAGCGCTTCGGCTGCGGTAAAATATGCACGATTTTCTGGCCCCGGGAAATAGTTATGATTAATTTAGTTCCATCTTGGCCTTTGTGGAAAATAAATCCAGGATTCCAACAGTGCAGGAAAGGAAATTTGCTTATCATGTTAAGCCTGATTCTGATTAGACAGCAGACATGCATTGCTGTGCAAGGCCCATGGCAAGTTCAACACATGGACTAAAACTCTGATTTTCATACGTTCTCAAAAGGACCTGATTTAGTCTAGTATTTTTCCTTAAAAAAAAAAAATCTCTGCTATATATATTATCATAATAGCTCAGCTCAATGGCATTGCTCCTATAGGAAGAAAGGAAGTGGGGTTTAAATTTGTGGATGAAAGTCTGCAGGGAGACATCAGGCCCAGCCAGACATTTGTCTCATCTCTGTGCTAACACCAACCAGCCTGTTTCCTTGGGAGGCACAAACCCAATGTGAAAACAGAAACTGAGCTTTACTTTGTTGCTTAACAGAATGTCCATAGATTTGCTCATACCACCACTTATTTCTCTTGGGTTTTCCTTTTTTTTTTTTTTTTTTTTTTTACGATTACAGGGCAACACCTCTCTGTGTCCTTCATAGTATTTGGTTACTAACATAGATGTTACTCTATTGTGAGCTATTCATAGAGCCTTCCTAAAAACGTGTTATTAATAGAACAGTGATTATGAGTGTGCCTCATTCTCATGTTATCTATAAGACTTTACATAAAGATTTGAAAAATAATTATAGTTAACATTTGCTGTGTAATATATCATATACTAATATAAAGGTTTTTATTTTTAGGCTTCTCATGTTATCTATAAGGTTTTATAGGTATATGTAGATATATAGATATAGATATATGGGGAGGTAAAAAAGTAATAATTTAAAAGGATATACAGTTAAAAGTCTTTCCTTCTTACCTCTCAGACACCATTTTTGTAAAACTATTATAGGCATATGTATGCATATTGAGATATATATTTGTATACACGTACATACATATACGTATATGTATACTGCGTATCCTATTTAATACATGCAATATACTGTACATACTGTTCTGAACCTTGCTCACTTCTATATATCTTTAATGCCTCCATCTGTTAATTCATATGGATCTACCTTGTGCATTCTCTTGGTGCAAAGAATACCATACATGGCTGGAACAGTTCCCTAATGATGGCTCTCTGGATTATATTATTCTTTTTTTTTTGCTATTTCCAAATTCTCCTACATGCCTATATGTGTACATGTGTAAATTTATATGTGGTATAAGTTAATAAAAGTAGAACTTCTGGAGAAAAGGTTTTCCCGTAGATTTTAAATAAGTACCAATTCTGCTTTTAAATTTGAATAGCATTTAAAAGGTATTTTCTCTGCTTATGGCTCTTAGTCTCCCATGAATAAGTCTTTTAACCATGCCCTGCTGTATAAATCATCAGGAAAAGCATTTGTGGGTAACGTTTTTCCAGTTATTGCTTAAAATTTCTATTTTTTGCTAGTTAAAATATTGCCAGCTTCAAAACTAACCTCTTTGACTGCAGTAAAACCTGTTGACCATTTTGATGGAAATGCACAATTTCTGAAGTGAAAGTGATTTGTAACCCCAAGTCTGCCTGATGCCCAGCTGGTGGCAGCAACTTTCAGCACCTCACTAATATTTCCTCTGGTTAAAATGTGCTTTAAACTCACCAGTGTCCACTGTGCACTCATCTCGTCTCTTCCACCAGTACCTCCTTGTCTTTCTTGGATGTGACAGGTGGCTATGGAATTTGCCTTGGTCATCTTCTTGGGATATGTATCCCTTTCCTGTTCGCACCCCGCCTCACAGACTGGGGATGTGCCTAACTTTTCCCCCTCAGAGACTGTAGTTCTAGCTTGTTTTCTTCTCTTCCATCCTCTTGCAGGTGTTTTGTGTGTGTGTGTGTGTGTGTGTGTGTGTGTGTGTGTGTGTGTGTGTGTTTTCCCCTTCCCACTGGGCAACAGAAGTTGTTCCACAGTGGAAATTTAAGCATCCTCAAGTTTCTTCCCAGCTTTCGCTGTGTTTTCTTAGACGAAATTGCCAATTTCTGTTTTTACAGGAAATCCTTTTTTTATGGAATGAGTGTGGTCCCCATTCACTCTGCAAAAATCGCATTTTTCTCTATTTTGAAAGGAGAATTTTGGAAGCTTCAAAAATGTTTTCAAATAATACATGTATAGTAGTTTTCCTTTGACTGGGGCACTGCTTAACATGTGTGAAGCGACTTTATGAGAAACAATAAAATCCTAGATTTATTGTTCGAATTTCAGTTCACAAGAATGTTTCTCAGCTGAATTCTTAACTTCTGTGATTAGGCCAAATGTGTGGGAGACTATTTGATTTAAAAAAACACACAGCTCTACTTGAATAGCAGTAGTTAGGAACCATTTATCCTAATAAATAAACATTTATGTTATATATAATGCATATATATTATATATAATATATTATCATATTTATAGATTTATATTATAATATATTGTATTATAATATATATTATTATGTTATGTGTTATATATAATAAATATTATTAATATTACCTTTTGCTTTAGCTCTGAAATAGGGAAATATTGCAGGAAAAATTGTCAAAGGGGAAAAAAGTCTTTAGAGTGAAACCCATTTTTCCCAAATCTGATAAGACAGATTGAGAATTTCTATCCTTGTTGCCTGGTTTATAAGTGTATGACACTGGATGTATTTCACATAATTTGTCCCCTATTGCGTACTTTTTTTGTCTTTGTTTGTTTATTTTTTCCAGAGGTCTTGTTACCAGAAAAATCCACACGGGACAGTTGGTACACAGGGTAGATTATGTGCTGGCAAACTCCAAGGGATTAATTACACTGAAGTCTGTTATGCAAATAAAGAACTTTAACAGGGGACACAAAGTTCTGTAGACTTTATAAAGTCCATTTACTTTACAAAGAGGACTTTAAGACTTCATCTGAAGTCAGGTAGGCTAATAATATGGGGAAAAGACTCCTGCAGTGGTATGGTTTGTCTTTGTATTTATTGAAAAGGTTAAGCTAAAATATTGCAATACCTTTAAAAAAAAGATATTTTTAAATAGAAGTTTTTAGCAACTCCACATTTTAAATTAGAAGATGGACACAAAATACTGATTTACGTTATGACTCATTTTGTAGCATTTAAGACATAGAGGTTGTTTACAAAAACGCGTAAGTTGTTGGTATTGCATGTTAACTAAAACATATATCAGCCTACCGTGAGATGAGGTTGAGGCTGATGGAAAAGGAAGTGCAGACATCCCTCCAAGCTTATTAGGAATTCTAAAGATCATTGAAATATTCCTTTGTTGTCTTGTGTGGCTGATGATTAAAAAGATTATATTATTAGGCCAATGACGCTTATCAAGCAAAATACTGAACAGATTATTAGGGTATTTACCCAGACTTTGTTTGCTTTTCCCTTCAATAAAACAAACAACCAATTTGTGAAGTTTAACCTTTGTTTTGATATGAATATAAGATTTCAAATATTTTTTGGAAATAGAAGGAAACTATATTAACAATTTCTTTGCATCTAGAAACCAATCCCACAAATGGGCCCTACTGATGCAACTTAGAATTTTTTTCCATGAAATTTTTTTTAAGAAGGCTGAAATCAGGCCGGAGTTATATGGCAGCCGTTGTTAAGCTTCATTTTCCCATCAGATTATAAAATCATCAAAGGCAGGACTCCTATCATAAGATTTTAACACTAACTGATCATTAGATGGGATTTCAAAGAGTTCATTAATTCAGGAAGCCTTGATTGAAGGCCAGCCTGAATTTAGCTCTGTGGAATGCAGAGACATCCAGCCTGTAGCCTGCAGGAGCTTCATATTTGGTAGGAAAATTCAAATCCATTATGGGAAGGACCAGGAGTCAGTGGGAAGGTAGCAGAGGGCATGGGGTGTAGGATTAAGTAAAAACAAATAACAGCAGGACGCCTGGGTAGCTCAGTTGGTTAACCATCCAACTCTTGATTTTGGCTCAGGTCATGATCGTATGATCCATGAGATCGAGCCTCGCATCAGGCTCTGTGCTGACAGTGCGGGGCCTGCTTGGGATTCTGTCTCTCCCTCTTTCTGCCACTGCCCCCCACAAAATAAATAAATAAAAAACACCTTAAAAAAACCCAGAAATGACAACAACAATTATAGCACTAGTAGGTGACTTTTAGATGACATTTATGTCTCGGGCGCTGCTCTCAGTGTTTTCCATCTGATAACTCATTTGATGCTCACAGCATTTCTGTTGGATGGGTCCTTTTATTAGCTTTTATGGCTGTGAGAGCCGAGGCACAAAGGTTAAATTTTAAGGACAAATTCTTAATATTAAGTTTTCTTTCTCCATTAATTTTAGTTATGGTTTTGGTTTTTCATTCCACTGATCAAAAATGTAGGACTAAGACTTTGGTAAAATTCCACTTAAAATTCCTAATATTCTTCGTGCTAGTTCACACATCCCAAGTATTGTTAATAATACGCTAAAATTTGTCAAACAAGAAACTTTCCCTAACATTTCTACAAAGACACTAATAAAACACAGAAGGAATCATAGAATGTCAGAGTTGGTGAGGTCTTTGGATGCACATATATTTTAGTATTATATTAATTTATATTAATATATTATATTATATTATATTATATTATATTATATTATTATTATATTATATTATATTATTATTATTATATTATTATTATTATATTATATTATTATATTATTAACCTTTGTTAATAATAATTTGAACTTTTAATAATAATTTGAACTTTTACTAAGGGTGGTAGGTAACCATCACAGGTACTGTCCTGCATTGCCCATGGTTCTGAATGGGACACATTCCTCATGATGTCATTCAGAATCTTTTGTTCTCATGTCCTATGTGAAAAATTTGTCAGAATAGAGTTGGAAGAGATGTTTCTCTTTTCAGTGGAAACTGTAATGCGTGTTAAGTTTTTAACCAACATGATAAATTATTTAATTTTTTATGTTTCGTTTTTTACCATGGTTGCCTTTAAGCTCAAAGCCATTAATATAATATAATTTTTACATGAGATTGCAGTAATAATGGTAAATATTAGCAAGCTCTGGTATATCACTGAGGTTTGCACTTTACATACATTAATTCATTTAATGTATAACTTCTTTATGAGAAAGATTATACCTGCTTGCCCATTTAATAGATGAGGAGATTGAGGGATACAGAGTTTCAGTAATTCCTCTGGGGACATAAACTAGTAAGAGACAGAGTTGGGAAATCTGGCCTCACAGTCAGTGCTCTTAACCAGTGTATTTTACTGCTTCTCAATTATAATAAATCTTATACCTGGTAAGTTTATTTCTTTCTCCCATACTCTTGATACTTTCCTTTCCCCAGAATCTTCCCTATCATTGCTGTGGGAAAGACTCAACATCTAATGAAGGCAAATGCAGTCATATGCCAAGGGAAGCATCACTGTGGGAATAGGATTCATCAGAAAAGACTTCACGGTGAAAGTCGGTAGGGGTTGGCAAACAGTGACCCAAGCCCTGTTTGTGTAAATGAGATTTTATTGAAACAAAGCCATGCCCATTTGTTTATATATCATCGACGTCTGCTTTCCTGCTGCAGCTGCAGAGTGGAGTAGTTACGACAATGTGTGGCTGGCAAAACTAAATTATTTGCGACTTGGTCCTTTACAGAAAAAATTTGCCGACCTCTCGTCTATGTGATAAATAAGTGACTATCTACTAGGACTGAGAACTTCTGGAAGGCAGAGTTCTTGTTTGTTTTATTTATCACTAGGGATACTGAGGAGCTGGGTATGTGGTTAGTGTTCAATAGACAATTTTTGACTGACCAGTTTTGATTGACTGGTAAGGTAAATTACATACATTAGAGCTTGGAGGAAATAGAGGAGAGAAATAAGGAAAAAAGTTGAGTGAAAAAGCTATGAAGGGAACGTGTGAAGGGACTGAGGGACATCGAGTATAGTTGGGCAGGGATTGCATTGCACACCTTCGAGGGGAACACTTCATAGTGTAGCCTAGGAACGTAGTGCCCCCTGGATTTGTGCAGTATGCAACTGCCTGTGCTTGTCCGTAGATGGTGACACCGTCAGTAGTGGGAGAGGGACTAAAGGGCACAAAATGTTACTATCTGATTGCTGTGAAAGGTGAGGATGGTGAACTAGTATGGGATTCTAAGATGGGAGCGTGATTAGATCTTTGCTGCTCTGGTGGATGTGTGAAAGGTGTGTGGCTTAGAGGTAGGGAGGCCAGAGTCAGGGGGACTGGGAGGCTAATAGAGGGGTCAGGGTGAGAGTGATTGATGGTCTGAGCAGTGGAGGTGGGGGAAGAGAAGGCTCATGTGACGTTCGAGAAGTAGCATGAGCAGTACTTGGCCACTTGGTTGGTCAGGAGGAGAGGCAAAGGGGAGGACACACCTACGGTGCCCCCACCTCCATGCGCCTTAAAACTTACTATACATAAAAACGATATAGCACCGTTAATAAAAAACTAAAGAGAAACAAAGCATCCCTAGTTCCTCTACTATAAGGAAACAAGCTAGTTTCATTTGTGAGTGTTTTGATTTTCTTATTGCTATGTAACAAGTTACCCCAAACTTAGTGGCTTAAAACAACAACAATTTTATTATTTCTTATGATTCTGCAGGCCAGGAATTTGGACAGGGCACAGTGGGGAATCTTGTTTCTGCTTCCCACAGTGTCTGATGGGGCTGGAGTGAGCGAGATGACTTCTTCACCTATATTTCTGGTTCTGTAGACTGGAGCCTGCAGTACTGTTTACTTTGGTGTGGTTAATCTAAGGACAGAGGAGGGGAATAAAGGAAGCAAAGAGCCACTTGTCAGGCTCTGCTGGGTGCTTTCCAAGTTTTAAAGCTCTCCTCTGAGGCCTCCTGCCTGGGCCTGTCCCTGGGGATGGAGCCACTGAGTGTGTTTTTTCAAATGGAGAAACTGAGCACCAGGTGAAGTTATCAGGCCTTGCTCAGGGTTAAGTGTCTATTGGGCCTGGATGTTGAACAATAACCTTTTGACCTCTGGTCACATGCTTTAGCCCCACGAGTTGACTACGGAGCTGACTTCAATGACTGAGGGCTAGCTGGAGGGGCTCAGATGTGTTATCTGTGTCGGCTAGATTCCTCGGTTCTCTTCCGTATGGTCTCAGATTGTCTCCTTCTCCACGTGGCCTCTCCACATAGACTCTCCAGCAGCACAGCCACACTTTTCACAGTGTACCTCAGGATTCCAAGAGCACAAAAATGGAAGCTACTAGACTTTCTTCAAACTTCGCCTGGACTGGCATGACCTGGAAATCCATGCAAGTCACAGGCCTCATCCAGACTCAAGGGCATGGACTAATAAGCCCTACCTCTTGATGTGTGCACCAGCATGTGTCTGCAGAGGGGGGAGGAATGTGGGGAGACATCTTTGGAGACTAGCTACCACAGTAGGGATTAGGTTTTTGAGAAGGTGATCGGATGTTTTAACTCTAACTTGATCAAGTCCCATTGACTTACTTCTTCATTGGAGATACTGCATTGTATTTTGCTGCTGTAACTTCGAATGAAAAATGCTACATGAACAACGTATCTTCATGATCTGTTAGATTAATGTTAAGGACATTGTTCTTAGCTTGCCCACACTTCTGCATTTAAAGAACTGATGCAACCCAGGAATAAGATTACAGTTCCTCTTCAACTGGCAAATTTTGTTTTTTCAAATATGAGAATTAACAGACTCCTAAAGTTCCCCCCCACCTTTTCCTTTAGCTTTTAAGACAGGGACAAATTTAATGCGTGATCACTTTAATTTATTAACTTAGGTATTTTGTGTATTTTGCCTTCCTTCTGTATGAGAGTTTGCTTTCAGCTTCTGTTAGTAGCTTCCTTTTCTTATATCTGTTGGTGTAATTTGCCTCAGAAACATTTTTGGGGGAATCAGGGATTATAACTACCCAATAAAAATAGATATGCGATTGCCAATAGTTGGTATTATAGCGAACTGAACCCTGTTATTTTTGTCGTAAATGGAGTAGTCACACCGTTAATAAAATAAAATTAACATGAGGAGTACTGTCAAATTTGGATTGTAGATCTGCTGCTCTATTATATATTATCCTAGTTTTTATTTCTTGAGACTTTACCACTTTCTCAAGTGGTTTTTTTTTTGTTGTTGTTGTTGAAATTATCGCTGAGTCTATTTATTCAGCCCTTCCGAGTGGAAGGGAGAGAGGAAAATTCCCTATCTCCACCATTCCCAGCCGAAGATGTATTCCAGACGGCAAGCAGGCTCCGAGTTAGGAGAGCTGCTCCCTGAGACAAGTGATTTGGTTCAGTGTTTTGTTGAAGGGTTGTGAATTCCTAGACCATCAGTCATACTTACATTCAAATATAAGTATCCAAACACATCTAAGTCCAAATATAGTACAACCATTTTATGATGTTAGTGTTGGGAGACAGGATTTATGTGGGCCCTATGGACACATTATGTCTGCTGTTAAGTTCGTGGTTTTGAACTGAAGTATAGGAATATCTCTATTAATCAAGGGAATGTATTCCAGAGACAGGGTTTGTTTTCTTTTGTTTTTCTGTTTCTTCTCCTTTGCCTCCTTCCTCTTTTTTCTTCTTTATCATCAACAGTTTCTCCTTCTTTTCTTCATCCTCCTCCTCCTTCTTCTTTTCTTCCTCCTCCATCATCATCATCATCATCATCATCATCACCATCTCATCTCATCTTCCTTTTCTTCTCTTTGCAGGTAACTTCAGAAGCTGAGCTATAAATAAAATAGAGATGATAGAGATATTAAATAAGGGTTAAAACATTAAGAAAAATAAATTCCAAGTAAAATTTAAAATTTTTACTTGGCAGTCTTGGGATGTTTGAAAAGAAAAAGCAGAGATAACGATTTTTTTAGGAGAGGGAAGGAGAAGGATTAAAGGATGTGGGAGGTGACAATTGGGAGAAAATTCTAGGGTGGAGAGTGCTATCAGCCAGGGATCTGGGCTGGACAGAGCAGGTGCTGCATTCTTACAGGTATGAATGACAGCCCCCTCATTCCAGGTGACCTGTGGCCTTAACTAGCCTCCTCAGGGGACTGAGGGCTTCTGGAGGAGCTAGACCATAAAAAGAAAGACACTTGGATGTCAGAAAAGATCCCTGCAAAAACATTTAGAGGGATTCAGTGGAAAAGCAGGTTAATCCATCATGTATGATGAACTTCTGTGTATGGTGCCATGTAAAGTTTGGTGCATCCCCCTTTTCCTATGGATAATGGCTTATTGTTCACCATTTCTCCTACCCATTGGTACTAATTTATAAGATTGTATAATCAGAGTCTAACAGGTTGGTGCCTTTTATGGGTAACTTTTAAAGACTGTTCTTATTTGAAAGGTTTTTTTTTTTTTTGGCATAGTTAATTATGACTCAGATCTTCCTTTATAGTCAGACCATCTCTCTTTACAAAAATACTATAACTTAGTGTCATAGTGGGACCAAGTCTAGAAACTTACAGATGCTGAAACCAAAGCCCAGAGAAAGTTCATTAAAAAGTGCTCAAGGTACTTATTTTCTTCCCTACTTCATAGGTGTGGAAGCTGAGCCACACAGTGGCAAGAGACAATTTAAGTAGAAGTATACTGTTGGGTACAAGATTATACCTCCTCTTTGTCTTCATATCTTAGAAAGGGTGATTGGTGTCTTGAAGTCCTCACCTGTGCTTCAAATAAGCACACTTCCTGCACTATGTAGGCAAGGACATTTGCCTTGTTCTTGTTTATTTGGCCTTAGGCAGTGCCATCAGCCTCTCAGTGGTCAATCCTGATGGGAAGGTGGGCACTAGAAATTTAGCTCTTCAGTGCTACCTTGCAAGTCAACAGAAGCCTCCATACTAGGTGTGGTTGAGTAGGATGGGGCTTTCCATTGGGGTAGTGGCTAGTGAGAGCAGCCAGGTAGGGGGTGGGAGAATAAGAAGGGGGAGGCTTCTCTGGGAATCTGAAGAGCAGCACCACCTCCTACCACCAGCACCCCACTCACACTTGTAACTGGCAATTAGAATGTCAAATGTCCTGGGACAGGCCATAGCAACCTTAGGTCTGTAAGCTCTGACTCTTGTCTTCTAACTTGCCTGACTCAGTTGTCTAAACTACTCATTTATACTTTAGATTATATTAAGAAACATGCCAATGAAGAAATACAAATCTTAAATTCTTGTTCTTTCTTCCGTATCATCTATCCCAATAATTTTAGAACATCTGCCTAAGCCAAGTGACAACTATTTTTGAGCGTTAACTGCATTTGAACGAGACCTAATGTTTAACTCTCAGAATGAACACCCCATCTCAAGTCTGTTGATATTATAGTCTTTCCAATGGTTCTAGGCAGAACTACATCTGGAGTATCTTTCTCTCCTCTTACTGATGGGGTTAATGTCTAAGGTGATGTGGGCAAGTGCTTTACAAGGAGGGACTTGATATGCAACATTCAAGTCGACAAATAGTTTTTAATCTATCATGGACTGCTGCTGCTTCACACCCCAGAGTTTAGGCCACTGACCTCAAGTTTGCAAATTTTATATCCCATTACCACCCTGTGAGCTCTATACTCCCTAGGGCCACATCGTTGATGTTTTAGCTGGAATCTGAGAAAGTGTCTGAACATTTCCTGAAGAGTTGGCTAGGAGTGATTTGGCAGCTCAGTCATGAAAACCCGGAGCTAGTGGCTGGGGTATACGTTATAATTACCTCACACTGTTTCCTATTTGAGCCTGGTTGTGGGTAGCTGGGTACAGTGGGATTGCTTGTGAGACTATATTTTAAAGGAGCGCGGAGTCATTTTCAATGAACGCTAATAACCATTGGCCATGTTTTTAGGGAGGAGTGGAAGTGTGGACATAGACATGCCTGGAGGCAAATCCTGGCTCCACCACCTACTAGGAAGGAACCCCAGACAAGTGGCTTGATCTATTTGACTCTCAATTTCTTCACTTGTAAAATGAGATTATAATGCTCACCTTTCTGGGTTGTTCTAACATTCAGGGAGATAATACCCTTCAAGTTCCTAGTATAGTGTTTTATGTGTTTTGCTATGGTGATGAGGATGATTATAATGCTGTTATGGAGGGGTTGGAGTCATACAAAGAGGCTGGATTTTTATGGCCAAAGCCAAAAGTTAAACAACCATTGGTATCTGGAGACCACAGTTTCAACTTTCTCATTTTGGAACCGATTACTTCAGAAGGAAAGGGGGCAAACTTGAACTTCAAACATTTTGAAAATATCATTTTAATGGAAATTCTCTTTGCCTCTGGAGGTCTGGTTATACCTAAAGACAGTGTGCTGATAAAGTTTTGATTTTTAAATTTCCCTTACCCCCAAATTGTGTTACCGTTATTGGGAAATAAACTTAACTGAGTGTGATCTCTTATTCATACGGCCCCCTCAACTCCTCCAGAGAAGTTTGTATTTTTTTATTGGTAGCTCTGGTGAACAGGCCTTGTCTCCTTCCTGCTGGTCATTTCTTTTGGCACCGCTCCTTTCACGTGCCCATCATTGTGGCCAAAGAAATGGGGCACTCGGGGGCCAGGCCTGAGTCATGTGGAATGGGTTCAAAGAAGTAAAGGGGTACTAGGTGGTAAACACAGTATCTGCACCCAAACTGAGAAAGCTCCCTTTCCATACACCCAGAACTCCCTCAACTCACTCTGTCATTACTGTTCCCTCTGGGTGCTTTGTGGGCAGACCATCTTACGTGATTTGGGGCCAGGCTGACTCAGATTGGCCACCTCTGAGAGGAGCCATGGCCTTTGCTGTCCAAGTGAGCGTTCCCTTCCCTTGGCTTCAGGCCCTGCAGCAACATAATGCTCATTCAGTACAAAGGATTCTTATTTGTTGTTGTTTTTCTTCTGAGTGCAATTTCTCTTGAGAAACTGAAAATCTTGTTTTTCATTTTCTTTTAATGATTTACACTTTGATTCTAATGAGAGTTGACCTTTAAGAGATATTAAACTACTAAGCATCTGGGAATGTGTAATAAAAACATACATTATTTTAATTTAGGCAATGCTTTGGTAGAGTTCCTATACCCTGCACCCTAACATACCAACCTCTGGTTAACTGATTGGCAATAAAGCCTAGGAAGTTGTGGTTGCTTCGTTTTCATTCACAGGCTGTAGAAATAAGAGCGCTTTCAATAAGGAATAGTTTAAACAGATAACAGTTATTTTTCTGTTTGTCATTAAAAATGCTCAAATTACCTAATATCTCTCATCTCTTTGGGGTAAATCACCCCGTCACCAATACAATCAAAGTTTATAAGAAAACAAAAATATAAAAACAAACAACCAACCAGGTATCTTCTCTGCTTTACTAACTTCCCAGGAAAAAAAAAAAACCCAAATAACAAAATAAATTTTTCTTTTTAACCTTTTGAAAACCTTTCAGGAATCTTACAAGAATATGCAAGCCATTTTTCTTTTCTTTTCTTTCTTTCTTTCTTTCTTTCTTTCTTTCTTTCTGTCAGCAGTTCTGACTTCGTATAGAAATTTTTGAACATCTGACAGAATTCTAGACAACAGTGTCTAATTAATTTGCCCTTGGATGGATTCCCTCTGCTCGTTTGCATTTGGGCCCTTTCTTGGAAATAGGTTGTTAAACACACATTCTCACATACTGAGGAGTCAGAAAACATACCAGGGTTCCTTGCTAAATGATTTCCTCCTTCTCTTTCATATTTCACATGACTATAAGAATTCTTCCACTTGTGAACAGAGCGCCAAAATTCAGTCCGTTTATGGATGGACCTGATACAAATCAATCCCTTTTCCTTCAGACTCATCTTTTGTTAACTGATGGGTTTATGTTGGTCATAAGGAAAGACAAGGGATCCTTATGAAAATGGATCATGTCAAAAAGTAGTTGTAATGCCTAAGGAAACCCATCCCCTGGGCTAACATGCTTAGTTGTTTGCAAGAGTGTGTTTAAGTCCTTTGTCCTTAGATTCCTCGTCTAATGAACATTAACCTTATTTGGTAGCTGCATACTTGAGATTTAGAGAAAAACTTTGGTTAGTTCTTGCCACTTGTGTAAGATGGTAAAGAGGCTGGGGTTGTACTGTTATTATTTCTAATGTTTTATTTTTTAAGTTTATTTATTTTAAGAGAGACAAAGACAGCGTGAATGGGGAAGCAGCAGAGAGAAAGGGAGAGAGAGAATCCCAAGCAGGCTCTACGCTGGTAGTGCAGAGCCTGGTGCAGGGCTTGAACTCATGAAACTGTGAGATCACAACCTGAGCCGATTCCAAGAGTTGGACAATTAACCTGAGCCACCCAGGCACTCTGGACTGTTGTTATTTCTAAATGGGGATCCCCATCCCACTCAAGAATGTTGAGTTGGATAACAGATAACAGTGGGTCTTTAAGGGGCACCTGACTGTCTCAGTTAGTAGAGCACACGACTCTCGATCTTGGGGTCATGAGTTTGAGCCCCATGTTGGGTGTAGAGATTACTTAAAAAAGTAAAACTTAAAAAAAAAAAAAAAGGAGGTCTTCAAGTGAATGAAAAAGGAAGAACGTGTATTGCCCTGGTGGCATGTAGAGAGGAAGGCTATCAGAATGAACTAGATCACATGCTGCTTCAAAGTTGTTTTTTTTACTTTTTAAGGTGGAGAATTTCAAATATATACAAAACTAGAGAGAATAATGCAATGAAACTCCAGGTTTAGCCCTTATCAGTTAATGGTCAATCTTCTTTTATCCACTTCTTTCCCCTGCCAGAGATTATTTTGAAGTAAACCCATGAAAAACCATTTAATTTGTTGTGACCATTTCAATATGTACCTCTAAAATATACGACTCTTTAAGAAGCATAAATATAGTACCACTATTACATTTAATATTAGTGGGGCACCTGGGTGGCTTAGTCGGTTGAGTGTCTGACTTCAGCTCAGGTCGTGATCTCGTGGTTCATGGGTTTGAGCCTGTGGTGAGGCTCTGTGCTGACAGCTCAGAGCCCAGAGCCTGCTTCAGATTCTGTGTCTCCCTTGCTCTCTGCCCCTCCCCTGCTCATGCTCTGTCTCTCTCTCTCTCTCTCTCAAAAATAAACATGAAAAAAGTTAAAAAAAATAAAATTAGCATTAACTTTAAAATACCCTCAGCTATCCAGTGAGCATCACTTTCTTCTTAAAGGTTGTTGCTGTGTTGAAGCTTTGTTTTGGTATTTGGCACCCATTCTGCTTAATTATAGCTTGCAACACGAACCCTATCACACCTTCCCCAGAGCTACAAAAGTGTTGAGAGGACAGTGCTGTTATCACTCAAGCTGAGAGGGAAATCTTCTGGTTTGGATTTCAGGGAAGAGATGTGTTGGCGGTTGAAAGGTGAGTTGCCACGTTCTCCATGTAATGGGCAGCGTGTCGACAGCCTCTGGATTAAGTTCTAGAGACCTGAAACTGGAGAGTTTTTTAGAACATCATCTGGGTCACTCTGGCCTTTGTGTAGCTCATTGTCTTCCTAAGCCAGGTCAGACAGTTGCCTGCATGATCTGCTGGTTTTGCTTGAATTTACTTTTCAAAAGACAAGTCACACCCATATTCAATTACATGCATAAAACACATTCCAATGGCAGCTATGAGTAGGTTTTGAATTATCCACATTTAGAATCTCTACATTGCCTCCGACCCACCCACTCCCCCAAATACTGAACATATTAAGAGCTGACTCATATCTTCACTAGAGGGTATGGGATATGATACTCACTACACAGAAGTACCAGCCTCTAGGAGTGAGTGTTTCTCAACTGTGTTCCTTTTACCATTGCTTTCCTTTTCCAATACATTTTATAAGATCTGTCTTAAAATGTTTGTTTTTGCAGACCTAAGAAAAGAAAACAAAAATACAAAAAATTATGGATAATTTCGTTTATATAAAGGCACACATTCTTGTTAGGGTATTTATGGAAACATCATTCTAATCTCTAATCTAAAAATCTCTAGTACTAATGTTGGAATGTTTTATTAATAAATTCTTTTTGTTTTTAATTAGTGATTTATGACATGTTTCCATTGTGTGGCCATTGTACAATTACTTCACTTCTCTGAATTTCAGTTTCCTCATCTGAAAATGAACACAGCAATATATTTTCTTGGTAGGATTCAGGAGAAGAGTCACATGATCACTTTGTAAATTATAAAGGTCTCTGAAAATTGCTAATTATTACTTTTATTCTACCATGTGTCTTCACATGGACTAGATAAATTCCCGAGTTAGTCAAATTTCCTCAAATTTAAATTAGACTATTCTTCTTAAAATTTTTCCAGGTATCTAAATGTTTAGAATTAAATGTTTATAACTTTGCCTCAGTTACAAAGTTAAAAAAGTCATCAAATTTTTTATGCCTAATACTGTGAATTGTTAGTTTCAATGAAATAATCTTTATAACTACATGGTTTTAGCTAACTTCTGACTGTTTAGAAACTTAAATTCTACCAATGATTTATTTTCTATTTTTTTGTTCCTTGGCAAAAACATTGTTTCTGTTCTGATAAAAGGGATTGGTAGATAAATGTTTTAGAAGACCCATTGGCTCTTGACTCCTAGTAAATAAAGTTTGAGGCACAAGGCCTCTGAAACTTTGGTAGCTGTAAAGTGTTTCTAAGTGGTGCACCTGAAATACGGAAGAATTTTACTTTCATACCCATGAATTCCACTTATGGGTATCTTATGTATTCAGTTTTTCATTGTAAGGTTTTAAAATTAAAAAAAGTAGATGAAATGAAATTGATTTCTTAGTAGTAATTATCTTTTTCATTATTTTAATTTGTTATTTAATTTCTTATAAACATTTGCCTTTTCAATAAATTAAGTGTTCACTACTCTGACAGAATTCTCTCTCACTTTTTGTCTTAGTCAGAGGCACATTTGAAACCCTAACCCTTTGTTTACCATTTAAGACTCAGGTGTTGTCCTAGGTGCTGGGTTGTAAAGATAAATCTGAATTTTCTATCTTAAGAGAACTCCCATTGCAGAAGAGAGGGAAATTATTGGATTCCAAGAGATCTGAAATGCTTGAGTAACTAGAGGATGAGATTGAGGTACCCAGGTAGACTTCAAAACTGACCTCCCTTGCTTCATCTGGAAGCCAGTCTTTCTGGAAGCGGCTCACTGAACTTTTGGTCTGTGAACCAGTCCAGGATACTGTTCTCATATTATAGTTGCTGGTGCGGTGGAACCTTTTGGTCTCTAAAGAAAGGTACAGTAAGGATTAGAATAGCCAATTACTCTCAGTTTTTTTGTTTGTTTGAGTATAGTTGACACACAATATTACACTAGTTTCTGGTATCTACTCCTCGGTTTTTAAGTCCCTGCTTTATTGACCTATGGCTATCTCCTGTTGGCTCTGACAGTCTCGTGCAGGCGTGGGGGATGGCACCGGGCCTGGGGCTGGGCAAGTTCCGATTCCAGCTGCCGCCTCAAGACTATGGAGTGGCCTGAGATGAAGGTGTTCAGTTCTTACAGCTCACTGGGCAGCTTACTGTAGCTGCAGGGACCACGGGTTTGAGTAGCCAAGTTTCCTTCTGGTTGCCTGCCGTGGAATGTGTTTTCCCATAGAAACAACATTTTAAATTGTGGTCAGGTTCCCAGACCAGCCTACAATAGCCTATTTAGCTGATAGAGACTGCTATTTGACTAGCCCAGGGACCAAACCACCACCTATTAACATTGTTTCTATTGGAAAAGCCGTTCTGAGTTTTAAATACCAATAGAGAAATGACATTTTGGAGCTCTACCTGTTTGTCCAATTGGTCCTCAGAACCAGAGTATCAAATCACTGTGCACTACCAGGTCCTGAAGGACCTCATTCTTTCTCCTAAGCCTGACCTCACTGGCTGGTTTTCCCATCTTTCATGGGGCTGCCAGCGCATTCGGAAGATATTATTATCTCCTTGGACAGAGCTCTTGGTCTGAGAATTTCTGGGAAGTGGTAGGAATCATGGTTTCTTCTGTTGGTGGTAAAGAGGAGAGAAGGGAACTGAAAGGATCAGTGAACTCCCCAGACACCACCCGGGTCTGCCTTTCGCTGTGCAGTTCTGGTCCACTCTCTTAGTTTACTTGTGTTTCAGTCATTTCTATCATTTCATCTACCCTTTGGAAAAGTACAACATGGCTTTAGCTTGACTAAATGGAGTAACAGTCAAAAAAGGAAAAGTCACAATAATCCTTAAACTCATAGGTAAGGTCAAGGGGTTGCAGAGTTCTGGGAAGTAGATTTCTCGAAGCACCATGTATGTTCATGGTGTCATTGGTCAGACCCTCTCAGGTGTTGGCAAGATGTAAATTTGAAACATGCACATTTTTCTATTTTGAGGCAATCCATCCTCATTATTTATGGAATCAAATAGTAAAGTTCCAACTTCATAAACAGATACACCTTTCCCTATGTGTAGATGGGAACACCTTTTATATAACCAGCCAGGGGTTCAGTGATGCCAGCTGGCCAGACATAGACTCCCCCTCCCTTAGAGAACTGTAGTGCAGAACTTCAGTGTAGACCATGACAGGAAGTTAGTCCGGTCATGGCCTTTAGAAGCTTGGGGCCCACTTGGATGGTTCAGTAGTTTGTGCAGACTTCTGTGTTCTCAGTGTTGTTTAATCCAGAGGACCAGAAGCAGAAAGTAGGATTAGCACCTACTGTACATAGCCGTGCTTCTGGTCTTCATGGTTCAATGTCTAGTTTCCTGTTATGGTATACCGTGTGGCTTTAAATTCTTCTTTTTTTTTTTCTTTCCTTCAAAGAGAAGTGTGCGCATGCGTGCGCGCGCACAGGTTCTAGTCACCTCTAAAAGATTCCAACAGGGTTTAAATTGACAGTCTAAAATGACCTCTGGGTTTTGGGAACTGTTCTTTGCAGCTTTCTGTTTCTTCAGCTTTCTTAGGCTGTGTATGAGAGAGAGAGAGAGAGTCCCTGATATGGTAACCTAAATTCTTGTACTTTTAAGTTCTTGGACTATTGCTTTTCATCAACACAAAATCCCCGCAAAAACATAGTTTAGGGTACCGAGCAAATGAAACTGTTGATGTGACAACCTCTCTGCTGCCTGTGCTGTGAGTTACCCCACTGGGTGGTAGGGAAAGTGATCCCCCAAGAAGCACCTCCAGACACACCCTTTTCAAGGCTGCACCATGAATTTTGTGACGGTTGTCTTTAGGAATTGGCCACAAATGGCTAGCTCCATCTTTGGTCTTGATCAGTTGCAACAACCTGCCACAGTGAAATGTGCACCAATTTGTGAGCTGAAAACCTTTGTTTCATTGCTTTGGGATTTTTGTTTCTCTTCTGCTAAAGAAATAAATAGAATCAGATGTTCATATACGAGTGTTTTCTCTACACTTATTTTTTTGAAGGAAATACTTTGGTCCCTGAATTAAAAACATTGATAACTTCACTGATCACAATAAATTAATGATTAGCATATCAGCAAAATAACCAAAGTATGAAACCATTATACATTACTGTTTAGCTAACCTTAGCCGTTCAAAATATGTATGAGATATTTTTCTTTAAAAAAAATTTTTTTAATGTTTATTTATTCTTGCGAGAGAGAGAGAGAGAGAGAGTGAGTTGGGGAGGGGCAGAGAGAGAGGGAGACACAGAATTTGAAGCAGGTTCCAGGTTCCGAGCTGTCAGCACAGAGCCCGACGCGGGGCTCGAACTCAGGAAGCACCAGACCATCACCTGAGCCGAAGTCGAACACTTAACCAACTGAGCTATCCAGGCATCCCGAAATATTTTTCTTTTAAATAGATTAATTTATAAGAAATAGTTTTCACTATTAGACAGTTTCCATGTTAGTGGCATTTGCAGCTGGCCTATTTATGACACCAAAGACATAGTATTAATCTTTGTTAATTGTACTTTATACATACTAAGGTACTCCGTCAATGTTATCTTGTGTGCTTCTAAATAGACTCCAGGATATTCTAGGCATTACAGACATTGTTTCTCTGCTTGAAGACCTATTAGTTTTGGAACAGAGTGGGTAGGGACAAGTTTCAGGGGAGAGAATCTAAACATATAATTATTTAAAATATATATTACAGGGGCGCCTGAGTGGCTCAGTGGGTTAAGCGTCCAACTTCAGCTCAGGTCACGATCTCGAGGTCCGTGAGTTCGAGCCCCGCGTCGGGCTCTGGGCTGATGGCTCAGAGCCTGGAGCCTGCTTCTAATTCTGCATCTCCCTCTCTCTCTGCCCCTCCCCCGTTCATGCTCTGTCTCTCTCTGTCTCAAAAATAAATAAACGTTAAAAAAAAAATATATATATATATATACTACAAATACACACATATGGCTCAATACGCTGTGTGTCATACATGTTGCTCTTTGTTTTACCTGTTAAAGAAATTAGCCAAGTAGTCAAGTTAGCGTACTTTTTAAATTTGTTGATTGCTATCAAATGTTTGGAATTAATACATTATTGAGAAAATAAATGTAGTGTTCAAAGAGCCAGAAATAAAATGTAATTATAATATAGCATATGTAGGTTTTTGAGAGGTATGTCTGGTATTGTGTTGGTAGGTTGAAGGGTGGTTGGGATTAATTGGGGAGGAGGATTACCACTATGGGGGAAGTGAAACTATACATTAAAAAGGAAACATGGGCAGGGGCGCCTGGGTGGCTCAGTTGGTTAAGTGTCCTACTTCAGCTCAGGTTGTGATCTCACAGTCTGTGAGTTCAAGACCCACGTCAGGCTCTGTGCTGACAGCTCAGAGCCTGGAGCCTGCTTCAGATTCTGTGTCTCCCTCTCTCTCTACCCCTTCCCTGCTCATGCTCTGTCTCTCTCTGTCTCAAAAATAAATAAAAACATTTAAAAAAATTAAAAAAAAAAAAAGGAATCATGGGGGAGGGGCGTCTGAGTGGCTCAATTGGTTAAGTGTCCAACTTTGGCTCAGGTCATGATCTCACAGTTTGTGAGTTTGAGCCCCACGTCAGGCTCCGTGCTGTCAGCTCAGAGCCTGGAGCTCAGAGCCTGGAGCCTGCTTCAGATTCTGTCTCCCTCTCTCTGCCCCTCCCCTACTCACACTCTGTTTCTGTCTCTCAAAAATGAGTAAACATTAAAGAAAATTTTTAAAAGAAGGAAACATGAAAGAGCAAGTATAAAGATGGAAGAAGGGTCTGGATTTAGCATGTATGTCATGGAGGAGAGGCGTGTGCACCAGTGAGGGCTGAGACGATAAAGGGAAGGAGTGGGACAAGAGGGTGGGGCTGAGAGTGGGCAGGTTAGCCTACCTGGCAGAGATCTGAAGCTGATAGTGAAATGTTCCACATCTTAGGGAGGGTGAAGTCTGTGTCTGGAATGTAAGAGAACAGAACTAACCATCGTGAACACAAAAAGATATTTAGCTATATTGTCCTAATGAAATAGAGAGGAAGGAGGAAGCCAGGAAAAAAGGTGATAATCAGTCTGACAGTGAAACACCAACATGTAAACCAGAGAGTTATTTGCTAATGGAGTTAGAGAATTGAAGAGGAATTTCAGCAGTGGGCTGAAATAAAACTAGTGATTCCTCTTTACAAGTGGGGGACATCAAGTTATAGCTCAGAGAGCTTTCTTCTGAGCCTACCCTGTGTGATGGGGCCAAGTACCCTCTTTACTCCTTTCTGTACTCCCCAGTCTCACCTTGATGTTTGTGTTTTACCTGTTGTGGCGACACTCTTTGCATGCTTGCTTGTCTTCTTCCCAGAGCAAATACTATGTCTTAGTCACTATGAAAAACTGGAACAGTTTATTTATAATTGCATGGTTACAGTCTTATTATCTTACGTTTTAGCAAACTTTTCACCATAGAACAGTTTGAGATTTACAAACAAACCAGAAGGATAACACTACATGATGTAGGTTGGAGAGGTTGGCAGGCTTATGCCTTCAAAGAAGAAAACCAGAATTGTCTGAGTCCCAGCCAGTGTTGACCCAGACAATCCAGAAATGAGTCCCTGGATCTGAAGAGCCCCCTGAAAGCTTGAGGAGGCCATGGAAGCCATTTTCATTACCAGGATTCCAAGTTTCATTACTTGAGATGTTGTGACTGGCAGATGGGCTGGAATAGTCACATGTGATATTCAAATCACTGCTAGTAGATGTGACCTCGGCCTTTAGCAAAAAGGGCCAGGATAAAGGCACCCAAATAACTGAGGAGAGCTTGCAAAGTTTGTTGGAGTAGTAGTGGATACCCTTATTAGATAGTGCTCATGGTTTTTCTTTTATATTTTCTTCTTGATAAAAAAATCTGTCAAAAAAACTAATAAAGTCATGATGTGTGGGTCACAATATGTGTAGCTAATTTGTATATTAGAGGTTTTTTTCATGATCTATCACATTTTTGACAGTGAAAATTATTATTTTTAAAAACTGGGGCAGTGGGATATTAGGATATTACCTTGAGCCATGTTACATGGACAGTCAGCTGGGGGGCATGCCTTTAGGTCCCCTGCACACTTATGCTTGAGAGGAGTAAATCATCATATTTTTCTCCCACAATTCAAAAAAGTAGGTCACTCATGCATGGAGTAGTGTCAGCCTCATTAACCTTCTTGCCCAAGGATTTAAATATGTCACATGTATATGAAATAAAAGCCCACTGAACTTTTTTTTTTTTCCCAGTCTTGTCTGAAAGGGAGTTTGAACTTGGGATAGGAAGCAGAAAGGCTATCTTGCCTGTAAGAGAGGCCAGATTTACAGAAGTGGATTCTGGCTAAGGAATGTGGACACACTGCAGACATCTTGTACACAGGCCAGTTCCTGCAGTGATGTGGTCAGACACGGTAAAGCCCAGCTGTTTGCTCCATTGAGAGGGGCTTTTGCTAGCCCACACAATCTCCAAGTGCCTTGTCTTAACTGGATCTGAGTATTCGGCCTGCTGAGGCTCACCCGCCCCTGGAGAGATTGGAGGTGGGTTGTTGTAAGCATTGTATTCAAAGCAACTGGTAAGAGAAGCTACAGATAAAGACCTAACAATTAAAACAATGTAATAGACAGTGGAAAGTGGACTGTAAATATATTTTTCCTTTTCCCCCTGAACTTTTAGAATACAGGTAAAAACAATTTATGCTTAAATTGGTAGTTTGTTGATGGACCTTTGGTGGGGTTTGTCACTCATTCCCTCATGAAGGCTATTGGGTGAAATACCATCTTGCCCCCAAAGGCATCTCTGCCGTAACATAGCAGTTAAGAGAGTGAACTGGCAGCAGGCTTCCTGAGTTCACATCCCCATTCTTTACTTCCAAGCTGTGGGACCCTGGCTGGTTTGTTTAACCTTCCTAAGTCATAGTGTCTTTAATGTTAAAGGCAATAACTTACCTCAAAGGGTTGCCTTGAGGATGAAATAAAGCAGTATGTTTTTAGCACATAGCATAAATTTCTTTTCTCTCTGAATTTTACTTTGAATTTGCCGAATGCTACTGCCACTTGCACTAAGCTTTAACTCTTGACTGTTTTTGGGCAGCAGGTTGCTGGGTGTGGTTGGGGAAATGAAAAGGAAAAGAAAAGTTTGAATGCTAAACTTTCATTTACACAAAAAAGTAACTCCATTAGAGATTTATCTTCTTTGTTAATGCTTTCTGTGTGAAACTTTAGAATAAAATCTTTGATATGGAAGTAATCCAATGTGTCTACTTTAGACTTTACATATCTTAGTGCTTTCCAACTTAAATAAGACATTCATTTATTTCTAGAATTAGAGCTGTTTTTCCTGTGTGTGAGTAGAATAAATACTACCCAGATTGTTCGAAAGAGTGCTGTTAGTTTGGAGTTCTCAAGACCAAAATTAGCAGAGGAGAATTCTTACATCTTTCTAATACTTTGCACTAAGCCATTTAACCTAGCAATATTTAATGTGTTAATGTGTTAAAGATTCAGTCATTGATTGAGGATATTGGTTGCAACAACTTAAACTGAATAATGCAATACTATAAGAGATAAAATTATCAAAATTAAAAAATTATTAAAATAAAAAAAATGTCAGAGCATGTGAACAAAACCACAGTTAGACAATATGTAGAATTTTAAGTAACACTGTGAAATGAAAACGTGATCACTAATGTAACGGAACTGTGAATGAATGAAACAGTTCATGCGATGAAACAGAAAGTACCCCATTTAGGAGAGAAGATGTTTATACTTTTAAGGTAATTGCTTTAAATAAAAGAGGATGATCAAAGTGTAGCAGCACATGTTTAAAAAAAAATGAACAGTTATTGGGGTGCTGGGTGGCTCATTTGGCTAAGCGTCCGACTCAGTCATGATCTCGCAGGTTCTTGAGTTTGAGCCCCCTATGGGGTTCTGCGCTGAGAGTGCAGAGCCTGCTTGGGATTCTGTCTCTCTCTGTCCCTCTCCTGCTCAAGCACTCTCACTCTCTCTCTCAAAAATAAATAAATAAATGTTTTTTTAAAAATGAGCTGTTATGAATGGGCATTAGGTGTGGATGCAAAAGAATTATTTTCATTTCCCCAGATCCTCATCTCTTGGGGCAACCAATTTTAACCATGTTTGGTTTTAGTTCTTCTCATGTTTCTCTTTATGACACCATGTACTGTGCTTGTACCTCTATTTCTAGATTTAAACAGTATCCATTGGTTCCATGCCATGAAAGATGGGGACGTAGCTCACTTAGATATCTATACCTTTTCTCTCTCTTTTCCTTCCTACTTTTAAAAAAATCATGGTATGACTTTCAGTTATTGGTTATTTTAAAACATTATATAATATACTTAAACCTCTGTCTCTTGGATCAACTACTTTATTTCTCTCCATACCTTTCTTCCTAACTTGATAGCTATACCATTACCTTTACAGGTGCAGGTTTAAAACATTTACATTTTGTTTTGAAATCATTGTAAATTGTAACATCTTCCATGTTTTGTCTGTAGGTTGATTGTAAACATTGAAAAAACAAAGAGGAATGTTTAGATTAGTATGATTTTCAAACACCTTGGAAAATCTTTTTAATATCTTGCTTTGTAGGACTGAAATTACTGATTCTGGACTCTTTTTTTCTTAGCCTTTTCACCATGTTATATGTGTTATTACTCCATAAATACACTCATTCTTGTCAGACAATATGTCTTGATTTTTGTTTGAAAACATAGTTACTCCAACCACAGGACACCTATAAAGGCTCAGGGGTCCTCTGAAGCTATTCCAGGATTTGGTTTGGCGTTGGACTGGACCCAGTGGAGTTGTAATGAGCTGTTAGTGGGGAAGGTTTGAGGTGGTTGACTCTGGCTTGAATTATCATTTCTAGTCTAGAGAAATTTGTGGAGTTTGGAAGGTTTGGTTAC
Organism: Panthera onca; assembly: GCF_046562875.1. Lineage (NCBI taxonomy): Eukaryota > Metazoa > Chordata > Mammalia > Carnivora > Felidae > Panthera > Panthera onca. The sequence continues at coordinate 55,062,500 of NC_138344.1, forward strand.
TCTAACCCTCACCCTAACCCCCTATCCTAACTTCTCATCTTATTCCCCTTTCCAAGATTCTGAGTTGCCCCAGGAAGTTCTGGGTACTCTGAATTGAAGTTTTGGGCACTACTTTGTCACAGAAGGGATACAGGATTGAGAGCCAGTGGCTTAGAATTTGTAATAAACTCTCCCTTAATCTCTTATAGTGCCTTTTGTTGAGTAGTTAATTTAGGTCAGAAAATGATTCTATCATGATAATAATGCTGTATTGCGTTCATGTCCATTATTTCATCTGATACACACATACACACATACACACACACACACACACACACACACACACACACACACACACACAATGTGGCCAAGGCAGACATTTCATTATGCCAATGTGCAGAGACATCAACTAAAGCTCAGAGAGGCTCCAGCATCGGGTGCATAGTAAGCCTTTTTCCATCATTTTATGTCTAGTTTTGGAGGAATAGGGCCCTTTCCTGGGTGCCTCCATCTTTCTTCCTATCTCTCTTTTTGGCCTCAGCATCAGTCAGTCTGAAGTGTGCATTTTGCCCTGCAGTGTTCTGGGTCCCCTGGGGCTGTGAGAGAGTCACAGGATAGAGCAAAGGCTTCACCTTTGTTCCCAATTCTGCTTGTGCTTGAAGCAATGAGTTCAGAGGAGATGAAGGGGGGGGTCTGTGCTGTTACACATGGTCTGCATATAGATGGAGAGTTTTTGAATACACCCCAACCAGAAGTACTTTATTTATTTATTTATTTATTTATTTATTTATTTATTTATTTTAAGTTTATTTATTTGCTTTGAGAGAGAGGGAGAGAGAGAGTGCATGCAGGGAAGGGGGCAGAGGGAGAGGGAGAGAGATAGTATCCTAAGCAGGCTCCACGTTGTCAGCACAGAGCCTGACATGGGAGTTGAACCCACAAACCATGATATCATGGCCTGAGCTGAAATCCAACAGTCAGACCCCTAAACCGACTGAGCCACCCAGGCGCCCCCAGAAGTACATTTTAGTTACACAGTTGTTTTTAAAGGTTTACTCTTATGGGGCTACAGGATTTATACTAGCAAGCCTTGGAATAGCTACTGTTTGTGAAATTGATTACAAAATGTTTGACCTTATTCATCAGCCCCTGAACTTTAGGAAGTAGCATTAATGTTTAGGCCCTCAGATATGGCATAGTGAAATGAATGGTTTCTTTCCTGTCTCTGTGTGTTCAGTCCTCTTAGTTTCTAGTGTAGAGTTAACTAGATCCTTACAACAGTTGCTCCCTTAAGTTGTTAAATATGTATCATCTGGATTCTGAATGGAAGCTTTGCTCCAAGAAACCTGATGGAGCAGAAATGTCTGTAAACAAGAAACCCAAAGTTACATTGACTTTGTTTTCCTGTAACTTCTGGTAATCAACTGTGTTTCCAAACTTTGGCTAAAGAAATATTTACATTTTTTTGCTTTTATTTTTTCTGACTAATGTCAGCGTTTGCGTTCCTGTAATTCTGGTGAAAGGAAGAATATGGCCACTTTTTAGGAGTGAGCTGGGACACAGAAAAAATATACACAGCTTCAATGAGTAGAAATTTAAAACTTTATATGCAGATTTCATGATGACCTTTCTTAACTAGATTGGTAGGAATTTTATTATTTAAATTAGACTCATATAACTCCATACATTTTTATATCTGTGCGTTGTGATAGAATGCACTACATTTTGCATCTCGTTTTTATTTTTCTGATGTACGCATAGGTGATATTAAGGGATATCCTTATTGGTATCATTATGTTAGAGTCCCAAACTACTAAGCCAGTGTTGGGTCCCATGAGTTTACTTTTTTTTTTTTTTTTTTTTTTTGGTCTACAAAAATTCGTCCTGTTCTTGTAACTCAGAGACATTTTTTTCCCCCTTGTATGTGGTCACATATTGTTTTTTAAAAAGTGTGGAGTTCTTCTAATTGGATCTTTGTTTGTTTGTTTGTTTGTTTGTTTGTTTTAGACCTAATGTCTGTGGATCACGTTATAATGCTTACTGCTGCCCTGGATGGAAAACCTTACCTGGTGGAAATCAGTGTATTGTCCGTAAGTAAATAGACAGTCTGTCATTCTTCATGTTCTTCTTTTGTTGTTTTGGTTGCATGGTGATTCTTAGTACTTGTTCCTTTGTAACTGCATACCATTAATATGTTTATAGCAGAGCCTTCCAGCTCTAAGATTTTCCTACTTCCTCTGAATCCAGATTGGGAAATACACTAAGTTGGTCAAACCGCTGTTGTACTTTAATTCAGTGACTTCCTTTGGAATATTTCTGACATACAGGGAATAGAGCCACAGGGATAATTTGACCAAGAGTACATGTTGCCTGGCTTCATAGACTTTGTAATCACTTGGATGGGATTTTGAAAAAAGGATACATTGCTGCTTTCCTTATTATAATTTCTAACTTTGTTGGCCACCCACAAGCCTACTCAAACCTTGTACATTGAATTTGGGTGGTTGAGGCCAAAGATAGACCTAACTTTCAGAGAGGAAAGGAAGTGGCTAGAGCATCAGATGAAGATGAGTAGAAAGACTAGGGAAGAGCTCACATGGTGCCAGAGATTCCCCCATTGATTCTGCTGCCACAGCAAACGTCCAGATTCTCATCACATACCAGAAATGTTGAGTGACAAACCACATGCCAGAAAAGATGCTATTTAAAGGAGATGTAAGTCAAATTGGTTATGGCATCTGTCCTTTATGAGCTTTTACTGACATCATACCTATGGAGGAATTTTCAGTTTTCAGAAAATTCTATCAGACAGTGGGAAAAGTTAGAGTTGAAAGGACATTAAGGAATCACTAGATCCACTTTCTGTGTTGGCCTAGAGTGGTCTGTGCAGAAGAACAATATTTCAACCAGTATTCTCTTGGTGACCTGAAAAGTTCACCCCTATCCCAGTTCTTGATTTTGACCAGAAGCATCTTATTCATTTGGCATATTGTGCTTTATTTAAGGATCAAAACTGAATCACTAAGAGAGATATATAATGGTATTTGACATTTTCTAAATCAACTTGACAGTGTGTTTCCCTTGTGTTCTTTTTTTAGATATTTATTTATTTATTTATTTATTTATTTATTTATTTATTTATTTTGTGAGAGCGTGTGTGCATGCAGGAGCACGTACCAGTGGGGGAGAGGCAGAGAGAGAGGGAGAGAGAGAGAGAGAGATCAAGATTCCCAAGAAGGCTCCACATTCAGCATGGAGCTGGACTCGGGGCTTGATCTCACAAACTGTGAGATCATGACCTGAGCTAAAATCAAGAGTTGGATGCTTAACTGACTGAGCCACCCAGGCACCCCTTCCTTGTGTTCTGTAGAATCTATAAGAAATGCTGTCTTCAATAGCATTTATTTGAATACTTATGTATTCAAATAAATTGTTTATAGGATCCTTTGACAGCTTATTTCTTAATAGTTTTCAGTCTCCATCCTAAACTTTTTTGGTGTTTGAATGCATTTTCTATCAAGTATATTATTTTTAGCCTTGCACATCTCATTTGCCTCTTGCAAGGTTATACAGGAATTTGAGGAAGAGATAATGTCTATGAGCATAAAAAGTAGTGGCCAAATCTTAGTCTGCTAATAAATATAAATCATTTGCCATTTAGACTTTCCTTCTGGCCATCAGCAGAGCATCTGGTGCCAGCGTATTAGTCCCTCAGTATCATGAAAGTGTAACTATTTTTCTAAAAGATGAACAGCTTCTTGACTGCAGAATCAGTGCTATTGTAGTGGATTCCCAACTTCTTCTCTCAGATTGTTGATGTACATCTTCAATGTAAAATCAAAGCTACTCAATGGGTAGGATCCAGTGTAGAGAATTAGTCTTAGCAGGGCATAGTATTTTTATAGAAATTATTAAGCAATAAGCATTTAAAATTAAATAGGCTCCCAAGACTACCTCTGCAACTCTTCTATCATTAAATTGTAAAGCTAGTATAAAAACAAAATGCTTGTAGGCATATAAATATGTTTAAATGCAGGACTTTTGTTTGTTCTGTTTTCCCTAAATAAGATATTGGGGACTTTTGATAGATTGAGTGCTGTGTGGAATAAGAGAGAGATTGAGAACCACTGGTATAAATAAGGGAGTTGCAGCATTTTACATCCAGAGCTTGTTTAGTTCAACAGGTTTGTTTTTTGTAAGTGAATAAACCTGTGGCCTAAGGTCATGAATCATGAAGGCAAAATTAACGAGGCACCTGAGAGCCCAGGTTTCCTCATTTGAGGGTTGGGTTCCTATAAAGCACCATGCTCTCAAGCCATGTACTTACAGACCTCTGGTTTTATTGACAGCCATTTGCCGGCATTCCTGTGGGGATGGATTTTGTTCTAGGCCAAATATGTGCACTTGCCCATCTGGTCAGATATCTCCTTCCTGTGGCTCCAGATCCAGTGAGTATAACATGTTATTATATATAATATTATTTTGTGTGGTTATGCCCTATTTTCTCCTAAATTTGCTTTTGGCTTTTCTCTTGCCTGCAATACATTTTTTTCACTAGAACATCTGCCTTCTCTGTTCTGCCCAAAATACTTGGAATGGCTTTCCTCAGTCTGGCCTCCCATTTCCTTCTTCACTCTTTATAAGGAAATTACCTATGGGACTTAGTTACTATGAATACTGTAAAGATTATGTTCTCCTGTGTAGGTATCACCTTATTTATCTTTGTGTCTCTAGTGTAAACACCATAAAAGATGCTCAGTGGATTGGTTGTTCAATGAACATTTTTGGCTCAAGAAAACTAGGCATTTTTCCTAGTGGTACTGAAATATGACTCTGATTAAACACTTTTGTAAAAACTGAAGACCCCTACTTTTGCAAAAAGAAGATGTAAGGAGTCATTATGGAAGTTTTGGGGGTGATTTTTCCTTAAGCACAAATGTATTTTCTCTTTCAGAATTTTATCACTTCATTCTGTGATGCCAAATAATACCCACAGTTCATTTTTCAGAGCCTTTCCTTGCTAGTTCTATTGTTTTCATTAGACTTTTGGGGTTTTTTTTTGGTTTATTTTTTTAAGTTTATTTATTTATTTTAAGAGAGAGCACTCACTCAAACTCACGAACCGTGAGATCATGAATGACCTGAGCAGAAGTCAAGAGTCAGATGCTTAACCGACTGAGCCACCCCTGTGCTCCTTTTTGGTTTTTTATTCTTTAAATGTGGGGTCCTCAGCAATGAATTAACTAGAGGAAATGTAGGGATTGGGAAGGAGGTGAGTCATTATTGGTTTTTAAAAAGGTTTAAGTTTATGCCTTTATAAACAGCCCCTCAACACCTTGACCATCATCAAAGCAAAAAACTTGGGTTTCTTTCCCATTGCCTATTTTTCCTTAGAAAATTCATTCCCCTTACAGTGTGTTCTGTTTTTGACAAGGTTTTCAGGAAAAAGTATTGTGGAATAAGAGCATTCTCTTTTGTTTATTGCAAGTAGAGACTTTAGTGTGGTCAAGGTTCATTACCTATTAAGACTCCTAATTTTAGCCCTGGCTCTCATGAGCCAATTAACAGGGTAGGGCAGGTAGTCCTAATAGACATTCTTGGTGCCCACTCACATATCTTTGCATTTATGGATGAGCACAGGTAACTCTACCTTATACCTCTGTAAAATTTTCTGGCAGGGAGCATACCAGGTCCACATGCAGGGCATGCTGGAAGTGCCAGAGGGTTAGTGGCCTTAGAAGCAATTGTTAGCCAGTGACAGACGGAGAGTGTTGGATAAGTGCCCCAGATTCCTTGCCTCTCAATTTGCAGAACTATGAAGTGTGTTCTCCACTGTCTCTTAGAGTTCCCTAGTGGATTAAGCCCCACCTGCCCACAGTGGTAATAGGCTCCATCATGTATTTATTAGCTTCCTTCTTTTCATTGTCTCACTTCCCTACTTCCCTATCAGTGTTTCCTGATGTTACTTATAAAACAGACTACGTGCATTTAAATTATTGTTTTAGAATTTTCTTCTGGTGGAGCATAAACAAAGACAGCCTACTACTAAAGATAGCCAGTTGCAGATTGGGATAGAAACTTCCCATGGGCTGGGAGTTATTTGCTTATTGCATTGAGAACAGCATATTCTTATTTGATCTCAGGTTAGTTTTGAATGTGCATCTTCCAAGCAATAGCAAATTCATTCTACAAATCAAGGGCGCCTGAGCTGAAGGAAATACAGAGAGGTAGACAAGTCAACTGGTGGCATTTACAGGAACATGTTGGACATCCTGATCTCTATCAGGCTGCCACAGAGAATTGCCTAAGGAATGAGGAAGGAGTCTAGATATCAAGTTGGGAACAGACCCAGTTGCTCAGATGGGCCGTGGAACCAACCACCAACAGTGTACCTCTCTGGCAGAGAGAAAATATAGCTGGATGACAAAACTAGGTATCCAGTTGGAAAGGTCTTCAGCATGATCGTGTGAGCTGCTAATAATTTCTCTGTCAAATAAAAATCATGAGATACAGAGATAGGATGTTGACAAATTGGTCGTAGTAGATTTCAAGCTAGCCTCAAGATAGGAGAAGTATAGTGATAGGTCCTGTGGGCCAGATTTAGGTGAGAGACTGGAGTCCAAGACTTGTGGGTAGTACTCTTTGAAGAAGTTTAGGTCCACCTATGGTACCTGCACATTGCACAAAATCTCTGAGTAGATTGCAGATCAGAGTGGTATGAGGAGGACAGTCTGGTTTCATCAAGATATTTGGAGCTTTAAATCATTGGCTTGGACTCTACCTATGCTAATATTGTCTAAATATCTTATAAAATTAAAATGGCAGAATGTTTTAAATGAAGGGTAGCTGAGATACTCAGAATTCATTTCTGATCTTTTGAAGTGATATTCTAGGGAATATCTGTGCTATCCTGTAGAACTTCTTGGCCGCAGTGTGTTTGACAATAAATGTGGAGAAATCACTTTACTAACTTTCCTACTAGTAGAAGGATAACTCGACAGAGAGAAATGTTTGTATTCCCAAAGGGGCAAACTTAGACCATTTATTTCACCAATATTTCCTGTGAGAAATTTTATACTTGTTATGTGATATGGGTCAAGGAGGCTGGGAAAGTTGTGGGGCACTGAGGCTTTAATTTTCTCATTTGAAAATGAAAGGAGTGTTGTTCTTTCAGGTTGTTTTCTACTTGAGTGTGCTGGGACTCTGAGAATAGGAAATGATCTCTTAGTGGCCTGAAGGAGAGACTGCATTTCCAGAAGGTCCAAACTGCCAGCCAGAAATTCCTTTGGGCACTAGGAAGACAGGGCTTCCCTTAATCTATTGGAACTTTTGCCACTGGCCATAGGGCACCAGGGAAAAAGAGAAGATTGGCCAGCCAGAGTCCGAAAAAATGGGGAAGAGGGGCAGAGAGAGAGAGAGAGAGAGAGAGAAAGACAGAGAATCCTAAGCAGGCTCCACGTTCAGTGTGGGAGCCCCACGTGGGGTTCGATCTCATGAGATCATGAGATCATGACCTGAGCCAAAATCAAGGGTCAGACGCTTAACTGACTGAGCCACCCAGGCGTCCCTCAAGCTCTTCTTTAAATGTATATAATATAGGGACACCTGGCTGGCTCAGTTTGTAGTGCATGTGTCTCTTGATCTCAGGTTTGTGAGTTTGAGCCCTACATGGGGTGTAGAGATTATTTAAAAAAATAAAAAAACTTGAAAATATGAATAATATGAAATAGATTATTATCTTCTTCAATAACGTATCTTATTATAAAAGTTGTTACCTGAATTTTATATTTAAGAATTTGGAGATCACTTTTATACTCCTCCTGTTTTATTATTTATGCTTTTAAAAAGGATTTTAAAAACTAAACTCTTTTTTTGAGGTAGAGATTCATATTCAGTTATAAGAAATAATATGGAGATATCCTGGGTACCCTTCATCCAGTCTTCCCAATGTTAACATCCTGTGAAACTATAATATGATATCATGGCCAGGATACTGTCATTGATACAGTCAAGACACGGAAGAGATCTATTAGTGCAAGGATGCCTCATGTTGCCCTTTTCTAGTCCAGTATGGAGCCCAGTGCGGGGCTTGAACTCCCAACCGTGAAATCAAGATCTGAGCTGAGATCAAGAGTCGGGCGCCTAACTGACCGAGCCACCCAAGCTCCCTGAGATACTTTTCTAATGGGGAGTGAAGTTGAAGTCTAGGTTCCTTCGATACCTATAGATGTCCAGTTACTGCAGTGCCATCTGTTTTTGAAAAGACTATCCTTCACCCATTTAATTACTTTTGCACCTTTGTCAAAAATCATATTTGTGTAGGTCTATATCTGGGTCTTTGTTTTATTCTATTTATCCATATATCTATCCCTTCTCCAATACCATACAGTCTTGATTACTGCAGCTATGTGAAAAGTCTTGAAAATGGAGTAGACGAATTCCTTTCACTTTATCATTTTAGCTATTCTAATTCCTTTGCCTTTCCATATAAATTTTAGGTTAATCTCGTCTATACCTACAAAAAAAAATCTTTCTAGGATTTTGATAAAAATTATAGTAAGCCTATAAGTCAGTTTGGAGAGTATTGATATCTTTCTTATGTGGAACCCCTTATACCTTGAAAATTTTTTTATCATTTTCAATTTACTTCAATTTAGGGCTGCTTGTGTTCCCAACAGAAATCCAAGCTCTAAGGGTAGAAGAAAGCCAGGGAAACAATTCTAGAGCAGTGTGTTAGCAAGTTTGAGCAGATATGAGCCAACCACGTGCTGAAAAGTGTGAGGACACTCAGGATAGGAAGGTAGTGCTATAGCTAATCTAGAAGTGACCCTTGGAAAGGTTTTTCAGGGAAGTGAGGAATTTATACGAACAGGGAGGAGAGGAGTGTGTGAAACCCGCTCAGACTTTAGAAATAGTTGAGTCCTTTGCTTTCTAGTCTGTCTTTCTAGTAGTCTTTATCACTACTATTATTTAACCTGTCTTTCTCTGAACTTTTCCCAGCTCTGCTAGGGTTGCTTTGTTTTGTTTTGTTTTGTTTTGTTTTCGCTCTTGTTTTAGATACCTTGGTGAAGTTGCTCTTCTGAGTGGTATGTCTTTAGGTACCACAGGACATTTATGCACTTAAGGAAAAATGTCAATACTGATATCTCTCTGAATGAAAATTATTTTTGTCCTGCCTTGATTCTGGCTGCCCCTGTGGACCTGTCTCAGGTGGAAAGTCCAGGAGTTAGTCTTGCTCTCTAATTTGTCTGCCTGTGCTTTTCCTAGTACCTAAATTAAAGTCACATACCTGCCATATAGATGCTTATTTGCAGATTGCTCTCCGTGTTCTTTCTGCCTCTGTACCTGCCAAGACAATGGCAGGCCTGTAGCTTCATTCCCAACTAATGCTTCCCAAAGAAAATGGTCACCTCAGTCCTGCATCTGTCATTCCCATAGCATGCTCAAATTGTTCTCTTCTGGTTGGTTATTTCATGAGCTGATTTGTACTGGGCTATCACCTAAAAGGAGTTTCTTCGATTCTTCTTGATGCCTGGCAGGAAAAGGCATTCAGCAAGTATTTATTGAATGACCAAAATGATTGAATCTGGAAAAAACATAAAATTTATTTAGGATACTATATAGCTGCAGGTAAATGTCAACATTTTCTGTTAGTTCTAGGATGTTGAGCCTTAACTGAAACTCTTTGAGGCAGTCTGCTCATTTTCTCTTTTTTAAAAGAGTCTATTTACTTATTTTTAGAGAGAGCACACACCTGAGAGTGAGCACAAGTGGCGAGAGAGAGGGAGAGAGAGAATCCCAAGCCGGTTCCACACTGTCAGCACAGAGCCCGATGTGAGGCTCAGTTTCAGGAACCATGAGACTGTGACCTGACCCAAAACCAAGAGTCAGACCCTTAATCACCTTAGCTACCCAGGTGCCCCTTGTCTGCTCATTTTCAATGGGAAGTCCTCATTGCCTCTTACGGCTCTGAGGGTTAACTGCATATGGCAGCTTGGACACTGACACTTGAACTCCGTAGTATTTTCAGTTTCTGGTAAAATCTTCACACAGATTGAGTGTAGGAATATATTCTGACTTGAGGTATTTAAAGCATGTAATATTTGAAAACATCCTTATGGATTTATGTGGAACCCTGGCTTTTTCTAGAGATATAAAACTTGGTCTCATAATTGCCAGACATAAGGGATGCTTGTTCAAACCAGTATAAACTTAGAATATGCATCAGTGGCAATAAAAAATAAAATTAATTCGTGTATATATACTCCCTAAATTGTTCCTGCTGTAGGGAAGCTGAGTATCTAGATCCTTTATTTCCCCACAGAAATCCTGAATGATTGCTCTCACTTTTAAAGAAATATGCTTTTCCCCTAAAGATCTAAGACTCACAAAGAATCTGAAATTCCTTTGGTAAACATGTTTGTGGCAAAGCAGATGGTGAAGATCCAATTATCTTTTCATAAGCTTGTTCCCCCTGCCCAAAGATTCATAGTTCCTTGGTTTATTGGGACCACTGGACTAACTATGCCTTACTATTTCACAAGTCTGGCCAAGGGGTTTTATTTTTTAAAGGAGACATAATATTTTATGTTGGAAAAGGTTTACCTGAAAGACAGTAGAAAAAATATAAAAGCCTATCGGAGATTTTTATTACATTGCATTTTACTGTAAACTTATCGTTTTTCCTGAAAGAATTCATTCTATTTTTCAATTTGAATAATGTAAAGTCACTATTTGAACTACTTTAGCTTTTTATCTCAAAGTAGCTAAATGGCTTTGTTGCTCATGTGGGAATGGAAATTAGCTCTTGGCATGAACCACTTTAATTGAAATCAGTTTGTGGGTTGAGTTCCTATGCTGCTTGACAAATGACATCATTTCCTGTGCTTTTCCCAATCCTCACTGTTTTTCTAAGATAGGATGCAACTAAGTTTAACTTCAATTTTTAAAGCAACTATACACCTTTTCCTGACCTACTTAGAATGTTATCCAAATTTTCACCAAATCTTTCCTTCTGTATATTTGTAGATCTTTAATTCAAAAGCATTTTGCCTGAGACATTTTAGTAGAATCATAGAAGCCTAAAATAACTGTTTTAATCAGTTTCCTGGGTTGCTTGACTTCTATAACAATGCCCCAACACAGGAGTTATTTCTGCTTTTATACATGGGGAAATGAAGATAAAGTATTTTTAATAGCAACCTACGTTAGGGCTGTACAATCGCTTGGAACATAATGGACAACTTGTCAGTCTTAGTTTTTAGGAATAGCTTTTAATGTCATTAACAGGTGGTATGAGTTACGTAAATGAAAATTACCTTGGTAAAGTTTTATATCACACCTACGAGTAAGCAAGATACTACTCTAGGCATATAAATGGTATAATTAATAAGCATGGTGTTTCCCACTCTAAAGAAGCTTTTAGACAAATGGGTTGGGGATAGGAGAAAACAATTTTTAAATAGATTAGGTTATATAATATACATTTCAGAAGAGAAGCATAAAGTACTCTGGAGTCAGAGAAAAAGGGCTCATATCAAGTGGGAGAAGGAGGAGAGAACAGAAAATCAGAAAAGATCAAAGAAAAGAAGATACATTTACAGTGGGTCTTAGACATAGGTAGGGTTTCAGTATTTGGTAAGAGCTGTGTGAGTTGTATGTTGAGGATTAAGGATTGGGGCAAAGAGACAACGAGACAGGTTAAGGAGGATATTCTACCAACAGACTAGAACAATGCGTTTGACATTTTGTATGGCATATAGAATGCACTGAGAAATATTTGAGTGAATGAATGAATGATAAGTGGATCAGGGTCTGAGTCATAGGACATGCTGAGAGTATTCAGAGAAGCCCTAGAAGGCTCATGGTTATGCTGAAGAGGACCTTGAATGCTGAGAGACTGAGGAAGTTCTTAGCACACTGGACATAGGGAACCTTTGGTGGTGCTTCAGTTAAGTGTGTGACATGTTCTTGAGAAGGTGTATCACTTTCAATTGACTTCATTAACTCTTTGGTCCTCTGTGAGGGCACGGTAAGTATTCAGTTCTGACATCTTTTTCCCCATTGTCATGCTGAGATTTGTTTAGCTACTTATGAAAATGGCCCTTTCCCCTGAAGTCCATAGCCACTCTTGGATACAGCAATGAGAATCCTAACAAGGGCTACCAAGGAAGCTGGCTGCTGGGAGGCGTCTTCTCTCTACTCATAGCAGATTTGGCCCCTATACTCCAGGAAAACTGAGCATAAGAGCAAGGCTGAGCATCTGGTTTCTGCTCTTTGATGGAAGGATGGGTTCTCTTCTCCCTATGTAAAATTATGGAGCGTTTTTCTGTGGGAATTTTCTCCCACAGCTTGGAGGGCAAGGTGGAGTAAGCTGAAGTTCCAGTCCCCAATCCTGGCCTCCTTGTATAGGGATGTGTCAACAAGGATTAACGACGCATTCAATCAAGCCTTTAGTCTTCTCCAAGTAGAGTAGATACTGTTTGCAGAGGACTAACTGGAGTCAGCCTAAACACTAGAGAGAGGAGAGCACTCGCCACACTGTCATTTTCCCTCACACGTGTCTTTCGCTTCAGTTTCTTCTAGTGTTTCTTCTCACATCCAAGGCTGCTACCCATGGTCCTTCTGCCCTGAACCCTGAAGTCATACTTCTGTAGGTGATAATGTGAGGAAGAGTGGATTTCAGACATTGTGGGTCTTATTTAGTTTAAAGTTACAGTTTAAACAAGCAGTTCTTTCTGAGCCAAGGCCAGCCTCCATTATCAGGAAGCCTTGTTATTAAATGCTGTTGTATGTAGTTTTTTCTTCAAAACTTCTTTTAACAAGATTCCTTCGAATTTGTCATTCAGACAATTTTCCTGGCCACCTACAGTGGGACTCTAAATCTTTGAACAGGAAAATTATTGCCTTTGTAATCACTACAATCTTCTCTCCTAGAGTTACTCAAGGCACTATTTTCTTGATAGAAATTACAGAAATGACACTGAGTGGGAAGTCCTGCTAAATTAGGGGAGTCATTTAGCATTATTAAAGTAAATATCAAAGAAACAATTACATTGTAACTGATTTTATACACACACAAAATAGCATGCTTAATGTTGTCAATTAGGTTATTTCTGCACAAATATGTGAATCTTGATAAACCATTTTATTTTCTCTCCAAATGACTACAATTCAATTCCTGTGAAGTGTTGCAATATACGTACTTAAACTGCAAAAAGTAAATCATTCTTTTTTTTTTCCTTTTCAAGTCCAACACTGTAATATTCGCTGTATGAATGGAGGTAGCTGTAGCGATGATCACTGTCTGTGCCAGAAAGGATACATAGGGACTCACTGCGGACAACGTAAGTAAACCTTATAAGTATTCTAGATGCTAAACTATGTATATGTGCTGCCGAAGTGAGCCCTAGATGCTAAACTATGTAGACAAATGTGTAGACAGATATGTAGATAAAAAGACTACAGGGATAAGTGCTAATAGATTTGGATTACCTGGGATGTGGCACTTTTATAGATGTCCAGTGAGTCTTAGATATGATCAGATCACTTACCTAGTGCACTTTGCACCAAAATTCTGATTGGAATTTTGGGAATGCCGGTTTGACTTAATTTCTTCTCATTTACCTTCAGCATCCCATTTACCTCATCCTTTTAATGTAGAATCAGCACCCAAGGTGCAGAATTCTTGTTTGTTCCAGATGTATATCTTCTGTTTGATCACTGAACATTTCCACCTCGATTTTCAAGAAGCATCTTAAAAGTATTTCAAAACTCAACCTCATCTTTCTCCCCAGAACATGTCCTTTCTCTTGATTAATGGTATCTGCATCTCTAGTTTCCCAGTGTAGATTCTGCTAGTATAATACTTAGCACATGATGTTCAGCTTGTTGGTTCGTTCATGAACACTGTTGTGTGTGTCTACAGTCAATCAGTCCTTGTACTTTGTGGAAGACAAAAATTACTTTTAAGAAAGCTTATTTTTTATTACACTGAGATGAATATACGTACCCTGCAGAGAATTTGGAAAAGCTTAAAAATACAAAATAATAAAATTCTCTGTAATGTCATCATTCCAGATATTACGTTTTAGTCTTTTAGTGCATATTTCGTACATGAGATCTACTGTATGCATAATTTTCAGACTACTTTTTCACTTAGTATTTTATTAGAAGTATGTTCCATGTTATTAAACATTTTAAAATGTTTTAATGGTTGCAAAATACCCCATTATATAGACATTTGCTATTTATTTAATGAATATTTAATGATGAGCATTTATTCATATTGTTTCCAGTTTTGTCATTGTATACATACTTGCTGTGACGAATAATGTTATTATAAATAAAGCAACATTGTGACTATCTATGCACCACAGTGTGGTAAGAATAATGATTGAGTTTTGTGTAGTCCACAACAGTAGCATGGAGAGAGGAAACACAGGATGACTTCCCCAGTGTGGGGAAACCCTTGTGATGAGTCTCGAGGGATGAGGTGGAGTTCTCTTGTCAGATAATGGGAGATGGGCCTTCTATGCAGCTGGCACAGCATGGGCCAAAGCCTGAGAATGTGACATAGTGTGAGATGTCAGACACAGCACGTGTTTTGGTCTTGCTAGAGCTTAAGTGCTGACGGAGGTGATAGGAAGGGAGATAAAATGAAAGTCATGAGCCAGGGTTTGAGTGCTTTTACACATACCATATCTTCATCCAAAATAGAACCAGGGGAGAAGAGTGAGATAGCAACAACCAAGAACATTCATCTGTTGGATTATTTGCTCTGTGTTTACCATGTGCTAGGCAAATTTTCAAACTCTTCGCATGTATTAACTCATTGGATAAAGCAGCGGCCTCCTGAATTAGAGGCCTCTGTTACCTCTAAAAGATGAGGAAACTGGGGCACAGGGACACCAGTAACTTGTTTAAAGTTATATGAGGAGGAAGTGGCAGAGTTGGGACTTGAACCCAAGCAGTCTGACTTCATGGCCCATGCATTTAATGCTATGAAATGCTGGCCTCATATATATCACATAAATGGTTTACAATGAGAAAGGTCACTGTGGCCACAGTGTAGAGATTAACTGCCGGGGAAAGAAACCAGAAGCGGGAAGATTAGTACCAAGGCTGTGGCTAGAGAGATGGCGTGATGGGGGTGCTGTTGAAGGCAGTTTTGGAAAGGGAATCACGAAGACCTGCTGAGTCTTCCTGCTCCCTTTGGACTAAACTGCCTCATGAGCATCAAAGTCTAGCACACAACAGGCTCTCAGGGAACACGTGCAGAATTAGAAAACCTTTCCTAGACCTCACTTACCTCATCTGTAAAGTGAGATGGTTGGCTGAGGCCACCCCCAAATTTCTTTTCTGCTTAAAATCTTTTCTTTCTGCCCTGATTGTAAATTAAGAGCCAAATCTAATTTTATGATGG
This sequence comes from Panthera onca, assembly GCF_046562875.1. Taxonomy (NCBI): domain Eukaryota; kingdom Metazoa; phylum Chordata; class Mammalia; order Carnivora; family Felidae; genus Panthera; species Panthera onca. The sequence continues at coordinate 55,077,903 of NC_138344.1, forward strand.
GAAATGAACTCTTGCCGTAATTTTGGCCATAAGGGGTTGTGTCAGTTCATGTCCTCTGATCTCAAGTGGATGCCAGGACAGAATTGGATAGACAAGGGAGTTATTGTGGAAAAGGGCTGTAAAGAATAAAGAGGGGGAGAAAGCTAGAGTAGGAGGAGAAGGCCTTCAGACCATGATGCAGGTATGACCCTTGTGCAAGGGGAGTGGGATTGTGTAGAAAGTGCCTCAGACTATAATGCAGCTCCAGGAAGCCTGGGCCAGGCTGATGGGAGTCCAAAGCAAAGATTGCCCGTCAGGAGAGTTCCACGATGGGCAGAAATGCCCTGTCTTTGGACCCCACTGAGTTTGGTCATTGGGTGATAGCAGCCAGGATATATGTGTCCCTTATGTGAACATGAAGCAGATCTGAAGGTGGGGCAGCTGGAGGCGGTCAGCTAGTTAAGCAATGTACAGTAGGATTTCTTGGAGCGAGATCTGAGTGGCTCAACTTGATGACTTCCACAAGGATATAGACATATCGTGCAGGAAATATATGAAGTAGGAATTAATTCGAAAGGAGGTAGTTAGGGAAGCCTCATGGAGGAATGAGATTTGAGCTGGGCTTTGAAGAGTGGGTGGTACTGGCCAATTTGGCTCAGAAGAGCCTACCACCTGTGGATAAAGATGCCTAGAAAGAGGCTATGCGTGAAAGAGTTGCAAGATACTGTACAGAGAAACGTTGTTCAGGGCACGAGCTTTCAGTTCTTACTTTAATGCCTTTTCTGGCAAGTAAAATGTCCCTCCCTCCAGCGTCACTGGACTTATCTCATCAATGGATTCTGTTATAACAGTCAGTTGGGTCTTCATTATGGTGCATAAATATGGTCAGAATTAACATTTTGTTGAGCACAATTAATTGTGTGATTTAACATGCTGCATTTCTGTAATGGTGACAGAGGCCAATGTTTTCCCTCATGGGTACCCTTTGGAAATTAAGCACAAAATCATAAGCAAAAGAGTCAGCTTGCTACAATGCAGTTCTCATCCAGAAACATCTCTTGTAAACCACCACTTTAGAGGCAGAACCGAAAGCATTGCTCAGATACTTCCCAGAATGAAACCGTCAGCATTAACACAGGTACAAACCCACCTATTCCTGGCAGTTTAGCCTGAGATAACTGAGAAACACATACAGAGTTGGAACCGTAGAGTAACTGTTTAAAATGAATCCCGGGATGTTTATTTAGTTTTTGTTTTTTGTCTTTTTTTGTTTTTATTATTGTCCTTTCAGGGGATGTTATTACTTGACTAGCACCTACTTTCAGGTAATGCTCTCGGCTTCTCTCTCCTTATCTTACAGCTGTCTGTGAAAGTGGCTGTCTCAATGGAGGCAGGTGTGTGGCCCCAAATCGATGTGCCTGCACTTACGGCTTTACTGGACCCCAGTGTGAAAGAGGTATTTTTTTTTTTTCAACAAATTTGTATAAATCTGTTCTGGTAGCTAACACTGTTATTGACTTCAAGCACACATTGGCTTTATACAGCTGCTTCATGAATTTTGCTGAGCTCTAAGGGGGTTTCTGAACTGTCACTGGGAAGGTCCCTATGATGACAAGGCAGTGGCTCTAATTCTATGCATGTCATTCAATAATCTTGTCAGTGGCCTGCAGGACTCACTAGTGAGCATATGCATAAGTAGCAGTTGGCGTCAAGGTAAAAAGGGGAGAATTTTCCATAAGAATTAGCATTGAGCTCGTTGTTATCCTAGTAAATTAGAGAAGCGACTCCACATAAAACATCTGTATGGAAAGGAAAAAACTTAGAATGAAGAAAAATACTCTTAAAGATCTGTTAGAACCTACTGGGGACTGTAGTGGCACATAGCGTAGCATCCAAAATTCACTAGAAACATCTATTGCCGAGGAACTGGGCTTTCACATACTGTGGTATATCCATACTCAGTACAGCCCACTGATGTGTGTGTAGCAGTCCTCACTTTTCATAGGGAAACACCAAGGCTCAGGGAGGTCAAGGATGTGCCTACGTTCACACACGTAATGATATGCTTTAATCTGAATGTGGGTTTTCTGTTTAAGTGTTATGCTTACTGCTGCTCCTAATTAAAAGAAGTGTTCTACTTGATTTGCCTACCTATAAATGCAAATTTAATATCGAGATATATTTAGATGTGTAATATTCTTGATTTTTTCCCCCAGCCCCCTGAACTTTGGCTTTGATTGTCTTACCTCTACATTCATAGCCATTTTCTCATCGTTCCTAGTTTTGTGGTGAAGGTTTGGGAGGTTTATTTCATACAACGTTGCAAAAAATATTCATGAAAATACTCATTTAAAATACTAATGAACTTTTTAAACAGCAATCATCACTTTTATCCAAAGTTGTATAAAGATTTTTTTTTATTCTGTGTTGGAAAGTAAAGATTCAGTAGCAGATGTTGAATATATAGTGTATAAGAACAAAGAGCAGAGATTGGTATGTGAGAAATTATTTTCTGTTTCTATTTTTGCAAGTTCACCTAAATTCAGTTATTTGCTGATAAAGCAACAATACCTATTTTAGCAAGTAACTCTAGGTCAATTACTATTATTACTGGATAAATTATATTGTATCTTAGTTCAGTACCACGACATGGTATTGATGAGTAATGCACTGTGAACTCTTGGCCTTTACATTGCATTTGGCATAATTGGGAGGCCCCTTTTAAAACCGTTTCTCTTCACAACTTGAAGTATTTTTATTGACTTGGAGATATTCAGTATTCAGAATAACAAAGATACCCCTTTCAATTAGGTAGTATCATTCCATGGCCTTATGGAAGATGATGTGGAGTTTAAATTGTTGAGGTTAAAATTGTTAGTGTGTAACATGGAAAGTGTTGTGTGAAAATAATTCCTCAGATGATAGTACTACATTTAATTTGTTTTAGAAAAATCACAAATAGGAGGAAGTTAAAGGACATTTTACCTCTAAGAGCGTGATTAATAATTTGCTGCAAAAAATATTGATACCCAGAGTGCAGGCATTGATGATAAAACAGTCTAAAATAAAGGGGGCATGATATTTAACCATTCCACAGTTATTTCTTCAAAGACTTCACCTTTTTAAAATTTTTTTATTTTATTTTTATTATTTTTTAAAAATATAATTTATTTTCAAGTTGGCTAACATACAGTGTATACAGTGTGCTCTTGGTTTTGGGGGTAGGTTCCCGTGATTCATAGCTTACATACAACACCCAGTGCTCATCCCAACAAGTGCCCTCCTCAATGCCCATCACCCATTTTCCCTTCTCCCCTGCCCCCCCACCTCACCCCATCAACCCTCAGTTTATTCTCTGTATTTAACAGTCTCTTATGGTTTGCCTCCCTCCCTCTCTGTAACTTTTTTTTTCTCCCTTCCCTTCTCCCATGGTCTTCTGTTAAGTTTCTCGAGTTCCATATATGAGTGAAAACATGATATTTATCTTTCTCTGACTGACTTACTTCACTGAACATAATACTCTCCAGTTCCATCCATGTTGCTGCAAATGGCAGGATTTCATTCTTTGTCATTGCCAAGTAGTATTCCATTGTATATATAAAACACATCTTCTTTATCGATTCATCAGTTGATGAACATTTAGGCTCTTTCCATAATTGGGCTATTATTGAAAGTGCTGCTATAAACATTGGGGTACATGTGCCCCTATGAATCAGCACTCCTCTATCCTCTGGATAAATTCACAGTAGTGCTATTGCTGGGTCACACGATAGTTCTATTTTCAATTTTTTGAGGAACCTCTATACTGTTTTCCAGAGTGGCTGCACCAGTTTGCATTCCCACCAACAGTGCAAGAGGGTTCCCCTTTCTTTGCATCCTCCTCAACACCTGCTGTTTGTTGTATTAGCCATTCTGGCAGATGTGAGATGGTATCTCAATGTGGCTTTGATTTGTATTTCCCTGATGGTGAGTGATGTGGAGCATCTTTTCATGTGTCTGTTGGCCATCTGGATGTCTTCTTTGGAAAACTGCAAAGACTTCACATTTTACCAACGTTAAGAAATGAAGTGAATGTGTTGAGTTACTATTCTAACCAAAACTGCCATATTACTCAGGGATTTCTCCAAGTCTGGAGTTTAACTGTTCCTTTCGCGATAAGGCTATCCTGAAATTTGTACTAAGATGTAAATATATTTTGGTCCCATCGAGTCTTCACAGTGGTGATTATCTACATAAAACTAATCCTTAAATGGCAGATTTTCAGGCATGTGCAGTAGTGGAGGTTACAGAGGAAACAGACTCTCTTTAATTGTTACCCTTTGCCTTTTGTACCCATGAATACAGTCCTGACCTTCAATGGGAGAAGGGAAACATGAGTGTAATTTCCCTGAGCACGTGGGAGAGGGGAATCTTTTTGATTCCGGAATTATATTTCTACTTGTAGAGTCTTCCCTGTTTCTGCTCTTATGGAAGACATCTGCTTACCTCTTTAAAGAACTAGGGGCAATATATCCTTTTATCCTCAAATGTATGGTCGTGATTTCAACAATGATTAACAAAAATGTAGGACTGAGTCAGGATAAATCCATCCTGAAGCATGGGGAAGTGTTCAGTGTGACTTCCGATGCTGGGTTAATATACTGATTAAGTTGTTTATTACCTAGGCTGACTTATTAAGTTGTTCAATTACCTTGGCTAGTTGCATTATGCTTTAATTGGGATATGGATTTTTATTTTTAAAAATAACTTCCAGGAAGTCTTTACTAATCTCCTTTCTCCTTTCCAGGAGGCTAAGCCAAGTGGTCCTTCTGTACTCTCCCTTAACACTCTCTCCACGCCTGTTTTGATAGCACACATTATATGCAAACAGTGGGTTTCCATGTCTCTCTCCCCAAGTAGGGTATAAACTCTTCAGCAGCAGCTATGGTTTCATCAACTTTTTAATTCGCATACCAAGCTCAATGCCTAATGCAGAGTACATGGCCATTAAATGTTGAACTAGACTTATTTTAAAGCACCAGGAAATCTGAAGATATGAACATATCAGATATGAACAAATGTCTCCTAGAAGTATAATTGATGTTTACCTACTTGTGGATGGTCCTGGATATTTTGCACTGGTATCATTTTAACCAGAGTTTACAGTGTTGAGGACTAACTGAATTTGGCCCTGCCTTTCAGAAGTATGATCTTTCAGGGACACAAGACTGTCATTTTTCAGTTGGCAAGGATGCAGAAAAGAAGGTATATTTTGACTAAAACCAGGTGGCAATAAGCCAAATAAACAACTCCCTCTCATGATATACTGCACACGGAAAGAACCATCTCAAATGTCAGTTACAAGTACTTCTCAGAATAAGTAGCTTTGTCCCTGGCAGATATTGGAACTTCTATACATCTGTAACTACCTCAGAGAGCCAATACAAGTATAGAATACCCTTTGGGGTAGGATCTGGACACTGGCAGGATCTGGACCACTTTGAGCCAAAAAGTGAATCTTAATAATCCATGAATGTAGTGTTTGGATTTGTGATGGTGTCTCTATCACAAGCAGTGGATCCATGCTTGAATTGCAAATCATAACATTCGTTTAACAAATGCCATCATAATATGAAGCAAATTTGTCTCACTTGTAGCTTTTAGCCAGTAAAATAGTGCTTCTTTTTTAAAATTTCTTAGCTAGTTAGTTTCATCACACAAGTGGCAATGATCCTGTTGCCTGTTTCTCTGTACTAAGACAAGGGAAAGTAAAGACCTGTGACTTGTTTGGCCTGCAATGTATACTTGTAAAAACTGAATGTGAATACCTGTGGCTACATTTTCCAGTTTGCCACAGTCTTTACCACTTCCTATTGTAATGCCTCATGCTCACTTCATTCATTCAGTTTGCTTTTTAGCTCCTGGGGGCACTTAAGTTTGCCACCTCCTACTACATTCTACATCAAAGATTGCATCTCTTGGTGTTTTCTTTTGTACCAAAAGTTTCTTTTATTGTTCTTTCTTTTACTTTTTTTCCCTATAAATTTACACTTATGGTTTTCTGGATAACCTCCGGCACCATTCCCCTTCATTTTTGCCTTCTGTCTTAGTAAACTTGGGCATTGAGCAACTTAGTCAACTTTATCTTCTTGCCTACCCTCAGTGGTACAGTATGTTAGCATTTCGTAGATGATTGAAATGAGATTGGTACCTATTTTGGCACTGACAAAACAAGCTAGTTGTGTGTTGCCACAGTTACTGCCAACAAGACTATGTGGAATCACATTTTCTCTTGCCATCTTGCACTAGAATGCTGACTACTTAAAATCTTGTTAAATGCTTTTATATTAAACACAGTGAATCATGTGAGTGGATAAGACTTCTCTAGATAATGATAATGAGAGAAGAATGATAGGGACAGAGCTGAATTTGTAGATGAGGACGTGGTAATGATGAATAGGCTTAGGGAAGAAGAGAACAAAAGATAGGTACTGAGAAAACCTGAGGTACTGAGGAGAAGGAAGAGAACCAGGAGAACCCTGAGCCAAAGAAACTAAAATCAAGTTCAAGAAATAGGTTGACAATTGTTAGACTCTTCAAAGGGTCAAGAAAGAATGAGAGTCACAAAGAAGCCCTCTGATGTAGCAATGGGTGATGTGTAGTGATGTAGAATGTGCCAGGCAGTGTGCTGAACACTGTAAGTGGGCAATTTGCAACAACCTTATTAGGAAAGTCCTATAATGACCCACTTTACAGACGAGTGAACAGAGGCAGAGAGAGGTCAAAGAGTTTGTTCAAGATCAGACAGCTTATAAGGGGTGCAATCAAAAAATGAAACGAGGTAGCCTTTGCACACAACCACTGGGCTATATTTGGGTTTCACTGGAAGAGGTAAATAGTAACCATAGAGAATTTACTGAGGAATTGTAAGAAGAAATCCAGAACTAGGAGTTTTAGTGTAGAAGTAATAGATTTATAAAAAAAAAAAGCACTTTAAGAAATTTGGCTAGGTAAGTAGTTTCCCTCCCTGGTAGAGTTGAGCTAAGTTGCTTTTAAATAATTTTAAGAGCCAAGGGAAAGGAGTGTTGAGTATTGCTTGCATGTTTCTACTGTAGGGACTTAGGATATTTCTGTTTGCTTGATTTTGATATTTTAAACATAACAACCCACTCTTAGAAGGTGATTCTTGTGTGTTTGTAGTATATGTAAATTGACCTCAAAGAACTGAACCAACATTCTGAAATGTAGACATACGAAATGAGTATTGTTTACTGTAGTTACCATGGAAGGTATATAGTTTTCCTATGATATTACAATTCTTCAAACCATATTTGGAAACTCTCTTTTGAATTATCTTTAATTTTTTTAAATGTTTGTTTCTTTTTGAGAGAGAGAGAGAGAGAGAGAGAGAGAGAGAGAGAAAGTACAAGTAGGGGGGTGCAGAGAGAAGGGGAGACACAGAATCTGAAGTAGGCTCCAGGCTCTGAGATGTCAACATAGTGCCCAACGCTGGGCTTGAACCCATCGACTGGGAGATCCTGACCTGAGCCAAAGTTGAATGCTTAACCAACCGAGCCACTCAGGTGCCCTTGGAATTATCTTTAAAGAGTCAGAAATACATTCAAATGAGTGTGTGAACATTTTGCACCCCTTTCTGGGAGGCATTTGAATTTTTAGAAACAGCCTAAAATAGGGTCAATTCTAGTGACTATAGTGGGTAGTCAAACCCTTTAGTTGATTGGGGTTAAAAATTGACTTAGGTTAAAAAGCAGTGAAAAGAATTGTCTTGGATGACTCTTAAGGCACATGGAATTGGATTAATGTTTTAATGTTAAACTTTATGTGAGCCAGTGTAAGATACATACACCTTAATGTTAAACTTTGGAAGCCTAAATGCAAATAACAAGACATTTTCTATCATTACTCAATCTGGAGATCTTCATCATGTGCTATCTGAGTGTAGGCATGGATATGGATTCCTCTCCATCCCGAATCGTTTGTTCAGTGTTAAAATTCCTACTCAAGTCTAGACTCTAAAGACAATATATGGATTTTTGCCAACTCAAGAAAATCTGCTGGATATTTTGCTGGCTATTAATAGATAAATTATAGGGGAAAGCATTATTGAATTGATAGCTTTAAGAAGAAAGAACAATGGGGGGAAATGAGGAGTAGAATAACAATGAAAATGTGGCAATAATTCACAGTCCATCAGAGAAGCATGACAATGGAAGGTAAACTAATCTTTGTTCATCTTACTTGCATCTTTAGGGAATTCCAGTGTTAATGGAGCTGGAAAAGATGCTTAGTTTTTGTTTGTTTGGGGTTTTTTGTTGTTGTTTTGTTTGTTTTTGCACAGTAATGGAAAAATAGAACAGAGGACAGGTTTGTTGATTGTAATTCTGCTTCATTCTCTGTGCAGTTGGTATTTAAAAAACTCTGTTCCTCATAACATATCATCAGATTCTCTGATGATACAAAAATGATGGTTTTTCACAGAGCTCTTTTTAAATGATTTCATTGAACAATTTTCAAAAAAAAAAATAAAAAGAAAAGAAAAACAAGTATCCTGAAAGCAGTTGAGCCTTTATTTCGTAAATCCAGGGAAACAGTGTCTGCGGTGTGAGTAATGAATGGAAAGGACTAACATATAATGACCCAAATACGTAATAACCAGGTAGTGTATGATGGATACATACACCTTATAAAAAGAAACGAGAAGCATGACCTACTCTCAGACGACTGTCTAGAACGCTGCACAGAATTAAGAGGTGATTTTCTTGGGCTTTTTCTCCTGGAGATTTTCAGGAAAGTACTGATGAAATCTAGATCCTGTTTTTCTTTGAAGCCCCTGTTCTGTCTCTCTGAAGGTGTGGGTAAAACTGCACTTCTGATACTAATTGTACATTTTGGGTGGCTATTACTAAAGTCCCCATAATAAATGCCATAAGCTAACTCCATTTCTCAAAGTTTCTGTGAACTACAGTTTTCTTTTGTCTAAAAAGTAACATGCAATAGACTGCTTTCACTGAAATATATTGAGGCACTTGTGAGCCTTGCTTTTGGTATTTAGTCTAAACGGAAAGCAAATACCAGTGTGTAGATAGCAGAGGCAGAATGCCGTAAATATTACTATGCATCTAAAGTGGTATTGCAATATTTGGCAGTTGGTGGATCATTGGATAAACTTGATTTTCCTAGAACATTTCCAGGAAATACATCTGTTGACATAGACATTCGGTTTTTGTGGTTGAGTGACTGTATGCACATAAGGAACATATGCTATCATGCCTCTGGACACTCGGCAGGCCCATGTGAACTAGCAGGACTGGTGAGATGCCATCATAAAGCAGTTTAATTTTTGTCTCTTACTATCCTTCCCAGCCTGCTCCGTGGGCTAATTTTTCCCCTGCTGGTGGTTGAAATGTTCTGGTGCCTTTCAGAATTTCTCTGGTCCCTTATGTGAACAAAGATGTCTCTATTCTTATTGGTTGCTCACGTTTCGTTCCTCAAGCCCTGGATGTCCAGTGGTACCTCCAGCCATCTGGAGCCTCTTTGCTGCTGCAGGAAGCCCTCTGAGAAAGGACCTAAGCCCACTCCACACCAGCTTTCTCTTGCAGTAGTCCACAACTACCTGGTGAAAACACTTGTGCTTTTTTGCCACAGTACATCTTCAGAGTGCAAACCAACTTCAACACAGTAGCCGCCTCTCCATTGAACCACGTCCAAGCATCTGGCCAGCCAGTTTCCAGGCATTAGACGGTTCCCAGTCTATAGTGTCCTTCAAACTGCAGTGGATACATCTCATGTAGTCTGAGTAATCTCTTTGAAGCCCCTCTTATGATTTATCATAATGTGGTCCTCCACCAGTTTCCTAGAGAGCTCGTGAGAGTTCAGCTCTCTCTCAAGGACCCCCTTCCCATCTCTTACTACCTCAGACGTTTATATGTTTCTATTAGGCATGAGGGTTTAAGAGCCCTATGACCAGATTGTCACTACCTCCTTTGCAAATTCTGCATCATACTGTCACACTTGACTTAGAACATAGCATCTTCTTGTCTTGGTGCTTCAACTGAACTGTCCATTTTAACATCCTCTACTATTATCAAAACAAATAATTTGATGCAGCTATTAAATTTGTTATAAAATTTGGTATCATGGGGGCGCCTGGGTGGCTCAGTCGGTTGAGCGACCGACTTAGGCTCTGTGCTGACAGCTCAGAGCCTGGAGCCTGCCTCAGATTCTGTGTCACCCTCTCTCTGCTCCTTCCCCACTCATGCTCTGTCTCTCTCTGTCTCTCAAAAACGAATAAATGTTAAAAATTTTTTTTTAATTTGGTATGATGGTTTCATCTTCAAAGACAATTTGTTTTCAAATTTATTTTTTCTTTCTCTAAGCTCTTACAAACTTTTTAAAAAGATTAAACTAGTTTTTATAAGTTAGTAGCCACACTTTGGATCACTTTGGGTCACTTTTCAGCCTTGGGTACTCAAAACTCTATTGTACCACTGACCAACAGAAATATAATGTAACCTATAATTTTAACTTTTCTAGTAGCCATGTGAAAAAGTCAAAAGAAACAGGTAAAAATAATTTTAATAATATATTGTATTTAACCCAGTATAGTCCAAAGTTTTATTTTAATATATACTCAGTATTAAAAATTGAGATATTTTGCATTCTTTTTTCCATACTAAGACTTTGAATTCTAATGCATATTATGCCGTATCTCAGTTTAGGCCAGCTAAGAGTCACCTGTGGCTACTGGCTGCCATATTAGACAGCACAGCTTTAGAGCTTTGCTTCTAGTATTATATATCAACACCTCACCTAAGGTCTCTGTTAGGTCTCCAGTTTTCCTTCTTCCTGCTGCTGCTTCTTCAACTTAAAAAAAATTTTTTAAGCTTATTTATTTTGAGAGCGAGAGAGAGAGCACAAAAGCAGGGAAGGGGCAGAAAGGAGAGACAGAATCCCAAGCAGGCTCTGCGCATCAGCGCAGAGCCAGATTCGGGGCTTGAACTCACGAACTGTGAGATCATGACCTGAGCCAAGATCAAGAATCAGATGCTTAACCAAGTTCTACCCAGGTGCCGCTTCTTCAACTTTTAAGAAAGCAACATGTTAGAAAACCACAGCCTGTATTGGTATTTAAAAATAAACCAATGTAAAAAAACCAAACAAACAAAATTTGAGGTTTAGGATAGAGTCTAATTTCTCAGGAATTTCTAAGTTGAATTTTGTTTAAATATAAGTGATCAGCAAAATCTTTTGTAGTCATGTCAATTAGATATAACAACTATAGCAAAGGTTTCATAAAGGCTCAGCCCTGAGCTAGGCACTATGATGGAATCAGAAGGAAATTTCTGGTTCTTGTCATCAGGGACTGAAAATCATTTTTTGAAAAGTTAGAAATGCATATGTGAAATACTAAAATAACTATACAGAGTGAAGATTAAGCTAGGCAAAGTAGACGTGGGAAAGTACCACAGACAAAGGGAAGAGACAGTACAAAGATGCAGAGGCTGGAATTGCCAGGGGAAAATGGAGGACAAAGTTGCCCTTAGGAAGTCCTTGCTGTGCTCGCTTTCTCAGTGTTGGAGGCCTCCTATGAGAAAAGAGGAGCCAGCATGATGTCAACTTGCCTAACTCCAAAGAAGTGAAGGCCTATATCAGATCTCTCTGTGGTGCCCTTCTGTTCTACTGAACTATAGCTTCTGTATCGTTTCTGTCTGAGGCAGAGTATTGGGATTTCAAAAAATTCTTTGCATATATAAATTAGTGGGTGGACTAGTCTATTTCTGAAGCTGTTTTAGCTTAATCCTGTGGATAGCAGCCTGGAGACCCTTACCAATTTTATGTGCTCAATTGAGAGTCCTTGAGAACACTTGGTGTTTACGTTCCTAGTAGTTACGACCTCTAGAGAGTCTGTGCTGGTTTTGGTTTATGAATATATATTGGAAAAATATATGGGACTTCGTGGTCAAGATGATGTGCCAAAGTACTTTTTGTAGAACATTAGTCCCTTGGGGATTCCATGAAATGAGGTTTCCATGGTCAATAGCATTTTGGAAACTCTATACCATGTCCTCTTTTTGGAGAGGCAGTGGGTGTATTAGCATATTAGCTCTTGGGAGTTCTTCAGGAAGGTAATTGTTTTTTACTCAGCACTGCTGAATCCATGAATTTTAGAATCCCCATCCTTCCCCGCTTTTCTCCATTAACACCTTTAACATCTTCATCCTGAAGATCTGGAGTCTGATTTTTTTAACAGTTATTTTGAAAGTCACTTGACATCTCTGTGACAATCCCTTCATGTTCTACATAGATATTTTAAATCCACATATGATCCTTATCTGAAGGTGAATATTTGTCTACTACATGTCTAGAGGTTCTTGGAGACAGATGATGGCTATCATGTAGTAACTCACCTTTTGTGTTCCTATGAGGATTCATTTGGCCATAAATTGAAACACCCATTCCCTGGGGTTTGGCTTTCAAATATTCTAAAGTATCACCTAGGCAAGGTGGACTATCCCATTAAGTAGTGGTAAATAAGAGTTCTGAAATATTTGATATGATTGGCATGAATGCCATCTGGTTTTTATCAGCACTTGAGGGTTCTACCTACCAGCACTGGGACTCTCAGATATTCTTGGAACTAGAGTTTCTTTTTCTAGATTGGCTAAATTCTTTTCTCTCAAGGTCAACCTTAAAGCTTATTCCTCCAGTCCTTTCTTGGCCATAGGGAGCTCCACCTCCCAGCTCCATCAATTTCCTTGCACCTTCACTCCCATCATTCCTCCTGGCTGCCCAGGCCTCCTCTATGTTTCTATTTGATGGTCAATGCATGTATTAAATGTTTGGTCTTTGTCATTCATTTTAAGCTACATTAGCCATTTTAGTATTTTATTCCTCTGATGAATTCTTATTTTTCTTGTACTTCATTACATTTTTAAATGGGTGACCCAGTCCATGTCTAAGGGGATGTGTGTGTGTGTGTGTGTATGTGTATTATGTGTATCTTTGTGTGTGTGTGTGTGTGTGTGTGTGTGTGTGTGTGTGTATAATGATGGTTGTTAATGATTATTAAGAAGTAAGGAATGAGCATGTTCATCTTGTCAAAAACTTTTTTCGATTTACATTTACTGATTCTTGTTTTGAAATACTTATGTTAGCAATAAAAATATCTAGAATCCTATTTCATGGCTTTTAGGAAGCCTTATAAATAAGTTATAATATTTTAAGTTTACTTAAAAATATTTTCTTCTCTAAATGAAGCATAAGTGACATTGATTTAAAAATAAGAATATACACACACAGACACACACACACACACACACACACAGGTATGAATATGGATGTGAACATATAGACACACACATATTTTTTAACTAGTATTTTTTTAAAAATTAAATTTGACCTATCAGAGCCCATGATCTGGGAATTAACAAATTTGCTAATCTAGTTCTAGTTTTGGTGATTTGTATATAGTCTTCCAGCCAGGCTATGATGCTTCCCATAGACCAAAGAACAAAAGCTAGGTCTCATTGAGTACCAAACGCAGTGCTGTGAGGAGAGTGGGTGTTTATTAATTCTCTGTTGATTTACTTAATTTAGCTGTGGGATCTTGAAGTTGATGAGAGATAGCATTTAAATATTAAATGTTTGTCTAATATAGCATTTTTAAACAAGGTAATCTGAACAATAGCACCTACAAATGCATCTGTATTTCATGTGGAAATATGAGTACAGATATTGATGGTTGAAATGTGTGGGAAGTAAATTCTGTGGCACACATAAAAGGAAATGTTCTCCAACTTTCCTACCATATTCCCTCAGCAGCAATCCCTTTTCTCTGAACTGCTTCAGAAGAGCTTTATAAGTAAACAATAGATCGGGATATTTATTTCCTCAGGAAATAAAGAATTTTCTAATGGTGCAAATCATAAAACAGACCCATTTCTATCTCTGTCCCTGGAGAGCCCTCACCCTCCTCCTCAGAGGAGACATTGTTGACCTTTACTGTTGCAGGACACTCAACCAGGTGAAAGAAGAGACTTAGAGGTTTGGGGGCAAATTTTATCCAAGCTGAAAATGGTTTTATAAATATGCATTAGCTCTTAGAGATCATTTCTTTCCTAAAGTCTTAATGGAAAAGTCTTATATTCTGTTAGGGATTCTAGTGATTTATTCTTTAAATGAAAACCCATGAACTTTAAAAGACAAAAAGGCAAAGCCATGGCCCTCCAGAAATAAATTTTGATTCGTTCTTTGCATAATGATATGTACGCTTCATTTGCAAAGTGGGGAATATTTTGGAACTTTCTTCTTGTACCATAGGAAAAAAAAGGCAGAAGCATACATACATTTTAATGATATAAAATTGGCTTTGTATAACAGTGTATAATAGAAGTTTGAATTGCCATCTTTGAGGAAAAGAACACTTAAACATCATAGAAAATTCGTTGATTTAAAAAAAATAGCATAATTTGGAGTTGGATAGAGGTATTTCTTTTCAGACCTTATTTAGACTTCGTTTCTTTCTACAGTGTTTTTCCACACTGCCAAGCAGAACAAGCTATCACAAACCCAAACAAAAGGCAATGACTCTGAGAAGTCATTACAGCCCTTTACTGAGCCAAGGTGAAGTGTGCATAAGGGTTGCGTGTTCTCATGCCTCTTCAATTGTTATTCTTTATTTTTTATGAATGAGAGGAAGTGACAGGAAAATTATTTTCAAAACTAAATTTTATTCTGGGAAATCCTCATTCCAACTTGTCAATATCACATGACAATAATATCATCATTTTAATTTAAGATGCCTAATTAGGAGACTGTGTTTTTTCAATTGCCTGACCATTCCTAGAAAACTGGTTAAGAGCTCAGACTCTGAAAAAAAATCCTGTTCTTTATATTTATAAGTCTGATTCTGCTTTTTGTTTGTTTATTCATTTGTTTTGTTCCAAAGTGGAACCATATGGCATCTGTCTTTCTCTGTCTGACTTATTTCACTTAGTATAAAGCCCTCTAGGTCCATCCATGTTGTCTCAAATGTGAAGATCTAATCCCTTTTTATGACTAATATTCCATTGTATGTACATACCCCATCTTCTTTATCCACTCATCTACTGATGGACCCTTGTGATGCTTCCATATCTTGGCTATTGTAAATAATGGTTCAATAACATAGGGGTGCATATAACTTTTTGAATTCGTGTTTTCATTTTCTTTATGTAAGTATCCAGTAGTGGAATTTTTGGATCCTATGGTATTTCTTTTTTTTTTTTAATTTTTTTTTAGTTTATTTTTTGTGAGAGAGCAAGCAAGGGAGGGACAGAGAGAGAGAGAGAGAGAGAGAGAGAGAGAGAGGGAGAGAGAGCAAATCCCAAGCAGTCTCCCTACTGTCAGTACAGAGCCTGATACAGGGATGGAACTCACAAACTGAGATCATGACCCGAGCCGAAATCAAGATTCAGTTGCTTAACCGACTGAGCCACCCAGGTGCCCCTGGATCATATGGTATTTCTGTTTTTAAATTTTTGAGGAGCCTGTACACTGTTTCCCCCTGTGGCTGTACCAATTTGCATTCCCACCTGCAGGATGGTTCTTTTTCTCCACATCTTCACCAACACCTGTTGTTTCTTGTGGTTTGATGTTAGCCATTCTGACAGGTGTGAGGTGATATCTCATTGTGGTTTCGATTTGCATTTCCCTGATGATGAATGACACTGAGCATCTTTTCATGTGTCTGTTGGCCATCTGGATGTCTTCTTTGGAAAAATATCTATTCAGGTCATCTTTCCAGTTTTTTTTAATGTTTATTTTTTTTATTTTGAAAGAGAGAGAGAGCAAGAACAAGCAGGGGAGGAGCAGAGAGAGAGAAGGGAGAGAGAATTCCAAGTGGGCTCCATGCTCTGTGTGGAGCTCGACATGGGCCTCAGTCTCACAACTGTGAGATCAAGACCTGAGTCAAGAGTCAGGTGCTTAACTGACAGAGCCACCCAGGTGCCCTGGTCATCTGTCCAGTTTTTATATTTTTTTGGGGGGTTGGATATTGAGTTGTGTAAGTTCTTTATATATTTTGGAACCAACGCTTTATTGGATATGTCATTTGCAAGTATCTCCTCCTATCCAGTAGGTTGCCTTTTTGTTTTGTTGGTGGTTTCTTTTATTGTGCAGAAGCCTTTTGTTTTGATGTGGTCTCAGTACTTTATTTTTGCTTTGTTTTCCTTTTCTGAGAAGACATCTCTAGAAAAATGTTGCTTTGGCCAATGTTGGGGTATTTTTAAACCACACATCTCAAACCTCACTTATTAGAGTTTAGTATTGTTAAATGTGTCCATAGAAAAGTATGATATTAAGCTGTAAAGAAAGTGTTCAGGAAGAGACGTGAGTTTACCTATTGTACATCAGTTATTTCCCAGGCACTGTGCTAATCACTGGAGGTGTGTAATAGTACATGAAACATACTTACCTCTGTCTTCTAGAGTTACCTACTCATGGGGAAAGCAGAGATTGTAAAAGTTTAAATGCAGAAACACCAAAGTAACAATGTGGAGAAAGGTCATGAAGAAAAATAGAGGGTAGGAGGGCAGAGAACAATGATGCATGTGGGCCGACAGAGGTGACTCTCTGAAGGATGAGAAGTTATCAGCCATGTGAATAGTGAGCAAAAGCTTTCTAGGTGGGAGGAAGAACATGTGTCAAGGTCCTAAGATGAAAAGCACTTGTGTATTTGTGGAAATAAAAGAAGGCTTTACTGGACAGAGTTCAGACAGTGAAGAAGAGTGCAGGAAGATGACATGGGAACAGTGGTCAAGCGAAGACATGGGCTGCTGTGCTGTGTCATCCACACTGGGGAATAAGAACACTATAGATTTTTCTCTGGCATGTTAGCAACCTGATGGCTCAGGTTGTCTCTGAGAATCTGCCATAAAGAGCCCCCCAATACTGACTCAGTGAAGGTGGGAGAGTTCTTTTTTGTAGGTTTCCAATGCTCTTTAAAACCAGAGGTATCTTGAGTTTTATGTTACTTGTATTGTTTCTCCTCTCACCTTATGCTTCTGTTTAGGACTCTGACCCCTGGTTTTCCCCTAGGAAAGTGATTAAACTGGAACTTAAGATGCTTTTAAAATATATCAAACAAGTATGCCATGAAAATGGTTTGTTGAGGTTATCAGGCATGTTGAGATAATTCATGCTTTTGAGTAGACTTCTCCCTGGGGAACGCCTTTGGATGTCATAATAGCAATTCTGGTATCAATAAATCACTTACAGTTTGGACAAGCCATGGCCACCACCTCAGTCATTAGACATATTTGTAATGGTTTATGTGAACAATAACAACAACTACCTAGCAACATACTGTTTGGTCATATCGTTTTTATGATACCACATGTGTTTTTGCCACATGCCAAACTCTTGCTTTGTCTAAAATATATATTGCAAATTAAACAGCAATTATTGTTGGATGCCCACTGTGTACAATACATGAAATCATGATGCATGGTGTATGCCTTTACATAAAAATGACACATTGGTGTTTTTCACTAGTTTTTTAGTACTTTGCTGCCCCATGAGAGAAGGGACTGTGTCTGTCTTGTTTACTGTTTTATCTCTAGTGTTGGGCGCCTAGTAGCTCAGTAAGTATTTGCTGACTGAATGAATGAATAAATGAAGAGTTTTTAGGCACACTTTATTTTTTTCAAGTTTATTTGTTTTGAGAGAGAGAGAGAGAGAGAGAGCATGAGTCAGGGAGGGGCAGAGAGAGAAGGAGAGAGAGAATCCCAAGCAGACTCCACACTCAGCACATAGCCCAATGCAGGACTCCATCTCATGACTGCAAGATCATGCCCTGAGCCAAAAGCAAGAGTCAGAAACTTAACTGACTGAGCTACCCATGCACCCCAGGCATACTTCATTTCTTCTAACAAAAAAGAAATGAGTGATCTATGTTCAGTGGATAGTTTTCCACTTGACCTTTTAAAACCATGAACAGTGTCATATATAGCTAAATGAATTCTCTGAAGTGTTAATACTTTGGAAAAGCCAAACTTATGTGATCCCTTTCACATATGCAGTTCTTATATGCACAGCCTCACTTGGTCCTTGGTACAATCTTGTGAGAATACTCATGTTTTATAATCAAGGAAATAGAAAGACCGTCTGTGTCTCACCTAAGGCAGGTATCTAAGAAAGAGATCTCTGTGTTCTACCTTGGCCCAGATTATAGTGCATCCATATGTTCCCACAAATATTTGCCTGGATTTGGAACTACAATCATCTGTAGGATTATTTAATTCATCTATTATTAATTATCTTTATTTTAGCTCTATCTTTCTTTTCTTTTGATCCCATTTACCTCTTTGATTCTCAGTTGGCCTGCTGACACTTGACTATTTCCATTCTCTCTGTCTCTCAGTCTTTAGATCAAGTTTTGAAATACTAAATTTTATGTGACTAGACAAATCTTTGGGAGTGAATTTGTTGGGGAGAGCTTGTCTTTAATTGTAAGTGGATGTTGTATGATGAAATCGTTTTTGCCTAGGCCAAAGACAAATATAGTGATGGATGTGGGAGCTTAGCTGCAATTGAGCTATGAATAGAATAGGAAGAGAACATGGTCCCAGTGGAGCCTGAGAACACACAGATGTAGAGAATCTGGATGTATGAATGAATTGCTCTGCTCTGCTGTAATCTATGTAAAGTGTGAAATTAGACAAGGTGTAATGGAGTATGTGTTCAGGGAAGGGCTGAGAATTGGTTTTCTTTTATGATCAGTTTGTTTTCTTAATGCACACGTCAGGGGATTTACAGCTTTGTTCTTATTAAAATAACTGGGGATTTAGAGTAGAATAATCTCCTCTATAGCATGAGCTTCACAAGAACAGAGATTTTTGCCTGTTTTGTGCCTAGAATAATGACGGACACATAGTAGATGCTCAGTAAATATTTGTTGAGCAGAAGAATGGACTTGTTAACAACAGGACTGAGTTCAAAGTGGACTGAATGATTTGCAAGTGTGTTGTCGTAATACTGTCTGAGCTAAGTTAACTCAGTGACAGCTCAGGTTGACTCAGGGTTGGTGTTTGATTCTCGTCTGCCCCACTGTACCAGTACATGAAGTTCTTTTCACTATTTCCAGGGGGTAGCTTCCTACCTCTCTGACTCACTATATTTGATTTTGAAATTAAAATTAGCTTTAATTTAAGTTTATAGGAAAGAATAGTAACTTTAGCTAATCTGTGGCTGAAAATGGGACAAGAATGAAAAGAATTAAAATGGATTGCTTTGGATAGTCTAAAGTGACATGGATTAATATGCTATCAGTTTTCTTCCCCTGAGAAACATTCGGTCACAAGGCGATCTGGCTTTCAGAAGAAATTCAAATTTGGGTGTGTGGCTTTTGGCATAGTCTAACATCACTGGAATGGTCTAAGTAGATTTTGTTTCTTTTTTCCCATGCCTTGCCATAGTTGCTCAAAAAGACCCAATCCAATGTCTTGACTGTAAGGTTATCTGTCAGCCATAGGCTGAGCATTATCTTGCCAAGTCTCATTGAAAAGCCAGTTAACGGAGTGCATTTGAGCAGTGTAGAATACCATGGGAAGCCTCTCAGAAAACTTGAAAAGCTAATGTTAGGGGGGGATATAATGTGGAATTTCCTTGGAGAAGCTAAAAGAGCTAAAGATTGATTTATTGATTGATAGTTTGATCTCCAAAGAGCAAGGGTTGTATTTCATGTTTAAATGAAACATGTGCTAGGAAGCTACAGACTTTTAACAGATGCATTTCAGTTGACCCAAGAAATATAAATGTCATGTTTGTTAGAGTTTCAAGAACTAATGGTCCAAAGACTCTGTGTTTTCTTTTAGCCATGGTGCATTCATAGTGGCTGTATGTTCTTCTTTGATAATGTCACAATGTGGGTAGGTATGAGGGTCTGTTGGCCAAAAGCAACAGGAAAAAATGGAGAGGAAGGAAAAGAAAATTAAAATAAGATGTTCGACTGAGAAATAATAAGAATGGTGGATACCTCAGGCTTTCTTTTCTAACTTCAGTAACTGCAAAAAAGAAATGTCATAATCTATCTCTTCAATTTCAAAACTAATATTTTGTAGCTATCCACTGATTCCTCTTTCTTCCTCAAACTCTATAAAATATTAAACATGTTTCAGGAACTTCTCCTTCACTACATAAATATAAAATGTTAACATGAGATTATGCTATCAAAACAAGTATTCTCATCCAATATATTTTAAAGAAATTACAGGCAAAGCAATTACTGCCTTGAGAAACAAGGAAGAACTTATTCCTTTATCCATCACAAATTTATCCTTAGATTCTTATTATTTGGGCTCTTTTCTCCTGTTATCTTTTAATTCAGCCCATCTTAGAATAACATTCCTCTTAATATAGAACTGACTTTAGAATAAATAAGTTATTTAATGAACTCCTTTTTAAACTTCAAGAAGTAAATACAAATGATAATTCTTAGTCCTAATGGTTGTTAAGAGATACATGCACCTGGCCACCCTTAGGGCAATTTGGATGAACTGGATCTAAATGTGCATGGGTTTGATTAAGTATGGAAGAGGTGTTCATTGGTCAGGAGCATTTCCTAGGACATGGAGCCTGAAAGGGCCTGATTTATAATTTAATTTTTCCTTCCCTAACAGTTTGTGAAGGGATAGGACAGGAAGTGCTCTTTTCTTACATGGTTCTCTGGATCCATGTGGACTGAGAAAAGACATAGTTAAAAAACTCCACATTTAAGCCAGAAGATTGCTGAAGTAGTCTCCTCATTGTTCTTAGCATCTTGAGCTGTTCCAAACATCCACAGGTTTCAGAAAGCTAGCTCTAGGCAAGTTGAGACTTCATAGAAAAGAAAAAATTAAAAACAAAACAAAACAACACTAATTCTCTTTCTTCTCTGCTTGTTTGAGAGGGTGGTAGAAATATATGTTCAACTGTATGTAGTTGAAACTGCAATATAAAAAGAAAAAAAAGGCCATTGTTTTATTTTTAATTTTCCTTTCTCCAAATTTTTATTTATATTCCAGTTCACTAACATACAGTGTAATGAACATACAGTTTCAGGTGTATAATTTAGTAATTCATCACTTACATGCAACACCCAGTACTCATCACAAGTGCCCTCCTTAATGCCCATCACTCATTTAGTCCATGCCCCCTCACACATCCCCTCCAGTAACCCATAGTTTGTTCTCTATGGTTAAGAATCGGTTTCTTGGTTAGCCTCTCTTTTTGTTTTGCTTCTTAAATTCCACATGAGTTAAACATGTGGTATTTGTCTTTCTCTGACTGACTTATTTCACTTAGCATAATACTTTCTAGCTCCATCCACATCATTGCAAATGGAAAGATTTCATTCTTTTTTTATGGCTGAGTAATACTCCATTGTATATATATACCACTTCTTTATCCATTCATCAGTCAATGGACACTTGGACTGTTTCCATAATTTGGCTATTGTAAATAATGCTGGAATAAACATTGAGGTGCATGTGTCCCTTTGAGTCAGTATTTTTGTATCCTTTGGGTAAATACCTAGTAGTGCAATTACTGGATTGTAAAGTAGTTTTATTTTTAACTTTTTGAGGAACCTCCATACTTTTCTCCAGAGTGGCTGCACCAGTTTGCATTCTCACCAATAGTGCAAGATGGTTCCCCTTTCTCCACATCCTTGCCAACATCTGTTGTTCCCTGTGTTGTTGATTTTAGTCATTTTGACAGGAGTGAGGTGGTAATTCATTGTAGTTTTGATTTGTATTTTCCTGATGATATGTGATGTTGAGCATCTTTTCATGCGTCTGTTAGCCATCTGTATATAAAGAAAGATCATTGTTCTTAAAATTAAGCAACAAAGCTAGCAGAATCATGTAACTTGTTTGCTTCAGACATGGAATTAGCCATACATTCAATGAATATGGCATTTCTAAGAATTTATTTTTGCTAGGAACTTATCTATTACAAGCAGGTAAAGAATAACTTCCCATTCTCTGCTATGATTGTTACATTCAGGCACTTATCATGACACCCAAAAAGGTTTTCCAGTGCTCTGAGTGAAATCTCTGGTCCTCACATTGCATTTGTCTTGCCTGCCCTCACTTCGAGCTGTGCCCACCACTCTGGTACATAGTCACTGTAGGTGTCTACAAACCTTAACAAGCTGGAGATTCATTTTTGAAACTGACATTTTTTCACTCAATAATAAATCACAGGGGGCGCCTGGGTGGCTCAGTCGGTTAAGCGTCCGACTTCAGCTCAGGTCACGATCTCACAGTCCACGAGTTCGAGCCTGGCATCGGGCTCTGGGCTGATGGCTCAGAGCCTGGAGCCTGCTTCCGATTCTGTGTCTCCCTCTCTCTCTGCCCCTCCCCCGTTCATGCTCTGTCTCTCTCTGTCTCAAAAATAAATAAACGTTAAAAAAAATTTTTTTAAAAATAATAAATCACAGGATGCACTTTGGAGAATACAGGTCTAGGAATGGAACATTAACAAAGGATACATCAAACCACAGACACTTTTAGTTGGTCCAATTCACAGTGTTTCCACACAGCCTGAAAAAATAACATTATTACCAGCAAAAGCATTGTTTTGTCCATAATGTTTAGTCATTATTTCTGTGAACATACTTTTTGAACACACATGTGGAGGCAGGTACTCTATGCTTCTTACCTTGGAGATTTGAATTTTCTTCCTTATTTTTCTCTTTTAACAAATGATCTTAACATGAATTTGAACCATTTGCCAACCTTAAAAGGTTTGGTTTTTTAAAATATTTTTTTCTCAAATACTTGAATCAGTAAAGTCCCTCTTGATTTTCTGCTCCATCCCTGGCCAAAAATATGTATTCTAATCTTCAAATTCTTCTTATAAACACTGTGGTCTAAGATTGTTTGTTGGTATAAAAAGCAAGAATATTTTAGTAACAACTACAAAATAACAGCTTAATTTTTTAAAGTTGAATTGTGAAGCTGCCTAAATCAGTCATTTTGGTGCCAAATGAAGATTTCTTTTACAACAAAATATATGTCATAAATATACTAGTCTTAATGACGTATGCCATCTCAGCCCTTATGGGAAGGAGTTGCAAATAGGATGGTCATGCTGTATTAGCCAGCTCACTTCCTAACTTACACTCATTAATTCATGCATTATGGAGAGTCACCAACACATGGAATATTAAAGTAAAAATGACACTGTTGAATAATCAAAACTGTTGGCTATAGAATCTCCAGGGAAGGAGTGACAGTGAGCATTCTTTGGACCACTTAATTCAAGAAAGAACAGGCTTTGTTTATTTAAGAGGCTAGTTCATCTGTTTCCTGGTTGCATTCTAATTGTGAAAATGCCAGAGTGTATTACAATGGATAAAATGGGGGAAAAAATAAAGTATAATTTAAGTGGGCCAGGAAAGAGTGGTGGTAGATGTTTGAATGTTCCCTTGGAATTAATCAGTGGTTCATAAACCTAAAAGATTTTTTTATCTGAAGAACTGAGTTTCTGACTCAAGTTACACAGGAGAAAATACTAGTTGGCTTGAGAATGGAAAAACCTTGGTTCACATAAATTTGTACACAGATTCCTTTATCATGGGAGAATTGTAATTAGGGATTCAGAATCTTGAGAACATGATTGTGACCTAGTTATTCCTGTACTGCAAGTGCTCATAGGAGGTACTGGCTAGACCTGAAAATAATGAATTAAGAGATTCCAGCTGGGATATGATGAAAGCATTTTTGGGAATCTCTGTATCTTGGCTGGACCACATGGGTTATAACTTGGAGAGGCCTAAACTAGTAGTAGTATATGACAGATTTATAGCCCAATTGATGTTGGGCATCAGAAAAAAAGGCTGAGGTTAAAAAAAAAACGACTTGAAAATTATGAGCTTTAAAAGAATTGACATTGGAAGGGAGGCTGAAGAAGGAAAGCATGCATTCCTTATGAGAAGGAAAATAAAAATAATAAAAGTTGAGGGTGAGGCATTGTATGAGAAGCATGGTGGTGTGTTTTTCATAGTGAACCCCTCTTCTAGGACCCCTTGTCCACCTTTGCTTAATAGTTCTCCATGCTCCCTCTTCTACCTAACACGTTATATAGCTATTTGTGATCTAGCCCTTCCACTATGTTATTGAGATTCATGAGGACGGGGAGTACTTTTCTGCATGACTCCCCCAGCTACTTTGTTTTCCTCAGCTACCAGAGTGGTGTCTGACACGTAGTAGGCTTTCAATAGAAATATATTGAATGGATGAGAGAACAAATGGTATTACTTTAAGCCAAAAATGTATTTTAGTCTGTCTTTCCTTCATTCCTTCCTCTTTCCTTCCTTCTAGCAAGTACTTGTTACATGTGCTAGTGCACAAAGACTGAGGAAACAAGATTTCTGCAATCCTGGAACTTACAGTCTGTTGGAACAAATCCAGTCATGCAAACGATGGTGTAAATGAGTAAACGAGGGAGTCCAGGACAGGGTAATAGTGTTATGATAGACGTATGCGCAAAGTGTGATGGACGTATAGGGGAGAAAAACGCCTGTCAACTAAGAGGTCAAGGAAGATTTTTGGGAGGGGTGGAAAATTAAGGATTTATAGACCTAGAATGATTTGTATGAGTTGACAGGGGGGAAAAAAAAAAGGCTTGGCCTAGAAGAATAAAACGGGAAAACTGGAGGTAGCTCATTGTGAATGGAGAGATGATACTGGAGCAAATGGAGTGTGGAGGTAAGCAAAATGGGTAGTAATTTAAAAATTATTATCTTTACAAGATGTTTTGGTGTTTTCAGTGAGTCAGATATACTGAGGCTTCATAATACTTCAGACAAATAGGTGAGATCATTCACTCTGATCATCTTAACCTTTTCTGCCTCCCAGCTGTCTATTTATCCTTTCCCAACTTGCTATCCTAGGCTAAGAATTAAGCAGAGCTCTAAAGCAGGGTCACTATTTCTCTGCCGGCACATTATTTGGAGTCTGAAGACTTTGTTTTAGCGTAATAACTGTTTGCAAGGCTGTAAAGTCCGTGTTAGGACAGTGGCCCTTTGAGGCTAATTTCGTTATCTGTGATTGTGGGCAGGAGTTATTCTGAGAGAATACTCTTGCCTTCCATGTTATTTATACATGTTATTTCTAATTTCTAATCTGCAAGTGTTCTCTTCTGGAACCTGTTGTTATGATTAGCTCTAGGAATGCCTACCTGTTGAGTAAAGTGGGAGTTCTGTGTTAATTTGATATAATGTAACCTCTAAATTTTAGTAGTTTTAGGCTTAGTATCTTTATATATGATAGGTTTGTCATCCATATTTGTTCATTTAAAATGGCACTTAAAATTAAATGGACAAAGCAACAGTGAGTTTTATAAAATTAGATGCTATTTTATGTCTTACTTGAGTTTCCAAATGGGAGGCTCCTAATTGTTCTGATCTGATGTTACGTGGAAACCATTGCACACTCTTGACCTTTCCCATGTTCTTAATCATGTAAGCATTTCTTGGAGTATTTTCTAGCTCATTACATTTATAGTTTTCTTATTTTATAATAATAAGAATGGGAGATATTTAGGCTATAGATGTATCTGTAGAGTGAGCCTGCACAAAGTAGATGCTTTGTGCATATTTGCTGAATGGGTGAATAAGAGATAATTTTAAAACATACATCTGATTATTAGCAGCTGTCACTGTCTTTAGGAAAAAGTCCAGACTCCTTTGCAAGAGCAACCAGGCCTTTTACAATCTGGAACTGGTAGACCTTCTGGCTTTATCTCATGCTGTCACAACCAAAGATTCATGTTGTACACTTGCATTCACAGCTCTGTGTCTTGACTCATTCTGTCCTTTCTCTCTGACAAATTCTTTACTGATCCACCAGATATGAAACTTTCCCCTAGCCCTACTGCAGAAGAATGACTTCTTCAATATTTCCAAAACATTTCATATGTACTTCACTTTATGTGCTTTTCTCTCCTCTGGGTGGTACACTCAAGACAGAGACTCTATCTTATTTACCCTTGGGTCTAAGAGTCTAATACTGTGTTTCTGACCATAGAAAGGACTCAGTAATTTGTTTTGAATAACTAACTGGAGTGATTGGGTCAGGGCCAGGGCTTGAAGTTCACCTAGGTGTTTTAAATTTAAAAACATTTTTTTTAATGTTTATTTTTGAGAGAGAGAGACAGAGTGTGAGCAGGGGAGGGGCAGAGAGGGAAGGAGACACAGAATTGGAAGCAGATTCCAGGCTCTGAAATGTCAGCACAGAGCTGGATGATGGGGCTCGAACTCACAAACCATGAGATCATGACCTGAGCTGAAGTTGGATGCTTAATCAACTGAGCCATCCAGGTGCCCCAGAAGTTCACTTAGTTCTATAGCCCATCTTACACACTATGAAGACAGAGCCCTGAATTTGAGACAAGGCAGACAGGATTAGCAGGCTGAAGAGGCCTAACCCACTGCTGGGCCATCTGTAGGGAGGAGTGACCATTGCCAGCTTCTAGAAAGCTATGGATTCTGGCCTGTCTGCTCAGCTGGCCCTCTTCAGGGAAGAGTCCTTGAATGGTGCTGTCCTTGATGCCTTGCCGGCCAAGCCTTTCCCAAGAGATCTGGATCAGTCGGTTCACAGGATTTCTTTAGTTGTTTGCCAGGCATCTGGCTAAAGGAAGTATGACAGACTTCAAGGGACTGATGAGAATTCGAGATCTCCTTGTTGGGCCTCAAGTTGTAATTGAGAGCCATATCTTAGGAGCGTAATAGAGATTAGGTTCCTTAGAACTATGATTTTACATTTGCTGAAGCTTATTTCATAGTTAACTGTCCATCCACTGAGCCTTGTAACAGCTTTCTGTGTTATAGTAATAGATGTTGTGATTTTTATTTTTATTACATACTATCCCACAGTGTTTAATTAATAATTCATTGGATTTCGTTACCACATAATAAGTAATAGTGATGTTTAGTACAGAAATGTGATTGTCATTCACTGTGCCATATGAGATAAATGTGCTTCCTCACATGAGCCTCAGATGTGCAGTTCCAACATATAATTTGAATTTTTTTGTGCATTCTGGGCCATAACTCAGACTATATAGATATAAATATAAATATAAATGCAAAACTACAAACTTTCAAAAATCATTGGAGACAGTCCCAAAACATAGGTCCCAAAGGAGATTCCATTCTTAGTTGAAATGCTTTGTTAACTTCTTGTTTTCGGGTAGTATTCAAACTCCTTACCTTGGCACACAAGACCTCTTATGATCTGGTCCTTCCCTACTTCCCCAGCTCTTTCCCCACTGCTTCTGCCAGCAGGTACCTGCCATCTGTCTGTGGAACCATGCCCACTTCCTCCCTTTGTCCTGTCGTTTCACACTTACAGGGTTTTCCAAGTCAGGTTTTGTCTACTTTCAGTGACCTTTGTCTATTGTTTAAAATTTTTTGAAATGTAGAAAAGTATAGAGAATAATGCAACAGCCATGTGTAAACTCTCCACTTGGGATTAACAAATGGTAGCATCTTATGTATTTTGCCTCTATGGGAAACAAACAAACCATAACATTTCTGATAGGGCTGATGTCTCCTCTTTTTTTTTTTTTTTTTCTTCCTAGTTCCTTTGCCATTCCTCTCTCCAGTGGCTTCTGTCATTATGAATTTGTCATGTGTTTTTTCATCTCTACACTTCACTATACAGAAGAGCTCATGGCCATTTGTGAATGTGTAGATTTTGCTGTATACTTTCTCTTCCAGATTTTTTAGGGAATGTTAATTAAGACAATCCCAGTGCTACCTACTGAGAGCTCTGTGATATAGTAATAGACATTGTGCTTTTTGTTTTTATTACATACTATGCCACAGTGTTTAATTAATAATTCATTGGATTCTGTTAGCACATAATGAGCAATAGTGATGGAGCTTCTGGTGGTTTGGAGATTCTTTGTTTTGTTTGTTCTTTTAAATTTATTTATTTAAATTCAAGTTTGCTAACAAATAGTGTAGTATTGGTTTCAGTAGTAGAAAGTGATTCATAACTTACATAACCCCCAGTGCTCATACCTACAAGTGTCCTCCTTAATGCTAACAAACAAATTCATTTGTTGCTATATTTATTTTTAGAGTTTTCTAAAAATTACTGGCCTGGAGATTTTTGTGAAAGTCTTATAAGTTTTAAATTTGATTTGTCACTTTATTGGAAGGTTGGTTGACCTTTCCCCTTACAGTCTTCTTGCCCCCATACCGCAAATATAGATACTAATTATACATAATACATAATTTCTTTTTACAGAAATCATATTACATTTTCATTAACTTGGTAGCTGTAGCAGTGAGAATCTTTCATTTACAATGTTCAGAATTTTTCTCGGAGACCTTTAAAATTTTAACTCTTTACTTAAAAAATATCCTGGTATCAAAGTAATAAGTGTTCATAATAGACAAGGTGAAAAGTATTTTTTATACATGTTCATAATAGACAATGTGAAAAGTATTTTTTTAAGTCAGAAAAGTGCAAAGCTGTTGGAAAAATATACTCATAAGCCTCTGGGAATTACTATTAGCATTTAATATGCTTATTTAAGAAAATTTGGAAAGTGAAGGGAAGTAGGGGCAAAAACTACATACCATACTAATATAATCACAGTTGATATTTGCTTGATGTTATTTCCTTCTAATTTTATTCATCTGTAGATTGTAATTTACTTCACAATCAGGACATAAATGCAGTTCATATTGTATGTTAATCTATACATAAACATTTAAAAATATATAACCCTGTGTTCCCATTTTTTTGGACATGTGGGCTCTACCTTTAATTTTCATTTCTTCTGTTGTATCACTGTGTGTAATATTTTGTGCATAAAGATTTTTCTGTATTTAGAATAAAGCAGAATTATTAGAGTATGGCTATGAGAATATTAAAGTTCTCGAAACATATTGCTAGTATGGTCACACGTGCTTCTGAGTATCTAGGTCTTGGCTTCATATTCTTAACACTATTTCTTTCTAACATAATCAAGAAGAAACTACATTTTTGTTCATCCCTATCAATACCCATCAGCTCTTTATAGAATTCAGTTTTTAAATTTTTATCTTATTTACTTTAAATATTTTTTCAGGGGCACCTGGGAGGCTCAGTCGGTTGAGCATCTGACCTCGGCTTAGGTCATGATCTCATGGTTCATGAGTATGAGCCCCACGTCAGCCTCTGTGCTGACAGCTCAGAGCCTGGAGCCTGCTTCAGATTCTGTGTCTTTCTCTCTGTCCCTCCCCCACTCACACTGTGTGTGTGTGTGTCTCAAAAATAAACATTAAAAATTTTTAAAAATCTTTTTTTTAGATATTTGTATTGTTTACTAGCATACAGATATGTTACATGTAAATCTTTTCCTTATGGTTTCATCTATGGGGGTTAAAGAGCCCCTCCACTTTAAAATATTTGATAAATATTTCGATTTATATTCTTTCAGTGTTTTTATGGTTTTATTTTTACATATATTTGATACTTCAATTTGGACTTGCTGTAGGCTTAAAACAGATGCTACTGAAGTACCATTGTTCTGCCATGCCTAGCTTAAACCAGTGATAAATGCAGTGGTAGATAAATAAATTCCAGGATTCATCTGACATCTTTTTGTATCCAATCGATTCTTATTAGGAGTGTTCTTTAAATCAGATTGATGGGTGTTACTAAAATGTTGGCCAACCTTGGACTTCCCCAACTTGTGCTGCCCCTCTGTGGCTCCATGGGGATCTGGCAGTTGTCTCTGATGGATACGTTGCTCTTATTTTCTGATTGTCCTCCAGCTAGTTCATGCTGGGTTTTTTGGCCTTTCTTTTGGGCTTGTGACTCTGCCTTTCAGCATTACTCAACAAACCCATTTTCCTTAGGTCCTGGAAGGTCTAAAACACAGGGTCATTCATCCGTCGGCAGGATCCTTTCCAATCACCTTTCCTTCAGGATCTGCTTGCCCATCTCCTGCAGACTGGCCAGCAAATGCAGGTCGCCTGGGCCGGCTGGCACACACGCTTCCTTCTTACTAGCTGAAAGGCTTTCTTTTCTAGTTCCACTGCTTCAGAATAAACAAATATTCTGTTTATAGCAACAACATTGTGTGTGTGTTTTTAAAAGGAATGAGTATGGAGTAAGTGATTCAATAACTGATCAAAAGTGGACTTTAAAGTAAACTAGCCTTTGTGAGTAAGACAGCTTTTGCAACCTCCCAGGGTAAATGTGGTGAGCTCCTTATCACTCAGTGTTCAACAGAGATGGGAAAACATTTAAGAAATTGTATATAGCAGAGTCAAGCAGTTTATGAGGATAAACTCAAAAACCTTCTCACCCTAGGGTTCTAAAGTTATATGAGCAGGGGTACCAGGGTGGCTCAGTCAGTTGAGCATCCAACTTCAGCTCAGGTCATGATCTCACAGTCTGTGAGTTCGAGCCCTGCATTGGGCTCTGTGTTGACAGCTCAGAGCCTGGAGCCTGCTTCAGATCCTGTCTCCCTCTCTCTGCCCCTCCCCTGCTGGTGCTTTCTCTCTCTCTCTCTCTCTCTCTCTCTCTCTCTCTCTCTCTCAGAAATAAACATTAAAAAGAAATTTGAAAAATTTTTTAGGTTATGTGAGCATCTCATGTTCCACCTTTGTTTCTCTCAAAGTTTTTCCACCATTTGTAGTAGCAAAAGCACAAAACAAAAAGCCAAATTCTAGGGTCAGTTTAGAAAAAAATGTATTTTCAGAAATACAGGAAAAATATTTAAAAATGGGTTCTCTGCCCCAGGTGGTTAAAGATACAAAGCTTACTCATCTGGTAGGTAAACCAAAGCACACATACACAAAAAGAGTAGCAAGCCTGTATGGCTCAGATAGAACTGGAACATCTAACTGCAGATTTGTAAGGTTTAGTATATGGATGTATCAGTTCATATGTGCGTCTTTTAGGTAAATATAAGAATTGATGAGCCAGTTGGGTTTTTTTTTTTTTTTAAATTTTTTTTTTTCAACGTTTTTTTTTTTTTTTTTTATTTATTTTTGGGACAGAGAGAGACAGAGCATGAACGGGGGAGGGGCAGAGAGAGAGGGAGACACAGAATCGGAAACAGGCTCCAGGCTCCGAGCCATCAGCCCAGAGCCTGACGCGGGGCTCGAACTCACAGACCGCGAGATCGTGACCTGGCTGAAGTCGGACGCTTAACCGACTGCGCCACCCAGGCGCCCCGCCAGTTGGGTTTTTAAAGCAGCTTTTTGGAAACATATTTTATATACCATTCACCCATTTTTAAGTGTATGATTCAGTACTTTTTAGTAAGTTTAGAGCTATGCAGCCATTGCCACAATTTGAATTTTAGGACATTTAGAACATTTCCATCACCCCCAATAAGATCTTTTGTGCTTATTTTCAGACAGTCCCTTTCCTGTACCCCAACCCCACCCCAGTAACCACTAATCTATTTTATGTCTGTATAGATTGACCTTTTCTGGACCCTACATAAAAATGGAGTCTTATGTATGTAAGACATATATAGTCTGTTTTATCTGGCTTTTATTTTGCATAATATTGTAGTATGTGTAGTATGTATTAGTAGTTTGTTCCTTTATTGCTGAAAAATGTTCCATTGTATGAATATACCACATTTTGTTCATGTAGCTACCAGTTGATGGACATTTGGATTGTTTCCAGTTTGGGCTATGATAATAACTCTGCTGTGAATATTCATGTACAAGTCTTTGTGTCACTGTATGTATTCATTCCTCTTGGGTAGATACCTAGGTATGGAATTGCTGGATTGTATGCTAAGTTTATGTTTAACTTTTTAAGGAACTTAAAAGTTCCTTGCCAAATTGTTTTCCAAGTTGGTTGTACCATTCTACACTGTCCTCAGCAATGTATGAGGGTTCTAGTTTCTCCATATCCTTACCACCACTTTTTATTGTTTTTTTGCATTATAGCCATTCTAGTGGGTGTGAAATGGTGGTGCCTCATTACAGTTTCAATTGATAATTTCCTCATGACTAATGATATTAAGCACCTTTTCATGTGCTTATTCATGTATCTTCTTTGATGAAATACCTATTCACATATTTTGCCAATTTTAAAGTTGGGTTATTTTTCTTCTTGTTATTGAGTTACTGAGTTCATTATGTTTTTTGATGAAATCTCTTCATCAGAGATGGTAAATATTTTCTCTGTGACTTGTCTTTACTTTCTTGACAGTGTGTCTTGAAGTATGACAGTTTTTTTATTTTGATGTCAATTAATCCATCTTTTTCTTTAATGAATTATGCTTTTGGAATTGTAGCTAAAATCTCCTTGATTAACCCAAGAATTTAAAGGGTTTCTTTTATATTTTCTTCTAGCAGCTGCATTGTGTTATAATAAAGTTTTGATCCATTTTAATTAATTTTTGTGAATGGTGTTAAGTAAGGGTCAATTTTGTGGGGGAGTCATGAGGATAGCTAATTTTCTTAATATCATTTGTTGAAAAACCATCCTTATTGACTTTCCTTAGCACTTTTGTTGAAAATCAATTGACTCTAATGGGAAGGGTTTGTTTCTGGACTTGCTGTTCTGTTCAATTTGTCTATATCTCTATCTTTACTCTAGTACCATAGTCTATTGATTATTGTAGCTGTATAATATGTTCCATTCATATGTGTCTGTATAATCCATTCATTACTGTAGCTTTGTAGTAAGTTTTTTAGTCCTCCAAGTTTATTCTTTTTCCAAATTATTTTGTCTATTCTGGGTCCTTTGTATTTCCCTATAAATTTTAGCTGCACCTTGTCAATTCCTGCAAAAAGTCCCCCTGGGATAGTGTTTGCATTGAACCTACAGATCAATTTGTGGAGAAATGCCATTTTAATGATGATAAGTTTTCCATTCCATGAACATGGAATGTCTTCCCACTCTTCAATATCTTTTAGAAATCTTTTGTATTTTTCAGTGTGAAAATTTTGCACTTATGTTCTTAAATTTATTACTATAAATTTTATTGTTTTTGATACAATTTTGAATGGAATTTTTTTTAAAGTATTTTTAGATTGTTAATTGTTGGTATATGGAAATATGATTGCTCTTTATAGCTGATTTTGTATTCTGTGACCTTATTGAACTTGTTTGTTATAGTAATTTTTTTGTAGATCCCTTAGGATTTCCTACATACAAGATTATGTTGTTGATGAATAGAGATAATTTTACTTCTTCCTTTTAAAGCTGTATGCTTTTACTTTCTTTTCTTTGCATTACTGGCTAGAACCTCCAACACAGTGTTCAAGAGAAGGACAAAAGCAGACATCCTTGCCTTGTTTCTGATCTTATGAAGAATATTTATTATTTCACTGTTATTTATGATGATAGCTATAGGTTGAAGGAGTTCACCCATATTTACATTATATTTATATTTCATTAAGAGTGTCATCATGAATGGACATAGGACTTTGTCATTTGCTTTTCCTGCACTTATGGAGATGATCACGGTTTTTATCCTTCACTTTATTGTTATGGTATTTATATTAATTGATTTTCAGATGTTATTTTTAATTTTTTTAATGTTTATTTATTTGAGAGGGAGAGGGGGGGGGAGAGAGAGAGAGAGCAGGGGAAGGTTAGAGAGAAAGAGGAAGACACAGAATCTGAAGGAGGCTCTAGGCTCCGAGCTGTCAGCATAGAGCCTGATGTGGGGCATGAACCCACGAACTGTGATATCATGACCAGAGCTGAAGTTGGATGCTTAACATGCTGAGCCATCCAGGCGCCCCTGACTTTCAGATGTCTTAAGTCAAACTTGCATTCCTGGGTAAATCCTACTTGGTCATAGTGGATAATCTTTTTTTATATATAGTTGGATTCAGGTTGTTAGTATTGTGTTGAGGGATTTTGTGTCTCTGTTCATAAGGGATATCGGTCTGTAGTGTTCTTTCCTTGTGATGTCTTTTTTTGGCTTTGGTTATCAGGGTAATACTGGCTCATAGAATAAGTTGAGAAGTGAGCCAAGGGATGTTTATTTTTTAAACTAGTTACAGTCGGGAAGAGGAGAGGATGCTGTAGCAATGTTTCTTTATGGTAGAATTCCATTTAAATATTATTTTAAATCTGTTATGAACAAATACTTTTATAATATGTAATAAAATATATCACTAGAAAAATTATACAAAAATATATATATACAAGTTTTATTTATAAAATATATTTAGCTTATATGAAACAAGTGTGTCAAATTGATATAACAGTTTCTACAGGCTTATTACTTTTTCAAAATTGCAATATAATGGACATATAACATTATATTGGTTGCAGGTGTACAACATAATGACTTGATATCTGTGTATATTGCAAAAGGATCACCACGAAAAGCCTAGTAAACATCCCTCACCACATATAGTTACAGTGTTTTGCACTTATGATGAGAATTTAAGATTTATTCTCTCAGTAACTTTCAGAGGCTTAGTATTACTCTTAGTTTCTATACTTACTTCATCACAGACTGGATACAAACAGTTCTCCCAAGTCTGTCAGCCACCTTTGAGTAGTACTTGTGCAGGCTTCTCCTTCTCAAACTTTCACATGCATAGACATCACCTGAGGATTCTGTACAAATGCAGATGCTGATTCAATAGGTCTGGGACAGGGCCTGAGGCTCTGCATTTCCCTGAGCTCCTAGGTAATGCTGATACTGTTGGTCCCCAGACCACACTTTGAATCCTAAAGCTATGAGGTATAATGCAGATAGTACGATAGATGTGATTTTTTTTTTTTTTTATAACCCTATAATAGATTGCTTTGGGACATATTTTGGTTTTTCAAAGACAGTTGGATTGTTGTTCAGCGGTCATAGTACTCTAGATTATCAGTTGTTTTTCTTGGCCTCTAACCTTCCAGTCCTCCTCTATAAATTGAGGGGGTTGAACTAGAAGATCTTGGAAGTACCTTCCAGATCTCACAGTCTGTGATTTTAAGCATGCATGTCAAGGGAGAATTATGGCTGCATTTGCATTTTCTTTTTATATAAATCGAATACAATAGAAACCCTAAATCTTATGTTATTACCACGGTTCTTAACATGATGTTAAAAACTGATGATAAACATGCTTTCCTAAATTTTGGATGATACAGAAAGATTAGTAACAACATTCAAAGATTTTTCCATGTTGAAGCCTTCAAAAAGTGGGTGGGGGTCTTGTTTAACCATATAGTTGGAAATCCAATTAAAAAAATAATTGACTTGCCTAAACTGTGGAGAGACAAGTAAAATACGTGTTTATATTATGAAATTCAAGTTGACACAAAATAGCTGAAAGGCTTCAATTTCAGCCAAGTTGAAATGATCTCATTTTCCTTTATATTTCATTCTATTTACTAAGATACTTGAAACATTTTCCCCTGTTGCTTAAAAGCAAATGAAAAGGGTGGTAAATCAGTGGTAGAAATGTGTTGTCGAAACCTCCAGGGCCTGTATCCTACGTCTTCAGCACATATTGGTGTGATTCTGCTATTCTTACTACAGATGATTACAGCAAACTCTGCAATGAAGGGTGGAGACACTTGGTCAGCCTCCAAAGAAAGTGACTAATAATTGACCTAATGTACAGAGCACATGAATAACATATTCTTTGGGTAAAAAAAAATACGGTTTATGGGGTGTACGAGAGTTCACATCCCTCTTTCAGTTCTTCCAAAAGATTTAAGATACTAAGCTGCTTTATTACAGTTTTAATTCCTCAGTCTCAAATGCACATTATGCACAAATGCCACTCTGCAATTTAAGAACACCCTCCTGCCCCCAGATTTTCTTGAAGTAGTTATTTAGAATTTTGAAGAGAAATATTGTCAATTTTGTTACATGTAACTTTGCAGGGGCTTCACATTGTAAAAGGATTCTATTTTAGTTTTATATGCCGTTGAGCAATTGTTTCCCTTGGTGAGATTTGAAGCCTCCAAAATATATAGGAGTTTTGTTTGCTGAGGAGATGAGAGCAAAGTTAGAATTTTCCTTTTCTTTTTTCATCACGTTGAACATCACTTGAAAAATACACTTACTGTATTTCTGTTATTTTTGGCTTGGCTGCAAGATATTTTATTTGGTGGATTTCCTTTTATTCATTTAGTAATAATGGGGTCAGCTCAGCAGACCTTTTTATTTTTAATTAACCAACCCCTGATTCTGTTATGTGCTAAGACACATCCATTAATGTTAGGAAGGACACAGATCAAAACATTTTACAGTACTTCTCCCTGGGGGGTGAGATTATAGTTGAATTTCATTTTCTGCATTCCAAGTTTTTGAATATCTCACGAAAGCCATTTTTCTTCATTAAGAGACCACAAATATAAAATTGAACAAAACGTAGGGATTTCCAGATTTATTTCTTTAGCAAGAGAACTTGTTGGGTATGTGTTTAACATACACTATATACCTACTAGATGCCAGGCACTTGGTGATTCTGGGGCGATAAGGCCAGTGAGACCAGCTGTTATGCTGGAGGACTTCAGGCATAATGTCATCATCTCTCCAAAGTATGGTTGGGGTGGGGGGACCAATAAATGGCACCACCAATAAATTATTACCACCTGTAAAGTGCTAATAATTCCATACCTCTCCCCTGGGGCTTTAAAGAGGATTAACTGAGATTGTGTATGTCAGGTGCTTGGTCTAGTAGCTGGTGCATAGGAGGCTTTGGTTATGATTATTGTGCTTTGAACATGCACAGTGCTGGGGAACTCATTATCTCTGGAGGCAGCCCAGCCTATGCTTGGACGTGTTGGGGAAAGAGTGAGACCCTACACCCCAATGAAATCAGTCTCTGAAGCTGCTGTTCCACATGGCATTCCTTTAAATATCATAACTAGCATTTTAGGTTATTACATTAGTTTAAGCCAAGATGTGGTGGTGATTTTCCTGAGAGGGCGTCTCCATTCGTATCAAGGGGGATAGTGAGAAACTGGAGTTTATTTTGTAGTTATGCAAGTATAGAGTTCTTTTGTAGACATGTGAGGACCACCTGGGGCTTTGGCCTTTTACTTAACTAAACTAACTTTTTGTTATTAGTAGAAAATAAGCATTTCAGAAGACAAAGATAGAATTAGAAAAAAAAATTGGTGTTGGACATCTAAAACAGTTCAGACGAAGACACTGAGTCCAGAAACTTCAACTCAGTTCCCTCCAAAAATATCTTTTCTCTGACCTCACAACAAAACACACATAAAATCTCATTGGCTTTGTATCACAGAAATGTTTCTCTGTCCCTGCAGATGATTCCAGTAAGTTTGCTTTATTGATCTGGTTGCGAGGGGTGCTGCCCAACAAATAATCTTATACAATAAAAAGCCTCTGGGGACCATTTAATAGTCAGGGTGGTGTTAGTATCTGCATGATGAAGAGGATTATGGGTGAGCGAAGTTCAGCTAATCACAGGGTTATTGTTCTATAGTTAAGCAGCCACAGCGTCACTCTTGAGCTTTCTGTATGCCTGCCTCCCATACCAAGCATTACAGTCTTCCCCTAAAATTTCCAGACCACCCACTGTAACAATATAGTATATAAAAGGATCCAGATGCTCGGAAAGAGAACGGGTGAAGTGTAGAGCACGCGTGATACCTTCTAGATTTTGAGCACTGTTTTTTACATAACTGGCTCACTAAAGATATCAAACTTCATCTCCAAGTCTCCTTTCCAGAGCATTTAAAAATATATATCAGTATTGAATTTATCACAAAAATTATGCATTTTAAGATTGTACTTGATTCAGGAGTCGCTGTGTTTCCAACTTTGTACCTCTCTTTCAGTATTTCCTAGAGAACAGTGGAGATACAATTTGTAGGGTGTGCACACACACTGAGTTCTAAAGACAAATACAATATGGAGAGTACCATGTACGGGAGCTATAACCATGAGGAAAATGTACTAGATACCTGTAGAGTGTGCACTTGCAAAATGAGAGAAGAAAACTGGCTGAGTACAGATAACTTACTACAATTTAAGGCCTAATTGCTTGGAAGTTCTGCAGATGCTTTGTTCTGTATTCATTCTTGGGAAATGAATATACATTTGGAGCTTAGGCAGCTTTGCAGTGGTTCAGTGGTGGTCTGTGGCCTTGCCAACCTGGTTTGTTCAAAAACAGGTTTAATAGATGTGGCTCACCCTGGCCCCCAAACACTCTGTTCAGGACCGATGACTTATACGAAGGAAACTTCTTCATATGAAACTCACGAATTAACTTATTTATTTCAACCCTTTTATTTTCTCCCACCATTCTGTCTAATGTTGTTTCCCCAGTCCCTCTTTATCACATTACCGTATTAAAAAAAAATACTTAACTGGAATTTTAGCTCTTCCCCTAGAAAGGTAGCTTCAGGAAAGCAGGAACTGGCTGCTTATTTTCTGCTGTATGTTTAGAACCTAAAAAAGTGCCTGGCATATAGTAAGTAGGTTCTCAGCAAGGATTGATGACAAAACTTGGTCTGTCCAGGAACTTTTGGTTCACTTGTTCATTCTTTTATTCCTCAAGCATTTATTGAAGACCTCGTGTATCCCAACGACTGTAGTGGTAGTTAACTGGGTTAAACCTTGCTCTAAAGGAATTTATGAATAGATTTAAAAAATACATTTCTAATGCAGTAAACCTCTTCATTAAAGAAAGCATAAACTAATGAGATAATAGATTTAAAATATTTCATTAAGAATTCTAGAGTCTTCATGGGGCGCCTGGGTGGCTCAGTTAGTTAAGCATCCGACTTTGGCTGAGGTCATGATCTCGTGGTTTGTGAATTCGAGCCCCGCGTCGGGCTCTGTGCTGACAGCTCAGAGCCTGGAGCCTGTTTCAGATTCTGTGTCTCTCCCTCTCTCCGCCCCACACCCCCACTCCTATTCTATCTCTCTCTCTCTCTCAAAAATAAATAAAACATTAAAAAAACTTAAAAAAGAATTTTAGAGTCTTCAGAATCTTTATGAAAACAATAAATATAACTTCCCCTTGTAATTTAAATGCTGTAGCCAGATTATGAGCACAGGGCTTGTATGGGCTGCTCTTCGCCTGATTTAGACTAGGGACCCCCACTTGCAGGGAAGATACTTTCCCCAAACCATGGGCAGAGCTTTTCTATCTTTTTGCAAGCTGGCATGTCAGTATTTGAGTGGTGAGCCACCAGTGGGGCCATCACTAAGTGCCATCTCTAAAAATAGCAGAACTTTATCCTTGAAAATGAAAATGCTTTGGTTTTAAAAATATGTTTCTAAAAAATTTAAAAAAAAAAAAAAAAAAAAGGGGCACCTGGGTGGCGCAGTTGGTTAAAGCATCCGACTTCAGCCAGGTCACGATCTCACGGTCCGTGAGTTCGAGCCCCGCGTCGGGCTCTGGGCTGATGGCTCGGAGCCTGGAGCCTGTTTCCGATTCTGTGTCTCCCTCTCTCTCTGTCCCTCCCCCGTTCATGCTCTGTCTCTCTCTGTCCCAAAAATAAAATAAACGTTGAAAAAAAAAATTAAAAAAAAAAAAAAATATGTTTCTGTTTCTAATGAACCCAAGGCTTGGATTTGTTTAAAGGCATGCACATTTCCCTTTGCTGATGGCAAAAAACAAAACCTTCATGCCCAAGCATGAAGGTCTGTTCCATTTAGAGTCTTCTCACATTGACCCAATTCCCCATTTGTAATATACAACCTGGCCCCCATTTGATGAAATGTGGTATCTGTGGAGAATGTGTTCCGAGACCCCCAGCAGATGCCAGAAACCACAGAGAGTACCAAACTCTATATATACTGTTTTTTCCTATATAGACATACCTATGATAAAGTTTAATTTATAACTTAGGAACAATAAGAGAATAACAATAATAATTAAGAATAAAATAGAGAAATTATAACAATATACTGTAATAAGTTACATGAATGTGGTCTTTCTCTTTTTCAAAATGACTTGCTGTCCTCACTTTTCTTTTGATGATGTGGGATGATAAAATGCTTACATGATGGGATGAAGTGCGATGAGAGATGTGGACTTTATGATGCAGTGTTAGGTTACTTTTGGCTGAGGATAATCTGCTTCTGGACCACGCTGACCTTAGGTAAGAGAAACTATGGAAAGTGAAACCACAGATAAGGGGGACTACTGTACATAAAGTTTCTCTGAAATAGATGCATCCCACTAATCCATGGTCTCTTTGTGTCTAACTGTCCATCAAAGTTGCCTAAGATGTCACAGTACCGCAGCGTGGACCACTAGAGAGAAACCCTATGACCATCTGGCTCAGTCTCTACCTTTTGTAGGGAATGCTATGAAGGTCCAGTGAACTGAAGTTACTAACCAGGGGAGCTAATAGATCGGAGTCTAGATGTGTATCCATTCTCCTAATTTCCAGTGTAGTGTTTCTCAGATGTGGTCTGCTGATCACTCACATCAGAATTGCAAGGGTTGCTTAGTAAAAATGTGATTCCTGTTCCCCAAAGGAATCAATATTGTTGGGGCCTTAGTCCAGGAATTTGCATTTTAATAAGTTCATCAGCTATTCTTATATGCACTAAAATTTGGGTTTAAATCAAGCAACCTGCTTGCCCAGGATGACCTGCCTTCATATTTTCCCCTGCTCAGTAGGTTGACTATATCAACCATTTAAATATTAGTTCTGGGGTGTTAGGGTGGTTCAGTTAGTTAAGCATTTGACTTCAGTTCAGGTCATGATCTCACAGTTCATGGGTTCGAGCCCTGCGTCAGGCTCTGTGCTGACAGCTCAGAGCCTGGAGCCTGCTTTGGATTCTGTGTCTCCCTGTCTCTCTCTGCGCTTCCCCGGCTCAAGCTCTGTCCCCCTCTGCCTCTCAAAAATGAATAAACATTAAAAATTAAAAATAAACAAATATTAGTTCTGATAACCTAAGGACATTATTCTAGTTTGTGAGGTGAAGCCCCTAACGTAGAGAGAGATTATTTTTCCATTAGCGCAACAGTAAGAATATTTTCATTGGAAGGCTATTGATTCAGTGGCTCAATTGGAAATTCTCAGTGAAGTCTAAAAAGATAAATGCGATGCTTTAAAATTTTTAATTGAATCTAATGAAGTTTGAGTTGTCATTTAATATATTCATATTTGCTTGTGTTTTCATAAAAAAGACTTTTTGAATAAATGTTGAGGGCACCAATAAAGTGATTACCTATTTAGTGGGAGGGATTGAGCAGAGGGTGAGTGAAAGGGAAGGAGACGAGAATACTTTCTGTGCTTCTTGAGTTTTGAATTCTGTGAATGTATTGCCTATTCTGAATTTTTAAATTACATAAATCTTTAGAGCATTGACATTTCCTGTGGGACCGTAGCAGGTGATTGCTCTGATTCTGCCCAGTCTACATGAACACATGCTCAGGAATCTAGATCTCCCTGTAGCAGGAGGTAATGAACATTGTAAAGGTCAAGGCCAGGAAGGGAAGGACTGCAGATTCAGCTAATTTTAAGGAAATCACTAATTGGCTTGAAAATATAAGTCACTGGGGCGCCTGGGTGGCTTGGTCAGTTAAGCGTCCGACTTCGGCTCAGATCATGATCTCACAGTCCGTGAGTTCGAGCCCCGCGTCGGGCTCTGTGCTGACAGCTCAGAGCCTGGAACCTGTTTCAGATTCTGTGTCTCCCTCTCTCTCTGCCCCTCCCCTGTTCATGCTCTGCCTCTCTCTGTCTCAAAAATAAATAAACGTTAAAAAAAAATTAAAAAAAAAAAAAAGAAAATATAAGTCACTGAGATTGTTCACCCATACCCATGATCTCAAGACCTCTCCCCCACAGACCATTCATCACTGGGAATTCGGATGACCTTGGGAAAATCACTGACCCCTCTTAGACTTAGTTTTCTAGTCTGTAATGATAGTGATGAAAGTCATTGCTTTTCAATTTACCAGCTGTTTCTGAATGCATTCTTTTATTTAGCCTTCTCAACAACCCTGTGGGGTGGGTGGTATGGTGCCATCTCTGTTGTTTAGGTGAGGAAATTATGGCCCAGAGAGGTTACTTGGTTTAGGAAGGGTAACATAAGGGTGGGGTGTTTAACTTTCATTACCGGAATCTTTTCACTGTAACATGAAGTGGCATGGATTGGACAATTTCTAAGGCCTCTTCTAGCATTATAGTCCTTGAGTATATTAGCTATTCAGGACTCAGTCAACTTTATTGAAGTCCTTCAGAGAAATAAAAAAAAAAAACACTGAAGCCATGGGTTCTCAATTTTAGGAGCTCCCATTTGTAATTAGAGTATCAGAACATGCTCATATGAAGAAGACCAAGGAATACTTACAAATCTAGTACATACTAATCATAAATTATAAATATACTTGAATTTCTCATATCATGTACATACACTGTGAATCTAACTACCAAGAGCATGGGAAAGTCCAGTTCCCAGGGAATAACATCCAAGTCTCTCATTTCCTCCATTAATAATGATAATAATAATAATAATAATAACAACAACAACAACTGCTCTTTGATCACCTAATGGGGTAAAAATTTGCTATATGTTATCTCATTTAATCCTTACCACAATATTATTATCCAGCTACCATAGATACGGAAACCAAGACTTAGAGGTCAAGTGATTTGAGCAGCCATCTTGTAGATGGCATAGTCAGGTCACTAACCAGGATCCTTTATTGGTTTTAGGTATGTGAGCTTCACCTTATGACTGTTTAATCTTAATGTTTGC
This sequence comes from Panthera onca, assembly GCF_046562875.1. NCBI lineage: Eukaryota > Metazoa > Chordata > Mammalia > Carnivora > Felidae > Panthera > Panthera onca. The sequence continues at coordinate 55,120,542 of NC_138344.1, forward strand.
AAATGAATGTAGGATGGTTTCAGATAAGGACATATGGTAGAGGAAACTTGACTGACCCCTGCCAACACCAAGGGCAAGCGTGGTTTCATGCAATAGCAATTTTAAGTCATGTTTCATGTGTCCATTAGTAGAGAAGAGTCCATGAATTCTGCACTCTAAACCCTTTTTGTACGAGCTCATTTCTTGTGTGCAGCATCTTTTACCTCATTTTGCCTCCTACATATATGAAGTAGGAATAACAAACTTACCCTTACAGATAATAGATGACTGAGAGCAAATGATGAGCGTAGTAAACCATTTGATAGGATTTGTCTCTATAAAAGAAGGGTTTTGTGGATATGTTACTTTCAGTCTTTCTCTTGAGTATATTTTCTAAATTATTTTTCTGCTATTAGATATGAACACTTTCCTCTGTCATTCTTACCTTCCTATATGCCATCATCTCTTTCAATCTCCTCTCCTTTGCCAGAGTGAATCCATTCTGTACTTGAATACTGTGGAAACCTCTTGGCAATTCAAAGTCTTAGCATTTATCCAGTCATTCTGGGAAGCAAGGAGAGTTTACATTGTTTCCTTAGTTCACACAGACGCAGGCAAGGTTCATAGCTTGCCTGGGTTGGCAGACAGTTTTTGAAGATTGTAAAAATTGTGCTTTGCTCTGGACCCTGGCTGCTCACAGAGGTCTGCCTGCCTGTCCTTGGTCTGTGTCCTCGGCAGGCCTTTCACTCAGTCAGACTCCTCTAATGAGAGAGTTCTTGGATTTCAGTCTGGGGGAACCCAGCCTCCACCCACCAGACTTCCTGGAGAGCTCTCTGCCGATGCTGAAAGTGCCTGGGGCCTTGAGGATTGCATCAAGCTCCCTGTTGAAGGGGTCTCAAAATTCCTTAGACATAATTTATTTGTGGCTACAATTTGTTATGAAAGGAACCAGGCTGTTCCAGCCAATAAATTGTCAAAGGAGCACATACCTAAGATAGAGAAAATGGCTTGCAGTACAGAATCCTTATTCCCTTTTCTAGTGCTCTGCAGTCAGTATTTCCAATAACTTTAAATAAAGTTTATTTCTGAGCAGACCCTTGGTTTCTGCTCTTTGCATTTACCAAAACCCTTTGGGTATTTGTTGAGTGGGGGTGGGCCTTTTTATTCACCTGTTTCCTAGTCCGAACTTCAGATAATCAGCGCTTATTTCCAGTGTGAATTCAACGAGCTCTGAAACGACTTTCTTTATGGAAAATCAGACAAGTGGATGTGTATATGCAGTACTGCGTAGCTGGTGGTGTAAGCTTTCACCAGAAAGTCAGAGCCATATAGCACCTGTAGCTACTCCCATATTACATTCAAGATCGTCCTGGCTTTATAAAAATTAGCTATCAGAAAACAGACCCAGCTCACAGGCTTTGCTTCTTTGAAAATGGACTTTATGTCCACACCTATTTAATCTTCTTTCTGAATCTGATCCCTCTACTATTCGTATATCTCTGATTTTGCATCAGTGTATACCGTAGCCAGATATTTTGTATGTTTGTTTGTTTTTTGCCTTTTTGTATAATTTCCTTAGCTACTTCTATGGTATAGAATTAAGTATATAATTTCCAAAGCTAGTTGTCCATGTGCCAAAATAGCCTTTATTTTAGTAAAACAACTTTGTTTTGCTTGACTGTGCTATAAAATGACTTAGATAATTTATGTTTCTCTTTACCACACATTAGAGAATACCTGCTTAGAAAGGGTTTTATATCCTGGCTTAGAGTAGATATAATAGTTAAAACCCTCCCCCTTCTGGAATTATTAAGATATTAAAAAATTAAACCTCACGATAATAATGTTGAAATGATGTTCAAAATGATACTCAAGTATTTATAATTCTTTTTATCCTGGACAACATTATTTAGATAAACTAGATATTCTAGTTTGGAGGAGATATTCTAGAATGGGAAGTAGTTGAAGATGCATAGAAATATATGAAATGTGTTGTAGGATCAAAGCTTCAGCAGTTTGGATAGAGCCAAGAGAATTCCAATAGGGAGGTGAGAAATGGGGTTGGATGCTAGCTTAGCCTGACCAAGAGAGCTTGAGGTGCTAATCATTATTTGTGTTCAGCCTGTTTAAATTTTTCTTTTATAAGAAAAAATATTTTGGGACACCTGGGTGACTCAGCTGATTAAGCATCTGCCTTTGTCTCAGGTCATGATCTCACGGTTTGTGAGTTCAAATCCTGCATCGGGCTCTCTGCTGTCAGTGTGGGGCCCACTTCAGATCCTCTGTACCCCTCTCTCTCTCTCTCTCTGCTCCTTTCCTGCTCTCTCGCTCTTTCTCTCTCTCTCAAAAATAAACTTTAGAAAAAAAAAAGAAGACATATTTGAATGAAGTGAAAAAGCTACTCTAAGCTGTAACATAGCCACTAAAAGGGAAGCCTAGTCATTCAGATCTCAAAGCCTTAAAACTGACAAATTCATGTCCAGGTGGTGGCTTAGTTATATTTTAGGCACAGTGTTCAAGGTAAGTGTTACGTTTTCTTTTCAAATGAGAACCTTGCAAATGCAAACATATCAAATGATGGTCAATGTTATAAGGACCCTCCACAAGATAGCTAAATATGCTCAGAGAAGCCCCGGTGGAAGGAAGATGCTATAGAGGAAAACCCAGCTGTCTGATACCTTTCCTTAAACCTTCACCTGATTCTTTTCTCTTCCCTTTCCCAACGTAGACCCATCTTGCCTAGCCTTCTCAATGAATACTTGGCTTGAACTTCGTTCACTCAACTTTGTCGCTGACACACCCGTTGTACTGACGGAATCCTGGCTTGAATGGAGCTTGCTCAGCTGTGCGTTAGACAAACCCTTCTGGCTGACCTGGTTTAAACCTGGCTTTCTTGACGCCATCTCTGGCATGTTCCAAGGTGAAAAAGGACTCTGCTGCCCTTTCCATTGCTCCCCTGGAGGGGAAACCAATTGCTACTTGGCACCAGAGTTTATCAGGCCCACATCCAGAGTAGTAACATGATGTAGGGAGAATAGTACCGGGCTAGAAGGAAGGAAACCTGAGTTCTAGTGCTGGCTCTGCTTTGCAGTAGTTGTGTGACCTTGAGCAAATCATTTCCCTGGCCTAGCTCAGTTTTTTTGGTTTTCTTTTCATCTGGAAAGAAAAGTTAGGACCTTTCTGATCCTAAAAAATCAGGGAGGCACGTAATGTTAACAAATTTTTGAATGAATGGAGATTTTGGTTCCACGTGCCAATGAATCTTTCTACCTTCCACACTGACACTTTGCCCAAAATATTGGTCCTCTCTATTGTAGTTCAGTAGTATGCACTCAACCCACCTCTTAGTCTTGGGCTTGGGACCTCAAACCCTTCCTTCCTAAGATGAAAACTATGAGCTTGGGACACTTCCAGCTATTTTACATGTAACAGTTTACCTAAACCTTAACAACCATGTAAGGGGCTATTGTTATCTGCACTTGACACGTGCAGGAATTGAGGCTCTCTGAGGTTCCGTGACGGCACAGTGCCTGAGCTCACTACGATTACCTGCCATTGACATAAGAAGTACCTGGCATTTTGTGCAAGGGATCTCAGGGAACCCCTCTTGTTAAAGTCTCAAAGAAAATTATTTCTAACTGCATTTCAGATGCTTAGAATTTATGCTTTGCCAAGCACTTTTCCACTTAATTTTAAATCCAAGGGCATTTCAAGGGGAATTTAACCCATATGTTTCTGTTTCCCTTGTACTTAACTCATCAAAGAGGATTGTTTTGTAAACCTTAGCCTCTTCTTATGAGCACTTTTGAGCTCATATTTGGCTGGCATTGGCTGGATTTTGAATCTGCCATGGCTGCAGCTTGATGTTAAATCCTTCTTTCCAACCACTATTTCATGGTGGTTTCATCCTGTGAATGGATAGAAATTGAAGGTGAATTATAAAGACTCTTCCAAAACTGCACCAAGATTCCACTGATATAAAAAGAGATCCACTAACCTTTGAAGTTTGTTGTACTCACCTAAAACCTTACCCCATGAAGCTGTTGAACTTTGCATGAATATGTTCTATGAGGTTAAAAAATTAAATTCATAGATGCTGCATTTTCTCCTGAAATGATGTAGAGCAAAACTGTCTTTGAGAGATAAGGTAGTTGAGATGTTTAGTGTATGACTGCCTTGGAAAAGCCTTTTAGCTTAGAATCTCCTATTTGGGAAATATTGGAGTTATACAGTTAGTAGAAAGTTTCTTTCAGAGACCACCACTAGAAATGTAGAAGGCAAAACCCTGCTTATTATCTTAGCATGTAGATTAGTTGGGTACATTCAGTTCTGATATCCTGCTGAGTTGGAGAATTAATTAACTTCACATGAGCTCATCTAAGGAATGTGTATAATTGTTAGTAGTTGTGCATGACCCAAAGGGAAGCAAGAAAAAATTTTGTACCTGGTTAGAAGTTCAGTTCAACCAACATATATATTGAGTATCTTGGGTCCCTGGCATTTGGGGCTAGAGAATGAGAGGTCAGAGGCAAACAAGAGACTGTCCCTCCTGGGGAATTTACTGTTCAGTAGGCTATGACGTGTACCACAGGCCAGATGGTGCAAGTGCCAAATAGGCAATGTAAAGGTAATGCAGCACAGGAGATGATGACGTTCATTTTGACTGATGAAGTTGGGCAGGCTCCCTCCAATATGAAGTGTTTAAGTTTGAGCTTGAAGGATGAGGCTTTTGAAGGGGGAAAGGCATTCTGGGATGAGATAACCAGACATGTTCTTGGATAATATAGACGATGCCAAATAGTTTTCCCAGATCTCTGCCCTGTGTGTAGATGTGGGGTGGGGTGAGTCTGTGGAGGTGGATCAGAGCTCTAGAAGCTCAAGCTGGGCTAATGGGGATTGTGCACGGTCCTCAGTAATGAGCAGCTGGGATTAGCATGACAGCCTTTAACTGGGCACAGATTTGCAGTGCTGGAAGCCTTTAGTCTTAGATCAAGGGGAGAACATGGGAAAGTAGGAAGGAAGGAAACAAGACAGTGGAGAAACCGTGTGAAATTTACATAAAAAGTAACATAAATACCATATACACTGAAATTAACATAGCACATTAAATATGTCCTATGTTTGAATAGTGCACAAATGAGAGTCAATTCTTTCAGAGGGAGAAGAAACCAACCAAATGATGCATGCTATGTGAAAAGATCTCTTCTATTCACAGTATCATTATTTAATCCAAGATTAAAGATTTTACATACTTTAGCTCATATCTTTCTTACAAACATCCTGACTGTTATTATCCCTATGTATAATTAAGAAAGCTTAAGATCAGAGAGTAAATAATTTGCCCATGGCCACATAGGTATAGACTTCCATCCCTGTTTGCAGATAGTTACAAAGGTAATAAAAGAATACACACTGCTTACTTACCATAAGCACTAGAACAATGTCAATACCTATTTAGACTTTCCCATCCCGGCTCCTGGAGGTAACTGCCTCTTTTAACACATATATTTTTCAACTGACACCGAAATTGCTTCTGTTTTTTCATGATTTAGGATGGATATGTTTATGAAAACAAAATCATATTTCATGCAAACACTCCAACACTGCCCTGAGGGTTTACATATAGCTCCAGATTTAGGAGTAAAAGTAAGATCACTCATGCTGATACAAATAGTGCTTGAATCTTCAGGGTTGTGATTTAATCCTGATGTACAGGAAGACAACAAAAATGATATCTAAGAGGAGGTGTGAGTGCAAGGGCCTGACCCAAGATTTGAGAAGTCTGAGCTCTAATTCTGTCTGCTGTTAATTTGCTTTGTGACATTGAGAAGATTACGTCACCTCTCTGAGTTTTAGTTTACCCTTGTATAAATTGTATGATCTATTTGAGGAAGGCAAAGTAGTAAGAGGAAAGTACAGATTTTAGAATCAGAAACACCAAAATCAGAATTTTCATTCTGCTACTTAGCCTGTATAAGGCCTTGGGCAAGTTTTTTAACTTTACTTTGAGCCTCAGTTTCCTCTTCTGTAAAATGGAAGGAAAAGCCTTCCTCAGAACTGTGAGAATTAGATGAGGCAGCATGTGAAAGTAGCCAGCCAGCAACAATGTTCTATAAATGTGTGCTTTCTTTCCTTCTTCAATAAGTTTCTTTCCAATTCTAAAATGAGAGAGTCCAAAGCTCATCTTATACATAAACGTTTGAAGCACAAGCAGCTCATAATTATGGAATTTCCTGTATTGAAGGGCTAAGTACTTCTTTCAAATCAGACTTGTCATCAGAAGACTTTCCAAGGTCTGGATGAATCTTTTCAAATTAACAACAACATCTGGGATTTAAAACAAACAAACAAAAACCCAACTCCTCTCACACTCACAGGAATTAGGGGCAGGGAATGGAAAGAGAAGTGTGACAAAATTTCGTTTACCACCCTTTTCCGTCCCCTTCTTTGATCCAGAACAGATTAGAAGGCTAAGACTTTGTTTTTATTGGTTGTATAGACCATCTGTGCCTGCATAGGGTATCAGCACTGCTACCCTATTTAAAGATTGAATAATTCCTCACATTGATGCAAACGCAGTGATTACCTTTCAGTGCCCTTCCAGCCTCTCCCTGCCCACAGGCCTCCTCAGCATTTACACTGGTCTTTGCTTTCTTTTCAGTACATTCTTATTGACACATACTTTGAAATTGCCACTGTTTGGCCATAGCTCCAGGATTCCATCAGTTCCAGATGTCCACTGTATTTGTTTATATTTTTTATGATTGTTATGGTAACAAATCAAATACATATAACAATTGGGAACCTGGGAGGAAGGGGATACTGTTCTTTATTTTCAGTTAAAGGCAGTATATGGAGCCTATCACATTAAACAAGAGCTCAACTGGTTAGAATAGAATAGGGAAACAAAGGTATTGGTGACCTTATTTTGAAAAAATGGAATGTATTTCACAAATGAGATCTGGCAGTAGCTCCTGGGATGGTGTTGATGCATATGACTATTTCTATGTTAGTTGATTTAAAAATGTGTATGCATTAAGAGCAGAGTGTTAAGGCAGGTTAGCAGAGGCTGGTCATGGCCCAACATTTAGATACCTTATCTAGTTGCCAGGAAGAAAAATTAAGTTGATTTTTTAGAATATAAGTTCATGAAGGAAAAATATCTGGAATTCTCCTTTGAATTTGGGTGAAATTTATTTACGTACTTGATCTGCTTTGCTCAGTCTTTTTGCTCTCAACTTTTAAAATACATGCTACGTAAAAATTTTAGAAATGCAATATATTACTCAGATCATTCACTCACATATATGTCAAATGACAAAATCCGTGTACTTGGTGTCTTGGTTAGTAGTCAGTTTGCATCAAGTGATAGAAGACCCTACCACAGTGGCTTAAGCAAGTAAGGGTTAATTTTTCTTATGCTACAAATGAATTTGGAGGTATCAAAAATGTCATCAAGGACCACTGGCTCTTCTTTCTTTCTACCTGACCATCCTTAGTGCATAGGCTTTTGTTCTCATGATTACAGGTAGGATCATGGACTTTCCAGGTATCACATATCTTTCTAGAAGGACAAAAGGATAAAGGACAACGTGGTAATCCAGATGACTGTGTCTCATTTTATCAGAGAGTGAAAAACTTTACTTGACTCGCCATCTTGTAGGCCTCCACCTGCACCTTATTGACAGACCTGGGCACATGTCTACTACTAACTGGAAGGGGGCTAAGGAGAAAGTGACTCTGGAGGGGGGTGGGTCAGCTGTCCACCTGTGCCTTTCAGCTTGCTCAGAGCAAGAATCCAGGCTTGACTTGATCTTCATGTCAGCCTTTTCTTTCGCCCTATTCTGCAAATACCACCTATTATTCACAAGAGGAGGCCAATCAAGAGAGTAGAGCTGATTCAGAACAAATCTATCAGCCCTGCTGAAAGTACATGTCCTGTGGTCTATGGATCAGTGGCATCATCTGTTTTTAAGAATCTCGGAATACCTCAGTAATCTGGAACCATGCTATTTGTGGGAGGAAGGGGAAAGTGGAAGAACTAGGAATTCTGGTAGGTATTTTATATACATGCTTTCATTTACTACTTATACTCCCTGACTGAGAATGCAACCCCAGGAGGCAGAAGAAACTGACTCAAAGGGTAATGGCTTGCTGCCACACTGATCATCATAGTTTTAGGATTCAAGTCAAATGAGATAGATTCAGGGAATCACAAGTAGTTAATTATGGCTTGGACAAAGGGAATGAATAGTGTGTAAGATTATGGGTTTAGACTAACTTAGGAGATGTGTAATTTTTCATATTCATTCATTCATAAATACTTGAGTACTTATTATGGACCCACAGATTATTCTAGGCCCCGGGGATACAGTCTTAATGAGATAAATTATTTATCCTTAAGGCTCGCAGTCTGGTGAAGAACAATCATATAAATCAGTGATTATAGTGGAGGTTAATTAGTGCCACAGAGGAAGGAAGAAGAGAGTGCTTAGGGAAGACTTTCAGAGGAAGGGCATTCCAAGCAGAGGGAACATGAGTTGAGGAACTATAGTCCATGCAGTGTCACTCGACAGGGACCTCTCCTAGGGGAGTGGTGAGAGATGAAGCTGGTAGGGACCATTGCACGGAGTGCCTTAGGTTCTAATTTCCATTAAGTTCACTGTTGTGCGGTTAGAGGAAAAGGGGATCTACAGTAAAGCCGAGACAGTTGGGTTATGGAGGAGGAGCAAATTAAGAAGCTGTCAGGTGATGAATTTTAGAGGGTTTACAGGGATGAATGAGTGGGTGTGTGAAGGCTTCTGTAACACCCCCTCCCAAGTTTGTGGACTGGGTGGTCTGGGCTATGGTGATGCCCTTTACTAAAGTAAGAACAGTGGGAGGGCCAAGTTTCTGGTGGGAAAACGAGCTTCTATCAGACACATGTTTCCACTCACACTGCTTTTCTTAAGTGATGAAAATGACCTTCTCTCCCTAACCTGGCTGCTCTGTCCTGGCTCAGACCAGCTGAGAGACCACCAGGGCATCCGAATGGTTCGTGGCTTGGCCACTTAAAGTCCATCAGACAGGTGGAGTGTCTGTATCAGGCTGCACAGCAAATTAGTTGCTAAGCTGAGACTGAAAACCAGGCCTCTTGACTTTTCTGGCCTACTGCCTTTCATTTCTATGCTTACGGTGTATTCTGCTTAAATAGACGAGGTAAGAGCATCAATAAATATCTGCTGCCATTTGAGGAAAATCAGCTGGAACTTTGTGTGTTACTAAGAATTAGCTACTGACTTCTGTCTGGCTGTGATAACTTTTCTATAAGTTTATTTGTTCCTATGGGGGCCCCTCTTGAGTTACAATTGAAGTAAGAGGGTAGTTGCTAAAGTGGTGGTTGTTTGGTCTTGTGTTACTAACTGGGAAGGGTTTTATATTTTCACTTTTCTTTGAGAATGAAAAGTTCACTTTTCTTTGAGAATGAAAAAGTTAATCTGGACAAGTCACCTAAAATAGTGCCACACTCTTATTAGTTACTTATTAAATGGTACAGAGGTTTATGAATTTTTTGAGGCACAAATATTTTTAAGGATCTGATGAAAACTGTGGACACTCTTCCTCCAAAAAGGTAAAAATGCACACTGTGTATGGGTCAAATCCAGCTGGTTGCAAGTAATGAAACTAGCTAACGCAGAAAGGGAGGCTTGTTCCCGGGATGTCCCAGGAACTCGAGGACAACAGTGCACCAGGGCTTTATCGAGGGTTGGACCCAGGCTCTCTCAGCCTCTCCCTGAAGCCATGTGGTCTTGTTCTTGCTCCTGTCCGCAGACATTGTCCTTCCTCCATGCAGATAACCTGCTATGTGCTTCTTCAGGTACTGGCTGGCCTAGAACTCTGGAGGTAACATCACCTGAGGTTCCTGCCACCTGCAAAGATGAAAACCAGTACTCCCCAATCCGTGTTCGAAATTTCTTGAAGAGAACATGTGATTGCCCCACTTGGATCAGGCACTTAGAGACTAGGGCCCCTTTGCTGTGTCCAGCTTTGTCAGGCTGGTACGTATGGTTTATGTGCAACTTCTGGGCACTTTTGGACCTCCCGGGTCCCAGGTAACTGTGATCGTTAAGAATTATGGACTAGAGAAATTTGAATGCTGATAATCCTGCAGCACTACCTTTTAGCCATAAAACTACTGCCAAAAACAGAACATACATTTGAGTAAATGATGTTTGCATGAGCATAAGACTTAAGAACACTTGTTCCATGCAGGAACTGAGATTTTTGAATATCAGTAGTTAAATCCCAGGATGGTGAAAATGATGTAGATTGAATTATGACACTCTCCAAGATCATTGATATTATATTCCTAACTTTTACCCTTAAAGGTTTGGAAATTCAATTTTAATTATTGTTAACATGCTTTGTAAATATCCAAGGGAATACAATATAGACCTGTTCATATATACAGAGAGCCAAAATCTGGCTCAAGTTGTTTTTTCTTCCACAGTTGGAGAAAATTGTGGTGTTTGGCTTGCCTCTTGGGGCATGTTAAACCACTTTTAATGCTGTCTCTTATTATTTTCTAACCATATGCACTTTCCACACATATCTAACCAGCTGCCTCAGATGAAACCCAATGTCTGGCCAAGCTGATGTAAATCTTTAGTAAGTGGTAAGAGAGAACAGAGTAACACAGTGCCCCTTCAGTGTTCAGACAGTATGCGATTTAATAGTTATAGACCTCATAGTTTCAGGAGCAACTTGAGATTCTTTTTCCAGTTCTATAGAATGGAAATTTCTGAGCCCTCCTCCCACTGGCTGCGTGAGGTACAATTTAGCTAAAACTAGATTGACCTATTTGCCTGTATGGCATAGTATTAATACTTACCTCTTTAGATCATTTACCTGAGATGTCTGGGACATAACTATTACTTCGAAAGAAAATGATGTATATTGTGTAATTGCTATTCTATGCTTTAAAACAGTTGTCCCCTATAAAATGTACAAGTGTCACAGAACATCAAAACCCTTATGTTACCAGTTAAGCTGCCAAGAGGCCAGAAGCTGCCATAATTGTCTAGTTAGTAACATGTTCTCAGTCCTTATAGTAGATCTTAAAAATGGATGACCATGAAATAACAGCAAAAATGCAGTTCTGAGGTTATAATGCTTTTAGTCTTTGGTTTCTCAGAAAATCAGTCTTCTGCCATATTTTGATATCTGAGCAGGCACAGGTTTTTGTCACGAATCTTCTGTTGATTAATGACACCTACATGACTGAGTTTTGGAACCATGGCCTCTCCCATTCCCCCCCAGCTTCCATGCCTGTCTTCTGCACAGTTCACTCACGTGTTCTGAGGAATGCTTGTACTTTCTTCCAACTTGTCTTTCTTCAGTTGAGTTCAGTGCCAGACCCGAGCTGGAAACAGTCTCAGGAATTTTTCATTCATCAGAGGTTTTCTTCCAAAGAAAAATTCTGAGAAAAGGAGGGTCACCTTGAAAACTACTTGATAATATATTAGCATGGTTCAGTGATGCGTGTGTGTGTGTGTGTGTGTGTGTGTGTGTGAGAGAGAGAGAGAGAGAGAGAGGGAGAGGGAGAGAGACAGAGACAGAGAGAGAGAAAGAGACGGAAAAAGAGAGACAGGGGTGGAGGGGATGAGCAACACATACCCATAAGCTAATGACTATTTAGTAAAAGGCAATTCTAGAAATGACGCTTCTTAACCAATGTATCTAAACTATTGCACTGTCATCTATCTGTCTTGATATTACAGAAAGCCCATATTTATATGAGGCATTTCTCAGTTGTGGTTAAATAGCTGAATGCTTGTCCTTTGCTTTACGTTTTTCACCAGATCTCTAAGAACTGATAATATCAGCAGAGTGTGGTATGTATCAATTTCCTGTAGAATGAACTTAGGGCTGGCAGCGAGGATGCTAGTGGTCTTGGATTCCCTTGCCCTGTCATTTCATAGAAGCAACAGTGAAGTTCCTCTGGAGGAAATCCCACCCACACGCCAGGATTCCGTCACATATTGTTGGTCTGAGCCATGTGTACTTAATACTCGGGTTTCTGTGAGAACTGGCCAAACGTGTTGAAGTAAGAATTTCAACCATATAGATTAAATATAAATATGTGAATGTGATCCAACTACATGTTTGCTCGCAAAGAGAAAGGGAACAACAAGAAATTTAGTGAAAAAGCTAAAATGCACAGACCAAGATGTCATTTCATTATATATAGGTTTTATGGCATCGAGATGTACAGATAATATTGTTTTATGCAGGACCAGCCTCATCAGTTCAAATCACCTGATACTCAGTACTTGTGAAATTGGAAGAACTTACATGCTGATTATTGGTAGTTAGAGCCTGGTCTTCCTTCTGATTGCCCATGTCCATGAGTGGCTGGCCATGTATCCAACTACCTGAGCCGGAAACCCACAAGTCCTCCTTGTCTTTTCAGTTTCCCTCACCCTTCACATGCAAACCATCTTTAAGTGCTGTTGGTTCTCGCCTCCCAGAGACATCTGCCCGCTGCTGGCTGCTCCCCACTTCTGCACTACCACCTTTGTCTGGCCACCACCATCTTTCCCTGGATCCTTCAGGAACCTCTCCATTTTCACTCTTGAACCCTCTACGCAGCACACTTAAAAAAATAACATGTTGTGTTTCCAGTGGCTTCCTGTTGAGCTTAAAGCCAAATCCAAACTCCTTACTGTGGCCTAGAATGTGCTGTGTAATCCAGTCCCTGCCCAGTGTTCCAGGCTCATGGCGTGTCCCATTCCCCTTGCTCTCTGAGCCCTGGCCTCAGTGGTCTTCTCTCATTACGAGAGAAACCAGGCCCTCTCCCAACTCAGACCCACTGTTCTTGCTGTGTCTTAAACCTCTGAAGCACTTACTCTCCCTTTGCACAGCTGACTTGCTTCCCTCCTTTCGGCCTCAGTATAAATATCACCTTCTCCAAGAAGTCTTCCCTGATAACGATTCCCACGGTAGCTATCCCCCAATTATTCTCTATTATGGCAGCGTCCTTATTTCATTTGTAGACTAAATCACAGACTCAAATCTAAAATGATTTTAAATGTATTCACATATCTGCTGACTACTTTTCCTGCCAGCTTGTAAATTCTATGTAGTCAGGGACTTATCTCATGCTGCTCTCTGATACAGCACAGTAGCTCCGTAAATATTTGTTGAATGAAGAAATCCTTGATTACATTTTATAACTGTGAAGTTTACTCATTGAACTTGATCATTGAAGTCAGAATGTCTGATTTTATTTTATGCAGTGGTATTTTTTTTATTGTGGTAAAATATACATGACACAAAATTTCTTCATTTTAGCCATTTTTAGAGGTGTATCTCAGTGGCATTAAGCGCATTCACACTGTATGCAACCATCACCACTATCCATCTCCAGAACTTTGTCACCTTCTTGAAAAGAAATTCTGTACCCAATAAACAATAACTCCCCTCTCCTCCCTTCCTCCAGGCCCTGGCAACTACCATTCTACTGTCTGTCTCTATGAATTTGGCTAGGTATCTCATAGTAGTAGAACTTGCAGTAGAGTAATACCAATCAGTTTATTTTTCTTGCCCCTTTACAAACATAGGCCTTTACACTCTCTATGTGTAAGTCTCTTTACAATAATAATTCTATTAGCATCCTTCAGAAATTTAATTCCATTCATATAGAATTTGTATTTGGAAATTAAGCAATATCACAAGGCACTTTTACGATACATGAGTTGATCTAAGAATATGTTGACCCTGGAAAGTTTTATATTTAATATCACTGATCACAGAGCCCTTTACTCTTGTGTTGTTAATCTTGCATTTGGATTGCAGGGGATGTTTTATACTTGGTGGCTTTGAAGAAAATGTAAAAGAACAGATAAATCAAATTGTTATATAATACTATTGTTTTTGTCTTGCTGTTCCATAGCTGATGCTCTGTGGGGAAGCTGCAGTTTGGTTTCACATGGCACTCATGCAAGCCATTTGAAAACTGCATGAATCAGAGCCAGCTGCTTCTTTAAAGTGCAGTTTGCAGACCATGAAAAATGAAGACACTCTATGATTTTATTATCTTGATTGTAAATTTGTCACCCAACCCAGAATTTGACTTCTCTCCACCCCACCACCCCATTTTTTTTTTCTAGTAAAGGTAGTTTGGAGATAACTTTGGGGCAAAGTGAAAATGAATAATGACTTGTACGATGTACACGTGTAATGTATATATGTATATGACAAAGAATGTCAGGTAAATGATGATTCAGATAGGAGGCATTCTCTTCCCCGAACAAGATTGCAGTCCATCATAGGACAGAATAAAATGTGTTAACAATATTGAATTGCTGCTGCACGTAATTGGGTTCCACGGAACTATGGGCTGGATTTGGTGAACTGCTTAGTGTGCATGTTAGAATTAAATGGTATATATCACCTTGTTTCTGCAGTTTTGAATGCTATTTACATTAAAATTTATATTGGTAATACTTTTCTGAATTAAAGAAGTTAAAAGTCAGCAGAATGTTAACAGAAACAGTTTTGTGCTTATTCCTATAACCTATTTCTAGAAAAAAAATTTTTAGAAATTAGTTTTAGAGAAGGTGTACAGATACAGTTACTAAAAGATAAACATTTTGCATAACATAGCTTAGTAAATTTTGCCAAAAGCTCATATTCTTTAAGTAATGCTGTAGAGACCATATTCATACTCCTGTCTTGCATGTAGTATTTTATAAAAATGTATGGATTGGAAAGTATATTTGAAATTTACTGTATAATTAAAAAAAAAAGCATAGCTTGGATGAAATGGAAGAGACAATAATGTACTATTTTCACTAGAAAGTAGCCCAAGAAGGAATTCTCACCCCTTCAGAATTTTTATTATTAAAAATTTCAAACTTACATTAATGTTGAAATAGTAATATAAAGTATTATACATTAAATATTAAATTTAGATTAAATGTTGACATTCTCTCACTTATATACATATAATACTCTCTATGTGCTTATTTGTATATGTGTATATATAAATATATGTGTATATTATATATGTATATTATATATTAAATATTATGTATATATTATATATGTAATATAATTAATTATATAGTATATATTTGTTATATATATATATATATATATATATACACACACACACTCTGTTTTGCTGTATCATTTGAAAATTAAGTTGCATACATCACAACACTTCATCTCTGAACAAAGACATTCTCATAGATAACCACAGTACCATGACCACACCTAAGAGAACAACAATTCCCCAATATTATGTAATATTCAGCCCATATAAAATTTCCCCAGTTGTCTCTTTTTGAAACAGAATCCAAGTAAGGTTGGGTTATTAGGTCTTTTTAATCTAAATAATCTCTCTACCATACTTTTTTTTTTTTTACTCAGATGGGTCATTTGTTTTTGGAAAAGTTCAGAATAGTTGCCTTTGAAAATCACACATTCTGGATTTTCTGACTGTTTCCTTGTGGTTTCATTTGTCTTGTTCTTTACACCTATGTGTCCTCTCAGCTACAAGTTAGATCTGTAGGATTCATTTGATTAAACTTTGACTGTTTTTGGCACAAACTTCATAAATGATGTTTAGTAGTTTATATTTAGTCAAGTCGGGAGTCATGGAAGTATTTCAAGGTGATCTGTGACAGTGTAATTCTGGAGGAAATTAAAAGTTAACTTTTGCTGTTACTGATTCTAAGTTTGATTGCTGTGTTTGGAACCTGGATGGAGAATCCTTCTGGCGTTCCACTCACGTATAGCACTGGGCTGGGAAGTTGGAAATGGGAGTTCATGGTAGTGGAGTGATGTTATGTGTATAAATGTGCTTTCTTTTTTTTTTTTTTTTTTTTTTTTCAACATTTTTTATTTATTTTTGGGACAGAGAGAGACAGAGCATGAACGGGGGAGGGGCAGAGAGAGAGGGAGACACAGAATCGGAAACAGGCTCCAGGCTCCGAGCCATCAGCCCAGAGCCTGACGCGGGGCTCGAACTCACGGACCACGAGATCGTGACCTGGCTGAAGTCGGACGCTTAACCGACTGCGCCACCCAGGCGCCCCTAAATGTGCTTTCTAACACTGGGAGGGGAGAGCCTAGAAATGTGAATTCAATTGACTGTTAGGGCAGCAGAGTAGTGGGTGATTAGCCTTCTGAAATTTTTTTTTGCTGTTTGGTTTAGTGAGCTTGTGGTTAGTAAAATTAATAAAGAACATAGTAAAGTGCCTCATAATCCATCAACACTATTGAAAGGAATACTATGGAATTGGGTTATGTTGAGTAGTGGTGATTCCAGTTCATGAGCTTTCTCACATTTCTAAGGTTAGACCTTCAGGTAGGCAGTCAGCTAACTTGAAGATACCTCCAATTAATAATGGTACATAAGCACTTCTCAATAATGGTAAGAGAAAGAGAGACAGACAGACAGACAGACAGAAAGACAATTTAGAGCCCAAGAAGACAAAGTCGCTTTGGGGAGCTTTTGCAAAACACAGAAGGACACCCTGGCCCCAAGCCGCATCTACTGCATTGGATTCCATGGGGGTGGGAGGCGAGGGGCTGTGGGAGGACAGAGGTCCAGACATTAATATTTTGCGGAACTTCCCAGGTGATCTGCTTATGTCCCAAAGTTAAGAATAATTGGAGTAAGAAGAAATGGCAGCAGTTATGAGACTAATTATCATCATGGAACTTCTTTGCTTTAATTTTCTTTGGACTGAAAGTTCCCTGAACTCCTTCTTGAGGAGGTTGTATTGAAATTCCACACATTAGGAGTCTGATGTGTCTCAGGCCAACCTACCTGGAAGGTAGAAGCATGCTATGACCCTGTCATGGATAAATTGATATCTCATTCTTTTGTTTGTAATTTTTATGGAAAGAAGGATTTAAAATAATTGGAGCCTACTGCCCAAAATTATATCCTTGTGCCTTCCCTGCAGTTTGTGGTTTAGTGACTGGGCAGGAGTGACAAGAATTCAGTGCACCACAATATTCTTTCTTTGTGAATGATGCATTTGCTTCAGGGTGAAGTCTTATTACAAATGAAAGTGAAGTACCACCACAGGTCACAGCATTCTGAGCTGCAGAGCTGGGCAGGGGCCTAGGATCCGAGGCTGCAGATACACATTGGTTAGATCCTAAGTCTTGATAAATCTATGGGGATTGAAAACAGTCCTGAAGCCTCACCACTCAGAATGGGAACATGTACATGCAGAATTTCCCAGGAACTAGCCACACTAGAGTAAACCCATTAAAAACAATTAAAACTGCATTTTAATTTGGTAAAGTCTTGGTCTGTTGCCCTGGTTCATAGAGGTCTTCTAAGGAAGTGATTGTAAATCAATTTGCAAACAGAGAGTATTTTTAATAGTATATTTTAGTTGCATTAGGAATAATGATTTACATTGAGGGAATGAGTCAGACATTACTCAAGCATTGAATTAAGCACATTCCCTGTCTAGTGCTGGGACTATCTGAAAAAAAGAGTATGTAAATTTAGCCTAGTATCACGTAAGTGCTATGGGAATAATTGTAAATAATTGGATTATTAGTAAGGAATTGGGAGTGTGGGCAGATTTTTTTTTTTTCTGTGGTTGAAGTATTGGACAGAAAAACAGCATAACTTTGGCAATCTAAGTGAAGCACAGGACAAAAAGCACACACTGCCAAATCAGAATGACATTTGAAAACCACGTTAATAGAGCATTTACCTTCCAAGAGATTTTTAGATCCAATTCTATTTCATCCAAATTATGCGTCTCCCTCTGCACTCAGCAATTTTTATTGAAAATGTGGACCTACAAATACATTTATGTCCACTTACTAATATGCACTGTCCAATGATCTGGTTCTTTGTCCATAGTGATAAGTATTTAGTGTAGAAATGTGTTAAGTCTATAGATTCTGTTATACATACTCAAACTCTTGGCCAAATATCTAGTATATTTAATAAAGATGGGTCCCCTACGGGCTCTAGAGATGCCTAATGAAAATTGTCAGAATTAACAAGTGCCTATTCCATTCCATGTGTTTCATATTGAGATGAGGGTAAGAACTTGACTCTAGAAAAGTATGAAGGATTATTTTCTTTTTATGAAGGTTTTCCAATGAGGAATTCATGTCTGAAGTCATGAGCCAGTGTCAGACGGGACTGAATCAGATTTTCTTTGTATTTTGTAGTATGCCTCAATTTTGCTGGTGTCCCTCTCAAAACATGTGTTTGCATCTACCCTGATTCTTTGCAATCCTCTATATAAGGTCTTTCCATGAGGTATCTTGGCAAAGTGAAAAGCAAAACCAAATCCAAGCAGTGTCGAAGAGAGGATTGTAAATTCAAATTTCTGTTCCATTATGTTTTTTAAAAGATTGAAAATGACATGCCAGCATGAATCTGTTTGATTCAAACATTTGCACTTACCTCAGTAAATTAAGAGGAGAAAAAGAAACAAACTTAAAATCCTTTCCTTGTTACCTAACATAGAAGGTTTTATCTATTTTTTAAATAAGAGATTATGTTGCTGTGATCTTGCTGGTCTCAGAAGCAATATATGTATATGTAACCATAAAAATAATGATGGCTATTGCCTGAGACTAAACATTTCTCATCCTAGAGCAGTTCATCAGTAATGAACACTGTTGTATGTAATAATGAAAAATTGGAAGCAATTTAAATGACACGCAATAAGAAAATTATTTAATAAATTATGTTATAACTTGATGGAAAATTATTAGCAATTAAAATAATACTTTGGAATAGTATTTACATGGGAAAGTGCTTTTGGCAATGTTAAGTGAAAAAACCAGGATTAAAAATCATGTATTTAATACAGTGCTATTTTGTGATCAAGAATAAAACACATGTGAACTTAGGTAATAACCTAATATGTATACCATATATGTAGCAAGGGTTTCTTTAGGTACAATTACATGAGATTTTTATTTTCTTATTTATGTTTCTACCTTTTCCTAATTGTCTGAAATATTATTTATTTAGAATCACAAAAATATATAATAAAGTGTTAAAATAGAAAAGAAATGCCATATATTAGAGAAGTATTTATTAAATAACTATAGGTAACATTTGGAAGAATTGAATGAAACAATGAACGACTACAGCCTTTGAGTTTGCCCATGAGTTTACTGCATTTAAAAGCACTTTTGCTCCAAACTGTTATGGTACCGTCATGGTGCTGTCATTTTTTCTTTATAGACAGACTGAAATGAGGGCAGAGATTTTATTCAATAGCTCAAGCATTTAAGTTTTGTATTCTTGTTTCAATTCAACATCTATGGAAGAAGATAGTGGATTTTGAACAGACCTGGCATATTATAAGAAATATTAAAATATACCTAGAACTTGACTATCTAAAACTAAAAAATAACCAGGGGAGTAAAAAATGCATAAAAAAATTAAAAGACAATAAACTGAGGAAGTGTCAGGAGATAGGACTGGAAAGATAGATGGGGCTAGAGCATTAGAGATTTGAGGGGAACAAAGGTGTAAGGTTAGTCTTTTGGAATGGTAACACTGGTGGTGTTTATGTGCAATCTACACAATTTTTTGGCCCATTTGCATATCTGGTACTAGTGTTCATTAATATTTTCCTTTAAGTTGAGTTAAACTTTTTTTATTAATCCTCATCATAGCAAACATATTTGTGAAATCAGAGTCTGTTATGTGTATACTCTTTAATAATACAAATTAGAATTAATACATAACGGGGTGCCTGGGTGGCTCAGTTGGTTAAGTGTCTGACTTTGGCTCAAGTCATAATCTCACGGTTCATGAGTATGAACCCCACGTCGGGCTGTGTTCTGACACCTCGGAACCTGGAGCCTGCTTCAGATTTTGTGTCTCCCTCTCTCTGATTCTGTGTTTCCCCCTCTCTCTGCCCCTCCTCTGCTCATGCTCTATCTCTCTCCTTCTCAAAAATAAATAAACATTAAAAAATTTAGAAACAATACATGCCTATTAAAACATGACAATCTAAAGTCATCTTGCATTCCATCAGTGATACACATAGCACATTTTTGCAAGCACTTGCACGGAGAGAGGGAGATGTGAAGATGGGGACTCGACGTTTTGGCCATCCTGTCCATCTCTCAAGTAATACCATAATTTGGGCCTAGTCCTCTTGCTGAACTAGACTGGGTGACGTTTTGTTTTAGGAACTCCTTAGAAGGCTCCCCTTTCCACGTGGACGTTAGGGAGGTGCCATTGACCACAGGTGGCTCATTTTAGCAAGAGAGAAGGGAGAGTGAGGAAGAACATTTAGTGATAAGGAGGAGCTGGAGTCATTACTGCAGCAAAGAAAGCAGGAGAGAGAGAATACGGAGAACAGTGGCATGCATGCAGGTAAGATTCAGTTATTGTCCAAATGTGGTTATGGTCCACCCTGTTCACTCTTGCTGGTACTGTAAAGGAAGAGTTGCTGTTTGGTAAACTGCATATCTATGTCTCATGAGCTACTTAGAGAAGAAAGAAGCAAAGAAAAGTGAAAACCCAACCCAGCAGTTTCATTAGCACACACAGTGATTTTCATAAAACTGTAGAATTCAGTGGTGAAACTAACTTACTGGGGTTATTCAGTTATTTATTATTTATTTACTCCATCCCTGGACTCATGGGAAACTGTGCATTTCTGAAAATGACATGGGGAAACATGTGATGTTGGGTGGTGGATAGAAGCCTATGGTCTCTCCACAACCCTGCCTCCCTTATCTGCCAAGGTCATTGTAGAACAGAAAGGGATATTATGGTCTCGATTTCTATCATGGCTAGGCTGGGGACAGCCTGGCTTTGGTCCTCTTTGCTCACTACATGTTAATCTTTCTTGTTTGTTGGCTGCTGAATCCAGATTGACTTTCTCCGTTTAGCAAACAAAACAACAAAACAAAACAAAACAAAAATGAAGGCAGATTTTGCATCTGGTGAGAGTAATTGGAAGTTCTCCTATGGCCTTAGCTTATCTCTGTTTACTTTAAGATGGACTTTTGCCTAAGGGTTACAGTGATTTCAGAGCAGTGTCCTTCCTCTTTATACTAAATGCCTAATGTCCTTGCATGGGTAAATTTTTAAAAATGCCTACTTGTTTGTTTGCTTGCACATTTTTTTTGTATTTGAAAAAAGATGGACCCAATCCAAAAGAACCAGGTAACCATTTCTTTTGTTCAAAGAACTCCCAGGAAGAAAATGCCATGACTTGCTTCATTGCAAGTTTTGAAATTTTTTCTTTTTCCAGCCTAAATAATAAGACTCTAAGCTCCGTGAGGGCAGGGATGTGGTCTATTTTAATCACCAAAACATCTACATCAAGCACAGGGACTGATTCATAGTGGGCACTGGTACATTTTCTTGAGTGAATGTGTAATAATATGCTATATTTTTATAGGACATCACAACTGTAAAGTGTTTTCCATTTGCTCATTTGATTCTTACAACAGTGTCTTCACAGTGGATAGGAACTGGTGTTTTTATCCCTATGTTGTAGGTGAGGAAGATGGAGGTGAGCAGAATGATCTGCCCAAGGCTTCGCACAGAGTCAGTGATTTGTGGTTCTATCCCTGAAGACTGTTTCCCAGTTTGGAGTCCAGCAAGATGGGGCACAGCTGTTTCTCTGCGTGATGGTTCCTGCTTTCCTGGACCTTCATGGAATTCTCCTTCTTTATTTTCAGATTACAGGACGGGCCCGTGTTTTACCGTGGTCAGCAACCAGATGTGCCAGGGACAGCTCAGCGGGATTGTCTGCACAAAAACACTCTGCTGTGCCACTGTCGGCCGAGCCTGGGGCCACCCCTGTGAGATGTGCCCCGCCCAGCCCCACCCCTGTCGTCGAGGCTTCATTCCAAATATCCGTACGGGAGCCTGTCAAGGTAAACCCCTGGCTGATGGAGCTCTTAATGGATTCATCTTATTTGCTCTGGAGAGCCATTCTCCAGTGAAGTTGGAGAGAATGGAA
Organism: Panthera onca; assembly: GCF_046562875.1. Classification (NCBI taxonomy): domain Eukaryota; kingdom Metazoa; phylum Chordata; class Mammalia; order Carnivora; family Felidae; genus Panthera; species Panthera onca. Next base: position 55,142,498 of record NC_138344.1, read on the forward strand.
AAGCGGTGTCAGAGACATAACTTCACGATTTCGCTGACGGCATGATATCCAACTTAGGCATTAGGAGCGTGGATCAAGAGAGAGCAGCTGGTCTCCTTGGAGTTTTCCTTGCCAGCAGCTCCCCCTCCAAACCCAGAGGTGTTTCTGTGGGGTGGTGTGATACTGGTTGCAGTAATGCTGTGCGTTAGAGCAATGCTATGTATAAACACAAAGCAAAATTTGTGAACAAGGTACTTTGTTTTTCTTATTTTTTTCCCTCCATTTGATATTGTTGGAGTTCCTCTGTCTCCTGGGTTGTCCTTAGTTGACCTCAAGAAAATTGTTCCTCTCTCCATTTTACATGCTACATTATGCTTTTTTTTTTTTTTACAAGTCAGAAATAAATTAAGATTTGTTTCACAGTTTTAAATATCCCCAGATGTCGCCTGCTTGCTTCTTCTCCTGTCTCCCATAGAAGCCCTTACTCTGTTTTTGGCTTTTACTCCTATTCTTCCAGCTGTACAAATTCTTTTATTGTCTGGATGTCTGGCAGGAAACAGGAGGAAGTGAACGGAGGCAGTTCAGCACTAAACTGATGGGATTGAAAACTCCCAGGCTGTATCTGCTTCCTTTAGACATCTTCAGTGCTTTTTTTTTTTTTTTAACAAGTTGCAATATTTTCAGAAAATTCAAGGTATGGTTTTCTGAGGCAAATAGATACCAGTTTGGTTTGGTTCTGTGTGTTAATTCTAAGGCTGATATGCAGTAAAACAGAATTTGAGATGAATCACACAGTTCTGTGGGTCTCCATTAAATTCTGCTTCCACAAATTCCACTTGTGATAAACACTGTTGGTCTTGGCTCCTGACTTCTGGGTACAACATACAGCTCCTTTATGTGCCCTTCAACTTGTCCTTCTGAATGTCAGGAGCAGCAAGAAGTCACTTTGGAACAAAGGAATTACAAAGGGGTCTATTGTGTGATTTTATAAAGTAAAGAGTTAGTTTAGTTCCCCCTTTCTTGGGAACCTTAGTTATTTTTCTTACCCTTAGAAGTGAATTTTGAAGAAATTCTTGGTTTTGGTGTTTGGAAGCCAGCTAATACCCGTGAACTCATTGACATAGACCAGAAAGCCAGATTTGGTGTGCCCAACTATCCATCCATGAGTCATTGTCAGAGGTTGAGGCACTGAGACAGTTGGGGAACAGAGAATGATGAGGGAGAGAGAAGAGTGGCTACTCTGTGACTTTGCTGTGCATTTCCTACAATCTAGACCTGTCCACCATTTTCTTTCTGCCCCTTCCTGACTCTGCTATTCAAGAGTCAGGAAAAAGAAAGATTTTTATCAGAAATTTTGTGAAACCCATGAAATCAAAATGGCAGTTATATTGACACTTTGAGAATGAAACTCTTCATGTTTGGGTGTGGGATTTTTTGGAGCAAGTCTGCTATAGGCTTGGGGCTCTGTTATCCTTTCCAGTGTTTTTAGACTTTGGGCCAGATGTGACGGGCTGTGGGCAAATGGGTTCATAAAGGAGCTTATTCTGTCTTCAGTCGTGGAAGGCATGGCCAGCAGAGAAGTGCCCTCCTGTGTATTTCCTCTTGGCCAAAAATTATGACCAACAGGACTATCAAATTTTGCTTATATGTACAATCAATTTCAAATAACATTTCAATAACATATTCAGCATATCAAGAGAATGGAAACTTCTGGTCTCAGATAAAATTGAGATCAGCTATAAAACATAATCTAATTATACTGCACATATAGTGATTCATTTGTGGGCCAGGACATTCCATTTAAAACAGTGACAGTTTGATAGCAAAATAAATTGTTGCTCCTTTAGTACCCTTTCCCTCATGCCAACTTTTCTGAAGAACATGGGGTAGTAGAGCCTTTAAAACTGGTGATCACTCTCTTGTTTCATACAATGAAGGGTAAAACAAGAGAGTACCCTAGGTTTCCAGATTTCTAAAAGAATATGCAAAGTGAGAGAAAGAAAAGTTAGACTGCCACTCTGGGGGTCCTTTATTAAACTAGACTTTTGTGTGTATTTATACACATATATACATACATATGTAATGAAGAGATGGAGAGAATGTACATATATTTTTTACAGTCTTTCCAACTCAACACAATGAGCCTGGATTGATTACTTTTGTTCCTAGAAAGTTCATATGTGGGGCTACATGTGGACCATAGTTATTGGGTGCCAGGGATATAGCAGTGAACAAAACAGAGGAAGAACCTGCTGTCTGGAACTTGAATTAAAGACAATGGGTTTATAAAACAAAACAAAGCAAACAAGCATTTATTCGGTCAGCTGGTGATTCATCCTAAGGAAAAAAGTAACCAAAGTAGGAAGGGTGGTGAGTGACAGGGGGCTGGCTGTTGCTGTTTGGCCAGTGAAGGATGTACTGCTATAGTGAACAGAGACCTACCCGATAGATGGGATGGTGTGAACCTTTATGGAGGAAGAATGATCCAGGCAAATGGGCCACTATTAAAAACCCCGAGGCAAGTGCATCCTTGGTATATTTAAAGAATGGCAAGGAAGCCAGTTTAGAAGGAGAGTGACAGAGAGGGAGAGGAGGTCAGAAGATGAGAGCAGAGAGTAGAGGGGGCAGGTAGAATCTTTTCAGATAGGTGCTTGAGTTTTGAGCTGGGAGGACACACTGACTTACTTTAAAAAGTTTCCCTCTGGTGGCTTCTCTGCCAGCAAAGTAAGACTGCGTATTCATCTCGGGTCTCTCTCACTTCTTAGTCTAATTTCCTGGGTTGTTTAATTTTTACTGCACAAGACAATTCTACAGAATGGAAGGTGAACATTTTTCCATTTCATCTGCATAAAAGCATTCACTGTCTCATATAGTCTCTGTGATCTTACGTAAATTCTGCTTTAACTGAATCATTCAATATAAGTCTTAGAGACAGTTTTATTATAGAAATGTGTTGCTTTTTGATTCTAAGAATTTCTTGAATAACTCTAGTTATTATTGTCAGCCTTTTAATCATTGCATCCTGTAACTTGCAGCTTTCATAATAAAACCCACAAAAATCAGTATAAATATTGCCTTCTACACAAGAGAAGATGGAAGGTGGGAAAATTAACATTTGTGACCTCTTACCAACCGTTACTAACCAACTTATGTTACTCAAAAATTTATTTTACATAAAACAATTGTGAGAAATAGTTTCTCTCATTGTATTCCAAATATTACAATGGACAAATAACTCGTTGACATAAATAGAGTAATATAGACATAAAAACTGTCACATTTTCTGCAGTAACTTTTATATGAATGTCTCCCTCTCTCCCTTTCTCTCTCTCTCTCTGTTTCCTAAAATCTGACAGATGTGGATGAATGCCAGGCCATCCCTGGGCTCTGTCAAGGAGGAAATTGCATTAATACTGTTGGGTCTTTTGAGTGCAAATGCCCTGCTGGACACAAATTTAATGAAGCATCACAAAAATGTGAAGGTAAGAAATACTATGCTTTGCAGTGAAGGGGTGGAGGGGCAGGCAAAACGCAAATCAACGACAAGCTTTATTGTAAATTGTTCCAAAATCCTTCTGTCTTTGTCATTCCTGTGAATGTGTAAATATAATATTCTTACCAGGAATAATATGCCTTTGTGCTAGTGAACCAGAAAAACCCTGCAGCTTTTTCCACTTTTATAGACCCAAAATAAGAGATCCATCTGAATCAAATTAAATATTAAAACATGAAATATTTTTGAACCAATATTTGGGTTAAAATGTTCAAGACACATGTTTTTGCATAGTTCTAGAGACATGAATTTAAATTTAATCATTACGTATCATTCAGAAGGACGTATCTTCTGATTTTTTTTTTTTTTTTTTTAGTTAAAATGTATGTTTGTTAGTTTTTGGAGAGATTAACTCTTCTATTTATGCTCCGAGTACAAGGTTAGTATTTTCTTTTGTGCCTATCAAATGGAAGCTTTTTTAATGGTAATCAAACAGAAAAATAACTGGAGGTAAATTTATACATTTGCATTTAGTTTCTAGATTGAGCTCCTAAAATGTGCATAGAGGGACTATGTTCATATGTACCGCTACTGCTGCTTGCCAAAAAGAGGCCTGGCATCCAAGGCCATAAGAAATGCTTTTTCCATGAGAGGGAAACATCTAGGAAATAAGTAGGCGGCATCCAACTCTCTTTTCTTTGATGAGTGCATGCACCTTGCATGTATAATGGCTGACAGTAATATAGCAAGGTACATCTCTTATCAAATTCAGCAGACAAAACTTCTTCCTTCATTTTTAGCTGTACCTTGTGTGATATAAAGTTGCATTTAGATGCATGCACTTTTGTTAAAAGCAGCTGCTGTTGTGTCTATACTCCTAAACCCCAGCAATGAGGAATAATTCATTCTAAGTCATGGGCTTAGTTCATTAATCTTCTTTGTGGATAGCCACAGTATATCATATGTGGGAAAGACAGCTTCAGATTTGAAGAACAGTTCATAAATGACACATGAGAAGTTTGATATCTACTTGCCCTGAAACTGAGTAATCTGAAATCTGGCACTGATGGAATTATCTTTATGGGTTAGAGTTTTTTTGTTTTTTGGGTTTTTTGTTTTTTTTTTTTTAGCGTTCATTCCTTTTTGAGAGACACAGAGACACAGAGCATTAGTGGGGGAGGGAGCAGAGAGAGGAGGACACACAGAATCAGAAGCAGGCTCCAGGCTCCAAGCTGTCAGCACAGATGTGGCGCTCGAACTCATGAACCGTGAGATCATGACCTGAGCCGTAGTCAGACACCCAACCGAGTGAGCCACCCAGGTGCCCCTAGAGTTGTTTTTAAGTTATTAATCACATAGAATTTATAATAATATGTTCTTGAACATGCTATGAACAGTTGAGGTAGCTGTGAAAAATACATTCTTCCTAAGGAATTAGGACTTTGTAAAAACACAGTAAGTTTCAAAGAACGATAAAGTTGACTCTTCCAGGCCAACGTATTTTAGAAGTTCTGTTGTAGATTTAAGTTAGAAGCAGAGGATGTTGCTACTGAATGAGGCAAAGAACTTAAGTACCTGTACCCTTTCATGTTATAAATTAAAGAACTGGGTATGGTAAGTGCCCTGTTTGAAGTCATTTAGATGGCACTAGCATTTACTTCTTTTGATTCACACTGTGGTACTTGTGATGTCATATTATATTGCCTTCTTTCCAGGATGTAAGCCATAACCTCCAATATTAATATTTATCTTTCCTAATATTTTGAAAATTTTTAGATATTATAGTATATATTTTCAGGTATTATATACATATATCTTTATGCCACTAATAAGCTGTCAGGTTTATAATAGCATGCAAAATCCACCTCAGCAATGGGTTGTGTCTTATATTTTCAGGTTTTCTCAGCTTGATATATTCAGCTTAGATACAGTCAGCTTCAAGATTGAGGGCACTATGATCCATATGACTTGTCCAGTCTTCTGGACAAGTTTTGCTTTTTGGAATTAGATAGCTTCCATCTTGGAGTAGAATTGTTTTCCTGTGTCCCTTGCCTTTCACTCACCTGTCAGTTAACAACTGTCAGGATTGATCACCTTGTGTGGTTGTGAACGAGACAGAAGATGCACAGATTTAATACTCAGACTGAAAGAAAAATCATTCAAAATCCTTTTGTTAATACTAAGAAACCTATTATGGTGCTGTATCCAATGGACAAAAAAATTCAGTCTGAAAATTACTTAATCCTTTTTCACAAATATTTTTTTTTCCGGCTGCATATTGAAATCAGTAGCAAGATAAAAACAGCATACTTTTGGCTAGACCTTTTTTTTTCCCTTAGCCATCTACGGTTACATTAAATTCAGATGATGGGTTTTTTTTCCCTTCTCTTTTATTTTTTTTTATGCAAAATTGATACTGGAAGAGAATGTCCTGTTTGTATTATGTGTACTCTGGCCTGGAAGCTGGTTCGGGCATTATTGCCCTGTCTTACTTGGGTAGGAGAGTAATCAGAAAGTCCTCTGAGAACGTTTGGTGAACTGGGTCTCCTCCTTCAACTCCCTTGCTTTTCTCCAGCTTTATGCCTGTCTATGGGAATGGCACAACTCTGGGCATAGGATGATTGATAGGATGGTCAATAGAAGCAATTCCAGAAAAACTGACCCACACAGTGAAGGGATGAAGAGAACATCTGTGTGCCCTGGGAAGATGGTCAGGCCACAGTGGGATTCTGTGCCCTTGTGAAAATCGTTCTGGCACTTTTCCCATTACTTGGAGTGGCTTTTAAAATGCATCTTCCTCTTGACTTGGAAAGGAAGGAACTGGGTACCTGGAAGCCCACAGTAATTTATTTAAAAAACCAATTCAATAAAAAATTGGCTTTAGCAAATTTACAAGCTGCTAACCTTTACTCCCTCAGGGATGGGGAGAGCAGTTTTTTTTTTTTCAGTGAGATCTGCCTTTTGCAGAATTCTCCCTTCTTAAAATATCCCTTTTCCCCTGAAACTATACCAAATTTTATATCATTACGTGCAACTTAGATTCCTTTGAAATGTAAACGATCAAGCAGAAGTGATCAAGTAACAATTATTAAATTTTCATAAATTTAAGAAGGAATATTGAGATTTATAGCTGTGATTTGAGGGGGGGGGAAGGGAAACAGAGTTCACGCCCACCTTCATTGTTGATTTTTCCAATGACTCTTGAGGGTGCACATTGAAAGAACACACGAGCCTTTTCTTTTTGGAAACCGAGTCCATATTTGCATAGGTTACTGTGGGAGGAAATTAAGAAATAAAAAGTGTAATTAAAGGATTAAGTTTTATTTCTGGAAGAAGTCCCTTGGATTCCTAATTAACCACTAATATTTTGGGACTTAGATTACCGCCAGCCCAGCCTTTAGCAATTATACCAGTGCTGCATGATGCAAAGGACTTTTTAAAAATGTAGCCCCTACATCTGTGTCCTCCCTAATACATGGCCAAAAACCTTAAGACTTGCCCTTTCTGAAATAGTGACATATTCATCTGATGGCTACTTGCTATGAGGGGCTCTTATCCTCTCAGGCACCAAGGACAATTCCTGGGGCTTCTTGACCCACTGACTTACTACTCCTGGGGCTACTTGACTTACAGTTGGGGCCCCATGCTCTGCAGCTCATTGTAAACCCTTGACTCCCACTGTTCAGGGTCACCAGCTCCCTACATGTTGCTGAACACAATTTCTGTGGTGCAGGCATAAGAGCCCTAGGAATAAGGTAGACCTGGCCCTACACCTGGTAATTTCCCCCACCTGTGTGATCTTGGACAAATCAGTTACCAGCTCTGAGTTACTGCAGCTTTCAAATGAGGAGGTTGAACGGGGTCCTTTCCATTTCTGTAATCCAGACTCAATTGTCACATTTCTCATTATTTCCCAGTTGTGATCAGATAGCAGGTGCTGTATGCGGGCATATATGGTATGACTATAAAATAGTAGGGCTGATAATATTTTCAACATGACTTGAAGAATCAGCTTATTTACTTTTTAGCCAGATTTTTTACACTGGATTTTCCTGTGTCCAGGCAGCAAATCTGGACAGAAAGGGCCTACCACTGTGTCCCTTCTTGGACACACAGCAAGAGGCCAGTGAGACCATAAGCATGGCTACTTCCCAGCAGCTTTGCCTCTCCCTTCTGCCCTAAGGAGCCAGGGAGAAGTGTCCAGAACACAGAAGCATCTCTTCCCAGTCAAGCCTCACTTCCCACCAGGCCCCCACAAACTGATTTACTTTTATGGCTGATATTTAATACAGACTGGCTCACAGAAATGCTAAGAAATCCACTGATCTCCAACTCTCTTATGTGGGATCCCTGAATTCTATTAAAGGGAGGTAAATACAGCATGCTAAGAGCCTGGAAAAAATAATAGATTAGTATGAGTTTCGAAGTATAAGTGATTTCGATTCAGATACTTTATTCCGGCCTTTTACAATTGAGGGGACTTCACCACAGCCTGGCCACAAAATCAGAACTCCTGCCCCTGTCACCATGAAGCAACAGGACTGAGAAGCAAGGAGTCTCAGGAAAGTAGAAGGGCCTTAGACACATGAAGAAAAATGGGTATGTCACCGAGGAGAGGACACTAAAGGGAATTCAAAACCATTTAAGCTCCTTCAAATGGAACAATTTGGCCTAGTCCAGTTTTATCTTTATCTGGGTGAAAATTAGGGAGGTGTATACTATGATGTATTTCCTGACTTACTGACCTCTGGGGCCATGCGCCTAAGTGGGATCCCTGCCCCTCTCCCTCTTGCCCAGCCCCTGGCAATGGGAGACTTGGGTTTAACATCACTTTATAAATGAACCTCTTTGTTCTTATTTTGAGTGTTACTCATGCTGGTTTTCTGAAGGCCTCAGGAAAATGCAAGAGCTATCCCTGGGATAGCTATCTCTATCCCAGAATTATAGAGATCAGGTCCTATGCCCATATCTATACTGTGAGTAATAGATGAGTTGATACACATAAAGCATTTAATCAATGCCTCACACTCAATACCTGTCAACTCTCATTATTATTATTGTTGTCGTTGCTGTTATCTTCAGTAAAGGGGCCAAAGCTAACCTAGCCAGCATGTGAAAGATGTCTGCTCCGTCCTGCCAGTTCATTCTGTTTTTTGAATAACGTTTTCTGATGTGTTTTGTCACTTAAATAACCCCTTCGGCTATTGGTGTATGTTAAGTGGCCTTAAAAAGGATGGTCACGGTCATTTATACTAACAGGTAGAAAAATATTTCTTTTAATAGACACTTGTTGTTCACATGATCTTCAATAGGAGTTTAATGACTCAGACATTTATCTTTAGGGACATTTTGAGGAAGGTATGTTTTCTTCTTGATACCTCTGTGTTACAGGGATACATCCTCTTCTATTCTTAAATAGGGTTATTGAATCCTCTAGGCTGAGCTTGTTTGTTTGTTTTTTGTTTGTTTTTTAAGTAGGAGTGTGGCTGGTAAATGCAGGAGGATTGATGGTAAAAAACTGTCTTAAAATGTGCTTGCTGATGTTATGCTAGTTCTAGAACCTTAGGCTCCATCCTTGGTGGTTTCTCAGCCTGACTTTCACTGACTCCAGTAAAATTTCTGCCGGAATAGAAATATACATCTTTACCATTATACAACTTCACAATGACAATGCTGTTTATGTTAGCATTGACTCTAATATAAGCAGGGAAATATTGTTTGGTTTAGCCTCTAGCCTAGCGTAGAAGAATGGGGATTTTGTTTTTAAAAAGGTTAAACTGCATGTAAACAGTGTCGCTGCTGCCTTTTTGACTAACAGGGTGAACTTGAGTCAGAAGACACTTGAATCTGGTCCACTTAGAACTCTATTTTGTTTTACAAGTGAAGAGCAGTACTTAAACTAGAGAAGAAATACTCTTTTTTTTTTTTTTTTAATTTAGGGCTTTCTGAGTGCCCACAGTGTAGTCTGGCCATTGCAATACTCCCAGGGCACTTGGGTCAAACCGCACCTCTCCCTAGGTGAGTGCAGAAAGCCCACTCCTCTTGGAGTCAAGGTCATGCGCTCTGAGTTTACTTTTAGCCTAACAGGAAGTTCTCAATTCCTTTTTTCCCCCTCACTGGTGCCACATCTGTTGACAACTGTCAGTGTCTGAATCTGGTTCTTGAAAAGCTCCCCTTGAAGGAAATGGCTGTATTTGTCCTAAGGAACTTTTACTGCTTCCTTGGAAGAGACCATTGGCCTTGGGCCCCGAGAGCTAACTCTAACCATGGCCTCTGCTGACCCCACAGGGTATTCAGTGGTTTTCAGAGCTTTCCCCACTGGTGCAGATGACCAGACCACCATCTTCCTGTTCTCCATGATCAGTCACTGGGTTTGGGCTCATGGGAAGCATGGAGTCCGGGCTGAGACGGCTCTCCACAGCTCAGGCAGTCCTGGAAGGAGCTGAAAACTGAAGGCTGTCTGCTGATAGCACCCCTAGTACTGGGACAAGTCCTTCCTTGAGAGAGATCTGGGTGAAGCATCCCAGTGCCCCCCACCATTCACTTACCAAACCCGCAGAAAACCATCATCATGGCAGTTTGAGTGCCCCTGAAAACACCAAGATGTCGCTGAGTCTTGGTCAGCGCTCAGACCACATGGTCTCTGTAGGATTTCAGTATCTGCTTTGTGGAAAATCCAATTGTAAAGAAATGTAGGAACTGATGCAGAATACAGAGTAATAAGTATAAAGGGAGATTAACTCAGTGCAAAACATGGAGAGAAGAGGAAAAACAAAATTTTAAACTAAGTGACATTTGGAATCTTAGCATGCTATAGTTAGTTGGTAAAACAGTACATACTTTTATTTATTTTTTTTATAACGTTTTTTTTTTAAATTTATTTTTGAGACAGAGAGAGAGCATGAATGGGGGAGGGGCAGAGAGAGAGGGAGACACAGAATCAGAAGCAGGCTCCAGGCTCTGAGCCATCAGCCCAGAGCCCGACGCGGGGCTCGAACTCACAGACTGTGAGATCGTGACCTGAGCCGAAGTCGGACGCTTAACCGACTGAGCCACCCAGGCGCCCCAACAGTACATACTTTTAGATTTTACAGGGCAAGTCTCTTTTATTTTGCGCTAATGTCTTGGGTAAGACTGTGTTGAAAGAAGAAGCACCCACTTCTGGGTCAATAGTCAATGAATTGACTATTTCATGTGCTGCTTTTATTCTGTAAAGATTGCTGTTTCTGGGGACATGGTTTGACTGGTGTTACATCTGAACCTCCCTTGGTGATGAACAGTTGTATACTGCATTCTGTGAATAGTAACCCCTTCTTTACATTTCAGATATTGATGAATGCACCACCATTCCTGGGATCTGCGATGGGGGAGAATGTACAAACACGGTCAGCAGTTACTTTTGCAAATGTCCTCCTGGTTTTTACACCTCTCCCGATGGTACCAGATGCATAGGTAGGTTTAATTATAAACAGCATAAACAGTGATTTCTACAAACCAGTTCCCTAATGAACATCTTTCTAAACACATTTGTTAAAGGGAACTAATAATTTCTCACTTTATGTAAAATGTACATTTACATTTCATTAAACAGTGGAGCACCGTCTTAAAGAAAAGAGACATCTTGTCCTCTTGTATTAGGATGTTTGCCTCCCAGAAAGAGGGATGATCCAGGAGCCCATACAGATGTCCTCGGTCTATAAATTAACTTTGCAGTTATGTTAAGTGTCAAACCTTCAGTCGTTTCCTGGGACCTGTGTTAATTTAGGTCTGAAATTTTGTAATAATCTCTTAATTGGTCTCCCTGCTTCCTGGCTTCTCTACAATCTATCTTGTCAGATTTATCTTCCTAAAATAGTGCTTTGATTAAATAATTCTTTTGCTCACAAACCTCTGGTAGTTTTCCATTAGGATTTGGAAATTAGTGGTTTTCAGTCTGTGCCCCTTGGATCCTTCAGGTATAGAAAAGGTCTCCAGAGCTGCTAGGGTGGGAGAGGGGAACAGTGAGAAGGGGGAGACTAAGGGGACAGGACCCCTCCCCCCAGTCAGTGCCCCCCACGTGCACACACTCTGCTTTTATCTAGTGGGGTGTTAGGCTTCTACATAAAATATCAATTAAAATAAGGGATTTTGTTATTAAAAATAGGTTTGATAACTGTCAGATTTAATGATTATTAAGACTTACCTCAAAGTCTAGTCTGCTAGAGAAAAGTTCAAGTTCCAGGTGTGTAGCCTAATACTTAAAGACACTCTCTGACCTCTCTCAGCCTTGCTGACTTATCAGCACAGTCCCTGCTTCTCACCCTCAAACAGGTCATTTGTTTTGATTCCTTCATGCCTTTAATCATACATGTTGTACCACTTAGCTCAAGCCCCCTTTCCTGCTTCTGCTCAGGCTCTCTGTCTTTGAAGATGTCCCAGATCAGCTTACCTGAAAGCGGTTTCTCCCTTACCTGAGGAAATACTTCTCATAAATGGTCTTCTAGGGACATTTTATGTCTGTATGTTTTTATCTCCCTAGTTAAGTTGTAAGCTCTCCTTAAAGCCTACATAACTGCTATCCTCACATATCCCTGGTGGTTCTTGGCACAATTCCTTGCATGTTGTAGGCACTCAGTAAGTATTTGTTGAATATCAAAATGAGTACTTCCTTATTATTAGGGCACAGCTAGGAAGCCTATGGCAATGGCCTTGGAGAAAAACAAATTCTATCTTTTGATGTTTGTCTCTGGCCCATATTTTCTGAGACACTCAGCTTCGCATCCTCACCACAAGCCATGAATTTCAGACCCAAACAGAGTTGCACTTGAAATTCTGAATTCCTTTTTACTTAATCATGTAATAAAAGCTGAGGGCGGTCTCTTTAGTTGACATTTGAATAAGTACAACCAGTGAGGGAAGCATATCTGGGCTTTTCCTTAGAAACAACGGTGGTGCCCACATTGCCTGATTTTCCAGGATCTCTCCACATATACTGGAACTGCAGGGAAGGGACAGCGGCTGCAATCCACAGAGCTCCTTCTTCTCCCCAAACTGGCCCAACTAGCACTTGACATCTGAGGGATATGCTTAGCAGAGAGGTAGATCAGAAGTTCTTTCTGGGCCAGAAAATGGGTAGATGTGTTTTTTAACCTTCAAAGAGAGCCCCAAATTATACTAAAATGATTAAAACACATTTACATATCAGATGGTTTACATTTTTAAAATACTTTTACCAAATATACCCATACCATTTACAAAGAAAGTGGGGTATGGGGAGGAGACTAAGATTCATGGGTGACCTCCTAGGTGTGAGCTATTATGGAAATTATCTGACTTAATGTTCACAACCATACTGAACATGAGAAGAAGCTGAGGTTTACAGAGTCCACATAAGTAATTTGGTTCGATTGCTTAAGCAGCTAAGAAGTGAAGTTGCTGAGATCCCAACTTGGGCCCCAGCCCACGGTCCCTAACCCAGTCATTGCTCCCTCCGGAGTGAACACCAGACACAGTAAACTCTAGGCAAGCAAGCTTTCTCCTTCTTTGGTACTTTGTTTGTTGCCATAGTTAGGAACTTGTTACATAAAATGCTCCAAGTGACCTTTCGGCCTTCCCTAATGCTGGTATTTCCTGCCATGGTAAATCACAGAGACACCCTCAACCGCCGCCCACCCCCCACCCCCCACCCCCCCCCCCCCGCCAAATATCCCTAGTGAAAAGAAAATACATACAGTCTCCAACTTATAAACAAATCCAAGGTTTGCTTTTAGGTTGGCTATTTGGAATTAGTAAATCTAACCAATAGAAAACCCCACACGTGGCTAGTGGTATATCACATCTTCCTTATACTTCTCTTCTAAGCATGAGATTCCACCTGTTACCTTTGGCCCCCACATTCTCAGGCTCTCAAACCTCCCGTCTCAGCACTCCCTTTGTCCTGTAAGCTTTTGCAGTATTATTTTATTCTTTTGTTCTGTGATCTTGCTTTGGTGCTTTATAATAACTTGTGTAGGGCGGTCTTTTCATCTTAGTGTGTTCTGTCTCATCAATTCCCAGGAATCCTGATGACATCCTGTACCTAGTTTGGGCCTCACAGCTCCTAGCTCCTGGTTGGACACAACGATGTTAGTGACTGGTTATGAGAGGCCTATTGATAGGCTAGGATGACCCGCAAACACCTATTTAATCCATAATATATTTGTTTTGATAGAATGTGACTTCTGCATTCTGAAAGAAAAGGCCAAGTGGTTCAGAAGGAGAAAAAGGAAGAAAGCTTCCTACCCCTTTTTGCCAGATGTCTTGGCCAGAGCAAATTCAAAATAGAAGAAGGCATCTATGCCTCCTCCTGCCCTCCATTTGTCTCCTCCAAATCCTAACATTCTTCCCCCTCAGCTTCCATAGGTCTTCAGATCATCCCAAAGCCACTCCTTAGCCTCTAGGTAGAATGATCCCACATTATACAATGGTTTCTTTCCTGCTTCCTGATGACATGGAAAACTTCAGGCTGGTGTGCCCAGGGGACAGTTCCTCCAAATGCCTCCTGATTTTCACATATTTTCCCTTCCTTTACTTGTCAGCCTATAGGTTTTATTCCGAATTATAAATATTGTAAATATGTGTATTTTTAACCAAAGCCCTCCTTGCAGAACAAGAAATCAGCCAAATGCTTATTGTATGTGCAGGTGCTGTTTGTAAATCAGAGATTGCCAACAACCCAGATATGGCTGGTAATTTTTTTTAGCTGCAACAGTCACCATTTTGATCAAGTCTCTAACCTACTGATATAACATCTAAGTCAGCCAGCAGGGCAGTAAAATAGTATCATAGTTAATGTGCAAACTAATAGACATTAGCCCATTAAGAGTTTGCAATTGGCAACTGTAGGTCCCAGTTTTGCCCCGAAAGATAGACCACACTGAAAATTATATATACAAATTGTGGTCAAGTATTTATACTGGGTTTTGACCACCAAATTCATTTGAAACTGGGATATAAGCCAGTTTTGAACATTTCTTCCTATTCTTAACAGCGTTTGGTTTCCATGCCCCAAAAATTTACTAATCCCTGAGTATATAAATTATCAGTGGCTTTAAAGCAATGAAAAGTAGAAACTAGGAAGTTTTATTGCTCCTTCTTCATAGGGAAGGTGCCACCTGTAGCTTCACAGAGCTTATCTTGTCTGCCCTCCTCTCTCCGGCCATTTACCCTGGATCAGGCTGCAATGAAACTCACTCTGCCTCTCTGTTGAGACTATTAGTCTGACTGCAGGTGTAGGAACTGGGGCCACAATACCTGCTAGTGTTTTTTTTTTAAACGTTTATTTTTGAGAGAGAGAGAGAGAAAGAGGGAGAGAGACAGAGTGTGAGTCTGGGAGGGGCAGAGAGGCAGAGAGAGGGGGAGACACAGAATCTGAAGCAGCCCAGACTCTGAGCTGTCAGCACAGAACCCAACACAGGGCTCCAACTCAAGAACGGCGAGATCGTGACCTGAGCCAAAGACTGATGCCTAGCCCACTGAGCCACCCTTGTGCCTCCCTGCTAAGTATTAAGTATTTTTCAGAAATAATCTGTATTCGGGGCGCCTGGGTGGCGCAGTCGGTTAAGCGTCCGACTTCAGCCAGGTCATGATCTCGCGGTCCATGAGTTCGAGCCCCGCGTCGGGCTCTGGGCTGATGGTTCAGAGCCTGGAGCCTGTTTCCGATTCTGTGTCTCCCTCTCTCTCTGCCCCTCCCCCGTTCATGCTCTGTCTCTCTCTGTCCCAAAAATAAAAATTAAAAAAAAAAAAAAAAAAAAGAAATAATCTGTATTCTTTCAAGCTGACCCCTAATTTTATTTGATGGTTTGTCTAGGTTTTTTTTTTGTAGCCTTCTTCCTATGATGTTAATAATTTATATGTGTCTAAGTTAGCCTTTTTTATTTTATTTTTAATTGATTTCTTGTAACCTTCAAGGTTTGATGGCTTTGTATTCTTAAGAATGATGTAGATGAAGACATTTATAGGTATGACCTTCTGTGATCAAACCTGAAGGTTAATATTTAGACCTACAGGAAACATAGTGGTGAAGTTTCAACTATAAAAACTTCTTCATTTTATAAAAGCATTTACCATTTAATTTCTTCAGATAGCAAGCATATTTAAAATAGTATGTAATTTTTACAACTTTATTGTGTATGGATATCACTGTGCAGTGATTCACTTTTGTTAAAGGGAGGTTCATCCTCAAGGTGTTAGGTGGATCAAGATGTTCTATACTTAGCTAGCTGCCTCTATTTCACGGTGCTTCCTCACCATGAAGCACTTAACTTTCTACTATGTCACAGGCTCCTTTTTGGTAGCCTAGACTTGTACTTCAGTGTGTCAATGTTGTCATGACAGTCAGACATGATGTAACCCAATAAAAGTGGTATAGAGAAATATGTCTTCCCGTGCTGCTTTGAGAAGATACCTTTCTGCCAAAAAAAAAAAAAAAAAAAAAAAAAAAATCTTTCAAGAACCATTACATCTTATGGGACTAACAACTTGGAATCATGTACATTTTGAACTTGTAAATAACCAGTGCCTTATAAAACCTGTTAGGGCCCCAGGACAAAAGGAAATCTTTATTAACAAGCATTGGATCTGACGGCAAAGTGGCTCACTCCTTTAAAAAAAATCTTGCAAGTCTGACTCACGGTTTCAGTCTGAAAAATAAGAAAGATCTTTTAGAAATGTAGACTATAGTGCAGACTTCATGTTGTTTTAAAATAGATTTATATCAATATTTACCTAAAGTGGCTCAAATTAAGTAGTTTGAAACCAAGGACAACACAGTCTCCCTTCAGTATAGAGACATGTCTTTATAACTAATTAACTGTCACTGCCAGTGATTTTCTTAGTCTCTCTTTTCCTATGGCACATATGGTTGTAATCATTCATTCCCACCTTGGGGATGGAATGTGGGACATTGGCCAAGTGCACCAGCTCGCAGGGGCGAAAGGTGTGAGACGAAGAGAGTTCTGACTGAGTATTGTTCCCAAGCAGGGCTCACCACTTCCCTCCCAGGAGGCGGGAGTGTCGGCGCATCCTGCCTGCCAGAGCCCAAGTGTGAAGCGTAGAGGTGTTGGAGGAGGAGAGGGGTGTTCCAAGTTCCATCCCAGTGATGTGCGCGTGGCTGTGCTTCTTTGTTCTCGCAGATGTACGCCCTGGATACTGCTACACGGCTCTGGCAAACGGGCGCTGTTCTAACCAACTGCCGCAGTCCATAACCAAAATGCAGTGCTGCTGTGATGTTGGCCGATGCTGGTCTCCAGGGGTCACTGTCGCCCCTGAGATGTGTCCCATCAGAGCAACAGGTAAGAGCCCTTCCAGTTATCTGCGGAGTATCCCCAGTTCTACCCCCACAAGCCCAGTGACAATGTGCATGATGCAGATCTAGTGGAAATCCAGGTAAGTGAAAAAGATTCCAGAAAATAAAAGAGACGATTCTCAGGGAAATTTCCCCAGACAATGACTTGGGGGGAAAAATCGAGATCCGTACAAATAATAATGTTTTCTGGTACTGCTTCTTCCTTAGCTTGCCTGTTACCGCTAAGTAGCAACCTTTTCAGAAGTACTTGTCCTCTCTTATTCTGTATTTCTTTTGGCTCTCAAATAGTCCTTAAAGCTCACTTGAATAAAACTCACTTCTTTCAGAGTCTTTCGGTGAGTTACTCTGGATACACGTTTCCTCCTTCCCTAACGTTTGACACTTTCCTCTTGCTTGTTGCCAATTCTTGTTGACTTTTTTTTCTCTTTGTAATACCTCTTTCATCTGTCATATTCCTTCCATTTCCACATAAAGCTCATTTTCTCTCATCTGGACTATTGCAGTGGCCTCCTAACTTGTCTCTATGAAATCCACAGCTGCCGTATACATTTCCCAAAGCATAACTCATCTGAAGTTTGGTTAAAAAAATTATGGCTGGGGAAAATGTAGGAAAAGATGTCCAGAAAATTTTTCCCAGGATGAATTCAGGCAGTATCTAGTGGTCCAAATCACTCCATTTCTTAAAAATAAAATTTTACTACTTGGCAGAGAGCATCTCGTGTCCTCAAATCTGACCCCAGTTCATCTTTTAATTCTTATTCTTTATGGTAGCTTTACTTTCTAGTTAAATTATACAATCAAGCTTTCCCTGAAGCCAGTCTGAAGATTTCTAAACTCAAATATTCTTTTTTTCCTAAAACTTCTCCTCAGTTGAGGTTCTTACTCCCTACTTCCTATCTCTACTACTTTGCCTGTTAAATGCCGTCTTGTTTGTTAAGGATCCTAACATGATTCCCAATATGACCTAATTCTTCAATGTCCCAAGATAACAACAGCTGGAAATGCTGCCTTCTGTCTCTGTGTTCCAAGTTTTTACTGTTGCTATGGCACAAATCCCATCTACTCTGCTTTGTGCCAATTTGTGTTCATGTATTGCCTTTTTACTAGTTGATAAATCTCATTAGGAGGTCTCATTCATTATCATAGTCCCATATTCTTTATGCTTTCATAACACTTCCACAATTTTTAGCAAAATCTTCCTCATAGGAGGCTTCCACGTAGAGTGAACAATTTATTAAATGACCTCTTTCCCGCCAGATTTAAGTAAGAACCGGGGTTATAGCTCCTTCCCAATCTGATTCCTGAATGTTGTGTTTGAATCAGAGTGTTTTAGCAGAGCAAATCAAGGTGGGGAAGGATAAACACAGAGTTAACGGATTACTGTAGAATGTTACACACAGAATGTAAATTTCCCATTATCATGGATTCTACACCTGCTCACAGACGTACTCTAAAACTTCTCTTTATTGCTGAGAATTATATGTGTGGATTAAAGAAGCAATAAGAATCTTCAATACATTTTAATGTATAACAAGTCGTATATTTTGTCTGATTTTCATACTGTCTTTGGACTAAAAATATAGCCCATTGTTCTTAGTGCACTAGGGGGAACATTTAGTAAGTTACTGTTTAGAAGAAGTACATGTTGTCCTACTAAGACACATGTCTTGGGTACCAGGAAAATCACTTTTTAAATATATATGTTAATTTAGGAATCAGCAGTACTGGTGAAGATTCCTTTCTGTGCTGAGGCCTTGAAAAGAGGAGAGAGGGAAGGGCAGGTAGAGGTGCTTAAAAACCTACTTTGGGATACATGAGCAGAAGGTTCTGTTCCCCTGTGTGGCTTTGCAGGGAACTGCTCTCTCATATGTACCACTGAGATACCCCAAATCTAAGATAGGCCCAGGGAAAAGCAGACTGACAGAGAAAAGCTGATTTGCAAATGAGTGTTTTGTTTGCTCAAACATTCTGGTAGCAATGCTATAGAGCTCTAGGCTCTTAACTTAAGGAGAGTGATGATGTGTATATATATATATACACATGTAGGATTATTTTAGACTGGTCAGCTTTTCACCTTGTTAAAAAAAAAATCAGTAGCATCTCCAGGTTACATGGAGATAGGAAAGATGGATATCAGTTGAACAAAACGAGCTGCAGTTCGCTGATCCTGAATGTCAAAGGGGCTCATGGGAAAGTTAGGAAGTTGGACCCACTCGGAGGTTAAGATGAATTTTCCTACTCAGGTTAAGATGAATTTCATGGCATGCTTAAAGTCATATACTCACCTAATTAGCAGAGATCCTGATAAGCTATTCAACTTCTTTTATACAAATCCTAAAAGACTAAAGAAAAAGGCTGAATTGAAGCTTGGAAGAAAACTGAGTCCCTTAATATAATTACTATCCAGTTAAATCCAACACATAGTTAATGAATTCCTCTTCTGTGAATTTGCAGGGCTAGATTCAGAGTGGGAATTAGTTATGAGTTAGTTATTATTCTTGACTTCAAAGACTGGGCACAGTCTTAGTGGTAGAAATGTGGGGGGAAGCTGGTAGCTAGGAAATGATACATGGCGCATCCATAGATCTATGAGAGGGATCACTGTGGTTTGTTAGGAGGGATTGTAGCCTCCTGGTTCAGGGAAGCATAAGCAGTATATAAATCCTTTCCAGATGCAGTCAAGTGCTACAGAATCTGTGGGTTAGTATTACAGATAAACAATAATTAAATGCAGTAATAGAATTCTCTAAAAACGTAAACTTAACCTGAGTTGGAAATATCATATGGGATTGAAGATATTTTAGTAAAGGACCAATAAAGAACAACAGAGTACATGGTAGCTAGGTATATTTAGCCACTTGTAAATTGGCAGATTTTCCCATGAGGTTGAAACAGGAATGTAATTCCATAAGACCTATTACAGCGCCTTAGAATAAGTCAGATTTAGTCCATAAGGAAAAGACTGATATTAACCTAATTTCTGTTACTGGATAAAACTAGTATAGAAAGTATCAATGGGAGTATCCTTGTGTGGCAATGATAATAAAACTGTTAACATTCTGGCAAAAGAGAGAGAAGAAAGAAATTAAAAAATCACGTGGTTAATTTACATATAAAGGCGAACTATAACAAAATATGGCTATTTGTAGGAAACATGAAAATGTGCTAGTAGTTAAGTAAATACATCCCTGGAAACCTGACTACTGTTTTAAAACACCTTTTGGGAAGCTCAGAAAAAAAAAAGGGTCACAAATCTAAAGAGGATTTATTCTGATAAAGACCTGGAATTGTGAGAAAGAGGAATCAGTGTATATGTGAAGTCAGAGGAAAATAGTTGATTAACTCAGGTATTCTAGTTCAGGGAATCATTATGCAGCATTAACACTGGACACACACACACCCCGCCCCCCTCCCCCCGCCCAGTATCCCTTCTGCCCTGTGGGGTGCTGCTTCTTCAACACTTTGTTGTCTTTTACAAATAGATATTCCTCAGGCCTCTCTGCACACACTTCTCTTCAGTTTCCACATCCATCCCTGGGGCTTTAAATACTACCTATCTACCGATAATTGCAAAACTTCTATCTAGCCCCTACTTCTTCTCTAGGCTTCAAACTCTCTTATACAGCTGCTGTGGGACAAATCTACTTGGATGTCTGACATCTCAAAATTCGTATGTTCAAATGGAACTTGGCCTCTATCCACCAGACCTGTTTCCATTGCAGTTTTCCCCATTTAGGTAAATGTCACCAACATCTACCCGTTTGCTAAACCAGAAGACTATGTCATTCTTGATTTCCTGTTCCCTCCTCTCTAACATTTACTCCTTCATGAAGTACTACCCACTTATTTCTAAAATATGCTTCAAATCTGTTCACTTCTGCCCAGTCTCATCACTGCCTCCCATGTCCAGCCATTGTTTTCTTGCCCTTAGTCTTCTGTAACAGCCTTGCCTCCCTTTAGCACATTCTGCATGCATCAGCAAGATCAATCTTCTGAAAATGTTCAGTTGATTACATCCCACATTAGTCTGAAGAGTTCCAGTGCCTTCCCATTTCACATAAAATAAAATCCAGGCTTTTTAGCATGCTTTTTAGAGCTCTGTGGGGTCCATAAATGGGATGGAATGGAGAAGGTGGCATTTGATTCTTCCTTGAAGTGAACCGTGACATAGGTAAAGACTCCTTAAATTTTGGGAGAGGCATGTGGTACACACCCTGGGGGGTTTGCTTTTAGTTTTGAATTACTGTTCCTAATAGTGACTATAGCTATTAAGATGGGAATGAAGCCAGTTGGCTTTTTCCCTTTTCTCCAATTGATCTATGTGGTTTCGTGATTGATTTTATTTAAAGCTGCTTTGATACTGGGTGTTGTACGGAAACCAATTTGACAATAAACTTCATATATTGAAAAAAAAAAAGCTGCTTTGAAACATAAAGGTGTCTTCTGCGGGCCTATGAGGTACACTGCAGCTCAGCTTTTGTGTTCTGTTGTGTCATGCTTTTCCAGAGGATTTCAACAAGCTGTGCTCCATCCCTTTGGTAATTCCTGAGAGACCAGGATATCCTTCCCCACCCCTTGGCCCCATTCCTCCAGTTCACCCTGTTCCTCCTGGCTATCCTCCTGGACCTCCAGTACCAGTCCCTCGACCACCAGTGGAATATCCATACCCATCTCGGGAACCACCAAGTAAGGAGTCAAAAGTCATCTGGTTATTTTTCTTACATTAACCAAGTTAACTTTTTTGTTGTTTTTAATGATGATTTGGTCATTAAATTAGCAGGTCAATTCTTAGATTAACTGTTTGGTTTACAGAGTGTTGTATGTAAGTTTCTTAATATGCCTATTTCATAGAGAAAAATAGCTTTCATCATCCTGATTAATGTCCTTTTGTCATTGATG
The DNA here is from genome assembly GCF_046562875.1 of Panthera onca. Lineage (NCBI taxonomy): Eukaryota > Metazoa > Chordata > Mammalia > Carnivora > Felidae > Panthera > Panthera onca. Next base: position 55,164,193 of record NC_138344.1, read on the forward strand.
TTTTGAGTCAACTGTAGGACAGTTAGTTAGCTAGTTACAGGAGAGATTTAAATCTGATTCACAGGGTGAAGTCATAGAGGAGGTATATACAATGAGTTTTATATAGTGCAAAGCAGCTTTGCAAGTAATTTCCAAGAACTGTTTGCCTTTGTCATTTACCCAAACTGGAGGCTTGAGAGCGAGGCAGAAAAGAGGTAGAGGTAGGGAGAAGTAGGCTACTGTGAGGCTGCAGGACCTGGCTACAGGTGATCTCTGTAAGCGGGCATAGAAATATGGTTTATTTGCCCCAGATGATCTTTGCCCAAAGAGAGTTTCCTTCCTTTATGTTTTAGCATCTTGCTCATCGTTAGTGGGTTAGGTGCTGATTAAAGATGTCCTAGTTAAAAATGATTTCAATAGGGTTTCATGTTATTCCTTTAGGGGTGCTGCCAGTCAATGTCACTGATTACTGCCAGTTGTTTCGCTATCTCTGTCAAAATGGGCGCTGCATTCCAACTCCTGGGAGCTACCGGTGTGAGTGCAACAAAGGATTCCAGCTGGACCTCCGTGGGGAGTGCATTGGTATGTGATACATATGGTTAGGTCTGCTCCGAGAGGCTATCACAATTCTGTCCCATGACTATATGGGTTTCCTGTGGCAGCTGTAACAAATCAGCTCCAAGTCAGTGGCTTAAAATGTAGTTCTGTATGTTAGGAGTCCAACAGAGGACTAAAATAACTGGGCTAAAATCAAGATGTCGGCAAGGCTGTGTTCCTTTTGGAAAGAATCCATTTCTTTGCCTTTTCCAGCTTCTAGAGGCCATCTGTATTCCTTAGATGATGGTCCCCTCCTCTATAAAGCCAGTGATATAGCATCTTCACATCTTGAATTCTCTTCTAATTCCCTCTTCTGCTTTTAAGGACCTTTGTGATTACACAGGGACCACCTGTACAACCCAGGAGGCTCCCCCATCTCGAGATCTGCTGATTAGCAACCTTGATTCCCCTTTGCCATGTAGCATATTCAGAGGTCTGGAGATTAGGACATGAACATATTTGGGGAGGGGGTACTCTTCCGCCAACGATAGGGACTTTTAACCTTCGTAATAAAATATGTTGAAGTCATTGCTGGTAGCTTCATATTAAGCCATCTCATCAAAAGTCTGACCATTAAAATAAAGCATTAAAACTGTCCCCAGATTATAAAATTTTGCACATTTTACTAACTCAAATGGATATAACTCACCGATTGTCTCTAAAACCGAAAAGTCATTAAAACTAAGAAACTTTGAGTTGTTGACAAGTCATTTAAGCCAGCAAAAGGAGGAAATGTAACAAAAGAATAATTCATTTGTTAGATTGGAAAAGAACGCCCATCTAATTTTTAAAAATAAGTCCCTTTCTTAGTTCTGTTATAAAGTCTAATTCTGTCATTAGGCAGAAATAAGGAGTTCTTAGTTTCTCATACTGTGTAGTTTCCTGGTGACATTAATACCCCTTCTAGCAACACACTAGGAGAGAGTCATTCAGTCCATAGAAGTCATCCAGAACTGGGTGGAAGAGGGGACACGTAGCCCCCCGTGGTGGGGGGGAGGGGACACACCTGCGGCAAGAAACTTGTGACTCTGGGTGAGTGGGTGGGTTATCTTCCAAAAACCTTAGTTTCCTCATCTTTACAAATAGGAGGATATAAACCAGTTCACTGATAAATATACTGATAGTTCTAAACAACTGTAAAACTAGTGGGAGCCTCTCTGGGTTGGGAGGTGGACTCTGGTCGGTGAGAATAACTCTTTGAATGATGTGTTTCATGTCTTGTTCTAACGTTCTCAGTGGAATTCAACAAGAGATGCTTAGATAAGGTGAGACCCCCTTTTGACTGAAAAATAGAGCTTCAGGAGATACTAGAATTCTGCCTAGAAGCCATTTCTGAAATGTTAGTCTGTTTAATTCCCTTAGGCCAAACTCAAGGAAGAGAAAATGTTTATTAGCTTGGAGTGTTGAATTGCTACGTGTTTGGCATTTTCCTCTGAAAAATGACACAGGAAAATAATACACTTTAACTGCTCAACCGGTTTTCAAGTGGCTTGTGACATGATACATTGTAGTAGAAAGAAAAAAGATCCTTTTCATTATGCTATTTATTTCTGAAAAGGAAAGTGTTTTAACATGTAAAGGAAACCAATAAAATGGTCTTAAAGTTGCGAGTTATTGCTCTCTAATTTCTTACTGAAATATACTGTATTTTGCAGATGTTGATGAATGTGAGAAAAACCCTTGTGCTGGTGGAGAGTGTATTAATAACCAGGGCTCATATACCTGTCAGTGCCGGCCTGGCTATCAGAGCACACTCACCCGGACAGAGTGCCGAGGTATGGTCCTAGCTGGGAACATGCAAAGTTAAGGGGACATATATGCTAAATAAAAGGTTTGCTTCGAAGGAGTTTAACAGAGTTTGAATAACCCTGGCCAGGAGAGGCTAATAGGCTTGTTGCCTTTTGCACTCAACTCCAGATATTGTCACTCAGAAGGATAGCGTCATAAAATCTGGCGGAGGTCCAAACCATTTTAAAAGATGCATCTGTTCCTGTGGGCATATCTTCTTTTCACTACTTTTTTGCCTCATCACTACTGCCTCTTAATTTTTAATCTGAGAGCTAGGGAATGGGGTTGTCCTTTGCTGACACAGAAACTGAGGAAAGTTTCAGGTGAAATTGTATGTAACTGATTTCTTAATGGAATGATCTAAAGTATAAGGAAAGAGTCTGTGACTTCTTGCTTCTTATTCATGTGGTCAGCAGTAGCATTGCCTGGAAGCTGATTGGAAATACAGAATCTCAGGTCTGACCTCAGACCTACTAAGTCAGAATCAGTATTTTTAACAAGATCCCCCAGTGATCCGTAAGCACTTTAAAGTTTGGGAAGCACTACTATAAGTGTTTGTTCACAAAATTTTCCCTTCAGGTTTGTTAATTTATTATGTCATCCTATATGCCTTTTACTGGATGACTGATATACTGTTTCTGCAACAGAAACAAGTAAGATGTTCTTTCAATCCTCAGGAAACTCAAATATCTATGTCTCTATAAATTTGGCACTGAATGAGGTATTTCACTGGTCACTAAAGCCAGATAAAAGGAAGAGAATTCTGTGTTAAAATTAAATACAAGGAAAGGTCAGAAGGTTTGTATCACTTAAAAAAAATTGCCAGCCATTAGTAAGAGTTAGTTTTATTTGTCTTCTTTTTTTTTTTTTAAGTAAAATCTCTTCACCTGAGTTGAAGTCATACAGTTTTTATTTTTATCGGTGACTGGTTTCAGGATCTTTGATTGTGATTCAGGCTTAGAGATTTCTTGCCATTGGTATATTTTAATACACTACCTGTAAATGGCAGTTTAGAGCAGAAGAAACCAGAGCACAGCATGTCCACCTGCTAGTATTTCTATTAATGGCCTACTTAATGAATATAGATAAGGATAGTTTGAATATTTAACAGAATATTTAATATGCTAAATAATTAGCATGTACAGTGTACTAGGCATTTTGCAATATAGAGAATAAACTGAAACCAATATCTAGAAGACTGCACTATGAAATAAGCAAAGAGAAAAGATTATTGAGAGCACTCAGCTGGGGCAAAAGCCAGCTGGAGTAGATGAGTGGTGTTATCGCTCTGAGACTTAATTTACTAGAGACTGAGGATTACCTAAAAGCCTCAAACACTGTCTTCCTCAAGAGCCTAGTGCTAAGCTTATCTCAAACATAAGAAGTTGATGACATACTCACATTTTGGGGTAGATGCAAGTTGCCACAAAACAGAAAGACTGTGTACTTAGCTGAGGAGAAGTACATGACAGACTGAAGAGAAGGGGACGGAAGAGACGGAACTACGGTAGAGAACTTTTAATGGCAAGCTTTCAGTTGATCTTGTGAGGCAGTGGGGAGCCCAGTGGTGTTCTGATAATAGTGAGGAGAGAAAATGCCGAACTCTGTATGCTGTTTATTTTATCCTCGGGCTTCAAAAGATTATAGAACCCTAAAAAAATTCTGCTCAAGAGTATGTGGCTTTTACTATTTTTTGGAGTGCGGAGCAAGTCAGATTTTTGCAAGGATTAAGAAATAAATGAGAGAGAAAAAGAGCGTAGGTTGTTGGCACAAAGATCAGACAGAAGAAAAGCCCAGACTGCCTCAGCTAGTCCAATGACTCGTGTGGAAACCACGGCTGGATCTGCCCAGAAAGAAAGTGCGTCTGAGGGTCAACCACAAGACAGCGTGCAGACGCAGGGTAGACAGAGTAAGCAATATGCCATGAATGCACATTCTTGTCGTCCAGAGGATGTTTAGGGTGCTTATGCGCAGGCACACGTGACCTCAACTCTGCACAGATAGTTCGGCCCCAGTCCTCTATTACACAGTTCCCTGGTATCTGTCTTCTGGGGAATAAGCCTGGCAAAGATTATATGCTCTGGAGACAAGGCAGTGTGTATTCATCCTCCTTGGTGTTCCTCCAGGTATCTAGCCTAGAAACTGAGGGGAACAGATAATCCAGTGTACCGTGTTGTCCAATTTGAGTTAATCATTAATCTTTAAGTGAGCGATCAGATATAGGTTATTCGAGTGACTGTCCTTTTTAACACTTGCATATCAAGCTCCGTTGTTTACTTTGGTGTAATATGAAACACAACACAAAGAAGGAGAGGTGCCCTCATATTTTATTTGCTATAAATGCTTATAAGGTTATAAAAGAAACTAAGAATATATAAACAAGAAAACTATACTTGGACCAGGACTGCCATAAGAAAGGTAAACATTTCAGTCATGTGATTGCTGGTTTTCAGATGGAATGACTTTTTTTTTAATAGGACTTTTGTTTTATTGTTCTGATATAGCTATGAGATCTGCCTTTTTGAGCATGTGTTGAAAGATGCCAGCCAAAGTTTAATATAAATGATGATATATACTGGCTCATTGAAGTAGCTAGGAAAATGGTGAAGACAAATTTTGTATATACGACTGAGATTTAAGGGGCCTAATTAGAACTTAGAGTTAGATCAAATGCTATTATGTTGGCAGTCTTTCTGTCACGTCTTGCAAACTCTAATTAATCATTTTAATATTGGATATCAAGTTTGGAGATGGGTTTGGAATGGAGGGAGGGAGAAATAAAATAATTTTGAGTCCGCCAAGTGAAGCTGTTTCTTCTGTTTTAACTTTAATCTTAGACATCGATGAATGTTTGCAGAATGGCCGTATCTGTAATAACGGACGTTGCATCAACACAGATGGCAGTTTCCATTGTGTGTGTAATGCGGGCTTTCACGTTACACGCGATGGGAAGAACTGTGAAGGTAATACCAGTATGACAGTAAGAGCGGTGTAATAATATGAATCCCCATTTTCCATTGCAGTTCCAATCAGAAGTCTCTAACAAGACCAAGCCAAACATTGAGTGAAAGGTCAAAGCAGCAAATATATTTCACAGATCGTTATGGGGGAGATAAGCATAATTTTCAACAATATTCGTACTTTTAATTACATTTCTGTGAGTCAAATAACATTTCAAATATATAAGGGGAGCTTGTCCTTGAGAGATCAATCCCTAGTGATAATAAAACTTCTATAGCATAAATCGTTACTTCCTAATTTTATACAATCAGAATTTGTACGTGGGTTTTTTTAATAGGACACACCTAACCTCATATATTTCTTTTTTCTAATTGAAGTATAGTTCATATAGGCCATATATTTTTTGTCATTTATAGTCTTTGTGTTTGAAGTGTCTGTCTAGTAATAAAATACTATTAAGAACCTGAAAATGTAAAATTTGTTTGAAACATTGACTACTGAAAACCAGCTATATTGCCTCTTGAATTAATCACCTCATTTGAATTGGGCTGTTTCAAACATTTTGTCTTTTTCCCCTGCCACTTTTTTTTTGAATTGAAAATATGAACATTATTGATGAGTTTCCACTACTTAGACCTTTAGCAAAAAATGAAGAATGCTTCTTATCGTCTTTCCCAACATCTTTGGGAAAGATCCCAAGAATCTATTCATACATTAAAAGAATTTCAAAATTGTTCTTAGAAACATTTTTGGCAGAATATTATCTCAGTGATTCAACTCAAAGACTTAATGCCAGAATTCTCGGTTGGGATAGAATCCTGTTTAAAAAAAAGAAAAAAAATCATAAATTACATTGGCCTAACTAAAGCCTGTAAGTGAAAACACACCATGTCTAGAAGAGCAAGTACCTCCCCCCAAGACAGCTGTAGTATTAAATAAAATAACATTTTGATTAATTTAAAGAAATAACCTTATGATCAACAAATCCTAAAGGTTAACTAACATAGCTATACTCCATAGTCGAGTCTTGTATTTTAAAAATACATTTTTTCCTACCTCTATTTAAAACTGCTTCAGACTTTAAGCTGTCTTCTGGTTTCTGCTTTATAAGAAATCAGGAGGTGAACAAAATACATTTCAAGTTCCATCATTCTTAGTTTTGCTTTTTGTTTTTATTTTTCAATATATTAGAATTAGTATCTCTGAAGTAAATATAGCCATAAGATTGTTAATACACTTTTCAGTTTGTAAACTGATATTTTTTAAAAAAAGTCCTGGTAGCTTCCATTGAGTCAAATTCATATATATATATATGTATGTATATACATACATATATATACATATATGTACATATATATATACACACATACATTCATGAAGTTTTATATATGTTATTATATATGAATTTCAAATCTATGTACATGTATATGTGTGTACATTCAGTATATATATAGTATGTCAGAAAATAAATTTAGCCCTATAATTTTCATGAATATGTCAAAAATTGAGAACTTAAGAATACGTATTTTGCATGGCCCTTCTTGTATGCCATAAAGAAAATTAGCCTTAGACTACAATAACAAAAAACAAAAGAAATGTGAAGGAAAAGAATTCTATTGACTCAGGTTGGCTTCTGTAAGCTTACTCTTCTGGTCATAAGAAAATGCATCCTCTGTATTTTTTCAGATATGGATGAATGCAGCATAAGGAACATGTGCCTTAATGGAATGTGTATCAATGAAGATGGCAGTTTTAAATGTATTTGCAAACCTGGGTTTCAGCTGGCATCAGATGGGCGTTATTGCAAAGGTTTGTGCTGTAAATCATATCCTTCTCCTGCTTTTTTTCCTTTCTATATTGCTTAGAGGTACCACTTTTCCTTCTTGATTCTTCCCATTTAAAGTATTCCTAATTCTGGCTTGAGAAACCTAAGTGGACATCCTTCTTAAGTCCAGCCATCCAGAGAGCTATAGTTTATGCTTAAGATGGCTGTTCTTATTTCAGAAAGGGTATTTGAGATCTTCCAAAGGAACCTGAAAGGCTACACTGCAAATGAATGAGAAGCTGAATTAACAGTAGGTCCACCAACAAATATGAGCAACCTTGTAAATAAGCTGAGTTATTCTTCTAACTTGGAGTTGGGAAATAAATGGTAATTAGGTTTTTCGATGACTGTCATTTGCCACCTCTTACACAACTTCACCTGAACACAATAATGTATACTCTTATTGCATTGATCTCTTCTCCATAGTTTCTTTCAGATTATCTTAAGAAACAAAAAATTTTTGATGGACGACTTATTTAGGTGTTATCAAGTCACATCCGCATAAAGGGAAATAGAATTAAGCAGAAGAAATAAACTAAAACCAAGAGCCATTGTTTAGCTCTGTAGCTCTTGAAATAATCTCATTGCTCTAGGTATGGAAACAAAAATGAAGATTTTTTAAAATATTTTTTTAACGTTTATTCATTTTTGAGAGACAGAGACAGAGCGTGAGTGGGGGAAGGTCAGAGAGAGAGGGAGACACAGAATCCGAAGCAGACTCTAGGCTCTGAGCTGTCAGCACAGAGTCCAACGTGGGGCTCAAACTCACAAACTGCGAGATCATGACTTGAGCCGAAGTCGGATGCTCAACGAACTGAGCCACTCAGGTGCCCCACAAAAATGAAGATTTTTATTTGTACTATTGAAAATTCAGGTTCTAAGAAGAGTCATCAAAATAAATTTGTGCTTAGTGTCTCTTGCCTTACATGGTCAGGGATGAGTGATCATTGCACTTGGGTCCAAGATCCGCATTGAAACCATACTTCTCAAGGAACCTCATATCCAAACATCCAGAAAATCTGTGAACATGCTGCACTCAAAGCCTTCAGCTCATAGTTTCAGGTGGAGAAGTGCTGAGTGTCAAGCTATTCAAGATTGAGAAAGCAGATAAAGTCCTATGATGCCTCTTCTCCAGATTCCTCTGGTAGACAGACAGCTTTGGTAAAGGTGTTATGGAAGAAAGCCTTGTATTAAGTCGTTGGCAAGATGTGCATTTTCCCTAGGCTTAAAAGAGCTTCTATCCCTTGGTTGTTTACCTACATTCTCCATGACCTTCACCTCAGTGGTTCTTAATATTGTGCAAATCTGTCTTCCTAGCAAGAGAAAACATTTGAATTTTTAAAATTTGAAATGGGAAATAGGTTTCTGTACTTTTGAGCCTTGTGCTGTGAGGAACATATAGTTTGGAAGACAAGACCAACACGTAGAAATATTCTACAATGTAAAACAGAATACAACAAAGTGCCAAATTGTGCAGATTAAGTGCTGTACAAGTGAAAAAGAAAGGGGAAGGGAATGGTTGCTGGAATATTTGGAATTAGGCTTCCAAACAAAATAACAGAAGGAAATGTGAAAGCCCCTTTGTGTGAAGACCTTTTACAAGAACACATACTCCTTTTGCTAATCCACAGAGCACACTAAAATGTATTTTCAGTGCCTATAGGCTGCCAGTGACCCCGGCCACAACTTCTCAGTATGAGGTATGGCCAATAGATAATGCTGATGTAATTATTTCAGAAGACACTATGACTTCATAGATGAAACTAGGTTTTGCAAATGTTTGCAACCAGTAAAGTATTTGGAATATTCAAACTAGAAATAGAAACTAGAATAAAGAAAAAAGAAAATTTTCTTGTATGGTGAATTTCTTCTTTTCTGTAGCTTTTCTCTTGACATCATTGGATAAGATTTTCTCTTAGAGCTGAGTATTTAGTTCTGAGGCCACAAAGATATGACTATCCAAATCTAGAATAAACAATGCTAATTTAATCTCTACAGTTAACTAATCTGATGAACAGCATGTCCTCCCCAATCACTCTCTGAAAGTTTGGGCCACAGACCCTCTCGGTCCGTGTAACATCTGTTGTCCTCATTAAAAAGCCTTTGTGTCACTTTGCAGGCTATAGCTGTCACCGTTTTACTGTAGATCTCAGCTTGAACAAAAAGGTGACCTGAATAACTGAACCAATTCGATTACATGTATTTAAATATAACTGCTGTTTTAAAATACAATCTGTACATGGAATCTTGGACCATCTGAATATATCTTGTGCCAAATAACACAAGCTAAGTAAAATGTAGAGGTGTTTCAGTCTCAATTTGCCTTTTTAAGGTCAGAAAAAGGAAATAGTTACATACACTAGCTGTATATTATAAAAGGAGTTGTTATAAAATGACTTGCTTCTACGTGTTACATGTTTTCCAAAACACAATTTGGTACCACTTCTCCTTCCCCATATTAAAGGGGAAAAATCTTTGCTATTATTAGTATGTGCCCAATAAAGTATTTTACCATACCTCCCTAAATATATACATATGATACTATAAAATATATGTAATACTTAGAAAGATTTTTCTCTGCTGAGCTCCAATGGCTTAGTGCTATTGTTGGCCAGAAATGGCCACCAAAATCTTCTATATTCCTTTTCTGTTTCTTTTCTATAGTGTTCCATCAGGGTTTTAGTTCTGTATCTCTTAATGCCTTGCTAGTCATCTCAGAGTGCTAAGATGTGAGTGATACTGGAATGGACGCCAGTCTGAGTGTTGGATGCTAAACAGAGAAGCTTCCCGCCCAGGTCAAAGTTGCAGTCCATTATCAAGCCAGATTTCTGACAGTCCTAGAAGAACTGCCATGTGAAACGTTCCACCAGGACCTTTGTCTTTTAGCTTCACTCTCCTCCTTTCTTCAATTCTGTTTTTGCCTTTGTGATTCTTATTTTGGATTTAAAAAAATCTCAGGAGAGTATTGTTGAAATGGCTTTTCCTGTGGTTAAAAAAAAAAAGCTCACATAGTCGGTGTCAATTTTTGTTACTGTTCTTTCAAAGGGCAATGAAATGCATCTCACTGAGCTTTTATTGTTGGTGCTGCATGTAATTTTCTATCTTTCCCATTTTCAAGTGTTGTAAAAGAATTGTAGACATGTTGTGGTTTCATGTAAATGTCACTCCATTTTTAATAAGTGCTTTTCCCCACCACAGACATTAATGAGTGTGAAACACCTGGCATCTGCATGAATGGACGCTGTGTCAATACTGATGGCTCCTACAGATGTGAATGCTTTCCTGGACTGGCCGTGGGTCTGGATGGTCGTGTGTGTGTTGGTAAGATAATGCCATGACTAGATGGATGGTAGAGATCCACCCTCCGTGGATCAATAAATCCCACCAATGACAAATGCACTCTACTGTAACAGATAATGACATAATTAATACTTGTGGGGGAACAAACCAACAATATCAGTTCTCTTCTTGCATAAGCTGGATATTAATTTAGGAGATAGAAAGATGAACTGACATAAATGAAAACCAGGGGAATCCCCACCTCTCCTTCCCCCTTTTCTTTTCTAATTATGTAGATGTCCTCAATTTTCTCCAACCTTCCATTGTTGACAGTGGTCTTTGAAATTGGCCTATATATGCTCATTATCTCATAGTGAACATTTTCAGGTAGAGAATTAAATGTCCAAAGGGAAGTATAGAATACAAAGGAGGATATGGATAATCAGGAAATTTATGTAATATTTTTGTGCGGCTTTATAAAAAGTTTGAAATTTATTGAGAAATAGATATGAATTTTACCCAAATTATTTTTAAGAATGGCAGTCAGTAAACCCTTTGAATTGGGAGAGAATTGGGCATAGCTGGAACCTCCCTCCCTGTTGGTAAAGATGACACTACTTAGTAAGCCAATGTCCAGAGATTTGTATAATGAACCTTCTATAGATTAAAGTTCCTCCGTTTTGAAAGTACATTTAATTCAAATATTCAATAATTGCATGTTTATTTTGAGGTAGACCACACTTCTAATAAAGATCTTATTTATCATAAGGGGAGTCACTGGTCACCCATCATTAACTTAACCTGTATTAAGCTCCTTCTCTGTGCAGGTCTAGGGAAGACAGAAATGAATGAGATATAATCTCAGCACTTAAGAGTCTCACAGTTGGGTACACCATGATAGTCCCTAGAAAACTGAAAGAGTCTGACAACTGGTTTCCAGTGCTTGAAAGCTGAATGCAGTTTGTGTGGGTTTGTCTCTTTCTGTTGAGACCTAAGAACAGAGGCATTTTCTGTGCGTTAGAACAGGGACAATGGCTAAATAAAGCCAGCTTCAACTTTGACCTGGGGGGTTATTGGAAGCGATAGTGTGATGACAGATGCCTCTTCCTGTTTAGACACACACATGCGGAGCACATGCTACGGTGGATACAAGAGAGGCCAGTGTGTCAAACCCTTGTTTGGTGCTGTTACTAAATCTGAATGCTGCTGTGCCAGCACCGAGTATGCATTTGGGGAACCTTGCCAACCGTGTCCTGCGCAGAATTCAGGTATGTGGTGTCATGGAGATGCCCCCATCCTGCCAGCCTTCTGCCACCATCTGCAATCTTTGCATTTATGGCAAACACGGAGAGAGATTATGTTATGCTCTCCAGATACATCACATACCTTCCTGGGGTCTTGACAGGGCTACTCAGGGTCTGATCACACATTATTCACCCAATCCTAATGGTCATTGGGAACAGGCAGCACGTTTGGAACCCCCATCCCAACCCCTCCACCTTAATAATACTCACGGTCTTTGGAATTCATGCAGCTTGCCTTGTTTTCTAAAGTAGTTTCATAATGTTTGCATTTTGCAGGAACTATTATAAAAGCAGAATTTTACAGAGTGTAAAAGTAAATAATTTTCAGATTACCTGAATATTTCCAACTTTTTTCCAAAAGGCCATGTGTGAATTTTGTTCAAATCCCTCATGTTGATTTAGGTGTGCCTTTCCTAAATGATTTTATTCAACCCTAGGGAAAAAGTATTTTTCTCAATTTGAAGTGACATGGCATAATGAAAAGAAAACTGGTTGGTGACTCAGAATTCTCCCCATCCACAGGCAGACAAATGGCTTAACTGGGGGGTTTAGTTCTTTGTAGATTTTTATTTATTTAGGAATTTTTCTCACCTACTTTCAAAAGGATTTAAGATAGCTTGCAATAGTATGCAGAATTGTAAAATAGAATAATATCGAAATGAATTCTTAGTTTCTTCATCTACAAAATGAATTATTTTAGGTAATCCAGAAGATCCTTTCCGGTTGTAAATTATTTTTATTTATAAGGCAAAAATAGTTTATTGAAACTAAAGCAATAAACTGTCAACATTTGGACACAATTTTAAGGTAGCTTGACATTTACTTTTAATGTCCTAAAATAAAGGTAGATCTAATACTGAAAACAAATAGCTTTGATTGGTTGGTTTACATCTAAGATCCAGTTAGTTCATTTCTGACCTATATATAGTCAATTAAAGATTAACTCACAATATTTAAACATCTGCCATTTTGAAAGTGATATTTGAAATTAGGGATATAGTCAATTAAAGATTAACTCACAATATTTAAACATCTGCCATTTTGAAAGTGATATTTGAAATTAGGGAGTTAGAAGAAATTAAAATATGAGAAGTTAGAGAATGTTAACTGGAAAACTTTAAAAGAAATGGGTAAGGCCAGTTAAGAAATAAAGCTTTATTCTGGCCGATTACATCACAGATTACCATTTTATATGTGATTAGCAATTAGTTCAATTCATGCCTACAATAATAATACTTCAATTATATAGCATAAAATATAATTCTATCTAACAAACATCCCTGTAACTTTATAGTTGTATATCATTAATACTACCCTGCTTGCTGTATGTTACTTTAACTTTTCAAAGTACTTTTCTTACATACTTGGAATTTACAAGATAGACGAGTATCATGAAAACTGGTGCACAGGGGTATAGGTGATTTATTCCTGTCTTCAATATGTGGAAGAACCAAACTTAGAATCTAGGACCCTTGGTGCATACAGTTCTTTGTTTTTACATTTTCCTCTGGACTAAGTACATCTCCAAAGAATTCTTATGATACCTAGGAAAATGAAGTAATCTTATAAAAAGATGACTAAAAGAGACCAGATTTCTTTAAGAAGTAAAGCTTAAGATGAGTTAAACTTGAAGCCCAGCGCCGCTAGCTTCTGTTTTCTATTTCAACACACTTGCACAGAAGAGGTCCACATGTGGAAGTGGTTTCGTTCAGTTTGGTTTCTCCACGTCTTTGGTAGATGAAAATGCCAAATCATGAAGGACCTAAATGGACAGTATCCCTCATTTCAAGAGAGAGGGGAGATTTTAAAAGGTACTGAAAATATTCAGAGGATTCCTTCTTTAGTCAATTTAATGAGAAACTCCAACCTCATCACATCTAACGTCCATCTTTGTGCTCTGGAAGAAAGCCAAGTAAGGCTCTATATTAAGATATTTCTCACTGACTGCTGAATATTTACTCCTCACAGGGATCAGTCAGTTAAACCCAGAGAAGTGGAAGTTTGGGAATTTTCTCATATGTCCCCATACCAGTGCCTCCATAGCACAACACTGAGTTAGCTCTGCAACACCTATCATTTATGAAATGCATGAGCCATGCCAGGAGCTGTGTTCAACACCTTACATGTTCTCCTAGTAAATGCATAGAACTGCCATGTGGCTTCGGTATCCTTATCTCCAATTTGTAGAAGAGGAAACTTATAGAAGAGGAAACTAAGAGGGAAAGGGCTTGCTTCCAAGACCCCCAACAGCAAGCATTGTCATCAGCATTCAAACCAATGTAGACCTGAATTCACTGACTGCAGAGGACAGTGCAAGTACCAGATTCTCCCCAAATGGAAAAGAACAATGAAAAGAATTTGCTTCTATTTAGGCCAAGCATCAGCTAATTTAGCACTAACTGTAAAACTGCTTTTTGTAAAACTGACATGATATTGTTTTTCCTACTTTGTTACTTACAGTTATTTCAAAAGCGTTTTAATTAATTGCTGACATGAGAAGATAATGACAATGCATTTCTTTTTGCTTTCAGTCCCAGGCTTGCAAACACACAACGGCAGCCACTTTCCCAGTTGTTCCTTTTTTGGTCCCATTTAGCATGATTTAAAAATTAAGGGATTTCACCACTTTTCTCAAGTTTACATTTGTAGGAAGGCAGAGGCTCTGAAGGATTCAATCTTCATTTTTAAAATCTGTGTAGTTCATTTGCATCCACTGTCATCAGGAATAGAATTTTCTAGCATGCGGAAGTATAAGAGCTATTTGCATCAGCAGCGAGGTGCTGTAGGCCTGTGTAAAAAGGCCCCTCCCTAATATCCAGTTCTTGTGCCACTTCAGCCCACAAATGATTTGCATTTGGCCTGGAGACTCTGTGTTGCCAGAAACTGTGGGCAGCTAAGGGGACACTTCAGTTTGTTTTCCTTGGATAAAGTACGATTCCAGTTAGGTCTCCATTTTCATCGTTCACTCTCATGCTCCTCTGAATATTATTGGAATTATATGTAAAACATTGCATCAGTTTTAAGTAGAAATCTGATTCCATCACAAATTTGGGTACATATTCTGTATTCTTCAATTTCTTAGTAAGATCTCAGTTTTAACATTATGCAATACTTTGCCTATAGATTTATCATATAGTATCCTGATGAATCTTTACTTTAAAAATACACTTAAATACAAGTGTAGAGGCTTTGTTTTTCTTGTGAGTGCAGACTAGAGAATTTGAAGAGAGAAATGAGAAAATGTTAAGAACTTGATTGTATTAAAAAAAAAAAGTTTGTACTAAGAAACAAAATTATTCCCAAGATGGTGGGAGAAAGTTTTATTAACAGTTAAGAAACCACACTTTAACAGGCACATTTCACTATAAGTGTGAAGTGTTCCCTGGTGGACAAAATCAAATTATAGGAAAAACACCTTTTCCGAAAGTGCTTTGCACAAGGCCTTGCTGTAACTTGCCTATATCCTTAAAACTTGTTTTCCATAGTGATGCGGAGCCTTTAAAATGGGAGCATGGTGTACCAGTGACTCCCTTGGGAGATGCCTCCTTTTCCGGTACCACTTTATTTCAGTTCTACTCACTTAGCAGGAAATGATGTGTGCAAAGCCAAGTGCAGATTGACCTGTTCTGCAAACAAGGGAATCATTTACTATCTGTTAATTTATTGCAGCGGAATATCAGGCACTCTGCAGCAGTGGGCCAGGAATGACATCAGCAGGCAGTGGTAAGGACTTGTTTGAAATTTGCTACCGTAAGCATGTGCAGAAGCAGCACTGGGCTTTCCTGTGGGTTTCCAGTTGGTCCCTTTACACCAGACTGGGGAGGTCTGGCCCCCTCTCTGGCCATCACTGTACCTGGGACTCCTGGAAGCCCCCAGTGGCAGAGTAATTATGGCACAGTGGGTCCTGGGATTGTTGGGTTTGGGTGTTGGGCTCAGTACTGAAGACTGGGTGCTCTCTTAGGGTGGTTGATGAGGACTGCAGTTGAGATACAATGACTGTGGTCGCTCATTCATGAGAAGAGGCAGTCTGGTCCTCCTCTGGCTCTTGCATTATCAAGTACAGTTCAGGGTTATGGGCTCAATTTAATCGTTGGCCATTCACATTTTGAACTGTCAAGTGTTCAGTCATTATAAGATGTCAGTAGGGAGCCGTCTTACATTTTGTAGCAAGCAGCGATAGCAATTAACTAAGTTGGAAGAGTATGAAATATTTCATTTAAGTGTGGGAGATAGAACCAGAAAAATATAGATACCGTAAAAGAATTGAAGTTAAAATGGAGAGTTGGCACAAAGCGCAAAAACAGGTGACAAGAAAGATGAAGGGATTATTTTATTGATATAAAACTAAATGATTTGATTCAGGAAAGCTCTGAAAAAAAGTAGACCGAATTGATTGTCAGTTTATCCTCTTGGTTAATTTCATCATTATGTGTGGATGAAGGTGGGGAGGAGATATTTGGGGGAAAGAGAGTAGTAAAGAAATTTATAATAAATAGTTGGGAATAAAAAAGTTGTGATAGAAACCTGGAGAAAGAAAAAATGTCAACCCTAGCTTATAGAAGAGTTAGGACCAAGATTTGAGACTAGATATTCACTGTCATTGTGCATCACCCTTGATTATAGAGCTCTTCTTAGTCTGTGAGCACACAGAAGACGGAGGACCCAGCCTTATCTGAACAGGGCAGCAGAGGCTTTTCCAGAACAGGTGGCATTTGAATGGGCTTTGCACCAATGAATAGTCCTGGCTCCAGACATTCCTGACACAGAGCAAAAGGGCATTGTATGTTCATGGAAGAAGTAAATAAACAGAGCTCATGTTTTAATTTAATCTTGAAGGTATTTTTGAACCTACAAAAGCTTGAACCACGAGAATGACACAGTCATCTCATTTTTAAGCTAAGTCTGGTGGCATCGTAGAAGGTACATTGAAGAGGGATGGGCTGGCAGCAGGGAGACCAATTGTAGGGACTTGGGCTGTGTGGCGGATCCACTTTTCCATCTTGATGTTTGAACCAGCAGAAGTCCAGGGGCTCTCCCTTAGCCTGATTAAGGATTGGTAATCTTGTAGTTCCAGCTCAAATGCCAAGTTCCTCACAAGGACTGGTGGAAGGAAGATTTGATTCAGAATATCTTGTAGTGGCAAGAAGTGATCAAGCTTTCTCATCAAAGTGAAACTTGATTTTCACCAGGTCCTAAGGTTTTTACATTTATTGTAATGTTATTTTTTTGACAGTTCTTTGACCTTTGCTTTAGAATGTTATTGATATTGAACTCTTTTTGGTGGTGCAGATATAAATGAATGTGCATTAGATCCAGATATCTGCCCAAATGGAATTTGTGAAAATCTCCGTGGGACCTACAAATGCATATGCAATTCAGGATATGAAGTGGATTCAACTGGGAAAAACTGTGTTGGTAAGAAGATTCACCTGTTTTCTAAGACATTTCATGCATCATGCATTCCTTTTTTTGTTGCTTGCAGGGAACTGCTTTTGAGTAGCTTTAGGACTGAGCAAATGGGTGATCTTCACTTTGGGTGTCAGCATGACACATACATGTCTCGATTAACTGAAATTTACATAGCTGAATCCTGATAATTTATAAGTAGTCATGTGTCATGTTCACTCCAAAAAAGAGAAGCTCCTTAGATGTAGAAAATACAGATTGTGAGCCGTTCTCTTGTGTCTACAAAGGCATCCCTATTTTTACCAAGAGAAACAACTCTTCTCCCAACCACTTATAGATTCAATCAAAGAAAATCCAGCTTATTTTCAGTAATAACTGTTCTCTGTTATGTTTAGCAAATACCACTTTTGATGCTTTAACAAATTTTAATGAAGGTACCAGCCAGTAACTAAGAAAACAAAACAAAACAAACAAACAAAAAGAACACCTTTGGTTGGGAAGAAAATGGTCAACATGGGCACCATTATTTTTTCAACTTTCTTCAGTTGCCTAGACTAGTATTTTCTAAAATGTACTGTCCATTCTGTAGTGTAGTGACATAATACTGCAGGTTTCCTGAAGTTGAGCTTCTAACACCAGAGTATTTATTCTCATGGGAATATGCCAGAGTGTACTGAAACCAAAATGTAAGATAGTGCATCCTTTTTATCTGAAAGCAAAACACATTTTACATAAAAAAAAAAATACTTCCGTGGAGTAGGATGAAAAGTAATAGGCTTTAATAAGGATAAAAGGGAGGCCTCAATTATATTTTTACTCTCTAAAAGCCATTTGGGTCTTCAGTGTTAGAACTTACTGTCTTCTGCCCTGGTGGTATTTTAGTGGTAGAGTTTGAAAAGTACTGCTCTAAGGTGGTCAGTTAATGGAACATGCAATAATTTCGCGATGCTGCAGATTGAAATAAACAAAAATGACTTTCTTTTCATTCTTTCAACACATGATCAATCAAGTATTAACTACTTGCCAGGTACTGAACTCAGCTATCTCCCAGACAGCCATTAGTTGACCCAAGAAAAGAAAGTTCCTCCTCCTATTTGTCCCTGGGTAACAAGCAATTTTACTTGCCATGGTTCCTTACTTTACCACTGCACATCCTCTTGGTGTTGAGGAGCTTGCTGAAATACTTGGACCCCTACCAAGAAACTTGTTGCCTTTGATTAGAGAAACAGTGCCTGAACTTTAAGAGGAATAAATTACATTATATAGAACTGTATTCCCCTGGGCTGAGAAAAATGGCCATGTCAATTAAGTAGTTTTTTAACAGCTTACTATGCTATGTTGAACTATTAAAAATGACCACCTCTGAAATATCCGTAAGTTGTCCCCTGACCTCTTGCCATTGTACACATTCTTTTCAAAGCTCCTTCAACCTAACTGTGTATTTCTGTCTCCTTTCAGGAATCTCTTTACCCCAGTTTGTTTTGATACTGTGAGATCATGGCTCTATCTGTGAGACTAGGGCTCTGTGTACAAAGAAAAGAGAGGGACTCTAGAGATAGAACAGAGAGGAAGGCTAACTCTAAATGTCCCAAAACAAGCCCTCAACCATTTTGCCCCCTCTGGCTCTCTGCAGGTCACCTATTCCCCACACACTCTAGCCTTCTCTTCTTCTTCCCTGTACTTCTATTCAGCATAAATAATGTTTACTTTTGTTTTCTAACTTCTTAAAGGATGCAACATGGCAAGAGTAGTTTCTGTCATGCAATGTACAGTGTGCAGGTTGAAGCAGAATATCGCATCTAATAGATGTCTTTGTTGTTAGGCCCGCCTGTAATGTCATAATGGGCAAAGTGGAGGTAGCAATTATTTTCGAAGAAGCAGAAATCTTACTTGAGTATTTTTCACTTGCTGTCCTTCTTCACTCATGGCTTGCACACTCATAAAAAGAAGTAACAGTAAATAAAAGCTTCTTCTCTGCCCCCCTTTAAATCACCTTTCATCTTAGTTTCAGGCTAAACTAGTACATAAAAAAATGAGGATAGGAGGTCTTCAGGGGAGCTGTATAGTTATCACAAAACCCTCTTCTTTCAACTACGGATTTCTTTTTCTTTCCCTAACTTTTATTGCTGTCCCCAAATTAGCCCTTCCCTCTTTGTGGTCTGCAATGACTTTTGAGAAGTGAATTCTTCCTCTCTCACACCCTTAATTTTAGGGCTTATTTTGTGGGGTACAGTTGTCATTTGAGTACACATGGTGTTTTCAAACTAGATTTACAATTTAATTTTTCTGTAAAAGCCTCTCTTCATCAGAAGACAGAAATCATTATTTATTTGAGCAGGCCAGAAAGACACAGAGATGTTTTGGCTTCATCCAAAAAATCACCCCATTGGAAGCAAAAGGGAGAGTTTGGGAGGCCGTAGGGATTCTTCGTCAACAAGTTAAATATATACTCCAAAGTTGAACTGATTATCATCAGGTCAGAAGTATGTTCATATTTCAGATTATGTTTAGAGATATAAAGTTAAGAATCAAAAACCCACCACAGCCGTCCCCTCCAGGGACTGGCTGGTTTTTATCTTAATCATAAAATCCTCGATATAAGGTTCCAGATTCTTCTGGCATCATCAAAGTTTAAGAATTGCAATACTAACTCTTTGGGGAAGTGTTAGCATTCCCTATATCATTTTGATAGACTTCTCACCATGTTGTTTGCTCATACAATAATATAACTTTATACTTAATTTTTCTATAATTTAAGTACTTTATAAATATATTGCTAATTTACTTGTATTTACCACTGTGAACCTATGATGATTTCTAGTACTGAATTGGTGTATCCTTTATGTTAGGGCTACTAGATTGTCAAATGATTATATAAGCAGAATTTGTTGATGTGTAAAAAAAAAAAATTCCTTGTGAACATATAGCCTATTCTATGTCTGTGTGATGTAGTTTAGGCCAACTAAACTATATATAACTATAAACTATATATAACAAACTGTTGAAGTTCCACACTTCCTAAATTACCTGAGTAACACATATCAAAAGTTAGATTTTACATGAGACAGACCTATTATTCACCCGAAAGTAAGGAATTTTTCTGAGCTCTCTGAATCTCAAGTCTAAACTCCTCATGAGAATTATAAACTCTATAGATTGCTTCACACTCTATAAACACAATCGGAGACCATTTCAGTTGTTCTAAAGAAGAAACAACCATCCTAGAACTAACACATATCAAAGTTGGACCATACTTTCTAAATGTTTATTTAGTCCCTTAAATCAATAGGATTAGTCCTTTTAATTCTGGCACAATGAAACAGTTGTATAAAGATTAATGATTTCCAGCAAATCCAAGTTTCTTCCTGTTAAAGAAAGTAAATTGAACAGTATCTGGTGACTTTAGACTTTGTAGATCCCTACTATAAATAATCAGATGAAACCCCTATTTTCCTCAAATTAGGTAAGTTAGGCAAAAACCTGTGGTAGAGGAGTTTTCCCTCCTTGCTTAAATTAATCATTTCATATGACCTTAAAAATTTAACCTATAAAAAGCAGAGAAATTGCATGCAAAGAATGAGCTCCCTCTAAAAGTTCATGTTCATTGGTTTTGCAGATATTAATGAATGTGTGTTGAACAGTCTGCTTTGTGACAATGGACAGTGTAGAAACACTCCTGGAAGTTTTGTCTGTACCTGCCCCAAGGGATTTATCTACAAACCTGACCTAAAAACCTGTGAAGGTAAACTATGTTTTTATTCTTATATTAGGTACTTTATTGTCTTTTGGTATGCCACTGGAAAACCATGAAAATCAGTTAGTCATATTTATTTATTTATTTGTTTATTTATTTATTTATTTATTTATTTATTCATTCATTCATTCAAGCAAGCAAGAAGGGTAGAGGGGCAGAAGGAGAGAGAGAATCCCAAGCAGGTTCCATGCTGAGCCCAACATGGGGCTCAATCCCACAATCCTGGGATTATGACCTGAGGTAAAATCAAGAGTTGGATGCTCAACCAACTAAGCCACCCAGGTGTCCCAGAGTCACCTTTATTTTAGACAATTATATCATTGTAATTGAGATTCTTTGGTCCCAAATGACAGTTGCGTATACTTTGTAAGCTACTATGGTACTTACCTGCATTTGGCATTTTATTTGCCATCATTTAAGACATGAAGAAAATATTACATAGCTAGTAATTCAGAGATCACACTTAAAATTTGCTCCAGATTTCCTGAATAAAAACATTCAGCCATGTGCCAGATTCTGTGCTATAGAGATATGCTCAATTACTATTCTTTTTTTTAAATTTCTTTAATGTTTATTTATTATTGAGAGACAGAGAGACACAGAGCGTGAGCAGGGGAGGGGTAGAGAGAGGGGGAGACACAGAATCCAAAGCAGTCTCCAGGCTCTGAGCTGTCAGCACAGAGCCTGATGCGCGGCTCAAACCCACAAACTATGAGATCATGACCTGAGCCGAAGTCGGTTGCCTAACCAACTGAGCCACCCAGGCGCCCCTCAATTATTATTCTTGATTTTCCATCTAGTCTAGAAAAAAAATCTATCTAGACCAGCTTTACTATCTAATAAAGAATATGTAGTAGCAATTGAGGACACAGTTTAAATATTCCTTCATGCCCAAGACTAGTTTTTAGCAGTAATGTAGACCTCTTTTTGTTTTAGACATTGATGAATGTGAATCAAGTCCTTGCATTAATGGCGTCTGCAAGAACAGCCCGGGCTCTTTTATTTGTGAATGTTCTTCTGAAAGTACTTTGGATCCAACAAAAACCATCTGCATAGGTATTTATTCTGCTGTATCAGTACTGTATTTAGTGTCTACTTTTGATGCAAAAGACCTTATTGCATAAGAGTTTAAGTACGGATAAACAAAGTTTAGATTATCATTATCCCTTGTTTCATGATGCCCTTCTTGCTGTAATTCCAATGCACATATTTGAATGTTTGATAAAGATTTTATTAAGTATCTAATAAAATCTTCTCCAACCTCCTTACAGAAACTATCAAGGGCACTTGCTGGCAGACTGTCATTGATGGGCGGTGTGAGATCAACATCAATGGAGCCACTTTAAAGTCCCAGTGCTGTTCTTCCCTCGGTGCTGCCTGGGGGAGCCCGTGTACCCTATGCCAACTCGGTAAGAGAGAGACAGGCACTGTGGCTATGGGGCCCATCCCACTGGTCTCTTCGCTTAGAAAGAGGAAACCCAGTACTTTTTTCATTTAGGTTCACCTGGGAATTTTAGATTTAATTCCACTGACCTCAATGAAACATAGTGCTGAATAGGAAACTAAGAGAAGTGTCAAGGACAGTAATTTCATGTGATTTGGTTATTATTGTCTATCACACACTGTAATGTGGTTTCCTGATGTTGCCTTCCTAGATCAGCAGTTTCTATGGGCTCTCTTAGAACCTCATACTTAGGGCTTTTTGCAGGCATAGATTATTTTCCAAAAATAGACCGACATAAAGGAACCACTATTCATGACCTAACTTCTAAATCTGTTGCAAAGCTGAGGTTTGAGAGCCTTGCTGATGATTTTATTGATTTGGTGTCTGGGTATATAAATGTGTGAATTTATATGTGTGAATGCTGCAGGCTAGGAGATCTTCAAATTTTAGACTTGGTCTTCCATATTCATGTTACAATAATCATATACTGTGACTCCTATTTTAGAGTTGTTAGCAAGAGAGAAATCTAGCCAATTTCCTTCTTAGTGATCACCTTAGCATGATCTTTAGGGGAACTTTGGGTCTTCAGAATCAGAGGAACTGAGCTTAATTCAAAGAGACATCTCATTCTCCTTCTTCATCTATACAGTCTCAGAAACACCTTGTTATCTTAGACTTATTCATAGCAACGAAATCTAATTCACGTCCAGGTACTCCTTCATGTTTCTTACGCTATGTCATACAAAGTCTGGATATTGTTATCTCAAATTTGTTTTTTGGTTTTTATTTATTTGTTTGTTTTTTACAGATCCTATATGTGGTAAAGGCTATTCAAGAATTAAAGGAACACAGTGTGAAGGTATTTATGATTATTTATAAACCATAAATTTCTGTGTGCAAGAAGAATGCTTATGTTAACTTGGACTGGATAAAGTTGTCATGAAACTTTACAGTAAGAAATATGCAGCAGAGAGAAAAATTAATGAGAATTGCAGAACATAACACATGTTAATTTCACAAGCATATATATGCTGTCGCCAGTGTTGGATCACTATGGCCACAGGGCAGGGTGACTGAAAATGTTTTAGGCTGACCTAAAAGAGTGACTTTTAGAGTGACTGCACTTTCAAAACACTATCAGGAAGACAAAAGTGGAAGTTTTCAATGAGACTATAAAATTTGCATTTTTTCTTGGTTTGTCCTGGGTTTTGTTTGTTTGTTTGTTTGTTTGTTTGTTTAATGGTCATGAATGATATAGAAGGACATACTCTGTTGCCTCGTTTTTGAAAGTTTATGTGGATCCTCTCCAGTCTGCTGTGATTCTTTCTCACGGAGTCCCAGATAGATGCAGGTCAGGGTGACTAACACAACCTGACATGACACAGCAGCTGAAAAATTTTAAAAACAGCAATTAGTCCCATATGTGGAATGAAATGAAGTTTTTTCCTTGCTCACATAAAGAGGAACACTACAACCCCCACCCAAGGTCTTGCTTTCCAAATGATGACTGAATCCTTTGGCCTTTCTCTGGTCCAGACTCACGGTTAATAACTTATCTGACCTCAGCAGCACATTTTGATGTACAAGTGGCCAGAACAAAAAACCCAAAAAGGTAAATTTCCCCTCCCCACTTACATGTCTCACAAGGAAAGATTTCAAATAGATTTTTTACCATCACTCACTTGGAAAGTTAATTCTTCTAAATAGACACAGTGTGTGTGTGTGTGTGTGTGTGTGTGTGTGTGTGTGTGTTAACTAATGTTCCCCTTTTTTGGCATTGGCAAGTATATTTCTTTGAATTAACTTGATGGTGAATATTTTTCCAAGTTAAGTGCAGAGAACATACTGAGTTCCATTAAGCACTGGGAGGGACTGGTACATTTGAGAGAGACTGGGTGAATGATGAATGAATGAACATGAGCATCTTTTGACTCTCCCTAACTCAAGCTGGGACAGAACAGTCTGAGACCATTGCTGAGTTAGAACTATATGCCTTCTGGGGACATCTCAACAGATGACACTTAAAAAGACACTTTTGACTGACCCCACATATTTCCCAGTGGGATTTTTCTTAATGCTCACCTTCACGCAATCTCTTCTTTGTTCATTTGAAAGACCAGGTTTCTGTCTCTACTTATTTCCAGACATCTGATCTCATAAAGCTAATTATGTGACTCCTGGGAGTCTTACCTGAGATGTCTATAGTACCCAGAGCTGTCACCAAGAACTCACACCAACTCCCAGCCTCTGTAACTCAAAAATTACTGGGTTGCCCAGTGGCTCAGTTGGTTGAGCATCCGACTCTTGGTTTTGACTCAGGCCATGATCTCACAGTTCGTGAGTTCCTGAGTTCGAGCCCCACATCAGGCTCTGCGCTGACAGTGTGGAGCCTGCTTGGGATTCTCTCTCCCTCCCTCTCTCTGACCCTCCTCTATTCACACTGTCTCTGTCTCTCTCAAAATAAATAAATCTTAAAAAAAATTACTCGCTAGGACCAATGGAGAAACTCTTATAACTTTGGTAATAGGTGGACTCAGCATGGTTGCTATTCAAAGATCCCAGAAATTCTACATCAACTATTTGGAGGCAAACTAATTTTGTGAATTTGTTTGGTTCAAAATGGCCTTTTCTGTTGTGAGAATAATTATGACCCCTTGTATGAAATAAAACAGAATGATGTTGTATAGATATTTTAACTTCATGCTTTTTTTTTTCTTCATAGATATAAATGAATGTGAAGTATTCCCAGGAGTATGCAAAAATGGCTTATGTGTTAACTCTAAGGGATCGTTTAAATGTCAGTGTCCCAGTGGGATGACTTTGGATGCCACAGGGAGGATCTGCCTAGGTAAATCCTGAGCTCATTACTTTTCTTATGACCATCTCCTAAAGATTATTAAAGAGTCAGTTAACAAGACAAAGTTGAATATTTGGTTTCAAGTACAGATACACACACGCCAATTCAACATTTCCACTAGGATTTATGGTGGTTTCCTTGACAAATAGGCTTCCTCACTCAAGCTCTTTGTTTATCCTTTATACAAAGAGTAGAGAACATGTTAGTGAAGAGAAACTTTAGTTCTATATTGATGTAACTATTCCTTAAATATTACCATCGTGGTTATCATTCCAAAGCTCTTAAATCTGCCCCCATATGCCATGGACTATAGGATACAAGGTGAACAGAGGCAAGAACATTTTTGCTTGATTGAAAACTGTAGCCCATGGCCGCTAGGCATGTGCTGCCATTGGCAAGATGGACAGGTCCTTGCAGGAAACTCTTATGGGTATGAGTGAAGAGTGCCACAGTCCTGAATAGTGAAGGAGCCCAGGGGTACTGTCACTTCTAATCATGGTGGGATTCTCCATGCCAACTGCTCAAGTCCAAGTGGCAATGATATGGAAGATGGGACCCTGAGTTCTTAGAAAGCTGCCCTATGGACTTTTAATGACAGCACGTTTGAGATCCCACAATCGTGTGTGGCATCTGCCAGAGTTATTCTGATGCTACTTCTGTGGCTTCTGACTGCCAGGAATATGTCTCTTGGGTCACTCGTTTCTGAGTCCATGACTCTGAAAATGATGCTCAGATACATTGTGTATCTGAAACCATATTCCTCTGAGATCATCCTTAACCACTATAGGTGGTTAAAAGAGTGATATGAGGGTAAGGGATTCAGATTGTTTATGAGTTAGAACTAACTAACCTTTAAATATAGAACTGTATGGTTTATAGCATAAGCAATATGGGAGGGAAAAGATGGAATCCCAAGGCTTGAGTCTTGTTGCAACCATGGATGTCAATTACTCTCCTCTGGAGTCAGCTTTTGTTTAGGAGGAATGAGCATTTAATGAAAACCTTCTTCTAGGTTCTTCAGTCAAAAGATGCTTCAGTGTTTAATGTAGAAATCATTTTAAAAGATAGGAGCTATCCATCTGATTAGAGGCAACCTGAATGTAGAGTTGCCCCAAAGACTTCAGAAGCTTTCTGACATTAAAGGAAGTTCAAGCACTTAGGTGAATGGTTAAAGACCACACTGTGAAGGAGAAAGAGAGGGAAGATAATGCCTTAGGTTTTAATTACACTTTACAGTTTCCAGACACACAATCTCATCTGAGCCTCACAGTACCGCCCCCCCCAAGGATGGGTGCAACATCATTTTACAGATATGGAAAGTCAGGGACAGGGTTCATAATTTGTCTAAGACAAGCAGCTTCTTAGTTGCAAGACTAAGCTCCGGGTCTTCTGACATCCACCATGTCACTTCTCCTACTCTCCCTTACGATTCCATGAATTTGGGGTTGGGGCTAGAGGTGCCCACATGTGCCCCAAAGAATGTACACATAAGACCATGTAAAGGTGAAAGAAATACTTGAGAAGAGGAATGGATGGCTTTTCTTTGTATTTTTCCTCTTTAATCCCAAGTAAGGCAGTCTTCATTTTGGAATTTAACATTGCACCTCTCCAAAAATGAGGTATGCTGGAGCTGGCTTAAGTGTTCTCCAGTGATAAAGAGTGCAGCTTCCTTGTAGCCAGAGAGCAGACGTCAAGGCATTATGGAGCGCATGCATTGGTAGTAAGCATGTCTGTACAGGGAGCAGACATCTCCCAAAAGAGCATTGTGGGATTTCCCAGAATACTGTTCCTCATGTAGAATTATCAGAAGGTGCCTAAACTTGAAAGGAATGTTTCCAGAAATAGGAGGTCCAAATAAATATGAGCTACCAAAGAAAAGGGAGTCTTTATTAGGTGGGAATACCCATCAGAAAGCCTGAGCTCCTTTTGGAAAAAAAAAAAAAAAATCATTCCGGCCAATAAGTACATCACAGATTATGGTGTTTATTGTACTTCGCCTGACACAACTGGTTGGCAGCTGGGGCCAGTGAAAACAGAGTAGCTCTCGTCAGCCTCCCTGTGTTCCATCTGGCAGATATCCGCGTGGAAACCTGCTTCCTGAGGTATGAGGACGAGGAGTGCACTCTGCCCATTGCCGGACGCCACCGCATGGACGCCTGCTGCTGCTCGGTCGGGGCGGCCTGGGGTACCGAGGAATGCGAGGAGTGTCCTGTGAGGAACACGCCTGAGTACGAGGAGCTCTGTCCCAGGGGGCCTGGATTCGCCACCAAAGAAATTACAAATGGAAAACCTTTCTTCAAAGGTACAATGGTTTCAGTGCTTGATTGCTCCTCTTTTTAGACGGACTGGAGGTTCTGCTACCAGGAGAACTACAGTGAACAACACCCATGTGGCCATCCCTCGATGATCTGAGCGTACATCGTTCACCTGCTGGGTTAACAGACAGCAGATGTTCACTCTGCGACGGCTTCTCCTTCCCCACCTCCAGGACTGCCCGAGGTCACTTGCCTCTCCCATTAGCTATTTATTAAGTGTTAACGTAGATTATAGTACTATCCTAAACCAAATAGAAACAAAAAGGCAATCTTCTTGGGGAATTTTAATTCCATCTGCTAATGCTAAATGATTTTCCCTTTTATCTCCTGATTTCATCTGGGTCACTTCAGTTCACCTGAGTATAGATATTGGGGGTGAGTGGCATGAGAAGCCAATGGCAGGTCCTCTTGGTCCAAAATACAGTGAAGGTCATTCCTGTGCCAAACACATTCCAGTGCCTTATGATATCTCAAACACTATTTCGGTTTATTATACTATAACCTAAAATTCATGTAAAAAAAATGAGAAATTACAGATTTAATCTAATTCCGAAATTGATTTAACTTTTTATGCACAATGATGCATAACTTGTTTACTTTAGCACATGGAAAAAATCATGACTGGTTTCTCAGAATTCCAGTTTTTCAGAGAGTCTCAGCTTATATTCCTGGTATAGATTTTTATCTTGGTTGCCCAGTGTGTCTGGGCCTAGTTAATTACACTTCATGACTAAATCAACTTATAAAACTGGGAAATGAGTATATGAATATTGCTTAATTATTCTTATATAAAAAGTGTAAACTTTTTTTGTACCGAGTGTTCAGTCCAAGAAACCATGGGGATTAAAATTCTGTCTATAGAGACAGTTTCTAGATGGCCTCTTAAATGTCTCCTAAGTAAATTCAAAGGAATTTGAATGATTTGCTTCCAAAGACTGTGGCAATCCATTGCCACAGAAGGACTTATTCTGGAGATTTAATTTGTCTTTCATGACATTTTGTAGAAATGAACTTGTATACTTTGAACTTTAGGTCTTGCTTCAGAAAGACTCCTGAAAGGAGGGGCACCTGGGTGGCTCAGTTTGTTAGGCATCTGACTTCGTCTCAGGTTATGATCTCACCATTTGTGAGCTTGAGCCCTGCATCAGGCTCTGTGCTGACAGCTCAGAGCCTGGAGCCTGCTTCCGATTCTGCGTCTCCCGCTTTCTCTGCCCCTCCCCCACTTGCACTCTGTCTCTCTCTCTGTCTCTGTCTCTCTCTCAAAAATAAATAAGCATTAAAAAAAAAAAAAAACTCCTGAAAGGAGATCACAGGGTACCTATGCAGTCTCCTAGTGTACAAGAAACTCTTTTAATTATATTAGTAACACCTTAATATTAATTGAGAAAAATTTTTAAATTTTATACATAATTCAGAAAATATTTTAAATAGTATACAGTATTTACAAATAGTTTAAATTATAAATGGCATCTTTTTTGCCATTCTTATATTTTAGGTGTATCCAAAGAAGCATCAAAAAGAATAGATGAATATCTCATTCCACTATACTCTCAGTTGGTTGCTGTGAAGCAATATATGCCAGTCATCTTCTATGTGCTTTTAAGTATGGATGCTAGTGGTTTAGAATATTTAGTCATTCATTCAGCAAATACTTAAGTGTTTGGTATGTATCAGGCAGTGTGCTGGGCTCTAAAAGTCCAAATAAACACCCCCTCTACTTCCCTAATATTGCTTTCTAAAATGTAGAAGTTTAAAAGACTAGAAGCATTTACAAAATCATAGTTCTCATGGATCATCACACATTCTTTAAATTGCATATTGCCAAGGGGCACCTGTGTGGTTCAGCCTGTTGAGCGTCCGACTTTGGCTCAGGTCATGATCTCACGGTTCATGAGTTCAAGCCCCACGTTGGGCTCTGTGCTGTCAGTGCAGAGCCTGCTTTAGATCCTCTGTTCCTTCCACACCCCCAATACCCCCCCCCCACTCTCTGCCCCTCCCCTGCTCGTGCTCACTGGCACTCTCTCTCTCTTGCTCTCTCCCAAAAATAAATAAACATTAAAAATACAATACATTACAATACCATACAATACAATACAATACAATACAATACAATACAATACAATGCATGTTGCCAAGACTTTAAATCAGGACCCTCCTGGGTTTTAAATAAGGGCATTGAGGGGCGCCTGGGTGGCTCAGTCGGTTAATCATCCGACTTTGGCTCAGGTCACCATCTTGAAGTTCATGGGTTTGAGCCCCAGGTGGGGCTCTGTGCGGACAGCTCAGAGCCTGGAGCCTGCTTCAGATCCTGTTTCCCTCTCTCTCTGCCTCTCCCCTGCTTGTGCTTTCCCTCTCTCTCTCTCTCTGTCTCTCTCTCTTTCTCAGAAATAAATAAACATTAAAAAATAAAATAGGGGCATGGAAAACTCCTTATAGGATGCTCAGGAACTTTCTGCACATTTTATTTTTCTTGAAGATATCAACGAGTGCAAGATGATTCCCAGCCTCTGCACCCACGGCAAGTGCAGAAACACCATTGGTAGCTTTAAGTGCAGGTGTGACAGTGGCTTTGCTCTTGACTCTGAAGAAAGGAACTGCACAGGTCAGTGATGGGCTCCCCTTCCTGGGATACCCTTTAGAACTCTTCACCTTTAACATATTGCCACAAGAATGAAAGCTGTCCTGATACTCATGTGCTGTCACTTACTGCCTTCATTCAGACATCGACGAATGCCGAATATCCCCTGACCTCTGTGGCCGAGGCCAATGTGTGAACACCCCAGGGGACTTTGAATGCAAGTGTGACGAGGGCTATGAAAGTGGATTCATGATGATGAAGAACTGCATGGGTAAGTGTGTGACCATCTGATCCGCACAGGAAGAGAGGGATTCCCTGAAGCTTTGATAACTCAGAGCCTCCCTCCCAGGATTCCCCAGCTCCCCCAGTGGACTGGTTTCCTGACCAGTGAGTCCAGAATCAGTCTGGGGCAGAGGGAGACTGACATGCAGAAAGCATGAGGGAATTCATGCTGTGAGTTGGCAGGTGGCCTAGGATACCAGTTATGGGTCTAAGAAGTGAGTTTAACACCTGGAAGAGACACCCCATGGAAGAGAGAACAATTCAAACATTAGCTATGTTGGAGGTCACATTATGGGGCTTCTGTCCAACATCTAGAAAAAGAGATTGATTACGCTGGCTGTATTAGATCGGGTTCCCTAGAGAGAGGCCTGAGATGGGGATTTTTGTGAGGTAGTACTCTCAGAAAGAAGCTATAAGGAAGTAAGGGAAGCAAATTAGGGCAGGGAAAGAGGTCTCTTAGCCCTAACCTGATCCTACAGGGGCCTCTGGAATATGAATGGCACCAAAGAGTTGTCCCGCTGTTAGACAAGGAGGCCACATTGTACAGTCCCGTGCCAGCCACTGGGAAGCCCCCAACACGGGGGTGGGGTATAATTCTCGCCTCTCAGACATTTCTGGGTGAGAGGGACAGTGGTTCTCCAAGAAGGGAGTCTGTGAGCCATGGGCAGCCAGGACTCTAACCAACTGGGTGCACTGAGGAGGGCACTGGCCTGGGGTCCTGGACTAGGACACCACCACCATCGTCAACATGGGCCATCACCATTTTGCAGATATCGATGAGTGTCAGAGAGATCCTCTCCTGTGCCGAGGAGGTGTTTGCCTAAACACAGAGGGAAGCTTCCGCTGCGAATGTCCTCCTGGTCATCAGCTGTCCCCCAACATCTCAGCATGTATAGGTAAGGAAGAAGACTTTCAGACCACTTATTTGTCCTCAGCTGTTCAACCCACGCTTCTGCCACAGTTAGAAGCTTCTGTCTGGATGTTAACTATTTTTATTTTCTAAACAGACATCAACGAGTGTGAACTGAGTGCGAACCTCTGCCCCAATGGCCGTTGTGTGAACCTCATAGGGAAGTATCAGTGTGCCTGCAACCCTGGCTATAATCCAACTCCTGACAGGCTGTTCTGTGTCGGTAAGTTCTCTCTTTCATTTTATGTCTTATTTAGTCTCTTCCTAAAACACCCAAACAATGTTCTCTGAGTTTTGTTTTCATCACTAGTTACTTTTACTTTATCTTCCTTATTTTCCTGCAAGTAAAAATTCTTTTCATGGTGGCTCACGATCTTTGGATCTCACCTCCCTTGTCTGTTTAAAGAACCATTTAAATGAAGGATGTTGTATGTTTTAGCTCTAACAAGTATAATTTGAGCCGTGCTGCTTTGAACGGTAGCACATGCTTTGTTTATGCACGTGCGTACCCAGGCAAATCAGCAAGTGATTACTAACCACCTGCCATAAACAAAGCCTGGGTTCTGTGACAAAGACAAAAAACATAGGGTACGGTGTCTGCCCTTAGGTGGTTTAGATCAGTTAAGACATTTCAAAGAATAATTATTGGAAAGAAGACTGTGTTCTGTTCATATCTTACGTTGAGATGGAGGCCAGGTCTGGCACTTCTTAAAGACGGGGTTTTGTGGGACAAGCATTTTGCTTTGTGGACGGTCCTCTGTGGGTTTAGTGGGAAGAGTGGCATAGAAAGCCCTCTGGGTTTATTGTGCCCAAAGTCAAAGTGAAACTTTTTAAAAGCTGCCAGTTTTTGCCTGGTTTGGGGTGTACATCATGTGGAACTGCCAAGTCTCACATGGTTTCCACCCAAAGCCATAAATCAGCCCAAATTTTTCTGAAACATGGCCCAGGACAACTGAGAATTCCAACTCAGGTTCTTGAAAAGGATTGGAATCTCAGCCGATCTAACTGAATGTCAAATTTATAATTGAATATGTGACCCAGAGAATTTCATCCACGTGCCCATTATCATATCTGGGATTGTTCTTTTGTCCCTAGCATTTATCCTACATTGCATGTGGCACAACATGTGCTGTGTAACTGATTGTTCGTTTAACTCCCAGCTGCAACATAAGCATGATGAAGGTAGGGATAGGATGTGTCTCATTCACTATTAGATTCTTATCTCTAGCACATGGTAGGTTTGTCCTTTATATGTGTTGAAGGAATTGAATGACCCAATGACTTCCAGTTGCCCTAGGATGTTTTTGTCTTGTTTTGTTTTTCTTTGGAAACTTTAATCCCATGCCATGATCTCAAACACAGAGCAAGGTGATGTTGTTTTTATTTTTCTTAGACATCGACGAATGCAGCATAATGAATGGTAATTGTGAGACTTTCTGCACAAACTCGGAAGGCAGCTATGAATGTAGCTGTCAGCCAGGATTTGCACTAATGCCCGACCAGAGGTCATGCACTGGTGAGTAGGGCTTAGCTTCCTATGAAATCTTTCAATAACAGGTCCATACCTAGAGTGGTTCAGGGCCCATATTTTGGAGTCAGACAGTCCTGAGTTGAAAAAATTTTTTGTCACATATTTTAGCTGCATGTCCTTAATAAAGATCCTTTGCATCAGATTCCTCATCTAAAAGATAGGGTTCAGATTGCTTGTGTGGGGGAGTGTACAGAGTGCTTAGCACAGTTCCTGGCATATGGAGTATAAAATTTGGTTTCCTTACTGATCAGAATTTTGAAGAATCTGATCTTTTGGTTTATTCAGTGCTACTCAGGGCCCAGATTCTCTGGACCAGCAGCATCAGCATCACTCGAGAATGTGTTAGAAATGCAAAATCTTGGGCCTTACCCAGATTTACAGAACCAGAAACTTCTGGGGATAGATCCCAATAATCTGTTTTCACAAGTTCTCCAAGTGCTAACACTTGAGAACTGTTGCTCTAATTTTCACTTCCTGTTGTATCATCCCGGGCTGGAAGAGCCATGTCGTCAGCTAGAGATGAGAAGGGAGGTAGGTAAGACAGGTTTTCACTTTGGTTTCCGTTAAGAAGAGGCCTTGGGTTTAGGAATCAAAATTATTTTATCTTATCTAGAAAAATCTCCTTGAAAAGCTAAAATATAAATTTGACCATAATAGTTAAATGTTGAAAATAAATATTTTTACTAAAAATGCATCAAAGTAGATAAGCTTATTTTAAGCAAACTTCACCTTTAAAATAGCAGTAAACCAGATGATAGATCTTAGGCATTTACATTTGACAATGAGAAAAATAAAATTCATAATCATTGTTGAGTGATAAATTCATATCAGGAATAAAATTACTAATTAAATGACGGATTTCTAAGAGGGTGCGGATCTTGATCCTGAATAGTGTATTGTAAATCTTGAAAATAGTTTTCTGCTTTTTCACCCAGGATAAATTGATGGGACATTTGGATTTGAGAACTAATTCTCTTATGCAAATAGGCTGAGTTTATTGGACTTTCTCACCCTTTAATAACAGAACTAATATTAACAACACACTATTGTTGGCTTTATTCTCTGCAGACATTGATGAGTGTGAAGATAACCCCAATATCTGTGATGGTGGTCAGTGTACAAACATACCCGGGGAGTACAGGTGCTTGTGTTATGATGGATTCATGGCATCTGAAGACATGAAGACTTGTGTAGGTGAGAAAAGAAAACAGAATTTTCCATTTTGTCTGGGTATTCACAAGCCCTGTTAAATGACTTAGCACTAGTTTGGGTAGTTGATAAATGGATCCTATGGGGAAAGTAAGGATATTTAGGAGCATATTAGTAATATTTCAAAGCCAGCAGTCCAAAGAGCAACTTTCTTGTGACTGTGACATAATGTTCTTGTCAGATATGTTATGTGGACTGAGTTAACCATTGGTCAACTCCACACATACACTTATTTTGTGTCTGTGCATTATTTCTGTCTCCTTAACCCTTCTTCTGTTGTGACTAGAGTCTAGGCCTTTAAAATATTTTTACTAAAGGCAAGCAAAATTTATTTCTGACAAGAATGCGACAAACTCTACAATTGATTGTATTGATGTATTCTATTGCTATGTCTTCAAATTTGTTACAGTTTTCTTCTGTAATATCTAATCTCATTCAGTATTTTTTAAGCTCAGACATTGTAGTTTTCATCTCCAAAAATTTGATTTGGGTCATTTTTCACATCTTCTCTATGTCCAGTCATTCCTCTTGCTTTTTGAGCATATGAAATAGAATTAGAATAACTGCTTCAATGTCCTTGTCTACCAATTCCATCATCTGTGTCGGTTCTGGGTCATTTCAGTAAATTGACTTTCTTCTTCATTATGGGTCATATTTTCCTGCTTCATTGAATGCTTGGTAATTTTTTTTTTTTTTTCAACGTTTTTTATTTATTTTTTGGGGACAGAGAGAGACAGAGCATGAACGGGGGAGGGGCAGAGAAAGAGGGAGACACAGAATCGGAAACAGGCTCCAGGCTCCGAGCCATCAGCCCGGAGCCTGACGCGGGGCTCGAACTCACGGACCGCGAGATCGTGACCTGGCTGAAGTCGGACGCTTAACCGACTGCGCCACCCAGGCGCCCCTGAATGCTTGGTAATTTTTGATTGAATGCCAGACACTATAAATTTTGACTTACTAGGCGCTAGATATTTTTGTATCCCTAGAAATATTCTTGGGCTTTGTTCTGCAACCCAGTTATTTGGAAACAGATGGGTCTTTTCAAATGTTTGATGTTATGCTTTGAAGCAGCAGTTGCTGTAAGGCTTATTTTGCCCCATTATTGAAGGAAGACCCTTCTAAATTATGAGATTTTTCAATCTGACTGGTAGGAACAGGCACAATTACAGGCCTTCCGTGAGCCCTGATGATTGTTCCCTCTAATTCTTTTGAGTGATACTTCCCCTAGCTTCGAGTAGTTTCTTTACCTGAATGCACTGATCACTACTCATCTGAATATATGACAGGGACCCTTTGCAGATTCCCAGAGCTCTCTCTCTCCCTTCTTTCTTTTACTCTTCCTTGTGAACTCTGACTACCTTGACCTTCCAGGATGTCCAGCAGTATCCCCTCAACTCTGGGACACTACTTGGCTCCAACGTTCATCCCCTTCCCTATGCCATGGACTTAAAACTGTCCATACGCTGTAATCTAGGGCGTTTATGGAGCTCACCTAGCTTTTCTTTCTCTCAGGCATCACTGTCTTTGTTGCCTCTGTTGTTTTTTTGCTGGTGTTTCCCATGGGAAAGCAAATTCCACCTCTATTACTCCATCTTGGCCAGAAGTGAGAGTCTAGAATTAAAATTTTAAATTATCTCACATTTGTATCTTCAGAAAACCCTTACTGAATATTTATGAAGCCCTATAAATTAAAGTGAATATCATAGGGGTGACTGGGTGGCTCAGTCGTTTTGGCTCAGGCCATGATCTCGTTTGTGGTTTTGTGGGTTCAAGTCCCGCATCAGGCTCTGTGCTGGCAGTGCAGAGCCTGCTTGGGATTCTCTCTGCTCCTCACCCACTCGCACTGTCTCTGTCTCTGTCAAATAAATAAACTTAAAAAAACCCAGTAAAGTGAATGTCATAAAAAACAGAAAATTTTTAATTTGGGCAAGAAGTGAAGTTTGTCACGACCTGAACTAAGACTAATAGTGCATCTATACTTACTTTTAAAATACGGAATCTAACATGTTGGCAGTCTCAGGCTGAATTAAAATTTTTATCTTGCAACAGAATATGTCATTTTAAAAAGTTTTCTAGACTGTCACATAAACAGGCTCTATACACAGCCTAGAGTCAGTCTGTTTATTTGATTACGTGACCTCCTGCTTGTAGCCCAGATACAGAGCCAGTCTGCTGGGGTGGCCTGCGGTATGAACTGAGTGTGGCAGGTGTGAATTGAGCTCTGTAAATATGGTCCCTTTTTTTGTCTTCTGTCAGGGAGAAAAGTTTTCAATGATACCAAACAGTTATATGTATTAATAATATCTGTATTTTACAGATGTCAATGAATGTGACCTAAATCCAAATATCTGCCTAAGTGGAACCTGTGAAAACACGAAAGGTTCATTCATCTGCCACTGTGATATGGGATATTCAGGCAAAAAAGGAAAAACTGGCTGTACAGGTATGTTTTTTCAATTTGAACAAGAAAATATTTGATGGTTAAGAGACTACTGCCATAATTATCGAGTAACACAAGTTCTAAAACCACTAACATTTTAATTGCATTATAAAGCATTTTGTATAACATTTTTCATTAGCTTACCCTCCCCTTCTTTGAAACTTGTTATACTTTAGATCAGATCTACACTGAAGTTTTTTCCTTTACCTGTGGAAAAAGGCATATTGAATGAATTACCACTATAACACTATAAATATCAAATTTTTATGAGGTTAAAAATAACATTTTTATATTTTATAGTTAACATGCTAATTACTAAACATTCCTATCCCTTTATTAAAGCAAGCCACCCTTGTCAACATTTCATTTAAGGTTTTATAACTGAAATTATTTTTTAAAGAAACATCCTACAATTCATATATTTCATCAATTCCCATCATCTTCCACTTCATTTAATTAGTGTGCTTTTGATGTGCTAAGTTGCTTTACCCCAAATAGTTCCTTGGACTTAGCAAATCTTAAGACGTGATAATTAAACCGTTTGTAATTTTTATTTGCCTAATACCAATAGCTCATAAGAAAACCTTTTCAGAACATTTGTAGGAGATTATTTTATTAAACATCAAGTAAAAGAAGTCACTCTGTGTAGATGATATTGTTTTTAAGTGTTTAGTTGGTGTTTTCAAATTAGAGGACATGATGGTAAGTATGTGGAATAATAATGTTTTACTATAGTTACTTATGGTAATATAACAGATTATGGGATATAACATAATTTAAAACATAATGGAGATCATGGTGAGCTTGAATTAGGTAATGGCATAATTTCTTTACAAATAACAGACTTTGATTCCAAAAGCCAGTTTGGCAAGCCCCTGTGACTTGAAACGAACATTAAAATATTTGCACATTGGCAATGTGGTAAATGTCCTTTTCTTAATTATATCAACATTTTCTTAAGAAAGTTTGCAAAGATATTTATTAAAATTCCAAACTGTCCAATAATGCTAAGTTTCAAATTTATAGATATACAAGATAATGCCAATAATATTACTATTGGTTCAAAAATGACAGGTTCTAGCCAAATTATAAAAAGAAGCATGAAGCTAGAATGCCTTCATGCTCACTATATTACTCTTCATACGAAGCATGACTATGGGTCCATTCTAGTAAATGGCACAGTGTTTAAAATCTCAACGACTGGTCTCTGGGGTACAGATGATGCTTAGCTCAGTGTGTCTGTGGTTCATGCTTTATTGTTAGCTTTCAGGATAAATATAGGACTTGAGATAAGGGGTGTTGGTCTGGCACTAATGAAGGGGAAGGAAGGTAAGATAGTTCCATACTGCATTTTACCTAATAGAGGCCAATACCATTGTTGGTTCAGTTGAACTCCCTGAAATTCAGCCCAAAGAACTGAGAGGCTAGGAGAAAGTTAATCTAATGGGACAGTCTGCATTCCCTATAAGAAAAGGATCTGTAGAATTTCATGCTCCAAATTCCAGCTAAGATACGCATGGACAGAGGCCGATTATTTCAGGCCTGTCACCATGACGAAAGCTAAAATTTTCATGCACTGTTAATATCAGTTCAGGTAAATGAGATATAATGTATATAATGCCCTTGGCAGAGTGCTTGGCATACAGTAGCTGCTGAATAAATAGTGGCTATTGTTGTCATTGTAAAATGAGACGTACAGACAGTGTCTAGAAGCCATTTTAATTAAAGACATAACATGTCTTTAATAACAGTAGTTCAGCAAAGTTCTGTACTACTATTTACTGATACATGCTTGAGACCAGTTTAGAGAAGGGAAATCTTACTCTGTGTATTAAAAGTCTTGTTTTTCATAACTGAGTCTGCACTGTTGTAATGAGAGCCACGTACCCCGTGTTAGATGAGAGGACACCAGTGACACCAGTTTGACATTAAGAACAGCAGTCTTGGGGCACCTGGGTGGCTCAGTCAGTTGGGCGTCCGACTTCGGCTCAGGTCATGATCTCACGGTCCGTGAGTTCGAGCCCTGCGTCAGGCTCTGTGCTGATATCTCAGAGCCCGGAGCCTGCTTCGGATTCTGTGTCTCCCTGTCTCTCTGCCCCTCCCCTGCTCATGCTCTGTCTTTCTCTGTCTCAAAAATAAATAAAACATTAAAAAAATTAAAAAAAGAAAAAAAAGAACAGCAGTCTTGTAGTAAAATGACATGACCAGAAACCAAGATTTGAAGTTCAAGAAATACTCCATTCTTTTCTAAGGGCCAGCATCACCCTACTTTTAAATTGTAGCCCCAAAGGACTTCTCAATTTCATAAAACCCAGCCGGCACCGTAGAGAGAAGATGAGTTTCACAGCCACTTCCGTATCATAGCCTCATGGCACATGATAGCCTCATGTAAAGTAGTACGACTCTGGATTTTACTGGCTAGCTCTTCTGCTGGTGTGTGGGCCTGAACAGCTCAAGGTGCTCTGTAGTTACACAAGCGTTCCTCTTGCATCAGCACCCTTGCAGCGAGGTACAGAAAGAGAGGGTGCATCGGGAAGGGAAGAAAAAGAGGTCCTCTGTAAATACCGTTACTCAACCAATGGTATCACATTTGATTGGAAATGAATTGCACAAACCGGAATTGGCAGCAAGTTTGCTGCACTTAAACACAAGTCTTAAAAAATCTGAGCCAAAATGTATTTTTAATCCCATGTAACTAGGGCTCTATTAGCCTGCTTTTAGGTTTTTTTTTTTTAATTTTTTTTTTAACGTTTATTTATTTTTGAGACACAGAGACACAGAGCATGAACGGGGGAGGGGCAGAGAGAGGGAGACACAGAATCTGAAGCAGGCTCCAGGCTCTGAGCCATCAGCCCAGAGCCCGATGCCGGGCTCGAACTCATGGACCGCGAGATCGTGACCTGAGCTGAAGTCGGACGCCCAACTGACTGAGCCACCCAGGCGCCCCACTTTTAGTTTAAAATTAGTGTCACTCCCAACTTAGAATACCATCAGGTTACCTTGGTGACAGTCATGTTAAAGACAAGTGTTTATAATGTCCCAGGCAACTAATGTAAATAGAGATATGTATCTTACCTAACGGGATAAGCAAGACACAGCACAACTAACAGTGAAGAACAAACCTGGGACAAGGTTTTTGATAATATGTGTAAATGTATTTTTGTACATATATAATATGTATACATACATACAATGTGTATGCTAATAAGTGTATGTATATGTATATGTATGTGTATATATATGTATGTATATATATGTATATATGTATGTATGTATATATATGTATATGTATGTGTGTGTGTGTATATATATATATATATATATATATATATATATATATATGAGAAATGAGTACCCTGTAAAGGAATTATAAAAATATGTATGCTATTTCATAGGGAAGAACTTTGTTTCATGAGAACTGAAAAAAAAATGTCCTCTGGGTTCCATTACAGCTTTGTCTAAATATTTCAGCTCCCTTGTCGTTACTGATTGTTTCCATTTTAACAAATAAACATGTTTTTTCTCCCAATCACTTTAGCAGTGTTCAGAATCCACCCACTGACTTACATTCCCAGCCCACACAGATGTTAAGGGTTTCTTTTTTCTCCTTAAGCTTTGTTCAAATCATGGGTATCACTGAGGGGAATGTTCTATTTAATGGAGGGAGAATGTACATTTGCTTAAAATCTAGAACATGCTCTTCTGTCCCTAGCTTAAGGGGGCTGGATTATAGTTTTTGTGGCCCACATGCCAGGCTTCTTCTGTTCATTCCATATAACTGTAATTAGACAATAAATTGGAAGAAGAGCTAAGTTGCTGCTAAGTGCCAGCCCTAGTGGGTCCCTGCTTTCAAAAATGAACTTCTGAGAACCTACCTCCCATCCTGTGTTCACTCAGTCAGTGAACAAGCATACCATTAAGATCAGAAGAATTGTTTTCAGTTAAAATAGCAGCATATCTGGGTAATTCCATTTCTCAAACACTCTGCTTCTTTTCACATGAGAAATGTTACTCATGGGTCTTAGTCCATGACAGAGAATCATATTCTTCAAAACCATCAGGACTTGGTGAGAATTTGTGCCCATTTCCTCCCAGCTTCTTCTTATCACTGCTAATTGTCCTCTACTGGCTGTCAGCCTGTGAAAACTCCGTGGGTGTTCAGTTAAATAGTCTTGGCTCAAATTTGGATCCAAATAGAGAAATCCAAGTAGCCTTCATGTTTGGCCTCTCCATTTATTCCAATGTCCTCTTCCCCAATGCCCAGCCAAGATCTCACAGTGTGCCAGCTTCACTGTGAGTGATGGCCAGAAGGCAAGAGGGCAGGTGTGTGTGTGGGTGATACAGCGTCTCCTTGTAAGACTGTCAGAGGAGGCCAGAGCAGAGGACAGCACAAAGCCCTTCTCGAATGTCAGTGGAACACACCCAGAACCTGTGCATGGGGTCTGCTTAGACCACACCCTTGCCTATCAAGACAGCCATGCAAGTAGAACCTTTGAGTCTTTGTGAGGGAACTTTGGTGGGGTTAAGGACATTGCAGTGTCAGCCCTAAATTTGCATTTCCTTGCTTTTCTTGGCTTGTGCTTATTCTTAATCTTAAAAAAGGAATTTTCTGTCTGGAGCAAACTTGTGGGGGAAAGAGAACATTTGTACAGAAAGAGACGTTCTTGGCAAGCATGTGCTATGTTTCCTTACCATTATTGAAGAGTAGATGTTTGAATACAGCATTTTGTTTGTTTGTTTTCCTTAATGGGTCAGTTTCTTCTTCTGTTTGCTTTTATAATGAGGTATAGTCTTAGGCACAAGTCTGCCATGGGAATAATTAATAATAGCTGGCAATAGTACACGTGCACATACATACACATGCAAAGACATTTTACTCAAGGATGCCTTTACACTTTATGGCCAACTTTTTCTTTTTTTTTAAGTTTATTTATTTACTTTGAGAGAGAGCAAGAGCATGCATGTGTGAGTGGGGGAGGGGGAAGGTGAGTGTAGAGAGAGGGGGAGAGAGAGAGAGAGAGAGAGAGAGAGAGAGAGAGAGAATCCCAAGTAGGCTCCTTGCTGTCAGCACAGAGCCTGACCCAGGGCTTGAACTCATAAACCGTGAGATCATGACCTGAGCCAAAGTCAAGAGTCAGATGCTTAACTGACTGAACCAGCGCCCCTGACCAACTCTTTCTAATTCACTTGTTACTTGCTAAGAGTAAGTCGTTGAGATAATGACTTAAACAAATATTCACAAAATGAAGAATTGAATATTGGCTCCTGAGTTATCATTTCTCCTAGTATCCTAAAGCCTATGATACATGGCTTCTTGCAAATAGAATTTCTTTTCACCTTGAAAACATTGCAGTAAAACTGCATGCATTTTCTCGAATTAGAAATTTACAGTAGCATATGGGTGGCTCAGTTGGTTAAGCATCTGACTCTTGATTTCAGCTCAGGTCATGATCTCATGGTTTCGCGGGATTGTGAGCCCCATGTCAGGCTCTGCACTAACAGCACGGAGCCTGCTCGGGATTCTGTATCTCCTTCTGTCTCTACCCCTCCCCTGCTTGCATTCTCTGTCTCTCAAAATAAATAAACACTTAAAGGAAAAAGAAATTTATATTAGCATATTATTAATGATTTAAAAAGGGTGGGAGACTCCTTTTAAAAGAAATGGTAACTTTCTTAATTGCAAGATTAAATAGAGAAAGCAAAAAATCCATATGGAAACCTTTGGTAATTAGAAAGTTGGAATTTGGTAATTAGAAAAAGATTAGAGAATTACTAGATTTACATGCTATGATCATCTCTGAAAATTATACTTAGTAGAAAATATTTGTGAATTTCTGGAAGTCTGTTACTCACCAAGATTTTGAAAACTCCATGAAGTGGGACTTAGAATAAAGTCCTTATGTGACC
Source organism: Panthera onca (assembly GCF_046562875.1). NCBI lineage: Eukaryota > Metazoa > Chordata > Mammalia > Carnivora > Felidae > Panthera > Panthera onca. Next base: position 55,206,559 of record NC_138344.1, read on the forward strand.
AAATAAATCAGCTCGATTATACTGCTGTGGTCCAGGCGAAAGAGTGCCAAGCAGGAGATAGGAAAATAAGTTCTACGTGGTTCTGGCTCTACCATTTACTGACCTTGGGGCCCTTGAAAGTCCCCATGTTCTTGGGGACCAACTGTACCTCCTCTGAGAAACTGAGAATTCGGAAAGTCAAATTCTGAGTTCTTTCTACTTGGAAAATTCCTTAATTTTATAACATTTAGAAACTTCCATACTTAGGCAATTGAAACTCATTGTTTCTACCTAACTCAGAAGAGATTATGACAAAGAAGGGAAATGAAGATAGGACTCTGCAAAACTGGTCATTAACGCTGCGGGAACTGATTTTTACCTGAGGAAGAAAGAAGTGTTAATGGTCCCATTTGGGAGCCCTTAGGTCAGGCTTACTTTCTTGAATTCTCATGCAAACTTACCAGTATTATCCCTGGGCTGGCCTTCCTCCTCATTTCCTTGGAATGTGCCGTGCTCAATTATTCAGTTGGTTAAAGCTTCCAGTCACAAGTCTAAAGCTCCCTGGTATGTGCCTGCCTTGACCTGCTTTAATAACTCGATAGGTTCATGTGGCTGCCAAGGTTACATTAAAATTCACCCATACAATACATTCTAATTGTCAGAACTTTCTTCCAGGCATGTTTTCATTTTATGATCATTAGTGATATCACAAAATATTTTTGTAGGAAAAATGTCACTATTTTATTTTGTGTTTGCTCTAGAAGTTATGAAGAAGCCAAAGATCTCAGGATCATTTCAGGGCTTCAGAGGGAACATTTGGCAAACAGCATGTTTCCAAACACTTTCAAATCATTTAATTGGGCTTCTTAAGTAAACAAAAGGGTAAACACAAGTTGCTTGCCCGGTTTCTTTTTCATGCCCCTTTTCAAATGATCACTGAAAATTCTTGTAACATTTTACATGCCAAAACTATCCCTCTTGACCTAAGTTAGATGTTGGTTTCCATATAGAGTCGTAGTATCCCTAACTTAGGAATTCTTATTCTTAGTTAACGAAAAAGTTGTTATAAGGTTAAGTACCTGTCCTTCATAATGGATTTAGTTTGGGGAGTAAGGATGCTGGTACCAATTTCAATTCTGATCACCAATAGGGTGTCTTAAAATTCAACTCAATTCTGACAATATCTACCTGGAAATAGTGAAAGATGCCACAGTTTAAGGGCTCAGTTACACAAGACTGTCCTCATTTCACATGCCAATCACATGTCCAGCTTGTTACCTATGCTTTTGAACTACTGGCTATTAGTCCTACAAATTAAAGGCTCCCAACACCCCTCTATCCCATCACAGAACTCCGCTTACTTGCTAGATCACCAGTATGTTATAAAAGAATATAACTCAGGAACAGCCGGAGAGAAGGAATGCATAGAGCTAGGTAGGGGGCAGAGGTGTGGAACTTCGAGGCCCTCTCTGAGCAAGCCATTCTCCTTGAATCTCCACATATTCACCAATCCAGAAGCTTTTTGGATTTTATTGGAGGCTTTGTTACATAGGCATGATTGATCAAATCGTTGGTCATTGGCCATTGATTCAACCCCAGCCTCTCTCCCATGGGGGTCAGGGGTGAAACTGGAAGTTCTAACCCTCTAATCACATGGTTGATTCTCCTGGCAACAAACTCCATGCTTAGGTGAAGTCCAAAATTTACCTCATAAATGTAACAAAATACACCTTTGTGCTCTCATCAATAGGTAATTCCAAGAGTTTTAGGAGCTCTGTGCCAGAAACAGGGATAAAGACCAAGGTTTATTTCTTATAAATCACAATATCAGAGAAAAATAACATTTCACTTTACATTTTATAGCACTTTTATATTATAGAATCCATCTTGGCTAAATTTGGAAATGGAATTTTGGAGAATGGAGAACTTTCAAGAATTTGGAGTCTTTTAGTCATGTTAAAAAAAGAAATGCAACTGAATAAAATGTAAAGGTCTTATTGGCTTTATTCCACGATTTACTCATTCAGCAGCATCCCATCTAGCAAATACAAAGGAGCCCCAAGGAGCTGTACAAAATGGAAGACTTTTTTGGGGGTGTAAAGAGAGATAGAAACAAGGAAGGAGCAGATGGTTTCAGACAAGGTCACCTTTCTATGGGGACAGAAAGAGTTCTATCAGGTAGATTACCTCATTAGTGCTAACCAGGTAACTCCAGGTTGACTGGTTAAAGGTTTCATTCCTGGGAGAGGCTGCAATTAAGTTAGGTATTAAGCCACGGTTTGCTGATAAGGGGCTTAGCACAAGTGACTCCATTTTAATCCTGTTGTCTCTTTTTAACAGTAATATGACCTTAATCTGGTACTCCTTTTACAGAAAAATCTGCATTGGATTGATTTGAATTTTACATGAAATATACCAGAAGGCTTGGGTCTCCAACCTGCTAGAACTCTAAGAAGTGAGAGGAAAGATGGTTCACTCACTGCCTTAAGGAAAATTCTCTGCTAATGCTTGAATTAGCAATACCTGAAGTAAAACTTTTATAGAAATAAAGCATAATTAAATAATACAGTAATTCCATTTGAGAATAAAATATATTTAATACATAGTATTTGAGTGAAAAAGTTTTCTAGTATGCCAACAACATTGTATTCCTTTGTACAAGATATGAAAACAATGTGCACCATTACTTTATAGTTGATTTAATAAAAACATCGGGAATAGAAACATGTGACCATGAGTGTTGATACCATAGAATGTTAGGCAAACCACTTTTTAAAGTCTTCAACTTGAAAGAGGTTCATTTTGTTTTGCGATGACTGGACACATTAAAATAATGGAAGATACTTAGAATTAATAATAGCAAGTAGCATCATATTGTTCTTTCTTTATAAATTGGAATTTAAAGCTGTCCAATATATGCAGTTATATATGTGGATGCTAAACCAATCTACATAATACTGTGGAAAGTGTGAAAGTGAGTCAACTGTTGAAGTTGCTAGTTGCCATTGCCGAGTTATTTAAAAGACCAAGAAGGCATTTGTGCTACTGTTTTTTAAACCACTGGTTATTTTTCCAGACATCAATGAATGTGAAATTGGAGCACACAACTGCGACAGACATGCTGTATGTACCAACACGGCAGGAAGCTTCAAATGTAGCTGCAGCCCCGGGTGGATCGGAGATGGCATTAAGTGCACTGGTGGGTTGGAAAACAGCAGCAATTGCTTCTCATGAGCTGCCTGGACTATAAACATGAAGATATTTATTCTGTAAAAAATTTGTATACTATTGACTTTAAAGGTCATGCTTTCTGTTCGTAACGATGTGACTTTTTTCCATAAGATCTGGATGAATGCTCCAATGGAACCCACATGTGCAGCCAACATGCAGACTGCAAGAATACCATGGGCTCTTACCGCTGCCTTTGTAAAGAAGGATACACGGGCGATGGCTTCACTTGTACAGGTAGGCTTGTGTGGGGAACAACTGCGGAAATGGAAATCAGAGAAGCCAGGTGTTTCACAGCTTTCAGACCATCAGGTTTTTGCCTGAAGTTTGGGTCAGTTATAGACAACTTCTAATAGAAAAGATTAGTTATGTGAAACTACATGCCTGTGGAATGGAAATTTGGAGCCAGGTCCATTAGGGAGACTTCAGAAGCTACTAAAAATACATACATATATACAGTTATATAGTTGATGGGTATCATTGTATGCAATGATGTCATTACTTTTTTAAAAAAATTACACTTCTTTTTATAATCCTCAGCCTTTATATTTTTGTGCCTATTTCTCACTGTGGGCTTCGTTCCTATACCAAACCTGAGTGAGCTTACTGTACGAAGCTATGTTTGAAGGGTTGCAGATGTTCTAGATCTCAATAAGATACTGAGATCCATTTCATATGACTTGAAAGCATTAATATATCCTGAACATTCTGCTCACAGGACATCACTTAAACATAAAAGAAACTAAGGCCCAGTCAGTGATTTACCTGGAATTTTTCCAACTCATTGAAAATTTTTAGCATATTTGAAATTGTTTATGTCTAACTCAGTGAAATTTTGTCATCATAAACCTTCCATTACTTCTTAGAAAATATTCAAAGTTTCACATATCAGACATACATGGTCCATGTGCTTGATATTTAATGCCTGTGGTTATTAGCAAAACTGAGTCAAAATTAAGCCGACAGGAACGTTTGGCTTCCTTTGTAGTTGCTGTCCCAGGTGTTTTGCTGCCCATCTGAGCTGAGTCTGAAACCTAAGAAATAGGCACAAATCATGGCATGTTATTTCCTGTCATGGATGTGTCCTCATGTGGGTGACCCTGCTTGAAAAAGCCTTAATTTGAATGATTCATTTGACTTATTATTCATTTTACATCACTAGGGACAATTTAGCATTCAGGATTCTGAATCTGAACCCCATGTTCATGGACTATTCAATACTAACATTCAAAGGAGAAAAAAGAATGAGTTTAAATGTATCGCATAGAAATTTGATGAAACACTGCAATACTCAGGAAGTTGATAATGATAAAAAAATGTCAGATGTGAGGAACTAGGAACCTCCTGACTAAGGAAGAGTAACTTGTGTTTCTTTCTGGCTGTAGATCTTGATGAGTGCTCTGAGAATCTGAATCTGTGTGGCAATGGCCAGTGCCTAAATGCCCCAGGAGGATACCGCTGTGAATGTGACATGGGCTTTGTGCCCAGTGCTGATGGGAAAGCCTGTGAAGGTAACTGATGGGGAAGCTGCCGGGGCCCTTGTAAAGCCTGACAAGATGAGGTTATTTAAACATTCCTGATTTTTTTTTTTTAACTGAGGTGTGTTTTGGCTTCACATCTAAGCTGGTCAATTCAGTTTGTGGAGGTATTAGGTCTCCAGCTGGATGATTTCTCTTTGTACAGAGAAAATCTCAACTTTCTGACCACAAGCTGCATGGCCAACCATGGCCAGATGGTCTACACGAGTACACCCATTGGCCATAGGAGAGAGACACTAACCAGGTGTGGTTAACTCAGTGTGACTTGTTTATCCCCATTGCTGGGGGAGAGAGCTCAAAGTGCCCTGATAATGTCCTGTTGAAGGATTCTCTTTAAATATGTTTTTAATCTCTGCTATGGTTTGGTTTCTAGAAATAAAAGCTTTAAAATAATAGAGCAGATAATCTTCTCCATATGTAGAATAATGTACTGGGTTTGTCTCACATGGTCTCTAAATATCTAATACATGTGAATATGGAACAATCCTTTGCAAATCCATTCAGTAAGGGATAATGTTATATGTCATGCTGTCTCCCAGTGCAAGTCTCTGTCTTTCTGAGAAGTGTTGGTCAGACAAGAAGAATCCTGGGAGCCTGTTGGCTAAGGCTGGCACCCACTAGGAAACACAAGGTTCTTCTCTTTCCCCACACTTGTCAAATCTAAGTGCATTATCCCTCACTGACAAGAATTAGTGTCTACCATGAACTAAAAAGATTTCAGTAGAAATAAACAAATGATAACCATTGACAGTAGAAGTTTAAACAAGACCCTGATTAATGTCATAACTAATAATTGTTGCTTGGTAATTGGACATTAACTCAAAATCAGTCTTTAGCTATGGCGTGTATACTAATTCCCTCATACAGTTCTATGTAAATACTTTTCTTTGTTATGGAACCATTAGGTGTTCTTTATACAGTTTATATTAAATATGCAGAGTTTGATATAAAATTCTTCTGAAGCAAGAAACCAGATTATGCTCTTGACCATGTGCCTAATACGTTGTTTACTTTTGTTACTCTGAATATCCAAGGAAAACAGGTACTGTGCCACTTCTGGTAACCTAAATAGGCACAAAATTTTGCTTCTTTTCATGCTATAAGGGAAGGTTGTGTTTGTTTGTTTGTTCTTAATATAAATCATTGCCTGCAGAGTGGTTATAGCTATTTAAAGCCAGTCTCAAGGCTGATAATGTGCCTGTGTGTCAATTACACACGCAGAACATTAATGTGAGGCGGGGACCAAGGCCTGGAAGAAGTGTCTGCAGTTTTGGATCTCCATCAACAATAGCAAGCACACAACATAGCACTAGGGATACAGAAGATTATAAAACTGATTACAAAAGTTACCACAAAGCCTTTGTGGTCTGTAAAATTTTATAACCCACGATAAAAAACAATGACTGTATAGATAAGAACAACAAAAGAATTTGGTCTAAGGTAGCCTTTTTGACTTTTACTTCACAAAAATGACATGGATCTATGTGAAAGACCAGAAATTATATACATGTAATGCTTAGCCTGCTGCTTGGCATGTAATGGAGGCTGAAAAAAGGGAGCTCTCACGTAAGAGGCTTCACTATACTTGGCAAATCATCTAACAGGCTTTAGGAGAAGCATGTGGATTGATGTTAGGTGGTCTTCATTTTCTTTTTTTTTTTAAGTTTATTTATTTATTTTGAGAGAAAGAAAGAGAGCACAAGCAGGTGAGGGGTCAGAGAGGGGGAGAGACAGAATCCCAGGCAGGCTCTACATCATCAGTGCAGAGCCCAATGCAGGGATTGAACTCACAAACCTTGAGATCATGACCTGAGCTGAGACCAAGAGTCAGATGCTTAGCCACCCAGGCGCCCCAGCAGTCTTCATTTTCTTGATAACATGAGGTGCCTAATGATACTGGGCAGTTCCTTTAGCAAAATAATAATAATAATAATAATAATTAATAATAATAATAATTTCTCCCCCTTTGTATCCCTCCCCAAGATATCGACGAGTGCTCCCTTCCGAACATCTGTGTTTTTGGAACCTGCCACAACCTTCCCGGCCTGTTCCGCTGTGAGTGCGAGATAGGCTACGAACTGGACAGAAGTGGCGGGAACTGCACAGGTAAGACGTCCATTCCCATCAAAATCTGCTCCCAGGTGTCCTGAGGACCTGGCTCTTGGGGTATCACTGGGACCTCACAAGAATATTCACAGAGTCACAGAATTAATTTCCTGGAACAGGGTACATGTAAGGATGCGGAGGAAAGAGTGGCAGACGATTGAAGGAACAGAGTTTATAGCCTCACAGTCAAGTTTGTGGCTATAGAAGAATGTTCTAGGGGTGCTCTGGCTGAAAGGTCTCCCAGCCATTCCTTTTCTCCTTAGGCACATTTTCAGAAAGGTTCCTTTTGAAGGCCGTGCACTGGGATCATGAGTTTTCTCCTGGCACTTCTCCATTGTAACACCCACTCCTTCCCATCGTGGCCTGTCCGTGGTCACCAGAGAATGTGATACAGAGAGCGCAGCCACCAATTTCTAGTGTGTAGATCATTTTCTTATAGAGCAGGGGACTCTCAGGGAACATAAGAAAAAAAATTAGAAAAGCTATAGGCCCTCTGTGGACCGTCACTTTGTTCCCTTTGGCACTGAGTTAAGACTTTGCAAGACATCTGCATTCTCTTTCCTGGGCCACTGGTCTATTCAAGGATATTGAGGAATCATGTTCCATTCTGGATAGGCCCAGAATTTCAGGGGAAAAATTTTTTTTTCCAGTTACCTAAACAAGCTGTGATTCAGTAGGTCTCCAGTTTATGACCACCACCACCACCACTATGACCACCTCCCTGAAATAAATCTAGACCAGGGTATTCCTCCCAAAGGCATTCTTCTGTCTTTTTTGTTTTGGTTTTTTGTTGTGTTTGTTTTGTTTTGTTTTGATGGAAACTCATGACACCAAGCCAGGCCTCTAGCATGCCTCAGGAAGTTGCCTCTCCAGGACCCATATGCCTTCCTCAGTGCCCCAGCTTACCATCAGCATCGTTCTGTCTGACCTCATTTCTATTAGTCTTCCCTGTCCCTCCAAGTTCACATGCAATCTGAGCAAATGAATTTTCTGCAGTGGAACCTACAGGAAGGTTACCAGGTCCACAGTAGGCTGGGAGGGAAACCCAAGGAGAAAGGTATCCTCATTTCCCGTTCTCTTCTCTCTGAGTCAGCTTGTCTGTTCTTAAGTATTTCATCAGTGTTCAAAACAGACAAAAGGATTACACGAGGTGGAATTTGCCAAAACCCACATCTTAAATCCGGAAGTCTGTACATATTTTTGGAATAGAAACTGAAAGGGAAATATTCCACACAGCATCAATGATGGGAGAGTGACTCTTAGCAGGCTTGAGGAAGCACACTAAGCCTTGTGCGTGTGTCTGCCTTGTACGCAGCTGCACCGAGGCGAGCGTGCCCGGTTGGGGAAGCAGCAGAAGTTGCCTGCTCCTAAGGGTTCCCTGGGACATCTTGCTCTAATTTGATGAAATAACAAGCCACACATATTAAATATATTTTCTTAAAACCTGTGTCTGAATTTTTGGTTGACCGAGGTCACAGTAGTGTTTTCCTTTCAGTTACCTTGACTGGAATATTTTTCCTAGTTCCAAAGTTATATTTTCTCCTGATGACAAATTTGAATGCTAAATGTGTTCCAGGGGAAAAAGACCAAAGACTATGACATATTTCCTTCCTGAGGGGTTTTTATTTCAGAAGTGGAAGACCGTATTTCTAGGTGTAATGTAACTAGTAACTCTTAAAATTCTTGTTGGGAGCCCCAGATCCACTGCTACCGTTGTATGGTGACGTCTGCCCCACATTGGCTGATAATTGTGCCCTTTGCTGTGTGGTTTTAGACGTTAATGAATGTCTGGATCCAACCACGTGTATCAGTGGGAACTGTGTCAACACTCCAGGCAGCTATACCTGTGACTGTCCACCCGACTTTGAGCTGAATCCAACTCGAGTTGGCTGTGTTGGTAAGATCTTAAAACTTTTTAGAGAGTATACTTTTACTTTGAAAGCAGCATTGAACATTCCATTCTCAAATTTTTAAAAAAGTAATACCATAAAAATTTAAACATTGCCTAAATCTGATTTATACTTTCAGTTATTTTTTATTCTGTAGGTAAACTCCCAGTATATGTGTTTGGGCACTTCTTAGTTTCGTGGTAAAAGTAAATTGCAGTTTTTAAACAGTTTCTGAAATGGATTTCAATATCCAGCCCTCACATAGAGAGAATATTCTTGACACTCTTTTGTTTATACATGGTAAATAGATACCCGCTCTGGAAATTGCTATCTGGATGTTCGACCTCGAGGAGACAATGGAGATACAGCCTGTAGCAATGAAATTGGAGTTGGTGTCTCCAAGGCTTCCTGCTGCTGTTCTTTGGGTAAAGCCTGGGGTACTCCTTGTGAGCTGTGCCCTCCTGTGAACACATGTAAGTGTACATCCTCCTGTTTATTATTATTATTCCTGCTCAGGCCAGTTCTCCTTTCTAGATCCACAGGACAGAAGCTACAGAAAGAGGGAGCTGCCTCCAGTCTCTAGTCTTTAGTCAGGGAAAGGAGATCAAACCTCTCAGCCCTATTGAGGGACCCCATTCCCAATTTGGGTGTCAGAAGAGTCCCCAGTTGGCTTGTACTAAAAGGGCAGGTGGGGCAGGCAGGTGACATTTCATTTCTATGTGAGTGAAAAGTACATAGCGCTATTTTAAAGAAGATTTTTACAGGCTAGGTTACTTATATAATATTGCTTACCTTCCAGGAACACATCGATAGATGTGTGGGCTAGTTATCAAAAGCTCTAGGATAGGTTAGACACTTGGTCCCTGGTAAAAGAAAAGTGATTAGTTAAGTAAATACAAAAGGGAAGGTTATTTCTATTCTTATGGTATTACTTGAAAGAAAGCTTTAGAATGTGATTTTAAGGACATATATAAGTCTCCTAAAAATAGAAAAGGCTTCACATTTTTCTAAGTGGGTCCTATATGAGGATCCAGTCAGATGTGGCTTCTTAGGCAAAGGTTGATGCTGCTGCTAACAGTGTATATTGGGATAGGTACTGATTCTTTCCCTGCGGAAGGCTCATTTATTCACTTTTTCTAAAATTATTTGTTGGGTACCTAGAGTGTGTACTCTGAGTGTGCAAAGATGAATTAGACTAGATTCTGCCCTCCAGAAGTGTACAGCTAGCAAAGTGTGACCCAAACATAAAAGCTGTAATTGAGCGTAGGTCTCAATAAGGGAAGAAAGAACAGAAACAGTGCCATGAGCAGGAGAAGGAACACTCCTCGCTCCAGTTAGGACTCTATATCACTTGGCACCAATGTAACTCTGGGCAAATTACTTAGCAAGACTTGAACTTCCTCATTCATATAATGCCTCATAGAATTAAAAGAAGTCGTTCATGTCAAGCACTCAGCACAGGGATGAAGGCTTAGCAGGCACCTTCTTTCTTCTCTTCAGAAAGGGAAGTCAGTTCTGAAATGGCAGAGATGGTGATGACCTTGTGCGTTTTTTCCCTGGGCCTTGAAGGCAGGGTGTGACCTGAAAAAGGAGACTTAAAAAGAGTGTATGATTAGAGGAAGAGGAGGAAAGAAAAAATGAAAGAGGGAGATAGTTAATTTCATTGACGTTGAAAGAAGCAAACCAAGGTGTTTAAGTAGGGGAGTCAGCTCTATTGATTAATAATGATTAGCAAAGCAGAGTTCCTGGGTGGCTCAGCTGGTTAAGTGGCAAACTCTTGGTTTTGGCTCAGGTCATGGTCTCACAGGTTTACTGAGATCCAACCCTGTGTCAGGCTCCACACGGAGCATGGAGCCTGCCTGGAATTCTCTTTCTTGTACTCATAAACAAACAAACAAACTTAAAAAAAATTATTAGTAAAGCAATGGGTCCACACTACCCCAAACTGGATCAGACCTGGAACTGAAATATATACATGTGTACATTTAGGCATATACACATAGCATTTCAGAAAGCCAGGAGAGGGATTATCAGATTTGGAAAGATTAGGATGGTTATGAAAGAGCTAATTTTTATCAAAGCTCACCAGGATGACACAGCAGATTAGGTTCATTTTTTTTTTTTTAAGTTTATTTATTTATTGAGAGAAAGAGCACATGCACGCACACACACGCGCGTGCGCGTGGGAGGGGCAAAGAGAGAGAGAATCCCAAGCAGGCTCCGTACTCTGCACTGAGCCTGATGTGGGGCTCTGTCTCACAACCTTGAGATTGTGACCTGAGCTGAAATCAAGAGTCAGATGCTTAACTGACTGAGCCACCCAGAGGCTCCAGTTAGGTTCATTCTTACTCGCATGTTCCTGTAAGTATCACACTGCTGGTGCATGGCACAGAAATAAATGTTTTTGAATGAAATACTTGAATGACAGAATTAATGGAGAAAATGAAAGGACAATGTAGAAAGTTGGTTTGGGAAACCAAGGGAATCAGTATTGCACTCAGTAAAATAGAGGGGCAAGAAAGATCTCTAGGCATTAAAGACAAAAGTGGGATGGGAACCAGGAAAGAACAGCTTTCCCTAAGGTTCTGTTTGGAAAGAGTTTTGGAGACAGGCTGATTAACATTATTAAGGGAGGCAGTAATTCCCAGGAAGTAAGGCTGAACAAAATGTAAAAATGGAGGAGTTTGTTAGAAAATAAAAAGGGGAAGAAAATCTTTACAAAGAAGTAGTGATGACAATAACTACTACTTCATTACTACTAGTGATGAACATGAAGAAAACATGTTCACAGGAACATGAGGCCAGGAGGGTAGGTGGTGGGTCCAAAGACTGAGGACAGTGGCCTTCCATCTTTCTGGCACCCTTAGTAAAAGCCATTTGAAAATAACACGCATACACACAGTTGTTAACTTGCTTAAGATGGGCGGGGTAACTGCTAAGGATTCCTGAAAATGAATATTTTCAGTTGGCTATGTCAGTATTTCTCTTGAGGATACTATTTCTAGAAATTTTAGATTCAAAAGAACTCCATTTGATTTTTCGTTTCAATAGCTGAGTACAAAATTCTTTGTCCTGGAGGAGAAGGTTTTCGGCCCAACCCTATCACTGTCATCCTGGAAGGTAATTCTGTATCCTTGATCTTAAAGTATGCGCATTTTGAACTTCCTTGGGTTTATTTACAGTGCTGAAGAAATGCTGTTGTTTTCATTTTGACAGACATTGATGAGTGCCAGGAGCTCCCAGGACTGTGCCAAGGCGGGAAATGTATCAACACCTTCGGCAGTTTCCAGTGCCGCTGTCCAACCGGTTACTACCTGAACGAAGATACCCGAGTGTGTGACGGTAAATGGTCCTTTAGGAGGATCAGTTCTTTCAGCTATTGAGAACTGACCTCAAAAGCCAGTATACAGTCACCAGTAAAACTAAGAATTTAACTATATAGCGCAATGGTCTAAACATGAACCTAGCCAGGTAAATGTGCCGTACTTGTGGCAGCTTGCATGAATGTTACTGATGGCATATCATTTCTGATACACCCCAAATATTCCTTTTCTTCTGAGAAAAGTGGAGTTTTATTATCTTAGGCCATTGTCTCACTTATGCCTGCAGTTTTCTGGGCTCTTTAGAAAAGCCATTTATATTAGAGTAGCTCAGGTCTCATTTCAAGGACTTCTGTATTCTGGGAAGCACTGAGTTCCTCTTCTTCCTGTTCTTTACCACTTATCTGTACTAATGAACCAAAATGAGCTTCTCTTAAAAAGGCAGCCTCTTTGGTCTTATGATGTAAGTGATAATTCCTGTTCATCCTGTGTTATTGGAAAGATGGAGAATATTGACCGCTTCTGGCTTTCAAAGCACTTGGGCCATAGACTGTGGTGGGAAAGATGGTTTTCATCTATATGAGGGAGTCACATGACTAGTTAGGGAGATACTTCCCTGTATCCTGGAGGAGAAATATGCCTCTGGCTCTCCAAAAGGCTTATGAGGTGACTTCGATAAAGGATGACCTCACTGTGTATTAATTGAGTATCACAGTGTATATAACACAGCTCTAAGACCCCTGGAATCAACAAAGATTAGAGTCAACCTCTGTGTTTGAAAATGGGGATAGAGGTGTTAAATACCTACTTCCATTCTACCTTACCAGTGCAAATTCATGAAAGTGGTTGTTGAATGGCTTCAGGGTCTATTATATTCTTCCACAGATTTTGTGAACATATGACGTATTAGCGGTCTTTCTGAAGGATTTCTCCACATCTCCATCTCTGCATGCCTTTCAGGATGTTATGGACTCCTCTATTAGGAACTCTTATCAGAAGGCAAAACCTTTTTTTCTGGCACTTCCTTTCCTGAAAACATACACATTAGCATAGGCAAAGGGCACCGATGAATTAAACATCTATTTTTGTTATCCAGATTTCAAAGTGCCCTGTGGATTTTCTCCTCCATTGTCGACATTTATGTTGACACTGAGTATCAGGCCATTCCAAAGAGTGAAGCTTTCATATTCGTATACCACTTTCTGTCTGGATTACAGATGTGAATGAATGTGAGACTCCCGGAATCTGTGGTCCGGGGACGTGTTACAACACCGTCGGCAACTACACCTGCATTTGCCCTCCAGACTACATGCAAGTGAATGGGGGGAATAATTGCATGGGTAAGTTCAAGTTTTTCTTAACCTTGCATGTCCGATCTTCATCTGTGAAGAGAAAAAGAGCTTGTAAGCCCAGCACTTGGTCCTTAGTGTTATGTTACTCATCAGACCGAGTGCTGCCTGCCACCCTTCCACTGTCTTTGTGAGAGCCTCCTCCCTTGTAAACCATAAGCTTGGCCTTTTTTCCCCACCTTGTGTGGGTGGTTGGGAGTTTTCTTTAAAATGTAATGTTGGAAAATCCCAAACAACGGTTTAATAGTACTTCTTTTGTTTGACTTTGGGTGTATCTTTATACAATTATATTTACAGCACTGACTTACAGTATTAAAACATCATGAGTCGGAAATGAGAAAATTACTGCCAAATAGCAGTGGAGAATTGTTACTAAGAGTCTGGGTGGAGAGTCGTGTAAAGTTTATTAATGCTGCGGCTCCATAATGACTTAGTTCTGTGGCCCCAAATCCCAGGGAATACATTTCTCAAAGTCCCCTTTCTTATAGCGGCAGATGTGGATAGAAAATTGGGTAAGAGCAGGCTGTTCCTGCTCTCATCCAAGTCAAGTTACAATAAAATCCAAAAGAAACATACTCCTTGAGTATCCTCTTAGACATCCAGTGTGCTCTCCCCATGGTATCACCATCCCCTTCCCTCTAGATATGAGAAGAAGTTTGTGCTACAGAAACTATTACGCTGACAACCAGACCTGCGACGGAGAACTTTTGTTCAATATGACCAAGAAGATGTGCTGTTGTTCCTACAACATTGGCCGGGCCTGGAATAAGCCCTGTGAACAGTGTCCCATCCCGAGCACAGGTGAGTTGCACCATTACCAAAAACATAGGTTGATAAGTTACCCATGGATTGTTGAGAGAAATGAGTCTCAGCCAGGCAAGAAAAAAGTCCGTCGTTTATCTTCCTAAGCAAAAAATTAGCTCACAGAGGCAACTGTGTAAGTTCACAGTTGATTCTGGTCCTTCCAGCTGAAAATTGAGTCACAGAGCACACTGTCTAATTTGTACACTAGTTCACTCGCCAGACTTACAGACTCAGCATAGAGGGGAGAAACAGAAACACTGTTATCGTTATGGAGTTCACCACGTAACTGAAAGACTAGAAACGTTAGGCGAAGCGATATGACAAATAGGTGAACCATATTCCTATTATTCTTACTTATTTATAACTGGTCTTGTTCCAAAAAGAATTTAAGGCAGCCCACAAAGATTTAAATGTAAAATAAGAAGGCCTAAGGCAAATGGCAAACAAGGGTAAGAAACTTGGAGCAAGGAGCGAGGCTAATACGCAAAAATCCAAGCTGGGAATTTCTACACACTTGCCAAAGATGAGCAATAAGTTTGGCTCCAAACTTTCTAGCAGCTCATATAAAAAGGGGGAGATAATCAAGTCTAAGAGTCTCAATGACTATAAAGCAAACTAAACACTAAAGGAAAGTGCAACTCTTCATGGTACTGAGATTGGAGAGAAATTTTTTCGTATATCCTCATAGAGAAAAATCTATGTAATGTTATTTGTTTAAAAACAAAAAAGTCTAAGGACGCCTGGGTGGCTCAGTCGGTTGGGCGTCCGACTGCAGCTCAGGTCACGATCTCACGGTCCGTGAGTTCAAGCCCCGCATCGGGCTCTGGGCTGATGGCTCAGAGCCTGGAGCCTGCTTCTGATTCTGTGTCTCCCTCTCTCTCTGCCCCTCCCCCATTCATGCTCTGTCTCTCTCTGTCTCAAAAATAAATAAACGTTAAAAAAAAATTAAAAAAAAAAAAAAAAAAGTCTAACCCATGTCCTTAGAGTAAATGAAGTGAAATGGTGCGTGGTTCTTATACGGTAAATGATGACATCATTTACTAATGTTCTTATTTAGAGTTAAATAAACTGTGATGCAGTTATTGATAGTATTCTGTAGTATCTACTCTGTTCCCCACAGTGATCTGTAAGATACTAAATCTCTTGTCTGGTTCTATCTGATTGCATGTGAAACAGAATATTCTTTTTTTTAGTAAAATATACCAGTTCCTCCATTGTTTACTCTAGAAATAATGTATTAATCATCACTTAGAATTACCTATGAGTTATCCACAGTCTGCAAGACGTCTCTCGACCAGGGGTTGGCCAGGTACAGCCCCTGGGCCAAATCTAGCCCACACTAATTTTTGTGTGGCCCAAAGCTGAGAATGGTTTTTACGTGTTTTAAAAGGTTGGGGAATATCAAAAGAATAATATGTTATGTCCTGAAAAGTATATGAACTTCAAATTTTCGTGTCTATAAATAAAATTATATTAGAACACAGCCACACAAATTTGATTACATATTTCCTGTGGCTGCTTTCATGGGATAGTTCAGTAGTTTTAATAGAGACTACACAGCCTACAAAACCTAAAATATTTACTCTTTAGTCCGTTAAGAAAGAAATTGCTAACCCCTGATCTTCACCAATGGTCTTCAAATCTTTTGATCACACATACCTATCAGTTAAAAAGCAGGGGGGTTACACCTATTTGATGTGTGCGTTTCCATGTAAAAGTATATGTGTATATATCTCTACATATATTTTTCAACTAGATTGAAAAATGCATTTATTATTGCATTTGTTATTTTCATGAACTGTTCTATTAGAAAATATATACAAAATTAATCTTTTAAATTAGATTTTGTGAAGAGAAATGAAAGGCTTAGTAGTTTCTTTTTTATCTTAATGGATCATTGTGTGTTCCCCTAGAGACTGTTTTGGAAACCCTTACTAAAGACTTTCATTCCTTTCAAAAGTATCTGAGTTAAGAACGTGCATATTTTTTATCTAAAATGCAAGATTTCTTATTCATGTTGAATCTTGGCCAAATCTAGTCATGGCTTTTCATTTAGGTATGTAATCTGCACACATTTTAGAAGTTCCTGAAATATGTCTGGATGACCAGTGTCAGCTGGCATTATATTTGTTAAAAGTAGACAGTCAGATATGAAGGAAATAAAGCAGTAGAAGAAGAACATGCTACATTTTGACCAAACTACTTTCAGAGACGGTTTATACTTTTTAGTGGGTTTGACCAATAAGGCAATGACCACCTTGAGCTTAAATTGATACCATGCTATATCAGTTACAGTCATGATCTGGAATTACAGAACCTCTGAGTTAGAAGGACTGCAGATGACATTTAGTTCATCCTCTGTTATCAACTTTGATGAATTCAGACGAGCAAGAGAAAGATAGAAGGTCGGAGGAGGGAGAGAGAAAGAAGGAAAGAGCTGCACCAAATGAAATCCAGCTCCAAAAACTGAAGTAATGACATAAGTTGGTTGTTTGAACTGAATTAGTCATTAATAGACCTGATGTCAAGAACTTGGCTAGATTTGCTACAGTCTCCCCCCAATCTACTGAGGAAATGATTTTTGTAAGCATTCCTAAAATCCCAGATCCCTTCATGTGAGTGGAAAGAGGCGCTCTTGCCAGTCCCTGGGTTCAGAGCTGAACAACATCCTTCTAGAAACCCAAATTCCTACAGGCAAGCTCATACAAATGCGTGGGCTGTGATGTGGAGACCTCTGTTTCTTCCTCAGTATTACGTCAACATGAGGTCGCTTTTCATTCAGCGTTTGCCTTAAGGACAAGGTTACAACATCTGTGGGGATTCTCAGATTTATTTTTTATTTTAAATTCCTCAAAATACAGATAAATATTTTGCAAGATGTTTCCAAAGTAATTTCTTTCGACCCAGTCATTGCTCTTTGCTGACCCCTATTCTCACTCCTCTCACCCCATCTTTGTTTAATGAATTACTGCAGATGAATTTGCTACACTCTGTGGAAGTCAAAGGCCAGGCTTCGTCATTGACATTTACACCGGCTTACCTGTTGGTGAGTTATGATGCCATTGTTGGAATTTTCTGTGTTTGCCTTTGTGTTTGAAAACAGGAATACACACCCTTATTTTTCTCAGGTTGTTTTTTTTTTTTTTTTACTTAGAAGGAAAAACTAGTGAAACAATGCCATTTAGTTTTATTGAAACACTGATTCTTACTTTGAAACAAACCGCAAACACCCCGTGTCGCTCCACCTAATTGGCGGCAGCATTCGTTGCTCATGATTAAGGGGACTGGAAAGCTTTTCACAAAATTACAATCAAGCTTAGTTAAACCAACCCTAGGCATCAACAAAGGGAGAGATTCTGGGAGTAGGGCCAGTTGACGTTTGCTTTGACTATAATTCCCAATCTTTCCTTCTGACTATGACATGAGTTTAATATGACTTTTCATACCAATCTTTATGTGTGGGTTGTACACATAAAGCACTTTAGGGGATCAGTTTTATCTCACATGGATTCTCCTCAGGTTATCTGATTTGGGAATTTCAGATGTGCAATAAAAAAAAAAAAAAAAAAAAAGAGGCCACTCCACTCGGAGGCCCCATCTGGTAACTGGAGCAGAGACCACTGCAGTGCTCGAGATGCTTGTGCAAGATTCAGAAGTCTTGCACAGCATTCGGCCAATGGAGGCAATGCCTTTGTGGTTTAAAAGAAAATAACATAAAAATAGATGGAAAGCTATTGCATTCTCAGAGTTTTTCCCCAGTGTGATTTATATGCATCCTCAGATGCCCGTCTTAAGTCCGAGCAGTTGTGTCTAGTAGCAAACATCACCACTCGCTTTGTTCCACCTTCTTCCTAATAAGTAAACTGAAATCCACATCAGCCTTTCCAATGACCTTGTTTAAGAAAACAAGGGTCTGGTCCAGCAATCAGCCTGGTTCTCTTAGTGCCAAATCCATATGGCTCAACAGTCTAGTCAACGTCCAAAGAAACTTCATGGTTTGGAAAGAAAAACTGCTAAATGACATTGGCATGAAACACCTGGCCCTCGCTGCTTTGTTTTTCCCCTTCCCAAAACAGATCTTTTCATCTCCCTAGAATCTCCGATCCAAAGATAAGTGGTCTTTAATAATAATGACTCTCCACGGACAGACCAAGCATGTCCCCCAGCAAGGCCTGCCCTCCGAGGTTGGCAGCAGGCAAAAGACTGGAAACAGCACCAACGTCGTCTACTAGTTGAGCTGGAGACATCTCAGACATCATCCAGTTCAAATGCACTGCTTTACAGTTGAGGGGACAGGGGCCCAGAGAGGGGAAGGGACTCAGCCGAGGTCACCTAGCTAATTAATAACAGAGCCGGGACCCAAATCCAGTCCTGACTCACAGCTTGCTTTGCCTCAAGCTCTTGAAAGCTGGAAATGTGATAGTTAGCAATATACTTAATGTTACCAAATTCCACCATGACAAAATATTTAGATGACTGAGAAACTTTGTTTTATTTGAGCTTTATACTCTCCTTCTGAAAGGTCTTAAGATTGTTGGCATATAGAACCCATTCGTATGGGGTTAAAACTATAGCAAGTTTATTAATCTTGTCTTAAAATATAAACTTCTCCAAGTTGAAGTTCAAATGAAATCCAGACAGGAAAAGAAAATACAATTTTTAATATATCCTTTTGCTATTTTATGCCTAACAATGGCTAGAAATTTGACCCAGTCTATTATTGTTAAACTTGATAATACATCACTTATATTTAAAATAAATGAATGTGAACATAATGTCTCACATTTTAAATAATAAAAGAATGTCGTCTGAATTATCTTTTTGTTTGCTGATCATTCAAAGTTGTGATGTTACTTTGCATAGCCTTTTAAGAACGTGAATGGCAAATATGTGAAAAATCCAAAAACATAATCACCTGCATTCAAAATAGCAATATACTCTAAGTTGTTTTTTTCCATTAAAGAGATTATTTTTCCTTTGAACAAAATCAAACCCTTTAGAAAAGGATCTAAAATAAACCTGTGGTCTGTCAAACTTCTTCAAAGCAGGTTGGCTTTAGAGTATGATTATTCTGAAATCGCGGTGTCTCTTGTAAGCTCCACAACTGTGGCCCTTCTTACGACTTAGGCAAACAGAGTCCTTGCAGAGGCTCCTGACTATCATATGTATACGGAAGTGTCTCAACGGCGAGGTAACACAAACCTAGTGGGTTGGAAAGACCAAAGCTTTACATCCCTTCACAGCTTCTGAAGCACTTTGTGAAATTCCACCAAGCAGTGGCGGAAGGGCCCTCCAGGATAACAAGTAATTTGATTGTGGTTTTGTGAAGATTGTTGACTGTGACGTGCAAAAGTCTGAGGGAGATAGGATAGCCTGTTAGCGGATTCCTCGTGTCAAATCCTGACTCTGCCTCTTATTAGCTTTGTGGTCTTTGGCAAGTTTCTTCTGCTGGCTTGGCCTCAGTTTCATCATCTGCATAGTGACAGTTGTCACAGTACCTGGAGACCATCTCGTAGAGTGGCTGTAATGATTCAGTGAGTAAATCCAGGTTGAATGTTGAGAAATATGCCAGGTACACAGCAAGTGAGACACTACTAACACTCTTACTGTTATTATCCTAGAAGACACTGAATGGTTGGGAGTTGAGAGCAGGTCAGAAAGAGATTGGACCACCAGGCTGGTGAGGAGGTGAGACCTGCCCACAAGGCCACCTCACCAGCCGGCCAGCCCTGCTCTCACAGCCTGCGTTGTGGCTCTGCTGTCACTCCTGCTTGGATCCTGTTTTAATGCTCACCGGTCCCAACTTCCAGATACTGGTTCTTAATTTACCAAATTTTAATTGGTGCTTAACATTGATCAGACGGCATGGTAGGGTCTGGTAACACAGTGGAGTTGTAGCCAGCCCCAGCCCCTGGCCTTAGGAAACCACAGTCTGTGGCTATAGCCCTTCTCAGTGCTGGCCCCCACAGTCAGCATGGGCCTAGCTCACAGCCCCAGACCTAATGTACCTCCTTTTCAAAACCATGTGAAGGAGGAAGGGGATGTTGAAGGGGAATCTGAAAGATCAGAGCTGGCTATGACCATAAGCTCCTCTGTTCTTCACCAGCTCTCCTTTCCCATTCTAGCCAAACACCACCACACACTTTGGGTAGAGTGGCCGTTTATTCTCAGCTGTCACTTTATTCTATTCACCCAGTGCATAGTGCCCAGGGGATACCAAGATGGCGCCTACGTGGTTTGTTTCAGAACAAAACCAAAAAGATTCTAAATCCAGATAGACACATGAGTGTCTGAAAGCAGTTTAGTTATTTCAGTTTGCTATCAACTGATGTCCCCCCTTTCCACTGTCACCACCCCAACACACACATACCCACCAACACACCCACGCACCCACACACCCATGCACTTTCTCTTTTTTCATTGTGGACCTTATGTAGAACATGGAGTTAGAAGCTGCCGACTCTCAGTGCCGTGCTGTCACTCATGTGTGGCTGCTCTGTTTTCAGATATTGATGAATGCCGGGAGATCCCAGGGGTCTGTGAAAACGGAGTGTGTATCAACATGGTTGGCAGCTTCAGATGTGAATGTCCAGTGGGCTTTTTCTATAATGACAAGTTGTTGGTTTGTGAAGGTAAGTGATGTCACTATATCATGTCCAGGAATGAGCCAACTGACAAGCTACTTACGCACACACACTTGGCCAATTTCACAACATTGGAATTTCACAATCCATCAAGCTCTAGCAATAGTGTAGGGCACCATGTGGAACATCATTTTTTCATGGAAAAACTTCCCTAAGTCCCCGTGGAAAAAGCAGGACGTGCACTCCCCAGCCCCATCCTATACACAATATATTAGATTTCCCAGCTGATATAAGAAAGCCTTGAGTTCCTGGGTGTGTCGCATAGATTGCTTTTGTTTCTCATTGCTTAAAAGTGAGCAGGAGTGGTGGGCGGTCATCTTTACTTGAATCTCAAAATTAGTGTTCCCTTCCAAACGGAGCCTGTGCTACTCCCAAGTGAAAACAAGGTTAATGCAAATATTCCAAATGCATGAGAGAATTCCAAATGGCAAGAACAGCAAATTTGATTTTATATGAAGAATGTTGGCATGTGTGCAAGTGGTACTTTTTTCATTTTCACATTACCTCCCCTTGCCATGTGCATGTACTGTGATGCCGTGCATTCCTCACAACACTTCATATTCCCCTACATCTGGGGAAGATAGTGTACTTTCACATTTTAGTAAAAGGGACATTGCTGGTTATTAAATATACCATGTGCCCTAGGGTAGCTGGAATAATTGTCTATTTAATACTTAAACTTGGGGCCTCTTGCAGAATTTTTGTTCTTGTCAGAAAGGGTTATTACCCCTTAGAGCATGTATGAGAGCACATATGTCAGTATTTTAATGTTAAAAAACCTTTTTTTCCCATAGACTAGGGACAACTTACAGACCATGAGTAAAGTTATGGCCCTAAGCACATGCTTGTTAAATTCTCTTCACCAGGCTTTTAGCTACTATGGCCAGGTGGGCACATGTTACTGCCTCCCGGAGAGGGGTAAATGGGGTGATAGCCGTTCAGAACCTTCCTTAGGAAATAGTCATCTCAGACCTTGGCACTAGCCCCTGTGCTTTGGAAGGCCATCAAGGATAAGGTGTTCCGGAGAGGAAGCATGATGCAGGAGAAAAGAAAGGAGCCCACAGCAGAGGAGCTGATGATGGTAAAGTAGCCTGCCTTCCTCATAGCCAGTCTTCCCCCTTTCATAAATGGCTAGGATGCCTGCCACCTCTCTTGTTCTCTTCTATTCAGAGATCCCAAACCCTTAGGCATGGTCACCCATGATGGCCAAGTTAACCCAGACCTTACTGTCCATATGAGATTGAAAGCCTATAGCTGTACCAATGTAAAACACTTTGCTGTCAGGGTAGTACTCAGTGGATATTGAGATTACAAAGCACTCCAACTTTTGGTGTCCGTCTCACAGAATATCCATTCTCAGGGTGAATGTTTATTCCGGGGTCAGCTGCTTCCCAGCACACTCTTAGCTCTCAGAATCAGAAAATGAAGGTTGATTCAATACATGCCTCCATAACCCTGAAATTGGAATGGATTCCAGAAATATTTAGGGAATACTCATGCATCTGTTCTCCCCAAATATGCATATAATCCGATGCTTGGCATCTGATGCCTCACAGAAATGCCTGTCTGTGATGCCATTTGGCTTTTCCAATGATGGGCTACCTTCTAGCTTTCTGTACCCTCTTAAGACCAGGGCAGACCTGCTGGGAGAGTGGTGCTGGTCTTGGGTCCAGTGGAACCCAAGCAGGCATACTTCTGCCCTGTATCTGTTACCCAGAGAGGCACACCCCACCCCACCCTACCCCACCCCACCCCACATTAGGCAGCAACTCCCACTGACTGACAGTAAGTGCTGAGGTTTTCCCGCCACACAAGCATACACCTGTGAGGCACAGGTTGATGTATTTGCCGCCCCCTTGTGGGAACTTCTTGGGCTGAGTCCACTTTTTTGTAAAACCCTAATACTGGTGCTAAGAGCCAGCTCCCTTCTGTGTTCCAGACTATTCCATTTATTGGACTTAACCCGAGTTAGATTGTTTCATAGGAGCAGGGGCAGGGAACATGTATTTTGCCCCAAGGCATATCCTGGACTATGGAGAACTTTCATAATGTCATGAATTTGAACTATATTATCTACCTGATTAAAAAAAAAAAAAAAGGCAAACAACCCCCCTGAGTATAGTCAAAGCTTGGAAGCACAGAGTATCCATTTATTCTTTTCTTTGATAGTGAGAGTTGGGTTGTTGTCAGTAGTTTTATGTGCAGCCTCTCATATTAAGTTTCCTTGATTTGACTGCCATGTGGCAGTAATTTAAGCCGGAGCCCCTACAGCCCTGAAGTGCAAGGCACTGCCTGTGAATCAGGAGCACCAGTATCACTTGCGGGCGTATTGGAAATGCAGAATCTCAAGCCATTCTCCAGACATGCTGAATCAGAATCTGCTTTTCAACAAGATCCCAAGTGATCCCTATGTATACGAAGGCGAAGCAACCCGATGAATCGTAAAACCCTGGGGCTTTGAACAAATGCAACATTTTCTAGGATATTCAGTTTATACTATGCCAAGCGGTGGTCCTAGCAGCTGAGTGTATGACTTTTCTTTTATACACAAGCATCATTAAAATCCACATGTGGTCATAAACCAAGTACTTGCATTTACAAAAAATATCAAAAACGTGGAAAAATTAGAAAAGAAGTCTTAAAAGTCTTCCACTATCTGTTCCATGGAACTGATCAAAATAAGAAAATAGAAATCTATTTTAAGTGAGAGCCTTTGTTGACTTGCCCCACATTCTGTTCTCCTTCTAATTAACTTCTCTTCTGCTTGGAGATATTGACGAGTGTCAGAACGGCCCTGTGTGCCAGCGCAATGCCGAGTGCATCAACACCGCGGGCAGCTACCGCTGTGACTGCAAGCCAGGCTACCGCTTCACCTCCACAGGGCAGTGCAACGGTAAGTGGCTCCCCACTGGCTGGGTGGGCCCGCCAGCGCGCCATCTCTAGCAGGCTTCAGACATCTGGATTTTTTTGAGAAGGTTAACTTGAAGAACACCTGAGTTATGGTTTACACTGCTGAGTTCTAGTCACGAGGCCAGCAAAAAAGGAAAACTGTTGAAATTTCTAAACCCATAGAGATGTGATGTTTCCAAAACGAGACATATATCATGTGCATACATAGATTTCAGATTGGCTCATCTGCTGCCCTGCTCCAAACACCCCCTCCCTCAAATACACACACACACATGCACACAGTCTCCTAACCAGTCCTCAGGGACAGATATTTGTTTTTTTCCTTTCACATGATCCCCCTTAGGGTGGGAGGTTGCCACCGTTCCAGCCACACACCCCAATTCTATAGCAAACCTCTCCTGAGCTGAGTCAGATTAACCTGCATGAACAAAAAGAACCAACAGCACCACTTATCCTCCTAAACATCTTACAGAACTGAGGGAAGCAAACATTAACAGCCTTTTATTAGCCATAAGTCACCTACAGTAAAATGAGAAACTGTCCCCTAGAGGTTAGGTTATTTCATGGCTTACTTTTGTCAAGGATGCGGTAAAAGTAAGAAGGATGAGCATGTTAGCACATATGGATGGTCAAGTTTTAAGTATCTGACGGCATCTTCTAGCCAGTGGCACCAAAATTGAAACACCAGTGTTCTAGCCCAGAAGCAAAATTATACCTCAGAATCATTTTCATGTGAGTTTTTGAGTAATTGTAAATCATTGTATATTTAGCATGGAGGTCAGGAAGAATGTGTTGTTTTGCTGCGGTTCATTTCCCAAGAAGTTTCCTGGATATTTTATGCATTTGTGAATGAAACAACACAAGGGAACATGGTCAAATTTTCCTTGGATTTCCTTGCCTACCAGCGATTAAGTGGTAGGAAGTGCACCGCTCTCTGTAGGGTATTTTGCATTGTTTTATTAGACCTTGGTGGGAAGAGGGTGTAATAGCAGAACAAAAACTCACTTTGAGAATCAAGGCTTGTTTTGTTGGGTTTAAAGGAACATGTGCAAGTGTTTAGCATTTTGTCAACAAAGCGGTTGTTACCCATGTATTAAAAAAATAGGACAGGAAAAATGGGGACGTCTCTGATATGAGTCACAATACCCTAGTGTAACTTGGCATTTATAGCATTTCCCTGCATTTTGCTCTTAATTTATATTTCTTTGAAACTGGGCAAAATAATTCCAATCAAAATAAAGAACTGCTGATAATACAGAATGTGTCGTTTCACACCATTTCACGCTCAGGCAAGAAGTGGGACAAGCTATTTATACATCAAGACAGGGCGTCCAACCATGGCCTGCTAGGGCTTAAGCCCTGCCATATTTTCTTGTAGAACATTAGCACAAATAAAACTCATCCAGCGCTAACCAATGATAAGTGCTGTGAATGAGTGTCATTTGTAGCCAAGCTCACTTTTCCTCACTCATTGGAATCCTCAGAAGGGAATGGACTTGAGTTTTGCAATTTTTCAGCCTCTAGGGTTGAAGACTTCACTCAGGAATCATCTTCATTTATATCTTTTAAAATCTTTTAAAATGTCTTTTAACACTTTGCTCATTTTAAGTCTGTTTTCTCCAATGGGAATAATCATAACTTACTAGGTTAACAAGCATTTCTAGATAGGCGAGCAATAGTTCCTAAGCTACGGTATCCCAGTTTCTCCATTAAGATGATATATTCAAGGTCACTTAAGACTTTTAAATTGTATGGTGATTCATCAGCTGTAATGTTCTATAATTGGAAGGAGGTAGTCGTAACAATGGCAGCCTGAGCACAGGAAATAGATGGGATATCTTCTCTTCTGGTATGAGCACAACTGCTCTGTGTGGCAAAAAGTGTCCATTTCCGGTTGCTGTCTTCTCAGTAGGAAAGACAGGCCAACAGCAAGTTTGCATTATTTAACTGGAAGCAGGGTGTCACTGTGCTCTACAGAATCTATACTCTAGTTGACATTCTTGCTGTTTGCTCTCTTTTATGACAGTAGGACAACCAGGATGATACAGGGCTCTTCAGATGACCTGTGCCCTAAACATAGAATTTTGAGAGCTTTAAAAATTAGAGACATAAGTAGGCATGTAATCACGTCATTTGTAGATTCATATAATAAATTCTGCCCCCTTCCCCCCCTCCCCGCCCCAGATCATCAGATTTCAGGAGGGCAACAAAGATTCAGTTGATGAGAAATATAATTCAGGGCTTAAAGACTGGCAGAAGCAAGATGACAGGGCATTCCCTTGAATGAATATGAATAAAAAGAAACATCATTAAGATTGTCAAGTGCTAAAAGGAGCCATGTGTAGACATGAAGACTTGGTTAAGATGGAACAAAAAGTTATAGGAGTAAGACAAAACAATGAACTGAAACCTAAACAAAGGACAGTGTGGGTTGTCCATCAAGAAAACCTATCTTAGAAATGGGATTTGTTTGACTTTGATATATATTTCCAAGGGAAGCTATGAAGGGTCCATGACTTGAGACACCAAATCTTGACTAGACAAAATACTTAATTCATTCCACGGTCTGTGATACTGCGTGGGCAAATTATCAAACAGATTATCTCCCGGCTTGGTTTCTTCTTCCCTATTCTACTTCTAATTTTTCTCATCTTTCAGAACATTTTTTTTCATTGTTAACATACTCTGAATGTGCCCAGTAAAAGAGCATTAGTTTTAACTGATTTTGAGGTAAAAAAAAAAAAAAAAAAAAAAAAAAAAAAAAAAAAATATATATATATATATATATATATATATATATAATGCCAGTATCTGTTTTACTGGCTTGGTTTAGAGCTAGGATTAATCCTGAGCGTGATATCTAGAAGTAAGTTACTTAATGCAGTTTTGTCCCCTAACTCTACCTAAGATATTTACGATGCTTTTAATCTACAGATCGCAATGAATGCCAAGAAATCCCCAACATATGCAGCCATGGACAGTGTATTGACACAGTTGGAAGTTTTTATTGCCTCTGCCACACCGGTTTTAAAACAAATGCTGATCAAACCATGTGTTTGGGTGAGTACGTGATTATCATTTTATTTTTAACTTCTATCCTATCGAAAAATTCATTTGCATCTGAATATATATAAAAATTGATACTAAACCTTCAGTATTAATTTTGCCATTTATAAAATGAAAACACAAGTAGGTGTGTAGCATTAACATCCTTTGGTATTTAATCTTTGGCAATCTGAACACAATAAACCTCTTCCTTGATATTCATTTGGCTGCCAGGTCAGAAAAACTTTTGACTACAGGAAAAACAGAAAGATACTAAGACAAAAATACTTTCTATTAATGTTAATAGCCTATTATTTTATTAAGTCTATGGGTTTGCCTTATTGGAATAGAGTGCAGCTTTTGAGTGTTTGAATATGAGTATTTTTTGAGAAGGGTCCATGGTTTGTACCATATCCTCAGAGGCAAATTTGTAGATCCTATAAAGGCAAAAAAAAGACCCCGCATTTTTCTAGGGGAAAAGAGCTCAAGATTTTAAAAAAATCTCTTCCCCCTTGCTTTCAGTGCTGAGTCAGGATGCTGATTTAGAATAAATTCCAAGTATTAATCAATCACTTTCTCTCTTTTCCTTCCTTTTTATACTTTAAAGCAATATCCATTAAGGATGATTCATGAACATGAATCAGTTTCACAACTGAAAAAAAGAAGAATCAATAGAGTAATGTTTAAAGAGCTTACCTTTCACTATAATTGGGTTCATCCATTAGGGAACATTCTTACAAAGTCTTGTCTTCTTCAGAGCAGATGACAAGTTTTATATTAAAGGAGTGTAATCAGCCCTGCTCGTCCCTGGAAAGTTAATCCCTGCATAGCAGTGACACCTGCATCTGATTTATCTGGAACCCTCTACCGAAGAACCTGCCCTACATAAAAATGTCGCTAGTTTGGCTAAAAATGAATCAAAGCAGCAGCCCTTGATTGCTGGCAGGGTGACTCATGTGGATGCAGTCTTCAACCACAGACACACACATATTGGATCACTTTGGGGTCAGCAATAGCTTTCTGGTTTAGGATCACCGATAACTTATCTTCATGTCCAAAATTTGAAAGGAAAGGAAATTGTAACTTTAAACACTGCCTTTGGCTAACCTGAGGGGTTGTCTTCCAGTCCCAGAGCCTCCTCCCCTTTGCCCTCGCCCCCCTCCTTCTGCCTCACTCCTGCAATACCAGCAATATCAACTCTCTTTTGTTTTAATTCTTTATTTCCTCCTTAATATAATGTACACCTGCTCTATAAGAAAGACGTTAGCTGTTGTGGCACAATGCTCAGACATAAAAGATGCCCAAATAGCTTTACAGAATAGTCAAAGAGAAAAGTCACAGACCAATAAAAAGACAAATAATAACACAAGAATGTATCAGAAGAGGTATCACATTGGGATACTTTAGAAGAGTGAGTTTAGGCACCAGTAGTGGGAGTGATCATAGGTCTTTAGGAGTGGACTGGGAAGAAGGAAAAGGTGTCTAAAATATCAGGTGAGTTAGAAAGCTCATTTATTTTGTTGCTGATTTCAGGGTAATGTCAGGTGACTCACTGCTTTTTGGTAAACTAGAGTGAGAATCTTAAAGGCTGAAGTTTGCCAAAGGTGGCAGCAAATCAAGACCCAGATGCGCTCAGAATTTTCCATTTCCAAGTGAAAATATTTGAGAAAAGTGGCAAGGGTGGAGAATTCTAGAAGTAAATAGAGTAAAATAGTTCTTGTCCAGTTCTCATGTCCTTAGCTTGCCTCCTTTCACATGCCAGCCCAGGAGACGGTTTATTCCCAAGGTTTAGGTCCTCGGCTCTTGCTGGTTGCTCATGGGGAGCGACCACTGCTGGATCCAATACCAACATCAAGAAGTTCTTAGCCTACACCTGATGCTTTGTGAACCTCACCATGCCCTTTAATCCCAGGCAACCACTCACCTCTTCTGTTAACGACCACGTTTCTCTACGGCCTTTGTTCCTACTAGACATAAATGAGTGTGAGCGAGACGCCTGTGGGAATGGAACTTGCCGCAACACGATCGGTTCCTTCAACTGCCGCTGCAACCATGGTTTCATCCTCTCCCACAACAACGACTGTATAGGTGTGTATGCAAATCAGTGCCTCACATAGGAAGTGCATTTAATATATGCTCTTCGTAATTAGCAGCCTCTCCAGGGTGCGATTTTGTTTTCTGAAATATATGCCCTCTTATGTGGCAACAATTGGTTAAAGGATTTGTCAAAATAAGGTGCTAATTAAATGTCAACTAGAGTAATGACTGCCATGACTTTTATGTAAGTGCTCATCAGCAGCTATAATTTTTATATACACTGTGCTGTGAATTAAATACATTTTTTAATGAATTGATTACATCTTAAAACACATAAAAGTGATACTTTGTGTAGAAATTACATAATTCAGGAATAACGTGGACCCATTTGTCTCAATGTTGCGCTATAGACTCTCTTAAAATAAGTCAGTTATTGGGGGGCACGCTTGGCTGGCTCAGTCAGAAGAGCCTGGGAATCTTGATGGTGGGGTTGTGAGTTCAAGCCTCATGTGGGATGTGGAAATTACAAAAATAAATAAAACTTTTAAAAAGTCAATTATTAAATCTATAAAATCCTCCTTATAAAACATGCTATGTTATTTATAAGTGAGAATAATGATCCAAATTTTGCATTGTTGCTAGAGGCTAATTTTATATACTTCTAATTATGAGAATAATTAATAATACCATCAGCTGTATTGTGTGTTAGTAATTCAGTTTTAGCTTTTAAAAATGAAACCTAAAGGAAGATCAAGGTGAAACTCATATAAAGTTGTAATATAAATTATCAATCTGTAATTAATAGAACAGCGTAGTCTTGTTAGGTTTTAATAGGTGAGTAAAGCCAGGTGTATTGTTACAAACTAGATATTTATTGGAATTTTTCATGTTTGGCTGAGCCAGCAAAAGCCTCTGAAATTTCAAATAAGTATTTTTCCCTTTAAAGGTTTTGATCATTGCTGGAATTATGACATTTTCTTTGGAATATATCAAAGGGTATTTTTTTGGCAGATGTTGATGAATGTGCAACTGGAAATGGGAACCTTTGCAGAAATGGCCAGTGCATCAATACAGTGGGGTCCTTCCAGTGTCAGTGCAATGAAGGCTATGAGGTGGCTCCAGATGGAAGGACCTGTGTGGGTGAGTGCTGCCTCAGAATTTCAGAAAGAGATTCCAAAGTATGTTCTCCAAGACCAAAGAATCCTGCAGTCTCTGTCAATATCCTTCCTTCAGAAGGCTGGAGAGAAAAAAAAAATCAGAGTGGAATTACAGCAGTCCTACCTGTTGACTGCGTGTGTGTGTGTGTGTGTGTGTGTGTGTGTGTGTGTGTGATATCTATAACACACTTCCCTATTATGTTTTAAAATTAAGTTATTGTAATTACAGAGAATAGTTAAATTGTTAAATTTCACAGAAAGCTAAATTGTTCCATAAACAATTGTAATTTGCTTTCTTATATTTATTTTCTTTAAAACAGCTTTGTAGAAATCTCTTCTATAATCTTTTGGGTGCTCTCAAAAATCTTCATACCCATTAACTTTTCACAAGCTACATTTTTCTGGAAATATTTAATTTGTGATAAGTCACATAAAATATAGTTGTTCTGTACACTTCTGAAAGCTGACAAAGCTTCTTTTTATTGAGTCATTAATTTTTCTCCATATTAGTTTTATGTATTTCTTTGATTTGATTCCAGTTTCTTGGAATTTTAATTGCTTGATGGAAAACATGCCAGTGGGAACCTCTTCTTTCTTTCTCCCTTTTCTTTGCAGATATCAACGAATGTCTTCTAGAACCTGGAAAATGTGCACCAGGCACCTGTCAAAACTTGGATGGGTCCTACAGGTGCATTTGTCCACCTGGGTACAGTCTACAGAATGACAAGTGTGAAGGTAGGAGGGAGAGGGCTATCCATGTTTGGAAGCGAGCAGTATTGGTTACTGCACTGGCATTCTCAAAGTCCATTTTTGTGATGGTGTGCTGGTGTCTTCATTTTGCACTTTATCAGAAAAAAATCCAAGAGCAAAGGGTGTGGCTTATGTTCTCACACTCAGCTGATGAGGCAGGAACATCTAATTCTCATGCTGATATCTGATGACACTGTTTTGCTCTGTGCCTATGAGTGCTCATATGACCCTGACTCTTTTCCAGGGTGCTTTTAGGCATCTTGTAAAAAACCCTGGTTTTCATGTTTTTAAGTATCAGTAGGTTGCAACTAAAAATAGCTTCATGATTTCAGCTAAAATCTTTAAGTGACCACATTCAAGGTTGAATGATTATGGCTATATAATTTATCTACGTTGTTTGACCTATACAGCAGTGGAAATGTGTTACTACAAATAAATTCTCAGCAAATTTTATAGTACTGCATTCTTCAATTCATATGTCATTGAATTAAATGAAGGGCATTAATTGCTAGAACTTCATAAATAACTGGGCTAAAAGGATTTTTAAGAAGTCACCTAGTTCATGCTCCCAAGTTTAAACAGGTCTGTATCTCATCCATAATGAGTAAGAATTTTCTCCATTTCTCCACTTTTAATATCATGGAGAAATTTTATCATATACCCAGTTTACATCATAGTCAAGTGATAATATTCTA
Organism: Panthera onca; assembly: GCF_046562875.1. Lineage (NCBI taxonomy): Eukaryota > Metazoa > Chordata > Mammalia > Carnivora > Felidae > Panthera > Panthera onca. The sequence goes on from NC_138344.1 coordinate 55,238,010, forward strand.
AATGGAAACAAATTATTCCTAAATGCAAATTATTATGTGTTATTTTACTTTCACTAAATAAAGATCAACTACTCCATGATTAATGCAAAACTCCCCTAAGATGAACAGAATGGAAATGTATAGAAAGAAAAATGACTTCCCAAATACTTAGTAATGTACCCATTCCACCATCTTTGTCCCCCTATCCTTATGAAGTCATCACCTACAGGTTAATTTCTACTATAAGAGAAAGAATCCTATTGGCAATGACAAAAACAACAACCAAAAGAAATACTCGAGCATTTTTACAAAAGTTGGCTTTTCTTTTAAGAAATGGTTGGATGTGAGAGTAGTGGGAACATGAGAATGGAGTCATTCAGTCAGCAGCAGCTCAGAATCGTTGATATACCACAAGCAATGTGATGTAATTAATTATAAAGACAATGTAATAACATAGAGTGATGAAGAGACTGGTTTTTCACTGAACAGGAAGATCATGACTTTGAGCTGCACATTTTGAGAATACCTATTGTGTAGTATTTACAATATTAAGTCAAGATGATGGAATTAATTTCCCAACTTCCCCTTAGTGGGACCTCATGGGAAGGAACTTGTATAATAGGAATACATTCTGATGTAGGTGTAGAACTCTTTGCACAAATGCAAAAATAAAGAGCCCCATGATATAAAAGATACATGTTTTGTTGGGAAAAAAGGTATCAATAAAAATAGCATGGCTCAGAATCAAGACTTACCTCTATTTTACTACAAATTCCAGCTGAAAGTCAGGGGAAAAGATGGGTAAGTCTGTTGGAAAGAGTGACCACACTTTTCCCAAACATGGGATGATCATGTAATTCACTGACCAAACCAAGACAGTTTTAAGGAGGGGTCTGTTAATAACAAGGCTAGGACAACAGGCATAACTAGGACTTTCCTAGGAAAACCAGAGCATATAGTTACCCAAGCTATTCAAACATCACTGTAGACCACCTTTAATCAACCCTTCCTAGTGCTAAGGTATGTTAATACGCTAAAGGAAGTATATCACAATTATAAGTGCATCAACTTCCTGTTATCTATATGACAAAAGAAAAACTACAGCCTATACAAGAAAGACATTTGTGTTTTGAGAAAAATTAATCTGCAAATGAAAGTTAGGGACCTCATCTTCTGTGGTATCTTTAGCTTATACTTGACATAATTATTGTCATGAGTGTTAGTATTCTTGTTAAATTCATAGTTTTCCTAATAGCATGGAGTATTGGGAAAAGCACTGTGAATGGATGGAGGGAATAAGTGTTTCGTTCAAAGGTCTAGATCTCTCACTGACTCATTGTCAACACAATTAAAATTGTGTTGTGGTGACTCTGGAGTTTCTTGCTTCTTTTCTAGCTTAGGGTGGTAGGAAATTACCTTTTCTAATTGGCCAGGAAACTCAGTCTGGGTAAGGGATATTTCTTAATGTATCCTTTAGAAGGCACTTGCAGATTCCATTTTTACAATAAGAACTTTCAAGATTAATTTTTTAAATTTTTTTTAACGTTTATTTATTTTTGAGACAGAGAGACACACAGCATGAACGGGGGAGGGGCAGAGAGAGAGGGAGACACAGAATGGGAAGCAGGCTCCAGGCTCTGAGCCATCAGCCCAGAGCCGGACGCGGGGCTCGAACTCGCGGACCGCGAGACCGTGACCTGAGCTAAAGTCGGACGCTTAACCGACTGAGCCACCCAGGCGCCCCTCAAGATTAATTTTTAAAAAGATATCACAGCCTAGAGGTCCACTCAGCATGATGATACAGGAAAAATCCTTATTGGAAGAGTTGTACTTTGTACTTCCACACTTTGCATTTGGTATCTGATGATGTCTCCATTGTGTTTTGGCTTTGACACATGTTAATTCTTTTAGATATTGATGAGTGTGTTGAAGAGCCAGAAATTTGTGCCTTGGGCACATGCAGTAACACTGAAGGCAGCTTCAAATGTCTGTGTCCAGATGGATTCTCCTTGTCCTCCACTGGAAGAAGGTGCCAAGGTAACTGCCTTTGAAGGCTTTAGACTTTCATTACTCTGTGTTTATTTGTTGTGGTTTCACTTTCTTAAACATGGCAAAGCTTTGATTCTTTGTGAAAGAGAAGATGGAGAGCTTTCATTCACTCAGAGGTCTAATGATTACCATATGTCAGAAAGTTCATTTTTACTTTTAAAGTTGAAAACTCATCCATCAAGTTAGGGTTGCTTGTACAACAACTGCCCTGGCACTTGAACCTGTCTCTCCCTCTAAGAACACGGATGCTGATAGGTCACTCAGTGGGGGATCAGCCATGAGCCACTGAATACTGCAAAGCCTGGGGGAAGTTCAGCTCCATGGTCTCTGCCTCTGAAGAGGTGACTTTGCATAAATGTGGCCCAGACTCTAGACTTTCAGTCCAAAAAATGCAGATTAATCCACGTGCTTTCAGGATATAGTGCCCATCCCTCATATCACAAGTTTTCTAAGAAAACAAACTTGAACTGACCAGGATTCTTGCTGGGACATCATCTGTTTTCAGGAGTAATATTTGTGAACTTAAAAAAAGGAAGCCTGAATTTAAGCATAACACGGGCTATTATATTATATCTCAGAAAACTGTTTAGCTCGTAGTAAACAATGCAATGGTGTGTGTCTATCCATTTATACATACTAGTTTAATGAATTTAGAACAAAAAGCCCCATGCACACTTATTTCTCCCCTCCACCTCAGGGTTTTGTTGTTTGTTCTTTTATTGTTCAGGTTTTTCTTCTTGGTTATTTTGTTATGTTTTGCTTCCATATTACTAAACAAGAGGCAAGGGATATCATTTCAAATTCCAAAAATTGGGGTTTGGTCTCAGCTTCGCCCTCTGTAGCCTAAACAAGTCATTGGATCTTTGGGACGCTCAATTTCCTCATTTTAAACAACCATAATAATACCCGGCCAACCAATCGTACTAAATACGTAACAAAACTTTGTTAGTTTCTGAGTCTTTCATAGAGTCTTGATGAACTTTTCACCTTTCAACTAGCCCTTTTGTTAGCCAATATTTAGAACTGTGAAGGGGGAGTTGAGACTTCTCTGATTGATTTGATCTCATAGGTGGCTGTCAGAAGCCCACATGGATTTCAGGCTTGTGGGTGGGGTGATAGTTGATTCAAGCAGATATTCTGTTATGGTACAGACCAGCCAGATAAATTCTAAGTCCTACTCCCTTGTTTTTGTGTGCCTTTGGCTTGGCCCAAGTTTGGAAAGAAAGCAGTGAGAAGCCAGGTGTGAATCTGCCGATGTGGCAGGCCAGAGGAAACTCATAGGCTATTAATTCAATTTGCACTGGCCTGTCACAGAGGAGGCTAACGCTGCAGGAAGAATCAGCCCAGCTGTGAGCAGCCTTGCCACATGCTCAGCTCCAAGAGGCAGAGCCAGACTTGAGGAATGCAAGCAGGGAAAGTGACTTTTGTAGTTCTGATGAAATTTCAAAGGTCATTAAGGGCTCTTTGCAGATGGACTGGTAAACAGGCATCCTAGTGAGTCCTAGTTAAAGTGTGTGGGCAAGCATAGCTCTCTTTCCCAATGCAAGGCACCTTTGATTAATAAACCAAATCTAGAGAATCACCAAAAGCAGATGTAAATCTCCCACAGGACACAAATTTTGCTGAAGCCAGGGAGTTAAGAGCTGGGTTTTACTTACAAGATGACAAATTAGGAGTCAGGCTTCTATTGCCCATGAAATGAGAAAATTCCACAGAGCAACAGATAATGTTTTTGAAGGAACAATTGTGATAAGACTCAGGTCAACAGATCTTGGCACCTGAAGGCCACAGATATAAAGGGACCACTCCCACTTAACAAAGTTCACTTTACAGTTTACACTTCGTGTGTTTGAGCCTGCGTAATGGCGAGGTTTTTCTTTTTCTGGAGGTGGGTTGGTAAAGTGATGCTGGCGAGACAGGGCTGATTTATGGAGCAGGGTTAATGATAAATGAAAAGGAATATCTAGGTTTAACAGAAACATTTTAAGGTGGAAGACAACAGAGACAATTAAGTTTTAATATATTCATTGAGACATTTTTGTGAGTAGTCACTAAATGATACCTTAAGACAGTTGTAGGTATAAATAATAAACACGAAACATTGTATGTGACAATGAACTTAAAGAATAAAGCGAATCAAAAGGTGTCATTAGAGAAACTATATTCGTTAAATCTTGAAACTTCTCAGCAAAGCGAATATTTGGAGGGCAGGCATGTCACAGGGCAAAGACTGGCTTTTAGTGCTCTTGATCTTCAGAAGATTCACTGAAAGATACCTCTTAGGTCTAGCTGTAACCAATCTGGAGGTGGAGTAAAAATTAGCGAGAAAATGTATCTGGAAGAGTTGGTTGAAGAAGTTGAAGAAGTTCATTGGGGAGGCCAACTGAATTAGACTTACCAAAGCCTGGTATATATGTTTGATTGGTTGATATTTTTACTTTAATTCATGAAAATTTTTCTGATACGATCTTTGGCAACTCAATTATTCTTACACTGTCTCCTTTGTCACGAAATAAAAGCTGAGAAATTGTCTTAACAGAAATGCATAGGTGGCTGTTATTAATATGCTGCCTGGGGTTGAAAAACAGTGACAGGAGAGAGCATACCTGATCATACATAAAGAAGGGGCAATTCCTCAAAATGGATATGAAAGCATTTCCTTAAAACATGCAGATTTTAGCCTCCATGTAACTAGAGGGGAGTCTATAAGGCTTTGGATGCCAAATTTGAGGGGACACACTCCAGGCTTCTGGATGAGCTTACTTTTTAGAGCCACCCAATTTGCTCTATAAGAAATGGAAAAGTCAGTTTCCAAAATTATGTCAAGCAATGCTGGAGAAGTTTGTAGCAACTAGATCCCATCTTCCATGTTGGAGTCACCAAAAAATAACCGATATTAAAGAAATGTATTCTTTGAAAGAAAAATTATTCTCCCTCCTATCTACCCATCTCCCTGCCCTCCTCTTTACCTTCCCTCTCTGTTGAGCTAAACAACCTTCTGTATCGTGTGTGTGTGTGTGTGTGTGTGTGTGTGTGTGTGTGTATAAAATCTGCAGAAAGCCCCAAATGGCGTTTTGTAAATAGCAACTACATCAATAGCTGCTTCAGTGAATGACCATTATTGTCGTATTTTTGCCAGTCCACAAAATTGCCACATCTTTATTTGTTCTGTGCTTGGAATCAGGGGTTTTATTTGGGTTTATTTGGTTGTATTTTGGCTGAGGGGACCCAGAATAAACAACCTGGTGTGAGAGCATAGTAAGTACCAGAACTGGGAGGCCTACCTTAATTTAGTATGCTCACTAAATATTACCCAAAACACATGTAAGCACATCTGTCAATGGAGGGGTCTTGTGAATTATTCCACTTCTTAATGTCCCCACCCGGAAGTCACTGATGATGTCAGCTTTGAAATGTGATAGTGTTGGAGTTTGTTGTTCACATCAAGTTATTTTGGAAAATTGGCTAAAATGAGAAATAATAAAGTGAAAGTCACATGGATGTACTCATCAGATCTCACTACGAAGGTTATCTATGACTTTAAAGATCTGAGCTCAATTACTGTTATAGTCACTTACGTTATGGAATATTACTATTGTAATGAAAAGAACAATTTAACAAGATGGATTGTTTCTCATTCACTATTATACAGTAACGATGTAGTAGGAAAGCATCTAAAGGGTCTCCTGGATTTATGCTGCAGATTTGCGAATGAGCTACTGTTATGCGAAGTTTGAAGGAGGAAAATGTTCATCACCCAAATCCAGAAATCACTCCAAACAGGAATGCTGCTGTGCCTTGAAGGGAGAAGGTTGGGGTGATCCCTGTGAGCTGTGCCCCACTGAACCTGATGGTATGTCTACCATCTGCACTTCTCTTTTGGCTATTCATACAGCAGCCTGGCTGTGAAATGAGAAATACTGGGTGTAGCCCTTCAGGAGAATAAGACAATTTAATTTAACTGTAAGTCTACCCACAATATTCATTAAGATGATTTTAACTCAAGAGCTGGGTAGTTGTTTCCTTCTGAAATGTGCTATGAATCAGGGCAAGCGGTAGGCACTGGGAGCCTTGTTCACTTACTCTGATATCTGGGCTTTTCTTGTTCGGTTGTTTCCTGATACATGCAGCCTGTGGCAATCTGGCCATCACTCACTGCTTCGGGAACAGCCTGTAGCTAGTTGCAATTAGCCTGTCTACTAACAAGCGTTCATCTCTACCACAGAGGCCTTCCGCCAGATCTGTCCCTATGGAAGCGGCATCATCGTGGGGCCTGATGATTCAGCAGTTGGTAAGTGGCCTGCACTGGATTCTCAGCATTTTTTAATATTCTTAACCAGCCTCTTCCCTGCCCTTTCTCCAGCTGTTCTTTTTTCTCCACATTTATCTTGGGAAATAAAGCTCTAATTTTTGTCTTTTGATTTAGATACGAATTGTATTATTGTATTATATGGTAACATGATATTGCAATATTAGATATTTCATTGGTTAGACAGTGAAATGATTATAATTTACCTTTGTGTTCCGAAAAAGGTACCTTGGGGGTGCCTGGGTGGCTCAGTCAGTTAGGCCTCCAACTCTTGATTTCAGCTCAGGTCATGATCTCATGGTTTGTGAGTTAGCCTTACATCGGGCTCTGTGCTGATAGCACGGAGCCTGCTTGGGATTCTCTGTCTCCCTCTCTCTCTGCCCCTTCCCTGATCTTGCGCTGTCTCTCAAAAATAAAATAAACAAACATTAAAAGAAAAAAAAGAAAAAGGTACCTTGTTATTCACTTTTTTTTAATCCTTTACTTAAGATATGGATGAGTGCAAAGAACCAGATGTCTGTAAACATGGGCAGTGCATCAATACGGATGGCTCCTATCGCTGCGAGTGTCCCTTTGGTTACATCCTGGAAGGGAATGAATGTGTAGGTGAGTAATAAATCGGTTTCTTCCATAAAGATTTTACAGATTAGAAATTACGCCAGTTAGCATTCCTGCTAGGAAGAATAAGTACCAAGATTGGGACAGAAATAGGTTTTGTCCATTCATTCATGCGGCATTCATCTAGCAATACTAGCTGAGTACCCCATGTGTCCAGCACTGTGCTAGGCTCTATGGCTACAGCAGTGACCCAAGCCAACATGGTCCCTCCTTATAGTCTAATGGGGAAGACGCTGGACACATCTGAAGAGATAGTTGGAAAGGAAAACATTATAACATATTCTTTTAATTTAAAAAAGATTGTTGATGATCATAATTGTATTCTCTCAATATGTAAAATACAAAATTTATCCAGATTTTATTACATTTAGTAACGTGAAAGGCTATGTACACAGCGTAAACTCCTCTTGTTTTTACTCTGTTATTAAAATTTCAGAGAATGGCTCCTATGTCTGACCTTTGAGCTCTTAATCCATACCAACTCAAAATTGAATCCAAGTATGATGTCTAGGTCTCTAAAAAATCCAAAGAAGTTCAATTTAATCTGAATTAATAATAGCATAAATGCTGAATGTTTGTGTACATTAGAAAGCGTTCTTTCCATACAAGAATCAGGGCATGAGGACTTCCCCCAAAGCTGTGGCCTCGGAAGCGTAAACAAGTTCTAGTCTTCCTAGGCCTTAGAATGTAATGTTATGCAGATTAACTTATTTCCATTTACCCTGCAGCTCTAAAAATCTATGATATGTGATTTTTATTCACTTGAAAGAGATGTAATATTCTGGACAGTGAAATGCAATTTCATAGCAGAACAAAAGCAAAGTTGTCAATGTTTTCTCTTTGGAATCTTCAGTTAGTGCTTCTCTGTGCGTGACAGATGAGCCTGCTCACCCAGGTCTCTGTACCACACCTTCTTGCCTTTGCTTTTTGACTCAGAACCCAACATGAAATGTAACCCTGATGGCAGTCCATTACTATTCCGTGTCCTAGATAGCTAAAATAACAATGTTATTTCTCAAAAAGTTCCCTTTCCCAGAGGAAGACATTCTCCTCAAGAGATGTGTCAGAAGAACAGCCAGTATTGTAGGTGGATGGGTTGGGAAGCATATATATTTTTTAGAGCTCCTTGGTAAGACTTGTTCTCTCTCCACAGTTGTTTACAGAGATCATACCCTAAACATATTTCTTTGTAGCTTTTCTTCTGCCTAACGTAAACCATCTGGTTTCAACAGAATCAACAAAAAATCTGTGTGAATCTTGATTTTATCCAGTGTATTAATTTTGCTTAACCTCTGGTCTCTTGCTTTGTGTAAGCGGAGTCTTCTATTTTATATCTGGCAAAACTCCATCATGTTTAAGGCTTCTTAGAGAATGATGTAATGTGAGGCCAAACTGGAGATATATTTCTAGGTTTATATAAGTGAAAACTTTTGACTTGTGAGAGAAGCCTTGTTTTAACCCTTTGAGCATCTATTCCCAGTAGGTTTACCTCTTCATAATACAGGAAGCTGGAGAAGCTCACAGAGAAAAGCACTATGAGGGCTGGAAGCCCAGATACTGTCACTGTTAGTGCCACTGTTACTTAGCAGGTGAAATTTCACAGCTATAAATCTGAGGAGATAAGACATGTGCACTCCTTTCTTGCAAAGACAGAATGAGAATAAAACAAGATGCTACAGATCAAAGTACTCTGATAGGGTGAAACGTATCATTTGAGTCCAAGCCCATTTTTTTCTTCATTTGTCGTATTTTGAATACACTCTTGGTCACTTGCAGATACTGATGAATGTTCTGTGGGCAACCCCTGTGGAAATGGCACCTGCAAGAATGTGATTGGTGGTTTTGAATGCACCTGTGAGGAGGGATTTGAGCCTGGTCCAATGATGACTTGCGAAGGTAAACCTCTTTGCAGAATAGTTGGTTACATCTTCTGATCATGGAGACAATAGCTGGCTGATTACGGTCCTTGATATTAAATCCCACCCAGGGTGTGCAGAATAAAGAACATCTGGCCTGATGGGCCAAACCGTCACTTCTCCTGAAAAAGGTGGAGGTGGTTCGTGGCACCAGTTATGCTGCCTATCATGCAGAGCTCCTGTTGGTGTCTCCCCACTGCTAGTATTTGGATATAACTCCTGTCTTGTTTGCTACCTTCTATTTTCCATTTTCCCCTTCCTTTTTTTCCTTTATCTCCCATGCTCCCTTTCTTTTTTCTTTTTTCCTTTCTACTCATATCTGCACACTCATATCTACTCATATCCACCAACATCCTGTGACCATCTGGGGGCAATCACAGCAAAAGAGGTTGCCGATACCCTGTAAGCATCTTCCAGTGTCTAGTAGGATAGATGCATGGAGAGAAGGGAAAGAGAGGGAGTGTCTAGCACAGTGGATCTCAAAGGGTGATCCCTGGATCAGCCACATCAGCATCACCTGGGAACTTGTCAGAAATACAGTTTCTCAGGCCTCCTCCCAGACCTCTTGAATCAGAAACTTGAAGAGTGAAGCCTCGCAGCCTTCCAGGTAATTTCTGATACACTCTCAAGTCAAGAACCACTGGTCACAGAAGTGAATGAAGGTGAAGGTAGACAGTAAAAATGGTATGAAAGTGAGCTCTTCATCAGAGATATGACCTGTCAATACCACTGTCATAGTAGTTGGTCAATCTTTAAAGGCTATGACTAAATATGATCTGGGGTCTCACTGATGTTCTCAGTATCATTAGACTTAGAAAGAAACATGATAATCAAGATGGTCTGTTTTGACCTGCTTTTGCAAAACACATTCTGATGGTTCCAAACAATGAAATCTGTAAAAACCACTTTTATCTATTAAGAGTAAAGCCTATTTAAGGCTGTCACAGCCATCAGTGTAAACTTAGCATCTCCATAAGTGTAAAATTATTCAGAACACCATTTGCTTGGGCACAAGAATCACTGTTATTTCACAGGAGCCTCTTTTATATGGGGAAGGGGAGGTGGTTAATGATATTGGATGGGTCTGCTTTTGTTCTGACTGCAGTTGACTTGACAGCTGTTTTGACTGAATGGAGTAAAGCTGATCCCCATCTTATGTGACTTTAGGGAATGGCAAATGGTCAACTTAAGGCTTCAAAACCAGCATTTCAGAAAAGCTCCCTCTATATATAATTTCTTAATCTAAATAACACTGGTAATTATACCAGGACAATAAGCCTGAACTGGGACTGTGCTAGGAGCACCAGGATACATGATCACCCTGCCTATACCAATTATAAAATAACCAACTCATTTTATGATTCTCTGAAAACAAAAGATTGCTTGGTGCATCCACGTTGATGACAATGCAACATTTCAACTTTTGATAAAAATAGATTTTATTTTTTTGGTTGATGCCATTGACCCATTATTTTCATGCTACCTTCTGCTGCAGATATAAATGAGTGTGCCCAGAATCCTCTCCTCTGTGCTTTCCGGTGTGTAAACACTTATGGATCATATGAATGCAAATGTCCTGCTGGATATGTTCTTAGAGAAGACAGAAGGATGTGCAAAGGTAAGACATCCACATTAAAGGTCATCTAAGCTGAGGGGGTCTAACTCTTATCTATAAGGAAAATGTCTCTCCAAAGCTTCTATTGGTAGAGGAAGACTTTGAATCAGGAAACCCTCCTGTAGTCCATGGACAATATGGGGGTCGTCATCACCTCCTTTCCTCCCAAACTGTAGCTTCAAGCATCATCAAACTGAATCAAGGGCCACCCTGCAGATCTTTTTGAGCTCACTATGCATTGCATGCCTATGACATGGCAGACACTCTGTAGGATGCAAAGATATAAAGAAAAAAAGACATTTACTCACAATCAAGAAGCTCAGCATGAAGAGGTTGAGACAGAGATATAAATAATTGTATTATGGTGTGATAAGTGAGAACTGAGAACACGAAGGAGTATGATAATATTAATTAAATAATTTTTAAAAGTCCCCATCACTAAGGGATGGCATATTCCAAGAATGGGGATAGCATATGGAATCTACTTTAGCTAAAGATTTCCATGAATAATGCTTACTGAACCCATGTAATTACTGGGGCACTAGAGTAGGCTCTGCAATATGAAGTTGGGTAAATCATGGGGCTCCCTGAAGAACACTGATTTGCTCCTTCAAAGTCTTAAGTGAGAAGATCCTTGTTCCCTTCAGATGGGTTAAATAGGATTTTTTCTTGAAGATGAAGAGATTTCCTAACAAAAAGCTCTACATCACATTCAGGATAAGTCCAAATTTCTCAGCTCAGACCACATAAAGGAGGAAGATAAAGAGAGGGAAATGCAAGAGGACAATAAGGAATGAGGAAGACCCCTCCACACCAGGAAAAAGGAAATGAAGGAGGGAAGAACCAGTAGAGAATATGATTTTTGTGAATGTTTGTCTTTTCCTCAAAGTGTAAAAACCAAAGCTTTAATTATACAACGACTCTTCTAATATTACATCACACTAATTAATATTATATAAAAATATCATATATTATGCTTTCAGTATAGTTATCATACAATGGAAGCTTTGGCTTCTTAAAACATATTGTAATTATAATGACGTTGTTATAGCTGTCATTCTATCTTGAAAGATTTAGAGAAGACCTTTTTGAGTTGAATTCATCAAAAAGAATTAGCCATACTTCCTGCCTTTGAAGAAATTATCCATTAGGGAATAATTTCTTCAAGTTCAAAGGTGGTTAGAAGACTCCTTTCCAATCTTAGGGGGCCAGCACCCACAGTACAAAAGGAAGTAGGTTAACACTGAAGTAGCGTAAATGAAACCTGATTGCTTGAGACCATCTCATGCTTAAAAGGCAAGAAGTTAATGAAGCTTATTTTATAATTTGCGGTTGTACGTTCTTTCCAGATGAGGATGAATGTGAGGAGGGAAAACATGACTGTGCTGAGAAGCAAATGGAGTGCAAGAACCTCATTGGCACATACATCTGCATCTGCGGGCCTGGGTACCAGAGGAGGCCTGACGGAGAGGGCTGCATAGGTAAGGGAGTCACTGCCAAAGGAGCTTTGCAGGAGTCAGAAATGACAAAGGACAGAAGGGACTTGGGGTCTGAGTCCCTGTGGGCAATGTGTTCTTCGTGGACAGACCCATCTTGCCTCTCTTACCTTGTGTCATGATTTTCCTTGGAGATCCCCTTGGCTCTCGATTATCAAGGGATTCCATGAGCACTGCCATTCTCTGAGCTGGCCTTTGCCAACTTTCTCAGCTCATTTTGCTGCCATGATTTGGCACCAGGTGTTTCCTCTAATTCTTTGCTTTTTATTTTATTTATTTTAATTTTTGAGAGAGAGAGAGTGCAAGAGCAGGGGAGAGGCCAAGGGAGAAAGAGAGATCTTAAGCAGGCTCCACACTCAGCTCAGAGCCTGACGCTGGACTCAATCCCATGACCCTGGGATCATGACCTGAGCCGTCAGACCTCTGGAATCATGACCTGAGATGTCAGACGCTCAAATTACTAAGCCACCCAGGTGCCCCTCCTTTACTTTTTATACTTTTTTTTGTTGTTTTAGGGTCATTTGTCTTTACGACATTAGAATGTCTTTCTATTGATCCAACTTTGCTATTAGCACCCTGATGTTGAATTACAGATGCCAGGTCCCTCTGAACCAGGAATATCACTAAACCAGTGGGATCTTCCACCAGAGAATCTGTTCTTGTCTAGAGTGAGGTCCAGGCACTGGTATTTCTGAAAGTTTCCTAGGTGATTGTAATATGGATCCTGCATTGAAAACCACAGCTTCAGATCAGGGATTGGCAAACTATAGCTAGAGGGTCAAATCCAGCCTGCTAGCCTACCTCCTATTTTTGTAAATAAAGTCATATTGCAACATAGCTATAACCATACATTTGTATATTATCCATGGCTGCTTTCATGCCACAAAGGCAAAGCAGAATAGAGTGAATGCAACAGAGACCATATGGCCTGCAAAACCTACAAGATTACTATGTATGATATAGTAATGCTAAGTATTATTATAACTTAGAGAAAAAGTTTCCGACCTCTGCTTTAGACCATCAATATAGGAGAAAACTATGAGAAAATTCCCATGTGTCCTTTTTAATTTTAATAATCAGTGACACCAGAACAATAAATTTTATGTTGTCAGTCAAGAAGCTCAAGAACCTCATTGTCCCCTTACCCTGTAAGGTACAGAATTAAACAATAATTGAGCAGACTTTAAAGATTTTTTTTAGTGTTTATTTCTGAGACAGAGAGAGAGCATGAGTCAGGGAGGGGTGGAGAGAGAGGGAGACACAGAATCAGAAGCAGGCTCCAGGCTCTGAGCTGTCAGCACAGAGCCTGATGCAGGGCTCGAACCCACAGACTGCGAGATAATGACCTGAGCTGAAGTCGGATGCTCAACCGACTGAGCCACCCAGGTGCCCCTGAAGAGCAGACTTTAAAAGCACAGAAAAAGTATTTGGACTATGATCATGCACTAGATCTTCCAGGTTCAGTGGTTCACCTCAGTTGCACATTGGAATCAGAGAACTCAGCTCCCACCCCAGACATTCTGATTTAATTGGTCGGGGGGTGACATGGGCATTGGGATTTTTAGCCTGTTTCAACACTACCCTAAATGTCACCTTTGAACTTTCTGCCTCTCATAATGAGATGCCTGCCTTGGGGGCTCAGAACTATTCTCCATGAGATGCACTTAAGCAAATAACTTTACGATTTTTCTAAAAAATCATCAGATAATTCTAAGAATCTCCGGCTTGTTTTAATGCCTTTTTTTTTTTAACCTGGGAGCCTGGTTTATGATTTATTATTCCTCAATATTGTTGAAGTATTATAATAAACATAACCTATATTGAATTGGAAGATTATGTGTAGACAAGTCTGAGGTCAAAACTGACCCATTAGAGACATTATTCTGAGGAAGTATATTTCTTCAGCATGTTGATCTTAAGTATTTATGTTTTTCCCTTCACTTGAAATCATCCTTTTTAAGAACAGATATGGAAAGTTTTAAATTTTATTAAGTTAAATATGTGTATGTACATAAAATGCTGTTACCTACCTTTAAGCACATCAAAATACCATCAAGTATGGTTTTTAAAGGATGGAAGTAGACACACACATTGTGTATTTGCTCACATGTGCAAACTCCATTTCTAGAAGGTTACGTGAGAAACCAGCTGTAGCACTGGTCACCTCCCAGGAGGGGTGTTTGGTGGCTGAGGAATAAGGGAGGAAGGGGCACTTTTGCTCAATACTCTTTTGTACCTTTTGAATTGAGAGCCGTGTGAGAAGGATATCTATTCACAAATTTCAAAAGAAAGAAGAAAGAAAGAAAGAAAAAGAAAGAAAGAATGAATGAATCCATCCCTGTACAATGTAGTCAGGTGACTGCTTTTGTTTCTGATCTTTCGATCACACCACACAGATGAGAACGAGTGCCAGACCAAGCCGGGGATCTGTGAGAATGGGCGCTGCCTCAACACCCGGGGGAGCTACACTTGCGAGTGCAATGACGGGTTCACGGCCAGCCCTACTCAGGACGAGTGTCTTGGTGAGCACAAACAGGATGATTTCGTAACCCCGAACTCCATGCTGGGATGCTTGTCACCCACATCGCTTATTTGAAATAATAGAAATTGTTAACATTTGAGGCAGGTTCATATTTTGGAAATGACTTAATGACTGTGATTGTCCATGGGGCTTAGCACCACCCTGAAGCTAAATTCTTCTTTCACTAATTGTATCAATGAATCACTTGTTTGGAATGTCTTTCTCCGCTGCCTTTTTAAGCCCTTGGTGCTCAGGGTCCGATTCCATGTGTTTTTCTGCCCCTGTCTCTGCAGCATGACGATCCCTCCGTATTTCTGAGAGCAGATAGAGATACAACCTTGTGCACGCTAATGCCTTCCTGCCCACTTACTGAATTTCTTGTCTTGTTTCCCTCAGATGTCCTTTCTCTCTTACTGCTGTTTCCAGCTTTCCTTTATTGCTTCTTCTCACCCAGGGTAAAGTGTTATATCCTTTTTGAGTTTTATGTTTGACCAAATTCTTAATACATTGTTATGCTCATAAAGCTCCATAAAAACCCTCTGTGCAATGTAACGTCCCTTCCAGACAACCGGGAAGGGTACTGCTTCACGGAAGTGCTCCAGAACATGTGTCAGATCGGCTCGAGCAACAGGAACCCTGTCACCAAGTCTGAGTGCTGCTGTGATGGCGGGAGAGGCTGGGGCCCCCACTGTGAGATCTGCCCTTTCCAGGGTACTGTGGCCTTCAAAAAACTCTGCCCCCATGGCCGAGGATTTATGACCAATGGAGCAGGTACTTCACTTATGGTCCAAAAATACTTGCAGGGAATCTGTTTGTTTGTTTTCTGAAAAACAGTTGAGAATATGGAATCTACAGTATGGGCTTAGGCTGAGTTGCATGGTTTATACATCAACAAAAACCCTTTATTGTATCTTTGTACAATTATCTATTGTAATCTTTTAGACAGTCAAGGCCAGGCTGCTAAAGTGTCCTTGATCCATCTGATTAAGTTGTATGTGCTTGGGTCCCTGCCCCTGCAATACAAGGAGTCCTCAACTTTTAAACAGAGGTTTGTTGTCAGTTACTGGTTACTCGGAATGTAATTTTTTAGATAAACCTTGGAATAAACGATCACTAAATTCCTAGACTAGTCCACCCATATGTATTTGCACTCGTAAAATTGGCCAAAATAGACTGCATGAAAGAAGTATAAACGATGCTGATATACTGGCAATTAAAACACAGTTGCCTCTGGAATAGCGCAAGCTGCTTTCAGTTGGGAAACATGGGGAGGCTGTCCACGTCTCTGAGGTCGCCCCAAAGACAACTTCCAGGCCTGGGCTTGTCACCAGTAACTGCAATTGTTTTCAGTCTCATGAAATAGAATGGAGAGAGACTCTTAGAGCTCCTTGGGAAGGCATTGGAAGTGAGAGGAGAAGAAGGAGAGTAAGCAGGATTTGTGTTGATGGTTGAAAGATGTGGCCAAAGGTGGAATAATAGAACTGGATGTGTGGAGGCACACAGCCAGATAGATTAGGCAGGGTAACCAAAAGCAATTTATGATTCTTCTGAGGATGTGAAAATCAGACGGTGGAGAAGATTCACTTCTTGAAACCAGTCAGGATAGGCACATTGCATTTCAGAGTAAACTTGAAAGAATTCGGAAAAATAACATCTGTTGAAATAAAATGGTTGTTTGGCAATTAAAGGCTAAGAACTTATTTAGTCTTGGCACCCCACCAATCACTAAGGAGACAGGTGGGTCACGATGTGGAAGGACAGTGGGTTTCACGCTCCACAGTACATGTCGACCAAGTCTTTCTCCCTGTGGTGGAGCTGGGATTAAGATCTCTGTTCCTTATCAGGCTGCAAAACCCAGCCCAGCGACCCACCCCAGAGCCTTAGTGCTTCCCTTACCAAGGGATGTTTGGTCCCATTTCCCCAATATTATGCAATGTGATATTTTGGGGGATTAACTGTAAATACAACAAAAAGAAAAGAACCTTCCTCCTTATTCTGGACAGGCAATATTAGAAAAAAAATGGATTTTTTTTTTTTTTTTTTGTCAAAAGAATCTACTGCTATGATCCATTTATGGATCAAGCTTGCTTGATGGCATGAGATAGAGCAAGGAGCTAAATATGTCTGGATGAGATGGTTGTTCTATAGACCCAGAGGGGAAAACTGTAAATTTAGAAAACCAATTCTTTTTAAAAAATATTTTTAATGTTTGTTTATTTTTGAGAGAGAAAGAGAGAGATCACGCACATGTGCAGGAGTAGGGAGGGGCAGACACAGAGGGAGACACAGAATCTGAAGCAGGCTCCAGGCTCCAGCTAACAGCATAGAGCCTGATGCGGGGCTCGAACCCATGAGCTGCAAGATCATGACCTGAGCCAAAGTCAGAGGCTTAACCAACCAAGCCACCCAGGCGCCCCCCAATTCTTTTTAAAGAATTGATTAGTTACTAGCCTGATTAGTTATTATACTCTCATCCAATGCAGTTATTCATTTGCCTTTTGTTATAGTTACCATTACATATGAAATTCATGCTGTCATCTCTTTGGCTTAATTTCTTAGGTCTATAATACAGTAACAGTTTATTAATATTTACAGTGACATCACCTCTACATATTAATGTTGTCCGTTTTATAATGTCTTTCTTATTTTAACTTCTGACTGTTAAATTAACAGATATTGATGAATGCAAGGTTATTCATGATGTTTGTCGAAATGGGGAATGCATCAATGACAGAGGATCATATCATTGCATATGTAAAAATGGCTACACTACAGATATAACTGGAACTTCCTGCATAGGTAAGTGCTGTATTTTTGATGTTCAGATAATTATTCTGAGTGGAAATTACATATTATGGGAAAAAATATAAATCCTCAAACTGAAACACTAAAAAGCCTATGTAATTTCATAGGAAAACATAAGACAATGATCAAAGACAACACAGAGTTTACCTTTTCTTTTCTCAAAGCTAAAATTCTCTGTTAGACCCTGTGGGTACTGACCATCATTTTAGGGTGGATGGTCACACTGTCTCTTTTTGATCATAGATCTGAATGAGTGTAACCAGGCTCCCAAACCCTGCAATTTTATCTGCAAAAATACAGAAGGGAGTTTCCAGTGTTCTTGCCCGAAAGGCTACATTCTGCAGGAGGATGGAAGGAGCTGCAAAGGTAAAGTATAATTTGCCTGCACCCACTCACCTGCCTTCTGGGCACATGGATGTATTCCTTGTGCATTTGAGGAATCCACAGGCAAGCTGAAAAATCCCCCCACTGGCAAGAGGTGCTTCCCTGGAGTTAGTTCCTCCCTGGGACCTCCCTGCCACCCACTCCTATGCTGGCTGGCTGGAGGTTGAGGCCAGGGAGATTGCTGGGGACTGCTGGCAACAGCCATCCTCACTGCCTGCCCCTTGGGCATCCATGGGAGTGGCCCATGAGGGTGTCGGAGACAGCAGAGCCAGCTCTGTAAGGCCCAGGTGGGGCAGATTCCTACTTGATTATTTCCTTTCTGCTTTCTGTTTATCATATTTAGATAGCCAATCTATCCAACAACTAGAGCCCAAGCCTCCAGCATTGTCCATCCTCAGATTAATCGGTGCCTAGAAGATATTGTGCCTACCTAAGTAAACACTTTGTCTAGGTTTTTGTTCTGCCAAATAGGGCCATTCCTGCCCTCCAAGAGCTTATCTAAGCCATAAATATCATAAAGAATTAAGAAACAGCAGAACTTTATGTGGAAATCCCTCCTCAACCAGAAGTTACCCTTTGGAAAATTTTGTTGGTGTAAATTTACTCCAAGAAACATCTTCCTCAACAATACGAACTTCACATATTGAGTGAATAATAGCACAAGTGAATCAGACTTAAGGGTAATTTTAAAAGTGAGGGATTTGGAACAGGAAAGGTAGACCAGATGGTAGAATAAGAGCTAGAGAGTTCTGCCACGAAACCTTGATGGAGCAAAAAGCAAATAAGGGAAGTTAAATGGTGGGGTGGAATGGAAGTGGAGAGCAAAGAGAATTAGGACCCTCAACCCTTTTCTTGTGTCTGCTTAGAATTAAGAGGCTTATAATATAGGATGACATAATGAACAATGCATGAGGTTTCCCTATGCAGCACAAATCCTATATAATCCTGTAATTTGGGGAGAGGAAGTTGAGAGACGTAGTTAAAAATTCTGACTCTCTTAATATAAGAGTTGTTTACAGCTTTGTTCTTCTCAAGCATAGAACTTCTCAATCTGTGGATCACAATGAGCTCTGGGCAAGGTAAGGCTAGAGCTCAGAGCAATAAACTTATTCATGGAAATAGAGAACCAAATTAAAGAGAAAACACCTCTCAGCGTGGATACTATCTGTACCAAGCAGAACAAATTTACAGCATTTTTCTAGCCTGTGGGAGCAGAAAATCCTTAAAAATGTCTAAAAAGAGAAAAAATGGAAATTAAATGTACTGTAGTAACTGTGTTTTTTCACAATGTATAAAAAGCACAAGTAACACTTTCTTTGTGGTTTTAGGAGTGGGAAGAGTAGGGACATGATTTTTACAGATCCTCTTACAACATAAGTCCCTTTCTCCTGTTGTTCTCATGAGGTCTAGATTCTTCCACATACTTGGCACATAGGACTAAAGATCAAACCGTGTGGTGCAGATACATGTACTACTGAAACTGACAGAAAAGAGCCTCAAAGGGGAGCCCAGGGGAGATGTGGGACCAGCACTTCCCCCCATGAGAGCTGGGTAGGATCCAGATAAGAGGAGAGAAGGGGAGCCAAGATGTTCTTGGAGGTGAGAACAGCAAGTGTTGCTGTTCTTAATATGTTGTAGTTAGAAAATAGTGTCAGAAACCACTGAGCTGTCTCCCTCACCTGTGTGCAGGTAAGCTTCAGCAAATGTGTGACAGTGCTCTAGCAAGGCTCGTTGAGTCATAGAAAGGGGAGGCCCCACAGCTATGTAAAGAGCATGGGACTGGCTCCATTTTGAGAGAAGTCGGCACTGGGAGAAATATGGGGGCTTGGGGGTTCTTTTGGTTTAGGTCCCCTCCAGATGTTACTCTAGGCAGGAACTGGCACTTATCTTCAGCTGCAAGCACAGCTCTGTGTGCAGTGACCAAACAAGGTAGGAAGGTAGATTGGTTCCTGAATACACCATGATTTTTTTTTATATTAATATTCAGCTAAAAGCTGGAACATAGTTTGTATCTCTTGATGTCTTTAAACAGCAGTGGCGTTGAGAATGAGCCTAGAAATTCCGGCAATGAGGAAAGAAGCCTGGTCAAAGCGGAGGATTTTATTGAAATATGGAAAATAATGTTGCATAGATACTGTAGGCAGTTTTTAAATGTGCTATTAGCTTATCAGAGTGAGTTTTTCTTACCTTTGCTTCCTTCTTGATTGCTCAATTTTGTTTTACCAAAGGAGAATCTCTAAAAAAAAAAAAAAAAAAAAAAAAGTCAATTTGGTTTGATTTGCTTTGGTTGAACACCTCATTTGAGCAGATTCAAAACAGCAAACAGAAAAGACCTAAGCAAACAATTTAATTTCCAGCCTCAACATTTCTTTCTGTAATTCAACTTGAATAGATCTTTTCAGCACTCTGGAAAATTTTGAGAATCCCTAATCTTTTACTTCATTGTGTAATTTATTTAAAATGTCACAATTTATTTGAAATTCCTTTGTTGATAAATTCCTACATTCCTCTCACGGAAGGGAATTGGGATTTCCTTGGATCCCCCAAAGAGCTACATTTTTTGGTCTAAATGGAGACCACATTTTAGCTTTCAAACCTTTATTTGCTTGATTCCTCCCAGCCATTTACTGCATCTCTATTCTGGCCACAGTCATTGGAGACATACAAGTCAGAACTCAGAACTCCTTCCTAGGCCAGTTGCTAGGTACCTGTGCTCTCAGTTTGACTCCAATACTCATCTTACATATTTTTTAATAGATCTTGATGAGTGTGCAACTAAGCAGCACAACTGCCAGTTCCTGTGTGTTAACACCATCGGCAGCTTCACATGTAAATGTCCTCCTGGATTTACCCAACACCATACCGCCTGCATTGGTAAGTGGAGAGGAAAATCCCTATAGGAAACGTAGCTGTTCCTTTAAGGAATTGTTTTCTAGTTCCTCTGTTGGGATAAGAAGGCAAAAACTAAAAAAAAAAAAAAAAAAAAAAAAGTACAACAGAAAGTGAATCATCACTCTCTCTTCCTTTTAAACAACAGAAAGTGAGTTCAGTCCATTTTAATTCCCACTTTTCCCCAACTGCTTCTTATAGATAACAATGAATGCACTTCTGACATCAACTTGTGTGGGTCTAAGGGTATTTGCCAGAATACTCCTGGGAGCTTCACCTGCGAATGCCAGCGAGGATTCTCTCTTGATCAGAGTGGTGCCAGCTGTGAAGGTGGGTAGGGGCCTCAGCTTGATGCAGCTGGTAATTCCTGGTGGAGATAATCTGTGTGACTGTCAAAATCTTCATTATCACCCTCTGTGAGATAGCAGAACAGAGCACAGGACTATCACCCAACTGAAGATGGGGAATATTTTTCCTGGTTGGCACAGGTATCATATCTTAGAGATCCATCTTTTGTCTCATGCTTGATCATGTCTAAACCTGTGCCTTTCCTCAATATGTGAAGACTTTATCTGCTCAGTTATTAATGTAATCTAATAGGGCATGAACTAGTCAAGAAAAAAAGCTAGGTTCCTGAATTTGATTCATTAATATTCTAGTCATTGGATCCAGAGTCATAAAAGAATTCCCCTAATGTGGATTAAATATATGAAGAATGACTCTTCTGATAATAATATAATTAAAATTTTGAAATTTTTTGTTGGATTTTATTTTTGTACTGACATCTTTTGGTTTCTAACTCTAGCATGAATAAAAAAATACAAATAATTTACACAGCTATCCCATAGAGTACTCTTGTGCCTTACATTAGTTTCTTCATCATTTTTACTTGTCAACTTTACCAGGGATATCTAAATGTCTTTTTCCTTGGACTTATCAAAAGCTCCAGAGCACATATTCTTGAAGTTTTGGTGGAAGAATACTTTTTTAGGGGTCAGATTTCTTATTAAAATTGCCTTTTTTATATATGCCTTTATATTTATATAATTTATATAAATATATTTATATAATTGCCTTTATATATATGCCTATATATTGCCTTATATGCCTTTACCATGCATATAAATGTTGCTTCAGAGACCAACTCTGAAACAAATGTTGATGTGGCTTAAAGCTGGCTCTACTTTTTTTTTTTTTTTTTTAAGTTTATTTATTTTGAGAGAGAGAGGGAGAGTGAACAAGAGCACAACTTTGGGAGGGACAGAGAGATAGAGGGAGAGAGAGAATCCCAAGCAGGCTCCGTACTGTCAGTGCAGAGCCCAATGCAGGGCTCAGTCATATGAACCAGGAGATCGTGACCTGAGCCGAAATCAAGAGTCAGATGCTGAACTGACTGAAACGGCTCTCCTGTCCTTCTCAGATGTGGATGAGTGCGAAGGAAACCATCGCTGTCAGCACGGCTGCCAGAACATCATTGGGGGCTACAGATGCAGCTGCCCCCAGGGCTATCTCCAGCACTACCAGTGGAACCAGTGTGTCGGTACGTAGTTTTTCCTTGTTACTATGGTGAATCACTACTGGCTCCTGTGAGTCAAAATACTGCTTTCTTTCTGAAAACTTTAAACGTGTCATTAAATCAACAATATTCACTTAAAATTGCCCTCACCTGGTTGGAACCAGAGGAAAGTTGTAGCCTTTGCAAAATAGCAAACGAAGAAAAAAGATAATGATAAAGGTACTTGGAGAGCATCGGAAATGAAATGCCCCTAGAATCCCTTCACTCTCAGTGTCCCCCTGCTCTTCTGCTGCATGGAGACACTGGCCCACACTGCAGGTACACATGAGGGCCAACAGAATCCTACCTCAGCCTGAAAAATATCAGCCAGCCAGAGGCTATTTTCAGTGACTCTCGGCCTGAAGACACAGAAGTGGTCCCATTCAGCTCTACACATCTTTTGGGCAGAGTGTGAGCAGCAGACACAGCAAATTTTTTCATCATCACTAAATTCTTTTGAAAATTAAGGGAGACTCATGAACTTATTAAATTGAAATTATGTAATTTTTGATTTCATAATGTCATGGGAAAATAATCTCAATGCACACCAGAGAATCCAAACACTGTGAGTTTAGAGGGACCCCGGATCCATTTATCCAAAACTCTTGATTTTACTATAAAGACCTCAAAGCCCAAGGAAGAAGTCTGTCCTTAACCTGGTTCCTTTGTGACATGCTTGCAGCTGGAGCCCCAGGCCCCTAACTTCCTGACTTAGGGCTGCCTTTCAAGTGTCATGTTCACTTGTTTTTTTGTTTTGTTTTGTTTTTCATTCATCAAGCCTCTACATAGCACCACTGCAAGCTTGGTGCTCAGGTGAGCTGTTCTAGCTACCACACTCTTGGGAAGAGAGCCTTCCTTAGCAAAGAGGCAAGGATTACTGCTTCGTGGGTGGCTGCTCCACATCTCAATGCTTTGCTTTATTCCAAATGAAGATACATTTGGTGTGTTTTAACTTATCAGAACTGGATCTCTCTCATTTGGTTTGATTCTTTTCAAGGCACGGTTTTGCAGAAGTGAGTAGGGTTGGCTAAAAGGACACCAGTGCTGGAAGAGTTTAGACTACACAACTTACTGACAGCCTTCGTCTCCTCTTCCTACCTTTAGTCCAGGAATAGTGGAGATGGACAGGTCATGTCTTCATTGCCTGGAGGCTCTCCTTTGGCCCCATGAAGATCATCTCTGGCTGGGAGTTCTAGAATAAATAGATTAAGAAGCAGTAAGAGGTTTGGGATTTTTTGATGTCCAAAAGATACTAGCCCAAACTGGGCTCATAATTCTTGAGAATGAGCATTGCCTTGGGCCAGAATGGCTTCCCCAGAGCTGTGCAGAGCAGATCTTTTGAACCAGCCCTCTCTGGATCCTCACTCATAGGCAGCCAGAATTTCACTCTTAGAAGATGGATGGGTTTAGGGTCAGGGGCCACTGCAAGGGGCCACTGCATCTCATTGTTTTCTAGAAAATATCAAACTTCCAGGTGGAGTTGGAGTTGAGCCATGTTGACCCAGAGAAAATTTGTAAAAGAAAGTCCCTCCTACATTTTCGAATTCTCTTATTGGTTCTCCCTTAACACCACAGCTAACAAACACTATACAAGCCTAATGCTCAAAAATTTGATTTTACAGGACAGAGTGGGTAGGTTTCAGTCTGCTTTCAAGGAGGGTGTTTGGAGAATCTAATGCTGTTTCGATAAAATTAAAATGTCTCTTTTTCTAAAAAAGGATAAAACTCTCACCAATTTTAAGTATTAACTGATAGTAAAACAAAGATTTTGGAGTACAGAAAAACTGCTCCTGGAGCCTTTTGCTCCAGGGTGCACAGGATGGAAATGGTCAGAAGAGTGCAAAGCATGTTAAACAAATCGTGTTTGTATATTGATGAAAAGGGTGAGTACACAAACAGACTATTTTCAAGCAATAAACACTGAACATTTGCCAATTTCTTATCTTCATTCCTGCTCTGCTCCATCCCAGTTCTCTAATGCAGATAAGCAAGTTTAATTTAAACTTTATTAGACTTTCAAGGAATAAAAAAAGGTATAGTAAAATAGAAAAGAATGTGAAAGAGGAGGAGGAGAGTTCTTGGCTGGGATAGATATTTATACTAACACAGATAGATCCTCAAGGCTAGAAAGACCCTTACAGATTATCTAGTCTGGCCTCATTCCCAAAACACAAATCCTTCCTCAAACTCCCTTGATTGTCCTAGTTTGACTCAAATACCATCTTGAAGGGCATTCACTTTCTCCCAATATAGCCCAATTTAGGTATAGAAAACTTTAATTCTTAGAAATGTTTTTGTTTTCATAGAAAATGAACTATTCCTCCCTCTACTTCTAACCATTGGTCCTATTTCTGTCCTTTGGAACAATACAGAATAAATCTAAGTTTTATTTTGATGGGTCTTGTCATACATATACAGACATGGGCCTTAGAGATTTTATCAGAGTCCCAGCAGGAAATGGATGGCTGAGCCCAACCAAAAGCACAGGACAAAGGAGAGGAGGCTGTTGATGCTCCATGCAGCTCAGCCTCCAGGGTCTGAAGATAGACATGAGGGACAAGGAGAAGACACCCAGCCCAGGGATATTCTTTCCACCAATGTAAACCCCCTAATTTCCTCATTCATTCCTTGGTGCCCATAGTCTCCACTGGTATCTGTCACACACTTCATCTCTGATTTAAACTAAGGGGAAAAGAACAAAGACAATGGCATATTTATTTCTGTTCTAGGAACCTTGGAGCCTAAATGATCTTAAGTGTATACTTGAGAGTCCTTGGACATAAAGGTTCCCAAACAGACCTGTAGCTAGGCACTGAGTCATAGCAGGCAGCTCAACAAATGGCTTTCTTATTGTATATCTATTCCTTCCACACAGGGAAGAAGGAGAGAAGGGAGAGGAGGAAGGAAGGGATATATAAGGAATAATATAAATATTATACATATGCAATCACCCTGCGCCCACCATTTCTATGCACCTGTTTCTCTAACTTAAAAACAGATTTTTCTTAGAAACAATTTTGTTCTGTATAAAGGAATCTACCTTAGCAAATAAGGTAAAACCAATTAAAGGGCAAAGGAAGTAGCAGTTTAAATGGTGATTAGTCTCTTGAGAGATACTGTGGTCTAAATAAAAGCACGTGACTGCTTTGGTCAGACAGACCTGGGTGTACATCTCGGTCCTGCTGCTGCTGTCAGGAGACCTCAGATGGGCTTTGTGAGCCTCACTTTCTTTATCGGTAAAACAGGGATTATAATACCTTCTGCCCATAATTTTCAGGAAGGTTAAGTAAATGAACGTGAGGCACCTCATATTCTGTCATGCAATAGGCATCTAATAAATGTTAGCTACGTTTCCCCTCCTCCCTTTCATTGGAAGTATTTGCTGAGTGAGGTGCAGGCCAATCTCCCTGTGTTCAATTGAACATATGCCTGAAAATGGGCCACAGCAATTAAGAAATGTCCTACCAGCAAGCTTGCAACCTGCCCTTATGAAGACAGGCCTACAAAAATCTATTTGAGATTTCAAAAAAGTATAAATTAGAAATAGAGAGATACTCAAGGTTTTTCCCCTCAAGTTGATTTTTCAAGTCAGATTTCTTTTTCCTGCTTTTTACCATCAGACTTGGCAGGTCCCCGTGGGTAGCAGTCCTGCAGCATCTGTCTCTATTGTGGGTTTTTTCCAATTATTGCTCGTGAAGTCTGCACTGAATCTCTTCCAGCCATACTTTGCTTTAGACACGGCCCAGACACTCTGGGCAGGAGGCTGGTTTGGATAAGGGGGGGGCCGTTCAGAGATGGGAGCAGACATACCAGAAGGCACTATTCATCCCCAGGACAAGCACCTGGGGGCTTTTTCAGATTTTTGAAAAGGAAGTACAAGCAGGGCAGACACTTCCTGCAGGATGTCAGCCCTTGCCAGCCCTGCACATCCTGAAAACGGAGGACTGGAAAAGCAGCCTCCAGGAGGATGGCTAGTCTCTGCCTCGGAGACTGTGGTCCCGTTCATGGAGAACTGCAGGACTCCTTCCCTCCCACCCTGAACCTTGAACCAGCCCCGCATTCTTCACAGGAGGCTCGTGTGGTGCGAAACGCACTAGTGTTGGCTTCAGATGAGAACTGGAATCTGTCGGCCCTCGGAATGCCATCCCCTAATGCGCTCCACGTGGCATATTTGACCTCAGCGACCACATTTGCCTACTGCATGGCAAGAGGCCACATCCACGTCCGCATCCCTCTCTCCCCACTCCAACCACCTCGGCCCGCCCTACCTTCCTGAGTGCTGGCTGAGAGCCAGCTGGCCAGCGGTCCCCGGTAGAGACGTCTGGCCGGTGTCACACACACAGTGTCTTCTGGTTTTCCCTGCAGATGAGAACGAGTGCCTCAGTGCACACATTTGTGGAGGAGCCTCCTGTCACAACACTCTGGGCAGCTACAAGTGCATGTGCCCCGCCGGCTTCCAGTACGAACAGTTCAGCGGAGGGTGCCAAGACATCAATGAATGTGGCTCTTCGCAGGCCCCCTGCAGTTACGGCTGCTCCAACACTGAGGGTGGCTACCTGTGTGGCTGCCCACCTGGTTACTTCCGGATAGGCCAAGGGTAAGCACTGGTTTTCCGGGCCGTGGCTGGAGGCTCTCTTGTTCCTAATATCATTAAGTATATTTAACTCACAGTGACCCATCCTAGTCGAGAAGAACCATACTTTTCATAATCCTGGAGTTAATTCTGGTTAGCTCTGCAAAGGTTTTAGGCTATATTATTTGAAAGGAGACATCAAAATTTCTAGAAATTCATAGACTCTGAAACCAATTGTAAATACCTTGATATATGGTGTCTCTATCTCATTCTCTTGATCTTCGCATCTTGTTGGGAAGTGATTCATTTCTCTAGAAATGCAGGGGCTGACCCATGACAGAACTGGACTCACACTGCATATTGCTGATCTCCCCTTCTCCTGAGGCAAGCAGGATTCTCTCTTGACTTAAAATGCCTTCTCCTCTAGCTACCGTTAGGAGAAATCACAAAGATACCTGGCTTTAAAATATATTTTACATCTCAGACTTAAGTTTACATAAAGAATTACCAAAAGAGCATAAAATACGAGAGCTAAAATAATTATTGTATCCTCCTGGTAGAATACTTTACCACATTGTATGTGTGACTGTTGGGGAAGAAAAGACATATTTTTTTTTTACCCAGTAATTTAAAAGTTTAGTGGTAAGTTTTCACAGTGTAGGCCTTTTTTCCTGCTGAATTAATCTAGAGTTGGATGTCCATGTAGTGTTGTCTATGCTGTTAAGGAACTCAAATTTTAACATTTTCATTAGGAACACATAGACATGAAATATACATACACACATGTACAGCCACACATACACATCCCACAAAATCACATATTCCATAATACACATATATGTATATATCAAATTAGTGTAATGTACTGGCCTTTGATTTCTTGACACACAAACATCAAGCAATTCATTTTGGGTCTGTGTAGACTTGAAGGTGAAAGAATGTTTCATGGGAAGCACACAGAATGCCAGCAATAGGACACAAATTCCCAGATGTTTGTGTCTGGCTCTCAGTAGTCTCATTCTTTATAAGTTGAATGCCAGAACCATTTTCCCAGCAAAAATTGTGACACTCCAAACTGGCTTCTGGCCAGTGGGACTTTGTAGTCACACTTCTTGTAAGTGGTGTTCCAGGGATATGAAAATACTGGAAAGGAGTTCTGAGAAAAGAACCAAAGCCTGCAAATTTGGGATTTTTCTTCCAATAACTTAATCATTATGTGAATAGACACACACACACACACACACACACACACACACACGATGAGCAGTCATCATTTCATCCATTTTGTTTCTGCACATTTCATGCAGCAAGATAAAGGAAGAACAAAGGAAAAGTACTGGGCTCTGGCAGGATTGCAAAACCTAGTATGAACCCATACATTGCTGCAAAACACAAAAAGTAGTCTGCTTATTGGCATTATATTTTGAATCTCAAGAGCATCAAGAAAAATGGGTTATAAAAATAGGCCAATTACTACAGAAAAAGTGATAAATATTTGGTCTTCATTATGACCCATTAGTGGAAATCTACCCACTTCTAATAGTTTGCGCTTCTCCATGAATCACTAGAGTGGACCCTGCCTCAAAATAAAGACTCCTAGGATCATTCAGATATTTCAACACATTTTGAAAAAGGAGCCTGGTAAATACATTCCAAGAGGCCTATGAAATAGTAAGCAGAATAACAAAACAAGGTACTTGTGAAACATGCAAGCCTCCCTTCGTAACTTGGCTTTGATAACTGAAAGGCAAAGAAAAACAGCTGAACTAGTTCTCTCTTGGGCATGGGTTTGTTTATCCAGCCTCACATGAGTCAGAGCCAATGGCCCTAGTGGTTTTGAATGACTTGAAACAATTTCCCATAGTTGGGCAAGCTCTAATACATGCATTTTATACATTGCACATCTTTACAGTTTATTTCTAAGTCAACTTCAGTTCTACCTAGAACTTTCTTTATACCTTCAGTAGCTTCAGCCAAAATGAGTGGTCAAACAATAGAAAGTTCTCAGAAGCTGAAGTGATGAGGGCTGGTGAGTGTGGTAGTGGTGGAGGTGGTGGTGATGGGGTCAGTGAAACAGGAAGAGGACAAGGAACTGAACACAGACATCTCCTACCTTTCTCACTTTCTGTTTCATAAATAGAGGACACTTTTCTTTACCCTCCCAAGTCACATGATCTCCCTCATCCCCCACTCTTCCCCTCTTTCTACTCCATGTCCCCTCCTCAGAAGCATAAGGACAGCAAAACACCTGGTACAGTGGGGGAGAGGGGGCAGAAATGAAGAGGCAAATAAACATGCAAAACAGGACCTTGAGAGATAGTAGAAAGGAATCCACTCCAGGAACTGGGACTCAGAGCCTAAACACAGAGGACTTCAGTGTGGCTCTCAGAACCAGCCAGTCACCTAATGGATGAATAACCAGTGTCTCAGTGTCACCAGGTGGGGTCCACACTTCACCAGAACTCTTGTACCACCTCCCTCATCTCCCAGTTCTAATGAAAAAGGGCTGTGCTTCCCTTCTTCCACAGGCACTGTGTTTCTGGAATCGGCATGGGCCGAGGAGGCCCAGAGCCACCTGCCAGCGGTGAAATGGATGACAATTCTCTCTCCCCGGAGGCTTGTTATGAGTGTAAGATCAATGGCTACCCCAAACGGGGCAGGAAGCGGAGAAGTGCAAACGGAACAGATGCCTCCAACATTGAGGTAGGTCAGAAGGTAGTTTCTCCTCATGTCTCTTGTTGCAGAAGGGCCTTCCAGATGCCTGTGGTTTCCTCCAAGGATGTTCCAAAGTGTGAAAAAGCTCCCTGGGGAGAAAATCCAGACATTCCCTGAGCTCTAGGCTGCATTTTACAAGAGTCTGTGGGACTCTCTGGAGTTTCTTGCTGCTTTTAGGGAGTGGCCATTCGAAGGTTTTCACATACTTGCTCATTTCCTCTGTCTCGCCAAAAAGAAAGTCAAACACCCACCCAAAGTCTGCTGAAAAGCAAGGTCTGAGATCCAGGACAGCAAGTGGGCAGAATCGTGAAGTGACATAGTGCTCTCTCCACGGGGACGCCAAGTTCGGAAAGCTAGAGGCTCCTCTACTGAAAAGAGCCATGTGGAGTGTGAGGGAACTTGGATTCTAGACAAAAACAACATGGAGCTCAAGCAGCCTGGTTTTCTTCGCCTACGGCTGCTGCAGCCTTTCAGTCAACTCAGAAATGCACAGATATTCACCCAGACCTCTGGCTCCAGGCCCGGAGAATCCAACACATGTGGTCCCAGAGAGGCAAGCAAGAAGCCAGGTGAAAAGCATTGAATATTAGCAGATCATCAGAGTCAGGAAGTAGGTTCCTAGGCGTGTCCTTCAGAGGAGATGATTTTGCATCAGTGAACAAAATGGAAATAGGCTGGTTCTTTCTTAGCACTGGTGCTCCAACTCATCCGTTGTGGTTTGGGAAAGGAGATAAGTCTACAGAAAGAAAATAGTCTATTGAAACAGTGGTTTCCAACCTCGAGCATGCGTCTGAATCACCTGGAAGCCTTGTTAACATGGAGTTCGGGGAGACACCCCCAGGGTTTCTGATTCAGTAGGTCTCAGGTGGCACGGAGAATTTGCGTTTCTCAGATTCCCTGGTGATGCTGATGCTGCTGGTCCAGGGAGTACACTTTGGGACACCTGCATTAGAAGACCACCAAGTCATTTCAACTTGACTTTCCTCTTGACATCAGTTTAATGTTTTTTATTATTATAAATGTGTGCCAGTTTAACACATTTGTGATTTAAACAAAGTGTTTTATGAAAATACGCATTTTCGACATGGTATATACAACATGAGAAGGCTGTATTAGTGGGAGATTCGAGTCACTTTTTCCTTAACATGAGAAATAAGTGGCATATTTTCAATTAATTTAACACACTGCCATGTGTCTTTCCAGGACCAGCCTGAGATAGAAACCAACGTGAGTCTCGCAAGTTGGGATGTTGAGAAGACGGCCATGTTTGCTTTCAATATTTCCCACATCAGCAACAAGGTCCGAATCCTGGAACTCCTTCCGGCCCTGACGACTCTGACAAATCACAACAAATACTTGATCGAATCTGGAAACGAAAATGGCTTCTTCAAAATCAACCAAAAGGAAGGGATCAGCTACCTCCACTTCACCAAGAAGAAGCCAGTGGCTGGAACCTATTCATTACAAATCAGTAGTACTCCACTTTATAAAAAGAAAGAACTTAATCAGCTAGAAGATAAATATGACAAAGACTACCTCAGTGGTGAACTGGGTGATAATCTGAAGATGAAAATTCAGATTTTGCTTCATTAATTCACCATACAGAGACCAAATAATTAAAAAAAGAAAAACAACCAACGATAGATAGGTAGAACTGAATTCTTTCCCCCAATCAGAATCTTCATATCATAGGTACAATCTTTCACCAAGTAAATTTCTATAAATAAACACTATTCTTATATTACAAAAAGTGAGGTACAGGTGACTACCCTAGTTCAAAACAACCACTTTCTCAGGCTTCTCATGTGTGTAGCTGAGCTACCTTGTCATATGTGTTGACTCTTGAAAACTGGGACACGTATTTTATTGGGGGTCTGCCATTCCTGCTGACGTGTCATCCTTCTAGCCGATGTACAGGAATGTGCTTTCAATCGATGGACTGCTCTGTATTTTTCCAAATTTTTAAACTTTGCTTCTCCAAATACAAGTACTAGGTTGGCCAATTATAATATCTATTTGGTGCTAGTAAATTCTCAAACTAGATCTATAAATGCACTGTAATATTTACACAACTTAGAAACCAAATTACAAATATTCAGTTCAAATACTTCATTAATTTCAATCAACCAAAGTTAGTTCAGTAGCTTATCTCAGTTATGAGCATAATACATTACATGTAAATTAAGTGTGTGTATACTGTAATCGTGCTATTTTTTATCATTGAAACATTTATAAACTAGAATAATAATGCCCTTAATGTGAGGGTTTGTAATGGTGCTTATTAAGACCAAAGACTTGTTAATTGTATACACCAAGTGGTAAGGAAATTTCTGTGACTGGCCCATGCGTGCATGGAGGTCTGGGAGGACCAAGCAGCAGCCTCAGCAGCCAGAGGATCACCAGTGCATCCTTCATCACACCTGTGCAATATGCCAAGATTACCCTCGGTCATTCCTGTCAACAAGGGGTCCATGTCATAAATGTCACAATAAAACAGTCTCTCTTTTTTTAGTGTACCCTTGGCTTTGTGTTCTTGCATGGACATGGGATTTGAGGGGGCTTTTCAGAGGCTAAATAAAGTTTCCTGAATTTAAATTATCCTGGGTGTGGTAGTGACAGCTCCAAAAGGTGCCAAATGTATAACCACTAGCAGAAAAATTAACATATTTGAGTTAGTCCCTTGTTTTTATTCATTAAAGACAGCAGAGTTCTTTCTCGCCAATGAGAAATTTAGACTGTAGCATCATTTCTAAAACATGACCTAATTAATCCTGTGACTTTTAAACCACTAGATTTAAGTATTTTAGGATATCAAGTTCAGTCATTGTCTTAGAGCACATGTGTTTCATTATAAAAGATTTATCATGCCCTCTCCCCTCAAATAGTGTTGGCAAGCCTTAGATGCTTCATCCTTTCCCCCCCAAACATCTGTTGTTAGTCATCGCTAGTCTAATTACAAAAGGATAATCCCACATTGATTCCAATTGAATGCTATATCGCTCTTGTTTTTTGACTGTCATAATTTGAAGATGCTGTTTTATTTTAAGTGCGATATTGAATATTTAACAGTTAAGCTCACTGAATTGATATGAAATAATTCTTAAAATCCCCAAGGACAGTAAAGGGTGGTAAATTTAAAGGTGAAGTAAAATTGCTACATGAAGGAGACAGAACCCTTGCAAGACATAGGAAATTCCTCTCAAAATCTTCAAAATGCTACACTAAAGAAGATGGATTAGGTATGTTCCATCTTATTTCAGAAGACAAAATTAAGGTTAGTTACCATGAAGTTAGGTGTAACATGCACCTTCCTAATTATTGAGCTGCCCACTGAGGGATGGATTTCCTTGCAATGTAGTGAGCTGTCACTCTTCAGAGGCATAATGGTGGCCAGGGGACAAGGATACTTTCTTCTACCTAACAGGCCATGAACATCTTGGAATATTTTTTGTATCTCTTATTTTGCCATCCAAAAAAATCTTGCTTGTAATAGGTGCTAAATAGAAATGAATCAAATGACTATTTTGGAAGCAATTTGTACCTTGGTTAGGAACTTAAAATATTACTCCAAATTTCCTTCTAACTCTATGCCTGTGGGTCTATGATGGAAGTGTACTAAAATTGTGAGAGAAGAATATACAGCATGCAGTAAGCTACAGTTTGCATACAGAAAATGTCTCTGATAATTTAACCAGAACTGCATTATATTCAATAATGGATTTTCTTTATAACAAACAACAGAAGAATATAGAGTTGGCACATGGTAGATCACTTTGATATTTTTAATAGTCTCAGTCTGGATTGTATTTATTTCAGAGCCAACAATTTTCAACAGCATATTTTCCATGTTTCTGTCTGTAACAAAACATTTTCCTCATTGTTCCATTGTAAATATTCCTCTTGTTGGAACCTTTTTAATCCTGAGATTGAAACCTGTACCTTTTAATTGTCTGTGACCTTTCAATTTTACTTTCAGTGGTTGACAAACTTGGTTTTGTAAATCTCTCAGAAGCTTGAAATCGTCTTGTCTCTACCCCCCAGCCCATTTCATTTGCCAATAACTATTTTGTAAGTAGGGTTGAAATGAACTCAGCTGGCCTTGTGAAATGTTTAAACTTGCACAAACAACTACATTTTTGTTCAACAAATAGCACTTTACTCAGCCAAAATTGCTTTGGACATTGCCATTACAAATACTGTTAAACTTCAGAGATCATGTTTGTAAATTAGATGAGCCAAAATAAAGGACAATTAGGTTGATACTATATTAGTATACTTAAATGTTATATATGTGTAAACTGTTAGAGATGTTTAGATCACAGTTTTGTCCACGGAATGTACTTTATTCTTATTTTAACTGTAGTTCTTAGAGATATATTGGAAATGTAATTATTGCATGGTTTGAGGACCTTGGTTTTTTTATTTTGAGAGAGAGAGAAAGCATGAGTCAGGGAGGGGGAGAGAAAATCCCAAGCAGGCTCCGCACTGTCAGCACGGTGCCCAATGCAGGGCTCAAACTCATGAACCACGAGATCATGACATGAACCAAAGTCAGACGCTTACCCAACTGAGCCACCCAGGCACCCCAAGGGCCTTGTTTTTAAATGCTAGAAGAGGGGCGCCTGGGTGGCGCAGTCGGTTAAGCGTCCGACTTCAGCCAGGTCACGATCTTGCGGTCCGTGAGTTCGAGCCCCGCGTCAGGCTCTGGGCTGATGGCTCGGAGCCTGGAGCCTGTTTCCGATTCTGTGTCTCCCTCTCTCTCTCTGCCCCTCCCCCGTTCATGCTCTGTCTCTCTCTGTCCCAAAAATAAATAAAAAACGTTGAAAAAAAAATTAAAAAAAAAATGCTAGAAGATTATTGATGTGAGAAGAATTAGTTTTCACATACAGAACTGAAGGCAAAGCTATTTCCCCCTTGCCAATTTTAAGTAACACATTGTTAAAAAAAAAAAAAAAAAAGCAGCAGCAAACCAACTTTTGAAACCCCAATGTGAGCCTGACTTCTAACATTACGTATTGTTAGGAATTGATTCTCAGTACTGTAAGTTTAGGGTTAGAGAGAAACAAAAAGGCTGTGAATTTGATTTTGCAAATTTCCATGTGTATCTATGACTGGGCTCACTTATAGGACTGAGTCTCAATGAAAGGTTCTGACATTCTCACAAATGTCTGTATAAACATGAGGGTCTTGTATATTTGACATTCGACATACATCTGACAGGACCTGGCAATGTCACAAAATCTGTTATTTCAGCTAACTGCTAATGAATCCAAAATGGTTTTTCTGGCACACACAGTCATAAACCTCTTTTTAGGACATGGGCTGTTTTGCATCCTTGAGCCAAGCCTGAATTATGACCTCTACAAACTGATGTTAGCCTCATTTTTTACTATTTGATGGTGGAAGGTGCATCATTTTTAAATGGATGAAGTCATAGCAGGTAAGTGGGTCTGATTTCCTGCTAACTCCACTCTCTGCTCTCTGTCCACTCTTATTTTCTTCCACATAAAGGAATATCCACTGTTACTTTTAATCCCCATGACTCTTCCCATTTCATAAATAAAAGCATCATTACCCTCTCTATGCTCCCTTTTTCTCCTTGAGGGTTGGTTGTAGTGTCATTTAGAAGGCATCATGCTCCCTATTTCTAGAACCTTGTGCTCGCTTCGGCAGCACATATACTAAAAATAGAACCTTTAGCTCGGGTGGAAGTGAAGCAGCATACAGGTCGAATGGCTTAGGAGAAAGCCACAGCTCCATTAAACGGTTGCTGGGAACCTTCCATAGCCCACCTGAGGTGTTCCTTGCAGCTGTGCTGGGAATTGCAGAAATTAGAAGAGTTCTGTTTCCTTTTTAACACAAAATTCTCTCTGGGGGGAAATTAAATGAAGCCTAAGTGATTCACTTTTTCTTCTGGAAGTGGAAACACTGAAAACATCCTGGTGGTGAGGGGAGACCTGGGGGGATGCAGTTGGTTAAGCCTCTGACTCTTGATTTCAGCTCAGGTCACAATGTCACGGTTCATGAGTTCTATCCCTGCGTGGGGCTCTGCACTGACAGTGTGGAGCCTACCTGGGATTCTCTCTCTGCCCCTCCCCCCTCCTCAAAGTGGATAAATAAACTTTAAAAAAAGAAGAAGGAAACATCCTGGGATAATCACATATCCCATCGATCCCACCAGACCTCTGTCAGAGGTCATGGTTCTGTGTTTCTCTCTGCATGGTGACCTCTGCTTTGGGTGTCCCCTGTGGCTCTGCTAGGTAGAAGGCCAGAGCTCTCAGGAAAGATTAATGGGAACTTGATATATCAGAATTCCAAAGCATAGAAGGCTGGATATTTTTGTCACAACATGAAATCAGCATGATGTGCTGTTTAGCCTTCCTTGTCTTTGGTCGCACCAAAATTATCCACCTTCAGTGTCTTCTCCACACCTTTCTAGGCCAGTCTCGTGATTCAACTACAGTGATTCTGTGTTTCAGGCAGGATGAGGCCTGCTTGCTACACGTTTGTAGATTGACTATAGCAGACTCTCTTGTGGATCATTCATGGTAAGCACTGTGCCCCCGACTCTGTCTACCCCAGAACCAGCTCCCCATCCTGCCTGTCCAGTCCACACCCACACCCGCCTCACTCCCACTGGGAAGCCACAGGGAAGACAGGGGCACTATTCTTGCAGGCTGAGCTCTCAGTCTCAAGTTTTTCTCCCAGGGTCTACGATTCTTGGTTCAGAGTTCTGACTTTTCTTTGGTTTATGAAGAAAGTTCACTGAGAGCTCAGTTCAGACCCAAGGTCCTAAGGAGTGCCTGGTCCAGAGTTTTGACACTACAGGAAATCTGAGGTCAGAAAGCTGTGTTCAAATCTTAGTTCCCTTTCTACATCATTTAGCCAGGGCAACTCCTTGATGTCTCTAAGGCCTGTTTTCATCATCTGTATCTATCTATATCCATATCCATATCCTTATCTATATCTATATATCTAACACCGCTAATTTAAACACTTGTGAGGGCACCTAAGTGGCTCAATTGGTTGAGCATCTGACTTCGGCACAGGTCATGATCTCACAGTTCAGTCTTAGAGTTTAAGCCCCGAATGGGGCTCAGTGCTATTCGGGGCAGAGCCCACTTTGGATCCTCTGTTTCCCTGTCTCTGTGTCCTTCCCCAGCTCATGTTTGCTCTCTCTCAAAAATAAATAAACATTAAAAAAATAATAATTAAAAAAAAGCACTTGTGAGCAATGCCCTTCTGATCCTTGCCTCAATGCTGGGTAATTATCCTTGTGCACAAGTTCAAGTGTCTTACCAAAAGCCTCTCACCTTACAGAGGTGGAACTGAGACTACAATCCCCAGACCTTCTGACAACATAGCACGACTCACTTGCCAGATGAAGAATAAATCAAATACAATATATGAAATCACAATAGCAATCTGCAAAACTGCAAAACTACAAATTATATTTGTGATTCAAGATCCAGGCTCCCCTCTGCTTTTCCAGCAACCAAATGAGGACAAGAAAGGTGAGCAACCCCTGGCACAGCCTTCCTTCTTCCCCTCTGCCTCACCTCCCTCCACCCTCATGAATACTCATCATGACCCTGTAACCCATTGCTGCCTCCCCATGTCATGGGAGACCTCTGATGGCAAAGATTCTGTTTTGTCCTCATAGCTCCGTTTCCCAGATTGATGCCTGGTACACAGTAGACACTAAATATGTGTTGAATGGATCAATGACTGAGATTGGAGGAAGTAAAAATACAGGTGAAAATAGGAAAAACCCATGCAAAAGAGCACCCCATTTCCTCTCTCTCCTCCTCTTCCACTCCTTCTTTTTCTCTGCTTTTCTCAACAAATATTTTTTGAACACTTGCCTCTTGCATGAAGCACTATAGACAAAGGATGAAGGGCGCAGGGTTCCTAGTCTACTGAAACTTTGAAATAAGGGACAACAGGGCAGCTCTCTCCCCATTGTATCTATGGTGAGGACATGGTTAGACTTTGCAGGTGCCTGAAGGAAGTTGCAGGTGGAGGGGTCCTCACCCCCCACAGTCCTAGGAGGCAGGAGGCAAGGTAAAAAGTTCACTAGTAAATTCACCTTTGACATCTGCAAGGCCCCAGTTCTGGATCTTTATGAATCACCAAAATTAGAAGCACCATTCTAGCATATCTCCCCCAACGTAATGCTGAAAAGTGGTGATTTTCAGTAGGGGGTTTATGGTTAGAGTTAGATTCCCAAGTTTAAATGAAACTTACCCTGAAACCTAACACTGAAAAGCAGGCAGAGTTGTTTGGGTTAAAGCAGATTTAGGTAGCCTGAGGTCTCTCCACTCATTCCCTTCTAGACAATTCTTATGGAAAATGTAACTGAAAGGTCAGTTACGGTCTGACTGATTCTACAAATATAAGAAAATATCATTTATAAACTTAATTTTAAATGTTGACAAAAACTCAAAGCCCATTAAATAAATAAGTATAGAGAGATGGATGGATAGAGAAAGAAAGAAAGAAAGAAAGAAAGAAAGAAAGAAAGAAAGAAAGAAGAAAGAAAGAAAGAAAGAAAGAAAAGGGCATTATAGACACTGTATCAGGTAAGGAAGTTGTACACATTTTCACAGTATTTCTATGTAGCAGAAACTGACTAGATGCTCACCAACCATTTGTTCCTCCCGGGCCCACAAAAAGACTGTGTCTCCTAATTTCCTCTGTAGTTTTGTGCTGTGTGATGGAGTCTAACCATTGGGATGTTGGGAGAAGTGATATATGCCATCTCCAAGTCTAGCAAAAAAATACATATGCAAGAAAGTACATATCCATACTCCCAAGAAATAAACTTGACTTCACTAAAGCCACTGATATTTTGGGATTATTTGTTATAGCAGCAACCACTAATTACCCTGACTAGTATAAATATGCATACATAAAAATATATGCATATGTGTATAATTATAATATTTATATTATGTATAATTGTATATTATATTACATTATTAGTCAGGGTAATTAATATCATAATTTATATTATGATAATTTTTTAATTACTTTTTTTAATGTTTATTTTTGAGAGAGAGAGAGACACAGAGCATGAGCAGGGGAGGGGCAGAGACAGAGGGAGGACACAGAATCTGAAGCAGGCTCCAGGCTGTGAGTTATCAGCATAGAGCCTGGTGTGGGGCTGGAACTCATGAACCATGAGATCATGACCTGAGCTAAAGTTGGACACTTAACCAACTGAGTCACCTAGGTGTCCCTATTATGGTAATTCTTTATGTATACACACACACACACACACACACACACACACACACAAACACACACACACACACACATCAATGGCTGTCAACCTCAGCTGCAACATTATTAGAATGACTCAGGGAGGTTTTTAAAAAAAATCTCACTGTCCAGGCTATACTCAGATCTATCAACTCAGAATCTCTGGAGTTGGGGTCAGATAGTATCAGTTCTAGAAGCTCTCCAGGTGATTCCAATTGGCAACTGAGGTAGAGAACCACTGTTCTAAATGTTCGAGGCCATTGTAAAATTCTGACTTGGGAAAATTTTGAACTTGGGAAAATCTACCAGGTAATTCTGATATGTATCCCATCCACTACTGACACTGCTAGTCTATAGGACGTTGTATTATCACGAAAGAACATTAACCATGGCATTTTCTAACTCTGCAAACTGTATCTTTTCAATGGATTTTGGGGTGCAGCATAAGTAGGGAACAATCAAGCAGCAATGCAGTGTATATGTCGCAAGGTAGTTGCTTAGACTCATTAACCAGCTATTTGATTGTCACTCACACTAGCCTTGAGACAAGATTGCAGCTCTTGCCTCCATACTGGGTATTTCCCAGAGAGTCCACATCTCCAATGTGAAGTCAACAAAATGTTGAGGAAATCTAAAAATATTTAAATCAGAAATATGGCTCAGTGAACTCAAGTGTCCTCATACTGCTCTTCACATTATATAACAGGAAAATGTTAATTAGTTCTTTTGAAGGAGACAGTTCTATGGAATGAAAATAGAAACTGACTTTTCAAGAAGTGATCAGCTTCTGCTAAGAGTATGCACGTTATATGGTGGAGTACAGGGTCAGGTCACCAACGAAACCACGTACTGCCTCCAGGCTCACATCACTCAACCTTGAAATGCTGAAATGAAGGCATGGGGCTATTTGCCAGGAATGGGTGAATGCATTCTGTCACCTAAATTTAAACCTTTACTGGGTCGCCTGGGTGGCTCAGTAGGTTGAGCATCCGACTTCAGCTCAAGTCATGATCTCACAGTTCGTGGGTTTGAGCCCCACATCAGGCTCTGTACTGACAGCTCAGAGCCTAGAGCCTGATTCAGATTCTGCATCTCCCTCTCTCTCTGACCCTCCCCTACTCATGCGTTCACTTGCACTCTCTCTCTCTCAAAAATAAATTAAAATAAATAAATAAACTTTAAATGTAAACCTTTACTATGCTTCCCACAAACTTTTGGTTCAGAAAACCACAAAAGAAAAACCAAAGACAAAATGAGAATTACAGAAAAGTAGAATGCTGTTGCCAATACAAGAGTCAGAAAAAGTAACTTCAAAATATATTTCAAATAAGAATGCTGAATTTTATTGCCATGCACTTCATGTGCGAGGGAAGATCCAATTTCTCAGATAATGAGAAAAATGTGAAATAAGGAATCATTTCAAATAAGTTTAAATATTATGATACATTCAATGCATGTAATAAATTCCCTATGTTGAATATGAAGAAAGAAATCCATTTTAATTAAGAAAAGCAATCAGGGAGGAGCCAAGATGGTGGAACAGCATGGAAGTTTTTTGTGTGTCTCGCATCCATGAAAAACAGCCAGACCAACACTAAACCATCCTGCACACCTAGAAAACTGATTGGAGGATTAACACAACAATCTGCACAACCTGAACCACAGAATTTAGCAGGTACGTGGCACGGAGAGGTGAACTTGGAGAGCAAGAAGGAGCAGGAAGGAAGGTGCTTATGTGAGCAGAGAGAGGATGGAGACTGGGGTGGGGGGCAGAATATGGGAAAAGCACCCCTCCCCAAAAGCAGCTGGAGAGAAAGTGGAAAATTGAAAACAGCCCTAAGAACTGAATTAAAAAGGGAGAAAGGAGAGGGTTTAAATTCCATTAAGACTGTAAACAAAGGGAGCGCAGTCTGCAACTCCTCAGCTCAATACCTGGCAGTGCTCTGGTGGGAAGGGCGAATCTCCAGGAGCAGAGTGGGGTCCGGGAGGTTCTCGGGCCACACGGGGAAAAGCTGTTCCACTGCTGGGAGGACATTTGGTAGAGACTGTTGAAGCCAATGGGTCCCAGCAGATCCCAGAAAACAGCCACATTCGCTGGTGTTGGGACAAGGTCATTATGGGTGAAGACTGCTGCCAGATGTGTGTTGTGATTTTCCATAATCCCTGAAAAGCTGCTGCTACACTATCCCGCAAACTTTTTCTGGGGCAGGCTGGCAGATGGCCACAGTCTTGGAGCACCAGCAGCAGCAGGGTCCAGCAAGTGTTCCTGGGTGCAGCCGACATTTGGCTATTGCTCAGTGAGACCCTCCCGCAGAGGGCCGGAATGGGTCAAAGCCGCAGTCCTTCAGAAGTAAGGGACAGGGGAAAACAGCCACATCTAACACAAAACTCGGAAGAGAGGTACTGCCTGGGGCCTGGTCACAGAGAGTGAAAAAGCTGGGAACCGACAAGAGCTGAAGACAGAGGACAGGTGCGCGATTGCTTATCCGGGAGAACAGACTGGGTGGCGCCATTTTCACCGCGCATGCGCAGACGCACCTAGGAGCTCTGCAACAATCCACCCCAGTAGGCTAGCAGCGCCATCTAGTGGAGAACGGAGCCATTACACTGAGCCCCACCCAACTGGGCCAACTTCTCTCTTCCAGAACACAAATCTCACTGCCTGCTTAGTTTATGGACTATAAAGTGCTACATAGTCTGACTTCTAGGGGAAAACGAAGTAATTTCAGTCCTACTTCAAACTGTTAGCAGATCCATCTATTCAATTTTCTTTCTTTTTTTTCTCTTTTACACTATTTTTCTTGAATACAGAAAGAAAAAATTCATTTTCATTTAAAATTTTTATTAAAAATATTATTCTTTAATTTTTTTTACTATATTTTTTACTTTTGTGTAAATTTTTTCAAATTCCATTTTACTTCCATCATTTTAGTTTAGTCTACTTCAGTGTATTCACCTTTTCAAATTTTCAAGCAATTTCTTTTTGTTTCTTTTTCTTTCTCTCTTTTTCATTTCTTTTTTTTTCTTGAATGCAGAAAGAGAAAAACTTCATTTTTACTTTCAATTTCTATTAAAAATATTTTCCATTAATTTTTTACTATATTCTTTGTTTTATGTAAATTATTTCAAATTCTATTTTATTTCCATCATTTTATTTTAATCTATTACAGTGTATTCACTTTTTCAAATTTTCAAATGATTTCCTTTTTTTTCTTTTTTTTCTCTTTTCGTTTCTTTTCTCTTTCTTGAATACAGAAAAACAAAAAATTCATTTTTATTTTTAATTTTTATTAAAAATATTTTTAATTTTTTTCTACTATATTCTTTAATTTTGTGTATATTTTTTCAAATTCTATTTTACTCCCATCATCTCATTTTAGTCTACTTCAGTGTATTCATTTTTTTCAAATTCTCAAATGATTTCTTTTTCTTTTTCTTTTCTCCCCCCCCACTTTTTTTTCTCTAATCTGTCAAACCACTTTAAACACCCAGACCAAAACACATCTAGATCTAGCATCACTTAGTAAATTTTTGTGTGTGTGTGTTTTTAATTTTTTAATTTTAATATTTTTTTTAATTTTAATTTTTCTACCTCATTAATTCCTTTTCTCCCTTCAAAATGACAAAACGAAGGAATTCATCCAAAAAGAAAGAGCACGAAGAAATGACAGCCAGGGATTTTAACCAACACAGATAAAGCAAGATATCTGAACCAGAATTTAGAATCACAATAATAAGACTACTAGCTGGAGTCGAAAACAGATTAGAATCCTTTTCTGCAGAGATAAAAGAAGTAAAAAAATGGCCAGAATGAAATTAAAAATGCTATAACTGAGCTGCAATCACGGATGGATGCAGTGATGGCAAAGATGGACAAGGCAGAACAGAGAATCAGCGATATAGAGAACAAACTTACAGAGACCAACAAAGCAAGAAAAAAAGAGGGAGATTAAGGCAAAAGATCATGATTTAAGAAGTAGAGAAATCAGTGACTCATTAAAAAGGAACAATACCAGAATCATAGGGTTCCCAGAGGAGGAAAAGAGAGAAATAGGAGTAGAAGGGTTATGTTAGCAAATCATAGTGGAAAACTTTCTAACCTGAGGAAAGACACAGACATCAAAATCCAGGAAGCACAGAGGACTCCCATTAGATTCAACAAAAACCGACCATCAACAAGGCATATCATAATCAAATTCACAAAATATTCAGGCAAGGATAAAATCATGAAAGCAACAAGGAAAAGCCCCTAACCTACAAGGGAAGACAGATCAGGTTTGCAGCAGACCTATCCACAGAAACTTGGCAGGCCAGAAAGGAGTGGCAGGATATAGTCAATGTGCTGAATCAGAAAAATATGCGGCCAGGAATTCTTTATCCAGCAAGGCTGTCATTCAAAATAGAAAGAGAGATAAAAAGTTTCCCAGACAAACAAAAATTAAAGGAGTTTGTGACCAGTAAACC
Source organism: Panthera onca (assembly GCF_046562875.1). Lineage (NCBI taxonomy): Eukaryota > Metazoa > Chordata > Mammalia > Carnivora > Felidae > Panthera > Panthera onca. The sequence goes on from NC_138344.1 coordinate 55,281,162, forward strand.
AGCCCTGCAAGAAATTTTAAGGGGGACTCTCTGAGGGGAGAAAAGATGAATATATATCAAAAGCAACGAAGATTAGAAAGGACCAGAGAACACCACCAGAAACTCCAACTCTACAAGCATCATAATGGCAATAAATTCGTATCTTTCAGCACTCACTCTAAATGTCAATGGACTCAACACTCCAATCAAAAGACATAGGGAAACAGAATGGATAAGAAAACAAGATTCATCTATATGCTGTTTACAAGAGACCCACATTAGACCTAAAGATACCTTTATATTGAAAATAAGGGGATGGAGAACCATTTATCATGCTAATGGTCAACAAAAGAAAGCCAGAGTAGCCATACTTATATCAGACAACCTAGACTTTAAAATAAAGACTGTATCAAGAGATGCAGAAGGGCATTATATCATAATCAAGGGGTGTATCCACCAGGAAGACCTAACAATTGTAAACATTTATGTGCCAAATGTGGAAGCAACTAAATATATAAATCAATTAATCACAAGCATAAAGAAACTCATTGATAGTAATAGCATCATAGTAGGAGACTTCAACACCCCACTCACAACAATGGACAGATCATCTAATCAAAAAATCAACAAGGAACCAATGGCTTTGAATGACACACTGGACCAGATGGACCTAACAGATATATTCAGAACATTTCATCCTAAAGCAGCAGAATATACATTCTTCTCCAGTGCACATGGAACATTCTCCAGAACAGACCACATACTGGGACACAAATCAGCCTTCAACAAACACAAAAAGATTGAGATCATACCATGCATATTTTCAGACCACAACTCTATGAATCTTGAAATCACCACAAGAAAAAACTTAGAAAGGTAACATATACCTGGAGACTGAAGAACATCCCACTAAAGAATGAATGGGCTAACCGAGAAGTTAAAGAGGAAATTAAAAAGTATATGGAACTCAATGAAAATGATAACACCACAACCCAAACCTCTGGGATGCAGCAAAGGCAGTCATAAGAGGAAAGTATATAGCAATCCAGGCCTTCATAAAGAAGGAAGAAAGATCTCAGATACACAACCTAACCTTATACCTTAAAGGGCTGGAAAAAGGACAGCAAATAAAACCTAAAACCAGCAGAAGAAAGGAAAAAGTAAAGATTAGAGCAGAAATTAATGTTATCAAAACCAAAAACACAGTAGAACAGGTCAATGAAACCAGAAGCTGGTTCTTTGAAAGAATTAACAAAATTGATAAACCACTAGCCAGTTTGATCAAAAAGAAAAAGGAAAAGACTCAAATAAATAAAATCAAGAATGAAAGAGGAAAGATCACAACCAACACAGCAGACATACAAGCAATAATAAGAGAATATTATGAGCAATTATATGTCAATAAAATGGGCAATCTGGAAAAAATGGACAAATTCCTAGAAACATATAAACTACCGAAACTGAAACAGGAAGAAATAGAAAATTTGAACAGACCCATAACCAGTAAGGAAATTGAATTAGTAATCAAAATCTCCCAAAACACAAGAGTCCAGAGCCAGATGGCTTTCCAGGGGAATTCTACCAAACATTTAAGGAAGAGTTAACACCTATTCTCTTGAAGCTGTTCCAAAAAATAGAAATGGAAGAAAAACTTCAAAACTCTTTCTATGAAGCCAGTATTACCTTGATTCCAAAACCAAACACCCCACTAAAAAGGAGAACTACAGACCAATTTCCCTGATGAACATAGATGCAAAAATCCTCAGCAAGATATTAGCCAACTGGATCCAACAATACACTAAAGAAATTATTCACCACGACCAAGTGGGATTTATACCTGGGATGCAGGGCTGGTTCAGTATCCACAAAACAATCAATATGATTCATCACATCAATAAAAGAAAGGGCTAGAACCACATGATCCTCTCAATAGATTCAGAGAAAGCATCTAACAAAATACAACATCCCTTCTTGATAAAAACCCTCCAGAAAGTAGGGATAGAAGGATCATACCTCAAGATCTTAAAAGCCATGTAGGAAGGACCCAACACTAATAACATCCTCATTGGGGAAAAACTGAGAGCTTTCCCCCTAAGGTCAGCAACAACACAGGGATGCCCACTCTCACCACTGTTATCCAACATAGTACTGGAAGTCTTAGCCTCAGCAGTCAGACAACACAAAGAAATATAATGCATCCAAATCAGCCAGGAGGAGGTCAAACTTTCACTCTTCACAGATGACATGATACTCTATATGGAAAATCCAAAATATTCCACCAAAAAACTGCTAGAACTGATCCATGAGTTCAGCAAAGTTGCAGGATATAAAATCAATGTACAGAAATCGGTTGCATTCCTACACACCAATAATGAAGCAACAGAAAGAGAAATCAAGGAACAGATCCCATTTACAATTGCACCAAAAACCATAAAATACCTAGGAATAAATCTAACGAAAGAGGTAAAAAATCTATACGCTGAAAACTATAGAAAGCTTACGAAAGAACTTGAAGAAGACACACACACACAAAAATGGAAAAATATTCCATGCTCCGGGGTAGGAATAACAAATATTGTTAAAATGTTGATACTACCGAAAGCAATCTACATATTCAATGCAATCCCTATCACAATAACACCAGCATTCTTCACAGAGCTAGAACAAACAATCCTAAAATTTGTATGGAACAAGAAAAGACCCCAAATAGCCACAGCAATCTTGAAAAAGAAAAACAAAGCTGGAAGCATCACAATCCCAGACTTCAAGCTATCCTACAAAGCTGTAATCATCAAGACAGTATGTACTGGCACAAGAACAGACACTCAGATCAATGGAACAGAATAGAGAACCCAGAAATAGGCCCAAACATATGGCCAACTAATCTTTGACAAAGCAGGAAAGAATATCCAATGGAATAAAGACAGTCTCTTCAGCAAGTGGTGCTGAGAAAACTGGACAGTGACATGCAGAAGAATGAACCTGGACCACTTTCTCACACCATACACAAAAATAAACTCAAAATGGATGAAAAGACCTCAATGTAAGACAGGAAGCCATCAAAATCCTTGAAGAGAAAAGAGGTCAGAGTGGGAGAGAGCCAAAGCATAAGAGACTGTTAAAAACTGAGAACAAACTGAGGGTTGATGGGGGGTGGGAGGGAGGGGAGGGTGGGTGATGGGTATTGAGGAGGGCACCTTTTGGAATGAGCACTGGGTGTTGTATGGAAACCAATTTGACAATAAATTTCATATATTGAAAAAAAAATCCTCAAAGAGAAAGAAGGCAAAAACCTCTTTGATCTTGTCCACAGCAACTTCTTACTCAACACATCTCCGGAGGCAAGGGAAACAAAAGCAAAAATGAACTACTGCACAGCTTCTGCACAGTGAGGGAAACAATCAGCAAAACTAAAAGGCAACTGACAGAATGGGAGAAGATATTCACAAATGACATATCAGATAAAAGGTTAATATCCAAAATCTATACAGGACTTGTCAAACTCAACACCTAAAACAAATAATCCAGTGAAGAAATGGGCAAACAACATGAATAGACACTTCTTCAAGGAAGATATCCAGATGGCCAACCGACACATGAAAAAATGCTCAACATCACTCCTCATCAGGGAAATACAAATCAAAACCACAATGAGCTAACACCTCACACCTGTCAGAATGGCTGACATTAACAACTCAGGCAACAAACAACAGATGTTGGCGAGGATGTGGAGAAAGAGGATCTCTTTTGCATTGTTGGTGGGAATGCAAGCTGATGAAGCCACTCTGGAAAATGGTATGGAGATTCCTCAAAAAACTAAAAATAGAACTACCCTACGACCCAGCAATTGCACTACTAGGCATTTGTCCATGGGATACAGGTGTGCTGTTTCAAAGGGACACATGCACCCCCATGTTTATAGCAGCACTATCAACAATAGCCAAAGTATGGAAAGAGCCCAAATGTCCATTGATGGATGAATGGATAAAGAAGATGTGGTATATATATACAATGGAGTATTGCTGGACAATCAAAATGAATGAAATCTTGCAATTTGCAACTACATGGATGGAACTGGAGGGTATTATGCTAAGTGAAACTAGTCAGTCATAGAAAGACAAAAATCATATGACTTCACTCATATAAGGGATGAACATAAGGGAAGGGAAACAAAAATGATATAAAATGCTCTGTCATAAATATGGAGAACGAACTGAGGGTTGCCAGAGGGGTTGTGGGAGGGGGGATGGGCTAAATGGGTAAGGGGCACTAAGGAATCTACTCCTGAAATCATTGTTGCACTATATGCTAAGTAATTTGGATGTAAATTTTAAAAAATAAAAAATAAAATTAAAAAATAAAGAAAAGCAATCAACTTTTTCCAATCTGCTAACTAAATGTTAAATAATATTTAAGCAATGTCTACCTGAAGACACCAAATTAGTCTGCCTGGAGCAGTCAGGTGTCAGTCTGACCACCCCTAAATTTTTCCTAGAGCAGCAGTGCTTCTCAGACTAGAATAGACACATTCATCAATGGCAGATCTTGTTAAAATGCACATTATGAGTTTGGAGGTCTGGGATGAGGCCTGAGATTCTGGATTGGTAACAAATGCTCACGTAACACCCATACTTCTCCAATACAACCTCGCTTACAAAAGCAGGTGAATGGTTCACAGTTTGTTGTTTGCAATTTGAACTGTTTCAGCATTATTTATCTCAGTTAATGAGTGCTCTTGGTGCATGCAAGAAGAGTGCCTCACTCAGCTGGTCTAGTCCCAGCCCTTTCGTGCAGCCTGCAGACCATGCTTGCTGTAGTGACATCCTGGTGCACTGCCTCACGGTTTACCGTTCCTGGTCTATGACTGATCCACGCTTCACATTCAAGTCCATAGCTATGCCTCCCAGCCTGCCTCCACTCAACAGTACCAATTCTCATCTCACACAGAATGTCTTTCAAGAAGATATTTAATGTGGAATTTGTGTCTAAAAATTTTAGCTCTCCCTAAATGAAATTCCTATATCAGGGAAATAATTTTTAAATTGTTTTGCTATAGTTTTAGATGTTACATTTCCTAATGGTGTGTGTGTGTATGCACACATGTGTGTTTATGTGCCCCTTTTTAAAATGAAGACCTTACATTTTAAATTTTTTCTTGGGGCGCCTGGGTGGCTCAGTCGGTTAAGCATCCGACTTCAGCTCAGGTCACGATCTCGCGGTCCGCGAGTTCGAGCCCCGCGTCGGGCTCTGGGCTGATGGCTTAGAGCCTGGAGCCTGCTTCTGATTCTGTGTCTCCCTCTCTCTCTGCCCCTCCCCTGTTCATGCTCTGTCTCTCTCTGTCTCAAAAATAAATAAACATTAAAAAAAATTTTTTTTTAAATAAATTTTTTCTTGAATGAGACACATGAAAAAAGTTCGCCTCCTACTGACTGGACATTATTCTCTATCAGCTATTGTCAGAATACACTGGTGTAACTTACTTTACTTTTCTTGGGGAACCTCTGTCAGAAGAAGTTAGGAAAATATTCATATGTAAAAAGCATGTCAAACACTGTCATTTAAAAAGAGCTTCAACTGCCTTTTTAAAAGTGAGGATAGAGTCTGATTTATTTTTTTAAGATATGCTAAACTGTGTTGGCTCAAATTGACTTCAGATAATCCATCATTCCTTCATTGCTCTTGTCCTCCTTTTAAAAACACATTGACACAATTCCCAAAGTCTCAACATACCAATATGATGAGATGGTTGACCCTCATCAACTTGATATTTTATGCCAGGCAGAAGTGCTTAGCAACATCTTCCAACTTAGAGATTTCATCATGCAACTCATGTCTATTGCTCGTTTATAAAAATATGAAACAAGGTCACCTCCAGCATGGTTTCTTCGCTATCTGTTTCCAAAGAGCTTAATAATTGGCACCCTCCCTTCCTTGTCTGGCCTCCACTCCATTGGTCACAAACCACAAAAGCACTTTCATCCAAACAGATACACCCATTTACTCACATACTAAGCAACAAGTATACACAAAAATACACTTTAAAGGGTGGATCCGTGGGAAGCCGAGGAAACTGGACCTGTGGGGGAGGGTCATACACAGAAGAGAATGAAAGAGGTGTGTGATGGGGAGGGTAATGGGCGGCCTATGGAGGAGATCATCAAGGATGTAGCACAAGAAATTAGTTTCGCTTATGTTTTAACCCAAGATGGTTTTTGCCTCTTATAAAATATTTATTGAGATTTGCTATGTGCTTTGCACTGTGTTAGGCTTTATGGTGAATATAGACAGGGTATACAATATTGAACTCGAGGGATTTACAATCTACTGACAAAACTAACACAAATGAAGCCACTGCATGGGAGAGCTTATACACATACATACACACACACACACATGCACAGAAATACAGAAAATGTTTGGTTTCTACAATGTCCTGAGCATTTCAGAAATATCTCAATTATGCCTCACAACCATCCTGCAAAGTTAAGTACTACTGATTCCTTTTGATTGATGGAGATCCGGGGCCTGGGAAGCATAAGTGATCTTCCCAACATCACACAGCTAACAAGTAGCAGAAATGGAATTTGGTCCTGAATTTATATAACTCTGTTTTGGTCCAAAAAAAACCTCAGTATTTTAACCCAATAAAAGCTGCTTTCTTGCCCCAAATCGGCAAATGTTCTTGGTTGTCTGGGCTTTCCTGGGAGGTTAATTTCCAGGTGGTGACTCAGGAATCCAGGCCCCTTTCATCCTGAAGCTCTGCTATTTCCAATATCTGGCATCCAAAAGTATCAATGAAGGGGAAGAGTGAGTGATGATGACACATGAGATATTATAACGGTATCCACCCGAAAGCAATATAAATCACTTTTACCTCATTGACCATAATTGGTTTCATAGCCCTAGTAAGATGCAAAGGGAGCAAAAAATGGACTTGCTGGATACTTGTGTCCCAGAGACAACATGACCTAATGGGAGGAGAGCAGGTATTTTTGGCAGCTGGCTAGGAATTGCTGCTACAAACTCCAAAGTCACTAAACATCATGCTTCTGAACCATACAAGGAAGAGCTAAATTATGTGGTGCTAAGTTACAATTCCTGAAAGAAGTTCAAAGAAGTGGGAAATCATAAGCCTGGAGCAGAAAGAAGGGAACCTGAGTAAGATGCTGAAAAGTGGGTATGAGGAAGACATTTCTGGCTGAGAAGAACCAGAGTGAACATGCAAAGTCGAGAAGATAATGATGTGCTCACAGTCATGTTATAAGACGTATTTATCAGTGCATCACATACAGGGACATGCATCACAGGCTGAGTTCCCAGAGCTTAGTAAGTGCTTTTCAGACAATACAGACTATAACCTTCCCAGGGACTTCTCAAAATGTAAAGTCACAGAGGCCAGAAACCATGTTATGCATGCTGCATTTTGCTCTTCAGTGCCCAGAACTTAGCAATGGCTCAGAAAAGATAAATTGTGAATGTTCTATGAACAAGGGTGGGCTTTCAAAAAATGTGAAGGGTAGATAATCTTAGGTCTTCCATTTCCCTTGTCTCCTATTGGGCTTTTCATTGCCTAAAAGGAGTTATAAATTCCTTGAATCTTGTGACATTCATCTTTCCCACAAAGGAAGTCCTAAAATTTGGTAAAGGAGTAAAATAGTGGAAGTGGTGAAAGATCATTTCCATCAGAGATGTTGGAGAAAGCTTCTTGGAGATGTGGTGGTCACAATAGGCCTTTACATCAAGAATATATCCCAAGTGGGGGCCCTGAGTTGGGCAAGAATGGAGTGGGCAGCAGTACTAGCTAGAAGGCACAGTGCAGAACGGGAGTAAAGTCATGAGATCATGGTCATGGAGGGGTTAGAATGCCTGCCTAGAGTGCAATACAGTGGGTTGCTTTGGGAATATTAGGAATGTTCATCCAGGAGTGTATAGAATTGCCTGAGAAGTTGGGAACCTGACACAGTAGAACAAATCCAGAAGACTCTTTCATTTTTTTTTATTGCTCATCCCTGATCACATGACCAGTGCCCATTTATCTCATCTGGCATTTAGGCATGAAGGCAAGAGCTGTTTGTGCCTCAATCATTCACTGAAAGCATGAAATCCTGCACAAATCCAGGCAGGAGACCTCAGCAAGGTGGTGGTTTGAGAAATGGGAGGGAGGGAGTAGAGTCAAGACCACACATAAGGTGAAATATTCTCTTTCCTGCTCGGCTGCTCTATTGAGTGACCTAGGGAAAGTCACTTGTCTCCTTGTCTCATTTTCTCACCTTTACCTGGTCCTCTGTGTGTGAATACCAAGGAGACATGATTATAGAAGAGGTTATAGAAGACTAAGAGTAAAGGGGCTTGTATAAGACCTTGTTAACAGAAAACAAAGGTGAAGCAAGTGTGACCAGGACAAGTGTGACCTCCAAGTCTCTAGAATGACTGACACCTCAGGCAGTGGGTGCCTTAGTGGCTGTGGAATCAAGGACCCATGGGAAGATGGAAGAAATGAAAACAAACAACTGAGTTCATCATGTGTAAGTAAAATTAGCAGCCACAGAATGTGATTTTGCTCCAGAGGCTGGAAAAGAATAGTAACATATAAGAAGTAAAACTCTTAAGCTTGTTAAAGGCCACTAGAACAGTAGGAGGGGATCTAGTGTGGCAGGAAGAGACAGCAGTTTGGGTGGTGGATCTGAGCAAGAAGGTAAGTCTGTCTATGTTTCAGTTCTCACCTTTATAAGAAGACATGGTGGTGCCTAAAAGCTGTCCTGGGTGACCTCCTGAGTTCCCTTGCTCCCCTATCTCCCTCTTCTGAGCCCACCCTCTGTGCTCCCAGCTCTCAGATTCTATGAGAATTAATGCTTGGGATGACCTGGTTCAAGTCACTCTCCATTCTTCTGGCTCCTGTACAGATACAGAAAGATTCCTGGCAAGAATGTGGAGCCCAGGGGCGCCTGGGTGGTTCTGTTGGTTAAACGTCTGACTCTCGGTTTTGGCTCGGGTCATGATCTCACCATTCATGGGTTCGAGACCCACGTCGAGCTCTGTGCTGATGGCATAGATCCTGCATGGGATTGTCTCCCTCTCTCTCTGCCCCTCCCCTGCTCTCTCTCTCTCTCTCAAAAATAAATAAACATTAAAAAAAAAAAACAGAATGTGGAGCCCAAGACTAGCAAATCACACTGGCTAATGTGGCATCTCCACCCCACTGTGACTTAAGTGATGTGAATCCCCTTTTGAGAGAATTGACAGAGGATCCTGTGCTCCAAGGGTTGAATCCCAGGCTGAAGTCTTGTACGTTTGGAAAGTACTTTCCAACTTGCAAAGTGCTGTCATGTGGGTATGTTCTCTCTGAGACTGAGGATGATAAACAACCTGATGAGCCCAGGATCTGGCTGCTGTGTGTTCCAAGGGAAGGGAGGCCTTCCTGACCACATGAGGTGCCCCACACCCTCTTCCCTCCCTTTCTCACAGCCTTCCAACCCCCAGAGAGTGTTGGAGGAGATGAGCTAGTGCTCAAGGCTCCCAAACCTGGGTGAGCTCCGGCCACCACCTCTGTCTCTCAAACACAGCCAGCTAAGAGGAAGGATGCTCCGGGCTCAGATCTGTGGCTGGAACCAGAAAATCTCCGGAGAAGGGCCGAGCAAATTGGGTCAGACTTCTGTGCCGGGATAGGAGATTCCTTGGAGTGACCGGGTGTGTGTCAGCTGCTAAATGATTCCACTCTCTTCCCCCAGCTCCTAAGCCTCCGCCCTCCCCTTAGGGACCTCCAGCTGCCAAGGAGTGCTCCACTGCCCTCTGGCTGCTGTGGCACGTGTGCTCAATAATAATGAGCATTGTTTATGGAGCCCTTAAAATGTGCCGGGCAGTGTGCTAACCACTTTACAAATGTAACCGACTCACCAGCTTGGAACAGAAAATGAGGTCACATTCTCTAAAATGTGAGCATTAAATGCCTTTGCATCCATGTTATGTCTGTGTAAAAGTTCCAAGACCCCAGGAAGTCTTCCCTCCAAAGGGTCATTGCAGACCAGTACTGCCTTAAAGCGTTAAACCCAAAACCTTGCCTAGTCCGCCAAGGAACCTCATTCTTTCTGGCTGTGTTTGCCACTGCCAGCAGTCACTGTTGAGATTCCACAAAGCCCCCACTAGAGACAGCTGCTCAGTGAAATTGATGACCTGGCACCTGAGCTGACCCCTGCCCATTCCAAGAGTCCAACCCCTTCAGGCAAGCATTTCCAGAAATGGGAGCAAGTCCAAAGGCACTGTGGATGTCAGAACATGCACCTGCCATGTTCCACTGTCCTTTGTCAATGTCACCTCAACTCAGGACCCTCAGACATCAAACACCAAGAGCCAGGGCACAGCTCTGCTCTTCCTACACAGTGCTCAGAGTTCACACACAAAGTTATTTTTCCTGACTCAGCTACCCACTGTATTTTCTACTGAGCTATGGATTTCGTTCCTGAAATGGTGAAGAAGGGATCACCCCTCCATATGTAACATTAATCCTATTTCCTGTCTCAATATGACTGGCATGTTTTTCAGGGAATCACCCATCTTATTATTTGCAGATTATACTTGTAATTTTTCACACCCTTTTGCATTATTAGCTCCATTTTACAAATGAGGAAAGGCAGACTAATGTTAAGGGAATTGCTCATGGTCACACAGCTAAAAACTGGCAGAGCTAGGATTTGAACACAAACCCTGATTAACAGAACTGTTCCACCTCCCTAAAATGTTCCTGGTTGGTACATCCATCTAAGTCAAAGTCAAGGAAAGAGGTTCCTTAAATAGGTAAGTGTGTTTCTTTCTGGAGCTCATGAACCTGGGGAAAATCATGTGGAGGCAGCCAAGCTGAAAGCCCTTATCTGAACTCCATTGGAGAAGACAAACACTCGGGTAGTTTGTGAGTGGCCAGGACATGGTGTGCCACATGTGGGGTGTGGTCATTTAGCACACGTGTTGGCGTTGGACTGTGGCCTGGCCTGGCACTCTTACTAGGCCAACAGCCTGGGTTAAGAAGACCCAGGAGACAAAATATGAGAGAATCTAAAGGCATGTGTGCCAGCTCTGAGCCTCTGTCCATTCCTAGGCTGGTTTTTGGCCTCAAACTCAGCACCAGCCTCCCTGGCCATAATCACCTCTGCACTGAGGCTAAGGCTTTTTGGGCAGAAGCCCATGGGAAGAAGGGCTTTATCAGGTCTCACTTCAAAGTCATTTGGAAATATGAACTTGACTTTTCCAGCACCATCCCTGATCACCCTCTTCTATCCCAATAAAGGCCTACCACGGCGAAACACTATCTGCTCCAAACAAGAAGTTCAGATGGAAAATATTTGAACAGAAGTTAGATTTGAGTCCCAGGCAAGTGCCAAGTAGCTGATGGAGAAATCAGAAAGCGGGAGTCTATGGGTACACAGAAGAGAAGGAGCAGGTGGCTCTGAAAGAGACCCATATTCTGGGGTAAGGGTAGAGGAATGTTAACAGGAAGTAAGTGGTAAACCACCAAGCCAAAGCAAATACAGAATCCAAAGCTGCCCATATGGCTTATCCATAAGGAATGTTGCCAAGAAAGAACACAGCAGGGAGGAGAAGCGAAGTGGAAGATTCACAGCACGTTGTTTAACAGCCAACCACAGTGAAGGTGAGCCAGCAATGCATTCTGGGCTCTACCTCTTAAGTAACTCAGGTGGGGTGTTTCTGCCCCTTAGACCTGGGTATAAGAGGCTTGAATCCTATCCCTATTCCCTACCCCCACCTAGATTTTTCTCTGAATTCCTGAGGGCTTATATTACGGCTGTCTCCTCTACCACTCAAGCTTCTACTTTCCAGTATGCTTTGTCTGTTGTGCACCATATTGACCCAGATATCAAACACAAAGACCCACCCCCAATTTCTACACATTTCTGCCCTGCCCCCTTCCAAATAGACTTTAAAGGATTCGGGTTTGAGGGGAGATGGAGGAGAGGATTCATCATGGTGATGTAAAGCAAATATTATAGATGGCAATGTTTTATTCTTATCATATCTGCTTGTTTTGGACTTTTTTAAGGAGTGAGTGAACACATTGCTACTACAGGTGCCTCAATGATATCTCTTTCATGACAGTGTGTGGATGGATTTTTTTAAAATATAAACATCAGATAATAACTATAAATATGGCTAACATTGGGAATATACCATGTACTAGGCACTATTATGTATAATATATGTATAACCAAATACATATTTTATAATATATATATCACCAAATACATATATTGCCAAATACTTAACTATTTCCTTATTGAAAACATCAAGGTTTTATCAATACTCTCTCATTTATGACACTTCTTGTGTGCCTGGCTGGGTCATTTGGTTAAGTGTCCGACTCTTGATTTCGCTCAGGTCATGATCTCAAGGTTCGTGAGTTTGAGGCCCGCTCAGGTTCTACACTGACAGTGTGGAACCTGCTTGGGATTCTCTCTCCCTCTCTCTGCCCCTCCTCTGTGTGTGCTCTCTCTCTCTCTTTCTATCTCTCTCTCTCTCTCAAAAACAAATACATAAACTTAAAAAAAAAAAAAGAAATTCTAACCCATACTTTGATTCCCAGGCTTCTTCATATGGGTGATAGGAAAAAAATTAAAAATCTCAGTTAAAATTTCCAACTGACCCTCAGTATAGGTTCTATATCCCTATGAACAGTCCTTGCTGCCATTTTCACTTGTCCTTGATGTCATTTTTCATCATTGTAAGTAGTGTAATTAGTTATCCATACACTTACTTGTCTAATGTCTATCTACCCTACTAGGTGCTTGATGAGGACAGAGACCACATCTACTTGGCTGACTGTCCTCAGAACCAACAAGGCCTGCCTGGTGTGAAAAAGATGACTTTTTATTTAGTCTGTCTGTCTCACCCATCTTTGAAAATGAGTCCATCCCCTACAGAAAGTGGCCTCACAAAATAGAGACACCACTGGATATCCATATAAGCAGAGGCCTCATGACCAAATTGGGAGGGATGGGGGTGAGGATGGGATCCCTACACCAGTTGTGATTTGGAATAGTCTCTAAGGTCCTTTCCACTCCCCAAATCCTGGAATTCAGTCACACGGCCAGAGCTAGGATGCGAGGCAGGAGGAGTGGAACCGCATATCTGAACAGAAAGGATTTAGGCGACTGAAGAGTTCTTGGAAGCCATTTTCTTTCTTACTGAAAAAAATTTTTCTTAAAAAAGGTAATTTTTTTGAAACTCATTTCTCTGGTTGCACAGGTAAATGAGGTTCAAGGGAGTAACAAAAAAGTAGAACCTAAACTTCTTTTTTTTCATTTTTTTAAATGTTTATTTATTTTTGAGAGAGAGAGAGACAGAGAGGGAGTGGGGGAGGAACAGAGAAAGAGGGAGACACAGAATCCAAAAATAGAGGATCCAGGCTCCGAGCTTTCAGTACAGAGCCCAACATGGAGCTCAAACTCACAAACCGCGAGATCATGACCTGAGCCAAAGTTGGACACTTAAACAACTGAGCCACTCACGTGCCCCTAGAACCTACATTCTTAAGTGCAAAAAAAAAAAAAAAAAGTATTACCAAAATTCTCAAGGCTTAAATAAAAGATGCATTTTTCAGTAGTCTCAAAACACTAGGCCACTAATTTTCCATGGTTCATGCCTTTTTACATTCTGAACTGAGAAGCATTAAAAGAACTGTGAATTTCCCTTTTATTGGAATTAGGAATAAGATTTCTTGTTAGAATATAAAACAGTGAAACATAGTTTACATATATTACATAAAATTATTTTTTTAAAGACTTCTCTGGAAAGAGACAGAAATGTATACAATGGAAAGTTGAAAATTCTCCAATTTCAAGATGAATCAGCAAATAACTTCTCCATGACAGCGACCTGGGAACCCCACTGAACAGATAGACCTACTTTTAATGGGAAATCAGCTCTATTTCCTGGCTTGCAGGAACAATTATCATGTGAAGACCTTTTCTAGGTGATATGTCTATGTCTGTGCCTGTTGAAATTTATTAGGAACAGAGCATGATATCCCAGGACAGTATTTACCCACAGGAAAGGATATGTGTCCAATGGAATGTGATTGCATCAGGCCTCCTCATCCCACCCAACCTTTCAGTCCTGGCTTTCCCATAGGGTGCAAGATGTTTTGTGTAGCTGCCAGCTGTTAATTAGAAATTTTCTTTCTTGAGATTTGTTTTTAAGTAATCTCTACACCCAACCTGGGTCTCAAACTTACAGCCCTGAGATCAACAGTCACACACTCTACCAACTGAGCCAGCCAGGCACCATATTTCTAGGAAAATCAAACCCTTGGCTTCATGCTTACACATCCCCAACCTCCCCACCCCCAAAATGTTAATTTTCCCTTGCTCCAAAGGAAAATGCTTTTGCCAAGCATTCCTATTCCTTAGCAACTTGTTCATTGAAAGAAGGAAGTTGGGGAAGGCAAAGAGGAAATAAAAGAAGAGATGAGATGGTAATTTCTCTCCTTCCCTGCTCTCCAGGAAAAGGGTTGTGTTACACAGAACTGTCTTAGAACTACTGAGATGCATATGGGTCATCCAAATTATTCTGGCATTTCCTGGTGCTCTCTTTGGTGCCCTCTTATTTCTGAGATGACACTGCCCAATGTGTAAATTACCTGTATGTTCTTAATTAATGGAATCGATGCATTGTAATCCCAGTGGAATTGGGCATAGAGCTTGAGTATTCAAGGGTTTGAGATACTGAGGCAATGGCACCAATCTTTGTTTAGTAATTCCTTTATCTTCCTCCTAACTCTGAGTCCACATAGTTGTCGCAAATTTTTATTCAACTCAAAATTAATTTTCTACAGTAGTGACATAAATGATGGGCAATATCTTTTTTTTCAATATATGAAGTTTATTGTCAAATTGGTTTCCATACAACACCCAGTGCTCATCCCAAAAGGTGCCCTCCTCAATACCCAATGATGGGCAATATCTTGTTTCCTTCAGTGAAAACAGGACCACCTAGAGTTGAAAAGATATCTTCTTCCTCCTCTCACAAACCCAGAGTTAAACAGCCCAGACATACTTTTATATGTATTGGTCACCTTTCATCTGTCTGTCCAGCAACTCTCTCTCTTTCTGGAAATAGCCATGCCCTCTCTCTGGGGAACTTCCTCTAACCAGGTAGATCTTATTGGGGTAGAAAGGCTGGACCCACCTGGGAGTCTGCCTAAGTTTCTGATACCCTGAGAAGTTGTCATATTTCTCTAGCAAGATGTCCAATGAAGCATAACTTGAATATGCTTTTAGAAAATATACTGCCAACAGCTTTTATACCTATGTAGATGCAGAAAGTCACCCTGGGATGGACTATCCTTGATGTTTCCTTGTAACACCTGAATGGTCTCAATTAAGCAGACTTGGCTGCTCTCCAGGGAAAAGGGTGTGTTACACAGAACTGTCTAAAAACTATTGAGATGCATGTAGGGTTCAGCAGGATTAAAGCCTCTCCTATGGATTGAGATGGTCCTAACAGAGGTTCACTGAGACATCAGGTGACCCAAAGCAGAACCCCTTGTGCAGGGAGTCTGGATCAGTAAACAGAGCTACTATTTTGGGGGGAAAACTAATTCCAGAAGTATAGCTGGAGTTACAATCTTACTGGCTCTTCTAGACCAGCCACCTTGGTGTGGTGGCTATGTTTGGGAAGCAATAGCTGATCCTTTACATAGAGCCAAAGACAGCCTAAACCTTGAACTCCAAGGGTGAGGTGTATCCAGAGCCAGGGCAGGACCTGGGAGGGGACGTCTCATCACCACAGTGGACAAGAACACAATGGAATCCTGCTAACATGGTAGGTAGAGAAGGTTGTCAAATAATTGGAACAAATAAAAATGTAAGGCCCAGGTATCTATCGAAATCAGCAAAATGGGTTGTACTAGTGACACTTTCCATACTCACCTCTATACCTAAATATTCACTCAAAAGTTCCTTTTTAAAAAAAATTCACTTTTCTGTCAATGGTGCAAGAATTGGAAAAGAGAGAGTGATTTTGTATGAATGGTTTATAAGTCAGGAGGCACTTGCAGTAGATCACTGAATGCACATGACTAAACAGTGTTTATACATTCCCCCCTCCACATCCCATGATCAAGTATTTCACTATGTGTGTCTATTACTTCAGGGTCAAGGCTGAGTCAGCTTCATTTCAATTTCAGTGGAGAAATATTTTATAAATGAAAAATTGAGACCTAAAAAGACCCCCGAAATCAAAACTCAAGAAGGTTGTGATACTTTGTGGTACTGGTGTCTAGCACAGTGCTTAATGAGCTTGAATCTACAACTAAACTGTCTTGGTTCCAATCCCAGCTTGACCACTTCCTGGCTGTGTGACTTTGGCAAAGTTACTCAAGTTTTCTGTGCCTCTCTTCATACAGAGATACTAATAGTACCTATTTCACAGGCTTGTAGCAAGGATTAAGTGGGTGAAACATATACAATTCGCAGAACTGTGCCTGACACACAGCAAGCACTCAATAAAGGTCAGCCAATATTATTACTACCAAACATAGTTGCCTACACAAGACAAATAACCCACTGAAACTGTGGCATCCGTGGTGCAGATCCAACAAAGAGCAGAGGCCAACCAGTCATCCATCACCAACCCAAAAGGTGCCTTCAGTTTCTCATCCCAGTAATTGAGGACATATGTTACTCTACAGAGTCCTGATGGGAAATGGTTGATGGTTCTTCTCCTCTGAAGCTCGGGAAATGAGAAGGAAGAGGAGATGGGAAAGGGGAGGAGGCTGAACATTTTTATTTTCTTATGTTAACAACTCTAACTGACAAAGGGTATGAAGGGAATGGCAATAGAATATAAAAATGCTTTGTGGAAGGTTCACATTTACTCGTATTTTTAACTCCACTGTGGCTGATTAGTTCATGGGAAAAAATGACAAAAAGGAATAAAAACCTGACTATGAATCCAGTATCAACAATTTGCAGCCATAGTAACCAAGAAAGTGCAACTCATGAATTGAAACAAGAAGAAAAAAGTGTGTGTGTGTGAGTGTGTGTCATCAGGAAGATGTCAGGAAATGATTACTGAGTGAAGAATGTAGTTAACCCCTGGTGGCTCAGCAGGGCAGTTCTGGATAGTCCACATGCACACCCTGGCTAACATGTATGTCAAAGGTTGTCAAAGAAGTTCTAATATCTATTTGATAGAGTTTCCAACTCAGCTGTAAAAATTCACTCAAGGATAAAATGACATACAAATTCTCTAACAAGAATTTCTTGATTTTATTTTTGGTTTAAATCAAATTTGGTTTGCATTAGTTCAGCCCAGCTTCATTGCAGAAAGACAATAGGGTATGTGGCTTCTCATATGTTTCCATAACTAGCTCTGGAATGACTTGGAGCTGCCTTATGAATACAATTCTGGATAAAATACAGCAACCCAGGGCTCAGAACCACACCCCATCTTCTTTACCTTTGGCATAGAAGTCATCAGTTTCTTATTTGTGTAGGCAGGCACCAGCAATATATGGTCCAGGACTCTGGAAGGAAGCCCAAGCAAGTGCCAGTGGGTTTGGGAAGTCCTGGGGTGATCACCCAGATGGGAGTGATAGGCGATTTAAGAACCATCTGATTATCAAATGTGGGGCTGTCAGCATCTTTAAGGGCTATCTAGTCCAATGAGCCATATGATGCTTGGATTTTCCTTTTCTTTCAAACTTTGTTCCAAAGAGGAGGTTCATCCTATGCTCAGACTCCACCCTTGAGAAGGAACTCTCCTCCCCATGGGGCAATCCATGTAGTTTTGACTGAAAAAGACTCAAACTGAACAGAAATATTCCTCCCTGTAAATTACCACTCACAGCCCAGTAAAGCAAATCAAATATTAATATATTTAAGGATAGATGGCTAACTGTCCTCAGAAGACGTCTCCAGTGTAAACATAAAGAGCTGTTGACCATTCTGCATTTAGCTCCTCTCCTCTCACACCCCCAGAGGACCTCTTATAGTCCCTTGAGTGAGCACAACACTCAATGAACATTCTGTCCAGAGTAGGGAAGTAAACTCATTATTAGCTCTATTATTCTGAGATTTTACTACAATCAATGTAGCCTCACATTTACATAGATTCTAACAGCCTAATGGTATTTTGGACTCATAATGAACTTCCCACTAAAATTTGTGTGATAGACAAATTAAAGATGCTTCTGGTCATCACTGGCCAATTCTGCTCTATTCCCCAGGCACTTGAGAGGAATACATGTCTCCAACCCTTGAAGTTAGCTGACTATGTGACCATCTCTGGTCAATGAAAAAAAAAAAAATCAGAGGTCCCATATGTCAATTCAAAGTTGAGACATTTAAGTACTCATTCTCAACTTTCCAGCCCGCTTTTTCCCATCATAGCAATTGTCAACTCATGTGTTGATTAGGAAGCGTCATGGATTGAATCAAGCTGGAATGCTCAGCCAACACACGGAGGACAGATGCCCTGGCATATTGCCTGGACATGCAGCACACTTTGACTAAAAAATAAACTTTTGTTGCATTATGCACATGATTTGGGGGTTATTTGTTACTGCAATATAAACTAACTTTCCTGACTCAATGTATAAGTTATTTTTCATAAGTAGAATCAGATTTCCTACCTCACACATACCCCTACACTACCTTTTCATATTTTAATAATTGCTTTTGAGGTCTGATTAAGGAACTTCTATTTGCTTTTTCTCATGAAAATTAGTTTTAATTCTCTTAGTCCAATGGCCAGTTCTATTACAATCTTTAAGATTTTGATTCCATCAAATAAAGGTATTCACTCTTCCTACTACCTCCTTTACATTTGAAAGTATTACAAATATATTTAAAGACTGGAAAGAGGACATTTCTGATGACATGCCTTTCTTAGTTCTCCACCCTCTATTCTCACAATAATGTTCAAGCCTAATGAAGTTTGTTCTGGGCTTTCTTAACTCAGTATAGAGGTTTAAAAAAAAAAGTCACTGGGGTCTAATAACCACTGGAGATCTTGTTTTTAGCTTGATGAAATCTCAGTTCTCATAATAAAAACAAGACATAACTACAGGAAAAATATATATGATTGCTACACTTTATTCAGCTCCAAAATCATTCCATTTTGATTCTTACTATTCTCAAGGAGTGGAAAACATAGAATTGTGGAAAATTCAGGCTGCAATCAGGTTGCTTACATTGAGAGACAGCTCCAGCAACATCATTGTGGCTAATCCTGCTGGTTATGCACCTAATGGCCATCTTCCAATTCTTTTCATGCTAATCAAACCCTGACATTGTTCAAGAGTGCATAGACTTTAGAAAGTACAGGCCACTTCCCCTCACACCAGTTATGGGGATTATATTTCCCTTGGCCAGTCATTGCTTCGGGAATGGCCATGTGATACAATTCTGGCTACTGAGATAAAGGTAAAGTCTGGAGAGAAATTTCTGGGAAATTTTTTCTCACTCTTAAAAAGAGCTGCAGTGAAGTAGGGTTCTCTTTCCCAGCCTTCAATATGGATGTATGAGAATATGATAGAGATGCCTCCACCATCTCTCACCACTGGAGGATAAGCATGAGAATAAAAACTAGCACAGTTAACCTGGCAGGTCAAAGATGGAAAGAACTAGGTACTCTACTCCATAGCTGGGTGCTGAATTAACTGGTTTAGGAACTGCCTCATGACTGGACTTCTTATAGGAAATAATAAATCTCTTTACACTTAAGCCATGTTGAGTTGGGTAGGTCTTTTGTTACTTGCCATCAAAAGAATCCTGACTGATGTTATCATTAAGAAGTATTTCATTATAAACATCATTATGCTGTTTTATAAAAAGTACAACCAGTATAATAGATAGAGGAGGAGGAAGAAGAGAAGAGGGAGGGGTAGCAATTGCAGCAGCAGCAGCAGTAGTAACAGTACTGGTGGTAGTAGTAGCAGTAATGATAATACCGGCTTACAATTATGTGAACCTGCTTAGTGTGAGGCACTATGAGACGCATTTTAGAGAGCTTAATCTAAAATTCAAGACCATACTTTTACTCTTCCAATCTAAGACCATATTTCATCCATTCTGGGCTCACCACATCATTCTGTTCTCTTTTATACCTGGACCCTGACATTCAGAGAAACCAAGAAATTGGGTCACCATTAATGCAACATGCCACTAGTCTCCGTCCATTCACAGAGCCCGTTCTGCAGTCCACTGGGGCTGTCACTGGTTGTTGTTACACCAGGATCTGCTACTTAGGTGCCAGATGGAAGAAGAGGGGATACAATGGCAATACAGCTCTTCATGGTCACTTAACATGTCCCAGTTGCTCACTGAGCTATTAGTTGGGAAGAGTCTCAGAGGAGGGCAGGGCCAACAAGGGACTCAGTCAGTGGATATCCCACTCTAAAATGGTCATTCCTGCCATTAACAGACTTTAGTGAGGCTATGAAGATGGGTAGGACACAACAGTGAATTTGTTGAAAAGAGCACAATTGTGTAAAACATGAATTCAGAAGTTAGACAACTACAGTATCAGGTTTCATTATCAGCCCTGCCACTTGCTTGGTCTGTCAGAAGGATTGCATTATCTCCCTAAAGTATGCTTGATTTCCTCATCTATAAAATAAATGTGCCTGACACCTAGTAAAGATTCAATAAATCATAGTTATTATTATTCAGTAGCCTATCTGCAAAGAAAATGTACTAACATGCTGCCTTGGGCATGTTAAGAAAACCCTTCACTAGTCTACCTTTGTCTAAACACAAAGCAACAGTGAAGACTAAATTCTGATGACTGCATCTAGCTATGCCTGAAGACAGATGAACTCTGGATGTACGGTTCCTTTTCTAAGGGAATTTGAATTGGGTTCCTGTCACTGACAGCCAAGATCAGTTAGGATCAAACTCAAATCTTTCCTCTACAAGCTTTCTCAGCACTTCAGTACGTGACACAAGATGATTCACAATCTTCTAATTTCTGTATCGCACATTTCAATAATCACTTGTATTTCACTTGATTTTGCTACTTAACCGGTTATTTTAGGAGCATATCTTGTTTTCCCAACATGTTTTTAAGTTTCTCAAGACAAAAGCAATGCACTCCACTTATTTTCTGCCACAAAACAAGGTACAGTTCTGGGTAGATACCAGATTCAAAAAAAACCCACAATCAGCAAGGTGGTTTTCACTGGAACCTAAGTCAGGTTCCCTGCTGAATTTAGGCATTTCTGAGCATGTCTGGTAACCTGGCATGATAAATATTCCAGGAAAGAACCATCCTAAAAGAGAACAGAGTCAGGCACACAAGCTCTGTCCAGCAAAAATGCTTCAGTCAACCTAGATACAAGGGAACTCTAAACATTATCTGTAATATGCTGAGAACATCAGGAAGTGCTGTAAGGGGGCCACTGTAGGACACTGTGGATTTGAGCACAGTGCAGCCTTGGAACAGTGATGGGGAGTGGTGCCATTAAAGGCACTATAGACTAAATGTTTGTATCCTCCTCCAATCCATATGTTGAAACCTAATCCCCAATATGATGATATGTGGAGGTGGGGGCTTTGCGTGAGGCCTCTCGTCATGAATGAGATTAGTGCCCTTATAAGGGAGACCTCAGAGAGCTTCCTTGCCCCATCGGCTATATGAGAACACAGTGAGAAGATGGCCACGCAGGAAGCAGGAAGCAAGTCCTCACCAAACTGTGAATCTGCCAGTGCCTTGATCTTGGACTTCCCAGCCTCCAGAGCCTTGAAGAAACAAGCGTTTGTTGTTTGTAAACCACTCTGTCTATGGTATTCCATTATAGCAACCAAAGGGATGAAGACACAAGGCCAGCTTCAACACCGGTGGTGGCAAAGAATAAGATCAACAGCAATTCTGATAACATGAGGCACAGAGATTGTGGTGGTGTAGTGGGAGCTTATAAGCCCCATGGTGGTGGGACACAGCTGGAAGAGAAGCCCTGGCATCTAGTCAGTGATAAAAATCTTGTTACTCAGTGGGAGCCTTCTAGACATTCTCTGAGGTTTCCCAGAAATGCTGGGGAGACTTTGTTGGGAGTCTGAACACTGTACATGGCACGGTGTCTTGTGGTACCCTAGAGTGGCATTCTCTAGGGAAACATGAATTACACTTGCAAATTAAATTCTCAAGGACAAGTACTCCAGTGCCATGGCCAGACCACCATTTGGCTGTGAAGGAGTTGAAACAGACCTGACCTCCTCTTGCTACTGTGGCATGTCCCGCTCTCTGGTCAGCCTCTCACCCCAGCTGCTTTTCCTCTGAGTGGCCCCTGGATCGGCAGGAGTTCAATCACACTGGGATTCAACCTGCCCAGTTTCCCCTGTCCCTAGGAGGTCCCACAGTCATACACTACTTTTGGGCTCCAATTCTACTTAATTTTTAAAAACTGGATTCCTATTTGTGTCTGTGTCTCTATAGTTTTTCTTAGAATTTTTTTTTCCATCAGACTCTTAATTATCTTATTTCTCATTTCTCCTTCCTCTAAGAATGGGTTTAACTCTCAAGGTGGTCTGAAGGCATTTGATATAAAATGCAGTCTGTGGTATTCTAAGTTCTTCGCCCAACAAGTATCCATCAACAGGAGGTGACCCAGAAGTTTGTGATGGCACCAAAGGATAGAAGATTGGTTTACTCAATCCCATATGTTTCATTCTGTGGTTTGTGAAGTACTGAACTAAGTGCAGAACCAATTCCCTTAGAGGAAGTTATGGATTTGTGGAAGCAATGTTAACACTTTAGAGCTACTAGGGTACTAGTGACTAAATCTTTGTTTCAGAGTTTTGGAAAGTGCCTGCCTGTCCTCTAACTTCCTAAGGCTGTGCCAATGCCCACAGTCCACCTTACTTCTTCAGTTAAGTGGGCCTAGGTGGCCGTCAGTACTTGGGTTGTGGATATACCCAGTGCGTAAATGTTATGTGGTGTGGTCACATATGAACTTCAGAAGCCAAAGGGGGTCTCCAGGCTCTCTGATGCTCCTTGATAGTTACTGGGCACCCGAACTGAGGCCAGCACTTCCTGGCTAGTGTGAGAGCCTCACCTTATGCCCTTCCAAGTTGGTCCTTCAGAGTGAGAAGAGGGAAGCCATTACCACATGCATTTCCTGCATTCTTCTCTAGGCAGACACAGCTGCAAGGGTACTATGGCATAGGAGAACGTGGGTAAACAGGTTGCAAACTGCTGTTTACAGTTTTCTTTTCATGTTTCAAAAGGAGGCCATCTGTGAGAACAGAATGTTCTCAGTGTCATCACCCACAAAGAGAAAATGCAGGCATGTGGGCATTTGGGACGATGCTTCCTGGTAACTTGTCCAATTTTAGCTGCACTGAACTCAGTGAATAAACTTATTTTCCAAGGATAACAAAAGCAAAAATAAACAACGGGTACTCCATCAAAAACTTTTGCACAGTGAAGGAAACCATCAGCAAAACAAAAAGACAACCTACTTAATGGGAGAAGATATTTGCAAATGATAAAACCCACAAGACATTAATATCTGCAATATATAAGGAATTCAATATCCAAATTCAATATCCAAAAAAAAAAAATCCTATTTCAAATGGGTAGAGAACCTGAATAGACATTTCTCCACAGAGACATATAGATGGCCATCAGACATGTGAAAAGATTTGGAACATCACTCAGCATCAGGGAAATGCAAATCAAAACCACAATGAGGGGAGGGGCCAAGATGGCAGAACAGCTTGGAAGTTTTTTTTGCATCTCCCATCCATGAGATACAGCCAGAACAACACTAAATCATCCCGCACATCTAGAAAACTGATTTGAGGATTAACACAACAATCTACACAACCTGAACCACAAAACTCAGCAGGTACCCTGCACGGAGAAGTGAACTGGGGGAGATAGAAGCCACGGAGGGCCAGGAGTTGTTTTTGCTTGCAGATACGGGACGGAGATGGGGGGAGAGTTTGGGAAAAGAAACCCCCTCCCCCCCCCCCCCCCCCCCCCCCCCCGCCACTAAAAGCAGCCGGAGAGAAAGTGGAAAAGTGGAAACAGCCACAGGGACTGAACAAAAAAGGGAGAAAGGAGAGGGTTTAAATTCCATTAAGACTCTGAACAGGGGGAGCACAAAGTCTCAAACTCCATAGTTCGATACCTGGTGGTGCTCTGGTGGGAAGGGTGAATCCCCAGGAGCAGAGTGAGCTCTGGGGGGGTCCTTGGCCCACACCCCCTGCTTGGAGGACATTTGGTAGAGGCAAAGGCCCCAGCAGACCCCAGAGAACAACCACATTAGCTGGTGCTGGAACAAGGACCTTAAGGGTGAAGATTGGTGCCAAATGCGTGTTGTTACTTACCATAATCCCTGAAACGTTGCTGCTACATGACTGCTTGAACTTCTTCTGGGTGGGGCTGGCACCCAGCCGCAGTCTGGGCATCAGCAGCAGCGAGGTTTCCCGAACGTTCCTGGGTGCAGCCAGCACCAGCCATTGCTCGGTGAGACCCTCTGTGAGAAGGTCTGAGCGGGTCAAACCGCAGTCCCTCAGAGGTGAGGGGTTGGGAAACACAGTCGCATTGGAGATAAAACTCAGGAGGGAGGTGCTGCCTGGCAACCTGACGGCTTGGTCACGGACAGCGTAAAGGCAGGGAATGGAGGGAAGCTGGAGACAACGGACAGGTGCATGATTGCTGAGCGGGGAGAACAGAGACTGGGTAGCTGGGTGACGCCATAGCTTCCTGAGCATGCGCATACACACCTACAAGCGCCAAAACAATCTACCCCAGTAAGCCAAGCAGCGCCTTCTAGTGGAGAACAGAGCCATTACACTAAGCCTGCCCAGCTGAGCCAACCTCACTCTTCAGGATCACAAGTGTCTCCACCTGCTTAGTTTACGGCCTGTAAAGTGCTTCACAGTTTGACTTCTAGGGGAAAACGAGGTAATTTCAATCTTATTTCAGTCTGTTCATTGATCCATCTTTTTATTTTTTTCTTTCATTTCTTTTCTTTTTCTTGAACACAGAAAGAGAAAAGTTTTATTTTTACTTTCAATTTTTATCAAAAATATTTTTCTTTAATGTTTTTCACTATATTCTTTACTATTTTGTAATTTTTTTCAAATTCTATTTTACTTCCATCAATTCATTTTATTCTATTTCATTGTATTCATTTTTTCAAATTTTCAAACGTTTTCCTTTTTTTTTCTCCCTTTTTTCTCTAATCTATCAAGCTCCTTTCAACAACCAGAACAAAACACATGTAGGATTTAGCATCATTTATTTGATATTGTGTGTGTGTGTGTTGTTTTTAACTTTAATTTTTTTTACCTTATTAATTCCTTTTCTCCTTCAAAATAATCAAATAAAGGAATTCACCCCAAAAGAAAGAGCAGGAAGAAATGACATCCAGGGACTTAATCCACACAGATACAAGCAAGATGTCTGAACCAGAATTTAGAATCATGATAAAAAGAATATTAGTTGGGATTGAAAATAGACTAGAATCCCTTTCTGCAGAGATAAAAGAAGTAAAAGCTAGTCAGGATGAAATAAAAAATGCTATAACTGAGCTGCAATCTTGAATAAATGCCACGGTGGCAAGGATGGATAAGACAGAGCAGTGAATCAATGATATAGAGGACAAACTTATGGACAATAATGGAGCAGAAAAAAAGAGGCAGACTAAGGCAAAAAAGAACAATTTAAGAATTAGAGAAATCAGTGACTCACTAAAAAGGAACAACATCAGAATCATAGTGGTCCCAGAAAGGAGGGAGAGAGAGAAAGAAGTGTAGAACGGTTGTGTGAGCAAATCATAGTGGAAAACTTTCCTAACCTGGGGAAAGACAGACATAAAAATCCAGGAAGCACAAAGTACTCCCACTAGATTCAAAACAACCGACCATCATCAAGGCATATCAGTCAAATTCACAAAACACTCAGGCAAGGAAACAATCATGAAAGCAGCAAGGGAAAAAGGCCCTTAACCTACAAGGGAAGAAAGATCAGGTTTGCAGCAGGCCCATCCACAAAAACTTGGCAGGCCAGAAAGGAGTGGCAGGATAGATTCAATGTGCTGAATCAGAAAAATATGCAGGCAAGAATTCATTATCCAGAAAAGCTGTCATTCAAAATAGAAGGAGAGATAAAAAGTTTCCCAGACAAACAAAAATTAAAGGAGTTCGTGACCACTAAACCAGCCCTGCAAGAAATTTTAAGGGGGACTCTCTGAGGGGAGAAAAGATGGAAACAAAAACAAAACAAAAAAAGACCAAAAGCAACAAAGACTAGAAAGTACCAGAGAACACCACCAGAAACTCCAATTCTACAAGCAACACGATGGCAATAAATTCATATCTTTCAGTACTCACTCTAAACGTCAATGGACTAAATGCTCCAATCAAAAGACATAGGGTAACAGAATGGATAAGAAAACAAGATCCATCTATATGCTGTTTACAAGAGACCCACGTTTGACCTAAAGACATCTTCAGATTCAATGTAAGGGTATGGAGAACCATCTATCATGCTAATGGTTGCCAAAAGAAAGCCAGAGTAGCCAAACTTATATCAGACAATCTAGACTTTAAAATAAAGACTAACAAAAAATGAAGAAAGGCATTATATCATAATTAAGGTGATATATATCACCACCAAGAAGACCTGACAATTATAAATATTTATGCTCCAAATTTGAAGGACCCAAATATATAAATCAATTAATCATAAACATAAAGAAATTCACTGATAATAATACCATCATGGTAGGGGGCTTCAACACCCCACTTACAGCAATGGAAAGATCATCTAAACAGAAAATCAACAAGGAAACAATGGCTTTGAATTGCACCTGGACCAGATGGACTTAACAGATATATTCAGAACATTTTATCCTAAAGCAGTGGAATACACATTCTTCTCCAGGGCACATGGAACAATCTCCAGAATAGATCACACACTAGGACACAAATCGGCCCTCAACAAGTACAAAAAGATCAAGATCATGCCATGCATATTTTCAGACCACAACACTATGAAACTCAAAATCAACCACAAGAAAAAATTTGGAAAGATAACAAATACTTGGAGACTAAAGAACTCCTATGAAATAATGAATGGGCTAACCACGAAGTTAAAGAGGAAATTAAAAAGTTCATGGAGACCAACAAAAATGATAACACCACAGACCCAAACCTCTGGGACATAGCAAAGGTGGACAAAACAGGGAAGTATATAGCAATCCAGGCCTTCCTAAAGAAGGAAGAAAGGTCTCAGATACACAACCTAACCTTATACCTTAAAGGGCTGGAAAAAGGACAGCAAATAAAACCTAAAACCAACAGAATACAGGAAATAAAGATTAGAGCAGAAATTAATGCTATCGAAACCAAAAAACAGTAGAACGGATCAATGAAACCAGAAGCTGGTTCTTTGAAGGAATTAACAAAATTGATACATCACTAGCCAGTGTGATGAAAAAGAAAAAGGAAAAGACTCAAATAAATAAAATCAAGAATGAAAGAGGAAAGATCACAACCAACACAGCAGACATACAAGCAATAATAAGAGAATATTATGAGCAATTATACGCCAATAAAATGGGCAGTCTGAAAAAAACGGACAAAGTCCTAGAAACATATAAACTACTGAAACTGAAACAGGAAGAAATAGAAAATTTGAACAGACCCATAACCAGTAAGGAAATTGAATTAGTAATCAAAATCTCCCAAAAAACAAGAGTCCAGGCCAGATGGTTGCCAGGGAAATTCTACCAAACATTTAAGAAAGAGTTAACACTTATTCTCTTGAAGCTGTTCCAAAAAATAGAAATGGAAGGAAAACTTCCAAGCTCTTTCTATGAAGCCAGTATTACCTTGATTCCAAAACCAAACACCCCACTAAAAAGGAGAACTACAGACCAATTTCCCTGATGAACATAGATGCAAAAATCCTCAGCAAGATATTAGCCAACTGGATCCAACAATACACTAAAGAAATTATTCACCACGACCAAGTGGGATTTATACCTGGGATGCAGGGCTGGTTCAGTATCCACAAAACAATCAATATGATTCATCACATCAATAAAAGAAAGGACTAGAACCACATGATCCTCTCAATAGATTCAGAGAAAGCATCTAACAAAATACAACATCCTTTCTTAATAAAAACCCTCCAGAAAGTAGGTATAGAAGGATCATACCTCAAGATCTTAAAAGCCATATAGGAAAGACCCAACAGTAATAACATCCTCAATGGGGAAAAACTGAGAGCTTTCCCCCTAAGGTCAGCAACAACACAGGGAAGTCCTCTCTCACCACTGTTATCCAACATAGTACTGGAAGTCTTAGCCTCAGCAATCAGACAACACAAAGAAATATAATGCATCCAAATCAGCCAGGAGGAGGTCAAACTTTCACTCTTCACAGATGACATGATACTCTATATGGAAAATCCAAAATATTCCACCAAAAAACTGCTAGAACTGATCCATGAGTTCAGCAAAGTTGCAGGATAAAAAATCAATGTACAGAAATCAGTTGCATTCCTATACACCAATAATGAAGCAACAGAAAGAGAAATCAAGGAACAGATCCCATTTACAATTGCACCAAAAACCATAAAATACCTAGGAATAAATCTAACGAAAGAGGTAAAAAATCTATACTCTGAAAACTATAGAAAGCTTGTGAAAGAACTTGAAGAAGACACACACACACAAAAATGGAAAAATATTCCATGCTCCGGGGTAGGAATAACAAATATTGTTAAAATGTTGGTACTACCCAAAGCAATCTACATATTCAATGCAATCCCTATCACAATAACACCAGCATTCTTCACAGAGCTAGAACAAACAATCCTAAAATTTGTATGGAACAAGAAAAGACCCCAAATAGCCACAGCAATCTTGAAAAAGAAAACCAAAACTGGAAGCATCACAATCCCAGACTTCAAGCTATCCTACAAAGCTGTAATCATCAAGACAGTATGTACTGGCACAAGAACAGACACTCAGATCAATGGAACAAAACAGAGAACCCAGAAATGGACCCACAAACATATGGGCAACTAATCTTTGACAAAGCAGGAAAGAATATCCAATGGAATAAAGACAGTCTCTTCAGCAAGTGGTGCTGGGAAAACTGGACAGTGGCATGCAGAAAAATTAACCTGGACCCCTTTCTTCACCATACACAAAAATAAACTCAAAATGGAGGAGAGACCTCAATGTAAGACAGGAAGCCATCAAAATCCTCGAGGAGAAAGCAGGCAAAAACCTCTTTGACTTGGTCGCAGCAACTTCATACTCAACATGTCTCCGGAAGCAGGGGAAACAAAAGCAAAAATGAACTATTGGGACCTCATCAAAATAAAAAGCTTCTGCGCGGAGCAGGAAACAATCAGCAAAACTAAAAGGCAACCAATGGAATAGGAGACAATATTTGCAAACAACAAATCAGATAAAGATAGATCAGTATCCAAAATCTATAAAGAATTTATCAAACTCACCACCCAGAAAAAGCAAATAATCCAGTGAAGAAATGGGCAAAAGACATGAATATAGCCACTTCTCCAAAGAAGACATCCAGATGGCTAACCAACACATGAAAAAATGTTCAACATCACTCATCATCAGGGAAATACAAATCAAAACCACAATGAGATACCACCTCACACCTGTCAGAATGGCTAACGTTAACAACTCAGGCAACAACAGACAGCCAGACCAACACTAAACCATCCTGCACACCTAGAAAACCGATCTGAGGATTAACACAACAATCTGCACAACCTGAACCACAGAATTCAGCAGGTACACAGTGTGGAGAGGTGACTGGAGGAGAGAGAAGCCGTGGAGGGCAGGGAGCCACTTTGCATGTGGAGAGAGGACAGAGACAGGGCGGTAGAATACAGGAAAAGCACCACCACGCCGCCCCCCCCAAAGCAACTGGAGAGAAAGTGGAAAAGTGGAAACAGGCAACAACAGATGTTGGTGAAGATGCAGAGACAGAGGATCTCTTTTGCACTGCTGGTGGGAATGCAAACTGGTGCAGCCACTCTGGAAAACAGTATGGAGGTTCCTCAAAAAATTAAAAATAAAACTTCCCTACAACCCAACAATTGCACTACTAGGTATTTGTCCCAGGGATACAGGTATGCTGTT
Organism: Panthera onca; assembly: GCF_046562875.1. Lineage (NCBI taxonomy): Eukaryota > Metazoa > Chordata > Mammalia > Carnivora > Felidae > Panthera > Panthera onca. The sequence goes on from NC_138344.1 coordinate 55,311,289, forward strand.
TCAAAGGGACATATGCACCCCAATATTTATAGCAGCACTATCGATAATAGTCAAAGTATGGAACAAGCCCAAATGTCCATTGATGGAGGAATGGATAAAGAAGACGTGGTATATATATATATATATATATATATATATATATATATATATATACACATACATACATACATACACACATACACAATGGAGTATTACTCGGCAATCAAAAAGAATGAAATCTTGCCATTTTCAACTACGTGGATGGAACTAGAGGGTATTATGTTAAGCGAAATTTGTCAGTCAGAGTAAGACAAATATATGACTTCACTTGTATGAGGACTTTAAGATACAAAACAGATGGACATAAGAGAAGGGAAGCAAAAATAATATAAAAACAGGGAGGGGGACAAAACATTAAGAGACTCTTAAATATGGAGAACAAACAGAGGGTTACTGGAGGGGTTGTGGGAGGGAGGAAGGGCTAAATGGGTAAGGGGTATTAAGGAATCTACTCCAGAAATCATTGTTTACTATATGCTAAATAACTTGGATGTAAATTTAAAAAATAAAAAAAATTAAAAAACACTCCACAATGAGATATCACCTGGCACCTGTCAGAATGGCTAGAATAAAAAAAAAAAGAAAGAAAAGAAATAACAAGTGTTGGAGAGGATACGGAGAAAAGGTAACCCTCTTGCATGTTGATGGGAATGCAAAATGTTACAGCCACTATGGAAAACATTATGGAGGTTCCTCAAGAAACTAAAAATAGAGCTATCATTTGATCCAGCAATTCTACTTCTGGGTGTTTAGCCTAAGAAAATGAAAACACTAATTCAAAAAGATAAATGTACTTCCATGCTCTTTGCAGCTTTATATATGAGGCCAAGACACAGAAACAGCCCAAGTGTCCATCAATTGATAAGTGGATAAAGAAGAGGTACACACACACACACACACACACACACAATGGACTATTACTCTGCTGTAAAACAGATTGAAATCTTGCTATTTGCAACAGCATGGATGGACCTAGAGGGTATTATGCTAAGTGAAGTCAGTTGGACAGAGAAAGACAAATATGGTGTGATTTCACTTTTATGTATCTAAAAAAACGAAACAAATGAACAAACAAAACAAACGGAAACAGACGGAGAACCAAAACGGAAATAGATAAGGAGAACCATCTGGTGGGTGCCAGGTGGGAGGGGAGGTTGAGGGATGGGGGAAGTGAGGAAGGGGATTAAAAAGTATAAACTTCCAGGTATAAAATGAATAAGACAGGGTTATAAAGTACAGAATAGGTAATATAGCTAATAATAAGTAACAACTTTGTATGGTGACAGAAAGTACAGAATAGGTAATATAGCTAATAATAAGTAACAACTTTGTATGGTGACAGATGGTAGCTAGATTTATTGTGCTGATCACTTCATAATGTCTATAAATGTTGAATCACCTGAAACGAATACACTATTGTATGCCAAGTACACTTCAATTTAAAAAATATACATAAGTACAAAAATAAATAAAACTGCTCTTCTAGTTGGTCATAAAATCCCAGCTTGGAAGCAGTCCTGTCTGTTTTCTAAGAAATGACATTCTAGTGCCAGAAATTACCACCTCAGTCATTTTATTCTGAGGGAAATAGGGGTAAGAAAAAGAAAAATGAACATGTAGCATGTGGTAAATGTAAATGAAAAAATTAATTCCTGGTGGTGGCTGAGTACTTTCTGTCCTGAATAGGGACACAATTTAATTTTTATTTCAGGTTTAATTAAAACAAGAATGAGCATAGTTTAAAAAAAAAGAGAGAGAGAGAGATGAGTTTTAAAGTGGTTCTCTCTTGACGCCCTCCCCAGTCTACGTCCACACAATGCCCTGGAGGCAATCACACCACCATGCATAATCCTGGATCATGAGCATAGATATCTATTTCTCCATCTATCAGCTTTAAATGGTACCAATTACTCTTAAAATAACAATTTAGCTTTTTTATATTATCCTTCACCTTCCTTCCCCCTTATCCTCCTATTCTTTTATATTACTACTTTCAATTCTTCCCCTGGTTACTTTCGTGACTGTAAGTAACACATTTACATCACTATTTCATCCTCCATCAACCTTGGTCCACATCTCAATTCCTTTTTTTTTTTTTTTTTTTTTTTTTTTTTGTGGAATAAACTACAACTATAGACATGGTCTTTGCATTACCAAAGCTGTTAACATTTACATATGCTCTGGTGCCGGGCATGTGTGTGTGTGTCGTCTCTTGATTAATTTAAAAGGTAAAAGTGAATTTGCGGAATTTCTATTGTTGAGTGAGTAAATATGGCTCACTGCTGAACCAAGTAGAGTACTAGGATTGTATTTTCTTCCCAACAGATCATTGGGGCTGTGTAGGGGGAAATATTTTTAGCATCAAGGCCAAAAGGATTCTCTTTTGTTAATACATTATCAGTTGCTTAAACTCACACCTCTTTATTGTTTTCATCATGTTTGGACAAGTCTATCTTGTCAAGATTTTTGTTTTTCCTGAAATTTCAAATGGCTGTTGCCTTTTTTCTTATGGACAAAAGAATAATGTGCTTTTATGATTTCCTACAATTTTTTCATCCCTCAGTCAATGCTGTCGATTAAGCTTGGCTGCCTCTTCAAGAAGTGTATCGTCTGGTTTCATGACTGACATCTCAGACTTCCCTTTCACTGCATTCTTGGGTTGGAGCCTCTATTTCCCGAACCTCATGTTTACTCTTTCTTGGTTTTCTTTCTTATTTTTTTCTAACATGCATCCTTAAATAACTTTAAGCAAGGATGCCCTTGTCTGGAAAGATCTTTATTTTGACCTCACACTTACTGGGTCGTTGGTCTTGATTCAAGATTCAAAATCGTCAGCCTCAAAATAATTTTCATAAGTAGAGTTAGGAGTACACTTTCATAAACATGCTTCCTCAAAATATCATCAAAAATGAAAAAGGGCAACTTCAAAAACAACCTCTTTGTGATTCTGACTTCCGCCTCGACCCTCCGTAGAGTCAGATTGCTCAAAGATCACAGATAACTGCCTCATCCAAAAACTCATTTTCAACTGGGGCCAACAGTGGACCATCCATGAAACTGCTCCACTGACTGGTAACACAAAGGAACTTCCCAACACATAGGAGTTTCAAGCACTCAGGAATTGAGCATTGTGACTGGGACAGGAAGGAAGAGGAAGAGCCAGAGAACAGACACCAAGTGGGGGCCAGAAGAAGAGCAGTGGCACTAGGAATGTGAGAGGGGAGAGGGAGGAACTGAGGGGAAGGAGAGGGGAAATATGAAGAAAGAGTATTTTCTTTCCCTCCTCCTTATCCTCCAGATATTTAATAGTTATTACTACTTTTGTTTCTTCTATTGGTTACCTTTGTCACTTTAAGTAACACATTTATATCACAGTTCAGAGAGAATTATATCAATATTAAAAAAGAAAAGCAGAGGGTTGATTGGGCTACTATTTTTTATATCATTTTATTGAAATATTACTGATATATAAAAAGCTGGACATATTTAATGTGCACAGCACAATGCATTACGTGACAAATATACACTCCTGAGACCACAAGCACCATCGAGGCCATGTGCTGATTTTCAGAGCTCATGTGTGTAAGACTGCCTGTGGCAGGGGTGGGGGCAGGAAAGGGAACTGAGGTCCTAAGGCACTCACTTCCTTCTCCATGTCCACGGAGAGGCCATGGACAGAGAGACTTCAGAGCCGAATGACAAACATGCCAGATACCAGGGCCTTCTACCCAACCAGACCCAGGAGCACAAAATGCCACAGTGCAGCCAAGATCCAATGGAACCTGCTGCCATATTAGCACCTCCAGGGGTCTAGCCTTGGAAGCACCAGGAAATGGCACCTGGGAAGGGAACTGGCACCTACAGAGAGAGTCTCACAGGGGCGGAGACCTTGACAAAATAATGCATTCAGTGGCAAATATCTATGAGGGCTTGGAATGGACAACCATCAGAACTAGGTATAAGTAGGGGCGCCTGGGTGGCTCAGTTAGTTAAGCGTCCAACTTTGACTCAGGTCATGATCTCACCAGTCGTGAGTTTGAGCCCTGTGTCAGGCTCTATGCTGATAACTCAGAGCCTGGAGCCTTCTGTGTCTCCCTCTCTCTCTGCCCCTCTCCCACTTGCACGCACACATGCTCTCTCTCTCTCTCTCTCTCTCTCTCTCAAAAATAAATAAATAAATAAATAAATAAATAAATAAACAAACAAACATTAAAAAAAAAAAAAGAACTAGGTGTAAGAACATGTGAGATATCCCTAGAGATGCCCAGAAATACCTAGGGGAGGCGGAAGGTCCCTCTTCACACACATGGACCCTTGAAATATGAATCATGACCATTAGCTCAGCTTTGAACCTGCAGCTTGGGGAGACTTATGGATCTATGAGGTCAGGTTGATAAGGCAGAGAAAACAAACTGTCATTTTACAATCTTTAAAGGGCCCTCCCTGGTAACAAGCTATATGCCACCAAGAGACACAATTCAACTCAATCTTTGGAAACCCAATTAAGGTGGCCCAACCTCCATAGTTCAGCTTCCAATGAGTAATTTTGCAAATTGATAGAAGAGACAGGGAGAGCCCAGTGGGGGGCGGGAGGGGAAAGAAGAGAGAGAGAAAGAGATTCTACTTTTTCCACTCCTTTTTTTCTCTATCCCTTTACTTCTCTTCACTTAATACATACATAGTAACTTGCCCAATATTTTTGTTGGGGAAACTACCCTCTCCTACTCCAAACCAAGTTTTCCATGCATAAAGGAGTCAGTATATTCTTAGAAAGAATGTGGAGAGATTTGAATTCAAACAAAGTAAAATGCCACTTCCAGAATTGTAGAGCTTGTGAGGTGGATAGACATCATCCAGTAAAACACTTTGCAGATTCACGTGCTCATCGTCCACTGTCACAGGAGTGTGGACAGGTAGGGGGCCGGCCAGTGAAGGGACCTAAGAATCCATCCGAGCAGAGGCTGAGGGAGGAGAAATGGACAGAGTCCAGAGAGCCTCACAGCGGGGACCTCGCAGCAGTGACTCTTGGAAACTTGCTGTACAGCCCTGGACCATGCAACTGCTTCCAATCACCAAGAAGGTTAGCAAATTAAGAAGTTATCAAAAATATTAAGGGTAGAGCCAGCTGTTGTCAACTTTATCCAATCTGTGTCATAATGGTCACTGTTCAGTGCCCCGTCCCCCCACCCCCGAGTCCATCACGTCACTGACAATTCTGTCTGTTAAGTCGCTCTGTTTTCCTTCCCCTACAAAGGCCTGTGGTTTCCTTTCCTTGACATCGCCTTCTGAGGAACTGGGGCCTCCCTGCACCTCGCCTGATGGTCATTTGACTGCACGCAGTGACTTCAGCATGGGTAGAGTGAATGTACCTAGATCTTAGCATCTCTGCCTCTGAAGGAAGATTTAAAAGGAAGGTGAGATGCTATAGAGGAACACTCCAAAAAGTAGATGTGTGGATGGGTTTCCAGCCAAGATGAGTCTTCAAAGGCAACGCAGCTCGGGGGACAGGAAACCTCTTTTTGTCCCTCAGTTTCAGTTTCCTTAGTCACAGAATGATGGTGGGGCAAGGGTTGGGGAGCAGGGGTAGAACTAGGTCGAAAAGAGCTCCTAAGTTTCTTCCCGCTTCTGGAAAGCAGTGTCCTATAATGCTGCGGGGAAAGAGATTCTGAGGCTGCCTCACAGCTACATGGGACAGTGGGATTGATACCTGCCTCAGATTAGTGTCCTAACGGGTGTCCCTTTCTGCCACTGCCAATCCTCACCACCCTTCTCTCCAGGATCCTAAGAACTCCTGCTTAAATTCATTGATGCCATCAAGGGCTCTGTGTCAACTTTCACACTGATGACCCAGACGAGATGTTGAAACTTGCCTCACTCTGCCTGCAGCCTCACGTATGTGATTGGTCAAACATGCCACCCTGGTTGTCTAGAAATTCTGTTTTCCCAGTGCTGTCAGACACCTGAGTTTGGTGACCATTCTCTGCTCTGCAACACTGTACCAGAGAAGATGTCCATCTTTCTTTCTTTCTTTCTTTTTTTAGTGTTTTCTTTATTTACTTTGGGGAGGGAGGGGCAAAGAGAGAGGAGAGAGAGAATCCCTAGCAGGCTCTACCTGTCAGCATGGAGCCAGATACAGGGCTTGAACCCACAAACCGTGAAACCATGACCTGAGCCCAAACAAAGAATCGGACATTTAACCGATTCTGGGCACCACCAGGTGCCCCAGATGTCCATTTTTCTTGAATTTCCTTCTGGCTTATGCTAAGATCTGTGACTGTAGTTTATAGGTCAATTCTGCATCTCTAGCACTAGAGGATGCTGAAAAGAAAAAGGTCATTTCTTCCTAAATTTGTATCCTATATGTGTACCTCCAGAACTATTAAGGTTTTAAGAATGATAATTAAAGTCTAACCAAGCTTCTTTGGTGAGACATCTCTTGTCTCCAGTACTATATGTGTAAGTATTAGTAATAACTTAAAATAAGCATAATTCACCAAAGTCTTTCATACAATTAGCTTTGATTTTCATCCTTACAATAGGAAAAGTAGACATTATTATCTCTATCAAGCAGGCAGAACTCAAGTCCTGGGAGTTCAAATGATCCTGACACACAGCTGAGAGCAGCAGAACTGGAAACGGAATCTAGATCCTTTGACTAGAGGCCCACAGAATTGACAAGAGCAGGAAGTTGGGGGAAAAACTTGGAGAAGAAATTGAGTGAGGGGATGTGCAGCCAGCTTTACAATAGGTCACCCCCATCCCTTGCTCTGAACAGGATCCAGGAAGCTTGGGTTCAGAGGCAGGTCATGGGAATAACGTTATAATTACTGAGTGAAACAGCTGTTGAAATGAGCCGCAAACATTTTGGCTCCCTCCTCCCTTTAAGAATCCTGTATGCTAGTGGTTTCCAGTCCATGTTTCTAGGAGCCTTTGAGTTTGTGAAGCTTCCTGAGGGCTAACACGACAGCATGGTGGACACATCTCCACAGTGCCACGTTCATCTGCTTTAGATATTGGGCATCTGCATGAGATTTAATTTGAAGAAAGAACATTCTGCTACTTAGGAAAAGTTTTTGAAAATCATTATACAGGACTATTTAACCTCTTGCCCATTGAGTTCTCCAGGACATCTGGATAATTTTCAGCCAAGGAATTTGCCATTAAAAGAGGTAAACCGTGACCTGTACTGACACAGAGGGAGCTAGGAGCTGGGGTAATGATCAGGCTTAAGACATAGGATGTAGACACCACAGAGACATGGTCATCCAGGGTCAAAGGAGGTGGCCCACCAAGGTTGAGAGGGTGGGAACTCAGAACCAAGCAGGACCACATCAGGGAATGCGTGGGGTGCAGAAAGAAACTGAGAAATAGACGTCAAGGATTGAAATTCCAGGTTTTTCTCACATGGACACCAGAATTCTAGTAGTTTCTGATGGTTCAGATTGGGCATCACTTCCAGGAGCCTCAATGCACCAAGTTCAACTGAAAACAACACCAGCCACATTAAAGAGCATTGAGTCTTGTCTTCTGTTTCTACCTGTTGCTCTCATAAGTGTGTGAAATCAGCATTCAACCCTGTCTTACTGTGAGGCTTCCTGAACTCTAGAGATTCTACTGGTGAGCCTGGCTCATTTCAGGTCGGGATCTGGGGACTAGGTAAAGAGTTAGGAACAAGAATGGACACAGGTTCAAACTGGATATGAAGATGACTAAATTTAATCATAAGCCATCATCATCACTATCCTGAACCTGTTATAGAAAATCAACCTTTTTTTTTTTTTTTCACCACAAAAGAAAAATCAGAGATCTTGTCAGAAATCACTTTGGGGATTCTGAAATAAAGACATTTCGGAAGCATGAAAACATGATCATGTAGCAAGACCAGCAATGTAATTGAATACTATCCTTTCCTTGACCTTTGTATCATAGAAACAGCAGCTAATATGCAATATTACCTTGGAGAGGAGGGTAGGACCTTGGGAAGTTGAATCCTGGATATCCAAGGGTTTGAAGATTGAGGTGGAGCACTGGTCTGCCCATAAGTTGTGCACATTAATTCCTGAGCACTGCAACCACTCGGCCTGAGCCATCCCCCTGGTAATTACACCTCCCCGCGGCAGCGCCCCGAACTCAATGTTACATTAGGCAATTGTGGTGAGCCTGTAACCTGATAGCAGCACATTATGTAGTTATGTGGGAACTCTGGTTTCTGGAACAGATTGAGGTTCCCAAGCTCTGGTCTTGTGCTGTTTGGGCGTGTCTTTCACGAAACACTCCTTATGTAGAAAACAGACTAAAACACCAACACAGTCTTTGGGATGTTTCTCAACAGCAGCATGAAACTGACCCGTTTCTTCCAAAGGATTCTTGCCAAAAAGGAGAAAAGTTGCTAAAAACAATAAATAATCCTCTTCTCTGACATTTGTCACCTAACTTGCTTAAATACTGTGCTTTTGAGTAACTTTTTTTTAATAAAATGTAGTAAAATAGTTATTCGTCACTAATGCTAGAGGTACTTTAATTTCTTGTTTCCTAAAGAACCCATTGAACCTGATAGGGAGGCCTAAATGTAATGTTACAGATTTAATAAATGAAAATGGGTGGGGAAAGGTACTGAGGGTTGAAGTACCAGTTTTCACACTGCCCGTGCCTAGTTATCCACCCTTGATAGAAGCTGGCTTCCAGAAAAGAGGAACAAACGGAAAAGCAGCAGATTAGAGAACCCACTCTATCCTTCAAACTGAGGGACTTGTCATTAGGCACTTACAGAAGAAAACTGAGAAATTGGGTGTCTCATCCAGTGGCAGCAACCTTATCAGTCTGGACTTTGCGAGCTGTGCTCCCATGTTCTCAGCTTGAGGATTCAGATGATTTATGGGGACTTGGCTCCACCCATCAGATATCCTTGCAGGTTACTTCTAAAGCCACACCGGGTAAGTTGGAGAACATGGATTTACCATAGACCAGGTGGAAGTGGGAGCCTGGGGCAAGGAGAAAGGAGAGTGGACAGATGAAGAAGGAGAGGGTCATTGGCCGAACTAGGAAGGGAGGGCAAGGACTCAGAAAAGCACGTGAGGTTTTACCTATCTCTCTTGGGCATACATAGGATAATTTTAGGCCTGATGTGACACATGAGATACACAATCTGAGAAAAGAGAATTTTGGACAATATATCTAACGCCTGTATCAATGATTTGGCTTGGTCACATGAATGAGTAAGTACCAGGTGCCCAGCATAACGAGCAAGACCCCTCTTGGCCCAATGCCCTCGGAGCTCCCTTGTCAAGCATGACTGTGCCAATGTGTGGGATGTGTGCAGGTGACACACCTGAAGGCCTGTTTCCCATCAAACTCTAGGGGCAGGTATGCTGGCTTAGTTCCACCACATGCCCGTTGGCCACTCCCTCTTGAAAGGGCTAGGGAACAACCTGTGATGCCATATCTTAGGAGTTTCCAGAGGGGAGATTTTTAAAGTCTGGGATGATGTTGCTTCAGAATTATGGGCCAAGAGCTTTCCCATAAAAGAATATTTCCAAAGGAAGGAGAGTGATGACTCAGGTATGCAAATTCTCACTAGAGGAAATTTCCAAGAATACCTCAGATCATAGACTATTATGTTTTTCTGACCTATAGGTTGTATTTTTTTAATTTTTCATTTCAAATTAGCATCTCAATATTTATATTTTTATCAAATCCAGTGCAATACTATAGCCCCACTGTTTGCTAAGAGACTTCAGCTGGAAGGAGCAGACCCAGGAAGCCACAAAAGTACCCAGTGGAGCCACACTCCCTCACAATGTGCAGTGGGACCAGAGTGGGCTCTGAAGAAGAAGAAGGCAGGCCAGTGACCTAGAGTCTAGTGAGAAAAGAAGAATGGTCCAATTAGATCCCCTTCCTAAAATTTTGGGGCATGGGCAACTGAGATATTGACTTAGCTGTGAGAAGTTCAGGGAGGCGGGGGGCTGGGATGGCCATCTTGAGACATGCACTAAATGAGAAGATGACAGAACAGATGTGGAGAAAGGGAAGGGGAAGGGAAAGAGGAGAGGAGAATACCCCTCTAAAAAGTGTGGCTTGGGTTCCTGGCAACATTCCAAGTTCCATGAGTTCTTGTGGTGCCTCATTTTGTGTTTTGGAATTTCTGTGACTCTTTGCTTCCTAACCCTCACAACTCCCTACCACCACTCCCAGCAACTCCCCTTCCAGACTACCACCTCCCAGAGGGGGCAGGCTTTTCTGACTCTCTGTCCTTCCAACCATGAGCAGGAATGCCTGAAGAAAACGTCTCTCAAACTCCACCTGGAATTACCTCTAAAGCCACCAAATCAAGAGAAATACAAACTATCAAAAAAAGAAGAAAGAAAATATAAGTGAAAAAGGAATAATCATAAATTAGATGTAAAAGATCTGATCACTATGGAATAAATGTTAAATTTAAACTTTGAAGTTACAGTTTCAACTACAAAGTGTTCATACTGAAGAAAAAAAAGAAGAACAAAAGAGGGCAACCGGTGAGCAGAACAGGAAAAGGCTGAAAAAAATTTTTAAGAAAGAGTGAACAAAAGAAAAAAACGAGAGACAACTCAGACATTCTTTCCACAAGAAGAAGTGCCAAAAAGGGATACCTACTGTGTGCTCCTTGCTTTACACATGTTATCTTGTTGGATTCTCACAAGCAGCCCTATTTTTACGGGAGTGCAAACATGAATGCAAAATAGGTAAGTTGCCAAGAGAGCTCGAAAGCAAAAAAGAACAAAATCCCTTGTCTGGCTGGCTGCAGAGCTGATGTTCTGAAGGAAGAACACGTTTGTCTGAAGAGTCTCCAGTCAGGCAGGCCTCTAAGAAAAAGCTCATAGGTGTCAAGGCTAAGTGCCGGAGAGGCGGCCAATCTTTAACAAGTTTTCTCACCTGGAAGTCTCAACAACAAAATGTTGAGGATCCTATTCTGTCGAGCGTGTGCAATTGTTGGGACTTTCCATGCAGCTGGATCTTATACAAAACAAATCCTGGCCTGAGACACGATTACCACGAGAGACAGCTGTGGGGTGGGACCCGTGTGTAGCCTCATCCGAGGTCAGTATTGAGCAAACAAGATCAGGGAAAGAGGGCACATCTTGTAAAAAACCCTGGGTGATACTTGCCAGAGGAGGAAACTGCCAGTGAGAACAGCACAGCCTCACTGTGGCTACGATAGTAGGTAGCCTATAGTGCCCGGATGTAGGACATTCACCGGTGGGGGGAGTCCTTGTTTTCCTTACATTTGGAAGGAAGACTTTATACCCAGCACAATTAGGAAAACAAGACAGCTACAGAGTTTGAAACAGAGTTTCCAGTGACTTTGTTATAGATGGCCCAACAGCTTTGAAGCTCAAAGCAGTTTCTTAACCCTTCTCCAGAAAGTGATGACATTCTGGAAGATATCCCTGCTCTATAAGGGAGCGCATTTGAAAGCCGAAAGACCAGAGCAAATTATGCTAGATTATATACTGCAAGCTCAAGGCGGGCAAAAATTAGGACTTGGAAATCCTGACTGCCAGGTGAAGGTTTTGTGCTTTGGTGCCCTTGTTTTATAACACCCAAGGGGTCTTGTATTATCTCTTCCTTATTCACTCATTGGTCATATATATATATATATATATATATATATATATATATATATTGAGATATAGATGCCTGAGATGTGGAAAATACTGTCAAGTGCTAGAAAATTCAAAGAAGACAATCTTAGCCCCTGAGGGCTAATGTTATGTACAGCAGCCTTCCATTGTGGGACTGGGAAATACTACATCTAAATTCTCCATTGTAAAGTTGGGAAAATAGAAATTATTCTATATAAGTAAAGTAAGTGTTTTGTGAACATAGAAAGAAAATTACTTTGGTCAGGAGCAGTCAAAGAATGCTTCATGAGGGGAGGCAAAGAATAAGTAGATCTTTCATAGGAGAAAGAAAAGTAGATTCCAAGTAATAGAAATTGTCTATGCATGGCTTTGAAAACAAGAAAGAGAAGACATGTTTGAAAAATAGCATCTAACCCCCTATGCTTGATTGTTGTTCCAATCTTAATTGGAAAAGTTACCAAGAGTCAAATCATGAAAAATTTTGTGTGCTAACAGGTTAGAATTAAAGTTGGAGGTGTTACAGTTCTAAGAAAAATTTTAGAAAGGGGAGTGATATGGTTATGTTTTAGCCTTTTAAAATAAAATAATTATGATTCAAAATAAACGTGGAATGGGACGCCTGGGTGGCTCAGTCGGTTGAGCGACCGACTTCGGTTCAGGTCATGATCTCATGGTTTGCAAGTTCGAGCCCCGCGTGGGACTCTGTGCTGACAGCTCAGAGCCTGGAGCCTGCTTCTGATTCTGTGTCTCCCTCTCTCTCTGCCCCCCTCCCCCCATGCTCTGTGTCTCTCTGTCTCAGAAATAAATAAAAACATTTTAAAAAATTAAATAAATAAATAAACATGGAAAATTAAAAGGAAGCATTTATTTTTTTTTTTTAATTTTTTTTTCAACGTTTATTTATTTTTGGGACAGAGAGAGACAGAGCATGAACGGGGGAGGGACAGAGAGAGATGGAGACACAGAATCGGAAACAGGCTCCAGGCTCTGAGCCATCAGCCCAGAGCCTGACGCGGGGCTCGAACTCACGGACCGTGAGATCGTGACCTGGCTGAAGTCGGACGCTTAACCGACTGCGCCACCCAGGCGCCCCTAAAAGGAAGCATTTATAAAACTCCCTCTACAACCTACTGAAAATGGCAGTGAGGGAATTAAGGAAGACATAATCTCCAAAGACAAAAAAAAAAAAAAAAAAAAAAGCTGTTGAGGAGAAATCAGACAAGACTCTCCAACTGCATTTTGAAAGATGGAAAGCCAAAAGAAGAGGAGTAGCTGACTGAGCAGAGAGAAACCTAGTAACACCTAAACACCTAATAAAATCTAAGAGGAAGCCAAGAAGAAGCAAGATGTGTTGCTTCAAAAAAATTTTGAAAAGGTCAGTGATTGATGGTCCCTGATATTTATGAAGATGAAGGGAATGGAGAGGGGCCAAAAACAAAAACTTTTCAAAATCTGCGTAAGTTACAGATCCTTCCCTATGCCTCACAGCTAGGTGAGTATCTCTCTCCTGCCCTAGTAAAAAGCAAGATATTTGCTCTCTAGAGATGCTGAACCAACATGATTCTGGACTCAGTAATAGCTGGGAGCTAGACAGAAATTGGATGAAGTGAAGTCCATCATTCTGAAGCGTAACACTTCCCCAAGTTTCATGGACTTAGCTTCTTAAGTATCCTTCCCTTAGCTCCATGAATGTTGACATTCAAGTTTATGCTCCCCATGGACGAGACTGGCAAGATACTCTTAGAGAAAATGACCAGCCCCAAAAGAAAACTGACATGGTGATCACCAAACAAAATGCCTGGGTCCCACCTCATCCCTCTACAAGAAAGCCCACCAGTCAGTATGTCCTACAAAGGGCTTCCAATAAATGTTTTATTCCTTGACATCTCAATGTAAACAGGCAGCCAAAGATCTCCAGATGTATGAGGACATTCTCTAGTATGAAAGATAGATTTAAAAACCCAAGCAACTACAAAAAAATGGGAAAAAAAAAAACATGGAGGAAAAAAAGAGGCAATCCAAGAGAAGAATCCTTCAAAAAACTCTTACCAATTAACAGTTATTGCATCCATAAAACAAGGTACAATAAAAAGGAGATAATAAGTGAACAAGAAAAATCTCTAAACATTACAAATATAAAAGTAGAAATATTTTTAAATGAATAAAAGACTTGGCAGGTAAAGTTGAGAAAGCCTTGCAGAAAGTAGTACAAAAACATAGTGATGAAATATAACAAAGTAAAATACCCACACCAAGCATATCATTATGAAATGTCCATATACTAGGGATATAGAGAAAATCCTAAATATGTCTAAAGAGAAAAACCGTTCACAATGGTGCTGGATTTCTTAACAGTAACACTAGAAGCTAAAAGAAAAGAGAAATGACTTCAAACTTCCAAGGAAAATAAGTTCTTTCTCCCTAGGATTTAAATACCTGGCCAAACTTTCATTTCAGTATGACATTAGAACAGAAGTATTGATAGATACGGGAAGTGTGGTAGACATTACTTATGTTCACCAGTATTTGTTTCTCCTTTCCTTCCTGGTACCTGGAACACTGTACTTCCCGGACCTCTCCAAGTTAGGTGGGGTCATGTGTTCTAATCAAGTAGGTATATGCAGAAGTAATGTGTCATTTCCTGGCCAAAGCCTTGAAGAGGGACCTATGAGCTCCATGTTTTCTGAAGAGGCCTCCCGTTGAAATAGTGGAGCCATAAGACTGAAGCATTTTGGATCACTGAATCACCACATGAAAGACAACTGCCCTGGAGGGTTGCCTGACCTCCAGCAGACTTGTCTGAGCCAGAAGAGACTTGATATATTAAACCATAAACATGTGAGGCTTATTGTTGCTGTAGTGTAGTCTAGGCTAACCTAACACAAAACCTATCATAAATATTTCCAACTGCACCATTTCTCAAGAAGTTAATGACTATCTGATAGCCCAGCAATTCCACTCATGGGTCATATACCTAAAAGAAATGAGTGCATGTGTCCAACAAAAAGATGGAACGGGACTATTTATAGCAGCTGTATTTATAACATCCAGATACTTTAAATTCATACCACATACCACAGCAAAACACAAACAAAAGAACAAATTACTGGTATATGCAACAACATAAATGACTCTCCCAAGCATAATAAGGAGTAAAATTGAGCCAAAAAAGAGTACATACTTTTTGTTTATTTACATAAAGTTCAACAACAGACAGAACTAATTGATGGTGATAGAAGTTGCAATAGTGGTTACCTCACTGGAGGTGGTGTGATGGTGGAGGACATTGACTGGGAAGAGGCATGAGCGAGGTCTGTAGAGTACTGGAGATATTCAGTATCTTTATGGTGCTTATATGAATAAATATTCAAAAATTAAGCAGGCAGGACACAAGTTGGGTATACTCTACTATATGTTTGTTGTACCCTAACTGAAAAAAAAAAAAATAATTAAGAAACTACTGGAGACTGTGATTCATCAAAATGAGGACATAAACCAAAAGTAGAAAATCATGGGATCCAGACATAGGAAATCCCCAGAGTACAGAGATGAAGGGAATTGCTAAGAAGATGGTCAGTCCCAGGATGGCAGCTGTACAGCAGGCTGGAGAGAAGTCAGCCATGACTGGAGCCAGCCAGAGCCAGAGGGATAAAAGATAGAAGCATCTAGAAAAAAGGAAAAAGAAAAAGAAATGGATAAATTATCTTAGTGTTTGATTCCATTTAAGGGAGTGTTACTGTTCTATCAAAGAATTGGTGATAAATTAATGATAAACATATAAAAAAATAAGCAACAACAAAAAAAGACGCTATTCTTAATGAAGTTAGATAAACATGCTACCATAGTACACTGTATGGCTGAGCTATAATTTAGCAAAATATTGCTTTAGAATTGCATTGGGAGGCTAGGAAAAAGAAAGGAAGCTGGGAGGAGTGTGCAAAAACTGAGTATGCTAAGAAAGCCGAATTCTCTTCAGCTGCAGAAAACCAGTCGAATGCCTACATTTGAAAAAAAAAAAAAAAAAAGGAAATAGCCACATGCATATTATTTAGAAACACGAAAGTAAAGAAAATAAGCCCTTGCAAGTGTTTCATTCGACTTAAGATGGAGAAGCGTAGGCAGAGGACTGCTATTTTACATTGTACACCTTGTTGTATCATTGACTTCTAAAGCTACATGCATGAAATATTTCACCACCATGCTGAAGCAATTAGAAAACATTTCAGAAAACTCCGAGATCTAACATAAAATTAAATAACTTATTTCAAAGCACATTTTGATTCCAATTAATTTTTTAAAGACAGATTTATAGTACCTAGTAATTTTCATTGGTAGAGGAGCGGTTTGTGAGAGGTTGTAAAATCATGCTGTAATCCTTTCAGGGATCCAAAAAGCTGGGACGTCAAACTCTGTCAGCCCCAGGTGTTTGCTTCAAAGAAAATAGGAGTCATGAGAAAAGTACGTTCTATCAGCTTATCAGCTCTTTCACAGTTAATAGCAATGATAATACTTGACAGTGGTTTAGAATTTTTAGATGTAAGCACTTTGGGTCACTATTTTAAATCCTGGCTGTGCAATTTAAATGTGCTTTTTTAAAAAAAATCAGGTTCTGTTAAAGGGAGCATGGTCCCATTAAAACAAGGCAACCTGTGCCTAGCAGGGGCATGTCCTGCCACTTCTGCAGGGTTATTAGAGCCACCAATGTGGGGAAAAACAGGTAGTGTTGTGTACGTTAAGATGGCTAAGAGTAGCAAGTAGCCAAAAAAATTCAACTCAAAATGGGTTAAACCATAAAAAGGAAATATATTCAATCATCTAAAATGCTCAGAGGTAGAGATACCAGAGAAGTCCGCATCAGGATGCAACAAGGATGCAGTTCTCTTCTGTTGTTTTGGGCTTTAAGAGACATTGGTTTTAAGAGACTCTTGGTTTTAGGAGACATTCTGCCAGCACTAATGCTTCCTCTTTCACGCCTGCTGGGAAAGAGTGAGCCTCTTTGATAATTCCCACCAAAAGTCTCGAATCTGCTTGCACTGGGTAGGCTTGGGTCCCATGCTTACCATTGAACCAAACATTGGCCAGAAGATGAGATGCAAACAAGCACCAGGTTAGCTCAACCTCCCTGGACCCACACTGATGCTAAGTGGAGGAGGGGAAATGGATGGAGACCAACCATAAATGTCTCCAAAGATACTTAAAAAGGAAGAAAGCTCAGAATGTGTTGGCAAGTTGTACATGGACTATCTTAAGATTATCGTGCAGCCCATATATTGTCACCTCCAAATTCTTATTTTTAAAATTTTTGTTGAAACTTGAGAGAAAGCCAACAAGAGCAGGATATATGCAAAAGCAAATGGGGATAAGTCGTCCGCAGGGAAAGCATTTTTCTCCTACTAGAATAAAGACTAGGAAAAGGCAATTCTATGGTGATATAAAGGCTTTAGATTTTTTGACTAGATCTAGTGATCTCAGAACAATAGTTGAACCCTAAGAAAGTGCCTAAATCAGGGGTGCCTGGGTGGCTCAGTCGGTTGAGGGTCCAACTCTTGGTTTCTGGTCAGGTCATGATCTCACAGTTTGTGGGTATGAGCCCTCTATCAGGCTCTGTGTTGACTGCTAGAAGCCTGCTTGGGATTCTCTCTTCCTCTGTCTCTGTCTCTGTCTCTGTCTCTCTTTCTCTCTCTCACAGTAAATAAATAAACATTAAAAAGGTGGGGGTGCCTAGGTGGTACAGTCAGTTAAGTATATGACTCTTGATCTCGGCTCAGGTCATGATCTCACAGTTTGTGAGTTCAAGCCCCACATCTGGCTCTGTGCTGATGGCACAGAGCCTGCAGAGTCTGTCTCTCCTTCTCTCTGCCCCTTACCTGCTTGTGCTGTCTCTCCAAATAAATAAATATATAAATATATAAATATATAAATAAATATATAAATATATAAATATATATATATAAATATATATATATATATATATATATATATATATATATATATATGTATTTCCTGGGGGAAAATCATAGTATAGCAAGCTAAAATTGAAGAGTAGTTGTGGTACATCTGAAAGGACTTGTGCAAAACATCAAAATATGTAGGATTGGATTCTCCCAAGATTCCTAGATGGAGTTATTTATATTCAAAAAAGGATAATAATGTCCATCTTACATGGTGTTCATGAAGATTAAAACAAACTATTTGTTTTAAGTATGTTTGAGGAGTTAAGCATGAAGCAGTGAGGAGAATATGAATAACTGTTGAAGATTGAAAAAGCTACCAAAGTTCATAATTTAAGATCTTTCTTAATTTTTGACATAGCAGTAAGTCTGAGAAGTGTTACACTTAGCTGTAAGTAAAAGGCACTTAAAATGTAAAGATGTGTAATTGAGTGCAAAATTACACTACCTTTGACTCCTTTTATTACAACAGAGACAGGCCTGCATGTATGGATACTGACATGCTGTTTCACCATTGCACCTATTGGAGGTCCATTAAAATTGCAGCCCTAGTCCCAGGAGGGAATAAATTGCGTCTGTAATGCTGGCCTTGCAAACTCAAGTCAATGGGTGATGGAAAATGCCACTCAGTGGAAGAAAAAACACATAAGGATTCCATAATTTCAACAAATGTGAAAAAAACAGTATTCTGGTGTGCATATGTGTTCGAGAGAGATTGAGTGATCATTTTAAGATGTCTGAATTTTGTCCTTCTCATTCTGTTTGCATTCCTTTGGTCAATGTTTGTTGTAAATACTGTAGCTGAGTATTTGATCAGCATTCTTATTTAGGCTGGACTGCTGCCACAATAGAACCATAGTCCTCAATTTGCTCTACTATTAATCAGATTATTTATATTAATCATATGACCTTTTAGCTCATTGGCATTATGAATGCCAAACAATCTCGGGTGCTTGGGTGGCTCAGTCAGTTAGGTATTTCACTCATGATTTTGGCTCGGGTCATGATCTCACAGTTTGTGGGTTCAAGCCCCAAGTCTAGCTCTGTGCTGACAAGGTAGAACCTGCTTGGGATTCTCTCTCTTTCTCTCTCACAAATAAATAAACAGGTTTTTTTGTTTTTTAAATTGCTAAACAACCTCAAATATGGTGGGAGTGAACAAGACTACTCTGTGAGCATGGATTGCATTCATCACTGGTCAGTACTTTACAGAACACTAGGTGTATTTTAGGTGAATTTTTAGTTAGATTTATTTATTTATTTATTTATTTATTTATTTATTTATTTATTTATTTATTTATTTTTGAGAGAGACAGAGTATGAGCCAGGGAGGGGCAGAGAGAGGAGACACAGAATCTGAAGCAGGCTCCAGGCTCTGAGCTGTCAGCACAGAGCCCAACGCAGGGCTGGAACCCATGAACTGCGAGATCATGACCGGAGCTGAAGTCAGATGCTCAACCGACTAAGTCACCCAGGTGCCTCATAGACTAATTTTTAAAAAGGAGAGAATAAAGTGTCAAATGAATATATTTCATGTTGCCTAATATCTCATTGTATTCTCTCTTAAATGGGTACTTAACAATCGTTTTGCAAAATATTCTCTAGATTAATAAATGCCCTAAAGCAAGTTTTAAGTATATTTGTAGCTATTACAAATATGAAGAATTTGTAACAGCAAGTTCATGAATTCTTGTGTATTAAGGTGGTAAAACTAATCACAAACTAAATTCAAGATGTATTTCCGGTGCTTCCGTGACATAGCAAATCTGACCCCAATCCCTCAATTCTCTGCAAAGTTTCTCGTCAGACAAATGTGACGGATGATATAAAAATGGCCAAAGTTTGTAAAGACATTACCGTCTAGCTTCATAATAATAATTATGATAGTAGATCCCATTAAACACTGATCAGGGACCAAGCCCTGTGCTAAGCATTTTGCAAAGCAAGTTTATTTACTCTTCAAAAACAGTAACATGAGCAGTATAATTTCTCCCATTTTACCATAAGAGGAGATTGCAGCTTGGAGAGGATAATTAACTAGCCCAAATATACAGGTGGTAGGGGGTGGAGCTATGGTTTGCCTCCAGGCAGTCTGAATTCAAAGTCCATACCCACAGCTACTCTACAATAGAGCTAAGACTGCCAACACTTTATGGGTTTTATTCTGGGCTTCCATCTTTTTCACTTGAAGGGTGTTTCTTTAAAACATGCCAGTTTTTAACTTTTAAATACTTTTCCTGTTATTATGCCATATTATAGCTTTCTATTCAAAAGTGGAAAAGGTAGGGGCGCCTGGGTGGCTCAGTCGGTTAAGTGTCCGACTTCGGCTCAGGTCATGATCTCACAATCTGTGAGTTTGAGCCCCGCGTCGGGCTCTGTGCTGACAGATCAGAGCCTGGAGCCTGTCTCAGATTCCGTGTCTCCCTCTCTCTCTGCCCCTCCCCTGTTCATGCTCTGTCTCTCTCTGTCTCAAAATTAAATAAACGTTAAAAAAAAAATTTTTTTTTTTAAAGTGGAAAAGGTAGGGACACCTGGGTGGCTCAGTCGGTTAGTCTGACTTCAGCTCAGGTCATGATCTCGCGGTCCGTGAGTTCGAGCCCCACGGTCAGGCTCTGTGCTGACAGCTCAGAGCCTGGAGCCTGTTTTGGATTCTGTATCTCCCTCTCTCTCTGACCCTCCCCCATTCATGCTCTGTCTCTGTCTCAAAAATAAATAAACATTAAAAAAAAATTTAAAAAGTGGAAAAGGTAATAAATTGATTGTATAGATGGCTCTGACTTACGATGGTTTGACATAGAATTTTTCAACTTTTCAATGGTGTGAGACAATACAAATTCAGTGAACTTTGAATTTCAATCTTTTTCCAAGGTAGCGATATGTAGCCTGATACTGCCTTGTGATGCTGAGCAGGGTCAGTGAGCCACAGCTCCCAGGCAGCCACAGCATCAGGAGGGTGAACAACTGCTATACTTGCAACCATTCTGTTTTTCACTTTTAATACAGCATTCAATAACCTATACGAGATATTCAACACTTCATTATAGAATAGGCTCTGAGTTCATGCTTTTGCCCAGCTGTAAGCTAATGTAAGTGCTCCGAGTATGTCTAAGGTAGGCTAGGCTAAGCGCTGATGTTTGGTAGTTGAGGTGAATTGAATGCCTTTTCACCTTATGACAGGTGTTTCAGGAAGTAAACAGCATCATTAGTTGAGGCAGATCTGAATTTCATTTTTATATCTATAAAAGGAAGACAATAAAATAGTGTTTTGGTCTACAGTGGAAGAAAGCATACGTGTGTGGGATAAATGCAATACATTTTGATGATATTATTTAAATCTCTTTAGATTCTCTTGAACTGAGTTTATAGCTCTGTGTTTCAGACCTTTACAGAAAAAGTTACCCAGATCAGGATGATGAATGTGTCTTCAATCCTCAATTACTAACCTGTTACTGCCTATCATGGGCTCTTTATGAGAATGGTATTTCTAAACTAAAGATAAAAAACTGTTTGATAATAATATTTTTTTAAGTTTATTTATTTTGAGAGAGACAGCGCAAGTGGGGGAGGGGCAGAGAGCAAGGAAGAGAGAGAGAATCCCAAGCAGGATCCGTGCTGCCAGTGCAGAGCCCGTTGTGGGACTCAAACTCACAATCCGTGAGCCCATAACCTGAGCTGAAACCAAGAGTCCAACACGTAACCAGCTGAGCCGTCCAGGCACCTCTTGATAATAATATTTTAATCAAATCCCACCTACTTCAGATATTTGGAAAATTGTTGTTAGTCGAGATGTGCAGAAAATTACCAGAATTATTCCTACATGATTATAAAAATTTATTCTATGACCCCTTCAAATCAACCCAACCCACTTTCTTCATGTTCCAACTTCAATGTTTCAAGATAAATATTTAGCAGTCGCCAATTTTTAAAAGCAAGAGGTGTTCATCACAGTTTTAATTGTCATAATTAAAAATATTGAAAAACAGAAAATAAACCAAAAGACAGAAAAAAAATGCTATCAAATAATCACCCTTTAAAAAAAAAAAAGTGCTCCTTGGCTGGTACTTGATTTCAGTGGTTCTTATGTTATAGAATCCTCCTGACAAGCATTTAGATCTGGATTTGTAAAGATTAGGCCATAAAGATGTTTCTGCTCTTCATTTACTTGGAATAGCAAAACCACTTCTGGCACATAATGTGTGCTGGTTTGAAACTGTTTTGTTGCTTTTTTTTTTTTAAATATGAGTTACTTAGAACACAGTAAATAAAAGCACTACATCTTTGTATAGCTAGGTCAATTTGAGGAATTATGTAGGGCTAGCAGCAACAAAATGTTCAAGTATTCACTAGTTTCATAATTTCAGCAACTTAGTAAAAAAAAATCTGTTCCTATTAATTATTTGTGGTGTTTGGGGAATAAATATGCTGATCATTCTTTTGCAACTCTAGCATGTATGCAACAGGACCCTTTTTAAGATTGGGACCCTATGAGGTACTAAAGCAAGCATTCACTTCTCTCACGCTTGAGGTCACAAGTTTTTGCAAGTCAAAAAGGTTGAGCATGCCAAAAACATCATGCCGCACACTACCAAATAAAAGAACACTGTTATTCTTACAAGGAAAGGTTTGACAAGACAGGAAATAGGCAGGGTAAGAGAAGTTTACTTAATACTGAGACTTATTTAACCATCGTGAAGCCAAAATACAATGACAGTTAAAAAAAATAAACAAATAGTTGTTACACAAAACAAAACCCCAGGATACATGGTCTCTAGTGGAACTGATTATTAGATTTTTAGCAAGTACAGGAAGCGGATAACCCCAGAGAACCCTCGCAAAATTTCTAGACATCTTCCCTGTTTACTTTGGTCACATACCTTTCCCTCAGATAATGTAGATTAAAACAGTTTTAATTGGTGGGTTGAAATTTGAACAAGAAAAAAAAATCAGTCTTAAAATGCTGCAAAAGAATTTCATTAAAGGGAATCATTTTAAAAGTTGCGTTCTCCTAAAAATGAAGAGGGAGGAGGAAGAAAAAAGAAAATGGAAGATAGGAAAAATCTAGCTGTTCATTACAATTTTCCATTTTTTGTTTAAACACAGCAGGAGGGCAAAGCTGCTGGCTTTGCTTCATCCTTGCAAATGCCAGGAGGGATTATGCAAACCCCACAACCACCCAAATCTTATTTAAAGTTATAATCATTGTTCTCATTTAATGACTTTTGCCTGCTTTCACTCAAATATTGCTGCATCTTGTTTTCTGCCAGTTTGGACCCACTGGGAGTTGTCAATTCATAATTGCAGATAAACCTTTAAAACAAAAAAAAAAAAAAAAAAAAAAAAGAAATACTACTTTCACAAAAAAAGCAAACATCAAGTGACATCTAGTGGATGTCTGCATATTATTTTCTAAGGCCTCTGAGTAGCAATATATTCAACAATATGTTGTCTTAACATTGCTTACAGTTTTTGTTTCTCAGGTAAAGCCTCTGTCTTTTCCTAAGACAGAAAGACAAGTTATTAAATAGGAAAGTTGCCATTTTCTCTTTTTTCTCATGGTTTTCTCAAAGAAAAAATAATTCTTTTCATTAGTATGTGAATAACAATTCTCAAGATAAAACATCATGGACATAACTCGTCTGTAACTCACACCATAAGCGTGCAAAAAAAGTCATGGTATATCCAACATTGGACAAGTATTTGGGCAATTATCCACTTTGCAGATGGTTCTTAAGATGACATTTCAAGTCCCCAATTCCCCTGTTTATCTATAATCTTAAAGAACCTTATTAACTTAACAAATCTATATTTAGTTCAACTATGATCCCCATCTCTCTTTAAAAAAATTTTTTAGGGGCGCCTGGGTGGCTCAGTCGGTTGGACATCCAACTTCAGCTCAGGTCACGATCTCGCGGTCCGTGAGTTCGAGCCCCGCGTCGGGCTCTGGGCTGATGGCTCAGAGCCTGGAGCCTGCTTCCAATTCTGTGTCTCCCTCTCTCTCTGCCCTCCCCTGTTCATGCTCTGTCTCTCTCTGTCTCAAAAATAAATAAACGTTGAAAAAAAAAATTAAAAAAAAAATTTTTTTTTTAATGTTTATTTACATTTGAGAGAAAAATAGAGTGTGAGAAGGCCGGGGGCGGGGGGGCGGGGGGGGGGGCGGGCAGAGAGAGACACACACAGAATCCGAAAGCAGCCTCCAGGCTCTGAGCTGTAAGCACAGAGCTGGACGCAGGGCTCGAACCCATGAGCCTTGAGATCATGACCTGAGCCCATGCTTAACTGACTGAGCCACCCAGGCACCCCCCCCATTTTTTTTTTTTTTCCTTTAAGAATGCTGCAGGAGAATTGTGCAGGTATCTAGGTGCACTGTCCTTAGATGGGTAATTTTTTCTTGTTCATCACAGATTATTAAAGAACAGTGACTTAGCCAGCGCTACACAGGGAGCAGTTGAAAACTTAACTGGGATTGGGATTGCCTAACAACTCCTCCCTAGTGATGTCAGGTGTCTGAAAGGGTCGTGGAGAATAAATGATTCGCATTGGTTGTCTAAAGACTGCATTTGTTAAAGAGACAGAAAGGGAAATGATTGAGGAATTAAAAGATGGTGTTTAAATTTAGTATTTTCTTTCCTTTCAAGGAAAGGAAACTTGGAATACGCAACTGTAACCCAAAAGCCAGCTGTCTGGCTGTCCCGAAGATTTCCAGTCTTTTAGAGTCACTCTTCATTTTAATAATAAAACACACTCACCCACACCCACAGAGTCCTGCATGAAGGCCTCCTCTGACTTCCTGTAGAAAATCTAGCATCCCCTCCATCCCTTCCAGTCCTCCAATCGTTTCAAGAATTCTTGAGAGCCCTGCTCATTCTTAACCTCATCTCTGCATCAAACCTCATATTGCTGTCTCGTTCTTTACCTACTGTGGCCCAGATGCAAACTTTTCCGTATTTTGTGCTCCCCCAAAGCACCCACCAACACTAAAGCGGTGTGTGCAGTCAACTTTAATGAAGTTTGGGTAAGAGGAGGGAAGCTGCGGCCCTACAGATGGCTCAACAAACAGATTAAAGTAATCGGTGCAGTGATACAATGTCTGGGGTTTGTTTCAAAATAATTCATTGGGGTTGGGGATGGGGGTTATAGAAGAAACAAAATCAGCTATGAATTGATCATTGTTGAAGGGGGGTGAGGAGTACCTGGGGTTCATGCATTTTACTTATGCATATGATTGAAATTTGCATAATATATATTTAAAGGAGCAAGTTCCTAGGCAATCTCTGATGCAAGAAGTTTCTTACCAGCTCTGGTCCCTTCTTCAGTTAGCCTTCTGCATGAGCTTCAATGCCTCTCACTTCTCAAGCTGCCCAAGCAAGCCTTGAGCTCTGGGACCCACTCTAACACCTAGGGAGCCCATCAGAATGATGCTGACTCCTGAAAACTTAAGAAACCAGTTTTCACCCCAAGAGGAATTCTGCTCAGGTTTTACAAAATACCCAGCTCAGGTAAAAGTGACACAACTGGCATTGTGCCTGGAGTATACAGCCTTTCGAAAGGTTAGTTCTCTTCCTTCTACAATTTATATTCTAATCGGAGTTCTCACAACTGATTCTAACAAAAGTTGACACAGATAATTATGTCAGGACAAAGCAGTTTAAAAGATGATACTCGGTGCCTACAAATAAGTTTTGGAAAGAAAGCGCAAGGAAAATGTGGCAAATGGGTAATTATATTTGGCTTCTAACCAAAAGATGTTCAGTGTATACATTGTGTCACATAGAAATAAAACTATCTTTAGAAATAAACACTGTCAGGGGTGCCTAAGTGGTTCAGTCATTAAGGGTCTGACTTCAGCTCAGATCATGATCTCATGGCTCATGGGTTTGAACCCCAAGTCAGGTTCTGTGTGGACAGCTCAGAGCCTGGAAACTGGTTTGGATTCTGTGTTTAAGTCACGTCTCACTCCGCCTCCCCCGCTCAGGCTGTCTGTCTGTCTGTCTGTCTCTCTCTCTCAAAAATAAATAAACATTAAAAAAATGAAAAAAAAAAAGAAATAAACACTATATTTCTATTACTAAGCCATACTGCAGTAGCCAAGGGCTAGGCAGCTATGCCTGAGTCTCATCAGGGATGCACTGGAAGCCTGAGAGGTCTAAACATACCTTCCTCTCCCCAATACCATTAACTTGGTGGGAGGGGAGGGAGGCACATTGGCATGGAGCCCACGTGGTTAACCAGCTTCTCTCTTACCTTAATCAGCATCAACTGGGTCCTTTCACTTAATTTTGTCTGCTTTAGCCTAGAAAATGCAGGCTTTGCTTAGTGCAGCTCTGAAGTCACCTGAGATTAATGTTCAAACCCCCAAAAGGTGTGCTTATAAAGAGAGGACGTGAAGTTATGTAAGGAAAAAGAGTTTGCACTTCACAATGCATGTGCAGGAAGAATAAGAGAATTCACTCCGGGTGATGACGCTAATGATACAAAGTGGAAACTGTTGTGCCCAAAAGAGAGGAAAGGGGTTCAGAAATTTGAGGATGGGGAGGGAGAAGTAGCTGTGGCTTCTGCAGCCACTTGCCAAATGCCTTTGAGCAAGGGACTCGGAAAAGTGAACGTGTTAGCATTGGCATGTGCCATTGTCCCCAAACACATGTGAGACGATGTCAGCACTTACTTCTGGCACTAAATTGAAAAAAACACTTCCTCTCTTGCTGCCAGCACCATTTTTTCTTGCACTCACCCCTGGAGTTTGTCAGTTTCCATTCCAAGGAGACCCGACAATGATTCCAGGGAGACTGGCTAACATATTCCAGTGAAATTGCTGGCGGACAGCGTGAGACGGGCATGGGGATAAGTTTAGGCTGAAATGAATTAGGAAACATTTTTAAGTTACCCTTTGAAGTTTTTATTGCCTTATCATCAAACAGCGTCTCTTCTTTTGCTGTATATTGATTTTTCTGAGTATGAAAAAGTGTTTCATCTCTTCTATGATAATCAAACACAGTCTCAGTTCAACGGGCACCCTCTTTTTTTTTTTCTGAACCGTGTTATTCCACATATCATGGAATTATCCCACACTCTCCCCTCTACAGGACCTTTAGACAGCATTAGTCTTCTTCTAATATGATTTTTCCTATCATTCCCAACAATATAACTTTTCCATGCCAAACATAGCTGCAGGGGATTATATCATTATTTGCCTTTGTTCTGTCAAAGTAAATTTTATGGGAGCTTCCTGTCGTGGGTGCTGAGCTATGCTACTATTTGTATGCTACTATTGCCTGCCTCTCTAAGATGGCAGAAAAAAAAAAAATCCATGTCAACTAAAATTTAAGCCATTATATTGCCTTGGGTGGCTCAGTCGGTTAGGCATCTGACTTCAGCTCAGGTCATGATCTCACAGTTTGTGGGTTCAAGCCTCGGGTTGGGCTCTGTGCTGACAGCTCGGAGCCTGGAGCCTGGTTCGGATTCTGTGTCTCCTTCTCTCTCTGCTCTTCCCCCACTCTCTCTCTCTGTCTCTCTGTCTCTCAAAAATAAAATAAAACATTAAAAAATAAATAAGTAAATAAATAAATAAATAAAAGTTAAGCCATTATAAATCCCATGGGGGTTTCAAACTGGAACACACTTGGGATTTTATTTCCCTCTAAGTATAATGCCCTTTCTAATACTCAGAGTGAACGGACTTGCCGAAGACTATTTTGTCACAATACTTCCCCCCTAGCCCCTGGCACGTTGACGAAAAGTTTATTACTTTCCCACACACTTGTATATATATATATATATATATATATATATATATATATATATATATATATATATATATTGGTTTAGTGTTCACACCTGAGGGGAAAGTTGGCTTAACTCTTTCCTAGGTGGAGAAGGGGTATTAGATCCCAAGTCAGGAACCCTGGAGTCTACTCCTACAACTGCCAGTTTGGTTGGTTTTGTGACCCCAAGCACATGATAGCCTCCCTCAGTCTCAGTAGTTCATTTGTGATCTAACAATGTCTCTAGTCTCAGCAAGTTTCATTCTCAACTTTGTTTTTATAGTTTCTTAGTTTTTCTCCATCCTTTGTTGTCCTCTGTGTTTATTGCCTAGCTATTCTGGCAATGGCCTCTTAACCTCATTGTCACAGACATTAAATTAATATCAATCTTCCTGAGGTTCAGCTCTGGGGTTGTTACTCTTTGACCCAACTCTTCCACGGCTGGCCATTGCTTCCCTGGCATTTAGGACCCCCCAGAGCAGACTAGCAACCTCCCATTCCAGAACAGTCACCAGCAATTCCTACCAGTCCTTTGTACTCCACTCTGTTTGCATTTAGGTTTTGCCATTTTACTGAATGTGCCTTGTGCCTCTTTGTATTTTCAAAGCATATCACATATTGCACTGATTTCTGTATTCATCTTACTTCCTTTACTAGATGTTAACTTCCTGAGGATAATCACTACCATTTATTGGCCAAATATTCTTTGCTATGGACTGTGAGATACTTTACATCCATGATTTTTAGATTTTCTAATAATGTAAGGTGGATATTATTATCTTTATGTTTCAGATTTTGAAGACAGAGACTCAAAAGTGGTTAAATAATGTCAAGGTCACATAGCTAGCATGTGACAGCTCATGTCTAGAAAGTGTCATCTAGAAAAACACTAAATTGAATGAACCATGATGCTCACACTTGCCCAGCACATGGATGGTAGGCAAATACTGTATACACATGAATTAATGAGTGAATGATGGTGATTTTGTACCTTAAATACAGCCCCTTCACTTTAGATAACTGCCACCAGGTGGCAGTAGTTTGACACAGCCATACAGTCTGGTCTCAAAATTCACTAAATACAATAGGAGAGCCCAAAGGGACCCTGCGGATTATCTAATGACTCTCCTTACTTTATGCTAAAAAAAAATTGACCAGCTATAGGTCACTTTATTTGCTCAAGATAATTTGGTTAGTAAAACAGCAGAACTTAAACTCGAGTTTAAAATTCCCAAAGCTAGTGCTTTTCTATTATACTAACTTGTATGTTTTTTCTTCAAAATTTGTAATTTATAGTCATAATATTCCCACATACTTTCAACATTAAAAATATTCATTAAAATAGTAAATATAACCAAAATTAAACAAAGATATTTTTATCATAAAATTTTAAGATTTTTTCTTAAGGAAATACTATAGTTTCCATGTTTAAAGATGTTAAAATACAAATAATGCAAAAAGGGAACAATTACTAGCAATCCCAACAGCCAGAGATAATCATTATTTTGGTACTTTTCTACCAGAGGTTTTTAACTCATCTGTAAAATCCATTGTTGAAAACTAGGAGTGAACCAAGATATAATTTAGTAACTTGTTAATCTTTAATTTTCTCTAATATCTTACTTTCATAAAAAGTTATTACATGTTTTCCTTAGGAGACGTCTTGGATCCTTTTAAAATTCTCCCAACTTAACCATGTTTAGTTGCTCATAAAGGGAGACCATTTTTAATTTCTTTCTCTCTTTTTCCTTATCCTTCAGTGAGAATTACAGTTTCATTTATGTTTCCTTTTTCTCATTCTCTTTTCAGTAAGGAAAAGAAAAAGCACTGTCAAAACAGTGTCTATAATCCATCTCCAAATAGAGAGGTGTCTTCAGCAAAAGTGATTTTATTTTCACTTTTGAGAAATGATTTCCCCCCACCTCTTGTCTCTTCTTAGAATGATGATACTAGAGGGTATTTCTCAGCTAAAAGGATTGGGTCAGTTACATAAAATAGTATATTTTACACTAATGAGCAGAGGTAAGGTGGCTTTAAATGCCTGATCAAAGATTCCACTATTGTCTTTATTAGAATAATTACATGCCAGGGTGCCTGGGTGGCTCAGTGGGTTAAGCAACCGGCTTTGGCTCAGGTCATGATCTCTTGGTTCTTGGGATTGAGCCCTGCATCAGGTTCTGCACTGACAGTGTGGAGCCTGCTTGGGATTCTCCCTCTCTCCCTCTGTCTCTGTCTCCACCTTCCACTCCTGCTTGCTCTCTCTCAAAATAAACTTAAAAAAAAAAGAATGATTACATGCCTCTTAGCATGGGTTTTGCATGTAAGCTCTTTCTATATTTAAGGATGCTCTGAATCTATAAATATTACTACTAATATTATCATTGAACATTGGCCCATGGCTTCTATCATTCTCTGTAATCTGCGGTTCACATGATCGACAGTCTATTACTGCTACTTTAAGGGCATGCGGTAGAGGTTATCAATAGAGACAAGAAGTTGGGGAACAGAGTGAAGTATAAACTATTAGTACTCTCCTAACAGGGATCACTATTGGAGTTGAAGATGTGGGGAAAAGTAGAGAAATGAGAAATAGAGCCAAGAGTGACTTGGTTAAAGTGAATGGTTAAAGCAAGATGCTTCCGGAAGCTCTACTGAGAATGCTCTAAATAACAACTTGGACTCACTACTCATGTAACTAAGCCAACATATCTGAGGTCCACTAACCTCAAACTCTGATATATACACTTTACAAAACTCCAGGTGCCTATATGTTAGCCCTCTAGCCTTCCATCATTCCTCCATTGATAAGATGGAAAATGAACATGAGTTAATAATCATTTGGTATCTCCTTCTGGGTGGGATGAAGAGGGTCCTGTAGCAGGAAGTACTGTGTAGGGAAGGTGCTCTGAAATCCAAATCTTGGGCCTTGGCCTCCCTATCCACCGAAGCCATTTGCTTAAGTACTAGCTTGTGGCTTCCATTGCAACTGGCCACCATGGTAATTTAACTAACGGAGCATCAGATGTTTGTAGGAGTCTCTCTGATTATTTCTCTTCTGATGTATAAAGTACCAAGGACAGGAGTGGATAGTGGGCATCATTAGTGAGTGAGAAAGACCTGTCAAGGGAGAAGAAAACTACCTGGTCTCTGCCTGAGAAGTTACTAAACTGATAGTATGGTAATTATTAGTCAACTTGTAGTTAATCTAAAAATCACAAGGTGCAGTCCTACATGTGAAAATGATGCTTCTCTTTGGCCACCAGTAAAAACCTTTGGTTTCCTTTCTGCTGGGAGGGGAAGAACTGGCCCTTATAAATGGACCCTTTTGTTTTCCTTTTCCTACCAACTAAATCCACGTGGTTGGGATAAAACCAAACTGATAATGAGCTCAAGAACCAGCACAGTGCTTTTTTTCAGACCACCATTTGGGTGTTCTATGTTGTAGTTATTCATTATACTGTACACTTCTGTTTTATACACTTTTCTAAATGTTATATTTCACATAAAACAAAGTAAAAATGGTATAAAATACGCGAACTCTGCATATATAACACAGAATATTTGTCTCCAGTGAGCCCAACCCAACTGACTGGTAGGATATGGTTTTTCACATGGCATATTCTTTGCTTTTTCATTAAATTTGCTGTCTTAGGGAAGTTCCATGAGTCTGCCCTTATGCCACTGTAAAGAAAAAACTCAGCTTGTTTCCTTCCTATGTAGGAAAAAACCGGGTCTGCCCTCGTTTCTTCCCTGTTTGTCTTCTTTACTACTCAACTAAAACACTTCACTTCTGGTCACTAGTTGTGCAGAGGCTTCTCCCTACACCAAGCAATTCTTTGTAATACCAACAGGGTGTCCTACAATTTAACTCAGCTCTGACACTAGCTACCCAGAGAGGGTCAGATCTCACAGGTTAAGGGCTCAGTTCCACAAGAATGCCCCCCGCCCCCAATACACACTTCAGATTGCCAGTTACAAGCTAAGGTTGTCACCTCTGCTGCTCACCAAATGGCTATAGATTAGAGGTTCCAGGGACCCCCCCTCCTTCAGTTCAATTTCCTAGACATCTCACAGAATTGAGGGACACACCTTGGTTCACCAGTTTATTAAATGATATGGTAAAAGATCCAGATGGAAGAGGTGAGTAGGGCAACGTATGTGGGGTCACAGAGCTTCTACACCCTCTCCAGGTGTGCCACTCTCCCAGCACCTCCAGTGTGCACCAACCCAGAAACTCTCCCAATCTCCTATTTTTGGGATTTTATGGGGGCTTCATTATTTAGGCATGATCCATCATTAACTCCATTTTTAGCCCTTCCTCCCCTCTCAAGAGATAGGGGTCAGGACTAAAAGTTCTAAACTTCTCACCATGACTTGGTCTTTTTAGTGACCAGCCTCCACCCAGGAGCAATCCAGGAAGCCACCCAGAGTCACTTCATTTGAACAAGACAGTCATCACCCAGTAGATTACAAGGGTTTCAGGAGCTCTGTGTGAGCAACCGGAATCAATGACCAATATTAGAACAAGAGATGCACCTAGTGCTCTTATCACTTAGGAAATGACAACAGTTTAGGAACTACACGCCAGGAATCGGGGGCAGAGACCAATATGTATTTTCTCTTATCTCACAGCTCCCATCTGCTATAGATTAAATGCACTGATCCTACCTAGTTCCAGTCGATCAGGTCACATATGACAAACCTAATTAGTTCCCTTTCTGAGTCTTTAACATCTAAGATCTGTCATACCACTAGAGACCTTCTATAGCCACCCCTCCTCCCACATTCTCCCACCCCAACACACACTTTTTCTACAAACAACATCCCACCCCGGAGATCTTCCATTTATCCCTCATGAACACGGTTCCAAGTCTCTAACTTTCAGAGTAGATTCAGATGTAAACAACTTTCCATAAGTCTGGTGCCCAGATGGAAAGACACCAGGAATGAATACACTAGAGGACTTTCATTCACCATCTCTTCCATTCTGTATTCTGTCTACCACTTGCAAGACTGAAGGTTGCACAGAACATGGGCTTCAAAGCCATAGGACCTGAGTTTTAAGAGTGGTCTTTCAGCTGAAATGTTAAGCAAGCTACTAAACATCTCTGTGCCTATATCTGTCATCTATAAAGAATGTTTTCTCGGTGTGCCTGGGTAGCTCAGTTGGTTAAGCATCTGACTTTGGCTCAGATCATGATCTCACGGTTTGTGGGTGTGAGCCCCATATTGGGCTCTGTGGTGACAGCTCAGAGCCTGGGGTCTGCTTTGGATTCTGTGTCTGCCTCTCTCTCTGCCCCTCCTGCTCACAAACACACTCTCTCTCAAAAATAAGTAAACTTTAAAAAACATTTTTTTAAGTGTTTTATCTACTCTCCCACAGGTATGCCATGAGGAAAAAAACAAAAAACAAAAAACAAGCATTTTCTAAAAGTGCTTAATACACTGAATTTTCAGTAAGTGGGAACTAACATTAACAGTGTAACTAAGACCGAATCTCTTGGCAGTCACATCATACCATTTGTTCTTACTCAACTGTTACTACGTATTGGTCAGTGTTCAGAGGACAGAATCCACTAGTTTAGCAGAATGGGATTTATTTAAATTTTATTGACTGCAGAAATAATTTATATCATGATCCAGTATACACATGAACATATGAATATGTAATTCAAACAATGTTCACAATATTTACCCAGTTGACATGTGTTGTCCTCTGCTGTTTCTCTATTTAATTTTTAAAAATGCATTAGAGGAGTTGATTTCATGACTCACTAGTGAATTGTGACCCATAGATGGAAAATACTACATTACAGGTTACGAAATGGTCTAAAGAATCACTGGAAGGACGGAAGACACACACTCCAGCCTGTGCTTCCAAGAACGGGTTGCTGAGAAGCTGCCAGCTCCAGAAGCACTCCATCTACATGACCCACACTCACAAAATGACGTCTCACGAGCTTCCCACTAGTGCATCTGACCAGCAAAGCTGAAGTGACCCCGACAGCCCTTGTGCAAAGAAGCCTGGGCAATACAGTGCAGGCAATACAGTGCACGCCTTCAAGGTTGCAAATGATGTTAAATCAAGCAAATCCACAGAATCAGCCCCCTACCTGTGATGAAATACTGCTTACTCATATTAACTCAAAAGTACTTGGGATGGGCAAACCCAATGGCCTAAACACACACCATTACTCTACTTTTTCCCTATTAAATTGCCTATTTTCTTGGCTATACCCTATCACAGTGAGAGAAAGGTACACAACTTGTACAATTTATTTGATGGAACGAAATCAGGAAGATGAACCAACTGGAAATCCCCAGGTTGCATCTCCTTTCACAAACATAGTTCTATCCAGCCAACCGGGGCCTACCAAAAGGATGATAGGATGATTAAAAATAAAACTAAAAAATAACCTGAGGATTCTCTTCTTCCCAATGTCACAAAGAATCTTAAGATCAAAATCACTTTTGAGAGCAATGGAGAGAAGGGATGGACAAGGAGTAACTTCAACTTCTTATTATCTTTTTAGTTCACTTTGTGCGATAATTTGTATCTGTGAAAGAAGTCAAATTTATGGAATGAAAGGTACTACTTATGATTTACAAAGCAATTTAATAAGCTGAGAAGCAGCATTTAGTGAATTAAATAATACAGGGAGTTTTGGATCTGTAATTGATATACATTCCATTAAAAAAAAGAAACACTTTGTATTAGGTCACCACACAGATTTATACAACATTCAAATGTATAAAAACACAAGCAAGTGAGTTCCTTTGTGACCCCAACTGAGGTATCTTTTCCTTAATTAATCCTAAGACAACCAGTTTTAGTAGGTAACACTAATAAGTTTACAAAAGTATAAAACACCAAAACACCTTAAGCAAAGACTCTTTATTTTTAAGAAAAGTATGTTTTCTCATTTTCTATTCTTGGAATAAGTTTTAATTCTTCCCAGTAGAACCAAAACCTCCTGAACCCCTTTCAGTGTCATCCAAAACCTGAAAAGACATAAAGGTGGTGTTCAGGTGGTTAATTTCAGACCCTCTGTCGGTTCTCTCTAGCTCCTAATCTGTAAAAATTTTTTATTCCAGCTGTATCATCCTTTCAAAAAGGAGATTACAGAAAGAAAATTAAATTTTAAAAAAGCTCCATAAATAAAATATTGGGCAATTTTCAAAATAGCTAGAGAAATAGAATTTTAGAGTATATTTAAATGATGTATTATCCAAAGTAATGCTACAGAACAGCCACGAAAAACATTTCAAGAAATTCTACGATTTTAATTTTGCTTAAAATAGGACTACTGTATGTGCTATTATTTAGTTTCAAATAGCATATGAAATGCTTGAAATTGTAGTTTTCCCTTCACTGAAGACGGTACATCAGTTATTCCCAACTCGGCTTTTATGACACTTACCTGAACTTCTTCTATTTCTGGATAAAAAATCCGTTCACAAATGAGCTGTGCAATTCGATCACCCTTTTTGACTTCAAAAGAAGAAAGAGTTTATTACTGATATTTTATTGACACATTCTATCTTGCCTTAGAGGAGTAAGCATGTGTTATTTAGACACTCCTAACTCTGAAAACTCACATTCATGTGATTGTATGTAGTTAACGTACCTTCAAACTTTTCTTTGCCAAAATTAAATAGTACAACACCCACATTTCCTCTATAATCTTCATCTATGACGCCAGCTAAGGAAAAGAAAAACAGCATTAGCATGGTTTTTATGCTACCAAAACACTGAGGGCGTACGATGACCTCAAAATCACTTTTCTGCAGCTGTGAGGTCTTTAGCCTTGCAAATGGGTAAGTGACTCTTGCTCTGGAACTATGTAAAGTCTCAAAACTAAAAAATGATATTACTAAAATGCAAATACATAGAATTCATAAAACAGCCCTGATTTTCCAACCTGTCACCCTTACAAGTGGTGACCGTTTCCTATTCTAAACTGGGAATAGGGACTTAGCATCTCAGATAGGTCATCCTGAATTGCTCACTCCAAAACCACTGTTCTTCTGCTGCACGCCTGCTAAAAAGACTAGGAGAAAATAATGATTGGGTTGCAAAGGCTTCTCCTGGTAGCAGCTTCCCACTAATATCCAGATTGAAATGTGATTGAGTCATAAATAAAAAATGTCAAGAAGCCGGAAGATCTGCTGTGGAAGAAGTCAAGGCTGACACACTGTTAAGTGGCAGTCTAGCAAATATCAGAACAGTCATTTTTGCAATAAAAATGGAGCTGAACCTTTCAGTTCATATTCTTCCTTTCCTTTTAATGTGAGCTACCATCCTTTCTTAGAGCATGATCTCTCAGAAGACATTAGCACATAAGCTTAATAACAAGTACACTTTTATGTGAAACCATGTGTCATCAGTACCTGTTTGAGATTATAAACACGAGGACAGCAAATCTTTGCAGGAGAGAAACTTGCATCAGGGCCCTGCCTTGGCCCAGAGAGGTACATTTCTCAAGCTTGTTAGCATTTCAGTTTGGGTCAAGAATTTAAAACATTTCCATAAACACAAGCACAGATAATACAGGTGCACCAGGACTTCCCATTTCCTCTTTTAATATTAAGACAGAATTCACAACTCAACGGTTTTCAGTGTATTCAGAATTGTGCAACCATCACCACAATCAATTTTGGGGACTGTTTTCTTTACCCCAAAATAAAATCCCCTACCTTTTAGAAGTCACTTCTCTTCCTCTTACCTCTACCCACCCTCCCACCCCACCCCCCGCCAATTTCCTTTTATATATGTTCATTCTTTCCCCTCTGTTTGGAAAATGATAGGATTCATGTGATCCTAATTAAATCCTAATTACTAGTAACACCCTCCTCCTAAACAAACAAACAAACAAAATCCTCAAAGGAAAAAAAACCAGGAATGTACCTCAATGGGTATTAATACTGGTTGGCCAGACTCATAATTATTTGAAAGTAAACTGAAAAAAAAATTTTTTTTAAGAACAAGGTTAAGCATTCCCTTTCAATTTTCTCAAAGAGTGGGGGGGGGGGGGGGGGGTGGGAAGAAAATTTTTAAAAAAGTTCCAGAACGGGGAAAACTACTCAGATTTTTCCAGTGGATTACCGTTGAAGTTTAAATGAATCCCTGTGTTTTATGAATGAAAGTGAATTTAAGCATTCTTAAAAGTTCCTGACACAACACTTTTAGGAGTTTGAATTAAAGTAAATTTTTAACAGTGGGAAGAGTGAGTATGAAAGTAGCAGAAAGGCAGCAGAAGTGGTTCATATCATGTCTAGACTGAAGAAACAGTCTATTCTTTTCTAGTTGTACAGAAACAAATTCAAAGACCAATTCAAAGAATACTGAAGCCTGTCTTCTTTCCCCACTGCCACCTGACCATTAAATTAGTCCTTAATATGTACTGAAAGAATTGACAGAAAGATGGGACCAGCTGTTTTCTATATTATTAATATGCGGAAAGTTCTGGCTGTAGAGAACAACGTGGATCAGATTCAGTGTAGAAACCCCTGCAGAGACCATGCTGTTCCATGCTGGAACAGATGACTCCAGAAGGCCATGTAATCTCCAAGTTGGAGATCTGAAGTGCAGTCTAGTGCTCACTTATCTAGAAAGGGTTCAAGGAAGACAATGTGGACCAATTTCTGAACTCTTGGTTTCTACTTTATAAGAAAAATTTTACATTACCCAAATAGTACACGTACATAGAAAGTAAAAGCTAATAATGTTCCTCTACCCTCCTTCAGGGAGCCAATGTTACAGTAAGAGATTCTACGTATTACTTTCTTTTTTCCACTTAAAATATCAGACATCCTTTGCAATTAATATATAAATAGGAATCTTAGTTGTTCTTGAAAAAAATTTTTTAATCTTTATTTATTTTTGAGAGAGAGACAGAGTGTGAGCAAGGGAGGAGCAGAGAGAGAGGGAGACACAGAATCCGAAGCAGGTTCCAGACTCTGAGCTGTCAGCATAGAGCCCGACGTGGGGCCCGAACCCACGAACCATAAGATCATGACCTGAGCCGAAATCAGACGTTCAACAGACTCAGCCACCCAGCTGAGCCACCCAGACTGAGCACCCCTTAGTCATTCTTTTTAAATCTGAGATATGGAAATACAGTACCATTATCCCTGTGTAACTATTCTCTTACATGCTATCACTCAGGTTGCCTTTGCATTTTTGCTATAATATACAAAGCAGTCCTTTACAGATGTCCTTGTGTATTCGTGATTTTCAATCTCATCAAAAAGTTTCCGAAAAGCACTTTCCTGATCAAAGGGTGTGTACACTTTAAATTTTAGTGGATATTTCTGGATAACTTTGTGAAAAAGGTGTAGCAATTCAAACTTCTATCAGCAATATTTAAGAATGCCCATTTCCAAAGTCCTTGGTAGTACCAGATGGCAACAATCTTAAAAAAAAAAAAAAAATTCTGGCCAATGTGATGAGTGAAAAACAGTATCTCCTGGCTTTACTGTGCATTTCCCTGATGACTAGTGAGGCTAGAATTTTTTTCTCTGCATATTTGTTGCACATATGTATGTCCTCTTCTATATTTTGTTTACGATTTTTTTCCTTATTTGTTTGGGCATTTAAATTCTTTTTCCTGTGGCCTGCAAGCATTTGTTTTTACTTTCTGGTATCTTCTACCATACTAAAACACTCCCTTTTTGTAAAGGCCTTTGCCATATATCTATAAAGTAGTCCAAATCAGACTCATATGGTTGAATGTCTTGAATTCTGCAAAGCCAGATATCTACCAAGGTTTTATGCTTGGCACACAAAAATGTGAAAAGCCCTTTAACTCACTAAAAGAAATGAAGTCGTTTGAAGTCAATTAAAATGTATGGCAGGAAAAAAAAGTGCCCTCAATTAATACTTTTTTGTTTTTTAGCATGAATGCTAATAGTACGAAAAATCCAATAGTTCCAAGTTTAGGTATTACTCAAAGACAATTTGACCTTCAAGAAAAACCCAAGACATTCTTTTTCTACATAAGGAACATAAGCATCAGGGATATTTCTCTTCATGAGAAAGCAAAAAGTATTTTGAAGTTATCACTGGAAAAATCATACATTGGAACTGGCAGGGTAATTAACTGACTTCAGGCAAAAGTTTTACTGTGTCAAGACTTTGGCATGTCATTTGTTGGAAACCTTTAGTGAAAACTACCCACACCTACCAGATGTGGATTCTGAACAGAATCCTGCATACTCAACTTTTCCCTTTGACCCTTATTTACAGCCTGGGATTTCTAACAACATCTCTCTTTTGAAACAAAAGTGGTGGCCAACGATGATAAACCTGTGCCTAAGAGACATTTTTAAGACACTCTGCATCCAAGAACACACCACAATGTGATTTTAGGAATAATACCACACCAACCACCAGGCAAACTAACTTTCCGTTTCTTTTACATGAATTTTTTTTCAGGAGGTTGTTTTAAACAGCAAAAATGAGTAACAAAGTCAGAAAGAAAAAAAATAGCTGCCCCATTTAAAAAAAAAAATCCGTGAATTCTCTAAGGGACAAGAAATATAGCTTCTGGGATCTAAGACGTGCCAAGCAGTGTTAGATGCTTTACATGTATTCTCCTTTAATCCTCCCATCCTTCTGAGGCAGGCACACTAATTTCCATTTTATGGAAGAGGAAACTGAGGCTCAGAAAAGTAATAACTAGCCAGTTAATGACAAAGCTGGGACCCAAATCAAGTTGTTACTCCAAAGCCCATGTTCCTTTCACAACCCTTTGAAATTTCTTTAAAAATATATCCAATCTTTTATATCCTAAAGTTATAGTCCTCAATTACCATACTTGATGTTATAAAAGTATTTTTGGAAAGCAAGCATAACTGAGTCCAGGCAATTCTCAACCCGAGTGGGCTGTCCATTCTTGCTGTCTGTGCCAAACTTGGCTCCTTTTCAGTCGCTAAGAAAGGACTACTTTGAGGATTCTGTCTTGCCTCACAGCACCACCTAGTGACACCAAGGGCAGAAAGAGAGACGGCCCAGGGACAGTACTCATTCCCTACTTAAGGCCTGCAGTGCAGGTAACAGTGACTTTATTTAGCATAGTGCTTGGTTGGTGCAGGGATGGGGTGAGGTGAAACCCAGCATTGAATTGCAGTGTAAAGAACAGAGGGACTGTAGGGGCGCCTGGGTGGTTCAGTCACCCAGTGGAGTGTCCACCCAGTGGAGTGTCCACCCAGTGGAGTGTCCCACTCCTGATTTTGGCTCAAGTCTCAGGTGGTGACCTCAGGGCCATGGAGGTGGAGGGTGGCATGGAGCCTGCTTAAGATTCTTTTTCTGCTTCTCCCTTGCCCCAGTTCCCCATGTACTTTCTCCCTCTCTCAAAAAAACAACAAAAAAAGAACAGACAGATTAAAGGATTAGAACCATGGATGAAGATTCCAGTGTTCAACATGTCAACTTGGACTCATCTCTGAGACAGTTCTTCATCTGTTAAAAAGTAGCTTTGTAAAAATGGAGGTGTTTAGAGAATGAGGCATATCCACTTCTTGGAGGGGGAAGACGTCTAGTTAGGTGAAGCACTCGGCTCATAATGATGGGAATTAAAGTCAGAACAAAGGTCAGAATTTCCCTATAGTGAGGGGTGGTTAGGGAACCTACAGCAAGAGGACAGCACAGACTGGGGGCTCTTCATGAAAGGGGCTCCATGATGAAGTTGTTGGCTTTGGGAGACCTGAGTAAGGCTTGATTGTAAGGGAAATCAGAGCCACTGAGGACTTGTTTGACAAGAAACATAGAAAGGGAAGCATAGTGAGAAGTTTTCTTTTCTCACTCAGGGAAAGATTTTCTTTTTACATTTTGCCAAACAGGGATGGTTCTCTCATGCAGGTTAAAAAATTTCTTACAAGATTGACCTGCATTTTCTATAACTTTGGCTTAAAGAATTTCCTTCTTTTTTTAAATTTTTTTAAGTATTTATTTATTTTTGAGAGACAGAGAGAGAGAGTATGTGTGTACAAGCAGAGGAGGGGCAGAGAGGGAAAGACAGAGAATCCAAAGTGGGCTCTGTGCTGACAGCAGAGAGCCCTATGTGGGGCTGGAACTCTTGAACTGCAAGGTCATGTCCCAAGTCAGATGCTTAACCGACTGAGCCACCCAGGCGCCCCTTGCTTAAAGAATTTAGTAATTACTGGGGCGCCTGGGTGGCTCAGCTGGTTGAGCGTCTGACTTCAGCTCAGGTCATGATCTCGCGGTCTGAGTTCGAGCCCCGCGTCGGGGTCTGTGCTGACAGCTCAGAGCCTGGAGCCTACTTCAGATTCTGTGTCTCCCTCTCTCTCTGCCCCTCCCCCGCTCATTCTCTCTCTCTCTCTCTCTCTCTCTCTCTCTCTGTCAAAAATAAATAAAACATTTAAAAAAAAAAAAAGAATTTAGTAATTACTGCTTAAGTAATTTTTTAATTATTTAAGCAAAACATAATTGCTTTAAAATGACATAAAAGCTTTTCCTACCTTTCTAAAACTAACTTTCTTCTAAGAATGGAGTCATTTTTGGACTAAATGCAGATTATCACTAAGCCAAGGCAAAAATCCTATCCATCAGATAATGTCTAGTTAGCCTATTAGTAAAATAACATGTATTTCACATAGTGATCATTTAAAATTAGATATAATCAAATAATACTTGAAACTACCTCATAATTTGAGAGACGGAAATTTCTAAAAAGGCAAAACACAACAAAAATCATTTCCTATTGTTGAAGATAAAAATAAGACCTGTCTTTTGATTACTACCTCTTAAGCAAAGGCAAAGTGAATACATACACATATTTACAGAAGGAAAACGTAAACACATTACCTCCTACATCTATGAAGTGTTTCGCAGCCAAGCCAGAACGGGGAGCTAAAAAAGAAAAAGAAAAACAAAGAAAAGGAGAAGTTGGCTACTTTAAGGCATGTCACTCTCCTCCCCTAGAACATCTACATCTTAACTTTAGCAGGTGGTCCTGGATTAAAGAATATATTTATTATACTGTGTTAAAGGAGGAAAGAGTGTAGAGAAACCTGACATAGTTTAATTCAAAAGCTGCTTAAACCACTCCCACAGGACTTGGGGCCATGGAGGATGTGGAGAAGGTGTGGCAGTGAAGCCTTGGGCTGCTGGGGTAGACTGAGAGGTGAGCAAGCCAAGGGGACTCTTTTAAGAAGTCTGGCCACAAAGGGAGGACTGTGGCTGGCAGGGACACAGGACTGAGGAAGGAGACTTGTTTTCAGATGGGAGGTCTGGGCATATAGCAGTAGAGATGGGAAGAGGGCAAAGGAGGGGGCGGGGTGAAATAGGCATCAACTTAACCAACCAGTGGCAAAGCCTAGCCTAGAACTTGGGAATCCCACTCATGATGCAAATGCCAAACGACCCATCTGTATAAACAAATGAACCAGAGGAAGAGAAAAGGCCTGGTATCAGTCAAGCAAACTGTCAAAAAAACAAACCTTAAAAACTCATTCCCACTATGCTTTTTATTCTTAAAATGAAAACATGAAAAGCTAACATTATACCTTATACTTGCTGACTTGAGCAACAGGCCTATCGTTAATTATTCTAGCTTCTAGTTTTCTGTTCCAGAATACTTCAATCAGGCACTTTGTCAATAAATGCTGCCTCTTCCTGCTTTTCCTTTTATTTCATTCCATCTCCCTGATCTCCCCTCTCCCCACCACAAATATTCTCAAAATGCAGTCAAATACTGCCAAAAGGAGATGAAAAAAGAACCCATCTCGTGATTCTTTTAAAGGCGGAAGTATTAGCAGTTCTCACACTCATGGCTAACAAGATGGTGGTAGTCCAGCCCCTTCCCCACCACAGTTCCATTTGTGCCTTTAGGTTTACTCTGAAGTTAAGTTACTCTTGAAGAAAGTTTTGAACTCTCCAGTGACGGGTGATTTGCTTTCCATTTTGTCATAGCTCCTCCTGCTATAAGGCATACCCTCTAGTGCCTTGAAGGGTATCTCTTGACAGTAAGACACCCCATGGGAGAACACCCAAAGGGGGAAAAGGCTAAATAAATGGTCTGACAGACTCTGGAGTGAGGAGAAGCCAGAAGTTTTACTTAGCCTTATAATGCCATGTGCCATTAACCCCAGCCTGCCTCTTTCCTTACGTAACAAATATCAGCCATTCTCATTACCGTCTTCACATGTGACCTCATATACAATCTTGTCCTTGGTGGGGGAGCTCCAGTTAAAAATCACCTGTATTTTCAGTTTCTCATTGAGGAGCTGAGAGAACACACTCCTGGGCCAATGTGAGCCTCCTAAAAGCTCAAGGAATCAGAAAAAGAGGGAGGCAAAAAGCAGATAATTACATGAAATCTAAAGTTTCCAAACGGCTGCACTTGCCATCATAGTTGGCACTTCTTTATTTTAGGACACATGCCAAACAGTATCCATTCCCTCACTTATACCCTAAATGGAACTAAGATAAAGGAACAGATCATAAAGGAAGAGCTTGACAAATAGTTACCCATGCCTTAAATCACTTACCTACTCTTCCATAGCACCCAGAAGGAAGAGCTATCTGAATGTCCGTTTTCACAAGGACTTTTTCCATAGGTGGTACTGTATAATCATAGGCACTAGGAAAATAATGAAAGAAAGTAACCAGTATTTATTCATAAAAGTGTTTCTATACGCTCTTCCTTGTGACTAAGTATACAGAATTGCTTTAAATAGATTTCATAAAATAATCACAAAATTCATGCAATCTTACATTTCAGTAACCAGTCTAAGAGTTCAGTACTCGAAGTTTCCAGTTCATATAAAAAAGAGCTTATGAAGAAGATAGTGGTAGATATTCTCTTTTAGTCCATCATGAAAATTGTGCTACCTTTAGATATAGTCATTCTGGCAAATATTTTGGTTTAAGAGGTATCAACATGTAATTTTGTTCTCCCCTGAACAAAATTTTGCTGGGAAACTGAAATACGTATTAGCAGGAGGGGGTGGAAAGGCACACTTTTAAAAGTTGTATGCTTCACTAATGCGATATAAAAAGAGGAAGATAGGGGTGTTCACGTGGCTCAGTCAGTTAAGCATGGAACGCTTGATTTCAGCTTGGGTCATGATCTCACAGTTCCTGAGTTCGAGCTCCACATCAGGCTCTGAGCTGATAGCTTAGGGCCTGCTTGGGGTTCTCTCTCTCCCTCTCTCTCTCTCTGCACCTTCCTGCCCCCCCCTCAATCATGCTTGAGCAATAGCGCTCTCTCTCTCTCAAAACTAAATAAACAGGGGCGCCTGGGTGGCTCAGTCGGTTAAGCATCCGACTTCGGCTCAGGTCACGATCTCATGATCCATGAGTTCGAGCCCCGCGTCGGGCTCTGTGCTGACAGCTCAGAGCCTGGAGCCTGCTTCAGATTCTGTGTCTCCCTCTCTCTCTCTTCTCCTCCCCCATTCATG
Organism: Panthera onca; assembly: GCF_046562875.1. NCBI lineage: Eukaryota > Metazoa > Chordata > Mammalia > Carnivora > Felidae > Panthera > Panthera onca. The sequence continues at coordinate 55,355,080 of NC_138344.1, forward strand.
CTCTGTCTCTCTCTGTCTCAAAAATAAAAAAAAAAAAAAAAATTAAAAATAAATAAATAAACTTTTAAAAAAAAGCTGTGTTGCATCTGTATTGCTAGCCTTGGTAGTTAACCAAGCTTACCAAGCTGAAGCCTTGTTCCTCACAGGTTGGGGACAGAGCTGATCACTGTCAATAGGCCCTGGAGAAGGACACTGCTGAGAACCCAATATTCTAAGATCCACCCATCAAATGCTGCTACTATTGCTCTTACTGTAGCCCCCTTCTTGATAGAAATTTAAGAGATTTTACAATGAGCAGAACAGTTAAGTTACTTTGGAGACCTTAGTGAAAACTAGTAAAGCAGTATTAACATTTTCACTTCTTTCATTGGAATTTCCTCTTTCCATAGTTAAGCCCTAATTTATTAAAGAGGGAAGTTATTTCCATGTCTATCTCAGTATACAGTCATCTCTATTCATTAGGAGGATGTTAAAGTATCTTAAATCAACATCTCTCATTTGACTCACAACAGTGCCCAGATATGATGCAGTCAAACTACATCAGTCCACGTTTAGCCACGAAAACTAAGGGACTGACCACATCCCTTTCAGCTCTAACAGTCTATACCTCACCTTCCTTTTTCTATCGTCACACACTCCTTTCTCCCCTCCTCCTGTGCTTATGACTGAGACCAGTAGTTCTCACATTAGAATTACCCGGCATGCTTTAAAGTAAATCCTAAGGATTTAGTCCTGTATTAAACACCCATAACCCCCAGTATCACTTTTCACCTACCTTAATGGTTCTAAGAACTGGGCACAGTAGTCAAGGGAAAAAAGCACTGAATTAAGGGTCAAAAATTTTATTACATTCAAGCCCTTAAGCAATCAGTTCAGCTCATCACAAACTCCCTCATCTGTAAAAAAGTAACACTTATCTACTTCAGTAGTGCCCCGAGGATTCAATAAAAGTGCCCACAAGTAAAGGCTTTAGTAGAGGGAAAAGGTGCTGAACAAAGCAAAGGGTGGTAGGTAGTATTACTGACATTCCCACTGCTTTTCTGATTTGTACCCTTTTGACATTCCCAGTCCTTGGGCAGAACTTAAATATGGACATACAGAAAAATTTTACAAATCCTTTAAGGCAGAAGCATCGTTCAAGAATCCTCCTCATGTATTTTCATACTCAGCACCTATACTTCCACCTTAGCTTCTCTTCCTGTTGCCCACTGCATCACCCTCAGGCCACTCCTTAAAGGCCAAGGTGGGCCTTATTCATTTCTACCTTCCACCTGGAAAGGGTAAAATAAATGTTGCAAAACAAATAATGCCTTGGTGGACATTTACATGTAGTTACCATTCTTCATGCTTATCCCAAATCCTTATTGAATTTATGCTAAAGAGGAAAACTAACATTTTCAACAGTAAAAAAAAAAAAAAAAAGACTGAAATCCTACATAAATGCAAAAGGAGTTTGTTTTTGTAATCTGTTAAGTGAAAGTTTCAAGCTGTAGCAGCAGATGGCAAGAATATAAGCTAACCTGAGAACTCTGCAACTCCAGGCCTGCACCTTCTCTGCGTGGGGTAGGGATGCCACGAGCAGAAGGCGGCGGGAAATCCCCACTCACCTGTACAGGTCGTAGCCCGCGGCCCGCGCGGACCCCTTGCTCGGGGCGGTGGCGTGCTCCGAGAGCCGGACAAAGCGGAGCCGCATGGCGTCCTCCGCAGGCCGAGCCCGCTTGCTGGGGGAGATGGTGGGTGTCGCTTCAGAGCAAGGCATGGCAGAGCAGAACGAGAGAAAAGAGGGAACAAGTGGACTCAGAATGAGTCCAGCCGCCAAAAATTTAAATCTCCCGCCAACAACTCCTCGCCCCGCCCACCGACCCCCGGACGAGCCCACAGTTCTGGCTGAGAGGGGAGGCGAGATTTAAACCCTTCTTGGAAAGAGGATTTGGGAAACTACTGCGCCTTTTCAAGCTTTTCCAACTCAGCGCACGGGTCCAACCTGCGCGGGGACGGCCTCGGTGGCTTCCCGCACACACAACAGGAAGGAAGCATTTCCCTAGGGGCTGCTCAGGCTCCCACACCGCTCAGACCACCGCGGCTTGCTCGGGGCCCGCCCGCTGGTCTCCTCATCTCCCTCCTCCTCCTGCTCCTCCTCCTCCTCCTCCCCCAACCTGGGCGGCCCTGGGGAGGGGCGGCCGGGCTCCCAGCCTCCCCACTCCCTGCAAGGGGTGTCCTGTCAGTCTGGGCCCCGACATTACTGGCGCCGCGGCAGCCCCGACTCAGGCTGCGAGTGCTGGACAGCGGCCGGGGCGGCCCCGCGGCCTCTGCTCTCGGCGCTGCGCTGCGCGCGTCTTTAAACACTGAGCGGAGCAAACACGGAAAGAAATGGTAGCCGAGAGCCGGGCGAGGGCAGACGGGAGTCATTTGCCCCGAAGTTTGGGCGCTGGTTGGCTGGCCCGCTCCCGCAGGCGCTCTCCGGGTCTGCACCCTAAAGATACGTCCGGGTAAAATGACCTCGGAAGCAGTAACCGCCGCCGCCGTCTGACGAAGAGCGCAAGGAGGCGGCGCATGGACCGCCCTTGGGCTGGCGCAGGCTCTGGGCTCAGGCGGGAACGAGGTCTCCGCCTGCCTCCTTGGACCCTCATCTTTTTTGTGGTGTCTGTTTTCCAAGGCTATCCGCGAGGCTCGGAGCCTGGGCCCTGCGCGCAGTTGAGTTACCTGGGGCGGCGCCCCCCGCGGCCATGGCACCACAGGTTCTAATCTCAGGGGTCCCCAAAGTAACGGAACCGCACCACCATGCAGATGACGGTCGCTGAGCTCAGTGCTACGTCCCAGGCCGTAGGCCAGGCAGCGTGTTCCATTCCTTACAGTACCCACAGTGCATGGCGTGTTGTTTACCCTTCAAGGGGGCGGGGGCAAGCATCTCAGGATGATCCCAAGGATAACTCAGTTGAAATCCTAGCACTGTTTCATATGACCCCACAGAAACACAGAGGGGGGACCCCAGTGCCTGGGATTCGAACGAAGATCCTGGGCTACCCTGGAATAATTTACAATGGGGATGAGGAAATAACTTTCTAGATAATTGTAAATTGACTTTTCTAGGATATAAATATCTCTAGTTATTTCCAGAACTGATGCAAAAATCTGAAAACTAAAATGAAATGCACCTTGTCAAGATAAACGCAAACAATAGGTCAGTTTTAGAAAAATGACAGAAACGTTAGGGTATTGTTGAGGAAGTTTCCAGACTTACCTGCTGTGCCTTTCCTTATTGGCCCCACCTCTGCAGTCTCTTACTGGTTCCATTTAAATGTTGGAATTCCTCCAGATGACGTTATGGATTATACTCTACACTCTCTTCTCTTGCCTTTAAACATCTACCACTTAAAGACTCCCCAAACCGATATCTATAGCAACATGATATGGGTCCTGCTACTTCTCTAACCTCATCTAGAGCCATCATCCTGCTCACCTCTGGTGCTTCTGGCCACAGTGGCTTTCTAACCGTTTCTAGACCCATCAGACTTACTGCCTGGGAGTCTAGACACACCCGTCCTTAGATAATGTTTCATGTGTTTCCAGTCTCAGCTCATCTCAGAAGGGCTATTTCTGTTAAGGGAAGTCCCTCACCACCATTTTCTATCACAATAATTTTTTCTAGTCACATCACTTATTACTACAATCTGTATTTCATTCATGTCTTTTGTATGTATGTATGTATGTATGTATTTTTGCTTGTTGTCTATATGTTCTAGTAGACATAAGCTCCAGAGGACAGGGACCACATATGTTTTCATTCACTAATGTATTCCTGGGGCCTAGCTTAGTTCTTGGATCAGAACAGTGCTTGATAAATATTTGTTGTATGAATGAAAGAGATCTTCTTGCTTGTTAAAGCCCCTGTATATCTTATACAGGCCCCTGTATAGGATCACTTCTCAAAATCTTTTGATTTTCCTGTCTACCCCTTTAATTTTTAATCAATGTGTTTTGTTTTGTTTTTCCATGTAATGTTTTTTCAAGGCCCGCAATGAAAAACTGGCCTACCCCTCCACCAAAACACTCCCCCAAAGTTCACTCCTCAGGGGCAATGCTTCCAACTTTTTTGGCTCTTTCTTCTGGAATGTAACCCCCTGTTTCTAAATCGCATGTTGCTATTTTTTTTTAGTGGCATAGAAATTATCTTTAAAATTAGGGTAGTTGAGGATTAAGTCTTTTACTCCTCTTTCCACCCCATTCTGCAAATAGTTCTGTAGCAATATTTGGATAAGTCAGTAGTATTTATCATGACTGTGTAAATATCATTCACTGTTGAGATGAGTAATGTGATATTATTTTTTTTTTTACACATGTCCCCCTCAAGTTAATAAATATGTTGTTCTTCCATTTGTCTTTGGTGGTGGTGTTTTTGATTCACCTATTGCTTTTTTCCAAATGCTCCAGGGGATCTAGTACCTTACATCTATCATATCAAATGAAACACTGAAACACATCAAATCACCTATCCGTTTCAATTTCCCCCTCCCTCACCTCTCCATTCTCTTGCTCCAAAATGTGCATGTGACTCTCTAGTCCTGCTGAATAGCTGTCATCCTGACACTTCCCTTTGCCCTTTTCTTATATTGGAGACTTGGTTTTAGGAATCTAGTATCTTCCTTTTAGTTTACTCCTTTATTTTGCTGAAGCCCTTTCTCTAGTAATTTCCTAAGGAAGTTCACATTAGAGATTCAGTCCTTGCATATCCTAAAATGTAATAACTGTAATGACTCCCTTTACCCAGACTCAAATAAAAGTCTCACTTCACTTATGAAACTTACAACCAGCAGTGAGCTCTGCCTTGTCTTATCTCTTACAATATTACCTTATCATTGATTAGCCATATACAGCCATTGTGTAATTGCCTTGTGATATGCATTTTATCTTTCACTTTAATAAGAGTTATTAATTTGTATGAAACCTTCAAAGCATCTACTTCAGCGTTTTATACAAAAGTGACTTGTTTGGCTCTTTGTAATCCCTAGTCCCAGGAAAGGATTCTATTTCTTCTGTTAATGTGGATAAAATGTTTATTATTTTCACTTTGCATCTGAGGACATTTTAGATTAGAAAGAGAAAGGGGTATAATCCAACTGCAAAAGGTTAGGGCTCCGAACCAATAAGCATATCATAGGACATTCCTTAGGACAATTGAAATAGAACTTGATATGAAAATACATCTTTAATTCCATACACTACAGCAAAGAACTAGACATGTTCCAACCATAGTGTATTCCCTGCTGTTTTTTTAATCACAATATAATTATCCTATCAGTCATGCTGATTAATTCAATTACATACGTCCAGTGCCAACTTGAACCTGTTGAGAATGTAAGTCGGTACTTTATAAGCCATGTTGTCCTTCCTATCTTGACCATTAAGATTTTTCTATTTTTAACAAGGACTTAATGTGATGGTTACTTTATGCCAAGTATATTTTAAGTGTTTTATGAATACTAACTCATTTAATCAGGACAACCAGAGGAAACAAGTGTTATTATACCCATATTACAGGTGAGGAAACCAAATCACAAAGGATTTGCCTATGATCACACAGCTCACAAGTAGAAAGAGATGGAACCAAGATTCAACTCGAGGTCATCTGACTTTAGAGTCCCTGCACTTAGCCACCGTGCTCTGTAGGTTTACATGTGCCTACTGAGACTGTGGTGAACTCTTCTTGATGCTAAGCCTGCTACTGACTATGTTCCCCAGGTCTGGGAAAGATGTGTGTAGTAAATTAACCAGGCATTCTTAGCTTCACAGTTGTTCACGCCCTTCTGGTTGAGACACCAGGTCATACTCTGGGTTTTTCTAACATCACTGGCTGCCTCTTCTCAACCTCTCTTCCTGTTCAAGATAAAAAGCCTTGGAGTCCTGCTTCCTTTTTCTCTGTCAGATCTTCCCTTATCTAAAAATAGTTTCCTCCTAGGGTAACATGTAGTGCTTTACCCTATTTGGTTTTTCTTCACAGCATGTACTACTATGTGATATAACATATTTATTCATTTCACCTGTATGTTGTATGTTTTCTCCTCTAACATATAAGCTCCATGATGGACTTGAATCTATCTTAATTTGGGTTCTTTTCAGATGTTCTGTTTCTTTTTCAAATTGTATTATTACTAATTTTATTTTAATTAATTTAATTATGTTACTATTTCACATTTCCCTTTAGTTATTTAGAGATTTCGCTCTCTGACTTATAATTTTAGATAAAACATGCATGCTTAATTCATCGGTGTCTAAAATCTGAAACAAAGTTATTGTCTTTCTTCTGGATAACACAAGGATCTTCGAATGCTTTAATTTCATCACTCATTCTTTCAACATATATAAAATTATTATCTAGTATTTTAGGTGTATCTTTTCTTTGAATCTCAATAAACATTATTAGTATCACTACTTTTTAGAATTATTTTTAAAAATGTTTACCCAGACTTTTATCACTTTCTTTGCTTTTCCTTCTGCATCTCTGATCTCCATCTGGGATCACTGTCCTTTTGCCCAAACTTTCGGTGGACTTTTTCAGTTTTTGTCAGTTTGAACTGACAAAACTCTTGAACACTTCCTTAGGGTTCTATGACAATCATTCAGGAATGGAAGATGTGGGAATATTAAAAGAAAATTATCATAATTCCCCATAACCGCATAGCTCTGCTTATCTGAATTCAGAACATTCCACCGTGGGCAAAAATACTTCATTTACCATGCCACGGTTCACCTTTACCAGAAATATGTGTGAGCCAAGAAAAGGCAGAAGCCACACTTTGGGTTCTGGTACCAAAAGATAGAAGTTCTTTGTTTCAAGCCCAGAGTTTTTTACACCATGGGCAAAACACCAGAGTAATGCTGAGGATAGGTGTGATGTATACCTATCCTTTGGGGAAGGGCAATTGAAATAAGGGAGATAGGAAAGAAGAACTCGTATACAGGTAAATAAATTTCAGTAAAAAGTACATATGTTTGTTGACTATCTGAAAGTTTGTCCTTTGGTCCAGAATACCATCAGCCTCCAGAATAGCACAATACCTCCTAGAATACCTTGTGTTCCCTTAGGAGTATCTATAGCCCAATTTGAAAACACTAGACTAGCATATAACTTGCGAATTCACAAGAATGTTTCTGCCAGGCTCTTAAGAAGAACACAAAAATCAAATATATGTAGGCTTTCAATTTCATAAGAGCAGCACATGGATCGTAAGAATAGAAGTAGCTCAGGAGCTCGACATTATGTTGAGTGGCAGTTAAATAAAGCAGGTAAGGAGGAAGCAAATCGTTAACAAGATAAGCATTTATTACTAGAAACTACTTTGGACTAATTCACAAATGACTGCCACATGGTACTACAAAATTCAAGGGGATCGGAATAGTTAACATACAAACCCAGAACTGCAGTTTTCATGAATACACTGAATACCCAATCTGTTAACATGATCACCATGAAAAGCTGACTCTGAATTATGCCAGTGTGTAGGAGTACCAGGAGGTGAAATTTCTGTATTTACAGCCCATAGAAGGACATTTTATTTCCTTTTAAAAGCATCACTGAGTTTTTAGGAAGTAAAGAAAATAAAAACAGGTAGCTTGAGAGCCAGGATACACATGAAAATCACCTAGAAAGCTCGGTCAAATGCCCATGTCCAAACCCTACTGCAAACTGACTACTCAAAATCTCCAGGGTGATTCTTATTGGCCACCTCTGGTTAAGGACCATTGCTTTAGGGAATTTATTTCTAGAGAATCTGCTGGGGTCGATGCAGAGGGAGAGAGAGAATCTTAAGCAGGCTCCACAAGTAGGGCTTGATCCCACTACCCTGGAATCATGACCTAAACCAAAATCAAGAGTCAGACTCTCAACCAATGGAGCCACCCAGGTGCCCCAATTTTACACCTTTTTAACCATTCTAAGACATGTGAAGGTCTGTCTGCCTGCTGCCTTTAACAGCACAAACTGGTAGTCACAAAAGCATGCGTCTCTTGGGGAAGCTTCTAGATCTGGGATCAATAAGACTCACAAAAGCAGGCCAGGTCTGTTCCTAAGTGTTCCCAGGGATGGGCTTATTTTCTCACCTTCCCTGAGAGCACAGGTGCCTTTCCTCTTGGCTCCATCTGTTGGGGACCATCTACTTCCTTCTGCTCCTCTTCCCCAACATGGGCCCCATCTCGGTCAGGTCCGTTTCCTGGATGAAACAAATGGGTCCAGGGAGCAGGTATGGAGAATGAATGTGGAAAAAGAAGATGATGTTAGGGCCACACTGGACAGTTTCAGTGTGAGTGGAAACCCACTGGTTGGTTGGTTTGGGGCAAGTGAATATATGACAATCATTCCGAGCAGAACATGAGCATGAGAGTTTATTATATCATCGAGGGTAGCTCCAGGGGAAAGGATGCCTAGTTAAAACACTACCTCAGACAGTTTTGATCTCTCTATTTCTCAGGTCTCGTTGGTTGCACCTGATTTCCTCCACGACATTAAACAACCGTTGTATGATTTTTCTGTTGGTAGCACACAGTTTTTCCAAATTAAAAAAAAAAGACAGGAACAAAAAGGTTATGCTTTTCATCTATGTCTGTGTAAACAAACCCAGTAATTACCATAACTCAAATTGCTGCTGAAATTCTCCATATTTTAATGTGCACACTGTTGCTCTTGCTACTAAATCTCTGCATATATCCTGGGAAGTTAATCCTGAATTAGGAAACAGAAAAACTGATTAAAATAAAATTGGGCCAAGTCCATGATTTTTATATTCATAAGACTCAAAATTTCTGTGAGGAAATGTGCAATGCAAATTGAATTATCTTCCAGAATAATAACAAAAAAAGAGAAACAATGGTAAAATATGGGTATCCATGCAGAGAGATGTATGAATTAGGCTTGCTAAGGTTTCAGTTGATTGTGATTCAATATTCTGCTGCTCTGAAACAACCTTTACTTACTAGGCTGCACAAACTCAATTCTCTTCAGTCGGTAGTGGATATTATCCAGTTTTCATGTAGCAACATTTCATCAAATTTTACACCTGTATCAAGAGAGGTTTGTTGCTGAACTTTGAAGAAAGCATTATCAGTCCTTATAAGCGTTTTAATCACTGTCATTCCTGATTGCCTTTAGGACAAAAGTGCAGTTGTAAATGTTCAAAGAAAAGTCAGGAAGGTATAAGAGCATTCTTTGGGCATCTATTGGCCTGGGCTAAGTGAAACGGACTATTAAGGAAATAATGCAGAAAATTCGAGTCTCCACATTTTCTTTTAATAAATTGGAACTAATCTGAATGTTTTCACTACATATCTTCCTTATATTCCCCCAACCCCCAGACCCCCTTTCCATCCCTCTCTGCTCTCTGTCCCAGGAGGCTGACCTGTTTGGACCTCACCAATGAGCTCTCTTGTCCTCTGGCTTGCCTTGGGGTTTGACAATACAGAGCTCCAGCAGGAGGTCAGTGGGGTAGGGGAGGGTAAGTTCTGGGTCCTCTCTTGATGGCTGTGTCCCTCCACTGAAGACCCCTGCTCTTGCCAAGGTTGCCCTTTCTTCTAGGCTCTAGAAGCTACATGCTCCCCTTTCCCTTCACGCCTTCTACTTCAGGGCACTACTTTCTCCTCTGTGGTTTTGATTTCCCACATCTTGGCCCTCACCTTTATAAATAGCACCTTTAGTAAACTCTCCTTAAATTATCCTGATTTGAATGCTCTGTTTCCCATTACAACTCTTACAGAGACAGACTCTGTTTTATCCAGTCCTATGTCTAAATTCTCTTCACATTCTGGGGCCACCAATATCTCTTACCAGGACTACCGAGAGATGTCTCCACTTCCACCTTTTATGCCTCAAAATCTTCTGAAGTTTTCCCATCACAAATATAAAATCCAAATTCCTTCCCATGGCGCAAGGCCAGTTATACTCATCTCCTTGGTTCTAGAGCATACTGATTTCTCTTTTGCCTGAGGACCTTTGTCCCTATTATTCACTCTGCCTAGATTGTTCTGTTCCCTGCTTTTCAGGTAGTTCACACAATCCAAGACAAAAATTGAGTAAGGAGATGGATTTTATTCAGTCTATTGCAATAGGAAACACCACAGATCTAAAGATTAGAGTGCATATTAGTTTCTTATGGTTGCTGTAACAAATTACCACAAAATTAGTGGCTTAAAATGATAGAAAGTTATTACTCTTATAGTTTTGGAGGTCAGAAGTCCAAAATGAGTCTTATTGGCTAAAAAGGGCTGTACTCTGGAGAGTCTAGGGGAGAATCTGTTTCCTTGCTTTTTCCCACATCTAGGGCTGAATTCCTTGGCTCATGGTCCCTTCTTCTGTCTTCACAACCAGCGGTGTAGCATCTTCTCTCTGACTCTGCTCCTCTCTGCTTCCATCACACGGCCACCTTTTGTCTATGGTCACGTCTCCCATTTCCCTCTTACAGGAATATTTGTGATTATACACAGGGTTGACCCAGATAATCTGGGATAATTGTCCCATCTCAGGCTCCTTAATCACATCTGCAAACACCCCTTTTTCATAAAAGGTAACTTTTATAGATTTTAGCAATTAAGACCTACATCTCTTTTATGGGGCATCATTAGCCTACTACACTATATCCTAGAACAGTAGTTTTGCCTTAGATCTTTATAGGGAGTAGAAATAGTGGAAAAGGAAATATTTATTCCTGTGTCTAGCTAGTTTTAGAGGGACAAACAATTCTAACATCAGCTAATTATTCATGAGACAAGGAACAGAGTCTATGGCTGACTTTGTCAGCTGATGTAGGGAAAAGGGGAACGGTTTAGGTTTGCTCTTGTCACAGGTAAATACAGCAGTCACATCCATAAGTCTTGAGAGAATTATGAGAAAGAGTGGACAGCAAGTCTTATCTAAACCTGTGGGGAATGGTGGTTCATTGCAGTTTGCCATTTTCTAGAACACAAAAGGGTGGGCGATTTGAGGGAGAGGGATGTTTGGGGATATTTCTTAACCATCATTGTTTTCCAGGAGCATAGAGTTCAGGTAACATTAAACATTGTCAGCAACTTCTCTTCCTTAAATAATTTTTCGTAGATCCCCTCACTGACCACTCTAAGTACACCCTAAGTTTCCATTATTCTCTGTTACAGTTTCCTCTTTATTTCTTCATGGTATTTTTCATAATCCATAATTATTTTGTGTATTTGTTTGTCTATCAAAACCATAAACTTCTTGAGCACGGGGAACACGGCTGTCTTATATTTGAAGAGCTTAGGACAATGTGTCTTCATATCTTCAGGACATTTTTGTTGAATTGACAAAAGAAGAAATACCAGATGGCCAATAGACTCAGGAGAAACTGTCTAGTAATGACCTCATTGGTAGTAAAAGAAATAAGAATGAGAATAACAGTGGGATAAACAAAAAAAAGTCAGAAATCCCAGGCAGGAGGACCCACGTGTTCAGAGACACAGACGTGTGTGTTAAATGTGAGTCACAGCTGGTGTGGGATGGAGGCTGAGCTGGTGGGGTGAGGCTCCACAGTTAGTCAGAAACCAGACCCCAAAGGAACTTGGGATTTATACTTCCTATTCCCCTCAGTGCCCTGCATTCATTCATCCTTTCAACAAATATTTGTTGAATATATTTCGTGTGCCAGGCACTGGTCTAGACGTTGGGGACATAGGAGGAAACAGAACAGACAAAAATAAGTCCGAATAAATAGAAGTGATTGAAATAAACAGTTCTGAGTATTAAGGAGAAGAGCAAAGCAGGAGGGTGAGATGTGGAATGTAGGTTTGTGATTTATAGAGAGTGGCCAGGAAAGGCCCCCACGAGAATATACTATCTGCCAGGTGTGGAGTTGAGGGGCAGGGGGCCTTTAACCAAACTTAAAGGAAGTGACATCCTAGAGAAGGGCATTCTAGGCAGAGGGCACAGCAAACACTCAGATCCTAAGGTGTAAACTCACCTGTCAGATGGCTGGTGTGTTGGGGTGCCTGGGTGGCTCAGTCAGTTAAGTGTCCAACTCTTGATTTGGGCTCAGGCCGTGATCTCATGCTTCATGCGTCATTGGGCTCTACACTGACAGCATGGAGCTTGCTTGTGATTCTCTCTTCTCTATATGCCCCTCCCTTGCTTCTGCTTTCTCTCTCTCTCAGAATAAATAAATAAACATTAAAAAAAAAAAAAGATGGCCATTGTGGTCTGAACAGAGTAACTTGGGTCTTACAGTTGTCGGAGATGAGATCACAGAAGCGGGGGAGGGGTGCAGTTGCAGGGCCTTGTAAGCTTCTGTAAGGATGGTGGCTTTTCCACTAAGTGAAATGGGAAGCTATTGGAAGATTTTGATAAGGGGAGTAACATACTGTATTTCATTTAATAGGATCATTTGGGCTGCTATGCTGAATGAGACAAAAAGGATCGAGGCCTGATGCGGGAAGACCCTTCAGGAGGCTACTCAGTGATCAGGGGAGAAATGATGATGGTTGCACAGATCAGGGAGGTCGCAGCCGAGATGGTGAGAAGTGGCTAGATTCTGGATATATTCTGAAACTGGGTCAGATGTGAGGTGAGAGAGAGAAGTCAAAGATGACCCCAAGATTCATGGCAAGGATGGGGTTGCCATTTACTGAGATCTGGAAGAATGCTAAATGAGCAGCTTTGGGAAGGGAGGCCAAGAGCTCTGTTTTGGACACATTAAGTCCAAAGTTCACAAGTAATACTTTTTCAAAAGCGAATTCGTTTTGTGAATGTACCTGCGAGCATTAGGAAATCATAGAACTGGTGTTCATACCTCTCCAATGTGCTGATTGCATTAGTGGCTGCATAGTTTAACACCACTCAAGAGCTGTTCTTGCTTTCTTCTCTGAACTTCCTACCTTCCCTGAGAATATTTCTACCTCTCCTTTGTTGGGAGAAGTACAAGGAAAATTAGAAAATTTAAGTACATAATTGCTTTGGAAGTAGAAAGTCCATATGTGAAATAACTCCTTTTGCTGATCTCTTGGGCATCCCGAAGAGCAGACAAACTGCATTCAGAAGCTCAGGACAACCACCAGCTTTGGGGACATAGGTGCATTGGAACGGAGGCCCATGCTTTGGCCCCCAAGGCTCTGCAGCTGAGTGCACAGGTTGGCATGTCTTTCCCCAGTAAGTCAAGTGTTTAGCTTTGGGCCCAAACAGCCCTCTGCTGAGAGGTCATCCAGGCTAAGAAAGCAAGCAAAGGCTCTTTGCTTCCAATGCCATTGCTCTCGCCTTCTCTGAAGCCGCAACATTCATAACATGGAGCCTGCTCTCACACTCTGAGTTCCCCTTCCATATCCCTCATCTTGAACTGTCCAACCTGAAAATATACTCTGCTTTGCTGCAGAGTCATTCCATGTAAGTCAATTTTCCAGATAACTGAAGCTTAGCTGTCCTTTGACGTCACCTATGTGAAGGAGAATTGTTCTGAGGATGAACTGCACCATTCTTGCTTTCTTAACCAGAGTACCTGGAAGAGAACTGAACGTTTCTGCCGGAAGGCTGTCCTCTCACAATGATGATGTCCTCTGGCTCTGATGAGGGATGTAGAGTCTGTGTTTGCTACACTTAATGACCTCAGACTGCCATGTTTTTGAGGTGTGGATTTCTTTTTCAAAGTGTTTCTTGTTTTCTTCTGCATTACCCTTGCTGTCATTCATTGTTAGTTTCTGCCCACTTAACGTGTTGGAAAACACTGACTGAAAAACCATGTAATCAGAACTGTATATGCATATACTGTCTGAGAACCTTGATTTAGTACTAGAGGATCTCTGAAGTCTTTTTCAGTTTTAATTTATTTTTGTGGCTCTAGATTTCCTGGAAAATGGGCATAATTAATTATGTGTATATAGTGGGTTTTTGTTTGGATACTTCTCAGGGTGTTTGTAACTTATTATCTAAGTCCTAACTTGTCTCTTAGTGGCTGATATATGATCTTCAGAAGTGTGAGATACCATTTGTGACAGAATTCTAAGATGGCCCCTTCATGGTCACCCTGTGTAATTTGCTTCTCTTCAGCTTGGGCAAGACCTATGAGTATGATAGGATGGCACTCCAATGACTAGGTTACCTTCTATGTTTGGCAAAAGTAAAGGGATTTTGGATATGTAATTAAAGTTTCTAATTAGCTAGCTTTAATGTAATCAAAAGAGAGATCGACCCTGGTGGGTCTGGCTTAATCAGGTGAAGCCTTTAAGAAAGGGTCTAGAGTGAAGAGGTTTTCTCCCCTGCTGGCCTTGAAAAAGCTAGCTGCCATGATTTCTATAGTTGCAAGGAAATTAATTTAGTTAGTTAGCAACCACGTGAACTGGAAGCACCTTGAACCTCAGATGAGACCACAGCCCCAGCCAATGCCTTGACTGCAGTATTGTGAAACCCTGAGCAGAAAACTCAGTTAAGTGATGTCTGTACTCTCGACCCATGGAAACTGTGAGATAATAAATGGATATTGTTTTAAGCTGATAACTTTACAATAATTTATTATGGAGGAATAGAAAATTAATACAGCATCCTATTTGGATTTTGTGTTTAAAAAGGTAAAAGAGCATACTGCACTTGCCATGCATGGGTTCACACAAACTTAATCACATTATGATAATTACCTCACCCTACTATGTATGGACAATATCAATTCTGAGGTTTATGCAGGCCCGGAAATAAAACCCAAGAATTTATTAAGATTATGCTTGTCCATTCCTGAGAATCAGCAAATAAAACGTGCAGGGCTGTTGTGGGAAGTCCAAGCCAACATTTCTCTATCAGTCATCATACCCAGGAGAGAATCATAAGTTTAAAAAAAAGATCTCGGGGCGCCTGGGTGGCTCAGTCGGTTAAGCGGCCGACTTTGGCTCAGGTCACGATCTCGCGGTCCGTGAGTTTGAGCCCCGCGTCGGGCTCTGGGCTGATGGCTCAGAGCCTGGAGCCTGCTTCCGATTCTGTGTCTCCCTCTCTCTCTGCCCCTCCCCCGTTCATGCTCTGTCTCTCTCTGTCTCAAAAATAAATAAAACGTTAAAAAAAATTTTTTTTTAAATAAAAAAAAAAATAAATAAAAAGATCTCATGTTAAAAATAAAAAAAGCTAAACTAAACTAAACTTAGTGGATATGAGGTGGAGTCAAAGTGTTTTTACAGTGATTTTTTTTTTGCTTACTTATTTTATAGATAAGTGCAGCACAATATAATGATGGTACAATATCTTACATTTTTCATAACTTTATAAAACTTTTTTAAAATGTTTATTTATTTATTTATTTTGAGAGAGAGAATCCCTAGCAGCCTCCGTGCTGTCAGCACAGAGCTCGACCCGGGATTTGATCTCATGAACCCATGAGATCATGACCTAAGCCAAAATGAAGACAGTTGGATGCTTAACCAACTGAGGCACTGAGGTGCCCGAGTGTTTCATAAAACTTTTTAAAGCTTATTACATATGGCCCTCACGATATATGTCACTTCAACTTGAGGTTGTATTTAATTAATTTAATAATTAAATACAACCTGGAAGGCAAGTAGTTTAGTTATTTATGGATGTCATTTAGAAAATTTTTAATTCCAGTATAATTAACATATAGTATTATATTAGTTTCAGGTGTGCAGGATAGTGGTTCAACAATTCCATACATTATGGGTTTCATTTTTACATTATTTAAAAAATACTCTTTTTGAGTAGTCATTATTGACACGGTAAAAATTAGATTTCTCTCTCACATACCTGTCCTTCATTCATCTTGTTTTCCTCTTTAGAGTCAACCCCTACTGGTTACCTGAGCATTCCTCTAGAGGTATTCTATGCAATAACAAATAAATATTCAAATTACCAATAAATAGGTACCTAATGCTCACTAGGTGTGATTAAGTAGTTTAACCTATTTTCTAAAAAGATAAATCTGTATCCCTGATTATGACAAATTATTACCTCAATGTATTGATAAAATTGAGTTGTTAATATTTTATTTGGGATTTTTCTGTGTTTATTCATACAAGGAAGTTATTTGTCCTTTCCAGTTTTCATGGTCTGTTGTCTTTTGATATTGTTATGGTAGTTTCCCAGAATAACTGAAGAAGGGAAAGAGTTTTATCTTGCTCCATTCAGAAGTAGCTTAAATAGAATTGTAATTATCTCTCCTTTGAAAGTTTAAAAGGTGTCACCTGGAAAAAAATTCTTTGGGTTGATACCTTTCTGCAGCTAATTATTTGACAATCTTTGTGTTTTATTCTGAATTATTAGGTTTTGTCAGGTATTTTATGTCTTCTTCTGTTAATTTTAGTAAAAAATATAAATTTTACTGGAAACTGATGTATTTCACTGGAATTTAAAAATTTACCAGGCTAGAATTTTATTTTTTATTTATTAAAAAAAATTTTTTTAATCTTTATTTTTGAGACAGAGAGAGAGAGGAAGTGTGAGTGGGGGAGAGACAGAGAGAGAGGGAGACACAGAATCTGAAACAGGCTCCAGGATCTGAGCTGTCAGCACAGAGCCCGATGCGGGGCTCAAACTCACGAACCACGAGATCATGACCTGAGCCCAAGCCAGACGCTCAACTGACTGAGCCACCCAGTTGCCCCCAGGCTAGAATTTTAAAGAGCATTCTTTAAAATTCCAAAGTTGTACCAATAGTCTCTTGCCTGTCCATAAATTTATAAATTTGTATGCATTTCTTTTTTATCTTTCAATGTTTCTTTTTTTGTTTTAGTAATAATAGCCACAAACAGTACTTGAGTTTGCCAGCTGTACTGTTTTTGTCTTTTCTGAAAATCATGTCTAACACTTAGTTACCATGAAGCACTCCGCTATTAATACACATGATTTCATTTCTTTGCAACAACCCTCAAGGGTAGTTTTGTGGGGTTTTTTTTTAACATTTATTTTTGAGGGAGAGCGAGCGAGGGGTGAGGGCAGAGAGCAAGGGGGACAGAGGATATGAAGCAGGCTCTGCCCTGTCAGCTCAGAGCCCAAAGTGGGGCTCAGTCTCTTGAAATGCACGATCATGACCCGAGTTGAAGTCAGATGCTTAACGGATTTAGCCCCTCAAGGGTAGATTATTAATCCTCAAGTTATGTAGGAGAAAACGGATTCTTCAGGAGGCAAGGTAGTGATCCCTCCACTACTCAGTAAGGCAACTGAGACTCAACTCTTCTGACTCCAGAAACTGAGTTTTTGATTTTACTTCTCTACTTTTCTTCCTCAATTTTTTGAAAACAAGTGTTTTTGAAAACACTTTTTCTGCACAAAAAAGGAAGGCTGACATCATTGTTTCAACATCAGAAATCCTCAAAGAGGTGCATAAGACTGGGCATGCCTTGCTGAGGAGAGGGGGTTCCACCAGTGGAACAGGGCTGATGGTGCAGGAGAGCTGGTGGCTCCACAAGGGTACGTGGGCCACCTGCTGGGGCTGGAGCAAGGTCTGACTTCTTGGCCATTACTGCAACTAATTGATGGGGGTGTTGTGAGCTGTCAACAGCTGGGATGCAGTAGCACTAAAGTGACTCGCACCCCAAGAGAAATTTCTCTTCTCCCCTTGTGGAGTTCAGACAGATCTCACCCTCAGGTCGGTGTGTCCCTAATCTCTGCAGAGGGAAGGATTAGAAATATCTAGTGACCTGGGGGGCAATATCCAGTCAGCCAGGGCCCCATGGGGCACTGAATCTTTTTCTTTTTTTAAGTTCATGTATTTTTGAAAGAAAGCATGAGCAGGGGAAGGGCAGAGAGAGAGGGGGACAGAGGATCTGAAGCAGGCTCTGCCATGACAGCAGACAGCCCCATGCAGGGCTGGAACCCACAAACTGCAAGATGATGACCTGAGCTGAAGTCATCCTTTAGGGACTGAGCCACCCAGGTGCTCTGGGCACTCATTCTTTTAAACCACAATGATGACAAGCAGATGTGACAGGACTTGTTGACACGGGGACCTCCACCACACCTCTTGGTCAGTGTGACAATCTTCCTATTTAATCTTAACTAGGGGTCTGCTTGATATCATCTTGCAGGGCCAGTGTACAGCCTGAGAACAGTGAGACCCAGGGCCAGAATTGCCCATCCCTGCGAACTTTCTTCCTTGTATTAGGAGACATGCACTAAAAGCTGATTTTCTCCTGGGCTCAGCCTCTGTGGAAAGCACATAACTTTCTGGTACCTTTCCAGGGCATTTGTGAGATGCTCCACTCCACCTATGTCCGCTTCCAGTGCTGGGGTGGCCTCACTGGGTGGTCTTTTCTGAATACTCTTTGTATCCAGCAAAATGGATCCCACTCAGTGCTGTACTCTGGCCTACCTCCACTTTCTCATCTCCAGATGCAAATTGTGGACAGGTTAGTGGAAGTCTTTCAGAGTCTCCTGTGATTTTTTTCCTCTGGAGTATTGGTTGCAAGCTGACCTTTGCTGAATCTTGTCCCAAGTAAACTGTAGCTTGATTGGTTTTTTTGAAGTTTTTACTTATTTTGAGAGACAGAGAGAGAGAGAGAGAGAAGAGGAAGGGCAGAGAAAGAGGGAGAGAATCCCAAGAAGGCTGGGAGCTGTCACTGCAGAGCTTGTTATGGAGCTTGATCCCACGAACCATGAGATCATGACCTGAGCTGAAATCAAGAGTTGGACCCTCCACCGACTGAGCCAACCAGGCGCCCCCTAGCTCAATTGCTTTTTAAAAAGTTACCATGTTGTTGATATACTTCCTTAGTTTCCTACTGTGATGCAGATCTTTCCTATTTTCATTTCTTTGGTCCTTTCAGGGGAGACAGGATACTCAGTAGAGAAAGAAAGTCTTTGCTCCAGCTGTGCTTGTGATGTTTTTTGTTTTTTTGTTTTTCTTTTTTGAACAGAAGTCTGGTCTTCCTGCATTTAAGGTATCTGTAGGACTTACAAAGAGAAACACTATGAAAATTAGTGATTGAATATTTGGATCTGAGACTTCAGGGAGATGTGGGTGAGAAATACAAATTTGGGAGACATCAGCCTATGGTGGCAGTCAAGTCACAGGAATAGGAGAGACTGCCTGGAGCAGGTTCCAAAATATAACAGATCATCAGTTCCTCTCCCAGATTCTAATTTAGCAGGCCTAGAGTAGTCTCCAAGAATCTACAATCCATTTTTTTTTGAAGCTTCCAAATAAAGATTTCTAGAATTGAGTATTAAGAGAAGAACTTGTAAGACAATGCTCCCAGAATGGTCCTATTTAGGTACGAAAGGTTTATGTCTATTGCACATAGTTATGTTGTAGGGATGGTGGCAGGGTCATCCACTGAAAAAGTGATGAAGATTTTGAGAAGCCATGATGAGGAAGAAGTGGGGATACTGTGGAGGAACATAGACAAAATGAGAGGACTGAGAGTTAGACACCAATGAAGGTGATTGTGCAACTGTCTCCTTCCTACTCAGAAAGTTGAGTGTAGACAGGAAGATGAACGGTTGGCTTAATTGAGTTGGGTGAAGCATGGGACAAGTACAGGGCATTAAGGGCTACAAATATCTGCTGGTGTCTGACCACTGCCTCCATCCATTCCATTTCCTGCTGCCCTAACCTAACCTACTCTGGACCTCAAAGCCACAGTCCCTTCTGCCACCTGACCCCTTTCTCTCAGTCCATGTACCCTTCTTTTGTTAACCTGGAATCCAGGGAAGTCGCTTCAGTCACTATCTTGCCGGGAGCCCTCAGAAAATTAAATAACTAGTTTAAGGTCAAACTACTATAAATGGTGAGATGAAAATTTGAACTTAGGCCAGTCCAAGTTTTGTTTGTTTTAAGACCACTATTTTATAGGACCCCACAATGGGAACGGTGATGTCCCACCAGACCCTGGTTAATGAAGGACTTATTGCCCCAGCCACCAGGAATGCAGTTAGCAGTCAGACTTCAGCTCCCAGGCCCCTCAGGGATCCCTTGGCTGCAGAGAACTGCCTCACCCAAGGTCACACCCCTTCGTGGGCAGCACACATCCAGTGATAAATAAATAAAATATAAAGGCCCGGCCCTCTCAGCCCTGCTTGGGACTACTCAGAAGGAACTTTCTGTCTCCAGAGCTCCCTGTGACATTGGCTGAGGCTGTCCTCGGGCCTGCATCACAGCTCACCTTTCCTTCCACAGTTGTTGATCCCAAGAATACTCCTTAATAAACACACTCCATGCTAAATGCTCTTTCAGAGTCTGTTTCCCAGGGAACCCAGTGTGCAACAGCCTCTCAAGGATATAGGAGCCAGACTTTCCTGTTACAGAAGTCCTATTACTTCTCACTTTTCCCAGAGTGTTTCTGAGAATTGTCAGGTCCAGAAGAAGCTGAATGCTCCTTCCCCTGGTCACAGGGACCACATCTCATATAGTCTTTGGATTTCAGTTCTGTAGGGCTCAAGAGAGATGGCTTAATATGGGGCTGAGTTAGGCAAACGGTCCTGGATTTGGAGTGTGGCTAGCCTGCTGCTTAAATTTTGCTGACTGTTTTTCCCTTTTCCTCCCTAGTCATCCTCCTGAGCTGAGTCTGGGCTTGGAATTCCTAATCTTGATTCCCAGTTTCAAACAAGCTTCAGACAAGGCAACTGATTGAAAAAATTTTTTTAAGTTTATTTTGAGAAAGAGAGAGAGAGACAGCGTGAGCTGGGGAGGGACAGAGAGGGAGAGACAGAATCCCAAGCAGGTTCTGTGCTGTCAGTGCAAAGTCTGAAGTGGGCTTAAATTCACACACCCATGATATCATGACCTGTGTGCCAAGATCAAGAGTCAGACGCTAACTGACTGAGCTACTCAGGAGCCCCACAACTGATTGAATGTTTAATGCTCACATTTGATATGCCATTGTACCGTGATCTTAGTGACTGAAAAGTAAAAACATGAGCTAGGCCAAAGCAAACAAATTTCAGTGCTTTTATTTCAGGTTCATTGTTTTCCTTGTATTTTAGCAGTTAGAATAAACAGTCGAAACATGTTAGGAAAAAAAATTAAGTCATCCATCAGAAAAAAAAATTATAGGGTTTTCAATGTGATTAAGTATAATAAGAATACTAACAAAAATGAAAAAAATCAATACTTGCATGTTATATACAACATACAATTTTGTAATTTTGTAAGTTTCTCCACTTTACATTTTAATTATTCTTTTCAATCCACACAATCACTATATAGAGTAACTAAGTATATGATTCAGGATATATTTGTTTATAATGGTTTGAAAATTTGTGGTATTTGGTTTTCAGTTAGACATCTATGAAGATTTCATCTGTGTTAACCACTTAATTAGAAAAAATATGCAATGTACTATGATGGAGATTTCAAAATATTTAGTAGGTGAAACAATTGAAGTTTATCTATTAAAATGGAATCTAGTTTATTTAATTGGAATATTGTTGCCTTCTAATCCAGCTAACATACTCTTCAGTCAGCAGCAAATTGAAGCCCTATGTTATCAATGATTGCTCAGATCACTCTAAGTATATAAGCTATGTTACATTAAATAACCTTATTTAGGTAACTGCTTTAAACATTCTGTAGACTCAAGTACTTCTTAAAGTTTTCAGTTATTGATTTTCAAATCTTCTTTGTAGGTATAAGCCTCTCAGAAGGCCAAGCATAATCACAGTTCCTGCCCAGCCGGTCTTTTCCTTTGATAACCACCCATGGTTACTATACCAGCCTGTCAATAAGCATTTAATGAAAACCTGCTATGGGGCTGAGGCCTCTACTGGAGCTGAGAAGCAAACAAAAGATTAAGTTTGCCTAGAGAAGCTTACAATCAAGTTGGTGGTTTTCATGAGCATAAGCCAGCATGGTTTCCTTGATTTTCTTATTTATCAACAGCAACAAGAAATTGTTTTTCTAGGGGTAGCATTGAGTTGGACACCCTCTTAAGCTGAGAGAGGAAAAAAAATAGCCCCCAGTAACTAATAAAAAAATGACATAATTTATGTGGAATCCTGTACGATTGTCTCCAGAGGTTTGCATATCCATCTATCAGATTTATAACATAAAGTACCACACATGTTTCTTAATTATCTACACATTAAGTTAAGATGTGTTCTTATCCTTCATGTATTAAGAGTAAAATGTCAGCACATTTTTGTGGTTTCCTCTAACTAGTAAAACAGGAGGGAGGTTCTTCGTGAGGATTTCCAACCAAGCCATGTACAACCAATCTGATATAGATCCTTTTCTCGCCACTGGAAGGCTCCTGACAGCAATGGAAGAAAAATTTTAAAAGTGACAATTACTACAGGCAGTAACATCACTAGTCATCTGAGCTATTTAATAACCAGTGGCCTGAAACTTTTATAACCCTCCCCCACAAAATGAAAGCATAGACGTTATTTTGAATATAGATATTAAACTGATATATTTCTTGGATAATACAAATATCTATAAACCAGAAAAATAGGCTTAGGCACTGTAGAGTAGCAACAAAGCATAACTATAAATTTTCACTCCTCTTTAAATAGAAAATTTGATCAAGCAATACCTCTCCTTTTTGGATGGAAATGATATTCCTAGTAGTTTAAGTCTCTTATATTTGGCAGGAATCTCAGAAAACAGCTATTTGAACCCTCTCACCCAAATTGGGAGACTGTTCTAGGTCTTAGGTGGATAGTTCTCCAGTGTAGACCTTGAAGACATATTAATCTTCACACACAGGAATCAGACCATGAGGTATAAACGTAAAATAGTTGGTTTTCATGTTTAGCTATCACTGCTTGAGTACACATTCATATTTACAACAGGTACACTTCTAACATTTGTGGGATGGAGGGTAAGAGTGGAAATGGGAAAGTCCCCTGCCTTTTTCTCCCACCCTGACCTCTTCTAACAGAGCAAGGAGCCTCCTGAACATGCTATAGACTCTATATCTCAGGACCACTCCCAGAGAAGGAGCCCATGAGCCTCAGAGGCTGACTTAAGGCCTGTTAGGCAGGGAGTTCCAGGGTCAGATTCCTGGAGCATGGTCTGAAGAGGAAGCCAGGGTTCTACGTGGGCATATGCCCTGGCCCCATGGGTAGGGCACACCGGATGGAAAGTCCAGGTGGGGCCTTCTAAAGCCCACGGGCTCCAGTTGGCAGGGTCTCAGGGTGGCATTTATTTTCCTTCACGGTCTAAAATCCCACATGTTCCAAATTTTTTTAAACTTTCCACCTGAATAGTTTGGACTTTTTAAGTTGATTAACCCATTTAGCTAAGATTTCCCTGTAACATTCTTAAATATCTGCAGTGATACTTACAGAACAATGAGATTAGCAGCTCTTGAGTGTTCCTGTAAGAGTTCATTCAGGCGAACTTGGCGGTAACTCTGTGGACAACATTCAGGTTTTGTTGAGGGCAGTTCTACCAGAATTATGAATGATAATCTATCTTCTTCCCTCAAATAGTGGAGAAGTAGAAAAGCCTCACTTTAAAAAATTACAATTATTTCATCCATATTTGGAAACTAACGGCGTTTTAAAAACTCATGAGAATTTTTGGAAATATAAAGAGTAAGACAAGGTTGTCATTGTGCAATAGTGGCTTATTAAATTCTAAGGGAAAAAGCAAGCAAGCAGAAGACACGGGTAATAGTAAAGAGAAGATGAGAATGGCCAGATCTGGGAACAGGTTTGAGGTAGAAGAAAACTAACTGAATCTTGATACTTAAGAACATAAATTATATCCTCACCTACACTGTTTAGGCTCTTTGAATATTTTATCAGCACAGGGGACTCGTTCCAACTAAAAAGTCAACCAAGACTCACTTGGAAAAATAACTACATTGATGATTTTGCTTTGATGAAAGTAATATTTGTCATTATATTTCATTGGCTCAGAAACCAAGGCTTAGATGTATGATTTGCTCAATTATACGAAAAATCTTTGTCAGATCTGGGCAGTTTATTATACACAGTTTATAAATTTCAGCTCAGGGGGCTCCTGGGTGGCTCACTTGGTTAAGCATCCACCTTCAGCTCAGGTCATGATCTTGCAATTTGTGAGTTCGAGCCCCACGTGGGGCTCTGTGCTGACAGCTCAGAGCCTGAAGCCTGCTTCAGATTCTGTGTCTCCCTCTCTCTCTGACCCTCGCCCATTCATGCTCTGTCTCTCTCTGTTTCTCAAAAGTAAGTAAATAAACATTCAGGGAAAAAAATTTAGCTCAGTATTTTTTCTACTAAATTTGAAAGGCTTTAGTATCTCTCATTCTAATTTGTTTCAAATTCAGCTCCTAATGTAGTTTATTTAAATTCTGTAGTTTAGAGGTTTCTGTGGCCCTTTTCCTTGAATATCTAATCCAATTCAAATGTCAGTTCTTCTACTTAATTCTTTTGTCCCAGCCCTTTTCATTATCCTCATGATCACAACTTCATTCAGCTCAGGCCACATGGGGTAACTTCCGTCTTCTGGGTTCTCCAGAAAAGCTCCCCACTTCATATCCATCCTACAACATGTGCCCAATCCAACTTTCACAATTCTTGTTCCAATTGCGTATTTTCTCAGATCCCTTTGTTAGTTTTCATTGCCTCATCAGGTTAAAATTTCTTTGTTACTTGTGTTATATTGTGAGTCAACTACCTTGATCTACTTTGCACACATATTGACTTAAATTATTTTAGACTGATGGGTATGTCTCCTGTTCTATAAAATTAAATTTGAAAGAAGACTTCATAATATACATCAATAATCTGGTTTTTTAAAATCTTTTTTAAAAAGAATTAATTTCATATTAAAACTGGAAACTAGTTTCTAAATCCTCATATCCCATAATATGATTGGAAAGCACTTGAAAAATGCAGAAACCCTGGATCTTGAATAATGAAATTCTATAACAGATAATGTTACTTCTTGATCATTAAATCAACTGTTGTTTTCTTTTGCAGCTAGTTAGACAGTAAAGTAAAAATTAAGGAAGACAAGTCCTTACCTTTTCCTTGACTGCTTCCAGTTCTGCATCTGTAATTTTCCACGGGGTTTCTCTCTTTAATTTCTCAGCAGTTGTTAAATCTTTGCAGCTTTCATGGAGACGATATGGTTCAATCATCTCTTCAAAGACTTTCCAGCTGAAATTGGAATTATAAAGGAGGGCTCACAGTGGGAAACTAACTCATTATTTCACAGATACTCCAGGTATGACTGGCTCTGCTGGCTGCAGAATCAGAGCTGAATGTCATGCAAATCTTTTAAGAATTATCTTTGCAGGGGACTTACTGTGAGTAAAGTCATGGATATAGTACTGCCTCCCTACCCAAGGCAAGGCCTCAACATGTTTGAGGCCTTGTTAGCCTACTGGGTACTAGATCCTCAATATAAACGCACCAACACACAGAGAGCAATTATTCTGCAAATACACTTACTACATGGTATAGTCAAAGACACAGTTGTAATGTAGACATGTTAGCCCATAAATAAGTTTCCATCTGCTGAACTGAGTTTCCATCTGCTTATTGTACAGACTGTATGGGAGACATTTATGGATTAATGTGGGAGATGAGCTAGGTTCCTTGGGGTGGGAGCTGGCAAGTCCTGCCCTCCCCTTTAGTCCAAGCACCCCACCCCCTGCTGGCAGGGGGCTGTGGACAGCTAGAAGAATAATAAATTTAATGGTTATAGAGCAATTTGGATGTATGCTGCAAATAATGGAGCTTTCGTCCTTCTGATGTCTGCTGTTGCTGCCTGAGATTTTTAAATGACTGTTTTTCAGGTGCATGTTAGAGAAAAGAAAACAAAAATCAATAATATTTTAATGTCTAAAAATCCAAAGCCATTTTAGAGCAATTAAGAAGATGTCATTGAGTAGAAAAGTAGCAGTGCTATCTCACAGCTGTAGACCATTTTAAAACTTGCTAGAAAATCTCATTCTTGTCTTTCATAAGAATCTCATAGGATTTTTTTTTTAATTTTTTTTTTTTTTACGTTTATTTTTGAGACAGAGACAGAGCATGAACGGGGGAGGGGCAGACAGAGAGGGAGACACAGAACCGGAAGCAGGCTCCAGACTCTGAGCCATCAACCCAGAGCCCGACGCGGGGCTCGAACTCACAGACTGTGAGATTGTGACCTGAGCTGAAGTCAGACGCTTAACCGACTGAGCCACCCAGGCGCCCCTCATAGGATTTTTTTAAAACAGTAGTACAAAACAAAGCTTATAATTTATGAGAGTAGTTGTCTTTAGTGTGCTACTTTAAGATGATCTCAAATATAAACAAGATCTTTTGGTTTCATATAATGTAGCTTACTTATAATTTAGTACCTTTGAATTGAGGGGTAACTAAAATCAAAGTGCTGTTAGGTTAAGGGATGCCTGGGTGGCTCAGTTGGTTAGGCATCTGACTTCAGCTCAGGTCATAATCTCACAGCTTGTGGGTTCAAGCCCTGCATCGGCCTCTGTGCTGACAGCTCAGAGCCTGGAACCTGCTTTGGATTTTGTGTCTCCCTCTGTCTCTGTCCATCCCCTGCTCATGCTCTGTCTCTCTTTCTCTCTCAAAAATAAACAAATATTAAAAAAAATTTTTTAAGTGCTATTAGGTTAAGGAATTAAAATATGAGGAGATGAGTTCAATGATCTCATCAGTTGCCCTGATTTAGGATTTGCAGATCAAAGTGCAGAGATTACAAAGGAGAACATGCCAGTGTGCCTTTGTTAGGGATAGAAGAGCTATGTAATGTAGTAGAGTTCTGACATTTTGACTCATTTAGAATGATAGACAACACCAGAGAACACTGATATGCCTTATTATTCTTTCAGCTACACAATACTTCTATTTGTTATTCCTTCCAACAGTGCCATGCCTTCAGAGACCTTTGGCAGTAATCTGTGCAATGCAAAGACCCTGGCCTAGGAGAGAAGAGCCTGAGTTCTTAGTCCTGCTCTTCCATTGTCCTCCTGGACCTGGATAACCTTGCCTATAATAGGTCATGATGGTTGCTCAAAGCTGGCAATGAGGATTGGTGTGATGGTTAGTTGTGATCTGGGTAACAGTGCTGAGAAGTGTACAGTGCCCTGTAAAACCAAGGCATTCATTTTACTGAACAGCCACAGGACTGAGGTTAGTACTGACTCTCTGTTTAAGCTCTCCACGTAATTATTTTGATCAGACTATGTTTTCTTTGCATCTCAACCCTGGTACTCACTAGGAAGACCAGTTCAAAAATAGTTTCCTAAGAAATGGAAGTAGAGTAGAGGTTGCTTGCTGTCTCCCTGGTATTCATACTATGCCCCTTTGGATGGGAGTGACTCCATCCTCAGCATCAGCTAATCAGGACAATTCTATTCCTTCTACCAGAGCATTTGGCCGGGGTAGACACATAGCCCAGGCAAGGTTGACCAAGAGGCACCTAACATCCCATTGACCACAGTAAGTGGCTCAGTGGCTCAAGCTGGTACAACCTGAATGGAGCCCATGACCTGAGTTCGATGACTGAAGAAGAGACAAACCTTCTCTCCCACTGAACATAAATAAGCAAGTATGTAGATTGCTATTGTCTGTCATCCTGTTTTTATGAGCTAAATCAATTTGATTGATGATTTCATAATGGAAGGTGGGGTAGAAATTATGGAAGCGAATTAGTCCTTGATTACAAAATTAACCTTCTAGATCAAACTTTGCCTGAAAGCCAAAACATAATTGGATTTTTCACTTATGTTTGCAAATAATTTTCATTATTCAAGTCATTGTAAGTTTTCTTTTCCTGGTATTGAAACGTGCTAAGTGACACAATAGGTTATAATGGGACTGTATTTGCCCATTTACTTTGTCTGAACTCTTAACGGTTCCTTGTCTATGTTCGTCTTTGACTTCATCCTAAGGTTCATCCCTGAGCTGGCCATTTTCCATCCTCCTAGCTAGGTGATGCAAAGGTGGCTCAAGATTTCTATTCTGATTCTCATTAAATCTGACTTTTCTTTTTAATTGACTCTAGAATAGGCCAAGATTTACATGGTATTGAATGTAAATGCCAATGAATTCAATTTTAAAAATTAACTTATACCTGCCCTGCCTTCCCCATCCTGTTCTTCACAATAACAAAGTTTAAAAATTTTTTAATTGCAAAAAAAATTTTTCCCTAAGTTCATGTAAGATTTCTTTTCTCAAATTAATATACCAGTTGTTTTGTGACCACTTTAGTAGCTTCAAACTAAATTATCCAGTTAATTGCTTCTACTTTCTCTTTAATTTCTGTATAAAGATTGTTGTCTTTTTGGCCTATGGCTTTTAATTCAGCATATTCAATAAAAAATTAATTTAACCACAAGAGATTTTCAGTTTCTCCAGGCTCAATTATTTTCTCATTAACTTTGCTTTTATACTCCCTTTCACCCTTGCCCAGTCATATTTATAATGTTTCTATGATAAAATATCTCCATCAAGACTTACTGATGTTTTATGGGTAGCTAAAAGATTTATTAGAGGTAACTTAAGGCATTTAACATTAGCCTCCAACTTGGGAATCATTGACAAACTATTGTCGACATTGTGTGCCACCTGGTGACCAAAAAAAAGCCCAGTGATGGAGAAATGATTATTAACAGTAGATAGGGGCTGCCTAGTCAAGAAAAGCTGAAGTTGAGCTGGTGCTCTAAGCGTTGGGCCCTGGAACCAGGGCCGCATCAGCCCAGAGGAAGAGTCTTCTTCCTCTAATTGAGCCACTCAGAGGAGATGCCTTTTAAAAATTATCACAAACGCCTCAACAAAGTAGGTTTAGAGGGAACGTGCCTCAACATAATAAAGTCCATAAGTGAAAAACCCACAGCTAATCATCAACAATTGTGTAAAACTGAAAGCTTTCCCTCTAAGATCAGGAACAAGACAAGGATGTCCACTCTCACCACTTTTATTGAACATGGTACTAGAAGTCTTAGCCACAGCAATCAGACAAGGAAAAGGAATAAAAGGTGTCCAAATTGGTAAGGAAGAAGTAAACTTTCACTATTCGCAAATGACATGCTACTATATATCAAAAACCCTAAATATTCCACTAAAAAATTACTAGAACTGATAAATGAATTCAGTAAGATCACAGGATACAAAATCAATGTATTGAAATCCATTGAATTTCTATACACTAATAATAAAACAACAGAGAAATTAAGAAGATATCCCATTTACAATTACACCAAAAATAATAAAATATCTAGGAATAAGTTTAACCAGGAGGTGAAAGACTTGTGCTCTGAAAACTATAAAACATTAATGAAATAAATTGAAGATGACACAAACAAACGGGAAGATAATGCATGCTCATAGATTAGAAGAACAAATATTCTTAAAATGTCTATACTGCTCAGAGCAATCTCCAGATTTAATGCAATCTCTATCAAAATACCAACAGCATTTTCACAGAACTAGAACAAATAATCCTAAAACTTGTATGGAACCATGAAAGACTCCACATAGCCAAAACAATCTTGAAAAAAGAAAAACAAAAGAAAAAAGAAAAACAAAAAAAGAAAAAAGATATCTGGAGATATCACAATTCTAGACTTCAAGTTATACTACAAAACTATAGTAATCAAAACAGTATGGTACTAGCATAAAGACAGACACATAGATCAATGGAAGAAGATAAAAAACAAGAAACAAACCCATGATTATATGGTCAATTAATCTTCAACAAAGGAGGCAAGGGCATTCAATTGAAAAAAGACTCTCTCTTCAACAAATGGTGTTTGGAAAACTGGACAGCAGCATACAAAAGAATGAAACTAGACCACTTTCTTACATCATACACAAAAATAAACTCAAAATGGATTAGAGATGTATATGTGAGACCTGAAACCATAAAAACCCTAGAAGAGAGCAAGGAAGTGTGACAGTGGCCATAGCAATATTTTTCTAGGTATGTCTCCTGAGCAAGGGAAATAAAATCAAAAATAAACTATTGGAACTACATCAAAATAAAAACCTTCTGCAAAGTGAAGGAAACAATCAATAAAACTAAATGGCAACCTAATGAGTGGGAGAAGATATTTGTAAATGATATATCTGATAAACTGTTAGTATCCAAAATATATAAAGAACTGACACAACTCCACACCCAAAAAAGTAAATAATCCTGATGGGCGGAAGACATGAACAGACACATCTCCAAAGAAGACATACAGATGTCCAACAGACACATGAAAAGATACTCAATATCACTCATCATCAGGGAAATGCAAACCAAAATTACAATGAGATATTACTTCATACCTATAAGAATGGCTAAAATAGAAAACACAAGAAAAAGTAACTGTGGTGAGAACGTGGAGAAAAAGGAACCCCGTGAAATGTTGGTGGGAATGAAAACTGGTGCGGTCACTCTGGCAAACAGTGACTTTTTTTGGAGGTTCCTCAAAAAGTTAAAAATAGAACTACACTGTTATCTAGCAATCATACCACTGGGTATTTTATCCAAAGAATACAAAAACACTAATTTGAAAGGATATATGCATCCCTATGTTGATTGCAGCATTATTTACAATAGCCAAATTATGGAAGCAGCCCAGTGTCCATCGACTGATAGATGGATACAGAAGAGGTGTATATAGACACAATGGAATATTATTCAGCCATAGTAAAGAATGAAATCTTGCCATCTGCAGCAACATGGATAGAGCTAGAGAGCATAATGCTAAGTGAAATAAGCCAGTCGGAGAAAGATGAATACTATATGATTCCACTCCTATGTGGAATTTAAGAAACAAAACAAGCAAAAAAAGGAAAAAGAGAGAGAGAGAGACATACCAAGAAATTTACTCTTAACTATAAAGAACAACCTGATGATGACCAGAGGGGAGGTGGGTGGAAGATGGGTGAAATAGGTGAAGGAGACTAAGAGTACACTTATCACGATGAGCACTGAGTAATGTATAGAATTGTTGAATTACTACTTTGTATCCCTGAAACTAATATTACACTATTAACTACACTGGAATTAAAATTAAAAACTTAATAAAAAATTATCACAAAGTACCAGATGTGCTACCAGTGGCCATCTGTGAGATTTACTGAATGATCATTCTCTGTTTTTAAAATAGGGTTACCTTTACATATTTGAATAGATTTGCCAACACCAGATACGTGACTGTTTTACAGAGCAATATGGCATCAGTTATGGTGGAAGACCAAAGAGAGGAGAATGGCACTTCCAGCACCCCTCTTCTTGGTGGTGTTTTGTCTTCACACCAGGTGACATTAGCTGCAAACATTCTTTTACTCCAATATAAAATGGATTTTGTTTTTTGCATCTTCCTCAAGACCTTGAAATATCAGAGAAAAAGATCTCCAAAATTGTGAAATCTAATTCATTTTTTTTCCTGAGAAAGGGAAATAGATCTCTTCATTGTAGGATGGTGAGGATATTAGAAACACCAAATTAAAATGGAGTCTAAAATCAAATTTAAGATACCAGGACAAAAGCCAAAATGCCTGGTCCTTTGTTTCTTGCTACTCTCCATAACGTCTGCTGCCTAAAAAGAGAAAAAAAAAACATGGCACAAAGTTCAGGGTTAGTAAAATAAATTGTGTCTAGACTATGATGGGCACTCAAAGAATGGAAAGACATTAGTGGAAGAGGTACATTGACATTCTTCATGATAGGACAGATAAGACAGGTATGCAGGGGGTGACCACAGCAGCTGGGCAGAGAGGAGCATGGAAGAAAGGCAAAGAAACAAGGACTTGAGTAGAGAACACCAGACTGATGGGTATAGAGGCAAAGGATACAGGAGCAAATTAATCAGTAAGCACAGACAGTCCTTAGCTACTGCTAAGACAAACAACAGCAAGAGGAATTTGGCTGCAAGAAGTAGATGACTAATTTGTGCCCAGCATTGAGCCAGGGTCTCTGGAAAATCCAAAGGCAGTAGGGTACACCGTGACTACCCTCCAGACAACAGTAAATGGCTCTATGCTTGCAGAGCTCTGGCAGGCTATGGCCTGTTGCAAAGTAGCACATGCTAGGAAATCATTGTACCTGCTGTGTTATGAAATAGAATGCATTTCCACCAATTAGAGACACAAGATGAGCCTGTTTGATCACATCACTGCAAATGCCAAGAGGTGATGACTTAGGAATTAAAATTCTTCAAATGAAATGTGGGAGGTTACCAGAGATTACTACATGACAACCCAATTCATATCAGAAAGTTAATTACATTTACCAAGGAGAATTATAAACTTTGTTCTTAATTTTTCTTAAGTATTTAAAGCTGCAGAAATAGAGGAATACAAGGCATTGGTGGTATATATGATATGAAGACATATTCCATGGTAATAACCAAAATGTAATCTGTTGATTATAGCTTTCTTATCACAATTAAAACATTTTGGGGGCGCCTGGGTGGCTCAGTCAGTTAAGAGTCAGACTCTTGGCTTCAGCTTCAGGTCATGATCTAGAGGATCATGTGTCCAAGCCCCATGTTGGGCTCTGTGCTGGCAGTCTAGAGCCTGCTTGGGATTCTCTCTCCTTCTCTCTCTGCCCCTCCCCACTTCTCTCTCTTTTTTTTTCTCTCTCTCTCAAAATAAATATTTTTTTTTTAAAAAAGGTATTTTGTAAAGCCACTTTAATTGATCCATAGCCTTAGAGGAATCATGAATACCCTCAAATAACACAAAGTTCAATGTTGCTGTTTAGTCAATAAGAATGCATCTTAAATCTAGATGTTTCTCCATTAGTTATTAAACTCATCTAGGATCAAAAGGAGGGAAGGGCAATAAGACTGGAGTGTGGGACTGCAACCCATCAAGAACTGCAGGCGAAGGGAGAAATGACTGATGGCCAACAGAAATGAGAAGAGGTCCAACAGGCCACCGAGAACCTAAGCTATACTGAGATCCTCGTTTCCCTTTGTAGTCTCAACCTTGAAGGACCACTCCACACCGAATCAAATGTGCTAAATTGCATCCAGATGTTGGGGCGCCTGGGTGGCTGTCAGTTGAGCATCTGACTCTTGATTTTGGCTCATGTCATGTTCTTGCAGTTTGCGGTTTTGAGCCCCACATCACTGCACTGAACTGAGCCTGCTTGGGATTCTCTCTCCCCTCTCTTTCTCTGCCCTTCCCCACGTGCATGGAAGTGTGCTTTCAATCTCTCTCTCTCAAAATAAATAAACTTAAAAAAAATTTAAATTGTATCCAGATGTAATAGTAAATATGATTCTGGACTGTAAACAGTTGAAAATGTTTTATAATTGCTAAATTATCACTAGGTATTTTATTCAGTCTCAGCTTTAATTTCCAGGCAATTTTCTTATACCTCTGGGAATTCCTGTGAGAATCTAACCTACAAGTTGTTTTCACATATATGGACTTGACACATTTAACAATTAACAAGGGTTAAAAAGATGTCATGATCTGAAGACATTTAAACAATTACTTCAATTTTGTCATTTTAAAATTTTGAAGCCAATACATTTCTTTGCCAGGCTTCAGTTTTAGAGGACCCCCTGCCTCGCCAAATTTCATAGCTTGACGTGTTGGGTCCCTAGTGCCCAAAAGTGAAAATGGCCATGGAGGGTGGGTTCTGTCATTGTGCCAAGAAGAGTCAAGCTGTTTCTATCTTTTCTATCAGAGCTCCCCCTGCAGGATGCCCCACTAGGAATTTTAAATGATGAAAGCTTGCCCCCGACTGCTCAGTCCAAAAGAGTCTGAGCCCGTACTTCCTGCTATTTTGGCCACCACGGAAAGCAAGAACAGGAAGGGCAATTCTAAAATGCTAACTAACCTGTGTTTCAACAGCTCTCCCTCTCAAGCTCAACTTTACCATAAAACCTTTTCCTTCTGTTAGAATTTATTTGATAGCTCGGCATGATTATTTGAAGTCCTTTTTTATTATATCTTATTAGGCAGTCACTGCAGTGAATAGATAACATTTCTACCCCTTAATACTCAACACAAAAGAAAATGAGAGAGTATCAGGGGTAAACAATGGATCTTGTTAAATGTTTCATACCTCTCTTTGTTTGGCTTAATGTTGATGTCTCCAATGATATGGATATCTGCAAATTTTATCCTAAATTTGCTCAGAAGGGAAGCCATTCTGAAAACATAAAAGAGAAATACCCCATCACTGCATGTTTCGCTATTTTCAGTCAAAGAGGTTTGTGTTTAAGATACCACAAGCAGTCATGTCTTATTTCAGGTTCACTTTCACACAAAGGCTGTGGTCAGGGTTTGATTTTCATCGCAGTGTATTAAATGTGGACCAAGCGATTCCACCAAAGACAGAGAAATTCAGGGAGGTACAAACCCTGGAAACAGAGAATCCAACCCTGCATTCATGTTCTAGGTAAGAAAATATAGAGCTGTACATTCTTCCTTATCATTTTCGGGGAAAAAAAGAGGACAAGTTTTAACATTACTGGCTATTACCTTGCTGATAATTTTTATAGAGTTACTGACAATGTACTGAAAAACTAATAATTGTGTCATATATATTGGAGGTTCTTTCCCTGGCAACTGGAATTTTTTATATAATTTCAAAGTTACAGAAAAATTGCAAGGACAGCACAAAAAAATCCCAGATCCACCAGCTGTTTATATCTTGCTCTATTTCACTGAACACTTTTTCTTCCTTATATATAGCTACCTCTATCTACAACCTTCTTTTCCTTCTTTCTTTCTTGCCTTCGATCCATCTGTCCACCTGCCCATCTGCCATTTAAAGTAAGCTGCAGCCATCAGGTCCCTTTCCCTCTAAACACTTGGGTGGGTATTTCCTAAGAATAAGAACATTCTCTTATACAAACCGAGTATAATTTTTGAAAGCAGGGCATTTAGCACTGATGCCATACTATCATCTAATCTACCGACCAATTTTAAATTTCATCACTTGTCCCAATAAGTTACTAGAAGCTTTAAGAAATAGAAATTATTATATAGAAATTATTATAGCTATCATGTTACTTTCCATTTAAATATGACTCTCTTTAAGAGGAATTAAATCTATATATCTATGTCTATGTCTATGTCTATGTCTGTATCTCTATCTCTATCTCTATCTCTATCTCTATCTCTATCTCTGTATCTATATAATACCCTTCCAGGACAGAGGAGAAAACATGAAAAATTACTGAATAAAAGCCTGTCATTATTTTGTGATTTCTGGAAGGCCTCAGGATGTAGTCCTACCATAAGGGAGCAAGGGCCACTCAAGGTCGCTCTTCAGATTTCCACCAGAGACCTTTGGATGCACCACATTCTCAATATCCTTGCTGCCTCCACAGCCACATGTCAGACCTCTGTGACTAAATTAATGACAAAGCTGCGAATTTCCACGGTGGGCACTTATTTATTTTTTTAATTAAAGGAGTTTTCAACAGTTATTCATTTAAACTCTTTCAAACTACAGATGAGAAACTGGGGACCCAGATATGTACGGTGACTGTGACAAAGTCTTGCAGCTCGTTGGTGGAAGAGCTGGGACAAGGATCGGGTTCAGTCCTTTAGTTCTATTTTAAGTGTACTGTGCGACAGTGACCACCACAAATCAAAAGGTTTGACCCCCCACCCCCACCCCAAGGAAGCTATTGAATACAAATCCCTTCGGGCTTTTCGTTTCTTGGATACATTTACTAGTCAAACCAAAACAAACATTATACAAGATAATGATACTCTCAATAAAGAATTGAGATGAGACTTCTGTGTCAAATTCCTTTTAAAAGCATTTGTGGCAGGGGATCAAGGGACATGAAGACAGTGATTACAAAATGTATGCAATTTATTGACCAGAAAACCAAGTAGACACGAGGCTTATTGCGGTGGCTTTATCTTTAAATCTGTTGTGCCTCAAAAACACTTAAAGTTCTTAAAATTAAAGGATTGAAACAAAAAACATTCCAAGTGTTCTAACAAATGAGTGATGAGTTACTCACGCAATTTTTTCTTCTTCAATGCGGTTGATCTTCCCTCCAACATAGATCCTTAATTTACAGTCTTTCCATTTTTTTCTGAGAGTCAAGATATAGGGGATAAGGAGTGTTAACCCTGAAGAAAGAGTAAATTATGACAGAAAGTATAAGCATATCTCACTGAAAGAGAATGAATTGCCTTATATCTTTATTCATTCCCCCATTTGTTGCTCCTAAATAATTTAAAATCTCTGGGAAACACAGAAATATTATTCTTAAACTGATATCATTTTCATATACCTTCCCATGCAGTTTGTTAAATTTATCAACACAGTAATTTTGCTCCCTAGTGTATATTCTGGAATTGTTTTTACCTCCGTCATCAAACAACCACCACACATCAATTGTGCCTTTTCCCTGTTTCTTTTTAAATTGGGTGCTGGCTTCCACTAGTTTCTGGTTGAACTCCCCCACGTGCATTGACTGGATTGTGCTCATGCTGCTGTCTGTAATGAAAGAAAAGTAGTATACCTATTGGTCTTTTGAAGAAAGAAACAAAATAACTTGCCAATAAATCTATTCAGGAAAATAGAGGAAGGGTCATGAATTTTAAGTGTTTTTATAGCTATAGGTAAACAGTGAGCTATGAGAAGGGGAGATAAAGGTCAAGTCCCACAGTAATTTAGGTTACCTTCAATAGTCCAACAAAATATGATATTGGTTTTATGATTACAGTTTTCATTATAAAACAGTAGATTATTTTCAAGTTCTTAGTAATCTCCAGGGTGGAATTTATTATTTAGACAGGTAATGATGCTAAGTTATCTGATACAATAGCCCAAAACCCCCATTTTACAAAATTTCAGATATAACTCAATCATATTTCAAATTTACTTGAAACTAGAACATGTGGTGATTGGTTTTCTAGAGATAAGCAATAGAATCAGAACTATTTCTTCATTAGAGCATTCAATGAGTACAATTGGTATAAATTCCATGAATGTCTGCATTATGAAAGTGGCTGGGGACCAAATGCATCTTGACTCTATGACCCTTTGGACCTAATGTCAGCCTGGCTTGCTCTCTGTTTTCAAGGAGACTCCTGAAGCCAAGGAAAAGCCATGGAGCTCTATGAATGAGATGAAAAAGCCAATACGGAAAGACAAAATTCCTTTACTGGAGTTATAGATAAGGGTGCACATAAAGTACTTAAACATTGTTTTGATGCTTTTTCCACCCTATCAAGGATACATTGAAAGTCTGCTAGGGAATGAGGCCAGTTTGAGCAGGACCCTCACTCCTATTTGCCAGTAAAGGTTTTTGTTGCTACACTGTATATATTATTTCTCATTTCCATGTCTTTTAAAGTTGTGACTTTATTGCTCTATTTCAAAGAGATGATGTCAGCCAAGTGCTTAGAGTAGGGCTGACAGCTGCTTCCAAGCTTCCTCTCTGATCTGAGAGGTTCTGAAGATGCTTTGTTCTATCTTTTGCTGCTTCCATGTTTTGGGCCTGTCAGTCCTGAAGCAATTATCTTACATTGCTTCTATCTCCCTAGGACTTCTGAGGGAGAAAGTAAATATCTTTACAAAATGGACCAAACTCTGCTCCCACTTACATGCAAATCAAAGCATCCAGGGGACTCATGCATTAGTGTCTGGAGGTAGGTTTGTCCTGATCTAGAACTCAAAAGAGTTGTCAACCAGCGAAGGCCCAGAGCAGTGAAGGGGCCTACTTTAGAGCTGCGTTTGAAATTTTAGGTGTTGGAAATAAAACATAACATCATTTTGCTTTTCTGAGCAATGAGACATGTTGACTTTCAGAAGAGTACCTCTTTGCCAAAAGATTTGTGATGCAGAAACAGGCTTCCAAAATAAATAATAAGTCCCTTCTCATTAATAAGAACATTGATGCTTCCCTCCTCTGCCATCAGCTAAAGAATAGTATTGGGCTATGACTTCTGAATTTTCCATTGCTTTTCGAGACGGTAACTAACATTGAAAGACTGAATGGTAGAGCAGATTCAATGAATAGTTAACATGTCTCATGAATAAACCAAATAATTGAAAAGGAAAGAAGATAGTTAGAATCTAGATGGTCTTATTCTAATATTTACATTCTGAAAGTCCTGATGTACCTCCAGCTTTAGATTCAAACACATCATTTTCCTAGACAATGTCATGTTAAGGTACGTAATATATAATAAGTTTTCCTATAGCCCATGGAATATTCCAGAAACCCGAGGGTACTTCCAGTATTTGAAGGGGGAAATGTTTATATTTTATGTTATAAATATGTTGTAAATATGTTGTAAATATATAAAAATATTGTATTACAGGTAAAATTTCATCCTTGGACTATAGTAGGAAAACAAGCAAACAGGTCCAAACTTTTTCCAGGGTATTAGAAGGCCTCATTGAAGAACCTCTTTGAAAGAGGTCAAACTAGCCTATAAGCCTGCTAAGGTGCAATATGGATCTTGCTATTTGATATAAAAAACCTCCCAGAGAAATAATCTTTTCTGGGCCTCATACCAAGTGACTTCAGTTAAGTATAGGATTATTTGTGTACGTTAACATTATAATTTTCTACCAGCAGAGGTCGCTGTGGACCTCATTAAACTTAAACCCATGGTTTTTCTGGAAAGAAAGCAATTTCTTATTTACAAAAAAGTTATATATTTGAATCACCTATTTATAATTTTTACAAAAAGCTCTCATTCTGTGGTCTTTCGTTACTGGGGTGTATATTGGACATTCAGAGGTTGAGTGTACCTCTCAGCTGAAATCTACAGGTAATTGGTATTAAGAAAGTTCCTAGTCCAGAATTCAGGTTTGTGATAAAGATAGCTGCTTTTTGAAACTAGGGTTCTAGCTGGATCCCTCATTTACCTGTACTAGTTAATTTAAGTCTCCTTAAATGTCTGCAAGGTGTGTGTGTGTGTCTGTGTGTGTGTGTGTGTGCATGTGTACAGATAAACCCATTTGGGTATTCGTTCTTAAATTTCTATCCCCTTTCCTTTTTAACTAAGAAATGTCTATTTTACGGCACTCCAATCTGCTTAAGCACTTCAGGACTCCCAAACCAAATATTATTATTTTAAAATTAAGTTTTTACACTTAGAATGGTACAAAGGGCTTAATGTTATTGATAAATGACAACAATGTCTACATTTTATCTGTGCTATCGTCTTGAAAGAAATGTCTTTCAGTCCTGAGCTACACTCAATGCCCTCAACATCTTAGATGCTGACTTCTGACCCCTATAGATACTCAAGCAGTGGCTCATTTCATAATCTTTCTTGCAAATTTGGAAAGCACTTACCTTTCTTAGGCGTTGGCTTAGTGATGTTCAATTGGCTGGCTTTTTTAAACAAGCCTCGGATGCCTCCACTCCCTTCTTCACATTCGTTATCTTTGATAGTGGCTTCCAAAGCCAGCCGCTCCTGTTCCAATTTCTCTAATTCATCTAGTGAAAGAAGACAAAACTCACTTGCTTAACTCAGTGACAAAGTTTCTAGGAGCCATCTCATAGACTATTTTAATATAAACGTGGTGGATATGCAATAAAATTAACATCATGTGATTTTTCCGTATGATTATTAAAAGGTAATGCATATCAGTAAAGTATATTCAGAAAGTAATAACTAGCTTGGAAAAATATCTCTATGTGTTGTTATAATACATGAAATCACTGGGCCTTTTATTTGTGAAGGCAAGGGAGGCTATTTAATGACATCTTTATTCACTTCTGGCAAAAACCAAAATGCCAGATCCATTGTACATAAGATCTTGTACACTGTATGCCACTGATTTACTGACCTAAACTACTGTGTCAGATATTTTACAAGTAGAGGTGACAAAATTACCAAAGTATACTGGTATATATCAGGCACCCAACAATGCCTCCTGAACTGCAACGTAAAAGTAGACAGCAAGAAGTAAGGAAAGGTAACCAAACTTTATAAAGGCTTAAATAAGCTCCAAATAGAAATTACAGTGAAAAATATCCACTAACAATTCTTTCAGATAGGCAAAATCCTTTCTGGAATGAGTGACCAAAGGGAAAGAAAGAAAAGCTGAGGTTTCTGTGTGCCTGTCCGAGTTCAAATTGCTAAGAAGGGTCTCACAACACTCGAGTCTGGAACAAGAGTCAAGCTGTGCAGCCTCCTGTCCAGGGCTTAGACCCACTTTCCAACCTTTGATGTTGCATCTGACTGCCTTTTATCTTTTTTGGATTCTGATTGTGACGAAAAATTCCTAGCTCCTATGTAATGCCCTGCATCCCTCTCTGACCTCAACCTACATTGGGTCAGGGTAAATAAGACTTTAAAAGCAGTCATGGGACAGTGCTTTAAGAATGATGGGCATTCTTGCTTACAGTGGGCAAGGTGGCCTCTTGTCAGATCCCCTCATCTTCTTGCTTGCTGAGAACAGAGCCTTAGAAAATGAGCAATGTTCTGAGGAACGGAGTGGAAAACCTAGATTCAGTGTTATAAAACACTGGTAGGGCTTCTGTAAATGTCAACCCTTGGAGCCCGTTGCCTTATCTATCTGGGAAGCGAAGCTATACAAACTCTAGATTTATCAATTATGTACTAACTAAATCTGTCAGGACAGTCACATCCCTAGACGGTGCTGTTATTCAGCTACACAGAATTGTCTGGCTGCTTTCCAGGTCTTAGCAATTAATCTTTTGCCAGTGGCATGAGATTTAAGGTCAAATCACCCATGTGATTTCCCCAAAGCCTCAAAGGTTCTCAAGATCAGCAGCTATAGAAAATCTGAGAAATTAGACTGATGGTATTAAAGCTCAGACAGGAGTTGCTTACCCCTGACTTTTGAAAGGTGAACACAAGCTGCATTGCACTGGAGGTCATGACCCATTACAGCTATGCTGCTGGCTTTATGTGACATTAAGCAAGTCGTTGACTTTTCCTATGCCTCTGATTTCCTATCTGTGAAATGGAAAATTGTAACCCTTCCCCTTTCCCACTCTCCCAGCTTTGCAAAAAGAACAAACAACAGTTTCTGCATGGTACTTTGTTGCTCCTTAAAGACCAAAGCAATGAGTGTGTTCTATAGGCAGTGTATTTATGCAACTTCTGGAAATGGGCTTAGTCATGCAAAGCAAATTGAGTATTTTGAGAAGCCTGGGAGTTATTTTAGCAGTTACCATTTATTGCACACTCTTTGGGTGCCAGGGATTGTGCTGCATATTATTCCTTCCCAAATGCCTCTGAGATAGTTGCTATTGTTATCCTCATTTTGAAGATGAAGAGACTGAGGCTCAGAAAGGTTAAGTGATTTGTCTGATGTCACCCAGAAAATAACAGGGTTCAAATCCAAAGAGGTCTGCTTGACTCCAGATCCTGCAAATTTCCCTCTATGACGACCTCTTGCTGTTTGCTCATTACTATTATTTCAGACTTGTCCCTTTAACCTCCAACTCTTCATCGTCAGATGAACCTGGACACTCTCAAGCACGTGGTGTAATGTCAGGTTAACTGCCCTATGCTATGGTCCCTCAAATGTACCATATAAAGGGAGGATCCTAAAGATGCAGGTACAGGCTGCCCCAGAGCAGCCCCAAAGTATCATGCCCTTTGCTTTCATCTACTGTTTGGGGTGCTATAGGGGCCAGTTGAGGGGTCATCTACCCTTTGCTGTCGTCCGGAAGGCGTGTATTTGTGTGCGTCTTTGGGGGCAACTGCCAGGGCCATGCTGGGGAAGGGTTTCTTTTGCTGTACTTTTTTGGCAGACTCCAGCACACCCTGTGATTAGACACAAGTTGCCACATTCTTTGTCCTCTAGTTTGGACAAAGGAGGAAAAAAGATAAATCCTCCTTTGTAACAGAGTCAGCTGGCTGAGTGAACTGGGAGCTACTCCAACTATTTGCTCAAAGGTATGTACACAGCCCATCCAGGACAGAGCAAACTGCAAAATCCCAGGCCCCAGAGACAAAACCAGACTTTGCTTAAATGCGTCAGATTCCGCGGTCCCCTCAAAGACAACAGACAGAGGCCGACGGAGAGAGTCTGTTCTAAGGGCTAAAATCTGCTTGCTTGGCCCTCTTGGATTTTCAGATCCACACGGTGGTCTGCTCACTTGCACAGTGACTTTGCAAATTCTTATTAGAGTTCATTCTCAATTATTCCCTTTGTAGGTGATCTAAGGGCTCCTCCTGTGCAATCCATCCTTTTCTGATTTCAGTGCTAAGCAGAAGTGACGGTTTGATTATCTGTTCTGAATCATCTATCTGGTGTACACAGCTTGCTTCTGTTCACATGCGAGTCAAGAGCGGACTTTGTCAAAACATTTCTTTCAACAAGAGTACTCGCCAGCTGACTTGTGGACGTGTGCCATTGGCCACAAAGGGGGGTGAGCCAAGGGAGTATGAATGGAGAGATATCAACGGATTCCCACGAGCACAAAAATAAAAATTACTCATTCCCTCACGACTGCATCTGTGATGTTCAGGATTCACAAAGCCCTTTCCTCATAGTCTCTTATTTGATCCCAACACGAGTACGGGGATGCAGGCAGAACTCGTG
Organism: Panthera onca; assembly: GCF_046562875.1. NCBI lineage: Eukaryota > Metazoa > Chordata > Mammalia > Carnivora > Felidae > Panthera > Panthera onca. The sequence continues at coordinate 55,397,406 of NC_138344.1, forward strand.
GCATTCTCCCCATTTTACTGGGAAGGAAACTTGGGCTCGGACAGTTCAAGGTTGCACACTGGTGATGCAAGCCTCCTGCTTCCAATTCTAGCTCCCTTGTTCCCATCCTTCCTCAGCAATAGGCCCTGACTGCCAATAGCTGCCTGTTGAAGAAATCCACAGTCTGCATTTTTTTGAAGAAGCCATCCCTAAATCTCTCAATTAAAGAAATTTTTACAATGCTCTATATTTCCATGATACTCTGCTTCAAACTTTATTCCAGCAGACATAACTGTATGACCTAGACTAGTTTTAAGACGCATTTTTTTTATGCCCTCTAGACTGCAAATTCCTGGAGGGTAGCTTATTTCATACTTCATCACCTCCATTTATTGAGAGTTTATTTTGTGCCAGGTACAATGCCAAGCACTCTGCAGCCATAATATCCTTTAATCCAAAACAATACATCTGTGAGCTAGGGGCTATAATTATTTCCATCGGAAAATGTGAAAAGTGGGACACAGAGAAGATGAGTCATTTGACTAAGGTTACACAGCCAGAAAGTGTCAAGCTGGGATTTAAACCCAAGTCTGACTGATTTCAAAGTCTTCACATACTGCCTCTCACATTCTCAGCTGTGCCCAAACCTCCCTCCTCGTGCCTACCATCACAGTAAACACTCAAGAATAGTTTGTTGGGATAAAAGAACAAGTCAATGCTATTCAACACAGTTCAATACAGTTGAAAGTATCTCTATAATGGAGGGAAAACAAGTGAATTGTGGTCACAGATGAGCATGTGTAAAATTATGTGGAGGGGGATACAAAAGACAATGTTGAAAAGGAGTGGGGTTAATGCTATATACAGAGTTATAGAAAGAGGACATAATAGGGGCTGTTGGCCCAAACCAGGCTGAAATGTCACAGAGGGTAGGACAGGCAGGACTGATCACAAGAAGGAGAGGCAAGAGGAGAGTCCTTTCCCTGGAAAAACCCACCACCTGGGCATCAGATAGGAATTTGAATCTTCCATAATAAATAATTCTATAGTCTATTACAATTTACAAAACCACAATGCGAGAGAGAGAGAGAGAGAGAGAGAGAGAGAATAAGAGCCTGCCTTTCTCTCATTCCAAGATTAAGAGAGTTTCTGAGGTTCTAATGATGGAAGAAAAAGCTTAGACCTTTCTGTTCTCTCACTTGAGTGGATTTGTAACCAATTCCTCAGATATAGTCCCAAACGGTTCTCATGGAGAGAACAAAGAGTGACCTTGTTCCATGTCTTCATGCAAATGCCAAAACCACTTGAACAGTAGTTACCTGTTTTCAAGTCGTTTATAAATTGATTGTATGATAACCAACGGGAGTGACTATAGTTTGAAATTCAATTTAGTTGTCAAGATTGCCTCAAATGTTCTATCCCCAGTCTTTATATATATATATATATACATATATACACACACACACACACACACACACACACACACATATATATATATAGAAAGATGTTTTCAGAAATAGGCAGGAGTCTACACATTACAATTCACTTTGAATCTCAAGGATGGAGAACAGTCAATTATCTGACAGCAGAAAAGGGAACAGGGAAACCCACTGAGGAATCGCATCACCTCCCATTTCACAGCATCCTTTCTCTTTATCAATTATTAAATTATGATTCTTTCCTTGGTCAATCAACTCAAAGCTGTAAATGCTCACATGAATCAACGTGACTTACCCCAGATGAAGTCTCATTGAATTGAAGGCAGGAAGCAATCCTGCAGTGGTCGTCTTCCAATCAAGTAATTATTTACTACCCTGCCATCTGTCTTTATTTTGCTAAGCTACTCCGTCAGACACAGCAGAATCCCCATGCTCGGAGATGGTCATAAATCGTGTAGTACTTACATGGAGCACTTGACCGCAATATATTGCGGATCACGTTTCATCATTTTATTCCTACCAGTGCAATTTGGACTCTTTGTTGTAGATGGCAAACTTGCTAAATACCCCTGGGAAGCTAACAATATGAAATATTGCATTTTTTGTGTTCTCAGGCAATAAATTAATTTATTAAGAGAAACTGTCAGCCATCAGTATTGGATGAGTTGCTGCAGTGTACAAGTTAGAATGTTATGAGCATCGATCTTATTTATATGAAAAAGTTATTCTCCTCACATAATCCTGTGACACAGTATAGAAATAATTGTCATTAGCTGGTAAATTACCTATAAAGCTGATTTCTATTCACTGCTTTATTAACTACAGTATATGGGCACTCTGAATTGCTAATATTTCCTTTAAATTATAATCTGTGATGACACTGTGGTGCCTGTGTTGGAAAAGCTATGATGATAATCATTAACATAGTATAATGCAATACTTAAGATTTATCAGGCTCTTATTAAGCCCTATATTACAGTATAATATAATGAAACACAAGCTTATTTCTTCCAATTCAAAATCTAATATGAGGGTGGTGTCATAAATTACATAAACTTCAAAACAATGCATGGAAATGTGGCATAAAGTTAATTTCTATCATTATGCTGTTGTTTTTCTGCATGTTCTTCATGTATTTGTATAACACTTCTTTGTTTACTCTAGATAATTGGTACTTATAATTATTTTATTAGCATCCAACTGTATTTTTCCTTTCTTAAGAAACAGAAATATTTCAAACATCAAAGTTGATATAAATTGGATACATCCCTTGGTAAATTAAAAGGGGATGCAGTTCACTGCCAGGATTCTTTCAGAAATACTAAAAAAATTTGCTTGCTGTATTGCCTTACAGGACTAAATTGATGGTGCATTTTGGTGGATGGAGCAGGAAAGGGTAGGAGTGATATTTTCCAGCTACCATCTCATCTTTCAGCTTGAGGAGATCAACATAACATACAAAGAAAATGTGTAGGGGCGCCTGGGTGGCTCGGTCGGTTAAGCGTCCGACTTCGGCTCAGGTCATGATCTCGCGGTCCGTGAGTTCAAGCCCCGCGTCGGGCTCTGTTTTGACAGCTCAGAGCCTGGAGCCTGTTTCGGATTCTATGTCTCCCTCTCTCTCTGCCCCTCCCCCATTCATGCTCTGTCTCTCTCTGTCCCAAAAATCAATAAACGTTAAAAAAAAATTAAACAAAGAAAATGTGTAATCTTAGTCATTTTCCTCTCTAGATCTCCTTCTTAAAAGGTAGACTGGCAGTTTCAAACAGACACAGGTTTGAATCTTACCTCTACCAACTGCTAGCCTTGTGAATCCTGGGTAAACCTCAACTTATTACCTGTTCACTGGGGCAAAGATAGTACACTCTTCATAGGGTAGTTGGGATGACAAATGTTATAATATATGTGAACATGAAGCATAACACGTGGCACATAATAAGTGCTAAAAATGGTTAGGGGTGCCTGGCTGGCTCAGTAGAGCTTGTGACTCTTGACCTCGGGGTTTTGAGTTCAAGCCCCACACTGGGCATGGAGCCTACTTAAAAAAATGGTGGCTCCTGTTGCTGCTAATGTATTAAGTTCTACTAGAAAAAAATATAAATCAATTATGAACACTGAATGAGAATTAGTATATCTTTCTGCAGATGTAAAAGATCCATAAAAGAAAATAGGGGCATAAGACAGGAAGCCTAAAGATCTCTTTGCTACATTTTTGCACAGGATAGATTCTCAGCTTTATCTTTTAAAGCTCTTCATACATAATCATAGAGTATACATATCACACAGTGGTTCTCTATCCTATATAAACGCTTGATCTTCAATTTCTTCTTCTCCCTTACAATACACTGGATTGGCTGCATCAGGAAGTTCACCTAATCCTCTTACATTGCCTTCTGTTATGAGGGAGACAATCATACATGGCCAAATAGAATCTGGACCATCAGGCACTGGCACTCTCAAATCCCTTTCAGGCTTTTCCTTCCTGATGAATCAGTCAACAAACTCCCGATCCTCCTCTACCTGGAGACCAAATGCCCCAAAAGAAAAACAGGCAACTAGAGAGCTTGCTCTACCTCCAAAGAGAATTGACACTATTGTGCACAATCGTCCTCAATTTATCACTCTACACTTATAAATCTACATAGCTAATCATCATTCCTCAACTCTTTTGCTCTAATTTTAGAAGATGAAGCTTTTTTTTTTTTTCTGTTTCAGACCAACTCTTCCATCCATGTCTATCCCATGATTCATCCTATTCCTCCAGAATCTTACTCCATGGGTCATCCTTTGTTTTCATTTCCATCTTCAATCTCTCCCATTATCTTGTGCCCATTTCCTCAGTGTGAAAACATGACCCTCTCTTGTATTCTAAGGTCAATGGGTCTTCCTCTGGTAAATCTCAATCTCTTTCCTCTCATTTGCATCCAAACTTCTCAAAGTGGTGGGCCACATCCATAGTCTCTGATTCTCTCCTCAACCCACTCCAACCCAGATCCTGCCAACGCGACTCTACAGATAAGATTTTCACTCAGATTATCTGTGCTGTGTCAATTGCATTTCAGGAACAATCTCACTGATATTTCCTGCTCTATTTGACAATGTTGATGATTCTTATTTTGAGCACTCTATTCCCGTAGCTTCTGTGACACCACAGATTCCTGGTTCCTTTATCTTTCTGAGGGCTCCTTTCCTGCTCATCCTTTGGGGGCTTTTTCCCTGTACTTTGGGGCTCTCGACTACATGCACTCTTTAGATTTTATTTTCCAGTGTCATTGTTTCAAGTTTTACCTTAACTATGAATTCTCCTGTACCAATCCACTTGGGTTGCCATAACACATACCACAGACTGGGTGCTTAAATAATAGACATTTACTTTCTCATAGTTCTGTAGACTATAAGTCCAAGAAAAAAGTGTTGGCGGGGTGGTTTCATTCTGAGGCCTCACTTCCTGGATTGTAGATGGCTGTCTTCTTCCTTTCCTCTGTGCTTGTCTGTGTGCTAATCTCATTTCATAAGGACACCAGCCATATTGCATTAAGTCCCACCCTTGTGATCCTATTTTATCTGACTTACTTCCTGAAAGACCCTATCTCCAAACCCAGTCACATTCTGAGAAATTAATTTGCTACAGAACTCTGGGGGAGCATAGCTTGGCCCATAACATCTCCTAAATGTGCATCTCCAGCTCACACTTCTCCTTTAAGACCAGGACTATCTAACTGCCAGTTGGACATTTCCGGTAGAATTTCCCACAGGAGATTGTTTAAAACTAAACCAGGAGATTGGCTTCATTAAACCTACTCTTCCTCTTGTGTTTCCCATTTCCACAGGCAGTATCACCATTGATGCAGTCAGCCAAGGGGTCCTTTTTCACTCCTCCCTTTTTCATATCCAACCAACCCCCAAATGCTGCTCTGTGTGTCTTCAAAGTACTCCTGTCCTTTCCTCTCCATCCCTAGCTCTAGTTCAGGCTGTTTCATTTTCTGCCTTTGACTTTTACAAAAATCTTTTTGATTTGTCTCTCTGTTTCCATTCTAGCCCCTGTAACTGAAAGAGTATGAGATGTAAACCCCAATTTGACCACATTATTCCGTCACTTAAATCTCTTCAATGGTTCTGCACTGTCTGCAGAATATTTCTACACTTTTTAATATGGCAAATGAGGCTTTTAAAATCAGGATCTTATATCAGCAGCCTCAAATTTCACTATTATCTGCTTCATACTTCCTACTTCAGTAACCTGAATCTGCTCTGGGTAGCCCATATACCCCATCCTTCCATAATCCTGTGTATTCACACCTTTGCTTGATGCTCTGGTCTTTGTCAGGAATGCTGTTTCCCAAACTCATTTCTCTTTCGCCCAACATTGCCTAGTTAACTCGACTCATCCACTAGATATCAAATCTAAAGTAACTTCCTCCAGAAAGACCTCTTGGAGTAAGATGTCCCTCTCTCTTCTCCATTATACTCTACAAATATACTTACTAGCACACTAATTAGTTTTGGTCTACCCAGCACCATCATTTACACCATGTCTGGTACACAAGAGACACCCAAAAAGTATCTCTTTGTTTTAGTGTTGGTCATCAGGGGACTCTATTTTCAAGTTCATCTGAAGAGATAAGTCATGAATTAGTGCCCTGTCCTAATATTTCAATGACTATTTAGATGTGTCCTTTATCTCATTCATAAGTTTAAACATAAGTTATAACAAAAAACTAAGTTTAAACATAAGAGGGTATGTTTAACCTCTTAAGATTAAACAAGTATACTGGGGCGCCTGAGTAGTTCAGGCATTTGAGCATCCGACTTCACCTCAGGTCATGATCTCGTGGTTCTTGAGTTCGAGCCCCACATCGGGCTCTGTGCTGACAGTTCAGGGCCTGGAGCCTACTTTGGATTCTGTGTCTCCCTCTCTCTACTACTCTCTTACTCACACTGTGTCTCTCTCAAAAATAAATAAACCTTAAAAAAATTAAAACAAACAAACAAACAAACAAGTAATCCTCTAAAGGGAAAAAAGCAGAGTTACTAATCTGAATTAGTGTTTCGGCCTCGGACTTAGATTAGTGATTCACAGCATGATACATTCAGGCTCATTTCCATGTTGGCTGAAAACCCATTCATAGACTCTTAAAAACAAAATACATGGTTTTTTGAGGAAAGAATTAATCTCTATTTTCTCAAACATCTTGCAGAAATTAATTCAGCAGTTTATTTTACCAAAGGTGTTTATTTTCAGTGATGCTGGCTTTGTAGTTTTGTGATAAGAATAATAATTTATGACTGCCCTGGATTATTCCATATTTTATTTTGCAGGACAAAGGCCGTTTGTGTTAGCAATGGAGAAAACACTGGGGAAGTGTATACACCTCAGGTCAGCACAAGAACATAAGCTCTATCATTAGGGGGTTTTGTCTGTATTGTGCACTGCTCTATCCCCAGCACCTAGAAAAATACAAGGCATGGAGTAGGTGCTCAATAAATATCTGTGGCTTGAATAAAGAAAGTACATACCTTGCACTTGAAGAACCTGAGAGATGTCAAACCCTTGGCTGATTCTGACTATGACCACACCAATCTCAAAATCAAATGCATCACTGAAAGTGAAAGCAAAGTGGTTATTTAAATGACCCCTTTAATCTTGAGGTTTTGTACTAATAGTAAGAGAGTCTAAGACTCTCAATTCTAAGATTTTAACATAACTAAACTATGAAAATTCACTTGAGAATACAGCCAAGAGCTGATGCCTTTTGTTAGTTTGTTTTTCTCCCTTTATGCCTTTTAAAAATGTATTCTGGATAAAGGTAACTGATTCATTTACTCTGGAACCAATTTATTCAAATAATACTGTCACCTAGAATTTTGATTAAGAGCTTGTTACATGCTTTTAAAATAATTGTTTCATTTCTAATGTAAGCAAAACAATCACTGAAATATTTAGAACAGAGAGTTTCTAGGCTGCAAAGACCCTTTGAAATTATCAGCCAAATCCCTACTTATGGAGAAAGAATCCTACAACATTTCTGACATCAAGTTCCCAGTTAAAAATATCTCCAGTTCCTTTAAGGAACTTTCACCATTGACTTTGGGCAGACTGTTTGAAACAATGCTTTTTCATGACAACCCAATGCCGTTGGCTGTTGTGCCTTCTCTACGCTCAATCCAATAGAATTAGATTTTCTAGAAGGAAAAGAAAGGCTCTCTTTCTTTTATCTCTGTTCTTGTAGAATATTTTTTTCTCTGCTCCTAAATATGGGGCAAACCAATTAGTACTTTGAGTTCATTAAAAATTTTCTCCTTGGGGGTTCCTTTGTTCAGTCTCAAATGGATCGGAAGCCTAGGACCCTTTCCATAGAAGGTCACCCTCTACCAGAAATAATGCAGTTTGTGATTATCTTATATAGGCAAACAGGTTTCTAATAGCCAAAGTGAACCTGAATTTTCAAATAATGATATGAATAAATTCAGTGTAATATGAATATCCATTCAAAATTCAATCTATAAGTGATCTTCACTTAGCAACACAGACCTAGCAAAAGTCGCCACAAAATAAATTCCTGATAAGTCTTGTTTCTAATTGTCCTTGATTGTAAAAAGGAGATGATGTGTTCCACAAAAAATATTTGGGTTCTGTGCTAGGAAGAATAATTTTAGACTTCCCAAAGACATCCACATTCTAATCCCTGGAACCTGTGAATATGTTACTTTATGCCGCAAAAGGGACTTTACGGATGTGATTAGCTCAGAGACCTTGAGATGAGATTAACCTAGATTATCTAGGAGGGTCCAGTGTAATCACCAGGGTCCTTAAAGTGCATTTGGGAAGCAGAAGAGGAGGTGAGGGCAATGTGGTATGACCCATCAAGAGCTTTGAAGATGGAGGAAGAGGGCCATGAGCAGTGGACTGCTCTAGAACCTAGAAATGGCAAGGCTGGGGATTCTCTCCTAAAGCTTCCAGAAGGGAATATAGCCTAGCCTATGCCTCGATTTTAGCCTAGTGAATTAGTGTCAGACTTTTAACTCACACATCTGTAGGCTATTAAATTTGTGTTGTTTTAAGCCACTAAGCTTGAGGCAATTTTTTATGGCAGCCAATGAAAACTAATACAGATTCAAATTAAAATTAAGCCATACCTAAGAATATTATAAACATTTAAAATCTTTTATCTAAAGAAAAATTATAAAATTCTATATTATTGTAATAATGCCCCCATGTTAACAGTAATACTATGCTTTACTCTTACTCACAAAACCAACCAAAATAGTTAGAAAGGGAAATATAATACAGTATGGAGGTATGATGGTCTTCCCTTCTATATTGACCTCACTGCTGTGGTAGTAAGGTCATTTAGCCTTACTAAGCCAGCTAAGTTTTATACTAGTATAAATTTGAGCCACCTTAACGCTGAACTTTACTACCAATAAGACCAATTTGGTATAAAATCCAGAAGTCTCCTTGGCCTAATATTATTGGGTTTGATTATTTTGGTCCCTTTAGATTTCTAGAATGTTTCAAAGGTGGGCACATTGGAAGATGACCCCAGATAATTTTGTATCAATTAATGGACACTAAATGACTGATGGTTTACATATGTCTTATTTGCTTTAATACTTTTTTCCCCAAAGACAAAGATGAAATTTCTTTCCTCTCTGTCCCCCTTTTTTTCCCCAGTGGTAAAGATGAAATTTTATTTTAGAATCTGGATGACAGAGAGCAGCTCTAATTTATTTCCAAGAATGGTCAGCAACTGACTGTTTCTAAATATATCAAAATGCTGGTTGGTGAACATGGTAAAATTCTACCCTGATCACCTGCTTTAGCCTTAACATACTGAACTTAGGGTATCACCAGGGGCCAAGTGGCAACATTTGGCATCCAGACTTTATACCTTCGGGAAACACAATTCAGGAGAATGCATTTAGTACACAAGTTCCCCATGTTAGAAGGATTGTTAAGTGAATGTGTTTGGTCAGTAAACGCATACAAATTTCAGATGATGAAAATTATTTTTTTATACTTCTTTTCAATACACTAAAACTAGAATGCTTTTATAATGTTCCTTAAATCTCTCCCAAACAATGATAAATACAATGCTCATTCTAGCAGGGGCCAGGACATAGCCTGGTATAAGAAGCACTGTGAATACATGTGCTTGTTTTGAAGAGGTGAGGGTTTCTTTCCTGTGTATTACAGACTTTTAAAGTTCAGCCAGACTTCTCAGGGCACATTCCCTACCCTGTTGTATGGAATCAACAACAAAACAACAAAATATCCCATTTCCATTTTCAGAGCTTTTGACAAAAGATAGCTGTTAGCATAGCTAACATTGCCCCCCTTGAGACAAATATGGCTAAATATTTTCAAGACGGGAAGAAAGGCTCAGTTTTCTAGAATGGCCACTAAGGGTACTCTGAGCCTTTCCATATGTGTAGACTTCATTTTCACTTATGCAAAAGAAAGAACCAAGCCAGGTAATACTTTCGCTATACATGTACTATTGGAGGCAGCATAGCATTTTGGTCATGAGCTTACACTTTGAATTTGGATAGTCCTGGGTTGGAATTCCAGCTATGTCACAACTGTCATTTTCTGCATGTTACTTAATTTTTAATGTCTGCATCTCTCCTTATAAAATGGGAACAGTATTAGCACTTACTTCAAAGTCTTCTTGTGGGAATTAAATGGGATAATTTGTGTGAAGGACATTAACCTGGTGCCTGCTAGTCTCTTAAAGACTATCATTATGACCCTTGTCCCAAGACTTTTCCAATATATAGATATTAGATGTCACGTCCCATTTAAAACTCACTTTTTGTCCTTAAACCAACCCAGAGACACTGATATATGAAAGCTTCATATCAGCAAAGAGGCATCTGAGGCTCAGGGGTAGTAAACTCCTTATCCAGGGCTCAGAGGAGATGACGACCGAATTGGGCACACCAGCCAATCCAAGATTCCAGGTGTTTTGAAAGAACACTTCCTTCCTTACCTAGCTGTCCTTTGCTTTTAATCTTATGAATAGGTTTTAAGACTGCAAATCTTAATAATTACCTTTTTCTTTGATACCAAGTTTCCTCCACCCTGCTTCCTCTGACACTATGATCCCCTCAAGTTCTATTATTGGCAGTGTTTCTTGCACTTTGGTAAAGAATTCAGAGTACCAGGGGAATGTCTTCTTCTCAGGCAATTTAATCTGGTACAACAGCACCTGTTATGTACTGCCCTGGTTAGTGGTTTGTAAACAAGAACATGTCCTGAAAGCCATCACTTACTGTATGATTCCCACATAGTTCTCAATCTCTGTCAAGGGAGCTTTCCTCCAGTTTTTTTTATATCCGATCACCAGAGTGTTGGGTTTCATTCTTCCTAAGCCCGAGGCCTAAACAGAGGAGATAAACACATGGGCAATCCTTTCCAGACCAGGAAACTACCACTGCAAATGAAAAATAATGTCCAAAAGAGCACTGAAGTAATGTTCTGAAGATTCTGAAGATTAGATTAGATTTTAGAGCATGTCCTTCATGCCCGTACCCAAGCATAAAATAGAAAGATTAGTTCTAAATCATCTCAGCCATAAATGGATTTTAGATGACAGAAATGTAGCTTTTCTAAATTAGCAGTCATTTGCATTTCTTCTGACACACTCATTAAAATGGTTCAATAATTTAAATCAAGTGAGGGTCGGCTTAACTGTTGGCATGCGTGTTGTAACTTAGTGGTTCAAAGCTCATTTCCACCTGTTTTACCCATAATGTCATTATCAATAAAATCCATGTTTGGAAAATTCTGAGATACAAGGATCACTGAAACTCGTACTTGTATTATTTATCGAAGAGTAATGGCGCTATGTCTCTAGGACCTAAGCTTCTTACCTGACAGTATCATTAATAGCCATCTTCCATATCAGGTTTCACTCCCCGCCCCCTTTAGATGACAGGATATGGCTTCCAGTTAATTAAACTTAATTTGGCAATAGTATTGAATACCTATTAATTACAAAGTGTTATGTCAGGTGCTGTAGAAGAGCAGTGAAGCATATTCTTTGGCCTTAAGGAGTTTGGAATAAGGTGAAGAAGGCAAGATACACACAAATAATTATAATTCAAGTGCACATGCAGTAGGAACTCATATGGAAGCATAAGGGAAGAAAACCTGAATTCTAGCTGTGTCTTCATGGATGGCTTCAGGGGAAAGGTGCCATTCATTCCAGATCTTGCAGGTCAGTTAGAGGTTGACAAGCATGGAAAAGAGAGCAGTGGGAGTGAAGGAAGAACACTCTGGGTCACAGGAGGAGTGAAACCAATGACCAGAGCAGAACACATTAAAGGGGACAGTGGCGAGCAGGAGGAAGCAGGCATTGATGGAGGGTTCCTGAAATAAACTTTGCCTCCACATCTGTTGTGTTTCTCCTAGAAATGTCCAGGTGGCAAGATAACTCCTTACAGCCATCGTTTGGTGCTCAGCAGATACACGGCAGGATGGAGCTTGTCTTTTCTGTGACTACAGTTTGGGGATGTGGTCATTTGTACCATAAATTCTTAGAAGCAAAGAAGTCTTCATCCAAAATGGATGGTCATAATGGTCAGTGCTTCCCTTTAATACCATCCTGTCTTTCCCTTTGTACCCCACTTTTCTTTAAGGAAATTCAAGTGAACAAACTTTCTGCATTGTCGAATGTTTTATGGTTTCTTCTGGATTAATATAAGACTTGCTTTCCAGGCCTGTGTCTTTTTTCTCCCTGCTTATTTCATGTCAGACCACCCATTCCTTATTGAAAAGTTTATTATTTCACCAATCTTCCAAGATAATTTTACCTTAAATGTGTAACCTTCCCAACATATTTCACCACAGGGCTCCTGAAAAGTAACTCACTAAAGACAATCAGCTTCTTAAAATGACACCTATTTCCATGGTTTGGCAAATTAGTAACAGGTGAAAGGATGCTCATTGGGGGTAATAGGTCTTTCAGAAATGGCTTCTGTGTGCAGCTACTTTGCAAGAGTTCTTCAGGAATATAAGAGACAAGAATATACCAAATACTCTTAATCTCCAAAGTAGTACAGTTTATTTTTTCTCTCCTGACTGCATAAGCATCAGTGTCACCTGGACGTCGTCCTGAATTTTGTCATTCCTGTAAACGGTAACTCTGAAAGCAAATACATCATTCAGTACATATAGAATCAGGGCTTTCCAACCATATTAAAGCCAGAATGATTAGAAAGCCAAGCGCTACAGTTTCTTGGGGTCTCTTGGATTGTTTGAAGAATGGTTCACCATTCTATTATGATCAGAACTGGGGAAAGACTCTGTGTACTAATTATGGAAGGGGAGAAAAAAAGGAAAGAATAAGGGAGAAAAAGATAAGAGAACCAAGGGCTTCCATGTTGAGCCACAGAGATTATTACATTTTACTCAACATTCTGGAAATAATTTAGGAGGATAGGGAGATTTTTACGCCTAGATCACCATGCATTTATTTAGTTGAATCTAGCAGCTTGCCCTCGCGCCATTCAAAGAAGAAAAAAGGAGCAGAATGCCTGACTTGAGTATTGCTATACGCAGTATGAGATGCAAAAATAGTTTGAAGTTTTAATAGGATCCTGAATGTCGTCAACCATCAGAACAAATTTGCATTTCAATAAGTGTGGGGACAGAATGTATGCTGGTGGCCAAAGGCAACCTCATTTCCCATTTCCAGCATATCATCCATAGTTCATTGTAATAGAACCTCTCTGCTTTTGTTTTAGTTTTGCCTCTCCTCAGGAATTCGAAATGAGTTCCTTAACCATCTGCATTGATCTCTGATGCTGGGCTGCCTAACGGGAGCCATTCACTTTGGGAGCCTCATTAATAGGGAGTGCTAATTGTCTTTTGCCTCCGTACTCATTCCCTCAGTGTCAGCCTTACCTGAAGGAGACTTCGGACACCATCTCTGAAACAGTCTGCTGCCACTGCAGCATAAAAAGCCTTGATTTTGTTCTTGATAAGCCAGGCCTGCTTTTTTGCCATGCCGCTGTTCATCTCTTTAACACACAGCTTGCGTGGTCCCTGTACGACACGATGAAATATTGGTTAGAAGCCCTGCTATTATCCATTGCGCTGCTGTTGTTTTCTAAAGGACAAAAATAGCCAGCAATGCCCCATCGAGTTAAGAAGTGGGAAAGAGGGAAAAACACCTCACAAACAGGGGTCACGTAGACTCAACCTTTTGGAGCAGGCCTCTGCTGCTCCCATCATTCACTTTCCACCCGGAACGTCCAGATGCATTAACACCTGTTTAATTAACTGCCTCATGCCAATGAAAGAAAGAGCTGAGGGCATCACGGCACAGGAGGAAAATACTGAAAATGCGAATGAAGAAATTCAGGATAAATACACAATCAACCTTTGACTCAATAGCAAGAGGTATGTTTAAGAACACTAAGGAAATCTCAGCTAGACCCCAATTTGAAGAAATGGGCAGAGATCTTGGCAGTCAGAACATGGTGGGTTGTCACTTTCCTTGTGTAATGTTGACCTACCCCCATCCAAATAAATTAAGATTTCCCTCTCACTCAATGAATTTCATGGGAACAGAAGTTCATATACCTGTGGCATAGGAAGAATACGGGAGCTTAATAGAGAAGAAGGTAGGTATTGTGGTGGTAGATCAAACATTTTACAATTTTAAGATTTGAGCTCTGGAAATTCATTTCAACTAAAAATTTGATTCTTTTTCTCCTTCCTTACAGGTCCAAGCCAAGCCTTTTCTTTGCAAGTTTCAAATCACCCCTAAAAGTGTTTCTGATGATCTATAATGTGCCTGATAGGATATGAATCTATTTTCCTAGGAAATTCTTCCAACTCATGAACAGATTAGGTATGTTGTTGAATTGTCTTAGATCTATTACAAGCTACCTAGGATCTTGACAAACGCAGTGTGTAGGTCTGGAATGAGGCTTAAGATTCTGCATTTCTAACAAACCCCCAGGCCATGCTTGGAGTCACAGTCTTAGAGGGTCTTTGACTAGAGAGAAAGGGCTTGGGATGTATGAAAAAGATACCAGGATTTGTGGTCTGCAGAAGTGGTTTCAAATCTAAAATTGGCCGTTTGGAAGAAGTTAATTATTTCTGAGCGTTGCTATAATTTTCTGAAAACAGGGATAAAACCTCTAGCCTGCAGGGTTGTTTTGAGCAGTAATGATAAAGTGCCCAGTCTGATGTCTGGAATATAGTAGGTGCTCATTCAAAGTTGGATGATTTTTATAATCTTAAATGAGTTTTCACAATCTTGTTGGAGCCCCAGACCTATTTCTACCACTGTGTTTGTTCTATGACAGAGTTTTGAATTGGGAGCCAGAGCTGGTTCTGGCACTGGCTGGCTGATACCCTGGTGTGTCATGTGCCTTTTCTTGGTGTGGGTTCTACATTTTAAAAATAAGGGAATTGTCTAGTTCATCACTGTCCAGTATGATAGCCCTTACCCATTCGCTGTTGAGCATTTGCAATGTGTCTGCTCCACACTGAGATGTGCTGAAAATGTAAAATACACACTAGATTTTGAAGCCTTAGGATGGAAAAAAAGAATGCAAAATATCTCAATATTTTTTATATTGTGCATATTGAAATAATAATATTTAGGATGCATTACATTAAATAAAATGTATTAAACTTTTCTTGTCTCCTTTTACTTTTTTGATGGCTGCTAGAAAATTTTAAGTTACATATTATGTTTCTATTATGCAATACTAGACAATCTTTGGTCACTTCCATTTTAATATTCTATTTGAAATGGATCAGATTCGTTATGTACTAATTTTAGTATTTTTTCTAGAACTTGCCAGCTTTTCAGAAGACTTGTCAAAAACTTTTTAAAACAGTTTGGATGGCTTACATTAAAGTTACAAAACAAGAACCTTCAAAGATGATGGGTAAGTAAAGATACAGGGAGGACAGTTATTAAGCCAGAAGACCTAAATTAAAGAAAGATGTGCCATTATGGATAAAATTCTGCTTAGGGTTCTAGAATGTCCACGCATTTTGAACTGTTAGTTCTCTTTGGGCACTCTAGACTCCATCAGCTGCAAAGAAAGAAGAGATATTTTTTCAGGGAGGCTCAATGGTAACAGTATCCATGTGACAGAAGAACAACCAACAGCTAGAAAAGGTATTGGGCCATCAGTATATTGAGTTGTACCACAATGACTGTGCACCCCTGGGGAAAGTGGCATTGATTTAAATAAATGCAGTCTAATGTATGTCTATTATTGTTACAAAAATCCAGATTAAGCATTAATTGTGACAGAAAGATGTACTTTAATGCCTAAATTTGCCATATTGAGAAGTCATAAAAATATTTCAGACAGAATCTCTCTTTGCTAAAAGCGATTATAGTATCATTGAAGCACACTTACTAATGTGAGGCAAGGCTGCAATACAAATGTAGTAAGGAAAAATAAGCTAACAAAGAGGGAACACATACTCGAATATAATTACTCTCAACATTGAAATATGTCATAGTCACAAAAATGGATTTTGCCACTCAATTAAAATATTATAGAGATTAGCTCAGTTAGGATCCAAAATATGAATGCATAAATTAATTCAGGATTTGAACAAAGAAGCCCTAAAAGTCTTGTATATATTAAAACTTTGACATTGATTGAGAAAAGGGTAAAGAAATTCTAATTATTTAGTCTGGAGAAGTAGTTGATGGGATGCTACCTCAAATAAATGAATATTACGAAAAGAATTTGCGAATGAGTTCCAACATCATTAGGATCAAATAGAGAAATTTGGGCCAAAAGCAATGTTCTTTCCAACTTTCATTTTTCAAGACACTGAGAGTCTTACTGCTCTGTCTTTGCTTTCATTGCCGCTTTGGTTGGAAGTGTGGGAAAGAGAATTTTTCCTTTCCGATTTGGTCCATATTTCATCTCACCATGTGCCTAGTGCCCATTCTCAGGTCATTTCATTTTTCCTGCATTGTGCCATGTCACTCTCTTATGAACATCATGACAGAGCCTCGATGACTAAAGAATAATAGATGCATCTATAAAAATGCATCAACTTGGTGGTTGTGAACATTGAGACGAAGAGGTTGAAGATAGAAGAAAAAATGAAAACTTTAGTTTCCTCTGGTTCATCTGTACTTGAACTGCCCTCTGCTGTGCCAGAGTTAGGAGTTGGTTGTGTTCCCTGAGTTTTCTGAAGAGTGTCTTTGAATTCAAATAGAGCTTTAGGTTTTATTAAGATGTTTTCTAAATTTTAAGAAAAAAAAAAGAGAGAAAGGAAAACAGTAAGGGTGAAATTCTGTTAAAAGGGGATCTACGTAAGGAAGCTGGTCAAAAGCTATCTGTCATCTCCTTTACCATGAGAGGAGAGCAGGACAATCAAGGTTTAAGGAATGTGAAAGAGTAGGCAAACATTAATCAAAATAGATCTACATCTTGGCACACTTATGTGAAATGAGTAGAAGAATGCCAACAAACCTCAGGTAACATTGCCTTTGGAGAGGGAGAGAGCCATGTGCTAAGTGGTTTTAACAAGGACTTCAGCTTGAGCTGTGGTTTATTTCATTTCAAAAGTGAGTAGGAACATTTATGACAAAAATGTTAACAGTCATTAATTAAAAGAAGTAGGATATGGGTGTCATTTTATTTTATATAGTCTAATCATATGAAATTGCCTGTATTCAACAGTTTGGACCAACAAAAATGTAAATTTCATATGCTTCGACATAATATTTTTCTTAATGTTTCAAAATAAAAAATAGAAACAATCTAAAAAAACTTTATTTTTCAGCCACCAGAACAGCACAATGTACTTAATAAAAGATACCACCGTACACTTGAAAGTCTTTTGCAATTTTAAGACAAACAAAATTTAGAAAAGAGCTAAGTATTGCATTTGGGGGGCAAAAAAGGCTTTATCTGATTTGCATTCTAAATCCCAGATCAATTGGATCAAGTTTCCATCTTTAAAGTATATTTGTCTTTGATTTGTTTTCATAAAAATTACCCTGCCTTTAAACTAAAGCTGAGAAGTATGTGAGTGAGTGACTGTTGAGGCATGCATGATGCCTTCTCGCACGGGGAAGGTAAATGTAAGATGGCACCAACTGAGCAAGGTATACCCAGAGAACTAAGGGTACAGAAACCCAAACTAAGTTATTGCAATGATTGATTTTATTATTGCTCTAACTCCTATGAATGAGATAAGTGAGGAGACTAATTGACAAAGAAAGGCAATGTGTGTTTATGTTGGGAAAAGAGGGTAGAATTGGTGGAGATTGCAACCCCTGACTTAATACTTGCTTGTGGCTGAACCCCTGAATTAGACTACGCTTGACAATATGAGAAGATACTAGAAGGTGGATTCCTACTCCCTCTGATCTTTCTATGGTGATAAGAATGAAGCACAGAAGAAAATTACTTTTGTTCAGATTTTCTTTTCAATGTTATATTTTTGAGAGAGAAAGAGACAGAGACAGAACGTGAGCGGGGGAGGGACAGAGAGAGAGGGAGACACAGAATCCGAAGCAGGCTCCAGGCTCTGAGCTGTCAGCACAGAGCCCAATGCGGGGGGCTCGAACCCATGAACCATGAGATCATGACCCGAACCATAGTCCAAATGCTTAACCAACTGAGCCATTCAGGTGCCCCTACTTTTGTTCAATATAAAGCCTCTGGGATATAAGTATATCAATGATTTATCATGTGGTAATTCAAAGGAGAAGAATAGCCAGCATTTTAAGTTACCAAGCTGGATTCCTTAAAAGAGATGCCCATATTTGTCTTGATGAAGGTACCTCTGAAATCTTAAGGCTTGTAGCAAAGAAGCAAGAAGGAAAAAGGCTCTGGTGGATGAGTGTAAGAGTTAGTTGAATATTTGGAAGGATACAGTGGGGGCTTGGGGTTCAGCCAAAAGAATAACTCTTTAAATTCAATTCAGCAGCTTTGAGGGCTATGATGTCTAGTCCTTTAAAAATGTCTCTGTTGTAGGGGCACGTGGGTGGCTCAGTTTTGGTTAAGCGTCCAACTTCGGCTCAGGTCATGATCTCACAGTTCATGAGTTCAAGCCTGGCGTCTGGCTCTGTGCTGACAGCTCAGAGCGTGGAGCTGCTTCGGATTCTGTGTCTCCCTCTCTCTCTGCACCTCCCCCAACTCACATTCTGTCTCTCTCTCTCAAAAATAAATAAACATTAAAAAATTTAAAATGTCTCTGTTGTAGAAAATGGCAGCTGGGCCACACACTTTCCATCGACCCACCAGCATCGAAATACCACTGAGCTCTGAGTCTTGCTCCTTCCTTGTAGTGTCACCACATTTCAAGTTAGCTCTTTTTTTAAAAAAAATTTTTTTTAACGTTTTTATTTATTTTTGAGACAGGGAGAGACAGAGCATGAACAGGGGAGGGTCAGAGAGAGGGAGACACAGAATCTGAAACAGGCTCCAGGCTCTGAGCTGTCAGCACAGGGGCTCAAACTCACGGACCGCGAGATCATGACCTGAGCCGAAGTCGGCCACTTAACCGACTGAGCCACCCAGGCGCCCCTCAAGTTAGCTCTTAAATAACTGGAGGCCAGCAGAGGGTTGGAGCACAAAGCCAGCTATCCTATGATTAGTTGGCAGGAATACGTACCTTACTGTTCTATCATGATCATGTTGGGTACCTAAAAAAGTCCAAAAATCCAGTGTCTGGATCCGGTTTCCTTAAGAAAGGATGCTTCCAGTTTTGTTGAAAGGGATAGATTTTTGGAATGAAATGGCAACTATGGTATACCAAAAATAATGATTATGAAAATAACAATACCAACAGTAACAACTACAATTAATTGAGCATTTACTGTTTGATAGATGCTGAGCTGGCACTGGAAAGATCATCTGATAGAATTCTCACAATAGCTTTGTAACATAGGTGCTAATGTTGTTATTATTCTTCCCATTTTCTAAAAAAAGAAAGAGCATTGAGGCACTGTAAGACTAAATTATGTACCTAAGGGACTCACAGCTAACAGGTGGCAAAGAGTGATTCAGAACTTGACCATGTGTCTCAAAAGCCCATGAGCACCAGCTTCCCAGAGTTAAAAACTGCATTGTCACCTCTCAACATTATCTTTTCTTATTTGACCTTTCCCATAGGTTGGCCTAACCACCAATAACTGTGCTTTCGGAAAAAGTTTTCTGGTGGTATGCTGACCTCCCCCCATGTCACTTTCCATCTGTTTCTTTGCAAAGATGATTGACGACGAAGTCTAGAGTTGAAAAATGCTGACAGCATCTGCAGCCCCAGGAGCTCACAGAGAGTAACTAACTGGAAAGTCATTAACTGATGCAGTAACTATTTCCTGGCCCTGAGAGAACCTCAGGACCTGGGAGCATGACTCATGGGCCTTACTCAGAGAGACCAGCACAATGATATATAATGTGGTCCAATATACCTGTCAGAAAACAGGGCTATTGGAGGCACAGACAAGGATGCTTACTTCACGTGATACTCCACAATCATGCTCTTTTATTAGAGTGAAAGCAGCAAAGGGTTAATTAAAAGCAATATCTCTTGTCTCTATTAGAAGACCTTTTCTCCCTTGCCAATATAGGACTGTTCATACTCTCAGTTCATTTCTTCTGTCCTAAAGACTTTTTATTGCCTGCTAAACTAAGTTTTCTCTAAATTGCTGAAGAAAAACACCCCAAACTGCTTATTCCATCAAAACCAGCTCCTGTATTATATTGACCAAAATGAAATTCAGTAATCCAGGGCACAAAAGTTGATAATATGAGAGAAGGGTGCTTGATAAGATTTTTAAAAATCCTCTGGAGTCACAGTTGGTCATTACTTAACCTGTCAATCTTATGTAGTTGGTAGGGTGCCTTCTACTCCCCTTCTGGATAATTGCATTGAGTTCTATTGTCTCCGTTACTAGCATATGAGCACTTAAAGGAAGGAGAATGTGACCAACTTGCTTCATACAGCAAGTATTAGAGTACTGCCAAGTATAAAAAGATGCCTAAGTGCTGGTCATGACGATGTGTGGTAAATTTGTCCCTGCATCATGGCCCAGCTGACTGGCCCCAGAGTTACATGGCTTCCTGACAGCCCTATTCCTGACAAGGACCGGAAGTTTGGGTAGTGGTACCTGATTCTATCAGCACTCCCAAGGACACAAGTCTGCTAAGGCTTTCTCCTCATGAGGTAACGCAGAGCACAATCCGGTGGCCTGGACTGACATCCTGGTTCTGCCGCTTTCTTATCATGTGACCCTATGCAATAATTCAATTTTCTTGCATCTCACTTTTCCAACCAATAAAACGAAAAAAGGCATTCTTTGTTCCTTCCCACCTCACTCGGCTGTTATATACCTCAAATAAGAAAAACTAGGAAAAAGCTTCAAAGAATTGATAGGTACTATAAAAATACATTGAAGGAGCTAAGAATTTTGAGTTGTGTGTATGAGAGGGAGAGAGACAGAGACAGAGACAGAGTTTGAGGTAGAGATGGAGGTAGAAGGTGTGAGATTGTTATGGGAACACAAGTAGAGATAGGCTGATTTGGAGGACTTGGACTTACTATTTTATTAGAATTTTCATGCTTTTTCCTCACTTTAGAGATTGGTAATTGGTCAAGAATCATGGTTAAATTCTTAGCATCTACTTTTAATACCTCCTGGGAAAACCATCAATAAGTTATCATTAGCCTACTACATACTTCCTAAAAAAAGGAATTCATTCAGCTCCAAATGTTTATCTAAGGCATGGGAAACTTGGTTTAATTCCCTAGATATCTGTAGTGTCATCAATTTTATCCAAATATTTAATCTAAATTCTATGTGCTGTCATTTCAGGACATTATGTCTGGTTTTCTCCTCATCAGTTAATCTATATAATAGTACTCTCTGGCTCATTCCGTGCTTTTATATTTCTGTGGACAGTTACCACCCCAAATGCCTTCATTTTATTTCTGAGCCAGTTCTCTTTTTCTTGTCTCAAAGGCCATCATTTGGAAATATTTATCACTTTTAGTTGGTCTCCCATGAAATCTGAAACATTTTTTATCTACTTATTTAAATTCAGGATCACGGCCTTTGCTAGTCCTTGCTCTATGAATCAAGGAAAAGGGCTCCTGTCCAAACTGCCTTGCCATTTTCTTATCACTGCCTGTAGGCACTTGGCTCGCCTAAAACAACACAAGGTGAGCAGTGAGGGAAAGCACCTTCCTGGGATGAAGTGGCTCTTACCACAAAGACTTCGCAGCAGATGCAAAGGCCACTGTTCTTGGTAAAGGCATGAGTAATGTCCAAGAGAGCAGGTCTTGTCATCGGTCCCCCTGTTAAGACAATGCACTGGGGCCTGGAAATGGAGAAAAGAAGATGTGAAACTGGCCGTTTCAAGAAGCCTATGAACCAGAACAACCCTGATGGAAATGGCAGGAACAGAGGGTTTGGCAAATGGGACAACTTCTCCCCTAAATAGTTCTTGGGTTTCTCATCAGAATTCTTGAATCATCCTACCTGTTCATCTTGCCATCTTTGTATTCTTAGTTCATTAGTCATGGCAAAATGTGAAGTATAAAAAAGGTGGTCTTGGGTTTACCCCTGTTTTCTTCCCTCCAGATACTACCCTATCCTAAATCCCCAATGTGACCTCTTACTCTCCAGCTGGCCTTTTCATGCTGCTTTCCTTCATCTTCCTTGCAAAGCTCATTTTTTTTAGGCTCCATTCAAAATAAGATATAACTAATGAAGAGTTTAAAATGTTACTTTTCCTAAGAGAATTCAGTAAGCCACAAAGCCTTCAGCTGAAAGAAGACAGCACCAATTAAGGTTTTGGGGGATTTGGGAACATCTCTCTAAAATCACACTCTTGGATCACCTCTCTATTTCTGTGCATGGAAGGTGACACCTGGCATTATGATGGTTTATAGTTGAGAGTGGGCATAGCTCAGGGTGGAAGAGAAGAAACACTCATTCATAGAGGTGTTGTCATGAAAATGAGGCAGTTTTGTAGGACTGCCTATTCTGAGAATATACCCATAAAGTGTATCACTACTCTAGTGCATTTGTCTCCCATAAAGGAAAACCACTTCCAATGTAGAGCAATGCCAAGATGCCTGAGAGGTTAACTGTACCTGAAATTTTTCACATGGTCTTCCACGGTCGTTAATTCCAGGGCATTGTCTAATGCGCTCACATAAGAAAGAGCCTGTGTGGAGGAGCCCCAGTTCACATCTGTGGACAATGGAAGAATTTGGCATTAAAAGCATTGACCTTCCCTCTGTGTAAGCTGTTGCCTTCTATGATTTTCCTTGGCTATCTCATCAGTGAGGAGTGCCCAAATTAGAGAGAACACAATATGGCATTTCCTAGAGATACCATTGTGTCCTTTTATGAACACTTTATGAATTCTTAGAAGTGAGATCTCTCTTTCCAGCTAAGGGTCAGACTTTAAAGATTCGGCTCCAGAAATTTTGCTTGGTGAGAGAGGCTATGTGACAACCACGTTGCAGGTGGATAGACTTGGAAAAGGTTAGTCCCTAAGTAAATTCAAAAGGTCTTCATAAATTCTTGAATTGAAAAAGAAAAGAGGCATTTCTGTAAACACAGATAGTGTGTAGCAATCTTTATATTTTGAATAGTAAAACTGAATAGCTCAGGGATTCTTCCTCTTGGGTGTCTATAAAGAGAGCTTGGCAAGCATTTTAGTTTGATGTTGTAGGGCCTGATCTTCGTAATAAGGGAGGGAAGTGCTACCATCTCCTACCATTTTTTTTTTAATAAATTAAATATTAGATGGGGCCTCTAAACTTTATAAGAGGCAGTCCTGATGGGAATGTACAGACTTACTCCAGATGGTAGATAGAGTCATCTCCCTAGTCCTGCTTGGAAGAGGCAGGGAGATGGTGGGGAATAATTATCTGGAGGAAAAAAAAAAGACTAATATTGAGTTAGTATTGATTGCACCAGGTATTTAGCATACCTTAGGTTACTTTGTTCTTATAAAACTCCTACTAGTCAAATGGATATTTATAAGTAAAAAGTGAACCTTGAACCATTCCTCATACCATGTGTAAAAATTAACTCCAACTGGATAATGGGCATAGATTTAAGATCTGAAACATTAAAACTTTTAGAAGAAGCTTGTGACCTTAGATTAGGGAAAGATATCTTAGATTAGAAGCAAAAAGCCAAATCATAAAAAAAAAAAGATAAATTAGACTTTCTAGAAATTAAGAGAGGCGCCTGGGTGGCTTAGTCGATTAAGCATCCAACTGTCATGATCTCACAGTTCATGAGTTCAAGCCCTGTGTGGGGGTCTGGGCTGACAGCTCAGAACTTGGAGTCTGCTTTGGATTCTGTGTGTGCCTCTCTCTCTGCTCCTCTCCTGCTACTTATCATTCTCTCTCTCTCTCTCTCAAAAATAAACATTAAAAAAAATGAAAACAACAACAAAAAAGTAAGGTGACTTGGTTAAAAGCAGGGAATAGACTAGTCTGGAATCAGGCCTCGTGCTGACAGCGCAGAACGTGCTTCAGGTTCTGTCTTCCACTCTCTCCCTCTGCCCCTCCCCAGCTTGTGTTCTCTCTCTAAAATAAATAAATGTTTTTAAAAAAAGAAATTAAGAATGTCTGTTCTTCAAAACAAACTGTAAGGAAAATGAAAAGGCAAGTCATAGCCTTGCAGAAAATATTTGCAAAACACGTACCACTAAAGGATTTACATCTAGAGTATATAAAGAACTCTCAGAACTGAATAATAAGAAAATAAGTAGGCACAAGAAAATAAATGGGCAGAAGATTTAAACAGGCATTTGACCGAAGAAGATAGATGGATGGCAAATAAGATATTCAATATCATTAGTCATTAGGAAAATGCAAGCAAGTCATAATGATAGGACTCCACATCTATTAGAAAGTTTTATTTATTTTTTTAATCAGCTGACAATGCTAAGTGCTGACAAGGATGTGGAGCATGAGGACTTTCATCCCTTGCTGGTAGGAATAGAAGATGATACGGTTTCTGTGCAAAACAGCTTGGCATTTTTTTATGAAAAAAAAATGTATATACACACTCTTACTACATGGTCAGAAAACCCACTCTTAGATATCTCACTCCTAGAGACATGAAAACAGAGGTCCACATAAAGTCCTGTGTGTGCATGTTTATAACAGCTTTACATACAATCATCCCAAGCTTGAAACAACCCAAATGTCCATCAGCAGGTGGATGCAGTTCTTAAATTTTTCAGATATATTCATACAACGAACTACTACTCAACATACATGAACAATCCACTTACACATGCAATAACATGGATGAATCTAAAAACATCCTGTCAAGTGAAAGGAAGCATACACAAGGCTACAAAATGCATCATTCTATGTAATACTCTGAAAAGGCAAAGCTATAGCAACCAAAATCAGAACAGTGGTTACTAGGGGCTGAGTCAGGGGGGGAAGAGATCAAATACACAAGTGTGAAGGAACTTTGGATGATGATGGAAATGTCCTCTGTCTTGGTTGTGGTGGTGGTTACAAGACTGTGTAAATCTGTCAAAACCTATAGACTGTACATCTAAAGGGGATGTATCTTACCATATGTAAATTATGCCTGATGCGTAAAGTAGTAAAGAAAACAGCAAACAAATCCCTCTAAGCTAGTTACTGCCTCTCTACTTTCCTTGTGCAGTACAGGTAGGGGACATAGGAAGGTGGCTGGGGGCCATCTGGCTCCCGAGACTAGGCCTCTCTGTACCACACTCTGCTCTCTAGCTTCTCCCAGTTTCAGCCTATCCTTCTCGTTGATTCAAAAGTTAACACCCAAAGTTCAGCTCTAATTGAATGATCTATGGCAGCTTCTTGTTGCTCACAGAATCCTTAGCATGACATTATGCTTCGTATTTATCTGGCCCAACCTACTCCTCTGCCCCTTCTCCTTAGCACCCAAGAACTCCATCTGTGTTACAGGCCTTGAGCCATGTTCCTGCATGCCTCCTAACTTCATTCATACTTTTCCTTCTGCCCAGAATAATCTTCCCTGACTCTGTCTGATTTGTTCATTTAAAAAATATTTATTAAGTGCCTACTGAGTGTTAGTCCTGGGAATGCAAGCCACGAACCAGAAGAGTCTTCCTGGACAACCCTAATCAGAACTAATCGCTCCCTCTCCTTTTCTCAGTAGTTCGCTCATGTCATTGCATGGTACTTCCTATATTGTATTATGGTTACTTGCTTGTATGAGGGTCAGTGAACTCCTTGAGGATAGGGACTATATCTTATTTAGCAGGATTCTGAGAAGGTGATATAACGGGGTTTGGTATCATACACTCTACTTAAAATGTCAGCTCTAGCTCATCCTGTCACCTTGACAAACGGTCAACTCTTTGAACTTCAGTTTCTTCATCTGTGAAATGGGTCTAATGATACCTGATATACAGCATCATTGTGACGATTCAAGGAGTGCTTGGTATATATGGTATATATGGTTAACTATTATGTTATATTTTTAATATCCACTGTTCACATAGCACACCTAAGCACATAGGAGGTGCTCAATAAACATTTATTCAATGAATGGTTAGTTAGGGAGTGCTTTTGAAACCCCCTCCTGTACAGTCCTTATCTTACCTGGTTTCTTATAAGTCACGTATATATAGAGGAAGAACTCGATGACATAGGTGATGACAGCTGCCCACCAGTTGATAACAAACATGACTGCACAGCACAAAACAGCTCCAAAAAGAGATACCCACATGTTGTAAATTCCATATGCAGGTCTCCATCCTGAAATTAAAAAATCTCAGTGCATAAGAAAAACTTTCACACTATTACTTTATACCACTACATATGATTAGAATGCAGCTTGGGGTGCAGGTTGAACATCCGCCTTTGGCTCAGGTGTTGATCTCACGGTTCATGGGTTCGAGCCCCACATCAGGCTCTGCCCTGACAGCGTAGAGCCTGTTTCAGATTCTGTCTCCCTCTCTCTCTGCCCCTCCCCCACTTGAGTTCTCTGTCTCTCTCAAAAATAAACTTAAAAAATTTTTTAGATGCAGGCAACAGTTTTTCCTATCATGAAAATCAGAACTTTTAGGTCAAGTTCCCTATTCTGTTATTAGTTTTCTGTGACCTTGGGTTCCTGGCCTATGAAGGCATACTAAATAAGAATGCTATAAATATAAAAAATGTGTTACTCATGGCCTCTTTGTATTTCCAGCATGCCCCAATAGTCTTCCCAAACTATGAAGTCTTAAGCCTCTGATATCTATGCCATCAGGAGTTAAAAGGAGTTAGGAGAGATGGAAAGAGTAGGGTCTAGTGGGGAGGAGGGAGAGACACTCCTTGGTGGCCCAAGAAAGAGGAGGTTAAGACAACGGGCTTATTGTTCCTATGGAGAAGGTAGAGCTTCACCAAAAGTCAAGCCAGTAACTTCCTGATAGTTCTGTCTTTACCTTCTTTATGTTAAGAGGATAGTGATTGCCCTTTCAGAAATAATAATCTATGAGAAAAAGGGAGAAGTTTTTCTGTAATAGCTTTTAAACCTGATGCATTAACGTTTTACATTTTACAGTGAAAATATTTCTCATGGTTCATATATGTATGGAAGTTTCCCATGTTCCTTGCAATGAAGAAGCTGGGAGACAGTATGGTCAGCTAGGGAAGTTCTGATTTGAAGGGTATTTGGTCTATGGGTGAAATACATATTAAATTTGGAGTTGCCAAAACACAACAGAGCGTTCAAAGTCTTCAGGAGCAATTTCTGAAATGGCCACCAGATGGAAATAGCACATTGAGAACATCCCTGGAAATGCCTTTATTTTTCCAAGTCTGGCTGTATGTGCGTGTGTGTGTGTTTGTGTGTGGCAGAGGCAGTATGTGTGTCATTTTGTGGGTTTGTGTATCCATGTGTCTCTGTGTTTTTTTTCCCTCTCTCTTTTTCTTTCTTCCTCTTTCACTCCTTCCTTTCCACTCTTTCCCCTTCCCATCTCTATGATTTCACCTTGCTTTTCAAAGATGAACATAACATGGCATGGAGGCACACATTTCTATACTTGTTGTATTCACTGACTAGAACTTTCTGTTCTCTGCTTAAAAGAAGACAACACAAAAGAAACAAAAGTTCCTCAGTTTTCCTCTGAAGCCCAGTGGCCTTGAGTGGACAAAGGCTCCCCTTCTGTCCATATTTTGTCTTATTGGCAGCAGGTTTTGCAAAGGAAGCTTGTGACCACAGCAGGCCCTAACAGAGTGGAAATGTGTTTACATCCCTGATAAAGGCTCTCATGGTGAAGAACTTTCTGAAGGTCAATAGTGATGAGTATCTATTCTGGTGGAAAGGTAGAAGGAATTCTAATAGCGAATGAAAGCAAGGAAGAGGTGAGAGGTGACTAGACAGGGAAGGTTCTTTGGCGTGAAATTTTGCACCACTTTCAACCACAGTCTGAGGAGGGCAGGGATGCCACTGGTTTCAATACGAATCTGCATCGACTGTACTCAGCAGGTAATTATGGGAACTACTCATCCTTCTCTTCTGCACCATGGGCAGGAAACAAATTGATAGTAAGGAAGTTTCAAATATATACATTTATTCCACTTCTGTGGTCACTTTCACCCTGGAAATAAATAGTGGTGTTTTTCTACTGCTGAAATAAATGTGGTTTCTCTTGCAATGAATAATTTATTGCCGCAGGAGAAAATTGACTTTACGGTTGGTCAAAAAGGCCATTGCTCAAATGATTCTTTTTCTATTTCAGAAGTCACCCCCCAACTCACCAAAATAAAGTGGATTACGCTGCCCACTAGGATATAAGGAAATACATAAACACAGATTGAGCACTTTTCACGGACTTATTTCATCTTATTGAGACAAACTAACTGCCTTCTTAGGCTTATTTTAGTTACGAAAAGTCAACTTACCCGGAGATTTGGCATAAGAGGCATGGAAGCAGGAGAAATTAATAAGTGCATATGAGGCCAGGAAAAAGTTGGAGATGATGGGGGCGATGGTGTTCAGTTCCGCTGTGAATGAAGCAGAAGTGAGCATGTACATATGAGTGATGAGACCAGGGGCTGAACAGCTGTCACAGCCTGGAAGCTTGACTTTATTTGGAAATTGAAAACATAGCTAGCATTTGTCAAAGTTTAAGAAGTTAGTGATTTTTCTTTGGGGTCGCATTCATTTAAAAATATTTTTTCAGCCGGGGTTTCCACAAAGTAAGATACAAGAAAACCTACCAATGAGAAAATAGAAAATAGGCAAGACCTGTAATTCAAGTGGGCGTGGGTAGAGGGTTTGGGGACTGGGCAGATGATAAACTCCCCTGTAGGTATTCCAGAGGTACCATATCTTCTATTCTTTGTCTGCTGTGGATACAAGGAGAAATTATTTTCCTCCTGTGTCACTAAGCTCTGCAGTGTGACAGATTAAATACCAGGGCACCAGCAATACCCAATTGGAAATCTCTATACCCAACTTACTCTTCTTGACTCTCAACTCTTGCTAGTCATTTGCCGCCCCCCCCCCTTTAAACATTTCTAGAGAGTTCTACCTCTCAAGGTGTGCCAGAAAATTTTTACCCCAGTACCTAAATATCCAATATGATTTAATCCTAGCTGAATTGTTTACTGTATGATATAGGAAATAATTCAGAGACATTATCATTTATCTGTCAACCACAGTGATGCAAATACAGGTGGCATCTGGGTGTGATTCTAGACCATAGATGCCAGCAAGGAATACGCAAAAATGGCTGCCATGAAGTTTGTGCCATGAAGCTAGTCTACACTGTTCTCAGTGATTTTTAAGGATATTATTTAATTTATACAATTTTCTAACACTTGGGCTATTTGATCACATAAATGCATTATAGGGCAATGATTTGAGGTGTTATGCTTAAGTTATAGAATGGAAGCTTTTCTGTAAATAATCACTTTTCATTTAATCTTTTAAAAATCTAAAAAACACAGACAGTCATATTTTCTACCTCTTCAACCTTGTAGAAATCTTATGAGGATTCAGGAATTACAGTCACTTCCTGAGTTCATGTGATGATGAGGGGCCTTTGTTGTTTAGTGCCACTGTGCTGAGGAAGGCTCTGCCCTTCTAGGCACAGTTATCATGGCCTTGCTTTTGGCTTCTTTTCCTCTGATAGGCTCACCAGCAATGGTAGCACCTTAGGGAGGAATGAGGAACGTGCAGGCTAAAGATGATGAATGTGCCTCTCCAAGATTGTGCAGCTGTTCCTATATCGCTTTGGAGAGGAAGCCGAGATTACAGTCTGGGTAAGTGGTTCTCAAACCTTAGTGGTCTACAAATCTCCTGAGGAACTTGAAAACATGCAGATTCCTTATCCCCAGAGACACTGATTCTAATTCTGGGGTTGGGTCTCAAAAACTGGCATATTAACAAACCCCAGGTGATTCGGATTCTGATATAAGTGGTCAATGGACCATATTTTGAAAATGACACTTCAATTCTCCTGCTAGCTGCCAAACCAGGAGAGGTAGAGACAAGTGGCACCTGGGGAAGACTCTGGAATTACACAATATCAGAGAGCTTGGAGGAAGGATTCTCTTGCGTTGGGTTGGATGGATTTCCAACATTCAGATTCAAAGTCTACCTCAAGTCCTCGAATGCTCTCTACACACAAGGATTCCTTGGATTAGACAGACTCCAATAATCTGAATTGGGATATTAAACATAAAACAGGTAACTTGTCAAGCTAAAAAGAAAACCCTAACAGTAATCAGAAGAATTCCTTGGCTTTCAGGAAGCAAGAGAAAACTACGAACCAATAAGAATGAAGGCCATGGCTATAACAAAAGTGAGAATGTATCCTCTCAGGGGTTCATTGTTTTTCCCATATCCCTTTGCAAAGAACTGCAGGGCTTTGTAGATGTTGTCCTTGCACAGCGCCTAATGGAAAAGAAGAGGAGATATTCGTCATTTATATCTATGCACAGTCATTTTCCCTAGGTGATTCAAACAAGAAGATTTGGGGAAAGATGAAGTGGTACATGATATAGGCACAAGTTAACACTGCAGTTTATCATTCTTTATATTATTTGAATCGATCTTGACTATGTGGCAGACAGCATTTGAGCCAGATGCAAACGTTAAACTGTTTCAGAAAATGATGGAAGATGATTGCTCGTGAGAATGAGTATTTCAGCTTGATCCAAGTTTAGTGGAAACAGACGTAGGGAGAGGCACATGCTCTTGTGCTTGTATCACCTGGAACACTTTGGGTGCACTGACGAGAGAGGCCAGGGCTGAGGACAGCGTTGCAGAAAAGATGCCAGCAGTGATGAGGGGGCCAAACCCTGACACCATGCTCATGACCTTGAGAAAAGACATTCCAGTAAGGAGACTCATCCATCACACAATTAAAAAAGAAAGTCAAAATTTTATCCAAATGCTTCCCTTTCTACTTTCTGTGATTTGGAATCTCCTTTACAAGTTAATTGCTTCTAACCAGATTGCCCCCCACCCCTGCTTCATTCTCGAGTTCCTCAATACTTGTTTTTTTCAAAATGGACATGGCCATTTTGTTGTCATTGTTTATAACAATAAGAAATGCTCACCACAATACATCCAGAAGATACTGGAAAGAATAAATAAGGAAATGATTTCAAGGACTTTGACAACATTACCCCTGTCTTTTTGGGCATATGTTTCCTGGACAATGGGAAATCCTATCCAGTAGGAACTGGTATTTAAATAAGTTTTGGGGAGGGCTCAATTGTTTTCTGGTCTTCCGAAAAGCTTTAGACTTTCTTGTTCTTCCTGCACATAGAAGCTTTTGAAACATTTGCTTTCTCTGTGATCATTAAATAAAATTTTAGATCTTAGACATGATGAGATTCTATCAATTTAAGGCATATTTTGGAATAATGACTTCAACTGAGTTAATTTCTCTTTGTTGGTTGTTAAAATGTATGAATGAAGCCTTCAAGACAAATTTGCCTCTCCCTCTGCTCACCAATCATTCAGACAAATTGATGTTTCAAGTTCTGCAGCTTTCCCAACTTCCCTTCTTCCTCCCCCCTCTTTACCTCCCCTTTTGCCACTCACAATTTCCTTCTTGGCCTTGTTTTGCAGGCACTCCAGGACCACATTGGGGCCCTTTCTTAAACTGAAGTCCATGCACAACGTGCATTCCAAGTGCTAACTATCTAAGTCTCTCCTTCTCCCCGCCATGGAATCTTTCATAATTGATTGGAAGATGCATAATGTCAGGTGGTAATCTTTCTCTGGTAATGCAATTCATACAAGGGCCCATTCTCTTCCCCCCACAGTAAACGTAACCACAGGATTTACCACTACATAATGCCTATAGGGTTCCCTTCCCTCACTCATGAATTGTTCCTTGCTGAATTCAAATGGATCCACAATCAATCATTTGCAAAGTCAGAAGTTTCATTATACTCCACATGACATTCTACAAATGAAAATAGCAATCAACTTTTTTTTTTTTTTTTTGGCCATTCAAACCTGGAAATTGTTCATCAGCCCATATTCACATGGTTCATGCCGACATCTTGAGAAGTCGTAGCCCAACCCACAGGCTGCTGAACCATTGCAGTTCATCCCAGAAATGATTGTGTCATTCATGCTTCCAGTGGCATCTCGGACCACACAGGCTCCTGGGGAAACAACCATGGCTTGTCATTTCTTTATAAGTGTTCTGCCCCCTATAAGGTTTTCTTCTGAAATCATAGTTTACTTTGAGTCTGAGCAGGTCCATTGCCATCCTCTCTTGTCATTCTGGGATCAAGTACCTGGAGGTTCCCATTCTCAGAGGCTTGAGAGCGCCCCCTGTCTCTAACAAGCTGCCACTTCCACTGCCTTGGGTGCTTTAAGTCCAAGCTTTCACCTACCTCTTTAAGACACTTGGGGTTGGAACCCTATTACTTTCTGAAATGCACATGGCAATGCTTTGCACATAATATGTATTCGATTCATATATCTGGCTTGGTACTACTGATCAGGTGTTTTGCAGGTAGAAAGATTTATTTTCTCAACGGTGAGAGAACCAAGGGGTAGCATTATTGAATTCCGGTAATTAAGAGAACTGAGCCCTTGTTTTCAACTAATGATAGTCCTTTCATAATTATTTAAACATAGCTATAATTCTACTTTATATAGAATTTTAATGGTTTAAATAATAAAGAAATGGAAGGTAAAATATTAAGATTTCCTTGGTACTATTAATGGTCAAATAATATTCTATCAAATATCAGTGTATTCCATTATTTTTATACATTTTGGTATTTCTGTTATTTTCTACTATAAACATTCTATTATGAACATCTTTGTACACAAAATTTCCTTCCATATTTCAACATATTTCTCTAGGGTAGTTTCCTAGAAATGGAGTTATGAACTTTTTAAAGATTCTTGATAGATATATTAATCACTGACTTTCCTTAGGAATTTTATAACTATAATCTCTGCCACTATGTATTTGATAGGATTATTGAAATATATGACTATACATGGGAAATATGTAGAAACTTTTCTGAACCACCTGAAGGATACATGTTTTGCAAACTAAATCCCAACCAATGAAACTGTTCATTCTGCAATTCCAACTCCAGACAGTAGGAGTCATCATCCCTTGCTATTAACTTCAAGAGAGGTCTCAGTGACAGGTACCCTGTCGGGTGGTAATCTTTCTCTGGTGATGCAATTCATACAAGGGCCCATTCTCTCCCCACCACAGTAAACATAACATGATAGGACTGCTTAAACAGTTGAAATCATGGATGTTGGTTACCAAGCAAAACTATCCATTCTAGATTTTACCTTTATGCTTTGTTCTTTTATGTTGAGCTGACTTTTCTGAATCATATATTTTGGCTTCTGCATTATACAACTCCCCAAATTTCAGTGAAGCCAAGCCATGAACCATAACTAATGACAGGCTATAGACCTCACGACTATCCTCCTCTCCAGGGAAAAGTATAGAAGCAGATTTTCCGCCCCAGGCAAAAACTGAAAGATTCTCTGAAATCAGGTCTATAACTTTACTCATTCCTTCATTTTTACTTCATGTGAGACAGAAAACCATTTGGGAAATTTAACTTAAGGTGATTTCAATGTCATTTAAAAATGTGTCAATTTTCTAAAGTATTGGAATAAAATCTCTTTACATGTAACTAAACTTGAAAATGCCACAGCAATATAGCTAACATTATCCATTTTCCTCAAATAAGAGACAGTGAGAGGAGCAAGAATCTAAGTTAACTGTTTTGCTTTTTTCTCCACAAACCAAAGTAAGATAAATGCAGTTCCCCAATTTCCTTTAAGTAGAGGACTACTGGGATGTGCCCTTCAGCAAAATGGTCATCCGGGCTTCTGCAGTGGGGAACTACACTCTGTGCAGTGCACAGAAAAGAGTTTTCTTCTCTGAATGTTCCACATTGCTTCCTCTCCTACTATGGTATAAGCATGAAGTGACCCCCAACCAGGAGGAGGTGTGGCTGCAGGCACCAGGTGGAATGAAAGTCAGCTTAGGAACAGCAGGTGCATTCACATATTTTCTGTTCACTGAGCAATGTGGGGGCTGGCCACCCACACTGCTGGCAGCTGGGTCTTGTTCTGATTTCCTGCCAACTAGTGACAGTGACATTTCCATATTAGGGACAGTTAGTGCAAGGAGGAGATACAGTCATCAATTCTAGATCTTTCATATTTTCCTAAGCCTTTTTGTTTTTGTCTTGTTTTGCTTTTGGCTTCTTCTCTCTGGCTGTTTCTCACCTCCCTCCCAAGACAAGGGAGGTGGGTGCTGGGTGGTTGCAAAACATCTTTGGCAGGGGGGATTATCACCTAGAGTAGCTAAATTGGATTCTCTTTGTGTTCAGGCAGAATGACAATCTTATTAACTCTATCCTAGCCCTGACCCCGAGACACCTATATTATAGCTTAATTGCATTCAAACCCCTAAAGCATCCAGAGGGGAATAAAAATGTTGTCTTTAAAAAAAACTTTCTACTTATGATCCATTGAAAGCCCACTGGACATGAAAGGACTAGACTCCTTGTAATTCTGGAATTCTTACACCAAAGACATACAACTTACCTACACAAATAGCAACTCCTATGTAGGCAACAGTGGTGATGAAAATGGCTAGCATGGTTCCTCTGGGAATGGCATCTTGGGGATCCTTTGAAAAAATAATGTGGTGGAATGAAGAGACAATGTAATAAGAAACAGAAATGACTTGGGGTTATTACTATATTTCAAATTTTTCATCTACCCTTCCTGAGGCACATTGTAAAGAAAAGATCAAGCAAATGGCAAAATGGTGAGCTTGAGTTTTTTCTGGAGGTGTTCACGTGTTCAGAGTGAATAAAGAAACCTCTAGATCTTCATGCTGAATGAAAGAGATCTCTAACTGTCCAGGACGGAGTTTTTATAGAAAAGTAAACTAGTTAGATCACTCACTAATGCATCTCCCTCCCTTTTATCCCCTGGGAATTTCATGCAGATGTATCTGACCTTAAAGTATTAGGGGAAAGACCCCAAACACACCCCACACATTGATACACATCGAGAATATCCGTGTGTGTGTGTGTGTGTGTGTGTGTGTGTGTGTGTATTAGTTTTGTACCAAGCATAGGCTTGCTTAAAAAAAATAACTTTTAAGCAAAAAGGATGATGTACTAAATTCTCCAACCCCTCAAATTTCCCTTTTGGAATCTAGTTCAGGAATGACTGCAATGGGAGATATTTGATTTTCATAAGCAGGCATAAAGAAAGAGGCAAATTTAAGCTTATACCAGAAAATGGGCTTTTCTCTTGCTTATGAATGTATATAAATTCACTGAGCTGAGCTGACATCATATATAATATACCATTTTATATCCCATTTTGGGGGCTAAGTCATATCATAATCAATTTCCACACAGCATAACTTCTAAATAATTGAATTCAACTTAACAGGGATTATTAAATAGAGATTTTAATGTATTCATTGCTTATACAGGACAATGCCTGGCATATAGTAGGAGTCAATAAATATTTAATTGAGGGAGGCACAATCTCGGTAGATATTAGTTCCCCCACCAAAGGACCTGAGATTTATCAATACAAATAAGCAGTAAATGCAGCCAAAGTTTGAGATTTTTTTGTTTTTGTTTTTAACTTAAATCTGCTGATCAAATCCATCAGAGAGGGAAAAGAAAAAAAGGGGGGGCGCCTGGGTGCCTCAGTAGGTTAAGTGTTGACTTCTGCTCAGGTCACGATCTCACAGTCTGTAGGTTCGAGCCCCTGGTCGGGTTCTATGCTGACAGCTTGGAGCCTGGAGCCTGCTTCAGATTCTTGTCTCCCTCTCTCTCTGCCCCTCCCCCACTCATGCCCCCCTCCTCTTAAAAAATAAACATTTAAAAAAAACACAACTCATTAGAGAGGCCAAGTCATGGTAAATGTAAACCCAACCTCACAGCTGGAAATAAAATATACAAACAAATTTTCCCCTAATGGGAGTATGCCAGTCCTATGGAGCCACTATGTGATCATTAATTCCTCCCCATTCTTTTAGGAATGTCTGCCCAGGGGAGTTAAGATGGTGGAGTAGTAAGGGACCCTGAGCTTGTCTCATCCCTGAAATGCAGCTAGATCAGCATCAAACCATTTTGAACACCCAGGAAATTGATCTGAGAATTAATGCAACAACCCTGCATAATTGGAGCCAGTGAATTTGGCAGGTACACGGTGTGGAGAAGTGAATTGGGGGAGAGAAAAGCTATAGAGCCACAGAGGGTAAGGATCCATTTTCATGGAGAAATGACAGAGAAAGAGAAAGGCAGAGAGTGCAGTGCATGGGGATCGCACAAGAAAAGCACTCCCCTTGAAAGTAACTGGAGGGGGGGGGGAATACTCGCAGGGGATTGAACAAGAAATCTGTTCCCCAAAAATCACTAAAGGAGAGAAAGGAGAGGGTTTCAATACCACCAAGATTCTATAAACAGTGGAGCTCAGAATCTGAAGTTTCAAGCTCAGTGCCTGGCATTGCTTTGGTGAAAAAGTAGGGTGAATCCCCAGGAGCAGGCAGCATGGTCTGAAGGGTCACATGGAGAGAAGCAGTTTCCCTGATTGGATAGCATTTGGTAGAAGCCATATGGCCTCCCCACAGGTCATAGGTCCCAACAGACCCCAGGGAGTGGCCACGTTTAATGATATTAGAACAAAGATGCCAGAGGACAGCAAAACCTGGTGCCAGTTGTATGTTGTGATTTGCCATAAACTCTGGGTGTCTGCCACTGCACAATAGCAGGAACATTCTCCGGGGCAAGCCAGCACCCAGCCATTGCTCAGTGAGATCCTCCCCCAGAGAGTCCTCCAGAAAGCCATGGGAGTTTCTGAAGTGTGGGGTTTAGACACACAGCCCCATTTGAGATAAAACTCTGGAGGGAAGTGCTACCTGGCAGGCAGGCAGCTTGGACGCAAACAGGGTAGAGGCAGGATCAGACAGAAGCTTGAGACAAAGGAGGATGCTTGATTGTGGGCTGGTTGAGGGTATGGGGTTCCTGCACCAGAGACTAAGGAGCTGAGTGAAGCCATTTTCACTTCTAGCGTGCACACATGTATCAACCTCAGTAAGCTAAGCAGCACCACTAAGTGCATAACAGAGCTACTACACCAAGCCCTGCCCACCTGAACCCTCCAGGCATATCCCCCAGAAGACCAACACAAATCCCTTCCACCTGTTTATTAATTTATGTACTATAGTGTGCTGTAAAGTTTCAGTTCTAGGGGAAACTGGATGTAACTTCATTTGGGTTTCACTTTGTTTGCTGGTTTGTTTATTTGTTTGTTTTATTTTTAATTTTTAACTTTTTTTCCTTTCTCTTTTCCCAAAGAAAAAATAAAGGAGTTCATGACCACTAAATCAGCCCCGCAAGAAATTTTAAGAGGGACTCTTTGAGTGGAGAAAAGACAAAACAAAACAAAAAAGACCAAAAGCAGCAAAGAATAGAAAGGACCAGAGAACATCACCAGAAACATCAAATGTACAGGCAACACAATGGCAATAAATTCATTAACTTTAAATAATCACTCTAAATGGACTAAGTGATCCAATAAAATGATGTAGGGTATCACAATGGATAAAAAAAAAATAAGACCCATCTATATGCTGCCTACATATAGACAAGAGACTCATTTTAGACCTAAAGACATCTACAGATTGAAAGTAAGAGGATGGAGAACCATCTATCATACTAATGGAGCTCAAAGGAAAATCAGAATAGCCATAGTTATATCAGACAAACTAGATTTTAAAACAAAGACTGGAATAAGAGATGAAAAAGGGCATTATATCATCATTAAGGGGTCTATCCACCAAGAAGATCTAACAATTATAAATATTTATGCACAAAACTTAAAGCACCCAAATATATAAATCAATTAATAACAAACATAAAGAAACTCATTGGTAACAATACCATCATAGTAGGGGACTTCAACACCCCACTAATAGTAATGGAAAGATCATCTAAGCAGAAAATCAACAAGGGAACAATGGCTTTGAATGACACACTGGAGCAGACGGACTTAACAGATATATTCAGAACATTTAATCCTAAAGCAGTAGAATACACATTCTTCTTGAGTTCACATGGAACATTCTCCAAAATAGATCACATACTGGGTCACAAATCAGCCCTCAACAAGTACAAAAATATTGATATCATACTATGCATATTTTCAGACCACAATGCTATGAAACTTGAAATCAACAACAAGAAAAAAATTGTAAAGACCACAAACACTTGGAGATTAAAGAATATCCTACTAAAGCATGAATGGGTTAAACAACAATTTAAGAGGAAATTAAAAAGTACATTGAAGCCAATGAAAAGGAAAATATGACCATCTAAAACCTCTGGGATGCAGCAAAGGCAGTCATAAAAAGGAAGTATATAGCAATCCAGGGCTTCCTAAAGAAGGAAGAAAGGTCTCTAATACACAACATAACCTTACACCTTAAAAGCTAGAAAAAGAACATCAAAGACAGCCCAAAACCAGCAGAAGAGGGAAATAATAAACATTAGAGCAGAAATCAATGATATCAAAATTAAAAGAAAAATAGTAGAACAGATCAACAAAACCAGGAGCTGGTTCTTTGAAAGAATTAACAAAATTGATAAACCCTTAGCTAGATTTATCAAAAAGAAAAAGGAAAGAACCCAAGTAAATAAAATCATGAATGAAAGAGAAGAGGGGTGCCTGGGTGGTGTCGTTGTTTAAGCATCCAACTCTTGATCTCTGCTCAGGTCATAATCTCACAGTTTGTGAGTCTGAGCCCCATGTCAGGCTCTGCACTGATGATGTAGAGCCTGTTTGGGATGCTGTCTCTCCTTCTCTTTTCCCCTCCTCTCTCTCTTTCTCTCTCTCAAAATAAATAAATAAAATTTTAACAAAAAGAGACCACAACCAACACTGCAGAAATATAAACAAAAGTAAGAGAACATTATGAGCAATTATATGCCAACAAACTGGGCAATCTGGAAGAAATGGACAAATTCCTAGACATATCCTACCAAAACTGAAACAGGAAGAAGTAGAAAATTTGAACAGACCCATAACCAGTAAAGAAATTGAATCAATAATCAAAAATCTCTGAATAAACAAGGGTCCCAGGCTGCATGGCTTTCCAGGGGCATTCTAACAAACACTTAAAGAAGAGTTAACACCTATTCTCTTGAAGCTATTTCACAAAATAGAAATGGAGGGAAAACTTCCAAAGTCATCTATGAGACCAGCATTGCCTTGATTCCAAAACCAGATAAAGACTCCAATAAAAAGAACTACAGACCAATCTCCTTGATGAACATGTATGCAAAAATTCTCAAAAAGATACTGGCAAATGGAATCCAACAATACATTAAAAGCAGTAATCACCATGATCAAGTGGGGTTTATTCTTCAGCTTCAGGGGTGGTTCAACATCCACAAATCAATATATCACATTAATAAAAGAAAGGATGAGAACCACATGATCCTCTCAATAGATGCAAAAAAGCATTTGACAAAATACAGCATCCTTTCCTGATAAAAACCCTCAAAAAGTAGGGATAGAAGGAACATACCTCAAGATCATATATGAAAGATCTACAGCTAATATCATCCTTAATGGAGAAAAACTGAGAGCTTTCCCTCTAAGGTCAGGAACACAATAAGCATGTCTATACTCACCACTGTTGTACAACATGGTGTTGGAAGTCCTAGCCTCAACAATCAGACAACAAAAAGAAACAGAAGATATCAAAATTGGAAGGATTTGCTCTTTGCAGATGACATGATATTCTGTTTGGAAAACCCAAAAGACTCCACCAAAGAACTGCTAGAACTGATACATGAATTCAGAAAATTTATATCAAAGGATATAAAATCAACATATAGAAATCAGCTGCATTTCTAGACACCAATAATGAAGCAGCAGAAAGAGAAATCAAGGAATTTATCCCATTTACAATTGTACCTAAAACCATAAAATACCTAGGAATAAACCTAACCAAACAGGTACAAGATCTATACACTGAAAACTATAGAAAGCTTATAAAAGAAACTGAAGAAAACACAAAGAAATGGAAAAACATTCCATGTTCATGGATCAGAAGAACAAATATTGTTGAAATGTTGTTACTGTCCAAAGCAATCTACACATTCATTGCAATCCCTACCAAAATAACACCAGCATTTTTCACAGAACTAGAACAAACAATTCTAAAATTTGTATGGAACCAGGAAAGACCCTGGATAGTTAAAATCATGTTGCAAAAGAAAACCAAAACTGGAGGTAGCACAATTCTGGACTTCAATCTGTATTCCAAAGCTGTAATCACCAAGGCAGTATGGTGCACATAGATCAATGGAACAGAATAGAGAACCCAGATTGGACCCATAAATGTATGGCCAACTAATCTTTGACAAAGCAGGAATGAATATCCAATGGAAAAACAGGTCTTTTCAGCCAATGATGTTGGGAAAACTGGACAACAACATGTAGAAGAATGAGCCTGGACCACTTTCTTACATCATACACAAAAATAAACTCAAAATAGATGAAAGACCCAAATACGAGACAGGAAACCATCAAAATCCTAGAGGAGAAAACAAACAGCAACCTCTTTGACCTCAGCATGAAAGACCCAAATGCAAGACAGGAAACCATCAAAATCCTAGAGGAGAAAACAAACAGCAACCTCTTTGACCTCAGCCACAGCAACTTCTTACTAGAAATGACTCTGGAGGCAAGGGAAACAAAAGCAAAAATAAACTGTTGGGATTTCATCAAGATAAAAAGCTTTTGCACAGTAAAGGAAACAATCGACAAAACTAAAAGGCAACCAACAGAATGGGAGAAGATATTTGGAATTGACATATCTGATTAATGGCTAGTATCAAAAATCTATAACGAATTTATCAAACTCAACACCAAAAAGCAAATATTCCAGTGAAGAAATGAACAGAAGACATGAATAGACACTTTTCCAAAGAAGACATTTGGATGGCTAACAGACACATGAAAAGATGCTCAGCATCACTCATCATCAGGGAAATACCAATCAAAACAATATTGAGATACCACCTTGCACCAGTCAGAGTGACTAAAATTAATAATTCAGGAAACAACAGATGTTGGCAAGGATACAGAGAAAGGGGAACACTTTTGCATTATTGTTGGGAATCCAAACTGGTGCAGCCACTCTGGAAAACAGTATAGAGGTTCCTCAAAAAATTTAAAATGGGCTACCCTATGACCCAGAAATTGCACCATGAGGTATTTATCCAAAGATACAAAAATGCTGATTTGAAGGGGCACATGCACCCCAATGTTTATAATAGCACTATCAACAATAGCCAAATTATGGAAAGAGCCCAAATGTCCATCAATTGACAAATGGATAAAGAAGATGTGGTATATATATATAAAATGGAGTATTACTCAGCAATCAAAAAGAATGAAATCTTGCCATTTGCAACAATGCAGATGGAACCAGAATGTATTATGCTAAGCAAAATAAGTCAGTCAGAGAATGATAAATATAATATGATTTCACTCATATGTATAATTTAAGAAACAAAAGAGATGAACATAGGGAAAGGGAAGGAAAAATAAGATAAAAACAGAGAGGGAGACAAACCATAAGAGACTTGAATATAGAGAAAAAACTGAGGGTTGCTGTAGGGAAGATGGGTGGGGGGGATGTACTAAATGGGTGATGGGTGTTACCATCACTTGTTGGTATTTGTTGGGATGAGCACTAGTTGTTAAATGTAAGTGATGAATCACTAAATTCTACTCCTAAAACCATTATTACACTATATGTTAACTAACTTACATTTAAATAAAATTTAAAAATAAAAAATAAAAAAAGGAGTATCTGCAGATAGGGTTGGTTCTGCTACATGTATACCCAGCCTTCTCCTTCCGAACTATTATCTCCAAAAGTGATTTCAGCTAATAGATGCAGTTGAGCAACACATCAAAAGAAAAATACAATTGTGGTTGAAATGGGTCCCTCTCAATCTCCCAATTCATGCTATATTTCAAGTTTTATTTTATAGATTAACTATTTCTTATGATCTGAGTGGAATGCAAAGATTAAGTGAATAAAGGCAATATTAATTTAAGTGGGAATAAAGAAATATATGTAAGGATAAAAGGTGTGGCAATAAAAGGCAGTTGTGTACCTAAAACATGAAAACTTTGTTCTTATGTAGAACTATCTGCTACAAACTGTGAAATTACTTACTTAGAATATACATGAGAGACTGGACCCAGTATAAATAAGGATGTCAATATCTTAATAATCATATATTCACATTGTCTGCTCTGGCTCCCTTTCTCCTAGACAGGGACCAGGACTTTGACAAATTCTTAGTTTTTACTTTAAATGTTAGTTTCCATCTCCCCAGCAGTTACCTAAAAATCGAACCTTCTTTAACCTTTTTTAAATTAAATATTATATATATTTTTTGTTAAGATAGAATACACAGCAATCCATTAGACTGCTGCTTTTGGAGTGTCAACCACATCCTAATCTTGCATCTCTGAAACCACATCTTAACTGTCTTGATTAGATTTGGGTACCCCCCAAATCTTCTCCTAGGAACATATTTACAGATTATGCATTAGTGAGTTAACAAATGGAAAGTTCAGGGTGGGAACTATGTAGCATTCCCTTGGGCCAACACTTGTTGACTGTCACTGGCAGCCTGAAGTGCCATCCTGTGAAGGATTCTGAGGCTGTGAACAGAGGTAACATCTTGCATATCCCTATAGTGTGTAAATAATACATGCTTACTAATCTGAAATAAATCTATTATGTTGTGCTATTTCTGATTTCACTCAGAGAAATACAGGCCACTCTGGCTTTTGGTCATGTTAATTATTATTTCTCAAAGTGTTCTCCTTTCTAGATCTTCATGACTCCATTCTCTATTGAGTTCTCTTACCTCTTAGATAGCTCTTTCCCTTTTTCTTCATGGACTCCTTTTCTACCATTAATATTTTGAGGGTCCCTGGGCACTGTATTGGTTCTTTTCTCTCTTCTCTTTGCACAGACCTGGATGAACTCATCCACACCATGGCTCCCAGTCCTGTCCAAGATCCTTTCCAGAGTTCCAGACTCATGAATCTAGTGACCCGCTAGACGTGTCCACTCTGATGTCCTTTTGCTATTGCAACCTCAATGGCCAAATCTGAGCTTCTTTTTCCTCATCAATTACAGCATGGAATCAATCAGTGGGTTGCACCCAGTATTCAAAGAATACGATAGAATAGAACTGATGTGACAATATCAGAAGATACCATTATTAATAAAGAACTGTTTGGAGAAAATTTATATGTGTGCACTTGATTTGATGTATAATGTTTTCTGCCTGCAGATCATAGTAGAAAACACTCTTTCCATTTCCTCTCCTAACCCTAACAAAAGCTAACCTCTTTGATCCATTCCCCCTGCCATGGTCTTAATTTAGACTCATGCCATCTCTTGTCCAGAGCTGTAGTATCCTTTAACTGGTCTTCCTGACTCCAGTCTCCCTACCTATCACCCCCTACCCTTTATTCCATCCTTACAAGCTGCTAGGAGGCTCTCTGTAAAACACGTTACTCCCTGACCTATGTTCATTAGTGTCTCTAGCTAGTTTGGGGATAATACACAAACTCCCTTTTCTGTAGTCTAAAGAATCTCTG
The DNA here is from genome assembly GCF_046562875.1 of Panthera onca. Lineage (NCBI taxonomy): Eukaryota > Metazoa > Chordata > Mammalia > Carnivora > Felidae > Panthera > Panthera onca. The sequence continues at coordinate 55,441,009 of NC_138344.1, forward strand.
AGTTCTATTTAATAGTATATAGTCATGTATGTGTTGAAAGTTAAGCTTAATTGCAAAATCACCAAATATTTTTAAGCAGAAAGAAAGCAACTTTTTACAATACTATGACCACAAATGCCCTGAAAATCATGACAGGACATCCTCTGCAGATATATTCTGGTTCTTTGCTTACTCCCAAAGTGTCAGGACACACAGCAGATCCTTTATAAATATGTTTATTAAAGTGTTGCTAAAACTATTTTACTTGCATACTGTACCACACATAAAAACTAATTTTCATCAGCAGCATCTTTCTCTGTGCCTTTCTCTATTCCATTCCATCTACTCCAAATGTCCCTCTCTTCTTTGTTCTGTAGATGAGCCCCTATCTGTCCCTTGAAATTTGGATTGAATGTCCCCCTCCTCTGAAACCCTTCCCTTACTGTTTCAGGGACAGGAAATAACTGTCAATATAAAAAAAACAATCTGATTTAAAATGGGTAGATGATCTGAATAGACATTTCTCGACAGAAGACATACAGATGGCCTTCAGACATATGAAAAGATGCTCAACATCACTCAGCATCAGGGAAATGTAAATCAAAACCACAATGAGGGGAGGGGCCAAGATGGCAGAACAGCATGTAAGTTTTTTTTTTTTTTGCGTCTCCCATCCACAAAATACAGCCAGATCAACACTAAACCATCCTGCATACCTAGAAAACTGATTTGATGATTAACACAACAATCTGTACAACCTGCACCACAGAATTCAGCAAGTACCCAGCACAGAGAAGTGAACTGGGGGGGAGAGAAAACACACTGAGGGCAAGGAGCTGTTTTTGCTTGCAGAGAGAGGACAGAGACCGGGACGGGGAGAGTTTGGGAAATCACCACCCCCCCCCCCCACACGCAAAAGCAACCAGAGAGAAAGTGGAAAAGTGGAAACAGCCAAAGGGACCAATCAAAAAAGGGAGAAGGGAGAAAGGAGAAAGGACAGGGTTTAAATTCCATTAAGACTCTATAAACAGGGTGAGCACAGAGTCTGAAACTCCATAGTTCGATACCTGGTGGTACTCTGGTGGGAAGAGGGAAAACCCAGGAGCAGAGTGAGCTCCAGGGGTCCTTGGGACACACCCCCTGCTTGGAGGACATTTGGTAGAGGCAAAGACCTGAGAGAAGAACCACATTAGCTGGTGCTGGAACAATGAAATTAAAGGTGAAGATTGGTGCCAGATGTGTGTTGTGACTTACCATAATCCCTGAAACGTTGCTGCTAGATGATTGCATGAGCTTTTTCTGGGTCGGGCTGGCACCCAGCTGCAGTTTCTGGGCATCAGCAGCAGTGCTATCCCTGGAATGTTCCTGGGTGTGGCCAGCACCAGCCATTGCTTGGTGAGACCCTCCCCCAGAGGATCTGAGTGGGTCAAAGCCACAGTCCCTCAGAAGTGAGGGGTTGGGAAACACAGCCACATCTGAGATAAAACTTGGGAGGGAGGTGCCTCCTGGCAACCTAATGGTTTGGTTACAGACAGTGTAAAAGCAGGGAGTGGATGGAAGCCAGAGACAAAGGACAGGTGGGGAGAACAGAGTTCCAATACTAGAGACTGGGTAGCTGGGTGACACCATTTTCACCCCTCCCACGCATGCACATACACTCCTACAAGCACCAAAACAATCCACCCCAGTAAGCTAAGCAGTACCATCTAGTGGAGAATGGACCCATTACACTAAGCCTGCCCAACTGGGCCAACGTCACTATAGGAACACAAGTCTCTCTACCTGCTTAGTTTACAACTATAAAGTCCTTCATAGTTTGACTTCTAGGGGAAAATGATGTAATTTCAATCATATTTTAGTATGTTTGCTGATCCATCTATTTCTTTTCTTTTTCATTTCTTTTCTTTTTCTTGAATATAGAAAGAGAAAAAAATTATTTTTACTTTCAATTTTTATTAAAAATATTTTTGTTTAATTTTTTCTACTATATTATTTAATTTTTGTAAATTTTTCAAATTTTATTTTACTTCCATCATTTCATTTTATTATATTTCATTGTATACCTTTTTTCAAATTTTCAAATGTTCTCCATTTTTTTGTCCCCCTTTTCTCTAATCTAGCAAGCTCCTTTCATCAACCAGACCAAAACAAACCTAGGATTTAGCATCATTTATTTTATGTTGTGAGTGTGTGCTGTTTTTAATTTTTTATTTTAATTTTTTTTACCTTATTAATTCCTTTTCTTCCTTCAAAATGATGAAATGAAGGAATTCAGCCCAAAATAAAGAGCATGAAGAAATGACAGCCAAGGACTTAATCCACACAGATACAAGCAATATGTCAGAACCAGAATTTAGAATCATGATAATGAGAATACTAGCTGGGTTTGAAAATAGATTAGAATCCCCTTCTGTGGAGATAAAAGAAGCAAAATGTAGTCAGGATGAAATAAAAAATGCTATACCTGAGCTGTAATCTCTAATGGATGATACGACGGCAAGGATGGATAAGGCAGAGCAGCAAATCAATGATACAGGACAAACTTATGGACAATACTGAAGCAGAAAAAAAGAGGGAGCCTAAGGCAAAAGAGCATGATTTAACAATTAGAGAAATCAGTGACTCATTAAAAAAGGAACAACATCAGAATCATAGGGGTCCCAGAAGACAAAGAGAGAGAAAAAGGGGTAGAAGGGTTATGTGAGCAAATCATGAAAGAAAACTTACCTAACGTGGGGAAAGACACAGACATCAAAGTCCAGGAAGCACAGAGGATTCCCATTAGATTCAACAAAAACCAACCATCAACAAGGCATATCTTAGTCAAATTCACAAAACACTCAGGCAAGGAAAGAATCATGAAAGCAGCAAGGGAAAAAAAGTCCTTAACCTGCAACAGAAGACAGATCAGGTTTGCAGCAGACCTATCCACAGAAACTTGGCAGGCCAAAAAGGAGTGGCAGGATATAGTCAATGTGATGAATCAGAAGAATACACAGCCAAGAATTCTTTATCTAGCAAGGCTATCATTCAAAATAGAAAGAGAGACAAAAAGTTTCCCAAACAAAAATTAAAGTTCGTGACCACTAAGCCAGCCCTACAAGAAATTTTAAGGGGGACACTCTGAGGGGAGAACAGATAGAAAAAAAACCAACAAAAAGAAAGCAAAACAAAAAGACCAAAAGCAACAAAAACTAGAAAGTACCAGAGAACACCACCAGAAACCAATTCTACAAGTGACATGATGGCAATAAATTCGTATCTTTCAATACTTACTGAAATGTCAATGACTAAATGCTCCAATCAAAACACATAGGGTAACAGAATGGATAAGAAAACAAATCCACCTATATGCTCTTTACAAGAGACCCACTTTAGACCTAAAGTCACCTTCAGATAGAAAGTAAGGGGATGGAGAACCATCTATCATGCTAATGGTTGTCAAAAGAAAGCCAGAGTAGCCAAACTTATATCAGACAATCTAGACTTTAAAATAAAGACTGCATCATGAGATGAAGAAAGGCATTATATCATAATTAAGGGGTCTATCCACCAAGAAGACCTAACAACTGGAAACATTTATGCTCCAAAATTGAAAGCATCCATATATATGAATCAGTTAATCACAAACATAAAGAAACTCATTGATAATAATACCATCATAGTAGGGGACTTCAACACCCCACTTACAGCAATGGAAAGATCATCTAAACAGAAAATCAACAAGGAAACAATGGCTTTGAATGACACACTGGACCAGATGGACTTAACAGATACATTCAGAACATTTCATCCTAAAGCAGCAAAATACACATTCTTCTCCAGGGCACATGGAACATTCTCCAGAATAGATCACATAATGGGACACAAATCAACCCTCAACAAGTACAAAAAGTTCAAGATCATACTGTGCATATTTTCAGACCGCAACGCTATGAAACTCGAAATCAACCACAAGAAAAAATTTGAAAAGGTCACAAGTACTAGGAGACTGAAGAACATCCTACTAAAGAATTAATGAGCTAACCAAGAAGTTAAAGAGGAAATTAAAGTACATGGAAGCCAATGAAAATTATAACACTCCAGCCCAAAACCTCTGGGACGCAGCTATAACAGGAAAGTATATAGCAATCCAGACCTTCCCAAAGAAGGAAGAAAGATCTCAGATACACAACCTAACATTATGCCTTAAAGAGCTGGAAAAAAACAGCAAATAAAACCCAAAAACAGCAGATGACAGGAAATAAGAAAGATTAGAGCAGAAATTAATGCTATTGAAACCAAAAAAACCGGCAGAACAGATCAATAAAACCAGAAGCTGGTTCTTTGAAAGAATTAACAAAATTGATAAACCACTAGCCAGTTTGATCAAAAAGAAAAAGGCAAGGACCTAAATAAATAAAATCAAGAATGAAAGAGGAGAGATCACAGCCAACACAGCAGAAATAAAAACAATAAGAAAATATTATGAGCTATTATATGCCAATAAAATGGGCAATCTGGAAGAAATGGACAAATTCCTAGAAACATATATGCTACCAAAACTGAAACAGAAACAAATAGAAAATTTGAACAGACCCATAACCAGTAAGGAAGTCAAATTAGTAATCAAAAATCTGCCAAAAAACAAGAGTCCAGGGCCAGATGGCTTTCCAGGGAATCCTACCAAACATTTAAGGGTTAACACCTATTCTCTTGAAGCTGTTCCAAAAAATAGAAATGGAAGGAAAACTTCCAAACTCTTTCTATGAAACCAGTATTACCTTGATTCCAAAACCAGACAAAGACCCCGTTAAAAAGGCGAACTACAGACAGATTTCCCTGATGAACGTGGATGCAAAAATCCTCAACAAGATATCAGTTAACCAGATCCAACAATACATTAGAAAAATTACTCACCACAACCAAGTGGGATTCATACCTGGGATGCAGGGCTGGTTCAATATCCACAAGAAAATTGATGTGATTCATCACATCAATAAAAGAAAGGACAAGAACCACATGATCCTCTCAACAGATGCAGAGATAGCATTTGACAAAATACAGCATCCTTTATTGATAAAAACCCTCAAGAAAGTAGGGATAGAAGGATCATACCTCCAGATCTTTAAAGCCATATATGAAAGAACCAACGCTAATATCATTCTCAATGGGGAAAAACTGAGAGCCTTCCCCCTAAGGTCAGCAACAAGACAGGGATGTCCACTCTCACCACTGTTATTCAACATAGGATTGGAAGTTTTAGTCTCAGCAATCAGACAATGCAAAGAAATAAAAGGCATCCAAATTGGCCAGGAGGAGGACAAACTTTCACTCTTCACAGACGACATGATACTCTATATGGAAAACCTTAAAGATGCCACCAAAGAATTGTGAGAACTGATCCATGAATTCAGCAATTTGAAGGATGTAGAGTCAATGCACAGAAATCAGTTAAAATTCCTATACACCAACAATGAAGCAACAGAAAGAGAAATCGAGGAGTCGATCCCATTTACAATTGCACCAAAAACCATAAAATACCTAGGAATAAATCTAACCAAAGGGGTGAAAAACTTATACACTGCAAACTATAGAAAGATTATGAAAGAAATTCAAGAAGACACAAAAAATGGAAAAAGATTCCATGCTCCTGGATAGGAATAACAAATATTGTTAATATGTCAATACTACCTAAAGCAATCCACATATTCAATGCAATCCCTATCAAAATAACACCAGCATTCTTCATAGAGTTAGAACAAACAATCCTAAAATTTGTATGGAACCAGAAAAGACCCCAAGATTGCCACAGCAATCTTGAAAAAGAAAACCAAACTTGGAGGCATCACAATCCCGGACTTCAACCTATACTACAAAGCTGTAATCATCAAGACAGTATGTACTGGCACAAGAACAGACACTCAGATCAATGGAACAGAATAGGGAACCCAGTAATGGACCCACAAATGTATGGTCAACTCATCTTTGACAAAGCAGGAAAGAATATCCAATGGAATAAAGGCAGTCTCTTCAGCAACTGATGCTGGGAAAACTGGACAGCGACATGCAGAAAAATGAACCCGGACCACTTTCTTACACCACACACAAAAATAAACTCAAAATGGATGAAAGACCTAAACATAAGACAGGAAACCATCAAAATCCTCGAGGAGAAAGCAGGCAAAAACCTCTTTGACCTGGTCGCGGCAACTTCATATTCAACGCTTCTCCAGAAGCAAGGGAAACAAAAGCAAAAATGAACTATTGATAGTTCACTATTTTGACCTCATCAAAATAAAAAGCTTCCGTGCAATGAAGGATACAATCAGCAAAACTAAAAGGCAACAGGCGGAATGGGAGGAGATATTTGCAAATGATGAATCAGATAAAGATAGATTAGTATCCAAAATCTGTATTTATTAAACTCAACACCCAAAAAACAAATAATCCAGTGAAGAAATGGGCAAAAGACATGAACAGACACTTCTCCAAAGACATCAGATGGCCAGCCGACACATGAAAAAATGCTAAACATCACACATCATCAGGGAAATACAAATCAAAACCACAATGAGATACCACTTCATACCTGTCAGAATGGCTAACATTAACAACTCAGGCAACAACAGATGTTGGCAGAAAGAGGATCTCTTTTGCACTGCTGGTGGAAATGCAAACTGGTACAGCCACTCTGGCAAACAGTATGGAGGTTCCTCAAAAAATAAAAAATGGACTTACCCTATGACCCAGCAGTAGCACTGCTAGGAATTTACCTAAGGGATATAGGAGTACTGATGCACAGGGGCACTTGTACCCCAATGTTTATAGCAACACTCTCAACAATAGCCAAATTATGGAAAGAGCCTAAATGTCCATCAACTGATGAATGGATAAAGAAATTGTGGTTTATATACACAATGGAGTACTACATGGCAATGAGAAAGAATGAAATATGGCCCTTCGTAGCAATGTGGTTGGAACTGGAGAGTGCTATGCTAAGTGAAATAAGCCATACAGAGAAAGATAGATACCATATGTTTTCACTCTTATGTGGATCCTGAGAAACTTAACAGAAACCCATGGGGGAGGGGAAGGGAAAAAAAAAAGAGGTTAGAGTGGGAGAGAGCCAAAGCATAAGAGACTCTTAAAATCTGAGAACAAACTGAGGGTTGATGGGGGTGGGAGGGCGGGGAGGGTGGGTGATGGGTATTGAGGAGGGCACCTTTTGGGATGAGCACTGGGTGTTGTATGGAAACCAATTTGACAATAAATTTCATATATTGAAAAAAAAATTAAAAATAGAACTACTCTATGACCCAGCAAATAGGTATTTATCCAAGGGATACAGGTATGCTGTTTCGAAGGGGCATATGCAATCCAATGTTTATAGCAGCACTGTCAACAATAGCCAAAGTGTGCAAAGAGCCCAAATGTCCATCAATGGATGAATGGATAAAGAAGATGTGGTATATATATACATACACAATAGAGTATTACTCAGCAATCAAAAAGAATGAAATCTTGGCATTTGCAACTACGTGGATGGCACTAGAGGGTATTATGCTAAGTGAAATTAGTCAGAGAAAGACAAATATCATATGACTTCAATCATATGAGGACTTTAAGATGCAAAAACAGATGAACATAGGGTAAAGGAAGCAAAAATAATATAAAAACAGGGCGGGGACAAAACATAAGAGACTCTGAAATATAGAGAACAAACAAAGGGTTACTGGAGGGGTTTTGGGAGAGGGCATGGGATAAATGGGTAAGGGGCATTAAGGAATCTACTCCTAAAATCATTGTTGTACTATATGCTAACTACCTTGGATGTAAATTTTTAAAAAATAAATTAAAAATGTGTGCTTACAGGGATGCCTGGGTGGCACAATGGTTAAGCATCCAACTCTTGATTTTGGCTCAGGTTATGATTTCCCAGTTTGCAAGTTCCATGCCTGCCTTGGGCTCTGCACCAAAAGTGGGGGATTCTCTCTCTCCCTCTCTCTCTGCCCTTCCCCTGCTTGTGTTCTCTCTTTCTCTCAAAATAAATAAACTTAAAAAAACATATGTGCTTATAGTCTGCAGAATTTTACGTTAGTGACCTCTGATACTTTTCTAAATCTGAGAAACTGGAAGCTCAACATCCACAGCTAAATTTCATTAAGCAGCCATACTTACTATTTGAATCATTTTGAACAAGTTACTTAATTTTCTGAGCCTCTGCCTAATTTATTTTATTCCATATCTCAGCTCAAGAATTGACCATGACACTGTGGTCCCTAATATGACAAATCTAAATGCTCTTATTCATTCACTCAACAAATACGTATTGAAACCTTACTAGCTCTGAGGATGCAGCAATGAATATAACCAAAGGTAAGGTCCCCACTCTGACAGAGTTAAGCACCTCTTGCTTAGGTCCCACCAACAGCTATTTCCTTTTGCACTCTAAGGTCATCCAGCCTCATCAGGGCTTCTCCAGTTAAACTGTGAGGGACGACTGTCTTTTTTCTTCTCTACCTGGAATACCTGTATATTTTCTCACCAACAGTCACTATGTAGCTTTTGCTCTAAGTTCACCCTGAAAAGTTACACCCTTAAGGAAATCATCCCAGACTTAACAATTATTTGTTTACTATGTTTATTTCACAATTTATTTAGACAGTACATGTGGTTTTCATTTGTACATATCTCTTGACAGCTCTTGCAAATATTTCTTGTCTTCCAAAGTTGATTATAAATGTACGAGTTAAAACCTGTGTCTTCTTTTTTGTGTATGGTAGAGACTGTTTACTATCCCCTAACATCCATTCTTATCTTCCTCCTTTTAATACTAGAACTCCCTAAAATTCAAAGTACATGGCTGCCCAGCTAGAGACTACATTTCTTAGCCTTCTTTGCAACTAGGTAAGGTCATAGAGACTAAATTCTGGCCAATGGAATGTCCGCAGAAGTAATACATGCAAGGGCCAGGATTTCTTGCCCTCTACTTCCTTAATCCTCTTCTTATGGGCTGGAACATGATCTTGAAAGTGACCAGTCATCTTGGACAGTGCCGGTGAGGGCAAACCAACCCAAAGGAATGTTAAAACAAGAGAGGTCATCTGGGATTCTGAGCTACCTTTTGGAGAAGATTTTTGTTATTCTACTGCATGACCTACGAGCTAAGATTTTTATCCAGTAGAAAAATAAACTTCTTTCTTGTTTAGGTCACTGCTATCAGTATTTTATAAAACATGCAAACCAATAATCTAACATAATGCTCTTTATGGTACTTGACATAAAATACTATGAATGGAGTGCTAAATAAATACTGATTGAATGAATATATGTATATATATTCATGTGCATATTCATATGTATATGTATATTCATATGTGTATATATATTCAGATATATATATCTGAATTCAATAAATAAATATTCACTAATAAAGTGATTTGGTGGGGGTGGGGGTGGGTTTTTTCCCCCCAAATGTTATGTATTCTTGTTCATTTTGTGTTTAAAAGAGAAAGGCAGGTTCTGATTTTTTTTCACTGAGCTATATTCCTTTTCTTGGAAATGTTATATACTATCAATATACTCTATTCTTCTAATGTCACTGAATAAGAGTTTTGGAAGGAATATCTGAAATAGGATGGTCTGGCATTAAATGTTGGCATTAAAAGAGAGAAGTTTTAAGTAACTGGGACCCATACAGAAATTTCAGTTTTAAAATTTGTAGAGAACTATGGTCACTGTTGACCTCTATAGCTCATGCTGCTCACCTATGTCACCACCACTTCCCAGGACCACAAAAGCAGAGGAAACAACATACCTCCAAATCTCCTGAGATATTGGCACCAGCAAGAATCCCAGTAGCTGCGGGGAAAAAAATGGCAAAGACAGAGAAGAAGCCTTCACCTTTTGTGAAGCTTGGCCCAAAGTTTTCCGCAAATATTGATGCTGTAACACAAGTAAAGAGAAAATTATCATGTAGACTTTCTTTACAGAGTATGAGATTGGTTTCCTTTAGTTTCTATCAATGTCTTGTGTAAATGTTTCCCTATATTTTAAATGGAAGGAACTTGAAGAGATTGGTGTACTCCTGACAAACCTCATACTCATGTTTGCCGAGAGTCAAGGTTGTAGATTTCTAGAACAGCTCTGAAAAACTTTTGTGCCAACAGAGACCCAGGCCTCCTGACTTTTTGAATCTTTCTAGATTGAAAAAGGGGGAAATGGAGAATGTTTCTCATGGCTATACTGGCATATTTGCAAATATACCACACACGTGCACTGCCCTATACACACACAGCTACCTTCTTCCATACATAAATACTCTAATCAACACACAGATTTTCTATGCTTTTTTTTTAATTGTAGGAAAGCCCTGTGGGTGAAACTATCTTATGATTTTGCTACTTATGTTTACCCTCCCCATTCCCTGCTCCCAGATATTAGATCTTAAATTCTTATAGCAAATTCTCATATACAGAAGTTTAATATAGTGAAGATCCTTGGTCATAAAACAGTACTATTCCATGAGGTCTCAGCAAATTATTTAAATTAGAAGCAAACAATGCAGAAGAAAAACAGAAAAAGGAAGGGAGAAAAATGCAAACAAAAGAATCTGGCCTGATGCAAAAACAAGGAAAGAGAATTTGAGTCATCAGAAACAATACAGCAGGAGCTAGAAGGACTCAGAAAATATATAGCAGGAGCTAGAAGGAGGGAAAGGGATAGAAAGGAAAAAGGACATTAACATACAAAGCAAACAAGACAAACTTTACAAAGAAAAAGAAACAGGTAGAAAGGGGTGATGGGATACCTAAAGGAAACAAATACTAATAATAAATAATGAAGAGAAATATTTTTTTAAATCTCAGCAGTGGATTCTTGAGTAAGCTAGAATGGACAGCTAGGAAGGTGTACAAAGGTAGAGTAGAATTTCATGCTCAGTATGATTCCCTCAGGATGATACACCAGCTCCTACAATCTTTTATGCTTGAAAACCTGACAGTGATGCTTAACTAGATAACACTAGATAATCCTAGAGATAAGCAAGGTACAAAGAAGTTTAGAAGGGGGCACCTAGGTGGCTCCGTCCATGGAACATGCGACTCTTGATCTCAGGGTTGTGAGTTCAAGCCTCATGTTGGGCATAGAGATTACTTGAAAATAAAATCTTATGAGGCACCTGGGTGGCTCAGTCCGTCGGAAGCCTGACGTTGGCTCAGGCCATGATCTCACAGTCTGTGAGTACAAGCCCTGCGTTGGGCTCAGTGCCCAGAGCCTGCTTTGGATTCTCTCTCCGTTGCTCTCTGTCCCTGCCCCACTTGTGCTCTGTCTTTCTCTCTCTCTCTCTCTCTCAAAAATAAACATTAAAAAAATTTAATTTTAAACACAATAAAATATATATTTTTTAAGTCCAGCAGGAAAAGGACTATGTTGGACTTTAGTACTCTCAATGGTTGAGCAAATTGCCTGACCTATGTTCTCTTTCCTTGCTCATACAACTCTACTTCTGCTATTTGATAGCAACAACAATTTGTCCTACACTTGAAGGTTTTCAAGGAACTTTTGCATCCACTACCTTATTTACTTCTCAAAAATCTCTTCTGGAAGTTATTGTTATCACCCACTCTTGGTCAGGGAAATTTGAGACCCAAACATGTTAGGTGACTGGTCTAGCTGGGAAGTAGCAGAGTTGAGACTCACTGTGGATTTCCTGAAACCAACCCCAGGCTCTTCCCTGGATTGCACTGGCTGGGATTGCACTGGGATTGCACAGGCTCTTCCCTGGATTGCACTGGGATTCTAATGGCTGAAGTGGGGGACACAGGGATGGTGATGGAGGTGGACAGGGGAGAACCACTGATTGCAAAGCAACTAATTTGTCACACGTACCTTGGTAGTTAAAGAAACCTCTGGACTTCTTCTCATTGTTGGATGGAATGACGGTTCCAATAAAGAAGTTTGCAATAGCAATGAGAAGAATGACCAGAAGTATCACTTGAGCCTGGAATGACAAAGAAAAAGGAGGCCAACTTAGATTCATTTAACAACTCTTCACCTAATTGTAAAAGTAATGTCCACTGAAGAAAGATTCTACCTGGTTATTCTGATTAAAACTACTATCCAATAGGCAATAGTGTATCCTTGTAGGATACACTACGTCTGATCTGAGTGTAGCTGTTAACATTTTCAGTGGGCACATCTGCTTGTGCACTTGAAGGTGACATTTCAAAAATATTCCAAGTACTAGATGGTAACTTGCTGCAGTGTCCTCAGGAACATAAATGGAGTCCAAAGTTTTATCACTGATAGAGTTTATTTCTTTTCTAGACAGACTGCCTATGGATTCTTTCTTACCTTTCCCAGTGCTAAATGCAACAGAAGTATGAGAACATGATGATTCATAGAGCTCCTGTGATCCCTCATGCATCTGATGTTGGGCCACCAGTGTGTGCTCAGCACAAGCAATTTGCAAGGTTGACCAATCAAATTGTCTTTCTTTATCCCCCCTCTCCTCCTGCTGACATTTCAAGAGTCTTTTGGCTTGGCATTCCCATATGCTGCTCCCTCTGCAGGGAACTCTTTGCATAACTATTTCCTTCTTCTCATCCTTGAAGTCTTAGTTACCTCTTCAGAGAGGACTTTCTTGACCATTGAATCTAAATAATAACAGCTATCATTCACTGAGGGCTTACAACAACAGAGACAGATTTAATTTTACCGGTATTCTTTCAGATAGATAATACCACCAATAACTGTATGAAGTAGGCAACCTTATTATCATCATTTTAAAGATAAAGAAACTGAGGCACAGAGAATTTAGGCAACTTTCTAAAAGTCACACAGATGTAAACCAAATTCAAATTCAGGTGCTCTGACAACAGAGCTAGCGCTTTAAATCTACCCTCTACTGCCATGAAACTACATTGCGTCCCTGAGGGAATAAAGTCATTGTAAGTAGATTCCTCTTATTTTGTATCTCAGTGCCCTGTTCAGTTCCTTTATAGCACTTTCACAACTTACTTTTTTATATTTACTCGTTTATCTACTTGATCATTACTCCTATTCCCACAGACCATATGCTCAACTAGGGCCAGGATTGTGCCTGTTTCGGTCACAACAGAATATCCTAGCCTAGCAAAATGCCCAGCATATAATAAGCCCAGCACATAATAAACACTTAATTAATTTTTGTTTGATGTGTGAATGTATAATCCACAAATAAATGCCATATGGGAATGTTTCCCATTGCCTTATGTAGGTGGGTGACTTTGGCCCCCTTTGTATCTCTGGTGACCTCTTGAGGTCTAAGCACTGCATCTCCAGGCACTTAAGACCAGTTGCAATTATACCAGTCACTGTAGAGTTATAAATCAGGAAAAATACATGCTCCTGACATGCAGAAATTTACTAACTGTATTACTATTAGTTAAATCCAGATATTCTCTAGTTCCAGGGCCTTATCATGCCCCCAAATTTGCTCCTGTACTACTGTGTCTCATAGGAGAATGATAGTTCCTGCCTCTATTACCTTCTCCCATCGCACTTGCCATTTCTTTTGGGCTTCAGCACCATAGCCAGCTTGAAATGGGATACCAGGGGTGTGACCTAGGAGACCCAGTTTCCAGCATGTACCACTGCTATGATCATAAGGGGTCTGTGTGTGAAAATGGCAGCAATGTTGGTGTGTATGTCACATGGTGACAGCATAAAGAACAAAGCCCAGCCCAATCAGGTGACGCATGAGCTGGGTTGTGACTGCCTGGACCTCATGCTCTGAGGGCTTGGTGCTCTTCCCATTGCTAACCCACAACTTTTGCCATAGCAAGTAATAATAGCAATTCTTTTAGAATACAGGGTTTGTTCTATTCCTGCAATTTGGCCAAGACCTGAGCAGCAGTGGGCGATAGCACCATTTTGAGAAAATCACCTTTGCTTCCCATTCCATTCCGGCTACTGAAATTCCTAAAAGAATCACCACTGTGATGGAGCCTATTATCCGGATGTCATTGGTTGGATCCACCATCATTGAATTGCTCTCCTGGAACAACAACAAAAATCATTAAAATGGTTAGAGATGGAGCTTTTTTGGCTTCTATGTCTTATTATAGAAGAGACACTGTGCACTCATGTCTGGGGCCCTATAGGATAATAGAAAAATGAAGTGCTCCTAAATCTGGGATGAACATTATTTTGTCCTATAATAATAGGCCATTGTTAGCCAAGTTTGGAAATTCTAGATGGTCATTCTACTCACAGATTTTAAAGCTATTGTAGCACTAAGGTAAGTATGTGCCCTTATAAATACAATGTTTTCTTTCAGAAGAATGACTAGTTACTTTTGTGTGTCAAGGGGAATCTTAGAGAAATAAAAATGAGTGGTTTCCAACGTGAATATTGGAAAATAAGTGTCATTCAATTAAACTACAGAAACCAGATAATGCATGTCTTGAAGATCATGTACCTTATGAACTATATACTTCACTCATTTATTCATTTAATTTTCAAATAAGGGTCCTGCTATTAATTGGATTCAGTGAATGCTATTACTTCCATAAAAGGAGGACTAGAAGTTAGTTCACATACCAGCTAATTAACATGGTCACATACATACCGTCTAGATGGAGCACCTAAACCAGGAAATGCTTAATTTCCTGCAGTGAGTTATTCGAATGTTTGAACTTTCTTTCCCTTTCGGAAAATATAACCATAATAGTAATATTGCTACTGAAAATAATGTTCATCATTTATCTTTTGTTTCATATTTTACACAGTATTTCATTTGTTCTGTACTGCATTTCTATTAAATACATAGAACAGTATTATTAGCTCATATGACAGATTTGAGAAAAAGGGTTCAGAACAATAGAGGGACTGGCCCAGAATCCTCTCAGCTGATAAATCTGAGAGTCGGGATTCCAAGCCAGTTCTGATGCCAAGCCCAGAGCTCCTTCCACTATATCCAACTTCCACATTCTACAGAATAAATGTATTTCCTCTCATCTTGCCATGGCGATAACCCCTAGTGCCCTGAAAAGGCAAATTGAACTGAATTATCTTACTTGGCTGAAAAAAAGAAAAACTTTTAATTACCTTAAGAAGATCTACCACTGTTTCAGCAAATCCCACCACATACATAGCAACAGCCACTGCATTGGCAAAAGCAAAGATCAAGCCTATAGACCCACCGAACTCGGGCCCTAAGCTTCTGGAAATAAGATAGTAGGCCCCACCTAAAACAAAAAATGAACATGTTTTACTTTGAGGAACTGCTAAGGGATTTAGTTTATATGACCACATAATTTTGAATAATTTTTATTCTAATGAAAATATTGTAAATTCCTAATAATTTTAGGAATCTTGTATCACTTTAATGAATAACTTAGCCTTTTCTTGTACTCTGAGAACTGTAATAGAATTTAGTAGAACTATCCTTACTTAGTAAATTCGGATTTATCGAAACCTAATTGTATACAAAGTTTACAAATAATACAGCAAACTTTACCAAAACAAAATGCTTTGCCTTTAAAAAAAATTCATTGGTTTGCGGTGCCTAGGTGGCTCAGTTGGTTAAGCATCCGACTTCAGCTCAGGTCATGATCTCACGGTTTGTGAGTTCAAGCCCTGCATTGGGCTCTGTGCTGACAGCTCAGAGCCTGGAGCCTGCTTCGGATTCTGTGTCTCCCTCTCTCTCTCTGCCCCCCCACCCCTGCTCATGCTCTATCTCTCTCTGTCTCTCAAAGATAAATAAATGTAATCAAAAAAAATTTTTTAATTCATTGGTGAGTTCAAATCAATGATGTAACCAATGAAAAAAACTTTGTATTTGGAATGTCCAGGAACAGGCAGCCCTAGGCAGAAAATGATGCAGGAGATGTATATCATTGCTATTCTAACTTCCTTTCTGGTATAATTTTCTGGTATATATTTGCTGCATAAAAAAAGTATTTGTATAGTGCTATGTATTATCTACTCTATAAATCAGAATTGGATCTCTACGCTTTTAGCTCAAGAAGGCATGATTATTGCCAAATACCCACATGTGTATGGGTGGCCAATGGGAAGAAAGATAGAGTTTGGAACAACTGTTTCTCCTCTGGACCTTGAATAAGGTAGTTCTATATATGGCCATGTACCTATGTGCACAGGGAAGCCTGAGCTGGACTGGTTAGCTTCTAGAGTGTACTGAGAGCAGGTAAAAAAACGAAGTATTGAGAGGCCTAGATAGCTAGGTGTTATCACGAACCATAGTAAATTAATGGCTTTCTACAGTGAGCTAGTCTTAGAGTGGACAGAATTGGTAAGGGAATGACACCGAACAAACATATCTCAAAACAAAACACAACTATATTTTACGGAAAAGGAATTTCCTCCACTGTAGTAACTCCTTTGGGTTAAAGGGTCAAAGCTCTCTTTAAAAATGTAACCAATTATCTGGGTGGAGCAAACTGCCATTATTTCCTTTGTCCAGATTACATTAGATAAATTAGCTAGCCAGTCACTTAGGCTTGGTCAAAGTGATAGACTAGCAGGGGAAGCTCTGAGAGCAGGTGTATTTGTCAGAGGAGGAGGCTCTTAGAAGGCCCTGGGAAGGGGCACCTGGATAAGCTACCCAAGCTGAGGCCCCAGGAGTCAAACAGAATGGGAGGGGGAAGGCAGGAATTAGAACAGCAATGATAAACCTCACCCTCTTCATTTTCTGCCTTAGCTTGCATATTCCTGGATGATTTAAAAGTAACTCTTTGTTATGTTTGTTGGTTTCTATTTTCTTCTTAAGGATTTTTTCAGGCCTGTTAGCCCCTAGAAGTATAGCGTTGGGGTGAAATCTGAGGGCTACCTAAGCAGGAAGTGTCAGCCAGGGTGCTGAGTGGGCCTGGCAGAGAGCCAGCAGGGCTCATCCAAGGTACAAAGCAACCATGTATTTTACTGTAATTATCTATGCCTTCTTTCTAGACACCTGGTCACTCTCTGTAAACATGTTTAATCACAGGAAATAGGTCAAAGAAAACATCTAGCGGTCTCTTAATTTTAGTTGAGAGAATTTTGCCTTGATGTTCAAATTTGGGTTAGCTCACTTTGTTTTAAGGCTTTGGGGACTAATTATTTAGATGCAGATTTTACTTCCAGCATTAAACCGACTCTGGACATTACTCTGTAACCAAAGCTTGTCGTCATAAGCAAATGAATTGGCTTACCTCCTCTTACTACTCCATTTGTGCAAATGGCAGACATAGAAATACCTGTGAGTGTCGTCACTACCACACTCAGGCCAATGATGATGACTCCAAGACCTGCAAAATCCCCCAAGAAATGTGTTTGGCTCCAGCACGTCCAGAGGCAGCAGTCTGAATTGTCAAAGAAGGATCAGTCTCCCCACGAAAAACCTGAAATGTTCTAAAAGATCCCATTCCATGAAGATCTAGGAAGCACCTGAAATGTACTAAACTTTAAATTAAAGCCACATCCAGGAATCCTTTCCCAAGAGACACCGGCAAGAGGTATGCAGCCTCGCCTGGAAAATAAAACATTCACCTACAGAATTCTGAGCATCTGGAAACCATGAGCTGCAATGCGCCAGAGAGATCCGTTAGAGACGATCCCACCGCTGACCAGCGTAGACCAGGACTGCACTCATAGTACCTTATGTTTCCTTCTGCATCCAGGTCACTTGTATAGTCCACCAGGCATCAAGAGCATTGGGCTACTTTCTTGTTCCAGTCAAAAAGGAATATATAAAAATTTTGCCTACCCGTAGCAAGTGATGAGGGCATTAGATATCTTAGAAATGTTACCTCCACGAACAAACCCGTTAGTTGCTATTGCAGAAGTTGACAACCCAGTAATAGAAGTTACCATGGTGGAAAGAAGAATTATGAGAACTCCAAGACCTGTTAGCAATGAGAGATAGAAGATATTACATTTTACTTTTCTGACTTGGATTCCCTGTTGTTGCAAACTATATACTGCCTTGAATTTAAGTTTTCCTGTCCATGCCTGGGCCCCAGTGGAGTTCCTTTGTGCTCAGGAGAACCTGGTTGGCCTGGCATAAAGATCAAGTCGGCGGCCTGCTCATTACGATGGAGGATGGTCTCCAAAAGTAAACACAATCTGAAATGCGGCCCTGGAAAGGAAAAGTTGACTTCTGCTGGTGTCCTGGGAGAGAAACTACCCTGGCTGTGAAAAGAGAAAACATGACATCTGACCTTCTCTCTTGCTTGAGAAGAACCTGAATGAGAAAGTTGGGGGTTTGACAAAGGTTAAATCCTTCCTCATTTTTCTCGCATCTCTCTTGCCTGAAGGAGAAAAAAAAAGAAGCCAACTTGGATTACCTTTGAAAACACTCCAGAAAGGTCAGTGGTGAACTATCTGAGTCTCTGTTGCCTTTACCTTACAAATGATCGTGCGGGTCACAAGTTTAATTACCTCCTCTGACATATCCATTTGTGGCAATAGCAGAGGTGGATAAACCAGTGATACCAGTCACTGTCACGGCTAAGCCGATGATAATCACACCAAGACCTCAGTTGAGAGAGGAAAAATAAAGGCAATTAAACAGTGCAACAATCCATCAGATCGTTCACATAAAAGCCAGCAAATGGAGGGTAATCAACAAAGAACCACATCTGAATTAACAAGTTGGCCTGGAAATCACCAGAGTAAGTGCTCAGCTTTGAAGTTTTCTGCCTGTAGTAGCACAGGGCCTAGAAACCGAAGAGCTAAAATGTGCAGTGAGAATTGCCCACAAATGAACAACAATGGCTGGTCAAAATGTAGTGGGAACCCCATTTTTTGCGCAGTTCTAGACACCTGTAAACATAATAATTGGTCAATAGGATTCCAAGCTGCCTTTATAACTAGACAGGAAATGTTCACCCTTCTAGATAACTCTCTTTTTATGTACATTTGGTTGTGTAGGAGTGGAAAATTACATCCAATGTAACAAATTGTTTATCTGGCAGATAAGTAAAGTGGAAAGAATCAAACTGAACTATGTTCACTTATTGGCTTTGTGACCTCTGGCAAGTTACTTATTTTCTGAGCCAAAAATGGCAATGAGATTAGAAAGAATACATGTGTAAAAGTGGCTAGCAGAGCACATAGAACACAGTACATGATCAGTGGCACTGCTTTTTGATTGTGTCCACGATAGTTATAATAGCTGCTGCTTACTGAAAGCCCACTGTATATCCAACTATGGGTCAAGTAGAATGAGAAATGCAAGGAACAAATAAAATGAAATGAAAAAAGCTGCCCTCAAGGATCTTATGGTGCAGAAGGTCAATGATTATAAGAGGGAGAAAGTGATAAACCAGAATTCAGAGAAAGGCAAGGCTGCTTTCAGCTTCAGGAAGCACACGGTCAAGAGGATACTGAAGGGTAGCAGAATATGCTATCTCCAAATGTACCACTTTTGCATAAAGTATATTTTTAGCTAACGGCGACAGAAAAAAAGCAGCTACCTTCCCATATTTGTCTGAAAACAAGGCATAGATTTGTAAAGGTGTCTCTACTTTCCTCTATACCAGGAAGGACAGAAGTTAATGATCAGAGGTAATTCTAGACCCTTACTGGCTGGAGTAGTGCCAGAAGAACCTACATAACAGCCTTGACTTAATTTCTATGAGTTCCCTCATGTATCTGCCTTCCCACAATCTGCCATCCTAGAAACTCAGTCCTTTTCCTTTGTCTTGTCACTTCTCTAAGAATACATTGTTCTTTGTTAAGATGTTATGTAAGCCAGGGGCCCCAGGGTGGTTCGGTCGGTTAAGCGTCAGACTTCAGCTCAGGTCATGATCTCATGGTTTGTGAGTTGGAACCCCATGTTGGGCTCTGTGTGGACTGCTCAGAGCCTGGAACCTGCTTTGGATTCTGTGTTTCCCTCACTCTCTGCACCACCACTCCCTCAGCCCCCACTCACACTGTCTCTGTCTCCGTCTCTCTCTCAAAAATAAATAAACATTGGGGCGCCTGGGTGGCGCAGTCGGTTAAGCATCCGACTTCAGCCAGGTCACGATCTCACGGTCCGTGAGTTCGAGCCCCGCATCAGGCTCTGGGCTGATGGCTCAGAGCCTGGAGCCTGTTTCAGATTCTGTGTCTCCCTCTCTCTCTGCCCCTCCCCCGTTCATGCTCTGTCTCTCTCTGTCCCAAAAATAAATAAACGTTGAAAAAAAAAAAAAAAAAATTTAAAAAAAAAAAAAAAATAAATAAACATTTAAAAAGTATTTTTAAAAAGATGCTATGCAAGCCCAAGTTCTAACCACTCTGATGAGTTACTCATTGCTGAGTCTTCTCATGTGGACACATGATGCACATGTTAATAAATTTCTGATTGTTATTCTCTTGTTAGGTTGCCGCTTGCCACTGTTAATAAAGAAGTTTAGGGTCACAGGCACTGAAATCACCCTGGTTCTAGTGAGAATGCTCTTGCCTACATATGCTCCCCTACATAAAATGGATGCTTCATAATTGTTGTTGGCAAGCTGTCTTGTTCCAGGGATAATCAGAACAGTAGTCATCTGAGAAAGGCTGTGATCTCTCTGGCCATGCCCTGGGAAAAGGGGAAGTGGAAGGAAATGAAGGACAGACATAAATGGAAACAAGGTATTGGAGGTTGCCTCTCTTGATGGTCCCAGCTGTATCCTGGCTCTAAAAGAAGTCTCTAGGCTATTTTACAGTTTGAAGTACAGTAGGAGGAGGCTAACTATAGGCATGAGATACAAACTTGGACCATATGGCTTTGGCCCCTACAGACTCTTAAAGCTTGGAGTTGCAAGAAATAGTTGCACTAAATTCTTTGAATCTATTGCAGGGATCCTTTGGTACATATTACCTCTACATCACCATGTGGCCTGTTCTTTGCACCTCTACAAGTAATTTCTTCTTATCTTCTGCACACTATTTTGCTTTTGCTTTTGTTTTGAAGACATTTGATATCAAATGTTTAGCTCACCCCAGCAACTGTACAGAACTAAATAGTTTGTATTTCAGGACATTAAACCTACTTTGACTATTATTTTCATACCCTTATTTTCCCTTTGCTTCTATTTTCCCAACAATTCTTATTTATTCTTTTGCACTGTATATATTTCTGTAAACCATTTGAAATCCTAGAACAAAGTTTTATACACTTAAACAGCAACATATTTTCTTTTCTCTCACAATCAAACAAAAAAATCCCAGGGTAAAAGGCAGGTTAGAGAACGTTCAGTTCATAGTTTTTTCAAAGTGTGGTCCTTAAACCACCTATTTCAGGAAATACCTGAAGTGTTTATTAAAAATGCCCAGACCTGTTGGGATGAGCACTGGGTGTTATATGGAAACCAATTTGGCAATAAATGTCATATAAAAAAAAATGCCCAGACATACTAAGTTGGAATCTTTCAAAGTGAATCCCAGGATTCTGTGGTTTTGGAAGCTAACTTCCCAGGTAATTCCTATGCACCCCACAGTCTGAAGACTATCGCACTACCCTAGCCTATCTCAAGTTGTGTCTGTCTAGACAGCACAGTTATTTAGCTTTATCTTCAAAGAATTGATTGGGAAACAGTGAATCCAGGTCCTTAATTTTCAGATGAGAAAATGAAACTCATGGAATGACTTGCTTTAGGTCATACCTCTTTCACTCCCTTCCTCCGTGCCTAATGTTTAAATTTATTAGAAACCATCTTGCCCCAGCCTAAGTCTCCTAGACAGAGAAAAATTTTATGACATTTTGGGTTTATTCTACCATTTGCTTTTGGGGAAAAGACAGCCAAAACTCTTGGCCCTAGAATGGTTACCCAAGGGCTGTAGCTACTGTTACTCTTGGCTCCAGCTTCTTTCTGACTTTGTTCCTAGGGTCTCCTCTTGAAAGGATCTTCCCTAAACTATCCCAAATCAAGGAGAAACTACTTGTATTTGCTTCTTTTCTTACCCAATAAAGGGAATCTAAATGGGACCCAAAAGGTGACTTAATCAACTCATTTAGCTTTAAGTTCACAGCAAAGGCCAGTAAAACTGAGTAAGGGTGGTAATAAGTTTCTATGACTCACTAAAGTCTACTTTCTGAGAACTAAAACAACAACAAACAAACCTTCATTCAAAGGAAAACCCACTAGACACCCATTTAAAGTAGGATATGACTACTTAAAGGAAAGGTCCTTATTAAAACAACACTGATGTCTGAAAGTATAATACACAGTTTAGCAGAAGATAGGGTTCTTCATGTTTTACACTTTTGCAGTAAGCATGAAACTGGATTGACTGTAAAGAGTAATGTAAGATCTGATTAAGGTTCAGGTTATTGCTTAACACATGGATGTTAAATAAGTTGCGTTAGAAAGAATTACTCTTGCCCTTGGCTACACTCACACCTCCAAACAAAGTAATGCTGCTTGATGATCTCAATAAGTTACTAAACTGCCCTTAAAAAACTAATTTTGCATGAAACCCTGGGGCAAACACTTGGCAATATTAAGATGCAGAATTTCCATGGGACAGCATCTACTTATTTTGGACCCTGCGGCTATAAGCATTCATTTGATATGCATCATAAAGCTGGCAAGCAGCCCTTTGTCAGGAACCCAGCACTTGCCAAACATGAAACATGGAAAAACTATGGGAACTGGTTCCAGTGTTTCAATTTACAGCTCAGCCCTTTCTTTTTGCGAGTTAGTCTTCCAGTCTGCCTTGAGGACCGAAGGCTATAAATAATGACTTAGTACCTTTGAATGTGAATTGGGATACGTTCTGGAGTAGTATCTAAAAGCACATCTGAATCTCTATGTTCTTGACACTAATGATTTATAGGTCTTCTCCAAAAGTGGATTTGTAATACGTTTTCCATACATAAAGTAGAACGTCACTAATTTTTATCACATTAAATCAGGAACTTTGATAAAATTCAAGGAAATTTTTCGTATAAATTATATCTATATACTCTTGATTAAAAAAAAAAAGATTTGCCACAGGAAATCATGTTTTAAGTAAAATATAATCTTCAAAAATGTCAAAGAATCACTCAAAATAATCTCAACATCATGCATTTTCCATTAGAAAAATTAGTAGTAGGGTCACCTGGGTGGCTCAGTCAGTTAAGCGCCCGACTTCAGCTCAGGTCATGATCTTGAGTTCATGAGTTTGAGCCCCACGTTGGGCTCTGTGCTGACAGCCCAGAGCCTGGAGCCTGCTTCAGATTCTGTGTCTCCCTCTCTCTCTCTGCCTCTATCTCCCTCTCTCTCTTTCTCTCTCTCAAAAATATATAAAAACACTTTAAAAATTAAAAAATAATAAAAATTAGTAGTAGTTACACATGTTATCTCAATCATTTCATCTATCACGTTTAAGCCTCTGTCTGGCATATTTTATTAATCTTTGTTTTCTTACCACTGGTACCTGAAAGTAACACAATTATTTTCTTTGGCAAATGTTCAACAATTCAGCATTTCTATTAGTCAGGTCACATTGTTCCCACTTTTCCCACAAGCTGTTCTTGTTGAGTGAAATTTTGCCAATAAGCATAAGGGGGATGCACAAATGTCAGTATGTCCCAAACTATGAATAGTACTGTTTAAAATATATGTGTCCCTACAGATCTGTACACCTAAAACTTTAAGAACAAATAGAAATATTAAATTGAGCATTTATCTGGTTGGTAAACTGGAAAATTCCAGTCTCCCAGAAGTTAACGCTACACTTTCCTCTCTGACAAACATGGTCAAAGAGGCAAAGTAAAAGAGCTCGAGTGCAGATTATTTCTGTGACCTCCATCTCACATTCAGCATTAATGGTGAAAACAAGTTGCTTATTGAGCTTATAACTGACACTGAAAATGGCATACGGGGCATGGGGAAACATGCTTACCGATTCCAGCTTCTCCAACAATCCAAGACAGGCGAATGAAGAGCATGACACCCCAGATATTCAGCATGCATCTTACCTGTGGGCCAAAGGAGCATTGAAAGGGATATGAGAAGTGATAGTGGGGCAAAACCCAGCCATGTCCGTAACTCTGCTGTCCAGGATGTGCTAACATTTAGTCCACTAGGACACGGAACAAACAGATTTCATTTGGAAACATAGGAGCTTTCTCACCAGCACACCTTTCACCCATCCAAACTTCACAACGCCAGCTTTATCCTCCTCTTCCTTGTTTTCAACTTCTTCATCTCCAGGCATTCCATCTCCGTTAGCAACCCTGTCAGCTGAACCTGGTGCCACTGCTACGTTCTGTATTTATACAGGTAGCAAAAAAACACACAATATTTGGTCAACAGAAGTCTCCAGAAAACTTTCAAAGGCAAATCAAAATAATTGACATGAAATTTTGGACACATCAAATTCTAGCATGCACATAAGGTAAGTATTTTTTTGCCCTGGGAGCTGATGGATTCATTTTGTGAGAGATTTCAGGCGCAGCAAAGCTGCAAAGGATCTTGGGCAGTCCTACGGGTGAGAATATTACCTTAGGGGAAAATGGTTAGATTTAGGTAAGTTTAGAATACAAAAAGAACAAACAAAAGAAAAAGAAACAAAGGCAGCCTGAAAGTCTATCAGAAGTGAAAGAGGGTCTTTGAGGTATGGTAGGAGGTTAATGTCATTGATGCAGGCTAACTGGACTTCTTTCTATTAACCTCCCTGGGCTTCATCTTATTCACCTAAAATAATGATAACAAAACTTCTCTAAACATGTCACAGTATCTTTAAGAAGATTGAATGAAAGAACACATAAAAGCATTTTCTTTTGTAAATTTATGTATTTGTTTTTTTTGTTTTAACTTACTTTATAGAGAGAGAGCAAGAGAGAGTTAATGAACAGGGGAGAAGGAGAGAGAGAGAGAGAGAGAGAGAGAGAGAGAGAGATTGAGATCTGAAGCAGGCTCCACACTCAGCCAGGAGCCGGACACAGGGATCCATCCCAACAACCCTGAGGTCATGACCTGAGTTGAAATCAAGAGTCGGACACTCATCTGACTGCGTCACTCAGGTGCCCCTATACGCATTTTCTTTAAAAACAGGAAGAAAAGGGTTAAAGTTCTAAAAATATTTAAAGGCACTGTTTGGCTACAAGGATGCTATTCCTGTAGAGGAAGTTTCTTTCAGATTCGATATGCCTTTGCCTGAGAATTGCTGGATGTGCTGGTAGCATTGTACAAAGGGTAAGAAATCTTATGACTGACTACTAGAAAGGTAAGCTGAGTACAAATAAGAAGTAAGTAGTATAAAAAATGTTAAAAGCTTATTTAGTGTTTTTTTTGTGTGTGATCCAATTTTGAAAAATAGCTTCCTTGTCAGTAAGGATAGTCTCTGAATTCTACTGGGGAAAGAAATAGCCCTGTTTCTCTCAAGTGAAAAACACTCTAACTTCTCTTTTAGATATGACTTTGAATAATTTCAGATACACCCACTTAATTTAGCCTATCTGGCACCTACTTGATTCTAATGGATAGACTATATATCCCAGTGAGTTCCCGAAAAGCAATCTTTTCCAGTAAGGGGTTGAAACCATTGGGGGAGTCTCTTAGATTCAGCATTTAACTACCATTATTAAAGAACAACTTTGGGGGCACCTGCATGGCTCAGTCGGTTAAGCGTCTGACTTCGGCTCAGGTTATGATCTCACAGTTCGTGAGTTCAAGCCCCGCGTCGGGCTCTGTGCTGACAGCTCAGAGCCTGGAGCCTGCTTCCCATTCTGTGTCTCCCTCTCTCTCTGCCCCTTCCCTGCTCATGCTGTGTCTCTCTCTGTCTCAAAAATAAATAAACATTAAAAAAAAAAAAAGAACAACTTTGTTCTATTTAAGTGGCCTACATTAGTTTAAGGCTGGGACGATGTGTCCCCCTATTACTAACTGAGATGTCTCAGACAAGGACAATTTTTTTCCCCTCTAAAATGAGACTGGCATGAAATAAATACTCAGTGTTTACTATAAGGACTTTATTTGAGGGCAATCAAAGTTTTTGTCCTTGCCATGTTTAAGAGTTATTGCTTCTCTGGGCTTTGGTGTATCTTTAGCATACCCACTATAATCTGACTCTAATTTGGGCTGTTTACTCCAAAAGACTTTGACTTCTTGTCTTCTTGTTCTTCCATGTTCTTCTACTTCTCTATGTCAATAAGAATTTCTTCCGAGTTTGTTCTCCCACAAATTTTTTTTCATGATACTAGTGGACATTTGGGTAACCGATGCAATGCAATGTGGTAAGTCATTGTATATTAACTAGAGGATGTGGGTTACTTCTCCGAGATGCCAACAAAGACCCTACCATACAGCAGGTCATCAATAAACATTACTGAATCCATAAAGTAGGCTTGGAGGCCACCTGATCTCTACCACTTAAGAGAAGATGACCTCATTTCTTATCCATTCCTGCCTCCTATTTCCTTTCTCTTCCATCCCTACTGAGGATTTCATTTTTCATTGTTTTCTCTGTGTAACCCACATTAAAGAAGGGAGAAGAAGAGAATGAATCTCAAGTCAGATCATCTTACTATTTTCCAACAGCATTGCAGGGGAGGGGTAAAACTGAATCACAAAGGAAGCTGAAATTAATAGTTAAAATTTAGTTTTGAATTACCCGAGGAATATCTTAATCTTAAGCATCCTCTGTCCCTACTTGTACAGATAATTGAAATCTGACATCATATATTCATATTAAAGTAAAATATGGATAAACAAAGTCTACAGAAATTGAGGCTGAACTAGCAGGGCAGAAACTGGTTATCTATACCAGCTAGAAACGCAAGTCACGGATGTAATTCAAAAATTTCCAGTAGCTCATTTTAAAAATAAAAGGAAATTAGTGAAATAACTTGGGTTCAGATTTGAACCCTTAAATTTTAAAAATATACCTAACTTTTGTACAATATCATATTTCTAATCTTTGCAATGTAATATTCATTAGCTATGGTGGCAACCCACCTTGTAGGAGGAACCTGAATCATGGACTGCTTTAATATGTTTTACGTAATGGATCTATATCAAATATTATCATTTCAACATATAATCAATATAAAAACAGTGATGAGACATTTTAATTCTTTTTTTTTTTAACACTATGTCTTTGAAGTCTGGTGTGCAGTTTACAGTGATACCACATCTCAATTTGTACTAGCACGTTTCAAGTGCTCAATAGCCACGTGTGGCTGGGGCTATTATATTGGAGCACACATGTCTATACATTGCAGTCAATTACAGATGGATGGAACATTTGAGGTTTTTCTCCAGGCAGTTAAAAATCCTATTTTTTCTCTGAACGGATTCTACACTCATAAGGCAGCTGCGTGGTTCAAATGTAACTTTAACTTTCCGTAACTAGAAAATCAATGAAAGCAGAGAATTGAGGAATGTGATAAAATGCCCAGGAATGTTGAAGAGATTATTTGGCTAAGAAATTCATTTATTTGATTTGATTTGAGAAAAACTTTTAAAATTGACAATATTCTAGTTAATGAAGATCTCACAGCCAGACCATCAGCAGCTACTCATTCAGGGAAAAGGCAATTTCCTTTTCCTCGGTTAATTGGGGATCCCATGAGACAGAGCCTTAGTCACTTGCTTTTTAAAGGCAGTCTTGGGAATAAAACCTATGTTTTCTGATAAATCCTGTATTTGAGGGTTTGGTCCAGGAAATTGCTTTGCTCCCAGCTGAACTCCAGTGGTAACTGTGACCCTTACATCTGGATTAATGAGAATACCAATGACTGTAAAAAACATCTTAAAAAATTGGCGAAAGGATGAATAAGATATTTAAAATTTCCCCTTATATGGACATTTCTATCTGATGGATGCCCTTCTGGGCACAGTTTAATGGTTCTTCAATTTATCACTAGGACATACACTATGAAGCAAAAGGAATATTCTATGAGGGCTTGTCAGGGAAATCATCATATATGAAAGTTAGTAGGGAAATAATTTTCTAAAGCTATTCAAAAATAGAGTCAATGTAGGGTGTTCAACTATTTCTTAGGTGAATGTGTTCAATCTGCTAGAGTTTCCACGTTTTCAATATATTTATGCCATAGAAAGGAAAAAAACCTTTAAATGTATATTTCTTGCCCTGACTATAAAGCCCTGATAATACATTTATAAGTACAGAATCTATTTCCATTGCTTACTCGCTTACAGGAGCTTAAAACTCACTGCACCATATAAACTAGGAGGCTTGGAATCTAGTTTCAGCTATGCAATTAATTCAGGGTGTGTCCCCCAGCAAGTCACTTAACCTTTCCTGGATAGTGCCAAGGAGGATAAATCCAATGAATTTTCTGAAAATCTTACTTTGAAGTAATTTACTCGAAGGCAAAATCATTTTTCTATGTTTGTCATCTTCCTCTTCTAACATGGCAAAGCAAAACTTGGTTTCATTCTTAATAAATGCCTCCTTTGTGAGCCTATACAGCAATTACAAAGTCAACTTATCATCAAAGTACTGAAAAGACTTTTAGTTGAGGGTTATGGGCACTTAATGGCTGTGAGCTATAACCAGTGGCTGACAGACTCCTGGCTGGTGCATATTCTTGGGACCAAAGTCTCAAAGAATAGAAGTTTTATGATTGTTCCCTGAAACCAGTTTTTTCCCTCATACTTTGAATTAATTTGTTTGTTCATACTCCATCACCATAAATGATGACCCACCACCTTTCGTAAATGCATTTTAAACTGCATAGCTTTAGGGAATGATTATTAATTTACCAAAAGTTTTACCTGTGCATTAAGTATTCAGAGAAGGTAAAATAAAGTTCATTAGGAAGAGAAAAGAAAGAAAGAAAGAAAGAAAGAAAGAAAGAAAGAAAGAAAGAAAGAAGGCAAGATACTTCTCCTCTCCAGTATTGATAAACTAGTAAAGCTTCAATCACATGCAGTTTAAGGGGTAAATTCCTAATGGGTTTTGCTAGATGATAAAAGATTATTTTATTTAATATAAAATGCGTGATTTTTTCAGACCCCAGAAAAATTACAAATGCATTTCTAGCTATCATCAAAGAAGAAAAAAATAAGTGTATTTATTCTTTAAATTCTAACTAGATGGGCACCTGGGGGGCTCAGTTAGTTAAGCGTCCAACTTCGTCTCAGGTCATGATCTCATGGTTTGTGAGTTCGAGCCCTTCATCCAGCTCACTACTGTCAGCATACAGCTGTCCTTAGATCCTCTGTCTCCCTCTCTCTCTCTGCCCCTTTCTGGCTTGTGAGCATGCTTTCTCTCTCTCTCTCTCTTTCTCTCTCTCTCTCTCAAAAATAAGTAAACATTTTAAAAATTATTAAATAAATTATAACTAGATAATATTTGCCACTATACATGTTTTTAGGTTTTCAGTCTCAGGATGGTAGAAATTTTAGCCCATCTTAGAGAAACAACTCCATAAATATTTAGGACTATATGATCCCCTCCCAGTTGTTTTAAACTTTCTTTTATTATTGAAATATTTAAATATATGCCATAGTAGGGAGAATAAATAGATCTCATGTGCCTACCACTGAACTTCAACAGTTATGAACATATGGCCAGTACTATTCCACTTAAACCTCTCACACCCCTGCCACTGGATTATTTTAAAACCAATCCCAGCAAGGATCAGAGAATTTTTAGGGTTCATTTCAGCATGAAAAACACGATTTTTTAAAAAAATTTTTTTTTAATGTATATTTTTGAGAGAGAGACAGTGTGTGAATGCAGGCCAGAGAGAGAGAGGGAGACACAGAATGTGAAGCAGGCTCCAGGCTCTGAGCTGTCAGCACAGAGCCCGACTTGAGGCTCAAACTCACAAACAGCAAGATCATGACCTGAGCCGAAGTCAGACGCTTAACTGACTGAGCCACCTAAGCACCCCGAAAAACACAATTCGAATCACATTCCTATATTTTACTAATCAATGTTATTATGTTTGTACATTACAAGCCCTTTGTGATAAATGGGAATATTTTAAATTATGAAAGTGAGAGGTTTCTTGTTTTAAAAGTTGCTATAAACCATGCCTGTAAGTCACTACTAATGGTCACAATTTATTATAGTATTTTTACTGTACCTGAAAACATATAGTTCACACAAAAATTAACTTATATTTTTGATAACTTAGGCCTAAAGGTAGCTATGTGTGTAATAAGCAGTGTAAGAAAGTAAAATCAAGGGGTGCCTGGGTGGCTCAGTCAGTTGAGTGTCCAACTCTCGACTGGGGCTCAGGTCATGATCCCAGGGTCATGGTATAAAGCCCGGTGTTGAGCTCCGTGCTGAGCATGAGCCTGCTTAGGATTCTCTCTCTCCCTCTTCCCCTCTCCCCCATCACACTCTTGTTCTCTCTCTCAAGAAAAAATTTAAAAAAAAAAACAAGAAAATCAAAAGATTCTTAATATTTTCCACATATACACGGGAACTGTTAGTCTATTCACCACCTATCACTGAACTAAAAACTAAAACTTCTGATAAGTATTAAAATGAGTCTTTAGTTGCAGATTTTCACTCCAGCAAATATTTTAGGGGTGACCACTAATCCTCCTTCAAGGCACTTATTGCCTCAATTTTTATGTCTACTTAATTGGGCTTGGTGAGGGGCGCCTGGGTGGCTCAGTCGGTTAGGCGGCCGACTTCGGCTCAGGTCATGATCTTGCGGTCCGTGAGTTCTAGCCCCGCATCGGCCTCTGTGCTGACAGCTCGGAGCCTGGAGCCTGCTTCATATTCTGTGTCTCCCTCTCTCTGACCCTCCCCTGTTCATGCTCTGTCTCTCCCTGTCTCAAAAATAAATAAACATTAAAAAAAATGTTTTTTGAAAAAAAGAAAAAAAAAATTGGGCTTGGTGATATTTCTAATTTGGGATAGCCCCAAGTTGAATGCTAAAGTTCCAAATTTGAACTTTAAAACATTTTAGAAAATACTATTTCCCAGAGAATGCATTTGTAAACCTTTGTTTGTCTATTTAAAGAAGATAAACATTTATACATTGGTTTATGTACTTTAATGTTTGTTAACCTGATTACATGTCCTTTATTTCTACCCATAACAAAGTCATTTGACATGTAAAATAAATCCTGGAGAGTAGAGATCAAATCTCTTTAACTCACTTTATACAGCATCTTGTATATAAAAGGCTAATAAATGCTTTTGATGATGACAACGAAAATGATTGAGACCTACAATTAATTCTGTAGGAGAAAGAGAGAGAAAAAAAAAATTCTGTAGGAGAAAGCAACATGATCTTTTGGCACAGTCCCCAAAACAAGAAAGGAATTGAATCTCTTGTTCTGCCCATCAGGGCTGAGATGCAATTTCTTCTTTGTGGCTGAGTTTCACTTCCTTCTGTAGCTGTCAAAATAAACTGAGGCAAAGTGAAATGGGAGAGTAGGCTGAGGATGGAAAGAAGCAATAAAGAGCATGGACTCTGGGGGCACCTCGGTGACTCAGTGGGTTAAGCACCCAATCTCAGCTCAGGTCATGATCTTGAGGTTTGTGAATTTGAGCCCCATGTCAGGTCTCTGCTGTCAGTGTGGAGCCTGCTTCAGATCCTCTGTCCTCTCTGCCCCTCTCCTGCCTGTGCTCTCTCTCTCTCTCAAAAATAACAAACATCAAAAAAAAAAAAAAAAAAAACCAAATAAATAAAAAGAGCATGGACTCTGGAGTCATGCAGACATGGGTTCAATTTATTAAACACATGACTTTTGTTTCTTGATCTTGGAAGTTTTTTGACTTAGGTTTTTGTTTTCTCTTATAAAAGATGCATAGGATTTTACAGAAACTTTAGAATCTATAAAATAGCAATAATAATAGTACCTACCTTGAAGGTGTGTTATAAAAATTGAATGAGAATTTGTCAAGTGTGAGCACCTTGTCTGATAACAAAAAATTCTCGGGGCCCCTGGGTGGCTCAGTCGGTTGGGCGTCCGACTTTGGCTCAGGTCATGATCTCACAGTTTGTGGGTTTGAGCCCCCGCGTCTGTGCTGACAGCTCGGAACCTGGAGCTGCTTTGAATTCTCTGTATCTCCCTCTCTCTCTGCCCCTCCCCTGCTCACACCCTGTCTCTCTCTCTCTAAATAAACATTTTAAAAAATTCTCCATAAAAAGTTTGCTTTTGAATGAGTGTATGTAATCCTTTCTATTCACAAATTACTTTTCCTAATGCTTTTTATTCACAGATTACTTTTTGTTGCTAACAGCCTAATGACACAAGTGTGAAGTCGTTCCATTGTTTTTGCTTTGAAATATTCTCTAAATGGTTGGTTTCCTTAAAAATAATATTGCTATCTTAATTTTTGTGGTATTTTATTCTTTGTATAGACAGTCTATTTCAGAACACTGACTTTGAATTTTTTTTTTTTAACGTTTATTTATTTTTGGGACAGAGAGAGACAGAGCATGAACAGGGGAGGGGCAGAGAGAGAGGGAGACACAGAATCGGAAGCAGGCTCCAGGCTCTGAGCCATCAGCCCAGAGTCTGACGCGGGGCTCGAACTCACGGACTGCGAGATCGTGACCTGAGCTGAAGTCGGATGCTTAACCGACTGAGCCACCCAGGCGCCCCTCAGAACACTGACTTTGATAGAAAGGCTATATATTTTCCTGATTCTTATATTTTTCTGAAATGCTAACAACAATGGTGGTTAGTAAAAGACTGAAAAGGTTCCATTTTGGTTAGCCCTGTAGTTAGGAATTGTGCATATAAAGGTGGCCACAGATTTGCAACAATGTGGATGGAACAAGAGTGTATTATGCTAAGTGAAATAAGTCAGTCAGAGAAAGACAAATGTCATATAATTTCACTCATGTGGAATTTAAGAAATAAATGAACATGGGGAAGGGAAAGAAAAAGAAAATAAGATAAAAACAGAGAGGGAGTCAAACCATAAGAGACTTTAAATATGGAGAACAAATTGAGGGTTGCTGGAGTGGAGGTGGGTGGGGGGATTGGCTAAATGGATGATGGGTATTAAGGAAGGCACTTGTGGGGATGAGCACTGGGTATTGCATGTAAGTGATGAATCACCGAATTCTACTCCTGAAGCCAATACTATATGTTAACTAACAACACTGTATGTTAACTAACTTGAATTTAAATTTAAAAAAAAAGTAGAAATGAAAGATAAAACCATGATCACTTAATAAAGTAGTTTAGTAACCAAAAAAAAAAAAAAAAAAAAAAAGGTGGCCACAGGATTATGCTGGACAGTAAAAGTACAATTATTTTTACAAACTAAAAATACTGGATTAATCTTTACCAGATATCTAATAATCATTATATTTTTTATATGGAAAGAACTCCAATGTGCATTGTTTAGTGAAAACAGTAGAATGCACGACAATGTGTAAAATGTTTCAATATGTGTTTGAAAAAAATACAGATGGAATATTAGATGAGATAGAGATACTTATATATGTATGTTTGTATAGGCATAGAAAATTTCTGGGAGGATTTATAAGAAACTGACAGTAATGATTGTCTTGGAGAGAAAAACTGAAGATCTATATTAGATAAGAAACATTTCAGTATATACTTTTCAGTACTTCTTAAATATTTTATTAGTGTATATTTTACTTTTTGAGTAAAAATCAGTGAATACAAAAATTGCCATCATCATTATCAACAATGATTTGTTCAGTTTCTACCCATTGTAGAAGGCAACATGCTAGACTTTATATGCATGTAAACTAGTGTTCACAAACATCCTACAGTATCAGTTGAAGTTATGTAGCTTATATAATATTGCAGAGAAGGTAAAGGATGGAGCCATTTTTTCCTGCTTTTAACTAGGGTTTTTTGGAAATCTATAATTCATAGCCATCTGTATAGGCATTTAGCTCTTTACTACAGAGAAAATAAATGGATTTTTTCGACTATGGTCTCAAATCATTGGGATTACAAATTTTGTCAATATGTATCATTCCTAGAGTTTCAGTGAAGGTAGAGACTTAAAATAACGTCTTTCAAACCTATTTTTTTATTTCAACTATTACAACAACCTTGACATATAATTTTTTTTCTGACTTGGAAGTTATAGCCAGGATTCTGCAAAAAATCCAACTGGTTTCTGTCTAAATATGTTGTCACTTAATGTAAATATACAATTCTTTTATGGCTTTTTAAAGCATTATACTCGGGTACAAAAAAAATATATCACCAAACTTGTACTATGTCAATTGCTTTCCACTTTTAAATTGTTTGAGTAAATATTATCATTTATAATTTTTTGCATACAAAATTGGTAATGTGTCTGAGTATTATTATGTAATATTTGTTCTATTGATCATTTCTAGTTGTGATTTGGGGAACTACCATAAAAATGTCAAGGGCCACAAGGAGGTAACAGCATAGCTCATTACACTATAGGTCTTCATCTTTCATGGGAGGGAGGGTAAGCAGGAGGAAAAAGAATCAAATTCACTAACAAAGAAGAAAGGGATGAATTGACGAAGTCTCAGATTGTTCATGTCTGGTATCAAAGGATAGCACAGAGGTAGATCATATGGAGAGGTGGACTGGGCCCTACAAGTTTAGAGACACTAGTATATAGATTCATGGTTGTATTAGAATTCTGCTCCCAATTTGGCTATGTGGGTACTTCTGTGGGATTTAATGATGAAGTGTCTTGATAACTGAGGGTCAAATTCATAAAAAGAGTAACTTATTACTATACTCATTCAGAATGATTATTCAGGGCATTGAGCCTGAACCTAATTTTTAAACTATTTAATTTGCTATTTCTTTGTATCTGAGAAAAAAGAGCTTTACATCAAAGTTAAGTCTTTGTGTCATTTTCAAAAAAATATGATATCCCAAACAGCTATGAAAACTCAAATGCAGCTATTGCATTTCAACTACGTTTGTTCAGATTGGCTTTTGAACAACCAACCATTCCCGGAGAGTTTTTCTCCCCTTATGTAAAGATTTACATAAGCTGTGGCTTTAGGAATTGTAAATAAGCTATGTTTCTCTCTCTAGAACATTAGTCCAAAGAACAATGTGAGTTTACTCCATTTCCTTATTAATGGAAATAGACTTTTATTTTGTTTTCTTGCAAACTGGGGGACAAATATGAGAATATTTAAATTTTGATGATGCTAATTTTACAAAGGATGAGCTTTAAGACTTATGTGGAATGAGGTGGAGTATGGTGGGAGAAATTTCAGATCTTTTTAAAGAGAACTTTGGCTCATTTTACTTCTTCAGAATAAATTGAAATCCCTTTATAATGCCCTAAGTTTCTTTTTCTGTGCTTTTTGAAAACTCCTTGTGCCCTCTTCTCGCAACCAACTTTTCCCTCTTTTCCTTCTCCCCCTTCTCTCTTCTTTCCACTTTCCCACACAAAGCAAAGTGATACCTGGGTCTGATCTCTGGAGCTTCAAATCAACCCCCTTCTCAAAATTTTAATGGGGGCCGCCATTTTTTTCTGACATTGTCACATTGCTAACTTCTTTTGATCAAAGCACCGAATATCCTAGATAAAGGCTAAATCTTCTATCTGTAAAGAAACCAGCCATTCAGCAGACTGTTGCAAATATAGTACATGGGACAAGTAAAGCCTGGCGAGGAGAAAGGATAAGGGTACAGCGTTCAGAGCATGGGCTCCGCTCAGGAAGTCACTCAGCCTCTGGTGGTAGGATGCAGAGTCAGGGACCCCAAGCAGCCAAGGAGAATATATTTTAGAGATGGGTTTCCTTGTGGAAAGAAGAATGAACAGAAACTAAAGGGAAAACTTCACCCTTATTAGCATCTTCCGTGAGAGCAATATTCCTAGACTCCCTAATGTGGGTAACCATTTGATAAAATTAATGTTGAATGAATGGATATGAAAGGAATTGTTCCAATCAATTTTTTTTTACCTCAAAACCTGGGCAAAAGTAAACTACATTTGGATATGTGACAGCTAATTATTCTTTTTAGCAAGTAATTACATCCATAAAGAATGATATTCATTCCAAAATGTGTTCCAGAAGAGCAGGAAGATAAAGTGCATCAATATATTTTAGAGCAAGTTATAGAAGAAGAAATCTATGAAGTTTATCAATGATTTGCTACATGATTAGAAAAAAATGCTACCTCCTGCTTCTAGCAGATTTGGGAACCCATTATTGATTTTCATTAAATAATGAAAAGCTTAGCCATTTCTGTACTTAAATTTAATTCAGTTACTTTTATATGCTTAAGAGCATTCAGGAGCCTCAGGCAAAGTTTTGAAGAGGAAGGGATAAAATGCTGAATCTTATAAATCTTGGGTTTCTCTTTAAAGAATATAAAATACCCATGTGCTCTAAAGGCTGACACCACAGTATTAACTACAGTAAGCTCCAGTGATGATTTTTCGTTTTTTTGTTTTTTTTTTCCCCTCTTACAACTGTTGCAGAGGCATTCATACTAAGGTGAAATTAGCTTAGTATCTGGTTTGGAATGTTTAACAAAGTGTGCACTGAGTACACTATAAGTTTAAAGAAAATATAATGCACTGCCTCACTTTCAGAGCTAATTCTTTAGTTCTCGGTGCTCAGTAAATATTTGTGAAACACTCCGTGTATTGTCTAGTTATTGGGAACGAGGGACAGCTGTGTAAGGAAGGAGGGTGGTTTGGAATAGACTTCTCCACAAGACACTCTGACATTCATAGCATGATTAAAGAGCAGGAGATCACCTGAAGGAATAAAGGGAGGGAGGATACTTGCCTGTGCCCTGAAGCTTACCTTGGCAAGTTGCTCGTGAATCTCAAGCAGGCTGGGTCGGTTGACCTTGGGCCCACTGATGCTACCAGTATTGCGATAGTACTCAATCTTGGGAACAGCATCCACGGTGTTGTGGCCAAAGGTTTGTAGGTAGTATGTGTTTGTGTGAGAATCATAAGCATGAAAACTGGCATCTGTTTTAGCGGTTTCTCCATTTTGGAGGAAATTGTCATAGCACTCCTGATTTCCAGGCCTAAAGCTGATTCTGAATCTGTTCTGGGTTTCATCTCCAAAAGAGGTTTCCTCATAATGTGGAGGATCGGTGTTATTATCCACAGCCGCGCTGCTCTCGTGGCTCTCATTTATGACATTAACTTGAAAGCGATTGCTATTACTGGGCGCTGAATCCAGAAATACATTGGAAGAGTTGTTCAGTGACATCTTCCAAAATGGATTTTTTTTTTTTTTTGGACTAAGCTGTCTACTTTATGGTTGTTAAAAAAAAAAAAAATCTATGTATTTCCTCCTCAAAATAAACTTTAATGTGTTTACATTAGGGAGCTCCTGGCCTTTGTTCTAGAAGGACTCAATAAATAGTTTCTTGATGTATTGTTTCTCTCCTATACATCCTTTGAATGTTCTTCAAAGCTGCCATTGAAAAAGAAAATTAAACTCGTTTCAAGTAATATAAATACATTTAAGTAGGCATAGGGGTATGAGGGCAGAGTTTTCTGTTACAAAAGATATAATATCTTAAATTCATTCCATTAAAAATTACCTGTCCGGGAACTCTAGTCACCTGAGCAATTAAATCCCATAATAAATAACTAGGGACCTGCTTCAGCGAACAGAATTTTCAGTGGAGTCATTAAAATATTATCTATGTTTGTAGCATTTGTTTGGACTGAGTGCAGTTGGATTTAATATGATTTTAGAAAAGATATAACTCTACCAGTGAGTACAGTAAGAGATGATGAGAATATTCTCAGTCTGAAACACAGTTCATTGACAGTACTAAATGTTGAAACTGCAAAGTATTTTTTATAGACATGAATTCATACTATCTAATAATGATGATTATATTCCATGATGATTATAAAATTTAAAAATATTTTTTAACTTCTAAAAAATACATGCTTGTTAATTTTTAAAAATAAATCCGGTGAAGATGATAGCTTTGTAAATTCATGGATCTTTTACTAGCCTCTCATCTGCTCATACATTTATGTTTTGCAAATACTATCATGGAATCTTTAAAAATATATGGGTATTCAGTGTAACGAAATAAATCTCAGTCCTTAATAAAGGTGTACGCTATATTTAGGTAAGATAATCATGCCCTGTTAATTCTCTTTAATGAAATAGTCTCAAATTCATTGAGAAGCTTTTAATTTGACTGAGAGACAGACTACATAATCGCTTCTTTTACCATCCATGATATGAGCCATCTTAGAACATTCTTTAGTGAGATTAATAGTTCTTTATTGATAACCTAAATTTTGCCTTTTTAGAAAAGCAGACAAATGCAAACAAAACCGTGCCTGTCTCCTGAAGTCACTAGGCTATTTCTCTGAATTAAAAAAAATATCTTAACTTCAACTTGCAAAGAACATTTTTGGGGGCGAAACTATAAGTGAGGCTGTTATCTCTTTAGTTTTTATAGACCATCCCATGTCTCTTCATAGTCCTTGACATCCTCACCTTTACTCCATTCCTCAGAATCTACTTTATGACATAATATTAAGTGTGATTTTTACCCCATCCAGAAATGTTTAACTTACCATCAGAAGAAGCCTTCTTCTCAGGAAGCTTTATCTGTTTCAACACCACCCAGGCATATATGGGGCATCTAACTTTCACTCCAACACCTTGGGCTTCTTATTGGTTAGAACCTTCCTTGAAAGAGGTGACTGAGCAGTGATTGGCCTGGAATAATACCATTGGCCCTGCCCAGTCATTAGCCCTGAGGAACCTTAAGTACTTCATCAACTAGTAACCAGTAGTAAATCATTAATCCATTTAGACAGAAAGTCACATTAAGTTTCTTTAATTCATAAGGGAAGTTGGGTTGCTCAACAGTAATAATCCACCAAAATATAATCAGTGCTTCAGCTGTTTGGGGCTAAATAAATTCAATCCCATTGTCTTCACGATTCCTGGTGGCCTCCTATTATTTAACATGTACAGCAAAATCTAGGCCTCCAGAGATAATTTCTATACTTTGTAACTAGAAAATGGTATTTGAGATTATTTTCTTTTTTATAGTAGATATTAGCTGAATTCTTCTCTGCATGGGAAGTGAGCAGACTGAATGTAGAATCGGTGATTTATTGAAAATATTTCTACCTAGTGGAAAAACTGAAGCAGGAATGAAACCGTGGGTAAGGTTCCCAGTGGCATTGCTAAATGACCTTTTTGTCTCTACCTGGCAAAACATTTATATCAAACCCGTTTTTTTAGTGTTGTTGAGAGACAGGTTTTGCTCAAATCTGTGAGGTGGTGATTATTAAGACAGCACAAACAATTCCTCCACACAGGTCCTGTCACTGGTTTTCAATCAGATTGATTGAATGAATCCACCTTGTGTTTTATAAGAAACTACCCAAGTGATTTCCACCTGCCTGAGCAGCACCGTTGTGGCAAAACACAGTGGTTAGGAGCAAGACTCTGAAGTCAGTATACTCAATTTGCATCCCAGCTGTGCCACTTCCTAGCTGCGTGAGCTTTGGCGAATTACTCAGTCTTTCCGAGCCTTAACTTTCTTATCTGTAAAATGCTATTGTGGATAATAATGTTATCTACCTTGTTGTAAAGTTACTGTGAAGATCAAATGAGTTAATTTGTGTATAGGATTTAGATCAGCACTGGTTTGTACTTAGCACTTGCTTTTACTATGTTGGAAATATTTACAATTGACTGCTGACTTTTACTTAGTCATATCCAAGATTCCAAAGTGAATTGTTAGAGATTGGGATAGGTACTATGCCTATTAAAGTAGGAGGAAAGTTAAGTTGGTGAACAGATGCTGGATTGTAGAAAAGGGTCTGGAGATACCTAAGTAAAACTCCTCAGATGCTCTTAGGTAAATGTCATGCTAACCAGCCAGGCTAATGCCAGAGGCTGTTTCAAAAATAGAGACAGAATTACAACTATGTACCACTAACTCTTTAAGTACAAGGCATTTATCTGTTCGACAAAAGGTTCTGACTCCCCACACAGAAGGCATGGGAATTACGCCTTTCAGATTCAGATTCATTTCAGATTCATCTGGGTGTTGCTATTATTTAGAACAGCTAAGATGGGGCTGGTACTCAAAATAAGTCCTATTCCCTGGTCCTGGTGGGAAGCTTTGAATTCGCTTGCAGTTACCTCTGCCACCTCTAGTCCCCTTTTCCTTCAACCATTCCCTCAGCTCCATCCCTCTTTCAGGAGCCCACCTATTTATTCCTTAACCTTTTCCTCTGCCAAAGACTGTGCATGCATCTGATAGTGGTCAATTTTGCTTTTTCCTTGCTGTCTGCCTGTCCGACTGCAGTGTTGTGTGAATTAGTTTTAGTTTCGGTCTTACATCAACCAGACATTTTTGTTCTAACCCTTTTATCTTAACCATGAAATGAAAGTCTTCATTCTCTATTAAGGGGATTCAGATGTTCTGGAGCAGATGGGAGATGGTTTGGGGGATATGGATGAAATTACAACATCCATAAGCCAACTTTGAAAGGTAAACTCAATTTAGGCCTTTCAGACATAGGAGTAAGGTAATAGGAGGAAAATGTCTGGAGGTATGCTCCTCTATTTTTTCTCTTGTCTTCTGTCATGGGGCTCTAGGAAAGGGGAAGCTAGAGGATGATATGACTATGACATTGGACTCTCCTAGAAAACTTAGCATTTCATGAAGTTTCCATGATATATCCATACTATGGCCATCCTTCATATTTTTTATATTGTTTCTGGCTCTGAAAATACAGACACTGACCACTCTTTCCCCACCCCCCCCAAAAGTCTAAGGTGAACAATAGATCATGAATAAATGCTATGGATAAAGACACT
Organism: Panthera onca; assembly: GCF_046562875.1. Lineage (NCBI taxonomy): Eukaryota > Metazoa > Chordata > Mammalia > Carnivora > Felidae > Panthera > Panthera onca. The sequence goes on from NC_138344.1 coordinate 55,481,630, forward strand.
TTTGGTTAAAAGAATTTCTGTTTAGTGGGATTGAAAATAATACTATGGTGGAATTGATGAGATATGAAAAGCTTGTGAGTGTTGAAATTTCAGAAATAATGCTCATACTTCATAAATTTTCTTGTGTTTTAGGTTTTAGGGTCTTCTTTTTGAAATAAAAATCTGACTTTGTTGTGTTCTAGTCACCAAAATGCAGGGTCTTGTTGGATGTCTTCCCTGGGAGACAAAAGGTGCATCTTGTACTTAGCTACATATCTTAGCAAGTACTTTAAAAACCTGGTTCACAAAGGAGGTGCTTAGTGTCCTGGTATATACAACTTTCAGTGTGTCCAGCTGACTTGGCTCAATGAGTTGTTCTTGGACCAAGCTAATAACTGACTACAAGGTGTCCCAGGCCGACACTCCTATACCTACTGGGGCTCAAAGAGCCTCCTTGAGGTGTGGGCTTGGTCCAGAAGATCAACAGCCAACACAGAAGTATTCTAAATCTATTAGGAGACAGAAAGTATCAGGGAATCATATCTGACACAACTGGTTTTGGAGTGATCTGAGCAGTAACCATAGTTCTAAGATATATAGAAATCTTGAGGATAGTGTCTGGGAGCACAGCATGATGTTTACAAATAATGACTCTGACATTAGACTGCCCATATTCAATTCCTAACACAACCACTCTCTAGCTTGATGACCCTGGGAAGTTATGTAATCTCTCTCAGCTTCAGTTCCTCATCTGTGACACTGAGACAATAAAATGGAAATAGTAGTGTTGAACTCAAAGGATTCATAAGGGGATCAAATCACATAGTAAATGGAAAGCACCCAACTTGGTGCAAACTCTTAGTAAATATTAGTCATTCTTTTTTCTGTGTGTTTGGCAGTTCTGTGTTCTCAAGTGGCACAAATAGTTTCGTATTTATTTATCTCCTACTATATTCCTCAATTTGATAACCATAAAGAGTCAAAATTTTGTAGCTGTTAAGAATTTTATAATAATATCCTATCTTTTCATTTATCAAATGAAGAGAATGAAGGTTGATCAAGGAATAATTTACACTAAGCCATTGCTTCTTTAGGTTTGAGAATCCTTATTAGTATTACCAATGAGGATAATAAATGATTGCAAGGTATGTTTCAACAAGGTTTTTATGGTTTTCATATTGCTTTCACATTCATCTTACATCACTTGGTCCTCTCAACATTCCTGCAAGATATGCAGGATAGGTTTCTTTATCCTTGTTTTTGTAGATATGGAAAGGTTCCTCTTAGACAGCTTTATAGGTCATAAAGCTTCTTGGCTAAGTCAACATTAGAATTCAAACCACAGAATTGGGACTCCTAAACTGAAAAAATTTTCATAACATCCTAAATCCTCATTCATCTCAGATCTCTGGGTTTCCCGATACGTTCACAGAGTTCATAGGGCACTAGAATTGAAAGGGACATTAAAAATCCTCTGGTTAGCTTCCTCACTGAAGTCCATAGAGATTAGATGAGTTGGCCAACCATACATGTTTATTGAATTTAGTGGATGAAGTGAGCCTCTTCCAGCATGCCTGAGGAGATTACAGTTGTATCTTCCATGGGTCCCAGTGGCATAACTCTAAAAAACCATAAAGGTGGAACTCTCACGCAAGTGCATATTCAAATGTCCCTTTATCAAATTCTTCAACTTCATCTTCCCATGTAGAGGAAGGCATGCTACTGTACGGGTCTAACAGGATTTTGAAGCATCTAATAATAAGAAGTCCTAAGAAGATACACAAAATCCCTACAAAAGCAAAGCCAGTTTTTTGTTCCAGAGTCAACGAAAAAGCTGATACTTCATTGACGCTCATCTTAGCTGAAGAGTTGCCACAGTAGGTACTACTCATTATTCACTGTCACATCATTATGGCTCTTCAGAATTCCTGCTGGAGTCACCTGTTGGCCTAAATACAAAATAGAACTCAGTTTAGTGTTATTCATATACGGTATTGAGCAGGTAATTGTTTTCTAAAATCTGGCAGTTTTCAAACCCTCTTGACTTAACTCACAAAAGATGTGTGAAAACATCATCAGATATGGATCAGCATCAAATTAGCATTGGAGATGCTATTTCTATTGTAGTAATTACTGAATTGCCTCGGTGGGCAAATGAAACTGTACCTACATGCACTAAATATAAAATCAGATATGAAAGTGAATATTCAAATAATGGACCCTAGAAGTTTGGATTCATTGTGAGATGGTTAAGTCACTACTTCTTTGAACTGAATTGTCATCTAATTTTTACTTCATTTTTGCATGTGTAGATAACACCATAAATAATCATAGTGTGTGAGCTGGTCAAGCTCTCTAAGGTCCATGTTCTAAGGTCTGTCTCCAGTGCCACTTTGTCTGATACAGATTCTGATCCTTTTAAATAGGTATAAAGTCTCTCTTTTCATTCCCTTAGCTTTCAGATGTATGCATTGTGTTTTCTTCCCCACTACCACTCCGTATGCTAGATGTTAATTTCTTAAAGAGGTAAATTGTGTTTTTAAAATTATTTTAATAAGAGCCGTACCCAACAGAGCATCCTGCAAGTAGCAGGCAACAGTAGCTGTGGATCATTAGCCATTGCCCCGCCATCCCCATTAGCTTTCAGAACACCCTAAATGGACATAAAATCCAAGTTAAACAGCATGTTTTCTATAAACATTCAGCTTCACAATGAGCTCCCCAGTTCTCTTCCCAACCAGAAGCTTACTCCTAAGCTTGTACTCTACTGAGATTTTAAAACTACAGCAAAATTGTTCAGAAAGTGTATGTTAGGGGCGCCTAGGTGGCTTGGTTGGTTAAGCGTCCGACTTTGGCTCAGGTCATGATCTCACGGTCCGTGAGTTCAAGCCCCACGTCGGGCTCTGTGCTGACAGCTCAGAGCCTGGAGCCTGTTTCAGATTCTGTGTCTCCCTCTTTCTCTGCCCCTCCCCTGTTCATGCTCTATCTCTCTCTGTCTCAAAAATAAGTAAACGTTAAAAAAAAATTTAGAAAAGAAAGTGTATGTTGGATTGAAGCAAAACAGATTTTCCCACTTGATGTGTTAATTAAGTTAATTAATTAATTAAAATTAAGATGAGTTCATTAGATCAAAGTTTACTAACACACAGCCACCCTTCTTGAGAGGACTGTCATTAAATAGCTTATCATCTAAAAACTGAGAATAATAGATTGCTAGTGTTTGCACTTTTATTGTTGCTTTTTCTAATAATTTTTAAGAATTATTTATTAAAATGACCGACCCTTCAGATTTTTTTTGTATTCAATTTTCAGAAAACCACTGAGACAGAACAGGGATGGGAGGTAAGGAATAAAGAAAGGTAATTAAAAAGAACAAAACTTGTAGCTTTCAAAGTTATTCACCAATGAATAAACCAGTTAATATTTAATGATATTCTTTTTATTATGGTTTGGATTACAAAACAGCTTTATCTTTGTCTTCAAATCTTAAGTGTCAGGAATATTTAATACATTCTGGGGTATGCTGTTATTTGACTTTTTTAATAAAAGGAAAAATACTGTGTTCAACTTCTCTGTTAAACTTCTTTCCATCAAATCATTTTTTTCTGCCCTAATACATATTGGTATAGACTATACTTTGGTTCTTTTCTTAATTTAGTATCACTTAAGTGGCTCAGAGTGATTTCTCTGATTGACCTCTTGTAAGTACTCCTTATCTTGTAGAAGACATGAGACTGGACTGAATATCTAATGACCTTGGGACTTAACTAGAACTTTTTTCTGATGAAATTTCTACTTTTATTGCTTTTGTCAGTTAAAGGTCTTTTGCTGAGATACATACATCCTCTGGTTCATTTGTTTAACAAGTAGAGAAACTGAAAAGCAGTATATTTATACATGGAGATGCTGAACCAAATATTTGTCATGTAACAGACTGATTCAGCCAAGTAACTAGTCTGAATTCTTTCTTCACTAGAGCCATGACCTTGCTAGGCTATATCATTTGATAATTTCAGAGAGCATGTGTATAAGAGGAAGCAATGAGCCTGGTTTACTGATGGACACTGTGGTGTGTACGACAGGCTCCCTTCCATGAAGGATTTATGTCCAGCAGCTGGGAGTGTTGCCACCAGATGGTCTTTGGCTGTAGCCCCTTTCAAGGAGAGCTGCCTCATCCAAGGTCACTTCAATTCCTAAGGCAGATCATTTTTTAAATATTTTTAAAAAATATTTTTATTTTATTTTTAAGAGAGAGAAAAAGAAAGAGAGAAAGAGAACATGAGTGGGGGAGGGGCAGAGAGAGAGAGGGAGGTACAGAATCAGAAGCAGGCTCCAAGCTCTGTCAGCATAGAGCCTGATGCAGGGCTCAAACCCATGAACTGTGAGCTCATGACCTGAGCTGAAGTCGGAGGCTTAACCGACTGGGCCACCCAGGAACCCCAACTGATAAGGCAGACCGTTTTAAATGTCTGATTAATGTGAGAGCAAAAGACCTGATCATCTTGACACAAGGGAGTGCAACTCTAAAAAACCATTCTAGCTCTAGAGTTGTTCATGGAATAAACCAAGACTGTCACTGGTTCCACGTCACAGCTCGACTTGTGCCGATTCCTGCCTACTTTCTCACTCTTCCACAGGTGTTGAGCCCAAGGGCACTACTTAACAAACATCCTCACACTAAACTCTCAGAGTCTGGTTTCTGAGGACCAAACGTAATAATCGGTGGTACAGAAGTGAAAACATCTCGGCAGTTTTCATAATCTACACTTTTTTTACCGAGTTAATTTTGCCATTATGAAGAAACAGCCTAAACTATGTATAATTATGATATTAGTTAACTTTATATGTTTTTAAAAATCATAATGTAGAAAGAGACACAGGGTCATAGCTGATCATTAGAAGAGTTAAGTCAGTTGGCTCTTAATGATTAATCCACTAGACTCTGTTATTCTTATTAAAACCTATCGACTAAAAAATAAATAAATAAATAAATAAATAAATAAATAAATAAAACCTATTGACTGACCAAACAAACAAACAAACAAAAAGGCATTTACTAGTTGTAGCAATAAAACACTCAATTCATTTGTCAATATTAAATTAAAACACAGTATCTTCCTAGTTAGAGATATAAAATTATGCTTTTTATCACAATCATCTAACATAGGCTTTGTTCTGAGAGTCTCAAACAATCTGTGAATTGAGCTACTTTACTTTTTAAAGGAAAAACTCCTACTTCTCAAGTACTGGTTACAGTTCCCAGCATATCATAGATATCCAATAAATATTTTAATTGAATCAAAGTAAATTTATTGAAAAATATAATTTTTTAAGAATAAAGTTCTGGGTCCTAAGAATCTAATTGTTGAATATCCAGAAAACATATTAAAAACATTTAACATTTAAATGTCAAAATGAAATGAATAAAAACAACTTTTATTTGATTTCAAAAAAAAATTGGCCTCAAAGATAAGTATCAAAATTCAGCAGCTCATTCAGAGTTCAGTGTTTCTGTTTGTTTTTATCAGGTTGATTAATAAGAACATTCCTGGAAAGATTCACATGATTTGTACTCAAAGTGATTCTAGCCTGTAAGGGAGAGGATACATGCACAAACAGGAAAAAAAACGGTATAGGCTTCTACAAACAGAATAAAAGGAAAGGAGGAGCAAACTTGTATTTAACATACACTGTATACCAAACACTGTTTTACATATGTTATTCTATTTAACCCCCATAATAATCATACAGGGTTAGTAGTATTCAACATATTGATGAAAAAAGAGATTCAAAAATCAACAAATTTAGAGGAAATAGATATTTCACCCATTTAAGGATCAGGAAAGTTTTTTTTTGTAAAAGATTGTATTTGAGATGAGTCTTGAAAAAAGACAGAAGATTTAGATATGCAAGGAAGGAAACAGCATGACAATGAATATGAAGGCAGAAAAGTGCTGAATTTATCCAGAGGAGCAGTTTGTTCAGAGCAATTTGATACAAGCAAAGAGGAATATGGGAAACAAAACATTGAAAAGGTAGGTTGAGCCAAAATGTGAAATCTCCTGACTGTCAGGCTAAGAGTTTGCAATTTATTTGCCTAAGGGCTGACTGGCTTGGTGATGAGACAAAATAAACATAGATTTCAGGGGGGACATCATAGGAAATAAATGTTCCAGGTAAGAAGTAATGAGGGCTTGGACTACAGGGTAGATGAGTGGGAGAGGAAATGGGTTCAAAAGATGTTTATAAAGATATGAGGGATAGTTTTGGCAAATAATGGAAGTGGGCCATGGAGAGAGGTATCAAAGATGACTCCACTCTTTTAAGCCTGAACAAGTGTAAAGGCAATGTTTTCATCAAACAAAATAAAGAAAATACAAGCAAAGTGTAAATTTAGTAAACAAAGGGTTTAGTTCTGGTCTTAGTGAATTTGTTGTGTTTACATCTGGCACATAATAGACATCAATCAACAGGCAGGGTTTTTTTTTCTTTTTTAAGTTTATTTATTTATTTTGAGACAGAGAGAGAGAGAATGTGGACACTCGTGGGGGAGGGGCAGAGAGAGAGAGAGAGAGAGAGAGAGAGAGAGAGAATCCCAAGCAGGCTCTGCACTGTCAGTGCAGATCCACACAAGGTCTCTATCTCAAGAACCCATGAGATCATGACCTGAGCCGAAATCAAAAGTCCAACACTTAACTGACTGAGCCACCCAGGCACCCCTCAATAAACAGTTTTAAATAAATTAATCCAGGTCATTTTGCCCTGCATAAAATCACTGGTGGGGAAAACATCTTAAGGATATTATTGCCAAATAGAGTTTGTGGGGAAGAATGCCTCCAGGACACAATTTAATACATAGAAGCATTTACAGATCAAAACTTAAGGAAAGAATTGCTGAGTTTTTCAGGAAAGGGGAGACCAAGGAAGATGACAAGTGTATTCTAACATTTGAAGAGTTATCCTGGAGGAAGCCAGATCTACTTGTTCTGGATGGATCCAGAAAGCAATTTTGATGTCATCCCATTAAGGTTCTATTTGCAGTTACCAAAAAAGATTGAAAATGAAAGAAGCCTAGCAATGAGCCTCAAAGAATCCCTCTCTTACAAGAAGAAAACAGGATCTGCTAGTAGAGTTGTGTAAGGAATGATCAGAGTTCTAAGTGAATCTGCAGTAGGAAGTTCACCTGGAACAAAGGAAGCTAGAGTTTCTGAAGGTGCTGGTAAACAGTGTTGAATTCTTCAGTGGTGATGGAAACAAGTGCTGAAAAACAGGACCCTGGGTTTGGCATTCAGACTTTTTTCACTGCTTTTAAAGCTTCAGTTGAGTGTCCAGGGGGGACAATAATTGAAGAGGGTTTTGGAGTGATGGGTAATGAATAAATGAAGCCCAATGCTAAAAGAAACTTGACAAAAAGGAAGTTTTATTTCCTTTACTTCCACAAAAATTTAAGTGCATAAGTTTAGATCATTAGACTACTTATTTCCAATAATAAGGACAGGATTATATATTCAGCTGTTAAAAGTAGAGCCAAGTAAATACACTTGGGGTTCAAAGAACTAGGAAATTTCCATTTTTAACCAAAAATTGGGTGACAAAGAACAGAGGTTTTATTAAGATCTTAAAAGGAAGAACTTGGACTTTTATATTCATTTGAAAATTCTGCCTTATGCTAAAGATGAAAACCAAATACAAGTCAAGAAAAACAACTAAAAGGATAATATTTAAAGCTTGAAAAAAAGCCTGGCCATTGCTGTATGCTGTGGACAGACAAGCAAATTAGTAAAAAGTTAAGCAATTGCCTAACAATGTGTTCAGCAAATAGATGCTCTTAGTAATTTAAGCCATATGTGTAGCAACTGAAATACCAGTATTTATAGGCCTAAATTTTTCAAACATTTGCCCAAACTTTCCATTTTACTTGCTCTGTGAAATGAATAACTTATACTTTCAACAGCAGGTATAAAATTTTTGAGAATATACTGCTAAGTGCAATGAACTTTGTACCTTTCTATTGATATAGAGCATAATTAGATTAAAAAGTATTGTTAGTAACAAAATATTGTTAAAAATAAATAGAAGTCTCCAGTTACAACACTGATTTCTTCATCATTAATAAGATATCCAAAATTACTCAACAATGTGGATAAAAGATACATTTTACTTTCTCTAGTCCATAGAAGAGATGGAAATGCAAAACAAATCAGTATGCTCTGTAAAACAGACATTTTAATGCCTACCTCAGAGGGAAAACATCATCTTAATATCTTGTTTACTGGGAAATAGAAAAATGAGAGACATTCAGACCATGAGGTTACAAAACCATGATAAATAAGCCCTGTTGAGAAAAAAGAAATGAATTTTCAAAAAAAGAGTAGATGTAGAATTATGTGGTAAGAGTCATTTTAAACATCCTACACCATAAAATATGGGTTAAAAGATCAACATTTAGGTCCTTTAGAAATGAGCAATTGAGTTGAAAGTACATCATTTCCTTCATGGCAATTATCAGGAGCTGGGATTTCTAAGTCCTGATGAGTCATAGGATTGGGCCAACAGTATACCAGTAGACCAAAAGGCCAAAATCTCATTCAATGGCTTTGTAGTTAGTAACCAGTAAACAAAGTCTATCTTTGATCAGTCATACAAATCATACCATTGTGAGTAGTCAAGCAAATAGTATTTTTATACCTAATATATATATAGCCCTTCATACATGTAAATGTTGTGTTACTTTTTTCTTCTATGAATAAGCTTACTGATTAGAAAGATAAAATTTCACTTTTTAGAAACATATAGTATGCATGCAACAATGTGCAACTGCAGAAACCAATATTGAAGAGTATATGCCCATTAAAAAAAGAACCTCTAGCATTTTAATCAACAGGTTTTTTCCTTTGGTTTATTTATCTATTAATGATAGTCTAAACAGTTTATCTGAAATAACAACTATTATATTGGAATATGGTGTTCTTGGTGAAAAGTATTTTGATGTTAGTTATCAGATATAGTAATCTTTAATGCTCATAATATGGATATTCATGATTTCATGGAATGAGAACTATAAGAAATATCAGGCTTAAAAAATAATGAATCCTCCCATACGCACATAGACACATCCCCCACTCTACATCAAGGTTATTAAATCCTATTCAAAGTAAACAGGGAAAAAGAAACATTGTTCAGTCTGCTTCTGCACAGAGCTAGTTGATCATTAGGAATGGAATGTGTTGGAATCAAAGGAAAACCTTAAATTACAAACCCAGAAGTCTTCATCATGATCAAGTGCAAACATTTCAGGCCTTCCCAGAAATCCAAAACCTCAGGATCTGCCAGAATTGCACCCCCCCTCCCCCACCAACCTTTCAGATTTCAACCTTAAGAGAACTTCCCTCTTAAGAGAATCTTCACATAGCTCCCCAAGGACTCTGACATTCAATCTTTTCGAAACACTGGAAATCTGGTCTGAAAATTTTCAAAATGTCTTACTAGAGAAATGTAGACTGTCATTATCATTCTGCCTTGTTTGTCTCCAGTTCTCTTTGGACATGTTAAACTAAAGAAGCATAGCATCAGCAAGCTAACTGCACACACACATTTTTTTAAATTTATTTTTTCTTTTTGGCAGCAGCACCAGCACTAGCAGAAATATCAGGGCTCTATCCTCCTTTAGAATTTGAACTGACCAGACCTGCAGGATCCATTCGTGAGCCCCCCTACCCCCCGCCCCTGCCCCCACCTCACCACCCCCCACCCCCGCCCTCCCCAGCCTCCTTTCCCACTCCTTAGCTTCATAAATACAAGAGAATGAGGACATGCTTCTCATCTGAACCTGCACTGGAACCCTGTCAGTTAATGCGGAGGGTAGGGGGAGAAAGTTACTTCGAAGGCAGCGATGTCTCACCTTCCATGTTTGTTGCCATGGAGATGAAATCCAGCCAGTAGACTTAAGTGTTGGCAGGTTTGTCTGTGTTCGCTGATCGGTTCGGTTACAATGTAAAAGGCGTGTCCTGGGAACCTGCGTGGAGTCACAGTACCGTGGTTAGCGCTCTCCTGGCCTACGTGTGTAAATGTCTGTATCTGCCGGTGAGAGATAGAGGACGTGGGCGCTCGTGAAGTACGTGTGCGCGCGCGTGTATTTGCAGGAAAATGTGCCTGATTTATTCGTTGTGGCAGAGTGTAAACATTGGCGCGCGCGCGCGTATATGTGAAGGCATCTGATCGTGTGTGTTTGTGAGACCGAGAAGAGTTGGGAAATGAGAAGGGGGAAGGGAATCGGCCACCGCAGCAGCAACAGGCTCTATCTATTCTCAGTTTTGCTAAAAAGAAAAAAAAATAGGTGCTCATTTTCACTCATATCACACTGCAGGTTAGCAATCGGAGTTCATCGCCAATTTAATTAATTTATTGTTAAGATCCTTGTTTTCCTCTCTTCTGCAGCAGCATCTGTACCGCGGGCATTTTGTTGTGCTCGTTGACCGCAGTCTCAGTGAAGGAATAGACGCTAGATTCTTCTTTCTTCTCATCCGATTAGAGAAAGACGAGAATGAAAGTGTATTGGTTTAAGTGGGGACTGCATGCGTCATTTGGAGTTGTTTTCTCCTACTCTTGACCTTTTCTTTTCTACGCAAACCCAACCGGATCCTTCCCCCCAAGCTCCCAACCTAGCTCGCCGCCCCACCCCCGCATTTTAAGACAGGAGTCTAGGCGCTGTCCGTAGTGCTGAAAAATTGCGTTGTAAGACCTACCTAGTACATAGAACACACCAAGAGAGGAATGCTCCATAAAAGCCCATATGTAGTTGCAAGGCACATTTTCTAAAGTGTTAAATACATAGAATCTAAACTTAAACCTCAATGAAAGCAAAGCCAAACAAAAACAAAAGAAAAACAACAACAAGAAAACCTTTCCCCTCATCCTTACTTAGGGGTGTTGTCCTACTCAGTTATAAGGCTCCAATTCTAATGTTTGGATACTATATCCAGAACCTTCAAGTTACAAACACCTGTAGATTCTCTAAAAACTTGATTATTGACCTTGGAAATTATTAAATTGTCAGCTATTGGGGAAAATGTAGGTGCAGAATTGGGTCACTGTGTAGAAAAATGCTGAAAACACATCATGTAAAGGTGTGTTAGAATTCAATAATAAAGTGAAGACAAGGTAATGGTCATTCAGAATATTTATGTATTCAGGAAATTTCATGGTCTTATAAAAAATTCTCAATGTATAACTTGTAGTTCATATAAGACTATACTCAAAAATTTTATTCATTTTTTTTTAAAACCATTAAACACCCCATAATATAGGTGAACTAACTGCCCACCAATAGACTGCAAAAGTTATTCCAGTAACATGTTCCTAACAAAGGTTTTAACTGGCTTTTTTTAAAAGCTTGCTAAGGTCCACATCTTATTTTGGTACTATGCCAGAGCAGTGCTTCTTGAAATTTAGTATGAGTATGAATCATCTCAGGATCTTGCTAAAATGCAGGTTTTCACTCAGCAAGTGTGAGTTTGGGTCTCAGATTCTGCATTTCTAACAAGATCCCAGGTGATGCCAGAGGTTGCTAGTTCAGGAACCACACTTCAAGTAGCAAGGTTCTAGAAAGATTGTATTATGGCAATGCAGTCACTCATAGAGTATGGGAAAGGAGGTCGTTTTCTTCCTTCTATTGTTCTATGTATGTTTCTAGACTGCTGTAAGAATATTCTATTCACATAAGTTCAGAGGTTAACCATTTTGTTTGTACAATATTAACAACTATAAAAAACTTTATAAATTTAATCATTTGATCTTGATTTGGCATTGTCCGGACACATACCACTGTTTATTTCACTCTATATTTTTACAGTATAACCTGCAATCACCCATTCTTTTTGTAATCCAAGCTCATGGAGAGAAACTAAATTATATGATTTTACTGCTTATGTATAGGCCTCAGTCCAAGGATTTTTTGTCATGATTTTATGCTCATGATACTGATTTTACAAATCTGAATGTTACATATCTAATTCTTACCCAGTTTAAAAAGTGGGATAGGGCCATTGTTTCATTGATCATTTGAGTAAATGCTGATCTGTTGTGTCCCTGACATGACACATGTATACTTAGATTTTGAAGATTCCTCTGGATGGTTTTCTTGTTTTTTTAAAAAATCCATTTATACATCAGTTGATACAGTGCTTTTAGTTAATGCTTTTGAATTGACGCCAAAGGAAAGTTTTTACTATATATTAGGTTTCTAGGTATGTGTTAGTGCATGATCTTGATCTTTTTCAAGCTATATGAATGGTGGTGATGTTCTGGAAACTGTGCAAATGACTCATTCAGGAAAGCATAATGAATTAAAAATCCATTATGTTCCACTTTCTTTGCTAGATGCTAGGATACAAAGACTGATGATCTTTGGTCTCTGACCTTGATGAGATACATTGCAAGACAACATGGCAAGTTCTACCAAGTTTTATAGAAGCACAGAGATTAATGATATATATTTTATTCTCTACTGCCAAAGAAGTGATGAAGAATAGCAAAATAGATAAAACCCAGAACATCTGCATTTCAGGTCCTTGCAGCATTGGCCTGCTGCTCAATTTTTATTTTAAAAAATTGTTGAAAGATATGAAACACATGAATACTTTTCTAATGTGCACATGGTTAATCCATACTTCTGGATAGTCTAGGATTTATTTTCAGAGAAATCCAAATTATTAGAAAGATAAATATGTGGGTGGCATTTTTTAGACCTCCCCCAAGCAGAATTGCCTTTACTATGCTTTGACATTACATTTTCAGTTTATATGCAAATATTCTGTATAAAACAGTCTTCAGTTTATATGCCCTGTTCTAAGTGTACTATAGGGTTGCTAATAAAGACTTGGACTTGCCCAACATATCACTTGGTATTCTATATATAAATTCTCCCTAAAAACATTTCTATTAATGCCAATCTCATGACTTGAACTTTCATACTTCTCCTCTTCACTTAAACCATCCCAAGGTAAGTGTTATGTTCTCCTCTTATACACAATGTACATCGTGTAAGTGATTCCATTTGCCTTTTCTTTTAGTTACAAGGGATGTCAAAGTCAAATTAACAACTAAAAATTAGTACCTGTGTAAAATATTAAGGCTTATATTTGTGTTCTTTCTCTATTGCCTTGACTACTGCAATTTTGTTTTCTCAGGTATTGGTATGTTATTTTCTTTTAATTGCCTGTTGTAATGTGTGTCCGCATATAAATGTCCTCGCAAAATCAGAAATGAAGTAAAGAAATTAAAAATAAGCAAATAAATACATTTATTTTTCTACCTTTTGGCTCAAAATGTTAACTACCTTTTGGGTATATATGGCTATTCTATAAATTTGTTGTTTTTTTAAGTAATTTTTTTAATGCTTTTTTTGAGAGAGAGAGACAGAGTGTGAGTGGGGGAGGGGCAGAGAGAGAGAGGGAGACACAGAATGTGAAGCAGGCTCCAGGCTCGGAACTGTCGGCACAGAACCCAACACTTGGCCTAAACCCACGAACCATAAGATCATGACTGGAGCCGAAGTCAGACACCTAACTGACTGAGCCACACAGGCACTCCTAAACTTGTTTCTAATAAGATGCTAAACTATAGAAAAAACAATCATGTAGTTAGCTATGAAGATAGAATATAATTTATTATGACTCAATAATAAAGGTTAAGCTAGCAGAAGAAATTTTCAATTTATGGAACTACATATCAGCTTTATTTCAAAATACTTTGTTTCTCTGTTTCTTCTTTTATATTGTACACAGTGTCCTTTATATGACTAGGACTTTTTTTTATGTCAGAGAGTGGAAGTGTTGATTATCTAACTTGTTCGGAAACATGGTAACTATAGAAATTTAAAGAACATGACAGCCCCACTCTGATGAATATACTTTTGAATGAGGGTGTCACAAAGGAGGTAAAAGCAAGAATTTCTTTAACAAGACAGCTCAGGATTCTTCTCAGAGGAAATTTTGCTTGCTTTGAATTCTTGCTACCCTGGCTCTAGTTGTCTTCTTGCTCTCAAATTATCTATGGTGGGATCATCTCTCAAACTTATTAGGCCAACATGTCACCCTCAGCTTTTCATGGAAATCAATGTCATACCTGACTGGTTTGATTATTTTTTCTAAACTAAAATGTCTTAATGTAGCTGGGTCTTTTTATTCAAAATACTGCTATTTACTCAAATATTTGACACTACAACTTTCAAATGCAGAATTCTAAAAAATGTATTAAAGACAAATACAAATTATTTTTGTTATAGACATTAAAATATTAACCCAAATGCTATTTCACTTAAGATGGTATTGGATAATTCATTTTATCAAAAAGTCATCTGTTTATCTTTAAGAAATACATTCCTACTTGGGTGCCTGGGTGGCCCAGTCGTTTAAGCCTCTGACTTTGGCTCAGGTCATGATCTCGCACTCTGTGAGTTTGAGCCCTGCATCAGGGTCTGTACTGACAGCTCAGAGCCTGGGGCCTGCTTCGGATTCTGTGTCTACCTTTCTCTCTGCCCTTCCCCCACTCGCACTCTGTCTCTCAAAAATAAATAAATAAACCTTAAAAATTTTTTTAAAAAGAAATACATTCCTAACTATCCTGAGTGTCATTTTTAGCTACCTATGCTTTTGTTCTGTATGAGTGGTTTTAATTTTTTTAGAGGGTTAAGATTGATTGAAATTACAATAAGAAATATATGCCCTCTACCTAAAAATACATATAAGCAGATAATTCTGCTCAAAACCCAGAACATTCACAGGCCCTTGGAAGTCCATTTCTATAATCCTGACGTAATCCAAAGAACAAGTTAAAAATTTCAGCTATAAATGAATGGTTCATCGTCTTGTTCTAACTTTTGCAACTAGGTATTGACTGGCTTAAAGTGCTGTATTTTTTTTTTAACCACTCTATTAGTTTTCTATTTTCTTTTCTTAGAGTTCTTCCTCTAGGTCATTTTACCATCTGATCTCTGGAGAGTACCAATGCTGAATATGCTGAAATAGGATTAGAGAGTACAGTAAGTAATAGGACGATTAGATTTGATTAGAAAATGACTATGGGATTTTTGTCAACAGTGAAGAAATTATCTAAAGTGAGTGGACTCATGAGTGAATTGAGCATGATGACACTTCAGTGTAGATAATGATCTGATGTTGGTCTGTTTGATGAGTACCATTGAAAATGAGATGTTATGTTTTGCTGGTAAAATTTTCTGCAAAGAAAAAAATGCACTAAATGTTTCAGTTCAGAGTGATCTATTTAAATGAAGTTTCATTTAATTGGCTTTAATTTACAGCCCATAAGCCTTAAATTGTTTCATTTAAAGTGTACTTCAAGCCCTCTACTATATTTACTCTTGAAGCTAATGAGTATGATAGGATACCTTGGGCACAATCTCCACAAATATGGGAGCCATAACTATGGTATAATATATTTAATTGGTTTAAGTTATTTTACTGGGTTAAAGAAACAAAGAATCAAAAGCAGTTTATTTTGCTGCATTTTATATTTCTCTAATATGAACCAATTAATACATAATTGGCAAGTAAGTATGTCAATAGAATATGGAAATCAATCAGTTTATACACAGTTTTCCTTGATACATTTGGGTTTAACTACCAAGTGAAAGCAATTTAACTCAAAGTCCACACTAACAGCTGAATGCAGTAAACTGTGGAGGAAAGCAGTCCTATACACATGCCCATTCACCTCTTCATCCTCTTGGCTCAATTTAGCCACATGCTCTGTCTTGAAATTGCATATTAACAGTTCTTCCTGGTCTTTGTGCACTTGTCCCTGTTTTCATAATTCAACTTTCCTTATATATTTCTACACCATTTGTTGAAGAGACTGTCTTTTTTCTGTTGGATTTTCTTTCCTGCTTTGTTGAAGATTAGTTGACCATATAGTTGTGGGTCCATTTCTGGGCTTTCTATTCAGTTCCATTGATTTATGTGTCTGTTTTTGTGTCAGTACCAAACTGTCTTGATGACTACAGCTTTATAATATAGCTTGAAGTCTGGAATCATGATGGCTTCAGCTTTTCTTTTCTTTTTCAAGATTGTTTTGGCTATTTGGGGTCTTTTATGGTTCCATACAAATTTTAGGATTATTTGTTGTAGCTCTGTGAAAAATGCTGGTGGTTTTTTGATAGGGATTGCATTGAATGTGTAGATTGTTTGGGTCAGTATAGACATTTTAACAATGTTTGTTCTTCCAATCCATGAGTATGGAATGTTTTTTTTTTCCATTTCTTTGTGTCCTCTTCAACTTCTTTCGTAAGTGTTCTATGTTTTCAGAGGGCAGACATTTTACCCCTTTGGTTAGGTTTATTCCCAGTTATCTTATGTTTTTTCTATACCATTTACAGCTGCAAATGGTATAGATTCCTTGATTTATTTTTCTGCTTATTTCATTATTGGTGTATAGAAATGCAACAGATTTCTGTACTCTGACTTTATATCCTGTGACTTTGCTAAATTCATGATTAGTTCTTTGCTAAATTCATGATTAGTTGTAGCAATTTTTTTGGTGGAGTCTTTTGAGCTTTCTACATAGAGTATCATGTCATCTGCAAATGGTGAAAGTTTGACTTCTTCCTTACCAATTTGGATGCCTTTTATTTTTTTTTTTTTTTGTTGTTGTCTGATAGCTGAGGCTAAGACTTCCTGTACTGTGTTAAATAGTAATGGTAAGAGTGGACGTCACTGTCTTGTTCCTGACTATAGAGGAAAAGGTCTCAGTTTTTCCCCATTGAGGATGATATTAGCTGTGGGTCTTCATATATGGACTTTAGGATGTCGAGGTATGTTCCATCTATCCCTACTTGGTTGAGGGTTTTTATAAAGAATGGATGCTGTATTTTGCCAAATACTTTTTCTGCATCTACTGAGAGGATCATATAGCTCTTATCCTTTCCTTTATTAATGTCGTGAATGAATGAATGAATGAATGTTGATTGATTTTCAAATATTGAACCACCCCTGCAACCCAGGAATAAATCCCACTTGATTGTGGTGAATAATTCTTTTTATATGCTGTTGGATTCAATTTGCTAGTATCATGTAGAGAATTTTTGTATCCATGTTCACCAGGGAGACTGACCTGTAATTCTCCTTTTTAGTGAGGTCTTTTTCTTATTTTGGAACCAAGGTTATGCTGGCCTCATTGAAGGAGGTTGGAAGTTTTCCTTCCATTTCTGTGTTTTGGAACAGTTTGAGAGGAATAGGTATTAACTCTTCTTTAATTTTCTGGTAGAATTCCCCTGGGAAGCCATCTGGCCCTGGACTTTTGTTTGTTGGGAAATTTTTGCTTACTGATTCAATTTTTTTGCTGGCTATGGGTCTGTTCAGATTTTCTATTTCCTCTTATTTCAATTTTGTATGTATTTATATGTTTGTAGGAATTTGTCAATTTCTTCCAGATTTCCCAGTTTACTGGCAAATAATTTTTCATAATATTCTCTTATAATTATTTGTATTTCTGCAGCATTGGCTGTGATTTCTCCTCTTTCATTTGTGATTTTATTTATTTGGGTCCCTTTTCTTATCTTTTCAATAAGTTTGGCTGGGGGTTTATCATGTTTATTTTTTTTTTATTATTTTAATGTTTATTTATTTTTGAGAGAGAGAGAGAGGAGGAGAGTGATAGAGGCAGAGTAAGGAAGGGGCAGAGAGAGAGCGAGACACAGGATCTGAAGCAGGCTCCAGGCTCTAAGCTGTCAGCACAGAGCCCGATGCAGGACCTGAGTCCAAGAACTGTGAGATCATGACCTGAGCAGAAGTGGATGCTTAACTGACTGAGCCAATCAGGTGTCCCAGTTTATCAATTTTATTAATTCTCTCAAAGAACCAGTTCTTAGTTTCACTGGTATGTTCTACTGTTTTTTGTTTCTATATCGTTTATTTCTGCTCTAATCTTTATTATTTCCCTTCTGCTGGCTTTAGGCTTTCTCTGCTGTTTATTTTCTAACGCATTTATTGTAAGGTTAGGTTGTATATTTGAGAATTTTCTGGCTTCTTGAGGTAAACCTGTATGCAATGTATATTTTTAACTTGTATTTTTAACTGTGCTAGTATTTTCATTAGTTTTGTAAATGTTTTTGTGGTGCTCTGGTTGTGAAGTTGCATGGGTTTTACACTGTTTCCCATTCCTCCACCCCCAACCTTTAATGATTTTTTTTTTTCTCCTGAATATTATCAGTTATCTTTTTCTTTGAGCGGGCTTTATTATGTAAAGCAGTTTTAGGATTACAGAAAAACTGACCAGAAAAATACCATATACCTCCTTCTCCCCTTGCCCCAACGTTTTATCTATTATTAACATATTGCATTAGTGTGGTGCATTTGTTATAATTGGTGAACCAATATTGATACATTATTATTAACTAAAGTTCATAATTTACATTAGAGTTCATCTTTGTGTTGTTCAGTTCTGTGGGATTTGACAAATGGTTATTGTCATGTATCCATCATTACAGTATTGTAACAGAATAGTTTTACTTCTCTAAATATCTGGTGCCAGACTTACATATTTTCCCCCTTCCACCCACCTGCATCATGAACCCTTGGAAACCATTGATCTTTTCCCATTTCTATAGTTTTGTCTTTTCCAGAATTGTATGTATGGAGTCATATACACTCGTTTCTTTCTCAGACTAGCTTTTTGCACTTAGCAATATGCATTTAAGCTTCCCCCATGACTTTTCATAGCTTGATAGCTCATTTCTTTTTATTGCTTAATAACATTCCATTGCATGGATAGACCGAAGTTTAGCCATTAGCTTTTTTTTTTTAACGTTAACTTATTTTTGAGAGAGAAAGAGACAGGGCGTGAGTGGGGGAGGGGCAGAGAGAGAGACACACACACAGAATCTGAAGCAGGCTCCAGGCTCTGAGCTGTCAGCACAGAGCCTAACGTGGGGCTGGAACTCATGGACAGTGAGATCATGACCTGAGATGCTTAACTGACTGAGCCACCCAGGCGCCCCTAGCCATTAACTTATTGAAGAACGTCTTTGTTTCTTTCAACTTTTGGAAACTATGAATAAAGATGCTATAAATGTTCATGTGCAGGTTTTTATGTGAACATAAATTTTCAACTTATTTTGGTTAATAACTAAGAGTGCTATTGTTGGGTTGAATGATAAGACTATTTTTAGCTTTCTTACTGTCCTTCAAAGTGACTAAACCATGTTGCATTCCCACTGGCAGTGAATGAGAGTTCTTGTTCCTTCACGTTCTTCATCAGCATTTGGTACTTGTCAATGTTTTGGATTTTAGCCATTTTAATAGCTATGTCATGGTATCTCAATGTTTTAATTTGAATTCTCTAATGACATAAGATACTGAACATCTTATGCTTATTTTCCATCTTTGTATTTTCTTTGGTGAGGTGTCTATTCAGAACTTTTTTCACTTTTTAATGGGGTGGTTTGTTTTCTTATCATTGATTATTGTATATTTTGGACAGATGTCCTTTATAAGATATATGTTTTGCATAGATTTTGTCCCAGTCTGTCTTTTCACTTTTTTTTTTAGTGTTTATTTATTTTGAGAGAAAGAAACAGAGCACGAGCAGGGTAGGGGCAGAGAGAGGACAGACACAGAATCTGAAGCAGGCTCCATGCTCTGAGCTGTCAGCACAGAGCCAGATGTGGGGCCAAACTCATGAACGGTGAGATCATGACCTGAGCCAAAGCTGGAAACGTAACCGACTGAGCCACCGAGGAGCCTCTGTCTTTTCACTTTTTAAAGTGACCAGTTATTTTCAGGGGATAATTTTGTAGAACAAGAGTTGTTTTGTTCCTCTCCCTCCCACCCTGCCAAAAATGTGTGCATTGTCGAAGAAGTAACACTTGAACACTAGATATCAGATTTCTAAAACTAAGCTAGCCAAATAAAACTTACACTTCTCATATTCCAAGCAAAACTAAACTGAATGAGTGTTTGGTAAGATACAAAGTCACTTTAGGCAACTACAGAAGATAATTAGAAAGGTTCACATAGGGGCTTTATATTTCAATACTACCTAAAAGTCAGTAAAATTGAAGTTAGTGACTCTTGGATAAAAGAATACTTGAAAGTAGGAAGATTTTAAGGAAAAAATATAAACCTGATATTTTGAGGACTGATTAGTTTTAGTAACTTTTACATAAAACCTCTGCATACATATTAGTTCTTATTTTACTGCTCTTAGATGAGTCTTAAACCAATAAACAGCTGGGACTAATAAGGTCTGATTTTTCAAATGCATTTTTGACACAGGTTTCCAGAAATATTAGGAGTCTAGATGTAGAAATCTAGGTTGAGGTAAATGAACACCTATATAAACCTATATTTCCTCAATGACTTCGGCACTGTCAGAACATTTACCTTGACAGTTGTATTACCATGCAATTTCTTTAATAATCTGAAGGATAGCTCAAAGAACTCACAACTGAGATTTGTTGATGAAGTCAAAAGGATAACATCGATATAAGTAAGTATTTTTACATATTTAACCTTATTTAGAGATATAGACATTCCTAAATGTAACACATACAATGAGTAAATGGATGAATGGACAAATGCATATAGTAAGTTTACTCTTTTTGCCAAAAGGCTTAGACATTGTGCCAAATATTATCTGTTGATACTCAGCACCATCCTCACCCTTCTATATGCCTCCTGTATGTGATATTTCTCAGAATCTGTTGCCAGCAGTATTCTAACCAAATTCTACCAATGAGAGGCACTGGTGTAAAATTTAAGAGGATTTTTTGAGTCCTAGCAAAAGCTCCTAGATCTTTGTTCCCCCAGCCCTAATTATTGTGTAAACCTCTAAATCTTTGGGCATGTAATCCTACATGAAATACCTACAGTGCTTGACTGAATATTGGCTAATGTTTTTAACATGTTTAAACAGTTTGCGAGGGGGAATACCATGATGTGAAGTCACTCCAGCCTACCATTCTGCAATATACTATGAAAAAATGTAACACATTTGTACACTACTGAAAAACCATTGCTTCCAATGAACTAGACTCAATAAGCAGCCATCAGGAATGGTGTGTCCCTTGTTTTAAAAGGTTGCAAAGGGAAGGATTTGTGGATTTTGTTTGGTGTCATGAAACTGGGGTAACACAAATCCAATGGCATCACCTAAGTCAAAGGAAGTTATTTTTCTCCCCAAATAAGAAATGTAGGTGTAGGCAGTCTGGGGGTTTTACAATGGCTCAGTAAGGTCATCTGTGTTTCAGTTCCTAGTTTTCTGATCTGATATCCTTAGCTGTGGCTTTTGTCCTTATTCCTGTTCCACATGGTTTCCAAAGGGATACTCCACCCTCTAGCTTCACGGGACAAAAAGAAGGCAAAGAACTTATTAAGAAAGACACTCTAGGAACACCTAGGTGGCTCAGTCAGTTAAGCGTCCGACTTCAGCTCAGGTCATGATCTCACAGTTTGTGGGTTCGAGTCCCTCATCGGGCTCTGTGCTGTCAGTTCACAGCCTGGAGCCTGTTTCATATGCTGTGTCTCCCTCTCTCTCTGCCCCTCCCCTGTTCACGCTCTATCTCTGTCTCAAAAATAAATATTTTTTAAAAAATAAAAAAAAAAGGAAGACACTCTAGAATCCCTAGTGTATTTCTCTTTACAACTTCTTAGATAGAGCTGTGTCCTATGGCCACTCCCAGTATGTTAGCTGGGCACACTGCTACTCTACACAACATTGTGGTTCTGTCAGCAAGGAACAAAAAGGGAGAATGAATATCATTGAGGAAACTTGCAGTGTTCTAAACCATTAGGCAAAGGAGTAAACAAAGCCAATGTAAATGATGTCTTCAGAACAACAACAACAACAAAAAACAAAACCAAAAACACTTTAAAAATAGTGTTGTGTTACCATAGCATGGAAAAAACTATTAAAGCAACTCAGTCATTTCAGTAAAAATTATGATCATTAGTATTAAGTTCAGCTGTATATAATAGAAAGACTGACTAGCAGCAATTTAATCAGGACAGAAATTTATTTCCTCCTTTTGGAAAGAAACTTGGAGTAATAATGTGAGGGTTGTTACTGTGGCTTTCTAATAATGAGCTGATCAGTCTATTAGTCTATTTTTCTGTTCCACCATCCTCAGCGCTTAGTTTCCAATCACAAGGTCACTTCATGGTCAAACATGGTTGCTGTTGCTACAGACATCATTTCTTCATTTCAAGCCAGGAGAAGAAGAATGCAAGGGAGGACAAAAGAGCCATTCCTCCAGTTAAGTTAGTTCTTTCTAAGGAAACTCCTATTTTGTCCTCTCATTTCTGCTTATATTGTACTGGCCAGAACACAGTCACCTGGCCAGCCAGAGCTGCAAGTGAGGCTAGGAAATAGTAACTTTCAGCAATTTTCAAAGTCACCTTAGATTCTATTATTAAACAAGAAGAGGAATATGGATTGTGTTAGTTATTATCTCATTTGTAGGATTATCTTCAAATATGCAGGACAGTGTGTGGATTGAATTTTATTTTTCATCATTCTAAGAAATCTATTTTCTCTTCCAAACATGGTAATTGAAAATTGAGAATAGCAGTCCCACAAAAGGTAGTTATTTAAATGAAAAACAATACGTGCTATAAAATAATCATTTTCATTAACACTCTTTAGGTTAGGACTAAGTCTAAAATGATTAAAAATATTACCACAGAATACCCATTTCTTTGGACAAAGGAAGCCCATTTCATGGAGTTATTTAACAGGAGGAGCAACTATGCCTATAGGAAGGGAAGCAGGGTAGAGACATTAGATTGGCTCTTCTGATCCACCTTTTAATGGAGTTACTGGGGTGAGATTGAGGAAAAGGCAGGGTTATTTAAGTTAAGAAATTAGTGAATAAAAATTGAGACAAGTAAATGTCTAGGAATTATAGGAGTCTTTAGTCTTCAAAGAAAAAAATCTCCAAATATTGTTTATAAAAATTAAAATTAGGGGCGCCTGGGTGGCTCAGTCGGTTAAGCGTCCGACTTCAACTCAGGTCACGATCTCGCAGTCCGTGAGTTCGAGCCCTGCGTCAGGCTCTGGGCTGACAGCTCGGAGCCTGGAGCCTGCTTCAAATTCTGTGTCTCCCTCTCTCTCTGCCCCCCCCCCCCCCACCCCGTTCATGCTCTGTCTCTATCTGTCTCAAAAATAAACGTTAAAAAAATTTTTTAAAAAAATAAATAAATAAAAATAAAAATTAAATCTGTTATTGGGTGATGACCCCGGCTTTGTAAAAGTTGAAAAATGAAACAGTTATCTAAGGAATTCAAGCAAAACCCATTGTATTATCTGAGTTATTTGAATAATTGAGGTGAAAGTGGGATTTCTGCCTCGATTATTCACATAATTGCCTTAATTCTAAGATTCATTTGGTGGGTAGAGACCTTTCCTCAGGATGTATTTTTAGAATGCTAAATGTGAAAAATTAGACTCCTAAATTAGGCAAAGCAATAGAAGGAGGGAGTGACGGGGGGGGGGGGGAGAGAGAGAGAGAGAGAGAGAATAGTAGGTCATTGTCAGAATAAATCTATACTTTTTTCCCATACTTTTTCTAATGACAATAACTGACATCTACTTTTTTTTATCATAGAATTAACTTACATGATGAAAAGGGAACTATATATGGATCTCAGATATAACCCATAGTATTTTTTAAAGTCATAAATTCCTTTTGGAGTTTCAGTTCTTTAAAGTTTGGAAAATTAGTGGCTCTAAATCCAGCTGTTTAATTTTACAAAGCTAAGTAAACTGACTTAACAATCATACTGTACTTTCTGGTTGACTTCATATTGTTGTTGGTCTTTGCCTTCAATTCTTAAAGACAAATTAAAAGGATGATCATATCCAAGTTGCCACTCCATTCTCTTCTTTGGTAGCAGAACTCTGGGCAGTGAGCCAAACTGAGAAATTATTTGCCAGCCTCCCCTATAGCTGAGTGTGTCATATTACTAAATTTTGACCTATAAGTCAAAATGTTGTTTGAGATTCTGGATGCCTCTTTACTGGACTGCTTCTGGCTTCTACTGAGGACAGGTGCCTAGATCTCCAGTAGCTATCTTGGGCCATAGAAAGACATTAAGAATAGAAGCCACACATTAGGTTGGTGAAAGATTTAGAAGAAACTTGAGCCCATGATGACTATACCTGTTCTAGGGTGCCTACTTTTGCACTATTTTTACTTAATAAAGTAGAAACTTTTATTTTGTTTAAGACACTATTATTTTTAATCTCTGTTACTAGCAGGTGAACACAATTCCTATATGACATTAAAGTATTGGTTGAAAATATTTTAGAGTTCTAGGGTTAAATTTCCAGGTATGTATAATGGTCTCTTTAAATCTCCTCTCTCTCTCTCTCTGTCTCTCTCTCTCTCTCTCTGTCTCTCTCACACATACACACTCCAGTTTGTAAGAAAGAAAACTAAGTATTTGTAGGAAGTTGTACCAGTAATTCATTTTGTGCAATTATAAATGATAGCATTTGCAGTGGGAATTTTGAGAAGATAAAAACTAAACATTACTAAAGAATTTCTCAGCATGTGTACATAAACTTCAAAAAAAAAAAAAACAGTGGAAGGAAGGAAAATACAGAAATATATTGTAGCAATAGAATGTTAATAACTTTTTTTTCACCGATTTAGCTAAGGTAAGTATATTTATAGCAAGAGAGGAAGAAAACATCTATAGAGCAGTCCAATGGAGTAGTATCAATAATTTTATCTTTAGAAGCTGCCCCAATTCTCTCCATCTTTTAAGACCCAGCTCTTCTATGAAATGCTCAGCAATCCTTCTATAGGAATAACCTTTGCCCTTGTTCCATTTATTAGGACCAGGACTAAGTTACAATGAGGGAAGCATTTTTCTTAGGCATGGCACAACATTTTAAGAGGTGCCAAAAAGCTCAGTAATCAATAAAAATATTTTAATGAAATATTTTAATTAGCACACTACAGCATGCAGTCCAGTCTTTTGTTTTATAAATAAATTTTTAATTATGCTTCACATTTATCTCAATTACAGCACTGAAATAGAGCTTTTTATGAATGTTGTCTCCCAACAGTACCATACTCATTTTCATATTCCTCATGTGCCTACTACTCTGTGTTAAGCATGAAGGTCTCTTAAAAAATATTAAATTGAATCTATTGAAAGATTTTGCAAGAAAATACTGTATTAGGGGCAGCAGGATTAAATTTTCATCATTAAATTCAACTATAGCAAAAGAATAACAGAGGATAATGGATGTTTTGAAAGTGCTTATAATTCAGTTCTATGGGAAAATCACCTGACTTCTCTTTGACTAAAACCCTGCTCAGCCTGGAGAGATAGGGAATTATAATGCTACTTTATATTCATATAGCACTTTGCCCTACAAAAAGTGCTTTCTTTTAATTCTCACCTTAATCCTGTAAAGTAGGTATTATCGTCCTTATTTATTACGGAAAGATTGAGAAGTTAAGTGACTTGCCCAAGGAGTTATAGGCAGAAAGTGGCAGAACTGAGGTCCTAACCCAGGTTTTCTGTGTCAAAATCCACTGCCTTTCTGCTATTCCAAATGCTAAGTTTTGGGATTGACCAAGGAGAAATAATTCATGCAGTAACTACAACAGCGTGTGTTGTGTTTGTTAAACGATGTCAGTAGCACCCTAAACAGCAATATTTTCCAGGTGTGCTCCTCATGAGTAAAACTGTTCTGATTTTTATGTGTGTACGTTTGATGAAGTAGCTCAACTCTTCTGGTATAGGATCAGATGTTCCAAGGTATTTTTTGGTTGAGCGCAGAAACTTACATAATTAAAATGTCAAAGAACGGGGTGGGGGGAGGGGGAGGGGGGATGAGGAAATTATGTACTACTTGAGTATTAGTTTCTAGCTACCACTTTACCACTAATGTGTATGTGATATTCTGCAAAGCATGTAAACCATACAGGCTTGCTTCTTTATGAAAAGAAACATTTGGGAAGGTCTTTCAGCTGAAAAAGGTTATTTCAATGTGAAATACTATTACAGTATTCAAGAGTTAGGAATTAAGTTTAATGGGTTACTTTTTTATATTTAGGGGGAAAAATCTAGGACTATATTTTAAAACTCCATACAGTAATTAAATTTGAGAGCCTATAACTGCTTCAAATATAATTTTCACCAACATAAACACAACTCCAAACCAAAATGTCCATGATCAGCCAGTCTAGTAGAAGCTTTCTTCTGAAAACAAAACAAAACAAAACAAACTATAGATTCTCCTCAGGGGTTGCTATCCAGAGAATTAAAAAACTTGTCTTCTTTTTATATGCCGATAGCTGAATTCCACAGGAAATCCTCTTTCTTAAAAACGACCAGAATTCAAAGAAATTCAAAGGTATTCATTTTGGTGAATTGCAACCTGTCATCAATAACTATTTATTGAATGTCCACGGGGTGCCTAGGCATTTAAGTGGCAAGTGATTTATTTGCATTATTCAAAGGATTTCTAAGGCGAGTCTGAAGATTTGCAGACGTCTTTAAAGATGCAAAGTGGTGTGTGCTTCTCTCATTCAAACTGCCCCTACAAGGAATGAACTGAATAGTCTGGGTTTCAGAGCTCTAGGGATTTCCAGCACTCAGATCCGACTTTTGTAAGCGAAGACCCCATTGGGTGCCAATCGATAGGCGGGCTGGTGGTCAGAACACAGCCCCACCAGGGGCTTCTGGACAAGTTAGGCCCTCCCTGGTCTGAAGCAGGGCTGACTGCGGCAATGGCGGCCCTGACCCGCCACCCCATCCCTCCCCCCTACCCCTCCACTCCCACCCCCCACTCGCGGCTCACACCCTCTCCCAGTCTCCCAGCCTCGACCGGTTCTCGCGAGATCCGGGCAACTGAGCGCTCGGGGCCTTTTCAAATCGGGATCCGTTACCGCTTTCCCGGCCGCCGCCATTGTAGTGCTCGGAGCCCCTCAGCGCAGGCGGCCGTGGCGGAGGCGGAGGCAGCGGCAGCGGGATGGCGGACGCCGACAAGCCCGAGGTGCTCGGGGCCGCTGGCGACGACAGTCCGCATCAGCAGCCAGTGGAGCAGCCGGGCGAGCCGCGGCGAGAACCGCACCCGCCGGAGCCAGAGAAGCAGCCGCCGCAGCACAGCAGCAGCTCCAATGGCGTTAAAATGTATTGTCTTTTCCTCCGGGGACCGGGACGAGGTGGGGGGCGGGGAGTTGGCCTCGGAGGGGGGCCGAAGCCGGCCTGGGCCTCGGTGGGGGATAACTGCTCCCGGGCCGTAGGCGGCGGGAGGAGCAGGTGCAAGTAGGGCCGCTCCCAGGCCCTTCCCTCCCGCCCTGGCCCGGGAGCCGGGGTGCGAGCCGGGGGGCCGACGCCCCTCCCCTGTTTCCAGCCGGAGACTGCGGGTCACTCCTTCTTCCCAGACTTCCAGCTGGAGAACCTTTGAGCAAAGCACGGCGGCCGCCACTGTCTGGAGGAAAATGGTCCCCCTTTTAAAGCCCAGTACAGTAGTTAGTGTTCATCACTAGGGAGTAACTAGGGATGACATCATCGGACATTTCCTCTTAACTACCGAGAACGTATTTAAAAGGAATAGTCCCCGATCTCCCGGCCTCATTCTGAGCTTTATAAGTTCAGTGTTTGTTGTTGCTTTCTAAACATGTGTTAATTTCTGAATATATATATACACGCCACAGAGGAAGTTTAATAATGTGCTGTGAGCCTAAATCCATTGTGTTACCCTTGAATTGGTAAGAGGTTATTCAGAAAGGGAAATATGCGTGGTTCCTTGGTCCCCCACATCCCTCTCAAATGTTTGTAAGCCTTGCAGGTTATTTTTTAAGAACTCCTTGTGTGATGGCTTGTTCTTAATTTTGGTAAAATGGTAAAATAAGATTTTTTTTTAATTGGAGAAAGCCTGACGCTTTTAAGATTGCCCCTGTCATCAGTGTCTAGAAAGAATGTAGTTGACTCAAATCCATAATAATTTTTAGTTATAAGGAACTGTTATGCTCCCCATTGTTCTTGTTATATAGGGGGATATGAATCAGGCATTCTTTTGCATGTGCCCAGCTTTTTAAACTTGAAGTTGAAAGTATGTTAATAATTTACTGAAAACATCCTTTTCCTTCTCTCAGTTATGCCTCAGAGTAGAAAGCAGTGAACATATGGTCAAACTAAAATAGAAAAGAGAATTTTTCTTTTCTTTTGTATAAGAATGTTTGAAGCAGTACAGTAAGACCTGGACTAGTTTGTGTAGGAATTGGTCGCAGATAAGATAGCTCTCCCAGCTCAGTTATGACACTCTTCCTCTCACTTGGGTTTGAATAGGATAGGTTGCATCTTCCAGGCAGAATAGAGGTGCAGGTGTAGGAGATTCGACCTTGGTGGAATTTGTTCCTAGGTGCAGAATGGTGCACCTCAGTAACTGAGCATCTGGAAAGGGAGCACTTTCTACCATGCATGCCAAAATATGGGCTCTCAGGGATTTGGCCTCATAAATTCTAATAGAAGGCATTGGAATGATAAAATTGGTGCTTTTTGTTTATCTCTAAATGTGGGCTTGCCACCCTTTTCTCCTAAACAAAAACCACAGTCTTGAATTACAGAGAGAAGCCCTACTATACTTGGGTGTGATTAGTATAATAGTGTCCATACAGATAAAGCTGGCATGTAAACCTCCCAGATCTAAAAGTCTCTAATCCGTTTTAAAGTCTCATTGTGGGTTAGCTAGACAAGAGGACAGAGGTAGGAAAAGAATCTCTTTCACTTCAAAGTGAGGAAAAGGAAAATATTAAGTAAAGAAATTAAGAAATGCTAGTAGAATATACAAATGAAGATTCTTTTAATATTGTTTATAGTTAATATCTCTCAGACCTTCCTGTTTTCCCAAGTTGAATAAAGAAGCAAATCTACTCTCAAGGGTTTCTTGTACTGTCAGTTCCATAAGAACCATATAATGGTCCAGCATGGGTCGGTCATTCATACTGAAAAACTAGGAACATTTACCTGTATCAAGCCAACAACCTTTTTTTGACCCTGTGAACCAACTGGAGTAGTTAACAATCTAACACATAACCCTTGACTACCATACATTTTTAAGGGTAAGAATTCACAGAGGTAATAAAAATTACCAAATATTGCCTTAAAATATGTATTGCTTAGAAGAGAACAGAGTGCCACTTACCAAGGTTGAAATGACTTTTGCTGAGGTTAATCCATAGTCACTGAGTATAGAGACCACTATGTCTTATTCATCTTTGTATCCCCAAGGCCTTATGTTTATAAAGGCCCAGTAAATATTTGTTTAAGAAATGCAGAAGTGAACTTTTATGATTGTGAAACTTATACACAGAGAATTTCATGGGCATGTTCACATCTTTTGACAAGAAATTAAAGATGTTTCCCTAGGTTTAGTCTTTTCTTTATGCCAAAATGGTATACTAGCTATCCTTTTCTTAAGTGAACAGGAGGAAAAACAGCAGTATTGTTACAACTCTTCATTATTTTCTGTGTGATTAACATCTTGGAGTATATGGAAATTGAAAGTTACATTAGGGTATAAAGTGTTGTGTAAAATATTAAACATCGAAGCAAGGTGAAGTGTTTGAAGTAGAGTAGTATTTTTTATTATATTAGGAGTAAGAATGGAACTGGGCTTAATTTTAGATTTCATACTATAGCATGTTTTTAAAACCATGTTTTAAAATTATGTTTTCTTATTTGATGTTGAATATTGATTTTTCAGAAATTTATAACTTCAGTGGGCATAATTCCGTCTTAAGAGTAGATAACATTTTTGTGACTTAAGATAGTCACAGTCTTTATTTCAAGTACATTAAAGGGGGTGGTTTAAGTGAATAGTTTGAGCATTATTACAGGGAATTATGGATATAGTGCCAATATTTGATATTATGTAGCATCATTTCCCTAAGAGTTTTCACCTGTATCTTAACTGTCCATTCCATAGTGTATTTATGACATAAAAAGAGTTTAGGAATTGAATATTAAATTGTTTGTTTCTCAATAATCAGACCATACCTCTAGCCATTAAACTGGTCTGCCTTCCACAGATAATTTATGCACTATAGATGAGCAGTGTAGTAATATCTTTAATATGCCACTAAGTGAGGAAAAGTTGAAGAAATTGCTCTCTCTGGTCATACTTGGAATAAATATTTTGGAGAGGGTATCCTACATTAATATCATTGCTTTCAGTGGAATTATCAGATTGTTTTAAGCAAATGCTTACATATAAGCATCTTCTATTCATATAAGAATAGAAGAACATTGTAATTCAGAACTCTGTGCATTTTTCACAGTTGGTTTCATTCAGGAAGAAAATAGGTAGGAGAAGGCATACTTAGCTAGAGACTATATAGATGTCTGCTTACCTAAACAGAGACAGTTATTTTACAAACATTCATAGAATACAGTCTACTGTGTACATACATTCTCTGGGTGCTTAAAAGGAAGAGTTTGTTCTTGTATCTACTGTACTTAGAACCAGAGTAAAGGCCTCTGTACCTTTTGGCCGCTTGCTGCCATTTTCAAAAGTCGCACACTGTTCAGACAGGTAGGTACTTGCTGGAGCTGGGACAGTTGTGAAGACTTACTCTAGGCTGTGCCATTTCTGATGAGGGAAGATGTTCCATTGTAATGGTGTCCCTGTCAAGGTCTGAAAAGGTGGCAAAGCAAGTTTGGCTCTAATGTTTCTTCCTTGATTTTAGCAGTTTTTCTGGCAGACGGCAACACCATCTGTGCCCAGATGAGCATGGGTTCTTAATTGACTGTTCATTCAAAAATTAGTATTTATTGAGCAACATGTTGTGTGCAGTCACCATGCTAGGTGCTGCTCATACCAATGCAGATAGTTTTCGTTCTTACAGAGTTTTTTACATCCTATATTTATGGTTGTGTTGTTACCTGCTCAGAAAGGTAGTGTCTAAAAATATCAATATCACATGGAACAGATGACTACAATAAGACGTGTGTGTGGAGCACTACAGTGTATAGAGTCCCACAGTTGGTTGGGTTAGAAGATAAGTGAGCGCCTGGATTATGAAACCTGGTTGGTTGTTGGAAAAACCCAGGAAGCTTTAAAAATTTTGGATTTCTGAATGTCATTTCCAGAGATTTTTATTAGTATGTGATTGTGGAAAATTGCTTTAAATTAAAGTATTAATTAAATAGTTTTAGATTCACTAGAATAATTAGTGATTTAAAACCTATTATTTCTTCTGTAAAAGAAGATTCCTTTTGATAAGTAAGTTGCATTTTTAAGATATATACCCAAATTTTTATCTATAGGATTTACTTTAAGTATATACTTTTATGTTATGGATGGTTGGTGGGTAGCATCAGATCGTCGCATTGTGATTACAGTCTTACAAATTAAATGTTTTTCCTGTTAGGGTCTCATTAAAAAGTTGATTTATAAAATTTTGATTCGTGTTGTCTTTTAAGTACTGCTTCCTACCTCCGTTCCATCCCATCGTGTAGGTGATAACTACTAGTAAAAATTATGATTCTATGAAATACCCTATCTTAGTTTATAGGTTAATACATAGAAAGTGTTGAGTATGAACATATTAGAATACCTTACTAATTAATTATCCTGATCAAAGTTGGGAATAGAAAAAATTATGAGAGTCATATGAGCGTGTATGCATGTATAGATACCATAATATAACTATGTATTTTAGTTATGTTTTTAAGCAAACTTTATGAGAAGTTTGGTAATATACCCAAATTCTTGCTCTGAAATGGCATTGGGTAATTTCAAAGCAAGCAAGCTGACTCTCCAGGTCTAACTTGGTGGAGAGTTTTGAGAAGTGAAGTGATAAATATGCAATATTTATGTAATGTAGGCTTCCATTATTAGAAACATGACAGATTTTCTTCTTGTTTTGTTTTTAATTCATAGGGAAAATGATGAATCAGTCAAAGAAGATAAATCTGAATTAAAAGAAAAATCTTCAGGAAATAAGAAGGCCAATAGATTTCATCCTTATTCAAAAGATAAGAATTCAGGCACTGGAGAAAAGAAGGGTCCAAATCGAAACAGAGTTTTCATTAGCAACATCCCATATGATATGAAATGGCAAGCTATTAAAGATCTAATGAGAGAAAAAGGTAACCATTCCTGATAAACCCACTGTTGGCTTATCTTCATATAGAAGGGGGAGGAACTAAGCAAACTTTTTTATTCCTCTGAACCACACAGACTCAAAAAATTGATTTTTGTTTATTTCTTGACACATGAATTAATCTTTTCCTCTGCTCTCACTTGACAACAATTTCATTACAAAGTCATACGGATAAATGAAGTTTTTTTTTTTTTCCCATTTTAGTGGTATAGTAGTGAGCCAGCATATGCATGCCACCAAGAATTTTGTTAAAGTGATTGCTTTGTCTAGTTGAAGTTTTTATAGATTTTTAAAGGACTATTGCATTAGTTAAGCAATACATTAGCGTGTTAAAGTATGAATAATAAGGTCTGATTATTTTTTTCCAAAAGCTGTTTTGTTATTATCTTGGTGGATTCTGGAATCTGGCTGTGGAGTTCATTTTGTTTGCATTGTCATGAATGCCATGATGCTGTCTCTGCAGTTCTATATTAAAATTGCGTTACTGCTGTTGCAGTTTTGTTTTTAGAATAACTTGAAAAACTTCATTTTATATATATGGTTGGTTTTGGGGAAAAATAATTTTAATATTTGATCTTGTAAAAGTTAGTTTTGTTATCTCTTGAAAAATTGAGTTTCAACAGTCCTGCAAACTATGTACTTGGCTTTGAGGCTGATCTCTTCTAATAAATAAAAAAAACCTTGCATTGGTGTATCTGTTGTAAGGTGACAACTATTTGATTGGTTTTATTCATTGACTTTATTTAGAAAGTGTGTGGCTTGCTGTGAAGCATGACTTGTAAATTTAGTTTACTGATGGCAAACATGATTGAAGACATTCAGGTAGAAAGTCACCTTAAAACAGCTGTTGTGTGTAGGCGACCAAAGTTATTTGAAAAGTGTTAATGTTGATGTTTTTAATATGATAGGTTAAGGGACCATTTGTATGTATATGTGCATTTGTTCACCAACTATATCATGCTGGCCAAAATATGATCTGTAGTATGAATTAGGTTAATATGGTTGTTAGCTTTTTTAGAGAATGTGGATGATGTACATTTCAGAAAATTAGTTAAATTTACATAGCCATTGATAGGAGGTATGTTGGTCTGGTTTTGATTGTTGGTGAATAATAGGTGCTTTTCTGTAGAGTTGTGCACAGGTGTGCAGTAAAGCAAGATATTGGTGTTTAAATGTATTGTTTCTTGGTATCTTCCTTTTGTATGTCTTATGTAGTCGGTGAGGTTACATACGTGGAGCTCTTTAAGGATGCGGAAGGAAAATCAAGGGTAAGTGCTGTGGGCCATAATCTGCTTGAGGTTTAAAAGTTCCTCAGCAGTTTACTTTTTTGTATAATATTTGTACCAGTTTTTGGAAACTTAAGTTTCATTTTGTTTTACTTTATTATGCAAGATTTGAGGCTTTATACTAGCAAGTCTGACATTTATTCAAACCAAACTAGCTGCCTGGAAGGGATGGGTTTGTAAATGTTCATAAAGGGCATTCACTTTTCTAATGCTTTAAGGTAATGCTTCTTCTTAGCCAAGAGATTTTACTATAGGATTTTTTTTGTTGTGTTTTGATGTCTTCAAGGATATTCTAAAAGTTACTGCATTGATAATATTCCCTAAGAGTTCTCTGACAAGCCCATAGCTTAAAGGTGTTAATTCAGAATGTATGTTTGAAATTTACATTGAAGAACTTAATTTGGTAGCCTGCAAGACTACATAAGAGGCAGTGCTCTGACCAATTGGTATGAATGACATTGATGATTAAATTGACATAGAAGGAATTGGTTGATAGTAGGTTTTGATTTTTAGCAACAAGAAAGCAATACACTGAGGAATACAATGGAAAGCTTTAACAGTGTTCAATTCTATTGCAAAAACCAGTTGGTGCATGAGAAAAACTTTGTCATCACATTCAAATGGCACTTCGAACAGTAATGACAATTATTTTAAAAATGTATAGGTTTGTTTCTGTAGCATAAGTGATTATTTTATATACTTAAACTGGATGCTGTTAAATTGTGTGCAGCCAGTTTTCTCTAATAGAGAAATTAATTAAAAATGAGATTATTTCCTATTTTTACCTTAATAAAATTGAAAGATATACATTAAAAACAATTTGTGCATAATACATCTTTTGAAAATAGTCGTAACAATGGAAGAAGTGTTTTATGGAAACCTTTAATTTCCTTGAGTTACTTTTGATTGAATTTGTGAAAATACCTTATTTAGTCTTAACCTAAAGAAGAGTCCTCTAAAAGTAAATATGTGCTCCAAGCTTGTTAAATGCTAGATGCTACTGCCTTTAAATAGATCGATTTAAACATTGACAGAAGATTTGTGGTCACTTGCTATTATGTTCTAGAAGTGTAAAAGATAAAAAGTGATTGTATTATCAATTGCTTTTCATGACTTAAATATTAGAGTTTACCATTAACTTCGTCTACTGATCTAAAACTTTTCTTCTTTTGCATATATTGACAAATCTTCCTGGATATAGGGTTGTGGGTAAGAATTTTTTTTAAGTTTCTTAAGTCAAATTTAAACTTCTGATTAAGAAAAAGAAAATTTAGTATATAAACATTTCCTATAAATTTTTTCCCCATTAAGTGTTGTTGAATTCAAAGATGAAGAATTCGTAAAGAAAGCACTAGAAACTATGAACAAATATGATCTTAGTGGAAGACCCCTGAATATTAAAGAGGTAAGATTTCTTATATTTGGAATAATTTAAACTTTTGGATATAAAGACATGTTTTCTTTGGATTTTCATCTTGGGGGATGTATTTCTCTGGCTACTCCTTTTTTTTTTTAAAGCCTAGATGCTTATTAAAGCATTATATAATTGAAAATAATTTTGCTTGTGCATGGTTTCCTGTTTGCTTTTAAGCAGTTTTCCTATATATTTGATTTGTTCCAAGTTGTTATAAGCAGAGGTGCATGATTTTAAAAATGCAGGTATTTAAAGATGGCAAGGTTTATGTATTGACTTTATTTGGTATAGACATTTTCAGTTTTTAGATTGTGTTGTTTAACTTGAGAATTAGATATTCTTGTAGTTGATAGTAAAGGGTGCTTAATAATGCAAATACCTTATGGATTTGAATAAAATTGATACTCACTTTTAGTTAAAATCACCCTGAAACTATGCCAGATTAAAATTTAAGAAAACTTGTGAATCTGTTAGTGAAATTTGTAACTGGAACTTGGAAACTCCTAAAGTGGGTATGTTCCCTTTGTATGGAACAGTAGTATAATACATTGACAAAAGAATAATCGGAAGATCCTTAAAAAACTATGTACACTTAAGTGTAATTGACCTTGGTAATGATTAGCTTGAATAGCAGTCATTTTCATTTCTTCCTTTAGTTCATATTGTTAATCTTACCTGAATCGTTTGATCATGGACCAGTTATGTATATATTTTTGCTAAAGTCTGTGTTAGAAATGATTGAGGATGTACTTTAGGACCCTGAAGAGTCTCTACCAGCAAGGTTGCAAGTCTTTGGTAGTAGAGCATTACTGTCAGTCACAGTTTAATTTGGTTGAGTAATGATAAGAGTCCTAGCTCACTTTCTAGCTCTGTGACTAGGCAGGTTACTTATTCTCTAAACCTCAGTAATTATAATAGTACAAATGGTAGTACTTACCTAATAGAGTTTTTATGAGTATTAAATGAGATAACATGGTAGAGAATTCAAGCTCTGGCATCAGATAATCTGGGTGACTCAGGGCAAATTACTTACCTTTAATTACTTAAAAAAATTACCTAACTTTAATCACTGTCTATTTCTTTATCACTAAAGTGAGAATGATATTAGAAGCTATCTGATAGTTTTATAAGGTTTCAGTTAGTATATGTAAAACATTTAATAAATGTTAGCTACTAACTATAATTGTGATGTTATTATAAAAAGCACTTAGCACAGTGCTCAAAATATTATATAACTACATAAGAAATGTTAGCTGTAATAATAATTGCTTGTTGTTATTCCAGTCCAAGGTAGGAATATTCCTGGTTGTTGGTCTCTTGATTCTGACTATGAGGTGATAATGGCTTAAAATTAAATCCCATGCTACCAACAAATACAAGTATTCCAAATCCCTTTATTGGAGTCAGCTTTTGAACTCCTCTAATTCTGTTTGAGCCTGGGGGGTTTGTCCGTCCGTCCTTTCTCCTTCCTTCCTTCCTTCCTTCCTTCCTTCCTTCCTCCCTCCCTCCCTCCCTCCCTCCCTCCCTTCCTCTCTCTTCCCTTTCGTTTTCCCTTTCCCTTTCCTCTCCTTCCCTCACTCCTTCCTCCTTTCCTTCCTTCCTTCCTTCCTTCCTTCCTTCCTTCCTTTCTTTCTTTTGATTTTGACTGGGAAGTAGAGAAAGTTTAGACTTGTACTCTGTGCCAGCCATTTACATGGTGGTTTTTATGCTAAAGGACAAGCCTATGTTGTTTGTGTTCTTTTAAGTTTTAGCACTTCCTCTATCCTCAGTAATATATTAGAGACCCTAGAATAGAGTTATATGATCCAAATTGATGTAGGATACTTCCATTTTTAAATTTTTTTAAGAGGGAAAAATAACTGAGTTTGGCCTAGCTAAATGATGAAGTATTCTTTATTCAGTTAACTTTATGGATTATTATTACTAAAGGTCCCTTTCCTGGGAATATCTGATTTACAAATGGATGACTGGGCTCAGTGCTAAAACTACTAGTGAGAGTCTAAGAAAAAATATATTTCCAATATTCCTTTCCAGATATTAGAATTTTATTTTTTCATTATATTAAATGGTGTTAGGAGCAGTTATAAAATTTAATAGGCCCTCTAATAGCAATAACAGGTAGTGACTGGCAGGCTGTCCTCCAAGGGGAAAAGAGGAATAAAAACCATGTTACATAGTGGCTACTTTGTTTTAGATAAATTGTATTTATATATGTTTTATATTTTATTATGCATATGTGTATATGTATTTTTGTGTGTATATATGTTTATATATATGTCAAAAATATAAAAAGACAAAACATACTAAGATGTTAAGGACAACAGTGTATCTCAATATTTTATGAAGCACCTCCCCTACCCCTCCTTCTCCCCATAGGTAACCACTATCATAAATTTTCGATTTGTGCAAGTTTTTGAAGCTTTAGTTAGACCTGAAACATTTATTATTTACTAACTTAAAAATTTTGCAGCATTTTTCAAAACATTTATTTCTTTATTTCTGTATTTCTCTTTATTTCTTCATGGTGAAAAAATACTTTGGAAGCTACTATACCTTTATTAATTGCATTTAGGTTTTTTTTTTTTTTTAATTTTTTTTTAACGTTTTATTTATTTTTGAGACAGGGAGAGACAGAGCATGAACAGGGGAGGGTCAGAGAGAGGGAGACAGAATCTGAAACAGGCTCCAGGCTCTGAGCTGTCAGCACAGAGCCCGACGCGGGGCTTGAATTCACCGACCGCGAGATCATGACCTGAGCCGAAGTCGGCCGCTTAACCGACTAAGCCATCCAGGTGCCCCTGCATTTAGTTTTTCACCTTCTATTCTCCCAGCCTTCCTAGAGAATTTATTAAGGTCATCCAACTTTGTTTTTATTAATATTCCCAGACTGAGACTAGCAATATAGAGTTGATGGTTACATTTATCATTGTTATTTGGTATTGCAGATGATAGTCTATCAGTGTGTTTATGTGTCTTTTTGTGTGTGTTTTGCATTCCACCTGGTGAGATAAGTGAGAAATACATTTAAACTCAGTATTTTTATTTTGTTTAAAGGTAGAATATTTCTCTTATACAGTTAATGAACTTAAAAAAAAAAGCAGTTTTTAATATCATTATTTGCTTGGACACTTAGCCTTTCTTTATCCCTCCCCTTCATCTCAGATCATAATC
This sequence comes from Panthera onca, assembly GCF_046562875.1. NCBI lineage: Eukaryota > Metazoa > Chordata > Mammalia > Carnivora > Felidae > Panthera > Panthera onca. Next base: position 55,519,623 of record NC_138344.1, read on the forward strand.
CATTGTCAGATCACAATCATTGTTGAGAAAGGAAAAAGGTTGGAAAGTGGGTAATTGTATTTTGTTTAGGAATGAAACTTACACATTATAATAGTTCCCCTTTACCCCAATATTCCTGGGTTTTGTAACAGTCTGTTCCACTGCTGAAAAGCTTTGAATTAGTCTGATTTGGCATTGCCTTGGGCATCCAGTGGTGAGAATTCACCATTACTGCATTTTAGCAAGAAAAGAGTCACAGTAAGTACAGTATTTTGTTCCTCTTTGAGTTATATATATTTATGCGTATGTGTCATGTATTTGTACCCTAGTATAAGGGCAGAATTAAACTAATTTCAAGTTCTTAAGTGACTTTAGTGATTGGAAACGGGTATTTAATTGACACCCCTGGAGACTGAAATCTTTTGTCTGTCCACAGGTTTTTATGGGACTGAATTCTCTGGATAAGAAAAAAGCTCACTCTTCAAGAGGGCCAATAATTTGAGCCAGTTGGGATAGCTACTGTAGAATTTGAAGTTGTTATTTTAATGATACAGATTTACTGATGTATCTAGTGGTATTTAACATTCAATGTGTGTTATAGGATCCTGATGGAGAAAATGCTCGTAGGGCATTGCAACGAACAGGAGGATCATTTCCAGGAGGACATGTACCCGATATGGGATCGGGGTTGATGAATTTACCACCTTCCATTCTCAATAATCCAAACATTCCTCCTGAGGTTATCAGTAATTTGCAGGCTGGTAGACTTGGTTCCACAATTTTTGTTGCTAATGTAAGTTTAAGCTTTAGTCTAAAATTTTGTCATTCAGATATTCAGTTCTAATCATGAGGTTATTAAATTAGATGAATGGGTTGTAGGTTTAGAGAACATTTTGCTGATTTTTAATGAAAGTAAGTGAAACAGTAATTATTGGAACTCAAACCCAGTTTAAGTCTATATATATATATATATATATATATATATATATATATATACACATATATATATAAGGTTAAAGTGTAAATATGAGTATTTAGTATTCTTTAAAAGTGAACTGTGGAATTTACAAATACCTATGCAGTTCTTGAACATGTTTACTTTCATTATATGGGACTTTTGTTCATATTGGTAAATGGATTTCTTTCTTTAGCTTTGATATTTGATATTTGTGAATGTGCACATTGTAGTTGGTTTGTCATTTGTTCTAAAGCTTTTGAAAGTCAGTGATATCAACAGTACTTTCAAAAATCTGAATTTCTCTCAGTAAAAATAGATGAGCAAGTTTCACATGTACAAAACAGGATTGAGCAGATAAGAGGCTGTTTTGGAAATTTAAAAAAAAAATTAAGGATAAGGAACAACGTTGGGTGAAGCTTGATTGATTTTAAACAACTTAAGATGTTTTTATTTGAATACTGTTGTTGATGTACCATCTACCAAGAAGTATAGTTCTTTATAGTTTTTAGAGTTGAGAAAAGATTTGTTTGTATTATTTATAAATGGGGAGAGGGGTTTATTAGGTATGTAACTTTATGTAATTTTATGTTAAGCTTGACTTCAAAGTTGGTTGGAAGAAGCTAAAGGAGGTGTTCAGCATAGCTGGAACTGTAAAACGGGCAGATATTAAAGAAGACAAAGATGGCAAGAGCAGAGGAATGGGCACAGTCACTTTTGAACAAGCAATTGAAGCAGTTCAAGCAATTTGTATCCTGATTTACACTTTAGCGCTATCTAATATGGTTGAAGAGCTTGATACTGTTTTGTGGGGGTCATGGAATTTAAAGTTGCCTGGCTTGGAAATGTGTATTAGACTTTAGTCTCCAGCACATAAAACCTTTACTATGTCCAAGTACTAAAGTCACTCTTAAAACTTGAATTAGCCATATTATGTAAGCCTGGTATGAACTCTTCTACTTTCTCTTCCTGCCACAATGAACTGTATGTATATCCGCTGTCGACAGTTGATGTAATCCGTTGTGCATTAATGCAGTTGCTTTAAATGAAGTTTTCCCCCAGTGGTTGACTTACAAGATTATATTTTATTTATAAAGTAAAACTATAAAGCAAAGACTTCAAGATTTTTCTTTGAGTATATGGAAGAGACTAAAATAAGTAAAATAGTAAAGATGTTGATTAAAGTATTAGAGGTAGTCTGACTCTAAGATTATTAAAAATGTGTGTTCAAGTATAATTTTATAGTCAACTGGTTTTCCTTGACCAAACCAACAGCTATGTTCAATGGGCAGTTTTTGTTTGATAGACCTATGCATGTGAAAATGGTGAGTTCCTCCATATCACTTCAACCTCCCACCTCTTCAAACTTGTATCTGCTCTCCTCTGCATTGCAGATCTGTTTAGTTATGAATTAACCACACAATAAACTTTTTTTGCAATTAGGATGACAAGTCTGTCCCTCATGAAGACTACCGCTCACATGATAGTAAAACACCACAGTTACCACGTAAGTAAAAGTTATTATTAGAAGCAGAGCAGGCTATATATTTTTTCAATTTTATTATATGCTAAGCAAAACTCCTTATTTTTGCACCTATATCCCAAATTGCCCACAGTTTAGGATTAGTTTGGCATCATAGAGATAGTTTGTCATGATTGCTGAGGAAGACTGAGAAGATAAACATGTACCTTTTTTTTTCTTTTTGGTAGTTTTTCCTTATTACAAAAGCAATACATACTAAAAAAAATTGTTAAGTTCATATACATGAAGGGAAAAAGAAGTCCTTTTAATTTTACCACATGTAGTCTCCATTTTAATATTTTTCTGTATTTTTTATGGTCTTTTTATGTTTTTTTTTTACATAGTTGAGTACTACCATATAAATAATTTTTTTTTAACATTAATCTGAAGTATTCCATGTTGGAAAATTCTTTTCACATGTTTTTATTGGGTGTGTAATAGTCCATGGTATGGATGCTCCCTAAGTATTTCACTGTAATGTTAGGTATATTTATTTGTTTTAATTTTTTTTTTCTTTTTTTAAAATTTTTTTAACGTTTATTTATTTTTGAGACAGAGAGAGACAGAGCATGAACGGGGGAGGGTCAGAGAGAGAGGGAGACACAGAATCTGAAACAGGCTCCAGGCTCTGAGCACTCAGCACAGAGCCTGACGCGGGGCTCGAACTCACGGACTGCGAGATCGTGACCCGAGCCGAAGTCGGACGCTCAACCGACTGAGCCACCCAGGCGCCCCAAATTTTTTTTTTCTTTAATTGCCAACAGAGTAATTCATGTCTTTCTGTATACAAATATTTGGTATGTTTTTGGTTATTTCTTTCAAGTATATTTACAAGTTCTCAGGTGTGCATATTGATCAGTATTATCGAATTATTTTCCAAATGGTTATAAAACATAATGTACTTAACATCTTTGTCTCAGTGTTACATCTGCAAAATGAGGATGAGGATAGCGCCTATATCATGGGGTTGGCATGAGTGTTGCATGAGTTAATATATGTATAGCACTTAGAACAGTTTTGGAATAATTAGACACTCAAAAACTAGCTCTTCTTACTCTTTTTACTGTACCTTCTCTGATTTTTATTAAGTTTTTTTTAATGATAAAATATTTTAAATATACAGACAAAAATAAAATTACTCATGTAGCTATCATAGGCCATATTTGTTATAGATGATTTTCCTTTAAAATAAAATTTTACAGATAAGGTTGAGACTCCCCCTCTCTCCTGACCACCAGATACCATACCAAGAGGAAACAACTTATGAATATAGTGTTTATTGTTTAAGTTTTAGTCATTTGGATACACATTTATACATACACAAACATTATAGGAAATGGTTTTGCTGGATTTAAAATTTGGGGTGAGTGACATCCTATTGTATATATTCTGCAGCTTGCTGTTTTTGGTTTAATATTGTTTTTGAGATGCATTATATTGATGTAGCTCTAGTTCCTTAATTTTTTAATTTTTTTTTTTTTTGAGTGGGGCGGGCAGAGAAAGAGGGAAAGAATCTTAAGCAGGCTCTAGGCTCAGCACTGAGCCCCACACAAGGGGCTCAAGCTCCCGACCTTGAGATCATGACCTGAGTTGAAATCAAGAGTCGGGTGTTTAACCGACTTGAGCCATCCAGGCTCCCCAGTAATTTCTGTTTTTCTAAGATTTTTACTATTTTTGTTCATTTTCAGATTTATTGGCATAAAATACCCTCTTAAATTTCTTCTACATCTATAGTTCTTTCTTCTGATAAATTCTGAAGGTTTGTAATTTCTCTTTTTCTTGGTCAGTTTTGCTTAGAGATTTTTCAGTTTTATTTGTGCTTTCAGTTTCATCTTAATTTCTGCTCTTTAATATTTTCTTCTCTCTATTTTTGGGGGTTTAGTTTCTTATTTTTGTCCAAATTCCTTAAGTTGAATGTTTACTTCACTAATTTTGTAGGCTCTCTTTCCTAGTAAAAGTAGTTATAACTATAAATTTAGCCGTTGCACACAAGTTTTGCTATGGAGTATTTTTATTGTGATTTCATTTTTATTAAATTACTACTATGACTTCTTAAGCCATGCAGTTTTGAATTTCTAAATGTATGGGGCTTTTTATTGTTAATTTTTAACTTATTGTGGCCAGAGAAGATAACGATTGTGATTTTTGGAATAATTTGGACTTTGTATTATGGTCTAATATAAGGCACTTTTTTAATACATATTCTAGGTGTGCTTGGTGAGTGCAGTGTTCTGTATATGTCCATTAAATCAAGTTTGTTAATCCATTTACATTGTCTACATTTACATCACTACTAATCATCATGTGTGCTTGGGCTGTCAATTACTGAGAGATGTATATGGTAAAATTTCCCACTAGAATGTTGGATTTTCTTTTTTTTGTTGTTGTTTGTTTTTTGGTTTGTTTTTTTTTTTGGTTTTTACTTTAAATATTTTGACACTAACTTAGTAAGTACATCTAAGTTTTAGAACTGATACATTTTCCAAATGAATCAAAATTTTATCACTAAGAGTGATTTTATCTTTAGTAACTAAGTCTCATCTAATATTGATATAGTTATAACAGCTTTGTTTTGCTTATTCACATTTATTATTTATGTGGGTTAATTCCCATTATTTTACATTCTATTTTTGTGCTTTTTACAGATATTTTCCTCCTATCTTGCTTTCTCATTTAGTGGTTAGCCAGGATTTTTAATATATCTGTAAAGTCTGAAGTTAATATAACTATTCTTTTACTCAGTAATAGAGTGACCTTTGAATGCTTTAATTCTAATCACTTTTTCTATTGAATTATATGCCGTTATTGCTCATTGTCTCAGTTCTGTATTGCTTTTTTTCATGCCCACAAATTAGGCATTACTACTATTTACCATTTTCTTGGCTTACCTTTCTCTACTCTCACAGACCCTGGCGCTAATTTTTTCTCAAAGCATATATTTTAAAAGCTCTTTCAGTGAGGATCTGTTGTTAGTAAATTGTCTCAATTTTGGATAGTCTATAAATGTCTTCAAAGGTAGTTTTACTGGTTATACAGTTTAAGATTGATAGTTATTTTCTCTCAGCACTTTGAAAAACCCCACAGTCTTCTGGCTTCCATTGTTGCTATTAAGTTGGCTACCACTTAAAACGTCCTTTCTTCACAGGTTAGCTGTGTTCTTCATGTTGCTGATTTTAAGATATTTGTCTTTGGTGTGCAGTTTTCTGCAGTGTTGGTATGAATTACTTTTTATTGGGCTTTCACAATCGAAGAATTCAGTTTCTTTTTAAGTGAACTCTGGAAAACTCTCAGTTCATGTGTCTTTGAGTATTTCCCTTTCTCTCTTTATAGGGCAGTTTTTTCCTGCCTCAGCCCAGTTTACCTTATCACTTAGAGTGTCATCTTTCGAGATTTCTGCCTGGCTTTCTGCTGGGGCTTCCGGTTTACTTTTCCACTATTAATACTCTTCTAGTTATTTAGATAAAAAATATTCTCTGTTGTATTCAGACTTATTCTATATCTCTTTTTGAGATTCACATTTTTATATATTCTTTATTGAGATATAATATGAACTCATACACTTTGACAGAATCAGTTCGTTATTCGAGTTAATCATTATTAATGTCCCCATTTTTCCCTTCCTCCCTTCTTTTGTTCAAATTATTTTAACTTGTCAAATGGGAGCCTCCTTACTGCCAATGATGCCCATACTCTTACTTTTGGTGAAAGCATGATTTCCCAGAGCTGTGAAGATTTTTTTTTTTTTTTTTGTCATAGAGATATGAGATTGGCCTAGTCTCAAAGAGTCCTGGTTCCTTTTAGTAGAGAATGATTTCAGAGATGAAAATATGAGTCCTAGGTATAGACATGAGAGTATTGTTGATAGTCAAGTATGCTGTTGCTTTCAGTTAGACCATTTTTAGGTACTAAGCTGTTATCTTTTACCAGATGACATTGATCTTTTCAATTACACAGCATGCTTCTGTATTTTATCTTAAAACACACACACACATTTTGTGTGTGTGTGTGTGTGTGTGTGTGTGTGTGTGTAGATAGATAGATAGATAGATAGATAGATAGTATGGTTTTCTCAGCCCCTACCTCTTAATTGCTACATTGGCTAGCAAGAACATACTCAGATTTAATATAGTAAAATAAAATAGTTCCCACTCAACTGTTAAGTCTTTTTTTTTTTTTTAATTTTTTTTTTTTTTCAACGTTTTTTATTTATTTTTGGGACAGAGAGAGACAGAGCATGAACGGGGGAGGGGCAGAGAAAGAGGGAGACACAGAATCGGAAACAGGCTCCAGGCTCCGAGCCATCAGCCCAGAGCCTGACGCGGGGCTCGAACTCACAGACCGCGAGATCGTGACCTGGCTGAAGTCGGACGCTTAACCGACTGCGCCACCCAGGCGCCCCTCAACTGTTAAGTCTTTAAGGTCATCAAATTAACTTCTTAAAGTCTATTTTCAACAAATTTAATTAGTTTATTTTAAGAGAGGTAGTAAAAGGAATACTGGATTTAGAGACCGAAAACTTAAATTGTAGTCCTAACTTAATCACATAGCTAAATGGCATTATAAAAGTAACTTAAGGTCTCAGAAATTTCCTCCTGTGTGGAAAATAGATGTGAAAACACTTAAGGTGCCATATAAATAAATAAATATGTCATGGACAAAACCAGGTAACGTAACATTTGTTTTATTCAATATTTTGTTTTCATTGTTGTTGACTTTTTAGTTGGATTTGAACCATCTTAAACATAATTCTATTTTAAGTGGTTTTACAAACTCGAGCAAGATTCTCATTTTCAGATATGTATACCATTTATAAGGTATATAATATTATTCAAAATCCTCTTGGTATTTGATTAGTCCTTTTTAGAATGCCTTGAAACTAGGATAGAAGGTAGGTCTGCTTCATAAAATACTTCTCATTAATAAATGGTGTTATAGTGAGGCTTCTTCACTGTGCTGCATTCTGATGAAAACAAGAACCAGTGCTCTTATTTGCAAATTTGCAAAATTTTGGCAATATTACGACAGGCATGTAGCTTAAAGAATTTATTTAGTGCCAGTTAGTTAATCATATACGGGCTGGTAATATCATTTTCATTTATGTTTTAGGTGGTCTTGGAGGCATTGGAATGGGACTTGGTCCAGGTGGACAGCCTATTAGTGCCAGCCAGTTGAATATAGGTGGTGTAATGGGAAATTTAGGCCCAAGTGGTGAGTATTCTCACTTTCTTATTTCTTTTTAATGATACATTGCTAAATTTATAAAGCTTACATTTACTAGTTTGTAATAGTGTTTAAAGGATTCTGTTTTATAGTTGAATATTTAGGATTTCATTCAGCCTGAAAAAAGAATGAAACCTTGAGACCAGAGAACATGAAATAGAGTGAGCAAAGGTCAAGAGGGTTCCTCTGACGCTAGCTGTGTTGTAGCTAGCCGTTTAGCACTTTGGATTTTAAAATGTCTTTGAGGCAGGAGGAGAATGTTTAACATAGTGTCTCGTGTATCATGGATATACAGTATTTGTGGAATGGCTGAAATGCTACCCTATCAAAAGCAAGTTAAATTTGTATTTATAGCTGGGAAGGTAGCTTTTCAGAGAGCTGTTTGTCTCTTTACATGGACTAATTTACAGTTTATCTCTGAAGATTAGTTTTTAAACCTTGTGGTTTCAGAACCCTTTTATTCTCTTCCAATTTGGTGGCAGTCCCAAAGTGCTTTTGTTGACATGGTTATGTCTGTCAGTATTTACTGTGTTAGGAAATAAAACTTAGAAATTTAAAAATATTTACAGATTTATTTAAAATAACAGTTATCGACTTGTATTAACATAAATATAATTTTTAAGAAAATGTTTTATTTTCCGTTACAAAATATTAGTAAACACAGTGGCATCGTTTTATCTTTTTGGATATCTCTTTAATGTTTGGTTTAAGGCAAGACAGCCGTGCTGTTATATCTGCTTCTGCATTTCGTTTGTTATATTGCATACATCATGTAGTTTCTGGAAAATTACACCTTATATTCATGACAGAATGAGAGTAAACAGTCAAATAATATCTTAATATTACTTGATGAACAAAATAGTTTTGACTTATTGGACCCCAGACCATACTTTGAGAACTGTGTCTTAATTGATAGAGTACTAAATGCTCTCAGATTCCTGTTTTTTGCTGAGATGCTATAGCTAAACTTTAAAAAATCAGTGTAGCTATGGTAATTGGTCTGAATGAAATAGAAACTTTTATTCTTAGGCCCTCCACCTTCCTAAACAAAGGCTTTTTTATTGTTTTTTTTACTGCTCCCTTAGCTGCCATGTTGAAAGGAGTCCTTACTTTCTGACTCGATCTCTAAATCTGCTGTGGTGATACTTGTGTGTGTGTGTGTGTGTGTGTGTGTGTGTGTGTGTGTGTGTGTGTGTGTGTTGAAAAAAAAAATGAACAGTTACCTAGTCCTAGATATTCTCTGCTTGAATGTGTGACCAGTGAATTTTGTTTTCTTATTTAATAAATATTCATAGAGGCCTTTTGAAGACTCATGATTAGACAGCTGCTGTACATAGCACTTTAAAGCCTCACATGTGTGCCCCACTGCTTCTCTAGCATTCCGTCATGACTAGACCAGTGGTATCTTTTGCTATATTGCGTTATGTCATTCTTTAGTCCTAAAAATAAGATTGACTGAACGTACATACTATGTATTTTATTTGAGGTATGGGAATGGATGGTCCAGGTTTTGGAGGAATGAATAGAATTGGAGGAGGTATGTATAAGCATTTGTTTTTTGTATGTACCCAGTACCATGTTTAGTAAATTAGAAGCTGTGTTGAGAATTCTAAGGGAAAAAAAAGTCATAGTTTATTGTTGGCTCATACCTAAAGGCTGCTAGCAGAAACTGAGCCTAGTACATACTTAAGAGATGGGAAATGATGTGTTAAGCCCCTGCACAAGGTAGAGTGGATGAAGAGCTTACTGGTGAGACATAACATTTACAACATGTACCTTTCAGCTATATAGCTAATAGTCAAATCTCAAATTAATCTTTATTCCGTAGGAATTGGGTTTGGTGGTCTGGAAGCAATGAATAGCATTGGAGGATTTGGAGGAGTTGGCCGAATGGGAGGTAGGTAAATGTAGGAATGGGCACTGTAGAGGTCTCCAGAGGGCATATGGGGCATGGCGGGTAGGGACAGGCATAACAGGACGGGGGATATCATATAGCATGTGAGGTAAGTTGGTAAATCACAGACTTTTTGGTATTTGTGACTTTTGTCATCTTTCCAGTTTACTTTCATTATGTTCCTAAATGGATTACCATGTACTGATACACTTGAAAAAGGGTTAATTTGTTGCATAATCTTTTCAGAGCTGTACCGTGGTGCGATGACTAGTAGCATGGAGAGAGATTTTGGACGTGGTGATATTGGATTAAATCGAGGCTTTGGAGATTCCTTTGGTAGACTTGGTAGGGCTGGCTGCATATTTCTCCTTTTCCTTTTTGCAGATTATGTTTTTCAAAGTCTGTTTCCTTTTTTTGTGAAAAATTGGACATTGATAATGTTTCATGTAATTTATTGATGAAAACCACTTTAGGAATTTTAATGTACTAGCTCTCTTTTTCAGTAAATTACATATTTGAACCTATTTCTAGAAGACTTACACTTTTTGGTTACTGTACAGCTGAGAGCATAGTACCTTGGGAATTTTAAAATATGATTCTTCCAATTAATTAGTATCTTTCCATCCTTGTTTAGGCAGTGCAATGATTGCAGGAAGAATAGGAGCTTCTAACATGGGTCCAGTAGGATCTGGAATAAGTAGGTTTAAATTTTACTAGAATTTATTCAGTAGTATTTGAGTGCTTGCAAAAGACTTTGCAAGAGTAGTTATTATAGTATAGTAATATTTTGTTCTTATGTGTTAATATGTCTTGTCATAATTTAGAGAAACTTTGAGAGTTACTGAGCTTTTCTGTTTGATCACTGTTTGAAATTTCTAAACTAACTTTGAATTTTACCTCTTTGACATTTCTGAACTAACAACAGAGTATGTGTTAACTGTCAGCTAATCCAAGAAGCTCCGTTCCAACTGAGGAATCTGGGGATTTCCTTGATCATGTGTCAGGAGGAACTTTTGCTTTAGCACCAACTTTGTTTCCTTGCCTATTGTCTACAACTGCTGTTGGTGACTAGCTTATTTCATGTGTGAATATCTTGTGTCTTTTGCCCCTGTTACAGCACCTCTAGAGACTTCCTGAGGTTGAGAGCTAAGGTTGAAAGAGATGCTTATTTCCTTTCCTCTTAAACCTTTCCTGTGATAGAATCAAGAGTAGTTGGGGAATGCCACATTTCTTCCACCTGTTTCCTCTACCACATTTTAGGCCTTATGTTAAATCTTAAAACATGGCTCAGTTTTTGATCTCTTTTGCTTACTGAGCCATGTTTCTGTGAGCTCTCCGTACTTTATTGACTCCTTTAATTGATTGAAACCTCACAAATAGGAAATACAGCCTACTTAAAGTTTTCTAAGGGCAAATTCAGAAATCCTGTCAGCTGAAGATACTTACTTCCATTTACCTGCTTCTCATTCCTTTTCATAATTTTTTTCATCCTTGGCCATTTTCCCAGTAATCCTAACTTCCCTACTTTCCTTTTTTACCTCATGTTTGTGCTTCTGTTTCCCTAACTTTAGATTTGTTATTCATAGAAAGCCAGTGTGAGGGTGGTTAATTTTTGAAATTTCTCCATATGGGGATATTAGGTACAAGAGAAAAGAAAAAGTTTTGGGAATGTATAGGATTGGAATAATTAAAGGGGACTCAGTGCATAAGAATAAATTTGGTATGAGCTATGAGTTAAATTCTCAAGCTCTGGCTAGAGGGGTGTGATTCCATGTTTTTCTATCTCCTTAAGTTCTATGTAATATTGAAATTAAAAGTTAAGTTTTCTGTGGTTATTGAAAATTGAATTGATATGAAAAGAGAAATTGCATGTGAAAATACTGAAGATACTGAAGTGAAAACAATATTATGTAGGAGAGTATGATAAGAGCAACAGTTAATGTGTTGGGAGTTGTAATATATTTTTTTGTTTTAGCAGTTATTACACATGGTATTAAAAAATAAACATGATAAAAACTATAATGTTAATGGATAAAACAGATAATTTACATAACTTAAATGATGTTATTTTATGATTGGAATAGAATTTTTTAGAAGTATATATGTGTGATGTATTAACGTAGTGGCTAGAATTAACAGATTGTTAGCCATTAACATTCAACTAACAATGTAGATCAAATTAAATTCTATTTCTTGGAAGATTGTTATTTTGTGTGTATGAAAATAATTTTATGTTTATGTATTATCTACTTATATAAATGAATTAATTTTTTTCTCCCTTTCTTTCTCAAAAATGATTTTGTCCCTCCTCTTTCCTTCTTCCTCTTCTTTCTCCTTTTTCTTCCGTTTTTGAAAAAACACCAAAATTCCCCAATCCCCCCTTTCCGTTCTTGAAATCCAGGTGGTGGCATGGGTGGCATGAACAGTGTGACTGGAGGAATGGGGATGGGACTAGACCGGATGAGCTCCAGCTTTGATAGGATGGGACCAGGTATAGGAGCTATACTGGAAAGGAGCATCGATATGGATCGAGGATTTCTGTCCGGTCCAATGGGAAGCGGAATGAGAGACAGAATAGGCTCCAAAGGCAACCAGATATTTGTCAGAAATGTAAGCAACTAAACGTAAAGGATACTTAAAATTATTTTTTTCTTTGTATATCTGTTACTAATACCTTTTTTCATTCTAGCTGCCTTTTGACTTGACTTGGCAGAAACTAAAAGAGAAATTCAGTCAGTGTGGTAAGTATACTAATGACTGCAGATATGATAATATTGATTACAGAGGAAAAACTGATTTTAAACCTTTAAACACTGTGTTTAGACCTTACCTGTCCAGAAATCTGTTCCTGGATAGTATGACAGGTCTAATTCCACTTGAAATAAATTATGCTGCTCTCCTCTGACAAGGAGCAGTGCAAATTACTTCTAAATAACCAGATTTAGAGTAGAGCCTGTCATTGTCTTCTGTGGAGAAAGAGAGGGCTTGCTTTATTACCTGATTTTTGAAAGGTTAGTATATCATCATTGCTTGCGTTTAAAAAGATTTTTTTCTGTGGAAAGTACTAATGAAGGGTATACTTATTTCCTTGTTTATAGTGGAGTGCAGTGCATTGCCAACATGACCCCAAAAATGCTGACATCCAAATGATGTGGGAGTCCATCAATGAGACCCATTCTGCACATTGTTTCCTGTACAATACAGGAAACTTAGCTGATAGCAGAGAACCCACTGCCTGGAGTTCCTTAGACGGGTACATTCTGGTGGCCCTTCTAGCTCTTTTATAAACTGTTCTTGGCTGTGATGGGCACTATGTACAATCTTGATATATTCGTTAGGTCTGTAGAAGATTAGGTGGTTTTACTACTTGAAAAGGGGACTTTTGCTGCTGGGAGAAATAGTGTGAGTGGAACAGCGTAACAGATTTCCTGCCAGTATTTTTCTGCTGTTGCGTGGTATCCCAGAGACTCTCTGATCACAATAGTAAGCTATCTGGGTGGCCTGTAGTGATGAAAGGAAACTAAAAGTGGTACATTCAGTTCTTGAGAGCTGACAGAAAGTTAAGAGTATTTGGAATATATATTTACTTTTTTTGAGATCACGAAGGGGATAAGTTTAGTGTTCTCCCACAAAAGTAGCCTTCAGCTCTTCTCATAAAGTGGTGGTGATCACTTAGGATCATGTGGATATCATCTGTGTTCTGAGTACCTGACTCTGTTGTAGTAATCTGTTCATAGGTTTTTTTTTTTTTTTTTTTTTTTAACTATTTTTTGAGAGAGAGAGAGAGTGTGAGCAGGGGAGGGGCAGAGAGAGAGGGAGACACAGAATCCGAAGCAGGCTCCAGGCTCTGAGCTGGCAGCACAGACAGCTGATGTGGGGCTGAAACCCACGAACTGTGAGACCATGACCTGAGCCGAATTCGGACACTCAACTGACTGAGCCACCCAGGTGCCCCTGTTCATAGGTTTTCTTCCCTCTTAGATAGAGGCTTTTGATGCAGGAACTGCATCGTTTCATTCTAACATTTTTCATTGCCTCCGTATATATAGGAAGAGTTTATTAAATGTTTATGAGTGAGTTAAGTATTCTGAGCAGATCTTCATTCATTTATTCAGTTACTTATTCATTCAGTCAATCAGTCTACAAATAGTATGTTTTTGGCAGTCTGCTTGTCATTAGAATTAGACATACAAACAGTGAAACATAGTATCCTTGCCTTCAAGGAACATGCAGTGTGAATCTGTCAAAGATGTTCTTTTGACTCCTTTTGTTGATTATCTTTTTTTTGGCTTTCATGTATATTCAAGTAAGAGAAACTTAATGTTTTTTAATTGTAAAAATGTTAAAAATGAGGTAACTATTAAAACAGTTACCATGAACAGAAAACAGAATTGTAATGTTGTTTTCCAGTGTTGGTAGTGTTTGTAGGAGTAAGAGGATCTATCAGGATGAGTCAGCAGCATCTGGCCATGAACCCCATAGACTGCAAAAGAATGGACATGTTAGGGCCTTAGTGAATACATCAAATGAGGAGCAGTGGCGGCAGGTATAGGTCATATCTGTTGTAGTTTCAGTGAAAAAAAAACAGCGCCAAATGAGATAAATTACATTTTTCAAAGTAGAACGGAGACACGAAAAGAACAAAGCGTAGTACACAAATGACATTACTGAAAATGTGACCAATATTGATTTGACTTTTCTTTAGCATATGTGTAGCAGGCACATTTCTTTTTGAGGTCACATGTGAGCAAGGCTTGCAGCAACTTTGAGGTCTTGTATTGAGATTCTTGTTGGAGTGGCATTGATTTGATAGATGGACATTAGCAATTCAGACGTTTTCTGAAAGGAAAAAAGTAGTATCCAACTCTACATTTAAAAAATGTGTACAGCATTTTAGCTAATAAAATGAAAGGTGGGGGCGCCTGGGTGGCTCAGTCAGTTAAGTGTCTGACTTCGTCTCAGGTCATGATCTCGCAGTTTGTGAGTTCGAGCCCGGCATCAGGCTCTGTGCTGACAGCTCAGAGCCTGGAGTCTGCTTTGGATTGTCTGTCTCCCTCTCTCTATGCGCCTCTCCCATGCTGGCTCTCTGTCTCTCTCTCAAAAATAAATAATCATTAAAAAATTTAAAAAATAAAATTATTTTTTTAAAGAAATTATTATTATTTTAGCTCTCCTCTTAGATCCTTTATTAATCTATAGTATCGTGAGTATAATGATTTTTATTTTTCTTATCAATTCTATTGTAAAAGCTTCTGATTTTTATTTAGATTTATATTAAAGTAATGCCATATTTATGGCCTTTTGTAGCAACGTGGGTGGAACTGGAGAATGTGATGCTAAGTGAAATAAGCCATACAGAGAAAGACAGATACCATATGGTTTCACTCTTATGTGGATCCTGAGAAACTTAACAGAAACCCATGGGGGAGGGGAAGGAAAAAAAAAAAAAGAGGTTAGAGTGGGAGAAAGCCAAAGCATAAGAGACTCTTAAAAACTGAGAATAAACTGAGGGTTGATGGGGGGTGGGAGGGAGGGGAAAGTGGGTGATGGGCATTGAGGAGGGCACCTTTTGGGATGAGCACTGGGTGTTGTATGGAAACCAATTTGACAATAAATTTCATATATTAAAAAAAATAAAATAAAGTAATACCATATTTAAATAATTCCCCACCATCTTCCTCTTTTTAACCTTAAAATGCATTGATGGTAAAGAAAATAAGTTATGGGAATATAGAGTTAAGTGTTCAGCTATTGGCAACTATGGAAGTTACCTGGCTCATATGAATTGAACTATCCATTTTTCTGCCACAGCACTTTATTTTCAAATCTTAAGAGAGTTTTTTCTTTCTTAGTATGAGAAGTTTCTTTCTAACCTGTTCCAAGTCAATAATGACCTCTTTCACAGTAAAAGTCAGTTTTGTTGTTGTTTTTTCCCCCTTGAGCCCAAAGTGAGTAAGTATATCCTTTTGGTTGCTTCTTAGTAAAAGTCTAGTGGTACTCCATGCATCTTCCCCAGACAGTATCTGTCGGTAAATGGCTCACCAGCAAAGCCCTGTGCTTACCAAATGTCTATACAAATCTTCCTTGACTTACAGTGGGGTTACATTCCAACAAACCCATCCTAAGTTGAAAATATAGTAAGGTGAAAATGCATTTAATTACACTTAGCCTACTGAACATCATAGTCTCACCTAGCGTACCTTAAACATGCTCAGAACACTTATATTAGCTTATAGTTGGGCAGAATCATCTAACACAAAGCTTACTTTATAATAAGGTGCTGAATATATCATGATTATCATTGATTAAATATATATCATGAATATATCATTGATTAAATACTATACTGAGTGTGAAAAATAGAGTAGTTGTGTGGGTCCAGAATGGTTATAAATGTACGGCTTGTTTACCCCTGTGTTTGCCTGACTTACTGAGAGTTGTGGTTCATGGCTGCCGCCCACTATCACTAGTATCATACCACATACCACTAGCCTGAGAAAAGATCAAAATTCAAAGTACAGTTTCTACTGCGTATCACTTTTGCATCATCATGATGTTGAAAATTGTAAATTGAACCATTATAAGCTGGGACCATCTATAGTGGTTAACTGTCCTTGATGGGGCAAATACAAAGGCCAAGAAAATGTATTTTAGGTTATACTACCTCAGTACAATATTTCTTCATACTTTGTAATTTGGGGGAAATTGTGTTCACATATCCCCAGACATAACAACATGAAGAATGAGTGTAGTAAAATAGATCTTTTTTTAATCCTACCCTATGTAATTCCTCAGTGACATGCATTTTTAAGAAGGCTGAGTATAAATAAATTAACTGAACCATTCAGAGTTAGTTGTAGTTTGTGCTAACGGACTAATGTAGACATAGTCTTTCAAACTTGCTCCTGTATTTATTACACACTTTAGCTATACTCTGACTTGGCTTGGTATGAGGCAGGATCATAAGATTTTAGAACTGCAGTGCAAGGAAAGCCCGTTGAATTATTCCTGCTATAAACCATGTAAACAAATATAACTTTGATCCACAGATTTCCATTATGTAGTTTTCTGGATCAGTATGCTTGTTAACTGGCTAGAAAATAGAGATTTGGGTTAGATTTTATTTACTAAACCACGTGCTGCTTCAAGGATGACTAGTCGACTTTAACTCTGGCATATTTTAATAGTAAAACATAATGCAGTAACAGTAAAAATAATATATGAAGAGCATTCATTGATAGTCCTTTTGTTTGTAAAGAAACACTAAAACTTTGTTTTTTGTCCCTTATATCATAATTACAGCTTCTTACAGAGTATCTGATTTTGCTTTTTTCTTTTGTGGTTATGTTACACTTTCACTTTGGTAATGGCTTTTATTGAACCATTTATTTATTTTTGCTTTAATTTTGTCTATTTTTAGATAATGCTTTTATATCAGCATTTCCCAAAGCATACCCACAGGATGTTAATAGGCTGGATTAAATAAAGTGACAAGGTTTCTTTCACTGCAGGATAAGTCATTTTTTAACTAGTATATGTAACAGCAATATGTTTGACTATTCTGTTGTACTGATTTCTCATTGCATACTATTTTGTCCTATACTATTATTAAAATAGCAGTTCTATTTTCGTTTTTCTTGGAATCACACAAGATCAGTAGATATTTAAGTCATTTAAGAAAGTCCTCAGACTTTGTAATATGTAAATATAGCCAAGGGGGTCTGATTTAATTATTGGAAACTAAATTTTTTTCTCCTCAATTATTTATCTTTAGAAAAGTAAATTATCTCAGTCGGTGTTTTTATGGGATTAGAAAACGTAAAACGCTTTCTGGTTCTATGCCTTGTGGGAGTTTTGAACAGTCTTACCATGAAACGAGTATCTATAAGCCAGTTTCTGTAGCCTGAGTGTTCAGACTGTAAGAATGTGGAAGCATTTTGGTGGAGAGACCTTGTCAGATTGAAAAGCTGTGAGATCATGGTGGGGTCAGGAATTTGGGAGTCTGACTGTTGATTCCTAAACTGATAGAGACAATTTAAGAGAAGAAAAAGAGCGAGAGAAACTTGAAAGATTGAGACAGATTTTGCATGAGATAATTACGTATTTTCCTTTGAAGTTTTGAAGTTCTTGGCTTGAGTAAAACTTACTATTGCTAATAAAGCTGATGTTAAGAGAAGCCCTAAGTTTTTATGAAAGGTGAAAGTAGATAAGGAAGAACCTCTAACTTTAAAAGCCCTTGAAAATTCTCCACAGTAATCCACCGAAATCACTGTACTGTGCTGTCTTTGACCAAGGTATGCTTTAATTAAACTTGCTTTTTCCAGGTCTCAGCATTCACAATATTAAGAGGACTCTGGAAATTGCTCTGCATCTATCTTTAAAGTTTTTTAAAGTTTCATTTTATGTTGTTTATTAGAAAATGTGATTTCTATGTTTTTTGTTTTAACGAATTGTAGGTTGGTTATATATTGTTTGAATTTACTTTAACCATGATAATATAATTTTTTCTGGGGATTAATCTGTTTTATAACTTCTAGAACAGTTAAAGGCTCCCTGGTCTCGGTTACAATATCATGGTTTTGACTCATGACATTTATTAACTTGGACCATTTAGGTAGGGTGAGCAGTTGATTGCCAGTTGGTTTAAAAAAATGCAGTAAGGGTGCGATTGGGGAAATGGTTGAAAAAACAAAAACAGAGTAGTCCAGGATGTTGTAGATAATAAATCATTCAGATCAAGATTTAAACAGGAAAAAAAAAAAAAAGATTTTCTACTCCTGCATTGAAGTTAAAATAGATCCTATCACCTGGCAAAGGGCTTATGCAATTTTTTTTTTTTTTTATAAGGCTTTTATTATCTCCCTCTCCTTTTTTGTCCCTTTATAGAACTAAATATGTTTGGCTTTCTAAGTATGTTGCTAGACTAAAATTAGCCTGTAGCGATTTGGCTACTATATAATATTCAAGGAAAGGAAATACGGTAAGTGGGCACACAACTCCCCTAAATGTGTGTGGATCTGATGATAATACATCCCAGTTTGCCTGGGGATAGTCTCCTTTTCATCTGTTATTTGTGTGTAATTACTAATCACTCTCCATTTTACTCTCAAAGGTGTTCTGGTTTGTGTGGTGGATGTTTATGGATATTTTGTAATTTGATGAATGATTTAATGAATACCAGCAGTGATATTACCTATATATGCAATAATTGTCTGGTTTTCTTCATCCTCCTCGAAGCTTCTCTGAGGTTCTTCTTTGGGCCTTACCATCACTGTTACTTTTATTGATTTAATCTATGCTATCTCTTCCATGCCTATTTCCATAACCTATTTGGTACCACTCTTACACTGGAGTTCAAATTGTGGTATTGAATAAATAAAATGGCACTGTGGTTAATAAGTAGAATTAGTGGGGCCCTTTGTGGCCTGATAAAAATTAAAATTCTGGGCAGTTGCTACTATTTGCAGTGGTGAAGTAATGAAAAGGAAGATAAAAGGGAAAGGAGAGATTGGGGAGATTGGGCAGAAAGTGAAAAAAAATTTTTTTTTTCTAAAAGTAATTTTGTTCATATTTGTAAGTTTGTTATTGTGCATGGTGACCTGCTGGCATTTTGTGCTGTTTGCCTTGCTGCTATAAATTTACTTCAGAAACTAAGAATTTAATATAAAAGTATTTTTTTATGTTCTACTTTAATAAAATATTAAATCCTAAGCAAATTTATTTTTATTCCTATTTTGTATACTTTAACATGTTTATATTCAGAATGTAAAATGATGAGAATAATGTTTATATGATGTTATTTTTAAATCATTAATATTTTTAGCCAGCTATTTATCATTTCATTGGCTATAAGGAATATCAGACCTGTGTAGTGAGATGAAATCCACTTAAACTGACTAGTAATTTTATAATTTTTCTTTCACAGGTCATGTAATGTTTGCAGAAATAAAAATGGAGAATGGAAAGTCAAAAGGCTGTGGAACAGTCAGATTTGACTCCCCAGAATCAGCTGAAAAAGCATGCAGAATAATGAATGGCATAAAAATCAGTGGCAGAGAAATCGATGTTCGCTTGGATCGTAATGCGTAATTTTAAACCACGGTTGGAACATTCTTACATCTGTTTTGCTGAATCTCCTAGAAAAAGTCATTTTTTTTAGTAATACTGTATGCTTACAAAAGCTGTAAAAATGAACTTTTAAAACTCCCACCAGCTTTTAACAGTATAGTGTTAAATATACTGTGGTTTTTGTTAATCTCAAGTTTGGGTTTTTAAAGACAGCAAGTTGGTCATTCAGTTTAAATGAATGGTTATACTGTTTTTAATGAAATAAGCCATTTTTCTTGTTGTTACTTTCAGTACTACATAGTGGGATTTGTCCAAGTTTCCTCAACTTTTATCAACTTACTGTAAGGTAAAACAGATGGTTTTTTCAAAACTTCCGTTTTATATATGTAATTGTCCTTGAAAAGAAAGGGCTCAGACAAATTAGGATGTGATTTTGGGTTGGTTTTAAATTACTTTTCTTGGTGATGAAGAATTACTGTAAGTAAGTTTTAGATTCTAAAGTTCAGGATATTTTTTATTTGACTTAAATGAAGAAATGGAGTTTTCCTGCTCTTCCTTCTCCCATCATCCACGTTTTCCACATAACCCTATTAATATCAACCTCCACAGCCCCTTATTTTATTATTTCCGATGATTCCAAGTTCATATAGAACCGATAATGTGGTAATCCCCAAGTATAATAATAGGCAGACTACTCCCAGCTTTCTGTCTAGTTTCCAGCCATTGAAGTGAACTGCTGAAAAAAGGAAAATAATAGAAATGTTGAGAGAGATGGTTATGTAAGTTAGTCCTCTGCTGTTCACTTCTATAGGAGCTGATGCATTTATAAATGCAGTTTTAATAAACCATGGAACACCTAGGCACAGCATATCAAACACATTGGATCCCACGATGTTAGACATAGCCATATCTCCTTTGCCTGCAAAAAAAAAAAAAAAAAAAAAAAAAAAGCATGTTGTTAAAATGTGCACACCAATGCTGTATTTTTATTAATAAGCTTCATAAAAAAACACTGGAAATTTTTTTTTGTTTGTTGGTTTTGGAAAATTGTTATTAGAACAAAAGTCTTACTGAATTTGTATTTTTTAATTTTGGGGGGGTTAGTATTTAAAGTCTTAACATTTATTTAATAATAATTATCTTTATTTATTAAACCATTTTTCAATAAGGTCTGTAGATTACTTGTTGCTTTTCATTCTCATTTAATATGGTTAATTATGATTTAATGCACATTTCAGATAAGTATTATTTGGGGGTTAGATTTAGTGAAGTTAATCTGCAATTAAATAGTAAACCCTTCCTCTTGAGTCACTCTTTTTTTTTTTCTTCAAAGTATGCTGAGGAAATTTTTTTTTTAATGTTTATTCATTTTTGAGAGACAGACTGAGCGAGGGGAGGGGCAGAGAGAGAGAGGGAGACAGAATCTGAAGCAGGCTCCAGGCTCCGAGCTGTCCGCACAGAGCCTGATGCAAGGCTCCAACTCACGAATCATGAGATCATGACCTGAGCTGAAGTCGGACGATTAACCGACAGCCACCTGGGCGCCCTGAGGAAATAAATATTTTTAAAGGTACTTTTGCTCAGTGTATTTCAGCCAGGCTTGAAGAATGGGCATTGCAGCACGAGGGACCTAGCTCTTACCTTTTCTTGCAACCAACACGCTGGCAATCGTGTCTGGCAGGCTTGTTCCTGCTGCTAATAAAGTAAGGCCCATTACTGTGTCTGGAATTTCTAATGTTTCCCCTATAATAAACATAGATACTACAAGTTATAAATCTTATAGATTCAGTAACCATTCTCTGCAGTTATTTCAGATATTTCCTTCCTGAACAAAAAGAAAATAGGCACATTTAGATTTCACAACCAATATGTACTTAGATTTTAGCTAGAAAAATATTTGGATAAGATTGGCAAATTGGGTAATACAGGTAGTACAGATTTTTAATGATAGATATCTAAAGATATTTAATAGACAAAATTCTACTAAGGAATAATTCCTCTGCCTGATAATGCCTACCAAAGGTTTGGATGTTCACTATTAACTGATCAAGGCTGTTGCTTAATATATGCTAATGATAAGATTGGTTATTTTCTGTTTTGCAAAGCATTTTCTTAAAGTCAGAATTAAACAAGTTGTTTATAGCTATTTTTAACCTATAAATGTGTTAACATGGTACACATTTTTTAGGTCCTACTTTGGTGATATACCTTAAACAAAGGAGAACAAAAATCGGGTTCTACCTGAATCTTCCTAACATCATGTTCCCGATTTATTAATCCTTCTGTTAAGTTTGATGTCAGTCCAGCATTTTCCAGAAATGTGTTCAGAAACAGAATCAGAGGGAAGTTAAATAAAAAAAACATGTAACTGCTCTTTTAATGTTGCAATTGAATACTTACCTTAAAGTCTTTTTCTTAAAATGTCAATTAAAAGTACTTTAAGTAGCTGTTTATTGCATGCTTTATATATTGATATTGGAATTATAGTTGGTTGTTAATTTTTGTTACTGGTTTGCCAGAGTTCATATGTACATAAATAACACTAATATTTATCATCTTGGGGGCTGTTCTATGATCTGTTACTTGATTTTGCTCTTTTCCTGATTTCCTATTGTTAAGTATATTCTGGCTGAGAAAATTTGGAGAGATTTAATATGCAAGCTAATTGGACTTTTTCATCCTTGTCATTAAAAGAAAAGAAATACTCTGCTTTTTGCTAGCATGCTATTCTAAGTCATACATTAATTTGGGGAAAGTCAGAGATCGGCAAGCTTTTTTTGTAAAGGGCCATGTAGTAATTATTTTAGGCAATGCAGGCTATATGGTTTCTGTTGCAAATATTCACCTCTGCCATTTCAGTGTGAGAATATCCACAGATAATATATAAATGATTGGGTGTGATTATGTTCAGTAAAACTTAATGAGCAAAAACAGGAGTCCTGACGGTTTGGGCACACAGACCATAGTTTGCTCACCTCTGATATGTTCATTTGGGTTAACCTTTCTGGGAGAAATTCTTGATTTTTTTTTTTCCTATGTTTATATTCAGTGTTTTTCTTTTGGAGTTCTGTGAAACTAGAGCTGATTATGGCCAGCGGTAATATTTAAATTTCAATCATGAAGGTAGTAGAAACCTAAACTTAAATTTTATTTTATGTACTTTTCACCCATTTCATAGTTGGTTTGTATTGCCATATCCAAAAGCAAAGTGAAATGTAATCCAGTTAAACAGTGAGCATGTACTGTTTTCTCAAAATATTGTCCCTTTGCTATATTTTTCATTGTGGAATAGAATTCAATGGATAGAGCATATTGTAGACCCCATACAATGTGATTTAATTATTAGCATAATAGGAGGACATCCTGTGTACTTGATTTCATTTATAAGAAGATCCCTTGACTTGTAACTCTAGGCTGTATAATATTTGAGAATATAGTTGGTATATAATACACAACTTACAAACCCCTGAATGATCTTGCTGGTATATTAATATTTAATCTTTTTGTAAATAGCAGTTATCTTTAGTCTTTGTGGAAAGAGAAATTCCTCCTTAGCTAGACTTTTAGTGAATATAAGCAGTTCTTCTGTGAAACTGATTATTATCTTTCTTAAATTGTGCTCTTGTACTAAAGATACATACCAGTTATTGTGACCATCCAAACCAGGATATATGTAAATGCAGATATCCATAGTGCCGACACGAAAAAGGTTATCATAAAGTAATTTTTCCAAAACTTTCTTCTACAATCTGGTGTGGTTAGAAAAAGTAAGGTAATGATAGGAAGGGATAGTACCCAAAAAATTCTTTGTAAGTCTGCTTCAGGCATGTTGAAAACACTTGGTGGATCTGTTGAGGAAAAAATAAATGATTTTGAGTTTTCTCAAATGGCCAATTAAGTTGGAAATGTCCATTTAGAAAGCTATATTGAAATAAATTAGCTGTATCAGTTTCTAAGAGGCTATTTAAAACATTTGAATACCTCATTACTGATATTGCTGGCAAAAAGGAACTAATTGAGACTTTAGGGCAGACAGTATAAAATGCGATACTCAGCATTTCTTGATTTGGGACCTAAAATCCATCAAAATATCTTGGATCATTCAGTAAATGTATTCGACATAATGTTTATTAAGTGTCAGTTGGACTTCTCTTGGTTTTCTACAATATGAATGGTTTTTAGTAACTTTTTTTGCTTATGGGACTAACTTGCCTTCTACCTATTATAGCTAATATAGTTGTCTCTGTCCTCCAGTATTGATGATGTCTCTAGCCTGCCCTGTGTATCAGATAATGCATACTTAAGATGTATAAAACAATTATAGCATAATATTTTTATTAAGTTGAATATTCCATTCTAAATATCATTGTGATTTTTGGGGGGCTTCAAGTTTTCTTTCTTAACATTTATTTGTTAAATTTGGAATTCACTATAATTCTTAGGAAGAGCCTTTAAGAAAATAGGAACTAGTATGGAATCTACAATATAACTTATAAAACTTGAGTATGTTCTTTTATTTAATTTGTTTTGTTAAGTTAGTGGAAGACAATATATTGGATAAAAATAAGAGTTCACTTTAAAATTATTTAAAATTTGCATGGCATTTACAAAATAATGTACTATATTGTAATGTACCATTATAATGTAGCCATGTATTGGATCAAATTACATTACAACTAATGCCAGTAAAATAACTCATGAAAAAATTTTCAAAGCTTCAGCCAATGGACCATTAAATAATATTAGATATAATTTTAGTGTAATGAAAAGATTCTTTTGGTTCTTTTGAATTTCTTATTAAAAAATTTAACTTAGCAATATGCCACTTGCACCTGAAAGTCTAGAAACTAATTTTTAGAAGAAGGGGAAATGTCATGTTGTAATTTTTTTAGGTAGTAAATTAGAATAGCTTCCTAATGTACTTAGGTAAATTTAGAATCTGTTTCATACAACCACTTTGTAAAAAACTAATACATAAATTTCTGTTTCTGGCCCTAGATGAACTTCTACTAAACGCATTTATCCACATGTTCTGCAACTGCTTCAGATGACATATTTAAAACTAGTTTTTCGCACACCAGCACTTTTTCCTAAATTCCACGTTTTTGTAAGTGGTGTTCCCCTTTTCTCAATCAGTCATGAACGAAATCTCAGAATTTCCTCTGCTCCCTTTTCTGACCTGTACAGTCTTTCAGTTGTCCCACCTTGGTGATGCTTCCCCTGCATTGTCTCTTTTATTCCTACTCCTTTGCTCTGTCCAGGCACCTACCAAACACACCAGCTGTTTTAGTGGCTTCTTACAGACCTCCATTTCTTTTATCCTCTAATTGCCCTGCTCAGAAACCTGCAGATTTACATACTAGCATATAAGGCTCTCCTATTCTTTACTATCAACCTTTAATCTGCTTCTTTAACGTATACATTCTGTGCTCCAGGTATGCAAGTCCTTGACCAGGCCTTTTGCTCATATTAATTCATTGGCCATCAGTTTATCGAATATACTTTACTTTTACTTCTATGTTATTTACATAACAGACTTCTGTAACTGTTAATTATTGGTAATAAATCAGGCCATCAGTTAAAATCTGATCTGTTCCACAAGGCTCAGTTTAAATGCTGCCTTCTCTGTGGTTATCTTTCCTAGCTTTTATACAAATTTTATACAGTCTGCCCCATTTAGGAACTACAGTTGTACTTTATTTTCTCCTCTTTATAGTACTTCAACCTTCGTCTTCTAGCTATTTTCTTTTTTCTCTATAGTACTGGAAGATTCTTAAGGATAGGGACCACCTCTTCATCATGTCTGAATATCCACAGTGTCTTTTACATAAAAAGTATATAGTAATTGCGGAATCAAAATGAGACTCAAGTTTTTCTAGTGAGTAGATTTAATAGTGGGCATGATGTGCTTATTACCTTCAGAAACCTGACTAAGACCATGTAAACTTAAAGGAAGCTGAGAGTAGCCAGAATCGTCATGAAAAATCCCACTGTCAGTTCTTGATTGCCGACGGATGAGTGGCTGACCCTCGTCTTCCCATCCCATCAGTTGTTCTTGCTCACTTCTCCTCTCCGTAGTTTCGGCAAGACAAGTGCAGCAAGGGCTGAATTTCTTTATAATATATTGGTTAACTTTAATGTCAAAACACAGCACCAAAACATATAATCCATATATCAAAAGCAGTAAAGTTCCTTCATACCTATAAATTAGAGAAATTTGTGTATTTTAAAATAAAAAAACAAAGGTTTTGTAGAGCTACTAGTTTGGGGGCAGTATCTGCTTAATAATTTTCCAACACAGCAATAAAACAAGCAAATAATATTTCTAGGTGTATTTTGGTTTTATAGTTGTGTCCAGACTTGGCTACAGCATTATTATAAATTTATGCATAAAAGCTTGGCATTCATTTCTATATTTCAAATAAAACCAAGGATTCTAAATTCATTGTCTTCATTTATACTTTACAAATTATAGGCATAAAAAATGCTTTGAAAATAAAAATTGTAGACTTTCAAAATAAAAGTTAAACTAGTGAATAGTGATGGGAATTCTCCATCTCAGTTCATTGACAGCATGCATTCCTCAAAATATACAGTATTTTAAAGGAATATGGTTTATCTGTTAGTTCATTTCAACTGTATCTATTCAAATCTGGTGTAAGAATTTTGTGTAAACTATTCAGAATATATAAGGCTTTGGGACTTTCCAGTTTACAGGGGTTTTTTTCATTTTTGGTTTTTTTTTTTTTTTTTTTGATATAACTAAATTTGGCTTGTAGTCACAAGACAATAAGGATATTTAAAAAATGAAACTACATCATAGGCACTAAGAACTGTTGTCCCATAGTCTGGTCTCCTAAAGAGTTGTGATTAGGTAATACCACTACATTTGAACCTTTCATTTACCTTTTATTTTATAGCCAGTGAAGCTCTGCTACACTGAAAGCACAGAATTCTTGTTTTCCCTAATGGAGGGAGCATAGGTTTGGATACTCTTACAGTTATTGTCATTGTCCCTTTAGAGACAATCATTAGGACAGTCATTGTCACTTTAAAGATAACTGCTGAGTTCCAGAAGGATCCCTACTATAGGCAATAGGCTTTCTTTGGGAGACAGACTAGATTTCAGGATGATTCATTTAGAAATTCTGCTCCCTGCAAGATTTTAAGTTTCTTGTCTGCAGGTCTTATGCAGGGTTGCTAAGTTGTAATACTCCAGAAAGTTGTAAAACTCCAGTTGTAATACTCCAGAAAGGTGCCATTTACATTGTTTTCTATTTTTCTGGTATCCTGTAGCATTATGCAGTGCACAGTCTATATGGCTGTGCATTTTACATTCCTCTCCATCCCTTGTGACTCCTAGCATGGTGATAAACCCATAATAGATACCTGGTTCTTCTTAGTTGAAAAAGTTATTAGCTGTCCACTGAGTCACCCTCTTTTTCATTTTCTTGCAACAGCAAGACACTGGGAGGTAACAAAGCAAACAATTGCTAATACCTATATATTGTTGATTCTTAGAGGAAGAAGGCTATAGTTGTTGCTAAATGAACATCAGAGAGAGAGTTGGAAGAATTGAAAGATTTTAAAATTTACTTCCTCCGTCATTTCTCTCCTGTCTTGTGACTATGACCACTTCTAACCTAGGCAAGGTAAACCACCCAGTAGAAGAAATGACCCAACTGCTGGGGCTTTAATTGACAACAAAAGGGGAGACTGAACAGGCTGAGGGGTGAAGGAAGGGTGGTAATGTCCAGTGATTAGTGAGACAAGGAGACTCACATGACTGAAGAACTTTCAAAGGGAAAACCTAACCAGCACCTGTGATGAGGAAGTTAGCTCAGAGGCATGTGGGAAAATGGTACCAAAGTGGTAGGTAATTGAGAAGTGACTGAAATAACATTTCCGAAAAAGACATGTTGCTAAACCATTGGAATTTCATAAAAACCCTCTCTGTAATTGTGTTTTCCATAAGAGTAATGATCATTTCAAGCTTACCAGTAAACTTGGTTGTCGAATATTATGCCAAGAACTGCAGCTACACTAATTGCATATGCTGCACAGTCTCTGAATAAGGGCCAACATGATAGCGTTGAGGCCTGTAAAATGATAATTTACTGTTTCCGTTACAGTGTAACTTCAAGTACATGCTTAGCACAATACTAAAACTATACGTTTGTAGCTAAATATTGTAACCTTTTGCATTTTGCTTAGAGAAGGAATTTTAAGAAAAATGGTGTTTCAGAACCTACTCTGGTTTTCATAAATTTGACCAAGAGCTATTTGTGGGTTAACTTTAAATGAAATACATGTTTTTCTACTGATTAATAAATTTGATTGAACACATTACTAGTGCCTTGTTTGTTCTGGACCATAAACCATTTTTGTAGTGTGTCAAGACAATAAATTTGTGGAGTAAAGTTGTTTTACATACCACATTAGATAGTAAGCCACAAGCTGCACAGATGCCAAAGAGGTTATACATTGCAGATCCAAGAATGGTGCTAATGCCAATGTCTCCTTTTGTGATAAATACACCTATAAGCAAGGTAATTGCTACATTAGTGCTACCAGACTTGAAGAAGATAAAATCACATAGAGTAAGCAAAAAATATAAGGAGCAATATTTACCCAGGAAAGCAGTAACCAGCTCAGGAGCTGAACTACCGGCTGCCATAAAAGTTGCACCTGCAACATCCTGAGACAGTCCAAGGGCTGCAGACAAATGAAATTATGTGAAAGTGACAAAGGGAATGTCTCTATAACTAAACATTCAAATCTATAGCTTCACAGAAAAGCACTAACCGTGACTTAAACTGGAAAAATAAAGCATGCAGGTTAAAAAATTAGAGGAACCCAGTCTTGCTCTCTCTATGAATCCATTACTTAATGCTTCCTTAGAAGGGGAGAGAAGGCCAGAGACCATGGGAGCTATACTGCAACTCCGTGTTCTAAATGCCAAGATGCAGGGTTTTGTGGGACCCAGAAAGAACTTTCTAGCTGGGTGGCTGTAGGTGTATGGCAACAGCCAGACTTCTTTAAAATAGTACTGTCAACAGTGCTCCTGTACAAGTTGATGAAACTGAGGTATCTCAGGAGTCCTAATCCAATTTGAAAGAGGAGAAAAAACGAATTGGTAGTTTTTAAGATCTGTAAGTGAAGCTGAATTAGGATTATTCACAAATTCGCAATTTCAACTGTGTCAATACAAATGAGAGGAAATTAGTTCACTAAAAACCAAATAAGAATTACTTTTGTATAATTACAGTCTATTGATTTAAAACCTACAACCATTAAAATTTTAGAGTACTAAGCCCAAGAAAATACTAGTATTCAAATCGTTTGTGTATATCCCCGAGACTTACAAGCACAGCCACTGTCTTCAGTGATGAGATGAAGGGTCTTAGGAAGTTTTTGGCTCTTTCAATTTTAGAACTAAGGGATCTACTATGGGAAGGAGAAGAGAAAGTCATGTTGAAAAGACTACCTTGTTTTGGGAAGGCTTAGACAAGGTTGCATCAGAAATCCCCAACTAGGTTTTACTGGTACATTATGAAGTAGCCTATGGAAGTAGCATGCTTTTTTATTCTTGGTGTGGCAGATTGTATTTTACAAAAATGGCTACAGTATTTGTGTCCTGGTGATTTTCCAGAACCTTTCCATTCCCTGCCTCTCACCCCCCGCCCCCCACAAAAGTGGAGTTTATGTCTCCCCCTGTGACCACTTTGACTAACAATATGGTAGAGCCATAATATTTCTGAGGCTGGGACATAAAAGGTGACAAAACTTCTTCATGGTTCTCTCTAGGGACCTTTGCCTTAGAGCCCTGAACCACCACACAAAACCCCAGCCACCGTGAAACTCCTGTACTGGAGATACCTCATGAAGAGCCCATACAGAAATAAGAGGTGCCTGAGGAACCCCTACTAGTTCAGCCCCCAAATTTTGAATCTCCCCATCCCAGGCACCAGACATGTGAAAGAGAGGCAGCTTTCGGATAATTCCAGCCTTCTCTTCTGACTATAACTGCATGAGATGCGTCAAGCTGGAACTAACAGCTGAGCCCAGGAAACCCTCGCATCTGTGAGAGGTAATACCATGATAGTTTTTTTAAGCCACTGGTTTTGGGGTGATTTGTTAAGCAGCCATTGATAGAACACCTGGCTATTGTTGTACTTACTGAGTACCTACTATGTCAGATGCTTTTTTAAGTGCTCAGAATGTGGCAGAAAAAAAGACCAATGTTTCTGTTCCCGTGGAACTTTAATTCTAGGGAAAAGAAACAGACAAGATAAGCAAAATATGTGTTATGTTAGAAATAGCAGGAAGCAAAAGCAGGGAGTGGGGAGCATATAGAATGTCATGAAGAAAGGATTGTAATTTTAGATTGGGTAGCCAGAAAGGCCTTTGCGGAGAAGGTAAATTAAAAGTTTTCAAGTGAGAGAGCTAGGCACATATGTAGAGGCAGACTTCACTTTACTGTGCTCCACAGATAACGTGTTTTCTACACATTGAAGGTTTGTGGCAACCCTGTGTCAAGTGTATCTGTGCCTTTTTCCAACATCATTTGCTAATGTCATGTGTCTATATCACATTCTGATAATTTTCTCAATATTTCAAACTTTTCCCTTAGTATATTTTGTTACGCTGATCTGTGATCTTGGATGTTACTCTTGAAACTGTTGGGGTTGCCATGAACTGCACTCAGATAAGACAGCAAACTTAACTGATAAATACTGTATGTGTTCTGACTACTCCCCCGCCTGGCTGTTCTCCTTTTTCTTTCCCTCTCCTAGGCCTCCCTATTCCCTGAGACACAATACTGAAATTAGGCCAATGAATAACCAACCCTACAGTGGCCTCTAAATGTTCAAGAGAAAAGAAGAGTTGCAAATCTTTCACTTTAAATCAAAAGCTGGAAATAATTCAGCTTAGTGAGGAAGACATGTTTTAAGCAGAGATTGGCCAAAAGCTAGGTAGGCCTCTTGTATCAAACAGTAGCCAAATTGTGAATGCAAAGGAAAAGTTCTTGAAGGAAATTACAAGTGCTATTCCAGTAAACACACAGAAGGTAAGAAAGCAAAAACATCCTTATAGCCGATACAGAGGAGATTTTAGTGGTCTGAATAGAAGATCCAACCAGCTACAACATTCCTTCCAGCCAAAGCCTAATCCAGAAGAAGGTCTCTCTTTAAGTCAATGAAGGCTGAGAGGGGTGAGTGAGGAAGCTGCAGAAGAAGTTTGAAGCTAGCAGAGATTGGTTCGTGTGATTTAAGGAAAGAAGTCACCTCCATGACATAAAAGTGCGAGGGGAAGCAGCAAGTGCTGATACAGAAGCTGAAGCAAGTTATCCAGAAGAGCTAGCTAAGATCATTAATGAAGATAGCGAAACAATAGATTTTCGATGTAGACAAAACAGTATTCTATTGGGAAAAAGGTGCCATCTAGGACTTTCATAGCTAGAGAAGACGAGTCAATGTCTTGCTTCAAGCCTTCAAAGGACAGGCTTTTGTTAGGAGCTCATGCAGCTGGTGATTTTAACTTGAAGTCAATGCTCATTGGCCATTCTGAAAATCCAAGGCCCTTAAGAATTATGCTAACTCTATTCTGCCTGTGCTCGATAAATGGAACAATAAAGCATAGATGACAGTATATTTATGTACAACATGGTTTATTAAATGTCTTAAGACCACTGTTCAGACCTGCTGCTCAAAAAGAAGATTCCTTTCAAAATATGACTGCTCATTGACAATGCACCTGGTCACCCAAGAGCTCTATTAAGAGATGTACGATAAGATTAATGCTGTTTTTATGCTAACACAACATTCATTCTGCAGCCCATGGATCACCATTCTAGATCCCATTAAGAACATTCACGATTCATGGGAAAACCATCAAAATATCAACAGAAGAGGAGTTTGAAAGTATTTGATTCCAACTCTCATGAATGATTTTGAGGGTTTCAAGACTTTAGTGGAGGAAGTAACTGTAGATGTGGTAGAAATAGCAAGAGAACTGGAATTTGAAATGGAGCCTGAAGATGTGACCGAATGGCTGCCATCTCATGATAAAATTTGAGTGGGTGGGGAGTTGCTTCTTACGGATGAGCAAAGAAAGTGGTTTCTAGAGACGGTGACGATGCTGTGAAGACTGTTGAAATGACAGCAGAGGAATTAGAATATCACACAAACTTCGCTGATAAAGCAATGACAGGGTTTGAGAAGATAGACTCCAATCTTTAAAGAAGTTCTAGTGTTAGTAAAAGGCTATCAAACAACACTGCATCCTATAGAGAAATTAGTCATGAAAAGAAGTCAATCGATGTGGCAAAGTTCATTTTTGTCTTATTTTAAGAAATTGCCACATCACCCCAACCTTCAACAACCACCACCCCGATCAGTCAGCAGCCATCAACCTTGGGGCAAGACCCTCTACCAGCAAAAAAGATTATGATGCGCTGAAAGCTCAGATTATAGTTAACATTAGGTAAAAGGTTAGATAAGGTAAAAGGTAATAGGTGGCTAGATCATGTAAGACTTGTGAATCCTAGCAAGGATTTTGGCTTTTATTTTGAAAGATATGGGAAGTGCGTGGAAAGTCATCCACCTCCTTCTTGCCAGTGATGCCAGCCCCAGTCATGAGGTTATTTGGTCTCAAGAGGCCCAACCAGCTCTATCTAGTCTGAGCTATTTTGCCACCTGTTAAGCCTCTGTTGTGAAAAGTCCTCCTAGGATATTTGGAATGATTCCTCACTATTTGCCTTTGGTCATGTTGCTTGATGAACAGGTTGCAGTGATGAATGAAGGCAGAGAAGTAATATTTTGTGCAACACAGTTCATAACGTTTCCTTTGCTGGTTAGAGTCTATCTATCTATCATCTATCTAGCTGACTCTGTGTAAGACCAATTGGCCATAAAATTTTAAAATAGAAGATGATAAGACATATTGCTCTGTGCTTAACTTTGTTCATTTCAGGAATGAAGTAAATGATATCTTACATTCATAGTATACAATTCACTTTCATATACATAATTTAATAATCTCAATTATCCTCTGATATGAGTGGTGGTATTTCCATTTTACAGATGAGGAAACAGGCCCAGGAGGTTAAGTAACTCAGTTACATGGATAGTAAGGATCTTATATGTGAGAAGTTAGGGCATAAACTCCAAGTCTGTTGTTTCTAAATCCAATGCTATTTCTATTTCACCACAGAAACCTAATGTAAAAATGGCACTAAGGCAGGCCAATTATAACATGTTGGGCGACTCAGTTATTTTCTTTCCTGCCTCATGGCATGGGCATATAACTACCCCATTCTATTCTTTCCTAGGGCAAATAATAGTTACTGGGAGTCAGGGATATTTTGGAAGTTTTCCAGCATGTTCCAGAGAATGTATACATTTAGTGATATTGGATATTAGCATGAATTCTCTAATTAAATCAGGGCCTGATAATATGTGGATGAAGTTGCAAAAGAAAAAAAAAATGCTTAATTTTGAACTAAATGTCCAAACTTGGTGCAGCTCAAGAGTAAATGACCAATCTTTGCTTAATGCTAGTTTAAGAATGCTTCATTAGAAAAATTCAGTCTCAGGAGGGAAAAGGTGATCTGTTGAGCTGTTTGCCACAAGGAAGGAAAATGAGTGACCCTTTTGAACACTTTCACTATCAAAAGGCAGTAACAAAAAAGCGTGTTGCTATTCACTGGGCTCTAATTGAGTTATGAAAGGAAAGGTTCTGTAACGATGGATATATAAAACTTCAAAGATATTTTAACAAATCATATCTTAAGGTTCTAAGCATATTTTGTAAAATGGTTTATACCTTTGAACTTTAGAATAGACTGACTTTGTCTTCGCTGACCTTTGGGTAGCATTTCTCTCTGCGATAGTTTATTATTAAAGATAAATTGTTCTGGTTTTTTTCCCCCCAGAGCTATTACTTTTTTCCTCTTTATTACTCTAAAGGAATAATCACATTTCCTTCAGGATATAGGAGAACTGTTCAAGGTGAGTTTTCTTTATAGGTTTAGATATCATTACATTGTTTATATAAAGTGCAACTTTATGATAATGACCTGTGGTCTATGGGGACCACAACTTAAACCAAAATTCATCAGACTTTTTCTTACACATGTTCTCTTCTCTGATGCTATGTTGAAAAGCTTATGACAGCTTTTTAAAACTCTCTTCTGGAAAGATAATATAGTGGGAAGAGTTTTAAACTAAAATGGAAACCTGTATTCTGGCCCTGCCTGTACTTAATATGGGATTTTAGACACGTTATTCAGACAAGCCTTACATTTTGCCATCTGTAAAATGGAGTGTTGGACTACGTACTCTTTGAGGCGTCTTCTAATTTTGTCAATTTTTATCAAAATGTAGGATATGGATTCTATGCTTTTAGACTCTATGCCACTTTTTATTGTTAAATAAATTTATAATAAAAAAACCTCCTACATTACTGAAAATTTAGGAGATAGTGTGGGAATATAGAAGGGGAAGAATCACTTATATGTTTACCATTGTGTTTTAACCACTGATATCATTTTAATGTATCTCCAGCCCTTTTCACAATGCACATTTTAATAGTTATAAGCATAAGCTATATGTAATTTGGCATCCTCTAATACAATTTTAGAAACTTTCCAGTGGCAGCAAATTTTCATGCTTTGGGAATGGATTAGAATGACCAATCAAAGGTCATTCAGACACACCTCCAGTGACTGGGATGGTAGTCATCCTGAGTAGTTTTAATTTCGGTCCAGAATGAAGTATGACAGCAAACCAAGGTGCTTTATGATTTGCAAAACTGTTCTAACATTAATTTCAAATATATTTTTAGATTTTTTTTGAGTACAGCTTTAACATCATAGGGATAAATGCCTAGCTTCCCAATGTACAACATATATATATTCTGTGATGTTTTTAGCAATAAATAAAAACATTTTGATTTCTTTATAGTTACCACCTCATATTTTATCTGAGCTATGAGGGAATAAATTCTGAAACCCTGTGTAATGCTTTTAAAGACCTAATTCCACTTATGAGGACTCCCTCCAACCTCCAATCTAATGTCTATAACATTATAGTGATTTTCCACCTGACCTAAGCTTATCATATAATGCATGTATAAGACACTTTATCTCCAAACCTCACAATTACCTCAGTTCTGGCTCCATAACTTGCCCAAGGTCACATAGATAGTAATTGCAGAGACGGGATAGACACCTAGATGTTTTTTACTTTCAAAAGCTACTCTTTCAGCTATCCATGTAGGTAAAGCAAAAAGATTAATGCATGGCTTTATTATTATTGTTATTATTACTATTACTATTATTATTGTTGCCTGTATATGCAATAGCATCTTGGTAATACCCAGACAACTTGGCAGTTATTCAGATCCATATACCTTGGGTAGATTTAGATGCAATCCAAGGGGACCACAACTTAGATCAGAGAAAAGAAACACAAAGAAGATGAATATGCTCTTAAGAGGAGGATGAATGCCCTTGTGGCAGGGAGAAAGCACGGTTCTTAGATTCTTTGTTCTTTGGGAAGGCTTGGCCTCTGTAAATTTCATGAGGATTAAGAATCAAACAATCCCCTGAAACTGTTGGCTATCCAAATGCCATACCCACGGAATTATTCAACTGCCTTTCACTTTTATCCATTTAGAACCAATTCCACCTGGAATTAAAACTCACATTTCTCTCTTATTGTCTATTTCTGAGACATAACGTTGCAGTTGAACATGGGCAAACATGGTTCAAAGCAAGGTGAATAAAAAAAAACCTTTTGATAACAAATTAGATATTTTATTTAAGTATGTTTCCCCAACACCTTATTAAGATCATTTTCACTTAAGACATGTTATACCTCAGGGCGCCTGGCTGGCTCAGTTGGCTGAGCACCTGACTTCAGCTCAGGTCATAATCTCATGGTTCGTGGGTTTGAGCCCCATGTCAGGCTCTGTGCTGATAGCTCCGAGCCTGGAATCAGCTTTGGATTCTGTGTCTATCTCTGTCCCTCCTCTGCTCACATTCTCTCTCTCAAAATAAATAAATAGACATTTAAATTATGTCAGGGTCTGTGCTGGCAGCTCAGAGCCTGGAGCCTGCTTCAGATTCTGTGTCTCCCTCCCTTTCTTCCCCTCCCCAACTAGCACGTGCTCTCTCTCTCTGTATCTCTCTCTCTCTCTGTCAGAAATAAAGGAACATTAAAAAAAAAAAAGATGTTATACCTCAAAGGGTCAGCATGGTGGAGGAATTAGAATTCCTAACTGAGTAGCATATTAGTGTAACATTTAAAAAGACAAGTGTCGGCGACACCTGGGTGGCTCAGTCGGTTAAGCATCTGGCTTCAGCTCAGGTCATGATCTAACGGTTCATGAGTTCAAGCCCCACGTCGGGCTCTGCGCTGACAGCTCAGAGCCTGGAGCCTGCTTCGGATTCTGTGTCTCCTTCTCTCACTGCCCCTCCCCCCACTCATGCTCTGTGTCTCTCTGTCTCTCAATAATAAATAAACTTTAAAAAATAAATAAATAAAAAGACAAGTGTCTTAGCCAGCTCATTGTGGACTTTGGTCTATATCAAGTGACCAATTGTAGGGGGTCCTCAGTTTTCTACGAAGTTAGCTTGAGAACTACTGTAAAGAACTACTGAAAGCTACTGTAAACAGTGGCTAAACAACTCTAAGAGACCCCTACTACATATCAAAAGTATACATAAAAAGGATTTATTTTGGCTTTATGCTTAATGTTTGTGTTTCTAAAACCAAACTGCTTATAGAGATAAGATCTAATAGTCTTATCTGGGCTATAATTTAATATGGTTTCTATTATATTTTTAATTTATATAATATTAATTTATATTTAAGTTAAATATTAAATATACTTTATTTTTTTTTTTTAATTTTCTTTTTAACGTTTATTTATTTTTGAGACAGAGACAAAGCATGAATGGGGGAGGGTCAGAGAGAGGGAGACCCAGAATCTGAAACAGGTTCCAGGCTCTGAGCTGTCAGCACAGAGCCTGACGTGGGGCTCGAACTCACAGACCGTGAGATCATGACCTGGGCCAAAGTCGGCCGCTTAACCGACTGAGCCACCCAGGCGCCCCTAAATATACTTTAAAGATATCACTTTTTAAAAAAGAAAAGGTCACTAAAGATAGAATAAAATCGTATGGATTTTAATGTAAAGGAAATAAAAGGAACCCTAGACAGAATATTCCAGAGATATTTGAAGTATCATTTAAAGTTGTTACATGGATTATTAGATTAGATAAAAGAATGGGTTTCATAAATGTACTTTCTCTTGCTTTTATTTGCCTTAAACTTGGTTTTCAAGGTCTAGCAGATGCACTCTAGATTTGATATTTGCCCCAAACATATCCATATTGACTTTGATCACTCACCTTCTGCACTTTCATTTTTCCTGAGTAAAGAATTATAATCTCTGTAGTCTGTTCTTTTTTTTTTTTTAATGTTTATTTGTTTTCGAGAGAGAAACAGTGAGAGCCAGGGAGGGGGAGAGAGAGAGAGAGAGAGAGAGAGAGAGAGAGAGAAGGAGACAAAGAATCTGAAACAGGCTCCAGGCTCTGAGCTGTCAGCACAGAGCCCGATGTAGGGCTCAAACTCATGAACCATGAGATCATGCAGTATTGTGATAGATCATCCAACAAGTATACCATAGAGCTTTTGGAAGAAAGAAGAAACCCCAAGCAAACAGTACCAGATGTGACTAGCTTTACAAACCAAGCATGGGAATTTTAGACAGTTTCATAAGTCAGGCTTACATGAATGAACAGAGACCACAAAGACCACCCCCCCCTTTCTTCCTTGTCCTCATTTGGAACCTGTCTGTTTCTGTCTCTGTCTCTGTCTCTGTCTCACACACACCTCAGTGTATCCACCCAACTCCGGGTCTAGGGTAGCACAACTGGTGGGGATAAGGGAGCTCCCTTAAGATTATTCTTTACCCCATTACCTCTAGCTCCCTTGATCTCAGATAATATTCCACCTCTGATGACATCGTTTATAACCCCTTCCCCTGAATCCTCAATTCTATTTCCCAATTCAGAAACTGGGTCTTATCTCTGAAGGTAAAATGCTCTGGACACTAGAGTGTGATTTTTATTCCCTCTATGATGTGGATTAATTTCACTTCATTCCTCTATGTTCCATGAATCATCATCAGCCTCTTTTCCGATAGAACCTCAGTGGATATAAAAGAAAATGGGATTCGAGGAAGAGGACACAGGAACAGCATTTCCCCATATTGGTGCTACAGAGTAAAGATGCCAGCAAAATGTCTCGGGTTGTCTAACAAGAGGTATGTGTTGAGGATGGGGTGGGGAGGAGAGTTTGTGTGGCTTCTGTGATCGTAAGTAGAGCAAGGAGAAAGAAAAGAACCTTGCTGGAAGAAGCCTCCTGTGGTGGTGACTCTAGAGGAAATTGCCAGATCAACATAGATAGCTACAGACAGAAAAAGGGTCCAGGGTGGGTATCAGCAAGAGGCTCTGGCCTCTACCATGTCCTGCTCATCCTCTGAATGGAGAGTCCTGAGCCTATTCTATCTTCATCTGAAGACCCTTCCATTGACCAAACGAACTACTACTGGTGGCTTGAGGAGTGGGTAATGAGGTGATGGGGCTGTGGTGGGCCAGGGTCCTGTCAATTCTCCCAGCATGTTCTAGGTTGGGACTTACAACATGCACCCTACAGAAAGTCATTGCAACATATGTGATGATTTGGTTTCACAGTACCAGACTAAGATCTCATGGACATCCTAGACAACCAAAGGCTTAGGCCTCAGAGTCTAATTATTGTATTTGGCAAGTGTTTATAACATTAATTTACAACCTCCAAAAAGTGGCTGAAAGTCTAAACTGATTTTTTTAAGCAATTCAGTGGATTCTCTTTATTTTGTAGTATACTTCCTCCATAGTTACAATGAGTATTTGATGCTGTTGTTGGTTCTTTTTGTCAAAACTCCAGTGCTGTTGGGATGAAAACACCCTTTAAGACTGTTCACGGGTTCCTTGGGTGGCTCAGTCAGTTAAGCAACTGACTCTTGATTTTTGGCTCAGGTCCTGCGTTGGGCTCAGTGCTGGGAAAGTGTGCTTGGGATTCTTTCTCCTTCCTCTCTGCCCCTTCCCCACTTGCACATGTGCACTCTCACTCTCAAAATGAATAAATCAACTTAAAAAAAAAAGGATGTTCAAATAGAACAATTCTGAAACAACCATATTATGTCTGCTAACCTCAAAGAAGGATGTGTCAAATTATATCAGAGCAGTTGAGAACATTGTTGGATGTCAGCATTGGAGAGGGAAGGCTTTGCTGGCTGGTCTTAGGTAATTATGTACCATGTCAGCTTCTCATCAGCAAAATCAAACTCATAGAACTGACTTTGTGGGGTTTCTGTGAAGACCAAATGAAACCATCTCTATTTAATTTAGAGCCATGCTTGGTCTTCTATAATTGTTTTTTGACAAATAGCTAATAACTAAATATATAAATAAATAACAACACTCCAGCACATTGTGGAATGCTTCAGTAAACTGTTTTCAGGATTACATTAATCCTTATTAGTTGACAAAATGGGTGGAATTATTATAACGCAATGCTCTTCAAAAGAACTATGGGGAAATGTAAAGTGTTTGCAGACTTTTCTGAGGCTAGTTTCTGTGGATGTAAACAAATCCCAGGGAAATTGTTTTTTATTGCTGATGTCCTAATTTGGATGGACTATGCTAGACCTTGAAAAGAGAAATGACAGAATTAATTTATAGGCACTTAAAAAATGAATCAGGCCAGCACTATTTCTATCTCATTTTGTTGCCAGTATTTTCAGCACTCAAGACCAGGGTCAGTTCTCAGCAGCTGAAGAAGATTTAGCAGCAGCATGGGTATCCATCAATCACACATGTGATATTGTGATTTATAAGAAATACGTATTTGGTCATTCAGACGACCAAAATATATTTCTCTT
This sequence comes from Panthera onca, assembly GCF_046562875.1. Classification (NCBI taxonomy): domain Eukaryota; kingdom Metazoa; phylum Chordata; class Mammalia; order Carnivora; family Felidae; genus Panthera; species Panthera onca. The sequence continues at coordinate 55,559,259 of NC_138344.1, forward strand.
ATATATTTGGTCTTCAGCCACAGTTACTGACTCATGCTCCCAAAACCCTTGGAATTTCCTAAGAATTGAGAGTGATGAAGGCATCTTTTGTTATGTTAACAAAGCGACTTTTGGACCCTACCAAGAACAAACCCTGTAATTAGAGGGTTAGAACTTTCAGTCCCACCCCTGACCTCTAGGAAGGAGAGAGGGACTGGAGGTTGAATAAATTGGTCAATGATTTATTTGATCATGCCTGTGTAATGTAGCCTCCATAAAACCCAAAAGAACCTTTCTGAGTTCAGAACCTATCTAGTTTGGTCTCAGTAAAGGGGGATTTGCTGGAATGGCCCTGGCTCACAGAAGCATTTGGTTTGGGAAGAGAAAGGATGAAAGGAACTTGGTATCTGGGTGGCCACGCAGTCAGATTAGAAAGGCAATAGAAATGTGGGTGCTAAAGGTATACCCATATAAGGTATAACCCTGTGGAAATCACTCTGAAAATTTGAAAGGTGTATGAAAGTAGCAGCCTATAAGACGAACTCCCATTTTGGAAGGCAATTGAAATAGGTAAGTAGATATCCCTGTGCGCTCCTTTGAGATGGCTACCTGGGTTCATGGAATGAGTGGACATGAGGATCTGGAGCAATGCAAAGATGGGCTGAATCTAGACACATTCTTCTTGTATCCCCAGAAGCACAAAAATGCCAATAAGAACTGTTCTATCTGCCAACAAGAGAGACAGAGACTACAGAGGGCTATGTGTCAGATTCCCTAGTAGGAAGGTCCTGACTATAGCTGGCAAGAAATATTGATGCTGGTAGTCTTTGGGGCCTAAAAGTGGGTCCTGACAGGAGTATTCACTGCCTCTGCAATGGGCTTTGCTTCTCTAGGATTAGATGCAAATGCTCAAAATACTATACAAGAATAGGAGCTAAAGATATTGCACTGATTTGGATTGCTGACCATTTCTCCAGACCAAGGAACACATTTTACGGTCCTTGATATCTAGCAATAGGCAGAGAGAGAAGTTTGATAGAGAATTGGAGTGGGCAATCGAAATATTGGTTATCGAAAATGGGGGAAGATAAGGGCGCTAAGGGTTGGCCTATAAGCCTTCACCAGTGTGTGCTCACCCTGAACATGAGGCGTCCTGAAGGAGTGTCCCCCACTAAATAGCTTTCTGTTTTCTGGTGGATCTGGGGAAGAGTGGGAGGGGGAAGGTGTTGGTATTCTTTCTTCCTCACATCACCTCAACTTTGTTGTTTTGTGCCCTTGCTAGATGTAGCGGTCAAAGGACCGGGGCTGCAGCCACAAGGGCTGGAAGCAGGGAGGATTGCTAAGGAATGGTTGTCTTCAACCTTTGTGTCACAATCCCTAAGGGTCTGGTGGGATAAGATGCACCGTCACCCCATCTGCCAAATTGAGATTAACAGTCAATTCAGCCATATTGTTTGTGGTAAAAATCACTCACTAGTTGTGCACCCGTATGACCTTGGACTGCGTGATCAGGAACGGACTGAAGGCGGGCTATTGCTAGTATTGCTGCCTGCATGCAATGTAGCTCAGCACTGTGGACTAGGTAGTTAGTTACTAATGAACTGAATGAGAGTCTAGTAATGTGCCAGTATCTTTTAACCTCTATGATTGTTTTGCTACCAGGGGTACGTGTTTGAAGACCAGGAGGTGGGCTGCTGCGATGTTGTGATTTATAAAAAAATAGATATTTGGTTTTCATCCATAGTTCCTGCCTCAAAAGCCTGCTCCGAAAAGTTCCTGCTCCCCAAAGCAGGAAATTCCTACCTGTAGAGCTTGATAAAGTTGTCTTTTGTCATTTTAATGAGGTACATTTTGGGCCCCAACTGTAGAGGGCTGCTGGTTGCCAAGGGAACAAACCATGTGATTAGAAGGTGGGAACTTTCAGTCTCACCCACAGGTCTCCAGAGAAAGGAGGGAGGGCTGGAAGCTGAATCAATTGCCAATGGTCATGATGTAATCAGTAATGCCTATGTGATGAAGCCTCTGTTAAAAAACAAAAAGCTAGAATTTGGAGAGCTGGGAGAGTGGCATGTCTGGAGAGGGCATACCTCATACCTTGCTTCATGTTTCTCTCTTCCCTCTGGCCGTTCCTGAGTTATATCCTTTTGTAATAAACTAGTAATCTAGGAAGTAAAATGTTTCCCTGAGTTCTGTGAGCCACTCTACCAAATTAATTGAACCCAAGAAGGAGGTCATGGGAACCTTTGATTTATACAGCCAGTTGGTCAGAAGTATAGGTAACAGCCCAGCCTTATGACTGCTATCTGAAACCCAAGAAGAGGGTTGTTGGAGCTCCCAATCTGTAACCAGTTAGTCAGAAGCATAATAATCTGGGCTTGCAAATGGCATCTGAGGTCAGTTGGGGATGGGGAGGGCAGTCTGGGATCTGATACTATCTTTGGGTAGATAGTGTCAGAATTGCTTGCTGTTGGGGGAACTGCACCCCCCCTCCCCTGCCAGCTCCCCTCCCACACATTGGAATTGTGAACCCAATTCTGGACTGAATACCAATTTACACATTCATAATAGCTACTGTATTATATTTCACAGCAAAGAGCGATTCACTTGTCTGCTGATGATGTTTCAAAGTAATTCCACAAGTGGCCTAGTGGAAGTCATTATTATAAATATTCTATGAAGTCACTTAATGAAGATTATTTTGAAGTAGCAATCTAAATTTTAATGCAGTTCCTTCTGCAAGGCTAGAAAAGTTATTTATTTATTTACCACTCCCAAGACAATTTTTTATAAACAAAATTCTTGATGAATTTATTCTTTTAGTCAAGGTATTGTTTGGAAATGTGAAAACAAAAAACAAAAAACAAAAAAAAAAGATCTTATGTGGATCCTGAGAAACTTAACAGGATCCCATGGGGGTGGGGGGGGGAGGAAAAAAAAAGAGGTTAGAGTGGGAGAGAGCCAAAGCATAAGAAACTCTTAAAAACTGAGAACAAACTGAGGGCTGATGGGGGGTGGGAGGGAGGGGAGGGTGGGTGATGGGTATTGAGGAGGGCACCTGTTGGGATGAGCACTGGGTGTTGTATGGAAACCAATTTGACAATAAATTTCATATATTTTAAAAAAAAGGAAATGTGAAAACAAAAAGAAAAAAATTTTTTGACTTTTCTATTTTCCAGGAAGAGAAATTTTCAAGGTGGGACAGAGTACCTTGAATTTAAAATTTCTTAGTGTTAATATAATTAACATAATCTATGTACGTCGTCTAATTAAAGGTTCACTACTGGCACAAGGATGAACAAATAGATTATCACAACAGTTAAGAGTTTGGAAGCAGAGGCCCATACATATATATAAGAATTTAGTATATGAAAATCGATTAACTTTCTGAAAAAGTAGCACTGAATTCTATAGCAAAACAAATTCTTAGTGAAAGAAAGAAAGAAATGTAAAAAACAAAAAAAAAAAAAGAAACTACACGTAACAGAAATTATGATAATTTCTCTGACCTGGAGATAAAAATTTCTTTCTAAGTGTAAAACCAAAAGGAGAATCATAAAGGAAAATATTTATAAATTTACTTAAAAATATGTACACTTCAATGTGATAAACAAATTACAAAAACAAACAACAAACTATGAAAAAGCATGTGATATAGAAATGATATTAGAAAAAGGGTTAATATCCTTATATTAAAATAATGTCTTGGAAATCAGTAAGAAAAAGACAAATACCCTCCTGTCAGAACATGGGCAAAAAAGCACAAAAGCAAAACCACAAATTGCAGTAAGCATGAAATGTTTACAACTTCACAAATAATTGGATCAATACAAATTTTACAAAATGACATTCCATTTTAAAGCAATTAACAGATATTTTAAATGATATTATTCATGGTTTTCTGGAATGGAAGTTATCCCACATTCTGGAGGTATAAGTTGGCACACCCTTTGTGAAGTGCTTTTGCTAATGTATAAAATAAAGCTTAAAATATGCATAGCTCTGCGTCTTTATCAATAAACAATCAGAAAGGTTTGCAAAGATCTTGTACATGTATGGGCACAACATTGCTTAGGATAAAAAAATTAAAAAAACACAAATGTTCAATGAGATCAATAATTTTTAAAATTATGATAAATTTTTACTGGGTACCTACTATGTATAAAACCCAGGGTTAGGATCTTAAATCATTTGGAAAATCATGCTACCATTAAAAATCACGTCTTTGAAGAGTATTTAATAATATGGGGAAATGTGTAGAATAAAATATATGAGGAAAAAGTGTGTACCTTTGAGTGTACTTCAAACTGTATATATAGCAAGATCTAAAAGGTCAAAAGAAAATACACCAAATGGTAACTGTGGGGGTCTCTGGGTGATGAAAATGTAGGTGATTTTACTTTTTTCTTCTATTTTTCTTGCATTTCTGAGTAAAAATATGATGTGAAAGTAATTTAATCTCTATTATAGAAAAATATTGATGTCAATGTAAAATGGAATGTCAATATAAAAATGTATATATTTATACCTACTTAAGTTAAATAATAATAATAACAAACATGCTTACCTGTTCTATAAATTTTTTTCTTTAAACAAATATGTGTTGAGAGCCTCTGCTCTTTCCAGGTCCTGTTTTAGGTCTTAAGGGTACTGCTATGGTACAGTGAACAAGAGAGAGAAGGACTAGCATTTCAGTGGGGTTGGGGAGCAGGGGCCATGGGAAAAAAGAGAGTTAATATTCTAGCTCTCTCTCTCTGGGAAGAAATACCAGCAATCTCTGTGTGTGTGTGTGTGTGTGTGTGTGTGTGTGTGTGTGTGTGTGTGTGTGCATGTATGTGCATGTGAGATGAGGGGAGAGGATGCAGTTTCTGTGCAATCCTGTGAGTGCAATAGGAAACCAAACCCTTAACTTTAACCTTCTCTGAAATGAGCACATTCAACCAATGAAACTAACCAGGCAAGAGACAGACTGGAAACTTCTGCTGTCCTTTTGCTTATATGGCCTGAATCATCACTGATATCCTGATTTTAGGGACTGGTATACTGATGAAAGGGATATGCTCAGAATTGTAGACAATGTACCTGACCGAGGGGATGGAACAGAGGGGCTTAGCCTGGCAGATCTTATTTTCAGAAACCTATAAGTGAGCTTAACTTTTAATAACTGAATTTACAATTATCTGATGCCTGAGGTCACTTTACATAGGACGCAGGACTTACTTATTTATTTGTTCATAAACATCAGTTACTTTCCTTACTGGCAGAAGGCTGAAAAAGGAAGTGGGGAGGAAGATAGTCCTTAATGTCATTTGTTTACCATCTACCTTTAAAAACAATTACAATTTTAGAGTAAAACAGAAAAAAAAAGTTTTTGAAAGCATAAAATGGCAAGCATTAGGAGTCTCTTGTATTAGGGGTACACACCAAGTGCATATATGTGGAAACTTGGAACAGTTTAGAACGAACTGCCAGCCAGGTAGTACAGCAGACAAAGAGTTTCTGGAGATAGTCAGTGTAATAAAAATTGCTGGGTACTCATTTAAAGATGCTCTGCTGCACGTGAACCACCAAGAAAAACCACATGCAGGCCAGTTCCAGAAGGTAGGGGCCCCACAACACAGAAGGCCATCTCTGCAACCAGCTGAGATGGACAGAACTGTTGCTGAGCTGTTTTAAAGACAGCCACGTGGGGTGCGTGGGTGGCTCAGTTGGTTAAGCGTCTGATTTCAGCTCAGGTCATGATTTCACAGTTCCTGAGTTGGAGCCCAGCATCAGGCTCTGTGCTGACAGCTCAGAGCCTGGAGCCTGCTTCTGATTCTGTGTCTCCCTCTCCTTCTGTCCCTCCCCTACACACACTCTGTCTCTCTCTGTCTCTCTCTCTCAAAAATAAATAAACATTAAAAAAAATTAAAGACAGCCACGTATTTGTGGCACAATTAATTTGGAAGATGATGGGGGAGATTTCCAGCCACTTACATTCGCTGATGATTTCCAGGGAGGGTAGGAAGTACTCATCACAGACAATAGACACGGCCATGAACATGTACAGGATAATTAGGAAGTAGATTACAATGCCTCCATCTTTGCGCTCCTGTTTTGTGAAAAACCCTTCAGGAAATTCCAGGGATGGAGGCACAATGCATTGGGTGCTATTTCCTGTAAGAAAAAGAGGGAGAAAGTTTGAAATATGTTGGTGTCACTCGTTCCAAGCCCACAAGGAGAGATTTCTCAACAAAACTCTTAAGTGTGGGGTAACAGTGGAATTTCAAGAACCCTGGTGAAAATGTATAAAACACTTTTGAATATGATGCAGCTGTAGAAGTTTAAAAAAAAAAATAACCTTTGGGACCCGAAAGAGGTGCTTTAATGAAATAACTGATGATAGCAAAAGAACTACAAGAAGAAAAATTATGAAATCACTCTTCCTTGTCTGCTTTCTTTCTAGAAGGGAATTTTGAACCCCTCTTCCTCCTCAAAGAGACATTACGTCTCTGATGATTTCTAATATCTGTACAATTTCATTTTCCCATCTCAGAGCCCAAAGTTGTCCACAGACCTGTGAAGAATCCTCCACTGTTGCAGAGAATTTCTAAGACGAAAGAAGATTTTTTTTTCATGATGAAGTCTCTAACAATAAAAAACTAGAGACCCGCCTGTTTTATGCTGTCTGTGAATTATCTCTGAGCTATCTTTGAAACTTATTCGAGGCATCAAAAGTGTTTGATATTCTTCTAAGTGCTAAAAGTCAGAGGAGGAAGCATAAGCCGAAGTGAGTAAAGTGAGAATTTTCCTCTCTTTGTCCCTTTCATCCATATGTGACAACAGCAGCAGGGGCAGCTGACCCCAGTGTCCACCTACCTGTGGCCCTCGGGAGACGCCGGGGCAAGGGTGCACCTGAAGAAGGCAAGTGTGCGGTGGCCCAGAGGATGCCGAGGAGCAGAGCCCTTCTTGCCCACCGTTGGCCCCCTTCGGTCTGCATTTCTGCCGTGCTCTCACTGCAGTGTGCCGCTTTGGGAAGGGGGAAAGGGAGGACTAAGCTGGATCATGTGAGGAGTCTCCTTCCTGTTCGCTGCCCTGCTGAGAACACATCTCAGCAAGGCCTGTGCAAGGGGGTGGGGTGTGAAAGGAACCAGACAAGCTTCTCTGATCAGAAGCCCCAAGCTCCAGAGAGGCTGGAAGAGGTGGGGGGGTGGGGGGTGGTGGGGAACAGACAATTCTTGCGTACAGCTGTAGTCCCTGAGGGCAGATCCGGGCAGCATGCTCTCTAAAGCACGGTTTTATTTACTGGTCTTCATAGTGGCTGTGTTTTTGACTTTTCTCTAGATTTGGAAGGTCTGAGTTTGCAACTGCTTCCGTCTCCCTTACTTCTAGAAGTTGCCAGGACTGGTGGTGTGGGAGTTCCCTGGCTAGACTGGCAGCTTGTTATATTTGTTTTTGGCCTGTCCTCATCTTCTCCATTTAGAGCTAGAGGCAGAAAGGTGACTTCGGAGACTATTGGAATAATCTAGTGGAAACATGATGGTGGCTTGAGCCAGGGCAGTGGCTATGGGGCTGGAGAGAAGAGGACAGCTTCCACGACTATTGGGGAGACATGGTGGATGCTTTGTGATCACTGATTAGCTCTGCTGGGGATTCTAAACAGCAAGGTTGACGAGTCAGGGGATTTCAAATATAGACTGCTGTCTTCCCTATCCTCTCATTGAGCGTGCTTGTCAAGGTGTTAAGAACTTGGGGCAGTAACATGTGAAGTAATATGTGCCTAACAGCACAGGTTCTGAAGCCAGACCACATAGTTTGAGTCCTAGCACTGCTACTTACTAGTTATGTGTCCTTGGGTAAGTTATTTAACCTCTCTGCTCCTCAGTTCCACTATCTGTAAAAAAGGAAGGTTAGAACCACTTCACTTCTGTGGTGAGGATTACATAAATGAATGCATGTAATCTGCTTAGAGCCGTCTCTGCCACATGGTTAATGTTATCTGTCTATCGTCTATCTATGTTATAATTAATGTATCACTCTCGATTAAGAGAAAAGCTTCTTGGCCAAAGGGCTTCTTTTTAGGTTTTGCAACTCTCACGGTTTCTTTGCTTTGCAGAAAAAAAATAAAAATTGATGTGCTTGCTAAGTTTTAGATTTAGAAACTGAATTTTTTCTGGTGGAAAGGAGTTAAGTTGCTTCCGGATGTTTATGATGTTAGATTGGTAAAAATTCTCAAATGCCCTTTTGTTCTGCTGGGAATGGTAGCCATTATAAGCCTCTCTGAAACTGTCATTTCTAGGAACCGTCTATCCAGATGTGTGGTGTGGTTGTGAGGTTGGGATGATGAGTCACCAAGTGTAGCCCAGAACAGAGCAGAGGCTCAGCAAACAGTGTTCTGGCTGCCGACTGCCACAGGAGGTGGCGCCCTGGACCACTGGATCATAGCCTCAGTGCCAGCAGTGGCTAAGGCCAAGGGTAGAGGTCACTTTTGTGCTGAGTGGAAGTGAATTATGAGCCTTTCCTCTCCAAAATGCAGTAGTTCAACCAATTATAAGACTAAACATTATAAACAAACAAAATAGTACAAAAATTCAAACCCACAGTAAGTATTTCCAGTGCAAAATATTAATCCAGGAAAGAGCAAATATTCAAAGATACAAGCCAATTACAATGGAATAGGAGTGCCTTGCACAGAGTAGGTACTTTTTTTAAATTTTATTTTTAAAATTTACATCCAAATTAGTTAGCATATAGTGCAACAATGATTTCAGTAGATTCCTTAATGCCTCGTACCTATTTAGCCCATCTCCCCTCCCACAACCCCTCCAGTAACCCTCTGTTTGTTCTCCATTTTTAAGAGTCTCTTATGTTTTGTCCCCCTCCCTGTTTTTATACTATGTTTGTTTCCTTTCCCTTATGTTCATCTGTTCTGTGTCTTAAAGTCCTCATATAAGTGAAGTCATATATTTGTCTTTCTCTGACTAATTTTGCTTAGCATAATACCCTCTACTTCCCGCCATGTAGTTGCAAATGGCAAGATTACATTCTTTTTGATTGCCGAGTAATACTCCAGTGTGTGTGTGTGTGTGTGTGTGTGTGTGTGTGTATACCACATCTTTATTCATTCACCCATCCATGGACATTGGGCTCTTTCCATACTTTGGCTATTGTTAATAGTGCTGCTATAAACGTTGGGGTGCATATGTCCCTTTGAAACAGCATACCTGTATCCCTTGGATAAATAGCTAGTGGTGCAATTGCTGGGTTGTAGGCTAGTTCTATTTTTAGTTTTTTGAGGAATCTCCAAACTTTTCCAGAGTGACTGCACCAACTTGCATTCCTGCCAGCAGGGCAAAAGAGATCCTCTTTCTCTGCATCCTCACCAACATCTGTCGTTACCTGAGTTGTTAAAGTTAGCCATTCTGACAGGTGTGAGGTGGTATCTCATTGTGGCTTTGATTGGTATTTCCCTGATGATGAGTGATGGTGAGCATTTTTTCATGTGTTGGTTGGCCATGTGGATGTCCAACTTTTTTGGAGAAGGGTCTATTCGTGTATTTTGCCCATTTCCTCACTGGATTATTTGTTTTTTGGGTGTTGAGTTTGATAAGTTCTTTATAGATTTTGGTTACTAACCCTTTATCTGATATGTCATTTGCAAATATCTTCTCCCATTCCATCGGTTGCCTTTTAGTTTTGCTGATTGTTTCCTTCACTGTGCAGAAGCTTTTTATTTTGATGAGGTCCCAATAGTTCATTTTTGCTTTTGTTTCCCTTGCCTCCAGAGACGTGTTCAGTAAGAAATTGCTGCGGACAATATCAAAGAGGTTTTTGCCTGCTTTCTCCTCGAGGATTTTGATGGCTTCCTGTCTTACATTGAGGTCTTTCATCCACTTTGAGTTTATTTTTGTGTACGGTGTAAGAAAGTGGTCCAGGTTGATTCTTCTGCATGTCGCTGTCCAGTTTTCCCAGCACCACTTGCTGAAGAGACTGTCTTTATTCCATTGGATATTCTTTCCTGCTTTGTCAAAGATTAGTTGGCCATACGTTTGTGGGTCCATGTCTGGGTTCTCTATTCTGTTCCATTGATCTAAGGGTCTGTTCTTGTGCCAGTACAATACTGTCTCGATGATTACAGCTTTGTAGGATAGCTTGAAGTCTGGGATTGTGATGCCTCCTGCTTTGGTTTTCTTTTTCAAGATTGTTTTGGCTATTCAGTGTCTTTTCTGGTTCCATACAAATTTTAGGATTGTTTGTTCTAGCTCTGTGAAGAAGGCTGGCGCTATCTTGATAGGGATTGCATTGAATATGTAGATTGCTTTGGGTAGTATCATCATTTTAACAATATTTGTTCTTCCTATCCAGGAGCATGGAATCCTTTTCCATTTTATTGTGTCTTTTTCAACTTCTTTCATAAGCTTTCTATAGTTTTCAGTGTATAGATTTTTCACCTCTTTGGTTAGATTTATTCCTAGGTATTTCATGGTTTTGGGGGCAATTATAAATGGGATCTATTCCTTGATTTCTCTTTCTGTTGCTTCATTGTTGGTGTATAGGAATGCAACCGATTTGTGTGTTGATTTTATATCCTGCAAATTTGCTGAATTCATGAATCAGTGCTAGCAGGTTTTTTGGTGGAATCTTTTGGGTTTTCCATGTAGAGTATCATGTCCTCTGCAAAGAGTGAAAGTTTAAACTCCTCCTGACTGATTTGGATACCTTTTATTTCTTTGTGTTGTCTGATTGCAGAGGCTAAGACTTCCAATACTATGTTGGATAACAGTGGTGAGAGTGGACATCCCTGTTTTGTTCCTGACCTTAGGGAGAAAGCTCTCAGTTTTTCCACATTGAGGATGAGATTAGCATTGGGTCTTTCGTATATGGTCTTTCGTATATGATATCGAGGTATGATCCTTCTGTCTCTACTTTCTTGAGGGTTTTTATCAAGAAAGGATGCTGTATTTTGTCAAATACTTTCTCTGCATCTATTGAGAAGATCATGTGGTTCTTGTCCTTTCTTTTATTGATGTGATGAATCACATTGATTGCTTTGTGGATATTGAACGAGCCCTGCATCACAGGTATAAATCCCACTTGGTTGTGGTGAATAATTTTTGTAATGTATTGTTGGATCCAGCTGACTGATATCTTGTTGAGGATTTTTGCATCCATGTTCATCAGGGAAATTGGTCTATAGTTATCCTTTTTAGTGAGGTCTTTATCTGGTTTTGAAATCAAGGTAATGCTGGCTTCATAGAAAGAGTTTGGAAGTTTTCCTTCCATTTCTATTTTTTGGAACAGCTTCAAGAGAATAGGTGTTAAGTCTTCCTTAAATGTTTGGTAGAATTCCCCTGGAAAGCCATCTGGCCCTGGACTTTTGTTTTTTTTTGGCAGATTTTTGACTACTAATTTGATTTCCTTACTGGTTATGGGTCTGTTCAAATTTTCTATTTGTTTCTGTTTCAGTTTTGGTAGCATATATGTTTCTAGGAATTTGTCCATTTCTTCCTGATTACCCATTTTACTGGCATATAATTGCTCATAATATTCTCTTATTATTGTTTGTATTTCTGCTGTGTTGGGTGTGATCTCTCCTCTTTCATTTTTGATTTTATTTATTTGGGTCCTTTCCTTTTTCTTTTTGATCAAACTGGCTAGTGGTTTATCAATTTTGTTAATTCTTTCAAAGAACCATCTTCTGGTTTCATTGATCTGTTCTACTATTTTTTTGGTTTCAACATTAATTTATGCTCTAATCTTTATTATTTCCTGTCTTTTGCTGGTTTTGGGTTTTATTTGATGTTCCTTTTCTACCTCATTAAGGTGTAAGTTTAGGTTGTGTAGCTGAGATCTTTCTTCCTTCTTTAAGAAGGCCTGAATTGCTATATATTTTCCCTCTTATGACTGCCTTTCCCGTATCCCAGAGGTTTTGGGTTGTGGTGTTATCATTTTCATTGGCTTCCATATACTTTTTAATTTCCTCTTTAACTTCTCAGTTAGCCCATTCATTCTTTAGTAAGATGTTCTTCAGTCTCCAAGTATTTGTTAACTTTCCAAATTTTTTCTCGTCATTGATTTCGAGATTCATAGAATTGTGGTCTGAAAATATGCACGGCATGGTCTCCATCTTTTTGTACTTGTTGAGGGCTGATTTGTTCCTAGTATGTGGTATATTCTGGAGAATATTCTATGTGCACTGGAGAAGAATTGTATATTCTGCTGCTTTAGGATGTATATTCTGCTGATTTAGGAAATGTTTTTAATATATCTGTTAAGTCCATCTTGTCCAGTGTGTCATTCAAAGCCATTGTTTCCTTGTTAATTTTAATTAGATGATCTGTCCATTGCTATGAGTGGGGTGTTGAAGTCCCCTACTATGATATTACTATCAATGAGTTTCTTTATGTTTGTGATTAATTTTTTTATTTGGGTACCTCCACATTTGGCGCGTGAATGTTTACAATTGTTAGGTTTTCTTGGTGGATAGACCCCTTAATTATGATATAATGCCCTTTTTCATCTCATGATATAAGCTTTATTTTAAAGTCTAGATTGTCTGATACAAGTATGGCTACTCCAGCTTTCTTTTGTCGACCATTAGCATAATAGATGTTTCTCTGTCCCCTTACTTTCAATCTGAAGGTGTCTTTAGGTCTGAAGTGGGTCTCTTGTAAACAGCGTATAGTTGGATCTTGTTTTCTTATCCATCCTGTCACCCTATATCTTTTGATTGGAGCATTTAGTCCATTGACATTTAGACTAAATACTGAAAGATATGAATGTATTGCCATTATGTTGCTTGTAGAGTTGGAGCTTCTGGTGGTGTTCTCTGGTCCTTTCTAGTCTTTGTTGCTTTTGGTATTTATTTATTTATTTATTTGTTTCTTTTTGTTTGTTTGTTTGTTTTTCATCGTTTCTCCCCTCAGAGAGTCCCCCTTAAAATTTCTTGCAGGGCTGGTTTAGTGGTCACAAACTCCTTTAATTTTTGTTTGTCTGGGCAACTTTTTATCTCTCCTTCTATTTTGAATGACAGCCTTGCTGGATAATTATTGGCTGCATATTTTTTAATTTAGCACATTGACTATATCCTGCCACTCCTCTCTGGCCTGCCAAGTTTCTGTGGAAAGGTCTGCTGCAAACCTGATCTGTCTTCCCTTGTAGGTTAAGGACTTCTTTTCTCTTGCTGCTTTCATAATTCTCTCCTTGCCTGAGTATTTTGTGAATTTGATTATAATATGCCTTGTGGATGGCCAGTTTTTGGCGAATGTAATGGGAGTCCTCTGTGCTTCCTGGATTTGATGTCTGTGTCTTTACCCAGGTCAATAAAGTTTTCCTCTATGATTTGCTCACATAACCCTTCTACCCCTATTTCTCTCTCTTCATCTTCTGGGACCCCTATGATTCTGATGTTGTTCCTTCTTAATGAATCACTGATTTCTCTAATTCTTAAATCATGATCTTTTGCTTAATCTCCCTCTTTTTTTCTGCTTCATTATTCTCTATAAGTTTCTCCTGTATATCACTGATTCTCTGTTCTGCCTTGTTCATCCAAGCCACCGTGGCATCCATCCGTGTTTGCATCTCAGTTATAGCATTTTTTATTTCATCCTGACTAGCTTTTACTTTTTTATGTCCACAGAAAGGGATACTAATCTATTTTTGACTCCAGCTGGTATTCTTATTATTGTGATTCTAAATTCTGGTTCAGACATCTTGCTTGTATCTGTGTGGATTAAGTCCCTGGCTGTCGTTTCTTCCTGCTCTTTCTTTTGGGGTCAATTCCTTCCTTTCGTCATTTTGAAGGGAGCAAAAGAATTAATGATGTAAAAAAAAATTAAAAAAAATTAAAAACAAGCACACACACACACACAAAATCGATAAATGATGCTAGATCCTAAGTGTGGTTTGGTCTGGGTGTTGAAAGGGGCTTGACAGATTCGAGAAAAAGGGAAAGAAAAAAAAAAGGAAATCGTTTGAAAATTTGAAAAAATGAATACACTGAAGTAGACTAAAATGAAATCATGGAAGTAAAATAGAATTTGAAAAAATTTGCACAAAAGTAAAAAGTATAGTAGAGAAAAAGGAAAATATTTTTAATAAAAATTGAAAATAAAGATGAGTTTTATCTCTTTCTGATTCAAGAAAAAGAAAAGAAATGAAAAAGAGAAAAGAAAGAAAGAAAATTGAATAGATGGACTGGTGAACAGACTGCAGTATGTCTTAAATTACTTGGTTTTCCTCTAGAAGTCAAACCATGAAGTGCTTTATAGTCCATAAACTAAGCAGGCGGAGAGACTTGTGTTCCTGAAGAGCAAGGTTGGCCCAGTTGGGCGGGGCTTAGTGTAATGGTTCCGTTCTCCACTAGATGGCGCTGCCTAGCTTACTGGGGTAGGTTGTTGTGGTGCTTGTAGGCGTGTATGCGCATGCCCGGGAATGGTAAAAATGGCGTCACCCAGATATCGAGCCTCTAGTGTTGGAATTCCGTTTTCCCCACTCAGCAGTCGCTCACCCGTCCTTTGTCTTCGGCTTCTGTCCACTCCCCGCTTTTACGCAGTCCGTGACCAAGCCCCAGGCAGCACCTTCCTCCTGAGGTTTGTCTCAGATGTGGCTGTTTTTCTCTGCCCCTTACTTCTGAGGGACTGCCTCTTTGACCCGTTCTGCCACTCTGAGGATGGTCTCACCGAGGAATGGACGGGTGCCGGCTGCACCCAGGAACATTTGTGGGACCATGCCGCTGCCGAAGTCCAGAGACTGCGGCCAGGTGCCAGCCCGCCCCAGAAAAAGTTCTCGAGATAGTGTAGCAGCAGCGCCTCAGGGATTATGTAAAATCACAACACACATCTGGCACCAGGCTTCACCCTTAACGACCTTGTTCCGGCACCAGCAAATGTGGTTGTTCTCCCGGGTACACTGGGGCCTTGCCTTTGGGGGACCCACACAGCCGCTACCAGGTGTCCTTCCAGCAGGGGAACCGCCTCTCCCCGTGTGGCCTGAAGAACCCCAGACTCCACTCTGCTCCTGGGGATTCGCCCTTCCCACCAGAGCACCGCCAGGTATGGAGCTACGGCGTTTCAGACTCTGTACTCTCCCTGTTTATAGTCTTAATGGAATTTAAACCCTCTTCTTTCTCCTTTCTCCCTTTTTAGTTCAGTTCCTGCGGCTGTTTCCAATTTTCCACTTTCTCTCCAGCTGCTTTAGAGGAGGGGTGCGTTTTCCCATATTCCCCCCACCCCCATCTCCGTCCTCTCTCCGCCCACAAAAGCACCTCCCTGCCCTCAGGGCTTCTCTCTCCCCAAGTTCACATCTCCGCGCCACATACCTGCTGAATTCTGTGGTTCATGTTGTGCAGATTGTTGTGTTAATGCTCCAGTCAGTTTTCTAGGTGTGCAGGATGGTTTAGTGTTGGTCTGGCTGTATTTCATGGATGCGAGACACACAAAAAACTTCCATGCTGTTCCGCCATGTTGGCTGCTCCCCTCATAGTAGGTCCTTGATAAACATTTGCTGTTCAATTACGTTGTAATGATTCTTAAAAACACATTCCCAGAAATTGCTCTGAACAAACTATAAAATAAAATATGAATGTACCAAGGAAAAAGAATTTAGAAGGCTAATTAGATTTGCTTTATACATTTATTCTTCATTTTTCAAAAGGATCTTAAAAAAAGCTTTGTATTGTAAAATGAAACACAGATAAAGCCACAGGAAATAAATGTAGAGTTTATGGTTATATTATTCTCGTTATTTTATAAGAGAGGACTCTTTTGTAAACACCCCTGATCAAGAAATAGAACTTTGCCAACCATCCCAGAAGCTCCTTCATATGCCTCAATCCCCTCTCTTCCTTTTCTCTAAAAGTAAACAGCTACCGACTTCCATAGTGATCACTTTCTGTGTGTGTGCATTTTTAATCGTTTATCACCCACTCCTAAGTGGGGGACACTATAGTTTAGCCTTAGGGAAAAAAAAGACTTTTAAGTTTCTTTTCGTTTATAGATTTTTCTCCTCCTCCTTTTTCTTTTCTTTATAATTTATCTGTTGGAAAACCCCAGAGCACTGGATCTGTCCTGATTTTGTTGAGTGTGTCCTACAGTATAGCTCAATATGTCCTTCTGTTATCTTTGCTTTTGTTAATTGGCAGCTGGGTGCAGAGGCTTGACCAGACTGGGTTCTGTCCAACTGGCAAGACCAAACGGGGTAAGTGGTATGATCTTTCCTCAGAAAGCTCATGAAGTCTGCTTGTCTTTCCTTTTGTGATGTTAGCAGCTAGTCCCTCCTTAGAGATTGCAAAACAGCCACGTTCTCATTCTATAGTTTCTTCTTCACTTGTTACTTGGAATATTTTACAGTGAGACGATTTCTATCATCTACTCTTGGGGTACCCAGTTTATATAGAAAAGATAAGATATGCGACTGATCCTTTTCCTCTACTGAACACTTCTCAAGTTAATTGGCTCTCAATTTTCTTCCAAAAATAACCAACTAGATTTTAAAAAGTTATTATGAATCAATGTATTTAAATATATTTGATGGATTCCATTTGCAACTATTATCTTTTTTGAATTTCAAATTCTCTCATCGTTAGCTGGTGGGAGCTTTATCTTTAGGCTGGCTTCTGAGAGCCTTTGACATGACCTTTAGTTTTTGATAGCTTTTTTTTATTACCTGACATAAAAGAGATGTTCCAGGCTCTTATACATAAAACCAGTCATTTATCCAAAATGCCTCATTTTCTTTAAGTGGAAAGTATGTGTAAGTAAGTGGATTATGATCTAAGAATCTGGGTTGCTAGGAATGCTCATTGTTACTAGATCATTCATTGTTTGCAATCCTCCCTGCCCCATCCCCACCATATCTCTTAATAAAATGACTCATGAGTTCATATTCATACTTTCCATACAAAGGTCCTATTTCCGAGGACATAGGGGATGGTAGAATTAGAATATCTAGTGTTTTGTAATTACTTATTTACTGGTCCAAAATTACATATATGAGTCTCAAAATAATGAAATTGATTCTACCACCACTAATATAATTACTGAAAAAAGTTAGAAATTTTTGCTTATACCCTACTCCTCTTCTGAGAGCTAAAACCTATCTGCATTGCCTGAGCATACAGTCTAAGCTTGATGTTTCTCTAGACATCTGATGCTTTCTACTGAATCCCTTGGAAGAACTCATGGGAACAGTGTTCCTTAAGTTCTTTCACGTCACAATGATTTGTCAATGGTCTTTATACTTGAAAGTCAGCTATGCTGGATATAAAATCACCGGCTCACATTTTTCCCCCTTGAGTATCTTAAACACGTTACTCTGTTTTCTTATGGCAGAAAACGTTGTTGACAAGCTGATAATTATAAAAGTTTCTTCTCCTTAGAAGTCATGTGTTCTTTTTTTCCTAGATACCCTGACTTTTTTTTCTTTTTCCTTAAAGTTCAGTAATTTTACTAGAATATATCATAGCGTTGGTCATTTTAAGTCAATAATCTCAGGTATGGAATGTGCTCTTTCAATATGTAGTTTCAAATCTATTTCAGGAAAGTTTTATTGAATTATAGTTTTCTGTATTGGTTCTGTTCTCTTTCTTTGGAGCTTTTCCTTTCAGGGACTTCCATTATTTCTGTGTTGGATATTCTTTGGATATCTTCAATATTGTCACTTGGTCATAAATCTTTTTTATCTTTTTCTTCATTTCTTTTTGATTTAAAAATTTTTCATTCTTTCCTTTCTATTTCTTTTAAGATACTATGTGTTGTGTTTTTTGCCCCTGTGTTCCCTCTAGTTTCACACTCAATTTTTCAAAAATTTTTCTTTTATATCTAGTATTTCCAGATCACTACAATCTCATTGCTGAATTTTTTTCTTTCTCATTCTGATTTATGCTGTTCTTATCTTGTATGATTTTCTTCATGTCTTTTAGATTTCATTATAATTTGATCTCTTGTGTGGTCATGTCTTCCTGGCATGCTACCCATGTCTGAAGCAGTGCTATTTCTGCCCCTATTCTCTTTAATTCTTTTAGTCACTTTGTGTGGGATTTGACCTCCACATCATTCTTTTTCTCATTTTTATGTGAAACTAATTTTTCCTAAACTGTTTTTAATGTTTATTTATTTATTTTTGAGAGAGAGAGAAAGAGTGAGCAGGGGATGGACGGAGAGAGAGGGAGACAGAAGCAGAATGTTTTGCATAGAAGCAGGGACTCGAACTCCTGAACTGTGAGGTCATGACCTGAGCCAAAACCAAGAGTCCTATGCTTAACCAACTGAGCCACTCAGGTGCCTCTAATTTTTCCTAAACGTTAAGAAGAAGGTGTTGTTAAGTGTAGCTTCTTTCAGTCTGCAGAGATCGCTCTTCTATTGTTTTCTTGTAGTGTTCAAACATATCATGGCTTGCTCTCTCAAATTAACTGGTTCTGTTCTCCACTCCTACTTTTATTGGGGCATTTTCTTTCCCTTTTCTCCTACTGTCTCTATCTGGTTAGCTTTTATTCCATGACCAGAAGTTTAAACATGTGGTTCAAATCTCTGTGTGTCAGCCCTATCCTAGAAGGGAGTCCTGCTTGATCAGTTTTGAGAGTTCATATGTATCGAACTTTATTGTGACCCCTTGGACTCAACTACTGTCAGACTGAGTCAAACCATTTTTGGTTTTAACTCCCTTCACAAAGAGTCCTGTTGTACTTTATCAAACTTTTATTGTTATTTTGGGGTGTCTTACTGTTAGGTCAGTCAGATTCCCTATGCCTTCCCTGTCCTTTTCCTACATAGAAGCTGATACTGTGCATATTTGGTGGCCTATTTGGTGTCACGAGGGTTCTTTGTCCCCACTCATTTGTATTTGGGGCTGGTGGTGATGATAGCTTGACACTTTTATTTTATTTTATTTTTTTGAGAGAGCAAGAGTGAGGGAGGAGCAGAGAGAGAGGAAGAGAGAGAATCCCAAGCAGGCTCCACACTGTCAGCTCAGAGCCCGATGTGGGACTTGAACTCACAAACTGTGAGATCATGACCTAAGCCGAAGTCAGATGTTTGAGCCACCCAGGTGCCCCAACACAATTTTATTTTTAATGTTGTTAATGGGTCTTTGTTATCTAGTTGCTTTGTTTGTTTCTAAGTGGAGATTTGGAAAGATTGAGAAAGTGTGCCACTCCTGTCTCTTGAAACACCTTTTTTTTTTTTTTTTAACCAAAGGAATCCATGGTTGTATTTTTTTAACCAGAATTTTTTTAGCACACTGAACATATGGTTTACTTGACAAAGATTCTATTTACATACAACCAGTAGGAAACTCATCTATTATGTAAAGTTGCACACAGCTAAACTGTTACTGAGGTTCACACTGTGCAAGCAAAACAAAACTGTGAACCTATTGGATGTTTGATCTTGGGACAATCTTTGGGCTTCTTGTGCTCATTTGTAATATGGAAGGCCTGGACTGGATATGTTCTTAATTCTTCTTATTAGCACTTGCTAGTATTCAACATTATTAGACTCTCAGTGGTGGTTTGTACTCAGAATGGAAATTAAAATAAATAAACAAATAGAGAACCTCCAAAATAAGCTGTCTTGAAAATGTTTTGAATAGTTCTCACTGAGTTGGACCCACACAGCAGTGAATGAGACCAACCTAATTTGGACTTCACATTTTAAGTAACCCATTAAAATCAGTACAGAGGTGCTTATTGAGCTGTGAGAGAGAGAGGGAAAGAGAGAGAGAGAGCCTGGGAGAGAGAGAGAGACCGAAGGGAACTCTGTGCTGACAGCATGCTCAAACTCACGAACCATGAGATCATGACCTGAGCTGAAGTTGGACATTGGACACTTAACTGACTGAGCCACCCAAGCGCCCCCATAAGGAATTTCACAGTGACTTTTCCTTGACAGCATCCATGGGACCTCATAAGAATACACAGGGTCTTTTATCTCATCCAAAGGCCATTTGGTCTGTTGTCGAAGCATTTGTCTGAAGCGTCCCCAAGCCGAGCAGCTCAATTAGCTCTCCAGCTCCACCTGCTGATTCTTCAAACACAGTTGGGCTCTCCAACTTCCTATTGGAGGAAATATGGAAAAATCTATTAGAAGACCTGTGAAATCTGTCATTTGAAAAGATATTTTGATTCTCTTCCATAGAATGAAAGCTAGTGATGTCTGCCACCCCCTGGCTTTTAGTATCTGCACCTTTAAGTGAAAGCTTTCATAGGCTTCCCCTATTACTGTGAGGACAGAGGAAGAGAACAAAGCAGATGGCTAAGGCTGCCCCCATACTCTGACTCCAGCTTGTTGATAGAACTTTTTTATTTTTTAACTTTTCACGCATATGTAATATATACACACATATAATTTATGCATGCATATATTTTGAAAAATGCATATATTTTGGCATTGCCTTTTGCGGTTTAAACATGCAGAATCAAGTCCCACAGGTAACCCTTAACAAGGTGAGGGATTGACTGTCACCATGTTCAGAACAATCTGGAAAGTTTGGGA
This sequence comes from Panthera onca, assembly GCF_046562875.1. Lineage (NCBI taxonomy): Eukaryota > Metazoa > Chordata > Mammalia > Carnivora > Felidae > Panthera > Panthera onca. The sequence goes on from NC_138344.1 coordinate 55,579,703, forward strand.
CAGAGTGAGTGTTGAAATGTGAGTGCATTGGCAGAGGGAGGCTTCAGTGTCTCAGTTGCTGGCATCTATATGTGATCCTCCCTCAGGCTGCTTGCTTATGGGAGTAGCCTGGGAATCCTCAGTGAGAATTAGTCGAAACATTTTCAATTCCTAGAAGGTCTTCACCGTCTTCTCAAAATTTGTATTTCCCCCCCTTTCACTGGAGGGCATATTCCAATTCTGTGAGTACTAAGGAGGAGTTCAAGGTTTTCAGATCACCTATTATTTAAAAAACTACTTAGGAGTGAAAATAATTTTAGAATTAACTAAACCTCAGTTAACTCTCCCCTTCTTCATTCTTTCTGAAGTGTACTAAGTGGGGATAATACCACATGTGTTTTAGGCTATGTGATGACAGACCTAAAATATAAATATTTGTCCCCTTCCCCTCTGCACTGCAACTCCATAGGAGCACATTCTATGTTAGCAGAACTTGGCAGAGTGCTTAGCTCTCAGTGCAATCGAATGTATCAGGTAGGCTATCAGCTGGGGAACAAAATGGTGAGGGATTTTCATTAGCTGTATTTATACAGATTTCAATTTTGCTTTTAGTCTGCTTCTTCATACTTAATTGAGGTAGCCTTTCTTTGTCTTTGTCCTCAGACTCCAAAGAAAAGTCTTTCCTGAGTGTCTCAGTACTTGGTGGTTGAATGAATGATCTGGAAAAAGGCCTGCCTTGGCCTGACTTTGCATTTCCTCCTCCAGCTCTATTTCACTGAGGTGTTCAGAAGGGATGGCAAGTGAGACAAGAAGTAGAGGGGCCCTGACTAAAATATGCTGGAGTGTGGAGATTTATTTTCTTCACTTTAATATAATAAACCCCCTCAGGGTCTGACTTAGCACCATCATTTTTCCTTAGTCTGCTCTCTGAAGGCTGCCAACACGTCGTGAGGAGATTGATGCCTCCTTTACTATAAATAATCGGGACGAAGGCATTTATCAGGGATTCTTCAAAATTTGCTGGCCTTAGAGCTTCTCCCCTAGGCTGGGAACTCAAGAGCACTAGGGTGAGGTCTAGAGCTCATGAGAACTGAACATAAAAGAATCTGGCCCTGAAGAGAGAAAGCCAGTCAGTGCTTTGTATTTCTCTCCATGCTGGGATAGGCCGTGCATATCATACCGTGAGCTTTGAAGTCCTTCCTTAGCACACAGAGAAAGAGGTTGTCCTAGCTCTATCGTGTGTGGTCGTGGGAGTTTGGAGCTAGAGGAGAAGCAGGGAAGTGGACCCAAAAGATCAACCACTGTAATAAGAGTAGCTTAGTGAGCCATGCCCATGCCGTCCAGGGCTGCTGCTGGGACTGTGGCTGTGGTCAGTCTTTGTCAATCAGTCTCTAGAAGGCATGGTCTGCACAAGTCTCTGTGAAAAGGCCCCTTGCTTTCCATACCACTGGGCTACTTGTTCTGCTCTGTCTTTGACTAGATATTCCCAAGGAACTCGAAAAATATTACCGTTTTCTAGAACCTAAGGACACACATATCACATTGTTTTTCCTTCTCTGCCTCTTTTTCCAGTTCTTCTCCAAGCTGGAAGGTCTCCCATGTGTTTCCCAGATCCCCTTCAAGGGAGGAGTGTTTCCCCAGCGCTGTGGGTGGCCTCCAGCCGATGGCCTCCACCTCTTAGCCCCTTGAGGAGCTGCCTGAGCAGCAGAGAGCCGCCTCACCTGAGATCACATTACTCCCAGGACAGCCCACATCCAAATAAGGCTGGGATGTAGAAGCCTAAACATTTTAGCCTGGCATAGACAACTCTGACGATTAGTGCTCATTTCAGAGTTTCTCACTGGTTTGGTTGTGGCTATATTCACCTGCTTTGAAGTTTAACTTCTTCCACCCCCAAATCCTACTTCCTCCTTTTCCTCTCACAGATGCTAACTCCCAGTAAACATCTTCCACCCCAACTGCATCTCGGTGACAGCTTCAGAGACACCTACCTATCTATGCAGACTCTTACCCGCCTTGTAGCTTGGGAGAAATCTACTCTTGGTATATATATAACGGTGGATTTTAGATTTTAGAAATTGCTTTTTTTTCCTTCAACTCATCTTGGCTTTCAAAAATGTTGTTGTCTAAGGGTAGAAAAAAACAAGTTGAATTTGAAACTCAAAGCTGAGGAATCACTTCTTTGTTCTAGGCTGTGTCTACCCCGAAGGGCAGAAAAAAAAATGAGTTGAATTTGAAACTCAAAGTTGAGGAATCACTTCTTTGTCCAGGCTGTGTCTATCCTTTCCTTGAAGCCATGCATGCCATTGATTCCATGGATGAGTGGTTAGTCACAGGGCAAGAGGAAATGGAAGAAAAAAGAGTTTGAAAGATTTCAAAAACATGATACCCATTGTATCTATATTATAGAGCTTTGTAAACTGTGGAGTGCTAGGCAAACCCTGATAATTGTTGCTCTTTTGATGGATGAGTGCTGTCCCTTCCACCATGTTGTGGTCCACTGAACAGTGGAGCTGGCCTCATTTAGATCTCTTCCGCAGCCAACTTTGTTCCCAGATGCTTTGGGAGGCTGTTTAGGGAGGAGGGGAGCAGCGGCCATGATGGCAGAAATGGCTTAATCTAGTTACAATATGTTAATTTCAGCCCCTGTCTATTGCTTTCTGCTCTCCTTTTGCTCATGAGCTTATTTTGTGGCTCTGGTGGATCCTTCTAATCTGGAGGTTTTCAGACTTTTCTCCTAGATACAAATGGAGTTTGTTTTTAAAGGGTCACCTCTCTTTCCGTGGCTTGTGTGACTTGTGCAGCCATCAATTTGTCCTGCATATGGACTCGTGTCACAGGGAGGTATGACGTGGGAGAACCCTAAAAGACCAGCAACTTGGATTCCCTTTACAAGGAATGTAGCTGCAACAGTGAGCGTTCACTCAGCATCCCCTTACGAGCCTTGGCTTCCTTTGAGGAGAGGTCACCAAACACATAGGAAAAGGGCTACCATGCAGGTAGAGTCTCTCAGCTGATTTTTTATGGAGTCCAGGTCTTTATGTGACAGGGAGACTGAAGCAGTGCTTACCAGTTCTAGCCAGGATTCTTCCTCTCTTTCTTTAAGAATTAAAGTTTTCTTTAAAAAAAATCACGGAAGTCATTTGGTACTTCTACATGGCAGAGTAGAGGTTTTGTTAAAAAAAGTCAATAATAAAAATGTTTTTATTGAGCATCTGCTATGATCCACGCACTGTTCAAAGACTTTACAGTTATTACTGTACTTAATTCTTACAGTAACTCTAAAATAAAGTTGCTACCAATATTACCATTTTGTACATGAGGAAAGAGAGGCAAAAGAAGCAGGCATCCATCCTGGTTCAGTTTCTAAGTGTTCATAAAGAGTTGCTAACTATGTTTTCCTTTTTTCTTTCTTCGTTTTCTTTTTTTTTTTTTTGGAGTGGGTGGGTTATATCTTTATTTTATTGATAGCTATGTTTTCTTTTCATTTACTCAATAACTATTCACTAAGCACCTGCTGTATGCCAGCTGCAATGCCAGCACTGGAGGATAGAGTGCTGAACAAAGCAGACCCGCTCCCTGAACTTTTGGAAGTTAAAGATGGTCAAGACATATGGTTCCTCAGGGCCAGTACTTGCATACCAAGTTTTTTTTGCTGGGGAATACATTTCAAACCCTCTGCTTACTGCCTAATTTTTCTTAAATGCTTAGCTGGGAGAAACTAGGTTTCTGGAAAATTTTTGAAGGTTGTATTATATGCAGCCCATTTTCCTTCCAAGTTCCCAATCTTAGTGAATGTCATCACCCTGACTGGCATCCTTGACTCTTCCTAATTTTCCCAGCCCCTGCCATATCTCTCAATCTCCAAGTCCAGACATTTCTTTCTCCTAAACACCTCTTGGGTCAACATACTTCTCTCCATGTCCATTGTTACCACCATTTGTTGCCCAGAGTTCTAGAATAGCCTCCTGACGAGGGTGTCATCTCTCTTGCCACCCTAAAGCCCACTATCCTTGTGTGTCAAGTAGGCAATTGATATAGGAGCATACAGCTCAGAGGTGCAGCCTAAAAGAAGAGGAGGATCTAGCTAATGAATTTCAGCATGCCAGTCACTGAGGTAGGAGGAGAACCAGAGGACTGTGGTATTGCAGAGTGGAAAATGGGTGGTTTTCAAGCAGGGAGTTGGTTAGAGTTAAGGTGAAACACTAAACAGTGCATTATATTTGGCAGCACAGAGATCACGGGTGACCTTAACCAAGAAGTTTCATTAGAGTCCTGTGGATAAGTAAAATGAGAATAAACCCTGAGAAGGAAAGAAGCAGTTTGTTTTGTTTGTTTGTTTTATGTGAGAAAGAAATTGAATAGCAGCTGGAGGAAAATATTGGGTAAGGGATTTGGGTTTTTATTTGTTTACTTGTTTTTACCACAGGGATTCTATTGCATGTTTATGCATTGATGAGGATGATCCAATGACAAGCAAGAGAGTGAAAGTGCAGCGAAGACAAGGGAAACCTTGAGAAGGTGCCAGGGATCAGGGCTCCAGAGCTCCCGAGGGTGTCTAGGCCTTTGTTGGGGGAGCTCTGCTTCCTCCTCTAGAGCAAGACAAATGGAGAAGACGGGCATAAACGAGGCAAACTTATGGACTTGGTAGGGTGGAAGATTACAAATTATTATCTGATGGTTTCTATCTTTTAATCATAAAGAATATTTTAAAAATCATGTTTAACTCACATTTGAAGAAGGTTTGAGGAGAGAGACTATAGAAGGTATAAACTAATCATGATGAGTCTGGAAAAGCTAATTTACTGAGGAAACATAAGAAGAGTGTTGAGTGTTTTGTTCAGGCTTCTGGTAATGAATTTAGAGTGAAACCAGTCAGCTATATTTCATGTGTGTGTTTCCTCCAGGAATATTCTATTTTCTAAATATAGGTGTGGATGAACTGGACTCCACCAGGCTTGGTTTTATTACATGCAGATGGGACAAGAGAGAGATGTAAAGGAGGTGATAATAATTTTCAAGGAGGTGAAAATAATTATAGATCAGGTGATCTAAAGGATTCAGAAGGAAAATAAAAAGAGAGGACTGTTTGGTGGCTAATGGGAATGTGGTTGATGGTGTGGAGATATCAGTGAGGTTAAAGAATTATGTAGGTGAGCTGGAGCTAGGGGAGAAGGTGTGGGTTAGAGACTGACTTTAATGAAACAGATTTAAAGGTGGCATGGTTGTAATAAGAACAAGGTAGTGTGTGATGATAAGACGAGCTCAGTTGCAATACTGTGGAGGGTAAAGCAACTGGAGAGGAGAATGTTAAGGAGCTGAAAATTCAGCATTTAGCTGCCTTATTTTGCACACCTCTCAATGTTTTGTGGTTTTTGGTCTTTCCAACAAGTATGTTATTCTCTGAAGGAAGGAACTACATTTGTCTTGTCACTGTTTACTCCCTAACGCTCAGCTCAGCACCTGACCCATAAAATACTCAATAAATGTTTACCAAATGAGCAAATAAGTCCATTCTTTTAAAAATTCTAGAAGTTATTCCTGAATTGAGAGCTCACCCTAGGACCATTGTCTTGACTCCTTATGGACCACTTTCTGCGAGCTGCCTTGTGGGTAATGGCATTTACTGCTGCTATGGAAGCACTCCTGTTTAATTCTCCTTGGTATTTAAGACAGGGCTTGCTGAGGAAGTAATTCACTCCTTTGCACAGAATTCCCTTAATCAGGACCCACAAGGGAAACTTTTCTAAGATTTCATTGCTAGGAATACCTGTGGCTCTCTTAAGTGAACAGACACTTTGTAAGCCTCATAAGCAAATATGTATTCCTCTCTGCTTTGCCCATTACAGCCAGATTTGTGGCTCAGGCTCACCTTCAGCAATTATGCAGAAAAATATGGTATCTATTTCTTAGGAATAATTTTACCCTTTGCTTTATCTTGTTATCTTTTCCTGATTTCCTCAACTGAGTGATTTCTTCTCATGTTTCATTTCTCTTCTAGAATATTTCTTGAATATTTAATGCTAAGGTGTTTTCCCAAGGTTCATCCGGATGGAATTTTATTCTGACCACTTCAACTGATGCATGTTTCTGGTGATCATGTGAAAAGCAAGCTCGTTATTTCATAAACTGTAGTAGTGAATATTTAGATTATAACCATTTGTAAACAATACATATGTCTCAGAATTTATTGAGCTAATCTTTTTGAGTTCAGCTTGTAATTCATACAACATAGAATGTTAAACATGTCACCTATTTTGGAGTTAATATCAAGCACAAAATTGCTTACAAAAGGTAAACACAGTTTTGAGCATGTATCAATTAAATCAAAAGGTCCTATCTGAGCCTTTATTCATTTAATTACAGAATCTTATAAATTTGGGGGGGCATATGCTTGTTTAATCAAATAATTGAAGAAGAATAAAAAGAACTAAGTCATGACTGAGGACTTTGGGAGCCTTATTAGAAATGCAAATGCAATAATAAGGCAGAGATCAAGATGACAAATTTGGACAGAGGCCACTGCAGAATAAGAAGGATGAACAGAAGTAAGAGGACATGGGAGACTCTACAGGACTAATCACAGAGGAGTACGGGGCACAAAAATCTACACACTGTAAAGAAAATGAAAAGGAAAAACAGAGGAAACGTGTGACAGCTGTGAGCTTTGCAACACACAGTATTGGAGAGTCATTAAATACATTGAGGGAGTACATAAATACTGTCATTATGTGAAGGTTTATTCCAGAATGCTAGCTGAGACACCTACTATATTTTACAAGAGTTGTTTTCTGCAGATGGAAATGTGGAACCCACAGGACGGAGAGTGATACACAAGGACAGCTCAGCAAAGGGGCCCACACCACTGGGGCCGTGACCAGGCCACTGTGGGTGATCTAGTTGGGGACGCCTATAAGCTTCTTTCTACAAAGTCTGATCACTGGTCTCAATTAAGTGTTGCCTATGAGAAGAATGAGACTGTTGATTGTGTTGGCCATGAAATATATGCACAGGAAAAGAAAATGCATTAATATTTTATCAACAACTGTAAAAATATTCCAGAGCGGTGTAAGATATGTTGGCAAAGCACGTTTTACATCTTTTTGTAAGCTACCTCAAATCCTTTCTTGGGAGAAGCTGGGCTATTCGTTAAAGAATGCAGGGGCGCCTGGGTGGCTCAGTTGGTTAAACGTCTGACTTCGGCTCAGGTCATGATCTCGCGCTTTGTGGGTTCGAGCCCCACGTCGGGCTGTGTGCTGACAGCTCGGAGCCTGGAGCCTGCTTCAAATTCTGTGTCTCCCTCTCTCTGCCCCTTCCATGCTCATGTTCTGTCTCTCTGTCTTTCAATAATAAATAAACGTTAAAAAAAATTAAAAAAAAATAAAACCAGACTATATAAGGTCATATTTTCAGTATTGATTTAAAATAAATGACTCTGGAAATGGAATGTTCATTATTAGTACCATTAGAACTAGTAGCTATCGTACATTGTGTGCTTCTGATGTGCTAAGCAAATGCTAAACATTTTTTGTGGCTTATTCATTTGATCCTCATCATAATCCAATGAGAGGGATCATCACTATTCCCACTCATGCAAGTGGCAAATATTTATTGAGTTCCTAATACGTGCCAGCAACTTTTTTAGTGAGTGAGACAAAGATCTTACTTTCTTGGTGTTTCCTTACTGATGGAGAATAATGGACACAGAATCTAACAGAATACCAGTAGTAATACATGCCAAGAGAAGTGTAGAGGGGGATAGGGACTATAATTTCAAAAAGCGGTCTGGGAGGGCCTCTCCAAAGAGATGACATTTGAGGAGGTGACTGCATACAGTGAGAAAGTGAGTCATTTCATAAACACAAACTCAAAAAAGGCTAAGTGACTTGGGAAGGGTCATACAGATAGAAAATGGCAGAGCTGGAATTCAAGCCCAGGAATTCCGTCTTCCAAAGTCAGGGCTTGCTGTTCGCTGATGCCCAGTGGCAGGCCTGCTGGAGCCACGGCACTGTGCCCAGGCTGCAATTTCATGGCAAAAAGGTAAACACGTCTTTGATGAAAACAGATTTGAAAAGAAGCTGGGATCTGTTTGGCTGTGTGAAAACGGTGAGAGAGGGAGTGTCTTCCAGGGACTGTGTGGTGTAGTGTCAGCACTTCTAAAGCATTGCTTGATGATATATCTGCAGAATGTTCACATTGCTTGAGGGTAATTCGTGTCGCATCCTTAGTCCAGTCCTACAGGATCAAGTTGATAGAATGGAAACACATTTACCCCCTTTAATCTCCTCTCACTTATTGTCCCTGTCATGCTATAGTTGCTGCTGGAAGGCAGTGCAAAGACTGTCCCATTTACACTTAACAGCCCACCTTTGTTGAACTAGAATTCTTGTCACCTCCTCTTCTTTTCCTGATACCCTCGATACAGAAGATGGGTAGTCCCTGGCTGGTGCCATGGCATTGCATGTATGGACTGGGTTTCATCCCCTTCTTTCCTAGTCTAGGAATGAGAACAGTGGTGGTGCTTGTTCATAAGAAGGAAGGGAGAGCATACTATTGGTGGGAGCCTGGATCTGGGATAAGCCCCCAAGGAAAGCCTGGCCTCTAAAAATGCAAAATAACAGTCTTCTTGTTGAGTAAATTTTGAATAAATCTCTGAAGTTTCTGGAGAGGTCACAGAAGGGCTTGGGAGAATTGTAACTGTGTTCATTTGCTCATTTGCACTTTTTTCAAGTACTTATCAGGCACCTTCAATATGCACAACACAGTCCTTATCCCAGAAGGTAGAACACATGCAGCTTCATGGGACAGACAGATGTAAACAAGACCATCACATTCAGTATTACAAGTCGTATAAAAGAGGCACACACAGGGGTGATGTCAGAAACACAAAAAGTGACTTGTTGGGTGGTTCAGAGCAGCTCCACAGGAGGGGCTGTTGAGGATGGACCTTGGTGGAGATGTAGAATTTGCCAGAGAAGGAAAGAATGAAACTCAGTCTTCTGAAACAGAGGGGATAGCATATCTAAAGACAGAACTCAGAAGTGGTCTGGTTGGTTCAGGACACAGCACTGGGGCATGAGATACCCCTACAGGCAACTGGGGTTCTGGGGGAGGGCTGACTGGAGAGGGGCTGGGCCAGGCACAGGGTCTCAGGCTTTTTCTCTCCCCCTTTGGACACGGAACCATAGGTGTGGGGAACATTTAGTGGATAATGAACCTGTCACCCAGATGGTGCCTTGATTAAACTAGATATTTAGGGGCACCTGGGTGGCTCAGTCGGTTAAGCATCCGACTTCGGCTCAGGTCATGATCTCACGGTCCGTGGGTTTGAGCCCCGTGTCGGGCTCTGTGCTGACAGCTCAGAGCCTGGGGCCTGTTTCAGATTCTGTGTCTCCCTCTCTCTCTGACCCTCCCCTGTTCATGCTCTCTCTCTGTCTCAAAAAATAAATAAATGTTAAAAAAAAATTTAAACTAGATATTTGAAAACAGAAGATGATTTCAGTTATTGCCAAATGAGAAATTCCTGGAGATTTTTGTTTTGTTTGCACACGTATGTATTATTTATCAGCATACACGTTTTTTTCCTTAGGTGTGCTTGTGTGCAAATGATGAACAATGTGTCATCTGCATAGGGCTGCAGATTCTTACAGCCATAAGAAGTTGGTTCTGACAGTGAGTTTACTGCACAGCATGGGTACTAATGCTTTGGACACTTAGCCACACCACTTAGGTGGGAGTATAAATTGGAGCAGCCCTTCTGAAGGGCAATTTGGTAATGTACATCAAAACAACCTATGACATCTGCACAGCACTGACCTCAAATTCTTTTTTAAAGAATTCGTCCTAAGGGAATGGTCAGAAATGCATCTAGAGTATTCATTCATTGGAGTGTTTTTTATAATGTCAAAAAACTGGAGATCATCTACATTTTCTCCTAAAATAATAATGGTATAATGGGGAGCTTTATAGATGTTAAAAGGAATAAACAGAAGTTTATTTGTTTTTATGGAAACTTATTCCTAAATGAAAAATTAGTTTACTAAATAATATGTACAATGACTCTAATCTTGTAAAAATGTGATGTATAGTCTGTATGAACAAAGTCCAGAAAGATATCTACCAAGATTTTTTTTTTTACATTTATTTATTTTTGAGAGACAGAGAGAGACAGTGTGAGCAGGGGAGGGGCAGAGAGAGAGAGTGAGACACAGAATCAGAAGCAGGCTCCAGGCTCTGAGCTGTCAGCACAGAGCCCAATGCAGGGCTTGAACCCACGAACCGTGAGATCATGACCTGAGCTGAAGTCAGAAGCTCAACCGACTGAGCCACCAGGTGCCCCTCTACCAAGATGTTAATAGTGTTATTGCTGGGTGGTAGGATAATAAGTAATTCTTGACTCTTACTATTGGCTTATCTATATAATTTCTAGGGTTTTGGCTTTTTTTTTTTAAAAAAAAAAAAACAACATGTATTACTCCATGACTTGTGCAATATAAGGTTATACATTATTTCTCCACATGTATGCACACTGGCTGGTTGACTGTTCACCACACCTTTTTAAGATTCTTCTGTCATTCTATTTGGGACTATTTGGCCAACAACTCAGGAAAACAGAAAAAAAAAGTTTGTGGATCATATATTATGGTTGGAAAACTTCTGCCGTGTGCAGGCCATGTCTGTGATTTGAAAGACAAGCCAGGCTTATCTCTGCTCCTTTTTGGAAAGCACATATCTTTAGATTAAGCATTGCTGGCAAATTTCCAGAATTTCCATTTCCTTAGTAACTGAGCAATGTAATAAATTGGATAAAAGCATCTGCTATTTTTCAAGTCATCTGTGCTGTGCAAAAGTCTCACCCGGACACCTGGATTCCTTTTCAGAAACTGTGTGATTTTCATATTCTGCACACACAGATGGAAATAATCTGGGTTTAGGCTGGTCTTCCTTGGGGGAGCTGCTTATTTGCTTTCACCCACTGCTGTGACTCTAGTGTTCAAGTGTGCCTCGCCAGAATCTAGTGTCTATTTCTGAAACTTTTAGAAAGGATTCTGTATCTTGGGTTTTATGAAGATCGTAAACACGTTGTGGAAAATGAAGTGAAACGCCATTCACTGTTCTTATGTATCAAACTCAAGCTGCAAAGGAAGATATGCAGCAGATTCTGCTCATTTCTCTTTTCCCTCCTCACTGCAGAAGTTGGAGATAACCTTTCACTGGATTAGTTCTGGTACGAACTAGTTTCTTTTCTGCATGTCTCCTGTTGCTTTTATCTGAAAAGGTCCTGTCTACCCTGGGGTGTCTGCATCCTGCTTACACCTTTATTTACAGAGTCTTTGTTTATGGCAGAATAAAGGATTGAGATATTAATTGGTGCAGGTTTTCTCTGTTTTGTTTTTCTCCTGCCCCCCCTCCCCCCGCCCCTCTTCTTGGTTACCATGGGAATCAAGGTTGTTGCATTTCTTTGTCCTGGAAACGTTTGCAGGGCAGTGAGGAGAAGCTGCTTGAGGGCAACAGCCCCTCTGGCATGTTATAAAATCTTGAACTTGTTGTAGACAGCATTGGGTATTCTGGAGAAAAGTGGTGCAGAGGGAGCATCTCTGAGGACAAGTTGAGGGTAGTGGAGGCCCAGGTATTAAGAAGGGTCTGGAGGCCAGCCAGCCTGGGGCTTGGTTGGGACCCACAGCCTGCTCCCCAGCAGTGCTCTGGGGGAGACAAGGCTTACAAAGGTAAAGGCCACTGCAGCACCAGCAAGACCAGCAGAAACTCTCTGCTTTGGAGCAGTCACCCTTCAGGGGACCATGTGGACATAGACTTCTAAGATGTCAGAGGGAGCTGTGGGGAGAAATGAGGACTTGCCCCTCTTCCAGGGCTCCTTGTAAATCTTCCAAGTAGTGAAGGGGAAAGAGACTGGAATGAAAGTCTGAGAGGCCATGTATCTCCAGCCCTGGATGGCATGAGCTTTGAGGTGGATTTATGTTGGTGAAAAGAAAATGCTGTTTTTGGCTCTGACGTCACTGGCTCTGAGTCCATCAGATTCATTTTTTTGAGAAGACCTTGTTTCCTTTCAATATTCCTCCAAGATGCTGACAAGGGTCGTACAAATTTCTGAGTTTTATAGATTGAAAATGAGATTGTTTGGACTACCTTGTTCTCTTCGTGAGGATTATTGGCTTGGGTGCCAGAATCTGAATTTTTAAGGGCTGTGGTTATTAATGGGGTCCGCAACCCCTTTGTGTGGGAAAAGTGCCTTCCAGGTTGGAGCTGAGCATAGATAACCCATTTCTATAGCTTTATGAGATCTCCTCTATCACATTATTAAGTACCATCCCTCCTCTCTGTAGCAGCATGAGCTATAATTGTTCCTCTTTGTGTAGGAGCAGGTAATCCATTTTTAGCTGCACTATTTAAAACGATGCCATTGATTATTCCTTGGTTTATGTCATGGTTTCCAAGGCTGTGTGAATATAAAGTCACTATAAGTTTGGATCTCTAGTAGTTACTGCTTATGCATCAAATGAGGCTATCAGCGCAGGGCTGGATGATTAGGATGACACACTATGAAAATGAACATGGATTACAAGCTGTGGATGAGAAATAAGGATGGGAGCCCTGACCTCAGCTTTCTGAGAGCTCAGTGTGGAAGACTTAGAACACGTCACCAATACCCATAACACAGAACCTTAAAATAAGACAGGGAATAAATAATAAGGGCTGTAGTTAAGTTATAAGGCATGATGGGCATTCAAAAAAAGGCAGGGTTTATTCCTGGACAGATTATGTAGAATAGTCCTGAATGATGCAGAGGATTTGGGTGGGCGAAGGCAAAAGGTAGCTTATGTTTCTATTATTCATGAAGTTTTATGACTAAAGCCTATGGATTTTGTTCTTAAGATAACTCATAGGCAACCCAAATCACCATATTTGTCCATCACATCTTAAGCCTGAGTTTAAGGTAGACAGGAATAAGGTAAGACTGTTCCATTTCTCTTTAGGAGAGTTTTCATTCCATTTCCTTCTTCCTTTTCATTCTTTTTAACCAAAGAATTAATGGAGCCAGTGGTGTGAGTTCAGGCATTCTCCAGAGATCAGGTATGACTGGAGACAAAGGGAGGTTTAGAGCTCCCTTATGCCTTGGAATGATATGCCACTGACCCTCACCATCCTGCCTGTGCTTAAGAACAGCATCAGAGCAGAGAAGAGGAAGGGGTAGAAGAGAATCAGTGTCTCCAGGTTGCTATCTATAAATTGCTGAATACCAAATACAGGGAAGGCCTGAGGCAGAATGAGGCAATGAAACGTGGGGAACATGGTGACTAATACAAGTGTGCTCTCCACACGTTTTGGATCATCAGTGAGGCAGTGGTGAAATGGAGAACTACTTGAATAGAAAAATTTCCAGATATAATAGTACTGAGTTTGGATGTCCTATTATAATATAATCATAATAACTAATATTTATGGAGCACTCACTTGCTGCCTAGCTCTTGACACGCATTATCTTATTTACTGCACATAACTACCCCATGCAGGAGATATAGCTGTTATCCCTATTTTATAGATGGGGAAACTTAGCAGAAAAGTTAAGACAATTAGCCAAGGTTATTAGCTAGTATCTAGTGAAGCAATGAAGTGTGGCTCTAGAGCTCCAACGTGTAATTCTTAATGCCATGCTGACTGTCTGGTTTTAGGAGAGCAGAGCAGGGTGTGTATAGGGGATTTCTGTTAGTGCTCCCAGCATTGCGGTTGGTAATGGAGACGTCACTGAGTTTACATGCATCAGGAGAGATCATTTAACAAACCGTATTAAAACAAAAGCAATGGTTGTACTCATGCATTTCCTCAGACGTTTTCTCTTTTATCCTCTGCCATCAATAGGGTGGTGGCTAGCCAGTGGCATTTTTAAAAAGCATCAATAATGAATTAAAATAGCTTTTTGATGGAAAAAGTATCGATAGCCTATAAAAGAGTAACATTCTTAATAACTCACTTGGGGTTGACTGAAGAGAGCAAATGAAACGTATTTGCAGCGTGTTGTTTTTGCTGGTTTAGTTTCTGAAAAATAAATAAGCCAATAAACTCCACCACTGGAGGTTACTGGCTGTGTGTTGAGTTACAGGATTGTATTACTTATTCACCAATCAGGAAACATGAGTTTGCATCCCTCAATATGCCTTTTCTTCTCAGACACATATTTGTATAATTCTTCAGCTTCCTCTAGGAGGAGTGATATTGAACCTATATCCTAGGTTCAGTTGCTGTTTACAAGTTGACAGCCAATTCTAGACTCCAATTCCAATATTACAAAGAGAGAACATTTCTTTTTTAAAAAATTTTTCTTTTACATTTATTTATCTTTGAGAAACAGAGTGAGACAAAGCGTGAGCAGGGGAGGGGCAGAGAGAGAAGGAGACACAGAATCTGAAACAGGCTCCAGGCTCTGAGCAAACGGTCAGCACAGAGCCTGATGTGGGGCTCGAAACCACTGTGAGATCATGACCTGAGCCGAACTCAGACGCTCAACCGACTGAGCCACCCAGGTGCCCTGAGAGAATATTTCTAAGAGAACTTTCAAATTTACATCTCCACCAAAGCAATGGTACAAATACAATGGAATTAACAGGAATTTTAACTGACCTTGTCCCCTCCTGGAGACATAAGGCACTATTCGCTAGGATCCCAGCACAGGGGGTCTCTTAAGGGCATACACAATCATAAAGAAAATTCACTTATATTTTGGTAAAAAGTAATGCTTGCATATAATACAAAATGCAAAAGGTGTTAATAATATATATTGAAAAGTGAAGGTCCCTCCAACCCCATTCCCTAGCCACAGCAATTACTGTTTTTTTTGCCTTGTGTCACATGACATCTTGGTTCAGATAAACTGAGAGTATTTTGACTTGACTATAAAATAACCAATTAAACTTTCACCTTTAAAGAAGTTATCAAATAACACTCGTGCACAATACATCATTGCACGCCTCACCTCTTCCCTTATAACCAGTCCTTCTGTTACAACTCTGATACTCACCCCATTAAGGATGAGATAAGGGAGAAGGTGGGAGTAAAGGCTTATTCAAGCTCATGGAGGCACAGGGATGGTGGGCAGCCAAGGCTGGGTAGGATGAGAGGTGAGGTAAGAATCAGGACTGTGTGTTGTTCAGACGAATTTTTTAAATCCAATTTTTAAAACTCAAATTGGCTGCTTCATAATGTCATGTTTTATGTGAAGCAGAGCTTTAGTGACAGCCCTCAGTGGAGCTTGGAATCTGATTAGGACATTTGGTTGTCTAAGGTAATATAACAGGAGTTCGTGACTAAGCCCTAACGGTGAGAAAGCACTGAAAGCATTATGATGTGTTCCAGCCTTTATCACCAGTGGGATTGAGCGTCAACCCCACTTTAAGCAGTGTGAACAGGGGGAAGGTAGGAGGCTGTTGTCGAACATGCTTCCAAAATTCACTGAAGCTCTTGCATGCCCATAGGCTATGAGTATCTTTGTAGTACTTGTTTTTACACCATCTTCCCCCCCTAAAAAAAGTTTACCGTGGTTTCTAGTTCTGATTGATTCATTACAATGTAGTATAGTGGAAATATATATATATTCCAGCAGAATAAAAGAAGATGGAAATACACACAGGGGAATAGCATGAACCAAGGCATGGAGGAGTGACAGCCCTGTGTGTTTGTGTAATGGAGAATACAGTGGCATGGTTAGGTGTGGGTAAGGAGCATGGAGTGACTATTGCTCTAGAGGAAGTCTGGGCCTGGATTATGCTTAGACCTGTATGAAATAGGGAGGGGCGCTCGGCCATTTGAATCAGTACAGGGGTGTGATCAGAGTAGAGAACAACATCTTTGGTGGCAATGTAGAGAGGGCTTGTAGAGAGAAGTCAGAGTTGCTTGTTTCTTCCTTGCTTAGTGGCTAGCAGTCCTAAATGTCACTGCACCGAGAATCCAGGAATATACTTAAAATCCTGCAGCACCTCTCATCAGAGGCATAAGGAATTTTAATGCCAGTTCTCATCCTATATTTTGGGCTTTCTAAGAAATTTATCTAGCCATCTGGCTTACACTTTGGACACTACCTGCTTGCATTGCCATCTGTTTGGGGGGTGGAATTCAGACATTTTGGGATCTTCCATCGTGTCTCAGTTGTTTATGTCTTTTTTTCCCCCTTAGTTATGAACTTAGTTAATTTCTATTATTGGGCAGGTCGACATCATCACTTTATAGGTAGATTTTCTATATCCCCAAAAGGATGGAAATACTCCTGTTCAATAATGTAGGTACAATAGCAATGACAAGGGCCAAGATGAAGTTTCCAGTACTGGAGCCTTGTGGCATAGCTAACTCATGTGTCCAGAGCCATGTGGGTATGATTCAGCCCCACTCAGAAAGGCATGTGAAGATGGTGGACAATGGCAACACGTTTGAGTGCTTCTTTTATGATGAATATGGGTGGGTAATACAGAGTGATGAGAAGAAATACTAAGAGAATATACTGCAGAAGAGAGAGGGGAAAGATTTATTTTAAGGAACTGGCTTATGGATTATGGAGGCAGGCAAATCCAGAATCTTCAGAGTAGGCCATCAGCCTGATGGCCCAAGGAAGAGCTGATATTGCAGTTTGAGATCACCTGCTGGTGGAACTCTCTCTTGGTGAGTGGTTAGGGATGATTGGAGGTCCAACTGGGTTCATGGGGAGGTCAATCTTTTGTTGTACCTAGGCCTTCAATTGACCGAGTGAGTCTCAATCTCCTTGATAGAGGGTAATCTGCTTTACTCAAAACCTGTCAATTTAAATGTTATCCTTATCTCAAAATACCCTCACAGAAACATCCAGAATAATGTTTGCCCAAATATCTGGGCAACATGGCCCATCTAAAATGACACATAAAATTAACTATCACAGACAATCAGGCACACAGGGATGAAACTAATGTAAAGATGGAAGCGGAGATTGGAGTGATCTGTCTACAAGCCAAGAAACACCAAGACTGCTGGAAACCTCAAAGATTAGGACTATCCCACAGATTCGAGAAGGAATCAATCTTGCCACTATCTTGATTTTGGACTTCTATCCTCCTGAACTGTGAGAACACATTTATGTTTTTTTAAGCCACCTGGTTTATGGTAGTTTGTTATAGTAACCCTAGGGAACTAATATATACCTAAACTCAGCGGCGTCCGAGCCACATTTCCCAGGAGGAATTAGGGTCTGATGTCCCATTCTGGGAGTAGTTTGGAATGTTTACGGTGCCAGGCACATTGGCAGAGCTTTGGGGAGGACCATGGAAGGAAAAGAAAGGCTTAGATACAACGTTTCCAGGGGATACTAATATGAAAGCCAAAGGCAAACACACTGAAAATCAGTGGAACTTCTCTGATAGGAAAATGGGTTAATTTCCTTTGATATGAAAAGCAGCTACCAAAAAATCAGTAAAGAAAAGATAAATGCCTTTTGGAAAAGTGAGGAAAATTGAGAAACAATCAATATATAAAAGAAGAATCTGATAAATCACCACTAGGATGACCTGGGCTCATTGTGCATCATGCCTCCCCTTAAACTTGTGCTCAAAATTTGGTCTTTCAAGTGTATCCTGAAGATGCAGGCCAATAGCAGGCCAGATGAAGTCAAGGTGGGCACTGCATAGCTTGCCCCATCAGCCGGACAGGTGCTGCTTCACAGAGATGCTTTCCTCAAACCCAGAACAAATGATGATGTGAAATATGAAAGCATGATCGATTGACTAATCAGGAAGCAGGCATTTGTTGAAGACCCATTTTGTCTCCATCACTATCCTGTGCACCGTGAGGAGTATGAGAACACCATGTTCCTCCCCCCTAACGTGGAAGAGAAGAGATAGGGATGAGAAATAACAGAACGACAATCCAAGGAGGGATGAATTGTTTGGCCTAGATTGTATCAGTGGTTTCCAGTTCCGGATATATTCTGGATGTATTCCCTGAAGAGATCTTTAAAAAATGCAGATGCCTCTGGGAATGTTCATAGTAGCACAACTTGTAAGAGCTCCAAACTGGAAACTCTCCAAATGCACATCAACAGTAGTTTGGATAAATAATTATGGATTATTCACATAATGGAGTGTCATTCAGCAAAGAGAATGAAAGATTGACAACTACACACACCGATGTGGATAAATCTCTTCAGTATAATGTTGAGTGAAAGAAACCAGGTAAAAAAAATATCATATTTCAATGTGCCATTGTAATGTAAGATGTTAACAAGAGGGGAACCTGTGTACAGGGTATACAGGAACTCTCTGTACTATCTACACCTTTTCTGTAAGAATAAATTGTTCTAAAATTTAAATGTTTTATTTAAATATAAAAACATCATACTGTATGATTCCATTTATGTCAAATAAAAAGACAAAATTTGTCTTATGCTGTTTGAAGTCAGGAAAGTGTTTTCCCAGGAAGGAGTGGGGTCTGCAGGGGTACAGGAGGGCACTGTGGGGATATTGGTAATGTTCTGAGTCTTGATCTGTATACTAGTTACAGGGGCATGTTTCATTATGAAAATTTATCAAACTGAACAGGTGTATGCACTTTCTGTAAATAATATTTTATTTCAATAAGAAGTTAAAAGCTATTCTGATGTCTACTCCTATCTAGACTAACTAAATCAGGTTTCTTGGGCATTAGTATTTAAAACAATTTTTTAAAATTTATTTATTTATTGAGAAAGAGACAGAGAGCGCAAGCAGGGGAGAGGCAGAGAGAGAGGGGGAGAGAGAGAATACCAAGCAGGCTCCATGCTGTCAGCACAGAGCCTGACATGGAGTTCAAACTCACAAACTGTGAGATCATGATCTGAGCCAAAATCAAGAGTTGGATGCTTAACCTACTGAGCCACCCAGGTGCCTCAGGCATTAGCATTTTTAAAAGCTCCCTAGATTATTTTAATACACACCTAGGATTGAGAGCAACTGCTATATGTCTTGTAGGCAGTGAGAGAAGTCAGGAACCAGTCTGGACTTGAGCTGTGAATTCAGGTTTCCTGGAGAAGGCAGAATACACGTGAGTCCTCAAAGGCTGGGAGGGATTGATGAGGCCAGTGGGGTTCCACAATAAATGAGTGTTTTGAGCCCAGGAAAACATTCCATTTCCAATTCTCATTTTCCTATTTTTCTGGTGGTAGCTACATTTTCTCATAGAAACTTGGTCCTAAATGTTCTTGTCTCATGTTGACCCCTTCGGTTCAAGAACCATGAACAGGGTTTCATCTGAATTCATGCAAAGAGAATTAAAAAGCAATTAGTTTTTGTACTCTAAACACTAGATTTTATCTAATTTGTATACTTTCTTGAATTTCTACTCAAGCCCCAGTAAGCCCTCCAGAAAGCATGCTTGAAATAAATGACTAAATACACAAGCCCCAGCATTTAGGTTGGATCCACAGAAGCACTCCCTGTGGCATCAGTGATCAACTGCTAAGATGTAATACGTTTAAGTGTATAGTCAGGGAAGGGAAACTTCTTGGGGCAAAGTTTGATGTATGCTGCCTTATGGAGGAACTTCTGTCTGAGTGTGTGTCTCTATTTATGATTATTATGAGCCCAGACAGGCCAGCGGACTCACTGATAGGTTTCTTACTTATGAGGAGAGAGGAGCTATAGAACATCCACAAAGAGCATCTGCAGACCTAGGGTTGGTATTTTCATTCGGATAGCCTTTACTTCCGTAGGCTCATTCTAGTAAAAATGGCAATAACAGCCAGCTTTTATGGAGTGCTCACATCACACCAAGCACATGGCCAAGCCCTTTCCATGAATTATCTAACTGGATCCTCACTTCAATCTTAGGAATCCCCACTTGACAGATGAGAAGCCTGGTGCCTGAGACTAACAATTTATCTAAATTCCCACCACCTGTCAGAAGCAGAGCCCATTATATCAAGTGACTTCCAGAAATGTTTTTTTTAAAGTTTATTTATTTATTTTAAGAGAGAGAGAGAGAGAGAGAGAGAGAGAGAGAGAGAGAGAGGATCCCAAGCAGGATCTGAATGGCCAGTGCAGAGCCTGATGTGGGGCTCAAACTTCCAAACTGTGACATCATGTCCTGAACCAAAATCAAGTGTCTGATGCTTAACTGACTGAGCCACTCAAGACCATGTTTGAACCATGGTGGGATAGTGCCTACAGCCCTCCTGGGAAAAGTTGGGATGATCCAACCCAGCAACAATGTGTCCTTAAAGCCCCCCTTCTCCTTCCCGCCCAGATTCATCCCCTCCGCCTCCCTCACCAAGCTCAGACTTTATTACCTTGTCCTTTCATGTCCCTTTGACTTTTCATCTCCTGATACTCGCATTTATCCTGAAAAGTTGTGTCTCCTTCCTCCTTCATTCCTCATCTCTGGAAGCGTGGATAGTGAATTGAATCATGCCAAGACATTTGAGATTTGCTGAGTGATGTCTCTCGAGAGTGATTGCACTGGACAAGAAACTCCATTGGGAACACAGTGCTTACCACTGTTGAGTGCTTCTGAAGGTGACTTCTGCTAGCTCGGGGGTCAGCACACTACAGCCTGCAGGCCAAATCCTGATTTAGTAACTAAATGGGAACACAGCTGCACCCTTCCGTGTATTGACTGTCTATGGCTGCTTGGACGCTGAGCCGGGGGCAGGATAGAGTAGTTACTGCCCAGATGGTATGGGCCACCAAGCCTACAACACTTGCTGTCTGGGCTTTACAGGAAGATTTTGCCCATCCCTGGGCTAACCTGTGGGGGAGGGCTCCACTGCAGGACTTGGCACAGAGGCTCTCGATAAATGGCAATTTCCTTTCCTGCAGGTTCTGGGTGTCTTCCCATGTTGAATTCTGGGCAGGAGGAGCATCCGGAAATCACATCACATGGGTCACTGCTTCTCCTGCCCCTTCAAGATGGGCCACGGAGGCCACAATTCTCGTTGAATAGCCATTTGCACTTTGGTGAGTGAGAAACTGACAAGCATCCTCGCAGACCAAAGCGATGTGCTGGTCATATTGAAGAGGATATTTTATGGGTGGCAGGCAGCAGGGAGACCCTGGGATGGGACCATCATCTTGGTGCCAGGAGTACTGAGCAGGAGGACTGCAGGGGTTGGTGCTTCGGTGCCACAGACATGGAACAGTTATGTGTCCAGACAGTTGTTTCCTTCACCAGGGTAGAGAAGGGACATCATTTCTCTTTCAAAATACCTGCAACATAACAAAAACTGAAACTAGTCTTGAAACATGTGAAGATGAAGTTAACTGCAGTATCTGCTTTATTATACGTTTGTTAAGGACCATTTTCCATCAGGCAATCTTTGCTGTTTGCTGGTTAGCTTCAGAGGTGCCTTTCAGTTGTTGTGGACAGAACTGAATGGCTAGAATGCAGCCATTCCAAGAAGTCACTAAATGTGACCCCTCGGTTGCTGCATTAATTTTACTTTTCCTAAATCGAGGGACCTGCATTTGGTGGACCATTCTCTACAGGAACTGTATCTCCCTTCTTAGGGGCACACAGGTACTGGGATCTAAATTTTTCTCCTGGATTACTTAGAAGGTCTTAAGCCTTCTTCATAGGTCACATGTGACTTAATATCTCACATTGTACCTCTGTTCACCTTAACTAAGATCTAGTTTTTTTGAGGTTGGTGCAGTGGTGGAGGTTGGAATTAATAAGTAACCCCATTGTCTAGCCAGGATTCCCTAGAGGCTTACTGGAACAATGGATTCCAGGGAGTAAGAGGGAGGGCTGAGGGAACTGAGGGTGGGAGGAGGAGGAGGGGTGTGAGTGGGGTGAAGATGGGCTGTGGAGCTCACCTCCTGTAAGTGAGATGGTCGTTCCATCTCGTGACACCATTTTCCAAGAAGATGTATAAACCGGGTCCTTTGCCAGGACAGTGAACCCTGAGGCAAGAAAAGAGGAAGAATTTATCCACCAGCTCTTATCTTCCCACCATCCCCTGAAAGGTTTATCCACAGGTTTGTAGTTCCCCTGTGCTTCCTGGTTGCATGTTTAGGCCCTGAGTGGAATCCTGAGAAACCCCAGGGTTCAGTCACAGATGTGGACACTTTGCTCTCTGGTATTCGTCAGCACCCCCTATTTTGCAGCTGTCTGCTTGAGTCTCTCTCTGGTTGCAGAAGCATGTCTGGCCCACATACTAGGGAGTTAACTTTCCTGGGAGCTAAGAGTTGGTGCTAAATACTCTGGTGCCTTCATCCCTCGGGTGAGTCAACTATAAGGCATGTGCTATGCATTCTTCCAGAGGCTTCCAGTGGCCTGGAGGCCTAAGTACCTACTCTAACACCTCCCATTAGCCCTGGCTTTCTTTCCATCTGTTATCAGTGTTCCTAGCATCCACCCTAAACTCTTCTCTCCGGATCTGCTTTTAGGAGAACTTAACCCAAGCCCGTAGGTGAGAGTTGCATGACGTGGGCATGTGGTGAGTCCTGCCATATGACACCTGTGCACTGCTCCAGGAGCAGTGGCAGCTGGGGCAGAAGTCAGGAGAGGTTGAGGTGACACATATAGGTGTTGGGTGATGTCTGCTGCACCTGGCAAGAAGGGTTACAGTTCATTGATTTTAAACTGCCACCAAGTAAGTATTTACCCTGTGCAGCATCTCTGCTGAGCACTACGTGTGAATCAATGCATTTAAGCCTCACCGTTGTGACCCAGACACTATCACCATTGTCCATATTTCACAAGTGAAGAAACTAATGCACATAAGGATGAAGTAATCTGTCTAAAGTACTATAATAAGGGCAGAGGCACAACTTGAACCCAAGGCAGTCTGCATCCAGATTCTGTGCCTATAAGTTAATGGTGAAGGATGATGTATCTTAATGATTGCTCTTTGCAGCTTTAATATGACCTGATTTGATTAGGGGACAGTGCCTTTCAGGCCCCTGTTCCAAAGACTTCCTACCAGGCCTGGTGCCTTAGCTGATTGTGTGTATGTGTGAGTACTGGGTGTTGGGAGCATGGGAGCTGGGAGTTAAAACACGATGACCCCTTTCCCTGCGGTGTTGGTACCCAAACAAGTAACCTCCCAGCCTTTGTAATGAAAGCAGATGCTCTATCTGAGTCTCTCATCCGGGTTTGGGTTTTTTTCCAGGACCAGAGGCTGTTTCTAAATTAGACTCTAACTTACCGGCCATCAAATAGCACAAAGCAAACAACTTTTTGATGAGTTAAGTGTAAATGAGTCAGAGGCAGAGAGATTAAATTTTCCCTCAAATACACATGGGTTAAAAAAATTATAGTCTCTGGAGAGCCTGGCTCCTTGAGGACTGAGTTTTTGCCAAGTCAGCACGTTGGAGAAAGAGTCTGTGACTGTCTGCCAAACCCCAAGCGCCACTGGCTTCCTTGCCTTCGCTTCTTGCTGAACCCGGGAGGAATCCGTCTTCCTAAATCCTCGCTGTCTGTCAGAACTGAGAGCCCATTTCTGTGCAAATGATTCATTGTTGTAATTTGTGCCACCTCCTCACAGACTCAGGGACTTTTCATTTTTTTACATCAATTCCTATGGAGTATTTCAACAGGTCTTTTTTTTCCTCCTCTGTCTCCCTCCTGCCCTTCCATCGTCTCTGCCAACAGATTCCAAACAGGAGTCCTCGACAGGGCTTTCTTTGTCTAGCCCCGAATCTCACTCTGCCTCTGGCAGTGTATTTCTGACAGGTGCAGAGCAGACAAGAGGAATGACAGCATCATGCAAAATGCAAGCAGATATAGTAGTGTGCATCACCATTTCTCTTGCTAGTGTTCCTTTGGGTTACAGTGAAGTCACCTTTGGGGACAACTTTTGTTCTTTTACTTAAACAAAGAAGTTGCTGCGGATATCAGTAACCCTCCAATTCTGCTTTTAAGAGCACAACAGTGAGAAAAGGATTAGAATGATTTTGAGTATCTTAGATATTTCCCATTCCAGGATTTGGAGTCAAAATGTGTCCACCACTGCAGGTGGCTATAAAAATGAGAGTGCAGGAGGACCACGGAGGGGTCCCTGAATACTGGTGGCAGAGGGCCAATTTGCTCAATTGCAGGCAATTCTGCTTCTGAGGTGGGTGAGATAAACAAGCCCAAGCCAGGAAAATAAACCTCTTCTCTTTGCATTTTAATCCCAATAAATATGGTTTCCAAAATTGAGCCACTGGCACTTGCCAATTCCTCTGCATTTTGGAGTGGAGTTTAATGAGCACCCAGCATGTAGTTGTCTCTCCTGAGCTTTTTGCAGAGTGTCCAGATGACGCCTCAGGAGAACTCTGCTTGTAGAACTTGTGGCATCCGCACCTGCACCACTCCAGAGGGCTGGTCCACTCACACGCTTTTTGTTCCGTGGCTCCCGGATGCTGGTTGGATCTGAGTGGAGACCAAATCCCAGGGAACACGCACGTCAACTTGTCAAATGTTCTGCTGGGTGGGTGGCATATGTTGGCGTAGGATCGTGCCCATTTAACAGCCTACATGCAGCTCATGCAAGGACTGCGAAGCACAGCCCGCCCTGACACTGAACTGTACACGTGGACGCCATGGTAAAGTTGAACGGCAGATGGAACACTCCAGCAAACCTTTTATTGGCCATATGTCACTTTTGAGTGTTGGCCAACAAACTAAAATTTCAGCTAATATATAATGATTTAAACAGCAAAAGGAGCAGCTGCACTTTGATTTTTGGTGCCTTTCTTCCCTGCTTTCCCAGCACGCTGGAGTTTCTTGAGCTGCTTTCTTTAACCCTACACTCGCTCTGAGTTCTCACCAGGTGGCACCATCTACAGAATTACGCTACTGGTTACATCCAGCTCTGTGTGACAATCTCTCTGTTCCTTCTTCCTTGAGGGCTGTTTTCTAACTTCTTTGTGGTTATAATTTTTTTTTTTAATTTGATAAGAAAATGCTACAAAGCACAACCCTTGAATACTTTTATACTTTTGCCAGCTTAGCTGTTTTTCTTCTGTTTTTCAAATCCCTCTTGGGTAAGGACCCCTTGCATTCTTTTTGGGGTGTCTGAGTTGGCCTTCTGCTTAGCCTGCAGAGCTTGTCCTTGGAGTAGAACTGTGGGAGGGGAGTTCGTTCTGATTTATGAGGACATGACCGGGGATGGAGCTCCTCTGGAAAAATTCAGCTTTTATTGTCAGAATCATCTAGAAGGAAATGATTGATGTCAGGAATAAGTAAAGCAGGCCACCCCTTGGCTCTTGAGTCCCTTCTGGCTCTTCAGTCCCACACACTGAAAGTGCCAAGTCTCCACTCTCAGCAGCCATGGACATGATAGCTGGCTTAGTGCTCGAAGCCTCATGGAAGAACAGGCTTCTTGTTATAAATTGAGGGTTATACAGTTGTTTCTGGGGTCATTGTGCTGGAAACCACCAGGAAAAGAGTGGGAGAACAATATGAATTTAAACTTGCATGCTTGCCAACCACTAACCCAATAACTCAATGTAGGGATACATGATTGCTGAAGTTATGTCATCATAAAAGGGCTCTATAGTTGTCACTCTAACAAACTCCAGCTCAGGTTTCTGTATATTAATTCCTGCAAAGCTCAGCCACCTCCCTAATGCTATTCAAAAGATTTCGAACAGCATTGTGAATAAAAATTATAGCAGAGTACATCAAACCCAATGATTTCTATAACATCTGGAGCTAAGCACATTAAATGGGGAGTAAAATGCACATTCATCACGGGTGTTTGGGTTTGTTTTCTGTTTTTGTAAAGAGAGGAAGTAAGACATACTTTTCCTGTAGGGATTTTTAGTTATCTGTTCCTGTGTTAAACTGGACACCCTACAGAAGAATTATGGTTTCTGTATTTATATGTTGATTCTCTTTGTAGGTCTGGTGAAGATTTTGTCCTGTAGCAACTTTACTTTGGGGAATTTATTCAGAGATAGAACTGCTGTGTGAAGCAACATGTGCACACAGTTAACCATTTCAGCATTATTTATGAAAGCAGGAGATTGGAAACAACCCAACTGTTCATTAATGGAGACCAGACTAAATCATAATATATCCACACACTGGGATGCAACTGTATAAAAGAGAGACGATGCTCTCTATACACAGAGATGGAAAAGGCTCCAATACATTTGTTAGTAAAAGTCAGAACACAGTATGTGGTGTACTCCATTTTAATTCATGTAATATGTGTATACACAAAAGGCAGGATACACGAGAAAACAAGCTGAGGGGAGAGCAAGAAGAGAGATCACGGGAGGGAATAAGCCACTCACTTCTTTTTTTCTCAATTGCATATATTTGACATATAGCACTGTATAAATTTGTGGTGTATCATGTGTTACTTTGATACAGTTATATATTGTGATATGATTGTCATTGTATTAGTATATATCACATTACATAATTATTGTACAATATTATCTGTATTCATTTTACTGTGCATTCTATCACTATGGCTTATTTACTATGCTTTGCAAGTTTGTAACCTCAAATCACATCAATTTATCCTCCAGTCCATGATCCCTTGGTAACTACCATTTTACTCTATTTTTTTATGAGTTCGACTTTTTCATATTCCACACATAAGTGGTAGTGTGCATTATTTGTTTTTCTCTGACTTATTTAGCATAAAGTGCTCAAGGTCCATCCATGTTGTTGCAAATGGCAAAATATCCTGCTTTCTTGTGGTTGAATAATATTCCGTTATATATATGTATATATACACATACCACATCTTTTTATGCATTCATCCACTGATCGGCATTTAGGTTGTTTCCGTATCTTGGCTATTGTGAATAATGCTTCAGGAAACGTGGGAGTGTGTATATCTGTTTGAGATACAATTTTTATTTCCTCCGGGTACGTACCCAGTTGACACTCATTTCTTAATCTCTTGGAATCTGGCTTTTGTACCCACTGTTGTGAAGGAAAATTTTCACACTGGCTTACCTATAATGTCCTAATTAATTGCTAAACTCTCAACCTCCTCGATGTCTTTGCTTCCTGTTGACCATATACCCCTTCAGAATGAAGTATTTCTAATATAGTACAGTCACAAATTCTGCTGTTCACTAGCTGTGCGTGCTTGGGAATGCTTCTGCTTAACCTTTATGAACCTCAGATAGAGACAAGGAAGAAGGAGGGAACTAGTATTTCTGAGTGCCTGCAATCTTTGCAGAAGTATCTCTTTACTTGTTTTATTTTATTTTATTTTATTTTATTTTATTTTATTTTATTTTATTTTATTTTATTTTATTTATTTTTTAATTTTTTAAAATGCTTTTATTTAGTTTTGAGAGACAGAGAGAGACAGAATGCGAGTGGGGGAGGGACAGAGAGAGAGGGAGACACGGAATCTGAAGCGGGCTCCAGGCTCCAAGCTGTTAGCACAGAGCCCGACATGGGGCTTGAACTCACAAGTGGTGAGATCATGACCTGAGCTGAATCCAAGAGTCCAACACTTAACTGACTGAGCCACCCAGGCACCCCAGAAATATTTCTTTTAATCATTACAATGGCTCAATTAAACAGATACTATTATTATCTCCATTTTACAGAAGAGGGAATCAAGGCTTGGAAAGCTTAATTAACTTGCCTCAAGTCATAGAACTCATAGGTAATGGGGTCAAGATTTGACCAGTCCCTAATGCAAGTTTATGAGAATGTTTTGTGTCTGACAAATACAGCCGTGTTTTCATTCACCTTTGTTTCTTCTCTTCTCCTGGACTATTTCTTCCACTACTCTGGCTGCTCAGAGCAGAGTTGGCTCTTTTTGTTGGCTCTTTTTCCTTCTCCTCACACATGGTCTCTCCTTGTCTCCCAGGTCCTGCCCTTGTCCTCCTGCCTCTAGCTAACCCCCTCCCCCCGAAGAGATTTGATTTTCACCCTATGGGTTTACTTTCTAAGTCTGTGTCTGTATCTTCAGACATTTATTTCGACTTGCTTAATGGACATTTCACCCAGACATCTTGCTGGAACCTGAGTGCCAGTATTTCCTGAGCCAAATATATCATCTTTTTGCTTACAATCTCGTCCTCCTTGTTTTCTTTTTCTGATAACACTACCTCCCAAACCCCTTGTTCCTTAAGCACAAAACCTTAGGGAAGATTTTGATTCCTTTTTTTCTCCCTTGCTTCTAGTTCCCAATAAGTAAAAAAAAAAATGCTGTTTTGAGTTTGACTGACTTCATAGAGCTCTGTTATACATTACGTCTTGCCTGGGGAGTTCTCTCTTCACTGACCACCTCACCTCCAGCTTCATTCCTCTCCTATCTAGTACCTGACAAATAATCTTCATAGAGAGTGGCACTCCTAAGATCTATGTGAGGAAAACTTTTAAATGCTAATGAGGGACACACACAGAAAAAGTTTTCATAGATGGAAAGGCCAAGAGCATAAATTATTACAAAGCTTCCAATTCTCCCCAAATTAATCTATAAATTTGATGAGGCTTCAATAAAAATACCAATAGGAGGGTTTTTTAAAATATTTTTCTGTAACCAGATAAGCTGATCTGAGAGTTTTTATGGAAAAATAAGTATGATAAAATATTGTAGGAAAATTATGAAAAGAAGAAATAAAAGGAGGGAATGAATTCTAAAAGATATTAAAATTATTAAAAAGTGACCATAATTAATATAGCTTAACTGTACATAATAAATGAGAACAAAGACAGAATAGAATCAGAAACTGATCCCAAAACTTTTATGAAAACTTAGTATTTGATAAAGGCCGCATATCTAAATTAGTAGGGAGAAATTTACAATTCAATAAATGGTGTTGAGACAATTGGGTAGCCATCTGGAAATTAATAAAGTTGTATTCTCCTAACTCCTTTAAGCTAAAAATAAGTGCCAGATGGACTATCAACATGAAAATTAAACGATCAAGGTTCTAGGAAAAAAATGGAAAACATTTTTGTAATCTGGGAGTGGAAAAGAACTTTTGAAGCATGATAAAATTCAGGAGACATAAAGAAGAGACTGATAAATTTGGCTCTAAAAATCAAAGATTTCTGCATGATAGAAAACACTATAAATAAAGTCAAAAGACCAGTCAAAATCAGGGGAAAATATTTATAACAACCATGTCAGACAAAGGGCTAAATTTGTTAAAACATAAAGGACTTCTACAAATGAATAAGAAAAAAGATCAACGCTCTACTAGAAAAATTGGTAAAGAACATGAACAAATAACTCACAAAAAGAAATACAAATGGTACTAAGATACTTGAAAAGATGCCTATGTTCCTACACAATAAACAAATGTACACTAAAACTACAATTTTCACCTAATATCCAAAGTTTCTTAAAATGCATTTTTACAACTTGTTTTTGATAACAGTATAGAAAAACAGACATCTGTACGTTTTTAAGGTATGTAAATTGATACAACTCTAAAGAGAGCAATTTCAGAATATTTATCAACATTTGAAATGTGCATACCCTTCCATACATCAATTCCATGTTTAAAAATGTCTCCTACAATTATGTTTAAGCTTGTGCCTGAAGAAATGTCTAAGGATATTCACTGTAGCACTGAGTGCAACAGCGTATTTTACCATCTCAAAAAAAGAAATGAAAAAACAGTGAAGCATGGGACCTGCCATGTTTACCCTCTACACAACCCTCCCCCCCCCCCCCCCCTCCTTCCCCACTGATTGTTTTCTCTTTGGGTGTTGAAGGTTTTGTGATCTGGCCTCAGCCTGCCTTTTCTGTCTTGCATCTTGCTTCTTTCTACATTTGTTATACTCAACCAAATGACTACATTGCTGCCCTGCAGGTCCTATCTCCACACCTCTCTTGGTGCTGATCCTCTTGCACTCTTCCCCACCACTCCCCTCTTCATCTATGTGAGTCCTAACTCTCCTTTATAACCTGACTTGCATGCTACCTTTTCTGATGACATCCTTGAGCCCTCGACAATCCCCCACCCCTACTTGAAAATCTCTACCTGCTATGACTTTTGCCACAGCATTCTGAGGTTATTTCTGGAGTGGCAATGATATTTTGATGTCCTCTTTTTGATGCAGCTATTTTAACCTGGGGACACTTTGATACAACCTACAGAAGACACTATTAACTTACATTTTCTCCAAGAATGAAAACATTTTCATTGTTTTTGATTATGTAAGTAATATGCACATACTTAAAAAAGTGGAAAATCTCACAACTTACTCCGTGTGTGTGTGTGTGTGTGTGTGTGTGTGTGTGTCTGTGAGAGAGAGAGAGAGAGAGAGAGAGAGAGAATAAAGGAAAGATAAATTTCTGAAGCAGATTCCTGGGTCAAAGATATACATACTTAAAATTTTGGCGTATGTTGCCAAACTGATCTTCAGAAAAATTTATATTTCATTCAACAATAGTTATTGAGGTGCGAGTGTGTGCCAAGTGCCACGTGCTAGATATTTAGGATACAATGGTGAGTAATGACAGATGTGATCCCTGCCTAGACTCGTGGAGTTTGGTGTAAGTGTTACTAAGGAAAGACACATAGTCCTGTTAGAGACGGCGGTAGAGAGGATTTGGCAGATTTGGGAAGTTCAAGGATGGCTTTCTGGAGGAAGAGACATTTCAGATAAGGCCTAAAGCTTAAATGGTAGTTAAGTAGACTAGTGGGAGCCATAAGAGTTCTTCAACCACAGCCTGTGCAAATGTGGCTGCAGGGCATTTGCAGAAAGTTTGCATAGCTGGTGTGGAAAGGGAAGGGCAGCCCAGTGTGAGGTGAGGCTGGAGATATGGATAGGGAGCAGGGCACAGATGCATTTGTAGGTTTTGCTAAGGACTTATTGTTGTTCCAGCAGCAAGGGGAGATATAAACAGGGTTTAGGGGTCATATTTGTATTTTAAAAAGATAAGTTTGGTTGAGTAGAGAACTGATCAACACACATGAATGAACATGGTTGACAAGTTAGGAGGCTATTGTAGTCATTCAAGTGACAGATGACACTAGCTTAAACTAGTGTGAATTACAGACAATAATGTGATCAAGGCAGAAATACAGAAAAGTGGATGATTTTATAATTTGACCAATACCAGAATCATAGTGGATGTCACTGATCAGTCTTTGCCAATCCAATGTGTGTGTAATATATATATGACATATGTATTACACATATAATATGGATTATATGTATAACTTAAATAATTTTCCTTTGATTATTAGTGAGGTGAAACATTTTTTGTATTTCATTCACTATATTCACTTTTATTTATTTCTTCTTTTGAATTATCTGTACCTATCCTTTGTTCATTTTCTTATTGGGGTACATACGCTTCTTCTGTTCCAGGATCCAGTCCAGGATTCCACATTGTATTTAGTGTTAACTTCCCCGTTGTCTTCTCTGGTCAATGAAAGTTTCTCAGTTGCATATATTTCTATTAATGATTTGAAGAAACCATTGTTATATTGATTCAGGGCAGAGCTTGGTAAGAATCCAAGTATAAAATCAAGGTAAACTTAAAACAAATTGAAAATAAAATGACAGTGTGTGATATACATTGCAAATATTTATTCAGTTTTATTTAAAACTAGATTTAAGTTTGGGTGTTTGTATATATATATGTGTATATATATATAAGTTTGGGTGTTTGTGTATATATATATGTGTATATACGTATATATACATATATATGTATATACGTATATATACATATATATACATATATATATACACACATATATATATGCTTATGTGAGATATCATTGTCAAATCACCATCTTTTCCTTCATTTTATGGTTTTGGCATAGTGCTTAGAAGTCCCTCCATCCCAATGGATAGAACTATTTATGTGAGTTGTCTCATATTACTTTTACAACCACACATTTTCAGGTTATATCAAGTAAGATGAAAAACAGACATCTTCACCCTTCCTTATTCACTTCATCCTTGACTTCACCAGATGGGATGATAAAAATCAGTACTGAGGTCATGCTTATGATATAAGCAATGTCAAAATAACAGCATACTCTGCTCTGAACTACTTTGACTTTGCACCTAGCTTGGGTACTGACCAAAGCCTCCCCATATCCATGGTATTCTTTAATTGTTTTATGAGTCCTACCAGATCATGGATTCCTTGAGGGCAGGAATCACATTCATCTCCTTTTGCATAATACCCACGTAGCTGGGTCCTCCTTAGAAGTCTCTGCCAATATAGCATTCCAAAGCATCTATTCATGGAAAGAACTCAAACTCTAAACATTGACAAAAATGTAGATTTTGTCAAAAGTTTTGTGAGGTATTTATTGGAAGTGAGAATCCATCATAAGTCACACAGCATGACAATCAAATGTCTATATCAGGCAGCATATTTGTCCACTTTGTCTCCTCCCCCTTCTACAACCAGTCTCTAGTCAGATTAAAAACAACTAGTCAGCAAAATAAAACCTGCCATGTTAGCCTGATGAGGGTCACATGTTTTTTTTGTTGTTGTTGTTGTTTTTCAAACTTCCTTGAGGGTTTTAGTTCATCTTATCAAGGCTGTTTCCCTTGGTGTGTTTATCAGGAACCTTTGTGTATGATAGTCAATATGTGCTTGTGGAAATCAATAAACTGGGCAACAATGCTGTTCTGATGCTGGACTTAAGCAGTGACTCAGTTGGTGTCTAGGAGGCAAAAAGATCTTCCTTTACTAATTCCTTTTTTGTCTCTATTTCATGGAGAGAATTAGGACTTTATTGGAAACCCACCATAGTTTTATGGGCTATCAGATCAAGTTAATTGTAATAAGGATCCACCTTAAATTCTCACCAAAGGGCTTAGTTACTAAAGCAGCATTTTCTTAAATGGTCCCTTAGCACAGACTAGAGGACAATGTTATTGCAAAGTGAGCAGATGGTCTGGGTGAACTGAAAATATGGATATCACCTGTCTGTCCTAGGTGGTTAGCCAGATGCAAATCCATTTGGGATAAAGGCTTCAGGGTAGAAGCCAATGGCCCCCAAATGGGAAGTTTTATCTCTTCCCTGAGGAGTCTGGAGAAAGAGTTGAGACATTGTGTACCATTGGACAAAGTAGATGTAAACGTTCTTGGTTCTAAGGAGCAAGCCATGTGCACACAAGTGAGCAAACCAGATTATAGGGGGTTAGGAAGGTAGCTGCTTGATGCTTCACCCAGGCCTAGGTTAAGAGCAGACCCATGGGACGTTTAAATATCATCTGAGCACCAGCTCACAATATGAGTTCAGGTTCAAGTTACCAGATGCCCTGGCACCTAAATTCTGGCCTAATGGTGAATAGAGTCATTTTTATTCTTTTCCTCCCTTCTTTCATTTTCTTTCTTTCTTTCTTTCTTTCTTTCTTTCTTTCTTTCTTTCTTTTTTAAAATTTATTTAATTTTGAGAGAGACAGAGACAGAGTGAACAGGGGAGGGGCAGAGAGAGGGAGAGAGAATCCTAAGCACACTCCACGCTGTCAGCATAGAGCCTGATGTGGGAGACAAACTCACGAAACCATGAGATGATGACCTGAGCCCAAATCAAGAGTCAGACACTTAACTGACTGAGGCCACCCAGGCGCCTCTCCTCTTTCATTTTCTAATGGCCCCGTCCTGCTTCCTGGGCCCATTTCAGTCTTAATTTATCTGTAACAATTTTGCCTTCTGTGAACTTATCTCTTGATGATATGACATCACTTTCTTTTAGCTTGAGTATCCTCATCTGAAAAAAAATGGAAAGAAAATGAAAGATGATATAAAAGAGTGACCAGCACAGGACTGGACACCTGGTAGGTGGTCCTGTAGCATCTTAGGAGAAGCTAAGGCTGATTTCAGCTGTCAAGACTGAGGCTTTTTCATTCTCTCGGGCCATTGGTGAGACCATGCCTCGAACAGAGCGACAGAGGTGGCAGAAGCCTTGCTCTTTTCTGATTCCTTGCCACATCAAAGCTCTCAGCAGTGAGATCTCTTGCCCATTCTGAAAGCCTGGATGATGGCTCCCTGGTATCTCTTCATATGCCACAGCCCATGAGCTGCAGCTTCTGTTGACCCCTCTCAGGGTAAAACAATGGGCTGGCGACAGCTGCGGGAACCACGGGAAAGAGGCAGCAGAATCCAAGCTGTAACTGAGTTAATGACACTGTGGCATTGGGGTGGCTGTCTTGAGGACTATCAAAAAGAGAGAAAGAAGGAAAAACAAGAAAAAAAAATCCCAGGCCCCAAAACAAAGACAGATGTTTTGACTTAGGACAAAAGCATTAAGAGCCGTTTAGAGATTTGTTTTCCTAACAGCAAATAGATACTTAATTGGTTTAAAATAAATCAAAAGACGTTTTATATTTACATCAAAATTAACCCAAAAAGGAAGATCAATGAAAATTGAAACCTCTCTACTCTATTTTCCCTCTTTTCTTTCTTTCTTTTTTCTTCTCTTCCTCCAATACAATAAACCTCCTTCTTCTTAAGAATTTCACATGTCAAAATAACAGCATGCTCAGGTAAGCTGGAACCAGCACTACCCTGGATATAATCCATAAATGGCAATCTTGGAAATGCCACCCCTCATCTTGTGCTGCTCTGTGACTTGAATCTGATTGAGGCATAAACCTCTCTGGATTTACATGTGAGTATAGTGTGGTAATGATGTCAGGGAAGACCAGTGATCGCCAGCATTTGTGGAATAGTGCAAGGAGCCCATGCCTAGGACTCAGGAGACATAGGGTATAGTTGTGAGTTGGATCCTAATTGATGTATGACTTTGGGAGAGTAACTCAATCTCCTGGGGACTCCCTTTCCTATGGTCTCTTCCTTGTTTAATAGTCAAAGTATATGTCTTGGGCAGAGAGTCTGTTTACAGTTATGGAGCTTAAGAAACCCACTCTGGGGGCAAGTCAGGGTTGAAATCTAGCCTTTGCTCCCCTTGCCAAGATTCTGTCTCCCCAAAGGGGAAACTTGCTGAGACCCTGATAATGAGCCTGGACAAAGGCACTTCCTAATGTGGGGCAGAGATGAAGAGAAGGGGAGGCAATTTTGAGAGCCTGGGCCCTGAAAGCCCAAGGATGTGCCTTGGTCAAGAGTGACCATGGGGCGCCTGGGTGGCTCAGTCGGTTCAGCGTCCGACTTCGGCTCAGGTCACGATCTCGCGGTCTGTGAGTTCGAGCCCCGCGTCAGGCTCTGGGCTGATGGCTCAGAGCCTGGAGCCTGTTTCCGATTCTGTGTCTCCCTCTTTCTCTGCCCCTCCCCCGTTCATGCTCTGTCTCTCTCTGTCTCAAAAATAAATAAACGTTAAAAAAAAAAAATTTAAAAAAAAGAGTGACCAAAGGCAAGTCTAAAGGAGACAATCTGGAGTAGTTTAGGAGATGGAGGAGGAGACTGAGAGTCAATGGGGAGAGAAATCTGGGGAGAAGTCTGTGGGAGGCAGAGAGAGGAACCCTTCTCCAGATGTCAGGGTGATTTGGAGTGCAGCCTAGCCTCAACTGATAAGTTGCAGAGAAACCAGACAGGGAGGAGGGTGCATTCATACTGACCTACACCATTATGACAGATGCTACGTTTCACTGGGGTTTTGAGGAGGGCTGCGTGTTGGGGGGTGGGCACGGTCTGGGAGAGGGTGAGGATGAGAGAAGAACATGGGATGAAACAGACTCCAAGCCTCTGCTTTTAGGTAATGTGTGGCTGTGATTTGTCTACTTTTATATAATTGAATAGATTTTGTTCCTTAGAGAGTCTACACTCTTGTAGTAAAGTGGATTGTTTTGTGCCTAACCGAGCCTGACTGAGTGGACTCACGTTGTGTTTTGAGGTTCTGAGATGGAGAGATGCTGAAGAGAAGTGACCAGGAAAACAGAAGAACCAGGGTGATATTAAAATGAGGCAGACCTATTTGGAAGACCCTAGACCTGGTCAGTCTTGGAAGATGACATGGATTATGATCTGAAAGGCTGGGTCAGGACATGTGAATAAGCTGAAGACAGGGACTGTAGAGCTGGGTTAACCAGAGGCTCTCTTGGGGCATCTTTACAAGGGGGCAAAGCCAGGTTCCTGGATGTCTAAAGAGAGCGGCTCCCCAAAATACATTCAGACCTGTAGGATCTGGGGACAGCAGGAGAGACTCCTCTGGAGAATCCGGGGAGTGAAGGGGTACCTGAGAGTGAAAGTGTGTGAAGAGGGTGTTTGTGAACTGGGGTTGGGACCAGAAGGAGTGCTCGACCGTAGGTCTGGTTTCTTAGGTGGGACAGTAGAAGCAGACAGCACAAGTAAGGTCCCAGTACAAACTGACATTCGTGCTGTGCTGGGCTGAGCCCAGTGTAGGAGTTGGTGGAACCTGTATTATGGCCGTCACTCCAGAGGTCACACCCTGGACTCTCCCAAAACATGCTAAAGAGGTGTGTGCGTGAGCAGTGTGAGCTGAGGGCACACAATGGAGGGGGGCACTGTTAAAATCTCAAAGAACAAAAAGCTGGGTAGCAATCGGGCTTTACCACCTGGTTTGGAGGCTGAGGATAACAAGGGGAGCAGACATGAGGAATTTTGTCGTGGAGTGAGAATAGCACCGGGTTAGGTGAGTTAGAAGATGGGTGTTGGCTCTTCCTCAGGCAGCTGACCTTGCTTACCAAATATGGGCCTGTTGGCCTTTTTTTTTTTTTTAAGTTTATTTGTTTATTTTGAGAGAGAGAGAGAGAGAGAGAGAGAGAGCGAGCAGGGGAGGGGCAGCAAGGGAGGGAGAGAGCAAGAACCCCAAGCAGGCTTCTCATTGTCATTGTGGATCCTGACGTGGGGCTCGAACTCATGAACTGTGAGATCATGACCCGAGCCAAAGTCAAGAGTTGGATGCTTAACTGACTGAGCCACCCGGGTGCCCCCCAAATGGGCACCTTGGTCTAGATGGTTCTTTTTAGCTCTCTGAGACTGAGACAAACCTCATGCTCCATTGCTGAGTAGCCTCAGCTCAGTCTTCAGAACTGCCAGAGGACTGTCTACATTAGCATTGCTGCAGCAGAGGTACCCATCACCCTGC
Source organism: Panthera onca (assembly GCF_046562875.1). Classification (NCBI taxonomy): domain Eukaryota; kingdom Metazoa; phylum Chordata; class Mammalia; order Carnivora; family Felidae; genus Panthera; species Panthera onca. Next base: position 55,616,590 of record NC_138344.1, read on the forward strand.
ATGGAAAGTCAGTGTCTAGATAACAAGCCTGAAGCACCAGTCCTGCAGCTCCTGAGTGTGGGTTCATGGCACACACTTCCCACTGTGATAGCTGCTGCTAGCTGGACTTGCGGTGCTTGTACATACTATCCAGAATCTTGGCATCACTTATTTTTATTTGGCAGATGGGAAATTCAGAGTTCAGGAAGGGTAGCTGGCCTGCCCAATGTCATAGAGATGGCAGTCAAACCAGACAGATCCTTCTCTACTTGATTTCCCCCAAATTGAGCCCATCTCCATTTTCACACCTTGAATCACCCTAATTTCTTCAGACTCCCAAATTGCTATTTCACAAAAGAGAATTATATTCTTTGTACCCAACTCTAATACCTTCGTGGAAATAATGGTCCCTGGAGCACACTCACTTACAAAAAGTCACCCTTGACAAATATTGTCAAATTAAGATTTGTAGGCCAGGAAAGAAAATCAGATAAAATTATATTCTTCTGTTCCTTTAAATCTACCATAAAACCAAAAATCTTTAATGAACCAGAAAATCCACAAAAACCATTAAGTTAAAAATAAACTTTAAAAATTGACCGGAAATCAACAAGAATAATAGAAAATGTAAAACCTGCAGACTAGAGCATGATTATATTATTGATCTGAAGGATTAAGGCAAAGAGAGGGGACTCCAGGTTACAGAATGATGAATATTTGCTACCCTTTGACTGAAAACTTTCAGGCATGATGGGTGGTTAGGTTTTAGGACCTCAGGAGGAAGCCACTTTCTCTGTACCCTCACCATGAAGACGTTTATTCAACAGACTATACTCCAAAACAGTTTTATTGGCAACTTCTGATGTCGCCATATGATCAAATCAAATCAAATTGCTTGTAAACAGCATAAGCTTTACATATACAAGTGGTACCTTACTCCAGGGGCCAGAGTTTAGGTCTCAACCACTGTTTTATCCTCAGGAGACCTGGACACCATGAATATTTGTTGAACAAGTGAATCAAATATTCTACAGATAATACCGTTTTGATATTATTCTTTCTGATTATACTGATATCCCTCTGATATTCTGATTTTGTGGGGTGAGGGATGCTCATTTACTATCTATTTGCAACCTAAAAACTTCCCTGGGGGGTTTTGTTGCATCCTATTCTGTTTGGAGGGAACCTACAGAAAAGGAGTCCTTTCATTGACAAGGAAGATGGAGGAGATGACATCGACCATCCTTTCAAGAGCCAAGATTCTAGGAATGTGGATGCATCAGGGTTCTCCTGGTGATACGACGTGATTTATCCTTGCCTTGCTCACTGCCATCCTTCTCTGGTGGCCTGGCTGAACTGTCTCAGTATATTCATTTCTGCTCCTAGAAGCCCAGACATCATTTGACTTCTATGATCCAGTCCTTGGAATTTTCTTTTTCAAACCATAAATACAACAATAGAAGGTACGCTGAAGTAGTTTTTTAGGTTTCTTTTGAGGGCAGACTCCATTCATTCATTTATTCAGCTGATATTATTGATCACTTATGAGGTGCCAGGCACTTTGCTATTACTGTAGATCCAGCCCTAAACCACACAGACAAGTCCTTTTTCTCATAGAACTTGAATATTGATGGCTGGGAGAAGTGCCCCAGTGGTGTGGGCTCTGCCATGACCGGCCTCCACCTCCCCACCCCATCTCTGGGCAGGCTTTGCAGTAGGAAAGGAAACAATAGCATGCCTGTTAAGTCTGGGTAAGTAACAGAGGTGGCATCAAGACCTCACAGTTTTAGGCTTATTAATTTTGTGTTTATATGGTTTTTAGGATTTTTTACATCCTGACTAACCAAGGTTGCTAGTGTAAATGGCCACATAGAGTAGGAGGAAGTGCTCCACGCCATGACTGCCCCCCAGCCTGTTACTGCACCACCTTTGCACCTTGGCCCTTTTCCTAGTGGAAGTTGCATAGCACAAATGGCTTGATTCTGATACTCTCTGGGACTATTTGGGTTAAGACTTAGGGTCAACATTCTGCTACCTTGCCCTCCAAGAGTGCCCTGGTGTGAATATTTTCTTCTCTCTAAGGAGCCATGTAGTATAGTAGCTAAGAGGCACCAGACCTCAGCTGTGGTCTTGGGTCTCTCAAGACCTTCTTCTAGGGTCAGAGTAAAGCAGGGTTTTAATCTGCCCTGTGAGTTCTGTGATAATGCTTTGCCTCATGAAGCAGCGAGCTCTGGTCCCCTTTGCTTGGGCTTCCTGCAAAGAGCTTTTGGGGAAGGTATGAACCCCGCCAATGCTCCTTGCCTTCCTGGGCTATAGGTATATATGTGGTGAGACACTATGAAAACTTCCAAATAGCACTGATGAAAGGAGACAAATCAGTGATGAGTTTCCTTCAGGGCTTCTGTGTGATGGAGTATTTCACCCAAACTCTGGGATGACTCCATCCCAATTATCAGTTTTATTTTTAGGAGCCCTTGAATAGGTCTCACCTGGTTTATCAGAACTGGGTTGGAAAGATGGCTCCATTCTACCCAGATCCCAGGGAGCATGATTCATTTGGCCAAATATTTGGGAACTCCAAGAGATGGTTTCATCAACTACCAAAATAAATTAATCACAACAACTCCTTGAAGCCACTGAAAATCCATTCTGGAACATGGTTATAAATAAAAAAAAATAATCAAAATAAAGAATTGGTGATTGGTGTTTGGGGACTATGGGAAGAGTGAAATTTTCCCTCAAGATTTGCCTTTGCTGTTACAAGAATTTATCTTGCTGGACCCTGTTTCATCCTGTTCTGTTGCCTGGTGATGTATACATTGCCTTTTTGATAGCCAGAACTCTGCCTTCCTTTTCCCCTTTTCCCATCCCTCCCTTGAAGCAGGGAGGCAAACAAACAAGACACAAAGGAACAGAGCCAAATACTACAAAACATTAATGGAATATTTGCTCCAGATGAGATTTTTAAAGAGGCACTTTAAATGCAGCAAAGACCTAAGCACTCACATCAATGTTCCTGTAAGCAGAAAATAAAATCTACAAATAAAGTTTTAGTGGAAGGTGTATCACTTTATTTTATTAGTATTCATATTCCAAACTCATGTATGCAATTGTGGAGAACTTCATGAGACAATTTTGCTCTTTGGAAACAGTCAACAGCCCCAGATCAGCCTAATAAACATTCAAAATATCATCCACACCAGGCACAGGTGTTTTGAAGTTGCCACCTGTGCTGATGTTTAGTGGGCTAGAACTACGAGCACCACCATAATTTGTGCTCTGGCTTTGCATCCCACATGCCACTGCAATGAAATGACCCAATTTGTCCTGCCTCTGCCTTGGAGGGGACAGGGTCTCCAGGATCCTCCTAGCAATATACCTGTCGTCCACTTTATTATATTTATAGTCAGAATGACACTCCTCCCAGCCTCCCCTAACTGTTCAAGGACAGGTTAACTCTGAAGAAAAGGTGCTTGAGGGTTTCCTGGACTGCTCTACTGTTTCATCTGGCCTCTGACTCACAGTTGTGCACAGGTGAGGTCTTGAAATCTAGACCCTGGCGTCCTTCCCCAAGCAGGTGCAAGATGGTGAGATTATGCACAAACCTGGGCCAGCACCAGGGTTGTTTTTTGTTTTTTTTTTTTTACAAACTGGCCTGGCCTTAGAGAGGATCTATTAGACTATAGGAAATGCTGGTGCTTTGCTACTTATAAAGAATGAATCTCCTCACAGCTTCATTGAAGCTTCCCAAGGGCATTCCCATTTTGACCCCAAAGCATCTATAAGTGACTTTTCCACTTTACACGCACTTGTTCCCAAGTCTGGTGTTGCTCTCCTCACTCCTGAGCCACTTTAATGATAAACCAAGAATCATAAATTCCCAATAGAGGTAACTCCACTTTTGAATTGCTTATGGTTTAAAGAGAACTTTCAGATTAAAGACAGAGAAGAAACCTGAGGAAAGCCAAGGATTTCAGCAGAATACATTTGGATGGAAAGGAATCCTAAAGATGCCCCAGAGGGGGAAACCACCCAAATTGCAGCCTAAGAACCTGGGGAAATGTCTGACCCAGATAAGTAGGGTTTGGTTTAATCTTTAGATTCTGGTTGCTTAATTCCCAGACTATTTGCTGTCAGAGCTTCACAATCAATTGGCCTAAGGAGATAAGGGACCTGTTTAGATTAACATCAGAAAGAAAAAAATGGCACATGCTCTGGAGGAAGTGTCAGTTTTTCTCAGCTAACAGGCAGGGAAGGTAGAGCCAAAAGGAGGTGCTGGATAGTTCCATCACATTCCACCTAACTGGACAAACCGCTAGACTGTGGGAGTGAGGAGGCAGTGATCCGATGTGAAGGGGGCACTGTGCACCCAGGAGACATTATAAGAGGAGGGTATAACACAGAGGACTGTGTCCAGCCTCAATGACAGAGTGGCTCAGAGCACAGGCTTTCAAGACAGAATTTCCTGGGTCACATCTGATGCTGCCATTGTATCTTACTCAAGGGCCTTAACTTCTTGGTGCCCCAGTTTCCTTTTTTTTTGTAAAATGGAACCAGTAAGGCTGATATGCAGATCAAACAAGTAACAGAGTTTACAACCATGCTTGGCATATAGTTATTACTATGATTGTCACTATTGCTGTATTTGCTGTTATAGCCTCCCACCCAGGTTTCACTCATCCGGATGCTTATGTTTCAATAGCTCCCAGTGGTTTATAGTTCCAGGACCCAAACCCAGATTTACAGAATCAGAATCTCTCTGGGAGAAACCTAGGAACCTGTATTTTAATAAATGTCTCAGGCAAGTCTGGAAAACACCGAGAAAATTCCTCATCCGGACCCCAGACCCAATCTAGGATGGAACTTCCATCACTTAGGCTCACTTTGCCTCTCCTCGTCTACCCGGTCCCCGGGACACATCTTCTTCTGGACCATGCAGCATTCTGTCTTCTTATCTTTGCTTGAGGAAGGCTTTCTCCTCCAAGTACATGTGGAGCTCCCTCTGCACTCTGCTACTGCCACGGCCTGGAAAGCTCTTTCTTTCCCTCCCATTGCTGAGCAGTCCCCAGTTGTCTGTATACCAGTGCTGGGCATTTTTCCTTCTTTGAGGGCTTCTCTGCCTCCTTTCCTCATCCGGCAGAATTTCTCATGCAGCAGAGCTAGATGGTTGTCTTCTGTCTACTGGCTCCCCTGCGGTTCTCTTTAAGAGGGACTGGATTCCAATCATGAGATGCTAAGGTGCCATGACCCGTTTGTCACCAGCTGGTGTCTCCTAGACCAGGGATGGCAGGGCATGAATAAGGAGATGATCTAGTCTCTCAGGAGTCTGACCCTGCACTTTTTCTCACACTTGCTGGTACTGGTCTCACATCACATGCCAAACCCTCGGCCTCTCCACAGCCCGTTTAAGCCCTTTTCCTGCTGTCTGGCCCAGGTCCCCAGAACTGCTCTATGGCCCCTCTTTTCTCTCCACCATCATTGCCCACACAGGATGTGGGTCGCCTCCCCACTGCCTCTGCTCAGGGCTGGAGACAATCCAGTGTAACCACCACCTTGGTCTGGTCTGCCCCAGGGTGAACTGCTGGCTCTGACCCAGGGAAAGGACATCCCTCCACTCCAGCCACAGTGGCCCTGCTGCCAGCCAGGAGGAATCTGTGAGTTCTGTGAGCCTGCGGTGATGAGGAGGTCAGAGAGGAGGCTTGGGGCCATAGTCCAGCCCCAAGGGACAGACCTCCCTGGAGACTTGGGAACCGGCCAAGTGGCAGCCAGGGGGCAGACATTCCTGGTGTTTCCGTTGCTGCCTTTGCCACACCCTGGGGCTCACCACATGCTCTTTAGGTTTGATGTTTGACCTGCTTTGTTAGCAGATCCCATCTCCCTTCTGCTTCTTCCTTTGCCACAGAGGGAGTGGGGGGTGGGGGTGGTGGTGGCAGCAAGGCCAGAGGAGGTAGGAGGGGGAGGGAAAGGATGCACTGTGACTTTAGGTGTATGATGACTCTAGGTGACTGTAGCACCTAGTCATGGTGCAGGGAAGCTCCCAAGGCTTGGGGCCATGCCTGAGGAAGGTCCTCTGTCTTCCCATGTGGTCATTTCTCCAACGGCAAGGAGAGGACAGTGAGAAGGCACAAGCAACGGTGCTATACCCCAGGACTATTTATTAACTCCTTTTTGTATAGAGTCTATTCCTTCTCCAATAATCAAAGCTGACTTTTTGAGATAAGAGATACATGGCTTCTACTTTAATTTATTCTTTCATTCAGCAAATACTGGGAACATTACTCTGCCTGGGCCCTTGGGGTAAAGGTGCTGGGGAGAATTCTAGGGGTGAGAGCGTAGATGAGACACGCCTACAGCACAATGCATGGGGTTGAGTCGGCTTCAAAGAATGGCTCATAAATGGAAGCAGGCAACTCTAATACAAGGAAATTAAGGGCCACCTAGGTGCTATAAACACAATACAAAAGGGTCAGAAACTCTTTCTTGGCTGCAGTGCCTGAGGGAGGTGTAAAGGTAGAGGCAACACATGGGCTGGCCTTAAAGCACAGTGGACACTTGTAACCATACAGGTGTGGTGGGCACTGTTGGTGGATGTCCACCTGAGTACATATGGGGAGATGGAAAGTTCTGGAATATTTGGGAAGTGAATAATGCTTAGTTTGGCTAAAGCCTCAGGTTTCTTAAGGGAAATAGTGAAAATCCTGGAAGAGTTGGCCAAGGCAAGTTGCTGTAACATCTCTGACACAAGATGAGAAGTTTGACTTGATTTGGTCAGATATGTAACCACCGGAAGCTATTTTCCAGTAGACAGATGAATGAACATGGCAAATTTTGCTGTAAGAAGCTGAGTCTTCCTTCCAGGATGGGAAGATCGTCAACATAGAAGTGTACAAGGGAAAGAACCGTGGCAGTGTGAACAGAAATGGAAAGATGAGCTGTAGAGAATGGTCCTGAAGGAGACTGAGCAGGATTTGGCAATGCTGTGGGGACCAAATGTAGTGAGGTATCAGGAAACGATTGTGTGTTTCTATATACGGATTCCTATTGGCTGGAAAGCTTCTCAGTTCAATATTCACAAACATTTATAAGTGCTTACTCTCTTGTCTTGTGTGAGACAAGCAATACAGGAACAACAAAGGTGATCAGACATAGTCTTTTTCCCAACTGGAAAAGAGACTTAGAGGAGAACCCAAGCCATCCCTTCTATTCCCTTAGAAGGGAAATCAGAGATGATTGAATGTTGTATTTAATATCTTCCATGAAGTATGAATGAGGGGGAAAGGACCCAGGATTATTGATTCTCTGTGAACACCTTTGGGTAGTGTAATGATTCCTTTGGCTTTGTTTCATTTGGTAGCTATTTCTTTCTTTTTTAAAAAAATTTTTTAAATTTTTAAAAAATGTTTATTTTATGTTTGAGACAGAAAGAGACAGAGCACGAGCAGGGAAGGGACAGAGAGAGAGGGAGACACAGAACCAGAAGCAGGCTCCAAGCTCTGAGCTGTCAGCATAGAGCCTGATGCATGGCTCGAACCCACAAACTGCAAGATCATGACCTGAGTTGAAGTGGGACGCTTAACTGACTGAGCCACCCAGGTGCCCCATAGTAGCTATTTCTTTTGATTCTAACATGGGATATGTATTGAGTCACAAAGGTGAGTAAGAGATTGACTCCTTCCCTTTCCCCAGGATCTCCCAGCTTTTGAGGATAGTCAGAGGAGCATGAAAAGAATGGCAGGGCTGAGGTAAAGAAGAGGACACAAGCAAGTGGTCTGGGATTGAAAGGCAGGTCTTGTATGCCACTGGCACACAGGAGCTGAGGGGTGTCCTTCTGGGAGAGGTGGCGTTTAAGCCAGATGTTGAATGGGGTAGGATTTCAATAGGTAGACATACGAGAAGTAACAGTGGTGTTCTGGTGAAAAAAAGAGGGAGCGCAAAGGCAAGGAGACAGGGAATGTGGGACATATTTGGAGAAATGCTACATTGTCTTGTTTGAAAGATGTATAGGAAGAATGTAGCCATGTTTAGCTGGGAGTTTTGTTTTGCTCTGCTTTACTTTGTTAATGAAGTTAATAGTAACAGTTGGAAATCCAATTAAGTGGTTCAGAAGTTGTGGTTTAGTCGTTTCCAGTTTTACTGTTCTGGGTTTCTTCTTGGGCCTAGAAGACATCCTTATTGTTAGCAACTGTCAAGAGGTCTTTGATCAGGCAATTTCTCCATTCCAGCCCAGAAGTGTGTTTGCTGGGCTTTGACTTTTGGCAATAACGTATCCTTGGGAAGAAGACTTTCATTACTCACTACCCAAAGGGGTGGGAATCATGCTTGCTTTCCTTACTAGTCTCTTGATGGACATTGAAATGCGTATGTGACAGGACATATATGGCAACATATGGAAATCACCAAATTCTATAATAATATTCATGGAAACCCAAATGCTCAAGGCCAGGAATTGGCTGAAATTAGTCTTTTGCATGTTCTTACTTCATCAGTCTGGACTTTCCTTCTCTCTTAGAGCTGTTGATTCATCAAAGAGCAACTAGAAATATTATGACAACAGTATCTTTTACATGCTAAATAAGAGGACAAGAAGGACCACCCAAGGGTAAAAGAAACAATTAACCAACTTAATTATCAGCAATAGGTTGTCAGTAATTCTTAGCTATGTTCTTTTGGTAACATTATGTGCTAGCATGCTTAAAGTAAATACAAGAAAGGATTGTTTTTCTTTGGGGCAGGGCATGGTAGGGGAATGGTGGTTAGAGTTGGGAAATTGCTTGTCAAAACAGAAAGGATTCTAGTAAATCCATGAGATTCAAATCCTAAACATGTCTTCAAGCATGAAGCGTTGAAGTTGGTGTCTGACTCTACGTTGCTTTCCTAGCTTTTCCTGATGTACCAAATGACCACACACTACGTGGCTTAAAAACAGGAGAAATTTATTTTCTCAGAGTTTTGGAGACCAAAGTTCAAAACCAAGGTGTTTTCAGAGTCACATTCCTCCTGAGGTGTCGCAGGGAGAACACTTCCTTGTCTGTTCCAGCTTCTGGAGGCTCCAGGTGTTCTTAGCTTGATTCTACATAACTCTACTCTGCCTCTATCTTCACATGACCTTCTGTGTGTGTCTCTGTATCTGAAACCTCCACCTGTCTTTTGTTGTGAGGACACCATCATTGGATTTAGGACGCATACTAATCAAGGATAATCTCCAAGATTTTTAGCTTAATTCCACTTACAAAATCTCTTTTCCCAAATAAGGTCACATTCACAGGTTCTAGGGATTAGGGTATAGACGTATCTTTTGGGGCCACCATTGAACCTATGACCCTGAATATGTATTCTTTGGTGGTGCAGAATGTGCTCCTGGATGTTCAACTAGTTTTTGCTGATGAGCAGCTCATCCTTAGAACAGCAGAGGATTGAATTCAGTGCAAGGAGAGTGGAGAGTGTAGCAAGTCTGAGTAAGTTGCACTTGGGACGAGAGGAATAATGTAGTTTACTGGACAGAGATTACACAGTATATTCTGGAAATGTATAAACAACTCTCCTGATAGACTCCATGCCTGGGAATTAGAGATCCCCAAAGAAAGTCATCTACATGGTACATTTTGTTGTTCATAGCACACTTTGTTGTTTCTTGTCCACCCCCCCCCCCCCACCTTCTGTTACAAATAGAAAGCTTTGAATTAATCTAGTTGGACTTTTGAAACTCTGAAGTGTTATGGAATGAAAAAGTACATTTTAAAGCAAGTCACTCTAAAATAAATAGAAGATAACCCAGCAAATAATACGCATCTAAGATTTTGGGGGGGATGTTTAATGGCATCCTTTCAGGGTCAGAGTTTCTTATTTTTCAAATGGGAATATTAAGACATAGAGAAGCTGGGTCCACAAATGCAGTCAGCTCCTTAAACAATAAGTGCAGAATCTCTTTTCTCTTCCACTAGCTGAGAAACACAGCCACCCACATATTCCTGCTCCTCTCCCCCAGTACTTTGTGATGTTGGTAGGAAATTGCCCAGAGAGCACTGACTCACCGGAAATGTTGTCCTTTCAAGAGTAAACAGCAAGAATGAAATCATGTCAGCACCATTTACCAATTTTACTTTTAATTGGCTTATATGCCTTTGATCACTGAAGGGGAAATAAGTGAATGAGGGCTGGCACAAGCTTAAGGACTGGCATTATTACCTTGCACGTTAGTTTAGACCATTTTCCACCATCCACCTGCGATGCGGTTATTTATTAGCATAATATGGTTACAGATCTATCTGCGGGGCTTAAAGATGGAAATTGAAACTCCGTGATGATTTAGCTGAAAGTTACTGGAGCATTCATAAAGCTGTCAGAATTACAGGAGAAACCACATTAAGAAAACGCCAGCACTAGTTGCTGTTAAATGGATATTCAAACATCGTCAGCACTGTTACCCACGGAGGACTGGTCTAATTTATAAGCTCCTGTACAAGGGGATAATGGTAGCTGCGCGTTCAAAGGAAAGTGGATCACAGGAATGACATTAGGAAGAGTGACCACATGTTTTAAAACATAAATCAGGACATAGGACAAAGGACTTTCCCCCAGTTCATTAATTTATTTACATCTTTAAAAGATATTCTCATTAATAAATCACATTTATAGGAAACAGTAAAATGAACAGAAAAAGTACAAATTCAACTTTTATTCATTCAACAAATACTTATTGAGTATTTGCCAGGCATGGTTTTAGGTGCTGGATATGATGCAGACTAAACAGACAAAATACTGACCAGAGATAGTAATCAATTGTTCTGTCAACAGAGGCTTATTGAGAGCTGCTACACACCAGGCATGTGCCTATGGTTTATATTCTGTCAGTTCATGATCATATACATTTGTGATCACATATACTTGGGAAATGAGGTATTACTGAGTCTGACCCTAAGAATTCCTGGGAGTACCCAGGTGTCTCCCATGGGTCTGCTGATCACTCTTGGGCATAACTTGTTGCTCTGTTGGTTAAGCTAGAGTTCTGTAGACTTGGCCTCAATGTACAGAGTAGCTACTCTGAGTCAAAATTTTGTTTCCATTTCCATGGCTGCCTCCAGGTATATAGCCTCAGTGCTGTTGGAGCTGGAGAACTGGATGCGATGTTGGTGCCCCTGGGATGGAGCCCTGTGCTCTGAGATGTTGGCCTGTCATGACTGAATGTGTTCCTTCTCCAGCACACTGAGCTCAGGTTGCTTGAGCCCTAAGAATTACAGTGTTTATCCAGTCAATTCTTTCAGTTCTTCTCAAACCAGAGGTTCTTTTGCAATTCTGCATCCACCTCACAAGCTGTACTCATCTCCTAGTCCCATATAAATCTAAGGATGTTAGTGCATGCACCTTCCACTCACCGTGGGCCTCTGAGACCTGGACCTGCCAAACCAAGACATCTTGTTACACACACACATGCATCTTTGAAAACAAGATGGCCTGAGAAAATCTGGAGCAGCTGGCCTTAGGAATATAGCCACTGGGCCCAAACTGAACGACACAAAGTTCAAGGTAGAAAAGCCAGTATTCTGCGGAAATGAGCAGGTAGGAAGATGAACCAAGAGTCCATTATGAAGGCAAGAAACAAATTTGGGTATGAGCCCCACACCCGGAAATGAGATTGAAGTTAAGGTGCAGTAATTAGAAACATGGGAATTTGCATCAGAAATCAAATCAGATTGGCAAAGAACATCATGATATATACCCAGATCTTCACTGGGAGGAATTATTACTTCTGCCTACTTCTGCCATTAAAGATATGGATATTGAGCTCCTGCCCTGATGAAGGCTCTGCATTAGGCAATGGGAGATAACTATGAATGAGTTCTTTTCCTTGTCTCTAAACAGCATAGAATCTAAAGCACAGGTCAGAAATGTACAGCCCTTGGGACAAATCCAATGAACTTTCTGCTTTTGTATGGTCTATGAGCTAACAATGGCTTTTATATTTTTAAATGGTTGTGGGGGGGGGGGATCAAGAGACTAATATTTCCTGATATGTGAAAATTGCATGAGTTCAAATTTCAGTGTGTATGAATAAGGTGTTATTGGAACACGGCCTTGCTCATTCATTCATGTATTGTGTGTGGCTGCTTTCCCGCTACAATGGCAGAGTTGAGTACTTACTATAGAGGTTGTATGAGCCACAAAGACTGAACTGTTTACCCACCCCTGTTCTAGGAAAGGGAACAGAGGAGATGCACAGACATCAGCACATGACTTTGGGGAGAATATGGAGGTAAGGATGTACCCAAGGGTATTCCTGGAGCATTGAACAGGGGATTATAAAAGAAGCACAATATTCAGTTTCCTTAAGGTTACTAGAACAAATGTATAATTAACCAAAGAGAATTTTTACATCCTTTTTTTTTTGCTACCACATAAGCAGGGAACCAAGGGAACAATAACAACAACAACAAAAACCATGTTACTATATTTCCAGTTTAGCTCTTTTGTTTTTGTTTTTGTTTTTACTTATTTTATTATTAGTAGTAATGACATTTCAGCTTTCTCTTAAAAACAGTATATACACACAGGTATTAATTTTGCTTTATTACCAATTGTCTTATGTGTATTATTAAAACATTATTTTTTCAGGATATCCTGCATAGGATAGAGTTAAAAAAAAATAAAAGATTCTTTAATTTTTAAGTAGTCTGAAAGCTGTGATCTGGTGCAGCTTGGCAAGGCCAGGTCCCTGCATTTGTTCAAATGGCAAGCCTCCCAGCAAGGCCTGAGAAACGGGTGCCCTCTGAGCCATTCCTTTTTTTTTTTTTTTTTTAAATAATTTAAATGTCTATTTATTTATTTTGAGAGATAGAGAGTGTGAGCAGAGGAGGGACAGAGATAGACACAGAATCCAAAGCTGATTCCAGGCTCTGAGCTATCAGCACAGAGACTGACATGGGGCTCAAAGCCACGAACCATGAGATTATAACCTGAGCCAAAGTTGGATGCTTAACCGACTGAGGCACTTGGGAGCCCCTCAACATTCCTTTTCACTGGATTGGTCTTCCTAGGGTGGGAAAGGGCAAACCTGGGTCCCAGCAATACCAATGGTGGCAGGTGTATATGGCTGACCTCAAAGTCATTTTTAAACTTTTTTTTTAACGTTTATTTATTTTTTGAGAGAGAGAGAGAGAACGAGTTGGGGAGAGGCATAGAGAGAGACACACACAAAATCTGAAGCAGGCTCCAGGCTTGAGCCTGACACGGGGATCAAACCCATGAACCTTTAGATCATGACCTGAGCTGAAGTCACATGCTTAACCGACTGAGCCACCCAGGCCCCCTCAGAGACATTTTTAAATAAAACCTCTTCCATATCTGACTTAGGTGAGCTGAACAGAAAAACAAAACCAAAACCAGATCTGGGGCTGTGATTCCCATTTTACTTTTTCATGTTTGGCTTTCTCTGGTGAAAGTGTAAGTTCATGCTCTAAGGAACAAGTGGTCAGTGACGCAGGCCAGTAGTCCACACTGACTCACTGAGAGGCAGCATAGCATTGATTGTGGGGTTAGGACGTCTGGATTTGAAGAGCAGCTCTGCCTCTCAGCAGCTTTGTGACTCTGGAAAATTTATGTAGCTTCTATACTTCAGTGCTCATTAAAGGAGGAAGGAAATAGCAGCTATCAAATAGGGTCATTGAAGATTAAATAAATTAGTCCATGAAATACGTTTAAAACAATGCCTGACATATAGATGAGTCCTTAACATTTGCCATGTTGATGATGATGATGGTGATGATGATGATTACTATTCTTTGCTCTCTTGGAAATACCTATTCAGAGTCAATCCTAAACACTATTTTTAGACTCTTAACGTATTTCCCGACACTCCATCTTCAGAGAGGGAATCTTTCTCTCTCTCTTCTTTTTTTCTGAGGTCCTCCCCTGAATTCTAGCCTCTTCCATTGTCCTTTGTCTTTTTGTCTTACTTCAAGCTTTTAAATCCCGACTGTAGCAATCTAGCAAATATGCCCAGGCACTACTTTTATTACCGGGTGAGGGGAGCCTGGTGGAGTGATTAAATGCTCTGTAGAAATGCCATTGATGATCCAGTTTCTGTTTTAGAGCATCAGTCATTTCCTCTGCCACAGAAATGGTGACCACTACATATTTGTTGGATTGAATTGAATTCTATTCTTGCTCTGACAGTGATGAAAATCCCATTCTCCAAAATTTATTGCTGCATTAAATTAACCTGGAGCTTAAGAATTGGACAGGTATCTGTTTATTTACATTTAAATACCTGATACTTTCTGCTTGACTGTTCTGCTCTGGAAAACAGAGTTTGGAATCTCTGGCTCCTGATTTATACAAGGGATGTGTTATGATTTTTCAAGAAGATCATCCTTATCCACAATTTTCTGGGGCTCTTGCTTTAAGTATATCCTTACTAGGCTCCATATGTGTTCCCAACTGATTTGTTATTGACTCAGGTTCCTCCCTTTCCTTGCACTCAGCTGTTTATCTCTAAATTTGAGAGATGCTTGCAAAGGACTGACTTAGGATTTAACAGAGGGTGAGCAAGTGTTTTAGTTATCTATATCTGTGTAACAAACTACCGTAAAACTTGGCGGCTTGAAACAATAAACATTTAATCTCATAGTTTTGGTGGGCCAGGAGGCTGGGAGTGGGTTGGTTGGGTTATTATGGTTCAAGATTTCTCACAATGCAGCAATCGAAGGGTCAGCCAGGGCTGCAGTCTTCTGAGACTTGATTGGGTTGGAGAATCCACTTCCAAGATTATGAACATGTCTGTTTGCTTGGGGTTTATTTCCTTGCTGAGTTGGCTTCTTTGCAGGGCTACCTACAGAGAATGGCAACTGGCTGGTTCCTCCAGACAGGGTGAGCCATGTGACTGAGTAAGAGTGCTCAAGACGGAAGCCAGGGCTTTTATAACCTAATAATAGAAGTGGCATATTATCCTTTCTGTATGGTGTTGGGCATACAGATCAACATTGGTACAATGTGTGTATAGACTACACAAGGGTATGAGTAACAGAATATGGTTTCCTTGGGAATCATCTTGGGGGTTGATTAGCATATTCTACCCTCTGGGTCCCTAATGATTCACATCATTCCCACAAGCAGTACACATTCATTCTTGCACAAGTTCCCCCAATGTATCTCATTAAAGTTCCAGCTTGAAATCCAGGATTTTGTCATCTAAATCAGGTCCAGGAGAGGAAGAGGTTTTTCAGGTATAGTTCCTTAAATGCAACTCCTCAAGTACAGTTCCTTTTCACTTATGAAACTTAAAGGAACAAGTTGTCTTCCCACACCCAGCACACAATGAGGGGACTGGCATATGATAATGGCTATAGACATTCCAATTCAAAACGAGGGGAGGGGCATCCAGATGGCTCAGTTGGTTAAGCCTCCGACTTCAGCTCTATTCATGATCTCACAGCTTGTACATTTGAACCCCGCATTAGGCTCTGTGCTGACAGCTCAGAGCCTGGAGCCTGCTTTGGATTCTGTGTCTCCCTCGCTTTCTGCCCCTCCCCTGCTCACATTCTGCATCTCTCTCTCTCAAAAAATAAATAAGACATTAAAGAAAAAACTTCAAAAAAAAAAAAAAGAGGGGAAATGAGAGTTGCTTAGGTGGCTCAGTAGGATGAGGATCCAACTCTTGATTTCAGCTCAGGTCATGATCTCATGTTGTGAGATTGAGTCCCACATTGGGCTCCATGTGACCAACTATGGAGCCTGCTTGGGATTCTCTGACAGCTTGAGCCCAATGTGGAGCTTGAATTCATGAACCCTGAGACCATGATCTGAGACGAAGTTATATGCTCAACTGACTGAGCTGCCAAGGTGCCTGAGGGGGAACCATTTTAATAGATGTGTATTGGTATCATATGGTTTAATTTGCATTTCTCTAATGGTTAATGATGTTGAACAAATTTCCATGTGCTTATTTGTCATCTGTATGTTTGTTCTCTCTGTTGAAGTGTTTGTTCAGTTCTTTGGCCCATTATAAAAATTGTGTTGTTTGTATTCCTACTGTTGAGTTTTGAGGGTTGTTTTTATGTTCTGACAAGTCCTTTGTTAGTTATATATTACAAATATTTTTTCCAATTAATAGTTTGTCCTTTAATTATCTTAACAGTGTTATTTTGGTGAGGTCCAATTTATCTTTTTTTTTCTTTACTGGATAGTGCTTTTGGAGTCATATCCTTGAACTTTTGCCTAAAGATTTTCTACTATTTTCTTCTAAACTTTATACTTTTACATTTATATCTGTGATCCTTTTTGAGTTATTTTTGTATAAGTTGTGAAGGATATGTCAAAATCCAGTTTTTCACATGTGGATGCCCAATTGTTTCAATGCTGATTGTTGGACAGATTGAGCTTTCCCTATTGAATGAACTACCTTTGCACCTTTCTCAAAGGTAAATTGGTCATATTTCTGGATTCTCTACTCTATTCAATTTATTGAGATGTCTAGCTATCTAGCAATACCACGCTGTTCTGATAACTGTAGATTTGTAGTAAGTCTTATAATTACACAGTGCAATTTATCGACATTTGTGCTTCCTTTTTTC
Organism: Panthera onca; assembly: GCF_046562875.1. Classification (NCBI taxonomy): domain Eukaryota; kingdom Metazoa; phylum Chordata; class Mammalia; order Carnivora; family Felidae; genus Panthera; species Panthera onca. The sequence continues at coordinate 55,633,134 of NC_138344.1, forward strand.
TTCAAAATTGACTATTCTCTAGCTCCTTTGCCTTTTCATATAAATTTTAGAATCAGTTTGTATATATCTAACAAAAATCTTTCTTGGATTTTATTGTAATTGCATTAAATCCATAGAATAATTTGAATCTGTGAATACATTAAAACAGTATGTCTCTCCATTTATTTAGGTCTTTAAAAATTTCTTACATCAGCATTTTGTAGTTTACAGCTTACATGTGCTGCACATGTTTTATTATATTTTTACAGAACTATTTCATTTTTAGGAGTACTTATTGAAAATGGTATTTACAAAATTTTCCATTCCCAGTTATTGTTCATTGCCTGCATATGGTTCATTGCCTGACTTCTGTGTGTGGTTGTGTATACTGAGATTTTACTTATTTCATTTATTAGTTCTAAGAGTTACTTTTTAAAATACATACCTTGAGATTTTCTATGTAGACAATCATGTAATCTATTTAAAGTCACACTTGGGGCGCCTGGGTGGCTCGGTCGGTTAAGTGTCTGACTTCGGCTCAGGTCATGATCTCGCGATCTGTGAGTTCGAGCCCCGCATTGGGCTCTGTGCTGACAGCTCAGAGCCTGGAGCCTGTTTCGGATTCTCTGTCTCCCTCTCTCTCTGCCCCTCCCCTGTTCACGCTCTGTCTCTCTCTGTCTCAAAAATAAATAAACGTTAAAAAAAAAAATAAAGTCACACTTTATTTTTTTTCCTTTCCCATCTGTCTGCCTTTTATTTTTCTCAACTTATTGCATTGGCTAGGACTTCCAACACATATATTGATGAAGGAAACTGATCTACAGTTTTTTGTTTGTTTTTTGTTGTTTTTGTTGTTGTTTGGTACTATCTTGGTGTTTAGTGTCCTTGGTTTTGATTTTGTCTGGTCTCAAAATGAATTGGGAAATATTCCCTTCTTATCTATTTTCTACTAAAGATTGTGTAGAATTCGCTTTATAGCTTCTTTAAATGTTTGATAGAATTCTCCAATGAAACCATCTGGGCCTGGAGATTTCCTTTTCTGAAGGTTTTAAAAATTAATAAATTTCCTTAATAGTTATAGAATTCTTATAGAATAGTTATTCTTATAGAATAGAATTCTTATAGAATAGTTATAGAATTCTTTGTCTATTTCATCTTAGATGAATATTCATAGTTAGTGTCTTGTAAGGAATTGATACATTTAATCTAAGTTGCTGAATTATTGTGTGCACAGATATTTGTATAGCATAGGGGTATGATGAAATGTTCTTTCTTTTATTCTTAATATTGGTAATTAATATCTTCATTCTTTTTTCTTTGTCTGGCTAGAGATTTATCAATTTTACTTATTTTTTTCAAGGAAGCAGATTTTAGTTTCATTGATTTTCTCTTCTAAATTTCATTATTTTTTTCTTTATGCTTGCCTTGATTTTCTTTTGCTCTTCTCTTCTTACTTTTTTTTTTTTTTAGGTTTATTTATTTATTTTGAGAGAGACAGAGACAGCACTAGTAGGGGAGGGGCAGAGAGATAGGGAGACAGAGAATCCTAAACAGGCTCACCACTCTCAACTTGGAGCCTAATGTGGGGCTTGAACTCCTGAAACCGCAAGATCATGACCTGAGCCGAAAACAAGAGTTGGACACTTAACTGACTGAGCCACCCAGGTGCCCCTCTCTTTTTACTTTCTTAAGATGTAATCTTAGACCTTTGATTTAAAACCTTTTTCTTTTCTAATATAGACATTTAATGTTATAAATATCCCTGTAAGCACTGCATAAGCTACATCCCACACACTTTGTTATGTATATTTTAATTTGTGTTCAGTTCGAATATTTTCTAATTTTCTCTGAGACTTCCTTTTTTTGACTCACAGATTAATTAGAAGTATGTTGTCTAATACCCAACTATTTGGAGGCTTTCTAATTATTATTCTGTTATTGATTTTTATTTTAATTCTACTAGAGTCAGAGAAACACTCTGTATGGTTTTTATTATTCTTTTAAATTTGTTGAAGTTTGTTTTATGACCTAGGATATGATCTACCTTGGTGAATGTGTCACGTGCACTTGAAAACAATTTGTATCCTGCTCTTGTTAGGTGGACTGTTCTAGAAATGTCAGGTCAATTTGGTTGAGAGTGTTGCTCAGTTCTATATTCTTGTTGATTCTTTGTCCACTTGTTCTATTGCTTACTGAGAGAACAGTGTGAAGTTTCCAACTCTTTCTGTGGATTTGTCCATTTCTCCTTTCACTTCTACTTCTTTTTGCTTCATATAGTTTATTTCACTTATGTATTTTTAATGTTTTATTTATTTTTGAGAGAGAGAGAGCGAGTGAGCATGCACAAGTTGGGGAGGGGCAGAGAGAGAGGGAGACACAGAATCCAAAGCAGGCTCCAGGCTCTGAGCTGTCAGCACAGAGCACCATGCGGGGCTTGAACTTGTGAGCTGTGAGATCATGACCTGAGCCGAAGTCAAATGCTCAACCAACTGAACCACCCAGATGCCCCTTGCTTCATGTAGTTTAAAGCTCTGTTGTTAGATGCAATATATGTTAAGAATACAGTTGTCAGATTTAGCAAAAATGAGGACAAAACAAAAAAAAGACTAGGATAAATTTTAGATACACAATGAATAATTTGTTCATATAAGTACATCCTATGCAACATTTGTATTTTATCCGGCAACCCTAACTCAGAACTATTATGTCTTCTTGATGAATTGAACTTTTATTAATTTGTAACATCTCTCTTTATGCTTGTTAATTTTTCTTGTTCTGAAGTCTACTTTGATATTAAAAATGATTCCAGTTTCCTTTTTCCCCTTAGCTTTTTTTTTTTCTTGATTAGTGTTCTCATGGTTTAAGCACACCAAATGGAGACAAATACTGTCAGATTTAAAAACAATAATAGTAACACCAACAAACATGTGCTATCACCAGAAACTCATTTTAAATATATTATATGTATTACATTATATTATGTGTCAAATACTACCCCAAATGCAATTATATTTAGGCAGACAAAAACACCACTGTTATCACTTTTCACCAGTTAGTAGAAGAGGTAACTGCCGTTGGAAAATGATATAGCTACTAAATTATGGAATCAGAATTTAAGGCTTAGCCTGACTCCAAAATTCATGTTTTAACTACTAGGTTACTCTGGTTACTTTGTGTGTAATCCAGGAGTTAACAAACTTATTTTTTCTAAAGGACCAGATAAATATTTTAGGCTCTGCAGGTCATGTGATTTCTCTTGAAACTATTCCATTTTCCCTGGAGCCCCAAAACAGCCACTGATAATATATAAATAAAAAAGTGTGCTTCTGTTCCAATAAAGCTTTATTTGAAAAACAAGTGGAAAATTAGATTTGACCTGTGGGCTTCTGTTTGCCAATTCCTGCTTCTAAGTGTTGGCAGATTTTTTAGTTCTTGTCCCTGTCGGCTGTATTTCTCTGGTTCTTGATTTACAAGTTCATTTCAGGTCATCATATCTTCATAGCTCGTGATGAAGCTTAATTCACATTTCAAGCAGTCACGTGTCCTATTCCCTTACTTAAGATCTATTTCTCTAATAAAAAACACTTCAGGTTTTTTTTTGTTTTTTTTTTTTTGCTTAGCAGATCCTAATATAGATGAATTATTCAGAGGCAAAAGAATAGAAGGAGTGATATACAAGTCTCTGTCCAAGAGAACAGGGAGAGAGATGTTGAACACACACAATCTGTCTTCACTCTGCAGCCTGGTTGCTGAATCTAGTCCAAGTATACATGTAATTCCAGTGTACTACATCCATGAAGGAATTATTTGGTACCTTCTTGTGTGCTGCCAAGGTTATGGGATTCTCAATCTCTAAAGACAGTCCTTCTTGTTTCTTCCTTGGAGATGGAATAAGGAGACCGCCCTAGTTCTTGGAAATGTGTAAATAATGAACTGGATTGGGTCTGTGATTTGTTTCCATTGTATGAGTTCTAGCCTTTTAAGTCACACAAAATGAATGTAATTTCTTCAACAAGGCAGTCTGGGATTATAAATTTATTTTCTACAAGGGAAAAATACTAGAACTCACTAATAGTGTCAATGGCAAATGCAAAATGCTTAGAAATAAACTTAAAAAGAAATTCCAGGATTTATGTGCAGAAAATTTCACAATCTTTTTGAAAATATAAGAAAAAATGGAAGCAAATGAGGAAATACACAATGAGAAGACAATACCATAAAAATGCTGATTGTTGTCAAATTAATCTTTAGATATAATGTACTTCTTATTCAGACCCCAAAAATTTATCCTTTAGACGGGAATATTTTGCAGATAGGGCTTTCCAGGATGCTGACTGAGCCTTAGTTCAGCATGCAAGGCATTTATTTTGGAGTGCTTATGGACCAAAGAAAGATAGTGGGGAGAAGCAGGGGACAGAAGGAGGAATTGGTCTGCAAAACAGTGTCAGGCTTCCTCTGTCCCCATTGTGAGCTCTGGCACTAGCTTGAGTCTTTAGTTATACCAAGTTGGGACTCCCCTAACCCCCAATTGATCATTCATCAAATGCAGGCTGCTTCTGGAAGGAGGCTTAATCATAGGTGTGGTGATTTTCTTTATCTGAGGGTCATCTTTGGCAGCACTCCCAGCAGCTGAGAGAATAATCTTCTATTCCTGAAGGAGGATCACAACATTCACCCCATGAAGGAAATTGGACAAAAGTTCTATCAGTAAAGTTCATCTAAAATATGGGAGAAATCTTGCCCATAAGTTATACTGTGAAGCTATCTACAATCATTAAAAGAGTAAATTATTGGCATAGACATTGAGAGACTGATCAGTGAAACAGAAACGTAAGACCAGAACCAGACCATTGCATGTACATAATACATGTGGTCCCTCAGTATAGTAGGGCATGAATGATTATTCAATAAATGGTATTGAAATAAAAATGAAGTTAGATTACCAATCTTATACCTTAAAGTTCATTTTAGATGGATTAAAATCCATCTCAGTATAGAAAATAAAACTTAATAGTACTAGTAAAAAATGTAATGTTATAAAGGGAGTAGAGGACCTCCTAAGCATGATCTTAAAGTCAGAATTTATAAAAGAAGAAATATTAACTCCAACTATGATTAACAGCTTACAATGGCAACAAACTTACTATACTTGATAAAACTAGAATTGACTAAAAGCTTATTATGTACCAGATACTGTTATCAGGACTTGATATGATTTGCCATCTAATCCTATGATCAAGGTACTATTGTGTTTCCTATTTTATAGATGAGGAAACTGAGGACTAAAGACCCATTTACCTATGTTCACATAACCAGGACATGAAAAAGCAAAGATTTGAATCCAGCTTGTTCAAACCCACTATTCTTTAAATAAATGTGGAAGACAGTGACAACCTAGGAAAAGTGTCACTAATGGCAAAGGTCCCTATCCCTACTTGAAAAAGGTCTGTTACAAACTGATAATGAGTATATAGACACTCGATTAGAACGTTCAAGAGCCAATGTAAAGAAGAAAAATAATGACCGATAGATAAGTGAGAAGACCTTCAACTTTACAGTCTCACCAGTGAAGGAAAAATGAAGCATTCCAATAAAGAGAAAGCATTTTTCCTCTGACTCTTAAGCCAAGAGTAAGAAAAGCTGCTGTCCTAAGTGACAAAAACATGGGGAAATTGTCATTGCCATATAGCTAGTGCGAATACTGAGCAATACAAATTTTCCAGAGCTACTTTGCAATATTTACCAAAAGCTTTGATCCAACAATGCTACTGACAGCAATTTAGCTTGAGAAAATATGTAAATATATATGTTAATATATGTTAATAGTATATTAATTAATAATATATACATCATTCTGATGCTGTAATGATAATAAGAGCGAATTTTTAAAAACAGAATATATTTACACTGTACTATACTGTCGTTAGTGACATAAATGCATCTAAATTAACCAAGGAAATTGTTTAGTTTTTTCACTGCATGAAAAAAGGTATAGTGTCACATTTTGTAAATATAGCCATACATATAATTATCTGGATGGTTATATCTAGAATTTTAGCAATACTTATCTTTAGATGGTGGGATTATGGACAGCTTTTCCCTTTTTTGCTAATCTTTATATTCTTATTTTTTACCATAAATGTATATGTCTTGTGTAATAAAATATACACTTTGTTGTTTGATGCCAAAGTTTTGAGTAGATGTTCTTAAATCTGAAGCCATTTTGGAAATAGACAGCAGCCACATTCCTAGCTGGGTATTTAAAATTTCTGTACAGTGTGTTTCAACTGGTTTCATATTTTGGTTTCAATTTGGGTCAGTTTTTAAAATTTCAACTTGGATCATTTTTTTGCACTGGGTCCTCTCTCTGTATCTGTTTCCTCCCTGCACCTAGAAAACTTGCCTTTTCATCTGGTAAGTAAAGCAGCCAGAACAAAGCCACCAATGTAATTTGAGTAGGTGTGGATCAGAATGAATCAGGCTGCAGGAAATGATTTGGGACTGTTTTTTAAGATCTTTGCTTTTTTTCAGTCTTTTGTATTCAGGGAAGATTGAAAGCCCAAGTGGGAGAGGAAGGCTTTCAGGTTCTCAGGTTTTTAAAATGCAGGTCTCCAAGGCCTTAGACTGAGCTTCCTAGGCATGACAGGAACAGAATTTGGTGCAAAAAGCAAGCAAATCGGCTTGGCGAAGATATTATCCCTGTGGTCCCTCCCATCTCCCCACATGTCCTTGGCTTTTCTCTGCTCTTCTCCTCTGTCAAACACCCCTCTGCCCTTTCTCTACCTCTCCCCCTCCCAGCTCCCTAAACTGCCACTGTCCTTGAATTTGGACTTCTTCCCAAAGAAAGCAGAATCGCTTAGGGAAGTAAGGAGAGAAAATGAGTTTATTTTCCAGTTCTCAGGGGCTACTTTTAGTGAGACAAATAGCTCAAGGACTGTGCCAAGCTGTGTGTGTGTGTGTGTGTGTGTGTGTGTGTGTGTGTGTGTGTGTTGTTTTGTTTTGTTTATTTTTGCATACATGCATTGCCCTGATGCTTTACCCTCACACCTACCCCCTCTCTCAAACTCTGCACACCCTTCTCACTCCCACAAGATTCCTAACTGGGGAGCCATGTAACAAAGGGAGGGAAGAAGGAGATACAAGCAGTATATGATCACGGACACTGAGGGGGCAAAGACAGGGGAGGGATGATCTGAACAAGATACCCACAGATATTCCTGTTTATTCAGATTCATCTATTCATTTGTTCATTCTTTCACTTACTCGCCCATCCTCAAACATGAATGTAGTTCCTATACATCTCAGACACTCTACCAGGCCAACTAGGTATATAGACAAACCTACTTCCAGCCTCAAGTAGTTCAGTTAGAGACAAGATAGCCAATTATGATGCTCATCAGAATCACTTGTGAGAATACAGATTTCTAGGCCCCATCTCAGACCTTCTGAATCAAATTGCCAAGAAGGGGAGTTTCAGAAATTATAATTTTCATCAACTTTTTCAGAAAATTCTATGCAGTCAGCTCTGATCTGAAGACCAATGTTAGGAAACCATTGGTAAGAGCTTCGTGATGCATGAAGAAAAAGCTAGGAACCAAACTGCAGTGTAAATGCCAGGCCAGCTGGCTCTTCCTCTCTCCTTTCCCTCCTTCTGGGAGCACCCGGGTCAAGGATAGTTTTCCAGTTTTCTATTGCTGCCTAATAAACTGCTCCCAAACTTAGTGCCTTATAGCAGCAAACAATAATAACAATATATTGTTTTTCACAATTCTGTGAGTTGACTGGGATCAGCTGGGTGGTTCTTCTGTTCCATATGGTGACTCAGGTGGCTGCATTCAGGTGGGTACTCCAGTGAGGCTGAAATGTCCAGGATGGTCTTTCTATGAGCACCTCTCCATGTGCTCTCTCATCATTTGTAATCTAGCCCAATCTTCCTAGCCACCTTTGCATCCAACTCCCAAGAAAGAAAAATCTGATGCTGACATTTTGTTTAAGGCTTGGGTTCAGAAGTCCCAGAAAATTACTTCTGCAGTATTCCAGGCAAAGCAAGACACAGAGACAACCCAGATTCAAAGGAAAGGAGAAATAAATTTATCTCTTATTGAAAGAAGCAGGAAAGAATTTGTGGTCATATTTAATCCACCATACATTTTTAAAAATTATGCTGATTTATTAGGTGCACATACCCATAGACTTCCCAGATGACTCCAGTGTAGGGGTTTCAGATATGGTTCTAGAAATCAGTCACCTTAGACCAAGACCTTGGCTAGTTGTACAAGTGGCCATAAATGAACAATAAAATTTAATAGAGACAGGCTGTAAATACAAGATGGGTCACTCCATTGTGACTACATAAAAAAGAGCTAAAGATAAATAATGAACAAACAAGGCATGAGAATGTAACCCAGTGTTTTTGCCAAGAAGGCAAGCACAGTATTGGATATATCTAGAAATTCTAAAGCATGGTAAAGCCATGATTAGAATATCATATCCAGTTTTGGCCCTTATCATTTAGAGTCAGACTTACTCAGGCTAGGAATAGAAATGAGTTTTTTCTTTCTCCATCATGTCTTGGAGACTGGTCTTGATTAGGGTATCCTGGCTAGTCTATACTGCAGGAAATGAGAGGGGAGAAGGAGGCAGTGGAATGGCAGGCCATCAGCCACCTGTTAACTTTGTAGAGCCAGTACTTAGGATATCAATTAGGTCATGTGATTTCTCTGTTTCACCCTCCTTTAGCTACTCCGATTACTCAAAGTAAAGCCAAAGTCCATGCAAGAGCCAGCAAGGCCCCACCTGGTCTGGCCTCCCTGTCTAACTTCATGTTCTACAAATATTTCCCTTTCCATTTTACTCCCATCAGAGTAGCCTTTCTGCTGTTGCTTGGAGATGGCAGCACACATCTGTCTCCAGGCCTTTGCATTCACTCTTCCCTCTGCCTGGGATGCCTCCCTGTGTCTGCACAACTCAGGTCTCTGCCTATATTCAGTTCATCACCCTGCATTAGCAGTAACTCCCACTTTCATACTCCCTGTCCCCATCACCTTGCTTTGTTTTCCTCCTTGCATTTACTAGCATCTGACATATGTTTATTTTCTTGTTTATGTGTTTGTTGTCTCTCTTCCCCCACCAGCATGTTAGCTTCAGGAAAGCAACAGCACTGCTTTGTCTTCTGTTTTACCTCAAGTGTCCAGCTGTCCCTGGTCACTTATAGGTACTCAATAAGGGTTACTTGAATAAATGAATGGATCTCTTTGTGAGCCTTGGGGAACTGAATGCAACACCTGGATCATAGCAGCCCTACGGTGAATGCTTGTTGAATCGATTTGTTGGCCATTGTATTATAGAGTCAATGGGTCTGGAGACCCAGAGTTAAGTCCCTGCTCTGCCTCTAACTTCTTTGTGACTTTGGGAAAGTATTTATCTTTTCCATGTATCATCGAGCATCTCCCCTATAAAACTCAACATTTAAAGGAATCCTAGATGGGAAAGTGTTTTGGAAAGAACGTTACCAATGGTCTGTATTATTCTTTGAGGGTCCTGCCTGTTCCTCAAGGCAAGAGAATTGCAGCCCACTCTTTCAGTTCAAATCTTTGTGTCCTGCTTGTGGGGAGGGATAGCATCAACCCAGCTCATTTTTAATGCATAAAGAAGTAAGGGTAATGGAATTTTGGGTTGGGGTGCAAGGATGCACTAGGCAGGTAGAGATGGCAGTGTTCAGGACACTGGGAGGCATGAGGTTTTCCACTGTTGCAGTTGATTAGAATGCATGTCAGGAAAACATGAGCAGGGATTTATTAGGGTTTTGAATCCCTCTTGATAGAAATGGTTATTTTCTAAAATGTTAATGAAAAGATAATAAATAAAATGCTAATGAATATAGCAGGAGCATGGAGTTAGATGTCAAATTACCTGGATTTGAATTCCATTTCACTTGTTAGGTGTGAGACCACAGACAAATTATCTAATACTTTCAAATCCTAGTTTCACCTTGTGGAAAGTGGGGATTTTAGAAATTATCCACCTTGCCAGGCCATTCTAAAGATTAGATGAAACATTCCATGCAAAGTGGCTGGAACGCGCACATATTATCATTCTTGTTACTATTATCAGGAATAGTAGTCCAGGAGTAATGGTAGACTCATATCTACCTAAATTAAATCATCTATGTTTCATTTTCCATTCAATAAAATCGGATAGTAATCTATATGACAAAGCTGTTTTCCCAATCTTGCTTTGGAAGCCAAATGATGGTGTATGTCAAAGAACTTTGTAAAAGTATAAACTTTTATCCAGATGTGAGTTATTACTGAATGTGAAGATTCAGCTACTGTCATGGGCTCCAGGGCCCAGGTCCATCTCCCTTTCTCCATGAAACACACGACGGCCCTTCTGCTTTGGCTTTGGCCCCCCAATCTCCAGCCCCTCCAGTTGCTGAGTCAGATCACCCTACATAACTGAAGGGACCAAGGACCTCAGTTCCAGACGCAAGATATATACAGGCCTTTCTCTTGTCAAGTCTCTACAAAGTACCCTAGAGGCCATGATGGAGGGACATACTCTAAAAACTACCATTACAGACCCATCTGAGGGTTGTCAAAACTGTCAACAAGGAAGGTTCTCAAGTTTCTCTCCCTGAGGTTTTTAAAAACAAGAGTCTTGCCTAAAGATGGAGCCTTAATTATATGACCTCTCAAGATCACATCTAATTAAGATTCCATGTCACTTCCTGAGTTTGTATAGCCTCTCTTTTGAGAGTAAGGCTCTTCAGTAATTAAATATCTGAAGGAACTGGGCATTCATTATCTGAGCATTAATTCTGAAGACAGATCAGGGGATTCTGTAATTTCAAATCATTTTGGTAAATGGTCATTTGATTATTACACAGCTGATGGAATTAGAAAGAGATCTTTGAACTCCATCCTTGTTCATGTCCCTATTCTTAAGGCTTCTCTGTATAAAGGTCTTTGATTAACTTGCTATAAGGATGCTCTTCTGTTGGATTTCCTCTGTAGACTTGTCGGTCCCCTCAGTGATATAGGGAACTCTGTAGGGGCCAGGACCTGTCTTGTCCTTGTGTGTCTCTTCCTGCCTGTCACTACACAGGGTACAAATGTACAAAGCAAAAGGTTGGTTTTGTTTTTAATAAACAAATGAATAAAGTTTCAGGAGAACTGTCAATTGATCATGACCAAACTTGGGACTGCTACTAAAAAATGTCAGCGTACATCTTGGATTTGCTTTGTGGTTATCTGTTATCTGGAAACAAAATAATTAACAAACATTTTGAAGTAAACTTTCCTGACAATTCTGAATTAATTTTAATGAAATTAAGTCCATTTCTGGAATTTTCAGAAGTTATTCCAGCAAGTGAGTTTTGTCTGCAGAAGATAAAATAAGACTCCCTTTCCACACCACTCAGAAAACAGGATGGAAGAAGGTCTCTAAACATGATAGCAATGAAAGTGGATGTGAAATTCATGTTCCAGTCCTGGGTCCTCTGCTTTGTCGTGTGGCTAAGATAGAAACATCCAGTGAAATTTGACTTGATCAATATAGATCCATTTTTCTGAGCCAGTGATTTCCTGAAAGAGGGTGATAGACTGAAGTCCTGAGATTTGAATCCTGATTTTGACTTTATTTGATACCATGGACCTCAGTTTCTATGTGGGTATAATGGGGGTGGAGTGGAAAGGGGAGGCTCCAGTGTTCTATGACTCAGTGCCTGTTTTCTGGTAACTTACCCACCAGAGAGTGGAAATAGTAGGGAACTTTATGGCTCTGACTGAATTCCTCAGGAGCAGAGTCTCTCAAATGCTTAATGCATGAGAAATAGCAAGGAGTGTTTATTGCCTTGTGGGTTTGTGGCTGAGAGGCATGTTGGTTTGGGCCCTGGCTTTGAGGACAGGCTGAACTGGGTCCTTTCCTTGGACTGCCACTCATTAGTTTTATCACTTTATGTATGAGAACCTTTCTAAGCCCTTATAAAGTGATAATATTTACATTCCATTGAAAAATGTAAATAAAAATAGAGGCCATATCATAAGGTCGCTGGAAGACCTGAAATGATAAGGTCTGTAAGATGATGTAAGACACACCTGATACACAGTAAAAGCTAAAAAATGATCATTGCTTATGTGGTGGTGATGGATGAAGATGGTGATAACCTGGAAGAGACAAGGGTGTCAGTTGCCTTATCTGCCTCTTAGATTGTTGAGAAGATTAAAAAGAGTTTAACAAAACGCCTGGCACACAGTAAGTGCTATTAAAGTATTGATTTTTTTAAGAAAAATACATAAATATGTTCCCCACACTCTCCTACATAGATCAAGCTTCTGCTGCATAAAACCAGCAGACGAAGTTGGTGTGTGCTACCCCTGAGACATTTTCTGGGCATTGTTGTTCAATTTCACAATCAAGAAAGAACAATTCACTCCCTCCTGGGTGTGCTGTTGTCTCTAAAGACAACAGGTGCTCTGCCAGAGTACAACAAACATTTCTTTTCCTTGTTTCCTCATGTTCCTCCTCTTTTGTGTTCTCCCTCCACCCCCCTGCCTGCCCTGACCGCCTTTTGGTTTGTATTCAAGTTATTTCCCTTCTGCTGTGATCTTCCCCCTCACATCTGCTCTTATCCCTCCTTTGCTGCTAAGCCACATGAGTCATGAGGGCTGCTCTGACAGAGGTGCGACTGTTCTTTGGCAATCAAAGAGCTTCTCAGGCCTGCTCAAAGTCATAAGGTAATGCTGCAAATGCCAGCCCAAATGCCAGCAGAAAGCTGGACCCCCTTTCATCTCTCTCTTTTGAACAACTTCTTTGTGGGGTCTCCTCACAAATGGTGTCTTGAGACAGAATGTGTTTTAACCCATTTGTTTTGCTTTTCTTCCTCAGCCCTTATAGAAGGAGTGGAAAGTCGGAATCAGTGAGAAAACTCCTGCTTAGCAGAGGGAGCCTTCCATGAAACTGCACTGCTAACTTGGGCTAAAAACGAGGTAATTTCCCTGAAGCATAAGTTTGTCACATCTGCTGAATTATTCTGGGGGCTGCATCTCAGATTGCTTCTGTACCTTACTGGAAACTCATGGAGTTACCCCAGAAGGCTGTGGACTTGTCTTTAAAAATTAATGGGTTTTGGTGAGACTGGGTGCCTCAGTCGGTTAAGCATCTGACTTCAGCTCAGGTCATGATCTCACAGTCCGTGAGTTTGAGACCCACGTCAGGCTCTGTGCTGACAGCTCGGAGCCCGGAGCCTGCTTCGGATTCTGTGTCTCCCTCTCTCTTTCTCTGCCCCTCCCCACTAATGCTCTGTCTCTCTCTGTCTCAAAAATAAATAAAAACATTAAAAAAAAATCAATGGGTTTTCTCATCTGAAAATTGGAATCTGAATCAAGTTCATCACATCAGATTTTTGTATTTTAAATATCTTAAACTGGTCTGCCATGAACCACTATGAATATCCCAGGCTCAAAACTTATTTAGGGAGAATTTTTGATTCTGGGATTAATACCAGAAGCTTATCCTGTCAGAGCATTTGTAAAGAGTTTTCCTCCTTACATTAGCAAAAATCCAAAAATGAGATCAAGATTCCTTCTAAATCCTATCATTTATTCATATTTAGTTACTTGTTTACATTCAGCCTAAAAGCCCTAACATAGGTGTGGTAATGGGAGAAATGAACTGTCTTAATTCCAGAACTGAGCTGATGCCTCCTGAAGATAAGATTCTTGTGAGATGTTCCTGGGATAATTAGGAAGAGCCTGAAGGATGTATGGTTTGGCCTTTAGTCTTATTCTAGTTCTAATAAGTTCTGTTCCTTGTCCAGGTACAGGTGTATCAACAGTTATCAGAGGCAAGCAAGAGATCATTTCTGCTGTCCCACATCCAGCCCCCAATCTTCCCTGAAATTGGTGTTGAACATATAGTGTGTGTAAGCATATAACCTACATTATCTCTAATCTTTATAAGAACTCTATGAAATGTTATTATCCCAAGTCTTCAGATAAAGAAACTGAAGAATTCAAAAGAATTATTTGACTTAATCCAAGTATGGCAGGTTATGGTTCCAAAATATGGTCTTAGTAATATTTTCTGTGGCATGGCTCATCCAGAGTCTTGCCACTCACCCACTCAGAGGGGAAGTTCATGTTCTCTCCCCTGTAAACTTGGCAGGTTTTGTGATTGCCTCAACACGTAGGATGTTGTAGAAGTGATGCTGCATGACTTCTCAGTTTGGTTTAGTAAAAGGTGACATTGTTCTGTCTAGCTCTTTCTCTTCCTTTAGGAATACTTACCATGGGAACCCAGCCACCATGTTTTGAGGAAGCCCAGGCTACATGGAGAGGTCATATGTGGACGTGCTGTCCAATAGCCCTGGCTAAGGTCACAGCCAACAACCAAGTGCTGAGATTTCTAATGATTCCAGCCCGCAACCTCAAGCCACCCCAGCTGGAGCTGGGTGTAGCAGAGACAAGCTAATCCTGCTAAGTCTTGACCTGATTGTAGATTCATAAGCAAAGTAAACATCATTGTACTAAATACTAAGTTTTAGGATGGAGTGTGACATAGCAATAAAACAAAAAAACTAAGCTAGTCTATGGATGATCTGGGATTCAAGCTTCCATCTTTGTGCCTCTGTAGGCTCTGTGACTAGTGTATGACTTTATACTATTGTAGGCTGTTTTACTGTCCCAGATCCTTATTCTCCCAGAGATACTTATTCTCTCAGGCCTTACTCCTCAAGTAACTCTTCTCCATCATAGTCCTCTTTCAGCCTGGGACCAGAGTCATTCTGCCTCTGCTTGCTGTACGCGTGCTCGTTACTATTCAGTCCCTAATTAACTTCTGGCCATCAATATACAGGAATCTGAATATCAGTACATGCACTCCATGTATAGGCATGCTTTATGCACTCCAGGAGAAGCTCTCCACATCATATTCTGGATTTTATCATTGTTTCCTAGGCACATAATAGTAAGTCTTCATAACAGTTAATATAGTGCAGCAGTAATGTACAGGTTTTTAAATCTGAATGTCTTGGTTCAAATCTCACCTCTTCCATTTACCAGCTGTTTGACCTCAGGCAGTTTGTTTAACTTCTTTGTATCCTAGTTTTCCCATCAATAAAATGGGGGTAGTAACAGTTCCTTCTTCACAGAGTTGCTATCATGTTTTAGTGAATTAAGGAATTAAATCCTTAGAACAGCAGTTGGCATATTAGCTCTCAGCAAATATCATTTTTATGGGTCAGCTGTAATTTAGAAACATATTTCATGACACATTTTTTTTCCCTTGGTCGTTGGATAGGAAAAATGTTAATTTCTCCCGTTGGCTGTTTTTCTCCGTGGTTCTGTGTAACCTGCTTTTGCTTAATGTGGAAGATGGGGCAAATTCTGCTGGGCGTGCATCTTTGAGTAGGAAGGACCAGAGACTGGCCAGAAACTTTGGCATCCAGGGTTCAGCTTTGCCCTTATCTTCACGACATCACCTGTTCTGCCAAATGAGAGCTCTTGACTTTTGTTCATTGCAGTGTGTGTGACTAGCTCTGTAAATCAAAATTTATTTTGAAAGACACTTGAGAAAATGGGGTATCTTTCCATAAGGATTTGGGGGAACCAGCGGACAGGCAGCATAAAATGTTGGGGAAATCGTTCTGCCTTAAGACAGATAATAGAGAAACACAATCAGGTAGGACAAGGTAGTGGCTGACAGAGCATCGGTGATCATACGGGACAGAACTGCAGAGGGTCTTTAGTCCAATCTCCTGTCTTCCAGATGCAGTCTCAGGGGCAGAGCAATTGTTGTGAGATGGTACCACCTGCATGCACTTTAAGAACCTGTAGCTTGATTACCTTCTGTCCTCCATCACCAAAGACATTGGACTTTAGGGCCTGTTAATTAATTTAGACTGTTCTGATGAAATGACTTGGGTTTTCCGTCTTCATAATTAACTTTCTGTTCAGTTTCTTTTGCTTGAAGAAAAACTGAGGTAGACAGGTAGCTGTGACAAAGCAGTATATATTTAGAAGTGCCATTTGCTGAAACTAGCCAAGTGTCAGAAATTGCAGGAAACATATAATTATCCAGTCTGTCTCATGGCTGAGGAGCCCTATTGGTGTGATGGCTAAATTAGTTTTATGATATTATTTCTGGATTTAGTTCAGGCCAACCTAGGGATGCACGAGGCACACCACCTCTCTGCCATCCCTCTATTTTCAGGACCTATCCTTGCTACGTGGGAACAAATGTAGTATCAACATGACATATAAATTGAAAAGCTTCCCTTGGCCCTTTGTGTACCGCCCAGCTTTTTATATCAGTGACTCGATTTCTATCACTTGTCTGCCATGCTCCTGAAGTCTTTGCTGTCTCAGTGTGCTGTTTAGATGCTTAATGCCTCCTCTGCTGAAGTCCATTCCCTTGGAGCTGGTGTTAATGAGGTCCCACGAAGGAGCTCTACATTTTGTAGCTCAATTTCAGTTGCCCAGAGAGATGGATGGTATGAAACAGGCAAAAGGGCTCCATCAAGTCGGCTTGGAGAACAGGACCACCAGGAGCCCTGAATGGAATTCAATCAGGTGGTGCTGTGGAGTAGGGGAGGGGGGAGCGATCCCTTTGACAGGAAAACAAATTGAAAGGAAAAAGAAAATCAGAAGACAAATGCCAGTTTCAAAATGGGGGCTGGGAATAGAGGGGCAGTGCATTTGACCAACTTGAGGCTTCACACGGCAATGGTTTTCTAATATTC
Organism: Panthera onca; assembly: GCF_046562875.1. Taxonomy (NCBI): domain Eukaryota; kingdom Metazoa; phylum Chordata; class Mammalia; order Carnivora; family Felidae; genus Panthera; species Panthera onca. The sequence goes on from NC_138344.1 coordinate 55,649,854, forward strand.
TAGGGGAGATTTCTATCTGACATTGGTCAGGGTCTTGATGAAGGTGTCTCCTGAGGAAAGAAACTTTCCTTTGTAGCTTTTGGGTGCCAGGATTAGTCTCAGCTCAGATGATGGCCCTGTTTGAGTGGTTAAAAAATTGTGTAGATAGCTGGTGATTATGCCTCCTTTCCTCTCCTGTCAGCTTGCATTTAATGGCAGCTCTTTGCAGGTAAAAAGTTGGGAGTAGTATTGCATCATGTGTGTGTGCATCCATGCTCACGTACACACACATGTGCACGTGTGCGAGTGCACACACACAACACACACTCTGAAATGTGAGCACTGGAGGAAGTTTTAGATGAAGGTGTCCTTGTTATTTTCTTAAAAGTAAAAATTGCACTGTCTACAAGGTACAAAGCACATCTGACGGCTCTTTGAAACATTTTGCCTTTCGCTTCGATATTCTATGCATTTCTAAGCAGGGAGACTTCAGGCAGCTTCAGGGAATAGGAAAATCTACCACACACTTTTAGGCTTTAGCCAGAGAAGTGACATTCTTCTCCTTGGGCAGTTCTGAAGTAGTGATTCCCCATTTTACTCAAGTGCAGCTTTATGACTGGGAGGTTTAGACAACTGATGCGAACCCTCACTTCTCCATTTACTTAGCGTGGGATCTTCAGCATTCTAATGAACAGTTTGGAGGTTCAGTGACCTCAACTGAAAGATGGAGATATCTAACATTGCTGTGATGTTGTTGTAAGGGTGGAATGTAGCCTACTGCTTACCTAGTAACAAGTGCTCAGTGATGGTTACCAATTTATAACAACAGCAGCCTGAAGTACTGGCCACAGTGCTAGTACTTTGGAGATAAAAGCTGAGATCGTGCTCTTTTAGCAAGAATAAGACATTAAGGAATGAACTTCACTAAAAGCAACCTGATTTGGAATATAAAGCTAAGTTCTTCTGGAATGTGTCTCTTAAGTGGACTGACATTAACGCAGTTACTTTTGCAATGCACAATGTAACCAGTTGTATTAGATAATTTATCTTTTCAAAATGCCCACAAAGGGAGGGTGTGTCGTGGGTGGGGTGGGCATTATTGTTTCTTTAATAACAATGAGGACCTGAGACAGAGAAGGTACATCTTGCACATGGTTCCCAGGCGGGATATGGAGTTATGTGAACTGCAGAGGTTATGGCCTCCTGCTCAAGCTGGAGGTGGGGCTGGGGCTTTTGACTGTGGCAGGGTTGGGGGGCAGGGGTGGGAAGAAGTTGAGCTCTGAGATAATGAGGCCTGGGCTTGAGATATAACATTGGTGGTTGGCTGTCAGTCTATTGATTCTACAAATTAGGTTGTTCCTATGTTCATGCCATATGGACACAACACTAAGGATGAGCAGTGCATTTAACCAAACTGTTGCTCTTTGACATTTCATCCATTCAACACTCACTCATTCATCTAATGAGTACCTCCTGATGCCAGGAACTGGCATCTCCCATCTCCTTAGAAAGGCTGCATTCCCTCCACCCCTCTGGTCCATACCTTAGTGAACAACCCAGCCATGTAATGAGCCTCCTGAGCCACATAACTTGGTGCATCCTTAGCTTCTCTCTTTCCCACACTTCCCTTTCCCAAAGAACACATCTTACTCATTCTCCCTTTCTTCAGATTTCTTATCTCATTCTTCTCTCCATCAGCACTGTTGCCATCTTGTCTCTTGTTTGGCTTTCTGAGGTGGCCTCCTAGTGTCCCTTCCTCTAGTTCCTGCTTAAATCCTTCAAAGGCTTCTCCCAGAGTGATGGCCAACTCCCTTAGCATGACCTAAAGGCCTTTGCTTATCTGACCCCTCCCTACCCAGCCTCATCCCCTGCCTCCTCCTCCCCTGCCTCCCTGCTTCAGAAATACTGGTACATTTTCTAGCACTGCACATGCTTTCTTTCTTTGGAACCTTGGCTGTATCCTCAGCTGTATTGTCTTTTCCCTGCCCAGATGGCCTGGGAAATGCTTGTGTTTCCTTCCAGCTTCCTCTTAAATGCCCCTTCCTTTGGGAAGTCTGTCTTTTCTTTATCGCTTCTGTGCAATGTTGATGATGTTCTCCATAATCATCTTTCTCTGAATAATCCTCCAATGCGGAACTGGGCACAACAGACAATAATTATTTGCATATAAGTCTATCTTAAAAGACAATCTTCTTCTCCCCAAAGTCAGCAACCTTATGTCCTCAGTGCCTCCATGAGATTTATGGAATTAATTAGGGAAGTCAATCTATTTATGTTAGTCATATTTAAAAATAAGTGCAACATAGATATTCTTTTAGAAAATTGCTATCCCCGCCCCCCACCCCGATTGCTCTCTGATGATTTGTGTGTAGGTGTAGTAAGATGCTGGCTCCAGTGTCATTCCACCCCATCCAAGTCATGGGGTGCCTGCTTCCGAGTCAGCGAAATGACTAAACTTCCTAATTATAGTATGGGAAGAGGGGTGCAGAGTCCAGAAATCACACTCTGAAGGGCAGCCAATGCGAGAAAGGTTGTGGGGATTTGGAATGCAGATGTGTCCCGTCAGCAGGGAACAAGTACAAATCTGAAGATGAAACAAAAAGGGAACCAGCAGGAGCGGAAGGCAAGACCAGGGAAGAAAAAGGAACAATGATGAGATGGGAACATGTGGCCATCTCATGTGGATTTGTCAAAAAAGACAAGGGTGGGGCAGTGGATTTGCGTCATGGCGGATGTTCCGCATTTGGGAGGGTAGTGGTAGCTTACTGTTACTCCATTTGCATTTCCCTGATGACATACGATGTGCAGCATCTTTCCATATGCTGTTTGCCATCTGTATACCTTCTTAGGTGAGGTGTCTGTTCAGTACTTTTCCCTACTTTTAAATTGGGTTGTTTGTTTTCTTTTTGTTGAGGTTTAAGTGTTCTTTGTAGAAATTGGACACTAGTCCTTTATCAGATGTGTCCTTTGCAAATATTTTCTCCCAGTCTGTGGCTGTCCTTCTCATTCCCTTAACAGTGTCTTTTCCAGGGCAGAAGTTTAAAATTTTAATGAAGTCCAGTTCATCAATTATTTCTTTCATGGATTGTGCTTCTGGTATTGTATCTAAAAAGTCGTTGTCATACCCAAGGTCATCTAGATTTTCTCCTCTATCTTCTAGGACTTTCATAGTTTTGCATTTTACATTTAGCTCTGTGATCTATTTTGAGTTAATTTTTGTGAAGGATGTAAAGTCTGTTCCTAGATCCTTTTTTTTTTTTTTTTTTTTTTGTTGCATGTAAAATCCACATCTTCTTACTTTTGGTGTAAATCTTTTATCATTTAAGAAATACAAATGCAGTGGTTTATTTAGGTTCTTTATTGTTCATCTTGCAGTGTTTACTTTTACTGCTTATCAACACCAACCAATACCCACACTTGTCTCAAACTACTGTAAAAATCTGGGGAGGTTTAGTGTTTCTCTGCCTTTCTCCCCCCTCCCACCTACCACTTTTGACATATTAGATTAAATTTCAGCCCTGGGCCAATCTGTCAATGAAACAGGAAATGTCTCTTACTATGACATATTTGCCAGAGGCTGAGGTTTGAAACCATGTGGGTATTAGTTCTTGCACAGAAGCAATTTCTCCTTATCAAAGAGGCAGAATCATGGATCTGCCTAGCATAAACCTTTGCTTTGTATGGATCAGTCTCTCTGATATGAAAAAAATATTTTAATAAATATGCTTCACAATTTGCAGAATTCTTGAGAAACTATAGGAAATAAAGAAGACAACAATTTTCTGCATTGGAAGGAAAATCAACTCTAAATGGAGCATGCTTTCATCCACAGTGAAATTGCATGTGGATGATTGTCATATGGTTATCAACACCCTAAACAGACTGTATGTGACTAGAGACAGCATGATAAGAGGCGGGGGGTAAGCATGTTTCTCAGAGAGCCTCATTGTGCACTCCTGTTCTCATAGCTATCTCTAACTGGAGGAGACTCCCAGCTCAAGTTCTCTTAGCATGTGGAAGATAAGGAGTGGGTCAGTGTCATCATTTTGCTTTGAGTCATCACTCTGAGCCTGTGGTAAGGGAAGGGAACCCACCCCTCTTTCCTTCATGCTCTCATGCCTTTGTTTTTCCACTGAAGGAAAAATCAATACCGAACACAGAGAACAAATCTAGCAACACCAGAGAGGCAGCGTTTCCCTTGTGCCTGCCTGAAGAAGATATCTCTTGCAGGCCCTGGCCAAGAAACATAATGGCTGCCACCAGCCAGTAGATTTTCTTTGTAGAGGAGAAATTATTTTTACAGTATGGTCCATGCTGGGCACCTCCCTTTACAGAATTTCTGCCCAGTGATCACCTTAGAACTCACTCCAGATCAGCCTGCAGGTCCCGGTGGAAGCCCAGAGTGGAGGGAGGCATCCTGCGTTTTAAAGGCCAACATTCATGCCTCCCTTTCGCATTATGGTGAATCTAGGTCACAGACACCGGAGATAAGTTGTTCAAGGTGTGGTGGAAAGTTGTATATTTTGCCTTGGGGTTTTAAGGCACTTATTTCTAACAGAAGCCAGGAAGCTGCCTGAGCAAAAAGGCAGTATGGAACTTAGCAGGAGCTACATCTAGCAATAACCACCAAAAAACTGCCGGCTTCCCAGAGCAACTATTCTTCTCTGTGCTGTGTTAATCGATGATTCCCTTTGCATCTAAAAAAATATTTTTTAAATCACTTTTTTATATATTTATTTATATCCAATCCCACATATATACATTAATTTCAAACTTAACTAGGTAGGGAAGCTTCATGGCTTTGCACAGTAGTCAATGAATTGATCACCTTAAAGAGTTTGCCAATGAATATTGAAGCACCTTTCCCCTAGGGACTAATAATAATAATAATAATAATCATACTAGTTATAGTAATAAAGCAACAGCCACCGAATGTTGAATATGTCTGATGTCTAGGCACAGTGCTTAGCCCTTTATGTATTTTTTCTTATTTTGTTCTTACAGTTCCGATTAGGAGATGACATTCTCTGCAGGTGTCAGAAAACACAAACAAAAAACAAGACAAAAAGGCCTTAACATTTATCATCTGTTTTCGTTCTGTTTTGTAGCCATTTGCTTTATTAGAATGTGCTATCCAGTGTTTTCAGAACATGATGTAGGCTCTGTAGTTACGAAATCAACCTGAAGAATGTTTGCCAATTTTATTGTTTTACTTTTTGTTATAATTCCTGTGTAGTTAATGTACGGTGTTACGTTAGTTTCAGGCATATGCCTATTTTAAAATGGCATTTGTAGTTTTCATTATAAAGGTTAATATTAACGACAATAATAATAATTACAATAACAAAAGGAACCTTCTGTTAAGCACCTGAAATTCACCAGGCACTGTTTTTTTTGTGTGTTTTTTTGTTTTTGTTTTTTTTTAGTTTATTTATTTATTTAAATGTTTATTTATATTTGATTTATATTTATATTTGAGAGAGAGAGAGAGAGAGAGAGAGAGAGAGAGAGAGAGAGAAAGTGCACAAGCAGGGGAGGGGCAGAGACAGGGAGACAGAATCTGAAGCAGGCTCCGGGCTCCCAGCTGTTAGCACAGAGCCCTACGCGGGGCTTGAACTCATGAGCCATGAGATCATGCCCTGAACTGAAGTTGGGTGCTTAACAGATTGAGCCATCCAGGTGCCCCCTATTTATCTATTTTTAAGAGAGAAAGAGAGAGTGCCCACAGGGGAAGGGCAGAGAGAAAGAATCCCAAGCAGGTTCTGTACTGTCAGCATGGACCCCTATACAGAGCTAGATCTCACCAACCATGAGATCATGACCTGAGCTGTGACATCATGACCTGCACTGAAACCAAGAGTCCTGTGCTCAACTGACTGAACCACCCAGGCACCTCTCACCGGGCACTGTTTTCACTGGCTGGCATAGGTTAGCTCATTTCAACCCTTTGAAATGGGTATTGTTGTGTCCATTTGTAGATGATGAAACTGAGGTACAGAAAGGATACATAGCTGGCCTAAAGGCCCCCAGCTGGTGAGTAATGGAACCAACATCAGAAGCAAACTGGCCTGATCCCAGAGGACCATGTGGCCCAGTGTATCTACAAGGAGTGTGGTGCAGCAGTCTGTGGAGCCCATCATGGAATAACTGCCATCTAGGGGTTGGAGGAGAACTGACAGAATTGGGGAAGGGTGCGAAGATGCTTTATGGGAGCCACACTGACTGGGGTCTGGGGCTGAAGTCTTTCTCTCCTGGATAGAGCCGGCAGCAATGACCTCTATGCCATGGTATTTATAATGTGAAGAAGGAGCTCTGCCTGCAGGGAGGGAGAGCTGAAACACATAAGCTCAGTCGTACACCAACACTGGTGGACCTGTTTTACATACTTCAGGAGCCGTTTGCTCGGTTTCTGCTTTTTCTGAAAACTGTCTCTCTGCTCTGCTGACTCCCATGACAACCGTATTATATGACGTCATCTTGACCTCCCTGCCACAGCTGGTTAGTCCAGACTGAGCCCCCAAGCCACACTGGGTCAGTCATGGTTCCTCCCCTGGTAATCTGGAATTGGGACTTAGAGGTTCCAACCTCAGAGGGAACTGTGGGGGGCCTGGGAAGATGACTGGCAGCAAAAAAGAGTATTTGAAAGCATGTATGTTTTTGAAAACATGGAGAGGAAAAACTCAGAGAAGCAGACAGAAAGGCATTCTAGTCCTGATCTGTTCCGGAGGCCCCTCAGTGTTTTGCCCTGGGGCTCAGTGAGATCATATATTAAAAATTAAATATGGCACATTTCCATTTTTGTTTAAATTAATGTTGTGGATTTCTGTCATTGGCGGACAAAAGGACCTTAATTCTGCAGTGTCTAAGGCCCAGTCCCAGGTTAGATGATGGCCCCAAATCTGTAGGGGAGGGGATGTAGTGATGAGGATGGCTGTAATAAACAAGAAGCCAAAGGAAACAAATGCATCCCAAGTCTCCGTCAAGTCCTGAAAACTGAGGACTTAGGGCAGGGGTGTTTACAGTCCAGTAATAGAATTCCCTATGGGCAAGGAGAAGAAAATGCACACGCTGCTACCTCTCTATATGGAGTAGAATAGAGAAGGGGATGGTGATGGGCAGGAGACCCAGAGCAGAGGAGCTACCAGGGAGCCCACAGCTGGAGCCGTGGGGGACATGGTGGACACCAGGAGTGGGGAAGCCCATGCCCCATGGCAAAGTGTGGAGAAGGGGTTTGGAGGGATTTGGGGTTTCTGTGATCTGTGGGAGGGCCTGTGGTTACCATGGCTGAGATGCTACAGCACCCGCAGGGTTGATGCAGCCTGAAGCAATGAACCTTACACAAGTAGAGAAGGGTAGAGAGTGAATCTGGCTCAAATGGAGAAGAGCTAGCAAAGCCATCCTACCTGACTCGAATTTGGCGAAAATGGTTTGGGAACACAAAGCGTTGTCATTCCACTTGCAGGTTCTCTGCCCAGGCGAGGGATGTGAAACCAGGAGGAATAACTGCCCACACTGAATCAGGCACACCCCCATCCTTTCTAAATGTCTCTCCACCTTCCTTCCAGGGGGATTCATCCCTGATTCTCCGATTCAACCCCTGTGGCCACCTGGTTCTAACCTCTGCCACATAAATTCTAACTCCATAATGGAAGTAAAGAGAAATCCAGGAGCGGAATCAGATGGAGTTGTTACAAGATGTCACTGTTTTACTACATTACCTTTTCTTTCTTAAAAAAAGAAAAAATAAATGTATTATCTTTGAAGAAGTGGCTGAGAAATGCTATGCTCTGCTGACAGAAGGAGAATCTAGCTTCTTAGGTGTTTTTCTAAATAAGAATACTTAGATATTTCCTACTCCTTTCTTCTTCCTTAGAAGCTTCTCGAGTCTTTCTGATAAAAAGTCCTGTGATCCAGGTATCTTCCGCCTTTGTGGTTCCTGATCATCTTGGTGATATGTTTTTGGCCGTGTCCATGAGGAATTTGTAGTTTCTAAATCACTGCACACATTTTATACCTGAATAAAAGAGAAATATGCTTAGATGCCATTGTGCTTGATTGAGTCTTTATGCATGATGATCTGAAAGTGCTTATGTGAGGCATTATGAACAATTAATGACTTACTCATCTCTGACTTAAGGTGGTGTGGGGCATATTACCTGGGGCTGATGAAAGGCATCTTATAGGTGCAAAATGTTATTAGTTTTTAGGGAAGGGATAAGATTGGAAGCATAACCTAGCCCCGGTAAAATACTCATTCTTGGGTAAGCTGCTTGCAGTTCAAATTGCAGTAGCAAAGAGGCTTTTGGTCCCCACTCACATTAATCTTTTAAGAAGAAATGAAGCCTAGAAACTCATATATCTTCAAGTGGGGGTGATGCCTGGGACATATACTGTAGGCATCTTAGGAATCAGAGTGGGGACTGAATCTAGAGATGCACCCACTGGCTTGTCTGGGTGACCTTCAGCCAGCTGCTGAGTGGGCGGAGTGTGGAAGATGGTGTGGGGCTGGGCAGAAGGCTTTGTCTGGCTCCAGGAGGCACCTCATCAGGAAAGGATGAGACATGCATCTCTGACTGATGGGCTGTTAGAGGTTTAAAATGTTTGCCTTGGGTGACCTTAGGGAAAAACACCATCCTCTCTGGCTTAATGTGAATTAAATTTTTCGATTACTCTAGAGGAAGGAAAGGCAGCATCTCCAAGCATGCTTATTTGTGGAAAGTAAAATGAAATTAAACACTCCAGCAGAAGGAATCTTAGCAGCTCGCTGATCCCAGGGCATCGCCCCTTGCCACTCAACGGCAGCGAAAATTTGATTTGAGGGTAACGGATATTTTAAATGGAGTGTCCTGAATCCATCTAAACATGTTTTTATTCTGAGAGAATAACTATACTAATTTATATATCCTGGGAAAGAAATGAGGCATTTTAATATTTTTTTCTTCCTTCAAGGAGAGTGCTATAGATCTCTTGACTAATGGAAGGAGAATTTAATATTGGAATGTATGGTCCTCCTGTTGGCTGACATTTCGTGGTTTGCCATATACATGCAGGGAGAAGATCCCTTCTGGGTCATAGGATGCTCAGATAAAAAAATGGGATTTCTGGGAATGGAATAAAGTCTTATTGTTTTCATAAAAGTGAAAATCTGGGAGACCCTTTCCTTCCCTTTGAAAAAGGACAAGAAAAAGTGTGTGTGTGTGTGTGTGTGTGTGTGTGTGTGTGTGTGTGTGTTTGCGTGTGTGTTTGCGTGTGTGTTTCATTAAATTGTGGGCAAGCAATCTTGGTTATATATCAGGGAGCCCATGGTATATTGTATGTATGTAGGTGTATTTAAAGTCTGGAAGCAAGATCCATAGAACAATGTATCATCATCGTTGGGGGATCCTGTGAATCTGCCAACTCTATGAGTTTGGAGTGGTTTGGGCTTCACGATTCTTGGCTAGAGCAGGAGAATATTGAGTGTGGTGCATGATTTTAGTGGTTTTGAATATTCCTCATAGCCTTTGTTTGGAGATTTCATGAAGAAGCAAACTAAGAAAAGATGAAGGAAGGCAGCAAAAACGAAAAGTATTCCATAATACATTGATTTTTTTGAAGTGTGCTGATGTTTGAAACAAAAGTTTCCATTTCTGGTTAAGGCTTGAGCAGGTGGAAATGAGCTGTTCATGTGAGAAAACTTGAATTTTTAGTCACTAAGCAAGACTCTAAAAAAGGAAGCGGGGTAAAACAACCCTCCAGCCACCCTCCAGCCCACATGCCACTGATATCTTGCCGCCATCTTGTGTCTCCTTGACTGCCTCCAAGGCTGCTCGGCCCTACCACTGGTAATGGGTACAGTTGCTCTGAGAAAAATAAAACTTAGAATGTTGTTATGTTACTATTGGTATGTTTGTAAGATTAGAACTAGGTGCTAGGGAGGAAGAGAGGATGAAAGAAAGAAAAGGAACAGGAGGAGAAGGAGAGAAAGGAGAGGAAAGGACAACAAAAGCGAGGATGAGAAGAGGAAAGAGACAGTGATGCCATATCCGGGACACATTTACACTAAAAGTTATTCACCATTTATCCACAATTCAAGTTTAACTGAGTGTCTTGGATTTTATGCGGCCATTCCAACTATGTTCCCAGCCAAAGGCTAAGCATTTTCCACATATCATCTCATTTAAGCTGCACAGAACTGCTGTCAGGTAACAACAACTGCCCTTTGCTTCTAGATGAGGAAGCTGAGACTCAAAGCCAGTACAAAGACTGACTCAATTTCACCTCGCTGGTGAGGGAGGGAGCCAGGTTAAGAACCCAGGCAGAGCCTACCCCTTGGAGCCCTAGAAAAAGAAAGAAAATGAAGGAGAGCAAGTCCACCCTGGGATATTTCTAAACAATTTAAGAAACTTTAGTGCAACAAAAGTGAAACCAATTAGCAAGACCCACAGTCTCTCAAGATTGTCAACAGCTACTTCCTTGTTGGCAAGTTACCTCCTTTGGGGAGCTCTGTTTAAATTGTAATCCCAGATCTTTGACCAAGGAGACATCCTCTCTGTCTCCTGTTGGTGGAGTAAATTAAAAATTTTCCTATATTCTGAGTGGAGAAACGAAACCTTTGTGGTAAATCTCATAAAAATGTACCCTGGAGATGAAAAATTGCATTCAAGTCTCAGCTGTCTATATTAATTATGAGAAAGGACAGTGCGATTTGGGAAAAAATATGAATTATGAATTACTTCTAGGTGCTGCATGCTGGGAAAGACACTGACAAGCCAGAATGCAGCTGAGGCCCGTGTGACTGGGCCACTGGCGGTGGCAGGTGGGTGTGCTTAGTGAGGGCGATAAGGCCCCTGAACACAGTTTGTGAGGAATAAAGGACCAGCAGTGGTTAGCCTGGAAATAGGCAACTAAGGGGAAATACCACAGCTCCCGAATTACATGAAAAGCTATCGGTTCTAATTTCTAGCACCTAGAATTCTGTTACTACAAAGGATAGAATTGGGCAATAAGTAAAGTTTTATAGTGGTAGGTTTCTACTAATGCAGAAGATCATTTTCTAGAAGCCAGGGTGGTCTAATGGCAGGATGGGTGACCCCTAGAAATAGTTCTATCATCTTTTACTGCAAGCCTTCCTGCTACACCTGTATGTCAGCCATCTGGGATCTTCTAGGGAAGATTTCTGAGTTGAGCGAACAGCTTGACCACACACACACATGTGCGTACACACACTTCCACCAATATGTATGGATTTAAGAAATCACATTTGGCTAACAAATAGAACTTGAAAAGGTAAAGCACCTCTCAAGTCTGTTCTTTTGGGTCCATCCCTACTGCCATCCTCTTTCTGGGCCCTTCCTTTCTTCCCCGGATAACTGCCCAAACCTAATTGTTCTTCCTCCTTCCAACCCCTTCTCTCTATAGTCAGTTTTCCACAGCACCTCAAGTGTGTTCTTTTCTCAATTCAAATATATTAATTGTATTCTCTTGCTGACAAAACTTCAGAGGTCCCCATCAACCATAGGGAATATGTTTGAGTTGCCTCGGCATGGTCTACAAGGCTGCTGCAGCCATGATTCCTGCTGTTCCCACTTTTGCTCCCAGCCACATGCTGCTTGAGCCCCTGTCAGAGCTGTGGTGCCGTATGTCTCCTTCCTTCATATGCATTCTCTGTCTCTGTGAAGGCCTTTCTGCCTCTTAGAACCTAGCTCAGCGCATGCCTTTGGAAAGCTGTAAGATGCACGCCTACCCTCACATTTGTGAGTCCCAGAGCAACAGTGTAAGTGAAGGCCCGTATACCATATGTCTAAATATTTAACAATTATAAATCAAGCTAACAAACTGTTCTGTAAAAGAAGTGCTCTCTTCCTACCTTGATAAACATATCCTCATCATGGCAATACCAAATATGCATCAAGTTCTGTTTTTAATGACTGAAAATAGGCAAAATACCAAAGATGACTGAATTTAATTATTAATGCACATGTCTGAGAACTCTCTTGATGAGTTGGTGATATTTGCATGAGAATAAAATGAAGACATACATAATTCATAAATTACCATGTATTTATTCCATTAAATTTATTCTCTTCACTTAACTTGAGCAAAAATCCCTAATTATGTGATTTTCACATAATTTAAGTTCTATTCATAGAAATCATCTAAAGGATTAAAAACATAGTTGTATTCAAGATATATTTTAAATGTATTTTAATATATTTTCATGAAAAGATAAATGAACATCAAAGTCAAAACATAAAATTTGAATTATTTTTATGTATATTTTCAAAATGTTTTAATGCAATCAGAAATAAAACTAACATTTTCAATTTTGATTTTTGAATAGTGCGCTAAATCTTATTAGATGTTTCCTAAAAGAAATTTGTATTTCTAGCATTCAATGTCCATCTAGGCATTAGTATAAAACCTCAGTATCATTCTTGAAGCATTTTATATATATATATATATATATATATATATATATATATATACACACATACACACACATTATATATATAAAAGTATATATATAAAGTATATATATAAAATATATATATAAAGTATATATATAAAATATATATATAAAATATATATAAAGTATATATAAAAATATATATATTAAGTATATATATACTTAAAAGCATATATATTTATATATATGAATATATATACTTAAACGCATATATATTTATATATATGATACATATATATTTAAAAGCAATATGCATTAACCATTACAAAACATTCCTCAATTGCCACATGCAACTGTTGTGAAAACCTTTGTAATTCACGAGTCCATGTGGAACTACACACTGAAATGTGAACGGAAGCAGGAAAAAGCACTCTCAGTGCTACTGGGAAATAGTACTTCATTATGAAGAATTCCACTGTTCACGCTTAGAGAAAGGATTTGACAACTTAATTAGTCTTTTCTCTTAGCTAAGCACAATTCTTCCCCACACCCTGAAGCTGTGTCTGCTTCCAAGTGTCTGACAAGTGGCAAAATCCACAAACCTTCATGGCATTCAGCTACACTTGCCTTTTGTTTCTTGTTTGTTTTTCACTGACATATAATTGACATATCCCATATAAGTTTCAGGTGTACAACATAATGATTCGATATCTGTTTATATTGCAAAATGAGGACTTAGGGCTAGAGATGCAAAGTAGCATTTGATGAGACCCAAACGGTGTTAGTTTACCAGAGCAGATGTTTAAATTTTCGGGTCAGGCTGTGTCAGTGCTAAGTGCCAGATCTTGAGTGACCAGGGTGTCCATGTGTTCTTTAACATATTTACTGCTGGTGTTTTCTCTAATTCATCCAGGACTCAAGACCTTTTTGCCCCAGCCTAAGGGGTATACTGATCAAATCTCTCATTTACGTGGATGTACTTAAAATAGTGTGATCTCTTTCGTATGTAAGGCATTATTGCAGTCTTGTTCGTTATTTCAAATTCATAGCCCAAAGTCCTAAAGGCCTGGTAGTAAGAGCCAGAAGTAGGGATAAAGAGGCGCGGCTTTGATTTCTAGCTCTGGCACTAATTTCGCTGTATGAATTTGTGCAAATCGGAGTCTCCATTTTCTCACTATAAAAAAAAAAGTGGGGGGGGGGTTGGAAATGAGGGTAATTGTTAAGATTAAACAAGGTAAAGTAAGTGGAAGGTTTTTGTAATGAAGAAGCAGTTTGTAAATTAAAGGATTTATTTGGGATAGCCTTGTATTCATTTTCTAAGCCTATCATAACAAAGTACCACAGACTGGGTGTCGTAACAGAAATTTATTTCTGCCTGCAGGCTGGAAGTCCAAGACCATGGTGTCAACAGGGGTGGCCTCTGTGGCCTCTCTCCTTGGCTTGTAGGTGGCTGTCTTCATCCAGTGGTCTTTCCTCTGGACGTGGCCTGTGTCCCCATCTGCTCTTCTTGTAAGGATATCAATGATACAGGATTAAGGCCCACCCCAATGGCCTCTTTTACCCTTAATTACCTCTTCAATGATCCGATCTCCAGATACAGTCACATTCTGAGGTACTGGGGGTTAGGACTTCAACAATTTCGTCCATAACAAACTTCATTTACTTTCTTTTAAGTGAGTTTCAGATTCTATTTGAATTATCCTAATTCCAATGTGACAGTTCCACTTACTGGCAAATTACTACCCTTCAAAATAGTTTCTATTGAGGGTAGCTGTGGGAAATACTGGAAAGAAGTTACTGCAACATCAGTTTATTTGAAACTCCATAAACACCTTCCTGTAGTGGATAAGCTGACTGAACATGCTGGGACATCAGGCCTGATGGGATCTGTAACATGCTCCTGTTGCTTCTGAGAAGCTCAGATGTTTTCCTGAAATGTGTAAAAGGAAGGCCTTCAGCTATGGGTGAGGCTGGGGGAAGGTCTTCCTATTTCTGGAGGTGACAGTGGGTGGAACATGAGTGTGGAGGTGACATGTGGGTGGATCTGAATAAGTGTTCAGGGGCCTCAGAGCCTAAGGGTGCCCAGTGTGGATAAAGTATCTGTGTAAGCAGCACACGTGGTCTGTCCTGTGGCCTTCTGCATCCAGTTCTTGTCCACCATTTTCGAAGCAGTGAAGGAAAGTCTTATAGTTCCCAGAGTTCTTGGCTATTGGGGAATAATTTTTCTTTTCAGCTGATTTTAAATCAGATCCATGGAAAACCTAGGATTGAGCAGAGAGTTACTCTGGCTCTTGAGAATCTAGGGGTATATATAGGGACACTTTTGTACGTTTTATGGATGTGAAAGGAAAATAGGAACTATTGTAATGTAATATTTCTCAGCCTTGTATAAAGTTTTGACCCTTTTAAAAGGAAAAATCATTTTCATTGTTCCTAGTATTATGAACATAAATTATTGTGTTTCAATATAAAATTAAGGATAAATTTATATGCTTCCATACCAACTTTCTAGCTATGAAACCAAAACAAATTCACAAATATCATACAAACAAATTCACAAAAGCCATCACATTCAAATTAACATTAATTTAACATGAAAAATAATCTTTTACTATAAAAAGATGAAACATGTATAGTGTTTCTTTTTTTTGACAGTATTCTTTTGACCTCGAGAACGAAGATATTTTCATTTGAGTCAACATCATGATAATTTTTACTGATGATCAAATTTTATATGTGAGTTTGATAGAACAATATAATAGTGCACCTCAAAATAAAACTTAACAAGAATGCACTCAGTGCTTTTCCGTATATTCACAGAATTGTGCAGTCATCACCTAAATCTGATTTTAGAACATTTTTATTATCCCAAGAAAAAATCCTGTACCCAATAGCTGTCACTATACATTCCTCCACCCTTGTACCCCTCCTGGTCCAAGGAAATCCCTAATCTATCTTCTGTCTCTACGAATTTGGCTGTTCTAGACATTCCATATACTGAAATCCTATCAAATGTGGCCCTTTGTGTCTGGGTTCTTCTAAATAGCATAGTGTTTTCAAGGTTCATTCATGTTGAAGAATGTGTCAGCACTTTTTATGGCTGAATAATATTCCATTGCATGGTTATATCCCACATTGATTTATCCATTTTTCTGTTGATAGACATTAAGTTTGCTTCCAATTTTGGCTGTAATGAATAATATTGCTATGAACAATTGTGTGCATGTTTTTCTGTGGACATAGGTTTTCCCTTTTTGTGTGTGTGTGAAAATACCTAGATGTGGAGTTGCTGGGTCATATGGAAACTCACTGTTTAACATTTTGAGGAACTTGCAGACTATTTTAGAAAGCAGCTGGCCCCTTTTACGTCCCTACCAGAAATGTTGGAGGGCCCCAATTGCTCCCCTCCTCTTCAACACTTGTTATTGTGTGCCTTTTTTGCTTATAGTTACTCCAGTAGGTGTGAAGTTGTATTTCACCATGGTTTGGATTTGCATTTCCTGAATGACTAATGATGTTGGGCATCTTTTCATGTGCTTAGTGGCCATTTACATATTTTCTTTGGAGAAATGTTTATTCAGAGCCTTGTGCATTCTAAGTTTGGTTATTGAAACTCAAGTGTGTTTTAAGTGGGCATTTTATGAAAACAAGAAAGTGAGACGGCAATGTGCTGTGGTTCTTAAGAGCTCAGGCTCTGTGACCTACCACCTCTGCATCCCAGGTAAGCTTTTAACAGCTTGGAGTTTCAGCCTCCTCACCTATAGAGCAGGATTACTATCTGCTAGAGCCGCGGTGAGGATCAACTAAAATCATATGCATAAAACCTCAGGCAAAGCTGCTGGCGTGTGGTAAGTGCTCAATAAACAGGAATTATTGTGAACTCCACAGCTCGTCCTGGCACTAAATCCCAAATGACTCTGCCCTCTTCTTTATAGTTTTGGAGTGTGAGAGCCACCTGGGGAATGGTGCCAGATGCATGAAAACAGACTTGTAAAAAATAGGTAGGTATATTCAAAATACACAGATACGAAGGAGATGATACTTGGGGTAGAGAGATGAAATGAGTAAAGGCACAGAAATAGGACTATGTAGGCGCCTCTATGGTGACTAACAATGAGATCAGTTGAAAGCCCTTTAGGAGATATGGAAGGGACTGGACTCAATTAGACTGGAAAGAGAGAGGCTGGGGGCAGCCCTGCTAGACTCAGATCCCCACATGGGAGCCATAACCTTGGTCTGGTGCTCAAGGTCAAAGGCAGAGTTGTTGCTCTTGACTCAGGTGTGTGGGCTGGGATGCCAGGCAGTGGGAAGGAGGTGGGCGTGTTGCAAAGCTTGACCCATAGCTTCGTGGAGCTATTTTACTATTCAGTGAGCCTGCTGCACAGTCAGAGGCAGGACCTGAGCCTCTCTCTGTAGGACATTAGGGAAAAGTCTTCACAGGCTGTCTTGAAGGAGCACTGGGCAGGCCAAGCAGACACTGAAGGAGGAGTGCAATGTAGGGCCTGGTCTCTCATTGTTCTCAAAGAGCCTGAGGATGCAACTTCTTTGTATTCTCCATAGGGTCATCACTCACTTGGGTCCCCTAGGCCCATGAATAAGGACAGACATGAAATTTGTCATTGTTTCTGTTGTTTTCAGTATCTAAAGTGTTACCACTCTTCTCCGTGCTTAGTTAGGCCAAGCAGCTGCTGGCCCTGGTGATTAGATGAATTTACCTGGGTGAATGCATGGCTTCATTTCTCTCTCTCTTAAACTTTTACAATCTTCATTCTATTTTTATTTTTGACAGAGGCTCTATGATTTTTGTTTTAATGTTTTAAACAATTTTAATCAAAGTTTGGAGGATAACAAGATTACATTAATTTCAGGTGTACTTTCTCTTTGTCGTAGGATTTTGTGACATTTTGTACCTCAAATCAAGACTCAGAGCAGCTCCCTTACTCATCCCAAACCCCAGAAAGTCACCAGGGACCCTGGGAATTGATTCATTAGTTCTCCAAGCCTGTGCATTTTTTTTTTCAAAAGACAAATTGACCTCTGTTCTATTACAATGAATTAGTTGGCACTAATTTATAGTCACTTTGCTTCCCATCAAATGACTATTAGAAGTAATAAAAGACTGGATAAAGGCTATCCACAAACTCCTAAACTGGAAATATCTGTGGCCAATTGTCTTCACACTTTTAAATCCTATTTAGCAGCTGGTAACCGTTCCCTTGCATGGTGTTAGATGCACCCTAATCTTTCTGTGTTTCCTGAGCATTGGAAAAAGAAATATTGTGTGTATGGTTTTCCAACAGAAAAGGTCTGTGTTTCAGCACATGGCCGGAGCATGTGCAAACACACCAGGCTGAGGTAGGAGAGATTTTCCAATACCGCCTTCCAGTCTCTACTCTTGCCCCCACTGTGAGGGTTCATTTCTTAGGGCAAAGTGTGTCCTCTGAAAAGTCACGTAGCTGTTGGCAGCAAGAGGTGCTCTCCCAGCAGTGAGGGCTCCTGCCTCGCTCCTACAGGCTGGCTCACCTCTCTCTGAGTCCTTGGACCTTGAGGACAAGGACGAGAAAGCAGTAGTGAGGGAGAACGTGCAAAAGGAAAATCACATTTACAAGGCCTAGGGGCAATGTCTCCAGCTGACAAGATCACAGGAAACACCTCAGACACAACCCTTAAAATCTTGTCCATGGCTGGAAAGGATAGATAACATTTGTGTGTTTTGCTCACTATTTTTGTTTTCACTGGTTTCTCATATTTATGGGTGCTCATGTTCAGGCAAACTTCTGGCTGCTTCTGAGTCAGGGAGACCGTCGAGGAGGAGGGTTAGGGTTTGAATAAGTTTTTTTGCAGAGGTGAGGAAGGTTGTGTGGAGGGCATGTAAGGTGGAAATAGCTTGGATTGAGGACTAAAGAAAGGGATTTAAAAAATGAAAGAAAAGTAATGTGCATAAGTGAAAAATGGAACAGAGCCATGCCAGAGAGGTAGGTCAAGTCAGGCATCTTCTAGATTTGGTCAATGACAGATGGAAGGCTAAGTTCAACCCATGGGCACCTTCAGTGATACTGCTCAGGGGGTAACCCGAAG
The DNA here is from genome assembly GCF_046562875.1 of Panthera onca. NCBI lineage: Eukaryota > Metazoa > Chordata > Mammalia > Carnivora > Felidae > Panthera > Panthera onca. Next base: position 55,668,299 of record NC_138344.1, read on the forward strand.
GCGCCTGGGCTCTGGTATTTCCTAGTGGTAAGAACACAGGCAAATCATGCGTATCCTTGAACGTCAATCATCTCAAGTATAAACATTCACTGATGTTACCCATCTATCACAGATCAGTATCATAGATCACTAACTCAGGAAATGAATGGGTGAGCCCTGGCACTGTCCCAATCACCTGCTCTATCCAGGGAACTTCAAGGGGGCTAGACAAGTTAAAAGCATGCCTCCTGGCTGGGTTTGCCAACACTGTTGCTGAACAAACTCAGACAAACTCAATCAAGAGATGGTGGGGAAAGTGTTGGAAAAGAGAAGGGGAGAAATTTATTTTGGGTGTCTGCAGCCCAGGGAGGTGGCATGCTCAAGCTTAACAACCACCCTCTCCACCAGAAAGATGGACACCTAGAGTTTACAGGAGGGGTTCAGGTGCAAGATGGCAGGCAGAGAGCATGTGATCATGGATGGGGGTTGCTAGGTGTTTAGTCCATTATCAAGAGAAGTGGACATGTGGGGTGTGGTCTTCTAGGCTGTCAGGGCTTTCAGGGTCTGGTGTCTTGGAATGTTCCTGGTCATTGCAAAACACCTTCATCGATGCCTCAAGAAAGCACAGTAAGAAATAAGCACCGTGGGTTTTAGTTAGAGCATGAGTTAAGTGGTCTTCTCTATTTCTGGTTTTAACTATTGAGGTCTTTGGTTGAGCAAGAGGGCTCGCTGACACTAATAATAATAACTAACAATTATATTGTCATAGGAATCAAATAAGATCATGCATGTGAAAGTATTTGTAAACTATAAGCACCATTTAATGTAACATATGAGTGCATACCACCTGACTTTCATTATTTACATGAACCAAGCCAGAGGCTGGTCAGATATTACAGTGTGCCTTCAAAGAGTGCATTATTATTGTTTCCAACTTCATAGTAATTTGGACTATGTCAACGGGCTAGCTTAGTGAAAGATGCTTGAATATTCTCTTGTGGTGTGGTAGTAAATAGTGGCAGTCTTAGTTTAAAAAAATGCAAATCTTCCTGCTTTATAAGTTCTTATAATGCTTCCCAACCTAGCCCATGGTCTGTGTGAGGCACAGATATAAATACTCTGATAACAGCTCAGGAAGGAACCCTGGTTTCCCATCCCACCAATTCTTTCTTCCTGGAAAATTTGTCACTCTTAGTCATCCTACTTAGAGGATAGAGTTCATTGGGAGGAAAATGCATGCTTGTACTCTGGTTTCAGGGAAGACAAATGAGAGAGTGCAGTATAAGGGCTTGTGGATTATAAAGTGCTACAGACAAGTGCTATGTCAGTCACAGAGGCATCTCGTTGTATTGAAAACAAATGGTATCTCAAGTCGGAGGAGCTGAGTTCAAGTCCTGACTCGAACACTGTCTGTATGACCTGGGACAAATAGGTTAACCTGCCGGTTCCCTGACTGTGTTCTCTGAAAAAGGTGGAAAGTGTGGGAAATACCTATCTTAGCAATGCACAGGATGGGGTGAGGACAAAATGTGTGACAACTGTCACGTGTGGATGTATTTGAATATAAAGATGTGAGCCTGTTGTCCACACTCTGTCCTTCTGGGGAGGCCTACAAGTTCTTTCTGCACAAGGTCTGCACCTAGGTTATATGTGTCTGAACCTCACTGAGTCCCGATTGTTGATTCAATAGTCATAACCTTGAAAATCCTCATGACGTTTTAGACCAAGTGGTTGTGAAGAGACAAGAAATGTCATTTCCCAGGATGGAGCCCAGGTCTGTGCTGCTACTTCTAAACGAAGGCGATCTCTGGTAATCTTTGGTTTTGAAGACCGCTTTTGTGCACTTTCCATCATCTTTATGATGAGAAAGATGTCCTCTGTGTAGCATCCACAGAGCCTCAGATGAGAAGTGAGTTGCTTTAAAACATTTCATTTCAGATTACTCATAAAGATTTCAGTGGCACTGTTCCTTCATTGCACCTGGTAGTGAATTTTCTTCATGACTACAATAGCATGAGTATCATCTTTGGAGCCTAAATACTGCAGTTTGAAAGTCCCTTGAACCTGAAATAAAACACTTGTTCTCGTTAAAGTGTGAGCTTTTCTATGGCTTGGCTTAAATTCCTTTTAAATCTGTTTTGAAATGCAGCTTATGTTAGCCAGTCAAGGATATTTTTCCCTGCCCTCTGCTTCTTCTCTAGGACCCAGAGTGGTTGGTCAGTTCAAGTACACAAGGCAGCCGCAGACTTGATTTGACTGACAGTTTAGGGGAACTCCTGGTTCAGCATGTTAAGTGAAATGGAGTTGGCATTTAGTATGATGTCTTGCTATCTGGAAAAATCTGTCCTTACAGGACCAGGAGTTTTCATTCACCTGAGGAATGCTGACATCTTTCAATACTTATGATGCATTGCTAACATGTTTTCTCCTTTTTTGGCCAGTGCCAACTGGAAAGCATTTTTCAACTGGTGGGACACGACTGACATTTTTGCTTTGCAGGAGAAGAGGCAATATTTTTAGGACATATCACTATTCTTTTTCATTTTATTTTTTAAAATTATTTTAAATTTTTTAATGTTTATTTTTGAGAGACAGAATGCAAGTGGGGAGGGTCAGAGAGAGAGGGAGACACAGAATCTGAAGCAGGCTCCAGGCTCTGAGCTGTCAGCACAGAGCCCTATGCGGGGCTCAAACTCATGAACTGTGAGATCATGACCTGAGCTGAAGTCAGATGCTCAACCAACTGATCCACCCAGGTGCCCTGCTATTATTTTTCTTAATACTAAAATTTTAGGGCATTGGTTACAAATACATATATGAGGACTTAATTTAAAAATATTAATGAAATGAGCATGATTCTGTCCTGTTGGGAAGCAGAGTGTTGTGGAAAGTGGCCTGGTTGTGAAATCAAAAGATTTGGGCTTGCCTCCTAGATATCCTGCTAATTAGCTAGATGACCTTGGGCAAGACAGTTAGCCTTTATAAGTCTTAATTTCTTGCTTTGTGAAGTGGGGGATTATAAGGATGGTTGGGATTTCAAGTGACTAATGGATATGATTGTGGGGTGGTATGTAAGTGAAAGATTATCATCAAGAACCTTTATCTTTAGAGCTGCTTTGTCGTTGGAAAGTACATTTTGATTTTGGGGGTTTGGTTAATAGATTTCCTATGATCCTTGCTCTTCTAATTTCAGAGGATAGTGCAAAATCTCAGAACTTCATGTCAAGCTTTCCAATGGTGCCATTATATGATGATGATGATGATGATGATGAGGAGGAGAAGGTTCCCTGAGGGAGAAATTTTCACTCAGCTGGATGATGCCTTTCTAAAATCCTTCGAATCCTAAAGTCTTGTTATGATAATATTCGAGCACTAACAATTGCAATTAATCTAAGGGCCTCATGAAACTTAGACATTGTCTTATTCATTCACATCACAGAGAGAGGGAGAACAGCTAGGGAACAGGTGACACTGTGCCCAGGGCTTGACATACAATAGTTGCTTGGTTGTTTTAGCAGACTGAGTGTCATTATAGCTTCTCTTTAGGTCTTTTGAGTCAATCCAGTTTAACTGATACTAAGGTAAGCAGTGACCTAAGTGTTATGCAAGGTACAAAATTATAGAACTCATCAGGCGTTAACAATCGAGTTAATCCCTTCTTCTACTGTACTGCCTCTCTGTTACCTGTTATCTGTATCTGTATCTATATATACATTTATATCTCTCCTGGAAGGGGACTGTGTCTTTGAGCTCTTTAAAGAAAGAGTCCCACTGCTTCCATCATCTGACTCAACCAGAAGCATTTCTGGCTGCCTAAAGCTTGGGCCTGCCGAGGACTGAGATCTGTAGTTGGAATCTCCAGAACAAACAATAGAATTTATTGGGTACGTCTGGCAGAAGGGTAGATTGGTGGAAAGCAGGACAGCTTTGGCATCAGGGAATCACTCTTGTGGGAGGGTCTACCGAGTCATAATCTCCAACCACAGTAGCTGCTGACTGGCTGGGACCACCTTTTCTCCTTCAACACGTGGTCTCTGTGTCACCTGATAAGGAAAGGTCAGACTCACCTTCTGATGAGGCCATAGTAACAGCTGATGCTGCCATGGGCGCATGGATTCTTCCAGCTTGCTCATTCATTCACTCACTCATTCCACAAATATTTATTAAGTGTCTACTATGGAATAGTTCAAAATATTCGTGGCAAAATGGTGAACAAAACCACATAATCTTTCCTTTCCTGGAGGAAATTTATTATGAAAGAAACCAATTTATTGTGAAAGAAACACATGGATGAAAGTTCTCTCTGCAGTGGGCATGTCACGCCTGTGACAAGTGCTGGAAGGGAGGGGATTCGGTCTAGAGGGAGAGGTCAGGGAAGAGCTGAAAGAGGAGAGGAGGAAAACAAGGAAAATGGGGCCTGGGGGAGCTTTCAAGGCAGAAGGCACACGGCACACCTAGGTCTGTCACTCTGGTGGTCTGAAAGAAGGTGATGTCTGAAGGACTGAAGGTGAGGAGAAGTGAAGGTGAGGTGCGATTGGTGAGGGAGAGGCGATTAGGGTCAGGGTTTGGGACCTGAAGTCTATGGACAATGAGAAGACAAAAAGGGCTTTAAGCACAGGGGCTCTCCCTGCACGTTGGAGAAGGATTGAGGGGGGTACCTGACAGGTGCAGGGACCCCAGGTACGCTATTGTCTCAGTCTAGGAGAGAGAGAAGCAGCCGTGGAGCAGGGTACTAGCCAAGGAGGGCAGGAGGTGGGAAGACTGAGAGACATCCAGCAGGCAAGGCCTTGGAGAAGGTTTGATTAAAAGGGGAGGGAGAGAGTGGGGTGCCTGGGTGGCTCAGTCGGTTAAGCGTCCGACCTCGGCTCAGGTCATGGTCTCATGGTTCGTGGGTTCAAGCCCCACATCAGGCTGTGTGCTGACAGTGTGGAGTCTACTTGGGATTCTCTCTCTCTCCCTCTCTCTCTCTGCCTCATCCTTGTTCTCTCTCTCTCTTTCTCTCTCTCTCTTGCTCTCAAAATAAATAAATAAACTTAAAAAAAAAACCCAAAAACAAAAACAAGGGGAGGGAAAGAGAGAAGGAGACAGAGGGATGCCCAGGTGGGCCAGGGAGGCCAAAAATGGAAGCAAGATCAGAGCTGGAGGAGGCAGAATGCAGGCAGCAGGGAAAAAGTGATAGGAAGGCTCTTGTTCAATTTTTATTCCTTCTGCTTATAAATGCCACTCTAAGCCCGATTTGTCCGATTTGGTTTCAGCTTTAATCAATTTTGCCTTAGAGTTTAACTGTGAGGGGTTATTCAGTTCAGTTTTCAGTTTACTTTTCCGGTCTGCAGGCACATGGCCATGTCTACAAATGCGGACACAGGAAAGGGGACCTTGATACTTGGTCCTTCAGCCCAGAGTTTCTGCCTCTCTTCTGGAATGTGGCTTTCAAGGCAGTCTTCCCCCAGATGCCCCATTTCTCCTCACTAACTTTCACCAATGACTGAGCAAGTTTAGTTAGCCTGAGGTTGCTAAAAGCCTTTCCAGTTTTTGTTTTTCAGCTCAGTAGCCATTCTCCCCTCAGGCAATCTGCTGGGCTTGTTCCAGGCTGAATGGTCTCTGTGACCCAGAAGGTGCCTTCAGGAATCAGGGAGGGTGGGAGCCTGTTCCAGGCAGCTTTCATTTTTTCTCATCCAACGGAGTCCTAACAGAATCCTACTGCATCCCAGCCCATGCAAGTTTCAAATTGTTATTTAGGGCCAAGTGGCCTACAGTGACAGTGCATATTACTTTTATTGTATTAAAGAGAGGTTGGTATTAGATGAAAACTTTGACATTTGGTGTGAGAAAACTATTTTTTTTTTTTTTTGCATGGACTTCACTGTTCCTAATACATCTGTCCACTTTTTCATTCAATTAGTGAACAAATACAAATCTACTGAGCCATTTCCCACGTGCCAGGAATAGTGTTGAAGATGAGGAAAGGGGGAGATGTGAGGGATGACTGTCAGCAGCCCTGGCAGTGTTTCTCAAAGTCCTCCCTGGAGTACTCCCACGGTCCCAGAGACCCAGGGATAATGCAGGCACAAGTCTTGGCTCTAGTTGTGGCAGAATAACTTCCCATAATCCCTCTTGATATTTGTTTGAGGTCCTCTGTCTCAGTTTAAAATGTCATGTATGCTTTGCACGTAGCTCTCTGATGTATTTAATGTTTAAATATTAAAAATGGCACCCACTGTAAAAAGAAAACAGTTGCCCCAGTTAAATATATCCTGCTTATCCTGAGTCCCTTTGCATATGCCTGTGCACCCCCACACAGAAATATCCCAAGAAAGACAAGAAGAGAACTCAAAGTCTGGTGGGAGGGACAGCCAGATCAACATGACAACAATGCCAAGGAGAAGATAAGCAATTATGGAAACAGATGCTAAAACTGGGTCTTGAAGAAAGGGCTCCCGATTTTGAGGGCCGGGGGGTGGGGGGGGAGCATTTGGGGAAGTGAGGATTGCTTATGTAAGTGTGTGGAGGTCTGAAATAAAATGACTTGTGTCGGGAATAAGTTGCAAGAGCACAGTTGGTGGTGAAGGAATGAGCCAGGAGAGTCAATGGCAGCCTCCAGCGCAAAGGGCGGTGAATGTCACCTGCGAGTCTGAACCAGATCCAGAGCCGCTGATTTGTAAGCAACCAGAAGCATTTGAAGTTTTTCCCAGGTGGGTTTGTGAGCTAGAAATGTCACGGAATAGGAGCCTGCCTCAGAGGGAAGGGCAGTTCAGAGTTCAAGGCCAGGATTCCCTTCACTCTTGGACCATCTGGAATGTGGAATGTGGGTGAGAACCGGGGCCACCCACCCACTTCGGGTGCTGATTAAGTCAGGGGTGGGGAGTCTGGCCATCTGTGTGTTCAAATATCTCATTTCAAATCTGAAAACAAATAGCCAGGTTGAGGACTCTCTGATCTTCTGGAACACTTTCCTAATGCACAAGAGCAGAGACAGAAGCCTAGAGAGGCAAAGCCACCTGCCAGTGTCACCTCACTCATTATCGGGACTCAAACTCTGCTCCCCAGTCACGAGTTGCCCCCAGGCGTCCAGGCTGGGAGTCTTTCTGTTCACCTGCTCCCTTGTGTATTTCTCCGTAAACGAAGGCATGTGGGAGGACAGAGTTGTTTTGCAGGGCACTGGAAGTTTTGTGTCCCAGCCAAGGTCAGTTTAGCACTCTTATTAACATACTGTAGATAATGGATGTCTAAAAGTCTGAGGGCATAAATATTTTAATGTAGCCATACTGTGTCGCTGTTTCTTTCAGACCTGCACTTCAATTTTTATTTACTTTTATATGTTGTTGGCATAGGGCCACAAGGTTTTCCATCAACAGAAATGGCTGCTGATGGAGGCGATTTGCTTTCTCCCCAGCACTGAAGAGAGACCCATTCTCCAAAGCAGGTGTTTTTAGATCAAGATGGGCTGTTGGATGATACAGTGGGGAATACACTTAGTAAAGCAATGCCATAAATTGGGCTAGTGTCGGCTTCCTGATTTAATGCTTTGCTCTATTTGGCCATGAATTATATATTCTTTTCCAGATTGATCATTTCTCCCACTGATAAAGGGACAGTGTTCTACCCAGTGGGTTTGGCCCCTGACCTAAGAAATATACCAATGCATCAAAATTCCCTAAGCTGACAACTTGGATGAACTTCGGAGACTGTAAATCTGCAAAGGCAGAGAGTGGGCAGGCAGGTCTGTGTGCTGGAACTCTCCCCTCCCTCACTTAGTATGCATCGACTACCATGATGGTAGAGCAATTCCTCGTCAGCTTTTTACCCAATGTATTTTGCAAATTGATTATTCTTCGTTGGAAGTCTTTCTTAATTAAATAGTAACTGCAGTTATTACCCTCAGACAAAGGGGACATTTTAGTGTCTTGGCAGAGGACAGCCTTAGCTCAGTGGATTTTCATTTGTTGAAGTGCCCACCATGGACTACTGTGTGTAGAGCCCTGCCTGATGGCTCCTTCTAGAGGAATGAGATAGTACTCCTTGCCCACAAGGAGCTAGAAGCAGGTGAGTACATAATAATGCCTTATAACAAAATATGTATAGAATGCCTTTGCTTTTCAATGCACTTATTTCAAACACTATCCCATTGCATTTTCATACCATGTATGGCAAATGACTGTAGTCTCCATTTGTCAGATGAGGAAAGTAAGGGAGAAAGAATTTAGGGATTTGCCCAAGCTCACATAGGAAAATGAGAAGCAGGACTCGAATATAGGGGACCTGTCCCCTTGTCTGCTCCTCATGTTGAATTAGGCCCACATGTGTTCATTCAACACTCTTAAAAATTTTTTTTTAATGTTTATTTATTTTTGAGACAGAGACAGAGCATGAGCAGGGAATGGGCAGAGAGCTAGGGAGACACAGAATCTGAAGCAGGTTCCAGCCTCTGAGCTGTCAGAACAGAGCCTGATGTGGGGCTCCAACTCACGAACTAAGAGATCATGACCTGAGCTGAAGTCGTATGCTTAACCGACTGAGTCACACAGGTGCCTCAACACCATCTTTAAAATGCTAAATGTGATTGGGCCCCATGGACATGGGTAGAACTGTCATGAGTGAACAGGCATCTTCACTGGACCCCAGTGAATCCTTGATAGGCATCAGAAAAATCTGGAAAGCTTGTTAAAAAGTTCAGTTACCTGGGCCATAGCCTACCATTTTAATAAGTCTGGGATATGCCCCAGCAAATACATTTTAAAAGTTTTTGAGGTGAACCATATAGCCAGTGGGCCAGTTAGGGTGGAGCCCACAGAACTAGACTTTTATCTTAACTAGGATTGCACAGGGAAGGTGAAATGAAACCTGACATATGATCTTAATCAGACTGGAAATTTATGGGTGAACAGGTGTCACCACCAGGAAGGTCTCAGAGTCTATAGGGAGAGAGGATGGAAAAAGAAAGCCTACTCCCTTTATCCACACTGGATCTTTCTCTTCGGCTTTTCTCCCCTTCCACACATATCCTTGTTTTCTCCCTTCCACATATAAAATTCCCTTCCTTCATCAAAATCCTACTCATCCTCCAAGACCCAGCTCACATGCTACTTCTTCCATGACATCTTTGCTTTCCTTTCTCAGATTCTCTCTTTCCTCTATGATCTTTAACACTTTGTACTTCTATGGTCTTACTTAGCCATCCTACATAAGGATATATTCTGCCTTGGGGATACATTTCCTGTTCATCTTTGTCCCTCCCAGGAACTAAAACAGAGCTTGACACATTGGAGATGATCAGTATTTGTTTGTTGAGTTAAATTGACTTACTGAAGTCATATCCCTTACCAATAATTTCTATCCCTTGACAGCTTAAAAAAATAATAATAAAAAGCAAAATGCATTTAACTCAAAATACTTGAAGAAAGAATAATTGCTGGTTTCAATGATGAAATATTACATTGGCCATTGGTAAGTTAATTTAAATCACAGATGTAATTACATGTTAGACCTATCTGTGTGAACAGAGGTTGTCCCACACAGCCAGGGGTAACTGGGTTGTGACTCTAAGTCTTGGGTACTTTTCACAAGCAGACCTACATGCTACTTCCCCTATACCCCAGGGCTGACCTTAGCCTAGCCTCTTCCACCTCGGGAGGAGAAACATATTTCTGATAGTCTACTCTTTGCCCCAACTCCCTACCTCTGTAAACTGACTCCTATGTCCTACCTTAAGCTGCCTTACTTTGAGTCTGTGGAGGCTGGCCCTTGGTCAGGAAAGGGACTGACAAAGCATTTGACAGAAGTGTGCAGCCTGGAGGTGGTGGCTTCACATGGGTGTGCACTCTTGGTTGGAAAGGCTGAAGGTCAGGCCTGGTGTAAGGAGAAAGCCCTTCCTTCTTTCCATTGTCTCTTCCTCTTCCTTCCTGACCCTAAAGTTAGGTTTGAAGAACTGAACCTGGCTGGCTCACTCTGCATGCACAGATTTCTAGCCAAGTTTTTTGGGCCAGGGCCAGGAACACTCAAGGTCAACCATAGCCAGGGTTCGTTTTCCATACAGGTGTGACAAACATGGTGTGCCTACAGGGTTGATTCCTTCTACCCAGAAAAACATCTGTAGGGAAATAGCCGCATGATTTTGTTGGCACCTCTGGAAGTGATGATGAGCTCACATGTTTCTATGTCCATCATCTCACACCTGGTGGGATGCCTTGACTATCAGCATGGCCCTGAATCAGGAGACACAGTCAGAAATGTAACCCAGATTGGGAGAGTCGCAAAGCTCTCTATTAGAGAAACATCAAAGGGTTTTGAGAAGAAAAAATCAACAAGACCATCATGGCTGTCCTCGGATACTCAGATACTTCCTCCTGAGGAAGGAGGACTGAACTTGCCCTGTGGGCTCCTGATGGGTGGAACTTGGCTGAGTCATAAATCCAATTCCCAAATTACCTTCGGTCTCCAATTTCTGGCTATGCTGAATGGCCTCTGTGTTCCCTTTGCTGGAACACTCTCCCTGGATAACCTTGACTCCTCCTTTGGGTAAAGGCTTATACTTCACTTCCCTGGAGTGGGGGCGCTTCCTTAAATCCTTCAGATCAGGTTTCTTTAAGTGATACTATTTTGGGCAGGATAATTCTTTGTTGTAGGGGGGTGTGCATTGTAGGATGCTTGGTAGTAGCCCTGGCCTCTGCCCACTAGATGCTGGTAGCATTCCTTCAGTTGTGACAATAACAAATGTCTCTAGATATTGCTGATGGTCCCTTGAGAGTTAAATTGTTCTCCTTTTCCCTAATGCAGTTGAGAACCAGCGCTCTAGACTAGTGTTTCCAGAGCACCCAGTTTTTACTTCTGTAGCATTCATTACATCTTTCCCACTTTTAGAGTTTCCCATGCTCGTTTAATGTCCATCTCCTCCCTCATCAGCTCCCTGATAGCAGCGGTGACTCCAGTGTTCTTTGCTGGTCATAACCTTTTGAAGTGTTTTAAAAAAATCAATGAAAGGATAAACTCATCTAAATAAGAACTTTACAGCTCTCAGAGCTGTCCACAGACAGCATACTTCTCCCTCTATTAAATGTCCTATCATTTACTAGGGCTCCAGACAAGGCAGACAACCACTTGATGATGTTGTAGAGGAGACTTAAGCCCTGAATGGGTGATCCTGAAGGTTCCTCCCAGTTATGAGATTGTATGGAATGTGGGCTTTCAGCCAACCACCCTGTGGGTAACTAATTAAATCACAAGGAAGAGGCCAACCACCCCATCAAGAGTCAGGTGCTAAGTGTTCCCAGAAAGGGGTGATGTAGCTTGGGGAGTGACCTTTAAGTGGGTCAAGAGTCACATGAATATGGAATGCATTTCCCTTCCCTTTCTCCTCTCCTCAGAGGTCATTTGACCCATATCCTCAGGGGTAAGATCATGCTTGAAGGGTTTAGAAAACATCTAAGTCCCAGTAAGTCTCACTCTCCACTTACAGTGAGCAGAGCCAGGCAGCCTTCTGGTGTGTGATGTGGATGAGAGAGGAACCCAGCACACGTCACTGGACGGTGCAGGAGTTGCCTGGGGCAGTGTTCTTCAGACTTTGAAGGTTACAGCATGTGTGATTTATTGCTCTATTTTTCTTTCCCTATAACCCCGTTTCTACTGGGGCAAAGAGCAGTAAGCAGAGACAAATGGATGCCCGCTAGGCCCATATTTGGTTCCAAGGGCCATGAAAGAATCAGCTTCGATTGTTGAGCCCTGGGTGCCTATGTGCCTGACACTGTGCTGGGCACTTTCACAGGCATGATCTCATTTAATTTTCACAACCCAGTGAAGGAGATGCAATTAATTCTATTTTCCAAAGAAGCAACTGAAGGAGTCAGCAACTTGCCCAATATCACACAGTCAGTAAGAAGCCTGGGCCTGGGTCTGAATCCACTCACACCTGCTATGCCCCCTGCATGTCCTGCCACCAGCAAAATGTGAAAACCTTTTACCCCAAGTCTCTGTCTCAGAGAGCTCCTGTAATTTGGCATAATCATGATGAAAACTATCCTTGAACCCAAAGCTGCTTTTGTGGCTGCTGCTTATGATCTTTCCAGATTGACTTGATTATGCCTTTGCAAATCTCTCTTTACATATCTGCAACTGAGCCTTCTTAAATTATTGTGCTTCTAATTTAACATGGTGAATTGCACACAAATGTTTACTTCTCTCTAGAAACCAAAGCAGAGGAATAAAGAAGGATAAACCTACAGGGAGAAAGAAAAGGCTAGTGAGGATCTCAAACAAAATGTGGAAGATGAAAACTGGATGGATGAACAATAAATGACCCGGCATCGCAGAGAAATCTAAAACCCAAATGTCTAGGGGTGGGGACGGGTGCAGTGGGAACAGGGTGGGATATAGGGATGTCAGTGGGAAGTCAATAAGATGCAGGACAGGTCCCACTGCAGAATCTCAGAAAGAATAAAGATGAAAGTGCTGAGTGCTACTGAGTACAGGAAAAAGAAGTGAGGCCACCTCCCTGCTCCCAGCCGCACGACCCCTTCTCTCTGACCTAAGCAGACTGCCTGAGTAAAGTATATTCTGTAGAATGTAAGCCAGAAAAACTCTGGAGTCAGACATGCCAGCTATAGCCAAAGCCTGGGAAGAGACACTGGTGGAAGCAGAGGTTTAAATTAAAGTTTGCATAGTGCATGGCAGGATTTCACAAACCCTCTTCTCCTGATTGCCTCCCAGCCTTCTGGAAGCTAGGCTTCTACCCAATACCCCAGGTAGGAGACTGGAAAATTCCTCTCAAAGGAAACTGACCTCAGAGAAAGGACCTAAAGATTTGGACATTTGGGGAATCCTCTGATAGATGATCAGATCCACCTCATCCTGTAGGGTTGCCCATGGTGGGCAAACTCTATCTGTGCCATACAGACCATCCAATCAGTGGTTAAGCACCTCATTCTGCAGAGCCCTAAATGATGATATTGCTGAAACTGGACCTTTCTTTGTCACCAAAGAAGCAACTTCGTTGCTACTGAGGCACGTTTGCTAACTTCATATTTGAATTTCTTGACCTTCTCATTGCAAAAGCCTTAGTTCTTATTTCCCTAAACATTTTGGCCCTCTCCTTTACAAAGCTGGCCCTCTTCCCCCTCTGTATCTCCATACCTCCACTCCCCACCCAGTCTCCGAAATGTTAGGTTTGTTTGTTTGTTTTTATTCTGACAGAGATTAAAACTTGGATACACTTAGTGGGGGCTGATAGACCTGATTCCCATTGTATGTTGTTTGACCCTAATTTAGATGTTTCATTGGTTATTATTGTGTTGGTGTTTTTGTGTTACTTATGTTTTATGTCATTTTTCCCCACCTTACTCTTTGAATGCTCTGAACCTGATCATGGTTTCCTGGGAATAAATAACAAGTGCTTTAAAGCTTTTTGTGCTCTTGCCAGATACCATTATCTAGAAATATGTTGGCATCTCATATAAACATATGTTTAGATTTCTGTAACTAAATGTATCCTTATGTATGACTTATTATTATAACTGAATTCATCTATAAAGATATAACTTTATTTACACGTGTGATCTATTATAAGCTTCTACATTTCTATTCAATTGGTACATGTGCCCCAGAAAGAATGTGTCACTTTTCCTTAGGAATAAAATCACATTATTTTGAGCTTAAATGAACATGAGCAGTTTTTACCTTATTAAGTAGTGTTTTAGCATTTATCATTTAAAAAGGCCCATGCTAAAGGATGATGTTCTGAGAAATTTCAAGGTGACCTTTAGCTCTAGAGCTGAAACAAATGAGAAAATATGGTAAAGGCTGATACTCGTGGATGTTTTGCAAAAGAAAGCAACGTGGTGAAGTGGAAATGGCAGGGGATTGAAGCCAGAGACCTAGAAAGCTCAAGCTCTTCGTTGATTGACCGTGTGATCTTGTGTGAGCCCTGGCTAGGGGACCTAGAAAAAATGCAGATCATATTCATGACCTCACAGTTTTATTATGCATGAAGTTAATGTGTATGAAAGCATAACAGTAAATTGTGAGGCATATTTAAACTGTTGTATATCCAAGCCTGTTTTATCACTTTGTTGTTTACAGTGCCTTGGGCACAGTAGTCATTCAATAAATATTTGTTAGATAATAAACCAATAAATGAATTTGTGAGCCTGAATCTTCAAAGTATTTTTGTACCCCTCCAAGTCATAGATTAGACATTTATAAAATTGAAAATTTATAAGTTGTTGCTGGATAATCAGATCTCTCGATTCAGAGGTAAAAGACAACTATTCCGGGTTTCAAGCCTTCCTTGCATATGGGACACTAAATGGCAGGGCTGATTATGAGAAATTGTCATCATCCTGCTTAAATATAAGATCATAGATTGGGGGAGCCTTAGAGATAATCACTTCCTCAAATATGAGAAATTTGAAGCCCAGAGGCTCTTGGAAGTCAGTAACTTTATGTAATTTTTCTCTTCTATAGCTCTAGGGCTATTGTAGATAGTTGTACAACACATACATTTAAAAAAAATGGTTTTCAAGGATTGTGCTAAGCACTGGGGAAATAAGAATCAGCAAGACAAACCCCTCCCCTCTGAGAAACTCAACCATCTAGACAGACATGGAAAGCAGTAAGTATACTATTGTTGTTACTAATGTTGTGGTGCAATTATGGGGGCAAAAGGGAACTGCCAGGGGAAGCTTTGAAGGGAGATCATGTTCACCGTGTCTTGGCTTGGGTTCCCAGAAGAGGGTGAGTGGGCAAGTGATTTCTTAAGGAAGTGTTCCTGGGAAGACCTAACAAGGGAGTATAGAGAGAGAGGATGAGAGGGTCAGGAGAAGACCCAAGCAAAGATGAGATTTCTGGCTCACTCTCATGGAGAGTAGGTTAGCCTGATGCTGTGAGGGAACTCTAGGGAATAATTTATACCTCAGTTTGCCCCTGGCTTCCAGGCAAAGGAACTGGGCTTTCATCGTCTCATGTTAGTTGGTCATTGGCCAAAAGCCATGATGGACAGGTTTGGGAAGAGCTTAAGGGCAGATTTGTTCTAGTTGCCAGAGGGTAGGTCTCTGAAGGTTATCGCAGGTGTTGACCATTATAAACAAAAGCATACAGAAAATTGGGGCCAGGTGTGCAAAAACAATAACAGGAATCTGGGTGAAGTACTAGCAGTGTCCATCTCACCCGAGGTACATGAGGATGATGTGAGGTGGATGGAAAGGGCATTCCAGGCTGAGTCATCGCATGAACAAAGGCTCTGAAGGTGATGGAGGAGCGGAAAAGTAGGCTGGAGTCAGATTATGCATTTTTGTTTTTGTTGTTGTTGTGTTTGTTTTTAATGTTTATTTATTTTAGAGAGAGAGACAGAGAGAGAGAGAGGCCACACGAAAGTGGGGAAGGAGGAGAGAGAGAAGGAGACAGGGAATCCAAAGCAGGCTCTGACTGACCTGAGCACAGGGCTCAACAAGGTGTTCGAACCCACAAACCATGAGATCATGACCTGAGCTATCAGTGCAGAGCTCGTCAAGGCGCTCAAACTCGCAGACCATGAGTGAGATCATGAGTTAGCTGAAGTCGGATGCTTAACCACCTGAGCCACCCAGGCACCTCAGTTTTTTGGGGGTTTTTTGTTTGTTTTAACTTGGGTGCAAGAAAAGGAGATCTACTGGAGGTATTTCAAATAACAGATGGCTTATTGTAACAATACATGGGCTCAGGAATCTTAGGAAAGGCCTTGCCCCAGGAAGAGCAGGCCTCAAGAAACTACAATTCCAGGGGTGCCTGGGTGGCTCAGTCAGTTAAGCATCTGACTTCGGCTCAGGTCATGATCTCATGGTTGGGTTCGTGAGTTCAAGCCCCACATCAGGCTGGTGGTAGGGAACCTGCTTGGAATTCCCTCTCTCTGCTGTCCTCACTGTCTCTCTCTCCCTTCCCTACATGTGCACACACACACTCTTTCAAAATAAATACATAAACTTAAGAAAATAAAAACCCTACAATTCCACAACAAGCAGACTCAGGGGTCTTGGCCCTGGTGCTCAGCTTCTGCTTTTCTCTATCTTTACTTTGCATGTCTGCTTCCATTTCTACCCACATCCTTCTCTCACCAGGTTTCTGATTTCAGATTTCCAGGGTAAGCTGTGTGGACAAGATGCCCACTGACGGGCCATAGCATAAGTTGTTGTGCAATAGATGAGTTCAGTTGCTGTCCTAGGTTCAGGTGCCCAGGAATGGTCCAACTGGCTATGCCTGGGGGGAGGAGCCTAGTTGCATAATGATATCATATAATAAGAGTAGCTAAGGTTTACTGAGTACTGTTCTGAGCATTTTATATGTATTATTTTATTTTATCATCACATTAATCAGTATTCATTTAATTCACTTTCACATTCACTTAATCAATTCATGAGGTTGTTCTATGACTATTTTCAGTTTATAGATGAGGAAATGAAGTCTTAGAGGTCTGCATCACTGGTAGGTGGTGAACTTCCTTGAAGGGAGCTGTAGATAAGGCAGAAGGCAGGGTTAGCACATCCAGTCAACAGCTTTACTTCTTCATGAAGGAATATGGAATGCGTCTGATGGCAGTCATAGCCACATGTCTGTAAAGGTGGGATAAAATCTTAGGTGTGATCTGGTATCAGGCTTGGGGTGAAGAGTTGATGAAATATTCTAGTGCTAAAAATATCCCATGAATATTCTATTTGTTTCGTTCTTGCATAATTTCCTCTACCAGCATTGGCTTCAACTTATTAAACTATTTTGGGTAAGAAGCAAGGGTCTCTAGCAGCTGAACAGAAAACTTAGGAAGTCCACACACAAGAACAAAGTCTCTGTTTTCAGAGAAGTCTCTCTGCGTCTCCAGAGTGGTTGACATGTGGGTCTGCCCTGGTTATGAGGGCCATGGTGGGATGGATGCATGAAGCTGACGGTACCTGGGACTCCCCTCTTTGGTGAAATAAGAGTTTTAATGGACTCTGCAGGCATGGTAAGCCAGCTTCATCTTGGCAACCTGGAAACAGAGTGGTGAGTGATTATCTGTCTTAGGCTTCTTCCCAAAAGGATGGGATTTAGAACTATTATTTCTTGTTCAAAGGAGGAACCACAAGGAGATGAGATCGTTTTGGCCTAACTTTCCCCTTGTATTCAGCCTTAAGCTGGCTGTGCAGCATTAGAAGTATCAGAAAAATATTTTTAGGGAGGAAGTGAGAAGGTAAATGTGGACCCTATGCCTGGCCTCTCATTGTATTTCCTTGTCAGTGACTCAGTGCAGATCACTTCCCTGCCAGAAACCAAAAGACTCCCTGAGTCTGGGGCCTGAGGCTGAAATGTGATCAGTTTAGTTGCCCATCATTAAGCTTTATTTTTAACTCCATTACAGAGAAAAGAATAAGATACACTATGTGAAGAGAAGAACACTTACAGAAACCCATCCTGAGAATAGAGGGCAGGGACTGTTCAAGTGTCACATTGTTTCACTGTCTCTTTGGGATCAAGTGGCAGTGGGTTGTTGGGAAAGAACCCTGGGCTGAAGGACTGGCTCATCTACCACAAACAGTTCTGTGCCTCAGTTTCCTCGTCCATAAAATGAGGCTTCTGGACTCAGTCTCTAAAGTCCCCTTCAGTCCTCATATCTAACAAATGTAGAGGGTGTAAGCAATACCATCTCCTAAAAGCAAAATCAGAGGTACGTCAATTTCAGTTTCACCTTTGGGTGGGTTATTGAACAAAACTTTTGAAATAAAAAAAAATTTATATTACTTTGTAACTTCCTGTTGGAGCTGCCACTGAGCCCTTCCCAGGGTTATACCCGGGCCCCCTTTTCAGGCCAAACTGGTTCTAGCACCCTCCATCCTTTCTCATAGAACCTTCTAGTATGTACACACATGCATTTGTACACACATAGTACATACAAATCTGGTTGAAGCATGGGATGCCATTTCTTATCTGAGGAGACCAAAAAAATAACAAACTTACAGAGCTTGCAAAAGTCCTTTCAAGGTTCTTGTGGAGAACACTGTTCTAGAGTCTCTGGCATCCTCCCGAGATGTAATTGGAAACACAGTCGGCCTCTGTCTTCTGTTCACTGATCCTTTCCTCCATCCAGCTTCTGCTCAGCCGAAGGGCATGTGGTCCCTTCCTCCTGGAGGAGAGAGAGGACAATTCAGGCAGATTAACATATGCCTTTATATGACCTCCATTTTACCAGGCTTTTCCCCAAGACAGGCATTTTCTTATACTTTCTGTCTTCCTTATTATGTTGACCTGTGGCAATTTCTCTTTTGTAACCTGCAAACCAGAGGGCTTGTGTGCTTTCTTCAGGGAGGTGGGAGAGAAGGAGAAACTGTAGATTTGTCTGCTCCATAATAAACCAAGGAGGAGGAAAACTCTGAGGTGAGGGAGGGAAAGGAGCAAAGGCAGGGAGTGGGTAGTCCAACCACAAGTCCAGCAAGGGAACTGTCCTTGAGTCAACTTCAGGGTCTAGAAGAGGTCCAGGCAAGTATGCAGCATCTGGAAGCTTCCTTTGCAGTTCCTTAGCAATAGTAGCATCTTGTCCTCCTTGTGAACATTACATGAGGCAAATTCCACCTCTAGTTCATTTTCTTGACATGGAAACACAAAGAAAGGAAGATGGTGAGACAAATGATCATTGTCTTTTGCCTTGGCCCTCCTCTCTGGAGGTCCCAAATGCTCCTGGAATGGACCTGGAAGATGCAAATACTAACTTATACCTTTCTCACCCGTCACTCTAGGATTTCATAAGCTAGAGAACAAATTAGGGCTTCCTGGAAGGGTGGGATGTGCTCATGGGAACTTAAACACAGTCTTATCTAAGGTACATTTTACTGGTAATCACTAGTATTTTCAGTTCTTTTTTTTTCTGAAGATTGTGAATGTGGAATATTGTTTCACACTCCCTCTATAGGCAAGTTCCTTTCTTTTGACACAGTGAATGATTGGAAGGGTCACAAGATCACTGAGTTACCTCATAGAGGACAACTCCCTGGAGAGTTACCCACACCCATAGCAGACCTGTGTGAGTGACATATTAACTTTTCTTGCCTTAAGCCACTGAGATTTTGGTATTGTTTGTTACTGCAGCATAACAAGCCTATTCTGACCAATACACAGACTCAGTTTCAGACCATTTCTCAAACTTATGTCTTCATGAAAACCACCTTCAGTGCTTTAAAGATCACCCCAAAGCTTCTGATCGCATATATCTGAGGCAGGGGCCCAGGAATCTGCATTTGAATTGTATGTTAAACTGCTCACAGAAATTCTGGTTCAATCTGTGAATCTGTCATTTCCTGAGGTCCACACTTGGAGAAACACTTGCAGGCAGGTTGAAGATGTTAATTTGCATTGCTTGCTGTTGAAGTTGTGTTTTTCTCTTACTTTGAAGACCTCATTTACTTTCTTAGCCACTGGAAAAACAGAAGAAGGACTAAGAGATAGGTTTACCAGTGAAGGAATGCTCACTATAGTCATGGTCTCTGACACAAAACTCATGTCTACCTCTTAAGCATGTTCTAGGGATTTGGGGAGATAATTCAACTGGATGTATAAATCATTTAGCCTCTTGTCTGGAGCAGGGACGGTGGTTAATAAATGTAGTTTCTTTAAAAAGGAGGAAGAAAAGCTAGGTTTCAGGAATGGTTCATTTCAGTAAAAAAGAACAATTGTGATTACCTTGGCAGTGCCAGGTGCACTTAGGGACAAGGTGCTGTCCTGACCTGGTTGTTGTAGAGGGAAGTTGGGTGGTGGCCGAGCCCAGTGCGGACAGAGCCAAAGCACAAGGCTCTGTTGATAAGAGCTGTGGGAATTGTAAACCCAAAGTACCATGGGAGTTCAGAGAAGGGGAAGATTTCAGTTTTCTTTGAATATTGACTTGCTACGGCATGGTAACAGTAATATCTTCTAAGAATGACAGTCAGGCGTTTCTCACAAGGGCTAATGAATCACTCCGTTTAGCTGTGACAACAGCAAGGCAAAGAAATATCTTCAAGGGCCCAGACGTTATTTTTCCAGCCCTGTCCCAAGGGCATAATGGGCTTAGAAGTTATGACAAATTATCTGCTTGTAGCAAATCTACACGAGCCTTTTTATAAAGATGGAAGTTTGGGCCTGAGTTAATGGGTTATTATTGGCAAGGGAAATAAAGTTGGATAAGGAGGGCGGTCCGGCTAGGAAGGGCTTTCAGAAGCAGTCCAAGAGCTCAGCCCTAGCTCAGGAAGCCAGGGCCTAGCAACTGGTCCAGAGGCAGACACCAAGCCTCTATGCAGTTGCAGGCCATTGCTGTGTGTTAGTGTCCCAACAGTCATTCTGCACGTGGAAGCTGAGGGCAAAGTCGCCAGACCACTGTACCAGGAAATGGAAAGGAAATAAAACAGAAGTAATTAAGGAAACCAAGTGAAACTCTAGATGTGAGGAGAATGTGATGCTATGGTATTTGTTTTTAACCATGCTAATTTAGTTTCTCATCAGCGTTGTTTTCCTAGGAGGAAGCATCCCTTAATTTCACACTGCCCGTGTTTCTGCTTCTGTGTGCCCCACTGACATTTGGAATGGCCAGCCTCTGTGTTCTTTCTGTGCCTTGGGAGGAAGAAGTCAACCTTGAAGTCAGGATGCTTAGGAAGCAGAGCCTTGTTTTGGCAGAGATGTGTGTCCCCATATTCATTTATGTTCTACTACAAGGTATGTAGAAACAGTAACCTATGAATTATGCTTTTCCATAACCTTAAAACACACACACACACACACACACACACACACACACATCTTAAATAAATGCAGCACGCATAAATATTTTTTAAACACAACAGTGAACTGTTTGTATCTTTTGTTAATGCCTCTGTTTACCTGCATTGACATAAAAAATGAACCAATAAAACTCTGTGTCCTGTGGAAAACGTATAAATGCTATCTGATATTGCTCTTAGATGTAATGGTAATTAATGTCAAATCACAAATAAACAGAGTTTTAAAAGAAAAAAAAAAAACAGAAGAACGTAGCTGACCTCAAGTGACCTTGAGCCCTGGGCATTGTGTGGTCAGGACGCCTACGATGGACACTTAAGGAAAGCAAGCAGACTGACAGACAAGCAGGATGGGGCAGTCTTCCAGAGCCAAGGTGGCCATTAGCCTTGCTACGGTTCGGGGCACTTTACCCTGATCTCTCCATTAATGGGACTCCACTACATTCCCAATGCTTGCTCCCCTCTTCCTTGGCCTTACTGCTCTGTTCACTCAGGGTGTCTGCCTCCTCATTACTTGGCTTCTTCATAGCCCACGATGGCCCCTGCTCTTGTCTTACAACATGGCCTTTCAGCTTGTTTCTTATTGCAAATTGCCTGCTCATATCTATTTCGTTTATTTATTCTTTCCCAATTTCAGCTTCCCACAGAGAAAATCTGAAAGGACCAGCTCGTTTTATTTTGTGCCAAGCCATTTTGCTGCTTCTTCTTCTTCTTCTTCTTCTTCTTCTTCTTCTTCTTCTTCTTCCTCCTTCTCCTCCTCCTCCTCCTCCTCTTCTTCTTCTTCTTCTTCTTCCTCTTTAAAGAACAGCTTTATTGAGATATAATTAAGATACAGAGAACTGAAAATATGTAATGTGTATATTTGATGAGTTTGGACATAAACAAACACCCATGAAACCATCACCACAATCAAAGTATGGGTCACTGCAGCAATAGCACTGCTAGGAATTTACCCAAGGGATACAGGAGTACTGATGCATAGGGGCACTTGTACCCCAATGTTTATAGCAGCACTCTCAACAATAGCCAAATTATGGAGATAGCCTAAATGTCCATCAACCGATTAATGGATAAAGAAGTTGTGGTTTATATACACAATGGAGTACTACATGGCAATGAGAAAGAACAAAATATGGTCCTTTGTTGCAACATCGATGGAACTGGAGAGAGTGATGCTAAGTGAAATGAGCCATACAGAGAAAGACAGATACCATATGGTTTCACTCTTCTGTGGATCCTGAGAAACTTAACAGAAGTCCATGGGGAAGCGGAAGAAAAAAAAAAAGAGGTTAGAGTGGGAGAGAGCCAAAGCATAAGACTCTTAAAAACTGAGAACAAACTGAGGGTTGATTGGGGGTGGGAGGGAGGGGAGGGTGGGGGATGGGTATTGAGGAGGGCACCTTTTGGGATGAGCACTGGGTGTTGTATGGAAACCAATTTGACAATAAACTTCATATATTGAAAAAAAAGGAAAAAAAATAAGTCTATTGGAACAACAGGGTAAAATACATAAATAAATAAATAAATAAACATTAAAAAAGAGAATAAAATAAAAAAAACAAAAACAAAGTATGGGTCACTGGTGAGTCAGTTGATTGGCTCCCATGGAGTATGTGCAGCTAATCACAGCTGTGGTCCCTGTGGGAGACCAGAAGGCGTCAGGCCCATGTGGTTAGCACAGGGGTGTCTTTCAGCAGGAGCTGGGGCAGGGCAGGCACTGTGAGTGGCACATTTTGCCATGCTCTCATGCCTACTAGTTTCCCTAGCCTTTCTGCTAGGTGGTAGGTAGATTGGGGGTCTGAGGCTCCAGTTCCTGGGGTGATGGGCACAGAAGGCCCTGGCATTCTTTCTGCCTGTCCTGCTGTGGTCATAGCATCTGCCTGTGCCAGAGTCCACAGCAATCCCCCTATACTAGGTCAGGGCATGACAGATCAATGTAAGTGAGTCTTTCACTGAAAATGCTAAAACAAAAGAGAAGTCAAGATTTGTCTCTTGTGGGGCTCCCTTTGTGTCTCCACTTCTGTGTGTGAGAGCCTCATGTGGTAGATAGGAGGGGCTGCCCTCTCACTGATGAGGTAAGGAGTCTGTAGCAGACAGCATCCTTAGTAGCAAGGTCAAAACCCAAATACAGCTTATTTCATTCAGGAGAGTTATGATCAGACAATAGCGGGGAGCTCTGAGATTCTCCAGGAGGGTTTGGAAGCTGTATTACCAGGTATAACCCACTTGGTCATTGAAGACACCTCTTTAAATTTTGTTTTTAATATTTATTCATTTTTGAGAGATAGAGTGTGAGTGGGGGAGGGGCAAAGAGAGAGAGACACACACAATCCAAAGCAGGCTCCAGGCTCTGAGCTGTCAGCACAGAGTCTGAGGTGGGGCTCAAACTCACGGACTGCCAGATCATGAACTGAGGTGAAGTCAGACACTTAATCAAATGAGCCACCCAGGCATCTCTCTAGATTTTTTTTTAATGTTTTATTTATTTTTGAGGGGGAGGGTAGTGAGAGACGGAGATGCTGAATCTGAAGCAGGCTCTAGGCTCTGAGCTGTCAACACAGAGCCCAACGCAGGGTTTGAACCCACGAACTGTGAGATCATGACCTGAGCCAAGGTCAGATACTCAACCGACTGAGCCACCCAGGCGCCCCTGAAGACACCTCTCTAACTGCCATTGGGTATCGGGGCTCAGCTTATTTCCCTGCACCACAGTCCTAGACTCTGCTGCTTAAACAGCAGCCACACTTGCTTTTGGAAAGCAGGCATAGCCACCACCAGCCTTTGCCAGAATGAGCTCTCCAAGGCCCAGGCTTTTCCCAATTTAAAACAGAGGGGGTGCTTGCTGTCTGATGGTGGGTCCTAGGTTACATGTCCAGGCCTTAGTTGCAAGGAAAGTTAGCAATGCACCTTGCAGCAGTGATCTCTGCTTTTTAAGGTAGAGGGTTCCCCAAACATGGAAATTGCATTCAAGTACTAGGCAGTAAGACAAATGACAAGGATTATCCCCTGGGGCCTTGTCCATTCTAAAACAGGAGAGCAATGTGAGGAAAACCATGTGTTAGTGTACTACATGTTTGTGTTCTCCCCAAATTCATGTATAAAAGCCCTACCCTCTATTATGATGGTATTTGGAGATGGGACTTTTGTGAGCAGTTAGACCTTAAGGGTAGAGTCCTCATGATGGGATTACAGCCCTTATAAGAAAACACACAAGAGAACATGTTCCTCTCTCTGCTTTCCATGTGAAGATAAAACCAGAAGATGGTCAGCTGCACAGAAGGAAGAGGGCCCTTACCAAGAATGGAATCTGCCAGCACCTTGACCTTGGACTTCCAGCCTCCACAACCGTGAGAAAGAATTGTCTTCTGGTTAAGTCCCCCTGGTCCATGGTATCTTGTTATAGCAGCTGGAGCTGACTAAACACAGCGTTTTGGGGAAATAGGCCTGGCGGAGTTTTTAGGACAGATTGTATGAGAGAGATTGAAAGGGAGGGACTACATAAGGAGTGGTATAGGAATGATCTGATTACCTTGTCATGGTGTCTCACCAAGGGAGGAGAACTCTAGTCTCATATAGATAATTTCTTTCTTTTTTAAAGTATTCTTTAATTTTTTTAATGTTTATTTATTTTTGAGAAAGAGAGAGACAGAGACAGACAGACCATGAGCAGGGGAGGGGCAGAAAGAGAGGGAGACACAGAATCTGAAGCAGGCTGCAGGCTCCAAGCCGTCAGCACAGAGCCCCATGTGGGGCTCAAACTCATGAACCATGAGATCATGACCTGGGCCGAAGTCAGATGCTTAACTGACTGAACCATCCAGGCACCCTTCATATAGATTCTCTCTAAGCAGTCTCAATCTTGAGGGGCATAAGCTGAGACAGACAGACCAATAAGCACACAGACAGATACACGGACAGGCAGATTCATCCGGCGCGCAGGAGGCGGTACCGTCTAGTCGTGGAGGTGTGCTTCAGCTCCAGAGCCCGAGGTGAAGACTCCAGTCCACTACTGGATGCCTTGCTAGCTATGGAAACTGGGGTGAGTTAATTCGCCTGTAAGCCTCAGACTTGCCAACTGTAAAAAGGGGATACTGACAGCATCTACAACGTGCAGTGAGAACCAGAAGGACTTGTGCACAAAGAACTGGCAGAGTGGCTGCCCCAGCCAGATTGCCAATAAATGCTGTGTATTAATAATGATATTCTGACGTGAGGTCGTTGGGCTGGCCTGTTTGGTAGGCATGGAAGTGAGGCAGGGAGGGCGAACGTGGGGGGATGTGAAAGGCAGCACAGACGGGGCATTGTGACAGATGGGGGCAAGGGCGCAGGGGAGAATAAAGGGTCAGAGAAGACTCCATAAATTATTGATAAATCATCTCTCTCATTTGGTTCTTGGCATCGGGTTGTTTTGATTTGGGCTGGCATTTTTCAGATAAAATAACAGGAAGAGAACAATTGAGAATTTGATCTGATAGAATGTATTACCCGAGAAGTGAAAGAATGTCTGAGCACAAACCCATAGGCAAGCGAGGAAAAGGGCACCATCCCCTCCTCCTCCCCCTTTTCCACCTTCTCCATCAAAAGAGGATGCTTGAGAACATAGAGGAAGGGTTTTTGCCTGACTTTACCAGTCAGATAAACTGATCCTTAATCAGAACTCTTTGCTTTAAATCCATGTGAGAAGGAGACAGGATATAAATTGCAAATAAATAAATAATCAGGTCAACTCATCCCCTTAAGAATTAGTTCCTTTCTTGGCAAATGGAGGTCAGACCTAGACAAGGGGAATAAGAACTGGTCCCAAACTTGAGACTGACCTCACTGAAAGGTCAGTCCCTGTACAGTGTCATTCCTCATGGGGGCCCCCGAAAGCCCGCACATTCTAGCCTCTTATCGCCAGGAGAGGTAATGGTTGCCAGGCTTATATCTAACAGAAGTAGATGTGATTTTCCATTACCATCCAGTCTCACCTGACAGAAGGGTAACTGGGGAATGAAAGATAGGATTTACGGATGATCTTAAGAAGCTCCCATTTATATG
Source organism: Panthera onca (assembly GCF_046562875.1). Classification (NCBI taxonomy): domain Eukaryota; kingdom Metazoa; phylum Chordata; class Mammalia; order Carnivora; family Felidae; genus Panthera; species Panthera onca. The sequence goes on from NC_138344.1 coordinate 55,694,047, forward strand.
ATGCCTTGCTGCTGAAAGTGTATTCCAGAAACCAGAAGCATTGGCATCCCTTGGGAGCCTGGTAGACCTGCAGGGCTTTGGGCCCCACCGAATCAGACCAGCTAAATCAGAATCTGCATTTCAACAAGATCCCCAGGTAATCTGGGGGATCACTGCTTTTGAAAAGTGCTGCCTGAAGGCAGGAGGGAGGAGTGGGTATAGAGAGATCAGTTTTATGGAAGACAGAAGGATGAGGCACTGGGAAGGTGGAAGCAGAATGCAGGTCTCACTCATAATTGTGTCTGGAGCTTCTGGGCTTCTGAGAGGTGTTTAGACCAGTGACTCATAACAAAATCTCTTGCAAGGTAGAAGGCAGCAGTAACAGTCTTCACAAAGTTCTCTGAAAGCCGGAAGCGTCACGTCAGCTCCACTCCAGGTGCAGGGCTGCTGTCGACGACAGGTTTATTGAGCTCAGCGCGTGCAGAACACTTGCCCTCTTCCTTTAAATTGGAAACAGATTGCAGCGCCGTAGGCAGTGTCATTGAGAAGGTGGCGACTGCCTTGTTCCCCTCTCCAAAGTCACCCAGAGTAAAAGTGGATTCTAACATCCCTGGGCCACTCTGGCCGGACTTTTGGGCCCTCCTAGAATAACTTTCTAAATACAGCTTCTTCTTCAGTTTGTTTTGTAATTCCCTATTTTAGAGGTTTTGAAAGCATGACCCTCAGACCAGTAACCTCCGCATCACCTAGGAACATCAGAAATGTAAAATTCTTGGGTCCCACCCCAGATCTACTGAATCAGAAACTCTGGGGTTGGGGTAGCAATCAGAAACAAATTCCTGGGAGTTTCTGATGCCAGCTGAAGTTTGCAAACAAATGACCTACTTTTTACTTTTATTTTTTTAAATGTTAATTTATTTTGGGGGGAGGAGGGAGGGAGAGAAGGAGTGGGGAAGGGGCAGAGAGAGAGGGAGACACAGAATCTGAAGCAGGCTCCAGGATCTGGACTGTCAGCACAGAGCCTGACATGGGACCCGAACTCACGAACCACGAGACCATGTCCTGAGCTGAAGTCGAATGCTTAACCGACTGAGCCACCCAGGAGCCCCAAGTTCTTGATATTTTAAAGAGAACTTTTGCAAGTAGTGTTACCTGTCCTCTCTCTCTCTCTCTCTCTCTCTCTCTCTCTCTTTCTCTAACACACACACACACACACACACACACACACACACACACCACCTTTGTGAAACCAACAGAGCAGGTGTCCAATCATATTCTCCATTTTAATGGGTAAGGAAACTGTCCCCAACCACACAGCTGTTTGATCCCCAGGAGTCAGAGTGATTTTGGTTTTGAATTTTCAGGAAACATCCAATGCACAAATTCTGTAAGGTCTCATTCAGGAATGGACATGTCTCCATTGATAAGGCTATTTTCTCTCATGCATTCTGAAGTTCTGTAAATCTTTTTGGAGGCCTCTTGGAGTGACTGGAGATGTGGAGAATCTTGGACTACTTTTGCTTTATTTGCAAAGTTCCTTTTTGTTATGCTCACTAGAGCTAGTGCCTTTCCAGTCCCTTCCATAGAAGGGGTCAACAACCTGAGGCTGATTTGCTGTTTGCCTTTGCTTAAAATTTGAAAGCTTCCACAAGGCCCAGATGTTGGGGTTAGGGGCTGGAAGCTCTACTTTAAAAGGCAAGACTGCTTGCCCTTTGGGGACATTAGTGTGGGTTTGCTACTGCCACGGTAGTTGCATGTCCTGTCTACTTCCCAGCATACCCAAGGGTGTACTGTGATCAATGCATATTGGACCAGGAGTGGAAAGCACGGGGAGAAAGGAGGTGAGTGGGCAGGAAGATAGGACCCATCAGAAGGTACCCCTCCACAGACAATGGGACCATGTAGCTTCTGGCTCCGGGCTATGCCTGAAAAGCAGTCTCTGAGAAGCTACCTGGTGGTGCAGGAAGAATGTTTAACTAGGATGGGAAGATTTGTGTTCTGGTCCCAGTTATCCTGATTCATGTGCTCTGTGAGTTTGGGCAAATTACTTAAGCTCTTGGGCCCCTCTTTCCACACCTATTAAATGGAAGGATAAACACCTGCCTGCATGTTTCCCAGAGGTGTTGCAGGACTTACTGAGGTCTGCCTCGGAAAGGAACCATAGCCTGGGCAGTGCTATGCAAAGTGAAGTGCTGGGCATTCTGCATGATTCCTTGCGCTGTGTGGTCCCCACTGCTCTGCCCCTCAGGGAGACCTCTGCCTTTCCTCTCCCGTGGGAGGATAGAAAATGCCTTTCAGGGGATCACAGAAGCTTCTTGCAACAGGGCAGTGATTCTTCAGCAATGCTTTTGTATGCCTGGACTCAGGGCCACCCAGAGGAGCCCCAAGAGGGTCCCTCACCCCTCTTTGCCCACGAGGCTCTGCCAGTGCCCTCTTCCACCCAAAGCACAGAATCCAACCCTATGAAGACAGTCTCTGTTCTGTCCTCCATGAAGCTGAATAGAGTCCATTCTCCTTCTTCTGCACCTTTTATCTCAAAGGATTCCTGAGCACACAATACACTTTATAGCCTGGTCCTCTGCCACTAGATAATAAAGGGTCTTTCATTGACCAGTGCTGTTGAAATGCCACCACCTCCGCTGGGCAGCTGCCACACAGCTGTTCTGAACTGTACAGAAAACATCTCTCAATTGTAGGTCATTTAGAATGTCATACTCTGATGAGGGCCTGGGACAGCACCAAGGCCTGCAGGTTATAGGAAAGCCTAGAGCTTCGTAACACACACACACACACACACACACACACACACTTAAAGCAACCTCCCAAACAATTCTAAGAGAGCCCAGACTGAATTCAATAATATGATGTTGGTTTGTTCTGGAATGAAGATCCAAACTTTAACCCTGTTCATTTTTGCCCTATTCAAAGTGGTCTCCATTATAAACAATTGGGCCTCTTACAATGAGAGTTGTATAAATAAAATGTGAGAGTGGTATAATTAGCTTTACTTGGTCCTGTCTCCAAAGAATTATGGATATCAGTGTGTTTTGCCTAATGCGTTTCCACAAAAGTTTGCCATGTGCCAGAACTGGCTGGGAGCTGAGAGGCTAACATGAAGAGGACAGTTTCTGACCTTAAAGTCACGCACATTCAGATGTTCACCTTCCTGATGTAAAAGGAAAGGGCTTGGGGGTAATTTCAGACCCCTGACTCTTGTTCACAACAGATGGGCCTCTCCAGGCCAAACAGCCAACTAGAATAGCCCTGACAGCCAAAGGCTACTTGAGCCCGCCCTCAGTTTCCCTCTTACTATTCAGAGGAAATCCAGAGCAAGTTTGGGGAGCTTTTCAATAATTCTTACATAAAAACCTTATAGTTATGATACCAGAAATGACTGCTGGCATTTGGGTTTCTTTTCTAGTGCTAACTACAGCCAAGCATAATTTTTATTAAGTTTTCTTCAAAGGGATGATTCAGATTTTTATTGTGTTGTTTAGATTTTATTTCTTTAACTGCCCAAATAAATGTCCCATAACAAAGGAAGTTTGCATTGTGACTATTCCAGGGATCTGTGTATGTGGGTCTAATATAGTGCTTAGAACACCCACCCCCTTAGCTCTTTAATTCCTGCTGCTTTTGTGGGTGTTGGCTACTTTTAAAGTTCACAGAATCCCTTCACAGAATCCCTCAGGAGCACAGTGGGAGAAGGAGGAAGAACACTGTGATGGCTTAAAGTCTGTTCAAAGACTCAAATTTGGGGGTGCCTGGGTGACTCAGTTGGTTAAGCATCCGACTTTGGCTCAGTTAATGACCTCATGGTTTGTGGGTTCGAACCCCGCATCAGGCACTGTGCTGACAGCTGGGAGCCTGGAGCCTGCTTCAGATTCTGTGTGTGTGTCTCTCTCTCTGCCCCTCCCCTCCTCTCTCTCTCCTCTCAAAAATAAATAAACATTAAAAAACAAGACTCAAATTTGTGTTTTCCACAGAACCATCTAAAACCAATCATCGACAATTTGTTAAACACCAATTTGTGCCAGATATATGGTGGGGACTTGTCAGAAGTCTAGGGGTAGTATATGAGCTATATAAGGAAAAATCCTTAGGGAGATCTGGGGAGCAAGATGAGATAAACATGGGAAATAATGTGAGAATAGTCCATGATGATATGTCATTAAGTACTACATTTTCTGCTGTGGACTTCAGGGCTCAGTTGGGAGTTGGGAGTTGCAGTTCAGCTGAGAGGAGACATTAATTGACACAAAGGCAGACAAATCAGAGTGATGGCCAGGTACAATTATGTATTGATAAGCTAGGTTGAAAAACTTTTTGTTGGAACAATAGTTTTTAAACACTCAGTTGACCATCAAGATGATCCATCAGTGGCCACATGGTCATTCCATGGAGTTGTCAACTTGCTTCTGTAGCTCCAACTTTTACCTTCTCTTCCACTAAGGGCAGTCTTCCCAGGGAGACAGCGCCGCCATAGGCTGGTGGTTGAACTGCAAGTGACATCAGTCCAGTGGTGGGAAATTGCACAACGGGTATTTCTACATCGTCTAATCCAGTGATTCTCCCACTTGGGTGTACATCACGATTATTTGGAGGTCTTGTTACACAGATTGCTGGATCCTACCCATAGGGTGTCCAATTCAGTAGGTCTGGGGCTTGAGACAGAACCAGAGAGCCTTGCATATTTAAGAAGTCCTAGGTGATGCTGATGATATTGGTCCAGGGGCCACACTTTGAGAACGACCCATTGAATCCATTATCTCTGTTTACAAATGAGGAACCCGAGGCCCAGAGAATTCTGAGTTTAAAAAGTGTATTAGAAGGCCCTCCCCGCTCACTCTGTGCTGAGTCCAGTCTGAGATTTTATTTTATTGTATTTTTTTTTTGTTTTTTTATTTTTTTTCAATATATGAAATTTATTGTCAAATTGGTTTCCATACAACACCCAGTGCTCATCCCAAAAGGTGCCCTCCTCACTACCCATCACCCACCCTCCCCTCCCCAGTCTGAGATTTTAATTGTTGGAGAGCTGAGCGCCTCTAATCTCAGCAAAAGTTCTTGCATATTTAGGAACAGATCTTCCCCCAGTCAGGACAAACCAGCTACCTTTGAGGGGCTTAAGGCTATGAAAATGTTACATTAATAAAATAATATTTTTCTTTAAACTACTAATTTCTTACGTCCTTGATCTTACAGCCTGTAGGTGGCAGTGCCTTCCTTCTGTATGTGCAGCTAGAGGCTCGACCAGTTTCATTTCTCGAGGCTCTGGGAAGGCTGCACCACCTACAGCGGGAGAGATTAGGCCACCTACCTGGCCCAGGACAGCTCCTCCAGGGACAGCGGAATCAGATAACAGGATTTAATATGCTGAGAACTGTATTGTTCTTGATCCTACGTGAGGGTTTTTTTTTTTTTTTTAATTTTTTAATTTTAATGTTATTATTTTCTGATTTTTTTGTTTAACTAGTTCCATTCTTATTCTTTGCACAAGGTATTACAACTTAAGCTCTGTGAAAAGCCCGGAACCAGAGACATAGAGACGTGGAACTACTGAAATGCCACAAATTTATTTATTGTAAGAGAGCATTCTTTATGGGAGAGGTTTCTGTCCACCAAAGCACCCTTTTATTGGTGCAAGTAGGGGGCGGGGAGGGAGAAAAAAGGAAAGTATGATTCTAGAAGCCACATTGCAGAGATGCCGAAGGGAGGTTCAAACAAGTGAGTGATTGTTCATTAGCTACAGTCAATGATTAAACATGAATTCCCCATTTCCATATGACCCTGGGACTTGCAGATGACCTGTTGGTATGTGATTTCCATTTCGTCAGCAGTCACTGACATGAAATGTAACATTCCCTGTGTGTTCAAAATGAAAATGAAGTCACATTGTAAGAGTCTGAGGTGTGTGCTTGCAAACACCTAGCCCTGCATACTTGTGTGCTCTGCCTCTCAAAGACCCCAAGGTCGGTCCCTTTCCCAACTTCCCTTGAAAGTCACTGAACTGTCCCCGCTGCTTCCATGCCAGAGAAACATTCTGATCTGATGCCTTTTGAACATTCCCTCCTTTCTGCCTCCACAAAGGGAATCATGATTCCCCAGTACTGATTTCTGTCTTTCAGGTCATGCAAAGCTCAATTAATTCCATCTCAGTTAATTTCCTAGTATGTTACTATTACTAACTACTAACATACTGTTACATACTACCATACTGTTACAAACTGAAGCTGTCCTCCCCAGGTTACCCAGAGTTGACCTTAACCTCTCATTTGGCATTCAAGGATGTTAGTTTCCACCTTATTTCTTCAGCCTCATCTCCTTCTATTTTCTACCCTCCTTCTCTGCACTCACTCTGAACCTCCCATCATTTCCAAAATGATTTCATGCCTGTGGTTTTGTACATTTTGTTCCTTCTGAAAAATTCCTGTTCATTTTTGAGGATTAACTGTCATTTGGGGGAATCATTTCCAGAACCCCCAGGCCAGCACCATGGTCTTCCTTTCATAGAGCACGTTATAGGTAATGCATATGTTGATGTGTCTTTCTCCCAGCCCCTGACCTCATTTTGTTCCTTTCCCCCCTGCACCCTCCTCCACAATAGGTCATTGATGTGATAGTAGTGACTGTCTCATTCGTCTTCATATCCCTAAGACCTGGCCTAAAGCTGGGCAGATAGTAGATGCTGAGTAAAAATGTGTGGGTTTTTAATCAATGAATCGGATATTTCTTTCAAGCACTGGGTGGCTCAGTCAGTTGAGCATCTGACTCTTGATTTCAGCTCAAGTTGTGATCCCAGGGTTGTGGGATTGAGCCTCACATCTGGCTCTGCACGGAGCATGGAGCCTGCTTAGGATTCTCTCTCTCTCTCTCTCTCTCTCTCTCTCTCTCTCTCTGTCTCTCTCCCTCTTCCTCCCTGCTTATATGCTCCTTCTCTCACACTCTCTCTCTAAAATAAAAAAAATAGAAAAGATGCTTCTGTCGTTTCTTCTGGGAAGCCCCTCCTTTCCCAACTTCAGCCTTTCCCCCCTCTATTATTTCCTTGTGAACCAACAAAAATAACTTGAGTTCTACAAGTAATGGGTTTGTATCAAGGACAAGACAACAATGTTGAAGTGAAGAGCTTGAGTGACGGTTCTCCTCCTACCACCACAAAACCAGCATCTTCAGGGTCTCCAAATCCTGGAAAGTTGTCTGAATTCCCTTCCAGAATATTCACAGACGTTTTCATCTACCTCTTTATCTCTCCTAGATGAACTGACCTTTCCTCAAGCACCAGAATTAAGTAAGTAAACATGATTTGTTTGTGACTATTATGTTTTGTTATCGGTTTTGAAACAATCTTGCATTCTACTTATTTTCATTACAATAGTGTGCTATTTCTGATACTTTGTGGGTTAGAGAGGGTATTGCAGCCAAATATGTGGTCAGCTCCAACACTACAAAAACTGTTTTTAGAAGAAAACGAGTTTCACATTTCAGTGACTGACCTAAAAATGAACTTTTTGAACATGTCCTATGTTTTAATGTGAGAAACTTGGCCCTGCATGCATTTGATATCAATTGCAAGAGTGGTCAATTCTTCCATTATGTCACAGAGCAGACCATGGGGCCAAAGACATGTATACCTGACAATGTGCTGGAAAATCTCTTATGACTCCTAGGAACATGTATCCTTAATAATCTCCAGTGACGTATCTTTGTGTTTGCTGTAATAATGGGGATGAAACCGGGTAAAACTGGGGTAAACAGGAGGTGATTCCTTAGGAAAGGGCTGTCCAGCCCCATGGGAAGGGTGTTGAAAAGGTGTCATAACATGTGTGAGGCTTGGTAATCCAACTCGAGAATCAGTGACAATGACTGACAGAACTGCCTCACTGAGGTTGGTCAGTGCAATTAAACATGGAAATAAGCGATGTAAAAGTGAAAAAAAAAAAAAGCTTTAAAGAAAGAGCCAATCGCTTTGTTATTTAGCACACAAGCAGAGACACTGCTTATTTGAGATGTCAGGGGATTAATTTGTCTTCAAATTTCCAGATGGAGACTATGATGGGGCAGTGAATACCATGAGGTGGCCGGCAGGACTTGGTCAGGCTGGAAGAGGAGCGTTCAGGTTGGAGGGAGACAACGGGAGAGGAGATCTCAACAATAACTCAGGGAGAGACCCTGGACCCGTAGACACAACTTCTCCTGGTAAGACCCATTTGGAGTAGGAATTAAAATATTAAAGAACACAAGCCCCATGAGAATGCAAGTGGATAGGTTTTATCCACAGCTGCTGCAGCCAGGTGGTATGTTTGAATGTATGACACGAGAAATCACCATAAAGAACTTCAGAGTGTGCAGGAAGAGCTTTCCAGGTAGCACTCATGTTAGAAATTATTTTCTTTTCATCCAAAATTTAAGATAATTCATAACACCTTCCCACCACAGCAATGCAGAGGAGAAGGCATTTTATAGCAATTATTTTGCAGAAACATTTTTGTATTGGAGTAAAATAGACCTGGAGAATTTCAGCTTTGCATATGTATGAAATAGGAAACGAGTAACCAAAATGCCTAGACCAAGAGAAATACATTAAAAACAACCACAAACAAGTAAACCCCACGTTGTTTGAAGGCTGACCTCTAAGCATTAGTAACTGCATTGACAAACAATATATATACATACATACATATATATACATGCATATATGTATACATATATATACACATACATACATCCACATTTATTTTTATTAAACATAATATATATAAAAATAATATATATAATTTATATGTAAAGTTTAAAGGCTAATAATGAAATGAACACTAATGGATTAATCGGTAAGCTTAAAAAATACAACATCTGATGCCCCTGTATGTTCATCCTCCTCTGATCCCTCTACCTGCCTTCTAGAGCTAACCACTATTTTGAATTTTTATCACATCCAAATCCCTAATAGTTTAGTTTTAAACTTTATACAAGTGGAAGATAATACCGTATGTATATTCTCCTGGAAACTTTCCCCTCTCATTTTTGTGCTTTGAGAATTCTGTCTTTTATTGCTGTGTTGTATTTCATTTTAAGAATACCACAGTTTATTTGTCCAGACTCTTGTTAAAGGACACTTAGGCTCTTTCTGGATATTACAATTCCAAAAAAGCTGATATGAACATTCTTGTCCATGTTTACTGGAACACATGTGCAAGTGCCTCCCAAGATCAGAATAGTTATGTAGTAGGAAATGCACATCTTCCATTTGATTAGGTAGTGACAAATGGTTTTCCTAACACTGTGCCAGCAGCATATAGGAATTCTCATTGCTCCACAGTGTCTTCAACCCTTGCTGTTGCCAGACTTCTGCATTTTTGCCATCTGGTGGAAGCAAAATAGTTGTGGTTTTAATATAAATTCTCTCTTTTGATGAGGTCAAACATATTTTCATATGGTTATTGGCCATAAGTACTTCTTCTTCCATGAACTGTTTAGTTTTTTATGGGATTGATTATTAATTTTATAGATTATTTAAATAGCTTATATATTAATCCTTTGCCATTAGTGTGGCAAATGTGAGTCAAATTTTAATTTCTTCATAAAATTATGCTATTATTTTCAATGTTCATCACATATGTATACATAGATAGCTCTATCGTCATGGGAAAAGTAAATTTCTGTTGCAATATAACAAAACTATTTTCTATCCTAGTGTAGGGCTGGTAGTGTTTTATATGATTCACTACATTAGAATCTGAACAGCTAAGGCTTTGTCTTCATCAGGTACCTCCTACCTAAACGAAGCACTTGACCAGTACGATTTGGTTGTTCTGAAAGAGGAGAAAACCAGGCAAGCCACTGGGCATTGTCATTATGAAATTAAGTAGCAGTCTCTCTCATCTCACAACTCTTTCTTTTTGTCTGTACTTCCAACATCCTTACATTCCCCCAAAGACAGAGAAAATAAAGGATAGAGACCTACTAGCTACAAGGTTGAAACAAATGAGGATGATTAATATGTTCATATCTACCCTCTCTACCCTTGCTTAGCAGCCTGAAATTCTTCCTTATATCCCTCACCACATTAGGCACATCACTTACTATAGAGTATTCTAATGGAGAGATTGTTTAATGTCTGTTAGTCCCATTTCACCCCAGACTATAACTCTCTCTGACTGCAAGGCTTTGTCTTCCATTTGTCACAGTGCCCTCAGCACCTAGCACAGTGCCTGGCACTCAGTGGTTCTCAGAAAAATATAATATGTGAGAAAGATTTGAGGTCTTAGTTGACAGTAAGTTCAATATAACGTGGCTGTTGCTTTGGTTCTTTGGATATTAAGTACTTAGTTTAGAATCACCATTCCAAACCCCTGGTCAACTTTTTGCATTTTTAACCCAATAACTAATTGTTTTGATAATACTTACTATAAATCATGTTTTGGGGCACCTGGGTGGCTCAGTCAGAATGAAATCCAACAATGTGAATGGAACTAGAATGTATTATACTAAGCGAAATAAGTCAGTCAGAGGAAGATAAATATCGTATGATTTCACTTGTATGGAATTTAACAAACACAACAGATGAACATAAGGGAAGGGAAGGAAAAATAAGATAAAAACAGAGAGGGAGGCAAACTATAAGAAAGTCTTAATTACAGAGAACAATCTGAAGATTGCTGGAGGGGAGATAGGCGGGGGGGTGGGGGGGGGATGGGCTAAATGAATGATGGGCATTAAGGAGAGCACGTGTTGGGATGAGTGTTATATGTAAGTAATGAATCACTAAATTCTACTTCTGAAACCATCATTATACTATATGTTAACTATATGTTAGCTAACTTGGATTTAAGTAAAATTTAAAAGAAGAAAAGAAGAAAAAAAAGATTTCTCATCTCAGAGGTATGCTTTGATTTTCTGTGCTGTTCAACTTGCTTTCAAAACATCAGTGCTGGGGCACCTGGGTGGCTCAGTTGGTTGAGTACCCAACTTCAGCTCAGGTCATGATCTCACAACTTATGGGTTTGATACCTGCGTCCGGCTCTGTTCTGACAGCTCAGAGCCTTGAGCCTGCTTTGGTTTCTGTCTCTGATTCCTCTGCTTCTCTCTCTCTCTCTCTCTCTCTCTCTCAAATATAAATATACATTAAAAAATTTAAACTTAAAAAAAAAACCCCAAAATATCAGTGCTCTGGATGATGGCACTGATAACATCCTGAAAGAGGACACATATGCATAAAGCTGGGAGGGAAGGAGGTTGTGATAGGCTAAATCTATCAATATGGGATCTAGTAAACACAAATGTTAAACTCTTCAGTTGAGTACAAAAAATAAAACTGTCCACAATTCAAGGAAAAATATGTGCTTCAGTGGCTAACTATGCATTGTTTACAACACAGTCTTCTGGATTATCTTCTGGAGTATCTGGTTCTATGGAGATTTTGTAGCTTTCCTTGCTTTTGAGATATTTTACAATTATGTACATTGCAGATAAGCTATAGCAGTGCACAATAATTCTTTTCTATACATTTGCAAATGAGTTTGTCTGGTGGAGTTTCAATGGACTCTGTGGATTGACAAGTCTTGTGTCCATTTGCAAATTCATTTCAATATTCCCAATTTATCAATGTGTTCTTTGGATTCTCCTTTGAGCTTGTTTCCCTCATTAGTGATTTAAATAAGTATTTAACACATGTCCACTTTATTTTTATGCAAGAATTGCAATTTACTTATTTTGAGAGTTATCTTTAATAAAAGAAAGAATGAGAATAACTTGGGTAGGATACAATATGCAAAAAAGATTTGAGCTCTTAGTTGATAATAAGTTCAATACAAGTCATTAGTGTAATATGGCTATTGCTTTAGTTCTTTTAAGTTTATCAAGTACTTAGTTTAGAGTCACTATTCCAAACCACTGGCCAACTTTTCTTATTTTTAACCCAATAACTCATTATTTTGATAATAGTAGCTATAAATCATGTTTTAAAATCTGGTATAGCAAGCCATTATAATTATGTTGGTTAAAAGAACACTTCGATATTCTTGATAGTTTATTCTTCTAAATGAATTACACTGTGAGTTTGTCAGAGTCTATAATGTATTCATTTGGGATCTTGGTTTTGCATAAAATCTATAAATATTTGCTTAGGAATTATTGTCATTGCTACTGTATTTGGTTTTTCCAATAAGAAGCAATATATATCTCTCCAATTATTCTTCTCATCTTTTATTTCTCCCATTAGGAATTTTTAATTTTATTTGAATAATTAAATCATTTATGTCTTGAATTATATAAATATGCATTTAATGATTTCAGTTGTAATAGAATCTTTTTTATTGTGTCTCTAGCTATTTGTCATGGGTCTAAAAGAATGCAATTGAGTGTTATATTTGTTTTTTGTTTTTTTTCCTAAGAAGTTATTATCATCCTTCCAGGAAAATTTATTCTACTTTTCTCCAGTTCATACCACTAGCATTTCTAGTGCTATGTTTTTAAAAAGTGGGTTAAAAAAACTCAACTAGATATTTTTGGTTTGAAAATAGTTTGCATTCATCCTGGAGAAAACCCAAATAAGAAAAATTTTAGCTCCTCCTTTTCCTTCCTCAAAGATATCTTGAGTAAAGGATGCTTCACATTTTAGGTAAGGTTATTTTGGGATGAGGCAGTTAGAAATACCAACACAAGTTATAAATCTTTTTAGTCAATACTTGACCAAAGATAATTTAGTACTGCCATGGGTTCAATCAATGTCTGCATGTGTAGTCCAGGGCCCAGGAGTATATTTACTCAAAGATACTATTTGGAAATTCTACACTGTTTCTTCAGCATTTTTTTTTTCGAGTGTGTGCAGCATGTAAAGGAGATCAAAAGTTTGAAATTAAGATTAAAAGATAAACCAGAGTAAAAATTTTCTTAAATGTTAATATGTTTTCGATTCATTTCCAAATTTTCCTTTCTTCATTTTTTGCTAGTCACCATCTGTCTTTAATTATAACTTAACTCAATTTCCTTTGAAAGTCCTTTTTCCAAATTAAAAATAATTTTTTCTAAGTATTTTCTACATTTCAGTTGTTTGAACTTAAAAATTTATGAAGCCCTCTGAGTCTCCATTTCTTTATTTGTAAAATGAGAATGAAAAAGTGTTTTGCATGTCTCTCTAGGTGGTTGTTTGAATTATATAAAATGGTTAGGGCACATTCTCCTTTGGAAGAATGGTTGGCCATTGAGGACCACATCAACTAAGTTCAATAAGAATATGTTAAATCTACTTCATGGCCACCATGGTTCCATTTAATTACAAGGAAATGCAAATATAAGTGAAATACAAAATAAAGTTCTTGTCTTCCAGAGAAAATGCTTCTCAAATATTAGCAGGCACACACATCAAGTGGCAGATTATGATTCAGTTAGTCTGAGGTGAAGCCTGAGATTCTGCATTTCCAACAACCTCTAAGAGATGCTGATACCGCAGATGGCACGATCCCTATAGTATAAATCATACACATCAGAGGCAGAGATCAGGAAAAACTAGATATCCTTGAATATCCAAATAAATCCCTGTGGGCCAGAAAATGGAAGATGGGACATGATTCAGCTTGAGATTCTTTCCACTGTTGGTAAGGAAGCGAAGCGGGCATGCCACATTCTTAACGGGGTGGGGGTGGGTGAGTGGGTGGGAATGGTTTGTCTTTTGTAAGATTCTGTGGATTCATGCATTTAAAGATGCTTGAAATGGCTTCTGACAAAAAGGTATGAGGGTGCTTAGCCAAGAAACAATGGTGTTAAGCTGCTGCTGGAGTTCAATATTATACACGCACATACATATGGAAAGTTAAGATAGCATAGACATACATGCAATACTTACGTGCACATATGATCTTATTATCAATCAGGATGGTTTCCGTGTTTGTAATATTATTAAAGGCAACATTTAGCCTTCACTAAGCACCAGTTAAGCTCCCAGGGCAGTCAGAAGTAATGTCTTCCTACATGCCAATAAGCTGGTTCTGGAATGAATGTGTTACTGGTTTCTCATCCCTAGCACTGGTCTGCAGCATAGCTACAAAACTGGGTAAATTTATGGGCTCACTGACGCGGTTGGTGTCCCATCCCTTGAGGACCCAGTGCCTGCTTCTCCCTGATGGTCCTGATCACCCCCACTCTCGTTCCCATGCTCACCCTCCTTCTGGCTATCAAATATGTGTCATTCTTTGCCTTTACCCTGAGACTGGAGCCATTGTAATAAGCTCACATAGCCCCACCTGAACATCTGACTTAAGCCAGAGAGGTCAACTCACTATTCCCTGAGCAGGCCTTCTGCTTTCTGCTCTATGCTTTAGCTTTCTTCCGGACTGCTCCTTCTCTTGCATTCTTTGTAGCCAGGCAGGTCTTACCCATCCTAAGCCCACCTCAGATCCTGCCTCCTTTGTAAAGCCTTCCAAGACTTATACTTCCCCTATATGAGTCCCTCAGTAAATGATTGTCTCTACTATCCATTGACAATCGTTTGCTGCTGTGATATCGCTTTTCTATTGCTGCCTTCCATTGTCATTTAAAATGTATATTCAGCTCTTTAAGACTTGATATGTTGGTTCTCCTGTTACAAAGTTTCCTTGAAGTTAAAGTTTGGATTTTATATGTTCTTGCATATTATACAGAGTCCCAAACAGTGTAAATGTAAAAAGTTGCTTTGACTTGATGAACTAATTCTACAGAGTTTCTGGATGATCTTGGTGAATATAGAAAACCATGCCATTAAAATGTTAACTTGGGCATCCACCAGTTTAGCTGAAGAGAAACATAACTTTAGAAACTTGGATAGGATCAATAGAAACATTTCTCATTCCCTCTTAAACATACCCCAAAGCTGACCTGTCCCTGGAGCCTGCCCCTCCTGTTGGGCTGGCCCTGTTGCCAGGGAACCATGTCCTCGGCCTACTTGTCCTCATCCACTCGTATTCCCCTCCCAGGTGGGAGTGTGGCATCTCTCCAAAAAGGTATATGCACCGCAGCTGGGAAACCATGTGTAGCTGAAGGCACAGGCGAAAACCTGTGAGTGGGTGCTGGAAGAGGTGCCCTTCACGCATGGAGTTATGTGTATGATACATTCTTCACACAGACCCTGGTTCCATCCTCAGAACCCTCTCTATTGTGATAAAACATGATATCTGGCTCTTTTCACTCTTCTTTGGGGATCCAGGATTCTTGGCTGGATGGAAACTCTAGTCAACCAGGCCTGGTTCTATGTTCCTACTCCACGTGGGAGAGGTAGGGCAAGGCAGGCCCCTAGCTCAGAGGGGCAGCTGAGCCCCTATACACACGGGCTCCCTTCTAGGCATCAAGTAAAGATCTTAGCTTCAGGGGTCCAGTGCTGGCTTCAGGCCATTCTTTTTTTTTAATTTTATTTTTTATTTTTAAAAATTTACATCCAAATTAGTTAGCATATAGTCCAACAATGATTTCGGGAGTTGATTCCTTAGTGCTTCTTACCCATTTAGCCCATCCCCCCTCCTACAACCCCTCCAGTAACCCTCAGTTTGTTCTCCATATTTATGAGTCTCTTCTGTTTTGTCCTCCCTCCCTGTTTTTATATTATTTTGTTTCCCTTCCCTTATGTTCATCTGTTTTGTCTCTTAAAGTCCTCATATGAGTGAAGTCATATGATTTTTCTCTTTCTCTGACTGACTTATATCATTTAGCATAATACCTTCCAGTTCCAGCCATGTAGTTGCAAATGGCAAGATTTCGTTCTTTTTGATTGCCGAGTAATACTCCATTGTATATATGTACCACATCTTATTTATCCATTCATCCATCGATGGGACATTTGGGGTCTTTCTATACTTTGGCTATTGTTGATAGTGCTGCTATAAACATGGGGATGCTATCTCCCTTTGAAACAGCACACCTGTATCCCTTGGGTACATGCCTAGTAGTGCAATTGCTCGGTCTTAGGGTAGTTCTATTTTTAGTTTTTTGAGGAATCTCCATACCATTTTCCAGAGTGGCTTCATCAGCTTGCATTCCCACCAACAACGCAAAAGAGATCCTCTTTCTCCACATCCTTGCCAACATCTGTTGTTGCCTGAGTTAATGTTAGCCATTCTGACAGGTGTGAGGTGTTATCTCATTGTGGTTTTGATTTGTATTTCCCTGATGATGAGTGATGTTGAACATTTTTTTCATGTGTCAGTTGGCCATCTGGATGTCTTCTTTGGAGAAATGTCTATTCAGTCTTTTGCCCATTTCTTCACTGGATTATTTGTTTTTTGGGTGTTGAGTTCGATAAGTTCTTTACAGATTTTGGATACTAACCCTTTATCTGATATGTCATTTGCAAATATCTTCTCCCATTCTGCCGGTTGCCTTTTAGTTTTGCTGATTGTTTCCTTCACTGTGCAGAAGCTTTTTATTTTGATGAGGTCCCAATAGTTCATTTTTGCTTTTGTTTCCCTTGCCTCCAGAGATGTATTCAGTAAGAAGTTGCTGTGGCCAAGATGAAAGAGGTTTTTGCCTGCTTTCTCCTCGAGGATTTTGATGGCTTCCTGTCTTACACTGAGTTCTTTCATCCGTTTTGAGTTTATTTTTGTGTATGGTGTAAGAAAGTGGTCCAGGTTGATTCTTCTGCATGTCGCTGTCCAGTTTTCCCAGCACCACTTGCTGAAGAGACTGTCTTTATTCCATTGGCTATTCTTTCCTGCTTTGTCAAAGATTAGTTGCCCATATGTTTGTGGGTCCATGTCTGGGTTCTCTATCCTGTTCCATTGATCTGAGTGTCTGTTCTTGTGCCAGTACATACTGTCTTGATGATTACAGCTTTGTAGGATAGCTTGAAGTCTGGGATTGTGATGCCTCCTGCTTTGGTTTTCTTTTTCAAGATTGCTTTGGCTATTCGGGGTCTTTTCTGGTTCCATACAAATTTTAGGATTATTTGCTTTAGCTCTGTGAAGAATGCTGGTGTTATTTTGATAGGGATTGCATTGAATATGTAGATTGCTTTGGGTAGTATCGACATTTTAACAATATTTGTTCTTACTATCTAGGAGCATGGAATATTTTTTCAAATTAGGGGGGGCCTTCTTCAAGTTTTTTTCATAAGCTTTCAGTGTATAGATTTTTCACCTCTTTGGTTAGATTTATTCCTAGGTATTTTATGGTTTTTGGTGCAATTGTAAATGGGATCTATTCCTTGATTTCTCTTTCTGTTGCTTCATTGTTGGTGTATAGGAATTCAACCAATTTCTGTGCATTGATTTTATATCCTGCAACTTTGCAGAACTCATGGATCAGTTCTAGCAGTTTCTTAGTGGAATCTTTTGGATTTTCCATATAGAGTACCATGTCATCTGTGAAGAGTGAAAGTTTGACCTCCTCCTGGCTGATTTGGATGCCTTTTATTTCTTTGTGTTGTCTGATTGCTGAGGCTAAGACTTCCAATCCTATGTTGAATAACAGTGGTGAGAGTGGACATCCCTGTCTTGTTGCTGACCCTAGGGGAAAAGCTCTCAGTTTTTCCCCATTAAAGATGTTATTAGTGTTGGGTCTTTCCTATATGGCTTTTATGATCTTGAGGTATGATCCTTCTATCCCTACTTTCTTGAGGGTTTTTATCAAGAAACGATGCTGTATTTTGTCAAATGCTTTCTCTGCATCTATAGAGAGGATCATGTGGTTCTTGTCCTTTCTTTTATTGATGTGATGAATCACATTGATTGTCTTGTGGATATTGAACCAGCCCTGCATCCCAGGTATAAATCCCACTTGGTCGTGGTGAATAATTTTTTTAATGTATTGTTGGATCCGGTTGGCTAATACCTTGTTGTGGATTTTTGCATCCATGTTCATCAGGGAAATTGGTCTATAGTTCTCCTTTTTAGTGGGGTGTCTGTCTGGTTTTGGAATCAAGGTAATGCCGGCTTCATAGAAAGAGTTTGGCAGTTTTCCTTCCACTTCTATTTTTTGGAACAGCTTCAAGAGAATAGGTGTTAACTCTTCCTTAAATGTTTGGTAGAATTCCCCTGGAAAACCATCTGGCCCTGAACTCTTGTTTTTTTGGCAGATTTTTGATTACTAATTCAATTTCCTTACTGGTTATGGGTCTGTTCAAATTTTCTATTTCTTCCTGTTTCAGTTTTAGTAGTGTGTATGTTTCTAGGAATTTGTCCATTTCTTCCAGATTGCCCATTTTGTTGGCATATAATTGCTCATAATATTCTCTTATTATTGTTTTTATTTCTGCTGTGTTGGCTGTGATCTCCCGTCTTTCATTCTTGATTTTATTTATTTTGGTCCTTTTTCTTTTTGATCAAACTGGCTAGTGGTTTATCAATTTTGTTAATTCTTTCAAAGAACCAGCTTCTGGTTTCATTGATCTGTTCTACTGTTTGTTTGTTTTTTATTTCGATAGCATTAATTTCTGCTCTAATCTTTATTATTTCCTGTCTTCTGCTGGTTTTGGGTTTTATTTGCTGTTCTTTTTCCAGCTCCTTAAGGTGTAAGGTTAGGTTGTGTATTTTAGATCTTTCTTCCTTCTTTAGGAAGGCCTGGATTGCTATATACTTTCCTCTTATGACTGCCTTTGCTGCGTCCCAGAGGTTTTGGGTTGTAGTGTTATCATTTTCATTGACTTCCATATACTTTTTAATTTCCTCTTTAACTTCTTGGTTAGCCCATTTGTTCTTTAGTAGGATGTTCTTCAGTCTCCAAGTATTTGTTACCTTTCCAAATTTTTTCTTGTGGTTGATTTCAAGTTTCATAGCATTGTGGTCTGAAAATATGCACGGTATGATCTCGATCTTCTTGTACTTACCTAGGGCTGATTTGTGTCCCAGTATATGGTCTATTCTGGAGAACATTCCATGTACACTGGAGAAGAATGTATATTCTGCTACTTTAGGATGAAATGTTCTGAATATATCTGTTAAGTACATCTAGTCACATGTGTCATTCAAAGCCATTGTTTCCTTGTTGATTTTTGATTAGATGATCTGTCCATTGCTGTGAGTGGGGTGTTGAAGTCTCCTACTATTATGGTATTACTCTTGATGAATTTCTTTATGTTTGTGATTAATTGATTTGTATATTTGGGTGCCTCCACATTTGGCCCATAAATATTTACAATTGTTAGGTCTTCTTGGTGGATAGACCACTTGATTATGATATGATGCCCTTCTTTGTCTCTTGATACAATCTTTATTTTAAAGTCTGGATGTCTGATATAAGTACGGCTACTCTGGCTTTCTTTTGTTGACCATTAACATGACAGATGGTTCTCCATCCCCTTATTTTCAATCTGGAGGTGTCTTTAGGTCTAACATGGTTCTCTTGTAAACAGCATATATATGGATCTTGTTTTCTTATCTATTCTGTTACCCTATGTCTTTTGATTGGAGCATTGGAGCATTGAGTCTATTGACATTTAGAGTGAGTACTGAAAAATATGAATTTATTGCCATTATGATGGAGTTGGACTTTCTGGTGGTGTTCTCTGGTGTGTGTATATATATATATATATATATATATATATATATATATATATATTTCATCTTTTCTCCCCTCAGAGAGTCCTCCTTAAAATTTCTTGCAGGGATGGTTTAGTGGTCACAAACTCTTTTAATCTTTATTTGTCTGGGAAATTTTTATGTCTCTTTCTTTTTGAATGACAGCCTTGCTGGATAAAGAATTATTGGTTGCATATTTTCTTGATTTAGCACATTGAATATATCCTGCCACTTGTTTATGGCCTGCCAAATTTCTGTGGATAGGTCTGCTGCAAACCTGATCTGTCTTCTCTTGTAGGTTAGGGACTTTTTTCCCTTGCTACTTTCATGATTCTCTCCTTACCTGAGTATTTTGTGAATTTGATTATGATATGCCTTGTTGATGGTCAGTTTTTGTTGAATCTTATGGGTGTCCTCTGTGTTTCCTGGATTTTGATGTCTGTGTCTTTCCCAGGTTAGGAAAGTTTTCCTCTATGATTTGCTCACATAACCCTTCTACCCCTATTTCTCTTTCTTCCTCTTCTGGGACCCCTATGATTCTGATGTTGTTCCTTTTTAATGAGTCACTGATTTCTCTAATTCTTAAATCGTGCTCTTTTGCCTTAATCTCCCTCTTTTTTTCTGTTTCATTATTCTCTATAAGTTTGTCCTCTATATCACTGATTCTCTGTTCTGCCTCATCCATCCTTGCTGCTGCTGCATGCATTCACGATCGCAGCTCAGTTATAGCATTTTTAATTTCATTCTGACTATTTTTTACTTCTTTTATCTCTGCAGAAAAGGATTCTAATCTATTTTCAACTCCAGCTAGTATTCTTATTATCATGATTCTAAATTCTGGTTCAGACATCTTGCTTGTATCTGTGTTGGTTAAATCCCTGGCTGTTGTTTCTTCGTGCTCTTTCTTTTGTGGTGAATCCCTTCTTTTTGTCATTTTGGAGGGAGAAAAGGAATTAATGAGTTAGAAACATTAAAATTAAAAAAATTAAAATTAAAAAATATTAAAATTAAAAAATTAAACACACATACACACACACACACAAATCAAATAAATGATGCTAGATCCTAGGTGTGTTTTGGTCTGGGTGTTGAAAGTGGTTTGACAGATTGAAGAAAAAAAGGGGAGAAAAAGGAAATCGTTTGAGAATTTGAAAAAATGAATACACTGAAGTAGACTAAAATGAGATGATGGGAGTAAAATAGAGTTTGAAAAAAATTACACAAAAGTAAAGAATATAGTAGAAAAAATTAAAGAAAAATATTTTAATAAAAATTAAAAATGAATTTTTTTCTCTTTCTGTATTCAAAGAAAAGAAAAGAAATGAAAAAGAAAAAAGAGAAAAAAAGGAAATTTTTTGAAAATTTGAAAAAGTGAATACACTGTAGTAGACTAAAATAAAATGATGGAAATAAAATAGAATTTGAAAACATTTACATAAAAGCAAAAAATATAGTAAAAAAATAAAAAAATGTTTTTAATAGAAATTGCAAGTAAAAATGAAGTTTTTCTCTTTCTGCATTCAAGAAAAAGGAAAGAAACAAAAAAGAGAAAAAAGAAAAAGAAAAAAAAAGAAATCATTTGAAAATTTGAAAGGTGAATACACTGAAGTAGACTAAAATAAAATGATGAAAGTAAAATAGAATTTGAAAAAATTTACACAAAAGTAAAAAAAATAGTAAAAAATTAAAGAAAAATATTTTTAATAAAAATTGAAAATAAAAATGAATTTTTTCTCTTTCTGTATTCAAGAAAAAGTGTAAAAGAGAAGGAAAAAAAGAAAGAAAATTGAATAGATGGACCTACTAGCAGATTGAAATAGGACTGAAATTACTTCATTTTCCCCTAGAAGTCAGACTAAGTAGTGCTTTATAGTCCATAAACTAAGTAGGTGGTGAGACTTGTGTTCTGAAGAGTGAGGTTGGCCCAGTTGGGCAGGGCTCAGTGTAATGGCTCCGTTCTCCACTAGATGGCGCTGCTAGCTTACTGGGGTGGATTGTTGTGGTGCTCGTAGGTGCGTATGCGCATGAGTGGAAGCAGTGAAAATGGCGCCACCCAGCCACCCAGTCTGTTCTCCCGGATCAGCAATCGTGCCCCCATCCTCTGTCTTCAGCTTTTGTTCACTCCCCACGTTTTCACTATCGGTCACCAGGCCCCAGGCAGTACCTCTCTCCCGAGTTTTGTCTTAGATGCGGCTGTTTTCCCTGGTCCCTTACTTCTGAAGGACTGTGGCTTTGACCCATTCCACCCCTCTGTGGGAGGGTCTCACTGAGCAATAGCCAAATGTCGGCTGCACCCAGGAATGCTTACTGGACCCTGCTGCTGCCGGTGCCCCGACTGCAGCAATGCATACCGTGCATATGCAAGTCTGTGCCAGCCCGCCCCAGAAAAAGTTTGTGAGATAGTGTGGCAGCAGCTTTTCAAGGATTATGGAAAATCACAACACACATCTGGCACCAGGCTTCACCCTTAACGTCCTTGTTCCAGCACCAGCGAATGTAGCCGTTTTCTGGGGTCTTCTGGGACTAGGTGGCTTCAACAGTCTGCCAAATGTTCTCCCAGCAGTGGAACTGCTTTTCCCCGTGTGGCCCGAGAACCTCCCAGACCCCACTCTGCTCCTGGAGATTCACCCGTCCCACCAGAGCGCTGCCAGTTATCGAGCTGAGGAGCTGCAGACTTTGTGCTCCCCTTATTTACAGTCTTAATGGAATTTAAACCCTCTCCTTTCTCCTTTCTTCTTTCTCCCTTATTAGTTTAGACCTTGCAGCTGTTTCGAATTTTTCACTTTCTCTCCAGCTGCTTTTGGGGAGGGGTGCTTTTCCCATTTTCTTCCCCCACCCGCCCCAGTCTCCATCCTCTCTCCACCCATAAAAGCACTTCCCTTCCCGCGCCTTCTCGCTCCCTAAGTTCACCCCTCTGCGCCGTGTACCTGCTAACTTCTGTGGTTCAGGTTGTGCAGATTGCTGTGTTAATCGTTCAATCAGTTTTCTAAGTGTGCAGGATGGTTTAGCGTTGGTCTGGCTGTATTTCATGGATGCGAGACACACAAAAAACTTCCATGCTGTTCTGCCATCTTGGCTCCTCCCCGGCTTCAGGACATTCTTCTTCCCTTCCCTCCAAGTTCCAACCCTTCTAGGTCACTAAATTATATCACTAAGAAAGGCAGGGATTTAAATTGTTACTTCTGATCATTGATGTCTGATGTGTTCAGCTCTGAGAAATCACAGCTGCCACCCGGGAAAATGACTGGGGAGAAGCCAGACTTCTCCTCTGTTTTGTTCTCTGCTGGCAGCTATAAGACTGCAGTGGTCATCTTGCCCTGTTGATGAGGTCAGAATTGGACTTTCACGGGACACCCGAGTGGCTCAGTTGGTTGAGAGTCCGTCTTTGGTTCAGGTCCTGATTTCGCAGTTCATGGGTTCGAGCCCTGAGTCAGGCTCTGTGCTGACAGCTCAGAGCCTGGAGCCTGCTTCAGATTCTGTGTCTCCCTCTCTCTGCCCCCCCCCCCCCCCCCCACCGCTTGCTCTCTCTCTGTCTCAAAAATAATAAACATTGGGGCGCCTGGGTGGCTCAGTCAGTTAAGTGTCTGACTTCAGCTCAGGTCATGATCTCGCGGTCCATGAGTTCAAGCCCCGCATCGGGCTCTGTGCTGACAGCTCAGAGACTGGAGCCTATTTCGGATTCTGTGTCTCCCTCTCTCTCTCTGACCCTCCCCCATTCATGCTCTGTCTCTCTCTGTCTCAAAAATAAATGAATGTTAAAAAAAAATAAAAAAAATTAAATAAACATAGAAAAGATAATTGGGCTTTCATCTTGGAGCCACACCCTGGCTCCTTGACCCATAGGCTTAGCTCTTCTTTCCCCTGCCTATTCCTTCATCTGAGCCTCAGAGGCTCTTCCTAGAAAAACAAATGATAACAAATGAGCCTCCTTCTTCTAGGTGGAGGCAGGGCATCAGGGACTGGAACCAAGGGAAGAAAGAAAGTGTAAGGGGTTGAGAAAAGAGATTGAGGCAATATGTGTCTGGGGCCCGGGAGTAGTGTTCAGATTTGGTCACCAGTTCCTGAACACTTACTGGTCAAGAGGGCAGGTTTGGCGTGTAGGGAATTATGTAAGAGGAACTAGAGGGTAGAAATAGAACAAAGAGTCTCCGTCTTTGGGGAGCTTACACTCCTGTGGGCACAAAATTGATTATTGATTATTTATTGAGGACCCACGTATGCTTTCCTGAACTAGACCAACATACTCTGGACCTTATTCTGTGTAGAGGTTGTACTTTAAAATATCACAATTCTCCTGTCCTACTCTCCTTTATGATGTTTGATTTTAAATGCAAGAATAATGATAGAGTGTCCAACCCAAGGAAGCTTATTTAGAGCTTGCTTGGGATGATCTGAGAGATGTTGAGTGATCTTCCCTACTTATCTCCTCTTATCTCCTTCAAAAACTGAAATATAACCCACCACTAACCAAATAACCAGAAATTGCATGTTAAGGTTTTTTGAGTATCAAGGTATCTTAACTCTTACTGTCTTTAGTTAAAAAAAACAGTATCTTATAGACAGGAGAAAAAAAAGATTATTCAGAATTATTTTCATATTTGGAAAATAATGTAATTCTCCCTTAGCAGCTCCATAAACCAAAATAAAAAAAAATTCTAGTCTAACATAATACTTAAATATAAAAACAAAACAAAACAAAAAACATGAGATCCTCAAAATATAAGAAGAATATAGATAAATATTTACTTATTCCATGCCAGAAAAGCCTCTCTAAAGCAATGGGAAAAATATGAAGGAAAAAAGTAGGTTTGACTACATAATAATTCAAGAATTCAGTTTGTTGGAATTGACTATAAACACTATTAAATAGTAAATGTCAAATTGGGGGAACTTGTGATAAATATGGCACGGGACTGATATCATAAATGTATAAAGAGCTTTTCCAAATCAATATAAAAACTATAAGATCTCCATTGGAAAATTGGTAAAAAAAATGCAGACAATTCACATATAAATTAAACATTCAATTTTACTGCCAACCAAAGAAATGAAAAAAAAAATGATAAATAAATGCTACTTTTTTTGGTAAGAAATTGGCATTAAAAAAGAGTCAAATGGACCTCAGGTGACAGTGAAGATCTTCACCTTGATGTCTCCTCCTTCCCAACAGAGCCTTCCTTTGGCCCTCTTTCCACTCCATCAGGGACTGAACTTATTCTTTAGCATTTCTATATCTTCCACTCCCCTCAACGGTCTTCACTTGCTTTGGGTCTTTGGGTATCTGGGATAGTGTTGAGAAGGAAAGAACAGAACATGGATGAGAAGGAAGTCTGGAACAATTATATCCTATTTCTAGATCCATTCCTTTACTTAGAAGAATATCTTATACTTACTCTAGGCCAAATAACTCCTGGTTCTCACTGCCAAATCTAATAGACACTTCCAGTAGAGAATGACTTGGAAACTAATAACTATAGCCTTAATAAATGGATAAGGGTTACTCTCTTGGCCTGTAATTGGCCCATGAGCCCATGCCTAGCTTCTCTTGACTCCTTGCCTGGCTAGAACTCTGTATTTGGCAACTTTAGTGTTGTTTCCATAACTATTCCGGAGTTTTGTCATCTTAATTTTGTGTTTTGTCACACTGCTTTGCCCCCAACCCCTGGGGTAAATTCCCACTTTCTCTGCTCCCTGCCTCTCTATTCTCTGCTTCCTGAAAAAAGACACAGGGCCACACTGACTATGCCCACTGAAGTTCATGTGCTGTACAATATCAATTTCCTATTGATTTTCCTGGGCACTTCCCATAATGGCTAGTCTAAACATGTTCTAATATCCACAAAGCTTCTCTGATAATTGTGATAGTAATAACAACAGCAAATTGAGTTTTACATTTTATGATTCCCATAGTGCCTAGCAGAGTGGTAACATTTATGAGTTGTCCAAATAATCTTCTTCAAATTGAAACTACTTTGCAAGTATATTGAATGTGAGTCATAAGTTCCCGAACTTGCGCCTACGGCTTTCTGATGAGCTCACTGTTTCAGCAGCCAGAGTATTTTAGCACCTTTCTTGACCTATTATTACATAGTTTCAGTGCCTTCCATCTTTTCAGAGAACAATTCTATCATTTCTTGTCTAGTTTGAGTTTTGTCCTCCCTGTACAAAGGAAAGATGAGGTAATCCAAGTAACTGCTTGTTCTGTTTGGAAATAAGGCCAGAGATAGAAACATCTGAAATAATTCTTTCTTTTTTGATTTCTTGAGCATCCAAAAGAGTGTGTGCTGTAATGGCTTTGAAGATCCAAATAGCTATCATCCTGGGTTGGGAAAGGGCAGCATGAAACCAAGATCCATGCTCTACACCTCAGTAGCCCCCATGTGATTCATTGAACAGTGGACCTGACAGTTTTGGCAGGTACAGTCTGGGGCTATGGAACCCTTCAGGCTGAGGGGGAAATAAGGGTTCAGTGCTCCAGGGGTTATTGCTTGTCTAATCCTTCCTTGGAAGTGGTGATTTACCCAATCCCATTTCTGTCCTGAGCATACATGCCATGAAAACTTCTGCCTTTCTTCACCTTGAATTGGTCATCAGCGTGAATATCAGCCAGATGTTTCCGAAGTGTGTTCCACACAATACTCACTCCACAGGAGATCAATCAAATCAGGTTTCCATGGTCAGATAATGCAGGATCAGTTTCAGTTTCAAAGAGTCTTTAATATGCTAAGATGTTTTCTAAATCTCCGAGAAGAGTGGCATTTAAAAAATTCCTATGACTATACAAGACTTTTCTACGTGGCCCAAAATTAAAGTTTAAGCACTCCATGCAAAAGGTTTTGAGAAATGCTGCTTAATGCTAGTATGAGCATACAGTAGCATGGTACTTATTTACTTAACATGTAAGAGAATGAGTTATTGTGCAGCTATGAATTTTCTGGATGACTAAAAATTAACTCTCTTTTGCATACAATTTGGCCAACAATTTTTCTGGAATATATCACATACATGATGGGATACCATTCTGAGATGTTCACTATATTTTTTTCTTCTCCACACTTATCCTTTTCCCTTTCCCAGATCCAAACAGGGTCAGCCTTCTTTGGCTCACTGCCTCAGAGAGGGAATATAGCAGGGTGGAAGGCAGAATTAGCCTGTACAGCCATCTGACTTTTGTGTTCCAAAGGGTCAGGCTCTTAGAAAAACTTAAAGGATTTGCAGAGGGGGTGAAAGAAACAGTCTTCAGGACATAGAAACATGAGAAGATAAAGATAATCCCCCAGACTAAGAATAAATGTACCCCCAAGCAGAGGGAGTAAAAGGGGGAAGAGCAGAGAAGAGGCAGAGGGAAGGAGAGAAGGGGGAAGGCTTGGGAAGAGAAGAGAGGAGTGGAGACAGAGCACAAACATCTGGGCCTAGAAAGGAATGCTTGAGTGGTACATCCAGAGAGAAGCGCCAGAAAGACCTTTGTTCTCCAAGACTGGATCAAAAGAAGCAGTGGACCAAGGCTAGGGTCGGGAACAGGCATGCTGACAGGAACAGAGACCTCACCTGTGTGTGCAGGTGACTCAGGGACTACTTCATCAATGTTTTGATATTATTGACATCTCTTGGGGTCTCTGACATAACCTCAGAATGAGATGGAGGGGTGCCATGAAAGCTTGTGGTTTGCATTCCCAATCTGGTCAGTAGGATAGGGGCCCTGGATAGAAATGATTATGAACTAAAATAAGTTCACTTTCTTGCAAATTTTGCTTTTGTGAAGCATCATACAATTTACTACACAGTTGGGACTGGCTCCAGGTCAGGTCCAGAAGGTCTGTTGAGGAGGAAGCACTTTCACCCTACCCCAGCCACTGCAGTGTTACAGGCTTTGGTGATTTTTCAGTTTTTGTGTCTGCTTTTTACATAGTTTTCCTGTCCTTAGTGTAGCTTTTGCTTCTCAATACTTATCATGGGAATACATAGTACTAGCTCTCTCTTTTCCTGTCCAAATTTGCTCTCCTTTATGTGCTTTGGCCAGGAAGCCAGATAACGAAGCTTCTTAGAATTATACATAAAGGGAAAGGAGATAAGTTCTGAGAGTCGGCTCCTTTTCCTCACCTACAGTGTAAGAGAGTTGTAACAGATCGTTGCTGAGGTCCAGTCCAGCTCTAACATTTTATGATTCCTCTGAATAAAGTGTGTGAGCTTTTATGTGCCGTTTTGGAACATGTACTTTCCCCATTTCCTGATTCCTAGCCATGTTCTCAAGGGATGAAGTTGCTCAGCTGTGACCTCTTGAAAAGTAACATTATTTAACTTGGTGTTTTTTGCTCAATTCACAATTCATCCATTCATTAAAAAAAATTATCAAGCATCTACTGCGTGCTCAGTGCTGTACTGTATAATTAGAATACAAAGAGTAATACAAGATCCCTCCCTCAAGGAGTTCACAGACTAGAGCATGGATTTCCAATCTTGTCTGCAGCCATGGAACCCTTTAGGAATCTGATGAAAATCGCTTATATTATGGACCCGTATTTACTAAGCACTTAATATGTGCCAAGTTCTTTTCCAAGTGTTTCACAAGTAGTGTATTTTGTCCTCAAATATCTATGAGGTAATTGTTATTACCTGCATATACAGATGAAGAAATAAAGAACCATGCATGAGGACACATGGCTAATTAAGTGGTGGGACCCACAGTTTACTCCCAGGCAGTACAAACCTGAAGCCCACATTTTTCATCCAGGATAATGGTGTTTCTGAAATCAACAACGAAAACAATATGGTAACAACAACGGTTTTTGAGAATCGATGTCTTGTACTAAGCTCCGTGTTAATTATTTCATTTACTAACAACATCATGAGTGGGTACTTTCGCTATCTACACATTTCAGTAGAAACCCCCTTGGCTTAAAGGAGTTAAATAACATGTTCCAAGGTACACTCTAATAATGAGGGGAGAGAGGGTACAAAGTGCAATTTTGGTACAGTTTTTGATGGTTCATGAACTTCTTGTCCTCTGGCCAAGAGGAAGAGATAGATGAGAAATATATTGATTTGTGGTAGTGCAGTGGGAAGTTCTATGGGACTAGCATAAATCACTCTACAGGATCAGGAGAGGTTTCCCAGAAGAAGGTATACCTCAGCTGAGTTTAAAGGATAAGTAGGAACATACATGGGACGCCATGGGGAGAAGGCATTGAGGGCAGAGGAAAGAGTGCATGCAAAAGGCAGGAATAGGAGACAACAATGTGACCTGGTAAACCCCAGACTGAGTGTTTCTGGTGTTTGCTGTGCTTGTGGGCAGGGCAAGGATGAGTGAGTCTGAGAAGGCAGACAGGAGTGAGGTCTCGCAGGGCCCCGTTGTTAAGCAAAGACATTTGAACTTTACCTGCCCTTTGGGGAGCCACTATGCGCTTTATGTGTGGCGGTGTCTTGTTTGTGCATCCTAGCAGGATGATCCCAGCAGCAGGGTGCAGGGAGGCTAGCAGGGGGACCACTGGACCGGAAATAGAAAAAAAGTGAGTTAGGTTATTGTGATCAATGCTAGATGTGATGAGAGTCTGAGTTAAGACACTGGTACTAGAGAATATTTTTTAAATGTTTATTTATTTATTTTGAGACAGGGGAAGGGCAGAGAGAGAGGGAGAGAGAATACCACGCAGGTGCCTCACTGTCAGCACAGAGCCTGTCATGGGGCTGGATCCTATGAACCATAAGATCATGACCTGAGTTGAAATCAAGAGTTGGGTGTTTAACCAACTGAGCCACCCAGGTGCTCCTGGTGGTAGAGATTAATTTGAGAGATATTTAAGAGATAAAACCAAAAATAGTAGTAGTGAGTGGGAGAGTCTAGGAGACTCCCAGGCAAAGTCTGGGGCCTGGTTTGTCAGTTGCCTGGAAGCCAAAATAGAAAGGTTGATGAAAAAAAAACCACAGAAAATGAGATGAAATGGTGAAAATTATATTGCCCAGTTTCATTTAGAGATATTCCTGACTGTAGTTCATGGTGCATAGCCTCCAGGTACTATTTGACATGGATGAAATGGGGTTGGGAGGCTTCGAGGCCCAAGTAACGGACATCGAATGTTATGGGTTGAATTATGCCCCCCTTTCATATGTAGAAATATTAATCCCCTCTCAAATAAGAATATGAACTTATTTGGAAATAGGATCACTGCTGATGTAATTAGTTAAGCTAAGATGAGGTCATATAGGAGGTGGTGGTCCCTTAACACAATTTGACTGGTATTTTTTCATAAAGGGGAAATTTGGACCCAGTCACATGCACAGGGACAATGCCATGTGAAGATGAAGGCAGAGATCAGGGTATTGTCTCTACAAGGCAAATAATGCCAAAGACTGGCAGCAAACCACTGAAAGCTAGGAGAGAGGCCTGAAATAGTCTTCCTTACTGATCCCAGAAGGTATCAACCCTGCTGACATCTTGATTTTGAACTTATAGTCGCCAGTACTATGAGAATAATTTTGTATTGTTTTCAGCCACTCAGTTGATGGTATTTGTCATTCAGCCTTAGGAAGCTAACATACCACATAAGCACAGATGGTCTCCAAACTGCCTTCTAAGGGAACTCAGAGTGACCAACTGTCCAGATTTGCCTGAGACTGCAGGGTTTCTCAGGACATAAGATTTCCAATGATAAAATCAGGGAAGTCCAGAGTAAACTGGGATGAGTTTGTCACCCTAAGGGAGTGGGTGTGCTTAACTGTGGCTTGAAGGTGTGAGGTCAGAACTGAACCGCTCAGGACATTGAGGAATCAATGTCACAGCCACAAGTGGTCCTCCGACTCTCTTCCCACAGAAAGCTCTGAAGGACTCCTCCCAAATGTCAGATAGTCATTGAACAAATGCTGCTTTGAGGGGCTGCCAATGTCATCCTGTCCTAGTCACTCTCAGTTTTCTGAGTGGCTGGTGGTGCCATTCTCTGAGCAAGGGATAGTTAGGAATGGAGAGGGTCTGGCAGGAAACATGGTGTCTGTTTAGGGCACACCAAGTTTAAGGTAACTTTGATAAATCTGAGAGGGAGTGATGGTCGTAACAGCCTGATGGAACCAAACAGGAAGTGTATCTGGGATATGGATCTTCAAAGGCAGGAAAGCAGGTAGAAGCCACTGATATTCCAGAATATCAGCAGGGTGCATAGGAGACATAGCCCCAGATGACTCCAAGTCATTGATAATAAAGAAACTGTAGTGAGAGGGAAAGTAGGGGCAGGGGAAGAATGCCAAGCAGGCGGAAAGCAAGAGGTAGCCTGACTTATTCAAGAAGGTGAAAGAGTTGGACATATGGAATGTCTGTGTATATTCAGACAAACACATGGATGCTATTATGCTGTCCTGCTGGGAAGACATCCATTCTCACTGCCTCTCTCAGTCCATGAAATAGCTCCCCTGACCATATTAAATTGTACCTGACTACCCCTGAACTTCAGGAAATGGGAGTTGCCATGTGATACTAGCATTCAGTTTACACATCCATCCCCACATTTTCCTCTTTCCTCTATTTCCTGGCCCAGGAGAGAGTCTCAGTTTATTGACGTATAATTCATGGATGAATGAATGAAAAAAGAAAAGCCCTTTTCAGATGGAGTGGGTTTGGGGTATAGTTAAAGCCTGTCTATCATTTCTTGGTGATCCCATGGTTGTTCATTTCTGGTAGAAACATATGCCCTAAATCATAACCACAACAGGATTATACCTTACATTTGAAGAGGGCTTTATACTTTATCCAGTGCTTTCACATGCATTATCTCATGTGGTCCTTGCACACTACTGAGGTGAATTCTGGTGTGAGTTTATAGAATCCCATCCTTATTAGAGGTAAGATATTAATTTGTTGACCCAGTAATAATTGAAGATTCCACCCTGTGGTCCTCATAGACACTCTTTATAGACCCATTGGGAACTTACATTCTCACACAATTGGAAAAAAAAACTTTCAGGGAATTAAGAGATAATTACTCAGCCCATTATTTGAGTAAAACACTGGCCTAGGCATTGAAGCAAGATACAAAATGACATTAGAGCCTCTGTCCTCAAAGAGCTTGGGATTTGGTTGGGAAGACAAGATGAACGAATAAGGAAAGATGATTCAGTAAAAGGACGTTATAGGTCAAAGGTGTAAAGCAGATACAAGTTAAAAAGGGAACATGCTTGCTGCAGCATGTTCGAATGAGGGGTTCATTGAGAAGATGGGGCTGAAAGGCCCTCGTCCTGAAGGAGGAGAAGGGGGAAGCTTCTAGAAGGGGATGCACTGCTCATTCAGAGACTTTAAAAATGGAACTTGTGAAACTTTGGCTTGATGGTTGTAAAGAGAAGAAGGACTGTCACCAGCTGGCACACCTGTGCCCAGAAGCACAGAAATGGAATTTCCTTGTTAAGCTTTGGAAGGTAAATTTTTTTGCAGAGTTTACATGTGTCTTGAAGGTGGAATATTAGGTGTGGGAAGTGGCTTATTGAATTGGAAGCTGGACAATTTTTCCAAATAGAAGACTAGAACCTGTTTTAGGGTTAGCCCCATTGAAAAACAAAACAAAAAAAGCGCTTCAGCCTAATTAGCTCTTGCAATGTAGAGTGAGTACTCTATTCATGTATTGGATGTGGTGCAAAGTTTTGCTACTCATTGTGGTCCATGGACTGGCAGCATCAGCAACAGCTGGGAGCTTGTACAAATATAGAATTTCTGAACTCCGTGCAGATCTACTGAGCCTGAATCTACCTTTTAATAACATATCTAATAGGCACACAAAAGGAAATCAGTTATCAGGAACTCAGAGTATGTCTTTACACTCAAAGAAGGTTGATAAGGTTATTTATTTAATGCATGATGGTCCTAGTCACCACAGTGGAAACTTACACATCAACTTATATTATTTCTACCCACTAACATATTCTTAGATATAACTTGCAACCCTAGGGATAGCATCCTGCCCCTTCACTGCCTTCCACATGCCAGCAGGAGCCCAGTTCTCTGCCCTTGCATTCGCTTTTGGGGAAGATGTCACTAGATTCTGCTAAGCTGGAGATGAACATCTGGTGCATAGAGGAAAAAGCATGGGCTTTGTAGACAGATGCAGATTCAAATTTAACTTGCCTTTCAGAACCTGTATCCTTCTCTCTAAAACAGGATCATAACAATGATGAGATTACCTAGCATACATGTTTGTGAAGTTTAAAAAGGCAAATTATGCAAATCATCTAGAAAAGTGTCTGGCATATTGAGAGTACTTCCCTCCAAAAGCAAAAGCAAAGTTAATTCTATTCTTATTCCCCACAAATAGCTTGTTGTCTAACCTTTAGTATATCATTCGACCTCTTTGGGATTCGGCTTTAACTCCTAATGAGAGCTAGGGATTAGATGATCCCTAAAATCCTCCCAGGACATAACTGTAAAATGCCCCCGTGTGCAAGCAGAGCACAGACTGGGGTGGCTACTGTCTCACTCGCAGCCCCCATCCCACCCTTGTGCTTCTTAGGCCACTGCATTCTCCCTTCACAGCACTCTGTCACCTGTTTCTGGAAGCCAGGCCTGGCAGGACTGTTCCTAGTACTATTCCTTAAAGGACCAATTTCTGCCAGGCAAGTTGACAAACTGGGTGAAATCCATAGCAGTCAGGGATACTAACACACTCCCGATGGCAGCTTTGAGAACACAGGTCCACTGGCATCCTTGGCTGCTAATATAGAGACCCCACATGGGCCACGCCCCTTTCCCCAGACACTGTAATTCTACTTAGAGACAGTGTAGGGAGCTCAGGGCGGTGTTGCACAAATAGGTGCCACCAATAAGTTTCTTCATATCACACCTGAAACAAGGTCACGGGCTCATTTTTATGTGGGAAGTTGTGGTAACTTGCAAATTGCTGAATTATGAGGTTTAAAACAATCGTGTTAACTCAAGTTCCACTTGGCAAATTTGGCTAAGCAATTTTGTGTTTGGCTGGGATTTCTTGAAACACTAGAGGGTGCTTGCTCTATGGTTGGGAGTTGCTGAGGGAAGGGCTGCCAAGTTGGTTAATTTGGTTTTTGTCTTTCCTGCTGACACAAAGTTTTCACCTGAGCCAGTGTGTTTTTCCGGTTCTTTCTGAGGCACAAAAGCAAAACAAAAACAAAGCCCAAAGACAACAAAAGCCGATTGTTTGTTTCTTGAAGATTTGAGTTTGGAGGGAAAACAAGACTTGCTTGTTCCTTTGCTTGAGGGTGTTTGCTTCTTCTGAGGCTAGCCTCTCTGAGCTGTGCTCCTTTTTGTTATAGGTGCCTCATCTTTCCTCCTGTTCCAACTCTCCGAGATTCCTTCTTCCCTTGAACCGTGTCCACAATCTTAAAACCATGTCACTGGTGGGGAAACCATCACATGGTAGCCAAGCAGAACATTTTTCTAGTAGGATGCTTCTCCAGTGCCAGAAAGGCCATTATTACTCTTTCCACCTTCACCTAAAAGATTTGACTTCAACTTCCTGTAGCTTCTCTGAATTTTGAAAAACAAATGAATCAATTTTCAATAAATACTTATCAAGCCTCTATTCTGTACCCTCTTGTCATAGGAGTGGAAGAGCAGAGCTTCGCAAATATGAATATAAGTATTACCAAGAGCAGAAGAATGTGGAGTCTGTGGAGAGCTTGGTGCAGGCATGGGGCAGGGGTGTTGGTATAAGCTGAGAGGCCTTCAGCAAATATAAAATTTCAACCAAATCAAGTTTTACCTTAGGAAATAGTATGAATATGCTACTTTTAAAAATAATATTAAGAGTGTTTAGATTATTTACCGTAGAATAAAAGCAATGCTGCTGGATGGTTTTTTTTTTCTGCTTGTATATTTAAAAGTCTTTTTTATTTAAAAAATTTTTTTAACGTTTATTCATTTTTTGTGAGAGAGAGAGAGAGAGGAAGCGAGAGTGAGCACAAACAAGAGAGGGCCAGAGATGGAGGGAGACACGGAATTCAAAGCAGGCTCCAGGCTCTGAGTTATCAGCACAGAGTTCAAAGCAGGGCTGGAACTCAAGAGCTGCGAGATCATGACCTGAGTTGAAGTCAAACACTTAACCGACTAAGCCATCCAGGTGCCCCTAAAAGTCTTCTTTAAAAAAAAAAAAAAAAACACAGCTTCAGATTCACAGCTAAATTAAGAGGAAAGTAAAGAGACAAGGAGATTTTCTGTATAACCTGTCTCTACACATGCATAGCCTTCCTGTTGTCAATGTCCCCCACCAAGGTGGTACATTTGTTATAACTGACAAATTTGCATGGACACACCATTTACACCTGAAATTCATAGTTTACCTTAGGGTTCACTCTTGGCGTTGTAGATTCTATGGGTTTGGACAAATGTATTAGTGATAGGTATTTATCATTATGGTATCATACAGAATAGTTTTACTGCCCTAAATATCATTTCCGTTCTACCTATTCATCCCTCCCTGCCCCACCAACCACTGATTTTTAACCGTCTCCATAGTTTTGCCTTTTCCAGAATGTGGAATTATATAGAATGTAACCTTTTCAGATTGACTTCTTTCACTTAATAATATGCATTTAAATTTGCTCCATTGCTCCATGTCTTTTCATGGCTGGATAGCTCATTTCTTTTTAGTGTTGAATAGTATTCCATTGTCTGCATGTACCAGTTTAACTCATTCACTTCTGGGAGGATGTCTTGGTTGTTTCCGGGTTTGGCAATTATGAATGAAGTTGCTATAAACATTTGTTTGCAGGTTTTTGTGGACACAAGTTTTCAACTTCTTTAGGTAAATACCAAAAAGTGTGATTGCTGGATGGGGTAATAAAAGTATATCTAGTTTAAGTAAGACACCGCTAAACTGTCCTCCCAAGTGGCTGTAACCATTTTGCATTCTCACCAGGGTTCACTAGCACTTGGTGTTTCCAGTGGTCCAAATTTTGGCCATTCTAATAGGTGTGTAGTAGTATCTCATTGTTTTGCTTTGTGTTTTCCTGAAAATATGTGATGTGGAACATTGTGTTCCACATGTTCTTCTTTGCTGAGCTATCTGTTAAGGTGTTTGGCCCATTTTTAAATTGGGTTGCTTTCTTTCTTATTGTTGAGTTTTCAAAGTTTTTCTGTAGTTTTGGACAACCACTGTGCTGTTGGTGTCGTATCTAAAAAGTCATCGCCATACCCAAGGTCATTTAGGTTTTCTCCTGTGTTATTATCTTTTAGGAGTTTTGTAGTTCTGCGTTTTGCATTGAAGTCTCTGATCACTTGTGTTAATTTTTGTGAAGAGCTAATTCTGTCTGTGTCTAGATTACTTTTTTTTGGCATGTGGATGAACAGTTGTTCCCTTCCCGTTTGTTGAAAAGACTGTCTTCTCTCTACTGTGTTGCCTTTGTTCCTTTGTCAAAAATCAATTGACTATATTTATGTAAGTCTATTTCTTAACTTTCTGTTGCTCTATTGATATACTTCTCTACTCTTTTGCCAATATCACACGTTCTTGATTACTGTTGCTTTATAGTAAGACTTCAAGTTGAGTAGTGTCAGTCCTCCAACTTTGTTCTTCAGCATTGTGTTGGCTATTCTGGATCTTTGCTTCTCCACAGAAACTTTAGCACCAGTTTGTCAATATCCACAAAAATAGCTTGCTGAGATTTTTTTTAAAAGTTTATTTATTTATTTTGAAAGAGATAGAGACTGTGTGAGCAGGGAAGGGGCAGAGAGAGAGGGAGAGAGAGAAAATTCCAAGGAGGCTCTGCGCTGCCACTACAGAGCCTGAAGCAGGGCTCAAACCCACAAAATCGTGAGATCATGACCTGACACAAAACCAAGAGTTGGATGCTTAACTGAATGAGCCACCTAGGAGTCCCACTTGCTGAGATTTTGATTGGGATTTCACTGAATCTGTGGATCAGGTTGGGAAGAACTGATAACTTGACAATATGGAGTCTTCCTAATCATGAACATGAAATACCTCTCCATTTCTTCAATTCTTTAATTTTGTTCCTCAGAATTTTGTAGCTTCCCTCATACAGATCTTGTACATATTTCGTTAGATTTAGACCTAAGTACTTAATTTTTGAGGTGTTAATATAAATGACATTGTGTTTTGAATTTCAAATTTTACTTGTTCATTGCTGGTATTTAAGAAAGTAAATGACTTTTGTGTATTAACCGTATGCCCTTGCCATAATCACTGTTTAGTTTCAGAAGTTTTTTTGTCAAATATTTGAATTTTTCACATAGACAACCATGTCATCTGTGAACAAAGATAATTTTATTTCTTTCTTTGCAATCTGTATACTTTTATTTCCTCTTCTTATCTTATTGCATTAGCAAGAATTTTCAGTATGAAGTGGAAAAGAAGTGATGGGAGAAGACCTCCTGGTCTCGTTGCTGATCTTAGCAGGAAAGCGTTCAGTTTCTTACCATTAAATATTATGTAAACTGTAGATGTAAATGATAGATAATTGTTGTCACATTGTGGAAGAATTCCTAGTTTACTGAGAGTTTTTATCATGAATTGGTGGATTGGATTTTGTCAAATGCTTTTTTTTCAATCTATTTAGATGGCCACGTGATTTTTCCTATTTTTATGTTTATTTATTTTTGAGAGAGAGAGAGCAAGCGCAAGTGGAGGAGGAACAGAGAGAGAGGGAGACAGAATCCCAAGTAAGCTCTGCACTGACAGCCCAATGCAGGGCTCAAACCTGTGAACCGCAAGATCATGATCAGAGCTGAAATCAAGAGTTGGATGCTTAACCAACTGAGTCACCCAAGGTCCCGTCATGTGATTTTTCTTTTATAGCTTGTTGATATGATGAATAACATTAACTGATTTTTGAATGTTGAATCAATCTTGCATACCTGGGATAAATCCCACTTGGTTGTGTAGTATGATTCTTTTTATATATTGTGTATTCAATTTGCTAATATTTAGTTGAGCATTTTTATATCTATGTTCATGAGATATAGTAGTAGCCTGTAGTTTTTTTGTTTTTTTTTTTAATGGAATGTCTTTGTCTCGTTTTGGTATTAGGGTAAGGCTGGCCTCATAGAGTAAGTTAGGAGGTATTCCCTTTGTTTCTAGTCTCTGAAACAGATTGAAGAAAATTAGTATAATTTATTTTTTAAATGTTTTGTCAAATTCACCTGTGAACCCATTTGGGTGGTGCTCTTTATTTTGAAAGGTTATTAATTATATATTTAGTTCCTTAATAAATGTAATTCTACTCAGAAGGTCTCTTTCTTCTTGTGTGAATTTTGGTAGATTGTCTTTCAAAGAATTGGTCTATTTCATCTAGGTTGTCAAATTTGCCATCAAATTCTGTGGACATAGATTTGTTTGTAATATTCCTTTATTATCCTTTTAATGTCCACAAAATCTGTAGTGGTGTCTCTTTCATTTTGATATTAGTCATTAGTGTCCTCTCTCCTTTGTTCCTAGTTAATCTCTTCTATGGTCTGAATGTTTGTGTCCCCTACAAATTCATATATTGAAATCCCCAAAGATGATGGTTTTGTAGGTGGGATCTTTGGATGGTGCTTAGGTCATGAGGGTGGAAGTTTCATGAATGGGATTAGTGTTCTTATAAGAAGAAGATACCACAGAGATACCTTGCCCTTTCCATCATGTGTGGACACAGTGAGAAGGCATTGGCTATGAAATAGGGAACAGCATTCTCATCAGAATGTGACCATGTTGATGCCTTTATTTTGGACTTCCCACTCTCCAGAACTGTTCTGTTTTGTTTTGTTTTCTTTTTTTTGTTGTTGTTTTGTCAGTCTTTGTTCTCTTTGCTTTTCAGTTCTGGAGGTTTTATTGATATATCCTTGAGCTCAGAGATTCTTCCCTCAGCCATGTCTATTTTACTAATAAGTTCATCAAAGATATTCTTCATTTCTGTTACAATATTTTTGATCTCTAGCATTTATTTTTGGTTCTTTCCTAGAATTCTTATGTCTCTACTTACATTGCCTATCTGTTCTTGCATGCTTTTCAATTCCCAATTGTTTTAAATTCCCAGTAAGATAATCACAACTTTCTTGCCATGTACTGGTTCCAGTGTTTGCTCTGTCTCTTCAAATTGTGGGATTTTTTTTCTTTTAGTATGCCTTGTAACTTTTCCTTGATAGTCAAGTATGAAATATCAGGTAAAAGGAGGTTTTGTAAATAGACATTTAGTAATGTGGTTGTCAAGTGTGGGGAGAGAGGAAGCGGTCTGTAGTCCTATGATTAAGTCTAATTTTTTCAGTGATCCCTTGGACTGTGAATTTCACAACTGTTTCTTAGTTTTTATTTTTTCCCTCTCTCTTTAGGTAGGACAAGATGGCCAGAGCAGACCATAGTTGATTATTTCCCTTCTCCCATAGGAAAGGCTAGAGTGAGCCAGAGCTGGGTATTTTCCTTCCCCCAGATGAGTTAAGCTCTGATAATATCCCAGCAGATTAGGTTCTAGTTAGTTTCTGCTGAGGGCTGTCCTTGTTAAGAACAGACTGTTTTGGCATATTTTAAAATAGTTCCTTTTCTCCTGGCCCTACCAGAAGCAAGAGGGGAATTTTCTCTGTAATTACTGTGAGAACCTGATTAGGCTTCTAGAAGTAAAACTCACAAAAGACTTGGTTTCTTTAAAATGTTTAACTTTCAGGCTTGTCTATACTCTACCCTCAGCAATTCATCAATTACATTTCAGATTTTTCTAACCTGGTACAGGTTTCCCAAGCAGTCTCCACTCATGAGTCTGCTCTGGTAAACTATGACTCCTGTATTCACCTGTCTCTCCAATCTTGGGCAGTGCTTTGTCCTGTGTCCTCCCTTCTCTTATGGATCTAAGAAAAGTTGTTATTTATTGTTAGGATGGAGTGGGACTTCTAAGCTCCTTACTGTGGAACCGGAAAATAGAAATTCCCTGAACGATATTTTTTTAAGATGGTTTGCATCCCCAATAGACCATTGTAGTCCCCAGCAATATGCTGGCTCCAATGTAAGAATATGACACCAGGAAACATGAGCATAGTGAACACACGGATATTCAGAGACATTTCAAATGTAGAATATTCTGTCTGAAAAAAAAAAAAGAATATTCTGTCCAATTTTTCTCATACATGAACTGGTATTTGTAAACCCATAATGAGCTAAATTTTAATTTAGGAAATAAGATTCACACCAGCTTTTGAGATTTGCAAAGTATTTGTTCTGCCTTCGAAGAGTTACTAATCTGGAGAAA
Source organism: Panthera onca (assembly GCF_046562875.1). NCBI lineage: Eukaryota > Metazoa > Chordata > Mammalia > Carnivora > Felidae > Panthera > Panthera onca. The sequence continues at coordinate 55,733,682 of NC_138344.1, forward strand.
GAAGATTAGCACATATGAAACAACAGACAACATGACACATTAAACAATACTTTGACTTATTCCCAAAAAGTATTTGAGATGAAGAATAAGGCTATTTTTAATTGTGTATTGGTGAGTGGTAAATTAGGAGGTCTGAAGGAGTTCAGGAAAATGAAAGGTCAGCTCAGATGAAGGGGGCAGACGGGGACCCCTGTGCTTGAGCTGAGGAAGAAGAGTTGTTTTGGCTTTCAGAATTACTGAGCATGGTAGTTGCCAATGAAGATGAAGATTTGGGGAGAGGGACTTCTTATCTTTCCCAGAGGTCTTGGCCCTTGGGTCACAGGGGAGCTGTGCTTACAACCTGCAGTCAATAGGTCCTTCCTGGGGTTTGTAACAGGCTCAAGTGTCCTCTGAGTGGGCCACTCACCAGAGAGAAAGAAGGCTTTTCAAATTATTTGTGCAAGGGTGCCTGGGTGGCTCAGTCAGTTGAGTGACTGACTTCAGCTCAGGTCATGATCTCACGGTTTGTGAGTTCGAGCCCCGCATTAGGCTCTGTACTGACAGCTCAGAGCCTGGAGCCTGCTTCGGATTCTTTGTCTCCCTCTCTCTCTGCCCTCCCCCGCTAATGCTCTGTCTCTCTCTGTCTCAGAAATAAACATTAAAAAAAATTATTTGTGCAGTAGCTTTTTCCAAACTATTCCACTTCCATTTAGTCTCACAAAGGTCTCTTCTTCCTGCATTGTTAGGGCCTTTTTGATTTTTCTGAAATGATGCCTTTCCTAATCTTGGAGAACACCCTGAAGGGCTCATCCATCCTTCATTTCTTCTATGGGCCAGCTTTGGGAGGTTCCAGGGAAGCTTTGTATTAGTTGCCACTCCTACAAGAATAGCAGAGCCATAATTTGGGCCCCTAAGAAAGGAACAGGTATTACTATCCTCTGTCTCCTAAACCATAATTTGCTCTGTGGAAGAAATCACTTTATGGGAGTAGAGTCACTTTCAAGTAATAGCTGGCCACTTAGATTACTCTGAACCAAAGGGTAAACGTGAAGAAGAAAGGACCAGCCAGTAGCAAATGGAATATCTACAGTAATATTGGGCAAACACTTAGACCATCTACCTCTCAGTGGGTTTTATAAGTAGGGATGCTTCCGAGGAAAATAGTGAAGTAGGTGGCGTATATTTCTGTATTATCAATAAAGCCTAACACCTTGTCTTGTGCATAAAAGGGGCATAATAAATATCTGTTGGATAAATGAATGAATAGAACATCTCATTTTAGAGCCATTACATTTTTATGAAAGAGCAATATTTTTTATAGAGAACAAACTGGTGGCTGCCAGAGGAAAGGTGGGTGGGGGGGGGATGGATGAAATAGATAAAAGGGATTAAGAGTACACTTATCTTGATGAGCACTGAGTAATAGGTACAATTGTTGAATCACTGTATTGTACATCTGAAACTGATATACTGAATTTTAATTATACTGGAATTAAAAATAAATGAATACAAATTTTTTAAAAAGAGTATTATTTTTTAATGCAATTCTTTTATGAAATAACAGAATCCCAGAACAAGGTATGGTCAGTTATTATGGAAGTTTGTGAAAGAAAGGTCTGCACAGAGTTATATAAAATTTGTTCTACCTTATGAGATACCGTGGATTTTCTTGTTGAGAGGAAAAAAGGTACTCCCCACATTAGATTTCCTGCCAATATTAACATCTTTGATTTTAAGTGATGATGTTGTCTGTGAGAACATTACAGTGGTTTAGTATTCTGGGTTGGAATGAGTCTTGTTGGCAATAATCCTGGACCCCATTCTGAAAGGTATACTATGAACTTGAAGGAAGAAGACAGAGGTATGGAGAGGGCCCTTGGGTGACCCACAAGCCGTGTGAATGCCTAAGCAGTCATGGACCACAATTCCTGCTCCCCATACATATATACACACATGAGCTGGTCCCTTACCCCTACTTGCTACTTATTGGGGCCTGACTAAAAAAGAATAGTGCAACCACAGAAAAGTAAGAAAAATAGAAGAAAAGAAAGAAGAAAGATTGGAGCATAGCACGTGGAACATAGAGTTGCAAATACAACAGGCCCTGAACGGATGTCTGCTGAATTAAGACAAGAGAGAACAGAGAGTAACAGCTAACTGGGACTTGACCATAAAAGATGGGATGCAAGTAGACAAATGAAAAGAAAATGTAGGAGAAAATGGGATGGCAAAGAAGCCTGGAAATGGGGTACAGGTTTGTAAGAAGCAGGAAGTGTGCTGCGAGCAGGCCAGAGAGCAAAGAGCTAGAACTGAATACTGCCACCAGTGATAGATGGGAACCACTAAAAAATGTATAGGGAGCTCCCATCCCCCAATAATGTAAGTACAGGTTTAATCAGCACAGAACAGCACTGTGAAGTGAGGGCATTGAGTTGGAAAGTCCAAGATGAAGGCAAATCACATGGGGCATGTCCTAACTAGCCATTCTAATAGCAAAAAGGCTATAGATAATACTACAAAGCAGGGAATAACGTAAAGGACATTTTAAAATAATGTTTAAAAATTTTATCCCACAAAAATATTTTCCATTCCATTATGAAAAATAATTCCTATTATAATCTTTATTCATTTCTTATTTTAATTTAAGACGGGTAAACATATCTTTAAGAATTAGAAAAGAGGTTAAGAATCTGGGTTTTGTGGTCACTCATTTCTACAATGTTAAATTTCTAGGGGTGCTTGGGTGGCTCAGTCAGTGATGCTTCTGACTCTTGATTTCGGCTCAGGTCATGATCTCACAGTCATGAGATCAAGCCCTGCATTGGGCTCCACTAGGTGTGTGGAGACTGCTTAAGATTCTCTCTGTCTTTCTCTCTCTACTCCTCTCCTCTCCTCTCTCTCTCAAAAAAAAATATTAAGTTTCTAGTCTGCCACTTTTCAGTGGTATGACAGCAAATTACCTATTGTCTCTAAGCTCTAGTTTCCTTATCTATAAAATGGGACAATAATACATTCCTCCTATGAATGTAGGGAATTCAGTGAAAATATACTCAAGGTATCATAGAAGGCTTGATCTCCAGAAAAGGCTCAAGCCAAATCAGTGGCGCTGTTACTACCCACAATCAATGTCACTGCTGGGAGGTGGATGCTGATACGCGGGTTGGGAACTGAGAAAGGAAGGTGTGGGAATATGTAACTTCCAATTAACATCGTCACTGATTTTTGGTAACTTTGGGCCAACTGCAATTCTTTAATGAATGGGGGTGTGAAACGTATTAAGATTAATGACTGTCACAGCTTGTAGCCATAGATGTTTACATATTCCCTCTGTTTTAAAGCAAACATTTCAGAGAAAGGGGGTGAATCATAGAATTAGGCAAATAAGTACAGTATTTGTGGTATGTATTTTACTTACACTAATATTAAAAATTAACATCCATAAACCAGTTACCTAAATGAGGTAGTTTTGGACATAAATGACTAGTGAATAAAACAAGCTTGGGAGTGCATGCTTCCAGCAAAATCTCCATTGATCAAATTGTCCCCTGCAGAACACAGAGAGTTAAAGATGTCTTTAAGAGCCTCTAGTATGAAAGGGCAAATCATTTCTTTTAATTGAGGAAGGATAAAATGTTTTTCTCTACACATGTATTTATGTTCTATTTTAGCATCATAATTATTTTTGCAGCTGTCAGAATTTCCTACAACTTAATAGGAAAATAAATCTGAGTCCAGAATGGCTCAATACTTTCCAAAGGAGTCTAGTAAATAAAAAGTCTACAGTGACCTGCCAACCTCATTCAAGTCACTACTCCTAAGCCCAAACATTGGAATGAATGGAAAAGAGGTTAATTAGTTAGAATAAATTCATGGGATTTTTTTTTTAAGAAACACCCTGAATCAAGGTGATTAAAACCATACAAATGGATAAAGGGTAGAGCTGTGGGAGGACAAGGTTTGCATAATTGAGTCTTGATTATGTGGGGAAGCTGGGAAAGCCATCTTGCCCATTTGGGCTACAAACTACTAGATCTGGAAAAGGCCAAGAGGCAGAGTCACAAAGTTCAGAAGTGAAGCTGGAAACATGGCTAAGCTGTCCACAGGATGGGACACAGGGTCTCTGAAGGGTTTTTGTCAGTGGTATGGGTGAGAATTTAGAGCCTCTAGTAATTACATTTATTTTCAGGATTTATAAAGCTGAGTCAGGAAGATGAATATTCACACTTCATTTCCCCACCCAATGCTTAATTTATTCATTTAGCACATATTTATTTATAGACAGCTATTGGCACTGCACATGCCCTCAGTCAGCTGCCAACCCAAAATTGCAAAGGAGAGGTCAAACAGGGAACCTGTGGTTAATAGAATAATGGACCCTCCAAAAATGTCTACATTTTAACATACAAAAATAAATGAATGTATAAATATATACATACCCATATATATTATTTATGTATATACATATAAATATGACATATTTACATATATTACATATATATATATATATATATATATATATATATATACACACACATGGTGGGGGCAGAATTAAGGTCTGCAGATGGAATTTGTGTTGGTGATCAGGTGACCTTAAAATAGGAATGTTAGAATGTTATCTTGGATTATTTGTTTGGACTCAATGTAATCACAAGTGTTCTTAAAAAATTAGGGGCGCCTGGGTGGCTCAGTCGGTTAAGCGTCCGACTTCAGCTCAGGTCACGATCTCGCGGTCCGTGAGTTCAAGCTCCGCGTCGGGCTCTGGGCTGATGGCCCAGAGCCTGGAGCCTGCTTCCGATTCTGTGTCTCCCTCTCTCTCTGCCCCTCCCCCGTTCATGCTCTGTCTCTCTCTGTCTCAAAAATAAATAAACGTTAAAAAAAAAAAAATGAAAGGAGGCAAAGGAGTCACTGTCAAAGAGATGCCATGTGAGAAAAACTCAACTGGCCACTGCTAGCTTTAAAGATGGAAAGGGGCATGAGTAAGAATGCAGGTGACCTCTGGAACTTGGGAAAAGCAAGGAAACAGATTCTCCTATAGATCCTCCAGAGGGAATGCAGTTCTGTTGACACCTTGATTTTAGCCCAGAGAGACCCATGTTGGACTTCTCACCTCCAGAACTGCAAGATAATAAATTTGTGTTATTTTAAGCCACTAAGTTTGTAGTAATTTGTTATGGCAGCAGCCATAGGAAGCTAATACAGATGTCAAGGCAGTGGACAGGAAAGCACCCTGAAATCACAGCAATGAGAGGAGCAGAAGATGTCCTAGGAGAAGCCAATGTTTCTTTTGTAAAGGAAAATTCACTGGCAACCTCAGTCTGAACTTTTTTAAAAAAACTTTTTTTAATGTTTATTCATTTTTGAGAGAGAGAGAGAAAGCAAGTGATGAAGGGGCAGAGAGAGAGGGAGACACAGAATTTGAAGCAGGGTCCAGGCTCTGAGTTGTCAGCACAGAGCCTGACAAGGAGCTTGAACTCATGAACCGCGAGATCATGACTTGAGCTGAAGTTGAACACTTAACCAACTGAGCCACCCAGGCGTCCCCTCAGTCTGAATTTCTTAAGAAAATCTTCCTCACCCATCGTTACCAATCCCAAAGTGACAGATTCTAGAGGTGATAGCTTCTATAGTCTTTTCAGGACTATTCTAGCCAGCTTTCAAGGAAGGTAGGGTCATTTTCTTGACGCAGCATTAAGGGGTAAGATTGGTGGGAAGGGGACCAATGTAAAGTGGGAAGAACAATGTTTTTTCTTCATAATCCCATCACATTGCCTCCAGACTTGTTTATCTGTCTGCTCTTTCCAAACCATAGTTCCAGAGCCTTTCTATCTACAGACTTCCTGGGGTCAGACTACAACAGGATTATCCTACAGCCTACCATTCCTATTATTTTGTGTCCTGTTGAGCCCTACCTGCTTGGCTACTCCAGCACCACCCACTGGGCAGATACTATGTGACCCATCAGGAAGCTCCCAATGCCTACCTTAGAGACCAAGTGCTGTCAGCACTGATTGCTTCTGGTAAGAGTAATTTCTTCTCTGCTCTTTCAATATTCTTGTTACCTTATTCCTGTGATCACTGCTAATCTGTAGAAAATTACAGGATGAATTTTTGTGAAGGACTGAATTTGCATAGTTGTTTCTTATTCATTAGTGTTGAGGAGGAGGGGGGATTCTGCCTTTTGCACACAGTTCATATGCATTTTATGGGAGGTTATTGGATTAGATTCATCCCAATCATTCACTATGCTGACATTGCTGTGCATGTGCTGCTGGGGCTTAACATTAAATGATTTTCTTCGTTCAGATTTAGATTGCGGTCTCTGCTTGCAAATTCTTTTTTCACAAAGACTCCTCTTCTCTTCTCTTCTCTTCTCTTCTCTTCTCTTCTCTTCTCTTCTCTTCTCTTCTCTCTCTCTCTCTCTCTCTCTCTCTCTCTCCCCCTCACACACACACACACACACACACACACACACACACACATGAATGAGGTTAAATACATTTTTCTGTTGCCAAGTTCAGGACCATTAATACATTTTCCAAGTTCATGGCTGGGATAGGTCTTCTTCATTTTGGTTGCTGATCATCACACAGCCATTGTGTTCTGTTAAACAAGATAAATCACAGGAAGACACAGAGCCCATGTCTGTGCTTTAAGAGAGCATGGTTTCTCCACTTTGGCTCTATTGACATTTTGGGATGAGCAATTATTTGTTATGTGGGGACTATCCTAAGCATTGTAAGCTGTTCAGCAACATCTCTGGCCTCTGCCCTATAGATGCCAGTAGCAACATCTCCTCTAGTCATGGCGATAAAATAGGTCTTCAGCTATTGCCAAATGTTCCCTGAGGGGCAAAGTTGCTCCTAGGTGAGAACCACTGTAGTAGAGAGATCATACACACCCAACTTTGAGCAACTTATTAAGACGACCTCAAAAATAGTGAACAGGCTCAGCTGTTCACCCAACTGTGGACCACCTGTGGCCAATTACTTTGACAATATTATTGAGTTACAAGCTCAGGCATGTGGTCTCAGCTATAGGCAACTGTATGCTCTCTGTGGGTTGGCTCCACTGGTGGGATTGGGTTACACACATTCCACTTTGCTCTGCTCTTCAACAGCTTGAAGGCAGCTCACGTACGTGCTGAGTGATGACAGTTCAAGTTCAAACCGACCGTGTGACCCCAAAGTAGTTGAATGTGCTAAGTAGAGTTAACCATAGTCACTTTTTGCCCCAATTATTATATTTGTTGTTGCTTCCATCATCATCATCATCATCATCATCATCATCATCATAATCATCATTTTAAAAAGGAAAAATTCCCAAACTTGGGGATGAATAGATCTTATTGACTTCTCCTTTAACAACTATAGATATGCCTTTTCACTGGCTTATGTGTCCTGATGGCATCTTAAGCAGACCACATTTGAGCCCAAGTTTATCATCATTCACTTTCCAAACAACATTTTTAAAAACTTACCAATTTTAGTTAGTTTCTTCTGTTACCTAGCCTTGCGACAATCATACATGAGGTGCCTAATTCAGTTACCTTCCTTCGAACCTTCCAACACACAATTACCAGATTATATTTCCAAAATCAAAGATTGGATTACAAGCTCTATTTAAAAACATGAAATGGCTCCATGAACTATTGAGTTCAATTTTGTAGCTCAGCATGTAGAGCTTTCCAGTACTCACCTTTGGTCTGTATTTTCTCTCTTGTTTTCTGTCCTTCCTTCCACCCATTACTCCAATGTTATCTCCTAATTAAGTGTTTCTCAAAATATGGTCCATGGTTCACCTGAAGAAGAATCAACAATGATTCAGGTTTTTTTTAATGTTTATATATTTTTGAGAGGGAGAGAGAGAGCAAATGGTGGGAGACAGTGCAGAGAGAGAGGGAGACACAGAATCTGAAGCAGACTCCAGGCTCTGAGCTGTCAGCACAGAGTCTGACACAGGGCTCAAACTCACAAACTGCAAGACATGACCTGAGCTGAGGTTGGTTGCTTAACCGACTGAGCCACACAAGCGCCCCGACAAAGGTTCTGTTTTCAGTGCAGATTTTTAGGACTAATTCCCTAGAAATAGGGGTAGGACCTGATTATCTAAAAAACAGAAATGTCATTATTCTTAATATTTCACTCAAACTATCTTGTCTCACTAAAACACTGAGTGCTTTTTGTTCTGGTACTTATCATATTCTAACTTGGAGGAGGAGGAGGTGATGAAGGCAGAGGGTGGCCACAATATTTGTGTCAAGGACTGTTCCAGGCACTTTACATTTCTTATTTCATTCAATCTTTGAAATACCATTATTCACTTTATAGATGTGAAATGGGGGCTTAGAAAGGTTGATTTACTTGCCCATAATTACACTTAGTAAGTAGGGAAGCTTCTCACTCCAAAGTTCACAAAGTCAATATTGAGCTGTGTTCCTGCTCAGATTTTACTCTGATGGCTCTTTGTCCACTTGTCTTAGGTCTTTTACTAAAGAAGCTTTTGTGTACAGATCTTGATAAGATGGCTCTGTGGAAAGAGCATTGGACTCAATCACTGCTTGAATTCTGGCCTTGGCAGTTTTGGCTTCTTCGAGCTGGCCCTAGGGTATGGCCATCTGCCTCTTATCCAGAATGCAGCCAGACACTAAAGGAGGGGGGATGAGGATGAAAGGTGTAAAGGCAAGGCAAAGCTGTCCTGTCTTTTAAGGAAGGTGGCCTGGAAACTTCCACCTACCCTTCCGCTAACACCCCATAACTTAGCCCTGTAGCCAACCTATCTTCAAGGGAACTTCAAGCTTGTTTCTTTTAGTCTATGTGGCCTTGAGCCCAACTAAAAATTAGAGGAGAATGTGTTTGGCAGAGCTTTCTCTGCCATCGAATCATAATGGACATCTATTGTTTTTTCCCCTGCATTTCTCTTTTTCTCATTATAATATCTTGTTCTTCCCCTGGGCGCCATCCTTGTCCATCATGATCTATGAGCTTCAGGTGAATCTTATTCCAGACTCCAGGGGAGGACAAATGCACCAGGACCTACGAGCCAGAAATGGGTGTGGGATGTGGTGTCAGGCCCTATGTGGTGCAGCGCTATTCAGAGTGAATCCTGAAACTTTGCTGGAGCAAGTGACAAAGAGGTATGTCCTCTCTGCCACTGCAGCCTTGAAGCCATGAGGGGGTAAATTGGAGGCTGTAGACTCCAGAGCCATTGTGGAGGGAAGGAGAGAAGCAGAGCTGAGAGGCAGAGAGGAAGTATCCTGATGACATCACTCGAGGACCCAGATCAAGCCCCACTTAAGGCTAAGATCTGCCCCAAATGTTTTATTTACATGTTCTCATAATTTTTTTAAAAAAAATTAATAATTTTTTTAAAGTTTATTTATTCATTTTGAGAGGTAGAGAGAGCAGAAAAGGGGCAGAGAAAGAGACAGGAAGAGAGAGTCCCAAGCAGGCTCTGCACTGCCAGCACGGAGCCTGACCTGGGGCTTGAACTCACAAACCATGAAATCATGACCTGAGCTGTAATCAAGGGTTGGATGCTTAACAGACTGAGCCATCCAGGCACCGTGCCCCCCCGCCCCATAAATTTCTTATTTTGCCTAAGCTAGTTTGAGTAGGGTTTTCTGTTCCTCACAGTGTGCTAAATAAACAGAGATTCAATACATGGTCACTAGCAACAGGTTCATCTTTGAATTTCCTACATCCTCACACTTCTTTGTACATAATAGATGCTTCAGAATTGCTGATTAGGAGAATAAAGAGAAAAAGTAAGTGAATAAGTGATTGGGACTCAGACCAGCCCCATGAAGTTGTAAGAGTTTCATCAGTTTCTTTTATTCCAAATATCTTATCTGACCACATTTACTTTTAGGAGTCACAATTATGATAAAACAGGCCAGATGGCCTGAGATATTTTTCAGAGCTCCTCTCAAGACCTTGAAAAGGAACCAAAAAGAGAAGATCTCCCCAGCTCCAGTCAGGCTGCGTCCATATGTGAAAATAGAACCCTTCCCGAATAGTTTCCAACTAAAATTTTATTTTCACTAATCATCTCTTGTCCATCTTTCTGGTGATGGGATGTAGTAAGGGCACTGTTTCAGTACCACCAGATGGTGTCCTCATGTGGATGGACAGTTCCTACTCAGGTCCCCTGAAAGGGGACAGGGGAAAGATGTCTACAACTGTCCCTTCAGTGAAACAAAATTTGAGATTAATTCATGCATTTGTTACTTATACCCATTTTGCTTCCAAAACAGATTTGAGTAAGTTTTCAATAAAAGGCACATGTACAATAGAACTGTTAGAACCAGGATAAAGGAACAAATGCCATACAATGAAGGGTGATTATATCTATTAATTATAAGCATTTTTAACAATAGCTACATTATGGGAGCTTATCATGCACATGGTTAAGTGCACTGTTCTAAGCACTTAACTTGTATCATTTCATGTGACTCTTGCAACTCTATGCTGGTAGCTCCTATTATTATTTGCATATCATGACAAAGAGGTTAGTGACCAGCTCATGGTCATACATCAGTAATGCATGCATACAGCATAGCTGAGCCAGGATTTGAATGCAGACAGTCTAATCCAAGACATGGGTCAGGCAGAGGAGAGGTCCTTGTTTTAGAGTCCATCAGCCAGAGTTTGAACCCCTGTTCTTCCACTGACTGGCCAATGACTTTGGCAAATCACTTCACTTTTTAAGCTTCAGGTTATTCATCTGTAAAATGGGGATAATGATCCTTGCCTCTCAGGTTTGTAATGAAGACTATAAGAGATAATGTGTAAAGCTGTGTACACAGTGATTGGCACCATATAAGAGTGAGAGAAATAAAGCTATACTCTGCATGCAACCCCCCCCACCTTTTTTCTGAGAGAGAGAGAGCACAAGCAGGGAAGGGGCAGAAAGAGAGAGGGTGACAGAGGATCCAAAGCAGGCTCCACACTGACAGTAATGAGCTCAACATGGGGCTTGAACTCACAAACCCTGAACTGATGACCTGAGCTGAAGTCGGACACTCAACCAACTGAGCCACCCAGGTGCCCCTGCATGTATCCCTTTCAATAACAACCTAATGTTCTAAAAATCTAATAGTAAATAATTTACTATTAAACAAATGTTAGATTTTTAGCTATGGAACTATGAATCTTTTTCTCCTTTCCAATATCACTTGTAAAAGACATTATCTATCCCCCACCATTTCATTTTGGTGACATTGCTAAGGTTGTACCCCTGTGGGCATGGCAAAACTTTAAAAATTAAGAGGAACATTCCAGAAGTTCAAACTGGGCGGTGATAGGATAGGAAATAACATGAAGCAGAGTGAGTGTCTCTCAATTTTCCTTTTTGAGTATGCAAATCCTCAATAAGACTCACAAAATACAAAAGTAGGATTTAGCTAGTACAGCCCAGCTCCCCTTCACTGTGTGCTTTTGAAATGAGCTTTTCTTTTTGTTGAGCAAGTAAATAACAGACTCCCTATCTGAGTGTCCTTAGAACCATAAGAAAGAGTGACATTGTCATTCAGGGCTGCTGACACAAGAGAAGATGGGGCACCAAAGTCAACTAGACAGTGATTATGTGGAGGGATGGTCTTGTTTACAGAAATCATTGAGGGGACATCACAATTGGCCTGAAAACACTGGTATGTTATTGTGCTATGGAAAGACACAATGATGTATAATACGCCTCTGCTTAATTACTTGAAAAGCCTTAGTTTCAAGCCCTTTGTGTGTGTGTGTGTGTGTGTGTGTGTGTGTACACACATGCATGTGTTTAAGTTAAATAAACAAAACTCAGTGGGAAAAAAACCCGTATCTTCCAGATTAAATTCTGTTTTTGCAAACCTTGATTGTGAGCTGTCTATTTTGTGTCACTCTGAGCATTGCTGAACAGGTCAGACGGTCAAGCAGGAGCATGTGGGCTCAGAATACAGTGCACCTTGGCCTTACTTGCTGGGAACTAGATCTTAATTAGACTAGTCCAGGCAGGCTCCAAGCTCAAATTACTTGTTAATCTAATAGAGCACTTTCTCTTAGGGACAAAACAAGTAAAAATACTTTGCAGTAAAACCTTTGATTTGATGCTTCTACCAAGGGGAGGAGGCGGTGTCACGGGGAGCCTCCTGAGCCTTGCGGGGAACTTGCTCAGTTTGAGGTGTTAAATAGGTGCTTCACCTCTGATTTCTCCTGTCCTGTTTCTTTCAGCTGCTTTTTTTCCTGCTTCATACTCTCCTTCTCTCCCTTGATCTTGGTCTTCTCTTTCTCTCCATCTTTCTTCTTTCTCTTCTCTCTCCTTCCTCCCCTTTTATGGTCAGACATCAGTAATGCATACATATAGCATAAGAACGTGTAGTTTTTTCTTTCCACCTTTTCTTTCTTCTTTTTCTTACTTTTCAAATATTCCCTATTTTGTACTACTGCATCCAGGGGAACCAATCAGAGGTTGGAGAAGTAACCCAAGGGCTATGGGCTAAATGTTTGTGTCTCCCTGAAGTTCGTATGTTGAAAACCTAATGCCCCAGGTGAGGGTGTTAGAAGGTGGGGAATTTGGGGAGGTGACTTGGTCAGAGTGGAGCCCTTATGAGTGGGATGAATGTTCTCACAAAGAGCCCCTGGAAAGCTAGCTTTCCTCTCTTCCAACATGTGAGGATTTAGCAAATGAATCCAGAGGAGAGCCTTCACTCAACCATGCCGGCATCCCGATCTTGGACTTTCAGACTTCAGAACTGTGAGAAACAAATGTATGTTGCTTATAAGCTACCCAGTCTGTGGTATTTTGTTACAGCAGCCCAAACAGATTGGGCCATCAAGGCACCTGGAGATCCAAGCCATGCTACCCATTCACCAGGTTGACATTAAATACAGATTCCACTCAAGCTAATCCCATTACTTAGGCACATCACGGCATGTCCCTCAAGGTCAGTCTTCATTGTGACAAAATAAAACACAATGTGGTATAATTTTATTACATCCGGTGACATACTTGACTGATTAGGAGAAAACCCAAGGAACTCTTATTTCTTTAAAAGCTTCTCAGTTCTTAGAGTTCATACAAATTTATTACGTCTGATGGGCAGTACTCCTAGGTTTTCCAGTTCCTATAATTTAAAACATCTAAAGTTAAGTGTATTTGTGAGCAGAGATAGACTTACTGTGAACCAAAGGCAGACACATCATGTCAAAGATTATGTTTTAGTCAAAGGTCTAAATGTAACTTGTTCTGCCATGTGGTCTCAATTCACAAGAAAAAAAGTTATAGAAAGAACATGGTGACTTCACAAGCTGTAACCGCTTTAAAAATCTACCCAGTTCTCCTGAATTTCACTGCACTCTGCTTTGGGACTGACGTGTTAGTAAGAGGTGGTCACCTGGGACTGTACACAAAGTGAGTGACGTGTTTTTACCTCCAGCACAGCCAGCTACTGGAAAGGCATGCCCAGCCACTGCCAGGGTTTGGAGAGGTATCTTGGGAGAAAGCAAAGTTTTGAAAGGGTCAGATACTCTTCTGAGGTTGCACTGGCTTTGCCAGAATGCTACTCCATTTCATCTTAAAAATAATATTTTGATCCCAGACCCTACCATGTTTCCAGCAAAATGTTACACTTGACAAGCTTTACGTAAATTACCATACACAGTCACATACTGTTTGCAGCTGATTCCATTTTTAGCAACAGTCAAGGGGAAAAAAGAATCTCAGAATGGTGAGTGCATTTGATACGCCTGATACTGGTCAGAAGGTCAACTCCACACATGCCTTCCCCACAGGCCAACATTCCCTAGGCCTCTTCAAACAGCTCCCTCCTGCATGAAAACCCCTTAGGCTCTGCCAAGTTTCCCTTCCTAGTACCCAAGCCTTCTCCTCCTTCAAGTCTAGAAGGAAATCTACATGGCCAGCATTTCGGTCGGCTTTGTTCTTCTGTTCATGATGGAGGACTGCTAATTTGCTAGTCTCGGCCGTGGACCTAGACGGGGGAAAGACAGTTGTGACCATTGTAGCTGCACTGTGTGAGTGTGTGTGTGTGTGTGAGTGTGTGTGTGTGTGTGTGTGTGTTTCTGGACCCATATAAGTGTGTATATTCCCAGCCACAGGCTTTTTTGAATTATTTCAGCATAAAGCCACAGGGTAAGGTGACTTCTAGTCTCAGAGAAGAAATAGAGCCTGAACATCAATTGTCATGACTTATATATTGGAAACCTTTTATATGCTAGCAGGAACCTTCACTTTTTTCTTTCTTTCTTTGTAGTTTTACTATGAAATAGTACAAACATACTACACAGTGAATATAATGAATATAAATATGTGAATGAACATAACATATTTACGTAATTCTATGTCTATATATGTATATAATACATAGCAAAAAATCAACACCCATGTACATCACATCAAAATATGCTGCTTAATGGGGCGCCTGGGTGGCTCAGTCGGTTAAGCGTCCGACTTCAGCTCAGGTCACGATCTCACGGTCCGTGAGTTCGAGCCCCGCATCGGGCTCTGGGCTGATGGCTCAGAGCCTGGAGCCTGCTTCTGATTCTGTGTCTCCCTCTCTCTCTGCCCCTCTCCCGTTCATGCGCTGTCTCTCTCTGTCTCAAAAATAAATAAACGTTACAAAAAAAATTTTTTTTCAAAATATGCTGCTTAAGAAATAAAAGAAAAAAATAGAAGTTTCTCTATACCTTTGATGTATCCCAGTTGAATTCTTATTCATTCTTTCCAATGTTTACAGTTCTCTTTCATTTCCTTGTACTTGGTTACATATACAAGTATCCCTGAACAAGCATTGTTACGTGCATGTGTTTTAAGAATTTACATAAATAGATACTTAATGTGGTTGCCTGCACCTTGCTTTTTCCACTCAATAATACTGTGAGATTCATTCATGCCAATCTATATAGCATATGTTGAAGGTGTAGGAATGAATGAATGAATGAATGTAGTTCATTCATTCCCACCATTTTATGTTATGACTGCATCCCACTGTATTACCCGTTCTATCATTTGTGAACATCGTACTCTGATTTCTTGGCTCACAGAGGCTGTGCTTCTGTGAACATTCTCTTCCCTGACTCCTCGTGTACACATGTGTATGTTTCTCTAGGCAACACAATATGTGTGAGAGAGTAGTGTCATGGGGTAGGCCACCATCTTTTTTACCGCCTAATGCCAAATTGCTTTCCAAAGGGGTTGTGCAAAATGTACGTTCCCACCAGCAATACATGAAAGTTCAGGCTGTTCTACATCCTTACCGACATTTGGTGCTGCCAGACTTTAGAATGCGTGCCAATTTGATGTGTATGAAATAGTACATTGTTAGGATTTTAATTTGTGCTTCTCTGAATACTGATAAGCCTGAACACCTTTCCGTATGTTTATTGGCCATTCATACTCTCTTTTTAAAAATTATGTCTTTTGGCTATTTTGTTGTAGGATTTTTTTGTTCTTTAGTTATTGATAATTTTTTTTAACTTTCTGTATAAACCCCTTTGATAAACAGATGTTTTTAATTTTAACACAGTCAGAATTACCAGTTTTTTAAGTTATA
The DNA here is from genome assembly GCF_046562875.1 of Panthera onca. Lineage (NCBI taxonomy): Eukaryota > Metazoa > Chordata > Mammalia > Carnivora > Felidae > Panthera > Panthera onca. Next base: position 55,749,208 of record NC_138344.1, read on the forward strand.
GTTACCTTGTTCATCTTGTTTGAGGAATCATGCCCTACATCAAGATCATAAATATACTCTATTTTGTCTTCTAAAATTTTTCAAGTTTTGTTTTCACACTTAAGCTTTTACTACATTTGTAACTAGTTTTTATGTGTGGCATAGGAAGGAATCCATTTTTTAAAAAATGGATAACCAAGTGCCTTACCGCATTACTATTTACCGAGTGGTGCATATACCCTCCATCCCACTTCTGTTATAGCTCAGATTTCCATATACATGGGGATCTATACTATACTCCACTCAGGGTTCTATATTATATTCCATGGGTCTGTTTACTACCTGTGCCAAGATCACATTCTTAACTATTAAAGATTTGCAGTAAGTCTTGATTTTTGTCATCTCCTTACCTTATTATTCTTCCCTAGGAATATAGTGACTATTCTCAACCTTTTGTTCTTCAATGTAAATTTTAGAATCAACTTGTCATGTTTCACTAGAAACCCTGTAAGAATTTCTATTAGAATTTTATCCAATCAATGGGGCGCCTGGGTGGCTCATTCGGTTAAGCGGCCGACTTGGGCTCAGATCACGATCTCGCGGTCTGTGAGTTCGAGCCCCGCGTCGGGCTCTGTGCTGACAGCTCGGAGCCTGGAGCCTGTTTCCGATTCTGTGTCTCCCTCTCTCTGACCCTCCCCCGTTCATGCTCTGTCTCTCTCTGTCTCAAAAATAAATAAACGTTAAAAAAAAATTAAAAAAATTTTTTTATCCAATCTGTAACTCAATTTGGAGAGAGTCTAAGTATTACAATATTGAGTGTTTGAATCCTAGAAAATGCTTCCTTCATTCCTCTGCCCCTCCTTCCTCTCTCCTTTCCTTTCCTCCTTTCCTTCTTCCCTTCCTTCCTCCCTCTCTCCCTCCCACCTTTTCTTTCTCCCTCCTTCCCTTCCCCATTTTCCCCATCATAGGCAAACATTTTAATTTGTTTCTTGTGGATTTTTTGGTATGTATATGTTTTTATAGCATATGCTTTTGCATGTATTCTAGTTTCTGTAAATGTTATTGTATAATATTATTTATAATGTTTTCCTTCTTAGTCCTGTTTTTCAGATACACTTAAGTGATTATATGTTAAATGTCTAGGCATTTCTTGTTAGAAGGCAGTTCTTGCTAACTGCTGCATAGAATCCAACACATGAAACTACCTTATTTTGCCTGTTCACTCCCCAAGTTATCAGTATACAGATTAACTTCAACTCATTCTGCCCTCCTTACACACAAATAATAGTACCATGAGCAACTTCATGCAGGTGGGTGTAGGTGAATTTCTTTGCGGGTGTTACTCACTCAGAGGCAGGGGTGCTGTGTCACAGAGTATGCATATAGTCAACATTTGGGGTCTTTTGTGGTTCCATACAAATTTTACGATTGTTCATTCTATTTTTATGAAAAATGCTATTGGAATTTTCATAGGGATTGCTTTGAATCTTTAGATCACTATGGGTGGAATGGACTTTTCAACAATATTAGTTCTTCCAGTCCATGAGCATTCAATAAGTTTCCAGTGATTCATGTCTTCTTCAATTTCTTTCAGGAGTTCTTTGCTGTGATATAATCAAATCAATCCTATTTTTCCTTGTGGTTTGACTTTTTGAAATATTGCCAGGAAGTCCTTTCCTATTCCTCAGTGTGGTGGACAGAATAATGATCCCAAAGATATCTCTATCTTAATCCCCAGAATGTATGAATAGATTACTTTACATGGAAAAAGAGACTTTGCAGATGTGATTAAGTTAAAAATCTTGCCATGGGAAGAAGATGTTTGATTATGTGGGAGGGCCCACTGTAATCACAGGGTTCTTATAAAGGGAGAGGGAAGCAGGAGATTAAGAGTTAAAGAAGGAAATGTAATGGCAGAAGCAGAGGTCAGGGAGAGAGATTTGAAGGCACTATGCTGTTGGCTTTGATGATGAAAGAAGGGGCCACAAGCCAAGGAATTCATGTTGCCTCTAGAAGCTGGAAGAGACAAGAAACAGGGTTCTTTTCTAGAGCCTTCAGAAGGAAGCCAGTCCTGCTGGAACCTTAGTTTTTAAAACTTTTGACAATAAATTTGAATTGTTTCAGCCACTCAGTTTGTGGTAATTTGTTATAACAGCAATATAAAACCAATGTACTAAATCATAAAGCTATTTTCCTGTGTTTCCATTTAAGAATTTTATAGTGAAGTTTTTAGTTAGATTTTTAATCCATCTATAGTTCACCTTTATAACTATTATACAGGATCCACATTCATTGTTTTCCTATAGTAAGTCAGTTTTTCTAGCACTATCTACTAAATAATACATTCTTTCCACACTGATTTATGGTGCCACTTTGTCATATATGTAAGTTCTCCTGTGTCCTGGGCACTCTATTCTGCGTGGCTGGTCATTTGTCTTCTCTCCCTTTATTTAAGTCTTCTTTAATGTTATTTTTTAAAAGTTTTCCAATTTGCTCTATGAATTTTTACCCATACTTTCTAAGATTTATTCTTAGATAACCTATGTTTTTTTTTATTGCTACTGTAAGTTCTATATTTCAAAATATTTATAGTTGGTTTGTGTCTGGTAGAAGAAAATGTGAACAATTTTTGTATATTAATCCTATTTTAGTCATTTTGCCAATCACAGTTATTGGCAGTATTTGACTATAGATCCATCAAAAATGGATCTATCATTTGCAGACATTTTTGTATTTTTTTTTATTATGGACTAAATTGTTGTCCCCCATCCCCAATTCATATGTTGAAACCCTAACCCCCAGTGTGATAATATTTGGGGGTGGGGTCTTTGGGAGATAATTGGGTTTAGATGAGGTCATGAGGGTGGGGTCCTCACAATGGGATTAGTACCCGTGTAAGGACTGACCAGAGGGCTTGCTTTCTCTCTGCCATGTGAAGAGGCAGCAGGATGATGGCTGTTTGCAAGTCAGGAAGTGAGACGTCACCAGGAACCGAATAGGCCAGTACATTGGTCTGTTGTTGAAGCCACCCAGTTTATGATATGTTGTTATAGCAGCCTGAGCAGACTAATAAACTTCCTTTCCATATAATCACATCTTTTCTCTTGCCATAGTGTTCAGCTAGATCTCTAGGACATTGTTGACTGAAACTAGTAATGATAGGTACCTTCACTTTATTCCTGAACTTAAAAGAAACACTTTTAACTTTTTACCGTTACCACCATGCTTTCTATATGTTTCTATCAGGCACACTGTATTAAGTTAAGGAAGATTCCTTCAATTCTTGTTTTGCTAAGGTTGTCAGATTTTATCAACCACTTTATCTGCATCTATTAAGATGACCATATGATTTTTCTTAAAATATATTAATTTGTTAAATTATAGTAATAGATTTAAAATTTTTCTAATCCTTTATCTCTTGGATAAACATATTTTATACATATTTTTCTGTTTTGATGGGCTTGGTTTTTACTGTTTGGTTCAGGTAAGATTATTGAATCTATGTTTATTAATGAGATTATTCTGCAGTTTTATTTTTTCATCTTCTTGCTGGTTCTGATATCAAAGTTATAGTCATCTTATAAAATGAGTTGGGGAGTATTACCTCTTTCTCTATTCTCTAGGTTGAATAAGACAGGTGTTATTAGTTCCCTGAAACTTCGGTATAACTCATTTATAAAATTATCTGGACCTGTTATGAGATTTGAAACTACTGATTCAATCTCTTTAATAGTTATAGGAATATTCTAACTTCCAACTTCTTCTCAAGTTTGGTAATTTAGTATTTTTCTAGAAATATATCTATTTTGTCTCAGTTTTCAGATTTATTGGAATTAATTATTAACAGTATTCTCTTATTAAATTTTAATCTATTCTGTATCCACAGTTATATCCCTCTTTAATTTCTAGCATTTATTGTGTGTTCTTCCTCTAGTTTTTTTGATCAATTTCCCCCTAGGTTTGGTTATTTTATTAATCTTTTTCCAAGAAAAGTCTTTGGATATGTTGACTCTCTGTATTACATCTTTGTTTTTTATTTCATCTATCATCGTCATTATGTTATTAGAGATTTTATAACTTAAAATATACCTAAAATGTATTGACAAATTGTCATTGACCAGGTACCATATCAAAATGCTTACATACATATCTCATATATAATTTCATTTTGTCCTTATGATGACTTTAGGAGGAAGATATTATCATATATATATATATATATATATATATATATATATATATATATTTATACACATATATACATATGTGTGTGTGTGTGTGTGTGTGTATATATATATATATATATATATATATATATATATATATATATTACAAATTAGGAAATTCTGTAAAAGTCATAGAGCCACTAAACCACAAAACTGGGATTCAAATCCAAGCCACATGTACTGTTACTACTCTGTTTTCTTTGAAGTAGAATTCAAAGAATAAAGACAATGTTTAACTCCAGGGAATAAATTAGTAAGCGTTGAGATTTCAGGTATGATGCAAAGCCACAGAAAATTTTTGTTGAATTTGGAATTGAAAGCTATAGTTGTTCATGGCTGTTTCCTTCAGCAGTACTTGTATGCTAACAGAAGGGGCCAGGAGCAGAGTGAGACAGCCTACTTATTATCTGAGCCCTATCAAGGCATTTTATTTCCAGATGTGCCTGAGCCAAAAAAATAGCCAGACATGTAATGGAGTGCTTCCTGTAAATTATCATAGTGTCCTGTAATGAATGATAATATTGTTTTAAATGTCAGTTTTTAAATCACTTGTTTAGAAGCAGTTCTCAAAGCATTTTCAAATGCTGCATCTAGTTCTCACACTTCTTACATCTTCAGCAGCCTGTAGGTAGACAGGACCATTTTTATTCCCCCCCTACAGAGGCAAATATGAGAAGTTAAATAACTTGCTCGAGGTTACATACAGAGTGAGAGGCAGAACGATTCTCTAATGCAGGCTTTCTGATTCCCAGCTTGTTCATTACTTTTTTATTCATGCTTCCACATATGTTTATTTAAGACCCACTATATGTAAGGTACTGTGTTGGGCACTGTAGTATAATAGAACATTGTATAAATCATAAATATGAGACATCAATAAAACAATTATGATAAAATGCTACAAGGGAGATTCAAGTAAAGAGTTTTGAGAAATTTAGAGGAGGGAGAGAAGTTATTTTGGTGGAAGGAAGATGAGGACATAATATTTTTCTACTAAGCTCCAAATCGATCTTAAGAATTAATCAATATCAAAAACCAAGATGGAGTTTTGGGAGAATTTGCAATATAATATTACATTAAATGCAATACAATAAACATACCACAATATCAAAGAAAATTCTGGAAAGAAATGAGCAAAGTAGGTAGCGCAATGTGCTGTAATACTCCCCTCAGCAGGACTTAAGGAACTTTCCCTATTTTCATGGACCCATGGTAAGAACACCACTCTCATCATCAGATGACATAGGGTTCTATCCTATGATAACCCAAGAAAAAAGATGTAAATCGAATCAATGACCCACATTCCCCTAAGAGACCATTGGAAATAATGCCAGTGTGCTTCATTTACCTTAATCTCTTCCAGAAGTCCAAGAACCCATGTCATCAAAAAACACAAAGGAATACCTTCATATATAAGGATTTGCGTCTCCTTATGATCTAAATCTTTCCACTCAGTTATGTTCTGTCTCTGGAATAATCTTTGACATCCTTAGTCTGTCTTCTGAACACTCATCCCATTGTCTTATAACTTATCTAAAACCTGATTCTGCCCTTTATATCATGATCTTTAAAAAAGTCAAGGACAGTAGATTCCAACTATTTTCCCTAAAGCCCTCTGACGTTGTACCTACTTTTACTTAAACCGTGCCCATGCTGTGGACCCAAGACATCTCAGTTGGTGCCCTCCTTATTCATCATTGTTTTCCCAGATCTTTTATTTTAGATCTTCTCTCAAAACCCCAAATATTTTGAGCATATACCTTTGGACAGAACTACCTTCTCTTCTTCTTGCAATTGTTTCATGATCTTTCAGTCATACAGCTCATTGAAGCTTTTAGGACTTGGCTTACAATCTCTCTCTGTCACTATTGCTGTTATCGTTCTTGGTGATTTCAACAATTATGTAGATGATCCATTCAACAACTGGACATCTTTACTTGAAATGATATCTTCCACCAACCCACTTTGGCTACCTACTTTCATAATTAAACTCTAGGCCTCATTACCTTCAACATCTCCAAATCTTAATTTTAAGCATTTTCTTTTAACAATCACTCCTAGCTTTCCAACATGTTTACTTCCGGTGCTCTAATCACATTTATTTGACTCCATTGGGAACTTCAGTTCATTGCCCACACCTCTCTTTCCTTTATATTGTACTTTTTCATATTCCTATCCTCTTTGACTAGACCAACTTCCATGCTCCATCACTCCCTTGCATACACCCCAATCATCCTTTTACTCTTTCTATAAGAATCACCTGGCAAAATCACAACCCTGGTTAAATGAAAATTTCTGTGTCCTCTTTTCCTGCATCTGAGCAGAGTGGCCAGGGGGGAAAAAATCTATCACCATCTTGCATGGAGTCACTCTAAATTTACAACCTGAAATTTACAACCTGAATTTATAAAGCTGAAGTGGATCCTCCGCTCTGCTCAGCCAATCTTCTTCCTGTCTCTAGTCAATTTCCTTTCCCACTCTTTGAGAGGCTTATTTCTCACCTTCTGTCTCTTCAGTCCCGTTCTTCCCTTCTCACTCATAACTGATGATCTCACTCTTTGTTTCACTGAGGAGTAGGAACAATCAGAAGAGAAAAATGTATCTTCCAACACCCATGTATCTTCTGCCTTCTCTCCTGGTAAGTGGGATAATCTTACTTGTTCCTATCAAATGCTTATGTACTAGGTCTCATCTCCTTTAACCTACTCAAGAAGTCTGGTCTTCCTCTCCTCTCCGGAATCATCAGTTTTATCCTTTCTACTGGGTCATTTCTATCAATAAACAGATATGGTGATGGTGGGAGATCTCTGGTTAGGGAGAATGCCTCATTCATCCTCCAGGAAAGGAAGACAAAGGATCTGATTGGTGAATAGAGGAGCTCAGCTGAGTCCCTTCTTCTCCTTTCCTCTTTAAGCTCCACCTGCCTAAAGAAAGCCCACATTTAATTCCTTCCTATAAAATTACAACTTCCCCAGTAGGGAAGGTCTACCAGTTGCTCAGTGCCGCCAGGACCTGGGCAGGTAAGTCTGCTTAATTCTCTGTAAAATATTATCAATAATATTTGGCTAATTGATTTAAGTCCACCTATTGCAATAGTTTTGTCAGTAAAGAAGTAATATTTTGATGTTTGCCTGTTTCCTATCTCTCACAGATTCAGAATTTGGGCAGATATGAAGGGGGATATTCCCCTTCCCGATATTCCCTAGAACTTGTCTTTCTCCATCTCCGCCTGATTATTAGAAATGTCCTCCATTAAAGTCAAACATCCCAAGGAACTTGCTCTAATTCATTGTCAACTTGTCCTTTCTTCCTCTTACCTCTTCAGACGTTCAATCCCAACATACCACTAAAATTCTATCAAGACCTCTAACAACTTACATCCTGCCAAGTCCGATGGACAATTCTCAACACTTGAATTACTCATCCTCTCAATCTCATTTGCCACAGCTGATCACTCTATTTTTCATAAAGTGCTTTTTTTTTTTTTTTTTAAAGTAGCATTATTTTTTTTTTTATTTTATTTTTTAATATATGAAATTTTCTGTCAAATTGGTTTCCATACAACACCCAGTGCTCATCCCAAAAGGTGCCCTCCTCAATACCCATCACCCACCCTGCCCTCCCTCCCACCCTGCCCTCCCTCCCACCCCCCATCAACCCTCAGTTTGTTCTCAGTTTTTAACAGTCTCTAATGCTTTGGCTCTCTCCCACTCTAACCTCTTTTTTTTTTTTTTTTTTTTTTTTTCCTTCCCCTCCCCCATGGGTTTCTGTTATGTTTCTCAGGATCCACATAAGAGTGAAACCATATGGTATCTGTCTTTCTCTGTATGGCTTATTTCACTTAGCATCACACTCTCCAGTTCCATCCATGTTGCTACAAAAGGCCATATTTCATTTTTTCTCATTGCCACGTAGTATTCCATTGTGTATATAAACCACAATTTCTTTATCCATTCATCAGTTGATGGACATTTAGGCTCTTTCCATAATTTGGCTATTGTTGAGAGTGCCGCTATAAACATTGGGGTACAGGTGCCCCTATGCATCAGTACTCCTGTATCCCTTGGATAAATTCCTAGCAGTGCTATTGCTGGGTCATAGGGTAGGTCTATTTTTAATTTTCTGAGGAACCTCCACACTGCTTTCCAGAGCGGCTGCACCAATTTGCATTCCCACCAACAGTGCAAGAGGGTTCCTGTTTCTCCACATCCTCTCCAGCATCTATAGTCTCCTGATTTCTTCATTTTGGCCACTCTGACTGGCGTGAGGTGGTATCTGAGTGTGGTTTTGATTTGTATTTCCCTGATAAGGAGCGACGTTGAACATCTTTTCATGTGCCTGTTGGCCATCCGGATGTCTTCTTTAGAGAAGTGTCTATTCATGTTTTCTGCCCATTTCTTCACTGGGTTATTTGTTTTTCGGGTGTGGAGTTTGGTGAGCTCTTTATAGATTTTGGATACTAGCCCTTTGTCCGATGTGTCATTTGCAAATATCTTTTCCCATTCCGTTGGTTGCCTTTTAGTTTTGTTGGTTGTTTCCTTTGCTGTGCAGAAGCTTTTTATCTTCATAAGGTCCCAGTAATTCACTTTTGCTTTTAATTCCCTTGCCTTTGGGGATGTGCCGAGTAAGAGATTGCTACGGCTGAGGTCAGAGAGGTCTTTTCCTGCTTTCTCCTCTAAGGTTTTGATGGTTTCCTGTCTCACATTCAGGTCCTTTATCCATTTTGAGTTTATTTTTGTGAATGGTGTGAGAAAGTGGTCTAGTTTCAACCTTCTGCATGTTGCTGTCCAGTTCTCCCAGCACCATTTGTTAAAGAGACTGTCTTTTTTCCATTGGATGTTCTTTCCTGCTTTGTCAAAGATGAGTTGGCCATACGTTTGTGGGTCTAGTTCTGGGGTTTCTATTCTATTCCATTGGTCTATGTGTCTGTTTTTATGCCAATACCATGCTGTCTTGATGATGACAGCTTTGTAGTAGAGGCTAAAGTCTGGGATTGTGATGCCTCCTGCTTTGGTCTTCTTCTTCAAAATTACTTTGGCTATTCGGGGCCTTTTGTGGTTCCATATGAATTTTAGGATTGCTTGTTCTAGTTTCGAGAAGAATGCTGGTGCAATTTTGATAGGGATTGCATTGAATGTGTAGATAGCTTTGGGTAGTATTGACATTTTGACAATATTTATTCTTCCAATCCATGAGCAGGGAATGTCTTTCCATTTCTTTATATCTTCTTCAATTACCTGCATAAGCTTTCTATAGTTTTCAGCATACAGATCTTTTACATCTTTGGTTAGATTTATTCCTAGGTATTTTATGCTTCTTGGTGCAATTGTGAATGGGATCAGTTTCTTCATTTGTCTTTCTGTTGCTTCATTGTTAGTGTATAAGAATGCAACTGATTTCTGCACATTGATTTTGTATCCTGCAACTTTGCTGAATTCATGTATCAGTTCTAGCAGACTTTTGGTGGAGTCTATCGGATTTTCCATGTATAATATCATGTCATCTGCAAAAAGCGAAAGCTTGACTTCATCTTTGCCAATTTTGATGCCTTTGATTTCCTTTTGTTGTCTGATTGCTGATGCTAGAACTTCCAGCACTATATTAAACAGCAGCGGTGACAGTGGGCATCCCTGTCGTGTTCCTGATCTCAGGGAAAAAGCTCTCAGTTTTTCCCCGTTGAGGATGATGTTAGCTGTGGGCTTTTCATAAATGGCCTTTATGATCTTTAAGTATGTTCCTTCTATCCCGACTTTCTCAAGGGTTTTTATTAAGAAAGGGTGCTGGATTTTGTCAAAGGCCTTTTCTGCATCGATTGACAGGATCATATGGTTCTTCTCTTTTTTGTTGTTAATGTGATGTATCACGTTGATCGATTTGCGAATGTTGAACCAGCCCTGCATCCCAGGAATGAATCCCACTTGATCATGGTGAATAATTCTTTTTATATGCTGTTGAATTCGATTTGCTAGTATCTTATTAAGAATTTTTGCATCCATATTCATCAGGGATATTGGCCTGTAGTTCTCTTTTTTTACTGGGTCTCTGTCTGGTTTAGGAATCAAAGTAATACTGGCTTCATAGAATGAGTCTGGAAGTTTTCCTTCCCTTTCTATTTCTTGGAATAGCTTGAGAAGGATAGGTATTATCTCTGCTTTAAATGTCTGGCAGAACTCCCCTGGGAAGCCATCTGGTCCTGGACTCTTATTTGTTGGGAGATTTTTGATAACCGATTCAATTTCTTCGCTGGTTATGGGTCTGTTCAAGCTTTCTATTTCCTCCTGATTGAGTTTTGGAAGAGTGTGGGTGTTTAGAAATTTGTCCATTTCTTCCAGGTTGTCCAATTTGCTGGCATATAATTTTTCATAGTATTCCCTGATAATTGTTTGTATCTCTGAGAGATTGGTTGTAATCATTCCATTTTCATTCATGATTTTATCTATTTGGGTCATCTCCCTTTTCTTTTTGAGAAGCCTGGCTAGAGGTTTGTCAATTTTGTTTATTTTTTCAAAAAACCAACTCTTGGTTTCGTTGATCTGCTCTACAGTTTTTTTAGATTCTATATTGTTTATTTCTGCTCTGATCTTTATTATTTCTCTTCTTTGCTGGGTTTAGGCTGCCTTTGCTGTTCTGCTTCTATTTCCTTTAGGTGTGCTGTTAGATTTTGTATTTGGGATTTTTCTTGTTTCTTGAGATAGGCCTGGATTGCAATGTATTTTCCTCTCAGGACTGCCTTCGCTGCATCCCAGAGCGTTTGGATTGTTGTATTTTCATTTTCGTTTGTTTCCATATATGTTTTAATTTCTTCTCTAATTGCCTGGTTGACCCACTCATTCGTTAGTAGGGTGTTCTTTAACCTCCATGCTTTTGGAGGTTTTCCAGACTTTTTCCTGTGGTTGATTTCAAGCTTCATAGCATTGTGGTCTGAAAGTATGCATGGTATAATTTCAATTCTTGTAAACTTATGAAGGGCTGTTTTGTGACCCAGTATATGATCTATCTTGGAGAATGTTCCATGTGCACTCGAGAAGAAAGTATATTCTGTTGCTTTGGGATGCAGAGTTCTAAATATATCTGTCAAGTCCATCTGATCCAATGTATCATTCAGAGCCCTTGTTTCTTTATTGACTGTGTGTCTAGATGATCTATCCATTTCTGTAAGTGGGGTGTTAAAGTCCCCTGCAATGACCACATTCTTATCAATGAGGTTGCTTATGTTTATGAGTAATTGTTTTATATATCTGGGGGCTCGGGTATTTGGCGCATAGACATTTATAATAGTTAGCTCTTCCTGGTGGATAGACCCTGTGATTATTATATAATGCCCTTCTTCATCTCTTGTTACAGCCTTTAATTTAAAGTCTAGTTTGTCTGATATAAGTATGGCTACTCCAGCTTTCTTTTGGCTTCCAGGAGCATGATAAATACTTCTCCATCCCCTCACTCTCAATCTAAAGGTGTCCTCAGATCTAAAATGAGTCTCTTGTAGACAGCAAATAGATGGGTCTTGTTTTTTTATCCATTCTGATACCCTATGTCTTTTAGTTGGCGCATTTAGTCCATTTACATTCAGTGTTATTATAGAAAGATATGGGTTTAGAGTCATTGTGATGTCTGTATGTTTTATGCTTGTAGTGATGTCTCTGGTACTTTGTCTCACAGGATCCCCCTTAGGATCTCTTGTAGGGCTGGTTTCGTGGTGACAAATTCCTTCAGTTTTTGTTTGTTTGGGAAGACCTTTATCTCTCCTTCTATTCTAAATGACAGACTTGCTGGATAAAGGATTCTCGGCTGCATATTTTTTCTGTTTAGCACACTGTAGATATCGTGCCAAGCCTTTCTGGCCTGCCAAGTTTCAAAGGAGAGATCAGTCACGAGTCTTATAGGTCTCCCTTTATATGTGAGGGCACGTTTATCCCTTGCTGCTTTCAGAATTTTCTCTTTATCCTTGTATTTTGCCAGTTTCACTATGATATGTCGTGCAGAAGATCGATTCAAGTTACGTCTGAAGGGAGTTCTCTGTGCCTCTTGGATTTCAATGCCTTTTTCCTTCCCCAGTTCAGGGAAGTTCTCAGCTATAATTTGTTCAAGTACCCCTTCAGCACCCTTCCCTCTCTCTTCCTCCTCTGGGATACCAATTATGCGTATATTATTTTTTTTTAGTGTATCACTTAGTTCTCTAATTTTCCCCTCATACTCCTGGATTTTTTTATCCCTCTTTCTTTCAGCTTCCTCTTTCTCCATAACTTTATCTTCTAGTTCACCTATTCTCTCCTCTGCCTCTTCAAGCCGAGCCATCGTGGATTCCATTTTGTTTTGCAATTCGTTTAAAGCGTTTTTCAACTCCTCGTGACTGTTCCTTAGTCCCTCGATCTTTGTGGCAAGAGATTCTCTGCTGTCCTGTATACTGTTTTCAAGCCCAGCGATTAATTTTATGACTATTATTCTAAATTCACTTTCTGTTATATTATTTAAATCCTTTTTGATCAGTTCATTAGCTGTTGTTATTTCCTGGAGATTCTTCTGAGGGGAATTCTTCCGTTTGGTCATTTTGGAGAGTCCCTGGCGTGGTGAGGACCTGCAGGGCACTTCCCCTGTGCTGTGGTGTATAACTGGAGTTAGTGGGCGGGGCCGCAGTCCGACCCGATGTCTGCCCCCAGCCCACTGCTGGGGCCACAGTCAGACTGGTGTGTGCCTTCTCTTCCCCTCTCCTAGGGGCGGCATTCACTGTGGGGTGGCGTGTCCCGTCTGGGCTACTTGCACACTGCCAGGCTTGTGTTGCTGGGGATCTGGCGTATTAGCTGGGGTGGGTAGGCAAGGTGCACGGGGGCTGGAGGGGCAGGCTTAGCTCGCTTCTCCTTAGGTGATCCACTTCAGGAGGAGCCCTGTGGCAGCAGGAGGGAGTCAGATCCGCTGCCGGAGGTTTGGCTCCGCAGAAGCACAGAGTTGGGTGTTTGAGCTGCGAGAGCAAGTTCCCTGGCAGGAACTGGTTCCCTTTGGGATTTTGGCTGGGGGATGGGCGGGGGAGATGGCGCTGGCGCCTTTGTTCCCCGCCTAGCTGAGCTCTGCCGTCCGGGGGCTCAGCAGCTCTCCCTCCCTTTGTCCTCCAGCCTTCCCGCTTTCCGAGCAGAGCTGTTCACTTATGACCTCCCAGACGCTAAGTCGCGCTTGCTGTCGGAACACAGTCCGTCCGGCCCCTCCGCTTTTGCCAGCCAGACTCGGGGGCTCTGCTTGGCCGGCGAGCCGCCCCTCCGCCCCGGCTCCCTCCCGCCAGTCCGTGGAGCGCGCACCGCCTCGCCGCCCTTCCTACCCTCTTCCGTGGGCCTCTCGTCTGCGCTTGACTCCGGAGACTCCCTTCTGCTAATCCTCTGGCGGTTTTCTGGGTTCTTTAGGCAGGTGTAGGTGGAATCTAAGTGATCGGCAGGACGCGCTGTGAGCCCCGCGTCCTCCTACGCCGCCATCTTCCGGCACTCCCCTAAAGTAGCATTCCATAAAGTGCTTTTTAAAAAAAATTTTCCTCTTGGCTTTTTTTTTTCTCATAAACCACTGAGGTAGGTTTTTATCCTACTTAATTGGCTAGGTCACTGGCCAGTTCATTTTCATTCTTCATTTTCTTTCTCCCACCAGCCCATGGAAACTTTCAAGGTGCCATTCCCTCATCGTTCTTAGCCCTCCTGCACCCCGTTTCCCCCACCATCAGCACACAAGCTGGCAAAGGCACTCTGACATGTGTAATGACCTTTCTTTTTCTTTTTTTCAGAAACTCCTCTTCATTCTCAGTGTTGTAACAGAAGACATTTTTTCCGCCCCAACTGAAATCTGATTTCCCTCTAAAGATGTCATTTTATTTGTAGCTATTTTGCACACCCTGTGTGTACTTCAGGATGGAGAGGGAATAGTATCGTTCTTTTAGTTTGTCATTGCTGCTTTCAGACCACTGCTTTCCCCATACTTTGTACAATATCCTCCATTGAAGATCACTCTTACCTTACCACTCTCATTTTTGCTCTCTATCATCCTCCAGGTGTCTCACCCTCCTTCATTGGTACCAAACTCTCTTTAACTTGTCTTCTTGCTACTTTTCCAATTCACAGGCAAACTGCCTCAAGGGCCTTTGCTAATGCGGTTCCCTTTTCCTGAATCACCATCCACCTAGATTTCTACATGGCTTTCAGTTAATTTCCATCTTGTCAGTGAGGCCTTCTCTGACATTCATTTTTAAACTATAAGCTTCCCAATTTAACATTCTCTATCTCTTATCTATTCTTTGGTTTTTTTCAAAACTCTTCTTCTATGTGACATAGTAAATCTTTTATTTATTTGCTTATTGTCTGTTTCTCTCATTAGAACAAAAATATAAGCTCCATGGAGACAGTAATTTTGTCTGTATTCTTTCTTTAAAACAGTCCTACTTCATATAAGCTTATATGAACTTATATAACACTTACACTTCATGTAAGCCCTGGTATATTTGTTTAACAAATATCTAAGTGAGTAAATGATTGAATCCTCCTGGATGGGCTCAGTATACATCTAAGTGGCCCATTCGATGCTTTGCCTAGGTCTCTTCAACTCCATGGCTGTCACCTGACTCAGCTTCAGTCACCACTTGCCAACTTGCTCTGTCTTAGAGTCCATGACCTCTTATTCTCACAGTTCTCTCTGTCTTTAAATCTTTATCTCTTACCAGGTGCATAACCTTTTTGGAGAGCATTTTGGCAGCACATGTAAAGAAATCTAAAATAAATTGACCCCTAAATTCTCTTTATGAAAGTATGTTTTAAGAAAAGAATTAAAGAATCTGAGAAAAAGAGAAAAAAAAACATATGCAAATCTGTCCATCTCAAATTTTAATTAGAAACAAATACACATATATTTATTAATTGAAGGGTATTACATATAGTCAACAAACATGATTAGATATATAGTTATTAACGTTTATTTTTGAGAGGGAGACAGAGTGTGAGTGGGTGAGAGTCAGAGAGGATGGAGACACAGTATCCGAAGCAGGCTCCAGGCTCTGAGCTGTCAGCACAGAACCCGATGAGGGGCTTGAACTCATGAACTGTGAGATCATGACCTGAGCTGAAGTCAGACACTTAACCTACCGAGCCACCCAGGCGCCCCTAGATATGTAGTTATTCGCATAGGAAAGTATTTATTATTTTAAGAAAGGTAAAAAAAAGTCCCAGGTTAAAAGATAGTAAGTATGTTATTATCCCATTTTTACTGTCTATGAAATTATACATATTAAGTAGTGTATACATATAAATCAGTTTACATAGAGGTAGGGTCTTAAAATGTGATATATTTTAAGATTCTTCTTTCTGGGATTCAGGTTGGTAGAAGCAGTGTAAGTAGGGGTGCTGGGTGAGAACTAAGTTTGGAAATAAGAACACAAATAAGAAAGGAAAAGATTGATAGGGCTGATTATATATAAACTTCTCTATGTTCATCTAGATAGCAGTTTCATGTATATGTATATGAAACTGGGAAACATTTTCAGTAAATACGACATGATTATATAAATATATCATTCAAATTAGATAAGAAAAGCACTAAGCCAGGAGTAAGTAACACATATGAATAGCCAATTTTTTAAGAGGAAACATAACTGGAAAAAATCATGAAAGAATATTAAAGCTTACTAGAAATCAAATGTCAGCTAAAATTACAATAATGCTATCTCCTCATTAAATTAGTATATTGGAAGAATATAAGTGTAATTAAGTAACATGTACATATGTGTGTAAGTATAAGCATGTATATACATGTATATCTGAATACACATACACACATGTATACTCTACCCTACTAGGTTATAAAAGTTTCATGAGGGATAAAACTACTTCTGTGTGATTGACTGCTTTTATCCTGAGCACTCTGCTCAGTGATTGTAACTTACTAAGTGTTTAATAAATATCTGTTGAATGTAAAATGCCAATGAAGTCATGGTAAAACTGATGTATATTTTGTACTATTATGTCTTGCTAGTTTATAAGGCCATTTCAGAATTATTAGTGTTTTACATCTTTTTAACTTTGCTGGCTTCTAAGCATAATCAAATGTGTATATTGATGCTTCTTAAACATGTCTAATTATTCTGTTTATAGTTCATTTTTAATGTTTTTTCTTTCTGTTCTTTAGCAATGTAATCTACTTATTTTACATCATGTTTTAGTGCAACTTACAAGAGAAATCACATGCCAGAGAAAATTGCATTGTAAATGTAAAAATGTAAATCAAATAAAAATCCCATTGCGAGTCTCTGGTGAAGCCATCTCTAACATTGATTACAGGACAAAATATAGCCGAAACAACCACCACCTTATTATGCAGACTATAAAATACACTTTTTAAAAACTGCAAAAGGTCAAGGTCTTTCTCTTTCTCTTTTTCAAATCAAGTTGGGTGAACAATAGTGTATTAGAATGAAAAAGTTTTAAGATTAATCTCTTTACTATGGGATTGAAAACCGTGGAATATTTCCGACACACATAACTCTAAAAGTACTAGTTTTTGTTTTAGCATTGATATTTGACTGATTTGGGTTGAAAATATGCATAGATATATTGCAGTTCTTTTGAGAACTGAATGACAGGGCAGATTTTGGAGAGAAAGCTACAGAGTGGGCATTTGGATGTTGTGACCTAGGAGCCCCATTTGTGTTACAACACACCTTTGAAATTCTGTAAGAAAGTAAAGCTGGAGAAATACTTCCAAAATGTGACTTCTTGGGCATTTTTTGACATCATAAACTTTCCACTGACCTCACCTTCCTCCTTCACAATAAGAAAGAAAGTTGTTTCCTAATTCCCAACAGCTACCTATTGTTTTTGAAGAGCAGACTGGTGTAAGTGAGAAAAATACAGGACTAGGATTTAGGAAAACAGAATTCAAATCCCATTTCTGTCATGTTTAACCTCAGACTAGTCATGAAGTTACTCTAAAACTTAGACTGTCATTGAAATATTGAATCTCAGATTACTCATCTATGGACTACAACTAATAGTATTAGTTCCAGCTGCCTCCTGAGGGTATTATAAAGTTGATGGTGATGTTAGTTCAGGTAATATGTACATTGTATTCTTCTTTCTAAACCTTTATTCACTCTTATCCACTGGATTTTAGGTTTGACCTCAAAGGCAAATTCTCCTCAACAAACTAGCAATCATCATTTACGCTTTAGTTAGAAATAACATAGACATCCAGTTTCCTCGTAAGTGTGTGTGGAGATTGTATCATGGAAGGACTGAAAGTTTTAATTCATAGGACAGATAGAGAGAAGTCATTTTGAAATAGAAAGCATTGTTCAAAATACGACTTAAAGGCCTTCCCTGGTTGATGTTTTCTGTTTTCTCCATGCACCTCTCAACAATGTGCTCAGTGATTCTCTAAGTGATGTGTACAGCCTTGGCCCTTCCCTCAGCTTTGGATCTCAATACATCTGGCCATCTTGTAGATACCTGCAACTGCACATTCTCCATCTGAGCTCATCAGTTCCTGTGTGCATTTCCTCCAAACCCCAGTCTCAGTCTTTGGACAAACCACTCTAGCCACCACCAGTGCCAGAAACCAACATTATCTTGTATTTCAATACTTCTCAACACTCACATTTCATGATCGACCAGTGCTGTTAATATTTTCTTAACTGTCTTTCCTAACAGCCCTCTCCCCTCTTCTTCACTGCCTCTTCCCTATTTTAGATTCTCATCATTCCTATCCATTGAATTAACCACCTAACCATATTTCTCCTCCTACTATTCATTTTCCATCCTGCTATCACAGTGCTCTTTCTAAAAAAATACATTATTCTGCTTTAAGCATTCAGGGATGCACCACTATCTAGAAAGTCCAAACTTTTTAATATGGCTTTCAAAACACTCAAACCTTCCAGTTAGGCTTCCTCCTGGCCACTCTGCCCCTCCTCCCAGCCTCGGTTATGCCATGCTTTAACCTCCCTGGTTTCCTCTGCCCTCTGCCTTCCTGGAGTGCCTTGTACACTAACCCCAGACCTTTGCTCATGCTGTTCTCTGGGTCCGTTTCTTCCCTGACTGAAATGTCATCTCTTTTGAAAAGCTAGACCCACCTGCACTCTTTACTCCCCAAAGAGTAAAGAGTGGCACCCTTGTTTATCTCTATGTTTATCTCAATACAAGACTCTGGGCTCCCAATGGCATGGGTTGCTTCTTATTCATCTCCATATATCTAGCAATATATCTAAAATGCTTTGGTTGTATTAGGTGTTTCGTACATGTCTGAATGACGAAGGAGAGGACAATGCATGAAGAGATCCTGGGCAGCCAAGCCAGCCTGGAAGTCCTGAGTGACATGGACAGTAACAGAATAGGGAGACAAGAAGGAGAATGGGAAAATACTGATAGTGAACTTGGCTTACTTCACACTTGGGTCTTGAAATTCATAGAAGAAGCCAAGCCCAGATTCTGAGAGAAAGTATCAATACAACCTTCCCCCTTTCTTGACTCGCATGCAAAGTCCCCATGCATAGCGTGTCTTCTCAGCAAGACGCCTCCAACATTTGCCCCTCTAATAGATAATGATACCAGGAAGCTACAAACACTCCCAGGGAGATGCTGGGACTCTCCCTGCCAGGGAGCTTGCCTCAGGATGAGCCCCCTGACTGCCAGATAAAAATAGAGGAATCTCAACTTCTGTGTTTTCTCACTGCATTCACAGATCTCCTAGGTAGGGCCTGTATCTTTTCATCTCCGTGCAGGTCCACACCTCTGTCTGGCATTGACACGCCAGCCACCCGGGTGAGCTGTCAGCCTCACGCTCCAAGGAGTCGCACCTTAGTTGCAAAAGCTTGAATGAACTCTGCCCAAGCACTGTCCCTAGGGCAGATGTTCTTAATTCCCTCTGACAGATGCAGGGAGATTATGGAGGGACCTGGTAGAGGAGATGGAACACTAGCAGTAATTCTCCTTTAAATAGACAGACAACAAAGCCAGGTCCAAGTTCAAGGTGGGTGCATCTCTGCTCACAGCTCTAACTTTTGCTGCCTTCCTCCTAGGGTGGAGGATTCTGAAAGGAGAGTCGGTAAGGCACTCTCAAAACAGGAATTACTCAAGGCATAGAGAATTTTCCTTTCTCATTATAACCAGAAGAATAAAAATTCTGGGCGTCAGTGTTTCCATCAGGAAAGAACGGCTTCCGGGTTATAGATAAGGCCCTTGGAGCGGCCGGGAGAGGCAGCGCACGAGGTGCTGAGCATCACCCCCAGTTCACTCAAGGCCCCTTCTGCCTGCTCACACACCGCAGGCTGCTGGCGATCATTTATACCACTTCTGGGCACCTTCCCAGGGTGTTGCACAAGGAACTCATCACTCTCTGTGATGCCGGGCTTCAGAGTTCCAGAAAACTTTGTAATCACTTCTCCTTCTCATTGTGCATCATCTATTGTTTCAAGATACCCCCAGACCAAAGGAGGCCAAAGAAATATTGGCCGCCAAAGGCTCCTAGAGAAAAAGCAAAGCACACGGACCCAGCCTGCTCACTTAGACTGATTGAGATTAGTCTCACAAGGAGCCTCTCTGTCTCTGTCCTTCTCTCTTCTCTCTGTCTCTCTCCCGCCCTCTCTCCCTCTCTTGTCTCTCCCCTCTGGGTCAGACAATTGAATCTTAGCAGTGGCCTTTACTGGGATTATTTGTTCTTTTCTATAGGGTTCCAAGCCCAACCCGCAAGTCTGGGCCAAATCCACTCTTAGCAACCGCTGGGGCCTTGTTAAACTGGTGCATCGTTCCTTGGATTACTTCCCAGGACCTTTTGAACACACTTCTCTCCCTGGGCCCCCTCAATCTCTCAAGTCCCTCTTCAGTACTCTCTCTCCTCTTCTCTCTCTTGGCCACTTTTAAACGCCAGCTGCTGACTTCCTGGCCACCCACCACAGCTCATTTTCCTAGGTTTATCTCATCCTTTTCCTTGATCCGCTTTCTTTTAAGGATCTCTCCCCCTTTAGGGACTCACTACACAAGTATATCCGATTGCCATTTCCTTGCTTTTTGTCCCCTGGCTTCAACCACTGATGACACATCACATCTATTGTCTTGTCTAAAGACTTTAAAGTCAGTTCTTTTTGTCAACTGAGAGAATCAGAGTATATTTCCAATGAGTATAGAATTGGAAAAGATGGTGATTTTCATTATAATCTTTTGTTGTTGTTTTTAAAAGTTTGCCTTGTACTATTTGATCCTTTTCTGAGGTAGTTTAGCAGGGCATGGGAATTGTAATACAGAAGAGTCTGTTTTTCATTATATTCAGATATAATTTAATTTATGATTAGTAAGTGTTAAATAGGAGAAAACCATAGATTTCCTTACAATGCTCAGACTCCATAAGAAAATTTGATAAACCACACAATGGAATAATGTTCCGATTTTATTTTGCATGTATTATTTTTTCCATATTTGTTGTTTTATTACTTTTTTTTTTTTTAAACTAAGCTTTGTGTTTCCTGGCTCCTTGTCTTGTCTCTGTCATTTCCTTCTTGGCAGATATAAAGGTTGAGAAGCCATTATCAGCGGATTGCATGACTTCTGTAATACCTCCTATGGTTTTTGTGACAGGATAGGCACTAAAATGGAGGAATACTCTTAAAATTCCACAAACTTTTTTTCCATATAAATGTATAATGAAGGAAGAGTGAAAGTGAGTCTCTTATACAAAGAGAGCTGTGTGCCCAGAGTTGTATCTAAGATGTTTCCTTAGTGCTTAAAATAGATTGTCACCTGCCTTTCGATGAACTGTTTACAAGAAAGCTTCCTCTTGAAGTAAACCTTAAAAGTGGTATTATGGAGATGAAGAAAAAATAGGAAAACAAGCATGGTTCAAGAGTGTGCGTCCTGGAGACATTCAGAGGATGAAAAACTTGTGATGATTTAAAACATATATTTTAAAAAATTTTTTTTAATGTTTATTCATTTTTGAGAGATAGAGACAGAGTGCGAGTAGGGGAGGGGCAGAGAAAGAGGGAGACACAGAATCCGAAGCAAGCTCCAGCTCCAAGCTGTCAGCACAAAGCCTGACATGGGGCTCGAACCCACAAACTGCGAGATCATGACCTGAGCCGAAGTCGGACACTTAACCGACTGAGCCACCCAGGCGCCCCTGAAGTATATATTTTTAAATAGACAACTAATACATGCCTATTACAGAAAATATTGAGAGTAAGAAAGAAAAATAATCGTCCAGAATCTATATTTCCTCTAAAAGTAGACAAAAAATATGCCTATTTTCATTTTGGATTTTGCTATATTTTCTTCCTATCTTTTTTTCTGAGGCTAAATTTTTGTGTAGTTAAACAACTGTTTCTAGATGGTTTATGCAGCTCATTAATCCATTAAAATTTTTTTTAATGTTTATTTATTTTTGAGAGAGAGAGAGAGAGACAGACTGTGAGTAGGTGAGGGGCAGAGAGAGAGGGAGACACAGAATCTGAAGCTGTCAGCACAGAGCCCAATGTGGGGTTCAAACTCACAAACTGTGAGATCATGACCTGAGCCAAGTTGGGCGCTTAACCAACTGAGCCACCCAGGTGTGCCTCATTAATCCATTTTTAAAAACCTATTCTATTATTAAACATTCTCATATCTATAACAGCTGCATAAAATTCTTCCATCAAACAACTGTGCCTTCATTTACTCAATCACTATACTCTTCGGAACACTTATTTCCAAAGCAGAATGATAAGCATCTTTGTGCATAAATCTTCACATAAAATTTCAAATTATTTTCCTCAGGATAGATTCCTTAAGGTGTGTAAACTGAGCCAAAGGGCTGGAACATTTGTAAGACTCTTGACATATTTTGACAAATTGCTTTTCCAGAGGGTGGTACCAATTTACACTCCCATCAGTGGTGTCTGAATGTATCTCACCTCACCAGGAATGAATAAGCTAATTTTCAAAATCTTTGTTAATTGGATCACTAAGAAATAGCATTTCTTTTTGACTTTACTTGTATTACTTTATTTCTAGAGAAATTGAAGGTTTTTTCATCTTTACCTTCAAAATAGCAAACAAGATTTTTTTTCTTAGAAAATCATGTGCATATTGAGAATCTTGTTAGCCTCTCTTAATGTTCTGCAAGTGTTGATAATGGTTTCAATGGATAATGGAAAGGTCTTTCAAATAGAAACAGTAACTCTTTTTTTTTTTTTTTTAGTTTTTTTTTCAACGTTTTTTATTTATTTTTGGGACAGAGAGAGACAGAGCATGAACGGGGGAGGGGCAGAGAGAGAGGGAGACACAGAATCGGAAACAGGCTCCAGGCTCCGAGCCGTCCATCAGCCCAGAGCCTGACGCGGGGCTCGAACTCACGGACCGCGAGATCGTGACCTGGCTGAAGTCGGACGCTTAACCGACTGCGCCACCCAGGCGCCCCTAGAAACAGTAACTCTTAAGTAAACCTATGCTGATAGAAGTAGAAGCATTAGCAAGAGTATTTATGCTTAAGAAATGCCCTGCTTGGGATGGAACTGAGGAGTGGGTTCAGTCTCTCCATGTGTCTTAAGTCAGTTCTCCAGAATCAACCCCAGAGGATTAATGTGAAAGTGATTTATTAGGAAATGTTTCCAAGAAAATGCAGGGGGGCAGCAGGGAAGTGGGCTTGGGACAGGAAAGAAGAAAAGCTAGTGTGAGATATCAAGCTAGGTCAAATGGAAGGTAACCATGGCAGGGGCTTTCAGGATTGCCCTGGAGTCATACTCAGCGTGACCCAGTCAGGGACCTAGGGAGCTGGAGCATTTATTTATTCCTCCCCATCGTTAGTTGTTGTTTAAGGTGCTCATAAAGAGCACATGGACTCTTCCAGGCACTGCTTACTTTCCACCCTCCGTACGTGCAGGCAAAGTGGGTTCCAGCAGCTGGAGGGCAGCCTTCTGACAAAGAGATGCAGGTTCTGGCTACTGGAAGTGGAAACACACTGAAAGCAGTTGTGTGCAGAATGTTAGAAGGACTTGAGGGTGTGGGGGGAGCACCGGCAGCATCCCCACTCCGGGCATCCTGGGACTAAATGTTACCGATAACAACTCCCATGACCACCTTAGGCAAAGTCCGTCACTGCCTGTTCAATGCAAATGGACATATGTTTTCATGGAATAGTGACTCCTAAAAGGTGGACAAGAAGCAATGAGGGAAAATCTTGTTCTTATCTGTGTATGTGTTGGGGGTGGGGGTAACTTGAAAATGTAAAAAAAAAAGTGAAAGAAGACTCTAAGGGAGGTGGAGGGAAAACTGAAAGGAGGGGAAAGCTGGCTGCAAAAAAAGAAGCAGGATCTGAAGGGGATTGACTGAGGGATGGATCCGGATGCTGGGTGGTAGAGAATTTCAGGTAGAGCAGCTGCATAGGAATTTGGGCATAGGCCATGCCACGGGGGCCGTGCCAGGGTTTGGAGATCTCTGTAGGTGATACTGTCCGACTTTGAAAGAAAAATATAGACATTGACTTAAGATACCAAATAATGTGTATATTTGGAACATCTATGAAAATATTTGAATATTTTGAGTATTCAAATGCTGATATTTTGTTAGATTTACTGTAAGAGATAGATCCCCTAACATAGTAAATAACTGGATACGATAGCGGGGAGGGAAAGCAAGGGAGAGGGGAGTTCTTGAGATCGGCCACTCAAACTCCACTTCACCCTCCTTCTGTTTGAATAGATTGGAAATCTAAAATAACGAAGTCTATGGAGCAAAACAAAATGCATCTACCAGAACCCAAAACATCTACTGGGATCTTTTGAACCGGAGCCCTAGATAATGCATTTGCTCTGATGAGATGCCATTGTGTGACTTAGAACCACCAAACTGGCTTCAGTTTGTTGCCACTGGTTAGGAAGACAGTAGTTTTTCTGCAGCAACTTCTGGAATTTACTTTCCAGCTTCCAGGGTGTCAAGAATCTTGGGGCTAGCAGCGGCTCTCTTGCTTTGACTATCTGACACGTGGGTAACATTTTTAGGTGTCCTCTCTAGGTGTCAAGGTGTCTAGAAGCTGCTGTGGAAGGGGCTGCAGCTCTGAGCTCCAGCCAGTATGGTTCCAACAGCAGCCCCAGGCCTGCATTTTGTTCAGAAATCATTTCCAAAGGCTCAGTCTGGACTTGCTTCTTTTTTCCAGTGAACATGTAAGCATCCAATTACCTCAAATAGATACCTACTGATAAAAGAGTATCAATCCAGAAGTCATTATGTGGACAGAGCAAGATAAACATCCATGGGATAGGAGGTATCCTGGAGTGGCATTAGAGCTCATGTGGGGTGAGGAGGATGGTGGCATTGGTGGTTGGGTGTGGGCCATCAAAGCCAAGCAGAATGAGGAGTGTGTCCAAGCATAGAGATGCCATCAGAGCTTCAATGAGGTGAGGAAGGCACACACCCCGAGAACGGTGAAGATATTGTCTCTGTGTGTGCACGGCTAGGGTGGGAGGAGCCAGGGCAAGGTATTGGAGCCCAGAGTGAGAAGAGCATCCATGGAGGTCAGCAGAATTGGCAGTGGCCTGATGTGGGGTGACTGGAGCATGAAAAGATGAGAAGGACATCTGTGAGAGTGTACGTGAATGTATGTGTGAGGGGAGAGGGGTGGGCAGCCACCTATACAGTTTCAGAGCCTGAATGGGATAAAGAGGGCATCTGTGAATAAGGGGAGAATAAATCCAGCAGTGACAGAATGTTGGACATAGAGATGTGAAGCAAAGAAGTAAATATTTTAAAGGTGATGGAAGCAAGATTTCTCACTGTCAGGGAGTTAAAATCTGAAAAGGAAGAAAACTAGAATGAACCCTATGGTAATAAGTTGGAATTGGAGATAATGATGTGAAGTCACAGTTTTTGATACATAGATCAATCAATTGATAGATATGGATGTAAATGTCTGTATGGCAAGCATATATTCTCTAACTGTATCCCTGGAGACAGTCTGGGAGCAGTGACACTCCAATAGCAATAAACACATCAAACACCGGATCTTAGTAACTAAATGCCATTCTCCACTCAAAAAGATCCCTGAAGAATCCCCAGAGATGGGGCAAAGAAAACACAGGTAATCCTGGAACATTGCATAGTGCCAGAAAGTAGTGATGTGGTCTTTGAATGATGAGGGCATGTCAAAGAAACTAGCTTGAGGAAATCCCATTGACCAAATCTGGGACAATTTGAGCATCAAAAACAAATAACGATTGTAATGGATTCTAAACCGCTGAATAGAATCAACATCCATTACTCCATGCTGATATCAATAAGCAAATAAATAGGTTGAAAGTTTGATGAGAAATGGAAAATTTTATCAAGTTGCAAAGTACCTCTCTACAAAACACTCAGTAATACAAAGAAACTTTACAGTGGAGAAGTCGGCAGATGCCACCTTAATCAACTGATCAAAGTCAGCATCATCAGTGATGGGACAAATTGAAATCATGTGCCATCTAATAGGACACAGTAAAAAGAACACAGCAGCACCTCAGTGGCATTCCTGCCAAAGATGCATAATATAAATATAATCATGAGGAATCATCTGACAACTCCACATTGAGGGACAATCTATAAAATAACTGGTCTGTAATTAAAAAATGTCCAGGTTATGAAAGACTGAAAGGCTCTTTCATGTTAAAGAACACTAACGAGACAGGATAACTAAATGCAACTTGTGATTTTAGAGACTGGTTTATTTTGCTATAAAGGACATTATTGTCACAGCAGGTGAGACTTGAATGGGCCTCAGAATTAAATGTGCATCAATGTTACTTTCCCTGTTTTGATGGTTGTAGTGAGTTATGTGGGAGAATTAGTCCTTGTTTGTAGGAACAGTACACGAAAGCATTCAGGAGTGATGGGGCATCATGTTAACAAGTTACTCTTCAGTGGTTCAGAAAAAATGTTCTTGTACTGTTCTTGCAATTTTTTTGTACATGTGAGATTGTTTCTCTCTCTCTCTCTCTCTCTCTCTCTCTCTCTCTCTCACACACACACACACACACACACACACACACACACACACACACACACAGCTGTTTTAGCCTAGCTCTGTTAGCCACAGCTAGCATAGAGCTCCCATTTGTTAGGGGGTCTCTGGAATGATGAGACAATACAGAACTGGGAAGTGGGTGGGGCCTTGGTTCCAGCTAGTGAAGCCCACTGGGTCAGATTGGTGGAGTTGTCTGTGATGGTTTTGATGGCTAAACCAATGTCCTGTCATTGTTGGTCATCATGTCCCAATCCATGGGGGGTCGGGGAGCAGGCTCCCTCATCCCTGGCACCCTGGGCTGTTCTGGGTACAGTGCAAAGCACACCGAGTCCACTCACAATCTTGACACATGTCCTGCCATGCAGGTGTCTGACACCTGAAGGGAATGAGCCTCCATAATTCCTATTTTGCTCATTCTTTCTTTTCACATGACCTACACTGCAACAACTCTAGTTCACATTCTCTTCCTCCCCATGGCTCTTGATCTTTTGCCTCCCCTCCCACCTGCAGCCTTAGTCTCCTCCTTTGGTGTACTTCTGTTCCTCCTTGCTCTAGAAACACATCTGGTCATCAGTCAGGTGCTAGTCAAAGAGATCAGCCTTCCTGCTGGGAGTGCGTCTTCCTGCCGAGGAAAACCAGGACAAAGGGCTCTTATGGAAGAGGTCCACGGGAGCACATAGCCCAATTCCATCATTTCACAGATGAGGAAACTGAGGCTTACAGAGGTTGTGTGATATTCTAGTGGTTACAGAGCCCACTGGTGGTAGAGCCAGGAGCAAAGCCCAGTTTTCAGTCTCTCGGTTCGGTGTAATGATACAGGCTACCTTGGGTTACAGATGGTGGCGGCAGAATTGAAAACATAAAAATGGAAAAATAGAAAAAATATCTTACGGAAGGCAGAGGATTTATGTGCAAAACTTATCAGTTTGATTTGGAAAGGAATGAGGAGTCACAAAAAAGAGATGATGTGTTTGAGATGGATTATTTGGTATTGATTTAACTCAGGGTTTCTCAACTGTGGTACTATTGATGTTTGGGCTGGACAATTCTTTCTTGTGGGGTTTCCCTGTGCACTGTAGGATGTATAGCAGTCTCCCTGGCCTCTCCTGCTAGATGTGTAGCACCTCCCCAGTTAGGACTATGAAAATGTCTCTGATAGGGACGCCTGGTTTGTTCACTCGGTAGAGTGCATGACTCTTGATCTCAGGGTCATGAGATCGAGCCCCACGTTGGGGACACAGCTTACTTAAAAAAAAGTGTCTCCAACCTTGCCAAGTGTCCACTGGAGAAAAATAATGGTCTCTAGTTGAGAAACATGGGTTTAATGGTTAGATTAGAACCAAGATGTCCTGGAGAAAGAAAGCCAACAGGAGGTCAGGAAGGTTTCAAGTCACTGAGCCAGTGCAACTAGTGGTTACGTTGTCCTCTCGAGGTAGACCCCTTGTCTTAAGTCAAGACCAAACCACTTACCAGCTGTGTGGCTTCCCTTGGGTTTTCTAAAATGGGGGGTGATGTAAATACCTATCTTTTGGGTTGTCATCAAATAATATCTATAAAACACTGAGAGCAAGGCTTGGCAAAAGGGTAGATGTTTGTTGTGCGATGAGAAAAGAGGCAAGACTTACAGCAGGGTCAGCGTGGTGTGTGCCTCGTACTAGGTGCCCTGAGCAAAACATCTAGACCATTCTAAATGGTCTGTTGACAATTGTATTTGTTCTATAAAGACTTGGTGACTGACTGATAAATTAGACATGTGGGCATTTTAGAGTTTTTATTGAAGAGCTGAGACAGGTCCACTTTTACTAAACTTCAGGTAATGTGGAAATATATGAATCAAAGGAAAGAAATCAAGTCAGATGCCTCATTTATATTTCAAATACAAAAACAGGTATGGCTGTAAATATTTACTTAGAATGAGAAATGAAATCACAGCAAATGCCTGGAGCTCTGGCAATGAGGGACCCTTTTTCCTGTGATCTCTTCAGAGAGTTTACTAGGAATGCTTACACAGAAATAGTACCTAATGCCGTCTGTCTGCCTTCCCCTTGCCACCTAGAACACTCTACAACTCCCAGCATCCTGGGGGGCCCATGCCAATGAAGAGCCTTGAAGCATCAACTTTATTAACCCCGGGCTCAATCCACCGCTAATCACAGTATGAAAATCCCAGCTGATTGCTCAATTGTGTCTTTGCAGCACTCTGTGTCTTTGTTCCTGGGTCCTCTGGAAATATTCTGTGGGAATAAAAAATCCCTTAGTGATAGCCACAGCAGGGCCGAACTCCAGTGGCCTACAACATTCAACTGGTGCTCGTGAAAACACTCCAGCCATGGGTATGTGAACGGGTATCACTTGGCTGCTGTTTGCTTTTCACATTTAGTATTGTTTCTTGTGCCAGAGGTATGCACTTATTTTATTTTCCCAGCCTGAAGATTTGTGATTCTCCCACCAAGAGGCTTGTTTCCTTCTCACAGCCTTCCTTTAAGTAATAATGGTGATAATCCTCTACATTTATAGGACTGTGTACCTTTCAAAGCAGTTTTCATATACATTCATTTGCTTGTACTATTATTTTTGCCTCAGAAGTAGCTATTAGCTCTATATAGAATTTCTAATTTCATCCTAAAACCCCGTGATCCTTCCAGTTTGCTCTTTTAACAATGTTATATGTTGTTCAGTTCACAAGGTTCAATCTTAATTAAACCAAGTTCAGGATACAAGCGGAAATGACTAGCAGCGAGGGGCAGATTACTAACACTCTATGGCACATTCATTCTAAATTTAGACAATATCCTTAGAGTCTTCCGAATTGAATCAGAACCTTATAATTAATATTTCCTGTCCTTCCTCCCTGTGTGAAATTGTCAGTCCTAGTGGTACTTCACAGTACTTGCAAGTGTTTATTCTTTACAGATTTATGTTGCTATATGTGAACTGAAAATAGCAAGATGTGCTTTTCATTTTTCCCCAAAGAGACGATGAAAAAATAAAATCCAAACAATACCTGCATAATTGCATGTAAATATATTGATCCTTACCTCAAAGTCACTGTTTAAAAAGTCTTATTTTTAAAGTTAAAATATTTTGATGTGTGTGAATCCAAATTCTATTACAGCAATATATGTGCATACGAACACACACGTGTGTATAGAATTAAGGATTTTTATTTATTTTTTTAAAGTTTATTTTATTTATTTTGAGAAAGAGATAGAGAGCAAGCAGGGGAGGGGCAGAGAGAGAGGGAGAGAGAAATCCCAAGCAGACTCCGTGCTGTCAGCCCGGAGCCCAATGTGGGGCTCAAACTCACGACCCGTGAGATCAGGACCTGAGCTGAAATCAATAGTTGGACACTTAATCGACTGAGCTACCCAGGCGCCCCTAGAATTAAGAATTTTTAGGGGTGCCTGGGTGGCTCAGTCAGTTAAGCGTCCAACTTTGGCTCAGGTCATGATCTTGTGGTTCGTGAGTTCGAGCCCCGCATCTGGCTCTGTGCTGACAGCTCATGGCCTGGAGCCTGCTTCGGATTCTGTGTGTGTCTCTCTCTCCCCCTTCCCCACTCACACTCTGTCTCTCTCTCCCTCTCAAAAATAAATAAACATTAAAAAAATTAAAAAAACTAATGTTGCGTTATAGTAACTGAGACAACAATTCAGCTAGCAGTGTTTTTTTGTTTTTTTGTTTTCTCTTTTTCTGTGAAAACCATTTTTGATGAACTAACAACAGCTGAAACTGTAAGGAATCTAGGGCTCTACCAGAAGCCAAAAGCTGACTCAATCCATTTATAGTTAAATGATCTAATCCCTGGTCAATAGCGGGCAACATGAAGCCATAGTTAAATGAACAACATAGCAGAATATCACCCTTGGGGAGTTATGTCATTTGAGATGAGATAGATATCTCTTTGACTGGTATGTCTCCAACCATCTATGCATCAAAGACCTGTGCATATCTATCCTGGTCATTTGGTATCAGAGAGGGTGGTCAGGCCTTACAGAATTATGAACATCTGTAGTTCTCTCCATGTGAGTTCAGTCCACATAACCTATTGGTTCCCAAAGAGATCTTTGATGTCCTTGTAGACCAGCGGTGGTATCATCACTGGGAGGCTTGTTGGAAATGCAGAATCTTGAAACTGGACCTCCTGCATCAGAATGTGCATTTTAACATGATTCCCAGGTGACTCAAATATACTTTAACATTTGGGGACTATTGCTTTTGTGGTCTGTTACACCTTCCTTTGGACTCTATCTTGTAAATCTGTGTCACAGAAAAAGCCTTTGAACTAATTGATCTCCTGTCACCACTCTTACTCCACTTATTTCTGTCTTCATTCGGCTACCGTGTGCATTTCTAAGGCAAAACTCAGACGGTACAGGAAGGGCACTTCCAATCCTCCAAGGTCTTCCTGTGGCCCTCAGAACTGAGTCCTGACTTCTCAGCCCTTTCTGGTCTACTCCTCATGTATAATTCCAGATATGCTTCTTAACATCTCCATGGGATGTGAGAGTGATTTAGTCAGGGACAGGAATAGCTACCCTAAATTAGAAGGTCAGAGAAGAAAGACTTCTAGAGGAGGTGATTGTTCAGCTGAGACCCAAGTGACAAAAGCCCACTGGCCCAAACCATGCCTCCTTGTACCATTACCATTACCTGTATACCCAGAGGAATGTGGTTACCTCATGCTGCTCCCTGCCTCAATGTTGTACTTATTTTTCCAGATTCAGCTGAAATGTTATTCCTTCCTAGAGAGTCTTTTCTGAGCTGCTCTGGTTCATATTTCTTTCTCTGGACTTACATGCCCCTCATATGTCAGGCTGAAGTGACATTGTGCAGGTCAATTCTTTGGGAGCAGACACTGATACAGAGTTTGGGGTACAACATATTTATTCAAGGTCAACATTTGTGAATGGAAAACAGAGGAAGCAAATGGGGTAAAGAAAGACATTAAGCTATGACTCAGATCTGATAAAGCCTTGGCCAATCCAGTGGGAACTCTGGAAAGGGCATTGCCCATCAGAATGTCTATTTGGGGGCCAAAATGGCCAGGATTTTATAACCTTGTCTGAGTCAATCACTGGATGTGGGTGCCCCAGGAAGGGTGTGACTTTGGGCAAGGCAGCTCTTTGCAGCTGAGGTTGACCCTGTAGAAGCTGACAGCTGGAAGCCATCTGGGAGCACATAATCTGCAACTGGGCCATAAGACTTTCCTCAAAGGGGAATCAAGGTATCACATCACCATGTGTACCTTAGGCACTTACATATCGTGTTGTTTTCTAAGTGGATCTTGAGCTCCTTGAAGGGAAAAAAAAAGCCATTATTATTTTCCTTTTTGTTTTTTAAAAAAGAACATAGCATAGAGAATGGTCCATAGCAGCTAATTAATATGCACATGTTTCCTAAATTATTAAGTTGCTTTTTGAGCCCTGTCCCTTGTTATGGAGACCTACCCTCACACTATGTATGACAGGGGGGATAATACATATATACTTTCTTAAGTTCCGTGGACATCCTCAGAGATTTCCTTAATTTCTGAAGCACTGTGGACCAATATTATTGTAAAATATGGTAAACATGAATTACCAAAAAAAAAAAAATCAATTGAATGATATGCAGACCATAAGCCCCCAATTTTTTAAAAAAAATTATTAATGTTTATTTATTTTTGAGAGAGAGACAGAGAGAGAGAGAGAGAGAGACAAAGCATGAGTGGGAGAGGGACAGAGACAGAGAGAGAGACACAGAATCCAAAGCAGGCTCCAAGCTCTGAGTTGTCAGCACAGAGCCTGACGCGGGACTTGAACTCTGGGATGGTGAGATCATGACCTGAACCAAAGTCTGACGCTTAACCGACAGCCACCCAGGCGCCCCAAGACCCCAATTTTTATTATTAGATTCAGCAGACATAAAATTACTTTTCAACAAATATAAATAGAACAAACATAACATATAGGGAAAAATAATTATAAAAATTGTGCTCATGATTCATTAGAAATACACATATATGCAATTAATACAGACAGTCATTGTTATACTTGTAGCTTCTGGGTGTTTCAGAATCTTAGCTAAACTAAAGGTTATGATTTTAATAGTAATGCTCCATAGTGCATACCTGTTTTAATAAACACCATGCATATCAACACTTAAAGTTTTTAATGTAAAAAATGAGCCTACTTCTTGCTTGTTAACTAATGTAACCTGGGTTGCGTTGATGACGACACTATTTACAAAAGATAATATGTCTCAGTTGCTTCCGTGTTTTATTTTAATAGTGTTTATAGTAGAGAAATAAGCCTTACAAAAGTAGGTGGATGGAAATGGAAGATGTTTCAAAGTGATTTTCACAAGCTCAAGATATTAATTTTATCCCAAATGAAGGAGATGGTAGTGTAGTTTTAAGTGTTACCTTCAGTTTGATTCAGTAGCCCATTTCCCAAACCTGAAACCTACTAAGTTACAATTAAATATAATCTTGTATGAGTTAAAGGAATTTGGGATTTTGTACATTTTGGGGTTACAGTTGACAAAATCACCTTATACTGTCACATGTTGTAACATGGTTCTGCTGCAGATGATGTGTGTCTCAGACAACTCCCAACTTCAGTTTGTTAACACCCACACTAGTCTCTATCTTATCCAAAAAGGCAGATCCACTCATGCCCCAGATTGGATGGGGGGGGGGCCAAGATCAAATTGCTATAAGAGTTTCTTAACATTTATTCTCAATTTCTGTGCTTTTTCTTTTCTTATACGGAATGGTAAAAATCTTTCACAGATGGTCTGTGGACACAATTTGAGGGGGCCAGAATTATGTCACGGAGGAAATGTGGACTGAAGTCATGTCAGTTTGGGGCCAAGCAAAATCTTATGCAAGCTGAAACTTTGGGGAAACAGAGAAGCTTCTCAATCTGCAAAAAGAAGAGTAGAAAACAAGTCAAAATCCATGGGGTTCATTTAGAGACAGGCAGACAAGCAGCCTCAGTTCTTGACCCTCACTGTTTTGTCTTAGGAGAGGCTGCTATCAATGAAATTGACTGCTTGGCCTAACCTATTTTACGTGGAGTTCTGTTTTGTGCAATAAGGGAGCCTAGGCTAAGATATTAGATGACAATCTATTCCCTCAAGAAAGAAGAGTTGGAGTGAATTTCTAAGCTTCCTCTATCGACAGCTGGCTGTCCAGGTCCAGCTACAAGTGATCCAAATGTGGACTGTCTCCGAAGGACAAGGACTCTGTCAGCCTGGAAATTTACTTGGGTCTCTTTCTTTTCTATAAAACTACCAGGGGATTGTGATACTCTAGGCCTTAGTGTATATTTGCATTTAGGGATGTCCTGATTCATTGTGAATGCTTTGGAGAGAGAAGCAAGGAGCTGTAATGTTGATGGGTAACTAGAGAATGGGAGACCAGTGGTCTTCTTCAGATTATGTTACAAGGCTTGTGAGTGCTTGCTGTGTATTATATAAGAGAGGGATTTCCATGCCAGTAGCTCTGGCCAACCCTGATGTCATTGACTAACAAGTATGACCAATGGCTGCTGCAAAAAGAGATGATGAAAATATAACTGCTGGAATTAGCTGGAATTTTTCCAGTGAAGGTCAAGCAAACTGAATCCACCTGGAATTGCCTGGATCAGGGAAACTGGGCTATTTCTTAGCATATTGACTCTACTTCTACAAACTGTCTATAGACTTTTTGTTGTTGATGTTTTTGCTCACAGATAGAACTCTGTTCACCTTGCTTTCACATATGTGGGTGTTTGGTTTTGCTGATGAGCATTTAAGATGATGTTTATATATTCTGGTTTTGCACAGATGTGTCTAGGGATTTAAAGCATGGGGATTTCATTATGCCTCTCTTAATGGCTAGATATTTATTGACTAGATTAATTAACACATTATATATTCTTAGGCACAAATATCTCCACTGTCAATGATTTAGTAATTTCATGGGACACATTGGAGTCATTTATTAGGGTACATCATACCCTTCTGGAACACAGAAATGATTCTAAACTGCTGCTCCTGGAAAACCATACTAAGTTAGAGACTTCAGGAGAAATCATAAATAGTTCATTTCTGTGTAACTCCTAAAATCTCAGCAGCACACATGGAGGGTGATGACATCGGCGAGTTCAAAAGCTTTCCCCTCTGAATGTAATAGAATGTGCCAATGCTTCTCTGCTTTAGGAGGTGAAAGGAAAACAGAAACCATTAGGACCATAATTATGGGAATCAGCAAAAGAGAGTCCAGCTGAATTTACACAGCTGATTTCAACTCATAGCCTGGTGTAATTCCCATCTGAATTCATTACACACCAGATAGAGTCTCTGCATCTCATAAAAGTCTCAAGTCTTTCCCTTGGAGAGCAGGAGCCAATATCATTTCTGACCTATTGACTGACAGAAACACATCCCAGGCTGACCATAGTTCATTAAAAACAGTATGTGTGTTTTTCTTTATGTCATCATTTTATTGAACCCCAAATGTTCATTGCGAGTTCCTAGGCTATAAGGTTAAATTGCTGATATTGCAGAAGTTCCCCAACTTCTCTGAAAGTTAGTCTTCATGACCTCAGGTTCGGCTGTTTGAGGTAAACCTCAGGCACGGGCATTTTTAGCACATTCTGCTTTTGAGAAGCAGCCTGCTAAAACTGTTGCTCACAAAACATCACACTCAGATTGCTTACTGCCACCCCCCACTTCAGTTGTTGCCAATAGGCAGGTTTTAATGTGTCAGTTCACAAAGCTCTCAGGAAGCTGCTGTCACTTTTCATTTCTGTCACTGTGAAGTTAGTGGATGTGCTCAGGATCATCTGCCCTTTGTGGTGTGGGGCGTGAGCTTTACATAAGCTGGCATGAGACATGTGGGCACACTGTCTAAGCAATTTGGGGAATTAAAAATACACATTTATATACATCACATGTGCTTTACCCAAGGGCTCCCATTCTCCTGATTCCATCCTAGGTCGGGGCCTTGAATCCCCCCCCCCCCCCCCCCCGCACTGCCTTTCCCATTAGACTTAAGCTGAAGCGTGGGCACGATGACACAGCATCTAAGGAAAAGGTGATTTCTGTTCGAAGATGTTCTAAGCATTTTTTAAACCTCATTATGTAAATGCATTACCCTAATACACTGATTCTTCTCTTGTTCAACAGAGCCCTTAGACATTAGACAGCCTACTATGAACTCAGAATATTAATAAGAATTATTTATCCATGTACTTATTAAGAAGCATTTTGGAGTTCCTACTATGTGCCTGCGGTACAAAGATCTAGCTCAGGCCATTTCAGAGACTCAGGTCCAAAGCAAATTACATTGTTTTCTTCCAATTGTACCCTCCTCTCTCCAATATTTTTATTTAGGCAATATTAGGCTCATCTTAATTTCAATGTGGGACATAAAAAAGAGTAGCATAAAGACAGCTTGCAGACTGCAAAGCAAATGTAAAGATGAAGGACTGACTCACATTACCCACGTGTGCTTTGGGTTTTATGGGGAACAGAGGAAAGGAGGTTCTATGATGACCGATAGAACTCCGGAGTTTGGCATCCACTGTACGGCCCCCACATCATTCCTCACCTGCATCCTGTCGAAGTCACTAGCAGGTACTCAGCAGAGCTTCCCCAAAGAAAAGGGAAAGCAGGGAAGGTCAACACATACGTGTGTGGAGTCTCAGTTTGGCCTTGAAAGCAAGTGCTCTTCTCCTTAGAGGAGAAGAATAGAGAGGTTGCTCTTATCCAGGGAGACCACAACACACACGGCTCACAGAGTCACAAGGATCTGAGTGGAGACCAGAGGTCAGGTGGGCACAGGTGACAAGAAAGGGCAGGCTGGTACTGCTGCTTCTATCTTGTTTCCTCTGCCTCTGTCTCCCCATTTGGTCATAACTAGACCACTGATTTCCTCTTTTGTAGTTTCCATCTTCATCCCGTTCTTTGCCACTCCTTATGGAGACTGAAAGTATGTCTATAGCCATGCTCTCTTTCTCCCACAGGAGTTGTCCACCTAGATTTATGTCACCATTACAGACCTGACCCAGACACACCTGTAGGATCCTAACATTATACTTTATCCACGAACCAGTTACAGACCACTTGGTGTGGAGCGATGCCTGAAATCACAGCCTTCAAGTTACAACCTACTTCCTGCTCAGTTCCCTGCTCTTCTAGGTCCAGAGTCCTGCTATTTTCAGGTCCCTGGACTCAGGGCTCATGGCTGCGCCTCACTCTTGACAATCACTCCTCCTCTGTGAGATGGGAAGTTTTACCCCTGACCCCTGCCCAGTTGCTGGGATTTTATTTCCCAGAGAAGCTTTGCAAGATGGTCCTCTGTCTCACTAATGCTCTGCTGTCTGGATTTTGGGCCACTGTCCCTTGCTGATTGGGAGCCCCAGTTGGTAACCAACTGTCCCTTAAACCGTGACCAAGATGGGTGCTGGTTTAAACAGTGTTTAAAAAGGCTTGGTACTGTTCTTTACGTGTTCTTCCTAGTCCAGCACTCAGCCCCATTATTCTCCCAGCACTCATTTTGCCCTGGCAGTTGGTTATCTTGCTTCTTGGAGAATCCTCATACATTGCACTTAAATACAATTTAATCAATTATCAAGACATACTTTGTACATAAGAACAATGCTGGTAGACAATATCAACTGATAACTTGTGATGTTAATATCTGATTTTCTATGTAACAAAAATTATAGCAGCAGCGACAACAGTTAACGCAGATATACTCTACCTTAGATATATACTCATTTGGTCCTCATAACAACCCTATGCTGAGTACTATTGTAATTCGTATAAGGAGGCAAACCCCTTCACAGAGAGGGTGATTGGCGTGCTCAAGGTCACGCAGCTCGTGAGCAAATGGCTGAGTTTGAAGCCCAGATATTCTGACCCCTGAGTCCACATTCTTCACCATCATGCTATGCTGCCCCTCTGACTCAGGAG
This sequence comes from Panthera onca, assembly GCF_046562875.1. Taxonomy (NCBI): domain Eukaryota; kingdom Metazoa; phylum Chordata; class Mammalia; order Carnivora; family Felidae; genus Panthera; species Panthera onca. The sequence goes on from NC_138344.1 coordinate 55,786,332, forward strand.
GCCACTTTAGGTTCACAATATTATCAGTGGTCGACTTTTAGGATATTTTTGGAACCATTTCCATAAAATATTTCTGTTAGAATTACTCCTAACTAAAGCTCATTTAGGCTTGCACTTTGCCGACACACAACAACACACATGCAAACCCACATACAAATTGACACAGACAAGTACTTAACGTCTCAGTTCGCAAATGATCGACTTGGGCAAGAGTTTCAAATTGAAAAACGAACACTATAAAATATATAAAGGGATTAACACAGTGCATGATGAACATTAGATAACATGTTATTAATTAATTATTAATACCTCACACATCAGTATTATGAATTAATATGAAATATCTCTATACTACTCTCACGGACAGAGTAGCTTATCATAAAAAGATAGGGGGGAAATGTTAAATGCTTCCCCTTCCTCTGTGTTCCCTTGCCTTTGGATATCCCCCTAAAATGCTTTCCATCACAATTTCTCTATATGTAAAATGGATGCTGAAATTTTGTCTCTTTCAACATCACAGTACTGTTGGGAGGTAAAATAAAATAATTTGCAAATTAAAACCCTCGAAAAGACTATTTTAATAAAATATCGGAAGAGTTCCTTAAAAAGCAGATTATATTTCATACTATTACCCCCAGGCACTCCCTAGAAATATACCATTTTGAAGCTGCTTTTATTAACAAGAAATAGCATGCCCAATAAAGGACATGGAATTATTCTCAAGTACATAAGAACAGGAACTTCCTCTCTCTCTCTCTCATCTGTATAAATATCCAGGGCCAGCTTCGTGGTAGATTTGTATAATCATATACTTGAAGGTCTCTCTGCTGGCTCTGCTGTCACTGTTTTGAAATTATTAATTTATGCACAAGGGATCCTGCATTTTCATTTTTCACGAGGACCCACAAATTATGCTGTGCCTGTCTTCAGTCTGTGATTCGACCTACCTCACGATGCAGAGTTGATTCATTTGGGGAGCAATTTCTCTGCAGGGTCTAATAATTCTCCACAATGGGGCTTAAGCTACACTTAGAATAGAGGAGAATTAATAGCACATTTCCAGTAAAGATTATCTTCTTTACTATTACCGCATCAGACATCTACATCCTGGCAAAGCGACTTAGTGAAAAACTAAGTGAGGTTCAATTTTGTGGAAAGAAAAGGAATCAGTGTCAGAAACACCTGCCTCAATCAGGGAGGAGGAGGTTATACTGAGAACGCCCCCATCTCTGGGATCTTGGGATCTTGGGTGCTAAGAAGCTTCTCCCATGTTCAGTGGCCGGTGCTGGGGCCTGTAGGATACAAGCTGATGGCCATGGAGCTGCTCCTCTCCACGTCCCTTGTTGTGGGTGGGGCCTGTACACCCTCCTCCAGCCGACTTCCCCTCCGAGGTGGAGCTGCTCTTGTTTCATTGCTAGTAATTTCTTAAAACAACTTTATTGTACTATAATTCACATACTATAAAATTCAAAGTGTACAAATCGGTGCCTCTTTAATATAGTCATAGAGTTGCACAGTCATCACTATGGTCAATTTTTCAGCGCCCCTGAAAAAAATCCCATACCCATTAGCAGTCATTCTCCAGTGCCCCCCCATATCACCCCTGACAACCACTAATCTACTTTCTGTCTCTATGGATGTGTCTATTCTAGATATTTAAAATAAATGGGATCATACAATATTTGTCCTTTAATGTCCGGCTTATTTTACTTAGCATAATGTATTTAAGGCTCATCCATTTCGTATCATGCATTAGTACTTCATTCCTTTTTATGGCTAAATAACCTTCCATTGAATGTATATACTGCATTTAATTTATCCACTCATCAGTTGATGGACATTTGAGTTGTTTCCATTTGGGGGCTATTATGAATAACGCCGCTAAGAACATTCACGCGCAAAGTTTTGTGAGGTCCTATGTTTTTGTTTTTCTTGGGCATATACTTAGAAATGGACTTTCTGGGTCATATGGTAAAGCCAGTCATTTGTCTGCATCACTACAAAAAGAAGTCCCTGTTATCAACATCACTCAAACCAAAGCAGACATTGAATATGAAAATCCCCAAGCCTCCAAATTAGATAGTGGCAAAATCTTTTATATTTAGATTCAGAACTTGGAGTCAGATTTGCTGGAATAGCCACAGCATAAATGGCTTTATAATTAAGTAAACAAAACCCAGGAACAGTAACATCCCTTTGCCCTCCGGCACAGAGTAGATAATCCAGGATTTTTGCTCTACCTCTGCCAAAAATTGCATTTGGCATGTGTTCAGAATCACACTCTCTCCTGAGGCACTTTGAGAGATCTGGCCTGGGAGATAATTATAGAAAATTTGTAGAAATAGTTGTAGGAAAAAAAAAATTAACCACGTTCCCATGTATGTGCCTAGGACAGGTTTGGGAGAGAGAGAGCTTTGGGAGGTGGTGTGGTCTAAATGTACCTCCCCACCCAATTCACATACTGAAACCCACAGCAAGGAGATGGTACCAGGAGGTGAAGGCCGTAAGAGGTGATTAGGTCTCTAAGGCAGAGCCCTCCTGAGCGGGATTGGTGTTCTGGTAAAAGATGCTCCAGAGGGCTCCACCAGGTGAGGACACAAGGAGATGTCTGAGACAGAAGACAACGTTCACCCATCCTGCTGCACCCTGACCCTAGACTTCCAGCCTCCAGAACTGGGAGAAGTAAATTTCTGTTGTTTAGCAGTCTGAGTGTTTTGTTATAGCAGCCTGAACTAAGATGGGAAGGGGGTTAATTTAAGGGAAGAGGTTAAGAAAAATAATACAATTACTGCTAGGGCAGGGTTGTCAGGCTGACATGCACATGGATTACCTGAGTGTATATTGGTAAAATGGGTATTCTGATTCAGTAGGTTTAAGAAGAGGCTTAGATGCTGCGTTCCTAACAGAGTCCTTGGTGATGCCAGTGCTGCTTGTCCATTGACTCATAAATCAAATAACAAGGCTCTGTGGGGTCCTGGGGCAGCCAGAGGACATGCTAAGTGACATGGCTCCCTAGACTCTGAGCAGTTCATGGATGTCAATTTGCTGCCCCAAATTGGACTCCTCTGTGGTTTTCTAGGTAAAATCAAGCTTATAGGGCCAAACGTCCCACATCTAATAAACTGAGGGAACATAAGGAGGACATGAGCATTATAAGCTTCGTTCTCTTCTTGCAGAATCAGCAAATCTCATTGGGCCTTCTTTTCTTCCTCCCTTCTTTCCTTTTCCTTCCTTCCTTCCTTCCTTCCTTCCTTCCTTCCTTCCTTCCTTCCTTCCTTTCAAGTTTTATTTAATTTCTACACCCAACATAGGGCTCAAACTCATGACCTTGAGATCAAGAGTTGCACTCTCTTTGAAGAGAGCCAGCCAGGTGCCCCTCATCTGGTCTTTCAATTCCAGTCAGCTCAACAAGCTTGGTTAAGTGACAACATATTTGAAAGTCAGTCAGCTTCCTGGTGCAGTGAAAGGCCAGGGTCAGACCAGAAATGAAGAATAATTGAAAATAAAATTCAAAATTGTATTATTTTCTTCTGAAAAACATTAAAAGGGAATCTAATTTAAACAGCACAGAAAAAAAAAATATTAGAATGGTACTTTCCCAACCACCTTCTCAGTCTCCTAGACATAACACAACAGCCTTCAAGATCTTTGATCTCACATTTCTCACAACTCTGTGCCTCTCCCAGTCTTGCCCATGGAGACTTTCTTTTTCTTCTCTCCACCCTTCCCTCTGGATCAGTTTTAGTTGGGTAGACACCGCTTCTCAGACTTTAAAGGCATATGAATCACCTGGGATCTTGTTAAAATACACTCTGACACAGTAGATGAAGAGTGGCCCAAGAATCTGCATTTCTTTTCTTTTCTTTTTTTTTTTAAAGTAGGCTTCATGCCTGGCACAGAGCCCAATGTGGTGCTTGAACTAATGACTCTGAGATCAAGACTTGAGCTGAGATCAAGAGTTGGATGCCTAACCGATTGAGCCACCCAGGCACCCTGAATCTGCATTTCTTTTTTTAAGTTTATTTATTTTGAGAGAGAGAGAGAGAGAGAAAGTGCACGAGTGAGCATGTGCACATGCATGCAAGGTGAGGGAGAGGCAGAGAAAGAGGGAGAGAGAGAATCCCAAGCAGGCTCCCCACTGTCAGCACAGAGCCCAATGTGGAGCTTGAACTCACGAACCATGAGATCATGACCTGAGCCGAAATCAAGAGTCAGATGCTTACGAGCCACTCAGGTGCCCCAGAGTCCGCATTTCTAAGTGTCTAGGTGACGTTGATGTGTGCTACATTCTGGGGAGCAAGAATGTAGATTACTTAAGCCTCTCTGCTTTTTTTTTTTTTTTTTTTAATGTTTATTTCTGAGACAGGGAGAGACAGAGCATGAGTGGGGAGGGGCAGAGAGAGAGGGAGGCACAGAATCGAAGCAGGCTCCAGGCTCTGAGCTGTCAGCACAGAACCCAATGCGGAGCTCGAACTCATGAACGGTGAGATCGTGACCTGAGCCGAAGTCAGATGCTTAACCGACGGAGCCACCCAGGCTCCCCATAGCCTCTCTGCTTCTTTAAATTCCCCTCTTATTTCTCCTCCTCCTCCAAATTAGTGGGTAACAAATGCTGATTGAATGAATGACTCTTTCTGATTCTTAGTTGTATCATTTATAGTAGTGATGGCAATGTGGCAATGAAGTTTCCTTTTCCAATGTTGGATTGAAAATTAACATTAATGGTGTTATGTGGAAGACCTAGCACATGTGTCTGACATCAGTAGATGCTAAATAAATACTAGTTTATTTTATTCCACCTTCCTAGGTTTCTTATGGAGCTCTAGGCAGGCAATTTTTGTAAGTGCAAGGGGTAAACAGGCATTAATAATTGATATGAGCAGATATTCCCAAGCCAGACTTCTCCCATTAAAATATGCACTATTTATTAAAACAGAAGCATGAACTATACAAACTAATCACTGTGGAAAAAATGTAATCATGCAGACTTAGAAACGCATGAATCGGGGGTGACATCCTTTTGAATCCAGGCCGTCTAAAATGAGATCAAGATTTCAAAGAAACCCAAAGGCAAAGGGCCTCACCAATCTTTATTCCTCACCAAAGATTAAGCTATCAAAGACGAAGGTGAGAACATGCAGATGTTACCTACACAGCTTCTAGCCCTCTGCCTGAAGGTGGGTTCTTCAATTATCTGAGTGATTCTGAGCCCCAGCTGACTTGGCTCTCTCTGTAGGGGGCAGACAGAATGACAGATGGGGTACCTGGCTCTGTGGTGGGATGAGGGTGGTCTGCAGACCTCCTTTCCAGGGAGGAGATGTTCTGACCCGTTTTATTCTTCCTCAAGGCCGAAAAACATGAGACTTTGGTGACACCCAATCATGAGTCTAATTTCATCTGGGACACTGAGGATCGCGATTCTTGTGTTATCTGATAGAACACAGAAAGCCAAAGTAGTATAATCTCCAAACAAAGAGGGACATTTAACAAGAAAGTTGCAGACGTGACACATTCTCATTCCTTGTTACATTCCGCTGTCCATCTTCTGGGAAAGAGGCATACAGATCGTGGCGTAACTTGCTTAGAACAATAGACAATTGTCACAGTCCATTAATTCCATCTGCTTCTGACGGGAAGGAAAAATGGTTACATGGTGAAGTCAGAGGGTCTCAGGCACAGAAGGGGACTTTCCTGAGGGTCTCCTACAATACTGATGTATAAATGGAAGCATGATGTAAGAAAGAGAACCAGAGCCATGCTCAGCCTCTGGGTTATCAAGGTCTCAGTACCATCACTGTTTCTGCGATCAGAGGCCGCTCTTTAATTTAAAAAAAAAAAAAAAATTTCAGTTGAGAACTGTGCTTGGATCTGCAGTATTCATATGGATGATGAAAAAGTAGAGGAAAGCAGGGAAGGAGATATGCTTCAGAGTGAGATGGTATTATCTGCTCTATAATGTAGGATTTCTACTCCATTTGTCTTACCTATTACCAAGCTAATCCTAAACCAGAGAGGACAATACCAAAATATTCTTTGATTTCTTAATAACTCCTAAACCACTCTGATTTGTTGTTCAAAATGTTCATATAATTTAGGAGTATCTTTTAGATAACCTTACCTTACCTGGCTCATCCAAGGAAGTAGTCCTGATTGAGAGCCAGGACTCCTGACTCAACAAAGTGCTCATGGTCTTGGGTAAGTAAGTTGAACTTTTCTAGGCCTTTATCCCTAAGAGATAGATTGGCCTGTATTGATATTTTCCATTGTGTACTGTGTGGAATAAGTGTTAGGGGAAAATAGGATTCATTGATCAAATAAATATGGATAATGCTGAGATAGGGTTACCGTTTTTGTTACAAGACTTCTCAGAGTCCTTTATCTCCTGATATATACCGGAACTCTCCACAAAGAGGCCAGAATATGCTGATTTCTGAAAAACTTTGATCACAGAGCCCCTCTCCTTTGACCCTCCCCCCACTTTAGTAGAATTTCCTGGGGGTTGCATGATATTGAGCATGTTTTGAGAAAAGATGATCCAAATAATTTCTGAATTATTAACTGGATAATTAACTCATAGTTATTTTGAAAGGATATTATTGTCTTCTATTCTCAAGTTGCCAGCCTAGAGAACATTTTCAGAAACTTCCCACATGCATTAAGAAATTGCATTCCTCTCTGCTTTTTCACTGATATAATATGAATTTGATGTCAATCATGAAAGCATGAATGAATCCAATACCTTCATGTACTGCATCTGAAGCGAATTATTCACACTCTTGGGACTGCTCTATTAATTCGTTGATCAGGGGAATGTTTATGTGCTTTAAACATTAGCTCCAAGCATACTTGATCCAGTGTTTTAGGCTGCCTTAAGAACACATCATATTGATTATAAGGCTGAGCCAATTGCTCAAAAACTTCTTTTGAAAATGGTCCAGTAAAAAAGAATAGACTTTATGCTGGTTGGTTCAAGGGGTATATACAGAGTATGCTGAAGTTCATTATAAACCAACATGTTGGTGGATTACAGAGGTGCAAAAGAGTCTACCAAGAGTAATTTCCAGAAGCAAATTATGAGCTATCAATGATCTTTAGGACTTTGGTATTTGTCCTAAGAGGGGATATCATTGTCTATGCAGAAAGAAGTCTTAGTCACAAACAGACTATTATAGTAATCCAAGCAGTGATGACTAACCATCTATTCATTTTAATTTCTTGGGTAATTGGTTCCGTCTATTAGCAGTCAGCCACATATTTAAAAGACTTCTCTCCATAAAAATCTTTCCTCTTGGGTGTGATGGTCAGCTAAGCCAGTAAGCACAGTGGATTTTGCCAGCATCTTACACAGTGAATCCAGAGGCTCTAGGGACTGGCCATAAATACTTCCCCCAACAAGATCTACCCAGTGACTCTTCTGACAAAAATAATTCTGAATGGTGTACATTTTACAATTAGTTTTCTTTTATTACACAGCACATATTTATATCATTTTCTTTCCTGTATTCATGAAATCCGCAGAACAGCACAGATATCAGTTTAAGATGCCATTTCAGAAGGACTAGAGTAGCTGAATCTGTTTTACAGTTTGCAATAAAAGAAGTCCTTTCTGAGAAGAGAGCACGATACTGATTTTTATGTGCCTTTCACATTTCAAACTTGGATTCAGTTGGACTACAAAATATTTACATTTTTCACAACCAACAAGTTCCCGTTTTGACAGATTGAATGCAAAGAGACTCCCGACTCTTCTTCCATTTACAAAAACGTCCACATGCCTGATTTTTTTCTTATCATCACCTTTTAATAATCTACATTTTGGAAAAACAATCCAATGTGATTCCTTTCTAAGCTGAGGCTAAATTGTGCTATCATATTATCATGGGAAAGAATGATTGAATTAACATTGTTCCTGAAGGGATAACAAAAATATGTTCCAAACGGACAAAAAGCATCATTCTGTAGTTTTCTATTGCTGGAATTACACCACATTCACCCCAAAGGTCTGTGATACATATAAAAATCACTCTATGGGCTGAAATGTCTATCATCTGAGACCACCCTCTAAAATTATAAAACGTAGGGGCACCTGGGTGGTTCAGTTGGTTAAGTGTCCAACTCTTGGTTTCAGTTCAGGTCATGACCTCACGATTTGTGGGATGGAACCCTGTGTCAAGCTTTGTGCTGACAGCACGGAGCCTGCTTGGGGTTCTCTCTTTCTCTGTATATATCCCTGTCCCCTGCTTGCACATGCTCTTTCTCTCTCTCAGAATAAATAAATAAACTTAAAAACTTTTTAAAAAATGATAAAAATGTAAAACATAGTCAAAGGGAGAAAGAGGATGGATTTATTGTCTACAAGATTAGAGCAAGGAGATAAAATACTTTGTTTCATTCTTAAAGGTTCAAGTTTCATTTCAATGAGTTCAGTAGGCTATAAGAAATTGGTTTTTGTTTTAAATTTTACGAAATTAATTATGAAAGATTTCAAACCCAGAGAATAATCTAATAGCATCTACGTATGAATAGTCAAGAGTAAACTTGTATTACATTTTTCTACATTTTTTCTGGTATATACTTTTTTAAGTTTATTTATTTATTTTAAGAGAGAGGGTGCAGAGGGGCTGAGAGAGAGGGAGACAGAATCCCAAGCAGGCTCTATGCTTTCAGCTCAGAGCCTAACCCAGGGCTCAATCCCATGAATCCTGAGATCATGTTATGAGTCAAAACCAGTAGTGACTATTGGTTAATAAGCTGAACTGACTGAGCCACCAGGCACCCTTTTTTTGATATACCTTTTTAAAAGAAATGCTATGTTATAGATAGTTTCAAGCATTCTCCCATCTGTCCCCTCCTGCCCTCCACAAATGGCACCTTCTATGTTGAATTTGATGTACATCACTGCAATATGTGTTGTGAAGTTTTATAACATCTACTTTTGTTTTCTTCCCTAAATGTTGTATTTTTTAAAAAAAAAAATTGAGATACAATTCACATAACACATAATTCATTCATTTAAAGTGTACATTTTAATGGCTTTTAGCATCTTTACAGATATTTGCAACTGTCACCACAGTCAATTTTATAATATTTTAATCACTTCAAAAAGAAATCCTGTACCCTTTAGCTATCACCCCTGTTCTTTTGTCAATCTTTCCCCTGTCCCCAGTTGTAAGCAGCCATTAAGCTAGTTTCTAGTTTTTGTGATGGGCCACTTCTACTTAGCATAACATTTTCATGGTTTTCCATGTTGTAAAATCTCCTTATATGGACATACCACAATGATCCATTCATGAGTTGATGGGCATATGGGTTGTTTCCATCTTTTGGCTATTATAAGCAATGCTGCTATCAACATTCAGGTACATACTGTTTTGTGGACAGCTGTCCTCATTTCTCTTGGGTATATTCCTAGGACACAGCACTAGGTTTTGATACATGTAGATCCAGTTGATGGAACTGCCTTATGGTGCTACATTGCATTAATAGGCCTCATTTTATTTCCCTCTTTTCCTACTAATGGACAGTTTGGTGATTTGTTCTCCTTGTCTTTGGCTCGCAGTGCTGCAGTGATGTCCTTATATGTGCTTCTTTGTGAAAACACAGGGACTCTCAAGAGAAGACCCCTGTAGGTGGAGGGTGAACACATCTGGAATCTTTCTAGGTACTGTGAGATTTCTCATCAACATTGAGGCAAACATATTTACATTTACCAGTGAGATAAACATTCTTATTTCTCCACATTTTCCCAAAATGCAGTGTTATCTGGCAACTATTTTTTGCCAGTGTGATAAGGGTGAATTGGTATTTCATTGGTTTGCTCCAATGTGCATTTTTCTGTATTAGTGAATTTGAGCATATTCTTGTGTTTACTGGTTCTTACCATTTGCTGTGTGGTGAATTGCCTTTTTATTGTTTTTGTCTGTTCTTGATTGGGTTATAGTTTCTCTCTTATTAATTTGTAAGAGCCCTTTCAGATACTAATTTTATATCTGTTAAACAAGATTGCAGATATCTTCTGGTCTAAAGTGTTTTCCCAACTTAAAAAAAAAATTAAATTTTTTCCAGCTTGAGACACCTAGGTGGCTCAGTCGGTTGAGCATCTGGCTCAGGTCATGATCTTGTGGTTCATGGGTTCAAGCCCCGCATCGGGCTCTGTGCTGACAGCTCAGAGCCTGGAGCCTGCTTCAGATTCTGCGTCTCCCTCTCTCTCTGCCCCTCCCCTGCTCACGCTCTGTCTCTCTCTCTCTGTCTCAAAAATAAACTTATTTTTTTTTTTATTTAAAATTGTTCCAGCTTAATTGAAATGTAATTGACAAAACATTGTATAAACTGAAGGTATAGAATGTGATAATTTGATCCATTTATATAGTGCAAAATAATCACCACAATGGAGTTAGTGCATACATTCATCCCTTCTCATCATTTCCACTTTGCTTTTGTGGTGAGAACATTTAAGATCTACTCTCTTGGCACCTTTCAAGTACATAATACAATATTATTAATTATAGTCATCATGCTCTGCATTAGGTCCCCAAAACCTGTTTATCTTACAACTGAGAGTTTGTACCTTTGACTGACATCTCCCTTTTTCCCTCAGCCCACAGCTCCTGACAACCATCATTCTACTCTCTGAGTTCAACTTTTTTAGGCTTCACATATAAGTGAGATCATATGTATTTGTCTTTCACTGTTAGACATATTTCACTTAGTGTAATGCCCTCAAGGGCCATCTATGTTGCCACAAATGCTTCCCAACTTTTAAAATGCTTTTCATGACACATTGGTTTTAGTTTTTCATATCAAATTTATCAGTTTTCCCTCATAACTTATATATTTTGTATCTTAGTTTGAAAATTGTTTCCTTTCACAATCTTACATTAGTCTCCTGTACTTTTTTCTTAAGTGCTAAGTTTTGCTTTTTTTCACATTTAAGTCTAATTCATTTGGAATTGTGTGTGTGTGTGTGTGTGTGTGTGTGTGTGTGTGTGTTGTCATGGGATGAGTTAAAAATTCAATTTCACTGGGGTGCCTGGGTGGCTCAGTGGGTTAAGCATCCAACTTTGGCTTAGGTCATGATCTCACAGTTCATGGGTTGGAGCCCTGCATCAGTCTCTGTGCTGACAGCTCAGAGCCTGATCCTGTTTCAGATTCTGTGTCTTCCTCTCTCTCTCCTGCTCACACTCTGTCTCTCTCTCTCTCTCAAAAATAGCTAAACATTAAAAAAATTAAATTTCACCTTTTTTCTATAAAGATATCTATTTAGACATCTAATTGTCTTAACATCATATATTAAATAGACTATTTTTTCCTCATTGTCTTCAAATGCCATTTTTGTCAAAACCCAATATTGTGTGTATATGTGTGCCTGTGTATGTGTGTGTGTTGTGTGCAAGCACGTGTGTGTGTGTGTGTGTGTGTGTGTGTTTGCATGTGTGTGTACCTGTGGTGGGGGAAGGGAGGGAGAGGGGAGTAAGGGAGAGACTATTTCTGGGCTCTCTATTCTGCTCTGTTTGTGTATCACTGTGGTAATACCACTTTATTTTAGTTCTATAGAGATTCTTATCTGAGAAGGTGAATCCTTCCTCTCTCCCTGCTTCCTCTTCTTTATCTTTAAAGTTATCTAGGCTATTCACAGTCTTTTAATTTTTCCATATATATTTTAGAATCATATCACAATTGCTAATGCACACTTGTTAAGTTCCAGAAAAAGCCTGCTGGTGTTTTTCTCATAATTGCATTGAATTAAGATTAATTTGGAGAAAATTGATTAACTGTAGACTTTGTTGAGATAAGAATACAATCTAAAATTCCAAGAGTAACCATTAAAAACTAGAAATGGAACATGTAACTTCTAAACCAGTCCAAAGAGAAAAGGAAAGAAAAAAAGCACAGTCTTGTAAATTGACATCTTCACAATCATACACTGTTTTTTTTACATGTTATGTTTACTGTTTTATTTTTTTTAATTAAAAAAATATTTATTTATTTTGATAGAGACAGAAAGAGCATGCAAGTGGGGGAGGGTCAGAGAGAGAGAAGAGCACAGAGGATCCACAGCAGGCTCTGTGCCGACAACAGAGAGCCCTATATGAACTGTAAGATCATGACCTGAGCCGAAGTCAGATGCTTAACCAACTGAGCCACCCAGGCGCCTCTATTTTACTATTTTATTAGTACCTTTATTTTACAGACCCTGAAAGTCATCATTTGAATGCAGTTAGGAAGGAAACAGAGGCAAAGAAAAAAATACAGTAAATTAGAAGAACAAATGTCATAGAAGAAACAAAGTCAATTATATCAGAAATTATAATTATTGTAAATGAACTAAACTCACTAGTTGTAAAATAGAGACTTTCAGGCTGGAAATTTAAAAGTCCAGCTATAAACTATTTACAACTGACACATTCCAAATGCTGTGAAAAAGTGAAAATAAAGGGATGATAAATACAAAAATACTGGTGCAATACTAACTTTGGCAGACATGAGAGTGCACCTGTCAGATCTCTCACTGTAGGGGGAGTAGTTGATCAAGGGCAGGGGCAGCTGTGCTCCGGATCCGAGCATCCCAAAGGCTACTCCCAGCCACTGGCTCCATGTGGCAGGTATACATCAACAGGCCAGTTCCCTGGAGACATGGGTGTCCTCTGACAGGTGACTTGCTGGAGGACCCTCTAATGGCCTTGTCAAAACTTTTTTAGGCTGGACCGCAATCTAAGATGCTTCCACTCCCTTCCTTCCTTCCTCTTCCTCCACTCAGGGTCAGGGTTGTATTGTAGGCTTTCAGCTTCTCCCAGTTCTCTCAACATTTTCTCTGACAAAAATAAATTTCTTGCATGTTTAATAGCATCTTGGAGGTATGCAGGGCCTGGGCTTGTAGGCTACACCTCCCTACATTATCAAACATGAAACATTATCAAATGACAAAAAAACAGACCTGTTATACTATGTTGATGTTAGCAAAAGATGGCAAGGCACAAAGAATTCCTAAAGAAAGCCATAATTTTATGATAAAAGGAATTATTTACCAGGAGTAATATATATATATATATATATAATATGTGTTACTGATTTGTAATCCCAACATGTTGTCAAAATATACAAAAGAAAACTGACAAAGTTACAAAGTGAAAATAACACGTAGACAACCATATTGTTTCCTTTTCAAATCTACCTGTGCTGTTACTTAGCACCTAGTGATTTTCTTAGGGTATGCGTGCACACACATATACACATACACATTATCTTTAGTGGTTTTTGAACATTCTTACCTATATTCTCTTCCACGTTCTTGTCCTGTTATTCTAGTTTCTGGGGCTTTAGTCCTGTTTTATCTGATGACTCTTGCACATGGTAGATTGACTCCTTGCGTATTTATAATGATTTTCATTGTAGACTCATCTTAAATGGACACTGTCCCCTCCCCAGCAACCCCCAATGCTCAGGCTGTGAGACCTGAGAGGTGCATTTGCTTCTGCTAAGTACCAGGTTTCAGACTATGCTACGTTAATTACTTGGTGCAGGAGATCTTGGAAATGGGCTAGTGTGAATTTGGATGCCTGGACAGCACAAGGTACAGGTAGGGCGAGGGTTGGCCTAGAACTGAGGAGGTTTCAAGGATGCAGGGCTTTCAAATGCAAAGCCTGGACAGCCCCAGGCAATCTGAGATAACTGATTATCCTAAGTAAAGGGGTGCTTTCAATTTTTCTGTCCCAGAGAAGAACTGTTTTCCCACCAAAACCTCAGGCAGAGACAGATAAGCTTCTATGTTAAGCCGCTAACAAGGATATCATCTTCAAGTCCACTCTTCCAATGAAGCTGCCACCCTTGGGAGCTCCCACCTCTTTTCTAGAGTCTTGGTTCCTACTCCCTTCTCACCTGGTTCCAAGGCTCTGTCTCCTGTCCCTGCACAGGAGGATACTCCTGGTCCTTTAGCCTGTGTGCTTCCAAATGTTATTTTAGCTTCTTCTTTATTTTAGGCAACTTGGGTGTTCTTACGCGTGAGTTCACTGTGCATTTAAACATTTTGTGTTGTTATATTTTTGCAGCATTTTCTTTCTTTACAGCTGGGGGATGGTCATATTATCTTCATCTACCATCTTGCCAAGACCAGAACTCCTCCCATTGCTCCTCCCAGAGCAAATATCCACATACATACATACAGGGATATTTAGGGATGCCTGGGTGGTTCAGTCGGTTGGGCATCCAGCTTTGGCTCAGGTCATGATCTCACAGCTTGTGAGTTTGAGCCCTACATCGGGCTCTGTGCTGACAGCTCAGAGCCTGGAGCTTGCTTCAGATTCTGTATCTTCCTCTGTCTCTGCCCCTCCCCTTCTCTTTCTCTGTCTCTGTCTCTCTCTCAAAAATAAATAGACATTAAAACAATTTTTTAAGGGATATTTTATAGGAATTGACTCACACAATTATGGAGGCCAAGAAGTCCCACATCTGCTCTCTGTAAGCTGGAGAACCAAGAAAACCAGTGGTGTAATTCAGTCTAAGTCCAAAGGCCTGAGAACAGAGCACAAGTGGTGTAAGTCCAGGTCAGAATGTAAAGGCCCAAGAAACTGTCCCAGAACAGAGTAAAATGGATTTCCAGCTCAACCAAGGAGAGCGAATTCCCCCTTCCTCTGCCTTCCGTTCTATTCAGGGCCTTAACAGATTGGATGACGCCTACTTGCATTGATAAGGGCAATCTTTTTAACTCAGTATGCCAATTCACATGCTAATCTCGTCTGGAAACACCCTCACAGACAAACCCAGAAATAATATTCTACCTGCTATCTGGGCATCCCTTAGCTCGGACAAGTTGACATATAAAATTAACCATCACAGCATGATTCACCATTTCTATACATTATTTTTAAAACTATGCCATGCAGTAGAAAACATAATTATTGTTTAGTAAAACAGACACAAGAAATTCTTCTTTATGGCCTTGGTAGTCAAGAAAAATCATCCCGTTTGGCATGGGACTTATAAGCTATGGGATTTATTAAAAATACTAATATTGATCAGTTCGCAGCTCCATGTGTATTTTGTCTCCCATCACTATGACAATGCCCTGTGGCTGAGTCAAAATTGTGCCCCATTCTGAATTGTTAATTCAGGAATGGGTGACCACCTAGAAGAAAAGATGGATGTGAAGTGTGTGGACCTTAATGGTATAGAAAAGTTCTACCAGGCAAGATCCACACATCCTCGCTGAAAAGAATAGAGGCTCCCATCTATACACTAACTGCATTTATTCAGTAGACAGAAAGAACAACTTGCTTCTCTAGAAACTTGAAGAAAGGAAAAAAAATCTTGAAAATAAGATAATATCATCAAAAGCATGTCTCTGAAACCACAAAGGTTTCAATGTGAAAAAAGATAAACCTAGAGAAATAAATAATATGTACCGTATTTGTTTCTGTTCTAGTCTTAATCATTCTACATATTCTTACATCTTGAAATTTTGAGCACTGGAGCCACACAACGTGAATAGGTAAGCATTTCTTTCTTTTATCCCTACTCTTGGCAGAGAGGGCCTTCCTCCTAAAAGACTTACTGGAATAGTGGTTAAATGGCATTCAGGAGGTTATTTGGCTCTTGAAGTATGCTGGTTACACAACCAACAGCCATTTACTCTTCTTTGTTCACAAAATCTCTAATCTCATTCAGGTTCCTACCTTTTCCCCATGTGGCTCTGGTAAAAATCCTGCTTCATCTTAGTTAATCACTCCAGTCCCATTATCCCAGCCAGTAAATGGGTAGGGGTAGTTAGGGAATGTGACTCAGCCAGTGAGAATTAAGAGGAAATCTGGTGGGCATTTTCTAGCAAAGGAATCTTTCTTTAAAAAGGACAAATGATACTAAACAACACTCTCCTTTGACCAGACATTATTGTTTGCCGATAATGTTTGTAGTTTTGGAAGTCGTCTTGCAAGTTTGAGGAGGAGTTTGTCAAAGGCAAACTGAGGTTGAAATAGTAGAAAGAAGAATGAACCAGGGTCTTGATGTCCTTGAGCAGCTTTATTGAGCCACCATAGAGCCAACTTATGCTAGGATTTCTTGTTATATAAGGTTGTAGTTGTCCTTACTGTTTAAGCCAGATGAGGTAGGATTTTCTGATATTTATAGCCCAAGTCATCCTAATTGAGACAATAGCAATCTTGAAAGGTCTTGGCTTAATCACCAATCAACTGGCCCTTGTAAGATTTGGAGGACAGGGGCAGAAAGGCATTGAGAGATCTTTTTCCTTCCCAGACAGCCTAGTGTGGGGAGGGATGATAGATGTGAAATGATGAGGCTGTAGGGTGTAACATCAAGGCTATTTCTAGAATTCTATCTGAGGTGCAAAAACTCCATTACCCATTTCAACAGAACCTTCTAACTCTGCTGGAGGTACCCACTAGCTGATCATTCCATGTTCAGGCTGCTGTGGTTTAATTAGTAATGGGGCTCTTGCCTGCATCAAAAGTACAAAATTCTCCATTTCTTTCTTTTCTCCTGTGGTACAAACACTGTCCAAGATGCCTGACACTGCGGGGAGGAAAGAGGGATGCGGAAAATCTGTTTATCTGGCACCCTCACACTGGGGCCATATTGAAGTCTAAGAGGGTGAGACACTTGTTTTGCAGTTTGAAAAGAGCGGGCGACTTTCTCCAACTTCTCCTGAGTGAATATGACAGTTCTAAGCAGCTGATGACTGCCAAATAAGAACCTTATCTTTTGTTTTGTTTTGTTTGCTTGGTATTTCCTCTTAAAATTGGAATCGGTTGACAGCCAGGGAGATCTCAGGCTTCCAACTGTGGAGCCTTCCTGGACAGACTGAGGCAGGTCCTTGGGGCTGCCCAAATTCCCGTGCAGCAGGGAAGATATCTACCCAAGAATGAAGGATTCATGCCAGAATTTCCTTCCTAGGAAGGCCATGCTCTAAATGTTCATGCCCAAACAGAAAAATACCCCAGGAGTGACAGATAGCCATCCTTCCTTCCTGTTACTCCCTCCAATCAGTTGTAACAACCAGAGACACCTGGTTGTAGGTAGGATCCCAGAGTACTTGTTATCACAACTCTGCTGCGTCTAGTTTTTCAGACATGAAGACATGTCTTAAGTTTTTGGTAGAGGAGGGGGGGTGAGGGGAAGGGTCAGGAGTAGGAGGTAGGGGGAGAAGGGAAGAAATATTCTAGAACTGAGCAACATGCATCAGATTGTGCCCAGGAATTATTTATGAGAGATTCAGAAAATGTTCCCTTAGTATCACTGCGGTCCCTAACTTGCCACTAGTGTTCTACATCTGCAGTTGGGCTGCTGAGTCGGAGACTTGCAGGGTCTCTGGACTGGAGCAGGGAGGGTGGAAGGGAGGCTCTCTCTCACTTGTTATGATTTTCTTCTGTTGGTAATTGGGATGGGCTCCTGTAGGGGAGGAAAGTGTGAAAAAGGGTCTAAGAGTCTCAGACACTCTCCATTTTCAGCTTTCTTTTGTGTCTATGTTAATCAACTGCCCTTTGCTTTAGTTACAACTTGCTGGAGTCCAACCAAAGAGTTGGGATTTAAAAATCAAACAAAAAGATAACCACCCAGAAATCAGATTTAAATCTGCAGTGAATAAAGTTGCTTTGTTAAGGAAATAAAGGTGTTAAGAAGCTTTTTCTTCTAAGGCTACTAAACAGTTGTAGTTGGTACTAACAGGTTTGGGGCTGCATTGAGTGATATAAAGCCCACTTCACGTGTGGAAACAAGCTATATTTACTTTGATTTCAAAACTCTTGCAATTGCTCTGAAAACCGGAAACAGTTCCTCGCTCTGATTTGGAAGAACTGATGCTTTCCTTACTAATTGTCAATGCCCAAAATAACACAAATTTGCTTTTGGTTGGATCCCAAATACCACCCCCACATCAGGAAAATGAGAAGACAAATTTGACACGGGAGCCCGGTGCAGGCAGAAATTACAATGCATGTCACACTGTCATTTTACAAAGTGACTTTTTAAAATAGAAAATAAATAAATAAAGCCAGAAAAACCCCACGGAGACACGTAAACGCCTCAACCTGGAACAATAAAGCTCCGTTAAAAACACTTGCCATTAGCCACCATCTGTTGTCAGCAATTGGGGGTAATCTTTATGTCCTCTTGACAGCTTTGCCTCATTCCTTAGCCCCTTGATGAAACAAAGACTCCAACATGGACAAAACATTTAGGGATAAGGATCTTTACCTTGCCTAAGGATCAGTTCTGCTGCTTTTCAGCGTTCTGAGCTTGGCGACCAACGTTCCATAATCTGTTCAGGGCTCTCAAGACTATGTATTGAATTAGAGAAGATCTGCTAACTGTATTTCCTTTGCCATTCATATTGCTCTGTGGGCTCCCTACCCTTGACATATTTTGGGAATCGGGAAAATAAGAAAACTACGTTCTTACTCTGCTCTGATAAATGAGAAAAGCTGTGTGCGGCAACAAGAGAGTCTCTTGATCAGAATCTTCCAGGGCACCTGCATTTTTCTCCCATTTGAACTTGTACTGTTAGACTATTTAGTAAATAGAATTCTTGTTCACACCAAAAGTAAACTTATTTTCTCTTTGTGGGTTAAGTCTTTAAAAATATAAGCAAGATCAATGGCAGAGTCACATGCTCCCTGACAATTTGGCAAAGAACTCTCTTGCAAACAGAGGTACAGAGCAAAGGGGAAAATGCTATTAATATTCTGAGTGCATTTGCACCACTGTTTTTCATCTTTCAGATGTAATCTCACTGCATATGAGGAATATGACTAGAGCAGGCAATACAGTGTAGGTAGAACATCTGAATGACACACGTTTGTTGTTCTTTATTCCCCGTGGGCGTTTTCCCTATCTAGCTCTCTGGGATGGCACTGAGCCATAAAATACACTTTGATTTTTCAAGAAGAGTCCTTCTCCAGTTTTTGGACTACATGGACTTCTTTGAGACAAAGTTCCTGTATTCTTTTGTGAACACGCTTAGTACTGTAGAGGAAATGGACCGAGGGCATAAAAACAGTCATGGGTCAGGTGATTTCTTCAATAGGCTCAATCCCAAAGACAGTGCCCCTTGATCCACTCCAGTCATGCTTATTGGGGTCATGCTCTGTTACTTTATTTTTGGCTTGTGTCTACTGGTGGAGCACTGAAAAGGAAAAGGGGATGCAGGGGAGGGGAACAGTGAATGGGAATTAAATATAAAATGGGCTTAGGCTGGCCCATCAGATGTACTTTCTTTCATCCACACTTACTCCTAACCTCTGGACAGTATTCCTTGCCTTAGTCTCAAAGGACCTTATGGTGCACAAACCAGTAATAATCGGGACATCACTGCGAATCTATCCAGAGCACTCTCCATCTATTGGGAGCAAATTGCTATAAACACACAAGTTACACAATCTCTTTCTTTTCTTTTCTTTTCTTTTCTTTTCTTTTCTTTTCTTTTCTTTTCTTCCCTTCTCCTTTCTTCTTCTTTTTTAAAACTTAGACTGTCCATGAATTTCAACCAGACCAAAGCTATCACCCTATACTTCTCTATAGGTAGTATGGAGGACTCTAGAAAACCAGCAGACATTCTAAAGAGTGAGACCACTACTCTAGGAATTTCTGTTATCTTGAAAGATTCCAGTAATAAGCATTTTGCATAGGTATGTTATTTATCAATCAGAACTATCCTTCATCTACTTGTACCATGTTTGTTCTTTTAAGACAACATGGGTACAATTCCAGAATACCTTTGATAATGGGGGTTTCGTGCAATCCCTGTGGTATATCCACTCAGTCTCATTGAGAATAAGAATGGTAGCTCTCTACTGTTTGGAATATTGCTCAAACAAAGAATGCTTAGGCTCAGTGCAAATGAGTAATCATAACTCCCAAGAGAGAAGATATGATTGAGTTAGCTTTCACCGTTCAGTGTCAAACACATTACTAAATCAGAGATTGCCTCATGGTCAGGTGGCTTTGTTTGTGTCCAGACCAGTCACCATTTTCATTAACTTTACCAGCATAATCATCCCAACACTTATTGTAGACCCTGTTATAAGCATTTTACCTGCATAAACTCAGTTTAATTGTATCCACAATTCCATGAGGTAGACACTACTATTATCCTCATTTTATAGGTAAGGAAACTGAGGAACAGAAAGGTTAAGTTACCTGCCCAAGGTCACTCAGCTAATAATTTGAGGAGCCAGAATGCTGGCTCAAGGCCCATGCTATTAATTGATAGCGCATTCATACATTCTTGCTGGCTCTGGCTTATCAGCAATCCCTAATTCAGTCAGATAAGGTGATAATGCTCCACTGAGCCCTGTAGGCCTCTTGCTGTGCCAGTTAAACCCCTTTAATTGCTAGATCACAGGCAAGTTCTGGAATCTTAGGAAAGAGCTGGGGCAGCCTCCTTGGCGCTGGGGGGGAGTGACTGTGTTTCAATTGGTAAGGAGGAAGTATTTCAATATTTTAATAATGGGTAGTCCCCAGTGACACGTTACAACCCTTTGAATATGTATGCATACCTCACAGGACTCAAATTCTGTTTACTTTTCCTTAATTGAAAGTCCTGTTTCCTCTAACCACAAATAAAGGCGCCAGTTATAACACCTCTTATCCAATACATACAACACCATTTCAGTAATGTACCATTTGTACTAATTGTCATGTTTACTTTAGAAGCAAACAATACCTACATGGGGTATCTTTGGAGCCTATATCTGAAATTAGTTCAGATGTTGGTTCAGATGAAATTAGATCAGATGAGATTAGTTCAGACAATGAAGTTTACACGTATAGCTCATTTTCAAGGATTATTATAAAAAAGGAAGAATGTGTGCTGGGAGCCAGACAGCATCTCATTTTGTATTTAAAAAGTATAAGGTCTGTTTAACAATCCAGTAGAGTCCAGCTATACTCTAAGTAGAGCCTAAGTGAAATAATGTGGGAATCAAATGTAGAAGTTGTTTACAAAAAGAGTTCATTTAGTGAGATCAGAATGAAAGAATGAATAGGGCATATACAGATGTAAAGCTGAAATTACCACCCAACATTTTAAACACGTGCACTGACTTAAATATGTTACTGAATGCAAATAATTCACCCTAAGGGGGAAGCTAACTGCTTTAGGAACAACTAAAACAAAACTGAACACAAATTGGGATTTCAAGCCCAATGTTGTCATCATCTTTTGTGTACAAGATCCATATTATACAAGTGGGAGAATTGACTTAATTTCACCCCGATATAAACCAGTAACAGCCCTTCTTCTCCCCCAAACCGAATAAGCCATTGTAACTTGGACAAAGTAAAACGCCTACTTTTTAGGCCTTGTAAGTATCATCAGTAGGGAGTTCAAAATCCTAACCTGACAAGAGTTTTGAAAAAACAACCATGACTACTCAGGGGCCTGTTTTCAGTTGTGTTCCCTTCACCTATCAGAAAAGATGCATTATGGACATTCTATGAGGTCCTGCAGCAGACAGGATTCTGGGTTAATTCCAAGAGTCACACAGGCAATTCTTCTGGAGATATTTCTAATTCTAAGAAGAAAACTCCAAGAAGTAAGGAGGCTAATCTCATGGATATGCTACCACCTTGAGAAAAATCAGAGCCAGTCACCCTCACTTTTTTTAAACTGTAATAAACGAGCCGAATGGGATACCTTGAAATTGCTTCCAAGTATCAAACTGCAGGGAGATGAGAGGTAGCTTTTCTGATTAAAATGGCCCCAAGAAATTCTGCTTTTTGTTTGTTTCTGGTTTTCCGTGAATAAATGATAAGCGGCAGCCAATTGTCAATGTTGCCAGATGGAAATAGGTTTGAACCAATTTGACATGGCAGCTCTTCTCACATCCAAGACTTGACATTTTTCATGTTATGCCTGAATTATATGCCCAGAAGGACTTAGGTCCTCTCCTCTGATAGCCTTGTACCTTATACCAACTCTAAGTCTTAGAAGAAATAAGGAAAATTTACAGTGTTGAAAATGGCCCCTTTGTGACAATGGTATTGCTCAGTTCGATATCTATTTGAGCCAAGAGCATTCCCTTAACCTCAAACATGCCAGTCCATCATAAACCACTTCTCCTCTAGGGGATGAGAGTATGGCCCAACCCAATACTATGATCCTGGTTGTAAGCTGATGGGGTGGATTTACTATAATTATGGGGTACCCGAGCTTCAGGTTAAGACTTACTTCCTTGACTTTGAAGGACAAAGGTCATTCTGGCTTGACATATTCCATTCTTGGGGGCTATTTTCTTCTCTCTTTATTAGAACCGCAGTGTTTTCAGCAAGGACAATAATGAATAATGGACAGGGATAAAGACAGAACTGAGGCACAAGAAAAAATCTAGTCATCACTTCTGAATCTTCCACTGCCACCCCAAGACAATTTAAAATAATTTCTATTCTAGGATAGGCAAGAAAACTCTGTCATAATCCAATCAATCTTAGGGTCTTTCTTCCCCTCACCCCCTAAAAATCATCCAGTAAAAGAATCTGAGAAATCCTTTCAGTGGGATAGTTTTAGTGCATTATACCTACCTTAATCAGACCTTTGTCTATTTATTTGTGTTGATTCGTGAATCTTCAAGAGGTTGTTCAGTTTGGGACACCTGCGTTGCTCAATTGGTTAAGCATCCGACTTTGGCTCAGGTCATAATGTCGCAGTTCATGGGTTTGATCTCACATCAGGCTCTGTGCTGACAGCTCAGAATCTGGAGCCTGCTTCGGATTCAGTGTCTCCCTCTCTCTCTTCCCCTCCCCACTTGCTCTGTCTCTCTCTCTCTCAAAAAATAAATAAACATTAAAAAATTTTTAAAAAAAGAAAGAGGTTTTTCAGTTCAACTAGCTCATTCTACAGATGAAGAAACTGAGGACTCTGAGAGAGGAAGTGGTTTACTAAGATTCCAGTGTGAGAATGTGGAAAAGCTGGGATTGAACATCAATTCTCGGGACCTGTCTGAGTTCATTATGATCCCATCTCTGTGATGCAATTCACCATTTAATAAAACTCAAGTTACAGTAGCAACCTCCAATCCATGGAATGGGAAAAAGATTTGTAGATGGATATTCATGTAATAGGGAGTAGAAGAATCCAGGGGGAAAAAAGGCTCAATTCGACTTTGTTCTCCAAGTTCATATATATACTTTTTTCAAATAATTCACCTTTATATGTTGGGCACGATTTTACATTCAACATGAGACAGAAGTAGAGTGCATTACCAATTTAAGGTTAACTCAAGATAGGTCATGGTTAGAACTTTGTTGGTAAGGGAATTGAAAACACATGTTTGAAGTTAACTACAATATACTCATTGCTTGTTTCAGATGCCCCGTGACTCAAGTCCATTCATGATCCAGGACTCTCTGAGCCATAGACACAGCCATCACACATCAAGAATGAAATCTGATGGCTGACTTATTTTGCCAAGCAGTTCAATAGGTTGTTATCCAATTTTTTAAAAAAATATACAAATTATATTTTATTAATCAGAACATCTTATGTAATAGGAAAATGTCATGTTCTAAGTTTGAATTAAGGTACAATATACATATAAGAAAGTGCATATAAGGTTTTGGTTTGATGAATCATCACAAACTGAGCACACTTATTTCAGCAACACCCAGGTGAAGAAGCAACCCAATATAAGCATCCCCTGCAGCCCCCCTTTCAGTCCCTAACAACCCCACCCTTGTCCCCAGAGTACCCACCCTCCTTTCTTGTAACTATTTACGCTAATATTTCCTGTTATGTACATATAAGTGGAATGATGCAGTATGTATTTAGAAGGTCTGAATTCTTTTGCTAAAACTTGTGCTTGTGGGGATCACCCACAGCATTGCCTTTATTTGTAATTCATCCATGGTGCAAATATATCACATGTATTTAATGTTCTGTTCTTGTTGGGTGTTTGGATAGTTACCCTAATGATTTTTGGTTGTGTTGAATTGGTTGCAGAAAACATTAACTCAAAGGTAATAAATTCACCTTTGAAAAGTGTGGGAGCTTTAGAATTAAGGAATTATTTTCCAAAATCTAGGTTATATTTTTCTGTGTGTGTGTATGTGCGTGCATGTGTGTTTGGATATACTGTCCTCCTGACCAACAGTTTCTGTTGAGTCCTTCAGTGGTTGGAACCTGAGCACGACAGTAAGGAGCCTTAACACTGCATGCTCCAGTCAAAATGAATGGGTGAATTATTGTGACATTAGTTAGTAAGCAGGTAATTCATTTCCCATGTCATTGCTTTTTACCTCAAGCTGGCTAGCCAAGCCTCTTCAAAAATCCCAACTTGTTTGACCTGCTCCTAGTTACAGTCCATTTTAAGCTCTTCTGTATAAAATGCAATCTTGTCAAAGGGAAGACACCTGCTCCCAGCAGGAGGGTTACTCACCAACTGCCAAGTTCTTTGTTATAGTGTCTAGAAATGAAATGATCTTTCCATCTGGAATGTGTCTGCCACCATGACTGCTGGCCTTGGGTTGACTGCCAACCTCTGGTGCAAGAAAGAGGCAGAGAGATACATAAGAGGAGGGTGCTGGGAGACGGATGTTGATGAGTTCTTGATATTGTGATTTTAAAGCTAATTTTCTCTGAAGGAGGATTATTTACTTTCTGGGTGTCCTCAACTAAATACATGTATTTCTAGGTCTGGGTTCCCCTTCCATGACCCCCTTTCTAGCTTATTTACATCTTCTTGGGTACTTTACAATTTTATTGATTATTTATTTATTTATTTATTTATTTAATTTGAAAGAGAGAGAGAGCACAAGAGTGGGGGAGAAGGGCAGGGGGGAGAGAGAGAGAATTCTAAACAGACTCCACACTCGGTGTGCAGCCTGATGCAGGGCTCAATCCCACAACTCTGGGATCATGACCCAAACAGAAATTGAGTCAGATGCTCAACTGACAGTGCCATCCAGGTGCCTCTATTTTACAATTTTAAAAAGCCTTCATTAATTCTTACTTTTCTCTAAAATGTTCTTCATGCAAAAGAAACTCCTGATTGGGCTCCCAGCCTTTCTTCAAGGCAGGAGAATCAAGTGGGCTGCTAGATTCTGCTTCACTCCCCTCCTCGATGGCCTCTGTTCAATGGCAGCTGTATCTCACGCACACACACACACATGACAGTCCTTTTGCGGTCTGGACCCATTGAAGGAGGCTCCTCTTTCCAGCTGTTATTTAACACTGTGGGCTGAATTCATTTGATGATTATCTGGATGCATATTTTCATACCAACCCCCTTCTTCCTGACTGAAAATTACCAGTGTCTCCACAATTTCTGGCTGCCTGCTCTTCAGAGTCATGAAGAAGCAGAGGGCTTCTGAGAAGGGTGTCTTTATTTCTGTCTCCACTGGGTTGTGCCCAGAACATAGACAGATACAGTTTTCAGGTGGTGGATTATTATTTTAAGTTTTTAAAAAATGTTTATTTAATTTTAGGGGAGAGAGACAGTGTGAGCTGGAGAGGGGCAGAGAGAAAGGGAGACACAGAATCTGAAGCAGGCTCCAGGCTCTGAGCTGTCAGCACAGAGCCCTATGCAAGGCTTGAACCAACAAGTCGTGAGATCATGACCTTAGCCGAAGTTGGACGCTTAGCTTAACTGACTGAGCCACCCAGGTGCCCCTCAGGTGGTAGATTACTTTTAAGTCACAAAATGGAAAATATACACCAACCTAAAGAGAGCATTTTAATTAAAAATTAAAAATATTTTTTGAAGATTACTACTCTCCATTGAAACTCATTTAAAAGAACTTTAAGATTTCAACTAGGGACTATTATTTGATGTAATTGCTCTGGATGGGATAAAGGCCACCCAGTTTGATGCTTCAAGATAGGGTATTGAGAAAGAAAAACGTATCTATTTAAAGGCATACTATTAATTGTAAAACATGGCACAAATGTAAAACATTGTTATTTTAAATGACCTCCAGGAATTAAATGTTTAAAAATTATCTAAACGTTCTTGGTCTCCAGATCCAGTGTAATCCTAAAAAACCAGTGACCACCAAACTGCAAAACAAAAATTCTTCCCCAGTAGAAGCTCAATAATAATCTCTCATTCCAAATTTATTTCCTCAAAAGGTAAATAACCTCCCATGGGCTCCATCTTTGTATCCTATTTAATTAAAACAACACTAATCGCCTAGTGATCTAGCTCACTGTTAACAAAGTATTGTATTCTAACAAGTCTGGCTTTTTTTTTTTTTTTTTTTTTTTTTTTTTATTTTCCTCCTCCAGGGTGAAAAAAAGATGAGAAAAGGTAAGTATTGGTTTGAGGTCAGCAAGGAGATTTATGTAAGAAAACTAAACTACCAGGGGAATCAACTCCATTTAGCCATAAAGCATTTCCCTCTGCAAGCTCAGGAAGGATTTCCAATTATTTACAAACAGATAACATTGTGTAGCTCCCTCAGTATTACAGATAAGTCACCAGAAAACAACCAGTTTGACAAAATTGCCCAGCAGCTCATTAACTGTACAGCTCTGCTAAATATCCACCATGGGCACCTCTCCGGAATGTGCTAAGGAAACTGAGAGTGGAATGAACTCCCCACCAGAATTCTGGAAGTCATAAAATAAGAAGGGGGAAATGGCTTATATACCATTGACGCACCAGTTCTACCAACTGAAGGACTTGTTTTCATGTTTGGGTGTGGGCTATGTGTATGTGTGATTGAGAAAGAGAGACAGAGACAGAGAGAGAGTGGGCAAGAGAGCACAAGACCATACACAGATGGTAAACACTCAGTAAGAGTAGGCAAACATTCTGGATCTTCTAATTGTGAATGAATATTTTACTACAAGGTGTCAAAGGATAGGTCAGCTTAGTAATCACTATGGAAAGGTTTCTTTTGGTTCTGTTTTTGAAAATTATAAGTTGTTTTCTTCATCTTAGTGTAGATACATTCCTATTGTACCATGGTAGTGTTGGGAAGGAATTTGGCCACACTAAGGCTGAAACTCTGAGATGAAATAAATGACAAGAGTTTAGTGGTGCATGTTTAAAATCCTACCAAGCAGCATTTTTGAAAGTTTATCATTTATTTTCTGCTCTCCTAAGATGGCTTCTATACAGACATTGAGAGATATCCAGGTCACTACCACATTTTGGGCAGAGGTTGGGGGTGGGGAGCTCTTGGTGAATTATAAAATTTAAAAAATGCCAAAATAAAAATTACAAAAGCTGATACAATTTAAATATTTGCATTTGAGATATTAGCACTTTGAACACAGAAAATAGAGCTTAATATAAATGTACTATTTCAAACATAATTAGAGGATTTATTTTAAAACTTAAATTATTGTCGCCTATAAGTAGTATAATCTGGTAATGGAACAAAAGTTTAAAATTATTCGATGAATGTCATCTTTTTCAATCCTGTTAGTTCATCTCTGTAATTACATATACAAATAACTTCATTTGGAGATAATGTCAGAAATCTAAATTTCAGGCAACCATGGAATGGGAGACCCCGGCCACAAGGACCTCTGTTGCTTGCACATTCCTGATAGTCTATCACCTGGTTTCATTTCTACCTGTTCATGATGATGAGTAAGGTCTGAGAGTGGGAGTGACTGGAGGAAATGGGTGATTCTTACCAGTGGTTCTCAAAGGTAAGTCCCTGAACGGTCACTTGCTTCAGAATAAATCTAGAATTCCCATTAGAAATTCAGATTCTTAAGTTCCACTTAAGACCTCTGAGTCAACATTCCTTGGGTGAGACTCCAGAGTTTGCTTTTATTACAAGGCTTATGTGAATTTGGGGGCACAGCAATGTTTGAGAACCACCGAGCTATGAGTTGGGGTTCAGGGTTGTCACCCATGTTCTCTGTGGAAATACTATGTTATAATGGCCATATTTTTATTACTTACCTTCTATGCTTGGGACCATCTGAATCATTCACTGGATTGGGAACCACTAGGGACATTTTGACCAGGCCAGTCTTAAAATCCAAACTTTTTTTTTTAAACCAAACTGGTCTTGCTCTTATGATGAAACACGTGAAGCAGATATTCTGGGCCCAAGAAGCTCCTGACGTTTCCTTGCTGGTGGGGTCTTGAGCCACTACCTTGAAGGAAATATGCCTCTCTCTTCTGGACAGGGCTCCAGAGAACTATTAAAAATAACTTGTGCACCACCACACCTGACAGGAATTTACCCTGGGGCTAGGGCCCACCAGGGAGATGAAGGAAGGGTAGCAGGGCAGGACTATACCATCCCAGACCGACCCCACTCTATACATTCTGTCTCAGGCTCAACTCCGAGACTTCATAGGCTAAACTTCCCCAGGAGTGAGATGGAAGTTCAGAGATTTATGGCCAATGAGAATATGCTGTTCCTAAGAACCTGCACGTAGGTCAGCCCTCCTGCACCATCCAGGCACACACTGAATTTTACTTGGATAAAGAATTTGTTCGGCACATGAAAAAATACCTGTCCCCTCCCATGGAAAAGGACCTAGAAAGAGTACAAGGAACCAAACTGGACAAGCCCTGGGAACTGTTTACCAGGAGTTGAGCTCTTGCAAGGCATTGCAAATCACACTGTTCATTAACATAACCAGAGGGCAGGGTGTGCTGGCCAGGAACAATTAAGACAAGTTGGGTGCTGAGGTAGCCATCATGGCTTGGGATGGTCTTGGCTAAATTGTATCTGAATGAGTAAAAGGAGGTGAAAGCTGTAGATAAATTATAAAGCAGTACCTGTGTTAGTTGCTACTCTTATCATTAACAGCAATCAGCAAATTACTAGGTGATGTCACTTGCTAATTAATCATCTCTTGATGGAAGGATTCTACCTGCTTTGGCACTATTACCATGTCAAAGCATAGCTTTTTGCAACTATTAAAGTTATACATTGTGCTGGCACTTGTTTTGATTCTGAAGGTTACATTTCATATTATAAAGGAGGTTTGGGGTACTGCTGAGAAGTTTTATTTATTCCTCCCATGCCCTTCCTCCCCACTGCATCTTTCAAAGCCAAGCACAAATGTCACCTTCATGGAGTCTTCTGACAGCCCTCTCTCCATCCAAAATTAACAGCTCAATTCTCCGCATTCTGGAAACTTGTAATTTGTACCTACTTGTAGCATTTCTGTCCCTCTGCCTCATATGATAGCTGTTTCATGCCATCCTCTCACTAGATAATGGTCTCTGGGAGGACAGGGGCCATGCCATCTCTTGCACGAGGGTTTGCAAATAGCAGGTACTCATGAAACAGCCACGAAATTCATATTTGTAGTCCTGCAACAGAAGTTACAAACTGGGCAGCCACAGGCCAGAAATACCTAAATTTTTGACACAGTCGTCTATTGGCAGATTTCACGTAAAACCCTGGACGTCTGGCAATTTCCCATGGCTATAAGCACCTTGAAAAGAATGGCAGCTGACCCTTTAGTTTTTCCCTCCAGTTTCCCACAATTGTTTTTCTATCATTTGTATTACCTGTGTGTCCTCCGTGGACACCTTTCTCATGGAGATACCATTTGTTTACCTTCTTCCACATTGGTTAGGACCAAATGCCCCCATGCATAGATGTGTAACTGTGCTTATGGTAGATGCAATTCAGAACCAAAGACTATGTTTGCCTAGATAGATCTTTTAGAGGTCAACTGGTAATCAACTGGTTTGCTGTGCTCAATGATGTAATTTAGCTTTTAAGGTGGCAAAATGTGATCTGATCATATTTTGGTTAATTGTTTAAGGATTAGTAGCTTTGTGGAATACTAATAAAGCTTCAGCCTGAAGTCCGTACAGATAAACTAATGTAGACACTAACACCTAGAACTTATTGGTCTGAGTTTCTAGTAGGGTGACATATTTTTATAGTTCTCCTCCTTATACACTCCTAGGAATCCACACAGGGACTCGTAAGTTGACAAGGATTTCTCTACCTGAGGTCTCTATTTCCTCACTTTTCTTAACTTGCTCCAGCCTGGTCTCTGATTCCATCCTGCTAGGTGCTAGGGGCAGTTCTGATAATGGCTTTCATGTCACCATGGAATATTTTTCAGTGTCCTTTATATCCAATTGATTGGCAATTCTTTTACAATTGACCACGATCCCTTTTTCGTGAAGGTATTTTATCCTTTGGCCACTGTGGTACCATATTTTTCATATATTCCTGGTGGCTATCTGGCTTCTCTTTGTCCAAAGACTCTCCTTGATATCTCCCTTCACCTGGTGATTAATACTTGAGTTCTTCAAGGCTGAACACTGCTCTTCTTTTCTTCTCATTCTATACATTCCTCCTAAGAAACATACTCCTGTCCTTTAATTAGTATTTATATGCCAGTGATAGAAAATATATTTATCGCCCATATATTTTCTTTGGGCCCTAGACTATGTAGTCCACTGTCTATATGACATCTTGATTTGGATGTCTTGGATGTCTCAAGGGCATCTCAAGTTTAATTTATCCAAAAACAAATTCACACCACCTCCCTAATTGGTCCTCTTTGAGGGTTATCTAGTTAGCAAATATCACAACCATCCAGTTATGCAAGTGACAAACTAGAAACCACCTGCTTCACCTACCTCCCTACCATATGGTTTTATCACTAGGCCTGATATTCTGTCCCCTAAATGCCTTGAAACTGTCAACTTGTCTCCATCTACCTCCTATACTGGTTCCAGCTACATTGTCTTTCACCTAAACAACTTACTATGTTAACTGGCTTCCTCCACTTTACTCCTACATAGAGCCAGAATAATCTAATGCAAATGTGACAGTACTTAAAGGATGCTTTTAGTGGCTTTTTCTTGTCTTTAAGACCAGAATCCCTGAAAAGGCAGTATATAATCCAGCCTCTACCTACTTCCTTAGCCTCACTCATCAATGCCCTCCCGGCACTCTCTGTGAGCCAACCATACCAGACTTCTCCATGTTTCTAGATGCCGCCTACTCCTTCCTAAAACATGGCCTTTGCTCACATAGTTTTTTCTGTCCACATACCTCTATTTCCAAACTGCCCCTCTTCACCTAACTGTTTCTATTTCTTTTTTAGATGTGAACTGAAACATCACTTCTCCAGAAAGTTTTTCTTGACCTCTTTTAGTGTGTTCTCAATGTAAGGGCACTAATCATAGTCTATAATTATAAATTCATTTTGTGACCCTGATTAAA
Source organism: Panthera onca (assembly GCF_046562875.1). Lineage (NCBI taxonomy): Eukaryota > Metazoa > Chordata > Mammalia > Carnivora > Felidae > Panthera > Panthera onca. The sequence continues at coordinate 55,817,445 of NC_138344.1, forward strand.
CGTGTCTTTCCCACACTATGTTTTTGCTCATTGCCTCCTCCCCGCCGCCGCCCGCCCACTGCCAGGACTATCTCTATTCCCTACATAAGGCAGGGGATAAATATATATATATATATATATATATATATATATATATATATATATATATTAGGGAGTAAAAAGTGTTACTTACCAAGTTAGTGATCAGAAATATCTGACCCCTAAGTCCAGCCCAGCCAAACGCCCTGTTATACTTCATCAAGTCACTTCCTATTTCAAAGCAATACTGTAAGGAAATTGTCTATAGAACAAAGTTAATAGAAATGCTTTAAATGAAAATAAGAACAGATTTCTGTGTATGGAGCTCCATAGATCTCTACCCACACCCTAAATCTGAAATTCTTTGGTAACTTCAAAAATTAAAGTGTCAAAGATGGATAACTAGAATATTTTAAATTACTTCAGTAAAACCATTAAAAAGAAACTGGGAACAATATTTTGATTGATGCAGTACAACAAACAAATTGCACTGATATGCTTCTAAATTGCTACTATCATGATCCTTAGCAATTGTATAGTGTAAATCATTAGTCAATCAAGTACTCAATATACCGTGTGAGCTCAAACAAAAATAGACTAGATATGATAATTAGGCAAAAGTGTGATCGTTACATGACAATGAACATGAGGCTTATATCAATTTTGTGGTTATGTATAGTCATCTTGGTCCTCATATACTGTAACAGTTATTCCATTACTTTAAGATTCCCTGTAGAGACACCTGTGTGGCTGAGTCTATTAAGTGTCCAACATCAGCTCAGGTCATGATCTCAAGGTTCGTGGATTCAAGTCCCATGTGGGGCTCTGTGCTGACAGCTCAGAACCTGGAGCCTGCTTCAGATTCTGTGTCTCCCTCTCCCTCTGCCCCTCCCCTCCTCATGCTCTGTCTCTCTCTCTCTCTCTCAAAAATAAATAAACGTTAAAAAACAATTAAAGATTCCCTGTAAAAGCATTAATATATACTTGAACTCAGGTTAAATCTTTGCATCTGAAACATAAAGAATATTATGACTTGGGCTTAGATTTTTTTTTTAAATCCACAGATTTACTGATTTCAATTTCCAATCACCATTTTCTCAGTTGAAAATTTCCTGAAATGGTTGCCAGGGAATGGCGGAATTATCTTTACAGGATTCTTCTGAGGGTATTGTCAGACAGACTTCAGGAAAAGACTGACATAACTGACAAGCCAGAGATCATAGAACATATTTAAAAGTCAAAGACCTGAATTCTGAGGGTTGGAAATATTTTTTTAGGCAAACATAGTAATAATCAAAGACAAATGTCTTTTAAGCAGTTTGCCCGTTTCTCCAGGCTTTTCTGTATGGTCTCTGAAATATCAGTTTTCAATGACACTTATGTATCTGAATGGAAAGTGGAAAATGTCTTATGTTCTGTACACTTGGTACTCCTCATTTGGATAGTTCTCAAATCAGAATAGACCCTCTGTGAACACTGAAGTAAGAGATGGCCTTTGGTTAAAGCAGAATGCACTTTGAGTCACATTTTCAGCAGACATTCCTGCTGAAATTCAGCAGACTAGAATCTGGAGTTGGTTTTTGTCTGAAAGCTGATCAATCGCTGACCTGCAATGTGACGTCAAATGGCGTTAGCCCTGTGCTGCACTTCTGAGCACTGGGGATCATTCAGAAATCGAATCTTCTAACACAATCAATGACCGCCATTTATCTTCCAAAGGCACATTTGACTAATCAGATCCTCTCATTTTCCTCTCTTCTGACTTTCAGCCCTGCTTCCTATTAGATAGAGGAGAAACACAGAACTCTCCTTTCAACTGCTTTCCATACAATTAACATCAAAGAGAAATGAGTGACTCACAGTCACAGATAAAAAATTAGCCAATTATATACTGAAACTGGGACAAACAATTATGTCAATAAAATCGACTGGCACAAGAAGCCAGACCCGTAAAACCAGGACATTTGGCAGAACCTCATTCTCCTTCCAGTCTGTCACCCACTAGCACAACTGGACAAATGGACAGTGGATGCTGGAGACTGAAAAAAGAAAAAGGCCATGGCTCTGGTGGGGGCCAGTTAGGGCCAATTTATCCAGCAGGCCTGGATGGGTCTGTGGAAGGGACAGAAAGCTCTTCCCCTTTTCCCTAAGCAAACCCTCACATAAAGACATTAACTTAGCAGCCCTTAGGATAGATGAATGTTAGTTTTCAGACATAATTATTTTTTTCTGGCATATCATTTGGAGGGGAGAAGAGCCATCAGTTTAAAATTTTAAATACTTATATCTTTGAACACTATTTGCCAGACAGTTAGAATGAATGGCTTGATTCAAGGTCATGCCTCTGGGCAGTGAAACAACCATCCGGAAGCATCACCGAGCCAGCCACGGCACCATCTTAACAGGGCATCACTCTCTGAGTGGTCGGGGCACATGAGACACATCCATCTGGATTGAGTAGACAGGCCACAGTGATCCAAAGTGACGGGTTCTATTGCTCTATGGTCTTTTCGTTCCAGCTGATTAGACACAGCTTCAATTTTGAGTAGTTTACAGACAGAGATGCTCAATGCATTCCAATTTGCAGTGATATTACTAAGGGGCTAGAACGTGAGCTCTCATTGGTCATCTGAAGCCTGTGCGGTACAGATAATAAGCTATAAGCGCCATCATCCCCTCTGTCTGAATCCCTCCCCAGGAACAAGTTAGGTGCTTAAAGAGGCCTATTAACTATTTAAGGCCATGCAGAATACGATTTAATGCATTATTGCCACAGTAATGCACTCTTACCTTGCAAGGGAGCAGAATGGCCCTTTCTGTGGGAGGTGGAGAAATGTCAGTTAAACTTGGCCTCTGACATCCTCCTAACCATCTCTAGTCATGCCAATTCCAGGGAGAGTAGCTCCATATATTATTGTCAACTGTGGGGCAGGGGAGGCAGCTTGCACTTAACTAAGACATAAATTTGGGCTTTTATAATTATAGTATTTTTTTTAAGTCCCAAATACTGACAGTAAATATCTAGTAATCCAAAACCACTTTGGACACAGTATCTGAAAGCATCACTTGCTCCTTTTGCTTGTCATTGGGTATATTTCTTTCCTTTAAGGCCAGAATTGCATTGGCAATCAAATGCCCTTATCTGTCTGAGGAAGAGAGATTCGGAAGTGGGACCATGCTCCTTGTCCTGTGTTCTTTCAGATAAGACTAAGTATTTTCTCACCCACTGTCCACAGGACCAACCATGGAACATGGGGGATGGGGTAGAGAGCCAGCCAGTGGTCAGCGCCCACTGCTGCCAACAGGACATGAGGAAATGAGCCATGCCTTGAGATATCCATGTGAAGGTCTGATGACCAGGCAGAGCAGTGGGCATTGGAGTTGGATAGAAAACTCTTTGACATGCTAATTTTTGTGTTATGTAACAGATTTCTGAACCCATTCATAAACCATTAAGCTTCAGATGCAGATTTCACTATTCTTAAAAGACAACGGGCTTCTATTGCATGAGTTGAAAAAGAAAATCCCAAGATCGGCTAACCCCAAATCCTTAGCAATCTCCTTTTCAGTTTTTTTCCTCCTGACCACTGACCTCCGAGCTTAACTCCATTGTGCCTTGACAGAGCTCTCCTGCCTGTAAGCGATTTTGAGAACCAAAAGGCAGCAGTAGGGAGGAGGGGTCATCCTTTTCGGACATGTTTCCTGGGCTGATCTACCATGCCAGGGGTGTCATGGAGTTGTTTTGGCATCCCCAGACTGAACTTGGAGAATAGCGAACAAAGTAGCTGTGGCTGAATTTCTCTCTAGCACGTAGACAAATGAGTGTACACAGTGCCAGACTGAAGGAAGAGCAACCCGGACAGGCAGGCTGGGACAGGGTCCCAAGTGTGAAGATACTCAGCTTTTAAGCCTTCTCACTTAACATTGAACACTGAATGAACATATATAAGTGCACATGGAGAGTTCGAGAAAGGGTACTGAGAGGAATTCTTTCTGACAGTCTGTTTTCCTCCCTTTTAAAAATAAATTAATAGACTCATTTTTAGGGGGTTTTAGGTTTCCAGAAAAATACGTGGGAAGTATAGAGAACTCCCATGTACTCTCTCACCTTCCCCCACAGTTTTCCTTACTATGACCATCTTGCATTAGTGTGGTATTTTTGGCCACACAAATGAGCCATACCCAAGTATGAATTCAAGCCCATGGTTTAAGGAGGGTTCGCTCTTGTTCTTGTATATTCTGTGGGTTTGGGCAAATGTATAATGACATGGATCCTCCACTGCAATATCATACAAAATAGTTTCATTTCCCTCAAAATCTTCTGTGCCCTGCCTGTGTGTCCCTCCCTTCTCTGGCAACCATTGATCTCTTTACTGTCTCCATAGTTTTTCCTTTTCCAGCACGTGATATAATTGGAATCATACAGAATGCAGCCTTTTCAGATTGGCTTCTTTCACTTTGTAATATCCAGTTGGCTCCTGTATGTATTTTCATGGCTTGATAGCTCATTTCTTTCTATTGCCCACTAATATTCCATTGTCTGGATGTGCCACAGTTCATTTATCCATTCACCTAGTGAAGGGCATCTTGGTTACTTCCAAGTTTTGTCAACTATGAAAAAAGCTGCTGTAAGCATCCATGTGCAGGTTTTTGTGTCAACACTATTTTTTAGCATGGAACTTTGAAAATTGGGGTTAGGTAAACTCCGCCGGAATTCCCACACCTCACAGACCAAGGAAGAAAGACAAGTGTATTAACTGCACACCCCAGATGTAGCACCCTGCTAGGAAATTATTGCTGGTTGGTAAATAATGGCAAAACGAACAACTGAATGACCTAATAATGAGGCTCCCTTGGGGCGTTACAGACTGAATCTTGTCCTTTCAAAATTCATGTTAACGCCTTAACTCCAATGTTATTGCCTTTGGAGACAGGGCCTTGAAGGACATAATTAAAGTGAAACAAGGTCATAAAGTTGGGCCCCTAATCTGATAGGACTGGTGTCTTTATAAGAAAGAGGAAAGACCCCAGTGATCTCCTTCTCTTTTCACATGCACACACAGAGGAAAGGCCTTTTGAAGGAAGGCATAGTGAGAAGGTTACCATCTATACCACCAGAAGAGTGCTCTCACCAGAAACCAACCCTAGCACCTCAGTCTTGGACTTCCAGCTTCTTTAAGCAGGTGAGTAGACTGGTCTCTCTTCCATGGCCTTGTTGAGGAGGTTATGATAAGGGGATGGAGAGAAAACTTTGTCTATTCTGGGAGCCCCTGTGGGTTTGCATAGGTCAGAGCTCATTTATCCTTAGGCTGAGATGTGATGTCCTCCTGCAGTAGGTGTGGAAAGGGGCTTTCATAATGCACCTCTGATCATTCCCTTGGAATTAATTCCTTGATGTAGAAGTACAGAGTCCCCGAGAAGTACAGAGTCCTACTCCTTCATGTAGAATTTTTGGGTTAAGGGGTATATTCAGGTTTAAAGACTGTTTATATGTGTTGCACAGTATACCAACTATGCCCATTTACACTTCTAAGGGTTTTTTAAAGTACTCATTTTACCACATTTACCAATGTTGGCTATTATTACCATAAAAGATGAAAGCAAAATAAACCTTGTTAACTTCATCAGCAAAGCACACCTGACAGCTGTTAAAGTTTTTATCTATTTGGAAATTATTAGGGTGGGGCATCTTTATATTTTCATGGTCATCTACATTTCTTCTGTAACTTACAATTTATACCTTTTGTTCCTTTTACTCTGTGCTCGTGTTTTTCTTGTTAAGTTGTAAGAAATCTTTATGTATTGAGAAGACTGTCATGATCAGCCAAATTGCACCTTTTCCCCAATGACTTTCTTTTCACGTTTAATTGTGTGTAGGTGTTTTGATGTGCAATTCTTTTTAATTTTTATATGACTACACTATATGAATATATTTGGTTTCTGCCTTTAGCATCATGTTCAAAAATCCTTACCCATATTGCAAGGTTAATATTTTTTTGTTCTGTGTTTTAATCTAGTATTTTGCTGTTTGATTTTTGCAATTAAATGTTTAGTCATCCTGGAAATTCTCTATATAAAGTGTGCAATAGAAATCTTCTTCTGATTCTTTTTAAAAAAGCGGGAACTGACTTCCTTCTCTCTCTGTCGTTTTACTCTAGTTCTCACTGACTTCTTGAGAAAATCTGAACTGAGTTTGAAGATCTTCCATCAGTAGAGGTCAAGAAAAGAGAGCTAGGGAGACAGGGAAGAGAGAAAAGGGAGATCAAGGGGAAATTTTTGGTTTAAAAAGCTAAGTAGAAAAGTCACTTTGGTTTCTCCATCTTCTAAATGAGCAGGCTGGACAGGATAATCTGTGGAGCTCCGTTCCAGCTCAGTTTTATGGGATTTGAGGATTTGGAGGGCAAACCACATCTCTCATCCTGTCTTTCTAAAAAAGACGAGTGCACACTACACAACTCTAAGCTGAAATGAGTTTTAAGCTTAAGAAATACTGGGACCCTAAAGGATCCTTGAGAACTTTTAACCTCAGTCGAATCATTTTGCTGGTAAGGACAGAATTCCGGGGAGGTTAATAGATCTGCTCAAGGTCCCACAAATGGTCAGTTGCAGGGGGCCTGGAGCCTAGGCCCCCAGATCTGCATCCTGTCCCACCCCTTCCCACTTCTCCAGCCATGTCTTCCTTTCCACTTGCCTTCCTTTTCTGGTCGCAGCTTTCAGTTTGAAACAGCTAGTCTCTCTCGTAGGAAATTTACCACTTAAGGCCACTGTGTGCTTAAGACCCCCTCAGGCACTTTAAAATATTTTCCCTTGGGAGCCTAGAGATCTTTTCAGTTCTCTCTCGAGAATCTGATTGCAACCAAAGCAACAGACTCTTCCATTTTTGCCTAAAAGCAAGGAAATGATTACCTATATCCTTAATGTAAATTCCCACTGACAGCTCAGACACTGTTGCAGCTGGAGGGGCAAGCTGACCTTCACATCTATTGTCAGCGCAGAGACAGAGGGGAATTTTATTGACCAGAGAGGATAATATGCATTAGGGAAGCCGAGCAAGGATGTTCTGACCTATTGGAATATAGTGCAGGGTCAAAGGGCACAGGATTAGAGAGCTGCGTGGCATCGTTAGCATCAATGCCAATTGTGTCCCTTTGTGTGCTCTGCTGCGTCACTAGCCTGTCTGTACCTTGGGGACTGGCAAGAGAGTCTCTTTCAGCTGCTTTTTGCTTATCTCTGGTATTGAGAAGAGCTTGCTCCCAGCTCCCCTGGGGCTGCCTCTTGAAAAAAGGGAAAACAACGATTGCAACATTGCGAATCCCAGAAATTCCATCTGCATATTTTCTGAGCCTCTGGTACACTGGGTCACTCCTTAGGGGGACAGTTTATTGTATTTGCCTTTAGAAATGAACCCTCAGAAATCACTCAAGGGAATGCCCAATGAACAATTCTTCTTTCTTTCCCCCCTCCCTCTCCCTCCGCTAAGTGTCTCCGAAAAGCGCCTCTCTAGAGACACTTGTTCCTGGTATTATCAAACCCCAGTAATGCAGGAGACTCCTGGATATTTTTGTTGTTTACTTCTTTCCTCCCTTTCCATGGATAGGAAGAAAGGGGGAGGCTCAGGGGCCCATTAGGAGTTCATCAGATGTTCTGGGAACTGGCTGTCTTAGGGGCTGCCTTGCCCTAGTGCAGGGATACACATCTGTTCTGAGTGGCAAGCACAGGCCTTTGTGTTTGATTCACATTTTCTCATTATATAGGTGTCACTAGTATTCCCATCTGGCAAGTAAAGAAACCACGGCACAAAAAGTTAAGTAATTTCCCAAGGTGATACAGAGAGCAAGTATAGGAGGTGTGATGCAAATCCAGGCATATGGGCCCTAAAGCTCACGCCCTTCATCCCTGCCCTTTTCACCAACATTTGCTTTCTCTCTCCCTGTCTACAGCAGATACCCATTTAGCAGGCAGTGCACCACCCACTAAGTACTGTCAGTATTGACTTAACAGTTCATGGCCTTCTCAACCCCCAGGAGGTAATAACCCCCTCCCTACCTCTTCAATTCCAGGAGTAGCTCATAGCACTAATTGGCCAGCTTGGGAGTACGAAAGCCCCCCTTGTCGCAAGTTATAACCACCCGTCACATGCAATTCCTGCTCCAGAGTTGTTTGTAGAACCAGGTCTCAGCTGAGATAATATCTTTGCTTACCTTTATTTCCTTGTCCTGGTCTCCTTTCCTCACCACCTACCCTCCTTTTTTTGAGAGCAGTTCCTTAATAAAGAACTTGGACAAGGATCCTCTTCTCAGGCTCTTCTTCTAGCCAGTCCAATCTCAGATACTTCCCATCATGCTTCTCCATGTTTCTCCGTCTTGGTTTCGTCTTCAGACTGATTCTTTCCGTGTGGCATCAAATCGAGCCCCAGGAGCTCCAGTTGTACATGGTCTCCCTACATGAGGAGAGCTCCTCTCTCTCTCTTTCTCTTAAGCATTTTAACAATCCCTTAAGATAGGTTCTCTTTGACCACTCTGACTCACATGCCAGCGTGTTGGGGTGAAGTGGGGTCGTGCGCCGGACAGCTAAACAAGGAGAGGAGCAATCCCTGCAAAGAAAAAGAGTCAGAGATGCCAGGAGGGAACACTTCAGGGGGCCACAGAGAGTGACAGAATGATCCGAGGTTGCTTATAGCACTTGCTGGCATGTTACGGTCATCCTGAGACAGAGGGAACTTGCATTCACACATCCTACCAGGGTGGAGTTAGGAAAATGGTCACCATGATTTGATTGTGTGGCTCTCAGCAAACAGCAGATACCCCTGCTGGGGCCAGGAATTTCTGGGTGAGGGCAGACAGGAAGAAAAGGGAAGAGGGGGAGACCATGGAGAGAAAAGGCTCCCAGATGTTATCCAGGTTTGGGTTTGTTTGGGCCAGAAGTCAACTGGGTGAGAGATAACAAAACACATTTCGTATCATCCTCTCGATTCCCTGTGTATGTGTGGCTGTTGAATGAAAGTTTTCTTTCTGGTAATACATAATGGTGTTACATTTTCAGACATTGCAGAGATTCATAGTACATTGCTTCTCCCAACAAGCCTAAGGTAGGTGGTATCAGTCCCAAGTACAGATGAGAAGAAAGAGCCTTCTCAAAATCACACGGCAAACCTGAGGCCAAACCCAAATGCCAACTTCCTGTCTTTGGGCTCTCTCTGAGTTAGCAGATGGTGGCTTTGTATTTGTTAGGCAGAGTCTGAGGAACTTGTAAGCAGAGGTGCCAGAGGACAGTTTCAATCATAAACAAAAACTGAGGGTCAACGTTTCCCCCACCCCTCTTCTGGTGAGCCAGACTGGGACACATTGTCAACTACCAGCCACTGATTTCTCCTGAGCTAAAACACAGGTAGTAGGCACTGTAGTTACAATTTTAGCTTCTGGGGGCTCAGCATGGAGCCAGAATCCCAAGCAGGCTCCGGGCTGACAGCACAGAGCCCAATGCGGGGCTCAAACCCAAGAACCATGAGATCGCAGCCTCAAACGAAGTCGGACATTTAACTGACTGGGCCACCCAGGTGCACCTTCAGTTCCTGTCCAGAAGATAAGAGGGCGCACAGAACAGGACAGCACTCACCTGCACGGGGAGCAGAGGTGGCAGGGCACCTGGAGGAGATGGTGGATACTCGTCAGACACTGTGAATGCCCAGAGGACAGGATTGATCATCATCCGAGCCCTGGGAAGAGGCCGGTAAAAGACACCTGACACTCCTCTGGAAACTCCAAGGGGATTTGACAGGGGTTGGAGGGCCTGTGTTAAACAGGTGAGTGTAAAAGCAGAGGAGCTGGTTTATTAAAGGTAATACAATTTCATTGGAATCCATAGCTGATGAGGCCTACGGACACACTAGTTAGTGTTGCTGAACAACACATCACCTTAAAAGTTAGTGGCATAACACGACCACTGTATTTTGCTTACATATTCTATGGGTCAGGAATGTGGACAGACAGCAGCAGAGACGTGGTGTGTGGGGCCTCAGCTGGGGGAATCAAAGGTTGACAGTGACTTGACAGCTGGAGGCTGAAATCATCTGGAAGCATCTTCACTCACATGTCCGGCTGTTGATGTTGGTTGTCATTAAGAAGGACGAAAAAGACCCAAGATGATCATCCATCCACAGAACACATAGACTGTTGGCAGAGTGAGCCAAAAGTGAGCTACAGACCTCACTCATGGAGGGTACCAAGCAGAGGTGGGCTTATAGGATGGATGATCAAATCCACACTCAAAATGGTCTTGACATGCTGCATCCCCATGCCAGAACTCTGCGGATGAACTTTCTTACTCTTCTTTCTGGGACTTTTACCTTATCTCAGGTCCACTTGGTAGCTGCCTCCAAGTCAAGGAGGACATGGTCTGAATTCCCGATCATTATTGCATACTTTGGGAAATTCTTACAAGTATGTCACTACATCAAAGTGTATTCTCGCTGAGAGGAATCTTGGAAGCTATCTCAATCAGTAATTCTTAACATTAAAAAAATTATCTTAACCTGTTTTTCTCAAAGAAAACATGAGATCCAAAAAAAAGAAAGAAAGAAAGAAAGAAAGAAAGAAAGAAAGAAAGAAAAAGAAAAAAAGAAAGGAAAGAAAATATAAGATCCAAGACCCAAGCGGAGAGCAGGTAAAAGGACAACTGGTCTGATGAAGCAGGGATGGGGGTTCCACAGTGTCTGTATACTCAACCTCCCCTCAGACACCTGAGTGCAACCCTGGGGCTCTTTTTGATGAGGCATTAAATTCCAGAGAAATTAAATGACTTATCGAAGGTCACCCAACTGGTTTTTGATGGAGATAGGAATGGAATTTAGGATTCTGACTCAGATTAGGGATATTTTTATTTTTTAATTCACGTTTTTCATTTAGATCACATAAATAACATCGTCATTGTAGAAAACCTAAAAAATGCAGACATGTACAAGAAAATGAAAATTACCTTTAATCCCATGACCAAGGAATAAACACTTTTTATATTTTAATGTATGTCGTCCCAGTCTTTGTGTGTGTGTGTGTGTGTGTGTGTGTGTGTGTGTGTACATGGTAACCTAATATAAACATTGTTTTACAGCCTGTTTTTTTTCTCTTTATAATTTCATGTGAAGATTTCCCATGTCATTAATTTTTTATAACATCATCTTAATGGCTGCATATAAAGTGGTAGCATGATCTATTTAATGGATCTCCTGTTGTAAGATGTTTGCCTATTTTTTTTTCATTCTTCCCTTTTGTAATGTCAAACTAAATTGTGATAAACATCCTTGCAGACAATTCTTCATGCACATCTGGGTTAATCTGATTATAATATATTCCTAGCAGTACCTTTTTGGGTGAAATCTACACATATTTATTAAAGTCTTTTGATACATTCTGCCAAATTGACTAGGGGTCCTTCTCTGTAACACCAGGGTGCCTCTTCCTAGAAGACCACTCTGCATTGCATGGTATAGATGGCCCCCCTTGAGGAGTATGACATTTATTGTTTTGCATTCTCTTCATGAAAGAACCATAGCAACATTGACCTACAAAGAACTTTAGAATGTGGGTGGACAATCTCTCTCCTTATTCTCACTAATATGATTTAACTTGAGTTTGAGTGAACTGAGGAGAAAAATAATGATAGGATATTTCAAAATGCTACCATCCTAGGGTCATTTATAAAAGTAATAGGAGTAACTTATAAAGAAATAAGTATCAAGATTTCCTTGCATTAGCATAAGCTTGGATTTAGGTATATGTGGTTATGTTCAGAGGAAGGGTAGGGTGGGCCTGCCAGGGGTATCCTAATAAAAGCGACCTAAGGAAACAGCTGATCCAAGGATGTTGGAAGGAATGGAAAGTTCTGAATACAAGGATGACCATCTCTAGGCCTGTATTGTTTCTTGTTGCCGCTGTAGGAAATTACCACAATTTAGGGGCTTAAAACAACAACGTACTGTATATTTCTGAGAATTTGGAGGTCCAAAGTTCTAATTGAAATTTGTGGGGCTAAAGTCAAGAGCAAGTTAAGGGTGGTTCCTTCTAGAGGCTTTCAGGGAAAATCCCATTTTTGTCTCTTCCAGCATTTGGTGGCTGCAGGCATTCCTTGGTCTGTGGCCACATCACTCTAATCTCTGCTTTGTCACATCACTTTCTCTTCTTCTTTAAACAAATCTCCCTTTGCCCCCTATTTTTTTTTAATACCGGTTTTTATTTTATTTTATGTATTTATTTTGAGAGAGACAGGGATAGCACGAGTGAGGGACAGGCAGAAAGAGAGGGAGAGAGAGAGAGAGAGAGAGAGAGAGAGAGAGAGAGAATCCCAAGCAGGCTCTGTGTTGTCAGTAAAGAGCCCAACTCAGGGCTTGAACTCACAAAACCGTGAGATCATGACCTGAGCTGAAACCAAGAGTGGGACACTTAACCAACTGAGCCACCCAGGCGCCCCCTGTCCCCTCTTTTAAGGACATGTGTAATTACATTTAGGACCTGGCAACATAACTCAGAATACTTCCTCCATCTCAAAATCCTGAACTTAATCATAGCCACAAAGTCTCTTTTGCCATTCAAGGCAAAACTCACAGAGGCCAGGGATTGGGGCCTGTCTATCTTTGGGGGATCATTATTTGGCCTACCATTAGGCCCACCTGAAAAAATCTCATGCCTAAATTGTAGGTCAAGGAAGCTGTGATAAGATTGTCAAGGAGGAAATTACCTTGAAAAAGCCAAGCCATTTTATCCAAGTGGAGATGGCAGTAGACTAGAATAAGCACCCAGGAGCAAAAGTGAGGCAGCAGCAAAGCTTCAGTGTGTCGTCAGTAGTCACTAATGCACATGATATAGTGCTGATGGCTGTAATATCAGTGCCATTGACCTCAGACTCAGTACCTGAACTTAGAAGACAGTGGTAGAACCATGTGCTTCCATGATGGTCCCTTGACATGGCCTAGCTGTCATCTTTGTTATTACCACAGAAATCTAGAGAAGAAGAGGCAAGAACTTTTGGAAGTGTAACCACAAGGCTAATATCCAGAGCCCACAGAGGTTATATCTATAAGAACCCTTTGAGGATTTGAAGAGGGACAAATTTCCCGCGGAATAAATGTGGTGAGGTGGAGCCAGAAAAAATTTTGTGTTGAGCTTCTATTAACCAGGTATATCTGCAGACCGCTGGACCTGGAAAATGTGAGTTAGGCAAACATGTCAGAGCTCATGCGTCTGTGGAGAAGGAAATACAGACTCTAGCTGAACAAAACATTGGTGGTGTGTGGGCCTCACCAGGAAGAAAAGCAGAGTCTTAGGTCCCACCCAGACCTACTGAATCAGAATCTGTTTTCACAAGACCCCCAGATGACTCATCTGCACATTCGATTTTGGGAAGCACTGATAGCTAAGAAAGGGGAACGGATGCTGAACAGTGACAACAGGTAACTGTTACACAAATTTCCTTGTGATGGTGTTACATTGATTCTGACAGCGTTTTCCATGGTGGAGATCACATATGAGTTGAGTAGTTATAGTTTATTAGTTTGAATGTTTTCAGTGACAGATAAGAGAGCTCCAACTCTACAATCTTAAAGAATGGGAAAAAATTATTATCTTACATAAGAAAATGAAAGTAAGATGGTTCTTAGGCTTGCTAATTCTTTTTTAAAACCTTCCCATGAAGACACCCAGCAGGCCTCTCTGCACATTTCATTGACCAGGACTGGCGTCCTTGCCCACCTCTAAATGAAGGAAAATGGTATCTCCATCACTGGTTTATGCAATTCAGGATGTGTCCATGACTCATGAGAGGAAAGAGTAGATGCCAAAACCAAATTACGTCCCTGTCAGCGGGGAGGAAAGGCCATTAATACCTAGAGATCCGCTTCAGCATCTTTGGTGTATTTGTGGAACTTCCTAAGATTGCTACTATTTTTGCCAGTACGTAGGTCAGTATGATCCATTTCCTTTTAATCAGTCATCATTTTAAAGCTCTCCCTTAAAATAATTAACTTTATTTGTTTGTGTATCTTTTTTTCCCAAGGAAGCATGGAAAATTTTTATTGTATTTTATTTATTTTTAATGTTTTATTTATTTTTAAGAGAGAGAGAGAGAGAGAGAGAGAGAGAGAATATGAGTGGGGGAGGTTCAGAGAGAGAGGGAGACACAGAATCCAAAGCAAGCTCCAGGCTCTGAGCTGTCATCACAGAGCCCGACTCGGGGCTCAAACTCGTGAACCGCGAGATCATGACCCGAGACGAAGCTGGGACGCTTAACCGACTGAGCCACCCAGGCGCCTGAATATTTTTAATGAGAAAAGGAAAATAGACCAAGAACAGCAGGAAAGAATTTTAATACTCAGACTTCTGATTGAGTGTGACAAAAGGCAAAATAAATAAAAAAGACACTTGACAGAACCCTTTATAAAAAAGGTCTTATTTGTTCTGTGTTCTGGGCAGCAGAGTTTCCTTTTCCAAGGGCTGCAGCTGGGGGTCAGACTGTCTGTATCAACCAGGATCACGAGAATTTTTGACATTGTGCTACTTAAGCCCCGGGGTACACATTTAAATTGTCATACTTGGTCTGCCTCACAATGACATCCTTCGGCAAGGAAAGAAAAATAGAGTTTGTGGTCAGTGTGAAAGAGTAAGACCAGATACACTTGCAAGTGACACAAGAAAGTCGGAGGGTTTTTTTCACACTTGAGCTTGTTTTCCTCCATGAAAGGCAAAATATCAAAGTTGTTCTCAGCTTCCTAAGAACAGGGCCCAGGACTGGGGTGAATTAGAAGATGGTTAATTATTCCCAGTGCTGTGTCAATCCTCTATGGATGACGTGATGTTTGTTAGGAAAGGGGGAAAAATCCTGAGACCCCAGGGGATGCAGCCAGTGAATGGATGCCCTCTCTTCAGGGCTCTGTTTAATAAGGGGCTCTCCAGCCACCCCTGGCCCCCTGCCTTGTGGCCCACCAGTCTGTTGTGGTAGGGGACAGTGGGTGGTTTTACATTGGCTTTATTTAGTGCCTGAATGGATGGTTTCCTCATGATTTCTTTTGTTCCCATTTTATTAGCAATCTCCCTGTGCAGAGGAGTTTCGGACAAGTGTGGATGCTGGAAGGAGGTTATGTTACAAACTTCACAGGGCCTCAGAATGATCACGCTGGCACTTTGCCAGTTGCCAGTAGGTTTTTGCTCTTAAAGCCCGGTTGTTTTTGAACGTTGTCTTCTTGGATTTTACAACAGAAAGAACATTTATCATAATTGAGGAGCCTGTGGCTGCCAAGCCCTTTGTAAGCAATAGCTCATTTAATGCTTTCAATAATCCTTTGCAATGTGTAGTATTATCACCATTTAAAATATGAGCAGATGAGACTCAGGTTGTGACTTGCTCACAGATACACAGCAAGTAGGTGGCAGACCCAGAGTTCAAATTCAACTTTAATTTACACTGAAGCCTGGTGTGTGTGTGTGTGTGTGTGTGTGTGTGTGTGTGTGTGTGTGATATGTTTGCAGCCTCCTAAGGAAGGAAGGCATTAGAAGAGCAGAGTCCAGGCACAGAAGCTGAATGCTTAGAAGCCACAGGCTTACAGACTGCCCTTCAGGGGGTTTTCCCAGAAGCGAACCAAGAAACACAGACTTCGCTTCTGTGTTCAAGCTCACAGACCTCACTTTAAGCCCTCACATTATCATTTGGGGTTGCTTCCTGCTCCTCCAGGATGCAGACATCTATGGATTCATCACTGTATTCCCTGAAACTAACACTACCTAACATATGTGCAAAAAGCATCAAATGCATTTGCATGGATGGAAGGCAGTGATGGGGAGGGGTGGGGATCACTGCAAAGGAGTAGGTCCCACTTTTTTTCTTTTTTAGAAGAATTACCGTAGCTTAGTTCTTTTAGCTTGAACCTCAGATTGTAAGTTGTTGCTGTGTGGCATTGAGCAAGGTACTAAATGTCTATGACTTTTAAAAATAACCATATGATCACACAATTTTCTTGAGATAATTAAATAAAATGAGACAATGAGTATAAAAAGGTTAGCTCAGTCTCTGGATGGGGCAGGCTTTTGATAAATGGTGGCTATCATTATTGTCACCATCATGGTATTTTCCCAATGTTGGGAATGGTAATTTCAGGCAGGTTTGTAATAGAATGAGGCTCTTGGCTAACCAGTTGTGGTGTAATGAGCCCAAAGGCGCAAGAGCACCTGGCTCCCAAGGGTCCCAAACAGACAAGGGTCAGTGTCTCACCACCAACACAATCTGAAGGTGGTATTGAAACAAGAAAGAGATTTATTTCAGTGAGTCCAATACTGGGAAGACAGTGGACCAACATCTCAAAGACTATCTCCAAAATGCTGAAAATACTTGTAGGTTTACATAAAGACAATGTGGGACAAAGGTCCATGGGTACGTGCAGGTGAGCAAGAAAGGTCAGGTGGATCATTGCCTTGGGGTCAATCTGGTGACACCAGTCCCTATTGCTTTGAGGAGGTAGTTCCTGCACCCACCGCAGAATGCTTTGCCCGCAGGGTCCTTTGCCTGAGTTAAAGAGATAAGCTGGAAAGAATATCTTAATCAGTTGGAAAGTACTGACCTAGGTCAAAATGGAGGTAACTGAAGTCCTCTTTCAGTAGGAACCTGGGCGTATTTTCTTAAGGCAAGAACACTTGTGTTTCATGACTCCCAAGAAAAGACTTTCTTGTCCCTCGACCACATTGTTCTGCAGAGAGTGGGCCTGGGATTCTGACCACGGTGGAAAGGGCTTCCATGGATTTCTATTTCCCTCACCACCACTTGCCTCTTTCACAGCTCTGTTACCTAGGGGTTGACTGTGCTCACATTCCTGACCTACTAAAGCCCTATCATTTCAAGAAACAAATATCTAAATATTCCCCTTCCAGGTAATACAGAGCCTAACTAGTGTTTTCCCCAATGAGTATTTTAAAACTAGAGATTTGTATGGCTCATTCAGAACCATTTTACCAGAAGAGGCAGCCGCAGGGAAAATGACTTGAAAGGACACATGAAAGATGGACTCAGCCTGTCTTCGTGGTAACAGAAATATTGCTATTATTAATATCGTGCACTTAGAGAGAGCTCCTTTCCCAAGGAGCTCAAAGCATTGCACATATATTATCTTATTTCTCCTTGCCACATGCAAGAGAGGTAAAAGACAGGAATAGGCAATCTTCAGTAAAAAACACTGTTTACTGAAGTGTATTTGGGTTGAACTGGAACCAGACAAAATCATCCCGGTCTGGTAGCAACAGAGCTAATGAGTCATTCTCAGGAGCACCTGACTTCCTGTTACACGTTGCTGAATGCCAGGGGAGGTAAGAGGTCCCTCGGAGTGAAATACCTGCACCCATACCTTGGGAAAGAGTTCACTGAGTTTCTGGGCCACTCAGCAGCCTTCAGGACCCACAGCTGACCTGGGTGCCCCACTGTCCCTGGAGCTGTGCAGCCTCCTGGATGAGCTTCTGCGCATGGTGCCTCTTCCTAGGCATTTTGTTGATCTTGGTTTCTGATGTTCTCATGGCAGTTCATGGACTTCTGTTGGTAGAGTCAAGAACACTCCCTATTACACAGGACCTCTTCCTCTGAAGGATATTGGATGCATTTAGGATCAGGTTGCTGAAGACGCACTGGATTGGGCTCTATGATTGCCCTAGCAATGGAAGATTGTCTATGGTGTTGTCCATCTAAGAAGCTGTCTGTGAGTGCAGGCATTTATTTCATGCTCTGTACCCTCAGTCTTCGTTCTAATCTGGAGCATGGCATACTTGAGTTCATCCTAACTGAAATTTGACTTAATAAAGAGCCAGTGGTAAAAGGCTACAGGCCCACCATTAGATAAACGTTATGCTGTATCTGACCCGTAGCCTAGTGGAGACATCGTTTCCATCTTTGTCAGTGATAGGAATTTAGGATGAAGTTAAAGGCATTTGGGGACAAGTAGAACCACTCAGAAGGTTACCTCAGTATTGTGTTTTGTTCAAGAAATCTTGAGATGTCAGATTCTGATAGAATGGAATTTGAAATCCCATATCTGCACGTACTTATCCGTTTGTTCTTCGGAAGTTCTTTCATCTTCCTGAGCCTCTCTTTCCTCATCTGTAAAATGAGAACCATGACATATATTGAGGGGGTGGTTATGAAGGTACAAAGCAGGCTCTTCCTCATGAAAGGGAGCACAGGATGAGACCGTGAGAAAATTTATCTCCCTGTTTTGCTTTTAGGCACAGGTAACTTAGAGTCATTGGTGTTTCAGGAAATGGTGAAATCCCTCCAGGAAAATTCCAGGGAAGTACCGACATTTCATAGCTAGGTATTATAAGAACATGTGCTCATTTGTTTATTCAGTCAGGGAGAGAACAAATATTTAATAAACCTTGGGCACTGGACTAAATACTATAGACACCATGATGGAAAAGGACACAATCCCTGCCCTCAAGGAGTGGTGGCTATTGTGTTTGACCCATTTTTCCCCCTAGTTGGTGATATAAAAACCCCAGGTGGCCTAAGTAGATTTGCTGTCTGTGGAGCAGTAAAAGGAAACAGCAAACACCCTGTAAGTAGACATAGCCCTGGGATTCAGCAATTCCAACCACAGCAATTACAGCATTTTCTGTCAGGACTGACCTTTGAGGAGATTGCCTCAATTATAAAAGGTCAACATCTCCTGATTCTGGCACAAGCAAGTCCTGAGCAAGGTGGTAAATTATAGCCAAAATAACCCCATAGAGGTCCTTTGCTTTCGCCATTCAGCAGTGACCCAAGGCTATCAGACACCTTTGTAACATAGTGGTTAAGAAGCTCTAACGTGCAAGGTGTGTGCCAGGAAATTATCACTTATATCTTAATATGTTGCGTGGGCATTTTTATTAGCAATTCAAAATGTGTTTTCATAGCTAGTTAGTGGTTACTTCTAAATGAATCAATTTCAAAGGTCATGTACTTCTCCAAGTACTTAACAGAAGTTAAGGTGTATTAGTTAGAGCAATATTAGGTGGCTTGTAGAGAACTCATTCCTCCAGGTAGAAGGGGAAGTGGGCAAGGATATTCAGTATCAAGTACCTGTTTATCTTGCTGCCTTCACACAAACTTCAAGAAGAGAAATTATATCCCCTAACATTACCTGTAAGGATAATAGTGACTCTTGACCTAGATGCAATTTTCTATCGTGAAACTCTATCTTCTGGACTACAAGACTATCTCCCAGCACCCAGAGTAGAAGGCAGACTGGGTGGAACGTTCTTTTCAGAAGGACAAGCCAAGGGACAAGAGTTCATAGAGAACAGTGATCTGGGTCAGACCCACAGCAATTCTGTGGAATTGGCTTCCCACCCTGCGTAGCTTCTTCTGTGAACCAAATTCAGCCCTGTGTTCACACCAATTCCAGAAAGATGTCCCTGTGTCACTGGACCAGATAGCTGGTTTATTCTCAGGCCAGAGGCACAAAATCAGACTGGGAACTAATTCTAAAGCACATTTCACATAGTCTAAATTTCCTTGACAGGGAAGGCCTGGAATTTCTAACCCTTGTGCTCCAGACATTTAGTTTATTTTTTAGCTCTCCTTATCAGAAGATCTTTTGATAAAGTGCTATATCAGACTTCTTTGCTCATTTTTCGCAGAGTAATGATGGTAGTGCCTTTCTGATATAGTTTAATATTTGTGATGCCTGTGTATTAGTGTTCTAACTTGGACTTTACAGAACATAGAAAACAACTTTTAACTTTCAGTGAATGGGCTGAAATCCTTATAATTATATGTGAGAAATTTTGGATACGTATATTTTTCTAGGAAAAAGAACTGATGTTCTTATCAGATTCACAAAGCAGTCAGTGTCCCAGAACATATTAAAACCCACTGATCTAGACAAAGTTTTCTTAAATTTGGTAGCTGATAGGTGACTGATAGAGATTAGAGGTCAATTGTAATGAGAGAGAGAGAGAGAGAGAGAGAGAGAGAGAGAGAGTAGGGGAAGATCTGTCAGCAGTAAGGGGTGATTCTCAGACCACTTGCAAGTATGAACATTATAACATGAACCTGGCTCAGAGAGAATGTATTTTGTTTTTTGTGTCTGTGTTTCGGTTTCATAAAGACTTCACCCTTCCATCCTGTGTTGTGTTTCTTATGAAAAAGATTTGTCCAGAGAAGCACCTCACTTTCATCATATGTAAATTATAATTTCACAGATTTCTCATGGGAGCAAATGAGATAGTCTTGCAAATTTAAATTGTGTTGTATCTTGGCAAGTCATGGTTTTACTTTCACTATATCAGAAGAACACCATTGCTGTTACCCAATCTTTTGTGTAATTAGTAACTAGACAGCTAAAAAGCACAAAGCAACAGAGAACAACCAGAAACCGAACCATCGAAAATCTACAGAGAAAAGAAATAAGTCATGAAATGAAAGAGAATAGCTTAAAAATGTCCTAGCTAATAAACTCAGGGAGATTTGAAAATATACTTTAAAAAGATTTGAATTCTATGAAAAAGAAACACTCAGAGAATAAGAAAAAGGAAAAGGTTCCTACTAATTAAAACACATTGCCTAAAGTAAAGGAAAAATCAATAAAAGGATTAAACCTAAGAAATTTCTCAGAAAATAGAGGAAAAAGACAGAGGGAGAAAAATGCAAGGAAAGGTAAGAGACATAGGGAAAGGAAACATCCAGAGAGTTCGTTGGATCAATAAGCTTCCTAGAAAGGAAGAATTGAGAAAACAAAGGGAAGTACATAATAAGAAAAGAGATTTTCCCAGAGTCAAAATACTGGGATCTTCCAATTAAGTTGGAAGCACACAAAGATCTGACCAAATAATGGAAAGAAATCCTTATCTACAAATAGCCTTGTGAATCCAGAACACCAAGGATAAAAAGAAGACCCTTACACATTTCAGAATTTTTGTTAAACCTACAAAAAGAAACAAAACAAAACAAAAGAATCTGATTGACATCACTCTTCTCAAAAGCAACTTTGGATGGAAGAAGACAATGGAGCAAGCAACTTCAAAGTTTTGAGGAAAATAATGTTCAACCTAGAATTTTATGCCCACTCAAGTGGGAAGTCTAAACAGAAACCTTTTCAGGTATCAAAGACTCAGAAAATGTATATCTTGTGATTGGCAAGTTTGAAGCATCATCCTGAGAAAATTAGAGGGGAAGGAGGCACTCCACAGCAACCAGAGAGTTGCCCGAATTAGATGACAACTAAGTTAGGTAGGACACCATGGGACACTGACCACATGGCTTGTCTTACTGCTGCTGCTGGTGCTGGACCCTGGACCCTCACTCTCTACCTTGGAATCCACAGAATACTGTAGAGTACTGGAATCCAGTACACTGGCCACTGCCACCAATACCACCATCCCATCCAGAGCAAATTCTCCAGGGTCTCTGTTTCTTTGAGTCACTAGCTTTCAATTCAAAGTGCTGAGTAGGGAAATCTGAAGGTAAATCATAGGTAACTTGTCCATGCCGAGAAGATTAGAAAAGTGGGTTGTAGGCATTTTGAGGTCCATTAGAGGAACTTGGGCTTTGACTCCCCAAAGCCTCAACCAGTAGAAAATTCCCCATACATAAAAAGAGAGGTTATATTCTGAGTTTAAAAAATTCCCAAGATAATTTGGTGATATCTTAAAGGCCAAAATGCAAACTAAAATAAAAAATAAAATTGAAAACTTCAAGATAACAAACAAAAGCAAAGGAACATAAAGGTCGCACTATAAAGCAAAGTAGAATATTTGATGTTATGTAATTGATTGCGTATAATGGAATAAAGTGCTTTTAAACTACGATGTTAGAAATTTTCCTACCAATGACTCAGGGATCAGGAGGTGAGATCAGCAAAGAAAAAACATAATCCTCCAGTACTATGTGACACAGGGAGGAACAAAATCTTGCTTGTTCCTTGTTGTTGCATTTGATGTTTACCATCAGTTTACAAATAAAGTACACTTGCTTGTGATTGTACCACAGAATGCAAATGTAAATGCCAAAGTGTGGGTGAATGAAAGAGAGGTGTAGAGAGTAGGAGAAAGGGTGGGGGAAAAGGTGGGACACAAATATCCTCAACCTTATAAGTAATATACTGGAAGTCAGTGGGACAAGAAATAGGAGAACATTTAAAGCTACAAAGAGAGACACTAGAAAAATTTTTAAAGATGTTTATTTATTTATTTTGAGAGAGAGAGAGAGAAAGGGAGAGCATATGCACAAGCAAGGGAGGGGCAGAGAGACAAGAAGAGAGAGAATCCCAAGCAGGTTTCATGCTGTAGGCACGGAGCCTGACACAGGGCTTGATCCCATGAACTGCTGAGATCATGACCTGAGTCAAGATCAAGAGTCAGACGCTTAACTGACTGA
Source organism: Panthera onca (assembly GCF_046562875.1). Lineage (NCBI taxonomy): Eukaryota > Metazoa > Chordata > Mammalia > Carnivora > Felidae > Panthera > Panthera onca. The sequence goes on from NC_138344.1 coordinate 55,839,840, forward strand.
GCCACCCAGGCACCGCAACACTAAACATTTTTTGAAACAAATTTAACTATCAGATTTTGGGAACAGAAGAAGAGAAGGGGACAGGGTAAGTGACTCAGATCCTCATCTTTCATATTTGGAAGTCAATAGAAAAGTTTCTAAATTTAACAAATTGAGACATGGTGTGACAAGCCTCTCTCTAGAGGTATGATGATGACCTCAGAACAACTGAAAACCAACTAGATTTGGGATTGCTTTTGGGGAGTGGGACTGGAGTAAAGGGACGTAAGATAAGGAGTCCTGCTTTCTATCATTATCTCTTGAGTTGTTATTATGTGTATATGTAACTTGGATAAACATTAAATTAAAACTAAATAAATAAGCATCTTTGATGGAAAAATTACCAAAATGACATTCATTTATTTCCTTTGTTTCATCAGAAGAAAAACATATTAAAAACAGATTCAAAACCAGGATTATTTAAAAAATAGCTTATGGCATGTCCCCTTTGTTATTTTTGTCAGGTACACAACTAAAGAGCAATGGTTTATTTTAATTTTACTGAAAATTATTCCCATAAAGATGTTAAAGAGACATTTTAGGTATGTAATATATGTGAGCTCATTGTGAAATATAGGACAAATAAGTTTTCAAATTCCTTTTGGCAAATATAGATTTGCATAGAGTGATTTTCTTTCTTTCTTCCTTCCTCCCCCTCTCCCTCTCTCCTTTTCTTTCTTTCTTTCTTTCTTTCTTTCTTTCTTTCTTTCTTTCTTTCTTTCTTTCTTCTTTCATGTTGTTACCTCCTGAATTTCAATTTTAGAAGCCACCAATAAAGATCTGCCAAAGAAAACTATATTTTCAAACAAAGAACCTTACTTTGACAGAAGTTGTTGAATTCCATAATTAATTCTTGTCTGTAGATCAATGCATTGCATAAATGGCGGATCAACCTTGACAAGATGGAACAAATACAATCATTAGTGAAATCCTAACAATACAGAACAATCGACTGTGAATTTAGGTCAGTTTGTCTGCCTTGAAACACTTTTCCTTGGTACTATTTCAATCTTGACAAGCCCTTATTGTGTGCTTGACATCTTTCTTAATTGTTCATAGACAATTTTAAATAATCTTTGCTTATTTAAAAAAATGTTTACTTAATAGATGTGAATGTGTAGAACATGGATAGCATAGTTAACTCAAAGAGTTAACACAGCGTAAGAAACAACAGCATTCATATTCGGAGATTCTAGAATAATATGGCTAGAATATGAGGTGGGTGGCAGGGCGTGTGGGGAGGGGAACTGGTGGCTGAAAGTATGGGGGTGGGGCAGCATTCTCTCTCCAAAAGACATGAGAATCTGGTGAGTATCTCACTGAAGAATTTGAGAAAGAACAAAAACAGAGAGGAACCTAAGTGATGGGGCATCTTTCCAATAGGAACTTAGGATTTGGCAGGCAATGGACCCACAGAGAGGCTCTCCTTATGCATACAGGGTGGTACCTGCCTTTTTCATCATTAAAAGTCTTCCATCACCTTCCATCTGATTGAGTTTTTGTGCTGCTTCTTTCTTTCCATGGAGCATTCTTTGTGGCTCTAAGAAAGACACAACAGGCTTAACTATATTTGATTTCCTGGGAGGTTAGTGGACTTGCTCTGTTTTCACTGGATCTCCTGTATGTACAGCAGTGTGGTGATTAGGAAGCCCTCTAGGTATGTTAGGCAGACATTTACTCCTGTTACCAACCAGAAAACACACGATGATCTGGTTTTTATAAGCTTCCTGGGAGGCTCATGCTTCTAGTATTTTTACTTTTACCTAATACTGTGTCTTCAATGTTACATTAAGAATTCTTTTTTTTTTTTAATTTATTTAACTTATTTAGAGAAAGAGAGAGCACAAGTAGGGAGACAGAGAAAGAGGGAGAGAGAGAGAGAGAGAAAGAGGGAGAGAATCCCAAGCAGACTCCACACTGTCAGACCATATCGGGCTGCAACTCAGGAACTGTGAGATCATGACCTGCGCTGAAACCAAGAGTTGGTTGCTTAACCAACTGTGCCACCCAGGTGCCCTTACATTCAGAAAATAATTGAAATTTTTTTTTATTTTAGAGAGAGAGAGAGCATGAGCAGGGGAGAGAAGCAGGCAGAGGGAGAGAGAGAATCTTAAGCAGGCTCCACCCTCAGCAAGGAGCCCAACGTGGGCCTCAATCCCATGACCCTGGGATCACGACTTGAGCCAAAATCACGAGTCAGATGCTCAACCGACTGAGCCACCTAGGTGCCTCACAGAATTTTTAAATCATTTTTATAAACATTTGAGAAAAAGATCTGAAAGCAAATACAAAGCTTGCTGGATGGTCTCAGTGCCACCAATCCTGTTACAATCAGATGAGCAGATGTTCCCTTGGTCATAAAATTAGGCAATCTTCTCAGAACTGCAGTATTGGTCCAGAGGATTGTTCATTCTCACCTGTGAGGAGGGTGGTGACTATTACTGACCATTTTTCACATACCCTTGACTTCCACCCTGTCCCCAACACCTCTTCACCGTAGTGTGTGCAACTTGCTAATAACAGAGTTCTTGGACTTTGTAAACGTAACTCTTGACCTTTCTGTCCACTGCCCCTTCATCTGCCTCTTCCACTCAGTGAATGTATCTTCATCTTTCCAAGTGCAGAAGTCAGAAACCAGTGAGCAATCCTTCATCTTTATATTTTTATCACACACGCTATCCAGTCTGTTCCAAATGCTATAGACCTTATTTTGAGTTCATTCACTGTCTACACTCCCATTCCCTCAGGTCTGAATGCCCACCCACATCTCTTTCCTGGACAATGATGATCTCATTGGTCTCCCCGATCCCTTTCTTGTACCTTTGCAGTTCATTCTGCACATGGCTGTTAGAATGATCTTTAAAAAACCCAAACCCATAGATTTCACCATGTCACTGTTGAGCTTAAGGTCCAAGTTTCTTAATGTATTTTATAAGGGTTTTTGATATGGCCCTTGATTCCTTCTTCAGGCTCCAGAATGTGGCCCATTCTCCTCCTGATTCCCACACTCCAGTTATGCTGACCTTCTTGCAATTAGTTAAATGTGACCACTCTTTCTCACTGTAAGGCTTTCACACTGCTGAAAAATTCCTTCTTTGTTTTTACCTGAATGACTCCTTCCTACTTCCAGATCTTCCCTTTAATGGCACTTCTTAAAAGTCCTCTCTATGAGTTCCTCTATAAGCTCACATATGTGGCTAACATTGTATTTTTTAATGTGTATTTATTAATTTATTTTCAGAGAGAGAGAGAGAGAGAGAGAGAGAGAGAGAGAATGAGCAGGGGAGGGGCAGAGAGAAGGAGAAAGAGGATTCCAAGCAGGCTCTGTGCTGTCAGCATAGACCCCGATGTGGAGCTCAATCTTACAAACCTTGATACCATGACCTGAGCTGAAATCAAGAGTCCGATGCTCAACTGACTGAGCAACCCAGGGGTCCCTAACATTGTATTTTTATAGGAAACAAAGCTATAAGGGGGTGGCAAATGCAAGACTAGCCTAGTTTCTGCTTTGTCTTTGCCTGCTTCTGTCTTTCCCCAATTCTACCAGCCCATGTCCCTTGTTCTGTGCATTTGGTAGCATGTCTTGTCTTTATCCTCACTATTGTCAAACAAAGTGTCAAATTTTTATATGGCTTCTCAGCTGAATACTCAGAACTCAGAACCACCTGTATGAGGACTCTAATGATGCACAAACTGGCCTTAGATCTGCTAAGCTCCGTTTGCTCAAACATACAATAAATTTTTTTTGTAGGTATGATATGCTAGGTACTGTGCTGATTATTGGGAATAGAAAAGTGAATGAGGTGGAGTATCCTCCTTCATGAAGCTCATACTTGACAAGGGAGACAGATATTAAGCAAATACATAAACATACACACACACGCACACATGCATACCTGCATGTACAATAACGTCTGGTATAAGTTGTGGTAAATTCTATGGTGAAAGTTTTATGACTGGAGGATCTGTGATTTTAAATTCTCTAATAACTATGTAAAAATGTGGAAAAACTGGTGAAATTAATTTTAATAAAAATATGTTTATTTTTTCTTTATGCATATCCAAAATACTACTTTCCAACATGTAATCAGTATGGATGAAAAATTAATATTTTCCTTATTTTACACAAGTCATTTTTTTAAATTTTTCTTTAACATTTATTTATTTTTGAGAGAGAGACAGAGCATGAATGGGGGAGGGTCAGAGAGAGGGAGACACAGAATCTGAAACAGGCTCCAGGCTGTGAGTTGTCAGCACAGAGCCCAACGCGGGGCTCGAACTCACGGACCGTGAGATCATGACCTGAGCCGAAGTCGGCCGCTTAACTGACTGAGCCACCTAGGCGCCCCTTTACACAAGTCTTAAAACCCCAGCTGTGTACTTTACACACACGGGACATCTCAATTCAGACCAGCCATATTTCAAGTACTCAATAATTACATATAGCCAATGATTACCCTACTAGATGGAACAGCCGTATAGATTCTCAAAAGCTTATAGGTGCTGGCCAGTAACTTGCCCTAGTTTTCTCACAAAGGGGTATTATCACTCAGGCAGAACCTGACTTCTTGAGTGGCACACTCCTGACCACGTTAATTCCACTCAAGGCTGAAGGTGGTATGTGAAGCTGACATGTAAAAGAGGAAGTTTTTGTGTGGTTCCAGTATGCGGTACTAGAACTGAATTTCAAGGAGGCAGATTGTACTCAAAACTTGAAACAATAAGAACTTTCTGGAAACACATGAGATGCCCTGCCTTGTACATCTTGTCATTAGAAGAGCCAAGTGCAGGCTAATGTCTCCTTGCTCTAGGATTCAATAATTGAATGAAGGCTTCTATCAGATGATCTCTCAAGTTCCTTTGAATCATGTGATTCTGTAATTGAATTAAACTTGAGACATTCTTCCAACAAAGCATAGTATTTTTTCTTTTTTGGCCTTTATTTAGAAAGAATTAAAAAATGCTTTAGGAAGCATTTTATTTTCAGAGAAACAAGTTTTCCTCTATAGCTACACATACAGAGAGAATTAAGGAATTTAGGCAACCATTCAAATAATTTTAGAGAAAAAGTGATGACAATATTTTTGAGGGGCAGTGAAGAAGAAATAATCTCTTTAATCCCTTATTTCTTGACTAGAAGTAAGGCTTAATGGTATAACTATTTGTTAGTATAAATTAGGCTAAATAAATTTTCACCCTCTATAGCATGTAGGACTCATCTATGATCTTTTTTGACTGAATGATATATGTTAGTAATGGTAGCTCATTTTTTTAAATGAAATTATAACTATACATTTATGTATGAAATTACAAATTGCAAATAGATTTTCTATACTGTGGAACTCAGTGGACCTGGAAAATGCTGACTTATGATAATCACTTCTCCATAAATACTAAATCAATACATTTTGCTTCCTGTTTATTGCCAGGAATAAACTTTCATGAAGTCTGGGCCTGCTTGGTGCTGAACACTCACCTCCATAATGCTGGCAAAACAGAACTCAGTTCAGCCAGACAGCTGGCAATTCTCCCTGATTTTAGTCTGGGAGACAAAGATTAACATTTTTAAAAAATAAAAGCATATATAGATGGTTAGTTACCAGAGGGGAGGTTGCTGCAGGGGTGGGGGGTGGGGGGGTTGGTTAAATAGGGATGCAGGAGTGTACTTGTTGAGATGAGCAGAGGGTGATGTATGGAAGTGTTGAATCACTATATTGTACACATGAAACTAATATAACACTGTATGTTAACTAACTAGAATTAAAATACATAAATAAACACATATAAGCATATAAAGAAATAAAGCTGATAGAGAAGAGTGAGATAATGTATTTTGTAATAACAAGCATTCATTTTTATTTATTTTTTTAAATTACTAAGGTTAAGGCTGTTTCTAAAAATTGGCAAGTTTTAATTTTGATATTTGTGTTATGATTATTTTTGATGTGTAAGTGCTTTCTATACTTATGGATCTTCTCTTACTAACTCTGTCTACTCAAATCTGTCCTCTGTGTGCTCTACACCCCTCATTCATGCCTGCCTCCTACCCCATATACACACATTTCCCTCACACATGCCTCATGGCCTCATGTGCACACACATGCACACACACACACACACACACACACACACACACACACACAGCAATAGCAGAATCCACTCTTCTAACAGATGTGCTGTCTACATTCCCAGGTGAGGCAACAGAGTGCCTCTGGAACTTGTTTTCTCTTCTTGGGTTCTTTCCGTCCTATCAGTTATCAGATTCCTCTGAAGCCAGTTCAAAGACATTAGTTCTATGGTCAAAGAGTAGTTTAGGCCTTAGAAGAATCCACAGAGTGCTAAATGGTATCCTTGTCTCATTTAGAAAGGGTTTTACTCAGGTGAAAATGGAGAGCTCTTTTCTCTTTAAACCTTACTGTTTAATTAACTTACCTATTCATTCGCTCATTTAGCAAACATTATTTCTGAACACATGCTTCATGCCAGCCACTGTAGAGGAGAGTAAACCCATTCCATACTTATTGAACTCACAAGTGAGCAAGGGGATACGTTTATCGAAACACTGACTTGACTGCCACATGACAAATTAGGTAATGGACAAGTGTTCAAGATACCATGCCATGGGCGTTCGGGAGAGGGAGGGACGAACTCTACCCACCTCCCAGAAGAGATGGTATTTGGGCCAGGCTTTCAAGAATGCTGTGCACTTATGGCACTTGGCAGAGGGGGTGGGGGCTGCAGCCCGGCCAGAGTGAACAAAGCAGGAAAGCACAGGGCATGTGTGGGGAGCAACAGGTGGTGTGCACTGACTGGCTAGTTGGGAGTCAAGGCCACAGAGCCAAGAGTGGGCAGGTTGTGAAGAGCCTCAGGGCTGGACCTGCCCTGGGAACTTGCATCCTTTTCTCTTGACCTTTGGAATGCTTTTAAATCTAGGTCTAAAGATGGAGATTAGACAGCCTTCCAGAATTCTAGACTGGAAAATATGAGAAACAAGCATGGCTACATTTTGGTGGCGGTGGCAGCAGGGGTGGCTTCTTCCTCCTCCTGTCTCTATAAAATAGTAAGAATGCATCTTTTTGTAATAATTTTGCAAACAATAGTGCATAGAATGCCTAGACATACAGAAATTCGGGTACCACTCTGTACTGGTTTTCTATTCAAAAACAAAATGCTGTTATCTCATAGACATGAAATGTTAATGAGCTGAGTTTCTGTGCCCACTGGGAGCCACCCATGGGCCAGCTCTGCCATGGAGAGCTCTAGAGATTGCTGAGTAGAATGTCAGAATTCAAGTGACCTCAAAGCCCCATTGTGACCAAATGGCCCTTAGCATGAATGGGGATGTTCACACTCCGGCCTGTGGCCACAGAAAAAGGAGCTGATCCACTGTCCCTAGATGATTATGTAGTCTTTGCAATCTAGCCTAATCATAGGCGTGTTTTCTCCCGAACCGAGGCTGTAAATCCCATGGGAAAGTAGAAAAATCGAATGTGAAATCTGTGCTCTATACAGGTTGTATCTGAAAAGCCACCACGATGGAAAATGACTGATTAATTTTGTTGACTGCTGAGCTGCTACTCGGATCTTAAGAGCCAAACCACATTAGTATGCAGTCAGACTAAACTAATCAGAGTGGCCAAGTTATTTTGTGCATACAGACACAGCCTGGGTTCCAACAATAAATACTATCTTGGCCTGACTTTTGATAAAGCACTTCATTGTACCTAGGGTTAATTCTAAGTCTTTGTTGCTGATCTCAGCACCCTACTCCTCCAACCTTTAAAGGACCAGGGTTGCAGGCATACAGACTTGTAAGCTCACAGCTACAAACATTTTTCTGAGCTCACATAAGCCCACCCCAGTATCACCTTCATGCACTTCAGAAAGGGATGTAAGAGATCAATGAATTGAATTTTGGCAAACTTAAGCTTCTTATACTTAAACTAATTTCTCCAAAGTCTCCAAAACCAGTCTCAGCTTTTGTCCATCTGTGTCTATCATCAGATCTCCTATTATTGCCCCCTCCCCCACCCCCTCCATTCATCCACACTTTGTTACTTTGTTTGCTCAATCTAGTCCCCCTTGCTTAAAAAGTCAGCTTCTCCTTCTCTTCCCTAAATCCTTCTCCCTCTAACTCTTGTGGCTCTGCCTTGTTTTTCATATTATCCGGAACTCTTTTCCCCCACAATCTCCAGAAAACACGAATAACTCCCCTTCTGTCATTTTCATTTTAGTAAACATTTATCGAGTGCCTACTCTATGTCAGTATTGTGTGCTGTGAAGAACATAAAGGTAGGCTAGGGTCCCTGTCCTAAAGAGCTTCAATTTAAAGAAGAAATCAGTGAGGTAGACAAGCACACCAATAAGGTGTGGTGAAGTAAATGCCAAAACAAAGTTGCAACCCTGTACTTTGGGGACCCTAGGGAAAATGAGGCTGAGACTGGAGATGAGGAACACCACACAGGTTGCGTTTGAACTCAGCCTTGCTGAATGTGAAAATCTTTGATTTCTGATCATTTTCACTACCTGCGGTAACTTCCACCGGAGAATTTAATTAATACAATGTATTTCATTAAACATAATGTGACAGTCTTTTAAAATATAGGATCTGTTTCATGCCCAATATTGTCACCCATGGATGGCTCTCTCCCAGGCAGGGAGTAAACCCCCTTGGTGCAAGCCCTGTCATTGTTTTCACTTTTATTCCTCAGGGACACAGCATGTGCTCAATTAGCCCTGGCCTGGTCATAGACACAGCATCATCCTCATGATGAGTATCAATAGATTGGGTTACTTCAAACAATCTGAGTTAAGAACCCAAGACCTCCTTTAAAACAGGGTATGTTGTTTAGAATCACAAAAGGCCAGGGGCGCCTGGGTGGCTCACTCTGTTAAGCATCTGACTTGGGCTCAGGTCATGATCTCACAGTTTCTGAGTTCGAGCTCCACATCGGGTTCTGTGCTGAAGCAGCCTGCAGCCTGCTTCAGATTCTGTGTCCCCCTCTCTCTGCCCCTCCCCCACTCATGCTCTCTCTTCCTCTCCCAAAAATAAATCAACGTTTAAAAAAATTCGAATCATAATAGGCCAGTTGAGTGTTTCAAAATACTACTGTCCTCTTTAAAGCTGTTGCACCACTAGAGCCTGCCTGATTCTCCCCAGGAACCCTCTATGAGGCCTCTTTAGAGATACTGAGATCTTAGGACCTAAATTTAGAACCAAAGTAACCTGATGTTGGTGGTAGCATATCAGCCTTGTCCAGAGCACAGCTAACTCTGCCCAGTGGTCCGTTATGATCAAAGGGGAGGAGCCTTCAGAGCAAGTGGGCAAAGTCCATGTGGGAAATAGGGGCAGTCCCACTGCCTCCAATTCCAGACTGCAGCCAAATTTTATCACAGAAGCATTTTTCCTTCTTCCATGAACCTGGCATTCAGCCGATGCTTGTTCTGTTACATGGCACAACTGTTCATGCACTTGGGGGAGCTCAGGCTTCTTGGCTAACGATATTTCCTAGGAGTTGTTATAGCCAGTCTTCTTGCTCGATAGAATTGTTGGAAAGGATGGATGAACCTTTCATTCATGGACAACCCCAGACATTAGGCAGTCAGTACTGTCATCACCTCACACTGATGTCGGGGCCACGTTAGTCTCGAATTGGATGCAGTATTCTTCCAGGTGACTCCTGGCCTGGGTCACCTCCCTCAACCTTTAGAAGTCAGCAAAAGCAGATCTTGGTTTATCAGACATCAGCAAATGGAGATTCCTATGCCTCTCCCCTCCTTGCACAATGGAACAGAACAGAGGGCTGGCCACTTGAATCTTCATGACATTGTTTTCAAGATTTCAGTTATCACTGTCATGCAGCAATGCTCTTTGGATCGCGGAAGACTCACTGACGAAGGACTTGACTTTCTGGACTGCTAGCTTGTGTTCAAGGATGTTCGTTTCTCAAGCAAGGCGCTAAGCAGTTTTAGGAAATGCTGATACAACTGTAGCAATTTCCCCCAATTTGTTCCTGACAAAGAACTCTCTTCAAAATTGAGTTGGCTTCTTTTCTTTTGTTCAAAATTTCTGGTAAACACAATTAGCCTCATTAACCTCCGTTTCTGTTTCATAACTGAAAATTAGCCTACAATCACTGGTTTGCTGGAAAGCACAGTTGTAATTAGTCTTTGACTGATATGAAAAATCTGCCTCTTCTTTAATTTCTTTGACATCTCAGTGCATTTGAAAACACGTCTGAACTCTCTCACACTGGCACTGGGGATGGGAGTAAAAATAAATCAGGGATTTAAATCAAGCTGAGACATGAAAATGGATATTCTTACACATGGAAATTGGAGACAAGGAGGCATTTGTCAAAGAGGATATGACGAGAAGGTAGATACTATGAAGCCTATTCCCAATACTGCTTCTAACGTGTCCAAAGAAGGTTGCTAGTATGCTGATGAATCTGTCCTCCATAGGTGAAGTCAAATGATTATTGGCAAAAGAAGATTGGGGGAAAAAGTAGTTGCTCCCTTGTACAGGTGAAGAATCACTAACCCGAAAACCATATTGTCAACTAGCTTTATGAGGCCCCTTTTGTGAGCAAAAGAAGAAGCCTTATTTCATGAGCAGTCTTGGAACTTGTTCCTTCTTCAAGCTAGAACCTGAAGACTGAACTTCCAGGCCTTTTGATCAGACAGCTGGGATTACGAGTTTCATGAGGAAACCCTATGGCCATCATCCCGCCAGTGGACAGGAGCCTGAAGAAAGTGTCCAATACAGAAAGGATGAGGATATTTATTTCCTTTCAATCAACAGGCAATCTGCTGAGATAAGGGAAAGCAATGTGAAGTAGGTCAAGCAGTGTTCTGGGACTGAGTTTAAGAGCATGTGATCCAAGGAGCCTGGCTGTGATGGGCATCCATTTGGTGGAGCCCATCAATCTGGATTAGTCACTGAGGTGGCAAATCAAACACATAAACTGAGGTGTGCCCTTTTGAGGTGTGCCCATTCCCTTTGGCTTTGGGAATGGCATGATGGGGATGAATGTGTCAGTGCTCAGAAATCTAAGGCCAGTGGGACCTGGGGTGTGTGTGTGTGTGTGTGTGTGTGTGTGTGTGTGTGTGTGTGTGTATGTGGAGGTAGATGGTGAAAGGCACATCCTTAGGCTGGAACATAAATGACTCCAGACAAAGCTCACTGTGTAGAGGTGTCCTGAAATAGGAGATGGGAGATCGACGTTTGGCATACATCTTTTCCTCTATTGGCCTCAGTTCTTCTATGGTGGAATGAGGAGTTTGGAGGTTATAATCCCTAAGACCCGTTTAGCTCTGGCACTCTTCGAGTGGATACGAGACAAAGTCTCCAGCCTGCTCAAACAAGTATTGGATTCCTTAACAGACATAATTCTTTCCTTTGTCCCTTCACCTGCTCCCCAAGCTCCTTTGTTCTTTTAACTCCCACTAAACATTCTTGATTCTTGAGTTGTTTCCTACAGACTTACTGCCCCCTGGAAGCTACACGCTCAAGGAGACTGAACTCTCCCTGCCCGTGTGGACTCTGGCTGGAGGGCTGTGAAATGGAGCCGAGCTGTTCTGTCTCAGTGCCCAAACTGCAGATGAGAAATCTTACAATTCAAATTGAAGTTCTCCTGTGTCACTCCCTGCACTCCTTATCAAGCCCCGTAATACTGAAATAAAATAGTCACTAAGTCAAGGAATAATCCAGGGCAGTAAAGTAGCTTTTATTAGGCACCTAAGGCATCAGATGCAAATAAAATAATGACAGAGGAAATTAATATTATTGTCTATGTGCTCGTTGGAAACAGTGGTGTGTGACACTTGACTGAGAAGCAATATCTTTGAAACATCTTCCTTATTCTCTTCAGCACTGTTTATGCAAGAGTCTCTGTGTATGCAATAACCAGGTTCAAAGGGTCATGTGGTTGGGCAAGATAACTGGATCTAATTACTGAGAGCTCTCTGATAGAAGTGTCTGAGTTGAGAATTCTGTTTTAAGAATTCCCAGGAATGTTCTATTTAGGAGCCACTGTATTCCAAAGAATGACACTGAGACTCTTACTTGCGGAGACATGTTTTTGCTTAGCTGCCCCCCACCCTATTCCACCTTCTCTAGGCTCCCAGCCCTATGTTTTATCCATTTCATTTTCTCTTCATTTCAAATAAGCATCACATGTCCCACAGAAAAAGATTAAGGGTGGTTATTCTGACAAAACACTCAGGAATAAGGACCTCCCTCTTCCTCTGGCATTCATTTCTTGCATGTTTCTTTTGGGTAATTAAACACAGAAAGGTCACCTAGCATCCTGGCAAGTACAGGAAATGGGAGGGAGGAAACATAAAGTAAAAACAAACAATCACTATGAGAAAGTCAACACTGTGTTTTTGTGTTTTCTTCCAGTTTCTCTAGAAAGGGATTAGTTATGTATTGATTATTCACCTGCCGCCTACTTCCCCACAGATTTTTGAGGCAGTCCAATGTGAGAGCATCTCAGTAACACCTGCATGCTCCTAAATTTAATTTCGTGGCAAAATAACAACGAGCCAATACAAGAATATGATTTGTGTGCTTTTAAGTTCCAGGGAAATAAAAAATTTGTCTCAGGGAAAACATCTGTATTCACTTGTTCCAGTTCTCTGTTCCACCATCCAGTCATGTTATCTTCATTTCAAGAAAGTGTTTGCTTTCCTGCCCTGCTCAGATGCATGTGTCAAAACAGGTGCACCTACAAGATTTGAAGCTTTCCATTTCTTGCGCCTCCTTGGCCCAGCTCAACAAGGAGTGCAAAGTATATCCCACAGCCCCCAGCATTGAAGGGGGCTTGTGTCAGAATGAACCCTCTTTTGACAGAATGACTTCTCCATAGGCTAGCTACCGCTTCCGGATCAGTTCTTGTAGTTGATATTATGATAGTGGTCATTTTGAAATTCTGAGCCCTTTTCATTAACCTGGGTTGTTGCCATATCTTGGGACCATATCTTGGGCTTTCTCTTTCATTGGTTTTATTGATGCTATTCCTTTGGCCTGAAATCCTCCCTATTTACACTGCCTGTCACAATCCTCCTCATTCTTTATGGCTTTGTTGAAAGACTGCACCTCATGAAGACTTTGGTATCCATTGCCATGATAAAGCTGAGAAACAAACAAATAATCATATAGGAATAGCAAACTACAGTGAACATCATTCCTTATAAGTAGAGGTCAACGGCATGGTTCTTATGGTCTCAGTTAGGTTCACCCAGGTATCTGCAAGAAGTTATATGATGACAGAAAGGTCTGGTCATCTTGGCTGGGCTCTCTCACATATGAATGAGGTGGTTAGCTGTCTGCGAGGTGGCTTAGGATAGCCTTTCTGGGACAATTGTGCTTTCCTCCATATGACCTCTCATCGTCCAGAAACTTACTTGCGCTTGGTCTCATGATTGTGACAGCGTCTGAGAGACAGAGGAAATGTACAAGGTACCCTGAGGTATAGGCTCAAAACTGGCACACAGTCACTTCTGCCACTTTCTGTTGGCCAAAGCAAGTCACAAGGTCAATTCAATTCGAAGGGGTGGGGAACTAGACTCTACCCCTTTTGGAAGGGACTGCAAAATCACATTGTCATGGGCGTGGAGAGAAAGAATGAAAAATTGGAAATTTTTTTTTTTAATCACTCAACCACAACTTTTCTGATCGCCTGGTCTGAAGTGGTCTTTGATTTATTTTTATTGCTTTGATAGCAATTTAAAAACAGAATATTATTTGGGCACTTGCTTTTGTCTTCCTTTAAGACCCTAAAGTCAGAGGCCATGCCTCATTCATTCTTTGGGCCTCAAGTTGCTTAGCTCAGTGACTTGTCCCTCATAAGTATTATGCATATTTAAGCATAGAAACAGTCTACAAATAAAGCAAGATAGAAAATATAAGCACACAGAATTTTTAATCTGGAATGACCTCAAAATTTCACCCCATCATTCTGTCTTGTAGTGGTATGCAAGTTACTCTAATAGAAAGCCAATAAAAAAACTGGTCTCAAAATGCAGAGAAGTCTCTCACCTAATCAATGCATGTTGCACACATCTATGCACCCTAACACTCCAGTTTTAATTTTCCTAGTTCTTAGCAGAGAGAGAACAGCTATTTTCCCATTTTCACCTTAGCCTTCACTGTCTGCTGTCTTCTCCCTACGATTCAGTTATATACTTCATCAGTGACAATGACATCCACTTGGCATTCCAAGTTAGAAACAGAGCCCTAGTGTCAAGAAGAGTGTTTTGCACATAGTAGGTGCTCCATAACTACTATGGAGGCAGGAGATTCCTTCCACCTCAGTGTCTCGAAGTCGTATCTAATCAAAGGTTTTCCATGAGAATTGCTATAGGATCCTGCAGGGAATTCTGGCTCCCTGGTGTCTTCCTTGACTTCCTTCCTGAAGTATGGCTACCAAGGGAGTCAGTCCACCTCAGCTGTTTAGAACACACTAAATTCCTATCTGCTTGGATCTTCCATCCAGCCTATGGGCCAGAGTTGGATTTTCGGAAGACAAAGCTAATCCAGTGAGGGGGTGGCAAGGAGTGAACTCTGCTCGGAAGAGAAAGAGAAGATTGAGTTCTATATTGATTCATTCATCTTGAGAGCTCTCCACTCTGCAGAATGGAATTCAATTAATATTTTAGGTTTTTAATGAAACTTGTTCTCACCATGACTTTTCCTGTCACCATTGATTTGAGTTCTGGTTTTGTAGAATTCAGTATTAAAGGTCTTTTATAATCAGTATATGCCCTCATAGTTTTTTGTTTTGGTTTGATTCCCCAGCCAAATCAATGAGAAATAAGAAGCTGTTTTTTTTTCTTTCACTTAGGGAATATTTTTTAAAGGAAGCATTATTTAATCTATAATTGTGCACCCTTTATTGTTAGTTAAAGGTTGGTATGTTTAACTTCAGTTTATAGCGCAATGTATCTTTCAGATTCTCTCTGACTCACTTTCTTTGAATCCGTCCCTGTGATGGCTAATTTTATGTGTCAACTGACTGGTTCACAGGGTGCCCAGATATTTGGCTGAAGATGATTTCTGGGTGTCTGTGAGAGTGCTTCCAGATGAGATTAGCATTGGGATCTGTAGACTGAGTAAAGCCAGTTGTCCTCCTCAGTGCTGGTAGGCATTATCCAATCTGTTGAGTTCCTGAACAGAACAAAAAAGTGGTCGAAGGCAGAATTCACTCTCTCTCTCTGCCTGACCGCTGGAGCTGAAACACTGGCCTTTTGCCCTTAGACTGAGACTTACACCAGAGTCTCAGGTCTCTGGGCTCAGATTGGAATTTACAACCACCAGCTTTGCTATGTCCCCAGATTGCAGATGGCAAGTTGTGGAATCTCCCAGCCTCCACAACTATGTGAGCCAATTCCTGGTAACAAATTTCTTTATATACATACATTTGATTCTGTTTCTCTGGAGAATACTGACTATTACAGTCCCTTATCATGATGTGACTGTGGCTTTGTGACTTTAGGACAACTTGATATCTGGTCCCTTCTGGCCATTTATCTTCGACCTCCAGCATTTCCCCATCAACAGAGGTCAACAGAAGTAATCAAATTGATAGCCCTGTCTGCCTTTTTACCTTTCAGGATGGTCTACTATTCTTTATGACTTTCAAGATTCTATCTTTCCTGATTTCCTTGCAACTTAGTCTTTCCTATCAGAAAAGGACAGCTTTCCACTTTTGCCTTTGAAAAAAAAAATATATATATATATCTTTCTCTCCAAAATCATTTATTTTCTTTTCCATAGTCAGGGTCTATTTGAAATTTTATATAGCACTCTCTTAAGACAGGCTAGAAATGGTTACCAGACCTGCAATTTAGAGAGATAAATTACTGGCTAAAATCTTCACAGGCATTTGTTTCAAAATGTTTTAAAATGAAAGCTAAAAGGTAGCTTTAATGTAACTTTCAAAAAAAATGTTTATTTATTTATTTTGAGAGAGAGAGAGTGTGTGTGCATGTGAGTGGGAGAGGGGCAGAGAGACAATCCCAAGCAGGCTCCACTCTGTCAGCAAGAGCTGGATGTGGGGCTGGAACTCACAAACCATGAGATCATGACCTGACCTGAAATCAAGAGTCAGACGCCTAACTGACTGAGCCACCCAGGCAACCCCAGAATGATGTTTTGAGTACTTGGTGTTCATCTAGTTACTGAGCGAGATATGAACAGGTTTCCTTTCTATTGGGATGCAATTTCAAAGGGAAATATCTGTGTTTTTTGGTTTTGTTTTTTGTTTTTTTTTTCTTTCTGCCACTTTTGAACACTAGGCTGTGGTCATTCCAAATCTTAGGTCTTATCATATCCCTTACTTTTTTTGACTGTGCCTTCTCCCCTCCTAAAATGTATTTCTGTCTCCTATCTGCCAGCCTTTCCCATGAATGCTTGGGCAGAGAATTTCTTTCAATTTTCTGGAATCTCAGCTTCTAACATCAATAAATAGTCCACCTATCACTTTGAGGACTTGCTGACCTATTGCTTCTTATCAACTTGATACATTTTTATTTTTTGTCTTCGGTTTTTACATATTTTTGCCTCAGTTCTCTGGTGTGGCTTCTTTTCACCCAGTTCAGTACAATGGCTACCTAATTTTGGCTCTTCAGACCCTCACCTTCCCCTTCAACTCTTTTGTAGAGGCCCCTCCACCCCCAGGCTCTTGTTCTGCTGCTTACTGATCCTGCCCTTGCTCACCAGGGGTCTGTGTGCTGCTGAGCTGCTTGGGTCACAGCTTTTCTCAGACTCCGTTCATTTACCGCTGTGCCCTTACCCTCCTCCTTCTCTTGCCTATGCTCACTAAATTTCTCTTACCTGATTGTGCAAAACACGATTGCCAGAAATTAGAAAGTCTCTGTACCCACCCTCCCCCAACCCCAGTCCCCATCACCGCTCATTGCAGTGAAACAGTGGTTGCTCACAAGAGATTGATTTAGCTGGACAATACTGTGAGCAATACTGGAAATGCCTCATGGCCTCTCCCGGGTACAGTGTCCCCTCTCTTCTCCCTGCTTCTCATCATCTCTTTATTGGCTACAGGGAACCTACTATGCAAAGAGATTTGGGTAATATTTTATTTTGACAGTTTCAACTTACAGAAAAGTTACATAAATAGTAGAAGAACTTCCCATAGCCTCTTGACTCAGAGCCCCATTCAAGTTTTGCCAAATGTCTCATCAACATCCCTTATTAGCAGAAGGTCCATAAAAGGAGTATCTACTGAGCCAGTTATCAGTGTCCCAGTCTTTTAACCTGGAATGTTCCTTAGCCTTCCCTAATCTCCATGACCTTCACATTCTTAAAACTGTAGTCTAGTCATTTTATGGACTTCTCATCAATTTAGTTTTCCAGTGCTTCCTCAAGATTAGGCCACAATGATATATTTTGTGGAGGGAATATCATAGATGTAAGAGATTATGTAAAAAGCTGTTTCTCATCCAATTTTTTCCCACAAGTTTTGGCATCCTTTGGGTATGTTTTTTGCCTGAATTGATTACTACTGTGATGGAAATTGCATTTATCCAATACTATCATTCCGTCTACATGCATTATTTGATTTCCTATCCCCCCCCCAAAAAAGACTTTGTCTCTCAACTCATTAATTTATTCATTCATTTATTTATATCAGTGTGGGCTCATGGCTTCCTATTTTATTCAACATGTTGTAATGCACTCCCATATTATTATCTATTTGTTCATGCTCAAAATGTCCAAGTTTGGCCATTGGAAGTCCTTATATATGTGAACTTTTGGCATGTCTTCATCATCCCTCCATAATTTCCTTACTTTCTGTCATTAAAAAGATATTCCAGACTCACTTTGTTCTTTGCCTGACCCAACCCTGGGGAATCAGTCATTTATGTTTATATGTGTATACATCGCTTCTTGGCCTTTTGGCTAAGATCGAGTGTATGTTTATATGTGTATATATATGTATGTATGCATATATACATGTGTGTATATATATGCATATGTGTGTACATACATGCATATGTACATATTCTATATTTATTCTCTTTCTAACTCTATTGAAAACCATGGGTACTCACTGATTCTTCTGATTCTAGTACAACACCACAGGGTTTATTCTAACTTTCCTCCTTTCTATACTTGTACTTCCTTTCGCGACAGTGAGAAATTTGGCTCCAGGATTTCCATCACTCTGTATATAACCAATCTCCTGACCTCACCGGGCTGCTATGCTGCTTGTTGTGAGCCCAGCTCCTTCTTGGGCCTGCCACCTTCAGATAACCTACATACTTGTGAATGCCTTAGTGTCTTTTTGATAAAGGAAATAAATAAACCAAGAAATATTTTTTAAGAAGGGAAGAGAAAAAGCAAAAGCACAGTGCTAAGAGCTTTTATCCAAACCACGTGTGTTATTTCCATGTCTCTTTGAACTTAGACAATTACTTCTTTACTATTTGTGAAACAATCTTAAATAATTTAAAAATGTATCTTTGACTATTTTGCTCCAATATTTTTATTTTGTCGATGTGTGTTGCTCTTTTTACAAATAGTTACTAGTCAATTGTCTTTGAAAATAGATGGGAAAATAAGACACCCCGTTTAGTGCTGTGAAGAGAATAATTTTCTCTTGGTCAGAATGGGTTGTTAGGCTGTACAAACATGTATCCCCAAAATCTCAGTAGCTTAACACAACAAAAGCTTAGTTCTTGTTCATGCAGCATGCCCAAAGCAGGTGGAAATATGGAGATCTCGGAGACCTAGACTGTTAGAGGCTTTATTTCCAAATGTACTCCCGTTGGGCACCTGGGTAGCTCAGTCAGCTGAGCATCCGGCTTCAGTTCAGAACATGATCTCAGGGTTGGGGAGTTCGAGCCCGACGTCAGGCTCTCTGCTGTCAGCACAGAGCTCACTTCGTATCCTCCTTTGTATCCCTCTCTCTCTGCCCCTCCTCCACTTGTGTGCTGTCTCTTTCTCTCTCCCAAAAATAAATAAACATTAAAAAATGTGTTCTCGTGATTTCCATAGTTGTAGGAAGAGATTATGGTTAGAGACTATGGTTAATTGTATACTGGCTTTTAATGTTTCTACCGGGATGTGAAACATATCCTTTCTGCTCACATGTCACTGGCCAAAGAAAATCACATGATCATACTTTCCAGGAGATGGAGAATCTCTACCACATGTCTTGAAAGAAGTATGAAATATTTGGAGAAGAACACTAATGACTCCCATAGTGTCCTTTTGACAAGGGACATCAAGGCCCATGCTCTGACTTTGGTTTCCCTTTTACCACCAGTCTTACCTTGCATTGTTCTATTTCTTTATCTGCATGGAAGGAAAACCTAGGTCATGTGGTTATTACAAAAAAAAAATACTAAAAGTGCTTTACAAAATGTAAATATGATAAGAAGCATGAAAGCATCATAACCACTCTAATAGTAATGTCCCCAAATGGCAGATAATTTCCCTGGGAGCTTCCATATCCCAGGTGCTGAGGAGGAAAATCTTTAGATCTGATTATGAAAGCAATAGGTGTTGATCATTTGCCCAATACAAAAATACATGAATAAGAAAATACAAATACCTATTATTTCAAAGCAGAACATTGCTTACCTTTTGATATTAATCTTTCCAGTTTTTTTCTGTGTATAGTTTAAGTAGTTGAAATAATGCACAATATTTCATATTATTACATTAGTGTGCATTTATTTCAAATTATAATTTGAACTTATGTGCAATATTTTTCTATATTTTTACTTAAATTTTTTTCTCATATAATTATGGATTTCTTTTAAATAGTGTTTTTCAAAGCCCACATAATATTTCATAATTAATTAAACGTTTATCTATTGTCGAGCATTTAGACTTTGCACACAGGATACACATGGTTATTTAACTCTGCTGAAGATGGAAGGCATTCCTTGCTGCCACACTACACCAGGTCTGTGCTCAGGTTTATGTCCATCCCCCTCTGCTCTGCTCCTCATGGCAGGCCTGAGGGTCATTTGGCTGTGGGCTGAATTCACCTAGTGGAAGACACTAACAGAAGGTTGTAGGACATGTGGAAAGAAGATACCAGGCTACTTCCCCTCATTCCACTCTGCTTTGGATAATTTCTCTGGCAGTAGCTATGCCTCCTCCTTGTCTTCAGCTCTCACCGGATAGGATCCCCTGGACATGACCCCACCCCTAGGCTCCAGTACCACCCCCCCTCCTCCCTTTGTCTCTCTTGCCTGGGTATGATACTGGCTCCCTGCTGTTGCTAGTCTCTGGGTTATCTCATTATCTCCTGATTGGTACTCAGCTGCTCCATCACTTGGGTTACCAATTCCCTGCATTAAATTCTCTCTGAAGGACGGCTGTGTAGGCAGTAAAGTTAGGAAAACCACTGAGACTTGAAATGGAGAAGAGTTCCCTTTATGATGGAAGGAGTGAGGAAAATGGATCAAGGGATGGCTATCAAGTATTGGCATTGATGTTTGGCAGTGATGTTTTAGTATATAAGCTTGATGGTGAGCATAAGTGCAGTCATTTTATTATTATAATTTGAACTAAGTTAAATGTGTGTCTGCGTATATGATATACTTAGTAAAATAAATAAAACATACATATAATACATATATTTAATATCTAATATGTAAAATTGGCCAAAGCTTAATTTTGAGAATAAAGATTTTAAAATGTGTTTCCCTTACTCTATTTCCATTATAGCTCCTACAGAAAACCATGCACAGCTGCAAATATCCAGGTTTTTCTACCCTCATATGAAAATTCTGTGTAGAACAATTGCAACAAAAAGCTTCCTTCTGCTTACTGCCGTGGTAGGAGGCTACTGTAAATTTTCTTGCGTTCTTGGGGAAAAAGAAAGTCACCTGTGGGACTCTTTCTTATGACTCAGAGGTCCTGATTCCTTGGCTATGCCCTGTGTCACAACATCAAGCATACCACCTGGCCACAGCAGCTGTGGATGAAATGTGTTCATTTACCATCTCACTGGGCTTGTGCTATTTACTGTTTAATTCCTACTCCAAGTGAACAGGCTATACAAGATGTATCCAGGGGTCACTCCTTCAGTTACTCCCTGTTGGTGTCTATTCTGCTCCCTTTGTCTACAGCCTAAATGTCCATTCTCATCCACTCATTTTCAGGACTAAGGTGTCTCTTGAGGTCCCCCAAAATGAGAGTATCAGCAGAGCCTCTGCTTTTACACCAATTTTCCCGGACAGGGGGTTCCTCATTTGAAACGTTTATTTCTTAACTCATACACACTCATATCTGCACTTTTATTTATATCAGCCACAGTTGAAAGTCATGTCAGGTTGTTAGTCATGGCCACTGACTCTCCTATTTTTGTGGCCAGGTGTCCCTCAAAACATGGCATCTTTCCACTGTCCCAGGGAACAGCCCTCCGCCTCAGGGTTTATCTCTCATCACTTGTTTTCCTGTGGCATTTGCAGTGATGTGCTGGAGGGAATCATAATAGCCAGTGAGAACTGACTGCTAAATATTCAGGAATTTTGTAAGCCACTTGTTAAACCATTGGTAGTGTGAAATAAAATCATAGTGGGAGTGTTTCCACCATGGAAATTGGCAAATGCTACACAAATCAGGGCTTCTCCCCAACCCCAAAAGCCAGGTTACTAGACACAATGGCATTTGGGTAATTAAAGTGAAAATAATGAGAATTGGGACGCCTGGGTGGCTCAGTCGGTTGAGCATCCTACTTCGGCTCAGGTCATGATCTCACCATTCATGAGTTCAAGCCCCACGTCAGGCTCTGTGCTGACGGCTCAGAGCCTGGAGCCTGCTTCAGATTCTGTGTCTCCTTCACTCTCCACCCCTCCCCTGCTCATGCTTTTTTTTTCTCTCTCTCTCTCTTTCTCAAATATACATTAAAAACAAAATCAAAAAAATTAAAAAGAAAAGAATGAAAATAAAGACATATTTTGTGAACACAGATAATCAGAAATTTTTATTATTGAGAATACTTAGAAAATGTACTTTAAACAGTTTCAGAAAAAAAAAAAAACCCACCCCAACAGGGAAACAAAAATTTTCTAAAGGAAACAAAATTGCTCAACACAAATGAGTTGATAAACTGGACTTTATAAAAACTTAAAACTCATTTTAAAATACTGCTAAGAAAATGAAAAGGTAAGCCACAGGACTAGAGAACATATTCATAATATGGCAAAGAGCTTGTTTCTAGAATATATAAAAAACTTCTATAAATAAGATAATAAAAAGACAATTTAATAGTGAAATGGGGAAAATTTGAATAGACACTTCTCCAAAGAAATATGTAAATGGCCAGTAATCACATGAAAAAAAACCCTCAACCTTGTTATCATTAGGGAAATGAAAATTAAACCGCAATGAAATGCCATTCCACATTGACTAGAATGGTCCAAGTCAAAATAATGTGTCCAGGGTGTGGCACAACTGGAGCCCTCAAACTACTGCTGGTGGAAATGAAACATGTTATACCACTTTGGAAAACTACATGTCAGTTCCTTATAATGTTACACATATACCTGGCCTTTGATCTTGCTATTCTACCCAAGAGAAGTGAAAATGTACCCACATGATTTGCGTAAGAATGTCTAGAGTAGCTCTATTCACAATAACCCCAACCTGGAAACTACCCAACACTCCATCCACAGGGGAAGGAATATACAAATTGTAGTACATTTATATAATAGAATACAACTCAGAGGTAAAAATGAACAAATTATGTATACATGTACATATATGTGTACACGCCATATAACGACATGGATGAATATTCAAAACTTTTTGAGTAAGGGAATTAGACGCCAAAAGCCATGTTCAGTATGTTTCTATTGATATGAAGTTCAAGAACAGACAATACAAACCTTTGGAATAAGAACAGTGTTTCCCATGCAGGGGATAGAGGTGGTTGGGAGTAATTAGAGAGGGACAAAAGACAGCTCCCTGGGATGATGGAGGTTTTCTATACCTTGATTAAGGAAATGGTTACACAGGTATATACATTTGTCAGAACTCACCATCTGTATGTAAATTCAACTCAATAAGATGAAGAACAGAAAGAAATATGCCCCCAATATAGCAACTTAAAAAACACCACTTGACGTTCATCAAGTCTCAGGACACTGAAGTCACATATTCTCTGCTTTTAGTGATGGAAAATATGTATCAGGAGATGATATCACACAGAGTATCAGACTGTAAGACAAAAAGAGCAGAGAGCAGACAGCAATTTAACCTCATACCATTACACATTTGGCGTGATATTACAAGAAACTCTCCACCAATCATTTTATTTCAGCTTAATGGTACCTCAGGAGTAGTAGTTTCACTCCTGGCCTTAAAAAAAAATTGTTTGGCCTGTTTACTCATATTGGTGGAAATAATAAATCTAATAAATCATCGCAGCCTCCCACACGTCTTGGCCAGTGGTAAGTTGCTGACTGATGGTGTAGCCGCTGGGCTTGGCAGGCCCTGCACCCACCAGGCCTGCTAATTGCTGTACAGCTACGGGGACCTGAGAAAGAGCCTAGAGGAGAGGAGTCAGGGAGTTGAGGAAGTCTGCCTAGGAATTACATGATGGCAGAGGTAGCTAAATCAGCATGTCTGAAACCAGATGTGGTTAGTCCGCCCTGCTGTGCTTGGGGCTGAGGCCACCACTGTGCTCATGGAACGAAGTGTTTTCTGTGTCTTCCATCCCCAGGAGGAGCACACAGGGTCAAGGGACATGATACCCTCCAGTCTTAGACTTCCAGGTTAGCTTTGGTTTTACCATTAAAGGAAGATGGCTCCAGCCCATCCCCCATCTTGACTGCCACACCTTTAGTGTCCCCCTGGGCATATCAGAGAATTCCTCGGTGGTCCCCCTGAGCACTCTCTCCAAACCTGGCTCACTGTCTCAATCCCTGTCGGCCTCTGGGGTCTTGGGACCCGTGAGCACAGTGCACTGCAGCAGTGTTTTCATCAGGCGGACCTAAACCTAATGGCTCCTCCAGCTCTCTAGAACTAGTGAGTGGGAACACGGAAAGGGATTGTGGCACATTCTGGAGATAGACTGCTACTGGCTGTGGAACATCTGCGTTGCTGAGCTCTCTCTCAGTGTTGGGTTCCCTATCACGGGGAGACCTTTCATAGCAGCTGTTTCCTCAGGCCCGGCTTCCTCCTCTTATTAGCCTTATTGAACCCCTCCATCCCTGCCCCGCTCTGCTCCTGAGGCTGGGACAGAGGAAATGAAAACCTCATTTCACATGAAAGCAAGCTCTCAATCTCACGATTGCCTTACTGTGCATAATAGTTTAGGTTCTTTGTCTTGACAAGCCCGTCCTTTGCCCTTGTCTCCCTAACAAAAACCCCTTAAATAAAAGAGTAGTGCCTGTCTGACCTCACTCATGATTTCTGCATGCATAGAAACCCTCTACCTGTTAGGCTGAAAAACTGTCTTCAGCTTCACAAAATAGTATTTTTTCCTTCCCTTTAGCTCTTTTGTCTTCAGCTTTTAATTAGTTTTCCTAACGCTGGTGCCATTTGGGCTAGATGTTGGTGGATGCTCAGCCTTGTATTGATAGGTGTATACCTAGCGCCATTTTGCTGCTCATTTCATGGTTGTGTTCGCAGTTCTTCTCTGTTCCTTTCTTCACTCGCTCTCCTCTCTCATGGTTAATTGGCTTTCTTTAGTGATATACTTGGATTTCTTCCTCTTTATTTTTTGCATATCTGTTACTGGTTTTTGATTTGTGATTACCATTTGGTTTGCATAAGAAGCTCAGCATCCTATGGAACACAGCGTAACACAGGGTTAGATGACCGGGAGGAGAAGGCAGCTTCTCTGAGCACTGCCTGCGTCTATCCTCTTGCCTGGCTGTGGAGGCACTTAATTTCTCAATTTTCTGAGCACTGGGATTAGATGAGCCAGTGTCTGCCTCTGTCACTTGGGGCCTTTCCTCCAGGCCAAGGAGCACCAGGCACATGAACTGAAGGAAGGGGCGGCTGCCATGGGCAGCCAAGCTGCCCCCGCTTGGAAGCATACAATGAGCCCACGCATCTGTATTAAATGCTTGGCAGCTGGTCGGTGGCTTTCACGCAGGCTCTCTTCTCTGGTCCTTGTGTGAGGCACCTGGTGAGGGAACCAAGATTCTTTTTACTACTGAATAGAGCCTGATCTGATTTTTCCTGACCACTGTTTTCCAAAGGCTGGTCTCCTGAAGCAGTTTGGGAATAAGCTTTGCCCTTTTTTTTTCATGGAAAATAAGAAAACACCAAGGCCATTTGCTGTTAGCACCAGCGTCAACTGCTCTTGGTTTTATACTGTGGCAAACTCTTTTTCTACAAGAGTTCTGACCCATAGATGAGGCTGGAACAGAAAACAGGGTTACTTGGGGCTGCCTTGCTACAGGCTGAGGCCATCTATAAACAAACCTGGATTAGCATTTTCAAACAACCTCTGTAAAAAGGATAAGTATTCGGGACAGAAGAAAATACTACTAGTTGGAGCCCTCTTAGACTGCCTTTAGACATTCTCCCATGCCTTTAGCCTCCTTTCCAGGTGCTTCTAACAATATTTAAATACAAAAAAGTGCAGCGTGAACATGGGACCTGTGACGCTTTGAGCTGACTCACCTGTATTTTCTTCCATTATAAAGAATAAGAAACCGGAGCTGAAAATGAAAATGTTCACTAGCATTTTCTACACCAGTGCATCAGAGGAGACAGCCACGACTCTTCATTTTTTTCTTTCTTTCTTTTTTTTTTTAATTTAAAATAAGTAGCAATAGGAGTTGCAGACATCCAGCTCAGCTTGGGGCAACTTGAAAGGCCCACCTCCAGATCCCCTACCAAGATAAGCAGCCCCACGTCAAGCCATTCTTCCAGATGACCAGGTGACCTTAGCTCATGATAGGAAAAGAGGAGAGGTGCTTTTACAAAAATTACATAATTTGACTCTGAGACAAGGAAAAACAAAATGCTGGTTGTGTTCCTTCTTCTTTCCCTTGCTTGCTACCCTGGGTGGAAGCATTAATAGGCTTAGTGCTTATTAAGGTGAAATCAAAATGAAAGAAAGACAGAGAAACAGCATGAACAATATTCCTAGAGACCTAGAGTTTGAGGGTTTCTGCTGGCTTGTTTGCTTCAAGAAAAGCACTTTGGGGAGTGTTAGAGCCTCTTTCTGCCTTCATTTAGCATCAAGAAGAAGAAGGAGTGAAGAAGGCCATAGCTAACGGAGAGGATGTGATCCAAAATGAAGGGAACTATTCTATATTTTCATCTCAACATTTATTGAATGCCAAGCATGTGCCCAGCACTGTGCTCGATGAGAGAACTATTAAAAATCTTCCCCTCTTAGCGTCTTTATAATTGACTCTCTCTGAGAATGAACTAGAGCTCATCTTTGTGAAAGAAGGCCTTCTACTTCTGGGATTGCTGAGACAGCCTTCAGTGATCCACACAGATCAGGTGCTAGCAACATTTTAACTAGTGTCCTGGTGTGAGTCATTCCTGCGTCTCTGCGGTGGGGTTGCTGTGGTGATTTTAAGGTCCAGCTCATTCATCCACTCTAATTTGGGAGGTGTGTATCTCTGCCTTTTCCCCCAACATCCTATATCTGAACTCTTTGCACCATAGTGACATTACTCACATGAAACACTGACCGAATTGCTTTCCCATATTCGACCTCAGTTTTTCCCTATGCGTAGTTACAGAACCATCTAGTTTTAACTCATTCAGTGTCTTGGCAGGGGCTCGGCACACTTGAAAGCTAGGGTGTGCTCGTTTCAAGCCATTATCGTTCAGCCCTCCCTGTCAGGTGTATCTGCCTCGTATCTGCATGTGTTATATCTATAAAGATGCCTTATTGGAAAAAAAAATCCCTGGAAATACAGCATAATCGTTTCCTTTCCAGTAATCTGGCATTGTTTTCCGTTTAATGAATATAAATATTTCAGAAATATTGTGCATTTAAATTTGCCTTCAGGACAGACCGACATTGAAAAGGTCGGCTGGAATTCTTCCCTTTGAGAAAGAATCTGGCTATGTGATACTATCACAAGCCACTGTAGATGGCCATGTTATCTTCGTTGCCTTCTTTAAGCCTAGCAGCCATATGTGTGTGTGTGTGTGTGTGTGTGTGTGTGTGTGTGTGTGTGTGGTTGAAAAGTTGGAATGGATATGAAACTAGACATTTTTGCAGAAATTAAGCAATTACTATTTTCTGATATAATGTCAATTCATAAGTGACCTTTTAATAGCATCAAAGCAAATCACTTGGAAATATAAAAAAATAACCACTTCACTGAGCAAGCAGATGTATTTGTTTAGGTGAAGCATCCAAGAGTTACCTAACCCTTGCAGCTAACCCAGACTGTAAGAGACAGGGCCCCACGTGCCCATCAGCCCGAAGAGGGACTCAGAAACCTCCATCGCCTACGGCCCATGGGTTCTGACAGCAGAGTGAATCACTTCTGGGAAAGACAATGACTTGTTTACTTTTCACTGAATTGAAAATTGAAGATATTTCATAATAGGATATGGGAAAATTTGCCAGATGTTTCATTCCACTGTGTTCTTCTGGCAGGTCTTCAAGATATAATGCTGAGAAAGGCTAATAAATCAAGGTAGGTATGAAAAGCTTAGGGACAAAATTCATAAAAGCTTGAACTGCGGGAGGACACCTTTTCCCTAGCTGCTGGAATATGAAATTTCCTTCCTTTTTTTTTTTTTTTTTGGTGCTTCACAGACAAGCTAATATAAACTATAGATCTTACTTTTACGCATTTCTCTCTCCTCTTTTCCTCCTTCCCTTCTTCCTTTCTGCTCCAATTTTGCCAATTTAAGACTCTCTAAACCCAGAATAGGAAAATACATCTTCCAAACTATTTGAAGGACGATCACATGAATAAATAACCACAGCTTTGGGTGTGAGGACTTTTTCACCTGGCCCAAGGAAAACTACACTGAAACAAATCTTAAGATGTTTTAAGTCACAAGTTCACGTTGCCAGAACAAGTACTGAATGGAAAAGTTTTGGCTCATTTTCATCCTCATCAGATTTTTGAGGTGTTAATGAACTATGGCATTAAGTAGAGAAATATTGGTACACCCTATAATGGTCATCTGTTACTTTGGACACAGTCGGTGTCACAGTGACTATTGTCCCAGTTGCTGGAGATATCAATTGCTGAATAATACATCATCCTAACACTTCGTGGCTTACACCTGCAAACATACTGTCTCAAATTTCTGCTGGTCAGAAGTTTGAGAACGGTCTGGGTGGTCTAGCTCAGGATCTGTTGTGAGGTTGCAGTCAGGATGTTGGCTGGGGCTACAGGCAATGAAGGTTTGAATGGAGCTGGAAGATCTGCTTCCAAGATGGCACTTCCCATTGCTGTTGGCAGAAGGTTCAGTTCCTTGCAGTGGGGACCTCTCCATAGGTTGCCTGAGAGTTTTCCTGGCCTGGCAACTGGCTTCCTGCAGAATAAATGCTCCAAGTGAGAGAGTGAAAAAGAATAAGCATAAAGCCACAAGGCCTTCTATGATCTAGTCTCTGAAGTCACACGTGTGCTTTATTCTATTTGTTAGAAACAAGCACTAAGTCCAGTCCACACTCAAGCGGAAGGGAATTAGTCTCCGTCTCTGAAAGGGAGAGGTGTCAATGAATTTGTGGACATATCTTAAAATCATCTCACTGGTTGAGCAGAATTTCTAATCTGTGCAGTTGATATGGAGATATCAATAAACAACAGACATTTTAAAAAGAAGAAGAAAAGAAAGAAAAAGAAAAGCACAGCTCTATTCCCGTTACTCTTTTTTGTTTGTTTGTTTGTTTGTTTGTTTGTTTGTTTGTTTTGAGAGAGAGAGAGGGCATGAGCAGGGGTGGGCCAGAGAGAGAGCAAGGGAGAGAGAGAGAGAGAGAGAATCCCAAGCAGGACAGAGGCTGACACAGGGCTCAGACCCTTGAACTCGTGAGATGACGAACTGAGCCGAAATCCAGACTTGGTCATTTAACCAACCGAGCCTCCCAGGTGTCCCAATTCATGTTACTCTTTATTCTCCTCCACTAACTTTCAAGCTCCATCCCCAGCCCTCACCCCACTCTGACACTGCTACTGGCTTTAACTAGCTTTCTCCTTAACTCCAGTTGTCGATCTTACGGTTGCTGAGATCTTACAACATTGAGACCTCTCAGCTCCTTAGGAAAAAGAACTCGACACAGGCAGAGGCCCAGGTACCCCTAAAGTCTAGAGTCATAAAGCCTATGCATCCAGAGGAAAAAGGTGAAGTGATATGTAGGAGGAGAGAAATTCTCACAGTTGTGATCCTCTTTTACCTGCTGTCTCCTGGAGTTCTGGGAGGCGTGGCTAAGGCCTCCCAAAGGATACCCTCTTCTAATGATGGGAGCAGACACTCTCACCTGTGTGGGGCCAGCGCATCTGCTTTCTCACTCATCACTCTTCTGCAGTTCCTCTGAGCTTCCGGGGCCCAGCGCTTCCGGCCTGCGCTGAGCAATAATCACAGTACTAAATCACTCTCTGCCCATTATTATCCAGAGTTTGCCCATGGACATCTTTATATCCCACCAGGAAGTCTGTTCTGATCAGCCGTTCACCGACTTCTTTTCATACTTACAACAGGCAAGAAAAGTGGCTTCAGGGACTAGCGGCACACAGGGTGCAGTCAGTCCTAATGGCCTTATCACTCGGCTACCTGCTCCTTCTTCCCAAAGGGAACACCAGTTAGTGTATGTGAGCCAGAGAGTCTGGCTGAGCCATCCTATTACTGTTTTATATAAAGCACTTACTGAATTCCTAGAGGGAAGAGGAGTCTCCAAGGGGGATTTGTCTCATTAAACTGCTGTCTGCTTTCCAAGCAGCCAGAGAGGATCTGAAAGGTGATGAGCAGGGGGAGGCAAGACCTTTGTGGGTCTCAGTGATGCTAATGCACTAACCTCTGGGCACATGGGCAGCGTTATGGGGGGATAACCTCAGAGGAGAAAATGAGAAATGTACTTTTCTCCTTTGTCCCATTTAATGGAGTTGAAGAAGAAACAAAGATTTTTTTTTATAGAGTGATAAAAATATCCCCAGTATCAAAGCTTCCAGGTTCCTGTACCTAAAAATGCTTTATGATTTCTTTTCTTTCTTCTTTCTTTCTTCCTTTCTTTTTCATAAAGAAAATTCTCCTTCTGTCTCAGTCCTATAGAATTCTCTACTTAGCCATAGATAGATAGAGAAAATGGCTTCTGAAGATGAGATCTTCTAAAAGCTTGGAGAAGAAAGAACAGAAATTTCTTTAAAAGACCTCTGGCCATGGTGTCTTTTAACTCCAGTTTATAGGAACCATTCACAGGAACCCACTGGAAAATTGCTTTTTGCTAAGAAAGCACCACAGAAAACAAGCCAACTCCCAGGTTGACTGGAAGCTGTCTATAAAGATCTTGGGGATTGCATTTACAAAGGTTTCCAGAGGAGACTGAGGCATCTGGATGCAATGGACTCTGGGTGTCAGATCATTGGGGACTTTGTTCTACCGCCAAGGCTAAGTCTGTAAGAAGAGGAGGAAGCCCTCGCCACAGCGGAAGACAAGCAGGGCATGATTTCTGAACACCATTCTGCCCCAAAAGGGGACCGGGAAGCTTCTATTTTTCCCCCTTCTTAGCTTTTCAACACAGAGTGGGGGTGTCCAATTCTCCTCCCTCTTATATGGAGGGTCAAGTAAACACACACACACGAGCCAATCTGAGGAAGAGCGTGTGTATGTTGTCATAGCGGTAATGTTATGCTTGTGTGGTAGCACCTTTCAATACGTGAGAACACCTGGATATCTACTCTGACCTCAAAGAGAGCCAGCTATACTTAGAACAAAATGTTTACTGACTTTCCTTTCCCAGGATGTGATTGCTTTCTTTGGTGACAGTGCACAGAGCTAGTCATTAGGGCTGAAAGCAAATATTCCAGTACTCCTTTAGGAAATTTGGCAGAACTATTTTCCGCCGGCCCCTTTGAAATGAGCTGTGGCCATCTGATTTGCCTTCCTCACTAAAATTTGAGTGGCAATAATTTTGCCACTTTCTGTTGAAGCTTTAAAGTTACTGAACCTCTTCTCTTACCTGCCACGGTGACTGGCAATGGTCTGGTGATGGCTGGTTTCAAAGTGAGAATGACTTGGAACCGAGCCCCTGCCAACCCGTGATGGACGTACAGGGAGAGTAAGAGAATTGCCCTGCTTGTTATGGCAGCATGGCCTGCTCTGTTCTACCTGACTCTCCTAAGCTCTGGGAAGAGGGAGGCTTCTGGCTGCCAAAGGAAACAATCATGTTTCCGGTTCATAGAAACATCTTTGTAGATGACTGTTGGAAAAAACCCTTCTCACTTCCAGTCCAGAAAGTATATGTTATGTGGGCCACAAGAAAGAACCAAGGTTCTATAAAAAATTTCAGCTTTATGTGATGTTACTGTGGAAAGATAGAAAATTAACTAGTTTTTTTTCCTGTGGCTTTGTTAAAGTTTACTATTAAGTGAATCTGTCTTCTTTTCTAGGCCTATGTTCAACCTACAGCCTCTCCACCATGTGTGTGTATGCTATTTCCACTTTTTATCTGAATGCACTTTATCCCTTGCACAGAATTGAGGTGGAAGATCATGGCCAATCATGATTCAACAGTAATAAAACCTGGCAGCATTTTCTAGAGCATAATTATTTTCTTAATGAACTTCTACATCTATCTGTGCTCTGCAGGAGAAGCTTTGGGAGAGATCCACTTTAGCACCCTTAAGAGTAAACAAAGGGTTATAAGTAGTGGCCTATCCCAATTTTATTCTTTTTAAATGGGCAAGTAAGGAGTATTACGTGTAAAATTCTGTAGAGTAAGGTTCAGTATGCCTGAGCCACAATTATAAGGATGATTGTCTTAAAAATAGGGAAAACCCTTGGATATATGTGGAACTGCTGGCCTGGGTCCCCTAGAACAGAGCTTAAGGCAGGGTTTAAATGCTGACATTTTATCAGGGGGGTACAACTGCAGGGCATAGGAAGTAAGGCAAGGGAAGCAGGCAGAGCAAGTCAAGGGTGATGCTTTCTGAGCAGACCACAGCTCCACAAGAAAACGCAGCTGGTTGCTACAAAGGGCTCTCAAGATGTCAAAAGCAACCACTGCATTTTAGAACAATCTCTTGAGGTGGGGACAGAAGCAGAGTTTTCCTGTTGGCTTCTTCCTGCCTCCTGCCTCTTCCTGGTCATGTGTTGCCTTATTGGGTGTTAATCCCACCAACCTCAGAGCCCTCCTCCCCCCGACACGAACACACACAAGCACTACCAGGTTGTGTTAGCCCTTCTGAGAGAGGGCCAAACCCCTGCCTCATGTCGTGGTGTTTAATCCATGTCTCAAAATGAAGAGGGACTGACCCTTGGTGGATCCACTAAAGTCTGTCTAGGGCGCCTGAGCTACTGCTGGTGGTGATAGAAAGCAGGGTGGCAATAGCCAGGACTCTCCACTGAGCAAAATGCAAGACCTAGGGATGTGAGGGGCAGAGTAATCTGGAGAGGAACATAAACTGAGTCGAACACAGGTACTTGGCTATTTAATTGAAAGAAGTATATGTCTATATAGAGACAATGATGAGAGTCCTTGGAATTTTATTATACGTGGATAATTACATGCTTGTAATTAGAGATGGTCGTCAACCTATTTGGGAGGGCTGTGGAGCTTCTTGGGGGAAAGCCGCTTGGATAAAGTTTAATATTCAGATACTACAAGCTGCTTCAGGAGTGGTGTACCCTGATTGCCCAGACTATTGGAAATCAGGAGGCCCCTTTAGCCCACTGCAACCTTTGTGACTGTGAGATTTGAATCAATTCTGCAAGAGTCGTCTCTCTGTCCTCTGTGGCAAAGCTTTCAAAGACAAAGGGCTAGAGATGACACTCATGATATTGCAACCAAGTAGGGCTCGCCAGCATATAGGCATGCCCGTACTCAAAAAACAGAAAACCAAGGCATTAAGTTACTGGTCACTGAAATAATTTGAATAGTAGGTCATGCTTCCTCGGTACCAGAAATCAGCCAAATATCCAAACATTGGGTATCATATACACCAGTGAATATCCTTTCTTGGAGTGCTTTCCAAGATGCAAGATGATCTGGAAGTAAAGGTCTATATGGTCGTGTGCATTTGGATCGCTACATGCATTGCTTTGTCTTGGAACACGTAAGTAGCATGAAGGCTCCAAAATGTCTGATTGTAAAGCAGCCTGCTTAACATAGCAATCATGTGCCAAACTTATTTCATCATCGACCACTCCCCTTCTGTATCACAATTATCCACCTTCCAAGGAACTTGAAATCCTTAGAGAACACTTAGGCAGGCTCTCGACTATTGAGAAAGGACTTGTGACTTGGTAGAAATTCAGACAGCTAAGAGCCTGACAGTTGTGCTCTCGCACTACTTTGGACGTTAAAGCTCCGTGACTCGACAATGAAGTCACACAAACCCACCTTTCCCCCGTTTCTTTGTTTTCCAGATAGAAATATATTACAAGGTAACAAGTAGTGGCAAGGTAGCGTGGTACAAGTTTGCCAGGAAGCCCAGATGGAGGAATGGATGTGAAGGCATTTTGAAAAATTAAAGGGAAAGAAGAAACAAGCGAACGGTCTACTTTTCAAATGAATGTTGTGGCCTACGACTGACTCAATAAGCACCCCTCCCCACCCTGTGTTGAGGATGAATCTTGTGCTGATCTGAGCAGGTTTTGGCTTTTTCAACAGGCTCTCACACAGTTCTGTGAATGCCTGGGACATGGAGAGACTGGTTACCAGCAGGAAGAGAGGAAGCCCCTTCATCAGCTTCCACCAAGAAGTAAGTGCTTGGACCATGTTATCCAAAACCAGTTCTTTGAAGGCACTAAGTGCTGAATAAATGCCACTAAAGTATGCATTTGGCTGCTCTGCTTTAAAGCAGAAAGAAAATGAATAACAGAGTTTAGGGTTCACCGCTGTACATATCTGTTCCTGCACACGTTCCTTCTGGGCAGAAACAGAAAGAGTGTGAATCATCAAGTCCTAGAATGGAAGAATAGGAAGGGACTTTCAGGCTCATCTTCTCCTTCTCTCCACTTGACAGAGGGGAAAACTGAGACCCAAGAGCTACACCAACTTATCTCTTAATGAAATGAGTGTTTGTAATGGAACTGGACCCAGCCCCTTCTCATTCTAAGCCAGCTCTCCTACACTACAGGATGTAGCATCGTTTTCTTCTCCCCAGTGATCTGAAACCATTACTACCAGAGACCCACTAGCCCCTTAAGTGTAGATGAACCACAGAGGAAATTTGTTAGGATTACATAAAGCCTCCAAAGGGCAGCCATGCAGCAAAGCATTCTGTCTACCAGTTAAAGTGGCTTTTCTAGAAGGGGATTATATGGAATGTCTGAGGAGAGATGAGCTGAGTCAGGCTGGGTCCCTTAGAAGCAAAGCCTGACACAGGGCAGGGTAGGGGGAGAAGCCTAGCAAGGATGTGGTCTTGAGTAAAGCCTGGCTTTGGTCTATTCATGGGAGAAATATTCTGGAGTGTGTGCTACATAGAACACCCGTCCCCTTTTAGGCAGGGAGGTCATCTCTCTCTATGCCTGTCGACATCATATGGGCCTCTAGGGAGGGAATTTATCTTCCCAGGCAAGACAGATTCTGTCCTCTGAGGGTGGTTCTCTGGAGAAGGGGGTAGCTGTGAGTCATTAACAGCCACCTCTCACAGCGGGTGGGGTAGGAGCACTGGGCCAGGCCCCCACAGCATCTGCCATAGGAGCAGAGTGTGGGTACAGGAGAGGGAAATGGTTTAATAGTGGGCAGACAGAAAAAGTCAGGTTTAATGTCATTTCCTTGGAAATGGGTATTGGTTCACACCCATCAAGGCTGGGCAAAACGGTCAGCCAAATGAAATCATCAGAGGAACATGGTCATGGCCAGAAAGCAATGTCCCTCTCAACTTCACATTTCCTTCAGGCTTTCTTCTGCATTTCCATTGTAATATTCTGAGCAAAGAAAACAAGGAGAAGGACAGGTGTGATGATATCTCAATGCGTTGGCAGCCATCCTTAACCCTCATGTTGCCCTGGAGAAGCCATCCAGAACTTTCCCATCTGCACAGTGGGTGGACAACCATGGCAAGCACTCATAGAATAAACATGGGATATGGTACTCTCCTATCCTGATAAGATAGAAAGTATGTCTCTTGCATCCCTTCTCAGTTCTCTTCAGTATGAGAACTTGTGGGTCCAGGCCAAATGAGTAGATGGAGAGGGCAACGTGAATTTATTTGCACAGATATATGTCAACAGTTCTCTTAAAAAACCATTCTTATCATATTATGAAGAAAATACTAATTCTTCACTTTGGAGAGATTGGCCATTATGCTGTGTCACAGCATTTTATTGTTGGGAGAGGCTTTAGGACAATTCTTGTCCAACTTCCTCATTGTAAAATGGAGGAAACTGAGGCCAGAGAAATGGCAATGATTTAGCTAAGAGTGCAGAGCTAGTTAGTGAAAGAAACTATAAATAGCATTCTTTAAAAGCAGACAAACACACAAACTACTGGATGCCAGAGTGCCCAAACTTCTACTGGAAGCCAAACATTCCAAGTTGGCTAGGACCCAGTGGCCACTCTCTATGGAGGCACCATGTACCATGAACAGGAATGAAACACTTTACAGCATGTGCTCCACCTGAAATCCTCTGGACTGGGAGGGTCCTGGGAGGCAGATATAATGATCTCTGACTGAGGAATTTGGGCGAAGTCTTTGCAGAGGAAGGGGTATTTATGTTGGCGCTCACAGGGCTGAATCCGATTTTGAAATTCAGGAAAGGTAAAAAGAAGAAGGATAAAAAAGGCACCCCTACAAAATGGACAGCCTAAATTAAGGCAGGGAGATGGGAATGGAGGCCAGTTTTTAGGAGAAGGGGCAGGTGGATATGAGTAGCTGCACCGGAGAGCTGGAATGGATTCCAGAGGAGAAATGGTATATGAGCCATGGGTTTGGAAATAGAGCATGGAAGGGGAGGGAGGAGAGAAGGTAATGAATAAGATTGAACTGTCAAAGCAGACTTGACCTATGAGCAGTGATTTGAAGAGCAAAGATCAGGGCCTCCTCAGTACAAAATCTCCCTCTGACCCTATACAGCACCATTTTTACCCACAGTGCTTAGAATTCACTGTTCAAGATTTATTTCTTTGGGTATTGATTATGTCTGTTTTTGGGAGAGAGAGAGACACAGAGAGAGGGAAAGAGTAAGGGAAAGGGGCAGAGGGAGAGAGAGAATCTTAAGCAGTCTCTGCACTGTCAGTAAAGAGTCTGACATGGGGCTGTATCCCATGACCCTGGGATCATGACCTGAACTGGAATCAAGAGCTGGACCTTTAACCTACTGAGCCACCCAGGCACCCTGATGATGTCTTTGTGTTAAATCAGCACTATTAAAATGTAATGTTCCTGGGTGGTTCAGTTGGTTGAGAGCATCTGGCCCTTGATTTTGGCTCAGGTCATGATCCCAGGGTCGTGGGATTGAGCCCCATGTGGGACTCTATCCTGGGTGTGAAAACTGCTTAAGATTCTCTCTGTCTCTTCCTTTGACCCTCTCCCTCCCTCATGCTCTAAAATTTAAAACAAAAAAATGTAATGCTTCTGAGTGAGATAAGTAAAATGCATCAGGTAATACTTCCAGCAATTTGTCAACAAGTAAATGACAGCTAGCTGAACACAAGATTTGGAGGCAAGAAAACAGAGGACACACACTAGGGACTGAGCAGGGTGGCAAGAAAAAGGGAAAGGTGTTGAGAGGGGAGTCTTCGAAATTTGTGCCCGAGCCAGGCCCTGCCTGAGAACAGCATGTGCAGGCCAGGGATGGGGTCAAAAGGAGCTCTGTTTGGCCTGGAGATTGGTGGGGGGTTCCCAGGCCCTAGTTCTGAAGGTGAAGACAACATGTGTTCAGCCAATGGCCTCCAGGAATGAGAGTGTGGCTTCTGAATAGTTCACCTTATTTGATTTGAAGGGAGAAAGAGGGAGTGCCTGCTCACATCAGCCTCCAGTTTCTCTTCTGGAGAAACACGATGAAAGCAACCCCAAATCTGGATATTCTCAGGGTCTGTTAGGAACGTGCTTGTACATACTGCTGACTGGTGGAGATTTTACATTAAATGCACCTCAGTCTTCTGCAGGGTAGGCATGGCCCTTTTGTCCAAATTTGGACTCAATCGCCTGCCCCTTGTATAATAACAGAAATGTTACATAGCTCATAGTGAGACAGCTAAAAAGTTGAAAAGTGAGCTGGCAGAGAAAAGAAATGGAAGAGAAGAATCCAACCATCGGAAAGAAGAAATCCATGTAAAGAAAATACAAAAGGTAAGAAGAAACTGGTTGGAAACATCAGAAACATGAATAACAAGCCTGAGGGAATTATCACTTAAGAATCATAGGAAATGTTTTTTAAAAGTAAAGTGATAATAATACAGTGAAAAATATGAAAGCAGAAGGCATACAAAGGCAACTGTATATACTTGAAAGTAGATGTCAATTTCATAAGTATACTGGACTGAATGTTTGTGCCTCCCCTCCCCAAATTCATATTTTGAGCCTAGTGTGGCTGTCTTTGGAGATGGCCCTCTAAGGGAGTAATTAAGGTTACAATAAGCATAGGGCCTTGACCCAATAGGATGTGTCCTTACAAGAGGAGACCCCAGAGAGCTCACATTCTGTCTCTGTTTGTCTGTTCTTGTTCTCGCTCTTGCTCTCTCACTCTGGACCATGTGAGCAGGACGATGCTCCCCAGAACCCAGCCATGATGGCGTACTGATCTCAGACTTCCAGTCTCCAGAGAAATTAATGCCTGTTATTTAAGCCACACAGTCTACAGTATTTTGTTACAGTGGTCGATACAGACTTACACAATAGGTGATAAAAAACAAGGCACAAAGAGGTTCAGTAACATAGCCAAGTTCACTTAGAAGGTAAGCAGCAGAGCTGATGTTTGAAACCTGCAATCTGGTTCCGGGGTCCATGTTCTAAACTGCTGTCCTATACAGCTCCTCACGTGATACAAGACAAATGGAGCCTTAAAATATTCAGAGATATAATAAAAGAAACTTTTATTGAAACATTAAGAGTAATAGTAAAATATCATATGGCATTCATTGGGTGTCAGGCTATACAAAATAACTTACTGTGTCACGAAAAAACCTAATAAAGTGATCTACATCAAAATAATTCATGATAAAGGATTTTTAAAAAAAGAATCTTATAGCAATCCAAGCTATTAATAAGTATAAGAAAAAATATGAGTGACCTCACACTAATCCATGACAACATGTAATAATAAACTACAATTGACCACTTGTGAGAAATCCATATGAAAAATAATTTTGATTGTTTTATGTTTATGTTTACCTTAATTTACACTTCTGACCCAAACATATTCACATA
This sequence comes from Panthera onca, assembly GCF_046562875.1. NCBI lineage: Eukaryota > Metazoa > Chordata > Mammalia > Carnivora > Felidae > Panthera > Panthera onca. The sequence continues at coordinate 55,878,339 of NC_138344.1, forward strand.
GTATATGAAAATTACATTTTGTGTTAATTCTTTATCTCACTACTGTGAGTAGAATACATGTTCTGTGAAAATCTCAGTTATAAAAACGTAATAGGTGATTTGGCTAAAATACAAAAAATAAATACCTAATACTTCATAAATTATGTATGTATTTGATCACTTATTTAAACATTAGAAAACATCAGTAGAAGCAAAAATAATTATAAACACTTGTCTATGATATTCGCCAACTGTCAGCCATATGCAGAAACTATAGTTTCACACGTTTTTAAATTTTGTCATTATGAAGGTATGTTTGTTGAAGTAGGAGGTTAAAGAGAATTTCATTTGACAGCTAGCATTTATAACACTTAAATGTTTAGGCACAGGTTAAGTAAGTTTTTATTTTATTGTTGCCACAGACCTCACAAATGTTTGGGCTGGATTGACTAGCTTAAATAATAATAATCAAGAGGTGGGGAGAAAGAGTGGGATGCTGATTTCCTTATAATTTCTAGGAGGGAATCAATAAACAGGAAAGTCAAAACAGGAATTTTTTGAAAAATAATTCTCAGTCTATAAATGCTACCCATAATCTTCACTTTCAAATTTTAGGCGTCTTAGAAATTAAAAAACATTTTACCTGAAGACCGGTGTATGTTTTATTGGCTTTTATCCTGTTAAAAGGTAAAATTAAACTTGATAAATTAGGTAAATTAAACTTGATACATTTTGATAAAAATAACTTGTATAGCAACTTCATTTTTGTGAAATTTGTTTTCCATCCTTCGTTCTTCTATATGTATATAGATCTCTGGAATGATGTTCCCTTAAGTTCCCTGATACCTCTCTGGGGCTATTTATACGGGGAGCCTTCATGTGGTTTGTTTGTTTGTTTGTTTTTGCTTTGCTCTTTGTACTCTGTATTGCTTGATTTCCGCTGGCCCCGCAACTGGCAGCAATCACTTTTTCAAAAAAAAGTAAGTAAAAGTGTGTGTGTATATATGTGTTTAGAGAAGACAAAGACAATTATATTAGCTTCATCTACCAGGGCACAGTAATCGTTCCACGATCTGTTGAATTGGGGTTCCCTGGTTTGATGATATCAGCCTATGTCATCTCATTCAGATTCCATCTGACCTGATTTGCATCATTCTTGGTGATTTGCATAGTACCATATGCTGTCCCAACTGAATCTTTGCACAGTATGAAGTAATTCCTTTTGACAGGATAACCACTATTACAGCAGGTAGGCCAAACTGGGGGAAAACTGTAATCAAATTAAGGAAGCAGTAACTAGACAATTAGGTTTACCCCACCACCAAATGCTGGCACTAATCTGTTCAGGATATCTAGACAGCATTTGGTTGGGAATGGCTTGAGGGCCACTTAGAGCATTTCTGCAGCGTGAACGTGAGATCTCCTGAAGGTTCTTATTCATGAGCTGTTTAAGCCTTGTTGGTGATGTGGAGTCCTGATTTTTGCCATATTTTGAAAAACGAACATTTCAGTCCATGCCTCAAAACCCAAAGGTATAGTCTCGGGACCAAGAATGCAACTACAAATTGGATTCTCTATTTAGCCCAATGGCCTCGTGCATTAGTTTAATAACCACGTGTTTACATTTTTGTGTCATAGTTTAATGCCTAATTATCTGACTGGAAGATCTGGTTGCATGCTCTGGAACATAATGCTCAGATGATCCTATCTATCCTACAACCCTGCCGTCTTCCTGCCTCCCTTTTGCACTGTCAATGGGCAAGCATTTCAGTAGGTTGCAGAGTGTGGATGTGATTTTACAGTTATCTCAGAGAAATGCCTGCTCAAGTAGGCAGGCCACAGGGCACCAGTAATCCCTTTACACTCTGAAACTTCACCCTTTTCCTTGATCAACATGAGGCACTTGACCTCTAGATTCTTGAGAAAATTGCTGCTTTTTCCCCTCCCCAATGTGTGCACTTGCTCAGAGCTGAGACCCCCCTCCCCCTCAAGCCAAACCGAAGCATCTGAGTTGAAAATTCACTCTGGAAATGATGGAATGTGAGAGGTCAGAGTTCCGTGGGACATCTCTGGGAGCGAGTGAAACTTCTGTTTATAAGGGAGCTGAGCCATTCTGTAGGATGTCATGGAAGTGGGAATGCTTTTTCATGTCTCCTGAAGTTTGGAGAAAAAACTCAAGAGTGTAATTGTGGGGTCTGATGGATTTTTTATAACCTGAGTCTTTAGGAACAGTCAATTAAGGTTTACCTGTTGGAGCATTTTGCAAAACAAATCAATATCTCATTTATTAAAAATGAAGAACCCATAAGCCTCTAATACACATGTGAAAAAGCAGGGAGGCCATGTAGCAATGAAGGCTTGGGGGACTAAGGGAAAAGAAGCATAACATACTTTTATGATTTAAATATGCCACAAAGTCTGGGGTAATGTCACACTGCACTGCATGGCATTCACATAATCAAATTTGCTTACTTTTAGTTTATGAGCTACAAGCTACCGTTAGGCTTGGTTTGTATTCAGTTTCTTCTAGATCACAGGCTCCAGCTCTGAAGGTGGGAGAGGAGTTAAGGAAGGGACTCAGGCTGGACAGAGTAAGCGGACTGCTGGCCTTCTCTGAAATGGAATAGGAAACAGAAAACGTAACCAAGTGAAGACTTCTTACTGAACTTTCCACTTCTAAATTTTGAGTGGGTCTCTTCACCCAAAAACACCCCCACCCCCATGAAACAGTTCCTCTCCCTGTCCCTATACCATAACTTGAAAAGCAACAGGCTGTTGGCATTCCACAAATGCTCCTGCCTGCCCATTCCCCAGCTCAGTCACCGATTGACTCGTCCTGTCAGTACCTGCAACCACAAGTTCTTAAACTTGTTTGTGCATTTGAATCACCGGGAGAGTTTTAGAAAACGCCAATGCCTTGATCCTACCCCACAAAAATTCTGATATAATCCATATGGAGGACAGATGGGGCATTGGGATTCTTAAATTCCCTAAGTCATTCTGGTGCGTGGCCAAGTTTAGGAACCACTGAAAGAATTGGTGCTTCTTGAAATGTGGTCCTCAGACCAGCAGCATCGGGATCCCCTGGGAGCTTGTCCACCACAGCCTTAATCCATTATCTCTAGGCTATAACTGTCCTTTGACTGGTCTACCAGCTTTGCATGTCACAGGGAAGCAGGCTGATCTTTTCATAAACTTTTCTCAGATTATCACCACAGTTCATCTCCCATTGCAAAGCACTCAGATGGCTTTGAGAGAAAATCCAAACAGGGCATTGTGAACTTTGATCTCTGTCTCCACTTCTGACTCCATTTCTTCCTCACTTCCTCTACTGCAGCCAGAGGAACTCATCTCATCTGTGGGCCTCCTTACCGCCCCTTTTCTCCAGACCTCTCCTTTCCCAGAAAATTGCATGTCTGTCTTCCTCTACTCAGAGCTAAACTTAAAGGCCTTATCCTCAGAGAGGTCTTTCCCTGACCACACTCTATAAAGCCAGTTCTCTCCTCATCCTAATAACATTCCAATGTCTAAGCCTATCGCTTTCTGAATCATCCTGTTAATGTTTTCCCCCACTGTTCCTTTGTATGTATCACCACTAGCATAGAAGTTCAGGAGAGCAAATACCTTCCATAAATCAAAGAGAATGGGGGCAGCAGATATGATGAAGTCTCTCTCCATTTCCATGTTAATTCATTTAGTTTTATAATAGTCATAAACAAAGACCATTGACAAAATGAGCGGCGCAGGTCAGAAAAATCTATATAAATGGACTCATACTTGAACCATCAACCATAACCCCAGCCAGCTGGGGTACCTGGTGGTGCAATGGGGATGAATTGCCCTCTGCTCTTACTTTTCAGACCTTGTCTGTATTCTGTACTTGAAGACCTGTATTCAGGTTTATGCTGTCTTCCCACATTTCTTGCCATCCAAAGGAATCACTTCCCACTGAATTTGCCACTCCCGCTTCAGTATTACATCCAAAAGCTACAGGAGACATACCTGGTAGTTATCCATTATTTCACCTATCATTTTACCTTCGTGACAGACTCGTATGACTTAATCACAAAATAGGCAACCAAACAAACAAGTAATCTGATTTAAAGATAGGCAGAGTACTTGAATAGATATTTTCCCAAAGGACATGCAAAAGACCAACAGGTACATGAAAAGATCCTCAACGTCATTAATCATCAAGGAAATGCAAATCAAAGTGGCGAGGTATCAGTTCACATCTGTAAGAATGGCTTTTGTAAAAAAGATAAGGGATAACCAGTGTTAGTAAGAACACAGAGAGAAGAGAACCCTTGTGCAATGTTGGTGGGGATGCAAATTGGTACAGCCACTGTGGAAAGCAGTATAGAATTTCCTTTTAAAAATTAAAAATAAAACTACCATATGATCCAGCAATTCCACTTCTGCGTCTGTATCCAAGGGAAATTAAATCACTGTCTTGAAGAGATATCTGTACTCCTGTGTTCGCTGCAACAGTATCCATAATAGCCAAGACATGAAAACAACTTGTGTGCATTGACAGATGAATGGATAAAGAAGATGTGGTGTTTATATACACAATGGTATATTATTTGGCCATAAAAAAAGAAACTCCTGACATTTGTGACAACATGGGTAGACCATGGGGGCATTATGATAAGTGAAATAAGTGAGACAAAGAAAGACAAAAACTGTATATTACTTACATGTGGAATCTAAAAAAGCCAAACTCATAGAAACAGAGAGTAGAATTGTTGTGAGGGGCTGGAAGTTGGGGAAAATGAGAAGATGTTTGTTAAAGGGCACAAACTTCTAATTGTAAAATAGTAAGTTCTGGGGATATAATGGGCAACACGTGACTATAATTAGCAACAGTGTATTATATACTTGAAAGATGCTTAGAGAGTAGATCTTAAATGTTCTCATACACAAAAATGGTAATTATGTGAGGTGATGGATGTATTCACTTAACCTTATTGTGGTAGCTGTTTCATGATATATAGTTGTATCAAATCATCATGTTGTATACTTTAAACATACACAATAGTTATATGTTAATTATGTCTCAATAAAGCTGGGGCAAGTTACTTAATGATTCAGAGGTATTTGTATGTTCAGCCTACACAATGACTCATGGTCTTTTCTTTCCTCTAGTTTTTGTTTTCTTTTCAAAAGATGAACTGAATTTTTCATCATGCTATCTGAGAGATAAATTCTCTCTCTCACACAAGGAGTGGTTATTTTTTCTCTCTCCTTCTCTACATGTACATATGTATACAGATACACACATGTCTGTGGTTTCTCCATATGTCCTCTCTAACATATGAATGTTGAATCAAAAGATCATTTTTGATCTAAACAATTTATTCTCTTCTCATTTCTATACTTGTTATTCCTAAATAATACATCTAAATGTTAGTAGGCTTATTCTTTACCTTTTTGAGAAAGTTGTCTTAAAAAGGAAGGAGAGAAAAGAGAATATTAAACACAGCATTGCCTCAAGTCCATTGGAAATCACAACAACAACTATTATGAAATTGTCACCTCATTAATAGAAACTGAGTTACACTGCAATTCAAATTGAAGTTTAAAACTAAGATCATCTCGGGGCACCTGGATGGCTCAGTCGGTTAAGCGTCCGACTTCAGCTCAGGTCACGATCTTGCGGTCCGTGAGTTCGAGCCCCACATCGGGCTCTGGGCTGATGGCTCAGAGCCTGGAGCCTGCTTCCGATTCTGTGTCTCCCTCTCTCTCTGCCCCTCCTCCATTCATGCTCTGTCTCTCTCTGTCTCAAAAATAAATAAAATGTTAAAAAAAATTTAAAAAAATAAAAAAATAAAACTAAGATCATCTCAACTGATGATATATATGTGATAAAGCAAGTATATTCACAATGTTAATGGTATAATCTTATTGGATATACAGTTGTTCACAGCAGCATTCTTCCAAGTTGGTTGTATGCTTAAAATTTCAACATAAGAAGTTGGAGGGAAAAAAGAGAAGAAGAAGAAGGAGATGGACGATTAGATTGCCAATACCTTCTCTTTATTAACTTCTCCCCTTCATGAAATGACTATATATAGTGAAATGTGATATTCATATTTATGAAAAATAAACGAGAAGAGGGACTTAGCAGGACATGGTTACAAATGATGCTTCCATTAAGAATTTCCTTTTTGTTTTTCAAGTTTCAGGTTTACAATTTACGCACTTATAATCCAAGGGGAAAAAAGATGTAGGGATGTTCAGCCTGTTTCCAGCCTGAAGCAGGATCACTTTGTGGATGCCCAAGGGACCTCTGCAAAAGCCTGTAACTGGAGCTTAGGAGGACCTCCCGCCTCTCTGATGAGGTCTGAAACACAAACTGTCCATGTGGAGAAGGAAGGCAATGGAGCGGAAGAAAGGACATGATTTTACATCACTCTTCTATTGTTTTCACTTTTCCTTTTGCTACGTCAGGTGTCAGTAGCTAGCTGATGTTTTATTTTAATTCTGTTCACTAAAGTAAGTTGGAAGAAAGAAAGAAAGAAAGAAAGAGTAAAGAAAAAGAAAAGAAGAGAAAAAAAAGAAAAGGAAAGAAAAGAGAAGAAAAGAAAAGAAAAGGGAAAAGAAAAGATCCCATCTATGTAAGGTGCTCAACTCAGGCTCCACCAGCCAATCAGCCAAAGTTGTTTGAACACCCAGATCTCAAAGGCTCCAAGTCCCTTACATATTTAACTGCATACCCCACCCCACTCCATCTCCAGGGTAACTGGTCTTTTTTGGTTCATCTCTACCACTTTCTAAACCTGGTCTCTATCTCACCAAGACTCTGTAGCCCTGCCCTGATGTTTCTAGGGAGAGACCATTCTGATTCTAGAAAGAATGCAATTCCTGTCTCAGTTACTGTTGCTTGAATCCCGCAGAAATTGAAAATTAACTGTTTTCCATGTCAGGGAAACTGGAGCGCTACCCAGACAGCCTTATCAGAAGGGGAGGAAGGGGCCGGTCATGTTGAGAGTGGAAGGCAGGATTTCCTGCAGAAAGTCAGATTGAGCTTCAAAATATCACCACAATCAGTGATCCAGCTCTTTCTTCCTCCCTAGGTGAGGCATAGTCCCCCCTACCAGATGAGCAGTCCACAGGTCAGCAGTTCCTCAGAGATACAGATGTGAGGTGGAAATCTGCTTGTATCACCACAGCGGTGAGTACTGCCGTCACCTCGCCGAGGTCTAAGGTGGTGTGCCAGATGTGCTTGAAACAAAGGGTAGAAAATGACTTCACTTTTAACTTTGAAAAAGACGAAATATCCAGCATATGATCATATGAACGGCCCTCAAGTGTTTGAAGATCTGTTCTTTTATTGTCCACACACACACACACACACACACACACACACACACACACACAGCTGGATGTGGCAGACTGTAGATGTGGGCAAACTCTCTGATGCACTTTTGCCCATGAATCTAGCTGGCCTGTGTTTGGCTGAAAGTACAGGGAGGTGAATCTATAGTGGATCTTGGCCTGATCTTCACACCTCTGCCCTGACCTCTTGGAACACTGCACCGTCCTCTAAGTCCAACAACCCTGCTGGAGAAACTATGTGGAGAGGAAGTGGGCTCTGCTGAGTCCAGCCTTCCAGCCATCCTGCCAAGGCCCCAAGCATGTGAACCCGGTCACCGGCTGAATAACACAGGGTGACCTCAGTAATGCCACCTGATGCAGAGGAATTGGCCAAACTCAGTCCTTTATACAATGGTTGTTGCTTTAATTTACTAAACTGGGGAATACTCTGTTATCCAGCCATAGGTTCCTGGAGTCCTGGATAAGGACCACTTCTACAGGCACCTTCAAGCTGTGCTCAGAACCCCCAATCCCTTTCAGGACCTAGGCCTGTGTCTTATCTGACCTTCCTCAACAGATTCCTTTCCCCTGGGTGCAGACATTTTGGGGCCCCTAGAAGTATAGTCCACATGGCACCAACCAGGCTCATTAGATAAGTTGCAACGTATGTTCTACTAGTAATTGTAGGTACAATTACTATATGGAAAGAGACACACTCAAAATATTGGAGCCCCATTCTCTGCCCAGCCAGGATATCCCGTTATGTTTATTTTACTAGTTGTAATAATTGCTATTTTAAAGCTTTTTCTTAAAGTTGGATGGGGGGAAGTTTAGGAGATGAAGATTAATCAGGAGAAAACGTAAATATTTTCAAAAATTTTCTTAGAATTTGAGTGGAAGGAAATACTCAAGGATGGAAAGTACATGAATAATTATGGTACTTTACTCCTTCCTTATTTTTCCTTTGTAATCATTATGTTTTCTCTTCCCCACATTCTGATTCCTAAAGCCTGTGCTGCATTTCAAGATAAGAGATCTAAAAGTTCTCAATTAATATTCTCCATTAGAGCTATTTTCTTCCCAATTTCTCTTTCTCTTCCCCTGCTAAAATTAGCGTTCCTAGCTGGGATCCATAGTTAACTCAGTACATCGCTCTAGCTCTGACTCAGATGCCAGAACACCTTTTCAATCTGGTTCCCAGGGTGTTGGCATTGATGTGCTATGCTGGGGCATCAATATGATGTTCAGTGATGCATAGTTCTTTCTATTCTAAGGGCTACGTTTGACTGTTTATAGAACAACAAGAAACAGACTAAATCTTCACCTGCTGACAAAATGAATGTGGGTGAGATGCTTCTAGATTCACAGCAGTGATGCTCATGACCAGTGATCAGCTGAGGTCGGGTGTGGCTTATAGCAGGCAGGAGCTCACTGGATCTTAGATCCCCAAATGGCCTTTTCATTAGATTTGTGCACGGAGAGACCTTTTCTTAGCTGACAAGAAGCTTCCTTTTCTTAGCTGAAAGAAGGAGTCAGGAATTTGACATGCCAAAGTTATCATGCTCCGTTTATCAGGGATCTTTAATTATCTTCTGATCTTCTCACAGCCAGTTGCACAGTATTTGTGAAAAGCATAAGAAGAAATAAAGTCTGACTGAAAAAGAACTGAATCGGTTAGGACTTGTTCTTTCAAGTTATAGAAAAAGTAGGGTGGCCATATGATTTATTACCCAAAGTAGGATACTTTAAGAATGAAAGCAGGCATTGCTAATAATTATTCCAGGATAACAGGTATCAACCTGGACTGTCCTAGACAAATGGGACACAGTTTCACCCTTACAATACCCCAATTCAAGTTGACTTAAGCCATAAAGGGGATTTCACTAGTCCAGATAACAAGAACTCCTGAGGCTGAGCAGGTTTCAAAACAGCTCAATCAGTTTCTTCCAATACCTCCACTCTGCCTTCTGGATGGCACTTTATCCTAGGACTGGTGTTTCTTGTGCTCCTAGGATGAGTGTCTGTAGCAATTGGAATGTCATGCTGCTGCTTTCACATTAAGAACAGGGAGAATGCTTCTGCTCTGGCCTTCCAAGCAAGAAGTTTGAGGTTTAGACGTTTATTTATTTATTTTTAATTTTTAAAAAATGTTTGTTGTTGAGAGAGCAGAGACAGAGTGCAAGTGGGGGAGGGGCAGAGAAAGAGAGGGAGACACAGAATTCGAAGCAGGATTCTGTCAGCACAGAGCCCGACGGGGGGCTCGAACTCAAGTACTGCAAGATAATGACCTGAGCTGAAGTCGGACGCTTAACCGACGGAGCCACCCAGGTGCCCCGAGGTTTGGACACTTATGTCACATGTCTACCATTATATAAATGAATGGAATGGACATGGAATACCTTGATTAGTTTCAGTCAACAAGGGTCCATTGTTGGAGCTGTAAGCGGGGTCAGTTTCTCACAAGTACTGGGACAATTTGGGGATGAGTGACCTTTTGGTTTTTCATGAAATCCTGGGTACTATTAAGAAATGAGAGGGGGATGGACCCTGGATAAATGACCAGCAAACGCCTGCTCTATTGGAAACAAAGCTGAAGTGTGATGACGTGACTTATTTTATGCCGTGATAGTTAAGAGGGGAACTTCCTGGGTGAAAACCCATTCACGTGCGTTAACTATGAGAATTTGGACAAGTTGTTTAACTTGAATCTCATTTCCCCAACTTGGAAAATGAGATATTAACTGGCCTTAAATGGCTGTTATCGCATTAAATGAAATAACATATGCAACGTGCTTATGACACTGTCTGGCTCATAGTCAGTGCTTAATAAATATGAGCCTCTATTGCAAAGGTCATTTAATTGACTCTTGAGGGAGTTATTCACAGGATTTTGTAAGGAAATGTTAAGGTATCAATAATAGAGAAATCCATTTATGTGGTTGAGGGGGAAATAATGAAGGCAGAAATACGAGCTAGAAGAAGGAGTGATGTGAGGGCTGCCTAGAAGAGAGAAGAATGACCACAAATAAGCAGATGAGTAAAGTTGGGTTTCAGAAAATTTAAACTGGTTCCTGTCCAAGGTGAGTCTGTCATTCTTAAACATTACAAGACTCTCTTAGAAGCCTTTTCCAATGTTTCATGGTCAAGAAATTCTCCCTTACATTCAAGGTAAATCCCTCCAGTTGTCACATAAGCCCGTTTTATGTCTTCGCACAGGATAAAACATGGGTAAGGGTTTAACAGACTTGGAGAGCTAGGACAGAACTTTAGAGATGTTACAAAGGAAAAGTGACAAGGCTTAGTGACATTTATTTCTTAGTGACGGGGAGAAAAGGGCAGTGTCAGATGCAGGCCTGTGATAGTGAGCATGAAAGATGAGGGAGACAATGGCATCTCTGACAAACAGGGAGAGAGGAGAGGTCGGTCTGTCCGATAAGGCACCGGATTTATAAACATAAGGTAGTGGTATCACCAGAGCTTTGATAGTAAAATCAAAATGGTGCCAGAATAGTAAAGAAGACATATTCTCTTCTCTCTGTCCTCTCGTAGAAAAGTAAGCAGTTAAAAAGAGAGGCGAGGGGGAAATGTTTCACACAATGCGAACTTTTAGCCATCTGTACACATTCTGGCAAGGTTTACTCATTAGAAAATTTCAAAAATAGATATTATCAAGTTCTAGTTTTTGGTGTCTGGGGAACGGGGTTGGAGATGGTTGTTGGCTTTTCTTTGCTTCCCAGGCACTTTGGTAACAAAAACGGTACTTTTTTGCACCAGTTGTCAATCAAATGAGCCTTCTGCCTTGTAAATGCAGTCTGAACCAGTCACAACAACCACACATGTGCAGTCACTTCAGTGTTTGTTTTCCTGCATTTCCCTGTGGATTTTCTGGGAGACTAGTGTCCTGGATTTAAAAAGAAATTATATTTTCTTACGAATGGTTTCAACAAAAGACAAATTACATTATCCAAATTTTGGTTGCTTCTTAATATAATTGCATTAAATGTAACTTCCCCAACAATTAAATACATTTTTATTATGAAAAGTTATCTGTGGTTTCATAAGTACTTAACTTAACTTGCTATACACATAGCATCTGTTAATCATTTTGTATCAAAAATAAAGAGTAGAGGTCTGCCTCTGAAATTTGTACATTGATTTGGGAAAAGAAATATCTAGTTGTATTGCTGGTAGAAAATTGAAATCCTAAATAGGATTGTGTGCCATGAAAATAATTCGTTTTTTTTCTTCTGTTTTGCTCTCCCAGCATACTCGTGTCTCAAATTATGGATTTTTTATACAACGAACTTATCTCCATTATCAAACTGATTGTAAGTAACATGCTTTTTTTTAAGTAGTAGTTTCTCAAAAGATGAGTGTAAGTGAATGAATAAATCTATTATACTTGAGAAAATAATTCATGAATTTGAGTTCTGAATTTGTCCATGAGTTGCACTGAAATTTTATTGGTATTGATGCAAATTTATGAACACAACAAACTTGCATTTTATATTTTAAAATTATCTGACCCCAATTTATTAATACGTGTAATAACTTAATTCTTGCTTAACCACTTGACCTACCATTGTCCACTAGTCTCAATTATTCAACAACTTAAACTGACACTTAATAAGTATGTAAATGGAAAGCACCTTAACGTAATACAGGTATCTTCCTAAGTGCCAATTATATGCCTCAACATTCCCTTCAATTTAAATGTGTTAGTAAGAATCTAATTACACTGGTTTATAGCTGATGGAATTACAGCAGGAGAAGATTTCTCTCCTACATACTTATTAGACCTCAATAAGTATTCCTTTGCAATCTGTTGCTATTCAATTACCAAGTAATAACTGTCTTAATGAATCTAATTGAAATGCTTATTTCAGACTCCTATCACACACACACAAAAAAGATAGTCTTCACTTAGAATGATTTCACTGGAAGGGGTCTTGACTTGTTTATCCAGAAAGAAGTAACGTCACTGGGAAAAGGTTCACATTTGTGACTATTTTTGCAGAGTTTCAAGGACATTCACATCTCTTTCATCCATATATCATAAAACTGAAGCCCCTCCACAAATCTTTGCTACTCAAATGCATGCCTACAAGAACAGTCACACAATCACTGGGCCTGCATTACCCCTGGCAATGAGAAACTTTGGATTAGCTTTCCTCAATGAAGACAGAACAATAATAAAAATTAAAATATTTAGCTAATAGCTAATATATAGAGTGTATTTCCTGGTGCCAATGCTGCCTGAACACTTTATACATAGAAACTCATTTAATCTCCATAAACTTTCTAAGAAGGATGTATGCTATTATCATACCCATTTAACAGATGAAGAAACTGGTTAGTTTATTTTTTGGAGAAGGGCAAATTTGCACGGCATATAGGCTCGTAAATCGCCGAGATCATGGGGCAACCCCAGGTCAACCGGCTTCTGCAGTATAAAGTTAGACTTGAAACATGTTAGATCTTGGTTGATATAATCTTGTTACTTAGGAAATTGAGGATTTGAACTTGCACAGCATAGATGGCACAGCAAAAATAGCTGAAAAACAAAAACAGCAAAACTCTTTGATGCCTTTTTTTTAATTTTTGAGACAGAGAGAGAGAGAAAGAGAACGCTAGCAGGGGGAGGAGGAGGGGTCAGAGACAGAGGGAGACCCAGAGTCTGAAGCAGGCTCCAGCTGTCAGCACAGAGCCCTATGTGGGGCCCAAATCCACTGAGCAGTGAGATCACGACCTGAGGCTTAACTGACTGAACCACCCAAGTGCCCCTAAAACTCTTTGAGCTAGATGTTCTGTATAACACTCCCTGCCCTCTCCCTCTGCCTTTTTGTAACTTTTGTTTGGAACAGCAGCCGTTAAAGATCATTCATCTCAAGACAATGACAATTTGCTTGAAAAAATGTATATGAGGACAGCCCAAAACGTACCACTATGTGTATTTTCTGAAAGAAATATAAATTTTATTGGCCAAAAGTCAGATTGATTCAAGGAACTGTGGGTCACTGACAATTCACAATTTTTATGCAGATTTTGTACTGCTGCTGCATGTATATGCAAAACCACCTTTGGAGAACCCGCTAAGCCCCAGAGGTGCTAACACAGATGTGCTAAGCCAAGGGACTCGCTGAAAGTCAAGTTGGTCGCAGCTGCATGTGCTGTCCACAGATTGTGTCCTCACAATCATGGAGATGGGCAGAAGCCATGGTTCACCTTTGAGACATAGGATGCATGGATTTTCTTCTCCAGAAGTGATGGTGTGCGGTCAGGTAACAGGACAGTGATGGCAAGGATTTCTTCACGGTGTGTCTATGGAGTTTACAAGGATTTTAGATACAGAAAACTATCTGACAAGGAAAAAAAAAACCAGTAAATACTTCACACAAGTTATCTAGGTTTGCTTATGACTTGCATGGATGTGGTCTTTATTTGCAGCCTTTGTTTGATGTCAGCAGGGACCGGAGCCTTTGGGTCCAGTTAAGACTAGCCAGCAAGGGAGTCACTCAGGCTTGTCCCTGTCCCATGGTGTCATCTGTACACTATTCTTATCCTAAACTGCAGTGCTTTTCTGCAGACGTTCATGCTGCTCCGTGCCAATGCCAGGGATTTTAAGGCTCCTTTTGAATTCACTCAGGAACAGTTTTTAAGGAGCAAAGGCCTTTATATCTAACCAGTTAATATAGTATCAAAACAGAGACTTCTAATAGAGCAATAACTTATATGGAAAGGAAAAAACATGATAGCCGTAAGTTATTTATTCTTTTGAGGAAGCCCTAAGTTCCTCCAGGTAGCCAACCGAATCGTTCCATTTATGTGCCAAGCACAGTACTAGGTTCCCAGGCTCAAGGATTTACAGCCTGGAGAACTACAGACTATAGTTTTGGGGAAGCTTCCAGGGATGTCCTTGCAGTGATGTCTGTGGGGAATTTGCAGTGGGGAGCAGGGAACACAGTGTTGACCGGTGGATTGAGGAGGTCCCAAGGAGACCTTGAATTAGCCTGTCCAAAGCTCCTGTTCTCATCATGAGAAGGAATTCAAGGACAGACAAAACACAGAGGATAAGCAGTACAAGCAGGAAAGTTTACTATAGCAAAAGTACACTCTCACGATGTGAGGGCAGGCAAGCTCCAGAGAGAGCTGCATGCTGGGGTTTGGTTTCTGTCTTTTATTGAGAGTTGTTAACAAGGGACTGGAATAATCATTACTTGGGGCAGAGATTTCTTGGAAGCAAGGTTTCCTGCTTTTTCTTCCTTATTTGGTCAGGGGTTTCCGGCTGCCTTGGTCAGCCATCTTGGGCCTGCGTGGTTTGATCTGGCTTCTTGTGGCTTTATTTTGGAATGCTGCCAGGACAGGCCTCTGACTTTCCCGATAGCTGGCCATGACTTCCTCCCTGCTGGCCTCCAGGCATCCGGTTAGAACCTAACTGCCTCTAACAACATGATGGAGAAATGAGAGTTTAACTTATTCCTGTCCTTCCTAGACAAAAAAAAAAAAAAAGCCCAGAATAAAGGTTCATGTATACATCCATCAGACAGGGCCAGCTCTATGCAGAGAGACTGGTTATGGGACAAAATGAAAGGATTGTCAAGAATTTTTTAAGACCAAAATTGGTTTGGGTGGGGGGAGATGACTACTTATATGTATGGAAGGATCATATGGATTTGAAATATTTTCATTTGAAATTTTAAAATATTTTAAATGTGACATTGTGTAGGTGTATACAATAGTCACTAGCAATAAATTTAGTAGAGCATGTGGAAATTTTTTTCCACAGGGAATAGATTGCAGAGTATTTACAGAATATATACTACATACTCTATTCTCAATTGATTTTTTTTCAAAAGAGTGGATTGTTTGGTTTTGAAATTCTACAGGGGTTACTTATTTATTAAATTGTTTATTCAATTTTATTTATTTATTTATTTATTAAATTGTGACTATTTTTACTTTGCTGTTGCTTTAAGGTGCAATGTCAACAACCTTTGAAGTCTTTGCACCACCCTACCTCTTATTTCCCACCCCCACCTGTCTCTCAACTCTGCTTTTTCTTGATTGGCTTTTTAATTTTTCTGTTACAGTATCAAAATCAACTTGAGATTCCCTATTTTGGGCCCAAAGAGTGGATGTGGATATAATTTCATAATTTAAACTCTGGGTTTGAAGATCTTGATGCAAATGGAAAGGACACAATCCCAGGCTACTCCTAGTGTAAAGGAAGGTTTACAGGATTGAACAGTGTCTCTCATTCATTCAACATATAGTTACTGAGTATCAAGTATGTTCCAGAGGGTAAAGCCCTGAATGAAATGAAGTCCTGCTTCTGCAGAGCACACATTCTGATTGGATGAGACAAGTCAATAATACACCAACAAGTTAGAGAATATCTGATGGTGTTATAAAAGGGATAAAAAAGTCAAGGTAGAGCTCAGGAGGAAGGGGATATTTCAAGTACTAAGAACTCCTGTAAGAAGGCAACATGAACTGAGACCTTACAACTTTAGATAACTTCAGATAAATTACTTTACTGAATCCCTGGAGGGTAAAATTAGGTTAAAAGTATCCAACTTTTAGTTTATTATAAGAACAAAGGAGAGGGAAAATATATATATAAAGTGGTCCCACAAATAGTAGCTGTTATTACTGTCGTTGACAAAATACTATGTCAGTTAGGGTCTGAGGAAGAAACGGACAACACACTCATATTAGGATAATCTGAGTAGAGTCTCACAGAGGCAGAATTTACAAACTGTGAGTAAGGTGTGGGGAAACGAGAAGAGAAGTCCAGTGTCTGGGGTCTAGTAAGAGCAAACATGATCATCAACTCTAGACCCACAGGAGGCAACAGAGCATGGTTAGTCACTCAGAGGCAGAGAGGGCTGTGTGGAGCAGGCAGCCAGAATGAGCTAAAACTTCAGTTTCATGGCCCTGAGACGTATAAGTGTCTAATTACATGCAGGATTAGGTTAGGAATTGTTGGGGAGAATTACAAAGGTGTGCTAGCTATTGGAGTCTGCCACCGATTTAAGATCACACTCAAGAATGGGAAATGGCATGCACCTGAGATCTGATTGTGATGTAGACAATAATAAAGCCATCAAAGGAGTTCATAGGGAGACCAAGGAGATCAGGGGCTAGACTGCTTCCAGTCAGCACATCAGAGGAAATGTCAGAGAAGAGGTGGCTGTGCTTGCCCTGGACCTTAAAGCAGGGATAGGATTCACACATGTAGCAGTGAAGACAATGGCAAAACCCTACCTATGCAGGCAATAGGAAGTTTGGTTTGATAGGAGCCCCAGGCATTAAAAGGGGATTTAGATTTATCATTTCTGTGAATCTGTCGAATCTTCACCCTCTTGCCCTTCTCCTTTCCTCTTTCAGCCTACACCTACTCGTTCTGTCTTACATTGACGTTCTCATTTTCCTTATGAGAAAGCTTTGGGTGGAAGGGCAGATGGGAGTGAAGGGGGGCTCCATGCAGTATCAGATGGCAGGCTATGCCTGGATTTCCCAGGCTCCAGCTCAGTCCTAGTCCAGACTTCCCATCACTTGACAGGATGGGAAATAATCGGGACAAGATACAAAACAACCCCAGAATGAAGGCAATTTACTTTATCTCTTTAACCCAATTCCTCTGTTTCTCTCCCCATTTTCCAAGAACCACAATCAGAAAACTTGGGAGAACAGAAGGGAAACAGATTTGAGAGAGAATGTTAGCCTGTCCTTTGTCCCAAGTCTGCCACTGACACTTTCAGGGAAAACATTTTCATGTCACAACCCCACCAATGTGGACAACCAGGTCAGTACTTGAGTCACATGCTTTCTCATGGGTCACAGGGCAGCAGCATTTTCTAACATGCTCTACAATCACCCAGACTAGAGGTTCTTCCTGTCACAGGACAGTGCTGCCCAAGGAAAGACAGATAAGCTCTCCTGAATCTACCTTTATACACTTTCTTCCCACCATCCTCCTACCCCTCCCCCTCCTACTACCCTTCCTCCTACTTCTCCTTCTCTTCCTCCTCCTCCTCCTCCTCCTTCTGGTTTGTTTCTTCATTCACCATGGAGGTCCAATTAAAGCTCAATGTCTTCCCACTAGTTTCTCTAGGTACTTTCACAATGCTCAGCAGTAGGCACTCACCAAATGTACATTGAATAAAGGAATGTTTGCAAAAGGGTATCTAGGTTGAAGAACCATCATAATTACCACACTGTGTCCACTTTAATTGTCATTTATTATCTTTGTTATTTTCTCCAGTAAGCCTTATCCGGATTGGGAAAAGAAACAATACTTTGTTCATCTTTGAATCTCTAGGAACTAGATGACTATCTATGGCTCACAATAGGCCCTCAAAGCATACTTGTGTGAATGAATGAATAACTAAATTAATGAATGAACAATCCTGGCTTCCAAGCATGATTTAGAGAAATAACGGGAGATGATAAGGTCCCATCATTGAGGCCATTTTGGCAAAGGCCTTGTATACAAGACTAAGGAAGTTGGGATTTATTTTTTATTTTTTTTTGCTACAGGCAATGATGGAAGCTTTTTTAAGCAATAAGGGAGTAATTTAGTGACCAAGGCCATTTAGAAAAATCATTCTGATGGTGATGTAAAAGATCAATTGCTGTGGAGCAACATCCAAGCTACTGTTGATTTCCAAATGTGACAATGGAAATTTCAGTGAACAAAGGACTTTTTAGTTTAACAGATGTGGCTGCCTTGACTCTATTGTCTATTAATGGAAATAAAAGCACTTTACCCACCTTTCAAGTAATGGAAATAAATATACTTTATTCGCCTTTCATGGTCGAAGAGTGTTGTATAGTTGTGGAAGACAACATGTCCTCATGAAACAAATGTTAACTAAATATGTTCAATTATTTATCATTTCAGCAAAGTTATAAGGTTAGGAGGGACTCCTAAATCCTTAATGGCAACAAGGGTCTCCTCAAACTAATGGAGAGAAATGCTCCTCTTCTCACTATTTGACATTCATCTGGGAAAGAGAATTCTTTCATTCTTGTGGCTCTTTCAAGAGCTGTACAGCAAGTTGCACAATGTCGTCACTAAGATTTGAAAGCTTAGACTTGGAGCAGCTGATTGTTTCTGCCATCTGAGTAGCTTGCACCTGATGGTCATACCTTCACATAGTTTTGGTCAGTCACTTAGGATTTTCTCAGAGCGACCTGAAATATTTTGGGCTCTAGCTGAGAAAAGCTCAGATCCATCTACTTGTGCTCTCTGTGCCTCTAAAACCACACCCAACACTCTTTTGTTAACATATCATCATAAATACCGATTACTCACTATGATATGTTATACACGGCTATAAATGTTTTACTGCTCCTTCTGTCAAGTAGTGGAGTCTGTCTCCCCTACTTCCCGAGTCTCAAGTGGCCTCATGACTTGCTTTGACCAAAAGGAAGTGGCAGACGTGATTTTGTGCGATTTTCAAAAGAGATCTTAGAGCTTCCACTCTCACTCTCTTGGACCTCTACATCTTGAGGCAAGCCCAGGCTAGCCTCTTTGAAGATAAAGAACCTGTGGGGTGAGAGCAAAACAAAGACCATGTGATAATTGAGGCGAGGCCATCCCAGACATACCAGCTGAGGCCCAAGGTATGTGAAGTAATCAAGGACCAGCCAGTATCACAGTCAGCTCTACCAACTGACTGCAAATACATGAGTGAGCCCCGCTCACCCCATGTGGAGCAGAGGTGAGCTGTCCTCGCTGAGCCCGACTGCCAACCTATAGAATTGTGAGAAATAAATGGTTATTGTTGTCAGCCAGGAAATTTTGGAGTATTGTGGCAGACAGAATTCTAAAGATGCCCTCCTGCCAAGATTCTCCTTCTCTTGTTATTCAATCAAATACTAAAGTAGGGACTGCTGTGAACAGAGTTTTCAATATAATTAAAGCCCCAAGTCAGCTGACCTGGTGATATGGCCTTGACATGATCATTTAAAACGCTGAGATGAACACTTCAAAAGCAGCGAGTTTTTTTCTGACTTGTTACAGAAGGGTACATCAAAAAGATTCAAAGAATGAGAAGGAGTTGTTGTACCTTTGCTGGTTCACAGATAGAAGGGGCCACGTGATAAGAAATATAGGAGCCTCTAGAAGCTCTGAGCAGAGTCAGCTGCTGCCTAACAAGAGAAGTGGGATCTCAGTCAGACAACCACAAGAAATGGAATCCTACAGAGCCTAAAAAGAGTTAAAAGCAGATTCTTGTCCAGAACATCCACATAAGAGCCTGGTTTAGCCAAGACCTTGATTTCAGCCTTGTGAGACCCTGAGCAGAGAACCCAGTCAAACCTGCCCACATTATCTCTGACCTACATAATGGTGTGCTAATAAGTCTCTATATCTATGCTAATTTGTTATTCAACAGTAGAAAATTTATACAGTTTATTTTATAGTCCTGGATGACAAACACACACACTAACATTTTTTTTTTTTTTTTTTACAACACATGGAAACACACAACACAAAGTAGGGGATTTCCATTCTGGCTGCACATTGAAATCTTGTGGAAAGCACTCCAAAAATATTAATGCCTGGGCCCACCCCAGAGATGCTGATTTAATTGATTTAATTGTTCTGGGATGTGGCCCAGGCATTGGTATTTTTGAAAAGCTCCCCAGGTGATTCTAACATCCAGCTAGACTTGAAAACCACTAATATAGAACAAAATATATATGGACAGATAGATGGGAGAGGAAGATTGTCACCCCATCAGCTCCCATCACCCTCCACACTGACATAACCATCTTAAGAACATGCTGGTGACTAACATTCTACTATGAATTCTAATACGAGGGTTTCTTCCCCATACCCAGCAATTCTCAGACACTGGCAGGGTGTCCTACAATTCACCTCAGTTCTGACACTACCTACTTGAAGGTAGTACCAGATTCCACAGGTTAAGTTATTTGGTCCTACAAAACTGCTCTTCATCCCTCTTCTTCAGTTGCCAGTTACAAGTTCAGGTTGTTGCCTGTGATTCTGACTGGCTATAGATTGGAGGTTCGAACAACCCCTCTTCTTGGGTTCAATGAATTCACTAGAGTGGCTTATAGAACTCAGAGAAACATTTTGCTTAGTAGGTTATGTGTTTATTATAAAAGGGTTTAACTCGGGAACAGCAAGATAAAAGAGATGCACAGGGCAAAGTCTGGGGAAAGGATGTGGGACTTCCGCCCTCTCCAGGCGTGCCCCTCTCCCTGTACCTCCATGTGTTAACCAACCTGGAAGCTCTCTGAACCCTACCCTGTCAGGTTTTTATAGAAGCTTCATTACATTAGCAAAACTGACCAGATAATCAACTGTTGGCCACCAGTGAAACCTCTAATCCCTCTACCCTACTTGGAAACCCTGCCGTGGCGCAAGATGGAAAGATCTAACCCTCTAATCATGGTTGACTCCACTGGCAACTGATTCCCATCCTTAGGTTCTAGGGCTTTCCCAAGGCTGCCTCATTAACATAAAAAAAGACATCTTCATCTTTCTCATCACTGGAAGTTCCTAGGGTTTTAGGAGCTTTGTGCCAGGAGTTGGATGACCACATACATATTTCTTATGAGAAACCACAGTATCACAATGCCTCTATCAGTTAGAGCACTTTTGGCAATGGGACAAGAACATTAATCTATCCCTTAATAGCAAATCCAGATATGAGGGGCTTTAATGTTGACTAGTTCAGGAGCTCTACACAGCCACCAAGGACTTAAGGGCTTTCCATCTCTTTGGTCTGCCATTTTCAGCATATGGTCTTTCTCCTAGTTTGCCTTTATAGTACCAATATGGTGGCTACTGATCCATGGAATGTATGTTATGGCATCATCCAAAGAGATGAAGTTTCTCCTCATGTATTCTCTATTAGGGAAGGAACACCTTCCTCCAAAACTTTCCCATGGTTTCATTTAGGTTCTACTGGCCAGAATTGGGTTATATTCATGTCCTCACTGCAAGAGAGAATAGAAAAGAAGTATTTGACATTTTTAGCTTCTATAGTGGGAGGTGAGTGGGCTTTCCCAGCAAGTTAGAAGCAGGAGAAGGTGGGTGGATAGTTACTGGGTAGATTAACAACCATGTCAATTCTTTCACACATCTCCTTATGCTCACATAAAAACATTTATTTATGTTTGCATATATAGATACACACACATGAATGGGATTATATCATAGATGTTCTTCACTGTAGTCATTCTCCCTCTCACATTGTGCTATTATTATTATAGTTTTGACTCACTGCACATAACCCCAGTAACAAATGTTCACACCTATCCTTCAGTGCTTTTCTCAGGGCTTATATAAAGCATAAAAAAATGCATATAGTTATGTGATGGAGGTGGGGGGGTGTCATTTATTTAACACAATAGGATCATGTAGCACCTTATGGCAATTTTTTCAAGTCAAGTATATACACTTAGGTATCTTGCTTTCTAATCTTTAAATGTTACCCATTAGTTCTCAACTTTTCCCTGTTTCCTCTGATTCAACTCTCCACTTCCTTCAGCTTTTATCAAAGAGCCCAATTAAGACTGAGTATGGAGCTCTCTAGCCTAACTCCTACTTTGTTGTTTGGGATGTCAGGGCAACAGTATTATGAAGCCAAGGGTCCTCGATGTATTCCTCTAGCTTCAACTGGCTCTCATTAACTAACTTCATCTGACTAACTGCTCACATGCAGAGAAGTTTTCTGGGTCTCCTGCCATCAATTTTGTCCATCCTAAGCTTCTAGAAGCTACATTCTCTCCTAGGGGAATATAAGAACTTGGGATGAATTTTTGCATTTCTAAACATGCCACATTTTCCCATGACTTTTGCTGCCCAAATGGTTGAAGTTTCCTATTGCAGGCTGGAAAGGAATTTGTTCTTTCAGACCCTTTTCCTTCTTTTCCCATGTTTATTCCAAAGGAGAGTTTCTTCACAAAGCTCTAAAATTCAACTGTTCTGCCAAGGGTTTTTGTTTTGTTTTACTGTTATTTGTTTTTAGGAGCTATGGGTTTTCAGTTATTTTTTAGTTAGATGTGAACAAAACCAAACAGTTGTTAGAAACATTTATATAGGAGTTATGTTATAGATTTCTGTCAAACACAGCCTGAATGATATGTTTCTTCCAAACCACTCCCTCAATATACAGTGTCTGAGAAGAGAAGAAAAGAAGCAAAAGACCCGATCAGTGGAAAAGACATAACACATTCAAAAAAGATTCCAACAAAATTGGGATTCCTGGCCACCTTCAGTTCAGGCACAGGGCTTTGTCGTATTAGAATCTGACCAGATTTTAATCAAACATGAATGATCCAAGAGCAGCAGGGGTCTAGAAAAATTGTAACTGATGTGTCTTTAGTGTACCCAGGCCAACTATTTTTCGGTATTGGGGATTGAGAAATTAAAATTATTCTGTTGGGGTGATTTCATATGTAAATATGGGAAAAGTACTCTCTTGAGAGAGATCTCTTAATTCCCTGGTAGTAGGTGACCAGTCTAAAACCAAGAGACAAGTCCAGTTATGTGACTAATTAAAATGTTTTTCATACAGAGGGTAATTTTCTTTACAGTGGCTGCATTCTTCCTTTTATATCCCAAGCTTATTTTCAGAGAAAAAGAAATTGAATTGTCTTGGTAATTGACAATCTTGATGCAAGTTAGAACAGAGGAAATACCAATGAAAAAATATAATACAAATCACTTAGCAACAGGGAAATGCAAATCAAAAGCACAATGAGATATCACCTTACACCTGCCAGAATGGCTAGAATCAAAAAGACAAGAAAACACAAGTGCTGGTAAGGCTGTGCACTGTTGGTAGGAATGCAAGCTGGTGCAACCACTGAAGAAAGCAATATGGAGGCTCCTTAAAAAATTAAAAATAGAATTATCATATGATTCAGTAATTCAACTGCTAGGTATTTACCCCCACCAAAAAAAAAGAAAAAATTGAAAACACTACTTTGAAAAGACATATTCACCCTTATGTTTATTGTAGCATTATTTACAATAGCCAAGATATGGAAGCAACCAAAGTGTCTATGGATAGATGAATGGATAAAGAAATAGTGGCATATATATATATATATATATATATATATATATATATGAATATTGCTCAGCCTTCAAAAAGAATGAAATCTTGCCATTTGGGGCAATATGGATGGGGCTAGAGAGTATTATGCTAAGTGAAATAAGTCAGAAAAAGACAAATACTATATGATTTCACTCATATGTGGAATTTAAGAAAAAAAAACACACAAATAAACGAATGATAAAAGAGACAAACAAACCAGACTCTTGAATACAGAGAACAAACTAGTGGCCTCCAAAGCGAAGGTAAATGGGGGGATGGGTGAAATAGGTGAAGGGGATTGTGTACATTTATCATGAGGAGCACTGAGTAACCTATAAAATTATTGAATCATTATATAATACGCTTGAAACTAATGTAACACTGTATGTTAATTATTCTTCAATGAAAAAAAAAGAAAAAATATGACTACATACAGCTAGGCTCCTGAATTCCACTTTGGCTGGCTATCCTGGTTAAGATGATCCAAACACCTTTAATCTCTGTGGTCCACTGCTTCAATAGATAGGAAGAGCAAAGCCCTTCTTCAAAGGGAGAGCCTGTTAAATTGAGAAAATTGAGTCCTTTTTCAAAGTTTTATTTATTTAAGGAATCTCTATACCCAGTGTGAGACTTTAACCCATGACACCTGAGGTCACGAGTTTCACACTCCTCCAACAGAGCCGGTCAGGTGCTCTAAAATTTATTTATTTTTAAATGTTTATTTATTTTTGAGAAAGAGAGAGACAGGGTGTAAGTGGGGGAGGGGCAGAGAGAGAGGGAGACACAGAATCCAGGCGGGCTCCGGGTTCTGGGCTGTGAGCACAGAGCCTGACTCGGGGCTTGAACCCAAGAACCGTGAGATGATGACCTGAGCTGAAGTCGAGTGCTTCACTGACTGAGACACCCAGGCGCCCCTAAAATTCATTTTTTAAGAAGTAGGTGGAGGGGAGGAAACTCAGGGACTTTTGGAAGGGGGTGTGGCTTTCCTGATAGCCACAGAGGAGAGGATTTTGCTCTACTAATCATTTCGTATTTTCACAAGTTATCAGTATTATAACAGTCTCAATGTCCTCAGAGCTACCTGCTCTCCATTCATCAGCTTCCTTGTTTTTGTTATCCTGGAGGCCAGGGACAAGAAGACAAAGGAGAAAATGGGGCTTTACAGGGTTTTGTGTCCTTGCTCTTTGAAGCTGACTCAGCTTCTCCACTCTGGGTTCCTCTCAGCCTGCTCAGCCACTGCTGCCCCAGCTAATCTGTCGCAGTCATGGTTCTGTCCCTTGGAAGCCTCTTTTCCTTCCGCCTTTCAGTATTTTCAAAGTTTCCATATTTCATCAGTTCAGTCTTAGCATCTCCAACTAAAAAAGAAATACTGTGTAGACACTTTAGAAACCAAAGGAGATCACAGACCTCTCCCTTGTAGCTAAATTATACCTTCTAGGAGTTTGGTTTTGGCCACCAATAGACTTCATCCTTTCTTGAGACCAGATAAACAAGCAAAGCCAGAGTCTGTTTCCAAGGTTTTTTCTTGCTTAGAATCAAACTTAAAGAAACTTTTGCAAAATATATGTTTGAGTGAAGCTACATTTCAAAAAAAGATATGTCAATTTTACTGATTATAACCAGTTTTCAATATTTTTGTATGTTTCTTATTTGTTTGTTTATTTATTTAAATGTTTATTTTTGAGAGAGAGAGAGAGAACATGAGCAAGAGGGCAGGGGCAGAGAGAGAGGGAGACACAGAATTGGCTCTAAACGGGCTCCATGCTCTGAGCCACCAGGACAGAGCTGGATGACAGGCTCAAACTCATGAACTGTGATATCATGACCTAAGCTGAAATCGGATGTTTAACCGACTGAGCCACCCAGGCACCTCTGTTTCTTTTTCTTTTCTTTTTTTTAAATGTTTATTTAGTTTGGAGAGAGAGTGAGAGAGAGAACACGTGAGTGGGGCAGGGGTAGAGAGAAAGGGAGACACAGAATTAGAAACAGGCTCCAGGCTCCTAGCTGTCAGTACAGAGCTTGACACGGGGCTTGAACCCACGAAATGCAAGATCATGACCTTGAGCCTAAGTCGGATGCTTAACCGACTGAGCCACATGTGAGCCACCAGCCATACAGGTGCCCCATGTATGTTCCTTTCTAGACTCCTTTCTATATGTAAAATGATTTGAATGCTATTGCATTCTTCAGTTTGGCATTTTGCTATTTTCATTGAATAGATTTCTAATAAATATTTATGTAAATTAAGCAAACATCAAGAGTTCAACTGTTTATACCTCTCTGGAGGTGGGTTGCAAAGGTAATTGGAAATAATCTCTGAGTAAATCCTGGCAATCAGATGGAGTTAATGAAGGGGCAGCCTTAACTGAAGAGACCATCATCAAGTCATGTTGAATCTAAAGTTTTGACTTTAATTTTATGAGTTGCTGCAGGTACATAAAGACCAACAAACATCCAGTTGCCTGGGCCAGCAAATGGTCCTATTTTTCACCCTGAGATGTTATTGAGCTTTGGAGCCTGACTGAAATTCCAAATGTTCACTAGCACTGGAGGCTTTCACATCTGTGAAAGTACTCCGTGGGTTCCACTTCCCCAAACCCATGGAATGCTCCTTTCCCAGAATGTTTAAAGAATTCTATAATCCTTTTATTTGGGAACCCGATTTTACAAATTCTAAGGGGGGGTGGGTAATATGCTTCTACTGTGCTTATTAGCATTAACAGTTGCAAATGTCCGGCGAGGCTGTGCTACCTGACAGGATAAACTCTGGAGTCATCATTAAATTTGGTCCTTCAACAGACATTTTCTGTGTGCTTACTCTGTGCCTCATGGAGGCCAGGCAGCTCAGGTCATCAGGAAACCTTCTCCTTCATCTCACTGCTCTAGCTCCCCAACTAGAAGAAGCAGTCAAAAAATTACAACCGTATTTAACTCCCAACATGTAACCCCAGCTCAATATGAAGAAATTCCAAAATAAGAAATAAAATGAATGCTCCCCTGAGACACCGACAGTGCACAGATGTCGATCTGGCAGGATGCCCAGAGACTTAGATGGGTACAACTTGGACACATCAGGTTGGTTTCTTTCAACAGCTCTGCACTCATCCTCTTTGGTTGCTTTCAGCCTACACTGTGTCAACTCAATCCATGGATTTTTTTCCAAATAATTGACTTGGCGTGTTCATTAAGATGGCCCAGCATGTGACTGATTCACTGAATGTTTCATTTTTCACTGGATGCTTGGCACGTACTCCTGGATACTGTAATTATCCTACCTTTTTTGTTTCGCCTCACTATGCATGAAGTGTTGGAGAGAGGCCATCCTTCCTGATTGAACACTGATATTCCCTGTCAGCCCTTTCGTGAAGGGTGTTTTGGTTTATGCACAGGGCATGAGTCTGAGAACATGTGAATTAGCCCTGATTTGTGAATCGGCTGTCATCTATGTTTCCATAGTTGTCAGCCCCGTTGACCTCAACTTCTATGCCTTGAAAATGGGAATGACAAATCTTGTCCTGTTTCAACTGCATAGGGCTCAAGAGCACTCAGAAAAACCAAGAGAAAAAAAACCTGCTGAATCTCGCAGGTACCAATGGATGGGCTCGCCGCAGTTTCTAAATAAGAAAAAAGAAAAACAAACACCACATCCTCAAACTAGATCTGTGATTGGGTGATTAACTGTGAGCCCAGATCACTGGGAAGGACAAGGGTCAATATACAAAAGGCACAAGGTGTATCTTACCTTTTAATCAGAGTCCAATACCCCTTGGAATTGCTGTATTCAGAGCAGCAGTCTGACCTCTGACAGTTGTGGCAGCAGAAGCAGTGGCTTTCTGGACCAGTGCTGTCCAATATAGCATCTCAATGGCACTGGCTATATTCCACATGCTCAGAAGCCATACACTGCATGCCAGTGGCTACAATAGTGGACAGCACATATACGGAACATCTCTACCGGTACAGAAGGTTCCACTGGACAGTGCTTCTTGACACTGACAAATCTGTCCTCTCACCACTACGCTAACTAGCCTCAAGTCCATATTTACAGTAGCATCACGTGGTTCCATCTCATACAAATGAAGAAAACTCCTAAGCAACAGTGCATAGGCAACGAATGCCATGTTTTCATAATTTCCTTCATTCAGTGTAAGAGGGTAAGATAAACCAAAGGGCATGTTACAAAGAGATTTATCAACCATTAATCAATATTTAATTTTAAAAAAGAATTATATCACAGGCCAGGGACTAGAAATATTCTATTTTCTTTTATGTGTGAATCCCAATTGATTCATGGTCTGAATATCCAGGATTTGACTGCCCCCCCCCATTCCTCTCACCTCCCCCATTCCTCTGTGAATTAAAGATTGATTTTATTATAGGCCCATTTCCTTCTTGTTTATGGTATCACATCTATTTGATAAAGAATGCAACACTGGCAGAGATTTAAGTGTTTTGCATGTTATATATGCAAAAAGGGTAAACATCAAATATAGACCGGAGCTAAATGGCTTAAAGTGCATTGTTTATCATGCCTTATTTTATTGCTAATCTCACATATATCTCACATCTAACAGGGAACAGGCCTCACACACCCATAAAAAGCCTACAAACCAAGCTATTGAAAGAGTAATATTTAAGCATGGCATTCATAAAGTACGTAATGGAATTGTAGCGTTGACAGATATCACGGAACTGTCAACAAAATGGATTCTGAGCCATCTCCTTTCAAAAATGAGAAAACTGAAATCGAGAGCAGTGCAGTGCCACAAAGTTACTTGCTGAGTGACGGAGTCAGAATTAGAACCCAGCTCCCACATGTGGAGCCAGAGTTATTTTGGGCACCTCCTTTGTCGCCCTGCTCTGACCAAGGGGATGAAGACGATGAGCTGGGAGGGAAACGCAGAAAGATGGCCACTCTCAGATGGCAGGAAGGCGAGTCCTCCTGGCACCTGGCCAGCACCTAGGCCACACAAAGCCCACTATGGGAGACACGTGGCTGGGAGACACTCTTTCTTCTTAGCCCATACAGGCATTCTCAAGTACGCCACTTGCCTTCAAAACCGCCATTTCCCAGAGTAACCTAAATGCCAATCAATGGGATTTCTGGAACCAGAGTACAGGTGGTCTGTCCTGGTTAGTTAAATTTTTGAGCGTGCCTTTACTAGGTCTTACTTATGAAAAGCTCCAAGTTCTCTAATCCCACTTCTCTAAAATGGCATCTAAGCATTTACCTTGAGGTTTAATAGATGTGGTTTTAGGGGCCCGTAAATCCCCCGAAAAGGCAAGTGAAATTCAGCTCCCAGTCTATAGTATTCATTAAATTATCAAAGATATCCATGATTGCAAAAGGTCCAAAAAGACCTGCTATAAAGGGAGAGGAGAAAGATGCACTTTCTAGAAGGAAAAAAAAAATCACTGAACCCAGGAAAACAGCATGATGACCAAAAGGTCTAATAAACATCAATTTAATAGAAACAGGCAATGTGAATGAAAAGGGAGTCCAACACTTAAGAATCCCAGGAAGAAACAAGGTTGAAGACACAGTTCCCTTGTCTCTACCTTCCTTCATTTGTCCAAGAGCTGAGCTACCAATCCACTTCTGCAAGTAAGTGGGATAGGAAAACACCTTCCACCTTCTCCAGCACCACACCCTGAGGGTCCAGGTTGACCCAGACTGCCTGCAACAGTAGGGCAGGGTTCAGGGTGCCAAGTCGGGCTCCATGACCGGTGGCACTGCCTTGTTGCCTACCAGCTGTAAAAAGGGGCAAATCGCCATCCCACGTACTTTACCTGTCATGATAGGATCCTTGCATACCCTTCCTCACATCTTTAGATGACAGTGTGCCATGATGGGAGTGAAAAACGACCCCTGATACACTGAACTAATGTTGAAATACAGCCCCCAAATTAGAGGACATCATGAAAGAGAGCAAGTCCCCAGCAGGAATGTGTAGAAATACTGCTGGGGCTCTTGGAGAAAACCTGGCCTGGGAGGAGGCAGACATGGACTTCGGTCAGGAGCAGCAGCTGGAAGCCAGAGCACAGAGGCTGCTACAAACACGTTCATCGTCTCTCCCAGAAATTTCGCGACACATTCAACACCCACAAGAGGCCATGACAGCGGCTGCCAACTCATTCCATGCCAAGCGAAGGAGCAAATGGAATCGTAATTTTATCTTCCATTTCAGTACGGGGGGAATGTACCTCTTAATATGTTCTATTCAATGAAAACAATGGACTCGAGAAATGCCAGATACCAAACAGCAAGAAATGTTCACAGGAACCTGGTTTGTCAGCTATGATTCTGGACTAAAATGACATTAAAATTTTCATGGGGGAATACAAATCACGGATTTAAAAAATGTCTGCTGAACTAGATACGTGGACAAGGTGAGTCACTGGTACGCCTGCCTCATGCATTTGATTGCTGATCAGCATAATTCATCTGGTTTTCTGACTCGTGTCTCAGTTTTTCAGTATCAGCTTTCCACAAAGAGAATGGTGGTATAACCATTACCAAATAGCAAACATTGCAGATAGGAATATTCTGGTACATTTTAAAAGAAACTCTCACTGGTGCTGATGGACTATAAAATATTTTTAAAACATGGTTAAGTCATAAATCTCTTCAATACCAAGAGGCAGGGTGTAATGATTTGTATATTTTATTTTGACTTTACATGCGGTGTTAAAAACCCAAAGTACATATTATTTACACATCCACAATACAAGTTTACAAGATATCTATACATGTTAAAGTACTCTATAAAACAGTATAGAGCCACTTCACTTTAGGGTTACTTTTTATGCCGTACCATTAAAAAAGATACAATCTGTGTTTACCTTTGCACAAATGGATAAAGCATTTAAAAATTAAATTAACAGGATAGAGACTAGATTTTATGTTAGAAATTTCAACATAAATACTGATCGAACTCACATTACAAACTACAAGGCAGCACAATGTTACAAAATGTTATCTGGGTTCACATAGAGTTACTGTTCCGTTTTCTGCACGCCGGGATTAATATCGGTAAGGTGAACTCAAACGCATTTGTTGGCGGTGGACTGAGTAGTGTTTACCGTTGGTTGGTTTAATTTACGATTAATCTGTAACATTTTAGTTGCAAAGCTGAAGTGTTTCGAGAACAGAAGTTCTAGATTTTGAGCTTCCACAGATCTCAGGGAATCACATTCTTTAGAAAGCAATATTCTCAAAGGAAAAGAATAACTCTATCAGTATTCTACAATCTGTATAAAAATGCTCTGGTCTTCTGCAACCCATCCTCCCCCAAGTCATATGTATCATCAGTGTTATCCCAAGAAATCGGTTGAACTTATTTGTCTGACTTAAGTCAGGAGCATTCCTCTGCCTGGATACTTTCTAGATTAGGTTCAATAAACCATGGTGTGGTGTGCAGCATATTAACTGCATCAGGGTTACACATCATCAGCTGTAAGTGGCTTCTGCAAAACTACCAATAAATGACTCTATGGTTTCCACAGGTGTCACATTACCCGAGAAACCTCATTTGACTTCACATTATCACTGTTTCATCCTTAGGAAAGCAGGAGTGGAATGTTTATCATGGCAAAGGATGTAATGCTGCTATTTGAGTGGATTGTTTCACAATTAATTGTTCTAGGTTGTTTTAACGATTTTTTAAAAGTCTTTTCAGGTGCTGGTTGAAAAACATTTACAACTGGCACTCGGCAAATGATGTGCTCTACTGAAAACACTTGACATATTTTAGTACTTCTATCATTCTCATGAATAAGGCACAAAATGCACAGATTCAGGTAAACTCACATGTAATATTTACAGTATATTGTCATTACCTGCATGACTTCAAAGAAAACTCTCATATTAACACAACATAGACAACATGATTGCACCACTGTTCGGTTTTCATAGACACTCTCTGTTAGGCCAATTATAATCGCTTTCATACTTCCTTCCTCTGTCTTCTGTTTTGTTCATTTATCTTGGGGATAGGAGGAGTTAAAGGAAGAGAAATTGTACTACATGGGAGAAACCAAACAACATCAAAATAAAACCTTATTAGTGTGTCCAAGGTTAAATACAGTGAGTCAGGCTTGGATTCACAGTGGACAGGTAAATTTTACTACTGAATACTGGTGGATAAATCAAGGATCCCTCTTAACATCTCTATCTCCTTAAGCTGGCAAGACTGTAATAGAAGTTTTAATGAATAGCAGCACAAAATTACTTAGAACTCTTACATTCTGGCATTGGGGACCATGTAAGTCAAGTTAATCATTTTGATGGTCAGATCAGCCTTGATTTTATTTCTTTCTCAAAGCTGAACCCAATGGACTGCTGTGGGAAGAAGTTATTGTCTCTTGTTCAGTCATGCGCAATGTAAACAAGTCCATAGCACAAAAAGATGCAATGGGCACCAGAACAAATCCTCATGGGTACAGAACACACACACGCACACACACGCACGCACGCACGCACACACACACACACGCACACAGGCAACACAGTCCATTGGTGGCATGAAAAAAAATGCCACCCTTTGAAAAAAATGCTACAGTTTGGGTCAAAGACTGGAGTTTTAGCAAATTGTTTGGTAATCTACAAGTTCATTTCTTTGAGACATTACCATTGTTTTTTGACATTTGTGCAAGAGGCAAGGTGAATGCATACAATTAAAATGTTCACATTTAATGGGAAGACCACACATCATGGTAGTCTAAGTTGAACCCATTTTCAAGTATTTGCTCACAGACTCTTCTGAGTACTGTATCAGCTCTCTATACTGGTAAGGTAGCCCCCTGGGTGCTACACATCTCTTTAGCTTCAAACAAAAGACATGGAATGACCAGCACCTTCCTTTGTTTTCAGGCAAGTACACAGAAGCTTTGCTGTAGTAGCTACATGTGGCAAGTTCTGATGTTGCCAAAGTTAGAAAGAGTTTCTTTGGCCACTTGGTTCTCTTAAAATACAAGGGAGTCTCTTGTCTTAAGGTACCCTTACAACATCATCCTCTCAACAACATGGACAGGATAAAGCCACACGGAGAATAGCACACACTTGAGGCCTAGTAAGTGTATTTGTTCAGTGGTCTGACAGATGTGGTTTGAGGAACAAAGGAAGGCTTTGGTGGCACATCAGGTTTTAAGGACGGTGTCCTCTTTAGTCCCGTCCTAGGAAGGGTGCCATTACTGGTATAGCTGCTCTGTCTGGAGAGGGAAGGCTGCAGATGAACACTCACTGGTGTTCCCTGAATATAGTCCACCTTTGCCCCTGTGGAGGTGGGCAGGTACCCTCCACGGTTCATACTCGGCTGTCTAGATAACAAAACACCATTTGGTGAGTTTAAGTTTTTAGGCATAGCAGATATAGAGTGCCTCTGGGAGGAATTTTTGTGATAACCCCTTTGTCTTTCCAGAGAAGTCATTGGGACTCCAGGAGTGGTGGGGACGTCCACTCGCTTGGTTGGGCTGTTTCTGGGGAGAGTTGAAGGAGGAGAGTACAGCGATGCTTCCCGGTTAGGGACCTTGGGTGGGACCTCAGACATAGGTCCCACAGGATCCAGCATTAGGGTCTGGTGGGCCATCTGGATGTCTCCCATGATGGCTTTGGGGTTGCTATTTGGGTCATTTAGATGCTTCAGGAGATCATTGAGGGTATTTCTGGAATCCACAGAACGCCGGTGATCTCTTTTGCTGGATGACTTTGTAAGCGGGTGGTCAATGTTCTGAAGCTTCTTTTCAGCTTTGTGAGCATTGGAGTTTGAGAAAGACGTGTTGTAGTCATGAGTGGCATTAGGAAGAACAATGGCACTGGGGATATGCCCATGACTTAATGGGGAATGGGGTGGTGGACTAGAAGGAAAAAACTGGGGGGTTTCTTTCCTTGAAGCCCCATGGCCGTGGGCCTTGTCTGAGTGGCTCTTCATGGCCTGCAGGGTCTTCTGGTGAAGCACAGGTGTAGACTCAGGCGTGGGGAGAGCAGCCAGTTCGGGAGGTTGGCCCCGATGGTCCATTACCATGGATTTGGTATCTCCACTGGGTGGCAGCTCTTTCCGACTGGTCAACAGGTTACTATACAATTTGGGAGAATCAATATTCTGTTGATATTCCTTGACTGGGCTGTCAAAGAGACCATTCAGTTTGGCAAAGCTTCCACTGGAGTCTGTGCACGACTGGGCAGATTCTGCATCTTTATGAATCTTTCTGTTTTTCCGAACGAACATGTCGCGATAGCAGTATACTGCCACCCCTGCAATGAACGCA
The DNA here is from genome assembly GCF_046562875.1 of Panthera onca. Classification (NCBI taxonomy): domain Eukaryota; kingdom Metazoa; phylum Chordata; class Mammalia; order Carnivora; family Felidae; genus Panthera; species Panthera onca. Next base: position 55,911,989 of record NC_138344.1, read on the forward strand.
CCCAAAACAAAAGCGGCAAAGACACAGGTGATGAGGACATTCATGTGGACCATCTGGTTGGACTCTCCAGACTGGACTTCCCATCGTACACCTGCAACAGATACACAGGAAAAAAGTCTGAGTGAGGTGCTTCTTTCAGACAGTATCAGCCAGCAAATGGCTTCCTGTGAGCCAGCACTACCTTCACATGGTCCATATGCTTAGCTTGGAGGGTCAGGGAGACTCTAAAAGTCCACCTACACATTTTTCTTTAATCGCGATCAGATCCCCAGAGACATATAGGATTGCTGCAAATGCCAGGATAACTCTGATCTCCCACTGATTCCTATGTGCCTGTCTTTCCCCCCGAAATCTCTTGTAAGTAGTTGTTATCTAACATCCAAAACTCCAAGGTTTTTTGTTTTTGTTTTTTTGCCTAAAAATTAAGAGTTAGAAAGTAGGTATTTTCTAAATGGCCAACTTTAAAATCAAGAAATGTTTTGTCTCATGATTTTCTCCTAATTCATAAATCAGGATTAAAGGGCAACTGCTGGAATTAGGAAAACGTATGGATTGGCATGAATGTCCATTATGCTAAAATAATTAAGCAGATAAACTTATGCAATCTTAACTAGAATAAAGACACACAATTGGTTCACAAACTAAAAGCACCTGCTTGGTCACTGTTAGCTACAAATATGGACTTTCATATTTACTTTGCTAATTTTTTTCATTCCACCTTCAGGTGAAGTACTCTTGAATTGCCTGCTATGAAAGAAATCCAGACAATCTAAAGAAGTTTAATATGTATCAGTTAAGTAATATTATCCAATTGTCTTGAGCTATTTAAGAAATATTTAAGTTAGACCAGACGAAGAGTGAATTAGTTTATAATTATTGGGATTTTCAATGCAACCACAGACATCTAACAGTCAATCAAAGAAATGTTAGTTTAAGAGGTATCCAAGTCTGTTACATGCTATAAGCACAGTTATCCCAGTATAAGGTAAGTCAGAAGAATTCTGAAGATTCTGTTGTTTTAGGTTAGTACTAAGGCCTTTGGTCATTAGTTGTTTTTAATCACTGTTCGGGATTATGGCATTCAGTGTCATTGGAAAAGACAAAGAAGGAAAAGCAGAAAGAAATGATATTACTAAGGAAAACAAAACAGAAAGAATGATTATAAAATTGCTTACAATGAAAACATATAAAACCCAAATCAACAGATGTAAATCATAAATGACAATGCACTGGCATAAAAACTGATTGGAAACCTGATACCATAGTTTACTAAGCACCAAAGAATAGATTTTTTTTTCCCCCAGAGTAAGATGTCTAATAAGCTACCTCATCCAGGCAACTGTTGTATAACTGCTTCTATTAAGGGCAGAAAATGATAGTTAGGGACAAGTGCTCTGTTATGTTTTATTGCTTGTGACATTCAAGCAACTTACTAGCACCTCATGTATCCTTTTCATAGTGCATTCGGAATTGAAGTTAAACAGAAGGCTGGGAAAGGCTTTTAGACAAAACATCTGATATCAGGATATTTGCAATTAATGAGTTTTGTGTTTTGATGTTGTTGGGGTGGCCCTGGAAATTCTCTGCCATTGAGCAGACTCTCAGTGTCTTCGGGCAGAAACCAACACAGATGAGATTGTCTGAGTGGCTACGTCATCACCTCTTTCTTTCACAGCTTCCCACCTCTTTCATCTGTGAAGGAATGCACTCCGATACAAGCACAGAAAGCAGAGTGAGGCAGCCAGCGGAGGTGGCGTGAACAACAGCAGGGCTCTGTTTTGGTTCACCTCTGGGAAACCCTAAGTCCACTAGCTCCTCAGAGATATCAGGAATCAGGTTTCCACTCAGCGAGAGATGAGTTCCCTGGTGAGGCCTTACCCTTTGGGATACCTGATAAAGGATCAGTAAAATCAGAAGTGTTTGGGTCATCTTGAACTACAAATTTCCGGGAGCTCGTCAGTTTAGGTCTCCAGGTATCAATCACTTTAGGTGTAATTTCTGGGATACTTGCCATTGTGGTAACAGATGATGAAGATACCTCCATGTCTGTGGTGGCAAACAGATTTTTATTAACGTGGGTAGATTTTTTTTTCTGACTGGTCTGTTGCATTTTTAAGTAAAGTTTAAGTCAATTTTATGAGAAATCCTATTCTATTATTTCATAAAAACACATCCAAAGAGACTACACCAAATTGCTTTCTTGCAAGGGAAAAGGAAAAACTAAAAATGAACAAAAGAGACGTATTAAGCAGATTTCAAAATTAAAGACATTCAAAACACTCCTACCGAAGCCCCTCAGGTGATTAATGACCCTCATGGAATGAGTAACACAAATCCCAGAGATTAATTGCTTTTTTCTCGTCATTTTGTGAGACAGCATCATTTCCTTTCTTTTTGTGTATATGTTTAAAAGCATTTCCATGGACTGTTAGAGATGTATCCTTCACTGGGGAACCTACAGTGTAACTCCATCAGAAAACACCTGGTTATGTCCGTGTCAACACTTGGGTTTTGACCTGATAAAGCAGGTTGCTCTGCTTTACCACGGACTCCCCATCCATCTGTGCACTGAGGCCTCACACCATCCATGGTAAAGCACCGAAGCACGGATGAACCTTGCCTGTACCCTTCAAAATGCTCGGGGAATTTATTCCAAAGAATTAGCAGCAACTCATGCAAAAGAAATGGCATTCATAAGCCAGATAAGGACGTTCTGATACATAAGACCTGCCATCCTTTTCTCCCTTCTGAAGAATGAAACTGCTGTGAGTTTTGGAAGCAGCAATCAGACCAGAAGGAACTTAACCTCTTAGCACGTGTGTTACTGATTTCCACAAAGTAGCTTTGCCCTCAGAATGTAAGCATACGGTTTTAGATTAAAACTCTGGAGACCCCCGTTCAGAGTGGCACGATGGTCACAGACGAAGGCTCCAGAACAGATACAGACTGCGGGTCGTTGAACACCTTAATACATCAGATACCGGCTTCCTTCAACAGGAGCCTTTTTCACAACACTGAGACCACAACATTCAAAGATTCCCGGGATCCCCACAAACCATTCAAAAAAGATGTCTAAAATGTATAAATACACATTTTGGGGAAATGTGTATTTGTTTACTAGGTCTTAGGAAAGGTAAGGAAAGAAGGGGAAAATAATGAAATTCTGCCATCCATTGGATATAGATGGCCAGAGGGAACATCCACAATGCACAAGGGTGAGAGAGAAGGAAGCTCGGGTGGGCAGGCGTGCAGCTGGAATGCAGTCTATGTGAATCCATTTGATTTTTCGTAGGGGATGTGCCTTGGTCAATGATGAACTGTTAACATGCTACACAGAGGTGGAGTGCTGAGTAAGAAAAAGTCTTTCAGTACCATCAGTGGGATTATGAGTCAAAGCAGAAACATGAAGGGCTGCCAAACTGCGCAAAAGGAGGGGAGAAGGGGCTGAAAATGCTGAACTGAAGGAAAGAAAAGGTTGTTAATTCAAAAAAATTAAAAAAAACTAACCAGATGTTGGACCGCCAAATATTTTGTAATCTGGTGTAGTTGAAGTAGGCAAAATTTCTAAAAGAATTAAAGGAACAAGTAATCAGTAAAAAGTAACCAAAAGAAAGCAAAAATTTATGAATTCCAATTAACTAAAAAAGTCAAAAGAAAAGACTATAAATAAAAAGATTAACCTACTGGTTAGACTACCTTTCTCTAGATTTTCTACCAAATTGTAAATGGTGAAGGAAAAAAAAAAAAAAGGTAAGACTCTTCTCTAATGTATCCCCATGACCAAACAGCTCAGCTTTTGCGAAGTTTAAGTTAAATGCTATGTGGTTATGTGTCCTGAGTCATTAAAAGGCTGATTGTAAAATAATGTTCACGTGCAAATGTGGTTAAAAAGAATTGCCAGGAGGGAAAGGAAGATCCGGTCTTACCGTGGCAGTCCCCTAGGTGGGCCGTGTTGCCGTATTCTGTGTCTTGTTCATATCCTCCAGCACTGTGGTTATGGAAAGCAAAGAAGTCTTCGGTTAACAGCCTTCATAGGGACACAAGTGACAACCAGAGCAGAATCAAGAACACAGACTGATTAGTAAGAAAAAATGGACATTTCAACACAGCTTGCTAAAACGAGGATTCCTGTTCAACATCTGGCCACTAAAATGTTTAAGACAGGGGAGAGAATTGTTTTTTCTCTCCATCCATTTCCCTTAGGCTACTGTCTACAATCTCCCTTCCTTCTTACAACTCCCGATTTTCTTGTTTATTTCTCCCATAAAAAAGAAAGAAAGAAAGAAAGAAAGAAAGAAAGAAAGAAAGAAAAGAAAATGAAGAAAAGAAAGGAAGAAAAAAAACAAAAGTAGTATTATTGGAATTTTTCTAACATTTCTAGCTTTAGAGACCCTAGAGAAGACAGAGGCAGCTCTCAGAAGCTCTCAGCTAATGTAACAAAACACACTTACAGCATCCCTGGGGTCACTCTGCCACAAGCCCCCTGGCTTAACCAGCCACAGTATGGGTCCCGAGATGCAATACAAGACCTATATAAAAACAAACAGAACATAACTTGGATTTTCTCATCATTGAAGGTCAAGATGCTGCAAGACTCATGGTAAGTAAAGACCCTCAGCTTACTTTTTACAGGATCCGTAACGCTCACAGCGACTGAGGGGGAGGCGAATAACGCAGCTAGAGAACGCCACATACACAGCGTGATGATCTTTATCCAACTGTAATGAGATGACCTTTCTGTCCTCCTCATTCTCAGCATTACACCTATATTTTGGGATGCATTTTGAAGCCATATGTTTAGTAAATCAAAAGCTACATGAAATGTACAAGACAAGTGGGGTTTGGTTGTGCAATTACTAAGAGCTGAGGTATCTTAAGGAATATTCCCGGTAGCAAACCAGGTAGGTACAGAGTTTGGGAAGTAATAAATCTGTGGTTCAACTTCTGATGCTCTGCACGGTTGGTTCAATTTCAGGTTGGACAAAGAGTTTTTTTAAGATCGCTTTCTTATTCTGGTGACCGAAGGGAACTATGTTTGTGAAGACCACGTTGGACTACAGGGAAGAAAAAGGACAGTGTTTCAATGCACTTAAATTTCGCTGTGCTAGATGTTTCTGGGTCTCTCTTTAGTCTCCTTTGCTCCATTTCCATCACTTATTTCTTCTTTGTTTTAGTGGCCATTATTTTTTTATATCCGAGGTTGGAAGAGTGGTATTGCGTGTGTGTGTGTGTGCGTGTGCATACTTACTACCTACTGTCTGCAGCAGGTGACGTCCTGAAACATACCTGAAGGTGTCAGGGGTGGTGCTAACATGTTCTCATTGCCCACAGGTGAACAACATGGGGTGAGTTATTTTAAACTCGTCAACTGTCCACCATTTTAGCCCCAGTGGACTCAGGAAGCACAACAAACTCAGGATTTATTTCAGGGAGGAGGAAAAAAACCCCAAAACACTCAATATGCCAAACCACTGCTAATTTCAAGGACTAAAAGGAAATTGCTGGATGAAACACACACCGGAAAGCTTTGAGCAGTGCTGAAAAGCATTCTCGTAAAATACACCTACTTTGCGTGGTTGTACGCTTCAATCTCTTCCAGTAATACGCTGTCATTCAAAGAGAAAGGACTGGTCTTTGCCAAAACTTTAAGCACCACGCCAGCTTCAGAGCCAACAAAGATGACTGTATAGTTCCGGTGGGGCCCAGCAGAATGGTCAACAGCGATGGCCGTCAGTCTGTACCTGCCAGAGGAGGTGTGCCAAGTCAGAGGGGAGGCCGACAGGAAGAGAGGGGCTTTGAGGGTGGTGGGCTGCTGTTTCCTGCAGTCTTACCTGATCCGAGTCTTTGTGAACCAGGGCTCATCGGCGATGGGTGGGACGGCAGAGTCCATTAGCGGGTGGGATTTGATGAACGACAGGGTTTCATCAGGGAAATCAATGGAGGTTTTATAGGCTTCAGCAAGGCCATGCTTTGCACAACAGCCAGGCCTGAAAGGAAAACAGTGTGTTTTTTCCCCTCACGAACTATCTAAGGAATAAGTGTCCATTCTGAAAGAAGAGGCCAAGGAAGAAAGGAGAATGAGCGAAACCAAGGAGCATCGCTATCTCCCTGCACTCAGTGGGTTCTCTGCACTCACCCCTGCAGGGCTATGTTTACTGACTTTGTCTGCAGTGCTGCCCAGGGACCCCATCCTGGCATGGGAGGTTGGCCCCCTCTGCTCTCTGAGGATGGCTGCTTCCAGTGACCAGAGGGTTTTGTTAAAGACAAAAACACTTTCTGTCTTTTTTCTTTACCTTGGCTTTGGTACTTTGTCTTCAGGGACTGCTGTCCAAACAGAATCTGGGGTTTTCTGTTCTTTAAACCGTCCTTTGAATACTTTTTCAATGTCATCCATGCTAAATGCACACACTGCAGAACCAGGAATGCTGAAAAGGGGGAAACCATCAGGAAAACCATCAGGCAATCGTAGGCCCACTCTTGGGTCCCTCAGGCAAGCACAGAACAGCTTTTGAAGTGCCAGGGATCTGTCCTCACCTGTTGAGCTGTGTGGTAAACACCCCGACCACAGTGGGGATGCCATTGATTTGTATTATGTCTGTGATAGACTGCAGGACATCAAAGTAGAAAAACGAATCTCCGGGGACAGAACAGTTAAGCCGAGCCTTCAGAAATGAAGTCCAGTGTTTCTCCAGGACCCGCTGGGAGCCACCCATGTCATTTTTACATATGCGGGCCACACGGGAATAGACAGCCTGCCCAAGGGACAAAAGCAAAGCAACAGGGTTATGAGCTTGGAGGGGGAATGGAAACAAAAAGCTGCAATTTAAGGGAGGGACACAAAAATGCTAAAGATATGTCTGGCTGCAAAGAATCTAGCAATCTTCTCTCTAGGGATTTGTACAGTTAGAATGTAAAACTAGTTTTACCTGTAAGGAAAAAAAAGGCCATTTCCCTGTTCTGCCAAACAACCTCCCCAAGAAGCGAGCTCTGGAAATGCCTGAGTGAATGCAAACCATTCCCACACTTTGCCTCCCACCTTGTTTCTTGTATTGTTAATGAAATGTACCATCCTTAAACTTGGCATAACGACGTTGTGATACTTTCAAATTACATGGGCTTCTGCTGAAGCACTCAAAATTGAAAAGTGGCCTCTACTTTCCATTCTGTCTTTTGACTCTGACAAAGAATAAACTACCAACAGATTTCTAAAGTGTTAAAGAAGCATCCATAGCTCAAGGGTGCCTGAAGAACACTCTCTGTAGTGACAGAAAAAATGAAACCTTCTCAAGGCCCAAGGCTGCTGTTCTCACTCTGGTCGTTGTTCGGGTGTTTTTCAGCAATTATTATCATGATAAGCAACTCACTTCTTTGCACTTGACCCTAAATGCACTGAGTGCTGGAAAATACACAGAGAGCATAACTCTACCGAAGCGGGCTCGATTCCACGCAGGGCAAGTCCATAAGATGAGTCAAGTGCATATACTTGCCTTGCCTAAATTATTATGTTCCACAGCAATTTCTCGAAAGAAGAAATACACATAGTTTCCATATTCTATGGCATGAAGAAAATGTGGCTCTGAAAGAAAAATTGAAAACAAACTGGTTTCTAAAGGATACTCCAATTCGCATAAGACCCCAACTGCTAGGCATGACTGACAGATACTGCATGGCTATATACAAGCCAATGTGAATTTCAATACACCAGTGAGCTCCAGGAGTGCCAGTATGGGGGTGTGGAAGCTTCAAGGAACCCAGAGTCTTTAATGTCAGCTAATGGACTGTAAAAAGCCTACAGGAACTGAACTACAGCAAAGGTCTTTGTTTTAACAGATTTATTCATTAACCTATTTAACTGGGGAAGAAAACTCCTTACACTGACAATAAAAAAATCTTGATATCTGGACTCCAAAGAACAAGACGGATCTGCAGATATGAACTAATTGATTCTCACTACTAACTCTGCAGGATAGGTAGGTGGGTGTGGACCAGGAGCATATGTGCACTTAGAGGTAGGCACTTTGGCACACAGAAATGAGATCTCTCTTTTTTGAAGTCACTAGTATAAAATCGTAGATGAATCTACTTTCCCAACATGGCTACTAGTCTCCTCTTTCCTTGTCAATGCTCCTGTTCACAACTGAAGCAACTTGGACTTGCCCTCTGTAAACAATATAAAGTCATGCACTGAACCTCCTGATGCCACGGCTCCTGTTCCCACTTGGTCATCCCACCACCCTTGGCATTCGCACACCCTGCTTTCCAAAGGTACCTTTTATCCATTTGGAATCATATTTTATTGTGCGAAGGGCAGATCCATCCCCCATGCTTCGATAAATAACAGCATCACTGGCCAAGAAGTCAGCCACCGTGGCAGAATATAGCTTCCCATCTGAAACCAGAGTTGTAATTTGGGTAAGATGACCATACTAATCCTGTAGTGTGTTATCCTATGTAGTGCTTTCCTTCGGAGTGTTTTCACCTGTTATCCCTATGTATACAAATAAACCTAGATCTGATGCTCATAATCAACCTGCTACAAGTCGGCCCATGGTATTACCTAATTTTACAGGTGAGGGATCTAAGTATCAATAAGTTAAGCAACTTATTCAGGGTCACTGACCTAGTTAACAACAGAGCCATGTGTGAGACTATTTATAATATGTTCACTGTTTAAAATAATTTTTTTAAGTTTTTTACTTATTTTGAGAGAGACAGAGACAGCACAAGTGGGGAGCGGCAGAGAGAGAGGGGGAGAGAAATCCAAGCAGGCTCTGTGCTATCAGCTTAGAGTCTGATGAGGGCTGGAACCCAGGAAATGTGAGATCATGACCTGAGCTTAAGGTGAACGCTTAACTGACTGAGCCATCTAGGCGCCCCTGGGTGCCTTATATGTTCACTTTTAATCCCTGTTTTTGGGAAATTTTTTTTCATAGCTCCTAGACGTCGAAACACCTATATCAAGGTAGCTACCCCAGTTATGAGCTTTTTTTCTTCCTTTAAATTCCTTTTTACCTTCAATGTCATTAATCATTTATATTCATTACACTAAAGGATCTTACCAGCAAAAAGGGCAACATTGGTTTGTCTGGCATCAAATGGGCATCTTGCCAGGCCACTAATTTCCTCCCCGTCATACTCTAAGGTATTCAACTATAAAAGAAAAATAAATAGCCAGTGTCACATCTGTTCAATGTACCTGTTTGAAGGCAATGCTCCTTTATTTGTACTGAAATTCTATTTGAAGAATTTTGTCTTTATTATTCCATAGCATTAGAGATAAATGGGTTATAGCAGAAAGGATTCAACTCTAAAAGCATGGCAGTGAGGGGAAAAAAAAAAAGTTGGTACAAAAAGCACACCGTATGAAATAAATATACTTACCCTATAGTATCTACACATGGGATTGAATGCATTGGTACCACATACAAAAACCATCTCGTCGTTTCTTGGGACAAATACTTTAATAAAGTTGTGGCATTCATCCTAAGGAAAGTAATAATTCAATTAATATTAGACATTCCATAGGTGGACACTGTGGGATGAGGCCCACATAAAGACTAACTCTGGCAGACACTCGTCTGTTTTACTTACTTTATGTTTGCCTTTCATGGCACAGTTTTCTCGGTCCTGTTGTCTTGACCGCCACGTCAGTTTCTGTAGTAATCAAGCAAAACCAAAGTTCAATATTTTAACTGAAAAATCTTGGACATTATTCAAGTTCTGAGGGAATGCAAATAAATTTCACTCGCTCACCTTGTTTGGTATGACTTCTGTTTTGGGGATTTCATTTAAGTTTACCGTATAAACTTGATCCCTGTTGGAAACAAGGCAGTACGTCAAATCATGTGAATGCATAAAAATGTTAAGCTGCTTCTTCTTATTTTATTTTTACAGATCTGCCTTTATTGTATTTGGGAGATCATTTGGATTTTCTATGTCTCCCACAAAGTCAACAAAGAGTACTTTTTCATTAGTGAGATGCTTTTATATATTGCTGTGGTTAGAGAGCAAAGAACGCTCTTCTCTTCAGGCATGGGTCAAGCTGCTACTTGGTATTAGCATAGACATACTTCTAATATTTGCTTGAATAATTCCAAGTTAAAAAAGAATAAAGAAGATTTTTTTTCCTGCTGTTTTAGGAATAAAGAATGGTGTATGATTTCTTGATGGCAGTAATAAAATAGCACTGCTGAAGGCTTTAGCTCTGTATTTTGTTCCTGGTACACAACACTGCCTCTTCTCAGTGAATATTTTTGGCTACTTGCAATTTTTGATCACAATCACATATTAGTTTTTCATGAACTAGACACATTAATGCAAGCACCACAAGAGAAAAGAATTTTAATCTAATAAACCAACCAGAGGAAAATTACCTGCCAGCAATATAAAGTGTGTCTCGAATTTTCAACATCAGCTGAAAGTCCAGCCTGTGCTGGGATTCATTGCCCGAAGGGCGTCCTCTAAAAACCGGATATTGCCTTGAATCTGCAAGTAAAAATGGGCTAAACCATCAGTCAGGATTATGGAGCTGAAGAATCAATATACAGCATTGATTAGCTGTATATACTAGTTGTAGAAGGGTTTTAACTAAATTCCTCTCTTAAGGTCTTGAATATAAATGAATAAAAGACAGGGAGTGTGAGCAAATGGTCTTTTTCTTTTAACTGGAAATATATAACCTATACATGGGTTGCTTTAGAAAAGCAGCCAACAAAGCTGTCCCACTTTCTCTAAACACTAAGAAATGATTATGGATAAATTAATATGCAAAACATTGATTAGACATAAAAAACAAAACAAAACAAAAAAAACCCTCTCTTTCTAAAAACAAATACACCTAGAAAATCAAAACCAAAACTCCCTTCTCAGAAAAGGGGAACGTTCTTAAGGTTACTTACAGTGATAGTCGACTGTATTAAGGGGTTCATCATCTTCGGGAAAGCTGACTGCCCTCAGCTGGGAAATCATCAGGAGCAGCATGTAGGCACAGAGCAAGAAGCACCTCATGGTGGGCCAAGGTGAAGTCAGAGCAGCCCCTCCTCAGAAATCCCACTTAGCTACCTGGAAACCAGAAACAAGTTGGAAAGATCTCTATGGTGTAATGAAACTTTCTCATTTGTAATCAGCTCCATTTGCACCACCAGCTCTCGCCAGGGCCCTCCTCCAGCCAGGAATCCTGGCAGGGCTGGGTGAGGTATCTCTGAAAATACAGGCAAAAGATGGCACCATGCCAGGTCTGATTAAAGCATCTGGTGAGCATATTGAAGGTTTAGGCACATTTGCAAGAGTTTTTTGAGGTAACTACGTATGTCATCGCAGCAAGATCACCAGAACCACAAACAGAAACGCTGGCTGCTGACTTGGCAAGAAGATGGGCTAAGTTGGGATTAGAATTTTAATTAAACTCCAATCTGCTTCCCTTCCCCCAGCCTGAAATACAACCAGTACAGCTTGTCTCTTGACCCCACCCCACCCCCCACCATAAAATGCCCAAGCTGCCTCACAAATTTCCAGGGAGCTGACGGTCCTGTCGCCTCTCATCAGACCTTTGTTAAAGGCATTGCCAGATTCCCAGCATTACTCAAGCCTTCGTCCTAAATCCTAAAGTTGAACAGTTCCCTTAGCTTACTAAGACCAATATGGAGGCAATGACATGAATGACATTGAATCTGGGTGAAAGAGAATTAAAAGAAATGAAATGATTTCACGATCTATCAATTAAGCAGGACAGCACTGAGGAGTCACAGCTGACACCAGACCACTGGGGATGTCTACCTCTTTACATAAAACCATTTGGACACAAACCAATACCCTAAGTATGCCTATCCTCTTAGCTTTATTGAACTTTAGAACCGTAGGGGGCCTTAGGGACCATCTAGTCCAACCCACTCATTTTTCAGATGAGAAAGCCAAGGGCTGGAAAAATTAAGGGACTCACTGAATTTCAGGGAGCTATTTAGAACATGATCAGGGTATAGACTTACATCACCTGTGTCCCCATCCGGGCTCTTTTCATCAAATTACATGATGAAATTAACTGACTTTTTTTTTTCTCTTCAAAAAACAGCATTACAAAAAATATTTTGGGGGTAATGAATACATTCATTATCTTTGTTAAAGTGATGTTTCACATGTGTATGCATAAGTTACATTTTATTTTATTAATTTTTTTTAATGTTTATTTTTGAGAGAGAGAGACAGAGACAGAGAGAGAGAGAGAGAGACAGGGTGTGAGTGGGGGAGGGACAGAAAGAGAGGGAGACACAGAATCTGAAGCAGGCTCCAGGCTCTGAGCTGTCAGCACAGAGTCTGACGCAGGGCTCGAATCCACGAACCGCGAGATCATGACCTGAGCTAGTCTGACGCTTAACCAACTGAGCCACCCATGTGCCCTGCATATGTTACATTTCAACTGCACATTTACATATGTGCAGTATATTGTATGTCAGTATCTCAACAAAGTTCATAGCATTAACTGTATAATATTAACTGTCAAAAATTAAAAAAAAATCTTTAGCTGGTACTAATTTATTTAAAAAGTAAATTAGAGCTCTGTTGGGGCAATGGGATAGGTTTTTTTTTTTTTGTTTTTTTTGTTTTTTTTTTGAGACCATAAATGCTCTATTCTACAACAATACTACCCCTTCCTTAGCCATACTTGTCACAGCTACTGTACTGAATGGTATAACATTTAGCTTTGTCACAGTCTCATTTCCCTCATTTCCTAACTTTAGGAGATCACTTCAAATTGTGGGTGAGTCCAACCACTCAGCTGGGTACTTACTATGCCTCTTCTATCATCTTAATGTCAAACACACAGATGTACAGGCGTGTAAGCTATGCAATACTCTCAGTGTTGGTCTTTTTAACTAAAGTAGAAGGCAAGTAATATGGGAGTTTTAGAATTCTAGTTTTGCAAAAAGAGAGAACAATATTGCAATACATTTTTTCCTAGTGGAGGATGAATCCAGCAGTAAGTCAACACACTGAAAATGCCCTGCAAAAAGCATGGTGGAGTGGGATCCGTGGCAGCATCGTTTTGTACTCAAGGCGAAAGAGTGTGAACGTTGGCAAACTCGGACTTGGGCTTGGATGGACATCCACCATTACGAGCTGTTTGGCCGGGGGAAGCTTCTTCAGTCTCTTTGAGCATTCGTGTCTTTATTTGCAACATGTGGATAATACCACCTCATCCACTTGGTGAAAAGGAACTAACTGTCTCCTTCATTCAAATTCTGAGCACAGTCAGTCCTCCTCACCCATTGCCTAGGGGACATCATCACATGACCTTGACCTTAAGAATCCGGGCAGAGTCTGGGAAAAAGATGTCCTAAAATATTAAAGCTATTTGGCCATTTTTTTTCTCAAAGGATTTCTTTAAAATACAAAAATATTATGTTTAGAATAATTTTGTACAACTTGAGCCTATTTATCGAACCTAGAAAAGAAGGTAAAAAACAATCACTGTCAATCCTACCATCCTAATGCAACAAACGAAATGATTTGGTTCTACCTTCTTGCCACATGCACATATTTCCAATCATGACAAGGTGACCTCTTTTAATGTACCAGTTTTTCTGAAGTAGCGTCTTCCTGTCTCACTTTTCCACCATGCTTCCATGTTTTGCCATTTATACAGGCCCTGGAAAGCTGAAGTAGTAAAAAATATGAAATGTCGCCATAAGAAGAAAATTCTGCTATGATACGCATCCCAAACTTCATCCTCTGGATGGAAGGTCACTGGGTGTTTCTGCTGGGTAACAGGGGTAAAGATCAGGAACACCCATCCATCCTAAGGACACTTAGAAATATTTGTGTGAAAACAAGAGGCAGATAGTTCTGTGAATCTTTTTCCACCATGACAGGTAAGTTCACATCATGTGGGCAGAGCCTTGATGTCCCAGACCTCAGGACAGGGAGGGGCCCTCACCAGGAAGGGTGTCTCTCACATCTGTGATTCCGGCATTGAGGCTGAGGATGAAATCACTGCTGACTCACTGGCAAGCACTAAGTTGCCGGCTGAGCTATCATTTCCTATAACTCATTCATCTGACACTGCAGAAAGCAATTTCTCCCCATACCCCACCCCCACCCATCTCATCCTCTAAAAATAAAGCCCCACCACTAATTGCTTCCTGTCCCTGCATAAAGCTTTATTTAAAAAAAAAAATACTTTCAGATTTGCCATAGAAATTATAAATGGAAGTATTTAATGTAAAATATACATCAAAGCAAGACTAAATGGGGGAGGCACGGATCTAGAAATAACCAAATACCTGAGAGAAATTAACCAAAGAGAACTTCTTGAATGCAAACCCCTCAGAATATCTGGCTTTTACCTTATTTAAGGAAGTATCTCAGAATTGCAGGGCCCAGGAAAATCATAAGACTAGTTTTGCTGAAGGAGGACAAGTTAAGAGGCAGGGCAAAATGCTGGAAAAGAATATAGACCTCGGGGTTTGAAAAGTCAGAGTTCACACTTGCTTGTGCCATTTACTTCCTGGCTCTGGGACCTTGTTTAGGTTGACTTCACCTCTTTAAGCCTCAGTTTCCTTAAGTGCAAATTAGGAAAATTGCCATTACTACCTCATAGGCTCTTCTGAGGATGAAATGAGACAATCTATATAAAACACCTAACATAGAACCTGGCCCATAGTAAACCTCTAGTAGATTTTCACAGGTATCATTATGACTATTATTGTTATATATTATTGGGCAAAAATGGCCCTAGAAGGAGAAAGAAATGCTTTCTCTTTTATCTTGTACAACTGTTCACAAACCATTTATGTATACCATCGTAACAATGGAAGGGGTGCTCCTAGAGGATTAAGGTACTGCTTCATGGACATAGATGCTTCCAAGGAAGAGGAGCAAGCCACCTTCCTCGTGAGTAAGGTTACAGTAAAGAACATGCTGATAAGAGATTTTTCCCTTTAGCCAGAGAACAGGGGAAACTGAGTAAGTATATTTTTGGTATTATACATAGGCATCTCCCACATATTTCTGAGGTTAAAGCCTAAATGTAATGAGAGAAGCTCTTAAAAGCAGTTCAGAGCTGTCAAGATAGCAAGGGCTTGAGTGGCAGAATCCTTGAGAGAAGGAAGGGTGGCAGGAAATTGGATCCACACTTGGCACTTGATTTTATATTATGGAATTTGTTCATTCTTAAGCTATCTAAAAAGGAGAGTGTAGCTATCCAGAAAAGCCAGATTTTGGGCAGTATCAAGTTGAGGACCAAGAAGGAGCCCCCATAAATACCAACAGGCTCTCTTTTGGATCTCTGAAGATCTACATCTTAGGAAGATCCTTCCTAAGGAAAGGAAGCAAACATGAGGTAGACCAAACTACAAAAACTCCAACTTGGGGTCCAATAAAATAAATCCTGGATTGAACAGATGTAATCTCCCACCACTCTAGCTCCTTGCATAAAAGATGAGGTGAGTCCTCTCTAGAGGAAAATAATGTTATCTGGAGTGTACATTTTTTTATACAAAATGCTTAACAGCAATTACTAAACATTCCAATAACTAAGACTAAGAGAGAAAACAACAGAAATAGGCTCATAGGTACCAGATATTATAGTTATTAAACATTAAGTTAAAAAAAATAATTGTTTATTTTGTTCAAGAAAAAAGATGACAAGATAATTTCACCAGAGAACTGGACTTTATTAAAAAAGAACTAAATGGAAATTCTACAACACAAAAGCACAGTCATCAAGCATCTTAATAGATGTGTTTAGCAACACATTTCTTGTAGCTGAAGAAAAGATTAGTGAACTAGAAGATGGGTTAATAGAAAATATCAGATAGAAACATGGAGAGCAAAAAGGTCGGGAAATACAGATTAGGGAGTAAGACACACATAGGATCTTATGAAAACATCTAACATTAGAGTGCCTGAGAGTGAAAAGAGAGAGAGAAGTGGACAAAAGCAATATTTGACAGATAATGGCCGCATTCTTTTTCAAAACTGACAAAAAAAAAAAAACATGTAAGTCTCACATTCAAGAAACTAGAATTTCTAAATACAAAGAAAAACACAGTTAAACACATCATAGTCAAGATGCTGAAAACAAAGACCAAAACAATGTTATAAGCTGAAAGACATTTTACCTTCGAAGAAACAAGAATAGTACTGACAGCTGACTTATCAATAGAAATGATACAATCCAATAGGCCACAGAATGACATTTTTAAAGTGCTGAAAGCAAATAAATTTGGGGGCTAGAGTTCTATTACCAGTGAAAATATTCCTCAAAAATGAAGGCAAAATCAAGACATCTTAGACACATAAAAGTCAAGAGATTTGTTGTTAGCAGATCCAAACTAAAAGGAATACTGAAAGGGAGTTCTTTAAGCAGGATAACATATAGGGTTGGTTAACACAAGTTCTTTTTATGATTATAGCATAGTGGCCAAATTTGAAATTCATGAATCCCAGATAAATAAATTGGTTTAGAGTTCTTGTCTCTTTGAAACTTATATTTGTGCAAAGAAGTGAGAATTCAGGAATGAAGTAGCCATACTTTATCCCCAGCCCAAAGACCCCAGGGACACACCAGAGACATGCTGATTTTAAAGCTCTACCCTAGCTATCTTCTGGAGATGCCACTTCTTGAAGAGGTGTTCAGGCTATCATGCTGCATACACCTCAGGATCTGAAAGTGGAGTTGGTTCCTCCCACTTTCCCAATCACTTCTCCAGATCTTGGACCTTCATGCTCTTGCAAACAAACAAACAAACAAACAAACAAACACGAAAACAAAAAAAACCCAACAACTTTCTATTTGAGGTTCTACCTCTTCTCCTCCTTTTTAACTGGTAACTTCCTAGTCACTTTCTCTAACAGACTTTTCAAAGATTTTAGTAGCCTCAGTCTATGCTTCCACTTTGGCATGTGTCAAAAGCTTTAGCTTCTTCACCCCAAAACTCATTAAGTCAAGCACTGCATGCTCTGCTGTCAATCTCTTGTCCTTAACGCTTGCTTGTCTGACCACTTTCACTGTGACTGCTCCTCCTTCTCAACAGGGTCATCAGTCTACCAACCGATCTAATTTCTTCTAATTCACTAGCCTTTTGCAATCTGGACATATCACCTTATCCTTCTTAGATGTAACCGGCAATAGTCAATCATTTCAATAATACTTTAGCTTATATTCTAGACTCCTTCATCCTTTGTATCCTTGTCAGACTTTGTTGAAAAGTTCTTTCCTTGGATGGAGTCAATCATTCACCTTCTGCACTGCCCCAGAACAGCTGAGAACCAGTCAAGACAACCACACACCGGGGCAATTTGGTAGTAACACCACAGAATTCTTGGCCCCCCACTACATCTAGCACGATCATCTTGTGGGGATGCTATATTTCCCTATGAGATATGCCTGCTCCCCAAATGAATACGTTTAAGCTTTTCCTATTGTCTGAAAAACCCTCATCTGTTCCTTCTCACTTTACTACACTCTTTCTAGATGCCCCACAGCTACCTCACTCAGAAAGTAAAAGCCATGGGATAGGAACTTCTTTACCTCTCCTGTCCCCTTCCCATTACCAAACAGATTCACTGTCTGCATCCTTATCTAGTGTTTCTTCCTCCTGTCCTGTTTTAAGAGAGACTTTCACTTCCCAAGTCCTCTCCATGTGCTTTAAACCCAACCTTTTCTGTCTTTCCTGGAATAGAAAAAAAAATGACAAAAACATGGATTATATTTTCCTCTCTCTGGTATATTCTCTAACTTTTCATTGATTAAATACTATCTGTCAGCACTTAATCTGTCTAAGCTTCTCTCATCTCAAAAAAAAAATGGTAAAAAAGCTCCTGTGACCCCAGATTCTTCTCTAGCCCCCACCTTCCTTTTTCTTTCCATTCACGGGCACTTAAAAAAGTTTTGTATTCTCACTGTTGTCATTTCCTCACCTTCCACTCATTCTTCTACTTTCTCTGTTCTAGCTCCTCTCTCAATAACGCCTTTCAGTAAAGACAGGATGACCTCCAGGTAGCTAAATGCAATGGATGCTTCCAGTTCTGTCTCCTAGGATTGTTCAGTAGCTTTAGACACAGTTGACTGTTCACAGCTTTTTAAAACACCAACTTCCCTTATATCACATTCTTCTGACCTCTTGCCTATTCGGTCTGCCCTTCGTTTGTCTCTCATGTATTTCTAGATGAAACAAGCATTATCTTTTCAGAATATAAATCCCATACTATTATTTCACAGTCCTCCAGTAACTTTCTCTTACTCTTAGAAGGCCCTGATCTGTGTAATGGGGCTGTAAGACTTTCCGTGTTCTGAGTCCTGTCTCCTTCTCCAGTCTAATTTGAGCCTATATCCTTCTTTACTTGTGTTCTACCACTCTGGCCCTGTGTCTGGCCCTGCAATGTATCATTCCACCTACTTCCATCAAGTACTTTGTTCCTACTTTCACTCTGGATGGCCCTTCTTGTCTCTCATCTTTGGCTTAGTTAAGTCTTACTAAGTTTTTAGAGTCTAGAGGGTATTCTTCTCAGTGTCAGGGGATAAGCATGTGTCACAGTTGTCTATACTTGAGACAATTATGAATGAAAGGTGAATGAAGGAAGAAACAAAAGAACTAATCAGGTGTCCTGAATCACCATGAGCCCTGCTGAATCTCTCAGGGCAAGATCAAAATTTTGGACTCCCATCTAATCTAAATGTATTTAATACTGTTGAAAAAAACAAACAGGTATAACAAAGAACAGCAGACCCAGGGAACCCTAGGTTCGACTCCCAAATAGCACTATTTCTTTTAGTTGAATATTCTGTGAGCTAAATGAAAGAATGGGGGTAGAACCAGAGCTGCAGCACCAGGGACAGCATTCATTCTATAGCACATGAAATTCCAGGGGGCACTGTTCACACTGAGAATGATAGCCAGCTCCTGGAGTTACAGGAGTTATAGGTCTACTGCCTAACAACCCCCCACCCCCAGGACAGAAAGGTAGCAACGGGTTTCGGTTGACTGAAAAAGAGCAAAGAGAAGCAAATTAGTTGCCATTCTTTGGAGCCAACCAGGACAGGGTTGTAACTGAAGGTCAATTACAAAAGGCTTATGTTTATACAGCATTCACTTGTCTGGATTCTATGCAGTATGTCCTGGTTAGGGCTGTAGGTTTTAGTAAATGTTTAGTCAGAATTATATGACAACCAGGCTGACAGCATAGCCTGTTAAATATAAGAAAGTGAGAGGAAGAGATGATGAACCACTATTAGTCCAGAAGACGCTTAAGCAGAGTTGAGGTAGGTATTCTGGGACCTTCTAAGGAGCTCCCTGAATCCACGCTCACCAAGTGACTCTGGACTGATGGGGTCTCTTGGAGTCTCTTGTTTAAGGAATCTCTACTGCTACCCCACTGACCTCCACCCAATCCTCTCTTGCACACAAGCTTGGGGACCAGGTGCCATATATGAACAAATATACCCTCTCTTACTCTGGGCCAGGAAGAGGTGGCTGAAAGGCCCTTGAGTCTGAGACCTTTCCGTCTTCTGGGAACTTGGGTGCCCAGGTGAGAGGAAAAGGCTTCGAGAGCTGTGATGTTAATGTCACTTTATAATCAACCATTTAAAACACTGCCCCATGGCATGTTGAGGAAATGACAAATCAGCTCTCTGACTCACCCTCCACACAGCTGAGTTCCTGCTGACAGATTAGAATCTGGAAGGACATGCATCTTCAAGGAGCAGGGAAGAGTCCCCGTGGGGAACTGGGGACTTGGAACAAAGAACCTGTCGGGGATTCTTCTCCCACTGACACTGGAAGGAGAGGAAAAGCACCGGAAACCAGGAGATTTGGGATCACAGACTTGCTGCGTGATCGCCAAGTCATTTCACATCTCTGGCTTAGGTTTCTTCATATAATAAAAAGAAAGGGGGCGGGGAGTTGGAAATGTAGGAACACTTCTTTCTCTTAAGAGTCATGATCTCCTGAAGGCTGGAGGAGAGATTATTGCTTCCCCTGCCTACTCAGATAAATGTCCTGGGGTAATCCCCACTGCCCCACAGGTTCTTTCTCCTCAATGTGTGAGCATCCCAAGTGACTCCCATCACAGACAAACAGAATTTTCCCCAATCCTGAGGCAGTTTCTGTTATCTCCCTGTTTTTCACCTCCTCCACCAAGTTTCTTTGAAGAGATGTCTGAGCCCATTTGTCTCCACTTTTTATTAAATTTTTAACCCACTTCAGTTTAACTTCAACTCTTGCCCATCAACCACCTAATTGGCAAACCCAACTCAACCCTCATTCTAAACCTTCTTTCATCTCCGCAAGGTAATCATGTTGACCTCTCCTCAGTTCTTGAATGTCTACCTCTGGCCTTCATAGTTTTTTCCTTATCTATCTAGCTACTCCTATTCAGCAAACTTTCCCAACTCATCCCAACACACTCACTCTTAGATGGGATTCTTCACGGTTCCACTTGGCTCTTTGGAGATTCACTCACCTTACACCCACCTTTTTCACTACCACCAATTATCTGATGAATCCCAAATCCACATGTCCAGCACAAACCACATTCCTCAGTTATAGAGCCAGCTGTTCAATTCTTTGCCAGATATTTTGACCTCAGTAAGATATAAGCAATTTAAATTCAGAAGGGGCAAGCCTGAACTTCATATATGTTGCCCTGACTTGTCCTCCTGCTAAATACCTTATAGAGCACATGGTCTCAGCTCAAAGTGCCAGGGTTCAAATTCATGTACTATAACTTCCAAACATGTGACCTTGGATATATTATTTCATCTCTTAAAGTCCCAAGTTTTCTCACCAAAAATGAGGATAATTGTAGCACTTACATCATTACAGTGCCTCAATGAAATAATCTATGCAACACATATAACTAAACCTTTTGTACATGATAAGGATTCAATAATTACAACTACTAGTATTGTTCTTATTGATATTTTAAATATCCTACTCCATCACTTAAGCCTTAAATTTGAGAGTCATCCTAGATTTCTCCCCTTCATCCTCTCTAATCTGTTAGCACACCCTATTGATTTTTCTCTTCCTCGTTCTAGAATGCACTCTTAACCGGTTTTTGCTCTCCTAGACTTAAGTTCATTCTCCAAAAAGCCACTAGAATGATCTTTCCAAAGCACAAATAGTATCATGTTACTTTTTTTCTAAAAACAGTTTAATGGTTTCTAAAGTCCTCTATGATAAAATCCAAGTTCATTTCCAAGATTTACAAGGTTCTTCACAAGCTGATTCTTGCCAGCTTCTGTCCCTCAAATGCCCGTCTTGGAAATTGTCTACTTATCACCACAAACTGTCCCTGGCCTTTACTTCTGGCCATTCTTCCCCCCAACCCCTAATCCCTCTTCTCTGGCCACACTGCTCTCCTAATGATGGCTAATCATACTGTAGTACCACATAAATACTTGTATTACAGATCTTATCATTTCATAGTAATTACTTGTTTTCACAGCTTCTCTGCTGGGATGCTTCTGGGAGAGAGCAGATCTTATTCATCCTCTATCCCAGCATCAGGACAGGAACTGGCATCTAGGAGGTCTTCAGTCAGTATTTAATGAATACAGGAAGAGGTAAATCTACAAAAGAGGTTGTACATGTGACAGGACTCTGCTATGGCACAGGTGCCACATGAACATCTCTCTACCATTGCCTCAAATACCTAGAGTCTTGAGCCTACAATTGCTCTCCTAGCACACAATCCTCATCAGCCCCCACTCCATGAGTTTCCAGGTGCTGCAAAACCAACAGGTCCTTTACAAACGGCAACAGATGTCTCTTTTCACACTTAGCCATCATTAACAAATTGCTCTTTGATCCAGGAGCCATGGGTAACAAGGGCCAAAGGAGTTAAGCGATTTCTGCCACACACACGTCGCCCCTCCACTGGAATTCCTGTTCATTTTGAAGCTTCCCCAGAACAAAGAAAAGGAAAGCAGAGCTGTTCCTGAGATTAAAGAACAGGGTATATGGGACTGGCAGAGAAAGAAGCCTGCTTGGCTCCCCACTACCCAACAAACAAAAATAAAATAAAAGTTAGCCTGCCTAATGGCTGGCTGATGTCTGAGATCCTGCAATGGGAAATTCTTTTCTTTGGCAGATGGCCTTTTGTCCAGTTATAAAGTAAGTAGCGCTAAAGCACACTGCATAAGCCAGAAATCAGGACGAGTACCTTCCTAAGATCTTTTCTTTGGGCTAGATTCTAATAGGAGAAAAAGGAAAGGTGGGAATGGATGCCATGGAAGGGAGGCAAGGGGCA
The DNA here is from genome assembly GCF_046562875.1 of Panthera onca. Lineage (NCBI taxonomy): Eukaryota > Metazoa > Chordata > Mammalia > Carnivora > Felidae > Panthera > Panthera onca. Next base: position 55,934,237 of record NC_138344.1, read on the forward strand.
TGCTGTAGGGTGCGGAAGCCTGTTGTGTTCTTTATTAATGCCTTGCTCTTATAATTGATGCTTTCCTCAAAGTTGGGTCAATTTTGTTTATTTTAATTTCATTTTACATGCATGAGGAAAGCTGGCTATTTTAAAAAGTTTTCTGAAAATTAAAGCAGCTTTTTATGTAAGGTTTTCAGTTTAAGTCTGAATTTTTTTTTTTTAAGCAAAGCATACCAATATCTCCATCAGTAATGCTTCTGGTCAAATATTAATAATTCAAAAAGGAATTGAACTTAAAAGGAACTGAGCAGGAAGGTACATAAAACAGGATCTAACCTGTCTTTGCCAAATTCTGAGCAAATCAGAAACAGGGATCTCAGAATTGGACCTCTGATTAGAGCCATGGCTCCGGGGAATGTAATTCTAGTGACAACTTGTCTAGAAGTTCTGCCGGTCGGCCCTAACTCAGATTGGGTAACATTTGAAAGCAAAATTGTCCTAGAAACGATCTTCATTTAATGAGAAAGTAACACAAGAAACTAATGAGAGGACGAGCCCCACATCTAAGCAGAGAGAACCCGCCATCCAGGCAGATGACAAACACATCAGCTTCTTAAGAGATCAAGATGAGGACTAGCTTTGTGAAAATACAAAACATAGGAACCTTCTATGATTGACAAAGAAAACCAAATTAGATAGCAGAAGATTGCTGTGGCAGATACTCACACAACAGTGTGCTCTCTTTTCAGGGAGGACTGTGGGGCTTTCGAGGCTAACTTGGTGACAAGAGAAATTAAAAGCCTTTTCTTTTGTTATCTCCTCCACACAGGGAGCTCTGGCCAATCCCGGCTGCTCCCCCAGGGCCTCCAGGAGAGGAACCATTCTAGACAAAGGAAGAGCTCAGGGTTCCAAGGGATGACTGAGATGCCAAAGGACTCAGCCTGTCTTTGGAACATTGGCTTATTCTACCAGATGACCTGCTGGGGCTGCCATATGGCCTGCGCGTGACATTCTGTTCAGGATAAAAGGGCCTGGGTCCATGCCTGCTTCTGCCCTCTGGGCTAGGATGACAGAAGTAGAGCACGTTTGTTCTGATTCTACTGACTTTCTGATGCCGCCACCACTACTGACTTTCCGATGCTGCTTTCAATATCCTCCATGGTGTCTTTTTCAGCTTTTCAAAGAACATGAACAACACTGAGGCAAGGAAAGACTAGGATGAGCTGCTGCTACTATTCCTGGGAGAGAAGAAGCAGATAAATGAAGGAACTTCTACTCCAAGAGTGGTGAAGCCAGTGCAGAACCTAGATGTCACAAGAGTCCAGTGATCTATGCTTACAGCCACTGCCAACAACAATAGCAATTGTTCTGCATTAAAGAGCTCGTGTCTTCACGTTTTATATTCTGCAAACCACCTCACCAGAGATTTCCAGAAGATGTCATGATTTAAAACAGTGTCCGAGGGTTTAGAGAAGGGTTAAACTCTAACAATCCAGAGTAAGAGAAGCAGCCTTTCTTAAAATTTTAAAAGTCAAAAATTCCTGGTTCAAATCCTGTGATTTTCAGCTGCCAAAAACATGGCTTTTATCTGCCTTCTGCATTTGAGTAAGCCAACAGTAATGGTTGCTTGTCCGTGGCAAATGTGGAGAACGATTATTAATGGTTTCAAAGGACCTAAAGCATTACTGTTATCCACATTCCATTAGAAAATTCAGTTCCACTTTGTTTTTAAAAATGCCCTTCCTGCGTTAAGAGTATGTGGCCTTTGTACTATTGTTGCAACTCCCTGTGAGGTTATAATTATTTTGAAATATTTATTTATTTATTTATTAAAATTTTTAAATGGTTTATTTTTGAGAAAGAGAGAGAGAGGAGAGAGAGCACAAGCAGGGGAGGGGCATGGAGGAAGACACAGAATCCAAAGCAGACTTCAGGCTCTGAGCTGTCAACACAGAACCTGACACAGTGCTCTCAAACTCACAAACCGCAAGATCATGACCTCAGCTGAAGCTGGATGCTAAATGGACTGAGTCATCCAGGTGCCCCTCAAAATAATTTTTTAAAGATTTTTTTAACTGTTTATTTATTTTTGATAGAGAGAGAGAGAGAGTGAGAGTGAGTATGAGCAGGGGAGGGGCAGAGAGAGAGGGAGACACAGAATCTGAAGCAGGCTCCAGGCTCTGAGCTGTCAGCACAGAGCCCGACGCGGGGCTCAAACTCACAAACTGTGAGATCATGACCTGAGCCGAAATCAGATGCTTAACTGACTGACCAACGCTGTTGCCCCTCAAAATAATTTTTTAAAAGAAAACTATTTTGTCCCAGGGAGCCTGGGTGGCTCAGCTGGTTGAGCGTCTAACTTCGGCTCAGGTCACGATCTTGCAGTTGATGGGTTCGAGCCCCACATCGGGCTCTCTGCTGTCAACGCAGAGCCTGCTTCTGATCCTCTGTCCCCTTCTCTCTGCCCATCACCCTCACTCCCTCTCTCTTTCTCTCTCAAAAATAAACATTTGCTAAAAAAGTGTTTTGTCCCTACTGATAGAAACGAGATCCCTGGTGACTTATGTTAGCCCAAAAGTCCTAGCCTGAAAGAGAGGTTGTAATCAAGAGTGAGAATAATGGCCCAAGTGTATTTTATGAGTGGCACAACCTCTGTGAGGGCCCAGCCTAGGCCTGGGTTAGTTTACCTGTGGATTTTTGAAACATTGGGGGCCACAGAGACAAAATGGGAGTTTAGGTAAATTGATGCTGATTCCTGATTTTTAACTAACTCAACTCAACACCCAGAGGGTATGAGAAAAGCTGGGCCCTTCCTTCTATGAAGGGTGGGGCCTGACTAAAGTATGGGGGTTGGGAACAGGGACTCTGGAGCCACAATGTCTAGGTAGGAGTCCCAGCTTTGCCACTTAATTAGCTGTTTGCTCTTGAGCAAGTGGTTAACTACTCTGTACCTCACTTCCCTGTAAACCAGGAATAATGTTAGCAGCTTTCTCACAGAGTTGGTCTGAGGATGGAATGAGTTATTAAAGCAGCATACAGAATTCCCAGCACATGTTATGTGATTGGGCGAGTACCAGGAAGATGGTGCAAGGCTGAAGGCACAGCCTTGAGAAAGGGTTGTGTGCTTCCAGTGCTAGTGCTGGAGGTAATTATGCTTCAAACGTTATATTACCCCTATCTACATCTATTCTGGCCTCACCTTATGAATCACCTCGGTGGCGGGGGGTGGGTACTAATCTTACCCCAGACATCAAATACACCTGGAGATAATAGGGAGTTAGGAAATCTGGATTCTACCTTTAAAAAATTTTTTTAATGTTTATTTATTATTGAGACACAGAGAGAGACAGAGCATGAGCAGGGGAGGGGCAGAGAGAAAGGGAGACACAGAATCTGAAGCAGACTCCAGGCTCTGAGCTGTTAGCACAGAGCTCAACACGGGGCTTGAACTCACCAGGAGGTCATGACCTGAGCTGAAGTCGGATGCTTAACTGATTGAGCCACCCAGGCATCCCTGGATTCTACCTTTGATTCAGCTTGAGCTAGCTGAGAGGCCACAAGAAAGCTAATGTACATTCTCTGGCTTCAGTTTCCTCACCTATATGATGATGAGAGGGTTGGGCTAGAATGTCCAAAGTCTCTACGGACTCCTCCAAGTCATTAGCTTTTATGATTCTGATCTTATGTGCCTGGTTTGAGAAAGGCTCTTTACCAAAAGCAAAATGATTCCCAATTCACACTTCTGAATTTTTCCTATAGCACTGATGTTGCCTAGGATACAAAGTGCAAGTACTCCCTCTGAATCCCGGGGACTGGGGAGCGCTGTGATCACTGCCTCTGACGTGTAACGCCAAACCACAGACAGGCTTCGCAGTACAAACTGATGGGCTGAACATGGAATGAGTCTCCACTGGCATGTATGAATGGGGATGTGGCATTCTGATGGTGTACCAGATGCAACGGCAGAGGGTAAATTTTTTCCCTCACTGTCACGTGGCTTTGAGAAATACTAGCTTTAAGTGCTGTCTCTAGCTTCTTTGGAACTGGGGATCAGGTGGTGCAAGCCCTCCCACAGGTCAACAGATCACTTCCAATGTCTTTAAATTTCATGATATACTTGTGGGAAGCTTAGCTCACATACACCCAGAAGCCCTAGGTCTCTTCAACTCTCTCTGTCCCCACATGTACTTCATAGCTGACAAAGGTATTTCATTAACTTCTGTGTGTGAGAACAGCCCCCAGGTCTCAGGGATATTCATCCTACTCCAGGGACTGGGCCAATGAAGCTTTCACTTTTATTGTGTTTTATGCTTTTAAAACAAAAATGCCTTGTCTATTTTGGTCCTTAAAGGCTTAGGACAGAAATGATTACCTCCACTGAATTTCATGTCAGCTTCATGAGGACACGTCTGTTCTGTTCTTGGCTTTTATCTTTATAACCACCATGGTATCTGGTACCAGATACCTACTCACAGAATGTTTACCGAGTTAGTGCATGAATTTCCACCACACAGATGAGAAGTTAAAGAACTGCTTGAGGTTAGGCTGTTAAAAAGAGGCTGCTGGATCATCTGTCTCCGGGTCTGTTGCTCTTTCTATCACCTCAGTGGCTAATCTCAGAGAGGCTCAAAATGGAATTGCATAGACAAACATAAAAACTAGGTTCCACAAGGACATTCAGCAGTGACCTTACAAATTCGAGGCCTAAGAGGGAGCAGCGGGCAGCATTTGGATGATGCCTCTCTTAGCCATGCACATTCTGGGTGTATGGAGTCACCCAATTCCAAAATGAGCCTGCTTCCCCTGCCTCGCTGTCTTTGCATGTGCTGTGCCTGCCACTTGGAATGTCTTTCCTATCTTTTCCTCACCAGCTCCTAATCAGAAGTCACTTTCCACCAAGATTTTCCCTTTCCTGCCTTCTGCCACCAAAATCTGAGCTCGCCTTTGTTAGAACACATACCACACAATGTTAGGCTTCCTCATTTCCTCAGCTTCCTTTCTTTTCCCCAGCCCCACGCCGTAAGATCCTTGAGTTCAGGGACTGTCTCTTATATCCATAAATAAATTCCTAAAAAGTGGTTGGGATACAGGTTTTTAATAATTGTTTGTTGAATGAATTGTTGTGTGCAACCCTGTACCTTATAAAAAAAAAAAAAAAAGTTTAAAAATCTCCAAAGAGCACTTTTCCCACTAATGATGAGCCGGTAGCAATGGTCACCCATATGCACCAGTAATGAATACACACCGGCATGAAATTATGCGGCCGTGTGTGTGGGAGGCACTCATGCTCATAGCTGCTGAATGTGACCACAGTAAGACACAGGCTCCTGCTGATGTTGTGATTGCTGCAATTGCGGAGATAAATACACAGGAGTTACAATGCTCCAGTAATATTATCTGGCCCATTTTCTACAATGACCTGAGCCTTGGACCTGCGGCTCCAAATTCCATCCCAGCCATATAGGAAGTGGAAGCACCCTGGGAAGGTACACACACACACACACGCACACGCACACGCACACACACACACACACAGTGTTGCTTACCACATGCAAACAGGCTGAACATTACAGAAGAAAGATTGACAGAAATTAGTCTAATTACTTTTGGAGAGAAAAGTGTGGCTGACTTTCCTTTTCACCACTTACCCTTATTACAGACTTGCAGCTCCTTGGTAAAAATAATTATAAAACCAGGAAGGTGGAAGGTTTGGGGGTCTTTTATGTAAAGGATACAGGGACAAAGAGGGATTATAAAAAGCATAGGCAAAGAACTCTACCAGGACTGAGGGAAAGCAAACAGGAGGGACCTGTAGGTTTCTTCCCAAGTTGTGTCTCTTCCAAGCTGGGGAGAGAGGGAACGCTGCCTCTTTCCTGTTGCACATGCTGAAGGTCCCAGAGAGCTTTTGGGGTAGTGGGGACCCAAGAAGAGGAGGCCATTAACACAGGCACAATCCTCACTCCAATGTGGGTGGGGAGACCGCTTTTCAGAGGCATTCTGATCAAAGGTTCCCAGGCCCTAAACTGTATCTCAAAAGAGCCTGTACCACCTTCTCTGCTTCCTGTGTCTTTCTGAGCCCCCAACCTTCCAAGGCAGAGGAGGAAACAAGGGCGCTGTGGAGCACCTGAGGGCTGGACAGAAGGGGCCCCAGCAGCGTGGGCTTCTGTGCCCTCCCACGCTCCCAGGCCAGATCTGTCACCTCTTCTGAGATGAGATTAGGGAACATTGCTGCTGAGTGCCTCGCCACAGTTTTTTAAAGGGACAAGTGAGAAAATGGAAGTAAAAATACTTTGTAGACTGTAAAGGTGCTATACAAGTGTGAAGAAGTAGTATTATTATCGGTGCTTTATTTAGTTGGAGTCTGCATCAGCACAGTATACTGACATCGCTTACGCTTTGGCTCAAATCAATATGAACATTCCTCATTCCACAGATGCAGCTGCTCCTCGAGTGGCCGGCCTTCGGGGCCTCCTGCCCTTTGCTCCTGCTGTTCTCTGGACCTAGAATGCCTTCCGAGTGAGGATGCTCTGACTGGCAAGTTCCTAATCATCCCTTAGGGCCCATCACCGGTTCGGGCCGCTTTCCATCTCTCTCTAGTCTCCTTTCACAACACCCTATCCATTTCAACTATGGATTTGCCATGGTGGGTAGCACTGGCCACCTTCTTGCTCCCTTTCTGATTAGACTGTGAGTTCCTGGAAGCAGGATGTAGGACTTCTTAGTGGAAATAAGCTCGTATGCCAGTACGTGAGATATTGCCCAGGCCCGCCCCACTAAGAGAGCAAAGATGGCCATCGATAACATACTCCTTCGGTTTACAGGCGATGCGTCTGGGGTCCTGTGTAATCTGCACAAGCTGGAGGCTGGAGAAGTGGAGGCTGTAACGATCCATGACAAGCCATGGATGAATGCTAAGGAGGCAAGAGACATTGTGCTCAGCGCCCCCTAGGTTGCTGGTGCTATTTCTCCAAATTTGCAGATGAGGAAATAAAGAGGCAGTCGGCCTTCAGTCCCAAAACTAAATAGCGGGGCTTAAGTCAGTTTGACTCTAATGCCTGTGGTCTTAATCACTACACCCGGAAAAGGTACGGCAGAAGAAATGGACAGGAGAGGAGAGAAGAGGCATTTGTAATTTGCTAAGAAAAGAAAAATACCTATCTTTAGCTTGATTTTATCATTGTTGTTTTAAGATATGGACTGCATTAGTTCCCTTGCATCCCTTCTTTCAGCCTGATGACATAGCAGGTAATGGTAGCAAATAAAGGTTCTGTGAAAAACATAAAATAGTAAGAGGTCTTTCATGCAGGACAAGAGCCAAGATCCTGCCTCCCTAAGTCTTGGGGGCTGGCTTCCACCTTTTCCCCCTGTCTCCACCGTTGAAGCAGTGAGAGGCCACTTCCCTACCATCCTTGACATAATCAGCAGTCTTTCAGTTGTTTCCAAGGATGCCACAGCAGGGATGCAGCAGGGACCCGCCTCCGGGGCCAGGGAATCTCCCTGTTTGGGTGCTCTTGTGTACGCATAGACTAGGGTGGAAGGCCTGATGGAAGGTGGAAGGCCTCTTTGCTCCCGGGTCCTTCAAAGCTCAAGAAAGCCTGGCTTGGGAACCTGTTCCTTTAAATGTCTGGCAGGCCAGGCAGAGCAGATGTGAGGGGGAGGCGCGCGGCAAGGTAGTCTCTGCCTCTAGAGAGCTTGTCCGCTTTTCAAGTTTCTGTCTTCAAGGACCAATAAGAGGACATCAAAGGGGAAGTTCTCACCCACCTCCCACTTCGGCCCCGTAAAATGGCTGGAAATGCGCTGTCGCTGCATGGAACCCAAGGAAAGAGCAACGGGATGATGGTCCATCTTTTCACCACTCCTGAGAAGAAATCCTCTTATCGAGGAAACACATTTGAAAAATATTCTGGTTCCACCACCCACTAGATGTGTGACCTTGGAAAAATTACTTAACCTTGCATCTCTGAAAAACAGAAAATGATTCCACTTATCCTAAAGGATTGTTCTGAGGGTTGTAGGCTTAATATACAGCGAACCTTTAGAACTGCCTGGTGAATAAGCGCAGTGAGTACTAGCTATTAGCATGGTTATTGCTGTTGGTATTATTATTAGCATCACTCTGTTTTCTCTCTGCTCTGTTCCCTGCCCTGTGATAATCTAATCTTTTCTGCATATAAACTCTAGAGATTTCAGTTCCAAATTCTCCCTTGTAATATTCTTTGGAAGACTGGACAAAGAAACTGACTTCAAATAATTTCCCTTTTCGTGGTAGTAGCAATGGAAACACCTAAGTCAACCACTCAGCAATCAGGCAAGATCCTCATAAAGATGGCTGTCGGCACATTAGAAGTTAAGCATTTTGCCAGTATAAATGCACCAAATATATTTAATGTCATTATTCTTCTGGAGACACATCACACACTCAAGCCCATCTCTAATATCTATCTTAATAGAAAAGAGCCCTGACAACCGATGATTAATAGCACTGAGACCTGGCTTCCTGAAGAAGGCTGCGTAATAGAAGGAATACTGCTAGATTCCCAGTAGCAGAAATGTTAGTCCAAGAGATGCTGGGATGAATTCCTTGTGGGAAAGGTAAATGGGGTCAATGGAGATCTCACTCCTGAGGAATTCTGAAAAGTAGGGAGTGGGAATTACTGCTACAATACATCCCAGGCCGTGATGTTCCAAGTATCTAGATTTTCAACCTCTCAAAGGGTTAGAAATTCTGTATAGCACTTTAAAAACATGGCAACCAAATATTTTTACACTGTTCCCATTTAGAAGTGGGATATATATATATATATATATATATATATATATATATATATATATCCATATCCTCCCCTTGAATCTGGCATATGACTACTTGAATAATGGAATATGCTGGAAGTGATGTGCCAGTTTCTGGGCCCAGGACGTAATAAATGGGCACCTTCCACTTCCGATTTCTTCAGATACTTGATGTTGACCAGTCACCATTGTATGAGGAGGCTCAAGCTGCTCGTGGAGAAGGCCCCTATAATGAGGAACTCAGGCCAGTCCTTGCTGAACTCTCTGCTGAAGAGCAACACCACTGGGCCCCATGTGAATGGGCTGTCTCAGAACTGGATCCTATAGTCCCTGGTTGAGCCATCCCAGACGATCCTACGTGGAGCAGAGTAGTGTCTTCCAAAAAGCAGATCCATGAGTCAAATAAATGATTTTTTTTTTTTTTTAGTCAATGCTGTGCCCAACGTGGGGCTGGGACTCATGACCCCGAGATCAAGAGGAGAATGCTCCACCGACCGAGCCAGCCAGGTGCTCCTTGATTGTTTTTGTTTTAAACACCTGGTTTTGAGATGGTTTCTAATGCAGCTAGATAATTTGTAGACTCCATGTTTAGGTGAGAATCCCTTCCTGGATCTTTTCTAGGTATTCTATCTTGAAATATTGCTTTCTTTGCTTTCTCCTCTTAGACCAGCAAAAGACTCAAATTAGCTAGCTGTCAGATATATTGCAGAAGATTCTGCTGGCGGTATTGCAGAAACAGAGGGAGCCTTTGGTCAGAATGCAGATGCCATGACAATTCCTCAGCAGCAATTTTCAGATTGTTTTTCTACGTGTCAAGCAGTATAAAACTTGTCCCTAAGATGTTTTGTCCCAGTCTCTTAAGATAATGTCTTCTTGTTATTAATCATAGAAAAGCAAATTATATCAATGAGGTACTATCTTAAATTAGCTTTTTTTTTTTGAAAAAAAGGATACTATTTAATGCTAGTGAAGCTGGGATTGCAATATATCTCAATCAATATATTGCACATAGCAGGGTAACTTAGCACAACTATTTAGAAAAAACTAACCTTTGACTCAGTAATTTTACCTCTAATGATTTATCCTAAGTAAATAATCTAAAGAAGGAAAAATAAAGAAACTTAATCGAGGAAGATGTTCACTGTAGTCTTATTCATCACGGTGAAAAAACTGGAAGCAGGTTAAATTTCTAAACATGGAGAAGAAATTATATCAAAAGTATATTACATCAGCCTTGTGGAATATTATGCAACCATTAAGATGACAGTAAGGAAGACCAGCAATCCTTGGCTTATGATGTAATAATACTAAGTGGGGAAAGAATCAGAATATAAAACTGTAAATCTACTGGCTACAACTTTATAAAGACAGAGATACATATAAAGCAAATATTAAAATGGAAAAGATAAAGAAGGTATTTTATATAATAGCTTGTATCAGTATTTTTGCCTTTTAAAAACAAAACTTTGTATTTTTTTTAATATTTAAAGAAGGTGGGATGGAGAGACGAGCCATTAAACAAATTAAAATTACCCTCCAACTCAATTAAGCAGTTAATTGACCATTGTGGTCAAGATGGTTATTGCCCTTCTGTTGAATAAAACCAAGAACTGATAGTTGGATCCCATGAAAAACAGCTTATTTTAGGCAGTAACTTCCTAGAGAATAAGTCCTCTATCATTTTGTATCATATTTATACTCTGGGTGTTCAGTCAGAGAAAATGGAGGTAATTCAGAAATTGAAGTTAAATTAGCACATTATAATTTTGGCTTTGTTCCTCTCCCCTCCCAACCTTCTACTTTTCCCTTCCTAGACTTTCAAAATATAAACTGCCAAAATAAAACCAGCAACAACAGTTTCTATTTTTAGAGTGAACTTTAATCCAATTTTCACAAAGATCCATGCCAATTCAAAATCACTGCTCTTCTCTTGGTGCTAGTAATACAGTGATTGTCTTTTGCATTAAAAATTAAGAATTACAGTCACACAGGAGAAAGAAAACTTGGCTTCGACTTCTTAGTGGTCAAATGTACACCAGCAAAAGCAAGTGGAAAACTGATTGCCATTGAGTACTTGGATATTTAAAGCCAAAACCATTTTTACCCCAACGGTTCAAACACTGGCATTACGGTCTCCTTTCTCGACTCTAAAATCATGCACAGGGAAGTGGAGAAGGAAGACCTGGCTCATTCAAATCCCAAATTTCCACTTAAAGCCCTGTGAGTGGAGTGGCAGGAAGTAAGGACACTTTCTCTGCCAGCTTTCTTGCTCACTGTGTAGTCATCACCTTCCTTCACCGTGATCCAACCAAGTGACAATCTAAGCGTTAGATTAACTTTCATTTGAATGTGTAGCAAAACATTAAGTACATGTTTTTATAAACTAATTTCCAAGCAGAACTGTTTATATATTTTACCTTAGAGATAAGTGGCTGCTGGAACACTGAATCTATTTCAGAATTTCGTCACACTGAGCCATTTTTCTTAGTCATAAAATAAATACCATAGCAGATAAGGATAATTCTGTACCTCTGTCACTAGCTGTTAGAGCAACAAGAAGTCAGACTTCAGCTCTCTCTACAGCCCTTTTCAAATCAGCCCACTCAATGCTAATGCAAATGTAAACACATCATTCCACCAACCATTAGGACTGAAGAAATCTCTTGGGAGCTAAAATGTGAGCTCCCATTTGGTTCCAAGGCTTCTAAGTGAAGCACTCTATTGCACACAGTAAAATAGGCAGAAGTCAAGATGTTTTCCATCAGGAGAAAATAAAATTAAATAAGGTTAAGTTAAATTAGAGTAAGTAAATAAATACACAACCCCCTAAAATGGATACATTTTAGGAGGCCTAAAGACATGATAGTTGTAGCTCTTGAACGTAGAAAAATTACCTCTCTCTCTCTCACGTACACACACAAACGCCCTAAACTATTTCAGTTGTTTAAAAGAATCTACATTAACACTTCTTGATCAAGGCCAAAGGAAAAATTCCTTAAAATTTAAGTGATGAAATCCATGGCACTAAGCATCATGGCTTTGATCTTAATTGGCTCCTGCTAGTCTTACACCAGAGTTGTTTGCAGGCTTTTAACCCTGCAGACGGACCCCATCTCTTCGCTCAAACAGGCCAACAGCGTGCCTATAAAGTGGAGAAGCCCACTTGATGATGCAAACGTTTAGGTGGGTGATTAGACACACTTGGAGCATCAACTTGTCTTGTGATTTAAAATTTACTAAAGTAGAAGGTGGCTTCCGGTAGAGCTGAAGGTGTATCTCAAAACAAGGACGCTGAATCTCAGTTAATTTAAAGGCTGTTTTTCTTTGAAATGTCTTTACTCATTGCAATTTGCTGGTGACCTCAACTTGATGAAAAACAAACACACAAACACGAGTGCATCTTAAGTCTGTGCTTGCCATTAAATAGCTGTAAGCTTTAATACAGGATTTGTAACTGTGCTCTCAGAGATGTCAGGATGACTGAACCAGAAGATATCTTGGTTCTCACACTAAGGAAATGTAGATTGCATAGTGGTACCTTATTTTTTACACCTTGGGGAGGCCGAGTCTGTGCAGACATCCAGGCCACCCTGAGTATGGTGGTACCTTTCTAACAGTTAACACTGAGTGTCAGACTACATGGTATATACCCTGAGCTGGTGTTCACTTGGTATCGCGTTGTGGAGTCTGTTTTCATTGGCCAGTACCCATGCCAGAGGGCTGGCTAAATATTTTGGCTATCACCCTGCAATATACCAAACTTCTTGGATAGTAAATTAGAAAATTCTCAAGGATGCCGGCATTTATACATTAGAATTTTAAGGCCTTAGATATAGATTTCTTTTTAAGTGCAGCCAAAGTACTGGAGTTAGTTAAGTCTCCTCTGGAATATCAGCATAAAAATCTAGAGAGAGGAAAGGACAGATCCAAATGAAATGAGCAGAATAATGCCCATCTCAATGAATTTGATTTTATGTTGTAAAACCACCCAAAAGCTTGTAGGCCTAGTCTAGAGGTCAAAGGTTTCAGCTATACAGCTCAAATTCTCAAAAGGAGTTGTGATTTCCACTTTGTGTTTCTTTTGCTTCCATAATCCCCATGTCTTAATATGAAGTCTTGAGAGTGTAATCATCACAATTACAATCCAAATGCAGGCCTGACATAATTTTATACTAGTATTTTAGTCTACTGAAGTGTGAGGATTGCCGGCAGTGACCCTGGAGGCCATGTCTATTCTGCCTTAGTTTACAACTGAAAGGACCAAAGCCCAGGGAAATTACATGGTTTGTTTGAGTAGATGATGCAGCGGGAACTCAGAGCCAGAGCCCCGGACTCTTTACAACTCATGTCCGTCTACTCAGATCAATACAAAACAAATGCCATTGTTGAAAAGCAGCCATCAGGACAGGCTACATGATCTGCAGGGGCCAGTCCGGTGCAAAATGAAAACATGGAGGTCCTTATTAAAAAATTATTATGAATTTTAAGATGGCTACAGCAGAGTGTTCTTGGCATGGGGCCAAGTGTGACTGCACAGGTAACACACCCAGGAAACTGACCCTGGGTACGATTATTTAATTGTTTACTGGACTTGGACTCATGGAAGGCAAAAGGGAAGAAAGGCTCTTCGAATGCTGGAAATGCTCCAAAATTATCTGTCACGTGGGTAAGTGAATGAGTGAATAAGGAAATGAGGGAAGGAATGCATCTTGGAGACTACGGCTAAGACTCAGCGTCAGGCTGAGTTAATACAGCAAGTCACTGCGAGTGCTTGGTCCATTATTTAAGTGTCACAATTCATAATCTGAAAATACCGCATAACATAATAAACTTTCCCAGTCCCAATACAGATAACTTGCCAGATCTATGTCCAGGACGTGAATGGCAATGCACCCATGTGGTGGCACTACCGTGCTATTATGTGCTCGAGAAACGCCAACTTCCTACCAGGATGGTTTTGGCTTTTTTTCTCTTTCTGCTTTTAGAAGTAGCCGTCCAGATATATTTTATGGAACCTACCCATGTGCAAAATCTGCAAGCCCTTCAGATATGAATATTTCATACGTTGCCAGGCATCTTTGATTTAAAAACAATAGTAATAACAATAAAACTACTACAGTATATTGAGTTTTTATTATGTCAGATATCATGTCAAGTGCTTTGAATATATTTCCTCCTGAAGAAGACCCTATAACATCTCTATGAGGTAGATATATTACCCTGATCTTCCAGTGAGGAAAACAAGGCTCTGAGAGGCTGAGTGGTGGAATCAGAATTTGACCTTAGACTATTTGGATTCCTGAAGACTCACTGTTCTTTGAAAGGAAAATAGTGCAGGTTGGATACACCGAGAAGAGCAGAACAGGAGCTATTGCTTGACTTGAAAGAATGAGACTTTTATTTGATAAGGCCTGAGTGAAGTTTCACTTTGGTGAACAGAAATGAAAATCTAGGCGGTTAATTTTCAGCTTACTACAAAGGCAGATCAGTTGTACAAAGGCAGGTAAAGGAGGAGCCTCCTTGCCCACATTTTATGGGGCCTTAGGACTGATTTATTGCATTACTATACCGGGAAAAGAGGTTAACAGTACAGAGTGAAAGGAGGCTCAGAGCCAAGCTAAGATTTCCACTCAGGTAGTTTGTAGTATATTTGTTTCATTAAGGGACAAGAAAGATTAAAAAAAAAAAAAAAGTGGGTAACTTTCCTCAGTAGATACAGATTTACAATGTGTAACAGAAACACGTGAAACTTCACAGAGATTTAGGGGCTAATGGTTTTTTGAAGTAGGAACCATAAGAAAATGTGAGTTTAAAATCATGAAATGTCTCAGAATTGAAGAAAATATAGTTAGTGTTTCTGTATCTACCTCTCAAGTGATAAGGGTGCCTTCATAATTATGGCTTGTATTATGACATTTCAAAGTGGCAAGGGTATCTTACTTCTTATTTAAAACAACCTACGGGGGAAAATAAAGGAAAAATGTAGAAGCATAGCAAAAGCAAATTCATTTTTTTATTAAAAATTTTTAATGTTTATTTTTGAGACAGAGAGAGAGAGAGACAGACAGACAGACAGAGGGTGTTAACTATGAATGGGAGAGGGGCAGACAGAGAGGGAGACACAGCAGGCTCCAGGCTCTGAGCTGTCAGCACAAAGCCTGACATGGGCTTGAGCTCAAGAGCCGTGAGATCATGAATTGAGCTGAAGGCAGACACTAAACTGACTAAACCTCTCAGATGCCCCTTAAATTCATTGTATATATGTTCTGTCCACATTTTGTAGCATTGTCCTCTGGTGTCATATCTTTTATAATTTTTAATTGCCAGACTGGTTAAATAAAAAAATCTGCTTTAGATATGCAAAATTTTCAAATAATGGCAGAAAAATATTTTTGGCCAAACACCAAAATTTTATAGATTGAGCACACTCATGAACATGTTTATGTAACCGACACTGTGTGTACACATTATGCATATATAACAATGTATACATACAAACACAGTTTGTAACAAAATGCTGATTTTGTTCACGTGTCTGTTGATAAGAAAGTCTTCCCCATCTAAGTCCATTGCGGTGGACCCATCCCCCTGCCCAAGACTACTTTGGGCTTCAGCCATGAAAAGGTGTCAATGATTCTATCCACAGAGACCAAGGAGAAATGTGTTACTAGGAAAGGTTTCTTAGTTAGACTTGGTCTCTTGATCTGTTGGATACTCACATAGAATGTGCCAGTTTTATTGGGAATATGAAAAGAGCTCACCAAGGACAAGATGACAGGCTGAGAATGGCAGAGAACACAGAAAGCACCTGAGTCTTTGATGACATTATTGAACCAAAGAAGTTACCAGTCCTGGAGCCACTCCGTCTCATGACTTCTTATAATGCGACTTAATATACACATGTCCTCATTGTTGAGGCAACTTTGAGTTGGATTTTCTGTTACTGGTTGCCAAACCCAACATGACTAACACCTATTATGTTCTAAGGACTATTCTGGCCAATTTCCATGCAATATCTCTAATTGATTTCACATCTCTAAGCTAAGTGATATTTTCTCCACTTAACACAAAAGGAAACTAGGAATTAGAGAAACTAATGATATACCCAATTACTCACATCTAGTTAGCAGATAGGGCAGGATTCCAACCCTAGTCTGCGTGTCTTTGAAAGTTATCATTTAAAATCTCTGTATGTGTTTGTGTACATGTGTGGTGATGTTCCATTTTTATACACATCCATGTTTATATACCTATGGTGAGGGTGTTATCTGTAGCGGCACAATCATTTATCACGTTTTGGAGTCTGAAATGTTAAAACGCTGAACATAAACATGTTTAACATAAAACGTTACACACAGGCATTACTGAGGGAATATGCAACAAAAGAAAGCAAATGGCAAGAACTGGGAAAAGTAATCATTACCAGGTTTTCTTTTCCATTGGGAGTTACTTATTTTCCTTCTCATGGGTCAGATAATTCAAGCTCTGTTCTCGGGGCTAGCTGAGACATCAACATCACGCCAGATGACATCTGCACTAAATACTTATCAACCTATATGGATACCATTAGTGACTATGAGTGTTGCAAGGGAGATATGTGTCCCTAAAGAAAATACTGAATCAAAGACGGCAAATTTGCTGTAAAGGGGCTACCATTCACCATACCCTTTTCACAGAAGATTTTACTAATCAGTCAAGGCTTTCCTTTTCTCTCTGACCTTGGATGCAGTCTCACAAATTTCTACAATGCAAGCTGCAATAGCCACTACCAATCCGTCAGGTTTGGCTCTCTACTTTGAAACTCATTTGCCCTATCTGTCCTACATGTTCAATGGGGGATGGCTCTTCAGGGATGTAACTGAAATTACAGGGAAATTGTGCAATGGTAGTTTATCAACCCCTGAGAGCTGAATGAGTGAAATTACTGCTAACTGAAAATACTATCTATGTATTCCTGAAAATTGAGTCTAAAAACTATATTAGCGGCGATGAAGTTTAAGTGATCCCAAAAGAAAAGAGCAAAGTGTTGTAAAATATAAATGGCGATAATAAATTTGAAAGTTGGACTATCTGTGTGTCTGTCTCTTTTTGCGGACACATTTTTAGAATGTGTCTCTTTACGAAGTGAATTCAAATTTTTAAAAATCACCAATAGATTTGATCCTACTACCAAGGTAATTAAAATATGAAAGTTAATATAGCATTAAGAGGTCCTGCTACTAGAATCTTGGAGATTCTCTAGACTCTGTGCTGCCCATTTCTACTTCACTTTGTTCTAATGAGAGAACTAAGGGCAGCAAGGCCAGTGCCTTGCCCATAGATGTCTGGTAAACCCATTAAAACACCTTCCTTACAATCCTCCAAAATTGTCCTCTAGTCCCCTAAATTCTTCTTCTTTATTCAATCATCCCATGAAAGACACCTTGATTCAGGGACTCTGTAAATGCAGTTAATCAGGTAAGTAATACTGAAACTCACACAAAACAAATGAAAGACTATGTATAGTACGCTTAATACAAAGTAGGACATGAAGATCAGTATGGTTAACTTTTGTTTTGTTACTACTATAATGATTATTTTTAAAAGCCCCCAATTGATTATTCTAAAAGTAACAGGGCCCTCCTGAGCACTTATGTTCTATGACTTTACTGTATCTTCCATTGATTGACTCAAGAAGGTTTTATAGTTAGTGGCTGAGATGGTGGGCTTTGAAGTCAGACAGGCTTGGGCATGAATTCTGACTGCCTCTGACATCTCCTAGTGAGGTACTGAACGGTGGCAGACCGAATATTGTCCCAACCCCTCCCCAAAGACGTCCACACCCTGATCCCTGGAACCTGTGAAGAAGCTGCTTTACCCGGCAAGAGGGATTTTGTATATGTGATTAAGCAAAGGATCTTAAAAGAGGGAGATTTTCCTGGATTATCTGGGCGGGCCCAATGTAATCAGAAGGGTCCTTAAAAGATGGAAGGGGGAGGCATACATCCAAGAAAGAGATGTGACCATAGAAGGAGAAGTCAGAGTCAGGGATGGCTGGCTTTGAAGCTGGAGGAAGGGACCACAAGTGAAGAAATGAAGGCAGCCTCTAGAAGGTGGAAAAGACAAGGAAATGGCTTCTCCCCTAGAGCCTGCCGAAGAAACACAGTCCTGCTTTAGCCCAGTGAAACCCATCTGGGCCTTCTCACCTCCAGAACTGTGAGGTAATACAGTTGTGTTGTTGTAAGCATCTAAATTTGTGATCATTTGTTATAACAGCAATAGGAGTCTAACTGATGCTCCTCGAGCATCTGTTTCCTGATCTATAAAATGGGAATAAAAAATAATGTGCCCCAAAGGGCTGATGTGATGATTACATTAAGAGAATATAAATAAAACACTTCAGTGCTTGGCAGATTAAAAACTCAAAGAATGTACACTGTGATTATGCATTTGATATCATCATGTAGATTAGGGATTTACATATTGCTGATTATAATAAATGGTGATTCCACAAAATGTAATTCATTTTATCATAATAATACCTTACATAAGAGTAGCATTTAGCTGGCTTTTATGGAGCACATTCACCTCTGATGTCTTATGTGATGCTTATTATAATTGTGAGTCCACAGAGGAGGAGACTGAGGGTCCGAGGGGACAGTGCTTTCTTCATTCACTCAGAGAGCACTCTGTTGGCCACAGGTCATCTGATTCCAAACATAGTACACTCCCAATCTCATCATGTGGTTTACAGAAATACACAGTCATGGTATGCAGAATCCTCACATGAAACAAAAATGATGAAGGCAAAGGATGGTGGGGTTATTCATCACATACCAGCCCATTTCCCATATGATCTCGCCCAGCTCAGTTTCCACTAGGGCCTCCAGCCCCAGCTCTCCAGTGCAGCCTGAGTACTCTGTCTAATGCATCTAGTCAATTGTGCAAAGCACAGGGGAAAAAATTCCATCCTGACCGCAGCAGGCAATCACCTTATGCCCTGAAGCATGAAGTTTGATTACCCTTATCTCAGTTTATCATTAAATCAAAAACTGTTGCTATGAATACTGGCCTAGGACTCCATTTATGAAATGATATAGGCCAGTCAGCAGAAATAAGTGAGTGCCCTTTTTCTTTCTTAATTTCTGCTCACTGTGAAGTTGTTTTTTTTTTTGTTGTTTTTTTTTTTTTTTTTTTTTTTTTTTTTTGGCAACTAGGGGGAAAAAAGCCTCTTTAGCTTTGAGCAGATTTTATAACTTTCTTCACTCTTTCATGAGCTAGCTGGGATGCCTCTGGCTCATCACCATTCTTCCCGTGCTGTAGGGGAGAGGTTTCAGATCTGCTACCTAGTGGCCTGCCAACACTAGACTTGAAGTCTAGCACTTTGTCGGGGTGGGGATACGTGCTCTGGGCACACCACAGCATCATTTCCCAAAGCATGGTCAAGGGCCTGCAGGGTGTGAGTCACCTGAGATGTTGGTTGCAAACACAGACTCCAGACCCAGCAGAACAGAGCTCCTAGTGCTGGGGCCCTGGGAATCTGCATTTTAACCATGTGTGATTCTGATGAGAGGACCACTGGTAGAGATCGAAGATGTGGGTAATGACAGGAATAGTCTGGGACTGTGCCTAGATTTTCGGGGTGTTATTCAGCTTTTCATCAGCCCAGGGGGCAACCAGCACAGAACACATACGAATCATCTGTATCACCCTTCAAAACAATCAACAGTAGAAGCCAGATTTCTGCCATCATGAATCTGAAATGACTGACATCAGGGTCAGGGATATGCAACCAGGCATCAAGGTCTGGGTTAAATCTCCAGGCTGCTGCACCTCCCCAGCCAAACTCTCCTTTCCAGTCTGGCTGAATTTGTAGCAAATATGGTGCATGAGGGTAGAGGGTAGCTGGTTGTGAAACTGGCCTCAAGGTCTCTGTATCAGTTAAGAGATATGATAAAGTCACCTGTGAAGAGACAGCACAGGATAAGGGCTAAAAGCATGGGCTCTGGAGCCAGACTGCATTTACTTTTGTTTAACAGACACTGACGTATACATAGCACTCACTACCTGCCAAGCGCTATTCTAACTGCTGTTCAACTATTAATTCATTTAGGTCCCACAACAACCCTTCCAGGTGGGGACTACCAACATCAGCCACCTTTTATGTGGTGACACTGAGGCTCAGAGAGGTCAAATAATTTGCTCAAGATCACAGCTGATCAGTCACACAGCCAGGACTCACAGCCAGGACTCACACCCTACAGGCTGGCTCCAGAGTTCAAGGTGTTAAACACCCTGCTATGCTCTTTCTCATGGATCTAAGTCCCCTGGGGTTTGACCCTAGGAAAATTACTTAACCTCCCCGACTTCAGTTTCCTGTATAAAACTAGGATATTATTAATAATCATACCTCCCTCAACGCACGCTGATCAAATCATTTAGTATATGCACTTAAAAGTGTATCAGGCACACAGTGAGCACTCAGTAGATGCTAGCTCGAGGTTACCTATCAGTCCTATACTCTCAGGGGTAGCCTGAGGATTAAATTAGATAACATATTTAGAGTGCTGGGCACAGCGCCATGGCACACAGTAAGCGCTAGCTCCTATTATTAGCGCAGTTGAGCCAGGCCAGTTTATTTTAGGTCCTGTCTGGAAGGCAACTGTGCTTTTTATGCAGGGGGAGGCAGCGTGTCCTTGGCTTCAAAAAATAACTGGGTGGGAGCCAGACTAATTATTTGACTGAACAGGTTCTTTGCTTTATGTCACTGGAATATTCCTGAAAAGTTCCTGATATTGAACTTGTATATGCTTAATCCTTTTTCCCCATTGACCTATTTTATAATTTCTGATTGATCTTTCATTGGCAGTGATTCTTTAGACCTAAGTCTTCTCTCAGGCTGTCTGTCACGTAACTATTAGCTTGTAAAAGACTTAAATATACCAAGGAAAATTGAACCGCTGGAACAATTCTTGGCAAAGTAATTGGCTTAATCATTCCCTAATGTAATTGTTTTCATTTTATTTTTCCTTTATTATGCGTTCTAATAAGCATGCTTATACTATACTGAATGACCCATCTTTCTTTCCATGAAGCTTAGTACCTCCACCATTAAACTTAACTGTGGTTAAGTGGTTTGATTACAATTTATGTTAACTTGAGGGGTTAACGATGGCTTGGAAACCCTCATACCCAACAGCCTATCTTGGAGTAGGGCTGGGCATAGGAGGGAGAAGGGAGGTGGGGAGGGAGCTGGAAAGGTGGGGTTGTGGGCAGCCACCGATGGGGCTGAGTTTATCTTGAAAGCTCAGACCCAGAAAGTGGAGCTGAAACCCCAGGGTCTCTGGAGGATGAGATTTTCCAAAAGGAAGCATTAGTAACTTTCCAAGTTGTTCACTGCTACGTTTTCATTTTATTGGGAAAAAACTGTCAGCTCCAACCTCATTTTTTGCAGAGTTTACCAGGCATGATAGGCTACATCTGCAGTGTAATAAAATGTTAAACTCGATAGACACATTTACTAAGATATTTGTTGCACATCACTCGCTGTGCTACCTTTCAGGGATGAACAGGCAATCCAGCCTCATGGGACCTGCAGGGTGGACTGAGCACCTAGAGTCCAGCTCATGCTATTTCTACTCTCTTCAGCTTCCTCTCTCCATATCCCCCTTTCCCATCTCCAATCCTCCTCATAGATGTACGCAATCTATTCCTTATAGAGTCTATGTCTAGAGTTATTTCAGGTTAAAAAAGATGAAACCAATGAGGCAGGAGCCTCCTAGTTTGGCTCTGCTACACAACCCCGTGGGGGGAACCATCTTGAGGCAAAAATCGTATTTTCCCTTGCAATGTTCTCATGCAACACTGAACCAGTTGGCAGTTGATATGGAGTTGTTAGCACTGATCACAGAGCAGTCTACTGAATCGCCACAAGATTGATCCCATTCATTCTGATGGCTTAAGCCTCGGGGCCATCTGCTGAATGGCTAAGAGGAGTAGACCAGAGATACTCAATAAATATTTGTGGATTGCCTGGCAAACTGCCTCTTCACACCTGAAAGACAAGTCTGTGCTAGGTTATAACTCAAATGTGGACAACTGATCTAGATCCCTGCCCCCACCCTCACCCCAGGGCCTTTGCCTAAGCTGTTCTCTATGCTTGGAATGCCCTCCCTCTCACCACCTCCCCCACTGCCCCTCACAGTCCACCTGTCCAAATCCCACCTAGTTCAAGGACCAGCTCAAATATCAGTGGCTCCATAAAGCTTTCCCTGACTACCCTAGCCAGAAATAACTTCTCACTCCTCTCAATTTCCATAGGTCTGTGTGCATGTTTTCTGGCACTTACAATGCTCGCTATTTTATTTTGGCTATGTGTTCACCTCGTCTTTTCTATACCACTCAATAAGACCCTTGAGCTCTGGAACTCTGTGTCAGTTCCTCTTTGAACCATTTCCCCACCCTGGCACCTACTTTGTCAGAGCAGACACGTGGTAAAAGATGACTGAGTGAACAAATGGTTACCCCAGCAATGACAAAAACAGAAACAACTGCAACATTCTTTATTCCTTCTTCTGCCCCTCCTTCTCCTCCTCCCTCTCCTCCTTCTGTAGCTTTTAAACACCTATTTACTTGATCTACCAATTACCCAGGGGAGGAGGTTTGGGGACTTACTGATAGGTGTAGACAACTCTGCAGACCAAAAAAGCTTCCAGAGACCCCTATAATGACAAGTGGTGCCTAGGCCAACGCAGACGCAGTGGGGAGTCAGTCTCTGGTCTGCTGACAGCCGGCTCCTGGGAATGGAAGTGTTATTTTCTCAAAGAGCTTCATCTGCTCTGGTTCATATGTGCCAGTTCTTCGTCTGAGTAGAAATTCCTGACTTTATTTTTAAATACAGACTCCAGTAATAGGCTAAGTAATTGCAGATCTTCCCGAGGCCTTATTATACATGTACCAACATACTGAACTTCTTAAAACCCGTATTTCTTTCCCGTAAATATATGTTGAACACCTTAAATTTCAGCATTCTGTGTAGTGGTAATGTGTATTTGTTGTTCTCCCTCCCATAGGAATCCTGAATAAGAAAAAAAAAAAAAAAAAAAAAAAGGGCAACCAGAGAAATGCTGAGGCACCAGTGACAATTTCTCAACAATGTGTGTGATTACTCGTATAGGTAAAAGGACTCTCCTGCAGCCATAAGTAAGAAAAATGCGTATTACAATATAATACATAGTCAAGCTTCAATAATACACTTTCCATCCTGGTGCCACTAATGCGTGAACAGCTGCACCTCTCACTGTCTTTGCTGATGGGGCCCATAAATACTCCTGGGAAATGGGACAGGGATACATAATGGATCTTCACCTGCCAAGATCAGGGGAATGAATGTCAATTGCACCCTGATGCAGATTCACTTTTTTGGTGGAGAGTGATGAATATTGCCATTTGTCCTATGCCACTGTAATCTTGGACAGGAAAGCCTACCATGGAGAAAAATGGCGGGAGAAGAAGATGCTGTTCTAGGACACTTGAAAAGAAGAGTGTCATAATTATTTGGCCACCAGGAATAAAAGTGAAAGAAGAGTGCAACAATATGATTTAGTTTAGAGCAAGGTTAAAATTTAAGAGGACAGCCACACTGTACATATAATTTCATTCAGTGTAAAATTCTCCCTCAAAGTAGGACTCTTTTATTGAAAACAAAAGTCAGAAATATCAGGGAGTCACAAAATAGTAGCGTGGTCCATGTTCCCAGAAACAATTCAGGGTCATGACTAAAGGGTGTGGGCTGACATGTGAGGCAGACCTAAGTTCATATCCTGACTCTACCTCCTACCTCCCTGCTGTACAGCCTCAGGAAAATGACCTGGCTTCTCAGGTCCCTGAGTTTTCTTTTTAGATAAAGCAGTGATAATAATAACAGAGCCCACATAGTGCAGTTGATTGAAGGTTACACAATGTAATT
Organism: Panthera onca; assembly: GCF_046562875.1. Taxonomy (NCBI): domain Eukaryota; kingdom Metazoa; phylum Chordata; class Mammalia; order Carnivora; family Felidae; genus Panthera; species Panthera onca. The sequence goes on from NC_138344.1 coordinate 55,957,956, forward strand.
AAGATCAAGACTAACAGTAAGTGGTAGGTATTATGGTTGTTGCTGTTTTCCCCCTTCCCCTTTCTCTATCACCTTCATCACTGTCATATCATCCCAGCTGATCTGTGGCTGATTTCAGTAGCAAATATCAGGGAGAGAAGCGAGAAGACTATCCTGACCAAAATACCAGGCAGTCTCCCCCTCTCACATCAAACTCTAAAAGCAGTACTTCCAATTATAAAAGTTGGTTTTTAAAGTTTTGCAACATAACTTAACAAACGTATCCACCTCATGTCACTCTTGTTTTATCAAACAATTACTGCTGTAACAGGTTATCTTCTTAGAAAAAAGAAGAAAGCCAAAAAAAAAAAAAAAAAAAAGGTGATAGAAAGCACTGGGTTCTATTAGACATGGGCCCCAGATTTAGTTACATCACATGCTCTTTGGGAAAAGGGAGGAAGCAATGACATGTTCAGTTCTCCAAAGAACTTTGACAAAGTCCTTTTCTGTTTTATGTCATTTGGAGTCACGGGCTAAAGGCTACTTTCATTCTGTTCTTCCCTTTTTCCAAAAGACTGCATTCTGACGGTGAATGAAGAATGGTGTCTGAAAGCCTTCTAATTCTGTAATTCTGGTGCTGTAATTGTATCGAGCCCAAAGAGGCTTTGCTCTGGGCTATACCAGGCTGTGGCACGTCCTCGCTCACGTGGAGCGCACCGTTGCAAGTCAGCAGAGTCTTACTGCAGGTGTGTGCCCAGAACTGGACGAGGGGCCCAGCACAGGTTGCCAAACAATGGAAACTTCCCGTTCTGGGTGTTAACTTTAGTTACCACAGCCAGACAATGCTGCCAGTGGTGTGGAAGAAAAAATTGCTGTAGCCAGCTGTGCTGTTCACAGTCGGATGGATTCTGTGTAGCTCCAAATGGTGATGGAGCCAGCAGCCTGTTGTAGCCAAGGACAGGATGATGGATGATCTACACACTGTGTCCAAGTAGAGAGAATGGCAGAAGTTCACTTCAGGGTTGTTAAAATGCTAATCTGGGTGAGCTAACAAAAGCTTAATAGAAACGAAAAGTTTGAGAAATAAGTCCACCTCATGTGGTATCTGTGTGTACCACTGATTTGATCGCCCTTGGTTACATAAATGGTCGCTTTTCAAAGCAAGGACATTTCCTAGTTTTCCTGTTGGACGAGGGGAAGTAGAAGCGGCCCCACTTGTATCAGCTGCACGTATTAGCTGTTGTCAGGTCTGAGGACAAAAAAGTCCGCCCAACAACAGCCACCTCAACTGAAGAGGGTTCTGATATGCTTAACACAGTCCTATGAATTTTATTCTCTCTATGTGTCATGGGAACAAATCAAAGAGCACTTTTTTCCCTCCGAACGAGAAGTAGGCAGCCGTTCATGAAATAAGCAGCAACCTAAGACACTGGCTTTGGTAGATTTCAATGCTCAGTCTCCATTCACATGAGTTCTCCTGCTCTAATGACAGTTTCAACTCATGAACTACACTAATAGGATGTTGAATTCTTAGTGTGAATCTTTAGGATTAAACAACATGGTTCAAAAAATGATGCATATTTACATTTCTTGCCAAGGGATCCATTTTGCCATTCTCTATTTCTTTGCATTCTTACTTAAGTTGAACATACAGAAACATGTCTGCCTCACCTGGTGTTGAAACATTGGCTAGCACAGCTCCTTGCAAATGACAGGTACTCAATAAACACCGACTGGCTGGCATACCCCGAGTACCTCTTGCTTCCTCTAGAAATGAACCTAGAATATTCAGCCTTAAAGTCTATTAATTGGAATAAAAGGTAATATTTTATCCTGCAATATGCAAGGGAGGGAGTTCACCTCCTACGGTGACACCAATAATGGTTAGGCACTCAGCCAGGCTCCTAAGTCTGTGTTAAATGCATCAGAAGGGTAAAAAATGACCCCATTTCAGATGCATTTTTCACTCTTTGTATCTTAGTGAAACTCACATGCAAGAACAATGACTAAGCTAATTACCAGCGTTCATTATGATGGAGCAGCAAGAAGTGAAGAACTTCTCCAGTTTCAAGAAGTCCTTAACAATGATGGGCATCTTTGTGAACCAAAGCTCTGGTTCCTGCTTACTTGCCTGTATGCCTTTCAAGCAATAGAAACCACCACACAAGGATGCAGGGGCCCAGTTACCCAGAGCACAGTTACTGGACAGATCCTTCCTGCGCTGCAAGCGGCCAGTGAACTGAAGTCCACCGGATTTCTAAGTTGCCCTCACTCTAAGGACTAATAGGTTTACATCACAGGCATCTTTCAAATCCATCAAACCAGGGGAGACATGACCAGATGGTGCTATTAGTGGGCACCAAAAAAACCCACCAAAAAACCAAAAAACAAACAAAAACAAAGAAAAAAAAAACGAAAGAAAGAGAGAAGACAGAAAGAAAAAAAAAGGAAGAGGGCAGAATGCCCACAAATCGAAATCAAACTGGAGTTAACCAGATGTTTGGTGATGGAGAAGTCACAATATTCCTGGCATACTGTCCTGCATCACAGAAATGTTCCTCAAAAAAGGTAATCTATGTAGCATCTCTGGTAGAAGCGATGACCGGTGGCAATATTCTGCAGAATCCAGTAAGAAACAGTAACTGGCTGTTAATATGACTAAACGTGCTAATGGAAGAAAATGGTTTGCTAAACAACACATTTTGGAGATCCTAGGGTGATTTACTTAACTGTCTTTCTGACAGCACAAGCCAGGGACCTAAATCAAAGCACAGACATTAACTATAAAAAACAAAACCCAGCGATGGCTTAAGGTAAATAGTTTATTTACCTTAAGATGTTTTAAATGCATGATAATCTGGGGCCAAATCTCAGAGTTTACTTGGCAACTTCTATTTATCTAAGCCGGGTAAATGTTTGTGTAATATTTGTCAGCCTGACAGAATATGCCTGTCACTCACTATGTTAAACAGAACTACATACAACTTAATTTCCCGAGTTAGACACCTAAGAGAGCAATAGGATTTTTTAACAACTTGAACAGACCACCATCGAAACCTATTGTTTAAACTACCAAAAGGACAGTGAAATCCTCACCTTGAACTGTCTGAGGTTTTTCTCAGTTCTATAAGGAAGAAACCTGGAAAAATTTCTCCAAACAAGTATTTCTCCTATTCCGAGGAGCAGAGACGAAAACAGTTTAGAAAAAAAAGTGTTAAACCTTTCCCTAGGACTTTAGCCTTGAAATAAACACAATAATCCACTTTACTACTCCAAAGGACAAGCAGAGGGAAGGACAGTCCTTAAAAAAGCACCTAGACTTTTTACTGCAGACTTAAGATTCTTAGTACCCAGAAGTTCTTAGGAAAATTACCCCAGACCTTTCTTTTCCCAAATAACTGGAGACACTACCGTTATTTTAAAGAGAAAGCAGCCGTCCATAGTGGTGGGCATGAGGTCCAATTACTGTTTACAAAGTCTATATATCTATAATAACGATCTACTGTCCCTTCTGTGAAAGTCACCCGCCTGAGACTGGTGAGGGCAACTGGGGTTGCTGACTGGTCACCTCAGAAACAGAGAGTACTACCCTCAGCTCCTTTAATGCCTTAATTAATACTGCTACTTCATTTTCCTCTAGTTCCATGACATTCAGCTCTTTACAAGTTCGGTATTTAAACAATCACCTGACAGAGGTGGTCCTGAGAGTCGATTTAGTAGAAGAAATTCTTAAAACCCAGTTCTCATCCACACCAAGTCTTTTATGACCTTTTATTTCAATCCAACACTTACACACGACAGAGCAAGCTTTAAGCCCTTCGAAATTACCCAAGGCGGCTGCTATATCAGTTTCTGCAGACTAGGAACAAACATCATCGCTGTCAAGACGGGAAATAAAAGTTTCCCTACCTTCCTCCTCACCATCCCCCTGCCGACGCGAGCGGCGGCTCCCTCCCGGCTGCAGGACGCCTCTCGCTGCCGGAGAAGGGGCTCATGCAAAATTGACTCTTCCTTATTTGTTTCCATCCATAATTGATGGGTAGATGAGAACGTCACACATCTCAGCGCTGGGCTCTTGCCGCCTGGCGGAGACCCCATCCAAGACGCTTCCGTAAATCATTTCCAGCCGTAGAACAAAGCACGGAAAGTTGCGGGGGAGAGTGGCCAGCAGAAGAAACCGGGGCGCCGGGTGGGCGGTGGGGGGTGGGCTGTGGGCAGCTCCGGGCCCCAGCGCCCGCCCGCGGCGCGCTCGGCCAGCAGGGGGAGAGGGCGGGTGGGAAGTGGCTGCCCTCCGGACTGCAGCCCGGGGGGCTGGGGGGCTGGGGGGCTGGGGGGCTGGGGGGCTGGGGGGCTGGAGGGGCCGAGGACCCGAGCCCCCGCCCCCAGGCGCTGCCGGGGGCCGTCCGAGCCCGGGGCGCACCGACAGGTAGCGGGCTTCCGCGGTGAGCCGCTAGGGTCTCGGTGCCAGCGCTGCGCCCCCTCTACGGGCGCAGGCGAATGCTCGCGGGTCCCCTCCTAGCCTTGCGGGCGCTGCGCGACCCCGATGGTCCCGGCGTCGGCTTCGGGGCCGGCGGGCGGAAGGGGGCGGCCGAGTCCGCAGCCGGCTCTTCGGCCTCGGCGCGGCTCCCGCCCCGGCTGGAGACGCCGTGCCCGAGCACCCGAGCAGCCCGGGTTCCCACTGATAGCGTGCGGGGGAGCGCTGAGCCGGCGCTGCCTGGCAAGAAACTTTTACTTGCCCCCCTCCTTCCGCCCTTTTTTTGTTCCCGGGTGGGGGGTGCACAGTGGAGGGGGGTCTCCAAGTCCATGTGCCCCTCCCCTTAGGCCTCCCCCATTGCCAGTTTTGACGGGTCCGCCAAACCTCTCCAGCCCGCTGCGCGTCCGCAGGCGGACAGAGCTGCTGGCAATAGAAATCAACTCTCCAGTGACAACACACACACGCGCGCGCGCGCGCACACGCACACACACACGCACACACACACACACGGGCTGCGATTCGGGCTCTGAGGATCTGGGTCCGATCCCCACCAGGAGCCCAGAGCATTAGCAGATTACAAGATGGTCTTACCTCATGGGGGGTCAGCTGGTAACAATTAAAAAAAAAAAAGGAAAAAAGAAAAAAAGGGAAAAAAAAAGCAGCTTGTCACGCGCAGGGAAAAAAGAAAATAAAAGAAAAAATATATAGCCCTCTCTCTCTTTAGGTCTTGGCTTCCTCGATATGATCCTGCAACTCGCCACCACCAGTCCTTGCAGCAGCGACAGCAGCAGCAGCAGCAGCAGCAGCGGGACGGAGCGGGAGCAAAACAAATCGAGGCAAGGCAAATGGTGTAATTCGATCCATCTCCAAGTCAATCCATCAGGCGAGCTGGAGCTGGTTCCCTCCCCGCACTAGGCGGCTCGCGGCGCGGGGCCCACCCCCGGGCTCGGACGGCAGGAGGCGCGAGCGGCCCGGCGCGCTCACCCTCGCCCGAGCGCCGCGGCCAGCGCCGCCTGGAGGCCCCCAGCCCGGCGCCGCGGCCCCGCTGACCCCGCGGTGGCCTCCGCGTCCCTCCTCCCCGGCGCTCTGCCGCGCACCCTCCCTCTCCCCGCCTCTGAAGGGCTGCTCCTTCAGCAACTCCCGGAGCCTCAGTCATCCAGCTCGCTGTGGCTGCCGCCGCCAGACAAGCAGCCCTGTCGCGTCCCTCCCTCTTTCCCTCTTTTTCTCCTTCCCTCACTTTTTTTCAGCGCTTTCCTCCAGACAATCCAGAGGACAAATCCTTGCAGCCTCGAGGAGCAGCAGGCCCAGTTGTTCTGTGAAGTTCTGCCTCGGTTTCCTAATCTAAGATTTATTTTTTAAACACACCCTTACGCACCCCGCCCCCATATTACCTTTCTCGCCCCCCCCCCCCGCCAACCTCCTCCAATTTCTCTTTATAACCACTAAGCAAAACAGCTGGGAAGAAGCAATCAAACATTGCTTTATCTTTATAAAATACAGAAATTGCCTACTAAAAATCCCATTTCTACTTTGAATGAAAGCCATTCAGTACAGTATAATTTTGCAGGCTAATGAGCCGGTTTTACAGGCAAGTGTTTCGTGTAATATGTTGTGGGAGAAATGAAAATGTCCTTGAAGTGACATCATTTAAAATTGACTGTCACAAATGAAAAAAAAAAAAAGAAAAAAAGGCCATATATTCCAAAACAAGAAGATTTTAATCCAAACTTCTTTTCCAAGAACGGGGGCTGTGTTTTATTAATTTCCAGTTGAGTTATGAATCACTGAGGACTCTAAATGGCTGGAATGAACCAAGATACCCCTATTTAAAGAAAAAGAAAGAAGAGCTTTTCCACCAAACTTTTCCTTTTCATTTGAGTATGGTTAGTTACCGTGAAAGAGTGAAGGGGGCAAGAGAAAGGATTTTCCTCTCTTCAATGGTTCCTGCTTTCTCCCCTGCACAAAGTTACATGCTCACATTTAGAAAAAGTACCCTTGTTCTGAGTTGTTTCTGAAACTTCCACTGACAGCCTTGAAAAGGAACTCAAAAAAGACACCCCAAGGAACTGCTGGGGGACCCATCCTGAGCACTGTTTCCTCACTAGTTAACACTTTGTTACCAAAAGGAAGAAGGAGGGAGGAGGACGGAGAGTCTTTTAAAATATAAACTCTCTTCCTGCTGTTCTTCCTATTCGAAGAAAGGGGTAGGGGGCGGAAAGAACAGCTTTGGCAAGGCAGCTCTGTGATTTTTCTGTTGTTGTTAAGGCTTTTGTTGGCTGGCTGGCTGGTGTTTTCTGGTTGTGCTCGGCTCTGACATCATTGCAAGTTACTTGGCAGTCAGGGCCCTTCCCCAGCCAACTTCTGACCCAGAAAGCTGTGCCTGTTTTACTGGCATCCAGTCATTTCGTATTTTCTCCATCAAGAAAGGAAGCCCCCCCCGCTGCAGGCAGAGGGCTCTGTGCACTGAATGAAGATGCTAGGGGGTGACCAGGGGCTTGATGAGAGTCAAACTGCCTCCCACCTGGAGGCAGAACCCTTAGGAGTTGTTCTGTGTCTGCCATGGTAGCAAAGAAAAAAAAAGTTCAATTCTTTAGATGCCTGAATTCTTTGCAGAAATTCCACGATGGCCAACTTTAGGGGAGCACCACTCCCTGTGAATGCAATTTACCCTGGACTGAGTTCTTAAAGCCAGGAATAAAAAAAACTTAGGTTGCAGAAGGCTGTGTGCTAATAGGTCATTTGGAGCCAAGGATTAGACACGTTCCCAGTCTGGCTATCAGTCTAGGCCTCTGAGCCAATCTCGATGTTTGGTTCACTGGGGGAGAGAAGCAGGGAAGTGGACAATCCGCTGACATCGGAAGATTAGTACCCTTTATCTTTCGGTCAGGATCCAAACATTATTCTTAAGGATTCATCATTTCCTTGGTTCCCGGAATCTTGACGGTCAGGAAAATGACACTCTTTTAATTTGGCTTTTAGTGGAAAGAAATCTAAGGAAAGTGCTCACTCTATGTAGTTTGTTGGCATTTGGTCCTTTCCATTGCTTTTATACACTTTTAACCTTTTGGCCCCTTTACTCCTCTAGCCCCGCATGCTGTCCCACTTTGTGCTTTGTGCTTTAGCATTGTGTGGCCCCTTGCAGTCCCCCACTGTGTCATGTTGTTTCAGGTCACCATGTCTTCACCTGTGGTATCTCTGCTTTCTGGGGGTGCTCTTTTCCCATCATTTCAGGTACTTTAATTTCTGTTTTACTTGACTTTTACCAAAAATTTTGTTTAAGTATCAAAATTTCCTTCATTCTACTAGCCCCGGGATGGGTTTCAGCAACTCTTTTCTGTGCTGTCCCAGCAAGTTCATTTATGTAATTTGCCAAATTGTAAGGAAAATATCTGTTCAGCATGTCTTCCCTACTGGCTGCTTCTTAACTGCAGGAATCTTGTCTTTTTACCTGAACAGCCCCAGTGCCTAGCACAGTGCCTGGCATTTAGTGGGCACCCTAAATACTTGTGAAATGGATCAGATGACGGAACCTACAACCTTCTCACACTCTTTTATGTGCTAAACCAAAGAGTATAGTCATTTCTAGACTGTGTGCTCCTCCAGAGTAAGGACTTACTCACCTGTATCCCCAGGGCAAGCATAGTACCCTTGTAAGGATGTTGGTTTAATGAGTGAATAATGAGGGAAGAAGGAAAGAAAGGAAGGAAGGAAGAAGGAAGGAAGGGAGGAAGGAAGGAAGGAAGGAGGGAGGGAGGGAGGGAGGGAGGGAGGGAGAAAGAAAGAAAGAAAGAAAGAAAGAAAGAAAGAAAGAAAGAAAAGGAGGAAGATATCTGGCTCTTTCCACACCCAGAAAGAATACTTAAAGGACTAGTGCTATAGATGGCTAGCAATTATGCTTTATTGTTATATGCATACATCTCCGATCAGTGATAAGTAGTAACTTAATTCATAATCTTTTGTTTGTTTGTTTTCTTTAGGAGTAAACTTCAGAATTTAATTTCTTAAACATTTTTTTAAGTGTATTTATTTTGAGACAGAGAGAGAGAGAGAGAGAGAGAGAGAGAGAGAGAGAGAGAGTGCAGGGGAGGGGCAGAGGGAGAGGGAGAGAGAGAGAATCCTCAGTAGGCTCCATACTGTCAGCTTGGAGCCCCATCGGGGGCTTCAGCTCATGAACCATGAGATCATGACCTAAGCCGAAGTCAAGAGTCAGACGCTTAACCAACTGAGCCACCTAAGCACCCCGAGAATTTAATTTCTATGTTTCATTTCCAATCTAGTTTTCAGAATAAAAGCTATCTGAAAATTATAGAGAATCTGTGTGTAATAGTCAATGAAAGTATATCAATTATCAAAGAGTACAACTCATTAAATATTACCGTACAAAGCATCAGTGCTTAATATGTGCCAAAGTCTGTTCTTAGCATTTTACAAGTATTAACTCACAACAATTCTGTGAGGTGAATAGTATTATTATCTTCATTTTATAGAAGAAGAAATTGAGGCTTACACACTTCAAGTGACTTGCCTAAGGCCACACAGGTTGTAACTAAGTAGGATCAGAATCCTACTTCTTGCTTAGTTGTAGTAGTGGTTAATGGTGAGGTCACCGTTAACAGCAATAGTTAATAGTGAAGGCTTTAAAACATCAGACAACCTGGATTCAAGTCCAGGCTCCTTCTCTCTTGGGATAATTTATTTCACTGCACTCTGCTTCTGTCTTCTTATCTGTGAACCAGGGGTGATAACAATATTTCAGATGGATCTTATGAAGACTGAATTTGATAATGCATGTAAAGTGTTTAGCATCTTACCTGGAACACAGCAAGCACTGAATAAATATTAGCCAATGTTATTACACATGCCCTGAAGGCAGTGCAATCTTGGAATCCTGCAGAATGGATTGGGAAACTTAATCCAACCTCACATTAAATGTGAGATTTAGGGCAAAAGCACATGGTATACAATAGGTTTGCAATACATTTTTGTTCCATTCTATCTCCTTCATTCCATCATCTATGTCTATAGATGTGTTAATTCAGATACACACACTGCTCACTATCCAGTTGATATGCAATAACATTTTTGTATAAATTTTAATGAACAATACAGTTTAGGATCTAGAATTTCATGTTCCAGAATAAAAAGAGAGGTATTGACATTTCAAAGGTAGCTACAGCTTCTATGATTACTTTAGTTTGGAATGCACATATAGTATTCCTTGCATTCACACGTTATAGAAAGTGCTTTTGTGGCAAGGGATTGCTTTCAAAACTAAGCTCTCCATGACATGATAAATCATTAATAATATAGACCCAAATCTCGGCATCTGCATGGGCACAGCTGGCCTCCTTGTGTCAACAGTCTGCATATGAAAGTGACTCTGCCAAGATATTTCACTTTAATGAAAAATATTTATCATGGTAAATCTTAAACCTCAAGATTTTACCGACATAATTCATTTCTATTATTATGTACTCTGATAAGATACCACCACAGCTATGCTTATGTTTGGATGATAAAAATGTGCCTTTTTAGTCATTTTGATTACTATTCCTTAGCATGAACAGTTTTTGCTGTATACTCAGAGTAAAAGGAATGCACCGTGCATTTATGGAAATAATCAGTTACTTCTTTAATTTTGCTAATGACCCCACAAGTGCCACTATGTGGAAGGACACTGAGTGATCAAGTCAAATAAAAAGAATCAGTCTTTGGGGTCTCTGGATGGCTCAGTCGGTAAGCATCCGACTTCAACTGAGGTCATGATCTCATGGTTCGTGGGTTTGAGCCCCACATCAGGCTCTGTGCTGAATGCTTGCTCAGAGCCTGGAGCCTGCTTCAGATTCTGTGTCTCTTCCTCTCTCTGCCCCTCCTCCACTCACTCTCTGTCTCACTCTGTCTTTCAAAAATAAATAAATGTAAAAAAAAATTGGTCTTTTTTTCTCATCAGAAAGATGAGCAGTTTAGATGTTCCTAATAATACTAGTGTTTTTTTTTTAATAGGCAAGAGATCAGGAATATTATCACCATTTTATTAAAGATCTTTTGAAAAAGCAGAAGCAGATAAACTTTTTAGAGGCAGGGTCAAACAAAAGTGTGATAACTCAGTCCGAGTTGCTTAATTGTACTTATATATACTTTGGGAAAGCGCGCTTAAATGCCAGGATGCTAGCTGATGCCTGCAGAGAGACGGAAGCTGAGACTCTGTGTAAATTCCCCAGAGCCTTCTCTCCACAAATTTACAGTAACCAAGCCCCTGACCTTGAGGAATTGAGGCTAAATCATATCTATTAAATGCTAGAATCTCTTCACAAAAATGAAAGGTAATACAAATAATCCAAAGTGGTAGAGAATTAGAACATTTAATGTTTTTTTAAATATATACTTTTTATTTTATTATTTTTTTTTTTTTAAATTTTTTTTTTTCAACGTTTTTTATTTATTTTTGGGACAGAGAGAGACAGAGCATGAACAGGGGAGGGGCAGAGAGAGAGGGAGACACAGAATCGGAAACAGGCTCCAGGCTCCGAGCCATCAGCCCAGAGCCTGACGCGGGGCTCGAACTCACGGACCGCGAGATCGTGACCTGGCTGAAGTCGGACGCTCAACCGACTGCGCCACCCAGGCGCCCCTATTTTATTTTTTAACAATACACCTCCGTGCCTAATCATCTCCTTCTCCTCCCCGTCCCCCTCTCCTTCTTCTTCTTACTTTTTTTTTTTTTTTTTTTTTTGCCTCAGCTAATGTTAAAATTCAAATCAACAAAGGGAAAAGAAACTAACTGGGTACATATTACATCCTAGATACTGACTAGCTACAATACTATCACTTAATTTTTGCCACATCTCTTGGAGATAGACATCATTTAGGGATGAAGAAACCCAGGCTTGTTTGAGCTAACCATCTTGTCAGGGTGTGCAACCTCATAGATGATGGAGTCTAGAATCTACGGTAGGTCTGCTTGGCTCTCAAGTCTAATTTACTTTCTAGGACACTGTGCTATAAAAAAATGAAAAGAGAACAGGTTTGCAAAGCAATGTGTCTCAGATAAGACAGGAAATACAAATATTTAAAACCTACAACTACACTCTCAGTGCTAAGTTAAAAATGTGTGCTTCAGTTTCCAGTTCTTTGATAGTTGTCGTTTGTCACATACAAACTAGCATCAGGAACTGTGCAACAGGGTTTATAGCATACTTCAAACTTCTTTACATTATATGCATTTACATATATTGCCCACATAACTCCTCTGGATCGCTTATAAATAATAAAAAAAAAACTAACAGCATGCAAATTTATATTAAAATAAACTCCACTGAGGGAGGCACTGGGTTGCTCAGTCAGTTAAGTGCTTAACTCTTGATCTTAGCTCACTCAAGTCATGATCTCACAGTTCGTAACTTCGAGCCCCACATCCAGCTAGGTGCTGACAGTTTGGAGCCTGCTTGGGATTCTCTCTTTCCCTCTCTCTCTCTGCCCCTCCAGCTTGCACTTGCTCTCTTTCTCTTTCTCTCAAAATAAATGAATAAACATGAAAAAAAAACCAAAACACTGGGTAGGCTACAAGTGTTTCAATGAATGGTTAGGGCCATATGATGGCACCTTTTGCCAAAAAAAAAAAAAAAAAATCCTAACCTCTAAATGCTACTACATGTGAGAACTTCCATACATTAGAGCTATAGAGCCAATTCATTGCTAGAAATCACCAGTGCCACCTGTTGGCCTAAAAAAAAAAAAAAAAAAAAAAAAAAGAATAGGATTCTGGGTAATTTCCATCCTTCCAAACAAGGCACGCAAGGATACCTTTTTTCCTTTCCTTTTGCCTTCTCAGGATGTTTTCCATTATGGACATTTGATTAATATTGACTCTATGAGAGATTTAAAAAATGACACTGGTAATGTGCAAGGGAGTGAAGGGTAATATGTGTATGGAGCACAGGAAAAAGTTGACATTTGGAATAAAAATCAATAGCAAACACTGTTAGCATTCTGGTGTAATTATAGAAGCTGTCTAAAATCCCAAATGCCTTATTAAACTGTGATGAGGTGGCAAGACATAGCAGCACAGGGGGAGATACATTTGGCCAGCAAGTGTTCAAATCTGGGTCTGGGATATCGTGTCACTGAGTCAGCAGTGACACAAACGAGGTGACAGGAGGTAATGCTCTCTCCACCAACCCCAGCTACTGGGGTTTCATTTATGTCTTAGGAGAATGCTCAGAATAGACCTGCTGTTTGTCTAACCTTTTGTTGGTTCCACAAAGTGGTCTCCCCAGATCTCTCTGGCCTTCGAAACCGGAACCCATCATCAGTTGACAGTCAGCAAGTAAAAACAGTTAAGGATCATCAATTTTACAACAGACTTTTCTTACTGGGATGGTCCTAGCAACCAAGTTATATTTAAACATTATCCGATTTACTTTCATGTAGCCAAGGATGAGCTCCTCAACGGCTGTCCTCTAAAAGTTTGATGTGTGCTGAAAAAAAAAATCACTTCAATCTTATTCTTAGGAACCTTTAAAAAGGAGCCTCAGAGTTTGCCACTATCTTAACTTGTATTTCAATTACAAAGCTAAGAGAAGAAACTGGCTTGAAGCCTTTCTGTAAAACCCAGAAGAGGTCCAGAAGGACTGTTTAGAGGCTTTTAACAGTATCACACACCCATTAAATAGAATCTTTCCATGTTATAGTTGTATTCAGTGGTTGGCTTTTAAAGCTTATTGCATCTGGATACACACACACACACACACACACACACACACACACACACACACACACTGTGTTTGAATTCTAAGAATTCTTGTTTAAAGTGTTAGTGAGTTCTTTTGCTATATTAAAATCTTTGGAACTGTGCTCATAAACAACCCCAATGTGTTCTGAATTTCTGGGTCATAATTACAGAATAAACAGCTTCATTTCTCATCACAAATTTTAATTAAGAATTCTAGTTATGCAATTACTTGCTAATAAATAATACCTACTCAGTACCAAAGCATACTATTAAATATGTTTACTCAAAAGTATGTTTGCTAAAGATACTTTCTATGGTCAGTTCCTCATTTTTAAGTCATTAACCTTATATTTAAAATAACAGGAAAATGTTTATCTCTTATTTTATTGAGATACGTAAGGATTTAGAAGACAAGGATGGTTGCTGGGAATAAATTAATATTAAAGTCTAATCACTCATGATTTCAGCTCCTCAAAAAGAATACTGAATTCTGTGATTTACCTCTTTTAGATCATTTGGCAAAGCTACCCAATTGCCCATTCACTGGCTAGGCTTTTGCCTAGGAAAGGAGTAGTGGAGGTGATCATTTGCCCCATGTTTATTTATTGTGCTTTTGAAAAAACTACCCCAGGCTATGGATTCCCTTAAATATGCTCTTGGTTCCCAGGTAATAAGGAACAATCAGTTTGCTTGCTTCTGATTTATCAACTTTGATGTTGATAACCAAAAAAAAAAAAAAAAAAAAAAAAAAAAAAAGAACAAATTAGTAATCCATTTTGATATCAGGTAAGTGTACAGCCTATAAAGGGAGTGTATTTCCTGGAAATTTCAAACAAAGTTAATCTTTTCAAGTTAAACCACTGGAAACATACGAGAGCTGAGAGAGACTACCTGTAGAAATGTTTCCACTAAGAGACAGTGAGTTCCAAAGGAACAGAGAACCATCTAAATCAAAGCAGGGCATTACAAAATCCAATCAAGGTTACAAGAAGAGATCCTCCAGATAAGAATGTAATGTGGAAGAGGGCAGGATCATTCACTCATTCATCCTTACATATGTTCATTTTACCATTTGTTATTAATAGCAGCAATCTGCTTTGTGTAAAGCACTGTGCAGAGATAAATGAGATATACCTTGCATTTAGACAGCAACTTAGAGTTTGAAAAGCAGCTTTATCAGTCAGAGCCCTGGCAGGGAACAGATGGCACATTTGACTCCTGTAATTTGAGGAGCCTTTAATAAAGTGATTATTTGTAAAGGTGTGGGTAGAGTGCAGGGAAACCACAAGGAGAGGTACCCAGGGGCCTGACTACCCCTAGGGCCTAAGGAGCCAGAGGAGGGAGCAATTAGCAGAACCTAGAGACACAGAGGCAGTGTGGAGGAGACCCTTGCTCAGAGGTCAATTTCTAGAGGCACAGAGGAGAGAAAAAGGACAGAGGGTGGACCTGGTAGAATAAATGGAAACCCATTATTTAATTTTATTTTGATTCCTATGGAATAGTAGGTGGTAGAAACTCTAATTTTGCAAATGAGAAAACTCAAAGTAGAAGAGTTGCCCATCGTAACTTAGTTACATAACAGAGCCGGCCCTTGAACTGGAGTCTTCTGAATCTAAGTCTGGGTGCTTATCAACCTATCTCTCTATTCTCCTCTCTTTGGACTTCCTTGTCATGCTTCTCATATTGAGTTATTGACATGTTTTTCTTAAGTTTATTTATTTTGAGAGAGAGAGAGGGAGGGACTGAGGAACAGGAGAGAGAATCCCAATCGGGCTCTGCATGGTCAGTGCAGAGCTGGACGTGGGGCTTGAACTCATGAACCGTGAGCTAATGACCTGAGCCAAAATCAAGAATCAGACACTTCACCAACTGAGTCACCCAGACACCCTTAACATGTTTTATCACTTACTAGACTTAGCTTCTTGAGACACAGGACTAGGTCTTTGTATCATTAGTATATAGAACAGCAGCTGGGATAGGAATCCTGGAAACATCTGATAGATAGAATGGAGAGAGCATTCAACCTAACTGGAGAGACAGATGCACGAAGCTAACTAACATCATACATAGCAGAATGTTGCCAATGCCAAATCCAGAGGTAGAAAGAAAGTGCTCTGAATGAACAGAAAAAGGGGGAATAGGTAACAGCTTGGGTTGTAAAAGACTTCATGATGTGGGGTCATATGAGCTGAGCCAAGCACACTGAAAGACAAGTGTCAAAGGCAGAGAACTATAACCAAGTTATTGTGGGCCAAGGGGAGAGCAGAGGCAGGAGAGGGTGGGAGGGCATGGTGGAGGTGGGCACGATTGATATTTCTGGAGACAAGTAGTCAAAGATGTGGCTGGAAGGACAAGATAGGATCATAGCATGGACTTTCTGAATTGGTACTTGCTGGGATTTGAAGGCCTTTCTTGGGGTGTTTAGAAGTCATAGATTTTTGAAGAAAAGATGATCATAACCCAGGCTGCACTTTTGAGAGACAGTGCTCAAGCCAAGGGGTGGAAGAGCTTGGAGAAGCAGGAGATTTCAGAGTAACGATGCTAGAACAGGAGTCAGGACAGAAGATGACTTTGGTGGTGCTGGAATCAGTAGATGCCAGAGACACAGCAGAATGAGCTGATATTTGACTATCGGTGTGCGATGTGAGAGATTTTTCTAAGTTTTCTGGGTCTGGCCACATTTAAGAAAAGTTGAGTTATTGTCAGAGATGGAGACACAGGAAGCAGAGCAGGTTTACGGAGAGGATAATTGAGTTTGGCTTTGGAGAAGTAGAGCTTAAAATGCTGGCATGGTATCCCTGAGGGGCAACAGCAAATTGGAAATTATTCTTAGAATTATAGTTCGTGGACGGGGGAAACTTCCTCTTTTCCAGAGAAACAGCAAAACCTAAATGAGCAAAATACATAGAATAAAGTAAAAGGAAATTTATGCTATATTAGCCTTTATGCCCTCCTAAGTCTCACATGGTCAGAGATGCTCAGGCAAGAAACTTTAATCTTTCCCATGGACTGTTTCTTACAATATGGAAAATACACACTGGAGAATTACAGAGTTATTCCCATTTCTCACCCACGTGACACAAACAGGAAAAGTAGACCTGGCAATTCATCATATTTTATCTAATACCTTTTGGGCCAACTGTTCAGTGATATCTTTTCCACCTGCCACTGTTCTAGAAAAATGCTGATGTATACCTTTAAAACTTTTTTTTTTTGTGAAACTATTCAAAATCATTCTTTTAGAATTCTAGGGAAACTCTGATGTTTCTTAACGTGGTGTAGATGAGAAAAATGTCCAAAAATTAATGGATTTAAGCCATGATAACTCCAAGTAAAATTAGGTATCCTTAGGGTCTGATTATTAATATTTGCTACTGATGTCTAAATGAACTCAGAGAAATAACAGTTCAGTGGTTTCTTCTCTCAATTATTCTGAACAATGTGAATATCGCCATTTTACTTGATTTTAAATGTTAACGTGAAATATAATAGAGAGTGGATCATTTCAGAGCAAGAAATCACATCTTGACAGCCAGATGATAAAATGCTAAAACAGTAAAGATTAGATCACAGCCAATTCCTCTTTACGAAAAAATTGGAAATAATACAATATGACCTTAAATTCTTCAAGATTAGTTTTTCTATTTGTTTTGAAAAAGAGTGTATGAAAAGTGAGTGTGGGGCCATGAACATCATGATAGTATTGAATGGTAGAGTGAGAGCTTCAGAGTAACTTCTTTCAAGACAATTTATAATGTAACAGTTACGGGATCAGGTAAGTTTCTTCATTTATGTTATGTAGGTTAAAAATATAGAGTGTTCTCCCCCAACGCTTAAGGGAGAGAGACAGGAGGGAAAAAGGAGGTGGGAGCAGAAAAAAAGTAGAGCGACAAAATGAAAGAAAAGGAAGGCAAATGAGAAATCTAATTAAAATTAATGGCACATTTCCAAGAGAAAGATAAAGTCTTTAGCAACATCTGCAGGCTCAGTCTCTGAACTGTAGGTACTTACCTTGGCAGGAACTTACGTTTTTCCCCTTTTTGGTTTATTATTTGCCATTAATGGAAGGAGAAATAAAACAGATATAATTTTGTGCAACCCATTTCAAATTGCACGGAATGTCATAGAATGTATGTTTAATTACATAAGCAACCTTTGTATTAAAAAACATCACTTTATTACCCTCTATAAACATTTTATGAATCCGTTTAGTTTATGGTTAAATTAAGAGGAAATGAGAGGCAGGCATAAACTACAAAGGATTCTTTCCTCATCTTTTAAGCGGACTGCATTAGGACCTTAATTTATCACTAGGTATATCTGAGTGACCTGAGAGTAGAGATGGGGCAAATGTACACTTGTATTACTCAGTCAAATGTTGAAAAAGTAGTGTTTGGCTTTTGATGAATATTTAACATGCCAAGGAGCTCTCAAGATTCCACTTGAGCAGTGAGATCTGGAGCAGTTTTCAGCAGAGACTGAACTGCTGATCTGGCCTCCTGAGCCCCCTCTCCACTTTTCTTCCCCTGATATTCCTTAGTTGCAGAGAAGTAGAAAAATACAACACCCTGTTGCTCAAACAGTGTCCTATGTGTACTGTGCAAATGAAGTAGATTAGGGAAAGGACCCTGGGACTGAGTCAGTCCTCACTCTGGAGAAGTAACTTGTTCTTGGTTTGAGGCACAGGAGTATGGCTGCCAGAAAAGGTTTGTGACTCCCTGGAAATGGCCTTAGTGTTGAGGGCTTGTTGAAAAGCCAACATTTTTCATACTGCAGCCTAGAATTTGGACCCAATTCGAGTCATCTGGACCCTTCTTTGCCTCTTATTGGCACAAATCAATGTGGGACAAGAACACAGGGCTTTCACAGAGGGCTGGTCTTAGGTACTCCTGCAAATCAGAGGGATTGAGGAAAGCACTGGTTGGGATGGCCTCGTGTGATTAGCAGGTGATTCTCTGGTTGAAGTGGGAAATGGTGAGCTTTTGGGTGAAAAAAAGCAGGGAAAAATGAATTCTAGAACCCTCTGTCAAAGATCATGAAAATAAGTCATATATTTCATTATTCAATTGTTTTATGAGGGTGAGTGCACAGGTTTGGGATTTTGCTTAGCTTTGGTATCCTAACAATTCCAAGTTCTAGTTTCCTCTTCTGTAGTGTTGAAATATTTAACATGAGGTTATTGTTAGGACTGAAGTAATCAACATGTGAAAACATTATGTAGGTTTCACAGATTAAAACTGTAAAACTTTATATTAAGGTTAGATATTACCAAAGTTCAAGGGCTGACCTGGTGGCCATATAATAATCACTTGAGATGCTTTGTTAAGCCAGATGTGTCACAAACTCTTCCCTTCCTTCACCATTATGATCTGTCCATGTAATGTCCTTCTCTTCTCTCTCATTCAGTATTATTACTTTAGTGATCCACTGTTACACTGTGTCCCATAAGTTTTTTCAGAGTAATGAAAAGGGTAAAAGTAGCTGCTTTCAGAAGTGAGTGCTAGAAAGCCATATTTGTACCTCTAGCACTTAGAACAGTCTCTGGCTAAATACATATTTATCGAATGGAGAGTTTAAATGACAACACAGAGATTATTGCCAGAAAACTGAATGCATTTCTACTACTAGAGTACATCTTTTAAAAACTTTAAATACACTTTAACTACGGCTCTGGAAAAAAAAAAAACGAGAATAGGATAATTCTTCAACATGATCAAAATGTAAGCCACTCATATCAAAATCCAACAAGTTCCTAGTGGTAAAATATGAGAATTCCTCTTAAAAATGAAAAGCCATGTATATTAGCTATCAAGTTCTTTTATATTCAAAATACCATAATTTTGAATGTGCTAGCCAAAGCAGTAAGTCAAGAAAGTAAAATACAGTCATAAATACCAGAAAGAAGGAGGCAAACATTGTAAAAGAGCTTATAAGCTCTGTAAGAGAGCTTATAAGGTTAGTAATTTATAAAATAATACAAACATTGTAAGAGAGCTTATAAGGTTAGTAATTTATAAAATAATACAAAAATCACTAGTCTTCCTATATACCAAATACCACCCAAATATTGCAACATGTAATGGGAAAATATCACATTCACAAAGACAAATGAAACATGGATTACCTGAGGATAAACTTGGAAAGAAATGTGCTGGTTGTATATTAAGAAAACAATAATGCTCTTCAGAGGAACATAAAAGATGAGTAAATGAGGTGCCAGATTTTATTCTTACATGGTAAATCTCAATAAATATATCTATGATCTCTAAATCAAACCTGAAATACAGTATTCCTGTAATTAAATTCCCAATTCTTTATTTTGTGGGGGAATTGAATACTGCTTTAAAACCCATTTAGAATTGTGATATGTGACTAATCTAGGTGGTTGTAGACAAAGATGGTGACTCTTTCCTAATCGAGCACTAACATGGATGGTAGAGTTATGACAACTAAAACAATGCCATGGTGATTCAGGAAGCAGCATCCAAGTTAACAGAACGGAGTAGGGTACAGGGAATGACATGAATCTTTATATAAAATTAAATTCATTAATATGCAAATTAAAATATAAATATGGTAGCATTTCAAGTAACAGGGAAAGGATCAATTATTAAATAAACACGCAGAAACAACTGGCTATCTGTTGTGGGGGAAAAAAAACAGCTGGAATCCTATTTCATACCTCATTGTCCGCTGACAAATACATTTCTAATGGATCAAATATCTAAATTTTAAAAAGAGATTATAAAAAGTGTCAGTGATTATTTCCACAAACCTAAGGTAGAGAGTTTATAAATATGACAAAAAGCCAAAAATCATAGAGTAAAAGATTGATATTTTTCCTATATAAACATGAAAATTTATATACAGTAAAAAACACACTAAAACTTAAAACACCAACTAGAAACTCTTTGCAATATAAAAACAAAAGGATTAATATTCTTTTCTAAATAACTGCTGTACTAACATATAATTCACATACTAAAAATTCACTCTTTTACAGCATACAATTCAATGATAAGTTTTAGAGTATATTTTAAAAAAATGTTTATTTACCTATTTTGAGAGAGAAAGAGACAGAGTGAGCACCCATGCACAAGCAGGGAGGGGCAGAGAGGGAGAGAGAGAATCCAAGCACGCTCCATGCTGTCAGTGCACAGCCCGATGCAGGGCTGGAACCCACAAACCATGAGATCATGGTCTGAGCTGAAATTCAGAGCAGGACGCTTAACTGACTGAGCTACCCTGGCTTTTAATATATTGACAGAGCTGTGCATCTATCACCACAATCTAATTCCAGCATATTCTCATCAGCCCCAAAAGAAACCCTGTACCCGTCAGCAGTCACTCCTCATCCCTTCCTTTGCCGGACCACTAATCTACTTTTTGTCTCTATAGATTTCCCTATTCTGGACATTTCATACATGTGGAATCATAATATGTGGCCTTTTGTGTCCGGCTCCTTTCACTTAGATAAAGCTTTCAAGATTCATCCATGTTGTATCATGCATTGATATTTTATTCTTTTTAGGGCTGAACAATATTGTTTTGTATGGATACACCACATTTGTTTATCACTCATCAGTTGGACATTTGGGTTGTTTTTCTTCTGGGCCCTTATAAATAATACTGATCCGAAAATTTATATACAAGATTTTGCATGGATATATGTTTTCCTTTCTTTTGGGCATATACCTAGGAGTGGACTTGCTATGATAAACCTGTCTTCAATTTATTGAAGGACTACCAAACTGTTTTATATATTGGCTGAATGATTTTATATTACTACTAGCAGTGTATTAGGGTCCTAATTTCTTTATATCATCATCAACACTTATTACTGTCTGTCCTTTTGATTACAGCCATCTTAGTGTGTGTAAAGTAACATCTGACTGTGGTATTGTTTTGCATTTTTCTAATAACTAATGGTGCTGAACATCTTTCCATGAGCTCGTTGGCCATTTGTATATATTTTAGAGAAATGTCTATTTAAATACTTCACCCATTTAAAAACTGGATTGTCTTCTTATTAATGAATCATAAGAAGTCTTTGTATATTATAGGCTAAGTCCCTCACCAGATATATGATCTGCAAATGTCTTCTCTCATTCCATGGGTTGTCTTTTCACTTCCTTGATTGTGTCCCTTGAAGCACAAAAGTTAAACATTTTGATGAAGCCTAATTTATCTATTTCGTATTTTGTTGTTTGTGCATTTGGTGTCATATCTAAGAAACCATTGCCTAATCCAAGGTCATGAGGCTTTACTCCTATGTCTTCTAAGAGTATAACAGTTTTAGCTTTTACATATAGATCTATTATCTATTTTGAGTTAATTTTATATGGTGTGAGGTACGAGTCCAAGTTCATTATTGTGCATGTAAAAATATTATTCTTAACATCTTAAGTGCACTTCAAAGAGAAAAAAATGCAAAAATGTCAATAATAACATGGACAAATGATATTGAGCAGATAATTTCAACCAACTGACCTCTGAAAAGATAATGGCTTCAAAAAGTAATCAAAATGCAAATTAAAACAATGAGTTATCATTTCTATTCAATAAGTTTACCATTAATTAGAAAGATGGGTAAAACCCAACGTTGAGGAAGTATGGGGACGTACACTATCTTGCATTTATAGGTGGGAGCAATGGCACCATGTATCTGAACGTAAGATGTACTTTTCTTTCACCCAGAAGGTCCATCTCCATGAATTAACTTTTAAAAAAAGAATTAGGCCACTTACATACTTATGACTATTTATAAAGGCAATACATTTCAAATAACAAATACATTTCAAATAACCTTAATATTTACCATTAGGGGAAATATTGAAATCATGGTGTATTCGGTCAGTGGAATGCTAGATAGCTATTGAAACTGACGGGGCATATTAATATTTTGTGTATAGAAATATATCCACTGCATATGAAGAGATAGACTAGAGAACAGTTTATTTCATATGCTTTCATATTTTGAAAGCAAAACCGAAATGAGGAGTGTGTGTGTGTGTGTGTGTGTGTGTGTGTGTGTGTGTGTATAAATAAAAACGTTAAAAATCCCTATGGTTTTAAGACAGGTAATTTTCTTTCTTCTACACATGTCCATGTATTATCAGAATTTTTTTTTCTTTTTATGGAGAGGGAATTAATTTTATTAGTAGAAAAAACTTAATTGTTTTTAACAAAGTCAAACCTTGTAAAACTTTCAATATATTGCCACATATGATGCATATACGCACATAAACCAACCCCATCTTCCTTCCTCTCCAAAAAAGAGAGAGAAAATTGATGCATTACTTAGTATTGAACCCAAATGTTATTTCTATCTCCATTATAGATTTGGATATTTCACTAGAGTTTTTTTCCTCCCAGAATTATCTGGGTAATTGTATTAATTCCCTACTTTCCCTTTCGAAAATGTAAGTTCAAAGAGTAGGAGCCATCTTTCACAGGCTTCATTTTCCCCCACATGAGGTTTCTGGAAATGGTCACAAAGTGAGCTGCTTCATGATGGATTCTGTTCTCTTTTTCCATAGGAACAGTGGTATGTGTAAAAGTTCACAGAGCTGATCAAAATGTGTCATGTAATTGATATTATGACATAAATAACAGCTTTAGCCAATGTCAAAAATTCAAATATGCAAATGTGCCCCTTTACATTTGCTTTAAAAAAGAAAATTATATTTCATGTCCTATACAAAAAATGTGAAAATATTTTTATTGATTATACAAAAGGTCCCAAAGAACTATGAAATGAATGTATAGCCTATAAAGCTTATAAAAATACAATTCCACCATGCCATAAACTACAGTTAGCTAAAGCTAATGGGTTAGCTTGAGCAAACATTAAACACTTGATTAACAATATGTACATCTGCTTTGGACTTTAGAAATTCTTTTGGAGAAATGTTTAAATAGACTGTCTTTTTTGAAGAAGTTGTACATGGAAATATGAAATAAGAATGCTTTTATTAATAATAAATTCATAGGCTGTATTCAAAACCTTTCCATATATCCTTTTTTTTAAACACACACACAAATTGTATCATAATCATTTCTGGGGACGCCTGGGTGGCTCAGTCAGTTGAGCGTCTGACTTTGGCTCAGGTCATGATCTCATGACAGGGCTCATGGTTTTGAGCCCTGTGTCTGGCACTGTGCTGACAGCTCAGAGCCTGAGCCTGCTTCAGATTCTGTGTCTCCCTCTCTCTCTGCTCCTCCTCCGCTCACTCTCTCTCTCTCAAAAATAAATATTAAAAATTTTTTTAAAAATAATCATTTTTGGAACCACTGACAAACATTCTCCTATAAGAAGGTGATTGGAAAGCAAAAATATCTTGAATTGGGTTTTCTTGCTTTTCCTCTGTTTTCTTTTCTCCCGCCAAATATTTTCCTTCTTTTCCTACCAAATTGATACTAAATGCAAGAAGGCAATTTAGGCTGCTTGTTTAGGCATGACTTGGAGGGGCAGCCACTATTCTCTGTTGCTGGTAACTTATGTTTCCAAGATTCAGTTTGTTGATCTGTTAATAAAAAGAGTGCCAAATGTCTAAGGTATTTTTTAGAGGTAATTTGGTGTAGAGGAAAGAGCACTGCATGGAGACAAATAAAGCCAGGTTTATATCCCAATTCCATTCCTTAATAGCTGTTGGAAAAGTTACTTTAATTTAATACATTTTAATTTCCTCATGTGTAAGATAGGAATAATATCAATCCTCATAGGACTGTTAAACACCCAAATGAGATAGCATTGGCAAAGCACTTAGCATAATGCTCAGCACACAGTAGGTTTGCAATACATATTAGGTCTTGTGTTATTTTACTTAAATCCTATGATTATATGGAGGTTAGTTTCAGAGATGAAACACAGGTGCTAAATGAACAGTGTTGAATAACAGGGAAGTGAAATAAAGGTCTTTGAAAGCTGGCATAGGCTTACCCTTCACATCTTCATGGGGCTGGGCATGGAGTAGATGTTCAAAAAATTATACAGATAATTAGGATAAAAAAGCAATTTAAGTGTTACTCTTTTTTCATGTTCTCCCTCTTTTATAATCATAGTCACTTCCTTTTTGCCTGCTCTTGCTCTCACAGCCATTTTAGATGTTAAGATTATCATACAGTGGAGAATGTTATAGCTACTACTTTGGCAGTGGGTAGGCGAAAACAGAGCCTGGAAAACCATACCATTAGGGACCTAGTTAGTCTCTGGCTCATAGGAGGCAAGTAAGTGTAATATATTGTGCCAACTCTGCTAGATAGTGACTGCATGGGATGCTGTACTGACGAAGGAAGATGCTGTGGCCTCAGGAGGACAGGTGGGGAAGAACCCTGATTGATTACTTATGCCTGCCATGGGTACAACAACATGCACTAGATACCTATGTACTACGTATGTCCATTTCATATATGTGAGTCAGCTACACCGGAGGAAAAATGGAGGAAGGGAAAAAAGGAACAGGTGATTTCCAGACAGGAAGGGAATAATCAATTTTATAAATGTTTCTCGTTTAGTGGATTCACATTTTTAGGTCCCATCTACATCAAAAATTTTTCATTTCCCTCTTGAGGAGTTTTCCTTGGTAGGAAGATTTTAGTAGCCATACCCTGAAGAAGTCTTAAGAGAGTTTTATTTTTATTGCTAGAGGTTTTGCCATAGAAGCAAAAAGCATTTATAAAATTTTGTTCTTGCCATTGGAGAGTTTGATCATTTGGTCTGTTCAATAATATCTAAGCTTACACCGGCCCTCTTTTTCTCATTTTCTCATCTCTTACATTGGTTACATAAAGATAGAGGCGGAACATCTAAAATAGCTTGCATTTAAATGTTTATTGACCAATCCTCCACTTCGCCATGAGCCCTGTTCAAATATTAAATTTCATGGATTATGCAAAATATATATAATCCCGGAGGGATCTCACCAAACCCATATTTTAATAATGGGAAATATCTATTTCGAGGGCAAATAAAAAAAGTATGCATAGTTTCTACAAGCATATGTTAAAGATCAAGGGATTTCTGATAGAATAAACTCAAAATTGAACAGATTCTAAAGATGATCTATGGTCAAGTCTTCTATTTTACTGGTGGGAAAACTGTGGCTCAGGGAAGTTAGTGATCCTTTGGTCTTAGTGAGTTAGGTAAGCATCATGTTGAAATGGAACCCAAGTCTCTTGACACTCAATCATAGCATTTTCTACCAAATGTCACTGCCCCCGAAAAGAGCTGTGTCAGAAGTAAGACGATAAGGATGTGTATTCAGGATGCTAGAGGGCTTATATAACAGAAGGACTAGGTAGGTTCAGGTGGAAAAATGAGGAAGGTTTAAATAGCAACAGACATAGAATTGGATTAATTAGGATTAATGTCCGATCAGCAGAGTTTCTTATAGGAAGAGAGATTTGGAAAGAGACTAATGGACGGACAGTTGAAAAGCAATGAACTAAAGGGGTTTTGGAGTCTGAACCATAACACATGTAGTTTATTGGAGTATTATTTGAAAATAATTCAAAGTTAGAAGTAAAAATAGAATCAACTTTGGAATCCAATGCCTCTCAGTCAATAAATTAGGAAAATAACTGCCATAACATTTGCTAGTGGGAGAGAAGAGGCAGGAGGACAAGATGGCCACAAATGATCATTGTGGGCACACTGGTTATCCTGAGAGGTTTTTAGGGGAGTTCAGAGACAGAAGTGAGGTAGGACTGGCTCTTTTCAGGAGAGTAGGATGACTGCTAATCCTCAGAATGCAGATCAGACTACGCTGTGAGCAGACATGCCTTCCTCTGCTTCTCTGCTCTGGCAGTGAGGAGAGATTCACAACCCCACACCCTGTTCCCTTGTTTCTAGCAAGTTCACAGATATGCATTGCTCTTGCCTTTCCTGGACAAGGTGTGTGTGTGTGGCGGGGGGGGGGGGGGGGGGGGTGCAGCTGACACATCCTGGTACATTCTTTAAAACCCAGGCCTGGTGTGAGAGTGAGAGGAACAATAAAGACATGCTTTTCTCTGTTTGATAATTTGATAATTTCACAGCAGTTTATTGGATGCTTAGGAAGTGACGAGCACACCATCACATAGTAATAGGGGCCTGGGTGGGACTTACACGATGATGATTACAATGATAATAAGGATAATAGGAGTTTCTGTGTATTGAGCCCCTACTGTGTCAAGGACTTAATTAGATACTTTACAAATATTAATCTGTATACTAAATCTATGAGGTAAGCATTTTTATCACCAGTAATGTAGGTATATCTATGAAATGGGCAAGCAGTGGTTCAAATGCCAGGTCTATCATTACCTGTGTGACTAGAGAAAGTAACTGAACTCTTAGAGTCTCAGCTTCTTATGTGCAAAATGGGAATATTAATCCCCACATAGCAGGGTTGTTGCCGAAGCGCCTTTCACAGTACTTGGCCTCCAAGAAGCCGCAGAACATATGTCAGATCCTTTCTACTGCCTCCACCCTTTCTCTTCACCTTTGGCAGCA
This sequence comes from Panthera onca, assembly GCF_046562875.1. NCBI lineage: Eukaryota > Metazoa > Chordata > Mammalia > Carnivora > Felidae > Panthera > Panthera onca. The sequence continues at coordinate 55,984,635 of NC_138344.1, forward strand.
AAAGAAGTCACTAGAAGCTTTTGCCAAATCTTCTCACCACAGAGAACCCCTCTTGCTTCCCCCTCTCACCCCTGCTTCTAAAAATAGCTGCTAAGAGTCGTAATCCTGAACGCAATGTCTAAAATACTTTGTTCAGGCTGATAGAAACCCCTGGAAGTCTCTCTTCCCCTTTGAACTTAGCAAGAGACCTTGTTCCTCAGGAGACTTTCAGAATTTCAGTGTCACACAACTTGTACCTCTGGGGAAGGATGGAGAATGCAGAACATCCGACCAACACTCGGATATTGTAAATTTGTAATGTGACTTGGTAAATTGAAGGCTGAGTCATCTAAAGAGACTTTGGGTTGAAAATAAGTTTGTAGGTCTCTAATAAAAACCTGGACAAAGTGGAGTTCAGCTCACCCTCTTAATGCATCATCAACTCACATCATGGAAGCACACCAGAGGTGAATGAAGAGAAGACTTCTCTTGTGGTGAGGTAAAATATATTTCCTAGTAGGTAGAGGTGAGAATTAAACAGTAGAGATATACATGCACATTTATAAATATGTATGTGTTTTTTTCCGGCAACAAATGTTTTCAAATGTGTACTAAAACTACCAAGGACCTGATTGCATCAATGCATTACTGAAACCCATGCTTACTGGATATACTGATCGCTTACTGGTTACAAAAATGTCAGCTTAGTTTATCATAGATCAATAACTCATTACATGCTCCAGAATATACACAATCCAATATGAATCAACTTGCTGTCACATCCAACCAGTCAAATCCTACAGCAATATGGACCTTTAGTCATATGACTCTTCATTTTTCCTTCCTATACTCTACTAGCTTTGGGGATTAAAATACATTTTATATTTTGTTAGAAAAATAATAAAACTTATGTTTAGATTTCATTTGGAAAACTTGACAGTGGAAGGGAAGTCGTCAGATGATGATAAAAACCAACATCTTCATTTAACGAAACCTATAAATGTGTGTGTGTGTGTGTGTGTGTGTGCACATGTACACACAACACCTCTCTTTCCTAATGAGAAGTTATCAGGGCTTCCATAATTCAAATTAGCAAATCTCTTTCAGCTGATTTTAGCAGAGACCATTCTTGGTACCTTGTAGGAGAATGATTATACCCTAACTTTGTCCCTACATTATCTATCCCCATAACCTATTAGGGCCTGAAATACAGCCTCATTGAAGGGAACAGAATTTACAGGACTATGCTGCCAAGATTCTTACAGGCAAACAAGAACAGGAACACGCTACCTTTTGCTTCTTTTCTTCACTTGAAAAAATAGAATTTAGATTTGGCATTGGTATTACAAATCAGTTTGGGTCCACAGAAGTTTGATTTACATTTGGAAACAAATGAGGCATTTCATTCAGTGTGCCCACCCAACAAGCATTGACCACCTAGTGACTAGACAATCTGCTTGTCTGTGTAACTTAGGTTTTAAGCCCTAGGGGCATATGTCAGGCACAATGTTACCATTCAATGAATAAATAACCTCCATCAATATTACCTTAATTTTTGCCTAAGGCAATGTCTTGCTCAAGCCTATCATGTTTGGGGCTCTGGATCCTCTCCCTGCTACCGCCATACATCACTACTATCTCAATCATTGTAACATGCACTCTAATTGGACACAGAGGTATTTTAATTACCAACCTTCTCTGCCATGACTTTTCATCTTTGTCACTTTCATATAAAAATGATTCTGATTTGAGAAAAGATGCTGTATTCTTCCTGTGCCCTGCTGCAAAAAATAACTTGCAGTTGACTGGCTACAACAGACACATGCGTTGATCTTTTCACAGCTGGGTTGTTTGTATTCATGTGAGCCTAGGAAAAATATTGCCATTTGTATCAGGTGAGTGAATGCACGGCTCAGACACAGGCCATGGAGATTGATGGCCACAAGCAGGAGGCTTAGGTTTCTCCCAAGCAGCCCCCAACTCAGCTGGAGGGGGCATGTGGCAGGACAGAAGAAACCTTGTCCTGGGAAGGGTGCTGATTTTGCAATCAAGAAGGGCAAAATGCTCTCTTCTAAATTTATAGTTTGGTGGGTGGGAGGTGGAGAGGAGGGGTCTCAAGTTCTTAAACTGGGATCTTTTGGCCCTATGATATCCATATATATGGCAGGTATACTGCAAACTCTCTGATATTTAATACAAAATTTGGGGCACATGTACATTTTTGCGTGTGTGTGGAAAGCATCCACAACTTTTCAGATTCTCATGAGCTCCCAACATGTGAACTATCGATGTACTAGATCAGGGTTTTTCAAATGTGAGCATGCACCAGCATCATCTGGAGAGATTGTTGAAACACTGATCCTTGAACCCCAAGAGTTTCTGATTCAGTGGGTCTGCTGTGGGGCCTGAGAATCTGCATTTTCCATAATTTTCCACATGACTCTGATGCAACTGGTCTGGGGCCACACTTTGAGGAGCAATGAACTAAACAAATGCAAGGTTTCCAAACCTAGAATCGCTTGGGGGTAGTTTTTAAAAAAATACCAAGCCCTAGTCTTTGCTCCCCCAAATTCTCATTTGATTGATCTGGGGAGCCCAGGCATTGTTTTGTTTTGTTTTGTTTTGTTTTGTTTTGTTTCAAAATTCTCGAAGTAGTTCTAATAACGTGAGGCCGGGCTTAGAATCCCTCCCTGAGAGGAACAAAGTTGGTGTGATAGTGGGGGAGGGGATGTATTGAAATAGAAGACCCCTCTCACTTTCAATGATTTAGCCATCTGTTTTTTTCTTCCATCTCAGGCAATAAACAGTTGCCTGAGTTTGCCTGGGCTGCTGTACAAAGTGTCACAGACTGGGTGGCTTATATAATGGTAATTTATTGTTCCACAGTTCTGCAGACCAGAAATCCAAAGTCAAGGTGTCTGCAGGGTTAGTTCCTTCTGAGGGTTGTGAGGGAAGGTTCTATTCTATGTCTCTCTTCTTGCCTTGTAGGTGGTGGTCTTTTCCCTGTGTCTATTCAAATTGTTTTCCCTCTGTGCACATGTCCAAATTTTTATAAGGATGCCAGTCCAACTGGATTAGAACTCACCCTAATGACCTAATTTTAATTTGATTAGCCCAGCAAAGATCCTATGTCCATATGGGTTACATTCTGAGGTAGTGGGAGTCAGGACTTCAACACATGAATTTTGGGGGAAGTGCAATTCAGTCTCTAACTCTAATACTGTTGTTTCTAAAATTCCAAGTACCTGGGGGTGGAAGAGGAATACTCTCTGATCCTTTCTGAAGATTTCCCATTTAAACCAAAGCCCTCTATAATTGTAGAAAATCAATCTTAGGGTGCCTGGATTGGCTCAGTTGGTTAAGCGCCCAACTTTGGCTCATCATGATCTCCTGGTTCATGAGTTTGAGTTTGAGCCCCATGTCAGGCTCTGTGCTGACAGCTCAGAGCCTGGAGCTTGCTTCAGATTCTGTATCTCCCTCTCTTTCTGCCCCTGCTTTGCTCATTCTCTCTCTCTCTCTCTCTCTCTCTCTCTCTCTCTCTCTCCCAAAAATAAATATAAACATGAAAAAAAAGAAAATCAATCTTTTGTAAATATTTTCTTCTCAGCTTGTAATTGCAGATTCCAAACTTCATGCTATGCTTTTGAAGCAGAGCATTGAGATACCAGAAGGAGGTCCCAGGGTCATTGCTAAACAACTAGAAAATAGACGGTCATTGGTATGCAATAGATGGCCCACCCAGCTGACACCATGGGTCATATCTACAACCAATCCCAAGAAAACTTGAACACTCTTTCCAGTTCAGCCAGCCAAGAATTTTCTGACAGGTTTACATGACTCTGCTTTATTCTGAGCACTGGAGAATCGGGTATAATGTGTTTTTAATGTAACGTGACAATATTTAAGGTGCTAGACAACCTTGTTTTCACAGCTTAACTCTCTGTGCTGAAGGGATGCTAAGTCTGCAGCATGCTTAGGGATTTTTTTTAAGCAGAGAAAATTGTGTAATCAGCAAGTGGACCTTATAGCAAGATCATTACCAGGGCGGCAAAACAGTAATTGGCACAGAAGATGTGGGAAAGCAAAGATGGTAAGTGGGTGCACCTTAAGTATTCTGATATGTTCACAGTGGAGGAAAAAAAGCCTTGTGGAATAAAGAACACTCTCAACAATGAGCACAATTAAGGTAATGGCTGGGGTAGGGGAAGAAATACATTTCTAATACCACCAATGACTTAGAAAAATGCCCAAATCTGAGCAGAATGCTAGATGGTCAGTAACTAAGAGGGGAAAACCAACAAACAAACTAACAAAAAAATCCCACAAAACCCAAACATGTGAATACGCTTTCTGAAGAGTTTTGGCTATTAAGTACAGGTAGCTCTTAAACTCTTCTCTTCACTGTGTTCCAGGCATTCTGGCCATCTCTCATTTTCTCAAGCATCATAAGCTCCTTCCCATCTTAACAGTCTTTGCCTTTGTTGTTGCTTCTCCTAGAAATGCTTTTCTTCTGGCTCTTTGGACAAAGCAATCCTTGCCACCTTTTGGGTTGCATTATAAATATCACCTCTTGAGTGAAGTTTTCTTGTTTTTCTGTTTTTAATTTTTTTTAATGTTTATTTATTTCTGAGACAGAGAGAGACAGAGCATGAACAGGGGAGGGGCAGAGAGAGAGGGAGACACAGAATCAGAAGCAGGCTCCAGGCTCTGAGCAGTCAGCACAGAGCCTGACGCGGGGCTCGAACCCACAAACAATGAGATCATGACCTGAGCTGAAGTCAGTCACTCAACTGACTGAGCCACCCAGGTGCCCCGAGTGAAGTTTCCTTTTACCATTATGTCTATATGTATTCCCTCTCCCATTTTTCTTTTATAAGAGAATTACATTGTATATGCTTTCTATTTACTGGCTTTTCTTTCATTACCGTGTAAGTTCCGTGAAGGCAGAGACTTTACAACCAGCACCTAGCTTCTGGTACACACTCAATACAGATTTTTTGAATGAATGAATGAACGAGTCAGGCTAAAATAAAGGTTTCATGAACAAGTACAGCTGACCAATGTTACACAGGAACAGAAACATCTACCCTGTGTCCTATCACACATGGTGAATTCTTTTTATTAAGCTCCTACAATGGGCCTGACCCTCCATGGGAAGATTTTATTTATAATCTTTAATATTCATCGCTTTTCGGCCTTTTGGCTAAGATCAAGTGTATAATCTTTAATATTCAAATTAATCCTGCAAGATAGATACTATTATCAGTATTTTGAAGAAGAGAAGGCTAATACCTGTCCAGGATCACAGACCTCTGATTTAAAGCAAGGATAATGTGACTCATGTCATTCTCATTTTATCATGAGAGTACTAATAATTGTCCCTTAAGTCACTATGTTCTCCTGCAACTATATAGGCAAAAGCAGCCGGTGGCAGTGGCAAAGATGAAAGACGTGTTCACACTGCCTACCACCCTCAGTAAACATAGATACGAATGAGAAAGACCATGTTTCAGCTTGGTTACAAGCACTCTGAAGTGCACAGTGACTACTATGACGTGGCTACATTGGTTTTGGGGTATCATCCTGGAACTCTAACTTTTATTCATTTATTTGTTCATTTAAAATGAAAAAAAAAAATGTTTATTTCTGAGAGAAAGAGGGTCAGAGTGTGAGCAGGCGAGGAGCAGAGAGAGAGGGAGACACAGAATCCAAAGCAGGCTCCAGGTTCTGAGCTGTCAGCAGAGGGTCCGACGCGGGGCTTGAACCCACAAGCCGTGAGATCATGACCTGAGCCAAAGTTGGATGCTTAACCGACTGAGCCACCCGGGTGCCCCTGCAACTCTAGCTTTTAAAATAATAGTTTCAAAGGGAAAAATAGTAACTTTTACAATAGAGAAACCTGGGAGTCACCACTTCAAGCAAGTAATCAAAATTGACGTCATTAGTAATAAGATATACTGACATCAAGTACCTTCTGATGTGATTCTCTGAGATAGGCTTAATATTACTTCTTTGGTATTTTTGGAAAAAATGCATAACCTCATTTTAATCCTGAGTCAACCTAGACAACTCCAAACCGAGTCATATTTCTAACAAATGACTCGCCAGAACTCATCAAATGCTTCATATGATACTGAGGAACAGTCCCAGACTAGGGGAGACCAAGGAGACATGGCAATTAAATGCAGAGTGGATTCTGGGTTGACTCCTGAACCAGAAGGAGGATGTTACTGGAATGATCACCGAAATATAAAGTCTACAGATCAGTTAACGCTATTGTATCCCTGTCATTTTCCTGGTTTGGATTATTGTTCTGTGGTAGTGGTGGTGAGGGGAAAGTTAGGTGGAGGGTATGATAGAACTGTGTGTATATTGTAACTTTTTTTATTGAAGTATAATTAACACAGTGTTATATTAGTTTCAGGTGTACAATATGATTCAACAATTCCATACACTTCTCAGTGCTCATCAAGGTAAGTGTACTCTTAGTCTCCTTTATCATTTCACCCATTTCCCTTCTCCCCAATTTCTCCTCTGGAAACACCACTTTGTTCTTTGTATTTAGGAGTCTGGTTTGTCTTTCTTTTTCTCCCCTTTTGTTAGTTCATCTGTTGTGTTTCTTAAATTGCACGTATGAGTGAAATCACGTATTTGTCTTTCTCTGACTGACCTTTTTCACTTATACCCTCTAGCATTATACCCTCTAGATCCATCCATGTCGTTACAAATGGCAAGATTTCATTTTTATCTCTCGATAATACTCTATTGTGTCTATGCGAGCATCTTCTTCATCCGTTCATCTATGGACGGACAACTGAGTTGCTACCTTATATTTTTATAACTTTAAATTAAGTTTAAAATGATGGCAAAATGAAGTGCTAAAGAAACAGCCTAGTTTCTCAAAAAATAATAAAGATGTTCCAATTTCAAGAAAGTAAACTAAAACACAACCTACCAAAGGGAGTTTAGGACAATGTTTTCTTATAAGTTGGGATCTCTATGTTTGGTGCCACTGGGAACCACTGGATAGTGCCAAAGGTTGCTTAGTGGATTCTGAAGGTACAATGCTTTGTTATTGTTGTGTCTCCTAGAGGAGGAATCAAAAAAAAAACCTGTGGAGTCAACAGTATATCTCTGCACATATGAATGAAAACAGTCTTTGATTCTGCCCCCCCACCCCCCCATTCTTGGGAAAGTGAGGAATTCCTTGTGGAGAATGTAGATAAAGTCTAAAATCAAGAAATGGACACTGACTGCCAATGTAACAACTAAATCTCTTAAGATTGGTGGTTCCTCTCTTCTCCATCTGTCATGATAGACTAATTCAAGTGCTACCCCTTCCCTATCTTTACCATACATACCACTCCTGAAACACACCAAGAAAAGGTTCACGATAAGCCACTATGGGAACAATGACTTCTCAAATCACTTAAGTTTTGAAGCCTCTGTGCTTTGCAGTAGATGCAAGTTGCTTCCTACTGTAGCTGGCCTATAGCTTCACAATGGGCACAATGCCATGCCTACAGATGGGCGGCACTGGGTGTAATAGATGGAGGGAGCCGGTGCCTCTATCTATATGACAGTAACACTCCACTTAATAGAGGAAAGGAGGCGTATGGCCATGAAAGAGCTTTGCAACAGCAGAACCAGGCTTCCCAGGCAGTATGTTTCAGGGAAATACTTCACTCTAAATCCTTGCTTTCTCCTCCCCATAGCAAATCTCCTGAGGCCCTGGAACCCCATGCAGAGCTGTGAATAGGAAAGAGGTGATGATGAGCAAATTCATGCATACAGAAAAGCTGTGGGCCCCAGCAAGCTCATTTCATCAGACTATTGTGGAAACTGATGATTTGAGGAGAGGCAAGTTAAGGAGAAGGTGCATGAAGGCAGTTGGGACCTTGCTGTAAAACATATAGTCCAGCTCATTTCCCAAATAAGGAAATGCAGCTGCAGGTAGTGGCCAGAGAAAATTAGGCTTGTTAAAGGCCAAATCACTCCCTCTGCTAGAACTTTTAGGTTGACTGGGGCTCTTTATGAAAGCTCTGAAGGGAGGAGAAGCCCTTCTTAATTTTCCTCATTGTTCAGTGGAAGGGATTGCTCTTGCTCCCTATTGGGCAAGATAATACAGAAAGCAAACCAGGGTCTGCTTATTTTCTATTTTTTTTTTCCTATTACCTCATTGAACTAGAAGTCAGGATCCCTCCTTCCAAGATATAATCAATTGGCTAAGCATGAACAAAATTCTCTGGGAACTGCCATCTGACTGGTAGGATTTTATATGCACTCGTTCATGAAGGAACCAAACCAACTTGTTACATGTTGAGACTGCCTTCCCATAGCAACTTTTAGAACTTCATCCTTTTTTGAACAGGTCATCAGCACCTAGAGATGTTCCAACTATCCATATGAAAATGAAATTCAAAGGAGTGACTAAAATCAGAAGCATAAATTTAAAAGCATCTGAATATAAGTATAATTGTTGAGTATAGTGAGTGTGAATAGATATCACTGATACATTTTGCAGTGTAAAGTCTAAGTTAATATCTGCCACTGCCTCCCCATCCTCCTTTTCCTGGGTGGGTCTTTGAGCAATAGTAAATCCATTAAACTTGTCATGATTCAAATGGCTTATCTATGACTCAGTATTGGTTTACACTGTTTTTGTCAACTTGCACAATGAGCCAAGCTTCATTTCCTTTGCCTCCCCAGAAGTCTTTTTTTTTTCTTTAAGTTCTTTCATCCAACCGAACCATGTATGTGATACATTTGCATAATTGAAGTGTATTGGTTACATGTGGGTAGACAGCCTAGTCAGGAGTATCAGCTAAAGAGTATGGCTCTTCACAGATTTTAAAGACTTTAGCAAACACTTTGAATTCCTCATCTTTTTTTATTTTTTAAGTTTATGTATTTATTTTGAGAGAGACAGAGACGGTGCAAGCAGAGGAGGGCCAGTGAGAGAGAGGGAAAGAGAGAGAATCCAAAGCAGGCTCGGCACTACCAGCAGAGAGCCCAACACGGGGTTCAAACTCACAAAACCTTGAGATCATCACCTGAGCAGAAACCAAGAGTCTGACACTCAACTGACTGAGCCACCCAGGCGCCCCTCCTCATCTTTCACTGAGGAAACTGAAGCACAGTCTGGTGAGGTTGCCAGGTTGCATTATTAAATGGTTGACTCAAAACTAGAAAACAAGTCTTCTTCCAGGTTGTTCACTAAAATTTTGTTGCTTCATGTAAGCCCCTCTCTCATCTCCAGTGTGAATCGTAGAATGCCATGTTGGAAAGTACATTAAAGTCGTATTAACCCACCCATTCATCTGAGCTTGTCATTGTCTCCACAAGATCCTTACTAGGTCTTCACCTGACTGTGCTTACATACCTTCTGTAACAAGGAATGTACTACCTCCATGCCTTTAATAAATAATTGTGAAATAAATGAATACATAATAATTTTAATACAGCTCCTATGCAATTGCCTTTTTAATATTTGAAGAGGAATCATCTTTTATTTAGACTGAGCACGCGTGCTCGCTTCAGTAATTCTCAGTTTTCATCTTGGTTTTCAGTCACTTCATTACCTAGACCTTCAATTCTGAATCTGCCTCTAGTATAGTGCCCAACAGGGAATATGATGCTCCAAGGAGAACAGGACTCTCCATTATCTTACTTTAGTGCCAAATACGATATTAATGTATGCTATCATTACTTTACCTTTTTGTAAAGCCATATCACATTGTTGACTCTTTGAATGTCGTATATATTAAAAATGTACTCCCTATATATTCTATCGCTAATTTTCTGGACTCATTTACTCCCATGGCTTTCCTTATAACATATATGTTGACTATCAAACATGTACCACATTCAGTGAGCTTAGATCTCATTCTTGAGTTCCAAATTCTTATGTCCAATTGTACCATTGTCATCTGTGCTTATATAACCCACAGGAATGTCAAATTCCATAGGACTCAAGTTTGAGTCATTATTTTCTCTCCCTAAACTACAGTTCCCCAATAATTTCATTTCACAGAATGGCACAATCATATAAGCAGATTCTTAAGCCAAAAACATTCCCCTTATGCCTCATATCCAATAATTCAGCACATCTAGCTGCTTCAACATCATATATCTCTTCTGACTTGTCTCCATTCTTCCTGTTACTGGCTATTAGGCTGTCTTGCCTGGATATCCCCTACACACGCCTAGTTTCCATATGATTCCAGGTCGATACTTCAAAGATTCATATGTGATCATGTTGCTTTCCTGCTTAAAGCTGTTCAATGGATTCCCATTCTTTTCTAATAAAATCTAGTCACTTAACATGACTTAAGAGGACTTTCATGATCTGGCTTTTGCTATATTTTCCAATTCTTTGAATAAACTAAGCCACATACTGTTCCCTTCTGGAACACTCTATAGCTCTGCTTTACTTGGCTAATTCCCAGCCAATCCTCTTTGAGGTAGCTTTTCTTGCAGAACCCCGCACCCCTGAACCATATCATGTCCTCTACACAGTGCATTTGGTCTAACTATGGTTAGATGCCTAACTCTTCATGTCTAGGGATGAAACTTTCACTGATGCACTTTAAGAAAGTTTCAGAAGGTTGGAACTTAGTTAAATGACCCTTCTAAAACATCTAAATGCTGAAAGATTTTTCCTTTTACCCTGGTTTATGATTTACTTTTAATTTTACTTGTGAATCATTGCAAATGATTTTAGAATATGACTTATTCTCTTGGGAACAAGGTAGCTTATGAATGATTTGATATATATTTTGCCATGTGCAGGAATGTATCAACCTCTTCTTCCATCCAGATAGTGGCTGAGATTGAATATCCACATTTTTATTTAAATAAATAAATAATATCCCATATTTTCATTTTTATTCCTCTTTGCAAATCCAGACCCACTTGCTCTCCAGTGGGATTTATTTTTTAAATGTATATTTGTTTATTTTTGAGAGAGAGAAAGAGAAAACACAAGTGGGGGAGGGGTAGAGAGGGAGAGAGAGAAAGAATCCCAAGCAGGCTCCATGCTGTCAGCATGGAGCCCATCATGGGGCCCCAACCCACGAATCACGGGATCATGACCTGAGCTGAAATCAAGAGCCAGACGCTTAATCAACTGAACTACCCAAGAGCCTCTCCAGTGGACTTTATGTCAGTAATCATACACTCCTCCCCTGGCCCATTTCTCAGATATGCTTCTTTTAGTTAGGCTGAATTTTCCCCCCATTACAAGTTCTCCTGGAGGTGTTGAGTGAAGTCTCAAGGAGGTACAAAGCAAAACCAAGAATGTGGCACATCTTCCTGGGGTCAGTTTTACTCATGGGTTTTACTACACTGTTCATGTGGTCAGCCCCAGATCCTCTGGGCGTCACCTGTCTCTAGGATCCTTGGTCACATGTTTTCCCAGAGCTATTTTGGTTTGAGATTCCTGCTAGGGGTCTCAAGACCTTCCCACCACTTCTGGACTCAGACAAAGCACTACCTCCCTTATGGGAGATGTGACTTGCTCCATGGCTTATTGAAAGGGCTGTGTGGTCTAATTCAGCATTAGGGGGGTTAACTACATGTGGGTCAAATTTTAATAAATATGGTAGGGAATCAGCAGATAAATTCCTCCCATTCCTTCCTTCCTCCACCCCCTCCAATGGACTGTCCCCATATGGCCTTTAAAAACACTTCTGGCCAGACCACACAATTACTGATACAAGTGAAGGCTAACTTGGTGATGTCCCTCCATGTTCGCTCTCTCACCTTCTCTGCCTCATCCTTTTTCTCCTTTCCACCTGCCTCCCTGGAATTTCACTAACCAATGAAGTGTTAGCATGAAAGCATTTGCCTCAGGCTGTTTTCTAGGAATTGTGCAAAAACTTATTGGATGGTATTGGAAAAAATTTTCATGAATTTTATGATAAAACATTAATCTCCAAAGATAGTTAATGCTTAAAAAGGACCCTCATGATATTCAACCAGACCTCTTGGAAGACAGGTTTGTTCTCATCTATGTTAGAAATTCTTCAGTAAAAACATTTAAGAAAGACTGGAATAAAGTGTGAGATTTTCAACATATTATTTAATCTTGAATTTTAGTCCACCCTTCCTTCCTCCTCTTCCTTTTTTTGTGACACAATAATTATTTCAGTTGGTTTATTGCTAGATTTTTAAAAATAAGTTTCCTCATGTCTCTCATATTTGGCATTGAGCCTGGCATATAGAATCCAACTAATAAATATTTTAAAAGTTGATCTGTAAGTGAATGAATGAATGAATAAATAAGGGGATGGAATAACTTTCTTTCCCTACCACAATGATTAGATTGAATAACTAAAACTGGTTATAGTTGTAATAAATCTTCCAATTTTTTTAAAAAAAATGGAATTCTCATATTAAAAGGTCTTATAATTTGTTAAATATTTAACTTTCAATTATTATTGCATAATTGCTGGCATAGTAATCACTGACGAGCTACATTCATTCGTATATTCAACAAATAATTATGGAGACCATGGTATGTGCCGGGCATTATTACAGACTCTGGGCAACAAAGCAATGTACTAAACAGTCAACTGCTCCTGTGTTCATGGAGCTTATGTTCTGTGTCATGTCTCTGTGCTTTAATACGAGCTGTAAAATGGGTATACTCCCTATGTCAACCTGCTTGAAAAAGAAAAAAAAAATGGGGCTACCTGGGTGGCTCAGTCATATAGGCAACCAACTCTTGATTTCAGCTTGGGTCATGATCTCACGGTTTGTGAGTCCAAGCCTCGTGTCAGGTTCCATGCTGACAGTGCAGAGTCTGCTTGGGATTCTCTCTCTCCCCCTCTTCCTCTGACCTTCCCCTATTTATGCGCTCTCTCTCTCTCTCTCTCTTCTTCTCTCTCTCTCCCCCTCTCTCTCTCAAAATAAATAAGTAAAGTTAAAAAAGAAGAAAATGATTATACACACACACACACATCCATAGTTTTTAAGGTACTACCCAACATATAGTCGACACTCAGTAAATGCCAGTAGTTGTTATTGTTGATTTTTTTTTTTTTATTATTAGCCTGGGGAATGTGTCTTAAAACTGCACAGCCCACATGAAGATAATGTAAGCATGACCACCCATTTGGTGCAGGCAATATTTGATATGAGCTTTGGAAAGCATCGACATCTTTTAGGGAGAGGGGAATGAAGTCTCTAATACTTTTCTTTTGGCTAAAACTGCTTAGGGGTGAAGACCATGAGCCTGCTTTTCTGAAGATGACTCCATGTCAATCAATACAAAACATACCCATTCCTTTAAAGAATCCTGCCTCTTTTGTCATCTATCTTCAGTCCTCTTGGATTTTGCGATCACTGGGTATTAAACTTTAGGAGTGTTGCTCAGTGCATGTTGCTAAAAAATGTTAACATTAGTTACACATTACCAGAACTGAACTGAATGAAGACACAATTAATTTTCTTTGTGTAGTCAATATTTCATTCAGTCATGGCCTTTAATGACTGGACTCCCAGAGAGGAATGAATCATTCATGTTTTAGTACAACCACACTAATACGTAGGAAAAGTAATTCTAACAGTAGTAATACTTAAGTAATTATTTTGAGTGTGCTCATATATGTGACTTCTGTTGATTAAAAACGGGGCAAATATCAGTACAAACCCAATAAAATGTTCAAAGATGATTTTTTTTTTCTGAAAATAATGCAGCCTAAGATAAACTAAAACTTATGTCACATTCAGATAAGCAGGAGGTAGTTAACACAAAAAGTACTATGCTTTCCAGTTTGCAAAGTTTATAGTACAACACAAATTTAAGGATTTTGAGATTTTCATAGACTACTAGCTTTTCTATTTTCAGAACGTGGACATCACTGCTTTGAGGTGGAGATCTTGACATAAAAATACGCACACAGACTAATAATTTCTCTTCATGGTCTGCTGTTCGGAGTTTTGATGCAGCCACGGGAATTAAACACGAGTGAATTCACTCTGTTTAGGAAATCAATCAACAGCATTTATATGCTCAGCATTAGTGGTGAGCATGTTCTTCTCCTGGGGAAATAGGCCCCCTTCCCTCAAATGGTTTTTGTGTGGTGTCCCGGTTTCTATCTTCATTTCTCTCAGTGGACATTTGTGAGAAGAGTTTTATGTACTGCTCAGGCCAAATGACTCAGATCAAAAAATGATTTAATTTTCAGCTGAACTAGGATATTATTATTTGGCAGAGTTGTGTTATTCTTAGAGTACAATATAGATTGGCTTGCGATAGTTTAATGGGTCTTTTACTTGTACAGAATGATACGGTTAAGCCATTCTGGCAAAGAACCATCCCAGACTTGGTATTTAGAGTGAGGAGAGCAAGTGAACCAAACCCTGGAAATGGGGGACCAAAGAATGTCACTGAAGTCATCAATTCTTGACACATTTTAGTTTGTGATTTGAAGATATGATTTAGAATGACATGTGTATTGCAGTCACAACTGATACAAAAGTGGCACGGATTGTATGCTGAAATATTAACTAGTTGAGAAGAAACCTAACAGCTAACTTTACTCTTTAGGAGTTTATGTATATTTCCTAAATCACACCTTACTCAGTCACACTTAGTAAGATTAATGTTACGGAGCTGAAACTTGACTTCTATAAAAATTGAATATTATCTTAAACAACTAGGCCATTAGATCTAAAAGCTTTTTCTTAGAGAGTAATTTTTAGGATAAATATTTTTTGCACTGATCACACTTGGGAAATTTTGTCAACATCAACTACATCCCCATGATGATCTCTCCTTTAGGTGAAGAAATACTAACGCAGTTTATGATAGCAATAATAAACTCAGCTTTCATTTCATAATGCTTTTCAATTAATAATCATTTCATTGTAACCTTACATCAATATTGTATAGAAGATGTTACTATCTAAGGATTGGGGAGGTTAAATATCATATCCAATATACAGTGAATGAGTGACACAGATTGGTCTGAAGTAGGCATTCACTCATCCACCCCTTCATTTTTTTTTCTTTTTTTACTGTGATAAATAACACATAACATGAGATCTACTCTCATGAAAAATCTTTTAGTACTGTTAAGCACAATGTTGTATAGCAGGTCTTTAGAACCCTTTCATCTTGCATGACTGAAACTCTGTACCCATTGATCAGCAACTACCCATTTCCCTCTCCCACCAACCCCTGACAACCACTATTCTACTTTGTTTCTATGAGTGTGGTTGCTTTAGATACTTCATAGAAGTTGAACAATGCATTCTTTGACCTTCTGTGACTGGCTTATTTCCTTGAGCTTAATGTCCTCAAGGTTTATCATATTGAAGCCTGTGTCAGATTTTCCTTCCTTTTTAAGGCAGATTAATATTCCATTATATGTATATACCATATTATCTTTTCTGATTCATCTGTCAATGGGATTTAGGTTGTTTTCACCTCCTGGCTATTGTGAATAATGCTGCAATAATTTGCGTGGGAATGCAAATACCTCTCTGAGAAACTGATGTCAGTTCTTCTGGATAAATACCCAGAAGTGGGATTGCTGGATCATATGATTATTCTATTTCTAATTTTTTCCAGGAACTTCCATACTGTTTTCCATAGACATCCACCATTTGACATTCCTACCAACAGTGGACAGGGTTCCAGTTTCTCCACATCCTCGGCAACACTTGTTATTTTGTTTCTTTTTTAAATAATGGTCATGCTGAAAGATGTGAAGTAATATGTAATTGTGATTTTGATTTGCATTTTCCTGATAATTAGTGATGTTGACCATGTTTTCATATATCAGTTTGCCATCTGTATGTCTTCTTTGGAGAAATGTCTATTCAAGGTCTTTGTCCATTTTTAAATCAGGTTATTTGTGTGTGTGTGTGTGTGTGTGTGTGTGTGTGTGTGTGTGTGTGTATGTGTTTTGCTATTGGGTCATAGGAGTTCCTTATATATTTAGATATTAACCATTTATCAGATGTATGGTTTGCCTATATCTTCTCTTTCTACTATACCATCTAGTAACTGTCTACATTGAGTTACTGAGAAGGTGAAACCTTGCCAATAAATATCTGACTTTTTGATGTGCCCAAATAGCTACATTTATATGATTGGCCTCATTGTTTTAAGGGTAAGGACAGAAGGGCTTTCAATGCATGCATGTCATCTGGAAGGGGCGATTTATTAACCAATTAGTACTCACAATTTCATATAAAAATGAATTATTGATTAGGTTTCTATCATGTTCTTTGGTTCAGAGCAGAATTCATAAATGATGTGACAACCAAATATAAGAACTCTAGTGGGTGAGAAGGGTCAATTCAGTTGAAGGATATGAGATACACTTAGGAGAACAGGTTTTGGGATATGGGGATGCATTTCAGGGATAACTTCTGAATCATAAGAAATAATATGAAGAATCATATGAAGATTCTGAACATAGGCTAGTTGCTACCATGGGCGAGTGATGAAAAGGGCAACAGAGGCAAAAGTTTGCAGTCTTGTCATGGAGAGAGGAAGATAGTCTCTATAAGCTTACCTGGACAACATAGAAGGGGCTTACACTCTGGTACATCGTCTTTAGGGTCTTATGCAGGTCAGTGGGGACAATTCCATGATGAGGATTATCTGGTGATTTTTAGACCTTTGATCCTTGGCATGGACTTAACTGGATTCAGTGATGTTTTAAGGACCACAATTCCATGATGAGGATTATCTGGTGATTTTTAGACCTTTGATCCTTGGCATGGACTTAACTGGATTCAGTGATGTTTTAAGGACCAATTCTGCCGTTTAATAGCTTGGAGACATGAAACAATCTAGAAAACCACATGAACTTAACCCTTCTGGATCCCCAGTTTGCTTGTCTGTAAAAACCAGGATTGGCATGAAGACCAAATGAGCCAAGCAGTGGGGAAATGATTTACCATATATAGAATGTTATAGATATTATAGATATTATTATATTATTATATTTTATTTTTATTTATTTAAAAAAATAATCTTTAGTTTTGGGAGAGAGAGAGAGACAGAGAGAGAGCAGGGGAAGGGCAGAGAGAAGGAGACACAGAATACAAAGTAGGCTGTAGGCTCTGAGCTGTGAGCACAGAGCCCAATGCAGGACTCTAACTCACAAACCATGAGATCATGACCTGAGACAAAGTTGGATGCTCAGCCAACTGAGCCACCCAGGTGACCCTATTATCATTATTTTAATATTTATTTATATTTGAGAGAGACAGAGAGACAGAGAGACAGAGCTTGAGTGGGGGAAAGGCAGAGAGAGAGGGAGACAGAATCTGAAGCAGGTTCCAGGGCTCGAACCTATGAACCACGGATCATGACCTGAGTGGAAGTTGGATGCTTAACTGACTGAGCCACCCAGGCGCCCCTATTAGTGATTATTATAATTATTTTTCCTTCAGGTGTCTCAGCACTTACAAAATTTGTCATGGACAAATTGATTTTAACTTTCACCAATTAAAAAAAAAATGTGCCCAGTGAACCACTTGAAGAGAAAATAGGGAAGCTGCATTCTCTTCTCAGAAGAGAATGATGCGGTGTTGCCTCTCTGGCAAGGGTGTGCATCAGAACAGACGGAAGGTGGCTGAAGAGCCACAGCAGAGCTCCTGGGAAAACAGGATCTTTCTTGTTTTCTCCATGAAAATGTGAGAGACTCATTTGGAAGAATGCCAGAACTAAGGCCAAAGTATTCTCTGTCTTTCTCAGCCAGAATATATGGATGATTCTGAATCTCAGAATCATCTTCCTGACTACTTAACCTATCCCTTTATTTTATGTATAAGATGACTGTCCACTTGTTGGAGGAGGGCGATGAACTCCCTCAGAGTCACACAGCTCTATGTGGTAGAGCCTAGGGTCTTCTGATTTTGAATTCAATGTTTTACACTTCGCAAAAATTGAATTTATATTAAAAACGTATCTATAGCAAAAGGTAGGCAAAGCACTTACATTTGCAGCAGCAAACAGAAGTTAATTCTGTGTGCATATATACACAGTGTATTACATTGGACCAACTTTTAATATCAAATTCTTATTTTTCAAGAGTCTAGAAGTACAAGTACAGATTCACCTTCTCAGATGAGCAGAGTTCACTAGGATTTTAGAATCTACCTTACGAATAGTTGAAATCTGGTAATAGACATCATGTCCTTTATTCCTGTTTCTAATACTCAGTAGCCTCATGACTTTGGGACCTGAATTTCACTGCCTCAGTTTACTCATATGTAAATGTGCCTAATAATAGCAACTATCCCACAATAATATTATTGTGAGGATTAAATAAGGTATTAAAAGTAAGTCTAATACAGATCAAACCACATAGAAAAGACTCAATAAACAGCCATTGTAACTATAGTTGTGACTAAAGGACAGAGAAAGTGTGCTAGAATGAGAATCAGCACTGCACCAGTCCAACAGCAACACTTTGCTACTTACCAGCTAGGTCTTCTTTGACAAGTCTCTTAATTTACAAGGGCTCCTTTTCCCTCAGTTACGGGAATGGGGCAGTAGCAGTTAGGGATATCACAGGATTGATGTAAACATCCGAAGAAATAATTTAGATAGCACTTTCTGATATATAACATGCCCAGAAGAAAGGTGTAAGAAAGCCAAGAAGGATGAGAAGAAGGGAGGAAGGGAGGAATGAAGGAAGGAAGAAGAATGGATATGAAAATAGTAGACAATCCTAAAGCATTTTTGACTGTTGGGGCTAAGAAAGGGACTCTGTTAGTCTGTGGCTGGAAAGTTGCTTTACCTTCTTGCCACAGCTCAGCCACTGACTTATTGTTTGATGCTGGGAAATCATTTAATCTCTTAGATTGCGATCTCAGTGGGTGTATATAATTTGTACTCTTCTGCCCTGTATCATTGCATTGGATAAGATGACCTTGAGGTCCCCTTCAGCTCTAATTTTCTATGATAAAATTATGTTCCTGTGCCAGTGGTGTCTCTTCAATAAAAAGAAAATAGTAAAACCTTAGGCTAGTGAATGTGTCAAATACTTTGAGATTTGCAGGAGAAAATTAATGTTCACAGGGTGGCTCTCGTTGAGAAAGGATACTCCCCGTTTTCACACTCCCTTTTTCTATTGAGGCTTTTAATTTAGTGGAATTATAATGCTTCTTTGCTGTTCTACAGCTTTCAAACATTGTGTGCTTTTGTGAAAAGTCTTTAATCATCTAATTTCTTACATTCTCTGTCTAAAAGCTACATCATGAGAATTGCTGGCAATTTAAACTTTTCCTTTTATATGATTTCTTGGTTTTCAGGACCTATAGCTAGATAGATACAGATGTCGTTGTTCATAATGAACAAAACGCTGAATATTTTTAGTGTGAATGAACTGTAAAAAGCATCTTGTTCAATTAGCTCATTTAAGAATTGAAGATCCTGGGGCTCAGAGAGAGAAGGCATCTAAACCAAGGTCACACAGGAATGGACTCCAATTCCCTGGTTCTTAGTAACTATGACAAATGGCATTTTCTAAAGATAGTAGTAACATTATTTCCCTTTCCCATATGTAGTGTGATTTTTGGCTACTCTTCCATTAAGATAGGGAGGCTAATTCCTTTCCCCTTGAATCTTCTTAACCAATACAATGTGGCAAAAGCGACATCAGAAAATAGCAAGACTAAGGCACGAGGGACCTCAGTAGCTTATGCCTGGGCCTCTTGGGATGGTCTCCCTTAGAACCCAGCCCCCATGTTGTGAGAAGCCCAAGCCACATGGAGAGGCCATGCATAGGCAATATAGTCAACAGCCCCAGCCAAGCTCCCAGCCCCAAACCAGAAGCTACTGCTAGCCAAAAGTGTGAATTTTCTTAGACATTCAGCTCAGTAGAACCATCAAAAGACAAAAAACCCAGCCACAATCTGTGACCCCATGAGACACCCCAAAATAGAATTCCTCATTTGAGTCCAGACTACCCATAGAACCATAAGATAATGAATATTTGTTTTAAGATCTAAGTTTTGGGGTGTTATACTATACAGCAATGTATCTAAGAGTACTCCTACATTTCATTGGCTCTTAAATTCCACACTGCTTCCTTTTGGTTCTATACTATTTCTCAAACTATCTGGGATTAACAGGTTAATGTTATTAGTACCCTGGTCTCAAATGTTGCACGGAATTGAAAGTGAGAGGCAATTTGAGTTTGACTAGAGGAATAACTCATGTCAGAATTCTTGAAGCTTCACAAATTGTAACTTCCCACGTTTTGCTTGTATGGAAAACTAGCCTTGGTTTCTCAGATGGCCAATATTAGACTAGCTGTCTCTAAAAGTATCATACCTCATCAAGTTTAATATGAAAGGAGTCAATCATGGAGATATGGAAGTACTTTTTAAAGACATGTTGGCAGAAACAGCTATTTGCCACTTAATATCTACTTTCCCCATCTTCTTTGGTAACAGAATCCTAATTTATTCGTTGTTTCAGTGACCCCACTTAGTACACTGCATTTCTCAGCTACTTTTGCTGTTAGGAGTAGTCACGTGACAAACTTTTGTCCAGTGAAGTATAGGCAGAATTGTTATATGTGATTTTCTGAAACATTGCTTAAAAGAGTTGATGTAGCCGGGAGGTAAGATCTTTTCATTCTTCTTCGGTTTCCTTCTTCTGTCCCAGAACTAGACATGGTGGGTGGAGTGCCAGCATCTAGCTTGGACAATGATGTGACACTGAGGATAGAAGTTGCGTCTGGCAGGGTCTAACCAGAATAACAAAGCCACGCTTTGTATTTAACACTGATTGAATTAAAAACAGGGAATTGGTTGCATAGGTATTGGAAGAGCTGAAAAGCCAAACAGAATGGTGAGAAGATTTAGAAATTAACAATAATAGGTAGCCACTACCAGTGCCATGTTGGAAGACAAAGGAACGAGACAGTGTTGTTGGAGCCTAGAGTGGCAGAGTCCCCCAATACAAACTGTAACACTGAGGACCTATCCTGCTGGGACTAGAACCCCAGAGAGGCACAGCCGCTCCAAAGGAACAGCCCAAGGCAGAAAAGCTTCATCCTTCCTCTTGTCTCCTGAACTCTGGCCAATACTTCCCATTGGCTAGATGCAACTAGGGTTAATAATCTTAGGATCCAGGGAAATCCTAGCTGCAGGGGCCAGCTTCCCGCCAGTACAAGGCAGATCAGGGAAAAGTTAAAAATGACCCCGTGGCCAAATTAGCCCAGGAGCACCACAGAAGCCAGTGCAGGAATGGTGAAAGAGAAAGCTAGAAGGAGACTAAGCCCTGATGATCACGGAATTGCCATATGAGAAAAATGCCACTCGTCTACAAGATGTTATTACTTTGGATTTTCTCTTACATACAGCAAAACATAGTACTGATATTAATGTCTCTTAGGGAGGGGAGTATATTTACTAAGGCTACTCTAGCAAAATACCATAGACTGGGTCGCTTAAACAATGGAAATTTATTTTCCCACAGTTCTAGAGGCTGAAAGTTCAAGATCAAGGTGTCAGCATGTTTGTTGTTTTCCGAGGCTTCTCTCCCTGGCTTGCAGATAGCCACCTTGCCACCTCATCCTCACATACCCTTCCTTCTGTCTGCACACACCCCTAGTGTCTCTCTGTGTGTCCACATTTTAAGACACCAGTCAGATTGGAGTAGGACACACCCTAATGGCCTCATTTTAACTTAGTTACCTCTTCAAATGACTTTTTATTAGTCACGTTCTGAGGTGCGGGGGGTTAGGGCTTCAACACATGAATTTTTGGAGGGGACACAATTCAGCCCATAACAAGGATTAAGAGAAAAATCAGAAATTTGAGAATTAAGTCGATCAAAACTGTATATGCTGAGTAGGACAAATAATAGTGTGGATCAGACCAAGAAGCAAATAATGTAAGAAACACTGTTACGGGGCATTATGATACTGTGGTCACTCCTTGACCTTGCTCTGTGTTTTGCATTGCGGATACGCCATTATGTAACTCAGCCTGCTTTAGTTGCTCATGTGGGGGCCCACCATTAGTTATCACTTAGATCACTGAGGGAGGAGATCTTCCAAGAGACCTAGGATTTGGCAGGTGCTAATTATTCAGTAACCCCTCAAGGAACAGGAATTCCCACTTCTGCTGGGAAAGGGATGCAGATGCTCCTGAATCCTTAATAAAGGGGCAGCTGCAAAATGGTGTGGCTTCCATAGTTTGCTCCTATAATTAGCTCCACCTTAATCCTCATGTACACAATGCCTTCTGAGACTACAAAAGCCCAGTCTCGTCCAGCTGCCATTCCTCGCCTCTAAGCTTGCTTTTGGCTGGACCACGCTGCTTCTGGAGATGTAATTAAGTGTTTTGGTTTAAAGGGCAAAATCTAATAAGTGATCCTGAGTGGTGATAAACAGAATCCTGACCCTTCCAACCACGATGGCTACAAACTGGGTACGAGAAAGAAGAGGCAGTCAGAATGTCAGTGAAGGGGGCAAAGTGACACAGTAGGTGGGAATTTCAAGTTATCCTCTTAATCAAAGAACAGTTAATGGATGAGGTTTTCAATCTGAACCAAGCTTTCTCAAAGCTGTGCTTTATTCAAGATGATTTACAGGTTTAACATGGCCCCAGTGACTTCGATGGCAATGGTGATGGCGGGTGAAGGATCGGATGCTCTTTCCATAATCCACTTCTTCCCTTCCAACTCTTCTTTGCCGCTCTCCCTTCTACCAGGAGAAAAAGTCAGGCCCAAGGGTCCTTCAAAGGTCTTAAAACTACCCTAAAACTGATTTTTGAAGTATTTGGAAATGCTTTTGCTATCAACAGCATATTTTCCCTATTTCACTTTCTATGGGTTCATACCAATGGGCCCCTGGAGCACTTTCCCCACAAATGGGTCCTGGGAGCCAGCTCTTGTTTTGTGCAGAATGGGGTGGTCCATAGACCACCAAAGTAATATGGGAGATCTATAGGGAGTGTCCCGGGACAGCCTTCGGTGAAACTGCCTGAAGGACAGGATGCAAAGAACCAGATGGGAAGCAATGAGATAAAAAGGGGAGGTACCAAGACACAGAAAAGCCAGCCTGAGAAGCACTGTTCCTGGGGGAAAAGCCTTAAGACAAATCCTAAGGAACCAAAGATAGCATTACCTCTCCCACAGAAACCTTTATACTGCTTGTATGCAAGTTTTCCTATGTAGGCAGAAGGGCATTTCTGCCTGCAGGCATCAGGCTGGTTGGGAAATTAACTCCTTGGTTTCTTTTCATTATCTTTCTTCTCCCAGTTATCCTGGTGCTAATCCACAGCCCCTCCCCGCAACCACCACCGCATGGCAGCTCCCTCTTTCCTTTTCCTACCCCACTGCAAGTTCCTGAGCAGAACTGGCTTTGCCCCATAGACTGGGCTGGTTTTCAGCAGATTATGAAGCTTACAGTGTTGCCACCGCATCAAAACAACAAGCATTCCCTGCAAACCTTATCCCTGAATTGAACGTGACATATCCCACTAAATGCTTTGTGGACCAGCCCAGTCCTTGTGTGACAGGCGTGTAGGCAGCATTCCCAGACACGGATTCTGGTAGACAGCCATTTGAAAGCAGGGGTTAAGTTGGAGAGGGAAAAGGGGAGGGGAGGAGGGTTCTCAGCTCGTGTTGATTTCTGTCAGATTTCAGTTGAGGTTTGTGAAGAGATAATTGTGTTATATTTTCTCAACCTTCACAGCCTGGTGGTTCCTGTATAATTATATATGCCTGAGCTTAATATTATTTCAGAAGGAAGAAAAGTATACAACAGATTTTTAGCCTCAGGCTTCTTATGATTGGGTACAGATTTTACTCTTGCAAATAATTTAGTTCTTTTTTCCCTTTGCAAAGAGTAATTGTAGGGACGTGGCTCAAGTGGATAGCTAGCCATTGGGGGATTTTCTGGGTCTGAGGGAAGATTGCCAGGCTATGGGCATATGTTGTTCAGGACCCGATGAAACACACAGAAGTGGTCCTCCCGTGTTTTCGACAGCAACCAGGGAGATGACGGATCTTTCTGCCTCTGGCATCAGAAGCTAAAGGAGTCTGGCTTGCAATGAAAATCCCATTTGAGAAAGTTCCTTGTCTTTCTGATAACCCAGCCTATTTGTTAAAATTGTAGGAACATTTCTGAATGTCATTTAATTTTTGCCATTTACATTATTAATGTGATTAAATATTATTAGGTCATATTTATTATGTTGCACTGAATTATTCTGATAATTATTAAGACATTGCCTAGAGTGGAAAAATAAAAAGAAGCAATTCAGGTTGAGTGAAATTTTCATATTGATGTTATATAATTATCATTATTTAACCAGAAAGAGAAGCTGATGCAATTAGGAAAATAAAACTTAGTCCCAACGTTTTTATTGATATCATTAATACATGTGCTCAGGACTGCCAATAAACATTTTAATACAACTTGGTGATAGGATAAATTACATCACTAAAATAATGATTTCAAGTTAATTAAAATATTAGTGGCATAAATTTCTCTTAAAATTCAGGATTTAACCCTGTGTTCTTCACTATTTGCACTACTTCCAGGGTTCCAGTTTGCATGTAGTTGACTTCTACACTGAACTTTGTTTTGGTTTTGTTTTCTTTTCTTTTTCATACCTTTTGTGGTCTATCGCCCAGAGGGCAGCGGGCATTTCCCACAATACTTCACTTTTTAAGAGTCAGTTTTTTTAAATGCTTATTTATTTTTGAGTGAGAGAGAGAGTGAGTGAGAGAGAGAGAGAGAGAGAGAGAGAGAGAGAGATTGAGCGAGCAGAGAAGAGGCAGAGAAATAGGGAGACAGAATCCCAAGTAGGCTCTGCGCTGTCAGCGCAGAGCCCGATTTGGGGCTCGAACTCCCGAACAGTGAGATCATGACCTGAGCCGAAACCAAGAATTGGATGCTTACTTAGCCTACTAAACCACCGGGGAACCCCAAGAGTCAATTGTTAATATGTAAAGTGGGAATGATCAGGAAAGTTATTTCTCACTATTGTTGGACTCTGCCTGGAGTGATGAAAGTCTCTAAAATGCTTTGCAGCATAGCACAGCAGTTGAGCTCAAACTCTGGAGCCAGGCTACCTGGTTTTGAATCCTGGTTTTGTGTGTAACCTCCGGCAAGTCACTTAACCTCTCTATACTTCAGTCCCTTCCTGTGTAAAAGAGAGATGACTGTATCACACAGGGATATTATAAGAATTATAAGTGACAATAATATCACATAGGGATTTTAAAGGTCTATGAATTCATATAGGTAGTATTTGCTATTATTATTAGCAGACTACCTCATATGCAGTAAATGCTCGATAAATAGTAGGAGTTGTTATTCTTACAAACAGCCACACACGCTTGTCCTCGAAGCAGAACATCGCGACTTTCTAGTTTACTGTAAGCATTGGTATCATATTCCTCTCTGCCACTCAAAATCTTTCTCTCTCACTTACTCTTTTATCGACCCAGTTACCAAGCCTCTAAGCTTCTATTCTTCAGTTCCATTTTATTGCTACCACCACCAGGTTTTCAAACTTAAAATATTGTAATAGATTCTGAACTGCTATTCCTGCCTGTAATTTCTCCCATTCCAATCTATCCTTCGTGGTAGTAAAAGACATGTTTTTCCTGCTCACTTACCACTTGGATCCCCACTGTCCAGATTCCTTATTTTGTCAACCTAAGCTTTCCATCTCTGGGCCCCAAATATGTTATTTCCTTTCATTACCCAGTGCTCCAGCGAGCCTGATTTATTCCTCATGCTCCCAAAAAGCTATAAGCATGATCGCTTTTCTTTTGTCTGAAGTCCCCCCTCCAAGTCAAACCCTACCACCTGCTTTTGTGATTAAGTTTCTCTTTCTATCCCTCAAGTATTTCTCATTATGCCAATTCCTGTAGGTCTCATCTATACCTTTTATATATTTGCCAAAGGAACAAATATTGTACTGCATTATTTTATAATCTGACCTGTGTCCACATTTTGTATATACCCTGGAGAGCATTAGCCACTTCTGAAAATTGTCTTGTATACCCTCCATTGCCTAGGATAGTGACAAGGAAAATGGTGGGTATTTCAAAAATTCTTAGAACAACTATTTCTTCGAACAACAATCTAGCCTAAACTACTCAGTTTCATTTTTCAACTCAATTCAGCATCATTTTCTGGTTCTTATGCACTGTGTATAATGAGATTTGCTTTGAGTTATCAACACTGCAGGGAAATGTTTAAATTAGAAGGGAAAAACCCACCACCAATTTCTTTGAAAATGGAATAAAAACACAAAGATATTTCTTCTATATTCTATTATCAAAATAAAATCTAAATCCAAAGCTATCATCTAGACAATACCATTGTTTTCTCAAGAATGCAAACTCGGTTTACAAAATGTACTTATTGAAAGTAATTAAATGGAAACGAAAATCCTTCCAAAACATTACTGTGTAGAATTTCTCGCTACAAAAAAATAGGATTGGCTAATGCTTAGTAACTAACACAGCAGGAGGTAAAAGCTGATACCCACAAGAAAGTCAGTGGACTTGGGAATTTAGTACAGCCCTTTAAAAATGAGTGAGAAAAGAGGAAGGCAAGTAGGCTTGTAAGTGTTGAAGTGTGCTTTTACATACAGGAGGGTGGCACTGGAACTTTCTTTTGTTCTTCAAACTTCAATTCCTTAACTGTATTAATCCCTTAGATGATTTTTCTTGTGCACATCATGGAAACAGAAAATCTACTTAGCGCCATTTCAAGGGAGTACACAGTGGTGGAAAGACATCATTAAAGCAGTGCTTCCCCATTTCTCATTGGCTTCTGCTGTGAGTTAGCCCCAGGAGTCTTCACCTTGGTTTTTTTGGTCAGTCATGCCAATAACCAAGCAAGGACAGACACAAGGAAACTATACCCTTTTTACCCCCACATACTCTGTATGTAACTCTCTCTCAGAAAATGCACCACATTCCTGGTGGTGGGGTTAGCAGATGTGTGTATGAAACAAATGAAGACACTACAGCTCACAGAGTAGCGAACATGGCAAGTGTTCACAAAGCAAAATAATGAATATTTTCTAACAGTGGTAATGAAGGTTAAGGGAGCATAGAGAAGGGATTGACTATTTCTTTTGTTTGTTCTTGGGTGTTTAAGAGGAGGGGGTTATACTCCAGGAATGCTTCACAGTGAGTGGGGCATTTGAAAAAGATCTTGAACCATAGCTGGAATTTCTCCAACCAGAAGAGTGCTAGGGATATCTCAGGTAAGGCAACATGCCCAAAGGTGCATAATGAGTGAAAGAATTCAATGTGCTTGGAGAACCAGACAAGCATGGGGGACCAATGCCAACTTACTGGCTAGCATATGCCAGGTAGTTGTCTCATAAAATTACAATTACCTAGGATAACAATACAAACCCCATATTCTGGAAGAAGAGAGGCTGGTAATGGCTGCAAAATGTTAGAGTGAGGATTCAAGTCCAGGTCAGACTTCACGGCAGTTTGTTCTACACCACATAGATTGGGATGTGTTGAGGCACAGATGCAAGTGTTGCTCAGTAAACGAAGAAGGACGTTTCTTTTTCTGAAATAACTGAGAAGGAAAGGACAGATAAAGGTGTGGAGGAGAAGGAAGGGGATGGAGCAGTCGACAGATATGTGTGAACAGATAGGCCGGATCATCTTTTGATAGTAAAAGGGATACAAATGGGGTGAGAGAGGGATGAGAGTTCTGAATAGTAGCCATGGAGAAGGGGAAAGGAAGTCTTTGGATTGTCAGGGAAGGCATGGCAGGTGGCCAAGGGGATGAGGGGCTTTGGAGTTCCGGGATGGGAAACCAAAAGAGGACTATCCTCATTTAGCCATTCATTCATTTGGGTAGCAGTTAACAAACATGCACCGTACATCAGGCACTGGGCCAGGAACTCACAATGCAGAGAAAAATCAGAAACGGAGCCCTGCCCTTAGGAGCTTACAGCTGATCAAGAAGATACAGCTTTATACGCAATTCCATGCAAGGACTAGTTACGGATGCTAAGATCAAGGTATATATGTGAAAAACGAGAGGGGGATGCAGAAAGGAAGGACTGAAGATTCCATTTGTGTGGAGGGAGTGGGTTCCAGGGAGGACTTCAGAAGGTGGCGCTTTAAAAATACCCTTGTTCTGAGGAGTTCCATGCCAAAATAGTCACAGATGAAATGGCCTGATGGCCTTGCCCAATTTGCTTCTAAACTATTCAGCAAGAGAAAAGAGGGACAGAAATATGTGGATTAAAAAAAAGAAGATGTGGATAAAGCCAAAAGTAGCAAAATGATAGCAGCTGGTGAATCGGTACAGGTGTCCCTTATAATATTTCCCAACTTTTCTGTAAGTTTGGATTTAAAAAAATTTTTTTTCAAGGTGGCGGAGAATAAAAGGAGGCATCTTACAATGAGAACTGAAGTGTAATTTGAAAGATGGGAGGGTACCCAGTCAGAAGGAGCTATGATAGCATGGAGGGTAAACTCAGCCCTGGTGGGGACGGCAAGCAGCAGCACTCATTCTTGGAAAGGTTAGAACCTTCCTCCAAGCGGGTGAAGTGGGGAGAGCAGCGGCAGAGAGAGGCCAGTCGTGGTCAGGAAAAGGAGCTATTCATTAAGTCAAAGAACAGTGATATTGAGGCATTTGGAAGAGACTGTTCCTTCCCAATCTGCAGAGGGTCTCACTCTATAGGTTCAAATAAGCTTTTTGTTTCTTGAAGTGGAGCATGCAGAGAGAGGTGGATGGAAGGCAAGATGGCATTTATCTCATTGATTTTGTAATTTCTGAGATGTATGAAACCAGGGCAAGCAGCTCAGAAGCAGAACAGAGCCCTATATTACCCAGCTCTTTATCCATAAGAGGTTGGAATAGTATATATGTTATAAACAGTGGAGTGGAAATTAGTTGGCCAAGAACTGAAATAGGTCAGACTTCATTTTGGTATTAACACTTTCCAGTGTTAGATCAACTAGACATTTATAGTATGGCATGGAACAAACTGACTCAAGTTATTTCAGAGCCATTAATACTGGGCTTTGTTCTAGATTATTGTGTTAACAGAGTATATTCCAAACTGCAAGGTACATCAAAGGGGAAATAAAGTCAGTGGAATTCTGTACCAGTGATACTTCTGAGTCATCTTGGAGATAAAGAAATACTCCACCATTGCACTTGTAAGGCATTAACTTTTTCAAAACAAATTTCATGGAAGTTGTAATTAATTGCATTTCTTTAAGATGATCTTAGGGGCGCCTGAGTGCTTCGTCGGTTGAGCGTCTGACTTCGGCTCAGGTCATCTCAAGGCTCGTGAGTTCAAGCCCTGTGTCGGGCTCTGTGCTGACAGCTCAGAGCCTGGAGCCTGCTTCTGCTTCTGTGTCTCCCTCTCTCTCTGCCCCTAACCCACTCGCATTCTGTCTCTGTCTCTCTCAAAAATAAAGAAACATTAAAAAAAAATTTAAAAAAAGATGATTTTAAAGCAAAGAATTAAAACTTTTAACATGTAAGTATAGAGACACAGAATAAGCATATGGGAATAAATGGAGAAGGAAAAACTTTCCTCATCACGGAGCCTGCCCAAATGGGCCCACAGGACCTCGGACTCCTCCCTCAGTGTCACGGTTTTTAGAGCTGTCTGGTCTCTCCTGGGGACCACCCAGTCTGAGGAATTAGGCGTCTTCATGTGGCTCTCTATGAAGCGTGAGGCCTGATGTGCTAGAGAATGCTTATAGCTTCACAGAGAATTAGAATTAGGCTATGTTGCACTTCAATAGTGTTTTTAAAATACTTTCCGAGTTCTGTACAGCCATTTAGTGTTTCGGCAAATCAAAACTTCAGAATGACAAGTGCATTAATGATGGTGGTGGTTGTTCCAGTTATTCTCACTGTGTAACAAACCACTCCAAAATGTAGTAGTGTAAAATGACCACTTGATCATGCTCACAGATTCTGGGGGTCAGGAGTTTGGACAGGGCACAGTGGGGATGGCTGGGCTGTGCTCCATGATTTTTGGTGCTTCAGCTGGAAAGGCTTGGGCAGCTACGTGCTGGGATCGTCTGGAAGCTTCCTCACTCCTGTGTTGGATGGTCAGGCCATGAAGACTCTAAGGCTGAGCCCAGTTAGGACTGTTGATTGGAGTGCCTATGAATGGCCTCTCCATGTCACTTGGGCTCTTTCCAGCATAGCAGCCTCAGGGTAGCTGAACATCCTACATGGAAGCTTATTTAGGGCCATGTAAAAGCCATGAAAGGGCCATGATCATGATGATAATAGTTTAGAAAGCACTTTTCTTTCAAATATGTAAAGCGCATTCACATTGAGAAGCTTCATTTGCTGTTCATGTGATGAACACATTCCCTAAATGTAGAGATTTGGGAGCAAGAGCCAAAGGAGCAGGAAATTCTCCTAAGTGGGTCAGAGTGGAAGCAATTTATCTGTATTTTGAGAACTCTAAGAAAAATAATTCTAGGAGAGCAGAAACATTCAGCACTGTACTCTGCACACTAAGAGTGTATATACTTATGGTCCTTGTCTCTGTCTTGCACAGTTCTGGTTCCCAAAGATGCCACAATCCCATAGGAGTCGTCTTGCTTAAAAGCATTCTCTTGGCCATAGCCTCCCCAGTTCTTCTCGTAAATGTTCCCCATTTCTTCTCGCAAGTGAAAATAAAGGAATTGGTGATTAAGCATGGGGTTATCTTTAAATGTCACAATTTTTCCCCAGCCAGGTTGGTGCTAAATATAATTCCTAGCACAATTACTCAATGGGGTAAAACCGGGATTTTTCTCAGGGCACTGGTCTTGCCATTACGTATAGAGACGTGTCTGGGCCCAACTTCCTGTAGCAGGAAGATAGTTCGATTTCTTGTTTTCCCGCAGAGCATTGTTATGACATTGTGAAGACACAAACACCGTTAGAGCAGGATATTGGAGTAGGAATTTGTAAACAAGCATTTTTGTAAGTTCAGAAAAACACGTCACACAACATTTCCCTAACTACTGGCTGAAAATTTTACTATGGATGTTTCGGAAATCCAAATTCCCATGCAGCTGGGACCATCTATGTATTATTGGCAAGCACTAGTTTTAGGACAGCGACATTTTACAGACTAGGAGTCGGGACATATGGTCTAACAATAGGAAGAACCCAGGAACTCTGGGTTTATTCTGGATACTCTTGGCTGTAGTGTTGCCAAACTTAATTCCCTAAGGTTGCTTCTTCATCTGTAAAAATGTGAGTGCCAAAACTGATCTAACACTGACTCGTTCTTCCTGGCTAGGCTCTAAGGGTAAACAATTATTTCGAAGGGCCCCAAATGTATTTACCTTAGGTGAAGTCTGCCCACACCCTCTCTCTAACCATGATCTTGCTCTTTGTCCACCTGAGGTTCTGTCTTCCTGAAAGGGTTAGAGGATGGGAGAAAGGCTGGAAGGGACACGCAGACAATAAAAGACAGCAACGTGAATAAAGATAGGTAAGGGGAGAAAAAGCAGGAAGGAAAGAGAAAGACAGAAAGCAATAGCTTAAAACACTTAGGGGTAGAGGAGATCACCTATAGCTTCAAACAGAAGACTGAAGAATGGTTTTCCTTTGGCCTCCCTTCTTATTCCAGGGCTGAGAATACCAAGAATCACTCATAATCGTGTTTTACATTAAACAGTTAAATAACAATCCCACAGAGTCAGCACATATTTGCTATGGCCAGAGGGGATATTTGACAGAGAAAGGCATTACATTATGAACCATAAAGGGCTTTTGAGAGAGAGATGAGAGAGGATCTTCTAGGTGACACTTGGGAATTCTGCCCTATTTCCTCCACACCCCCATTAAAGCTGGGGAGACAAGTGCAATTAGAGGAGTTCTGTAGAGGCCATGGTTACTGAGGTAATCCACTGAGCCTGCCCAGCATTTGCATTCATCTTTCCAAATAATGCAAATGCTGTGAACAGTATAAAGAATTGGTTGATAGAACTCAACTCTAAAGATGACTTTTGAACAAATACAAAGAGAATGCATGAAAACCTTGCAATTAGACGTTCACTGTTGATAGTAGAAAGTGGCTACCCACCACAGATTGGCAGGGTTCAAGTGAAGAGAGCAGCTCAGGTACGCAGTGGGCACAAAGAAAGAGGGAAGCCGAAAGCAAGACCAAAGAAGAGATCTCATTCCTTCTAAGGGAGCGCCTTCACAGAGGTGCTAAATGATCCCTCCCAGGGTCACATCCTAGGTGCTAAATGATCCCTCCCAGGGGCTGTTATGTGGTACAAATTATAGCTGTACCTACAGTTGTATGCTACGTATTTTTGAATATTTTATAGCTGTAATACATGATAAATGCTTCAGTTCCCATCACAGGACAATTTGACTACATAATTACTTTATTGTTTTTTTTAAGTTAAGAAGTCTTAAGTGGAATCACTACTACCTGGACTTTGCCTGGCACATGTAGTAGGAGCTCACTAAATATTCTAGAAACAGAACTTAGTTGTTATAAGGTGAGGAATCTTCAAAAATAAACCAATCAGAGCAAATTCATCTGTAGTTGTGCCTGTTATAAAGCATAAGCGTGGCACCTTACAAATGTAAAACAAATGTCACCATTTTATGTGTGTGTATATGTAGGTGTAAATATATGTTAGTTGAGAAGAAATAACTGTAAATAAATAATATCTACAGTAGATACAACACCGTGGATTGAAAACTGTTCTTTTGAGTCTCTATTAATGTATCTGCTGTTACTTGTCTTCAGATTTGGTCTAAGACTGACTTCTGGATTTTTTATTCATAAGAAATATATCTACTCGGTCATGATGAAAAAGTCCAACACAGTAAAATATAAGGAGATCCAGAGGTTAAGAGACAAATGACTAGAATTCCAGAATTTTAGTGAAGAACTCTCATCACTGTATTCTAGGTATTTCCTTCCTATGACACTAAGCTTCACAGGTTTTTATTTCTGGACACCAGAAGATCTAACACCAGTTTACATACAAATGTCTTTTTTTCAAGGTTCCCAACTCCATTGCTACTGTGGAAACAAAACAAAGCATCTGAATCTGTTACCTCAAAGATCAATCCAAGATTAATTCAGGATCAGGAAATAACATGATTCAGTTCTAGTGATACTGACTTGAGTCAGAATAAACAGCTTACTGGCCAAAAGGAGTGAAAGATTTCAAGTATCTTTCTGGTTGGAACAAGGTAATCTTCCATTGCTATACATGACTGGCCTTTTTCACTGTAAGCAATGTTTTTGGAGCATTCTTTCTGGAAATTGTTAATGTCTGCGTCATCTTTAAGGGCTCCCATTGCCCGCAAAATTAAAGGAACTGATGTTTACTGGGCACCAACATTATACCAGACACTATTAAATGCCTTATGTATGTTGTTTCATTTTGTCATCAAAATTGCTTTAAAATATGAGTTATTTTACTCTGATTTTCAATGGCTTCTGTAGTACGGTCTCAACTTAGCTTTTGAGCCTACTTCCACCAACATGTAGCATAAGGTTGTTTCATACTAACAGAACTATATGCTATTCTCAAATCACGTGATTTGCCTTATCTATAGCTTTTATCATCCCATATGAGTCGATGTGTGTGTGTGTGTGTGTGTGTATGTGTGTGTGGACAATAGCTACTTACTTTAAGATCCTTCCTCTCTCCTAAAACCTACCCCCTCAATCTAGGTTAAATGCCATCTACTTAAAAAAAAAAGTCTTTCGTACTCTACTCAACTCAAAGTTGGTATACAGTAGTACTCAAAATATATATACTGAGTTGAGTTCACGTATTTTGTGTTTAAAATAGAAGTTTACAAAAAATTAACTCTAAGAAATGATGTAAATATGTATACATATAAAATGCCTAATGAGGCAAGTTATTGCTGAAATGTTTTTGGACATATTTAGGGATCAAAGAGAGACAGAGGAAGATAAATTCTATAAAGGATGCATAAAGAGTGATGAGCTAATAACAGAATTTTCTGGCCTTCCTGATTTTACAACACTGTCATTAGCAGATAAAACTGAGATGAATGTCATTTCATAAAGACTCGGCTAATTTTAGGTTTCAGTGGTGCATTAGAAGATGCACCAGGCAGGGGGAGTGCCTGGGTGGCTCAGTCGGTTAAGCAACTGACTTCGGCTCAGGTCATGATCTCATGGTTCGTGGGTTCGAGCCCTGCATCGGGCTCTGTCCTGACAGCTGGGAGCCTGGAGCCTGCTTCAGATTCTGTGTCTCCCTCTCTCTGTCCCTCCCCCACTTGTGCGCTCTCTCTCTCTCTCTCAAAAATAAATAAAATGTAAAAAAAAAATTAAAAAAAAAAAGAAGATGGTGGCAGAAACACAGAAATGGATTTACCACTGCTGTCCTGCTGCTTTTGGGGATGGTACTAAGACTGGGAGGACACAACACAAACACACACACAGGACTCTGCCAGAGAGTGTGTGCGTGCAGGGTGATGGTGGCCATACTTCTTCTCCAACATTGCCTCTCTTCTGGATGCACAGCTTTGGAAACATTGCAACCTGTCACGTTCCCAAACACAACAGACACACACTGATAAACTTGAACATCCAACCTTACCAGCTCTATTTGTGCTTCCAAGGGGAGGCGCATGGGATACATACCTTGCATTTGCTAGGGCTTGGAATGGGCCTCCAGTCAATTCTCTGCGGGTGTTAGGAATCCCAGAAAAGAAATGAAGATGCAACTGAGCACTTCTAACTAAGTGATCTGTGGAAGACATCTGGGCTGATGGTCTGGGACAAGAAGTGTGTCTCAATAACAAAGTTCTGTATTAGCATCATTTAATTTTTTTTTTTTTTTTTTTTTGCTTTATTTTAGGGACGTGGGTTCTAATTCTACTCCTGCTGGCACTTTTGACATTTAGAGCAAAATCTCTCTGTAACTAGGCAACGCGGTTTTGCTTTGAATAAAAGGACCCCAGCATCACCTTCTCGGGACACAAGCTGGTCATTATTCTTCTTGGACACACAAACATTATTACCTTCAAAGTCTCCATTTTCCCACAGCCAGTGCTTCAGTTCCTCTGTTCACTTCCTAGAATGAGCTTTTCACTAATACTGTTTTTCTCCCTGAGTTTCTCCCTTCAGGAGAGAATGTGAGAAGCCAGCTCTTCATGCAGTTTCCATAGCTTCACCCCTCACCCAGAAAATCTTAAGGACTGTCGATTTAGCAGGGCAGTTCCAAGGTGTCAAAACCAAAATGGATTTTTAAAATGTTAATTCAGCCTGGCAGGCAGAGATTACATCATCAATATTTTCATCATCACCAGGTTTTAGTTCGTTTTTATTACAGGAGAAATTAAAAGATTTATAAGTTTGGAAGAAAACAACATTTAAATTAGGCCCTCTCGGCAACAAACAGAGTCAAGTTCAATCTTTGTATACATCTCATATGACACGGTTTCCCAGGGAAGTGCCTACTGGAAATTCCTGGAGGAGGGGGTGGGCAAGGGGATCAGCAGGTAAATGTTCCCTGAAGAAATGTGCAATGATAAAAGTGGTGCCTAAAGCTGATTAAGAAAGAAAACTTCCTTTTCTTTTACTTGGCTTCCTAAGAAAATTAAGTGAATATGAGAAAGAACTGCTATCTGTGACTAAGAGTTCAAAACTGACTGACTCTCTTTTGCTCTACAAAGACATTTGGCAAATGTGACTGTGTTTCTTTATCCAAAACCTAACTTTATTAACAGATGAAAGCAGCGGACTCTGCTTGCTTGTCAAATGACTTAAATTTGTGTATGAAAACATGGGTTCTTCTGAACTGTCTGTCCAAACAAGTGTAAAGAAACATAGTGAAAAGCCAACTCTTCAAGATCTTCAAGAAGTTTGTGAGTCATTCACCATGCAGAAAAATATCACTTGTGACATCAAAACTAGTTCTTAAATAAATCACATATTTTTACGTTTATTTATTTTTGAGAGACAGAGAGAGACAGAGCGCAAATGGGGGAGGGGCAGAGAGAGAAGGAGACACAGAATCCGAAACAAGCGCCAGGCTCTGAGCAAGCTGTCAGCACAGAGCCCGACACAGGGCTCGAACCCATGAACTGTGAGATCATGCCTTGAACTGAAGCTGGACGCTCAACCGACTGAGCCACCCAGGTGCCCCAATAAACTACATATTTTAATTGAAAAAGCAATACCTGTAGATGGCAAAATTTTAAATATGACCAAAAACTGTCCACCAAACAGTAAGTTTTCTCCATACCCTGGTAATTGAGACCACGTCCTTCGAGAAACTCCTGTTATTAATTACTTGTTTATCCATACAAAAGTAGATAAATAGAACCTATTTGTGCAAGCACCTGTGGGTCTCCATGTGTCTTATTTTTGCCTACATATGACATACGCTTTTCTCTACTTTTCTACTCTTATCTTTCAATCTTAGAACATACCATAGGTCTCTATATATACTTATAAAAATACAAATTATCACATTGTGTCAATCTCCATAATTTATTTAATTTGGCCTCCTGTTAATACATATTTAGATTATTTCCACAGGTTTATATCAACTTTTCATGAAGTTTTTTATGCCCCTTACAAGAAGCATGACCTCAGGCAAAATTATTTAATCTATATCTCCATTTCTTTATTTGTTAATTGGGGACAACAGTAGTACTTATCTATGGCAAATACTTTTGATTGCCTATCCAGCAACTATTTCTTCCTTTTTTATTTGTTTATTTATTTATTTTGAGAAAGAGAGAGAGAGAAAAAGAGTGCAAGTGGGGGAGGGGCAGAGAGAGAGAGATAAAGAGAGACAGGGAGAGAATCCCAGGCAAGCTCTGCTCTGTCAGTGCAGAGCCCGATGTGGGGCTCGAGCTCAGGAACCATGAAATCATGACCTGAACCAAAGTCTGACACTTAACTGACTGAGCCACCCAGGTACTTCTCCTCCTCCTTTTTTAAGTTTTAGAATCCTGACTCCGTCTTTGTGGCTACACAACATGCTCAGGTAAGTTGAGTCCCTCCCCTAGTCCTAGAGGATAAAAAAAAATATATTTGTTTTAGCAAGATTGGCAATTACATTCCCCTTTGTTAGGGATCAGTTTAAACCTAGGCACAATATCTGGTGATATAATTAATTATTTATAAGTGTAACACTGGAGTTTATTATGTTGGGGTATATTCCCTCTAAACCTATTAAAACTCTCAGTGAAGTAGGTTTAATGGAAGATACCTTAACATAATAAAGGCCATAAATGAAAAACCCACAGCTAACATCATACTCAATGGTGAAAAACTGAGAGCTTTTTCTCTAAGATCAGGAATAAGACAAGGATGTCCACTTTCACCACTAGTAATGGAAGTCATAGCCACAGCGATCAGACAAGAAAAAGAAATACAAGGCATCCAAATCAGCAATGAAGAAGTAAAACTTTCACTATTGTAGATGACACGATATTATATAGAAAACCCTAAAGACTCCACCAAAAACGACTAGAACTGATAAATGAATTGAGTAAAGTCACAGGATACAAAATTAAACACAAATCTATTGCATTTCTTCACACTAATGAAGCAGAAAGAGAAATGAAGAAAACGATAATTTTTATCAAAAACAATAAAATGCCTAAGAATAAGTTTAACCAAGGAGGTGAAAGACTTGCAGTTTAAAGTCTATCAAACATTGATGAAAGAAACTGAAGACGACACAAATGGAAAAAATATTCTATGTTCATGGATTGGAAGAACCAATAGTGTTAAAATATCCATACTTCCCAGAGCAATCTACAGATTTAATTCAATCTCTATGAAAATGCCTGCCACATTTTTCACAGAACTAGAACAAATAATACTAAAATTTGTATAGAACCATAAAAGACCACAAATAGCCAAGGTAATCATGAGAAAGATGAACAAAGCTGAAGGTATCACAATCCTAGATTTCAAGATATACTATAAAGCTGTAGCAATCAACATGGTATAGTACTGGCACAAAAACAGACACATAGATTAATAGAACAGAATAGAGGGCCTGGAAATAAATCCATGTATATATCGTCAATTAATCTATGACAAAGGAGGCAAGAATATTCAATAGAGGAAAAAACTCTCTCTTCAACAAATGGTGCTGAGAAAACTGGACCACTTTCTTACATCATGCATTAAAATAAACTCTAAATGGATTAAAGATCTACATGTGAGACTTGAAACCATGAAACTCCTAGAAGAAAACATAGGCAATAATTTCTTTGATATTGGTGATAGA
Source organism: Panthera onca (assembly GCF_046562875.1). NCBI lineage: Eukaryota > Metazoa > Chordata > Mammalia > Carnivora > Felidae > Panthera > Panthera onca. The sequence continues at coordinate 56,022,835 of NC_138344.1, forward strand.
AACATTTGTCTAGATATGTCTCCTCAGGCCAGGGATACAAAAGCAAAATTAAACTTTGGACTACACTAGAATAAAAAGTTTTTGCACAGCAAAGGATATCATTAACAAAATGACAAGGCAACCTACTGAATGTGAGAAGATATTTGCAAATGATATATCCATTAACATAAGGGATTAATATAATGGGTTAATATCCAAAGTATATAAAGAACATATACAACTCCGCACCAAAAACCCCACAAATAATCCAATTAAAAATGGGCAGGGTACCTGAAAAGACATTTTTCCAAAGGGGACATACAAATGGCCAACAGACACATGAAAAGGTGCTCAGCATCACTATTCATCAGGGAAATTCAAATCAAAACCACAATGAGGTATCACCTGACACCTGTCAGAATGGTTAAAATAAAAGAGACAAGAAATAACAAGTGATGCCGAGGATATAGAGAAAAACTAACCCTTGTATACTGTTGGAAATGCAAATTGGTTCAGCCACTGTGGAAAACAGTATAGAATTACCTCAAAAAATTAAAAATATAATTATCATATGATCCATTAATTCCACTACTGGGTATTTACCCAAAGGAAATGAAAACATTAATCTGAAAAGATATATGCACCCATATGTTTATTATAGCATTATTTCTAATAGTCACGGTACGGAAGTAACCCAAGTGTACATCAATAGGTAAATAGATAAGGAAGATGTGGTATACACACACACACACACACACACACACACACACACACACACCTGTACACACTGAAATATTACCCAGCCATAAAAAAGAATGAGATCTTATCATTTGCAACAACATGGATAGACCTAGAAGGGTATAATGCTGAGTGAATTAAGTCAGTCATAAAAAGACAAATGCCATATGATTCCACTCATATGTGGAATTTAAGAAACAAAAAACCAAAACAAAAAACAATAAACAAACAAAAAGAGACACCCCTCCATCCCCAGATTTAAATACAGAGAAAAAAACGGTGGTTACCAGCGGGGTCGTGAGTGTTGGATGAAGTAGATAAAGAGGATTAAGAGTACACTTATTGTGATGAGCCCCAAGTAATGTATTGAATTGTTGAATCATTACATTGTATACCAGAAACTAATATAACTCTATGTTAATTTTATTGCAGAAAAGAAATAAATAGAAATTGAAATCCAAAGCCACGCAAAAAACAAAATAAAACAAAATAAAATGTAATATAATTAAAATAAAGATAAGAGTATGCCTCTGAAGTCAGTTGCCTGAATAAGAACCCTGGGTCCAGCATTCATTAGTTGTGTAAACTTGGGCAAGTTACTTGAACATGTTGATCCTCAGGATACTAAAGGACCTCCTGTATAAAGGATATTGTGAAGATTAAATGAGTGAATGGACATAAAGAACTTAGAGCAGTGTCTGGTAATTATTAAGTACTTGATAAATACTACTATTAATATTACCTGTCCAGTGAAGTGCCTTCTAAAAAGATATATGTTCCTCATCAAAGAGGCAGACTAAGAAGACATTGGTCTGCTTCTTGCTTCTGATGCTATCATGTGATGTTGTGTAAGACTATGATGATCAGAGCTTCTGCAGCCATCTTGTCACTGTGAGAAGGCCCAGAGAACTGTCCAGGCATCAACCAGAACCCAGACTGCTATACCACAGATTTGCACCTGAGATCATTTACCTCCAAACTTCTTGTGTAATTAATTTCTAAATTGGTTAGCCCACATTTCAGTGGGTATTTGGTTACTTGCAGCTAATAGCACTCCTAACTGATACATAGTTATAGGTGGTTGTGTGGATTAAATAAATGGATACTACATGTAAAGCACTTAGACTAATTTGGTGTAAGATGAATGTTCAATAAGTAATAGCTATTATTACTAATATTATATTTGAGTATATATATAATTACATATTTTACATAAATTCATACAAAAGCAAATTCTGGGTCCCAGAGCATGTGCATTTCAAGCTTTAATATATATCATCAAGTTACCCTTTAAAGAAACACATCAAATTAAAATGACAGTATCCACATACGAGTGAAAACACATGGTATCTGTCTTTTTCTGTGTGACTTATTTCACTTAGCATCACACTCTCCAGTTCCATCCACGTTACTACAAAGGGCCATATTTCATTCTTTCTCATTGCCACGTAGTACTCCATTGTGTATATAAACCACAATTTCTTTATCCATTCATCAGTTGATGGACATTTAGGCTCTTTGCATAATTTGGCTATTGTTGAAAGTGCTGCTATAAACATTGGGATACAAGTGCCCCTATGCATCAGCACTCCTGTATCCCTTGGGTAAATTCCTAGCAGTGCTATTGCTGGTCATAGGGTAGGTCTATTTTTAATTTTTTGAGGAACCTCCATACCCTGGGGGAGGGGAAAGAAAAAAAAAAAGTTAGATAGGGAGGGAGCCAAACCATAAAAGACTCTTGAAAACTGAGAACAATCTGAGGGTTGATCGGGGGTGGGAGGGAGAGAAGGGTGGGTGATGGGTATTGAGGAGGGCACCTGTTGGGATGAGCAGTGGGTGTTGTATGGAAACCAATTTGACAACAAATTTCATATTAAAAAAAAATAAACTGCCTGACACAGGGCATTCCTGACCAAAAATAAATAAATAAATAAGATGGCAGTATCTGTTTCCATCCACCCCTGCCAACATGTATAATCAAACTTTTCTACTTTTTAGGTTAAAATTTTTTTTAATTTATGTATTTTTAATTGTAAGTGAAGTTAAGCATCTTTCTTATATTTATAAGTCATTTGTATTTCTTTTTCTGTGGCCTACGTATTTGTGGTCTTCACTCTTTCCTTCATTGAATTTCAAGAACTTTGTATACATAGAGGAAATCATCCTTTTGTCTTAGGGCACAAATATAAATTTGACATCAGAAATGTTTTTGATGTGCGAAAACTTAATTCTGTAATCAAATTCATAAATATCACTTGTTTACAAAAACCTTTTGCACTCCAAATTTTTAAACAAAACAAACAGACAAAAAAAAAAAACAGGGGCACCTGTGTGGCTCAGCTGGTTGGGTGTCTGACTCTTGATTTTGGCTCAGGTCATGATTTCATGGTTCATGAGATTGAGCCCATGTCAAGCTCTGCACTGACAGTGCACAGCCTGTTGGGATTCTCTCTCTCTTCTGTTCCTCCACCGCTCATGCTCTCTTTTTCTCTCTCTTTCTCAAAATAAATAAACATTTAAAAAATTACAAAAATTAAAATCCAACTTATTCTTCTCATACTTTCATTTTCTTTTTAACGTTTGATTGGTGGATCCATTAGTATTTGGTAACAGATGTAGCTTTATTCTTTTGCAGATGGCTGGACACTTTCCCAATACCATTTTATTGAGCAATTCCTGTTTCTCCATCGATTTTAGCATTACATTTATTATATACTAAATTTTCTCTATATATTTGGAACTGGACTGTCTGTCTTATCTTACTGTTCTATTTGTATAAAATATGCTAACACCAAATTGCTTAATGTAGAAATATGTTTATAAGGCAATTGAGTTATACTTCACTTATTATTTATTTTTCTGAACTTTTCTGGGTATACTCATGTGTTCATTTTTCCACAAAGACCTTAGTATCTGTTTTTCTAATTTAAAATATTCCATTGATATTTTATTTTGGATTCTGTCAAATTCATTAATTTGAAAACTGGCATCTTAACAATATTGAGACCTTCTGTTCAAGGATAAGGTATGCCCTTTTTGTTCCTCAATAGTTTTCTTTATAAAAATCATGCTGATTTCTTGTTCAGCTTATTCCCAAATATTTTTTTCATTGTTATTTAAAATCTTTTCTTCCATTATATATTTTAAACTGTTGTGTGTATAAATCTGGGGAAGTTGAAAAATAGTCCCTATGCCTTCTTAAACAGAATATGCCCAATAAAATTAATTTTTCTTCTAACACAAATTGCTAAAAGTATGTAGACTTCTGTGACTAACATGATAAACTATAACTATGTAAGATATCATAATAAATGCTAGAAGATGATGAATCAAAGCTGTACAAGTGTGAGGGGTAATGATTGTCCAAAATTGGACAAAGATAGCTTTGTCCAGTGTCATTTATGAATGTCATTGCTAAAATTAAAAATAAATCCTTAGGGTGCCTGGGTGGCTCAGTCAGTTAAGCATCTGTCTTCAGCTCAGGTCATGATCTCGCGGTTCATGAGTTTGAGCCCCACTTCGGGCTCTGTGCTGAAAGCTCAGAACCTGGAGCCTGCTTCAGATTCTGTGTCTCCCTCTCTCACTGCCCCTTCCCCACTCATGCTGTCTTTCTCTGCCTCTCAAAAATAAATAAAAACATTAAAAAAAACTAAAAAAATAAATTCTTGAAATTTAAGTTCAGGAGTTGCTTATTTCTTTATTCCTAAGCTATAAATAGTTTTTACATTTTAATGTCTTTGAAGTTTAAAAGTACCTTATAATCTATATGTAAATCTAACATAGTAATGTAATGTTCCTTTTTCCTGTTGAAAGTTTCTTTACTGTAATAATTGATGACATCTAAGACTTAAGAAAAATACTATAATACATTATAGTCATGTAGGTTCCCCACCCTCCCACTCCAAGAAAGCAAGGATGGCTTATTATATTTGTTAATATGATTAATTACATCTGTTGTTCAAAGGATAAAATAAATGTATGAACTCACTGAGAGATGTTGAAAGATTTGGATAAGATCTAATATCTGATTTCTTAAATAAGTTAATAACATATTAGATAAAGAATGATACTTTACTATCATCATAAAAATATCTTAAACCAATTACCACCATCATTCTTATAATAAGACACTACATACAAATGTTATATTAAAGTCAGAATGAAAAAATGAGTTCCTTCTGTCATTGCATGGAATAAATGTTTTTATCAAGTCTAGCTTAAGTTTTGTTGGATCAAAAGAGGTACAAATTTGCAAAGGAGGAGAATATGCATTTTTTTCAAGACACATTCTTCCTTTTTCTGTATTAAATTTTAAAGTAAATTTAATAAAATTTAAAAAATGCAAAAACCAATACATTCCTTATACTCTTGTCACCCTCTAGTTCAAAGGGGGGAAAATATTATTCATGGCGACAGTAATACTTATAAAAACCTACGGAAAACTTCAATGAGTAGGAACAAATTGAAGAAGACCCTAAAACTGCTAAAGACAGAAGAGCAACTTAAAAACATGAAGAATAATACTGCTTCTTTATATAGAAATCCCAGGTATGTCACATATATGGTTTTAAGGCACTTAGAACCTACACATATTTAACAGCTTCCTGTTCTTGATTCTGATATTAGAGCTTAAAAGTTTACTATTCAGCTGACTCATTGTCGTTTGTCTGTGCTCACCCATTTTTGTCTATTAATGTTAGTATTAACACTTTTGCTTCTGTCTTTTGCTTTTCACTACAGGACAACAAATCAGACTACAATTTCCCCTACTCTTGATCCACTGCAGAGATTGCACACATTCTATTCTTCAGAGTAGCATATTTAGGGTAACTCTAACATTTGATACAATGGGTGACCTAGAGAAAACTCTTTGTTGGATGACATGTTTTCAACATGGCAGTCTGACATCCTCTAGGATTATAGGCATTACATAGGGCATTCTTTGTGCATTCTTGGTGCTGGGCTGCTTCTTTGCTGCTAAACAGTTTCATGCATTTTTCCACGTATTTATGAGTTTGAAGGCTTTCTGGAAGTCTGGCTATTCTAGAAAGCTCAATTCTGGGCAGTAAAAGCTTACATGGAACTGTCTCTACAGATAAGAAAAAAAATGCAAGCTTTATTATAAATAGAATCAATATGTTCATTGATATCTGGACTTAATTAAGAATTATTCTAAGATGAAAAATTCTAAGAATACATAAAAAGGGCATGGACAGGGCACCTGGGTGGCTCAGTTGGTTAAGCGTCTGACCCTTGATTTTGGCTCAGGTCATGATCTTGTGGTTCCTGAGACTGAGACTTGTGGGGGGCTCTGTGCTGACAGCTCTCTCTTTCAACATAAATAAATAAACATTAAAAAAAGAAAGGCATGGAGGCTAACATTTCATAACAAGGGTTACCTTCTAGGCCATCATGCTAGACACTTTGTACAGCCCATTCTAATTATTCATGGTATGTATGTTCTATAAAGTCACCACAACCACTGAATTAGAGGCTATGGAACCATTGCCTCTATGGAAAATACAGGGTTAGGTTCCTGCGAGCCTCTGTCACAACATTTATGTCAACTAATAAATATATAGCCTTGTCATTTGGGTGTTTTTATCTAAAGTCACCTTATTCAATATATATTGTTCATTGTTCACTGATTTATTGACATTGAACTCATGGCCAACAAGACTATACCTCAGGCCTGAATAAAACTTATCTAATACGTGCATTTTTTTCCAAAAGACACATCATAGCCTTGTACATAGAAACATCAGACCAGCACTTCAACACTACACTTGGAAGCCAAATATGAAGCAGTGAAATTGCCAATAAAAAGCAAAACCAACCAATCAACCAACCAAACAAAGAAACCCAAAAACCATGCCACTAAATAGACCATGGAGGGACAACTGTTTACAGTATGAGCGCTGAAACAAGAAGGCAGAATATAGCTTTGTTCAACTTCAGCTGGGAATGTGTGTTGGGCAACTCTAAGTTTTCACCACTTTGTGCACGTCCGTAAATGGCCAGGAAAGTGCCATGAGCATTGGATTTTGGAGTTACAAATAAATTTTGGCCATTAGGCTAATTCACAATCACTGAATCCATGAATAATGAGAATCATTTGTATTTGGATTTTCATTTAATATTTAAAAAAACTCTCAAAGATAAATCTTGGTATCCCCAACTTACAGATGAGAAAGCTGAGATATAGAGAGGCTTCATAATAAAGAACCTTCAAGAACATGTTAATAATATGTGGCACTTTGTTTAAGTCTAAGACTTTCATTCCTCCCATGACTGTTTTTCATATATGAACAATGTTACCTTCTAACTCATTTTCTTTGAGGAAACCTGAATATATTTGCAATATTTAAAACAGGGTGTATGCTCACTTAAACATAAGAAAATAGTGATTGATGTCATTTTCTTGGGATTCTTGTACCTTGGTATTTACACCAATAATACATATTCACATATTATTCCCTCTTAAGTTCCTGACTTTCAGTTTGGAAGAGTTTAAGAATATAATTATGGAAAGGCAGGAATTATGATTATAGTTCTTAACCTGGGCTTCACATCAGAATCACTTGGGATGTTAAATAAGGAGATATGAATTCCCAAATCCCAACCTGGGCCAATTATTCAGAATCTCTGTGGGTGAGACCCAGGCATCTATAATGTATTTAAAAACATTCCAGGTTATTTGAATGTGAAGCAAGGTTGAATCCATTGAACTGCAGGGGACTTAGAAACCATCCGAGCCTGTTTACTCCATTTTCCTCAATGAGGGGCCCTGAAAGGTATGGAAAAAAGAGTAAAGATCCATCATGGAACTACAAAACTGCCTGAATAGTGGTGTAAATGATAATCTACCACCACTGAATTAAACTGAAAGAAGAACCTTCTAATTTGGAATTGAAAGATTATCATCATCCCTTCTTTTTTCCTCATTTTAAATTAAGACCTAAGCATGGGTCTTTGGTAGAAGATTTACAACCACATCAACACAGAAGAGAAGATTCCATATCACTGTAAATGTCCCAGGGCAAGGACTATACCTATCTTGCTTGCCACCGAATTTCCAGAGGCCAGCACAGTGCCTGGAAAAATGTTAAGTCTCATTAAATATGTATTAAATATATTAATAACGCATTGCACTGATCTGAGAATAAATGAGGCAGGGACCTTTAATCCTTGATTAATTCTTCATTCATTTATTCATGGAGAGCATCTCTTCTATGTGCTTGCATGCCTTCTGTGTGTTTGTTTACTGTGCCATATATATATATATATATATATACACACACACACACACACACACACACACACACACATACATACATACACATATATAGATATACACACATATAAAAGAAACCACCAAGAAACTTATAATATTGTTGCATGGGCAAGGTATATAAAATCTTAGTAATCCATATTAAATAATTATTTTAACACCATCACACTGTATCACAAGGTAATAAGTATTGCTCTGACAATACTTGTTACTGGAGTGTTTAGGCAAAGCTTTACAGAGGCATTGGGTCTCCTGGAGAACCTGCAGGTTCTGCACAGAAAAGAGCAAGTCAGTCAAAGGGATGTTCAACACACAAAGGAGACTCTAGTGGCATCAGCTCTATTCTCTACAGGCCTTGCTATGAAGGAGTTAGCATTTTCACCGGGGCTGGGAAGAGTGCGTGGGTTCTAGTGAATGAGCACCAACAGTCAATTTTCCCTGCTTTTTGTGATTTGTATTTTCATCCTATATTTGAAGAGTCTCTATTATTTCCTGCGGAGTCAAGTTTCTTTTTATGTGCAGATTCCATCGCACATTAAGCATGCTTACATGCGGATAGCTTCAGGTTACAGTTCTATTTGAAGTTTTTCTGGGTAGAGAGCGATTTAGTCTTGATTTAAGAAAATTTCTCATTATCTTGCATTTTCCTTGTAAACTGATCTTCCCTCAATTATACCTTGCCAGGTGTATGCGTATGTTTATCTGCTAAGAAGACAGAATTATTTTTACTATACCCTTTCCTCCCCAAGGAGAACCGGGAGGAATAAGTATGCTTGAAGAGCAGGTTTCTGTGTTCCTGAGGGCTCAGCACCACAAACTCTGTGTACAAGGAGTACTAAGCTCTTGTATGTTTCACTATTTAAATAATTTTGGTTGCTGCCACTGAGTGGTGATTTGACTTGAAGCCAGCTTTATCGTAGTTGGACTGAGGGCTCCTCAAAAATACTTCTACTTACTGATGGGGAACAGCATTATGGACGTATATCTCACTCTGAGGGAAAGCAGAGACCAAAATGATCAATTCCTTAAATAAGTGAGACACCAATGAGGCAACTGTACACAAAGCAAGTCCTTGAAATTTTATTTGGCCTTTGCTTTTTTTTTTTTTTTTTTTTTTTTTTTTGAGATGTATGGGACACAAGCTAAATGCGAAGTCTTTGAGTATTATCGTTATCATTACTTTAGGTAATAGTGAGTGTCACAGGAGCACAGTCTATATTTGAGGTGGATCCAAGAAGGCCCAGCAAGGACCTCTGTGTATATATGACTCAAAAGTACTAAGCACTATCTACCTACATAATTCCATAGTTGCATCTTGAGTACTCCCTGGAAAGTGGAGAGGGTTGGAATTTTAAAGAAGAGGATAAGGTAGGTGGGGTCTGGGGAGGAGACTGGGGAATTGCAGAGACTTGCACAGACTTCAAAGTCTGATTCCTGCTAATCTTATAATGTCCTTGAACTCCTCCACAAACAGCTGCACTTGTTAGTAAAACTCTTCTTAACCCTTAATGTACTAATACCCTGCAAACTCAGAAAACCACACAAAGGCCAGGTGGCATATCTTGTGAAAAGAATGGATTTTGTTTTCTCGTTTTCTTTCTCCTCTTTCTAGATCTTGGAACCATTCATTCACTCAATATGAACTGAGTGAACCTTCTATATGCAAAACACTGTTTCAAGAGAGTGGGGAATCCCAAATTTAAGAATTACTTACTGAACTACAAGGAGTTATAATTTCCCAGTGAAGATAGAGCAGTATATGTGTAGCCAAAAAAATATATGATTCAGAAAATAAGGTTATGAATATTAGAAGTAGGATGAGATCACCACCAATGTGGGAAATTAGAGAAGTGTTCTAATATTTAAGCAGGCTATTCTTTTATTATTTGTTTATTTATTTGAGAGAGAGAGAGAGAGAGAGAGAGAGAGAGAGAGAGAGAGTCAGTGGGGGAGAGGGTCAGAGGGAGAGAGAGAGAGAATCTTAAGCAGAGTCCACATTCAATCCACAGCCCGACATGGGGCTCAATCCCACGACCCTGGGGTCAGGACCTGAACTGAAATCAAGAGTCAGATACTCAATCAACTGAGCCCCCAAGGCACCCCAAGCAGGCCATTCTTGCTGAAGAATGCTGAACACAGACTTCTCATTGGCCAAGGTGTGTTCAGGCAGGAGAAAGATGCAGTGGTCGTAAAGTGCAAGGAAGTAAGTCTTATGGTTGTGCTGAAGGAAGGTTGAAATGGCATGGCAGTGGTTGATAAAGCTGAATAGTGAGGATGGGGCCTAACTATGTAGAGTGATGAAGTCCTTCAGACTAAGAAGCATATGATAGAGAGGATGCTTTAGGAAAATGATTGCCTTGTTGGCATGTGGTATTGTTTAGAGACAGGACAAGATAGGATACACAGTGCCGTTTGCGGGGATAAGAATGATAATCCTACACATATGTACAGAACTTTGCCTTTTATGAAGTGCTTCCACATTTTACTCAGTGTAATAAGTGGGGGAAACTGGGCCTCAGAAAATTTCACGCCTTTCTTGGCAAAACCGGAGCTCAAACACTGCTCTGTGTGAGGCTGTACACCAGGGAATTCTTCCAATTTATCACAGTCCCTACTGTGCCATTAGGAGCTCAAGTCTATGAACTGAGGTGGTAGCTCCGGGAAAAAGAAGCAGAGATGGATAGAAAAGGTTGCAAAGCAAGGATCCCCATGTCTTGGTAACTGATATGCAGACATGGCATATGGGGCAAGAGAACAATCTAGACTCAACCTAACTCCTGATTGCCATTAAGCTTTTATTGAACATTTCACTTTTCTGAATTTTTGGAATACACTGTCTAACATACACATAATTCAGTTTATTCGTAACTAATATGTTCTCTAATTTTTTTTGAATCTTAGTCTTTTATCTCCATGTCTACAATTGCCTAAACATAAGACATTACTTTGTTTATTTTCATTGTATTCCCCATATCAGTTAGACCATCACTGGGAAAATACAAATAGATTTATTAGATAATACTCTATAATGTATGTGAAATATAACTTCTTTAGGTAATAACTTGGCAAAACATGTTCATCATGGAAGGGAGGAGCATACAGAGTAACAATACTGGTAAACAGATGGATTGGTAACATGTTGACATGTTATGATTTTTCCATATCTAAAAGGAACTAATGTTTGAACACTACTCATTCATCTGTCATTATCTCACAGTTTTATTTCCCAGAAGTACGAAGGGTGAAGATTAGCTGTTTTTGTTGCACAAAGAGTGTGGTGTAACGTATCTTGGATTATAGTCATTGATTCATTTAACAAATGTTAATGAGTGTCTTCTATGAAATATGTACTGTCCCACAGAAGTAAACTAGCACTCTGAAACCCTTGGCCTTCACAGGGTGGAGGGGTGGGTTTCCTTGGGACTGGATAGCAAGGCAAGAAGTCCTACACTGAAACAATTGGAAATTCTACTTTCAATAGTAAATCAGAAAATGTTTAGGATGCAGAAAGTGGAAAACTGGTAAGAGGAACAACAGAAAGGGTGCCATATCTAGTAAAGAACATGGCTAGAATATCATATAGTAGAATCAGGAGGTCTGACCTAGAAGTAGATCCACCAAGGATAAGCTAGCATTGAAAATAGGGGCAGGACCTGGAAAGATCCTGAGTAATTGCCTTACTCTAGAACACTCCTAGGTGTCATGATTCATAATGCAAAGGCAGTTTAACCTTGGTTAAAAGGCCTCAATCAGATCAGTCACGAGTGGATTAGGAATAAGACAGAATAATTTCCACTGGTAGAAGCTCTTTGAGGAAAGGATCTTTGTTTATTTCATGTTTGTATTTGTGTCCCATCACTTGAAGCTTATTAATTTTTTGATGGTTCGTAGATTACAGTAAAGGAAGAGGAAAATGAACCTTTCTCTCCTCATGTTATTAACGTAAAGCTCTGTCTAAAATTTCTTAATAAGATTGTAAACAAGACAAGAGCACATGGACAATTACAAACACATTCACTAGCAAGTAATAAACAAAGAACAGATGCAAACACAGTACAATTAATATTAACTTACAAATACTTTTAAAGTTCCTTCTTATAACATGTCAGCAAATCTGAACGTTATTTTCATATTTTCCAGAGGGAAGTATGATCTGAGCAGACTTGAGATGTAGCAGAGTAAGAGAAATATCACCCTGAATTTATGCTTCAGGTTGGTCTGTTGCTAGCCTTGTGGTTTGGTGAGTTAATTAATTCCTTATTTTCCTAATATGTACAGTGAAGACAAAAATGACTGTCTTGCTATTTTCCAATGATACTGTAAAGACAAAAGGAGTTAATAAATGTGAGTTTGGAAATGAAGATCTCCTATGGTACAAACCACTATGTAAATGCATGGTACCTGAATCAATTGAGAGGGAAATCAGCAATTAATTACTGAGTTGGGAGTCAGCTATGTGTGTATGTGTAATAATAATATATGTGTGCATATATATATACTTATTATATATATAATATATATTGACCTTTATATTGAACATCTCTTATGTGTGAGGCAGTATATTTCCAGAATTGAATTCAGCAAATATCACTCAGCTATGAGTTCCCATATAGCCAGAGTCATTTCTTGGATTGGGGGGGGGGGCATGCTTTTTGCATCAAAGCCCCTCCCAAGGTGATTCTGATAGCTTCATCTTTGCATTGATATATGGACATGGTGGATGAGGTCATGTAGCCTGGCACTCATGGGCAAGATGTCTAGAGTAAGGCAAACCTAAATAATGAAGCTGAAAAATAAAGAACCTTTAATGAATACCATTTCAATCGGGAAACTGTGGCCTACTCCTGAATCCTGCACTTACTAGCAATGTAACCTTGCACAAGTCAATTAATTCAGTGCTAGAATCTTCTTTGCAAGATTTCTGGGAAGATAAAATGTGACCATGCCTGTAAGTGCTTAGCACATTACTGATGCCATCACAGGTGCTCAGTAAATGCCTATGTTGGTGATGGTGGTTGAGAAAGGACACCAGGGGCCAATAATAGGATTTCCAACCTTGATTTTATTACCTGGAGATAGTAAACAGCTATGTTCACAAGAAATCCTTTCAGTGCAGCCTATACTTTTTCATGTAAATTTTTTTCAGCCAAGACACTGGGCTGATGGGGAAAGAAGTTGTAAGAACACACTACTAGCCCTCACTGATTCATTATGGAAACTGCCTACAGGAACTATTTTGTACCAACACTTTTGAAAAGTTGTAGGCATTTGGCTTCTATGAAAGTGAACTGCCATCTGTTGGTCCTGCGGGCATTTGCACAAGAAAGAGTTGTAGCCCTTTCTTTTGATGACGTGTGGCTGGTGCCCTCTTTTTTTTTTTTTTTTTTTTTTTTTTCTATTTTTGTGTAGGTCTCCGAGGGAAGCCCCTTCCTGTGCAGGCCACTTTGGTGTTGGATAGCTGCTCTGCTCTCCTGTCAGCTGATAATGTTCCAATGGCTCGTGCAGTTCAGCTTTGAATGACTCAGTGTCATCTGTGTCAAGCATTTATTTTTAGTACATTTTGCCCCACAGATCCATCTCTGAGATGTGTCCCTCCATCTGTCTATCTGGCTCAATGCTTCTGTTTAAGTGACACATAAAGCTTTGTATCCAATTCTTTATACCTAAGCTTTTCTATAACCCTTCTCTTCCTTATGCCATTGAGACAGCCACACAGAGCTACAGGAATGACCATTTATTCACATTATTAAATGGGTTCCTCATGGTCAGGACTTCAATATTATAAATATAATTATAATATATTTATATATTGGTGTGTCTGGGTGGCTCAGTCGGTTAAGCGTCTGACTTCGGCTTAGGTCATGATCTCACAGTTGGTGAGTTCAAGCCCCGTGTTGGGCTCTGTGCTGACAGCAGAAAGCCTGGAGTCTGCTCCGAGTTCTGTCTGTCTGTCTGTCTGTCTGTCTCTCTCTGTCCCTCCCCTGCCCCTGCTCACTCGCTCTCTCTCTCTCAAAAATAAATAAACATTACAAAAAAACAGGCCCACTGAAAGTATACAGAGACACACGCTTGCATGCATACGGGCACATTTACATACAGAAATAGATATGTATTCATTTTCAAATACCATATGGATGTGTTCTCTATATACTGCATCATCAATATCGCCAAAGGCACATAAAACATATATATATACATTTATTATTTATAAATGTAATTATAAATTCATAATTTATATTTATACAGAAATAAAATTTTTATGTATAAATATATATATATATATATATACACACACACAAATATAAATAGATATGTTTGATCATCAGTTTTACATTCGTCTTCTGTTAGGTTTTATATTCCTAAAATTGTCCAGAATATGAACATGTGCATGTGCAGAAAGGAATATTTCAGCCACCAACCCTCTGTCCCTGCTTTGGGATGAAATGTTAAATCTACTTTTGTAGTTCTGTTACACTTCAGGGAGTGTTCTGCTGCTTCTGAGCTGTGCTATATAAGAAGCCATGGCCATCTTACAATCTGGAGAATAATTGAAGCTATTTGGATCCACTGCATAATTTGCCTCCATGAAGGCTGTCAGTGCTGATTTCCTTTGTCCACAATTGGGTGTGCTTGGTGTGAATTCTGATCTAGGAAACAACCATTCAGTAGAATTTTAACTATTAAAAATGTGTGAATTTAGTTTCATCTGCAATTGACCATGCTGATTTAAGAATTAATGTGTTTCAGGGCACCTGGGTGGCTCAGTCGGTTAACTGTCCGACTTTGGCTCAGGTCATGATCTTGTGACCCGCGTCAGGGTCTATGCTGACAGCTCAGAGCCTGGAGCCTGCTTCAGACTCTGTGTCTCCCTCTCTCTTTGCCCCTCTCCTGTTTGCTCTCTCTCTCAAAAATAAAATTAAAAAGAAGAAGTAATAGGTTTCAATTTTCTCCTCTTTCTATTTTATTCATGTGGTTTGTCCCTGAACATCAATATGCCCATGTTAATTTGAATATTAAATATTTTTGCATTACATTTGCACATGCAAAAAATACTCAATACCTCTTAAGTGTATGCTCCATAACTTATCAGGCATTTCATCTGTCAGCCTGAAAAATAAAGATCCTCAACGAACACAACTACAATCAGGTAATCCTGCTAGTTCAAAGTGAGTTTCAATAGCCCTTGACAGGCCCCAGCAGAACTAGATCACTGCATGAAAACAAACCACACAATTCTGTTTTTATGTACACATCGGTACATGTTGACGTACTATTAAATTGTTTTAATAGGGCCTACTTAGGAAGTGTATATCTTGGTAGTTAAAACCTACTACATTGTAAAGTACACTTTATATGCAAAATATTGCTCTCATAGGAAAATTGTAATTACAAAGTTTAGACTTCATAGCCAAACTATGTTGCTTTGTCTTATCTTTGGAAACCTATACTAAGCTAAAATTGTACCTGTCATTGAATCAGCAGTGACGAGAAAAAAAAAAATTATCACCTGGGGATTTAGTGGAATATGGAGGGTGTAGGCTGCTGCACAATTAACCACGGTTCTGCTTGATTATTTTTGGTCACAGCTGCAGTCTGGATGAAACATAAATGCCGACCTTTTTTAGTCTCTGAAAATCCTGTTCGTCCATGAAATTTGTTTACCACAGCTTTCTCTCAGAGAAGATGGTGGATAGTGATACATTTTTCAGCTAGTGACAGATTTTGCCAAAGGGGACACGTTTGCCTAGTGAATAAGTAAATCCAGTCATACTTACAGAAACAGTCATTTCCTTTCATTCTTATCCTGAAGTTGAACTCCCTGGATGCTTTTGTCATCATATCCGAGAAAGTGAATGCATGTTTCTAAGTATGAATATGGATCAGTATATCCTCAGCCCTTTGGGCTTCGAGAGAAATACTGCAATTCAGAATTATACCATTCACAGAACATTTCTAGCTTAGCTACGGCAATTTGATTTTCTTCTTTCCAGTCTACAAATCTTGAAAATACCATCCGATTTTCTCCTTCCCCCAAATGATTCTACTAATGTTTCCTTTCTCAGAGGTGTCTTTTTCTTATTTACACATGGAAATATTTCCAAATGTTTCAGTCAGTTCTCATGTCGAGGTGGGCATTATAACCTCCAACATCCTTCTTGAGACTTCATGGCATGTATTTCTCACCCACTCTGCCACTACCTTGGAGTCAATCTTCAGGTCAGTTAGTCTATGTAAAGAAACGATGGGACAGAAGGCCAGGGAGTGAGTAAGGCAAAGAGCAACTCTGGAAGATGCCACTGTTTTCTAGATGTTTTGTGAATTACACACAGCAGCATATGCTTGCTCTGGTGGCTTCGGAGAAGGGGGAGTGGTCCCTTAAGTTAGAAACTGTTTTGCAGCAATGACAACAGCAATAACACAAAAGATGTGAAGGGGAAGAAGAAGAAAGGAAGATAGTCATTATTCACAACTTGACTGTTTTCTTAAAGATGTTTCGAATAAGGAGCTAAAGAAGCACATAATTCAGCCAAGCTTCCTTTTTCCTTCTTCTTTGGATTTCCAGAGCTGCAAGCAAAGGAACAGATTTGGAACCCAACCAGGTCTCTGACAGAGTCCCAGCACCCACATGCGCACTTCACTGTAGACAGGCTGATCTCAACATCACCAGAGTGGATGTTCTTTTGTTGTCTTGGAAACAGATGTGTTTGCCCTTTTAGAGACACACAGATCAGCACGTTGTGTCCCTGAAAAGTCTCCAATATGCTAATTTTAGTCCCTCTTTTAATGTTAGTGAGCTTCGTTTGGTCCTTCAAAACTGACTCACGCCTCCAAAAGGAAAACACCTACAGGTGACGGGAACAGGACAGACTCAATGAGCCACCTGAATTTTTTCCACGACCTACCAGTATAAACTATTTGATGTGGAAGGGCCCTCCTTACTGTAAGTGAGTAGAAAGCTAGAATTAATTCTATCAAAATGTACAGTTGACACAATCCACTTTTATCACAATTAAACACTTTTACATAAATGATATGACATGATCCATAACACAATGATTTTTAAGGTCGACAGGATATTATGTATGCATTTTACATCTGTGTGTCATTTTCACGCAGTTATCAACCATGCATTGACTAAGGATTCACAAGATGCCAGAAACTGATCAATTGCTTACGTTTATGATCTTTGCAGGAATAAATATTAAGTAGGAGGATAAAGCATGGTACAAATATTTTGATCTTTGAATGTTTTTATGACTTCACAGCAGATAAAACAGAAAGGCTGGGCTTTTAAAAGCCCCCCGGGGTTACTCAGGGGTGAGGGTAGTCTATAGCAGAGGGAGCTAACTGACTGGCTTTGAAGACATGCTTTCTGACCTCGTTGAAGACCAGTGTCATCATCTGCTGGAAGTCTGTTCTGAATGCAGAATCCCAGGCCTCACGATAGATCAGTTGAATCAGAATCTGCATCTTAATGAGGTCTCCAGGTGACTGGCAAGTACACAGAAGTTTGAGAAGACCTGCTCTACCATGTCACACGCTACAGCTGGATTCTACATTTGAAGCCTCGCCACCGTCCTCCTTCAAACCTGCCTCAGAGGCTTTGCTGGAGGCACTGAGAGGCTGCCTTCTATAGACCAGACACATGTTCCTCCCTTTGTCAGATCTTCCTAGATAATTTAAGTGGCAGAGAGAGCCAAGTTCATTCATGGTAATTAGCCCAAAATATGCTTTTCATTAGAGAAGCAGAGGTCACATGTGCAAAGAAATATATTTAAGCCTCTGCACAGACTATGTGCCGTGTATTCATCACGCACTATCTTCTTGTCAATACAAGTGTGATGATCACAGAAAAAGACGTCCTATGACTCAGTAGAGACTCACACGATTCCAGTCTCCTTTGTCTTGTGCGCTTGGGGAATCCTTCCTGGTAGTGCATCTGTGCAACAATGCCCATGCCTGTCCCTATTTCTGTCTGTCTGTCTCTCTTTCTCCCTATTTCCATCTCCATCTCTACCTCTCAATATATCTAGCTTCTCAGCCATTTTCCAAGCACTATCTGAAGCAGTTCAGAGTAAAAGCACAGGCTAAAATCATACATCACCTCAATCCCTCCTGCCCTACTACTGTCTTGCACTTGCTCTCCTGGAAGGGCCTTCTCCATGCCCCCAGAGGGTGTGGCCCATTATTTTTCTGCTCTACTACACCGTCCCCATTTGCTCTCTCTTTCTCTCACAGACTCCCGGCTGAACCACTCCTGGCCTTCTGACACATTGTTCCTCCTCTCGGATTGCTGTGCTGCTTTATCTAGATTTGTGCATGCCTTGCCTCTCCAGTTAGAGAAGCCTTTGAGGGTAAGGCCTGTGGCTTTTGGGTGCTCAAAAAGCTGTGCACCCTACTGTACTGACAGTGAGTACTCAGCAGCTGTGGGTTTGGTGTGTGTGTATCTCCTTTGTTTCTATCACAGGGTGGAGAAGAGTAGAAAAGGCACTGAGCTCTGAGTCAAAAATCCACTGTGCTCTCTAATGACCTTCATCATGATATTTAAACCCTGCACTTCGTTTACACACCTGTAAAAAGAGGGCATTGCGTTAGTCATCTCTACATTTTTTTTCAGCTCTGACTTGCTCTATTTCTGTTGGTATTCCCAGATAAAGCCTCTCCTGGCAATGGCTGCTTTAAAACCCACTTTAGGGGCGCCTGGGTGGCTCAGTCAGTTAAGCGTCCGACTTCAGCTCAGGTCATGATCTCGCGGTCCGTGAGTTCGAGCCCTGCGTCGGGCTCTGTGCTGACAGCTCAGAGCCTGGAGCCTGTTTCAGATTCTGTGTCTCCCTCTCTCTCTCTGACCCTCCCCCGTTCATGCTCTGTCTCTCTCTCTCTGTCTCAAAAATAAACGTTAAAAAAATTTAAAACCCACTGTAATAGACATATGACATATCTGTGGACAGAATAATCATGTCCACCAATTTGTCTCTAAAATAGAAAAAAAATAATCTGATCCTATCATCATCACCAAGTTAGGTAGGCTGTCTCCATTAAGAAGGCTGGGGAAACAGATCATGATTAATTCAGCAAACATTTATAGAGCTACATGTGCCAGGCACTGTGTTGAGCCCTGGTGATACAGTCCTCAAGGGCAGAGAGGGGTAGCAAACAAAGAAGCCAAGAATTACAGCACGGCATGCACTGTTCTACCTCAGAGGTACACACAGAGCACCATCAGACAGTGGGAGTTCTGGGGATTAACCAAGAGTTACTGGTTCTGGTGAGTTTTCTATAGAGTGAGTAATACCAGTAGGCAGTGGTGGGGAGCACAGTATCTCATGGCGGTGGGAGTAATAGGTACAGTCATGAGACTGGGGGAAATAAAAACAGTTCAAGGAAGTTGAAGGTCAAGAGGCAGATACTCAAGAGTAAGAGGGAGGGGTGCCTGGGTGGCTCAGTCAGTTAAGCATCCTACTTCAGCTCAGGTCATGATCTTGTGGTTCATGAATTCGAGCCCCACATCAGGCTCTTTGCTGACAGTTCAGCGCCTGGAGCCTGCTTTGGATTCTGTGTTTCCCTCTCTCTCTGCCCCTACCCCTCTCATACTCTGTCTCTCTCTCCCTCTCAAAAATAAACAAAAATATTTAAAAATTAAAAAAAAAAAAAAGAGGAGGAGGGCGTAATAGTCCTGTCAACCTGGATTCCTGGCTAAGGAATGTGAG
This sequence comes from Panthera onca, assembly GCF_046562875.1. Classification (NCBI taxonomy): domain Eukaryota; kingdom Metazoa; phylum Chordata; class Mammalia; order Carnivora; family Felidae; genus Panthera; species Panthera onca. The sequence continues at coordinate 56,042,551 of NC_138344.1, forward strand.
TGTGGGTGGGACAAGCCAGGGGAATTCCCTCTTCCTCACAAAATGGGCTGCATATCCCCCCAAAGTCCCAGCCAAGGACTCTTAAATCCAGCCAGCCTGGATCTAAGCCTTGCCAAGATAAGGATTCTGTTAACCTTCACCAAGCCCCAGGCACTACCCCAGTTAACTCTCATAAGCATGAGGCAGAAATTAGGAATTAGAAATTTTGGAAAAGGTGGAGATAAAAACATAAACACAGAAAGACAGAAATAGAGACAAGGAGAAGACAGAGACATTCCGAAGGCTACACAAACAGCAAATAACAGACCCAGGATTCACAGAGAGATCCTCTGCCAACAAACCCAATTTTCACTCCTTTTTAGCCTCCAACTTTGAAAAGTTTCCATGTGTTTTTAAAATCTGCTTAAAGCCATGATATTTCTATAAGTGGTTCTTGTTTCCTGCTGTCCTTGCTGCTCACCATGGCCCCTCATTATTTCACCCTGATCCCCAAGCTGCGTAAACATGTGGGAAGGGGATAAAGAAGGGATGGACGCTGCAGCTGTGCCCTTGGGGCCAGAAGAATCTGTGGGGACCTGGTGAAGCTCCTCCCCCCTCCCACTCTGCTCCATTTAACTTGGCTTTGAAAAGGCAGACCATTGGGTACCAGGTTTTTATCACTAGTGACTTCCTTTTCCAAGAAATGTGAGCCCTGTGGATATGAAGAATAATTGGTGAAGTACTTTGAGATTTCTTGTACATAAAGGACTGTGTAGGTGTGTAACATTATTATTACCACTTTCTGTTCAAGAAGCGATCTTTAAAAAAAAAAAGTATGTAATTTTCAGCTTTTCTCCCAGACTGGCCTATGGCCATATTTAACATTAACATCATATTCTTTTGGGTGCACATAATTAGGATGTTTTTTATGACTAGTTAACTCTTGACTTGGGAAGCATATTACATAACATCATCTTTGCTCCATTACTCAGCAGCAAGGAATCAGAGGTAGCCAACCCTGATGACCTCTAGTTGATAAAAGAGAGAAAGAAATATCTGCAGTACATCAGCTCAGGCTGATAAGGCAGAGTATTTGAAAAGACATTATCAATATATAAGAATTTTCTAAATTAATAAACAACTTCCTTTATAGTGATCCCTTAGGCACACTGAAAGCTTTTTCAGGGGGTACTGATCTATTCGTGAGAGAATCACCAATTTCACTAGAATACGAGGCATTTCTCTGAGATCCCTCCAGGCTCAGATAATTTTATAAGTTCACCTTAAGGTGAGGTTGGGCAGGATCTCAGGGGTTGCTCTAAAAACAGAGCAAGTATTTGAAGATAACAGACATGTTTGTATCTTAACGACTGCCTAATTCCTTATATATCCTCTTCCTGAGACACCTTGGTTCATTCCATCTGCAGGGATTTCCCCACAGATGGTGACATGATTTGTACATGGGAATCTCGCCTCAGTCCCAGCCTGTTTGTTCCTTACACTGTGAATTATCCTTGGTGTCCAATATTTCTTAAAAGAAAAAAAAATTACACATGATTTTTAAAAAACAGACTTTATTTTTTAGAACAGTTTTGTCTATGCAGAAAAATGTAAAAGATGGTTACAGAGACTTCCATACATCCCTGTACCCAGGTTTCTCTATTATTAACAGCTTACGTTAACATATTTGTTATATTAATAAATCAATTTTGACACATTGTTATTCCCTAAGGTCCATAATTTATTTAGATGTCCTTAGTTTTTACCTAATGTCCCTTTTCTGTCTCAAGGTCCTGTCCAGGATACCACATCACATTTAGTTGTCATGTCTCTTTAGGCTCCTCCTGTCTGTGGCAGTTTCTCAGACTGTTTTTGATGACCTTGACAGTTTTGAGGAGTGCTCATTGGGTATTTTGAAGAATGCCCCACTACTGGGATTTATATGATGCTTCTTTCATGATAATATTGGAGCTATGGGTTCATGGGAGGAAGACCACACAAATAGAGTGCCATTTTCATCACATCATATCAAGGGTACAAACTATCAACATGATTTGTAACAGTTGATGTTGGCATTGATCACCTGGCTGAGGTAGTACTTGTCAGGTTTCTTTGCTGTAAAGGTACTCGCCCTCCACATCCCCCTTTCCATTCGGTCTTCTTTGGAAGGAAGTCACTATGTGCGGCCGATACCTAAGGAGTGGGGTTATGTTCCCTGTCCTCCTTATGGTGTACCTCCATATATTACTTGGAATTTTTCTGCCTGAGAGATTTGACTCTTACTCACTGTTCGTTAATGTAGTCAATCATTTATTTATAACAAGTATGGGTTCACGGATATTTACTTTATATTTTGGGTTATGACTCAATACCACTTTATATATTCTGTTATTCAGATTGTTTCAACTTTGGCCACTGGGAGCTCTTTCAGTTGGCGTCTGTGCCCCTTTCAGATTCCCCTATCAATATGTTGGCTTTTAAACAGCTTTACTTGTCTTAAGCATGTCCCTATTTTCTGGCACTACAAGATGCTCCAGACTCATCTCGTACACGTGCCTTTCATTGGTGGAAAACATCTGCTCACCAGCAGTTGTCCCTTTAAAGAGATTTGCCCTCAGCCTTTGAATGAGCCTGAGAGGGGATGTAGTTTAAAACCCCACACTGACTGGTACCTTATGGAAGCAGAGTTGCATCCTCTTAAATGAGAAAGTGGACTAGGCTCCAGGTGTCACTGTGCATGAATGTGAGGGAGGATGCCACAGACATGCAGGTGACTGGACAGAAAAGCAGCAGCAGGAGACTGCAGTCCAGGGCTACTTCTCTTCCTGAGGCCAAGTCCTCCTTTCTCAGGCTCAGAGGACTGATCATTCGCAGCTGAGAGCAACCACATAGCCAACCTGATCCATCTGCTCACAGAACATTTAAAGCAGCCAGTTTTTAAAGGCATTTGGGGGAAATCTTCGGTTTAGACAGGAGTGAGAAATAGGGAGAGCAGAGAGAAGCATCTCCTTGGTGTCCTGTGCCAACCGAAATTAACAACTAATGAAAGCAGATTGTATTTAGCAGATTTTAATATAAATTAGGTTAATGGTGACACATTTGAAATAGCGCACTGCAAAATCAGTCTGTAATAACAAGCTAACAGATGTTGGCATTTTTATTATTAATTATACATTTCATTATCATCTGATTATTGTCAAACATCATCGGACAGAAAAAAATTGTATAAATGATTCGTACACATTTGTTATGTTGTTAAGGGGTGCTAGTGTCTGTTTCATTAATGCAGTGACTGGAGTATTCTACTATCATTCCAAAATTTCAAGTTTAATGAAGACTATTGAGCCATACACAATATGTAACAATAATCTTTCGCTGTGCTTGTCACTGGAGAATCTCAAAGAATTTCACATCCTGATTTGTCTCATCCACCCTTCTAGCTTCTTCAGTGTAAAGCCTACAGCAAGGAGGTTCAGGTTATCAGGGAATATTACTGAACAGATATAATGGCATCATCACATACCATATCATCATTTCTCAAAAAGATCCCAGAGAGAAACTGTTATGAACCTGCTATCCTAGAGTCTGGAGAAATCAGAAATATAATGTCTTATATAAGCAAAATGAAATTAAGAAATGGGCAGCATAAACAGCCAGTCACTAGACAAATACAATTTTGTTTTTTTCCTCAGGTATTCTTGGTCAAATCGGCTTATACAATATATATTCTACAGATAGTCTGTTTGTGCCAGCAGCATAACATTTCTACTTGGATATTATTCTGGCTATGGTTTGCTGAATACAGCTTAGGCACTGTAATAAAGTCTTGTGATGTGTTTTTTTCTAGGATGTACATTAGGCAAGTAGCTCATTAACTGTGTTGGAGTGTGGGTCATTGACGAAGACTGCCAAGTGTGGTCTGGAAGCATCAGATGTTCCCTCCATAAAGAACTGGTAATGGAATTAGGGATACTTAGAAGAAAGGACAGTTTATATTTGGCCAGTGGGCAACTACCTTATTTGCATGACTGAAAGGCCCTAAAAGCCCTTCTGAAAATATCTTCCCCCAAAAGCTTATCACAGCATCATACCTGTTTACAATCTGAACTGTGATTCTCAACGTGAAAGCCATTCCCGTTGGAAAAATGGTAAGATACTTGTGACAGAAGGTGAGTGTGAATGTTCCCATTTCCTCAACACAGAGGAAGGCCCATGAGTTCTCTGCCACTGATACACAAGGAAAAAAGTGTGTCCTGTATCAGACAAGTGGTTTACCTGGGAGCACTAACCTTGCTCTAAAAGCATAGACTGAGTAGTGGATGGGCCAGCCGAGCAGCTGCCCATGATTCTCAGTCCACAAAGGGTGATGGAGCATGGGTAGAAATAAGACAAGATTTAAAATATCACCTAAATCAGAACCTCTCAGGAAAAATGCTGGTTGGAGTAGAAAGGAGTACTTTATTAGGTGCTGGAGTAAATAAGTTGGGGCCTTCTGTAGCATGTGCTGGTAACAGTAGGTGGCAGCTACACTGGCTTTGTAGAGGATGTTCTAAGATCAAAGTGGACCTTTTGTCTCATTGAGAAGATGTGCAAAAGTTGTGTCCAGAGCTGAGTTGCTGAGAACCATAACTGGGATCTGAGTTTATTACTGCTTGGGCTCCTTTTTCTGCTCTTCTCTCAACGGCATTGAACTCACTTCCACTTCAGTCTCAACCACTATTTCAAGAACACTGAGTTAACTGGATATCAATTTATTAACCTGCTAAGTGTGTCCACATATCCCAGCCCAGCCTACAATAGCCATGAGCAGATATGGGCTTGACAGGAAATAATTAGGGAAACCTCCAACAAGGGGAGATCAGCTAGCAACATGGATATGAGATTTGTATACGCATCAGGTCGGGCTCCCGGGCCCTTTTGCATGGCAGGTCCTAGTGCTGTGGCAGTGCTGAGGTAGGACAAAAGCCAGCATGTGGCTTCTCTTCTCTGACCCTGGTAAAGTGCTGCCTGCGGGAACCAGTAAAACTGCACTGGGGTCAAGAACAGCTTCTTGCCTTGGTCACAAGATGTTCTTGATGTTAGAGGCATGGAATCATATACAGAAGAAGAGGACTGGCCAGAAGGCATCACCTGGGGTTTGGGTAATTGCAGAGGCAGGGAGCCCTGAGAATGTACTGTAGCCAAGGAGGGTAGGTTCAGCTTGATGAGAAATCTGGGGTAGGCAAATTCAGGGGATGGCTATAATCTATGTTGTAAAGGAGAGACAGAAAGAAAGAGAGAGAGAGAGAGGGAGAGAGAGAGAAAGTCAGCGAAAGAAAGCACCTTGCAAACAGTTTGTATTTCTTTCATAATTCTCCTCATGCTTGGCTTTAACAAGAGCTTTTCCAGGGACCAAAAAGTACATTCATGTCTTCTTTGGGTATAATGCTAGTTCATCTACGATCAGCATTAATCTTCAAGAATGTAATTAAAGTTTTTTGTTTAAAGTTTATTTATTTTGAGAGAGAGAGAGAGAGAGAATACAAATGAGGGAGGGGCAGAGAGACAGAGAGAGAGAATACCAAGCAGGCTTCATGCCGCCAGCACCGTGGTCTCATGGTTCCTCAGATCGTGACCCGAGCCAATATCAAGAGTCAGACTCTTAAACAACTGAGTCACCTAGGCGTCCCAATAGAATTCAAGTTTTAAAAACTGCTATTGATTCAGAAAATAGGAAATTTTATCTTTGGTGCTTTTTATTTTATTACTATTTTAATTTTTTATAATTTAATAATTTTTAGTAAATACATAAAGTTGTGCAACCATCACTATAATCCAGTTTTAGAACATCTCCATCATCTCTGAAAGTTTCTTGTGCCTGTCTGTAGTCAATCCTACTCCTTATGTGCAACAGTTTTGAGAGCTTAAGCAATATAGACAGGCTGACTATTCAAGATTGCATCTGTGAAAACAACTGTGTGCTGGGGTCCCTAAACAGAATGTTCTTCATTAGTAATAAGATTTTTTTTTAGCATTTAAGTTTTACAAATTTTTATTTTTTTGGTCAAGGGCAGTCTTTGTTGATACTGACAACCAGGAGAGAATTTCTGACTCACCTATATTTAGTTAAAATGTGCATAACATCTATCATGTATACCTGCTGATGTGGCTGCCTTCCTGCCAAAAATCAGATCCTCAGTTTTGGCTCTGCATTTTCATGCCCTGGTGTAGGGTATTTTCCAACACCAGCAACCAATTCTCTGATTTCCCTGGACACCAACTGCACGTTCAACAGTTCAATTATGATGCCAACTACCCAGAATTAGGAGACCTCAAAGCTTAAGAGTTCAGTCCCACAAGACTATCCCCCACTTCAGATGCCAGTCGTAAGTCCTGGAACTCCTGTAGTTTTGACTGACTGGCTATATATCAAGGATTCCCATGACCCCTTCCTCAGTTTTGATAATTTGTTAAAACAGCTCAAGGAACTCAGGAACACGGTTTACTTACTTTTACTACTTCGTTATAAAGGGCATTATATAGGATACAGATCAATAACCAGATGAAGAGGTATCCAGGGTGAGATCCTAGAGGTTCCCAAGTGCAGGACCTTTTGTTCTGGGGAGCTGAGGCACACTTCCCAGCACATGGATGTGCTCACTAACCTGGAAGTTCTCAGAACCCCATCATTTAAGGGTTTTTTTTTTTCTTTTTATGGATGCCTTGTTATGCAGACATGGTTAATTAAATCACTTGCCACTGGTGACTGACTCAGTCTCTAGCCCCTGTTGTCTCTCTGGAGTTTGGGGGTGAGGCTGAAAATTCCACACTTCTAATCAAGGCTTGATCTTTCTCATGACCAGTCTCTTTCTGAAGCTACATAGTGTCTACCAAGAGTCACCTCATTAGAACAAAATATACTCTTATAACCTTGATCATTCAGGGAATTCCAAGAGTTTTAGGAGCTCTATGCCAGGAACTGGGCACAAATATATGTCTTTCTATGATATAATACCTGGGACCACTTTAAAAAGTCTCAGTTCATAGGCTAATACCTCTAGATTCTGATCTAGTTGATTTTAGTAGGGTCTGGGTCTGGGTAATTTTAAAAGTGCTCTAGGTGAGTCTTAAGTATGGCTGAATTTGATAATCACTGTGAAATATCTGTTGATCACCTTCTCTATGCTTAGCAGGGGCGATACTGAACTTTATGGCAATTATGAAGGGAAATAAAACTTATTCCAATATCTCCAGGGGTTTCTAATCTAGAGTTAAGATCAGATAAATGGGTGCATATATTACAAAACAAAGAAATGTGGTAAGAAGCTATATTACCATTCTATGAAGACATAATAAATAAATAATTACTTTTGACTAAAGGCAGTAGAGAAGGTTTTAAAGAGGTGGAGGCCTGTGGGCTGGGCTTTGAAACATGAGTCTGTTATAGGTAGAGAATGTGGAATAGGCATTACAGTCCCAGTATATGACTTATCCTCAAATTTCATAGACAACTTTTATGTCTTATTATGCTAGAAGGAAAAATAACCTTTCTTTCCTTTCCTTCCTTATTCTAGAAGGAAAAATAACCATTCTATTGAAAAAATACAGGTATACATTTATATGTTTAACAAAGATTCCTTATTCTTTACTTACTCTACAAAGAATTTGAGGTTGGCAAATACCTTAAGGGATTTATGCAAAAATCAGTGAGGGCCAAAATAAATACATCCCATGTTCCAATACACACCACTCTGGCATACAAAGTGTGTACTTGGTATACATTTGTACAGTAGGCTTGACACATTTCATATGAACAGTCAACCCAAGGTCTGGGAATAAAAGTGTGCTAAAATAGATCCATGGAATAACCTACCCTGATTTTAATAGTAATTTGCAGGACTGTTTCATAAATGAAGGGTGTTTGTATCTCAAGTCTGTGCCTTCTAAATTTTCCATGAAATGGTATAATTATTTCCTAAAGGAAAGTTAAAGGTTTATACATCTAGCCTCTGTTAGGGAGTAGAGAAGACCATCCACATAGATTTATCATGGAGGAACAGAGTCTAGCACTCAAAGGCCATAGCATTGAGATGATGAGGTAGGACAGTTCAAGGTAGCTCCAAGCTATTAACAGAGTTCTGGTGTTCACTGTCCCAGTTAAAGGGTCAGTGGTTTATTCCATTCATTTGTTATTTATCTCTGTGATTCTAATAACTAGAATATGTCATCTTTACTGATAAGAGTATCTCTAAAATGAGGATCCTAAATGAAAATCACATGTGATGACACATCCCTCTAATGGAATCTTCCAATTGAACGGATTTCACTTAAAATATGTTTTACTTACCATATGTATGATGTCTTCAAAGTGCCATCTTCTGGTGGGAATTACAATATAAATTTGGCAATTACTGTTAGGGACTTTTGTGTTAACGAAATCACAGACAGAAAGGGAACTTCTGGTTCACCCAGGATGGAGTAGCCCCGTTACTCCCAGATCTTCCCTTTTACAAATAAAAACCCAGGACATCATACAACGACAAGCACAGGTAGGCTCTGAAAGATGAAAAAGGGAAAACTATATAGGAACATCAGGACTTGAGGAATGACAAGGTGTTGAGCTCCCTGGATTTCTGTATTATGTACCATATATCCTTCACAGGGGACTTCAGAAGCCAACAAGTGCTGACTTAAAAAGTGCCAAAAAAGGCCTGTTACCCCAAACAAACAAGCAAGCAAACAAAAACCAGAAAACCTTTTTGGCAATATCTGCCATACTCCTGTCAAACACCAATGGACACCGACACTATCACTTCCCCATGAGATTTCAATAGGGCAATGGAGAATTGATCTTCCACCCCATACCCCACATCTGGAGAAGTGGGCAGTGTTCTAATCCCTTTGCCTGGTGGTGTTGATGGGCAGGAAGCTGATCTGTTATTTCTTAGCCAGCAGACACACACAGTGTTCCAATTTCCCCCAGAGGTAGGGTAGTGCCAGCAGGGTCTGGCAGTGAGCTGGGCCCCTGTCCCTATCCAGCAACAATGAGACCGAACAAGGTTAATTGATACTCCTGTTCTCCCTGCTGTCCCCACATGTGGTGTATCATGGGATACAGTAGGTAACTGATCCTCTACTCCCACACACCCCTAGAATCAATAAGGGTTTGAGGAAGGATTAGTGGCACTTTGCATCCTCTCCTCTCCTCCTATGGTGGCAGTAGGCCCCAGTGCAGAGGGGAACTTCTGTTTTACCCTGTAGCAACAAAATGGTGAGTCGATCCTCCTTCTACCCTTCTCCGGTGGACCAATGGGTGGTGATCTTCTACCCAACTTAAGACAAAGAGGGAGTGCAAATTGGTGCTCCACTTTTGCCGGGAAGGTATTAGTAGCACCCAGGGGAGAGGTGAATGCCTATTCTACCCATCTAGAACAAAGCACTATGAGAAAGTGCCCCACTTTTGCTGGTGTTGTGTTGGTGTGGTCTAGCAGGAAGCTATTCATACACACCCACCTGAACTTCACTATATGCACCAATGGGGAGATTGCCTGCCAGAAAGAAAGAATAAAATAGGACCCAAAGTCTCAGAATATAACATATCAAATATTCCAGATACCATAGAAAAATCACTAATCATACCAAGAAACAGGAAAATCACAACATGAATGAGAAAAGATAACCTAAAGACATCAAAATGAAGATGAATCAGATGTTGGAGTTATCTGACAAGGTCTTTAAAGCAGCCATCATAAAAAAGTTTTCAACAAATAATTATAAGTTACCTTGAAATAAATGCAGAAAAAGGCAATATAAGCAAAGAAACAAATTGCAAAAAAAGAACCAAATGAAAATTACAGAACTAAAAAATGTAATAAAAACTCACTAAATGGGTTCAATAGTAGAGTGGAAATGACAGAGAGTAGAATCAATGAACCTGAGGAGAGATCAATAGAATTTACCTACTCTGAACAGAGAGAAAATAGAGTGAAAAATTAACTGAGTCTTAAGGGACCTGTGGGACAATAACAAAGTAGCATTTGTATCTTCAGATCTCAGAAGGAAAAGATAGAGAGTATTTTACTGAAAATTAAATAATAATTGAAAATTCCATTGATTTGACAAGTGACATAAATCTACCAATTTAAGAAGTTGAGTGAATCCTGAATAGGGGAAGCCTAATGAAATTCATATCAAGACACATTATAATTCAATTTCTGAAAACTAAAGACAAAAATATTGTGAAAGTAGCCATAGAGAAATGACATAACTTAGAGGGAACACCAATTAGAAAGACAGCAGATATCTTATCTGAAAGCATAAAAGCCAGAAGAAGTGCCCCATCATTTTGAACTACTGAAGGAAGGAACTATCAACTATGATTTCTATATCCAGTGATACTATCCTTTAACAATAAAAGGGAAATAAAGACATTCTCAGACAAAAGAAATGAGGAGAATCTGTTATCAGAAAAATCACCTGTGAAGAATGGCTAAGGAGGAAATATGGCTAAAGAAAGTAAATAAGAACAGAAAAATTTTGGACATTCATAAAGGAAAGAACATAAGAACATTAGGAGTAAATATAATTGAATATCTTCTCATTAATTTTTTAAAACATATTTGGTGGCTGAAACAAAAATTATAATAACACCATCTAATGTGGTGCTAAATATATGTAGAGGCTATCCCTAAGACAATTATGCTTTAAAAGTGGGGAGGGTAAAGGAATCTAAATGAAAGTAGGGTTTCTACACTCCACTTGAAGAGGTAAAATAATGATACCAGTAGACTGTGATAAGTTATGTATGTATATTACAATAATTAAAGCAAACACAGAGAAAACTGTAGGTAGTAATATACTCACACACACTATAAATAAATCATGTTAGAATCCTAAAAATAGTCAAATAACCCACAGTAAGATCTGAAAAAAGAAAGAGTAATAAGACAGAGTGGAAGCAGAAAGCAAATAATAAAGTGACAAATTTAAGGCTGAAGATGCCAATCATTATCTTTTTAAAAAAATCTTTCCAATATTTATTTATTTTTGAGAGAGAGAGAGAGCGCGCGCGCGCGCGCGCGCGCGCGCATGAGTGGGGGAGGGGCAGAGAGAGAGGGAGACACAGAGTCTGAGGCAGGCTCCAGGCTCTTAGGTGTCAGCCCAGAACTAGACTCGGGGCTTGAACTCACGAGCTGTGAGATCATGACCTGAGCTGAAGTCGGATGCTCAACTGACTGAGCCACCCAGGTGCCCCAATCATTATCTTAAATGTAAATAATATAAATACACCTGCCAATAGGGGTGCCCAGGTGGCTCAGTCAATTAATTGTCTGACTCTTGATTTCAGGTCAAGATTTCACAGCTGTGAGATAGAGCCCTGCATGGGGCTCTGCACTGAGCATGGAGCCTGCTTAGGATTCTCTCTCTCCACCCCTCCGCACTTCTATAAAATAAAAATTAAAACAAATTAAAACAAAGTGAAAAATTTACATACACCTGCAGATAAATAAAGATTGGCAGAACTGATAAGGAAAAAAAAAACATGGCTTAACTATATGCTGCCTACAAGAAACTCACTTCAAATTCAATGACATAAAAATGTTGGAAGTAAAAGGATGGAAAAGATATACCATGCAAACAGTAGCCAAAAAAAAAGTTGGAAGTCGCTATTTTAATATCAGATAAAATAGAATTCACAGTAAAGAAAAATTACTAGAGACACAGAGGGATCAATTCACCGGGAAGATAAAATGATCCTAAATATGTACACATCAAATAAAAGAACCTCACATGAACCAAAAGCCAGTAGGGTTGAAAAGCAAAATAGACAAGCACACAATTATAGCTGGAGGCCTCACCACCCACTTTGCAGCAACTAATAGGAATACTAGACAGAAAATCAGCCAGGCTATACCAGACCTGAACAACACAACCAATCAATAAGATCTAATTAACACACATAACACATTCTACTCCAAAATAGGATACACATTTAGTAAGTTCCCACGGTATGCCATCCAAGACAGACCATAAAACAAACCTCAACAAATTTAACAGAACCTAAATCTTATTGTGTTCTCTGCTATAGTGGAATCAAACTAGAAAAAAAAAAAAAAAAAAACAGAAATAAAATAGGAAAATCTTGAAATACTTGAGAATTAAACAACACACTTCTAAATAAGCCATGGTGAAATAGGAAGTCTCAAAGGAAATTAAAAAATATACAGAGAGAGCTAAATAAAAATAGAAATACAGCACATCAAAATATGTGGGATGCAGCCAAAGCCAGGGGTGAGAGGAAATGTTATAGTACCAAATGCTTACATTAGAAATAAGAACATGTTTAAAATCACTAACCTAAGTTCCTATCTCAAGAAACTAAAAAGAAAGGCAAAATACATCCAAAGCAAGCAAGAGAAAGAAAACCATGAAGATAAGAGCATACATCAATGAAACTGAAAAGTGGAAAATGATAGGAAAAAAAATCAATGAGGCAAAATTACACCTATTAAAAAGAAAATCAATAAAATTGACAAATCTTTAGCAAGACTGATGAAGATAAAAAGAAAGAAGACACAAATCATCTATATTAGGAATGAGACAGGGGATATCACTTCAGATCCTACCACCAGAATAATGAAGTATGTATTAGTTCCTATGGCTGCTGTAACAAATTAACACAAACGTGGTGGTTTAAAACAACACACATTTATTCTCTCATGGTTCTGGAGATCAGAAGGCTGAGGAAGTTTGGCCTAAAAAAGGAGAAGGCAATGTGATGACTGAACCAAGAAACTAAGGTGCTGGCTTTTAAGATGGAAGAAGATACCATGAACCAATAGAGTATAAGAAAGAAAGAGCTAGAAGCTGGAAAAGGCAAGGAAATAGATCCCTCCCTATAGCCTCCATCTTATAAGGACACAGGTGATTGCATTTACTGCCCACCTGTATAATCCAGGACAATCTCCTCATTTCAAGGTATTTAAATTACATCAGCAAAGCCTCTTGTATAACATATATATATATATATATATATATATATATATATATATATATACACATATATACCTACATATATATGCTATATATATATATATATATATATATATATAGCATATATATGTATAACAAATATATATAGGCTAATATTTTACAGATTCCAGGAATTAGAATCTGAATACCTTTGAAGGCAATTACTTAACCTACTATAGAATACAACAAATAACTTCATGCTCCTAAATTATACAATTTAGAATAAATGGATTTCAAAAATCGTAAACAGCCCAAACTCAACCAAAATGAAGCAGAAAACCTGAATAGTCTTATAATCACTGAAGAAATCAGATGATTAATTATAAAGTGGCTTAAATGGAAATTTCCAGGCCCAGAAGTCATCACTGAAGAATTATACTAAACATTTAAAGAATTAACACCAATCTTATATAATCTCTTCTAGATAATAAAGATGAAACATATCATAACTTACTTATGATTTATAACAAAATAAGACAAAGATAGTACAAAAAAATTACAAACCAATATGTGTCATGAACTTAGGTGCAAAATCTTCAAAAATTTTTAGAAAATCCAAAAATGTATAAAAAGAATTATATACCATCACCAGGTGAGATTTCATATCTATATATGAAAGCCAGGTCAAAGATTCAAAAATCAATCAATGTAATACACTGTACCAACAGAGTAAAAGACAAAAAAAAAAAATCACATGATCATATCAATTAATACAGAAGAAGCATTTGCCAAAGTCTAAACTCTATCTATAATTTTAAAAACTTAGCAGTAGAAAGGGTTCCTGGTGGCTCAATCAGTTAAGTGTCCAACTCTTGATTTTGGCTCAGGTCATGACCTCACAGTCATGAAACTGAACCCCATGTTGGGTTCTGCACCCACAGCGAGGAGCCTACTTGGGATTCTCTCTCTCCCTCTTTCTTTCTCTGCTCTTCCCCTCTGGCTTCCATGCTGTCTCTCTCTCTCTCAAAATAAATAAACTTAAAAAAATAAAAATAATAAAAAACCTTAGCAATAGAAGAATTAATAGAGGGAAACTTTATTTTAAAAATATGCAAAAAGCCAACAAATGATATCACACATAGTGAAAGACTGAATAATGTCCTAACTCTGGGAACCAAACAGGGACACCTATTCTTACTAGTCTTTTTTTTTTCCCACTTTTACTACTCTTATTCAACATAGTACTGGCATTCCTAGTCACTGCAGCAGCAAGGAAAAGAAATAAAAGGCATAGCAACTGGAAAGGAAGAAATAAAACTGTTCCTTTTGCTGATAACATGACTGTCAAAATAGAAAATCTCAAAGAATCTACATTGAAAACCCCTACTACTAGTGAGCTCATAAGGTCACAGGATATAAGATCAATATCTCATTTCTACATAACTAACAATGAACATGTAAAACTGAAAATTAAAAAGACATGGGCATTTGGGTGGCTCAGTTGGTTAAGCATCCGACTCTTGGTTTTGACTCAGCTCATGATGTCATGGTTTCATGGGTCTGAGCCCTGTATCCAGTTCTGGGCTGGCAGCATGGAGCCTGCTTGAGCTTCTGTCTCCCTCTCTTTCTACCCCTCCCCTACTCACATTGTCTCTGTCTCTCTCAAAATAAATAAATAAACTTAAAAAAAAAGGTAGTATCATGAAACTCACCCCTAAAAAATAAAATACTTAGATAAAATAACAAAATATGTATATGATCTGTGTGATGAAAATTAAAAATACTGATGAAAGAAATTAAAGTAAACATAAAAAAAATCAGGAGATACACCATATCCGTGAATGGAAGACTCAAGGTAGTAAAAATATCAATTGTCTCCTCCAAATTCATCTGCTGGTTTAATGCAATTTCTCTATGGCTCCTAGGATTTTTTTTTTTTTTTGTATTCACAGACAAGCTTATTATAAAAATTTATATGGACAAGCACAGGCTTTATACTAGCTAAAACAATCTCAAAAAGAATAATAAAGTGGGAGGAACCACTCACTCTAAAATTAGAGCCCAGTATATAGTGGGAGAAATCAGGCTACCCAATTTCATGATTTATTATATAGCTACAATAATCAAGAGTGTAGTGGAGGGATATACACACAGATCAATGACACAAAATACAGAACCTAGAAATAGACCCAAACAAATTGTGCAATTGATTTTTGACAAAGGTATAGAAAGCAACTCATTAGAGGAAGGATTGTTTTTTCCACAAATGGTGCTGAAGCAATAAGCAAACATTAAATAGAGAAATAGATAGATGATAGATAGATACATGGATAGATGGATGGATGGATGGATAGATAGATAGAATCTTGATCTAAATCTCACAATTTTTATTTATCTTGATTTAAATCTCACAACTGGCTCTAAATACATCACAGACTTAAATGTGAAATGTAAAACTATAAACTTTTTAAGAAAAAAACAAGTCTTCAAGATTGAGGGCTAAGCAAAAAATTCATAGACTTGACACTGAAAGTAAAATCCATAAAAAAAAATACATCAGACCTCTTCAAAATTAAAAACTTTTGCTCTGCAAAAGACCACATAAGAGGGTAAAAAGACAGGTTATGGACTGAGGGAAGAGATTTGCAAACCACAAGAACTAAGATCTAGAATATTTTACAAGCCATCAAAACTAAATAGTAAAAATCAAATAATCCAATTAGAAAATGGGGAGAATTCACTGAAGAGGACAGACACATAGACGGCTAATAAGCACATGATGAAATGTTCAACATCACTAGTCATTTGGGAAATGCAAATTAAAACCACAATGAGATAATACTATTACTACACATCAATCGAAATGACTAAAATAAAAAACAGTGACAACACTGAATGTTGATGAGAATGCAGAGAAACTGAATCACACACATTGTTGAGGGGAATGTAAAATGGTACAGCTACTCTGGAAAATAGTCTGGCAGTTTCTTAGAAAAAGGAAACATGCAACTACCATTTAACCTGGCAATTACAATCTTGGGCATTTTTCTTTGAGAAATGAAAACTTATGTTCACACAAAAACCTGTACGCAAATGTTCATGCTAGTTTTATTTTACAATAATAGTTTTATAATAGTTATATTCATAGTAGCCCCAAACTAAAAGCAACCCCAATATCTCTCAATGGGTGAATGGTTAAACTGTGGTACATCCATAGCATTTAATCAAAATGTGTGATATTAGTGGATGTGTAGGTCAACAGGATCGGATAACATGCAATACTATTCAGCAAAAAAGAGGGGGGAGCAAATTATTGATACATGCAACATTGTACATGAATCTTCAGGTAATCATTCTGGGTGAAAAAAGCTAATCCCAATAGGTTACACACTGTATAATTCTATTTATATACAACATTCTTGAAATGATAAAATTATAGAAATGGAGCACAGGTTAAGTGGTTGCTGGGAGTTAGGAACCAAGGGATGGGGAGAGGGTTGGGGGTAGCTACAAAAGGGAAAGTGGAGGGATCCCTGTGGTGATGGAACTGTACTCTATCTTGACTAATGTTGATATCTTGTGTATATTGTTACCATTGTTTTGTAAGATATTACTATTTCTTACAACTGCATGTGTATTATTTCTTACAACTGCATATGAGTCTACAATTAGCTCAAAATGAAACATTGAATTAAAAAAATCAAATGGTGAGAGGAGGGTTAGTACTTACTGAGCACTTATGTGGCAGACACTTAGCTGAATGCTTTTAACAGAGCATATATCCTCACAGTATCCCTGTGAGTTATGGATCATTGTCCCATTTAACAGATGGGAAACTGCAGTGGCTTAGAGATAAGATTAAATTGATAGGAACCATAATTGATAGAGGCATAGCTAGAATTTTAACTGTGGTCCAACTTAAAAAGTTAGAACACAGATCAATGTGATCAATTGTTTCATTTACCTATTTCCACATCACCATGATGTGGAACATTACATATTCTCAGTGGTGTTCCTTTAAGAGACTGATCTCAAAGCAGCACTTGCTATAAACGGATCTGAGAATAATCACGTCCAAGACAAAGATGAATTTATTTTTGTTTCTTTACACATTCCCCCCCCGCCCCCGCCGTCTTCAACCCACATCACCAGAGCAGGAGGAGGGTGGTAGTAATTGCTAAGTAAGTCAGTGCCACCACCTGTGACAGCTGTCTCACTAATCACTCTCATCACTCCAAACAAGGAAAACTTGGCTGTGGTGATAAAGCGAGCTCTCTTTCTTCTACCACCTTGTTTTTACAGAACTAAACTTTTTTGGTAAGTAACTCTCTTTCTTGTTTCATACAATGTCCCCACTGTTAGCATTCCGTTGTTCCTCCCGTTCTGTCAAATGATTTTAAACATTGGGAAACTGAATTCTGAACATCCCTTAAAATGGCACGTATTGTGGAATGTTTCCACAGTCAATGCACTGACTTTTTTTTTTTTTTGGTAGATAATTTAAGGTTGACTCCCAGTTACTTGGATAACACCCGACCCTCTTGAACAAGAGGACTTGTTATGCACTTCCAAAATTAAAACGGTGTAAAATAGGCATGCTGTGTGTAGAAGGGCAATTCAGGAAAATATAATACTAACGGTAGCAGCCACCACAACAACAAACCTACTGTC
This sequence comes from Panthera onca, assembly GCF_046562875.1. Lineage (NCBI taxonomy): Eukaryota > Metazoa > Chordata > Mammalia > Carnivora > Felidae > Panthera > Panthera onca. The sequence continues at coordinate 56,060,152 of NC_138344.1, forward strand.
TCAGGTCTCTTCTTAATTCATCTTTCTTGGTTTCTTGGTCAAATGAAAATATTTATTGAAAACTTATTTTTTAAAACTATATATATATTTTTTTTTAGGATGACAAGTGAAAGGTTTTATTGAATGGCCTCTGTTTTTCCAAGTATTTGGAAAGCTGCTGCTGCTGATCATTCAGAAAGTCCACAGTCCTAGTGTTGCCGGCCAGTTTTACTAAAAAGAGGACCTCTGAGTTGGACTATCAGTGACATGCCCATTGGAAGGTAGCCACAGGCTCAGAGAACTCACATTCCTTTATGTCACTGATCATAGCATCAGTACATCCAGGGAACCCCATGACTGCTATTCTGTTCCCAGCTTTCGTTAGGGAAGTAGACAGAGTCCTGACTGCATGTAGAGCCAGCAAGCCTGGGACAGCCCTTCCTACCATGCCCTGAGAACCCCTGAGTAAGTGATGCATTTGTATTCCCAGGGCCTGTGTCTTACCAGGCTGACTAGAGAAGTCTTCTGGCCAAAGAACTCTGGCTGGAAGGAGCTTTTCTCATGGGTCATGAAAGCAGTTCTGTATGCCATGATGATCTAAGCACAACTTAAATATTTAAAACGTCTGCTAATTCTCAGGATCCCTCTTTTCTCTCTCTTCCCTCCTTTTCTTTCTCTCATCCTCCTTGACCCCCTTTCCTGGCTTTTCAGAATCTCTTGCCTCTTCAAGCCTAGAGAAATATTCAGCTGGTGGATGTCTTAACTAGTGGTCTCCAAAGTGAGGTGTGGTTGCCTCAGAGGTATTAAAAGTATTATTATTATTATTATTGTTATTGCTATTGGAGTATAAAAGGAAAATACATGCAGTTATATTTGCCTATACTTTTTGGCATCCTTTTGAATTCCATTTTTGTAAATACACAATTTAGTAGTACACAATCATGCATATGATTTATAAGTAAATAAAATTATGTTTTTGTATTTATGCTCAATGAATATTTTACTAATCAAAAATATGGAGCCCATGCATCTAAACCATGCTTGGCAGATGATTGCCTATATTTTCAGGGAGAGACATTTTGTAAACATCAGTAGTGACTACTCTAAATATTTTATCGCTGTCTACATTTATGTATTCATTCACTTTAATCTCTTAAAAATTATTATAGCATATAACAATTAGATGATAACCTAGGTAAATGGCTTTGGTTTGGAATTATTCTTCCTCCCCATGAGCAAGATATTTCCCCAAAGAGTCTTTGGGAGAAGAATGATTTGTCAACTAGAATCTTAGGCCCATTTGATTTCTCCTGAACACAAAAGAACAATTCATCCTTCTCATTAAAACAAAACAAAACAAAACAAAAAGAAAAACAAAAATCAAAACTGTGAAATGATGACAATCATTAAATATTTAGGTTAAATATTTTTAACCTACAAGGCTGTTGTAAAAACTAGATGACATAATTTCATTAATGTAGCATGTTGTTAATTGGAACCATTTAATAATGTAGCAGCATTTGGATTCTCAGAAACAGTAACTCCCTCTTCCAGTATATGCTCAATAATATCATTTTCTTAATATCTCCTCAAAATATATTTCATTAGTCTACAGCTTGGTGGCCAAAAGTGGATGCCCAGTCTGCTGGAGCCACATGGAGGTAAAAATTTCTTCCCAGACCAATATGTCAAACCTCATTTAATGCATCTGGGAAATATGAATTTGTCCTGCATTTTCCTTCTATAATGGCACTTTATTGCTTACTCACATATATCTCAGGGTTAGTTCTGTGTCCTGTGTTTTTCTACTATATTTGCATTTAGCCATCCTGTGTTTTTGTTACTGGATTTGTGTTCTTTGGAGGATGACCTGGCATTTGCTATATTACAATTCAGCTTTGTTGATGAATTAATTTCCTAATCTTTCAACAACACTTTCTATTTTTTCCCCATATCTAGAATTCTGGTAACCCCATCTAACTTAGTATTATGTACAAATTTGATGAATACATTTGTAAGTGTTTCATAAAGATGATAAAAAATTACATATCTCCTACCAAAAAGTGTTTGATAGAGCTTCCCAGGTCAATGCCATTAATAACTCATTTTGTCTTCTTCCCTTAGGCTAAAAGAAACATGCAAGGCAGTGGGATAATAAGTGCAATAATATGGGTAAATACCCATAGCTGTGGGGACATGCAGGTATGGTTCCTAACACAGTTTTGGGAGATCAAGGGTTTTCTAAAACCCTGTGACATCTATGCAGAGACAGGTTAAAAAAGCAAGGGGGGGGTGGGCAAGAAGAATATGCCATAAAGTAGGTGCAAAGGTCTGAAGGTGAGAGTGCCAGACCACATTTCTTCTGGGTACTGACAGCCATTCTGTATGGCAGAGAGGACTAGGTGTGCTGGTGAGAGATGAGGCTGCAGAGATTGGCACGTCTGGTTCCTGGGGCACCTTGTCAGCCAGAGTAAGGATGGACTTGGAGGTCAATGGGAAGACACCAAAGCACTTTTAAAGCAGGACGCTGATGCCTTCAGATTGTTTTGTAGGGAAATTAAAAATTATTCTCCCTTCAGAGTGAAGAACAGATTATAGAGAGGGCCAAATTTCAAGCAAAGGGATATTACAGCTATCTGTATGTATGTCATATCTGTCCTTCTGGGCTCCAAGTACTCCTAAATATGGGAGCTTCTTGTTTCCTTCAAGGGCATCAGCCCTTGAAAATATGTTATGGATATATCACATCTGTACCTTCTCTCTTGTTGATCATGGCTACCACTCTGTTATAGGAAAACATTAAACTCATCTGGACATATATGCTCTTCACAAAACACCGTTTATATCTTGTACACTGTTGTATGAAAGAGGCTTTCATTTTCTAAGCCACTGCTAATCATTCACTTCATGATGCTCTCCATTCTAAGAATGACTGTTCTGTTGGCTTGCATATCAGTTAGGATGTGTTGGCTATCAAAAAACCATTATTTTCTTCGGTGGCCTTATCTGTAAACTGAGAGTGATAATTTTACCTATACAGTGGGGTTATTGTGAGCATTAAATCAGTTAATATAAGTAAAGTGCACAACCTACTCAGTAAATGCTAAGTATTGAGTTGTGATTATTATAATTGTCTTAGCTACAGATAAGTGTCAGAGTGGCCTTACAACTCCCAGGTGGCCTTACCAATGACTTACCAGTGAGGCCTATGAAAGCCCAGATTCCCAGGCTTCACTAGAACAAACCCTAAGGTATTATTTATGCTCCAGAGCTCCCCATGGGATCAGAGCAGGGTTAGGACTTTGCCTGAATTCATACACCTGCTGAACTTCTCTGTCCTGCTTGCCTCCTCCCTTGCTGGTTTCCCCCAGAACCCTTCCTAAGTCAGTCACTCATACTCACATGCTTGTTTTGGGATTTGCTTCTTATAGGAATCCTGAGACAGGTGCTAGGAGCAAAGAGATGGAACGTTGGAAAGAGGCATTGAGGGGCACTAAGAATGAACTTAGCTTCCTCCAGATGTGGGCTGGTTCTCTAGGAGCTTTTGTGCTGGTTTTTCAGGCTTGGCTGAATTGCCTGGCTCTGGTACACTCCTCTTTCATGTTCAGGACAGAAGCAGTGTTAGAGGAAAGCTTATGGAAAACAAGCAGAATTTCAGCCTCATTTGGAGACAAGGAAATTGCACTTTGGTTCCTCTTATTCTCAAGTGTTGAGATTCCCTGTGAATGAGGGTAGCTGAATCAGATGAATCCCTCCCATATTTTCAATGGCTGGGTTTGCCTGTATAGATTCCAGAGGCTCACTGGTTTAAAGCTGCCACAAAAGGCTTTGGTCAGGAAGTCATTTATAACCTCAACCACCAGCAATTTACCCTGATGATTCCCGGGTAACTTTTTGTTCTATTGAGTCAGCCCTTTTGGTGGTGCCACCAGGAATTTCTAACTCATTATCAGAACCCTCTGTGTTACCACCCCACCTATCAAGGAGGCAGTAGCTCCTAGCTTTCATAGTCTCTGGAAGTCAGAGCTGAAGTTTAAGTGTTGTACTTTAAGACTCATAATTTAATTTTCATAAACTTTTAATGCTACAAAGTACTTTTATATGTGCTACCTTGGTAGCTCTTTATAACAATATTGTGAAGAAGGTAGAATCGACTGAGTTGTGTCCATCTGACAGGTAAGAAAAGTGAAGCAAAGAAAAGGTCAAGTGAGGTCCCTAGAGCCACAGAAAGGGAAGACGGAGAGCTGGGAGTTGAATGGAATCAGGGAGTCTTGATTGTGTGTTCTGTGCAGGGGGGTTTGGCCAGGGAGTGTGGGATGGGATGGTAGCTACTTCTCCGTTCTCTAAAACACAGGAGCACGTGGAAGTGAGATAAACTGCCTGTGAACTCAGACAGTCCGGGGCCTCCAGAAATTGCAGCCCCAGAATGGCTTTCTCCGACACAAGCGATTTCTTTGCACAGATTTAGACTTCCTTGCCAAGGTTGACCTAAAGTGGGTTGTCACTGTTGATTCACTGGGCTTATGTATTTAGCTAATTCAGCTAAAATAAAGATTCTGTGTCCCGGGAGAAGAGTCTGGACATGTTAGAGCTTATAATTCCCACATTTCTGTTTCTGGTTGCGACTGTGGTTTATGACATGTGGTGATCCTTTTGTTCTATTTAGTAAAACCTTAGAGACAAGTATCTGTGACACAAATGAGTATTGCATGTTTTAGCTGCTGGGGTTCTCACCTGTTGTAACTAGGTGCCATGGGTTCACCCGGGGGAGACCTGAGAAAATGCTACCATTTAGACTGCAACAGGCTAAGTTAGTTCTAGGATATTTTCTTACCACTGACTGTGAACTAACGAGACTATTAGATCCCATCTGTGTGAGTTAATATGCTCACTGTGTGCACCACACAGGTGTCCTTTCACACAACCCTGGGTATTGCCCACTGTCCGTCCTCCCCTTCCGTTCGGTCCTTCCTACCCCCATACATTCAGGATTCCATGCTGTCAAGCGCTGGGACACAGGATGGCATACAGCAGGGCACTCAGACTGAGTATCTCTTTCCAGGACTGGTCACTAGTCATCTAGCCTGAGTCACGCTAGAGTTTGGTCTGCCCCAGCTTCCTCTTGCCACATGGGAGAGGCAGGTAAATGCAGTATATCCCCCTGAACGCACAGTAAAAAAAAAAAAAACCACACCAATGAAATAGTATTTGCACAAATAGAAGATAATTAAAAAAAAAGCAAGCACAACCACTCAGCTGCAACAACCACCCCCTAATTTGTTGCCTTTAGTATCCACTAGATCATGTTGCGCTGACAGCATGATGAAGTAGGGAAGATGGATACACTGAGTGTCAGCACAGCTGGCTGATTTGCTTTTTAAAAATAGCCCAGGACTCGATCAATAAGTAACCAGAGGCTTCATGTTCATCTTAATTTTCAAACTTTAAATATTAGTTATTCTTTCCCCTGTGCCCTGAAATTACAAGAAGTCACCAGTGCCTTGACACTGAGAAAAAGTGGGGCTGAGTGTTGATGTACTAGAGTGGATGTTCTCACCCCCTCCCTTCAGGAGCCCTCCCTCTGAGGCACACCCACACAAGGGGGTAGAGCGCTTGCAAAAGGACACACTCTGTTACAGAGTTCAAAACACCAATTCACATACCCAGGGCAGGTGCACACTAGGCATGGACCTTGCGCATTGCTCTTTAGGGAGTTAGTGCAGTCTTAGATTGCATTAGTAGATGCTTAGAGTCTGTGCAAAGGGCAAGAGTGTCACTGAACTGTGACCTGCTAACACCTCAAATGTTGAGCTCAGATCTAGGTGCCATACTATAGTTTCAATGACACCATCACTCTTTTCTAAAACATGTTCCCTCACTCATATCCTGTATTGACCAGTAGATGTAACATGAGTGGAGAAACGAAATAAAATAATAAAATCTGGAATTTGGAAGGTCTTCAAAGGAATTCTGTGTGCTGGACCTTTGGATTTCCCAGGCCATCAAAACTGACACAGGGTTGCTAATTTTATGTTTTTGTAAGTAAGGATATTATAACAAACACAAACAAAAACTCCCCTTGCGTTCAACATCAATTCATTTTAAAAAGGTATTTTAACGCCCCCAATTCAGATTAAAGAGCAGTCTTGTAAACCAGAGTTTCTCAGATGTCAGCGAGTGTCCAAATCATCAGGACAGCTTGTTAAAAATAGACCCTTGGGCCTTACCCCCAGAGATGCAGATTCATAAGGTTGGGGGCTTGAATTCTACATTTATAAAAAGTTCCCAGGTCATGCTGATATTGCTGGTCTGTGGGCCACATGTCAGGGAACACTGCTGTAAAGAAAATAAAATCAGCTTGCTTAGATCTTATTTGTGCTTATACTTATTTTGTCCGGGGCCAAAGAATATTTCCTCATACATGGGCTTTTGTCTACAGACCCACTGACCGAGTATAACTGTTCACCTGATGCCACATCCTTTCCACTACATATCAAAGCACATGTCATCCGTGGGTCTGAAGAATCCCACCCCCTGCTCTATGGCTCTAACTAAAGGCTTAAAGATGGATGTAAGGCTGTCCTCCACCACCTCCCCAACATACTCACTGAATTAGTAGCATCATTTCCTCCAAAGGGGACAGGTGGGGATACCCACGAGGGAAGGCACCAGAGACAGGGAAGTTGTGTTTGTCTGGCCTAAGTGGTGACGAAGACAGGTCTTCCTTTTAGTGGTTTGACTGTTTCTGCCAGAATTTTACTGCCTTGGAAACTACTTGACACACAGAGCTACCTGCAGTCAGTTATCAACTGAGTTTTCGACACTCCTTTACTCAAAAGGGCCTCAGCTCACAGCTCTGCTGGCCCTTGGGTCTACCTCCAGGAAGGCCATCTTTACCTCCATTCAGGAAGTAACCTGGATGGACAGAGTTATTTTTGTTCCATCAGACCGTATTTTTATAAGGCATGCTCAAACGCATCATCTCTTTGAATCTTCATACCAACCCTAAGAAAAAGCTATTATTAGCTCCATTTTTTTAGATGAAGAAACTGATATTTATGCTCAGTAAATGTGTTCAATGTTACCCAGTAGGTGATTCTGTACCACAGCAGTCAGTCCACTCTGGCTGCACCGTAAACTTCTTTGTAAGATTATTCTCATTCAGCTGTGTTCTTCTTTCTACTCTTTCCAACACAGAGAGGTGGCAAAGGTCAAACGTGAAGCTAAATGCAGAGTGGAGATTAACTCTACTATCTCTGTAAGAAGAAACACCCCAAATCCCTATAGTTACGTTACAGAAAAGCCACCCAATTAATTCAGTGATGAGATCAGCTACATTGATCGGTTGAAGAGTCAAGCGAACAATACAACTCATTGATTGAATGTTTTATTTTTCAGAGGCTTGTGTAGACATAGCACAGGAAATCTCCTCAGAAAGTGTTACCATGGCACCAACCAATTGGTTTGCTTGGCCAGCCTCCTCTGTTTCCCCGGGCAGTCTTTTTAGAGACTCAGTCAGAGGTCTGCTTACCTAGGTTAGGATCTGAGCACCTCTCCTTGGACTGGATGGTTTTTCAAACAAATGGGCTCATCTTCCAGGATAGTCTTATTTCAATTACTAAGTACCTGTTGACTTTACATTTACAAATTGCTATGTTCCTTTTTTATTAGCAACCCAAACACTGAAAGAGGGCCCACAGTATTATCCTCATTGTATATCAGATGGGGCATGAAAGGCTAGAGAGGGTTAGGTCACCCAGCAAGGTAGATTGGAGCCAAAATTGTTTCTCCCAGTTTGAATGTTCTCTGAACCATCTTCTGCCTTCACAGGGATTAATCAATGAAGATGCATTGAGACTAACCTTGAGAAACAACTCAATTAGGGAAGAACAGACAGGAATTAGAACAGACATCTTATCAGGACCATACCAAATGGATGCCTAGTGAAATCTCAACTGGAGGAAATGAACTCAAATGAGATGAAGATGTTAAGAGTACCTAATAGTTACACAGCATCTAGCCCTTACTTTGCGCCAGGCACTGTTCTAAGTCATTTAATCTTTAGTTCAGTCCTTAGAGTTAGGTATCACCCCCACTTTACAGATGGCAGACTGAGTTTTCCCAAGGTGATTTACCCTTGGTCAACAGAACTGGGATCTAGTTACTAAGTAACTTAACTCTGCAAGGTGTATTTAAGCACTGTGCTAAATACTTCTCAAAGAAAGAATGTTCTTCAGTATTCCCTTATATTTTAAGGTAGCGGGTGGGTGGGGGGGTGGGCAAAGAAACCAAACTAAATGTATAAACCTGGCCATTTCCTTCTTTCCTTAAAGCCCGTTTCTGTTACCATGTCACATTCAAAGCAAGTAAAAATTTGTCTATAGCAGCTCTGAAAAATAATACAAATTTTAACTGACCCCTCCCTTAAAGAGGCAAGGAAGAGGGTGAATTTCACCACACAATACACTGCAAAACTTTGTCCCATTAGCAGCTACTTTCCATGGTCCCCTTAAACCCTTTACTTTTCATCATCCCATAATCAACTTTTCTGACTTCCTCAGCCAGTTTTCTACAAGCATCCAAGCAACAGACTGAAGTCTGAAAGGTGATGAATCCTTCTAATCCTCTCCCGCAGACTATAGGTAACCTTGGAGGAGACTTTGGAGAAGCAATAATAAGCTCCAGCTTCTGAGAGGAATCCTGAACTCAACTAACAATGAGATCAAGGTAGAGTGAGGACTTTGGCAGGCAACTCACTGTTGAGCTCAGAGAAGGCAACAGCTCACGCCTGCTAATGTTCACGCCTGGGAGCTAAGTTTGCTGCTGCAAGTCTTGGCCCTGGGCTAATATGTGACTAGAAATTCAGGTGTAAAAAAGCACGTATGCCAAAATCAGCTGTTTCTTAGCAGTTGAGTTGAAGCAGCTGAGGAAATCTAAAATAATACTTCTCAACATATGTGCTGTGCTGTCTAAAAGTCACAGAACTGTCGAGAGAAGATGAGAAGGCTGGGGCTTGAATCCCATGAAGGGGGAAGGGTAGGGGAGGTAGGAAGAAAAGTGTACAATAGACACTGGGTGTCCAGTCTTGTATTTTCAACATCGACTTTTTCATCTTGGACACCAAGAGTTCCAGCACATAGAAAGCACACATCCAAATCCTGTCTTACCCAGACCTCTAGTGCATGCATCATTTACCCACATAAATATCTACACAATTAAATGACACCCTGTCCAGCCTCATCTGTAACTTTGTCTTCAGGTTCAGCCCTTTGGAGAATAATGGCAAGTAGTCAACAATCCACCCACTCTTATTTTTAAGAATCCACATTGTGCCGTAGCCAAGTCGAGCACTGGAAATAGAGATTTTTTTTAAGCCAAGGTTCAGCTAATTGAGAAGGTCACAGTTGAAAGAGGGTGAGAGGTTAGCAAATGATTGATTCAAATATGACATAATCATACTCGAATATGCACAGAAGACTGAAGGTTCTCCAAAATGGATATAGCTAATCTATAGGAAGGCTTCAAGGTGGAGGTGATACATGAGTATCTGAATTGAGCCTTAACGTGTGTTAGGAGTTTACCCGGCATGCACAAGAAAAATACAGTCTTTAGTAATTGGCTACTGCATGTCATTGTATATTATTTTCATTTAAAAGGCAAAGCTCACATCCATTTCAGACTTTTAACAATCCATCTGAAATGGTTTTCATCTTTTTGCTTTATTAATGCAAATGCTTTCACAAAGAGAAAATTTCTGCCCAGGCCTTGCTGAGTGTTAAATAAAACAGAATTTCCTTCTTATGTATGGCACACTTCCTCTTCCTTTTATTATCATCATTTGGATTGATGTAGTAATAAAAGATCCTGAAACCAAGTATTCAAATATATTAGAATTCATGCCCCTTGGGTCTTCCTTATCTGCTTTCTTTGATAAGGCTATTTTTTGGGATAGGTGGGGAAAAAAGCTAAAACTTCTTCATTTTTGAAAAATAAACACATACACAGCACTTTTTCTTTAAACATTCAAGTTTGTGTATATATAAATGAAATCTTAATTTTTATAATTATGACTATGAGGAAGGCGTCATGGTAAAGTCATGAAAGTTGGTATGTATGGGGTTGAAGGAAACTTTCTAGAATGCTCCTGGGAGTCACCCTGAGTTGCAAAGCATTTCAGGTTTATTCTTTAATAGGTTGTGGCTGACACATACCAGGGCACTTAAAAAAGTATCTATTGAATGTATCTATTGAGCAAATATTAATAAAAACAATGGCCAAATACTGGCAAACGATAGTAATATTATTTTATCTTTAGATCAAACCCATGAGTTGGTTACTGTCATCAATCCCATTTTACATATGAGAAGAGTGAGGCTCCAAGGATTAAGTAAATTCTTAAGGTCACACATCCTAAATGGCAGAGTCTAAGTTCCAATGCAGAGTGCTCTGACTGGTAAGCCTTGCCTTACAATGACTATATGTCCTGCACTGTGCTAGATCCTGGACCCACATAACCTATAGGGTGGGAACTCTCAAGGAGCTGGCATGGTACTGGAGAGAGAGTTCAAAGGTGCACAAAGATACTCAGCAAGAAGGGGGAGTTACGAAGACACTTGTAGAAGACAGTGGAGCAAGGAGGAGGGGCTTATCAGTGAACTGCTTAGTCTTCTGGCTGGTGCAGGATCTAAAGTGCCTTAGACCTGAAGAGAAAGACAGATTTGAGCTGCAAAGAATTAAATCAGGGTTGTCAACTTAAAGAACGAGTTTGGCCCTTGATACAACAAACTAGCAAAGCTGACCCATTTGAAATTGTTAGATTGCCTGCCATGACCAGATGGAGGGGAAAGACCAGAGCTCTGCTGCAAGGAGGGGCTTGCAAACAAAGACACTGCTTTTTGATCACCCAAAGAGGTGCCAGGGGAGAGGCTTGGGGACATACTTCGTAACCATGTTACAAAGCAGGGCTTTATGGGGCACCTGGGTGGCTCAGTCGGTTGAGCGTCGGACTTCGGCTCAGGTCATGATCTCGCAGTTCATGAGTCAAGCCCCACATCGGGCTCTGTGCTGACAGCTCAGAGCCTGGAGCCTGCTTCGGATTCTGTGTCTCCCTCTCTCTATGCTCCTCCCCTGCTCACACCCTGTCTCTCTCTCAAGAATAAAGAAAAAAAATTTAAAGAAAAAGGCAGGGCTTTGTGTACGTGCGTGCTTCTCCCTGATTCAATCTTTGCTTGTTTAAGTTTCTTAAAGGGGTCTTTCCGTCCTTTACCCGTGAACTAGCTGACATTTTTAAAGGAACTGAAACTGGGAATGAAAGGTAACTGCCCCCAAATACTAATTGTACTACGTTCAAATATTCCCCCCGAAAAATAATATTTAAAAGAAAACAAAAGTCTGAAGAACTTTGAACAGTCCAGATAGATTACATTTATAAACAAACACCTTTCTTACTTGCAATTTATCCTGTAAGACCCATGATGGCAAAGGCCAATTGTTACCCATCTCAGAATCTCACCCTAGACTGACACTACCTAATATTTTTGTATCATGAATGTGTTCTTGTTCCTGTTGTCTTTCCTCAATGGAAGTTTAGACCCTGTGTGTGTTGGTCGCCACTCTATCTCCCACACCTGGAAGGGTGGAGGGGTACAAGAGCTCAGTAAACATTTGGTGATGGATTAATAGCCTATCAATTAACACAGTGCTAGAAATATGGTAGGAGCCTAAAACATTTCCTAATGAATGAATAAATGAGGTCCCAACACCCTCCCTTCCCCAGCAACTTAAAGAGGTAGGACGCCATGAGTTCAGATGAAATCTGCTTATTTTGCACGAGTGTGTGTGTGGGGGGGGGAGGGAGGGTGTTTCTCAGTACTGTGCTTGTAGCTATTTAGCTCTGTTATGTAAATGTACATTTTTAAAGTTCCTTAGATTTTAGACTAATTGGCAACATTCTTTCTTCCAAATATAATGGAAAATGAAATAATCTGTAGTTTTAGGCTCCATATAGCTCAAAATTCAGTGCCATGAAACGTTATCTATGTTTCTCATAAACACATTTACGTGGGCTCTAAATGTAGTATTGGTGAGCTTTTTATAACACTGAGATCCAGAAAAAAGTTATAAAAGTTCCAGATTTGTAGCAGTTGGCAAGAGCACAATGGCTTGATATCTCTTCCCTTAAAAGAAGCCACTACTGGGGCGCCTGGGTGGCTCAGTCAGTTAGGCGTCCGACTTCAGCTCAGGTCATGATCTCACAGTTTGTGGGTTCGAGCCCTGAATCGGGCTCTGTGCAGACAGCTCAGAGCCTGGAGCCTGCTTCGGATTCTGTGTCTCCCTCTCTCTCTGCTCCTCCCCCACTCATGCCTTCTCTCTCTGTCTCTCAAAAATAAAATAAAACATTAAAAAAAAAATTAAAAAAAAAGAAGCCACTAGTTGTCAATCTCAATTATCTAGAATAAAACAAAAAAAAAGGTAATAAATAAGTAAAAAAAAGTCCTTTGCTTTGTCAAAACAGTCTTTTTAAAAGTCTGATGGCTAAAGCCCATGCCCTCCACCCACATGAAAGCCCCTTGGGACTTTGTGCTCAGAAACAATGCTAACCAACAGATTCTAAACCCAGGCACAATGCAAGGGGCAAATGAGAAGGGCTTGGAGGCTGCTGGAGACAGTGAGAAACAATACCAAAGAGCCAGAAAGTTAGAGAAAAGAAGTTAAAGAAAATAAGTGAAAAGGAACACAGGATGTCTACAAGGTTAGTTCTCCTGAAATCATTTTGGACAAGAGCTTTTTACAGCACACCAGTTTTTAAGGGCATTACTCTCCTACGCAGAAATGTATTGTGTTAAGTTTGCCCCAAAGTAATAAATACACTGAATTTCTTCCATTTAGGTAGGCAAGGGCTGATGGTTGTATTGTAAGTGTATTTTATTCTAAAAAATGCTTATTTTCTTAGTAGAAATTTCTGTCTTAGTCACCATGAGCCCTGAGGTTAGGTCACCATAATTTAATTCACTTTCAGTTCTTTAAAGGAAGCTATTACAAATCCAAACATGCAAGAAAAAATGGTACAGCCACAGGATCGGCAGAAAGGGGAGTGTTTTACTGTAAAACTGTAGTCAGCATACTATTCTCTCAAGAACATTCCATTCCATTCCATTCCATTCCATTCCATTCCATTCCATTCCATTCCATTCCTTCCCCTTCCTCTCCACTCTACTCCATTTCATTCTCAACTTTTACCTTACCGGCTCCTAAGGGATGAACTTTCCTCCTTCAGACATTAATGCTTTTTCTAGCACTCTAGGACTATAATGTTTGCAATAATCCTATGCGTCTTAAGTATCTGTAAACAATTGTTCTATTATAAGATTTACTTTCCTATAATGTCCCCTTTTCCCTTTATTTAATTAAAATAGGCTTGTTATGAAAATATGGACCCCACAGAAAAAAATATACTAAAAAAAATTCCTTGTAATTACATCAGCCAAATGACAAGCATGTTGTGTACTTCATACACATAAACATGCACACACATGGTATGTAAAGTTCTATAGTTTGGTTTTTCACTTAATGTTTTAGCCTGAGTATTTTTCCACATCATTAAAAATTTACTAAGAAAACATTTTAACACATACAGGGTTTTGGTCACAAAAATATATCATTGTCATTGTTGAATCATGTCTTTACTGTTACATATTTAGGATGTAAAAGAGTCAAGATATTTTGCAGCTGAAATGTGGAGAAGGGCAAAGACTGTGACATCTTTGAGAGTCTGAAGCAAAGTTCTAGACTCCTGTGTGTGTGTGTGTGTGTGTGTGTGTGTGTGTGTGTGTGTGAAGGCTAGGGTGATAGGCTAATCTAATAAGTGCAACCTTGGCACAGGTGCCTCTGCTGTTGTTTCCAGCAAGATGGGGTTTTGTGTGCTCCCATTCAGGTGCTGTTTACATTAGGAATGCTGCTAGAACCTCAGTCATCTGTGTGCCATTTGCCATATAAAGACATATGTTCTGAAACATCTAGCTGTTTTAAAATCTTTTTAACAGCCATATAACATAAAGCCATTCCTTAAATAACTTAATCCACTTTGAAGTGAGCTATATGAGTATCTGTTTCCTTTGCCTGTCCTGTTTTCTTTCATTCTGCACTCTACATTGGAAACAATCATATCAGGCATTTCTATAGTTTATTAACTATATTCTTCAGCAGTAGAAAAATAAGTAAAGGCTGAGAAAATTTCCTCTTTAATATTTCAGCACAAAGTGTTGCTATTAAGAGTTTGGAAGAAAAATGGTACCAAGAATAAATTACTATGCTATGAATGAGTAAGATAATGTATCTAGGAAGGAAGCAGATTATGGAACGTATTTATTTAAAAGAAGGAAAACTATAAATGTACATTGTAGTGGGGATGTAGCTTGGGCCTCAGCCTGTTACTCTCTGCTTCTAAGGTTCAGACATGTCTGCAAATCTTTATCACACTGATAGTAAATATATAAATAAAGTTTACTCATATGGAGCTCAAAGTTTTTCATAAGGGTGGGAGATGTGGTTAAAGGTGAATCCACTGTTGCATTGTGTGTTGAACTTATATTGTGGTCCATTAGAAGTCTAGTACGGGTAGGTTGGGGGGGTGAGCATGGCACTAAATATTTTACCAGGAAGAACCCATCCCAATGAAAGAAAGAGAGATTCAGTTGAGTTGCTCCTGCCCATGTAAAAAAAGTCTTAGGTGTTGGTGAGGAACAGGAAGCCTGCCTATGGCATGGTACTTATGACTCAAATTAGTCTCTGACCTAGAGTCCTGGAAACATGGTCAGGTCCTGGGGACAGAGGGGAATAGAAGGAAAATCTGAAAGAACCTAAACTGTCTAGCTCATTGGGATTCCAGTCACACTTCTTTAGTACCCTTCTTTAACCATAAAACAAATCCATTCTCTTTACTCTATTGTAGGCTATGGAACAGTCTGGATATTTTTAAAGGAATCACCAGGAGACAATGACCAGGCCAGATAGGCCAGCAAGAACGACAGGCCCATTATGCAGAAGCGAGCATATGCACAGTGCCTGGTAGGTGTGGCAAAAGGCAGCGGAGCTGTGGAAGCAGCATGGTCAATAGCAGGGGGGAGGGTTGGGAGGGGGAATAGGGTGGGTGGTGTTGTCCCTGGTGGAGCCTCAAGTAAATACTTATGTTATGAAAGTTGCTTCTGCGCATATGGGAGGCATCACCTGGAAACTCCCAGGAGGATGTGGGGAGGGGGAAATGTACTGAGTACTGGAGTTTGTGCATGAGCAGCTAGGGAATGGAGCCAGGTTAATTGGGTTACAGGTGGTAAAATTTAGTTAAATCCTATGATTTACATATCACATACATATACCATTTTAGTGCAGAAACACTTCAAATTTAAATAAGTTTTAGAAGCAGTGAATTTCAAAGATCTCCCTTGGGGTCAATTAAGACCTGCATATGTACCTTCAAATATTTAAGGGAGTTTATTCCTCAATAGAGGGGCAGCTTGAAGTAATGCATACTCAAATAGAAAGACTGATAAAATGGCCTCTGAAAAGGGCTTCTGTTTTCTGTTTCTAAATGGATGGATCCAGATTTGTACTTTATATCAAGCTCTGTATACATAGGAACATGATGGTAATGATAAACCAGTGAATTATGCCCAACATGCCTATCTCAACATGGTTTCTCCTGCTGGAGTCTGGTACGCTCACCATCCCTCCCTCTATACCTTCTTATTTCATTTATTTAAAGTTTTACTTATTAAGCTCTACGTGATGGATGGTGTGGATAATAGCGATGCATAAAGTACAGTCACTAATCTTATTGCTATTCCATTCTTCTTTTTGTTACACAATCTGAGTCAGTAGAACTAGTGTGGCCACTTGAACATTTCAAGTCTGACATCAATGAAAATTCACAATACAATTTTAAACTACTGCATTTAGTGTTTATGGAAGTTTTGTGACTACAGGAGGAACACATCAAATCCTTAACTCTTTGCCTAGTTTTTCTTTGAAAAGTGTGAACCAGAATAAAATATATGAGTACAGACTAAACAAAAGCAGGGTGCTTTGTAATAATTCTAGGAGTAAATGTGTTTATGATGATTTTAATAGAATTGATAGTTTTTCCTTTAGGAAATTACTAGGGATTACAATGGAACTCAAAAGGAAAAGGATTCAACATACATATGTTCATGTAGTTGTACCAGAAACACAGAAAGTGCTGACAGTATGGTTAAAATACATATATATCAGATAAGTACAATGTTGCTTTTTTTGAGAGAGGGAGGAGATTGAGATGTTTGGTTGAATTTGGACCCAGAGAAAATCTTATATAAGAGTTAAATGCACCTATGCTTTGTAAATAATATATATTTATAGGTAATAATTAAATATTATATGTATATATATTCATACTTACACATAGGGGGTTGTTTGATGCTTATAAGTTTTTGACATGCTACTACTTAACTTATGAAAAAATGAGAATTATGGTAATTATGAAGAGAATAATGGAGAAAAACCAAAAATATAGTCTTTTTCCTTCCGGAATAATGGAGAAAAAACCCAAAATATAGCTGGTAACTTTTCTAGGATATCAGGTATTGTAGAACTGTTGTCTCTTTCCAGGAGAAGTAAGGATGGAGGGAGTTCAAAGTTTATTGTTGAAATCTACAGGTGAAAATTCCTCTACAAGTAAAACTAATCCTAGTATATATAATTAGTCTAGTCCTTGGTCATTACCAGGTCATTTAGGTCAGTCTAGGAAAGATAATTGCTAGTGATAAGGAAGATAAGTTTATGATCAATAATCTATGGATGAAAGACTTCTACATATTTTAAATCATTGAAGTAAGTAAATTACAATGATGCCCCTTTAAGGAAATGGAAGAGAATCCAAGTCTACTCCCATTTGGCACACAAATGAGCCATTCCATAATAATATTATCTTGACTGTGAAAGGAACAGAATCTTTGTTTACATGTAAGCTGGAAAACTTTTAAATAAAAATCCTGAGAATGGAGAATATAGTACACTCTCTGAGGCCAAATTATGACCTCAGTTATAATCAAAGACAGTACAAAGAGCTCCAAAAAGAGATAAGAAAGGGACAAAGAGAAGAGACAGGAAAACAAAGTCGCCAGAAAAATGTTTGGCAGAAGCCCAGCGTAAGCGTGACATCTTCCCCTGAGGCCTTCTGCTTGTCTGCAGCCCTCATCCACCACCAGCTTCCCTTGCCTGAAAAAAATGCCAGTGACCCCCTTCCAATGCCTCATCAGTACCAAACGTATCAAAATAAATAGGCCCAAACAAGCCCATATTGCGTGGTTCTCCAAAGAAGTTTCTTCTCATAAGAACAAAATTTCTCATTTACAAGATTCACAAAACAGGGAACTATATTGTAATGAAGCCTGTACTACTCAATGAAAACATTTTCTTTTTTTTTAATGAAAATATCTTCTTAAACACATTAAAACCTATAAACATTTAAAAAAAATTAATGTTTATTTCTGAGACACAGAGAGACACACACACACACACACACACACACACACACACACACACACACAGAGCTCGTGAGCGGGGGAGGGGCAGAGAGGGAGGGAGACACAGAATCCAAAGCAGGCTCCAGGCTCTGAGCTGTCAGCACAGAGCCTGACACGGGGCTTGAACTCACAAGCTGCGAGATCATGACTTGAAGCTGAAGTTGGACACTCAACCAACTGAGCCACCTAGGCCCCCTATAATTCTCTACTTCTTGACATGTGTGTTTGTTTAAATAAAAGATAAGCATATATTTCCTTATGATAAATGGAGGAAAAATACACCAACTGCTTGGTATGTGTAGAAAGGGACAAGGATTCAAGGCATTTCCTATTGCAATCTGCTGCTGCCACTAACATACTTTGTCACCTTAGGACAGTATCTTAAACTTCCTGTGCCTCAGTTTCTAGAACTATGAATTGATTGAGCAGGAAATTTATAAGGTTGTTTGTTAGTTTGATGATCTGTGATCTATCCACACCAGTCAATTCCAAACGGCATGCTGGAAATACCATTTTGAGAGTCACTTAGAGGATTTGGTACAGATGGAAGGAGGCATATATGTTTTTCATACACTTTTAAAAAAGAAATATAAGGTCTTACTCTCCCCGAGTCAACTAACCACATTCCAAGGCCCTTGATCTCATATTGACCAAAAACATCTGATGTGATCCTTATCACTTGATTTAAACACTTTTGAGACTTAGAATTTTATACATTTTAGTACCAGCTGGCACAACATAGATCATTTCCTCTGACTCTCAGATTTTTGAGATGGGATAACTGAGGTCATAGTACCACTCAGTAGCAAGAATAGTACCAGAGCCCAGGTCCCACAGTTTGTGCCTAGTGATCTTTCCATTGCCAGAATCTACCTTTAGAAGTCTGATTTGGACACATGGCTCATTGTTAGGCTTTGAGAATTCCAGTGAGGATCATCAGCAGGCTTTTGTTTCAGTAGCTCACATGTTCAAATGCCAGTAAGAGGTTAGTAAAATAAATGGATGTCAGATCATCACCTACCAAAAAATCACACTCTTGATAATACTGAAACCACAGTCATGGGGACACCAGATTTCCTTAAAATATCTGTATATAAAGAAAGCAAAATCACAGTAGATATGAACTCAGCCTCCAGTATAGCCCACAGTGATCCCTGCTTCTTGGGATTCATGCCCTTGTGTGGTTCCCTGCCACACTGTATTATAGTTGGTCCATGTGACCAACAGAATATAGCAGAAGTGATGATATATCGTACCTTCTACTCCTAAGAAATTAAGTAGCTTCAAGAATTTTAGGCTCTATTTTTTTCTTGAGGCTTTATTTTCATCTGATCAGATGGGTTCTAGAATCATTTTAGGAGTTACATTCTGTAATAACAGTTACATGTTGATCATTTCTTTATGTGAAGCTTTATTTAATCCAAACAGTTAGATGTGCACAAAATGTCTCATTTCTTCATTTAAAAAAATCAAGTTAATTTGGTCCCCAATTTCTATGTTACTAGACAGATGAGAAATCTAAGCTCAGTTATTATTGAAGCCTCTTCCTCTCCATCTTTCAGCATCTGGCCATGGTCTTAGTCATTGCCAAAGCAACGAAGAGGGCCTCTGGCCTTCTGTTCCTACCCTGGCCCTTTATGTGCTTATTGTCTGATAGTGCAGCATGTTTTCTTCAGGCCCAAGCTGGGCCATGTGCTTGCAGTGGTGGGAGGAAAACCACAGAGAGAACAAACACTATACAATGCCTCAACAAATCATCCTATGGCAGGCAGTTACAGAACAAGTTAAATGATGGGAAAAACAGAAAAGAAGTAAGCAACATGGTGCCAGCCTTCAGGTTTCTTAAACACTCAATGGCAAACAGGAAGTGCAAAAACAATAAACCAAGAAACACAAATGGAGCATTTTAAGACGTACCATTTAAACTGCAAGGGCTGAAGGAATCCACAGGAGGAAATGACCACTGTAGAGTGGGCTTAATAATAATAAACACATGTATATATAATCCCTCACATTTGTATGGAATTTTATATGTTATGAAGGACTTTCCCCACATTTATAATTTCATTTGAGATATTCTTTAAAATGAGGTTGGCAGGTTAGATTTTAGCAGCTTCATTTTACGGATAAGGAAACTGTGACTCAGCTGGCTTTAGTGGCTTGTTCAGTGTCACAGAGCTGGTAGGAGAGGAATAGAAAATTGAGCCCAGATGTCTTTCTACCTAGTCCTTTCTTTGGTCCTTCCTCCACCATTCACCATGGTGAATTGGTTCCCTGGAGTTAAGTTCTAAAGCAGGTTGGAAATCTCTATGTGGAAAAGAAAAGATACATCCAACAGTGGCAAGGAGTCCCAATGCCCATGGGAGAGCATGAAAATATATGAGAAGGAAATGGTCAAGTAGGTGGAAGGTTCTGGATATAAAATAGAAAAGACAGGGTATGAAACACTGAAAGAATGCCAAGTGGTGACTAAGGGAACCATTGATAGTAGACAGCAAACTTCCCCCTCCTGCCCCCTTGACTAAGAAGTTTACCTCTTACATCTCTTCAAACATGAACAAACATAAAGAAAACAACAGCGTCTTCATGTGGTCCATCATCCAATGCAGGCATATACAATCCCTCTTGGACCCTTTCTAAATCTTAGTCACAGTGAGTGACATCATTCTCATTTCTTGTTTTCTGGGTCCTATATCTAAAGCTTATATTTGGTCTGGACCACACAGACAGAGGAGAATGAAGTCGTTAAGAAGGACATCATATCTACTCGCCGCTACACCTCTACAATTCTTAGCGGTATTCCATATTGCCACCCACAAGGACCCCACCTAAACCAGTGCAAGAGCTTCCAGGGAGGTGCTACTCGAGCCAGCTTCCTCCATAGAGCACAAAGACAGGGATGGAGCTCAGGAGATGGTGTAATGTATCTCTTAGTAGGACAAGACAGAAGGGCTCAATGGGATGGAGAGCCAATTGACGATAAGATGCCAGATGGGTATGGTGGACTGTTATGGTGTTGTGATGCTCTGTTAATCTTTTCATAAATATTGTGTGTGGCCTGAAGCTTTGGTGTTGAGAATCTACAGTGATTTCTGTAGTTACAAATAAGAGAGTTATTAGCAAATGAAAAAAAAAAAAAAAACACCTCTACCAACATGAAATCTCTTTCCATACCCCTCGCTCTCAACATTGTTATCTATTTTAATAAGCAACAGTATTCTGGCAAATGAAAATTCTCAGAATCCTCAATCACACCCTTATCCCAAAGCCTAGACTTAGTTGGAAAGCTTTATGGCTCTGACTCAGTAGAGCTGGTTATCCTCTTTAATTGGATTGATGGCGACAATTGTAATTACCTTAGATGAGATTGCCTGTAATGTAATTATGCTTCCTTCATCAGCCTGCGCTGGACTTGTGGAATACAACAGAAGATGCCTCCAATTACTGAGAGGTTAAGCAGAGCATCATATTGCCTCACAAATCATGTTTGTTACTGTATAGGATTTTAAAAATTATGTAGGGAGCTGAAGGAATTGTCCTGTAAAGCAGCTTTTCTGATCCAAAGATGTTCCTGTATATGCTATAAAGTATAGAGTGAGATGGCTACATTCCAGAGCTGTTTTTTTTTATTTGAATAAAAAAACTATTTTTAAGGACTTGACAGAGAGGGCCAATAGTAAACTGTATTTTCGCACTGTTTTGTTACTATTTACTGTTTATAAATAGTGATGGCATCTTAAAAGAGATTTTTGTAAAAAAAATACAATACACAGTAAAGTTTAACTTTATTTTTTTTTATGATTGGAAAATTTACAGTTTCTAAAAGTAACACAATAAATAACAGGAGGTAATTTTAAAATCCTAGTCTTTATGATAGATGGAGCTATAATTAATACCTAAGGAGCCAGCTGCCTTACTCCAATAATGCCTCTCTCTATTTTCCAATTAACACATGGAGAACTTTAAAAATTTTCAATTGGAAGCCCAGCCTCTAAACAGGACAAGTCTGCCAAATGTACTGCAAACACATGTAGTTTAGGAGAAATGGCACATACTGGAAATCCACCCCAATCTTATTAACTTTTGCATTGCTCTCATTAAAAATAGAGCTGCTTACGGGTTCTTCCTTCTGAAGCATATGAAACATAGAACTTGGAAATGTGCCCTTTTGAAAAACTTATTCCTGTATTCACAAACCAGATGGTGCACATCAAATGCATCCTGACTTCCTAATGAAAAAAAAAAAAAAAAAAAGGATTCCTATTGTGTTCTTTAATAAGATTAACGCATCCTCAATTGCAACTTTTGACAGATACTCCTGGAAAGTTAAACAACTTGCCAAACACTGTCCTGCTGGCCCTGGACAGGAAGGCCTCAGCTGAGCTGAGGAGCTGTGGGCCATGCTGAGGGGCACCCTGCTTTTAATCCTTCCAAAGGAGGCTCGAGTAGAGGTGGAAGCCTTGCCACAGCGGCTGCTCACAAAGAAACCTTCTGTCTCTGAACATCAGAGACGAAGAGTCTGCTGTCTCATAAAAGGGCTAATCAAGCAAGAAAAAGACAGTCTCTCTCCCTCTGTCTCTCTCCCTCTCCCTCTCCCTTTCTCTCTCCTCTCTGTCTCCCTCCCGCCCTCCGGTCCACTGCGTAGTCTAGCCATCAAGGTGCTAGGGTGCTCTCATCACTAACACCACCAATAAAAACCTAATTTTAGGCACATTTGTATGTGACACTCATGATTTTGAAACACCAGTAAAAATGTATCCAAAGCCAATCAAATGAAATTGGATTTTTCCAACAATTAGAGAAGAGTATAATGTTGCTTACCTTGGAGAAGGTTGGCTTGTGTGGTCAAAAATCTGAAAAAAGAAAAGAAAGATGGATTAATTTTCTATTATTCTGATTTTTGCCACCATGATACCGTATTAAATACAGCTGTGGTATGTCTATTAATTTAGCAAAATCACGTGTCATTTTCTCTTGCCTGAAGTAATAGAATGGTGTAAGGCAAGCTGGATTCCGACCTGAATCCAATTGCTCTATTTAGTTCCTCTATTAGGTTAGGAATATGTTCGGCCAAGGAAAAGCATCCTCTTGAATAAAAAACTGTGGCAGAGCAGACACTGTAGCTGTCAAACATTATTATTTTCTTTAACTTTCAACAACTTGAAGATCTCTGGTCCACTCTTATTTTATCTCCCTACACAGATGAGAAAATTTTTTCTTCATGCTGAAACACCCTGTGTCATGAAATGCAACATCGTATCTCATTTTTCTTCATGAACTGCTCTAATTTAACAGTTGGGCTGGAAGAGCACACATTAGGATCAGTCATATAACACCCCACACTTGGAAATAACAAGTTGGAAGCTTCACATCCTACAAAATAAATCAGTTACTCTATCAATTCTATAAGCCTAAGTGTCTGAAAATTGAAGGAAGGTATCTTGAACAGCATCGTGCAAAAGCTGTTGCTGAGTTAGGTGTTCAGTTAAGCTGAACATCATGTCATGTTCCTAGTTTCCTGGGCCGAAAGCATTTATTTTACATTTTAAATATGCATACCTTCTAACTTGGACTAGAAACACTTAATTTAAAATAACACTACCACCACCAAGTGATGCTATATAGGGTTGATCAATACTTCAAGATTTGAAGAAATTTCCCCAAATGTCACACAATTCCCCGGGACCAGGAGCTTTTCCTTCCTTTAAGGTATGACTCTTTTTCCTCTTGATGTTTTGCCATTAAAAAAAAAAGAAAAAGAAAAAGAAAACTATTTAACAAACCACTACCAAATCAATCTAAAGGTTAGCATTCTTTTTATTTCAGTGCTCCTTCTTAATGGGCAAAAATTGATTGATTAGCTCACCTAGAACATTCTTAGCCTTAGGGCAGAAAGAGTGCTTTGTACAAAACAGTGGACTGGATTTTAAAAAGAAAAAGAAAATCAACATTCAAGAATACAGGAAAGTTCAAAAAGGGAAGGAAATAGAAAAAGCAAGTTCTGAAAGTGTATTAAAATTCTTATATAAATATATATATATATATATATTCTCATATATATATATGGCATGTATGTGTATATACACACACACACAGACAACGGAATATTAACCATAAAAAGAAATGAGATCTTGCTATTTGTTTTGGTTTTTTATTAATATTAAATTTATTGTCAAATTGGTTTCCATGCAACACCCAGTGCTCATCCCAACAGGTGCCCTCCTCAATGCCCATCAGATCTTGCTATTTGTGACAACATGGATGGACCTAGAGGATATTACACTAAATGAAATAATTCAGATGTAGGAATATCAAATGATTTCACTTATACGCAGAATCTAAAATATAAAACAAACAAACACACACAAAAAACAAACAGACTTAAATACAGAGAACAAATTGGTGGTTGACAGAGGAGAAGGGGGTGGGTGACAGATGAAACAGATAAGGGGGATTAAAAGGTACAGACTTCTAGCTATAAACTAAATAAGTTATAGAGTTGAAAAATAGAGCATAGGGAATATAGCCAATAATATTGTAATAACATTGTATGGTAATAGTGACTACATTTATTATGGTGAACACTGAGTAATGTGTAGAATTATTGAATCAATGTTATATACCTGAAAGTAATATAACATTGTATGTCAATTATGCTTTAATAAAAAATGACTGACATTAACTAAGATATTATATCTGAAATATTTATTTAAAGTACAAAAACAAAAAATGATATATGGTGTTAGGGTCAAAATAGTGGTTATTTGGGTGATGGGAGGGGATGGCTAGAAGGTAGCACAGGTGTGGGAATTTCTAAGTTGTTGGCTATAGGAGTGTCTTCAGTTTGCGAAAATTCATTAAGCTGAATATTTATAATATGGTTTTATGTGTGAATATTATATTTGAGTAAAACAATTCTCTAATATGAAAAAAATGATATTCCATCTTAAAATACACATGCAATGAATTTTAAGTTTGAAAAAAATAGTATTTAGTATATAAGTACAACTTGTACATTATTTGCAGATGTTTTTCCTTCTCCTTTATGATTTCCAGATATCTGACCTGCCCTAAACATTATTATGCTTTGGTAATCTATAAATCACTGAAAAAGGAGAAAGTTTATGGAATATAGACACTAATTAATGTGGTCCTTATTCATTGTTTAATTCCAGGTAAAGTCATTGAGTCCTTGAAGTTTACAGTTGGAAGGACTTCAGAAAAAAAATTAGCCCAATCATTTCATTTTTTCAGGTGAAGCAGCTTTTATGCAGGAAGATTAACTAACTTCAGGATTATTTTACAAAAGGGGTGATGTGAAAGATTAATGGAAAATTTTAACTGTGATCTTAAATAATTCCCAGGTGTCTGCTTAATTTTTACCCCTTCTCAGTTCAGATAGAAATATCCACAAAAAGACCTATGTAAGTAAATACAATTAATCATAATCAATCATGTACTGTCTTGCATTTGCTTCGAACCAAAATAGTGAAATGGACACATGGCATCCTACTGGTTCTAATTTTCCATCAATTCATGAAACACTTCATGCTTTCCTTGTGACAGCACAAACCCTTCAGCTTCCTAGCATAATTAATGTTATGAAAGGCACTCATGTGCCTATAGACGTGCCATGAAGTTCCTGATACACATAGTTTACATAAATGATAATAAACGTATTATTAACACTTTCTATCAGCCTCAGGACGTCACTTCCTTTATCAATAAATGTTAGATTCAGACTAGATGATATATAGGAATCTAACAGAATGATATAATTAAGCTAAAACAAAAGGACTAGTATAAAGATGCCAACTTTAAATTTAAAACATATATAAAAATGTTGAAAACTGATTATCTCTCCTACAGCCATCATTTCACTGAAAAGGAAAACTTTAACATTAAAAGCATAGGAAGCACCTAATTTCAAAATAAAGACCACTTTTAACTTGAAAGAAAAACTTAGTAAAATATTGTATTATCCTTAAGTTTCCCATAGTGCTATAGATTCATAATAACTTGGTCACAAACCAGTGGTGGTCTATGAACTACCTTTTGGGAGCCACTGCTCTGAAATTCTTCTACAAAGAACTTAAGGATAGCATTCCCCTGGGTTTATTTGATACAATGCTCATCCCCTGAGATGCTTCTAAATAAAGGATTTCCTGGTTTTAGAACAAAAGGGTGTGGTGGCGGTTATGGGTGCCTCACAGTATAACCCCCTTCCATAAATTCTTAGTGAAAAATATTACAGATTTAGAGTTCTCTTGAAATAAGGCAAAATGTTAACTTAATTTCATCTATCATTTAAAAAATTATTTACCCCAGGAAACACAGTACCTGTGTTTCATTCTGTAAAACTAGTGTTCTGCAGACAAGCATTCTATGATTTTCCCTCAATCAGCTCCACATCCTGACATGCCAGTTATAGCTAACAGGCCCACCATTCTGCCATTCCCTAATGGTAATGTCGGAGGAATCTTTGACCTACACTCAAGAAATACTGGTGAAGTGAACTGGGGGTGAGCCAACACTGCAGGTGGCACCACAAGGCCAGTCCAGAATCAAGTCCTGGAGGAAGGTAGGTCTTCATAAGTGGGATGGTGCTCTCCCACCCCTATCAGGGCAAGCCATGTCTTCCAGGTCTTCTTTCTTCCCGATAATTTTGGGAAGTTCAGCTGCGTGTAAGGAGACCAAAATAACATTGGCTTAAACAACAGAACTTCTGTTTTTCTCTGGTATATACAATTACATTGTTCTGTGCAGTGGTTCTCAAAATGCGGCCCCAGGGAAGGACACCAGCATCACCTGGGAACTTGTTAGAAATGCCATGTTTTTCCTTTATAAAAAAAGTTTATGTATTTATTTTGAGAGCAGGGGAGGGGCAGAGAGGGAAGGAGAGAGAATCCTAAGCAGGCTCTGTGCTGTCAGTGCAGAACCCAACATGGGGCTCAAACTCATGAACTGTGAGATCATGACCAGAGCCAAAATTGGAAGTTGGACGCTCAACCGACTGAGCCACCCAGGCGCCCTGAAATGCAAATTTTTGAGATGCTTGCCTTAACTACTTAGAGGCTTGTCAAGCCCTCTGGGTGATTCTGATACAAAACTTCTAGAACCACTGGTTCAGAAATAGGCCTGATAGAATGAGGACTCTGTACCAAGGGGTCTTCCAGGAACCCAGGCTCCTTCTCTCTCAATGCTTCATCACTGTACCCTAAGATGATTCCATTGTACACATTAACCCAAATGACTTGTTACCATGATGCCTGTGCTTTCTTCCTCAGGAAGCATTTTTCCAAAGCAGGCTCCTCCTCTGAGTTCTCCAGTCATGGGTCTGTTTCAGGCCCCATCAGCTGTACCCAGACTGCTGCAGTAGCCTCCTAATTACCTCTGTCCCACCTACTGATTCTCTTCAACCTAGTCTACCCCCACCTAACTAGAAGAATTACTAATTTTTTTTATGTGACCTTTGTCTCTCACTAGACCATCATCTGATTCCCCAGTGGCAAAGCTTAAACTCTGCAATCCCTCATCTGGACACTTTCTGGATTTCAGTTATGGTAAACACCATTTCCAGAACAGACCACATTGTTTTGTCCTCCACACCTTTGTGCACACTATTCCCCTTGCTTAGAATGCCTGTGTTAGAACTCCTACATACACACACACACACACACACACACACACACACCCTCAGACACACTTTTTCCAACCTTATTTTTCATTTGAAAAACACCCAGGCATTCCTCAAAATCTAACCTACACACCACTCTTGTTGGGTCTCTTGCAACTTCCCCAAGCTTGGCTCCTTGCTTCCCTGTGCTCTCATTGTAGGTATTCCTATTCTAGAATACTTATCAAATTGTATTATAATTTTCTGTGTACACATCTGCCTCCCACATTAGATGGGAAGCTTCTTGGAAGCAGGCACTGTTACCTATTCAATAAACATTAAATGTCCACTTTGTGTTGGGAAGTTCATATCCTAAAGTGTAGAGCTTAGGACAGTGTCAGGGTCCAATGGGTTCCAAATAACGGCAGATTCAAAGCACAAATGAATGAATGTTTTCTGTAAATTCTCTCACTGATTTAATGATTGTAATTAACACCTATTTACAGTATACCTGTGGATGTCCCTGAGAAACATGTAAGTATCTCACTTTTTAGTAACATGTTGGGTTTGGTAACTTCAGAAATGGGGAAGTATTTTCAAAGTACTGGCCTTTAAAAAGCAAAAGATGGAGAAGGAGGGGAATGAGAATCCCCCCTGGGATCAGGGCAAAAGAAGTGAAATTTCTACACTCAAGGCAAGGAATATGTTTGTACCTGGGAAAATTGGGCAAAATGAGTCCTATAACGATTTCAGCTTTACAGAGAAACAAATATTATCCTTCCAAGTTTGTACGACTTAACGGCACCTGTCCCTCTTGCTGAGCAGGAGATGGTGAGTTATGTTGTCTATGCACTGATGAATTTAAATTTCCTCAGGCATAATTGACTGTGATGTCACTTCACCTTGAAATCATTTCTTTCAATTTTTTGAAAGAAAGGAGAATGTCCTAATATTTGAAGCTTTTCTTCTGATTATTTAAAAAATGAAAGTCTTTTCAGGCAATTGTCCAAATCCAAGAGCTTAAATTAAAATGCTCATTTTCCAAATTTCTCATGTAACTCCTATTTGGATTGAGAATATAGATCTTCTCTTGAATAACCATGGGACAAAGAGGAATGAATACTTCTGAAATTCCAGACTGAGTTAGAATCAAGGACACTTATCAGAGATGAGAAGTAGTCCTGTGGGTCTCAGGAAGAGGCATATAGGCAAGTCAATCTTTTCATGATCTGTCCTGTGCCAAGACCTAGCTTCTTGTTTATTCCATCACTGAATGCTTTCTGGAAGGTTATGTTCATTATGGTACTTTGTCACTAATCTGATAAGAAAAACAATTAATGTGATTGTCAACATTGTCACTTTTCTTAATGAACCAAGCAATATATATATATATATATATATATATATATATATATATATATATGCAGTTTTGATGCATAATTGTGGGACGTAAAGTATTATGGACTACATTTACAATTTGTCAATTACAAAGCTACTATACAATGCACATAAAAAATGCTACAATCTTTTCATAATTTTCATGAAGGGCCCTTCTAGATGCAAATTTTTATTTATGTAATTTTCATAGGATGCAATTTGATGTAGTCTCCATCTCCTAAGTAAGGGGTTTGTTGTAAACACTCTATTTAGCTTGCAAGTACCATTCAGTTAAATGACTAATCACAGAAACTCAGTCCATGATCATTGACAAAAATGGTCACACTTACAGCTGAAATTAACACTGAGTAAAATAGATCTGTCTTTCACCCACACCCAGGAAGTCATTCACAGCAAAATGGCTCAACCATGACTTCCAAGTTTGTATGAGATACAATTAATCTGTGCTGTCTGAGTCAGAAAAAAAAATGCATACTTCAGTCTTGTTTTCCCACTCCAAGTACAGTTGAATGCAATGAAGGGGTATTGGTCCACAACAGGGCAGGGCATTCTCTAAATGTGTTTAGATAAGATGTGCAAACTCTTTTTCACATTTTTCTTACTCACTAACCCTTCTCTTATGGCCTACCAAATATAAAGGTATTGATTTTTAATGAAATGTACTTATGAAACAATGATCATATTTTCCCAGCTCCCATTACCTTGATTTCAGAAATAACATCTAGTTCACGTTTGGGATTCACATTATAGCTAGAAGACTCAGAAAATATCAGCAAGAATGCCAGACAGTGGGCAATAATTGCTCCCTCATGGATTTCACTCCTACCCCTGCACAGTTTATTATTTTATACTGACTAGTGTTGGGGTCTTTTGTCCTATTTTTACTACAGTTAAGTCTCTTTCCTGTTCTGTTTTCTACTGTGGCTCTCTCAAAAAGTCACTGTCCCCAGGTTCTCTCTCTTCTACATTTCTTATCAGTGTCAGTAGATAATCTTGCTTCTTCAAACCCAGAGACAGTAGAAGTCAATACATGGGAGCTCTCAACATCCTGAAACTTCCATACATCCACATCGCAGTCTTTATACACACATTTATGTGTCTCTACCCATCCTCCCCTGCTTCTCTCCTGATACAATGAAAGAGGTATTTCTCCTACCATCTAAAGCTTTCAACTTTTAGTACATCTTTCCCGTCAATATCTCCAATCAAAAAACAAATGAAAACTTTCTATCAACCTTTTTAGTCCTTGTAAGTCACACTTTTTTAAAGAATTGCCTCCAATCCTCATTCTGTGTTAGCCAGTCCATAAAAAGGACCCTACAACAAACGATTTCTCCTGGTATTCATGTCACTGTGTAGTTTCTTCTCTGTGAAGCTGAGAAGGACTTAGAACTTACTTTTTGGCTAGAAGAATGCAAAAAAGTTACATCATGTGACTTCTGAGGGTAGGTCAAAAGAAGTTTTGCACTTCTCACCTGGATCTCCTGTAACACTTGCTCTTAGGGAAGCTAGATGCCATATAAAGAGTCTAATCAACACGAGATTACTGTACTATTTCAAAACCCAAACTGGCTATGTGGAGAGGTGGAGTGGAGAAAAAGAACGATGTCCATCCAGCCCCCAGCAGTTCCTATCATCCCAGGTGAGGCATCCCCTGTGAGTGAAGGAAGTCCTCTTAGACATTTAGCCCAATAGAACCTTCAGATGACTGCAGTTCCAGTCAAGATCTGTCTGCAATTGTAGGAGAGAGATCCTGTATTAGTTTGTATTAGTTTCCTAGGAATACTGTAACAAAGTACCATAGATTGCATAACTTAGAATAGCAGAAATTTATTCTCTCACAGTTCTGAAGGCTAGAAGTCTGAAATTAAGTGTAAGCAGGGCCATACTCCCTCTGAGACTCTGCAAAGAATCCTTCCTTGCCTTTTCCTAGCTTCTGATGGTGGCCATCAATCTTTGGCATTCCTTGGATTACAGCTGCATCGATTCATTCTCTGCCTCTGTCATCACACGGCATTGCCCCTGTGTGTTTCTTTCCTCTTATAAGAATGTCAATCATATTGGATTAAAACCCACTCTACTCCAGGATGACCTCATCTTAACTATATCTATAAAGACCTTATTTCTAAGTAAGGTCACATTTTGAGGTACTTAGGATTAGGACTTCAACGTATGTTTTTGAGGGACACAATTCAGCACATAACAGACCTCAATCTAGATCTCTCCAGCTGAACCCAGCCAACCCACAAAACCATGAGAGATAACAATAAATTGTGGTTTAAACCATTAAGTTTTAGGGTGGTGTGTCCCATAGCAATGGATAACCAAAATGCCTTTCTTTACAGAAATCATTTCAATTTACTGCAATCTGACTTCTGCCAACACATTCTACTGACAAGGTCACAGTGACCTCCTTGGTTTTAACTCAAGGGACAGAGGTACCATTTCAGAAAGATGACATGGC
Source organism: Panthera onca (assembly GCF_046562875.1). Taxonomy (NCBI): domain Eukaryota; kingdom Metazoa; phylum Chordata; class Mammalia; order Carnivora; family Felidae; genus Panthera; species Panthera onca. The sequence goes on from NC_138344.1 coordinate 56,091,167, forward strand.
CTATACATCTACTTCCCTTCCTCCCTGTAGTCCATCAAAATGACCAAAGCAATTGGGATATAAGAATAAATTCATCAAATCCCTGAAAAACAAAGAAAGGTGACATCAGCAGACAGAAATTTGAAGCATTTCCTAGACTGAAAGCAGACAGAATTGGAAAGAAGATGCAAAAATACAGCCAAGGAACCCATAGCTCAATAGGCCAAGCAGAAGGCCACTGAAATGGTGACACTTGCAGCCTCCTCGGAGCCCAGGGAAGAAACCAGGCTCTGAGTCGGCAAGATCAGAAGGCTTTGCCAGGAGGCAGGATCAGAAGCCTCTCCTCTTTGTCACTCACCCCATGAAGAACAGACATGCTCCTCCTTCATGTACAGTAGTTTCAAAAATAAAGTGGGAGCTTTCCTTGGGGGTGTCCTACCTTGGGGGTTGGAATCAGAGGGGCAAGAGGCAGTGTCTGCAATAAAGGCAGAACTCCACAGACAGGGAGAAAACAAATTCGAGAGGGGGCCAACAGCTTAACACAGGGGCAGGAGCCAATAAAGTGCTTCCTCTCATCCACTTACCCTTTCCTGCAGCCACAATCCAGGCAGGTGTGGTGCCCTCTGCTGTCCAGCCACCCTCACACCCTGAAGGAAACTTGACCTGAGGAGACCCTCATGTGATTAAGTCAGCCTATTCACTCATGATATCATTTCACTCCTGATAGTGCAGAACTGTTTCAGAATGAGAGACACTTTTAATTCTGTGTTTCCCAACTTGGGCACTATTGACATTTGGGTCCAGACAATTCTTTGTTGTGGGATCTGTCTTGTGCATTGTAGGATGTAGGGCAAGGAACATTCTTATCTTCTACCCACAAGATGCCATTCAGTATGCCTCCACCACCCCCTCCCTGGGTTGTGACAACCAAAAATGTCTGTAGACATTGCCAAATCGCCTCCTTTGAGAATCAGTTCACGACTGACAAACCCCCTCTCTGGCTCTCTGCTTATTCCTAGGACACCATAAAAGTCCATCCTTTAGGAAATACTGGTCAGGTCGAATTGTAACTGCCTTCTCAGCTCCTGCTCCCACTCTCTAAATTCTTCCAGGGACTTGACTTTCCTTCACAGACAGAGCCACGATAGAGGCATAGACTTGCAGACAACATCCAGATGTTGGTCTTCACACAGCACTTGCAAATGCCTGCGAGGGAAGCTCTCGGCACTCTTAAACATGTGATTTGTGGTTTCAAATACGTGCAGTTCTTGTGCTAGCTCAAAACTTCTCCCTGAGTAAAGACCTGATGGAGCCCAAGGAGCATGGCTTACAAAAGAGGAAAGGTAGGAGTGGTAGGTTGAAAGGCTGGTACCAGAGATTCGACTCCTGAGAAGTGAAGTCAGTGGTGGGCATAAAGTATTCTCTGAAGGGTTGGGGTAGAGAAGCAAAAGGGCTAAAATTCTGCCCCTAGACAGCAGGCCTTGCTGAAATTTCATTTGAGCTAAATGCCAGGAAAGACGAGCCTCACCCACACTCCTGGAGATGAAGGGTAAGGTGGAAGGAACTCCTGGAGAGTGAGAAAAGAAACTTCACTGGGGTCATGGCCAGAGTCTGTAGGGGGATCCTTCTGGCAGGCCAACTCCCACTAGCGGGATTGGGAGTGTGTGTTGGGGGAGGGGCAGGTGTAAGGAGAAGAGGGCCCTTCAACTCGGTGTTTCCATAGGCAGCGGGGGAATTTCCTCATTAGTTAGGCATTCAGTTATCTTTCTTTAGAGTTTTCCTATGAAAGTCAATGCACACGTGTAACCTTCCAGTGGCTCTTTCCAGAAGTAACACATCTGTCCAGGTGAATCAATGTTGTCAGCTCAACTCTCATTAACTACAACAGCAAGCTCACTGCCATGCACACGGAGAAGGGGAAAGTGATCCAGGCATTTTACAATTTACCAAGATGTCAAAGTGGTACCTCTTAAAAAAACTGTTATTGCTTCACAGGAGCGGTCAGCAAACTCTAAGCCCACCATCTATTTTTGTAAATAAAATTTTATGGGAACACAGCCACACTCACATCATCTTTGGCTGCTTACAATGGCAGAATAGATTATTCTAGATTCTGGAAAGTCTGACGTATTAACTATCTTGCCCTTTACATAAAAAGCTTGTCAACGCAGCTCCAGGGTATTGAAGGCCCATTTGTTTTTAATATTCCATCCAGTTGCCTGCTTTTCTTCTCTGTGCTTTAGCTGTACTTAAACAGAATGTGAAGTTTTCAATATAAGACTAATAGTTTTTGTAGAAGACCTATTTAGATTTCCTCACTTTAAAAAAAAAAAATTAGTGCTTTCCAGAAAGGTCTGGAACGCGGCAGCACGGTGTAGTGTGGACCTGCAGGTCTGCAGGGATGTAAAGTGGAATGAAGAAAGATGAGACAAGGAGTGTCTGGATGGGAGGACTGAACACAAGGTGATGGTTCTTTGTAAACCCAGGAAGAGTCACATGGCCTGGGGTCAAGGCAGGATGGAGGGACCTTTGTCTCCCAGGACTCTTCTCCATTCCCAGCCATCCTGGTTTTTTTTCCAGGTTTGCTCCTTTCATGGGCCCAAGGCTCCCCCAGCTGGGGGACTGGGCTTCTTCCCTGGTCACCTATCCAGGAATGCCAAAGCCCTGTCTTCCTGTCTGTTGCTCCTATTTTGTGATCGTCCTCTGTTCTTCCCTTCCTCGCCCTCAAACTCAGATACCCTGGAGATTACCACCTCCAGCTTACCCCTCTGGCAGCTTTCCCAGCCCACTGGAAGTACCCTGGGGAGAAGAGAATGAACATAAACACAGGCAGGTCTTGTAAAAAACCTGTCAGATTTCATTTTGAAAATCTCACCCTGCATTTAAATAACAGTTCTAGCACAAAACAAGTAGCAAAACAGAGTTTTCTTTGCAAATTGATGGCTAAGGGGCGGGGGGGGGGGGCTTGTGAATGCATCTGTTCTGTAGGAATTTTGTTGAAGAAAATTCAGTTGAATTCAGTGAAGCACTGTTACTATAAGCCAGCTGCTGGCGCATGCGGGAGGCTTTGCTCGTAGAACTCCAATTTAAAATAGTGTTGATTTAAAAGTAGTTTAACCTTCCTGAAGTAAAATCTTGTTTATACAATGACTGGCCATCAGAACATGTGGATAATACGACCGCTTTGTATTTATTTGCATTTGTGTAATATTTCACAACATATAAAGCACTTTCACAGAGATGACCCTATTTCGTCTTGCAAGCCAATCTGGGAGGTAGGTAACATGCTATTCCTGTGGCAACGTAAGTGAATGAAGACTCAGTGAGGTTCACTGCCTTATGATAAGAAGAGCACACTAACTGAGGCTTTGATTGCTGAGTTCTTGGAATTTTCTCTAGCATTCTTGCTGTGTTTTCTAAATTAGATGCTGGTTCTTATCTCATCATGGGCCCCTGTCACTTCTTGCAAGAGGCCCCTGAATTCTTATGCCCACTATGCACTGTCTATACAATAAATAAAGGATACACCACAGACACATCTAAAGAAGCCACAATAAATAGCATATAATTAACGCATTTAAAAGGCACCTTTTGTCATTTTTACATACAACAGATATTAAAGGTAAGTATCTTTTTTTTTTAAATTATAGAAAGAGTTGCTCATCTAAAAATGCTGAGAAACAATAAACAAACAAGGTTTACTGAAGTGAGTACTGCCAGGTTTTGGGGAACCACAGGAAGCTTGGGTAGGGATATAATCCTGAATAAATGGTTTCCCTTGGTCCCATCATTTTGCCAAAAAGTCAATTAATTATAATAACACCATATAGAGAGGTTGTGTGCCTAGAATTAGGGCTCTAGTCTGGACAAGGATAGATCCTGAGTAAGCTTCTGAACTTTTCTCAACCTGAGAACATATAAATTAGTATTTACTTTACAAAGTTGCTGTAGGGATTGAATGGGATAATTAATTTTTATAAATTACTTAGCACAGTACGTGACACACAGTAATTGGTGGATAAATTTTCGTTATTGTTATCAATAGTACTGTTGATAGAAATAATCTAGGTTTGGCCTCTCTCCTACCTCAGTCAGTACTTTCCCATTTCTGTGAAAAGATGCTTCATGGCTGATGCGTTGGATGCTTGCCGAAACCTGTTATAGGAAAGGTGGTCTGTCTTTCTCTTATTTCTTGCCAGATAGTGTTCTTGCCTCTGTTAAGCTCACAACAAGCCCCAGGCAATATTACCTTTTCAAGATGAGGACACACTCCCACATCGGGGCTGTCAGAGAGAATTTGGGGCATGTGAGCCATTTAAATGAATCAGACCTGACAAATCCGATTTACAGATTAAAATAATGTTGTGATATTTACCAAAAGTATATATAGCAAGTTAAGACACCTCTGACAGACAGACATTGATTGCCTGTTTTAATCAGCTGGTATAATTTAGCTTCCACCAGAAGCAGAATGTTCAGGAAAGGTAAATCTGATCATAAATAATTCCCATTTTGATGCATTTGAAAAAGAAGTAAGACCTTTGTTTTGGGTTTGGTACAAGGTGACACGTCTACTACATGATGCGAGGTCACATCAGGTTTCATTGGGGCGTTAGGAGAAGATTGGACTTGACATAAACAGCTGCCAAACAAAGCGTTAAAGCAATTTCACCAGGTGCTGGTGTATTTAGATAGACAGAGAGAATATTGAGACACTGCCAGCTGAATCTCTGACACTTCTGCGACTTTATCAATATTACTTCATCAATATCCCCAACATTTCCTAGAAGAATCAAGAATCATAGCCTTGAAGGAGACTGCAAGAAGTTACTTCATCAAGAAACCCTGGAGCAAGGTGATTGCTTAAGAGAAGCAGGGCCTGGCTTTCAAACTTTATTTGTTGAATGAATGAAAAAAAAAAATTCTCTTCACCTCCCAACCCCAGAAGGATGCTTAGCCCTGGGGTTGAAAGAGGGGCTGAAGAGTCTGGAGCAGACCCAAGTGTTTAAAGCCCTATCCACTTACTTATTATTTATACCCTGCCTGCTTCTAAAAAAGATTTGAGGCAGCTTACAACAAAAGATACCAGCAATAAAGAGTCTTATCCTCAGTCATCCCTTGCAGGGTTTTATCATCACTTTCATGATCAACAAAAACGAGTATTAAATGGCTATTTGCATGGGATGCTATGCCAGGGGCTGAATAAATCAGGCAGAGCCAGGCTCTGACCTCTATAAATTTCTATCCGTTCAGTTTTTGTTCATTCATTCTTTTGACAAATATTTATTCAACACATTCTACATGTAAGTGCTGTTAGGCAGTGTGGGGGTGGCAAAAATGAATCACAGATGGATACTGCCCTGCCCTCAAGAAGTTTACAGACTGGCGTAAGGGACCTTGAACAAGGGCAGGTGATAGCAATATATGTCTGGATAAGACAAAAATCTAAACTCTCCCATACCGGGCAGAAGGGATCAGTGATGTGGGCAAGTTGCAGAGAAGTGTGGTCAAAGGACGTCAGAGGAGGCTGCGTCTACTCCTCGTGTGTCCTAAGGAGACCCTAGCTGAAGCAGATCAGGCTGCTGGCAAAGCTGTGTAGGAGAACTCAGACTTCCCAGACATTTCTTTGTCCTCCTGGCACTCTCTCCATCCTCTCCCCCCTCCTTCCCTTCCCATCTGGACACCCTAAGCCCTAATGCTGTCACAGCTGCCTAGCTTCCCAGAAGACTGGCACATCATCTTAGTGACATATTCTGGGATACAAATGCCCATTTCTGTAGGACTCTGCTCTCTGTTAGCTATCGACAACAGTATGGATACAGAGCCCTTATCTCCACCAAGATAAAAATAATTAGCCACTGTGTTGCCAAGCCACGCCTAGGACTATCTGATTTTAAAAGAGGACCAAAGTAAGTAATCTTCACAAAATACATGGCTCCTTGTTGACATGAGAGCTTTCTGGGTGTCCTCAAACCCAGGATCCAAACAACTTCCAGCCCTGTGTATCTAGAAGGCAAGGAGTCCCTAGAGAAGACATCCTTGAAGGGTTTACCAGCAGCAGATCTGCTAGCTCCTGAGCTAGACTGTTATGGTGGAGAAAGAACCTCTTTAGCTACAGCCTTTCATTCCTCAGAGCAGTTCTTAAACCTTAGTTTTTATAGAAGCTTACAAAAGTGCAGATTCCAAGGCTCCATCCTTAGCAACTGTTTCTTCAGAAGTTCTGGAGTGAGTCCTGGAATTTGAATTTTTAGTAAGCAACACAACAGCCTCTGAGGAATGGTCTTAGGGCCACCCTAGAGCTATACTGCCAAAAGGACATACATTCTAGGAGAAGGTCTAGAAGTACAGGTGTCTGTCTTATTCATAGATGAACTCCTAGCACTTGAAGGGTATACAGCTCAGATTATACATTCAATAAACATGTATTGATTTATGTAATGAATGGAGACCTGTCCTCTCTCCTGGTACCCTGTGTGAGTAAAGGGCTTGGTAATATTTTTTTAGTGAATAATAGCTTTGGAAAAGCTATAAAGGTATAGCAGTGACTGCGTAAAGGACTCCGGATTATGTAGATGTGAAATGAGGCAATAGAGAACTTGGAGAATGAGGTTTAGGAGTTGAAAGTAAGTAATCACATGTGGATCTTGCCATAGCCTCAAGGAGTTGACAGGCTGAGGGTGAGGGGCAGGATTGGAAAGAAACTCTTTGAAGCTTAGCCTGAGACTCACAGCTCTGCTTAGCATCTCACCATTCACCTTTGCCTCACTAGGCTTCTACAGAAAAGAAAGTCCTGAATGAGGAGCAGTGACTGGCCGAAAGAAGGCAGAACAAGGAAGAAAAAGCAGTGCGGGGAGCTCAAGGCTGTAGGGTGGTGCACACAGGTGACACCTCCCCTTACCCACAGCGGATATTGAGCACACTCTTAACACCACACCCTAGAGGCAGTTGCCTGTTTTGCTTCCTGTAGAATGAAACCCCAAACAGGCTGCTTTTGGCCAAAGCATTTACCCTGTGGCATTTAGCCTATTGTCTGGTTAAATTTATTCTTTTATCTTCTGACTTTGATAAAAAAAACAAGTGTCACTCCATCTAAGAAGACAAATCCTGTAACTTCTTTCAATGACTCATTGCTAGGCCTTGTAATCTACTGTCAGGGAATTCTCATGCCTCCTGTCTGATGTCACTTAGCAGAACAGAGAGAACAATCCACATACCCACTGACTGCATCATTAGACTTCATAAGAGCGCTACTCCGGCCAGGCAGATCTGGGCTCCGGCAGCTGCTCTGAGCAGAACTGGCTGCCTTACAAATCTTGCTAACATCTATGATGGCTTAGTTGACATTTTGTCTGGTCTATTTTCCTTTTACCAGTGGAAAGAAACAGGATACCGGGCAGAGCCCGGTTAAACTGGACTTCTTCCCACTATCATCATGCTTAAGGAAGCAATTGATGGATTCGGAATCTGTTTTTGGACAACCTGAGAAAAATTTCCAATCGATATCTTCTTCCTCAGTGTTCAAATGAAGGATTCATCTGTAGATTGCTGCATATGTATTCTATGCCCATCAGAAAGATAGAAGACCTAGGTTCTGGCTTGGGATGTAACCTTGTATAAGAAGTGTAAACTCTCCAGACTTCATATTCATCTGTAAACGGAGTGGGCTCCACTCTCAGTAGTGAAAAAAAATCTCCTAATGGCTCTTCATCACACTTAAAATTCCGATGACTTACAATATCTATAGGATTTGAGGCCCAGCTACTGTTTCCACCTCTCTGTTTTGTGCACCTGCCTTCTTTGTTCCTCCAGCACTCCAAGCACACACAGAGGTGTGCGTCCTGCTTTGGGACACACACCTCTGCACACATCCCCTCCCTCAAATTCCCCTCCAGGTCCCACCTCTCCACATGAAATTCTGCTGCCCCAGATTTTTGCATGACTGGCCCCTTGTTGTTATTCAGATGTCAGTTCATATGTGACCTTTCCAGAGAGCTTTCCATGGCCACTCAATCTCATTTCCTGATTTAATTTTTTTTTTTTTGCAAAGCACTTACCATTACCTGGAATTACCTTGTTTATTTGGTAGTGTGCTTGTTTGCAAATAGTTCTGCCATAACGTCACTTATGTGTTCCTAAAAATCACTGCTACCTGCATTGTACAATGTGAACCACAGGGCATTATGGCAAAAATGGGGTTGTGGGCCCAATACTCAAAAACTGCATCAGTGACACATTAAAAAAAGATGGAAACAATAAAAATAGTAATGTGGTGTTATTTATGTTAAATGTTCAAGATATACACATACACTGCAGTAAATATGTCACGTTACCTTGAAAAAGACTTGAGGTTTGCCTGTGGAAGGAGGCATGGGGAGAGCTGCAGCTTGTGAGTTCTTGTGAAGTGCTGGAAGGGGGTGATGTGAAGCCAGATGGACAGCTGAAATGCCAGAAGTGGCTCATAACACACTCAGAAAACCGAGGTGGCTGGCAGATGTCTGAGGTGGGTGCACACACCCATTTGGCATATTCCTATCCTATGTGACTCAGTTGAGCTTGCTGCGGTGTTCTGTGTTTCAATATTTCCCATAGATGAAATCATGCATAGGCAAACACGAAATTCACATTGTGCTGAAACTGTTCCCTTATATGTCATTAGCGTTGGAATAAATTCACATTTTCTAATTGAGCATTAATAGGAGATCTGATGGCATTTGCTTGCTCCGCTCACTAGAATTTAAACTCCACATGATCAGAGAACTTTCCTGTTTCATTCATTGCTATACTCCTGTATCTTAAACACCTGGCACATAGTAGGTTTTCAGCTGGTATTTGCTGCATTCAGCAAGTGAATGAATGAATGAATGAATGAATGAATAGCTCTTCTTTTGACTTTTTTCTTTCCCCACCGACCAGAGTACTCTTTCAAGGGTTACAGTTATTCTCATCAGTGTGGGGGTTGCTCTTGGTGAGGGTAATAATAGGATGACGGGAATTTCAAAATTGCTGTGTTGGGGCAAATGTTCCTTGAAGACAAATGCAAAAATGAAAACAAAAACAAAACCCAAACTACTGCAAATTATTATGATAGCCACCCAGGTCCTTCAACTTTTGTAGTCATGGAAGATCTCTAACATTCCTCGTGTGCATTGCAAATACATATTTCTAGTTATGGATTGTCCTGAAGAGTCTATGCAGAACTATGGATGAAGGAAGGCAGAAATACCACCACACAGAGCCCTGTGTTATGTGGAAAGCCTCCTGCAATTCATTTCATCAGGAGTGAAGGAAGCCTCAAGTCTAACTGTAAGTAGGTTAAATTTTCTGGGAAATTCTAGCTTCTGTCTCTCCTCTCCATACAAGTATGTCTGAGACCTAAAATCTAATCACTCTTCGACTAAGTCAGAGGACAGAATTAGAAGTGGCTTTGAAAGGTCATCCCGGACAGGTGGGTTATGTCATATTCCTAAAGGGTTTGAAAACTGTTTGAATTTCACAGAAATTATCTAGCACTACTAAGTAAAAGGTCAAATCAGAAAGTCCCAAAAGAGCTAAGGAATGTTCTTTCTTCCAAATTCTCTCTGATTTAAATTCTGAACCTAAGAAAATGTGCCTGAAAATGCAAATGTTGTGATTGACTTGCTTTAGTTTATCAGGCAAAATAGAGAATATTTTGTTATGATTCTTTACTTCCTCAGTAACTGCTCAATCTTATGGAGAGTTGAGTGGAGTGGCAAAGTAATTACATGGTGAGTACCATATATTTACGATTATTTATGTTTTCTAGATTGGAGTACAGGGTAATTATTTTTGGTCTTATTAAGTGCAAATTACCAAGTAGTCTTCAGGAACATGTAATTACTATGTACTGTAGTCACATGCCACTTATCAAGCAAAATGAATGCAGTCAAAATTTTATTTAATACAAGCAAAATGATGCATGTGGTTTTATGAAGCAAAGTACAGGGACCTGACTTCCTGTCTTGGGAGAGCAAATAGAAGCAGCCCTTCTAAACTTAGGGCTCTTCCTCAATGAACTAGATCAACATTTCTCAAAGATTGGTGCTCATTACGAATACAAATGTCTGAAGCCCCAACCCAGACATAAAGAGTCCTAGGAGGCGAGGCCATAGAGTCTGTGTCCTAGCAAGTCCCCGAGGTGTTTTATGTGCTCTCTGCTATGGGAGAGCATCTTCCTGCCATTCGCAAAATACTCTGGGCAGCAGGGTCACCTCTACCCATAACAGGTGGGAAAAATGGGGTCCCAGATGGCACACATTTTTCTGTTTTTTCACTAAGTGGCTAGTTTTTGTTACTGTACTTTGACATGTATCTTTAATCTCACTTGTGAGGATACAGAAGTCTTGTATGTTGAGTATTTCCTGTGAGTTTATATTATGCATAGACCATCTACATTCAATTTAGCTTAGATCTCTTAGATTTTAGTGAACACACGCAGACACAAACATACACAAAATCTGAAGGACAGAAGTACAAGGAAGGGCCAGAGGCTAAATAGTGATTTACCTCCTGGTCTCAACAAGGGCAAACTTCATTCAACATTTTATTTCCTGGACACTTACTCTATGTGACATAATTTTACTTTCTATACCCATTTATTCAATAATTCTTATTTCCTTAATTGGTCAGCAGAGTGGTTAAGGGCACAGGATCTGGAGTCAGGGGACTCCAGTCCCACCCTTTATTAGTTAGGAAACCATGGGTGTTGTGGTCTGAATGTCTGTGTGCCCCCCAAATTCTTATGTTGAAATCCTACCCCCAAAGGTGATGGTATAAGTAGGTGGGGCCTTTGGGAGGTGATGAGGTCATGGGGCTGGAGCCACCATGAATGGGGTTAGTGCCTCTCTTAAAGAGACCCCAAAGAGCTCCTTCTACCATGTGCCCATACAGCTAAAAGTCTGTGCCTAGGTAGAGGTCCCTCACCTGACCATGTTGCCATGCTGATGTCAGACATCTGGCCTTTAGGACTGTGCAAAATAAATTTCTCTTGTTCATAAGACACCCAGTCTGTGGTATTTGGTTACAGCAGCCTGCATAGACAAAGACAAGGTGCAAGTTACCTCTGTGGTTCACTTTCTTCATTGTAAATTAGGGAAAATCATGTCTGCCTTAGAGGGTTCCTTTGAAGAAAAAGAACATAATGCATGCCAAGTGCTTAAAACACTGCCACCATCTATAAAAGTCTCAAAAATGTAGCTGCTATTGTTGTATAAAACATGAAAATACTGCATTCAGATATTTGACACTTGTATTTACCTTATTGGACCTAATCTGAAAAGAAAAATCACTAAGACAATTTTACACACATCTTCCTTCTCACATTTAAAAAACTCCAACCACACTGACAGGCAAGAGGATAACATGCTTTGTCCTTGCAAGGCAGGGAAAAGGTTAACTTTTTGACTTCAAGAGAAGCCAGCTGGAGAAGCAGACTGTCTGCTAATGGTAAGGGAGGGGAAACAAGAACTAATTTTAGCCATCATTCCTCAATCACTGTCCAGTTCCTCTTACACTCCTCCCTGCCTGCCCCCATCCTTTCTGGACTGTGAGGCATAAGACTGTTTCTCCAGGGCACCTTCGGTCCCAGGACTGGGGAGGGATATAATCCTATGGCCTCCCACTGCCTCTTCCAGTGAGTTGGAAATGCTTATGCTCCAGCTTAAGAAAACATCCTAAACACCGTAAATATCAGCTTTCTATCACTTGTAAATGATGTCTGTCTTTTTCTCAGAAACACGCTCATAACCATGTGCCTTTCCTGCCATCTTTTGCTGAAAATTACTTGTTCAAAAATGTGAAGCGTTGCTGTGGAAAAATTTGAGCAAGTCCAGATACACTTTAACTCAGTCTTATAGTAAACAAGAATGAGGAAAGCAAAGATTAATGATGATTGTTAGGGTGAACATATATGCTTGTATAACTTTGTTCACCCTTATTGCTGAAGTGAAAATATCAAGGGAAAAGGGGAGAAAATTATGCAAGTAAATATTATATTTCATGGGCCTTTCTGCTATAAAGATTGTGAAATATACATATATATATGTATGCAAACATTTCTCACTTACTAACATTTATAATTAAGGCACAACTTCTTATTAAACAAAAATCCTAGCTTGGGGATTAGAAGCATAAACAGAAACATAATTAATACTTTTGCTGACAGCAGGTTTCTTCTGTGAGTAAGAGCAAGCATTCCACGTGTGCATAAATACAGAGATGTATTTCTGTAAGTGCACAAACATACATGAACATAAAATATGATCACAGGCAATGAGAGCTCAGAAACAAAAGGGAGCATCTACCTGCTCAGATCTGAGAACCACACAGGGCTCATGTTGTTCTGGATTTATAAGCAGTGCAGAAAAGGCTTGGATGGCATAGTCTGGACACGGAGAGAATGAAAAAGGGTTAGTCCTTTTCACCACGTCTGAGAAATCCCTGCCCAAAAGTATTCTGCTACTTCTAGGCCAAGCCCAAGGAGCAAACATTTAAATAAAAGAAACCTCAGAATCACAAAGGGTCTTCTAACTTGATCCTAGGTTTGCCAGCAGAACCAGAGCCCCGGTGACCTCTGGCCCAGGAGGCAGGGTGTTCTCTGTTGTCAAGTGGCCTCTGAGCAGATCAGACCACCCTGCCCTCCTTCCCCCTGCACTGATCAACATCTTCATTTTAATCAACACCTAAGGGCTTGTCTTGGCACCTGGTCCTGCATTAGCCCCCATCTGCATGGATTTGCCCCTTGGCCTCCTTTACCTGTGATGACAAGATATGCTGAGTTCAGCTGCATTTCGACCAGAGTCTTAACAAACCATTTTAGTTTTTCTTTATTTCAGTTCTGTATCTCCACTACTCTGCATTCTAAAGATGCTCTGCATCTAGCATAAGTTCCACACTAGATGCTAAACATTACGAAAGGTGGGTTTCTGCTAAAATTAAAATAAATAAAGATAATAAATTGATGCCTGAATTTTTAAATTTTTTTTAACATTTATTTTTTTTTGAAAGACAGAGAGAGACAGAGCACTAGTGGGGGAGGAGCAGGGAGAGAGAGGGAGACACAGAATCTGAAGCAGGCTCCAGGTTCTGAATTGTCAGCACAGTGCCCGATGCGGGGCTCGAACCCACGAACCATGATATCATGACCTGAGCTGAAGTCAGACGTGTAACTGACTGAGCTACCCAGGAGCCCCGATGTCAGAATGTTTTTTTAATAAATCATGGTCAATTAGTAATGCTTTTAGAAACTTATAGCTTAAAGGACTATTGTGAATCATTTGGTCACATAAAAATTTTGTGATGAAAATATTTCATTTGGCTAAATCCAGAATTGTCTCTATCATGTCTCCTTATCAAGCAAGGCTGGAAAAACTGAAAGACAGAAAAGATGGTATATATTTACTTAAATAATACAGAGTACCTACAACATGTTCCTTTCTGTTAATTTTTAAACCTGCATGTTCCTCATTCTGCTTCTATACTTACAAAGGTGAGGCTCCACAATGTTTACTGATTTCTTTATGAGATCTCCTGGATGCTACCTCAGGGCTCTTACTGCTAGAGCACCCACATCGTGTACTAGCCAGCCTCCAGTCACCTGCACCTCCCTGTGCCTTCTAGCCTGGATCCCTTTAGCCCACCCCACATCCAGGCTTTGCAGACACTTCTGCTAAGATAGTCTTGACTCTCTTACTGATGTTACTTCCACTTCCACACCGTCCAGCAGCTTTACAATATTTCAGAAAAACTACGTGTTGGGAGAATGCTGTGCATACTCTGATCCTCTTTCAGTACCATCAAAAGAATCAAGAGATAGAGTGGAATAGATTACTACATAATTGATATGGTTAATTTGTTTCAATGAATGAAATGACAGTTGTGTCCACAGTGCCCTTGTTTCCATCGGCTCAGTGACTTGATCACCAGATCTGCTTTCACTTCATAGGTATAACTAGCAAACTACATTTGAAAGTCTTCTCATTCAATAAACATTCTGGATCATATTTTTAATGTTATGCTTGCTTGTCAAGATGCTAAGACTTTTTGGGGATTTTACAATCTTAACCAAGGTTCAGCCAAAACAAATTGATCAATCCTTTCCAGGGTAGGTCAGTGTTTTCAGATCCAACTAATACCAAACAAAAACTACTCTTTCCATATTGACCATTCCTACTCTGGTGGAAAAACTGGGGGACACCAGAGCCCTGAAGACAAAATTGGTCTCTATCCAGAAGAACTTAGGTCTTACTCAATAATTGTTTCATTGTACATCAGCCTGCAAAATCCATCCAGTTCTTGCTTAATGATTAAGATAATTAGCAAGCACAGAGCTCTAATGTGTGCTAGGCTTCATGTGTATCGCCTCACCAATTCACAGAAGCCTGACTGGATACGTACTATTATTCTTATTAAAAATAATGAGTCCAGGGATTTAAATACATTAACACTTCCTGAAAAAGCAACAGTACGTATTCTGTGTTTATGGTTCTCTTGTATTGAAAGAAACAGTTGTGTGTGCCTATGTGTTTGCATGTCTATATATGTGAATGCATGTGATTTGATGCTTAATGTGTTACAAGAGAACTGCCTATTTCTGACTGCAGTTATCTAGGAAAGCAGAAGAGAAGGTGGTAGGTATCCTCCAGATAGATGGTGGCAGAGGTGGACTCATAAAGGAAGAGCTAGGCTCTATCACAGCCTCTGTGATCAATATTAAACTGCCATCTAAAATCAAATCTTTTTTTCAAAACACTAACAATCTAAGTAAAATAATTATAAATGTACAAAATATTTTCCACATGCTTTTTTGTATGCTTTGTCACAATACTAAGTTCTAAATGTACCAAAAATAATAGTACACAAATAATTTATTTCTAAAGTAATCAAGGCTTAAAATGTCTTTTAAAAATTAAAAATGACCTATAAATCTCATTTAATATACATCAGGTCAGAGGAAACTAGCCACTATCACAGATATGTTTTAATAAAATTTTGGCTCTGAGCCTGGGTGTCTCAGTAAATTAAGCCTCCGACTCTGGATTTTGGCTTTGGTCATAATCTCGCAATTCGTGAGTTCGAACCCTGCTTCGGAACCCACACTGACAGCGTAGAGCCTGCTTGGGATTCTCTCTCTCCTTCTCTTTGGCCCTCCCTGCCCCCCCCCCCCCAGTTTTTCTCTCCCCCTTTCAAAATAAGTAAATAAACTTTAAAAGAGGGGGGAAAAAAGAGAACATTTTGTGTTTAGTCATTCCCTGGAGATGACATCTAATCCTGAGATTACTGTTAGTACAATAACCCCATGGTCTTTACTTTCAGAAACACATACTGCCACGTGATCAAGGAGGGGTTTCTTAAACTGAAATTTTCAACCTCATCTAGTGTCAAAGTGATGCTGTTCTAAACCAATGACAATGTGTAATTTGGCTTCTGTTTCTATAATACCTTGAACTAAATATTGGATAGGAAATTTAGCTCCAACCAGAAAATAATAGGTTTTGTTTTTCAAGGACTTTTTGCTAGAAGAACAAATCATATTTTTTGTAAGTTCCTGGTAAGGATAAACTAAAGGATGTATATGTATACACACACACACGCATGCACATGCATGCATGTGCACGTGCATGCACACACACATACACACACACACACACACACACACTTGTGCCATCTCAGAGGCCCAATTTTCATAATTTAACCAACATTTGGGCAATTTCCTATTCCTTACCAAAAAATGATCTTACAAAACTTTAATATTTCTGGTCCCGTGAACATTATCCATTGAGGTCTATGGAACTCGAAATACGCCTAACCACAGCTGTTAAGTGAAACTATTTAACAGAATATTTTCTGCAATGCTTTTTCAGGAAACCATCCCGGCCACAAAATAGTTCTCAGCATTAGATATTTGGCTTTCTTAAACCCAGATTAAAGATCAGTGATGGTTCTGGGACGCTTTTAAACCACTCTGTAATTGTAAATGGTTAATCAGATTCATTAATCAAAATTCAAAGACCTACACTTTGACTTAATGTACTGCTCTGAACTTGAGAATTCTCTAAGCAGACAGCAGAGCATCTGTAATTGGCATTCTCAAGGTCAGTGGCCGTGGCCACCACTTGTATAAATTCTAGGGACATTAACCTCTGAAAATATCCTTTGTTTTATTTTCAAGTGCTTTCCTCCAAATTGGGCTCAGAATTTTTTTTTTTTTTTCTATTCCAGTTACAGAGTGAGTATAGCTACGCTCTTAATATTGGGCTCAAATATATTTTAATAAGTGGGCTAAAGAGTGATTGTCCATGAGAAATGAACTTATGACTCTGTCAATTAAAAGAAAAAAGTCATGGTTAATGTGCAAGATAAAGGTGTGAGGCATAGCTTCCACACAGGCAAGAGGGGAGGGGGCATGGGAAGGAGTTCAGATGAAGTTTGTTGTTTTGTACCATTTTGGATTGTACATGGTCCAGTATTTATGTCAGCTTTTGGATCTGTTCATGGAGTCAAAAACTCCCCAGACCTAGATGTATATTTGGTAGAGCACAGAAGCGTCTGCACCTCGACGACTTCTTTCAAAGTAGTCTAACATTGAGCCTTTACCATGGCATCAGACCACTACATCACCACTGCTCCCCAGACCTCTTCCACCAACTAAAACTAATGTTGGTCCTTGCTGGGTCTTTCAGCCACTGCTTAATCATGGGGACTGTGCAGTATGAGAAGAACTATAGAGCACCCCAATTTATCTTCCATCAAGGGACAGCCTCCTGGACTCAGAAGTAAACTGAGTATGCCTTTACTGGTGGGGGGGAAGATGACCAGATGAGGCCAGGGCTGTAACCACAGGGTTGTGAGGCACTGGGGCTGACCAGTGGATCCCTGAAAAAAGAGGAAATGATTAAATTAGAGGTCTAATCCTTAGGATGTGCAGAGCCTTAGGGAACTCTCAGGAGTCAAGTGGTAACTTATTTTCTTTTTTTTCAGCCTAACATATGTTAAAAAATGGAGAAAAGCCAAGATGAAATTTCACCAATCATTGAATATTTAGATGTTTACATCTAAACAGAACAATGACAACAAAACACTAAACACACAAAACAATCCATGTGATGGTACTGTTCACAAGGTAATTATAGGATTTACAACAAATGTATCATTATAGAATTCACTACAAGCAGTTTGACTGGTAATGGTCACAATTTAAGTTCAAGTCTGAACTCCTTATTTTAACTCAGTCAGTACACCACCCCCCGACTTACATATTATCTCACTTGAAGATGATATCTAAAGCCTGATCCAGGGGCATAAGGGCCCTACGGGAGATAGCAGGGCATGCAGCTTGGAGCCAGCCATAAGGCTTTATGGATACACAGTCAAATAGACCTACCCTATGACCCAGCAATAGCACTGCTGGGAATTTACCCTAGGGATACAGGAGTACTGATGCATAGGGGCAGTTGTACCCCAATGTTTATAGCAGCACTCTCAACAATAGCCAAATTATGGAAAGAGCCTAAATGTCCATCAACTGATGAATGGATAAAGAAATTGTGGTTTATATACACAATGGAGTACTACATGGCAATGAGAAAGAATGAAATATGTCCCTTTGTAGCAACGTGGATGGAACTGGAGAGTGTGATACTAAGTGAAATAAGCCATACAGAGAAAGACAGATACCATATGGTTTCACTCTTATGTGGATCCTGAGAAACTTAACAGAAACCCATGAGGGAGGGGAAGGAAAAAAAAGAGGTTAGAGTGGGAGAGAGCCAAAGCATAAGAGACTGTTAAAAACTGAGAACAAACTGAGGGTTGATGGGGGGTGGGAGGGAGGGGAGGGTGGGTGATAGGTATTGAGGAGGTGCTCATCACCTTTTGGGATGAGCACTGGGTGTTGTATGGAAACCAATTTGACAATAAATTTCATATATTGAAAAAAAAAGACACCGTAAGTGACTGCTGGGTCATTGGAGGGGAGATAGGGTAGGCAGCAAAGGGCTCTGAAATTTCTTGATATTAAAAAAAGAGGATTTGCACCAAAAAGAAAAAAAAAAGAAGAATAAAACCACAGAGAAATACTGCTCCGGGTCAGCAATTTTCAAATCTTGGTAAAAACATCTACCATGAGGTAATTTTTATTAAAGTATTGATTCATTAATTTACTAAAGTATTAATGTGTGTGTATATTTCCCTTGTTGCACCCCTCTCCTCTATTCCAAGAAGGTGGCCAGCTTCTGTGCTTTTGTAAAAGTGGAGGTAATTGATCCTGCTACAAGGAAAATGTGTTTAGGGGAGTCCTCAAGTATCAGGGACCTCTTGGAACCTACAAGGTGTCTTGCAGTGGTGTTTGGTCCTCTGAGGCAAATTGCTGCATGGTCCCCTCAGGTGGCTAGACTCAAACACATGGTCTGCAGTCACTGTAGATGTCCTGTTCTCCAGGTCGTTCAGGATCCACTGAGCCACTTCAGGGTTCATATCAGTTTGTATGAAAAGCATATCAGAAATGACCACATGTACTGTAGGCCAGAGGGTCCCTCAAAATGTCCTGCTTTGCATAAGACCCATAGAACCTTCCATGATCCTGTGGGATAAAGGGCAAGGTAGAAGGGAGAGCCACTAACAGACACTGAATTTCTTATCTGCCAGGTGGAATGGAGTTACAGAATCAAATCAGATTTAATTTAATTTAATTTTAAAAAATAATATACATTTCTTACACCTCCACATGATGATTAACGATGTATACTTATGAAAAACTATGTAATTTTTATTTAAGGGAAGACTTATTTGGAAGCCCAACATGAAAAGAGGTAAAAATTGAAGCTTTTTCAAATTGAAACAGGTCATGAGGAGGCCTGAAACTCTGCATTCCTGTTTACCCTATAAATAGTGCCTAAGAGGCGACACAGATGCCTTTGGATTCCATGACGTTCTCTGGAGTTCCGTGGAGCACAGTTTGAAAACTGAGATTGCACTTAGTGAGCATTAGTGAAGAACTGGTAATGGTGATGACAGCATTACTAATGAAGAGGACATATTGCTCTGCAGTTTAAAAAGCACTTTTACGTATGTTATATCACTTAATGTCTGCAAGTAGATGAAGTATATCCCTAATTCTTATGATGAAGCAACTTGCTCTGGGCACAGAATCCGTAAATTCAGTGCCTTTTTGTTGTTGGTGGTGGTATCTTTTAATTTGATAAAACAAAAACACAAAAAAAGTACTGAGGACACATAATAAACAACTTATATTCTTGTAACCTGAAATGAGGAAGTATTAACTTTTTTCATAGCTACTTGAGATGTCATTGTTTAGGAAATATAAAATTACAGACAAAGAGCTCCCATGTGTTTTCCTCCTTAGCCTCAAATATTTTATCCGCAGAAGAACCAGTACAATTAATGTCATATAGGTCAGATTCTTGTTCTATTTATAAGTGATACAAAGAATTGCTTTGTAAGTTTTAATTTATAAAGATCCTTCTCCCTGGCAAACTTGCATTGCCATTTGACATTAGATCATTTTACTGCTATTTAATAATATCATATAATTTGATTCCACTATAATTTAGTTATGCTTTCTCCAAATGATGGGCATTCGAGTGGTTTCTAACTGTACACTGTTATAAACATTGCTAAAGAGGCCAACATGGCCATAACTGAAATACTTTCTCTAGAGGATACAATGTTAGTTCACAGGGCATGAGCATAAGTTTTACGAGATATTGCCACTTTGGTCTCTAAGTTACATTCCTACCAGCAGTATGAAAATTTGGATATACCTATGTTCTCATCAAAATTGGAACTGGCCTGTTTTTTAAATTTTAAAAATTGAATGGAGGTTAAATAATATCACATTATTTGTTTAATTAGGATTTCTCTCTATTAGTGAAATTGAACATTTTTCATATGATTATTAGCCATGTGGATTTCCACTTCTACACGCCACCTATTTAAAATTTTTGTAGATTTCTTAGTTGGTTATGTTTTTCTTAGTGATTTCTTCCATGCCATACCATAGCCACTATAAATATTGGTGGCAGAATAATTCCAAACAGCAAGTTTCAGCTTCCAACAATGATCTCATCCTACAGGGTAGATGGAAGCTGATATTTTCACACCTTGTCCCTAAAAGGAAAAGGGGAGGCCTGTTGTTTTTCTTTTCCCTGATTTTGTTCTTTTCTCAAACAAAAACATCCTCCATTCTCTAGCAGAGCTCAGGTTTTTGTCAGTACTAGAGCACTAGGCTTTATGCACACTAGCATGTCACAGGCACTGTATGAAGCACTTTCCATACATTAGCCCTGGGGGAGGTATTTATCACCATCACTTTTCAGATGTGGAAACTCAGATTCAGGAAGGTTAAATGACTTGCTCAAAGTCATACAGTTGTAAATGGTGCAGTCCAGATTCGAGCCAGGTGTCTGATCTCAAACAGGCACCCATTTAGTATGAAAGCAAAATGACCTGCCATAAAAGCTCTTGAGAAGGCCTCTGTGCTTTCCTTCAATTTGGAAAGCCCCAGGCACATGCTCTTTCCTTGTCCCTGCACATGTGGGAGCTTGACTTGGGCTCTGAGTCCTTGATGCAAGCACATTTTGCAATTCATTAACATGTAGACTGGCCTAAGGCACACTCTGTTCACTTGAACGCACTCTAGCTTTACCCCCTCATTTTCTCTTCCTCTTCCCCATCAACTACTTCATACCCTTTCCATTCATGACTGCTGTCAAGAAGGGAACTCTTTTGAAGTCACTTCTGGCTCCCAAATCTGTAAACTTCTGGGTTCACAAGAGGTAGAAGATGTTCCCCAAGTCTTCAGATCTCTCTCTTACTCAGTGTGGCCTGAGTTGGGTGCATCATGAGGTTAGCAGAGCAGGTGGAAACCCAAACACTCACAACTAAAGATTTGGGAATGTCCTATGTCTCCTGTGAACCCAGAAACTCACAGATTTTAGAGCTGGAAGTGACCTCAAAAGATCACTTCATCCAGCCATCTGCCTTTGTCAGGTGTCAGACATTATCTCAATTTTGATGATGAGGTAACTGGGACTCTGTGATATTACATGACCAAGCCAAAGTCATGTGCTGAGGAAGTGACTATAAAGGATTGAAGCCATGGTTTAATAAGCTACTTCTTTTATTTTCTTTTATTCTTTTATTACATTAGAGTATTTCACTGTGGGCTTTGAGATATTTTTAAAAATATTTAAACTTTATAAATTGAAAACTGAGAAAAAATATGAGTAGTGACAGGGTTGATGGTCAACAAAGGGTGGGGGAGAGTGTCTCAAAGGGAAGTGGAGGGATGAAGACAAATTTTGCTCACTTCCTGGTTTGCACTGGATAAAATCTATTTTGTATTTCCATTGCTACTTTTATGGAATTTTACAATGATGGAGGCAGGAAAAAAGAAAAAGAAGAGAGCAATACATAATACACTACTTGTTGTCTCATTTAATTTCTCCCTCCAAAATGTATGAAGTAGAACAGGTCCCACATCTTTTATCTAAAATCCTTATAGATGTCACCCAGATTCAGAATTGTTCAGATTTCAGAAAGGCAATCCACGTATCATAAATTACAAAACATTTCCAATAGCATCTGGGATAACATCCTGTAATCAAATACATTTGTATTTATTCAGCCAAAATATGAATATTCTCATTAAGTGGGATTAAACGAAGACTATAAATAGCCTCTCATTGGTTCAAGTAAGGTTTTTCAGCCAACCAAGTTCAGATCAGGTCAGGTTTTGACATCAAATGAATTATTTAAAAAGCTCTGTTTTGAGAGATTTCTGGAATTTGAAATTGCAGATAAGGGGTTGGGGATCTACATTAATATCCTGTACTATTTTCATATCACAAATGAAGAAATAGAGGCTTAGAGTTTAAGTAATTGCCTAAGTTCCCACAGTTCCATGCCAGAAGTGGGACTGGACACCAAAGCCCTCAACACCACCCTCTCTTCTCATTCCTGCATCCAAGGGAGGGAGTTTCTTCTCTCAAAGAGATGGAGGGAAAGCTTATACAAACACAGGCAGGCTGATACTTGTGTTTTGTATTTTTACTATAGTCCAGGAGGGCTTGAACAGCATTATGTACAAGGTAAACAAACTAAAGGCCTATGAACAAATGAATGCCAAAAGCTTACAAATGAGCACAAAAGAGATGGTTTGGAGATGCAGAGAGGTAGGGTCTGGCTTCTCTGAATTCATAATTAGGATGGTGGTCAGAACTTCTCAAAGGAGGTATGACAAAGGAGATGTTGTTCATGGATTTATATTTACAAAATTGAGAAGCTTCTACCTGTCAATTATTTTCTTTGCCAAGGAGGGTGAAGAAAGAAGGAAATTCCCTACCTACTGCCACAAGGACATCGGTCAAAGAGTCATCATTGGTTGGGAAGGGTGCACACTGTGTGGATCTTTATGATGGTAAATTACATGCAAATATGATACTGTTATTAATTCTTTGAATGTTGGTTAAGCATTCCAAATACCATTATGGTGCTAGAACCTACGGGGAATACCAAAATAAGTAAACTTATTTAATGTTTTCATAATGTCCTCAAGAGGAAGAGACGGATGAAGAGATAAGGCACACAAAGACATAATTTTAATACAAAGTAGAGAATGAATACAGTCAGAAGAAATCAATAAATAAAGTGCTGTTGGAGCTAAAAATATGGTCATCTGACCAAAAAGTTCAGGAAGAGCTTTGGAGATGACTAGAGAAGGGGTAGTATTGGAGAGGATTGGATGTATGGAGGAAGGCATTTCAGATGGAAGGGACATAATTAATCAACGCTACTGGGTGTTTTATCTTCTGGGATTCCTTATTAGAAAACTATCTATATGCCTATATTTGTAATCCATATTTATGTAATCTTCATTTTTAATCTCTCTTCTCTAATTCCCATTATGTAATCCTTATTTATTTCCCTAATTCTTCAAATTTTTTTTCTTCATTATTTAATGGTCTTCAAGACTTTGTGATTCAATTATTTTTAGTAAATTTATAAAGTGGAGCAACCATCATCACCACTCAGTTTTAGAACACTTATATCACCTAGCAATATTTTTTGAGCTCATTTATAGTCAGTTCTTGCTCCTACCCTTAGCTGAGGCAATCACTGATCTGCTATTTAGAAATTTTCCCTTTCTGAAAAGATGAACTAAACGAAATCGTACATTATGTAGTCTTTTGCATCTGGCATCTGTCTCTTAAAGTTTTTGAGGTTCACTCATGCTGTAACAAATATAAGTAGTTCATTCTGTGGCTTTTGAATCATATTTCATTACATGGATATGCCACACCGTGATTACATATTCACCAGCTGATGGACACTTGTATAGCTTCCAATTGTTGGCTATTAGGAGTAATGCTATAAATATTCTCAAGTTTCTGTTTGGATATATGTTTTAATTTCTCTTAGATTACTAAATCTACTAAGATTTCTTGATTTTATGGAAACTTTACATTTAAGCTTTTAGGAAACTGCCAAATTGTTTCCAAAATGGTTGTATCATTTCTCATTCCTGCTAGTAACCATGAGGGTTTATGTTTTTCCACTTCCTTTCCAACACTTGGCATTGTCTATCATTTTTATTATAGTCATTCTAGTGTGTAATTCATTGTGATTTAAATTTGTATTATCTGAATGATTAATGATATTGAGCACTGTCTCATGTGCTTACAGGCCATACGTGTGTCAATTTTGATAGGTCTATACAACTCTTATCAAATGTATAATTTGCAATATTCCCCCTAGTCCTTGCCTTGGCTTTTCATTTTCTTAAAGGTGTCCTTTGAAACACAAAAATCATTAATTTTAATGAATACAATTTATCTTTTTTTATGGATCTTGCTTTTAGTGTTGAATCTAAGAAGATATTGATTAATCTAAGATAGTGGAAAGTTTCTATGTTTCCTTCTAGAAGTTTTATGGTTTGAGTTCTTCCACTTAGGTCTATGATGCATTTTGAGTTAGGTTTTTAGAATGGTGTGATGTGGGGTGCCTGGGTGGCTCAGTCGGTTAAGCATCCGACTTCAGCTCAGGTCATGATCTCACGGTCCGTGAGTTCAAGCCCTGCGTCGGGCTCTGGGCTGATGGCTCAGAGCCTGCTTCCGATTCTGTGTCTCCCTCTCTATCTGCCCCTCCCCCATTCATGTTCTGTCTCTGTCTCAAAAATAAATAAACATTAAAAAAAGTTTAGAATGGTGTGATGTAAGGATCCAAATTTACTTTATTTTTATTATTATTATTATTATTTTGCAAATGGATACCAAATTGTCCAAGTATTGATTGTTAAAAAGACGATGTCTTCTCTTTTGAATTACCTTGATATTGTTGAAAAACAGTTGTTCATGTGTGTGGACTCTCTACTTTGTCCCACTGAGTTGTCTACTTTTATGCCAATATTACACTATATTGATTATTGTAGCTTTATAAAATACTTTCAAATAAGGCAGTATCAGTGCTCTAACTTTGTTCTTTTTTTAATATTATTTGGCCATTCTTTTTGAATTTTAGAACTTAGATCCTTTGAATTTTAGAATTCATTTATCAATTTCTATTAAAAAAGTATTTCACAACACCGTGGAAGGAATGGGAGGGTATTATGAAATAAGTCACTCAGAGAAAGACAGGTATCATATGTTTCCACTCATATGTGGAACTTGAGAAACTTAACAGAAAACCATGGAGGAAGGGAAGGGGAAAAAATAGTTTCAAACAGGGAGGGAGGCAAACCATAGGAGACTCTTAAATACAGAGAACAAACTGAAGGTTGATGGGGGACAGGGGAAAGGGGAAAATGGGTGTTGGGCATTGAGGAGTGCCCTTGCTGGGATGAGCACTGGGTGTTGTATGTAAGCAATGAGTTATGGCAATCTACCCCCCAAGCCAAGAGCTCACTGTATACACTGTATGTTAACTAACTTGACAATAAATTATATATTTTTTAAAAAAGCATTCGGGACTTATTACAAGAAAACAAATGAGGCCTTCTGGGATTTTGAAAGGGATTTCATTAAATCTATAGATCAATTTTGGAAGATTTGGTATCATAAAAATATTGTCTTCAAATCCATAGACATAAAATATTTGTCCATTTATATTTATATCTTCTTTAAATTTCTCAGCAACTCCATGTAGTTTTTACTGTATAAACCTAATACTTCTTTTGTTACATTTATTCATAGTTGATTTTATTATTGTTATGCTTTTGCAAATGAAATTATTCAGTTTTATCTTTACTGGTATATACATAAAATTGATTTTTATATATTGGCTTTGTATCCTGTGATCTTGTCAAGCTCATTTATTCATTCTAGAATGTTTTATTCTTGGCTAGATACAGCATGTAGTACAATGTTGAATGGAAGTATCATGAATGACTATCTTTGACTTGGTCCTGATTTTAGGGAGGAAAACATTTAGTCTTTCAGCGTGAGGTATAAGGTTAGCTAGAGATTTTCATAAATGTCATTGATCATACTGAGGACATTTTCTTCTATTCCTAGTTTATTTAGAGTTTTTATTATCAGTAAGCGTTGGATTATGTCAATGACTTTTCTGCATCTAGTGAAATCATCATGTAGTTTTTATCCTTCAGTCTACTAATATGAGGTAGCATGTTAATCTATTTTTGAATGTTAACTAAACATACTTTCCTGGGATAACTCAGACATGATTGTAAATCTTTTTTTATTTTATGTTTTGTGGAATTCAAGTACTTTTGATAAGGACCTTTGCATCTATGTATGCTCCTCTTTGTCTCTAGTAATATTTCTTGTCTTAGAGTCTGTTTTATCTGCTATTAATATAGCCACTCAAGCTTTGTTACTGTTACCATTTGCATGGTGTATTTTTTCTATCCTTTACTTTCAACTATTTCTCTTCAAACTGAAAGTATGCCTCTTGTATACAGCATATACTTCCTTTTTTATCAGTCTGATTATCTCTGCCTTTTGAGTGAGGTGTTTAGTCTACTCAGAATTACTGTAATTATTAATATGATTGCATTTACACTTGCCAGTTTGCTATTTGTTTTCTATTTGTTGCGTGTCCCTTTGTTCCTCTATTTTTCCCTTGCTTTCTTCTTTTAACTAAATATATTTTTGGTGTACTATTTTAATTACTTTGTTGTTATATATACTTTTTCTTAGTGGTTGCTCCAGGGATTATAACATGCCTCTTAACTCATCACAATATACTCCAGAAAAATACCAACTTAGTTCTGGTAAACTATAGAAACTTCATTCCGATATAGTCCTCTTTTGTGTTATTTTGTGCTATTTTGTCTTATATTTCACATCTGTATATGTTATAGACCCAACAACATAATGTTTTAATTATTGATTTTACAATATTACCTATGTAAAAGAAATTAGAAAAAAGTGAAAAATACATTTATAGAATCTTTCATATTTGCCCACATTTAACATTTTGTGTACTTGTCAGTTCTTCAGATTTTTGTTACTGTCTGCTATCATTCCTTTCAGCCTGTTTGACTTTCTTTAGTATTTATTGTGAGGCATATCTTTTAGTAACTAATTCTTTTAGTCTTTGTTTATCTAGAAATATCTTTATTTCACCTTCATTTTTGCAGAATGCTTTTCCTGGAGAAAGAAAATATGATTGGCAAGAATTTTTTTCTTTCAGTTTTAGGTATCAGTCCACTAACTTCCTGGATTCAACTGTTTCTGATGATAAATCAGCTGTTAATCATTCCCCGATATGTGATGAGTCCTTTCTCTCTTACTGCTTTAAAATTTTTCTCTTTTCCTTTGATTATAAACAATCTAAAATGTGTCTAGATGTGGATCATTTTGATTTTTCTAAATGAGATTCATGGATCTTTTTAGACCTATAGATTAATATTTTTATTAAATTCGGGGAAACTGCCAAATCATTTCTTCAAATATTTTTTTATGTTCTGTATTAGTTTCCTGGGCTACTTTAATGACATGCCACAAACTGGGTGGTTTAAACAACAGAAATGTATTGTCTCTCAATTCTGGAGGCTAGAAGTCTGAAATCAAAGTGTTAGCAGAGTTGGTTCCTTCTTAGAGACGTGAGAGAGAAATTGTTCCATGACTCTCTCCTATCTTGTGGTAGAAACGGGCTTTTGTGTCACCACATTGTCTTCCTTCTGTGCAAGTCTTTCTCTGTGTCCAAATTTCCCCTTTTTAGAAGAGTGCCCGTCATAATGCATTAAGGCCCACCCTAATGACTTCATCTTAACTGTATCTTCATTCAAACTCCTTCGTTTCACATAACATCACATCACAGGTGGTGGGAGTTAGGACTTTTTGGAAGACACAATTCAATCCATAACACTCCCCTTTTGCTCTCTCCTGTCCTCTGATATAGTAGTTACATGTATGATGGTATGCTTGATGCTATTCTATAAGTCTCTGAGGCTCTGTTCATTTTTCTTCAGTATTTTTCTCTCTTTTTCAGACTGGGTAATCTCTATTGATTTATCTTCAAGTTCACATTTTTTTTTCCTTCTTTCATCTCAAATCTGCTCTTGAGGTCTCTAGTGAAATTTTTTAATTCATATATTGTAATTTTTGACTCTAGAGTTCCCTTTTGGTCCCCTTTTATAATTTCTATCTTTTTGTTGAAATTCTCTATTTGTTGAGCTGTTGTCATCATGCATTTCTTTTGTTGTTTAGACATAGATTCCTTTAATTTGTTGAGCTTATTAATAAAAGCTTTTTTGAAGACTTTGTCAGCTAACTCTAACATCTGGGGATAATCAGGGAAGTTCTTATTGACTGCCTTTCCCCCCCTGAATATTGGTCAAACTTCCTTGTTTCTTTACATGTTTTGGAATTTTTGATGAATACAGTTTACATAATCTACTGTAGTAATCTAAATTTGTGAACCCTGTCTCCCCTGCAAGTTATAGCTGTTGCTGTCCCTACTCAATGTTTTCATTTGTTTTGTATTTATTTTTAGGCCAGCTTCCTAGGTATCATCCCTTTGTCTGCATCATTTAGTGTTCAGGTAAAGACAGGTCAGAAGTTATGCTCAAACACCTTGAGCCAATAAGGCTTCCACTCTCTGCTAATGGATGTGGGTATAGGCTGGGGAGTACATTTAAATTTCAGGCCATTCTCAAATTCATCCTCCCTTTTTCTTCCTTCCAGGCTCTCTTCTATGTGTGTGTGTTACACCAATCAGGAATGTCTGAATGGCTTCCGTCTGTACCAGTCTTTCCTGCACATTGCCCTTTTATGACAGTCTAGTGCATAGCTTGGCCCAGGCAGGACTGCAACCTCAGGCTAGTGGAGCCTCTGGGAATCCATAGTGGAGTCCCTATTGGCTTGCTATTAAGTTGACCATTTTAACTGTCAATGCTCCAACATAGGTGAGCATTCTACTGCATGAGTAGCAAGGCTGATGGTTTATCATGAGCTAACAGGACTAAGACATGGAAGAAGCCACTGACAAGAACACTAAAGACATATATTAATACTAACTTAAATTCAGTATTTTTCAAGAATAAATACTTCTTAATATATTGTATGCCTTTGGCTTATTTTCAGAGCACTTGATGGTGGTATCTGATTTTTTTGTCAAGTATTATAGTTTCTTTAGGGGAGAGAGTTACCCATACTTTCATGATTGGAGAGAATCTCTAATTTCAGGAGTTTTTTTTAATCATCTTGTCTTTGATTTCTTCAGCACTGTGCAGTGACTCTTTGCTGTGTCCTTACAATGATATTTTCTCAAATGTTTTTGGTCCTAGCAGCTTGGGAGGTAGACTCACCAATGCTGAAGATAGCTGAACCAAACAAAATGGACAGAACCTTCATTTCTAATCTCTTACTTTATCTTAGAAAATAACAAGCTTTTCAAACACCCATGAGTTTTTTTCCATCAATTAGCACTCTCTGAAATGTATTATCTTCCCTTTTCATACCAATTGCTGTTCTCAGACTCTGCTCAAGATTATCCTCCTTTATAAAGTCATTTCTAATTACTTCAACCTCCTCCAACTTCCCTTTTCTTTGAAGTCATTGGTTCTTATTTTTGCCATTATTTTTGGAAATTACACAGATCCTATCTTATATTCTTCTCCTAAGTATTCTTTTATGCACTATTCTTTCTTATCTCCCCAGGGAGATCACATTTATTGAAGGTAGAAGCAAAGCTATTATTTTGCATGTCCCATAGATTTTACTGCAATCCTATATATAACTAGTGCACAATTTAGAGTTGGTAGGTTGAACTGAATATGATCAAGTGAATGGTTGCCTAATTGGTGATCATGTCGTATACTTTTAGAAATGCTGAAATCATAAAAAGCTGTTTTATACTCCTTCACACGATGCGAGTCTCTGCATGCCTAAGTCACCCAACTTTTCAAAGTCTAGATAAAATACCTCCTTCATGAAGTCTTTCCTGATTCCTTTTTTTCTGAATTGGCAATATATCCTGTACTTTGCCCGTGGTGTTTGTCACTCTTTCTGCATCACAGCTTTATGTACATGCCCTTTTCTCTTAGCTATGAACATCCACTTCAGGCAAGGATTTATCTCTGTAACTTTACTGGTAGAATGTCCTGGTATAAAATTAACTTGGTACTTGTACAGTAAATAAATAAATAATGAGGGAGGCTCAATCTTGGCTTTATAAATTGTACTCAGTTTACAGAATATAGTGGTTGAATATAGAAAGTGTGTCTTGTGAAGTCATAGGAGGTCAGCACAGGAAAAGAACTTACGGATGATCTAAAATAGTTCCTTTTCAATTTTTTTTTAACGTTTATTCATTTTTTTGAGACAGAGAGAGACAGAGCATGAATGGGGGAGGGTCAGAGAGAGGGAGACACAGAATCCGAAACAGGCTCCAGGCTCTGAGCGGTCAGCACAGAGCCCGACGCGGGGCTTGAACTCACGAACCGCGAGATCATGACCTGAGCCGAAGTCAGACGCTCAACCGACTGAGCCACCCAGGCGCCCCTAAAATAGTTCCTTTTCAGATGGAATCACTGGAGTCTAGTTAAGTAAAATGACTTGATTCAGCAAATTAGTAACTGAGGTCTCTGGATGGCTGATGAGGTTGTTTCACATGTTTTTACCCTGTCTTCCCTCAGGGATGCAGAATGAAACTGTGGCTTTGTGCACATTACGAGCAACTCTTGGCTTCATCAGAATTCCAAGTGTCACTTCGTGCTTCTCTTTATGTCAATGGATTTATATTCAAATCCTTTCACCACCAAAAGTAGGACTGGCCTTGTATTCACTGCAGGGTAACAAATTAATGGGCCCATTCTAACAGCAGAGTTACCAGGTCTAGCAACCAAGGCTTTGCCTTTGATGAAAAGATGTTAATAGACCCCAATGTATTGACTGGCCCTTAACAAGGAAGTAAATTCAAAACTAACAAGAAAATGTAAACCTGATGTGATTTCCCTAACCAAAACAGAGAACAAATAGACCCCACTCTCTGTGAAGTGTACAGCTACTAAACTTTAATGACAATATCAGTTCTGCTTGATGAGGGCAAAAGTAAGTCCTCAGTTCATCTATTATAAAGATTGGAATTCAGGCTGATTTCACTGCACTTGGCAGGTGGCCGAGCATTAATGAGCTAATGCGGGCCATATTCTAGCTGTACTTAATGAAGGCAGCACGCAAGACATCAACTTCAAGCGAAAAGCTTATATACCTAACTGGTTCAGGCGGAGCAGCAGAACGTTGTGTTTGCCAGGTTGCTCATGTTTAAGAGCATGTTAACCTCAAATTAGAGATATAGTAAAATCACAATTGTAGGCTCTTCAAATCAAGTTGGTAGCGGTCAAATCTATGCTTTCAATTTAGTAAGGCGAGGGTACTTTGGGAAAGGTCACTGACAGAGTATGACAGGCACCCCCATAGTTAGACACTTTCCTCCTGTGCTTTTAAAACAACCCATGCTTACATCTTATAATAATCTATTGTAGAATTTTTCCTAATTCCCTACCCATTCTGCCCCTCTGCACCATGCTGATTCTTCCTATAGCACACGAGAATACTATAACTAGAGATAACTGTTTTCACTGATAGAGAATGTATTATTATGCCAGGCCCTCTACTAGATACCTCACACTGTCTCATTTAATCACAGCAAATCTTTTCATTGTAAGCATTGTTACATGCATTTTAGAGATGAAGTGCCCAAGACTTAGAGAAATTAACTGACTTGTTCAAGATCACATAGCCAGTAAGGAGTAAAGACAGGTTTGAACACCCAACAGTCTGCACGCCAACATAATTTCATATTTTCATCCTTGATTTTGACTTTGTGCACCCAAAAGACATCATTTCCAGTTACCAGTCTCCATCTTCTTTGTCCTAACCTTGGGGAAAAGAAGCTTGCAGCCCTTGCCCTAGAGGACTTTCATTTGGGAAAAGGGGCTCCATAATAGAAAATAACAAGGAAAAGGGGCTTTGTATAATTTTTCTCAGTCTTGTATGCATGCCAAAAATATCTTTGGGGAGCCATCCATGGTATACTTCTATAGTGTGACCTATAGACAATAACAACAAAAATTTCAGGAAAGCCAAGAAATCTTTTATTACTGTACGATATACACAATGCCAGGGTGTCCCACACATAACAGGTGAGCAATATACACAAATATGACATTTTTGATAAGAAAGTATTACCACAAAAAATCACTTCTTGGTCTATTTCATATGATCTTTGTCTATTCATTATGCATGGTTATAATGTTAAGTGGAAAAAGCATAGAATAAAATCTTACCCATGCTATGATTACCAGAAGAAAAAAATTATGAGTGAATGTTGAAAATAACTGGAAGGGAGTACAAAATGGAAGCAACACTTTGTTGGTGTGGCAGAACTGTGGGATTATTTTCTTCTTCTGTGTTGATTCCTACTAAAGCCATGATGGTGTTGTTTATGCAATACATAATTTTTAAAAGTATAACTGTGAATATCAATTAAAATATGTAAGGTGTGTGCCAACACCATCAGGAAGCATAAACGTGGCATTTCTATTTCTGCTGGAATTCTGGCTTCTAATGAGATCTTTATCCTTGTCACAAAATACAATCAACCCCCAACTAACTGTGTTAATGGAAGGAAGTGCTGATGAGGGCTGGCTAAACACGTGGATGCCAAGGGACCCAGGGCATCCTACCAGTTGCTGCACTGGAAGCCATTCTGTTGTCTCTGGGCCTGAGAGCTTGATAGACATGGTCCTGTAGCTAGCTTCTAAATAATCTACACTGACTACCATGAAAGCATCTATACTCAAGAGTTCCTTAACAGAATTTGACCCCAAATGCTGTTGTCACTATGACATCATGTTATTTGATAATGCACAACAGCAGTGCAAGGTCTAAGCACTAGGCTTTCAAAGTATTGCCCCAGAGTAGCAACTTTGGGGGCTTGTTAGAAATGCAAATACTCCCACCCCTAAGTCTTTCTGAATCAGAAACTCTGGGAAGTGGGCCCACAAGCCTTCCAGGTGATTCTGATGATTAGTGCATTTTGAGAACCCCTGCACTAAACATATCCTACTTTGTCTCTTCCCTGCATTTGCCAAAGGGTCTAATATTTTACCTTTTTCAGGGCTGATCACTTAGTTCACATAACTCATTTACTATTTCAGGTTAAAAAAGAAAAGTTATTTAAACACAAATGTGTTGCATAAAAAGGGTGGTGTTTTAAAATGCTGTATGCCATTAATATGTTAGATTGAATTAATTTATTAGTTTGCCTTGGGAAAAAAACCAGATTCTTAGGGTTTGGGAGTTTAACTGGAGAGCAGTTATGAGAAGATGAAATGACTGTGGGGTAGGAGAAGTTATGACAGAGGTAGTTTGGGGTGCACAGTTTTAGCACGTTCTTTTTTTAAATATAATTTATTGTCAAGTTAGCTCACATAGAGTACACAGTGTGCTCTTGGCTTTGGGAGCAGATTCCCGTAATTCATGACTTACATACAATGTTGAGTGTTCATCCCAACAAACGCCCTCCTCAATGCCCATCACCCATTTTCCCCTTCCCCTGCCCCCCAATGAGCCCTCAGTTTGTTCCCTGTATTTAGGACTCTTTTATGGTTTGACTCCTTCTCAGTTTGTAGCTACTTTTTTCCCTCCCCTTCCCCCATGATCTTCTGTTAAGTTTCTCAAATTCCTCATATGAGTGAAACCATAGGATATCTGTCTTTCTCTGACTGACTTATTTCACTTAGCATAACACTCTCCAGTTCCATCCATGTTGCTGCAAATGGCAAGATTTCATTCTTTTTCATTGACTAGTAGTATTCCATACACACCAGATCTTCTTTATCTGTTCATCAGTTGATGGACATTTGGGCTCTTTCCACACTTTGGCTATTGTCGACAGTGCTGCTATAAACATTGGGGTGCATGTGCCCCTGTGAATCAGCACTCCTGAATCCTTTGGATAAATACCTAGTAGTGTGGTTGCTGGGTCATAGGGTAGTCCTATTTTTAACTTTTTGATAAACTCCACACTTTCCAGAGCAGCTGCACCAGTTTGCATTCCCACCAACAGTGCGAGAGGGTTCCCGTTTCTCCACATCCTCGCCATCATCTGTAGTTTCCTGAGGCGTTCATTTTAGCCACTCTGACTGGTGTGAAGAGGAAAAGATGCTCAACATCGCTCATCATCAGGGAAATACAAATCAGGACATTCTTGAAAGGGAGAAACAAATCCAGGTCCCGCATACAAAGCTTACCAACCTTTTAGACTACTCAGACCAGCATCCCATGCATTCAAATCAGTTCAATGTCCTCCTTGGGGAATGGTTCCCTTCTACCTCCTGTTATTGTAAAAGGTGGGTGTATCCATTCTCTGAACATATATTAGGGATTTAGTATTTAAAACAGGCCTGCGTGGAAGCTTCAATTCTTGTCCAGAAACATTACCTTCGTATAAGATGCAAAGCCGTTTTCAATCAGAGCAAAAATAATGTGCAGCTCCAATCTTGTTTTCACGTATAATTATGAATCATTTATCCTGGCTTGAGCCCTGCTGAGCATGGTTCCATCCTAGGATAACCATAATCCCCCTGAGAACATAGACCTTCTTGCTTTAGCTCTTCCCCACTGAGGGCTTATTAGAGAAAATACACAGAAGCTACATGACCAAAACAAAACCTTTACCTGAGACGATCAAAGATGTTACCTACAGCAGGCGACATACAACAGAGGACCTCAGGGTGTGTGCACCCTTCACGTAATGCCACCATTCAGTATCTGTGTGTCACTTTGCATTTGGCTGCACAGCCACTTGCCTTGCTAAAAATGAGCAGTAGGATGATAGAAGAGTGAAAACATAAAGCTGCTCCCTTGGGCATTAAAAGAACAGTGAATCCTGAAGTTAACACATATTTGCTGTCTAGGTAGGGCCAGGACCAGACTTAGGTGGATTTACCCTTTGGCAAAGTTGGTTTTCTGCCATTGCCATACCTTCTTGTCCCCAGATTGTATCTCCTTTTCCAGAGTGCCAACCATTCATTTTCTCGCACTACACCGACTGACCAAATGACGCGTCTTCATGTAGCTGACATTCACACCTTGTTCCTGCTCTTTTCCTGGCTAACTATGTGCAGTCTTCTACTCTTTTCTCATGACTAAGTAGAGAAGCTGGGCAGCATAATGATTATGAATATGGGCTTTTGAGCTAGAGTGCCTGTGTTCAAATTCCATCTCCACCACCCAGCAGCTGTGTGGCCTCGGGCAAGTAATTCAACCCTCCTGTTTGTCAAAGTTCTCATCAAAATGTGACATTACAGCTACCTCATGGGGTGGTCAGAGAGGGTTAAATGAGCTAATACTTAGAGATACCCTGCACACAGTATGTGTTTATACGGAAGTTTGTTTCCTTCCCCATGCTATTCTATATTTTGTCACACCCCTCTCTTCCTCCTTAGGTCACCCTCATTTGTCACCTTTCCTCCTAAAATGGGTTGCTAAGAGCACAGTGCACAGGGACATGCCCCCTGGGATGGTTTTCTCCTGGGCCTTATAGTTTTCTTAGAACATATAGATCTTTATATTTAACCCATTTTTTTGTAATGCAGTTTGGGAAAGCCCCTCAGATGCAATCTATTCATTTACAAACATTTTGCCATTCTTTTGCCTTCTTATCAAACGACACTGAAATACGCTTCTTTGGATGATGGGAAGAATATAGAATAATATGCTTTAGCCTCACACACAGTTGATTGAAGCCTGGTTTGCACCCCAAACATAGCTTCGGCTTCATTTCTAATCATGGTCTTCTTACCCCTATGATGTTCTCTCTTTCAAGTCCAATATTCACTGGTGCAATACATTAGTAGCTTTAAAATATCTTTTTTTGGGGCAGGGAATACAAGCTATTAGCAGGGCTATAACACGTCAGCTAAAAGGAAAAGGGTGATAGGCGTGGGTGTGGGCAAAAGGTGTTCTATGCAACCCCACTGGGACATCATCACTTTAGAAAACAATTTTACAGTCATATAGTTAAATTAACTGGTAGTTAGAGGCAATTATGTGATAAAGTAAAAATATTTATGTTCTTTAGAGCTCCAAAACTGTCATTTGAAGTGTGACAAATTTTTAAGTAATTTCACCTGCAACTTTTGAAAGATTAGTTCTGTGACTAAGGGCATAAAATTGAAACAGGTTGCCACTGTGAAATAAAATCAAACCTATCTCCCCCTTGTAATTTTCCTTGAATTTAGTGCTCACGAAAGTCTCACAGTCATAGTTCTCATGCTTAAAATATATATTTTCTAAACAACCACAATTTGAAATTTAAGATTTAAAAATGCCATCTTTCTGGGGCACCTGAGTGGCTCAGTGGGTTGAGCATCCAACTCTAAATTTCTGCTCAGGTCAGGATCTCACAGTTCGCCAACAATGTAGAGTCTGCTTGGGATTCTCTCTCTCCCTCTCACTATTCCCCTCCCCTACTTGTGCGCACTCTCTCTTCATAAATAAACTTAAAAGTAAATAAGTAAAAATGTCATCTTTCCAAAAGAAACCCAAAATAAGGTGTGCACGTGCACATGCATACACACTTTTGTTGTATACATACACAGTTCTTAGTCCCCTGCCTTATCTTTTTTTTTTTTGCCACTTTTTTTGATGGTAAGCAGAAGCTTACACTTTCTCCTCTTATTCTTGTTAAAAGGTACACTGGAAGCCGTGAGCCATTAAAAAAAAAAAGAAATTACCTACTATCATATCTTCTACATAGCTATTTTATGATTGCTCATTACCGTTTTTGTCTCTGCTTATGTACATTTACATTTTTACACAATTGCAACTATAGGGTATAGACAATATTGTGTTTTTCCTCAATACTTTATATTGTGCATTTTTAGTGTTGTTAGTCTCCATGACCATCATTTTAACAAGCTGCCAAATATTCTTTTGAATGACTACATCATAATTCATTTTACGATTCTTCTATTGTGGGGCACTTCAATGGTTTCTAGTATTTCACTATTGTGCATAGTGCTGCGATGAACATTTTTATGCTATGGCTTTCTCTTTCTTTTATTCTATTTCTTTGGGCTAGAGTCCCACTAGTGGGATAAAAGGTTAAAATGTATGCACTTTTTACTTTGGAAGATCTTGACGCCTAAGGTCAAATTGCTTTTCAAAGTACTTTATCAATTTACATGAACTCTAGCAATATATAAGTTCATCTATACCTCTGTGTATTTCAATTTCATAGCAA
Organism: Panthera onca; assembly: GCF_046562875.1. Lineage (NCBI taxonomy): Eukaryota > Metazoa > Chordata > Mammalia > Carnivora > Felidae > Panthera > Panthera onca. The sequence continues at coordinate 56,127,896 of NC_138344.1, forward strand.
CATGTTTATTTATATTCATAGCAAGTGATATTATAGATAATTATAAGTCATTTACTGTGTCTCCTAATCTTTGGCCTTGGTGGAAGGCCTTTTGCTCCTGCAGCTTTCATGGGTGTTACTAGCACAGTATTCAAATGCAAGTACACACAGGAACACACACATACACAGCCCCAGATTTCAGACCAGCAGTGAGATAGGAGTCAGATATTTGCCCTCATATAATATTGGAAGTACAAAGATGCAAAGGAAAATGAAATGTAGTATGTGGTGTTTGGTCTCCAGGCTTTCTCATTTTCTTCTCACCTCTTCTCTGCACCACTTAACTGTCCTAAACTCTAGCTCCTGTCAAGACTGTGTTCTCTTTCATTCATGGCAGGACACCAGCCTTTGTGTATTGCTCTTGGTCCAGATTCTAACTACCTCTGAATGTCACCATGAGAATATGTATATATTCAGTCCATCCCTCCCCGCAACCACAAACTGCTCCCAGTCATGTGCACAAAGGGCTGTCCGTGGAGCTAAGCACGGAGCAGGCCCCTGGACTACAGAACAGCACAGGGGATAAACGTGCTCCTGGGTGGCCAAGCAATGGATGAGCTTGCTAAGCTCCCACCCATACAGATCATGAGTGATAGTCATCTAATCATGAGAGACTGGAACAGAGCCAGTACCTCATTTCACATGGGTCACTCAGGGGCCACAGGAGATAGAAATAAGTTTGAATCAATGCAGTCAAAAGGTGAAAACTTCCATATAACTAGAGGTGTAAGGAGCAAAGCTTACTGATACCTTGAATTGTTCTCGCTCTCATAAAACGTTATAGCGTTCACCTTTCATATATGATGCTTCGAGTCTACTTTTTATTATAATATTATGGATAATGCATGCTATTAGAGAAAATGTGCACCTTTGAAAACGATAATGCCATATTTACCTTTACATTTTCTTGCACATAGAATTCTTCCCCAATTGGGGGAAATTTCTGCTTGGGACAGCAATCACAAGTGTCAGCTTTTCGGAGTTCATAGGGCATCAGGTTCCCAGCCACAAGAGACCGAGATAACAGGCACCATGTACCTCTGGAATAATTCTTGCAAATGACCTTCAAGGGTAACCTGAGCTTGAAAAAAGAACTGCTCTATACCCCTTTGTTCAATATGATGCTCTCTTGTCCACTGCAGCTTAGAATTGGACCCACACAGACGGGTGGGTGGGCTTAGCCACTGGACCAGCTCATCAGTGCAGATGAATTCAATCACGGAGGTACTCAAGAGCACACTCCCAGATTCTTTTGCTAAAGTTTGGTTCTCACATTAGGAATACATTATATGTCCTATTAAAAAGGTGCTGTCTCTATAAAGATCTATATACAAAATTAACTGCAAGTAGGAGCAAATAGAATTGAGCTGTTTTTCACTTAATGGAAAGAAGTGAGGAAGAACATGATATCTGAGTATGACTCTCTTTTACCTCTCCTGCTTGGCCTGCAGTGATAGAGTACTGGAGTTTTGTTTTACTCCACACAACCAATATCAAAGAATGGACCCAGAAAAGATGACTGGCCATTCTTCTGCCAGATCAAAACTTTAAAACTTGGAAGGAAAGAAACCCTAGCTCAAAAAGTTATTTTTTTCAATCGCTTATGCTTACTTTCATTTTTAGTTTCCTATGATATAAAAGTAAAATCTCTTGAAGAGTTATAAAGTACCATAACATCATGTTCTATATTCTCTCAAACAGGCCAGCACTTGGGCAGCAACACCTCTCTTCTCTCTCCTTAATGAGAACTTAGATTGCCCATTGAGCACTTTGAGGATGAAAGAAGGGAACACTAAGTGGGAGATCCAGACTTCAATGACCTTTGTCATATCGCCTGTGCAACTTTAGGCAAGTATTGGGACTTTAATAAAAGGAGTAGACTCTCACAAGTGAATGTCATTTGCCCAGGTCGATAGTGAGGAAAGATCCACATTTCATACTTCTGGAACCTCTTTAATTTTCTTAAAGTTAAAAGATCTGGGGTGGGAGAGAGGAAGGGTTATATAAATTAGTACTGTAAGTGTTCATAATCATAATTTTTGTTTCAATAACTCTAAAACGGATACAGTTTTCTAAAACTGACCCATAGTTGGATACAGCTGTGCTATTTGGTTGCATAGGAGTGAATTTATTTCCTTGTGCATAAAACCCACAGTGAGGGGTGCCAAGGTGGCTCAATGAGTTGAATGTCTGACTCTTGGTTTTGGCTCAGGTCATGGCTCAGGTCATGTAGGATCCAGCCCTGTGTCAGGCTTTACACTGAGCATGGAGCGTGCTTAAGGTTCTCTCTTTCTGGAGATCCTGGGTGGCTCAGTCAGCTAAGTGTCTGACTTTTAGTTTTGGCTCAGGTCATGATCTCAGTTTCATGAGTTTGAGCCCTACATTGGGCTCTGTGCTGGCAGTGCAGAGCCTGCTTGGAATTCTCTCTCCCTCTGTCTCTGCCCCTCCCCCCTCAGGCTGTCTCTGTCTCTCCCAAAATAAAGAAATAAACTTAAAAAAAAAAAAGATTCTCTCTCTCTCTTCCTCTGCCCCCCTCCCTCTCTCTCCCTCTTTCTCAAATAGAAAAAACAAAATACATTAAAAAAACACACAGTCAAAAATCTGTTGACATTCTAGATTTTAAAAAATTGTATTTAAAACATTTCTTCCATTTCCTATAAAAAGGGACTAATTGATTCTCCCCCCCCCCCCCCATAATAGCTCTATGACATGGAATAGCACTGTAGTCACAGAGAACTGGACATCTCCATAGACTCATTACAGTGTGGCTTCATGCCCTGATAGGAGTTTCATAGGAAGTAAGCAGACTTCTGGGGAAAGAAAAAGACCTTCGAGGGTACCAACACCTTGTTGCCAGAAGGTTGGGAATCTTCTTTTCCTGTGCACTGCTGGCACAAAGTTTCCTAGGTTTCCATTAACAGGGAAGCCAGGCCTTCCATCCCTGCTCCCAGAGGTGATCTCAGGTCTTCTGGTCACGTGTTTTCTTTGCTAGCTGCTATGGGAAAAAGTATATGGTCGGCTTCTTAGGGGCTGGGAAATACCCCGTGATCCACTTAGCTAAGTGAATACATATATTTTCAGCCCCAAGGGTCGGATGGGTTGATTCACATCAAAGTGTAATGATCTTCGGCAGCATGTACTTATAATTCATAAGGTGACTTGGAAAGCATGAATGCTATGCTTCATGCTCCACGGCTGGTGCTGTTAATAATGTTGATGATAATGATGACATTATAAATAATAATAATAATAATAATAGTAAGAGACAAAAGTTCTCCCAAGAAAGTCCATTATAATTTAATTGGATTGTACTTTCCTATATTTTTCTAAATGTTTACAATACACACGTGTACTTTTAGGTTCAGAAAAAATCATACACTTATGTGTATGTGTATAATCATTACATAAATATGTACGTATACATATGGGTATGTGAGATATATACGTATATATCCACACTGAAGGGGATTCTCTTATTCTGTCAACCATGTTTTGGGGGCACAATGTGCTGTCCTGAGAGCATTCATGCTGCTTTGAAGAATGTCCAAATGGCAACTGGCATGACTCTGGAGAGTTCCGTGAAGGCTTCCCTGAGAGGGGAATGGCTCTCTCCATATTTTTGAACATGTGCAAATTCCCTTGCCTACACTTTGTATACTTCCCCATTTCTGTGTTTGCTTCCAGAAGGGAGAGGGCCAAGAAAGAGCTGAACTTGTTCCAGAGGGAGGTGTTTCTGGCAGGTGTGAGGATTTGAAGATAATAAAAACATGTAGCAACCAGCAGTCCCCTCAGCTGAGCAGCAGCTGCCTCTCTACGCTACCCGCTAAAGCCTGCTTTGGAAGTGTTCTTGGCTTCAGACACTAAGCGGACCCACTTCTGTGTTTCCCACCATTTGATCTTCTTACTGCTTAGCCCATCACTGGGGATTCCCAGCTACTAAATTAGGAAAGTTTGAAAAGCTCTTCATTTCAACCGGTTCCCATCCACTATGCTAGGCAGAGCACATTGTTTTATCGTAAGCACATAATTTTCCTCAAAGAGCTTGTGGCAAATAAAAGGACACAGATTAAAACTGAATCAAAGGAAAGAATGTATCAGCAGTTATGTATTTTGGGGGAAAAGAAGGTTTCACCTCAGAGGTGGGAAGTTCCAGAATTTTCTGTTTCAGGACTAAACTCAGCACAAATGTAGGTAAAAAAAAAATGGAGTCTTCTTTTCTTCTTTATATGGTTAATGTGGGTAAGAGCCACAGTGAGCTGAAACTGACTTCATTTTGATTGCTTTCGTGCAGGTAGGAGACGGATGTTAATAATGCTTCAGACATACATTTTTATAAGGGTTTTAAAGGCCTTAGGCCAACGTGGCTGGGTTTTTTTCAAAAAGATTTCCTTTATGCTCTTTGCACGTTTTTGAGCTTCAAACTAAGATTCTATGAGCCAGCTATTTTCAAGTGCAGATAACAACATGATTGAAACAAATCTCTATTAGAGAAGAACAAAGATGGATGAACACATTTTCTTCCATTTTATTGGGACTTACCAAATGTTGAAAGTTAAAAAAAATAGTCAAAAACCAATATAGCACAGAAACAGGAGCAGTGCTGGAATATTTGATGTGTAAAATAAAAACAAAAGCAAAAATACTGTTTCAAAGAAATTAGTAGTAAAGTTGGAAAACAAGGCATTTTTCTCTGTAGGAAGGTCTTTCTTAAGCTTTGGGCTATATAAAACTAAGCAGTGAATATTAATTTAGCCCCACAATTTTCCTGTGATTAGTGGTAGTGGTGTTATTGTTAATGTTTCTGGAAGGATATAAGGGGTTTCTATGGTATGAAAGTTTATAAACTGGTGAATTTTGAGATGGGTAGAGTATTTTCATCACTTTCTGCCTATATTCAAGGCTATCTTGTCCTAATATAAACAGGATTCCCCAGAAATAATAATAATCCTTACAAGTAGTATTTATATATGTATAATTTGATTTACATGTAAAAATAGTATCATTTCACAAGTGCACATAAAGTAAGAGATATTTCTGTGTGTGTATTTTTATAAGCAATGATCCTCACCCCCCCCCCCCACCCCCACCCAGCCACGCCATTGACCCTCCCCAGAGCAGGCTAAGCTGGGAAGAGGCTATTTCTGTCAGCTAGAATGTCTGGCTCTTGAGGCACAAAGTACTAGACAGAACTGGGTTGTAACATGGAGTGATGGGGTCAAGGTCACAGGCTGGATAGCAATTAGCTTTGTACAGATGATACAACTGTGTCCTAGGGGTACAGATGCCCCTTGGTCATCTGATTGGGGGCTGTGTATGGTTGATCTCAAAAGAAATCCAAGTGTGAATGGTCCAGTATGATCAGTCGTATCCACTGAGATCACACAAAATGCATATGCTCCACCACAACAGGTTTCTCCTCCATGGCTACAAGGGCTGTGTCCTAAATGTAAAGGGTTGGTGGGGGATGGGTTCTGTGGCATTATTTTCTAGGTCATCCACATTGGAACATGCTATGTACTAAGAGGGAATCCATTTCAAAATACTTACAACTGTAATATACTTAAAGATATATAGCTATATCTATCCAATATGGTTTTATTGGCCAGATTTCATTAGTTAGGAAGGCAAGACAGTGAAGTTAAAAAAAGCTCAGCTTTGTAGTCAGACAAATGTAAATTAGAATCCCAACTCCATACTACTTTCTATAGCCTTGGGAAAGTTAAATAATTTACAGAGGCTCAGTTTGCCAAACCATAAAATGGAATTTGTTTGATATCTATCTTTTCCCCATTTGGGTTTAGTGATACTCCAAATTTCTCTTTGTCATTCCTCACAGTGTTTTCCAGCTCTTTCCATTTACAGGGTTTTGGAGTTTTAAGTTTCTTTAAATGAAAACTTCCTATGCGAGTTCATAACAACTCTGAAAACTCCTCTCTCCTCCTAGCAGGGTGAGCTCTAACCTCCTCCACTCCCAGCACTACACACATGTAGTTATGTGCACATGTGTGTATGTGTTGGAGATGACAGCTCCAGGCAGCGCTTATCTCCATGCCTCTACACTTTTCCACCTTGAGTTGGGTACAGCTTTCTGCTTGCTCCCTCTCATGTGGCCCAGCACTGTTCCCATATTGGGAGGGGAAGAAAAAAATGAGGGAAAAGTGTTAGGAAAAGGTGGTGTCATGGGCTAAGGACAGAAAACAACATCTGAAATAGAACAAGATAGGATGTCCTCAAGTGTCGACTCCAGGGCGCTCTCTCTCTCTATATATATAGTCTCCTAGTTCTTTCATAAAATATAAAAAAAGGGATACTATGAGTATACATCAAAAATTGATCACGCTTACTTAAATCTTAGAAGCTAGATTTTGAGTAACCTATTTGTGGACATGCAAAGTAAAAGAAGACTATATAATTCAATTCAGAAACTGACAAACTGGGAATATATGTTGATATTCTGAGCTAATAACTATTAATATCAAGAAAGTGTGATGTCTTGTTACTACCCTGTGGTAAGACTGATGTTGCATGAGGCAAATTCTAATCCGATTAGGTATTATATGCTGAGGAATATTTCTTTCATGACAGACCACCAACAACCTTTGTTATTGATCATCCAATCCAGAATAGGAATTGGTAGATAGAGTACAAATCGTTAAGTGTCCACTGTATTCAACCAGTGATGAATAACTTAGCAACCTATTTTAATTTAACTTAATTTGCAATTCAATTGGTTACATATTTTCCCCCAAAGTGTTAATCAATTTTCAAAGAAGATTGAAGTGTCACCCTGGGTCAATTCAGAGTCCAAAAGGATTATTTATTTTAGGAATAAAATCTCAACTCTTTGGTATATGTTTACATTTTCCTGGAAAGTGCCAAGCTATAGATTTGTTCACTTACTGACCCACTTGTATAAGTAAAAGTCCACATCCTCTTTCCCTACCCCGTTCCATCTTGCAAAGAAACCAATCATGTATAATCATTTCCCAATATGGCAGCTGTAGATAAATCTATAATTTTAATGACAACTTGCCCTTTTTTTCCAGGTTTAGATTTTCCCCTATAGTTGTCTTTAAAAAGTGTCTGTCTATTTGTTGATTGACACAACCATTCAGATCACTTACAGGATTGGTGATCTAAATCCTTAAGACAAAAATACTTGCTTTAGGCTCTAGCTGTATTAAAGACAGTCAACAAACAAACAAACAAACAAAACCACAAATCTCCTTGCCCATATGCCTCTCTCTTTCTGTCTGATTCTACTGGCTCTCCTGAAGCTGATGCCCATGTCACTAGAGCCATGTATGTGATCACCCACCCTATTCTGTATTTCCAAAATCCTCCATATTCTAGAAAAACACCTGGCTCCTTTTTCCATCAAAGTTTAACCACCCTGAGTTCCATTTTCCCAGGAGTTCTTGGATGACAAGTACTAATCTCAATTATTTGATCTCACGGGTAATGGGCTATGGTGGCTTGATATACTAATGCTTCAATATTATAAAATAACAAGCTCCATAAGAGAAAGACCAAGATATTTTAATTTCCTTTTGAGTCCAAACTTCCCAGCACGGTGAATGACAAATAGTACTCAATTTTGAGCCCATAATAAGTATTCAATAGCTATTGTTGAATCAAAGAATAAGGATACTTACTTATATTCTAACAAGGTTTTTCAAAATTTTAACCCAAAGAGGTTTATAATGATGGTGTTACCAAAACTCAGAGGGGTTTGAGTGTTACCAAACACTTCAAAGGATTATTTTGGGATTAAGATACTCCAGAAGGTATGCTAAATGCTGAATGTTATTGGGTACCTGATCTACCACAGGTAAGGTTAATAAAACTAATTTCATAAAAATAGATTTTTTAAGATACCTAGTAACATCCATTTAGCAGGCATTAAAATGTTCTAACTGAGTTTAAAATATATAACTTTGAGCCTAAGTTGTTTTGTTTGGATGATTCTAGTGCTCAGGATTATGAAAGTAATTTCTTTATTTACTTGGATGCTTCTGATCAACGATAGTCTTCTGAATACTGCAAGACAAGCCTATTAATGAACTACAGTTTCTTTATTTAGGTAACTCACTTCTTTCTCTGGTCTGGCCAATTCCTCATTGTCTTATCTCTCATATAAAACATTTTAGTTTTATTTTTACTCTTTGAAAGAAAGCTGTCCCCACCCAATTTAGCATTATGAAAGTATCCAGAATCAATTTTAGTAGGTTAGCATCCTATCATACAGTCATAGGACTGAAATAATCCCCCAACAGTAATATAATTCCAGAACTGGAAAAAAACACTAGAGATCATTTAGTCCAAGACCTTTAGTTTAAAAAAAAAAACAAAAAAAAACCAGATTTGATTTAATAAGTTGTTGCAAGTTTAGACTAAAATGTAGGCCCTGTAATTCTTATTCCAGGATTCTTCTATACCATGAAGTTTCATCGTTAGTCATGGAATCATTAACCCATTTGAGACCCCTTTTATTACACATCTATAATGTGACAGATACTGCTAAAGCACTGATGATGCAGAGATACAAGACAGTGCTAGAGTGACAATACTTACTGCCCTGTCCCTGCCCTCAGGGCACTCACATTCTAATGACTACAATAGATGTCTAAACAGGTAACTGCCAGCAGTGTAAACTTATAGGCCTTGTGGAAACGTGTAGCAGGGCACCTAAGTCAACCTGAAGCCGGGGCAGGCACCTGAGCTATGGTTCCTCTTCAAAGTTCCATCACTACATGGAATCATTTCTGAAAAGAACATCTGACTTATTCGTCATGTTTCCCCAGAGTCACATTTGCGCTTTTGTGACAGTCCAGTGATCTGCTTTATGTAATATCGACTATACCCAGCAGAAAAAATTGGCTAAAAACAGCAAAACCCCCAAACACCTTAGAAAAAAAGAGAATAACACTTCTTTAAGCAAACAGTATTCTAATTTTTTCGATGGATAAGAAAGAAAAGTAGGAATGCCAAAACGTCTAGCTTGGTAAGATGTTAAGCCAAAATAGCTCACATGTTCAATGGTGTCATTACTAGTGAGCTGCACACAGGATCAACCAATCCTTGTAAATCACCAGGATTCACAAGGGCTAGGGTCTACAAACTGCAAGTGCAGAATCAAGAATAAGATGCATTTCCACCGTCAGCTGAAAGGGAGTAGAGCTATAGAAGAAAGGAGATTCTATGGGTGGTGACTTGTTGGTAGTTCAAGAAACCGTATAAACTCTCCAGAATTTATATATTCCAGATACCACAGGATTGGCTTTTGTCTAATCAGTTCATCAACAAAAATATTCTTGTCATATCATTGGGTTATTTTGCTTTGGAAAGAAATGTTTCTTGAATATTATAAGTGAAAGTCAGAAGAAAAGAAATGTATAATATTATAGGAACTTATGATTGGCTGATTATTACAGCCATAAACTGACGTGCACCTGCAGTTAAGTTCTGTGATTGGTCTTCATGAGGATTTCATTGGCAGTCAATGTCTTCATTTTTCTTGTTATAACAGCAACTTCAGTCTGTATATATGCATATATAACAGTTTTTTAAGGGAATGTGAAAATGTTTCGAAGGGTCTTTTTAAAAATCAAATAAGCAGCTGCAAATGGGGAAATAACCATTCCAACTCTGTTTGGGAAACAGCTCTGATCACTCAGGGTATTCAGCAACTGCACAGGGAACTTATTTAGAACAGCTCTGAATATACCATGAAAACCAGCCCTAAGCTAATTCGTCTGATTGTACTCTTGGCAGCTCTTTTCGGATTGCTAACACTTTGCAGCTGTAAAAATAAAACAAAAACACCCTTGAAATAAGTTAGGTGCATATATGAAAAGCACAGCTGGGCTACTCCCCTAGATCATCTGCAGTTATAAGATTCATTTTTTGAATGCTATTTTGCAAAGGGGAAGACCATGGCCATCTCTGAAGAAAAGCCAAAATTGCAAAGAGGATTCATTCATAGTTCTTTTTTCCCCTCTATACCTTTTCTCTCCTATGTCTCTGGAACCATTTTACTTAGCTCCATGGAAATTGCTGTTAGACACATCAGTTTTGGCCAAGTCCACACAAAACCAAATAGAGATCAAGCAATTTTTTGGAGCCTCAGAATAACAGAGAATCTGGATGATTCTGGGCATGAAATGTCTTTATTTACCATCAGGATTCTTTCATCTCAAATTCTTTGGATAACTGTTTATATTCATATGGTCTTCATAGGAACACTTTTAGAAGTTATAGGAATCAAATTATCCAGTTGACTTGACTTTTTTAGTGTAATGGAGCTAAAATATCTTTCTGGAAAACTTTCTGCCCACCTCCAGGAGTCTGCCTAATATCACTTTCAGAACGAAATGCTTGAATATTCCTTATTTGCAATTTTCTTTGTTGCACATAAATTTTCTGTCATGTTCCAAAGTCAGAAAGCTCCCTGAGGGAGGGGTCTACATCTCTTATTAAACACAGCGTCCTTGCAAAATGTTCATCAAAAGTTGATCAAGTCATTAAAATTCCTCCATGGTTCCCTTTTATCTTTGCCATAAATCTTGAACTTACACTTGATTTTTACTTCCTGTTCGGTCTTATCTCCTGCATTCTATTCCATCAGTTTTCTTCTCCATCAATAAATGAATTAGTCATTCTTGCAACACCTTTACATTTGCTCACACTTGTTGCTTTTGATGTTTGGAATATGCTCTCTATTTCTGTCTGGGAGGCTCCATTTGTTCTTCCCATTCATTATGACTTGCCTTTGGAAGCCTTCTTCAACATCCCCAGGGCAGCCTTACATGTCCTCTTCTTAGCTCTTCCTGAGCATAATGTGAATTATTTCATTATAGGATTGATCATATTGCTGCTCAATGAGATAGAACGCTCCCTGGGTCCAGAGCCTTGTCTTCTCATTCTTGTATTCGGAAGTGATATACAGGCATTGACCAGTTAGGACACCAGTTACACATCCAGTTCATCTGTGAGTAGCCTATGCTGGCTGAATGTAGCCTGCCTGCGTTGCCAGCAGCAGCAGCTACCATACACTCATTCACCATTTATTGAACACATTGAGAGATTTCATGGATTAAAGAATAAATGAATGGATGAACGAATGTTTCTTTTTCAATGTGAGTTCATGGAATAACTTACTAACTTGTCTGTTGGTGGCAAAGGATGCTTTTCTAATTTTGAAATATTCTCTCACATTCAGAGGTCACTAACCATAAGGAAACCTGGAAATAAAGTTTCTGGACATTTTATTCAGACCCTGTTTAGGGTGGATCTTTCTAAGCTACAGGCAAATCTCATTTATATGTGGGTGGATTCTCTGAATTATGGTTTATTCACAATAAACCATGTTTTAAAGTTCTTATTAAGAATTAGCACCTACTCTAAATTAATTAAGTGTTCACGGTGTGGCTTCATTACATGGTTTGAAGTGTTGTGAATCCCCAGAGCACCAGACACATCCATATTCAAATGTAAGTTCAAAATAAAATTTAAAAAGCACATTATAGAGCTAAATGTAAAAACTTTTTGGACCATGCTCCTACTCATCTCTTACAGGAGTAGAGTCCTTCCAGCTCTTCAAAGTGCATTCTCATGCATTTTATGAGGCTAGGTAAGCTGGTATCATTCCCTTTTACAGATGAGTAAACAGGAACCAATAAACAGGATAAGTAGTTCACCTAGGGAAATGCAACTCAATAATGACAAAAAGGTCCCAGATCTACTGTCTCCTGGATCAGACCGAGACTCATGTCTTCTGTCTGGTATCTTTTTGCTACATTTCTCTGTAGTTGCACCTGTGTTTTCAACCATGCTAAGCACACAGTCAAGAATTGTGCTTCCCTTCTCTGTTCCTGTTTCCATGTTTACTCCCTTGGTATAAAACTGAGCCCAGGGTTTTATGGTGAATGGGCTTTGTCTCAGAGGCATTTAAAATTACATTATTATAATATTATTAATCTTTTGATTACATGAGCTCACTTCATTTGAGAATAAATTCACAATGTTTTAATTGTCACCAGGGTGTGTGGTAGCTAGTGATATAGTTGTAAGCAGATGTCAGTAGAAATTTTCATGGCAGTACCAGGTGATGACAAGCATATCACAATATAGAAACTACTGAAATAAAATTTTTATGTTCTAAATAATCTGGCTAGCTCATGAAATTCAGCAAAGTAGGGTATTTCTTGCAATATGCTTTCTAACACCTTGTCCAGGAAAGGCATGGTTACCAATTTCTCTGAAGCTTAAGTCATAGCTTGAACATTTTCACTAAAAAGAGGATTTTTCAGGATTCTTAGCTTATTGTTCCTTTTCTTAATTTTATCCCCTAAGGTTTAAGTAGATCTTCTTGATACCAGGGAAATTATTTCTTTTCTTCCTCTGGGTTTACATTTTATGTATGGCTGTTGAAGGTGTGTCTACGCTGTCTTTCTCTTTAAATAATTGAGTTTTCTAAAACCGTATTGTTTGCTAGTATTTTGCCATATATCAGTGTGCTGGCACAAAATAATAATTTTATTTATTTTAATGTTTATTTATTTTTGAGAGAGGCAGAGTGTGAGTGGGGGAGGGACAGAGAGAGAGAGAGAGAGAGAGAGAGAGAGAGAGAAACAGAATCCAAAGCAGGATCCAGGATCCAGGCTCCGAGCTGTTAGCACAGAGCTTGACAAGTCCTCAAACCCATGAACCATGAGGTCTTGACCTGAACCGAAGTCCAACGTTTAACTGACTGAGCCACCCAGGTGCCCCACAAAATAATAATTTTAGTAGATTTTATGACAATTGGAACATCCTGAAAAAGTGTTTGTTATTAAGCTCAATAAAAAAGAACTTCTCTATTAGAGTATTAAGTTTGCCTGACCTGAGCCTATTCATTGTTGTTTTAAACAACCATACTCTCTCATATATTATGATAAATATCCATAGCTATTGTGCTTACCTCACACACCAATCAACAAACCAGTGAATTCTGGTGCAGATAATTAGTTTGACTCTAAAAGAGACTTTGGCTAAGCTGTTGGCTTTCTTTTCTGAAGTTGGCATAATTCAAGTTCACTCCTTGGATTTGGTTTGAATTTGAAGCCAAAGAGCTATAGAATATCTGTGACTACTCTACCTCTGAACTTGCCTGATATGCTCCCGGGTACTATGGAAATTAGAATGGAAAGTGAGACATATTGCAAAAGCCTCTAACCATTGTAGGACAACTCTCAAGTTCTTCAAATTTTTTTAAAAAAAATTTTAGTGTTTATTTATTCTTGAGAGAGAGAGACAGAGCATGAGCATGAGCATGAGCAGGAGAGGGGCAAAGCACAAGACGGACACAGAATCTGAAGCAGACTCCGCACTGTGAGCTGCCAGCACAGAACCCGATGCGGGGCCCAAACTCGTGTCCCTTCAAGCTGTGAGATCATGACACAAGCCAAGTCGGACGCTTAACCGATTGAGTCACCCAGGCGCCCCATCAAGTTCTTCAAATTTTTTATGGTAAATATGAATGAAGAGTCATGTGTTAGATGTGGGAGAGACAGTATGAGCCAACACAGACACATTTTATATGCCCCAGTGACTCAGATACAAATGGAACAACCATATTATTCAGATAATCATACTAAAAAAGAAAATTACATCTATGGCAGGTGTTTCCAAAGAGAGAAATATGATTTGATGAAAGTATATAAACAGATTTTATCTAAATAGAAGTAGCTGATAACAAATTTGAGTTATCTATTGTAGAAACTCAAGAAGGGTTGAGAGGACTGGTATAAAGAGCTGAGAGCTCAGGACAAGTGGAAAATAATATGTAATGTATAGAAAGACATAGAAGGACAGAGAGAAAAGAAAGGGTGAGGAAGAAAGGAAAGACAGGGATGAGAGATATAAAAAACGTACAGTTGACAGAACTTTTCACAATAGACTTCAAGATCTAGACGTATAGACCATATGGGATTTGTTGAGATGATGGTGATAGGAACCAGCTAAGATTTATAAAAGAGAAGGAATGAGAACAGAGATGGATGTGTAGCAACATCAGAATCAGGAGGGATCTTGATAGAAAGAGAAATGAGAGAATAGAAATCTGAACTGTTGACTATATTCAGAATGTTCCTGGTCTTGAGAAATCAGAAAATATGTTGTTATATCAAATTACTATAATTTTTGAGAAAATATCTCATCATGCTTGCCCTTCTACCTCTCTGATCTCTGATCACATCTCCTCAGTCTCCCTACGTGGACTCCAATTCTATATTTGCTCTCAAGCTTTGGTCTTCCATCCTGGCTTCTTTCTTAAAAAAATTTTTTAATGTTCATTTTATTTATTTTATTAATTTTTTAAATATTTATTTATTTTTGAGAGACAGAGAGAGACAGCATGAGCAGGGGAGGGGCAGAGAGAGATGAAGACACAGAATCTGAAGCAGGCTCCAGGCTCCAGGCTCTGTCAGCACAGAGCCTGACACGGGGCTCAAACTCACAAGCCATGAGATCATGACCTGAGCCAAAGTCGGATGCTTAACCAACTGAGCCACCCAGGGGCCCCCCATCCTGGGGGATCTGAATCACCCCCTTGAAGAGCACATAATCTCACATCTCATGACCACAGCCATATCATTGACTTTCAAACCTACTCCTCCAACCCTGACTGCTTTCCTGCACAACACATATTTTAAATTTGGATAATCTGTTGTCAACCCCAACTCCACATATCTCAAACCAAACAAACTATACCTCTCCCCTCTCTACAGAATCTCTAGCCTAGCATAATAGCCATGTATTGTTTCAGATACAAAGGCAGAAACCCTTGAAGCATGCTTTGGTCTTCCTTGACTGCTTCCCTTCCTTGCACCTCCGTAGCCAGTCTACCACCAAATCTCACAATTTATCCTGTGAGATAACTCTCAAGTTTGCCCCATTTCTTATTCCAGTTGCCAACATCCCGGTCCAGACCCATGTAGCTTAATGCCTGACCCATAACAGAGCCTTTTATCTGTTCTCCTAGGCTCCAGGGATTTCTTCCCTCCAGTTTATTCTAGAAACATCTGTGTAACATTCCATAAATAAATTTTAAACATCTTTCTCCATTTTAAGAATTTACAAGGGTTCCACAATACGTTACAATATCTAATCTAAACTCTTCCTCACTGCCTCTATCTCAAGCTGGGCTAACCTCTACCTTCTACCTTGTACTTTAATTTGCCATGTTTCCTGACCAAGAAACATTCTTCCCTACCCTAACCAATACAGATTTTTTTTAAATATAGATCTACTTTGCTGTTTTATAATCTGTGTAAACCCATGCCTACTGTATTTGTCAAGCTTTACTCTCCATTATTAATATTGTGAATATAAGAATGTTTGTTTTTCTTCCTTTCCAAACATAAAATTAATTCATATTTATTGTGATTTTCTAAATTATGTACTACCTCTAAGAAGTTGTAGTAACCGACATTCACTATTGAAAGTCACAGGCTATACTCTTCTAAGATGCTTTTTATACCACTTGGTCCTTTCTGACTTCTATATCTAAATGCTTACAGATGCATCACACTGATACTTTCTTAATTAAATGCTTCATGCACTGCTATTTAAATATATCATGAAGAGTCTTTAACTTAGGCAAGTTGTAACAGTTTGAATTATTTTTATTCTTTATAAAAATTAAGATATTTGATAGTGAAATCAAAATAGTTCCAAGTAATTCCCTACTAGACCTGAGGAATGAATACAAAATTGATAACATAATTTTCAAAAAAGTAAATATTTTATAAAATAAAGGAACAGAAATTTTTTTTAAAGTATGCATTACTTGCACATGGAACAATTATTCCCTAAATATTCAAAGATGGCTCATCTGAGTTGGGTCCCTTTCTTCATCTTCTTTTTTTTTTTTTTTTTTTTCATGTTCCCAGCCTTCTCAGTGATTACTGCTTTGTAGAAGAATATTGTCTTTGGAAACTGTGGATTTTATTGCTAGTAACCTAAATACATTCTGATTGGCTTCATTATAATAGATGTGGAATAGCTGATTGTGTTTTGTTCTTGACTACATTTTGTTTTCTCACTATTCATAATCAATATTGATCCTGGAAAAGACATCTTGGGACCAATAATGAGATACACTCTCCACATGAAGACAATGGACCTCGTTACTGATTTGTGCACACTTAATAGGTTCTTCCAAATTGTCCCTCAGTGATAGAAAGTCATTTGGTCTGAGTCTGGAAGCCAACTGTACAATCCGACAACTGTGACCGAGCTTGCATTGGCTAAGAGAGAGGAAACAGAATTCTCGGAGTGTAATCCACCACAAGCCTTCTTGTACCTCAGTCAAAATTAATATCCCTTTCCTCTGAGCCTTCACAGAAGTTTGCACATCTTCATAACAAAATACCTGGAAAGAGCTCCTTGAAATCAGGGATATCTTATTTATTTCTGTATTCCCCAAATCCACCATAGAACTATGTTCATAGGAGGTCTTACATAATTGTTCCATTGAATTGAACACAAAGAACAGCTTTATACACCCCAGACATTAGCATTTCAAGTAACCATGCCATTCTAAATAATGAATTAATCTTCCCAAAGCATAGCTGAAAATTTTTTCATAGTTCCCAACCAAGTAAAATCCAGATATGCAATTCAAGACTCCTCATGACCTGAATCTGATCCACTTTTTCCTGCCTCACTGACCACTACTCTTTTGTCTGTGTTGAAGGCAACACAGACAAAACTACCCGCTGTTCCCTGTAACCACCCCAATTTTTCTAACATTGTTTTCCCTTAGCTGAATATTCATTCAAGCTTTATATATCTAAATCCAGTGACCACCTGAATGTCCCTTTTATAAGGTTTTTTTCTTCAAACACTCTCCCTCTTTGCCCACATACCTTAATCCCTATGAACTGGAGATTAATTGCTCTCTTTTGAAAACTCCCATGCTGTTCATCAGTGTCTGCATTTTTTATACTTATATCACATTCTATCTAGTATTAAGTAGTTTTTATAGCTGTCTTAACTTTCTTTAGGGTAGTGGCCTATTTGATTTATCGTTTACTTCTCCAAGGTACCTATTATTTATGCATAGCAAGTGCTTAAAAATGTATTTGTTGAATTGCTAATAGAATGGTTTCCCAGAATCAAGAAATACTGAGATCCTCTGCCTTATTTTAGGGACACGGATTAGGGTCTGTATAATAAAGTGGTAAATATCATGGACTTTGAAGCAAAGTGACTCAGTCTGTATCCCATCTCTGCTTCTTCCTAGCTAGTGAACTTGAGCAAGTTACTTGACCCTGTCTGCCTACATGTTCTTACCTGTGGAATGGGGTAACGTTCATATCTACTGCATAGGGTTTGCAATTTAATGAGTAACATATATTTTAAAAACTTACAATAGTACCTGGTACATAGTAGGTATCACATAAGCATTAGCTCAACCCCTCAGAGCAGTTTTCTCAGATTCTATTACTAATTTTCTGAAAGGTCATTCCCTTTCATCTCACTGGTTTCCTGTCACATTTTTTCCTTTCATCCCTCTCATTTGCCTGATCCTGAATTATCTGCTGTTGAAAGATTCCACCCCCCCCTCACCCCTGGAGCTGTTATATTCCTTATTAAGTTTATTTCTAGTTTTCCTGAGTTTAATATTACAAATAGCTTCATTTACATTTATTATGCATAGGCTAAGGTCCATGTATCGAACAAATTGGTAGATCTGTAATATGCAGATGAATGAGTTTTTTATCAGTATGTCAGAGAGAGATAAGGAGACAATACTGTGGTGGAAATAGTATTATAAAAGGAATTTGTGTATGTGTATCCAGGTAGGGGGAGTGAGATAGAGTAAAAACTCAGACTAGGTGAAAAACTAACTTTCCACATAGGAAACTTCTTCAAGTATCAGAAATATTCAAAGCATTACATGGTTTCCTCAACAGTAAGATGCTGTAAGCCCAAACAACTTGTTTACATGAGCATTTGGTTATGACAGTCAACACATTAACAAATATTTAATATAATCTTATTAATGTTAGTAACTATTCTATTTCTTTTTAGTGGAAATTATATTGTTATGCTGCTTTAGCATTCAATTTTAAGGAATAAATACTTGTTGGTTTGGATTCATTTTCGCTGTTGACATCGTATAGGTGGACACAGACTTAGTACATATCTACATTCTGCTCTCTGCCCTGGCTCCCTCTTTAGGTAATAAGCACCCTGACAATCTGTGTCACAAAGAACTACACGACTTTGGGTTTATTTCATATGTGATGAAAAAATGACAAATGCACATGCATCTCAGTTAAAATTAACATGTCAGTACATTTTCCAGTAAAAGTTTTAAAAACACTTGTATTACTCACAAATCTGACACAATTCTGCCATTTTGAATTTTGAGTCTTTTATTCAGTTAGACCAGTCATAGCACATTCAGTCCGAGTATGACAGACCTATGTGAGTGACATCCCAGTTTTGGCTTCAATGTTAAACTCCGTAAATAAGTTCCACCCACCCCCCTCCCATTTAAGAAGCCAAAAAGCTTCTCTTTGCACATTATTTTTTTTTCCCAACTGACCCCTGTCCTTCCACAAGTAGAATATAATGGTTTGGTGTGAGCAAAGTCAAAGGGTACAGTTTTGGCAAGTGGTAACAGCCCTCACACCCTCAAGCGGCCATCCATCCATGTATATCCCATCTCAGCTCAGTGAACTGTCACTTCTCTGTGTCTTTGCTTCCTGGACTTCCCACACACTACACAGAAAACAAGCCTACAGACTTTATTTTGAACTTTAGAGAATATGACCAAGTGAAAACTTTGACTATTGTACTCTCTAAATTTCAAAAGATAAAATAACCATAAGCAGAAGTTAACAATATCCATGATATGTTTTACAGATAAACACTGTATTCAATTTATTATCACTATGCCTATGCTGGAAGTTTTCTTTTACATATTTTAAAAATCATGTTAATAATTTCTAGCAGAGAGTAAGGACTGCTTCTCTGTTGCCTTGTAATACATTTTTGTTGGGCTGACTGGTTTACACCTATACTTCCTGAAATAGATTAAAGTTTTCTTTTTGCCAATTTTCAACCAAGTGATCATTATGGTTTATCATCTACTAGATCTATTAGGCATATAAGAAAATAAAATAAAACATTATGTCAGGAATAAAATTTTTAGATACCAAGGGTTTCTCGGTTTTATTATAGCCATCCTATGGGTTATCAGTAGTAGCATATAAAATATTAATAACATCTGAGGACTTTTTCCTATTTTACTTGTGAATGTGACATACAAGATGGTCTCATTCTTCCTTACTTAGCAATCTCATCATATCATCAATATTATCAATATCATTGAGCAATTTTTATTAAATGATCAAATTGGAATGCCATTGTGCTGCTGAATGATATACGCTTCACTTTATACCCATGCCAACTAAAATGGGCAATGAGAACACTGAAGTGTATATATAGTGAATTTTCTGTTATCCAGCAGTATTGAGATTTGAAATGTTCAGCTTAATAAAAACTTTCAGTGAAATTGAGATATTTAGTCAATTTGTCAGGCATATGCGACTTCTTCTTCTTACTTAATCTGCCATAGATAATAGCCTGGAAGGGTATATCTCCACAGGATCTCTACCAGCCACTGCTGATTAGGCCAGAAGTGGACAAGAGACCAGGAGGATAAAATCCACTCATTGACCAGCCACCAATTAGATATTCTCTCTTAAGAGTCTGAACTGAGAGAATCAGAATAACAACGTAGGATTCAACTCTGACATTTGATAAAGGTTGGGGCCAGGAGCAGTGCCATAACAACTCGGAGCTTCTCATGAAAGCCAAAGTGATGGGGAGTTGGAAATAAGAGCCTCACGCAGTGAGATTGGAACCAATGTACAGCCTAGGTAACTAACAGTGTAAACTCAGAGGAAGAGGAAGAGAGACAGAAGTTCTAAGAAAGTCAGACTACATGAAATTAGATTTTATGAGATTTAACCAAAGTCTTTTAATTAATGCTTTTATTCACTGAGCTGATTTCCGAGGGGGGAAGAGGGGTGGTTAAAGCTCAGCTATCCTTGACAAAGACACTAGTCAACTAAGACAAGCTCATTTTTAGAGGATTAAAATATATTAATGTCCATTATAAGAAAACTTCCCAGATTATGATTTGATTTCAAATCGATGCTTGAGAAAGTCCTCCAGGAGTCTGCAGTGGCCAAGATCTTTGGATGCCAAAAAGAGAGAGGTAGAAGGGATTATGAGCTAGGAGTGGGGCTGAGATATATAGAGTGGAAAGAAGGTTATGGGTGCCATTCAACCATTCAACCATGAGGAACATTCTATTCGTCCACTGGGTGTCTTAGAACCAGAGTCACCTGCGCTCTCCTGGCACATTCACACACACACTCTCTCTACACACACACACACACACACACACACACACACACACACACCACAGGACAATGCAAAGCAACATGATCTCCAAAAGGTAGCTCATTTGGAAAGTGAATAAATAATGATGGTGGGGTGGGGATGGGCAGGAAGAAGGGAAGGCAGGTTGCAACCAGCCAGGGCTTTCTCTCCCACTGTTTACTAACACTCCATTTTTGTCCTGACACTGACCCCCTAGAGAGGATGAGTTAGCATAGAGACTAGGGATTTTCCCTTCTCTCTCCAATCCTGATTCTAATGATCAACCACAGAGAGGGAGTGCTGGCTAAACTGTTGGATAGTTTGGAAAAATGGAGATAATCACAAATGCACATGCATATGTGCATGGTCCTTTTGCCTGAAAATATATGCAATGATATAAAGTGTTAGTATAATAGCATCTGCCAAATGTGCAGCTCCTTTCTCATACCCAATAATTCTGGTCATAACTGTGTTACAGAGTCCAGTGTGTGTGGTCATGTGATGAAAGTCCAAATATAATTTTTCTATGCGTATGGAGACAAGGAGCAGAAATGAGGTTGTGATGAAGATTTCCTGCTTTAATTCTACTTTCCTTTGCACTTCAAATCACAATCTTAACTTTAGGCTGATATTTTGCACATATAATTTTAAAGTGTCTATTCACTATATGTGTATTTATAGCAACTTGACAATATATAGATTTCTTCACTGGAGTCTCATTTGGTAGGAAACTTTGCATGCATATGTAAACAGTATACATCTTTGACCTATTTTTATTCTCACTTAGATTTTGTTTTGATTGTTTAAAGGCAAATTGGATAGAGTGTCATGATTCATTTGTGCTTGTTTTTTATTTTTGGTGTAAATTTATTTTCATATGTAAATAAAGTAAAATAATTATACCAATAGTAGTATACAATTATTGAAGGCTTATCTTGGCCCGACAGTGTGCTAAGTTCCTAACTTGAATTATTTCATTTAACTCTGTCAACAACTGATATGGAACAGGCATCATTATTAGCACCATCTTAGATCAGGAAACAGAGGCTAGAAGAGGTTTTATAACTTCCTCCAAAATCATACCAGCTAATGAGTAGCAGTGGGAGGACTCAACTCAAGCTTGGCTGTTTTCAAACTTTACCACAATAACTATTAAGCCACATTATTTACTCTCTCTCTCTCTCTCTCTCATCTATAAAGGCACATGATTTAAACTAAATTTTACATTCTGGGAAACTGGATCTTAAAAACATCACTTGTGACTTGTAACCTTTGGATATGTCCTTTAATACACAATGTATTCAAAATCCATCTGAGGTCTCTTTAAATGTCTTATGATCTTAAGTATATAAAATAATAACTATGTCAAAGAAATAATCATGGAGGATATTTTTTAAGGAGCAGGAGAGTTTGAGTTTAGGTGTACATTTTATAGGACAACAGGCTTTCGCACAAATGGTCCAATTTAGGGGGCCATTAGTTAATTATGAAGTGCCTAATTCTGTTATTTTAAACCGGGACATTTGGTATTTAGAATGAATTATGTCAACGCATTTGTTCGAGTCCCTTTGGGTTGCTCAGAAGTTAGATATTCTGTCTAAAGAAGTTTGTCACGACAGGGAGAAATGCAGGGAAGATTTTTAAAATATAAAGTACAGCATTTCTAAAGGAGATTCTATTGAACTGGAATTACCCTTCCTCTACTCCTTGGTGGGTATGAGTCATAGCAAACAGCTTCTCCTGTTCTGCCATGTGATGCAGGGCCTGAGAGGATCACCAAACAAGGACCTTCTTGGTCCAGAAGCATGGAAGGAAATCAAGGTATGTGATTCTTTGGGTTTGGTCCCAACAGCTGAGCAGGGCTGTGGAGACCATCTTCTCCTCCCTGCAGAGCTCAGCAAGCTTGAGATTCAATCATGACTTGTCATGGGAGCTGCTCAGACTGAGACTATCATGCAAAGAATGAAGACAAAATATGTGAGACTTTAAATATCTTCCTGAAACACACGCTTCCAAACTCACAGAAAATTGATGGAACAATCACTCCTTCACATGAAATAACCTAAAGATTAAGAGAAATGTAGGTTTTCAAAAGTAAATGATATTCTTCCCCAAACCCAACCATCTCCAAGAGGCTTATAGCAATGATTCTCAGATGTAGAACAAAAATTCCTTTCAAATAGAGCTCCTGAAGACATCATTAATTAAAGACTGAGAAAATAAATTAAGTAAAAAAAAAAAAAAAGCCTCAAAGTAAGGCTGACTCTTTTAGTGAGACAGCTACTTAGGACTAAAATAGGGAGAAAGCCAGAAGAATAGGAACCTCTTTTCTGAGCAGGTTAGCTCTAGGAAACAGATGATAGCCTGTGTTGAAGCTTCCCTTCTCCTACCTTCCCCAGCCCAGTCTCCCCTAACAAACAGCTGAAGTCTTGTTACCCAATATCTACTTTCTCTTCTTCCATAGTAATAGAATGATCAGCTGGGCACCTGAACACTGAGGGTAAAGACTACATTTCCCAGCTCCCTTTGCAACTAGATGTTGCCTGGTTCTGGTCAATGGGACAAGAGAGGAAATGATACTTCAAATTTCTGTAGTACAGCCTTAAAGAAGGGGCCTTTCCCTTCCTCCATCCAGCTACATGGCAGTGAAACTCCTTGGGCCATAGAGAGAGAAATATGCCTTCATTCCAAAGTTACAGAAGAGGCTTACAATCCTAAGTCTCTTAAATGTTGGCCAACTGAGAGCAAGAAGAGGAATAAAATGGTAAAGGTAAGACACAAATTGAACAACTTCAAGTTGACATCTTTCACTAAAGTTTATGGGCTATGCCCTAAGTTGCCTTAAGAGAGGGAGTGGACATCTAACCTTACAAGACATGGAGTGATGAGAAAGATCTAGGTATGGGAGACTTTGCTCTTGGAAATTCTGTCCTTAGTTATTGCCTCAGGGGAAAAAAAAAGTAAACTAAAAATACATAAGAATTGATTATGTTTCTGATTATTTACATAGTGAATGAGTATAGGGAGAGATGAAGCATCGCCCTCACGGAGTTGAAAATGAATGCAGTCCACATTAAAGTTTAAAATAGAGACTTGGGATTACATCAACCAGGTGCCTTACTTTTTCCTCAGCTTTGTTCTGGGTGCCGTCAAGCATGAGGAGCTGAAGTACTGATCCTCCCACCCAGAGTCTGGCTGGCAATAAAATGATACTACCTTTTGTCATCTGTGAAGCAGTTACTCACACAGCACAGGAACTTATCTTGTTGAAGTAATACTGGAAACCTGGTCTTAAAAAAATAATAATAAAGACTTGTGCTTTACCATACATACTGACATGCAGTATCTTGAAATCTGCGGGGGATTTTCCTACCTGCTGGGGGTTATAGAGTGTGAAAATACAGCTGTTAGCAGTTTCAACAGATTATTTTACGGAAATTCTCATGAAAAAAAATTCATATGCATTTTCCAGTATTCCTTTTCTCCCTTCTTTCTTCAGGAAGCATCTAAGGAGGAATACAAATTTAGTTTCCTTTTTTTTTTTTTTCCTCCCACTGTTCAGAGTGCCCTAAAGGGAACAAATGTGGTAGGGAAGTAAAGTAAGGCTATGAGTTTTATAAGATTGGCATACAAAATTGCCTTCCTCATTTTGTGCTGGGAACTCAATCAAACACTTTATTTTCTCTAGGAGAAGAAACCCAAACCCAAAAACACACAGACAAGAATACCTTTCATCAATTACTCTCACAGAAATCTCTGAGAGGTTGGTTTTCTTGTTCTCCCTTAGAACTACATTTATAACAAACTCCAGAACAATCTACATATGGTATCATAAGATTTTTTTTTTCTTTTTGGCATTTCCATACAATTGTGGGTCAGAACAGTCTTTTGCCAAAACATGTATCTGAGATATTCATAGATTTTAACAACACTTATATAACATAAACAAAACATTTACTTTGTTTCTTTTCAATATTTCCTCCAAGCAAATTTACATGCTTCATGCTGTCACTGCCAGTTTGAAATTTAGAGCCCCATTTTTTTGGAGCAGACTATTTTGTCTTATTTTGTCTGTTTCTGCCTTTTTGTTAGAAAATATATTCCTCACAGTTTAGGCTCAGTCTGCATCCGTTCAACCTGACAGGACATAAAGTATTTGGCAAAAATTCCTCTCTTGGGGGTAATTCCTGTCAGGAGTTAGTTGTTGAGCAAAATCCTGAGAGACTGGGTAAATGAAGGACAGTTCAGTTAAGAATCAGTAGTTCCCTTTTGGTGCCAAACAACAACACCAAAACCCAAGTCCAAAACAAGCAAAGAACAATTCTGGCAGGCCAGGACAACTGGTTGCCCAGTGTCATAACGTTGATACTATCTACTAATGACAGATTTGAAATTAAAGTATTCATCACATTTTAACAGCATTGCTGAATATTGGCTATGTCTCTAAAGGATTAGTTAGACATTTTGACCTGAGGTCTGGTCCTTCGGAAAGATTATTAATAACATCCAGGTCCCTAGTAGTGCTTCTCAAGTCACAGCCTACCTCAAAGTTAGCCTTTTATGCATAGATATTTGCTTACATGGAACATTTTTAGACATGCTGCTCTGGAGTCTCAGCCCTCAAAAAATCTCCCCTTTCTAACTATTTTTTTTGAAATATGGTACATGATTGAGAGAAAGTTTTGGGGCCCTCAACAAGTTCCCTAATAAGAGGCAAAACATTCTAAGAAGGATGGCTACAGGCTTTTAGTAGTTCAGAATGAGGGGATATGTGACAGATGGGTGAGAGCTAAGTCCTATAGGAATGGGGTACCAGCTGGTATCAAGGAGGGAAACAAGAATGGAAAGAAAGAGAGGTGGCAGGGTATGGCGGTCACCTCAATAGTTTTACTGTAAGAGGTAAATTTGAACAACAAAAACAAAATAATGATGATGATAATAATAATAATAATAATAATAATAATAATAAACTTCAAAAGTTGAAAAATAACAACAACAAAAAGGATGGAAATAAGGAATTAAGGTACAGGTATTAGAGGTAAGAAGATGCCAAAGACTGACTCAGCGAAGAGCCCAAACACTAGTTCGAAAGCATGAAATTTCTTTTCAGTAACCTACCTTGCTTACTGAAATCCTGAAACTTACCAAAGAGAAGGTGGGTGTTTTATCTGAGGAGGTTTCTTCCCTAAGAGATGCAGAGACCTTCTAGAAAAGGTAGTCTGTCCCTTCCCTTTTTCCATATCACGGGACTGGCTTTCTGTTTGTGTGTCTTTTAAAGACTATTTTAAATGACCATACACATCAATACAGGAGAAGCTGCCTCTGATTTCAGAGACCTCTGTGAGGTTCTCTTGCTTCTGCGAATAACCTTGATGGAAGCTGAAATGGTATAAACAGAATTCCAGGATTTTACAGTGGGGCTAGACCTCTGAGAGCATTTTAAATCAGGCTCCAGCCAATTTAACGACCCTTTCTTAACCTTCTGTGGCAGATGAGTAGTGGAGAACAATTATTTTGGAAGTGAGGTTCCCTGTTCAAATGAAAATACTTATTTTCAACTTCCAACTCTTCTTTGTGGATGAGTTTTCAAAATCCACACTGAAAAGCAGGATTTGAGAAAAGGAGCTCGAAGAGACAGAGAGCAGAAACAGGAGGGCTACTCACCCAGGTGATAGAAGAATCTGAAGAGTTCAAGAGGAAGCCCTAAAGACTGTGTCCTGGAAACCAACTATGCAGCTGAGTTCCCACCCAGCTTGACCCAGGAGTATCTTCTTTATGAAGCAGTTGTTTGCGAAGAGATGAGGACCATAGCTATGTTTACCTTTAAAAAATCCCTGGTGACTTGAAACCATCCTCAGATAATTATAAATCTCCTATTTCTGCTACCTTAGAGGCAATCATTTGTCATCTTTTCTCTCTTTTTAAATCCTCTATTCTCATTTATCTAGTTCAACCACGATAGAAGGGGGTAAAGGCAGAGAGGGAGAGGCTGCCTGGGGGCCGGCTGGGGGCCCTAGCCACACGAAGGGTAACAGGTGAAGACACTGAAATGGCAGAGGCAGAGACACTCTGTGGCCGTGAAAAGACAGAAATAAAAGCAGAAAGGCAGCCTGTTTCCTACCCAGTCAACCCCTTTGTAGGAGGAGAGCAACCTGGAGAGACACTCAGGTCTCTATGAATGTGACTAAACTTGGTCCATCAACATTACCATGAGCAGATACTCTGTCATCTCATTACCATGCTCATGTTCCCCTGATTCCTGGGTAGCAAGACAGAAATATCTTCTTTACGGGCTGCATGTTTTGTTACCAAAAGTCGTATGTAGAAACTCCAGCTCAGGTGGGATGGTGGTTGGAGGTGGGACCTTTGGGAGATAATCAGGATTAGTTGAGGTCATGAGGGTGGAGACCTCAAGGTGGGATTAGTGTCCATTAGGAGAAGAGAAAGAGACTAGATCTCTCTCCTCTCTGTGCCCTGTGGGGACACAATGGGAAGACAGCCATGTGCAAACCAGGAAGAGAGCCCTCCCTAACAGCCTGACTAGGCTGCCATCCTGATCTCAGACTTCCAGCCTCCAGAAGTGTGAGAAATAAACTTCAGTTGTTTCAGCCACCCAACATATTGGTATTCTGTGAGAGAAACCCAAACTAAGTCACCTTTTGTGATCACTGGTCTCAGGAAAGGCCCTAATATTTGCTACATTGGCCTAGTCTAATAAAACAATTATTAACCAATATATTTTAGTAGCCTGTGCCCAATTCATCTACTCAGGAAGATAAATTTCCTTTTTTGCTACCAGGATAATGGTAAATATGAGTAAAGAAGAGACTTCCCTGCATTAATGAAAATCTTGATAGTGTAGTACTGTCTCTCTCTAACTAATTAGGTTTCAGAATGATCACACCTCTGAATCTTTTGGGTCTGACTTGGTATTAAGTCATTTATAATTAGGCATCAACTACAGCAAGCTTTCTATTTGTCTATGATTTATCCATGGTATCAGGCATCTTTAGGAAAGTAAGCCCTTTATATTTCTTTTATCGGCAGAAACCTCATTAATTTGTTGTGTGTGTGTGTGTGTTTTTTTTCCTGATAAGGCTCAAATTATTACCAAGGTAATCTCCGAGTAAGTTTCAATGAGCGGCCTCACAAGGGGGAATGGTATGCAGGCAAGTGGAAACACGGGCCCCAGCCACCTGCATGCAAAGTCTCTGCTCATCTTCCCTCACCAACCGCAGTCTCCCGGGGAGATGAGGATTAGGCTGAGCATGTTAATTCAGGATGGAATAAAATGGCTTAAATCTTTAGGCAGTTCCATCCATACCTAGATATGGCAACATTTCACCATGCAGCAATCTTGTCAGTGAGGAAACATAATGCACAAAACTGTCACTAAATTATACACTGAAGCCAGTTTGCATCGGTGGCAATAGATTTTATGATAGATCCTACGCTGAACCAGGGCACATAATTTATATCTATCCCACGTCTCTCGCCTCTCCTTGATAAAAGTCAGGAGGAAGGCATATTTGTATTCCACTGTCCTCTGCCGAGGGTGTTTGACATGCTTATAGGCCAAATGAAGCCGCTTTGTTTGTTATCTCCTGGCTTCCAGAAATAGTCAGCTCTGATAATGTGCCACTGGAGTTCTGAGTTACCACATCATGATGTAATGGCTCTGGGAGTACAGTGAAACCACAAACGTCCAAATGAATTGACACAATTTCCTGCAGAGGAAGCAATCTGAAAATAATAGGCAGAAATTCTGGCTCCTTTTACACTTAGAAGAGATGACAATCATCACTGAAGGGGTGTCTGGGAGTGTTCTGGTGGATCCACAAAAGGGAATGCTCACAAAAATCAGGCTTTTTTACATGCCTGGTGAACCCATCAAGTGTTCTTTATTTACTTTCTAAAAGCATATGGTGGGGGGACAGGTTTGTGGAGTAAACAACCAATGCTGAGAACCACCCAGTCATCCTGTTTAAGTTTGGGTGCACTGTCAAGAGTTCCACAAAAGGATCATGCTCTCTTTTACCTCCCGACTTTGCACCTGTCATTTCCTCCACATGGAACCCTGCACTCCTTCCCAACCACTCCTCCTTTCTTCCTTCAACCCACCCTGTCTCCTCCCCAGCCTTCAAGTCACAGTATAAATGTGGTCTCCATGGGGAAGTCCTCACTGAACAAGCCCGGAATTTAGGGAAGATCTCTCCATGTGCTTGCTCAGCAACCTCATCACCTATGTCCTCTTCAAGCACACTTCTGTCCACTACACTGCAAGCCCCCTGGAGGTAGGCACGGGACTTTATTCATTCACTCTCCTATTCCCAGCAGCTCCCACATGCCTGGGACAGAGGAGATGCTCAATTAATGTTTACTGAAAGATTATTGAAAGAATCCAAGCTTCTGTAGAACCCAGGGTACTCCCTCTACAACTGTCCCTCCAGCACTTTGTTATGCCGTATCTTCCCCTTCCAAGTGCCCTCAAAGAGCACTGCAGCCTATGTCCAGCATGGTTATGTGCATTAATGAAAAACTGAATGAGCCAATATTGGGCCATATACATTCAAGGTGACCCTGTAAATAATTGTTCTTATCAACAGGGCACCTCTGAGCCAAAACCCACTAGAGAAGGTGGTTCGACTCTGGTATAGTAATACAACAAGGCAACTTTTCTAATATCCCAACCCCAATTCTAACTCTACTCACCCTGCCAAAAGCAGGTTAATTAAAGCTGAAGAAACACAAAACCTAAGTTTTCTCTTCAGTCTTTGAAGACTCTCTTCTGCCTCAAAAACAGCCAGTGCAGACACACCATAAGCAGGCACATTCAGCTTTGCTAGATGCTAGCTTTCTTCTAACACCTTCCACTCTCTTTTGCTTTAATTCCCCAAGGGGGGAAAATGCATGGTATCTGTTAGATTCTTCACTGTAATTTCCCATTATTTGACCTTTGATCCCTTCAGCCTCAGCTCCTCAGTTTCACAGCATCCCCTCAAGGCCCTGCCATTTGTGGTTGAGATTATGGGATACTTATCAGAAATAACTAGCTTGCAGAATTTTCTGAAGATCAATGCACACAATGCAATATCTCTTCTCCTGGCCATTTTCTGCACCGCATTCTGACAGGTGGAATTGGAGGTAAATTTTTTAGAGTCAGCCTTCTGGTAGCTCAAAATACATTCTATAGGTCTTGTCCAAGACGTGAATAAAAAAATGTTAAAGCATCTATGTCCATCTTATGTCTTCTCACACTGGGAACGCGTGATATGATGAGAAAGAAAGGAGCACAAGTTTGTGTCCTCAGAGACCTAGTTCCTACTCCTCAACACTGCCATTGCTGAAGGCCTGGGGCCTCAGCTTCTCTGGGTCTCAATTTCCTCATAGTAGTCTTTTACTATTTGACCTTGTTATGTGTAAAATAAATTCCCAGAAAATTATTCCCTAAAGTAAATTTTAACTATATTTTAAAACCAAAGGAAAACTGATTTTGTATCATCCACTGTTTTCCCCATTACTCTGGCTGGTAAGAATGGCCCAGATTTCATGGAGACACGGAATTGTACATGAACAGGCCCAAGAAGATGTGGGGATTCCATCCATCATTGTCCTAAATGGCTCACTGAGTAAATGATTCTCCTTCTTTTCTGAGCTCCTTTAGGGAGGGACTTGGAAGGTCTGCAGCATGAGGAAGGATAAACATTGGCTGAGAATCCAATGTTGAAAATAGGGTCTGTCCTAACATGAAACACAGTGTTAAAATGTTTTCAAGTATTCTGCGATGATAATAATAATGGAAAAATCTTTTATTTCTCCAAAGAAACTCAAGGAATTTCACAGTCATATCAATCATCCTTGCCACTTCCCCATGAGGAAGGAAGAGGGCAGGCACTAATATGATATAAATGGCAGCAGCAGAGTAAGCCATCACATTGAACTAGAGCCTTATAAATTGTTCGTTGCCCCTTGTAACCAAACAGTGAAAGGCAAGTGGGGGGGCTTGGCCCACTCTCAAGCCTGAAGCAATATCCTCTAGGAGACCTCCAGACAAGTCGGTGCACCCAATTTTTATAAATGGCACTTTGGACAACTATTTATCACTGATTAAAGCCTGTCTGGTCTTGTATTTTGAAGTCATCTTTGCTGTCCGGTATTTTTCACTGCATAAAACCTGGTATCCACCAACCAGCATTTACTGGATTTCCCCTTAACTCTCTGATTGCCATCAGTATTAACAACTACTTATCATTCCCCGATTACCATCTGAGTTCTTGTTCCTGGGTTCTTGTTGTCCAAAAAGAATGAGCCAAAGATCTTTTCATGCTTAGTCACTGTCCTTTAAAAAATAAAGAAGACAAAGTCTTCTCTGGGCTTCTCTAGTCTAAATATCTCCTTCTCTACCTTGTTGGCTCACTCTCTGCAGTCTTTCCAAGTCCTCCTTGTTTTCCTCCTTGTTATTAAAAATTAAATTCCTATTCCATGCTCTATTCACCTCCACAAATGCTCATGCAATTCCAGTTTAAAAAGGAAATAAATGGCCATATCCCTGGCAGTTGTGATTATCCCCATCTCTGTACCATTATCAACATTTAATGGGTTCCTATGAAGTTGAGGACACGATACTGGCCACAAATTGCTGAAGCAAGCCCAGTCTCTGCCTCCAGGGCAATCCACCTCTTGAAATAAACTGGTATGGCCCAGCCTGGACAACAAACAGTGGGTCAGGGTGGGCTAATTGGGGGAGGAAAGCATATGGAGGAAATGGCTTTGGTAAAGGACAACTCCCCCAACTCGCTAATGCTGGAAAAGCAGTTTTATTACTTATTGAGGGTGGAGGTCAGTCTATAAAGGGTTAAGGAGACTGCATGGTAAGGATCCAGAGGCACTGGGTACAGGTCACTCTTCTTAGGAAAACAAAACTGATGTGAAGGATATACAACAGTTAAGGGTCATTCCAAGGTCAGGAGAAGAGTCTCCTCTCAGATACAAATTTCCTGGTAGGGAAGAGGAAGAGAGGAAGGAGTAGGAAACAAATAAGCAACAAAAAAGGCAACAAAAACAAAAAACCTTTCCATCTGATGATTTTAAGGCTATATTTTGCTCCCAGTCTCAGTTTCCTGAGGTAACTCCAAAAAAGAAAAAGGAAAGCTCAAAATAGAATTCACTGCATTCCTTGTACCACAATATAGGTGTGTAATGAATGCACGGAAGGGAGCAAATAGGTTTTTCCTATAAAAAAAAAGCACACAATCAGCTGTCATCCTAGAGTCCTTCAAGTAGGTGTATTTCAGAGTGGGCCTATTCGACCTCAAAGACATCCGCCTTCCAATCTGAGAGTCTATGATCTAATTTCCAACAAACCCACCTGGAAAACTCCTAGTAAGCAATACCTGACAATGTGACCACAATGGAAAACTCAGGCAGCCTGGGAATCAGGGGCAGCCATGCAACTGCCTACAACAGTGTCTTTCCTCTGAATATCTAAGGATCATAGATGGAGGTTCATTCCTTATTCATTATAAAGCTAAAGACCTGAAAACTCTCCTGACCATGGTATTACTTTTCCTAGAAGTGTAGCTGGAAGTTGCAAAATTAGAGAGCATCACTGGCTCTTGAAAATGGTGTTTTTCTAGAAAGCACTGCTCTACACCCAAGGAAAGTGCTTCAGTCCAGCACATCCCTCAACAAGCCTTATTCTTGGGCACTTAACGTTTTTTTTTTTGTTTGTTTGTTTTGTTTTGTTTTGTTTCTTCTTTTTACACACAGAAAAATTAAAGAAAATGCATTACTCAACACAGCTCCTTTTGAGTGTGGACTCCTTGCCACACTGATGATACAAGGCTCTGGTTCAGCTTCCAGGAGAATATTTTGGCCACTTCATAATTATTTTGCATGAGCAAGTCTTATGACTAATGCATCAGTTACTTAGCACTTTAATGATGTCTTTTTTCTAAATAATTTCTTTTAATTGAGGCACCTCACTTATTAGCTTGGTAGAGCTGTAGCCAAGGGCACACTTCTATGACACATACTAATTCACAGTGTCCCTACCAGATAGATGGGACTTTTCTGTCCCTTAGCTGTCTATCCATAGAGAACACTGGGGAGGAGTTCTGAACAGTTAGTATTCTAGGCTTCTTCTTATTCCCTGGGAAGGTACACCAAATTGATGAGATAGTAAATTAGACTTTTGTTAAATCAACTCAGTTTGACAGTAATGGTTAAATTCAAACCAGAACATCAATAGCACTGAAAAGTAAGTTGACTCTGTCACTTTGATGTGCCTGTGACTGCTATGACCATCTGAGAGCAAATGGATAATGCATACCATTTAATTCCACAGGATCCTTTTGTAATTTCATTTAAGTTAGTTTTCAGGCCAGACTACTCATATTGGGGAAGTCAACTTAAGTACTGGGGGGTTCAGCATGATAATGAGCTAAGCTTACATCAAGGTAACTGGGTGCCAATGCAACTTACACCATTACGAAATGGTGTATGTATGAATCTGACACTCCTGATATCTGGGTCTATAAAGTCACTATAAAAAAGGTGTTGCTCTCAACAAAAACCATCCATTCCACAAGGCTCAACAGGGGTAACCGTGAATGTAGAGCCCAGTCACTCAGAAGTCAAAGGCTTCATTCTGCAGCCAACCTGTTGCCCACAATTTGAGGTGTGGTTTTCTGGTTTCTAAAAGTAACTTTCTATCTCTGTCTTCCTTTTCAGATCCACCCAAATTATAGCTTTGGCTGTGAAGAAGGGTTGGAAAAATGACTGCATAGTGAAAAAGGTATTTAAAAAAAAAAATAATTGCACCATTTACTTGTTCTGCTTCAAGTCTAGCCCGCAGAGTCAAAACATATCGAAATGACACAAGACAGCCTCACTGAAAAGTTGTCCTATGCATGGCTCATGTCTTTCACTAACTGAAGACATATGCTCCCAATAGCCTGTTGCAGATCATGTTCTAGGAAGAGGCTAACTTTGCTCCAACTCCTCAGAAATTCTCAGAGGAAAGGAAAACTTCACAATGCCCCTCTGCTGGGGCTGCCTCCAGGACGGGGTCCTTCCTTTCAGTTTCAGGCCTCTGTGCTCTTTCTGGGGCTAAAGAGTCCCTATTGTTATGTAAGGGTCTATGTAGAAATTTATATCCAGCCCCAAACTATCAACTAGCAGAATACCCGCTACATTCATTAATTCATTCTGTAGTACTTATTGAGAGCCTGTTATATCTCAGGGATGATTTCAGGCACTTTATATCAGTGAAGGTCCTTGTGGAGTTGGCATTCCTGGCAAGGGTAGTGGGAAGACAGAGAATAACAATAGACATAATAAGTATGAATATATTAGTAGGTGATAAGGGCTAAGAAAAATAAAACAGATCTCAATAAGGGGATTGGGAATTCCAGGAAGAGGGGATTTAGCAATTTTAGAATATGGTATTCTGGCTAGTTCCTTTGAAAGGTATACTTGAGCAAAGGCTTGAAGGAGATGAAAAAGTTGGTGATACCAATGTATGGAAGATCATTTCATGCAGAGGGAACATCTAGTGAGAAAGCCCTAAGTCAAAATCATGAATACCATGTTTTGAGAAAGTCTAAGAGGCCAATGTGGACTCTTCTAGTGTGACTGTGGGGGTGTTAGTGGGGCAGTGGGGTGCTATAGGAGATGAGGTCAAAGAATAATAGGAGTCCAGGTCATGTGGAGTCTTGTAGATCAGTGATTCTCAAACTTTGAAATGGATGTAGATCATCTGGGATCTTGTGAAAACGAAGAGTCATATCCACTTGGTGAGGGGCAGGGCCTGAGATTTTCCATCTCTAACAAGTTCCCAGTTTGCCTCTGGTGCTGCCGCTCAATTGCCCATACTTCGAGTAGCAGAACTTCCAACCACTGTAAATGACTTTCACTCTGAATAATGTAGGGAATACACTGAAAAATTCTGTGACTGTTGAGGACAGACTGCAATGGGGGAAAAGCAGAGAAGAAGGGAGACCAGTTAGGAGACTATTGTAGTAATACAGGCAAGGGATAGTGATGACTTGTATTAAGGAGCTATCAGTGGAAGTAATTAGACTCTGGATATATGTTGAGAGTAGAGCTATAACAATTTCCTGATGGATTAGAAGTCATGTGTAAGAGAGGCAGGAGACAAAATGATGCTAAAGTGTTTGACCTGAGCAACTGGGAAATAGAGTGGCCATCAACTTGAAATGGGGACTGCTGCAAGTGGAATATGTTCTAGAATGTAGGTTAGGAGTTCAGTTTGGACATGATACATGTGATGATGTTAAAAAGGCAAAGTCTGGAATTTGAAAGAGAGGGCTGGACTGGACATGAATGTGGGAGTAGTTGACAGAATGTATTTAAAGCCATAAAACTGGATGAGTGTGTAGATAGAAAAGTAATAGCCTTGGGCACTCATCTCTTGGACTTCCATCAGGGAGTCTCCTGTCCCTAGGAGACAACACAGAGGAAGGCTGGAAAGTGGATTCTCTCTCCAGTTTCACTGGAAGCCACGCTTGTGAACTGCGTTTGAAGTGTCCTTCCACATTTCCCATACACCTCCCAGTCATATGGGTAACAAGGCCATTGTGTCTTTTTTTTTTTTAATATATTTTTTTTAACGTTTATTTATTTTTGAGACAGAGAGAGACAGAGCATGAATGGGGGAGGGTCAGAGAGAGAGGGAGACACAGAATCTGAAACAGGCTCCAGGCTCTGAGCAGTCAGCACAGAGCCCGACGCGACGAACCCACATACTGCGAGATCGTGACCTGAGCCGAAGTTGGACGCTTAACCGACTGAGCCACCCAGGCGCCCCCATTGTGTCTTTAATAATGGCTTATGGACACATGTAGAGAGGGAGAAAAAGTGTACTTTCCCACCCTCTACAGTTTCAGTTTCTATGATGAAGCTACATCTATCAGCATGAATTATTATCTGAATGGTCAACAACTTGGGAGTCTCTTCGGAGTTTGTTGAAACAAGTGAAAAATCACCCATTGAAAGGTAGTAGCACAAACATTTACTTATTCATTCAACGACACAGAGTGTTAACACACAGTGTCCGGCCTAAACAATACAGAAGCTACAGAGAACATTACCTATAGATCTTACCTACCTAACCACTTTAATAATATTAACAGCTGAGCTTGGCTGAGATGCTTTAAGAACAAACTACACACACATACACACACACACACACACACACACACACACACACACACACACACCTGCCCCTGGGAATCTATCTTGGAGCCTACTCAAACCTACTCATTCTCTCTGGCTAAGCTTCTGTTGCAGATTTATCCCTTTATGACCTTTCTTTTATCTACCTGCTACCTTGCTAATTGAACTTTAGGCTCATCTATTTTCCTGGAATGCATATTTGGCTCAGTTCTACCCATGCCTAAGGCCAGCTGTAGTTCCCAAGATCTGGGGTGGGCAAAGCTGTAGGCCCTCTGTTTACTCAGTACTGGAGATAATTAGGAACTCTCAAGTAAATTATGGTATAATAGAGATTAGTATTACATGATTGCTTAACAAATGAGTGACTATTTAATTTGATGTACACATAGATGTGGACTATGAGTAGCATAGATGCTATTATGTAACTTATGGACCTTTGGTCTATTTTGTCTTATGTTCCATCTCAGACTATGGTACCATTTTTAGAGAATATTGTCATTCTCTGATATCCCTCCAATGGTTAAGAGTGCCTGGTTTCTATTAGTAATTCACTCTGGGTCTCTCATCCATGAATTTATCTATATCTTTCCTGAAACTATTGACATTTTAGAATGTGCCATCTCTGGGGGGTAATGACATAACATTTTATGTATCACTGGAAAGTGACAATGGAGAAGAAATCTGTCAAGGCCTGCTTTGGTTTCTGTTCCCCTAGCCTACCTCTCCCAACTGCATGGCACACATTCCTCCCACCTATAGACAAAGCCCTGCCCCAGGCTCTAGGGCCAATCCTATCTTTAATCACAAGGATTTAAACAGTTCTCCTTCAACACTGACTCAGAATCAAATCACTGTAGCTGCCAGTTCATTAGACAGCATGACCCAGTTCTATAAATGAGTTTCTGTCTTATTCCTGAGATCAGCTCCCTACCTTGTACCCTAGTTCTGGCAGCATAATCTTTGTCTTGCTCCTTTGTGTTGAGGTCCCCAGCTTGGTAACCTTCCCAGTACTACTCCCAGCCTTCTAGGAATATCTCCTGCCTTTTTTCCCCAGGGCTGGGGTGATGGGAATCCTAGCCCTGAACACTGGAACTGCCTGATGCTGCCTGTTTGCATGTCTGCCTGCTTCATGATCCCACATTTCTGTGCTCTTCCCACCTATCAGCACTGCATGGTGTTTCATATCTGATCCTCTACACTCACTGCTTTCTGGATCCATCTGTTGTTACTGGTTTAACTATGTGCAGGCCAGGAGTGAGGCATGAAAGATACTTGCTCTATTATGAGCTTCACTATGAACAAGTGAAATAAGGAATATTAACCTGAGCACTGCTTACTGCTGTGCAGGTTACATACTGCTCAATTGCAGAGGACAACATATACAATGTCTGAAAGGTACAGCATATCGCAATGTAAATGGCACCCCCTGGAGTTGTGCTATGCAGCAACCCTGATGCTAACCACAGCTTGATATCCTGGGGATATAACTTAGAGACTGTGCTTATAGAAAGTTAAGTGGTTATCAGCTTATGCATCAGTGTTTAACATATCATCAGCATTTAAGTTTGGGAATGCTGACTCAAAGCCAGATAAACTTTAATTATAGCCTAATAACAGAGTCAGATTCCAAAGAAAAACAAGTGAGGCAGTATGCCTAATCCTGAACACTTAGTAAAGTTAAATAATTTAACAGACAGTAAGAATTAAAATTGTCATGATTGAGGCAGGCTGTTTGCCCAGGACAGGTGGCTTCATTCTGAAATGATACAGTACATGTTTCAGACTGTACTGGTCCTCGGAGCATATGTGTGGCCTGAGGTGTGCCAAAGGCATTGTTGCTTTCAATCATTTCCTCCTCCCACCTGCCACAGGACATAGCTCCTCAACATTAAAGTCAGGTTTTAGGACTAACTGAATTGGAGCCCCACTTAGCTCCCTCACTTGCTCCTCCATCCCCCTAGCCCCCCAAATTTATCTTAGAAGTCCATTAGTATTCATCTTAACACAAAGCAATGTTAACTCAATGGTTCATGTATATGGTTCTGAAGGGATATGCTACAGGCCAGATGTAATGGGCAAGGAAAGGAAACAATAATCTCAAGACATAGGGGCAACCTAATATATTTAAGGAAGTGGAAATTGATCTGAGAGGCAGGAGATGTGGGATCCAGTGGAGGTTACACTACTAACCACAGTGCAACCATGGCCAAGCCATGCTAATCTCTGGGCATCTGCCCTTTCAACTGTAAAGATGAGGGAGTTGAGTTAGAAGACATCTAAGGTATTTTCCACCACTAAATCACAGATTATAAATTGGCAGTTGAAGCTTGTTTTGTCGTGGAGTCCCTCAGTGGTGATCTTCAGACAGCCCAAGGACACAGACTAAACTGATGGCATAGGAATCCCCAACCAGGGTGGAGGAATGTCCCAAACCAACTCCACCTCCTCCACTATTCCCTCCTAGGCAGCTCTGAAGGAAGATGAATGCTTAATTGCAAAGTAGGCGCTCAAGCAACAGCCATGTGTAATTGAAAAGGTGATTTCATAGGCACCATTTAAAACATAAGGAACCTGGAAACCATACACCTTGGCATTCATTCAGAAGGTGGTATTGCGAATACTTATTATATGCCTAGATTTGCCTGTCATAAATTAGATTATAATGTGCGTGGTTAATTCTAGCAAGGTATTAATATCACATTAATCTGAGTCATAAAAATAAAGTGTTTATAGATCTTATTCAGCTCGCTAAGAACCAAGTGCCATATGGAAGGTGGTGTCAGAGGATGAGGTTCACAGATGAGTTTCCACACTTCTGTTCAAGGAAAGACACCCATATTTTTCAAGTCCACTGATGTCTTCTGCCTATTAGATTTAGCTCAAGCTCCATTTTTCCCAGAGCAGCCTCCACCAAGCCAGCCTGCAGTACCCCTCTTCCTGATGTCCAGAGGCACTTACTGCCTGCACCTGATAATGAACCCCTGCATCCTGACCATTGTATGTTTTTCTCTAATCACATATATGTAAGTCTTGACATTCTGATTAGATTGTAAGCTCCTTCAGACCAAGATCCTGTGATGCATTGCTCTTTTATCTTTTCAAGGGCCAGGCATTGGAGGAGGGCACATATTTAATGCTCAACAAACATGTTTTGAATAGAATTAATTTCATAGACTTTTGAAGAGTCTGTGGGCCAGGTTGGGAGACACACTAACAGATTAGAGGATCTCTGTCTTAAGTATTTACCAAGGGACTTAAAAGAGAAAAACGTGTGCACATAATCACTGAGACACAAAGGTAGTGAAAAAAAAAAGAACAAACCATTTTGCAATCAAAAAGGAGAGAGCAATTCATTGCAAAAGATGGTTCTCAAACTGCAGCATGCATTGGAATCACCCGAAGGGCACACCTGACTAAGCTCCACTTCCAGAATTTCTTATTCAGTTTTGGAAATGGCCTCAACATTTGCATTTCTCACTAGTCCCTAGGTGATGAACTAACCCTAGCTCAGGGGCAATACTTTGAGAACCACTGGGCTAAAAGGCAAATAGGACTAAAATAATGAAAAGCATCTCAGCAGTTATTTTTATCTTTTTGAAAGGACTGGAGGGGACACTGCCAAGTAAGCACTATGAGTAAGAGAGGTAGAGATATGGAAGCACCCACAATGTTTAGGGATGGCAAATAGCTGTATGCAGAGATGAGACTCCCAGAATCCAGGGGCATTATTTTGGGCACCTTCAATGTGATGCTATGGAACCTGGGTTCCTTATTGGGTGATAGAGAATACGGGACTGTTGTACACAGATTCCAAGGAAAGGCTGACAACAGGCAACAATGAAGAATGGACAACAGGGCTTGATAATTAAGCCACTAAACCAATCTGTCTTTATTAAGGGAAACCAAAATAGAACTGAGACATGTGTTCATCCGAAAGCCGCTCCATATGTTTCTGGAGTTCATCTGAGTAAGCAGGACAAAGGTCTCAATTTGATCATTGCCCAGGGTTTTGGGATTCTGCTTTTATTATCACTCATACACACAGAAACACACAGGTACGCCAGAATTTAGAATATGCCTCTTCACACACCCACACGAGTCTGTAGCTGTGAAGTTAGGATTTAGCCCCAGTGCTAAATGCATAGGTGTGGAAGCGCTGCCAAATGCACAGGGTAGGATACTTCTCTAAGTCAAATCATGAGCTGTCCAGAATGGAAACACGATGCACCAAGTAGAGCTAAAGAGGAGGAAAAGGGTATTGAACTTTCCCATCAGGTTCTGTTTGAATGAAAAAGTTGGGTTTGAACTCTGTCTCCCCAAATAAAAATGAAAGCCAACACATAGTGCTAGACGCTATTCTAAACACAATAAATACATCGTGCTATTTAATCCTCATAAGAGATGATCGCTACCTTCATTTTACAGATGAGAAAACTAAGACACAGAGAAGTAGAGAAATATGACAAGGTCACACAGCTAGTGAGAGGTGGAGCCAGGATTTGAAATCAGAAAGGCCCCAAATCAGCATCTGTGTGTTTAACCACCATGCTAGGTTTGCACTCTGAGTTGTGCAAGATCCTGAGGCTACACGTGCATTTGAAAAATAGTCTCGATTTGTCCCTCATTCCTCTTCCCTCCTTTTCTCTCTTCCCACTGCCTTCCCGAATTATTGAACATCTATGTTTGCCAGGCACTATGCACATAAATTGAAGCTGCTTTTTAAAAGTTGAACGAAGCAGCTGTTCTCAGCAAAGAAATAATTTTAGCAGTGAACCCCATATGTGGCCAGTATACAGGGTCTTCGAAAAGATCAAACCACTCCATGGGGCCACCCTCTCACAGTGCAGCTTTGGCTACACTTGAAACTTAATAAAATTCCAGGACCTTGTCCCCAGTCTCATTGAGTTTCCTATCACAAACTGTACTGAAACTTTTTGCAATGCCAAATAGGATTCAAAACCCCCTGGAAGAAGAGAGTGCAAAGAGGGCTTTTATATAGTTATGGGAAAAAAATACCTTAAAACACATGCATCTGAAGCCTTCTTTCAATTCTCCCATGGAATGCTAACCTTTATTTGCAGTTTGTGAGATTCATGTCAGAAGCTTGCTATAGCCTGAGGTTTAAACCAGAGAGATTCTGACTTGGTCCTGAGGCAGGTACCTTTGTAGCTTTCTAATCTCTCTCTCTCTGAAGTTCAGGGCTTTTAAGAGAGGTTGGTGATGTTCCCTGCGGAGGATTTTCTGTCATTTCGTGGGCAGGAATACATGGTTGTGATACAAAGAACTCAAGTTGAAATCTCTTTTCGTTCTGCTTAATTGCCATTATTGGCCTAATTGCAGGTACGGGGCTCAAAGAGAACGCATGTCACTTGCCATCTGTAGCCGGAAGGTGCTTGAATCAAACCAAATCTGTTCAGGATGCAAAAGACACTTTAGC
The DNA here is from genome assembly GCF_046562875.1 of Panthera onca. Lineage (NCBI taxonomy): Eukaryota > Metazoa > Chordata > Mammalia > Carnivora > Felidae > Panthera > Panthera onca. Next base: position 56,169,015 of record NC_138344.1, read on the forward strand.
ATATGCAGATGCCCGAAATGGCTTTACAGACCCAAATCCTTTTAATAAGCTTAAGACAGGCCTGAATTTATTTAAATGTCTAATTCTAAATGTACGTATGCCTGGTAGTAATGTTTACCATCTGTCTGACACTGCCTGTTGAGGTAATTGTCAAGCTACAGTATGACATATGGTGCACATATTTGGACCTTAAATATAACAGCCTTGGCATGAAACAATTGGAAACCAAGATTTAATCTTTGGTATCATTCAAGTTGGAGTTGAACAAACAGACAGTTCTGGGCTATTACTGTTTTCTTCCTTGATGATAAATACTCCTCCGTAGACATGCTTGAGAACAACATTGGAGGGACAGGCCTCGTTTCAATGCACTGCCTTTCTCTTGCTCTGGCTCCCGCACTTAGAAACCCGGTTTCTAAGTTGGAAACCCGGTCTTCCAGTTGGAATGGCAATTCTGCAGTGGAGGCCAGAAGCCAGTCTCCAGCCCAGGCAGCATGTGGTCTCAGCCAAAGAATATAAGGAGGGTCCCACTTGAGAGCAGAGCTGGTTGCCCGGGTGGAAGAGGCTGAGCAGAATCCGAGGCAATGGCAACAGCCTCAGATCTTCTTTCTACTCTTTATTCTATTTGCCTATCTTCCCTTTTCATCTCCATTCTATTTATTTTGCTTTCCAATTGTCATGTCAAATATGGTAGCATTGGAGGAAAGGAAGGGAGGAAGAAAGGCTAGAAGCTGACAGCTCCAGGAGCCCCCCTAATACCCCAGGGAAATGCACATGACTCCAAGAGATGAGAACAACACCCTTTTCAAGTTATTTTGGTTAAATGATAGAGACCCTAGAGTGACAAATATCTCGGGCACTGCTCCCTTCATTCTTTAAATACTAGCAGCACTGTAGCATTAGATACAGCTGTGTAGATGCCTAAAGCCTGACTTGAAAGACCTACTTTATGCTTGGATTAGAGGATGAGTATAGCTATTGTGGTTGCAGTCGCTGTCTGGGTCTAAAGTGATGTAAATATGGCAACAGGAATAATATAACTCTTGCAGTAACGTAACTAAGAATGTGGTCAGTGCCTCTTGTCAATGGGTATGGCATGTCATTATGCACAGCACTCCATACAATAATAGCTTCCAGTATAAAGTCAACATAGACACTCTTTCTCTAACCCTGTTTCTATCCCTAGGCTCCACTGCCTCTTCATTTAGAAAAGGAAGCATGGGGGATTCTGGAGGATGAGCATGATACTTAACAATGATGTGTGTGTGCGTGTGTGCCTGCACAGTTTGGGAGGTTTGGAAGACAAAAATGACAATATGCGGGGTTAGCCACCAAGGTAATCCAGCCTTGGATCTTCCCCCAGTGTGAAATGACGACTTGATTCCATATTTTGGCCTCCCGCCAAGTTCTGTATTTAAGCCTGAAGCTTAACATGTCCTCTGTTCCTAATTAGCAACAAGGCTAAATTTAGCAAAGGTTTCTCTGGTGCCACCACAGTCACAAAACGATTCTAAAATCTAACATGAAGGCATGTTACTTGATGGATTTAGGAAAAGACAAAACAAACCTGAAGGTGCCTCTCTGAGATCTGATGGCTCCTGGTGCCAAGAAATTTTGAGGCAAAGGGATAAAATTGGCTATTGTGTAAATATGTAAGTTTTGATACAGGAAAGGCCCTCCCTTGGGGCTCAGAGTACACAGTGTGGCAGCCCAGGGGTTACACTCTCAGAGAGGCCTAGCCCAGGGGAGCAATGAGAAGAGGGCAAGATTCATTTCTCATGCCTCCCAGCTCCCCATTAGGATGTTGCTGTTCTGCCTCCTTTCCTCTGACCACCCCCCAGCCCAACAGATCAAAGTTCCCCTGTGCACTGTCATCCACCTGCCCCTTGACTCCCCAACTTCTCGGCATGTTGAGACTTCAGTTGTCTTGCAGCAGTAACCCCCGTATCAGCCTTTCCTCCTGGTTGGTGCTTCCTCTCCACTCTCCACTGCTTTTTATTTTTTAAATATTTCACATCTACAGAGGAGCTGCATGAATATGATGATGATGAACGATGAACAGGTGTATCACCTTCACTGTGCGTCACCTTGCCGCTTATACTTTATTTTTCCTTTATCTCTTTCCTTGTATGTGTGTGTGTGTGTGGGGGGGGTGTGCATGTACGATGTATGCGGTATTTTGGGTTGTGTTGCTGAACCATTTGAGAGTTAGTTGGGCATCCCAACTCCTTCACTCCTCGGTATTTTCAATTCATCCCCTAAGAATAAGGACATTAGCTAGATAATCACAGTTATGACCATCGCACTTAGGAAATTTAACACTGATACTCTACGACTAGCTAATATACAGCCCATGTTCACATTTCCCCAATTGTCCCACGTGTCTGTTACAAGACTTTTATGTGCCATACTGATGTTTATGGAAGGTCTAGGCCAGTGGTTTTGCAGAATGGGCTTACTGCTGTAAATGTCACTAAGTATTATCGCTTTTGCTACCTCCTCAGTGGTCTCAAACATCACTGGACACTGTTAAGTCTTATGTTCTTATTTTCACTTAAGGTAAAGAATGAAGATGCCAGATGACTTGATGGAGGGCAGACACCCAGCCCAGGACCAGCCAGAGGAACCAGGGCAGAAGAGCACGTTTATGGTCCTTTTTCCTGCCTTCATTTCAGATCCCCCCAGTGCTGTAACTCCAGCTCACATGAGGCCTGATTTCCTTCCTTACTCCTAATCTATATCCGCTTCTCATGCAAACAGCCATGTTGAGCCACTGTAATTATGACAGGAACCAGACAAATTCTCCTGATGGTGACAAGCCCATACTCCCCACTTCTCCTTTTTCCCATCAAGGACAGGGAATTTCCACTCCCCTCCACAAAGAGAAAAACTGTGGTGAGACTCTACTGGACTCCCTCCTCTGTGAAGTGACTCAGATCTGAGCATGCCTGGCTAGCCCATTCCTCTTTTGCCCCAAGCTGCCTGTCTGAGTGGACACACTTACATGCTCTCGTTAGACTCTGTGTGTGACTGCATGCATGGTGGGTGCAGTTAGGCAGGTCATGGTCAGCGTAGAGAGCAGAGTAAGAGGCCTGTGTGGTGGCATATCAAAGCCATGTCATGTTCTCAAATTAGCTTCATCAAAAATAAAGCTGCTATTTTGATATTTATCTGTCTGGTGCCTGCAATTCCCTGTTGTTTTCTATCTCAGGAGGGCTAAATGGTCTTATTTGTTGGCTCTCTGAATCCCCAACTTTCTGATCAGAGTATTAACCATAATAGAGCAACACAAGTTTCCCCCTGCCCTCACCATGGGGTGGAATGGATGCTGTGTCTGCACTGAACTCTTCCCTCTTGAAGGGTACGATGGGTTGCCTAGGCTGTGGGACAATGGGGAGAACTCAGGGCTGCTCAGGCAGGGTGGGGGTGGTGAGGACAGAGGCAGCTAGCCAGCTTGAGTTGAGCCCCAGCCAGCTGATCTGCCAGGAGACTCCACAGAATTCAGAAGGTGGGAGGAGAGGCTCATGATTCTTTTAAGCAGGTGCAAAGAAGTTGAAAATGGACAGGCTGACTCCCCATTTTAAACTCTGTGGGGAAAGGGCAGGTCTGGCTGAACAGCAGTATAGCACATCATCTTTGGAGACTGGGAGGGTGGTTGCTGGACGGCAGTGGAGGAGCAGGGGGCTTTATGTCTGGCTGCCAAAGGCTAATGCATTTGCTATGCAAACTGAGCCTTGGGTTCTTACCAGGTTCTCTGGAGACACTTGGGCTTCTTTACCAGGAGGTGACTGAGCTGTTCTTTCTAACAAAGACTTCCCCTTAGATACAAAGAAAAATGGCCTGTTGTTAGTCGGGGGTTTGGGGGTGGGATTAAGCTTAAGTGGCAGTAAATATAAGGATTGGGGTCTCTCAACCTTTTGCTTACATCACTAAGGCTTTAAATGATCCTGAGCGATGTCTGGCTTGTCTCTGAGTGTGAGAAGAAACGAAAGACAATGATGTCATTCAAAGCAGAGGTGAGGATGTCTTCTTCCCAGAGAGTATGAACAAAATGACCCCAGGCCCCTGGTGTGCTCCCCGAGTCCTGACTAGAATCATTCATTGCCTCCTTGGCGTGTGCTGGGAAGGTTTGATGATAGGGTTTGGTTTCTCAAGTGAAAGTTTTGAGACCCTGTGATCACGGGGCTTACACAGTGCATGGCACAAAGGAAGTATCTAGTAAAAGGGTAGACATGTTCTGTTCTTTTCTGTGAGTACCAAACAGTAGGGTGTGCAGGTTAATGACAGGCAGTTCTAGACACAGTTCTGTCGTTTATTAATTTGGTGACTTTGGTAAGTTACTCGATTTCCTTAAGTCTCATTGTCCTCATTTATGAAATAACAATAAGGACTACCTTGTGCTATTGTTTGAGGTTGTCATTCCTGGCAATATTCAGAACTCAATCAAATGTGGGCTGGAGCTGACAGTAGTACCTTGTCAATAGGTTGCTATATTGGAGAAAGCCTTAGTGGGCCTCGGCTCCTCATCTCGTAATTAACATGGGGTTGGGTTAGAATCTCAAATTAGAAAATATCTGCCATTGCTTTGTGGAGATGTGTGTGTAGGTTGTGGTCCCGGGGATAGGAGTTGTCTTAGGAAGTCTTCAAAGGAGGCTTTGAGTCTCTAATTACTTGGGAAATTTTCCAACAAAAACTCCCAATTTTACATAGTGCTTGCATCAATCCAGAGTCAGAAAATTGCCTTTCTGGACATATAAAAATCTTTAAAGTATATTGGAGAACAAATCAATCTGATACATGAACCTTTGACAGACATCACTAAACTCCACATTATGTTCTCCCCCTGCCAATCAAATATTCTGCGTTAGAAAGAATGGGCCGAAATCTTGCATTGTGGCAACTGAAGGGATTGCTAACTCAAATGTCTAGTCTGTGACTAAATAAATGAGGTTTGCTGCCCAGTGGCATTACATTAGTTGTGGAACTTCTCCCAAGGTTGATATCATTAAGAGAAGGGGGATTTCCATTTGTCTTTAGAAGGAGCAAAAACCATACACAGGGTTCATAAATCATACAGAGACTGAACATGTGTTCGTGTGTGTATGCGCAGGCGCATGTGTATGGATATAATGAAAATGCTCAGCTACAGCTAAATGCTGACCACCCTGAATTTCTTGTGCTACTGCCATTTTATTCTTTTTCCCCTGTGATGCTCCCATTTTATTCTTTATTTTAGGGTTTCTCTCTTTCACAGAAGTTAGCAGGGGATGCAAGGAAATGAAATGAATCTATGCTCCAAGCACAGACTTTCTGGCTAGGAGGAGAGAGATCTGATTTCTATGTGAGCGTGTGAAAGACAGCAAAGTACAGCACCATGCACTTTCCTCTCCCAGAGTCCTAGGGTGACACCTGCACTCCTTTGACCTGATACAAGCAGCTAGAGATATAGTTATTTTGTCACAGCACCTTCAAGAGCAGAATCAGGGCCACCACTACCCTCAATATGGAGAGGAATAAGAGGACACTGGTGGGCCCTCTCTCGCACTGCCTGATTCTCCCCCGCCACTGGCCAACAGACTTCTCTGGGGTGTGCCTGGATCATGTGGCTTTTTTCTCAGGATCTCCCCAAACCACGGCTATCTTCATCATGGGAATGTGAGGTGCTCCTTAAAGTACGCAGGCTTTGAATGCAGATGAGGGACAAAACATGAAGGAAAATGTGTTTGAAACCTTTGGTTCCTCCTCCTGAACCTGGCCAAGTACTTAAACGCTTTAGCTCTTATTTTCCTCATCTGTAAAGTACAACTATTGATGTATATCCCTCAGCTTGCTATCAAGGTGAAATGACACACATTTTAATAATACCACTGAATCGATGCTCAAATGTGTAAGCTTCTTTCTCCTTGGTGACCAGAACACCTACACGTCGGCTGGACGGTAACTCTTATCTTTCAGGAAGATGCCTGTCCACTGGGCAAGCTTTGCTGCATAACAGCAGCAACAGCCACAGTCTGGAGAACTGCAGGGCCCTGTGTTAGAGAATGCAAGATACTGAGGGTCAGGAGACCTGGGTTCTAGTCGTGGCTCCTCTCTGTACTACACCCAGGACTGTGAGCAAGTCACCTGACCTCTCTGAGTCTGTTTCTGCCCATCTCTGAATGCCTGTTCCACCAAACTCATAAAGTGCTACAAAGAGCAGTAGAGATGCTAGTGTCCTTTCAGAGATAAGGCTCAGTATAAACACATCAAATCAACAATATCAAAGTCCCGTGGTCAGGTGTCAGCTCCAGAGGCTCCTCAGTTGGGACTTCTACTCTGGAAGGGGTGCTATCCTTCTTATCCTATTCTGTCAACACTGGCAAAAAGCCCAGACATGTCTCTGAAATAAAAACTAGGACCAGGAGAGGCCCAAACTTCCTACATCTGGCCCAATGTCATGGGCTCCCAGTAGGTATCAGAACTTAGCCTGAGTCCATAACTCAGGCTAGAAGATTTACACTCAGGATTGTTCTTGGTATCCTGGCCTAGCCAAGGTACCCCAAATATGGGAATCTAACTCTTCATTAAGCACATCTTATACCCTAACATTCATTTATTAAACATTTACTACATGAATGAAGCATTTAACAAGTGGCAGGCATCAAGCAAACATGAAATACTGCAAATATTATCTATTATCCTAATTTTAAAGATACAGGAACCTGAATTTTCCCAAAGCCTTCTAGCCAGTGAGTGACAGATCAGTCTGTCCTCTTTGACTTCAGCACACTGACAATCTCACATTTTCTATAAGCAACAGATTCACAGAGGTCTGGTGTGGTCTCACTCACTTTCTTTGTCTTTCTTTGTAAAAGAAAAGTTTGCATTTGAAATGAAGTCTCAATATGATGAATGGGGACTTAGGTATATGTCACTTCAAGAAAAATCAACATAGAGAAAACCATTTTTTTCCCGAAGTAGATGTACTAGCAGAGGGTATTCAAGTTTATCTCAGAATTCATCACAGGATATTACTAATGAATAACTTTCCATAAGATATCCAGCATATAACTTGAGTTCCAGAAGTCTGGTTGATACAGATTTTTGTATTATGCTACTACTTGAATAAAGTAAATATAAGATAGTGTATAACTCATAAAATAGACACCATTAAAGGCAGAAAAGAAACTGTATTAGTCAGGCACATGGACGGCACAGTCCGCTAAGCATCCAACTCTTGATTTTGGCTCAGGTCATGTCAGGCTACGCACTGACAGTGTGGGGCCTGCTTGGTTCTCTCTCTCTCTCTCTCTCTCTTTCTCTCTCTGTCATTCTCTCTCTCTCTCTCTCTCTCTCTCTTTCTCTGTCATTCTCTCTCTCTCTCTCCCTCAAAATGGATAAACTTAAAAAATAAAGAAACTGTATTGGTTCTAAAGTATATCAACACAACTAAATATAATTACTGATTTTACTAATATTTTGTGTCAAGTGTCAAGACAAAAAAGTAGAAAATGAGGCCAGGCTTTAAACAAAAATGAGATTGGATGAGGGGCAGGAGATGACTACGGTCTACCCATCTTTTGTGTTCTTATTTGGCTCAGTTTTTATGGGGAAGTTACAGTGAGAAAACAGTTTGATGAAATATTCCTCAAAATCAATGGGCACATGTAATGTCTTGACCTAACAGTTTGGGTCACAGGACCCGGAATAGCAGAAGGCAGGAACAACATTAATATGTGGAGGTAACTTCTAGAAGACATTTCATGAACCAGTGAACATTCTTAGTCTGAATGAATTTGAAAATTTGTTACAAAAGATATTCCATTCATCTGGGTAGAAGGGAACCATCTTTCAAAGATGATGTGACATGCCCTTGTCATATTCACATGGTTTGGGTCACAGATTTTACCAATTACTGCATAGCCTTTAAAGTTTTCATCCCATATCAATTTTCTTCCATTCACACCTCAGGCCAGTGATGGGAGGATAGTATCTTTCCTTCCATGTGGCCTTATCCCGGGAAGCCCTTTCATCTGGGGCCAGGACAAAACAAAGCACAGACCATGCAGCTAAATGTGCTGGATTCCCAGAGAAGCCCACTTTCTGTAGTGTACTTTTAAATCACAGAATTTATTTATGTTCTCTCTCTCCTTTCTGTGGTCAATGACACGGGTCAAAGGCATTTAATCAAACCCTTGTAGAGAGATGGGTCCCATCACCATGCAGTGCGACGATCTAATTTGTCTTCTGTCAAAAAATGTATTTTGGGAACCGAGCTGAATATGATAAGTGTGATGTCTTTTTACGGTCACTGCTGAAATATGTGTATGGCACAGATTTGCTAGGCTCATTATTTCATCTGTCTCTGGGTAAATATTGAAATTGTTGTTAGCGTGGATACTAAATACTGAGGAAACATGGGGACATGTTTTCTTTATTCCACTCTGAGTTTAACTAGTGAAAGCCAAAATTACCTTCTGATCTCTGAATCACAATAACTGATGACCAAAAAGGCACTGCAAAGACAGGAAGGTCTACAGACCGGATGTTGGTGGAGAAATAATAATGTGAAGGAAGCCTATAGTGGGAAACAAAAACAAAAACTCCTCCAGCCAGCAGGTGGTGCCACAATTTATAGTGTTTGGCTACTTTGGGCTTGATGAACAGCTTGCTAATTGCCTTGTCAGTTAATTTAACTAATGTAATTTAATTTCTTCTGCTGTATCACATAGTGGTTTATTAAAGAAATCATATCCAGGGGCGCCTGGGTGGCTCAGTAGGTTAGGCGGCCGACTTCGGCTCAGGTCATGATCTCGCGGTCTGTGAGTTCAAGCCCCGCGTCGGGCTCTGTGATGACAGCTCAGAGCCCGGAGCCTGTTTCAGATTCTGTGTCTCCCTCTCTCTCTGACCCTCCCCCGTTCATACTCTGTCTCTCTCTGTCTCAAAAATAAATAAACTTTAAAAAAAATTTTGAAAAAAAGAAAGAAATCATATCCAGCTCTTTGGCCCTGGATAACCAGCTCATTTGTTAATGTTGCTAACAAGTTCCAGGCAAACTCTGCTGACTTCTCCATCCACCTAAATCCAAAAGGAAGGGAAAAGTTTGATCCTAGGTGTTAATCAAGTGCAGATATAGATGTAGATTCTGAACTAGACCCTATGTCTCAAACTTAATCTGAACTTGTAAAGTAAGAAGACAGAGTGATGCCCCATTCTCAAAATATAGGAGAAACTCTCTTTGGTCCCATGTAGAATCCTTTCCCCTGAGACCACTGCAAGTTTTTGCTGTGTTACAGACAAATCCCCCTTCAGTCCTCAAGTATTCTCTTGTGTGTAATTTATTTTATATTCTTTGACGAAAAAGTAGAGAATGAAATAACACACGAGACAAGAAAGGGAAGTGAGAAACTTACAAGAAACTTGACAAGAAGGGAAAATTCCACCTCTGAAAATAACTCTAGTCAGTGATACATCTCCTAGTATTTACATAGTTCTCTGATTAATTTTAAGTCTGGAGCCCTGAAAGCTGTATTTATAATGAAAATTAAAGAACTGAAGAACTTGGCTGAACTGATCAAAAGAAAAAAAAATTGTTTTGGGATTCCCCATTTGCCCAGGTGCCAAAAGTTACTTCACTTCTCTGCATTGACTTTTCTAGAAATATCCAGACCAATACTTCCCTCTACTGCTTAAAAGCAATTCTACAACATGAGTCAACCAGAATTATTTATACAAAATAGCATACCTGTTTCACAGGTGTAGAAACTGAGGCATAAGTGTTAAGTTGACTTTTGCATAGTAAATTCAAAGGAAAAGATTAGAAATTATTCAAAACTCTCACCTCTGTGGAACAGTGCTAGGTAAGTGTAGGCAAATCTATGTTTCTGAATGTAAATCTTAACCAACTGACTCTGTTAAGTGAAGATATGAGACGTGGAAAAAATAAATCTTTGAAATAGATTTAAGAAAAGAGAAGGGACAAATTATCAAGGTATGTATATATGTATATACTCAAGTGTGGGTCTAACATTATACTGATTATATCAGAACCTCTGTCAGTGGAACTGGGACAGTAGTATTTACTAAAATTTCCAAGCAATTATTCTTTTTAATTTTTAAAATTTTAAATTAATTAATTTATTTAAATTCAGATTGATTAACATACAGTGTAATACTGGTTTCAGAAGTAGAACCCAGTGATTCATCACTTACATACAACACCCAGTGCTCATTCCAACCAGTGGCCTCCTTAATGCCCATCACCCATTTAGCCCATCCCCCTCCAGCAACCTCAGTTTGTTCTCTATATTTAAGAGTCTCTTATGGTTTGCCTTCCTCTCTATTTTTATCTTATTTTTCCTTCCCTTCCCCTATGTTCATCTGTTGTGTTTCTTAAATTCTACATGAGTGAAATCATATATTTGTCTTTCTCTGACTTATCTTGTTTAGCATAATACACTCTAGTTCCATCCACATTGTTCCAAATGGCAAAATTTCATTCTTTTTTATCACCAAGTAATATTCCATTATCTATGTATACCACATCTTATTTATCCATTTAACTGTCGATGGACATTTGGGCTCCTTCCATAATTTGGCTATCGTTGATAACACTGCTATAAACACTGAGGTGCATGTGCCCCTTCAAATCACTATTTTTGTATCCTTTGGATAAATACCTAGTAGTGCAACTGCTAGGTCATAGGGTAGTTCTATTTTTAATTTTTTGAGGAACCTCCATACTGTTTTCCAGAGTGGCTGCACCAGTTTGCATTCCCACCAACAGTGCAAAAGGGTTCCCCTTTCTCTGCATCCTTGACATATCTGTTGTTTCTTGAGTTGTTAATTTTAATCATTCTGACAGGCATGAGGTGGTATCTCATTGTGGTTCTGATTTGTATTTCTCTGATGATGAATGATGTTGAGCATCTTTTCATGTGTCTGTTAGCCATCTGGATGTCTTCTTTGGAAAAGTGTCTATTCATATCTTCTGACAATTTCTTCACTGCATTATTTGTTTTTTTGGGTGTTGAGTTTGATAAGTCCTTTATAGATTTTGGATACTAATCTTTTATCTGATATGTCACCCGATATGTCTTCTCCCATTTGTCAATTGTCTTTCAGGTTTGTTGATCGTTTCCTTTGCTGTGCAGAAGCTTTTTATCTTGATGAGGTCCCCATGGTTCATTTTTGTTTTTATTTCCCTTGACTCTGAAGATATGTCTAGTAAGAAGTTGCTGCAGCTGAGGTCGAAGAGGTTACTGCCTGTTTTCTCCTCCAGGATTTTGATGGTTTCCTGTCTCAAATTTAGGTCTTTCATCCATTTTGAGTTTATTTTTGTCTATGGTGTAAGAAAGTGGTCCAGGTTCATTCTTCTCCATGTCGCTGTCCAGTTCTCCCAGCACCATTTGCTGAAGAGAATTTTTCCCCTGGATACTCTTTCCTGTTTTGTCGAAGGTTAGTTGGCCATGCATTTGAAGGAACATCCCTCAGCATCATAAAGGCCATATATGAAAGGTCCACAGCTAATACCATCCTCAGTGGGGAAAAACTGAGAGCTTTCCCCCTAAGATCAGGAAAATGACAGGGATGTCCACTCTCACCACTGTTTTTCAACATTGTACTGGAAGTCCCAGCCTCAGCAGACAACAGAAAGAAATAAAAGGCATACAAATTGGCAAAGAAGAAGCCAAATTTTCACTCTTCACAGATGACATGGTATTTACTCCCTATGGAAAACCTGAAAGACTCCACCAAAAAACTGCTAGAATTGACATGTGAGTTCAGCAAAGTTGCAGAATGTAAAATCAATGTACAAAAACTGGTTGAATTTCTATATACCAATAATGAAGCAAAAGAAAGAGAAATCAAGGAATATGTCCCATTTACAATTGCACCAAAAACCATAAGATACCTAGAAATAAACCTAACCAAAGATGTAAAAGATCTGTATGCTGAAAACTATAGAAGGCTTATAAAAGAAATTGAAGAAGACACAAAGAAATGAAAAAACATTCCATGCTCATGAACTGGATGAACAAATATTGTTAAAATGTTGATACTACCTAAAACAATCTACATATTCAATGCAATCCCTATTTAAAAAAATGAGTATTGGGGCGCCTGGGTGGCTCAGTCAGTTAAGCCTCCGACTTCAGCTCAGGTCACCATCTCGCGGTCCGTGAATTCGAGCCCTGCGTCGGGCTCTAGGCTGATGGCTCAGAGCCTGGAGCCTGCTTCCAATTCTGTGTCTCCCTCTCTCTCTGCCCCTCCCCCGTTCATGCTCTGTCTCTCTCTGTCTCAAAAATAAATAAAACGTTAAAAAAAATTTAAAAAAATGAGTATTCTTCAAAGAGCTAGAACAAACCATCTTAAAATTTGTATGAAACCAGAAAAGACCCCGAATAGCTCAAGTCATGTTGAAAAAGAAAACCAAAGCTGGAGGCATCACAATTCTGGACTTCAAGCTGTATTACAAAGCTATAATCATCAAGACAGTATGGTACTGACACAAAAAAAACAGACACAGAGATCAATGGAACAGAACTGAGAACCCCAAAATTGTCCCATAAATGCATATCCAAGCAATTCTAATAAATACTAACCTACTAAAATGCAATCTTGGCTAGTGAGGTATTGGAAAGCAGCGAAGAAGGCAATTAGAGTGATATCCTTTTTATTAAATTATTACAAAATTGTTTCAGTTTGAATATTTGATATAAGCATGAATAAATTAATATATATTATATTGTGGTCTCAGTTATCTTAAATTAATATAAATATATGACATAATCACAATTATTGGGAATAGAAACATGTAACTCAGGAATTCTCAGCAGATATTAGTATCTTTACACTTTTTTCATTTATAATTTAGCCGTGTAATTACTTTGTTGAATAACTGCAGACAGAATGAAAGTGCAGTACAGGTCCTGTATGACCCACCAAGTACCTATTATGCAAAGGGAGACTTCTCAAGGGCAGCATGGCTTCTAACCAGTCAAAACCTCCTCTTTTCACCAGAGGGGTCACTCTACTGATGTCCCATCTGACTGGCTATGAAAATGACTTCTCAAGGAACCTGAAGGGCTGGTAGTATTGTATGTAGCAAAAGGAATCCTGGCTGAGGAGGAAGATTTGGGTTCAACATTGATAGGTTAAGAGCCAGTTTGGGAGCAACTATCTGCCAAGTAGCCATGGTGATGTTAAGAAATTCTGTGGGTAGGAATATTGGTACTGCCTTTATTCACTAGAGGAAAAAAAAATTAAAAAAGCTAGAACCACCAGAATAATCACTCATATCACCATCTGTGAGCCTGCTGCTGTACAGGGGAAAAATAACAGGCTATAAACACATGATTTACCTGCAAAAGCTTTAGAAATGCAATATCAAACCTTACAGACACAGCTCTATCTTTTATGTAAACAGTGTTTTGTTTCCATCCAAGAAACTATAAGCAATTTATAGATATAGCTGAACCCCAAGGTTCATAAGGGATATAATCTTGAGAAATATATGACTTAAAATCATGTAACTGAAAGCATTAAAATAATCTCAAATTAGCCCTGAAAGCATGATTTATTCATTGTATTTTATGAAGCAAAATGTTTAAATGCAAAATATCACAATGACATTAATAATCCCATTCAAATGTTTGTTATGAGTTATAATTTGATGATGTTACAAATTAATAAGTCGCTAATTAATTTTTGTTACAAATGACATAAATGTATTATCTACGGCTGGTCTTATCTGGTTTGCAGGTAAGCAGTGGAAAATTTGCAGAGTCTGTGAGCGGGAGCAAGGGGAAATCTTGAGTGAATGAGCCTGAGAAGGGTGTAGAAACTGGGAGAGAAAGACCATTTCTGGGGACAGACGAGATGCTTAGAGGAAGACGAGATCTTTGCTCTTAGATCTTGGTCTTAGTCCTGTCCCACCATTTACTAGAAAATTTTTCAATCTTTATGACTGCTATAATCTGAATGTTTATGTCCCTTCCCTCCCCCCAAATTCAAATGCTGAAATCCTAATGCCCAATGAGATGGTATTAGTAGGTGGGGCCTTAGGGAGGTGTTTAAATCGTGAAGGTGGAGCATTCACGAACGAGATTACTGTTCTTATAAAAGAGGCTCCAGAGAGGGGTGCCTGGGTAGCTCCATCAACCACTTCTCAGGTCATGATCTCATGGCTCTTGAGTTTGAGCCTCACATCAGGCTCTGTGCTGACAGCTCAGAGCCTGGAGCCTGCTTTGGATTCTGTGTATGTGTCTCTCTCTGCCCTCTCCTGCTAGCACTCTGTTTCTCTCTCAGTCTCAAAAATAAATAAAAATTAAGAAAAATTAATTAAAAAAAAAAAGAGGCTCCAGGGAGATCCCTCACTCCTTTCACCATGCAAAGATGCAGTGAGAAGTCACTGGCTGTGAACCTGAAAGAGGGACTCCATCAGACCCTGACCATGCTGGCACCTTGATCTTGGCCTTCCCAGTCTCTAGAACTGTCAGAATAAGTTTCTGTTGTTTATAAGCCACCCAATCTGTGGGTTTTTTGTTATAGCAGCCTAAATGGACTAAGACAATGATCTTCAGCCTCCTCATCTCAAAGTAGTAATAGACAATAATCTCATACAATTGTTTTAGGGGATAAATTAAAATGACTCATAGAAAGAGATGAGCAAAGTGCACAGTAAGTACACAAAAAATGGCAACAATAATTTATGTAATTATTCATAACTGGTCTCCACTGAATGTCTTAACAGAATCATTAACTATCATTCAATAAATAAAGTTTGCTATTACAAACTACAGTGTAAGGTACAAATAGGTGACAACATAAGGAGCAGTGCAACTACAAATCGACCTGCAATACTTACCATGCAACTTTTAATTACTAGCTCACATTTCAGGCCATAGTCTGTACCCACATCACAACTCTCCTGCTCTGTAGTCATGGGATCCTCTTGTACATCACGTACCTATTTAGGATATTCATGGTGTATTTCCCAGATCCCCTCAAAGTAAATCTTTCACACGCATTGTAACAAATATTTTGAGTCAGTCCTTTATAACAACATCTTCAAGTTTGGTGAATATATGTCTATCAATTTTCATTATTTGTGGTAACATGGAAGAAGAAATATACTTTTATTAGCAGTAGTTGACAGTATTATTATCTCCTGAATAATGCCAGGTATCTATAAGCCAGAGGGATTTAGGTTCCTGGGATTCCTCATTCTAAAATGAGGTCACAAAAAGGCCCTCCCTTTCCCACTCCAAGGTTTTCAACCTCATAGCCTTGAGATATAGATTTGATAGTTTGATGTACTTATCAACAGTGGTGAGAAAAGAAGAAAAGGAGTTGAGATGTACCAAAATCAAGTTTACCTGTTTTTTTTTAGTTTTGTTTCAGGCTGGTACATAACTCTCAACCCCATGATAGAAAGGAAGCTATTTCTGGGGCACCTGGATGGCTCATTTGGTTGAGTGTCCAGCTCTTGATTTCAGCTCAGGTTATCATCCCAGAGTTGTGGGATTCAGCCCCATGTCCAGCTCCATGTGGAGGCTTCTTGGGATTCTCTCTCTCTCTCTCTCTCTCTCTCTCTCTCTCTTTCTCTCTTTCTCTCATCCCTCTCTAAAAGAAATACATACATACATACATACATACATACATACATATATACATACATACATAAAGAAGGTTTTCTTAAGAGAGCAAGAGAGAGAGAGAGAGGAGGTTATTTCTTTCTTTGGGAAGCACAGGGTATATACGTATGCCTCTCCATTGCTAAATTTTGGGAATATTGAAGTGTAAAAAGATAGAAATCTAGGTTATAATCAGATCATTCATTTTATTGTTATGGAAATACATGGTCTTAAAGTGGTGTAGTAGGAAGTGAGGTTGTTAAACTAGAATGCCCTAAAGTATGAAGACAATGATTACCACATTTTGGAATATGGACAGTGGGGAATCTATAAGGGTTTTAGTGGTATTGGAGTCATGGTTTAAGAAAACAATCTGACAGCAGCGTGTACAAAGAGATAGAAAATCAGGGAGGATATTTATTGTACAGTAGTTCCAATGGGAAGCCTTGAGGTCCCATATAGTATTTGATTTAGAAAGACAGAGATAACTTTTGTAGAAGCAGAACCTACTGGAAACTGACTAGAGCCCAAAGGGGACCAACAAGGGAAGCATGAGAAAGAGAGAAGGAAGATTAGGATGCTTCCAAGACTTCAGCAGTGGTTGGCTGGGAGGAAGGTGCTGCAGTAAACAGAATTAAAAGACACTAATTATAGTGGAAAGTGTGCTTGATTTTACATATATTGGTTGAGGTGCCAAAAGCTGTCACAGAATTGGTCAAGATGCATTGGGCATGGAGATCTGAAGCTGTGTAAGGAGACTAGGGCTCCACAAATATACTTAAAGAATCATCTATTAGGGAGACATTTACCACCAAGAAATGAATTAATTTACTGAGGGAGACAGTGTATATTTACAGGAGGAAAAGGCAGTCAAAAAAGAGAGCCAGAAAACAACAATGACAGGAAAGTAGAAATTTCAGAAAGGAACTAAATAGCAGTGTCAAGGTTGTAAGGTCAAAGCAAATGATCACTGAAAAAAAGATGGCTGAAAGAGAGCCAAGGGTATAGATTTTGTTTGACACTGAAGGCAAGGAGAAAAGAAATAAGGCATTAGCTTGGGTAAGTGATATGCCTGAACAAAGCTTTTTAATTCTTTTTCCATTTTAATTTTTTTAGCGTGAGGAAGAGAGCATAAAAATTATGTAGAAAATTCCAGAGTAAAAAAATGGCTTATGGAGCAAGAGGTTAACAGAAGCAGCAAAAGTGGAATCCAACACAAGGGAAGGAAGGATGAATTCTGACAATAAATAGGAACCCTTCTGTCTCACAGACAGAGAAAGGAAGAGATGGCAAATGAGTAATCACTCATGAAGCATAAGAGAGAAAATCAAGGGAACTGTGTTATACATGAGTTTACTTATTAAAACTATGGAGAAATAACTGAGTGAGATTGTGAGACAATAAGAATGCTTAAAATCATTGCTGGGAGTTTGGCTGAGGACAACTTGTGGTGAATAAGGGGATGGCAATGCAGCCATGATAGCTCAAGGCTACCCTTGAGCAAAGGAAGCTAGGAAGCAAGGAAGCAAAAAGGCTTCCTTGGCTGTTCAGTTACCCAGAAGTCAAAGAATCCAAAGATCTTTTGTACTGGAGACCAACAAGGTGGGAGAGTAGAAGGTCAAGTAGGTGAGATATCCTTGAATCATCCTGACTCCAATGCTAAATTTTCTGAAAGGAAGTTGAGGCTAAGCAGAAACTAGGAAAACAATGGAAAAAGGGAAACCAGAAAAATGAGACTCAAATACCAGAAAGGATATAGAGGGTAAACATCAGATTTAGGTGAAGAGTAGAAACTTAACATCAGAGGTGAATTAGGAGCATTTCAAATATGATGAGATCTAAGATACTAAGTCATTGGTGTCTGAGATAGAATGAAATATGTTTCTGGAGCTGAAACATAGAGGGGTAGATATTAAATTTAGGGAGAAGCTTAGCTCCCAGAAGGACGGTAACCAAGAGGAAGGTTCTGAAGTCACCGAGAACATTACAAAGTGTTGGTGAATTTTCAATGAAATAATGAAGATATTATAAACACACAAAGAACAAACATTTCAAAAAATATGTGTACCTCCATTGAGTGAATCAATGGTTGGATGGCCCCTGATTAGACAGGATCAGCACTTTTAGAGACAACAAAATATGGTTTAGGTCTAATCATGGATATCATGAAAAATCACTGTGCTGCTTAGTCTCTGACCAGCTAGAGAAAATATTGAATCTGAAAGTATAATAAATTAGCTCCTGTGTTCCATTAGGATACATTAGCATTAGTAATCAGAGATGTAAAAAAGAAGTTTAATGAAAAAAATGGAGGTGAGTCCCTACTGTTTTCATTATACTCCATTTTCTAGTGAACATTGTTTCTATCTTCTTTGGAGAATTTCCTTTAGGAGACCAAGTGAAAAATGTGTCTATAAAAGAAATATTGATTAGTTTAACAATCTCATTAAATTTGATTAACCTTTTAAGAGCATTAGGTAGATCTTTAAACTATTCAAAGCCGAATAATACTTTTAAGTGCAATGAAGGGCACTTTTTAAACACCTCGAAATTTATGAGAATTGGATACTTGTAAGACTAAAGTTAAAATGTAGAATATTAAAATATGTGTCACTCTTCTGTATCTTATTTATTTGTACGGTTATTCAGAATTAAAAATAACTTGATCTTTGCCTTATTTTTAAAAATACCCATGAAGAGGGGCACCTGGGTGGCTTAGTTGGTTAAGCGTCTGACTTCAGCTTGGGTCATGATCTCAGGGTTCCTGGCTTCAAACCCCATGTCGGGCTCTGTGCTGACAGCTCAGAGCCTGGAGCCTACTTCAGATTCTGTGCCTTCCTTTCTCTGCCCCACCCCTATTCACACTCTTGTCTCTCTCTCTCAAAAATGAATATTAAAAAAAATATTCATGAAGAGAATGATAAACTACACTTGGCTAAAAGAGAGGTCAACAGAAAACAGAAAAGTCAAGAAGAGTCCTAAAGAACTTCCTTCTTTTCTTTTTTTACCTTTTCCAAATTTTATGTCATCCCATTTATGATCTTACAGAATCATGAACACCACCTAGTAACAAGAGTTCTAACATAAATAGCAAAAGAGCTCGTAGGGAAAAGGACTAAAATCAATCCTTGAAATACAGCAGCTAACCCCTCCATCTCTATATCCTCAGTTTGGAAAATAAGTTCTTAGGCATCAGTACAAAGTCGACTCAACTCCCTAAGTCTCAATTTACAATCAGGGCATAACGTAGCCTTTAAGGGAGAATAGAACTCATCAGTAAATAGAAAACCATTTTTCTTTCTTTGACTTTCCTTTCCTTTAAAAAGAATAATGTATAGTAAGAAACACTGCTATTTCTCTGAATGGATGGTTGCAAGAATGATTATTTATACAATACCTTTAATCATGCATGGTCAAATGAATGGCTTCCAGATTTTCTATTTCCCATTTAAAGCAGATTTTCAAAATAAAAATGGTAAGGCATCAGAAACTTAGTCCCTTATGTAGTTGCCCTCAAAAAAATTCAGTATTTTTATTGGCTGTCCATTGTGTTTTCTTCCCCTGGGATACTGACTGGTATGATAAAGTATGGGAACAGGTAATCAAAGCCTGGGAATCATCAAGTATTATTACAAAACCCAAAGACCTGTTATCATTTGTAGAATGATTCATCAATTAGTGTGTGTGTGTGTGTGTGTGTGTGCACAATCTCCAGATTTTTCATTGCATTTTGGGGATAAGAATTCAAATAAGAAAAAATAATGCAATTATTTAAAATTATAATAACATTGCCAAATCCTTCAACAGCCATTTATCACGTAAAATAAGTTAAAGTATTCAGTAGTCATGTATATCGAAAATTCCTCAAATTATATGTCAATAAACTATGCCCAAGATGCATAAGACTTAACATGAAAACTTGTGAAGGCTGACAAGGACTTTTGACATGTACCCTATTTGTGACTTTAACGCTGCTTAGGCATTTCTTCAGGGCATTTAAAACTCCTTTTGTGACTCTTCATCAGCTGTTTTACAGACAGCAGGGATGTCTATAATATACATTTTCACTTTCTGCATGGTTGAGGGAGCTCATGTGCTATATCCAATTTTAAGGTAGAGTGTAAGATTACATTTCTAGAATATAGAAAGCCATCGCCATCGAAACTGCACTCTTGCTGTTGATAGTAATTCCTAGTCTTTACTGTTTGACGGACATTTGCGAAATGTAGAGAAGATGGTGCCAAGATGATCGTCAGGCCACTGTAATAACTGGTAGCGCATGTTGTCAGCTGTAGATAAGCCTGAACCCACAAGCACTTGGGTCCTCAATACACTTTGAAGTCTTTGCTTTGTGGAATGGAACTGACTTTGAAGAATATGTTACAGAGATATATGAAACACCATTCTGACTTTCTTTGTCTTACTGAAGCCATGTTGCGTACATTTGAGATTTAAATTTTCCATCGCATATTTTATTCAAGTTGCAGTTTTGCAACCTATCTTCCATTTCCAATAGCCCTAGCATAAATTTTACATAAGACTCCAGTGTACTTTCAAAAAAATTCTAGGATAGGCAGAATAGTAGATTAATGATGAGTATGAACTTTGGATGAGGCTGACCTAGGATCAAATCTTAATTGGTCTTAGATAAATTAGTTGGGTTTCTCTGAACTTCAGTTTCCTCACCTTTAAAGTGGGATCATTGTTTTCTACCTCCCAGGATACAATGAGGAATAAATTAAATAACTCACATGAAGAAGGTAATAAGAGTTTCTGGCAAATGGAACATGCTCAGAACTGTTAGCAGGTGTAATTATGAACTCACATACATATGTAAGTCTTTTCTGTAAACTATCGTTCAGCTTATTGACTGATTTCTCTACTTAGTGTCTCTGTAAATGGTAGGGTATAACTAATCTGCTTCTGATGCCCACCATTGGTATTTG
Organism: Panthera onca; assembly: GCF_046562875.1. NCBI lineage: Eukaryota > Metazoa > Chordata > Mammalia > Carnivora > Felidae > Panthera > Panthera onca. The sequence goes on from NC_138344.1 coordinate 56,189,578, forward strand.
CTTGAAATACATTATAATGTGATTTTCTAGCTAAGATATTGTGCTGATATAATTTTCAATTCTAAATAGAAACCTCCATGTCTGACCCTGATTATGTTTTTACTTGCCATCAGAGAAAGACCACAAGATGAAATGATCTAGGGGTGAAAGTTGCTGACAAAATCTTACATCGTGCATTTCTATGGCAGAGGTATGTTTTCAGGAGGCATAACCCTTCCCATGAAAGTGCCAAACTCTGAGAATGGGCCATCCTTCACCTGTGCCTCCTGCTGATGTGTCCACCATCCCACTGTTACAGAATGCCAAGCCCAAGGGATGGGAGCCTCTTAGGAGGAGCTGGGCCTCCATGGATCTGTGAAGAGTCTTGATTGTGGCAGCTGATTCTTCTACTCCATTCCTATTCTGCAGCCAGTCTTTTTTTTTTTGTTTGTTTTTTTTGGGATTTTTGGAAATTCAAGTGCCTTTCTTTTCAAGCTCTTTTCAGGCTGGATGCAGAAGGAAGCTTAGTTTCTTTCCTTATTCCCCCTGCTGGGAGGACCTTGGTAATGGATATGGAGGAATTTAATACCCTATGGATGAAAAGAATCTTACTTGGCAAATATCTAAACCAAAGTTGGGAGCAAGGCGATCATCAAAATTATATGTAAAACATTGATTCTTTCTTTTTAAATGTTCACTATGAACTCTCTGCCACATTCTGCTCTTCCATTCAAAGGATACCAATTAAAGTTATGTCAATGTTTTCACCATAAAACCCCCAGTACCCAGGCATTGAAAGCTACCTACAAATCTATATGTGAATATAGAATACACTATTCCAAATCTCATTATCTGAGTATATTTTTAAAATTCACTTGAAGTCAGTATTTCCAGAGTTTTAAAATGGTTAAAAGAAACAAAGCCACATTCAGTTTCTCAAGTAGTTTTTCAAAACATCTTTATATACTGCTTGGAAAGGTATAAAAATACAGAAAGGGCTGGGTAAAAAAATACACAAAATTTAAGGTCCTGGCTAAAGATCAAATGTTCAGAGAGCTGGGACAAGCACTTTGTGCATTTGCCTCAGAAATGTGTACTTCCCTCCCTTGTGGACTGCATGTGGGAGAGAGCTTTTTAAGTATTAATCGCAGTTTTATTTTTGCTCCCTTTGCCAGGAATTGGAGAGGCTATTCTATATTTCAATACTGTGGCTCAGTGGGATCTTACGGAAGACATCTCCGGTTTTTTGCCTCTATCCTAATTTATACCAAGTTTAGATTTATCTAGTTTTCAGTCTAATCTGGATGTTTTTCTTTCATTCTGGGTAACTTCATGTAACAGTATTTAAATTGGACATTTCTAATTTGGATATTCCTATGCTTCTGTGTCCAAAGCTATTCATGTGTTTTCTTACTTTAAGGTGACCTGACAGGGTGCCTGGGTGGCTCAGCTGGTTGAGTGTCTGACTCTTGATAACAGCTTAGGGCGTGATCTCGCGGTTCTTGGGATTGAGCCTCATGTCTGTCTCTGTGCTGACAATGCAGAGCCTGCTCAGGATTCTCTCTCTTTGCCTCTCCCTTTGCCACTCCCCAACTTGCATGAGTGCTCTCCCTCTCCCTCTCTCTAAATAAATAAACTTAAAAAAATATAACCTGACTTTATTGTAATCATAAATACTAGTTAGAAAATAATTGTTTTCTTGAATTTCCACATCTTGCATTTCATGACAGATTCTGAAACTCTGAAGCTTAATATCCAGCACTTATGATCAAGGCCCATCACTTCACAAAGGTAATAGCTAGCTATAACAGAAAGAAGTAGAGCCCAAATGCATGGGTTTATGAATTAATTCAACTAGCAGGTTTATTTTTTAAAGTGCTTTTTGCTCCAGGGAGAGACAAACTATGTAAGTGAGGAACTATATAAACAAGGAAAAATTAGAGCACTGACCAAAGGAAAAATGATTTATACAGAACGAGATTTCTTTGGCATAAATTAGCAACAAAGCTTATTTTGAAGTGAAATCACACATATTTATGTATTTATATATGTACCACACATGAATCTATATGTACACATATATATATACACACATATACATATATATGAAACACTGAATGGACAGACTTAATTAGATGAACCCTAGTCTTCATTTATAAGTTATTGTTGCTCTATACATGGCTCATTCACCTTATTTCAATTTAATTATTTTATTTTTATTTTTTATTTTTAGAGAGAGACAGAGTATGAGTCAGGGAGGGGGACAGAGAGAGAGAGAGAGAGAGACAGAGAGAGGGAGGGAGAGAGAATCTTAAGCAAGTTCCACTTGATCCCATGGCCCTGGGATCAAGATTTGAACCGAAATCAAGAGTCAGATGCTCAACCAATTAGCCATCCAGGTGCCCCCTATTTCAATTTAAAGTATAATAAATTCACTGCCACTTCAATGACTAACAACATTACCATTCACTTACATCTATTAATAAATACCTCATCATTCTTTGCCTCCCCTAGGAAATAAACAATTTCTTGGATTTTGTGCTTACAATTTCTTTACTTTTTAAAGAATACAGTTTTGAAATCACATATATCTATGCATATATTTATAAATAGTGTATTGTTTAATTCTGCCTATTTTTTTAGTTTTACGACAGGGGCATCATTTAGTCTTCTGGGACTTGCTTTTTTTTACTCCACATCATGTTACTAAGAGTCATCTGTGTTGTCCGTAACTCTAGCTTGTTTTTTGGTCATTCCTACATAATGTTCCATTGTGAAAATATATCATGAGTTATCTATCCAGGTTTTTGTCAGAGTATTTTATCAAAGACATCCTGATTATTCCTAGTTGCAGGGTTATTTGAGAAGAAGGAGGTGTGAGTGTGAAGGGCATTTTGTTATTTTACTGCTGAAAAATTACTGCATATACTTGCTAACAGTACACACGTGCCAGTGTTTCTCCTCGTATGTATGCGTGCATGTACATGTGTATATACAACTGCTAGATCATTGGGTCTGTGACCTCCTTATCTCAACTTTATGAGATAATGCTAAATCATTTCCAAAGCAGTTGTTTCAGTATACATTTACACTAGCAATTTTATTTTTTTTAAATATCTATAAAATGTTTATTTTTTAATTTTTTTAATTTTTTTTCAATATATGAAATTTACTGTCAAATTGGTTTCCATACAACACCCAGTGCTCATCCCAAAAGTTGCCCTCCTCAATATCCATCACCTACCCTCCCCTCCCTCCCACCCCCCATCAACCCTCAGTTTGTTCTCAGTTTTTAAGAGTCTCATGCTTTGGCTCTCTTCCACTCTAACCTCTTTTTTTTTCTTCCCCTCCCCCATGGGTTTCTGTTAAGTTTCTCAGGATCCACATAAGAGTGAAACCATATGGTATCTGTCTTTCTCTGTATGGCTTATTTCACTTAGCATCACACTCTCCAGTTCCATCCACGTTGCAACAAAGGGCCATATTTCGTTCTTTCTCATTGCCATGTAGTACTCCATTGTATATATAAACCACAATTTCTTTATCCATTCATCAGTTGATGGACATTTAGGCTCTTTCCATAATTTGGCTATTGTTGAGAGTGCTGCTATAAACATTGGGGTACAAGTGCCCCTATGCATCAGTACTCCTGTATCCCTTGGGTAAATTCCTAGCAGTGCTACTGCTGGGTCATAGGGTAGGTCTGTTTTTAATTTTTTGAAGAACCTCCACACTGTTTTCCAGAGTGGCTGCACCACTTTGCATTCCCACCAACAGTGCAAGAGGGTTCCTGTTTCTCCACATCCTCTCCAGCATCTATAGTCTCCTGATTTGTTCATTTTGGCCTCTCTGACTGGCGTGAGGTGATATCTGAGTGTGGTTTTGATTTGTATTTCCATGATGAGGAGCGACGTTGAGCATCTTTTCATGTGCCTGTTGGCCATATGGATGTCTTCTTTAGAGAAGTGTCTATTCATGTTTTCTGCCCATTTCTTCACTGGGTTATTTGTTTTTCGGGTGTGGAGTTTGGTGAGCTCTTTATAGATTTTGGATACTAGCCCTTTGTCCGATGTGTCATTTGCAAATATCTTTTCCCATTCCATTGGTTGCCTTTTAGTTCTGTTGGTTGTTTCCTTTGCTGTGCAGAAGATTTTGTCTTCATAAGGTCCCAGTAGTTCATTTTTGCTTTTAATTCCCTTGCCTTTGGAGATGTGTCAAGTAAGAAATTGCTATGGCTGAGGTCAGAGAGATCTTTTCCTGCTTTCTCCTCTAGGGTTTTGATGGTTTCCTGTCTCACATTCAGGTCCTTTATACATTTTGAGTTTATTTTTGTGAATGGTGTGAGAAAGTGGTCTAGTTTCAATCTTCTGCATGTTGCTGTCCAGTTCTCCCAGCACCATTTGTTAAAGAGACTGTCTTTTTTCCATTGGGTGTTCTTTCCTGCTTTGTCAAAGATTAGTTGGCCATACGTTTGTGAGTCTAATTCAGGGGTTTGTCTTCTATCCCATTGGTCTATGTGTCGTTTTTGTGCCAATACCATGCTGTCTTGATGATTACAGCTTTGTAGTAGAGGCTAAAGTCTGGGATTGTGATGCCTCCTGCTTTGGTCTTCTTCAAAATTACTTTGGCTATTCGGGGCCTTTTGTGGTTCCATATGAATTTTAGGATCGCTTGTTCTAGTTTCGAGAAGAATGCTGGTGCAATTTTGATTGGAATTGCACTGAATTACACTAACAATTTTAAAGAGACCTCGCAGGGGGCGCCTGGGTGGTGCAGTCGGTTAAGCGTCCGACTTCAGCCAGGTCACGATCTCGCGGTCCGTGAGTTCGAGCCCCGCGTCAGGCTCTGGGCTGATGGCTCGGAGCCTGGAGCCTGTTTCTGATTCTGTGTCTCCCTCTCTCTGCCCCTCCCCCGTTCATGCTCTGTCTCTCTCTGTCCCAAAAATAAATAAAAAACGTTGAAAAAAAAAAATTAAAAAAAAAAATAAATAAATAAAGAGACCTCGCAGAACCTTATCATCTCCAGCACTTGATTTGATCAGATTTCTCAGATTTTTTTTCCAGCTGAGAGGATGTAAATGGTATTGCAAGTTTACATTTCTGATTATTAGTTAGATCAAGATTAGTTAGATCTTCGTATGTATATGAACCAAATGTATTTATTCTTCTCTAAAATGCCTAATGAAGTTTCTTAAGTCCACTTTTTTTGATGTTTATTTATTTTTGAGCAAGACAGAGACAGAGTGTGAGCAGGGGAGGGGCAGAGAGAGGGAGACACAGAATCTGAAGCAGGCTCCAGGTTCTGAGCTGTCAGCACAGAGCCTGATGTGGGGCTCAAACTCATGAGCCTTGAGTCATGTGACCTGAGCCGAAGTGAGACACTTAACCGACTGAGCCACCCAGATGCCCCTTAAATCCACTTTTTGATTGTATCATTTGTGTTTTCCTTATTTGCGTTGTGGAGTATTTTATAAACTCTGAATACTAATCCCTTGCCAGTTGTGTGTTTTACAAATACCACTTTACTAGTTTATGGCTTGTATTTCCAATTTTTAAAGTGTCTTTTAGAGAACAGTTTTTAATTTAATAAACTCCAATTTATCAATCATTTCTTTTATGCATTGATTTCATAATTTAAATAAATACTGAGCACTCATTATATGCATGGGTTATAACAAGCCCTGGGAATATAAAAATGAAAACAAAAGTAGTCCTTTCACTCAAGAAGCTCAAAAGTCTACTGAGAAAGTAGAATGGGTAAATGATTGATTACAAAATAGCATGACACCTGCTGTTAGAGGCAGAAAAAACTTACTAAAGACAATCAGGGAAGCGTCATAGAAACTGATGAAATATTTAAGCTACTACTGAACAACTGGAAGAAAGAAATTTTATCAGTATATGCCAAGGCCCAGTGACATAAAAACCCACAGTGGGAAACTGCAGGTAAAAATCAACCCAACATGGCAACTGGTAAGAGTGAAAAAAAGAGAAGCATTAAAGACTGCAACCTCCTGGGTCCCACATTGATAGGACCACATTGTGGACCACATTGTGGACCACATTGATGTGTTGTAAAGAAATATAAGCTTACAAATGCAGGGAATTTTTGTGTGTTTCTTTATCCATTGCTGTATCCTCAGGACTTTGAACAGCTTTGATATATAGTGAACACTTTCAATAGGCGTTTGTTGAATATCCGAGCAAATGAATAAAAGGATAAAGGAAGCAATGCATATCAGTTTCTTAAGGCTGCCACAACAAAGTGCCACAAACTTGGTGGCTTAAAATAACAGAAGTTTATTCTCTCACTTCTGGAAACCAGAGGTCGAAATCAAGATGTGGGTCAGGCCACTCTCCCTCCAAAGACTCCAGGGGAGAATCCTTCCTTATCTCTTCCAGCTTCTGGTGGCTCCAGGTGTTCCTTGGCTTGTCTAAGCGTAACTCCAGTCTCTGCTTTCTTCTTCCTCTGGCCTCCTCCACTGTGTTTTCCTCTTCTTTGAAGGACACTTATCACTGGACTTAGGATCCACTCAAGTAATCCCAAGATGATCCCATCCTGAGATCCTTAACTTAGTTACAACTGCAAAGAGCTTTTTCCCAAATAAGGTCACATTTACAGGTACGTGCAGTTTGGACTTGGACATATCTTTTCCTGGGTCACAATTCAACCCATTACAGAATGTCACTTCTATGTCTAAAACCTTTCAATGATTCTACTGTTTTAGAATAAAACATTGATTCTTTTATATAGCCAACAGAACCCTAAGGATCTGACCACTGTCTCTCACTCAGTCTTCATCTCACTCCCTCCCTTGCTAAACTTACTATGCTCTGGTCACAGCAGTCTTCTAGAATCTCTTTCAGGCCATGCTTTTCTGTGTTCAGGCTGTTTGCACATTGGTCCTTCTGCTGTGGCTGCTCTTCCTTCCTCTCTTTCTCTAACTACTTTGGTCTCCTCTTTGAATGTCAGGCTTTCTTCTCTGATACTCAAATAACAATTACCCTGCTATAGCCTTCCATATTTAAATAATAGAAATCTGCATTAGTTAAAACAATGTCTTTAGGAAAAAAAGTAGATAAATATCTCATAGTATATAATACTACGGAATCCTATAAAGTTGTTTAAAAAAAAAGGTCTGACTATGCACTGATAAGAAAATATCTCCAAGATTGTGAAGTGACAAAAGCAAGTTGAAGTCATATGTATAGTATGACCCTACTTATAGCAATAAAAAGAACATAATAGATACATCTACATAGCTTTATGTGTATATGGAAACACATGAGAGAAACCAGAATATTATTTCCCAACTATCGACAGTTGGGAGGAATGCAAGGGGAGTAATGAAGAGAAGAAAGAGTCTTTCATATTCCGTCTGAATGTTTCTGTACTCTTTCAACCATGTGCAAAGAAAAAGTTACATATTACATGCATAACAGAAATAGTATGACAGAAACAAAAATAAGTAAAAAAATTTATGATTTATTCAGGGATGTACAAATAGACCAGTAGAAAAGAACAGAGAGTCTAGAAACGGGTGCACACATATTGGAGATTTAGTATTTGGTAGAAGTAGCCTCTCAAATCAGCCACAAATAAGTCAGTTAATGAGGCAAGTGACTGGTAAGTCATGAGGGCTAAGGAAAAGCACATAATAGATTCTTGCTTCTAACCATTCACTGAAAGTCCAATGAAAGAAAGAGCTAAATATAAGTAGCAAAATTATGAGAAATATTAGAATACACAAGAGAATATATTTTATATTATTGGGACTGAAATAATTTTCATAAGCAACACAGACTAGATAAATATTGTTAGATAACTACACCTGAAAAATGCTTGCATGTGAGGATACAGAAGAATGTATAAAGGTGTTCATTGAAGCATTGTAACCCAAAATTAGAAATAACCTAAATAGCCAAAAATAGGGGTAAGATTAGGTAAAATGTAATACGTCTTTATTATGGTGCATTTTTTTTAGCATTCAAAACAATGAAGTGGCATAGGCATTCTGTCAAAACATTTAGTGACATAGAAAAGTCTTCAGTATATAATTCAAGTAAAGAAAATTATAATACATATAATAAAACTGAATTTATATCTTTAAAAAGAAGCTATACACTTACACATATGCATAAATGTATGTATATGTGAGTGCACATGTAGATATGCATACACACATACGTAAATCTGTATATGCACAGATATATGTATAAATGTATATATGTATGTGCATTAGAAATGTGCGTACATAGGCTTGGAAAAACAGAAACTAACTTTTACAGTGGTCACCCCTTTAGAGATAGTGGGGTTAGAAGGAGGGACATCTATAGATATTACCTGATTAGTCATAATTTCCTCAACTTTCCTTTAGGAGGCTACTATTCCCCTCTTCTTTAAGATTCTTGTGGGGATGCCAAACACAGTATATATTCTCTTGCACACGAATTACTAAGGATGGTCATATGACTTAAGAAGGCCCAATCAGGGTCCTTCCCTAAGATTTTATATATGGACACTGGGAGATGAAAGCATTCTCTTTTCTCTATGGCCACTGCCAACCTGAGTATAATTAATTTCCAGCTGTCTGAAGCCATGCTCCCAATCCCTGCCTTCCTGGACTAGGAGGAAGTGAGAGAAGAGGGGAGGAGGGAAAGAGACCAATCATTTGAGTCTTTGCATCTAGCTATCTATTGAGTGGTCATGCCTTAAAGCCAGCCCATCTCTGAATCTACCAGTTATATGAACCATAAATTCACTTTTCTTAATTTGATTTGACCTCTTTCACTTGGAACTGAAAATATTCACTAATCTAGGCACTATCATTTTGACTGTATGTATTTATATAGTCTGATTGTCTTTACAAAGAGAAGGTATTAATGAGTTACTTGTATAAAAATGTCATGCTGATTTATCTATTTTTATATTTGTTTAATATATTTAATATATTTGTTTAAGATATTTAAAATATCTATTTTTATATTTTACCCATTAGGCTTGAGGGCAGAGACCACTGTAAAAATAGGGTCCATGCCTCCTATACAGTAATTACTCAATGAATACTTATTTTGAAAAATGGTATATTATGGTAATATCAAATTGGGTATATGGCTTTACTGTAGGATGTTTAGGGAATGGCAAGGCTAATAAAGGTGATAAGTATATAAAGGACAAATTATGAAGAACTTTTTAAGCCTTGCAATATATTCACAGTCAATGATAGTATAGAATTAGCATTAGTGGCATCAATTATATGTCTAGTCTAAATTCTTCTGCCTATAAAAATGCACAAACTTAGAGAGTTTTCTAACATCAAGGATTCATTAAAATATAATTGTACCCGCCCATGTCTTTTGCCAGGTGGAAAAACTGGTTTCATCAGGGTGCATATGAGGCCAAGATAACAGATGTGATTCTTTGGTAGGCCTATTTTCTTCATTGCAATGCACATCCAGCTGTCTGGCAACCTACACAATGGGAATGGGTGACAGGGTGTTTCCAAGTTGGCACAGATCCACCAGGAAGAGTTCAAAACACTTTGGGTTGTTGGGGAATATCAACAACTTCATCTTCCTTAATAGTAGACAAATTTACAAATGGGAGATCTTTTGCTACAATACCCTCTTACTAACAGAATCAACATCAAAAGTCCAGTCTTCATAAAATCTATGTAAGTTTTTTCATTGTTGTTCCTGCTTATGGTGCACATCTGTTTGTTTTCCTTGACATAACTTGCACATTACAAATTCATTTCGTACATGGATGGAAAATATTAGTGGGAACATTGACTGCAGCTGTCCTTTTCATAGTCTGATACTGTTTGCAATTCTGCCTTGTATACCTTTTTTTTATGCTTTAACTAATGATGAGTTCTTATGCCTGGTCACTAACAGCAATCCCACTTTCTTAGTAGCTGTAACTACGGATTTTAGCAGACTGTGGTTTTTATAAGATACTTCGGTATTTCTCCTAACTACCTCTCTCCTACCTGTCCCTGCTGCCATAATTCACTTCACTAGAAACCAGCTATTTGGTTTCTACAGACACAGTTCAATAATGCGAACTTGCAAGAAACAGTGTCAATGGCCTTGTGGACTGAATCTTTCTGGCTCCTTTTGGAAAACAATATTGTCTTCTCCTATCATGTTAACTGTGACTGATGAAAAAGCTCACAAGGTTGGGTGCACTGTAGAGAGCAGTGTCACATCTGTTGGCTATACGAATACGCATGGACCAGACTGCGATGTCCCTGTAGCTCAGTGCTATACCTATCTGCCACTACCATGAAAGACTTACAAACTAGCTTACTTGGGTTTTCTGCTTTGTTTCTCTCCTTGCGTCACAAGTTCTGGACAGTAGTCAAGCTAACCCAACTTAATGGCATCATTCTAGAAAACCGGACATACAACATAATTGAGCCTGACAAAACTCTATTTGGGTTAAATAAAGTGTAACTTTCTTTGGTATGGATTTAGTTATAATTAAAGCGTAGTATGTCACTCTTTTTGCAAAATATTTTATTATGTACCTGTTCCGGGTGATTTTCATTTTTTTCTGAAGGATCGGGATTATGTCTCTAATTAATTGTGGTCATTTTATATTTATTCATTATTCCAAGATATTAACCACTTCCCCAAAAGTAGACCATGCTAGATACCTGAGAAACATGGATGTGACCCAAAGAAATGTTGGTTGGTTTCATGCAGTGTGACTTGTTACCTTAATGTGGACCTGGAAATGTTGCTTTGCCTGCTTTGCAGGTCAGAGTGACTCTGATTTTGACCACATAATTAATCATATTCAGTTTAGTCATGGTGAAACAGATATGTCATCTGAGAACACCATAAACCTATATCTTCTATATCATAAAAGCCACATCTAAACAAACACCAATTTGAAGTGTTCTTGAGATTGAATATTCCTATTATTCCTATTATGTTCACATTAATCTAAGATATGTTTGTCCAGTGTGATATGCTATCACCATCCCTGTAGCCTTTGAAGAATGCACAGAAAAGGCTTAATAAATAACTTTTCAAATCAGAGTCAGGATTTATCCCACAGGATATTGCATAGCATTCTCTTCTCCTATCCCCATAACTGTACAATTTGAAAGTGCTCTTTGAATTGACTATTCTCTTGACAATGATAGGGTTTAGGCTGTATTTTTATTTATTGTTTATTGTTAAGGAATAAGGAACATAATAAAAAATGCTCAAGATATAAATAGTACAGGTTTTGCTTTCTTCTTGAATGCTACTCTGAATTTAGAGGTTTCTTGGGACCTTAAATCTGATTGGATCCCATAATTTCCATGCCTGGGTACCTATGGCTTCAGTGACTCTGACAAGGGAATAAAATATTAGATTAATCAACTAAATAGTAATAGTAGTTTATATGCTTGTAAAGAATGCCAACAATATTGGAAATGAAATAAAAAATAAGGATCCTGAGTTGCTATGTGGCCATTGCAACAGAATATTTAATCAAAACCAAAAGTATCCTTGAAACTACTCCTCTTGGTGTAAGGACTGTAATAATGTCACATAGGATGTGTCCCTGAAGTGCCACAGGAGTATCCCTGCATTGCTATTTATGGGGCAGGAATTTCAATAGTGCTACACAGGAAATGTCTCTAAAGGGTTGTTGATGGAGCAGGGATATTTAATGATGTTACACAGGAAGTACCTCTACTCTGCTACTGCTGAGACAATGTCAAAGCACTACACAATGGGGAATGTTTTCAGCTTGGTGCCAGGCATAAGATAACTCTTACTGCCAAAAAGAGACTGAAAATACCTTCCTGCTGCCAGAGTATGCTTAGAATGCTGCAAAATGCAAAGAAAATGCTGACTGTGCCAAAAAGAATGGAGAGAGGAGGGAGCCCTCCTGCATGAGAAGAGTTGTAGGGCCAAGCAAATAGACCAAAGCATGTAAAGCAGGCAGCCAAAATTTTGGTGAGCTGAACAAAAATCTCTGTAAAAGTTCAATGTGAAGTGACCATTAAGCTCTTGCAGATAGGAAGCCCAAGAACTATAAATAGGAATGCTGAAATCAGGAACCCATGCCCCAGTATGAAAGAAATAAGGCAGGACATTTGCAGAAAACCAAAGAGGCTCCAAGAAACAGGAACAACAAAAGAAGAAAAGAGTTTAGAGTGAGCCAGCACAGATACCATTTCTTTGCCACAGGAGTTGAGAGAGATTTTAACAAATCTTTGCTGAGAAGGGGGTGAAGATGGAAATCTGAACACAAGTGAGTGATATTTATGTTCATTCTACAGCAAAGGTGGTCTGATGGTAATTGAATGGTAAAATCCATATAGTTCCCATTCCCAAGACTAGCTTTGATTCCTCAACAAATCCCTCCATGATCGTCAAAATGTCCTTCACTAAAAATCTCCTCTAGGTGTTGTAATTGATAGAAATTTGAATAGACTATATTTAACTATTGCATTTAAGGCTGCGGTGTCCTGAAGGGGCAAAATCAGCCAATCTGCCCTCATCATCCTTTGTAGCATAAAGTTATCAATTTATCAACATGAAGAACCCAATAGGCCAAATGTTCCATATTATTCAATCATTGGAGATTATCTAAATTTTTCTTTCTCTTGCTGGAAGGCAACAAGATCAGTATAAGAGACACAGTGATCAATCTCTGGTCTCCTAAAAAATCCCAACACATATCTCTGTAGTCTGCAGGGTTTATGGCTAGAGAGTTTCCATTATCAGAGGTAAGAAAATTAATTGTTAGTATTTCTTAAATTGTATGGAGTTAATTTAGCAAATAATCTGACAGTAGATCAAGTGATGAAGACCTATAATTGAATGACTTCTAATTCCCTCCACATCCCCTGAATTCCTGATCATTCTTATGCTGTTATGAATTTTTAGTTTTCAAATAGACTAGGTGATTATTTATTGTATCTATTGTTAGTTGTCTGCCTCCCTTCATTGTTGCAATTTATGCCCCAGTCTTGTTCACTGATGTATCCCAGACACCCCAAAAAAGTATCTGGTGCAGAATTAATTGCTCAAAATATATTTATTTAAAGTGTTGAGTGAAGAAACTTATCAACCCAATATTATTATTATACTTCATCCTTTCTCTAAGGCATTTCTATCTAGTCAATTATAATCATATGGAGCTAGGCCTCAGAGATTAATAAATAACTCATTTTCTTATCAAAACAAGAATTCCTCCCTTACTTCTCTTCTTGGAACAACACTTTGTAGCCCCTTATACTTCTGCATTTTCAGTGACTTTCTATTCTTCAAGTTCCCTCATCCTCTGTATTCACGTTGTCCTGTTAACATAGCCTACATATGACTTCTACATAATGGTGTCCATTATATTCATTTCCACACATTACACCATAGTCTAAAACAGGAACAGCATGTAGGTATCATCTAGCTTGCCAACTCAAATTGTTTGATAGAGGTTTGCCAGAGGGCTGTGGTGAGAAGGATTCTGGTACCATTCTGAAAGCATTCGCTTTTGAATAGGGATACCCATCAGAAAACAGGTAACTATGGCATGTCATTACTGGCCTAAGCCCTCATCAGCTCACACATTTAATGGATCAAACCCTTTCCTAGTACCCAAGTTTTAGATCTTTCCTCCTTAATATATTTAATATAAAAGTTTTAAAACAATCTTCCTCAAAAATATTTTATATTTCTCCTCATTCAATAATTTTCATTTGTATTTAGTTTTTAAAGTCATTTTTTTAAATGTTTATTTATTTTTGACAGAGAGAGAGAGAGAGACAGAGCATGAGTGGGGCAGGGGCAGAGAACTACGGAGACACAGATTCCGAAGCAGGCTCCAGGCTCCGAGCTGTCAGCACAGAGCTTGACACGAGGCTCAAACTCATGGACCACAAGATCATGACCTGAGCCGAAGTTGGTTGCTTAACCAACTGAGCCACCCAGGTGCCCCTCATTCAATAACTTCTAATGGATTTCTTTATCATTATGTCAATTCATATCTTTAGTCTAAATTCTAGACTTATCATTTACTAAACACCCCTGCCCCATTCTCAGAGTTTTAATCACTTATGATTTATTTACCCAGAATCCTTGTCCTAATCAAAGGATCTGTCTGTTTTCTTGCATGCCTTGCTTAACACTATCCAAATCTCATGAAGCCATGCTCCATGGTGCACCCGAAATGATTGCCCTCCCTTTCCAAATACTCCTTCTAATTGCTCAGAAAAATGACTTCTTCTAGGAAGATTTCTCTAATTAATAAGATCTGACAAATAACACTTCCACTCTACCCTTCCTCAGGACTCCTGTGTTACCCTTATTTTATTTTGTTTCAAACATAATTTTGTACACAAACATAGAGCTCTATCTTTAATAGGCAGGGCTTAACTATGCATAGCATGTACCTACATTCTTCCCTAGGGTTTAGCATGTAGAAGGAAATAGTCTACACTGATTACAGACTACGCCATACCACTTTCTCCCCCTGTTCAGAGCACTGCAGACATACTCAGTAACGGAGCTCAATGGATTTGCAAGTTAGAGGTGACTGGGGTTGGCAGGGACCTGACTTCAGGGCCAGGTGTTTGGAAACTGCAGTGGTCATGAATTTAAACAGGCTTGCATCCATCAATTTCAAATTCTTGGAAACACTCGTCAAGTATGGTTTGAGAAGAAGAACCACAGGATATGTCCCAGTGCAAATAAATGGAGCTCAGGTGTCTAAAAAAAGCTTAAGAGTTTAAAACATTCACCACTCTCTAGAATCCATCCAAACTCCTTCAAATCTGCCAAAAGTACTTATCCTCTTCGTGTACTCCAGCCCAGAAATACTTTGTAGCTTTAAATGGGGGTAGCTGTGAAGTTCAAGATGACAAAGCCCAGGCTGAACATAATTTTAGACCTTGAAAACTGGAAGTGTTTTATGGTTGCTCATCTCAAAAAGGGTTCTCTAATCTTATCTCAACTGCCCTCACCCACTATCTCCAGTCTCATCAGGAAAGAGTCATGGATCTGAGCCCTTAAAAAAAGTCTTTCAGAATGTACTGAGCACCTATAATATGGTAACTATGATTCTTAGAGGCTTAGGAAATTTAATACTATATAATTCCTTGGGGGGATTTTGAATCTAATAGTGAAGACAGCCCTATAATTATAAAATTTCATTATGAGGATATAGATCCAAGAGGAAAGTATGAACAAAGGACAATGAGAAAACACAAAAGTGCATTTAACCCAGGCTTGAAGTTTTAAGAAGACTTTCTGCAGGAGGTGATATTCAAACTGGGTCTTCATAGTTAAATTGGGGGGAGTGAGTTTATTTAAGTTATCATACTTTCATTATGAAGATACAATGAGAATTGGGATAAAGTTCATCTCCACAGAATGTTACAGTGCTATTCTAGAAATGAGTCGGATCTATAAATACATACATATGTACACACATACATACATGCAAGTGAAAATGGTACAGATAAGAACCTTGGGAGTTCTGGTAGAAGTGGAGGGCAGGGAGAGAAATTAGGTAAGGATGTGGCATTAGTGTGATATGTGAGAGAGATCTTGAAATAAAGGCAGAATTTCAGTGTGGAAAAATCGTTGAGATAGCATAAGCCAGGGAATGGAGATGAGACAGCTCAAAGAATGTACAGGGCATATGAAAAGTGCTATTCAAATTGAAATGCAGGATGTCTGAAGGAGAGGAGTGGAAGATCAGGTACAGAAGGCAAGTTGGGCCCGGCTTGTGGGTAATTGTGACTGTGAAGATAAGATGAGTGGACTGTGTCATGTAGACCATGGAGAGCCACTGAAGATGTCTGAGTGGGACAGTAATATGATCAGAGTTACACATTACATAGGAAATACCCGTCAGAAAGAAGCACCATCAAATACATCGGAGATGGGGAGATGGAATTAAGGAAGCTGCTTTGAAAGCACCGCTTTTCTCTAGTTGAGAAATAACAAACACAGGTAGTGAAATAACAATGGTGAGAACATAAGAAATTTAAGAAATAGATAATTTAAGAAATCATATTTAAGAAATATATGATTTCACAGAATTGCAAACCACTTGCATTTGTCTTGAGATAAGTATTTTCATTTAGGGAGGAGGGGCCCTCTTCTTACCCCTACATTTTTTTTTGTTTGTTTGTTTGAGTGTGAGGGAGAGAGAAAGAGAAAGAGCATGCAGGGGAGGGGCAGAGAGAGAGGGAGACAGAGGATCCAAAATGGGCTCTGCGCTGACAGCAGAGAGCCCAACCCAGGGCTTGAACTCACAAACCTGTGAGATCATGACCTGAGCCAAAGTCGGATGCTTAACTGACTGAGCCACCCAGTCACCCCATCCACCTGCATTCTTATTACTACAAATGGCCCCTAGGCCTAGTCTATTGCAATCATTTGGTTAACAAAAGAGCTCCCAATTTACTCATCACAAAGGTTGGTTTCCAAGTTGCTACTCTAAAATTTCAACTGATTTTACATAGACATAATAAAAATCAGATTTCTCCCACCCCTTGTAAAACAATCTCCTAGAGTTGTTCTGATGAGATAACAAGAAAGTGGGTAGTGCTCAGAAGTGAATTGATATGTACATATTTATTAGCATTAGTGAGTTATTGGGTGTCAGTGGCTGTGTATGTGTTCCATAAAAGGTGAATTTCAATAAGTGAGATGGGGTACTTAGTTATTAGCACATCATGCCTGTTCCTCACCGAACACAGAAAGATTTTGGAGAGAGGGATGCAGGATGGGTAATTCAGGAACTCCAGCTCATCAAATGACACCCAATGTACTGAGCACGGTAGAACACATGGAAGATTCCTAAAATGAAAGTTTTGTTCCCTGAGAGCTTGTAACTCACTCGGTTATATAAAATTAATATACACATGAAATGACTTTCAGACGAAGACCAGTCAGGGCTGAATAATGTGATTCACACTTGAAGTACACACACTGATGGAAAAGAAAGACATGTTCATCATTTTTTGTTTGCCATCTGCTGTAGTTAATCCTTGTCAAAGCTCTGATAAAGCCATCGTCATTCATGAAGCCTGGTTTTGGTTGTAGCTCCCTTCCTTCAAACCCATACTACCCCAGCTTTTTGCCCTTGGCCATTTGCTTTTCCCTTCAGACTCCATAGTTGCTTCATAAAGGTCTAATATTAGCCTGACCCTTCTGGTTAGCATCACTCTTTCTTTATGATATTTGTGGGACTTAAAGATGAACCAGACAGACAAGAACTTTAAACTCTGTTATTGCCCTTCCTTGACACTTCCAACAAGTTAATTGTCTGTTTGCCTTCCTGTAATTACTTTAATTACATGCCATTAGTGACCATTAATAAATGCAAGTGTGTTTGTTTTTCACAAATCTTACTTTTCTTATTCTCTGTAGAACTCCATCAAAGCTTTCACATGTGGTCAAAATAGAAAGTGAGGCAACTAAGCACATTCACATTTAACCTTTGGGGCTAAAGTGAAAAATAAAGGATAATTCATGAATGGACTAATTGTTTTTCCCTGCTTCTGACACTGGCCAGCATTCTTTCTATAGTGGATACATATATATGCAGTGTGTTCATTTATAAGACAGCAAAGTTAAAAGGGGTTGAGAAATAAAAGCTGCTTAATTGCTGCTATTATCTCAACTCAGGGAGAGAATTGCTGGGTGATATTATGAGGATCGAAAAACCATTGAAGATTTTATTGATGGAACACTTTTGCTCTAAATTCAAGCCACAGAAAATGAAGGTCATAATTTCAGTTTTTATGAGCACCTGATTGGGCATTTACATAGAAAGAGCTGAACTATGAGGAGACTAAGCCAATATTCTCTCTGCTATAGTTTACTAGATTACCTTACAATATCTAGTATAAAAACAGTTTATCCCAGATTGTCTTTGGGTCAGCTTTAACGACGAAGCCAACTGAAAAATATTTTCTTGGGGCAGCTTGGAGAATGAAAGGTACCGAGAATGGTTAGTTAGATGCTCTTCACTGCATCACTTCAACAACAACAACAAAGTCATTGTAAAAATGTTTAATTCTGTGGCTATTTAATACTTTCTGCATAGTTCTCTTGCTTTTTAAAATATTGAATAGATTAAATTTATTTGTAATGATAGCAATATGCTTTTCTCCAAATATAGAATCATGATGTTAATCCCTAATTACTGGAATTTATGATTTGAATTCTTTTCTTGCAGTGAAAATGGGTTATGCCAGATCATTCATGATCTTTCCCTGCTGTAGACTAATGGAAACACTTCAGAGGAAGCTGGCCAGAGTTGAACCTGTGGGCTCTCTGAAGCTACAGAAAGGCAATTTAAATGTGTTACCCCATCCAGGTAAACTCAAGAAGGAGGTGTCATTAGTACCCAGGTGTTCCTCATTGCACACTCTGCCCAGGTTATTAGGACAGGACTGATAACATAATTTACATGCCACTTACTGTGGAGTTCATGTGGAGTAATAATTACTCATCTTTTTGGAATAATAAAAACCCAAATACTGTAAATAATTCCAAGGAAAATATATTTTCCTAATATTTTGAAAATATCTAGTTTGTGATTCTAGTCAATAAATTCTGGTTAAATGAAATAATATTCTAGGGAAAAGAAAATACATTCTGTATTATAAAATGTCAGTTTTCTGATTCACCCACATTGTTCCCTCATCATACAATATGATCTTTTTACCTGACTACTAAGTATTACTATCTCCTCTTTCTTCAAATGCCAACATATTTTTGGAGGAAAGATAGATTTGTATTTAAAAGATATCATCTGCCCAAGACCTTTCTGTAAAGGAAGGAAGTGAGGTGGTGCTAAGAAAGTAAAAGGATCAGAGCCAAGAAAAAATTCTAAGGTATGAAGAGGAGTTGTCTTAGGCTGGGATGAATGGGATGAGTCCATGGACAAAAAAAAAAAAAAACAAAAAACAACTGACTGAATTAAATCAAACAGCATGCTTGGAGTGTGTTAGCTCATCTATATCCATACTTCCCTACCCCCATTCCCAGTGTTTGTTCCTAAAATGACTTCAGGGTTTTTTTCACTCACTTTTTGTAGGGTGTTTTTTGAGGAGACAGGAACATGGGGGAGATTGTAGATAGGGTGACAAGTAGATGGAAGAAACAGTACATAATTCTAAGTTGGTTATAAGCTCCACCATTGATTTGTGTTTAATTGAACCTGAAAATAGTGTATATCAAATTCCCAAATTTCTAACATATATAACATGAATACAATAGTTGAGTCCATCTCCTTTCACCAAATAAAAACTTATATATTAAAGTTGTAAGGGTCATTTAAAATTCCCCTTAAATTAAACCTCCAAATCAGCAAGAGAAACAAAGCCCTTCCCAACCTGATCGTAAACCACTTTTTCAGTCCATTCTACCATTTCACCCATGAAATTATGCTTCAGCTAATGACCAGTGTCAACAGTAAAGTTAAATGAATGAATAAATGAATAAATGGATGAAGCCTTAACATAACAAATACAGAAAACCCTTTCCCACCTCTTTGCCTTTGCTTAGAATGCCCTCCTACTTTCTTTGTCTAAAATATGTCCATATCTCCATCAATATCTAGGATCAATATTACCTCCCGTGTGGCACAGGTCTTCCCCCCAGATTTTCTTTTTTTCTAACCACACTTTGTACAAACTCCCACCATTGCCCCACCATTTAGGAGCACCATTTTGAACCACTTGAGGGAAGTACTCACGACTTGGTTGGCAGTTGTATTAGTTAGGAGAAGCTCCATTATGCAAGTCACAAACTGAGCTCCAAATTTCTGTAACTTAACTTAATAAGACAGAATCTTATTTCTCGCTCATAATTTATGTCCCATGCAGGGTTAGTAGGGACTCTGCTCCACATAGCTACTCAGAGATCCAAGTTGATGGAAATGCCACCATCCTGTAGTTATGCCATCCAGAACGTGGGCTTGTTTGATGGTTATAAAATCATGCCATGAAATAATGCCATAAAATCATAAAAAACTGCGTATGGGTTTTTACTCTCTCAGTCCAGAAATGACAAATTTATCACTTCCACTTACATGTCATTGGCTAGAATTGGCCACAGTGCTCTAATTGCAAAAGGGTCAAAGAATACAGGGGAACAAAGGGAATATCCGCTGAGTGGTGCTATCTTTGCCTTAATATTTCTATTAAAAATTGTTAAAATGTCCATACTTCCTGAAGCAATCTACAGATTAAGTGCTACTCTTGTCAAAGACCCAAATGACATTTTTTATAGAAACAGAAGAAACAATCCTAAAATTCTTATAGAATCACAAAAGATTCAGAGTAGCCAAAGTAATCTTGAGAAAGAAAAAAAAAGAACAAAGCCGGAGATATCACACTTCCTAATTTCAAAATATATTACAAAACTATAGTAATTAAAATAGTATGGTACTGGCATAAAGACAGACATAAAGACCAATAGAACAAAACAGATCCAGAAGTAAACCCATACATACATTAAAACTTAACCAAGTTTGGATAAG
The DNA here is from genome assembly GCF_046562875.1 of Panthera onca. Lineage (NCBI taxonomy): Eukaryota > Metazoa > Chordata > Mammalia > Carnivora > Felidae > Panthera > Panthera onca. Next base: position 56,210,065 of record NC_138344.1, read on the forward strand.
AGTGTCAGGAGTACACAAAGGGGAAAGGATAGACTCTTCAACAAATTGTATCAAAAAAATCAGATATCCATACAAAAGAAAGAAATCAAGCCACTATCTTATATCATGCATAAAAATCAACTTAAAAGGGATTGAAGGCTTAAATGACTTGAAACTATTAAACTCTCAGAAAAAAAAAACACAGGAGAAAAATCATGACATTGGTCTTGGCAATTATTTTTTTGGATATGACAACAAAAGTACAAGCAACAAAAGCAAAAATAGACGAGTGGGACTCCATCACAAAGCTATAAAAATTCTACACTATAAAGGAAACAACCAACAGAGTAAAAAGGCAACCTATGGAATGGGAGAAATAACTGCAAAATATCTCACAAAGGGTTAATTTTCAAAATACATAAGGAACCTCCACAACTCAATAGAAAAAAAAAGCCCAATTAGAAAATGAACAAAAGATTTGAATAGACATTTCTTCAAAGAAGACATACGAATGGCTAAGGGGTACAAGGAAAGGTGCTCAACATCACTCATCATCAAGGAAATGCAAATCAAAACTACAATGAGATATCATCTTACACCAGTTAGAATGGCTACAACAAACAAACAAGAAGATAGTAAGTATTGGCAAGATTTTGGAGAAACTGGAACTCTTATATGTTGTTGGTGGGAATGTAAAATGCTGCAGCTGCTATGGATAACAGTGTGGAGGTTCCTCAAAAATTAAAAATAGAACTATCACATGATCAAGAAATCCCATGTCTGGGAGTATATATACAAAAACATTAAAATCAGGATCTCAGAAAGATATCTTCGTTCCCATGTTCACCACAGAATTATTTACAATAGCTAAAATAAGGAAATAAACTAAATGTCCATCAATGGTAGGATGGATAAGGAAAATGTGGTATCTAAATACAACAGAATATTATTCAGCTCTAAGAAAGAAGGAAATCCTACCATATGTGATATGGGTGGACTGGGAAGATATTATGCTAAGTGAGATAAGCCAGTCCAAGAAGGACAAATAATGTATGATTTTACTTATATGAGGTACCTAAAATAGTCAAACTTACAGAAGAAAACATAACGGCAATAGGGGGAGGGGGAAACAGGGAATTGCTCAATGGGTATAAAATTACACTTATACAAGATGAGTAAGTTCTAGAAATGTGTTGTACAACATAGTGGCTATTGTTAACACTACAAATCGTGCACTTAAAAATTTATTAAGAGGGTAGGTCTCATGTTAAATGCTCTGATCATAAAACAGAAATAAAACAAAAACAAAAAGGAAAGGAAATAAGGAATCTTCTGGAGGTGGTGGATATGTTTATAACCTTGATTGTGATGATGATATGGGTATATGGACATGTCTAAACTCATCAAATTGTATACATTAAAAATGTGTGATTTTTTTTGTCTACCAATTATATTTCGATAAAGTTGTAAATAAATACTCTATTAAGCACTGGAAAAAAAGAGAAATGATTAAGACTTAGTGCCTTCTTGCATAGAGCAGGTTGGATAGATACTGAATGGTTTTAATAAAGCCAGTACCTACTAAAGTGATGTTGCATAAATGAGCATTTCATTGAGGTCACACCAGTCTCTTTGAGAAGAATTATATTTTAAGATGACTTTTTGGAGTCATGTAACGTTTGCTGCAAAAAATATATTCATAATTTTAAGTGTTAATGCCATTTACCCTTTGATATATGCAATGAGGTTTGAGATGCTTAGAAATAAAAGTGTTTATGTTTATGGTAATTTCATGGGAACATAGAAAAGATCCTAACGTACTGAGCAAACATTCCACTACTAATTAGGCCATTTACTCCTCAATCCACTTCTCCTCTAAACTGAAAGGAGAGAGGCTTCTGGCTAAGAGATTCTGACCCCAGTGGCGACAGGGAGGGTCTTTCTTCCTCAAGGCTCAGTTGTAAGCCTGTCTCAGGCAGTCCTCAAGCTTCTTCCGGAACTCAGTTCACTCCACAAGCCCACAAACAAGGCGACAATCTGACAGGAACTAAGCCAGGATTCTTGGCCTTCTATTCTGTTTCATGAGCCAAGGGAAAGGAGGCCACCTTCCGAGGTCCAGCCAGCCAGGAATTAAGCCTCCTCCTCCCCTCTTCCTTTACCCTCGCCAGACAGCCCGTGGACAGCCTTCTCAGGCTTCCGGCACTCCTGGCCAGCTGGGAAAGGAACGGCCTTTCCAGACCCTGAGAGCTCGCCAATAGCCCCTTTTTTTCCCACTTGAGAGCCAGAATTGGGAGATTACAAAGCCACTGTCACAAAATGGTCACTAATAGAGGCTTTAAGAGACCAAGGGGAAAGAAAGCGTTTCTGGGTCATAGAAAAATAAAGAAAGTGGTGAGTTTCTAGCAGCGTAGTCATGGTTTTCCATAGTCTGCTGATAATCAGAAAACCTTTTCCTTCCAAGGGACCCCAGGCAGGCTGGAAGATGTGCCTCTGAAATCTGTTCAGTGCCCTATTTTCATCAGTTTTATTTTATGAGAACCTTTCTTTTTGAGCATTAATCCCAATTCTCTAATGGGATTCTCTTAATCCAAATTCTCTTAATAAAATTTAAGTTGATATTTTATGAAGAGGTATAAACATTGCTACCACATCTCTGTTTCACATGCAGACTTCCTGGGGACCTGGTGGGAAAGCAGCTAGAGACACTCCTTCAGATCATGTTAACGTGCATCAGGGGACTCAAGCATGACTGTTTGATTTGACGTGTGATGTAGATCTTTTCCAAGGCTGGCTTTGGTGTCTTGGCCCAGGAACCTCCCTGGCCCAGCAACAGAGCTCTCTAAAGTGGTGCTGAATCTCTGATTTGGTCTGGTGTTATCCAGGGTCCACTAGGCTCTGTAAATTCCAACTCTTCTCCAGGACCAGTTCTGGACTGGAATCAAAGCTGCCTCTGTGGTGGCCAAGGGGAAAGGCCCAGTGAGTAACAGGAACTGAAGAGCTGTGTGGCCAATGTGAGACCACCATACCTTTCCATGGAGAACTGAATGTCTGTCTCCTCCTCTTGCTCTTGTCTCCACTCTGAAGCCACCAACAGTATTAGCAATGTATTTTCTTTTTCCTCAGGCTCACCCTGGAGAAGAGGCACTGTCTGAATCTCTTTTTCCTAGGAAAGCTTCCATGACTCTTACAGGAACAGAGTACTGTCTAACTTCATTTACTTACAGTTTCTAAGGCTAGGTCCTAGACAAGGCAAAGGTATACTCTTGAGGTCTCTCTTCATTAAAAAAAAAAAGGATCTCTACTTACTCTATGTCTACATAACTATAAGCAACCAGGCAAGTAGTTCTTGACAAAACAAAAGTACATTCAACCTTACAAATGAATTGACTTTGTTAACTTAAACTGCAGAATCCAGTTCCAGTCACCAAATCAACATTTTCAAGCTTCAACAATTTTAAGATCCAGTTTTCACCTATCAATCCTTTATATACATGTCTCATTTAATCTTCCATGTAGCCTTATTATATCAGTGTCATTCATATTTTTTAGATGAGGAAGCTGAAACTCAGGATAAATCAAGTAACAATATCAGTGTCACACAGATTATAAAAGATGGACGCTAGATTTGACTCCAGTTGTCTTTGTCCACAAAGCTCCTTTGCCTCTACCATTCACATTCCTCTAATACAGTCCTGGGGCCATTTTGTATGAAGGGGGATGGCATGGTTGGGAAACAAGTAAGACTCTTTTCTACCATCATCACTATCTCTTCCATGTTTACTTCATCTGTTAAGATTCTATTCTCTCTTCCTCGTTATGTCTTCCATGTTTACCTTACCTGTTTTACACATTGGGTTTTCATAAAAGATTTTCCTTGAAGGTAAGAAAAGTTGGAACACAGAATGCTATATCATTTGTTCTCCTATTTCAGACTTCTTATTTAGGAAAAAAATAAGAGTTGGGACAGTGATATATGACTGATGAGATATCCTTGAAGGATAAAATTTCTGAGGGATCCTGTGACACATTAATTGATTATCATGCTAACTTACTAGACAATCAGACATGATACCCTATACTCCCTTGTGGCCCAAATTTTGTCTCATAGACCAAAATATTAATTAAGGAAAATGAGAATGAATGTATTTCAAACTCTTTTAATACATTTTACATTTGGGAGAGAATATCAAATTTCCTCTGCTCTTATGATTTGGAAAGGATAGGCTATTGATAATTAGGACAAGTGACTCTCTAGTCCGAATTAACTAGTTTAACTAGTTAAACTAAAAGAGCATGGGTAATACACGTCACCTCCTGGGCTACAGCTTTTGAAAATGCCATCTATCATTAACTTTCCTGATTTCTCTGCACAATAGAAGATACCAAAATGTAAAGGATGATAAAACCTACACCCTACTGTCTACTCCATTGATGCTTTGACACCTTTAAGGATGGAAAACGCATTGCTAAGGTATGTGGCCTCGAAACTTAGCTGTTGTATGTGGCTCCTGATCAGTCACAACTGCCTTCTGGCTTCTTGCTGATCTCAGTTAGCCTTGCTTTTCAATGATCAAACACATATGTCTCTTCTCTTCTCTCTCTTTCTGCCCTTCCTCCTCCTTCTCTGTCTCTCCTTTCTGTGTGTGCACTGTGCAGTGGTGCGTGTGTGTGTGTGTGTGTGTGTGTGTGTGTGTGTGTAAGAGAGAGAGAAGCAGAACTCTGATCAACTGAAGTTGGTGTATTTCAGGAATTATCTCTCTTTCTTTTGATTTATCCATCTCAGATGTGTCTATAAGGGACTTTTCTTAACAGCTATGCCCCTTCGTCCAAAAGGCACTCCCACATAAATACAAAGAGCACAATGGAAGTAGTTTACCTTGGTTGTCTAGCTCCTCCCACAGGGCCCAGCCCCCAGTCTGGCTCAAAAACCTAGTCAAATGGGTCTGTATGCCAAGCTGCTCTCTACTGCCATCTCATGGTAAGCCAGCCTTTTTCTGAGAATTAACTTCTCAGTTGGTGCAGACTCTCCTAGACAAAGTAGACAAATTATGAAGGGTCCTACCCTCCAGAACAACAGTCTTCATAACAGATTACTTAGGACATGAGTTGAAAATAACTAAAGAACTACTGAATGAGTTATAGTTTTAGCAAGGAGTATATCAGCACTTGATTCAAGAAAAAGGAAAACATGATGTAGGAAAAGGGGAATCCTGAAAGTCCCATGTTTTTTTCAGGGAAGCAGCAACTTTAAAAATAGGATCTTAAAGATATGTTTATAGGAACCAACAAACTTAAAACTGCAACAAACAGTTAGTAATGATTGCAACAAAATCACTAGGACAGTCTACTGCTGTCTCACAGGGTCTGTGCAGAAGTTCACAGATAGTACGATATTCATTCAGTTACCCGATACCACTGTCGCTATTTGAATAGAAATGCTTACTGTCCTGACTCTGTTCCCTCAAATATTCATGAGGCAAAATAGTCACATGTCCCAGTCAATTAACAGTCTTTCTTTGGTACTTGATTGTTTCTTATCACTTGGTCAAAACCAGTAGTATTTTCCTCTATGGACACCACACAACCTGTCTTGCTCCAGCAATTGCCTGCTAGACATGGTCATTACGGTGTATTTATTTAGTTCCTGAAAGCATAACTTCATATTGATTAAAAATTTGAAACACGTGAAGAAGTGCCATATATTTTCAGTGTACAGCATGCAGCAAAACGACCTAGATTGTTATTCAAATGGTATGCTTGAAGCAGTGTTTCTGTTATTCATCTTTATTCTCCTTCTATCGTGTTTTGTTCTAAACTGGCAAAGAGAGTTTAAACATCATAATAAAACTTGAATTTTGATCTATACTAAATCAAGAAACCAATCTTGAAAGCTAACCCAGCCTGACTACTTAGTTAAGTATGCCTACTGCCAGTATGAGGCAAAAGTCCAGAGATGACATATATTTCCCTGAGAAGAATGAACCTTCCAAATTCAAGCTTAAATCAAATCGTAGTATCATCCCATGTGGAGGAAGCACAACTGCAAAAGACTCATGCCTTACTGTTAGAAGTCTTGGTCTTCCTTAGGATTCCAGGCTGTCAAACTGTGGCCAAGAGATCCAGGACTCTGCATTCTACAGTAAATAGAAAAGAAAATGAATGAAGAGATAGTGGGATAGCTACAAATGCAGTGCAAGTGCATTGCTTACAAGTTACTAGAGAAATAGAAGGTAAATTAGAATTAGGTTCATAACCCCTATTTAAGGAATTCTAGGCCTTCAACAACAAAAAAATATTTCTCGGGGCGCCTCGGGGCGCCTGGGCGCCTTGGTTGAGCATCCGACTTCAGCTCAGATCATGATCTCATGGTTCATGGGTTCAAGTCCCATGTCAGGCTCTGTGCTGACAGCTCAGAGCCTGGAGCCTGTTTCAGATTCTGTGTCTCCCTCTCTCTCTCTGCCCCTCCCCCACTCGCACTCTGTCTCCCTCTGTCTCAAAAATAAATAAACATTAAAAAAAATTTAAAAAAATATTTCTCAACACAAAAACAGTATGTAAACCAGTAACTTCATACAGGGTGTTAGAAAGCATGCAGTGTGGCTACTGAAGGAAAAAGACCATGTTAGGTGGAACAGGAGAAGCAATAAAATAATGCCAAGGCACATATGACAACATTATTTCCTTGTCAATACTTGTGATGAGTTCAAGGAAAATGTTTTACATTGGTTAACTTTTATCTCTAATCTTTGCTAATCTCTCTTTTAACTAACCTAGGTCTTGGCAGATCACAAGATACAGCTAGAAATTATTAATTGGGTTTGTTTCTATCATATTTTTTATCTTTACGTGTATTATATTTATCGCAAGCCATAGAAATATTGATTTACATATTTAGAGACAAAGTGTTTTCTTTTAAAATGATTCTAAATTTAAGAGTGTGTTAATTTAAATAAAATCTAAAGTACATAATACTTTTGATATGCCAATGAAGGTAATAAGTAGTATCATTTTATTTATATAAATGAGAAAGGTAAGCATCTATGGGAGATTGGAAGCTACATCATGATAGTCAAGTATTTCTATATTAACCCGATCTCCAATATCTGGTGCAGTACATGGCACTTAGAAGGTACTAGATAAATATTTTCTTTTTTAAAATATATTTATTTATTTTTTAAAATTTACATCCAAGTTGGTTAGCATACAGTGCAATAATGATTTCAGGAGTAGAATCCAGTGATTCATCCTCTATGTATAACACCCAGTGTTCATCCCAACAAGTGTCTTCCTTAATGCTCCCTTGCCCATTTAGCACATCCACCTACCCACAACCCATCAGCAACCCTCAGTTTGTTCTCTTTATTTAAGATTCTCTTACGTTTTGTCCTCCTCCCTCTTTTTATATTATTTTTTCTTCCTTTCCCTTATGTTCATCTGTTTTGTATCTTAAATTCCACATATGAGTAAAGTCATATATTTGTCTTCCTCTGACCAATTTCACTTAGCATAATACACTCTAGTTCCATACATGTTGTTGCAAATAGCAAGATTTCATTCTTTTTGATTGCCGAGTAATACTCCCTTGTATGTATGTGTGTGTGTGCGTGTGTGTGTGTGTGTGTGTGTATATATATATGTGTGTATATATATATATATATATATATATATATATATATACACACCACATCTTATTTATCCATTCATCTGTCCATGGACATTTGGGCTCTTTCCATATTTTGGCTTTTGTCTATAGTGCCACTATAAACATTGGGGTGCATGTGCCCCTTCAAAACAGCACACCTGTATCCCTTGGATAAATACTTAGTAGTTTAATTGCTGGGTCGTAGGGTAGTTCTATTTTTAATTTTTTGAGGAACCTCTATACTGTTCTTCAGAGTAGCTGTACCAGTTTGCATTACCACGAGCAGTGCAAAAGGGATCCTCTTTCTCTGCATCCTTGCCAACATCTGCCAATGCCTGAGTTGTTAATTTTAGACATTCTGACTGATGTGAGGTGGTATCTCATTGTGGTTTTGATTTGCACTTCCCTGAGGATGAGTGATGTTGAGCATTTTTTCATGTGTCTGTTGGCCATCTGGATGTTTTCTTTGGAAAAGTGTCTATTCATGCCTTTTGCCCATTTCTTCACTGTATTATTTGTTTTTTGGGTGTTGAGTTTGATAAGTTCTTTATAGATTTTGGATACTAATCTGTTATCTGATTATCTTCTTCCATTCTGTTGGCTTCCTTTTATTTTTGCTGATTGTTTCCTTTGCTGTGCAGAAGCTTTTTATCTTGATGAGGTCCCAATAGTTCATTTTTGCTTTTGTTTCCCTCACCTCTGGAGACATGTTGAGTAAGAAGTTGCTGTGGGCAAGGTTGAATATTTTCAAAAATAAAGAAACAGAGGGAAAAAAAAGCTTCTGGACAATCTGGAAGATGTTTAGATGTCTGAGCTGCCAGTGGGCATGGAGCAGGGCTGATTCACTGTAATTCTAGTATCTAGTACAGGTCCTTGATCTAACAGGACTCCACAGATACTCTACAAACACTTGGGTGTTGAGCAGGCTTAAGTGTCTTAAAAAATTCTCAAAAATAAAAATACAAAACATAAAGACCATGCTTTGTTGCTACCACCCCCCACCAAAACAAAAAGAACTTTTAGCAATAGTTCCAAAAGTCTGTGTTTTGACAATGGTGTTCCAAAGCAGGAGTAGAGGGGGATCTATCTGAGGTTCAGAAAATAAGAGGGTGCACTACTGTAGAGAATTTTAAAGAAACAATAATACATCCAACTAAAAGTTGACCTGCTTTTTATCACTGCCATGCACTGACAATTCTCAATCATGTCAGGAATAAAATACTCCCCACCAGGCAGGTTGCTCTACTGCCTCCCATCTGATACAACACAGAGATCAGAAAAGATGGGCTCTTTACCTAAACTAAGAAGTTATGGTGATGAAAAATTTGGAAGTGACAGACTTTCTGTAACCAGAGCCCTCAAGAATTCAAGGGTTGACGTAAAGGGAAATATAGGAAAGCTTTCTTACAGAGAAAATTGCAAGGCATCTTAGATAGGGTAGTGTAGAGAGGTTTATGTTGGGAATCACCCTAAATGGATTTCCAGAGGTGCCCGGGTGGCTCAGTTGGTTGAACTGAGCATTGGTTTATGAGATAGAGCCTCAGGTCAGGCTCCACACTATCAGCATGGATTGGGATTCTGTGTCTCCTCTTTTTCTGCCCCTCCCCCTGCTTGTGTGCATGTGCACACGCGCTCTCTCTCTCTCTCAAAATAAATAAACATTTAGGGGCACCTGGGTAGCTCAGTCGGTTAAGCATCCGCCTTCCGCTCAGGTCATGATGTCATAGTTTGTGAGTTCGAGCCCCCTGTCAGGCTCTGTGCTGACAGCTTGGAGCCTGGAGCTGCTATGGATTCTGTGTCTCCCTCTATCTCTGCCTCTCCCCCAATTGTGCTCTCTCTCTCTCTCTCTCTTTCTCTCTCTCTCAAAAATAAAAGCATTAACAAAAGTAAAAGAAAAAAATACATGGCTTTCCAGTGTGTTGGTGAAGGTAAACGGATAAAGCCCAGGGGCAGGACCACTTCCTCTGGCCTGAGTGTCTACCAGTTGTGGAACAATTTTATCTGTGCCATCCAAACCTTGGATATTGGATATTGGTGACTGTTCTGTGCTTTCCTTGATATCATTGCTATAGACGATAACCAAGGAAGTGCTGCCTTAATATCTGCACAGCCTATCAACAGCAAAGAATACCAATTAAGGGGTTTTTATCAGTAAGCGTTCCTATGGAAAGTCTTGAAGTAGCTGCTTTTGATATGTCCCTCTTGTTCTGAACTTGCTCCCTATAACCCAGCTCACTTCATATCTAGTGTTAACTCTTTGGGGGCTATCATTTCGGCTGGCTCTGAATTGTCTTGCTAAATTGTCTCCCTTCTCTGATCTCAGTACTCACTCACTTAAACTGAGGCCATGGATCTGATAATTCTTGCTTCTTAATGCCTGCCTCCTGGTTGAGTTAGTACTCAGGGTTTAAACCACTGTCTCCATAACATCTTACTTCCTATTCAATTACAATGGTTGACGCAGTCTCCACTTCTATCTAATGCTGTTAACTCAAGCCAGATATTCTATCATGAGAAAACCCCAAGGATGGAAATCACTGTCAACTGTATGTACCCAATTTTTCAACAATGAAGAAACGTAGATATGAATATCATACATATACACATACATACACACATATATAGGTACATGTATATACATACATATGAACACATACGATTTAAATTAGAAAGGAGGCTGAAGTTGATTTGCTTGATTATATTCTTTTTTCCAATAAGAAAAAAGGTCTAGTGCAGTAAATGACAGACAGTGACACAAGCTCATTATTATATAACATATGTACTGGCCAATGCTTTACCAGCACTGTTATATAAACTGTCTCATCTGAATCTCATAACAGCCCTGTTGATATTATTTCCCATACTACAGATGAGAGAAAACAAGAAGGCCCATAAAAACAAAGAAACTTTTTCCAGATCACATAGCTAGTAGGGGAAGGGGTTCAAACCTATCTTCTTTCTGCCTCCTGCGTTAGCAGGCACATCTACTAAATGGCACCAATGCTGTTGGATTAGGTCCTACAAAAACCCACGATGATAAAAATTCTATCAAATTTCTCTTAACATCCCATCAGGGAAAGAAAAGAGACAGTGTCCTAATCTGAAGCAAAATGCCATGATGTGTAAAAGGGATGTGATGAAGGTAGAGAAAGAATCCCACTCCCATTTCCCATGTATCTAGATCAAGTCTTAAACGTTTTTCCCTAATTAAACAGCCTTTTTAAATTCTTCCATCCCTTCCTCTACTTTTAAGTCAGCCGTTTAAGTAACATTTTCAATTTATTTTTTTCCCACAAATTTGCCAGGCTTCTTGCATTTTCAGCCTTCACATGTTTAATGAGAACACACTGGGTATAAGGCCTTATGTCAATCCACCTTCTCTAGGTTGCATTTTCTAGCAAGCATTAGCATAAATACCAACATGTTTACATCATAATTACTTTAATTCCCTTGGCCCCAACTAGACCTGGAGTGTGTCATTCCACAGTGATTTCAGGGGTAAGAGATCATTACTGGTCCATGAAACAAAAATTACAGTAAATGCTTAGAAACTTGGCACACTGATGCTGAAATGATCCCAAGTTTGCATCAGGGAGGGCACAACACTTTTACATTGATGTGAGTAAGTCACAATTTTCTAGGTCTTCAGGTTCTCGTTTATAAAACAAGGGTCAAAATCCTTATCTTTACTTTTTGTCCATGAATAATTGCAAATATGGACATTTTGGCACCTGAAAAGCGTCAAAAAACGCATGTTTTTCCTTGGAGAAAAGCACTAGATAAATATTATTATAAAATTGGCAAAACCCTTTGCTGGGTTTACAACATAAAAGTCAGAGACCTTTCCCTCTTATAGGTAAAAGAGTTTAGTACAGCTAGCAATGTTGCAAAGCAAATGTTTAGGAAGTAAGAATTTTAAATGGCACGTGTGCAATTACTTACACACATATGAATGTACAAAGGTCTATATTGGGGCTTATTATTAATAACCAGAAAATTAACAGTAGTAGACCTTAAAGTCAGAGGCCCAGTTGAAGTAAATGCAATTTTATGAGGGATATTTCTATTTTTCTTATACAACAGAGATTTAAATATTCACTGGTAAAACCATATTTATGGACTATTTAATGCATGCAGAGCCCTGTGGATATAGGATAGAAAATGGTTTGTATTTATTGAGCACCTATCATATTCTCAATGCCATGCAAGGTGCATTTACTTATATTTGTGAGCGGGGGAAGGTGGAAGGACAGGGAGATAGAAGGTGTAAGAGAAAGAGGAATGGAGTATTCTAGCTTGAGTCTCAGCTATACTCATCACTGGGATTCATCTGGCAAACTCATAGCATTATCTGTCTATTGGCACAAGGGAGGTAAGAACCCTTTAAGAGAGTACTAATTCAGACAAACTGGCTTGAGCCATGACAGTACCTCATTTATCAATGAGGTAGGACAATCCACGGGACTGCCACTGTGATTTGTGTTCTGTCCTAACCGTACATGGACTCATATACACGGGACTCGTCTATTACAGAGGTAATTATATTAAGTCGGAGACAGAGAACAAAGTCTCCATTTTGGTAGGGATGCAGAGTAGTGTGTGCACATGGAAGACTACAAAGAATATAGTACAACTTTGACACCTTGAGAGATTGAGTAAACCAGCTACACGACGCTGGTGGCAGCATGTAGTCCACCATGGCAACACACCCACAGCTCCTCAAAATAATAATCTCAGAAGAGTGAAAAGTAGACCTGGCTGTGGAATACTTCGCTGGCAGAGGTGGGGATGTCGGGAAGCAGGGCCCTTGGCATGGACCTGTGTGCTGGCAGCAATGGCTCCTCCAAGGTACTTGAAGCAGGGTCTGGCGGTAGTGGTTGGTGGTGGTGAGATGACTAATGGCATCTGATAACTGAACACATTTCTTAACGAACACACATGCAACACACTACTAGGGACAAGGTGCTGCAGGGGCTGAATTTATTACAATAGCTGTGGGTGGTCCATCAGAGAAATACCATTTATGTGACCTTACAAAATATGTTTTCCACAAAAAATATATCTAACAGCCACGATAATGGAAGGACATTGTCCTTCTCTTACTGATAAGAAACTGTAGCTCAAAAAAAAAAAAAAAAGAAATTTCATTAAGGTTACCATACAGGTTGTACAGTGGGCCCTAAAAAGATACATGCACGCCCTAACCCATAGGACCTGTATTACCTTGTATGGCAAAAGATATGATTAAGAATAAGAATAGTGAGAGAAAGAGCTTATTCAGGATTATCCAAATGAGTCTTAAATGCAATCGCATATATCCTCATAAGAGAGAAGCAGAGAGGCACCTGAGTGGCTCAGTTCGTTGAGCATCCGACTTTGGCTCAGGTCATGATCTCAGTTTGTGAGATCGAGCCCCACACTGGGCTCTGTGCTGACAGTTCAAAGCCTGGAGTCCGCTTCGGATTCCGCGTCTCCCTCTCTTTCTCTGCCCTTCCTCCACTTGCGCTCTGTCTCTCTCTGTCTCTCAAAAAGAATAAACATTATTTTTTTTTTAAAAAGAAAGAAGCAGAGGGAATTTTGAAACAGACACACAGAGGAGAGGACACACAGAAGAAGAGGAAGCGATACAATCATCAAGGTAAAGACTGGAGCAGTGCAGCCACAAGCCTGGAGTCACCAGAAGCTCGAAGAGGCAAGGGGCAGCTCTTCCAACACCTTGATCTCAGTTCTGGCCTCCGGAATTGTGACGGCACACATATCTGTTCCAAGCTACCCACTCTGATAGTTTCTTATCACCACCATAGGAAACTAATACAGCCACATAATGATCTAGTAAAAGGAGGAGACATGTTTCAGATCTAAGTTTGTCTGGCTTTAAAATCTGTCTTTTTGAGCCTTGCTGGGATGCCTCCTCTATACCATCAGTACTTGCTGCAGCTGTTTAGCTCTTGGTCTTGCAAGATACTTACCATCTGCTTTAGTCGACACCACCTTCCATTTGGAAATGCATTAAAACTGGATATATTAAGATTTCAATGAGAAGTATATGCAGTAAGGGCTATAGGAACTGAGTCAAGAGAACTTGTTATAGGCAGAGATGATCAGGGAAGAGTTTATGGAGAAGAAGGCTTTGAATTGTGAGGAAAAGGATGCACGTAATTGGATAATTGTGAAAGACCAGGTATTACATTGTGGAGTCTCTGAAGAATGGCTTAAGCAATATTTCAAGGGGAAAATTACAAGCTCCATACACAGTACACTGTGTAACCCAGCTTGCAATTGAAAATCTTGTACTAAAATGAGAAACTAATTAGATTTAGATCCTGATTGTTTCTGTTATTGCTAGAGTGGATTGTTACTATCCCTTCTGGAATCTGAGGTATTCTTATTTACTTTCTGAAGATCCTTTTCTTAAAAAAAATCCTTCCCATATCCAAATTCATTACTGAATTGGTTTTGTAGCTACATCTCTTTGTGGCCAGGCATTTTCTTTCTGTCCATGTGTCTCCTTCAATGCCATCTGTTTTGCTAAAGGATTTAATGAATTACAAGCCAGGCCAGCAACATATAGGGCCACAAAGACCCCATTCTTGAAAAACAGGTTTTAGCTTTACTTCAGCCCTTCCTTCTCCAGGAAGGTGAATTAAGTAATCTTTACAAGAGATAAAATTACCTGCACTCTTGCCTAACATAATAATGAAAAAGAGAAGGCCTTTTATCTATTCATTGCAAACAGAGTAATCACAATTTGCTATGGCTCACAGAAACAGGAAAAAACAATAACAACAAACCACCACAACTAATGTGTTTTTCATTTTATCTGAGGACCTGAAGAACTTGGTAGTCTGACTCTAGTTCATTACATCCAAAGATTTAATCTCCGATGGCACAGTAGCAAGAAATATGTTTATGTTCGAGGTTGTAACGATGTCACTCCAGATCAATACTCACAGAGACTGTGGGAAAGAGGTTCTTTTTTTTTTTTTTTGCAAAAACACCTACTGTGTATTTCCCACCTCAGAACAGAGAGGCTGAGAGGGGGCATTTGGGGTGTGACAACCACCCTCTGGAATCGCTGGCCAGGCAACATCTGTATTGCTTTCCTGCTGTGCAAGGCACAGTGCCATAAACTGTGGCGTATAAAAACAGGTTTAAAGCATGATCTCTGTCTTAAAAATCCTGTTCGAGAGATGAGACAAAATGTCTTAAATTTTAAACAATAGCCCCAAACAATCAAAACAAAAAGAACCCCAAGTAAGAGTTCAAGAAAGCAAAAATAGCACAAGACAGGACATATTTAATTATCAATAATTACTACAGGATGTCAGAGAAATGGAGAGAACACACCACACTGAAGTGGTCTGGAAAAACGCCATGGCAGCACCAAGATTTGAAATGAATCATGCTAGATGAGTATTTTAAAAAAATCAATATCTAGAATCACCAAATGGTGCCTTTATGTATATTCAGTATACACTGGTAATGTATAAGGATTGTCTTGCTCATGTTGGAGGATCAAATCTAATATGCATTGACTTGAACCAGTAAACATCGACAAGCCTTTTTCATCCATCACCATATAAATTGAGTATGCAAACAGAAACATCTATTCCTCACTTATTTTACAAATAAAATTTGTACAAATAAAATAAAATACCTGTGTCCTGCAGGTGGAGGCTCTAATCTTATGGATTTTATCCCTTTGGGACTATTTGTGTGTTTGTATTGACCTCAGTTCATCTTTCTTAAATTAACATGCAAGGACCAGGTTTTCCATTCCAAAGAACATGACTGATCCAAAGACATAAAGCAATTAAATTTCCAAGAAGAAGCCTCCTCCTAACATCTGGTACACCTCACTTTATCAATAAGAATTCACTTAGAATTATGATGACGGCTATGATTATTACTACTACCTACTAATTTTAATGATGGAAAGACTCTGGTTCCATGTGCTCTGTAATCCTGTCATATGATTATCAAATCTGACAGACAAACCTCAGATTTCTTGTTCTGCAGGTTTCAACCACTTGTCCAATAAATATTACAGAATGTCTGCTCTATAGTATGTGATATTTCAGGCACTGCAGATATAATGGTGAAGAGGAAAGCTACAACATCTATGTGTTCATGCAGTTTGCATCCGTGTGTGTTTGTGTGTGTGACTGCACACAAGTGTGTTGGGGGGAGAGAGACAATAAACAGTAATTCAATTAATAAAAGTCATTTAGATTGTGAGGTGTCTGCTTTGTAGATGATGGTGTGATGAGATGCAGAATGATTGCAGAGGGTGGTCATTGAGTGGACATATAATTATTTTAGATGATGTGGTCACCAAAGGCCTCTCTGAGAAGGTCATATTTCAACTAAGAATTGAATAGAGACAGCGACGTGAAGACTAAGGGGAGAATGGTCCAGCCAGACAGAAGAGTGAGTACAAAGGTCCTGGGATAGAAATGAGCTTGTTCCAGGAGGAAAAGGCCAGGATGGCTAGAGCAGAATGAGAGGGGTACTGGTTGGAAAAAGCAGGAAGAGGAAGGCAGGAGTTAGACCATGTGGGGCCTTGTGGGCCATGGAAATGACTCAATATGCCTGCTTAGGGCAAATACTAACAGTGATTTCATAAGATCAAAGCAAATTTAGTTGAATTAATTTCTAGCATTATATCTGCTCTTGTATGATATGATACTTTTTGGTGACAAACATTTTACTAGAAATATAACATTTACCAAAACAGAGATCTGTTCATACAATTTTATAAGCTGATTTATGCTTGAGTAAGAAAGTATAAGATTTCTGCAAAGTATTGCATTGCTCCCACCCTCTCTCACAATATTATTTACACAGAAGTGTGGAAAACAAAGAAAAAAAAATCTATGATAACATAACACTAACAAATCACCTATTTTCAGTTGTCTTTGCTCCTTCTTATACTCTGTCCTCAAGCATACAGCATCGTGATGTAGCTTTAATCACAGCAGATACATGATTTTCCTTCAGTGCTTTCAAAGCACATTTAGAGTAGGGTACTTATTATTTTGTAAGATTTGGTCATTGGCAAGAAGATTTCTTGGCAACTCTTAAATAAGCCTGGCAAACTGGACTCCATTGATCACTGCTTGCAATGATTTTCCCCTCTCGTTGACTCAGATCTCCACTTCTTATCAAAATTGGCCTTTCAGGGTAAAAAAGGACTTGAGACGAAAAGTAATTTCTGATAAGCAGTAATGAGCCTGACTCCTTCTTATGAATCTCCCCGGGTATAAAAATTAGATTCTAAGTAATTCTAAATAATTTTGGAGAATTCACAGGAGGAGAATTCCTCCTCTTGGTTGAGTGTCATTTGGTTGCAAATGAGAAGACACAGCTGTGGGATGGCTAATTAGAAGACTTTAACCTCACCTCACTATGTCTTAACAAAACCTAGAAAACAGACATTTTCCTTAGTCTTTGCGTAAGATTTTAAAACTCTCTGACACGGGGATTTGAATATAGGGATCTACAGAGCTTAAAAGGTCAATGGACGAGTTAGTAGAATTGATTTTTAAGGAATGGATTTTATTTCATAAATTCATGTGTTATTTAGAAAATTGAAGTAGAAGGACCAAATATAGTATATTCTGCACTACTCCACATTTTCCCCCAGATAGTTACCTCTGATATTGCCACAGAAATGAAATCATTTTAAACAGAACTTAATAGAGTCTCACAGAAATTGTTAATAGAATTTAATATTGGTTTAAGTGGAAGGCTTCAGGGGAAAAAGGGAGAAAATCTATCATTTGTTTTGTGGTTATTTTACAAGGTTTAAATTTAAATATCTCCCCTTGCAGTTATCACAGGCAGTACAGAAGTCTTTTGGTTTTTTTTAATTTTAATTTATTTTTTTAATTTATATCCAAGTTAGTTAGCATATAGTGCAACAATGATTTCAGGAGTAGATTCCTTAATGCCCCGTACGCATTTAGCCCATTCCCCCTCCCACAACCCCTCCAGTAACCCTCAGTTTGTTCTCCATATTTAAGTCTCTTATGTTTTTCCCCCTCCATGTTGATATTATGTTTGTTTCCCTTCCCTTATGTTTATCTGTTTAGTACAAAAGTCTTGATACCTGGGCTCACCATCCATCCGTTACTCCATGGTCAGTCCTAGCTTAGTAAATCACAATGTACCCAGTGTCAAATCAAACTAGATCATACTTGATTCCTCCCTCTCAGAGCTTCCTTCAGCTCCATCCACATCCAATCCATCTGCAAGTCCTATTGACTCATCCTACAAAATATGTCACAAAGCTGCAATCAAGGAGTTGCTGGGCTGTGTTCTCCTCTGGAGGCTCAACTGGAGAGAACCTGATTCCATGCTTATTCAGAATCAGCTTAAGCAGAATTCATTTCTGTGCAGCTTTTTGACTGAGGTGGCTATTTCTGACTACTGTCTGAAGGCTGCTCTCAGATTGTAGTGGACACTGTACGCCCTTTCCACATGGGGTTCTCCAACACAGCCATCCACTCCATTGAGCCTATAAGGAGAATTCCTGGTTCAAGTCTGCTAAGACAGAGTTTTAACATTATGATGGGGGTTACATCCTATCATCTTTTCCATATAATATAACCTAATTACAGGAATGACATCCCGTCACCTTTACCATATTTATATGGCTAGAAACAAATCGCAAACCCCACTCACACTCAAGGGGAGGGGATTACACAAAGACATGAACACAAGGAGGTAGGAATCACTGGGACTTATGTTAGAGTCTGTCTGCCACATTTTAATTTATATTCTTTATCATAGCTTTTTATTTTGTTGTTTGAGGCTTGTATTCGTATTATTTATTTGTTTATTTTCATTTAAATTGCTCTTCCCTGCCCCCCCAGTTTCTTTAGGTGGAAGCCTTAGGCCATTGATTTCAGACAATTCTTCTTTCCTAATAAAGGTGTTTAGTGCTATAAATTGCCCTCCAATCACTGTGATAGCAGCATCCTATACGTTTTAATTTGTTTTGTTTTTATTTTCATTCAATTAAAAATAATCCTGACTTCCTTTTTGATCTCATTTTTTACACATAACTTAATTAGAAGTGTGCTAGCTTGTTTCCAAATACTTCAGGATTTTCCAGAGCTTTCTGTTATTTATTTCTAACTTAAGTTCATTATGATCAGAAAATATATTTTATATATATTGAAACCTTTTTGAATTAAAGAGGCCTGTTTTGTGGTCAGAATATTGTCTATCTTCATAAATATTCCATAAGCACTTGAAAACAATCCTTCTGTTATTGGGTAGAGACTTCCATAAATCTAAGTTAGGGCTGATTGGTTGAGACTTCCATGAATATAAGTTAGGTCAAATTGGTTGATACTGTTAAGTCTTCTATATCCTAATTTAATGTACATTTTCCATTATTTATCTAAAGAGGGTCATTAAAATCTCCAATGATGTATATTTGTATAATCATCTTACTTCTATCAGTTTCTGTTTCATGTATTTGGAAGCTCTGTTTTTAAGTGCAAAAATATTTAAGATTGTTATGTTCTCTTGATGAACCGACCTCTGTGTCATTATGAAATGGTACTCTTTATCCCTGGTCATACCCTTTTCCAATATCAATACAGCCACTCAGCTTTATTTGAATTAGAGTTAGCACAGTATAACTTTTTGTATGATTTACTTTTAACCAATTTATGTTTTTAAATTTTAAGTTTCCTATTTTCTTATAGGTAGCATATCTTGGATCTTGCTTTTTTATTCAATCTAGTATTTTCTCATTTTGAACTGGGTGTTTAAACCATTTACATTAAATATCATTATTAGTATCATTATATTTAAATCTATTATGATGTTCTTTGTTTTATATGTATTCCATCTCTTCTTTGTTTCCCTTCTCCCTTTGTTATGGACTGAGTGTGTCCCCTCCACAAAATTCATGTTAAAACCCTAACCTCCAATGTGATGATGTTTGGGGATGGGGCCTTTGGGAGACAGAGTTAGATTAAGTCACGAAGATGGGACCCTCATGGTCTCATGATGAGACTGGTGGCCTTATAAAAAAAGGAAGATAGAGATATCTACATACCCCCACAAAGGAAAGGACATGTGAAGACATAGAAGGAAGGTAGTTATCTTCAAGTCAGGAAGAGAGATCTCACCAGAAACAGTGCCTCGGCTAGCATCTTAATCTTGGACTTACCAGCTTTCAGAATTGTGAGAAATAAATTTCTGTTGTTTAAGGCCTCAGTCTATGGTATTTTGTTATGGCATCCTGAGCAGACTAAAACACCCCTTTTCTCTGCTTTATTTTAGATTAATTGAATATACTTTAAAATTACTATCCTTCATATCTTTTGTTGGCTTAGTAGACATACTTCTTTTTTTATAGTGGCTACTTAAAGAGTTTATCATACATACATCTTTAAAATATAGACCTTCAAATAATATTATGCCACTTCATGGAGAGTGTGAGGCAATTACAACAGTATACATCCATTTCTCCTTTCCCATTCTTTCACTTTTCTTGTCATATATAAACCTCCTCAATATGTTGTGATTATTTCTGCTTTAAATAATCAATTATATTTTAAAGATATTAAAAATATTTTTTAATGTTTATTTTTGAGAGAGAAAGAGTGTGTGTGTGTGCATGCACTTGCGTGAGTGGGGTGGGGCAGAGAGAGGGAGACACAGAATTTGAAGCAGGCTCCAGGCTCTAAGTTGCCAGCACAGAGCCCAACCTGACATGGGGCTGAAACCCACATGAGATCATGACCTGAGCCGAACTCGGACGCTTAACCTACTGAGCCACCCAAGCTCTGCTAAAGATATATATATATATATATAAAAGTATTTTAATATATGTCTTCATGTTTACATTTTCCAGTGCTCTTCATTTCATTTCTTTCCAGTGCTCTTCAAATGAAATGAAGATTTCAGCTTTTGTCTGAGATTTAGAATTAAATGAGATTTAGATTTCAGCTTTTGTCTGAAAAAAAGTCTTTTTGCTTTGGTGTTTGAGAGATATTCCTGTTGTATAGACTCTAGGTTGACAATTTTGTCCTTTTAGTACTTTAAGGATGTTGTTCTTCTGTCTTCTGGCCTTCATTGTTTCCAATGAGAAATCTACAATCATTCTTAACTTTTTTCCCTCTGTGTGGGCTACACCATTTTTGCTTTGGCTACTTTTAGGATTTTCTTTTTATTACTTACTGGTTTTGCCAATTTGATTATGATATGCCTTGGTGTAGTTTTCTTCATGTTTTTATGCCTGGGATTTATTGAGTTTCTTGGATCTCTGGGCTTATATTTTTCATCAATTTTTTTTTACCTTTATTTCTTCGAATATTTTTCTTTGCCTTTCTCCTTTTTGAGGACTCCAATAACAAATATATTAGTCTGACTGAAAATTTCCTACATCTCACTGATGCACTGTTTATTTTTTCGCTTTTCAGTCTTTTCTTCCTTTTTGTGTTTCATTGTGGTTATTGTCCATTGTCATGTCTTCAAAGTCACTAACCTTTTCTTCCATAGTGTCCAATATTCTGATAATACCATCCTATTTACTTTGAAGTTTAACAGGTTTTTTTTTTTTTATCTCTGGGTCATTTCTGAGTCTTCTTATATCGATTAATCTTTTATATAGGGAGTATTTTCCTGCATCTTTGCATTTATGAGAATATTTTTATTGGATGCTTGACATGTGAATTTTATATTTTTGGATGCTGGATATTTTTAACATTCTTTGTAGTATGTTTGAACTTTATTCTGAGACTCAAACAAGTTATTTGATAAGCTTTTCAAGGATAACCTATAAATTTTGATATAAAAAATCAGAATAGTTTTTACTTTAGGGCTAATTTTTCACTGCTACTAAGACAATACAATTCTGAGTACTCTACCCAGTGCCCTATGTATTACAAGGTTCCTCCACTCTGACTGGTAGGAACATAACTTATTACAAGCCCTATATAATCTCTTGTGACTATTTTACCCAATCCTTTATGGATTATTTCTCCAGATGTAGTGATTTCATCACATCTTTGTGCTGAACAGAACACAGTAGAAAAGGAGAATACTTTGGAGATTTAACAAGTCCTCTCTCTCTGCAGTTCTCGCCTCTCTAGTGCTCTGCCCTGCAAATTCTTGCCTCTTTAGCCTCTGTCTAGTGCTCTGCCCTGCAAATTCTTGCCTCTTTAGCCTCCCTGAATTCTCAATCCCATCCTCTCAGTTCCAGGAGACTACTGGGATCTGGTTCTAGTCCCTTCCTCGAAATTCTTGGGGCACTAACCTGAGACCATCATATGACATGCCTCTTCTTATTATTTTTTTTCTTTTTTCTTTTCTTTCTTATTTTCTTCTTTTTTATTTTTTTTTTACTTTCCACAGGTATCATTGCATTATACTGTCTCTTGTTTAATACCTTAAAACTGTCGCCATCTATTTTTTTCATTGTTTAAGGTGGGTGCATAATGTAGTTTTGGCCCCTCACCATTACTAGAAGGGGAAATGTGCAAGGATCCTTAATCTTTTCATTTTGTGCCATGGCTCTATCGGCAGCCTGGTGAAATCTATGCACACTTCTCAGAATGTTGATATTAAATTCATATAATGAAAGCATAGGATAGCAAAATAAACCAATTATCTTGAAATACATTTATCAAAATATTTTTATAAATAATTATGTTACTGTAATACATGTGCTTCTTATTTATTAAAACATTTAAAAATTCTAGCAGCAAGTCTAATAATTACCAAAATCTGAAGCAGTGCTGAGCATAAATAAAATTTCCAGATATCTGCAGCAACTATATGTGTTATGAAAATATTTTCAATTTCTATTGGTGACAAAAATCACAAGAACTGCTAATACTACTCAGATTTAGATACTGTATTCATAATTAAAGGAATGCTAAATTTCAGTTAGAGGTTACGAAATTTAAGATGCCTTTTTTCTTATCGATGTTCATGGGTCTCTGCCTTATCTATGAACACCATGGAGGTCCATGGACCCTTCTGACATTCTCCTCTTCTTCATCTTCATAAATCTCATCAGTTAACCATGATGGTAGAGTGATCTCTGTCCTCATTAAGTTGGAAGCAATCATGTGGGGAAATCTGGAGGGGTGGTAGAGACAGGAGAGAACCACTAACAGGCCTAGCCTCAGTCCTCAGAGCCCTTCGCTGAGTATATGTATGACTCCTGGAGGGATTATTTTCCATGTTCCCAGTAGCAGGTGTATTAGACTGGACCGGGGACAGAAAACAGAGAGCAGAAGGCCCTGTTTATGTTACTCCTTATTCTATTACCATCACCTAGCAATGTAATGGCACATAGTGGATGTTCCATATAAATGTATCAAAACCAAGAATAAATGTAGTTTTATTTTCTAGGAATCCTTTGAAAATGAAAATAAAGTAAACAGATAACTTTTTACTTTATAAAAAAAAATATATATATATAATAAAATAAAAGAATAATAAAGAATAAAAGATAATAACAACTCCAGATATTGCTACAAATTTTTATATTTTAGCTACTAAATAAAGTATGTTCTCATGCTAGGATGTAGAAAAGAGAGGTACAATGGAGTGAACAGGGAAAATAACCTGTTTCATTGTTCTTTAGTGACTTTCCAACTGCCCTGCCAACTTCTGTCATTCGTCCTCTAATTATACCCTCCTAACCTTCCCCTTTTAGTCTGTTATTCCTATTAATCTCTAGCTCCAACACAGCTGTTTGTGCCTAATTAATAATGTTAATTACAGTAACTACTAAAATGTATTGAATGTTTACTATGTTCCAGGTGCTGAGATGTAACTGTATCATCTCAATCAATCCTTTCACAATCCCTAAATATAGGTATTATCATCACCTCCAATTCACAGATTGGGAAATTGATGTTCCCAGGATCCAGGCAAAGTGTTCAGGGTCACACAGTAATGAGCAGCAGACCCAGGATTCAAATTTGAGCATTCTGACTCCAGAACTTAGGCTCAAAACTACTTAGCCACCGTACCACCTTACTGTAGTAGAATAAATTTGAAGGTTCATTTAGAAAGCCCCTGCATTTAAAAAAAAACATCATTCTATAATGAAAAGCCTTCAACAGTCACAGAGATATAAATCAAAGGGTGGTACATTAGGAGATTGAGGTAAATAAAAATCCTAAAAAACCCACACCATGTTGTATGGAAACCAATTTGACAATAAATTTCATATATTAAAAAAAAAAAACAAAAACAAAAACAAAAAAACAAAAAAAAATTAAAAAAAAAACCCAGACCAGCATGTCCTATGTATAAATATTAGTATCAAAAGCTGTGTGTGTGCATGTGTGCACATATACACCTGCATACCAGGGCACTGAGCTCTTCCTATGAAAGCATCCTTAAAGCCTCATCTCAAGATATCTCATTGCTTTCTTGCTGGCTAGTCTTCATACCATGACAGGCAGTCCTCCTCAATAAAGATCTGTATATTGCTCCAGAAATTTGTTTAGCAAAAAGTGTTTAAGGAATGAAGACTGTATTCTGGCCACAGGAATGAAACCAGAGAACATCAAAATGACAAGGGAACATCAAAAATAACCTTAGTAATTAAGCTACTTTCAGGGAAACAAAAGGCTGCATCACTATAAGGATGACTAATGATCAAGAACTCAATTACCAAAACTGAAATACAAGTTCTTGAAATGTATTACAAAACTTTAAGAAAGCAGACATTCATAGCCATTGATTCACATTCGAATGTTACTAGTACGGATCCGAGTATGTAACAACCAGGCTTTCTATAAATGCTCATTGAGTACATGAAAAAACTACACTGTTTCAAACTGCATGTTCTCTGCTGACTGCACCACAGATCTTGCATTACTTAGAACATTAGCTGGGTAGCAGCATGCCTTTGCTCATTTGTTCTTTAGTCCTATGAAGCAATGGTTGCCACAAATCACTGGTATGTCAGATACTCGTGACCAAAGACATCATCAATAGGGAATGAGCTTTGTAAAGAGCATGGCTCTCTGAGCTTCATCTGAGGAGAGCTCCTATTTCCAACAGATGTTTGTTTAGTTATCACACTACCTTACAGCTTTATCTACAATAGCTTTCAAGCTTGTGTAAAGCTTGCCAGAAATTCTGGCCACAGGATGGGACTTGCATGGGCTCTTGATCCCCCTCCTATTCTATCTTTTTGAAAAGAGTTGTTAGAAGTGGCTCCTGTGATAAAACAAGATGTTTTGAAATAGATCAAACCGTGACATTTGATTCTCCCTCTTTGTGGAGTGGGGCTATTTGTTTTAGTTTAGGAATAAAACTGAATACTTGCAGACATGCTGTTACTACTTAAAATCGGACTCTTCTCTGAACAGGAAATAAAGATAGGTCCTAAGTACCATTCCCAGCTCTTTGCTCTCAGTAGGATACAAAGCTTTTGTGCACATAATCAACTCAGATATTTTAATAGCTGATTTGTACCCTTCAGGCCGCTGTTGTCATAACCTCTACTGACTCACTGTGGATTATTATGTGGGTTTAGCATTGTTGATTTACTTTTTATTCATATCTGTTCCCAAAGCGATAGAAATTGTCACTTCTGTTTAAAACATGTTTGTTGAAATGGTGCTTTTCTTCTAAAGGGCATTAAAGTCATTTTTATTTAAAATAAATTAATTAAATTTATCTTCCTCATTTGCCTCTACGTGACCTTTTGGGAACTTGGAAATTAAATTTTCTCCTAATATTTTACTTTCCAACTTGGCAAACATGGACATTGTTTTAGATTCTGAACAAAGTTGAAAAAGCACAGATTTCTTTTCAAAATCACTTGAGGTTTAAAACAAGAAATGATAACAAATTTGGAAATTTATCTATTATAGTATAAGATTTACTTTTTTATTATCTATTTATTTAGATGTTGATTTATTTGTTTTGAGAGAAAGAGTGTGTCTGTGTGCAGAGAGGAGCAGAGAGAGGGAGAGAGAGAATCACAAATGGGTTCTGTGCTGTCAGCACAGAGACCAATGCAGGGCTCAGTCTCATGAAACATGAGATCATGACCTGAGCCAAAACAAAGAGTTGGATGATTAACCAACTGAGCCACCCAGGCGTCCCACTTTCCTTTTTAAATAAATTGCAAAGAAGAAGGTAATGGTGAATGTAAAAAATAATGAGATCATAAAAAATTAACTAAAACAAACAAAAAACACCCATAAGAATAATTTCAAATGTAAATATACTCACTTAAAAAATATAAAAGTGTTCCAGCAATTTCACTACTAGGTATTTACCCAAGGGATACAGGTATGCTGTTTTGAAGGGACACATGCACCCCGATGTTTATAGTGGCACTATAGACAAAAGCCAAAGTATGGAAAGAGCCCAAATGTCCATGGACAGATGAATGGATAAAGAAGATGTGGTATACACACACACACACACACACACACACACACACACACACAATATGGAGTATTACTCAGCAATCAAAAAGAATGAAATCTTGCCATTTGCAACTACGTGAATGGAACTAAAGGGTATTATGCTAAGCGAAATTAGTCAGTCAGAGAAAGACAAATATCATATGACTTCACTCATATGAGGACTTTAAGACACAGAACAGATGAACACAAGGGAAGGGAAGCAAAACTAATATAAAAACAGGGACATGGACAAAACATAAGAGACTCTTAAATATGGAGAACAAACAGACGGTTACTGGAGGGGTTGTGGGAGGCGGGATGGGCTAAATGGATAAGGGGCATTAAGGAATCTACTCCTGAAATCATTGTTGCACTATACGCTAACTTGGATGTAAATTTAAAAAATAAAATAAAAACAAATAAATAAAAGATAATCTTTCTGGAAAAAAATATATAAAAGTGTTCCTATTGTAATTTAATATTTTTATTTGATGTTGATAAACATAATAAATTTCTGAACAGAAACTGGAATATCTATTTTTCAGTAGGTCAAATAAAAATGACAATGGTAATAACAATAAGTAACCATTTTCAAAATATACCAAAATGAAGAAATAGATGAAACAATTTGCTATTTATAACTTAAAACACTTTTTCATGTTTGGTCACATAATCAGGTAATGAAAGTATTCCAGGAGTTTTAAGAAGTATTTTAAAAATTAAAAAAAAATTCCCTGTAAATTTCAAAACGGAAGATTCATTTTCCTTAAAATGTCAGTATTTTCTTAAAGGAAAGAAAAAAATATTTATCATCGAGTACACTATAAAAACACAAATATAGCTTTATGATTTGTGGAGATATCGTCATATATATCTCCTGAAGAGGCAATTAAAAAAAGGATTCCTTATATCTCTATTTAAAGACAGAAAGTGGAGCTCAAAAAAGTGAAGAAACCATCCCAAATCATATAGATGCTAAGTGTCAAAGCTGGGGCTTGAATACAAATCATCTGAGTTTGAATCCACTTTTTGATTATGAAACACACCTTTCCTCAGTCACTTCAAAAGCAATGACAACTGTCTTCTATATGATTAAGTGACATTGATAAGCTCCTTTCTTTCGTTGCCTCTGCCTCGCTATCATCAACAGGTATTCCTTTAGAGCAGTGCTTGCTGCTATGGAGAACTCAGAGAAGTGAGAGGAGTAGGCTGTGGGCTAGGCCTTAAGGATCTGAGAGGTTAGAAGAGAGGATTTGAGAGGGAGCCAGCCAGGAAACGAAGTAGTGACAGAAGGTTTATGTGTGCATGAAACAAGGACACTAATTCTAAGTACCAGTTACCTCCACGAAAAGAAGTGATGAGCTGGGAGCTGGAATGAACAACAAATAGGTCAATTTTTGGCTTTGGTGATAAGCCAACTATCTTTGAGGTATAATTTACATATAATAAAATGTATCCGTTTTCTGTGTACTATTCATTGACCACCACAGTCAAATCCAAGAGCATTTCCATTGCCCCCCCCCAAGTTTCCCTCCAGCTTTTCTGCAGGCAGTCTCTCCTCCCACCCTTGGCCTCATACATTTGACAGGATTTTTAAAATATGGAAAGTGGAAAGGGTAAGGGCAATAGAACACAGAGAGGACTTAAGTCAGATGAATTTCCCAACTATTAAAATTCCAGGTTGTAAGTCTAAATAAAATTTCCAGGCAGGGAAGGAGAAGCTAGTTGGAATTGTGGGGGCAGGGACAGCCACCCACTTGCCCAGGTAACTCTTCCTTTCTAGTAGTCTTTTCCTTGTTTCTCATCATTCATCTTATCACAACTGAGGCCCATCCACGCATATATTTATAGAATGAAAATGACACATACAGAGTCCTGCTGTACTGAGGAGCTGCAAGCTGGATCACACTGGTAGCTCCAACCACTATCCTATGTCCATGAATCCTAGCCACGATTCTACTCGTGTAGTTCTTAAACTTCTGGGGATCACAGACCTCTCTGAGGAAACTTTTGATGTTTCCCCTAGTAACTTGCACCTCAACACATAGTTTTGCATTCAATTTCAGGTGGTTCCTGGACCCCCAAAACCCATTTCTGGACTGTAAGGACTGTCTTCGGTGTTCAGTGTGTAAAATATTCCCATAACCATGCATTTTTCTGCACCTTCCTGCTCTGAGCAGACCAGGAGCAAATATCTCACCCTGTGCAAAAAGAATCAGGAAAGCCTCTGCATCACCACTTGTAAGTGCTACATTAGCATTTTCTCTGCAAAGCATGTTTTAGAGCTTTTATAACACCTTATCTTCCCTTGCGTTGGAGGTGGAGACATGCCACTACTTTGCACAAGGAAATAAGGTTCTGAAGAAAGACTTGTGGGGTTAGGGAGGGATGTGCAGCTTGCTGAGAAAAGATGCACCAAAGGGTGGAGAGAACACAAGGCATTCCATGGTTCCGCTGAGTCTTGTTTTCCCCCGGTAGCTATGGGCCTGACATTGCAAAGGTCACAAACCTTGCTGGTTATCCCCAGTAAGCTCAAATTTCAAATGAGAAAGGGCTGGATTGGATAATGCCTTTGAGCTCCATATTCTAGGATTGCACACTGCCTTCCCTTAAGTCAAACTACCCTTTCTCTTTTAGAATTATAATAAACGATGGTGGCCACTTGAGGCCATCTTATGAAATATCCAACACACAGAGGCAAACATCCAGACATTGGAAAAGCCCATAAAACTGAGAAGAGATCTGGAATATACATGGCCAGGAGGAGCCAGTTTCTGAGAGGAGAACTCACCTCCTTTGAGTCATTATTTCACAGAGGACTCCTTCCAAGGAGACTCACAGCAGAACAGTGCTCTGCTTTAGGGACCAACTGTCTATAAATACACTAACAAAGTGACATTGAGAAGCACAATATTGCCTATGACGAGCATAATAGGGTGGGTGGGTGGGAGCTACCAAGGAATATCATTCCCCAATATCATCTAGCACATCATAGGTAACCAACAAATAAATAGGTCTTGAATGAATGCATGAAAAGAGGGAAATTATGTTACATAATCTGTGCACATAAAGAAGAACAGGGAATGGATGAGTCAGACATTTTGGTTTATTTTAAACGGGGTTACCTGATTTATTAAATGTGCATTTAAGATAACCCTGTCTTGAGAAGTTCTTTGCCTGTGCAATGAGCACTGAATTTGCTCTATTTGTTTCATGTCTAATTCTATTTTTAAAAGGCAATTAAAACAGTGCCAAACAGTCCCCTAAGAATAAGAGGTCAGTCACTCCTCAAAACAACTTTCTCTGGCTTGATAGTTGTAGAAACTGTGATATGTCTCTGGGAGTTTCCCTAATTCTTTGTAACATTTTAAAATAAGTACTCTGGGACAACTAAACACATAACTTGTCATCTAAATATGTATTCAGAGACTTCTAATACATATTATAAATATGTATTTAGGGATTTTCTTACAAGGAATAAAGAGCTTTATAATAACTCCTTTGGAAAGATTGTGCTCTATTGCATTATATGTGTTCAGTCTCTTAAAAAATTCATGCTATTTCCCTGATAGACCAGGATGTATGATAAGAGATGGTAACAAGACACCATCAGGGAAGCATGGAGAATCTCAAATTCCACATGTGATGCAAAGCCCATTCTTCATAAAGACAAGGTATGCGGTGAGGAGCTCAGGATATTTTGTTTTCCTTATAAATAATGCAATACTGTTGCTCACATGTCGGCCCATAAATGGGCAAACACAACCCACATGAACTGGGTCAGCCAGATTCAAGGCAATCTATGAGCAGAAGCCTGCCCACAATTATAGGTGGGAGATAGAACCTGCCTTTTTATGCAGATGGCTAAATTCAAGTTCCTATGTAAGATCCTGCAACCCCTCACCAGTCAGATCCTTTTGGCTCTGGGCACATATACCTTACTATTGTCTAGTGCAGTGGACATCAGCATTTTTTATTATGTACTCCATTAGTAAAATATTTTTACAAATATATCTCCAGTAAATGTATATTCATCAGATCATACTATGTATACTGAATATCAGTAAAGTTAATCTATGCTTTATTTGTTTAAGTTTATTTATTTATTTTGAGAGAGATGCAGAGAGAAAAGCAGGGGAGGGAGAGACAGAGAGAAAGAGAGAAAGAGAGAAAGAGAGAGAGAGAGAGAGAGAGAGAGAGAGAATCCCAAGCAGGCCCTGCACTGTCAGCGCAGAGCCCAACATGGAGCTCAAACTCATGAACCTTGCGATCATGACCTGAGCAGAAATCAAGGGTTAGACACTAAACCAATAAGTCACCCAGGCGCCCCTATGCTTTATTTTAATAAAACATCAGTGTACAAATGCTGAGTTTTTTTGTCTCCATCCCTCAGTAAATATTCAGGTCCTTGGAGAAGTCAGCCCAAATTGGGAAGCATCCTCACAGGAAGTATATCTTATCTAGACATTTCTTGCTTCATGATAGTCTGTTCAAAACATGCAGAGAAGAGAGTCAAAGACTGCAACCATACCAGCACATGTCAGAAATTCCTTTTGACCACAAGAGAAGCAATGAGTGGGGCAGAGGATGAGTTTTCATCTGCTTGTTTGTCAGAATGAGATTTTGATGGAGAAAGCAACATGACCCCCTGAGAGATTAGGCCAGAGAGTAAGGGAAAGAGAATTTTCCACACCCCTCAGTTTGAGGCACCAGCAGAAGCTGTTTCAGAACAAAGGTGAAGGCTCCAGTCTTCTCCCTGAAAAAAGGTATCTTCTACAGGCAGGGCAGTCCCTAAATAGCGAGCATCCACTAAAACAAGGCTCTTCCTTCAGCTAGCTATGCTTGTTTTTTTTTTTTTTTCCTGCAAACTTTCCTTTTCTCTGGTCTCCATATTAAGTCCCCAGAGCCCTCATTTCTTTCCCCTCACAACAATGAGGCTATGCTACCAAAAAAATATTGTGATAAAGAGATTCATCTCCTTTTTATTTGACAATGTTTATTGAGCTCCAACAGTATACCAGGCTGAGAAACAAATGATTTTGATTAGGCACTATTTCTCCAACAGCTACTTGTTTAAAGAGTGTGCCCCATCGCTAATGGTTCAGATGTCGATAACTGGACGTCCCAAGCATTACTAAAGCCATGCCACAGACTACTCAGCCTCCCAGAATAACCTCCACCTGAAGCCTGGCCAATTAGCTGAGTCAGATCATACTGAGATTATTTTTACTGGAAAAGAGCCAGCTCTTCTCCATTCATTTGCCACACAGGCATAAACAAAGTCTGTGGCCTAAGATTCATGATACACTGGAATTAATATCTGAGTGGAAGACTATAGAAAGGAGTGCAGAATGACCGGAGGGTAGCAAGGTGAATGCTGAGCAGTACAAAATAAGATTAGCAAGGCAGCCTTCATGAAGCTAATGTTAGTACATCTATGACAAGAGGACCTTACGTTGCCCTCAGAAGTGCAGTATAATTGGGTAGATTTCTTGTTTGTCTGAGAGTGCCTTATAGTTTTACACCCACACTGATAGGACAACACTGGGCACATTCTTTTGGAGAAGGAAATGTTCCATATAGTTTGGAAAGAATAGGTGTGGGGTCTACCTTAAAGTGGACATTGGCTTTAAGATCCCGATAAATTGCCAGGTTATTTATTCATCAAACATTCACTAAGAGATTCTCTGGACCATGAACAGTATCAGAGGCCTGAAGTAAATAAGGCACAGGCTCTGCCTCAAGAAGCATGGGGGCAGTCGAAGTTAAGTTCATAGTAACAGAGAAAGAAGTATAATAGCAGATGTATGTCATGTTCAGTAGAGGCAAATATAAAAAGGAGACCAATTATGCAGATGAGAATGCTTCAAAAAGGAAAGGCTGACAGAGATGAGAGGTTCCTGAAGGATGAATGGCAGTGCCAGCATGTTAACTGGGGTAAGACATTCCACTGGAGGAAATGACCTGAAAAATGGCATGACATAAATGGAGAACTGTATGCAGTTCCGTATGGTCACAGCATGGGGTGTCTGTGGGGATATGGCTCGAGAAAGAGACCGCGCATGTAGGTAAGGAAAAGATCATGGAAGACTTTTATGACATGATGAGATTTCTAAAATTTATCCTCTATGCAACTGGGAATTATTGAAGATTTTTAAGAAGGGAAATGTATTTTAGAATAGATCGGGTCTGTTGAATTCCTTATCACTTTGATGAGTGTTTCAAAACAATATTCTGAAAATCACTATAATACACATGACATATTTCCACTTGCAGCTTGGTTCCATGAAACGTTATTATAAGTAGGGTAGGTGATGCTATGTTTAATTTCTGGCACACTAGCTATAACTCCATTGCTTTCTATCTCTGAAGAAAGCTTGTTGGATTTCAAGCAAAGGGAAGGATAATTTATCATAAGGATAATATTGAAAAGAAAACAAACCGTTTGTGAAGTTTACTAATAAATTACTATGAGTAACTAAATACTGCTCTACAACAGATTTGGGCCTACCAGTGTGTGATGACAATGAGTGACCACCACTGTTACAAACACATATTTGCATACATGGTAGCTCTTATCTTAAAAAGTATAGGGAGTCCAGGGAGATAGCTAAACAGTAGGAGGACCATAGGCTCACCTTGCCCCACAAATGTAACTAGATAACTATCAGATCATCCTAAATACCCTAGAAATCCTCCTGATGACTGGCAGAACAAATCACAACTAAAGGTAAAGAACAGGCCACATCAAAGAAGGTAGGTAGTCCAAAGATACAGTTTGGGAGAAAAATGGACCTTGGCCACTGTGCTGGGGAGGAAGTCATGGTCATGAAAGGAGAAATACAGACTAACATATGAGGGAGCCACAATGGGAAGACAAATTCCCATAATAATTGGCTTGGAAAGGAAGAAGGGCCAAATTTTGTGAGTTCTTACAACCAGTGGGGCTTAATGCCTGGAGGTTTAAAGGTCAGCAGGGTTGGTGCAGGGAGAGCTGTGAGGGCATTTTGCTTCTCTTGGAGAGAAGGCAGGGAAACAGTCTATGGACAAATAGCAAGGACAATGATCTGAAAAGGGCCAGGGTCACACAGTGGGGAGGTATTTGCTCATGTCCCAGTGTGTCCCAGAGAGGCAGCATTCATGAGGAGACCTCTCTGGGAACAAGGAAACGGGCAGAGGCCATTTCCTTCCCCTGTCCCTCAGCATAAACACAAAGTCACCTGGGAATGAGCTCAGTGCCTATACTCATTACCTAACTTGCTTACACCAAGAACCTACCCCCAGCTCTCTGGTGGAACTGTCCTTCATAGTCAGGCTTGCCTAAGTCCTAGTACAGTGGGTCCATTCCCCCAGAAGACCAGCCCAAACCGCTGCTCACACTGTATCTTGTGACCTGAGAGTTTCTTCTTCATAAGGCCATTATCCTGAAGAATAGAAGTAGCTGACTTTGGTGACACAGAAGCAGGCACAGCGATTTAGAAAAAATGAAAAGAAAGAGGAATTTGTCCCAAATGAAATAATAAGACAAGGCCATGGCCAGAGATATAAGTGGAACAGATATATTAACATACTTGGTAGAGAATTTAAAGTAATGATCATAAAGATACTCACTGGACTTGAAAAAAGAGTGGAAGACATGAGTGAGACTCTTAACACAGAAATAAGGAACAACACAGCAGAGACAGAGGGATCAATAAATGAAATGAGAAACATGCTTGATGGAATGAACAGCAGGCTGGATGAAGCAGATGAACAAACTAATGACACAGAAATCAGAGTACTGAAAACTAATCAAGCTGAACAAAAGAGAGAAAAAAGAACAATGCAAAACAAGAAGAGACTTAGCAAACTCAGTGACTTCATCAAATGCAATAACATTCACATTATAGGAGTCCCAGGAGAAGAACAGAGAGAAAGGGGGGCAGAAAATTTATTTGGATAAATAATAACTGAAAACTTCCCTAATCTGGGGAAGAAAAGAGATATCCATATCCAAGAGGCACAGAGAGCTCCCTACAAAATCAACAAAAGTAGACCCATATCAAGACATATTATAATTAAAATGATGAAATATAGTGATAAAAAAATTTAAAAGCAGCAACACAAAATTAGATAGTTGTATATGAAGGAAGCCTACATGAGACTCTCAGGGGATTTTTCAGCAGAAACTTTCCAAGCCAGAAAGGAGTGGCATCATATATTCAAAGTGCTGAACTGGAATAATCTGCAGCCAAAAATACTCTATCCAGCAAGGCTATCATTCAGAATAGAAATAGAGAAAAAGCATTTCCCAGATAAACACAACTAAAGGAGTTCATGACCACTAAACCAGACTTACCAAAAATATTAAAGGGGACTCTGAGTGGAAAAGAAAAACCAAAAGTGACAGTATGAAGGTAGGAAACAAACAGATTTAAAAATAAACATATTTGTAAAATATCAGCCAAGGAACTCACAAAATAAAAGGATGTGAGATATGACACCATATGCCTAGAACATGGAGAGGAGTAACGAATGGGCTCAAACTTAAATAACCATCAACTTAATATAGACTGCTATATGCACAAGACATTCTTTGCAAACCTACTGGTAACCGCAAATCCAAAACCACTAATAAATATGCAAAGAATAAAGAGAAAGATATCTAAATATATCATTAAAGAAAACCAGCAAACCATGAAAAGAGAAAGACAAGACCTTCAGAGAAGATCTTCAGAAACAACCACAAAACAAGTAATAAAATTACAATAAGTATACTTATATCAATAATTACTTTGAATGTAAATGGACTAAGTGCTCCAATCAAAAGACATAGGGGGACAAAATGAATTAAGAAAACAAGACCCATCTATATGCTGCCTACAAGAGACTTACTTCAGGTGTAAAGACACATGCAGATTGAAAGTGAGGGGATGGAGAAACACCCATCTTGAAAATGGATGTCAAAAGAAGGCCAGAGTAGCAATAGTTATATCAGACAAAATATGTTTAAAACAAAGACTGTAACAGGAAACAATAAGGACACTATATAATAATAAAGGGGATAATCCAACGAGAAGATGTAACGATTGTAAATATTTATGTACCCAACTTGTAGATACCCACATACATAAAATAGTTAATAGAAAACATAAAGGAACTAATTAATAATAATACAATAATAGTAGGGGACTTTAACACGCCAATCACATCAATGGACAGATCATCTAAACAGAAAATGAACAAGGAAACAATGGCTTCGAATGACACACTGGGACGTATGGACTTAACAGATATAATCAGAACATTCCATCTTAAAACAGCAAAATACACACTTTTTTTCAAGTGCACATGGAACATTATCCAGAATAGATCAAATGTTAGGACACAAAACAAGTCTCAGCAAATTCAAAAAGATAGAAGTCATATGATACATCTTTTCTGACCACAACACCATGAAACTAGAAGTCAACCAGAAGAAAAAAATCTGGAAAGACCACAAATACATGGAGGTTAAATAAAATGTTACTGAACAATGAATGGGTCAACCAGAAAATAACAAAAAAATAAAATAAAAAGTACATGAAAACAAATAAAAATAAAAACACAACAACTCAAAACCTTTGGGATGCAGCAAAAGCGGTTCTAAGACAGAAGCTTATAGCAATAGAGGTCTACCTGAAAAAGCCAGAAAAATCTCAAATAAACAACCTAACATTACACCTAAAGGAGCTAGAAAAATAACAACAAACAAAACCTAAAACCATCAGAATGAAGGAAATAATAAAGATTAGAGCAGAAATAAATGGTATAGAAACTAAAAAAAGCAATAGAACAGATCAATGAAACCATGAGTTGGTTCTTTGAAAAAAAATCAACAAAATTGATAGTCTCACCAGACTTGCCAAGAAAAAAAGAGAAATGACTCAAATAAAATAACAAATGACCAGGAGAAATAACAGAAATAACAATCAACATCACAGAGATACAAACAATTATAAGAGAATATTGTGAAAAACTGTATGCCAAAAAAATTGACAACCTAGAAGAAATGGATAAATTCCTATAAACATACAAATTACCAAAAATGAAACAGGAAGAAATAGAAAATTTTTAAAAGACTGATTATCAGCCAAGAAACTGAATCAGTTATCAAAAAACTTTCAACAAACCAACATTCAAGACCAAATGGCTCCACAGGTGAATTCTGCCAAACATTTAAACAAGAGTTAATACCTATTTTTCTCAAACTATTCCAAGAAATAGAAAAGGAAGGAAAACTTACAAATTCATTCTATGAGGCCAGCATTACCCTGATACCAAAACAAAACAAAACAAAACAAAACAAAAAAAGAGAAATACAGGCCAATATCTCTGGTGAACATATATGCAAAAATTCTCAACAAACTAATAGCAAACTAAATCCAAAAATACATTAAAAAGTCATTCACCATGATCCAGTGGGATTTATCCCTGAATTGCAAGGGTGGTTCAATATTTGCAAATCAATCAACATTGATACATCATATCAATAAGAGATTAAGAACCATATGATCATTTCAATAGACTTAGAAAAAGGATTTGACAAAGTACAATATCCCTTCATCATAAAACCCCTTAAGAAAGTAGATTTAGAAGGAACATAATTCAACACAATAAAGGACATTTGTGAAAAACCCACAGTTAAAATCATCCTCAATTGGAAAAAACTGAGAGCCTTTCCCCTAAGGTCTGTAACAATACAAGGATATTCTCACCACTTTTATTCAGTATAGTACTAGAAGTCCTAGCCACAATTGCCAGCCACTGAAAGGAAATAAACAGCATCCAAATCAGTAAGGAAGAAGTCAAGCTTTCACTATTTGCAGATGATATGATACTATATGTAGAAAACCTGAAAGAGTCTACCAAAAAGCTGCTAGAACTGATAAGTGACTTCAGTAAATTCACAGGATACAAAAATCAATGTACAGAAATCTGTTGCATTTCTATATACTAATAATGAAGCAGAAGAAAGAGAAATTAAGAAAACAATCCCATTTTACAATTATGCCAAAAATAATAAGATACATAGGAATAAACCTAACCAAAAAGGTGAAAGACCTGTACTCTGAAAATTATAAAGCACTGATGAAAGAAATTGAAAACAACATAAACAAATGGAAAAACATTCCATGCTCATGGTTCAGAAGAATAAATATGATTAATATGCTTGTTAAAATGTCTATACTACTCAGAGCAATTTATAAATTTAATACAATCCTTATCAAAAGACCAATAGCATTCTTCACAGAACTAAAACAAACTATCCTAAACTTTCTATGGAACCACAAAACACCCTGAATAGACAAAGCAATCTTGAAAAAGAAAAACAAAGCTGGAGGTATCCCAATTCCATACTTCAAGTTATGTTACAAAGCTATAGTGATCAAAACAGCATGATACTGGCACATGATCGATTTATCTTCCACAAAGCAGGAAAGAATATCCAGTGGGAAAAAAGACAGTCTCTTCAAGCAATGGTGGTAGGAAAACTGGACAGCAACATGGAAAGGAATGAAATTAGACCACTTTATTGCACCATACACAAAAATAAATTCAAAATGGATTAAAGATCTAAATGTGAGACTTGGTACCATAAAAATTCTAAACAGGACACAGGTAGTAACCTCTTTGACATTGCCTGTAGCAACTTTTTTCTGGATAGGTCCCCTGAGGCAAGGGAGACAAAAAGCAAAAATAAACTATTAGGACTTCATCAAAATAAAAAGCTTCTGCATCGCAAACACAACAATCAACAAAACTAAAAGGTAACCTAAGGAATGGAAGAAAGTATTTCCAAATGACATTACCAGATAAAGGGTTAGTATCCAAAATAAATACAGAACTTACAAGACCCAGCATCCCCAGAACAAATAATCCAATTAAAAATGGGCAGAAGACATGAACAGACATTTCTCTAATGAAGACATACAGATGGCCAACAGAGACATGTAAAGATTCTCATCATCACTTACCATCAGGAAAATGCCAATCAAAACTATGATATCACCTCAAACCTTTAATAATGGTTAAAATAAAACAAACAAACAAACAAAAAGAAACAACAAGTGTTGGCAAAGACGTGGAGGAAAAGGAATCCTCTTGCACTGTTGATGGGAACGCAAACTGGTGCAGCCACTGTGGAAAACAGTAGAAAGTTTCCTCAGAAAGTTAAAAATAGAACTACTCTATGATCCAGCAATCACACTCCTGGGTATTTACCCAAGAATAAAAAAACACCAATTCAGAGAGATGCATGCATCCCTATGTTTACAGCAGCATTATTTACAATAGCCAAAACATGGAAGCATCCCAAGTGTCCATTGATTAATAAATGAATAAAGAAAAAGTGGTGTATATATATACAATGAAATATTATTCAGCCATAAAAAGAAAGAAATCTTGCCATTTGCAACAACATGGAGGGAGCTACAGAGTATACTGCTAAGGGAAATAAGTCAGTCAAAGACTTATATGGTTTCTTATAAGAAATTTGCTAAGAAATTCACTTATATATGAAATTTAAGAAAGAAAACAAATGAGCAAAAGGAAAAAAGAGAGAAAGACAAATTGAGAAACAGACTCTTAATTGTAGAGAACAAACTTATAGTTATCAGACAGGAGAGAGGCTGGGGATGGGTTAAATAGGTGATGGGGTTTAAGGAGTGCACTTGTGATGAGCAATAGGTGATGTATGGAAATGAACTACTATGTTGTATACCTAATACTAATATAACACTGTTATGTTAACTAACCAAATATGAGAAAAACTTAAATAAAATAAAATAAACACTGAAAAGAAATAAAAAGAAAAAGGTTCTAAACACCCATTTGGCTAATTAAATGATTAAAATGTATGCATAATTTATATTGTGTATACGTACAAATTAGCAGTGCAATTAAAGATCATAATACATACACTAACATAAATATACTCATGTTCATCCCTGGGACCTGCACAGAATAGAGTATCCCATGCACACCCCCAGTGGTACAGGCCAGCATCCCCCATCACAGTGGCCAAGGAGGAATCACCCCTTCTCCTGGAAGCAGTCAGTGTCTCCCCATTCCATCAAGCAAGGGTTGAGGGGACAGCCTGCCAGTGAGAAGTGCACCAGCAAGGTTGATCACCCAGGAGCAAGTGGAAATTTTCATGCAGTAAAGAAAACAGTTGTGCAAAGTTATTTATTTTCTCTTGCACAAGGATTGTGTATTTATTTCCCTTTAGTGAAAGGGAAGTGGAAGGTGGTCATTCTTTATGAGTCCAAAGTACTTTTATGCTTATCATCCACCCCCTAACTTGTATCATGATGTAACTTGTATCACAAGTGAGCCATCTCACCCTTCAAACATAACCTTTTGAAACTGGTGATATTTGTCACATATATGGAGCTTGAAAAGGGGACAAGATATGCTTAGGGGGAGGACATGCCTTGATTTCTGAAATGGCATCTGTCTTTTTTTAAGTTAAAAATTTGAGCCAAAGTAGTAAAAATTAAAAAGTGCTGAAAACAATCTAAACAGCATACAAAAGGGAAATGTCTCAATAATAGGTAACACACAGAAAGATGGAATAACATGCAGCTAAGTTAGTACTAAGTAAATTAATGCTAGTAACCAAGTACTATGGTAAATCAAGTGTATAACACAAACTGGTATACACCATAATGCCAAAATGTGAAACAGATGCAGGAATGGATAAGCCCTGAGCAGGGACAGACATATTAAGATGAAAAGTGTTGGCGTATTACCACAGTAGGGAGATGAGTGAGTTTTACTTACTTTCTCTTTTTCCTATTTTCCAGAAGTTTTCTTCAGTGATAGTATCATAACATAATGATCGTATCATGAAAACAGCATAAAAATTTTTAATATTTTAAAAATCGGTGATACAATCAGGACTTTGTGTGATATGTCATAAGTTTGTGCTTTTCCCAATAAAATAAACTAGTTCAGCTCATTCTGGAGACTACTAAGCATTTGCCGTATCTGTGTGACGATATGTACTTGTGATACTCAAAGAAATGAGGATGGAGAAGCAGCCTTTCATCCTTGAAAGCTTATCTTGGCAATCAGAGGAGTTAAAGGAAATCAGCTAACCCAACACTCTCAACTATTCTTCACTGACTGACACTTTATTGAAAGCTTATATATCCCATCTCCATTGACAAGCCATCCTTACTCATTCCAGGCAAAATGAACTTTCTCCTTTTAAAAAAAATTTTTTTTCAATGTTTATTTATTTTTGAGAGAGACAGTGTGTGAGTCAGGGAGGGGCAGAGAGAGAGAGAGAGAGAGAGAGAGAGACAGACAGACAGAATGGGAAACAGCCTGCAGGCTCTGAACTGTCAGCACAGAGCCTGATGTGAGGCTCGAATTCACGAACTGTGAGATCATGACCTGAGCTGAAGTCGGATGCTTAACCGACTGAGCCACCCAGGCACCCCTGAAATTTCTCCTTTTTGAATACCAACAGCCTGTCCATACTACTTATTTGAGGGTCATAATCTACTTTGTACTGTTATTAACTCTGTGTGTGTAGGTATGAGGGTGTGTGTATATGTGTGTGTGTTGGTTATAAATTCCATGACACTTTGTTATTTTTCTCTGAATTACACCTAGTGAGTGTCCTGCATGTAGCAAACAGGCATAGGAGAAAAGATCCAAGATACACTTGTTGACGAGCAAGACAACAGTATACTCAGTCACATCATTTCCAGAATAAGGATGTGGCTGACTCTAAAAAGTTAAGTGAGCCTCTATTAGGATTCTGACCACATTCCAAAGATACTGTGACTGTCTTCTAGGTCATCCATTTGTCATCCTTATGTACTCTCTTTGCACCCACTTTGGTCTACAAATGATAGGCTATTAGTAAAAAGTAATGTTTGAAAGACAAATTCCCAAGGTAAGTAGCCATTACTAATTAATTTCCTAAAACTACGTGATTTGTGGGTACACTCCTTTACCTTAAAAAAACTGAGGGACTTCCACAGTTGGTAACATTTAGTGATTATCTTGATGGAAAACCCTCTTGGGGCTCCTGGGTGGCTCAGCTGGTCAAGCATCTGACTCATGGTTTTGGTTCAGGCCATGATCTCACAGTTCATGAGTTCAAGCCCCATATCAGTCTCTGTGCTGACAGTGTGGAGTCTGCTTAGGATTCTCTCTGTCCCTCTCTCTCTGTCTCTCTTCCTCTCCCCTCCCCCCAAATAAATAAACTTAAAGAAAAACCTTGTTAAGTGTTTTATTTAAGAGCTTATGTTAATATTTTCCCAGTGTTTCCAGTTACTTATTACTATATAAAAACCATCCTAAAAATAAGAGGGTCAAAACAATAGTAATTTTATTAAGTCCCCTGGATTTGGAAAGGGCTTAGCTAGGCGGTTCTGACTGGGTCCCTTGTGAGGCTGGAGTCAGATGGTGACTAGACCTGGGGCAGCAGGTGCTACAGAAACTGGAGCTGGTTAGGCATCTCTCTATTCATGTAGTCTCAAGACCTCTCCATGTGGTCACTCCAGAAGGGTGAATTTGGTCTTCCTCAGACTATGGTGACTTTAAGCAGACTGTTTGAATGGTAACTCTTCAGAAGAGTTAATTCCACTGGCCAAAGTGAAAATTGCACTGCCTTTTACAACCAAGTCTCAAGAGTCATTCTGAACTGTTCTCTATTGGCCAACACAACAACTTGCCACATCCCAAGGGGGAGGAAACACAATATAGACCCCACCTCTCAATGGGAGGGATGCAGGGATGGGAGATAGTGTTGTGACCATCTTTGGAAATGCCATCTATCACAAGGTTATATATGCATCATTGCATTCCATGTGATTAGTAATCATTTCAATTTGCGAAACTGGAATGCAGTTTCTACTATCACTGGCAAAAAAAAAAAAAAAAAAAAAGGATAACTATCTAGTCAGTGCACTCTTCTGTAACAATCTGAAACTACTCCTGCTTAGAGTGGGATTAGCCTGCCTGTTTTGGTTCTGGAGAATGCCACTCAGTATAACACCCCTAAAGGGACAATAAGTGATAACCCTGGTCCATTTGGAATTCCTAGCGTTATAGGTTTTTAGGATCTTGCTGTGTCACAGCAGGTTTTCCCTATTTCATAGCAAATCTTTCTCTATACAAAGAATCAACACCCAAAAAAGATGACTCTTGTGTTGCAGTGGAGGACTATGGAAAATACACTTCTAGTCTTAGCATTTCTGACTTAGCTAAGAACAGTAATGTAGACCTCTATAGCACTTTCCACCCTAGAAGATGGCTATTAACCTAAACAATGCCAACTTGCAATATTTAGAACTTTAAAGTTTTGGTTTGGTAGCACTTCCACAGATGTTGTTTCTTTATAATACAGCTATGTAGGGCAGGTGTTACTCTCCTTTGAATGATGAGGAAAAGGAGAGATATGGAGATCACATGGCACAGGTCATATGGCTAGCTGGTGGCAGAGGGGGATAAGAACTTAGGACCCCCAACTGCAGAACAGGGCTCTTCCTGCTCAGCTTTGTGGGGTAGAACAGGTGTAAATTCTTCTGTGGCTGCAGAGACATGGAGGAAGTAGCTGAGTCTCCCTTTTCCATGCATCATAAAGGGTATCCTTTAGAAGTGTAGTTATAGCCCACTCCTCTCATAGGAGAAGGAGGTGAAGGGGAAGTCTCAGGATTCTAAGTGTCTCAAAGACTGTCAAGGAGGTAACAAACCTAGGAAACATCAGCATTTGTTGTGTACTATGCAATTAATATTGTTAACAGATTTTAACCAAGCTTCTGTGGAAATATTGCTGACATACTGTGAATACAAGGTTTTCTAGTCATTCAGAATCTCTTCCGGAGCTATTTATGCCCATTATAATACACTGAATGAAATGAGGATGAATTTTAGCTGCCTTTATAATGCCAGAAATTATACACAATGAGGGAGATGTGGTAAAGTGGGAGGAAAAGCCTCATAATTCATATGTTTAAAACTTGGCTAATTATCTTATTTAGTTATTCCAATATCAATAGTAAACTAAAGAATTTGGGGTTATAGGTGATCTCAGTGTAGAGACGTGGCAGTCCTCTCCTATATGCCATCCCTCCCAACCAAAAGAGCTAGGAGGGAAATCAGCCTTAGATAGACTACACACGCTTTCTCTGCTTTACTCCTTGAATTGAAAGATATCATATTAACAGATATTCATAAAATATTATGGTTTGGAACATATTCAAATCAACCTTATTAAAAAATTAAATCTGTTTGCTATGATTCCATAAAACATTTCAATTTACAGA
Organism: Panthera onca; assembly: GCF_046562875.1. Taxonomy (NCBI): domain Eukaryota; kingdom Metazoa; phylum Chordata; class Mammalia; order Carnivora; family Felidae; genus Panthera; species Panthera onca. The sequence goes on from NC_138344.1 coordinate 56,253,405, forward strand.
GTCCTCTAAAGCCAGTTTTCTTTTTCAGTCAATTGAGATCTGCCGTTGCCAAAAATCACGCAATGTCTATAGTTGAAAGACAGCTGTGCACTTTGAAACTTCTGCCCATAAACATTTAAAAAACAAATAGTATATCAAGCTATTATATAAATGACATTGTGTCTACGTTCTTTTACAGTAATAAAGATATCATTTATCCTGCTTTTTGTAACAGGAACCTTCCATTTTGTCTCTGCATTCGTTATTTCTCACTGCATCTTGTTCCCATCCCCCTCCATTTGCATTACAATTTTTTTTAACTTCTGACTTTGTCCACTTTAGTTTCTTTCCAACGTTGTTTGCCCTGTATTTCCCTTCTCTGTTTAACTTGTCTTGCACTTTATAGATGATTATTTTTCCATTAAATGCCTATTACAAGGTGGGATTAGGAATGATTGCCCAGGTAAGAGAGATATTTGTCTTGGAGGGCATGTGATCTACATAGGTGACATAGTTCATATATACCTAAGAACCACCAAATGAGACTCATAAAAAGATACAAAATTGCATTATGTAAAGTGAGTGTCTAAAAGCTAACAGGACAGGACACTATGAGTAACCCCACAGGGCTGCCATGTAAAGGAAAGGGTCAAACAGACTATCAGAGAGATGGTGGCATTTCAAAGATAAAAGGAAGGGGATGTCTGTGTGGCTCAGTGGGTTAAGCATCCAACTTCAGCTCAGGTCATGATCCTGTGCTCCGTGAGTTCAAGCCCCACATGGGGCTCTGTGCTGACAGCTCAGAGCCTGGAGCCTGTTTCAGATTCTGTTTCTCCCTCTCTCTCTGACCTTCCCCCGTTCATGCTCTGTCTCTCTCAGTCTCAAAAATAAATAAACGTTTAAAAATTTTTTTAAAAAATGATAAAAGGAAGAAAGAGCAAGTTACATACAAGGGGATGACAAACAATTGAAGTGTTTGGTCTCCTAAAGGTCACAAAAAGAGTAAGTGTGAGTCTCAGCAATAGGTTCTCCTGCAGGTTCCACAAATCTGTCACAATTCTCATTCCTTTTGCTTTTTTCTTTTCATCTGCTAAACTATCTGAATGCACATACTCTAAATTGTCTCCGTGTCCTTACCAGGAGGACAACCTGGTTGCATTTCATTTTGATCAAGAAGTCCTCAGAGGTCACCAAGGACCTTATCTGTCTGTTTTCTTCTCTTGAGCCCAGCCTCTCCTGTACTACGCTTCATTCACCATCATCTTTTTGACTTTATCTTCAGAAACACTGTACCTTTCCTTTCCTTTCTAAATTGATGCCTGCTAAAGCCATTCTTAAAAAATGGTCCTCCCATCTCCCTCATGCATACATGGCAGTTCTCTTCCAAATTTTAGTCGGGGGTCTTGTGCTCTTTCTTCAACGCTCTATTCTTTTCCAGCCAATAATTCTCACATGCCACCCAATACATGTTTGCACGTAACTCTCCCAATGCAGTCCTCGCTCCAATATTTCTTCCTGACTATCGCTTGTCATCACACAAATTTCTTGCCAATAATAAGTGGAATATAACCAGAGCCAAGATTGTTATAAAGTCCCTATTCCCAGATCATGGCAAATGCCCACATTCATGTCATTTTGTTTGACTTATAGATGATGAGGATAATCTCTCGCATCCTTGTGTCCTTACCCATGGGAGGATATCTTCAGGTTCTCTCTTTCATTACTTCATTCTGCCAAGTCCCTCTATTTCTCTGTCCCTTGTGGGTCTTAGACATGTTTCTTCCTCTATTTCTGAAACCACTGCCTTCATCTAATCTCTAACACATTCATTACCGCTCAAGGGTATTCACCACCACCCCCTGGTGTCCATTCTTCCTTTTGTTCTCCCAAGTTCAACTGATAGGTGAGCAATTTGCTTTTCTGTAACTCTCCAGAGTCATCATAAAGTGTGTGCTCAATAAATGTTGGAGACTGACATTTCCTGTCACTTAAGACTATATCTTAGATGCACTGTATATTTTTTTCCTTTTTTCCCTTAGTGCATGTAGTGCTTTCTGAAATGAAACTACAATTCCTCCTTGTATCCAAATTCTTCTTGGTAACTGTGATCTTTTGGAAAAAAAAATTTAGTAGTATCTTGGTGTAGGATTTTTAAAGATTTAAGTGAGTCTTTTTTTTTTTTTTTTTTTTTTTTGAGGCCTCACTGTTACTTTTTATCTGCTTTTATTGTCTGCTTAATTTGGCCTCTAAACCCACAGGGCAGAAATTAGGTATAAAAGTGTTCAGTCATGAGAACAGCATCGGCACTTAGTCAATAATGCACTGTCTATTTCTAGCTCTGCCTTTGCAAAGCGATTGGGAAATCCCGCACGGAAAAGGCTGTAATGAAAAGATACACCATGGCCAAGAGGATATTGTACAGATCATATCATCACTTAGGTCACATGATAAATTTTCTCTGTAAAGTAGAGTTCACACATTTAGAGAAGAAAATACATCCAAAATTACAGTGTTGGAACAGCTCAGGCCAAACTGTATTGGTTGTTTCTAGTAACCATATAAACAGAAGTACAGAATCTTGAGCAGCACATAATTAAAGACTTCTGGAGAACTGATCTGTATAAATACAGAGATTGTAAGTATTCAGTTTATATAGGTTTTTAAATAGAAGTGAGATGACTCACAAACATTATTAAAAATGTACACAAACTACTCACTTCTGGGTACATAGCTATTATTTGATTACAAAATAAAACATAGCTAATGAAATCATTTCCAGATTATATGCTCAAATTAATTGGCACAGTGGTCTAATTACAACATGCAAAGAATACAAGGTGATTCCCTTCTTTCACTGCATAGAAATCACAAATTAAAAATTCAAAAAAGTTCCAGTTCTCAAATGACTTTTTAGTTTTTCTCTTTAAATTTGTAGACTCAGGACACCTGGGTGGCTCAGTCAGTTAGGTGTCTGGCTCTTGACTTCAGCTCAGGTCATGATCTCACAGTTCATGGGTTCAAGCCCCATATTAGGCTCTGGGCTGGCAGTGTGGAGCCTACTTGGGATTTTCTCTCTCTCCCTCTCTCTCTGCCCCTCCCCAGCTTGTGTGCTCTCTCTCAATAAATAAATAAATAAATAAATAAATAAATAAACAAACTTAAATAAGTAAGTAAATAAAGAAATAAATAAATAGATAAATTGGTAGACTCAGATGTTTTTATTCTTTCCTCTTCCACTCTTTCCTAAAATGTCAACCCACCACTCCAGCTGCTTATCCACTGCAAGGTATTGCTGGGAGATAGAACTACATCAAATGCATCCACTAAATATCATGCACATATGTGTTACAGATACTGTTCTAGGCATTTGGGATATAATAGTGGGCTACGTCAACAAAAAATTCTCTCCCACATGGAGCTTACATTCCAGAGAGAAAACAAACAATAAATGAAATGGAGGAGAAAATTATGTGGGTAAGTGGAGTTAGGGATACTCAGGGTGAGGGCAAGGACAAATGATCACGGTAGCTTTCATTAAGGGAGTATCTGAGCAGACCTGAAAGAGGTGGAGGAGTCAGCCATCTGTGGAAAGAGCATCCCTTGGAGAAGAACAGCAAGTGCAAAGGTCTTGGGGCAGGAGCATGTCAAGAGGTCTCAGGGATGGCAAGCAGAGCAGTGTGGCTGGAGCAGAGGGGGGTGGGAGGCATCATAAGAGCAGAGGGGAGACATATGAAAGAGTCAAACCTCATAGGACATGATGAGCTGTTAAAAGGATTTTGGCTTTTACAGTGTGTGAGATGAAAATCCATTATGGGATTTTGAGTAGAGGAGTGACAGGGTCTTATCTATATTTTAAAAGATCATTCTGGCTGCTATGTTGAGATAGCTTCTAGGGAATCAAGAGGGGAAGCTGAGAGACAATTTGGAGGCTTTTGCCACCAAGAGATGATGGCAGCTTATAACAGAGTGGTTGCAATGAAGGTGGTGAGAAGTGGTAAGATTAAGGATGTATTTTGAATGGCGTCAACAGGACTCTTCTGAAAGATTGTACGTGAGATTTGAGAGAAGAAAGGGGTCCAGAATAACTCCAAGGTGCTTTGGTCTGAGCAAGTGAGATGAGGAAGACTGCAAGTTGAATAAATTTTGGGGGAAAGATCAGAAATTCACTTTAAGACATATAAAGTCAAACAATTCATTCACAGTATCCAAATTTGGCAGCAGTTATAAATTAGAAGTCCCAAGAATAAGACAGGTTTTATAAGCCACCTCCTAACTTATCCCAGATTTTGTTAGATGCTTAAGTCACAGCAAGGGCACAGAGTGAGAAGGAAAACATCTACAGTAGGCTCATGAATCAAAGAGATTTTTAGGGTATTGTTTTTGGTGCTTTCAAAGCAAACAGTAGGGAGAGTGGGAATACAGTATGTTGTTGAGAAGAAAAATCAAGACCGAGCTTTTTATTTTGTCTCACCTCTAGGAAGAATAAAATTCATAATTATAGTAAATTATCTGAATCATCTTCACTGTGGTATGACTCAGACAAATCAATGCTGTACAGGTCTCTTGAAAGAGGTTCTCATTTAGTCGGAAGAAATGAAAGTGACAAGAGCCAGCCAGTGAGGTTGGTATCCAAGGTGGGAGATCATTTCTTTTTCCTCTCAAACTAGACACTGCTTAGTTCCTTTGCTAACTTCAGACTGTTGTGGGTGGGTAATGATTTGGGATGAAAGAACTGCATTAATATTATGTAGGCAAATGTGCAGAGGGAAATTTATACAATTTATTTTCAGTTAGACTGTGACTGATCATTCAAAAATATTTCTGACATGCTTGTAGATAACTAATAATTTTGACACACTGATTCATTCAACAATAAACATTTAATATTGCTCAGTAACATCATAGATTGTATTAGTGGTGTGAGTAAAAAACATAGTAAGACATGATCCTTGCCCTCAAGAGAACTGTGGGCTTTCCAAACCTATATTAAGGCTATTTCTTACAATAATCTGAATGGGCACATAACACTATTTGGAAAAGTCACAAGACAACAATTGGCTAATGAGGTGTTTAGCTTCATGAAACACTAGAAATTCCTCTTATAGGGTGGGGAAAGAAATCCTCTTTTAAGTGTCAGTGAGGGACAGACAATTGAACCATCATTTTTAATGTTAGTTCCAAGCAATCATTTTTCCACAGTATTTTTCTACATCATAAGATTCATAAGATTCATTCATTGTTCCACGGTATTTTTCTACATCATAAGATTCCAAGCAATCATTTTCCCACAGTATTTTTCTACATCATAAGATTCATAAATTTCTACTTAGATAAATATTGAAAATATATATTAATCATTTAAAGCCTATCAAAGCATCACCGATGCCAGTTTTATTAGGTCAGGCTAATAATGATGTGATAACAACCCTCAGATCTCAGCACCTTAAAAGAGAAATCAAGTTTTTATTTACATTGTGTCTCTAATACGATCGGGGCTCTCCTCTTTAGAGTCACTTGGAGATCAAAGTGTGGAACACGTAGCCTCCTCAGGGGATGAGATACTGCTTCAGTGAGCATTGGTTTCTGGTTTCTTACTCCCTCAGCCTGAAAGTGTCTCATGCAACGTCCCTTAACAGCCCTTAGGCCAAAGCTAATCATACCTGGGAATATAAGGAGTATTTGGTGAGTAGTTTTCTTTTTTATACTATGTTTGTATTTACTTTTAAGGAAATGAAAACATAATAACATGGCTTGGAGGTATGGTCTTAGCCACTTGAAGTATGTTTCTACTTTAAGATGAATACAGAAACCAATTTAATTAACTAGTTAATTAATTAATTAAATGTACACAGAAGCCATTGAAAACCATTAAAAAAAAAAAAAAAACCTTTCTAAATTCTTAATAAAAGTCAGACAAAAGGATCAAGTTGTTCTAGTTAGTAGTGCTTCTACCCAGAAAAAGCCCCATAGGAATCCTACCTCTCTCAAGAGCCAGACCAAAATAAGCAAACTGAGCTAGAGCATTCTGAGCATCTAGCAGGCAGTAGGTTCAGGACCTCCTTTAGCTAAAGTGCTCAGAAAGAAATGAATGGGGTCCAGTCGTATAGGGAGTCACACAGCCTTATACTTGCCATAAGCAGTTCACTGTTTCTTATCAGGGCCTTGGAGCATGTATATTACAAGATACAAGTTATATCTGAAAAACAGAATTTCAACCATTCCATGAAGTCAAATTTCATCATGGAAAATGGAGATAGAGTGGAGGGAGACCATACTCTATGTTGCTAATAGTTTGAAGGATTGTGGCTTAGAGACAAGGACTGATGGTTCACAAACCAGGCTGCTTCTACCACAGCAACCTCACAGAAATTTCAGACTGTGATTTAGAATATTTCTTTCTTCATTTGGGAAAATGGTTTTTTCACGTATGACCTTCCAAGAAAATCCCAGCTTTCCCACCACCTAATGCAAACCACAAAATCTATGAAGAATAAGGCAAAGTATAAAAAGGGACTGAAACTTGAATGTGATGTTTCCAATATGGCTTAGTTTAATCTGGCCATTCTCTACTAATTTACAGTCCAGCGACTTATTTTGAACATTTATTATCTTCCTAGGGATCAAGCTGTTAAAGAACGGTGGTGTCTGTCTCTGTCTCTGTCTCTTTGTCTCTGTGAGTGTGTCAGTATATGTGTGTGTGTGTGTGTTATTTCTGATAACCAGCTGTGTTTAGTCCCTCTTATAGGTCAAAAGAAGCGCCATTTTTCTTCCCATCTGGCATATTTCTTACAAAGAACACACTGATATAAACACACATATTCCTCTTGTGCACTAGGTCTTGCCCTTGGATTGATTCTGGGTTAGTCAATGGGCCCTCACATATGATTCAGAGGGAGCTATGCCATGTGGGACCACACATTATCTATTTGTAGAATGAATTCTATATTCCAGACACTATTTATATGCTGTGTAGGATATAAAGTGGACCAAACACAGACTTAACTCATGAAGTAGCTTTAGTCCAATAGCTTATCACCTGCATTTAGTTAATCTTCCTGAAGACTGAGGAAAACGAATTCATATTTATACATCACTGCTCATGCAGGCAATCAAAATAAGGAAAAATAGAAAAGTATCAGGATGGCATGTAGCAAGAAAAGAGACAGAGGGATAGAAGATGGAAGAAGGAAAATATATCTGCCTTGACTCAGTTAGTTTACTCCTTTAGAGCCAGAACCCTGTTCCCTCTGCTTCCATTTCACTTCACTGTCAGCCTATTGAGTATTACAATGGGAATGATCTAGAATGCACCCATTTCAACAGGATTAAACCCTTATTTCCAAACTGCTTTCTTTAAACTTTCTTATTTTTGTCAGTCTTCTCAACATTTATCACCAGATTTGAAACTATAGTTATGATGTTTTTCCCCTTCTCTTTCAGCTCCCAAACATAGTTACTCTGCCCAATATTACAAAACATCAATTCTCACCTTCTGTTATCAATGTCACCATCCTAACTGAGGCCTCATCTTTTGTACCTAGACTGTCATCGTTGGTTCATACTTGGCTTTCTCACTTTTATTGTGCCAACTCTACGCCATCATTTATGATTTTAGCTCACTTTGTTGGGACATTGGAGTGTACTGAGATAATGAAAACTTATGTCCTTGCTAAAAATCTTACCATTCAGATTTTTGATGTAATTACTGAATGTCCATCTCATAGCTTGCATTTTCAAAATCATAAGGGATCTGTGGACAGAATGCATCTCTCACAGGACTAAGGATCTCTTTCTCTTAATCTTTTCCACATCTTATCATTGAACTGATTTTAACATCTAAGCATATTTTATGTTGACACCATTACTCTTCGAAAAGAGACTAACAGTTATCCAGGGATTCCCCAGTGGTAACGGTGCACCTCTATCTATGTAAATCAGGCATTCCCCATTCTCCACACCTCCAGTGAGTTCTTTGTCTAATTAATTATTAACCTCAGCTAAAACTCCGTCCCAGAATGTGTGTTTCAGGAAACACCGAATTGCAATGTTTGACAGAAAAAGACTCTGGCAAAATAAAATATAAGATACATCAAATGCAGCCATCACACAAAATTCTAAAATGGTCCACTTTTTATTAAAATCTAAACCCCAGTGTTTTGAGGCAAAGCTATTATTTATTTAGCTAGAGAAGTTGACTGGTTAATGAAAAGCCAGTGAAGTCTCCATTGTTGCTTTTATTTCTGTTATTCTGCATGACAAGCTGTTGTTTAGAAGACACATTTTATAAATGGTAACATATTTGGATATATTCCTAAGTATCGAGAAATATAAAACCTTTTTTTAGTATTCTAGTAATGCAACTAACTCCAGGGCTTGATGCAAACTTACATTTGCACTGTTCACAAGAAGAGCTCAGCAAAAGAAACTAAAAGTATAATTATGCAAGAAGTGATATCTAAAATACTGAAGAACTGATAGTATTTATTGCAATTGGTGATTACAGGTTATAGTTTAATAATAGCTTATAAATAATAGTTTATCACTGTAATCTCAGCACTTAGCCTAGTGGCTGATACAAATGTTCAGAAAATTTTTGTGGAATGAATCAATTCCTTACAAACACCTTAGTAATGTACCTTACAAACATTGGAAAGATCCATTCACTTTACCCCCCCCTTTAAAACTAGCTTAAGTTTTTGACAATCACTAATGGCCTAGTTAATTTTATGGTTTTAAAAATAATTTTTCATATCTTAAAAATTCACACTTCTCACCAAAGCAAAGAACACTTACATTTGATCATTCAGATTTTTAGTTTTTCTAAGCTGAACTGTTTTAATTTGGAAAACACAGCAGTTCTCCCAAGAGATGCCCAGACCAGCTCATAATTTGGAATGGTTGGTTTTAGAGCTGCTTTTTCAGCTCAAGTGTGGTCACATGATCTTTTTAGCACATTTGCCTATTATGCTTCCTCTCAGACAAAGCCAATGTATATGTATACATACATAAGTATTTTATTTTTATTATATATACGTATATATACAGAAAAGGTGGAAGGAGAGAATGAATAAGAAAACTGTCAACTTTTAATAAGAAAAATTCTCTAAAGTTCATCAGCCTAAACATAAATTACTCTTTATTTGTTTCTATTGATCCATTTTTATAAGACATATTTAGTCAGGGTAACCCTCTCTTCTTATATCTATATTGTAAAAATAAAGGATGTAAGAGTCAAATATATATAGTTTTATAAAGTGGACACTGGCTATTCTGCCAGTTTATTTTTTAATTTTTTTAATGTTTATTCATTTTTGAGAAACAGAGAGACACAGAGCATGAGCAGGGGAGGGGCAGAGAGAGAGGGAGACCCAGCATCTAACACAGCTCCAGGCTCTGAGCTGTCAGCACAGAGCCTGATGCAGGGCTCAAACCCACGAACTGTGAGATCATGACCTGAGCAGAAGTCGGACACTTAACTGACTGAGCCACCCTGGCACCTCCTGCCAGTTTTTTTCAATGAGTGCATTAACAGGTCAGAAATTGCTCTTGGCTCTTTTGGATTCAGTTAATGACTTTCACAAACACACAGCTCTCCTTGTAAAGAAGAAAACATCTTTTAGGACTCAGTAGTCTCACCCATTGCTCAATGCACTGGAACATCACCCATCGAGCCAGGTATCATTGTTGGTGGTTGAAAAGGATATTTAAAAGAATGAAAAAAAAGCCACAATGAATGGAAATGTCTTATACATACACAGAATATTTATAAAATGAAGAGGCTTGTTTATAATTCTTATCCTTGTTTCAACAGAAACACTTAAGATACCTTTTAGACACATAAGACGACTTGATGTCAGAGGCATTTTCAACTGTACTGTACCTAAAATCTAAACTGTTCATTTCCTTTGGGCATGTGAATCAACAAGGGATATTGGAAACATCACACAGAAATATTTTTGTGGGTACCTTTGGAATTGAGGTCAGCATGATTCACCCACATCCACATGCTGGACCTTAAGGGTCAATGACAAAACGGTCCCTGCTGTCTGCATTTGCTAGGCTGCCAGTCAACCCTACGTCCAGCCCACAGCTCCATCCATCCAACTAGGAAGATGTGGTTAGTGGACAATCTGGGATCACTGTAGGAAGATGTAGGTTTGCTGAACAATGGGAAGAGGAGCAGACAGAGAAGTGTGTTCATAACAAGGACACAGAGCAAGGGGTAGAGATTTAGATTTGGAATGATTTAGGTTCTATGCAATGTTAGAAGGGGAGAGGGATCAGGTTTCAACTGGTGTTATGCTCAAATTGTGCTTTGAAATGTTAATCTGATTCTAAAAAAATAAAATTTTACTTTATTATTTCTTATTAAATTAAATAGGAATAGCCAACCATATGGCAAAAGCCTCAGAAATCAAAGTTTTATAGAGAAGACTTAAGACTCCCATTTCAAATTGCCTTACATATATACAGCCATCCATCCTCAAAAAAGAAGCCTAGCATGAGGTAGAGGGAAAAGTGAACCCAAACCTCATAGCCACAGGTATCTTTTAAGACTAGAAAAGTGACAAGTTTCATTATGTTCTTCAAGAAAAAAAAAAGTAAATATGTGGTTCAACCAAGATGAAGAAAAATCCTATCTTGAGATCCAAACAGAGTCTAACCCAAACAGAGGTTATTGGTTTTTTAATAGTTGTAGAAATGAACACCATCTGTGATCCAGAGGATTGGCCTGAATGATTTGCTTCACAAGGGGACTTAGTGACTAGGGATCCTGACCAGCAGAGCTTTCTCTGGCCAGACACAGGCTTCCCAGGCAAGAGTGTGTGTTCCTGCAATTCAACACCTGACCCCAAACCCATCCAAGAGGCTACATTGCTAAAATGGTGGAGGGATGGTGAACAGTGAGGAGCAGTGGTAGCATTTGATATGGTTTTAGTAGTCTCATGCTTTTCTTTCTATCTCTCAGATTTTGGATTTAAATAGACAGCAAATAGAATATGTACATAAGTTTCAGAAAGTATGTAGCTGTTTCACATCTTATCAATGTTCATCTGGACCTGAAACATTACCTTGGGCCTGTGGGGGACTGGGGTGGGAACAGAGGCAGGGGGAACACATTATTACCCAGAGAGGAAACATATGTTCTTTATTTTCCAGCATTTTACATGTTTTCTTCCTGTCTCTCTGCTCTGCCTTAGCACCTCCAGGCAGAGACACGTGAGTTCGACCTGCTACATGGGAGACACAGCTCACACGAGCCTGTCTGTGTCCCATTGTTTCTGCCCTTCCAGCTGCCTCATTAAAAACCATACATATTTTATATTGGAGGAGGCACAATTAACTTGCTTCTCCCAAACCAGCCTGAGCCTGATGAGATGCTAAAGAAAGAAAAATACTTCCTGAATGATCATAGACAATAAGCAAACAAACACATACCAAGGAAGTGATAGTTTGCAGTAACTGTGCAAGTAAAAATGGCTCCCTGGGCAAAGTATGAATGCTCCCCTCCTCTTCTGCTGTAGGGTCTTATGCTAGAAAAAAGGAATTCTCTTTGTTTTCCCTCTCTATAGCAGAGCAAATGGTTTGGTCTATCAAGGAGACTTTTTGGAGAATGGAGTAAAGTAGGAAAGGAAGAATAAGGATTTAATGCTAAAGCCAAAAAGTAGCTGGCACACTGCACTTTTATGACTTTCCCTCATTCTATCAAAGTCCAACACCTCAGGGCACTCATGGGAATGGTTGCTAAATCAGGTGAGAAAGCTCACCACAGGGGCGTCTCACTTACTGATAAAACCGTATGGGCCCCTTATAATGATTGGCTCCAAACCAACATAAAAGATACTTTGGCTGTGTTATATCATGTAAAGGTGCAAAAAAGTAAGAAAACTCTCCATGGATGCCTGCTCAGTTACCACTAGGTAAGACCATACCTTTCTAATCACTGGGAAGTTCAACTGGTTTGGTCACAAAATTCTGAAAGCTTTAAAACTCCCAGGGACAAAAACAGACACTTTTTTTTTTTTTTTTTTTTTTTTTTTAAGAAAAATCCTCTTAAAGACACCCTTGAACCATTTTAGTTACTGATGGACTTAGGACAGAGCATACTGTCCTACACCATACAATACAACAAAAGTTTATTCAGAAGGGTACCATCTGCCCTATTGTATTCCTTTTCAGGCAGTTTTTTCCCACAGAGCCAACTGTTTATGGTCAATGTACAACTTTGTTAGTGCTCTATTGCCTTACCAAGAAATATGGAGTAGTGTAACAGTACAGTATATTCACAGATACTGCAAATCTTTGTCAAATAAAATCCCTCAGAAATTCACACCAGAGTTTTGAAGGACTGGCTAGATTTTGTATTTCATGACCTCTTGGAATTTCATGTCACTTCCATAAATAACAACATTATCTCACAGCTGTCTAATGTTTTACTAATACACTTCACATATCTTTATTTAATCCTCGTAAGAACCCTAACAAAAAGTACATTACGGTGTAAGAGGACTCAGAAAATTTAAGAGGCTTCCCAGAGACCACACAGGTAGTGAATGGTAGAGCCAGGAAATGAACAGCTCACAACTTCTAATGATAACTTTGGTACTCTGAGCACTGTGTCATTACCACTGCTGCCTCCAGCTTTCCTGTTTCTGGGACGTGGGCAGGCCTGGACTCACACATGCCCTCACATACACTAGCACTTGCTCTGTATCTTTCAAGGTGGGAATGCTCTATGTTGCTCGGAGTGGTCTCCATTTGTCCCTTCCCTCCTTCCCTTTCTCCTCCTTCCTTTTGTTCCTCCCTCCCTCCCTCTCTCCATTCCTTCCTCTCACTTGCTTGTCTATTCATCTAACTAAATGCCAACTATGTATGGAATACCTACAATATGCAATGTAAATAAATACCAAGTAATGGGGAAACAAAAATCATGACACCCATCTCACCCATTTTTAAGGATCTGTTCAAGCCCAAATCCACACTTGAAGACTTTCCTACCTCCCTATTCTTAACACTCCTTTTGCTCTTAAAGGATACAGTTGTAACTGGAAATACTTTGGTATCCTGCAAAGCCTGTATCAGTTGGTCTCTATTTACACCATGTGTTCATATTAGCTCCACAGAGAGGTCGATTTTTTTTGCTGTTGTTAACATGCACACATCATATTATTATTTTTATCTCCCACAGTCCTGGATATACTATATAAGTTCTCAGTCATTGATTTATCAGTGGTCTCTGTGATTCTATTGTAATATGGCAGGTAGATGGGCCATTTTACACCTAAATCCACCTATTTATTGTGATTATTAATAATGCTCAGCTTCTCTCTTTTTCTGTATTTTTTTTAGGCTATGTCTCTTACATAATCCAATAAAACATCTGAATCCTGGACCTCCTCTGGGGACCCAACAATTTCAAAGTAATCTGTCTGAAAGCAATTTATTCAATTATCCTATTTCATATATCCCATTCCATTTTTCTTTTTCCCTAGGAAGAATATACTGTTTCTCTTAGTCTCCTCAGAGAGGGTTGGGAAGAAAGTTTAGTAAATCAGAAAGGGCTCCAATATGATAAGTAAGAGTTTTTCACTACTTCTGAGACGCAGCTCTTAGCATTATTATGATTATTGTTACTAATTATATTATATATTATATAATAAATAATAATAAAGCCATAAATAAGAGCACTACCTCTTTTGGAATTTGTATCCAATAGCCCCCTTGGGGTTAGAGATGATAACACTATTCCCATTTCCCAGCAGGCTTAAATGATATTCCCTAGGCCATATATTCAGCAAAGAGCAGGCAGTAATCTAACATAGGTTCCTGATGTCACATTCAGCATCCTTTCCCATGTGTATATTCTCCTTTTTTAAAAATAATTTATGATATGTAAAGGACAAGATCATTGAGCCCAATGTTTTCCAAAGTGTTTTGCACAGAATCATAATTCCATGGGATATTGTAAAATGTGAAAGAAAGGGATCCGATACATTTGTTACCCTGCTGTGATTCTACATGAGTGTGCAGCATTTCCCAGAGTCATTAGACTGTGGAGCATGTAGTACATAGCAGGTCTGTGTTCAGTGTTTCTCAAACTTACATGAACAATGGATCAATAGTGACCAACACCTCCTGAGACTTGTGTCCCAGGACACTTATTTTGGGCAATACTGATCTCTACCAATGCCTCTTTGCTCCCTCTTAAAGTTTTTCAATACCATGTCTTTAAATTAAAGGAAATGATGCTACCACTGAATATAGATCTTACTTCAATAAGATCACAAAATAAAATGCAAATATATCTTATTACACCCTACTGGCATTTGAAATTGCATTTGGTACCTGACTTATTAATTTCTTTTTACAACAGGTTAACCTGTATAAAAAAGAACGTGCCTTCTACCATTTAAATCCTATCAGTAAAATGATCTTTATGTCTTGTGAACCTAAAATATTCTCTTCAGATTTATGACTTATATCTGGCAGAGAAAAACTATGCAATTTATACAATTCATTTCCACAGTAGTAACAAGAATAAGAGACATAGCAGTCCTTAGGCTCTTACAAAACAAATCTGAAGCTAGTCCTTGCTAGTGTTGGGCTTCACTTGGGGGAAAAAAATATTTGGTATTGTGTGTGTGTGTGTGTGTGTGTGTGTGTGTGTGTGTGTGTGAAAGGCTGATTTTGATTTTCTATCCCCTATAGGAAGTACACATCAGGGATGTGCTTTTATATTTTAAAAAATGTTAATAAAAGGCCAAAATCTATCTTTAAATATTTCCTTCTGTATTCCTATGCCTTTTAACCAGAAACCCTTGGGAAGAAAGATTTTACCAGCAATGGTCCTGAGGCCCTATCTTTTTCTCTCTAAAGACTACATCCTCATGTGGCCCACATGATAGAATCAGGATGGAGTTGGTTCAATTAATCCAAATACTTCCATGCAGGGTACTGATTATCAAAATTGAATCTATTGTGTGTCTTCCTCTGCATCAGAATCTCTGCAGTTTCTTGTGATAAAATGGCCAACCATTAGACAGCAATACCAAATAAAACAGAAAAAAAACCTAAAATTCTTGCACTAAGCTATCTCAGGTGCTAACTCGGTATGTATATATTTCGGGAATTCGGGAACATAGCGAAAACAATGCAGAAAGGTTTTCAAGGGATAAGACAGGTAGACAAAGCAACATTTATCAGTACATAATAGTACAAATGCAAAGTTTCTTATAGGTTCTTTCCCTCAATTATTATGGAACACCTGCCAATCGTCAATAACACACAAAAATCTCCAGCAGAGAATGATTGAAAGTAATTAGAACAGGTGTTTATTGGGCTGGGAAATTAGAAGGGAGAATTTAGATTATTCATTGAAGAGAAGTCATAAAAGTGTCCTTGGATTCTGTGAAAACTTGGATTCTGTGGAAGAAAAGGTCCTTTTACTATTCAAGTCCAGCAAAACAAATCCCTGTTGCATTCAAGGAGAAAGTAAGGGATATCAAAACACAACACACCAGTACTATCCCAAAGGGTAAAAGAGCTAAACCACAGAATAAGGAATTAGCATTAATTAGCCTCCATTAGCCCATTAGCCTTGTGGGCCAACATGGAGGTTATAGATAGAATTCATACATCGTATTCAGATTTACTCTATCTACTTCATATAGCATCAGTACCAATTTTCCAAGACATGAGGAGGTTTAACATTGACCAATATTGTGGGTCGTCTCTCATATATCAAAATGTTTTTAGAAACTGGTGCCAATCTATAATAAGTCAGCTTACAGTAATATTTTTACTTACAAAATTTGTCCAAGTAAAAATAAAGAGGGACCAACACTTCATCTTGACCTCTTCTAACATTTATTCATTCCTTATACCATGGTTTATAGTCTCCTCTCCCCCATTCAAATGAGAACTCTTTGTCAGATTCATTTCTGATTTTCATTTCAGGTTTCTTAAGCTCTACTACTTGCTTTGCCCCAAGAAGTATTCAGTACATGGTCAGTGAATTAATACATAAATTTTAAAAAATAAGCTGAAGACAGAGATAGTGTCTCAGACATTTACTCTGGACATACTTTCCAAGTAATCATAAAACTGACAGGCTCTAATTTAACCAAGACTTATGGTAGATAAAAATATTATTCCATTAAAATTTGTTTTATTTCATCATAAATGATCGATAGAAACAATTGAAAGTACAGTGCATTTTTTATTTTCAAAACAAATTTCCTTTTTTTCTATTACTTAGAATATATGCAACATTTTAAAGCTCCATGTATGTTCCAATTTCTTCCTTTTATATTTCCATGGCACACATCTATTTTAATTTCCTGTAGGAATTATAGGTTTTGGTAAATAGGACTCTTGTCTCTAGACCTGGAATGTTGTAAGTGCACTTTCCTAGATGGTATAGTTACTCTGTAAACAAATAACGCTGAGCAAGATCACAATTCCATACTACTCTATACGCTGTGTTCTGTTTGCCGCTTCACGTGTTTCCCTCTCTAGGCTTTCACTGATTTTCTACTTAAACTTTCCTAAAGTTGCAAAATTCTTGGAATAGCAAAATCATTCTACAAGCTAGTTTTGATATATTAGAAACAAGTGGAGACTGTGAGTTTCTTGTCTATCAATTAAAGACAAACAACTGCTGCCTGGTCCCAATGGTTGGTGTTATTTTTAAATGATTTTAGGATTACTTAGTACTCAAAGCAATAAAAACATTTGCAAACAGTAACGTCAAGCACCAGTCATTTTTAGACAACTCCCATCCCCAATGCATACACAAATACTTATTCCAGGCAAAGTAAGACTGTGAAAGAACAGAATTAGAGCTTGGTGCTGGATCCTTTAAGCCTGAGGGGAAAAATCCATATTCTAATTTATTTACTGCAGTGGTGAATATGTCATATATACCAAGACACATTACAGAATATCAAAAACATGGAGTATAATTTCTCACATAAGGAAAAGAAATGATTCCTTTATTCTGTGGATTTGTACTTGCTGTTTTTCTTTGGTATGTCATCTAAGGGTTTAATTGTAGTATATGTTTCTTTGATGAAGACTAGAAGTTTCATTAGACAAGGTCCCAGGTGAGCTAGCAAGTATGTTATTAGGTATACTCTCACTAAGAAAGCAAGGAAGCAGATTTAGAGTGAATGTAAGCATTCAGATAATTCTTAGAACAAGAAAGACTAATTGTGAGTAATCTTTCTTCTTGTTGTTTTAAGAATGCCTGAGAGAAGGCGATGGTAAAGATTATTTATCAGTGCAATAAGTTTGAGTTCTAGGCCTCAAGGCAGCTATATGTTTCTTAAATGCACAAGCACACTTAGGAGAACCTCCACCTTTGGTCTCCTGCAAAGTGGGTGGTTCGCTTTTATCTGAGAGTTCTATCACTGAAATCCAGAGTTAGATGTTCCCCAAGCACAAGAAGTGTGACCCATAAATCTATAATGTGCAGTACAACACACACTTTACAGTGACTCAGAGTCAATCAGAAGGAACAGAAACTCCGCTTAGAGCACTTATTTTAGCAAAAGGCCAAACCTCACCTTTCATTTATATGTCTTTGTTAAAGGCTCTTTAGCCCAAGGGTCTTTTCTTCTTTCTCTTACCAATTTCCTTTGAGTGTTGGCCTTCCGTTTCAACTGAGTTATTTTGATGATAATGTTTCCTTTAAGATGATTATTTGTTTAAAGTTCAAGCTAATAAAAGTAACTTATCCCACTAAAAATATTCTGGGGAGCAGAACAACATTTTAGGATGTTAATTGCTCATGTTACCAGTCATCCATGAAACATATGCCGAAAATGCTCTTTAAGGTTCCAAAATGTCTCCTGCAGCTATAAATCTTTTACAGGTACAATTATGTGGGAACAGAAATAAGAAAAAGTGCATCCAACATCTGGAGTCAGATGGTTTACTGAAGTAAAATTACAAAATTAAATTTAAATGAACTTAATTAAAAAGAGGAGGGGGGATCCAATTTAATGTGGACATTCATCATGTCCTCATTGAAGTTTATTCTAGCACCGGAAAAATACAATAGTCTGAATACAAAAGTTGGATAAAGCCTCTAATGGAGTGTGAAAAGATGACCAAAGAGACACAGTCAGGCAGAATACATTCTCTTTTCCCCCTGCTATTTTAATGACATGGAATACCCAATTGTTTTGAAAAGACAATATCAATCAAGAAACTGAGCTTGGAAACTTATCTGTTTCAACCGTCTCTTTTGTTTAGAGTTTCATTATACAGATTTCGTCACTTAAGGATGGTGATCAGCAGGTTTGGTTTTAATTCAATGATGCAGGACTGAAGACTCTTAACAATATGCAGAAAAAAATGTCCAAACAAGAAAGGGTTAATTTCAAATCACCTGCTGTTTAGTTTTCATTCTCTACAATCATCATCATCAAAATACCGACTGCCTAGGGGCGCCTGGGTGGCGCAGTCGGTTAAGCATCCGACTTCAGCCAGGTCACGATCTCACGGTCTGTGAGTTCGAGCCCCGCGTCAGGCTCTGGGCTGATGGCTCGGAGCCTGGAGCCTGTTTCCGATTCTGTGTCTCCCTCTCTCACTGCCCCTCCCCCGTTCATGCTCTGTCTCTCTCTGTCCCAAAAATAAATAATAATAAAAAAAAAAAAAAAAAAAAAAATACCGACTGCCTTTAATACTGTGGTACTGAGCTCTCGTTGCTCACTGATCAGTTTCTGACTCCTAGTTCTTAAACATTCTTAGTCTTAGTTCTATGCTATGCCTATGTGAGGGAGACATGTTAAGAAATAAAATTGTATTATATATCATAATTAGGTATCCATAGTTATACGAAAACAATAGCATTTTATTTTACTAAACTGATTGACAGATTTTAGAAAAGACAGGCGATGTTATTTGGCAGGTTTTTCTCCTTGGTGGTTCTACATATGGTGGACACTGCCTCAAGTTTGGTTTATGAAAACTTTATACCATCGGCTGATACTCAGATTCCCATTAACTTTCCCTTGTTCCACATAAATATTTAGTTTTCTCCTACATATCATAAGCACCTTTCCTTCAGATCCTCCTTATCTAAAAGAGACTCCTAACGTCTCTCCTTCCCAATCAGAAAGCTCAGCTAATATGGCACACATGCACTGGTCAAGTGGAGAGCAAAGGCAGAAAATGCTTAAGTATAAAAAGGGAGTAAAC
Source organism: Panthera onca (assembly GCF_046562875.1). Lineage (NCBI taxonomy): Eukaryota > Metazoa > Chordata > Mammalia > Carnivora > Felidae > Panthera > Panthera onca. The sequence goes on from NC_138344.1 coordinate 56,272,590, forward strand.
ATTTGAGGTGACCAGAGAAACAGAAAACAGGAAAACTAACCAACTACCTGAGGCTGAAACCAAGGAGCACATGATGAGGGCATATTTGTTGAGCACATACTATTCATAACAGTGAGCTGAACACTTTCAAATACATGAGAACAGTTAACCCAGCAACCCTGTGATAAGAAAACAGAGAATAACAACACTTACATAACTTCCTCAACATTGTACAGCTAGTAAGTAGCAAAGCCAGAATTCAAATACCAGCCCTTTGATGTCACATTCCATGCTCTTACCTCTATCACACTGCCTCAGATATTGCAGCTGCTGGGAACCATATTAAAGGAGACTGAAGAGTATAACAAGAAGATTGAATCTTATCTTGGTGTTGGGAGAGAGGAATAACCAGTGGTATAGGTGAGAATGAATAATGAATAATTTTAACTGGTAAGAAAAGTTCATTCATCTAAATCATGTGTTCTTCACTGACTCATAGCATTTGCTTCCCATAAAAAGTACAAAAATAATACACTTAAAAATTTTTGCAATATTTCTACATTTAGGAAAAGAAGAGAAATAGCAATTTTATAATTTACAATAACCCCACAGATACTGATGGTCTGTGTCGCTGTGATCCCATTCTATTCATAATCTATTTCGTATGTATATATTTTATTTTTTCAGAGTTTGAAAAAATAAAATACTTGCTGAATACTTGCTCCTAAAGCTACAAACAGAAAACAGCTTTATTTTTCAGAGATACTGGACCTGAGGCTTTAATTACAACTTGCATTTTATTTTAGTCCCATAGACTGGCCAGCTACAAGTGCCTCCAAAAATTGTATGAGTATTACCATCTCTCTCAAAAAAATGTTGATTTTAAAAGCGTCTTAGAGGGTAAGAGGAAAAGTTAAGAGGCATTTATGGCTCTGCTAAAGTTCTCAAGTCAGTTCTGTAAAGAAAGAAAGTCAGGACAAAAGAAAGGGTCACTAGAACATGCAAAGCACATACCTTCACTCAGTTCAGAGCACATGACATTGAAGATGAGCAAAACTGTAAGGTAACCAGTATTTTAGAGAATGCACAGGATGAGAGAATGCAGTACTTCTAAAGAAAAGTGGAGAACACAGTGGTGTTGACAGTTATTCATTCACTCACTGTATCATGGAACAGAATAGGCCAGAGGAGAAAAATGGGGAAGAGAGGAAGGGTTTATAAGTAGGTTAGTGGGGGAAAAATCACAAAATGAGATGATTAAAGTACAATGAGTTTCTCACTTGAGTCTATACCTGATGTATCCAAATAGTGCAATGTTCTAATGATAAAAAAAAAAAAAGTTATGGGGGTCTTATGATTAAATGTGAACTACTATTTTCTATAATGATGAACTCAGAGGGAGCCAGCCCACTCAGTGTGAGACAACTTGACTGAAAACCACTGTTTGGCTCAAGTCAAGAGAGTATCTGTGTGTTCTGAGTCATTCCACTCCTTTGAAGGACAACTGTCTCCTTAGCAACAAAGTGGGAACCTCAGAACCCTTCATATTCTTGGAAAGGTCTGCTTCACCATCCTTGAATCTTGCATTCAACACTCTCCTTGCCCTGAACACTTACAGCCTCACCACTATTTGTGAGGGCAGTGGGGACAGCTATCATCAGGCCTCTGCCTGTCAGTCACTGTCATCTCTTGTCCTTTTTTCTCTAATACCCACAGGATTTTGTTCACTACTTTTTCTGACCCTGGCCCCACATGTTTTGACACCTTTTCCCTGACCTCTCTGGGGCTTCAGATCAATCACCGGTAAGTCCACTTATTCTCAACTTCCTTTGGCAATTTCCCTTTCACTTTTTGCACTAGTTGAAACCTGGCTCTCCTTGATAACGATGATTCCACTTAATCCCTTCCAAGAGTAGCTTTTCTTCTCAAAGATCCCTCTTACCAAGGAGCCTGAAAGTATGTTAGGTGTTGTCCATGGTCTTCATTACTGCACCTAGAACTTTCTCTCTTCTTGATCTATAAAATTCCAGCTCTCACTTCCATGTCATCAGGCTACACCATCGTCTACTCATGCAGGTACTTCTTTACTATTCTCCAGTTCATTCCTCCTCCATTAACTAAAAGTTTTAGTGCCTGGCTCATGATTACTGTCTCTAATACTACTCTTATTTAATTTTTGGACATTTCCATATACAATGGGATGACCCCCTCAACATCCTGTCCTCTCAGTTCCTGGACTTCCTCTCTTCCAAAAATTTATCAGCTATCCTTCCTGACCCACTCACGTATACAGTCTTACCTTTAACATTGTTGTTACCAGTACCTACATCTTCTGAAAAATCTTTCCCTATCACAACCTTTCTCTAATCACCTTTTATCTCTCCTGCTCACTCCCTTTAACATCTCAAACCCTACAATTCTGCAAGCCCACCAGGACCTAAAAGGCACTCTCTTAGTGTCCCTGGGTTACCTTCTTCATGATATCCTCTCTTGTCTCCTTGCCAGCTTAAGATGACTAGATCATCATTATAACCATATCATAACTCCTTTTTTTGCTTTGGTGAACTTCCCTGGTGAAATCAGAGCCCATATTAAAGTCAATCAGGCAACCACTCAGTGCCTACATTCATGCAGTCTGGTATGATGTTTGGTAGATAATCAAATGAGAACTTCCACACACTCACATTGCCACATCTGTACCTACCCTCAAGTCTCCAGTTACTGTGGATAAGTTATCCATGCTGTTAGTCAAGTTTAGCCTCTCCACTAAGTCACCTTGTCCTCTCCTCTTACTAGAATTACTGCAGCATGCTCCTAAGTGATCTCCCCACTTACATCCTGCCTGCCCACTCCATATGTTCCTTCCTATTGTCCACGTTCAACATGGCAGCCAGAATGATCCCCATAAAAGTGTAAGTTAGATCCATCATGCCACTCCTCTACTCAAAACCTCCAAAGACTTCCTGTCTCACTGAGTAAGAGCCAACTCTTCCACGGCACTAGTGCCCTGCATGATCTGATTCCACACTGCCTCTATATCTTGCCTACTACCTCTCCCTCTTTCACTCTGATCCAACCTCAATGGCTTCCTTGCTGATTTACAAATATGCCAGGCACCCTTTTGTTGCAGAGCCTTTGCACTCACTGCCTTTGTTCTCACTGCCTAGGAAATTCTAGAGAGAAGTATGCCTTGCTTCCTCATTTCCTTCAAGTCTTGTTTCAAAAGGTCTCAAAAGATCTACCTAGAAAAGCTTTACTAGGCCACTCTATCTGTAATTCAACACCTGCCCCACCCTGCCCTCCACGCCTCCTTCTCTATTTTTTCTCTCTAGCACCCATCTATGTATAAAATACATATGGGTGTATAAAATATATATACACTATATCTTTTAGATTTGTATCTTCCTTACTGCTCATCTTTTCTACTAGAAAGTAATCCATGGAAGCAAGAGTTTTTATCTGTTGGGTTTACTTCAGTATCCCCAGTACACAAAATAATGCCTAGCAAGGCCTAGCTGGTGATCAATAAATATTTGTTCAATGAAAGAATCAACAAATAAATGGGTGTATGAATGACTAGGAAAAGAGAAAACAGAAAGTTATAAATGTTTTTCACATGGAAAATTAATATTTAGAGATGTCTAATTTACTATGAAATCTCCTGTGTATGAAGTCGGGATTTTCGGAGAATCCTAGGATACAACAGTTGTCACAGTGATGCAGTGACAATATAACAATATAGCTCACTGAGCAACACAAAAACACCAAGATTAAAGTAAATCCTTGAACAATTCTAAAATTACCATGTTTAATCTTAGCAATAACTGTCACTCCTTGAGAAAAGAGTTTTCATAGATCTTGCTCTTTTGGTTTAACCTGCAAAAGTTTCACTTCTGTTGATGTCTACTTCCTACTTTCACAGACATTCTCTCTCTCTCTCTCTCTCTCTCTCTCTCTCTCTCTCACACACACACACACACACACACACACACACACACACATACACAATATAATCAGATAAAGTCTAAAAGCTGACATACATGATCCAGGGGTGGGATGTCAGAACATGTCTTCTTGCCTAATACTAGAATGTAATTGCAGTATGCTTACATAATTTATGTTTCCCAGCTCTCCTTGACCTCCACACTCCAAAACGGACAAAATGTATATTTTTAAGCTTTTAAAATGTTTTCCAGGATCATATTTGTGCCCTTACAATATATTTTTATAATGTGTCTTTAGATAGTTAATTAGAATTTTTTGCAGATGGTTGATAAAATGCCAGAGAACACATTATTAAAACTATTCCTCCCCTTCTCCCTTAATTCTGTAGAATCCTCCAGTGATATATAAAGATTGTCTTTTATCAGAGGCTCTAAATCTATCCCAATTTTCCATAAGTCATTGCACTCTAATGACATTTTGTCAGATGCAAAACTTAAAAATAAAAGGAGAAAATTCACTCTTGACTTTATTACACCAAAAATGTCTGAGTGATAGATGGGACCATTGCAGATATGGTGGTTTTCTGGTTCCTATTGTTAGCCATGGGTTATTTTGATCAGCTGCAAAGTAATAGTGGGTGACTAGAATAGAAAATACTCACAGTTTTCTGGAGCTTCAGTAAAATGCTAATGGAAGTAACTGAGATTTTTGAGACCTTACTTGAATTTCTATCAATTTCCATCATTTCATGATGCCATTACTGGGAAGGGTCTTAAGGATTCATTTTTGTTGATTATATGTCATCCCCATTTTATCTTTGGGGAGAAGCAGAGGTCAATGATTGAAAAGAGAAATTACCTTTTGAGTTGGGAATACTGAAAATAATAGTATCCATATCGGCCAGATCCCAAAAAAATTGTTTCACTGAGTTGTCAGCAGTATGGTCTGCTGTGATGATTAAAAACTACAATTTTCAGGCTAATTGGGTCAGTCATAAACACATGGAAATCTGCATGGAGTACCCTGAGATTGCCTTTTCCATATTTAACTTTATTCCTTTCTTAATTCTCTTTGGTTACTCTTCCAGATTAGTTGCAGAATTTTGTGACCCAAAGAAAATTTAAACTAGGTTCTAACATAATGACAGAATGGGGCATACAAAGCTTGAAGGATCTTCATAGACAAAATTTGGTAGGAATGAGGGTGGGTTTAACAGAGAATGTAAAAATGATACTACCATGTAGTTGGAGGTCTTGGGACTGGGGAAGAAGACGATAGTACATGCAGGTAAATATCTCCACAAGAGTGAACTTTGGATGGTGTTCAAATTTTATCCCTAAAAAAACTAAATGGATGATACCCTTGGTTGGTGTTTCGTATGTCAGCCAATTTATCTGACCCAAAGCCATTATGTTAATATCCTCCGGCACTTTGGACAAAAATGTGGACTACTACGTTTAACTACACCCATTATTAATAGCCCTGATTGCTTCTAACATTAGTACATAAACTGGGAACTCTGGAAGATTTTCTGTAACGTGTGTAACGTTGGAATTTCCTGTTTATTATCTAGGTGATGTTTTCCAATAATTATGGCTTTGTTTTTAAAGGACATGTGATGAACAGTTCTTTGCAGGGGCAAAGACTATCGTGTGTTCAAGCAAATTGTGTTTTTTGACCCAAGGCACTTCCACCCCCCAATTCATATTGACTATCTATGCTTGTAATGAAATGGAGTCAGAAAGTAAACTCAGGGCTATGGGGGTATATTTGTCTTAGAGATCAAACACTTAAAGCGGAATTTATGGAAGCAGAAGGCTGTGGGTCAATATCAAAAAAAAAAAAAAAAAAAAAACCCAAAACCTGGATTTGTAAACAAGTAAAGGGCTTTCTGAGGTGTGAAGGAGAAGGGAAAGGAGACTGGGAGGGGGTGGAGAGGAAGATAAGGGGCGGGAAGATAGCAGAGATTCCAGTTTAGTAAAAAGTATGTATCTGAAAAAATAGAGGGAGAGAGGCCTGAGAAAGACTGATTCACCTCAAAGATCATCAACCCAAGAGACCTTTTTTCTCCCCACCTTGCTGACAGGGATGTATTGTAAATATTTCTTCACTCTCACCCATGTTCTCCTTTCGGAGTAATTCTAGGACACTGAAATTTGGGGTCAGTGCAGCATAAACACTAGAGACAGGTTCAGACACAGGTCAGAGGCAGTTATCACAATTTAGAGAAAAAACAAATATATTAGAGCTCAGAGCAACTCTAAGCCTTTGTTCAACGTAAAGGCATCTATGAACACCTATTAAGAGCCTTTTTGACATTATTTTCCAATCAGACAAGTGCTATTAATAAGGAATCAACTTTCTAGCAATACTAAGTTCTGTGTCATGATTTTAAGTTCTTCAAAGTCTTTTCCTTTTATTATGTTATCTTTGTATAAACCTACAGAGGAATACAATGAGTATTAACCTTATTTTATAGATTAAAAACTAAGGTCCAAGAGTTAACTGAATATTTAAGATTTTGGAAGCAAAACAAGGAAAAAAACAAAAAAACAAAAACTTCTCTAGCTAAGTCAGCTATAATGTCAGGTTTATAATTTAGGTCCACTGATTCTTAAATCATTGCTCTTTCTATTATACCACTCAACATCAATGTATTCTTTCTGAAACAAGTCTGTCTGGCTGACAAAGTGTTCTCATACTGCACAAGTGGCACAGGATTCAGTACCCCTGATTCTCTACAGCGATTAGGAGATCCACGGCTAGTTTCAAGAAAACCTTCCCATATCCCAAAGGATATAGATCAGTGTAGCATGATCTATTAGGTTTCTCTCATAGGCTTTCACTCTTGATAACGAAACACATAATTCGATATTCAGAGCTCAGATGAAACTGTGACTTCTGTGGTCCAGAAGTGAGTTACTAGACCACTTCCATGGAGGTTTATTGTTTCATCAAGGCCATGCCTCTTCTACTTTTATTTTTCTCCTCAAATTGCCCAGCCTTGGGGATTTTAAAAAGCCGTGTTCAGTTTAAATCCAGCCCTTCTGATATTTGAGATTTAATGACTTTCATTAGGATGTTATCTTGAATTCCATGTATATATGAGAAACCATGACTTATGTATGGGAATTAGAACTTGGTGGTAGTTCCTAGAAAGCACATCTAAATCATGAAATATAACATTAAACTCAAATGCAAAGTAATTTAATTTTTAAAAGGAATGTGGTATTCAGATAAAAGAAACCATAATAGTACATTCATTTACTTTTATATGTACGAAAGTATGAAGTTGTACCGTCATTTTCAGGTATCAGTTTAAGTAATGTATTTTCCAGGCTATTTAATAATCATTCTTCCATTGTTCCATAAATAGATTATGTGAATACAAGCTGTTAAACTAAAAGTTACTGCAATAATATAAGTGAATAAAACAGCAGGGCGATTTGAGAGGAATGTACTCAGAAGACTAAATATGAATACTGAACTGCCAAAATATATCATTTGAAAATTCACAGGTATAAGGCCATGTGCGGTATACAAAAATGGACAAGTGAGTTGGTTAAATCACATTTTGTTCAATGTATCACAGAATTGCTACAAGGCCATATGAAAATGGAGACTCAAACATATGTGGAAAATATACCAAAATGGTAGCCATCAGAAAACTGAAAATGCAAATATAGTCTCACCCTATGAAGATCTGGTTCAACTTGAAGTTGGTAATGGAATGGGAATTATTGCTAAATTTAACCTTTTAAGTTCAAAAGTTCAGGGTCCAAACAAATTACCTATGGCCTAAATGATCTTGTTTGGCTCCAGTTAACCACATCATGGTGCATTTTCTACTTTATATTTGAAATGTATCCAGACAATGTTCTATTCTGTAAAATATGGAATGCTGAAATAATACTTTATTCAATATTACATTTCAGCCTCAGGTCTAAGACTGTGTGTGTGAACACACATATGTAAACACACACATACACACACACACACACACACACACACACACACAGTGGAAGACTTCTCTTTTGAAAACAATCTTCTAATAACACAATTTGCCATCCATCTACCAATATATTCATCATCATGACTCTCTCTTTTTAAGAAACATCACATGGTTGTACCTCTGATATCAACAAATATGCAGTATATCACCACACCACCAGCATTAGGCATTCTTCATTTTTATGCAATGTTAATTGATCACGGATTTTATTCTTTTAGAAACTCAATCTCTGGATCCATATTGAGGTCATGACTGTCTTTTAAGGTACTGAAGACAGAATCACTTCCTCTTTCTTTTTCCCCATTGATCTTAAGCTTTGTGTCCCTATGTGCTCTGATAATCATATCTCTTCTGAATAGACACAGTTCAAAATGGAAACCATTTCCCCCAATTGGTCCAACTATAGAGAAATAAAAAAAAAAAATTAATATTACTTAGTTTCCCTATTCCACCAGCCCAAACAATAGTAAATTCAATAGTTATGGAGTATGGATTTCTCTTGCGTTTACTGTGATTTTATACAAGATAATTAGAGACCTGTATGGGTCAAAAACTATTATACATAAAATACTTCATTTTCATATATAGTGAAAAAAGCCAGAACCCAGTAATATTTAATGTCCTGCATTGTTGTATCTTTAAATCTTACCACCACAGGCAAATGTGAAAATCCTTAAATTGCTGTCCTCAGTGTTCCCATGTCAACTGGCATATGCTCAGGTTGGCGATCCTGCCAAAAGTCAAAGGAAAACGTTTATGAGACAGAGTCTGATGGACGATTATTTTAATCCTGCATGTCCAGCACTGCCGGCAAGCTTGGTTTATGAATGCCTGCTGCTGTTTTAATGATAAGACCTCTTAAACACAGCTGAATGCAGTGCAACCAATGGATTTTCTTTTTTTTTTTTTTCCTTCCCTAACTGACTGATTATTGATCTCCACCTGAATGTTCCTATTGAGAATAGGAACCATTCATGAATACAAGCAGGAGGAATAATGGCACACTGCATGGGTAGTTTTAATAAACTGCAATAGTTTCTGTGGGGAAAAAAAAAAAAAGGAACCAATCCAATCTTAATGAAGTATGTGCTTACATGACTGAAACTGAAAAGTCTGCGGGCATTCTGTGGGCCAAGCGTTGGATAGTCTAGGGCATCTGGGCTTTGACTGAGTGCCACATCAGAGTGAATATAGGACCCTAAGGACACCCTAGATTACTACTTCCAAGTTCTCTCTATTGCTCTTAGAATAGAAGCTTTGAAGGCAAGAATGGACAGATCTGATGATGACACTACTGGAACAGGGGGATTTGAATCCAAAGTGGCTATATAGAAATACAAGGGATGTGAACCCACTGGGAAACTCAAGAATCCAAAACCTAAATATAGGAGGGTGAAAAGTAGATGAATAAATATCTCCAGGAGTTCTCTAAAGCTGCTTAGAAAACCAGAGAAGTCTTAGGTCAGGAATGGGCAGTCTATTAGACTTAACCCACAGCCTACAACACTCAACTGACTACAGATCTTTCAGACACACTCTGGGCTTGTAGGGATTTCACTGGTGGGAGGGTACCCAAGATATGTACTTCAAACGCATCAGAGTAACTCAGTAGTTTGGTCCAAAGTAACAGATATCCATTCACTTGTTGACCACAGATTTTTTTTCTTTCGCATTCAGATCTAAGGTGTTTTCAAGTTAGAAAATGTCAGACATGTTAATTATTTTTCTTTTTTAGTTTATTTATTTATTATGAGAGAGAGAGAGAGAGCAAGTTCAAGTGTGAGTGGGGAGGGGCAAAGAGAGAGGGAGAGAGAGAGAATCTCAAGCAGGCTCTGCATGGACAGTGATGGATTCAGGGTGCGAACTGCGAGATCATGACGTGAGCTGAAATTGAGAGTTGGGCTCTTAACCAACTGAGCCCCCCTGGTGCCCCAGACATGGTAATTCTTATATGGGTTTTTATTCTACCAGTGTATGAGTGTGTGTGTGTTATTTGTTTGATGCTAAGAGGAGACATAAATTTTATATTCACTATTTGCTAAAGTAAGTTTTGGAATTATACAGTTGATACTTTTATATTAAAAAAAAAGCAGAACTATGGGAATAATTCTTCAATGGCAAGGGTATATGCGATTGTGGAGATAAAAATAAGTGTATATATTGAGGAATCTCCCTTCAGATGAGGGCCAAAGAGAAGTCTCTACACCCTGCACAGTGCCCATCATGGCATTAACCATACCACAGCCCCTCTTGTCCTTATATTTCAATTGAGCAGAAAAAGTTTTTCTGTTGGAAAAATACAAGATTACAAACTTTAGCATAATACACTCATGTTTCTCAAATATGCTTTCTAAATTCTGCATTAACCTAACATTTTAAAGACCAAGAGTTATTTAGGATAGAATGATCCTTGTGTTAGTATTATTAAAGACTGAAAATATTTGGACACATATTGGGCACATATTGAGGGCACACTTTTCAAATGTGGGTATAAAGATTGAACTCTAGAACCAATTAGTGGAGACCACTTTCAGACCCAGTTAATGAGAGAAACTTTTTTAGCCAGCTACTTCTCGTGTTTTCTGGCTACAGTTGAGATAAGTCAAGCACTGAATTTAGCAGAAGTATATGTAAGAGGAACAACAGCTGTGATATTTAAAAGGGGAACTGGCTTTTTTAAAAATCAGACACTGCCAACGACAAAACAGGTAAGACTTATTTGGAGAGATACAAACCCAAACTTGTTCCAGTTGTGTTGAGATGCTTTTCTGCACAAATAAAGTTACTAAACCAAAAAAAGCCGAAGGCATGCTTTCTATCGCATGTAACTATGTCGCTTTTTAACATCTGATTCCAGCATCTACTTTGAGTAAAAAAGTGTAGCATAAAAGCTCTTCGTCTGAAATCCTAGAATCACCCTCCCCCCCCTTCCCCCTTAAACAATGTGCAAATGTTATGTGTTCCTGTGAGGCATTTGGCCTCCATCCATCCCCCACTCCCAGAAGGTCTACAGCAGCTGTGGGATTTTTAAGATGGACACTGACTCATAAGGTTCAGAACTTTTGGATTGGCAGTCTAAGGATGTTGGTTCTAATCCTAGCTCTGCTTCTAACTCGACTTCAGCAAATGACTTCACCTCTAGACACCTCAGTTTTCTCATCTGTGAAATGAGAAAGCTAAACTAGAAAAATCTAAGTATCCTTCTGGCTCCTCCATTCTAGGAAAAGCCAGTAAAACTGGGAGGACTGAGATAGAAGGGATATTGCCATGTCCATTGGCCTAATCTCCTTATTTATGGGGAAGAAAATAAAGCCCAGAGAGCTTTTCAAACAATATCTTATGCTGAGAGATCAAGGACTGAACCCAGAATTTCAGACTCATCCATCAATTCACTCTTTATTCTAACATACAAAAAGTTTATAAAGCTGTATTCCCAGCTCATGGCTTTACTCATTGACCAAGGGAATATTTCAAACAGGATTTTACTTTCTTGGCTGGGAGGGGGTACAATGTGTCCTTTGGGGTTCTCTCCCAGATTTTCACAGGGAGGGAACATATGTTCGGGTCCCCAGAGAATTGTGCTCCCACACTCACAGCTGTACAACAGACAAGAAAAAGCTGTCTACAAGCTTAAAAAAAAATAATCAGCATTTGCAAAAGTGCTCTGGGGTATCTTCAGGAAGTGTTCCAGGAGAATTACTATTATAAAATCATTGCTAGGTTCTCTTCTTCTGGATCCTACTCCGCACTCAGACATTAATATTTTAGGCACATCAGTGATATTCATTTACTCATCCGAAGTTCAACAATCAGCAAATACACCCAGCGACAGCAGACTGAGTCCTTGCTCTCATTCAGATTACTGTCCAGCAAGAAACTGTGCATCCTGGAAAGTCTGCTGCATTCCTGTCAGTGTGAACTAAGGGCCAGGGAGAGGCACCGCCTTCCCAAGAAAGGCACCGCCGATGCTTCCTTTAAGTTGCCCTTTTTCAAATTTTCAAACAAAGTTCAGGAGAATCTCTATTATCTTAGTGTGCATCAGTTTACCCAAATAGCTTTTGTTGAGCCTAATAAAGCATTAGACTCTGTATGTCTTTCCTCATTCTCTCAAAACCCATTTGCTTATCAAATTCTCCTTGTTCAATTTCCCAGCATGGCTTTATCGCACCTACCTAAGAACATCCAGAGCAATCTCACTTATTCCTCTCACACAGAACTTGAAGTGTAGGAATTCTAGAGCTTCACTAATATACGGGAATTATAAGTCATAGAGTTTAACTTCATTTTACGCATAGGAAACAGTGGTGTAGAAAGACAAAGTTGCAGAGTAACTGTTAATGAATGATTACAAATCAAAGGAAAAGAACAGGAGAGCAAAAAAGCATTTGCTGTGCACTATGTTCTTTGGAAGATATTTTAAATACATTATTTCAACTAGTTCTCAGTAAGATCCTGCTCAGGATGTATATCATCACCATTTACAGATGCAGTAAGCAAGTATCAGAGTGAATAACTTAAACCAGACCAAACAACTGCCAGTGGTAGTTGGCAGAGGGGGGTTTCAAACCTAGCTCTGCTTGAGGATACCGGACTGTGCCCAAGGCAGTCCCTTTCCAACAGTCCCCTCTACTTCAACATGGGGTGGCACAGGGATGAGACATGGAAGCCTGGAAATTCATGGAGAAAGGGGATTTGGGCAGCCCCAGCAACAAACCACAGGCCCTCAACAACTTGGTCCAATGCCTGATTGATTGCATACTTCTAAGAGCAATTCTCTCTCCACTATGAACGGCCGAGAAGATGAAGAAAGGCATGAGAATGCCATTTTTGTCAGAAAGAAAGCCAGGAAGACTGGCTGAATTTGCAAGTATCTGAGCTTCTGGCTGCTTATCAATCAAATGGGCATCGGTAATCACGTTAAAACTTTAAGCTTCAGGAATGGTAACAGCCCTGCAGTTGTAAAATGTATAAAACTGCAAGTTTCCACCTTCTATCTACCACTCTCAAAGGGAACACAGGATCCCCTGATTCTTATTTCCAAATATTATCCACCTTATACACATATGAGCTATTTGGCAGTTTTTCACTCCAAAAGGTGGACAGGCATTGGGCTTGATGGGTAAATGCAGCCGTTCCTCTGAGAAACAGCAACATTCCCTATCAGTTGGACAGTTGTCAGTCCAAAATTTATGGATTTACATTTATAGTCCAATTTTTTAAATCAGGAAATTGAAGCTAAATGAAGTGTCCCAGATAATGTGTCACCATGTAAAAACAATACAAGTTGAATTTATTGAGGGCTTGCTATGTATGGGTGGCACACCATTGCAGAGGTTATGTAAATTTGCTTACTTAGTCTGCATAACGACTCCATGATGTAGGCATTATTATCTTTATACAAATGAATAATCCAAGGATTAAAGTGGGTAAAATGACTTGCCTAAGGTCATAAAACAAGTTAATACCAGAGCTAGGATTCAAATCCAGGTTTAAATCAAAGCCCACAGTCTCGACCAAAATCTGACCTCAATTCTAAATAAAGTAATCTGATTTCCAGAGATGTCCTCATTGTCTGAGCATCTGGACTCTGTAGCCTGCCATGCCTTGCCTTTTGTGACATACTGCAGCCTTGGTATCATACTCTGAAACACAGAAAGGTTCAAGTTATTGACACTTATGGTCAAAATGTGTTAGTGCCACTCTCCATAATCATATAGTTCAAGCAAAATGATGTCAAGTGATGTAGTTACTTGATTTTGTTTCCCTTGTTGTCTTTGTGTAGACTGAGCTTTGTTGCTTTTCTCACTTTGTCCTATAACTACTGATGGTTACCTACCTATATATGCACAAAGCTGTATATAACACATAATGTGCATGCTCAAACAAACCTTTTCCTTACCCCTTTCCTGCATTCAGAAAGAGAAAACTGAAAAACTGGAAAGACCAGAGTCAAGAAAGGATACGTTGAAGATTTTTCCTTTCTAAGAGCAGTTCTCAGGTCCCCTTGCATATGGCGCCTGTGTGAATGAAAATGTGGCGTGTACTTGGGAAGTGCTGTAGGGCATGTGTCTCTGCATACATATGCATAATGTCCTTTTCACACTTTGGAGTTACCAGATGCCTGGTTCTGCTGGAAGGGGTTTGGTAACCCACTTGAAATCATGAGGATTCATAACTCATTTATGCAAGCCGCAGAACCCCTCTAGATGACATCTTCTGCTCTAAAGAACGATTGAGAGAAAGATGTAATAGAGCTGAAAATGACAATGAAATATTAGCAGCCGCAGAGTTTCTATGAGGCATTCTGGCTAGATGAGGGAATTATGCAAGTCAAAAGAAGAGCCTTCCGGCAACATGAGAAGCAAAAACAAAAGAAGTAAGAATGTCTAGGTGTCAAGGACTAATTTTGTTACCAAGGGAAAGGCCCTGAGGCACTGATTCATTTTATAGTCAGGTATGCAGCCCTCAACCTTGGACTCTCCCTACTAGTAAGTGCTGGGCAAAACTCCTCCTCTATTCACACCTGGCCTCTAAAATTCCCTAACCCTCTGAGGAAGTGTGTGAAGGTGGACTGGGGGGGTGGGGGGGGGGGTTGGTGGGTAGTTAGGATGCACTGAAGTTCTGCCTGAGGTGGGACTTTAGGCTCCAATCCTGTTCTGGCACCATCCTCCAATCAAATCCTTCCTTGCTGGCTCTCAAGATTTTTTTCTGAGACATCAAGTTCATGCCCTCTCTCTCAACTTCTTCACACCTCCTCCCCACCAATAACACCTCAGTCAGGAAGGAGATTCCTGCTCCTAGAGGATAATAGAAGTCCTTTATAATCCTGCCTGGTCTTTTCAATTCCGGACACATGGAGCTTCTTACATCTCCTAAAACACTTTCAGTTTACTGTGCTTTTGTTCTGATGTCCCCTCTCCCTTTCTCACTTCTCCTCTGGACAAATTTCCTACTCATTCTTTTAAGAAACTGTTGCCACATAAGTAGCTAGGTGAGAACTTGCTCAAACTCTAGGAAGGAACTAGTCATTCCCTCTGCTATATTCTCATGACACTGCAAACATCTCTACATGACCACCTAGCACTCTCCACTGGAATTATATTTATATATGTTTTAGCCTGAACAAAACTGAATTTCCGGAGTGCAAGAGCAATTCCTATAAATACATCTTTTTTATCCTCCGTAGAGAGCAAAATATTGAAGATATATTAGCTTAATAAATATGTTGATTGAAAAAAATGAATGAATGACCCCCTCATTACCCTCCCATGTGCTTTTAGCAAGTTAGCATGTGATTCTTCATCATTTTTTAATGTATTATAGTGGTGGTGATGTTGGAGAGAAAAGCTATCTCTAGAAGGCAACAGATCAGAGTACTGGCTTGGCATCTTTGTCCTGAAACCTATCCCTTTTGCCAACTTCTTCTTTACTATAAAGGACACCCCACTGCTATAATTCTAGGGCTTTCTCAGGACACAGGATTAAAGCTCCCAGGAGAGAGGCAGTGTTGTATGCTGCAAAGAGCTTGGGTTTTTCAATCAGATGGTCCTTGGCTCAAATCCAGGTGTGGCTTCCAGTAGTAACTGGAACCAGAGCAAGGTTCAGAATCTAGCTGAACTTCAGGTCCCTTTTTGGTAAAATAAGGATGAATACTTATCCTCTAAGGCTACTACCAAGATCAAATTAAATTATAGCTGTTAAGAACATCTCCTGTTTAAGTTCTCAGTAAACTGTAACATTTATTTTTTACATCCTCGGCCACAAACCCTCCACTTCTGAACCCTCACAAAGTTCTGTTTTTTTGTTTTTGTTTTTTGTTTTGTTTTTGTTTTTTCTAGAATAGGGATTATCCTCGGTGGAGTGGTTACAACATGGTTTATATACCGGAATCATCTAGGGTGATTTTCCATGTCCCCCCACGTTCCTTTCTAGAAACACTTGTGTAGTATACTATGACTGTTACAGAGGAATATATATTTTATTTCTCAGAAGTTATCAGATAGAGAGGAAGCTGAGAATCACTTCTCTAGAATATACCTCAGAAAGTCTTGCTCTTTATTTTCACAGTCATAATTCCAACTGGGACCCTAAACCTCTCACCCTAAAATTGTTATAACAGCTTCCTAGCTGACCTTCCTAGTTAGGGGTTTTCCTCTTGTCAATCTATCGTATATATAATAGTGGGGATCATCTTTCAAACTCCATAAAGGCGGACCAATCTTCTGATGAAATCTTAGTAGTCCCCACTGGGAGAACTAGCCACCTCTCCCCCAATATCCCCTCCATGCTCTTTCACACTCTTGTGCCTTTTCCTATGCTCTTGCTTCTAACTGGCAGTCCTTCCCTTCCCTTCTAGTTTCTACCCCACCCCAACCCATCTAGCCAAAGAATTTCTATACATGGTTCAAGACAAACTCAAGTAGAACGAGTTTGTCCTTTGTACCACCACTGGACCCAGATCATCTCTGTTATTGTATTCATCGTATTCTGGTACAAGTTATTAGTTTACCAGTCTTTCTGGTGTACTAGATTGTGAATTCTTTAAAGGAAAAAACTGTGTCTTAATTATTCACTTATTTTCCCATAAGGTACATACTCACTAAATTTTTACTGAATTGAATCAGATTGAACTGAAATGAATCCCTGTTCACATTCCATTTAATTTGGGACTGGCACCTCCTAGGCTGGGTGTGTGTGTGTGTGTGTACGTGTGTGCATTTCTGGGGCTTTTTTATCATGCACATTTTTCCCTATGGCTTTTTCAGACAAAGACTGTGCAAGAAAGAAGACTTGCACATATACTGGTCAAGTTCATTTCAGACCCCAGGGAAGCTGGGCAAGCTCTCTAGCCAACACAAGGATTGTGAAAAACAGCTTTTGTTAAAATATCTTACTGCTTCCTATTCATTAAACCCCAAATCCCTCAGGTGGACTGCAAGATGGTACATTGCCAACTTGACTGAAACTCCACCCAATGTAACTGCCTGGACTGGCCTAGAATGCATAACTGCTTCTCTTTGTGATTGTCCTGTGAACAGGTTTCTGTGCCCACATGTCTCTCTTTCTATTGGGTAACACTGCTGCAGGCTGGATCCCTCTGGTATATTCCTTCTTCTGTGATGAATGTGTTAGGCCTCCTGGAGTCCCAGGAGTTGTTGGCTTCTTCCTCAATTCAATGTTCGTTCATTCATTCATGAAACATTTATTGACCCTCTTTCCTTATATCAAGTGCTATGGTGAGTCCTAGGGAAATAAGGATGAATGAGAAAAAAAGTTTGGCTCCCAATGAAGTCACCCAGGATGGAGAGAAAACAGAACATAAACAAATAATGACAATATAATAAGACAAATGGAAAATAGATTTATGTGCATAATGTCAGAGGGGCCCACTGCAAACAGATAAAGAGGCTGATATCTTTTCCCACGTGTTAGCTCTGCAGGAAACCTGAAAGCACACAACACAGGCATCTTACTCAGGCCCCAAATGTCCCCCATGAACCCAAAGACTGTGGAGAAAATGGCAAACTCTATCACAAAAATTATTGCTATAACTATCTGGGTGGCTCCAAGAGCCCAAATTTCCCCTCTGAGAAGCCCATCAGTGGGGGAGCTATAGTGTGCTAATAGAATAGTGTTGCTGCCCCATTGCAGCATCTTAACATCTCGATTCTCCAACATATGTAGCACCCTGACTTTGACCACATCTAAGATATTATATATAACTGAGAAGGAAATAAAGATAAGACATACTCAAAAAGAACCTCGCTCAATAAAACCCCGCTCCAGCTCTAACTCAACAACTGTGCTGTCCAGAGCATTAGCCATGAGCCACAAGTAGTTATTTAAATTTAGATTACTTACAACTAAATAAATTACGGTCCTATAGTTGCATCAGCCACATTTCATGATGTCAATTGGACAAATATTGAACATTTTCATTATCATAAAAAAGTTCTATTAGACAGTGCTGCTCTAGAAAATAATCTGAAATCTTTATTCATTGATTCATTTATTTTATAATTTTATGACTTGCTTGCTTTGTAAAAGACCCAATTCTTGGGCATCTGGGTGGCTCCGTCAGTTGAGCATCAGACTCTTGAATTTGATTTTGGCTCAGGTCACGATCTCAGGGTCATGGGATTGAGCCCTGTGTCAAGCTCTGCACTGAGCTGGAGCCTGCTTAGGATTCGCTCTCTTTCAGCCTCTCTCTCTCTGACTCATCTCTCTCTCTCTCTCTCTCTCTCTCTCTCTCCCCTCCTAAAAAAAAAAAAAAAAAAAGACTCAATCCTGGGTTCTGGAGGAGGCAGAGATTAAAAGTAAAAGTTAGCTATTTTTGAAGGGCTCACAGTCTGGTGGGTTAATAATTTTTTTTAAAATTTTTATTTATTTATGAGAGAGAGAGAGAGAGAGAAAGAGAGAGAGAGAGAGGTGGAGAGAGCACAAGTGGGCTAGGGGCAGAAAGAGAGGGAGACAGAGAATCCCAAGTAGGCACTGCACTGTCAGAGCAGAGCCTGCTGTGGGGCTTGAACTCACAAACCGTGAGATCATGACCTGAGCCAAAATCAACAGTCAGCGTCTTAACCAACTGAGCCACCCAGGAGCCCCAACAATTATTTTTAAAAAGGAAAAAAGTGGGGCACTGAGTAATGGATATTATGAGTGCATGGAGACAAAACAGCCTAATCTTGCCTTAAAAAGTAAGAGAAGACCTCAAAGAAGAGGTAACACGACATGATTCTTGAAGAGTGAGTAGTCATTTTCCTAATTTACTAGGGGAAGGGGCACTGGACGTGGTGAGAACAGTACATGCAGAAGGTATTTAGTATTTCTGGAATGGAGTGTAAATTTCCAGGAAGAGGTTGGGTGAGAACAGGCTGGCAAAGTGGATGGCACAGTGAGCTAAAGGGTATGAGGTGAGCAGGCGGTGGGAGGAAGGGGTGTTAGGAATTATCACTCAGCGATTAATAGCACTGACATCCAGAACTAGGTTTCTACTCAAAATTCGCCACTGTTAGTTTTATTCTCTTGGCAAGTTTTTAAATCTCTCTGAATCCCATTTTTCTCATCTGTAAAATGGTATTAATAACCCTGCCAAACTTTTCTGATTTTTGTGTAGATTAAATGAGACTATGTGCTTGTCACAATGCGTGCCATATGTGAAATAATCAAAAAAGAAAGTTACTATAGTTTATAAAAGGAATGTGTAGCCGCGAAAGGATTTGAGCAGAAGAATAAAATGATTATATTGTATAGAGAAATAAGACACAAGACAATTACCTATGTCAATAATAATAGCCAAATAATAGCTAATATTTACAGAGTATTTACTACACATCAGGCATGATTCCAAGTGCTTTAAATAAGTTAATCATTTAATCCTCTCAACAATCCTACTACGAGGTAGGCTACCATTACTATCTCCCTTTTACAGATGAGGAAATGAAGGCATAAACAAGTTAAAAAATTTGTCTCACTGCTAATAAATGACAGAATGGGATTCAAACCCAGACATCCAGCTCTTGAATCTATATCCTTGGCCTCCAGGCTGTTCTGCCTCTGTTAGAAATTCTTTGACAAAAGTCTGCCTGATTTTATATTGGATTATTTTCCACCACAGCATGGCTTCAAAATAATTTTATGTAAGTACAGATCTTCAAAAACAACTTTCTCACACCATGAAAGCCAGTAAGCCAGTATGTGTGCTGTAGAACTATTCCATAGAAGGTCATTTGGATAGAAATGGACAAATGCTTGATAAGTTGTGTATCATTAAAAAGGTAGGTTCAAAGCCTCCTCAGATAATCAAGACATGACAGCAATCCCAGAGATTCCTCAACAATAGCTGCCTGTAACAACCTCTCATAAAAGTCAGCTTCTTCTTATGAAAATGGGGCTAATGTGTGCCTCAGTGGTTTGTAAGAAATATTAAGAGAATAGAGAGAAAGGATTTTTCACTGTGCGTAGTACATAGATGTTCACTGAGAAGTATCTTTTGCTGCTATAATTTTTGTTCTTTTAATTAAGGCATCATGGTCCAATACAAGGCCTGCGGAGTCTTGAAAAACCTTTCTTAGAACTCACTGGAACTCAGTTAAGCATATGGATGGAGAGGAGGGTATCATAGATATGAAATTCTTCAAAACGAACACATTCCAGTGTATGACCTAAACTCCAACTCTCCTTATTTAAGACCTTCTCTGATTCAATTTCAAAAACACATCCCTGTTTTTACCAAAATCTGGGCCCAGATGAGCCTAACACATTGATGTTTTTATTGACTGACCTCACAAAAGGCCTCATCTCTCAAAGAAGTTCTTCCAAATGTCTTTTCTTCTGATATTCTGCTCTTTAGTTTGACATCCATCCTCACGTAATTCCACTTTAATGAGTGAGATAACATAATTATCCTTCAAATTTGTTCCACACCGTTAGAACACTGCCTCTCCCCAAGCAGTCTTGGCCAGCATGACCAGGCTTTCCCCAGCATAGGGTACTGGCCTGGGTCTCAGGACTGGCCAAGGGAGCATGTTCTTCCCTGCTAATAGTCACAAATAATAACTATGGAAGCACGGATCCTCAAACCACAAATTCCCTATTTTTGGTCTTACAAATGTGGTAGGATCAGAAAGGAGATCTAGGGCATCAGCCAGTAAGTCAGAGGAGTTGAAGTCTAGGAGGCCCGGATTTGAGAAGAAAAGAGGTTTAGGTGGCTGATCGATAGTTCCCAAGCCCTGGGTTGAGTGAAATTCTTGGAGAGATTCAGCAGGATGGTGGCTGGTAGAAGAATCAGTAAGTTGAATGTTGCTTTGGCACTTGATTAAGAGCAGATTGCTGTGGGCTGAGTTGTCATGGGAATCTCACTGGACTAGAAAGCTCACTCTGGGTTTGTGGCCTAGAATTACCAGCTATGTGACCTTGAGCAAATCACTTAACCTCTTCTATTCTCTGTTGTTTTTTCATTACTAAAATGCAGATAATAGAAAAATAATAAAAACAGCAAAAAGATTTTTGTCTTTAACTGAGAAAATATATACTGCTTTATAATTTTACAAGTGCCTATAAATTTACAAAATACTCTCACGTAAAGAATTTATGTGAAAGCATCTGGCAACACTGGTGGCTCGCAAATGTCAACTAAAACATATTCACACCAATCTTTCATTGGTACATTCTAATGACTATTTTTAAGGCCCAAAGAGAGTAAGTATCGTGGCCAAGGTTTTGCTGGTGGTAATTTTATCCAGGCAGTCTGGCTCCTGAGCCAGGGGCCCTAAATACTGCAGCTTGCTTCCTCTCTAGATGGGGGCCCTGCAGTCACTGTTGCTTACCTGAGTTACAAAGGCAAAGGCATCTGGTTGGTTCCTGAGAGACTGAGGACAGCTACTCGGAGCCATCAGCTGACTTCAGGACTCCCACAGCAATTGCCATAGCACCACCCCGTACCACTTCCTTGATCTCACTTCTGAGTCTTCATACATACCCTTCCCTGTGTCTAATATCATGATGTCTTCCCTCTTGCGTGCCAAGCCATATCTCTCCATTTTTTTAAAATTCTCAGATGAAGCCTTGGGGCCATGGGGAGTAGGGATTAGAATGGTTTTCATCAGGCTTTCAGGATTACTAAAGGAACAAAACAAAACAACAACAAACCCCTTGTTCATTTTATTGGCACAGGCGCAGACTCTGGGACCCTTAGACCTACTCAGAAGACTCATGTAAGACAAGAAGAAGTTCAGGAATTTATAGCCTGAAAAGTGAGGCATCTGTGACTTTAGATGGTTTGTAAGGGTATCTTATTTGATAGCAGCCAATAAAGAAGGAGACAGTGCCAGATCAGATAAGAAGAAAGAACATCTCCGGCCAGAATTAAAAAGGCTATTTTGGGATATGTCAAAAGGAGTCAAGCTAGATTGAAAAAGACTGCAGAGGTGATTAAATAGGTGAGAACAAAGAGAACACTTCCTGAGTTCTGGTTAAGAAGGGAACAATTCTTAATCATCTTTTAATTGTACTTCATAATTAGCCAAGTCACAAATGCCATGGCTGGGATTAAAAGATCTTTCATAAGGCAGAAACTGTGATGAATTTTTGCTAGGGAAAGTGGGGGTTGGGGGATGGTGTGAGTGCTGAAGCCCTTTCAATTTGTGTAACGATTTGAGAAACTAGGTTTTATAAGCATATTTGTTCATAAAGCACATTTTGAAAGATACTGTTGTTCTATTTTTGCCTTTTTTCTCTTTCCAAAGGAAATGAAAACCAGCAATGGAAATTTTTCCAGAGGAACAAAATCTCAACAAACAGTGAAGCAAATAGCCACTGGAAATTGCTTATGAAGCTCCTAGAGATAATGGATATATGATATCACAGCAATGTTACAACATCTTCAATGACAAGTGGCAAAGAGTAAGAAAATGCTGAAGTTACATCTGAGTGAGTTATTCCATACTAAATATTCTTAATTGGTATCACAGAAGGCATGGAAAACAGGTTAATTACTTACAGAAATAAAACAATAAAATCACCTCTAACAAGCATGCATATAATATATCAATGTATAATTTCTGCTGGAAAAGCAAACCCTTTCCAAATTAGAGAGAGTTAAGAAAAATTCTGTGAGAAAAATAATAATACTTCTGAATAAATTGCTGTTTACATATCCATTCATTCTCTGAACATTTATCTAACACGTATCCTGTGTAAGACATTTTAGGACATCACTAGAATTGCAAAAACAAATTAGAAATATATGATCTGCCCTCAAGAAGCTTGAAATCTTGTCAGAAAAACAAACATTTTTTCTCATCTGTACTTTCTTTTTTCTATCTTTGTGATTTCATTTGGGTGATAGCTTTGAATAAGATCTCTATGCAGGCTAATATCTGAATGATATCTCTATCTGACCTATACTATGAGCAAGATCTACGTACCCTGCTAGGCCTAACTAGGCCTGTTGGTTGTCTACACAGATGTCTAAGAGGGCTCTCCAAACAAATGTGTCCAAATCAGAGCTGGCCCTTTGGCCATTTCTCCCATTCCTGCCTCAGTCCTTCACCAACCTCTATTAATTGTTCAAGGCCATCAGCAAAAAAAAAAAAAAAAAAAAAAGGACTGTGGCAGAGAAATAGACAGGATATAAGAGGAACAGAGCTAGAAAGGCCCCATACTTGGTGTAACGTTCTGCTGTCACTGTCCTGAGATTCTTAATAATGTTATCTTTCAACCTGTGTTTTGGATGAGACGTTCAATGAGGCAATGGAGCATGTATATAAGGAGAGAAGACAACCCGCTGGAAGGAAAACCTTGATATTTTAGTATCTTTGGTGGCACATTTTTCCTGTTTCTTGAACAGGGGTCCCCACATTTTCATTTTGCACTGGGGCTTGTAAATTGAGTAGCTGATCCTGTGTATGAATATCACATAATTTAGATTCAGACAGTGTGGTCTTTCTCCATATTTGCACTCCATCTTAGGTGTGCTAACCTGCCCCTCTCTCCTTTCCCCTTGCTTCTTGCTGGGAGTTTTAAATTGATCTGAGCATTAGCATTTGGTCCTTCTGTTCCATGACCTCTAGGATAGCTTGCCTGGCAATGGACTTGGAGGCTACTGTGGCATCACAGCCTTTCTCCACATGATAGCACTCGGCTCCTGCATAGGCCTTCTCTAGCCTGTGTGCATTCTCCAGAGGAAAAATCGATAATATTCAAGTGGTTTCTTTTTCTTTCAAAAGGATATGTTCTTTTTATGCCAGGTAACAGTTAATGAAATATCTTTCTGACAATCCATAGAAAGTCTAAAAAATAAAAAGATGCACAGTGAACCTCTTATCACAGCTTTCTGGTTTGAAAACCAGGGTCTGCTCCACAGGATTTGATGATTTCATATGACTTCTCCATTGACAAAGCCAATGAAGATTTACATCTTAAATTTCACAACTTTCCAATGACATTTTAAAACTCTCACTCCCCAAAAGCAGAAATGGTTTTGAAATCCCAAGAGTACTTTTTGAAGAAAATCTCTTCCCCCTCACAGTGCTTAGTAGAACAATGTCGTATATTTTCCAAAGTACAACTAATTGAAGCACTTTGTCTTTCTTATTTTCCTACGTTTTAAAATACCTATTATGTATGTAATTTTATAAATCAGGTATACTGCAATACTCTCTACCTTTATGTATTTGGGAATTTCATCATTTCTCAGTTTTTAAAAAAAGGTCAAGGAAAGCTACACATTTTGGGTCACATCATCTCAGAAAAATGTATCTCTAAAACCACAGCAATATTTTTTAATGTTTATTTATTTATTTTTGAGAGAAGCGGGGGGCAGGCAGAGAGACAGGGAGAGTAGAACCCTAAGCAGGCTCCACACTGTCAATGCAAAACTGGACACAGGGCTTGAACTCAGGAACCGTGAGATCTTGACCTGAGCCTAAATCAGGAGTTAGATGCTTAACTGACTGAGCCATCAAGGTGCCCTGACCACAACAACCTTAATGAGGTTTGCTTTGGTAGAAAATGACAACAGAGTAGAAGTGAAAAATTACCTTTTTCTTCACTTAAAAAAATTGGCATCATAGGTTGCCACTTCACAGTAATGTCTTAATATTCTCTCATTTAATTATGTAAATCATCAAAGAAGGCTGCTGTTTATGGTAATTTGCACGTGTGGAGATCTGCTTCCCAAGGTAAGCTAATTTAAATCAAATTATAACTAAGGGAGATTTACCACTTGTTGATTTAGACAGACAATCATTTATAACTCCACCAAACAGCTAGCAAAGACTGCAGGATTTCAAAAGTGAGGTGAAACAGTGGTGATCCCGCTGTGAAAGGAATCAGCTGAAATGCTGTGGTAGGATTTAGTATTCCTATTGATGTCAGCAAGAACTGAAGGCAGCCTCTTTTGTAAGGGAAGTGATTAGTGAATACAGTTGACCCTCACTACCTCCACATTCAAGCCTTCCTTTACATATGAAGTTCAGGACTGTTCTCCCCAACTAATTCACCACTCTCTTTTGATACAAATCCAGCACTCTTCAGATTCTGCCTGCATTCTAGCTGCATAGTTGTACCAAGTGCTGAATGTAACGGAGAAAAGACCATTGTAAACCATTGAAGTGTTCATGTGTCCTCAGCTCCTTTCTTTCCTTTTTTTTTCCTTTTTAACCATTAAAGATACTCCATTTCAGTTTGAGAAAATAAGCATGTACAAATCATTCTTTGTTTTATGGGCAGAGTCAATCCCTCCTTAGCTAACAAAACTGGCCATGTAGGGTCTGATAGACCAAGAAAGGCACACCTCCTCCTGGATGCAGACACAGGTATCTGTGACAATGGCCACAACCCAGATTGGGCAACAAGGAGGATGTTAAGTACAGCAAATGATAAAGACAGTTGGCTTAAGAACCAGAGAGAACTGGGTCAAAGGCCCATCCTGCCCCTCATTTGCTAAAAAATCTTTAAGAAGTTTCCCCTGCCTCTCTGAATCTCATTGTTCTTATGAAAAGAAAGCATTAATTATACATTCTTCATAAGATTCATATGATGACTTGAGAAGCCAATGCATATAAAGCACAAAGTTTTACATAAATGTTCAACTTCAAAAAAATAGCTATGAATAACAATAACAATGATGATAATGCAGAGTTATACATGGAAAATGGGCAATTTCCAAAATACTTATGGGTGAAGAGTAAACAAAACCTTTTCCATTCTGCATGAGAACTTGACCTTCATTTAATTTTCAAGCTGGGTTAATCTATTAAGAGTAATACGTTGGCTGTATTGCTAATGAATGTTGTTAATGATGAAATGTGGCCCATGATTCAAAAATTGCATCTGGATTGGGAGGCACATACATGAACTATAAATACCTGGTGGGACTTTCCTGAGTGTGCTGAATTTGTCACTGACATGTCCTTGTGGGGACCCTGGAAATTATGCCTATATTATTGTTAATATAAGAGACATTGACTCTTGGAGCATGAGGTGTTGAAACACCTACCCAATGTAGACCCTTTCTCCTTGCAGCTGGCCTGTGTGACACAAAACTCTGAAGATTCCCACAGAAGAGAAATGGCTCAGGATGTCCTGCTGATATGCTAGGTTTCTCATCCTGGTCCTTCTAAGTGAATATGCTGTCCAGTCTCTTCTATGGTAATCTTGTGGGTCTGAATGCTTAACTAAGCCCAAGGAATCACTCTGTAGAGATTGCAGAATATTTCAGTTTATTTGTTTGTCCACCAAGGCATATGCTTGAACACTAAGAGGATGATGTTAGGATAATAAAGGTTCTGGGGCACCTGGGTGGCTGAGTTGGTTAAGCGTCTGACTTCAGCTCAGGTCATGATCTCACGGTTCGTGGGTTTGAGCCCCGCATTGGGCTCTGTGCTAACAGCTCAGAGCCTGGAGCCTGCTTCGGATTCTGTGTCTCCCTTTCTCTGCCCCTCCCCTGCTCATTCTCTCTCTCTCTCTCAAAAATAAATAAACATTAAAAAATAAATAAAATAAAAATAAAAGAAAAGGATAATACAGGTTCTGGATCAACTATGAATACTTATGGAATGCTAGAATTTCCCCCTGCTTATAGATATTTTCCCATTTTCTTGAGGGACACATTTCTGCTATTGATGATTCTTAGGGACTGGTGAAGTCATTTGTAGAGGCCAGAGACTTCTTGATTAGAATCAGTTCACCAATGAAATCTCCTAAGTGTGTCACATGAAGGTGACCAAATGGAAGTAAAACACAAACCTGCCAGAGAGGAGTTTGTCTCCAGAGACCTACTCAGTGGCCCTCCGAATGGCAACGGCAACCAGAGACATCCCTCATGTTCATTAGATGACTTTGCTTACCCTGGTGGCAACCTGGGGTTCCCAGATAGAAGTAAGCCCCAATGCCCTAAATCATGTATATTAGTTTGTTTTGTTGTTGCTGTAACAAAATGCCACAACATTAGTGGCTTGAAACAACACAAATTTATTATCTTATAACTCTGAAAATCAGAGGTCTGAAATGGGTCTCACTGGGCTAAAATCAAGGGGTCAGCAGGGCTGTGTTCCTTCTGGAGGCTCTGGGGGGTGCGAGGGAGCTCTATTTTCTCATATTTTCCAACTTCTATAAGCTGTCTGCATTCCCTGGTTCATGGTTCCTTCCTCCATCTTCCCAGGAGCATAAGAATCTTTACATCCATCTCTGACTCTGACCTTTCTTTGACTTATAGGGGCCCTTACGGTTACAAACTAGTCACCTAAGCAACCTAGGATAATCTTCCCATCTCAAACCTTAACATTTTTTGAAGTTTATCTATTTATTTTGTGAGAACGAATGAGAGAGAGCATGAGCAAGGGAGCGGCAGAGAGAGAGGAAGAGAGAAAAATCCCAAGCAGGCTCTGTACTGTCAGCACAGAGCCCCAAATGGGTCTCATACTCAGGAACCACCAGATCATGACCTGAGCAGAAACCAAGAGTCAGCCACTTAACCTACTGAGCCACTCAGATGCCCCTCAGGATCCTTAACCACCTCTACAAAGTCCTTTTTTCCATGTATAGTAGCAGACTCACAGGTTCTAGAGATTAAGAAGTGAATATGTTTGTGTGGGGGGCCATTACTTGGGCATCCTTTGTTTATAATAAATTAACTTCTCTCTTGTGCAACTAGAATGGTGCTAGTTATGTGTCATCCCCAGAAGAGTTGAGAAAACTGTCACTCAAATAATTTTTGGTGTCCTGTGAATTGGATGAGCAATTTCAGTAGTGAAAGAGTGCTTGGTGAGAACAGTGCCTTAAATGAACAGGAAATGAGACACTGTTAGTGACAGTAGTTTTACAGATTCTTTATAAAATTGGATAGAGAACTAGGCAAAGTATGTACACCATGAAAATTAAGTGTGAGCCCAGAAAGCATATGGTAGTGATTTTAAGATGCATTGTTGGATATAAATATATCTATTAAGAGAGAGAGATGGGGTAACAGGAGTGGGAGAGAATGTAAATATGAATAGCTGGTGCCCCTAAATTCCATCTTTCCTAAAAATGTACCAGCTATCAAAGTTGTCTTTCTTTCTTTTTTAAAAGTCTAGCCTTTATTCTAATGACCCTTGCATACTTCACTGGATACTCCCACAAGAAATATTCGGCAAAAAAATGCATGTGTGTAAAAACCATACAATAGCTAGTTTCACTCCTCTTGCAAAAAAAAAAAAAAATCAATAGTTGTTTCTGTCCCCAAATTTCATCTTGGGCCTCTTTGTGAAATGTGCAGTTCAATTTAGTGTTGATAGGTCATTCCAGTCAGTGTGAGTTTATATACAATTCAGTATTAATTTCCAGCCAACTGGAAGCCAAAGCACTCCAGTTATGCAGAGTCACCTCTCCCTAGTACGCTTGACATTGTCTTTTAACTAGTAATAGGAGCCATTGTCGGATGGATTGATCCTTACAATAATCACATAATGTTCAGCAAGAAGGCTGCAAGATTCATTGACTGTCAGTACTCACTTAGAGCTGAGTGAAGCCTCTGATATAAATTTTAGGCTACTTAATTTGGCATTAGAATGTTTTCTAGTATAAGAAAGAGTTCTATAGTGGTAGACAAGAGGCCTGGCTGCAGTCATGGCTCTGACAGTATCCAGTGTGCATGTGCCCCGACAGCAGTTCAGAGAGCAGAGGGGCCAGTTGGTTGAGTGCAGTTACTGATGGCTTCAATAGGGTAAGCTTTTACAAGGAGAAACAGGAGCTGCTGTCCAGTAGAAGATGGAATATCTCAGAACCTAAGAGGAAACACTTTCAAAAGAGAAAGCAGAGAAAAATGGGTTAACTTGTCAGACTGTGGTACACTGAGGAAACAAGTGCCAAATTCAGGAAGGAAAGCTCAAAGCAGAGCCATGGGTCTTCTTGAGCATGAAGAGAATAGGAATTGTGCTACCACAGAATTTAAGCCACACATGCACTGTTGCAAAGCCTCAGACTCTGCTTCTGATTCACATCCCCACCCCCACCTCTTGATTATTAATTACAAAGGGAAGCTAACATTTCAGACAATACAGAATGGAGGGGGAAAAATATCAGTCCAGTAGGGAAGACAGATCTCCAAACTGGTAAAGAGAAAACAATGATAACAAACTAATATAAATGCTATGAAGGAAGAAGGCTACCGAGAGAATCGCAGGAGGCTACCTCCTACTAATGTCTCTAGGAAAGACTTCTCTGAGGAATTTACATTTAAGCTAAAATTAGAAAGAACCCTATGGAGCATTGGATCTTGAGGGAATTATATTTTCAAATATTTCCCGAGGCAGGAAAGAACTTGTCCTGTGTGAAGAACTGGGGGGAGAAACAACAATGAGGTTAATTCAAGGTGAATAGTTGAGGTGAAGTCACGAAGGTGTATGTGGTAGATTACTCTTAAGCAAATATTCACTTCCTCCCTTCTACCCACTTCCACGGATGAATACACTTGCCCACTTCACTGTTGTTGGACTTGGCCATATAACTTGCTTTGACTTCCCAATGGCTGAGTGAACTTTGCTCACCCTTAAACTTTGGCCTCAGCCATGTCACTTCTTTATCAAAAGGGACATTAGCAAATATGACACAAGAATGTGTTTAAAATGTGCTTGCACAGTTAGGCTCGCTCTATGGCACTGCTGTCACTGTGGGGAAAGAACACGCCCTGGGTAGCCCACTGGTGACAAGATGATGAGAGACATGAGCAGCATGTCCAAACTGCAGCTTGGAGCCAAGTCCAGCTGAGTCCTTCCTAGATCAGCCAACCTCCAGCTGATCTGAAGATGCTCGAGTAAGACTGAATAATTGTTGTGTGAAGCCACGAACTTTTGGAGTTGCTTATTATACAGCATTATTATGGGAATAGCTGATGGACCATAGAAGGATCATCTAACAGAGCTTGTGGGAAAATAGTTGACAAGTTTTAAGTAGGGAGTGAGATGATATGCATTATGGTTATTGAAGCTCACTCTGCTGTGAGAGGCCAGCAAGGAAGAGGCAGTAGGAATAATCCATTTGGAGAGAATGGTAGCAATGGAGCAAAAGGGAAGAAAGGTATTTGACATAAATCTTGGAGACAGAACAATAATACTTGCTCATGAGTTATATACAGAGAGAAAGGAAAGTGAAGAACTAAAGAGTGACTCCCAGGTTTCCAGCCTGGAAAACTGGGTACAGAATAGAACCCTTTGGGGACACCTGGGTGGCTCAGTTGGTTAAGTGTCCGACTTCGGCCCGGGTCATGATCTCACAGTCTGTGAGTTTGAGCCCCACATCTTGCTTTGTGCTGACAGCTCAGAGCCTGGAGGCTGCTTCTCTCTCTGCCCCTCCCTGGCTTGTGCATTCACACTCACTCATGTGCTCGCGCGCACGCTCTCTCTCTCCCTCTCTCTCTCTCTCTCTCTCGCTCTCTCTCTCTCTCAATAAATGTTAAAAAATTTTAAAAGAATAGAATGCTTTGAGTTTTCTACTTTGCTATTTTTCTCACAATAATAATTTAAACAGCTATACAGTCAGCACAGCATAAATTACTTAACCATTACTTTATGTTGGACATTCCTTTGTTTCCTATTCTATTCTTTTAACAAAATCTCAACACTTAACGTCTAAGTACATTTAATTTTCGTCTGTTTTAAATTGGGGGGGGGGAGGGTGTAGATTCCTAGAAATTGGATAACTGGGTCAATGCATTTCAGTAATGTCTTTTCTTTTTTCCTCCAGAGAGTCCATTCCTTCCCACAGGTAGGAAGTGAAGAATGTGGAAGAAGCACATTCACAAAGAACAATACATTTTGCTTTAGTGAGATGGCACAGCTTCCTTGAGGTTCCTAATAATACCAACAGCAAACTTTTATAAAATGTTCCATATGTGCCAGACACTGTTTTAGGCTCTTTATTTATATATATAAACTGATCTAATTCTATGAAGTAGATACTAATAGTATTCCTATTTTAAGGAATCTGAGACTGACATGCAAAATAACTTGTCTCTAAGAAGGTAAGAAATAGTTGTGTAGAATTCACCATGTCTGTGCTAAGGATGATGCTAAAACATCCCTTAGTTCACCACAGGTAACTTATTTGCACTTGTAAAGAAATTGCTTCTCACTTTTGTTTCAAATAATCCTTGTGCTTATTCTAAGGAAATGGTAGATTTTTATCTGATGACTTTTATACCAAACAATTATTTATTTTTCCTAAGCAAATAGTAGACTTTTATTGGAGGAACATTGTAACTGATTAGTTTCTACCTAGAAGATCTGTAGCCAAGTATCTAGCCCACTTGAGCACATACCTCACTCTGTATACATGTTTATCCTCATTTCTGGTTGCTCTTATGCCTCCACCCTATCTTGTCTCATCATTTACTTCTAATTTTAATTTACACTGTGGTGGATTTTATATATCTTGTAAGCTTCCTGAAATCCTTTCTGAAACAAAGAGAGATATAAATAAATACATAGACTCAGGCAAGTCTTAAAAAAAAAGAATATCAATATAAAAACATGTCTATGAATTCTGTAGAAATTCATTGATATATATTTGTTTGCTTGCTTTCTTCCTTTTAACAATGTTCTCTGGCACTTCCAATTTTTTTAAGTGGTATATTTGATAGACTTGATCAAGAAATGGTAACTGAAAGTCTCCTTTTCCAACCAAGAAAGTCCTACTGCAACAAAAGAATTATAATAACAATCCTTAAAATAGTAATATAAATTCTTTTTTTTAATGTTTATTTATTCTTGAGAGATACAGTGTGAGCAGAGGAGCGACAGAGAGAGAGGGAGACATAGAATCTGAAGCAGTCTCCAGACTCTGAACTGTCAGCACAGAGCCCAACGTGGAGCTCAAACCCACAAACTGTGAGATCATGATCTGAGCTACAGTCAGATGCTCAACCGACTGGGCCACCCAGGCACCCTGTAATATAAATTCTTAAATAATGATGATGATGATGATGATGGTGGTGGTGGTGATGACGACATTTATTGAGTGCTTACTACTCTTCTAAGTAGCAGAACTTAGGTCATCACTAAGCATTTTATAACAAATTATCTTATTTAATCCTTACACCATTCCCATGAGAGCCTTTCTGTCACATATACATGTTACAGAGGGGGAAACAGGTTTCAAGGGGTTAAGAAACTTGCCCAAAGTCACAGAGCTCCCAAACAGCAGACCTGGGAATTAAACTGATGTTTGTTCAGCAGTCCAAACTTTGTTATTAATTACACAATATTTACATATATTCTGACAATGAGCTCCCAAGTTTCTTTAAAATTATTACTGATTTTTCTTTTTAACATTGTCCGCCCTGCTGTAACATTTATCTGAATCAATCTGTCAACCAATTAGAGGAAAGAAATGAGCATTTATTGAATCCTTCCCACACAGTAGGTGTGAGATTAGGCACTTGAAACATCATTCATTTAATTCTTATAACAATGTCAAGTTCATATTTAAATTTGAACATATTGGGACTTAAAAGGTTTGTTACCAATCCAAAGTCAAAATTAGGACTGAATCTAAATGCCTCCAAATTCATGTTTGCTTTGTTTTTTCCACTAGTAGAGTACAAGGCTGACTTTGGTAAATTACAACTTTAATGCACCTCAACCTTCTCATCAGTAAAATGGAAAAACAAGGCTTGCCTTAAATTTCCTAGACAGTGTGCTCATGATGACCACATTTAACAATTAGATGGGTAAAAGTACTTCCCAGGGTTGCTATTAATGAAGGATTTTTTGTGTCTTAGAAGACTGCTTACCCCTGGGGATACAGTCACATCTCCAAGGTGCTCCCTAAATTAGCTTGATAAAAAGAAACTACTGGAATATAATGGAGCCACCCAAAGAGCAGGGTCTGAAAGTGCACATGCCCTCATAATGACCATGTCTGCGCGGGCAGTGCTGTTGACCCTGCTTCCTTATTCGCCACTCTTTCATCCCTTCTGCATTTGTAAGTAAGCAAAGAACAGAGATAAATGTTCCTACCTTTGTAACCAAGCCCAGCTAGCCTACAGGATAGTTTAATTCTCGATGAAACAACCCATAATTTCTAGCCTCCATACAATACTTATGTGGTAGCCATAAGAACATGTCGGACAGACCCCCCCCCAACTACTGGGAATGTAACTAACCAAGGCCCCCAATGGCTGTCCCCTAAAATCTGACACCAGTCCTGCCCAGAGGCCATCCTTCCCATAGGCTACTGCCAGTCAATGACTGAGAAGGCAGGGACCCTAAAACAGGACAGAGCCTGGGAGACAGACTTGTCTAACAGCCATCTTTGGCTGCAGGTCTCCCCGATGGCTTTCGGGAGCATGCATGCCAGGCTAGGATCTTCCCCCTCCCTTTCTCCTTCATTGGAGCCAGTCTTGGGTCAAGGTCAGACATTTCACCCAGACTCTGCCTCTGTCTCCTTATTGTCATTCACAGGCATTTCCTCTCATAAAATCCTCATACATTTAATCCCACATTGGCTAATGCTGCTCAAAGGACTCAAGACTAACACATTTTATAATGTTTCCCACTGCTTAGCTTTCTCTTAATTCTACTCTTCAGACCTTTCCCATGGAGCAATAATTGATTCCCCCAAGTCCCAAGCTCCAGCTGGAAGCTTCTCCTATTACCTCTTACCTTTACTTCTTTCAGGATACCTAAGCAATTTTACCATAAATTATGGTTGTCTATGTAAATATTTTATCTCCTCTACCAGATGTTGAGCCCCTTGAATGTAATGGCATCACAACTTATTGATACATGTAGCACTCCATGCTAGGCATTGTGCATGAGTTATACATATGTTCCATATCTAATTAATCCTCATCAACACTCTGCTAGGTATACCTTATCAATTCTGTTTTACAGAGAAGAAAATTGAAGCCCAGAGAAATGAAATGACTTGCCCAAAACTACACAGTTAGGAGCAGACCTGATTTTGAATGTGGGCTTTTAGACTAAATCCTGTGCTCAAATTATAATTTAATCCCTATCAAAAGCTTTGCTGATATATAATAAGTGCTAGATAGCTCAGCCTGTTTCTTATCTTAAGTCTTAGGAAGCAGAGGGCTAAATTTCATGCCCCCTTGGAGCAGACGTCCTTTGCATTGGGATTCAGTTTTTGTTCTGTAGCCTTAATCTTAATGGTATGTATTTTTTTGTTGTTTTATTGCTATAGTTCTTTTTGAAAAAAAAAATTTACTTATTTATTTTGAGGTGGGGGTGGGGGAGCAGAGAGGCAGGGAGAAGGGTAATCCCAAGCAGGCCCTATGCTACAGACGTTGATCTCACAAGCCGTGAGATGATGATCTGAGCCTAAATCAAGAGTCAGATGCTGAACTAACTAGGCCAGTCAGGGTCCCCTTTATTGCCATAGTTCTAATGTACATTAGTCTTTTCTTTTGAGGGTGTGGGCAGGTATAAAAAGCAAGCAAGAATTTCTGGACTTTGGGGTTCAGATGCATGGAAACATGGAAATATATTTCTCTGACAAAACCAAAACAAACTATAAAAATGATCTCAGAGGAAGTAGAAGCCAGGTTGTGCTTTTCTCTGTTAAAACAAAAAGAAATTAATATTTACAAATTCACACAGCAATATGGTTCTGGAACTTAGAATGGAACTCAGTCCTCCCAATTCCCAGAGCAAAGACCATGTTGCCTTCATAGCAGAAAGGAACAGCATAATGTCTATGGTGACTATGTTTAAATGTATATTCATGTGTTTTGAGACAAGGTATTTTGTAAGTGGAAACCAGGTCTATGAAGTCCCTTACTTGACTTAATGGCACTTATTCACTCTTGAATACTTTATTGCAATGTTCTGTTTGTAGTGCAAATTGCATTATTAAGTATTGATGAAAATTCCTAAAAATACACCTCTATCTATCCAAAAGTTGGATACAGTATTTGCATGAGTTATGAAAACTGTTGTATATAATGAGTCGGAACACTGCCTGGTGAATTCTACGGTAAAAAAAATTACAGTCCGGCTCCATGAATGTAATTATTCAGGCACCCAGTCTGATTTATCATCTTGATGAGAAACTAAGCCATGAAATATTCTCTGCTAGAAATCAGCCTTCGTTCATTTCACAAATACACTTGAGAGAAACAGGAGGGGTGAGAAAAACAACAAATGATCTGCCAGGACTAGAGGAAACATATTTCTTTTTCTTTACTTAAAAACAAAAAAAAAAACTATAGTGATCAAATGTTAATTTTGAAATAGATAAATGGGAAAATAACTACACACTCTATATTTTTGGCACTGTAAGCCTGACTCAGAGCTAGAGATGTTTGCTTTCACACCACTTACTCAAAATCAAAACCTAAGGGTGAGAGATCCAGAGGGAGGAGCTTCTGGGCAGGAGGCACAGAGGCATTAGGAGCTCCCCACACAGACACCCTCATATGCCACAGTTGGTAGTGATTAGTCCTTTGCAGGCAGCAGTGTCTCTGTTGGCCTCTGCTTGCTTCTCATTGCACAAATTAGTGAAAATGAGTCACAGCGTGTGCAAGCAAGTGGGGCTGACGGAATCTGCAGAGGTCAGCTTGCTGAGAAATCATTTCAAAGGAAAATAGGAACTTCCGACAGATGGAAGAGTGGGAAGCTGATAAAGATGTTTCAGGGGAAAGGGAAAGGTGAAGTGGGGGAAAAAAAAAAACGAAGCTTCCCAGCTCTGAACAAGAGAACACTTAATGAATAGGCACTAGAAAGGCAGCAAATATTTTGAATTTGCTCTTTTTTTCCAGGTCTGTTTAAAACACCTTTTACATGCATCTAATATTTTGGCTTTTCTGTTCTTTTGATACAACTGCTGTCACTGAGTGGTGGGGGTGGGTGGGGTGAAGACGGGATGTGGAAGCTGGCAGTTGCCTATTCTGATGTTTAAGAAAACAAACCCTACCATGTTGGTCTTAAGCCATTTTGTGAAGGCCCCTGAAATTCTAAATATTTAAAAAGCATTTAAAGGCCCAGCCTCAAATGGGATGGGTGTAAGCAATACCTGAACCTATTGTAAATGAGACAGTGAAAACAGAATTTGTGTGCATGAGGGTGTATAAGTGTGAATGTATGCCTGTGTGCTTTGTGGAGGCAGGAGCTTAAACTTGGACCAGGAGACTCATAGAGATGCTTCTGACAACAAAGGTAAAAGGTTATGAGAAATTGAATGTGTGCTAAAATGTCTTAGCATGCTGGAGACCTTTCAGTGTAGTCTGGTGGTTAAGAGTTCTGTGTCATGGAATCAGACAAGGCAAACTTTGAATACAGTCTTACCTCTGGATCTGTAAACCTGGACATTTAGTTAACCTCTCTGAGCTTGAATTTTCATGATCTTATAGGGTGCAGGTGATTATATTTAACTTGAAGGGTTCCTGTGACATAAGGCAAATAAAGCATTGACTTCATTATCTGAGACAAGGGAAGCACTCAATAGATTATTATTATAGTATTGTGAGTACTAAGCCTCTGCCAGTGCCAGATGTGAAAATAATGGAAGTCTAATCTCAAAGAAGAATAGTATGCCCTCTTCAGAAACATCTGTGCTGGAAGCTTTAAAAATCAACCAGTAGGTAGCCAGGAGATACGAGTTAAGGACCAATTACAGTGCTGATGCCCATTCCCCACTACATGGGAGGAACTATAATGTGGCATCCTCCCATACCTTGCATGTGTCCATCAGAGCTACTGAATCACCAAGATGAATCAGAAACTCTGTTAGAAGCCTTTGCTCATAACTCTTCCCAGATGAGCTACAGCATAAGTGAAGAGACTAATTTCCTTCCTCTTTGAAATGCTAGGGAACCATGATTCTCGTATCCTTGGAAATAGGGGATCAGCCTAAGTCCATTTAGTTGCATCAAAGTTGTGGAATACCAGGGTGCCGAGAGAAAATTCTCTGTCCTCCTCAGGAGGCACAGAGGGAAGCCACTCTGGATCATTTTGAGAGAGAAAAATCAGAACCATGTAAATGTCACCTGTTTTCACCACGTGGTACTACAAGATTAACAAGCAAGAGTTAAGTACAGAGGTCCATTCTTCTGAAATCATGCTTTTCTCTTGTCCCACCTAGCAGCCATGGGCTCTGTGAACATGAAACCATGTCTCAGCCATGTGTCTATTCTACTTGGGCACTTGAGCAGTATTTGAATGGTCTCCTAACAGCTCTTAGAAGTGTTTGTTGACTTGGTTTGTACTTTTAAAGAAATCTCCTTGGGGCACCTGGGTGGCTTAGTCTGTTAAGTGTCCGATTTTGTCTCAGGTCATGATCTCACGGTTCGTGGGTTCGAACCCTACATCGGGCTCTGTGCTGACAGCGCAGAGCCTGGAGCCTGCTTTGGATTCTGTGTCTCCCTCTCTCTCTGCCCCTCCCCTGCTCGTGCTCTCTCTCTCTCTCAAAAATAAATAAACATTAAAAAAATAAAATAAATCTCCTTTGGCATAAAAATGCCTCAGTGATCCCCTCTTAAGAGGCTTGATTTATCATGTAAAAATTGTTTAAGTTTATATACTATTCCTGTGTCTCTTTTGAGATGTTAATCTAGTAATGTTCTACTGAAAGCAAGCAGCAATGATTTGGCATCTCCTCTCCTTATTTGCTCAAATATTTCCTTACCAAAGAGAAAAGCAATGCAAAACATTCTCAGGGCATTTACAAGGTCTTATTCACCTTTGTCTCCTCTAAACCCAAATACCATCTCTGGCTCAGGGTAAACATTCAACCCATCTTCACTGAATGAATGAACAGAGAGGGGCAAATAGGACAAAGATCATTTATAATCATGCAGAAGAGTTAGCCCATATGTTTTCCACTGCCTCATTAGTCACTCCTCAGAAGATCTGTTCACAGTGGCTACAAGTTCATTGTAAAATGTTGAGATTTACAACTCATTTTTCCCACAATTTTGTATTGATATCACATTTTTGGCATCTGCATACACTTCTATGATTCTTCTTTTTAAGTGTGGTCACAACTGTTACATTTCTTTCCTCTGCTAAAAATAATTTCCATTTATTAAACATCCCATGATACCTCGCTTGATACAACACTTTGAAATCTTCAAGAAAGCCCTCAAGTCATTCCTATTAGAGAAGGTCACCTTCCCACTGACTCTTCCGGCAGCTTCCTCAAGGCCACAGGTGTGCTAGTGTGCCCCTGGGTTTGGGGCACAGATTAGACTGATCTCAGGAATTTATCCTGCAGTTGTCACTCCAGAGACTAATTTGAGTAAGCAAGACCCCACAGAATTAGGCTTTTTGGTCAGTGTGCAAGGGCTATCTGTGGATGGGCTTTGCTCAAAAATAGAAATTACACTGGGGCACCTGGGTGGCTCAGTCAGTTAAGCGGCCGACTTCGGCTCAGGTCATGATCTCGCGGTCCATGAGTTCAAGCCCCACGTCAGGCTCTGTGCTGACAGCTCAGAGTCTGGAGCCTGTTTCAGATTCTGTGTCTCCCTCTCTCTGACCCTCCCCCGTTCATGCTCTGTCTCTCTCTGTCTCAAAAATAAATAAACGTTAAAAAAAATTTAAAAAAAATAGAAATTACACCTATTGGCTCTGTCCAACAATGAGCAAAAGCCACAAATATGCTGCCACTAATTTTAGTAGTGAAGTTTTGGGTGCAACCTGTAGATTTGTTCGGAAGTGGTATGTTTTTGAGATTATAAATCTACCATAAGCCATTGTAATTTTCACCATATAGACACAGTCTAAGTCCTCAGCTCTAGTAATGTTGAACCAGATGTTCAAAGTGTAAAATCCACTAAAAGAATGTTTGGCCCTGAGCCCAGCAGACTGGTAGCTTCAGCCTGGCTTAATTCACAGTTTTGCATTTCTATTATGTTTCTGGGCCACAAAGATGTTTAACTTGTTTTTCCGGCTGCAGCTGTTTTAACTTTCTCTTTTTAGCATTTTATTTATCATCACTAGGGAGGAGAGTGGTGGGTGATGTATGATGACCTCCAGCTATTTTGACTGCCAGTTCTAGAGTCCCTTTTAATTGACTTCTAAATCTAGGCTCATCTTTGAGTTTGCCTTCATAATTTTGTTACCATAGCTATTGCAGTAGAGTATCTCTCTACTGACTGATCTTTACTTAACTGACTGATATCATTCATCTCCAAAATATATGAAGTGAGACCAGACCCTCTCCACACTGAATTCTCTTATTCAGCAGGGTCTCATTAGTAAACCCATACACTTTTACTCCCATAAAATGATGTGGCTGCTTTCCAGTGGTCACTTATATATGTTCCTAAACCCAGTAATATGGTTGTTCTTATTATGGCATTTATATAATTGGATTATAATTAAATCAACTAATTAAATATGAATATGAAAATAAAGAGAATTGTTGTCAAAAGGGAAATTGCATTGAGGTTGGGGGAAGATTTTTCTTAAGGTATGTATAGATGGGATGATTGTAAACAGTTTTGGGGGAAACCTGAGAGCCACAGAGACTAGATACATACTGATTAGCAAATGTCTCAGAATCCTGATCTCATGTCCAAGGAACTGAACCTGGACACTTAACTGACTGAGCCATCCAGGGGCCCCGAAAATGCCAGTTTTAAGAAAGGCATAAGAAGTTCCCCCAAGCACATTATTTCTACCCTGAAAGCTTTGGAAATTTAGGCAGGGGAATGTAAAAGATTTGAATTAATTTAGTAGTCAGATAATAGGAAAGGTCTTAATCACAGTTAATGGTGTCAACAAAGGCTTTAGAGTTCAAAGGTTTGTAGCCAGGTTGCAAATTATATCCTGGCTACAGCAGTTGTAGAGCCAGAAAAAATTTTCCAACATAATTCCACCCTTTCTGTCTCTGTTTTAAACAAAGTCTCTGGTTTGAGAAAGAGGGAATTACATGAGACTATGCTTTGTATGTCTTCTGATAGACCCCTTGCTAAATGACTACAAATTGCTTACCTCGAAGCCATGTGGCTTCCACAAGGTCCAGTTTATGTCTGGAAGTAAGGCCCAGTAAGGAGCTCATTAAATTTTGTGATGTCAGAACCGAGTATCATGCTAATAGAGTTCTCTGCCATTTCTGTAATCCCATTTTACAGATCACAGAATTGATTAAGTCAGTAGATTCATTTAGTAGAATCTTATCTTTCCAGGTCATAATACATTACAGAGTGAATGGCAGCATCTGGTGGAAAATAATGTATTTAGGCCAGTTTTATGCATTACATTATCCTGGCTGAAGTAAGCAAGGTAGTAAGAAATCTTAGAAGTGGGTACCAAGTGTGAGGCACACACACAAAAAAAAAACAACAAAAAAACTATTCAGATAATTTTTAAATTATCATGAAAATTCATTACATTGGGAGGAGAGACTAGACTCACCTGTTTTAGAAGATGT
Organism: Panthera onca; assembly: GCF_046562875.1. NCBI lineage: Eukaryota > Metazoa > Chordata > Mammalia > Carnivora > Felidae > Panthera > Panthera onca. The sequence continues at coordinate 56,312,899 of NC_138344.1, forward strand.
GCAAAGCACACTTCCTAATGATAATACGCCAAACAATTGGCCAAACATGTGCTCAGGAAGATCCTTCAATCTTTAACATTCAGACATTGGTCTGATTTTAAAAAGGGAGACAGAGGAAAAACAGCATTTATTTTAAACAAATTTCTTTTGTTAGTCATCCTTGCTGGGGATATTCCGCTTCTAGAAAGGAGAGACTTGTGCTTTTATTATTACCCTAGTCTACTGCTTTAAAATGATTTTCAAAGGGGCACCTGGGTGGCTCAGTCGGTTAAGCGTCCAACTTCAGCTCAGGTCACCATCTCGTGGTCCATGAGTTCGAGCCCTGCGTTGGGCTCTGGGCTGATGGCTCAGAGCCTGGAACCTGCTTCAGATTCTGTGTCTCCCTCTCTCTCTGCCCCTCCCCCGTTCATGCTCTGTCTCTCTCTGTCTCAAAAATAAATAAACGTTAAAAAAAATTTATAAAAAAAAATGATTTTCAAGGCTCAAGTTTATGTTTTTAAGCATTTCTCCCATTAAGGACATTTCCAGTTAATATATTCAATTGAAAGTGGCCAGGCGATATAAAGCTTCCTTTAAACACTTTAATATAAACATGTGGAAGCTTCAGAAAACAGGTAGCTTTCCCAAATATCAGTCTGGAAGGACAACACCATCTTGCCAAAGCGAAATTAAGAACCATGAACCTTGTGACTTGCCTCCACTCCTCTCACCAGGCATAAACACCTTAATATTCTCCTCAGACTCTTAGGGAACAAATTAGAGGTCACCTTTAAGTTTGCACTTACTTCTAGACTTCAGGTAACGTTGCTAATTCTATTCCCAGGCACCATCCCACTTTACACGCAGCCACTCCCTCCCCATGCTTTACTTTGGGATTCACTCCATATGAGGCAGGATGGTAGGACACCTTCTGACAACTTCTGATCCTCCCACTTATTGACAGGAGTGCCTTTTCACTTTATGAGACCTTATTTTCCACATACCCACTGCTATTTCCCTGCAAGGACTCATAGGCTCTGATCCTTAGGTCTCCATGAAACAACTTTTATTTTTTCCCTAAAAAAAAATAAATAATTCTATTTCTCATCTCTGTCACCCAGGAGGCACTCAGCAACAGTGATGGACGTAAGTTACTATTTCCATCTGATTGCATTGCTAGGAATTACTGAATTTCCCCATGAGGCCACTTGTACCTATTTCCTGATGGTTCCAAAGATGACAGTCAATCCCTGAAGCCATTTCATGCTATTAAGACACAAATTAATTATTACTGAATAAATTATATATTTGATTCAAAATTCAGGCTAACTGAAAAAAATTAGATTATTACTATCATCCTGCACAGATTTTATTATTAATTTGTTCATTTGGAATTTAATAATTCTAGGGAGGTCAAATAAATTATTTAAAATTGTATTCTGCCCTCAGACACAAATCCAACATATCTCCAGGCATTCAATTACTCATCATATTCAGCTTCTTCAGAAGTCAAGATGATGTCTGGCAAATAATTATGGGGGAAAATAGGGTCACTGATCAGCTGTTAGGCACCAATTATTGATTATTTTAAGCCAAATTAGTTGTTTAAATTATCATTACAATCTAGGAACAATAGAAGAAAATATCCAAATTATGCTTCTGATGTGATCGTGGGAAAAATAAAGGGGCTGGTCAACTTCTCAGCAACAAATCCACAAAAGGTCAACTCAGGGATCTGTGGAGACTGCTGATATTTAACATATTTTACCCCACAAGAAGGCAACCGCCTTTAAAGCACATATATCTGCCCATTCCACAGTAATATGTAACCTAATAAAGAACCACTGCTCCCTAGCTACCCATTGTCTGGGTAGAGTTGTTTATCTTTCTTTAGCAAGCTCTACAGAAAGAAGAGCAGTTTTCCAAAACTTAGATGAACAGTCTGGGCTTACAAAATAGCATTTTGGTTTTCTCACAGTAGCAATTTTAGGCGACACTAGTGCTTGGCTAGGAAGCTGAACACAAGTTATAAACAACCATTCACATAACCACCGGGTGGACATTAGGATGAAGCCAACTTTTATGTTCAACATCTCCATTGTGAAACCAGTTTGGCATTTGGTTTTGTAAAAGTAGAAGGCGGTCTGTGCCGGGGGTGCTGATGTGGATTTCTTGCTGTGCTCAGCATCAAGCAGCAGGCTGAATTAGTTATATTCAAATGCAGGTTGTGATAAAGAAAAGAAATTAAAAGGAGCACCCCCAAAAGACAGCTTTGTCAAAGGAAGGACAGATGGCGATCCAAATAAGAGAACTGTAGCAAAGAGGATGCAAACCAGCCAGGGCAGCAACACTCTTCCCTTCCACTGTCTCCTGCAAATTCTTGTCCCTAAAAATAGCTGATCAGGTGCTCGAGGAATGTTTGCTCTTAAAAGGCATTTATAAAACTTTTAAGTCCATTTTAATAGTGTGCACTGTTCGAAGACACAGTACAGCTCCATTTTAAGCAATTCTTCTTTACATGGGTTACGTCCTGCAGTTATTAATATAAGCAACACACAGTTGCAGGCTGGGAACAGGTAAGATGAGTGGATCTAAACTCAGCCTAGAAAGGCACAAAGTTTTTCTTTTTTCTATATAAAAAACTTGAGCATTTGACTCTTATTAATTTTTTTTCCAATTAAGACAATGGAGTATAAATGTTTATGTAATGTCTGGTCCTTTAAATTATTTTCAGTACATTATAAGTCCTAATCCACACAGTTTATCAGTGAAATAAAATTCTATTTGCTATGCACCCTTGGCCATTTAATTTTTAACAGACTTCTGTAAGTAAATCCACATCTGTCTCTTTGTCTTAAAAGAATTAGAATTGTAACAGGGTCAATAGACCAATTCTGCTGAAATGCTGGGAAACTGAATTTGACTTTTTTATCTTCTCTGGCCTGGTGAGAAGTCATGCTCTCTGCTCACCAGCAGGTCACAGTAACTAGGATATGCACCAATATTAGAATTTAGCAGGCATGTGGACAAAATATTAAGATAATTAAGATCATTTAAAATAATTTCTTTTGAAAAAATAAGAGGGGCGCCTGGGTGGCTCAGTTGGTTAAGCAGCCGACTTCAACTCAGGTCATGATCTCACAGCTTGTGAGTTCGAGCCCCACATTGGGCTCTGTGCTGACAGCTCCGAACCTGGAGCCTCTCTCTCTGCCCCTCCCCTGTGCTCCCTCTCTTTCTCTCTCTCTCTCTCTCTCTCTCTCTCAAAAATAAATAAACACTAAGAAAATTTTAGAAAGAAAGAAAGAATAGAGGAGGTATATTTGAGACAGGGAGATGGAGACTTTGAGAAAATAGAAAGAAGAGGGTGGAGGAGGAAAGAAGGGAAAGAGAAGCAGAAAGAGGGAAAGGGAAAAGTCAGCATTAGGCTCCATGGTTGACAAATGGGCAGCTGGAAAATGTACCACTCAAGATTTTAGACTTCTTCTACACCGACACCACTCCTGTGGTTTCTAGAGTCTGATTTATACTCATGCTGCTCCTAGCCTCCTCCTGACCCATTTTTATGGGCCAGGTAGTTTCTGCTTTTACAGCATCTATACCACCTGGAGACTTCTAGTCTCCCAAACGTTAGACTCCTAGGATGGTTAGTCAGCTTTTTCAGACATCTCTCGAGCAATACAGACAAAAGATAACTAAGAAATAAGTAGAATGACACAGACTACAAAGGATATATGAGTTCAGAGGTGAGAAGTTATGAAGTACCCCTATGGGGACCAGGAAAGGGAGCAGGAAGTAGTTGCTGCTAACCACCCACGTGAGCCTCTGTGACAGGTCCATGACAGAGTTGGAGTCTGATCAGGAGGAGAAAAGATATAGCAGTGGTCATTTTCCTACCCTTCCCACAGAGCTTCATGCACCAGACCTGCTCAGTGTTCACACACCTAGGCTCCTGGAGTCCTGGGATGGCAGGATCAGTAGGGCGTCCAGCCTCAAAGATGGGACATTGGTAATTTGTCCTTGATGCCCCTCCCCCTCATTTTGCCTCTGCAACCCTGGGTCTAGGACAGGTGCTTAAAGGTCTTACCAATTACATAGGAAACGCTTATACTGAATAAAGTGTGCCTCATATGCAGCAGAAGTAGCCAAATCAAGCTTTAACATCCATGACAACTGGCCCTTGTAGGGGCCTCCTAGACAGAGAAGAAAAGGAGAGCTCTGCTTGGACAGCAAATGAGAGAAGAAGAGAGGGTGTGAGTCCAATAGGGTTAAGGAAGCACTTATCCCACCAGTTTACATTTGGCTTGAACACAGAAAACAGGAGCATTGCCACTATTGCTGACTAAGAAAGGTCCCTTCAAAAGAAGGGAGAAGATTCACCCTTCACCCAAAAATGAGCTCTGCCACCATTTTATGCATGGTTCTCTCTTCTCTCACAGCTATATGAAAGGGTAAACAGAGGTTAAAGGACTTCTTTTTACCATCTCCTTTTTACACCCTCACTCCTTCTATGGGATTTCTTCCAAGAGCCAATTTCCTAATTCTGATCCCATTTCTCTCCTTCCAAATTAATGTTCCAGTTGCTTACATTAATGTCCTTCTCATTTATTCTGGATAATGCAGAGAAGCGGTTATATGTTCTTAACTCTAGAAGACAGTGAATGTTTAGAACTAAAATAAATGTTTTCCTGTTTATTTGCTAGTTTTCACTATTCTCTGTCCTAGCACGTGTCCAAAATAAGGTTGATTTCTGCCAGTTAACCTTCACATCTGTTGTGGTTCAGTCCTTAGCCATCCATGGATGAGTTATTTACCACTGCGTGGGTTTGTGCCATGACCCCCGCTCATGGCCTTGCCTAAGAACCCCAATGAAATGAAAGAAACCAATTATTTACATTTATCCAATGAAAAGGTTAGCCCTTCCATTTAGCCCTTTTGTTCAAAAGCCAGGGCAAGTTTTACAGTAAATAAAACACAGATTTTTATAAAAATTGAAAAAGAAAACACAACTGTATGAAATGGAGCCTGGAACTTAACAGGAAGCATCATGAATAATAACAGTTCAGTAACTAGGTGATAAATAGTAATATTCAGTCACAAGGTTGGGAAATATCCAATTTATATATCATATACACAGAAACCTTGTAATGTTCTAACACCTGTACCAAATACAATTCAGTTTGTATGTGGACAGGTTTGTCAGAGGAGTGAGATAGAATGACACTATCTTATCCCTTTCTCATCCTCTGTGAGAGACCTTTCTTTCTTCCCACACCAGGACTCCAGTATCCAAAGCCATTGGGTTCTCTTTTCCCCCTTAAAAAAATGAATTTTCTGAAAAGATGCCGATCATGGTCCTGTAGGAAAGTTAATGTATATCATGGTGTTGTTTCAAATATAGGGTATATTTACATTTTAAAATACCTGTAATTTATGTCCATGTTTCTTTTAAAAATATAGAAGCATTGAAAAACAGACGGAGGAGGAGTGGGAGAGAAGCCTTCCCGGCTCATGGAAATCCCACTGTCCATGTGACAATTTGCTCAAACACAAGTGGATAATGGCATCAGTAGCACCTGAGATGACATCTCAGTGCTACCTGGATCTAGTGGGCCCTGTGAAGTCATGTATAGCTGGCTTATTCACCCCTTGATTCTTGTCAGTGTCCCTGACAGTGTGATGCACAAAACCAATGCTTAACAGTGGGGTTGGAGGTGATGATGAAGCCCTTTGAGTGCTACACAGGCAAATAGAAGCTGAGATAGGTTTCCTGCCTGTGTGTTCTTGGTAGAATTACTGTTCCATGATCTAAGTTTGGCATTTGGTGACCTTGTCATCAAGGAGGTGGAACTTAGGAATTAAAGTTATGTTTCTGGTGACACACAATCTGGATTCTATTTCTTTCCTCAAGCCTGAAAATGACCCTGGCCAGTCCTATGATTATCGACTAGAATTAGCAGTGGAGGATTTCTAGTGAAACCATAGCTCAGTGGCAGGAGGATAACATTTATAAGTATCCTGGAGGGAGTTGCTGGAGTTTTAGGGGCAAAGTTTAATGTAGCTGTTTCTTTCCCTTTTGAAACCTGAGGCCACAAAATAAACAATATTGTGGTTTTATTAAAACACTAAATACATGGTGATTTTCCACTGACATTTACCTAATCATGGCAAAGAGTGTACCAAAGGGGCTCAGACACCCCTGCAGATTTGTGCTTTGTAAGCTGTAGCATCAGCAAACATTTGCAGCAGAAGCAGGGAGGTGAGCTAAATAGGGAGCTCTCAGGTCATGTGTATTTTGAGGCTAACTAAATATGGAGTTTGTTTTTGCTTTGCATCTATCTCTTCAAGTCCAGCTTCATCTTTGCAAATAAAAAAAGAAAGATGCAATTTCCATGTTATTCCATCCAACAGTTCAAGCATAAGAAATTTTAGAATTTCCTATTAAAGGTTATATCCCAGACCAGGTATGTCTGATCTCCTCCTTGAAGATCCAGGTATGTCAAAACTTCCCTGAAGATCAGGAAAAGCCTGGTTAGCACCTGAGTTTGATCAGATAGTACAGTCACAAAGCCAGAGACTGGGTGCCAACAAAAAAAGAATTCTGAAGTCAAAATCACCGAATACAAAGCTTTAATCAAGTCTAATCAATGTGTGAAAAACTGAGATGAAACCCAAAGATGTGGGGTTGCTAAGGGCAGTAAGAGTATATCACAGTGGGTGCCAGATTAGGGATTGGGACCATTTGGCCTTAAATACTGACTCTAACACTTAACACTTGTGTGGCCCTGAGCACAGTACTGGATCTCATTAAGCTTCCATTTCCTCATCTATAAATGGGGGAAAGTATTACTGCCTACCTTGTAGGACCGTTCTCCTTTTTGAGAAAACGTTTGCAAAGCACTCCACACAATGCCTGACAATCAATTAAGTATTCAATAAATATTATATACGATGACCACCATCAAACACAAACTAGAGCAATAAGCAGCAAAGTTAAGCTTGAAACAGGAGGGCCTCGAGCATTATCGTCCACATGCTTAGGATGTCTGAATATGTTTTTTAATGACTCACCAGTTACACGGTGAGGAGTTCACCCTGAAAGTAATGGCACACAAAAGTCAACAGGTTGCTCCGCACCACAGGTCCAGGGAGGAGAACAGTGCCTCCACAGTAATACCGAGGGGTACCTAAGGATCCTGTACATGAAGGGTGTCTTTCTTCTACTCTTTCTGAAGTTTCTGGCATTCACACCACTTTTAGAAGGGTTTTCTTAAGAAGGTATATGATTTCCTTGATTCGGGCTGGGATCCTAACTGAGGGAACTGAGTAGCAAGCACGTGTGAGGTTTCTCAAGCACTGGCTTGATTCATTTGTTTGATTGGCTTAATGCATTTGGTTGATTAATCTATCACATAATAGTTCATTTATTTTCTTAACAGACCTTTCTGCTCCTGTAGAAACTATGGAGATGGGAGTTAAATATCTACCATCATCACCTGGCAGGAAGCTGGATTTTCAGGGCACTTTTGCAATGAATGAACATTATGGTGGAGAGAAAAAGGTCGTCCATATTGTCATCCTAGGCTAAGAACTTGGTTTACCAAAACACATGGACACTGGCTTTTCATAAACAATGGCCCTGAAGGAAAAGTAACCAAGAGTCCATTGATTAGGGACTGTAATATTTGGGCCAACTGTAATATTTGGCCATCCATTGTTTTATTTGGCACTGGACCAGGTGAACAGATTCTGCCGAGTAGCTGAGCACTAACTAGGCAGCAAGTTGCATCCAAAAGCCCACCATCTGCATCAGAGCCCTTTACCAAGTTACCATAGGTTACATCATTCCCTTTGCTTCCTCCTGCATTATCCCCCATTCTTCCCTCTCCATCAAATGAACTCAGTCTTCTCTTCAAGTAATCATCACTACCCTTTAATTTATGAGATTGTCCCTCCATTTTTCCTACCTCAAGGCTGCCAAGCCCTCACAATTTTCTCATTTAAAATATTTCTGAAATATCAACAGATGTTTACTAAGTATTGGAGAGTAAGGGAGTGACACCTTGAGAATGACCCACTTTCCCTTTACCAGAAGACAGAAGTCAAGGTGAATAGGTTTATAACTCAGCTCTATCTCCTTCTGGCTATATAACCTCAGGTAAGTTACATAACATAAGTGTGCCTTAGTTTCCTCATCCATAAAACTGAAATAACAAGAGACCTCTCTCATAAGGCATACGAATAAGGTAACCCAATGCAATATGCTTAAAACAGTGTCTGGTACATAATAAGCATTCAGTTAATGCAGGCTATGTTCATACTTACTTTGTAGCATGTGCCTCCAGAAAGGATATGAATGCTTAACTGCACTGTATACAGATCTTCTAGTCAGAATCATAGTGTCTCACTATTGGAAAATTTTCCTTTTTGGGTAGGAACTTCCTTTATTCTGTGGCAATAACATATATTTTAGCAGGGGCTGGTAATCCAACACAATTCTAATGTACTCACCTTTTATGTATATGGTAAAATACATCAGTGATTACTATAATGATCAGTAAGTTTCAAAAATGAACCACATTTCATCATAATCGGTGTCTCATAGTAGAAGGAAAAAAGGAGAATTGTTACTTTTGAATTTCAATGGGAGGATTTAAAACCATGATAACAGATTGGGATTCAAATTTTCACACTAAGCCCAACATAGTAGATGAAACATCAGCAATAATGGAAAGATATGGAGGGCAATTTTCTAAGATGTTTTTTTCTTTTATAAACTATTATTGTCTTTTTTTTCTCTGAAAACTTCAATACATTGTAAAGGTGTCAGATAATTCAAAGAAGTTGCTTCAAAACCCTCTGAGCTTTAAGCCTGATGCAACTTTTAAAAATGTTTTTACTGAATTAGAACATACATATAGAAAAGTGCATGAATTATAGATGTATAATTTGATTAATTTTTACAAACTAAATACTCCCATGTCACCAGTTCTAGATCATGAAACAGAACATGACCAGAACCCAGAAGCCCGTGGGCCCCTTTCATCTCATACCATCTGAAAATAACTACCACCTTTATTTCTGATACTATCAATTAGTTTCACCTCCTTTTGGACTTTTATAAATGGAACCACAGAGTAGTTATCTGGCTTCTTTTGTTCTACATGGTTTATGACATTAACCCATATTGCATAGCCCCCAAGTTACTTATAAAGCAATGATGTAGCTTTCCTGCCAAGAACCCACAGACCGTTTAGAATGTTCATTGTGATCTCTGAGAGTCTTAAGTGACCAAGAAACATCTCTACGGGAGACTGCATCTCTCTCCAGGGGCAATATTAAGAAATGTTAAGTGCTGAAAGGTAGCAAAAAGTCAAAGACTTTTGATCAGATAAATCTGGGCTCCAATTCTTGCTCTGTTATTCTGGTATGAACTTCAAGCTTTATATATATATATATATATATATATATATATATATATATATATACACACACACACACACACACACACACACACACACACACACACACATATACACAAGAATGGGAAAATGGAAATGGAAAGATCTGGCAATTAATGCAAGGATCAGGGCAGCTTTTATGGAATTCATACTAGGGACCCTTCATATGGTTCAGTAAAGGCTGGTTTCCCTTTCCTTTGTTCCAGAGGAAAAGATATGTAGAAGGGTAGTCCAGATATGTGAAGTATGTGAGGAAAGTAGAGAAGAAGTCAGGCAAACCCATTTTTTGCCCTAATGAAGGTGCTGGGGAATAAGAATTCTGGAATGACTTCACGGTTATGAGACTCAAGGCTTTCAGTCACCAGCTGATGGACCTGCCTCCTCTCCTCCACTGGCTGCCTCCCTGAATCATTTGCATGGCTGGGCCCACCAAAGCTGGGGAGCCTGGCACAACGTTGCTGGTTTGTCATATCTTAGAGGTAACTCCTGCAATGGTGTTAGGGTTATGGACACTGGTATCTAAATAGGAAGATGAAATGCTGTGCATACCATTGGAAAGAGATCTGAAAGCCTCTGACAAGCTTGTCCTCTTACTATTTTATGTTGGGCCCAAACATTATGTTCTAGTCACACACCAAATGTTCTTATGAAAAGAAAAAGGGAGCATTAAGCTTCAGGGGGCCATTGGTCTCTCAGAAGTGTCCTCATCTTGTCAAAGCTAAACTTGGGAGTTTTTGAGTGTGAGCCAAGGCTTGTCATCAGAAAAGCAGAAATGTTTAATTAAAATGTTAGAGATGCCTGTGTCGTCAGCTTAAATGCATGGATTGTAGTATTTCTTAAGGAAGAAGTCAATTGTATCAATCTCCCTCCCTCCCTCTCTCTCTCTCTCTCTCTTTCTCTGTTTCTCTTTCCATCTGTGTGTCTCTGTGTGTGTGTGTGTGTGTGTGTGTGTGTGTGTGTGTGTGTATAAGGGGAGAGTAGTCACCACTGCAAAATCCCAGATTAACAGTTCTCCTCCCAGCAATTCCTTTTCAAATAGCTTGAACTATTGATGGGGTGCCTGGGTAGCTCAGTCAGTCTGACTCTTGGTTTCAGCTCAGGTCAGGATCTCACAGTTCGTGAAATCGAGCCCCACGTCAGGCTCTGAGCTGGTAGTGCAAAGCCCGCACAACATTCTCTCTCTCTCTCTCTCTCTGCCCCTCCTGCACAGTCTCTCTGTCAAAAATAAATAAACATTTAAAAAAATAAAATAGCTTGAACTGACTTTTATAATAGTTTAGGAATAAAAGATAAGTCTGGTAAAGCACTGGATGATAAACAGTTTAGATACCCCATAGCTGAGTATGCCAGAAGGCAGTAGAGCTTAAAAAACTGGGTTTTTAAAAACAGTTATTTGATATAAGAAGGCAAAAAAGTTGGGATACATCTGATTTTCTTCCTAAATGGAAGTAGATATGCAGATGACCTCTAGTTTGCCATCCACTCAAACTAAACTCGTTATTTATAATCTAATCAGAGCAGGATCAGGAAGAAAATCTGTTCCGTGAGCTCTGTGAAGTTTTCAATAAAAACAGTAAAAATTAGAAGAAGAGGATGGGGAGGGCAAGGGCAGGACATCACCAACAACAGCATCAGTGTATGAAGATCCACCAATAGTTGCTGCACAATTATTAAATACCAGACACCCTGGCAAATGAATTGCATCGTGGATTGGCTCAATTCTGTGCAGCAGGTACTATTTGAAATCCCTTTTGGCTGATGAATCCAAAGTATAGAGAGAGGTTAAGTAGCCATGAGGGACGACCCATGCATTCCCATTCCAGAGCATGTGCTCTTACTACTTTGCTACCTCTACAGGCAAGACAGAGTCTTCCTGGCTGTCATTTTTTCTCACTGGAGCTTAACTGGCCAAGCAGTTAGAACTGAATCTATTTCTTGATAAAATGTTATCTTAGATGTCCAAACAGCTGAACAATGGTCCTTTGTGATCTGGCTCTACTCCACCATTCTAACTCTTTCATTACACCCCTTCTTGCCTGTACTCACTGTCTCCATTGTTTTCCAGCACGAAGGAATTTCTTGCCTCTACAAGCTGTGCTCTTTGTTATCTTAAGTCTTTTATACAAGGATTTCTCTGCCTGAAATTCTTTATTCACTCTATGTAATATCTACTCATCCCTCAAGACCAGAGTCTAATGTCATCTCCTCTGTGAAGTTTCTCTGATTCCCTCAAGCAGAGTTAATAACTCTCTTCACTATTTCCCAACAGCACTCTGTCCCTACCACAAATATAGTCTTAGGGCATTTGGTGCAGTTTTTCTGTCTTTACATATTTGCCTTTGTCATAGTTCTTTTGATGGGCAGGAACTTCACCATCGTCTCTATATTCTTACTCTGTTACTAGATTACTGCTTCATCCCTATAGAGGAACAGACATCATCACAGCAACCATATATGACCATGCAGATTTTAAACTGCACAACTCCAGAGGGCACCATCTGCAAAAGTTACAAGTGTGAATGGCTCCTCTGAAGTCACACAGGACATTCCCTGCACAGCTGAACACAACAGCCTGGTATTAACAATAAGATATTAAAATCTGTGAGTGCACATGGCACAAATGGACTAAGAGCTGTAGCACATGGCATGTGTATAAATAACTAAAATCAGAATGACAGAATATTGAACTTCAGTCCAAACCTTCTTTGTCATTTCTGATCAGTTATATCCTAGTTTGAATAAAACATTGATACTCTGAAGAGTGTAGTCAACTCATAACTGACCCAGACATTGTCTAAACATCTAAACAAAACATGCTCTGGAAAAAAATTGATGGATTCTGTTTCTGATACTACACCTAAATTTGCTCAAGCATGGGCAGTGTGGCTTCATCATAAATATATAGAAACTTGGTCCACTTAAGAGATTAGATGAGAATGTTAGAAACAAATTGCTACAAGAGGAAGAGATATTCACAGCTGTTATATGGCTATGATGGAGTTCTTTGGGCCTCAGCGGGGTTGTCCACCTGCAGGGGTCCCTGGGCACAGTTGTAGGTATAAGGAGATGAAGATTATCCACACTTCACCAAGCAAAACATCAAACCCCAAGAAGAGGCAAGAGTGCATATGCTAAACAAGGGAGAAAACAATTGAAACACTGTGCAATGTATAAATAAAATTGGCCTTCCTGTTTTAACTTTGCTTAGCCAGGCTGTCAACTTAAGGTCTAAGGATCAGCAGGCTGTCTATTTTGCTCCAATCCATTCCTAATGAAGGTTCTGTCTGTGGGATACCCTCTCAGAGCCTTTTAGGCCCTAACCAGGCCAGCTGAAGGGCTAATGATTGGAGGCTGCTTTTAATTTCCTCCCGGCTTCCCTTTTGTTATCTTACTGCTTGCCATCTCTCAAATGCTTGTACTTGATGGATTCTGTGGAGATAAAGATAAGGGTAATTTCTTGCCTACGATGCTTTTCTTTTGATCTTTTGTGGTTTTATTTTTGCACTTTGGAGTGTGGCACTCCTACTGTGCAGCCAGATGTGCCCGGATCCTATTGAGATGCAGCCCAGAGCATACAGACCACAGCAAGACAGTTCTAAGATGGCTGAACTCATTTGTATCCCGGGCCCAGTAACAAGAGGAGGGAGGGTAGTGAGGGATGGAGAGGGACAGGAAGTAGGTGGGAGGCTCAAGGAGGGAAGGCACTGGAAGAGGGGCAATGGAGGAAGGCCCTGGAGTGGAGAGATGGCCCGCTGCTCTACTCAGTGTTAAATCACACATTTCAGGGGGGCTGGAAAACATTCTATGTTGGATCCATAGAAAACAAATTACAGCTACTGTATAAAATTCCACATTTGCAGTGCAGGGCTATAAATAACGGTAATTATGCTGCTCCTTCCCCAGCATCTTGCATGTTGACCCCGAGCAGAACCCTGGAGCTAGCTTATTTGAACTAAAAATCCCCTCTAGACCTTTTCTTCTTTGGTCTCTCGCATCTTTCGAGTGACTGATTATGAGACAAACCGTTGTGTAGAGCATGGTCATTTTAAGCCATGATAATACAATACAGCTGGACTCCTGCTGCCCACAGAATTCGTCACCACTGATTTTGATCTGCAGCTGAAAAGGTATGAAAATATTTCCACGCCTATCCTGCCAGAACTTCTGAAGAAATTTTTGTCTCAGAACAAGTGTAGCTGAGTGACCCTCAGGTCAACACGACGTGCATGTGCCGTCTTGCTCAACATGGCTACACCTGGCTCCCAACTGGAAGTGTCTTAATTTGTAACCTTCCTTCCCACATAGGCATGTCCTCCACTTTTTTGACTGATTTAACCTATCCCTTGATGCCTTCACAATGACTAAATCATTCCCTGTGCAGGACTTTCATTCCTTTTTACAAATATTCTGCTCCTTGCTTTGTACTGTAGGTCTTGTTTTGTTTTGTTTTTCTGGGTTATGGGGACAGAGCCAGCTTCATGGGCATGTGAGCTGTGCTGATCTTCAGAAGGTCACTGTGTTTGGCTTAAGGCAATGTGGCTTAAAGACACCATCAATGTCTTCATAATTTTTAGAAAAGGAACCCCACAAGTTATTTACCTAGTCCCGAATGGGGCACATATTCCCCCACCCTATCCACGTCAGAAATGAACATAGATTCATATACCCCCATCATACCTACTCTGTACCAGGCCCATACTGAGTATTGAATGAATGTTCAATTAGGGGAATGTTCTTAACATAGTGACTAACAGTCCAGAGTCTGAAGCCAAACACTTAGGTTCAAATTTCAGACTCTACCCCTTACTAGCTTTGTGATCTCAGACAGGTTATCTTTTTGTGTCTTACATTCTTCCTCTATAGACAAAACACTAATAGAATCTATCTCACAAAGTTTTTGTGGGGATAAACTGAATTAACACATAAAGTTCATACAACAGCTTCTGGCATGCAGTCATTAAATGCTATGTATCAGCCACTACTATTATTGGTTTTGTTGCTGTTATTTGGAGATCTTTTTCTTTCTAACTGAATTTAATCCAGGTATGGAAGGGCAGCAGTGTTCAGAAAGTTGCCTAAAGAAGTCAGACTGTTTCAGCAAGCTCTCAAGGATTTGGTCATTGGCCTGGGAGCACCTACATTTTCCCCCTACAGCAAATGAGCAGCATGAAGTCATCACCTCTAGAATTTCCCACTGGCCCTAATTCAAGAAACACAGCCTCTCTCTCTCCTAGCCACACCTCCAGTATCAAGTAGGGCTCATCCCCAAGCAGAGAAAATGATTGTGTATTGGCAGCAACAACTCAGAGGCTTGCAGCTGCCTCTGCCCCCACCCTTCCTGTGACTAGTCCCTGTGGGAGCTTCATTATGGTTGGCCACAGCCACCGCTCTCCTCTCCAAACTGGTGGTTAGGAGGCTCCAGAGAGGGCTACTTTGCTTTCTCCACACTGATTACTATGATCTTCAAGAAGCTCAGGGCCTGAAGCAGATTGTTTGGGGCTGGCAAAGTCGCACCAGAGCCCGGTGAGGAGTAGGGTCAGCAGGCATCGTTTACTGTGTGAGACAGGGATACCGAGAGCCCTGGGTAAGAGGCAGGCCTAGGAACCCAGAAAGTTCTGCTGGTCAGTCTGTGTTAGGCCAAGTTCCAGGGTCATGAACAAAGATTTTTCTCCTGAGGAAACAAGAATTCCTATTCTTCCTACGGAATCATAGAGCTCCACATCTATATTGCATCCCTCAGCATACTATTTATCCACTCCTTGCCCAAATGAGTGTTATTATTCTAGGAGAGCTTCACCAAGGCAGGAGACTCTTTCCCCATGATGATTTCCACTCACCTATCTAGCCATCTCTGCCCCCATTCTTCTTTTTTAATTTCTTCATTCCTGTTCACCCCCTCCCTGGCTTCCATGGTAGTTGCTTGATGACATTTCTCCTTGCCAATTAAGGCAGTCCACTCAGCCTTCAATAATTTAGAGAAGGTGACCACAGAAATCAATGTTTTGAAATAAAAAGGGAACACATTTATGAAGCCTAATTTACTCTAACAAGCTCATTTTTGTTTTAATCTTTTTAAGTCTTGGTAATTCTACTAAATTGGAAGTCTTTGAGAAGAACGTTGCAAGGATGATTACACAGAGCAGTTTGTTTTCCAGCCCCAGCTTTATGGAGAAACCAGAAATTGTGGTACAATGCATCAGAGATTCTGGCACTTTCTAAAAGGAGAAGATAAAGCAGTGGTAATACTAGAAGTAGTGTCATGCAAGAGCTTAGTGGAGTGAAGGTAGCAGGTGATAGGGCCACTGGGTCCAGCAGGAAAGCACATAACCATCCATTCATTCAGTCCACAAATATGCCCTGGGCAGCTATGGGGTGACCAGTGCTATGCTACACCTTGAGAGATATAGTGGGGAGCACACAGCTCAAGTCCCTACCCTCACAGAATTGTCAGTGTAGCTGAGAGTCTGTAAGTCGTTCTTACAAAAGTTTGAACGGAAACGGGCAGTAAGAGACTTTCTAGCTGCACCTTTCCATTTTACAAATGAAGGCTTATTCCGTGAGGTAAAGGATTTGCAGAAATCATTGTCAGCACTGAGACTTACAAGCAGCTCTCCTGGTTTCTACTTTAATTTTATTTTACCCTCTCTTGTTGTGACCCAAGGAATAATAAAAAGCGGCCTAAAATTTCTCTATCAGTGGCCTCCCATGGGGCATTGTCTTCCTGTAGCTGGTTGTCCTTCCCTAGGGGATTTGCACACTTTGACTGAATGAAAATAGGGTATTATCTGAAGGGGTGGTTAGGGGAATGTCACAGAAAAAGAGGAGTTTATGTCACTAGCACAGCTAAATCCTGAAACACAGAGTGGCCAGCATGAAAATGCCAGGCTCTAGGCTCTCAGATGCAAGAGAGGAAAAAGGCAAAAGAAGGCCCTGAACTATTGGGACCTCATCAAGATAAAAAGCTTCTGCACAGCAAAGGAAACAATCAGCAAAACTAAAAGGCAACCGACAGAATGGGAGAAGATATTTGCAGATGACATATCTAATAAAGGGCTAGTATCCAAAATCTATAAAGAACTTATCAAACTCAACACCCAACAAAACCAAATAATCCAGTGAAGAAATGGGCAGAAGACATGAATAGACATTTCTTCAAAGAAGACATCCAGGGAGACCCGGATGGCTCAGGTTAAGCCTCCGACTTCGGCTCAGGTTAGGATCTCACAGTTCATGAGTTCGAGCCTGGCATGGGGCTCTCTGCTGTCAGTGCAGAGCCTGCTTGTGATTCTCCCTCCCTCTCTCTCTCTCTACCTCTCCTGCTCATGCTCTCCCTCTCTCTCTCTCAAAAACAAATATAAATATTAAAAAATAATAATAAATAAATACAGAAGAAGACATCCAGATGGCTAACAGACACATGAAAAGATGCTCAACCTCACTCATCATCAGAGAAATACAAATTAAAACCACAGTGAGATGGTTTTATACCTGTCAGAATGGCTAAAATCAACAACACAAGAAACAGGAGATGTTGGCAAGGATGTGCAGAAAGGGGAACCCTTCTGCACCATTGGTAGGAATGCAAACTGGTGCAGCCACTCTGGAGAACAGTATGGAAGTTCCTCAAAAAATTAAAAATAGAACTACCTATGACCTAGCAATTGCACTACTAGGTATTTATCCAAAGGATACAGGTGTGCTGTTTCGAAGGGGCACATGCACCCCAATGTTTACAGCAGTGCTATCAACAACAGCCAAATTATGGCAAAAGCCCAAATGTCCATTGACTGATGAATGGATAAAGCAGATGTGGCATACACACACACACACACACGCACACACACACACACACACACACACACACAGGAAAATTACTTGGCAATCAACAAGAATGAAATCTTGCCATTTACAACAGCATGGATGGAACTACAGTGTATTATGCTAAGTGAAATAACTCAGAGAAAAACAGGTATATGATTTCACTCATATGTGGAATTTAAGAAACAAAACAGATGAACATAGGGGAAGGGAAGGAAAAATAAGTTAAAAACAGAGAGGGAGGCAAACCATAAGAGACTCTTAAATGCAGAGAACAAACTTCAGGTTGCTGGAGGGAAGGTGAGTAGGGGGATGGGCTAAATGGGTGATGAGCATTAAGGAGGGCACTTGTTGGGATGAGCACTGGGTATTGTATGTAAGTGATGAATCACTGGGGTCTACTCTGGAAACCAATACTGCACTGTATGTTAACTAACTTGAATTTAAATATATTAATTTTAAAAAGAAGGCCCTGAAAAGGAGATGAGGAAGAAGAGAGGAACTAGGAAAAAAGCTAGTAGTTAACAATCACCTTTATTGCATATGTGCTTCTTACAATAAATCCTCAGGACAATCTGGTGGGGTGAGTTTTGCCCATTTCTGCCCATGAGGGCTGCCATTTTCAAGAGGCAAAGTTAGGATCCAAATCCTAATATATAGATGTATACTTCAAACAGCCACTCCACCTCCCTCATAAAAATTCCCTGCTGCATGGTTTCCCATGACTTAGTGCTTCATTATAGCCTTACATTTTATTTTATTTTATTTTATTTTATTTTATTTTATTTTATTTTATTATTTTATTTTATTTTTTATTTTATTTTTGACTGCTCTCTAAATACAATTAAGAATTTCTAAATACTTAAAAATCCATGGAGGTAGATGAATAGAACATATTCTGAATTGCCATATGAGGACAATGAATGCTTCCTAAATTATTGTCTTTGTAAGCCTGCATTTTCACAGGTTGGGTTTTCTGAAAACAAGACACACTTGTTTTCTATTGACAACTGGTAAATTTTCTTGCCTTGCACCTATAATCTAGTGTAGCATCATAGAAGATAATTTTCTACAATAATAGGTATGTTTCAAATTTGTGATGTCTAATATAGTAGCCACTAGATATATGTGACAATTGAGCACTTGAAATGTGGCTAGGATGATAGAAGAACTGAACTTTAAATGTTGCTTAATTTTAATTTAAAATAGTCACCTCATAGCTAATGGCTAATATATTGAACAACACAGAGCTAAAAGGTTCTGTAAATATAAGTTGCATACTATGCTTACCTGCTAAGCAAGTTCAGCATGTACTGGGGGAAGCTGAAGAATGCTGGCACTCTGATATAAAGGAGCAAATGTCAGAAGCAATCTGGGATAATAGCTTTAGTAACATCCAGACATCATTAGTGGACTTAAGGATTCATTAAGTTTTAGAATCCCTTCCCTGATGAGCAGGATGCACTTGTCTGATATGACTAGCTGTGTGAACATTATTTTATGGGGAAATGAACATTCTAGAAAATTTACGTCCTTGTTTAGAAGGCTAGGAAAAAACAAAACAAAACAAAACAAACTTTCAGCTTGAAGGACTATGTCAGACACAGAGCACTTCCAAAATCTCCACTGGGCCCAAATCAGCTTTGCCTGTGGACATGAATGCAATCCAGCATCATCGCTCTGTATCTTTTACCCAACCACATTACAATCTGCTCAAGAGCTTTTTTTTTTTTTTTTTTTTTTTTTCTCCCTGAGCTCTGTTTGATCCTCTCAAAACTATGCTAAATTTCAGAGTATTCCTAGAAAATTTGTCATAAGATTGAGGCAAACTTTGAAAAAGCATCTCTGAGTGAAAAGCTATTATAACCTAACTAGAACCATAATTATCATTTTTTTTTCTTTTTCTCTTTTATATGTTCATTCTATCCAGGAGATACTAATCCCTTTAAGATCTTTTAGTTGGTATAAACTACATATTTGAATTTTCATAATAGCTCTAAGTGACTGAAATATATAAAAAATATGTCTTCTAACTGCATAGCATCTTCCTCTCAGAACCTTAAGTCTTCATGTTCATTCTGCTTCACTCCCATGGAGCAGAGAAAAGAGGAGTCCCACCCCTGTCCCCTACACTTTCCATATTCCAGGTAAATATCTATTGTCCATTATGTGCTAGGCACTGATCTAAGAATTATAAAAGGACTAGCTCATTTAATCCTCATGGCACTCCTCATGAAATCACTACCAAAGATGATGAAAGTGAGGTACAGAGAGGCTAAGGAACTTGATTATTCAATAAATTATCAATTTGGTGCCAGATATACACATACCCAGCACTGTGCTAGGTGCCATAAGAGATATAGTTCTTATCCTCAAGAAATGTCTAGTCCAGGAAGGGCAGAAAATATGCATCTGGCTATCTAAGATTCAGAGATGACATGATAAATTTCATGAAAAGTAATATGGCAGACCAAATACGGTCACAACTAAAACTTTTCACCAGGAGTGAAAAGCTTCTCTTCTGTCTTTTGTCTCTGATAACCCCACAGGTCAGAATTGAGGCTCTATGCTGCAGAGATGAATTTATGTTTAAATTTATGTTTCAACCATGAAAATAATCTCATAGAATACTCTACTGTTCTGATGTATAAAATAGCTGTAGCCATCATGCCTAATCAGGGCCCTGACTCCTGGATAACACACAGTGCTTTCCTCTGAGACTGATGACATCCAGATCTGTGTGTGTGTGTGTGTGTGTGTGTGTGTGTGCGCGCGCACATGTTCCATGTGCTGAAAGCCCTTCATTTGCACATGACTGCTTCTGCCCTAGGAGATAAATTACAGCCAGGTGGTCTCCTACCCATTTCAGAAACCAGGGAAGTGAAACATATAAAGATGAGCCTTTCACCAGATGATTCAGAAAGCTTTGGAGGATAAAAAATAAGAATCATATTTCCTATCATCCTAGTCCATTCCTTTCCCTCCTCTCCAACAGACCATGATAAACCCCCATGTTTATATGGGAATCATCACTAGAAAGCAATTAGATTAGAAAGCTAAACTCTATCATTTTTATTATTACTTTAAAAATATTTTTCTAAAAAAATATTTTGCTAGGGACACCTGGGTGGGTCAGTGGGTTAAGCATCTGACTTTGGCTCAGGTTATGATCTCATGGTTCATGAGTTCAAGCCCCACATCAGGCTCCATGCTTTTAGTGCAGAGCCTGCTTGGGATTCTCAATCTCTCCCCCTCTCTCTGTCCCTCCCCTGCTTGCATGCACTCACCCTCTCTGTCTCAAAATAAATAAACTTTAAAAACTATTTTTCTATAAATAAACTAGGGGAGGGCATAAAAGGACAGATTATGAACAAAAAAAGGCCAACAAATAAATGGTGATTAGGATGACAAGGTCATGGTGATCATTCTTCATAGCAAAGTAACTACTAATCATCTAAGGTCAAACATTCTCTTATTCAGAGACATGAGCCTTCCTTTCACATATAGCATCCACATAATCTTTGGACAAGCAAGTGAAGAGTTTAGAGAATAACATCATCCACCTACAAGGAAAACTCAGAGCTTTGGCCTAGAATAAATTGTGGTACTCTGAAAAATAGTTTCTAAAAATTCCCAAAGTCTATAGAAATGTGCAGCTTTTTCTAAACTGAGTTTAAATATATTTAGTTTGCAATATATTAGTAAACTTTGTTATGATATGCTTTCCTATTAAGGATAATTGAGGAGAAAATATCCACCCAAATCACCTTCTGTGTTGGATCAGCTGATGATGTTGCTAATAGCTTTGGAGGCTGAAAAGCTGCCAGTTCTCTGATATCACAGGGTAAATAGAGCAGATGGCTCTGTACATAATTTAAGCATTTCTCAGGTTCCTCTGGTCTTCTCAATGGGTGACTTTCTTGGCGTTTTGGAGGTTTGGGTATGGTTTTCTTGGAATGTTTTACCAAAATGCCATGCATAGCTACCATTTTATGTAAGCATTAAAGTCTGTTTGTTTGCAAATAGAAAGGATTTGAAGATTATCTGCCCATTTGATGCAATCAACATCTCTATCCCCCTACACAACTTTAAACAATTGAGGCTTGATCTTATTCTTGTATTTTGAAATGTTCATTGGCTAGTCTTCTTGGCTATAGAGTTCCTCTGTTCTTCTTTGGGGGGAGACGAGACCTAGTCTAATTTATGTGGAACTAAGTAGAAACATGGTAGGTACTTACTGACATTTTGTGGGGATCAATTTTCCTTCTATTTTAAGGATGATCTTCCCTAAAGGTTTTAGTTTTACTTTTTGTTCCCACCTTTTTCCCTTCTCTCTCTCTCACATGAACATTAAAAGGGTGGGGAAAGGAGAAAAGAAAAGGACCATTGAGAGAGAAAGACCAAGAGGTGAACTCGCAGTACAATAGGAATACCCAAATGACCAAAGATTGAAGAGGCTTCCAACTCGCACTGTTTATCAAAATCTCCCTCTGGGTTAGACTGTCCCCATTTGGAGCTCTGAAATTCTGATGTTTTCTCCCTCTACAATGGTATAAAGAGTAGAATGTCGTGCTTAACTAGAAATACTGTAAACAGAGACTTACTTGGAAGAGCAATTCAAAACAGCAAAATATTGCCCCTGAAATTGTTTTTGTAATTATAATCTTTGCATTGGGAAAACATGGCCTTCTAATTTACATGCCCTCCTAGTGTGAAGGCCTGGTACATGCTGATCTGCAATGTAAATCATGAGGGACCTTTGATAGATTTAAGAGAGCAGTTCTCTAACCCCACAGTCAAGTGCATTGAGTTTTTTCTTTTTTTCCCCTCTCAGAGCTGGTATAAAAGCTATTTAAGCAGGTAAGCATAGTCCTGAGAAGACAAAAAATAGAAAGGAGGGTTGCAGGATATAGCAGAACTAAAGAGCTAAAGGGGTGCCTGGGTGGCTCAGTCAGCTAAGTGTCTGACTTTGGCTCAGGTCATAATCTCAAGGCTCCTGAGTTTGAGCCCTGTGTTGGGTTCTGTACTGTCAGCTCAGAGCCTGGAGCCTGCTTCAGATTCTGTGTCTCCCTGTCTCTCGCCCTGTCCCTGTCTCTGTCTCTGTCTCTCTCTCAACAGTAAATAAATATTTAAAAAAAAAGAACTAGGGAACTAGTGACGATGTCTGCTCTAAAAAGACTCCAATGGTAAGTGCACTTTTGAAACTCCCCCTTTCACACACACATATACATACACACCCTTTCTTCTGACAGCATCTAATCTGAAAAATTTTCCACCTCTGATTTTTGAATCCTGAATATCTCTCTTAGGCAATGTCAGTTGCAAACAAAACATGAAGCTTTTCATTTTTATGTAGAAACAAAAGGAAAACAGCTTCCACAGGAAATTTTTGAGGAAGTGAAGTTAGCATCAGCATCTACTATTTTATTTTTAATTTAATTTTTATTTCAACATCTTAGAATCTTAGTACTCTTATCTGTATTTAAGCGACTGGCAATTCAGTTATTCGAATCCCTGGTTCATTACTTGAAATCTACAGCTTCCTTTACACCCCCACTTCCCTCTCGAAGCCCCTGTCCCTCTCTTAACTCTTCCTCACCTAACCTGAACACCAAGTAAGACCTCTGAAGAAAATAAAGTCAGAAAACATGGAAGTTTGGTATGTAAGGTTACAGTTCAATGCGCCAGAGGGAAAATCTTGAACCTTTGTGCACACAAGTGAGGGGGGACAGAGAGGGAGGGAGAGAGAGAGAATCCCAAGCAGACTCTGTGCTTGGGGCTTAAACTCATGAACCGTGAGATCATGACCTGAGCCGAAATCAAGAGTCAGATGCTTAACCAAGTGAGCCACCCAGGTGTCCCTTTAATCACAGGAATTCAAATATTCCTTCCTGGACTCTTAAATCTTTTAATTGGTTTCAAATAATATGCAAAAAAAAAAAAAACCTCATGAATTCACTGGAACAATTTCACAAATTCTTGAATGATTCTGTCCCTTAGGGCTGGACACACACATTTTAGGCTGCCTAAAGCTGTTAAATAAACCCACTTTGTCACTTTTTTTTTCTTCTTACACTTATGCTGCCAGTAATAGAGACACAAAGTGGACTGCAAGGCCTTTTGCTGACCACACATCTCCTCTATGCAGAATGGCAAGCAGCCACTTTTAACCATAACTGTTATGCCCCTGTATCATTGCTGGCACCATACTGCTGATTCACCCTTATCCCCTTCACCGGAGGGGAGACACACAAACTAAACTTGTAGGGAAAAGGACATATTCTGGTTCACTGGTAACTCTCAAGTTGCCTTTCCTCTGCCAAATAACAGTGGGCTCTTAATCTTAAGTTTCAACCTCAAAATAGATCAGGGAGAGACTGGCGGGAGGCAGGGGGAAGAACTGAGCCATGAAAATGGTTAGTTGTGATTTGTAAAAATTAAACACAAAATATAAAATTAAAAACAAGGGGAAAATGCCAACCAGTCAATTAACTGGTAGCCAAAAATCTTTTTTTTTTTTCTATTTCCATCATATCAAGGAATAAAGGAACTGAGACTACTTATCCTGAAAAAGAAAATTATAAGGAGGTATGGGATATGGGGTCTGGGGAAAAGGAAACCTCAATTGTCTTTGAAGGGTTGTAGTACTACAATTGGAAAGAAGGGGCAAGTTTGGCATTTGTGGCCCTAAGAAGAAGAACCAGGTCCAATGGGTGGAAGGTACAGGAAACTGGGTTTTGAGAATGTTAAGAATATTAGATAGCACTTCACAAGAATCACACCTACCCAAAGATGGGATGGGACATCTTAGTGGAAGGGAGGATAGAGTTTGAAGCCTCTTAATTTGTTCAAGAAAAGACTGAATGAGCATCAGAGATTCAAATGCTGAAGGTAGTTCTTCCTTATATGAATCTAATGGTATGATGGAAAGAGCACTGGACCAGGAGTCAGGGGTCCTTGCTTTGTCACTTAATGGCTAAATGATATTGAGAAAAATCAATTAACCCATTTGGACTTCACTTTTCTCATCTTCAAAATGAGATACATAGATGTGCTATTGTCTACAGTCCTTCTAGCTCCCATCACATCCTACTATTT
Source organism: Panthera onca (assembly GCF_046562875.1). Taxonomy (NCBI): domain Eukaryota; kingdom Metazoa; phylum Chordata; class Mammalia; order Carnivora; family Felidae; genus Panthera; species Panthera onca. Next base: position 56,337,252 of record NC_138344.1, read on the forward strand.
ACTTACACATTTTTCTACTAGTTATCTATAAATTGATGAAGTGCTTAGGTAACACGTGGACACAATTTGGGCATACTATTTGGATGTACATTTCTCAAATTTTATCCTCACAATAGAGAATGCCTGAAAACATTACCCTTATAATTGCAGTGAATACTCCTCCTGTAACCAGAGGTGCTTGAGGATTTAACCTCTGTTTCCTGTAAATAGTACAGCTAAACTAGTTCAAGGAGAAGCTACAAGTAATACAGAGGGGGAAAATATGTTATACCCAACGAGGATCAGAGCTTACTCATTTTATTGATGATGCATTCTGCTGTGTGTTGTTCAAAGTAAAAATAGAGAACCATGAAAAAGAATCAGGCTATAGTCGGGTATAGCAGGAATTGAGATAAGGGTTCAGTAAAGCACAATAGTATTTTTTTCCTAAGACTGAGGACCCACAAGATTGGATATGGGCAAATGCCCTGCAGCCACTGCAAAGTCTCAATTATTGCTCTGTGTCCTTCCCTGACGTCACAAGTTCATCACATTCTTTGTTCTCACCCCTCAACACACACATGTGCATCAAATCATTCAGAAAGCATCCCATTAAAAGATTATGATAAGAAGGTATGGTTAAATTTAAAAGATAAGTGTCTGTGGCTCTATATACTTTCTACTCTGGGAAAAGTAAGAATTGGAAAAGCAAAAATCATGAGCAACCCACCTCTGTTGAAAGCCATTATGACATTCAGAGGGGAAGGTGCACTTCTTTACCTCTCCTTCCATTACTTTTTTTTTAAAGCTTATTTATTTTTGAAAGAAAGAGCAAGAGAGAGAGCAGGGCATGGGCAGAGAGAGAAGGAGAGAGAGAGGGGGGTAGAGAGAAAATTCCAAGCAGGCTCCATGCTCTCAGTGCAGAGCCTGATGCGGGGCTCGAGCCCACAAACTGTGAGATCATGACATGATCTGAAACCGAGAGCCGGATTCTTAACCAACTGAGCCACCCAAGCACTGCACTCCCCTTCTATTCTTAAATCACCAAAAGGTATAGCCCCAAAAGGGCTTACTGAGAAAGTACCAGCACACCAAAGACCACAGAATGATGCCAAGACTTTGAGTCCCTAAGTGAGAAACTGAAAAAGTCAGAGAGAGAGAGAGAGCTTATTAATGGAGATGACTTAAGAATCCCACAGGAAAATAACTAAATAATATTTTGAATCTGGTTCTTTGTGAAATATATTTTTCAAAATCTTGTAACTATTTTCCACAACTTATCTTCAGATATATACTTCATAATTGTCTCCATATCCCTTGTCTCTATGTTAATGGCCTCAATAAAAAAGGAAATGATTCTGCATGAAAAGTCTTGACAAACTTACCCAATATTTTACACAAATGGTACAAAATTGGCTTCACTGTTGTCTTTAGAAAAAAAGGACAACTCACTCATTCTTTCCTGACAAATGTTTACTCTCTACCTTTTTTAGGCACTGCTCTAGGAGCCAAGGTGAGTTTAAAAAAGAGATTAATATATTCCCCAGCTTCAAGTGATTTATTCTCACACTGAGAAGATCATATGTATAATACAATTGAAATAAAATGATAAGGGCTCTAAGAGAGGTATAAGTTTAGAGAGTGAAGAGACCAATTCTGCTAGACAAAACTAAAAACTCTTCATGGAGAAGGTAACGTATCACTTGAGTGTGATACATTCCTGATGGGAACAGCATGTGGAAGGGTACCAAGGTGGAATGGTACCAAGGTAGAAAGCACTGGAGGTGTGCCTCCTTGTTAGATGCATAAGGTATAGAAAAAAGAGGAAGAAATATCATTATCTACTACTTATGCCAGAAAAAGGAATTTGATTTTTATTTGGTTGACTCTAAGAAACCCTTGAACTTGTTCAGTATCGTCAGAGAATCCTAAATGGGATAAAGGTCTAAAGAAATCTAAGGCCTCCATTAAAAAGACAAAACACGTAACTCCTTAGGAAGTATCAATGTAATTTGCCATCCTGAAACTCAATATCTTTCGTGAAGCCCTTGGGATATCTTGAAAAGGTTAATTTTCCTTTATGAACAGAATTTGACTAAAGGCAGGAGATAGATAGATATATATATATATATATATATATATATATATATATATATATATATATATAATTTAATGAATAAACTGTCAGTAGAAAATAAAAGCAGCAAATCAGGACCCTAAGAGTCGTCTTCATGACATCTGTGTTGAGCTAAATAAACCTTTGTATAGAAGATTACTTATTAGAGATATTGATGTCCCAGTATCCAAACAATATTCATCCAAAAACTATTTCATGAAAATTCTATCTGCCTGGTTCTATCTACATGATGCTAACAATATATAGGCAAAAAGTAATCAGAATAAATTCTCCTGGGTGACTGGATCTTTATAGGACAATATATCCAATATTGGGAATATACTTAATGTTCGGGAAGCTTTGCAGGACACACAATTCAATTACATCCTTGAAAATGCAATAAAAAAACTGTCAATCAACTAATCCTTCATCCTTATCTTTCTTTATATCTCATGATCAGGAGATGGCTGAAGAAAGTCTAACTCTCTTTAGCACTCAGTGTACAATTGTGGATGGAGTTAGAATGACTGAGATAAATGATCCAGAACCAAAGGTTCTTCACCTTAGAAGGTGAGCTCCTCACAGGTCTACCTGCTACCTCATAAGCCTGAAATACATGCCATCCTTCTGATTGGACATTTTCTCTGTGAATCAGTCTCAGGACATGATGATGAAAATAGCAGTGCTTATTCAAGGCTGCCACTGTTCTTGAGTTTCTAAGGCAGAGTAGTGAAGATAAGATAGCTTGGTAAAGATTAAAAGGTTATTAGTCTTCAGATAAGACATCTTATCTTCAACACCTTCTCTTACTTTAATATTAAGGCTCTGTCAATTCAATGACAGCATGTTGATGAAAATCAGCCAATTATTCATCTGAATGATAGAAATATAAATACATAAAATGTCATTATGTACTTTTCTACTAATTATTAAAATATTAATATTAGCTATTGTTTAACTAATATTAATTTTTATTTTAATCAAATATAATCTTTTGTTTCGGTGGAAAATAGACTTCCAGCTTCCACACGTATGTATGTTATACAGTGACGGTGAAAGTTTCAAAGACTTTACTCCTTTGGTCATGGGACTCTCATTTATTTTCAGATTGACTGGATAATGGATTTTAAAATCCTGTTTTAATTTTGTTCTTTGGGAACATGTCATTTCTTTTGGTCAAGCTGTATTTTCCATTTTATTTTGATGACAGTTAAACATAGTACTTTCCTCTCTCAGAAATCTTCCATGTCAGAGCTATAAAAGAATGTATGAAAGGTTCTAAATTTTTCAGCTGTTCACCAAATTGTTTTGGACCACCCTTACTTTTGTATCAGACACTGAGTCAGATCATGTTAAATACCAGTTATATCAAACGTAAATTTAGCCCTCAAAGAACAACAGCTACAGTAACTCAGGTCATGGGTAATTACACAACAAAGCAGAAAGTGATAAGTGACAAGCAAAAGGAGGTATGGCTATGAGGCACAGTCTTGTTGTTGGTTAAGGAAAAGGCCTACGAATTAGAAGTTCAGATATAAATCTATATAATTCGAGGTGCCTGGGTGGCTCAGTCGGTTGAGCGTCTGACTTTGGCTCAGGTCATGATTTCACGGCTCGTGAGTTCAAGCCCCGTGTCGGGCCCTGCGCTGACAGCTCAAAGTCTGGAGGCTGCTTCAAATTCTGTCTCCCTCTTTCTCTGCCCCTCCCCCACTCATGCTCTGTCTCTCTGTCTCTGTCTCTCTCTCTCTCTCTGTCAAAAATAAATAAGCATTAAAAAATTAAATTTATATAATTGTATAACTGCTATGCCCTCTCTAAAGATTTTTTTTCTCAGATGAATTAGGAATAATAATAGCATCTACATTATGGGGTTGTTTTGTGGATTACATGAGATAATGTACATAAGGAGCTTTACATAGCACAGAACAGCCTTTAATATTTATCATTATTATTGTTGTTATTGGTACGGTGGAAAAGAAAGCATCATGAAACGAGATTTAATATGTGACAGATTTATAAATGAGACAAAAATAGAAACGTCCAACTTCAGAATCAGGAAATTATTCAAAAAGTTTTGACATTTGAGTTGAATCTTTTTTTTTTTTTTGATGTTTATTTGTTTTTGAGAGAGAGAGTGAGAGACAGAGTGAAACGGGCAAGGGGCAGAGAGAGAGAGAGACAGAATCTGAAGCTGTCAGCACAGAGCCCAATGCAGGGCTCGAACTCACAAACCATGAGATCATGACCTGAGCCAAAGTCGGATGCTTAATCGACTGAGCCCCCAGGTCCCCCTGAGTTGAATATTTAAGGGTAGATATGATATAAACACATGGAAGTGGGTGGGAAGAAGATTTTCTTTAGAAGGGAGAAGATGCACTGAGAGAACCATAAAAGCACCAAGTTTCCAAGGGGAATAAGAGACTGCTCAGCTTGGGAGCTGGGCAATGGTATGGAAAAAGAAGAGTCAAAGTGTACTGCTAGCCTCCATGCAAAATAGGAATCTAACCTTGACTCTGTAGGAAATACAGAGGCTTTCAGGAGTTTTGATGATCAATGTTATTACATATAACCAAAATAATAAAGATGTGATGTGGTCCCACCTGCTACTTAGGACAGAAAATCTTATAAACAAAATGGCCTGATGAGTTAAGAGAAAGCCACTCATGATCACATCTTCTTTAAAATTTGTATTTACACTAAAGTTCAAATTGTTTGGATTTGAAACATCTGTCCTAAGCTCAATAGCACTAATTGAAACAGCTACGGTTCTTTTTAAAAATATCATTTGCCCAATAATTCAGGTATCTTAATAAAAATGCAAATAAAGCTTTGCCATGATTAATAATAAAGGTAAACCAAAGCTTCTGAACTGGGTACATACAGGGTTTCATCTTTTTCCCCTCCCCCACACCCTTTTTATGAAAGTGATGTAGAAAAGCAAACACCAAAAGTTGTGTTTGAGTGGAAGAGACAGGTCTATGGAGACAGCTGGTGGAAGACAGATAAATGACTCAGAAGGGTCTGTGGTTTATTGCTGTCAACTGAAACACAGAAGCCATGTAAAAATGAGTCTTTGCTAACAGAATACCTTGAGTATCAAATTCCAAAGACATCCAAATGTTTGATCCTGTGTTTAAGTTTACTCTTTGAAATTCAATTTTTCAACTTCTATTTAGTAGATATGTAAAGTATAAGGCTCGTGGATTCGAGTCCCTGTAAGTGGTTTAGTTTCTGCCCTAGTGACTGATTTGGTGTAGGAATCTAGATCAGGTATTCTGATAAAGGACTATTTTATTAAAAGCTTACTAATCCCCATTGTTGTTTTTGATATCTGTCTTATGATATTCTATGACTTTTTAATCAAGATCAGTTAAATTAGAAACTTGATTTGTGATAAGGGGATATGACTGAGTTATCGTGAAAACATACTTACGCGACCTTTACATACAAAATACACACAGATATACACATATCCTTAGGCATATTGGAAAATAAAACGCTCTTTTATTACACTAACTTCTGAAATGAGTAAACTTCCCTGAAGTTTACACAAAATCATTCTCCAATAGACCCCATTTACGTAATTTGTTTTTATTGTTTCTGTGTTGTTGTTGTTTTGTGCATGACACGGCAACCTTCAAGGGTTATTTCATATTCCATGGATGGGGAGTTTATCTCCATGGAGTGATAAAGAAGATCAGGACAGTATTTTATTCTAGATTGTATTCAACAACATTAGCATTGAGACAAAATTTCAATTTACTCCAGGCAGTTACCAAAATCTGTTTTTATATTAGGCCTTATCTCTAGATCCATATTTTTTATAATGATCTCCATTCCACTTTCTCTCCTGCATCTTTTGGTACTGCAATGCCTGCTTAAATGCAGTTAAAATTCATTGTAAAACCTTATTTATACTACAACCACATACAGTATTTTCTATGAAAAAGTATTCACATTTTAAAACAATCAGACAAAGGCCCTTCGAGCAGTAGAACCAGTGGATAGTATTTCCCTGTCTTTATATTCAAAACATCTTGGCACGCTGATATGATGGTGGGGTTTGATCCTGCAAATGCTTCTTCCCTGGGTTTAACCAGATGCACCAACATGCCCTGTAGAGTCACTAAGAGTGAACAAATAAACAAAAATGCCTCTTCCTCATAGATTTGTTAGCCTGCACCTGCAAAATCTCAAATAACATGCTCTGATAAGGAAATCAAATCAAATCCACAAAAAGTGCCTTCTGCTTTTTAGAAGAAAAGTGTTACCAATATGCTTAGAAGGATCGCTCCTAAGGAATATAATTCCCTTCTGTGTGGGGAAAGCAGGCCGAGATAAATGACTATGGGATGAACCATTCTGTGTTTATACCATGGAAAGAATAATGAAGAGAAGTGGAGATCCTTCACCCTGAATCTGTTTTGGGATTGTTGGGGAGAATGGAGCTAAGCAGATTCTGCCATTAGATGCCCTGATCTCTTTCCCTTGCCCTCCTATCCCACATCCCTGAAGATCAGATCTATAGAACAGGCGCAGCTAAGAAGAAAGCCAGCTACCCAAAGTTTCTAACTTCTGTGATCCTGTTATTTCTACATCACAAATACCTTTTCCATTCTCTCCCTGATAGCTGTCATTATTCCTCAACACACTGCCTAAACATCACCTCCTTTGAAAGATCTTCCATGAGTCTTTCCATAGATTTAGTTACTGGTGGTACAGTAGGAAAAAACAATGTGTGTGTGTGTGTGTGTGTGTGTGTGTGTGTTTGTGCACGCGCGCACGTGTCTGTGTGTGTGCACGCACATGCATGCATACACATGCACTCTTGAGTCAAGGAGGCTTGGCTTTGAAATACTGGCTTAGGCAGTTACTAATCGGATGATCTTGAGCACCAGATTATTTTGAGATAAAATGAGATTACATATGGACTCAGTGTTTGTGTCCTCCAAAATTTCATATGTTGAAATCTTAATCGTTGATGTGACAAAATTTGAGGTGGGGATTAGGTCATAAGGAGCCTTCAGGAATGGGATTAGTGCCCTTCTAGAAAGAGACAGCAGTAGAAATAGTGACAGCTTATGTATATATATAGCTCTTAGGTGTATGGTACTATTATAAGAGTTTTTACATATTAAGTTGTTAATCCTCACGACTCTATGATAAAGCAGCAATGTCTCCAGGTACAGATGAGGAAACAAAGAAACAGAAATGTTAGATAAGTTTTCCAAAGTCACAGTCTAGTAAGCAACACAGGTTCCATTTAAACCCAGGCAGTCTGGCTCTAGAGCTCATGGCTTGAAGTTAAGTGTTAAATGAAGTAAAGAGCAAATAAACAAATAGCGATCTATATGTTGTTTTTCAGCTCTATACCTAAATATGTGCTGGCTACATTATGTAGGACACAAAATTTGAAAATATTACATTAGAAAGATTACATCAAAAGAACTATACCAAAAGAGCCAGATTTTAATGGAAGAAAAGAAGGGCAAACAACAGGCACTGCCAAAAAACAGAGTATCTAGATATTTATGCAGCGAGATGGAAGAACCGCAGAAACTCTCTGGCCCCATAGGATTTTCCCCACATGGCCAAAGACTTTGAATTTCTACCACAGAGACATAGCTGAATTTCTGGAAGTAATGCACCATGTTCACTGACACTAAGATATTAGTGATTTATTAGGAGCAGTTGATCCAATTTCTTTAGAGAAATACAGGGAATGTGTGACCTCTGGTTTTTCAAGGACAGATCTGGAGAAGGGAAAAGAGATGATGAGGAAGGGAAAAGACTCAGAAGGGGCTCCATGACTCCTCCCCAGCTTCTATGGTTCAGTGTGCATTCACCATTCTGGAAGAAGGGGCAGATTCTCACAGGGTTTGTAGAAGAAAGCATACAGAGCAAAGCATTGCTACCTTGCACACTCTTATTATTACCTATGGATTTTTAAGTGTCTCCAGTGAGTTTCCGCTACCTGGTACCTGCATTGTGATTATAGATGCCCAGCAAGTCATTGAAAAAAGTACCATCATCTGAAATGAGCTGAAATGCTGATCGATATTCTCAATTGTTATTTGGAGGGAAATAGCTACTTTCTGTCAGAAAAGCCTGCTCCATTTAACTTTCAACATTGGCTGTGAATAGGTCTCCATTTGTTGGAAGAAATATCAACTATGTTGGGTTTGGGTTTCATTTAGGTTTTAATTTTTACCAGTTACTCTAAAGCTGTCCCTGACATTCCAAGGTAAATGGTTTTATGTTAAGAAATAGGTTTCAATAGAATCACAAAAGCTATGGTAGGATTGCAGGTTGTCATCTATTACACAAACACCACTTCTGCTAGAGTTAGGTAGGACTCTGACAGTATTAACTTCTTCTTAATGTTGTTAAAAAATACAAAAATTCACTTAAGACAGAAACCTGGCACTGTTCCTAGATGAGAAGATTGTACTTTTAAAACTCTTTTTGTAAAAATAGAGAGATTAGCAAATCTTTTATTCAACTCTTACTATGTCACCATAGAATATCACTATAATTATTCTGTTTCTAAATTTGAATTGCCTTTATTTAATTTTTATTTAAAGCCATATAACTCTTCTCTCATTACCTTGTGCTATCATCTGGTTGAACTTCCAGTCACCTCAGCCCTCTTGAACATAGCTACAACCTAGAGGCAAAATGACAGTTGTGGAAGAAGTTTTGGGGGATTAAACTTAAGCTCCTTGTTTTCCATGTGTGACGCAGAGATGTTAAATGACTTTCCTAGACATATGGAACAAAAGGAGGCAAAGATCCAGGTGATGCTAGGCCAAAAACCTTGGTCTCCTGATGCTATTCCATAGCCTTCCAAAAATCCATTTTGCCTTTGAAAGGAAAATCCTGAGCAACATGGAAACCTTGTCTCCTAGAGTCCTTCTACTTACTTATGAGGAGGAATGGGCATACCTGAAACCAGAATTTATTGATGTAATATGGTTAGCAAAATCAGAATTACTAAACTAAGTCTTTGTCTTATCTAACCTTTGAAAACTATAAGCTCTGACATAGGTAGTGAAAGGGTGTCCTGATAGTGGTATATACAAGATAACTTTGGGCAATATACATTTTGTAATGGTCATATATTTAATATATTAATAGTTGTATGAGGTATAATCAACATAATAAAATGCTCATACATAAAACATACAGTTTATAAATTCATACACACACACACACACACACACACACACACACCTGTTAAATTTTTACCATACTCAAGACATGAACGTATATATCCATCACTCCCAAAAGTTTCCTTGTGTTGCTCTTACCCTCCTTCGACCTCCCTATCCCTGGGTAACCACTGATTCACTTTCTGTCACAATAGATTAGTTTGCATTTCCCAGAGTTTTTGTTAAGCATAATCATACAATGCAGATTTTGGGGGGTATGTCTTCTTTAACTCAACTCTGTTATATTGAGATTCATTGATGTTGTTGCATGTATCAATAGTGCATTTTTTAAATTGCAAAGTAGCACTCCATTGTTTGGATACACCATGCCTGTTGATCCATTCACTTCTTGATGGACCTTTTTTTCTAGTTTTGGGCTATTACAAATAAAGTTGGTATGAACATTCATGTACAACTATATGGTCATATGCTGTCATTTCTCTTAGGTAAATATCTACGTATATAATGGTTGTGCACTTCTTTAAAAAAAAATGTCAAGTTGTTTTCTCAAGTGGTTGTACCATTTTACATTCCTACAAGTTCAGTTCTCCAAATCCTTATCAACACTTGATATGGTCAGTCTTTTAACTTTAGCCATACTTAAAAGATGTGTAGTGATATCTTATTGTGATTTTATTTATTTATTTTAAGAGAGAGTGCATACACACAAACATGTGGGGGAGGGATGGAGAGAGAATCCCAAGCAGGCTCTATACCCTGAGCCCTACACAGAGGCTCGAATTCAAAAACCATGAGATCATGACCTGATCTGAAATCAAGAGTCAGATGCTTAACCAACTGAGCCACACAGATGAGATGCCCCTCATTGTGATTTTAATTTGTATCTCCCGAATGACTAATGATGATGAGAACTTGTTATGTGCTTATTTGTCAACAGGTATGTCTTCTCCTATGAAATGCCTATTCAAATCTTTTGCCCATTTTTAAAAAATTTTAACAGCTTATTTGAAGAAAAATCTACTCAAATTGGGCAGCAATTAGAAAGTGGTTAGGATCGTTGCATCAGCAAGACCTCAAGGATAGACTTTTACAGAGAAAAGGGAAAAGCAAAGTAAGGACATTTTTGATTGACTATAGCTGAAAGCCTATTGGCACCCATTGGCTGTGACTGGTTGTCCTTAGGTTACAATTTCATAACCTTGAGGCATTTACAGGCTTAGATTTTAATCTGCTTATATAGGCCACCATGGCAATACAGCCACTTCACTTAAATGGCCTTGTTTAACAGCTTCCATGTCTCTGCAGTTCCCTTCATTTTGTAACACTTCTTCAGCCTTTCGTTGACCATGTAATTTTTTTCTAATTCCAGTATAGTTAACATATAGTGTTATATTACATTTAAATGTACAATATAGTAATTCAACAGTTCTATGCATTACTCAGTGCTAATCAAGATAAGTGTACTCTTAATCCCCTTCACCTTTCCCCCCCAACTGCATCCACCTCCCTTCAGGCAACCATCAATTTGTTCTCTATAGTTAAAAGTCTGTTTCTTGGTTTGTCTCTTTTTCTTTCCTTTGTTCATTCATTTCTTAAATTCCACATGGGAGTTAAAGCATATGGTATTTATCTTTCTCTGACTTATCTCACTCAGCATTATACTTTCTAGCTCCATCCACTGCAAATGGGAAGATCTCATTATTTTTTATATGTCTGAGTAATATTCCATTATCTATCTATCTATCACTTCCTCTTTATCCATTCATCAGTCGCTGGACACTTGGGCTGCTTCCATAATTTGGCTGTTGTAAATAATGCTACTATAAACACAGGAGTGCATGTATCCCTTTGAATTAGCATTTTTTGTATTTTTTGGTGGGGTGGGGGGGGGGGACTAAATATCCAGTAGTGCAATTACTGGATCTTAGAGTAGTTCTATTTTTAACTTTTTGAGGAACCTCCACAGTGTTTTCCACAGTGACTGTACCAGTTTGCATTCCTACTAACAGCAGATAAGGGTTCCTATTTCTCCACATCCTCGCCAACACTTGTTTCTTGTGTGTTTTTTTTTAGACATTCTAACAGGTGTGAGGTGATACCTCATTGTGGTTTTGATTCGCATTTCCCTGATGATGAATGAACATCTTTTCATGTGTCTGTTGGCTCTGTCCACATCTTCTGCCCATTTTTCAATTGGATTATTTGGTTTGGGGGTATTGAGCTGTGTAAGTTCTTTATATATTTTGAATACTACCCCTTTATTTGATATGTCATTTGCAAATATCTTCTCCCATTCTGTCGGTTGCCTTTTAATTTTGTTGATTATTTCCTTTACTGTGTAGAAGCTTTTTATTTTGGTGTAGTCTCAAATAGTTTGTTTTTGTTTCTTTGGCCCAAATTTTAATCAGGCTATTAGTTTTTTTTTATTATTAAGCTTGCAAGTTCTTATAAGTTCCAAATATATGGTCATCATCAGATATATGCTTAATCTGTGTCTTGTATTTTCATTCCTTTAGCAGTGTCTGTTGAAGAATAGAAATTTTAATTTTAATAAAACTCACTTTCACTTATTTTTTTTTTATGGACCATGCTTTTGGTTTCATATTTAAGAAATCTTTGCCTAGGGGCACCTGGGTGACTCAGTCAGTTAAGTGTCCGACTCTTGATTTCAGCTCAGGTCTTGATCTTCCAGTTCCTTTGTGAGATTAAGCCTCATGTTGGGCCCCATGCTGTCAGCATGGAGCTTGCTTGGGATTCTCTCTCTCCTTCCCTCTTTATGTCCCTCCCCCACTTGTAGGCTCATGCATGTACATGCTAGTGCTCTCTCTCTCTCTCTCTCTCTCTCTCTCTCTCAGAAATAAATAAATAAAGGGGCACCTGGGTGGCTCAGTCAGTTGAGCATCCAACTTTGGCTCAGGTCATGATCTCATGGTTCGTGAGTTCAAGCGCCGCAGAGGACTCTGTGCTGACAGCTCAGAGACTGGAACCTCCTTCAAATTCTGTGTTTCCCTCTCTCTCTTTCTGTCCCTTCCCGGCTTATGCTGTGTCTCTATTTCTCAAAAATAAATGAACATTAAAAAACTGAAATAAAGAAAAAAAACATTTAAAAACAGAGAAAACTTTGCCTAGGCCAAGGAAACAAAAGTTTCCTCTTATGTTGTCATCTTCTTGATGTTTTATATTTTTAGGCTTTACATTTACCTATGGTCTAAAATCAAGTAATTTTTTGTACATAATATGGTATTAATTTGTTGCATATACTATGAAGTATGGATCAAAGCTCTTTTTATTCTTTACATATGGCTATTTGTTCTAGCAGCATTTGTTGAAAAGATTATACCCTCCCATGGAACTGCACTCGGTTCTGTGTTAGAAAGCAAGTGTCCATATATGAATGGATCTGTTTCTGTACTCTCTTTTTTTTTTTTAATTTTTTTTAATGTTTATTTATTTTTGAGACAGAGAGTGACAGTGCATGAACAGGGGAGGGTCAGAGAGAGAGGGAGACACAGAATCAGAAGCAGGCTCCAGGCTCTGAGCTGTCAGCACAGAGCCTGATGCAGGGCTCAAACTCGCGGACCATAAGATCATGACCTGAGCTGAAGTCAGATGCTTAACCAACTGAGCCACCCAGGTGCCCCTATACTCTCTTCTGTCCCACTGATCTATTTGTCTATTATTACTCCATTACTGTACTGCATTGATTATTGCAGTCTTATTATAAGTCTTACAATCTAATGGTGTTAGTCCTCTAAATTTATCTTTTTCTAAGTCCTTTTGGCATTACAGATAATTTGCATTTTCATATGAATTTTAGAATCAGTTTGTCAATTTCTACAAAAAGATTTCTGCAATTTGATTTGGAATTGTATCTACAGATAAATATAGGGAGAACTGACATCTTAACAATATCATGTCTTTTAACCCACAAATCTAGTATATCAATCCATTTATTTAGGTCATCTTTAATCTCCTTTACTGATGTTGTATAATTTTAATTGTATTCAGATTTATCCCTGAGTACTTCATATTTTTGATGCTACTCTAAATGGCTTTGACTTTTTATTTCAATTTTAAATACTGATTGCTAATATATACATATACATATACAATCGATTTTTCCATATATCCTATAACCTTGCTAAATTCATTTCTTAGTTTATGTAGTTTTTTTAATATATTACACTAGATTTTCTACATATTCATATTTTCTACAAATAAGTTTTATTTCTTTTGTCCTACTTAGATGACTTTTTCTTTTTCTTTTCTTTCTTTCTTTTTTTCTTTTCTTTTTTTTTTTGCCACACTTTGCTGCCTAAAATTTCGAGTGCAATATTGCACTGATCAGAACTTAACTGAATCCTCAAGGTGGACACTTTGCAGATCTCCAGAGTTCTCCATGCAATTTTTTCTTCTCAGGATCTTTGTCCTGGGAACTCCCACCACCTTGGTCCCCTCACACATTCAGCTTCGTGTCTTCAACTCAGGAAGTGTATCATGGCCCTCCTTCCTGTCCCCTCTTTGCACTGTGGTCTAGTAACTCCCCAAAAAGTAGTTGGGGCAGTTATAGGCCCTATTTGACTTTCTTTCCATCTCTCAGGAAGCTATCCTTCTTACCTATTACACATTAGGTCTTGAAAATCATGATCGCATATATGTTGCACTTTTTTGTGGTTGTTTTAGGTGGGAGTATAAATCCATTCCTTGGCTGGATTTCATCTTGGCTGGAAGTCCTTATATATTTATTTTAATGTATACTAAAAGTGGCAGTTATACTGGTAGTAGAATAGTGATGCAATTTTCTTTTAAAACAATTTTAAGTAAAAAACACTAGTCTATTGTTTAAAGTACTACATGTATAATTTTAATACAGATAAAACTTATGTGGCAAAAGGTGGTAGTACTAAAATCATCAAGTTTATGAAGCACCATAATAGGGGGTAAATTAAAAGCAGCAGTGGGTAAGGTCTTACGTTGGAAGAGGATCAACTGGGAAAATACAGGTGGTTCTAAGCAAAGAAGCAAAACACCTAGATGCCTTGAAAGGAATTTGGGTCTATTTAGTGTACAGGCAAGAGGGCTGCACTCAAAAGTTATTTTAGTTATCACTGTACTAAAGAATTAGTGTTGCTTGTGATGATAATTTTAGATCAAAAAAAAAAAGGTAAACTGGGTTCAGAATACTATGATAAATTAAGTAATCATAATACATTTTAGAAGTAATTCAATAAATTTTTGTTAAAATTCTTGCTTTCAGAGATAAAATTTGAGGTTTGCATAACTTATTCAATGAAAACATCTTTACAGTGTTTCAAAAAGTACAGAAGAACAAGGTGTTATTGTTCATTACGTTTCAGATGACTGACCATTAGTAATCTGGTACTCTGGGACACACAAGGAACAATTTCTCTGAATTTAAACACTCAGAGTTGGAGCAGCCCAAAAGGGTTCGGGCACTGAAGGTAGACGGAGGGTGGGAAGGAAACAAAACATGGGCTTACCATTAGGGACACTTCATTTCCCAGATGTCACAATAGATATCAAGGATCTAAAAGCAGCGGCCTATGAAGTCCCATAACAAATATTTGGCTTTGTGTAACCATTTCTAGAATAACAAGTACTTCAATTCAAATGGTGCACAAGAAACACTACAGAGTAATTCTTTAAATTCTACAAAGCTGTTTAATAATAGAAGCACATATTTGTTCATAATTTTATAGTTAAGAAAGTATTTGATCTCATTTTCAAAAGATTTTATTTTTAAGTAATCTCTGCACCCAACATGGAGCTCAAACAACAACCCCAAGATCAAGAGTTGCACACTCCACAGACTGAGCCAGCCAAGTGCCTCTACTTGATCACATTTTATTTGAATTTTAATACTCAGGAAAATCTAATGAGAGAAAGAGTTATAATTATCCCTGCAGTATAGATGAGAAGGTTTGGCCTGTCCAAAATCATACAGTTGCTAAATTGGCAAAACTTACAAAGGATCACAGGCCTTTCTCTCCAAGCTAGTATTATTTACAACATGCAAACATATGTTTGGGTCTCATGCCTTTTTATTCTCTTTTTTAAGTTTTTATTTAAATTCAAGGTAGTTAACATATAATGTAATATTAGTTTCAGTAGCAGAATTTTGGGATTCATCACTTCTATACAACATAGGAATTAGGAAATTCCATTTTTGGTCCTCTGGCAGGGTTAAAAACAATCTGAATACACTGGCAGGCTTGAGAGGTCTCTAAGTCTCCAATAAGGATTTCCAATAATGATATAGAGACATTTTTAATGACTGAATGGTCCAAGTCTTTAAGACCCAAAATGGATTTTAAAAAGTTCTACTTACTCCAGATAATTTTGGAATGATCACTCAAACTGGAGTTATAAATCTCCCAATAGTACCTCCCTTTCCAACGGTGCAGTGGGACTTTATATATTATATCAGTAAACACAGAAATCTAAGGGAGACAGACTGGTGTTTCAATTTCTGTTTGAATCAGTGCTTTTCTACTGCCCACTTCTCTTTTCTCAGGATAGTTTATTTGAAGCCTGATGTGCTGTGGCCCTAACAGCTTGATTTAACTCCATAGCCCTAAATCTGCATAATGTTTCTATCAACCAACTGAAACCAGTTCTGGAGATTCAGCTGACGGTTTCCAGATCTGACCCCTGAAAAAAAGTAAACGTGGTGCAGAAACAATGATTTTGACTGGAAATGTAAAGTTATAGATACATATCATTTTCTCCTGACAGCAGGACTTGGGCCACTTTCCTGAAAGGGGAAACAGCAAGTAGATGACAAACATGACTAAGGAGAAGAGTAGAGGGTCCTCTGTTCTCCCTAGAAAGGTTGCAGCAGAATTATCATTCCAACTGTGCATTCTCTCAAGCAAATTTTTCTTTGACTTTTTCTTTTTTTAATTAGCACTTGGATAGTTTGTTTTGCCTGGTTTCCAGGCAAAGCTGGTTCTGAAGAAAAATTAACTTGGCTCACTGCCATCTCTAACACTCTCCCCTCTCCTTAATTTCCAGGCAATTCCTTCTCTAACCGTAGCTTATTACCCATCAACTGACTCCACTCCCCCAGCTCTGTAACCTTATCTTCTACCATTATTTCTTCTGCCCACTCTACTCCATCCATATATCCTTGCTCTTGTTTGAAACTGCCAAGCTTTTGGCACCTCAGTGCCTTTGAACCTAATGTCCCCTCTTTCCCCCAGATAGCCACATGGCTTCTTCACTTTATTTAGGTTTTTGCTCAAATGTCACCTTATTAAAGACCACCTTGTAATAAATAGTGACCTCCCTACTCCCAACACTATTCCCCTTGTCTTGCTTCATTTTCTCTATGGCACTTTGCAATGTCTGGACTATTATACATTTATCTGTTTACTTATTTATTGCCTTCCCCCTATTAGAATGTAACTTCCATGACAGCAAGGGCTTTGTCTGTTTTGTTTCCTGATGCTCACCAGGACTTAGAGTGATATCTGGAAAAAGGAAGTAATCAATAAATCTTTGCTGGATGACTGAATGAATAAATGATGTGTGGCACCAAATTAACTACCTACTTTTCCATTATTTGTTATGACACTTGCCATCAAATTTAGGTGGCACTTCCAGGTCCAGTACTAATCAGACTATTGTCATCCAGATATTTGGATAAGCTGTTACAAAGTGGATGGTGAGGTCTTAGCTACAGCCTTTGGATCTGAACTGCTGGACCTGAACTTCGTGTCAATAAAATGGAAATACATTAGCATGCCCTAGCTCTCATTTATGGTTTATGAATTTTTTCTTAAAGTTTTTCACCAATTTTTCTTGAGTTTTTTTTTTTTTTTTTTTTTTTAAATTTTTTTTCAACGTTTTTTATTTATTTTTGGGACAGAGAGAGACAGAGCATGAACAGGGGAGGGGCAGAGAGAGAGGGAGACACAGAATCAGAAACAGGCTCCAGGCTCCGAGCCATCAGCCCAGAGCCTGACGCGGGGCTCGAACTCACAGACCGCGAGATCGTGACCTGGCTGAAGTCGGACGCTTAACCGACTGCGCCACCCAGGCACCCCTTTCTTGAGTTTTTGATCAATTATTCTATTTTACATTATGACATATATATCACAACACTATGGACTATTATAAATGAATATTTACTCATTAAATCCTATCTTATTAACAGTAGCTTAATTAAACTGGAGTAAGCCCTGTAGACTTGAATAGAGCATATTTTAAACTCATGAATTTTTAGAGTCATAAAGAACAATCCAAGGTTGCCAAACCCAGTCTCCTACCTCACTTAGGAATTTCTTCCAAAAAGTAATAATACACAATAACCACAGAAGTGACAGCATTCACGTATGTTTTTATTCTACTATCTTATCTAATAATCTTAGATTTGATTATAATAATCATTTGAATTTGTTGACTTCCACTGGCTCCTTCCAGTAATACAGATAAATTAGATGGGCAGTCATTGGAGTGGCAAGTGTGTAAGTGACTGGATACTCGTGCATACGGCTGAATGGCACCTATGTTTAGGGTACTGTTTGTATATGTATGCAGATTTGTTCTGTGATTTAGAACCCATGCCATGTACGGCCATGATCTACTGCTACAATCCCTTATCCCAAAAAACACGATTATTGTGTGGGCATCATAGGACCTAACCTGGCAGATGGAGGATTTCAAGATTATGGAAAGGGCTGTCTTTCTCACCCATATAACTCCTTAAGAATAAATGACCCCACACCGCACCTAGATTCCAGAGGGAGGGCTCTGTTCTTGATTTAAAGCTTAAGTGGGCTTAGAAAATCATCTTGAGCTACATCCCAAAGCGGGGAAAACACAGTTTGAACAGTTAAAGAAAAGCTGCCATATCGCCCTTTGTGTGCCACCCAGGGGCACATTCCCAAGTTCCTTCTGGTTGTTTAACCGCAGCAACGTCCACAACAGAAAATTAAGGTGAAAGCTTGGAACTGAAAAATAAGCTGTCAGGACCAGGGCCCATGCCTTCCTGGCTGGACTCACTGCTCAGACTCAGTGTTTGAGCAGCCTGCCTTTCTCGTGGAACTTCCCCGGCTGAAATGTCCAAGGCTGGAGTGGGAACCTGAGCATGTTTGTGCAATTTTGCAAGCAGTTTTTGATCTCCATTCAAGGTCACATAAATATGCACAAACCAATTAAAGCTCAGTTACTGTGTTAACAAGGACACAGTGTCTGTTGGCACTATACACACTGTAGTGCTATTAGTTAAGGAAAAGTAGAATCACCAAAGATGTCTTGTTAGGTGTATTAATGCCATTTACACTCATTCTTCAGATAAGTAAGCTAATTAGAAACAGACTTTAGCCTGAGCCCTTCTCATTCAAAACCCTAACACATTGGAAGAATGGTAATATAGAGGAGAGGTGAGTTTCCTGCCAAAGTTGAGCACAGTTTTAGGGCAATGGCGGGCCTCTGTTACTAAGCTCCTTCTTCCAAGACTCTAACTGACTCAGTTATCACCACATCAGGCTGCTACTGGTGCAATATGAGAACAAGAAATGTATTAAGTGACTGGAAACATAGGTTATTGCTGTTAGTATGTTTTTCTATGTTGTCTCTTCTTATAAGGCTATGGACAGAAACACTCACCACAGATCTATTTTTGGCTTTGGTTCTTATTTATCCCTCAGTTGTTGTTTTTTTTTAATTTTTAAAAAGTATTTTCAGTAAAGAAAATGTTGAGAGTGTAGAAAAATACAGAGAGGATAATAAAAATCATCTATAATTACACCACCCAAAAATATTGTTATTTTGCTTTGTTGCCTTTACTTATATAATCCTATCTCCACACTCACATATTTATACATATGTCCATGAGTTATTTTTTCCAAAAACTGGGTATAATGACATATATTTAGTTTTGTGTCCTGTTTTTTTACAAGGTATATAGTGAACATTTCCCCATATAATTGAGATGAAAATAAGATTTAATGATTGCATCATATTTTAACATATGAATGCACAATGTTTGCTTAAGTAAATTGTTTGGACTTTAACTAGTTTCTAATTTTTCACTATTACAAGTAATTCCGCATTGTATATCCCTCTGTATTTATCTTGGCACACATATGAGATTATTTCCTTATAGTCTACTTTTAAAACAGAAAATGTTTAATCATCGGTCAGGTCCATGCTCATGAGTGCTAGCTCAAGAAAATTAAAAAACAGAATGATGTGGTCGAGGGTTGGACTATCCAGGATAGGAAAAGATATCCAGATTTTCCTATGGTGACCCTTTATCACTCTGGCCTGGGATGTAGGTGGAGTGCATTATGAAATTAAGGGCAAGTAAAATTTGCCAGTGAGATTGGAGCGGGATCAGAAATTAAACTCATGACCTAGACTATTCAGATCCGATGCTCTCGTCACAGCTAAAGGCTGAAACTGGGCAACATAAACAGGGCTGTGCAACATGGAGGAGAAGCCTCACTTCTAAGGATGGCATGTAATTCTATCTTTAACTAAGTATGCTTGGTTGATGCATACCGCCCACGCCTGTGTCCACATCCTGGATCCCCTATTCAGAAACCCTTTCTCTCTCCTGTCTCTATCTTGCATTTTACAATGCACACAACTGAAGCCTCATTTCCTCTGAGAAGGCCTCCCTACCCTTTCTAAAAACATGTGGCTACCTCCGAGATCCCATAACATTTTATATTCAGAAAGCATTATTTGGCTGTGTGTGCATATTACCGTCAAACATTACTCCATGACAACAGAGACTGTATCTTACTTGTCTTGGTAGGTCCATGGATTCTGGTATATACTAGGGATTTAATAACTGTTGGCTGAATTAAGGGGTAGTGATCTGGACTGATATTAATACCACGAACCATGGCCTACATACCCATTCAAAACCCCAAAGGCTCCTCGGCCAGTTTTAGAACATGGAAAATATGAAAGCAGAGACTTCCATCATAGTGCCTGTCCTCTCAGTTATGCTAGCCTCCTTTATCCATCAATGCTTCTGATCACTATCACCACTATAACCTGACTATTTTTTTTTAATTTTTTTAATGTTTTATTTATTTTTAAGACAGAGAGACAGAGCATGAGTGGGGAAGGGCAGAGAGAGAGGGAGACACAGAACCTGAAGCAGGCTCCAGGCTCTGAGCTGTCAGCACAGAGCCCAACGCGGGGTTCAAACTCACCAACTGTGAGATCATGACCTGAGCTGAAGTTGGACCCTTAGCCAACTGAGCCACCCAGGTGCCCCTAACCCGACTATTTAAGGTCTCTGACTTACATGATGATCCTTTCCATGAGACAGTACCTTTCCCTGAATGTCTTATCCAACACAGAGAAACATGGAGTTCTTGATTACCAATGGACTAAGGATTACCTACTTTATGCACACACAAACACACACATATGCTCACATGTGGACACACAAAGATACACAGAAACGTCACTCACTTATATAGTTGCATGCAAACTTACACATGTACAGTCCCAAACAAGACCAAAAGGAAGAAAAAGAAAAAGAATTAAATGGGGAAAGCAGAATATAAAATAAAAAGCATAACAAGAAATTGTGAATATTTTGTGTATGAGAGATGGGTCCCTGGATGGGAGAGAGAGGGGTTAAACCTGTGGTCAGCAAAGGGCCACCAGTTGCTAATTCTAAATAAAGGCAGCATAGTATACACAGCTTAGTTCTGTTTTCTTTTAATCTGTCACCTTACCAAGTGGGCAATGTGGAAGCACCAGGCAGGTCACAAAGGCAGTGTGCAGTTCTTAACTAGCATCTTCATCAGTTGATTGAGGCAATGATGGCAACTTAATGAGACAACAGCAGAAAGATATGACTCTAAAGCAGTGTTTTCAAACTTTAGTGTGCAGGAGAAATGTCTTGGGATCTTGTTAAAAATGCAGATAGTTCCTACCCTAAGTAATTTTGACTCTGTAAGTCTGTGGTAGAGGCCAAGAAATGACATTTTTAGCAACCACTCAAGTGTATTCTCAGTTAGGTCTGAGGGCCATTCTTAAAGGAAACGCTGCTATAAAGAGAATACAAAGAAATACAGAAGAAAGGAAGAGGCAGTGAGCTAAACTTCCTAATGTAACCCAAACAATGCACACTTTGATATATCACAATCATTACAGTAAATTGCAATGACTTATTCTTCTTCAGCTAAATTAGCCGGCCATCAATTTTACTTCATTGGCTTGAGATAATGAGGCCAAAACTTTAAAAGCCTACTTATTTTCTCATGTATACATTTTATAGTCAGTACATTCAGTGCCACCATGATAACGCTGACACCTTTGTTATAGGTTCATGCTACATGGCTTATCAGTGAAGAAGTTAAGAAAACAGTAACAGGATGCTTTTTACATTCATTTTAAACACTTCTTTCCATGATCCCTCAACTCATTCTACCACATGAAATCACCCTGTAGTTTCTCTAATTAGTGTTTGTAATACTTGAAATTATTTGCCCCCACTCTGTCTTGATCACCAACTAGAAAGCTCCATGAAGACAGATTCTTATCTGTCTTGTTCAACAGTCTCCAGCCAGCATCAAGAACAATGCCTGGCACATTTTAGGTTCTTAAGTTTTTTCAGAAGAATTAAAAAGCTTTGAGCACCTGGATGGCTCAGTCAGCTGAGCATCTGACTCTTGATTTTGGCTCAGGTTATGGTTCCAGGATCTTGGGATTGAGTCCTGCATCATGCTCTGTGCTGAGTGTGGAGCCTGCCTGAGATTCTCTCCCTCTTGCCCTCTGCCCCTTCCCCCCTTCCTCTTTTTCTCTCTAAAATGAAAATTTTAAAAATTTTTAAAAAATTAACAAGCTTTATCTTGAGTGATGAAAACCTACCCTCAAGATAATTTGGCTGAGAAGACAATCATTAACTAAGAAGCTTGGATTAATGAAAGAATGAATGAATTCTATCTTGATTGATGAAAACCTACGTAAATAAGTTGACTAAAGGGAGAAATAATTAAATGACAGGATAGTAAAGATTGAAATGATAAAACAAGCATGGTACTCTTTCCCCTGGCAAATCCACTGTTACCTCTTTGGTGGGCCATGTGTTTCCTTCCTACTCAGCTTCACATTAGTGAGAGGTGAGGCGTGCACCAGAGCTTATGGTTGGAGGGAGACAGGCCAACCAGCCACATCAAGGAGCATCTCTCCACAGGTAGGACCTGAGCTGGAGGTCTGACGAGAGGAGCTACATGCCAAGCCTTGTTTACCTTCCTGAGGAGTACTGGGAGATGCTCTGAGGATGATCTAAACCAAATGCTTTAACTTACAGCAGTTTAAGTATTCTCCATTGTTTCTGTCTTAAAATTGACCCTTTATGCCTCCAAAGCTCAATTAGGACCTTGATTAGCATTGAAGAAGTTTCATCCTCTTGGGAATCTCTGGTTTATTGCCAAACAGCATAATTACATCTGCTGGGCGGGAAAAGCAGAATTTTCAGGGAGAAAGCCTGGTTTTTAGTGTTTTGGAAAAGTTTCCCCAAGTGTTCTGATATACTCTCTTGGTTAGGAGTTTAGAATTCATATCAGCTTGGCATCAGAGAAGAGCTGACATGATCTTGTTAGCTATACAGTCATCCTGAGAAAAATCAGGTTTCCTGCCTTCTTTGTTCCATCCAAGGTATACCGAATTATCAGACTTTAAAAATTTGTTCTGCAGCTTTCTTCATATTTGTGAACGAAGACCTAAGCTTTAAAGGAGCATACACTTGAAAGCTAGCATACCTGGATTCAAATTCTGGGTCTGCTCTTTATTTACAATATATCCATGAGTGAACAAATCAGCCAGCCTCACTTTCCACATTTGTAAAATGGAGATAATAATAACAAACATAATAGGTGTAATTCTGTGAAAATTAAATGAGGAAAGGATAAAGGTATCTTGGCACTGAGTAAGTGTTCAATAAATATTACTTCCCTCTCCTATCCAGTTTCTCAGAAAATGTCTTGTTTGCCTGCAAGGCACTTGTGAGCATATTAACATTGAGAATTCTGCAATCCTCCTCCGACAGGCAGAAGCACTGTCCCACTACCACCAATGTTTCCCAGTCCAGCATATCACCCTTTTCTTTTCCTTAATGAGAAAAGGATTTCTCCATGAACTAAAAAATGTTTTTTTACTATTTGCATCTCATCCAATATTTACCTTGTATTCATACTTTCTACTCCTAAGTCACAAGTTAGGGATAAAAAGCACTATCTGAATAGGTTTATAAGTACAAACATAGGTGTTCTATGAACATACCTTTAATTTTTTAATGTTTATTTACTTCTTAGAGAGAGAGACAGAGCAGGAGAGGGGCAGAGAGAGAGAGAGGGATACACCAATACAAAGCAGGCTCCAGGCTCTGAGCTGGATCATGACCTGAGCTGAAGTCAGGCACTTAAACAACTGAGCCACCCAGGCACCTCTCTACAAACATACCTTCAAAAAAAACCTTTAAAATAAATAGAAACACAAACAATACCTTCAGTTCAAACACATAGGTGTCTATTCATAAATAAATGAGGTTAATGGAGTAGAGTGGCCTTTCATTTGTGAATTTTAACAAAAGAGTTAGAAAATATGGGGGAAAGTCTATTAATGCAATGAGAATAACTAGTACGTGTATCATACTTATCATGTGACTGGCCTATGCTGAGTGGTTTACATTAACCATCTGATTGGATTCTTATCATAACATATGACTTAGATGGGGTTATCAGTATTTCGCAGGTGACAAATTTCAGCAAAGAGGCTAAATAACTTACCCAGGAACATCTAGCCAGTAACTGGGGAGCCAGAGCACTAGCCCCAGACTGACGGGCCCAAAGCACATATATAGTATCTTTGCAGTATTTGTTTCCCAAATGCTTGAACATGACTGATATAACCAACACCTAAACACCCAAGGGGCCTGGTCTCACCATAGGACAGCAAGAACTTGACTCAGCTAACTCTTACTGTCATGAGATAAACTGGCATAGAACTCTGGATGGCTGTTGGAGCCTATCCCTTAGAAATTGCACATCCAGATGTCCACAGCATAGGCCCAGAATTTTCCAGAGAGGTGTTCATGACCTACCTACTATAACCATGTGAATAACCAGCCTTGTATGCCTTTGTGGGGGCAGGTGGAGTGGACAAAGTAAATTAATCTGAAATGGGGAAAATCTCTCTCCCACAAAAGATAACAAATCTCAGTTGCCAAAATACACACACACACACACACACACACACACACTTCTAAGTCACTGATTTTCCTTCAATAATCAGTGCCTCACAACCAACATGTTACAAACTTGATTCCTACATTCTGAACTTGAGCTTGGCGCTTCCAAAATTTCCTATTTTCAAGGTACACATGGCAACACTGCTTGTAAACAACTCAGCTCTTACTAACAAAATGTAAATGTAAACTAGGCTGTAACCTAATGGAAGATGGTAAACATATCTGAGAATGGAGAAGAGAAAGAAATACTTCCCATTTGACCTGTTTGCAATTCTGATCTTTGCACATCATGTGAATACATTAGAAAAGCAACACCTTTTGAACAAGAATGTGCATAGCAAATGCTTTTAACAGTCCAGGACAGATGGGATGAAATGATCTCTTTTTCTTTCCGATTGAGAGGAGTACTGTGATTGCTAATAGTGGAGCCATTATTGTCATAACTAAAATGAAATAACATTTATTACAATATTTCTTTAACTCTTTTACAATTGCTCTGATTTGAAATTTTAAGCGTGATTGTGAGAGAATTTAGTTCATTATTTTCATGCCCAGCAGTAAAGAAATTAATGAAAATTGCATTAGGGAATCCGTTTCCATAATGGTTTCTCATATGGGTCCTCTCCAAGGTGATATAGCTTAGGGAGGTTTTCACAAGGAAGAGTAGATGGCAGCTTTGGTTGGGACTCTTAATGTTCAAAGTAATTTAATAGCAGCTACTTTTCTAGAAAACCTTCTGATTTCCTACAAACCCAAATCCAATTACCTGTACAGGTTCTAATAACTAGTTACATGAGGTTTTTCTTTGTGTTGTTGCTGCTGTTGTTGTTTTCTGGTACCTGGGAAACTGCTTCAGGCAACAAATTCATCTCTTATAAGCAAATTTTAAATTTTATTTTTTGACTATGGAAGAAGCTGTAAAGATAAAACAACAATTGCAAATCAAATACTAGCATGTAAATCAGTCCTTTCATTAATGATTTGGCAATTTCAGGCACACAGGAGGTGCAGGAGGGAAACAGCATTGGGAATGGCAAAACCAAACATTTGGACCCAACCACAGAATGAAGGCATGGCCAGGGAATCAGCATATTCTGATAAGGGCTATTTAAAGGGCATAAAGGGTTTAAGGTTGTTTTCATTTTTGAAGAAGAAGCCTTGGTAGGTAATGCATTGTAAAGGGAAAGCATTCTGTCACAGTTCATTAGGACATGTGAAAGGAAATAATACTGACAGATAATGGATCTGAAAACCCCACCCTGTTGTTCTTCTAACCAAAGATCTTGTAATGGTTAAGGACAATGGATAACTGAGTGTTGCCCATTCTAGATAAAAACAATGAATTGAGTCAATTGGAGAAGTGTTACAGGGTTGAGTTTAAAGTTTCTGCTATGAGTGAAGGGGATTATGATAGAGATCAAATTAGAGAATATTTTATTTCTGCAGAATTATGTTGAGCAAAGCAATTCAAAGAAATATACAAAAAAATGGCCTAGAAACACGAAGAAAAATATTCAAACTATCTGGAAGACAGAGAAAATAAAAGAATGAGGTAATATTTTTTTCCCAGCAAAAAGATTAACAAGAACAAAGATACCAGTATCTGGAGAAAGTGTGGCACATCTGGAACGTGCATGTGCTATTGGCAGGAGGAAAAATTAGTACCACCTTTCTAGAGCGTGATTTCAGAAATTTGGATAAAAATAGACTTATCCTTTGACTCAATAGCTCCACAAAGATGTGTCCAGCTAAAGAGTGTCTGTGAGAGCAACCACTAGAACCAAAAATCAAATTCCATTGAATAGAGGGTTTCAAATAAATTAAGGAACCACATTACAATGGAATAATAACAGCCTTCAAAAATTACGTTGAACTATATTCACTGGCATGGAAGGAAGCTCACAATGCATTTCTTTTTTTTCCTATTAATTATAGTATTTAAAGTACACACATGTTTTATTTCTTTTTTTCTTTTTTTCATATATAATTTATTGTCAAGTTAGCTAACATACAGTGTATACAGTGTGCTCTTGGCTTTGGGAGTAGATTCCCATGATTTATCACTTACACACAATACTCAGTGCTCATCCTAACAAGTGACCTCCTCAATGCCCATCAAAAAATAATTGTCACCATGTATTTCTAAGAGAAAACAGCAGATTATAATACACTATATCCAATGCTTACTATATCTAGGCACATATACACATATATACTACACTTACTATATATACACACACTTATGCATATATATAATAAGCATTTGATATTTAGATAGTATATAACATAAATAGCATACATTTATATATCATATAATTTATATATACATATATATGTATATATCATATACTAACTTGCTTCTCTGGGTTTGCTTAAGAGAATCATTAACCATTGTTAAATAAATAAATCTCTGCTATTACCCATCTTAGACTTTGCAGTAATATTTTCCACATGGATAGCAATTGATTATGAATTTTTGAAGTCTACAGTTTTGAAGATCTAAAGCTTTTTTTCTGTTTTATATATTAGAAATCAATATGCTTTTCCACCATGGCTTCTCCCACCACATATATACCTCTAAATTAGGTAAACACAGGTCAAGTCATTTTTTTGTGTGTAAAGCATAAAAAGATGACAACAAACTAAAGTTTATTTTTATACATTTATAAATACATATTTATGAAAGAAAAATATTTGGGTAAGTATCTAGGTGCAACAAATTGTTAATATGGTTATCTCTGGATTGTGAAAATTTGTGTGAACTTGTATTATATATTATATTTTGACTGCCTTTGGTTGACTTTGGTGTTTAAATTTGTTCTTTTTGGTCTTCTTGTCTAGTACTTTAACAAAACCAGGATATCCCAAGCAAAATGCCAAGAACATTAAATGAGTTCTTCTTAGCTCCCAATGGTACTCACTGGAGTCTAGGTAAATGTAGTTAATGTGCTCTCACAGGGACAGATAGATAGAAAAGTAATTGTCATTTGAGGGACACACAAAATCATCATTAGGCAAATACCACAGTTGCAGGCAACATCCACTAAGTGGATGCTAAAATCAATGTATAGATGATTAAGCAGAAACAGGATGTTAGCATTCATTCAAAGTATCTCCTTCAAGATATTTATCAACAAGAAAGAGAAAATTAGTCATTCTACAGTGGAGAAATCTAGCAGATACTATCTTAACCAAATGATAAAGGTTAAAATCACCAGTAATAATACATACAGACATAATGTACTCACGGGATAATGCACTAAAAAGGGTGCAACCTTATGTCTGTAGTATTCTTCTCAAAAGTGCATAAGCTCAGTTGATTCATGAAGAAACATCTGATAAATCTAAGATAAGACACACTGTACAAAATAACTGGCCAGACCTCATTAAAAGTGTCAAGGTCATGAAAGACAAGAAAAGAGTAAGAAACTGTCACATATTAGAATAAATTAAGGAGGTGCAACAACTAAAGACAATGTGAGATTCTGGATTAGATCCTAGACAAGAAAAATAACATTAATGATAATTTTTAAAAAGCTGGTGAATTCCAATAAGATCTGAAGTTTGGCTAGTAGTATTTTACCAGTGTTAATTTCCCAGTTTTAGGGGAAGCTGGGTAAGGGTATAATTGGTGAACTCTGTGTGTGATTTTTGCAACTTCTCAGTTAAGTAATAAATTACTTGGAAATGAAAAGTTTTTTAAACAGGAGGGAATTGCCATGCCTTCCTTCTGAATTTGATTCTTGTTCCATAGATGTCAAAGAAACTTTGAAGTCTTCACATAGTTTTCTATTTTATGTCAACGTAGATATACCTTGCCTGAGTCTTAACAACACAGCTAAAAGAGGCTTTTTACAATCCATAGTGTTAAACTGATATGATGGTGTCTCCCACTGTTTTAATGGTGCCCTCTAATCAGGACAGGGCTTTTCTGCTCTCTGCAGATCATTAGAGGAGGGGGGAGATTGTTTTATTAAGCATTTAAAAAATAACCCCATCTAATAGGGTTGAGAAGGTTTATCACGTCAACCTCTGTAACAATCACAATATAAATGAGGGGTACCTAAATAAGTGCTAGTCACATAAATTGGTGTTGACTGGTGAATAAGGAACATAAAACAACTATGTGTTTCATCTCCTCATACTGAAAAGGTAAAAGTTATTTTTCTCATAAAGAACTAACACTTCTTGGGGCACCTGTGTGGCTTAGTTGGTTGAGCATCTGACTTCGGCTCAGGTCATGATCTCACGGTTTGTGGGTTCGAGCCCCATGTCAGGCCCTGTGCTGCCAGCTCAGAGCCTGGAGCCTGCTTCAGATTCTTTGTCTCCCTCTCTCTCTGCCCCTCCCCTGCTCATGCTCTGTCTCTCTCTCTCTCTCTCTCTCAAAAATAAATAAACATGAAAAAAAATTAAAAAAAAAAAGAATTAACACTTCTTTAAATTTATGCCCATTATACTCTGTGGTCATTTCTTATGAGGAACACACATAGTTTTCTAATAAGAATGAAGATAGTAACACATAATTTATTTTAATAGGTTCTTTGTAGAGGGAAAAAATGAAACAGGTATAGACCATAGACCTCTTAGACTCTGAGACTGTGGTTAATGACCACATTCCTTCACTCAATAAATGCTGTTGCATGATGGCTGATGAAATAAATGTATTCCATTATCTATCCCTAAAGTATCTATCCAAAACCCTATGGCTATTATTCTCTGCATCCCCCTCTTCTAGAGCAACTCTAAGGTCTGCAACTTAGATGATACTCAGTTATGTCTTATTTGACCTACCAAGAGACAGAAACCATAAAGATGGGACTAAATCCCTAAGACTGTACCAGGTGCTCCTTATCAGAAGGGCTTCCAGTGATTGGACTAAGTTAATGAAACTTGATAGATAGAAAGATAGATACATACATACATATTAATATATAATAGTATATTAATATACAAATTAAATTTTACCTGGCTAATGCTGTGTGAGTAATAAGAAATATAATCTCGTTATCAGTTAGTTTATAATTCAGCATACAGGACAAAATTAATATTTTAAATTAATCATAGAATATGTAAGTATCAAACCATGTGGTGAGGTCAATATGCCATTCAGCATTAGAGCAAATATCCATATGTTGAATCACTGCTTTCTATGTAACAGGCCCTGATTGGTATTAGAGAGATGAAGACAAACACACACTTTCTCTACTCTCAAGGAATTCACAAGCCTAAGGGAAACATTAGGGGGAAAAAAAGGCAATACAAAAAGAGGAGGCACTTAAACTCTTTCTGGATGGAAGAAGGAAGACTCTAGAGAAGAGACGATGTTTGAACTAAAACTTAATGGATAAAAGGGAATTTTTAAAGAAAGAACACAGGTTGGGAGAAAGAGCATCCTAAGCATAAAGAACAGCAGGTATTAAGTCAGGAAAGCATAAAAAGTCATTAAATTTGTGAGTCATTAAATTTGTGGGTAACTGCAGCCTATGGTACCATGGGAGAAGGGGGTAAAAGTTACAGCTGGAAAAGCAGACTAGGGCCAGGGCAAGGAGGACCTTTATGACACACTGGGGAGCTAAGGCTTTATGAGATAGACAATGAAGAATCACTGCATATTAGGTGAAATTGAGGGATATAATTTTCGGCTGCTGCAAAGGTAAAATATGGAATAGAACAGAGAAAAGAAGACAAGTCAGAACACTATTGTGTACTATTAACAGCAGACCCCTTAGGGGAAGAAAAGAGGATTTCAACAACGACTAGAAGGTTTCTGGCCAGGCTGCTAAGTGGATGGTGTGGGGATAAGAAAACAGACAGGGAGCTCATGAAGTCTCTGTGGATATGAGAACTTGAGAAGATCCCTGCAGATACACTCAGTGAGCAGTCAGAGAAATGGAGACAACAGAAAAGCCGAAGAAAAGAAAAACAAACAAACAAACAAAACCAACAAATGAACACCAAAACACAATCTAAAATGGTCTAAAGCTGTGCTG
The DNA here is from genome assembly GCF_046562875.1 of Panthera onca. NCBI lineage: Eukaryota > Metazoa > Chordata > Mammalia > Carnivora > Felidae > Panthera > Panthera onca. The sequence goes on from NC_138344.1 coordinate 56,367,756, forward strand.
CCCTACACTGAAGCCTCTAATCCCATGTGGCAACTGAGCCCCCAAAATGTGTCTGGTCTAAACGAGATGTGCTGTGTGAAAACACACCCGATTCTAACGATTTCATTTCAAAAAGTAAAATCTCATTAATAACTTATATATTAATTATACTTTAGCTAGTAATATTTTGAAATACTGGATTAAATAAAATATTATTAAAATTGTTTTCACCTGTTTATATTACCTTTTTAAATATAGTTATTAGGAAGTTAAAATTACATACATAATTACATATGTTGCATTATATTTCTTGCATTATATTTCTGTTGGACAGTGTTGGTCTAAAGGCTCTAGCCTTAATATTGTGGTAGGATTTAAGGATGTTAGGAAGGAAACAAGGCTAGTCTGGGCACATGTTTGGAGGTAGAAGCTGTTGAGAGACTGGGAAAAGAAACAGAAAAATCAGAAGTACTGAAGACATGGTCAATTATCATTTTGACAGGTCATGATGAAGAAAACAGCCTGGATGGAATAGACATGCATAAAGACGGACACATAAAAAGAAGGGAATTCGATTATGGAGAATAATGAATGGATATGGCTAAGCATGTCCGCAGTGTAAAGCAGAGAGCAGCTGGCAAAGGTGCCATCAGGATGAGAAGAGTGTTTTAGGAAGAACAGTTAAGTCATTGGTACACACGATGAAATGGAGACAGAGAGAAACTAAAGACAAGAAGGCAGAGGGAGCCGTGGTTGTTGTCTAGCAGTAAAATGATATATTTTTAGAGTAGGTGAAGGCAATGGGAAGAGGAAAAGGAAAACCTAAAAAAAAATAGGTGCTTAGGCAAAAATGAATGCCATCAACTGAAGTTGCAATCTAAACCTGAGCCCATCATTTGGAGTGGTCAGGACATCACACTCGGAGCTGAGACATCAGAGACATCAGGCCACACCACTTCTCCTGCCCTAGCACATACCTATGAGGTGCTTTATTGGATCAAAACTGCTGAAGATGGTAAGCTGCAAAGTCTTCTCACAAGAGCTTCAGGAAACGGCAAAGTCGCTGACGATAGCTCCATAATTAACATCCACTGCCAGGACTGTCTCCCGCGGCTTTTAGCTGCTGCAGACATTTGGTTTGCCTCATGTAGACACAGGATAAAACCCACCAAAAGAGATTTACCATAGGCAAGGAAGAAATGTGAACAGCCTAGGGTACTTCTTGACTTTTGCTGTTAACTGCTGTGTGGGGGGGGAAAAAAAGCTATATATGGATTTTTTTTTCATTCCTGTTTCTGTAATTTTAATGAGACCCAAAGTTTAAGGAAAATGACTCAAATTTTCAAATCCAAAAGATAACTTTTAATTTGTAAAAGAAATGGAAATACATCTTTTACTTCAGGGTAAATATCACTGAGCTGATCTGCAAAACGACCTGACTTTGGAACTGAATACATCAAAATATATGCTAAAAAAAAATCCACACAATTCTTCCTGCAGGCATCACATTCAATGTCCTCCCATGATCCCCCGTTGGCTCCAAAGCAGATTATATTCAAGAATCAAGAGGTGAAAACACTTGACGAATAAGGGTATTAAAATGAATGCTGTGTCTCAGAGATAGCAATTACATTAATAACTTCTCCTGAATCCTTTAAAAAAAAGTTAGCTTTCACAAATGATGTCAAATTGAGTACATGGACAAATGGACCCTACTTTACCTACATAAACTCTCTGAATAGAAGATAACATGTTTGCACATGCTTCCACTACCTAAACCAACCGATCAAGTCACTGCATAAAGGGAAAAATGTGTAGATGATACAACAACAATCAAACTCTTTGGGCCAATTCTTTTCATGTTGTGGTGATAGGAAATCTTGAACAGGCAGCAATAGGACGATGAGATCTTTAATGAATGGCCCTTGGTTGCAATTCCAAATCAAGGTGCTATCCCGCTTTGGAATTTTGCCTCTCAAATATGCATTATAAAAATACAGCGCATACTTGGGAGGCAAAATTCAGAGCTTCAGCCAAGGAATTAGGCAGTTGGTGATATAATCAATCCCAGAGCAAGAAAATCTGTATTCAACTATGGCCATAAATCCAAGGCAAGGATAGTTCCATGATTTTTTAAAGAAAGGAACAATGGAGGAACTAGAATTTATATGTCTGTCTTCAACTTCTGCAAATCATGCTCAGATATTTCTTCCCTTTGGATGCTACCTCAGTCTCTCATACACTGATGTAGTGTAACATTTGCAAAGAAGCTGTGTGATCTTAGGTCTCAGTTTCTGATTGATAATATATACAATATATAAATATCTAAAATACTATCTCTCCTTACAGGACTGGTATGAAGAGTAAGGGAAATGAAAGTGTCTAATATATAGTAGATTCACCATAACAATAATAACAACTATTACTATTCAAAGAGTATACAATATTTGGTTAAAAAACATTATGAACTGTATCTGTATGCATTTAGAAAGCAATATTTTTGCCCCCAGGCAATTCCTTCAGGATTTTACAAACCCCTTCAAAGCAGTCTACCAGTTGGGCAAACCATGGGAACAAATGTGAAAAGAGCAGTTGGCTCATTTCAAATAAGTAACATATCACATTTTAAAATAGAGATATGCCTACTTCACCAAATGTAGACACTGGTGGAAACACAACCTGGACCAGGAATCTAACATCCTTCTCTTCACCAGCCTCTGCAACTTTTAGCTCCTCTTCCAGGTCACAGTTATGACAGGGGGCATGGTTTCTAAATGTAAGCTGAGTCTGCAGCCCTTCTGTCTCTGAGTCAGGGTTAGGTACGAGGTTTTGTCAGGACCCAGCAGACAACTTGTCACGTGAAAAAGGCACACTTCATCTAGCCTTCTACTTGCCACAGATCTGAAAGGATGTGTTCACAAGAATATCCTTTGTACCACACACATACCAGAAATACAGAATTTTTTAAGTGAGGAAACTGAAAATGAGCGTAAAGATGAACCATGTCCCATTTTGTGTACAGCAATCAGGGGTCCTTCGGAGAAGCATGATCCTGTATTAACCTCAGGTACGATATACTTCATAATTTTATAAATGCATATCTGAAAGTAAATGTCAATCCTGTAGTAATGCTGAAGGGGTTGTGCTTGAAAGATGTTAGATTTGGCAGATGTGTGTTTTAACATTGGCTATATCCATATGATGCCAAACCAATAAATGACAAAAAAGAAAATAAAAATTTTCAAATGGGTTAGTTAAAAAATTTTAAATAACTGGGGCCAACGCTGACTTAGTTTTTTGATTATAGTTCCTGTCTAAAATAGTTCTAATCTAATGGAGAAGAGTTACCCTTTTATCATTTCCCCCCATTAACTCCCTTTCTACAATTATAGGAACAAAAGGAAAAATCTGACCTCAATTTTCTGTCAATGATCATATGGCCTGCTCACAGAGATGCCTGAAGAGCCCAACCCAATACCCTGATGCCATTGCCAACAGTTATGTAAAAGCATCTGAGTCATTTGTCCAAAGGTTACTGTGGTTATGGAACTGTTCTGCCAATGAGCCATTGTGTCTTAGGAGGTTGGTCCTAAAGATTTCAAGGGAATTTTCTTGGCTTGCTTAATTAAGAATACAGACCTACTCAAATCTTCATTTATTTTAGACATGATAGGTAGAAGACAATGTTTTAAGACTCAACAGATAAGGAAGAGTAAAGCCTTAATATTTATTGAATGTCTACAACATGCCAGAAATTACGCAGTTAATATTACTCTCATTGAACCCCAAGATGGCACATTCTCATTAGCACAATAGGAAACTGAGGTCTGGGGGAAAAATGGTAATTTCTCCAACCAGCTTATAACAACTATGTGGCAGAGCTGGGATTTGAACAAAGGGTCTTTGCAGTGATGTAGAAAACATACACCAGGGAGAAAAGACTAGGTAGGTCAGTACTTAAATATTAGATTTTTCTTTGTTTTCTTAACGTTTTATAAAATATGCTTTGAAATATATAAGCTTAATGTCAAGTTGCTTACCTCTCAACCATTTTGAAAACGAAAAAATAGCCAGGTGAAATTCTGACATATTTTTGCAGGCAGCAAACATGCAAAAACTCATCAAAACTTCTCATCATAAGATTCCTGAATAAACTGCTACAAAAAGTACCCTTCGATCAAACCAGTTTGTCATCACATGTAGAACCCTTTTATGTGATTCCTGTAAATCATCTTTGAGAAGATGGTTTCAAATAATGAATCCTAATCAGGATAATTGTCATTTTGCAAGTAACAGTCAGTCATTTTCCTTTACTTGGAAGGATATGAAAGATATTTTGGACAAGAAGAGGAGATATTAACAAAAGCCACTAGAACTTCTTTCTTTTCCTTACTGTACCTCCTTTACCTAACTATTCAGCTTATATCAAGCAGCTGGCTTGAATGAACATTCTGTTCATATTGACAGTCACTGTCTTTCCTGCTTTACATATTGAAGTTTGGCCACTTATCTTTCTCAGTTTTGTACATTTGTGAATTTCCTGAAAAACTCAGGGAAAAATCTTCTCATCATCGAGCTGAGAAAATTCATAGTACTTTTCCATAGGCCTAGGATTAAGCAGTGGTTGGCAGGAAAGAATGTAAAGAAAATTTCTGGGAATTCCTACAGTTTCATCACCACCCATCTCTCAGATGTGTATCAAATGTGTATCCAATCTTTTTTTTTTCCTTCCCTAGGTTTCCCAACCTAGGTTAGAATGGTCTAGTTCCTAACAACAGCTACCAAAATGACAACATAAGAGACTAATTCTAAGAGGTTTGATTTGCCCAAATGATGTCATACATTTGCAGTTAACAAACTCCCTTAGCCTAAATGTGTAGTAACAGAGAAGTAATTAATAGTAACAGCTAACATCTAATGACTATCCCCTATTTGCAGGGCACTTTTTAAGTGCTTAACATATAATTAATTATATCATGAATCCTCACAACAGCCAAATGAGAGAAATGCTATTATTATCCCCATTATACAGTTGAGGAAATGGAAGCACATGGAATTTAAGTTACTATTTGGATTGCATCTCTATTTAGAGATGGAACAAGGATTCAACTGTAAAAAGTCTGGCTCAAGTGCTCGTGTTCTTAAATACCACAATACACTTCTACCAGCAAAATGGAATAGGTTCATAGATAAGTTGTCTTTTCAAAAAATACCCACCTGTTTTTGAAATTGCAAACATTCCTATCTATATTGAGTTGAAAAGTGACACATATTCTACAATTGATATTATATAAGGGTAGGTATAAAAGTTGTTAGGAAGTAAAATGTTAGTGATTGTCCCTACTAGGTGGGATTATGATTGATCTCTATTTTTATTTGTATATACACGCTTATTTATTTTTTAACTGTATTCTCGATTTCTTTTTACAATGAATATACATGGCTTGCATAATTAAAGCAGTGGGCAGGGGGAAATAAAAAATTTCCTAGAATTCCTAGGAGAACCCTCTAATACCAGAGCCAGCCAGAAGATGTTACCACTAAACCTTGGCTCTCTTCCCATTGGAAGCCCCACCTACCTATTTTCAATAAAACCTTTTCTTTTGCATAGCACTTTAGAGTCTACCGAAAGTATACAAATGCTATCTGAGCATTATCCACCAGAATTCTCAGTTCAATTTATTATTCATTATGGCACTGTGACAGAGAAGAGAGGAAAGCCAAGAGCAAGTGGTAGTATCAAGGACACAGACAAATGTGTGACGGCTCAGACAGGAAGGAACAGTAAAGACCCCTTTTGGGCAAGCAGCTTATCTTGGCTGCCTTGATGGCAACTCAATCTCCAAGAGAGATCTTACCCAGAACTTCGGTGTGGTCAGATAAGTTCAAAGCATGCAATGCTTCATCAAAGCAAGATTGTTACGATGGTGACAACAAAACGGCCAAGTGAGGAATATTCTTCAATAAAATGTTTTCCATAAGAAAAAAACATACTACCTTAAACTAATTCTACTTAATTCACTATAGTGAATTCCTAAAATGCAAATGGAACAAACAATCAGGGCTGAATTACAGCATTTTACAATACAAAATAGTTCTATCATTAGTTAACATAATCTGGTAACCAAGGAAAAGGGGGCATTCTTATTTCTCTTCTACCAGATGATGTGACTTCTGAGATAATGACCAGTGGAGTGACTTGGCTTCTTTCACAATGTAGCTTTGGTATGGCCCAAGCAAGTGTAGCTAAGCCATCAGTGCCACATTTCCCTACAGATATTCTCCATCATCCTATGGCCCACACACATGGCAAGCCACGTGGCAATGCCACACCAAATCACCTACTTGCTAGTCACCACCTCAATGAGAGTGCTTATAGGTGAAGGAATGCACTGTATTCTAACCCAGCATATCAAACTTTAAGACACAGAATAACCACCTATAAAATTTATTTAAAATGTAGATTCTTAAGCCCTATTCATGGAGAATTCGATTCAATTGGTCTGGGGAGAGCCCCACGAATTTACATTTTTTAATAAGCAACCCAGATGATTCTTTCTAGCCTTTATGATAGACATAAATGAAAAACAGGTGCTAGTGTAACAACACTCAGCATATATTCTTGTTTGCCTCATAAATTCTCATCTAAGTATGAATAGAGACGGTCAGGGTGAGTCTTTCAGCTTTGCTTCATTAATAATTCAGCAGAACTGAATATTGTTGTTGAATATATTTGAGTGATTGCAAACTTGGCAGGTCTTGTAGGCAAATTTCCTCCTGTATTTCACAACACCAGAACAGCCTTAGTCATCAGCACCACAGTAAAATACATTTACTTGAGGGTGATGAGGTGTGAGGTGATAGTTCAGATAAGAATCTGATTTGGACTTTCAACTCAAATGCAACTGAGGAAATAAGAATATGCATCCATCGTCAGAACAATAGAATGTCTAGAAATCTGAGATTTATAAATAATGAGAAAATAAAAAAATAGTAAGCTGTGTAGCCAAAGTTTAAGATAAAACTTGGAGCATTTTGGACTTGTTTGAAGAAAATACCTAATATAGACAAGTAGTGGTTCTTTCAAAATCAATGTATTGTTGACAATGTTTTTGTTGGTTTATTTCTGGTTTATTGGCCCCTTTCCTCAGAAGAATGTGTGCCTCTATATTGAGCAGAAAAGTCTAGATATGGCATGCTTGGTCCAAATCGAGATGAGAATAAATACTAGGCCACCCTATGGACTCTAACAGAAGCTTTTAGACACAGAATCCCCAAAGGTGCTACTTACAACATGACTAAGATAACATGACAACCTTTTCTGGAGAAAGAATGTGATTTACACATAATGATGGAAAACCTGTGCTAAAACACTACTGCTAGTCTGGTCTCTCACGCAGTGTATTTAAATGTAATATCCTGCACACTCACTCAACCTTGCATCCTATATGGTGTTCCATGTGATCTGATCAGTCAGAGAGTAATACAGGGGGATGGTGCATATAGGGGTAGGTGGGAAAGTTATTTTGACATCAAGGGAGGTGGCAAAAATTAGCCTGAGCTCTCAGGTGTAAGTAGTTCTGAGTCCCTTCATTGATTGGTCTTCCTGGAACTGAGAAAACAAGTTCATCACCAACAGTGGGCTTGAACTTGCATAATGAATGACATAATTCAAAGCGGAAGGCTTATACTTCACCAACACTCCCCCCAAGTCTAACAATTCTTATTCACTGAATAAATATTGAATGAGTATCTACCAAATGCTAGACAATGCTGGAAATGTATGAGTAAACAAACAGACAAAAATCCTGCTCTTATGAAGCATATAATTTATGAGAGGAGAGAAAAAGTCAAGAAAATAAATGTCAGATATATGCTGCATACAATGGTGATGAGGATCATGGAGAAAGACAGAAAAAGAAAGGGGCGGGGAGTCCAAGGTAGAGGGATGGGAGAATATTTTTTAATAGATTGGTTAGAGACAGTCTTGCTAAGAAAGTGGCAATTGGGCAAAGACTTGAAGAAGTGAGGAAGTAAGCCATGTAGAAGTCATCAGGAAGAGCATTCCAGGAAACTGAAACAGCAAGTGCAAAGAGACATGGAGATCATGACAGACCCTGAAAATGTCAGCATCTAAATCCGTGGTGTGGCTTCACAACACAGGCATCAATACCTACCGTGGAAATTCAAATCTACATGTACTCTCAGATTGTATTGCTGAGAAGTGTGCATTCAGTAATTCCACAGCTTTCTAAGTTGTCTTAGACTTCTAGAGAGCAAGGCTGTGGTAAAGTCTGGTGTCTGTATATCTCTGGGAATCTTGTCAGGCATATTTTTGTTCCTATCTTTCCTTTTTCTCCTAGAAAGGACAAGTTCTCATGTGAATCTGGAGAAGCAAGATGGTTTAAATCATAATTTTTAATCTGCCCCAAAACAACCAGCATAAGCACAGGACCAGCTCATGGTGGGAGCCATGAGTCCTTGCCACAGATACTTCTGGTAAATTTATCCTATTTTCTATAGTGAATTCATTTTCTATAGCTGCTGTAACAAATTACCACTTACTTAGTGGCTTAGAACAGTAAATTTTATCTTACAGTTCTGTAGGTCAGAAGCCTGACATGGGACTCTCCAGGTAAAAATAAAGGTGTTGGCAGGGCCATATTACTTTCTATAGACTTTGGGGAGGATCCGTTCCCATGCCTTTTCCCTATTCTAGAGTCTGTCCAAATTCCTTGTTTTTTTCTTCTCCTCCCTCCTCACAGCCAGTGAAGTTGAGTTGAGTCCTCACAGCCCATCATTCACCTTGCTCCTTCTCAGATTCTGGGACATCCTTCTGTCTCCCTCTCCTACTTTTAAGCATCCTTGTGATTACACTGAATCCATCCAGTAATCCTGGACATCCTCCAAGTCCTAACTTAATTACACCTGCAAAGTTTCTTTTGCCGTGTAAGACAACATATTTATAGGTTCTGAGGATTACTATGTGAATATATCTGGGGGCCATTACTCTACCTACCATAGTATGCTTTGCTCTTTTTTTTTTAATATTTTTTATTGTTTCTTTTTTTCCCACTTTTCTGGATCTGATCAAATTTTTATAAGAGAAGTTTGCATCGGTCGCTGAAAAACTGGCAATAGACAGAAAGTCCTCTTACATATAAGCAGAAACAATTTTCTGGGATGATAGTCCCTAGAAGGGCAGCATATGATTATAGGATCTTAAAAAGAAAGAATGAAGGAGTTAAGGTAACCATTGCCTGTTTGGATATTCTAATAATGTGTAAAGTGCAGCACTATGAAGCTCAGTTTCCTTAAAGCAAACTGTTGGGCTGTTATGAGAAGGACAGGACCACCTGTATGCCATGTGGACTGATGTGCCAATGGCCTGCACTGGTCACTTACTTTGCTGTTACTGTTTTTGTCCTTAGCATCATCAACAGCATTTTTTTTTTCTTTTTGCTTGCTTCCTAGGTCCTCTAATCTAGTCTCTGAATAAAAACTTAGGTTTTAAACTATTTTTCAATGTAAACTAGTCCTAGATATTGCATTTGACCTAAATAAATATTTCTGCTTTTTATCTCCTTTAGAGTCTGGGGGACTCTTGAACTCACTATGCAAATTAAATCTACCCAAACACCAAATCAATATGCTATGACATGAACCCTGAAGCTATTTTTAAGAGAACTGCCCTGCGGTCACTGCCCCTTCTCTTTTCTTGCCTCTCACAGCTGCTTCTGAGAGGAACAGTCACCTGGCAGAGAGTGGCAGCAGCTGTCTGTACAGAGAAAGGCACAGCCAAGAAACCATGCTCCCACCTCCTGGTGAAGGCAGCCAGTAAGCTCAGATCAGTTGAGAAGCACATTCAAGATCAGACTGCCCCTAGGGCAGCTGGACACCTGCCTGGTGACCTTCAGGGCCACCTGCCTCTTCAGAAAACCCTGGGTAGAGGGAAGAACAGCAGCTACCTGTTGTCACTTCTGCTCTATTTCGGATGAGTGTCGAGTTCATCTCTTATGTTGGTGCGAAACTCCAGATGCCTCAACTCCAGATATCTAGTACGGCTAGTATATGACATATTATACAGTTTGGATGGCGTGGACCCTGAAGCCTCTGCACCCACTGGGTGAAGACCGATATCTAGACACATGTTAGCACTGGGGTTGATGGAGGTCTAGCTGTCACTGTTTACACTGGTTTCTCTCTCTCACCTTTGCTGACATGAATCATAGAACCACTGAAAGCTCAATCTGTTCCTTACAGATCACTGAATCCAACCACCTAATATGAGAGATAAGGAAATGGAGGCCTAGAAAAGGAGAGTGGCTGGCCCAAAGACAAAACTTAGAATCCTGCTGACCTGCCTCCCAAATCACTTCTCTTTCCATGACACCTCCCTCACTCATACTTTGAGTCTATGCTGCTTGTCCTCTGTACCTTAAGATGAACTCACTACATGGAGAGAGCAGGCGATTAACCATGTTATTTTCAGAGTTTACTATTAAACATTCTTTTCTCGCAGATAAAAAGACTGGAGGAGGTAAAATGCAGTAACTCTCTGCTGGTGGTTTAGAGGAATGGTAAGGATCATCAGGAATAATATTTCATTGAAGATGCAGTGCCATGGATGGGCTTGGTGGCTACATTACATACAACAACTATATTGGCCTAACTAGCCTTTGAGAACGTACTGAAGGCAGATGGGTGGTGGAAGGAAAAGTTGATGAGTGATCAGAGGGAAGGTAAGTAAACATGTTCCTCAATCCTCTCTGAAAAGTAGATCCACGTTCCAAACATGCACCTACCACTGATTAATAAAGTGAAATCTACAGGTACCAGAATAAGAGGCTCAAAAAATTCATCTCAAGTGTCAAAGCTGTCTGTTCTATTAAAGTAACATCTAACCGTGTAACTAGAGAAAGAAAGTTCTAAGATATAAGCAAGTGTGTTGTCCAATGGCACGAACTATGTTTGAGTCAGGTTTTTTTCTCTTCCTTCTGCTCATCACCAGGTCTCTGCAAACACTCCCAGGACTCAACACTGTTCAGTACACATAACAGGCACTCAGTAAATGTTTTTAACTTGACAGCATTCTTTTACACTTGCCTAAAATAGGCAAAACTCTCAATTTCTCTTTCTCTTGATTTTTCAAGTGGCCCAGGTTCACTTGGCACTACAGACAATCCAAGAGCAATCAGCCAAGAATAAGATGCCCTAAAGACTACAAAAGCAGACATTAAAAACACTTGCTGGAAAAAGTCCTCAGCATGAGGGACAGGCAAACACTGTAACCAAGCCACGGAGGGCACAGATCAGGCAGAACACATCCAATCCCAGAGATTCGGTGATGCCATTATTCTCTATGTTCGCCCAGATTAATCAGAATCTCCAAATCTTCTGAGGCTCCCTAACACCCCACTAATAGCTACATCAAGGATAAATTTATGCTAATCTGTTAATGTGTACACCCCACAGTCATTAGCTGAGGATACTGGCTCCTCTATACAATGCTAAGGGTTTCTTAAATAGAGAACTAATGGAAATGTCTTTAATAATTCTCCACATTAACTCTAGATTGTTTTTAGCGGTTGCACATATGTGCCCACAATTTTTCATCAAGTATCTATAGAATCTTATTATTTTACAAGATGGCTTCAGATAGACAATAGCTATAAGGGAGAAACAGCTTTTTTAAAAGATGTAAGTTACTCAAGTGTATTTAATAGATTCCAAGGATGGCAGTTGTCATCCAGAATAACAATATATATATTTTGATTTATCTAGAATTCACTAATTATTTCCTTACCAGCCCATATTTTGGAGTATGTCCATTAAGGAAAATTTACTTATTTTCATCTTCATTTAACTCAAAGCCTTCCTGTAGTTCCTACTGAAACAACTGTTATTTACTGGCCATGCGGATCAGTTTTAGTTTCCCTGCCAAAGGTAAATACCCCAAAGGAATCCAAAATTACAGTGAATGAAAATTTATATGGGCATCATTTCTGCTTTCATTTGGGTAAAAACAGTCTTCAAAGGTTATGTGCTATGAAGGAGACTTGGCTTATTAAGTAGGTTTGAGGTTCCTAAATAATTGAAGTCATTCCAAGCAGACTGGATTTCAACCTAAACTGGTTTTTTTGTGTGGACACACACCAGGAAATAAATTGATTATCTTGAAAGCAATGGTGTGTCTGGTTAGTTTAATCTCTAAGAATCACATGATTCATTTATGTGCTAAGTGTCATTGTGGCTAGATCAACCCACATGTCCACCTGGTTTCCGCACACCAAGAAATCACCTCAACATCTCCCACCCCAACCTTTCCTCTGCACCTTTCCTGCACACCGGTTTTCCTGTATGAACTTTTTTCTTCCTCATCTATTCCACCTGTCCACCATGGCCATGGGCAAGTCACAGTCCCTCTGATACTAAGCTTTAATGTTATAAATTTAAGGACAGCTTCAGGGATGCCCTCAGGAATGAATGAAATAGGTAAAGCAGCACAATGTCTGAAACACAGTAAGTACTTTATTAATGTAAATTAATATCATCATCATCGTTATCCTCCTCACCAATGGGGTAATATCAAGGTGATGGAAAAGCTGGGCACAGAGCCGGGTTTTGTTATTGAGAGCAGAGCTAAGGGAACCCTGGCAGAGGGAAAAGGGATATAAGACTGAGGCCTGAAACATGACCATAACCCAAACTCTCACCAGCCCTTCAGCCTGCTGGAGGACAGATGTAAAAAGAGAGCTGAGAGAGCAGATAGCATATTACTCTAACATAATGGGCCATTTTACCACTGGGCAAATAAGAACACAGCGACTTCTATGAAAGGCTGGGGTGAATGTTCTATCTAGTGGATATAATCAAGTCATTAAGTCACACTGCTTGGAACTCTACATTACACCTTATTCCATAGCAAATAGTTGTTTCCTATAGGTAGCTCATGCTGCAAGCTATCTTAAATGACTTTGGTACTTTTTATTTACTCCCTCTTTATTAACGTTTGGAATAAAGGTATGTGTACCCAGTGAGCAACAGAAACATTTTGACTATATTAGACTAAGCTCTGAAATGTCCAAGCTGATCACCAACAACCTCACCAAAGTGCTCCATGAAGCCATGTAAAGGTAATCAATGCACAATCTTCTTCCCAGTACAAGCTTTGCTCCTCCTCATCCCTGTGCGTCCTGAACTAGTCTCCTATGAGCCCTTATCACCTATTCCCATTGCTTACTGATACTGCCTTAATCATTAACTGCCCCCTTTGAAAGCAATCCTATTAAAGCATAAATGAGATCATGTTGCTTCACCTACATGAAACCATTACACTTTAGAATAAAATCCAGTCACAACCTACAGGCTGTAGGGGACCAGCATGCTCTGGCCCTTCTTTACATCTTCAACTCATCTAGGACCCATAGATCTCTCATTCCATGCCTCCACTGGCCTATTTTCTGTCATTCCAATATACCAACCTCTTTCCTACCTCATTTGTAAGCATTTATCTCTCCTTGTGTGAATATTTTCTCCATTGTCCCATCCTGCCTAGTTGTACTCATCTCAAATGTCACCTCAGATGGGCTTCCCTGATCATCCAGTATAAAGGAACCCTTAGCTAATACCACTGGTAACTCTCTAACTCATTTGTGTTTTTACTACCTTTAGAGTTTTTATCACAGTGGGCACTCATTTTGTATATTCGTTTACTTGCTCAGTAAAACGGTGGTTCTTTGTGAGAAGGAACGTCTAAACCACTGCTATATCCACAGCACCCTGGCCAATGCTAGCAACAGAGTATATATAGATTAAGCATTTAATAAATGAATGTTTCCATCAAGACTTACCCATTTTATACAAAACAATAGGATGTTTCATAATTATGCTCACAATCTCTTTATAAACATTTTGGGGGCATAGCTATAAGATCACACAGAATGGAAGAGGAGGGAAAAAAATATTGGGTTCTCTAAAGAGGCCATAGAATCATTGATTAGAGCTACATCACCTGGAAACAGCTGTTTAAAAAAGAGTTTCTGGAATCTTGTACAAGAAACAGAACTGAAAACTAATAAATATATGTAGGTAAAATGTCAGCTTTATAAAGCAATTGAGATATCATAAAAATGTCTTATACCTTTAGGGCCTAAATATTTCCAATACAAACATATATTTTTAAATGTTATTTATTCCTTTTAAAAGAACCTGATTTCTGCATTACACTGTGTGTCACGAATGATAACCTAATCTCCAAACAGGCTTGCAAGGGGGATTCTGGCTGAGGTTTGTGTGCCCTTGAACAAGGGAAAATACCTCCTTTCTGATGACTGACTTTGAAAAGTGGGAAGAAATTCTCAAAATGGGTTGAGAACTGTTTTGGGGGAAGAGAGGATTGTGTTATAATTGCAGTCACTCAATTTCCTTTTTACAGACAAAAATGTAAAGATGATTTTCAGAACTCCATTTGCTTCTCTCCCTTTCCACCCAGCCACGTGCCTACCAGTTTCCTTTACTGAAACATTGAGCTTTAAAGGGATGCAGGTGTTAAAGCACATTCATATGGAAAATGTTCCTTAAACATGGTCTTAAATTATACTTGGTGACCAATTGTGTGAATATTTATGGCAGAGTTTGCTCATCCATTAAAGGAAAGAATATTTTTCCATTACAAGTCTCATATCTTGAAACACTCACCATATTATATTTTGCCTTTCTAAAGGAATCCTCTGTTGGACTCTATATCTAGTATATATCTTTACTTTTACATTGCTATAAAACATGCTCAGGCACATAAACTGTCTTTTAGTTAACATTCCCTCTTGCTTTATTTTCTGTTTCACCTACACAAATTTCTATGAATGTATAAATGTCAGCTGATTATCTGGACAGGCTCAACTGCATACACAGCCATGGGTTTTCTCAAGTGATTAATTTGAAGCGTACTAAAGTTGTGTCTGGTTGTCCTAATGGTATCAAGCAAGTATCTATTGAAAAGGAGGTGATATGGTAGCAACTGCTATTTCTAAAGCTTGGAGAACTCAGCCTAACTGTTATATATACACAAATACACTTATCCATCCATCTCTTCAAAAAACATCAATATATTGTTCAGGTCTGTAGTTGTGTGACCTCCTACACTAGACAGTAAGTCTTTCTGTACAAAAACTAGAAAAAAAATCAAGGTGAGCTGGGGAGCCACAGAAAGGGGGTTGGACTTGAGATGCAAGTCCTTAATAAAACTAGAAACTTAATACATGGACGTCCACCTCTAATGTTAGCATAAGTACATACTTAAATCAGGAAACTGACACCTTCACCATTTGGGGTCAAGAGTAGTTGAGCGCACCCACCTGAGAAAAACACAACCAAATTCCAACTGGAAGGACCGGCAGAAGGGCAACAGACTAGTCATGGAGGCAATATTGGGCCCCTATATATATATAATGGGAGAATCTTCCAAGGGTGGAGCTAGAAAGAGAACAGATTTGTGACAGGTATCTGAAAGGCTGAGAAAAAAACCCTTAGCCAAACTCAGGAAAAACAGTATTTTCTGCAATTTGGTATGGCCCCCACTAAATGACTTGTAACGGTGGGACCGAGTATAAATCAAACCAAATTGTTAATGTAACTGTGTCTAGATTTGTGCCCCATTTTTAACACTGAGCTGAGTTCTAACATTTTACTTTTCACAGGATAATTGTACGGCCCATTACAAGCATCCCATACCTGTTTTTGAATATAATTTCTAAATCACTGTTTAAAGATCTCCATCTCTCTGCCATAGGAGCTCTCCTCATTCTTCCAACAGTGTTTATTTCCACGGACAAGTCTTGCTTACTCTCCCAAAGATCTATCAATAATTCTTCCCAGAGTTTAGGGCTATAAGTTAATAGTGATATTAGGCTTTGAAAGGACCAAACTATGCCAAGCCATGTGTCTATTTAGGGATGGAGGGAAGCAGAGTGGGAGAAGGAGAATATCTCCATTCTTCAAACTGTGGGATCCTGGCTCCCACTGAAGATGGGAAAAGGTCAATAATTTACATTTACCTAATCTATAATTTTCAAAAATAATTTCTCATTCATGATCTCACTTGACACTCACACATGTAAAAATGTAACAAAGCATTTTTTCAAACCTCCGTAAAAGACATATAATTACATTTATGTAAAGTGGGCAAAACTGCTATAGAGAATACAGGCCTTTCAACCAGCGTGTGAGTGACTGTGACTCCAAGCCTTATGTCCCCTCTTTCTAGCCCTGCTGTCTTTCTGCTACTCTTGGCTCCTGCTACTCTATTAACAGCCTAGGGTCAGGCTAAGGCTGAGAGGTGTCTTAACGATTCCTTTCAAATTGGAGGCAGCAAAGACAAAGGAAATATTGCACAAGAGAATTAAATGTTTCAAATTTTGTTCCACTCTGGGCACAGGATAAGAGACATGAGCATTCTCAAATATTGAGATGGCTGCTTCCCACCTCTGTCTTTGTCAATTGTTGGCAATAGCTAAGAAGAAGAGAACAAAAATTTAAGCAATATATACATTCCACCTTATCCCTGGCCTTTCAGCTACAAACAGGAAGGAAATGAAGGTCTCTGGTAACTACAGAGGCAAAGCCCTACAGGAGAGACCCAGAAGCATTTTTCCAATAGAGTGCATTGAGTTTCGTTTTTATTTTATTTTATTTTATTTTATTTTATTTTATTTTATTTTTTTATTTTATTTTATTTTATTTTATTTTATTTTATTTTATTTTATTTTGTGCAAGGCAGAATCATCTCATTATTTACAACAAAAGATGTCTGCTTCCTACCATAAGAAGAAGCCAGAAAGTGAGAAACAGCACCGAAACTCATTCTGCAACATTTTTAATTTTATTTTTTAGTTTTGAGATAGAGATTTAAAACAACTAGCATTATCACAAAGCAGGGTGAGGGAGAAGGATTCCTACAGTCTTTCCCTCCCCCACCCCGCCCTCAGAACTATAAGGTTCTTAACTTCTCCATAGTACAGGGCTCTCAAAAGTACTTTCAGAACACAGTTCCAAGATTTCTTTTCAGGCAGTTCTTAAGAATGTTGGAATGTGAACAACAACAAAAATGTTGCTTCAACTTCAGTCTTCACTCTGCATTTGGCCCTCAAGCATTGCTGATGCTGCAGAATAAATACCAGCAACACCAAGAGCAACTTGAAAAAAAAATTTTTTGGACTGACAAAGTGCATGTTATGCAAGACTTAATTGCATACGCTTCTTTACACACAGAGAGAAACAGCACAATGGTCACAGGACAAAATCCAATGAATTGAATACATTGGGCATTTTAATTACAGAAAACTGGGCATTCTTGCCATAATTGTTTATAATAACCATACCCATTGTGCTGCATTAAACCAGTTCTGATTTTAGGACTTAAGCAAACTAGATCCAGACACACAGACTGATTTCCAACTCCCTATTGCCACCGTAGACTAAACAACTATTGGTCATTAATAAAACATCAAGATGAGATATAAATATACATATCCCCCCCTCTCAAAGGTATCATGGCAAAGGCCCTTACCCATAATAAAATTATGTGCATCTCTTTTAGAAAGACACAGAGTGCAACCGTTGTGCCTGTCTTGGCCCTAGGAGTCCAGCTTTTATTAATCCAAAGCTTAGACCAGCAATCCAACTCTCATCACCAAGGAAAAGTGGTGAGTTTAGGCCATTCTAATCGAAAAGGCAAAACACACAGCTGTAAGGGCAGACAGCTCAGGGTAAGACTGAGACAGTGTAGTTAAAATTTAGAACAAGAAAGAGAGTCAAAAGCTACATCAGAGCAGGGTGCTTCCTAGGGAAGAAAGAGGGTGCTCAGAGCCCAGTGTGAGGAAGAGCACTGCTGGAGGAAGCTGGTGAGTCCGTGAAGGGGAAGGACCAGGCAGGCAAGCAGCATCTACTCTGCCTCTCTTACTGGCATGCTCACATTGAGCCTTGATGCTGTGACCGGAAGAAAAAAAAATCAACCACCAGGCTCCCAAATTAGACATTTTTCCAAGAATTGAGTTATTCCATTCCAAGATTGGATTCAGTAATCTCAGAAAGAGATGCAAGAAAATCAATTTCCTGATAAAGAAAAAATATCTCATCAAGAGCACTCTTGGGAGACAGACTGCATGGCCAAGCGAACGGGTCCCGATACGAAGGAAACAAAGACTGCTGAGCAACATGAAATGAATAGCAAATATTTAAATTGGTATATCCATCCACTCAGGAAATGGGGTTTTAATGAAAAAGCTATCAAAACTAATGATAGATATTTTTTCCATCTAAGTCCAGTCACCCTTCATTGCTCACCCTGTAGACAGGACCCAGACCCTGGCTTAAGCTGCCAGTCTTCACGGAGCAACAAAATATGTTACGGTTCCTACTCAAATAGTACAAGGCTGATGTTTGCCCTCATCGTGTTTGTTTGTCTGTCTGTATGCATGGAAATGCCAGACCTTCTAGGCCCTACAGTGCCTGCAGCAAGCTAGCTCCCAGTTCAGATCTCAGGGCCCAGCTCATCAAATCCATGCTTTACAAGCTTTCATAAAGGTCCTAAATGCAATCATTGTTTTAAAAACTCATCTGCTTAAAATAAAAAAGAAAACATTGCCAGGAACTGCTTAAAGGAAAACAAAAAGCTCATTTGATTTTTTTTTAACTTTGCCCATCAGCTGCCAAGTAAACTTATTAAGCCTTTGCTTTATGAGGAATCACGAAACATGTCCAAAAGCAATTTTATATAGCCAGTAGGTATCAACCAAATACACTGCTATTCACTTTTACAGGTGTTTTTTTCCTACATCCCACTGTAA
The DNA here is from genome assembly GCF_046562875.1 of Panthera onca. Lineage (NCBI taxonomy): Eukaryota > Metazoa > Chordata > Mammalia > Carnivora > Felidae > Panthera > Panthera onca. The sequence continues at coordinate 56,386,580 of NC_138344.1, forward strand.
ACCTTTCAAAAGGAAGGTACCACATCTTTTATATAATCCTTTATTTTCTGTCACACTTCCCTGAACACAGTGGCCTTTCAATCAATGTTCAAAGTTCAATCAATGTTTCCAGGAGTGAAACACTGCATCTTCAAATCACACATTCATTTATTTTACTAAAAATAACATGAATTATTTATCCATTTGAATGTGTTCTTCCTACACTATAGAAGAGATTTCTTCAGAAACAAAGAGTAGAAATTCTGAATGATGTATGGCATACGTACAAGATTTCTTTTGCAAAGGTATCAACAGGTGAAGCATAATAACTTGATTTCACAGGAGAATAGAGGACAAAAGTTTGCTTAGCATTGTGTACTTTGTTTTCACTTGGGATAGAAAGAGACAGAGAGAGTATAGCTAAACACAGATCTATCTTCGATAGACATAATCAAACACAGCAAGAAACCTATCACCATGTTAGGATGTTAATAAATGTTAACAGTAAAAATAAACTTCTAAAATAATGTCGAATGTGTGAGTGGTGGGAGGTATAGAAAGAAAAGGATTTAAAAAGCTATAGATATTAGTGGGACAATAGAATAGTCAAAAGGCAGAGTTAAGTCTTTAAAAGTAAAGGTGATACCAGTTTAAAAAGAGGGATCCTTATTCCCTAAAACTCACATCAGAAGAAAACTAGAACAAATGCTTCAAATAAAGGCAGTTGGTTAGGAGAGAAGAGGGAAAGGTAGACAACAATATGGGCTTAATAACATCCCCAAATAGGTATTCCATCCTATGTTAGATGTCATCTGCGAGCGAGAGTCTTTTGCTAGAATTCTTAGCCTCCATCCTCGGGGATGGGTTTTGGAATCATGTGAGTGAGGAGGAAGGAGAAGACAATGAGGCTTCAGATAACAAATGTAAGACCTTGGGCCTCAGCCCAGGCTTCTTTCCTGGCTACAATACATGATGTGGTATGTGAGGGAAAGAGGGGTTAAGGAAGAGGGTAGTCAAAAGCTTAACCAGTCTCTAGGTCACCTTTGGCATAAATCTGTATTTTTATTTGTGGTGCTTAAAACTGTAGAGAGAAAATAAAGAAGGATTAGTAAGGTATAGGAGTACATTGTTGAGTGAATGGGTGGACTGTCACAATATCCTGGATGTGTCTCTACCTTAAGAATGATCACACTGCATTAGTATTTTCACTGGCCCTCCTCTCCGTGAGGACAGTCACCTTATCTTGTCCATTTCATATCTTATAGAGCTTGACTTAAATAAAACGTTTAATGAGTTAAATCATTTATTCAGTTCACTAATTTATTTACATTATTGTGACCAGAAGTCTCTGGGATCACAAGAAATATTTGAGAGTGGCTGACACAAGGGGATGAAGGGGATAAGCAAATAATACCTTAATATAGATAATATCAGAGGTGTATGTGCTTTCTAGCTATTTCAGGAAAGAATTAAAGGGAGACTACTCTAAGGTAGGCAACTGTATTAGTCAGCTTTGCCTTGCTAACAAATAATCCCCATACAAAATACACATTGACTGCTCATTCATGTTACAGCTGGACACAGTTTGGCTATAGCTCTACCTGTCTTCTCATTCAAGAACTGAATAAGCAGCCCAAATCTGAAACAGGCAGAGGCAAAAAGTAAATATGGTGGCAGAAACGATGCCTCTAAAAGCTTCTGCACAGAAGTGGTGTGGATCACAACCACTCACATTCCATTGGCTAAAGCAAATAATTTGTCAAACTTCAAAGTCAATAAAGGTAGGAATGTATAATCCTCTTACAGGAAACTGGAGAGTAAATAATTGCAAACAGTAATATATCTACTAAAAGATACTTCTATAAGATATAAAAAGACCATGAAGCTCCTCTGGCCTCCTGGGTCTCAATGGAACCATGGTTCCAATGGCCAAAGAATGGTGATTTTACTTCTATAGCCATCCCAGTTCACAAAGTTTGGATCTGAGTACCAAAAAAGACCAATGGAAGACCAATCCTAGTCACTGGGAACCACACTGCACTTCTGTTTCTTTTGAATCAAGACAAAATTGTCATTAAGTAAATTCAAGGATCTCTGGCTTCAGAAAATGCTGCAGATCACCACTCAGAGTGCCCACCCTTCTCTATAATCAATTCCTCTGGTGGCTTTATTCTGTCTTGTGAAAATGGAACAAGGATTGGGCACAGTAGGTGTCTTAGTTCCAGGAATCATTTCCTTCCAAATTTCTCTTCCAAACTTAGTGTAAGTACATGGGACAACTGCTGAAGCTTGCAACTAACCAAAGGCAATTGACCAAATTTGTGCTTGGAAGTCCTAAACCATATGTTAAAAATCACTCATAATATCAAGACATCTAAACACTGCATAATGTTTACAAACACATATGGAGATAATGAATCAATGCTCCAGCACTGGATGATTCAATGACCTTTATTTTGATCTAAAGTTTTAAGATGCACCTCTTTAATGTGGCATCAAAGAAATGTTTTTATGCTGAACGATCGGGTGGTTAGACCTAGCTTTTAAAACAAAGAATATAATGCTGTGGTTCTTTCTCCCAACGCTCTGAGTAAAGATGTGAAACAAACAGAACAGATGTTTTACTTACTCTGTGTACATATGTGAATGTGCATGTTTTGTTTTACTCTCCCACATATTGGCTGCATGTACTGGAGAAAAGAAGATTAATGGAAACTGTTAATTCATGAAGCTATGGTCATTTATATTGTCTCAGTCACTTGTTCAAATAAGTGAATTGACAGCAGCATGGTAAAAAGGGTATTTGACTTAAATTTGAATATATATATAAAATTTGAATACATATATAAATATGTATTTATATGTAAATGTAAGCATACAAATACATATTTAAATACATATGATATACAATAGATTTATATTTACTAAATATAAATCACTTCCAGTGACACACACACACACATACACACACACACACACATATATATATATATATATAATTTGTACATATTTAATTTTAGGTTTTAAAATGTTTTAATTTTTATTACTGAAAAGATATATAGTTGGGGCACCTGGGTGGCTCAGTCAGTTAAGTGTCTGACTCTTGATTTTGGCTCAGGTCACGATCTTCTGGTTGGCTTGTGAGTTTGAGCCCCACATCCCGGGCTGAGAGTGCAGAGTCTGCTTGGGATTCTCTCTCTCCCTCTCTCTCTGTCTCTGCCCCACTCATACTCACTCTTACCCTCTCTCTCTCTGAAAATAAATAAGTGAACTTAAAAAATAACATAATTGTTTACATTTCAAGCATGTTATTCTTCTACTTACATAGAACGGAACAATTCTCAATCTCCCAATTTCTCTATCTCTCTTTAATTTCAGTTAAATTACCATGGAAGTTAAGTGAAACGTTCCATTTTGTTTACAGGAAAAAGAATACTGCATTGTTTTCAAATCAGGATTAGTGTTTGACATGCTAAATGTGACATAATGACCCCCAGTGAGCTTTGAAATTTTAGCTTTAGTTGAAATTTTTGCAACCATTCCTGCAATTTCTGTTATGTATAGCCCTTAACTTGAGACATGAATGTACTCTTGTATTTCTTAGATGAAAAATAACCCTGTCAAATAGGTAGCATGTTGCAGACATATTGCAGAGGCTCTAAAGAGAAAGACATTTCTTACCCAAGATCACAGAGAGATTTTTCTTTACTTCTGGGTTATTGTACTGTCCTTCTCTTTTACACTCAGCTAATGTATCTGAAAGAAGTCTGTCTTTTCCAGGCAATTATTTCATTCCTCCCAGGAGGAAGCTATAGTGGCCCACCTTCTAAGGATCAGCCACCACCATCAATACTCCCGGGATTGACTATAGAGAGGGATGGGTATCTAGAGTGTATGCAGCTAGGGCATGAATGCCCACATTCCATTTCTCCTCTTAATCTTTGGTACCTGTACGTAATGCTTTGATCACCTGCCCCTCGAAGGTTTGTTTTATTTATTTATTTATTTATTTATTTATTTATTTATTTATGTAGGTATGTATGTATGTATGTATGTATTTGTTTATCTATTTATCCATTTATTTATTTACTTGTATCTCTATACTACTAGTATCTCCTGTAGGATCCGGCCCCCTGCTTTGTGCTTCTGAGGTTTCTGTAGGGTTGAACACACCCAGGTGTTTCATCTACTTCTACAGAAACAACATAATCATCCCAAAGGAGAGCTGCCATTTCACAACCGCTCTGGCTTTCCCTGAAGCCACACTTTTTTCCTTTCACTCAACATTTAATCCCCTTGGCTCTTTGTTGCCACACTGTTTCAGAAAAAAGAAAAATAGATTATGCTAAGAATATAAATACTGAAAAACAAATGTTCTAAACTGGATTTAACTCACTTTTTTAATGTTCACTTTGGAATGATCTGTTTGCGCCCTAAAATAAATCCTCTCTGACATTTGATTCTCATTTAATATTCACCTTGGTTGAAGCTTCTGGGTCTCCATTGCTCTCCAACCTCCCTCCCTTCAACTCTTGGTTGCCCAGCAACCTCAAACAGCTGGTTGCCCAAACAGGAAAAGTAAATGGGATTAACTCTGGAGGAAACTAATTGAAGGAAGCATTAGTATGCTCCCAATCAGAATTCTTTCAATACTAGCTGATTAAGTTGCGCTTTGCTGTCCTACGTAAGAATGTGGACTGTGGAGTGTACAGGTGGAAGAACTGTCACAGGCTTGAAGACACACAGCAGTGGTGACAGCAGCTACTTATGATATAATAGCACTTAACAGGCCATAGTCCCTATTTTCAAAAAGGCGTAAAATTATATTACAAGTCTTTTGCCCACTAGTCCTCTCATTCCTGTATTCATGCATGAATTCATACATTCACCCACTCACTCCTTATCCATTCAGTTATGTATTTATTGAGAGACAGCAGGCTATTACAGAAATTCTAACGACTCTGGGGTGAACCTGACATTGGTTTCGTTCCTAACTCTACCACTTTCCACCTGACACGGAACTAATTTTCTCCAATTTTCTAGGTCTTCATTTCAACATTGGTAAAATCAAGTCATCAAAACCTACCTCAAATAGATATTGTAAGGATTAAGTAAGATAGAACATGCAAAACAACCACTACAGTGATTTGGCCAGGTTAGACCTTCCATTCATTCACTTTCCCTTGTACCACATGCCATTAGAATGTGAGAGAAAAATCAGAGGTGTGTTAGCTAGTGTGTGGCTGTTATTTCAAGCATAAAGCCAAGACAAGAAGGGAACTTTAGCAGTAGTAATTAAGAGGACTGGATAGATAGGAGACCTTTTTTTAATGTTTATTTCTTTTTGAAGGAGAGAGACAGAGCATGAGTGGGGGAGGGGCAGAGAGAGAGGGAGTCAGAATCTGAAGCAGCCTCCAGGCTCTGAGCTGTCAGTACTGAGCCCAACACTGGGGCTGGAACTCGTGACCCTTGAGATCATGACCTGAGGCAAAGTCAAACGCTTAACTGACTGGGGCACCCAGGTGCCCTGAGACCTTTTTTTAATTAATAGAATAGAGTGAATGATAAATCAGTAGAAACTGTCAAGGAATCCTCCAGTGTTTTGAAACTGGATAATCTCAGAGAATGGTGGTGTCACTGAGAAACTAGCAACCAAGAAAGAAAAATTAGTTTGTCAAGCAATTTAGGTTTAAGTACTGGAGGCAGAGCTGACCCTGGGGTAGAACAATGAAGGGAATCACCTTGACTTCTCTTTGCCTTGTTTCCACTCTGCTCTCAGACCCAGCTAGCCAGAGCAACGGAGGCAGCAGGGGCAGGTGAAGAAACAGGTCTATTCAGTTGGAGTTAAAAGACCTAGCTGCTTACATGAGCTAGAACTCTGGCATCCAAAGAGTTAGCATCAGGCTTTTAAACAATTTTTAAGATTTCCTTTCCTCCGAGCAAAAAAATTGACAACTGCTTTTTAGACAAATTCATGGTGGTCTTATACAGCCCTTTGGAACTTCTGTGCACTGGGAAATCTCCCTCAGGGGATAGGGCTCCAAAATGTCTGTAGACTGGAAGCACCCACTCAGAACCTATGTTCTCATATTCTCTGCCGGTCAGACAGGTAGATTCTGGAACTGAGATCAGAAACCATGAAGGTTAGGCTAGTCCAATTTAGACTTTCAAAGTTCGGACGAGTCCTTTTAGGGGCATGCATTCTGAGTGAGGAACAAAGCTGATATGTGGGAATAATGTAGTTGTGAATAAGCTCCATGTGGTTGCTCTTTGATCACTCATAAAAATGATCACAAAAACTTTGCTTCTTTGTGAAAATGGTCATCCAATGTGCTACAAAGTCTTAGTAAAAAATTTAAAGAGATAACTAATAGGAAAAGGATAACTTGAAGTGTAAAGATAGGATAGAAATGAGACAGGAAAGAAAGGCAGGAGCCTGTGCAATGATTTTCCCACTTGCAAATTTGGAGATGCTTGAAGGACTTCTGAAAGAGTGATAAGGTGTGCAGGAGTGGCTGCCTGGCAATTTCATTCCTCAGGATGAGTGATGCTTTGTGTAATTCTTCTTCTCTTATTTACCCTTCAAGAATGCCCTTGTTAAGTCTATCCACTTTTCATCTGAATAATAATAATATAAAAAGTTATATGGGGGAGGGGATGAAGATAACGTACAACACAGATTTCAAGAGTTCTGTACAGTTTCGGGGTCTGCCCTTGTAGTAGGATGTCCTGGTACCTTCTCCTTCCCTTTTTTCTTTTTTGAACATCTATATCCTCCCACATGTTTTCTTGCATAGTTTTTTAAAAATGTGAACTCCTCTCCAATACAAGAAGAAGCAAGATTTGTTACCCGTACTTTTTCTTCCACCCAAGACAGAGGCCATCTTTGTAACCTGTCCCTGCTGGAGACTATATATTTTTTCTACTCTGAATCAGTCACTAGAAAAGTTAAGAAAAAAAAAGAAAAAAAAAAAGAAAGGGAGGCAGAAAACAGGGATGTTTATACAGAATAAATAAATAATTCAGTGATATTAACCTCTCAACTACCTGCAAAGCATTCTTTGTCACTCAAATGGTGAGCCGGCCTTGTGAGAGAAATGGTGTTTATCATTGATTTAATACACATGGCTGCAGCCTAAAGAAGAAAAGTTTAAAAGTAATGTCAACAGGCAAGGGATCACACTAGGAGTCATCGAGCTCACCTTGCATTTCTCCCTGAAGCAGAGCTGACGTGAATTCATTCAGGGCCATTCTATTATTCATGCAAAGAACTGTCTATCACAAATGCAATATGAAAAGGAGGTGCGCCCCATGTGAGGCATGAAATATCATCTCTAATAACTGGCAGTTTAATTCCAAGATTTCGAGACTGCTCATTTAAAAGTACCTGAAGCAAAGTTCTAAAGCACGGAATGATAAAGGAAATCATTGTTGTTATACTTTAAGAAACCATGTCCTATGTCTGCTAGGAAATACAAGAAATTGGGTTAAAAGGAAGATATGAAAAATAATGCAAAAACCAACAATGGAATGTCATGACAGCCGGTGCCTCAGAGTAAGAAATTTTCATAACTCTGGAACACATTCACTAGGATATAGTCTTTCTAATTATTTTGGAATTGTTCTTCTCTAATTGTAGGGTGACTAAAAAAAGAAGTCATAAAATTTATCGGAGAATCCAGAACTTACAGAAGAACCTAGATCATGAAGCATTATCATTTTTGTCTGCTGATTGAATAATAGCATTGCTGACTCATACACCTAGAAAGGACCAAAGGAATCACCCACTATAATAAACTCTTACAAGTTGTTAACAAACTGAGACTCAGTGGCAGACATAAGACCAGAACTATAGACTCAATATTACCCAGTATTCTTTCTACCATACTCCATAACTTTTAAAAATTATCTTAAAAATAGTATGATGTTAATAGCAAGTGTTTAAATTTCTACTCCATAGACATTCTCAAACCCCTTTTTACATCTAAAATGCCAAATACCCTGCTTCATAGACAGTTCTTCTTTTTACATGAAAAAAGGAGAACTACTGTCCAACACCCCTGAATTTGAATGTGCTGTAGTGGTCTGGAGAATAATAGGTAGGTTTGTGCAATTCCTAGGGCCAAGGCTCTATAGAAGAGCCAAAATTAGAGCGATGGGTAGAGATGATAATAGAAAAAGAAGCCAAGGCCCACTCAGCCAAGAAAGCGAGTTAAAAATAGGAGGTCAAACAGAAACCAGGGCTATGGACTCAGGACTTCCTGTCTTAGGGAGACAAGTGCATGAGTAGCAGCAGATGTATTCAGGACCCTGTCTGGGGTAACAGCCTGGAGCAGATGCTGTCTATGAATGGTCTGTATGTGCCAGCTGTATTAGGGCGAGTGGGTGGGCTGATTATGATTAAGTACAGGATTGAGACAGGATCACACATATGGGAAGTGTTAAGTTGGTGTGCTTGCTGGATTTCTGGTCTAGCCCCAAATTTTCTCCAGCTGGACACTTCTAATGTAGTGGAAAACATAAGCAACAAACAGAGCCTCAGCCCACCCACTACTAATGAGGCATGGCTTTCTTCTTAGGGTCAAGTAGACCCCAAGAGCACCTCTGACCACTTCCAATAGAATGTGAAAGTCATTGAAGTAAGGGACTTGTAGGTGAAGAAAATGAGAGTATGGGAAGAATAGTAGCAGAGCTTGAGTGAGAGAAGATAGATGTTAGCTATACGTAAACACCAGTCTCCAAATGAAAGTCAAAGAAGAATTCAACCAATTAACCACTCTTTGTCTATAGTCCACAATGTCCTATAGCTGACCCGTGTGGTGCCACCGCCCCCATGGGTATTTAAATTTAGTGACTGAGAATGGGGCACATGCTTGAGTAAAAAAACACACACACATATGCACACTTTTCCTCCCATCAATTTTGTTCAGTGTGTGTGGCAAACAACCACACTCTAGGTCCTGCCATGTTGGGGTTCAGAGGGCTTAAGGATATAGGACAAAAAAAGATAGGGATAGGGTAGAATATGGGGCACTGCTGTTCCTCAAATGAAGGAAAGGAAACCATTATGGAGGATTTTCTAGCAGTTTTTGCATCTGAGAGACCAGGACTAAAAGTCACTCTGGAGACTAGAAATTTCAGATCCTGTTATGCTCAACATCAGGGAATCATGGTGAATAAACAGACAGATAGGACAGTAAGGATTTGAAGAAGGCTGAGGAAAGCAAGGAAGAGGGAGCAGAGTGGCCAGAGAACTAGTTTAAAGAGAGGGCTTAGGAGAGAGATCACATAAAAGTGTAGTTTGCTGCCTAACAGCACTGATACAGCCCACCAAAAATGAAAAAGAGATGGTTGTAATCTTAGAGCTGATTTGAGGAAAAAATGGGATAGGAAAGGTAAAGACAAAAATCCATACCTCATCCACCTTGAAAGTTGCCAGGAAAGCAACTGGCAAAGTGTCACATAATAGATTCTCAAAACATGTTAGCACTTTTCCTTTCCATAAAATTTCCTTGAGTATTCTTGGTGATAGGGTGAGTCGTGACAAGGAGGTTTCTGGAGACTTGACAATGTTCCTAACCATAATTGTTATCATAAAATTAGCCTATGCCCTGCTTTTAGGGAGAATATAGACATGCATATGCACGCATGCATTCTTCATGTTTAAAAAGCAGGGCACTAAGCAATTATCATGCAATTTGTAGTAACAAGGATAGATGTAACTCTTCCATGGCAGGCAATATGGTATTATAATGGAGAAAGGATAGGGTCTGGTGTTAGAGCTGAATTGAACCATGAATCAGCTGCCCACTCGTTCGGTAATGGCGTAAACCTCTATGTGCTTAAATTCCCTTGCTTGTAAAGTGCAGATAAAAATACCTACACCATAATGTTGTGAAAATTTAAAGAAATCATATGCACTAACAGTGACTACTAAGAAAAAAACACTAATTTCATTCTTCTCACTTGCTCAGTATGTGTGTGTGTGTGTGTGTGCGTGTGTGTGTGTGTATCTTCTATTTTGTGACATATTATAAGTGCATTTTTCAAGGCCATTCCATCTCTTCTTACAGAAAATGGCATGCAACCTTTAAACCAAATCCTATCTCTGTCACACACAAATTGTTAGCATCGTGGACAACCACTACCTTGAATTTTGAGGCTGGATGTTAATTAATGTTTCCTTTGACTATTTTGCTTATAGTTCATCAACTCTACTTAGCATATTCAGGTCTGATTCATTCCAGTCTGCAAATCTCATTAGCCTCCACCATTGATCTAAACTGCAACTTCAGTGTTGGTGGATGAAGTGCATCCACAGGTCAGTTTGGAGAACCTGCCCTTCTATTAGAAATTAGGTAGAGTCAGCTAATGAATGATTCCCCTCTTCATAGACAAATCCACCTGCTGGGAGACTGGAACATCTTCAAACTTCCTGACTGACATGGATGACCCAGGGTGAGGTGATGGAACATTATGGAACTCAGCTATGCAGAGCTGGGGAGGCAGAGATGGAAGAGATGAGACAGTAAATGAAGGTCACTTCTTTACTTTCCCTTCATTCCTGTGCATTCTTTACAACTCCTGTATCTTCTTAACAGTCCCATTATCTAACTTCTTATCCCATGTCTTTTCACATACCCTGCTCTGTCTCCCTGATTCTTGAATTCCTTTTCAATTTTTCTTAGCTTTATGTTTCTATTTTTCTATCAATCCAGATTTGGTATTATATATTTACTGAGCCCATAAACAGTGCTCATGCCCCAGAGGAACATCCTGAAAAATTAAATACACTGTATTCAATTTATTTTGAAATTAATATCACAGCAAGTGAACCAAAATTTCATTTCTTTATATACTGGTTAATGAACCTACATTTTGGCAGACATGAAAGCTGCTTTCAGTACTTCCCCCTCCTTGTTTTAAAGGCTTTTCAAAAAGTAGCTTTATGGGCGAGTTTCAGTAGGGGGGGGTGAGCATGGAATTTTGATACTACAAACCTTCCCTTTTCTCTCAAATCTCAAGCTTCCCTTCTTTTGCTGAGCATCTTAAACAAGCAGGCGGATGTTTTTCCTCTTTTATTTTTTAATTGCTTATGTTGATGTGCAAGACAACATTTTCAATGAGATGCAAACGGAGTTGCCCACACAGTAATAATGGGGGCTTTGTGGGCTGCTCAGCATGTGCTATGTTTCTCTGAAGCCTTTAGGTCCTTATCCCCAGCTCTACAAAGGGGTCAGTACATTTCAGCTTCCCTCCCTCCCATACCAAAGAGATGCTCTGACTGTGAGAAAAACAGCAGGTAGAATAGCCTATAACAGAGGTTCCCCTCCCCACAACTACACATATCACTTCTTTTCCAAGGACAGTCAATTATTACATTTTAAATAATCAGTTGTACTTTATGAGGATTTAATGCAATGCTGCCATGATATGGTAAAGTAGGGCTGACTGAAAGAGCTATTTCATGCAAAGATTTTTGCTATTCAATTAGCTTTTCCTGTTAATACATCATGATAGCTACTGTGATTAGAAAAAATAACATTCACTAATTTACACCTGAATGGCATATAAAAGGTTGCTAAGTGCTTTGGAAGTATAACAGGATTATTTTTTGATGTGGGGAGTAATATATTTTCTGTCTAAGGACAGAATTCTGGCTAACGTCTACAGAGAATGAACAAATAGAAATTACCAATCTTGATTTAGTGTTATTCTAAAGGCCAACTATTCATTAAGGTAAGGATTTTTGCTCTCTGTATAATTATTAGTACTTTCAACAGCTTTTATTCAACATAGGCAGCAGAGACTGTTGATATCCATCCTTTCTCAGGTCCTCTTCACATAAATTATAAGTATCCAAACCCAGGAAATCTCTATTAAAATTAATGTTATAGGGGAAGAGTGCAGATGTTGTCTGGGTAACAGACTTGGGCACTGTAAGTACTAGAGATTTCTGTGGGCCTATTTTCTTAAGGCAGGACAAAAGAGGGTCCCCCTTCAGAAGGGTTAGCTCACTCTTGAGGAATTAAAATTGGAAATGAAGGGTGAAACTAAGGGCACATTTTCCCATAGAATTCCCTAGAAGACTCATAGCAATGGTGCTTCCACAAACTAATGAATAAACAATGTTATAAATAAGAATAAACTTAAAAGGTCCTCAACCTCACAGGGGGAATAAGGAAGGTCACGTCCTGGCAGGCTTGGATATTGCGAGGACCTTGAGAAAAGAGGAATTCACTCAAATTTATAGCAAGATAGGTGAAGTCAAGTGGCAAGTTCTTGGCTTGGCTGCTATTTTTAAGAGGCTTTTAAAAGTCCAATCTGACATTCAGGTCTTTAATCAATTTTGAAATAATTTTTGTGTATGGTGTAAGAAAGTGGTCCAGTTTCATTCTTTTGCATGTGCCTGTCCAATTTTCCCAACACCATTTGTTGAAAAGACTGTCTTTTTCCCATTGGATATTCTTTCCTGCTTTGTCAAAGATTAATTGACCATATAATTGTGGGTTTACTTCTGGGTTTTCTATTCTGTTCCATTGATCTATGTATCTATTTTTGTGCCAGTACCATACTGTTTTATAGCACTATTATTCACAGTAGCCAAATTATAAAAGCAGCCCAAATATCCATAGATAGGTGAATGGATAAAGAAGATGTGATACACACACACACACACACACACACACACACACACACACACTGAAATATTATTCAGCCATTAAAAAGAATGAAATCTTGCCATTTGCAGTGACATGGATAGAGCTAGAGAGTATAATACTAAGTGAAATAAGTCAGTCAGAGAAAGACAAATACCATATGATTTCACTCATATGTGGAATTTAACAAATAAAACAAACAAGCAAAGGAAAAAAAGACAGAGAGAGACAAGCCAAGAAATTGACTCTTAACTTTTGAGAACTTATGTAACCAGAAGGGAGGTAGGTAAGGGGGGGGATGGGTGAAACAGGTGATGGAGATTAAGGAGTGTACTTGTTATAATGGCTATTGGGTGATATACAGAATTGCTTAATCACTATATTGTTAGTTTGGTAACTAATGTAGTTTGTTAACTATACTGGAATTAAAATACAATTTTAAAAGAATCCAATCTGAGATTCCTTATGAAGATTTCCTGCAAAGCAAATTTAAGGTCTGTATAGTATATTACCATCCTTGCTGCACCTATGTAAATAATGAAATCAAATTTAATGTGATTAAAAATAATTTTTCCTTGAGATTATTTTTGATCAAAAGAAGGGTGACTACAGAGAGAATTGTTGTATTCAATGGAAAACTATTTATCGTCTCCAGCAAACTTTTCTGAGTTTACCAGAGACTAGCCTCTGTTCAATATCTTTGAGCTATTTTGCAACTCTAAATTCTAGGTAACTGATAGGCAAATTCTGTTTTGTCTGGTAGAAACATAATTAACTTCTCCAACGATAGAAAAAAATCATTCTCGGTACTTAGGTGTAAATTGGATTTTGTTCCTTGTACAAATTAACAATCTTTACCAATTTTTCAATTCTTTCAGTTTTCATCAATACCTGGCTATAATCCTACAAACCACCTTTAGTTTTCCTCCCTCCTTCCTAACTTGCCATCACCAAGACCTAAATTCTAACCAGTAACATCCTTTGGCTGCCTTGCAGTCGGCCCTGTTACTCAAGATCTAAAGAAGTCCTGCAAATGGAAGCCAGGCTATTTGGCATAAGGCCTAAAAAACTCAAGACCACAAAAGATCATGCATGAGCCAAAATTCTCCTTGAAAAGAAAGTCAAGCAAAATACTTGGGTCATACATGCCCCCATATAACAATGTAGCTAATGCCACCAAAATCATCAATATCCCAACTTGAGAGCTTCAAGAAACTCAATGAATGTTACTTCATAACCAAAACATTTTCCTCTACTCACATCTTACCTTCAAGGATCCACTCTGTTTCTTAGTACAACTTTTTTTAAAAAAAATTTTTAATGTTTATTTATTTTTGAGAGAGAAAGAGAGCACAAGTGGGAGAGGAGCAGAGAGAGAGGCAGACACAGATTCCAAAACAGGATCCAGGCTCTGAGCTGTCAGCACAGAGCTTGAGCTCGACATGGGGCTTGAACCCACAAACCATGAGATCATAACCTGAGCCAAAGTTGGATGCTTAACCTACTGAGCCACCCAGGTGCCCCCAGACATCTCTCTTTTAAAATACCTGATCTCTAAGACTCTAAAACAACTGAGTTTTGCCACCAACTCTCAAAAGATAAGTCTAGCTAATTATACAGAAATGATGTCAACAAGTGTCCTTGAGAAGCTATTTCTTAAACTCTTCTTTGCTCCATTAAGGATGCTTACTATCTAGTACAGCCACAAAACAAACAAAAAAACATTCTTCTTAAACAAAAGTGGAAACTGACAATGTCGAATTTTACCTGAGCCCTGTGATTCCCCAAAATCAAAGACAGTTAAATTCCATCACCTTTTGTTTACCTGAAAACAGCTAACTACCAACTACCACTAATACCTTTCATATTCTCATGTAGACTATCCTTCCTCATGACTCCCATAAGACTTCTGGATGATTCCCCTGTTTACCTACCTCTGTAAAATGCTAGGCCCACATCTTTTTGTTTGAGATACTCCTCATTCATGAATATTTCCCCTATTACAATAGCCTGAATAAAATAATCTCCTTAATTATCTAGTGCATTTTGTCTTCCACAATAGGGCTAGGTTACACATACACAAGTGCATGCATGCATTTGTGAAAAAAATCATGAAATGACACAATTCAGGTTTGAACAGTTCATTACATATAAATTTTGATTCAAGGGATAAAAGGAGGAATGTAAATAAGCAATTAACCATAATTAATGCTATGTGCACTTAGTTGTTTAGGGTGAAGCAAATGAATATCTGCAACTTACTTTGGATTATACTCAAAAAAGGAAATAGATTGATCCATCGATAGATGGATTGCTAAATAGTTTGTGATTAAGCAAATACAGTAAAAGGTTAATTACTGAATCTAGGTGGTGAGTTTATTAGCATACACATCAAACTTTATAGTGAAATACTGAATTCTTTTCTTCTAAGACTGGGAAGAAAGCAAGGATAACCTCTCTATTTTTGTTCAAATTTGTACTATAGGTCTTAGTGCAATAAGGAAAGAAAAGGAATAAATGCATAAAAATTGGAATAAAGAAGATAAAACTTTCAACTTTCAGACAGTAGGATCACCTAGGTAGAAAATCCTAGAGAATCTACAAAGCAATTACTAGCACTGGTTAATAAACTTAAGTCATAGGACAGAAGGTCAATATGTGAACGCTAATTACACATTTTTATATTAGCACAAATACTCAAAAGTAAAAATTTTTAAATGGCATTTACAACAATAACAACAAAATCAAATGCCTAGGAATTAAATATAGTGAAAGATACTCAAGGTCTCTACTTTGTAAACTATGAAACATTTCTAAGAAAAATAAAGATCTAAATAAATGAATCTATAATGTGTTTTTGAATTAGAAGACTCAATTTTTATGTCACTTCTCCTCAAATTGATTCATATATTCTACTAAATTTCCAGTAACCTCAGGCTTATGACAGTAAAGGTAAAATAATAAACTAAAACATGTCAGCTATTCAAATTTTGAAAATCTTTAGAGACTTTTAAAGACAACAGAGCTGGTTTTTATTTAAAAAGGATTCATTTAGGGGCGCCTGGGTGGCTCAGTCGGTTGAGCGTCCGACTTCGGCCCAGGTCATGATCTCACGGTCCGTGGGTTCAAGCCCCGCATCGGGCTCTGTGCTGACAGCTCAGAGCCCGGAGCCTGTTTCAGATTCTGTGTCTCCCTCTCTCTGTGACCCTCCCCTGTTCATGCTCTGTCTCTCTCTGTCTCAAAAATAAATAAACATTAAAAAAAATTTTTTTTAAAGAATAAATAAATAAAATAAAAAGGATTCATTTAATTTGCTGATGTTGCAAAGTATCATTAAAACAAGGTGTTTTATTTGAAGGAGCATTAAATTAGTGGGTAACTCATATTTCAGTGTCTTCTGTGTCCATATATCTAGTCACTGACCTTAGACATATTATTGAACCTTTACTTATTAGATATTCAGCTGGTAGAACTTTTTTAACCCCAGAAAAACCTTACTAAAAGCTGGAAACAAATCAATTAAAAGACATTTATATAATTAAAAAATATAGGAAGTGGGATCAAAACTAAAGTAAAAATAAAATCTTCACTAATGTATAGTGAGTTTAAATAATTTATTATATATTAATAAAAGAATTTAATCTGTAATAAGACTCATTTTTTTAAGAATCAGTAAGGGTGTTTTAGCTCTTTTACCTTTAATTGAGCTCTATTTTTAACTGTTAATTTTTTTTCCCAATAATGAGCCACATTGTTATTTGAGTTGTAAATCAACTTTATTTACGCTTGGATAGATCTCATCTGGTGCACTGACAATAGTATTAATAGGAACACTCCTGAATATGCAGGTACTCCTATTTGAAAGACAGATTATTTTTATATATCTGCTATAGTGCGTATATACAGACACACAATATTTATAATTATAAGATTGAGAAATAGACCTATGTTGCTTGAATAATGATTTTTTAAACTAAAGCATAAATACTAAGAGCATAATATAGAAAACTTTTAAAATCAAATATGAAATGGCTGATATTTAAAGAAATTCTTACTGGAGTCTCTAGTTACAGCCTAACGTATGTCAAAAATGCCAAATATTTTTGCTTAAAATACAAACACAAACTTGGCTTATGTGAATAGCCATATAGCATGTAGACTAATGGTAAAATTAAGCAGTGGCTATCTAATTAATTCTGTAATGAAATGAAGGGAAAAAGGAGTAAACATTCACCACCAGTAAAAGGATAGAGTGCTAGACAACCCTGAGTTATTAACATTTTTAAGTGAAACTGAAAATTTTGTTATTAAATGGTTTAACAGAACTCCTAACCTGACCATAAAGCCACAGTAGTACTAAGACAAGAAGGTAAACAAACAAACAAAACCTAAGAATTGTTCACTAATTTTCTACAACATAGGAAGAAGCAAGTCTGTCTAGAAGGTACATAGGTTGTCCTGAGATGAGTAAAGGAATGACCCTTAAAAGTGAAAGCTCCCAGCCTCCCAACTGAATGGAGCTAAATTCTTGCCATTTTCAAAGATGACATCCACAAGAATTGGGATGCATCCCTGGCTGGTGAAGTTAGACATTTAATGGAATATCAAAAGAAGGAGTTGAGTCCAGTTACACCATACATAACTGAACTACCCCTCCTCCTCTTCCAACTCTATCCTCTTAATACTCCCTCTTAGATCACAGAATAAATAGAAGCAATACTTAGGTTGTTGGATATGTACAGAGGAGGGTAGAATGGAAGGAATAAGTGGTAAACTAAATAAATTGAGAAAAATGATGAAAAAAATGACCCACACAATATCATAAATAAATGGAAGGCTTAGGTCAGTGATTCTCATACTTTGCTGCATTTAGAAAATAACTCTCATGATGCCTAGGCCATATCCCATACTGATTAAATCAGAATGTCAAGCATTAGTATTCTTTAAAAGCTCCCAGTTTACTTCAGTGTGCAGTGAAGTTTGAGCAGTGCCTCTCAAACATTAATGTGCATAATGATCATCTGGGGATCTTGTTAAAATGCAGTTTCTGTTTCAGGAGATCCTGGGTGGGGTCTTTGATTCTACATTTCTAATAAGCCTCTAGATGATACCAATGTTTCTGGTGTGAAGACCACATTGTGGGTAGCAAGAATCTAAACAGAACTGATAATATAAAGTTAAGAAAAATTAAAGGAGAAAAGCATGGAAATTACACAAATATATATTTTTTTATTTAAAAAAAAATTTTTAATGTTTTTATTTTTACTTTTGAGACAGAGAGAGACAGAGCATGAGCAGGGGAGGGGCAGAGAGAGGGGGAGACACAGAATCTGAAGCAGGCTCCAGGCTCTGAGCTGTCAGCACAGAGCCCGATGTGGGGCTTGAACTCATAGAGTGTGAGATCATGACCTGAGCTGGAGTCAGACACTTAACTGACTGAGCCACCCAGGCGCCCCAATATATTTTTTTAAAAAGAAAAAAGGAGACAAACAAACAAAGAAAGATAAGGAACATAAAATCAAAGGCAGTTAAATTCCAGTTGGAAAAAAAATACAATTAAGGAAAAAGTAGCAAAATCTAGAAAGTTGATATATGCTCTAGAACTTAATAAGAATTTGAAAGGAATAAAATATCAGCTCAAAGTTAAGATGACAGGACAAAAGATTTTTTAAAAAAATAGAAAGGGAGAATGCCAAGCTAAGGAGAAAAGATGGAGAACCAAATTGCTATCCAATTATTGAAGAACTTACAAAAAATAAAAAAATAAATTAGGGATGTGAAATAACCAGAGTGAACCACACAAAAAAAAAGTCAAAAATTAAAACAATTATTGAGAAAATGATGGATAGAAGGAATATAGATAATTCAATACAGATAATTGATATTTCCTAATTTAAAAATCCAATAAGTGGATCAAAAGATATTCGGAGACATATAGAAAATGTTCTTTTAAATGAACAGGAAAAATGAATCTGTAGCTTGAAAGGACACAATATACATCTGGATGTATATTGTTAAAGTTAAAATACATCCTCAATAAGTTAAAATACATCCTCAATAAGTTACTTAACTTTAGGAAAAAAGAAAAAAAGTTTGCAGGAAAAAAATGAAGTTACTTCAAAGTACAAAAAGAAAATAACAGAGACCAGACTATTCCATAACATTCTTCAATATCAAAAGACAATGGAAGAAGGTCTACAAAGTTTTAAGGAAAACAAAGGACACACCATGAGTATTTTAAGTGGTTAATCTTACTCAAGTACAAATGCAACAGGTAGACATTCTTGATCATGGAAAAACTCAGAGAATATGCATGAATTTTTCTTGAAAAAAAAACACTAAATGATTTTGTGATGATGTGCACTTAATGCAAAGGGAAGCAATAAGGAGGAATAGAAGCACAAATACATAGAACACAAAAGAAAACTGACAGATATAAACCCAACTTACATCAGTAATAACATTAAATGTGAATGGATTAAATAATCTGATCAAAAGTCATCAACTGTCAGATAGGATTTAAAAAAAACAAACAAGAAGACCCAACTACATGCTGTCTATGGAAGAGACACATTAGATTCAAACTTACAGATTAAAAATAGAAGGATGGAAAAAGATATTATAATGCAAACAGCAACCACAAGAAAGAGGGAATGGCTATAATAATATTAGAAACAGCACACTTTAAAACAAAAAAAATGCTAAGTTAATTAAGAAGGACATTTTATAATGATAAAAGGGTCAATAAATCAGGAAGGTATAACAATTATAAACATTTATGCACCTAATAGCAAAGCGTCAAACTATATGAAGCAAAACTGACAGAAATGAAAGGAGAAATAGACAATTCAGTATAATAATTGAAGATTCAACACCCCACTCAAAAACAACAATTAGGTAAAAGATCAATCAACAAATAGAAGACTTCAATAACACAGTAAACCAACTAGACCTAACAGAGATCAATAGAACACTCACTCAAGAACAGCAGAAAATGTTTCTCAAGTGTATATGAAACATTCTCCAGGATAGAGCATATGCTAGCCCATAAAACAAAACTCAATACATTTAAAGGGATAGACATACCTTTGCTTTTAATGAAAACAAATATATAACATACCAAAATTTATGGGATGCAGCCAAAGCAGGGCTTATAGAGATCTGAAAATAAGTACATTAAAAAAGCGGAAAGATCTCAAGTTAATAACATAACCTTCTACTTTCAGAGACTGGGGAAAAGCAGAAAACTGAACCTAAAGCGAACAGAAAAAAGGAAATAATAAAGATTTGATCAGAAATTAATCAAATAGAGATTAGAAAATCAATACAGAAAAATCAATGAAACCAAAACCTCGTTCTCTGAATGATCAAGAAAATTGAAAATTTTTGTGGTAGGTGGAAAAATCACTCCCCCATCATCACCAATTAATATCCATGTCAATCTCTGGAACTTGTGAATGATACAATTTACATGGTAAAAGGTGATTATCCCAGATAGCCAGAAGAGGCACACAGAGATCTGGCACAGACACAAAGAGAGAAGAACAGAGAGGAGAAGACAATGTGACTATGGAGGCAACAAGGAATGCCAGGATTTCTGCAGCCACCAGAATCTAGGAAAGAGGCATGGAAGGGATTCTTCCCTAGAGACTCTAGAGGGACCATGGCACTATCAACACCTTGATTTCAGACTTCTGTCTTCCGCAACTGTGAGAGAATAAATTTCTATTGTTTTAGGCCACCCAATTTGACAATTTAGAAGAATTGGACAATTTTCTCAAAAATCATAAACTACCAAAACTCAACAAATATGAAACATATAATCCAAAAAGTACTATAACCATTTTAAAAATGAGAACTCATAGTTAAAATCTCCATGCTCAGATAGTTTCAAACTTTTAGAAAACACTTTGAGAAAACATTTAATGGAGAATTAAATCTAATTCTACAAATCTCTCCCATAAAATAGAAGAGGAAATACTTTCCAACTCATTTTATGAGGCTAATATTACCCTGATGTTAAAATTAAACAAAGACCGCACACAGGAAGAAAACTACAATCTAATATCTCTCAAGAACCTAGACACAAAATCCTCAACAAAATAATGGCAAACCAAATCCAACGATGTTTAGAAAGAATCATATGCCATTACAAGTGGAATTTATTCCAGATATGCAAGGCTAGTTCAACAGAAAATCAATTATAATCCACTCTATCAACAGGCTAAGGAACAAAAATCAAATGATCAAATCAATTAACAATGAAAAGAATATTTGACAAAAATCCAACAACCATTTATGATAAAAGTTGGCAATAGAGGGAATTACCTCTAGTTGATTAAAAAAATATCTAAAAGTAACCTACAGCTAACATACTTAATGAGGAAAAACAGAATACTTTCCCCTAGAACTAGGAACAAAGTAGGAATTTCTGTTCTTGTCATTATTATTCAACATAACACTAGAAGTCTTAGCCAGCACACTACAGCAAAATCAATCAATCAACAAAATCCATATAGATTGGAAAGAAATAAAGCTGTGCTGATTTGCCGATGACCTGATTGTATACATAGAAAACATAAAGGAATCTATAAAAGAATCTGGATTTATGAAGTACTTCCAGCAATGTCACAGAATACAAATTCAATACACAATTATCAATTACATCTCTGTATACTAACAGTGTACATGTAGAAACATATTTTTTTAATTATAATTGTTCCCAAAAATGCAATACTTAACTATATAATTAACAAAACTGTTACAGGATATGCATAGTGAAAATTGTAAAATGGTGATGAAAGAAATCAAAGGTAACCTAAATAAATGGAAAGACATACTATATTCATGGAATAGAAGACACACCATACTAAGGATATCCATTCTCCCCAAGTTGATCTATAGATTTAATGCAATTCTTATCAAAATCTCAGCAAGATTTTTTTTGAAAGAGACAAGGTTATTTTAAAATTTTTGTGGTAATACATATGCCTAAAATAGGTAAAACAATCTTAATAAAGAAAAATAGAGTGAGAAGAATTACGCTACCTAATATTAAGGCTTATTATATAGCAACATTAATCAGGCTATGGGGAATTAGTTGACGAACAGATACATTGATCAATGGAACAGAATATAAAACTCAGAAACAGACCTACACAAAAATGTTCAACTGATTTTTGGAAAATGTGATAAAACAATTCTGTGGAGCAATTCCATTCCAAGAAATGGCTGCTAGCACAATTAGAAATCCAGAGGCAATAAAAATGAACCAATCTAAATCTCACACATTATATAAAAATTAACAGAAAATGGATCACACTTACATGTAAAACACAAAATTATAAAACTTTGAGAAATAACCATAGGAGAGGGGCACCTGGGTGGCTCAGTCAGGTAAGTGTCTAATTCTTGATTTTGCTCAAGTCATGATCTCACAATTCATGGGTTCAAGCCCATCACTGGGCTCTGGGCTGGCAGCACAGAGCCTGCTTGGGATTCTCTCTCTCCCTTTCTCTCTGCCCCTCCCCTGCTCTCTCTCTCAAAATAAATAAATAAACGTTAAAAAAAAAAAGAAAGAAAAGAAAAAACCATAAGAGAAAATATTCTAAATTTGGGGGTAGGCAAAGAGTTCTTAGATTTGACAACTACAGGATGATTCTTAAAAGAAATACTGGAAAAATAAATTAAAAAAAAAACTTTACAAATTTTAAAACTTCAGCTCTGTGGAAGATCTTGTACACAGGATGGAAAGATAAGCTACAGACAGGAGAAAATATTTACAAACCATGTAAACAAAAAAGGGCTAATATCTAGAATATATAAGAAATCCCAAAACTAAATAGTAAATTTTTTAATCCAATTAGAAAATGGATAAAGTATACTAACAGATATGTCTAAAGATGATATACATTGAAGGGGGTGTACAAACGGCAAACACATGAAAAGAGGTTTATTATTCTTATCCATCTGGGAAATGCAAATTTAAACCAAATGAGGTATAACTACACGCTTTTCATAGTAGTTATAATAAAAAATAGAGAAAAAAGAAGTAGAAATATTTAACACATAACTTACAAGTCAAGTGTATATATGCATGGAGAGATGTGTAAAATGATCACCAAATGTAAAAACTAGTTCTTTTGGGGTGGAAGAAATTTGGTCAAATTATGGTTTTTTTCTTTGCATTTATTTGCATTGCTCAAACTTTTGTAATGTATTGTTTAAAAGATCATAAAGTCATTAATTTTGAAATAAAAATAAAGTATAAAATAAGCAATACTACTACTCTACTAACATAGATTATATTTGAGTCTTTTATACACAATCTAGAAAGGAAACTGGAAATGACTGCACATCCAGAAAAGAACAAACAGAATGACATGTTTGAAGAAATCTGAACTAAAGTAACTTGAGGGGAAGAACAATAGTGGACTTTAGTTGAAGGCTGTCATATAGAAGGGAAAGTAGATATTACGTATTATGTTCTAGAAACAAGAGCTATGAGTAGAACATCCATGGCAACAGATTTCCTGATAATCAATTTGCCTCACAAGGTACAGAATGAGTTCAAACAGAAGCAGGATGAACTTAATGTCAGAAAAGTTGTAGAAAGGATGCCTGCAGTTCAGAGGGAGACTAGAATTGTAGATTGCCAAGATCCATTTAACTAGAATTCTACCTTTAAGAAAAGAAAGGTGTCTGGCTATTTTTAATTGCTATTAATCTTGGGGCACCTGGGTGGCTCAGCTGGTTAAGCAGCTGACTTTGGCTCAGGTCTGATCTCACTGTTTGTGAGTTTGAGCCCCACGTCGGGCTCTGTACTGACGTCTCAGAGCCTGGAGCCTGCTTTGGATTCTGCGTCTCCCTCTCTCTCTGACTATCCCCCACTTACAATCTGTCTCTTTCTCTTTCAAAAATAAATAAACATTAATTGCTATTAATCTTAGATATGGAGTATCTGGGACTTTCTGACCTATCCCTTTGTACCCTCTCTCGTAGGTGCTCTCCGGAAGACAGGTCTTGGGCAGCTTTGATTTGATGCTTCAAGATGTAAATCAATACAAGAGTCCCTCCTTATTTATGGTTTCGCTTTTCATGGTTTGTTAGTGGTCCAAAAGCAGATGATCCTTGGGACATACCATCAGAGGGTCAACCATAGCCTAGAGCTACATCATAATGCCCATGTCTTCCACCTTACTTCGTCTCATCACACAGGCATTTTATCATCTTACATCATCATAAAAAGGTGAATAAAGCACAATAAGCTATTTAGAGAGAGAGAGACCACATTCACTTTTTTACTACAGTATACTGTTACAATTGTCCCATTTTATTATTGTTGTTAATCTCTTACACTGTGTCTAAGTTATAAATTAAACTTTACCATAGGTACACATGTATAGGAGGGGGGAAAAACATAGTATACATAGGGCTGGTTTTAGGCATCCACTCAGGGCACTATCATGGTTTTAGGCATCCACTCAGGGACCCAGAACATATACCCTGTGCTCAAGGGACTACTGTATGTCAATGTGAATCAAGGTCCCCAAACGTTTCAATGCATTAATTATTTCACATCATATATTTCATCATATAAATGAGAGAAATGGTTCTCTCCACATCATCCCTCCACCTTTTTGAAAATGTAACTAGAAAATTTCTAAGGCAAAAACATGCATTTGTTCATGCTAGAGTTCCCGCAAGTATGTCAAATAGCACTTGGCATGTGACAGAAGAGAGCCACACTCGGTGACCTTCATTCCTTCTGGTCTTCAGATCTCACTCTGGGGCAGTGCATCTCACTTTCTATGGCAGACCTTTGGAGCATATTGGAAACTGTTTACTCCTTTTATTCTCCAAGATAACATTCAGTCAAACTGAAGGCCAGTGACAGCAATTGCTATTTAAAGGTACTGTCATTCATTTTACACACATTCCAAAGTATTTGAAAAAGTTATGTGAAGAAAGTTTTTAAACAAATGAACATACTGGAAACATTCCTCCACGGCAGCATGTGAAAGTGTTTTCTTTCAGCATTTGTGTGTGTGTGTGTGTTTTAATTCTATTTATAGACAACATCCCAGGAAGTTAGGCATTCCATGGTTATCCACTGTATGTCATGACTCATACACACTTTCATTAACATATAAATCATCCTGTATGTTCCTTTATAACTAAAGGAACAGACAATTCCCACCTTTCAGGTTTACTGTGAACATTTGAAAACCTGCCAGTAAAAAGTCTGACAGAGTGATTCGTTTTATTTTCTAGGAATTATCCTTCTAGACTACTAGCTCCTCTGTGACCTACTCATTTCTAATGGATATAAAGTTGCTTCACAACTCCTTGGTGCATGTATATGACCTTATTTTATGTTTAAGATAAAAATTAAATATTATTCCACATCCTAACTAGGCATCTGCCCTGCTCGCTACTGCCCAGTACTGTTTGATATGGATGTTTAGACTGTACAGAAATATGGGGCATGGTCCCTGTTTTTAGTTCTTGGAACTAGTTGTTGAGAAGGTTATTAACCAAATTCCAGAGGTCCTGTTAAAGGTAAGAGTTCCTTTTCTCACAGCAACACATTCCCTGTACCTCATTTGGCCAAAGACCTTTAATGTGTTTCTCAAGATCACCAGCTTTTCTGTGTCATCTCTTCCCATGCCCCTTCTCTGATCCTCCCACTTCTGCTGACATGGACTCAGCCACCATGGACTCCTGGCCCAGAGCCTAGATCTTTTGCTCCTGGGATTATAAGATTTGGGGCTCTTTCCTAAAACACAGGGTGGCCTAGAACCTAGGATGACACCTTCTCACCTTCTTGAAGTGTGTGTGTGTGTGTGTGTGTGTGTGTGTGTGTGTGTGTGTGTGTGTGGCAGGGTGGGAAGTTTATAATGATCTCACAGAAAAATAAAACCAATTTTTTTCAGGTTATCCCCTCATCCACTTTTGCATCTCCAGTGCCTAACCCAGTGCTAACAACAGGCCTGGCATACAGTAGGCACTCATGAATATTTAATAAGTATACAACCGAACTGCAGGCAACACAGGTGAACTCTCTTTAGGCATGCCAACTATAAGACCCCAGAACACAGCCAGCCCACTGTTTACTGAAGTTGTGAAATTTGGTAATTGTTACTAAGAACACATCATCAACCTACTCAGTTCTTTGTCTATGTCACAGAGAGACCAAAGTCTTACAGACAAGGCTAACCAAACTTCTTCAAACAAGGTGACAGGACACGTGGAGCATAGAGACTTCTATTACCTCATAATCAACCCTGTAAATATACACATCTTAGGGAACCAGACAAATGCTGTTTGTCATGTCTGACATTCTGTACTGCAAATCAGTAGAATAGTGTAATAAAACTTCAGCTACTGAGAGCTGTTTTCCAAATCACTCTTTAAGTCTCCCAATATCATTAAAATTTTAACCATTTTGAATGAGTATCTTTCTAGAATACATTATGTATATCCCTGCTGTCTTGAGCAAATCATAGCAAACATAATTTAACCTTTCCTTGATAATTTAATGTAATCATTGCAAACATTCATTATGCCAAACCATATAAACAGTGGTGCCTTCTGGCACTTTGGAGTAAATCGTGCTCTTTGCATGGCAGGAAATGACCCTGACTGCTGGATTTTCCCAAACCTACAAAATATGTCTTTCATTACTTTTGATTGTTTTTTGCTAAACATTTTTCTCACTCCTTGCTTGGTAATAGGATGTGATGCTTCGTTGCATGATAGCTGTTGTCTTTCCTTTATAATTATTAATTTTGTTTTTGCTTCTAAGTTGCTCAAACTTAGAATGTGGGAAGCCAAGATTTTTTTTTTGATTTAGGAATAAATAAGAACAAAGAGTCTCTGATTTTCATTGGCTTATATTTTGTCACCTATTTTTGCTAAAATGGACATTCAGTTTGGGGTCCTTTGGGATCATGGCCATGTTGAGGCCATGAGGTTGCAGAGAGCTGACTTGTAAGTATTTATTTGAATCTGTATTTGTATTTTGTAGAACAATGTCATAGATTTGAACAATCTGTTTCTCAGATCAGTCCTGTGAGAATCATTTCATATATTTCATAGATGAGAACTTTGAGGCTTAAAAGATTCACATCCCCACAGTCAATATAGGGAATTAAAACTTCATCCCTTGACTCTTGACCCCAAAACCTGACAGAGTTCCCAGCATGCTACAGTCTGCAAATGTTCTGGTCTATTAAAAATGAATTGACCCCACAGGGTCTGATAATATCACAAATGATGAAATGGTGATGGAATTCTTAGATTCAGACTATTTCTTCTCATATTTTAAAATCAAATGTCAACTATTAATCTGGCTACACATGGTACACATAGAAGTTTAGGAACTAGAAGAAATTAAGCAATGTCAAATGAGACCAAGAAGTGAGCAAATATCAGATGGTTCCATAGGTAGATAGAGACATAAATGAAAATGGAAGTATGTTTGTAGTGACTCCTACATTTCCTTCATCAGTCAAAGTGTATACTAAATAGAATTCCTAAGTAACTCGTGTGAAATAAGAAACCTTGGTATACTTTGTATGACATTACACATTTTTATGGCATGGTTGACTTTCAATGGATGGCATTGTTATTATTATTTTTTTTAATTTTTACTCTTGCTACCCAGGAGGAACAACATATGCAAAATGACATATTTTTCCTTTCCTTTTCTACATTCTTACAACGCTTTCTCCCTTTTAAAAACCTTAATCAGCCTTCAGGGTTTAGCTCAACTTAAAACTTTCATAAAACAATTTCCATTATTTTCACAAGACTCTTTTCTCCCTTTTCTCTTCATTCCTCCAATACTTCCTGCCTTGATCCCTCATTAAGAGTTTCAGGTCTATATATCTCTTGACCCAGTTAGATGGTAAATTTCTCAGATCAAAGACTGTATCTTACATTTCTAGTATAGTTTTTCTATTTGAAGTTAGCACAGCCAGCAAAGGTCTAGTTACATAATAGGTGATCAAGTAACAAATGAATAAATGTAAGTCAATAAATTGGTAACATTGAAATAGCCAAGTTCGATGTATTTGTACACTTTATAGATGAGAAACAGATGTCAAATTGCTGTTGTGCTATTCTTCATTTGTCCCTCTCCACACACCCAGATCTATTTTCCACCTCTCTGCTATGTGCCTTATGAGGAAGAACCCTGTGGACTACTGTGGTAGGCAAAACAATGCCCAGCAGCTCCCCACCGCAAGATGCCCATAGCCTAACCCCCAGAACCTGTGAATATATTACTTTATGGCAAAAGGGATTTTGCAGATGTGATTAAGGTTAAATATATTGAGATGAGGATATTATTCTGGTGGGCTTAATGCAGTCACACACAATCTTAAAAGTAGAGAACCTCTCCCAGCTGCAGTCAGAAAAAGAAATGTGGTAACAGATGCAGGGGCAGAGAGATGTGACATGAGGACACAACCCTGTTGAATCACTAGTTTTGGAGATAGAGGAAGTGCCATGTACCAAGGAATGCAGATGGTATCTAGAAGAGAGAAAAGATAAGGAAATTGATTCTTGTCTGGAATCTTCAGAAAGGGCCTCAGTCTGGGGACATCTTGATTTTAGGCCAGTGAGAGCCATGTTGAATTTGTGACCTACAAAAACTATAAGATATTAAACTTGTAAGGTTAAGCCAGCATGTTTGTGGTAATTTGTTACAGCAGCAGTAATAGGAAAGAAATATAACTATGTTTCTACTTCTAGCTGGATCTCTGTTGGATTCAGTCAGTGGGAGGCACTGGTAGGACTTTGTATGGCTACAAAGAGAAAAGAGCAGTGAGTGGATTTCTTCCCTGCTCCCTCCCTATTTCAGCCCTGTACTTTTGGCTGTACCTATGCCCCTCCTGACTCTCAATGCCACTGGCTGGATCTTCTTCAATGTATCCAGCTCCCACTGGGCTCTGGCATTACTATTTTCTTGCTTTACCACTTCACCTTTAGAGATAGTAATGGTTTCCCACTGTTTGCTAGTTTCTAGAGGGGTCTCTACTGTGTGTTTGTTCACTTAACTCTTCCCACACCTCTGTTAGTGGTTCCCCATTACACTATTTTTATTTGAACAGTCCAGAATGAATCTGTTCCCTGCTGGGGGCAGCCTTGTTTCCTTAAAGCATTATGAAAGGTTGTTAAAAGGTCATGTGTACTTGAGAGAGGAACACATAGTAGAAAGACAAGGGTAAGGGTCGTGAGAAACCATCTGACCCCTGAAAGAAACTTGAATTTCTTGACTTTTCCATTCCCATGAGGCATGTCCCCGATTTTTGCCTTATATCGTAATGTCCCTATATCCTCACAACCCCAACTTTCACCCCTCTACTACAGCCTTATATACAGAAATATTTTTTTTCTCGATGGGTATTTACTCTCTGTGTTTGCAATTTCTTGTGCTTAAAATCCTCTTTCACCTTTTGGTATTCAATGTTCAGAACACAAACACATCTCTGAAAACAAGAAGATCAAATTCTCAGAATAAGAATCACAAAGATCACTAATTTGTCTATGCCCAACTACATTCCATATTCAGCATGTGCAAAATTGGCACATTCATGAAAGAAACACTGTGAGTAATAAGAAGGGAAAATAACAGCACAGCACCTCCCTTATCAGTTCAGATATCCAGGCATTCTAGATCTTTCTGAGCTGTGGCCAGAAGCTGACATTCTCAAATAACCATATTCTGGCCCTGTCCAGCTGTCCGGGCCTTCCTACTCAGGTAAGATTTACTTCTTCTCTGTGTTCATATGCCATGAAACACAAGAATGGGTGGTGCTGAGGGAATATCTACTCTGGCACCTTCAGTCCATAAAGAGGGCAAGGAAAACCCTGAAAGAGTTTGGATCATGGAGTCAGGCTTGCTGGGAGTTCGAAACATGGCTCCATCACTTAACTGTGCACACTTGGACAAGTTACTTAACTTGTCTGTGCCTAAGTTTTCACATCTGTATGATGAGGGTAATAGTAGTATCCACCACAAGGTTGTCGAGAGGATTAAATGAGACAATATCTAGGAAGGGCTTTACCATGCCTACAATCAGTAAATGGGTTAAGGATAGTAAAAGGAAAATTAAGTCATGTATTTTCATACATAATTATTCTTTAAAAACCCTGCAGAAAAGGTATTTTCTTTACGGACGACAAAACTGAGGCTCACAGAGTTTACGTAAGTTGGCTAAAGTCACAAAGTTCCTGTCAGTAGAAAAAGATTCAAACCTAGATCTCCCTGAGCCTAAAACCCCTGCTTGTCATTCACACTCTCCCATGCTGTGACCTCTTTATTCTAAACAGTGAGGTTGTCGGCTCCTCCCATGGCCCATCCCAATGTTCTGTCAATACCCTGAGGTTCATTTTCCTCAGGTTACTTTACTGTAGGGTTTTCTCTCCCCTCTACTTCGAATATCCTATTTAAACTAGCATAGCCACACGCTCTCTAATGCTTCTTTTGCCTTATTTTATTCATACCACTTATCACTACCTGCCATTATGTTATATATTTATTGCTTATTTTCCATCTTCTTCATTGAGACTGTACACTCCATACAAGTAAGGACTTTGATCAGTTTTGTCTATTGCTTACCCATGTATACATAGCATGTAAAATGTATTCTAGAACATGACTGGCATTCAAAAATATTTTTGATGGCATGTGAGTGAATGAATGGATGAATGGAACTCTGTCTCTCAACAAATAGTATATACTGACTACACTCAACAAGAGTACTCCACATAGTTATTGATTTCCTTTCTAGACTCATAGTCACAATCATTTACCAGAGCATAATACCCACATATCAGAGATCTCCCCTTTGCTGGTCTCTGCCATTTAACATCATTTTCTGTACACAGAGCAGTGAAAACACTTTCTGTCATTTTATATTTTTTAATGCTTATTTATTTATTTTTGAGAGAGAGAGAGACCACAAGCAGGGGAGGGGCAGAGAGAGAGAGAGAGAGGAAGACACAGAATCTGAAGCAAGATCCAGGCTCTGAGCTGTCAGCACGGAGCCCGACGCGGGGCGTGAACCCAGACCCCTGAGATCATGACCTGAGCTAAAGTCAGACACAAAGACTGAGCCACCCAGGCACCCCACCCTTTCTGTCATTACTACTTAAATACTTACTGTGTTTGACATTTGCTGGGATATCTCAACTCTAACCTGCTAACTATGGCATTTCTGGATCTTTACTAGCTTCCCCATTTTGTTTTAAAACTAACTCGTTTCATTTCCTGCTATGTTTCAAACTCTCATTATCATCACCTGTTTTATTTTGAACATAACTATTCTGACTTGAATTTGCCTAATGAAAATTTCCATTTCTTCCTATCACATAGCTATTCAAGTCCAAATCAATTCTTTCTAAAGAGTTGGGTCCCCATAAGATCATTACAAACCATTTGTTTTTTATTTCTGCATGGTACTATAAAAAAGAAAATTAAATTGTCCCTGTTTTGCCTTCCAAGTTCTTAAAATTTTAACACAAATTAGTGCTGGTGTAAGAAGTTAGGACACAAAACATACACAAATAACCAGTTCATGAGTGGAGGCTATGAGAAGCAAGGGAATCTTTTTTAAAACTTTTATTCATGTATAGTTAACATACAGTGTTATATTAGTTTCAGGTGTACAATGTAGTGATTCAACAATTCTATATATTATTCAGTGCTCATCAAGATAAGTACTCTTAATCCCCTTCACCTATTTCACCCATCTCCCCACCTACCTCTCTTCTGGTAACTATCAGTTTGCTCTCCATAGTTCAGAGTCTATCTTTTGGTTTGTCTTTTTTTCCCTGTTTTGTTTGTTTTGTTTCTTAAATTCCACATATGAGTGAAATCATTTGGTATTTGTCATTCTCTGACTGACTTATTTCACTTAGCATTATACACTCTAGATCTATCCATGTTGTTGCAAATGGCAAGATTTCATTCTTTTTTATGGTTGAATAATATTCTAGTGTGTGTGTGTGTGTGTATCTGTGTATACACCGATATACACCCGGATAGACCTAGATGGTATTATGCCAAATGAAATAAGTCAGACAGAGAAAGATAAATACCATATGATTTCACTTGCTTATGAAATCTGAAAAAAAAACCCAACAGTAAACAAATAACAAAAAATAGAAACAGACACATAAATACAAAGGACAAATCGATACCAGAGGAAGGAGGGTAGAGGGATGGGAAAAAAAGGTAAAGGGGAGTGGAAGATACAGGCTTCCAGTTATAGAATGAGTAAGTCATGAGGATATAATATACAGCATAGGGAATATAGTCAATGGCATTATAATAATATTGTATGGTGACAGAGGGTAACTATACTTGTGGTGAGCACAGCATAATGGACAAACTTGTCAATTTACTATACTGTACACTTGAAACTAATGTAATATTGTGAGTCAACTACATATCAATAAAAATTACAAAATAAAATAAAATAATAAAATAAAATAATGAAATAGCATTTCTTCCCAGATGGCTTCCTAAATCCCAAACTCCACTCAGGCTTGGAGATTCCCACTTCTCTGTTTTAGCTATGCTCAAAAGGTTTAGTTATAGACCACAGCTGTAAATAATAGTTTAACTTCAGTTTTCTAAAAAAAAAAAGTTTATATAATGGATATACCCATACACTATGCAGAAAATGTTTGCTGAGATAATGCACTAAAATAATACACTTTTTTATTAACAACGGTTACTTCTACTTGTCTCAATTTTCCAAATTTTCTATAATGATCAGGGATTGGTTTTATAATCAAAAACAATATTATTTAAAAAAGTGTATTTCTAATCCAGCACATAGTTGACCATAAGGATACCAATAACTTTTTCTCTGAATTTCTTTTTCTCCTTCAGACCCCTGAGCAAATTACCATTAGTTTGTAATTTAACTCAGTATCTGTGTTTTGCAGTTACAAAAACTTCAATCCTGACCCCCAAGTTTGCATATATATGCATATGCCCTATGGCTCCTTCTTCATCACACACCAACCAAAGTCATTAGCATGAAACCTTACTTGATTAAGCTTGACCAAAGTCCATAAAGCAGTATGCAGAACAAGAAGGAACAAATAGAAGAAAAATTCTGATTAAGTAGCTCAGCTTTGAGAACCTTAAAAACTTTATAAAGCAACTACAGAAATGAAAGCCAGAAAATTATTATATATAATAATTATTACCTTAAGTACTCAATCAGTGCTAACTCCTGTGTCAGGTTGTTGTCGCAATATCTTGGCAACATTGGGAAGTAGATACTATTGTTATGCCAACTTTAAGGCAGGTTTACAATTCCAGAGTGATTAAGTGACTTGCCTAAAGTCACACAGGTAGTAAACAGCAACACTGGAATTCACAAACCCATCTCCCTGACTCCTGACCTCAGTTCTTTTCTTTACACCCTGCTGTCCCTGGGGAATCTTGTCCCGCCAGGAAACTCAGAGCACCAGGGTCAGGAATGCAAGGAAGGAAGCTAATGTGTTACAGAATTTTCTATCCAGTGATGGAGTTCAGGACATGCACAAAAATGGTACCTTGGCATGCTAAGTATCTTAAGCTGAAAGTGTTTGAGATAATGGGAGAAACAGGAAGGTACTCTGACCTCCCCACCTTGCACTTCTCCCTGGAAGGCTGGAGATAAATCTCCCCTGTGAAATGTATCCTTCTATACCAGGAAGAAAAGAGACATCCTTATCACTAGAGAGAGGGAATGGGGCCTTAGAAATCTGTACAAACTAACCTTGTTGAACTAACCCTTACCTTCCAAGTTACTTCTTCCCCACTTACTATTCCTAGCCCAAATCCCTTTGTATTGTCAAACCTTTACAATTCTATTGTTTCTTTGTCTAAAAGGTATAAAAGTTTCTTGCTCTGGTCACTTCTTCAGGTCTTCATTCTCTTGTGAAGGCTCCCATGTCAATGTAAAAATTCAGTAAAATTCAGATGCTTTTCTTCTGTTAGTCTGTCAGTTTAATTTTCAGATACAGCCAGGGCCCCTGAGAAGGTCAAGGAAAACTTTTCCTCCTCTACACCAATTAGCCTCTTTGTCCACTGTTTCTTAATTTCATAAGGACTTTTGTGGAAAAGTGTTCTAGCGTAGAAAACGTAGCCCAAGTAGATTCAAGCAGAACTAGAAGGTCCCCATGAGCCAGCCACGCATTTGGTAAGTAGCACTCTGAGTCACAGGTTGATTTTAGAGGTTCTTTTTTCAGCATTTTCTTCTCTCCTCCCTCCCTTGCCCCCCATCCCCAATCCTGCTGGTTCCACAATGAAAATCAAGCCCAACTCCGGGTCATGTCTGCAGTAGTTCCTCTCCATGTGCTTGGCCTTAGAATATATTTGGAACTGAAAACAGCAAGGAGAGAGATAGGGCATAAGAATCCTATTGCAGTTCTTAGCAAACAAAATAAAGCTTTCAGGATTAAAAAAAAACATATAGGGGCACTTTTACTCTGTAGGTAGTGACCACTTAGCACATAGTCTAGCTTTGCCACGTGGGCAGCTCTCTTTCTCCTTCTCTTGCTCTCAGTCATTTCCTTTGTGAAATCCAGTA
This sequence comes from Panthera onca, assembly GCF_046562875.1. NCBI lineage: Eukaryota > Metazoa > Chordata > Mammalia > Carnivora > Felidae > Panthera > Panthera onca. The sequence continues at coordinate 56,420,820 of NC_138344.1, forward strand.
GACAGACTCTGATTTACAAGGCTCTCTACATGCTCAAAATTCTGTGGGTCTTATAGTGCCTACAAGAAGTAAAGAGGATGGATTACTGAATAGTTAGAAGAAAAATACACTCCAACAGAACCATTTAACACAAGGAATGTCTTTTAAATATATATTTTGGGCTGCACATTGTTTTATTTTTTAGTTTTTTAGTTTAATTTTTAATTTTCCTATTTTATTTATTTATTTTTAGAGAGAGCACAAGCAGGGGAGAGGGGCAGAGGGAGAGACAGAATCTTAAGCAGACTTTACGCTCAGCACAAAGCTGGACATAGGGCTTGATCAAATGACCTGAGCTGAAATCCAGTCGGACTCTCAACCAACTGAGTCACCCAGGCGCCCTGTACATTGTTTAATATAAGTCTGGATAAGAGTGCCATTTGCATTCCAATCCTGGCTCTGTCTCTGCCGTGCTAGGAGATAGATGAATCTCTCATTCTTTTGGTGTTTTAATTTCCTCAGTGGTTAAGCAAGGACGATACATCCAATCTAACTTCTAGAATTTCTGAATGGATTACAGCAAAGCCCTTCATAATGTTTTGGCTTAAAAGATTTCTGTCTGAACCATATTTATGTTTTCATATTCTATTTTCCCCCAAACAGTCATCAATAGGATTCACAAAGGAAATAGACCCATATAATTGGATTAATTTCCCTAAATCCTTGGATGATCCTAAAATGTTTGGCTGTGACTAATCAATGAATTTGAATTTTTGGCAAATAGCAATTAATATGTACATGTTTCAAATATCTGCCCTTTTCTCCATCGTCAGGGAAATCTGTTTCAACTGTTAGAACATAAGTGTTAATATTCAACAGCATTAAAATACATTTTGTTGGACTAAAATTCCCCTGATGAGATGAGAAATCAAGATGCAAAAGTTCCATGTTGATGCCAAAGCATTAAAATACACCAAATCTATAATATCATATTGGAACTGAATGCTGAAGTAGGAGATGATCTTAAAAAAAAACCAAATACAAAAACAAAAAAACAAAAACAAGAACAACCAAAAGCTAGTGCAAAGACTTGACTTTACAGATGAGGAAAAAAGGGAAGCAAAAAGTTCTGAGCAGCCAGAGGTATTATGCTAAGTGCTTTATTGTACCATGTATTCAGTCCTCTGCTCCATCACAGCCCCCATTTTACCTAAGAATAATGTGAATGCCAGCAAGGTGAGATAACTTACCCAAATTCAGGAGGTATGGCTATTATCAAACCCCAGACCAAACCCCAAAAACCTGTAAGTCTTTCGGGAGCAAAATACCCACAAGCTGACCAACAAGTTTTCCCCTCTGGGAGATCATGATTGAAAGCCTGTACAGAGACAACTGGGAAATGATACGACTACCTGTGTGCCCCTCTTTGGGAATGACATCACTCTATATGTAGGAGAACATCAGGCTTATTCCAACTACATATCATATAAATGAGATCAGAACTTACAATAATCTTGTATTAAAAATAACAGCTTCAATTTATTGAACTCCTATGGCATGTCAGGGATTTCAAATGTGTTATTTCAAAGCCTCATGTAACCTTTAAAGGTAAATATTACAACCTCATTTTACAGATGAAGTAACTGAAGCTTAGGTGGATAACAACAATAATAATAACAGAAAATATTTGTATATAATATACAATGGGCCAGGCATTAACTCCTCTCTTACATATTCTTATATATTACATATATAACACCTTATCTTCATAATTAGTCTATGAGGCCAACACTAGTATCATACCTATATGCCACATGGGAAACTCCTATACAGAGAGGCTAAGTAACTTCCCCAAACCCAGGCAGTCTGGCTCCAACAGCCAGGCTCTTAACCACTGCTCCATAGTCAATGTCATACAGACAGTAAGTGGCCATGGAGGATTTGAATTTCGGACCTAAACTCCAAAGCCACTATTTTTTCTATGTCTTCATGTTTCTCAACTCTGGCTGCTCATTAAAATAATATGGGCAGCATTTCATGGGAGGCAGGATTTCTACTGAAGGGATATGCTCATTTTATCATGCATGCAAACTGAAGGGAGCTTTCAGCTGAGTTGCCTACCTTTCCTAAGGAAGGAAAAAGAGTTGATGAGCACTTGCCCTGTTGCTTGGAATGAAAGCTCTCCTTAGTTCTCAACAGATTCATCAGGCAACTTGTGGGTAGGTACTGAGGCAGGGCCTGGCCCATTGCCAGTGGCCCCAGCCTAAGCATGGCTACCAGCAAATTAGGGTCAGAAAACCTGAATAGGTGCTGCAGAAATGCTTTTAAATCTGAAGATGAAATTTTGACCTATATCGCCCTTAACTTTTCACTTTGACAAACAGGTATTGAGCTCCAACTGTGGACAACATGCTATGAAATACTATGGTAGGCACTTTGGACAACTCAGATTCCTTGTCCTTACGAAAAACACAATACAGTGGGGGAAATATAAATATTGGCAGCTAAGCATAATTCATATTAGAGTACTAAGAAGCCCTTCTGGCTCTGTACCCGAGTTCAAGTTTCTGCTATATGTGGGAAAATTTGAACAGATTCAGGTACACTCTGGGGGTGAAATCAAGGCACATAAAGGTGAGATATGGTGCCTTACCATGTGCTTCACTCTCATAAATGAATTTAGACAAGCCTGTGTGCTTTTAACATACCCTGGAGAATTGGGTAGATCATTATTACTGTTGTTGCTATTTTATTCTCCAACTATGAGTTTACAGCATCTTTTCTTCAGTGGTTTGTGTCCCTGAGAGCAAAATAAACTCAACATTTTCTTCCTGCAACCTCTCATGAATATTAATGCTGTCTTTATTTATTGTTTGGCAAAATATGACAAAAATAAAAATGCACTACAGCAAAAAAGAACACGCATATACCCAAAATATCTAGCTACTGTCAGAATACTTGTGTCATCATCATTATCAATAAATTGAACACTTGACAAGCACGCTCCACACATTACATAGTCCTACAATTCCTTCTACTGACCTTTCTTAAAGGGTGCCGCTGGTTCTTTGGTTGCTACTTGTAGAACTCCCATTAATTTTAAAGTTGTACAGTTTTGTCATGCTGAAGCTAGAAACAGGGAGTTCAGCAACACTCAGCCAAGGAGATTTGTAATAGACTTTCAGAGCCTCAGAATCTTCCCTCAAAGAGCGTCATACCCAGAAGCTCAAATCTATAAAACAAACAATAGAACTGTTCTGGATGAAAGGGGGGTAGTGATGGAATCCTACCTATTCAGAACATCCTCACATCCTTACACAGCCTGAAGCAACTCTACAGAACCCTCTGAGTTCTGCACTTCACAGCCACTTATCTGGCCCACTTTATATATGCAGGACCAGTGATTGAAGTAGCTAAGGCCACAGAATTATCTAGCAGCAGAGTTGGACTAACATTCCTAGTCCTAGTCCAGTGATCTTTTTATAAACTCTTTGCCTCCTTTTGTATTTCAATTTGAAGGAAAGACAAGAGGGACAATTATTAGGAACATTATCATGACAGTCTGTTTTTCCAATGTTGGCAAGTTAGAACTCCTGTGAGGTTTGTCAGATATTCCTGGGAAAACTACTGCATGTCGTACCAATAAGTACAGCAAACAGCTTCAAGATGTCTACCCTGTGTTCTTACGCTTGGAATAGAACATACAAAAATACTAGTAACCTTGACACCTGGCAGCCAAAAGGAAGTTGGGCTACACTGAGAACCTGACTAGGATTCTAGATGGTATGGTTAGGCCCATCTCTAGTTCAACCTTATTCTTAAGAGTGGTGTTGAATAATATAACCTAGCTCTTGTCATTGGACACTCTGATAAAACTCTGTGCAAGGGCATAAAACTTTTTCCAGGATGGCAATATTTTGTTCTATATGTATTCGTTTGATTCATTAAAAGGCAAGTGTTATCCAGCAGAATGGATCCAATGTCACTGTCACCTGTTTGTGGCTTCGATCTAACAAATCCCTTCAGTAACTATATGATAAATTGAACTTTATAAAGTATTAGGGGCTATACAATAAATTAGTGACACAGTCATGATTTAAACTATATCCTGATTCCCAGTCCAGTATTATTGGCCCAACTAGCTTCATAATCTATGTTTTTCTCTTTTCTATAGGAGTTATTAACTGATAGGCAAAGAATTCCCAAGCATTTTCTTATTCCCTTTTACAAAGAGGAATAATCACACCTACAGCAGGATTTTCTCCATATAACATGTTCTTGAGCAATTACTCTTCTTGATAACCTTCAGCAATAGCAGAATTTATCTAAAGGCAGTCCGGATTATTGTCGCATAAATATATTTTTATTCTTTATGTTAGAAGGTTGAAAAAAACATAATTCCTTTATACAATATGGTAGAGATAAAAAACCAAACTGATAATATAGATGGCTGTTGTTGGAGTTTTAAAAGACTGTAAATTTGTGATTTGGTTATTAATTGTATTATTACTGATATTGGTCACATTGAGTGTTGTGAATCATAATATTAAATACTTAAAATACTATTCTATTCAATACTGGATAAATACAGAGATACAGGGATAGAGAGAATCCCTTGTGAATCTTCCCTCTTCTGGCAGGACTAAACATACCCAATATGTGTGATCCATTTCTTAAGCTATTCAGGAAAGGGAGGATCTCATCTTCCATTAAGAATCAATTCTCAAATGTCAAAGAAAATGAAAAATTAAGGACCTCCAAAAGTTTGCCCCTCTATAAAAGCAATGAAAATTATGTCAAAAGCTATTGGAACCAACCTTTTCAGAACTCTAGAATCTAACTAAAACTTTGTAGCAATCCAAATAACATTTGGTAAAACAAAACAAAACAAACAAACAAACAAACAAACTGGCTAACTCTCAGTAAGAAGGGCAGACTTATGTCTTAATTTATGCCACTCCTATCCCTCAATACCAGCTCAACAGCGGCCTTGAAAATAACACTCCACATTCAAGATACCCATACTTGAGGAACATAATGGAATACATTAGCAAAGAATTCTTCTTTGGTGTGTCTCATGACTCCCCAGAATACCTGCTCAAAAGGCTTATCTTTATCTCACCTGAATGGGAACTTTCCTAGTGCTAAAGCTGTTATCCCTGGGGGTTTTGTCAAAAACACTTACAGCCTAGCCTCTAGCCTTTACTTCTTGGGTACACAGAGGCTGGAGGTCAACCAGAGGTGGGAGCTTCAGGCCTGCTCAACTATTTCTGAATTTGTAGATAGCCCTGGGCCGGAACATTACCTTCAAGAACCCCAGAAATATGTCAGAATTTTTCAAAGCCCTTATTCCCCAAAGTATCTCATTCCCCAGCCTTTCCTACCAAGGGTTTGGGTTAGTAAATACTATATATATTAGTGCTAAAAGAAAAAAGGAATACTTAGGTATAAATCTAAGAAAATATGTATAAGATCTACGTGAGGAAAACAAGAAAATGCTAATGTCAGGAATCAAGATCCAAATAAATGGAGATATTTCATATTTTTGCATAGGAAAATTAAGTATTGTCAAGATGCCAGTTCTTCCCAACTTGATCTACAGATGTGAGGCAGTCACAATCGAAATCTAGCAAGTTATTTTGTGAATATTGACAAACAGATTCTAGAATTTACATGGAAAGGCAACTCAGAATAGCACACAATACTGTAAAAGAACAAAGTCCAAAGACTGACACTACTTGACTTCAAGACCTATTATAAAGTTATAGTGTTCAAGGGAGTGTGGTATTAGCGAAAGAACAGACAAAAAAAAATCAATGGAACAAAATAGCCCAGAAATAGACCCACACAAATATAGTCAACTGATCCTTGACAAAGGAGCAAAGACAATTCAACGGAGAAAGGACAGTCTTTTCAACAAATGGTGCTTAGAACACTTTGATATACATATGAGAGAATGGATCTAGACATTAATCTTAAACCTTTCATAAAAATTAAGTCAAAATTAATCATAAACCTAATTGTAAGACACAAAAATATAAAACTTATAAGATAATACAGAACAATATATAGGTGATCTTGAATTTGGCAATAACTTTTAAATATAAAACTAAAATTATGATTTATGAAAGAAAAAAAACTGACATTATATTTCATTAACATAAAAACCCTCTACTCTGAAAGACACTGTTGACAAAATGAAACTCAAGCCACAGAGTGCGAGTATTTGCAGAACACATATCTGATAAAAGACTTGTATCTGAAATATACAAAGACCCCTTGAAATTCAACCCAATATAAGAAAATAAACAACCCAATTTAAAGATGGGCAATATCTAAACAAACATCCTTCAAAGAAGATTTATAGACTAGATGGCAAATAATCAGATGAAAGGAGGCTCAGCATCATATGCCAATAGGGAACCACAAATTAAGAGAACAATGAGATACCACTATGCACCTATTGGAATGGATAAAATCCAAAAACCTGACAAACCAAATACTGGTGTGGATGTGGAAAAATGGAAACTCATTCACTGCTGGTAGAAATGCAAAATGGTGCAGCTGCTTTGGAAGACAATTTGGCAGTACCATGCACAATAGTTTCACTGGCCTCATGCACTGGTCAAAACAAAAAGAACTATAGAACACAATGAGTGAATTATAATGCAAACTATTATGGACTTTAGTTAATAATAAATGGATCACTATTAGTTTATCAGTTTTAAGAAATGTGCTCTATGAATTAGGAGCACTTTCTTGCTTTCTGGTACAAGATGTTCCAGGATCATCGTGTACTTGCTCTGTCCCAGAATTGGTCATTCATCAACATCCAACTAAACGCTACTGAGTGGAGACTCACTTTAGATTCGGAGACATAAATAAATTGAATGTAAAAGGTTGGGAAAGATAATCCATGCAAACAGTCACCAAAAGAGAGCTGAGGTAGTTACACAAAATAGCCTTGAAGACAAAAATTGTTGTGCCAGATAAATAGGGTCAGTTTCTAATGATACAAGAGTCAATCCTTCATGAAAAATTATGAACATGTATGCACCTATCATGAGCCCCCAAATACAGAAATGAAAACTGACAGGAATGAGAGATGGAAAAAACAGTTCAACAATTATAGTGAGAGACTTTCATACCACACTTTCGGTTACAGAAAAAAACAACTATACAGAAGATCAGATAGGAAACAAAAGATCTGACAACACTGTAACTGGACTTAACAGATATCTATTGAACATTCCCCCCCCAGCAACAGAACAATGTACATTCTTCTCAAGCACACATGGAACATCCACCAGGATAGAGCATATGTTAGACACAAAATAACTCAAAAAGAATACTCACTAAACTCAAAAAGAATAAAATCATATAAATTATATTCTCTGACCCCAATGGAATAAAATTAGAAGTCAATAAGAGAATGAAATATGGAAAATTCACAAATTTATAGAAAATAAACACTTGTAAATAATTAATGGGTCAGAGAAGAGGTCACAAGAGAAATTAGAAAATACTCTGAGATAGGGGCGCCTGGGTGGCTCAGTCTGTTGAGCGTCCGACTTCAGCTCGGTCATGATCTCATGGTTAGTGGGTTCAAGCCCCGTGTCGGGCTCTGTGCTGACAGCTCAGGGCCTGGAGCCTGCTTCAGATTCTGTGTCTCCCTCTCTCTCTGCTCCTCCCCTGCTCACACTCTGTCTCTCTCTCAAAAATAAGTAAATATTTAAAAAAATTAAAAAAAAAGAAAATACTGAGATAAATAACAATTAAAATACAACATACAAAAAGTTATGGGACATAGTGCTTGGAGGGAAATTTATAGCTGTAAATGCCTACTCTGAAATATAATAAAGATCTCAAATTAATAACTGAACATTGCATCTTAAGAAACTAGAATAACAAGAGCAAACCAAACCCAAAGCAAGTAGCAGGAAGGAAATAATAAAAATTAGAGCACAGAAAGAGAACAGAAGAATAATAGAGAAAATAAATTAAACCAAAATTTGGTTCTCTGAACAGATCAACAAAATTGGCAAACATTTAACTTTACAGACATAGCAAAAATGAGAGAACATTCAAATTATTAAAATCAGGAATGAAAGTGGATAACATCAGGAATGATATTACTACTGAAATGAAAATATGTGTTATTATACAGAAATAAAACATATATATGTAAGAGTATATACTATGAGCAATTGTATGCCAAAAAACAAGATAACCCAAATGAAATGAATGATGTTTTAAAAATACACAAACTATCAAACTGACTCAAGAAGAAATAGAAAATCAAGCAAAAAGATGGAGTTAGTAATCAAAAAAATTCAAAAAGTATCCCAGGGTTTTCTTTTCAGATGGCTTCATTGGTGGCTTCTACCAAATATTTTTAAAGAATTAATACCAATCTTTCTTATACCTCTTTCATAAAATAGAAAAGAAAGGAATACTGCCAAACTTGTTCTGTCGAGGCCAGTGTTACCCTGACACCAATGTCAGACATAGACACCACAAGAAATAAAAGCCTACATATAAATATTGCTTATGAATATAGATGCAAACATGTTAGCAAAGTGAATCCAGCAGCATAAAGGGATTACCCACATCATGAATAATCAGGATTTATTCCAGGAATGAAAGATTGGCTCAATATATGAAGATCAATTAATGTAAGACATCTTATTAATAGAATTTTTAAAATGATCATTTCAATAGGTGTAGCAAAAGCATTTGGCAACATACAACACCCTTTCATGATAAAGAAAAAACCTCTCCATAAACTAAAAACAGAAGAGAAATTCCCTACTGATAAAGGGTATCCACAAAAACACAGAGCTAGCATCCTGGTTAACTATGAAAGACTGAACTTTACCCCTAAGATTATGAATAAGTCAAGGATATCTGCTCTATTCACTTCTATTCAACACTGTTAACTATACTGGAATTAAAATTAAAAACTTTAAAAAAAATTGTACTGGAAGTTCTGGTCAGGGCAGTTAAGTAAGGAAAATAAATAAAAGGCATCCTAATTGGAAATGAAGGAATAAAACTAATTCTATTTGCAGATAACATGGTATTTTATATCCAAATCCTAAAGAAAACACACACACACACACTCCATAAGAATTCACCAACGTTGCAGGACATAGGATCAATAAGCAAAAACCCATTAATTTTTTTAAATTTAATTCCAGTATAGTTAGCATACAGTGCTGTATCAGTTTCAGGTGTATAATATAGTGATTCAACAATTCCATACTCCATTGATTTTCTTTACACTTGCAATGGACAATCTGAAAAGGAAATAAAGATAATTTCCGTTTACAATATCATTTAAAATTATTAGATACTTAGGGATAAATTTAACCAAGGAAGTACAAGACCTATACATTAAAAACTACAAAACACTGTGGAAATAAATTTAAAAAGACTTAAACAAATGGAAAAATATCTCATGTCCACAGACTAGAAGATTCAATACCATTAAGATGGCATTCATCTACAGATACAGTGCCATCGCTATATAAATTTCAACGGTCTTTTTTGCAGAAATGGGCGAGCTGATCTTAAAATTCATATGGCAATTCAAAAGACTGCAAATAGCCAAAATAATCTTGAAAATGGAAAACAAAGTTGGAAGAATCACACTTCATGATTTCAAAACTTATTACAAAAGTACAGTAATCAAAATAGTGTGGTACCAGCATAAAGATAAAGAGATAAATGGAATAAAATTGAGAGTCCAGAAAAAAGACTGTATGTCTACATTCAACTTATTTTCAATAAAGGATGTCAAGCCCATTTTATTGCAAAAAAGTGTCCTTTCAACAAATGATGCTGGGGCAACTGAATATCCACATGCAAAAGTATAAATTTGGACCACTATCTCACACCATATATAAAAATTAACTCAAAATGAATTCAAGACCTAAATTTAAGAGTTAAAAGGATAAAACTATTACAAGGAAACACAGGAGTAAATCCTAATGAATTTGGATCAGGCAGTGGTTTCTTAAATATGACACCAGAAGTACATGCAACAATAACAAAATAATAATAAATTAGACATTATCATAATAAAATTTTTGTGTGTCAAAGAACACCATGAAGAAAGTGAAAAGACAACCCACAGAATGGGAGAAAACATTTGCACATCTGATATATAAAATAAATGTGTATGTATAGATAGATAGATACCTGAGAAGTATCCACAATATATAAAGAACTCTTACTTATTGATAAAAACACAATCTGATTTAAAAATTGGCAAAGGTTGCAGTGCCTGGGTGACTCAGTCAGTTAAGCGTCTGACTTCACCTCAGGTCATGATCTCATGGTTAGTGGGTTCAAGCCCCACGTAGGGCTCTGTGCTGATAGCTCACAGCCTGGAGCCTGCTTCGGATTCTAACTCTCCCTCTCTCTCTGCCCCTCCTCTTCTCCTGCTCCATCTCTCTCTCAAAAATAATAAACATTAAAAAAAAAAGTTGGCAAAGGTTGTGAATAGTAGTTTCATCAAACAAGATACACAGATGAGAAACACATGCTCAACACCAATTATTTATCAGAGAAATGCTAATCAAAGCCATAATGAGATACCATTTCACAACCACTAGATTGGGTATAATACTAAAAAACAAAACAAAACATAAAATAACAAATGTTAGAATGTAGAAAAATTCCCTCATTCATTACTGATAGGAATGGTGGAAAACAATTTGACAGGTTCTCAAAAATTTCAACATAGAGTTACCATATAACCCAGAAATGCCATCCCTATGTATATACTCTGGAGAAGTATCCACACAAAAACTTCACCACAAAAACTTAATAGCGGTTCTACTCATTATATCAATTGATAAATGGCATATCCTTATATTCTTACAGTGAAATATTATACAGCCATAAAGAAGAATAAGGCACTGATACATGATAAAGTATGGATGAACTATACTAAATGAGAGGAGCCAGACAGAAAATTTCACATATTGTATGTTCCATTTAAATGAAATGTCCAGAAAAGGCAAGTCTACAGAGTCACTAAGTAGATCAGTGGTTTCCAGAGTCTAGAGGAAGGAGGATATTGGGACTAACTGAAGTGATGGAAATGTTCTGGAACTAGATAGTAGTAATGTTTACATAATATTGTGAATATACTATAAACCACTGAAATTTATATTTTTAAATGGTGAATTTTGTGTAAAGCAAAAAACAAAAAATAAAGAATCAATTGCGAAAGAAAGACTCTAATTTCTGTTTAGCCTACGGGTTATGCTCAGACAGTTTTTTTTTTTTTTAAACAACAAATACAGGATAAGAATTAGGAAATATTTCTTGCTCTAACTGACATCTCCTGAAGGGATAAACTGCTGGGGCACAGTTTCATGTAATAAGAAATAGAAGAATTGTCCTACATAGGAAACAAAAGTAATTATGAATTAGATATATAGAAGCTCAGTGAATGGCCAATTCTGGAAAGTATAACCGACAAATTTCATTTCCTCAATTATGTGTGTGAATTTAAAAGCATCCCTGCCTGGAAAAAGTGGGAGTAATGGTGATGAAAAGTGGGTTTTAGTGATGGTAATGCATATTTCAAGTGGGGATTGTTTGCTGGGTGGAGACTTGCAGAACAGCAGGCATTAGCAGAGACCTGAAAGATTAAGGCAGAGTCGCATGATAAAGAGAGAAGTGTATAGAAGACACAGAACCAGAAAGGGGGACAAGATAGGCTGGTTAAGGGCAGTCAGGTTGGAGGAGTTGAGAAGGAGTTTTTAGCATTAGCAGAGAAGATGCTAGCCCAGGGTCATTATGTGAGAGAGAGGATAGGAGAATTACTTGAAGGATTTTGATGGTTAAACTGGAAATGTCAATCAAATAAAATAGAGAGGGAAGGACAAGGGGAAAAGAAGGGAGAGGAAAAGAAAGGGAGAGAGGAAGAGAAGAAGAAGGGGGAGGAGGAGAGGAAAGATGATCAGAACTTTTCTTGTCAATGTACCTACTTGGTGAAAGTGAAGAAACAAGGTTTACTTTGTGAGGAAGAAGACAATACAGGAGGCGATAAAAGGGAAACAGAGGAAAAGTCTAGTAAAATCAGACTAGTGACTTTGATTTATTTGCATCAACTACATATAAGCTGTGCAAAAATTACCCACATATCCATTATCTGCATTTTACACATAAGGGCATAGGAAACCATTCATTGTCCTACGGGTTCTTTAAGAATGCCCCAGAATTGCCCAGAGGGCTTGATAAAACCCAGATTGTTGGCCCCACTCCTAGAGCTTCTCAGGCGTAGGACTGGGATGGAACCCAAGACTGTGCATTTCTAACAAGCTCCCTGGTGTGGCTGATGGTTGCCGATCCAGGGACCACATTTTGAGAATCACTTAGATAAGCAGAGAGCAAAGGAGGAAATCCTGATAGCCTATGACTCTAATGTCTGTAGAATGATAGGTGAAAGTAGGTAAGGCAGACCACAAGCCAGTTATTTATAGAGCACCTGCTACATGTGCTAGGTACTGGAGGTGAGAGACAGAGGGCAGCACAGGCAAACAGTTACCCTCATAATGCTGACAGAATACTGATGTTTAGGCGTTTATATCTCAGTTGTTGGTAGTGGGGCTATTTTTGTTTAAATTTTACATGCTAATTGTTCTCATATGTAACCATGGAAGTCCAGGATTAGTAAAATGTATTGTGAATTTCAGTCCAAGATATACAACTTCACATATATCAGATTCTATTTAAGAAGAAAATATGTTACAATAAATTCTATTAATGAAGGTATGAGGATCAAACAGCAAAAGGTGGAGCACTAAATCAAGAAATCCTGGTAGACCTACACTCCAAGGGTTAAAAGATAAAAGTTGAGTTGGTTGCTTAATTCCCAACTAGTCTTTTTTTTTTTAATTTTTTTTTAACGTTTATTTATTTTTGAGACAGAGAGAGACAGAGCATGAACAGGGGAGGGTCAGAGAGAGAGAGAGAGACACACACATACACATAATCTGAAACAGGCTCCAGGCTCCAGGCTCTGAGCAGTCAGCACAGAGCCCGACATGGGGCTCGAACTCACGGACCGCGAGATCGTGACCGGAGCTGAAGTCGGACGCTTAACCGACTGAGCCACCCAGGTGCCCCTCTTCCCAACTAGTCTTTATGCAAAAGGAGAATTTCTCTAGGAGAGGTCAAAGTGAAAACAGATCCAAGTTAGAGTTGCCATAATTAGCAAACAAAAATACAGGTTACCCAGTCAAATGTGAATTTCAGATACACAATGAGGTTTTTTTTTTTTTTTTTTTAATGTCAGTTTTGTCTGTTATTTGAAACAAACTTATACTAAAAACTTTCTCATTGGTTATCTGTAATTCACATTTAACTGGGTGTTCTGTACTTATCTGGAAACTCTAATCCAAGGGGACTCTGACCAACATTCATTCAATGAACATTTAATATGTCATCAGACTTATAAAGAAGATAGAAACATAGAGCATATCCTGTGCCACATGACACAACAAAGCATAAAAGGGTGGCCAAATGGCAAAGGCTCTAAGTGCAATAGAGAGGAGACCAATGTGACTGGAAGAGCCAAGAAAGGGGAACTCCTTCAGCAAATATGACTTCACCTGGTGCTGAAGGTAAGTAGAATTTGATTAGCCAAATCTGGTAATAAAGCTATGGAAAAGAGGTAAACAACATGAATGTGAAGTGTAGCATCTGGACCAAGGACAGCAGGCAAATGGGAAAGGAAGGAGATCACTTGTGACAGATTGAGCCAAATCCCTCACCAGCTGTATAGCATAAGACCTCTTGTAGTCCAATTACTGACCCTCATCAATATTTCAATACATATCCATGACCATCAACTGTATCCCCAGTTTGTTTCAACTTCACTAGGACCACATGGAGAGATTTGAATGCAAAGCACACCACAGGATATCCAGACAGTCTGAGCCTTTAAGACAAAGAAATAGAACTTGATGGTTGGGGTGTTTTTAATTAGAAAATAAGAGAATGTTTGGTCCCAATGCATTTTCTGATTCTAGTTTGAAATGAAGGTCTGTGTTATGGTGTCAGACCTTGGTCTTGAGTCAGTAGATCTGGGTCCTAGTCTCTTGAGTATGTTCACAAGTGAGTCTCTGGGCTTCAGTTTCCCAGATGTAATGTGACAGTTTGAAATTATATGATCTTTCAGGGCCCTTCCAATTTAACATTCAGTGATTAATTGAATAAATCATCCATTCATTAAACACTTACTGAGAGCCTGCCATATGTAAGGCAATTTGCTAGGAGCTGTGATGGATACAAAGAGAGTTATTTATTCATAATTATTTATTCATCACTAGGCAAAACTCTAAAGCAAATAGTTTGGAGTTACTCCATCTTTACGCTGGGAGACCTACTTGGGCACACCATAGAGGGTGTGGCCTCTGGACTACTGAACTCAATTTGCCAGGATTGGTTCTGCCGTCTCTCCTTTATGTTTATTTTACTCCTTCCCTTAAGTTTCCTCAAGGAAACTCCACTGTCTGCATTTCATTCACTAGGGGTTCCTGGTCTCAACTTTCCAGAGTGAGAATTAATTCATCTGATGAACTCAAAAGTGTCAAAACCCTAAACAAAGAAAGGAGGGGACAACATTCAGGCAATTTGAAGGTAAAAGTGGCCTTATATCTTTTTTCCTTTCTATATATTAATGACTTCAATCACAAATTGATTGAAATTAAACAAAGCAAACAGAAGGAAAATAACCATTTATCAGGACTTGTTAGTGCTAGGACAGAGCTAAGTGCTATCACATATCAATTTATAGGATCTGCATAACCGTCTTGTGACAACAGTTTATTATCTTATAGATAAAGTTGAGGCAAGGAATGAATATGCAGTAAACTTGCCCCAGGTCAAAAGTGCCAGGGCCAGAAGTAACCTAGATTTGTCTTAATACCAAACCAATGCTCTTTCCAGTAAATTGGGTAATCCACAGCCATGGCTCCAGGTAGCCAGTATGTTTCAAATAGCCATGTGGCATATCAACTAGTAACAGTTGAAGTAACAAACAGTCTTTAAAAAAACAGATCAATTTATTTATAATAATGTCAACTTCAATGACTTCCTTCCAACCTGCTTTTTTGCTCTTGTTCAAAGTAGGAGATTTATAGCCCAAGGTGAGGAGTTACATATAATTCCTGCCACAGGAATATTTGCTCACACAATGCCATATGCATTCGTACTATAGCCGAAACAAAGATTGGAAAGTACTAAATAGCAATCAGGTGACTGTGGAGATTCTTTGGGGCAAGTGAAACTCATTCCAGTCCTATACAGATGTAGAGCTATTTAAAGGAGAGGGGAGTGTGTGTGTGTGTGTGTGTGTGTGTGTGTGTGTGTGAGAGAGAGAGAGAGAGAGAGAGAGAGAGAGAGAGAGAGAGAGAGGTGGCAGAGGAAGTGGGAGTGAGGGGAGGAGAGAAAAAAAGGAAAATAAATGGAGAGGGAGAGAACACAAGACACAGAGAGTCAGAAACAGCTCTCCAATACCCATGAGTTAATTTGGACCACTAAGACTTTAAGGCAACTGAGCTTTTAATGATTTATACAGCAAAAGTAGAAGCTTTTCTAAGCTGAATTATTATATATGTAGCTGTCTTTTTAATATTTTAATGACCCAGGGTCACTGTGGTAATCATATAGTACTTTGTAAAAATACAGTGATGCCCTTGAGGATAATCATGTGTTCAAGGATGTATGTCTCTACCCTGATGAGCTCCTGATCACTTTGCTTTTTGTGGTCGTGGGGATTTTAACAAATGAGTCCTATTTCCCTTGGCTGTCTGGAATGGCTTGGAAGAAAAACTTGTTTGGGTGTGGGATACATACTGAATCATTGGACTCACCAGGTTAAAATTTCAGAAAGAACAACATGATTGAGCCAAAAAGGACAATTAGAAAAGTAAAGCCAGAATATAAGCCTGCCACAATACCTGGTGCAAATCAGAGTAAAGATAAGAAATGGGATGAAGGAATTGGCTCTAGAGAGTTAGAGAAAGGGAGGCTCCAACGCAAAGTCTATGGATGACAAGCCAGGTGTTGCTCATCTTCTTTATAAGTAGCAATGTTCCCTGATTGTCTCTGACAGGGTTATTCATGGGTTCTCTGACTCCTCCCTTGCTATCTTATCAGTGAATATTGCTATCTTCCAGTCAGTGTCTATGTGAAAACTTCCCTTTGCCCTTTGAATCATCTGTGACAGTATGGATTTGAAAAACAAAAAGTTAATAGCACTGTATTAAAAATGAATGAGCAGGCTTTCTATGAGGGCTAACATAGTACTCATGTCTGCGTCTGTCCATGACATCTATTGTAGCTACTTAGATAAGTTCATGGTTTATTTCTGGATTTCATCTATGTTTTAAACAGGAAGATGGCCAAACATAGATAGATAATTACATTCATTTCCCAAGACTTCCATAACGAAGTGCCACAAACTGGATGGATTAAACAACAGAAATTTATTTTCTCACATAGAAGTCTGAGGTCCGGATGTTGGCAGGGTTGGTGCCTTCTGGGGGCAGTGAGTACAAATCTGTCCCAAGCTTCTGGTGGTTTGCTGGCAGTCTTTGGTGTTCCTCAACTTGGAGATGCATCACCTAGATCTCTGCCTTCATCTTGACATGACATTCTCCATGTATGTCTCTCTGTGTCCAAATGTCCCCTTTTTGTAAGGACATAGTCATATTATATTAGGGTCTACCTAAATGACCTTGATCATATGCAAAGATCCCATTTCCAAATATGGCTGCATTTAGAGGTATGTGGGTAAGGACCTCAACATCACCTTTTGGGAGTAGGAAAAGACACAATTGAACCCATAACAATAATATTTCTGTGTGTGTGTGTATTCTATAAAGGCAAAGGAGCTCTACTTAGGTTCCTATATAAATGTGACCTTGGTGAGGGGAGCCTTTTCTTTTTTTTTTTTTAATTTTTTTTCAACGTTTTTTTATTTATTTTTGGGACAGAGAGAGACAGAGCATGAACGGGGGAGGGGCAGAGAGAGAGGGAGACACAGAATCGGAAACAGGCGGGGAGCCTTTTCTTATTCACATCTCTAGAAATGACGGAGTTCCCAGTTACAGAAGGCAGACCCATCAAATCTTTGCAGACCACATGACTCAGTGGCTTCATGCTCTGCTCCACTCAAGACTAGAAGATGACAGGAGCTTTCTAGGCAGGTGTTATGGGAAGAGGTAGAGTGTGCTCAGGCCCTGACAAATCAGAATATGGACCTTCTGCCAGTACATAACCAAGAGGGGTCCCCTCTGACACACCAACACCTTCAGTGAGCAATAAGAGGGGGACAGAGCACCTAAGAAGAAGTTAGGGAAGGCAGAAGTATTGGTATGGAGTGACAAGAAGTAGGAGGTCAAGATGAGACTAAATAAGGATAAAAGAGCTATTTTTTGACGAGCTGTATTTATTAGTAGGTCCTAGAAGTATTTGTAAGTTTAAATGAATAATTGATCTGAAAAATTTCCTTTCCTAGTCATTTATTCAACAAATACTTATTGAGCACCTACCATGTGACAAGAATTTGGGTGACTGGGAATGAAATGGTGAATAGACTACAATCTTTCTTTCTTTCTTTCTTTCTTTCTTTCTTTCTTTCTTTCTTTCTATGTATTTATTTATTTAGAGAGAGGGTGCAAGTGAGTAAGGGGCAGAGAGAGAGAGAGAGAGAGAAAGAGAGAGAGAGAGAATGAATAAGGGCCACCCTTATTGTGGCTTGTGGGGCTTGTGTTCACCAGAAGCAGGGCTTGAGCTCACCAGATGTTGAGTCTCAAACTCACAAACCATGAGATGATGACCTAAGCTGAAGTCAGATGTGTAATGACTGAGCCACCAGGTGCCCCACAATCTTTCTTTTAAAGTATCAGTCATGAGTGGCTGCTAAGCTTTTGAGGTTAGAGACCTGAGATCAAATCCCATCTTCAGTCTGTCTGTACTTGTTTCCTTATGCATAAAATGGAGACAATAATTAATATTTAACTCACAATTTTATTGTTAGAATTAAGTTAGCTACTATATGGAAAGTACTTAGTACATTGCCTGGAAAACATTAAGTTCAAATGAATATAATTATGGCTATTATGATACATCAATAATTAACACTATTATGATTATATCTGTAGCACAGGGAAGGGAAGAATTAATTCTGATGGGAAAAGTGTAACAATGGATTCACCAAGGAGATGATATTCAACCTAGCCCTTGAAGTCTGGATTAGGATGAAAGTTAAAGCAATGGAAGTTTAATAACATAGCATTCCATCTTTTCTACCATAGGCACCAAATTTGTCTAGAATTAAAATGCTGTGGTGTTTTAATCACAACCTTATAGAAAATTTAAAAAAAAAAGAATTCGCTGTTATTGGTAAGATTCATAAATTATACATGTTGCCTCAGAAGGTAAAGAAGAGAGAATACAGCAGGGGAATATAACTGGAGACATAAAAAGAATAATTCAAAAATATATATGTGCCGTTTGTAAATCCAAGAATTACATTATGCAGGACAATATCCTCTGCCAAGCTATCTACAGTTTTACACACCAGGCAGAATTTAGGTTTCACAACAAGCTAGTGACCACCAAAAAGAGCAAGATAAAGGCACATGATCACTTCACTTATCAACAGTTAGAGTGCACACACAGGAAGGCAATCTTTAAGCCTCCCCCTTCAAAGCTGAAGGGTAACTCAGAGCCCATCTGACAGAAGATGACAACACACAAGTTTGACGTCGGAAAACCAGCCATGTGAAACACAGTTCAAAAATCCTTAAAGAGCGCTGCCACATGTGACAAACAAATATGGAAATCAAAGGGAGAAAATCCAGAGAGAACTCAAACTTCAGGAAGACCCTCAAACAACTCTGGGGGAAAAGAGACTGTAAATATATTTGGGAATAAAAATTAGAGACATAAAACAGAAAGACGAGATGAAAAGAAGAAAATATTCTTCAAAGGGTAAGTGTGGTAGGAAATTAACTTTAAAAGATAAAAATAACTTACAAATTATGACACTATATATGATTTCTAGAAATTTAATAAGAGTTTTAAAACAGAATTTTTCATAGGTCAAAATAATTTTCGTCAAAAAGAGGCATAGGGAAAATGATAGAGGATGGTTAGCAAAGAGGGAAAACTGTGGAATATTTATATGTAATATATTACTGGGTGTGTATATCTATAGAT
The DNA here is from genome assembly GCF_046562875.1 of Panthera onca. NCBI lineage: Eukaryota > Metazoa > Chordata > Mammalia > Carnivora > Felidae > Panthera > Panthera onca. Next base: position 56,440,050 of record NC_138344.1, read on the forward strand.
ATATATTGACATATTACATGTATGCAATTAAAATAATGCATTTTTTTTCTCTATTCCTTAAAGAAGATAACCAAGAATTCTTATTTGGGAGCTTACTCTTCAAATAGATACGTTTCAGCATTGATTTAGATGGGACCAAAAAAAATCAAAGATAGTGACAACCTTTGTGAAGATTTTCTCATTATCTACAAAGAAACAAAATATTTGGGGAAAATGGTCAGCATTGTAGTTTATCTTTGTAAAGGGTTAATGTATAAAATCTGGCTCTGCCTCTGGGAAATAAGGATGGAACCCACAGTCACCACCAGTCAGGAAATATCCCACATTCTGTACATGGTCCTTAGTGGGTCTAATGATCAATAAACTATGAACGCTCTCCTTAAAGTTCCTTCAGTATTGTTTTTCAGTCACTAAATCTGTTGACAAAGCAAACCCTCCTTGCCCGGGCTTAAATTTGCATCTCATTTATTTATCCAATAACCATAATTGAACTCCTGGTATTAGGACCTGAGAGTACTAAAATAAATGAAGGGAAACACTGCTCTCAGAGAGCACAGTTAATGGAGAAGATTGTGCATTTGTAGTATCACACTAGTGGTCATCTCTAGCTCCTTGTGGTTAATCTGTAGGGAACCAGAGCTAAGAAAAAAATGTGTGAGACTGTTGGACTATCCTGACAGGGCTAAATTATGTTTTCAGTGACAAAGGCAGAATAGCTAACAAATTTGTTCTGGGATAAAAATGAATATTGAGGCTTTTTGGTGCTATTGGGTGAGTTTTGTTTTGGTGTGTTTGGCTGCAGCCAAAATTGTAATCCATGAGTGTGCTCTCACCATGGGATGGAAAATGGATATGTGGATAGTGCTCAGGATATGGGAGAGGGGTTCAAGTGGAGACTCTAACATGAAAAGGGGGTAAATGGCAAGAGCATGGAACCAAAGAAGAAAATAAGTGGTGTCTGGGAAGGAAACAAGTTGGGGAAAATTCAAGTGGCAGAGAAAGTCTGAGAAGCCTGAGTCCTGTACCCAATGAGACTGAAGGGGCAATAGTCCCTTTCTGAGCAGACATCTCCATGACTGATTGCTTCTTCTCTGGAAATCTCATATAATGGGTTATTCTTGTAGGATATCTTTTTTCTTAAGTGTGTTTTGTGAAAGACTAGTTCCATGAAACACTAATCCACGAACATGAAAAATGGATTTCCTGGTTAAATAAATTGGGAAGCTCATGTTATATAAGTCATGGTTCTGCAGGATATATAATTCACTCAGATGACTCAGGAGTTCTTAATTTCATGTGTGTGTGCAGGGGTGGCACATACACATGTATACATCTGTGTGATGAAACTCTGTGGGAGTCTGGTTAAGGCCTACAAGACCCATTTCAGAAAATAAGTGAAACAAAATACATAAAGATTACAAAAGGATACCAATTAAAATTCAGTCAACAAATATTTTAAAACCAAATTTTAATATAGGAATAAATACGCTTCTTTACTAACCTGTTTAAATAGTATGATCTGGCAGCAGGCCTCAAAACTAATGTAGTTTCAAACCACTGATAATAATGAACAATATTTCCAGATATCAATAAAACATGCAATGTGATAGGAAAATATCTGTGAGATCTGCTGATGACAAAGTCAGAGGTACTGCTAGTGTCTTTTACCTACATTCATAACTGAAGGAAATGCTAAATTTCTTTCAGGTGTTAGTGAAAATAAAGAGGTACTTTTTTTTTTTACTAAGCAAGTTCATAGCACAGTTTTTTCCCCCCATTCAAGTTCACTGATCTCCTGTTTTCTATCTATAATGTCATTGAAGTCCTTGGACCCCAGGATAAGAAAACCCCTAAAGATAGACTTTAATGATGCAAAGTCTTAAGGAAGTGCAAACAGGGTGAATAAAACAATCAAAGGGATGCAGAAACACCCAGGGAATCACAACAGAGAAGCCTGTGGTTGAGTGGAGGGAAGAGAACTAGTGTTTCTAGGACTGAGGGAGGGCTAGAGTCACGGGAAGGACCTGCCCCATAGTAACTATGGTCATAGAAGAAGTCAGCCATGGCCAAAGAACCGACACAAAAGCAGCAAAAAAAGCTAGGAAGAAAAATCCGTGTCCTTCCTGCCCTTTCTATCTTCTGCAGATCTTCTATTGGCCAAACCACAGAAAAGGTCAGCTGGCACAAAGCCTAGATGAGCCTTTTCACTGGGGTTAGCCTCCAGGGGACCCATAGCAGGGCAAAGAAGGATGAAAAATGGCTTGGCATAGGAAGGAACATGAGAAAAACTAGCACATTAGCGATATTTTTTTAGGGTAGATTTTTCTAGATACTTCAATACTAGCATGCATTGTTGTGACTCAATACATGTATTAATTATTATTTCAATAAGAAGTGTTTATCAAAGCTATCTTTGATCCATTTTCCAATGTGCATCATGGAGGATTAAGATTCTGTAGGACAAAAGTTTGCAGATGTCACTCTAGGATTTTCTGGAGACATGTATTTTACAGCATCAAGTTATTTAGCTATCTAGCCAGGGTAGCATATTAGTTAGCAAATATCCGTGAGAGGTCAAAAAGACCTGAATCCTGGAGTAGCTAGAATTATTTGGCAGCAATGAGAGTCAAGAATGAGCACTGTGGAAGGAAAATGTCTATGTGGCCTTAATAAATTGTCCTCTTTATTTTATTTTTTTTCTTTTTCATCAGAGATTGTTGAGAAAGTGTCCATGCCATCTTAGCAGTATGGAAAGCCCATCTTCTCATACCTAGCTCAGGAACTCCAGACTCATTTGGCAAGAAGTTCACATATCTCAAGTGGTCAGCTTGTGTCCTGGGCGAATAAGAGTGTTCTACAGCCTTTCCAATGAGGACATGAGCTCATGGCAACCACTCTAATCGCAGCTTTTAAACACCATGAATAAACCACTGTGTGCCTGCCACTGAAGTTACCTGACTCACCAGGACAGGACCTTGGCATGGATTAGCCAAATGCTAAAAATTACTTTGTTGAGAGGTAGAGAAGAACACTAAAGAAGTCTTGGCTGATGGCTTGCAAAAAGGCCCCCAATTCTGCACCCCTTCCTGCATCCACACAATTTGCAATGGGGCTTTGTAGTGCCTCCCTTTAAGGGGGCGGAGTCTGTTTCCCACTTCCTGTATCTTGGTGCCCTTGCAATTTGCTTTGGACAATAAAATATTGCAGGGAAAACAGTATGCCAGTTCTGAGCCCAGGCGTTAAGAGACCTTGTCTGCATCTGTTCACTCTCTTGGAACACTGCCCAGCTGCCATGTGAACAAGCCTGAGCTAGCTGCTGGAGGATGAGAGACCATGTGGATCAGAATCAAGTCAGCCCATTTGTCCTCGCCAAGGCCTCAGATGTGTGAGAGCCAAGCCAAAATCGGTAAAGCTGGCCTACAGCTGACCTGAGCTGACCACAAATTAATAAAGAAGTCTAGCCAAGACTAGAAGCAGTACCCAGTAGACTCCAGATTATATTGCTGACCCACTCAAACATCCATGATATAAATGCTTATTTTCAGCCACTACTTTTGGGGATGGTTTGTTATGCACCAACAGCTAATTGATATAGCAAAGCACAGAATATAACTCTATCTGGGCTCAGTGTAGTACACAATTTTTAAAAACAATTATTGAAAGAATGTGGGTAGCATTAAAATGTCAGGTTTCTTGTCCTTGAAAAATGAATAGGAGATTCTGACAGAAAATACAAAATGGAAGTAGAACAAAAATTCAACTCTCAACACTTCACATCTGTACATAGGGCTGATGTGAGAGGGAAACAGTTACAGACCCAGGTACAATACGTAAGGAGTGACATAATCACGGTCCATAAAGAAAAGGGAGCGATAAAAAACACATTCTTAAGTATTCTATATCAATGTTTTCTAAAACCTTGAATTTTGTCATGCTAGAACCACAGTGCTTACGACCTGGTGGCCTCTAACCTCCTCATGGAATCTTAATGAATGTGTTTTTGTGTATGGGCAGAGTTTTAGGGTCACGGTCCACCTCTGCCAACTGTGGAGAGGAGTGGTGAGCATCTTGACACAGTACCCTTATAGAAAATCCACTCCAAATGCTTTTTGGCAAGTACATGGGCAACCAGACAAACAAAAATAACTCTTGCCAACAAAAAAGGTATTCTATAAGATAGTCATTGAGAAATTCCTCTACCAAGGTCAGAAAAGCTTTACTTATTTAAGCAGCAAGTTTAAATCTGTACAGGAGGCCTATGTATGGGTTAAATGTTGTAGTGCTAATGCTGACAGAAAAAAATATAAAGAACAGATTTGGAAATAAGATGTGTATTTGTATAAGATGTATATTTGGAGTAGCAAACTTCAATCAGCAACCACTGGAAACAGCATGGGCTTTGGCACCAGATAGACCTGGATTTAAACTTCAGTTTTGCCTCTTACAAGCTAGATGGCCTTGTCCATATTGCTTACCTCTCTGAGTCTCTTTTATGTTTTGGAAGATGGTAAAAGCAATGTTTGGGGGGCATCTGGGTGGCTCAGTAGGTTAAGTACCCAACTTCAGCTCAGGTCATAATCTCTCAGTTCATGAGTTCAAGCCCCACATCAGGCTCTGCACTGACAGCTCAGAGCCTGGAGCCTGCTTCGGATTATGTGTCTCCCTCTCTTTCTCTGCTCCTCCCCTGCTTGTACTCTTTCTCCCTCACAAATAAATAAATAAACATTTTAAAAGAAAGCAATGTTTGCCTCAGAGGGTTACTCTGAAGATTAAATGAGATGGCACACATCAAATATCAGACACAGTGTCTGACATATAGTAAGTGCTCAATACATTTACATTGTCAGTTCCCTATGTTGAAGGCAAAGCATACTTGGAGTACTTTGCTTTGGATATCATAGTGTTTAAATTGAAAGAATTTTTATCAAGAGCTCAATCACACTCTTTGGAGGCAATGAAAAGCATGGCTGAGTTGTAGATAATAAGTAAAATGGAGAAAGAATGCATCTTTATTTCATGCTGTTAGTCACAGTCCAGGAACACTCCAATTTTCAAAGGATTGCAATCCAGAACTAAATTTGTGACTCATTTTCTGGAAACAATTTTATAGATGGTGGTTAGATTCTCAAGCCACCTCAAAAGAGTAAACTTGACCCCTAATATGGTTGACTAAAGTACTTTAAGTCTGAGTCCCAGGAGCAGAGCCTCATGTGATAGAAGAGAAAGATGTCATGACGAAGGGGAGAAGGGAAATGTGGAGGAAAAAAAATCCCAAAACATTGGATGAGTGAAAAATAACTAACATTTATGGTTCATCCATTAGGTTCCAGGCATTGAGCCATGTGCATAGCACTTTTATTATTTAATCCTTATAGCATCTCCTTGACATAGGCATTTCCCCAATAAACATAAATAAATAGCAATAACAACCACAAGCTCCGAGATATTAAATGATAATTTGTCCAAAGTCACATAACAAGAAGGTAATGAGAGAAGACCATTTTGAATGTAGTTAGGTCAGTGACTAATCGAGAAATGATCAGAAAACAAAACTTCAGCTAATAGATTTCAGGTGGTGCCATCTTCGTAAGTAGAAGATCCTTTCCAGTTATTGGCTAAAGAATACACTACAGAAGTGTGTGCCTATACATACGCACATTTATATAATGTGTATTTTTAGATATATGTGATTAAATGAAATCTAGGCAAATTATATAAAATTTTTCGAATAGTACAGGAAGGTATAAAATGAAAGCCAAATATCTCCCACCACTTAAAAGTTTTATCTGTATTCTTCCAGTAAAATACATATGACTACTGTAGATACTGACACAAAGGAGAATATATACTGCATACTGTGTATATTACTTAATGATACATCTTAACCCTTTCTCTACATCATAATCAATAATGAAACTCATTCTTTTCACAGATGCAGAATACTCTGTGCAAAACTAAATCAGAGAAAGACAAATACCATATGATTTCACTCATGTGTAACTTAAGAAACAAAACAGATGAACATAGGAGAGGGGAAGCAAAAAAAAAAGACAAAAACAAGGGAGACAACCCATAAGAGACTTAAATACAGAGAACAAACTGAATGTTGCTGTGGGGCGTTGGGTGGGGGATGGCTAAATAGGTGATGGGCATTAAGGAGGGTACTTGTTGGGATGAGCACTGGGTGTTATATGTAAGTGATGAATCACCAAATTCTATTTATGAAATCATTATTACACCATATGTTAACTAACTTGGATTTAAATAAAAAAAAACATATTGATTAAAAAACCCCAGCAACCTAATTTATTGGAAGTCGCCACTGATGAAAAATTTTGTGTTTTCCCATTGTTTGCTACTGACGGTACATCCCGTTCAGATATCTTAGCATACTTGTGCAAGCATATTATTAGGGTAATTCCTGAGCTGTGAAGTTGCTGGGTCAAAGGTCTTATGAACTAAAATTTTCAATTAACAATGACAAATTTCCTTTCAAAAATGTTGCACCAGTTCCTAGTTCCACACATGTTATCTGGGATAGCTTCTTTCTTCACATACTCACCAACACTAAATATTACTGGATTACATTTCTGCCAAACTCGTAAAATAAAATCTGTATCTTATTTTGACTTTCATTTAATTATGCGTGATGTTTATCATATTTTATATGTTTACTGATTATCTGTACTTTATTTCTGCAAATTGTGTTCACTTGTTAGGAATCTCTATCTTTTTTCCCATCTTTTTACCTGACATTAATTTTTTCTTATTGATTTGTACAAGCTCTTTGAAAATTAATGAACTGACACTTTGTTTCTCATGCATCTTCCATATCTTTTTCTTTTTACCAACCAGCCACCTCTTTGACTTCAATTTCATCTTAACAAAATCTCTGATTATGATTTGATTTTCTCTTAAATTGTCTTGCAAGAGAATATGTTCTGGTTGTGCTATTAGGAATATTCTGGCATGTGTATGAGGTATATTTCCTCTAATCAAGTAATACATTGGCAATCTAGATTTAAATATACTGCTCAGAATTATGTGTGTTTGTGTGTATATGTTTGTTTTGAATCTGCTATTTTTGAGGCTTTCCTTAGAGACAGATCCAATTTTGGTAAGCTAAGAAATCATTTTCTTTCCTTTTCTATTTTTATTTAATTCCAGTAGAGTTAACATACAGTGTTATATTCATTTCAGGTAAGAAATCATTTTCTGATCCTAAAAGACTAAGAGCAGTTCATGGGGTCATTGTTAATTCCACATTCATGCTACTCAGCAAGGTGACGCCATAGGTTCCATATGCCAGCCAGTCAGTTTTCTCTGGCAATTCTCCAACCTTGCCTTCACCTCTTCATTCCAAATTTTATGGAACATTCTGGGCATCAGTAGAAGAAAAATGTAAAGGTAGGGCTTGGGTTATTGTTGATCTTTCTTAACCAGGAAGAATTCTGGGGAGATGGATTGTTCAGGAGCATGAGGTAGCTTTTAACATTTAAAGAGAAGATTAGATGTTGCACAGGGAGGATTCAAGGGATTTGGAGCACTGGACCTCTGAACTCTGTGCTCCTCCCAAGAGCCTTGTAAAGGTTCACATTTACTCATCTCAGTTCAAGATTATTAATGATTAACATCGGTTACATATTTTATAGCTTCAAAACCATAGTCTGTCAAACAAATAATTAGTAAATAAATACATAATTTGAAACCTTGAAGTCTTATCCAGGTTCATACAAAATCTCCTGTATTTTTCAATCTGTTGTATTTTTAATAATTTTATTCTCATTTCACATTAAAAACATTTTCAAATAATAAAGTAAATCACCCTAGTACAGTTTTTAAAAGATAAAAATGACCATTCAACAGGATCAGTTACCTCTGCAGAGTTGTAAATTAGATATCAGGACTAATTTTAGTCCTGAGTGTCATGACACAAGAATTGCCTGTCATTTTACAAATCGTCTGATTATATTTGGGGGGAAATGCCAATTCTAGGATTCTATAATTTAAAAAATAACATTTACAAGTGGATTATTATATATAATAAGACATTATATATCTTTCCCCACAACTCTATTGGAGAATTGATTCTCTACTCCTCAGTCATTGTGCTTTACATGCTTCTTAGGTGAAAAGCACATTCTTCAAGCATTTGGCAACATGTGAATACTCAGCTACTATGTGATCTATAATATTATCATGTGGCATGTAAGGAATCAGAATTATTGAAAGAAAAGCATAATACCCAGAACTCTGAGCAATAGCTAATTATTTCCAGTTTTAAAATTTTGATCCACATAAGAGTGAAAACATATGGTATCTGTCTTTCTCAGTATGACTTATTTCACTTAGCATAACACTCTCCAGTTCCATCCACGTTGCTACAAAAGGCCGTATTTCATTCTTTCTCATTGCCACGTAGTACTCCATTATGCATATAAGCCATAATTTCTTTATCCATTCATCAGTTTATGGACATTTAAGCTCTTTCCATAATTTGGTTATTGTTGAAAGTGCTGCTATAATTGGGGTACAAGTGCCCCTATGCACCACCACTCCTGTATCCCTTGGGCAAATTCCTAGCAGTGCTATTGCTGGGTCATAGGGAAGACCATGGGGGAGGGGAAGGAAAAAAAAAAGTTAGAGAGGGAGAGAGCCAAACTGTAAGAGACTCTTAAAAACCGAGAATAAACTGACGGTTGATGGAGGTGGGAGGGAGGAGAGGGTGGGGGATGGGTATTGAGGAGGGCACCTGTTGGGATGAGCACTGGGTGTTGTATAGAAACCAATCTGACAATAAATTTCATATTAAAAGTAAAAAAAAAAAATTTTGATACTGATTTATTATGTGCATACATGCATACATATCTATACCCATCTACCCATTGACAAGTATTACCATTTATGAGTACATGGTTCATATATATGAAGTACAGCTATAAATGAATTAATGTATGCATAGAATTAATATATCTGTGGATTGAAATGTACTTATGAATGTATATGAACTAAATTCTTAAGTAAGATAGTATCTGAACAAAAAAAACATATAAAGAGCATAATAGGGGCGCCTGGGTGGCTCAGTCGGTTGAGCAACTGACTTCGGCTCAGGTCATGATCTCACGGTTTGTGAGTTCGAGCCCTGTGTTGGACTCTGTGCCGACAGCTCAGAGCCTGGAGCCTGCTTCTGATTCTGTGTCTCCTTCTCTCTTTGCCCCTCCCCCACTAATGCCCTCTCTCTCTCAGAAATAAACATAAAAAAAAAATTAAAGAGCATAATGTATGCATTATTCATTCAAAAAATATTATTTGAAAAGTGCCAAACATTTTTAACAGCTCCCCTTGTAGAAAAATGTGTTTGTGCTTAGTTGCACAACCCCTTTAATACATTTGTGGACAAAGGAAAGCATCCTTGATTTTCAAGGGCAACTACAATCTGGTTCCAATAACCAGGGTTTAGAAAATGCTCATTTTTCCTTTAAAGTCCTCAGAGAACAAAGATTCTCTAGCCACAGATCTTTAATAGCTTCTGTCTAGGTTCAGGTAGATTGCACAATATAAAGTATAAACAGCAGATGTTAATTTGAATTTAAATGCAATTGAATTGTCCATCAAAAGGAATATCGTTCCAATTTATAATTAGCCTCCAAATAAGTGAAAACCTATTCCTGTCTAAAATGAAGCTTAGGTCTGTTTATAGAACAGTCATCAGATCATGTGCTTCCACTGCTTACAGACAGAACACGCTTCTTCCCTAATGGACTTTTAAATCCATGTAACTGTCATCAAGGAAAGAACAAACTAAGTGGGCATATGATACTACATTAGCAAATTTCCCTCTTATGCCAGCAGTCAACGGTCTGATATGGTCTTTGTGCCCATGTGCATTTTCTGGAATGAACCCACACTCTATCCTGAGAAAATGGGGAAACATAAATCTTCTGATGCAGTTTACATTATTAACAAAAGGAGTCAGAAGTAATCACAGTTTTCCTCAGGATGAAACTTCATTGTAGATGGTCATTTATTTGTATCTAGACTGGAAGATTACGGAGTCCAATGAGAATATCTAACGTGTTATCTTTTCTATACCAATTTTGTTCTGCCCATAAGTAACATAAAGGAACCAGGCAAGAACAGATGCCAAATTCCCTCATTATGTACATGCTAAACACAAGTGCCTTCAAAATCTACAAACAAAAACCTGAACACACTCAAGAACTCAGTTAAATAATCATTCTGCATGCTGCTGCCAATATTATATTACTTCCTGACCTTCAGACATGTCTTCGTGTGACCTTTTCCTCCTTTTCCATTAAATGTTTAAATCTCTCTGCTTGTGAAGCCTTCCAGACTGGGTGCTTTTCAACTTTGTCCTAATCCCCCTAATACCTCTTCTACTGCATCACTTTCCCTTCTCTCTGCCAACAAGATGAATCCTTGACCCTATTTCACCTTAAAAACACACTCATTTAAGTTAGGCATTTTTTTACACTTAAAATAGTCTAATTACTAAATAACTTCCTTTTTTTCATTTTTTTTAAATAAGAAGATTCAGGCAGCGAGAGAGAGGTGATTAGTCCCCAAGACCAGGCATCAGTATAATGTATTGCTTGACATCATATTGCTTATGGTGCTTTTAACAGTTTTCTCCATGGTGATACACATGGGTGACATTCTGATCAATGACCCAATCTCTTAAGTGAACCCAGGTATGGAAGCAACCCCAGTGAGTCAGATGCAACTCCACCCCACCTTTCTCTCTCATCAAGAGAGCAGGATAGAATGTAAATGAGTAAGACCAACATCATTATACCACTGATCAGGGCTGTTTTAATTTATTAAAACAAAAAGGGGAATAATTTGCAAATGTGGACAGCTTATTAATAGCAACAAATTACTTACCACATACCACACAAATGATCACAGCTCATCACTGCATTGTGTTTCTGTGGTTAAGACCTCCTGCTATAAACTGTCATTTTCTCATATACTTTCTCCAAACCTTGTCATTTAATGAACAATGTTAGGCACACCACAAGAAGTCCTTTATTGATTTTGTAACTAGGTTTAAAAATAAGCGAGGTCGGTAAAGTCCAATCAGATATATAAGAGTTTTTGAATTAAAAAATTAGGGACAGATAAGCATGTGAGAATATCAGATATGGGGAGACTTAAAACCTAGTCACAGCAGAAGAAAGAGAACCAAAACACATTACAAACATTTCGAGATGACAGATGAATTTACCCACTCCTCAAACCACTGGAATCAGATAAAATCTCAAAATGCCAATCTGCAAAGTTGTCAACTAGTGCTTGTGATATTCTAGAATTATGCTGTTCGATGAGGTAGCCAGTAGCCAGCTGTGACTATTTAAATATAATGAAAATAAAATATAACGAAATTTAAAATTCAGTTCTGTAGTTACACTAATCCCATTTATAGCCTGTAGTTTGATATGCTGTCCAACTGAACTGTAAGAAAAGCAAAATGTGGGGTGCCTGGGTGGCTCAGTCGGTTAGGTGTCTGACTATTAATCTCGGCTCAGGTCATGATCTCAGGGTTCATTTTTGGGATGAGCCCCATGTTGGGCTTGGGATTCTCTTTCCCTCTCTCTCTGCCCCTCCCTTGCTTGTGCCCTCTCCTTCTCAAAATAAATCTTTTTTTTTTTTTTTTTTTAAGAAAACTGTGGGGCACCTGGGTGGCTCAGTTGGTTAAGCATCTGACTTCGACTCAGCTCATGATCTCGCGGTTCATGAGTTCAAACCCCGCATCAGGCTCTGTGCTGACATCTCAGAGCCTGGAATCTGCTTAGGATTCTATGTCTCCCTCTCTCTCTGCCTCTCCCCCGTTTGCGCTCTCTCTCTCTCTCTCTCTCTCAAAAAGAAACGAATATTTTAAAACAATTTTAATAAATAAAAAAAGAAAACTGTTGTGTATTTGTGCTGTCCAATATGTGCAGCCACTAGCACTGGTTATCGAACATTTGAAATATAGTTGTAAGTACAAATGAGGAACTGAAATTTTAACTTAACTTTAATTAAGTTAAATTTAAATTTAAATGTAAATAGCTATATGTGGCCAGTGGCTACCACACATATAGAACATTTCCATCACTGCAGAAAGTTGTACTGTACAGTGCTGCTCTAGAACCACAGGATCCTTTATGCAGGGATGCCAAAAAGAGGGAAGGGAAGAATGTAAGAAATAGGAGTGATGCTGGGGCAGAAAAATAATATTTTTTCACCACCTGCTATCTGCCAAGCACTTTGTCATGTGCTTTCCATATGTCACTTCATTTAATGCTCACAGCCCCAAAATTGCTATTGAACTAACAGCAGAAGCTCAGAACACATTTGAATCCACGTCTATGTGACACGTCCTGCCATCTCATTTCCACTAATTCTTGACACAGTATAATCATGGATGGTGTTCACATGGTCAGTACAGATTTATCAGAATAAAGTACATTAAACAATGAGGTCCCATGTCATTAAGACCTATAAAAAAAGAGGAAATGCTGTTTTATATATCCAGCAGCAAACGTGCAAAGTGTGTTACTGGGAGAGATGGTATAGGCTTAAAAGGAAACAGAATTATGGAAAATGAATGATTGATAGTTTCATTATTAACGGAAGCTAGAAATGAGTGAATTGCCAAAACTAAAATTGTAGTAACGGTGATCATCATAACAATAGCTATCATTTGTTGAATCCTTACTGTGCTCAATACTTCATGCTCATAATCAGCCACCCTCTGAAGCGCAGGTGAGGATGTCACTGTCAGAGATAAAATAGCAGTCTGGAAAGCAGAAAGGTCTGACTGATTAACCTCTTTCTTATCTTTTTAAGTGAAATTTCCCAAAGCCTTCGCCCAGGTACACACAACAAAATGATGAAAGAGAAGATAATGTCCAATATCAGTCAGTGAAGAAATGCACTGCCATTGTTGAAAGTCCTCATTTAAATTTTAATTTGCCTGTTTTTTAATTATCCTTGCACATGTCCTAATTTTTTCCCTAAGCTTTGTATGTGGTGTTCACAATCATTTTCAAAGCTGACATTAAAATTTGCTAGGTCGGTAGGTTTGGGTGAATGGCTTAATTTTTATGCATCTTTAACAGCCCTGTCAGGTTATTGTTGATATTAGAAAGGATCTCAGTCCATCTTGGCCTTCTTAATATTATCTCCTTTCTAGCTGTTTTTATCACCAGTCATAGGGGCAGAACTGTTATGGATGAGAGGATGAGAGTACATTTAAGGAAATAATAAAGACTCTTGACTATCTGTAATACCCATCTCATAGTGGCTGGAAATAACTTCAGGAAAGCTAATTATTAAATAATCAATGACAATAGTCCCTTGATTAAAGGTAATATATGTGTTAACACCAAACCCAATCCTTGGCACATAAAACTCACTGAACAATTAGTTCCTTATCTCCCTCTCCTAATCTTACTTCCTTGACTAGGTCAGATTGTAATGTAAATTGTGATTATGAGTAAGTTTGGCTAAACTGTTTTCCTCTGACTCAAGGTCACCAGAGAAGAATAAAATTCCTATTCCAAATCTTCTATAAATACGGTATAGGGAGAATAACTACCAATTCTGACTTTCAAATCTCATAGCTATAATTACTCTTAATGCTAAAGGATACTTAGGCTATATATATTTCAAAAGATGGTCAAATTAGGATCACACATCAAAGGCATATAAATGTATCTTAATAAGAAAATATACTCTTGGAAATATACTACTTTGCCTTTTATCAATGGACTAAAACAAAGTGAGGAAAATATATTCCTATTTTGTGTATAAAACAACTTTAGGGACACCTGTGTGGCTCAGTCGGTTAAGTGTCTGACTTTGGCTCAGGTCATGATCCCATGGTTCATGGGTTCGAGCCCCACGTCGGGCTCTATGCCGCCAGTTCGGAGCCTGCTTCAGATTCTGTGTCTCCCTCTCTCTCTGCACCTCCCCACTCACACTCTGTCTGTCTCTCTCTCTCTCAAAAATAAAACATTAAAAAAAAAATTTTAAATAAAACAACTTTAGAAACTGTCCCCATCGATTAAATTACTTTGTGACAGATTTTGTGGTAGAATATTGTGTCGTCATTATAGAGAATTAAGAAACTCTGTAATTATTAGTATCAAAAGAGATTCAAGTTGTACAGTTATGAACTGTGAACACAGTCAGGTATACAAGTGTATGCACGTTACCATTTTTTTAAGCAACCCGAAAATCTGAATGATTGTCAAATTGATAGACAAGACATAGAGAGAGTGATGGATGAATGTGGGTAGATTATTATTATTATCATTAGGCATCACATATAAAAAAAGTTCTTAATAGTAGTTACCTCTATGGAGGGTGGGGTGAAATTTGCATGTTATTCTGTACTTAACATGTAATTTAAACTTTCTAATCATGTACATGTATTACTTTTTGAAAATATCGCCAGGAATTATATGGGCCTTGACACTGTAATCCTCTTGTTTTCCCTACTCTCTCTCCCTCCCCCCCAAAAAAAGTGTAAATACACTTCATAAATGATATTTTGTATTATTGATGAAAGTTTAACCAATCATTTATATGCAAAATTCACCTTACCAAATGGTTAGATTTTTAAGGGTTATCTTCTAAAATAATAGAGCTATATTTGTGTGGATACATCACAATTTGGTCAATGAAATACCAGCTGGTCATGAGTGCCCACTCTCCCCCACCAAAAATCTCAGCTTATATCTTCAAATAAAAGGAGGTCACATAATATCCTCCATTTATTTATGATGACTTTCCAAATCTCCACCTCCTTTTGTGTGTTCCCCTTCCTGCAGATCGAAACAAAAATATGCACAAAGAAGAATTTCTGGCTTGGAGAGCCTGGGTGGTTCAGTCAGTTAAACACCTGGCTCTTGATTTCGGCCCAAGTCTGGATCTCATGGTTTGCGGGATGGAGCCCCGCGTCTAGCTCTGCCCTAACGTCGCAGAGCCTGCTTGGAATTGTCTCTCCCTCTCTCTCTGCCCCTCCCATGCTTGTGTGCATGCGTGTGCTTGCTCACTCTGTCTCAAAATAAACATTTTAAAAAAAAAAAGGAATTCTGGATTGGATGAAATATGATTTTGAACCCATTCAAGGTTCCACTAAAGTCTAGATACAGTAAAAGTTATCAATATCTCCCTTTATTTTAAGAAAATGTTAGAGAATTTAAGAAGCTAACTATATTCAAAGAATATTAAAGTTTGAAATATAGAGGGTAAGTCATGAGGGAAGAGATATAGCACCTTTTCAGAAATAGGACATCTATCACAAGCAGACTTGTTATCTCATTTTCCTTACGCTAACCCCTTTTTTAAAGAAAGGGAGTGTAGTACATTTTCTTTCATCCAGGACAAAAACCTAATATTCACACTGGAACAAAACGTGCCTCATGGGCTCTTGGCAATTACTCCTTTGGCCCAATGAATCAAGTACGAGTAACAATTTCAATCTTTCCCTTTTTTACAAAAAGAGTAAGTCAGGGTTGGCAGGCTTTTAGAAACTGGGTGTCAGAAAGGTAAGCTCTTTTGTGTTTTGTTTGGCATATGAACATTGGTGATGGTGAGCACTACAGACCTCAACAGGCAATAGGGACCAAAAAATAATTTGGGCTTAAGATTTTGTCCTCACATTCAACATCTGTATATATTCTTAAACAAAATATTCAGAAAATTTACACTCTTCCTGAGACTTTTCAACTGAAAGAAGAGAATGTGTTATAGTGTTACTGGTAGATAAATACACAAAGTTTTCAAACTTGCCATTTTCAATGAATGTGTCTTTGGGTAAGTTACTGTTCCTCATAGAATCATAGAGAGAAAACTAGCTTCTTATATGGTTACCACTCGCTTAGAAGCCAAAACTGGCAAATACTCTTCTTACATTTGCAAAAGTACAGATGACCTTTGAACAACATGGGTCTGAACTGTGTGGATCCACTTACACTCGATTTTTTTCAATAAATATAGTACTGTAAGTGTATTTCTCTTCCCTATGATTTTCTTGATAACATTTTCTTTTCTCTAGCTTACTTTAAGATTACAGTGCATAATACATATACAAAATACGTGTTAATCAAACTGCTGATGTTATCAGTAAAGCTTCCAGTCAACAGGAGACTAGTAGTAAAGTTTCAGGGGAGTCAAAAGTTACACACAGATTTTTACTGGGGGAGCTTAGTGACCCTAACCTCTACACTGTTCAAGTGTCAACTATATATCCATCAAATACTTACCTGTGGGACATTTCTCCAAAGTTAGGATTTCGTGATCAAAACATTTTGGAAGCATTTTGTACTACATTTTCCTATTGGTAATTCACAGTGTATATTTACATATTGCAGACTCCGAGTAGTCAAAAGAATGAACCAGTTTAAATTTGTTTTACTTATTATTTCTCAATCTTTTTAATCATGGAAATATTTTCTTTGTGTACTTACTCAAATGTCATTGAATAAATGTCCTATATAGAGTATACTTTGGGAAACACTAGATAGTCCTATCTGTTTGGAACAGTGGAATGGTTCTGGGCCCAGAAACCACAGAAGACAGTGAGTATCTCAAAGAGAAAAGGGATAAAAAGGAAAGATCCACATGCTAAATCTATGACCCAATCAGCATCCTCAAATTGGACCGCACATGAGTGGATATTCTTGCCTTATTGTGACTCAAATTTGGACAGGAGGCAGAGGGAGACAAACCACTGGGGTAAGAGGGATGTTCTTTAGTCTCCCCAGAGATCCACCCAATCTCATTTGCAAATGAAAATAATAAGCCTTTATATACTGCATAAAATACCCAAGACCACCCTGGTGGTCAGGAGCAGCCCTGGAGTGAGAACCAGCCTTCTGATTCTGATGCCAGAGTCCTTCCTAGCAGCCCACATCAACTTCTGCCCAATGATGAACAGAAAGATGATTAATTGGCTCAAATATGATTGAACATAAATATTATTTGGGGGCCCACATAAGGCCATGTGGAGAAATGGACAACTGAAGACACTTAAATATTTTTCAATGTTTCTTCTATGCTGTATAATTTCTATGGATCCTAAGATCTTTGAAGTGAAGATACAGAGAGGAAAATAATACACAGCAGTATAGTGTAGTGGTGAGTTCAGCTGCTAGATATCACCCATCTAATGAGCACAGAAAACACAAAACAACCTACAAGGCTCTATGGAACCATGAGTTAGAAATCACCCAGTGTATTGTATAATGGGTTTAATAGAGTCTCATGTATCAGCAGTTTTTGTTTTATTTATTCTGGAGGTTAAAGAGTGCCCAACTCCTGCCCCTCATCTGTATTTCTCTAAGACTCTAAGCATAAGCTTCCTTATGATAAGGATAGGGATAGGGATAGGGATAGGGATAGGGATAGGGATAGGGATAGGGATAAGGATAAGGACAGGGACAGGGACAAGGAAAGGGATAGGGATAGGGATAGGGATAGGGATAGGGATAGGGATAGGGATAGGGCTAAGGCTAAGGCTAAGGCTAAGGCTAAGGCTAAGGATGAGGAGGGAGAGGAGGAGCAGTAGTATTAGCAGCAGCAGTAACACTTATTGGGTGTTTTCTATATCTCCAGTACTGTTCTAACTGCTTTAAATAAGTTTACTCATTTAATCCCTATAATAATTCCTTATGGTAGGTAAGAATTATTTTTCTCATTATACAAAATGTGGAAACTAAAAACCAGCTAGATTTTTAAACTTGCCCGAAATCTCATAGCTTTAAGTAGCAGAGATGGGATTTAAACCCAAGTGGCCTGGCTCCATGGGTGATAGTCTTTAACCATTATGTACATTGCTCATACATGTCTGCTGGTGGTTATTTATTTACTTTATCCATTTTCACAACCATTCCCTCTTGCCAATCATTGACTCCTCTATTGTTGATTTCTAAACCTGATGAAGTATCAGAATCACCTAGAGAGCATCTTTAAAATAGACATCATAGTTCTCTCTTCAAGATACTCTGGTCCATACTACATCAAGCAATTTCAAAAAGAACAACAGGTTAATCTGGAGGTAAAGGTCCCAGGACCCATGTTTGGCAGCCACTGATTTAGAGCCCTTCTCTCTTAGCCTTATATATCAAAGATACTGGATCACAGAAGCCATGAAAGAAAGGACACAAAGCATAGCCAGACATACTGGCTAAATCACAACTTATCCCAGAAGTCTTTATACCCTTTTCTCACACTATGAACTCCTTAAAGACAAGAACATAGCATTACTCAGATCTGGACCTTCCATGGGCGAGACTAGGGCTTGATTCATAGTAGATGCTCAGTTAGTACTTACTGTCTAGATTCCTCGGTGAATCTTCTTGAAAAAAAGGCAATCAAATAACGATTTTCCAAAAAAAACACTAAGAAGGGTTTTCTGACCACTGATCACCTATTGCTCTAATGACAAAAGAATCATGAATTTTCCCACAACGTTGTAAATGGGAGATGGTAAGAGGGTTTATTCACGATCTTGACACAAAGGAAGGAATAAGAGCAAGAACAAATGGGAGCAGAAGAGGAAACCATGTTTAAATCATGCCCGGTCGGACAAACTACACATCAATATAGAGATCTATATTCATTTTACCGCATTCATTAACTCAAGTGATTGTAGCTGTTTTTAATTCTTTCAAGGCTGGCTCCACAGGACCCTCAAATGAATCTACCCACTCATCTTCCCCTCCACTGCTGCCTAATTGGCCCACCACAGGCTAATGGGCAAACATTCCTCAGCAACTATTTATCTTTTTGAAGTCTTTTCCTAGAGATCCCTTTAAGAATAGCGGTGGGTTTTCCCTTGAAGCTATTTTTCCACTCTTATTTGTTTTTTGTTTTTTGTTTTTCAAGCATTTTAGAGAGGCTTCTTTGCTGTTTGTTTCTGAAGCAAATCAGGAACACTAATTTGTTCTTTGTGGATTTTTGGAAGCTACCCCAGTGGGAGCAGCTTGCCGTGACCAGGATTTCTGCCTGCGGATGGTGGGGAAGGGGGCCGCAGGAAGGCTGCTGAGACAGAAAAGAATGCTACTGTGAGGTGAACACAATAATGCTATAGAGCTAAGAAACATAACTTCTGATTTCGAGAAGATGCAACCAATGATAACATGTAGCCAAGACTACCTGAGAGTTACACATTTACCTCTGTACAACTGTGTACAAAGTAGCAATTACTGGCTGAGGTGGAAACACCTGTTTTCCACAGACATGAGAGTGCAATGCAGATGTGATGTTGCAGGCAGAGAAAAGTCTTCATGGGCTCTGCCGCTGGAAGGAAGCTGACAGCTCATTTGAGGGTGATAGGGAAAGCTTTCTGGATGAGAAGTAGGTGGAAAAGTTCTCAACTCACTCAGAACATGCACATTTTCATCGCGGCTCTGCCATTAACTGGCATTGTAGCCCTGTCCAAATTACTTCATCTCCCTGCCAGAGTTCCCCCACCTGTAGAATCAACAGATCCAAGTGTTGGCCAACAGTTCCTTTTACATTATAATATATTGCTTCCAGATTAACAAAGATACATACACATTTGTATCTGTAAGGTAAAAAGTCAAAGGCTTTTTACCTTTGACTTTTTGCTTTAAGTTGACTTTCAGGGAAAACAAACTATATGAAAAAATAATGTATTCTTTAGGCATTTATGTTTTAAAACATCCCTCAAAACATATAACCAGAGATCAGTATTACACACATTTAACCCAGTCTTCTATTACAAAATTTCCGTATAGTGATGTTGAGAACAACTGATGATGAATCGCAGGCCCTATAAAGACACTGACTTACCAGATGAAAATGCAATGCAGCATCTATTTATGACAAAAGAAAATGGGATAATTTTTAGAAGTGTATTGAAAGGTAATAGAAGATAAATGTTTTCAAAACGTAAAATCATTTTATCTTATTATCCTGACACAACTACTACTTTTATTTATTCATATTATCTCTACACATATAGATATTTATAGTCGCAGTAATAGTATACATAGCATTTTATATTTCACTATTTTCACAAAATTGTCTCATAAACTTAACTTGATGTTTCTACATAATTATCATTTGAATGGCTTCATAATACTAAACTGTGTTGATGTACCATAATCTATTAAATCATTATTTTGCTCAACTTCTATTTTGTCCCTAACTTCTTGCTATTAATATCAATTGCAATATTTTTTTTTTTTTCTGTTTAGCTTGTTTGGGTTCTGTTCAAATGCTTCCATAAAAGAAGAATACCTCAGGCAATGGATATGAATATGTCTGTGGCTTTTGCTACAAATGGTCATGTTACCAAAGTGATTATCAAGTGATAATGCCACCAGCAAGGAATTCACGCTTCATTTTTACCAGGACTTCATCATCTTTGATGATGAGCATTTTTATGATGTAATATTTTATGCGTTTTGAAACCGGCAGATGTATATAACTATGTATCTATGTAACTATGTATCATGTTGTATGTAGTTACATACAACATGTAACTATGAAGTATATGACAGAGTCCTCAGTAAATGTTTTGACCCTTCTCATAAAAACTCTGTGGACTTAAACTGGAGATACATCTGTTCATTAATTCATTCTAACTGATTCACTCATTCATTCATTCAAAAACATTTTACTGTGTACAACTATGAATGATAACATATGAGACACTGGCTATCTGAAGTTATACCTTCCTTTGATAGTACAGTTTCTCAAAGAGAGAAATCCATTAAGCACATCTGTGGTCATTTCCTTAAATACAGCATGTTCCAGGAGGCATATGGATACAGATGTGAAGACAAAAAGTAGGTCATTATTTTTGCATAATAGCATACTTTCAGAAAAATATACTAGACCTCTCTCATTATCAGAACTAATTTTTAATCCATGCCATGAATTAGAAAACTGCTTTTAAAGGTATGGCCCAGATTATTTTCAGAGGCAGAAAGTTTTATAAATGAATTGGTAAGAAATGTAATCAGCTAAATCTTCATTTTGATGATCTCCTTCTCCCACTTTCATGGCTTTCTTTTTCTCTGTGCTTGCTACACTGTCCAAATAATTGCTTAATAAATTGTGATTTTTATGACTCTTTCTCCTTCATCCCCAAGGCCGTAAATATATTCTTTTGGTTCAAATTCTTTCACCTAAAAAATTCCACCAAGGCCCATAATCCAACAAATTTAACTATTCTCCATTATTAACCCTCCCCCAAAACAACTAGCATCATTAACTGAGTGCTTAAAATATGGCATGCAATATAGTAAATGATACACATATTATTTTATGTAATTGTTACAGAATCTGCTTTATACCCCAGTCATTCAAGAAATTATATAATTTGGCCAAGTTCTTCCATCCGCCAAACTACCCCCTCCAGTAGCTGATATTGCCAAATTTCTGGTGGGCCTAAATAATTTCTATGTCATTAAACCAACCCTTCTGATATGATTCATAATGGATAATCTAAAAGAAAAGACCCAAGGGGCACCTGGGTGGCTCAGTCGGTTAAGCATCTAACTTTGGCTCAGGTCACGATCTCGCGGTCCATGAGTTCGAGCCCCACATCGGGCTCTGGGCTGATGGCTCAGAGCCTGGAGCCTGCTTCCAATTCTGTGTCTCCCTCTCTCTCTGCCCCTCCCCCGTTCATGCTCTGTCTCTCTCTGTCTCAAAAATAAATAAACGTTAAAAAAAAAAGAAGAAAAAAAAAAGAAAAGACCCAAATCAGGGACACAGGAAAGATTAATGTGTCTTCTCCATTTACTCCATCTCTCCCCCTTTGACTTGAAAGCATTATTACTCTTTCTTAGATAAATTAGTGCCTATGAATTTCATAAATAAGCCTGTACAACAGACCTATTCAGACATATGGTAGAGATTTCTGCAATGCATGCCATTCATCCTTAATGGTTTTTATTTCAAAATTCTCTTTGTAGAGTGCAGTGTTAGTTCATTTTACTTCATGAAACACTTGTGTAAGTATTGTTCTCTACAAACAAAGCAGCATAATGGAGAAACAAATTATTTAGAAGTAAATTAAAAGGATTGAACATTCTAAAATGCAAATCACACAAGTTTTCCACTAAACAGATAAGACAAGGCGAAAGATGATTTCTCTTGTTTCTACAAAGACTACCTTGAGTACAGCTTACATATTGCCTCCTCATATCCTCGACCCCTTCCCCCTCTGCCCTTAAGCACACTCAGAAAACCATGCAGCTCTAGTAAAAGAAGAAACCATTAAGGCATCATAGTGTTCTGGCAATTTTTTTTTTCAAAACAATCAAGATGAGGATGATGATGATAATGATGATGATTTTAGACACAGAGAGAGCACATGAGCAGGGGAGAGAGGCAGAGGGACAGAGAGAATCTTAAGAGAAAGAAAGTTAAGTGCTGGACTCAATCCCACGACCTTGGGATCATGACCCAAGCTGAAATCAAGAGTCTGACATTCATCCAACTGAGCCACCCAGGTGCTCCAAGAATTATTTTGTTGAGCATAGAAACCAAGAAACTTTAAGGCAACATTCTAAATTAACTTTAGGAAAGATCTTTTTATACTTATAAATGTGTAGGATATATTCTCATGATGTTTATAGGGCACTTAAAAAAAAACTGCCATGATTTTTAAACTCAGTCTGAAAATGTCAGCACAAGTAAAATGGCGGAATATGGGCAATTGTATTCTAATGCCAGGTTTAAACATTTAATGACTCAATCCCAGAAATTCTGAGCTGGTGGGAACAGTATACAACTATTTATCTTTATTTTAACCACTCGCTAGAATCAAGTAGTGAACAATAGTTAACATTGACTGAGATGCTAAGAATTAGGTTACAAGTGGCACTTTGAATTTAATCCAGGCATATTTTACGCTTTTTAGTAAGCATTTTGCTTCTAATAGATACCTGAATTTTATAAAATATAATATCCCAACCAGAGAAGGATTGCCAATTCTCCTATACACAAGTATCACTTAAATTTGGTTAGTTGGTTATACTTTGTTTCCCAGCCCTTTATTAGTCTTAAAACTACATTTTCAGAGATGTAGTCAGTCTTCCCAACAATCCAATAAATTAAGTACATCACATATTCACACAGTGAGGAAGCAGAGGAGCTGGATTAAACATTGGGTCCTCTGATCCACTCCATTGGTCTTTCCCTTATTCTACGGCAATGTAAGTACATAGGTAATCTTTTGTTGCTCCTTCCTTGAGGAATCTTGCTTCCAAGTTTCCTGAAGACTTGATCTGCTTTAGGAGGCATGGTGATGAATAGTGTGGTCTCTGAAATTGGCCTCCATTCCATCCCAAACAGCTGAAAGTGGGACTTACTATTTGAAACTCTCAATGACTCAGTTTTCTCATCTATCGAACAGCACTAATATGGAATTTCATAAGCACAAAATGAGGTAATGTATGTAACTACCTAACCTAACAGAGTAAAAGGCACATGGCATGAATTTTTTTCAACTATTTTTATTAGATATCTCAACTTACACACACACAAATACTCTGGAATAAAATCTATACTTTCTTTCCGTGGAGGCATGAAAGAAAAGAGATCTACTTCAGTTTAAAAAGTTTTTATGGGGACACCTGGGTGGTTCAGTCTGTTAAGCATCCAATTCTTGATTTTGGTTCAGGTCATGATCTCACAATTCCTGAGACAGAGACCCACAACAGGCTCTTCTTAACAGCACAGAGCCTGCTTGGGATTCTCTCTAAGCTCCTCCCCTCACCCTCCCCTGGTCATGCTTGTGCTCTCTCTAAATAAACAAATAAACGAAAAAGTTCAGCATGGATCAAGTTGGGGAAAATACATCTTTAGCTCTTTTGCAATTAGGTTTGTACACTGAAGTGACATCATTTTCTTGAAGTCATTGCTAAAATGTCACACTACACACACACACACACACACACACACACATTTAGATATTTAAATGCTCGTTCATATTGCAAGTAAAACAAGAATTCTGGTATGCTCTGTCATTTTAGGTGAGGCACAGATACATGCACTCTTCCTCAGGTACAGATTGTCAGTGGGTCAAGCTTTGCCTTGTTTACCTTGAAACCCAATCTGCCCACCAAGATTGTTCAGCAAACAGCTTGCTGAAAAGGTATTAATTCACAGGAATAGTGGAGTTTTTCAGGTGGTGTAATTCATCGTTGGTAATGAAAGCAGCTGAAACAATCTGTTTTCATAAATTTCTTCACTACCTTAATATAAACCTCTTCATTAGTCAATAGGCCCACTGAACTATCCTAACAGCTTTGCTACCTCAAATATTTTTGTGGAAAGTTTAGAAATAAAGACACAGAAACAAACAAACAATTGGGCTTGCTGATGGAAACTTTCAATGGCCTTAAAGGCCAATTACCTACCGCAGATGCTTAGGTACATAGGCACAAGCAGTAAGGGGAAAACATATAAGAGGCTAGGGTTCCTCTCTTCCACCTCTCCCTTTTGCCTAAAGTCTTCAGAGGGATGCTTTTAGAGACAGCCCCTTCCAAGGAAGGGACTTCATACTAAGTAAAATTTTGTCACTTAGAGGTTTCAGAGAGGCACAAAACATACTGACATATAGCTGCCCTTCTCTCCTGTCACATATGTATTTCTTATCGTTTGCTACTAAAATTTTATAAAAATATTAGAGCCAATGAATTGGAATTAAAGTCTGGGGCTCTAGATTCAGAAAAATGAAAGGTTCAATATTGGCCCTCTTGCTTATTAACTTATTAACTCTTTTCACCCTCCCCTAAACGCAAGAAAAACAAAATTACCTCATCAAACTGTGAGTGAGAATCCAGGTCCCTGCTTTGTACACCTGCAGAGTTAAAAGTTAACCCTACTATTAACCAACACAGGAGCTCTTCTAAGCAGAGGGGGTTTCAGAGATGAAAGAGATAAGACTCAAGGTGCTGGTATTCCCACTTGTTTCACCATCTTAATTCACTATCTAGAGGGAACAACATGATCTTAGCCACAATGGGATCCATAATTTAAAAAAAAAAAAAAAAAAAAAAAAAAAAGGAGAAGAATATAATAGAGGTTAAGAGACAAATCCAAACAAATGGGTTCATTACTGGGTCTGGAAATAGATCCACTTGGATTTATGTATTTGGAGGAAGGGAAAATAGAAAAGGAAAGGGGCTGAAGGCACTACCTCTGGATTAGACTTGGAAAAGACTAGTGTAATCAAGACCCTTAAGGAAGGAGGCCATCCAGAGCAACATATGATTCCCTATACATTTCTGTACACATATGAGTAGCAAGAGGAACAAACAAAGGAATCAGGAGTTGGCTTGGGCCATAGTTCCAAAGTAACTGCTGCTGTAGAGGACTCAGCAGGAGGATGTAGGAAGTAGGAAGAGATTTACTCATCTTATTCTGAGATGTGAAAAGAACATGTAGTTTCTTTATTTCTCTCATACAATTCTTTAAATTGCCCACTCGGACTTGCTAATTCACAACATTTTAATTTTTTTCTAGCTTGAGTAGTCTCCTTAAATTTAAATATTGGGCCTATTCAAAGTTAACTCAGGAGGGCAATTTATATAGTCATTTTCTGGAGGATATAGTCTTTTCATCATAAATATTTACTCGGTCTTTCATAGTTCTTCAACATCTCCCTTTCTTCCCTGAGATAATTCCTAGATTGACTATGGTTTTATGACAATGAATAGAAGGAGCTTCAATCCATGCCAGTTAACTTCAGATGCTTTCAGCTTGCTGAAACAGGGTGGAAGGACTCGTCTGCTCCCTATGTGGATACTCCGAAGCAAATTCAAAATATTTAACAATGAGTATGTATGTCATAGCATGAACCAATCAAAACAGATACATGTCCGATAAAAACTATCAGAAGAGACACTGACTATGGTTACTGACACATGATATAGCCATGCCATTGTAGACCTGCTAAATATAAGCCCTATGAGTGACTACTGAAATTTGAATGTCCCACCTAGTCTTTTTTTTTTTAATTTTTTTTTCAATGCTTATTTATTTTTGAGAGACAGAGCGTGAGTAGGGAAGGGGCAGAGAGAGAGAGGGAGACACAGCATCCAAAGCAGGCTCCAGTCTCTAAGCTGTCAGCACAGAGCCCGACGCGGGGCTCGAACCCACAAACTGTGAGATCATGACCTGGACCGAAGTCGGACACCCAACTGACCGAGCCACCCAGGCGCCCCAGTGTCCCACCTAGTCTTTTGGAAGAAACTGCAGGTACCCCCAATTGGTGTCCATAGGCACAACCATTTCTCCCAGTCAAGGGTCAGGATCTTAAAAACCCACCACCTCATTCCCTAACTCCACAACTGTTTTTCCTGCCAAAATTCCTGAGGGCCAAAGGAGCAGGTTTTCCATATTCTCTGATCTCATCTTGAGTTTGTTCTACCCCTTGGAACACACTAAAACTCTCTGATCTATTCTACCATTCTTGTTTCTTGATTTGTTGGGAGTTAATGTGTTTGATTTCCCAAGAGCTAATGGGTTTAGAAAATCCTCAACAATACCTGATTTTCAAGAACATTATTGTTCTAAAGCAAAGAAGTCAAGAAGGTAAGCTTTGAAATGTAAAGCTGATCAGTGAGTTCTCTGTTTAATGTAGTACCAGCTCTGTCCTTTTGCAAGGCAATGGCTTCTTGACTCCATTAGGCAATGATTTAAATATATCCAAGAACTGTTCCTTACAAGTGTGAATTAAATATTGATAATGAAAAATCATAATCTATTTTGAAAAATTAGAAAAAAATAGGAAATATAAATAATAATACTTAGAACACTGTAACATACATTAAGCAGTATATTAATTAAAGGCAGCATGGAAATTCAGATATTTATATCAAAGGATAAAATCAGTACATTTTTTATAAACTGCCCAAAACATTCAAAGAAATAGAAACTGGTAGTGTGGGAAGGGCCCTTCAGTGAGTCACGGATCATCAAACAGGATTTTAGGCTATGCTGGGATCTTTTTCCTACTGATTTTGTTATTATTGTTGGAATTAAATCAGAAGCCATGAATAAACCATTGAGACCCATCTCAATTAATTCCCCAATTCCACCCCTTACTTTCAATCCCTAGCCTAAGTCTTCATCACAAAAAGACACTATTGCAAGCTTAACCTCTAAGGCAAATATAACAAAGCAAAGGAAGACAGAATGGCAGTCTGTATAACACCTGCAATCTAATCTAAAAATAAAATCTGAGGGGCCATCCTAAAAGTCCTGATTTCCTACTCTATTCCAAAAAATTAAAGAGACCAAATTTACTGCCTGCTAAAACTTAAAAGGGTCAGCACACGAAGAACCAGTTAAGTTTGGCTCTCTAAACATCTAGAATGTAACTTCCCACACAGAACACAACTTTAAATCATCATGATCCACCATGACGGAATCTTCTGTGATGGAGAGTAAAATCTCACAGGTTTAGGCCAAGAACAATTGTTCTCAGAAATACCAAAGTGATATTAAAGAATTCACTGAAGAAGCTATGAATCACTGCCTACATCCAACCATCAGAGGTATGTAAATCCAAACTACACAAAGGTGGAGGAGGTTCAGATTCCCCATCTGAATGCATAGATGAACAAACATTTCCTGAATCCTTAAGTGGTTTTTTTTTGTTTTTTTTTCCTGAACAGTGCTAAGATCTACTAGTATATCCTATCCTATTCAAGACACCATTTTCCAACGGTTAGAATCTGGCATTTTTCCCAGTTACTAAAAATTCTAATGAAAAGAAGCAGTCACACAAACCCAACCTGACAAGCTTAAGATCTTTTGTTGGTTGTCTTCTATAATTGATATTACATGTATATTTAGAATAAATGGACGCTGTAGCTTTGTGTCAGTCACTCATTCTAACATGTTTCACATTCTCTTGAATTGTGTGCAACTTTAGAAATTTCCAGTCATCTTACTTTTAAATACCTCAGCTTACAATATAAAAGGACGCAGAGCTTATTTAAATGAAGACATTATACATAGCTCTGCCTGCACTCTTTCAAAATACTCAGTCAATTAACATAAGCTACCTTCCAGAGGATTTGCTTTAAGTCAGGTGGAAAGGAATATTATTTCAGAACTAAGGAAAGAAAAAAGAATATGAAATGCAGAGCAAACCAGACATCTGAAAAAGCATAAAGACTGTTCAATTTCCCATATTTTAGAGGTGGTGATGTGGTCTTTTTTCCCCCTTTAAAACGTTTTGCCAAATATTGCATTCTGGGCACAAAAAAAGACCTCGAGGAGGTCTCTGAAGGGATATAATGTCCAAAATGTTGCAGCCCCTTCTATCAGATGCTTGGGAAGTCTCTCTGCAGCCTCCAAAATATTGCAAGCTCAATTACCCTTGGGGTGCAGTGAGCGAGCAGCACCATTAATCATTCCCAGGGCACTAAAAATGCCCTGAGAACAGTCCTGAGTCCTACGGCATTAAGGGTGTCCAAGAACTGAGTTGTTCTCTGACAGCTGGGCCATGCTGCCACCTGGAGGTCAGTAGAAAACACGACTCCTCTGATGGCAGTCTTTTCCCTCCAGTTCTAGAGAAAAGCTATTGTAAGGCTTGTGGGCTATGGTTAATATTCTCTCCTTCTTGAACTCTTAACCTTGTTCTTCCTCCTCTCAAAAACGTTGGGACTTTCCTCTGCATTGTTCAGTTGCTTGTGGAACAAGCAATGCCAACAGCAGTGGGTGAAGGCCAGCAGTCCAACAGTTCTTGCTTTCCATGCTTTCTTCAGCCACATCCTCAAGGATCCTGGAGCCCCATCTTTGAATGCACCTTTTCTCTTGTTCACCCATCCATCAACATAAACATTAGGTGTCTCATGTTCTGTTCTAGAGACAACACATCATACCCATTCTCAAAGTGCTCCTCTGGGTGAAGAGGGAGAAAAGAAAATAGTCAGTCATGGCCCAGTCATGATAAGTGATGATAAGTGATGATAAGTCATGATAAGTCATGATAAGTCATGATAAGTGATGTTGTGGGAACAGTGGAAGGATTACCTAAATCAGTCAGAGATGTTAGGAAAGTATCCAGTGGGAAGGGCTCTTCACAGGCATCATAGAAGGAACAAGGGTGTTCTTTTGAAATCTGATGAGCCTGTGGTGAAATCATATCTACAAATACAAATCAAGCAACTTTTCCAACTTTTATTTTCTTGACCTGGAAATTTTTTCATAACAACATTTATTTTATAATGGTATTATAAATGGTATTTCAGAGGAGATAGAAATTATATGTGTCAAAGAGCTAGTAGAGTATATTAGCTCAACACAGGTAGTTGTTTTTATTTATTTTTTATTTTTTTTTTAAATGTTTAATGTTTATTTTTAGAGAGAGAGACAGACAGACAGTGGGGGAGGGGCAGAGAGAGAGGGAGACACAGAATCTGAAGCAGGCTCCAGGCTCTGAGTTGTCAGCACAGAGACCCACGCCGGGCTTAAACTCACAAGAGGTGAGATCGTGACCTGAGCCAAAGTTGGACCTTTACGAACTGAGCCACACAGGCGCCCCTACACCAGGTAGTTGTTTTTGTTTTGATTATAATATCTCTGGCAGAGCAAGGTGGACTCATCCAGGTAGAGAAGGGGGGAAGAGAGGGACAATGCACACTAAGTCTGACAGTGAGAGAATAGTGGGTTTAGGGATCTTCAAGGGCATGTTATCACTGGAAACACTTCAATTTCACTCTCCTTTTCATGTTTCTCTATGACTGTCTCTCCTCCTGTATCTTGTTCCTTGTTGTTGTTTCTTCCACATTGTCCCTACTCAACATTGAAAGGAAAGCAAGAATGTTGTTTGTTTCCAGAATATTAAACAAGTGTTTATGTTTTCAGCTAATTCATGATTACAACATTTGTTTGGAGGAGAAACAGGCACCTGGAAAAACTTCTTTTTTCATCAAATTTCCTCTAACTCAGTAGAGAACTTGGTGGGTAGGTACTGACATTCTGATAAAATGCTAGCACTACTTTGTCCCTACAGAATGCACTAGTAAGTTTGAGTGAGCTGTAGTGACACCTCCTGGTAAGAGAAAGGGAACATCACTTGATAGAAAACTTGCCATGCCTTTACAATTTTATGATCAAAAGCAATACATGAAAACATCTTTTTTATATGAAGTGTTTTCCTGCCTAAAAAAAAAAAGTTTGCAAAGACGGACACACACTCATATATACACATACTCAGGTATGACTGACTTCCATTTTAAAAACCAGCTAAATCCAAAGAAGGAATTTTTTGGTTTTTTTCACGACATCAAATAACTAATTTTAATTCTTAAAAAATCTTTCATCCACTTATTTTAGCATTGTATATATAGAATCTAACATTCCCTAAAGCTAAGAAGTAAAATGCTATGGAAGTTGCTTTATGTAGTATTTTTAACCGGGTTCTTTGTGAAATGTTAATCTGATACTTCCTCTTGAATGCCTCAACTATCAATGGTCTGAAACATCACCTCAAGCCCACCATATATCCCTACCCCAGCACTGCAGTTTCCACTTAGGCCATCCCTGGCCTGAAACATCTTCAGGTCTAGAGTCCCCCAGTCCACCTATCACTTTCCTCTCCACTCCCAAGCAATCTATTTCTTTCAAAATGTACTTGTGTTCTGATAAGTATATTTAAGGCCTTGTATATTAAGAGCCAAAATGATAAGTATTAATAACTTAACCTTTTGTATCTCCTTAGTGACATATGGAACTTGCAAATATAAAGTTAGCCTTTCTAGAAATGCAATCCCTTGATTATAACAGAGTCTCAGCCATCCATCCATCCATCCATCCATCCATCCATCCATCCATCCAATATTTATTCATTTGCCTAGTACTACATGTCAGACCCTCTGCTAGATATTAGGGGAAACAAATGTAACCATCAAAGACATTATCTTTGTTTCAGAGAATTTAAATTCTTGTGGTCAAATAGAGGGGGAAAAGATTAACAAACAAACAAAAAGCTCAAATTGTGATAAGGTCTATTAAGGAAACATAAGGTATAAAGAGTGAAAAGAGACTAGAAGGAAGTGTCCTGTCCTTTAGATAAGTAGAAGGCAGGGAAGGGCTCTCAGGGGAGGCAGCAGAAGCTGAGACCTGTAGGACAAAAAGCTACTATGGGGACAATCAGAGGAGGGTGTTGCAGGCAGAGGGAACAGCATGGGCAAAGGCCCTGTGACAGAATGGACTTGATGTTTTTATGGAAATAGCAAGGAAACAGAAAGTAGCAAGAGTTAAAGTTGATGTATGTGATCATAACGTTTAATTCAAAGCCCAATGAGAAGTCCTTGGATGGTTTTAAAGAAGAAAAGATAAAATCTAATTTAGGTCTTGACAATAGGTAATACATACTAGTACTTACTTTCTGCCAGACACTCACTTAATCCTCATACCAACCTTACAGGATAGGTATTAGTAATTTTATCAATAGGAAAAAGGAAGTAAAGAGAAGTGAAGTAATTTGCCCCCAGTCTCACAGCTAGTAAGTAGCAGTAATGGGATTCATAATCAGGCCACCCACCCATAGAGTCCATGCTTCAAACAGTATGCAATATAGCCTCTCATGTCATCATTTCTGCCAGAGCAAGAGTGGGAAGAACTTGTTGGAAGGTAAGGCAATGATCCAGGCTAGAAATTATGGGGTCTTACTCCAGAAGGATGGCAGTAAAGATGGTAAAGATTAAATGGATTTATGATATATTTTAGTGGTAAATTCTATGGGTCTTGCAGGACTGAACATGGCAGGCAAGGGGAATGCCTAGTGGGGACCAATATTTCAACAACAGTAGAATCACGTTGCAGAGACGGCTTTTGCTATCGTTTACTCAATGTGCATTTTCTATATTACCAGGATCTTCCCATGAAGAAGTTTTTTCTTTCAAGCTAATACATTCAAAATATTTGCTATACAGAACACTTTTCATCTCAGTGTCCATTGGAACAACCTTTTAACATGGCTCACTAATTTTTCTGGTCTTTTCTATGAACACGTACAAAATTTTATGATGTACTATGTAAGTTTAGGATTTTTTTTTCTTTTACACTATATCATCTACTTTTACCTTGTCAACAATTATTTTTTGAAAAAAAATAGTTTTAAATAATGTTTAACATTCTATTATAAATACAAGCTGTACGTTCTTATTCTATCTTTGGGCCGTTGTGTTGCTTCTAATTTTTCACTATTCCAAGTAACATACTTTACATTCATCTTTGACTGCAACCCTGATTATTTCCCAATGCTAAACAACTAAAACTGTAAGTTTTAGGTCTAATGGAATAGTTTTATTCCCTGACAAACTGCATTTTCATGCTTCTACCTTGTATTGCACTAAAATGTAACAGTTGAAATACCACCAGTGCTGTGTGAGAGAACCTGCAAGAAGGCAGATTAGATTTTGTGGGAGCAGGTACTAGCAGGTGGATAAACGTGGCAGTGGGTGTCTGCAAAAAATCTTTTTTGATTGTTTCACTTGCATCAGTGAATAGGAAGTAATGCCTTCATCTGAGAGTGAAGGTGTAGGCAGAGGTACTGAGTGTTTAAGGAGACAAGAGAAAGTATGACATACAGTGAATGAAGTAAGCTAATGCAGTAAGGGTATCTGATAACTTCAAGAACACATTTAACATTAATGCATATGTACCCATCTACAGGAAGTCCTTATTGAATGTTTATTTGGGTGAGTGTATTTTCCTAATTAAAGGCCAAATTTCCTGATAAATCTTCATTAGCAAGAAATCCAGTTGCCTTGACCATACCCATGCCATACTACACATGACTAGTACTTCTCTCAATAAAAAGTAACAGGCCCCAGAACAGAACTGGTATTCAACTACCAGTCAAAAGGGTTCAAAATGAGAAAAGTATTTACTTCCACGTGTAGCTTGAATCCGGCATTTAGTTTCTCTCTTTGTAGATCTAGAATAGTTATTATATTAATACTATATTTGTATAGAATTCTTTAAATGTTTCTAAACATGTTTATTCTCACAATATTGCTGTAAAACACACACAACACACACATACACACACAGGCACCCTTACAAAAAAAAAAAGTCAAGTTCAAATCCAACTATGGGATTCCTTCAAACAGAAAGTGTATTTTAAATAAACCTTTAGGCAAAGATAGGCATTTTACCAATTTGGTATGCAAAGTGGGACATTTCAAGTTGAGTATAGCATGAAGAAAAATCAAAAGGTTAATACATAATAAACTTCTGTAATAAGCTATATCTTTGAAATTTATAGCACATATATCTTTGCTTCCTGACACCATGTATAAAATACATACTGAACCAAAATGTGCAGAATGAAGGAAGTATTTGCCTTTTCATTTTGTATTTGGTTGTTCTACCTTTAGGAAGATATTGACATGGACTAGAGAAAGGAAAGGCCAAATTCTGACCTAATACTATAGTATGAGAATTGCAGTTATCTTATTCTTCTCTCACTGCATTCTAGAGAAGAAACTTCAATGGCCATTAGAGAATAAAATAGGACTTCAGCTCAGGTCTTTAGAGGAAGCTATTCTTAAAAATTAATTCACTTGATAAATGTTCCAAGTTTCTTCCTCACTTTTTTTCTATGTGAACATTTATCCTATGTGCTTTGGATGGATGTTACCAAATTTCTGAGTTCAAATTCATAGTCCCAAGAGTTATGCATACCTGAACAAGTTGGTGAGGAATACTTAACTGGTCTCCAAATCTCTTAGGGATAATTTGAAGACAAATTCTCTATCCAAATGTTATTAATTACATATTTAGCAACTTAGGTAGCTTATTTCTGAGAGGCTTTAGAGATCAAAAGGGATATGAAAAAAAGGGAAGAGAATCAAAGCTAAAACATCAATTTGAATTGAGCTGCACAATGAGAATTTACACCAGTACTTTGTTGCAATGTAATCTATAAATAACCCTCTGAGGTTCACTTGCCAATTAGGAATCATCACATGGCATGCACCTTAGATGTCAGTAGCTAATTTGCATGTCATTGAAACATTAATTTGATGAAAATTTTAAAGCTTTATGCACTATTTATATCATAATTGGAAGCACAGTAATTGTACCAATACACAGATTCTCATCATATCCAACGTGCTTCTTAAAAGGCCAAGTTTAAATGATCAGTATTTATCATTGTCTGTTTGAAAGTTTGCTTCAGTTCAGGACAAAATACCCGTGTTTTAGACTTTAAATTATTTTTTAACATTAACCATAATTGAGATGTCTGGGGAAAAATGGTGTCTATGTGGGAGATAGAGAAGATGAAAATCATTTCATACCCAGAGGTATCTATAGTTAGATTTGGAAGTTTAATTCAGAGTTTGTGCCCTCAGCCATAAATATGTCACCTTGCGTCAATAATTTAGTCCTAATTTGTCTTCAAGTTTTTACTTTTTTTTTCTCTCCCTGAGTTTTCCAACAGTCAAAAAGAAGTTTTGTGGGTGGTCCCTTCTAAAAGCTTAAAATGGCTGTTGATTCAAGTACAAAGGGAAACAACCAGTGGGCGCATACATTTAACTACTGTATTTAAGTACAGTACTTAGAAAAAATATTATATTTACATAGCCAGAAATTTCATAAGCTGACAGCCTGGTGGAGTGAGACTGCCATCAGAATTGCCATACCTGTCAATCAGGTCCAGCCAATGGCTGATTGGGTAGCAAGCAGAAAAGCCAATCAGAAGCAGAGGAAGAGGGGAAGAGAGAAGGAGAAGAGAAATGTCTGAAAGTCTCCACTACCAAAGAATCACAAGGATTTTTCCAACACTTATTTTCATTCTCACATCCTCAGACTATTTGGAGTTTAGTATCCCCAGAGGGGAATTCTTTCTAATGAAAAGATTTGGTTACTTCGCTTTTTTTTTTACTGGTTGGTACTATTAATAGTGTTTTTTTCCAGAAAGTGGAAGCTGAGCTTCATTAAAGAGATAAAGTCTGGGTTTTTAATTTAATGCAACAGATGTGCAAATATATGTTGACTCACTATTAGTTAATTCGTTATGTGTTTATGGCTTCTCTATCCTGCTAAAATATAAATATCTTTAGATCAGAAGCCATCCCTAAGTTTGCCTAATGCCCTCAACATTTGCAATATTAGATCTTAATAACTATTTGTGGATTTGATTGTATTTCTAAATACATATTCATATTAATTTTGAGGCTGTCTCCCCCCACCGACAATAAAAAATAGACATTTTGACAAAATACATACATAAGTAGAGTAAGATAAAGTCACTGAGAAATATAACATACATACACCCACTTTCCAAAGAGTGCTAGATGATTAACAAATTAGACTCGGATTGGCTCTGAGCCTTCTAGTGGCCAAAGCAAAAGAGGAAATGTGATCAGTTAAGAAATTCACATTACTCCTGAGATTAAAAATAATAATTTATCATAAAAAGCTATGTATAAAAAGCATACACAATCATTAATTTGTATTGCTTTAGATCTTCATTTCATAAGTGTTTACATTATTACTCATGTTAATCTTTATTTTAAAGAAAATCTAAACAAGTATCGGCTACTAAAAACTAAATCTAATTCAATACTTTTTTTCCATATTAGTTTATGGGAAGGAAAACTAAATTTAAGATTGAAATGCACTTATTTGAATCATTTAACCAATTTGTTTATGGTTGCATTTAGTTATGAAAATTGAGTGTCAAACTTCATCTTCCCTATTAAACATTTAATAAGTTCTAAACGTGTAGGAGGAAACTGAGTTTTTTAAATAAAATGTCTCCAAAATAAACATTGCCAATTATCATTTTTATATACATAGAACAGTTTTCTCTCTCCTTTCCAGCCTCCCATCCACACCCTATACCTGGCAAAAAAAAAAAAAAAAAAAAAAGCATAAGAAAACAGTGGGTAGTTTTCATTACTTAATATGAAGAAAAATTAATGGAATTAAAGTCACCATTCAAATGTAACAAAGCAAAGGCACTATGATGCTCTATTACTTTGCCTTATGATATGTGAAGATACTGCCTGAAATACTCAAATGCGTATTATGTGCCACATAGCTTGGGCTTTTAAAAGTCAAAGAAGTATTCCCCAACGAAATTATTCATTGAAACATGCCCTTCACTTCCTGTGTTAGGTTCTGACTCTTTCCAGGTTTAATAAAAGTTGTTCTCTCTCTCTTCATTCTTCCCCCCGCTAATCCCTGCATGTTTTCAACAGGAAGTCCCTTACGGACAATGTTGAAGATATCTGCACATAAATTTATGACATAGAATAAAAATAACATAATATTCAGAGTCAACAGAGTATTACTTTAAAAGGAAATTAATTGTGAAGAAGAAAAGAGGATCAACATAAACTCAGCAAGAGTCTGAATGATAGTATATAGTACAAATAATTCTCTATTTGGGGGTCCTGAGAAATTTCAGCAAGTGGTTGTGGAGTAATGAATGTTTGTAATTCATTAGCTACTATTTTAAAATGCAAAGCACACCATGACATCAATGATGTTCTTTTTAATCTCAACAAACAGGCTATTACAATTAAAGCACTTGCAAAAAGACAGTATATTTAAATATAGATTTTGATAAGATTACAATATTTTAATATCAATAATTTGATAACACTTCATAATTCTATAGAAAGAAGAAAATGTGTTATAAGATTGGTTCAAAAACATATGTATGCACCAACAACCTTCTACGAGTATTTAGTAACAGCTTGCATTTCTATCCTTGAAAACGTCTTTTCCTCAGTACCCTTTAGTAAGGTTTTAGTATATCTTTAAGAAAATAATCACTGTTTACTTAAAATACATACATTTTTTCCCAAGTAGAGAAAATAATAGCATTTTAAAGTGCTTGATTTTCTTTTCTCACTTTCCATCTTCCCTCAGCTCCTAGACAACAAAACAATGGTTCTTTCTTCATGTGGAAGAGTAAACTCAATAAACACAAATGGCTAGGGGGCCTCACAGCAGTGAAATTATGGCTTCACAAGGACTTTTTTTTTCTTTTCGAAGAAACACGTTTAAAAGGACCTTTTTCAACATACTTTAAAGTCATGCATATTTCAATGATATAATTAAATTGGCAACACTAAACATTGCTGACTGATAAATGAGGCCAAAATAATTAAGTTCTGCTTTTTGTACAATCAAGATTTAGTGCAGCAATCAATCTGGGTAAGAATTTGGAGTCCGGAGATTTCAGAAGATGAACAAGCAACTAGATAAAACTGGTCATGTGGGAAGGTGATTAGATGAGTATACAGTTTATACATAGCTGTGGATACCTTCCATGTCTTAATCTTCATTAGAACCTGGCTGATTCATTGTTCATGTGGTCTCATACTAAACTGGCCATGGTTCGCAAGTAGACAAACAATAGAACAGCTTAAAAGATAATCCTATGCACTCAATGAGCACTACTGATATTGGAACTGTAAAATATTAACAGACTGAAAATAAAAGTTCTTTTCAAAGCCAAACAAAAAACCTAGAGGCTCAAGTACTGCAATGGAAAAGATTAAGGAATATTAAGAGTGATGAGGAGCGAGGGAGAGAGAGAACACAATACACTTTTCACATGTGCATTTATGGAACTGGGTATGTTGGCTGCCTATTCAGGTTTCCATTTTTATTTATCTTCTACCTAACTCTCTCTTCCTTCCCTAGAATAAACGGCTTTCCATACCCTAAACAACATCCCCACTCTGCATGGTCTCGTCTGTGGAATCAGACCGTGGTCAGAGAGAGGTGTTCATATTATTTCTCCTGGGGGCTGCAACTCCAGGCTTCAGCAGACTGATGCACTTAGCACGTCCATCAGGCAAGTCAGAGTAAAATATAACCTGGGCAGCTGGGTGTGTTAGTAGCTCCTGGGATTTACAACCAGCTACAAATATAAATAAGTAAATATATGTATATATATATATATATATATATATATATATATATATATACACACACACACACACACATACATATATGTGTGTATATATGTATATATACGTATACGTATGTATATAAATACGTATGTATATAATACATACACATGTGTGTGTGTATGTATGTATATATATATATCTTGTCGAGAGCTTACTGATTAGTACCTATGGATCTTGGAGAAAGAAGAGACATCCTCCTCAGGAAAATGCACCCTCCTTTGTAGTGGGCTAAAGAATAGACATCATGAACAGGTGATATCGCTGTAATTTAGAAAAAATGGAAAAACTCAAGAGTGTCCTACTCTCCAACAAAACGAACAAGCGCTAGCTGTGTTTTGGCATCTCCAACTACGGACAGCCGTCTCCCTTTGACTCCAGGTGCACATGTCTGCCTCCATGAACGTTAGCACGCGGCTAGGGTGGAAGAGAAACGAATGTGCACACTAGTGCTTGGCCGTTTGTAGAGTGGAAATTGCACTTTGTGTTTAAAAACGGACTCCCCACCCCCCTCCGCCGCCCCAGAACCATGCAATTCAACTAGCTGAAAGCGCAACCAGAATAAATACACATTCAAAACTAGAGGGGGAGGGGGCGAGAAAATA
The DNA here is from genome assembly GCF_046562875.1 of Panthera onca. Classification (NCBI taxonomy): domain Eukaryota; kingdom Metazoa; phylum Chordata; class Mammalia; order Carnivora; family Felidae; genus Panthera; species Panthera onca. The sequence goes on from NC_138344.1 coordinate 56,478,610, forward strand.
AACCCCACCCAGGAACCTTTAAGAGAAACAGGTGCTAGCAAGAGAAAGCAGCCAGCTGCCAATAATACTTAAAACTCCATCTTCCTTACTCTGAAAACAATTTCTACGGGGAAATACGCGCCCTGTTTCCGAGGGTTTAATTCACTGGGTTGTCTCTGAGAATCAGAGTCACAGCTAAGTTTCACACTCAGGAGCGGTTTTCGCTGTCGAGTACTATTGCCCTCCCAGCCCAGAGAAGTCCGTCTGCAAACTGGGTAAACCCTTTCTCCAAGCAGCCTTGACCTCACTCCTGCAACTCATCACTTTTATTTATGGCCCCGTGAGCAGCGGCTGTGTCGCTCAGCCCGGCCCCAAGAACAGTCACCGCGAACAATAAGCCAGGGAAGGGACCCACCCAGCGAACGCCTGCTCGCCGGCCGCGCGCAAGCCCGCTAGCGCGGGACGCTCCGGCTTCGGGGATCCCGCTGCCCCCGTCCTTTCCCCTCCAGAACCCAAGAAAAACGAGAAGGTAGGTCTTCCCCTACACCTCGACTCCCGTAATCACTCAGTCAGCCTTGCCGCCAGCACCCCCCCGGTTAAAGGTGCCGTGTCTAAAAAGAAAATCAGAAGAGGGGGCGGCGTGGCGGTCCCGCCGGCCGCCACCCGGATGTAACTAGCCCAGTTGGGGGGTCTGGCACGCACTTACGCCCGAGTCCGCGACTCATTGAAATCCCGAAGGATTTGGGGTGGGGGCAAGAGGTGGGGCCAGGAACCATAAAGTGGCTTCCGCTCCCTCCCCCCCGCCCTGGCACGGCTCTGGGATCGGGCAAGACACAAAAGACGGGTAGTAGCAGTGCCACCAACTCCGCCGCCGCCTCCGTCTGCGCTGCGTAGGCGAACGTGGCGGCGGGGGCCTCGGGGCCGGGTCCCCGCGCCGGCCGGGGCGCGCCGGGAGGCTGGGAGCATCCCTGGACGCCACCGGAGCCTCCTGGTGCGCTTTGCGCGCAGCCCCCCAACGGGAGCTTTACGCTCCGCAGAGAAAGACGCCGAGGCGTGGAGGAGAAATGGAGAGAAAAGGCAAGACTTACTTGGCGGCCGAAGGCTCAGCCAGACTCCCGCTTCGGACTCGGCAGGTGTCTGGCACCGCGGGCCCAGGCGGAAGGCGCTGGCGCAGCTCCGAGCCGGGCTCCACTTGAGCGAGGACGGAAACTCCCCTCGCCACCCGGCCCCGCGCGGCGCTCCCCGCTGTCACGGCACCGAGCGACGCAGGCAAGCTCCCCACTGCCGCCTCTGTCCTGGTGGGTCTGTCTGCCCTCGTCTCCGGGTTCGGCTGCTCCCCCACAGACCACACCCTGTCACCTCAGCGGCCCTCCACTCCTTCCTCTTTGACACTTCCACCGGTTACTCCTCTGTCTGCGTCCTCCCACCCCCTCAGCCCACGTGCTTCTGCCGCTCCCTCGGCTCTAAACTTCCCCTGCCTAAGCCCCGCACCGCCCCCCCCCCCCACCCCTGCTCTGAAAACCCGAGGTCTCCACGCACGGTGAAGGTCCTGGGGTAGCATACCAGCCGGCTGACCTTTAGGTCATCGACCACATCCCACCCCCCCCCCCCCCAACCACTTAAGTAGGCAGAACCCGTTATTTTGGTTTTGTTAATAAGATGGCTTAATATTGTGTATTATATATAAGGATGTGTATTTTTAATATGCCATGTATCACTCTTAATAACATTTATTACTTCGTGTCACTTAGGAAACATCTCACAGCTATGCATTGACATTTGGGGCTGGCCTATCAGTCCAGATTTTTCCATATGCAAACAGCTCAGCAAAATTTCTGAAAAACCATCTTTTGCCCAGTCCATTTTTGTTAATGCCACTTTCTACTGAGAACCCCCTGTCCTTTTTTGTTTTTTGTTGTTGTTGCAGAAATATTCTGATATCCACTTTTCTCTGTTCCTGCAGACAAATTTAAAGACTTCTCTCTAAGGGCTCCCCACAGCACTGTTCATATTGCAATGATCATTCTTTCTACCCATACCATATGTGGTATTCTCTCTTCCTGTGACTGCCTCCACGACTGGTCGGTAAGTTTCTCCAGGCAGAAGTTTGTCACACTCTAACCTTATCAGCAGCATCTAATGTAATCCCCAGTACACTATATGCTCAAAAAACTGTTCAGGGAATGAATGCCCTTTAAATATGATGCCAGTGCTGCTTGTCTGCATCTCAACTAATAGGTCATGGAGAAAACTAATACCTTTTTACATTTGGCTAGGTGATTTCTCATACATTCTTTAATGTAATCCTTAAAACAAGTCTTGGTAGGTTTTACCCACTTTTCTAACTTGGTGAACGTCATTAAGTTCAAAACTCCTAAACTCAGAGCTGGGCTCCACGTTCCTCCAGACTAGCACAAGCTGAATGGGGTTGGCTTTCTTATCACACTACCAGCCTGTCCTGACTGCCCAATGCTACATGATGGAGTCATCTACCATGGAAGAGCCTGTCCAAACAGCTCTTTTTTCCAAAGTAGGATTTTTCCCTTCCTTTGTCCTCTTTTGTAACTCTTGAGCCTCTTAATTCAGAGTTCTAAAAACAAACAAAACAACAGCAACAATGAAAACTTCTCTAAACTCAGACCTTTTATAAGCACTTATTGTCTTAACTCTTACACTTAAAAAAAAAAAAGTTACTATTTTTCCCCATGTATTTTGACTCAGTTATCCTGTATCTTACACAGGGATTTATTTCTTTGGCTCCTCCATTGAAATAAATAGCAGCTAACCTTAAGTTAGAGACATCATCTAACAGCCAGCCATTACTCTGAGCACTTTACACATATATTAGCTCATTTAATCGTCAACAACTTTATCCAGACTATTTTATACATGGGAAACAGGCACAGAGGTGGGGTCACATGGCCAGTAATTAGTAGAACAAGGGTTGGATTCCTGAGAGTCTGTTCAGTGGCTTCTCTTTCTCTACCTTCTGTGATCCCTTATACCTAAGAGATGTTAGTAAATACTTTTTTTTTAATACATGAGAGGGACTTTATTTTTTTTAATGTTTATTTATTTTGAAAGCGAGAGAGCAAGCAGAGGAGGGGCAGAGAGAGGGGGAGAGAGAAGGAATCCCAAGCAGGCTCTGCACTATTAGTGTGGAGCCAGGTGTAGGGCTTGATCCCATCAGCGGTGAGATCATGACCTGAGCCAAAATCAAGAGTCAGATGTTTAACCAACTGAGCCACCCAGGTGCCCCAACAATCCTATTTTTGACTCTTCAGTTGCTTACGCATTTTCCCATTCTCTCCCTTCCCCAAAACCTCCACCTTTCCCCCTCAGTTATTCACTGGGACTAATTTATGTTCACTTAGCAAGGCTAAAGCATAATTTAACCCCTCACTCCTGGTCTAGGTTCTGAAGCCTTGCTCCACAAAGAAGAAGAGGGAGAATGATGTGAGTGTTCTAAAATTTGATCATAGAGCGTAAATCTAGTCCACCATTAGGGGATTTCCCATTAGGTGACACAAAGTGGTAGATGTGCTACTATTTATCATACAAATAGCAGATTGGATTAAGGTGAAGACTTGTTTTTCCCTTTTGAACTACTTCCCCATCATTCACAGACCTTTGGATGTAGTACAATAATTCTGGCCAGCAGTAAGTAAATATTCTTTGTTCCTTTTACATCCTTTCCCCTATGATTTCTGGCAGTTAGATGTATAGTGGGTGGTACAAAAGAGCAGGGGCAGAAAGGATAATTTGTGTGGCCTGTGTTAGAAACATGAGCAGGACAAATAAAGCAAGTCAGATAAATCACTACGTTATTTGAGACTTAGTTTCTTCTTCTGAAAGAATAGAAAACAAATCCTCATTCTACTTTATATTTCACTTATATTTATATCTTTTTTAGACCTCTCACATTCTCCATTTTGAACTAAAATTATTTGGAGACATGGTATTTGAATACCAGTACTTTAGCTTTCTAGTTGAGTGAAATTGGCAAGTTTTTAATCTCTTTTAAAGATTCTCAAGCAAAAACAGAGGGATAACAAACAATAATCATCTTTAAAAAGTTGTTATGAAATTAAATGTGAAAAATATCTGTAAAATGTTTCACATAAGGCCTCATATAGTTTAATCAATCAATAAATGGTAGCTATTTTTTTTGGCCTTACCTGATACTATGAATCCAAAATACTTTTTTCCCCAGACATGTCTCCTACAATCATGTGCACATATTAAGTGCTCAAAGCATATTAGTTAAAATCATGGACAAATGGATATAAGGTAATTTATATGAAAGTGCTGTGAAATTGACTAAATGTTATAGAATTTTGAGAGGTTGGTACTAATAGTAATAATTAATAAGTAATAATAGGTGACACCACTGAGTCTTTGATTCTGGTTCAGCTTTGAGAACTGCTTTGCAAGAAATGTTTGATGCCTAACCTTTTTCACCTAAAAATTCAACTGGGAGGGACACTGTCGACAGAACAGCAACATCTACTGATCAATGGAAAATGTTTCATTCATTCTTCTTTGCTGGATAAAAATTCCCAATCTTCCTTCAGAGGCTTTTTACTTTACTTCTTTTACTGTGCCTATAATCAGCTAAATTAGTTTTGTTCAGATTTGACAGAGACCTCCCCCTTTCCCCACAAAAGTGGTTTTCATTTGTCAGAGTGGAGTTCAGCAGGCCACAGCCAATATGGTGACCCTACAGTCATGAGGGAGCTCCAACTTCCCTGAATGCTTCTTGGCTGACGATGGCCATTCGGATTCCAGTTATCTCTTGTCTCTAGACTGGAGATAGAGGGGAAAGGTTAAAGGGGGGAAGGGTAGAAAGTGAGCCTCCACTGCTGAGTCAACCTTCTTGAAAGAGCCTTTCCAAAGCTCTCTGCAATGAATTTCACCTGGGCTATGTGCAAGGAGAAGCTGGGAAATGCCACTTTTATCAGGACACACTGCTGCCTGAATACAATTAGGGTTCTGTTACTCAGGTGGAAGAAGAGGATGGGTATTAGGCAAACAACTAGCGGTGTTTGCCATTGACCTCTCTACTTTTCCTTTTCATCTTCATCTTTTAAGTCCTCCTTTGTTATCCAATTGGCAACTCATCGAATGTTCTGTAACCTGAATATCTCCTCTCTTTCTGTGTGCCTTTTTCACTATTCCATAAACCCAGTGCTTTCTTTTTTATGTTATCCACAGTCTGTTTCCTGTTCCTATATTGGTTACTTACTTTTAGGGTTACACCCTAAAGTTCTTCATGTATTTCATTTTTATTCAATTCTAAACTGCTCATACTATCCACTATTTTCTGTGAATGTTGCCCAACTCTGTTCTTTGACTCTGCAGTTGTTGACTTTATGCATTTTCCATGTTTAATCCAGATGCTTTTAGGGTCTTGGATCCTTTGTGATCTAGAAAACATTAGGTTGTGATATTACGTCTTGTATTTTTTTTTTCAGAACAATCCGGGGTTAGGAGGGATAAAAAGTCAGGGGTGTACAAAGGAAACAAGAACAGCCATCTGTTAAGATTATTGAAACTGGGTGATGGATATGTGGGTTTCATTATATCATTACTTCCAATCTTGTGGATGTCTTAAAATTTATATAATGAAAAGTAAAGAAAAAATTATTGCTTGAGTGTCTTTTGCAAACTTCTGAAGTATAAAGGCCTCCCCAAAATTTCTTCAGAAAACTCTGAGAGATTTACATTGAGTTGGCCACCTTTGCTTCTGGGATTTTCTCTCATGTTGGTGATCTGCTATCCATATCTTCTAGTATATGACTATTTCACCAGATCACACACACACGCACACACACACACATATTCCTTTCACACAAAGTAGTTTGAATAAGGTAGTAGTCATTATGAAGTGCTATCAGTCATATGCAGGGATTATACCACATGTTGCATAGCTATATAAAAGAATACCTTTCTCTACATTTCTGTGAGCTATGAGTGCCCTTTTAACTTAGTTTCCTTGAGATGTAAACAGAAGTTTTGTGCAGTTTTTTTGTTCCTCCACGCTTCTGTTTTCTTCCCCCTGCTGATTGAAATACAGACCTGATTGCAGAGCCTGACCAGCCATTGTGGACCATAAGGCAAAGCCATTAGAGGGCAGAGTGTCAGGATAGAAAAAGCCTGGGTCCCAGAGAACCAGTAACTACCATGTCAGCTCTGAACTACCTTCCTTTGGTCTTGTTTATGAATGCAAGAAGAATAAACATCTATCTTATTTAAGCCACTGTGTGTTGTGTGTGTTTTTTTCTATTACACGCTGCCAAACCTAATCCTACTTGATATACATACCAAGGAATTTTCTTTTTTTTCTAAACAAGTGCAATTCTGAGCCTAAGAGAAATTCTGCCAGATATTAATAACTTTTTTCCTTCATCTTATTATACGTAATTCCTAAATCCATTCCCAGTCCCAGTGATAGACCCTCTCTTTTCTCCTTGACTTGCTGTTGTCTAAATCAGTACAATAAATAAAAATCTATTGCATTGGTAGTTTTTAAGTGGTTTAAATATTAAATTAAAAGAAATGTTGACTCTTTCAGTTATCTATTGTTGCTAACAAATCACTCCAAAGCTTAATAGCTGAAAATGGCAATGTTTCATTATTTCTCACACTTATGCGGGTTTATTGGGATCAACCGGGTGGTTCTGTTGCACACAGTATAGCTGAGGTTACTCAGGTGGGAACATTCACCTGGAAGATTTGTTGTGGCTGAAACATTCACCATGTCCTCTTCCTCTCTAGGGCCTCCCTCCATCTGGCCTTTCATTATTTTGTTCTTTAGCCTAAGTGTCTTTATAGCATGATGGTTGGCTTCCAAAAAGGCGGTGGTGGGGGGTTCTGAGAGGACAAGCCCTAATGGCAAGTACTTATTAGGCCTCTCCTTGCATAATGCTTGCTAATTCGCAATTAGACCAAACCTGCAGATGAGGAAACTGAGCAGAGGGAGTTTTAGTAATTTATCCAGTGTCATGGATTTAGTAACTAGCAGAGTCAGGATTTAAAACTAGTTATGCTGACTCCACATCATGAGAATGCAATAATGGCTAGGGCTGCAGATTTTGGAACTTGATTATTGTCTATTTTACATATGGAAGCTTTGGCTCTCCAATTATTTCCAATTAGAAAAACTAAAGGCAACACATTATACAGCTTTTTAGGGTAAATTCATGAGTGTGTTTTGAAAATTTTAAAACATGGTACAAATGCTAAAAATGTGAGAGCTGCCTTATCTTAGTGTATCCTCTACAGCACTGGGCTGAGAGTTACTGCATCACACGTTAGCTGCCCACAGTGTGACTGAATGCTGTATTCCCTGGAGTGCGGCTCCTGCATGGCTATTTCTGAAGGGATGCAGAAAGTGGGAGGAGAGCTGTGTCTTACTCATGTCTGTTGAATTTCCAGGCATCACTGTGCTTCCCCCAGGGTTGAGACTCATTCTTGCACCAAATGCAGGAGATGTACAGAGACACTTAGGTTGCTGATTGTGTTTGCATGAAATCATTACCGTGTGTCAACACTACCAGAGAAGTCTGAAGGGAACATGTGGGGCACCTTTAGCATTTTTAATGATGTCCCCTTCAGTTCACATGCCAGGGATGCAATGAATTCAAATCAATTGTTTTAGGTAGTACATGGAGCCCAAAATGAACTGCAATATAATGTATTTTGCAGGAATATCACAAAATACTTCACAGGTAATTATGTTTGATGTAGAAAAAAACTCTGAATGTGAAAATTTGTTATACAGGTTGCATTTAGAAAAGTGGTGGGTAAAAGAAAAAAGTGGTGGGAAAGATTAAGGCAGTTTGTAAAGACTAGGGAAATAGAACATTCAGAAAATAGGACTCTTGGGGGCGCCTGGGTGGCTCAGTCGGTCTGACTTCGGCTCAGGTCATGATCTTGCGGTCCCTGAGTTCAAGCCCCACGTCGGGGTCTGTGTTGACAGCTCAGAGCCTGGAGCCTGTTTCGGATTCTGTGTCTCCCTTTCTCTCTGACCCTTCCCCGTTCATGCTCTGTCTCTCTCTGTCTCAAAAATAAATAAACATTTAAAAAAATTAAAAAAAAATAGGACTCTTGGACTCTTGTTTAATTAAAGGAGTGATGGGGAAAATTTTAAAAGGGCTTGAAAGTGAGAGGAGATTCCTGTATGGAATCAGGTTCCTATTGTCCTTTTGTCTAAAACCTACTAACTACATGTAATTATAGTAAGTGTGCTAATTACATTAACATATTTAATATCTATCCTTGTTTCTTGTGTTCTAATTTGGTTGTCTGTGCAAAGTGACATGCCCTAAGTTATCTGCCCTTCCCCTCCCTGCCATCTCCTACCCCCTTTCATGCTTCCTCTGCTCCAGCCACGTTGGCATCTTTGCTGTTCCTCACACACACCAGACCCACTTGTTTCCGATGCCTGGAACATCTTTCCTTCATCTGTGTATATGACTCTTTCACCTCTTTCAAATATTTGCCTGAATTTCACCTTCTCCAAAAGGCCTATGTAAATTTGCAGGCTGGGGCGCCTTGGTGGCTCAGTCGGTTAAGTGTCCAACTCTTGGTTCCTGCTCAAGTCACGATCTCACGGTACATGGGATCAAGTTCCATGTTGGCCTCCATGCCGACAGCGTGGAGCCTGCTTGGGATTCTCTCTCTCCCTCTCTTTCTCACCCTCCCCCACTCATCCTCTGTCTCAAAATAAATAAATATACTTTAAAAACACACAAATAAACAAATTTGTACCCCACCACTAATCTCACTATTCCAATCTCCTTCCTCTGATCTCGTCTTGTTTAGACCAAAATCTCCTTCTAATAGACAACATAATTTACTGTCCATTTTATTATTTAGTTCCATCTCTGCCTTCTCCACCTAGAAAGCCCTAAAATGGCCTGAAAGCTTTTCATTTCTGTTAAATGACTTATGAGCCCAGCACATCACCTAGCACATAGAAGACGCTCAATAAATACTTGTTGAATAAACAATACAACTCTCACTTGTGCAATGTATTCTTAAATAAGCCTTTTGTGACTACATTGATGTTCAGCCTCTGCATTGCCATGTGGTTATAACAGAGTATAATGCTTAATGGCATAAGAAATGAAGGGCGAGTTGTATGGAAAAAAAAAAAAAAAAAAAAAAACAAAAACTGGAGAAAAGATCTGCACCAAAAGAAGGAGGGTGTTGTTCTGAACTAATATAGAGTACAGATGCTCTAATGCCACAGTTCTAGTTCAGGATCTCCAAATAATAGTCCTAAAAACTGAGCTGGAAGAGGCATAGGGCTAAGAATAAACAGAATGGTAAAATACATTTTGATTTGCCACACTTTCAGATTAATCCCAGTTTGAAAATTCTGACTCACAAAACTGTTAAGAAGATTCTTGTAAATATGGATTTACTAATTATATTTTAATTTTTAGTTATCAATAAGTTTGCTCACTCCAAAACAAGAATTTTTCCAATAGGTCTCATCTCATTTCAAAAACTTCAGGTGGTTAGGGGCGCCTGGGTGGCGCAGTCGGTTAAGCGTTCGACTTCAGCCAGGTCACGATCTCGCGGTCCGTGAGTTCGAGCCCCACGTCAGGCTCTGGGCTGATGGCTCGGAGCCTGGAGCCTGTTTCCGATTCTGTGTCTCCCTCTCTCTCTGCCCCGCCCCCGTTCATGCTCTGTCTCTCTCTGTCCCAACAATAAATAAAAAACGTTGAAAAAAAAAAAAAAAAAAAAAAAAAACAACTTCAGGTGGTTAGTACAAACTAGAATGCTGTGGTGAAAGTGATTCCCGAGCTATATTCAGCCTTAAAATAAGTGGGCATCAATACTGATTGCCATCGTCTCGCATGGGCTTGGGAGGTGACAGTGTGACATCAGTGCCTTTATTTACCATATCCTGGGCCTAAAATATCTCTAAGGTTCCTTTCAATTGTATCATGCTCTGTGAAAGCCAAAGTATTAAGTGCTACTGGAAATTCTGACAGGAGAAATTTCAAGTGAATATATTAAGGATTATAACTAGCTGAAAGGCAAGCAGTGGAAATAAAGCATCACTGAAGATAAAATTTAAGTTAGAACTTCCATGTTAATATGTGGGCTTATTCACATATATTACTTAATATGTTGTCTCTTCCCACCTTATTAAAATACATCTGAAATTTTCTCAAAAGACAAAAGGTGTGTGTGTGTGTGTGTGTGTGTGTGTGTGTGCGCGTGTGTGTGTTCCTTTTTTACTTGTTTATTACCCGTTTCCCCAACTAGGCTGTATGTTTCATAATGGTAGGAAGCACATCTAATTTGTTCACGAGTCCCTCAAACATAATAGGAAATCATTAAATACATTTTAAATGCATGAGTTAAGGGGCACCTGGGTGGCTTAGTGGGTTAAGCGACCGAGTTGGGCTCAGGTCATGATCATGATTCGTTGAGTTTGAGCCCGGCATCAGGCTCTGTGCTGACAGCTCAGAGCCTGGAGCCTGCCTCAGATTCTGTGACTCCCTCTCTCTCTGCACCTCCCCTACTCATGCTCTAAGAATTCTAGCATAATTACAATTACAAAGAATATTTTTATTAACCATAGACCTATTTTCATAATAAATAGTTACGTTTTTCAGTTTTTTACAGAGATATCAGGCATCCATTATGCTGTGCCCTACTCCAACTATGCACAGCATCATTTGGGTCTCAGTTTAAATACATCTATTTTAAATGCATATTCCCAAGTAATTAACTTCAAAAAGTAAGAAATGCATTTAAATATTTGTTAAACCTATGGACAACTCCAAGTAGAACTAAAAATAGAATTTCTACTTGGCAAATGTGTGGGGGTAGTAAATAAAATAAAGCCCACAAAGAAAACTACAAAAATACAAAGTACCTAGTCAGGAAAAAAAAAGAAGAGGTTAGGCATACAACAAGATAATATAACTAAGATTAAATATATTTATTATGACATTTATATGTGAGTTAAACTCCCCTCTTAACAGCAAATGCAAAAAAGAAGGAGATGGAAGCAGAAGTCACAACAATAATAGCAAAATGGAACTCAAGGAGAATAAAAGCATTGAATGGGACAGTGGGTAATTCTTTTGATAAAAACCATCATGAAGAGATAATAACAAATCTCCATGCACATAAAATATTACAAAGAAAATATTATAAATAATTTGACATCAAAAACAATTATAGTGAGATGCTTTAGCTTAGTACTGTGACAAATCAACATAAATCAAAGCAAATAAGCACAAATACTTGTGAACAATATAAATTTATCCTCACAAATAAAAAATATAAATTTTGTCAAATGTGTGAGAAATGTCTACAAAATTTAATCATATCCAAAGCCATACAAAAACCCTCAAGTCTTAAAAAAAATGGAAGCTGGAAGGGCCAGTTTACGTCTTTTGTCCAAGAATGAACAAAAATAAAAATTAATTAAGATTCCATTGTATCAATTTAGTTAAAGAGGGAATAAAATGCAATTAAAATGTTTTTAGAAAATAATTGAAATGAGAATAGAATATATCAAAATTTCTAGGATAGTCCAAAATAAATACTCAAAGGTAAGCTTACATCCCTAGACTATCATTTAAGAAAGATAAATGAATGAAATAAGCATTTTATTTAAGAAGTTAGAAAGGTTTTGGGCACCTGGGTGGCTCAGTCAATTAAGCTTCTGATTTCAGCTCAGGTCATGAAGTCGCAGTTTGTGAGTTCGAGCCCCGCATTGGGCTCTGGGCTGACAGCTCAGAGCCTGGAGCCTGCTTCTGATTCTGTGTCTCCCTCTCTCTCTGTTCCTCCCCCACTCGCTCTCTCTCTCTCTCTCTCTCTCCTCCCTCTCACTCTCTCTCAAAAGTAAGTAAAAATTAAAAAAAAAATTAAGTTAGAAAGTTTTAAAGAAGGCAGCCCTAAGGAAGGCAAGAAAAAGGAAAGTAATAGATCAGTAAATGGAAAAAAAAATATGTGAATAGATAGAAATTTGCAGGGATTTTTTAATGGACCTATTTAGGAAATATAATTATTAAAAAGAAGGAAACATAAGCAAATATCAACAAAGGGCTGGATATATGGAGGCTTTCTAAGCTTGAAAGCATTATATAAAATTACACAATCTAGTAGATTGACCAATCATTTTAAAACATCTTTATGGCAAAATACGAAGCATATTAGAAGGCAAAGTGGGAAAATACTATACGTTTGATGCGCCAGACAAAAGTGTGACTAAGAAAGTGTGACTAGTAACAAAGTGGTAATACTCTATTGGAAAAATACCAAAGAATCTATGACATGTCCTACCTCATTAGAAACAAAGAAATGGAAATTAATATACCAAAACCTATATATCACTAAACAATAGGTTTTAAAAATTATAGTGTCTAGTGCTATTAAGGGGTATAATAAAATGTGTACAATATAGTTATTAAACTAGTTGAGGATCTAAAACCTCATATACATGCTAAGTAGGAATAATAGCACGGAAAAAGAATTGGATGGAAATACAACAATGTACAGTAAAACTCATCTCTTGGCTGTGAGAATTTATAAGTTTTTGTTTTAGGCCATATAATTGTCTGTTTGTCCCAAAAGTATATTCAAAATTACCCCTATTTTAAACTAAATAGGTAATTAAAATATATAATTTATGTATTGGTTAATAAAAAAGGCTGCATAAAAATGTGTCTACTATCTGATCTTGAGTACACAACGAAATATTTATAAAAAAACAATAAAAAGTAGCACTCATAGGGGCGCCTGTGTGGCTCAGTCAGTGAAGCACCCAGCTCTTGTTTTTGGCTCAGTTCGTGATCTCACACTTTGTGAGTTCGAGCCCCACATCAGGCTCTGCACTGACGGTGTGGAGCCTGTCTGGGATTCTCTCTGTCTCCCTCCCTCTCTCTCTGCCCTGCTCATGCTCTCTTTTATTTCTCTCAAAATAAATAAATAAACTTTTTTTTTTTTTTGAGTGTAGCACTGATAATTAAAAAAAAAATTTTTCTGGATCACTTGGTTAAGTAAATTTTTTTCTCCTTTACACGTCTGCATACTCTTATTTTTTTCTTATGAGTATGCATTATCTTCATAATCAGAAAAAAGTTCAAATTTAAAAGATTAATGGGAATAAAATTGATTCAATTGTAATAACATGGTTTATAAATTTGAAGGCAATACTTCTGTAATTTGAGATGTGCGTATTTATAGCTTTTCCTCTATTAAGAAAACTAACAAGAACCTATTTCTTAGAATCATGTAAGCGTGAATGACATTTAAGAGGCTTGATTTAATAGACATTTCTTAACTGTGTAATAAAACAGTAATTAAATAATTGTGCTCTGATTAGATCAAGTGTTCAAATACACTAATACAATAATATTTCTAGGTGCATTTTTGTTTATCCAGCAAAGGGATTGCATTATGTCAGTTTGGTTAATTCAATGTAAAATTCCTATCCCAGTTCTGTTGAGGTTGATATGAGATCAATCTGCTCTTCAATGGATAGCCCTGGGAAAATTCCAGGATAAGGGGAAGAGCATGAATGAAGCACTGCAGTTAACCTTTACATGACTGTGATGCTATAAAGCTAAATGATAACTCCGCAGTGGGTTGGATAACTCCGTAGCGAGAGGGAGAGGAAGAGGGAGAGCATGCATGGATGCGGGCACACATGTGTGCGCGGGGGAGGGACAGTGAGAGGGAGACAGAGAATCCCAAGCAGGTTCTGAGGAGGGGTTCAAACTCAGGAACCATGAGATCATCATCTGAGCCAAAATCAAGAGCCGGACTTAACTGACTGAGCCACCCAAGCGCCGTAAAACCTTATTACCCTTATAGGCAGAAAGGTTTCTCTGCCTCTACGTCACTAGATTTTGCTTGGGTATTATCACCGAGTTATCATCGAAAACAATCATGATAAAAAAGTTGGGGATCAGGTTATGAGGGTAACAGCTAAATGAAGATTTTTGTTGGGAATATTTTCTTTTGTATGTGTTCAAATGAGTGCCCATTTTTTATTGGGTTGGTTGACTTTTTATTCTTGAGGTATAGTGATTCTTTATATGATTGGGATTCAAGCATTTTTTGTCACATACATTCATTACAGATATTTTCTCCCAGTCCATGCATGGCCTTTTTATTCTCTTGATAATGTCATTTGAAGACAGGAAGGTATTATCAATGTTGGTGAAGTTTGTTATATCTTTTTTTATGTTATCTAATAAATCTTTGCCTACTTCAGGATCATGAAATTTTCCTCTTCTGTTTTCTTCTAGAAAGTTTAGAGTTTTAGCTTTTACATTTAGGTCAGGTACATTTCAAATTAAATTTTGTGTGTATAATGTGATAGTGGGTTGAGGTTCATTAATTTCAACAGGGATACCCAGTTGTTTTAGCACATCTGTTGCAAAGCCTTTTTCCTTCATTGAATTGAATTGACATGTTTTCAAAAATTATTTGATAATATATGTATGATCTATTTATGGAATCTCTAATCTGTTCCATTGATTTGTAGGTTTATCATTATATCAATACAGTGTTATCATGATTGCTGTAGCTCTAAGTCTTGAAATCAGACAATGTACATCCTTCAGTTTTGTTCTTTTTCAAAATTTTGACTAGTCTAAATCCTTTTGCTTCTCATATAAATTTTAGAATCAGTTCATCAATAAAAAACATTGCTAAAAATTTGAGATTTCAGGGGCACCTGGGTGGCTCAGTTGGTCAAGCGTCCAACTTTGGCTCAGGTCATGATCTCATGGTTCATGAGTTCAAGTCCTACATTGGGCTCTCTGCTGTCAGCACAGAGCCTGCTTTGGATCCTCTGCCCCCCTCTCTCTCTGCCCCTCCCCCACTCACTCTTTCTATCTCTCTCTCAAAAATAAATAAAAACATTTTAAAATTATTTTTAAAAACTTGAGATTTCATTGAATACATTGATTAATCTGGGGAAAATTAATTTTTTAACATTTTCAGTCTTCCATTTTTTAAAATGATCTATCATTCTGTTTATTCTTTTAATGTTAATTAAACATTGTTAAATTCATAATTTTTAATTTTTTTTTAATGTTTATTTATTCTTGAGACACAGAGAGACATAGTGTGAACAAAGGAGGGCAGAGAGAGAGAGGGAGACACAGAATCTGAGCTGTCAGCACAGAGCCTGATATAGGGCTGGAATCCATGAACTGTGAGATCATGACCTGAGCTGAAGTCGGATGTTTAACCAACTGAGCCACCCAGGCGCCCCAACATTATTCAATTATTTTTTTTACATGATTGCTAAGTATAATTTAATGGTTATATCCAATCATGCCTTGTAAAAACAACAAAATGTCCCCTATCAAAACTTCATTGTGATGTGAATACAGGCTTCTTATTTTTGATACACCTCTAGAAAAAAATCGACACCAAATGCACATAAAAATAGTTTTAAGGCTTAATAAAAATACAGACTAATGATTTCTCAGTGCAGCTTAGAGGTTGAGAGCAGGATGCTAAGAGTTAATGGATCTTCTAAACACAGGCAGTTTCTAATGTATAGAGCATTTTCCAAATTTAAATGGCCACCGCCACTGGGCTCACAGGAGAAACTCCTCTCCTGTTTCTCCCACTGACCAGATTACCAAGCACTCTAAACCCATTTCTACAGCCCCAGGGAGGGGAAGATAGGGAGAAGAGTAAGGCAGGACATCTGTCTTTGCCCCACAGAGACTCTTGCTACAGTTCATGTTTGCCTTCGTTCCCACATCTCCACCTGAGATCCCTGCAAGTGAACAGAATTAGAGAGCTCTTCCTCTCGCTGGGTGGACATTGAGGCCATGGGCAAAGCCTCAGGGGCCAGCACTATCATGTCAGGGTTCCTGGAAACCCAATTTAGAATTCACGAATCATTTTCTTGCATATTAAAAAGTAGAACAAAACACAGTCATAAATGGTAGTTCATTTCTACCATTAGAACAATGCGTTAAGTTTCGCAAGTTAGTGTGGTTGGGCTTAAACCCTAACCACCATTTATGATACTCTCTAATGCAGGAAAAATACGCTCTGAATTCCAAACAACTTTCTTACAAATGGCCATTTGAAAAGTGGAGACAGGAAATACTTGAGAGAGTGGCATGGAATGAGTTTCTTGGCTTCCAGGTGAACAGGGCTGTTCAAAGGCAAGGAAATTCTCTTTGGTTAACAGACTCATGTGTAGAGATGCTAATGTACCATGTGTAAGGGCTGAAGCTCAGCAGATGGCTCTTGCGGGCACTTAAGTGTCTAGGCCACTGTGAGTGTGACTAAACAAACTCAGCATTTTGCTTTTCAAAATTTTAACAATAATGCAGGTATCTTTAGCACCTGGCATTAGCTTTGTAGGCACTCATACCAATAGCCACCCCCACGTAAACTCTGTCCTCTGTTAACTGTTGGTCCAACATGAATGAAGTATACGAACTAAGCCTGTAGCCCTTAGGGGCCAACTGGGAGAAACTTCCGTCTGACAGGTTAGAGCACCATGACTCTGGCAATCCCATTATCTTTCCTGGCAAGTATCCTGCAATTGGCCTGTTGAGATTTCATTGTTAAACTACTTAATCTTCTGGCCCAAGGTCTTCAGGTGTCTTCTAGAAACTGAATATGGTCCAGAGGTTCTGCAAAATTTTATAAAGAGCAGGGAAGCAAATTTTCTTCCTCTTTGCTATACCTGAGCAAATGACTTCTTCCTAGAAAGGTATCAGAAACAGATCAGAGTCAACACTCACTTATGTAAAGAATAGCTCTTTAGATATTATTTAAGAGTCAAACCTAAGAACTCAAGGTTCTGGAGCATCTCTTTTTCCCACCATCAAAAGGAATAACGTAAGATATATGAAGGATATATATCTTATGTGTATAACACCACTATCTGGATTCACGTGGACAGAGTTTTAAAGTTGCAGAAGTCAGAGGGCCTTCCAAAATTGTGAAAAGAGCTGACCACACCGTTGGTAATGGCAAAGACCTAGACTGGAAGCTGATGAGAAAAAAGAGGAACAGTTCACAGCAAAACCGCCTCTGAATGAAAGGCAGGGATTCCTAGGTAAGCCCCGGCCAAGTTTTAGGTGGCAGAAATGGAGCACTTCACAGGATCAAGGCACAAAATTTTTCCATAAAGCCAGAGACTGAGAACGACTTTTTGGTTTTTGTTGACACCTGCTAAAGACAAGCAACCGAGGTGTCTCTAGAAGTGGGTAGAGCAACACACTGGGGCTGACTGGAAAGGTGGCACCAGGGGCCCGCAGTGGCAGTCCTGGGTAAGGAAACCATCTGGGAATGAACAGTGTGAGGATACCAAGGGTGTTCTCTTAAGAGGCATTCTGTCTTTTACCATTAAGTATATTACCGTTAGATATTGAACACACACACACGCATATTTTAATGTTTTGGAAAAACAGATATTTGGTCAGTACAGTAAATGGTTTGTGTATATGAACCCTTATTAGTATATTTATTTATTTTTTGATTTTTTAAATGTTTTTTGTTTATTTTGAGACAGAGAGAGACAGGGCATGAGCAGGGGAGGGGCAGAGAGAGGGAGACACAGAATCTGAAGCAAGCTTCAGGCTCTGAGCTGTCTATTTAATATATGATGTTAAGACAATTAGATGTCTAAATAGATATCTTTATAGAAAAAAGGTGAAATTTAATTTTTTTAATGTTTAGCTATTTTTGAGAGAGAGAGAGAGAGAGACAGAGTGTGAGCGGGAGAGAGAGAGGAAGATACAGAATCCGAAACAGGATCCAGGCTCTGAGCTGTCAGCACAGAGCCCGATGCGGGGCTCAAACTCACAGACTGTGAGATCATGACCTGAGCTGAAGTCGGACGCTTAACGACTGAGCCACCCAGGCGCCCCGCCTTATTAGTGTATTTAAATATTTCTTTTAAAGTATTACTGTCTATCAACTCAAACATTAAACTTTGAGCTTTTAACAAATTAAGACATTAAAACTAGTATTTTGAAGAGGTGTGGCAGGAAGCATACCTGAAGGAGGTCATTCCCAAATCCTTTATTTGTGTTATTTTCATGTATTTTTAATTAACTTATTAATTTTTTGAGTGTGGTTGAAACGCAATGATGCTTTAGTTTCAAATGTGCCACACAGTGAATAGATACGTCTAGGCATTATGCTGTGCTCATCACAAGCATAGCTACCATCTGTCACCATGCACTGCTATTACAGTATCATTGACTATATTCTTCATGCTGTGCTTTTTATTTCCATGACGTTATTCATTTCATAACTGGAACCCCACATCTGCCTCTCCCTTTCAACCATTTTGTCCATTCCTCCACATGTCTGTGCAGTTTTTAAATTAAAAAATAAACACATAGAATAGTTCTCTAAAAATTGAAATATTGAAGAATACCAACTGATAAAGACACTGCCTGGCAACACTATATTCCCGTGAAACATGACTATAGTAAGGAGTTTTGTAAGCTTATCTTCCAGATACGGATGCTCCTTATGAGATGTTGATTATCTCATTTGTTTTGCTTATCTCATTTCATGAAGAAACTCACATTACTATCCTCATGTTGCCTGTACCCCAAATCCCCATCGTGACCAGAAATCTTGGTGCAGCTATTACACAGTGCCATTGGGCCCACGGTGTCTCTTCCAAATTCACGGGCCTTCATCTCCATCAGCTTCATTTGTCACTTCTCCAGCCCCAACTCCAGGATGTTCTGATCTGACCCCATGAAGCCTACATTGAGTGATTCCTTTCCCTTTCTGCTTTTCAGTTTGTTTATAGATAAGAGAGAGGAGGGCTGGGAGCTAAACACAATGTTTACTAAAACATTGAAAATACAAATTCATGTCTTCTATAGAATTGGTTCTGTATATATATTAACTTTAAAAACAAAGCAGGAGAAAAAAATAGTTCTGCTGAAGAGTCAGAAGCGTGTCAGGAATAATTCCATTATGGGAGACTCCTGACATTCAGGGTGTTCGCAAGCTCAGGCACTACTTTTGTACTTGAGAACAAAGAACGTAAATCCTTTTATAAAGTTAAGAATCCCTTTGTTCACAAAATAATCACATCCCATTTTATCTGTTTTGTAAGTTTGGATTTTTGTATTCTGGGCCTAGTTAAAGCCAAGCACACCCATGGTAAACACAAAAGTATACTGCTTTGTTCCACGGTACTTTTAAGCCTGCTGTTTCCTATGATCAAAATACAAGGCAGCATACAAATGCTTTCAGTGTATGTGGAAACTCTTAATGTGTATTAGCTAGATGGATTCCTTTCCAAGCTCATTTGCTAAGGAACCACTTCTTCACCCTACAGGATTCCACCACGCCCCCTTGTTAGCTTTCTGTCCTAATTATGCTTTCACTACAACAAACTTTTTACTTTACCTTGAATTGCAGTCCTCTTTTGTTATCGCCATGCTGTTGCCTTTTTTTCCCTCCTGGAATGTCCTTTCTCTCCTCTCAACTGATTAAATCTTACCCAGTTCTTAAGATCTAATGCAAATGGTGTTTATCTCTGAAGGCTTCTCTGAATTGCTAGCTATTATCGAAAGTCCCCATAGCACTCTACACCCATTTTTATTCCAGAATTTACAAACAACAGCTTGGCTCTTCCTGTTGTTCATGTATGTTAACTAGACTAAGCAGGGGCATGTCTAATTTGTTTTTATATTCTGACTACTGAGGACAAAATAGATGCTTGAGAACTGCTGGCTGAGTGGCTAAGTGAGTGAATGAATGAATTTTTAATTTTCCTCTGTGCTGCTTTCTTGAACTCTCCCTGTTGCTCTAAATATTTTTTTTTTTCCCACGGCACTTAACACATTCTAACATACTACATGATTTTCTCATGTTTTATATTTTTTGTCAGTGTCTTCTCACTAAGCATGGTGTCTGTCTTTAGAACGTGTTAATATTTATTTAAAGAATTGATAAAATAAATAAATCCTGCTACACGTTCTCCTATCTAATCTCGTGTCTTTGATTTTCGTGATTTAGGAAGTAAGCTGAATTTATATATTATCCTTATTCCTAGTTTCCCAATAGCTTGACACCTTTGTCTGAAATTCCTCATCATCTGAATAGGATTCTTTAGGATAAACTTTTGAATTTCTGTTAAATGTTTAACTCCTAGCTAAACATTCCCACCTTTTATCAACCGTAATGACTTAGCCCAAATAAATTTATCAAATTGGCCCTCGTAGAAAATAAGTCAGGGAAAAGCATTAATTCATTCAACTGATATTTTATTAGCACTACCCATGTACCTTTGTTCACTAAGTGGGAAATGGTCACTACCTAACAGAGCTTAAATCTACTGCTGAGATCCTCAGACATTTGGTATTTGCAACATACTTACAAATGCTGGAATTTGCGTAGATTAAAAAACCTTAAAATGTTCATATACAATCATATATGTCTTACCATAGTGTAAGACTACATCTGTATAAAAGTGTTCACAATTATCACATACTTCATTTGTCACCCCTTTAGTACCATGCTTCTGTTTTCTGAAAACCGTTTACTATCTACACTAAACTCTATTGTGTAATAAAGAGGCTAAGTTCTCATACAACCTGGTAAACATTCTGCCTTTCTGTGATATTAGCTTGACCTCATAGTACAGTGCTTATCTCTTGCTCCCTTGCTTTCTATACCTCTCACAAACTATTCAACAAATTGTTCTTTTATAAGCCAAAGCAAGAGCAGTTTAGTTACAAGAATAAATTTTATACTTGGATAAAAATCTGGGGGTACAGTGACTGAGAATTTCTGGTCTGGCACATTGCGCAAGTTTGCCGTGGGAAAACGAAATGGGAAAATGAAAATGTCTGTTTGATGTTTGATGGAAGGATGCGCAGCTAGTTGGCAGGGATTCAAGGGTTCTATGCAGTCAGCAGGCAGTGTGACGGCCCTAAGAATGGGCCCTCACCAAATAAAGAAAAATGGTGGTGCTATCAAAGACATAACACTTGTACCTCACAAACTAGTCCAGGTCAGCCCAAGTTCAGGACCTCCTGGCATTCTGAGGTGCTGCTGACTCATGGTTATGGTAAATTTCATTCAACCTTAGCCTGGCATGCAACCATATGTCTATTGTCACATTCTGTTCCTCTGGATGCATGCATTCCCCAGGCAATCTTCCAGAACTAGAATAGTCTTTACTATCAAGCTTTCTCCCAAAAAGCACAAGCTCTTTTTATACCACCTCTTTTCCTTCTTCCTCCAGACAAGGCTCTAATTCCTTCCAGTAACCACTGCTTTTTGTCACATGCTACAATTTCCTGATGAACTACATATGTTTATACTCTGTTCCTTCCTAGTGTCCCTTACTTGCTGCTGAGTATAGTATCATGTTAATCAAGTTTCATTTTTTCTCCTAAGTGTAGGGTGACATTTTACTCTTTCTTACAACGGCAGCTTTCTAATTCTAGTTGGCGGTAGTTTTTATTTTTTTTTTCTTGTAGGTAAACTTGTATTTGATAGAAAATTTACAAATACTAAAGTTTAGAAATACATGAATTGGGAATCATTATATAATTAACAAGTTAACAAGATATATCCCTAAAATATAAGGACTCATATCTTTGAAAGTAAAATATAGAAAAAGATGTAACAGGAAATTCTAAGCAAATCACAGCTTACCATATGCATAAGGAAACACACTCAAGAGTGTTCAAAGCAGGAATGTTCATAATAGGCCAATCAACAGGTGAATGGATAAATAAATCAAAATATGTTCATAACAAATACTCTAGAGTGAAAGAATAAGCACACCAACATGGATGAATCACAAGAACATGTTGTTTGGCAAAAGATAAAAATCGCCAAGAGGACATACATAGAATTATGTATTTATTTATAGGTAAAGTGATCACTATTGATTAAGAATATGAAGATATTGGTTAAACTGGAAAAAAGTTAAGGAAACAATTAATTTCAAACAATCAAATTTGTAGTTACCTAAGGATGGAGTGTGGAGGGATGTCAGTGTGATCACTGAGGGCACACAAAAAGTTCAAAGTATTGGCCATATTCCATGTTTAGAGCTGTGTAGAAGAATATTTGGATCTTCATTTTATTATCATTATGGTTCAATATATTATAAATACAATTTTGCATATATTTAATAATTAATAAAACAATTAAAAATCAAAATAACGTCATACAAAAAGAAATGGGAAATATTAGGTTTAACTCATACTTAGCATAATGGCTAGACTACAACTTCTCATACGAACAGCTTCTTCTCGAGAAATTAATAGACCTTGGCAACTTTTTGGAGGGGTATAAAATCTGTAACTAATCTCAGATTTTCTGAAAAATGCCATGTGGCTTTCTAGCCTCATGTTCTATTAATAGCATAGTAATTAAATATTAATAACATTCATAAATGGTTAAACACATTTAATGGTGCAATTTGCTTAGGAATTTTTAGTGCAATGTATACATACAACATACTTTGAGAGGCATATCTTTGGTGTGTTGTGTATTTGCTTGCATGTTTATGTGAATCCTATTTCTCTATAAGACTCACAAAGAGATGTAGAAATCTAGGAATCAACTATGACTTCCCTGTCTCTGATTTTTTTCACTCTACTTCCCACATCACATTTAATTTTACCCTCTCCTCTGCATGCTCAGTGTCTCTACTTTGGCTCAGATGCTCCTCATCTCCTGTTTTTACTATTTTAATACCTTTATAGTTGTTCTCCCTGCCCCAGCTCTTTCTGCCAATTCAACTTCCACAGAACCTACAGGCTAATATTTCTAAAACACAAATCTTGTCCTAAATTCCTAATTTCCTACAGAGTAAAACCGAAACTCCCCAGAATGAAATGAAAGTCTTAAAAATCCATGTGCAGCCTATTTTTCTAGCCTTACACATACCTTATGTTTCAGTTTCATCAAGCTATTTCTACTTTCTCTTATGTATGTGATTTTTCCCTCTTGGTAAATCAATTGCTATTTGTACACTTTTAATGAACCTGCACCTACTGTCTAAAACTTGTCTTTATTGTTACCTCCTCTGTCCTCATCCCTTCTGATCTTATTCTATCCTCTGGCACATTTAGGGACTTTCTCTTTTGTACTTCCTTAATATGTAGGGCATATTTCTGTGACCATATTTTTAATTATACAGTGGACAAGCTCCTTTGTTTGTCTCTTCTTCCAGGCTCTGTTCACCTCAAGAAAAGAGACTGAAAGTTATTTCTCCTTGTATTCCTGGGTCTAAAACATTATCTGGAAAACAGTTTTGTTGAATAAGTAGGAGAATCAACATGAGGAAACCATCGAAGAGGGAAAATATAGATGCAGAACTGGGGCTAAAGATGGGAAGAAAGAGAAAGATCCAGAGTTTCAAGCTAGGAAGTAAGAAAATTAACCAAAGAACCTAGTAAAAGATTTCATTCACTCAGAGTGAGGCATTCTTCACCATGTACCATCAACCTTAATCAAGTAAAACACTAAGGGAAAAAAAAAATCATTAAACAATGAGAGTGAGTCCCGCAATAGATTGCTAAAGAAAGAAATAGAAAAGAAAAGAGAAAGACTACACTTTTGGTGTCCTGAACCCATGTCCAGAAAATGCCAAGCAAATATTTTGGGAAGGAGAAAACCAGTGCACATAGGTGCAGAATCTTCTTGGTGGGCAAATACGAACTGTGTGATGAAATGTTTGACCAAAAGTTTATTTGAAATGTTGGTGTTCTACTAGACTCAGGAAAGGTTTCTATTCCAAACATTTGCTTTTTGTCCTTGTGAAAGAGAGTTCAGTGAATCCAATTAACTGAGCAGAAAAGACTACCTAAGGCCAAATGCACTCCTTTATTCCTTCCCAGAGGGCACTATGTTGTTTAAACTTACTCGGGCATTCCAGCATTTGTCTCGGCTTCTCAGAAATCAGCTAGACTATCTGTGCTTTTCTGGGAGAAAAAAAATAAAGGGAGCAGCGATGGCTTGTGGTGGGTTGTGTAAACTATGCGGAGGTCTAACACCGTAGCCTGCTCTCTGACAGCATTGTTAACTGCCATTTTACGCGAGCCCTCCTGATGCCAGGCACTGTGCAAAGCCCTTCGCATACATTTATGGTCTCATTTAACTGTCACAACAGTACTAGAAGGAACATTTTTGTCCCCATTGAACAGAAAGAAGGAAAAAAAAAAAAAAAAGCAGAGTCTCAAAGAGCTTGCTGTAAGGTCACATAATACCACCAGTTAAGCCAAGACTTAAAACATAAGCTTTCTTAGTTAGTTGCAAGATACAACAGCAAAGAAATTCAAGACACCCAAATATTGTATGGGACATGCTTACACCAAAAAATGAGTCATTGTTTACCTTAAATTCAAATTCATTTGAGTGTCCTGTATTTTTGGTAACCTTAGTTGGAGCAGGTCTAACCCCTCAAACATGTGGCCAACCCAGCTGACTGCTTTGGCAGATAATGCCAAGGATATCCCCGTGAGAGCAAATTGACAAAGTACAGACCAAACACATGCAGGTACAGGTTTTTTGTTTTTTTTTTTTTCTTTTTTAATTAGCTCCAGATTTCACAAAGAGTTGCATGGGTTCCATGTGCCAGATGCCACAACTTACACAGATCCCAACTACCTGTGAGGCTGGGATTAGGATTTTGGACTAAGGACACTGAAGCACAAAGTCACATCCAGCTATGAATTTGATGAAGCTTAAGCTCCAAGGCTTCTCACTTGCATGGGCCTGTAGTTCCAATTTTATACTCTTTTTCTTATAGCAGACTCTATACCTTATATAAACTTCAGATCCCAAAACTTAGGTCTATTCCATGCAAAGAGTTTACATCAGAACCAAAATTCAAAGCCAAAATTTTCCCCTCCCTGTGTTTCCCCTGCCCCGTCCCCCATTTTTAAGATACTTGCTTGAAACTCCTTAGAACTGGTCCTTATACCTAAAGAGTGCTCAATGCATGTTTGGTAAATGGATGAATGAACAAATGAATGAATATATAGCAGATTTGAGAAAATCAATTAGAAAATTCATGCTCTTAAACACAGTATTGGGAACTTAGTTATTCACATTGTTGTACAAGTCTGACCACTTGACTTTTTCCTTCATATTGCCCCATGTTTTCTCTCTGGAGAGAAGTGCATTTATTTAACAGTATCTATATCTGCCACCAGGGATAGGAATCAGGGACAGGACTTCCCTTAATTTCTCAGGCTTAGTAGAATTGTAAGGTGGTCCCAGAGCTTGCCTTTGTAAGGCTACTCTTTCCATTATTTAAGTGAGGGTGTCTCAGCATGGCTTTATTGTAATTGTATTTGTTCCTATTATGTTATAAGGGGGTTGACCCAGCTGTTTTTACCTTATTAGACTGTTCAGAAGGCTGCTTATCTTTTGCCTGGTTACTCTTAACTAATTGAACGCTTGGGATAAAATGGACTCTGGGCGTATTTCTCACCCGGTTAATTACTTTCCTGCTCATTGGGATAATTGCATGTTTTGTCTGACCTAGAAAAAGGACACCCAAATCAATAGTAGGGAGACTGGAGAGACAGGGAACAGGTTAGGCATGGGATGCTTATTCTTACATGTACTCAATAGCCATGCGGCCTACCACAGAAGCAAAACTCCATACTGAAGGTCCTGAAGCGACACACGACACCTGTTATGAATCCTCCCAGTACCACAATATGACATTATGATAAAGCAATATCCTGACAGGGTGTATAGCTATAAATGGTAGTGTTGGAACTTAGACTATATGTGATTCTAAGTCTTTGTCTTGTACAAAAAAATTGTCAGTCAGAATCCTATCACTTTTTTATATTGAACTATTTTTATTCATTGATATTAAAATTTATTTATGCACACATAGTGCATTTGTAAAATATAGAAAAGTACGGAGAAAAATTAAAAATCAGTTGTATTGTGATAGCTGCTGCCACTTTATATGTATGTTGTTTTCTGGTATTTTCACACATACATATGAACATTTTTTTTTTTTCATTTTTTTAAAGATTTCATTTCATTTTATTTTGTTGTTTGTTAATGAGAGAGAGAGAGAGAGAGAGAGACAGAGAGAGAGATGGGGGGAAAGGAGGAGCAAAGGGGGAGGGAGAGAAAATCTTTTTTTCTTAATTTTTGTTTTAAAGTTTATTTATTTCTGACAGAGAGAGAGAGAGAGCTAGGGAGGGGCAGAGAGAGATGGAGACACAGAATCCAAAGTAGGCTCCAGGCTCTGAGCTGTCAGCACAGAGCCCAATGCAGGGCTTAAACTCACCAGCTGTGAGATCATGACCTGGGCTGAAGTTGGATGCTTAAGCAACTGAGCTGAATGAGAGAGAATCTTAAGTAGGTTCCACACCCAACACAGAGCCTGATGCAGGCTTGATCTCGTGATAGTGAGATCATGACCTGAGCTGAAATTAAGAGTTGGACACTTAACCAACTGAGCCACCCAGGTGCCCCACATGAGCTTTTTCTTTTTGAGTAGGGTTGAAATCACATATTCTATAGAAGTAATTATATTTTTTTAGGAATTGTTTTGCACATTATGCCTGCTAGAACTTAACAAATAAGCAGGGGGATGCCTGGATAGCTTAGTCGGTTGAGTGTCCGACTCTTGATTCTGGCTCAGGTCATGATCTCACAATTTGTGAGTTTGAGCTCCACATCAGGCTCAGCACTAATGGTGAGGAGCCTTCTTGGGATTCTCACTCTCTCCCTCTCCCTGCCTCTCCCGTGTATTCTCTCTCTCTCTCTCTCTCTCTCTCTGTCTCAAAATAAATAAATAAACTTTAAAAGAAAAAGAAGCAGGAAATTAGTCTATAAATAGGCTATAAAGGAACTCATTAATAAACATCATATTTATATTTATAGTATTTATTGCAATCCTCTGAACTTAGGTCTCTAATGATTTTTATTTAGTAGTATCTATAGATAAAAGAAAATATTGAAGTATTTTATAGGAATGTCTGAGTTCAATGTCTTTAATTTCCTTACATTAACTAAATTCAAAGTATTAGTCCCCATAAAGTTACATTCAGAGAATCGGGTCTTACCCAACCTATAAACAACTATGTATCACATTAGATGCTTAATGTAGACTCATAATAAATATGATAATTGTTGTTTTCCAATTGTTAGTATTCATTCAGAAATCTGTTAATGCACTAAAATATATATATAATGAATGACTCAGTTTAGAATGGTCCAAAAGGCTGTTAACTAAAACATTTGCTGTGAATGGACTTTTAATCTGATACATCTAGCTTTTTTTTTTTTTAACGTTTGACGACCTAGATCCTATAATTTGAGAACTTATAGACAAGGTTCCCATAATGGGCTCAAGGCTTTCTACTGGGCTTTTGAGTCTCCAAATTCACACAATTTTTTTTAAGTTTATTTATTTATTTATTTATTTATTTATTTTTTTTACTAATTGCTACACACCATGTGAGACTCAAACCCATGACCCTGAGATCAAGAGTCACATGCTCTTCCAGCTGAGCCAGCTAGGCACCCTGAAATTCACATAGTTTTTTGTTTTTTTTTGTTTTTTTTTTTTTTTTTTTTCAACATTTTTTATTTTTATTTTTGGGACAGAGAGAGACAGAGCATGAACGGGGGAGGGGCAGAGAGAGAGGGAGACACAGAATCGGAAACAGGCTCCAGGCTCCGAGCCATCAGCCCAGAGCCTGACGCGGGGCTCGAACTCACGGACCGCGAGATCGTGACCTGGCTGAAATCGGACGCTTAACCGACTGCGCCACCCAGGCGCCCCTTCACATAGTTTTTAAACAATAAACTATGGTATGTCCTTAATTAAGGATAATGCCAAAGATAACTTTTTCACATC
Organism: Panthera onca; assembly: GCF_046562875.1. NCBI lineage: Eukaryota > Metazoa > Chordata > Mammalia > Carnivora > Felidae > Panthera > Panthera onca. Next base: position 56,506,448 of record NC_138344.1, read on the forward strand.
CTGGAACTCATGTGAATTTGACAAGATTTGCAAACTTTCTCTCAAAATTGGTGGAAAGTAGGAGGAAGGCAATGAGGTTTCTTTACCACTGCTGTTTCCTTCTGTGATTACTCTTGTTGGCATGGGTCTTGACAGAAGTGCTGGCAGCCGCTCCAGTCAGAAACCAGTGGCTGCTTGCTACTATGTGTAGATGCACATTAGTTTACAGAATAGCATCAATGTCGTGAGTGAAATATACGTTATAGTAATCTCCTGCTTCTTTGACAAGCATTTGAAAGTCATACCTAATTATTTGACCTTGAACAAGATAAACTACCAGTTTCCTAATATGTAGTAATTTTCATAGGAACACATTTAGCCTCCTCATCTACGTGGCTAGATTGTGGATATTTTCATTACTTTTATTTTAATTCCTCCATCCTCTTACTCTTTAAATGTTAAAAAAAAATATTTGGCTTAAATGAATTACATATATGCAGCAAAGTTATTGAAAACTATATGAAGATACACAATCATAAGAAAAAAGGGAAGCATAGTTTATAGTTAAAAGAAATATTGACAGTGATTTCACATTAAATTTGGCTCTCAGCAGCCTAGCAGTCAAGACAAAAGTAGAAACACAAAATGTTCTTTGATCTTTTTTATATCATAGAATAAAATATATTAATTACTCAGGATTGACAAACATTTCCTAGTGCAAATGACTATTTAGAGTTTATTGCAAGAGACTTTAATGAAAGGACCATAATTGAATTTTTTTTAATGACCACTTTACAGAAAATGCCAAATCTATCCTTAAGTACTTTTTTTTTTTCAATTGGTCCTCAGGTGCAGTCTTGAGTTAATTATACTCCTAGTTAATGGTATATGATTTTTTTTCATGTTTTAGCATTAAAAATATCAGGAATATATCTCAATGAGGAAGGTTCTAGGGTAGCATGTAGCTTTCTGATGGTGTAAATTAGTAGAGGTCTGAAGAGAAACACAGAGAAAAATCTTTCATAGATAAAATTAGATTTATATTTGTTACTCCAGTGGTCCTTATGCTGGAATATGCTTTCCCCTGAGAGTCCATTAAGACTTTCCACTAGGCACTCAGGCAGGAATAATTTTAAGGAAATCCATTTCCAAATCTTCAACTGCCATATGTATAGTTTCCTAGAATTGATGTGCCTGACAATTTGCCAGTGGTCAATGCATCATGCTAGAAGCTTCCTGTCTATTCTCCTTTCCTGATTTCTTTTTTCATAATTGCTTTTCTCTCACTTTACAAAAGAAAGTCATAGATTTCACACAAAGGGAATCTATATGGTACATTAGCTCTGGGTGAGGGCCCAATCAAAAGGATAATTTGAATGATACTAATGACTAGAAAATAATTTCTTTTGCCAATCAGGTGGCTTCTAATTTCTTGCTTTCAATAAAATTGAATAAAGAACTAATCTAGTAATTAGATCACTACAGATATATTTTTAATGAGTGATCAATATGTGATTTTTGTCTTCAGACTTGAAAGGAATTCAATGAATTGAGCTTCTTTCCCATAGTGAAACTCCTTTCATTCCCATCTATTTATATGAGAACAAGTTATCTCAATAAATATGTCTATAAAAACTAAAAAAAATAGAATTGATATTGAAACCTGCTTTATTTTAGAAGAGAGTACAAACTAATTGAAACAAAACAAGAGCCTCCATGATCTATTTCACTAGGAAATGAATTTCTATTAACATTTTACCTATTGTCCTTGATGATTATATATTAAGATTTGTAATACATTTGTTTTGCTTTGGTCAACATAAGGGACCATAGAATATTATAAGCAAATACATTTGTTTGTGCATATTTGCTGCAGTTAAGTACTATAGAATTATCTGGAAAAGATTTTTATACACTAAACTAATTTTATATAAGGATAAAATTTTATGGGGAAGTGTGTACAAGAGCAAGATGAAAAAGTAATGATGGTAGATTTTTAAAGATTAACATGTTCATTTTTTTCTTAGCAGATGATCGTGGGCATCAAATCACCATGATAATTATATTAATTATAAAAACATGCAAAGTAGTCATCTAACATTTTTGTTTTAAACGTTAATATTTTAAAAAAACCATCAGCTCTTACACAGATTTAAAACTATTTAAAGCTAAAATTATAGAAAACTTTGGATGTCAACTTAAAATATGCCAGACGATTCATAGTTTTTCAAAATTATTTTAGTGAATATAAATAAAATGTTAGAAAGCTGCTATATTTTCTACCTTATGTAGATTTCATTTCTTTCACCCAGGCTCTTGATGAAGGAATGATGATAGGAAGTGCAAGACCCTTTTATCTCAATGGTACCAGCAGTTCTGGAATTCTGTGACTTCTGTGACCTTAACTGACACACTCTATAATGCTTAAAAAGCCCAACCAGGGCCAGGAAACAAGGTCACCAAACCTTGGCATAAGATAAGCAAATGTCTCTCCTAACAAAGAAACATTAGATCCTCCCAAGAACAACAGAGTTTGATCAAAAACTCATATGATTTTTGTTTTGTGTCTATGGTGGGTAGAGTCTTTCCTGTTTTTCCAATACAATGTTGTCTTTCTATTGTACACCCATCCCACTCCCAAAGTCATAGGTTATTTATTTAAAATGCATATTATTTTTCCTTAAATTTTGGCCCTTCGACATACACTAGTGAAATTTCTGAACTCCAAAAATAAAGTTTTACAGGAGCTGCCACACTAAAAGAGCAAATAACCTCTTCAGTGCTTACATTCCAAATGAGGGCACTGTTTGTTTTTTCCTGGTCCTGTGTTCATTGGTCCTGGTCCTATGTATTGCTGCATTTCTTTCTATAGCTCTTTGAAGCATCTAGCCTGCCCCAGAATCTTGTGGTTTTCTGGAGTCAGTGTAGTAAAGCAGAAAATAATTCAGTCCCAAGGAAGATAGTTAACAGACTTCGACACTGCTGAGATAGGTAAACATGGATAACTTCCTGTTCTTTACAGGACTTTGTATCATCAACTATAATATAAGAAGATTAGACTAGATACTACAAAACTTTGTTCATGTCTTAAAAGTCTGTGACTAAGTGTGGGAACTTTTTAGGATGATGAAATGTTGTATTCATGACTATTGTCTACATTGCAGACATTGTACAGTTGTCTACTTGTGTTACTGTATACAAGGTAAATACTGGTGAATTTTATTGTAATAAACATGACAAAAATGTAGGACTTTCAGAAATAACAACAGTAACGTTTATTGTTATGTGTTACCTGCTAATGTCTTTACATGTATTGTTTCATCAACTTATATGTACTCTATACGTATATAGAAATTTGATTTATAAATACTCTATATTGATATAGAAATTTGATTCAATTTTTATCCTGATTCTAGTGGTAGATAACACAGTGATCTAAAGATACTTAGTGACTTGCCCAAAGTTACACACGTAGCAAGGGGCAAAACCAGAACTCAAATAATTTCTGTCAATTCCAAAGTCTTTGCTTAAATAATTTCTTTATTATTGGAGAAAAGCTGGAGAATGAGGTGTGTAAACTGAGCCACTCCCTCCCAGATCTACATAGCAGAAAGAAAACAGATGATTTTTTTTTTTTTTAATGCCTAACAGTGGTTAGTGAGGGTTTCTAGGATTATTCTGATATACACCACAGGCCTGGGGATTCCATACCTTTTTTTGTGAACTCAAGAGCACTACTACTTACATGGAAAAATGCAGAAAGAAAACGGAACAAAATTACAACAAAGAAATTTATGTTTTTGGTGTTGATGTACTACAGGTTTTAATTTAAGATGCACTCAACTGATTGTAAATCGTCAGGTACACACAGAATCTTAAGGGAATGCTAAACTTTGCCATCTACCTAACCCGAGTGGTGTCAGATTCCCTTATAAATCAATCCCACAATGTGTGCTTTTGTTACAATATGTGCTGTATCAGGTGATTTTTAGAGGAAGAGAATTTCGTATAATCAGCAAAGTTACTTGTGACCTTATTTTAAGTAACGGTAAATAAACATGTCTACACCTATACAGAAGAAGGCTTGGTTAACAAGATCGAGTTAAAAAAGAAGTGGCTATTGTTTTTTGTTTTTTGGTTTTTGGTTTTTGGTTTTTGTTTCAAAAAATTCTTTATTGCAGCCCATATTGTTTTGGGTATAATTAAAGGCCTTTTTGAAGAAAGATGCAATTATAATATGTGTATTTTCATGATACACGGCAAGAAGTAATGACTGAAATATTTTCTGTCTCCAAATCAACATGAAAGCTGCCTTCATTGGGAGAACTGATTGGTAGTATCTAGAGGGATATGCCTAGATATTAAAGATTGATACCGGGAGCCTTTAGTCTTTCCCAAGAGAACATTAACAGCATTTGAGGTCTAAAAGTCATACCCTCAGTAATTTTGCCTGAGAAATTATCATTGGATTTCTTTGGGTCATTGATTCTACTAATGTACAAGTAATAGATGCTCTCTGCTTCTGCCTTTGAGATCTAATTATGCCCATTCTTACGAGTTAAAAGTTAGTAGTTATTTTATGTTCAGAAATCTCTTGAATATGCTTTCAGATTGGGATTTTCTAGAAGATTTAAGTGGTAACATTAAAAAATATGTTTAGAATTATTACAGGTTATCTTTTTTGCAGTAGAGGGGTGAGGAAGCTATCAAAATTAAGATTAATTTACATAAGGGGAAATAAACTGCCTCCCATTATTTTTCAGTCTTTGGTGTCATCTGGGCTAAAAACCACCTAGAGATATTTGTAAGGCACATTCCTACCCTAGGCTTGCTTTTGAATTGAGCCGTATTTTTGTGTGCAGAAGTAGCATGCATTATAAATAATTATAACATGTAAATTGTCGGTTTATTTTCAAGTGTAGCTGATTTGACTTAAATGGGAATTCTGTAGCTATTTAGTAATTAGGAATGATAGGTCTCTGCAATTCATAATTGGACCCAAAACAGGTGTGTTTTCTTTCTTTCTTTTTTCTTTCTTTCTTTTTTTCTTTGTTTCTTTCCTTTTTTTATTTTTTAAATTAGAAGTGTTCTCAGCTTTAGCAGAAGAATACATTTACCAGTGTCTGTGATCTAATGAAAACTTTAGCTGAATTTGAGAGACAGGAACTTTGTATTTTTTTGTTACATTTTCAGAAAGTATTTTTACGGAACAAATGAAAAGATGTGCATTCTAATTAGTGTGTGCGTGATTTGAGGCTTTTACCCGTTAACCAGTTAGAGGTGATGGCTTAAATGGGCATTAAAGGATATTAATAAGAGAATTAAAAGGAAATAACTGATACAACCGTGTGTAAGCCATTATTCCAGAACATAAAAAAACACACAAAGATATGCATGCAAAATTGGGCTATTCATATTATGAACTAAAAATTAATATATAATAAAAGCTATATCTTATTTCACTATCAGAATCAAAGTAATGATGGGTCATAATTTATTTGGGACCATTTGTGGCCATATGAGTCTAAGAATTTTGTAATCCTAACAAGATAAGAAGCTATTAACAGATGGCCCACAGCAATTTCCCAACTGAAAATGTCAATTCAAAAACTGTTTGAATGGAGTATGTGCTTCCGACTACATTCTCAAAGTAGCATATGCTTAAAATGATTTACAGACTGCAAAACAGAATTAAGAGGAAAGTTATCACAAATTGGACCTATCAAGAGGATTCTGCCATCTCATTAGGGTGCACTATCTTGGACTTAATACCAGCAGGCTTATGGGGCTGTTCCCAAGAATGACCACAAAAACAGAATAGTCTGCAACAGTGTTAACAACTAAGACAAAGATTTCTTTCTTCTTTTAAAGGAATGTAAGGTAAAAAGCCCTTGTTTTACATGAAATTATGAATTAGGAAACAGTGACCTGAACTAAAGATGTTTACTGGAAGATTGTAGCAATTAGTCAGATGCTGGGTCATTCCTTTTCTTCTTTTGCTTCATTATGTACCCAAATTGTCTTATGGAAGATGTGTAATGTCTGTTTTAAAAGTTGCCTTTAAGTTAGCTATCTGCCGGGTTTATGTCTGGAATTTTACTGTGAGTTTGAATTCATCTTATTTTAAAGTTTACTTTAACTTTTCCTTTTTGAAAAATAAACACAGGTTTAGTTGAAATATTCTGGGTATGGAGTAAAGTAGAAGAAAGAAAGAAGGAAAAAAACCACATAGGATCTTTCTCCTCAGTGATTAACATTTTAATGCCCTGTGTGGCTTGGATGACTCTGAGAAATCCCCTGGTATTATTACCGTGTTGCACAAATACAGACTCTAAGGTGATTAGGTGTACATCCACATATGCAACGACCACAGTACTGAAGAAAGGTGCAGGGTCTGTAGGCACTACTACAGGAAACTGAAAGGATCACTCTGAGCCACCCCATTTACTGCCAGCTTTCTTAAGGGGAAGATGCAGGAACAAGATCAAGACCATTCCTGGGCCTTTTTAAACCCAACTACATTGCTTTTCTAGGCAAAAATGCTTTTTTTTTTTTTTTTTTTTAAATAGCACATACCTTTGCAATTTTATCCTAATTCCTTCTTCCCATGTTTGGCATTTACATTCTAGGTGTTTAAGTTAGGATCCTTGAGCTCTTCATAGGAATGTGCCTTCATTCTGGTTTGCAATGCTAATGATAGGAGAGGTCTGAATGAAGTTCCACATAGGAAAACTCAAGAATTAACTAATTTGGATCACAGCCCTATTATAAACTTACTAAGATCTTATCATGATAACATGTTAGGTGAAACTTTCTTCTTCCCTTTTCAGTTGCCTCTTTATAAAACGTCTATTACTTTTTAAGCACAAGAAATATAGTAGCCTTAGAGAAACTCCTAATAATTCTGCTAATACCGAACATAACTCCCAAGATAAGAAAGGTTTATTCAAGAACTCCAAAAAGCCCATTTTTTTCCAGACACCAGATATATATAGTTTTGTATTAAACATAAGCCCTGATAGCATTCTTATTATTAAAAATTGAAGTGCACTGTGCACTAATCTGTTTATATTGGGTCTTTATCAGACTACACACCTTAGTCAATGTCAGAATTCAGAAAGAAAAACCTAATATTGATTTTGAAGCCTACCACTGAGAGACTAAGGGCTTAAATAACTTTCTAGTGACATTTTCCATGTCAAGATTTAAGAAAGAAGAGAACAAAGGTCACTTTGATAACTTACTTGATTGAATTACTTGGCTGAGCCCAGAGTATATGAACACATTTATGAATATTTTTCCATGATAGACAAAAAGGATAATCCTCAGATCTATTTTGAAAAATGGGTCTCCATTTTTTTTTTAGCTCCCAACTCAAGAATCAGTCTATTTCTTAAAGAAATTTTTCTCTTGACATTTCTGCCTTCAATGCATCATGCTTCTATTCATATATATTTGTGTCTGTCCTTTTAACAGCTATGCCATCTGCAATCAAGTATCTGATTTGATTTTCTTCAAAGATCTGATCTCAGATACCTTATCTTCACAGCAGGCAATTTTTATGTAAAACACTGGTATCAACTCTAATGGATCTGATGACAGTTTTAAAACCTTTCTACATTAATGACCTTTCCATTGTATTTAAGTGTCATGTCTCTTATATGCTGTGATGAATGTGACACTGCCATTATAATGTCCTAAGTAACCACTCTGAATGGGACACTATCCATTCTTCAAAATTGTAATTGCCTGATGCAATATATCATTACAATTTATGACTTCCAGGGGAAAAATATCCCTTTAACTTAGATGAGCGTTCAGTTATAAATGTGTGATTATGTGGTTACTTTGCTATTGGAATATATTTAGAAAAGATAGACCTTAGAGTAAGAACGGGTCCTGATAGGGTTATTAGAATTCCATGTATTGATGTCCACATGAAATCTCCATTTTTTTTTTGGGGGGGGGTGACAATGTGGGGCAGGCGACATGGTGGTTATCAGCTTATTGTCAAATATCCAGAACCAAATTTAACAACACTAAATCAAACAATTTATTGGGTTATACTTGCAATACCATAAACTGCAAGCATTTAATGTGTACAATTTGATCAATATTGATCTATGTACATACCCATGAAACCACCACCACAATCATACCCTCAACATACATCTCACACTTTAAATGAAACCTTAACTCCGTGTAAATCATAGCGAAATGATATTAGCTGTAGGTTTTTTGAAGATGCCCTTTATTAGTTAAAGCAATTTCTATTCATAGTTTACTGGGAGTTTTTATTATAAACAGATGTTGAATTTTGCAATATTTTGTCGATATTTTTGCATCTATTGACATGAGCATGGTTTTTTTTTTTCTTAGTTTAATGTGGCAAATTACATGTAGTGATTTTTAAATGTTGAACAAGACTAGTATTCTTGGGATAAATTCCACTTGAGCATGATGTATTATCCTTATCCTTGATGTATTATTATTTTTATTTATTGGTATAATTAATATTTTTCTTCCTTATGATGGCTATGTGTGGCTTCTTATTGGAGTATTGCTGTCCTTATAAAATGAATTTTGAAGTATTTCCTTTTCTTCTATTTTCTGGAGGAGACTGTAAAGACTTGGAGCTGTTTCTTCTCTAAATGGTAGATTTTCCAGTGAAACTATCTGGGCATTCAGTTTTCTCTTTTGGTAGATTTTAAATAGAAATTCAATTTCTTTAGATATGTAACCATTTATGTTATCTATTTCTTCTGATAGAAGTTTTGTTAGTTTGTCTTTTTCAAGGAACTGGTCCATTTTATATAAGTTGTCAAGTTGATTGGGGTAGTGTTCATAGTAAGTGTTTCTTATTTTGCCTTTGATGTCTATGGTAGGAGCAGGATGTCCCCTCTTTAAATGTTGCTATTAGTCATTTGTGTCATCCCTCTTTCATCAGCTGGATAGAGGTCTATCAATTTCATTCATCTTTTCAAAGAATGACATTTTGGTTTCATTGAATATCTCTGTTTTTTATTTTTCTTTGTTTTGTTTGCTTGCTTTAATTTCTGCTCTGATTATTTTTCTGTTTTACTTCTGGTTTTGTCTTCTTTCTCAAGTACTTAAGGTATAAGTTTGGGCTAGTGATTTTCTATCCTTCTTCTCTTTGGATATAAGGATTTAGTGCTATACATTTCCCTTTAAACACTGCTTTAGCTGCAACCCACAGATACTGCTATGTTGTATTTTTATATTTATTTAGTTTAAGATATTTTTAAATTTCATTTGAGACTTCCTCTTTTATTCATGGATTATATAGAGTTGTGTTTTCAAATATCCAAATATTTAGGGATTTTCTGGGTATTGTCCTGTTCACAGTATTAGTTTCATATCTTTATGGCTAGAGAACATACTTTATATGACTTGAATCTTTTAGAATTTGTTGAAACTTGTTTTATTTCCCAGAATAAGGTCTAACTTGATATATATGTATAAATATATATATTAATATATAAATATATATCATAATATATATTAAAGTTTATTTTGAGAGAGAGTGTGAGTGGGGGAGGGGCAGAGAGTGAGGGAGAGAAAGAGAATCTCAAGCAGGCTCTGCATTGTCAGCACAGAGCCTGACATAAGGCTTAAACTCACGAACCATGAAATCATGATCCAAGCAGAAACCAAGAGTCAGACGCCTAACCAACTGAGCCACCCAGTGCCCTTGTATCCTCATTTTTAAAATAAGTTTTGTGAAAGTGTCAGTTACCCTGAAGTGCAAAAGTTATTATTTAAAAATAATAAATTGCATTTAAGATAAGTGCATATAAACAGAGAAATGAGGAAGGAAAGAAGGAAAAGAAAAACAGAATAATGTCCATAGATCATTCCAGCAGTAAATAAAGCGTGACTTTGAATATGTAAGTTGTTTGTTACAGAATTTTGGAGGACAAAGGATAACTGAAACATTGCCTCTAACAGGCATGCCTTGCCCTCCCAGTTCCTAAACTCACTAAAGGTACCATTGGCCCTTCATTTTCACCACCTAATCATATAGGTCTAAAACTTCAAGGTCAGGTAAACAAATGTGGCATTTATTTAATGATTATTTTACTTCTTTTTTTTAAATGTGTATTCATTTTTTGAGAGAGAGAGAGAGAGAGAGAGAGCAAGCGAGCATATGTGGGGGAAAGGCAGAGAGAAGGGAACACAGAATCTGAAGCAGGCTCCAGGCACTGGCTGTCAGCACAGAGCCCTCCAGACCTGGGGCTCAAACCTGTGAACCGCCAGGTCATCACCTGAGCCAAAGTTGGAGGCTTAACTGACTGAACCACCCCTATTTCACTTCTTTAAAAAAAAAAAATTAATGTTTATTTATTTTTGAGAAAGAGAGAGACGGAGCATGAGTTGCGGAGGGGCAGAGAGAGGGAGACAAAGAATCCAAAGCAGGCTCCAGGCTCTAAACTGTCAGCACAGAGCCAGAGGCAGGGCTCAAATCCACAGACCGCGGGATCGTGACCTGAGCTGTAAGCCAGACGCTTAGTCGATTGAGTCACCCAGGCGCCCCAACCCCTATTTCACTTCTTACTGTTAGCCAATAACTCAAAAAACTATCACATTCCAAAATATACTATGGACGACTACCTCTAGATTTGTGAATATATCGGGTCAATAATTAACACAGTTTTCATCAAAGACCATAATATATACTTTTCCTGTTGTTAATTACGTGTATAATTTGCTCAAGCATCTATTGTATTTCTCTAATGGAGACATACTCTGACATTCGTGTTGCAGGTCTCAAGAGTTATTCCCTCTCTCGTGTCCTTATAAGCCTTCCTACCAGTGTCGAAAAGCATTTTAACTGAGGTGTAGAATTTTCCTACCACTTTTTGGCTATGAGAATTGTCTTGGAAGAAAAAGTGGTGAGATCTTTCAAATTAAGTAGGTCTGACCCATGTGAGTTTTTTGAACTTCTTTCCTGAAGAAAATCGTTACCTTCCTTCACAATACCTTATGTGAGAACCTTGCCAAGAATGTTTTAAAATTATTTTTAATGTTTATTTATTTTTGAGAGAGAGAGAGACAGAGGGTGGGAGAGAGCAGGGAAGGGTCAGAGAGGGAATTACAGAATTAGAAGCCGACTCCAGGCTCCCAGCTGTCAGCACAGAGCCTCACGCGGGGCTTGAATTAAGGAGCTGTGCGATCATGACCTGAGCTTAAGGCGGTCAATGCCCAACGACTGAGCCACCCAGGTGCACTTAATAAATGTTTTTAAATACTCTTTTTGAAGAGTAATTCGGCAGTACCTCCTAAAGTTTAAGATGAGTGTGCTCTACACTACCATCGATTAATTTCCTTTTGCTTAATTTCCAGTGTAGAAAAAAAATTGCACATGTGTACACGTAGTAGCATTTCTTCTTACTAGCAATGTTTTAATAGGAAAAATTGCAAGCAGCATGACTTTTCAGTAAGATGAAGTGTATTTAATCACCGAAATGTATTAAAATCAGCGATTTAACAGCTACACCAGCTCCTTTTCTCAAGGCGGGGCCTGACTGGGGTGGGGGTGGGGGGCGAGGGGGCGGAGGGCACGCCTTGGGGGCAGGGTCTGATTGAAGGGCACATCACAGGACTTGGCTTGGTTGGAGAGCCTGTTTGGGGCGGAGCTCAGCGACGCACGCCCACCCAGCCGCCCTGACGCTTTTTCTGCACCTGTATGCCTTCTCGTGGCACTACTCGCGTCTGTGGCGTTCAGAGGACGTGGCGAAGGGTCTCTTCTCCTTGAACGCCGAGCGCGTGCCCTGCCGTCAAGACGACGTTGTCTTCCCGCCCGATGTGTCCATGAGTCTGTGTACCGCCCGGCGCGAATACCGTGCACGTCCGCAGCAGCCCAGTCCTGGGCCAGGTGAGCTGGGCACACAGGTGTGGGGTGGGAGGGTGCTGGCGTCTGCTCTTGCGCCTTTGCCCCGTCTGCTACCCCCTCCCTCCCCTTGGAGCGCCTCCACACCACTCCTGCCGTGGACACGTGGGTCTGAGCCTTCAGATGTAGCCTCCTCCTCAGTCTGGCTCCTCGGGTGGGCTCCTCACGTGGGTTTCTCAGGCCGGACCTTAGGCTGGTTCAGGTGGTGACCCTGCCACACGCAGAGGAGCCATCTCTCCCCTTTTTAAAATCAGTACAGATAAAACTCAAAAACATAGTGTTGGGTGCAAAAAGTTTCAAAAAGAGAAATATCATTTATGTAAATTACCCCCTCCCACAAATGTGTAACTTCAAGATAACTACATATTTAATAGAACTACAAAAACATGGATTAAAATCATATTTCCCATATTCAAGATGGTAGTTCCTTTAGAAAAGGAAAGAAGGGAAATAGCTCTGGAGTGGGTTTAGCTGTGTTTGTACATTTCTATTCATTTACATGAAGAGAATAATCTGAAACAAATACAGAAAACTGTAAGTATGGCTTAAATGTGAATAGTACATAGAAGGGATTTTCGTTATGTTATTTATTGTATAATAAAGTAGTCTATGCTTTACAATGAAAAATAAGTGAAGTTAATAGACTATAATTTACATATCAGTTTATTTACGTATCCAACTGGAAGTTTCGAGATATTTTGGTATTCCGGATATTCTTAGAGCACAACCCTCAGGGTTCTCACATTCTTATAGTTCCATTTTTGATTTTGTTTTATTGTGATAAAATACACATGACATGAAATGTATTATAATTATTTTTAAGTGTCCAGTTCTGTGGTGTCAGCTACATGTATATTGTTGTGTAATTTACCACCGTCCCTCTCCAGAACTCTTCATCTTATAAAACTGAAACTCCATTAAACAGTAACTCCCCATTTCCTCCTACCCATAGCTTCTAGCAGCTACCATTCCATCTTATTTCTCTGTGATTCTATTCTAAGTGCCCCATATAAGTGGACTTCTGCAGTATTTATCTGTGACTGGCCCATTTCACTTACCATAATACCCTCGGGATTTTTCCATGTTGTAGCATGTCAGAATTTCCTTCTGTTTTTCTTTCTTCTTATACTGCATACTGCATTTGCTTGCTTATTCATTCATCTTTGGTGGAGACTTAAGTTGCTTCCCTATTTTAGATATTGTGAACAATGCTCCTGTGAACATGGATGTACAAATATCAATTTGAGATTCTGCTTTGAATTCAAGTTCAGTTGAAACTGGTGGATACTATGTTAATTCTATTTTTAAGTTTTTGAAGAACCACCATACTGTTTTTCCACAGTGGCTGTATCATTTTACATTCTCATTTGCAGTGAACAAGGGTTCTAATTTCTCCACATCTGTACCAACATTTGGCATTTATTTATTTGATAGTAGTCACCGCGGTGGGTATGAGTAGTATCACATTGTGGTTTTGATTTGCATTTCCCTAATGATTAGTGATGATGAGCATCTTTTCATGTTCTTATTGGCAACTTTTATATCTTCTTTGGAGAAATGGGTACTAAGGTTATTTGCCCATGTTTGAATTGGTTGTTTTTGTGTTTTAGGAATTGTCTATATATTCTAGTTATTAATCCCTTATGAGATACATGATTTGCAAATATTTTCTCCCATTCTCTAGGTTGCCTTTATTGATCTTAAAAATAAGAGTCAGGGGTGCCTGGGTGGCTCAGTCGGTTGCGCTTCCGACTTCAGCCCAGGTCACGATCTCACCATCTGTGAGTTCGAGCCCCGCATCGGGCTCTGTGCTGACAGCTCAGATCCTGGAGCCTGCTTCGGATTCTGTGTCTCCCTCTCTCTCTAACCCTCCCCCACTCATGCTCTGTCTCTCTCTGTCTCAAAAAATAAAATAAAAAAAAATAAGAGTCAGTTATTTTACCAGCAAAAAAAAAAAAAAAAAAAAAAAAAAGGTTTATTTAGGAATAGCGGAGAATTGCAATTTGAAAAAGCAAGCTACAGCAAAAACCATAGGCTAGATCAACAAACCAAGAAGAGGAATGCTACTTTATGTAAATGAAAGAGAAAGTGGGGAGGGGTTGTAATCAAAAGTCCTATTTAAGAGTTCAGGTGGTGATGGTTTCTAATTGGATACATTGCTGGGGTAGTTGATTTCTTGTTGGAGTTGCAATGTACATCTTTTCCTCTTGGGGTCTGTAATTGATAATTCTTTCTGTGATTGACCTTGAGTGGTAGGGTGTGAGAGCTCCCCCTTCTGGCCACCTGACTCCATTATAGAGAGGCTTTCCTATATTAATTTTCACATTTCTCCCTTTTGATCAAGATTTTTCTCCACAAGCATTGCTGATCAAGTGAAGTTTTCTTAATTCAGTGATCTTTTGTCACTTGGTGCCTGAGAGATCTTTCTGGGTGTCAAGTCTCATTTTGTAGGAAAATTGTGCAGACTCTAAACCTACTAAAATCACATTTAAGTAAGAAGGAGGGGTAGGAAGGAGAACTCTCAGTCACTTTCCTTCTAAAGTCTATCAGGATTTTAAACATTGGAGATCATCTCCTTATTGGGTACACTGTTTTTATATAGGTTTGAGAAGCGACAAATACAGAATCAGAAGTAACATGACAATGCCAAATTGTATGCTGGCTCTAAATCAGGACTGTATGTCTGAAAGTAGCCAACTAAAAATATTTATTGGCATTTATTTCAATTTAGAGGAGAAATATTCTCCCAATGGAAACAAACCTGGAATCATATATGCCTCTTGAAAGTCCCTTCTTAAACTTGCCTCGAAAGTAGAATAGTTGCTACTACAAAAGCACACTGAAAAAATTAAGTGCATTTGAGTAGGTACTGTGAAGGTATAAACCTGAAGCAATAGCTGATGAACTTCCTGCAAAATGGCAAAACTTGAAAAATGTTTTTAAAACAGTATTGTTATTTCAAAACAACTATTTGGAACAAAATGTATTTTTTTTAATATTAAATTTATTGTTAAGCTGGTTTCTATACAACACCCAGTGCTCATCCCAACAGGTGCCCTCCTCAATGCCCATCATCCACTTTCCCCTCTCTCCCACCCCCCATCAACCCTCAGTTTATTCTCAGTTTTTAAGAGTCTCTTATGGTTTTTGTCTCCTTCCCTCTCTGTAACTTTTTTTTCCGCCTTCCTGTCCACCATGGTCTTCTGTTAATCAGCAATACAGTCTCTAAGGTTTTAAGTTCGGAAACCATAAATTTGGATACAAATCCATAGTCAGTTAATAGTCCAGATGGAAAAGAAAGACTTCTGTGAATCCTGAACCTTTTACTAGGCTTGGTTCTGACATCTTGGGAAAACTGCCTTATTAAATGTTGTCTGCTTTAATTCTGGGAAATCTTTACTTTTCAACACCGAATGGCGTGCGGTCCAGTCAGGGTTTGGTGCGTTCTTTAGTGGTAGCACGTGAATCCAATAGTCTGCTCCCAGGAGTTTGGTGGCAAAGGGTTGATAAGAAGAACCTGCTAGGGGCCTTTCTGGTGAAGTTTAGGAGAATGTTTCTGGAGGTGTCTTTCCAATAGTCGAAATCTCCAGCTTTCAAGGTGTTGCTTAAGGTCTTCATCTCCTGGGAGTGCACTGTGAAAATTTGCTCTACCGATATATAGCTATTTTTAATAGAAGCAATTATGTCTTTACAATATTGAAGTATATTGTTTTTTATCAACTATAGGTCAAAGGAAGCTGAACCAAGTACCTTGGGCACTCTTATGACTATGTTAATGAGTGAGAGCCTACGAGTTCCAAGTAGGGTGGACCTGAGATTTAAAAGGACCAATGGTAATTCTTTTAGTGAAGTATTTGAGAGTCTATATGTTTTGCCAATTCAGTCTTAATAGTGCCATTAGTGCCTTTGACTAACCCTGAGGATGATATGCACAATGAAAGTATTGTAAAACCAGCCAAACAGCACAGACTTGTTGAAGCACCTGATTAGTAAAATGGGTACCCCAAATTTTAAGAGGGGTTCGCCCTATAAGGATAATCTTTTCTAATAGAATTTTAGCCCTAGAAGAAGCAGTACCTGTATATAAGTGAAGGCTTTGGTCCAGTGAGAAAATATGCAATCCATGACTAAAATATATTTATATCCATGAGATGGAGGAAGCTGTATGAAATCCATTTGCCAAATCTCAGATGGTCAGTTGGGATATTCAAAGTGGGAACAGTTTGAATAGGTTTTCCTGAATTGCACTTTGGACAGGTAGGACACATGAGGTAGGCACTTTTTCCAGCCTTATTATTTCTCCACCAGTATTGCTTCATGAATGCTATAATTTTGTCAGGCCTATGGTTTCATGCTTGTACAGTGTAAGTTATGGGAATTTTTGAATTTCTGGTAGGACTGGATTGTTATGTGGTCCAAATCAGAGTTCTCTCTTTTTATCAAACCAATGGTTATTAGATTTCTAATATTGTCTTCCTATTTCTGTGGCCTACTGTTGGGCATCTCTGGTCAATTTTTTATTTGATGATGATGGTGATGGCAGTGTTGATGGTGATTTCAAGGAACATCCTTTTTGACCATGGCAAAGGTTTGGCTGTTGGTTTCCTTGAAAGTGGCATTTTTGGCAGAAATATGAGTGAGGTGGTTTCTTTTGAACTCCAGGGTGTTGAGTTTGGAATGCCAAGTAGTAACCTTAATAATAGCCAAAACAGGGGTGCCTGGGTGGCTCAGTTCGTTGAGTGTCCGACTTTGGCTCAGGTCATGTCGGCCCCATGTCGGGCTCTGTGGTGACAGCTCAGAGCGTGAAGCCTGCTTCGGATTCTGTGTCTCCTCCTCTCTCTACCCCTCTTCCACTTGTGTGCTCTCTCTCTCAAAAATAAATAAACGTTAAAAAAAATAATAGGCAGAATAGTTAGCGAAAGTATAGCATCTAATAAATTTTGGACATGGGAGCCATTTAAATTGTATCCTCATTGGAAGTAAGGAAACATTGTTGTTTCTTTACATTCCCAAATTATAAACTACCTCAAAGGCTTACTGATCATTGGTATAAATATTGGCAGTTCTACCTGAGGCTAAGGTAAAAGACTGAATAAGGACATTGAACTCAGCCTGTTGAAGTAGCCAAAGATAGAAGTGCTGCCTTAATGACTTCAAAGGAGTTGCAATAGTATACCCAACATTTTTACCATTTTTGTCCTTTAAATAAGAGCCGTCAATAATCCAGGAAAAAACTGCACTGTTTAGAGGAATTTCCTGTAAATCGTCACAGGGAGTCAAAAGGTGATCTGCCGGTATTAAGCAGTCTTGAAGGGTTTCATCTGTGATGGAAGGGAGAAGAATAGCAGGGGTAAGATTATAGCAGCACGACAGAGTTATATGAGAAGCAGTTAACAAGAGAATTTCCTAATAGGTGAGGTGACTGAAAAGTGTTGAGTATGATGAGAATCTAGGGGGGTTTCTACTGCATGAGGTACAAGGATGGTTACAGGGCATCCCATGATTATTTCTACAGTGGCCTGAACTAAAAGGGCAGTGGCAGGAAAGGCTGGGGCAAGAGGGACATCCTTATGCCACAGGGACTAGTTGTTGGCTATAATATCCTGTAGGCTGATGATGGTCCCATGTGTTTGGGTGAGTACTCCAAGGGCATTCCCTTCTTATTTTTTCCCATACAAAGAGGAAAAAGGGAAGTTGATAATTAGGACTTTAGTTGGCTTTTCTTTAAAGTCCCAAAAGTTATGTCATCCCAGTCTTTCCAAATACTAGTGTCAGTTTTGTCATTTAAAAAAAATTTTTTTAATGTTTATTTATTTTTGAGAGAGAGGGAGAGAGACAGAGCATGAGCAGGGGAGGAATAGAGAGAGGGAGACACAGGATCTAAAGCGGGCTCCAGGCTCTGAGCTGTCAGCACAGGGCCTGACGCGGAGCTGGAACCCATAAACCATGAAATCATGACCAAATGTTTTTTCATTTTTAAGTAAAACATATAGAGATTGAGCCATAAGAGAGAAGTTTGCAAACCTTTTTTGACGCCGGTCAGCTAGTTTAAGAAAACCTTATAATTGGTGCTTATAATTTTAGGTTTGGGGGAATTCAGGATGCCATGAAACCCACCTGGATCTAAACGTTGTCCTTGTTCTGAGATCAGGTAACCTAAGTATTGATTGAACCTAAGATTGCAATTTTTCTTTGGACACTTTTTGTCCTTTTAAGGCCACAAGTTTAAACAGATGGGTAATGTTTGCCTCCAAAGAGGTCTGAGAAGCAGAGCAGAGGAGCAAATCATTTATGCATTGTAACAAAGTAGAGCCTGTAGAAAATCTGCCTTTAAGGTTTTTGAAAAGCAAGAAGGACTCTGTAAAATTCTGAAGCATTACTGTTCAGGTGTGTTGTCATTCTTCCCAGGTGAAAGCAAAAGGATATTGGCTGTCATTGTTAAATGGAATACTAAAAATTGTATTGCAGAGATGGATTACATTGAAAAATTTGCTTTTAGTAGGAATAGATGTTAGTAATATATGGGAGTTAGGAACAATATGGTGTCAGGGGTTAACAATGTTACTAATCACTTGGAGGTCCTGGAAAACCTCTATCCTTGGCCATTGGATTTTCTTACAGGTAAAATAGGGATATTACAGGGACAAATGCAGGAGACGATGAAGCCCTGAACCTTATAATTTGTTATGGACTCGATGCCTTGATTTTTTTTTAATATATAGAGTATTGGTTAATTATAGAAGGGGGTGAAGTTTTGAGGAATCTATTTGAGTCTTGATGGGAGGTACACTGTAGATTCTGCCAATATCAGTTGAAGATTTTGCCTATAAAGAGGATGGTAGCTGATCCAATGGGGACAAACCATCTGTGTTCCCAGACTTAGCTGTATGTAGTGCCATCAGAAATGGAACAGATGTGGGGCGCCTGGGTGGCTCAGTTGGTTGGGCCACCGACTTCGGCTCAGGTCATGATCTCGCGGTCTGTGAGTTCGAGCCCTGCGTCGGGCTCTGTGCTCACAGCTCAGAGCCTGGAGCCTGTTTCAGATTCTGTGTCTTCCTCTCTCTCTAACCTTCCCCCATTCATGCTCTGTCTCTCTCTGTCTCTAAAATGAGTAAACGTTAAAAAAAATTAAAAAATAAATGGAACAGATGAAAGATGTGGAGGGGTCATTTAATTCACCTGGTTGGCGATTTTGGTCACTACTGTTAAATTTTGGAGTTTTCCCCCCTTTTGGGAGAAGGAAATTCCCGCATATTTTTCTAAGAAATCTCAGACCAAGAAATGAATAGAGATGGAAGAAAGAGGGAGAAAAGAGTGGGTATCTCAGAGGGCCTAAACAAAAGGGAATAGGTTCAGAGACAGGAACCTGTTGAGGTTTATTGGAGACCCCCCCCCCCCCCATTTGAACCATTTTAATGTTCCAAGGTAAAAGTCACCTCATTAACTTAATAAAAGATACTTTTATGACTCTCATCCCTTAGAAAATTCCAAGGGTTTTAGGAGCTCTGTGCTAGAAATGTGGATGAAGATGAAATATATTTCTTGCTAAAATCACAGTAATGCTCCACTTTTATTTCTGATCAATTTGAGTCCTCTTTTTCCCCCTCTTAGTTCATTTAGCTGAAGATTTGTTAATTTTTTTTGATCTGAGAACGAATTTTTAGTTTCATTGGTTTTCTTTCATTTTTATTCTGATTTTTAAAAAAATGTTTATATGTTTTGAGATGGGGAGAGAGAGCATGAGCAGGGAGGAGCAGAGTGGGGGGGCGGGGGGGGGTGGGGAGACAGAATCCCAAGCAGGCTCCACACCATCAGTGCAGAACCCTTTGTGAGTCTCCATCCCAGGAGCTCTGAGATAGGACCTGAGCTGAAACCAAGAGTTGGAAGCTCAACCAACTGAGCCACCCAGGTGCTCCTATTCTCTGTTTTATCTCTGGTCTAATCTTTATTATTTACCTCCTTCTGGTAGCTTTGGGTTAGGTTTATTCTTATTTTTCTAGTTCATTAAGTTGTAATTATTGATTTGAGATCTTTCTGGTTTCTTATAGGCATTTATAGCTATGAATTTCTCCTTTGTCACTTCTTTCACTGTGTTCTATAAGTTTTGATATGTTGTATTTTTGTTTTTGTTGGTCGCTTAATGACCCTTTTCATGACCCATTGATTAAGAGTGTTTTGTCTAATTTCCACTAATTTGTGAATTTTGAGTTTTCTTCCTGTTACTGATTTTTTTCTTTAAAAAAAAATATTTTACACTGTTTTATTTATTCTTGAGAGAGGGACACAGCATCAGCGAGGGAGGAGCAGAGGGATAAAGGGACACAGAATACATAGCAGACTCCAGGCTCTGAGCTGTCAGCATAGAGCCCAATGTGGGGCTCGAACTCACGAGCTGTGAGATCATGACCTGAGCCGAAGTCGGACACTCAACCGACTGAGCTACCCAGGCACCCCTCTTCCTGTTACTGATTTCTAACTTCATACCATTGTGGTTGGAGAGATACTTTGTATGGCATTTATCTTTTAAAATCTGTTGAGATTTGGGGGGCCTGGGTGGCTCAGCTGGTTGAGTGCCTTACTCTTGGCTCAGGTCATGATCTAATGGTTTATGAATTTGAGCCCCATGTTGGGCTCCACACTGTCAGTCCAGAGCCTGCTTGGGATTCTCTCTCTCCCTCCCTCTCTGGCCCTCCCTGCTTGATCTCTCTCTCTCTCAAAATAAATAAACTTTAACAACATCAAAAAATAAAATCTGGTGAGATTTAATTTGTAGCCTAACATATTGTCTGTTCTGTAAAATACCCCATATTGCTCTTGAGTAGAATGTGTATTCTATTGTTATTTGGTAGAGAATTCTGTTATATCTGGTTGGTTTATTGTGTTGTTCAAATCTCTATTTCCTTCTGTGTTGTTGTTGTTTTTTTTTTTTTTTTTTTTTTAATGTCTATTTTTGAGATAGAGATCCCTCTCCTGGGAGCAGGAGCAGGGGAGGGGCAGAGAGAGAGGGAGACAGAATCCAAAGCAGGCACAGAACCCAATGCTGGGCTCAAACTCACAAATTGAACCATGAGACCATGACCTGAGCTGAAGTTGGACATTTAACTGACTGAGCCACCCAGGCTCCCCTGTCTTGTTGTTCTATGCATTATTGTAAGAGGGGTATTGGAGCCTCCAGCTATCATTTTAGAACTGTTTATTTCTCTCCCCAATTCTGTCAGGTTTTTGCTTCCATATATTTTGATGCTATGTTATTAGGTATGTAAATATCTAACATTGTTATATCTTATACTTTATTAATATATAATGACCTTTGTCACTTGCAACCTCTTTTGATTTTAAAGTTTATCTTGTCTGATATTAGTGTAGCCACACCTTCTTGCTGTTGGTTACTATTTCGTGGAATATCTTTATTTTTTTTATTTTTATTTTTATTTTTTTGCTGTCAGTCTATTTGTGTCTTTAACTCTAAAGTGAATCTGCTGTAGACTACATACCATTGGATCAGGTATTTATATACATTCTCCCAATCTCCAGCATTTGATTAGAGAGTTTAATTCATTTTTATTTAAAGTAGTTATTGATAAGGAAGGTTCTAATTTTTGTCATTTGATATTTTTCTATATGCTTTATAGATTATTTGTCTCTCATTTCCTGCACTATTATCTTTTGTGCTTAATTTTTTATAATGAACTGTTTAAATCCCTTTTTCATTTCCTTTTTTTTTTAAACTGGATTTGCAGCAGGACTTAGGGTATGAGGTGGAAGTCAAATATATGATGCCTATTAGACATCCAGGTAGAGATATTAGCTATACAGTTGGATTGGATACGTAGGTCTGGAGTTATGGAGTAATGTCTAGGCTTGAGTTGTGTATTTGAGTGTATGGTTGATATTTAAGGATCTCAAGGGAATGAATATGGAAAGTGAAAACAAGAGAACCAAGAATTAAATCCTGGGGAATGCTAACCTGAAAAGGTTATAGAGAATTGGGGGAGGGATCACTGGAAGGTCTAAAACACTGCCATCTCCTTCACACTTTCATATAGTTCTCAAATAATTAGTTTTTTTTTAATTTTAATCTTCCTGTTATATATCGGTGAATGGGACTGTTGGAGCTTTAGAATCTAACTATACCAGGAAATGCATCTTTCATCTCTGCTTCATGCCATCTCTGTTTAATGTTCTGTCACTTCTCTGCTTCCTAGTGCCTGGGCATTTATATTGCTCATTCCAATGTCAATATATTCTCCTACTTGTGGTACAGCAAAATCATTTCATTTTGTGTACATTATTTAGCCGTATTTTTGTGGTTACCATGGGGATTGCATTTAACATCCTAAAGTTATAGCAGTCTAATTTGAATTTATACTAGCTTAATTTTAATAACATACACTCTTTAACAACTCCATCTTACTCTTTTGAGTTGTTATATTACAGAACTACATCTTTGTACCTATTTGCCCCCAAACATGAATAATTTTTTAATGCATTAACCTGGAATATTGGGTAGAAAATAAATTGTGGAGTTCCAAACCAAAGTTACAGTAATATTAGCTTTTAAACTAATAGTTGGTTTTTAAATGCATTTAATTTTTTAATATTTCTAAAATGTAATATTTTTAAATACTTTTAAAATAACTTCAGGAGAGTTAAATTTCTTAAATCACGTAGAAAATAAGACTTACAACATTGTTGCAATAATACTAGCTTTTATAATTGCCCATGTATTTACCTTTCTTGAAGTCTTTATTTCTTCATATGTATTTAAATTACTAGAGCCACTGTGTTTTCATTTCAACCTGAAGGATTCCTCTAGCATTTCTTGTAGGGCAACTCTACTGCTAAGAAACACTCGGCTTTTGTTTATCTGGGGATGCCTTAATTTCTCCCTCACTTTTCAAGGACATTTTTGCCAGATTTAGGATTCTTGTTTTAACAGGGTTATTTTTTCCTTTAGCATTTTGAATATATCAGCCCACTTCCTTCTGGACTCCGAAGTTTCTGATGAGAAATCTGCTACTCCTGTTGAGGAGCTCTTGATGTGATAAATTGCTTCTCTCTTGCTGTTTTCAAAATTGTATCTTTGTCTTTGAACAGTTTAATTATAATATGTCTTCGTGTGGGTCTCTTGGAGTTTATCCTACCTAGAATTTGTTGAGTTTCATGAATGTTTATGTTCATGTGTCTCATCAAATTTTGGAAGTTTTCAGCCATTATTTCTTTAAATTCTGTCTCCTCTTTGTGGAATTCCTATAATTAATGCATAACTTGGCCCACTGGGTGGTGTTCCACAGGTCCCTATGCTTTGTTTACTTTTCTTTAAACTTTTTTTTTTCTGTTTCTCAAATTCAGTAATTTCCATTGTCCTGTCACATCAAGTAATTGATTCTTTCTTCCGCTTGTTCAAATATGTCTTTGACTCTCTAGTGAATTTTTTATTTTAGTTGTACTTTTCATCTCTAAAATTTCTTTTTGGTTTCTTTTTAGACTTTCTTTATAGATATTTCCATTTTGTGCCTTCATTGTTTTCTTGGTTTTCTCCATGTATTCCTTTTGTTCTTTGAGCATCTTTAAGAAAGTTGTTTTAACTTTTTTTAATGGTTTTATTTTTGAGAGAGGGAGGCAGAGTATGAGTGGGGGAGAAGCAGAGAGAGAGGGAGACTCAGAATCTGAAGCATGGCTCCAGGCTCTGAGCTGTCAACACAGAGTCCAATGCAGGCCTCAAATCCGTGAACCACGAGATCATGACCTGAGCTGAAGTCGGATGCTTAAGCTTAACCATCTGAGCCACCCAGGCGCCCCAAGAAAGTTGTTTTAGAGTTTTATGTAGTAGATTCACCATCAGGTCTTCAGGAATAGTTTATCTTATTATTTTTTTCCCCACTGAATGATCTATACTTTCCTGTTTCTTTTCATGCCTTGTGATGTTATTGTTGAAAACTTGTTATTTCAGTCTAATGTGGTTATTCTAGAACTTGAATTCTCCCCCTTTGCCAGGGTTTTCTGTTTTTGTTTTTGTTTTTTTAAGTTTATTTATTTATTTTGAGAGAGAGAGCAGAGGGGAGGAACAGAGAAAGAGGGAGATTGAGAATCCCAAGCCAAGCAGGCTCTATGCCGTCAGCACAGACCCCAACACAGGGCTTGAATTCATAAACTGTGAGATTGTGACCTGAGCTAAAATCAAGAGTCGGATGCTTAACCAACTGAACCACCCAGGTACCCCTGTTTTCTGTTGTTTTTGATGGTAGACTATCTCTGTACTGAAGATGAGCCTGAGTTGTAAACTTAAGGTTCCTCAGGTCTTTTTGACCCTGTACCTTTCCCTGGGCATGTATGGTGACTTTGTAATTTCCTTTATATCTCCTTGCTTTTGAATGTCCTAGTCTTCAATGCCTGGCTTCCAAAAGGGGAAAAAGAGAAAAATGAAGGGGGAAAAAGACACTGGCTCTTTAAATTTCCCTGGAAGTCACTTCAGCCATAGGGGGAGAGGCATGCAACAATGAGGAATGGTTGCAACAATGGCCGCCACCTCTCTGTGTATACCACTGTGATCGATAGCAGTAGTCAGTGATCAAAGCATAGATCCCTGATATTTGGAGGGACAGGACCCTTTTTGTCCACCCTGGCTCCAGCAAGCCATGTGTAAGGTGTTCTGGGAACTTGTGCACAACTGCTTGCCATGGGGTGAGGGGTGAGGGATAGGTAGCTGTTACTGCACTTAGAGCTGAAATTGACTGCCCTGTATCATCCAAGGTTTTCTCTTGAAGTTGCAAGCTTTTAACAGACTCCAGAGTTCAAAATAGTTACATCAGATAGATTTTGCCAGTGCAGTTATTGTCTGGGTGAGGAGACAGGTTTATGATGCTTCCTACTCTGTCTTCTTCCCAGAGTCCTCTACAGTCCATTTCAATAGATACATTACCCATGATTGTGATAATCATGCTGAGATGAGCTTCATCATAGGAATGTCGTAGGCAGTCAGCCCTGATCAGAGGAGAGGAAAGAACACTTGGCAGTCAGGAAATGATAGTTCTTTGCGGTTATTCAGCACTGAGAAATCCGGGCAACAAACATATAAATGTATTAATTGTTAAGCATATTAATAAATGTGAACACATGTAAACAAATATTTCTTTACCTAAATGCTGTAACTATGCTTTTTCTTCCAGAAATGTATTTAGAGCCATGATTCCTAATTTGGGATAAGGTTTATATATATATATATATTGGGGGAGGGGAAAAAAAGATTTCTTAAAGCCAGTTAAACTAGCCTGAGACAGCTAAAACTTCCTTGCCTCCCAAATTTTATGACTATGAAGAAATACTCAAAATTTGGATAAAAGTTGCTAATTTTTAATGCTTTTCAAAGCTATATTTTCATAATATGGTTACATTTGATGGCTTGTGTATTAAAATGGCTCTTCAGTGTTAAATTATACATAAAGCTTCTTGTTTTGTGTGAACATAGTATCTAGTAGTAATTATTTTGGTAATTATCTTTTAAAAATTAATAAGTTACTCCATAGTTTCTTAAATTTTATTTAAATGTATACACAATATTTTTTCTGTCTTATAAATCAATAAAATATTTTGAAAAATAAAAGTTAAAAAAAGAAAGTTACCTCATTTTAGAGCTCATATTTCCAACATTTGCATTACAGTTTGTCAACCTCCAGATAATTGACATTTCTCTTGAGAAAATAAAATAACAACTTTGTATACATATTTTCATCAATATTCCAAAATTTTGCTTCTTTCCATGACCCTGACAACTCAGCCAATTACCCTGTAGAAGCTTAGAAACAGGACATGCAGCATCTCTTGTGTCAGTCATCAAAATTAGGATTCAACTCCATGAGTGGCTCATGTGAGAACCTATAGACCAGGAAACATATTAGAGACACAGGAGATAGGAATGTTTATTCCACTTTAATTACCCTCAGGAGACTAAAGGCAGGAACAGAACAATCCACTTGACTTTAATGGAGAGGTGGAAGGGGAAGAACCTAGTATATCCTCCTGAAACTGAGAAAAAAAATCTCCAGTATGCCCTGGAAGGCCCTATACTATCTCTGTCTGAGATTAAACTGGTATTCACTCTATCAACAAATTTCAAAATGTGGTCCAAGGATTACCTCATTGAAGATCAAATTGTGGTTTCTGAGACTCCATCCCCATGTATCTCCTGAATCAGAATCTCTGAGGTTGAGTTTCAAGAATTTCCATTTCTATACAGATAGCCAGATTCTTTTTTTTAGTAACTCGGAAATAAAACTATATATGGGGGATGCCTGGGAGGCTCAGTTGGTTTAGTGTCTGACTCTTGATTTCTGCTCAGGTCACGATCCCAGGGTCTTCGAATCTAGCCCCTGGGGGCTCAGCACTGAATATGGAGCCTGCTTAAGATTCTTTCTCCCTCTGCCCTCCTATCCCCTCTTCTCTCTCTCTCTCTCTCTCTCTCTCTCTCTAAAAAATAAAACAAACAAAAAAAAACCAACAAAAAACTATATAAAGTATTTGTGATGACCATGAAGACCAAGACATAGAACATTTTCATCATTCCAGAAAGTTTCTCTTGCCCCTTTCCAGTCAATTCTCCTCAAAATCCAAACTGTGTTGAACACAGGTATGACTTTATAGATATACTATTTTTAAGTCTCATCAAAAATGGAACCTATAGTAGATAGTCTTATGCTTCTGTTTTCCTTCCCTCAGCATACTATTTTTGAAGCCATTTAAGTTTTAGGCACACTAAAACTTGAGAACCAAAGCTTTCTGAAGCAGAGATCATCAGAAGGAAGCCTGATGTTGGAACTCCTCTGAAGTGATGGAATCTTTTCAAACTACCCCATTGAAAAAAAAAATTTATTTTCAAACTACCCCATTTTAATATTTATTTATTTATTTATTTATTTACTTACTTACTTACTTACTTACTTAATTTGGCAGGGTTGGGGGGAGAAGAGCAAAGGGAGAGACAGGGTGAATCTTAAGCAGGCTCCACTTTCAGTGCAGAGCCAATGTGGGGATCCATCCCACAACCCTGGGATCATGACCTGAACCTAAATCTAAAGTCTCATGCTCAACCAACTGAGCCATCCAGGTGCCCCTAAACTACCCCATTTTAAAACCATCTTATATCTTAGGCAAATACATTATGTGGTTGCCAGTTGATCTTTTATTTTTTATTTGCTATTTAAAATTGGAGTATAATTAACATACAGTGTTATGTTAGTTTCAGGTGTACAATGTAATGATGCAGCAATTCTGTACATTTCTTAGTGCTTATCAAGATAAGGTTACCCTTGATCCTCTTTATCTTTTTTTACCCATCCCTGCACTGAACTCCCCTCTAGCAAACACCAGTTCTCTGTATTTAAGAGTCCATTTTTTTGTTTCTTTTTTCTTTGTTCATTTGTTTTGTTTCTTAAATTCTACATATAAATGAAATCATATGGTATTTATATTTCTCTGGTATATTTCCCTCAGCATCATAACCTCTAGGTCCATCTATGTTGTTGCAAATGTTAACTTGAGCTCTCCTGCATTAATGATTTTACTCACGGAGGTCAAACCAGCCTCCATGAAATCAACCACTGCATATTTTCGTCATCATACTTTCCCCATTCATAAATTTATACTTTCTTCATTTTGAAATTGTTTGGGGAGAATTTTAATAGTACTACAATGACAGCCAGTCAAAATCTCAGTAGTATTTGCCTTTAAATAAAATAACCACAACTTGCCAAATAACCAAGCATTCACCATTTCTTCTCAGAATCCTTTCAGCTTGATTTCCACAGGATTTCACTCAAGAATTCTAAGTAGTTTCTCCGAATGGGGAGAATAACACAGCAGGAAAGCAAAGTTGTAATTATCAGAGAAGCATGAAAATTATGATGGAAAACACCTATTAGACCACCTAGGTTTCAGCCCTGCCAGGGAGATGTTGGTCACTGTGGTAGGTTTACTGAGTGTTTTGCTGAGTTTATTGCTTTAAGCAATTTGGCTTCTGCTATACTTCTGGCTTCTTCTGCTCTTTTGGCTGAGTTTTCTGCAATCAAATAATTGTAGGATCAAAGTTTCACTAGAGTTGTAATGTAACTATTTCTTCTAAGTTGAAAAGACACACTCCTGTGTTTCTCCTTTATTCTCATACTACCAACACACTTCACTTCGGATACTAGATGTGTGGATTTTCCACAAATTAAACAATTCTCTGACACCAGATAGGTGTCCTGTAATTCACTTCAGTTCTGACAGTAACTACCTGGAGATAGCATTAGATCTCTCATAGGGTAAGGGCTAAGTCCCACAAGACTGCACCTGCTTCAGATGCCCAGGTTGTCACTGTACTTCAGACTGACAAGCTGTTGAGGTTCCCATGACCCCTTCTGTGGGTTTGATAATTTGTTAGAATGGGTGGTTTATTATAAAGGATATAGTAAATTATACAGATAAACAGCCAGATGAAGAGATATGTAGGGTGAAGTCTGGAAGGGTCCAGAAGGAGCTTCTGTTTTCATGGAATATATCACCCACAGAGCATGTGGATGTATTTATCAACCTAGAAGCTCTGCCAACCCTGTACTTTTGGGATTTTTATGGAGGCTTCATCACATAGGCATAATTGATCATTAACTCAATCTCTAACCCCTCATCGCTTTCCAGAGGATGAAGGGTTGACCTGAAAGTTCCAAACTTACAATCATGGCTTGGTCTCTGGTGACTAGCCCCCATCTTGAAGTTATTCTTGAGCCCAGCAAGAGTTGCCTCATTAGAAGAAAAGACACTACTGTCACCCAGCAAATTCCAAGGGATTTAGGAGCTCTGTGCCAAGAACCAGGTCAGAGAGATCAGATATTAGCACTAAAGATGTCCCTAGTACTCTTACCATTTAGCATATTACAAGAGATTTAGGAGCAATGTGTGAGAAACAAGGCAGAGATCAATTATATTTTCAATTATTTTCTACTTTCTATTTTCATCTGTTGACTCATGATGTCCACTAGCTTTTTATTAAATAGTGGCCTCTTGGCCGCTGATGTCAGATTTTTTGATAAAAGTTAAAAGTGAATGGTCTTACTTTCCCATTGCTATCATACCAAAAAGCCCTTTGAGGGGGTTGGGAAAAGCATATGAGATTAAATGCCAAGAGGAATAATCTAGACAGTAGGGGACATCTGCTTGACTGATGTGTAGTATGGGATCACTCAGTACAGAAACTACTGAGAGAGGGCCACTAAAGACAATGTTACCTAAAATTGGCCTTATTAGAGGAATATGCTGAGGATATTTGGAACCTCAAATATTCCCTTTTTACCTGGCATTGTTAACACAAAGAACTTTTTGTTAAACTTATGAATTTGGTTAATTCCTTTCTTGCATTAACTACCAGTGTTCAGAAAAATATATAAACTCTAATTCAGTTTGTAGACTTGAAAATTGTTCCTTCTTGAAGTGGATATTTATCCACATTGGATCTTTAAGTGTATCGTGTACAAAACATATTGAAATTCACCAAGAGATGAATCACCTTTTAACTGTGGGATATTTAAAATGGCCAATAAAAGATTCACAGATTATAGTCACAGTTCTGTAGGATGCTGTGGTTTCTACTCTCATCTATTGTAGGAGTAAAGGAATGAAAGCCACTCTAACTCTGGGTCACTCAGATGACCTGGTTATCCCCATTACTTTCTGCTTCAAAGAAGAATACATCATTGAAAATGTTACTAATTCTGAGCTGAGGTCTTTTCCATCTCTTTGACCTTTGATGCTTTTCCACTGATTTAGCATGAATTCTGTTTCATAGAGATGGAGATAAAATGCACATTTCCACTCTTTGTTCCATCCCATATATCTCTACTGGGGAAATGGAC
This sequence comes from Panthera onca, assembly GCF_046562875.1. Classification (NCBI taxonomy): domain Eukaryota; kingdom Metazoa; phylum Chordata; class Mammalia; order Carnivora; family Felidae; genus Panthera; species Panthera onca. The sequence goes on from NC_138344.1 coordinate 56,536,220, forward strand.
ATTATAACTTTTATGTTTTGTGCTAAAATATTAAGTATCCAAAAAAGGAGAGAAATATTTGATTCTCAGGAGTCTTCAGATAAATCACAATGGGATCTATAAAAACAGAACATTTGGATTGGGGACAAAAAGATATGGGTCAGAATCATGGCTCCACTACTGACTAGCTGCAGATCATATTTTCTGAACCTCATTTTCTTCCTCTGTGAACTGGGGGTAATAATACTTGGTTTACCTGGCGGAGAGGTTTGTGTGTATGTGGAAAGTAAATAAGATAATCTGTGTGATTGCATCTTGTATACTAAAAAAGTACTATGAAATATTAAGTGTTCCTTTTACTGCTACTGGTGCTGGTGGTGATGGTAAGGATTATGGCATACTGAAAATCAGATTGGAGTTCAAATCCAAGTTGCTGTTATACTTAGTGTGTATCATACTTTTTTTTTTCTTTTTTTTTTTTTTTTTGAGAGCGTGCAAGCAGGGAGGGGAGAGGGACAGAGGGATGGAGAGAGAATCTTAAGCAAGCTCCATGCTCAGCATGGAGCCCAATGTGGGGCTCCAACCCACGACTCTGGGATTATGGCCAGAGCCAAAATTAAGAGTTGAACATTTAACCAAGTGAGCCCCCAGGCACCCTGGGTACCATACTTTTATATTATAGTTTCCTCATCTGTAAAATGGGGTAAAAATTGTTTTTAACAAACAACAAAAATGTAACTATTAAGTAATCTATAAAGTATATAGTTGTTAATAAATGTTAAACATGCAACAGATGACCTATAAATATCAGTTTTATTTCTAATTCCTCCCCCCTACCCCAAGCACATACTCCAAAACATAAATCTGGGATTAGATCAAAATTTTGTAATTTATAAACTTTCTGCTAAATCTGGCCTACTGTCTGTCTTAGTAAATACAGTTTTATTTGAATATAGCCACACTCATTTGCTTACATTGTATCTGCAGATGCTTGTAAATATTATGGGAGAATTGACTGGTTGTGACAGAGACTGTATGGCCCGCAAAGCCTAAAATATTTGCAGGCCCACATAGCCCTTTATAACAGAGTTTGGTGATCTCTGGTATAGAAAAAGTTATAGTATTAAAAACACAAGTAATGAACCTAGTGGTTATTTACTTGGACCACAGACACTTAAACCTGGGGGTACAGATAGTATCTCAAACTTTTTTGGTGTCTGGGCCCCTTTACAGTTTAAAAAGCTCTTATTTATGTTGGTTTTAACTATGTATATTTATCATATTCTAAATTAAAAACAGAATTTAAAAATATTTGTATATTCATTTAATAATAGACATAATACATTTATTTTATTCTCACATTAAAATGAATAACATTTTAATGAAAAATAACTATATTTTACAAAGAAAAATTTGTGAAAAGATTAACATTTATTTATGTTTTTAGAAATCTCTTCAATGTTTGGCTTAATTGAAGACTGTGGGAATCTCATATTTATGTCTGCATTCAATCTGTTCTCATAACACATGTATACAGCCCTTGTGAAATCCCACTGCACATTTGTAATGGATAGTGCAAAAGGAAAAGAATGTCCTAACATTGTTATGAAAATGGTTTTGAGTGTGGGTACCCCCAGTTGTCCCAGATTACACTTTGAGAACTATCTTTATAAGGTGATATGTCCATGGAGTTATACTGGTGCAAACTCCAAACCCGGATAATACAACTCCTCAAAAAATAAAATTTGATTTAAATTTTGAGCCTGATCAATTTTACTCTGCTTCACAGTGAATGATTTGTTTTGAATACAGATAGATATATTTTTTTAAGCAAAGGACGTGTCTAAAATGTAACCCTTAGACTAAAAGTCCTGCATGTTAGAACCATATATTTTCTATCGATTTGCATTTTAAGAACTAAAGATGGGTTCATATGTGCCAGGCTTAACATACTCTCATAGCTGTAATCCTGTGTTTTCTTTACTGAGGAGGCACATCATACTAGCCCCAAATCAGGGTTTTGTGAGGACTCATTTAAATATAGTTTGTTTCCACTATTTCCAAGTCCTTGCTTAAAAAGAATAAATAATAAAAACATATATAAAGTTTGTTGTAAATAAAGTGACCTTTAAACATTACACCATAATACATACTCATTAGAAATGACTTAGAAATATAGGTGAGCAAAATCAAAAAGAAAAATACATACTAAATACTAACAGGAATAATTACCTTTGGAATTTTTCTAGTATTCTCAGTGTTTTAATCGGAAATGTGTGATCCTATGTGCCCCAAACTTAGAAACTGTGGTATTGAATTATTTTATTTTTTCCTAAGATAGTCATTGAAAAACCTGTCATACTGCCTTCACAAAACCTCATCACAGTAAACTCATTTTAAAGTATTAAAATATATTATATTTTAAAAATATTTTGCTTAGATTATTTTGCTTAGGATTTAAAAAATTACTTAATAAAACTTAATTATTTTTGCATGTAAGGACAAAGTAATTATTTCTTATTTTTTATTAGAGGATAGAAAAATAAATGAAATACTCGTTGAGATTTAAATAACATCAAATAAACTGATGTAAAAATGCATTATTGTAATAATACACTTGAATTTGAAATTATTTCAGGCAGGACAGATTGGGTAATGAAATGAACAATGTTGAGATTCTGATTAGCTGAACAGTGAATATTTAATTTTTCAAAAGTAGATTGAATAAAAAATTAGAGAAGATTTGACTTGTGGCTAATAAGATCCCTCATTCATCAATCATATTTAGGATAATTAAGTTTAAAAATGACAGTGAACTCAGGAATTTTTACTTCTATGACACATGATAATGTATTACTATACTTCACATGTACAATTTCAGTATTTGAAAGTCTCTTACAACCTCAGAGTCTCCAACATCATCAATATAGTCAACATGTAGCAAAATAAAATGGAATCATGAGAAAAAATGTCAAGAAAACATATATTTACTAAATAAATATGTTTCAGGGAAAACATTGTCTTATTTCAAGAAAACATAGTTTTATATTGGTTTATGGCATAAACTATTTTCTTTTCCAACAGCCATGTATATCTTTCACAAAATACATATAGTAACAGTACTGAATTAATAGTCTATCCTCATTGAGACTATTACTTCTCAAAGGAATATGAATTAATATAAATTCCTCAGTGAAATTCCACAAGACTTTCTTTTGGCCCTGAAAACTGTTTTGTAAATGGGCCAGGTTTTGTGCTTGTACTGGGTATTGGAGCTATAGACATGAAAACAGGAAATGTGCACTTCAGAAAAAGGAACTTCTAAGAGTCCAGTGCAAAGGTCAGAGAGCAGTAATTCTGCACCCATGGAAGGTGGAGTAGGATAGTATAAGCAAGTTGTGTTTGGAAAAGAATCTGCTTTTCACTCGTGGATCTACTGGCATAAGCCTCCTTTAAAAAGTGACTTCTTTCTAGATGTTTCACATAACATAAACATCATTTTTCCTTTCTTGTCCTGCAGATTAGTTTTTCCTCCAAAGTTCCTCTTATCTGAGAAATAAAGTCCAGGAGAATAAATGTATAATTGTTGCTATCATTCAAGTTATGCTCATTTGCTAAGATGACAGCTAGGGTGGGAGAGATATTAAGTCCCAACATTAGCAATACGTCTGCAAACTTCTCTTTCTGTCTGAAGAAAGCATACAGAAAGTGGGTGGTGTCATTCTGGGGAAAACCTTGAATCTTCTTTAACTCATGAGAGAATAAATTATTCATAATTAAGAGACTTTCTTATCAGTAATACATTCCTTGTGACATTTTTCATCAGTGTGTCTCAAGTCTGAAGGTTGAGACTTTCTGCCAAAAATGATACTGTATTATTCCCATTCACTCTAGTTCATAACCCTCATACTCATCTGTGGTTCGTCATTCTTCCATGCCTTGAGTAACTAATTGTTTGTCAAGTCTAGCCAGTTTGTGTTCCTTTGCAATGTATTTAATATTTCTCCTTTCATTATCATTTTCATTGCCACATCTTAATACAGACTTCTGTTATCTGAAAATCATGGTCTCCAAGCTGAGAATGTGTATGACTTTGGTCATCAGATTCTGTGACCATATCAGTTCTCTGCTCAAACGTCACTAATGGTCTTTCACTGCTTATCTAAGAGTCCAAGCAGCCTGGTCAAATTCCAAAATATATTACAGCGAAATTACTCTTACTCTGTTACATAAAGGTTATGTTTCAATCTGGACATTATATTAAAACAAAGTAATATTAAAATTGGAATATTATAAGTTATTGAACAAAGGTCAAGACTGATTTCTGATTAGAAAGAAAAGAAAAAGCAACAAAAAATAATTAATAGAAGTATAAATACCAGTATACTTAGCTAATATATCAAGTATGTCGATAACATTTGTAAACAACATATATGCTGAATTTATTACTATTAAATGGACAGGAATCTAAGAATAACATTTTGACACATTGCTGGGAATTCTGATCAATGCAATTACATTAAAAACAGGAATGAATAATTATAAAGAAATGATAGTTTTTATTATTTATAAATATTACAGATAAAAGGAAACTTAAAGTGATCATGACCTCTGATGAGTTATAAGAATGTTTGAAATCTAGGGGTGCCTGCGTGGCTCATTTGGTTAAGCATCAGACTCTTGATCTTATCTCAGGCCATGATCTCACACTTGTGGGACCAAGCCCTGAGTCTGGCTCTGCTGCTGACAGTGCGGAGCCTGCCTGGGATTCTGTCTTTCCCTCGCTATGCCCTTCCCCTACTCACTCTCTGTGTGTCTCTCTCAAAAATAAATAAATAGGCTTAAAAAAAATGGTTGAAATCTACCTTAAGAAAACAATACTAAGAAAAAAGTTTTTTGAAGGTATTTATGTTAACAAAAATTTGGGAAAGCCTAAATATTTAGCTATAGGGAAATGCATATGGTACATATATTTGGACTGTCATTAAACTTAATTTTTATGAAATATTTATATCGTTCAAAGTCTGTGCATATAGACACTGCTGAAACACAAAGAGAATTGTAATACTGAATATGTGATTTTATGGTATCTGTGTAGAAAATATCAGAGAACAAAATGGAGTGAAAACAACAGAGCCTTACGTAGTGATTATCTTTGGACAGTGGATCCTTAGTTTCTTTTATTCCTCTTCCTAATTTGAAATTACAAATTTATTACTATGAGATTATATTATTTTTATAATTAGAATACATAAAATGAGTGCTAAATAAACAAATATGTCAAATTCAGTTTAGAATTCACTTCCCTCAAGAAATCTTCCTTGATTAATCCCACTGGCATTGATCATTGCTTTATACTTTGTCCCCATACTTATGTATTCAGTTGGTACCGTATAAATTTGCATGTTTCAAAAAAATAAATTTATGAGCATAATTATGGTATTTATACAGGTAGATAGTGTAGTCTCCACACTGAATTATAAACTTGAGAATATGAGGAACCTCAAGTATATGTCCTACTGTATTTCTATAATGATTCATGTACTTTTCACAGTTTAAATGTTAACTTACTGAACACCTGATGAACCATTGGAAATGTGATGCCTTGTGACGAGCAATAAACATGAAATGCAATCCAACATTCTCTACAATTTTTATTGCCACTAAACTCTAGTTGTTGAATTTTAGAAATTATATACAAAAATGTTGAGTATTATACTCAACAATATATGTATATTATCTTTTCAAATCAAGCTTATAGTTTGTCCCAAAATGCTGTCCATATAAAATTTTTAAGCTCTAATTTTCTGTCAATAGTCTATTACCATTATGTTCATATATGCCATAATTCTTTCTTAGTTTCCCTCAGAAATCAGCTAAATGTACTCGTTTTGTTGTTAAATTACATTTGTAAAGAGAAAATGGATAACTGCTTCTAGTAGGTAGAAGTCACTACCACTGAATTGCCTATTAACAAATGCACACCGTTTCTTTGTGTCCCAGATGTTCAGGCATATGGGAATGAAAAAAATCAATGGATTGGAACCTCTTGATTCAGTTATTCTGGTGACAAACAATCTGTATTGCTCATTGATGATTGTTTTACCCTTGACAAAGTGGCTGCAATTGTTACTTGCAGATGGAACTGCGTTTAATTTCTTTTCTCCATTCTCCACACCACTGTATTTGTCATTCTGGATCAGAATGAAAAGAAACATACCCTAACTGCATGTGTTCTCTATACTTATTGATTAGTTAAGGGATGTTGTTAGTACTTCTTATTGAAACCAGATGAGAAAACATGGTACATTAAATCCAATCATTTATTGAAGATCTTTACTCATTTCGGGGAGTGGAATTTGATTAAGAATTGTGAACAACTCTTGAGAAAGGATAAGAAAATAGGCCCCAGTGATAGTTATATTTTTCCAAAAGTAAAGGAAAATGTAGATCTGGAGGTTCAAATGGTATTTTAGTATCAGCCAAAAGTCTATGTGGATTTATGAGTCATATATGAATTGATGTGAAAGTGAACAATGACCCAGAAATCCAGATGGAATGAAAATAAGGTGGGCGAATAATGGTTGCACTGCTAATTAAATAATGTGGTAGCAGCTAGCTCAATTAGAAGAGGTAGAAAAATAGTGACACTAAATTTAAGGTATGGCTGGCAAAATAAAGGCTAATGTTGGAATATAGCTTAAAAAAAGAAGAAATTAGTGAAAGCAAAGAATGAAAATACAAATGAACTTGTGTAGTTCATTGTGTGAGAATTTTCATATGTCTAACACTTACGCCTAAGGCCATTCTGAATGTCAGCTGGCTATTAATTATTCGGCTTTAGGCTATATTTCTACAAGGAAATTTTTGCTAAAATATGTGATTCAATACAAATACTATTTTTTTTCAAAACTGTTTACTATAGTCCAAAGGTTGAAAGTTGAGATACCTGTCAAAAATACACATTTGAAAAGAGCAAAAAACCTAGAATGCTAAATGGATTACATCAGCAGAGGCAAAGTCTATCAACAAAATAGAAAATAATTCAAACACGGAATCACATAGAGGAACACTTAATTTTAACACTGAGGAAAACTTTAACATGAATTCTTTTCAATTGTACAATAGTTGCATGAAAGCAACAAACTTTTTTTTTCCAGTAGAGATAAAATTTCTTTAATTTGGTTGTAATGCCAGGAGAAGGATTAATATTTTGGAGAAATTGTGATAAAGCATTTATTGGGTTCCATTTGCATTTGACATGCACTGTTTTCAATATGTATATTGTGATAAGATTCACACATCTAATATAAGGCTTAGTTGCTGACTTTTTAAAAAATATATATAATTTCTGGCTGGGATGAGAGAAATCATGTAGGAAGATTTCTTGGAAAATTGCATTAATTTTGATTGCTGCATACAGAGAGAAAGGTTATTCTGGGATGGAGATAGCTGAAGCAAGGCATAGAGTAATTTTTTTTTCAACAATATCAGAGAATCCAATGGTTTTATCAGCAGAAACTACTTTTAATTTCCTTGGATCCTTGAGGTCATCTGGGAGGGTGGTGGTGGTAAGTATGGCTGCTGATGAAGACTTTGGTTTTCCCTTCCCATTGGGAAGGAAGGATATTAGCTCCAGGTCGGTTTCTCCAAGAGTAGAATCCTTCCTCTCCCGGCTTCTTTCTGCTCCAGGCAGACATCTGCATGCTTGACTACCTTCAGTAGTAAGCCAGTCCCTACCAAAGGCTAGAAGCATTTGAGAAGATGGAAGTATACTTGAGGCAGATTTAGATTTAGGATTGTTGCTTTAAGTTCAGTATCAAGGTACATGATGAATCATAGATTTCTCATGAACCAAGTCTAGTGGATTTTCTCAGTAGTTATGATTATTGCTTTGTCTTGATTACATATTAAAACAATTCCTTTGTTGGATCTACATTATTATTCCAAATGTTTTTGATTGATGTGCTGATAAAGTGCCTAGTACTTTTTGGTCTCATATTCCAGTGGCTGGAGTCTGCTCTAAAATAAAATGATTGTTCACATGGCCATCCTTGTCTATCTCCACCAATCTGATAAATGTTTCAGTATTAACATCAGTTCCATTTAAACTTGAATTTGTTTTTATTTGGGTAAAAGATCTGTAACTAAATGTAATTTACCTTTCCCCAGGCTGGCCCAATGCTGTATCTTCTTTTTCTCACACCATCAACAGTTACCAAGACACCAGCTTTCCTTGAGGCTCAAACTGTTTTAAGTATCATACTTCAGGGCTCCATAAGCTATATCTTCATTGCCCTGTTCATAATATTTTTTATTATGGAAAAATACATTCTAAACATTATTTCCTATTGTAAGAACTTCAGCTGTATCTTTGTAACAAAAATGAAGTGGAAACTTGCCAAATGCTACGGTAGAGAAAGAAGGTAAAATCATTGCTCTGAATTACTCATAAAATCACGAAATTTAGGGACAAACTCCAAACAAAGAAGCATTACTCAATGGCCTGAAACTGATAAATTTTCTTTAGTTTCTCATGTAATTTGAAACATATTGCAATTCACACTCTCCCTGTTATAAACATATGGATGGTTCTCTTTTAGTGAAAAGCACCCAATAGAATTGTTAGACAAATAAGATGAGCTTTTCTCCTCTTCCCATCTCTAAAAGCAATTTTCACACCAACATGTCTACAAATGTATGTTTTAATAGACCTAATCTCTCTATGATGTCATTTTCCCCCAGAATACCAGAACATATATTTATTCCTCTAGAATTATTTAGCTCTCAGGTGCTGAGTTACTTTTTCCCTGGAGTTGCATTGCCCAAAGTAATGTGGACATTTTTCTCATTTTAACTTTCACCTCATATGGTCCCTTGGTTTGTAACATTTTGCAGCTGCTTTTATTTCTTTTCCTCTCTGTGGAAATTCTTTGCAAAGTCAGGAGAAAAATGTTGATGTTTTTACCTTATTCAGAAATTATGGTAGATGAAAACAAAATCCGATTAGGGGACCCCGCTGCAGACTGTCCCAACCTTTTACCAAGATGAACATGAGGGCGCTGTAAAGGTGAGAACTCAGGCCACTGAAAATTTAGAATGTAGGTCAGCATTGTGCTACAGTTTAAGGAAAGCATCGATAATGTAGGGAATTTGTGGTGGCTTTGTGAAAAGCGACAATTAGAAGCAAAAACGTCATGCTTCTTTTTATGCTTTTTCTTCTGCAAAGAAAAGACCTTCTGAAATTAAGTAGAGAAGTCCTTTATATTTCCCTTGTAATGGTTTCCTGACAAAACGTAAGAGCCTATGTCAGTAAGAAAACTATGTAGATGTATCTCTGTTCTTCTAGTGCTGGTCTTAACACAGAGAGGACTTGTCCTCTTTGCCATTCCTCTAACCTCTGTGTTAGTATATCAGGTAATAGTAAAACATTACCTGATAATCAGCAAAATATATACTGATAAAATATAGTAAACCGGTATGGACTGCTAACTCCCCAACCAGGATCCAGATCTAAGATGCCACACAAGTGAAGGGATTATGTTTGCATCAAAAGACTGAATGTGGAAACTGTGAGGGAGTCTTTGAGCTCTGATATCTAGAAGAAATGACAGTTGGAGGCTGATGACCTCTTATCACTTACACTATTTCTCACCTAGGAGTATGCAATAAGCACCTTGCTGGTCTCACTGCTTCTAGTTTGCACTGCAGTCTCTACTTGAGTAGAGTAGATAGAGTGATCTTGTGAAAATATAAAGCTTAAAAACACTCTTCTGCTATCAATGGCTTCCCATCCAGAAAAAAATTCAAAGTTCTTGCCAAGCTTACAAGCCTGTACACGATCCTGTCCCTCAACTGCCTCTCTGACAAAATCTTCAACCTCCCCATTGCTCACTCCTGTCAGTCACACCAATGTCCTTGCTGTTGTTTTAAAGTAAGTGAAGCATGATTCCAATTCAGGGTCTTTATCCTTACTATTTTCTCTGCATGCCTTGCTGAATGCCTTGGGCATTCCACGTGGCTTACTTCCTTACTTCCCTCAAGGTCTTCACTCATATGCCGGTTTAGTACAGAAATATTGACTCACTAAAATTGCACACACATCCTTAGTTTCTTCTTTTACTTCTAACGTCCTTGCAGCATTTATTGCTATTATTTACTAGTTCATCTTTTCCCACTAAAATGTAAGTTCAATGTGGACAGAATTATTTTTTATTGTAAGAAACACAGCATGAAATCTACCCTCTTAAATATTATTAAAGTGTATATAACAGTATTGTCAACTATTTGCATGTGTTGTACAGCTTATTGCTAGAACTTATCTTCTTAACTGAAACTCTATACCCATTGAACAGCATTTCTCTTTCCTGCTGGCCCCTGGCAGACAACATCTTACTTTTTATGTCTATGTGTTTGACTAATTCAGAGACCTCATTTAAGTTGCGTTGTGTAGCATATGAAATGATTTTTTTCTAAATCTGAATAATACTCTATTGTATGGATATAACACATTTTCTTTATCCTTTCATCTGTTAATGGACATGTAGGTGGTTTCTATCTCTTGGCTATTGTGAATAATGCTGCAGTGAACCTGGGAGTGCAATACTATTTGGAATTTTCAATACTTTCAGATACTCACAAGTGGGATTGTCGGGTCATACATTAGTTCTATTTTTAATTTTTGTAGGAACCTCTGTGCTGTTCTATAGCTGCTGTGCCATTTGACATTTCCACCAACAGTGCACAAGAGTTCCTCTTTATCCGCATTCTTACTAACATCTGTTATTTTCTGGGATTTTTTTGTTTGTTTGTTTTTTGTTTTTATGATAATGCCCATTCTAACAGGTGTGATATGATATCTCATTCTGGTTTTGATTTGCATTTCTCTGATGATTAGTGAAGAGCATTTTTTCATGTGTCTGTGGCTATTTGTATGTCTTTGGAGAAATGACTTTTCATGTCTTTGCCCATATTTAATTTGTTTATGTGTGTCTGTATGTATATATATAAATGTATTTTAGAAATTGAGTTTGTGTTTCTTTATATATTTTGAAGAACTACACCTTATCATATATGTAGGTTGCAATTATTTTCTTACATTCCATAGTTTGCCTTTTTACTCTGTTGATTGTTACCTTTATTGCACAGTAGCTTTTTATTTTGATGTAGTCCCTTTGTCTATTTTTGTTTTGTTGCCTGTGCTTTTGATGTTGTATCCAAGAAATCTTTGCCATGACCAATGTTATGAAGATTTCTGCTTGTTTTGTTCTAGAGGTTTTATAGTTTTGGGTCCTCTGTTTTAAGTCTTTATTCCATTTTGAGTTGATTGTCATGTGTGGTATAAGGGTCCAATTTCATTCTTCTGCATGTGGATGTACAGTTTTCCCAACACAATTTGTTGAAAAAATTATCCTTTATTGTGTAGTCTTGGCAGCCTGGTTGAAGATCAGCTGACCATATATGAGGGGGTTTATTTCTGGACTCTGTTCTGTTCCATTGGTGAGAGTGTGTGTGTGTATGTATACTCTCTTTATGCAGCTGCCACACTTCTTTGATTACTGTAGGTTTGTGGTATGTTTTCAAGTCGAGGAGTACGAGCCTTTTTAGGAATATTTTCGATTTTTTAGGGTTCTTTGTGGTTCCATATGAATTTTAGGACGAGTGTTTCCATTTCTGCAAAAATGTCATTGAAATTTTGATAGGGGTTGTATTGAGTCTGTGGGTCATTTGGATAGTATAGACATTTTAACAGTATTCAGTCTTCCAATCTATGAATGTGGCATGTCATTCCATTTATTTGTGTCTTCTGTTGTTTCTTCAGCAATCTTTTTTTTTAATTTTTAAGGTTTTATTTATTTTTGAGAGAGAGAGAGGCAGGGGGGAGGGAGGAAGGAACAGAGAGAGGGAAACACAGAATCTGAAGCAGGCTCCAGGCTCTGAGCTGTCAGCACAGAGCCCAACACAGGGCTTGGACTCATGAACTGTGAGTTCATGACCTAAGCTGAAGTCGGACGCTTAACCAACTGAGCCACACAGCTGCCCCTCTTTCAGGCGCATTTTATGTTTCATTGTGCAAGTCCTACACCTTGATTGAGTTTATTCCTAAGTATTTTGTTCTTTTGGGTACTACTGTAAATGGGATTGTGTTCTTATTTTCCTTTTCAGATTGTTCATTGTTAGTACATGGATGTGCAACTGCTTTTAGTATTGTTGATTTTGTATCCTGTGACTTTGCCAAATGTGTTTATTAGTTCTAGCAGGTGGTGTGTGTGTGTGTGTGTGTGTGTGTGTGTGTGTGTGTGTGTGTGAAATCTTAGGGTTTTCTACATGTGAGATCATGTCATCTGCAAATAAAGATACTTTTACTTCTTCCTTTCTGATTTGAATGCCTTTCCTTTTTCTTGCCTCTTTTTTTCTCCCTTTCAGTAATAAGGACTTCCATATTTTATAACATCTTATCTTTCATTTATGATTTCATATAGTTGAGTCTTTTTTTTTTTCCTTAATCTAGCTGGAAGTTTGTTAATTTTGTTGATCTTTTAGAAGTCTATTTTTTGTTTCATTTTTTTTCTATTTTCTATGTAATTTATTCCTTTTCTAATCTTATTTCCTTCCTTTTGCTGTGGGTTTAGTTTGTTCTTTGTTTTCTAGTTAGTTGAGGTATAAATTTAGATTCATTATTTGAGAGGTCTTTCTTCTTTTTTTAATCTACTTTAGAGAGAGAGAGAGAGAGAGAGAGAGAGAGAACATGAGCAGAGGAGAGGGGCAGAGTGTGAGAGAGAGAATCATAAGCAGCGTTCACTCTCAGCACGGAACCCAGTGTGGGACTCAGTCCTACAACCATGGGATCATGACCTGAGCCGAAATCAAGAGTCAAACATTCAACTGACTGAGCCCCCCAGGTGCCCCTCTTCTTTTTAATGTAGGTATTTATCACTAATAATTTCTCTCTTAGTACTGTTTTTTCTGCATCCCTTAGGTTTTGGTATGTTTTCATTTTTATTTTTCTGAATATATTTTCTAATTTCCCTTTTCATTTCTTCTTTAACTCATTGGTTATTCCAGTTTTTATGGTTTCTTTTCCACATATTTGTGAATTTTCTAGTTTTCCTGCTGCTGCTGATTTCTAGTTTCTTTCCATTGTGGTCAGAAAAGTTACTTGTTGTAATTTCAATCATAAATTTGTTAAGACTTCTTTTGTAACCTACCATGTGGTGTATCCTGAAGGTTGTTACACTAGAAAGAATGTGTATTCTGCAGCTCTTATGTGGAATTTGCATATATATCTTTTAGCTCTATTTGGTCTATAGTGTTCAAGTCCTCTCATATTGTTCTTTTGCTTAGATATTCTATACATTTTGAAAGTGGGGTATTAAAATTTCCTACTGTTATTATGTTTCTGTCTATCTCCCTTCAGTCCGTCAAGGTTTAATTCATATATTTGGGTGTTCTGATGTTGGGTGCATCTATATTTATATAGTTTTTATTCTCCTGGTTAATTGACTCTTTTATTATTATATAATGTTTTTCCTTGTCTCTTGTGACAGTTCTTGGCTTAAAGTCTCTTTTGTCTAATAGAAGTATGTCTATCTTTGCTCTTTTGGGTTAGCATTTGAATAGAATATCTTTTTCCATCCTTTTCCTTTCAGCCTATATGTGTCCTTAAGTCTATACTGAATTCCTTATAGACAGCATGTAATTGGATCTTGTTGTTTTTGTTTGTTTGTTTTGTTTGTATCTGTGTGTTTACCATTCAACATTCCATGTGTTATGGTTGGACTGTTTATTTCATTTACTTTTAAAATAATTACTGGTAAATGCCTTACTCTTGCTATTTCATTAAATGTTTTTTATCTATCTTGAGGGTTCTTTTTTTGTAGTGATATGTTTTGATTTCTTGTTTTCTTTTGTGTACTTTATAGGTTCTTCTTTTTCTTTAATGGTTAACATGCAATTTGCATAAAACATCCTAGAGTTATAAAAATCTGTTTTAAGCTGATAACTTTAATTGAAACAAAAGTTCTAATTTTTGGCCTCTCCCCTATTTACAAACTTTATGTTATTGGTGCTACAAATTACCTCTTCTTTATATTTGCATCCATTAACAAATTTTTGTAGTGATAGCTATATTTTATATTTCTGTCTTTTAAATAACAGAATGAAAACTGATTTATGTCACACTGTTGATTTCTTAGAGCATTCTGTATTTAGCTGTATATATACCTTGTCCTTGACCTTTACACTTTCATATGCTTTAAGTTGATGGCAAGTGTCCTATTGTTTCAGCAGCTTGAAGTTCTCTCTTTAACATTTCTTTTTTTTAAATTTTTTTAAATGTTTTTTTTTAATTTATTTTTGACAGAGAGAGAGACAGAGAGAGAGACAGAGAGAGAGAGAGAGAGACAGAGCATGAGTGGGGAGGGGCAGAGAGAGAGGGAGACAGAATCTGATGCAGGCTCCAGGCTCTGAGCTGTCAGCACAGAGCCCGACGCAGGGCTAGAACTCATGAACCACGAGATCATGACCTGAGCCGAAGTCTGATGCTTCACCAACTGAGCCACCCAGGTGCCTCTCTCCCTTTAACATTTCTTGTAAGATTGGTCTAGTGGTGATAAATTCCTTCAACTTTAGTTTTTCTTATAAAGTATTTATTTTTCCTTTATATTTGAAGGGAAGGTTTTGTCTGATACAGTATTTTTGGTGATTATTTTTATCCCTTATCACTTTGAATATATTATACCACTTGTCCTGGGCATCAGGTTTTCTGCTGAGAAATATGCTGTCTATATAGATGATCACTTGTATGTGGCAAGTCACTGTTCTGCTGCTGCTTTGGAAATTCTTTGTTTTTGACTTTTGACAATTTATAATATAATGTGTATCTTCATTTGGACTTCTTTGGTTTCTTTCTAATTGGAGCATGTTGGGCTTCTTGAATCTTGATGTCCATTTCCTTCCCCAGATTTAAGTCTTCTGCCATTATTTCTTCAAATAAACTTTAGCCCCTTTCTCTCTCTCTCCATCTTTTGGGAGTACCGTAATGCATTTATTGTTCCTCTGATAGGGTCCTTTAATCCCTACTCTTTCTTTATTCTTTTGCATTCTGTGTCTTTTTGTTCCTCTGACTGAATAATTTCAAATGATCTATACTTGAGTTCACCGATTCTTTCTTCTGATTGATCAAATCTGATGTTGAACCCTTCTAATGAATTTTTCAATTCAGTTGTATTCTTCAGCTTCAAAATGTTTCTTTTTTATATTTTGTACCTCTTTTTTGATATATGCATTTTCTTCCTCACTTTCCTGAGTTCCTTGAGCACCTTTATGACAGTTACTTTTAATTCTTTTTTAGGCAATTCTTATACTTCATTTTCTTTAGGGTTGATTTTTGGAGATTCATTTCATCTTTTGGTTGGGGATGTTTCTCTGTTTCTTTAAATTCTTTATAACTTTGTGTTGGGATCAAAGCATCTGAAAAAAACTGCCACTTCTCCCGGGTCTGTACAGACTGGCTTTGTGCAGGGAAAGCTCTTCGCCATTTTGGCTAGAGATTCTGGGGACCTCTCAAACCTTTTCTGTGGATGCAGTTTCTGATTTATGCATTTTAATTTCAGAGTAAGGGATTTGCCAGTTCCTTTTGTCAGGAGTTTATAATCTCTTGCACCCTCTGGTGTCTGTTTGCAGTATTGCAAATTCTCTGAAACTGCTCTTCTCACCTCTCTTTGTTCTCATTGGCTCCCTGGGCTTGTAGAGTATGCTGTGCCCCACCAGTGCTCCAAGTCAGGTGAAACAGAAAACAGTCTGGAGGCAGTTCCCACAAAAGCCTGAAAGTTGGATGAATGCTCTATTCTTTAGTCCTTTAGGGGATAGGCTGCTGAGCTGTATCAGCCTCTGTTTGTTATACTGTGGACCCTTTGGAGCAGTAGAAAGCCATCCTACTTCTCTTGTTTTCATTGGCTGCCAAGCATCTAGAATATGCCAGGTCTCATCAGTGCTCTGAGACAGGAAAGACAGAAACTAGTCTCTTAGGTAGTCCCTGAAAAAGGTGGAACTTTGGACACACGTACAACTCTTTTCCATCCCAGAGATAATCCAGGATTTAGGAGTTTTCCTCTACTCCACACTGATTCAGAGGTAGGGACTACAGTGAGGGAATGCTCCAAACCATCACCTTTGTTTTCAGTGGTCCCCCACCTTACACTTTTTCCTGTCAGCATTTAGATGCAGGCAAGACAGAAGGCAGTCACTTGGGAAGGTCCCTCCAGAAAAGTCAGATTGTTGATATTGATCCATATGATCATATGATCCATATTTGTCTTTTTCTCCTGAAAGAGAACCTAGGAATTGGGAGCTCCTTCCAACTGTATTGTGCTGGCCTGGGGGAAGGAGTGTGACTAATGGTTGCTGTAATTTTTCTTACCAGCTTTGATGCGGCTGGTTTAGAACTTGCCTCAGTTGCAGGAGCTAACTGAATTCTGGATTTTTCACAAAGAGAATTAGTCTGTGTTGGTGTTGAGTCAGTGGTCAGTGTCTCCATGAGGGTTTTTGTGTTCCTCCATCTTGCTGATGTCTGGACAGGAATCTTTAACCTGGCCCTCCTCTACTCATTGTTGGAGAATAGACCCTGATAGATAATAGACACCCATGAAATATTTGTTGGGGAGTTATTATTTGTCATTGATTTACAAACATTAAAATTTTTTGTTATGGGAAATAATTTTATGATTACTAGTGAAAGTTGTTGAAGCACTAATTCATTATTTTGAAAAGGGAGGAAATCAAGCATTTATCATGTTTTTTCTGTTCAAACTTGGGGTAACCAGTAAATATTAGGGAGAAATTTTTTTTAGAATGATACCCACTAATAAAGAGCAAATGAGACAGTTTACTACCCTTATATAATATTTCGTAAAATAATTGTTAGCCAAGTTTCACAATGAAAGCTAAAACCATTAGGTGAAAGGTTGATGGAGAATTGTATTGTGGTGGAATTTAGCTGACGTTAATTCTCTGAATTAGACCATTGAGACTTTTGGACCTCTTTGAATTTAAAAGGGCTTTTTAGTCTAAGTTTCTTTTTTACTTTCATGTGAATAAAGATACATGTAAGATCAACTATTAACTAATAGGCTTTATTTCCCCTCTGGTGAGAGACTGTAAGTTTTGCTTTTTGTGTGAATATCGTCTCTACTCTGTCAGAAGAAATCTTATTTCAGATAAGCTCTAGGTCCATCTTTCCATTTTCACTTTGAACATATTTTTTCATCATTTGTTTTATCAGCGTTTGGTTTATTTTTAATTTAAAATAGACTGAAAGTCAATAGTCAGTGAGTTAACTCAGGGAGCAAGTTTTATCCAGAAATATAAAAATGTCCTGGATGAATGTGAGTTACACTTTGTTTTAGAACTCTAATCTATAAATTCTAAAGTAAAATTTAAGCAATTTTCTTGATTCCTGAATAATTCTACCAAAATAAGCAAAAATTTTCGGAACATTTTTAGATAATGAATAACTAGAAAAAGCTTTTAAAAATGTTAGCAGTTCTATTTAAATAAAGAGAATCTACCAAAATTAATACATTCTTTATATGACAACATTTTACATTAAAGATATTTAGTATTATTTGGGCACCTGGATGGCTTAGTCGTTCAAGTGTCTGGCTTTTGATTTCAGCTCAGGTCATGATCGCACAATTCATGAGGTCCAGCCCCATGTCGGGCTCTGCCCTGTCAGTGCAGTGCTTGGGATTCTCTGTCTCCCTCTCTGCCCCTTCTCTACTTGTGAGCGTGTGCACATACTCTCCCTCAAAATAAATAAATACACATAAAAAATTAAAAAACATTAAGTCACTTAGTATTCTTCATTTGCAGTATTTTAAAATATCTATATTTGTTAATGATTTTATATGCCAACAGAATGGATAAGGCACTGCAGGATCAAATAAACGTGGTAACCCAGTATTTATTTTCATATTTTATAGCAATAAGCTTTTAAAAAATCCTTTTAACTTTTATCAGACTACTCATTGAAATAGCTAAAACATTTCCATTTCCATGATGATAAACAAATCCTTTCTTTCGGCAGAATAACATGGGCAAAATCTCTCTCCCATATGTTGTGATTTTAATAGCTTAAGGTTTTCTCCCTCTATTCTGTGGTGAATTTTAATTATCTTCTATTGAGCCTCATTTTAGTAACTATTGAACATTCAGTTCCATCCAACTTTGTACAATGCAGAGCTCATATTGACCTTTCTGCCATAATAGTTTCTACCTTCTTCAACAGTCTAGTTCTTATGAGAATGAAACAGTCACATGGTTTTTAAACTAAAGAAGAATTTTCAGGCCATTTCCAGTGTAGAGACTAAAAATGTAAGTAAGTTAAGTGTAAGGTGAAGATGCTAGTTAAAGGAGAACCATTTGAAGATGGATGTTCGAGGATACAACGGCTGTGTTGGAGTTAAATCTGGTTATGGGCGATATTAATTATTGCTATGTGGTTTGAAGAGACAGAGTAACGGGTCATATCTTCCTGGAAGGAAATCAGACTGAAAACATGGTGGTGAAATGTGAGTCCTAATCGAGAGATTTATGTGGAGAAGATGGACTAATCCATAATAAATATTACTTGAAGTAGTAAAATCACATATTTTACTTATTTGGAAAACATGCAATTAGGTTTCCTAAATTTATACATATATACTTTTTGTATAAATCATATATGAGTGCTTGATTAATATAGATCTATAAATTCTTTAAGCTCTAAAATAGAATTATGTTCACTTAAGAGAGAAGCTTCTAGTTAGTTTCTCTGACATGTATCCCTTTCAATCCATCATTGATTCTGGAAAGAGTAATTTATAATATGACTTTAATCATTACATCTTTTTATCAGAAACCTACACTTTTCTTCTCTTTATATTTAAATTCTTCATTGCTTTAATCTTTCTCTATTCTCTGGTCCTACAGTATTTAACTAAGTTGGGTTTTGTTGTTTTTTTTTTTTTTTTGGTTGTTGTTTAAATTTTAAATTTACAACTTTGCTCTCAAGCACACTGACAGGTTTTTTTTTTTTTTTTTCTGTCCTTCCCATTTGTTCTCCTTATGTCAAACCCACCACTTCTTTCTTGTGTTTTTGCCAAAATGTTCTTTCTTCTCCATCCTGCCATATAACTATTAGCCATCCTTCACTGACTGGCTTAATTAACTTCTTTCCTTACCTATTATCTCCTTGATGATTGTCATTTCAGAGTTTCTTCACAGTACTTGTAACCTGTCTCCTAAAAGGCAAGACTTAATTGTATACTCTTGTGATTTTATTTTTAATATTATTTTTTGTTTTAGTTTTTGAATAATAGTGGGCAGGGGACAAGCAGGCAGTCAACAGCATTCTTTATTTTTGCCAGAAATTATTGCAAGTCAAGCTTACCTTGTATTATGGCTATAACTACATGATCTCAGAGGACTGAAAATTTCCATCACTGAGTCACAGTTTTTCTTTGTATATTTAATGTACTTTTTTCTTTTTTTTTCAACTTTTTTTTTTTTTTTTTTTTTTTTTTTTATTTATTTTTGGGACAGAGAGAGACAGACCATGAACGGGGGAGGGGCAGAGAGAGAGGGAGACACAGAATCGGAAACAGGCTCCAGGCTCCGAGCCATCAGCCCAGAGCCTGATGCGGGGCTCGAACTCCCGGACCGCGAGATCGTGACCTGGCTGAAGTCGGACGCTTAACCGACTGCGCCACCCAGGCGCCCCTAATGTACTTTTTTCTTGCCTAACATCATATTTTCAACATCATGAAAATACCCTTTGGCCTAAGATATCTCTATTTCAGTGGTATATATAGAAGCTCAGACCTGGTGACTTCCCAGCTTGCTCAGGAAGTAGGGGAAGTCAGGGCACCCAGATGAGAAATCATCCTTTTGTGTATTCTTATATTCTCACTAAAGACAGTGTTGAATCTGCCTCTTTCTTAGTAGGCACTCGTTACCACATCATGAAGGTAAGAAATAGTCATTTATGAAAACTGAAATAGCTACAGTAGTTACCTGGTATTCCTTTTTTTCTTTTCTGTTTAATTGAAATAACATTTTACAAAGGATCTTTATAAAAACTCAAACAGTCCAGGTGTGGATATAATATAAGTTGAAATCTCCCTGTCTTCACTAACCCACTTGCCAACTTTTTCCTCTGTTAGAAAACACTGATAAAAATTTAGATTATGTCCCCAATACTTCAATTTATGAATAGACATAAATGTACCTCTTAAAAATGATTATACCAATTGTGATTTATAATCATCAAAACTTTGTTAAAGATATATTAAACATGTTACCATTATTATTGTTGTTGTTTTAGAGAGAGAAAGCACAAGTGGGGGAGAGTGGCAGAGGGAGAGAGAATCTTAAGCAGGCTTCATGCTCAGCACAGAGCCTAATGCAGGGCTCATTTCCATCACCCCGGAATGATGACCTGAGCTGAAATCAAGAGTTGGATGTTCAACTGACTAAGCCACCCAGGTGCCCCTTGCCATGATTTTTAAATTATTGTAAAGTGTTAATTTTTACCTGCATTTAAATAAACCATAATTGGTGAAAATTTAGGGCATTTCCATTTTTTTTTATGTTTTATAAACTATTGTATAATGGACAGCCTTTTACATACTGGTCATATATTTGTTTAGTTATTTAATGAGGCTCCAGTTTGAGAAGACAAATGAGAGTTAGTGATTGTTTCTCAGGACCACTTCTTAAGAGTACTTGGGGAAGTGTAGGTCATATTTGGTTTTATTCAATGACAGGATATGACTAGCATTTACCAAGTAGAGGTTAGAGATGCTTTGCATCCTGCATTGGACCTGATAGTCCTACTTAAGGGAGGATGGTTTAGTCTGAAGGTCCAATTATAGCCTTTGGAGAAATACGACAGTATGAAGTATTTCACTATTTTAAGAAATTTTGCACTATTTTCCTATTTTCCAGTTAACATGTATTACTTATAATTGCAAAGCAATATATTCCTATTTAAGGATTTAACCTTTCCTCACACCAATCAATAGAAGTTTAATGTAAATCAAAGGTAGGTTTATTTGAAAAGACAAATACATTAGACAATAAAAAAGAAAATATAGATTTATACATCAAGAATAATGAGAAATAGGATGATTTAAGATTTTTTAAAGAATGCAATGTGTAAATTTTGGCAAATGTTAAAATGTATAAAGAGATTAACTTTTAAGAAAATTTATAAAATTTAATCTAGAGGAATGAAACCAACAATACAGAAGAAATGGGAATGGTTGTAAATTCATATCACCCCTGTGAAAGTAGAGGCAAAACTAGAGATAAAACTCAGGAAGGTTGGTTGGTAGTGTGTTTGTAATGCCATGCCCATTCCACCAAGTCTTGTGAGTGCATCCTGTACCTCCTGGCAGAAAAGTATTGTCCTCTGAAGAGGTCAAAAAGGGAATTTCAGGATGGGAGATATCAACTTTGTTGGTTATATATAAAATAAGGGCTAAAACAAACGAACTGCTGAAACATAAGATCTCTTCTTTACTGCTCTCTAGGAGACTGTCAGAATCTACTTTGAAGAACATGATTAGCCCCAAAGAATAGGCTATAGGGTATGTTATGAAGCACTTTCCCAAGGAAATCATCCATGTAGATTACTCCATGGTGAAGCCACAGTTGAAAATTATTACTCATGAACTTAGAGACTACTATCAAAATTTATTACATTGTTCTTGAACATAAACAGATAACTAAGAACTGTGAATATCTTGGGATAACCAGTAAAATGAAATACAGAGACAAAAATAAAACATTAGAAGTAAATAGAATTTATACAGGGAGGAAAGAAGATTATCATTAATGTTCTCAGAGATAAAATAATATATCCATACCAACCTTATAAGAAAAGTTTAAGGGACTTGTGTAAGTGGAAAAGAAAATGTCATAACTAGCAATAAGAAATTTGTTAAAGATTTCACTGATAAAAGCAAATATATACTAAAGGTAGTAGATCAATCACTTATACATTTGGTATGAAGATTAAAAACAAAAGTAGTAATATCACATATATTTATAATTAGTTAAGCGATACACAAAAAGATGTTAGATATGATATCAAACAATAAAGCATTGAGAGGAATATTAAAATGTAGTAGTGCTTTTAATATGTGTTTGAACTTAAGTGACCATCAACTTAGAATAGATTACTGTATACATAGGGTGTATATGAACCTCAAGGTAACCACAAATCAAAGACCTATTATAGATACACAAAAATAAAGAGAGAGGAATATAAGCATAACACTAAAACAAGTAATCAAATCACAAGAGAAGAGAGGAAGAGAAGAAAGGAACAGAAGAGCACTACTGAAACAACCAGAAGACAACAAAATGGCAAAAAATACATTCCTGTCAATAATTACTTTAAATGTAAATGGACTAAATGTTTCAATCAAAAGGCTTAGGGTGACTGAATGGATAAAATAAAACAAGACCCATTCATATGCTACCTCAAGGAGACTTTCATCAGACCTACAGACTATAAGTAAAGGGATAGAAAAATATTCCATACAAAAGGACATTTAAAAAAAAGCTAGTATAACAATACTTATAGCAGATAAACAAACTTCAAAACAAAAACTGTAATAAGAGAAAAAGAAGGGCATTACATAATTATAAAGGAATCAATAAAATGAGAAATAACAATTGTAAATATCTATGCACCCAGTACAGGAACACTTAAATAAATTAAGCAAATACTAACAGATGTACAATGAGATATTGACATTAATATAATAGTATTAAAGAACTTTAACACCCCACTTAAATCAATGAACACATCATCCAGACACAAAATAAATACAGAATGGACTAAACAGATATTTACAGAACATTTTATTCCAAAACAGCAGAATGAACTTTCTTTTCAAGTGCATCGTGAACATTCTCCAGGATAGATCATATGTTAGGTTACAAAACAAGTCTCAATAAAATTAAGATGATTGAAACCTTTGGAAACATTTTTTACAACCATAATGGTATGAAACTAGAAATTGATTATATGAAAAAACCACAAACACATGGTGGCTAAACAACATGCTACTCAACAATCAATGGGTCAATAAAGAAGTCAAAGAGGAAATAAACAATACCTTGAGAGAAATGAAAAGTGGATTCCAAATCTTTGGGATGCAGCAAAAGCAGTTCTAAGAGGAAAATTTGTAGTGACATAGGTCTACCTTCAGAAATAAGAGCAATCACACATAAACAACCTAACCTTACACCTATAGGAAGTAGAAAAAGATCAAAGAAAATTCAAAGTTAGTAGAAGGAAGGAAATAGGATCAGAGTGGAAATAAATGAAATAGAAGTTTAAAGAAATAGGAAAGATTGGTGAAACCAAGAGCTGGTTCTTTGAAAAGATAAACAAAATTGATAAACTTTAGCTAGACTTATCAAAAAAAAAAAGAGAAGACTTAAATAAAATCAATGATGAAAGAGAAGTTACAATCTATACCACAGAAACAAAAGATTATGAGAGAACTACAAAAAATTTTACACCAACAAATTGGACAACATAGAAGAAATGAATCAATTCCCAAAAATATACAATCTGCTAAGACTAAATTAGAACGAAAGGGAAACTCTGAACAGACTGACTACTAATAACAAAATTGAACCAGTAATAAAGTCCCAAAAAACAAAAGTCAAGGACCAGATGGCTTCACAGGGAATTCTACAAGACATTTGAAGAAGTGTTAGTACTTATCCTTTTCAAACTATTCCAAAAAATTGAAGAGGATGGAAAGCTTCCAGGTTCATTCTACAAAGCCAGCATTACCTGATACTGAAATCAGACAAAGACACTACAAACAAATAGAACTGCAGGCCAATACTCCTTTGGAAATGGATGCAAAATTCCTCTACAAAATATCAGCAAGCCAAATTTATCAATATATTTAAAGGCTCATTCACCATGATCAAGTGAGATTTATTCTAGGGATGCAAGTGTGGTTCAATATCTGCAAGTCAATTAATATGATATGCCACATTAACAAAAAAGATAAAAATCATAGGGTCATCTCAATAGACACAGAAAAGGCATTTGACAAAATTCAACATCCATTCATGATAGAAATTCTCAGCAAAGTAGGCATAGAGGGAATATACCTCAACACAGTAAAGGCTAGATAAGACAGAATTAGAGCTAACATCATACTCAGTGGTAAAAAGCTGAAAACTTTTCCTCAAAGATGAAAAACAGAACACAGATGCAAGTTTCATTTGGCCTAGTACTGGAAGTCTTAGCCTCAGCTACCAGACAAGAAAAATAAGTAACAGGTATCCAGATTGGTAAGGATATTGGTCACTATTTGCAGATGACACGATACTATGTAGAGAAAACCCTAAAGATACCACCTAAAAACTCTGAACACTAATAAACAAATTCAGTAAAATTGCAGAATATAAAATTAATATACAGAAATCTGTACACTAATAAGCAGAAAGAGAAATTAAGAAAATAATCCTATATATAATTGTATCAAAAAGAATAAAATACCTAGAAATACACTTGGTTACTCCTTGGTTAAAGCAGGTAAAAGACCTATATTCTGTAAACTATAAGACACTGAGGAAAGTGATTGAAGATAACACAACCAATGGAAATATGTACCATGTTAATGAATTGGAAAATTAATATTAAAATTTCCATACTATCCAAACCAATCTACAGATACAGTGCCCTCATTCCCAAAGTACTTATAGCCTTTGCACAGGACTAGAACAAATAATCCTAGAGTTTGTATGGAACTACAAAAGACCCTGAATAGTGAAAACAATCTTGAGAAAGAACAAAACTGGAGGCATCACACTCCCAGATTTCAAACTTTACTACAAAGTTACTGTAGTCAAATCAGGGTAGTAGTGGCACAAATATAGACACATAGATCATTGCAACGGAAGAAAGAGTTGAGAATTAACTTCACACTTCTATGGTCAATTAGTCTATGACAAAACAGCAAGATATACAAAGGGGAAAAGACAGTCTCCTCCATAAATGGTGTTGGGAGAAGTGGGTAGCTACATGCAAAAGAATGGAACTAGACTGCTTTTTATACCTTACACAAAAATAAACTCAAAATGGGTTAAAGACCTAAATGTGAGAACTGAAATAATAAAACTTCTAAAAGAAAACATAGGCAATAAATGCTTAGATATCAGTCTTAGTGATATTTTTCATTTGTCACCTTATGGAAGAGTAACAAAAGCATAAACAACTGAGACTCCTTTAAGAGCTTTTGCACAGCGAAGAAAACCATCAACGAAATGAAAATGCCACCTACTGAATGACAGAAGATATTTGCAAATGACATGCATTAACATGCAAATTATATGAAGAACTCCTACAACTGAACGCCAAAAAACAAAGATTTGAGTAAAAAATGAACAGAGAGCCTGAATGGACATTTTTCAAAAGACACACAGATGGCCAACAGGCACATGATAAGATGCTCAGCATCAGTAACCATAAGGGAAATGCAAATGAAGACCGCAGTGAGATGTCACTTCAAACCTGTCAGAATGGCTAGTATCAAAAGAGAAGAAATAACATGTTGGTGAGGACGTGGAGAAATGGGAACCATTGTGCATTGTTGGTAGGAATATAAATTGGTGCAACCACTATGGAAAAGAGCAGGGAGTTTCCTGAAAATTAAAAATACCATATAATTCAGCAATTCTACTTTTTTCTGGGTATTTACCTGAATAAGTACACTAATTCAAGAAGCTTTATGCACACTTATTTTTATTACAGCATTATTTGCAATAACCAGTATGAGGAAGCAGTGTAAGTATCCATCAATAGATGAACGGATAAAGATGACATTACACACACATGCACATGCACTCACACTCATGCACACATGCATACAGTAGGATAGTATTGAGCCATAAAAAGAAATCTTGCCATGTTCAACAACATAGGTGGACCTAGAAGATAAAAGTGAAGCTAAGTGAAATAAATCAGAAACAAAACAAATGAACAGAATATAACAAAATTTTAAATCCAGAGAACAAATTAGTGGCTGCCAGTATGGAGATGGGTGGGGGAGATGGACAAGATTGGTGAAGGAGATTAGAGTTTTAAAGTTTATAAAGTAAAAAGTCATGCAGATATATAGTACAACATAGGGAATATAGTTAATGATATTGTAATGACTTTGTATGGTGACAGATGGTAACTACACTTACAATGGTGAGCATTTGATAATTATATAATTGTTGAATTAGTGTTTTACATCTGAAACTAATATGATATTGTATGTGAACTATACTTCACTTGAAATAAAAAGTAATACACTTACACAATAAGATATAAATTATCAAAAATTTTAATAGAATTCTTGACAACTAAAAATTTTATTGCAAAATGTGCAACTTAACAGTTGATTTGAAGATAAAGTCAACTGCATTTCCAAGAAAGTGAGTAAAAATAAGGTAGTTTGAAATTAGGAAAGAAAAGTTTAATGAAATAAATTATTAGTCCAACAGTACCAACAGCTAACATATAGAATGAAAGAAATCTGTAATGAAAGAACAATTCAATGGCATATGATATACATAAATAATTTTTAAAACGGGTAAAAATTAAAGTTCATGAGTTTTGAAATTGAATGTATTTGTCATGGTTCAACCTAGTGGATCAAAATAGACCTATACCAACACCAAAAAACTAATGAAGAAAATCAGTACACTGAGATAAAACAGGATAATTCTAGCTTTCTGAGAGGAAAAACAAAAATAGGTTATAAGAAGATAAAAAATCTAAATCTTAAAAAAGTAAGAAATTATTTCCAATGTAAAAACTATCAGTTTCTACAGTTGCCTAGAGAAACTATCAGTTACATATGAGAAACTAATAAAAGGCATTTAACATGCAATTATCCAAAATGATACTACCAATGCATAGTATCTCAGTAAGTTACTGAAGAATGTTCCACTAAATTGAATAGTAAATGGGAAGGAGAAGGACATAAGGTATAGGAATCTACAGGTATTTAAGGAAGTGAGCATGTGTAAATGCCAATCATTGTAAATCAGAACTGAAGAAGGAATTCTTCAAGATGGTAAAAACTGATAAAATACCTAATGCTTCTGAATGGTTTGATAGATTCATTAGACAATTGGAGTAGAGTTTGGAGCTCATATTTTGATACATATATAGACAACTAAAAAAATTACCAACTCAAGAAGGGAAAATATTTATAGGAAAGAAATCCAGTCATTTATGCTAAATGGGTCAGTTGTGAGTATCAATAGTCACAATAATATGAATGCTAACTGTTGATCAAAACATAACTAAGATATAATTATGTAGGGAAGGAGTGTTACATCCTAAGCTGTCAGAGTGGTAACTCAGTAGAAAATACTTGCTGATGAATAATAATGAAGTTTCAGTACTAGACTTATTTTAGAGAGAAGTAAAATTCAAAAGCAATGATATATTAATTGAAAGTAATATCTTCAGAGGAGGGACAAGACAAAGATGATGGAAAGGATTGGATATTGCCATATTATATAACAAGATTTGAGGAAGGATCTCATTCTTTAACTTATGTATGTGTATAACATCTTAAAATTAAAAACAATGCTGAGAAGAAAGAATTGATGAATGATCTTCAGGTGATAGAGAGTAAAATTTATACAGGACCTATGGCTCAAAGAATTTTATAGTAACTATCAGTGGGCATTAAGGGTTTTTTGTTTTGTTTTGTTTTGTTTGTTTTTTTAGTGTTTCTTTTGAGTATAAATAAGATTATTGAAAATAATTTATGGTGCGCCTGGGTGGCTTGGTCGGTTAAGCGTCCAACTTCGGCTCAGGTCATGATCTCATGGTCTGTGAGTTTGAGCCCTGTGTTGGGCTCAGTGCTGACAGCTCAGAGCCTGGAGCCTGCTTCAGATTCTGTGTTTCCCTCTCTCTCTGTCCCTCCCCTGTTTGCACTCTCTCTCTCTCTTTCTCTCTCTCTCTCAAAAATTAATAAACATTTAAAAAATTAAAGTAATTGATATATTTCATATTAATGTACAACATATTAAAATAAAAAACAGTGCACTCAAATTCAGGGTTGAAATAAGAAATCTTAGTCTGTGAAAGTTGCACATTTAAAAATAATTTCTAATTTTTTTTAACACTCAATTGTGAGAGACAAAGAAAGAGAGTGAGTGGGGTAGGGGCAGAGAGAGAGCGAGGTACAGAATCTGAAGCAGGCACCAGGCTCTGAGCTGTCAGTACAGAGCCTGACACAGGGCTTGAACTCAGGAACCATGAGATAACCTGAGTTGAAGTCATCGCTTAATAGACTCAGCCACCCAGGTGCCCCTAAAAATAATTTTTAAGGGCAATTTTTTAAAATGTTTGGTTCCATTTTCAATTTAGCTAATAAAATCACTTAAAGTTCTTTTGTGAATTTTATATATTTTTTATTTTTCATTTTATTTTAAACCAAGTATAGTCAACATACAGTGTTGTATTACTTTCCGGTATAGAAAATAGTGATTCCACAATCTTATACATTACTCAGTGCTCATCAGTATAAGTGTACTGTTAATTTCCTTCACCTGGATCTGGATTTCTGTTTCCTTCACCAGATTCAGGAAGCCTTTAGCTATTATTTCTTAAAATAAATTTTCTTTCCCCTTTTTTCTTTCTTCTCCTTCTGAAATCCATGTAATGAGAATGCTATTACACTCACTGTTAATAGCGGAGTTCTGTAAGTCTATTTTCATCTTATTTTTTTCCCTTCTCCCCTGTTTAGTTTGATTACTTTCCATTACTTTGTCTTCCAGGTCACTGATATGTTCTTCTGCTTCTTCTAGTCTATTGTTTATTCACTCTGGTATATTTTTAATTTCATTTATTGAGTTCTTCATCTTTGGTTCTTTTTTATGTTTTCTATCTACTAATTGAGAGTCTTAGCTGAGATTTTCCACTTTTTTGTCAAGTCCCATGAGTATCTTTAGGACCATTACTTTAAATTTTCTCTCTGGCATATTACTTTTATCTGTTTCTCTTAGGTCTCTTACTGTAATTTTGTCCTGTTCTTTCCTTTGGGACATATTTGTCTGCCTCCTCATTTTGTGTAGCCCTCTGTTTCTGTGTGTTAGGAAAGTCACATCTATTCTTGAAATGTGGCTTTATGAAGAAGTTCTCTAGTGCCCTATAGTGCAGTGCCCCCTGTTCACCAGAACCTGGTGCTTCAGGGGTGTTTCCTATGTGTGGTGTGTGTACCCTGCTGTTGTGGCTCAGCCAGTTTGCCTCCTGTCCAGTCAGCAGTGGCTCTTTGCCTGTTTGGGGCAGTGTTTGCTCCCTGTGTTGTTAGTGGGCTAGTCTGGGGCTGCCTTGGGCTTGAGCTGAGTCAGACCTGTTTGCCAGAGATACAGTTGCACCAAATTGTAGAGTGCTTTTCCTGTGTTGTGCCTGAGAAGCTTTCATTGGTGGGTGAGCCTACAATCAGACCAGGTTTCTGCCATCAGCCCACTGCAGGGCTGCAGTCTCATTGTTCTGTGTGGCTATCTTCCTGGGGCAGAAGTCACTTTGGAGTGGTGCTGACCCCTGTTAAGAGCTGCTTGCTCAATGCCAGGCTTGTAGCAACACTTTGGATGGGCTCTGACCAAGAGCTAACACCGCTAAAGTATGATTATTATAGTTTCGATTTACATCACCTCTGTACCATTTAAAAAAAAAAAAAGTTTTCCAGGTTAAAAAAAAGAAAAGAAAGAAAAGAAAAAAGGAAGAATGATATGAAAATGACTGTGCTCTCTTAAGGGAATGGGGTTATCAGTATGAGTGAATTATAGCTACTTTCCCAAGTTTTTTACTTGACACACCTTTTGATTAGAAAAGGAGATCTAGAGCTGCAGGTATTCAAGGTGATTTTTTAAAATTAATATGATGGAAAAGTTGGCACTTTTATAGAGTTATGCTAAAAAATGGTGGCTTCCAATCCATGAACTGTAAATGACATAGGTATGCAACTCATAGTCACTGGATTCACCTTACTTATACCTCATTCACATTACCTTATAGTCAGCCTGATTTTGATATCTCATCTCCCTGTCCAGATTGTTGAAGCACTGGATTGGGTTAAAAAATCAATTTATTATATAATTCTTTTCATAGTCCTTTTTATATTCTTACTAGTTGGTGTAATCATAACTTTTATAGGTATTTAAATGACATAGAAAATGTTCAGGGAATATAAAGCTTAATTTATGCTGCCTGTTGACATGGTTTACTCTGCTTTATCTACTTTACCATTTTAACAAATAACATAGGTAAAAATGGGCCCATTCATAGGTAATAATCAAAAAGATACTACCATTGGGCCTGTGCAAAATTTTCTTCAAGTTAAATACAGAAAAGCAGCAGGGCAACATAACAGAAGTTAGACAAGAATACATACCACATTAATTACCATTAGGTAGCAAGCTAATGAAAAAATACACTGTCCCTTAAAATCAAAACAAGCAACTTCCCAAACAATAGGACTCCTATGATATAAATAATCAAAAGCAAAATAATAGTAGGGCTTAAGGTAGATATATGATATATGAAATATACTAAAAGTGAGCTTAGGAAAAAATGAAGAAATAGATATCTTTAATTTCAAAGCATGTATTACAGTAGCAAAATGGAGAAGACATTTTCAAAATTTACTTAAGTGGAGTAGAAGCAGGAAAAAAATCAAGCAAACAAAATGGAAAAGAATAGAGAGATAACAAGTATGAAAAATATTTAGAGTTATTTCAAGACAGACAAAACTGGCCCAACATACATTGTTGCACATATTTTATTTAGTTTTGTAATTTTCTTTATGGCCAGAGAGTGATATTGGTAATAGTTATTTCATTGTGTCTGCAAATGTAAGTCTCAAAGCCCATACCCTTTATTTCTTGTATCCTTATAAATCCTATTATATATTTTCTTCTTCTTCTTCCCCTCCTCTTCCAATTTCTCCTCCTCCTCCCCCTCCTCCTCCTCCTCCTCCTTCTATATTTTCATAAGTTACATATTGAATAACACAGCCAATGAAAAAATGTAAAATGCTAACAAAATAATCTCAAAGGAATGATAACATTTTTTTAACTGAAGCAGGAATTCATAATTTGAAAATATAATGATAAGGTAACAAAGAAACCCAGGAATTGGTTCTTTCAGTAAAATAAAAAAAAAACAATTTATAACAGTAAAATAATTCTTCAGCGTTCCATTCTAGATAAACAAGCAATAAATCCATAATAAACATTGAAGAGAAATGGAAAAATAATCATATTGATCAAATTAACTCATTACACAAAATCACTTTCTTAACTTTTGCAAATACAGATTGACCCTCAAACAACATGGGTTTGAACAGTGCAGCTCCACCTATATGTGGATTTATTTAGATGAGTACAGTGCAGTACTGTAAATGTACTTTTTCTTGATTATTTTCTTAATAACATTTTCTTTTGTCTAGCTTCAATTATTTTAAGAATATATAACACATATATAAATGATGTGTCAATTGAATGGTTATATTACTGTTTAGAATTCCAGTCAGCTGTAAGCAAGATTAGGTTAAGTTTTGGGGTAGGTAAAAGTTATACATAGGTTTTCAACTGTGTGTGGGGTTGGTACCCCTTAACCCCCATACTGTTCAAGGGTCTGTTGGAAACCCTGGATGATAAGATTGTTTTTTCTTAGTAAGACATAAATGACCAACATTTCCAGAAGAGTTAGAAAATCAATATCTTATTAACACAGTTATAAACGTATTTATATTTTCCTCTCAACAGATGAACAAAAAGCCAAACAAAGCAGCATACACAGATATTTTTAGGTAGAAATATATTAAGACATGAAGGTACTGACAACTCAATGTCATTTAAAGTTTTCTACTTCCAGGGGTGCCTGGGTCGCTCATTCAGTTAAGCATCTGACTCTTGGTTTTGGCTTAGCTCATGATCTTGCGGTTCTTGAGTTTGAGCCCTGCATCAAGCTCTGTGCTAACAGTGTGCAGCCTGCTTGGGGTTCCCTCTCTCTCTCTCTCTCCCTCTCTCTCTCCCTCTCTCTCTCCCTCCCTCTCTCCCTCCCTCTCTCCCTCCCTCTCTCCCTCCCTCTCTCCCTCCCTCTCTCTCCCTCCCTCTCTCTCCCTCCCTCTCTCTCCCTCCCTCTCTCTCCCTCCCTCTCTCTCCCTCCCTCTCTCTCCCTCCCTCTCTCTCCCTCCCTCTCTCTCCCTCCCTCTCTCTCCCTCCCTCTCTCTCCCTCCCTCTCTCTCCCTCCCTCTCTCCCTCTCCCTCTCCCTCTCCCTCTCCCTCTCCCTCTCCCTCTCCCTCTCTCTCTCTTTCTCTCTCTCTTTCTCTCTCTCTCTCTTTCTCTCAAAATAAATAAATAAACTTTGAAAAAAATAAAGTTTTTTCACTTACAAGTCCAGCTATGACAAAAAAAAAAAATTGTATCAAGCCATTATACTTGGCAAGAACAATTATGAAAGTTGGATAAAATTAATTAAAAATAAGTGACTATTTAAAGGTCTCAGATACTGATTGTAGCAGTCAGAAATGAATGTCCATATTCCCAGAGATGAAAGAAACACATTGATGTGATCCCAGCATTCTTCTCCTCTTTTCATTTGATAACATTTGCTGAGCAGATAGGCAGGAAGAAAGTGGCTCAAAAGCTGTAAAAATCTCATAGATCTACATAGACAAAAATGGAATGCTTGACTACCAAGGTAGACAGAGGGTAATGGGCCAATAGAAGGGGAATTGCTAGGACATTCTGTATGGCTTCTTCCCTCAAAACTTTTTATGATTCCCTAGTTCCAGAGGGTGAGAGACAGAGAAACAAAATGACATTTAACTGACTAAAATAAAAAAGTAAACAAAAGGATAGGCAAAATTTAGAATTTAGGGGCCACCAAGGAAGAGGGCCTAGGCATCATCCTAGGAACTGAGAGTTCTGGAAAGCTAATCCCTAGAAAAGAACCAGCAAACTAGAAAGGAGAATCATTCCCTAAAAGGATGGAAATCAAACCTCGCACATTTCATGTTGGTCTCTGGACCAAGATCATCTGCCTCCAAGCCAAAAGAAAATTACAACTTCTTTGGAAGGAGGTATCTAATTTTTTATTTCAGTATCTGGCTTTTGATGAAAAAAACAATGTATCAGTTAGCAGGACTAAATGACAGAGAAAGAGAGAGAGAGAGAGAGAGAGAGAGAGAGAGAGAGAGATCGATCGATCCCTAGCCTTCAATGTTTCTAAGCACAGAAAATGAAAATACTTCCAAAACTATTTATGAATGATTATTGTTTTGACACCAAAACTGATAGTTGAATATACGTTCTCTTCCCACTCCCCACACAGAATAAATTGCAGGATTATCTCACTTATGAATATTAATATGCAAATATTCTAATGATCAATTTTTCAATGAAACGTCCAAAGCACATTAATATCATACTTCATTATCAAGTGGAAGTCATCAGTAGTGATAATGGTGACTATTAGGAAATACTTTAGTGTAATTCACCATATTAATAGGTCAAAGGAAAGCAACAATGGTCATCTTCAGAAACTTCAACCCTCATAACCAATTAAATGATCTTAGCAGAATGGCAACAGATAATAAATAGATAATAAAATAGAAAATAAAAATAATAAAACAAGTAATTTAACCCAAAATTCAGAACCATTTTTAAACAGGAGAAGAATTTCATTGAATTCAGGAAAAAAAAGTTAAGGTTGTTAATTCTAAACATACTATTTTTTGCATGTTATATCATTCCATATTATTTAGTATTATGCAAAATGGGCACAATAATAAAACATGGAAGATATAAGAAATAGGCAATTTGGAAAGAGGCAAGATTTATATTATTTATAAATATTTTAAATTTATTTTAAAACCTATCATAATTAACTAAAACATCCATAATCAAATTTAAAATGTGACTGGTGATGAAATTAACATAGGGACATCAATACTTTCTCTTTCTATTAATAATAACTAGGAAAAACTAAGGAAAAACATAAGTGAAAAGTATGTATAAGAAGAAAATCTAAAATTCTTTTGATGGGCAAAGATGATAAAGAAGATTCAATAATAGAAATTTTTAGAAAGTCTCCCTAAATTAATCAAAAAACTCTGTCACAGGTTTTCATTTAGAACTCAGACAACCTGTTTATGAAGCACATGTGGAAAAAATAAATAAGCAAGACACTTTCAGCCATACCTTCACTTTAGTATGAGAGTTATCTATGGAAATGCAAATTTGATCATATTATTTACCTTTACTTCAGTCTCCTAAAACCTTTCAGTAGTTCACAACTGACAATAGGATGAAATCTACACACTTCACCATGCATTACAACTTCCTACTGCAATCACTCTCTTGCCTGATGGCCATTTTCCCCTTGTATTTTTCTCATATTCCTTCCAGAGTTAACTCCTCCCTGAATCTTTGGATGTGCCCTTATTCACCATACCATCTCTATGTTGAACTTGGGACTTTTTTTTTCTTGTCATTTTGTCATATGTTATTTTTACTTCTATTTATATACAGTTTTTGAATGATTGGATTATATGCTGGTCTCCCTAGTTACACTGATAGTTCACTCTCCTTTGCATCCATGGTGCCTAGCATATGGATAGTGCTTTTGATTCCTACATACAAGAGATCTGTGTGTGTGCGTTCCTATGTGTGTGTACATGTATTCATGCTATAAATACAGTTTCTATGTGTAGATGGCATGTATCTTAAGTAAAACCTAACTGTCAGTGTCTCAGAATCATTTGACATATTTGATCTGGGAGAAGTACTATTCTTAAAGGCAAAACAAAAGCAACAGTTGCCGTAATTTAATAGCATGAATTTACGAATCAGTGAATATCATCCTGGAAAGCATGTTGGCGAATCTAATATTACAGAAAACAATTTTTTTCCATGGGTTATAAAGTGGCACCAGCTTTTGTAGCCTCACAAATTTTGAAGCTCTTATGTTGTTTTTCAAATGACTGTACTATAGGTTACGCATATTTCATCATTAGTGCTTAAACATAATACATATCAAGTAAGGTGATTTTTTTTTTTCTATTTTACTGTTGGCCTTGAACAACATGCATTTGAACTGTGCAGATCCGCTTATATGGGTGATTTTTTTTTTAGGTAAATATAGTACAATGCTGTATTTTCGCTTCCATAGGATTTTCTTAATAACGTTATAAGAATACATATATGATACAAATAGCATACAAAATATGTGTTAATTGTTTATGCTATTGGTAAGACTTCCAATCAAGAGTATGGTATTAGTAGTTAAGTTTTTGGGGAGGCAAAATTTGTATTCAATTTTCCAGGGGCTGGCACCCCTGGACCCACCACCATTCATGGGTCAAGTGTACTTTTTTTTCCTCCAGTGGATATCTCATTTGCAAACATTTTAGGAATTTTTTGTTCATTACTTTATTTAAAAAAAATTAAGTTTATTTTGAGAGAGAGAACAAGTGGAGGAGGGCCAGAGAATGAGAGAGAGAGAGAATGCCAAGTAGGCTCCACACTGACAGAGCAGAGCCTGAAGTGGGGCTTGAACTCATGACCAGTGAGATCATGACCTGAGCTGAAACCAAGAGTCATAACCAATTGAGCCACCCAGGCACCCCTCATGACTTTATTTTTGACTCCATGAGGAAATGTTGCTGCCAAATCCAATGCCCAGATATCCTAGAATCCTAGAAAGAAGATGTCCTGAAATCCTGGAAAATTCCAGGGGCACCAGAAATTCCAGAAAGAGTGCAGAATAAAGTAGTAACATGTACTGATTACCATGCATTACTCATGAAAATGTAGACACAGAACCAGGAAATTATTACAAATTATCTTTAATCACTGAATCATTACTAATTCTTAATTCACAATAGAATAGAAAAAATATATTTTTTAAATGTTTATTTATTTATGAGAGAGAGAGAGCACAAGCAGGGGAGGATCAGAGAGATAGGGAGATTCAGAATCTGAAACAGGCTTCAGGCTCTGAACTGTCAGCACAGAGCCTGATGCAGGGATCTACCCACAAACCATGAGATCATGACCTAAGCCGAAGTCAGATGCTTAACCGACTAAGCCACCCAGGTGCCCCGAGAATAGAAAAAATCTTTAGGGATTAGTTCACAGCAAAAAGTATATGTTCTTGAATTGAATAACATGGTATGTAGATCTGGGCATTGGGAATATAGGGATAAGCCGTGTAAACATATTCCTGGCTCTGGAGAAGACCAAATGTCAAAGGTTTCCAACCTTGTTCATTGAATCCCTCTGAGTAAAAGCATTTTATGCAAACTGAGCATATATAACTTACAAGTGTACATGTGCTCCATGGAAATATAAATGTAATATGAAAATTAAGTGATAATGAAGCAATAATAATTTTAAGTGTATTTAATTTCCTTTTCTATCATTTCTATCATTTCATCTATCATTAAGGAAATTTATGGGAATAAATCCATTTAAAGATTTTCTTGATAATTAAAATAATTTTGGCTAACTTTTGTCAGATAGGTTTAGATTGTCAGTGTTGACCCTAGAAATAAGGCTGACAAAGACTTGGCTTTTTTGAAAAGGAGGGAAAACACCAGTTTTGCCCTTTTTTTCTTCTT
The DNA here is from genome assembly GCF_046562875.1 of Panthera onca. NCBI lineage: Eukaryota > Metazoa > Chordata > Mammalia > Carnivora > Felidae > Panthera > Panthera onca. Next base: position 56,572,913 of record NC_138344.1, read on the forward strand.
TTTGCGTAACTAAAATTATGTTAAATATCTTTTCAAAAATCTTAATTTACTTGATTATGTTATCAAGGTTAGTTAGTTACAACTATTTAAATGAGTACACATCAGTTGCAATAGATCATGATGTGCTGAAAGATAACAAATAAAAAAAAGAAACTATTGCCGTCACGTTTGCAAGGTAGAACTCCCATCGTCCTCAGGAGTGGTTAGTTGCTGTGGATAAAACACAAATTTTCGATGTATCAACTAATTGGGGACAATGGTGTGATTATATATGGTAATGTTAGGAAAGCTTATTCTCCTTCCCAATTTTTAGATTTAAAAGTAAATGTAAATAAAATTTTTACAATATTTTTTCAGCACCCAATTAGATAATCTTTTCTATCCCTGGAGTACATCCATCCATCCCATTGAAGAAGCCACTGTTCTAGCTAGTAAACAGTGGAATTAAGATACTGTCACAGACTTGGCTGGCTCAATTCCTCCCACCAATCCTATAGTGTGACCTGATTGAATGATCATTCTCTGATATTTGCCCCAGGGAGTTTTTTATAGAATTGAGGCCATTAAAAATATGTAAAGACTTTCTCACTCGATTGCAAGAACAGAACACAAGGTAAAATTCAGGTACAATATAAAACATCCCAAAGCATAGAAAACATGATAAAATCCAAGCAAATATTAGGGAAGATGACAATTATAAATGGTTTTATTACTATACCAGAAGGCAAAGAATACCAGAATGAATTAGTAAAAAGCAATCTCTTGCCCTATGATGCTTACGAAAATAATCTTAAAATCCAGTGAAATAAGACAAGTATTTGTCAGGGGGTAAGGAGCTAGGGGGTAAGGAGCTAAAGATGGACGAAGACATACCCATTTAATGGAAAGAAGAATCAAATCAGATGAGCTATATTAATTTCAGAGTAGAATTCAAGACTAAAATCTTTACAAACTGAACATGCACATATTTACCCATATTATCTTTCTTATACATATGTCAGTAAATATCCCTGAAATAACAATTACATAGAAAAATTCAAACTGTATAGTATTCATCTTTTTTTTTAAGTTTATTTATTTTTGAGAGAAAGAGATTGCCAGCAGGGGAGGGGCAGAGAGAGAGAGACACACAGAATCTAAAGCAGGCTCCAGGCTCTGAGCTTTTGGGGCAGAGCCCAACATGGGGCTCAAACCCATGACCTGAGCAGAAGTCGGATGCTCAGCTGACTGAGCCACCCAGACACCCCATATGGTATTCTTTATTTATAACAAAATATTCCCAAACTGGAAATAAGTATCCACAATTTAGGTAAGAAAAACTAAAAACATCTCAAGATTAAGGACTAATATAATCATGCCAAATATCAATAAATTCAGAGTTAAGAACTTAAAAATTATAGGTAATCTAGAAAATCAAAAAAGTGAGAGCACTATGTAAGACCATTGACCAGGTGAGATCTTCAAAAGGTAAGTTCAAAAAAGAATAGAGGTAATTTAGGAAATTTCTAACACTTTGCATCAGGATTTGGGGGATAAGATCATAGATCTGCTCAGAATTTTGTACATAGTATTAAATGCTTGAAATGAATAAAGAAGAGAATCAATATCAAAGAAAATAATTCATACCAAAAACCTCAAATTAGAATGTAAAAGAATCCCTTTGAAAAGTAAAATAAAAATGACTTTATTAATTAAAAATGTATTGATATAAAACTGAAAAAATAAAAATGAAATATTGATAAATCTAATCACAGATTTTTTTTGGGGGGGGTAATGTGAACAGCACATTCCTTATTAATAATGTATTTATTTTTTAATTTACATCCAAGCTAGTTAGCATATGGTGCAACAATGATTTCAGGAATAGATTCCTTAATGCCCCTTATTCATTTAGCCCATCTCCATTCCCACAACCCCTCCAGCAACCCTCTGTTCTGTATATTTAAGAGTCTCTTATGTTTTGTCCTCCTCCCTGTTTTTATATTATTTTTGCTTCCCTTCACTTATGTTCATCTGTTTTTTCTCTTAAAGTCCTCATATGAGTGAAGTCAATGATATTTGTCTTTCTCTGACTAATTTCACTTAGCATAGTACCCTCCAGTTCCATTCCACATAGATGCAAATGGCAAGAGTTCATTCTTTTTGATTGCCAAGTAATACTCCATTTTATATATACACCACATCTTCTTTATCCATTCATCCATCGATGGACATTTAGGCTCTTTCCATGCTTTGGCTATCGTTGATAGTGCTGCTATAATATTGGGGTGCATGTGCCCCTTCGAAACGGCATACCTGTATCCCTTGAATAAATACCTAGTAGTGTAATTGCTGGGTCATAGGGTAATTCTATTTTTAATTTTTTGAGGAACCTCCATACTGTTTTCCAGAGTGGCTGCACCAGTTTGGATTCTTACCAGCAGTGCAAAAGAGATCCTCTTTCTCTGTATCCTCGCCAATATGTGTTGTTGCCTGAGTTGTTAATGTTAGCCACTCTGACAGGTGTGAGGTGGTATTTCATTGTGGTTTTGATTTGTATTTCCCAGATAATGAGTGATTTGAGCATTTTTCATGTGTTGGTTGGCCATCTGGATGTCCAACTTCTTTGAAGAAGTGTCTATTCATGTATTTTGCCCATTTATTCACTGGATTATTTGTTTTTTGGGTGTTGAGTTTGATAAGTTCTCTATAGATTTTGGATACTAACCCTTTATCTGATATGTCATTTGCAAATGTCTTTTCCCATTCCATCAGTTGCCTTTTAGTTTTGCTGATTGTTCCCTTCATTGTGCAGAAACTTTTTATTTTGGTGAGGTCCCAGTAGTTCCATTTTTGCCTCCAGAGACATGTGGAAAAAGAAGTTGCTGTGGTCGAGGTTATAGAGGTTTTTGGCTGCTTTCTCCTTGAGGATTTTGATGGCTTCCTGTCTTGCATTTAGGTCTTTCATCCATTTGGGTTTATTTTTGTGTATGGTGTAAGAACGTGGTCCAGGTTCATTCTTCTGCATGTCGCTGTTCAGTTTTCCCAGCACCACTTGCTGAAGAGACTGTCTTTATTCCATTGGATATTCTTTCCTGCTTTGTCAAAGATTAGTTGGCCCTACATCTGTGGGTCCATTTCGGGTCCTCTATTCTGTTGCATTCATCTAGGTGTCTGTTTTTGTGCCACAGAATTTTTTTCGTAACAGTGACAGAACATCTGATTTTTTTCTTTCAACCTAATACCCAAACAAGTACCAATAAAAGCATAAAGAATTAGATATATAAGTAAAGACTCACAATATAATTAGAGAAAATCAAAGAAATATATCCTAATGAAATTATCAGAGATGTATTAAAAAAGGTATGGTAAAACTCTCATTGGAGTACTATTCGTAAATCTAAAAAGTTAAAAACAATAATGAGATTATGGTTATGTTGATTATGGTGTATTCATATATTTGAACTTGATAATTTTTGAAGTTTATAAGGCATTTTTAGTAAATTGGAAAATTATTTTGATTGTCAAATTAAAAACTGAATACTAAATTACATATAAAGTATAATTTCAACTATTTTCTAAAAAATGCATGGTACAAGATTGAAAGTAAATGCAGCAACTACTCATCATAGAATTTTATTATAATGAAGTAATGAAGCAAGTCCTGTGAATTTTTATGTTCTCACACATTTTATTTTTATCAATAAGTTCAATATTCCTGTCTTAACCCAATTACTTTCTAGTAGGCATTGTGGCTTTGTCATCATTCCATTCACTGGGCTATCGGTAGCGTGTCTGTATGTCTCAGCTTATGACTATTGTCTTGGCGTAATTATTAATAATGCCCTTTTCACTTTCATAGTGCAATAGTTTGAACAATAAATTATAAGGTTATCCAAGATATGAGAAATCTAATTCTCATCCTGCTTTTCCATTGATAACCTACAAAACTCTGGATAAATAATGTATCCATGGAAGACTTTCATACCTCCTCTAAAATAGAAGTAGTCTCTCTGCTGGCTAACTTCATAGGAATGCTGTGAGGATTAATGTTGGAAAATACTTTGAGCTCCTCAGAGAAAAGTGCTATGATATTGTCACTATTATATTTCTCTACTAGCTTGCCATATGGAAAGTCAGGGGAAATCAAGATTTTGCAAGTATCAGCAACGAAACCAAATCAATCATGCATGTTCTGGCAGCACATTTTATGCAAGTGCCCAGAGTACAAAATCTAGTGAACCTAGAATTCCCCCAAACATATAAATTACTAGAGACATATAAACTAAATTTTAACTCTAAATTGGCTATTCAATTAGGAGTTATGAGTACATGTATTGAACTTCCCTTTCTGGGTGAAAATATTGTGCTCTATCAAGTATTAACCATAAGGAGTGTTTGGAAGCTGAACAGAGACTGTTCATTAAGCTTGAAAGATATAGATCTGAGTTAGCCAACACTTTGTAACCTGGCATCAGTCCTCTAAACCAAACCTATTACTTGAGAGGCCAATTAACTTCTTTAGTAACTCAATGGAAAGGATGCATCTTCACAAAATATTTCCAGTACCTGAAAAATTGGGTACCTTCATTTAGTACCAAAGATCTTTTTTGAAATTCTTACAAATCAAAATCAAAATCAATCAATCCAGTTCCTAGGAAAGAAAGAAACTGATGAAAGGCAAAAATGAAGCAGATTATTAAAGTACTTTCAACGATTCTCCAAATAGAATAGAGCCTTCATTTGGTTAACACACAGAGCAAACACCTAGAAGAAGTGCAGCCAAGTCTTGTTCTTGGGCCTTGGTTCCCCCGAAAATCCACGTCCATTGTTTTAACTATAGTATAGTACTTGATACTTTGAAGTTGAGACATAATGCTTTATTTTTTCTGACATTGAAAGTGCATTACATATCACCCAGTTGTTTCTCTTTTCACAAGAGAAGCTGTTCCCCTATCTAAAATTCATGCCTGACCTTACATGTCTGTCTTCTAGAACAAATCATCTTTCTCCCATGTCCATCAAGTTGGTCTCTCTCTTTGCTGTATACCGGAGGCAAAGAAAGCATATCTGTTATCATTTGCCTATTTGTCATAATGAAACAGTTGTTCTTTGAGAATGTTGGGCAGTTTGCTTTGCAAAGATGAACTAGTTATATAGTAGGAGTAAAATGCTGAAAAGTGTCATTTCTTAAAAATTAATTTTCTGGGGCGCCTGGGTGGCTCAGTCGGTTGAACGTCTGACTTCGGCTCAGGTCATGATCTCGCGATCCGTGAGTTCGAGCCCCGCGTCGGGCTCTGGGCTGACAGCTCAGAGCCTGGAGCCTGTTTCAGATTCTGTGTCTCCCTCTCTCTCTGACCCTCCCCCGTTCATGCTCTGTCTCTCTCTGTCTCAAAAAAATAAATAAATGTTAAAAAAAATTAATTTTCTTCAATTTCATTCAAATAAAAATAAAATGTACAATTTTTAGTAGTTCAACAGAGAATAAAAATATAATTATGAGTCCTGAAGAATATTTACATCTTAGAATTACATTTCTGATTGTATGGAAGTCCATTGAGCAAAGTTTTTCTAGATATTAGTATTTCCAAATAAGAATTCCACAAATATGTCTAGAAATTAAAAAAAAAATACAGTAGTGAGAAGATATAAACTTGAGAGAATATTCTAATTGTGAAAAACTATTGTTTGGTGCTATCATTTTAATGACTTTCAAATTACATTTTAGAAATTCTTGTGTGTGTGTGTGTGTGTGTGTGTGTGTGTGTGTGTGTGTGTGTGTTTTGGACTCTTTCTATGTACTGTTTTAAAAATTCAGTAAAAGTTAGTCTTAGAGATTCTGTAGAGAAAGGGTTGCATGCTCTTTCACTGATGGTTACTTACATTGGGACAACTAGGGATATTAAATTTTGAGTTCATGGGATTTATGACGTTCCCCTCACAGGTTGAGCATTGTGGCTGTTGCTGCTTCAAATGCATACTGACTTAAATAATCGGTACTATTTGGAATTTTGTGGAAATACATGCTTATAATGCACTTTCCCTGGTAAGAGGCCACTTTGGCTTTAGATTGTTTTGCCTGCATTTATAAAACACTGATCTAGTAAAGTCAAGCATTAGACTAGCGTGTTGATTTGTGCATTAGGCATGTGATTACCTATGAATTGCTTTTCTCTATGATATTCTCAGATCTAAAGCCTTGAAGGAGATAATGTGGTCAGACTCTTACATGATTTTCTTTGATAATTATTTGGCCTCTATTTCTCAATTTCAGTTGGCATCACTTATGGAAGACTATAGCTGTGAGAGCTCTTATAACTGCAATCTTGTGACCTTTCTACGTGACAACTATAGATTGGGTTGTATTGGGTTGCATTGGGTTGTATGGGAAGTGGGAAGGGATTACTGCTGCTCAATAACGTAAGCTCTCATTTTGGTCACAGTGCTTTTGCACAAGTAAAATGGCACAGCTTCAGTGGAGGTCCTAAGTCTTGCTGAGTGGATGACAGCAGAGTTGATGGTTATAGCTTTATACTAAAATCTGATTACTAGTTCATTCACAATAAGCATTTTGGGAATGACTCTATAGTACAAGATACTGTGCCAGAGTATGGTATTAAAATATGTGTAAGTTATGACCTCAACACTCAAGGAACTATTTGTGCGTATTATGTATTTTGAGGGAGGAGTTAGGTAATGGAGGATGAAGAAGGAGAGCAAGATTTGGGAAGAACACAAACATGTAGCTAATTTATGATGAGTTCACTGAATAGTCTGCACCTATGAAATACCAATACACTGATCTGATGCAATCACAACTGAATTTGAATCATTTTAGGTGGTAGTGGAGCATGTAAGATTTTTTCTTCTTTTATATTTGGGAGTATGTTCCAACAATATTTGTTGGTTATGCTACTTGAACTCACAAAGCACTATTTACCAATCTAAAAATAGGCGAGATACTCTGTTTTATATGCTTTTCTTGTAAGATTATTGTCATAATTAGAAAGTAAATGTGGATACACAGTGATGCATAATATATGGTAGGTACTAAATAAGTTGCTACAGCTATTCCTCTTTTTGTTATTTTCATCATAATGTATGCATATGTTTCATCTAAGTGATTTTTGTAGTTACTTCTGAATACTAACTACATGATTATTATTTAAAAAATTTTGAACAATATCAAAAATGTACATAGGAGAAACAAGTTACCCAAAATTGCCGGAAAGAACTAGTGTTGAGTTGGCAAAATACATTTTGGGTGATTTTTTTGTTTATTCTTTGTACTTTTTGGTATTATTTAAAAATAGTAAGCATGTACTTTTATTGTAAAAGCCATAAAAAAGTTACATGTGTTTCAAATTTCATACATCCAGAAAGTCTGAATAGATTGGTATATATGTATATAGATGGAAGGTGGATATAGAGAGAGTGCAGAGTAGATAATACAAAATAATTTTATAATAAAAGAGATTATGATATTGTAAGTAAAAGTACTACATTTATTTACTCCTTTATTTCCTAAAAGATCACACTTTTAAGAAAAAAATAGGAAAACAGTTGGTGATTGAGTCCTTATAATTTCCTTGTCAGATTTTAATTATGTTTGTATCTATGTGTTATTCACACATATATGTATATAAGTATATGTAAGGCCAAAACATAAAGGTGCATGAAATTTATATAGCTCAAGGAATTATCACAAAACAAACACTTCAGCAACTGCCACTTAGTTGAAGAAATATTTTCTGCAAAATAGATCACCACCTCTTTCTTTGTCTTCAGAGACATGCACTATTTGTAATATACTTTTCTTTTGAAATTTACATACCCACTCAGTGGTAGGCTGATAATGGTCCGCAAAGATATGTCCACATCTTAATCCCTGTAAGTGTTATCTCATTTGAAAAAAGTATTGGCAGATGTGATTAAGTTAAGGATTTTGAAATGAGATTATCCTGGGTTTATGTGGCGGGGCCCTACATGTCATCACGTGTCTTCATCAAAGAGAAGGCAGAAGACAAAGGGACAGTGGAAGCAAAGAGATCTGAAGGTGTGATGCTGCAGTTTGGAAAATGGAATATGGGTCCATGAGCCAAGGAATACAGTTTGAGTCTGGGAAAGTTAGTGAACAGATTATCTTCAGGAGTCTCCAAAGGTAGTGCAGCTCTGAAACTGGGCTAAGGAAACTGACATTGGACCTCCGGCATCTTGAATTGTGAGAGAATACGTTTCTGTTGTTTCAGGTCACTAAATTTGTGGTAATTTGTTAGAATAGACACAGGAAACTAATGGATGTTCTTTTTGTTTGTTTGTTTAACATTATGCATGTGAGATTGATGTTGGTACATATAGTTCTAATTTGTTCATTTTCACTGCTGTGTAATGTTCAATATACCACTTTTATATTCATTCCCCTTTTTCTCTTTTTACAAGTAATGCTGCTGTGAACATTCTTGCATATGTATTACAGTGTAAATTTGTAAACGGATAGCTTTACCCACTCATTTTCTCTCTAGCAGGGTATGAGAATTCTCGTTGTTGTATATCTTCATCAATAATTGTTACTGTTAGTATTTTTAATGTTGGAGAATCTGGGGTATGTACAGTGGTATCTCCTTACAGTTGAATTTGAAATTCCCTAATGAATAATGATCAGCTTTGCATATTTATTGGATTTTTCAGGCGAGTCAATAGAGGCACCTTGGATACACAGTTTAAAGATGAGCTTATTCCCTTTCCTTCTCTTCTTATTTTTACTTATTTTTTATTTTTTCTATTAGGGACAGAGAGCATGCAAGCCTGGGAGAGGGCAGAGGAAGAGAGAGAGAGAGAGAGAGAGGGAGGGAGGGAAGGAGGGAGGGAGGGAGAGGGAGAGACAAAGAGAGAAAGAAAAGAGAGTAAGAAAAGAAAGAAAATAAAGAAAAGAAAAAGAAAGTCTTGAACAGGCTCCATGCTTAGCCTGGAACCTGACATGGGGCTCAATCTCACAACCCTGGGATCATAACTCAGTTGAAATCAAGAGTCAGACACTCAACTGACTGAACCACCCAGGGGCCACTCTTCTTGTTTTTGATAAATTATTTTTACTTTGTCAAGCAAACAGTGCATAATGTTTAACACATATTATTCTCTCACCCTTGTCCCTAACTTGTTGTAGCTTTAGATCTACAATGAAATATATATGTATATTAAATACATATATGTATATTATGTGTAGAAATAGGAAGAGTTTATCAAAATTTTCAAAATATGATACTTGAAAAGACCAATATATAACCTTTTAGCAAATTCAAGGAAAAATTAGAAGAAAATCTTTAAAATTGAAAAAGGTACTATGATTATAGATTCTGAAGAAATTTTAAAACTTCATGACCTTATTAATTATACTGACAAAGACAGTGATTTAGAAGCCTACACTAAGAATATACCAAAATAAATTCTAGATATATGTTAAAGGCTAATATAACAATTTTTAATGTATAAAAAGAAAATATAGGATAATATTGTAATGTAGGAAACAGGAGACTGTGTAAATAATAAAAAGAAGTACTTATAGGAAGAGTATATTTGAATATATTAAGAAAACACTACTTTGAACTACGAGAGCAATCATAAACAAAGTTAATGACATGGTATAGATTAGTAGAAACTACCTGCAAAGTACTAACAGGAAAATCTTACTTGTAGTGCATTTTGGCAATACTCTTTTTTATTGATGTCAGTTATAAGACAAACTTTTATTTTATGTACCAAGAACAAAGACTACAATACTAGCAATTAGCTATGATATAATACTTTCTTATCACATTGGGTTTTTGTTTTATATTCTTTAAATTTGCCTAATTATAGGTTTTTAAATTATGTATTATGCATCTATTAAAAAGAAGGTATATTTAAAAGTTTCCCTTGAATTAACAATCTAAAAATTCTAAATACTTTTTGAGTCAGAGTCATCTTTGTTTCTCTTCGTCCACTCATCATTACTCACCCTACTACCATCATGGCAATTAATCATTTCTCATAAACAGTGCTCCAGTCCTGTCATCAGGACTTTCTTTCATGCCATTCTGCAAGTTTTGGTTCTAGTCCTTGTTTGATCTTGTGCTAGTGGAAGGCTTGCAGATAACAAACAGCAAATAACAAGTAGCTCGTTGTCAGAAAACTAAGCAGGTTGTGTTTGTCTAGTCATGCCACCAAGAACTACAACCAAATTTACGTGCATAAGCAGTGACAACCATATAATATTGCTGCCTCACCTCAGTGATGATGATATAGGATCCTCTAGAAGATACGTTATAGTTTCAAATGTGTTAAAATGTAAAAAGGTACAGTCATTAAAGATGATAATTATCTGAACTTGTAATGCATAAATTCTTTGACTCAGCATTTTTCATCTCTAGGAGGTAGTTTTAGTTGTCTGGCAGGATTAGTAACCATGCCTTGGCAAATCATATGGGATCCTGAAGCAAAAGGAAAAATCAGTAATACTGATTCTAACTTTATTTAAAATGTTGACATGTTGCTCATCATGGATTTTTTGCATTAATTTTGACGTAGCGAAATACTGCATTATAATACTATTTAACTTGATTACTGAGGTTTTTTTGGCACCTCTTACGTTTTGCACCTGAGACAAGCTTCTCGCCTGCTTCACCCTAGATGAGGGCCTGCACACAAGACCTAGAAATTTCACAGTTATATCCACTTAGCATTTAATAGCCAGATGAGACCTTGTTTCTGTGTTTCTCTGCAACTTACTCCAAAGAGCTGGTAAGAGATATTTGGAGAGGGCTCCATTCTTTTGTTGTTAGTTCCAGAAAAATAGCTATATGCCACTGACTACATTACAGAGTTTGGAGATTCCTTGCTTCATTGTTTTTTTGTTTGTTTTACTGTTTCTTCTATAGCTTGTTCTTCTTCTTCCAGGAAGCCAGATAATTGGCGAAAATGGGTAGAAATTCCACCTATGTGACCTTGGATGAATTACTTTACTTGTCTGCGTCTCAACTTTCTTGCCTGTAAAATGGGGGTAATTTTCAATATATAAAGTTCTTGTGCGAAAAAATGCCACAGACAGAAAATCCCATGCCTAGTCCACAGCATGCACTTAATAAATACCAATTTTATTTTCTTTTTCTTCTCTTGAACTTTCTTCGACATGATACCAAAGAGCTAATATGCTACATGGTACATAGAGTGTAGTATTCAGTTCTGTGATGTAGAACTAAAACAATTTTTTTTTGCAGTGCTTCTATGTGTTTTTAATTGCTATAGTCACGTGTTACATAGACATCAATGATAGAGTTTCTTCTTTTGAAGTTGACCCAGTTATGTTTCAGAACAGTTTCATACTTCAAACATAGTGAAAGGAAGGAGGTCTTTGGTTACTTATCATAGGAGGAAGTAGTAACCAAGAGGATTATTAAACTCTGATTCCTGATCTAAACTCAGTATTCAGTTAAATTGTTATTATGGTACATACAATTTCAGAAATTCATATTGCTGAATGTCAATGTGTTTTTTACTTGTTGGAAAGGAGAAACAAGGGGATGAAAACATTTTAATTTTACTTTCTAAACCTGTTCTCCATAAACTGTAAAAGTTATTTACATAAGTAACAAAAATGCCTGTAAATTCATCTGAAATGAACTTGAACAAATACTTCCTAATATTTGTGGGATAAAATATAAGCCTCAGTTTTTCAATTGTTATGAAATCATACAAGCATTTGTTTAAAATGTTAATGAACAGGGTTGCCTGGGTGGCTCAGTTGGTTAAGCATCTGACTCTTGATTTTGGCTCAAGTCACAGTCTCAGGGTTTGTGAGATTGAGCCCTGTGTTGGAGTCTTCTTCAGATTTTCTCTCTTCCTCTCTCTCTCTGCCCCTCCCTTGATCTCTCTTTCAAAATAAATAAATAAACTCAAGTTAAAAAAATATAAAATTTTAATGAACAAAAACCATTTTTCAGATGATTACTATAATTAGTATCAGATAATCAAATTTGACAGATTCTCAGATACCTGAAAAAGGAACTCAACCTTGTAAGTGACACAATTTACTGGTCATCATTAAGTTTGATTAAAAAAAATAAAACAACCATATCTGAAAAATAATTACTAACAGAAAGCAACTAATGATATCTGAATTAAGAATTAAGATTTAAGGGCAAATGTGTTAAAATCGTTGCTTTAAAAGAAAAAAAAACAGATAACATTAGAGACTTCATGTTTTTCTCTATATTATATCAGACTTATTTACAATAGAATATAAAAATCCTTACGTGGATAGGCAAGTCAGTATTATGTGATTTATCTTTTTAATTGATTGCGTTTAAATTACATCAGTTTAGAACAAACCATATAATTAAAACCAATAAATTCAGGTATCCTTCTATAGTTGTTACCCTTTTTAAAAAATGATAAATAGCAGACCTGTCCATTGGGGCTTGTAATCATGGAGTGAATAAGCCACTATTTAATGTTTTAACAACAGCAACAAAGTGTTTCTACATTAAAGAATTTGAAGATGTCTTATTTAAGTTAGTGTTCCTTGAATAATAACTCAAGGAACAGTTCCTTTTTCAGTTAGATTTGTATTTTTCATTTACTGAGAGATTTTGAGATCAGATTCGGTTGTAAAAAACAAAAACCACAAAACATTAGCCTCAAGTAGTGGCGGAAAGTTACCTCCTTGGTGACTAGAGTAGACAAGATTGCATATGGTTCAATTTCTAATCTTTCACTTCTCTCCAGCAAGAGAAAGTACCCTTCATAGGCAAGAAAAGACATTGTATGGCTTTAGATAACAATGGCCAATAAAAGTGTCTCTGAAAATGGTGACAAGGATGAAAAATGGGAAAGCTCAATTTTTAATTAGATGTAATGATTTTCTGGGAGGGGTGAGAAGAATAACAAGAATGGAACCTGAGGTATCAGTCTCTGATGCCAGTTTGTGATACAGATTCTCCCAAATTGATTTGAGGTTAACAAACAGGACCTGAGGCTATATTCGAAGATTTTGGTTCGGTTTCCAAATAATATATCTATATTTTCCATCATTCCCTCCCCTACCAGCTCCCCTGAATTACAAGCATAATCAAAAGAAGAATTTAGAGTTAAAAAAAATCCTACATACAAATGAAGTTAAAATGCCAAGTGTACCCACATTCTCAAGGTTTTACTGAGAATAAAATTTATACCTGGAGAGGGTTTTAATACAAGCAGTGAGAAGCTCTTGGAAAACAAAAAGGAGAGGGATGGCTAATAGACATAGTATAGCAGAATTTCATATAAATTAAATATAAGGGTCAGAGATGTTATCAATATCATCTTTTCCCCCAGATATTCCATGTTTTCACAATATTGTGAGGTATTTTTTAACCTTCCTGAAAATCACTATCCCTTTATGTTCTAATCTCATTCGGAAATCTTGTCTTAGTTTTCTATTGCCTCCATAACACATTACGGCAAACTTAATGGCTTGAGCAACATAAATTATTACTTCACAATTCCCTAGGATAGAGGTCTCACAGAATCCAAATCAAGGTGTCAGCCAGAGGGGTTTTTATTGGAAAGCTTTGGGGAAAAACCTGCTTCTAAGTTCATTCAGGTTGTTTACGGGGTTTTCTCACTTTCTTGTGCAGTTGTAGATTGCTGATTCCTTGCCGGCATCTGCTGGAGGCAGCTTTTAGTTCCAAGAAGCCCCACCCCTGTCCCATGTGAACTCCTACTTCTCAGAGTCAGCTATGGCACATTGAATCCTTCTCACCTGGAAGCTCCAATTTCTCCTTCTGCCATATTTCTTTTGTTCCAGTTGGAGAAAGTTCTCAGCTTCTAATTATGTGATTAGATTGGGCCCACCTGGGTAATCGAGGGTACTATTCCTGTCTTAAGTTTTGTAGCCTTAATTACAGCTAACCTTAATAAACTTAATTACAGCTACCCTTGATTACAGCTTTTTTCATATTCACAGCTTCCCGTAATTAGGAAGTGGGCTTTTGTTTTCTTTTTTGAGTGAGAGAGACAGAGAAGAGGAGGGGAGGGGAGAGGGAGAGGGAGAGGGAGAGGAGGCAGCGGGCTGAGGAAGAAGGAGAGAGAGAATCTTAAGCAGGCATGCCTAACTCAGAGCCTGACACGGACAGATCCTGAAATGGGGCTCAATCTCATATTAAGAGAGGAAGAAGAATTTAAGAAATCATTGTTTTTTGAGACTAACCTGTGGAGTTTTACTTTCCCAGGTTTTTAGATACTGTTTTCCCCCCTTCTTTTTAATTGTGCTACACTTTAGGTACAGGGAAATACAAAAACCATTGTTCAATGACTTTTGACAAAAGCATAGATATGAGTAACCCATGCCCCAGTCGAGATAAAGAACATCTTCATTACCTCAGAAATGTCTCATGCCACATTCTAACCAATTCCCGTCATCCCTCAACCATTGTTCTGATTTCTGTCACTTTGCCCATTAGTCAGTTGATTGATTTTGCCCTTTCTAAACTTTATATGATACTATTATCATAGGGTATGTACTTTGTGTGTGTTTGTCAGAGTATTTTGCAGATTCTCTCTTGTCTGTATTAATAGCTCGTTACTTTCCATTGCTCTAGTATTTATAAGTACTTCTCAGTTTTTTGGTTATATCATTTTTATTTTTAAATTATCTCACTTTGGGGCATTTGACTCCTTTTTAATTTTTGGTTTTGGGAACAGAGATACTATTATCTTCATTACTGCTGGGCTTGATAACATTTCATAGTCATTTTTTCTTAGATTAATGCTCAATTTATTTATTTAAGCAGTCCTATTGACTTTAGATTACCTACCTAGAAACATTAGCTACCAATTGTGGTCCTGCTTTTATTTTGGTAGGTATATGCACATATACACTTGTGGTTAGTTATTCAGAAAGATAAAAACATAAGAAATGTGATTTATATAACTTAAAGAACTACTGTCATTCTCATAATTTCTAGATTCTCCAGTTTATAAACTTGGTGACATTGCTGTATAGATACTGAAAAACAATCCTCATTATATCTTATTTATATAGATAAGTATTTGAAACTGATAAACACTTTTCTAGGATTTTCTCATGTTTTTATGTGACCACATGTAGAGATATAAACTCAGGGGTACTAACACACCCAAGAGGGCAAGGTTAATGTTGATATACACCAACCTATGTGCCAGTGTGGTTGTTTCCACTTATCCCTTACTGCCACTTGTGAACCATCTCTCATGTATTTTAATTACATATATGTTATATGCTCCACAATATATTATTATTTTTATTTGTGATTTGTTTTTTTAAATTATGAAACAAAATATTTTTTTATTTATCCACACTTTGCCCATTTCTGGCATTCTATGTCTTCAGTAGATTTGACTTTACATTTTGTATCACTACCTTTCTGCCTCAAAGACCTCCTTTAAACATTTCTTCTAGTGCTGTTCTGTTGGTAACAAATTCTCTCATCTTTTAGTACAAAATTGTTTATTTTGCCTTTGCTTTTGAAGGTTATTTTCACTGGTTTTATAATTCTTGAATGATTTTTTATTTCTTTTCAGTACTTAAAATATTTTTCCAGGTGTCATCTGGCTTAAATTTGTTCTCATGTAAGGTTAACGGCATTCTTTATCATCATTCCCTTTTATGTTCTGTGTCTTCCATGCCAGCTACATTTAAGATGTGAAAATTTTTATTTCTCTGCTGATATTCCCTATATCCTCTTTCTCTTCCATCTTTTCCTTTAAATATTTGATGTGTTTTAATATCTAGTATGTGCTTTTCTGCTTTTAACAACCTCCTGGTTATCTGTAGGTCTTTTTCTAATGCTTGTTTGTTCTGTGTCACAGTTTCCTGCTTTTTTGTTGCATTTTAAATAATTATTTTATTTTTATGCTTTTTATGTCCCATACCAACTTGAGAAGTTAGATTTTTGTCTTCTATAAAATTGTGTTGAATTTTGTTCTGAGCAGGCAGTTAATTTCCTGTCAGGTCATTTTGATTCATTGTTGCTTGGTTTTAAGCTTTTTATGGTTGCTTTTAGAACATTACTTCTGATGAGGCTAGATTATCCCTAATTCAGAGGCATTACTGTTCTGAGTTCTTAATAAAATATCTGGGCATGCTGATTGAGGTCTTCTATACTTTGGTTAGTTGAAACTGTAATGCCTTCCAACATTATACAATCAGTGGAATCTCCATTCAGCTCATTGGTGCTCAGTAACTGTTTTCAATCCGGCCATGTGAAATCTCACATTGTATATGTACAATTGAGAATTCAGTCAAAATTTGAAGAAGATTCATATGTAGGATTTTGGATCTCCTTCTCACTGCAACTTGTTCCTCTTTGGGACCTTCCTCATAAAGTCTAGCCATCTTAGCTTCATCCTACAATCTGTTCCTCTGTCCAGAAAAATTACTACTATCTGTTTGGGTTTCTCCTTCCTTCCCTGCACTTTTAAAAGTAGATGTATATAGAAGTCCAACCTTAAATATTGGGCTCACTTTAAGGATCACAGCTCTATAATGCTTGTTGGGTACAATGCTTAGAAACTGTTGGATATATTTTTTCTAGGTTTATAGTTGTTTATTGTAAGAGAATAAGCCTCAAGTCTATTATTTTGTTATGACCAGAACCTGGAATCAAACACTCTGATTTTAAAAGAGCATGTATTATATACCTGCTACCTGCTGTGCACCATACAAAACATTTTCAAATATATAATCAAGTCAGCCTTTGCTATTTGCTGTTCTCCAAGTAAGACTTACACTTTATTATCTTTTGGGCAGAAGAAGCTTAAGGCAGACTTTTGTTGATTACTGTGCATTTGGTCATGTTGAGTATTTCTGGTATATCCTTTGCATACTGCCTACATTCTGTTTATCTTATGGAATTTATGGCACATCTATTCTGCATTTTTTTCCTAATTCATCTCCCAAGCCAAACTGACTTTTTCAACTTTATTTTTTCATAGGATACTTTTAAATTCACCTCTATTATAGCATTTACCATATTGATTTATAGCTATTTATTAATTTGCCAGAAACCCTGGTGAAAGTTTAGGCTCCAGTTTCCTCTTTCTCATGTTTCAGTCTCTGCTTGTCCCTGTGTTGCACACATTAGGTTACCTTAAAGGCTTGCTGTATTGAATAGGTACCATCTAATTTAACTCACATAATGACCTTGATAGATAGATAGTATGATAATCATTATTTTTGATAAGAGAGCTAAGACTTAGATAAGTTAGTTTTTTGTTTTTTTTTTTTAAATTCCAAGTTACTAGAGTCTGTGATAGAAGTGGATTTCAAGCCCCAAGTTTCCAACTCTGAATCTGGTGTCACTTTACCATGTTCATCAGGCATTGTCTTCACTCCTGTTAGCCCAACCGATATGAAAATAATGCTGTGATCTTTAAATATCAGCATAATTTTGAACAATTACAGAACATCAGAACTGAAAGGGTCAATAAAGCCTAATTAGTCTAACTCCCCATTCAGTCCAAATGTCCTCTACAGCATCGCTAACAACAAAACTGCCATGACTCTTCTATTTCTATCCTTGGCCCCTTAACGCAATCAATATCTAAATATTATCATTAATTCCTTATAATAGTTCAAATTTGCAATCCTAAAACTTCTAGCCATCATTTCTTTCTTTCCCCATTATGACAGTATAAAACTTGTCTTTGTGATCATCTACTGACAAGCTTTCAAATATGTTTAGTTCTTTCTTTGAAGCTAAACATCTCTAGTTACTTTATCTGCTCTTCATGTTACCTGGTTCTTACTCCTTACATCAAATATTCTGTAGTTGTTGTAGCCCAGTCTTTTAAGGAATCTACAACTATAAAATTCATCCTATGTGATCACATAGGTTACTATGAGACTATTATCTTGGGTATTATTACAAAGTTCATACTTTTCCTTTCCAAGGTAAACAACATAACGTAAATAAAGGGATTTTCCCTCTGGTTACTGAAAGAGTAAGAGTAGTTATGATTTACAGATGAAAGCCTGAGAAACAGAGTCGTCCTTTAGTACATTAGACTACCTTTTCAAGAGGAGGATAATAGATAATATTTTCCAATTATCTGTCCTCTTCCTTCAGTCCTGTTGTTTTCTTTTTAAAAATTTTTTTTTCAACGTTTTTTTTATTTATTTTTGGGACAGAGAGAGACAGAGCATGAACGGGGGAGGGGCAGAGAGAGAGGGAGACACAGAATCTGAAACAGGCTCCAGGCTCCGAGCCATCAGCCCAGAGCCTGACGCGGGGCTCGAACTCACGGACCGCGAGATCGTGACCTGGCTGAAGTCGGACGCTTAACCGACTGCGCCACCCAGGCGCCCCAGTCCTGTTGTTTTCTTATGTTGCCTTGACTGGGGTACAAAAAGAAGTAAGAGGCAGTGAATAAGTTATATGTGAAACATGCTCCATCTTTTTTTCTGACCACTGGTCTAAATGAATAAGCAATGAAATACACAGGTGAAGATGGATTTTATGAGTCTCTAAAGTTAGAAAATACATATTCAAAAATTAATTCTACAATCTTAAAAATGGCTTTCACTGTAAATCAGGAGCTGATGAGCGGGAGTTGGGCAATATGGAGAAAATGCAGACCAGAAGAGATTAGGTATTATATAGAGGAATTATATATATTATATTACCTCTGGAGGAATTATAGAGAATAGGCATTATAGAGGAGCTACATTTTAATTGGGTGGATGAAGTAAACTCTTGGCTGGATTGAAAGGTTAGATTCTGGTTGATTGCAGTTCCTCTTAAGTTCCAGAAATATGCCAAATCCAAATTTAGAACAAAGATCCAAATTCACAAAAGAGGAAGGCACCCCCTTTCCTACCCAGTGGAAGAAATTAACATACGCACGAGACCATCCATAATGCCATAATTTTGAGATTTTACTCATAATAAGCAGTGAACCTTCAACAATATCTTATCTAATTCTTTGGTGTTTATTAGAAATCTGTATTCTTTCTCTGAGATGTAGAATTAGCTCATGAACCAATATTTCCAAGTATATTAACGTAGGGTCACATATTTCTGAGCAGGCTATGTTTGCTACTGCTTTTCCAGGACCCTGGAAATTTCCTTTCTCATGTAAGTACAGACATGCACCCATATATATAAATATATAAATATATAAATATATAAATATATATATACATATATACATATATATACATATATATACGTATATATATATGTATATATATGCACACACATGTGCACATACACAAAGAATGCAACAGTTTTTGGCTTTATCTCACTGTACTGACCCAAATCTCCATTTACCTTCAGATTTAGCCTCAGACTTGGGAGATCAAATTAGACAAACCCAATACACTATCATTTCTGGCATCCTTGAACTTGAATGAGATCATTGATCCTGCAGTCCTTTAGATTTATAATAAATATATGAATATTTACTTTCAAAAATTGATTTGTCCAGGTGAAATCTTAAAATCTTCAGCTAAAGACATACTATGTGATGTGCCTACAATTTTGGAACTGCTTTAACATGAACCTATACAAGATAAGTCAGCAACAATTGCATGTTAAAATGTCTGGAACAAACCTTAATAGCAATACTTTGTATAACAAGACTTACTGATATCCAATGATTGTTTGCAAAGAAATTAGTTTGTTTCCTAGAATTTTCTGAGGAAATAATAAGATATTTCCTTAGAATGCACACATTGCTTATGGGTTACCTGCTGAGAAGACCTTCTTGTCATCCTAAACTGGGGAAGTTGCTGAAATTAGTGTGCATGATGAAATTTGAGATGTAGCTGAAAAGTTAGAGACAGTTATCTTGAAAGCCAATTTCATTCTTCCATTGCCACATTTTAAAAGCTAAGACATATAGACAGATATTCTCAAGTGATTTTATGGAGCAACTAGGACAGGCAAATATAGAAAAAAAAGATGTAAATCAGGTTAACAATCCTAATTCTGCTTCTGAAAATATTGTCAGTGTGCAAAACTTTGGCTGGTGGGATTGCCCCAGTGAAGCTGTGTTATCACCATCAACCACATTTTCAAGATCCAGAATTGTCAAATGTGTACCTTAGATCTTTAATATAGAAAGGGAAAATTTAATAATTTGGTGGAACCATCTCTGTAAGTATGATAATAGAGTAGGTAGGTAAGTTAGTATCTCCCTATGCAATGGTGATCATAGGAGCAATTTAGCAGCTGGCAGTGTTAAGAGATTATTGTCCAGAACTATAATATCAAGCTTTAAAATTATGGTTTAAAATTTCAGTAACAAAATTCCAGTCACAACTGAATTTGATAAAAGTTCGGATTCATTCTATGATAGTACTGTTAACTTCAGGTGAATTATGAGTGACACTCATCCTTTCAGCATTTGACCAAACATTTATTTGGTGCATTTCTACTTTATTCATATTTACAAATTTAAAAGTAAATTGTCATTTTTTTGGTAATAATCCTCGTAACTGACACATACTCATACATAGATGCATAATATGATGGAAAACAAACATATGTGTATATAAGAGAAATACATTATAGGAACATGTTAAGGAAATGAAACCATTCAAAGCAGAGATCATTACAGAAGACATAACTCAAACTAGACATATCTTCACTGTTATATATAAGTGAAATAAAATTAACAATTAAAGAAGAAACTCCTGTTAGACAAGGAAAAATGTGTTGGTTATTTTGTTTCTTCTACTCAGGTTCCTTCTCTAACCTTTGCTGCTGCTTTCTGTGTTCCAGGACACAAACTCTTAAGACTCTATCACTTGGTTCCCCCACTAGCTGGCTTTTAGTCAAATTGCATTAATTCAAGGTACTGGCAGGAGGTCATTGGGCACACAGAGAGAATAGAATCATGGCATTTCTTCCCTATTCCCTTCCTGCTTTTGTATGAGTATATTCTACCAGATAATAACTTTCTATACCACCAGCTCTTTCTGGGCTTAAATAATGCTATTTATATCCTTGTCTATTCAGATCTTGGGATGTTAACAGCTTTTCACTGTTACTGGTCTCTTAGACTGGGGCATCCTTTTTTGAGTCCCCCAAACCTACTTACTTTGAAGTAAATAATACTTTCATTAAAGTCTCTGTGGTGGATCATTGAAGCAAAATTCTGTTTCTTGCAAGGATCCTGACTCATATAGTAGCTATGACAAAATGAAGTATATAAGAAAATCCCTCTTTAGGGGTACCTGGGTGGCTCACTAAGCTGGGTGTCTGACTTCTCAGGCTTGTGAGTTTGAGCCCTGTGTGGGGCTCTTTGCTGACAGCTCAGAGCCTACAGCTTGCTTCAGATTCTGTGTCTCCCTCTCTCTCTGATCCTCCCCCACTCATGCTCTGTCTCTCTCAGAAATGAATAAACACTAAAAAAAAAATCCCCTGTAAAGAGAATGCCAAGCAACTGTACCTTGTACTGCCCACCATGCAGAAAGAGCACATTGCAGCCGGTCCAGTCAGTCCTATGAGCTTTTCTGCCTTGTAGGTGCATTTGGACTCAGTAGATTTTGTGGCACTTGAAATCTCTGTGGCTGACAGTGATGGTTTGAAGTTTCTGGCTTGCCCCTAGAAGAGAATTTCAGTTTACTCACCTAGGATTTTGGAGCAAAGCCACACTCCCTTCTGCTTGATATTCTTATTTGAGAAGCAGTTTCTGGTTTGCCATTGGGCCCAGGAAGGAATACAGTACTTTTTTTAAACTTTATTTTTATTTATTTTGAGTGAGAGATAGAGAGCAATCAGGAGGGGGGCAGAGAGAGAGGGAGGCAGAATCCCAAACAGGATCTGCGCTGTCAGCACAGAGCCCAATGCGGGACTTGAACTTATGAACTGTGAGATCATGACCTGAGCTGAAATCAAGAGTTGTATGCTTCACTGAGCCACCCAGGCACCTCAGGAATAAAATACTTGAGAATGCGACACCAGGTACCTATGCAATTTGAACTTTCATACCAACTGGGTGCTGAGTTAACAAATCTTAAATTTGTACATGCCCGTTAGCATTATAAGTTATATGTAATGGAAATTATATATATGAGACTGAGTGTGAACAGGAATGGGAATCACAAGTACATTGAATGAGCAGGAGAGTCAGACTCCTATGACATACCCCTTCTTTTTTGCCAAATCTCTTCCAACCCACATTTGTATTCACTGGAGAAATCCTCTGACAAGAAGGTGCTCAATAATCAGGTGGGTCAAGTGTATGACTTCTCCCATGGAGTGATGTCTGTAAACCTCTTCTCCAAGTGACCCTGGTGCTTACTTAATGGACCATGTTAAAAATAATCATGGTGGCGTGAATGGTGAATATGCATTATCAACAAAATGGACTGCTCTTTAGCAAGCCTGATCTGGCCACTATGACTAAGTGTCCAGTCATCCAATACCAGGGGCATTGCTGAGCTCCTAATATGACACCATTCCATATTGACTCCAGCTTGGTGGCACGGTGATTACTCTGAACTATTTACATTATGGGATGAATGATGGTTTGTCCACATAAACACAAATAGGCATTCTAGAAATGGCTTCCTCTTCCCCTGCCCTCAAGGCTTCTACCAGTATCATCACGCATGGCCTTATACAAAGCCTTATTCATTGCCATAATGTCAATACTACATTGTCTTTGATGAAGAAACTCATTTTACAGCAAAGGTATTATCATAGTAGATTCCTGGCAATGGAATTAATGTTTCCTTCACCAATAAACAGCTGGCCTGATAGAATGATAAAATGGCCTCCTGTAGTCTCCGTTACAGTGCCAGTTAACTGGTAGATAATATTGTTTGAAATGGTGGTGCTGGCCTAATAACTTACAACTAATTTCTAGTAGATAGAAGCCAATCTATGGTGCTGTATTCCCCAAAGCCAGAATATGCAGGTTCAGGAACTAAGATGTAGAATTGAGAGAAATCTTTCTCGTTATTTTATGTAATAATCCTATTTACAGTATTCTTTTCATTTGAAGTACTTTACTAATTTTGTTTGTCTTCCCTTAGTGGCTTTGGAGGTTTTGCTTTCCAAGGGAGAAATAGGTCTGACAAGAAATATAGGGGTCTTTGTTAAATTGTGAAAATGCATTTAAAAATGCACCCTTACCATTTTTTTGCTTGTAATAATACCATTGACCGAACTGCCAACAATGAAGTTTACTCTATTGGCTAGGGTGATTGAATTTTTTTTTTTAAAGTTTACTTATTTAGTTTGAGAGATGGGGTCAAGGGGAGTGCAAGCTGGAGAGGGGCAGAGAGAGAGGGAGAGAGAGAGAATCCCAAGCAGGCTCCATGCTGTCAGCGCAGAGCCTCATGTGGGGTTCAAACTCATGAACCGTGAGGTCATGACCTCAGCCAAAATCAAGAGTCTGGGACTTAACAGACTGAGCCACCCAAGCACCCCAGGGGGGTGATTAATTCTGATTAACAAGGGAAAATCTGGCTAGAAGGTCTGGAATCCTGGAGATGCATTGTGGAACCTTTTAGCACTTGTGCTATGTCCTATAAAAAGAGTCAGTAAAATAGTGTGGCCACCAAATAAAGGCAAATCAGCAAGGACTCCAGTGCTATGAAATGAAGATCTGTGTCATTTCATGAGACAAAAATTTCTATCCTGCCTAAGTTTGGAAAAGTGTAGTTTGGACATGGAATGGATGCTAGAAAAAGGAGATAATGATGATCAAATTTGACCTCATGATCAGTGGCAACTAATTAACATTTGTTATTAACTTATATGAATTGAGTATTTCTTTCCTCCCACTCTCCTTGCTATCTGGTGTGGGAAGTACTGATGGTAGGTAACATTAAAATTTATGTTCTAGTTGGGAGTTGACTGAATTACTGATACCCCACCACAATATAAGTCATAATAGGACTGTGGTTTCCTCTGTGCTTGGGAGGCAAATTTCTTAATCTTAGCAAAATCGAAGAATGGAAGCTGCATTGGTATAGTGTTTTTTGATACATTTCTCTTTGCTTTCTGGGTCTATTTTCTTTGCTTCTCTAACTTGCTCCAGGGTCATGAATGCAATCTACATCATCTGAGTTTCTTTGTCGGCTGAGTTGGCGCAGAATATACTCAGTGTGAGGTTCCTTCAGGGTTCAAGCTAGGTGGGGAGAGAGATAACTGGGTATTTCCTCCTGTTTTCTCCTTTGGTGCTGTGCCTCTTGTTGCATTTCTCCATATATGGCTCCTTTCCTCATAGCTCCCATACTCACTTGGCTCTGGTGACATTCTCCATCTTTTTGTTCCTTCATGGCTTCCTGTAGTTGGTTATGTCTCCTTGTTATTGAGCATCTCTCTCTTTCTCTTACTATTTTTAACCCTAGCTGTGTCTTTGTAAACAGGTTCTTTATTAAGTTCTCTGCAGTTGATGCTCTGGGAAGAATTGGGATTCCTTTCAGGATTTTATCTAGTAACAATGCCAATGATTTATCATATACGAGAAACATACATAATAAAAATTAAGTCAAAAAGCTTGAAAGTGAAGCTTTGGGCAAAGGTATGGAAGGCAAATTAAAACTAAGAAAAAAACAAGGATTACAATATTAATAAAAAGTAAATTTCATTTGTGGTTGGTAAAAATATTTAAATATGACAAGAGACAGTATATATTAATATAGAGGATAATATCTATATAATATAAATACTTATAAATAATAATTAAATATCCTGCTTATAAAATTTATAAATTAAGAAATTCATTAATTATAAACATATTTTTAAAATAAATTTTTCAGTGCTCTTTCCTCAGCTGATGAAAGATATAATGGGCAAAACAGAAGTGAGATTAAAGAAGACGTAACTAATGGGGGAGAAGTAATACATGGATGTTCATTTAAATGCTCATGGAATGGGTTAAAGTGGACCAAGTATTGAGCCTCAAGGAAGGCCTCAAAGTATTTGAAAAAGGAAAAGTAATATAGATCTTAGTCTATGATGACAAGGAAATAAAACTAGTAATTATTAATAATAATTATAAGCAGGTTACTTTAAATACTGGTTACTTTAAATACATAATCTGACATAAAAAATAAAAATATAAGATTAATAAATTGAGCATTCAAGTAAAGAATTAAAAATATAACAATGAGTTTATCCTTTGAAAGGATAAATGAGGAATAAAAATATAAATAGGTGTGTGTGTGTGTGTGGGTGGGTGGGTGGGTGTGTGGGTGTGTGGGTGTGTGTGGTATAGATAGTTAATTGTCTAGCTCTTGATTTCAGCTCAGGTCGTGATCTCACAGTTCATGAGATCGAGCCCCACACTGGGCTGTATGCTGACAGCAGGGAACCTGCTTGAGAATCTCTGTCTCCCTCTCTCTCCGGCCCTTTCCCACTCATGTTCCCTCCTTCCCTCAAAATAAGTAAATAAACATTAAAAAATAGAAATAGAAATGAGTGAATTAGAATATAGAAAACTATAATTTGAATCAATCCAATATTCTATTTTTTCTCTTAAACATGACTTTTTTACATCTTTTATTTTTTTATTTTATTTATTTAAATTGAAGTTAGTTAACATGTAGTGTAGTATCGGTTTTAGCAATAGAATTCAGTGATTCATCACTTACTTATAATACTCCGTGCTCATCCCAGTAAGTGTCCTCCTTAATGCCCAGCCCCCATTTACCCATCCCACTACCCACTTCTCCTTTAGCAACCCCCAATTTGTTCTCTATATTTAAACCTCTTATGGTTTGCCTTCCTCTTTCATTTTATCTTATTTTTCCTTCCCTTCTCCCGTGTTCATCTGTTGTGCTGCATTTCATAAATTCCACATATGAGTGAAATATGGTATTTGTTTTTCTCTGAGTGACTTATTTCTCTTTGCATAATACACTCTAGTTCCATCCACATTGTTGCAAATGGCAACATTTCATTCTTTTTGACTGCTGAGTATTATTCTATTGTGTATATGTACCATACCTTCATTATCCATTTATCACTTGATGGACATTTGGGCTCTTTGCATATTGAAGAGTTATTGTTAAAAACTAAACTGAAATAAAAAGAGAGACTATTATTTAAGCTCTTAAAACAAAAGAGACAGTCCTAAAGTAAACACACAAAATTATGAAACAGAAATCTCTTTATTTATTTTATTTGTTCAAGCCAGTATCAGTTTAATAACTATTCAGATGGATGAGTGGATGGATAGATAGATAGATACATTGATTTAAAACACAAACTCCATAACTGAAATAGAAATTATTTCTGGGTACTAATGTTGCCTGCAATTTTAAATTTCTACATTTTGTTTATAATTATTTTCTATTTTGCTGAATAAACAGTATACATTGTTCAAATATTCAAAATATCCAAATTATACAAAAGTTAATATATAATTTAAAAATACTCAGAAAAAAGTAAGCAGTTGTACCATAGAAGTTTTTCCAGTTCGGCAAACATATCCATTGTACTAATAGCCACAGGATTTTATAATTAAATCTTAAAAGTAAGGTAAGATGTGCCATCAATATTGGCTGGATGATGCACAGATTTAGTTACAAGAGTCCTATTTATTACCTATTCTGATGTGTACATGTGTAGTAATTTTATGTTCAGAAACTTTGATCCTTTTAAAAATTACTTTTTATTACAAAAGCACTATGTATGAATGCATTGTAACAAAGTTAGAAAATATAGAGGAATAAAATATGTAAAATATTCCTTCCACCTGGAGATCACCATTAATACATTTTCTTCTAGCCTTCCTTACATGTTGTATTTTATCAAATGCAGACTTCCTATGTTACTGTTTTTTATCCTGCTCTGTCAGTCAACAATCTTCACATTTATATTTTTGTATATTTTCATTACACATAATATCTAGAAGTAGTTTATTCTTTCTAAAGATGTGAGCTATTCTTGGTCTCTAGCATTTTCATCTAAAGTTTAGAGGTGTTGTGTCAATTTTTGAAAATAAGCCTACTAGAACTATGATTATTATTGTAATCAATAGATTAACTTAGGAAAATTACTGCATTTATCAATTTGAGTTTTAAATCTATGAACATATTTTATCTCTCCATTTATTTAGGTTTGATTCAATTTTACTCAATGCTATGTAGTTTTATAGAGATTTTACATATATTTGATTAGATTTATTTCAGTATTTTGATGTTTTGATAATCTAAGTGTATCATTTTTATATTTTAATCTATTTGCTGTAGAAATACAAAATTTTAATACTGGCTTTATATTAGAAACCATACTAAACTGTGTTATTTCTTTTTTTTTTTAATCTGTGTTATTTATAATAATTTAGTAGAAAGAAAATTCTCTTTGACATTACATGGACCCAAACATATGGTCTGAAAATGAGAATTGCATTTTACCCTTTCTTACCATTACTCTTTTACTCATTGCTTTACTGCATTGGAGTTGAATAAAATAGGATGAAATGGATTGAAAATGATGAAAGTAAGTAATCTAGGAGGGAAATGTTTTTCCCTTTCACTTTTACCTTGGAGGGAAAAATTTTAACATTTCACATTAAGAAGGATTTTTGCTGAAAATTATGTTCATATTTTTGAAGATGATTTTATCAAATTAAAAACTTTGCTTCTGAAGTTTGCTAAGGCTTTACCTAACTTGGTTTTGATTTCTAGTCTATGTCATTCTTCATAGACTTTAGAATGTCATCAGATTTGTCTTTTCATTCACTAGATTATTCTGAATGATTTTCAAGTATATTTTTGGCATGTTTGATGGTCAAGGGTAACGTTTCAAAATTACACAGAAGTTACAAGAAAAATTCAAAAACGCTAATTCAGAGGGATACATGTACCCCGATTTTTACAGAAGCATCATCTACAATAGCCAAGTTATGGAAATATCCCAAGTGTCCATTCATTGATGAATTGATAAAGAAGATTTTATATATATAATGGAATATTACTTAGCCATAAAAATAACAAAATCTTATTTACAATGATATGGACGGAGCTAGAGAGTATTATGCTAAGTGAAGTAAGTCAGAGAAAGACAAAGAGAGAAAGACTGTGATTTCACACATTTGTTGAATTTAGGAAACAAAGCAAAGGAGCAAAGGGGAAAAAAGAGAGAGATGCAAGCCAAGAAACAGACTCTTAACTATGGAGAAGAAACTGATAGATACCAGAGGGGAAGTGGATGGGCGAATGGGTTAAACAGGTGAGGGGGATTAAGGAGTGCAGTTATGATGAGCAAAAGGTTTTGTATGGAAGTATTGAATCACTATATTGTACACCTGAAATTGATATTACATTGTATGTTAGCTAACTGGAATTTATTTATTTATAATTTTTTAATGTTTATTTTTGAGAGAGAGAGAGAGAGAGAGAGTGAGCCTTCGAGAGTGAGCATGAGCAGGGGAGGGGCAGAGAGAGAGGAGAGAAGAAGATACCAAATCCTAAGCAGGATTCAGGCTCTGAGCTGTCAGCACAGAGTCAGACACCAGGCTTGAATTCAAGAACTACGAGATCATGACCTGAGCCAAAGTCAGATGCTTGACTGCCTGAGCCACCCAGGCGCCGCCTAACTGGAATTTAAATAAAAACTTAAAAAAAAATTCAAGTTTGCCAAATGTTTACATTTGCCCATTTGTTTGTGATTCTCCCTGTCTCTCTTGCTGAATCATTTAAGACTAATTTGCCACGTTTATGCCTTCATCCCTAAATTAATCAGCTTGATTTCCTGAAAGCAAAGGGCATCTGCCTATACCCATAGCACAGTGATCAGAACCAGAATTTACTTATTGATGTTTTAGTAAAACATCCTTACATTTGTAAAATAAAAGATAAATCTTTTAGGCTATATTAAATGTTTTATATGTTGCTGGATTTGTTTTGCAAATATTTGTGTAGGATTTTTGCATCAAGTTTTATAACACCGGATTGTGTTTTTCTTTCATACAGTATCCTATCAGATATTCTATCCAGATACTATTGGCTTCATAAAATGTGTTGGAAAGGGTTTTTGCAGTTTCTGTTCTCTGTAAATGTTAGTCTAGAATTATTACTTTATTAATCTTTTAAAAAAAAGTTGCAGATGAATTCTGGCTAGGAGTATTCCAAAATTGAATATAGTAAATATTTAATTTTATTAATATATATCATAGTACTCAGATTTTCAGTTTTTCTTGTGTTTATTTTAGTATTATATTTTTTCTTAGAATTTATAATAAATTTTTAAATTATTGCCATAAAGTAGTTCATAAGACCATCTTCATAAATTTTTTAAAATCACATTTATTTATTAGAAAACATTTTTTAAAGTTATTTATTTATTTTGAGAGAGATAGCACAAGCCAGGGAGGGGCAGAGAGGAGGAGAGAAAGAATCCCAAGCAGGCTCTGTGCCATCAGCGCAGAGCCCAACATGGGGCTCGAACTCACAAACTGTGAGATGATGACCTGAGCCAAGATCCAGAGTCAGACGCTTAACCAACTGCACCACCCAGGCACCCCAAAAATCACATTTATTAATGTATTGTCTACATGCATTAAAACTCACTGGTTTTAGGTATATCATTTCTGTGATTATTGACAAATACATGTTATAGGTAGCCACCATCAAAATAAAAATGTAGAAGATGTCGGTCATCCCAGTGAGTTCCTTCATGTTCCTTTGTACTAAATCCCCAAACCCTACATATAGACCCTGGCAGCCACTGATCTGATTTGTCTCTATAGTTCTGCCTTTTCCAGAATATCATATCATGAAATGAAACAGTTATCCTTTTTGTGTGTTTTAGGAACTTAATTTATACTTGTGCATAGATTTGAAATTTGTCCTTTTAAAATTACTAATATTAATTTTGTATATGTTACAATTTATATACATTTTAGGTTGTTTGCTGATGTACATTTTAGGTTGTTTCCTGTTTTAGGGTATTGTGAATAATGATGCTATAAATATTTGCATAATGGTATTTACATGAGCTTCTTTCCACCCCCCTTTTTAGGGTAAATTATTAGGAGAGGCATTTCTAGGTTATGTGTTAAATGTATATATGTTTCAAATTATAAGAAACTGCCGAATGGTTTTCCAAAGTGACTGCATTCCCGCTAGCAAGATAGGAGAGTTCTATTGCTCTAAATCCTTATTAGCACTGGTGTTTTCAGCCTTATTTAATTTTCAAGTTTTAGTCAACTATGTATAGTGGCACCTTATTGAGGTTTTATTGATTTCTTTAAATGAATAATGTTGCTAATAATCTTTTCATGTTTATGGGCCATTTGTATATCTTACCTGGTGAAGTGTTGAAATTTTTTCTCACTTTTAAATTCTTAAATTAAAAATATTAAATGTATTTCATATTCTGCCAATGTTTTACATCTTTAGTTTGTTAAACACTGAAAGGGTTAATTCAAACCAATGGGTAGAATCTGTAGTATCTTATAATCTATGTATTACTAATAACTTGTGCAGAGTTGTGATTACTGATTACAAAAAGTCTGAGAAAGAATAAGAAACAAGCACTTTTGAGCCATTAGAGAAAATTTTTCATTTTCCTGGACTAGATTTACAAACCAAAATTAATTCTTCACTACATGTTTTTGATTATGTTCAAAGGAAAACATTGTCAGGAGGTAATTCCAAATGTACTGAAAAGTATTAACATTTATTTCTAATCTACTTCTGTCCTTTTACATTTGTCCCTACTTTCCACACACTTATTCCAAGCAATTTCTTTGTGTTTCCTTAATTCGTTTTCAAGTCAGGATCTTAAGCGTTTTCCCCTTCCATGGAATTCTTGAACTGATGGTATCTGTGAGAATTATTCTTTGAAAACCAAAACACAAAGCCAAAGTCAAAAATTTGATGAGCCATGAGCACTACCATGGCAAATGTTAGGACACCGTACTGTCAGTAGGCTTCTGTAGTATGCTTTGTAGATCTAATGAAATCAAACATATGACACTCAGACAACAGAAAATTAGAGACTGACTTCTTAAATATGTTTTTGACTTAAGATTTTGTCAGCTTCCAAGTAAGAGGCTGTATCCAATTTCTTTTTAGCTCTTTCTCTAATAAGATTTTATCTTTATCAGGGAGAAGTCATATATATATATGGTTATATATATATATGGTTATATATATATGGTTAAAAACTACCATATACATACATATATATGTATAATACATACATATACATATATATATATATATACACACACATACACACACACACACACACATATATATATATAAATATATATATATATAAAATTTATATATATATATATATAAAATTTTATATATATATATATAAAATAGTTAAAAAGAGGTAAGAAATGAACAGGCCTCTTCTGCAACAATTACTTCTAACTTCACTGTAAGTCATATCAATGCTAGTCATCCGGAAAAGACCAAGGGAGGGCCTTATCATTGCACACAATGCACTCTATAGTATGTATGTAATATGCCTTACTCTTTTTGGACATAACAATCTGAATTAAAATGCTACTATTTCATTAATAAATATGATATTTAAATCAGCACATTAAAAATCACCACTATGTGTTGAATTCCCTCTGATGACACTTCAATATGCAGAACACAGTAATTACTTTGAGAAATCAGCTATTCCAAGGTAACTGGGCAGTTACAATATTTTATCAAGTAAATTACCAGTCACCATCAACATTCATCAAGGACTCATTTGGATTTTATTACAGGTTGACATTTACTTATTTGCCCAATTTTTAAAATTACAACTGTTGCACGATTGCCCCAGGGCGCAACTGTAGAAAATTAGCACACTAATCACATTAATTACCATAAATAAAAGGTTATAAAAGAGCAGGAAGTAATAGCATAGAATTTTTTTAAAGCAACTTAGGGCGTCCCTAATAATACTTTTAATTTATATGCTGCATTGAAATTGTTAGGACTCCTTTCCTTCTGTAGTTTCTAACTTTAACAGCTCTGCCATAGAAATGTTATTATTGATACCACTTCAGGAATGAAGAAGTAGAATCCTTAAAACAGCTCTTTGGCTGACCTAAGGTCATGCATCTAGATAGATTTAAAGTCAAATCAAGAACTAAGTCTCCTGACCTACCAATACTCCATTCCCCGCCCCCCCCATATGTCTATATTTCTCTTACAGTGATCGAGAGTAGAATATCATTTACCTTTTATGCTCCAGTCTATGAACATATTCAGTGAATTAAAGATCCAGAATATATCTTGATCTACTTGGCACTTTCCAGCTTCATTGGTACCAACTCAGTTTAAGCAAACACCATCTCTTGTCTGGACTACTTACTATGATAACTCACTTCCTTCTAGCCCTTAAAAGATACATGTTCTACAGAGTAACTAAATGATTTTTTAACAATATGAGATCATACCATTTTTATGCTTAAAATGATCTATGAATCCCTATAATCTGATCCCCTCCAATTTTATTTCTTATCACTCTCTATCTCTTCCTTACTCTGCTCTCGCTTTTCTGAGTGCTGGGCATGCCAAGATCCTGCCTCAGGGTCTTGGTTCTTATATTTTGCTTTGTTTGGAATGTTCTACTCCCAGATTTTTACAGAACTTATTTGAAGTTCTTCTTCAGAGAGATTTTATTTGATAACTGAACCTAACCTGGTTTCTTCCCTTTTCCTTTCCCCCCTCATCCTATCCTCCAGTCTTTATCACATGATTATGTTTTGTTTGGATAGCATGTGTCTTTTGCTCTTAGAAATGGCCTCATCCATGTGTTTGTTTATTTGGTAATTGTACCTCAATTCCCATGCACAGTCAGATTCATAAGAGCAGAGATATTGCATATCTTGTTCACTTCCTGTAACAAATGCTATTCATTCTCCACTCATGCCCCTTAAAGCCATCCTGGAAATCATATGCCCCTTTAGTTGTCAGTCTCTATATATCCTAAAGACCTTTCTACCTTAACACTTTCCTGCCTGAGGTCATTTTCTGGGCATTCTTCCTGGCATGCAAGAAATGCCAGAAAGTTAACTCCTCTAGGGTACAGCCGTAAGTAAGAAAATAAAATTGGAAAATCAGTAAGTACACGTTTTACTCACTCCTCAGGTAGACAGTTTATAAGGTCAAAATTATGAGATATGTTTTACATCTTTCAGTGTCTCCAGTGTAACTGAGTCCTCAATGCACATAGAAGTAACCAGCTTATTCATGTACATTCCATTAGCATTCATTTCTCCTTCTTATTTGTAGTTATTAAATGAGAGAAAAAAAAACACATTTATAAAATCATGCTTATTTCCATGTCCCCAGTGCCTCATTGGGTTCATTATCAATTATACTATGCCCTTCTCTTCTCTTTGTTTCTGTCTTCCTTATTTTTTTCTGTCCTTGCTTGTCTTGTCCCTTCTAATGATTTTTCTTTCTAATTTTCTTTCTTGGTCTATGTTACTTTATCTTGCACCCATATGATGTTTAACCTTCATTTGCAGGTTTGAGGGTAATGTGAGCCCTGAGAAACCTAGTGCTGTGTCAACAATTCACATAGAGTACTATCTAGATTAACATAGTCATGAATTCCTTGTGACATTCTTTTCTAATGCAGAGGAACAAATTGTTCATGATGAGTACTTTCTGAGTCACTCCAAATGAATTTTTTCCCCCTGGAGGTGGCTAGTTGTTTTCAATATTCATGTTTCCCTCTTCCATTGTTGAGCTTGTGGTCACTCAAAATAAAGACTATATTTCTTATGCTCCCTTGCAAAAAGGTGTGGATAAGTTCTGGATAAAAGGATAAGAGCAAAGGAGATGGGGGTCATTCTATTTCATGCCTTTGAAGGGAATGCATGTGTCTTTCTCATTTAATTTATCTTTCTTTCTGACTATAATGAGGATGTGGTGCTGCAACACTCTTGGGCAACGTGTAATAAAAAGTTGCGTCTTTGCAGCAATGACAGAACTCTGGAGTGGTCCCATTTCTAATGGCTTTTTGAAGCAGGTTGCCATACCACTGTGGACTTCATGTGGAGGAGATAAAAGTTATCTTATTTAAGCTAATCGTGTTTTGTTTGCATCTTTGTTCCATGGAGCTAACCCACGGATGGTCCTAATGAATAGAGCTGTCCAGCAGACTTACATTCTGATGTGTGCTTTCTCTGGCTATGTATGTATGTTTGTATATGCGTGTATTCGCATACCTACATACATGTATATTTCTACAGTAAAGTGATAAAGACCTATAAAAAGCAAACATATTTAAGCAGAACATTTGGTATATAAAACAGCATGTTATATTTTTAAGACAAAGATAGAGTATTAGAATATCATCTCCTCAAATCAAATAATGTGATGTATTTATTCTCTTTGGGGTTGTCTATGAGGTGTATGCATAGGTATAATAGCATATGGGAAAAATAGCAATGACACATTCTATACTAGTGTTCTCCCATTATAATCTTGGGGTCTTCCGTTTTATTTTGACAGATGTTAATGTAGGATTTGAATTATGAGTAGTCTAACAATGGTTGAAAGATAGTAGCATTTGACATTTGTGTTAACATATCACTGGAGAAATTATAAGGTATAAAATTTAAAATTTACTCTGCTTTTTTGGTGGTTACTTCTAAAGCTAGATAGTTATATAATTCAGCCAACTTCACCCTCAGGTATTCTAATTCTGTTTTTAAAATTGTAATAAAGAAACTACATGTTTGTGTGACTTATATATAAGAAAGACAGCATTGTGATACTGAGTAGACCACCTTAGTATTTTGTAGTCTGCTTCCACTTCTAAATCATTTCATGAGTAGGTCAAAGTGAAGCAAATGGAGTGTATGAACATACTAGAATACAAGGATAGTGGTTTTTCTGCTGTTATTGAATACTGTAAAGTGGAAAATAGAGGACGCTTGATTTTGAGGCGGTTACTTGGGTCTCCCAGCCCAAGAAAAACTCACTGTTGTTCTAATGTTGGTTATCTTTCCATTGGCCCTCTGGCATTTTCTTTCCATCCTTGTTCATACACTTAGTACCTTAGGAATCTGCTGCTATCGAGCACATCAGTGTGCTTCCTTGTCTTCTGGCTTCTGGTGGATGTTATCAGTGGTGAACAAAGAAGGAGATAAATGATCTCTCTCCTTTTGGGGTGGCCACAGGATGGGTCTTACTGAAACGAAAGTCCCTGCTTTTAAAGGTATCTATCGCCATACGACACTTTTGTATCCAGATTTGAATAACTTCTGCTCTTCTCTGCCACTTCAGGCCTAGAGATGGGACCAGCTGCAAGGTACGTATAGAATTATTCCTTTTGGTTTATCTGTGTACTACCTGCGACTTTGAAATAGCTCATTTTATTATACTCCATTTAAATTACCCATTTAAATGTATCTTATATTTCTTCTCAGTACCCTCACTACTACAGGTTGCAAATTAAGGCTTTGGTGAATATTCCAAGACGGATTTCTTCCTTCTTTTTTCTTACGATATTTTTCACTTTTTCTTGCACTTAACAATTACAGCAGATTCCGTAGTTAGGGCCAAAGAGATGCAGGACTGAAAATCCTTGTGCCAGATTGGAAAAGCACATTATGCTGAAGTCTGTAAATATAGTCCTATTACTTTGCTATGCACTAAAGTCATAAGAACCACAATGATTTTTATCTATTTCTGCTTTTTCTTTTTTGATTTACAGAGAAGCTACTCTTTTCCAGATATCTGCTTTTTTTCTTCAGAAGTCTTAATTTTGTTCTAGCTAAAGCACCTCTGCTAGGGCTTCTCTTTTGGAGGCAAACCTCCTCTTTAGCATGACATTTTTTTTTTCTCTTATTTACCTGTCTTCAACTTTATTATATTTACTGAGGTATTCTATTTATAGAGTGAAATACAGACATCTCAAATGTATATGCCTCAGGTAACCCACACCTGAATCAGGACATTCAACGTTTCTATCATCTCATAAAATTTATTCATGCTTTGTTCCAGGAAATAATCCCCAAGCGTAAGGCAAGCAGTGATTTGACTTCTAAGATCTCCAACTGGTTCTGCCAATTCTTGAATGTGATATAAATGGAACCATAGCATATGTAGTTTTTTTATGTCTGACTTCTTTCAGTCCAGATGATGTTTTTGGAATTCATTATATTTCTGTGTGTTGATAGTTTGCTCATTTTTATTGCTGAATACTATTCCATTCTGTGATATACTACAATTTGCTGCAATTTGTAGTACAATTTCTTTTGATGGACATTTGGTTAATTTTAGTTTTGCTTCTCCTCTTGTGAGGGCACATTTCTTTTTTATGATGGTAAAGAGTCTATGGCAATTAACTGATAAATTAGGTTCTTCCTCTTATTCCTTTCAATCCTTGCTTCTAGCTTGGAACTCCAGGCTAATGTGTAAGTAGACTTAGAATTTGACTTAGAAGAATACAATTATTTTGATTCAAAACAAGATTAATTGAATATTGCTAAACTACTGGGGCACCTGGGTGGCTTGGTCAGGTAAGTGTCTGACTCTTGGTTTTGGCTCACATCCTGAGCTCACTGTTTTGTGAATTCAAGCCCCAAGCCAGGCTCTGCCCTGGGAACATGGAGCCTGCTTGGGATTCTCACTCTCCCTCTCTCTGCCTCTCTCCCACTGGCACTGTTTCTGTCTCTCTCAAAATAAATGAAGAAACTTTAAAAATATTGATAAACTACTTAACAGAATAATTATAAATTGACACAATTAATATATTTCATTACAAGTAAGAGCCCAGAAGAGTAATCTTTAGATTTGGGGAAATTAGAGTTTATTTTAAAGGGGCACCTGCCTGGCTCAGTGGGTTAAGCATCCAACTTTTGGTTTCAGCTCAGGTCATGATCTCATGGTAGTGAGATTAAGCCCCCGTGGAGCCTGCTCAAGATTCTCTGTCTCTCTCTATCAAAACAAATATCAAAACAAAAAATCATTTGGGATAGCCAAATGCCCTTTCAAAGGTACTACCCTTTCAAAAGCAAATTCTTACAATGAATATCATATTTTCAAAAAGAATTATAAAAGCATATTTACATATTGTGACTCTTCCTTTTTTTTATTCCTGAAAATTTAATGGAAAACAGTAATTGCAAAACTTTTTTCAATTTTATGCATTTTTTAAGTTTGTTTATCTATTTTGAGAGAGAGACATGGAGTGAATGGTGAAGGAGCAGAGAGAGAGGAAGAGAGAGAGAATCCCAAGCAAGCTCTGCACTGTCAGCCCAGAGCCAAACACAGGGCTTGAACTCATGAACTGTGAGATCATGACCTGATCTGTACAATTTTAAGTTTTAAAGAGGTTATGACATGGATTTATTTTTGAGGTTTTACTTCTTAGTAAAAAAATTGCAAATATATGATTATTTAATTATACAAGTATAAAACAAGTATCCATCAATTATTCCTGGGAAAAGCTTGAGTTAACTTAAGAATTCTTTTATTTTTAAACACATTTTTCTTGGGGTGCCTGAGTGGTTCTGTAGGTTGAGTGTCCAACTCTTGTTTTCAGCCCAGGTCATGATCTCACAGTTTCATGAGATCGAGCTCTGTGTTGGGCTCTGTGCTGACAAACTGGATCCTGCCTGGGATTCTGTCTCCCTCTCTCTCTTTGCCCCTACCCTGCTCACACACTCTTTCTCTTTCTCTCAAGATAAATAAACTTAAAAAATAAACACACTTTTCTCAGTGTCACTAAGTGTCAAAACTTTAGATTATTTTAAAATGTTGACACATTTTCCCTGGATTTCAGAAGAAAAATAAATTTACTTCCTACAAATCAGTGACAAAAATGAGAAAGTGAGCTTGTTAGGACCAGTGAATAGAAAGTTTAATACCAGGAAAGCAAGTATTCTTGTTAGTGCATGTGAGTGGTGGTCTGTCTAGGCAGATATTCTGCTTTGCAGTGAGTTTGTGGTTTCTTCGTAATGTAAGGGTTTAGATTTTACCATCCCTGGAAATCATTACTTAATCTTGGTCAGAATGTTTGTTTTTTATTTTGTCCAACAAGTTATTTTACTAAATTGGCAACAAGTGCCACACAGATTGGAGGGGAAAAAAAAAAGACATGCAAGCCTGATTTTTATCCTGCAGCAGTGAGAATATAGTGAAAAGGAGACTGGACTGAGCAACCAAAACTCAACTTGGACTAGCTGAGTGGTGTCCCAAATGTGACTGCATACCCATTCTTAGGGAAGATGTTCATATTGTGCAGTTGTATGCTGCTGGGATTATTCCATGGACACTCATCAAGCAGTTTCACTCCAGGAAGTGGAGATGAGTATCTTCTGAGAGCTTTGAAAATGCCAACCATACATGGTTCTTAAAAGATTGAATACAACATGAGGACTGGAAAGATGAATTGTGGGCTGTGGCCATGAGGTGCTTTCTTTTCCTTTCTGAAGTTTGTGACTATTGGCCTTGGAATCAGTGTAGTATGGAAAGAATACATCATGGTAACAAAGTAACTTACCTTCTGCTTCAGGGGAGCATTTGGGGAATCAGGCAAGTGACATTCTACTTGAAACTTCTAAGAATAGTTGTAGGTCTAAATCTGTGTGTGTGCTTGTAGTGAAGTGCAGAACTTCCCTCTGTGTGCTATATGTACATTCTTTTATACTTGAAATTACTAAATCTTGTTTAAGTAGTGCAGCATTGTCTCAGCTATCACTGTTAAGATTAAGGGAAGTGTTTGTTCCCACATATGGAACAATGTAAGTCCACATTAGCACCTGTGTAAGTGCTTCAGGAACTGTGAAGGTGATGGGCAGTATAGCCAACCAACTGGATGCCTGAACTACAAGGTCATCATAATATGTGGAATATATATGCCTAATTTTAGGGAATAAAGAAAGCATTTGGGGAAGTGAGACTAATGAACAAATCAACAAAACTAAAAGTAAAAAATTAAAAATGTACTTACTGCAGAGTAGTGGGATGGGATGATGAGTTATTATAATTTTAGGACTAACAGATAACAAGATCTTGTTTTGTGTTATAAGCTGGTGGAACCTTGTCATATATAACTATTTTCCTTTAGTTCTGTAAATTTGCAGGAGATAGCCAATAAAGTTGGTTTCCCCATTCTTGGATGGCGATATAACTGAAAGTAGACATGTACTAGAGAGCAGCGTTGATTAGAGTAAAGGAAACTGCTTCTGCCAAGCTTACTAGTCTTTTCGCAGTACCAACCAGGGTGGGGGCTGAAGGATAGGGGTGGAAATACAAGTTTCTAAAAATTCGTATTACATTATTTTCTATGTCCATTTATTTATATATGTGAAATCTAGTTAAAACAAACATAAAGGGAAGCTTCCGAGGAGAAAAGAATCATAAGGGCTCTCAAGAATGGGCAATTTATAGGCAAGAGGTAATCATCATCATCATCCATTTATAATAATTGCTACAATTTATGAAACACTCTTTGCCAATATACTTTGCATATATTATCTCTAATCTTTTTTACAACAATGTGAATAAAGTGTTATAAATCCTATTTACTGATGACCAAGCTAAGGCTCAGAGATGTTAAGTGATTTGCTAAAGATAGCACAGCTAATAAGTGACTGTGTCAAGATTCAAACCGAGTTTGGACTGATTCCAATGTCAGTGAGTTCAATAAGCCAGGGTACTGCCATACGGTTTTGTTTAGGTTATATTATCTATAAGTTCTTATGTTCTTTTATTTTTCTTTTCATTTTTATTTTGTAAAGTAGCCAAGCTATCTTCTTTCCATAGTAATGATAGGTCTGATTTGTTACTACATAAAGATATGACTCTGGAAGTTATCCCATGATTTCCATTGGATAACTAGTCTCTTGATTTCAATGAGCAGAAGGCTAGAGGCTCTTTGACTAATATAACATCACTTGCTGCATCAGTTCCTAAACTACTCAAATTGTTTGCTTTATGCAACTCTACTCACAGCTAATCAGAAATTTACTAGAGTTAGGATCAATGAGATTCAAATTAAATCAAATTATACCTTTATTTAAATCATTAGTCAGAAAGATTTGATTTATGTCTTTCCTTCCCCTATTCCACGAGAAGGGTTTACTACTTGACATACCTAAACCATAATACATAATTTTCACAACTCAGGCAAGAATGTCAATTTAATTTTTAGAAGCTACCCAGTGTACATTTGCAATGATTTATAATGTTATTTTATCAGATTAATTCTACAGTTGCATCAGAAAACTGCACATCTAGATTTGCACGTCTAGACAGTTTTACATTCATCATCTTCAAAGTAGTTTCTTCCAGAAAGGAACATTTTTCACAAGGGTTAGTTTGAGCTATTTCTTAGGTGAGCTGTTTGAATTTTACATAAGTGCAGTCCACTAAAACATTATGAAACAGAAAGGTCACTTTTTGGTTGTTCTGCCAGGGTAGGTTTTCTTTGTTTCATACAATCTTGTCATTAAAATGCAAATGAATGAAGGCTTAATACGTACAGATTCATATAGCTGATTACTTAAAATTCTTATCTGCTACTATGATGTTGATCAATTTGCCTCCACAGTTTTATTAATTCTTGTACCCACATTCATAGGAAGGTTTTATTATCCTTATTTTATTTATAAAAGCAAAACTATACAGAAGGATGTAAGAGGGAATGTGTCAAAAGCCACACTGTAAATGTGATTCAAATATATGTTATTATGACTATGTGTGCGTGTGTATGTGTATGTATACAAATTAGAGAGTATGAGCAGGAGAGAAGGGGAGAGAGAGAATCTCAAGCAGGCTCCATACTGAGTGTGGAACCCATGTGGGGCTGCATCCCACCCTGGGATCATGACCTGAGCCAAAATCAAGAGTTGGACCCTCAACTGACTGAGGCACCCAGGTGTCTCTATATTATTATGACTCTAAAAACCATGCTGTAGCCACCATATTGTATGCTTTTGTGAGATATACTTCAAATAGAACTACTTATTGTTTCTTGATTGTTTAACTGAAATGGTCGCACTGCCTCTTTGCATCTCCCTCCTTGATTTGATCTACGTTGCTCCCAAAGGTAAATTTACTCTTTTGAAATGTAGCAATTTTTAAAGCTGCTCCAATTTGACAAGAAAGAAAAGAGGAAAAAATAGGTAAAACAAAAAGAATGTACCTATTTTATGTATGAGAAAGTTAATGTGCTGAAATATTAAATTACTTAAACAGTTATCAGCAATGATGACTAGGGCCAGTAAAGGAGGTGATACCTCTCCTTTGCATTTTAATTCTTGGGAAAATATGTGTTCTCTTTGTTCCTGTGAGTGAACATTAAACTGCATGATCTCAAAGATGTGTTACAAATGACAGCAGATCTTTCTTTAAAAACTTAACTGTAGAAAAGGATAAAGTTGAGAGGTCACCATCCCTAAAAAGGATAAATTTTGATTTCCCAAGATTAGGATCCAAAATACAATATGGATCATAGGATAATCACGAAGGGAAAGAAAATAGAAGCAATTACTGCTTTTTATTAAAAATCTGAAGTTACAGATAAAAGAGTTTAAAATGCATTAATGCAACAAATATTAAATATAATGGGTGGATATAGAGAGATTTTCCAAGAAAAATTTAACAAAATGTGATAAATTAAAAGAATTCAACAAATCGTTAAATCTATTTAAAAGTAGCTATGTAATTGTACCATCATAAAAATTTTAATGACCTATGAGTCCATAGTAATTGAAGTACTAAATGAAAGTACTAGCTATAATGTGAAGATCTCTGACAATTGGATAATACATGAAAACAAAATGCAATTAGCATAAATAGCATAAATCAGGGAAAAAAAAGTTTAATATAGTCAGGAAATCCTGCAGTCATCTGAATAGGAAAAAAATGCCTTTCAAATAAAGAAGAATGAAGAGAAATTTAAATAATGTAACTATATAAGCAATTTTGGAAAATCTCGCATTACAAATGATGGTATAACACTTATTAAAAGGGTACTGATGGGATTCTAAATATCTTTAAAAGTGAGGAGCAAATTTAATTAGATTACAATAATCATAGTTATGGTGCCTGGGTGGCTCAGTCGGTTGAGTGTCCGACTTCGGCTCAGGTCATGATCTCACAGTTTGTAGATTTGAGCCCCTCATTGGGCTCTGTGCTGACAGCTTAGAGCCTGGAGTCTGCTTCGAATTCTGTGTCTCCCTCTCTCTCTGCTCCTCCCCACTCATGCTCTGTCTCTCTCTCTCCTTCGAAAATAAATAGAAACATTAAAAATTTGTTTTTAATTAAAAAAAATGTAAAATAACAGTTGTATTTTCTAGTATTTTGCTTCCTCTAATATCATAAGCTATAGAAATGTGACAACACTTACATATGACACATTATCATTCTCTTATTATCTCATTTGTAGTGAAAGTTTATTAGTCATAGAGGATTTGTCCCTAACCCCTTCCACCTCCCTGAATTTGTATTCAGCTTTATTTTTTTTTTTAATTTTTTTTTAACATTTATTTATTGTTGAGAAACAGAGAACATGAGCAGGGGTGAGGCAGAGAGAGAGAGAGGGAGACACGGAATCTGAAGTAGGCTCCAGGCTCTGAGCTGTCAGCATAGAGCCTGACGTGGGGCCCGAACCCACGAACTGTGAGATCATGACCTGAGCTGAAGTCAGACGCTTAACCTACTGAGCCACCCAGGCACCGCTGTATTCAGCTATAGAATACAAAAATACATTTACCCCACCTGTGGCTAGCTTCAGCCACTTTCTCTGTCTGCTTCATTTGGGCAGTTCAGGCAAACAAGCTAAAATTTTCTGTATTGATACCCCAAATACATAGATGA
The DNA here is from genome assembly GCF_046562875.1 of Panthera onca. NCBI lineage: Eukaryota > Metazoa > Chordata > Mammalia > Carnivora > Felidae > Panthera > Panthera onca. The sequence goes on from NC_138344.1 coordinate 56,615,658, forward strand.
GAAAAATGAATTTCTTAATTCTATCTAAAGATATAGAGAACCAGAAATACCTTATTTTTAGTGTTGAAATACAATTTTACAAAGGTGGATACTGAGCTTCAAATTTCATATGCTACTATGAGTATCTAACTTTGTTTTCACTTATTCTTAATGCTTATTGCGTTTTCCCATACATATGGAAATGCAAAATATATAACACATAAAATATGTTATTTAATATATTTTTATATTTATGTAAACTTTATATTCACATATCATATTTACAGTTTTAAAATTTCTCCTGCTCTCAACTGCCTTTTGATTAATCTCAACCCAAAGATAAACTACAGAATTTAAAAAAAGTATAAAAGTTTAAAGCTACTGGATTAAAGAATGGTTTTCATAGAGATAATTATTATCTCAGCTTCTGTATCTAAAAGACATGTTTTAACTCAAAGACATTATTTTAACTCAATTACCTGTTATAGTTTCATCTGATCCAGTGAACCTTGCGGTGCTGAACTGGGTCAGAAACTTTGGAACATTGTAGAAATAGAGGCTTCTGAAGATCTAAGACTGTCTACAGATAAACATTATTCAAAATAGTGATTGGTCTTGGGTGACAAAGCTTTGCTTCTTTGATAAAAAGCTTGCTAACAGTGTTTTAATTGAAACTTTTAATCTGAATGTTGTCTGAATCCTGTTAAATGTTACTTTCCTGCCTCAATTCAAATTTTCTTAATCTTCATTTTCGCGTTGAATATTGTTACACTGTCTGCCTCATTATGCCAAAGAAAGATGAAGTAAGCTATTAACATTCTGAACGGCCTAGATGTTATGATATAGAATGTCATTCATTTTTATGAGTTGGCTGTCAGTGTGGGCTGCAATAAAGTTATAATTCCTCACTGGAAGTATGTGATGGCTGGTGTTGCTGCAAAATCCTTATTAAAATTTCAATAATTGTAAATTAAAGCAAAAGTAAATAGGACTTTTATGAAATGGTTGTTTCTGAAAGTCAAGTGGTAGAGAACAGGACTCTACAAGATTGTCATTATTTGCTTTGTGGCTCTAAATCACAATCCTACTGTTATTTTCTTTATTGAAAAAAAAAAATGGACTCATCGTCATTCTGTACTCTGAGCTACAGAATCTGGCTTGCTTATGCTGAGAGAAAGGTGAGGTGGCAAAGTAGAATTGTTGCTTTATTATGTCTATCCCTAAATTCCTGCATGGTGTCATTTGCCAGAAACCTGAAGGTTGCAATTTGAATAGGTTTTTTTTTTTTTTAATTTAAATATTTGGAAGGAAAGGGGCTTTACATGGCATCTCATGGCCTTATTAAATGAATATGTTAATGTAGCATTCAGCTTGCAAATTTTCTTACACAAAATAGAAAACAAACTATGAGGAAGATTCTCCCAGGACAGATAATGCTGTATTATTTAAGAATATGTTACCAAAAAAAATGCAAACTGTCATTCAGAACAAAGGAATTTATACTCAGAATTCTCTTGTGTGTTCGTTGTTTAGCTGCCTGAAAAAAATTTGTAGTTGCAAAGATAAGAAACATTTTATTTATTTTTTTATGTTTTAGTGAGGTATAGGAAATATTTCAAAGTACGTGATACATTTCATCATAATGAATATGACTGGAAAAGAACATATAAAGGAAGACTAGTAATTTTATGTCACATATTTCATTGCATTTATTCTTGTCTCTATCGTCTTACATTACAGTAGCTTGAGGTTAGAAATTTGGTACTTTTAAAGATTTGTCTAACTTTGTTCAGTGTTAGTAAGATGCCATACTTCAGAGTCCACTTGACAAATATGTAAGGGCCCATAAAGATGATTTGAGTGGAAGTTTGAGGGCAGCTTGCCCTGATTCTTGAGGACTTCCATAGCAGCCTCCCTAGCAGTTACTCTCCTTTTACCCTCTGAGGTTTTAGCTTTCTCTTTCTGGTTTTTGAGAAGCGTGGCACTGTTCAGGTCTTCAGTGGCCTGAACTTTGAGTAGTGCGATAAAGATGTCCCTATCTGAACCTCTTGCATTGGATGTATTAGAAGATGCTACATTGGGGAGACTGGGTGGCTTAGTCAGTTAAGCGTCCGACTTCAGCGCAGGTTATGAACTCGCTGTTCAGGAGTTCGAGCCCCGTGTCAGGCACTATGCTGACAGCTCAGAGTCTGGAGCCTGCTTCAGATTCTGTCTCCCCCTCTCTCTCTCTCTGCCCCTCCCCCACTCGTGCTCTGTGTCTCTCTCAAAAATAAATAAAAACATACAAAAATTTTTTTTAAATGCTGCATTGCCTGTCCTAGGTTCTCTCATCCCTCTGTATAGCTGGGAATTACTGACTGTAGTTTAAGCAGCTTTTCTGATAAATAATGACTTGTCAGTAGCTCTCCATCAGTGACAAGTTTATCATCCCTTCCCTCTGTTATACCCCAAAGATAGCAGATAGATAAAATTAATGCTTGTTCTCTGAGGCAGTCAGCTGAACCTCCCTGCCTCCCACCTGCTTTTGTCCTTTTACAAGATCAAACTGAGCTCTTCTGACTACTACTCTTGTTTCTCAGTCCTCATGGTTCCTTCTTTCCTGGCTGGGACTTACATTCTTTTGCCTCTGGGCCCAGTAGATTGAGAGAGTTCTTTGTTTTTTGGTTGGTTGTTAAGCTTAAGGATATGAAGAACCAAGGAGTTTTCTTCAACTACACATTTTTCTAAGAGTGATCCATTAAGATATTGTTTTATAGATAAGTTTATCTTTAAAAACTTGCCAATTTGAATTTTGATATAATTCTGATTGAGGACATGATTTAAGGTTGCTAACATATCCCATGATAGGTGGAAATATGTCTGGTCAGTCACAAAGCCATCAAATAGTTTGTACAGGAATTAGAGAAGAATCATGAGTTCTGTAGATGAGTCTCACTCACTGGTTGTGGAACATTAGGCTAGTTGGTTCACTTCTTTCATCTAAAGTGAAGATAATAAAATGCTGAAAAAGTGATTAACACAGTGTCTGGCAGTCAGGGACATTCAGTAAAATGCAATTCCCTTCATTTATCTTACCCGGCCTCCACATACTTTCCAGTTATTAACAGTTATCTCTCTTAATTAAATATATGAATTTAATTAAATACATGAATTAAATTAAATACATGTTTATTTATAATACATGTTACATGTTATAATACATGTTACATTTATATTTAATTAAATACATGAATCCAAATAAAATCACATTTTGTTAAATAGCCAAGTAGATGGTCATTTTTTAGCAGATATCCTGGCAAGAAGAAATCAGAAACACTATTCCTTTCTCTCTTCTTATCAGTTAATATTATTACATCAAAATGGAAAGAAGTAAAAAAAATTCTTATCTCTATGAATTCAATGTGTCAAATTTCTAATAAGGATGTGAATGTTTTTTTTACGCACTCATCATATATGTATCACACTAAAAAGGATCCTTTAAATGACTCCCCTGAAAAAAAAAAGACTCCCCTGAAGAAAAAAAATCATTTATGTCACTCCCCTGGGGGAAAAAAAAAGAAAAAGCAACTAATATTATTCCTGACATTCCCATAAGGAACAAAGAAGAGAAATAATGCACACACGTAAAACACACACAAAGTGTATGGATGTGTAAATACCACACAAAAATAAACCCTTCCAATATGTCAAATTTTCACAATGAATTTCTGCAAAACTATACTAAGACATTTTCTTATATTTATTCTATTAATTACTTCATGAAGGCAGAGCAAGCAAATAATGTATAAGACATGCTACTAATTTTGTTGTCCTTTTAGCTTCTCATCTTCCATAATCCATCCTGCTTACTGTTATGGGGATGTGTGAACAAACCACCACCCTTCCTCCTTTTAGGATACTTGTTTAGTATAGTAGGCTTTCATAATTTCAAAATGGATTTGAGGTTTTTGCAAATTAGATAATGTATTCTTCTTGTATCTATGAAACTCAAGGACAAATACCCCGGAATTATGTACTGTCACTATGGCCAACAAACCCATTGACATTGACTGAATAATCTAGAAGGATTAAGAAATGAAAGGGAAATTTTAGTACTTTGACTTGGAGTCATTTAGTCTTTTCCAAGTTCTGTTACGAATTTACTTCTTCAGCAACAGTGTTGACTACCAAATGCACATCCTTGTGACAGGGGCACAGGAGAGATGACAATAATATTTTATTTCCACTCGATATATTTGCAGTTTAATAGAAAAGTGTAAAAAAGGTTAATGTTCATGTGAACAGAAAATACGAAAATGCAATCTCTGAGCAGATAATTCTATATTTAAGCATACAAATTAGTATTTTAAACTCCGGAAGCTTTTATCATAATATTTCCATTGCAAAAATTATTTTGGAAACCTCATAAGATTTGTGAGGACTGTTTAATAACTATTTAAGAATCTCTTTCATTGTGTTAAGAACACAATATGAGAGCTATCCTCCTAGCAAATAGAGCGCATGTTGCATTATTATTGACTATATGACAGTTTGCACAGATCTATAGAACTTACTCATCTTACTTAACTGAAACTTTATTCCCATTAATTTGTATCTCCTCCTATCCCTCTCCCTCTCTTCCCTTGAAACCACTATTCCAGTCTTTGATTATATGAATTTGACTATTTCAGGCATCTCATGTAAGTGGAATCATGCCGTATTTGTCTTTCTGTGACTGGCTTATTTCACTTAGCTTAATGTCCTGAAGATTTATCCATCTTGTGGTATATTGCAGAATTTCCTTTCTTTTCAAGGCTCAGTAAAGTCCCATTGCATGTTTTACAACATTTTCCTCATATGCTTATCTACTTGTGGAGGAATATTTAGATTGTTTCCACATCTTGGCTTATGTGAGGGATGCCGTGATGAACATGAGACTGTTAATATCTCTTGGAGATGCTGGTTTCAATTCTGTTGAATAAATACGCAGAGCTGGCATTGCTGGGTCATATGATAGTTCTATTTTTATTTTTATCTTTTTTTGAGGAAATTCCATACTATTTTCCGTAAGTGGCTGCACCATTTACATTCCTACCAAGGGTCTTCAAGTGTGTCAGTTTCTTCACATCATTACTAACACTTGCTATTTGATTATGGATAATAGTTATCCTAAAAGGTGTGTGAGATGATATCTCAATGTGGTTTTGACCCAAATTGTCCAAATTTGTTCAAATTTGGTTTTGAGCTAAATTTGTCCAAAATTGGTAAGTCAGATACTGGCTCTTTGCTCAACATTGACAAAGTTGGAGCATTGGACACAGAGACCAACACTTTGCCTCCCTAACGGGCAGCTAAGAATTGGGATTTTTCATCCATTCATTCTGAGAATGGTGTCTATGAGCCCATGCCTCCGTCTTCAGAGAAGCCTCTGTCTCCGTTTACTACTGGTTTGCTGGACTTTTCCAGACCTATCAGAGCTCTGAGATTGCCAAGATAGAAGCCAGTTCTCTGGGGACTCCTCTCAGTAAAGTTGGGACACTAGGTCCATGAACTTTCCTTCCTCCCCTGGAGGAAACTGGATGCTAAGTGGTCTTCTTCTGATGGTATGGTGTTGTGCCAGAGGCAGGAACTCCAGTAAAAAAGTGTCCTGATCTCCATACAGGCTTCAGTTGATCTGGTTTTGTATTCACTTTGGGTGCAGGAACCTTTCAATTAGTTTCTAGGTTTTCACAAAGGAATTTATCTGTGAATTGTTGCTGATTCTCTGTGTGTTGGCAGAAGGAGGGTGGAGGGCTTCCTTCTTGTCATCTTGCAGATGTCACTATTTACTTTTTAGTTATAACTTTATCGAATTATGCAGCTTGAAAACCCACATTATTTAGCAGAATTACATTTGAATAACTGTGGCTGCCTCCAAATTTCCAATATACCATCAAAAGTGTTTAGCAATATTGAAGACATGTGAAAGAATGTCTCTATAAGATAAGATGTCTTCATGTTCTGGTGTCACTTCTCACCATTTTCTTCTATAGGTTCAATGCAATTCCAACCAAATACCTCATCCACTTTAAAAAATAGATATTGACAAACTGATTCCAAAATTAGTATGGAAAGTGGAATAATCAAAATAATTTTGTAAACGAGTCTTGAATTAGGCACGGACTTTTATATGTAACACAAAAGCATGATTCAAAAAAAAGATATATTGAAATTTATCAACATTAAAATTTTGTTCAATGAAAGACACTGTAAAGAAAATAAAAATGCATGACACAGACCAGGAGAAAATATTTGCCTAAAACATTTCTGACTAAGAATTTGTATTGAGAATATATTTTAAAACTCCCAAAAGTCGAATAATAAAAACTTAATATAAAGTGGTAAGAATTGTAAACATATACCTCACCAAAAAAAGATACACAGATTACAAATAAACGTGAAAAGTGACTCAGTACCATAACTCTTAGGGAAATGCGAACTAAAATCACAATGAGATGCTTCTATGTAACTATTGGAGTGACTGAAAAAACAAAAGAGGTCTGGTAATATAAGTAAGATAAGGTCAAGGAAATTTGCAAAAAATGCACTAAATTTGCATGAATGCTGAGCAAAGGGATTAAAAGTCAGAAAACATGAGATAAAAGTTAAGAGGCATGGAGAATGATTACAGTATCCCATATCTGTATCATAGGATGTCTAATAAAAGGAGTCAGAGATAGGTAAGGGAAAGAAATCTAAAAGACAATAGAAGGATATTTGTTTTGGGTGAATAGAATATTCAAATTGAAAGAGTCTAACAAAGGATGAATATGATGAATGAAGAAAGACCTTGGCATACCCTGCTAATGTAGAATTTTAAAAATGAAGAGCAAATTTCAGTAACTAACAAAAAAGGAAAATAAAATATCCACAAGTAAATGAGGCCCAGACTCAATTTAAAAATGATCTGTTTACATATGCTATAAATGGTGGATGAACATGTAGTTCTCTTACACTGTCCTCATATCTTCTATCCCATCCTCCAAAATTGTTAAAACGCTATTTATAATCCATATAAAGGGTTTATATTAATATAATTATTCAAATGCTTTGATGCCAAGCTGGCATGTACATTCTTTTTTCTTTTTCTTTTTCTTTTTTATTGAGAGCCAGAGTGAACTAGCGCGAGAGAATATGAGTGGGAAAGGGGCTGAGAGGGGGACAGAGGCTCTGTGCTCACAGCAGAGTGCTCCATGCGGGGCTGGAACTCAGGAACTGAACTGTGAGATCATGACCTGAGCTAAAGTAGAATGAACGCCCAACTGACCAAGCCACCAAGGCCCCCCTGGCCTGTGTATTCTAATCATAGTTCCTTACTTCAGTAGACTATTTGCTCTTTAATTTCCATTTATCTCTTTCTCTTTCAATATTTTTCTTTTTGTTTTCTTGAAATATTTCAATTGTTCTAACATCAATTATTTTTTAGTCCTGTGTATTGAGGGTCAGTGAGACCTGTCTGCCACTGTGTTCAGTAGGTGCTGCTTATTTTAAAACTCACTGTATTGTATCATTCTAGCAAGGATGGATTCATTGCTACTTGAAGCCCAAGATTTTCACTTTCTGTGTTTATATCTTTATTCTATTGTTACATCCTTCATGTAACTTAAAAAAAATGTTTATTTATTTTTGAGAGTGAGAGATGGAAGAGCAGAAAGAGGGGGGCAGAGGATGCGAAGCAGGCTCTGCACTGACAGCAGACAACCAGATGTGGAGCTCAAACTCATGAACCTTGAGACCATGACCTGAGCCAAAGTCTGAGGCTTAACCAACTGGGCCACCCCGGTGCCCTCTTCATGTCACTATTTTAGAAAGATATATCAAAGCAAAATTGCTGTGCCCTTATTATGTGCTTGGAAATACATTTACTATGCTTTCTTTTTAACTTCTATGCCCAAGAACTGAGTATAGAATTCTAGGTTGAGGATAGTTTCTAAGGAAATATTCATCAAAAAAAAGGTAGCAATACTCCTGCTGAGTAGTCTCATACCCTTCTTATTTTGTCTCTTTGTGTCTCATCTCTTCCTTTTTGGGTTTTTGGAGCATCTCTTAACTCTAATTTTCAGAAACTTTTCGGTGATGTCATGTATGTATGTTTTTATTCATTTTGCTGAGCACTTGACATATCTATTCCATCTTTAGACCCAAATACATTAAAATAGCATTATTTGAGTATTGAGTCTTTGCTTTCTGGAATTCTTATCAGTTAGATAATGGGCTTCTTAATTTAATCCTCTGCATTAAAACATATTTTGCTTATTTTATGAATTTTGTTCTCTCTGCTTCTTGAGAAAAGTCTTAAAATTTTTGTTTAAATTGCATCTGAGCAATGATTTGAACTTCTAAGAGCCCTCTATTAATCTATAATTACTGTTTTTATCCCTTTCTCTTTCTTTATTTCATTGTTTCTTTATTTCTCTCTTTATTTCTCTCCTCTTTCCCTTGCCTCCTTCCTTCTTTCTTTCCTTTCTAGTTATTCGTTGTTTATCTGACATCCCAATTTATAGGCATCTTATTTATATTTTATGTACTAAATCTGGTAACCCTACCCTCTTTTACAAAAATTTACTTAGGTCTCAAATATGTACATATACATATACACACCCCTTCAAATTCATTTTTTTGTTTTTCTTAGCATGTTGTACTTGTTTTATGGTTAAACATGAGTTCAACCCAACATTTTTTTACTGGAATTCAGTGGTTTTACACACACACACCCTGTGTAGAGGCACAGGGGCTCTTATCAATATGACAGATTACCTATATGGTACCAGATGTCAGCACAGAGGAAAAATATGGAAACATTAGAAATATTAAGGTAGATCTTTATGTATTAACATGGAAAATATCTGTAAAATGATTTGCACATTCATTATTTATTCTACAAATATTTATTGAACATCTATATTAAGCACCATTCTAGGCATTGGGAATATAGCTGTGGACAAAGTAAACAAATTCCCTACCCTTTACTTCAAATAGTAATAAAATATAAATGAAACCAGGAGGAGTATATAGAATGATGGAAGAGTGATCAAGGAAAGCCTTTCTGATAGTATTTAAATATGTGATTGAAATATAGTTTTTTATTGAGTTTTTAAATTTTAATTCCATTGTAGTTAACACACAGTGTTATGTTAGTTTCATGTGTATAATATAGTGATTCAACAATTCTAGAAAATTAGTGCTCATCAAGATAAGTATATTCTTTATTCCCCTTCACCAGTTTCACCCACCCACCTCCCCTCCAATAACCATCAGTTCTCTATAGTTAAGAGTCCGTTTCTTGGTTTGTTTCTTTTTTTCCTTTATTTTTTTTCTTAAATTCCATATATGAGTGAATCATATGATATTTATTTTTCTCTGACTTATTTAACTTAGCATTATACTCTATAGCTCCATCCATGTTGTTGCAAATGGAAAGATTTCATTATTTTTTATGGCTTAATAATATTCCATTGTGTATATAGCATGTGTTCTTTATCCATTGATCTATCAATGGACAGTTGAGTTGCTTCCATAGTTTGACTATTGTAAGTAATAAACATAAGGATGCATGTATCCCTTCAAATTATGTTTTTTTATTCTTTGGTTAAATACCCAGTAGCGATATTACTGGTTTGTAGGGTAGTTCCATTTTTAACTTTTGAGGAACGTCCATACTGTTTTCCACAGTGGCTGTACCAGTTTACATTCTCACCTGATAGTACAAAGAGGCTTCCTCTTTCTCCAAATCCTCACCAACTCCTGTTGTTTCTTGTGTTGTTGATTCTAGCCATTCTGACAGATGTGAGGTTATATGTCATGGTAGTTTTGATTTGCATTTTCCTGATGATCAGTGGTGTTGAGCATCTTTTCATGTGTCTGTTGGCCATCTGTATATCTTTGGAGAAGTGTCTGTTCATGTCTTCTACCTATTATTTAATTGGATTATTTGTTTTTTGGACGTTGAGTTGCAAGTTCTTTATATAATTTGGATACTAACCCTTTATTGGATATGTCATTTGCAAATAATGTCTGCCATTCAGTAGTTTGCCTTTTAGTTTTATTGGTTGTTTCCTTCACTGTGCAGAAGCTTTTTATTTTGATATAGTTCCATAGTTTGCTTTTGTTTCCCTTGCCTCAGGAGATATGTCTCGAAAAATGTTCCTATGGCCTATATAAGAGAGATTACTGCCTATGCTCTCTTCTAAAATTTTTGTGGCTTCAGTCTTGCACTTTCGTCTTTAATCCATTTGAGTTTATTTTTGTGTGTGATGTAAGAAAGTGGTCCAGTTTCATTCTTTTGCATGTAGCTGTCCAGTTTTCCCAGCATCATTTGTTGAGCAGACTGTCTTTTTCCCATTGTTTATTCTTTCTTCCTTGGTCAAGATTAATTGACCATAGAATTGTGAGTTTATTTATCAGTTTTAGTAGTTTTTTGGTGGAGTCTTCAGGGTTTTCTATATATAGTCTCATGTCATCTGCAAATAGTGAAAGTTTTACTTATTTCTTACCGATTTGGATGTCTTTTGTTTTTTCTTGTCTGATTGCTGTACCTAGGACTTCCAGTACTGTGTTACATAAAAGTGGTGAGAGTAAACATCCTTGTCTTGTTCCTGATCTTTGGGGTAAAGTTCTCAGGTTTTCCCTATTGAGTCGGATATTGCCTGTAGGATTTTCATACAAAGCCTTCATTATTTTGAGGTATGTTCCCTCTAGACCTACTTTCTTGGGGGCTTTTATCAAGCATAGATGTTGCCCTTCCTTAGATGCTTCTTCTGCATCTATTGAAACGATCGCATGGTTTTTGTCCTTTCTCTTGTTGATGTGATATAACATGTTGATTGTTTTGCTTGCATCCCAGGAATAAATCCCACTTGATCATGGTGCATGATTTTTTAATGTATTGTTAGACTTGGTTTGCTTTTGTTCAGGATTTTGTTCAGGATGTGTTCAGGATTTTTGCATCTATATTCATCAGAGATAATGGCCTATAGTTGTCTTTTTATGTGTGGTGGCTTTATCTGGCTGTGATATCAGGGTAATGCTGGTCTCAGAATGAATTTGAAAGTTTTCCTTCCTCTTCTATTTTTTGGAATAGTTTGAGAAGAATAAGTATTAACTCTTCTTTAAATGTTTATGAGAATTCACCTATGAAGGCATCTGATTCTGTACTTTTGTTTATTGGAAGTTTTTGATTACTGATTCAGTTTCATTGCTGGTAATTGGTCCATTCAAATTTTCTATTTCCTCCTGTTTCATTTTTGGTAGGTTACATGTGTTTAGGAATTCATTCATTTCTTCTAGGTTGTCCAGTTGGTTGGCATATAATTTTTCATAGTATTCTCATATAATCCTTTGTGTTTCTGTGCTTTTGGTTATTTCTTTTCTGATTTTGTTTGAATTCTTTCTCCCTTTTTTTCTTTTTGATGAGACTTATCAATTTTGTTGACCTTTTTAAAGAATGAGCTCTTGGTTTCATAGACCTCTGTTCTCTTGTTTTGTTTCCATGTAATTTTTCATTTTTCTTTGATTTGTTTGTTGAACCATTCACTGTTTAGTAGCATGTTATTTAACATGTATTTAACATGTATTTGTGCTCTTTCTAGGTGTTTTCTTGTGGTTGATTTCTAGTTTCATAGCAGTATTGTCAGAAAAGATGCATGGTGTGCCTTCAGTCATTTTGAATTTGTTGAGATTAATTTTGTGGCTTAATATGTGATATATTCTGGAGAATGTTTTATGTGCACTCGAAAAGAATATGTAACATACTGTTTTAAGATGGGATGTTCTCAAGATACCTGTTAAATCCATCTGGTCCAGTATGTCATTCAAAGATAGTGTTTCCTTGTTGCTTTTCTGTTTGAATCATTTATCCATTAATGCAAGTGGAGTGTTAAAGTCCACTATTATTATTGTATTATTTTTTATTCCTTTATGTTTGTTATTAACTGTTTTATGTATTTTGGTGCTCCCATTTTGGGTATGTATTTGAGTATTTGGGTATGTCTCATTGCTCTTTTGATTTGCATTTTCTAGATGACTAATGATATTGAGTATCTTTTCAAGTACTTATTGATTATGTGTATATATTTCCTGGAGAAACGTCTATTAAGATCCTTTGCCCATTTTTTAATTTGTTAAGAAACGTTTTTATTTTCTCAGTATAAGTCTCATTATATATAATTTGCAAATATTTTCTTAAATTCTGTGGGTTGTTTCTTGATAGTGCCCTTTGAAGAGAAAAGTTTTTAATTTTGATGAAGTCCAGTTTATTTCTATTTTCTTTGGTTGCTTGTGCTTTTATTATTGTATCTAAGAATCCATTGTTAAATCCACGTTTATAAAGATTTACTCATAAGCTTTCTTCTAAGATTTTTATGTTTGCCTCTATTACATTTTGGTCTTTGATCCATTTTGTATAAATTTTTATATACGGTGAAAGGCAAAGGTTCTGTTTCATTCCTTGGTATGTGACTTTCCTGTTGTTCTAGCAGGATTTGTTGAGATGATTCTTTTCCATTGAATGGCATTGGCACTTAGGTAAAAAAAAATCCGTTGATTATATTTTTATTTCAATTACAGAATAGTTCTGTGGTTCTTTTTATGGTTTCTGTCTTTTTGCTGATACTCCCTATTTAATGTGGCATTGTCATCATACTTTACTTTTTAAATCATGATTTTCTATGAATATATTTGTAATGGATACTTTGACGGCTTTCCTTGTTAAATTGGACATCTGGATTCTTTCATAGGCAGTCTCTGATTTTGATTTCCTGATGTCTGAGTCATACTTTCCTGTTTCTTTGTATGCCTCATAATTTTATGCTGGAAATGTGCATTTTAGATAATAATTGTAGCAACTCTGGAAACTGCTATCCTCTCTCCCCATCTCTAGAACTTGTTACTGTTATTTGCTGCTACGTTTATGACTGGCCAGATGATTTTAATGTGAAGCCTCTGATGTTGTTGCCCAAGTGGTGTAGCTTTGGTTATGCCCGCTGTACCTCAGATGACAATGGTTTTGGTAGGGCTCTCTTTGACTTCCACTTCACCTGACCACACAAAGCTGCTAAGTTCCATAATTGACAGCTGGTTAATTCATTGTTTTCAACAATACTCTGGGGTATAAATTACTTTATACACTAACCCACTTAAATTTCAGCTTCTTTATGGGAGCAGAATTTGAAATTTTGAAATTTTTTTCTGATTCTAGGTTGATTTCTCTCATCCCCTTTGGCTTTCTCTCTCCTCCACCCCCATATCTCAGGCAAACTAGCAGGCCTACAGTTTAGCCTATACATCTATTGAATGCACCAATCTCTGTACAATTGCCTATGGCTTAGTATCTCAGCCATTGTTGTTTTCCAGTACCCATTATGGCACTTTGCTCTGAATGACTGAACGAAGAACAACCCGTCAGTGATGCAGCCACATCCTCTGCTGAAGCATCTTAAAATTTGAAGAACCATTCAAATAATAATAATGCACATATGGGGAATGTCCCCCCTTATCTTAGTGTTGATATATTTTTGTTTGGTTATCATCAAATATTTTATAAAACATTTAATAAGTTAATAATATGTCTATTTAATTTCCCTATATGCACATTATAAACCATTTAAGTGGAAAAAATACCAAGGTTTCACCTTGAAAAATGGTTGCCTTGTAATTTTGAATGCAACTAAAAGCCTATTCTTTCCAGTGAATTCATAATCTTAATAAAAGCCTTAGGAAAATTGGTGTATTCATTATATAGGGAATAAAATATGGGATGAAGGGGTATTGTTTTGCACTGAAGCATATGCTTTTTATTTAAAAACCACTTTCTGGTGTTTTTGTGTATATTTAGTGCTGAAGGTTTTTATTAGGTTAAAAGTGAAATGGTTGCTATGCTGGTAATGCACACATTTTCAATTAAAGTGTCTAAAACATCTAGACTCATAAAATTAATTGGAAAGATGTACCCAAAATAACAAAAAATATAAGTTAGCACAAGTTAAACATCATGTTAATATTTGGAACATTCAAGAAAACTGTCTGCAAGCATAATACCAGTGGCATTAATAACTAATACAGCATTTTCACTCTCTCAGGTAATGTTTAAGTAGGCTTAACAGTGACATGCAAGCTAAATGCACAATATTTGTATTATTGGCATTTGTGATTTTAAGGATGTGTGAAGAATTGTCAATAATTCAGTAGCATGTTTATTGTGAATAGAAAAGAAGCATGACACTCTTCAATATCCCTGCTGGGTCGGAGGAGGCCTGGTGGAGAATTGGGACTTTCACCGTTGTCCACTGGTAACAAAGCCACTGTTACCATGTTATCAATGGAGACCATCTGGGTAGCCAGAACCCACCTTTCTGCCCATTCGCAACAAGGAGCTCCTCACCTCTGGTGTCAATAGAGGCCATGTGGAGAACTTGGACTTCTACTTCCACTGGCAGTAAAGAAATGGTCTCCGCAATTCCTTTGAATGTGCAGTGTCAGAAACAGCTATTTAAAACAGGAGATCTTAATAAGACCCAGAGTCTTATAATATGAAAATGCCCAGATTTTAATTTAAAAAAACACATTTGTTATTACAAAAACCAGGGAGATATAAATCTGCATGAGAAAAGATAATCATTGTTAACAGTGAGATGATAGAAATTGTAGAAATGACAAGGATTTTAATGCAGCTATGATAAAAACCCTTCAACAGAACACCCTTGAAACAAATAAAAATATAGAAAGCCTCAGCAAAGAAATAGAAAGCCTCAACAAAGAAACCGACACTATGAAGAAGCAAATGGAAACTTGAGAACCAGAGTCTAGTACCTGAAGTAAGAGTTCAAAGGATTATCTCAATAGTAAAACAATTAGTGAATTGAAAGAAAAATGAAAATTGACAATCTAAACAACAGAGAGAAAATCACAATTAAAAAAGGATGAAAAATGAAAAATGTAAGAAGTGTTGTGGATCTACAATAAAAGATCTAGCATTTGTGTCTTCGAGTTTAGGAAAGAGAGGAGTACAGGGCTAAAAAAGTGTTTGAGGAAATTCCAAATTTGCCAAGAGACAAAAAATGATTCAAGAAGTTGAGCAAACCCGACTGGATTAACCCAAAGAAATCAGTGCAAAACACATCATAATCACAGTTTTGAAGACTATAGGTCAAAAAGAAAAAAAAACCTTGATAAGTTCAGAGAAAATTGCTACATTAGCTATAGGTGAAAGCATTCCTAATGACAGTAAATTTCTCATGAAAAATTATGGAAGCCCAAAAGAAGTAACATAATATTTTTAAGGTATCGAAAGAAAAAAAAAAAAGGTCAACATAGGTCATAAACCCAATGACAGATTTTTTAGGAATGGAGGACAGATCTAGACATTTTCAGATGAAGGAAAACTTAAGAGAATTTGTTGCCAAGAGACCTACCCTAAAAGAATGGCTAAAGGATGTTCTCTAAACTTGAAATGATAAAAGAAGGTATTTTGGAACATCAGGAAGGAAGAAACAACATGGTCCGCAAAAACGTGAATATAATAGACATTTCTTCTCTCTCTCTTTTTTACATTATGTTTGATGATTGAAGCAAAAATTAACAACATTCTCTTATTCTAAATGTATGTAAAGGAAAATATTTATGCCAATTATTTTATAAATGAGGGAGATAAAGGGACACAAAAAGTGATTTCTATACTTCACTCAAACTGGTCAATGAAAACACCAGTAGCCTGTGGTAAATTATGTATATAATGTAATACCTAGAGCAATCACTAAAAAATTAATATAAACAACACTCAAAACCACTATATAAAGAAACATTAAATTCTAAAAAATATGTTCAAATTACCCACAGGATTGTGGGAAAAAGTAAGTTAAATAAAAGCAGGGAAAACAGAAAACAAACAAGTTGTCAGCGTTGACATATCAATAATTAGATTCAACACAAATGATCTAAATATACAAATTGAAGGACAGATAATGGCACAGTGGATTAAAAATGTGACCCAATGATATATATGCCTTCATATATATCAAGAAACCTACTTCAGATACAATAATATAGGTGGGTTGAAAATAAAAGAAAAAAATATCATGTAAACATTAAGTAGAGGAAAGCAGCAGTGACGATATTAGCATAAGGCAACTTCAGAGAAAATTATCAGTGACATTTCATCATTATATAATGATAAAAGAGTCAGTGCACAAAGAAGACCTAATAATTCTGAATATTTATGCAGCAAACAACAGAGCTGCAAAAATATGTGAGACAAAAACTGATATGATTGAAAGAAGAAATGGACAAATTACACAATTATCATTGGAGACTTCAACAGCCCTAAAATTTGGTAGAAGAACTAGACTCAAATTAAGAAGTATGGAGAACAATTCAACAATACCACCAACTAACGTGATGTAATGATATTTGTAGAACACTTCACCCTCAAACAGCAAAATATGCGTTCTTTTCAAGTACTTACAGAACAAATACCAATCATGTATAGGATCATAAAACAAACTTCAACAAATTTAAAAGAGTTGATATCATACAGTGATATTATACACTGACCACAGAAGAATCAAACTAGAAATCAGTGTCAGAAAGATAATATGAACCCCCAAACATTTGGAAGGAAAATAATATACTTCTAAATAGTCTGTGGGTCAAATAAGAAGTTGTAAGGGAAATAAAAAAATAAATTATGGACTCAGTGAAAATGGATATACAACATATCAAAATATACAAGACCAAGCTAAACCTGTGCTGAGAGGGAATTTTAAAGCACTAAATGCATATATCAGAAAAGAGGAAAAAGCTTAAATCAGTAATTTAAGATCCTAACTCAAGAACATAAATATTGAAGAACAAACGAAAGCCATAGGTTGCAGAAGGAATTAATAAGCAAAGGAACAGAAATTAATAATTAAAAACGTAAAAATCAATGGATAAAATCAAGGAGATAAAGAACTGTTTCTATGAGAACAATAATAAAATTGACAAGCCTCTAAAAAGACTTACAAAGAACAAAGACACAAATTACCAACATCAGGAATGAAAAAGGAGGTAGATTGTAGACATCAAAAGGATAAAAAGAAAATACCACAAACAACTCTCTCTCTATATATAAATGACAACCTAGATTGCCAAATCCTTTAAAGCAAACACCACAGCTCATCATTATGGAATAGATCATTTTAATTGCATTCTAACTGTTAAGGAGTTGAATTTGTAATTTGAAAACTAACAAAAAGAAATCTTTCAAGCCAGATGGTTTCACTAGAGAAATCTACCAAACGTTTAAGAATAAGTGAAACAAATTCTACATAATGTCTTCTAGAAAATAGTAGAGGAGAGACTTTTCAGTTCTTTTTTAGAAACTATAGTATTAGTTTGATATAAAAACTATACAAAGACAGTACCCAAAGAAAAACTAATGTTCCTCATAAATATACTACAAATGGAATTCAACAATAGTAAAGGTTGTGCATTGTAATTGTTCTGGGTTTATGCCAGAGATGAAAGATTGGTTTCACTCTGGCTTTCTAGCCTGTCAATTTTTTTAAAAACTAAAATTGCAATTGCCATATGACCCAGCACTTACATTTCCAGGCATTTATCCCAGAGAAATAAAGACTTAAGTTTACAAACAAACCTGTACTTGAATGCTTTTAACAGTTTTATTTACAATAGCCAAAAGTGGAAAAACCCAGATGTCTTTCAATGCGCAAAGCTTAAACTATGATATGACACATCCATACTACAAAATACTACTGTGAAACAAAAAGGTACAAATTAATGATACCTGCAACATCCTGCTTGTATCTCCTAAGGACTATGTGTTGAATGAAAAAAGCCAGTCCCAAAGAGCGATATACTGCATTATTCCATTTCTATAATCTTTATTTAAATGACATAAGTTTAGAAATGGAAAACATATCAATGTTTGCCATGGGTTAAGGGGGGGTGAGTGTGGGTGTAAGATGAATATGGTTATAAAATGCAACAGGTGAGATCATTGTGGTTATGGGAATGCCCTGTGTCTTGATTCTATCCATGTCAGTATTCTAATGGTGGTAATGTACTACCATTTTACATGGAGTCTCTGTTACTTTTTACATTTGCATGTGTATCTACAAGTATCGTAAATAACAAGTTCAATTTAAAAAATGAGCATGTCTTAGTTAAGTCTGATTGGATTTTGTAATTAAATTTCTCTCGGGTGCCTCGGTGGCTCAGTCAGTTGAGTGTCTTACTTCGGCTCGGGTCATGATCTCAATATTCATGAATTTGAACCCCATGTAGGGCTCTGCCCTGACAGCTCAGAGCCTGCTTCAGATTCTCAGATTCTCTGTCTCCCTCTGTCTCTCTCTGCCCCTCCCCTGCTCATGTGCATTCTTTCTTTCTCTTTCTCTCCCTTTCTCTCCCTTTCTCTCCCTTTCTCTCCCTTTCTCTATCTCTCCCTCACATTCAAAAATAAATAAGTAAATATTAGAGGAAAAGAACCTCAAACTATACTAATTTAACTCCTGAATAGAGAAAAATGTAGAGCCAGAATAATACAAAGGACACACTGTGATTGAGTGCTATGATTGGAGAGTGAATACTACAATCATTCAAAGTTACACGAAATTTGATTTGCCGTATTTTCAATGGATAAAGATGTGAAAAAAAAAAAACACTTATACACTTCTAGGTACTAAGCATTATAAAAGGGTCTTTTATTTCTATAGACTTTTTAGACATCTAAAATAGATATTAGTAATAAAAGTCTATATTTGTCTTCTTTCAGTTGACATCTTAAGAATTTCTATAGCTGAAGTGTGTGGTTATACCCATATTTATATAATAAAATAAGTTTTTTAAAATGTAATAATTTGTATAAAATAAGATTGTAGACAATGACAATTAAGATATTTAAAAATAAGGCTAGTTGTTATAAGTTGGGGCAAAGAAAACATGCTGAGTTGTTTTTTTAAAGAATATGTTTATTAATTTTATCCTGTTACAGAGATAGTCTTGGCTTTTCAACATCTGACTGTGCTTTTAAATTAAAAATAGTGCCCATCTGTGTTTCCGCCTTGCAAAATGCTAAGAGATTTCAGTGTGAAAGCCTAGAATGGATTTAATACGTCATTTGCTACTGGCAGCACTGGGAGGAGGAGGTGGTGATAAAAATATATCTGCATAGCAACTCTGGTGGATATGATTCTGGGGATCTCCCAGCTGGAGGAAACTGGCATATGGCATCTTGTGCTACATGTGAAAGAAACATAATGGGAAAAATCATGCAGTTAGACTGAGGCTATGACAAAGTCACAAATAAGTGTCTAAGCCAAAAATGCACATTGGGATGTTCCAAACTTTTCCAAAGAAAAGCACAGAACCAATATTTATGTCTGGTCTCAGGCTCTCTATGCACTTGCTTACAATCTCTACCCATACTTCGTACAAGAGCAATGGTGTCAGAAATGTCCAGAGAAGTAAATAAGAACCCTCTTAATGTTTTAACATTCACTGTAGGGAGAAAGGCAGTGTTGGATTATTCTACTGAGGTAAAATGTGTCCTCTTCTCTCCTCCCCCATCATGCAACATAATCACACATACATTTCTATGTGTTAATGCATCAAAATATTGTGGAAAATAAAGAAAAATGCCATGCAGTATTTACTACCATAGAATAAATAATGTTTTAAAATAATATTATTTTACTTTACCTGTCATTTGACTTTCAGTCTTTTATGATCTCTAATTTCTCAAAGTCCTCGAAGTCCCATGGATCCATCAATTTTTTTTTAAGTTTATTTATTTATTTTGAGAGAGAGAGAGAGAGTGTGAGTGGGGAAGGGGCAGAGAGAATGGGAGACAGAAAATCCCAAGCAGGCTCTGCTCTGTCAGTGTGGAGCCTAACACAGGGCTCGAACTCACAAAAATGTGAGATCATCACCTGAGGTGAACCCCAAGAGTCAGATGCTTAACCAACTGAGCCACCCAGGTGCTCCAGATCCATTATATTTTTGAAAGCTATACTGGTCAATTTCCAGCTGATATAATACTGGTATAATACTATATATTTCTTTCTCATTGGTGTGCAAGCAGGCTGTAGTTTTGCTAGGCTAGGTTGGGATTAGCTGAACTTAGCTCCTGGCTGACATTTGGATTCAAGACTGCTCCACATGTGTCCTTATTCTCTTTGGGCCAGTGATACCCAAGACGTATTCTTCTCATGACTTGTGGCAGAAGCCTAAGAGCTAAATTAAACCACACAAGCATATGTAAAACCTCTGTTTGGATTGAGTTCTTTAACAGTACAGTTGTCAAAGCAGCCACATGGTCAAATGAAACATCCTAGGACAGGGAGATAAACTGCACCCACAATATTTAGAGTTACTTCAAAGACTCATGGTATTCATAATTCAAATATGGAGTGGAAGTGACTCCACTGGTCACTTGAAAGTTTTTATCATTAAGTAGATGCTGAAATTGATGAAAAGGTTTTTTTATGGCATGTTGAAATGATTTCATAACTTTTTTTCTGTTAATGAATTGCATTAATCATTACTATTTTAAAATGTTAAACCACACTAGTACTCATGAGAGAACTCAAATTATTCATATTTTGTCTAAATCTTAAAATTCAATTTACCATTATTTGGAGTAGAATTTGTATATATATGTTAACAAGAAAAATCAGTCTTACGTTTTTGTTTCTTGTCAAGTTTTTTTTTTTTTTAATTTAAATTCCAGTTAGTTGACATACAGTATAATAATATTAGTTTCAGGTGCACAATATATTGATTCAATAATTCCATATAAAACCTGGTGCTCATCTCAGCAAGTGCACGCTCTAATCCTCATCACCTATTTAACCCATTCTCCAACCAACTCTCTGGAAACTATCAGTTCTCTAGTTTGCCCCTCTTTCTTTTTGCCTCTTTTGTGTGTGTGTGTGTGTGTGTGTGTGTGCGTGTGTGTGTGTGCGTGCACGCATGTGTGTGCATACGCTCCCCCTTTGCGCATTTGTTTTGTTTCTTAAATAACATATGTGAGTGAAATCATATGGTGTTTGTCTTTCTTTGACTGACTTATTCACTTGTATAATACTCCATTTCCACCCAGGTTGATGGAAATGGCAAGATTTCATTCTTTTTTATGGCCAATATTCCACTGTATGTATACACGGCATCTTCCTCATCCATTCATCAGTTGACGAACACTAGAGCTGTTTCCATAATTTGACTATTGTAGATAATGCTTCTATAAAAATTGGGGAACATTTATTCCTTCAGATCTGTTTTTCTATCCTTTGGGTAAACACCTAATAGTGCAATTGCTGGCTCACAGGAAAGTTCTATATTTAGTTTCTTGAGGAACCTCCATACCGTTTTTCAGAGTAGCTGTACTAGTTTGCATTCCCACCAACAGCACAAGAGTGTTCCCCTTTCTCTTCCTCCTTGCCAACACCTATTGTATCCTGAGTTAATTTTAACCATTCTGAGAGGTGTGAAGTTGTATCTCATTGTGGTTTTGATTTGCATTTCCCTGATGATGAATGATGTTGAGCATTTTTTCCTGTGTCGGTTGGCCATCTGGATATCTTCTTTGGAGATGTGTCTGTTCATGTCTTCTGCCGATTTCTCCATTGGATGATTTGTTTTTTGGGTGTTGAGTTTGATAAGTTCTCTATAGATTTGGGATACTAACCCTTTATCTGATGTCGTTTGCAAATATCTTCTCCCATTCCACAGGTTGCCTTTTAGTTTTGCTGATTGTTTCCTTCGCTGTGCAGAACTTGTTATTTTGGTGAAGTCCCAATAGTTCATTTTTGCTTGCCTCTGGAGATGTGTTGAGTAAGAAGAAGTTGCTGTGGCCAAGGTCAAAGAGGTTTTTGCCTGCTTTCTCCGTGAGGATTTTGATGGCTTCCTGTCTTAGATTTAGGTCTTTCATCCGGTTTGAGTTTATTTTTGTGTATGATGTAAGAAAGTGGTCCAGGTTCATTTTTCTGCATGTCACCATCCAGTTTTCCCAGCACCATTTGCTAAAGAGACTGTCTTTATTCCATTGGATATTCTTTCCTGCTTTGTCAAAGATGAGTTGGCCATAACGTTTGTGGGTCCATTTCTGGGTTCTCTATTCTGTTCCATTGATCTGAGTGTCTGTTTTCATGCCAGTACCATACTGTCTTGATGATTACAGCTTTGTAATATGTCTTGAAGTCCTGGATTGTGATGCTTCCTGCTTTCAAGATTGCTTTGGCTATTAGGGGTCTTTTCTGGTTCTATATCAATTTTAGGATTGTTCTAACTCTGTGAAGAATGCTGGTGTTATTTTGATAGGAATTGCTATACTTGACTTATTAAAACTTAAATTGGGGAATTTACAACTTTGCTGACAAAGCAATATTCCTGGAATGCTTAAGTCCATTTATCTTTCTACTAAATTTTATGCTTGGGAGGGCATTTATTCTATTTTTACATAAGATTTTTAACCCCACAAAATTAGTATTACCTTCAAATACAGTCAATATTTACTTACATTTAACCTCATATATACCATTTATTCGACCTGCATTTTTTTTTTTTTTTTACTTCCATTACTTCATTTATCTCCTTGCCAGATGAATTTACTTTGTGCCTTTAGTAAACCTTTTAGTAAGATTCAGCAGGTGATGAGTTCTTTCACTTTTTCTTTTTTTGCTGAATAGCACCTTCATGTGACTGTGTTCTTCAAGAACGTTCTGACTGCATATAGAATTCTAATTTCACACTTGGTTTTTTTTTTGCCACTTTTAACTGTTTCTTATTGTTCTGGCTTTCATCAATTTAAATGCAAAGTAAGCTACAAGGTTATTGTTCCTCTTTAAAGGCAATGTGCTGCTTTTTTCTGTGGCTGCTTTTAAGATTTTCTTCTATAGCTTTAGTTTTCAGTAGTTTTGACTGCCTTGGCTTTTGTTGTTGGTAATGAGTTTGTTCATTTTGTTTTGTTTTGTATTTTTCCTTCTACAATTCATTGAGCTATTTGAATCTATAAGTGGCTGGTTGTTTTCTTCAGTTTTGGAAAATTCTTGGCCAATATCATTTCAACTATTGTTTTTATCCCATTTATTCTTTTCTCTCCTTTGAAACTCCTTTTACACATATTATAGACCTTCTCACTATGGCCCACAAGTTTCTTACCTTCTATTTTTCTATTGGTCATACCCTTCTCTCTCTCTGCTTCAGTCTGTATATATTCTATTGAGTTATCAATTAATCCTTTTATCTGCTACATTTCTCTTTTTTAAAGCCTATATACTATATTCTCATCTTTACTTATAGTAATTTAAGTTCTGAAATTTGCATTTTATATTTTTACTTATATGGGTTCTCTGGTCTGATTTCGTATCTTTTAGTTTATGTCATTTAACAATTAATTATGATCATTTTAAAGCTCAAGTGTACAACTCTAATGCTATTTTGGTTACTTGAAATTTATTTCTGTGGTGTCCCAACCTCCCTTTCCTCCAGTGATATTTGATCATATCACCCTAACAAATGCTATGTGTGTAATACAATGTTTTAGACATTGTTTTTAGAAATTTTAGTAAGCCCTGGGTGTAATTTATTATATGTTTTTGAATACTATTCAATTTAAGTGAGATTAATTCTATTATTACTTTTCTACTAATTTAAAGATTATGAATTGTGATGCAGCTTGGGAGGATGGCGGAGTAGGAGGATTCTAAATTCACCCTGTCCCATGTTTACAGCTAGATATCACTCACATCTGTGTAAATAAAATGTAGAAAAATCTGAAAACTGTCAGAACAAACTCTACAACTAGAGAAGAAGTTGCATCAGAGAGGTTAAGAAGGGCAGAAACAGTGGTCAGGAGCTTCCCACAAGAAGGAGCAAGCTAGAAATTGTCCCTCTCACCAGGGAGCTCAAATGGAGAAGACAAATCCCCATAAAGTCTGGCTTTGAAATTCAGAAGGGCTGAATTCTATGAATGTGTATAATCAGTGAGACTTATAGCCTGGAGCTTTAAAAGTTAGTTGACTCAGCTCTGGTGAGCCAGGAGAACCAATGACAGCTGAGTCCCTGCCCTTAAAGCAACCTCAGGATGGGTAAGGCAACATAGAATTGGCAGCTTGCACAGTTGCTGGGGCAAATAGGAGGAACTCTTTGTACCAACTTCAGAGCATGTTGGGGGGAATTCTCTAGGAACAGAGGACATGGCAGACACCATTTTCCTCCCACTCCCCTCACATAAACATTGGGTGACTTGCAGGAAGTGGCAGTGCATAGACACTTGGTACCTAACCTGCTAGCGCTGCATCCAACCTATGCATTCTCCTTAGGACTCCTACACTCCAAACCTGCTGTCCTAGTCCCTGGGCACAGTGCATATTTTTCTAATACTGCTTGCCCTGTCCTTGAGCCCTTCTGTGGTCACAACCCATCTCTCTAGGCAAAGAGTCAGTGCAGATGTCTGTACTTATAGAAAAATGACTCAGATGGAACATCATGTTGCTAACAACACATATAGGAGACTCTCCTGAAATGCCAGGTTCTGGTGGACAGGGGATGCTGCACTGCAAGGCACTAAAGTACCTCTTCTTTATAAAGCCACTACTTTCTTTATTATTGTTGTTTTTTAATTTTTATTTATGTTTGACAGGGAAAGCATGAGCAGGGGAGGGCAGAGATGGGGAGACCAAGGATCCGAGGTGGGCTCTGCAGTGACAGCAGAGATCCTGATGGGGCTTGAACTTACAAATGCAAGGTCATGATCTGAGCTGAAGTCAGTTGCTCAACTGACTGAGCCACCCAGGTGCCCCTAAAGCCACTACTTGCAAGAGCAGAAGACGTAGCTGACTTTCCTAACACAAGAAACAGGCACAGAGAGGTAAACAAAATGAGAGGGCAGAGAAATATGTTTCAAATGAAAGAATAGGACAGAATCACAGCAGGACATCTAAGCAAAACAGAAATAGTATGTCTGATAGTTTAAAGTAATGATCATAAAGGTACTCATTGGATTTTAGAAAAGGGTGGAGGCTATCACTGAGACCCTTGACAAAGAGATAAAAAAAGAGATAAAGAAGTAAACTAATGGAATTAAAAATACAAGAGATGAAACAAATAGGTTACAAGAAGCAGAAGGACATATAATTAACCTGGAAGATAGAGTAGTGGAAAGCAATCAAGCTGAAGAGGTGGAGACAAACAAATACTTCATACTGAGAATAGACTTAGGGAACTCAGTGACTCCATTAAGCATAATAACATTAATCAAACAGGGATCCCAGAAGGAGAAGAAAGAAAAGAGGGGAGAACATATATTTGAAGAAATAATAGCTGAAAATTTCCCAAATCTGGTAGAGGAACCAGAGATTCAGATTCACGAGGCACAGAGATCCCCCAACAAATTCCACCCAAGAAGCTCCACACCAAGATATATAGTAATAAAAATGGCAAAAAAAAAAAAAATCATAAAGAATTTTAAAGGTACAGTAGAAAATAAAGTTACATATGAAGGAAACCCCATAAGACTCTTGGCTGATTTTTCAGCAGAAACTTTGTAGCCCAGAAGGGAGTGGCAGGATATATTTAAAAGTGCTGAAAGGGAAGAATCTGCAGCCAATACTCTAGCTAGCAAGGCTGTCATTTATAATAGAGAGATACAGCGTTTCCCAGACAAAGAAGAGTTAAAAGAATTAAGACCTCTAAACCAACCCTAGAAGAAATACTAAAAGGAACTCTTTCAGTGGAAAGCAAAAACCGTATGTAATAGTAGGAAAAAATAGGAAGACAAAAGTGAAAAAAATAAGTATATCTGTAAAAATCAGTTATGAGAAGCACAAAATGCAAGGATATAAGATATGATACCAAATATCTGAAACGTGGAGTGGAGAGAATTAAAGAATGAATTCATCAGGTTAACAATACTGCTATACACAGAAGGTGTTATGTATAAACCAAATGATAACCAGAAATCCAAAAACAGCACTAGATATGCAAAAAAATAGAGTAAGGAATCCAAGTATTTCACTAAAGAAAGCCAACTTATCATGAGAGAAGAGAATAGAAAAGAACAGAGAGGAACTAGAAAACAACCATAAAACAAGTTACAAAACGATAATAAATATACACATATCAATACTTATTTTCAATGTAAATGGACAAATTCCTGATCAAAAGACATAGGATGATGGAATGAACAAAATGAAAGACCCATCTAAATGCTGCCTATTGAAGAGTAATTTCAGTCTTCAAAAGTGAAGGGATGGAAAAAAAATTATCATGAAAATGGAAGGAAAAAGAAAGCCAGAATAGCAATACTGATATTGGACAAGACTTTAAAACAAAGGCTGTAAAAAAATGGACAAAGAAGGACAGTATATAATCATAAATGGTAGAATCCAACAACAAGTTACAATTGTAAATATTTATGCATCCAACATGGGAGTACCCAGATACAGAAAGCAGTTAATAACAAGCATAAGGGAACTAATTTATAGTAATACTGCAATAATAGTGGACTTTAATACCCCGTTAATATCAGTAGTCAGATCATCCAAACAGAAAAATCAGCAAGGAAACCATGGCTTTGAATGACACATTAGGTCAGATGGATCTAACAGATATATCCAAAACATTACATTTTAAACAGCATAGTACAGTTTCTTTTCAAGTGCACATAGACCATTCTTCAGAATAGAGCACATATTAGGCCTCAAAACAAGTCTCAACCAATCCAAAAAGATTGAAGTCATACCGTGTACCTTTTCTGACCACAACTAGAAACTAGTTTCTATGAAACTAGAAATTAACAACAAGAAAACAAATCTGGAAAGCACACATATACATAGAGATTAAATAGCATGCTATTAAACAATGAGTGGGTCAACCAAGAAATCAAAGACAAAATAACAAAATACATGGAGACAAATGAAAATGACACTATGGTCTAAAAAGTTTGGGATAAAAAGAAAAGATGATAAGAGGGAAGTTTTAACAATATAGGCCTACCTTAAGAAAAACAAGAAAAATCCCAAATATATGGCCTAAAATTACCTACAAAGCAGCTGGAAAAAGAACAACAAAACCCAAAACCAAGAGAAGGAAGAAAATAGTAAAGTTCAGAGCAAAGATCAACAAACTAGAATCTAAAAATACAATAGAATAGATCAATGAGACCAGGATTTGTTTTTTGGAAAAGGTCAACAAAATCAGTAAACCTTTAACCAGATGAGAAAGAGAGAGAGAGAGAGAGAGAGAGAGAGAGAGAGAGGGAGAGAGAGGGGGAGAAAGAACAAATGAACTCAAAATCAGAAATGAAGGGGGATAAATCACTACAGAAATACAAAAGAATGTAAGAGAGTATTATGAAAAGTTATATACCAAAAAGTTGGACAAGCTAGAAGAAATGGATAATTTCTTAAAAATACATAACCTCCTCAAATTGAATCAGGATGATGGAGAAAATTTGAGCATACTAATTAACAAAAATGAACTTGAATTAGTAATCAAAAAACTCACAGCAAACAAATTGTCCAGGACCAGATGGCTTCACAGGTGAATTCTACCAAATATTTAAAGAGAAGTTAATACCTATTCTCACACTATTCAAAAATTTAGAAGAAGAAAGAAAACTTCCTAATTCATTCTATGAAGCCAGAATTACCCTGATACCAAAACCAGGTAAAGATAGTACAGAAAAAGATAACTACAGGCCAGTACCTCTGGAAACATAGATGTAAAAATCCCTAATAAAATATTAGCAAACTAAATCCATTGATACATTAACAGAATCGTTCACCATGATAAAGTGGGATTTATCCCTGGGATGCAAGGGGGTTCAGTATTTCAGAAGTCAATGAATGTGATACATCACATCAGTAAAATAAGGGATAGAAACCATATGATTTCAATTTATGTAGAAAAAGCATTTAACAAAAACCATTCATGATAAAAAACCCTCATCAAAATGGGGTTAGAGGAAACATACCTCAACATTTAACAAACGTGTTTATTTTATTTTATTTTATTTTATTTTATTTTTTTCCTTTATTTTTTTAATTTAATTTGATTTTATTTTTTTAATATATGAAATTTATTGTCAAATTGGTTTCCATACAACACCCAGTGCTCATCCCAAAAGGTGCCCTCCTCAATACCCATCACCCACCCTCCCCTCCCTCCCACCCCCCATCAACCCTCAGTTTGTTCTCAGTTTTTAAGAGTCTCTTATGCTTTGGCTCTCTTCCACTCTAACCTCTTTTTTTTTTTTTTTTCCCTTCCCCTCCCCCATGGGTTTCTGTTCAGTTTCTCAGGATCGAAGTACGGCCCTTTGTAGAAACATACCTTAACATACTGGAGGCCATATATGAAAAACTCACAGCTAACATTATATTCAATGGAGGAAATACTAAGAATGTTTCCCCTAAGGTCAGGAAAGACAGGGGTGTCTACCACTGTCTTACCACTATTATTTAACACAGTGCTGGGAATCCTAGCTATAGCACTCAGGCAAGAGGAAGGAATGAAAGTCATCCAAATTGGTAAGGAAGAAGTAAAACTTTCACTATTTGCAGATGACATGAAACTATGTATAGAAAAGCCTACAGACTCCACCAATAAACTATTAGAACTGGTAAATGAATCCAGTGAAGTTGCAGGATATAAAATCTATGTACAGAAATCTGTGGCATTTTTATACACTACTAGTGAAGTAACAAAGAAATTAAGAAATGAGTTCCATTTACAATTGCATGAAAGATAATAACATATCTAGGAATAAACATAGCCAAGAGGGTGAAAGATCTGTACTATAAAAACTAAAACATTGATGAAAGATATTGAAGATGACATAAACGAGTGGAAAAACATTCAATGGATTGGAAAAATGAATATTGTTAAAATGCCCATACTGCCCAAAGCAATCTACACGTTGAAAGCAATCCTTGTCAACATACTAACAACATTTTTTCACAGAACTGGAACAAACAATCCTCAAATTTGTGCAGAACCACAAAAGACCCCCGAGTAACCAAAACAATCTTGCCAAAGAAAAACAAAGCTGGAGGTATTACAATTCCACATTTCAAGTTATACTAAAAAGCTTCAGTTAGCAAAACAGTATGGTACTGGCACAAAAATAGACACATTGATCTATGGGATAGAATAGAAATCCCAGAAATAATCCCACGTTTATATGGCCAATTAATCTTTGACAAAGTAGTAAAGAATATATCCAATGAGAAAAAGTCCATCTCTTTAACAAATAGTGTTAGGAGAAATAGACAGCTACATGCAAAATAATGAAACTTGACTACTGGCTTACACTATACAAAAAGATAAGTTTAAAATGGATTATAGACCTAAATGTGAGACTTGAAAGTATAAACATTTTAGAAAAGAGCACAAAGCTGTAATTTCTCTGGCATCAGACCTAGTGATATTTTTCTTTCTCAAAACTTTTCTTTATTTTTGAGACAGAGACAGAGCAGGAGTGGGGGAGGGGCAGAGAGAGAGAGGGAGACACAGAATCCAAAGCAGGCTCCAGGCTGTCAGCACAGAGCCGGACAGGGGGCTCAAATTCCTCAACCATGAGATCATGACCTGAGCCGAAGTCAGATGCTCAACTGACTGAGCCACACAGGAACCCCTAGCAATATTTTTATAGATATGTCTCCTGAGGTAAGGCAAACAAAAGCAGAAACAAACTATTGGGACTACATCAAAATAAAAAGCTTCTGCATGACAAAACAGTTAACAAAACTAAAAGGCAACCTATGGAATGGGAGAAGAGATTTGCAAATGACATATCTGACAAAGGGTTAGTATCCAAAATATATAAAGAATTTATAAAAGTCAACACCCCAAAACAAATAATCCAATTAATAAACGGGCAGAAGACACGAACAGACATTTCTTCAAAGAAGATATTAGATGGTCTACAGACATATGTAAAGATATTCAACATCACTGATCATCAGGGAAATGCAAATTGAAACTACAATGGGATAGTACCTCACACCTGTCAGAATGGCTAAAGTCAAAAACATAAGACAAAAGAAGTGTTGATGAGGATGTGGAGTAAAAGGAACTGTCTTGCACTGTTGGTGAGAATGCAAACTGGTGCAGCTACTGTGGAAAACAGTACGTAAATTCTGCAAAAAGTTAAAAGTGGAACTTCCGCGTGGTCCAGTAATTTTACTACTGAGTATTTACACAAAGAATACAAAAACACTAATTTAGAAGAACACATGCACCCCTATATTTACAGCAGCATTATTTACGATAGCCAAATTATGGAAGCAGCCCAAGTGTCCATAGATAGATGAATGGATAAAGAATATGTGATATATGTGTATAATGGATAATATTCAGCTATAAAAAATGATGAAAAATATTGTCATTTCCAATAACATGGATGGAGCTAGACAGTATAATGCTAAGTGAAATAAGCCAGTCAGAGAAAGACAGATACCATATGATTTCACTCATAGGTAGAATTTAAGAAACAAAACAAATGAGCACAGGGGAAAAAAAAAGAACCAAGAAACAAGTCTTTTAACTGTAGTGAATAAACTAATGGTTACCAGAGAGGAGGTGGGGGGGTGGGGGATGGTGAAATAGGTGATAGCTATTAAAGAGTTTACTTATCATGATGAGCACTGAGTAATGTATACAATGGTTGAATCACTGTATTGTACACATTAAATTAATATAACTATATTATACAGTTATAACTATGTTAACTATACTGGAATTAAAATTAAAAGTTAATAAAATTATGAGGGGCACCTGGGTGGCTCAGTTGGTTGGGTGTCTGACTTTAGCTCAGGTCATGATCTCACAGCTCGTGAGTTCCAGCCCCGTGTCAGGTCTGTGCTGACAGCTCAGAGCCTGGAGCCTGCTTGGGATTCTCTGTCTCCCTCTCTCTCTCTACCCTCCTCTGCTCATGCTCTGTCCCTCTCTGTCTCAAAAATAAATAAACATTAAAAAAATTATTAAAAAAGTTAATAAAGTTATGAAATGTTTTAAAATTTACCAAATATTCATCATTTATTCATCAACTTGTGAGTCACATTAATTTTTGTATTTTATTGAGTATAGATAACACTGTAAAATTTAGCCTTTTAAAGTATACAATTTAATGGTTTTTCATATATTCACAAAGATGTGTGATCATCACCATTGTTGACGTCAAAAACATTTTCATCACCTCAAAAAGACATATACTCATGAGTAGTCCCTCCATGACATTCTTTCTCCTCAGTCCTTCACCACCACTCATCCTTTCCATCTCTATGGGTTTATCTTGGACATTTCTAGTAAATGGAATCATATGACTGTGGCCTTTTGAATGGCTTCCTTCATTTAACAATATAACAATTTTTTTCATTTAACATTTCATTTAACATCTAACAATTTTTCAAGATTCATCTATGCTTAGAATGTTTCAGTGCTTTATTTTTTTTAGATTATTGAATAATAGTTCATTCTGTGGGTTTACCATATTTATCTGTTCATCAGTTTAAGGACTTTTGAGTTATTTCCACATTTTGGCTATTCTGAATAATGTTGCTATAAACATTTATATGGAAATTAAACTTTTTTAAGGCAATTCTTTAGAGCAGTTTTATGTTTACAATAAAAATGAGTAGAAGTTTCAGATACTTTCCATACACCCCCTGCATGTGTGTGTGTGTGTGTATGTGTGTGTGTGTGTATATATATATACATACATATATATATATATATATATATATATATATATATATATATATATATATATATATATATATATATCTTCCCATTATCATCATCACCCGCCAGAATGGTACATTTTTACCAAGGATAAACCTACATTGATACATCTTAATCATCAAAATCCATAGTTAAAGTTTACCATAGGATTCTTGGTGTTGTATATTCTATGGGTTTGGACAAATGTATTTATATATCACGTATAGGTTTTTGTTTGGATATGCATTTTTGTTTCTCCTGGTTGTATACTGAGGAATGAAATTGCTGGGTCACGCTATAAGTCTGTCTTTAAGTTTTTGTTAGTGCCAAACTTTTCCAAAGAGGCTGCATGACATTACATTCTCAGCAATAATGTGTGAGGGTTCTAATATCTTCAGTCTTATCAACTCTTGTTTTTGCTTATATTTTGATTTCAGTCATTCCAGTTGGTGTGAAGTGGTAATCATGGTGTGGTTTCAATTTACATTTTCCTGATGACAAATGTTGAGAAACTTTTCATATTTTTATTGGCCATTTCTTTGTCTCCTTTGGAGACATTTTTTAATTGGGTTATTTTTGGTTTATTGTTGAGATGTAAGAGTCCTTTGTGTCTTTGTTCTGGATATTTTTTCTTATTCTGTGGTTACCTTTTTTGGTTTCTTTCTTTAAAAATATTTTAATTTTTTTGATTTTTATTTAATTTACTTTTAAAATTTACATTCATGATAGCATATAGTGCAATAATGATTTCAGGAGTAGATTCCTTAATGCCCCTTACCCATTTAGCCCATCCCCCCACCCCACAACCCCTCAGTAACCCTCTGTTTGTTCTCCATGTTTATGAGTCTCTTCTGTTTTGTACCCCTTCCTGTTTTTATTATTATTTTTGCTTCCCTTCCCTTATGTTCATCTGTTTTGTCTCTTAAAGTCCTCATATGAATGAAGTCATATGATATCTATCTTTCTCTGACTAATTTCACTTAGCATAGTACCCTCTAGTTCCATCCATGTAGTTGCACATGGCAAGATTTCATTCTTTTTGATTGCCAAGTAATACTCCATTGTATATACATATACACCACATCTTCTTTATCCATTCATCCATCGATGGGCATTTGGGATCTTTCCATATTTTGGCTATTGTTGATAGTGCTACTATAAACATGGGGGTGCATGTGTCCCTTTGAAACAGCACACCTGAATCCTGTGGATAAATGCCTAGTAGTGCAATTGCTGGGATGTAGGGTAGTTCTATGTTGAGTTTTTTGAGGAACCTCCATACTCTTCTCCAGAGTGGCTGCACCAGTTTGAATTCCCACCTTTTTTTTGTTTCTTTATAGTGTCTCTGGCAGCACAACAGATTTAAAGTTTGATGAAATCCTGTTTATTCATTTTGGAAGTGGGGTATCATATCTAAGGTCTTTGGTATCATATCTAAGGTGGTCATCATATTAATTGATGATCATATTGTGGTCATCAAATGTGACCATTCAAAGCCACAAATATTTACTACTATGTTTTATTCTCAAAGTTTTAGAGTTGTACTCATACATTTAGGTCTATGATCCATTTTGATTTTAATTTTTGTGTGTAATAAGAGGTTGGTGCCCAATTTAATTCTTTCCCATGGGGCTATCCTGCTCTTTCAGTATTTATTCAAAAGACTGTTCTTTCTGCATTGAATGGTGTTGGCACGCTAGTTAAAAATCACATGACCATAATGTTTGGGACTATTTCTGAACTCTCAATTCTACTCCACTCACTTCTATGTCAGTAGTAGGCCAGAACCATTGTCTTTAGTAACTTTTCACATCAGAACGGTGAATCGTCATGCTGTTCTTTTTTAAGATTTTCTGTCTATTCTGGGTCCCTTGAAATCCTATGTGTGTTGAAATGAAAAGGTCAATTTCTATAAAGCAGTGAGGTGGGATTCTGCTAGGGATTGCATTGAATTCATAGACCAGTTTGGAGAGTATTGGCATTTTAATAGTATTCATTCTGATCCAACAAAAGATGTATTTTGATTTATTTAGGTCTTTAATTCCTTCAAGGATGTTTTGTAGTTTTCAGTGTGTGTCTTATGGCTTAAAAAATATATTTCCAGTATTTTATTCTTTTAAGTGCTATTGCAAATGAATTTTGTTTTCCTAACTTCATTTTTAGACAGGTCTGTAAGCATACAAAAATACAAGTTGATTTTTGTATGTTCTTCTTGTATCCTATAATTCCGCTGAACTCATTTATTAGCTCTACATGTTTCTTAGTGTATTTTTTAGGATTTTCCATATATAAGATTACATTATCTGCAAATATAGACAGTTTTAATTCATTCCTTCTAATCTGGATGCTTTTTAATTACGTTTCTTGTATAATTGTCTTGCATAAGATCTTTAGTACAACGTTGAGTAGAAGTGGTGAAAGTGGATATCCTTATCTTCTCTTGCTCATAAGGGGAAGTACATGGTCTTTTATCACTAAACGTGGTGTTTTCTTTGTTTTTTTTTTTTTTATAGAGTTCTGTTATCGTGTTGAAAGTTCCTTCTGCTTTTAGTTTTTTGTATGTTTTTTTCTTTCAATCATAAAGGGTGTTTGATTTTTTCAGTTGCTTTTACTACATCTCCTGAGATGTGATTTTTTTTCTATTAGGTATTATCTGTATATCCATTATCTATATTGTGATGACCATGTATTTTTGGTCCTTTATTAATGTGGTATATTATATTGATTGAGTTTTGTATATTGAACCAGTCTTGCTTTCCTGGGATAAATTCCAGTTTGTCATGGTATATAATCCTTTTCATATTTATATCTATATTCATAAGGGATATTGATCTGCAGTTTTTTGTTGCTTTGTGGTTTTCAGATGTCTTTGACGGGATTTTTTTATTAGGGTGTTACTGATTTTATAGGATAAGTTGGAGAGTATTCCCTCTTTTACTTACAAAAGTTTGAAGTTCCTTTATAATACATTTTATTTCTAAATGTCAGTAGTAATGCCTATTCTTTCATTTCAGATTTTAGTAATTTGATTCTTCTTTTTAATCTTGGTCAGTCTAGCAAAAGCGTCATCATTTTTGTTGACCTTTTCAGAGAACCATTTGGCTTGTTTATTTTCTCTAATGCTTTTCTGTTCTTTATTTTGCATGTTTCTGCTCTATCCTTTACAATTTCCTTCTGCTTACTCTGGGCATAATTTGCTCTTCCACTTCTAATTTCTTAAGGTTAATGATTATTAAAAAAAAATTGATGATTGTTCCTTCTTTCTTTTTTAATATAGGTATTACCAGCTATAAATTTCCCGTAGCTAGCTTACTGCATCCTATAAGACTGGTATGTTGTGTTTTTACTTCATTTATCTCAACATTTTTTTCATTTCCCTTGTGCTTTTTTTATCCCATTGATTATTTAGAAGTGTGTTTTCCACATATTTGTGAATCTCAAGTTTTCTTCTATTGTAGATTTCTAATACCATTTGTGGTGACTGGAGGCCATTCTTTGTATGCTTTGCATTTGTTTAAATTCATTAAGACTTGTGGGCTATTATGGTCTATCCTGGATAATGTTTTTTTATACACTTAAGAAGGATATGATTTCTGCTCTTTTTGGGTGGAGTATTTTATGCGTGTCTGTTTGGTTCAGTTGATTTATAGTCTTGATCATATGTTGTTTTCTTTTGGGTTTTCTTATACTATTCATTTCTGAGACTGCAGCATGGGATTCTCTACCCATCCTAGTTGTTTTGTCTATTTCTCCCTTTAATTCTGTAAATTCCTACTTCATGTATTTTCTGGCTCTGTTGTTAGATACATATTTGCTCATATTTGTTATATATTCTTAACAGAACTACTCTTTTATGATTATAAAATCTTATTTGTCTCCGGTTACCATTTTTGTCCTAAAGTTGATTTTATCTAATGGTTTAGCCATGCCACTTGTCTCTTTGTTACTATTTGCATGATATATTTTTTTCCATCCTTTTACTTTCAAGCTACTTGGTGAAACTAAACAACTAAATTTGCAGTTTTTTTAATCCATCTGTGCCATTGTCTCAATTTGTTGGGAATCTCTAGTCCCTTTATATTTCATGTAATTACTGATAAGGTAGCACTTACATCTGCAATTTTGCTTTTTTTTTTTTATATCTTGCACCATTTATCTTCTATTCCTCCATTAATGCTTTCTTTTGTATTAAGTAGTCATTTTCTACTGTACTGTTTTTATTCCCTGGTCATTTCTTAAGGTGTTTTTTTGAGTTAAGTGGTTTTCCTGGAATTTACAAATAATATTTTAATGTATAATAATCTGATTCAGATTAACATAAATTTAAATTCAAATTCATTAATATACAAAATCTTGTGTGAAACAATAGAAAAAAAGACATATATATTGCTCTCTGCCTCCAGTTCCTAGTATAGAGCTCCTAAATGCCCTGTCATTTCCTAAGTAATACGAACACTAGGATCATTTTTTTGTTGTAGTATTTGGTCTTTGATCCTGGTTCCTGACATTGAGTTTCTAAATCCCTTGGAATTTCCTGGGTGACAGGAGTGACTTTTGCTTCATAAGGTAACTTTGGGTTGACTCCTGGATAGGAGCTGTCACTAGAAAGACAAAATCATGATGAGAAGCTTGCAAATTTTAATTTTACATCCCATGGTCCAGAGAGGGGCAAGGGGCTAGAAATGGACTTAATGGTCAATCTATCATGCCCCTATGATGAAATCTCAATATAAATCCCCCAAATATGCGATTCAGAAAGCTTCCAAGTTGCTGAACACCTGAAGGTTCTGGGAAAGTGGTGTGTACAGGGAATGCATGGAAGCTCTCCATCTTTTATCACATGCATTGCTCTACACATCTCTGCCATCTGGATGTTCATCTGTGTCCATTATTATACCTCTTTATAATAAACTGATAAATAGTAAGCTGTTTTCCTGAGTTCTGTGAGTCACTCTAGCAAATTAATTCAACTTGAGAAGAAGGTGATTGGAACCCCTTATACCTGATTGTTCAGAAACATGGGTGACAACATGGATTTGCAGATGGCATATAAAGTGGATGGGGGACATTAAGTGGGTCTGAGCTTTTAATCTGTGGGATTTGATGCTATTTATAGGAGATAGTGTCAGAATGGAGTTAAATTGTAGGACCCCCAGCTGGTGTTGTAGAATTGTTTGATGTGGGGGAAAAAAACCCACATATCTGGTGTCAGAGTGTTGTGAGTATGATAGTGTACAAGTAAAAGAGATACATAGGATGAGTAGTGTAGGTTTTCTTTACACCTTTGCTTTATGAGCTCTGTTCACTTCCAACTCCTTTGTGCTGTAATTATTATATAAATTAAATTCTTATCTGCTGTATGCCTACGAACACAGATGTATAATGATTATTTTTACAGTTGTCTTTTTTTTATTTTTTTTTTATTTTTTTTTTTAATTTTTTTTTTTTCAACGTTTTTTATTTATTTTTGGGACAGACAGAGAGAGACAGAGCATGAACGGGGGAGGGGCAGAGAGAGAGGGAGACACAGAATCGGAAACAGGCTCCAGGCTCCGAGCCATCAGCCCAGAGCCTGACGCGGGGCTCGAACTCACGGACCGCGAGATCGTGACCTGGCTGAAGTCGGACGCTTAACCGACTGCGCCACCCAGGCGCCCCTACAGTTGTCTTTTAACCAGGTAGGAGGAAAGAGTTACAAACATACATTTATACTTGAAAAAACTTTACCTTATATGGTTACCTTTACCAGTGCTTTTAATTTCTTTTTACTGACCTTTGTTTCAGCCTGAAGGACTCCTTTTTGTATTTCTTATAGGC
The DNA here is from genome assembly GCF_046562875.1 of Panthera onca. NCBI lineage: Eukaryota > Metazoa > Chordata > Mammalia > Carnivora > Felidae > Panthera > Panthera onca. Next base: position 56,653,185 of record NC_138344.1, read on the forward strand.
AGGTATACTAACAATGAACTCTCAGTTTTTGTTTTTCCTGGAAATGTTTTAATTTCTCCTTAATTTGTAAAGGATAATTTTGTCTGATACAGAATTCTTGGTTGATGGTCTTTTTCTTTCAGCACATTGAATATCATTGTCACTGCCTTTTGACCCCCATGGGTTCTGATGAGAAGTTAATTTATAATTTTATGCATCGCTTCTCGGCCTTCTGGCTAAGATCGAGGGTAGTATAATCTTATTTATGATCACTTGTATATGATGAAGCACTTTTGTGTAGCTATTTCAAAGATTCTCATCTGTTGGTTTATTAAACTGTTTAGTCACGATATGTCTAGGTTTGGATTTCACTGAGTTTAACCTACTTTGAGTTAATTGAGACCTTTGAATATTTAGTTAATGTTTCCATCAAATTTGAATATTTTTGTTTTTATTATTTCTTCAATATTCATTTTGTCCATTTCTCTCTCTCCTGGGGCTTTCATTATGTATATCCTGGTTTTGTTTTACAATTTCCACGTCATGTCTTTATTAATACTCTGTATTTGTTAATATGTGCCCCTAAATTTTTACGTATGGTCTCTTTTAGTTTTTTGAACATATTTTGAAAAGCTGATGTAAAGCCTTTTTCAGATAAGTTCAACTTCTGGGCTTCCTCAGGGACAGATTCTGATTGCCTTTTTTCCCTTCTGGGTATGGAACATATTTTCTTATTTTTCTACTATCTGTCTACACACACACACACACACATACACATACATACATATATATACATACACACATACATATACACACATACATACACATGCACCAGATTTTCTTATTTTTCTATATTATATACACATATATATATAAACACTTTATAAACATTTTTTAATGTTTTTAATTTATTTTTGAGAGTCAGAGAAGGAGCACGATTGGGAAGGGGCAGAGAGAGAGGGAGACATAGAATCTGAAGCAGGCTCCAGCCTCTGAGCTGTCAGCCGAGAGCCCGATGCAGGGTTTGAACTCACCAACCACAAGATCATGACCTGAGCCAAAATCTAACACTTAACTTACTAAGCCACCCAGGTGCCTCGAAATAGATCTATATCTATATCTATATCTATATCTAGATAGATAGATATACACATATACACATACATACACACATACACATTGCTCTCTGCCTCCAGTATATATATATATGCCTCCATATATATATATGTGTATATATACACATCTGCCTCCATATATATATATGTGTGTATATATATATACATATATATGTGTATATGTGTATACATATATATGTGTATATATATGTGTATGTGTATATGTGTATACATATATATGTGTATACACATGTGTATATATATGTACATATACATATATACACATATATACACATATACACATACACACATATATATATATATACATATATACACATATATATGTGTATATATACATATATATATATTTTTTTTTAATTGAAAAACAGTAAGCTTTGTAAACTCGGGAACTCATGTTCTTCCCCTTATTGGGGTTTTTGTTTTTGCTGTTTGTTATAGTGTGTTTGTTTAGTGACTTTTTCTGAACTGATTCTGTAAAATTTTTATTCTTTGTCATTTGTGGCTACAGAGGCTTCGGCTCAGGTAGCTTAGTGGTCAGCTAGAGACTGCACAGAGAGTTTGTAGATATCTGAAACCAGTAATTATTCCGCTGCTTGTGAAGGGGCTCTATATGCATGTTAGTGAATGCCTGTTACCATTCAACCAGGGAGTTTAAAAGTCAGCTTTAGCCTTCACTTTCCTGCTTGTGCAAAGCGTCATGATTAGCTATAAGTGAGAGCGTAGGGCCTTTTGAGCTCTTTCCTGAGGTGGTACACAGCACTGGGAATTCAGAAAGCCCTGTGTGCATGGTATTCTAGATTCCCAGAAGTGAATCAGAGTTTTTTCCAAATCTTCTATTAACATCTTAATTTTTTTCTTGAAGCTTTTCGGTGAGCTTATTGTGTACTTTAATTGTTAACTATCCCCTTAAGCCACATCTCAGCGTCCATCATGATGTTCAACATTTCTCTCTGTTTTTGACAAATGTTCCCCCTACCTTTACTCAGAGGAAAAGGCTGTGAGCACTATGCAGTTTCTCTAAGTCACTGAACATAAAGATAGCCTTGCAAGAGTAATCTTCCAAGGAAACACCAGTAAGTCAAATAAAATTTTTCTGTGACTAGAGCTACGAAAGAGCCCTAACCCTTTACTAGCCCCCTCTAGTGACCAGTATGTCCTTTATTTTCACTGTGATTGCAGGCTTTTAGGCTTTCAAGAATACTTACTGCAAGCCTCATGAGGTAGGAAAAATGAGATTAGAACAAGTGAAAATAACACAGTTACTTACAGAGAGTCAGCTGTTTATCTTGAATACATTCTCCCTAGTTTTCTTTTTTTTTTAATATGAAATTTATTGTGAAATTGGTTTCCATACAACACCCAGTGCTCATCCCAAAAGGTGCCCTCCTCAATACCCATCACCCACCCTCCCCTCCCTCCCACCCCCCATCAACCCTTAGTTTGTTCTCAGTTTTTAAGAGTCTCTTATGCTTTGGCTCTCTCCCTCTCTAACCTCTTTTTTTTTTTTTCCTTCCCTTCCCCCATGGACTTCTGTTAAGTTTCTCAGGATCCACATAAGAGTGAAAACATACAGTATCTGTCTTTTTACGTATGACTTACTTCACTTAACATAACAATCTTCAGTTCCATCCACTTTGCTACAAAGGGCCATATTTCATCCTTTCTCATTGCCACGTAGTATTCCATTGTGTATATAAACCATAATTTCTTTATCCATTTATCAGTTGATGGACATTTAGGCTCTTTCCATAATTTGGCTATTGTTGAGAGTGCTGCTATAAACATTGGGGTACAAGTGCCCCTGTCCATCAGCACTCCTGTATCCCTTGGATAAATTCCTAGCAGTGCTATTGCTGGGTCATAGGGTAGGTCTATTTTTAATTTTTTGAGGAAACTCCACACTGCTTTCCAGAGCGGCTGCACCAGTTTGCATTCCCACCAACAGTGCAAGAAGTTTCCCGTTTCTCCACATCCTCTCCAGCATCTATAATCTCCTGATTTGTTCATTTTAGCCACTCTGACTGACATGAGGTGATATCTGAGTGTGGTTTTGATTTGTATTTCACTGATGAGGAGCGACATTGAGCATTTTTTCATGTGCCTGTTGGCCATGTGGATGTCTTCATTAGAGAAGTGTCTATTCATGTTTTCTTCCCATTTCTTCACTGAATTATTTGTTTTTTGGGTGTGGAGTTTGGTGAGCTCTTTAGAGATTTTGGATACTAGCCCTTTGTCCTATATGTCATTTGCAAATATCTTTTCCTATTCCATTGGTTCCTTTTAGTTTTTTGATTGTTTCCTTTTCTGTGCAGAAGCTTTTTATCTTCATAAGGTCCCAATAGTTCATTTTTGCTTTTAATTCCCTTGCCCTTGGGGATGTGTCAAGTAAGAAATTGCTGTGGCTGAGGTCAGAGAGGTTTTTTCCTGCTTTCTCCTCTAGGGTTTTGATGGCTTCCTGTCTCATATTCAGGTCCTTTATCCATTTTGAGTTTGTTTCTGTGAATGGTGTAAGAAAGTGGTCTAGTTTCATCCTTCTGCATGTTGTTGTCCAGTTCTCCCAGCACCATTTGTTAAAGAGACTGTCTTTTTTCCATTGGATATTCTTTCCTGCTTTGTCAAAGATGAGTTGGCCATACTTTTGTGGGTCTAGTTCTGGGGTTTCTATTCTATTCCATTGGTCTATGTGTCTGTTTTTGTGCCAATACCACGCTGTCTTGATGATTGCAGCTTTGTAGTAGAGTCTAAAGTCTGGGATTGTGATGTCTCCGGCTTTGGTCTTCTTCTTCAATATTACCTTGGCTATTTGGGGTCTTTTGTGATTCCATACAAATTTTAGGATAGCTTGTTCTAGCTTCGAGAAGAATGCTGGTGCAATTTTGATTGGGATTGCATTTAATGTGGAGATAGCTTTGGGTAGTATTGAGATTTTGACAATGTTTATTCTTCCAATCCATGAGCACAGAAAGGTTTTCCATTTCTTTATATCTTCTTCAAGTTCCTTCATAAGCTTTCTATAGTTTTCAGCATACAGATCTTTTACATCTTTGGTTAGGTTTATTCCTAGGTATTTTATGCTTCTTGGTGCAATTGTGAATGGGATCAGTTACTTTATTTGTCTTTCTTTTGCTTCATTATTAGTGTATAAGAATGCAACTGATTTCTGTACATTGATTTTGTATCCTGTGACTTTGCTGAATTCATGTATCAGTTCTAGCAGACTTTTGATGGAGTCTATCGGATTTTCCATGCATAGTATCATGTCATCTCCAAAAAGTGAAAGCTTGACTTCATCTTTGCCAATTTTGATGCCTTTGATTTCCTTTTGTTTTCTGATTGCTGATGCTAGAACTTCCAACACTATGTTAAACAATAGCAGTGAGAGTGGGCATCCCTGTCGTGTTCCTGATCTCAGGGAGAAAGCTCTCAGTTTTTCCCCATTGAGGATGATATTAGCTGTGAGCTTTTCATAAATGGATTTTATGATGTTTAAGTATGTTCCTTCTGTCCCGACTTTCTCGAGGGTTTTTATTAAGAAAGGATGCTGAATTTTGTCAAATGCTTTTTCTGCATTGATTGACAGGATCATATGGTTCTTATCTTTTCTTTTATTAATGTGATGTATCACGTTGATCGATTTGTGAATGTTGAACCAGCCCTGTTGCCCAGGAATGAATCCCACTTGATCATGGTGAATGATTCTTTTTATATGCTGTTGAATTCGATTTGCTAGTATCTTATTGAGAATTTTTGCATCCATATTCATCAGGGATATTGGCCTGTAGTTCTCTCTCTTTTTTTTTTTTTTAACGTTTATTTATTTTTGGGACAGAGAGAGACAGAGCATGAATGGGGGAGGGGCAGAGAGAGAGAGAGAGAGACACAGAATCTGAAATAGGCTCCAGGCTCTGAGCTGTCAGCCCAGAACCCGACGTGGGGCTCGAACTCACGGACCGCGAGATCGTGACCTGAGCTGAAGTCGGACGCTTAACCGACTGAGCCACCCAGGCGCCCCTGTAGTTCTCTTTTTTTACTGGGTCTCTGTCTGGTTTAGGAATCGAAGTAATGCTGGCTTCATAGAATGAGTCTGGAAGTTTTCCTTCCCTTTCTATTTCTTGGAATAGCTTGAGAAGAATAGGTATTATTTCTGCTTTAAATGTCTGATAGAATTCCCCAGGGAAGCCATCTGGTCCTGGACTCTTATTTGTTGGGAGATTTTTGATAACTGATTCAATTTCTTCGCTGGTTATGGGTCTATTCAAGCTTTCTATTTCTTCCTGTTTGAGTTTTGGGAGTGTGTGGGTGTTTAGGAATTTGTCCATTTCTTCCAAGTTGTCCAGTTTGTTGGCATATAATTTTTCATAGTATTCCCTGATAATTGCTTGTATTTCTGAAGGATTGTAATAATTACATTTTCATTCATAATTTTTTTCTATTTGGGTTATCTCCATTTTCTTTTGGAGAGGCCTGGCTGGAGGTTTATCAATTTTGTTTATTTTTTCAAAAAACCAACTCTTGGTTTCATTGATCTGGTCTACAATTTTTTTAGATTCTATTTTGTTTATTTATGCTCTGATCTTTATTATTTCTCTTCTTCTGCTGGGTTTGGGGTGTCTTTGCTTTTCTGCTTCTAGTTCCTTTAGGTGTGCTGTTGGATTTTGTATTTGGGATTTTTCTTGTTTCTTGAGATAGGCCTGGATTGCAATGTATTTTCCTCTCAGGACTGCCTTCTCTGCATCCAAAGCATTGGATTGTTGTATTTTCATTTTCGTTTGTTTCCATATATTTTTAAATTTCTTCTCTAATTGCCTGGTTGACCCACTCATTCTTTAGTAGCGTGTTTAACCTCCATGCTTTTGGAGGTTTTCCACACTTTTTCCTGTGGTTGATTTCAAGTTTCATGGCATTGTGGTCTGAAAGTGTGCATGATATGATCTCAATTCTTGTATGCTTATGAAGGGCTGTTTTATGACCCAGTATGTGATCTATCTTGGAGAATGTTCCACGTGCACTCAAGAAGAAAGTATATTCTGTTTCTTTGGGATGCAGAGTTCTAAATATATCTGTCAAGTCCATCTGATCCAATGTATCATTCAGGGCCCTTGTTTCTTTATTGATCCTGTGTCTAGATGATCTATCCATTGTTGTTAGTGGAGTATTAAAGTACCCTACAATTACCACATTCTTATCAATAAGGTTGCTTATGTTTGTGATTGTTTTATATATTTGGGGGTTCCCATGTTTGGCGCATAGACGTTTATAATTGTTAGCTCTTCTTGATGGATAGACCCTGTAATTACTATATAATGCCCTTCTTCATCTCTTCTTATAGCCTTTAATTTAAAATCTAGTGTGTGTGATATAAGTATGGCTACTCCAGCTTTCTTTTGACTTCCAGTAGCATGATAGATAGTTCTCCATCCCCTCACTTTCAATCTGAAGGTGTCCTCAGGTCTAAAATGAGTCTCTTGTAGACCACAAATACATGGGTCTTGTTTTTTTTTTTTTTTTTTTTTATCCATTATGATACCCTATGTCCTTTGGTTGGAGCATTTAGTCCATTTACATTCAGTGTTATTATAGAAAGATATGGGTTTAGAGTCATTGTGATGTCTGTAGGTTTCATGCTTGTAGTGATGTCTCTGGTACCTTGTGTCACAGGCTCCCCCTTAGGATCTCTTGTAGGGCTGGTTTAGTGGTGATGAATTCCTTCAGTTTTTGTTTGTTTGGGAAGACTTTATCTCTCCTTTTATTCTAAATGACAGACTTGCTGGATAAAGGGTTCTTGGCTGCATTGTTTTTCTGTTCATCACATTGAAGATTTCCTGACATTCCTTTCTGGCCTGCCAAGTTTCAGTAGATAGATCTGTCACGAGTCTTATCGCTCTCCCTTTATATGTTAGAGCATGTTTATCCCTAGCTGCTTTCAGAATTTTCTCTTTATCCTTGTATTTTTCCAGTTTCACTATGATATGTCGTGCAGAAGATCGATTCAAGTTACGTTTGAAGGGAGTTCTCTGTGCCTCTTGGATTTCAATGCCTTTTTCCTTCCCCAGATCAGGGAAGTTCTCAGTTATGATTTCTTCAAGTACACCTTCAGCACGTTTTCTTCTCTCTTCCTCCTCTGGAATCCCAATTATGCGTATGTTATAGTATTTAAAATTGTCACTTCGTTCTCTAATTCTCCCCTCATACTCCTGGATTTTTTATCTCTCTTTTTCTCAGCTTCCTCTTTTTCCATCATTTTATCTTCTAGTTCACCTATTCTCTCCTCTGCCTCTTCAATCCATGCTGTGGTCGCCTCCATTTTATTCTGCACCTCATTTATAGCAGTTTTTAGCTCCCCCTGTTTCTTGATCTCTGTAGCAATAGATTCTCTGCTGTCCTCTATACTTTTTTCAAGCCCAGCGATTAATTTTATGACTATTATTTTAAATTCATTTTCTGCTATATGGCTTAAATCGTTTTTGATCAGTTCGTTAGCTGTTGCTACTTCCTGGAGTTTCTTTTGAGGAGAATTCTTCTGTTTCATCACTTTGGATAGTCCTTGGAGTGGTGCGGAACTGCAGGGCTCTTCCCCTGTGCTGTCTGGAGTAACTTGCGTGGTGGGCGGGGCCGCAATCAGACCTGATGTCTGCCCCCAGCCCACCACTGGGGTCACAGACTGTTGTGTACCTTATCTTCCCCTCTCCTAGGGGCAGGACTCACTGTGAAGTGGTGTGGCCTCTGTCTGGGCTACTTGCACACTGCCAAGATTGTGCTGCTTTTATGGGATCTGGCGTATTAGCCGAAGTGGATCCGCAAGGTGCACAGGGGTGGGAGGGGTAGGCTCAGCTTGCTTTGCCTTTGGTGGTCCGCTTCAGGAGGTGCCCTGCGGCACCGGGAGGGAGGCAGACCGTTGGAGGGATGGATCCGCAGAAGCACAGCCTTGGGTGTTTGTGGGGTGCAAGCAAGTTCCATGATGGGAACTGGTTCCCTTTGGGATTTTGGCTGGGGGATGGGCAAGGGAGATGGTACTGGTGAGCACCTTTGTTCCCCACCAAGCTGAGCTCTGTCCTTGGGGCTCAACAACTCTCCCTCCCGTTGTTCTCTAGCCCTCCCACTCTCGGAGCAGAGCTGTTGACTTATAACATTCCAGATGTTAAGTCCCACTGGCTGTCAGAACACACTCCGTCCAGCCCCTCTGCTTCTGCAAGCCAGACTCAGGGGCTCTGCCTTGCTGGGCGGGCTGCCCCTCTACCACCGTGGCTCCTTCCTGCCAGTCTGTGTAGCTCGCACCACCTCTCCGCCCTTCCTACCCTCTTCCGTGGGCCTCTTGTCTATGCTTGGCTCCAGAGAGTCCATTCTGCTAGTCTTCTGGTGGTTTTCTGGGTCTTTTTAGGCAGATGTGGGTGGAATCTCAGTGATCAGCAGGACAGGTGAGCCCACCGTTCTCCTACGGCACCATCTTCCTCCTGTCTCTCAAGGTTATCTTTATATCAATATCATTCTCACTTGCTGCTGGGCCTTAGATGCCTGGGTTGAAGTTGGTCCAATCCTGCATGATGTCGACAGTGCTCAGAGGCCTCTGACCAGGTAAGGCCCGCTGGGGTTGGGGAGGAGATAGTTGTGGTGGGGCACGCAAAACAGTTTGTGTATTCTAAGAGTCTGCTGGCTATGAGGACGCCGGGGTCGTGGGCAAGGTGGGGGGTCGTCTCTCCCTAGTTTTCTACAAACCTTTCATTAATTCCTTGAATTCTCAAAAATTTTATCCTGATAATTTTTGCCAGTGTTCTCACTGCTTGTGGAGAAGAGAATTTTTGAGGTCCTTGCTCCACCATATTAACTGATGTCACTCCTAATAGATTTTTTTTAATGAGTAGTCTTATATTTTTTATTTGTTTACTTAAAGTTTATTTTTTTATTTAGAGAGGGAGAGGGAGACAGTATGGAAGGGGCAGAGAGAGGAAGAGAGAGAGAATCCCATGCAGGCTCTGTGCTGTCAGCAAGAAGCCAGATGCAAGGCTGGAACTCATGAACCATGAGATCATGACCTGAGCACATACAGATGTGTACTCTATGCATTGTTGCATTTAAGCTTTGAAATATTTCATTTAGAATTTTTTGATAGTGTTCTTATGCTGTCCTTATCTGATATTGGTATCGTGGCTTCCTAATTTTAATTGGAAATAGTACCAAATAACACTTTAAATTTAGCCACTGTCCTTGTGTTGATACACATACAGCCTAATAGCCTGTCTACAGTTTGTGCCATTAAAATGGATGTTTTAAACAATGACCTTTAGTTCTATAACAACTAAATCTTTATAAGTACCCTTATTAAGGATACTATGAAGAATGAGATGCTCAATTTTAGAATAATTTTTATTAGATATTGACATAAATATTTTTCAGCTGATTTGATCTCAAGCATTTCACTTAATTAACATTTTACGGGGCTCCATGATGATTATTGTAGCTGTCTGCATAAATCTCACTAGTACCCATGGCCAGGCCACTAAGAATACTTAAAAATCCTGGGCAGTACTTCATGTTGAATGTGTTTTTTAGATCTGAGCATTCAAAATACCAGCTATACCCCTTTGAATCACTACAGCATCATCTTTCTGATACATATGTGCCTTGATAATGTGTATAATAAAATTAGTTTGACCTAACATTTTTTATCATATCATTTGAAAATATAATTATTTAAAAGTATAAGAAAGATTGGGTGTCCCGAGTATATATCTATCCATCTAGAAATCCATTCATTCATTTTCCCCTATCCCCCTAAAATATTAAATTTTGGCCATATACTAAATATTAAATGGGCCAGTGGTGTTATAAGGAAGAATAACGCATATTGTCTTTTTCTTTAAGGAATCCACTGAATAGTGAAGAGGCAGGTACATAAAACAAAATCTTCTGGGGTGCCTGGGTGGTTCAGTTGGTTAAGCATCTGACTTTTGCTCAGGTCATGATCTCACAGTTTGTGGATTTGAGCCCTGCATTGGGCTCTCTGCTGTCAGTGCAGAACCACATCAGAGCCTCTGTCTCCCGTTCTCTCTCTCTGCCCCTCCCTGGGTTGGTTGGTCGGTCAGTCTATCTGTCTCTTTCAAAAGTGAACATTAAAAGAAATCTTGCAGTGTTTTGGAATAAGAGCCATACTTTCAGTAATCAATTAAGTTGGATTTCCCAGAGCAGTCCTAGGATTGTATGTTTTCCTAATACAATTAAATCCTCTGAATTTAATAAAAGACCTAGCTTGGATGATAAGATATCCTCCATATCTATAATACCCAAAGTGTTGTGAAGCAAAATTGAGGGAAGGATGGACTATCATTTTTTGAGAAACATAACCTTTATTTTCTATTTTTTCCTCTCTGTTTCTCTGTGTACTTACTAAAGGTTGCCCTGTTGCTACATCTTAGAGCCAGGCTGATTCAGTAATTTCTTATTAACCAACTGTCTTTGGACTTTATTTTCTCCTCCCTGAAGGTCTGGGATTCATCAAAGTGAGGATTTAATCACACAAGCTCAGGCCAGACATACTGTGAGAACACGTTCCCTTTGTTACTTGGCTCTGCCAATGCACATAAATCTATCCTGACTTAAGACTGCTTTGTATCAGAGGCAAATATCCACAAAGGAGTCTCAGATCATTCTAATAGGGCCTCAGCTGAGATCAGCAGATGCATCTGCTGGTGGGTACTTGGTACCCATTGAGACCCAGGTTCCTGAAATAAAACCCTCAACACCAAAATCTCTGTGCTCTTGGAAAGTTTAATATAACCCATGAAATACATTAATTTTTATCTGTGTCGTTTCATTTTTAATTACAGTAATCCAAATAAAATTTAAAAAATAAAACACTTGGAAACTTAAAAAGCAAACCTTTCAATAAAATCACAAGATGAATTTCCAGGTTCCTTCGGATGTAGTGGCTGAATAGGGCATTGTAAGTCAGGACTCTTCTGAGACTCTTATCTGTAGTCACAGGAAGCAGGTAGCATCAAGCAACTAATTTTAGGAATTGGAAGTCCTCCTATAATATGCAATAAATATCTATGTCAATGCTTTGGATTTATTTTTTGATTAAGAATTGTTCCTACTCACTGTGAATTTTATATTTGATTTTTGATAGGTAATTCATGAACATGGCAGAGAATTCAAATTATATGAAATTATTTAGCAAACACTTTTCAATCTACCTCTGATCCCAGTAAAACAATTCTTTCTACTCTATAACAAATCATATTTTCTGTCCCTTAAATCTTTTTCTAAAAATATTTTATGCATACACAATCAAATACATACATACATTGTTCTATAGTCCTCTTCTGGTTTCCTCAAATACTACTATGGTTTTATTTACTTATTTACTTACTTAATTTACATATAAATGCTTGCTATATTGGAACTTAATCTGGATAAAATTATTATTTCCATGTAGATTTTCAACTTAGTTTATTAAATAATCCTTTCTCCTTTAAAACATATTTTTTTTAATGTTTATTTTTGAGAGAGAGGGAGAGACAGAGCATGAGCAGGGGAGGGGCAGAGAGAGATGGAGACACAGAATCCAAAGTAGGCTCCGGGCTCTGAGCTGTCAGCACAGAGTCCTACATAGAGACCGAACCCATGAACCTTGAGATCATGACCTGAGCAGAAGTTAGATGCTTAACTGACTGAGCCACCCAGGTGCCCCTCCAACTTTCCTCTTTTAATTTAGATCTCTATTTTATCATATACTATATTCTAATCTATACTTGGATCTGTTTATACATTTCCATTCCATGTCTTTGATATATCTTTGAACAAAATTGTCATGGTTTTAATTACTTAATATTTATAATATGTGTTAATATATGCTTGAACTGATTATTTCTCAATATTCTTCCCTTATGTCTGACTTATCTTTGACATCACCTTGCATGTACTTCTGGTATTTTCATTGCAATCATGTTAAATTTAAAGGTTATTTTATGTAAAGTTTTTATTTTCAAAATAAAAATATTTCCCATAAGAAATCTGTTTTATGTTTCTAATAGTCTTACTTTGAGTATCTTAGGAGAACTTTCAAATTGGATCTGTAGAGGTCTGACATACTTATTATCTTTATTCCTAATATACTTCAACATTTTTTCTATTGAAAACGGATGTTTATCTTTTAAACTGTTGTTTTAATAAATGACTGTACTAGATTTCTTTGCATCACATTAGTATCTACTCACATTGCAGGATTCTATTTCTTACTGATTTTCAGTTTTATCTTTTTTGGATGTAGAATTTTAGTGTTCAGAAAATAGAGATAATTCTCCTGTTTTTCTTTCCCTGCTTTATAACTGCAGTGATAGTACCTTAAGAACATTGCTAAATAATAAGAGTGACAATTGACATCTTACCTTGCTTGTAAATTTTCAGGGGATATATGTAGTGTTTCCTCATTATGCATCATGCTGGCTTTGGAGTTATTTGTATAACCATGTTATTTATATCTTCCTATTTTATTAATATTTTTGGAATACAAATTAATACCATTAATAACAGTACCAACTCCTGTTAGTGATCTATAGGAATTAACCTATTTTTCCTTTTTGAACTGTATGTTTAATTGTATATTTCCTTTTGTTTTTAAACATTGTTGCATTTCTTGAAAAAAATCCCACTTGATATTGTTGTATTAATCTTTTTAATATGCTGCTGCTTTCTGTTTGTTAATATTTTACATAGAATTTATCATCAGTCATCATGATGAAATTTGCCCACATCATTTTTTCTTGCAATATTTGTTGCTATTGCTATTGTTTTTAAATTGTTATCCTCACTTCACATAAAGAATTTAGAAGCTTTCTCTTTCTGTGCTTTGGAAAAATTTAAATAGCATTAACTTGTCTGGTCTTGGGAAATGTAGTTCTCTTCTGAAAACTGTCTTAGCCTAGTGCTTTTCGGGGAGTAGATCTTTGACACCTTTTTCTGTTTTGTAGTTATCTTTTCTGATTTTCTATTTTTTCACAGTAAGTTTTGATAAATATACATATTTCTCTAGGATCATATGGCTTTTCCTATAAATTCTATCAAATATTTAAAGCTAAAAATATTAATAATATACCAACTCAGGAAATAGGGATGGTATTAGTTTTATATAGAGATATAACTTATTAATTGTGTCAATTAGGTCATCTGTATCTTTCGGTTTTTAAAAAATATCCATTGCTCTGCTATAGACTGAAATTAGTGAATTAAAGTAATGTGCTAAATGATTTCTCTTTGGTGAGCATCTTTTTAACTCCAATAATCTTTGCTTTATGATTGTTGATGCCGTGTTATTTGGTAATCATTTCTGTTGTGTCATCATCATAAATTTACCCTTAATTGTTGAAAGTACTCTTCTATAATTTGCTTAATGTTTTTTAAGTGAATTTATCTTTATCTTATATAAAGATTATGCCCACTGTTCTTTTTTGTTTGTTTAATTTGCATTATACAAATATTTCTTTGCAAATCCTTTTAATTTCCAACTCACTTTGTTTTAGATTGTGTCTTATAAATAATGTAAAACTTTTTTTATTTGTAAGGTAATCTGAATTTTTTTATAGAGTATAAGCCATTTGCATTTATTGGTATGTTATACATATACATATACATATACGTACATATATATACACCTATATATATATGTATATATATACATGTGTATATATATACATATATATATACATATATGTATATGTATACAGGTATATATACAGGTGTGTGTGTGTGTGTGTGTATATATATATATATATATATATATATATATGTCTAACAGTTATCTCAAATTGTTGTATCATCTCTTTTGTGTTTTGATAGTTTGTAAAAATGTTTGATGTTTTATCTGGCTATTTGTTTTGTGTACTAACATATTTCTCATAATACATTTTTGCCATAGTGGTTATTTTTATAATTATAATGTCATATTATCCACTGCATGGTCTGTTTCTTCAGGATTATTTATTAATTATCTGTCACACCACATATCTGATTTGTGCCCCTCAGTGTACTTTCCATATTCTTACTCTCTCTCTTTGGTCCAGAAGTGTGACTGTTACAGACCATATCAATAAAATTCCATAACCTCTGGCTTCTGGTTCGGCTCAGCCAATGATGAGCTCTGGTAAGAAATAGTATGGAGAAAGGAGAGAAAGTCTGTTTTGCTGACCTACCATCACTGACCCTCTTATGGTGACTGATTCTACATAACCCTCTATACTGCTTCCCTTGTTCTTTCTGGGATACTGGTAGTAATTCTGGTTCTTCCTCTATTCCTTGTTATTTCTCTAAACTCACACATTATACATTATTCCTTTGAAAACAAACCTACCTCAAATTTTCCTATTTTTAGTATGTCATCTCTTTCCTACTGGACCCTTGACTGCTGAGTCTATTATAAGCAATGATTAAAATAAGCATAATTCCTTCTTTTTTCTCTCCCTCCATTTCTCCCACTGCTGGATTTTATCTAATTATCATTTTTCTTAATAGCTATCATTGTGCTATTACCTATACTTAAAACTCTATTACTTGAATAATACCCACCTCCAACTTGTAAACTCTGGTTCCATGGCATTAAAAATTAAGAACTCTACACATTTATGCTACCACTTACATTGCATCCCCCAACCCCTGCCCACCACACACACACACACACACACACACACACACACACACGCACACACACAGTCTCTCTCTCTCTCTCTCTCCAAATGTTTATTATGTTTTCTTTGTGGTCAGGGCATATATCTATATACTGTTTTAATAAACTAATCACCATGTTGTATTATATTGCTATTAAGTAAATTTAATGCTTACTGCCAGCTGTTTTATTCTAGTTTTATAATTATCTTTTAGTTGACTGGAGAGCCACTTCTAATATATTTCTTAAATTACTGCTTAGAAGGGTTGCCAGATAAAATAAAAGGCATCTAATTCAATTTTGAACTTCAGGTAAACAATGAATTGTTTTTAGTATAAGTATGTCCCAAACACTGCATGAGACATTTTTATTACTCAATCTGACAACATTGTGTTGTCAGATTATAGCTCCTAAGTAACACCCTTAGTGTTAACTATATAATTTGGAGTCTGTGAAAATGGTAAGCCTGTGTTTTAATGACAATTATTTAGGTTCAGTTGTTCTTGGAACACAGCATGTACTTTCAGCATGTTATTTACACTTTCTTTTGTTTCCAGTATTATTATTTTTTAATTTTGTACATACTGAGTAGATTAAAGATAGCTGTAAATTCTTTGCCACCTCCCACCAAAACTCAGTGGTGAGAATATTCTCCCACCCTTTGAATCTGGTCTGGCTCTGTGTCTGTCTTTGTCTAAGAGAATGTGATAGGAATAAAACTGTACAATTGGAAATTTCTGCTTTCACCCCTTTTGGAAGCCAGCCACCATAAGTAAGTCAGCCTACCCTTGGATGAAGCCACAGTTAGCCATGTAGAAAGATAGAAACTAACTATATTTGGTATTTGTAATCCAGCTTAGACACTAGCTGACTGCAGTTGAAGGGACAGAGAGCAAAAGAGCTGTCCAGCACAGCTCTGCCTCACCCTCAGAATCCAAGCAAGTAAAATGGTCCTTATTTCAAGTCACCAAATTTTAGGGTAGTTTGTTACACGGCAATTAAATTATTGTATCAAATTGTAAAAAATTTGAGTACTCAGTTTTATAAGTGTATGATATCCTTTTCTCTACCCTGCAGTATTTTCTCCTTAAATCTTTTAAACATTTCTTTTTTTGATATTATTTTTCTTTATTTTTTTATTGTTATAATTCATGATCATTTCCGTGTTTTTGTCAGTTTCTTCTTGCATTCCATTCAAATTTACCTTAATTTCTGTAATGGTCTTGTTTCGTATTTGTCTTGCACTTCCATTCCTGAACACTGTCTACTCACTGTTAAGCTCTTTTGCTGTTGGCAGTCACTTCCCTGGACTTCTGCATGCTGTGTTCTTGTGCTTTGTTTCAGAGAAACATTGGCTTGGTTGAATTTTTTTTTTTTTAACTCATGGTAAAATTTGGCCACAATTTCCATCTTCTAGATTTTCTTTTCTTGAAGTACAATGCAGACTTTCTGCTGTTCTCTTTTTCTCTTTTTGATTAATCATTTAAGTCATAAAGTTAGTATTCTCTCCCCTGCCCATCCCCCACTCTAGTCGAAAGGTTTTCCTAAATGCTTATTACAAGGAAGAGTGACTTGCTGGAATCTTCTTTATTTCCAAGGGTTTTGTATGTGAGATCATGTAGTCTTTACTTTTTGCCATTTAATGTGATAGGTATATGGTTCTGGGATTTTTCTCAATGCAGTGGCTTCCTTTTCCCTTAAAGCCACTGAGGCAGACTACTTAGAAAACATGGCTAGTCTGTCTGACTTTTAGTTAGCCCTATTTCCTGTGCTTCTTAGACTCTAAACCCATTTGGGAAAATTTCAGATCGCAGCATATGTACCCTATTTCTACTCTTACAAAAAAAGATTTTAGGGTTTATCCCTTAGGATGTGCCTTTTACCTGTGAAGACTGTAGGTTGCTAGTTTGTCTGACGTTAGCAGCCTCACTGTTTGCTCTCATCCTCTCAAAAACATGCCAGCCTGTTTTCACTGCATATTTCAATTTCCTCTTTTATGAGGTTGTGAGGTTTTTACCTGTGTCTTTGTTACATAACTAATGGAGTAATCTTAAAAAATTCTCACTGCCTTTAGATAATTTCAAAAAGAGAAGTAGAAGTTGTTTAATTATTATCATTATCTTCAAATGGGAGTCTCCATAGATACTTTTAAGGTTGTCATGTTTTTATATTTGTTTTTGTTTAGTGACATACCAAAGATATAAAAAGTGGACATTAAGTATAAAGCAGATGAATAATTTAAAATTATAATAAAATTGACACTATCACACATGACATGAGAAAGATAAGAAAGTGACTAGTACATAATTTTTAATGTGTTTTCTCCATGAATTGATCACTTTCCATCTTCTTCACTGCTTTTTTTAAATAGATTTACCATATATGTTATGTTCTAAGACAACATTTTTGATATTTTGCCTGTTTTTCTTTCTACTTTGTATAAATGATTATATAGAACATAATCTTTTGTAACTTATATTTTTAATGCCTTGTTATACCATTTGAGCCATAATGACATGTGCATCTGTAGACCATTCTTTTTTATTGCTGCATTGTATTTCTTTGTTTGAATGCACAATAACGTACCTATTCTGTTCTTGATAGGCATTGGACTGTGTCCAATTTTAACTATCCTGAATAGTGCAAATATGAATGTGTCTACTGTAGCATAAACTATATTTGTCCAAGGAATTTACATAGGTTTGAAATTATTAAATAAAATAGGCTTATCTTCATATTTGTAAGGTAATTCCAAATAATTTTCTAAAGAGGTTATATAAAATTATATTACAGAATTAATTAACAGAATTCCTTGTGTTACACAACTTGGACAGTCTATATTCATACCCAAATTTATTTATTGCCAATATTCAGTATTCAGAGTTCAGGGACAAGAGGAATAAAAAAAAACAGACAATGAAGTATGGGAAAACTAGAGTATTGAGCTCCCCCCACTTTTTTCTTTTACGTTTATTCCTTTGTTTCAAGACAGAGGGAGCAGGTGCAAGTGGGGGAGGGGCAGAGATACAAAGAGAATCCCAAGCAGTCTCTGAACTGAAAATGTCGAGCCTGATGACGGGCTCGAAGTCATGAACCATGAGATCAACGCCTGAGCCAAAGTCAGCCACTTAACCAACTGAGCCACCCAGGCACCCCCAAATACTGAGTCCTTAAAGCCAAGTAAAGACATTATTTCAAGGGGGAGGATTGAATAGTATGTCAAATTATTTTGATAAAATAAATAGGTTGAAGCCTAAAAGTTGACCACTGATATGGTAAGATGGAGTCATTGTGAATGTGACAAGAATTATTCCAGTGGAGTAGTAGCAAAGAAAGGCTAAATGGAGTATGAATTAAGTGAAAAGTGTAGGTATATAAGGCCTACCTTTTAAAATAAGTTGGAAGAGAAAATTGAGGCCTCGGTTGGAAAGTAATCTGACATAAAACGACTTATTTTTATATATGTGCATACATCTAACTGTTTATTGGGCATTTCCCGTGGTCTAGATGCAACTCCATTTCCCTTACCTTTTATGTAAGTACAAACAGATTCAACAAAAAAGTGTATAAAACTTCCCAAGTTCTTATAGCTGGTAAAACCAGAATTAGAACATAAATATGGCATCCAAAGTCACAATTTAGAAATAAATAAAAATCTTTGTTGATTCTGAAGATTCTGAAGCAAGTATAGGAGAACTTTTTGAAATGCCTCTGTAAGGTGGCAGTTCTTTAAATATCTGTGTTATTCTTAGTGCTGCTTTTTTTTTACACCTTATTATTATTTTATTTTTATTTTTATTTTTATTTTTATTTTTATTTTATTTTCATCATGGTAAATGTACTCTTTAATCCCCATTACCTTATTTCACCCATCCCTCCACCCACCTCTCCTCTGGTAACCATCAATTTGTTCTCTGTAATTGAATATGTTTCTTAGTTTGTCTTTTTCTTTTTTTTTTTTCCTTTGCTTATTTCTTTTGTTTTGCAAATTCTACATGTAAGTGAAATCATATGGTATTTGTCTTTCTCTGACTGACTTATTTCATTATATTCTCTACCTCTATCCACATTGTAGCCAAGGGCAAGATATCATTCTTTTTATGGCTGAATAACTTTCCATTGTAGATGTATACCATATGTTCTTTATCATTCATCTATTGGTGGATACTTGGGGTGTTTACATAATTTAGCTATTATCAATAATGCTGCAATAAACATAGGGGTACATGTATCCCTTTAAATTAGTGTTTTCATATTTGGGGGGTAAAAAGTAATGTGATTATTGGATCATAGGCTAGTTCTATTTTTTATTTTTTGAGGAACGTCCACACTGTTACCAGTCTGAATTCCCACCAACAATGCACAAGGGTTCCTTTTTCTCCACATCCTTACCAACACTTGTTGTTTCTTGTGTTTTTGACTGTAGCCATTCTGACAGGTGTGAGGTGGTATCTCATTGTAGTTTTGATTTGCCTTTGCCTGATGATGAGTGATGTTGGGAATCTTTCCTTGTGTCCTTTGGCCACATCTGTATGTCTTCTTTGGGGAAATACATGTTCATGTTTTCTGCATTTGATTATATTATTCATTTTGGGGGTATTGAATTTGTATTTCTTTTTTTTAGTCTTTATTGAATTCTAGTTAGTTAACATAAGGTGTAATATTAATTTCAGGTGTAAGATATAGAGATACAGCAGTTCCTTTTTTCACCTGCTGCTCATCACAGGTGCACTCCTTAATCCCCATCACCTATTTAACCCATCCCCAAACTACCCCCCACTCTGTTAACCATAAGTTGGTTCTCTACGGTTAAAAGTTTCTTGGTTTGCTTCTTTTTTCCCCTTTGCTCATTTGTTTTGTTGCTTAAATTCCACATATGAGTGAGTGAAATTATATGGTACTTGTCTTTCTCTGATTGACTTACTCACTTAGCATAATACTGTGTAGCTCCATCCATGTCCTTGCAAATGGCAAGATTTCATTCTTCAATATGACTGAATAATGTATTATATATATTATAATATGTATATTGTATTGAATATATATACATTGTATGATATATATATTATATATATTTATATTTATACATATATTTATATTATATGAATATACATACATACACACACACATACATACATACATACATACATACATACCATATCTTCTTTATCTGTCATCTGTCAGTGGATACTTGGGCTGTTTGCATAATTTGGCTACTGCAGATAATGGTGCTAAAATATTGGGGTGCATGTATCCCTTCAAATTAGTATTTTTGTATTCTTTGGGTAAATACACAGTAGTGGTTATTGCTGGATCATAGTGGTAGTTTTATTTTAATCCTTATGAGGAAACTTCACGCTGTTTTTGAGTGGCTGTACCAGTTTGCATTTCCACCAACAGTGCAACACTTGTTTTTTCCACCTTGCCAACACTTGATTGTTTCTTGTGTTGTTGAATTTTACCCATTCTGACAGGTGTGAGAGGATTTCTCATTGTAGTTTTGATTTGCATTTCCTTCTTGATGAGTGATGTTGAGCATCTTTTCATGTGTCTATTGGCCAACTGGATGTCTTCTTTGGAAGAATGTTTATTCGTGTCTTCTGCCCCTTTTTAGTTGTATTGGTTTTTTTTGTTTTGTTTTGTTATTGAGTTAGTTGTATAAGTTCTGTTCATATTTTGAATATTAACACTTTATTGGGTATGCCATTTGCACATATCTTCTCCCATTCTATAGGTTGCATTTTAGTTTTTTGTTGTTGTTTCCTTCCTTGTGCAAAAGCTTTTTATTTTGATGTGGTCCCAATAGTTTATTTTTACTGTTGTTTCCCTTGCCTCAGGAGACATATCTAGAAAGAAGTTGCAATGGCCAATCACAGGACTTACTGACAGTGTTTTCTTCTAGAAATTTTATGACTTCAGGTCTCACATTTATGTCTTTAATCTGTTTTGAATGTGGTATGAGCTAGTGGTCCACTTTCATTCTTTTTCATGTTGCTGTCGAGTTTCCCAGCACCGTTTGTTGAAGAGATGGTCTTTTTTCCATTGGATAATCTTTCCTGTTTTATTGAAGGTTAATTGACCATATAATTATGGGTTTTCTATTCTGTTCCATTGATCTATGTGTGTATTTTTGTACCAGTACCACATTGTTTTGATTACTTTAGCTTTGTGATATAACTTGAAGTCCGGAATTGTAATGCATCTAGCTTTGCATTTCCTTTTGAAGATTACTTTGACTAGTTGGGCGTTTTGTGGTTCTATACAAATTTTAGGATCATTTGTTCTAGCTCTGTGAAAAATGCTGTTGGCATTTTTATGGTGATTGCATTAAATGTGTATGTTGCTTCGGGAAGTATACACATTTTAACAATATTTGCTCTTCCAACCATGAGTATGGGATATCTTTCCACTTATTTGTGTTTTTTAATTTTTTCATGAGTGTTTTATAGTTTTCCGAGTACAGGTCTTCACCTTTTTGGTTACATTTACTCCTAGGTATCTTATTATTTTGGGTGCAATTGTTACTGGGATTGATTCCTTAATTTCTATTTCTGCTGCTTATTTGTGTATTTAAATGCAACATATTTCTGTGTATTGATTTTGTAGCCTGTGACTTTACTGAAATCGTTTATCAGTTCTAGCAATTTTTTTGGTGGAGTCTTCTGTGTTTTCTATGTATAGTGTCATGTTACCTGCAAATAGTGAAATTTTACTTCTTTGCTGATTTGGATATTCTTTATATCTTTTTGTTGTCTTACCTCTGTGGCTAGGACTTCCCAATACTATGTTCAAAAATTGGTGAGAGTGCACATCCTTGTCTTGTTCCTGACTGGAGAGGAAAAGGTTTCAGTTTTTACCCATTTATGATACTATCAGCTGTGGGTTTTTCATATCTGGTGTTTATTATGTTGAGGTATGTTCCCTTTGAATGTACTTTGTTGAGGGTTTTTATCATGGATGGATGTTGTACTTTGTCAAATGCTTTTTTGTTTTTGTTTTTGATTTTTTTTGCATCTATGAAATGATCTTATGGTTCTTACCCTTTCTTTTATTAATGTGATATATCTCACTTATTTACAAATATTGAACCACTATTGCAATCCAGGAATAAATTCTACTTGATCATGCTGAATTATTTTTTTAATGTATTGTTGGATTAGATTTGCTAGTATTTTGTTGAGAATTTTTGCATCTGTGTTCATCAGAGACATATTGGGTGAGTTCTCTTTTTTGGTGGTGTCTTTATCTGGTTTTGGTATCAGGGTAATGTTGGTCTCATAGAATGAATTTGGAAATTTTCCTTCTCTTTCTGTTTTTTTTGGAATAATTTCAGAAGACCAGGTTAGAAGTTAGAAGTTAGAAGACTAACTTTTCTTTAAGTGTTTGGTAGAATGCACCTGTTGAAGCCATCTGGTCCTAGAATTTTGTTTGTTGGGAGTATTTTGATTACTCATTCAATCTCATTGCTGGTTATTGGTCTGTTAAAATTTTCTATTTCTCCCTATTTCTGTTTTGGTAATTTATCCATTTCTCATAAATTATCCATTTCTTGTAAGTTGTCCAATTTGTTAGCATATAGCATATTCTCATTGGTATAGTAAATCCAACAATCTCTACCAGTTCTACCTCAGCCTTCTAAAAGTTTCATGGAATGGAACCAACAGTGGGTGTGCAATTGCAAAACCTCTTCTGTTTCAGCATTACACCAGTGAACAAGTAAGAGAGAATGAGAGAGTATTTGGCTTGAAGTACATTTAGAAAGTCTCTAAAGGTCAGTGACTCTTAACCATTGCACTTAGTTTGAAATAGCAGTGCATTGGGTTATAATTGGAGGCTTTATTTTTTTGAAACTTACTCATTTGAGAAATTTTATAAACATGGTGCAGAAGGATTTACATAAAAAGACCTCCATGGTATTGATTGTTGTTTGTTCCCCTGGACCAAGGACTCTGAGCTCTCCTAATATCTGTTGTTATGTGACTTGGTCAGGCCATTTAATATCTGGATGCCTTATTTTCCTTGTGTACAAATAAGTGATAGTATTTTCTTCAGCAAGAAAACAGAGTTGCCACAAAAATTCAAGATTATAATGATATACATAAAAGCTCTTTAAGTAACATAAATTACTCTATAAATGGGGTTGAAAATTTGCTGTGCTTGAATTTGGGCATTATAAATAAACTATTGATGAATGAGTAAAACCATGAGAAATACATCCCAAGTATTTTTCTAAAGATAAAATTATATACAGTAAAATGTGTAGATCTTAAGTGTATAGTTCAATGAATGTTGACAAATGTACACACTCCTTTAACACCCAATCAAGATGCAGGGCCCTTCTGCCATGTTAAAAAATCCCTAAGTTCTAGGAAATCCACTCCCAGCTATATACCCAAGGAAAATGAAAGTATCTGTCCACAAAAATAGCTGTGCAAGAATTTTATATAAGTGTTATTCATAATAGCCGAGAACTATAAACAGTAAAATATCCAGTAACAGGAAAATGTACAAGCAAATCATGGCCTATCCATGTGATAAAGTACCATTTCATAATAAAAAGGACTAGACATCAATACATGCAACAACATGAATGAAGCCTTTAAACATTGAAAGAAACCAAATACAAAGAAATGATTCTATATGCTTAAGTCTTGAGATTCTAAAAGTAAAATAATCATGATGCTCAACCCTCTACAGCAAAGAGATTAGTACATAGAAATAAATGTTCTGAATATCAGAAAGAAAGGGAGGAGGTAACTGAGCATACCTAATTCTGCTTATTTTCTCCTCAAAATGTAAGCATCTTCTCCCTTGTTTTAATGTGTTGAACTTTATGACTTTGGCTATATTTTTCTGATGAAAATTATTAACATGTTAGAAATTATAAGAAGAAAAATTGTGTTAAATATTAAATGTATCTTGAAAGCAAAACACAATTCCTAAACAAAATGAATAATTCAACTCAAATTCTCCCATCTCTTTGAAGTGTAAACAATATGTAATAAAAAAATCTATTATTAAGTGGCTGCCACATGAATTTTGAATACAAATAATTTTATAGTTGTTTTTACTATATAATATTCACCATAAATATATCAACAAAAGTCTCTTGGGAAAGACTTCTATGTGTGTGTGTGTGTGTGTGTGTGTATGTGTATATACATACATGTATACACACACATATTCTTTTCATTGTGACATGGTACAGATTTTGTCCAAATTTACTTGACACAATGTCTAGGATTTCTTGTTTTTAATGAACTGTGATGTGGCAGTGTATGTGGACAAAATTAACACTGTTTACTATTTACTTGATAGATTAATGACTCCTGTGTAACATCTATGCCCCATTTTATGCTGAAAATTCATGAAGAAGCTCCTGCAAAGATGCTAAATCTGATAGGACATTATTAAAAATATTATGAGGGAAGTGAAAAATGTGCAGTCTTTACACTAAAAAAAAGTTATAATTGCATTTGTGCAACTTTTTGAATGGTTTAAGAAATTGATGATGTTGTACACCTGATATGCAAATATGTTGCTCCTTGGTCATAATTTTTTTAAGTGACTGAGCTCTGTCTTGTTCAGAATTCTCCTCTTGGGGAAATTTACATACATTTTACTGAGCTTCTGAAGTCATAACCTGCTTCTGTCTGTGTTCATTATGCTTTTTTAATTTTTTTTCAATATATGAAGTTTATTGTCAAATTGGTTTCCATACAACACCCAGTGCTCATCCCAAAAGGTGCCCTCCTCAATACCCATCACCCACCCTCCCCTCCCTCCCACCCCCCATCAACCCTCAGTTTGTCCTCAGTTTTTAAGAGTCTCTTATGCTTTGGCTCTCTTCCACTCTAACCTCTTTTTTTTCCCTTCCCCTCCCCCATGGGTTTCTGTTAAGTTTCTCAGGATCCACATGCTTTTTAAATTTTAATTCTTATTATATTTTGTTTTTCCTATTATATTTAACAGAACTGAAAATAAATTCTGTTGGTGGTAACTGACATTACCACTCTTCTTTTTCTCTGTGGAGACTTCAAAAATAGGAGATATGTTACATTGATATAAAAGGATTGTTTTATTATAGCACTTAAATACTATCAGAAGATTTTTATGAAAAGGACACACACCTTTAATTACCTATAACTATACAGAATTGATTCTCTGATGAACTTTTTATACATGGAGATGTCCTAAAGAATTCTTATATGGAATGTGTCTTTACAGTACCTTCAATTATTTTAGACATGTTTTATCTGGCTGAGCTTTCTTTTACAAAGAGTTTCCACTGATTGTAAAGCTATACCTTCAAATAAAACAAAGTAGCATGTTTCTGCCCAGTTTGTGTTCATTGCCTTCTTTAAAGGTCCAGTATTTTGTGGTCAATAGCACGTGAAGAAAAGATACTCAGTAACCTCTTCCATTATTTTCAAATCCCTTCCACTGATATTTTTGTGATCACATAGTGGTTCTTTATATCATGGATTATTTTAATCTTGCTATTGATATTTGTGTGTCTGTTTTCTTTCATTCAAAAAACTTTGTGATATCATCCCATGGTATGTTATCATCACATTGAATGCCTGTAACAGCATTCGTTTTTCAGAGATACTAATTTATGAATTAAACATTTGCTGACACAGTGTTTTATGTTTTGTATTTACTTATCTTCATGTTTTTATGGGTTTTGCATTACTGTCATAGTAGTTTTTGTAAAAGGTTGAATTTGTATATCATATTTATTTTATTCTCTGTAATCAAGTCCTTCCAATATTTTGCATTATCACAAGACAGTACATTTAAGCAATTATTATGTTAATACACCAGGAGTAAACATGCTGTTTGCTTCCAGCAAACAGTCTGGGGCTTCAGCCATCCAGAAACTGTGGTATCAAGGATCAGTATCTGAGCATTATTCTTCATGCTGACAACATAGCAGTGAAAAACAGGCAAAGTTCCTATCTTTGTTTTGTTTACATTATATGGGTGGATAATTTACTGTGAATAATACATAATATGTCTATAGAATAGCTATAGGAAAAAGAGATAAAAAATGATGGTATAATAAGCAAGTGCTATTTTAAGTAGCATTATCTAAAAGATTCTCTGTGAAGATGGCTTTTAAAAAGACCAAGAAGTAAACTAAGTGAGGGAATGGGCTTTGAGGAAATGTGAGTGAAGGACATTCCAGTCAGAGGGAACAGTAAGTACAAAAGTTAGACTGTCAAAAGAGACATTTGAGAAATGGAGAGAAGGCAAAGGTGGCTGAAGTGGAATGGATGAGGTAAGAGTGGGAAAAGGTGGGGTTAGAGATGGAGGCAGTGACAAGATCATGTGGCACTTGTTAATCCATTATGAGATATTAGGGTTTTATTTTAAGTGAAGTAGGATATGATTCAGCCAAGGAATCACATGATTTGACTTGTATTTTAAAAGAATCATTTTGGCTTGTATAGGAAGCAAAGAGGTCAAAGAGACAAAAGACAAATCTAGGAGACAAGTTAGGAAGTTATAACACTAGTTCAAACAAGAGATCATAGTGACTTGGTCTAGGGAGTCTAAGGTTTCAGTGGTAGAGGTAAGAAGGTATGATTAGATTTTGGATTTATTTTGAAGATTGAACAAATGAGAGTTGAGGATGTATAGGTTATTACCTCTTTTATATATAAGAAAACAAATGTTTATAAAAGTTAAATAACCAGAAGTAAAGGAATGAAAATTACAGCATTAAAACTGTTGGTAATATTCTCGTTCTTTATTTGGGTAGAGTTCTTAGAGATGCTCATTAAAAATATCCTTTAAAATCTATATTAATATTAAGTGTGTCTTTTTATATTTCTTAAAACTTTTGTTAACATTATATGTCTTCTTTATAAAATAACATATAGAACTTAATATTTAAAAAGTTGAGTATCCTTTCCAAGATTTCCAAGCTAGTACATAGCCCTAGCAAGATGAAGACAAGTAGAAAATGGATTTATAGCAGTGCTATCAACAATAACCAAGTTATGGGAAGATCCCAAATATCCATCTACTGATGAGTGGATAAAGAAGATGTGGTATATATATAGAATGGAATACTACTCAGCAATCTGAAATAATGAAATCTTGCCATTTGCAACACTGTGGATGGAACTAGAGTGTATCATGCTAAGTGAAATAAGTCAGTCAGAGAAAGACAAATATCCTATGTTTTCACTCATATGTGGAATTTAAGAAAACATATGAACATAGGGGAAGGGAAGGAAAAATAAGATAAAAACAGAGGGAGGCAAACTACAGGAGACTTAAATACAGAGAACAAACTGAGGGTTGCTGGAGAGGGGATGGGTGGGGCATAAGAGGGCACTGGTTGGGATGAGCACTGGGTGTTATATGAAAGTGACGAATCGCTGGGTTCTACTCCTAAAACCAATATTACACCAATTACCAATATTGAATTTAAATAAAAAAAGAAAAGTGGACACTGGATATGGAGGACAAATGTAAATTAGGTTGTGCATCTCTCACCCCTGTTCTCTTTAGTATCCACTCACCCTTGATTTACTCTGGTAGAAGTTTACATGTCCAATGTGGGGGGATGCAAAGTCACATTAATTATCACATCACCATGGAATGATGTCAATTTAGTCATACTTTCATCTAAAACTGAAAATGTTAGCTGCTATATAATGGGGAAAAATGAAGGCACATGAAGTAATGAATTAATATAAATCATAGATGCTGCTATATAAACCATTGCTACCATTTCTGTAGCTGATTATGGGTTACTCCTCCTCAGCAGTCATACCTATACTCTTACAATACTCATTCCGCATTGTCCATACCATCTGCCAGCATATCCACTTAATGGTGATTCTTACCTATACCTTTTGGGTGACATAGCACCTCATTCCTTTAGGCTCTGACTCCATAGTCATTATTGGGTTGCTGCAGTTTCCCATTTATTATAACTTTTGGGCAAAGTAATATTACGAATTTCCTGGGATCCAAATAGTATTCTTTGTGTCTATTTCATAGCACCAATACAGTTTGCCCTGATAATCATGATAAATCACCCTAACCAGTAAAATGACCTCCTTCTCTGAATGTTGGTCTAATATTATATGGAATCTAAGACGGCCAGTAATAGTAGCAGAATCCAAATCACTTGAATTATGATGGTGTTTGGTAATAAGAATACTCTTTCCCTTATCTTTAGGATCTGTAAATCCATTGATCTCAACATCAGAGTGACGGGAATCAGATTCTTCAACTAGTTTAGTTGGAGTAATAGGGAGAAAAGTCAGTCCTACCTTTTTTTTTTTTTTTTGAAACTTAGGCTTATATGGAGAAAGAACCATATTTTGACTCCTGTTTTAAAAGATATGCTGTATCCTATAAAATAGCGCACTAAACCCATAGGGTTGTCTGTATGTTGTTGCCATAGGTTAACTTTTAGCAGTGCATTTCCTTCTTCTCACTAAAGGGGCAATGGGATATAATTTGAGAACAGTGAATTCTGTAAACATGAACACATTGCATCTTCCTTTTTTCTTTTAATAATTTTTCTAAAATGTTTATTTATTTTTGCAAGATATAGACAGAGTGCAAGCAGGGGAGGGGGCAGAGAGAGAGGGAGACACAGAATCTGAAGCAGGCTCCAGGCTCTGAGCTGTCAGCACAGAGCCTGACACGGGGCTCGAACTCACCAACCGCAAGATCCTGACCTAAGCTGGAGTCAGTCTCTTAACCCACTGAGCCACTCAGACACCCTCATCTTCCTTTTTCTTAATATTCATTCTTCAGCTAATAGAGCATTAGCTATAAAGTCAAGGCATACCCAATTTCACTTAATTTTTGTATATGCAACTTCTGGCATTAAATGTGCCACTTGCCCCAAAATGTGTTTTTAACCAGTTTAATTAATAGTATGCATGGCCTGTGTAATCAGAAATAAAATCCAACAATATCAAATTTGTCCTAAATCTATTGCTTTATAACTTAAGTAACTTGGCACAAGTACATTAACAGGAAAGCCACAAAAGCAGAGAACTTTAGGTCAATTGCTTTAAAAGTCCTTACTTGTTAAGTATCTAAGGGAGTTCATTCATTTTTTTTTAATTTCTCTCTCCCTCTCTCCTTCCTTTCCATCCTCCCTCCCTCCCTGCCTTCTTTCTTCTTTCTTTCCTTGTTTCCTTCCTTCCTCCCTTCCTCCCTCCCTTCCTCCTTCTCCTCCTCCTCCTCCTCCTTTTCCTCCTCCTCCTCCTCCTTTTCCTCCTCCTCCTTTTCCTCCTCCTCCTCCTTTTCCTCCTCCTCCTCCTTTTCCTCCTCCCTCCTCCTTTTTCCTCCTCCTCCTCCTCCTTTTCCTCCTCCTCCTTTTCCTCCTCCTCCTCCTTTTCCTCCTCCTCCTCCTTTTCCTCCTCCTCCTCCTCCTTTTCCTCCTCCTCCTCCTCCTTTTCCTCCTCCTCCTCCTCCTTTTCCTCCTCCTCCTCCTCCTTTTCCTCCTCCTCCTCCTCCTTTTCCTCCTCCTCCTCCTCCTTTTCCTCCTCCTCCTCCTCCTCCTCCTCCTCCTCCTCCTCCTCCTCTCCTCCTCCTCCTCCTCCTCCTCCTCCTCCTCCTCCTCCTCCTCGTCCTCCTCCTCCTCCTCCTCCTCCTTCTCCTCCTCCTCCTCCTTCTCCTCCTCCTCCCCCTTCTCCTCCTCCTCCCCCTTCTCCTCCTCCTCCTCCTCCTCCTCCTCCTCCTCCTCCTCCTTCTCCTCCTCCTCCTCCTCCTCCTCCTCCTCCTCCTCCTCCTCCTTCCCTCCTCCTCCTCCTCCTCCTCCTCCTCCTCCTCCTCCTCCTCCTCCTCCTTCTCCTCCTCCTCCTCCTTCTCCTCCTCCTCCTCCTTCTCCTCCTCCTCCTCCTCCTCCTCCTCCTCCTCCTCCTCCTTCTTCTCCTCCTCCTCCTCCTCCTCCTCCTCCTCCTTCTCCTCCTCCTCCTCCTCCTCCTCCTCCTCCTCCTTCTCCTCCTCCTCCTCCTTCTCCTCCTCCTCCTCCTCCTCCTCCTCCTCCTCCTCCTCCTCCTTCTCCTCCTCCTCCTCCTCCTCCTCCTTCTCCTCCTCCTCCTCCTCCTCCTCCTCCTCCTCCTCCTCCTCCTTCTCCTCCTCCTCCTCCTCCTCCTCCTCCTCCTCCTCCTCCTCCTCCTCCTCCTCCTCCTCCTCCTCCTCCTCCTCCTCCTCCTCCTCCTCCTCCTCCTTCTCCTCCTCCTCCTCCTCCTTCTCCTCCTCCTCCTCCTCCTCCTCCTCCTCCTCCTCCTCCTCCTCCTTCTCCTCCTCCTCCTCCTCCTTCTCCTCCTCCTCCTCCTCCTTCTCCTCCTCCTCCTCCTCCTCCTCCTCCTCCTCCTCCTCCTCCTCCTTCTCCTCCTCCTCCTCCTCCTCCTCCTCCTCCTTTTCCTCCTTCTCCTCCTCCTCCTCCTCCTCCTCCTCCTTCTCCTCCTCCTCCTCCTCCTCCTTCTCCTCCTCCTCCTCCTCCTTCTCCTCCTTCTCCTTCTCCTCCTCCTCCTTCTTCTCCTCCTACTCTTCCTACTCCTCCTACTCCTCCTCCTCCTCCTACACCTCCTCCTCCTCCTCCTCCTCCTCCTCCTCTTCCTTCTCCTCCTCTTCCTTCTCCTCCTCTTCTCCCCCTCTTCTCCCCCTCTTCTCCCCCTCTTCTCCCCCCACTCTCCTTCTTCTTCTAGGAAAGATTGAGGAGGAAAATTAGATCATTCATCTAATTCAGCACAGGAATTGAATCTGAATGTTCTAGACCACATCAATTACCTTGTGCTCAGTTTAAAGGCATTTTAGAAATTGAGTTCTTCCATCTTCCTTTATTTTATCTTAGAGTGCAAAGTGGTCTTAGTGTTTTTAATGTAGGTTTTGACTTCAACAACGAGAGTCCTTGCTTTTAATAGTGGGATGACCTGAATGACAGTCCTTACAGTTTTCTATAAATGTCCCTTAGTTGATAACAAGCACTCAAAAGTGAGAATATTTTCTTAAGTGATTTGCAGGACTTCACTGTAGGCATCAAACGTGAAAAATGCCAGTGAAAAATTTAGGAAACCAACCCTTAGAAAGGTAGCGTGCTATATGAATTGAAGTTGTTCTGTCACAAGTATTTAACAGTAGGCTGAGGTGAAGAACCATGGGTGTTACTAAGATCTTGTGTTTTACAGGTGTCACAGGAAAAAAATAGTAACAGAAAATATTTACAAATCTTCCCTTCAAGGGTTGCAGATAAAATACAGGACAGCAGTTAAATTTTAATTCCAGGTAAAGAACAAATATATTTTTAGTATAAGTATATCCAAAATGTTTCTTTGGGATATTTTTATACTAAAATTTTTTAAATTTGAAATCCATATTTAACTGTTTCTTTATTTGCAAAACCTGGCAACTCTATGTCCCTTCTTCCAGGTTCTCCTAGGAAAACCATTGGGATTTTATTGTTCTGACCAGGGTATTGGATAAGAAGAGACTAAATAATTAGTAAAAGAAGATACATTTATTTTGAGTAGAAAAATAGGAGTATCCTTTCTGAAGAAGAAAGTAGATCTGATAAGTGAGGATTGGAATAAGAATAAGAGGAGTGGGGTAGAGATAGAATGTAATGATGGGTTGAAGCTTTGGCAGAGATAGAGGGGAGTTTGGGGAGTAGTGCCAAATTATGAGGAGGTTTAGAAGAGAATTGTGTAAAGACAATTTTTAGAAAGTTTTCCTCTTTGTTATACAGCTTAATTTCTCTTTTGGTGTCTCATCCATAGGCTTCAGGAAATATATTACTAGTTTTTTATGTGAATGTATCTATGTATGTATGTATTTTTTGGTGTGCAGGTAACATGTTGGTTTTGTTTTTTTTGTTTTGTTTTGTTTTGTTTTTAAGTTTTGACATCTAGCTGGAATTGGGCAACTAATGGCTCAGTTTAATTTAGGTAGCACCAAAGTACAATGCACATTGATCATTCTCAGAGCATGGGGACTATCTTGTCAAAGACCAAAAATGCTTCCATTTTGCTTTTAATAAAGTTGGAAAACAACAATTTAATATTGACTGAATGGTTTGGAGTGGTTTGTGAAGGAAAAATCTCTTTCTAAATAGGAGCTACCAAACAGACAAGTGTCAATTTCTAAATTTAGGAAGTCATTTCGGTGAAAGATTCTTGTTGGGGGTGTGTTAGGTCTAGTCTTACAGACATACTTGTCAGTTCAATGGTTCTGCTTCAGGGATTCCCATTAATAAGTTC
Source organism: Panthera onca (assembly GCF_046562875.1). NCBI lineage: Eukaryota > Metazoa > Chordata > Mammalia > Carnivora > Felidae > Panthera > Panthera onca. The sequence continues at coordinate 56,685,197 of NC_138344.1, forward strand.
TTGAGTTACAGCCCCATGTCTGACTGCCCCTAATTAAAACTGCAAAATGAGCTATATCTAACAATGTCATTTAGCTCCCCATTAGCATTTATATCATTGCAGTGGATTTTTGAATTCCTGTCTTTGTGAGGACTCTTGAAATTGGAAAACAGATTGTAAACTAAGATAGGACCAAAAGTAGGGCCATTTTTCAGGCTAGCAATATAAGTTAACATGTCTTTGTAGATTAAACAAAGTAGGATTAGTGAAGACTAAGAATATATTACTTTAATAATAAGAGGCCAGTTTTAAAAGACAGAGGGAAAAATATCAGGAATAATGTAATAAACATTCATATGCCCACACATCCACAGTTTTTAAACAAGGATTAACATTGCTGCTTTAATAGCTTCTGATAAAAGATATAAAGTAGGTGATTGTGTAATGAATGGTAAACTAACTCTGACCCCCCCCCCCCCCCCGCCCCGGGGCCATCAGGATTTTGGTGCATATCCTTCCAACCTCCATTTTACCTCTTTATATAACTGGTAAATTGTACAAACATGAATATATGGGACTTAATCATGAAGCAACTTCTGTGACTCCCCTGTTCTTTGTGCTGATGCTCTGGGTGTTTAGTCTTCCCAAGAAACAGGCAAATATTCTTGGTAGTTGATGACATTTCTGGCTGCCCTTGGCTAATAAAGAATTATATGATTATTAGAGACACCAAATACTGTCTCAATTTGGTAATATAATTTTCAAGTTCTATGAGATCATTAGAGTCTTGTGTAATAGTTAAATCTCTAAACTTCATTTAATGTTGAAACTCTTCCCCACCTTGACTTGAGCCAGGTGCATGAATAAAAATGTGAGGTTAACATGGAACAGATATAGCCTGTTTCTTTTCTCTCTGCCTTGAATGTCTATAGGGCTTCTCTTGGTTTATAAGGCCTTCAGAGTTAAAGGAGGTTGGGTGGGAAGGAGATATAAGGGGATGAAGAAAAATATGATTTAGCAGATAAAGGTCTGTATCAGTCATCATGACAGGAAATAGATGACACATCCAAAAGGAATGATTACCAAGAGTTTAGTCAAGAACGTGTTTTCAAAGAAAAGGTAAAGCCCCCCATACCTAATAAGAGTGAAAAGATACCACAATATCATAGGTCACTCATCAACAGTTTTGGCCTTAGGTGGAGAAATACAAACACTGCCAGCTTACAGCTGGGCTGGCAGGGAACCAAGGGAATAAATAAACCGAATTCTCTTTCATTCTCCTCTTCCCCAGTATCCTGTGTGTAATTTCTACTCACTGAAACCAACCAGCCTCTGGAAAGAGGTTTGGTGCACTCCACATGGATCAGCCTTCAAGAATATAGGGCAGGATCAGCTCTATAGGGCTAAATCTTTCTCTCATGGATGCTTTAATGGGGCTTCAGATATTTTTTCTTTAATTTCCTTCACCTCTGCTTAATTTGTGGGGAACTTCCATCTGCATTTCTCAGATTAGAAAGAATGTATCCTGATGACAGGTTGTTGCTGTCTCTTAATTGCCTAGCTATTTAGCAATATGTCAGCTTTCCAATTATGATTATGTTTATTCTTCCAGGGATGTTTTGTCTCCCATATGGCCCACATCTAATCCAAGGGAATTACTCATGCATTCTTGTGTTTGAAAGATGCTGATAATGCCTGTAAAAGTGGAATAGCACTTCACCCTTCAGTTCCACCTTTGGATTAGCAGGTCCATCCACTAATCCCTATTCCTTTATAATTTTCTAGACTAGATTCAGAGACTTATCCCAGACTTTAGGGACACATGTTAATCTTTTTGAGTGTTCTGCTTAAAGCCCTTGTTTCTTAACTTACAGTACAAAGGAAATTATCTCATACTGTCCTGCTCTTGCCTTATGGTTTCCATTTCATTTTTAAAATTACCTTTGAACATTTGAAACATTCTTAATGTAAAGAGCGTGGAGGGTGTGATTCCAGGTCCTACAATTCTCTTCTAAATTATAGGTAAACCACTTTAGGTACCTAGATATTTTTCTTCTTGGTTTCAAGCTTAGCTCTGGGATATAAATATTTTTTCATATTTTCTTTGAAATTCCCGTATATTTTTTTTATAGGTGGATGATGTCAGTGTAGTCTGATTTACTGACTATATATAATTTTGGTTTAAAAGGGAATTTCTGTGAGAAATTGACATTTTTGTGACTATATAATTTTAAGCACTTGTCATTTCAGTAATGCAATATAGGTCACATAACATAATTTCTAACTTCATCTATTACATAATAGCTCCAAAATTTATAAAGACACTACAAATGTATATCAAGGAAAGAACTTTTTATTTGCATGTAACTTTGGAAGTAGTCAAATACAAAATGTCATATTTCTAGGTCTATTATATTATACAAGCACAATTATATTCTACTGTAAATAGTGATTGAAAAAAAAAATCAATTCTTTCCATTTCCCAAAACAAAAATTAGAAATAAGGAAAGCCATGACAGTTTGAATCTTTTTTTTTTTTTTTTTTTTTGATGTGAGAATTATCATTTGGTTCTCTCAAGAAATTGATAGTTGTATTTTATGTATAGTATTTCTGGTCTTGTGTTTTCTTACTTGTTTGAAGTTTCACACACATGAGGCAGCAATCTTAAAATTGGTTAAGCATGGAAGTCTGCCAGGAATTTAAAAAGACAGAATATTATACATTGGAAAACTACTTGTGAATCACCATCTAATATTTCAAAATTCAAATTAATTATTAGATTTAGAAAAATGTAAAAGAACTCTATCATAACTATGGAAGTGCAAATGAATAGAGAATTTGTTCATTAAGTTATAAATCCCATTAATGGTTTTAAATGTTTTGTACCACTAACATTAATGCTGAATGGAGGCTGGGTTGCTACCCTTTAGACCTGAAAATGGGTGGTTACACTAATTCTGGTCTAAAGCCTGTGGATAAGATCTTTTAAGTCACTATGCAAGAATAAACCAGATATTCATTGTGTTGAACATAAGGATTTACATCATTTTCCCATCCATGTCTTGATTAACATCTCAGTTTTGGAGGGAGCTTAGTAAAATATCAACGAGAATTAGGTTGTTATAGGGAAGTAATATAATAACAGACTATTTATGAGAAATGGAAAAATGGCTTCAAATTACTAGATGCAAGTTTTTTCCTCTGCCTGAAGGTCACATGCGGCTTTACTTTATTAAATAATATTAAGATATAAAAATAAACTTTTTTTTCTTCAGAATTTTCTGCTTTATATTTATGGTAATAGCTTTTTGAAATCAAAGACAATATCTGATAAGTAAGAATGCCACATTAGGATGATACTCAGTTATGTTTGCACCAGTTAATTCTTTAGTACATACTATTTTTTTGAGACTTGAAGGAAAAAAAAAACTTGGTTTGTGTGTGGTGTGTGTGTGTGACAGTGGATGGATGGCACTTAGGATGAGAAAGGTACAATTGCCATGGTGTAGGTTTTCTTCTCTCTTATGAAAAAAAAAAAAACACCAAAAACCTATGGGTTAGAGGTATATAATTGAAGATAATTAAGCTTAGTTCTTATTTTGACACCTCCTATTATATCTTTAGACTACTTTTTTTTTAAGAGTACTACACAAAAGCACAGCAAAGTTAATATTTCTAGATTTGCCTTTTGGGTTGCACAATTTACTGGACACTTTATTAACACTCTTTTTAGTTCACTGTTCATCCTTTATCAATGAAGTAGAAACACCTTTAACATTGGTTTCATTGACTCCTCACAATGTTCAAGTTTTTCTCACTCTGAGTTCTTATTCTCTGTCTTTAACTTTCAGTTTCATTGTTGATTATAAACCCAATATAAATCAACAATGAGATATTACTTTTTTTCCTATATGATTTACCACTCTTTTAGACTATTACTCTTTAGACTACTAGGGGAAAAATCCGATTATGTTAATAGATTCAGGGAAATAATTTGATAAGGTTCAACAATATTTGTGATATGAAAACATTTAGCAATAATATAGGCAATAATCTTTAATCTGATACAAGCTAAATGTAAATCTTACAACTGATAAATCAGTCTAAAAGTAAGACTATGGAACAGTACTGTATAATAAAAACATAAGGTAAAGCTCATGTTTAGTCTAAATCAATTTAAATACATATACTTTTGTTTTTGTTTGTTTGCTTTGAGAGAGTGCTATTGAGTGGGGGAGGGGCAGAGAGAGAAGGAAAGAGAATCTTGAACTGGTTCCATGCCCAGTATGGCGTCCAACACAGAGCTCAATCTCAGGACCATGAGATCATGACCTGAGCCAAAATCAAGAGCCAGATGCTTAACTGACTGAGCTACCAGGCACCCTTAAATGTCATATGTAATTAAAACATTTATGATAGATTTAAAAAGTAAAATGAAGCAGATGAAATTAAACAATACACTTATAAATAACTCATGATTTAAAGAAATACATGACCAGAAAATATTTAAAGTATTTCAATGATAATGATAATGAGAAGAAATATATTAAATTTGTTGGATACAGTTAGATCAGTTATTAGAGGAACATTTATAGTCACATATGCATCTTGCTGTAGATATGTTTTATCTCAACAGCAATAAAAATTATAAAAAATAAAGAGAAGGGTTCTATTTAAAGTAAGAGACTCAAAACATATGTATGAATGTAAGTATGTATGCATCAATAAAATTGTACAAAGAAAAAGTTAAGAGATGTAACATCCAAATGTAATGCCCATCCTTGGTTAGATTTCATTTTAAAAAGTGAGATTATATTGTGAAAATTTGACTATAGATTGAATGTTAGATACTATTAGGAAAATATTTTTTTATGTATAATATGGGTATTTATAATGCAGGAAGATATAGATATATATTGACGTGTCAAGTATCTGTAATTTATTTTAAAATGGCTTAGGAAACGTAAATATTTATATTTATATCTATATATTTATCTGTATCCACATACTGTAATGAGAAAGAGAAGAGTCAGATATATGACCCCCATTCTTCCTTATGTTTAAATTTTTTTTAATAAAAAATTTTAGTATAATATATTTTAAGAAAGCTAGAATAGCCATACTTATATCACACAAACCAGATTTAAAACAAAGGCTGTAACGAGATGAAGAAGGGATCTATCCACCAAGATTTAACAATTTTAAATGTTTATGCCCTCACTTGAAAGCACCCATATATATATATATATATATACATATATATATATATACACACACACATATATATATGTATATATATATATATAAATCCATTAATAACAAACATAAACTCATTGATGACAATACAATAGTAGGAGACTTCAGCACCCCACTTACAACAATGGACAACTCATCTGAGCAGAAAATCAACAAGGAAATAATGGCTTTGAATGACACACTGGACTGGATGATCTTAACATGTATATTCAGGATATTGCATCTTAAGGCTCCAAATACACATTTTTTTCTAGTGCACATGGAACATTCTCCAAAATGGATTGCATACTGAGTCACAAATCAGCCCTTAACAAGTATAAAACGATCAAGATCATACCATGTGTATTTTCAGATCACAATGCTATGAAACTTGAAATCAACCATAAGAAAAAATTTGTAAAGCTCTCAAATACATGGAGGTTAAAGAACAACCTACTAAAGATTGAATGAGTTAACCAGGAAATTAAAGAAGAAATTAATAAATACCTAGAAGCAAATGAAAATGAAAACATGAGAGTCCAAAACCTTTGGGATGCAGCAAAGGCAGTCCTAAGAAGGAAATATATTGTAATTCAGGCTTATATTTTATAATGTTTCTAATTTCATAATATTTATAGTATCATATAAAATTATATATTTTATAATTATATTATAAACATATATTTGTGTATATCTTAAAGTGTATATATATCTTGAGAGAGAGTGGAGTTGGGGAGGGGCAGAGAGAGAGAGAGAGAGAGAGAGAGAGAGAGAGAGAGAATCCCAACCAGTCTCCATGATGTTAGCATGGAGCCTGACGCGGGGCTCTCACTCAAACTGTAAGGTCATAACCTCAGCTGAGATCAAGAATCAGACACTTAATGGACTGAGCTACCCAGGTGCCCCTATGTTTATATTTTTAAATAAAAATGTCTTTTAATTAAAAATTTTTAAGACAAAGAAGAGGAAAATAATATGAATATTAATGGAGATATGCACATTTTTTTACTGGTGTATTCAACTTGTCCAGCTCCATAAATGATCTGTTATGGTTCTATGCAGGTTGGGTTCCAGGAAAAATCTAAGGTATTCTCTAATTTGTTGTGATTTATGGAACCAGAGTGGCTAGATGGGGCTTTGTGGTAAGCTGTGGCACTAAGGAGAGACTCTGAAACACAGCAGAGCTTGGCTTCCATCTGATTCTTGGAAAGCCATACACCATGGTGCTGCAAGTCAGGCTCAGACTTAGGTTCCTGTGGGAGGCAGTGTGAAGTGCAGCAGGACCTGGCATTTGTTTGGCTTTTACAAATTTTTTTTCAGACTTTCAGTCAGTTGAAAGATTATTTTATATAAAAGAAAAAAGTTTGCCCCAAAACTTTTATGAGTTAATTCAAGGGAAATTAAAGTCTTTGACAAGCTTAGCTCTCTCTGTTCAAAACTGGTATGAAAACACTTGAGTCATTGTTAGACAAGAACAGTCCAAATAAATAGTCATCAGAAATAAAGAGCCAACAGTAAAGCTATGAAAAGTTGAAGAACACCAGCTTAGATCTTACAGAGAACATAATTACTAAAATCAAGAATTCAACAAAGATAGATCTAACGTTCAAAACAAGATGAGCTAATGACTTTAATTATAAGAATGATCCAGCTGCTATAGCTTATTAGCTATAACCTATTGGTTTTGCTTTTTTAGTGGTTACTTGAGAGTATACAACATACATATTTAGCACATCAATCTATTTCATAATAACAACATAATAATTCACATACAATTCAGTGTCCTTACTACAATGTATCTCCATTTATTATAATATATTTTGCTTCTCTATATATTTTGAAACCTAAACCCACAACATAGTTTTCTTATATATTTTATAGATTCATCATTTTATATGTATTATTATATTATTTTGACTTTAATCAGTGATCTTTTAAAGAAATAATAAAAATGAGAAAAGTCTTTTTTATTTATCCAGATAGTTATCATTTCCAGTAGTCTACATTTCTTTGCATAAGCTTTCCTTTGATATAATTTTCCTTGTTCTGAAGAAGTTTCTTTAAATCTTTTTGTAGTGCATGTATGAAGGCAACCAATTCTCTTAGTGCTTATTTTTCTGCCACTTGTATTTGAAATATATTTTTACTATATATTGAATTTTAGGTTGACAGGTTCTTTGTTTTACTTTCAGCATTTTAGTGATCTCATTGCTTTGTCTTCTAGCCTGCACTATTTGTGATCATGATGTGCGTTAGTGTGTTTTTCTTTGTGATTATCTTGCTTTGATTTCATTTACCTTCTTTAACCTGGAGAGTTACAATTTTCATCAAGTTTTGAAATGTTTTGTCTATTTTTAAGATACTTTTCTCCCCTTTTTCTCCTCTGTCATTCTCATTATATTTTTTGTCAAATTGCTTTGTATTATCACAGAAATCACTGTGACTCTGTTCGGTTTTTTTTAGTGCTTTACTTGTGTGATTCACTATGAATAGCTTTTACTTTTGTTTTCAGGTTTAGTGATAATTTCCTTTGTACTGTCTTGTCTTCTCTTTAGCCCAAACAATGTTTTCAGTGAGTTTTTCAAGTATGTTATTTTTTGGCTCCAAAAATTTCATCTGGTTCTATACCCTATCTTTTTTTTTTCCTTCACTCACTATGTTAATAAATTCCTGAATATACTTGTAGTAATTATTTAAAAATTCTTCTCAGCTAATCCAACCATTCTGTCATTTTTTAACGTTTCTACTGACCAATTTTTCTCCATGTTATGGATTTTCCTGCTGCTTCTTCATGTATCTAATAATATTGGATCTTTATTGTTACAAATATTACATTTTTGAGTGTCTGTATTTTGTTGTCTTTTTAAAAGAGAATTGAGTTTTGTTGCAGTTTGCAGATGTATAACTTGTGGATAAGTTGATCATTTGAGACTTGGGTTTAAGAACTGTTATGTTAAATCTAGAGTAGCCATTACGCTAAGAGTAATCTAATCTTACTCTTAAAGCATAACTCTTGTGGGGGTTTCTAGTGAATTTCCTGTATATTCCACAGGTCTCTCCACTCTCCTTTTTCAGAATTTGACTCTTAGTGCAGGGTGAGCTCTAGGATAATTCCTTGCCTCTGCCTAGCTGCTTGGAATCTCACTATATACATTGCAATTTATTGTTTGGGACAGACTCAAAGTGATAACTTTACCAATTTCTGGATCTATCTCTGCTGATCTCCCTTCGGTTTTGTACCTTCCCCGATAAATTCCAGATACCTTATTTTTTCTCCCCATCTCTAATCTCTGTCTTCTCAACTCATTGTGATTGACATTTTCTGCTTTGGTTCGCTGTCTTTTTTTTTCACAGGCTGGAATGGTGTAGAAAAACAAGGGTGATTGCAGGGCTCTCTTTGTTTTCTTTATCTCAGCAATTCCCATTCTATATTAGTCAAATGTATAACAAAAGAGCTATTTAGTAGGTATTTACATCTTTTTATAGTTGTTTGTGGTGTGAAGTCCAAGGCAGTTAAGTCCTTACAGTAGAAATAGTAGTTCTCCTATATATGTATGTTGTCACAGATCTCTATAAAATGTAATTTGGTAGGTGACTAGTAGTGTTAGGTTTTGAGGTTAATGAGTTAAAAAGTAAAGGAGTGGCCTTGCCTGAATTAATCATAAGCATCCATGAATTAAGAAGTATGTATTACTGAAGTCAATAAATATATCTGAGGTACATAAACAAAGTTAAATTTACAACATGGATGTGTCTAGGCAGAACTCAATAAATGCTGACTAGACTATATGGAGTGGTTTCTAAGGGGGACTAATCAGTGTCCAAAACTGTGGCAGCAGACTTCACTGTAGGTGGGAGTAACTGGGGAGTTGGTGATGGGCTAAAGGAAAGTGGCCAGTTTTGGTGATGGGCATAGTTTTGTATTGGAGAAAAGTCTGAGTATGCAAATTCTGAACTGATAGGCCAATTTTGATAGAGAAACTTTGTTCGTCTTATGTGAAACTACTCTAAGGTAATTCCTAGTTAAAGCCCCAGAGGTTCATTTGGTAGGAGACTGATATCTTGCCCTAGCACAATGACAGAAGGTGTCTCTACATGAGATTAAAGGAGATTAAAAGTGGCTGCAGTGGAGGTTCCAACCAAAGATAACCCCCAAAATAGCCCCACATGAAAACCTAAGGAGCTAGGGCTACTTGATTTATGGATGCTGTCTGTGGAGGGATGACAGACCATTTATTTCCACAGTATGTCAACAGGCTGAGTTGGTTATAGGTGGGTTCCTTGTGAAAGGAAGATCCCCAACCCAAAAGCTTAGAGCAGCTAGAGGTATATGGATTCTCTTGGAGAGCTGTTGACTTGGGGTACTTTTTCCTGGATTTTTTGTTTCTACAATGCAGCTGTGTCCATCATTGTGAAGAGCTACTCTTCACAAAGACCTGGTTATATTTATACAAGGTAGAGTTTCTATCTTTGTTTTTCTCAGTGACCAGACCCTACGTGATGCCGTCAGATGACTCTCTGGTGTCTGATTTTTGGGGGATGTTCTTTAGTGCTGTCCTTCAAAGATCTGCATAGGTAGAGAAATATGATGAAGTAGTCTCTGAAGGGAATCCTGGGGTCTCTGGCCTCCCCACATCGTACTAGTTTCTGGTTCCTTCTACACCCCCGATGCACTAACTATTCTGCTGGCTCTAGGACAAGACAAGGTCCATCATTGATACTGTGGTTTTGTTAACATGATTAAAACCCTAGTTTTTGTTTATCAAATTAGCAAAAAAAATTTTTAAAGGTATAATAGCTACTTTTTATGAGTCATTTAGCATAATCATTCTCATAAACTTCTTACATAAAAATAAATCGACTAAAGTTTAATGGAAATAAATTTGCTAGTATGAATCAAGAATTTTTGTAATCATGTTGTTTATCAAATATTTCACTATCAAGGAATCTCTCCTAGGGAAATAGAAACTCTTGTCATAGATGAGTTTTCAAACTGTAATTGTTAGCATTATTTATAATAATAAAATTAAGAATAAACCAAATAACCCAAATAATAGAATGATTAAATTATTTGTGATTGATTTATTTGGTTAGGCATTATAGTGGCATTTTTCAGAGCTACCTTATATAATAAGAAAAAGCTCATGTCATAAGTGGAGTGAAAATACCAGGATACTAATTATATGCAATTTGATTCCAATTTTGTAGAAATGGTTACACATAGACAATTGTGGAAGGTAATGCACTGAAATAACAATGGATACTGCTTGTTGTCATTGTGGAGAAAAATCATTATTTTGGTTTTGTAACTTCACTTTCCCTTAAATCCTCTACAATGACAATACAGTATATGTTATTAAAAATAATTTCATGGGACTTTATGTACTATTTTTGCAATTTCCTCGGAGTCTATAATTATTTCAGAATAGAAAATTTTGCCTTATTTTAAAGTCAATGTTACACTAATTCTCAGCTGTAATTGACTCCTGTGTTGTTAAGATATGCTTACAGTAGAAGGTATGACCATTCCTTTAGAATGGCAGAAGTAAAGCATGTCTTCCTATTCAGACCTCAATTTTCAGGCAAAAATATATCTTTAAAAAATAGGGGTGCCTGGGTGGCTCAGTCGGTTAAGTGTCTGACTCTTGGTTTTGGCTCAGGTCGTGATCTCATGGTTTGAGTTAAAGCCCCACATAGGGCTCCACTCTGACAGCATGGAGCCTGCCTGGGATTCTCCCTCTCCCTCTCTCTCTCTGCCCCTCCTCTGCTCTCTCTGTCTCTCAAAATAAATAACTTAATAAAAATAAAAAATGTATTCATTCAGTACATATTTACTGAGTGTCTCTTATGTGCCAGGCACTGTGCTAGTGCTGGAAAACAAGGATGAGGAAAACTGAATAAATCCTTTCACCCAATACATTTTTATTGTTATAGGGAAATACTACGAAAGAGTAACAGGAGGAGATGATTTAATCCAAGGGGTATTTTCCATAAAATATTGAAATCTCAGAGGAAGACCATACAATGCTGAGCTTTGGTGAAAAATATAATTTTATTTGAATAGTATTTTTGATACCAGCTGTATGTACATGAGGGAAATTATTTTAAATCCTCTGAACATCAGTTTTATTAACTGCCAAGTGGGAGAGGTAGTAATGACCTCAAAGACTTTGTGAATAACAAATAACATGTAAGGTGCATTGTACAATGCTTGGCACATAATATGGATTCAATAAAACTTAGCTATCATTAACTTTGACAACTCTTTGATAAATGAGAATAAGGGAGTATGCAAATAATAATAAGAGAGATTGAGATATTGTATTAAATTTTAGCTTTCAACACTTACTACAGTACTGTATACTGGAGAGAGCACAGCAGCAATTAGTTCTGAGGTCAATAAAAGCATATACAGAATGGTTAAGTAAAGACAGAGCAAAAGAACAAATAACCAAGTATAAAAATAGTTTATTAATCTATTAATGTAGAAATAGTTTTAGCAATGAAAAAGAATAAAAACAAGACTAAGAGATCATAAGATCTAATACTGTTGAAATATGTATAATGTTTAACTGGGATGGTTTATCAGATGGTTTTTAGTTTACCTTTTATATACTTTTATCATCATTATGGCAAATATCTCTCTGAAAAGAGATCTACAAACAAAATTATGTCATTGTGCAATCTATGTCTTATAAAATATCTTGTTCTGATTAAAAGGAAAAACAGTGAAGAATATTGAATAAATGTTCTTGCTGCTTATTGTCTGCTTAGCCTTCAATCTCTAAGATGTGAAGACACATAATTTTATGTTGTTGGCATTGCCAGTGGGAAAGGAAGTCTGAACTCTCATCTAATTGATAACTGAAGAAATCCATGATGGAGTATCTGGGGATTGCAGTAATCTTTGAGGGGCTCCATGGAATACTGTCCCATTGAATAAACTTAAAATAAGAATATTCGCAAGTGTTGTATACTAGAGACCATCTTTTGTTACATTCTACTATCATGATAAGAACAGGAAACATTTGTTGAGTGCTGATTATGGGCCATGCTCCATTCTAAGCACCTTGAACATACTAATTCATTTCTACAACAGCTTTAAAAAGTAGTTACTAGTATTCTTTCTCATTTTGTAGATAAATAAACTGAAGCACAAGAGATCAGATAACTTTTTCAAGGTCACCCAGCAGAGAATTTAAAAATAAGTCACTATGCTCGAGGCTCCACGCCTGCTCATTACACCTCTGACTGCCAGGTATTTAAGGAAACCAGACAAGCCAAAAACAAATAGACAATAAACAGCATTTCCAACTTTTAATAACTGGTTATGTGTTAATTGTACAATCAGGAAATCTTGCCCAATTTCATGGAATATTATGGTTCAGGTGGTATAAAATTAAAGAACTTCTTGTAGAAAATACCCTGGTAAAGACCCAAAAGTTTAATGCAGACCAGGAAGCAAATAAGTAGACATGACATTTCCCTTTTCCTTTTCTGGATTCATATGGCAAAATAATAAGGATTCATAGTAAAATAATGATTGTAAGAACAAAAATAGCTATTAACGCTGAAAACAATGATCAACACATAGTAAGTGCTCAATAAAGATTGAGTGTAATGGCTAATAATTTGATATTACATGCCAGAGAAAACAGATCTTACATAAACAATTTAATATTATTTTTAATATTTTACTGGTAAGGAAATTTAGATATTGAGAGATTGATTTATCTAAAAGTACATTTTAAAGTGGTGACTAAGAGTGAAACATAATTTCTCTGATTTTAGTTCCTACAGAACCTTCTATTTCTAAATTTTCTACAAAGATGTCAGGCCTCTCCTTATATCTTCATATTTTGCAGACTGACAATAGAAATTCTAGCAGGTACTAATCTAACAAAACTATTTTTAAAACTACTTAGTTTGTTTCGTAGAATTTTCTATAATGGCTTTTTATGTTTAGATTCTATGGGTAAGAACTGTAATGTAAAAAGCTCTGCAAAATTTTATCTCATTTGATAGCTTAGTACTTCTATGAGATACATTGAAATGAATTATGATTATTCTTAGTTGGATAGGTAAGAAAATTGATACTCAGATAGATTAGGAGCTCTACTCAAGTTCGAGCACTTTACGTAAGCCATGGAGACAGCTTTAACCCAGCTCTTTTAACTCTAGGCACTTGCACTTTCCACTACATTACTCTGCACTCTTTTAATGCTTGTTAGATTAATGGTAGATATTTTGAGGGTGCTTCCTATTTTATAATAGAATTATCTTTGGTAGAGCTCTCTCAGAAGCAGATCTTGAGACAAGGATATGGTGGAAGTCGTTTGAGAGAAACAGGAAACTGTTAGGGGATACGGGAATGCTGCCTGGGACAGAAGCACTCATTCCTTAGCTTCTCAGAATATTGCCATGTGACAGACCTCAGCTGAATCCCTCCCTGGGACTTGCTCAAGGTCACGCCACTTTCTTGGGAGCAGCACATATCTAATGACCAGTCAATGAAAGAGTAATAGACTTCATACCATTTGTTTAATGTCAGGAAAATTTTGAAGGTGCTTCCCAGCTCTAGAGTATCATATAAAATGGGCTGGAGCCCCTAAAGGAAATGCATCACAGTTCAGCTTCTCTCTATGCCCAATTCTGCTTACTTAACTCTCTCTGACAAGTGCTGACTCAGAGAGCTTTTTCATTTAAGTTATTTTATACAGATTTCATCTCAGAGTCTGTTCTTAGGAAACTGGATCTGTAATAGTTGGTAGTTTGAAAAAGCAGACTTTGAAGTGGGATTTGAAGCTGAATGTGTAGCAACGCAGCTGAATGTCACGTCACTGGTGGTAGATACAGCATGGATAGTCCCTGGAATTAGGAGAGTGTGCAGTTCTCAAAACTTCCTCCACTGGTGAAGTCGAATGTATATTATTCAAATGGAATGTACTGATTTGTGTAATATAGGACATGTTTGAAAAGTACAGGACACATACAAAGACTGTGGAATCAGATGCCTTTTGGGGAAATCAGCACGTTGGAGGTGTCTGAAGACTATCTTGGTGGAGATATTCAGTGGATAATTAGAGCTCAAGAGAGAAGTTAGTTTGGAAAATAGGTTTTTGCAAGGTATCTACCTACAAAAAAAGAGTTTGAAAAAGGCACTTGTGGTAAAGAGAGTTTCAAAGGCAGTGCCCACTAGAACATAAATCTTAAAAGGTAGCAGGATAAAGAGTCCTTTAACAAGATGAAGAAAGAATAGTTATAAAAATGAGGAGAAGAGCCAGGAGAAGACAGTGTAGTAAAAGCTAAGGAAACAGAGCTTTTACCTGATAAGAGGATGGTCAATAGGACAGGCCTAAAACAGGACGTTTTTTTGCAGTTAAGAGGCCATTGCTGATCTCAATATAAAACAAACTAAATATAAACAATATTATCCTGGGAGTGAGACAGATTGAAAAAAAAACATAATTGAAAAAACATAAACCACACTTCAGTTTTTTATTTTTAAAAATTTGTAATGTTTATTTTTGAGAGAGTGTGAGCGAGTGAGCACACAAGGGCGGGAAGGACAGAGAGAGAGGGAGACACAGAATCCCAAGCAGGCTCCAGGCTCTGAGCTGTCAGTACAGAGCATGACATGCGGCTCAAACTCAGGAACCATGAGATCACGACCTGAGCCAAAGCCAGATGCTTAGCCGACTGAGCCACCCAGGTGCCCCAAACCACACTTTCGGTAAGATGAGTCATAAAAAAGAAAATAAAGAGAAGAAATAGGATATAGATTTAATGGGTAGGTAGATGGTGTTTGAGTGAAGAGAGGTCCATATGGAAAAAGGAAAATATATTAACACACCGACATATGAACATTTCAAATGTCAAGGATTTGGAGGATCGTCTTGAGGAAAATTTGTGTGTCCCAGAGACACAAAGGTTGAAATTTCAGAGTTAATCTTTAACAAAACAAGTACCAGTAAGAGAAGCTAAATGTATGATATGTCTAGAACTCATGAGAATTTTAAAATGAAATTAATTCCTTAAAAGAAATGTTAGGGTAAAATAAGAAATAGAACAGCCAGAAAACAGTTACCTGAAAATAGTAAAGATGATGCTAGAATAATGTTACCAGTTATTTCTTTATATTTCACTGATGATTGTTGATATTTAACAGAGAAATAAGGAAAATGTGGTACGTTAGAACTTCTATAAATAATGTGTTTGCAAGAATGGAATGTTTTTGTATTTGTTTGCCTTCTTAGAATACTTTTTTTGGTTATGTGTTTCAATAAATGAGGTAATAGGTTAGTTGACTTGGACCTCCCTAAATAAGGCCCTGTATAAATCTTAGGTTTTGTTTGCTAAATGAGGCCTACGTGGCATTCATCTGGAACAGCTGTGATCACCTTAGACCTTCACAAGTTTAGTCAGCTTCAGGAAGGAGTTCAGTGTCAATGATTTTATGATTTGGAACACTATATCTTAGCAGGAAAAAGTTAAAACCTTAGAAGAAAATGATGGTTGCGAGGGCAAGCCTTCTCTACTAGACATCAAGGTTCCTTGCTTGACCTGAAGAAATTACAGACTTGATTGTGTTGGAGTTTTCCTGGAGAACATGTTTCCTGGAGAACATGACAGTATTTACTTAGTACAGGGAGGAGCGGCTCAGCCTTGAAGGCCAGAATGTGACAAACTTTTCCATCCTTCTTTCTAGCTCTCCCCATGTTCCCTCACATGCACACCTAATCAGGATCTAATTGTGCAGTTGAAGCACATGTGGGAAATTCAGAAGTTCTTATGCTATTTCATAATCAAAGGATACAATCTCTACTGATTTCATTACTTGAGATTAGCAAAACTATTTTTATGCACTATAAAAAATTTTCCCATTTTCATGTTGGTTATGATTTTATTTAAGGCCAAATTCTAAAGGATATTATGCAATAAATCATTCGACCATCTGACTTCAGTGAATGTATTTTTAGACTGCCTATAATTTTTAAATACATTTTCATATCTGTTTTAATTAAAGTATCTGCTGCAGTTCACTGTGCTGATGTAGGTCAAATGGGAGCAGTTTACCTTTAAATAGCATAAAACCTCAGAGAAAAATATTGGGTAGCATGTGATATTAGATTTATATTTTCTAGTTTTATGGTAGCACTTTCCAGCAAATCTTCAAGCTCTACATGCAGTACTTAGGTGATGCATTTGAAAATGCTTACACCTTTAGAAGAGAGTTGTTCCAAAGCACACATTGATATTCAGTTATCTTGCATCACAAAGAGCTTCTTAAATTTGTTTTCAATCAGCAGTTTTGTGGTTCTTGTATATTTTGCTTCTAGTACTTTCAAATTTAATATACAGGAAGTTTTTGAGTACCTTGTTCTATGGTTAATATGTATTATTAGTATTATATCTGAACCTGCACTGGAGCATGAACCAGAAGATACATTCAAATTCCAGCACAATTTTATTATTACCTGAGAAACTGAAATAAAAAAATTAATTTATCTGAAAATTACTGTGAGAATTAAAAATACACTTTGTATAAGAAACCTGGGTAATGATTCTCAGTGTGGACTCAATGACAGCTGCATATTCCACGTTTCTATCTTTTCTGATTCCTAGTTGCCTCTTCTGTTATGAATAAAGTTTCTGGAACCCTCTCAGGAAAGTAGATCACATTTCTATTTATGAATCACAAATGCAATGTTGAATGGAATTGTCATTCCTGCCCCATATTGCCTAATGAAAGGTATACAGAGAGGCATTAAAAAATCTTTTTTTAAAAAATATTTATTTATTTGTTTTGAGAGGGGTAGGTAGGGGCAGAGAGGGAGGGAGAGAGAATCCCAAGCAGACCCCACGTTGTCAGCATGTATCCCAACGTGGAGCTAGAACTCATGAACTGTGAGATAATGACCTGAGCTGAAACCAAGAGTGAGATGCTTAACCCAGGCACCCCCAGGCATCAGAAAATCTTGATTCCCTGAAAGATGATTCCCACAGATCCATCTACCTGAAGGAAACCCTGGATTTAATTGAGGTTCTCTATCACACAGTGTTTTGCCCACAATTGCTGTCTGCAGTTTTCTTTCCTTTATTCAAGTTCAAATGAAGCAATCAAGAAACTTCTGAGCAGAAACTGTGACATGAGAAATGAATTAGGTAGCCTAAGAATTGTAGAAGTATGTGATAGGTTTCTTCACCCCTAAAGTTATTATACTTCATATGTGAAGAAGACAAATGGACTTCAGGTCCTAGCTATAACAGAAAAGTTTGTATCAAATTAACTTTCCCACTGAGGGAATAGGAGGTATAGTAGTAGGTATAGAATAGTAGTAGAGAGTACAAAAAATGGAAAAAAAATGGAAAAAAAATAGGTTAGAAAACAAACAAAACTATTGGAAGGCAATGGAGAGCAACCAATGCAGGCAGGGATTCAGGGTCTATGATACTTAAGAGAAGTGGAGTAGTGAGCTTTATGTTTATTCCCACTCTTTCAGACTATTTTGTTGGAAGGTGGAGATTGGTAGAAAAAACTGGCTGAGAACACAGTCTACTGGTACTTTATAGGCTAAATCCTATAGCAGGACCATCTAGTGAAGGAGCTCTAGAATGTGCCTACATACTCCCATGAGTCTTTGGCCAGTAGCTTAGGCTGTGTAATTCACAGCAAGTCACATAAAATCCAATAAAATATGGCATCTGGGAGGTTGAACGGTAGAGCAAATATTATAGTACTTACGCTAAGGAGACAGAGGTTAGAATTGAAGGATTTCAAAGGTACTGGAGTTCTATAAACACCCTGGACATTCAGGTGGGACTCTAGAAAAGCCACATCTTAAGAGTAAGGATCCCACCAAAGTTGTAAGTATTATGTTTTGAGAATAAGGGAAAATCTGAAGAACAGCCCTAAAAAAGCCTGAAGCCATGCCTCCATAGAATAAGTACACTATTACTATTAATTTTGACGTTTATCACCATCAGTTAGTATTGCTTGTGTGAAATTAATATAAATGGAGTCATTTGTATGTTTTAAAAATTTTTTAAATGTTTATTATTTTTGAGAGATAGATAGCAAGGGAGGGGCAGAGAGAGAGGGAGACACAGAATCTAAAGCAGGCTTCAGGCTCTGAGCAGTCAGCAGCCAGATGTGGGGCTCAAACTCATGAGCTCTGAGATCATGACCTAAGCTGAAGTCAGATGCTCAACTGCTGAGCCAGTCAGGTTCCCCATGGAGTCATTTGTATGTTTAATGCCCAAGTCCTTTTACTCGAGATAATAACCACAAGATTCATCCATATTATTGTTCGTATGTATAGCTTCTTTTTATTGCTTTGTAGTATCCCATTATATGAATACTCCATAGATGATTAATCCAATCTACTATTGATGGAAATTAAGATTGTTTCAAGTTTGGGACCATTAAGAAATATTCTTAAACATACTTGGAGGAACTTACGTACTTATTTGTCTTGTATATATGATTAGGAATGGGATACCTTTAGCAAATATTGCCAAGATATTTTCCAAATTGGTGGTAAATGTTTGCAGTTCCAACCATGAGTTTTGAGAGTTCTAGTTACTCCACATCCTTGCTGACATTGGTATTGTCACTCTTTGGAATCTGAGTCTTCAGGGAAATTATGCAATGGTATCAGATTATGGTCTTAATCTACTTTCCTTTTGTGAGTAAAGATGTTAAGCACATTTTCCTATTCTTATTGGCCATTTGGATATCCTCTGATGAGGTCCCTTTTTAAGACTTTTTCCCATTTTCATGTTTTCTTTCTAAATCCATTTACACAACGCTTTATATATTCTGATTATGAGTCTTTTGTTAGATATGCGAATTGCAGGATCTACCATTCTGTGAACTGTCCTCTTAGTTCATGGTGTCTTTTTATTGATAAAAAAAAAACTTTAATTTTCATGCAAAGGATTATTTACTTTCTTTTATGATTATTTTGGCTACTGTGTAAGAAATATTTGCCTACACCAAAGTTATGATAATATCATCCTGTTTTCTTCTAGAAGCTTTATTGTTTACCTATCACATGTAGGCCTATGATCCATCTTGAGTAAACTTTTGCATATTGTATGGGCATGTAAGATAGGGATCTATATTTAGTGTCAGTTAGCTTCACTTTGCACTGTCTCACTGAGTTTCCTTGCTGCTGGATTGGTATGCGGGTTCAGCTGCCAGTGGAGTCCTGGTAACACTGAGAGTAGAGGAAACTTAAGAGTATTGAGTAGTCCTGACTCATAGCACCTTGTATAGTTTTACTGCTGCTGGGGAGCGGTGAGGCTCAACTTGTAGCCGGACCCCTTTAACATTAGCCTGGTGGAGTAATTGCGGCACTGCCTTCTACTAGGTGGGACATTGGGGAATCAGTGCATCACCATCTGCTTCTGGCATCTGGGGGATAGAAGATTAGGTCTCCACTCAGTTTTCTGACACCACTTAATGAGGATATTGAAGTGCTGACAGCTTTGGCCAGGTACGGGATGGAAGATTAGCTCCTACTCGTACCACTGGGAAGGAGAATTGGAAAGCAGCTGCCTGCTTCTGCAAGGCAGGTCTGGGGTTGGATGGAACATCAGCTCCCTGTTCAACCCTGTGGAAACCTTATAGGAGGTGGTGCAGTGTTTCTCTTGGTGTTTGACTGGAGTAGGGCGGGTATTGCCAGAAAGGATTCTTGTTAGGCCTTATATTTCTGGTCCTTTGGCCAAATGGAGCAAGCGTTCCATGGAGGTTTTTTGGTGCCTTTTGCAGGTTTTGGGTTGGGGACTTCTGCAGCACCCTGCTGGGGAATATGGGAACCAATAAGGAAACCAGGAACCTTATTGTACTGCAAGTGCTCAAGTCCCCAGACCCCAAGGTGATTGCCGCCTCTTTTTCAACTTTCTGTGTCTTCCTGTGATTGTTTGTTAGGCTATGTCCAGAGTTTTTAATTGTGAGAGACAGAGTCCAGGAGACATGGGGCTACTCATCTTAGCCAGACCAGAAGTCTCTTTTATGGCTTTTGTACTGGCAAAAACCTTTACTACATTATCTAAAACAAACCAAGGTAGTCGACTTTCTTATTTTGTTCCTGGATCCAGAGAAATTGTCAAGTACATTATCAGTATTCTCTTTTTATAGACTCTTTTGTCTGATTAAGGAAATGTCCTTATATTCCTACATATATTCCTTTTTATTTTTTTTTTAAGAATGAACAGGTGTTGACATTTATTCAGTGATTTCTGTTGGTTAGCTGGTTGGTTTTTTTGTTTTGTTTTGTTTTGCCTTCCTTGAAAGAACAATATGACTTTTCTCCTTTATTTTTCTTTTTTTAAAATTTTTTTAAATGTTTCTTTATTTTTGACAGAGAGAGAGAGAGAGACACAGAGCACGAGTGGAGGAGGAGCAGAGAGAGAGGGAGACCCAGAATTCAAAGCAGGCTCCAGGCTCTGAGCTGTCAGCACAGAGCCTGATGTGGGGCCCCGCACTCACAGAGTGCGAGATCATGACCTGAGTGGAAGTCACTCAACTGAGCCACAGAGGTGCCCCGTCCTTTATTTTTCTAAGGTGGTGAATTACATTGATTTTCAAATCTTAAACTTGTCTTTTGGAATAAGGCGCAATTTGTCATGATGTGTTATCCTTTTATATAGTATTGGATTTGATATTCTAATATTAAGGACTGTTTTTTATGGTTATGAGAGAGATTATCTTCTTAAATGTATTCATTGGATTCTTAATCTTATATCTGGTATTTTTTCATTTCAAGAAGTTCTGTTTTATTTCAAATCTAACTCCCTTCATTTTGTTAATAATTCAATTTCAAAATTTTCAATTTACTTCTCTCATTAAAATATGTGAGTTACAATTGCAATATATAGGGCCCCTGTTATTCTGCTTATTTTGTCCATTGCTTTTTTTAGTTTTCATTCATGTAGTTTTCTCTCCTATAGCCTTGATCATTTTGATTGTATAACTGACATTATAATTTGAAACTTTATTTGTAGAAACAATTGGAGAATTAAAGTGATGTTATAATCCTGCATAGAGGATCTATAGCTGTTTCTGAGTATCTGAGGACACCAGCAATCTGAAATTGCTCTAACCAATTCCCAGGATTTGAGGATATTTGAAGGGTTTGTTTGTTTGTTTGTTTTTTTAAGTTTCTGTGAGACAATCTACTTCTATTCTGAGTTCACTGTTTTCCTAGCTTGTAGCCCTGTAAGGTCCTAATCCATAATAGTAGAAATACCAGCACTTCCATGTTGTTAGAACCTTGGACTCCAAAGGCCTTTATTTTTTTCCCTGCCCTGAGATATTATCAGAATTGCTTCTTGGATTCTCAGCATGCCAACTACTACCAGCTGAAAGGCTGCCCCATGTGCTGGTTTACTTCTTTGGGTTTCTATCTTCTGTTAGATACAGTATCAGTAAAACAAATACTCTTCAACTTATTAGTTTTGAAGGGTATTTATGTTTTTATATCTATCTGTCTATCTATGTATCTACCTATCTAGATATGCCTAACTGTTATATTTCTGATTGTTCTAGTTGTTCTTGGTGGGAAGGACATGTGCTGACAGGGCAGAGCCTGCTTGGGATTTTCTTTCTTTGGGACTCCCACCACCACCTCTCACCCCCCTCACCAGCCTCATGCATGCACACTCTCTCTCAAAGTTAAATAAACATTTTAAAAAAGCCACTAAATTATGTCTTAATCTGGACATGACTGTTGATAGTGGGTATGGCAAAGATTTGGAAACCAAAAGGATTCTCTGAAAAAGAATTAAATGATTTGGTGGCTTACCAGGTATAGAAGATGAAGTAGAAGAGAGTAATCAAAAATGCCTTTTTAATATACCTCAATACTAGGAAAAATTTAGGATTAAGTAGGATGATATATGTGAAGACTCACATTATAAATTATAAAAATTTTAAAAATATTTGTTACATAAGTTTTTGTGTAAATTTTCACTTTATGATTTTTAAAACTACTTCTTTTCCTGAGAAGTCATTTGTTCTGTAAAATTTTCTACCTCTATAATCTGTCCTGCTGAAAAATTGCAGCAACCCATGTGTGAATAATAGAAATTTTTCATTATTTTTGCCTAATTCAATTTTAAGCTTTTCCAATTTTAGGAAAGTTCGGGCTCATTATCCATCCTGGGAAGGTAGATTATTGCTAATATGATAGTATTACTTTAGTATGGTATTTAAAAAATGGTATGATATTTCCCATGTCTGGTAAGATAGTTATTTTTTTATTATCCTTCTATTAACTTGCATAACTCTATACAAGAAACTTGAGTTATTCCAGGAGACAAGGTCATACAATTCACAATTAATGTGGTTTTCTTTATGTTGTTGTGGTAGGCAGAATAGTAGCTACCCAAATATGTCCACATCTTAATCCCCAGAACCTGTGAATATTTACTTTACACGGCAAAAGGGACTCAGCATATGTGATTAGGTTAAGGACTTGGATATAGGGAGATTATTTGGGATTATCCAGGCCCAATCTCATCATGTGAGTCCTTAAAAGCAGAGAACCTTTCTAGACTGAAGCCAGACATGTAATTATCAAAGAAAAGTTTTGAAGATTTTGGAAGGGGGCACGAACCAAAGAATATGTGTGGCCTCTAGAAGCTGGAATTGGTAAGGGAAGTGATTCTCTTCTAGAGTTTCCAGAATGGAACACAGCACTGCCAATATCTTTATATTAACTCAGTGAGACCTGTGTCATATTTCTGACCTAAAGAACTGTAAAATAATGTTTGCATTATTTTGAACCTCTAAGTTGGTGACCATGGAAGCCAAAGAAAACTAATATAATTATCCTCTCATGTTTACTGTAACCATGCATTATCATTTTATGAGTTTGAAGTATGGACAGAAAAAAACATTGGGTCCAATTATCATTGACTTAAAGTTGATTTTTTTTTTTTTTTTTTTTTTTTTGCTTGTAATAAGAAATCTACAGTTAGTCAGCCCAAGGCAGGTACTGCTGCTTGAGGATGTCATCCAGACTCAGACTCATTTTAGCCTCCTCTTCTGTCATTCTTAGCAGGGGTTTTTCATTCTTATTGTTGCAAGGTGGCTGCTATTTCTCTAGATATCTCATCCTTATTTCAAATAGGAAGAAGAGAAAAAGATAAGTGAGCAGATAGCAAAATGGCATCTTTACAATGTTTTTCCAGAAGGCCTACTCAGCCTCTTCAGATTTAATGGCATTGCCTAGACCAGTTCATATGGCCACCCTAGTTGCAAGGCAACTTAGAATTTGAAATTCTTAGTTAGGTCCATTACTACCCTGAATGAATTTGGGATTCTGTTAGGAAGGAATAGGGGAAGTGGGTTATAACTTATCATTGTCTTTTACTTCCATGGATACACATTAAAAATAATTGATTAGGGGTGCCTGGGTGGCTCAGTCAGTTGAGTGACTGACTTCGGCTCAGGTCATGATCTCATGGTTTGTGAGTTCGAGCCCTGCGTCGGGCTCTGTGCTCACAGCTCGGAGCCTAGAGCCTGCTTCCGATTCTGGGTCTCCCTCTCTCTCTGCCCCTCCCCCTCTCATGCTCTGTCTCTCTGTCTCAGAAATAAACATAAAAAAATTTAAAAAAATAATTTTTGTTGGACTGTAATTGTCATAGAATATCCTATTTCAGGTGTACATCATAGTGGTTAGATATTTATATACATTACAAAATGATCCCCATGATAAGTCTAGTCGCCATCTGTCACTGCACAAAGTCATTACAGTATTATTGACTATATTCCCTAGACTGCCCATTACAGTAACTGGAAGTTTGTCCTCTTAACTCCTTCAACCTAGTTAGCCTGTCTCCCCACACATCTCCCCATCTGGCGACCAATAGTCTGTTTTCTGTGTCCATGAGCCTGTTTTGGTTTTGTTTGTTTGTTTCTTATATCATGGATACATATTTTAGGAAGTGCTGAGCTACTGCTGGAATCCAAAGGGCATTTCTGTACTGTGAAAAAGTAATGGTGAGCAAACTGTATAAGGAGTTAGATCATGATTTGGAGACATGAGTGATGGGAATTAAAATGTAGAGAATTACTTGGGAAAGGGATCTATGATTAAGAAGAAGATTTATTTGGAGCACCTGAGTGGCTCATTTGGTTAAGCATCTGACTTCAGCTCAGGTGATGATGTCATGGTTCATCAGTTTGGGCCCTGTATTAGGCTCTCTGCTATTAATGCAGAGTTAGCTTCGGATCCTCTGTCTCCTTCTCCCTTTGCCCCTCTCCCATTCATACTCTCTCAAAAATAAACATTAAAAAAAGATTTCTTCATCAATATATTCCTCTTATCTTTTTGACCTTTATTTTATTCCTTCCATTTATTCTTCCAGGTCCTTCATCATAGAAATATTCCAAAATTTAAGTTCAGGATTTCTCTTTCTGGTCTTCATAGAAGTTGTCTATAAAACTCTTCTGTTGATCATTTCAAATACTTACAGGTTAATGTTTAATGTATTGCAAGTAGTTACCTTGGCCACAGCTGTCTAAATTCTTTGGGCTGCTCTTCAAAGTCTTTTGCCAAGTTAAGGGAATATTCTTTCACCCTTTCCCCCATTTTCTAAATAAGAGGTCAGCAAAACTAGGCTTGCAGACCAAATCCAGCCCATCACCTTGTTTTATAAATAAAGCTATATTGGAACACTTATTTACATATTGCCCATTGTGGCTTTTCTGCTACATTGGCAGATTTGAGTGGTTGGAGTACTGAAAATACATACTATCTGGTGCTATAGAAAATATTTGCCAATGCCTGCCCTAAATCAATCATCATTGTTTTATGTTATAGAGTTAAGTTGGGTAGAGGATGTATTATAAGTAAAAACTGAATTAATCAAAATCAGCATAAAATGCTTTTCCTTGTCCTGGGTGTTTATCTTCCATCTCCTTGTTGCACTTCAGCCAGGAGCATTGCATCATGTAAGTTTTGTAAAAACACCTTGGTAATTTGATTTCTAACTCTTAACAAGCATTAATAGATCAACAGAGGACAACCCAGAATCATTAACCTTGAGTATCAACTATAAGAAAGGGTAAAAGCAATCTGAGGCAAAGGAGCAAAGAGTGTTACAGGTGGTTCTAGTTAATAGAAACAAAAGTCCATGCAAGTATCTTGCCTACTCCTGGGATTCCTGTGACTCCAGACTTCCATAGTAAACTGTTGAGTCCAGAATAGTCTCCTAATTAAATTGAAGTCATCCTAACAAGATAATTGAAGCATTCCCAAAGAACAAGGTGTATAAAGTACTTAGAAGGTGCTAAGAGGTCATTTCTCAGATGCATTTGAGCTGACTCATGAAGGAAGTGTGGAATCTTACCAGGGAGACAAAGCAAGGAAAGGCATCTCAAGCTAGGGGGAAGAAAACATTTAGTACATATTGTGTTGAGCACTTAAATGAATGTTATTATGTTGTATTAGTTTGCTAAAGCTGCCCTGCTAAAGTATCACAGACTGGGTGACTTAGAGAATTAATATTCTCACAATTCTGGAGATCAAATGTTGGCAGGGTTAGTTTCCTTCAAAGATGATCTTCCTGGCTTGTATACTCCATTCTTCTCACTGTGTCTTCACATGGTCTTAACCAGGTATTAACCTGTATCCTAATTTCCTCTTCTAATAAGGACACCATTAATATTGACATAGAGCCCATCTTAATTATCTCATTTTGACTTAATGTTCTTGTAAACTTCCTATTTTCAAATACAGTCACATTCTGAGGTACTGGGGATTAGGATGTTAAACATATGAATTTTGGTATGACACATTCAGCTCATAACATATGTATCCATAGATTCAGAATAAGTTGATTCAACTATAAGGTAAGATGATGCACCAGAGGTACTGGTGAGATATATGACTGTAAAAGTAGTCAAAACCCTATTTGAATAATGTCATACTAAGGAGTTTGGACTTACTTGCAAATAATTTAGAATCAAAGACTAATTTTAAGTGGACAGTATTATGATCAGAATTGTTTTTTATTGGGGTACCTGGGTGGCTCAGTCAGTTATGTATCTGACTTTGGCTCAGGTCATGATCTCATGGTTCGTGGGTTAGAGCCTTGGGTACGGCTCCATGCTGACTGTTCAGAGCCTGAAGCCTGCTTCAGATTCTGTGTCTCCCTCTTGTTCTGCCCCTCCCCCACTTGCTTTCTGTCTGTCTCTCAAAAATAAGTAAACATTAAAAAAATTTTTTAAAAAATTGCATTTTGTTGAAATATAATTTTTGTGTGTATTTTAGAGACAGAGAGAGAGAGAGCGCTAGTGCATGAGTCGGGGAGGGGCAGACAGAGATAGGAATGGGATAGTGGAGATAGAAAAGGAGATGATTTAAATTTGGGTATATTTTACTTTAAGGTACTTGTGATAATTAATTTTATGTGTCAAATTGACTAGGCTATTGAATGCCCAGCTATTTGGTTAAATATTATTCTGTGTCTGTGAGGGTATTTCTGGTTATATTAGCCTTTGAATTGGTAGACTGAGTAAAGCAAATTGCCTTCCTCAGGGTGGGCAGGCCTAATCCAGTTGATTGAAAGCTTGAGAACAAAATGCTAAGCAAGAGAGAATCCACTATCTCTGTTTGATGGTTTTCGAGGTGGAACATCAGTCTTCTACATTGAGACTCATACTGGAATTTAGACCATTAGCTTTTCTTGTTCTCAGACCTTCAGATTGCAGACCTTGGGACTTCTCAGCCTCCATAATTGCATGAGCCAATTCTTTATAATAAATCTCCCCTCCCCTACTTTAGTCTGTATTTATTTGTTAAAGGGGTATGAAAAGATTGTGAAGAAGAAGAAGGAGCCATGTTTCTCCTTAACTGTGAATGTGGTCTTAAATTTTAAAATAGTGTAAATTGATCCTACACCAAACTTGAATTTTCTTTTAATACATTAGTACACACCTTTTAGATCATTTTTTCTTGTAGTATATCAAATCAAAGCCTATGGGTAGACTCCAATCCGTGAATTATTGACAGCAGAGCCAGTAGTGGGTCCTTTGAGGCTGAGTCTATTTAGTAAAAGTGTAAGTGAGTTTTTTAAATGTGTGGTTCAGCAGTGCTTTGCTATGCCAAAGAAGTTTAGAGTTGGACTTTACTTAGGAGCAAGATAAAAGTTTATGTAGGTCACAATTATTGAGAGAATGATCGTCTTATTATATAGTGATATTTGAATTAATACTTTTTAAAAGAAATATGCTTTTTTTAATTTCTGTTTTCACCAAAATAGGGTTTTCTACTTTGATTTTGAAATAATAGCCAGCTGTTAGGATTTTGATGTAACTTCTGTAGTAATGAAGTCATCAGTATCTTCAGTACATTGAGTAAGGAATGGCCCAAAGTGGTGATAGGTTCTTAGGAGGGTAATGGTTTTGTAATTGAACTTTTGCTTCTTATTTTAACAACTCTGTAAGTGATCCTTCCCTCCATATTACCTACTTTTATATTGTCACCCTTCATTTATTATACCAGTGTCCTTCCTGACTTTAGTACTTTGCATTCTACCACACACAGGAACAAATCCCTGATAATTAACAAAACAACATGGTTTTTAAAAGGCTGACCACGGGGCGCCTGGGTGGCTTGGTCAGGTCATGATCTCACGGTCCGTGAGTTTGAGCCCTGCGTCGGGCTCTGTGCTGACCGCTTAGAGCCTGGAGCCTGTTTCAGATTCTGTGTCTCCCTCTCTCTGCCCCTCCCATGTTCATGCTCTGTCTCTCTCTGTCTCAAAAATAAAATAAAAAAAAAAAATAAATAAAAATAAATAAATAAAAGGCTGACCAGTAATTTCCAGGCTACATATGAGTAAGTACGCCATACAGGATTTCTTTCTATAATAGAATTTGTAATTTCTTAATGCTGTTCTGCTAGAGATTATACATGAAAATCATGTTGTAAGCAGGAGTAGAAAACAATACATCAGAAGAGTTAAAAGCACCTGACTCAGTGTCAGACAGACCTGTCTCTGAGCCTCGTCTGGACCATATATTAGCCATTTGGCCTTGGGTAAGTGGCTTTTAACTGCTTAAGCTATAATATTTTAGTCTATAAAACATAATAAGGAAGTACCCAACTGCTACATTTGTTATTATAATTAAATTTCATAATGCAGGTACAGTGCTAGCACATGTTAAACACTCAGTAAACGTCAGCCATTCTTATATAGTTAGGTACCAAGCACATTCTCTCCAAGTCACTGATACAAATACCTTCTCTGTAATGCTGTCTTTAAAAGAATTGATACCTATATGGATGTTAACAAAAATGAAAAACTCAATCTCTTACCAGAGAACATCCTGACATTTTAGTGAATAAATGAATGCCACTTATTTTTTATTTACTTCATGTTTTTACTAATTGTTTGCAAATATTCTTGTATCAGCTGGTTGAGAAAGAACCTAAATTGATAGGAGCCATCTATGATAACATTTGTCCTGTTTTATTGCAGTTTTTGGTAGTAAACCCCTTTTAAAAGTAGACTTATGTTAAGTATGCTTGATATTATGATAAATTTCAAGCTAATAGAGTCCACATAGGGATTTTTACCTTATTCTATTTCATGGGCTATTCTTGCCGCCACCTATTTGGAATGTCAGTTCTGCTTTTTGATAGCAAAATAAAAAATGCTTTTCAAAGATGAGACCTAGAAAGCGTTTTTATTTTCATTTCCATTTTCCAGGACAACCCAAGCTTTTACTAGGCTAGAAAAAGCTTGAAAGAGTCTCACTCATCCACTGCATCCTTTGTGATATAAACCAAATTAATCCCAAGGAAAAGAGTACCTCTCCAATAACTGAAGCTACCAGAGTGATAACAATCTAGTCCTTGAGCATCCACATGTCTCCATTGAGTATTGATTCCATTTTCAAGCTGTATGATATGCTTTCTACACCTAGAGAAGAAATAAGCTTGGCAAAGGGTCAGGAGAAACCTCTTCAGCGTAGCAGTCAAGAAAGAGCCTCAGATGAATACGGTTATCTGTTACTTCTTGGAATCAAGAAATCTGTTGCTGTAAAGGGTCTTCCTATGCATCCGCTTTGCTTGACTCTACTCAGAGAAAGTGTTACTGTCCTTAATAAAGTAATTGAAAGTTCCTAGACAAAAATCTGTTTAGCAGATCTAGTTCACGGTCTCTGTTGCTACATTTCAGAGTTTCCACAGGAGGCTGAGGTGCAAGATCTGATGAGTAGTGGGTAAACAAATGGGAACCAAAACCTCTGAGAAATGAGTCCTGCCTTACCCTCACCAGAGCTTCTCACTACAAGTGTGCTTCTGGCTCTACAACCCTGTGCCATGTTGATATCTGTCTCTGTGCTGGCAACTTTCAGGTTGTCCTGAGTTAGGGAATATAGGAGTACTGTATGCCCTCTAAATTACCTCCAAACTGATTTGCACCAGAGCCAAGAATTTTTAAGTGGCAAGATATACTTAATGTGAGTTCAGAATATAGGACTTAAACCCACTTTATTGAGGCATTAGTGACACACAAAAAGCATATTGAATTTTGTGACTTGATCAGCTTGGAAATAAGCATACATACATGAAACCATCGCCACAATCTGTGCTGCAAACATAACATCACCTCTGAAGGTCTCTTCCCACTCTCTTTATTAATTATTATTTTTATGATAAGAGCATTTAGCAGAGTTTTAAGTATACCATGAAGTGTTATTAACTAGAGACACCATGCTGTACATAGATCTCTAGGACTTATCCATCTTGCAACTGAAACTTTGTACCCTTTGAGCTTCTCTGCTCTCTAATTCAAATTATTTTGGGATCTCAACTTCTATTCAACTTAATAATTGAGGACACATCAAGAACAGAGATCTGTGCTGAGGATTCTGAAATATACAAAGTTGAAAAAGGCAAGCTTTTGATTTCCCTTCTACTAACTCAACAGATTATGAGCAATCAATAGAGAAGTACAAAAGTCCATGTCACTACGAACAAACTTTTCTATTGTCAGCTAGTCTCAAAACCAAACTTTAATAAATATCTAATGATGAGCACTTCCTTCCTTATTATATATTTGCAAATATTTGGCAAATACTTTATATTTGCAGGTAGTCTGTGTTATACTTAACATTGTCTACTCGTGAAAGGACTGACTACAAGGCCTTGAGTTAACTGAAGACCACTTCGGTATCACTATACATTATGACACTCAGAGCTACTTCACATCTAGTGAAGTCAAGTGTAAACTACTGCTTGGTTCATCAGGCTACTTTCCTTAAATTTGTTACATGATATACTGGCCTCAATAGCATGATAAAATTAAGTGCCTAAAACTTCATTTCTTGGAAACAACTTTGATTTACGGTTAAGCACTTGTTGAGGTATAACATGGTGGCTAAAATGTAAGCAAAGAGAATGGTCTTGATGAATTAGAAATGTTCCTAAGTTATACACTTCACTGGAATGACTGTGTTCTTTTTTTGGATAAATGGGAGACTGGAAGAATTCTCAAGGACATTTGTTAAAATCTCATTCCATGGATCAACTAAGTACATATACGGCCTAAAGATTGCTTTCACCACTCATATTTTAAAATTGAAAATTGGCCCCTGAGAATTTAATGTATTTCTAATAGTTTCTGAGGAAATTCATGTGGAAAATAACCTACAGAGCTGATGGTAAAACATCAGGTGAGTGTTGTTAGATTTAGCCAGAAGAAAGGTCCATGTCACATAGCTGCCCCTTTCTCCAATGGGGTCCTTATCACACCACCCCAAAAGTTAACTGAATCATTTTTTGCGTACCTCTGCTTAGAATTAAATATTTGTGATTGAAAAATAAATATGGGGTTATCTGGCAAAGAATTCTATTGTGCAACCACATCTGGAAACAATATGAAAGGGATGTTTTAAAAAATAAAATATTCACAATGCATTATGATACTATTATAATGGTGAAATGGCAAACATTTCACTTGAATTATTAGACAACTTATATTCCTTCCCCTCTCATATGCTCTGATAATATCTCATACTTGAACTGTGCATTGGAGCCTCATGGTTAGAATCTCTGGAGTCAAGACAATCCAGATAGTCTCTCTTTGGCCACATTCTATCTGTTTTACCCTGGGCATGTTATCCAATGATTGTGTGCCTCAGTTTCCTTGTTTGTGTACAGAGGGAATAATTATTACATCTGTCTCCTATAACTAGTGAGAAAGATTTAATGTGGTCATGAATATGAAGCTCTTTTCACAGTTCCTGACATAGAGAACAGTATATAGTGTATATATATATATATACATATACACATATATGTATATATATAGTGTATATATATATATATACATATACACACAGTATATATATACTGTATATAGTGTATATATATATATATACATATACACATATATGTATATATATAGTGTATATATATATATATACATATACACACACACACACATATAATATCTAGAGTTGTTCAGTATCTTTGCAAATCAGCTATTTCTCCTGATATCCTCATTTTGGTGACTTAAGATCAATATCATTCTAAGTACTAAGACTCAAAACCTTAATCATCATCAATTTATTAATTTGTATTGAGACAGCCTCTTTTTAGCCCATATTATCAATTGCTGAATTATGGTATTTCTTTACTCCATTATAATATCTTTTGAACATTTCCCTTTTGTTCCATCTATCATAGTCATGCCTGACTTCTCATCTAGGTTATTGTGATGGCATCCTCACAAAGGAGGCTTTTACTTCTCTTCACTCTAATCCTTCATACATAGAACTTCCAGATTAATCTTTTTAAGTTTTATTTTGACAGTGATGAATGTTTATAACAAACTGAGTATGATTATTATTCATTTACTTAACAAATAGTGATGATAAAATGTTATAATCCAAGCAATGTTCTAATCACTAGGAATCTAGAAGTAAATAATATGGATAAGTCTCTGCCCTCAGAAAGCCCAGATTCTATTCAACATACTAGTACTATAACTAATAATTTAAAAATAACGTAATATAGTTTATAAAATAGTAAATTCCAGTGCCTTCTTATTATTAATAATTTTGGTTATATGTCTAAGCATTTCCAACCATAATGACAGATATTTCACATATATTACCTGTAAATTAGGCAACTTTGAAAATTAGGTATGATTTGCATTTTACAAATGAAGTAAGTGAGGTTCAAATAGATTAAGTAACTTCGTTAGCATCATGCAATTAGTGGGAATCAGATCCATTATGTAACTCTATATGATAACAAAACCAAGCAATTTTTATTATAACATGTGGCCTCTCTTTTAATAAAAAGCTAGTTTGTTTGTTGACCCCCATTCAACTCTTTTTTCTAACTTTATTGCCTACTTCTTCAGTTCTTATATTCTGCCTTCAAACCATATAGGGTCACTTACTCTTCCAGAAACTACATTCTACTTTCTCCCCTCTATATAATGTCATTTTGAGTTTTCTACAGCTAACACTCTCCCTTTCTCCCTCTCCCCCTCTCCCCTACCTTTCGCTGCTAGTATCCAAGATCCAAGAAGCTTTCTAGATCCTTTCACCATAATTGAACTGTCCCTAACATAGACACCACTGAATCTTTTGTGCTTCCATATACTAACTTTAAACTCCTTTTTATTATAGAATTTGAATGAATCTTTGATTGTGTTTAATCAACTAGATTCATTCTTTAATCTCCATATTACTATGTATGATAAAATGTTTGTCATAATGCTTTTCATAGTGTATGAGTCCAATATAGTAAATGAAAATTGGGGGGAAGAAACAAAT
Source organism: Panthera onca (assembly GCF_046562875.1). Lineage (NCBI taxonomy): Eukaryota > Metazoa > Chordata > Mammalia > Carnivora > Felidae > Panthera > Panthera onca. The sequence goes on from NC_138344.1 coordinate 56,718,223, forward strand.
GATCCCCTAATTTGCACAAGGAAGTGTCTGCCAATCACTCCATAAATAGGTGGGCCTACCTACTTGGTGAAAGCTTTAAAATCTATAAAGAATTAATAACAAATATGGCTAAATTTTAGTGGTAAATGTGAAAAAAATGAGTTTGATTGACATAGAGCAAGAGTGATAAAAATATAAGTGATTTTATGGTTGTTAAAATGACATGTCATATATTGGCTTGAATCCAGCTTGTTCCTTTTTTTCAGTAGCTTCTTGTTCAGGGTCCTATTATTATGGGATTTTCAATGGCTTCCTTAATAGAGGCTACAAGTACTTTAAGATTTATGTTCGGATACTCCCTTGAGATAATTCTGAAGACGCAGGGAATATGTAAATTTAAAGGACAATAAAATGCACTTTGCTTTTCATAACCTTGCTCTATAGATTGGGATGTTTTAAAATAGTGGGGATTTTTAAAGCAATTTCTTTCTAATACAGTGAGGCAGGAAAGCCTTAGTTCAGAAACACCAGCTTTACAAGAAAATGCCTTGAGGGAGGCCCAGATGTATTACCTAGAGGCCTTTCACCTCTTCCTTCAGCCCCGGTGCCTGTCATAGCACCATCAATCCATTTCCAGCATTTTACTTAGCTATGAACTTCTTAGAGTGACAAGAGAGTGATTCATAATATATAGTAGGCTTCCAGGAAGCTTTTTTACTTTAAGCTACAGGGCAAGTGAATCAGCCTTTTGCTATCTCGCAGGAACTACTTATCTTCAATCTTTCAATTAAAGGTCAAAAAATGAAAGAAGACACTCTGGTTGTCTATTATGGTGTTTTGTTCCCATTGTCAGCGAATCTGTTCTTTACATAGTTGTCTCTCAACCTGTTCAAGATTTATTCTTTTTTCCCCTTGTTTCTGATTAAAGATGGGAGGAATTTCCTCAAGAGTTTTGGAAATCTTCATGAATTACCAGTAACAACAACAGTAATAACAACAACAAATGGAGAATTATGATCACTTTCAAAAAGGAAAAAAAAAAAAGTGTCCCTACACTAGGAATAGTGTTTAAAGCCTTCACAAAGGAGTTGAAAGGCAAAAATTTCAAGAGTCAAGCTAAAGTATCTTTTTAGAAGTTAAAATCATGCTTCTTGGTGTCTTACTCTGTGTCTGCATAACTAAGTGAAGAGGAACCTAAGTAAGTTTATGCAATTAAAAAATAACAATTAACAATTATTAGATGCTTACAATGTGACAGTTTTGACATGAATTGATGTATTTAATCCTCATAGCAACCCTCTGAGATAGCCCTGGGATTACTTCTACCCTACAGTCAAGAAATCTGAAGTATGGTAAATTGCCCAAGGTGAAAGAGTCAGAAAGGGACAAGACAGGGACTTGATTCCATAAGGGGTGATTTCAGGGCCCACGCTCTTAACCACTTTGCATGACCATTCTATAATTGCAAAAACTAATATGGAAAATCCAGACTCCTAGCATTTGGAATAGGTTTGAAGTCTGAATGTGACTGCTCAACTCTTCATTTTCTCTGAAGAATATACTGAAGTAAGACACTTCTATAAACACATTATTCTTAGTCCTTGAAAAAACAGTGAGGAGCTATCAAATACATTCCTTAATCTGAAATCAGTTTATATTTATTAAATATTTCAACCTATTTGGATGTTCAACAAATAGTGTTGGATAAATGTATGAAACTACAATTTATTTAACTACCTTCTCTTATTCTACTTCATGTGTACATCTCTGTGGTGGGTGCTTCTACATACATTGACTTACCTAAACCTGGAAATGCTTCTGAGAAGTATTATATTCCACCTTGTTCTGAAAATGAAGTTGCTGATGTTTAAGAGAAAGAATATAACTTTTTCTAGGTCAACAGATTGAAAGGGACAGAACTGATGTTTGGAATTCTGATAATCTCTGAGGGCCAAAAGTTTACCTGTCATACAGTGATGTAAATCACCTTTAAATTAAAAACAAAAACCCCTTTTCCTGAAATATAATTCCCTCATGTCTCATGTAGAGTGATGGGAGAATTAAGGACCAGTCTTCAAATGATAAAGCAAAACTTCCTGCAAAAATTCATTAATGAATATTATTATAATAATATAATAATTATTATATTATTGTGTCTGGAAGATTTAAAATCATTCACGTATCATAATAATAACATGTTAACAGTATTTCAAGTACTTCTGTTTCTAGGGATTTTAATTTACCAGAATCCTGAGCCCCAACTCTTAGCAATTAAAAGTCTTAAGAATACTTGTGTAGTACATTTCTTAACTTATTTTGTGTATAATTAGAAGTTATTATAATTGCCTTCTGCAAATCTTAAGGAATTGCAGAATTCTTAATTAAAACAAAGATGATTTTCAAGAAATAAAAGAAAAAATAAAATCTAGAACATCAGGAGAGGGGAAAATAATGGGATGTAAACTTTTTCTGTTTTTAAAGAATTTATGCTATATATCATGAGGAATCCAATAAAATGAAATGTACCAGAGTCTCTCAACAAAATTCCTCTGTATTTTACTGAGGTCCAAGAGAGATAAATAAAGTCCCTAAGCAAGCCCTACTGATGAATCCCATTGATATTATTATGGATACTACATTAATATTGCTAGATACTTAGCTCAAATTCCTGTCTCCAACTGGTATTTTATACACAGCTGCAATAATAAATCAGTATATCTGGTGATTTGTAAGGCAAAAGCCATTTTCTCATTGTAAGACTCAAAAACTTAATTTTCCAAAGTAACCCTGTGACGTGCCTGGTTCATGTATACCTGTGTAGAATGGCATTTACCTGAATAAAGTTATAATCTAATCAATAGTTATGTGATCAAAATATCAATAGGAGAAGACAAATGGAAACCTTTAGATTCTTCAACTTGTCTTCAACATTATTCAAATGGAATTGGCAGCTTCATTTGGTTGTAGCATCTGCTACTCCAGAAAACTATATATGTCAGGTGGTCAGAGTTTGACAGCATTATCCATTAGGGTTTTCTTCTCTTTTCTTTTTTTATTGTATTTTATTGTTGTAAGAACAGTTAGCATGAAATATACCCTCTAAACAACTTTTTAGTATAATATACATTATTAAGTTTAAGTACCATGTAGAACAACAGATCTCTAGAACTTATTCATTTTACTTAACTGAAACTTGATGCATGTTGATTAGTAACTCTTCCTCTGCTCAGCCTTTGGAAGCCACCATTGCCCTCTTTACTTCTATTAATTTGATTATTTTAGATACCTCATGTAAGTAGAATTATGCAGTGTTTGTCCCTCTGTGATTAACTTATTTCACTTAACATTATTTCCTCAAATTTCATCCATGTTGTGATATATTTCAGAATTCCATTCTTTTTTTATGGCTGACTAGTATTCCATTGCACGTATATACCGTATTTTTTTATCCACTTATCTGTCCATGGATATTTCGGTTTTTCTACATCTTGGCTCTGCTTTTGGTGACATAATCATGAAATTGTTGCCACGACCAATCAAATATATTTTCCCCTATGTTTTATTCTAGGACTTTTACAGTTTTGGGTCTTATATCTACATCTTTAGTTCAGTTTGAGTTGGTTTTTGTGTATGGAGTAAGGTAAAGGCCCAATTTCATTCTTTTTTACATGGATATCTAGTTTTTCAAACATCAGATGTTAAAGAGACTGTCCTTTTCTGATTGTGCATTCTTGGCACCCTTATCAACAGTCAGTAGATGATAAATATGTGGATTTAGTTCTAGATTCTGCATTCTGTTCCATTGGTCTATAAGTCTGTCTCTGTGCCAGGACTATACTGCTTTGATTAGTGTAGGTTTGTGATATTTTGAAATCAGGGCATGCAATGCATATAACTGTTGTTTTCACTATTGAGTTGACTATTAATAGTCTTCATGTCTCCATAGGAGTTGTAGAATTATTTCTCTTCCATTTTTGTGGAAATGGCCATTAGAATTTTGCATTGCGGGGGCACCTGGGTGGCTCAGTTGGTTGAGCGTCCGGCTTCGGCTCAGGTCATGATCTCACAGTTTGTGTGTTTGAGCCCTGCATCAGGCTCTGTGCTGACATCTTAGAGCCTGGAGGCTGCTTCAAATTCTGTGTCTCCCTCTATCTCTGCTCCTCCCCCACTCAGGTTCTGTCTCTCTCTCTCTCTCCTTCAAAAATAAATAAAAACATTAAAAAAAATTAAAGAATTTTGCATTGGCTCTGTAGATTGATTAGGGTGGTGGGGACATTTTACTAATATTAAGTCTTTCAATCCAGAACATGGTATTTCCTTCCATTCTTTTGTGTCTTCATTAATATCTTTAGTCATTGTAATTTTTGGTGTATACATTTTTCACATCTTTAGTTGTCTATTTTTATTTTATTAATGTTGGTGCTATTGCAAATGAGATTGTTTTCTCTTTTGATTTTTTTTCAATATATGAAAGTAATTTATTACTAATTGTTGCTGTTGCTTTTATTTATTTTTATTTGAGGTTTTGATTTAAATTCCAGTTAGTTAACATATAGTGTCATATTAGTTTCAGGAGTAGAATTAATGATTTACCACTTACACACAACACCCACTGCTCATCATAACAAGTGTCCTCATTAATACCCATCACCCATTTAACCCATCCCTCCACCCACCTCCCCTCCAGCAACCCTCAATTTGTTCTCTGTAGTAAAGAGTCTGTTTAGTGGTTTGCCTCTCTCTCTTTTTTTTCATCCAATGTTTATCTGTTTAATTTCTTAAATACCACATATGACTGAAATCATATGGTATTTATCTTTCTCTGACTTATTCATTTGGCTTAGCACAATACACTCTAGCTCCATCCACATTGTTGCAAATGTGAAGATTTCATTCTTTTGATGGCTACGTAATATTCCATGATGTATATAGGCCATAACTTCTTTATCCATTAATTAGTCCATGGACATTTGGGCTCTTTCATAATTTGGCTGTTGTTGATAATGTTGCTATAAACATCAGGCTGAATGTGTCTCTTTGAATCAATATTTTTTGAATCCTTTGGGTAAATGCCTAGTAGTGCAATGATTGAATTATAGATTAGGACTGTTTTTAACTTGAGGAACCTCCATACTGTTTTCCAGAATGGCTGCACCAGTTTGCATTCTTTCCAACAGTGTGAGAGGGTCCTCCTTTCTCCTTATCCTTGCAAACACCCATTGTTTCCTATGTTGTTAATTTTAGCCATTCTGACTGTGTGAGGTGATACCCCATTGTACTTTTATTTGCATTTCCCTAATGATGAGTGATGTTGAGCATCTTTCCATGTGTCTGTTAGCCATCTGGATGTCTTCTTTGGAAAAGTGTCTATTCATGCCTTCTGCCCATTTCTTCACTGGATTATTTGTTTTTTGGTTGTTGAGTTTGCTAAGTTCTTTATAGATATTGAATACTAACCCCTTATGAGATATGTCATTTGAAATTACCTTCTGCCATTCTGTAGGGTTCATTTTAGTTTTCTTGATTGTTTCCTTCACTGTGCAGAAGCATTTTGTCTTGATGATCTCACAGTAGTTCATTTTTGCTTTTGTTTCCTTTACCTCCAGAGACATATATAGTAAGAAGTTGATGTGGCCGATGTTAGAGGTTGCTTCCTGTGTTCTCCTTTAGGATTTTTATGGTTTCCTCTCTCACCTTTCTGTCTTTCATTCATTTTGAATTTATTATTGTATATGGTGTAAGAGAGTGGTCCAATTTCATTCTTCTGCCTGTTGCTGCCCAGTTTTCCCCATACCATTTGTGGAAGAGACTTTTTTCCTTTAGATACTCTCTCCTGCTTTGTTGAAGATTAATTGATCCTATGGTTTGGGGTCCCATTCTGAGTTCTCTATTCTGTTCCATTGATTTATGTGTCTGTTTTTGTGTCAATGCCATACTATCTTGATGATTATAGCTTTGTAATACAACTTGAAGCCTGGAATTGTGATGCCTCCAACTTTGGTTTTCTTTTTCTTTTTCTTTTTTTTTTTATTTATTTTTTTTATTTTTTAATATATGAAATTTACTGTCAAATTGGTTTCCATACAACACCCAGTGCTCATCCCAAAAGGTGCCCTCCTCAATACCCATCACCCACCCTGCCCTCCCTCCCACCCCCCATCAACCCTCAGTTTGTTCTCAGTTTTTAACAGTCTCTTATGCTTTGGCTCTCTCCCACTCTAACCTCTTTTTTTTTTTTTCTTTTTCCCTTCCCCTCCCCCATGGGTTTCTGTTATGTTTCTCAGGATCCACATAAGAGTGAAACCATATGGTATCTGTCTTTCTCTGTATGGCTTATTTCACTTAGCATCACACTCTCCAGTTCCATCCATGTTGCTACAAAAGGCCATATTTCATTTTTTCTCATTGCCACGTAGTATTCCATTGTGTATATAAACCACAATTTCTTTATCCATTCATCGGTTGATGGACCTTTAGGCTCTTTCCATAATTTGGCTATTGTTGAGAGTGCCGCTATAAACATTGGGGTACAGGTGCCCCTATGCATCAGTACTCCTGTATCCCTTGGATAAATTCCTAGCAGTGCTATTGCTGGGTCATAGGGTAAGTCTATTTTTAATTTTCTGAGGAACCTCCACACTGTTTTCCAGAGCGGCTGCACCAATTTGCATTCCCACCAACAGTGCAAGAGGGTTCCTGTTTCTCCACATCCTCTCCAGCATCTATAGTCTCCTGATTTCTTCATTTTGGCCACTCTGACTGGCGTGAGGTGGTATCTGAGTGTGGTTTTGATTTGTATTTCCCTGATAAGGAGCGACGTTGAACATCTTTTCATGTGCCTGTTGGCCATCCGGATGTCTTCTTTAGAGAAGTGTCTATTCATGTTTTCTGCCCATTTCTTCACTGGGTTATTTGTTTTTCGGGTGTGGAGTTTGATGAGCTCTTTATAGATTTTGGATACTAGCCCTTTGTCCGATGTGTCATTTGCAAATATCTTTTCCCATTCTGTTGGTTGCCTTTTAGTTTTGTTGGCTGTTTCCTTTGCAGTGCAGAAGCTTTTTATCTTCATAAGGTCCCAGTAATTCACTTTTGCTTTTAATTCCCTTGCCTTTGGGGATGTGCCGAGTAAGAGATTGCTACGGCTGAGGTCAGAGAGGTCTTTTCCTGCTTTCTCCTCTAAGGTTTTGATGGTTTCCTGTCTCACATTCAGGTCCTTTATCCATTTTGAGTTTATTTTTGTGAATGGTGTGAGAAAGTGGTCTAGTTTCAACCTTCTGCATGTTGCTGTCCAGTTCTCCCAGCACCATTTGTTAAAGAGACTGTCTTTTTTCCATTGGATGTTCTTTCCTGCTTTGTCAAAGATGAGTTGGCCATACGTTTGTGGGTCTAGTTCTGGGGTTTCTATTCTATTCCATTGGTCTATGTGTCTGTTTTTATGCCAATACCATGCTGTCTTGGTGATGACAGCTTTGTAGTAGAGGCTAAAGTCTGGGATTGTGATGCCTCCTGCTTTGGTCTTCTTCTTCAAAATTACTTTGGCTATTCGGGGCCTTTTGTGGTTCCATATGAATTTTAGGATTGCTTGTTCTAGTTTCGAGAAGAATGCTGGTGCAATTTTGATTGGGATTGCATTGAATGTGTAGATAGCTTTGGGTAGTATTAACATTTTGACAATATTTATTCTTCCAATCCATGAGCAGGGAATGTCTTTCCATTTCTTTATATCTTCTTCAATTACCTGCATAAGCTTTCTATAGTTTTCAGCATACAGATCTTTTACATCTTTGGTTAAATTTATTCCTAGGTATTTTATGCTTCTTGGTGCAATTGTGAATGGGATCAGTTTCTTCATTTGTCTTTCTGTTGCTTCATTGTTAGTGTATAAGAATGCAACTGATTTCTGTACATTGATTTTGTATCCTGCAACTTTGCTGAATTCATGTATCAGTTCTAGCAGACTTTTGGTGGAGTCTATCGGATTTTCCATGTATAATATCATGTCATCTGCAAAAAGCGAAAGCTTGACTTCATCTTTGCCAATTTTGATGCCTTTGATTTCCTTTTGTTGTCTGATTGCTGATGCTAGAACTTCCAGCACTATGTTAAACAACAGCGGTGACAGTGGGCATCCCTGTCATGTTCCTGATCTCAGGGAAAAAGCTCTCAGTTTTTCCCCGTTGAGGATGATGTTAGCTGTGGGCTTTTCATAAATGGCCTTTATGATCTTTAAGTATGTTCCTTCTATCCCGACTTTCTCAAGGGTTTTTATTAAGAAAGGGTGCTGGATTTTGTCAAAGGCCTTTTCTGCATCGATTGACAGGATCATATGGTTCTTCTCTTTTTTTTTGTTAATGTGATGTATCACGTTGATCGATTTGCGAATGTTGAACCAGCCCTGCATCCCAGGAATGAATCCCACTTGATCATGGTGAATAATTCTTTTTATATGCTGTTGAATTCGATTTGCTAGTATCTTATTAAGAATTTTTGCATCCATATTCATCAGGGATATTGGCCTGTAGTTCTCTTTTTTTACTGGGTCTCTGTCTGGTTTAGGAATCAAAGTAATACTGGCTTCATAGAATGAGTCTGGAAGTTTTCCTTCCCTTTCTATTTCTTGGAATAGCTTGAGAAGGATAGGTATTATCTCTGCTTTAACTGTCTGGTAGAACTCCCCTGGGAAGCCATCTGGTCCTGGACTCTTATTTGTTGGGAGATTTTTGATAACCGATTCAATTTCTTCGCTGGTTATGGGTCTGTTCAAGCTTTCTATTTCCTCCTGATTGAGTTTTGGAAGAGTGTGGGTGTTTAGAAATTTGTCCATTTCTTCCAGGTTGTCCAATTTGCTGGCATATAATTTTTCATAGTATTCCCTGATAATTGTTTGTATCTCTGAGGGATTGGTTGTAATCATTCCATTTTCATTCATGATTTTATCTATTTGGGTCATCTCCCTTTTCTTTTTGAGAAGCCTGGCTAGAGGTTTGTCAATTTTGTTTATTTTTTCAAAAAACCAACTCTTGGTTTCGTTGATCTGCTCTACAGTTTTTTTAGATTCTATATTGTTTATTTCTGCTCTGATCTTTATTATTTCTCTTCTTCTGCTGGGTTTAGGCTGCCTTTGCTGTTCTGCTTCGATTTCCTTTAGGTGTGCTGTTAGATTTTGTATTTGGGATTTTTCTTGTTTCTTGAGATAGGCCTGGATTGCAATGTATTTTCCTCTCAGGACTGCCTTCGCTGCATCCCAAAGCGTTTGGATTGTTGTATTTTCATTTTCGTTTGTTTCCATATATATTTTAATTTCTTCTCTAATTGCCTGGTTGACCCACTCATTCGTTAGTAGGGTGTTCTTTAACCTCCATGCTTTTGGAGGTTTTCCAGACTTTTTCCTGTGGTTGATTTCAAGCTTCATAGCATTGTGGTCTGAAAGTATGCATGGTATGATTTCAATTCTTGTAAACTTATGAAGGGCTGTTTTGTGACCCAGTATATGATCTATCTTGGAGAATGTTACATGTGCACTCAAGAAGAAAGTATATTCTGTTGCTTTGGGATGCAGAGTTCTAAATATATCTGTCAAGTCCATCTGATCCAATGTATCATTCAGGGCCCTTGTTTCTTTATTGACTGTGTGTCTAGATGATCTATCCATTTCTGTAAGTGGGGTGTTAAAGTCCCCTGCAATGACCACATTCTTGTCAATAAGGTTACTTATGTTTATGAGTAATTGTTTTATATATCTGGGGGCTCGGGTATTTGGCGCATAGACATTTATAATAGTTAGCTCTTCCTGGTGGATAGACCCTGTGATTATTATATAATGCCCTTCTTCATCTCTTGTTACAGCCTTTAATTTAAAGTCTAGTTTGTCTGATATAAGTATGGCTACTCCAGCTTTCTTTTGGCTTCCAGGAGCATGATAGATAGTTCTCCATCCCCTCACTCTCAATCTAAAGGTGTCCTCAGATCTAAAATGAGTCTCTTGTAGACAGCAAATAGATGGGTCTTGTTTTTTTATCCATTCTGATACCCTATGTCTTTTAGTTGGCGCATTTAATCCATTTACATTCAGTGTTATTATAGAAAGATATGGGTTTAGAGTCATTGTGATGTCTGTATGTTTTATGCTTGTAGTGATGTCTCTGGTACTTTGTCTCACAGGATCCCCCTTAGGATCTCTTGTAGGGCTGGTTTCATGGTGACAAATTCCTTCAGTTTTTGTTTGTTTGGGAAGACCTTTATCTCTCCTTCTATTCTAAATGACAGACTTGCTGGATAAAGGATTCTCGGCTGCATATTTTTTCTGTTTAGCACACTGTAGATATCGTGCCAAGCCTTTCTGGCCTGCCAAGTTTCAAAGGAGAGATCAGTCACGAGTCTTATAGGTCTCCCTTTATATGTGAGGGCACGTTTATCCCTTGCTGCTTTCAGAATTTTCTCTTTATCCTTGTATTTTGCCAGTTTCACTATGATATGTCGTGCAGAAGATCGATTCAAGTTACGTCTGGAGGGAGTTCTCTGTGCCTCTTGGATTTCAATGCCTTTTTCCTTCCCCAGTTCAGGGAAGTTCTCAGCTATAATTTGTTCAAGTATCCCTTCAGCACCTTTCCCTCTCTCTTCCTCCTCTGGGATACCAATTATGCGTATATTATTTCTTTTTAGTGTATCACTTAGTTCTCTAATTTTCCCCTCATACTCCTGGATTTTTTTATCTCTCTTTCTTTCAGCTTCCTCTTTCTCCATAACTTTATCTTCTAGTTCACCTATTCTCTCCTCTGCCTCTTCAAGCCGAGCTATCGTGGTTTCCATTTTGTTTTGCATTTCGTTTAAAGCGTTTTTCAGCTCCTCGTGACTGTTCCTTAGTCCCTAGATCTTTGTGGCAAGAGATTCTCTGCTGTCCTGTATACTGTTTTCAAGCCCAGCGATTAATTTTATGACTATTATTCTAAATTCACTTTCTGTTATATTATTTAAATCCTTTTTGATCAGTTCATTAGCTGTTGTTATTTCCTGGAGATTCTTCTGAGGGGAATTCTTCCGTTTGGTCATTTTGGAGAGTCCCTGGCGTGGTGAGGACCTGCAGGGCACTTCCCCTGTGCTGTGGTGTATAACTGGAGTTAGTGGGCGGGGCCGCAGTCCGACCCGATGTCTGCCCCCAGCCCACTGCTGGGGCCACAGTCAGACTGGTGTGTGCCTTCTCTTCCCCTCTCCTAGGGGCGGGATTCACTGTGGGGTGGCGTGTCCCGTCTGGGCTACTTGCACACTGCCAGGCTTGTGTTGCTGGGGATCTGGCGTATTAGCTGGGGTGGGTAGGCAAGGTGCACGGGGGCTGGAGGGGCAGGCTTAGCTCGCTTCTCCTTAGGTGATCCACTTCAGGAGGAGCCCTGTGGCAGCGGGAGGGAGTCAGATCCGCTGCCGGAGGTTTGGCTCCGCAGAAGCACCGAGTTGGGTGTTTGTGCGGAGCGAGCAAGTTCCCTGGCAGGAACTGGTTCCCTTTGGGATTTTGGCTGGGGGATGGGCGGGGGAGATGGCGCTGGCGTGCGCCTTTGTTCCCCGCCAAGCTGAGCTCTGCAGTCTGGGGGCTCAGCAGCTCTCCCTCCCTTTGTCCTCTAGCCTTCCCGCTTTCAGAGCAGAGCTGTTAACTTATGACCTCCCAGACGCTAAGGCGCGCTTGCTGTCGGAACACAGTCTGTCCGGCCCCTCCGCTTTTGCCAGCCAGACTCGGGGGCTCTGCTTGGCCGGCAAGCCGCCCCTCTGCCCCGGCTCCCTCCCGCCAGTCCGTGGAGCGCGCACCGCCTTGCCGCCCTTCCTACCCTCTTCCGTGGGCCTCTAGTCTGCGCTTGACTCCGGAGACTCCTTTCTGCTAATCCTCTGGCGGTTTTCTGGGTTCTTTAGGCAGGTGTAGGTGGAATCTAAGTGATCGGCAGGACGCTCTGTGAGCCCCGCGTCCTCCTACGCCGCCATCTTCCGGAACCCTGGTTTTCTTTTTCAACATTACTTTAGCTACTCAGGATCTTTTCTGGTTCCGTAGAAATGTTAGGATTGTTTGTTCTAGCTTTGTGAAGAATTCTGGTGTTATTTTGATAGGGATTGCAATGAATGTGTAGATTGTTTTGGGTAGTATATACATTTTAACAATATTTGTTCTTCTAATTCATGAGCATGGAACGTTTTTCCATTTCTTTGTGTCCTCTTCAGTTTCTTTCATACATGTTTTATAGTTTTCAGAGTACAGATCTTTTATCTCTTTAGTTAGGCTTATTCCTAGGTATCTTATTGTTTTTGGTGTAGTTGTAAATGGGATGGATTCCTTGATTTCTCTTTCTTCTGCTTCATCACTGGTGTATAGAAATGCAACAAATTTCTGTACATTGATTTTGTAGCCTGTGACTGGTAAATTCATGTATCAGTTCTAGCAACTTTGTGGTGGAGTCTTTCAGGTTTTCTACATAGAGTATCATGTCATCTGAAAATAGTGAAAGTTAGACTTCTTCCTTGACAATCTGGATGCTTTTTATTTCTTTTTGTTCCCTGATTGCTGAGGCTAGGACTTCCAGTACTATGTTAAATAACAATGGTGAGAGTGGACATTCTTGTTGTGTTCCTGATTGTAGAGGAAAAGGTCTTAGATTTTCCCCATTGAGGATGGTAATAGCTGTAGATTTTCATATATGGACTTTAAATCTTGAGGTATGTTCATTCTATCCCTACTTTGTTCAGAGTTTTTATCAAGAGTGAATGATGTACTTTGTCAAATACTTTCTCTTCATCTATTGAGTGGATCATATGGTTCTTATCTTTTATTAATCTGGTGTATCACGTTGATTGATTCGTGAATTCTGAACCACCCTTGCAACTCAGAAATAAATCCCACTTGATCATAGTAAATGATTCTTTTAATGTGCTGTTGGATTTTATTTGCTAGTATTTTGTTGAGCATTTTTGCATCCATGTTCAGCAGGGATATTGGCTTGTAATTCTCTTTTTTAGTGGAGTCTTTGTTTGGTTTTAGAATCAGGATAATGCTGGCTTCATAGACTGAGTTGTAAGATTTCATTCCATTTCTATTTTTTGGAATAGCTTGAGAAGAATAGGTGTTAATTCTTCCTTAAATGTTTCATAGAATTCCCCTGGGAAGCCATCTGACCCCAGACTTTTGTTTGGAGATTTTTGATTACTTATTCCATTTCTTTGCTATTGGTCTATTCATGTTTTCTATTTCTTCCTTTGTCACTTTTGGTAGTTTATACTCTAGGAATTTATCCATTTCTTCCAGATTGCCCAACTTGTTAGCATATAATTTTTCATAATATTCTCTTACTCTTGTATTTCTGTGGTCTAGATTGTGATTTATTCTCTTTCATCTGTGATTTTGTTCATATGTTTTTTTTTTTCTCTTTTTGATAAGTCTGGCTAGGAGTTTATCAATTTTATTAATGTTTTCAAAGAACTAACTCCTGGTTGCATTGAACACTTTTACTGTTTTTTTGTTTGTTTGTTTCTATATCATTTACCTCTGTTCTAATCTGTATTATTTCCCTTCTTCTTATGGCTTTGGGCTTCATTTGCTGTTCTTTTTATAACTTCTTTTGGTGTAAGGTTAGGTTGTGTATTTGAGATTTTTCTTGCTTTTTCATGTAGACCTATATTGCTATATACTTCCCTCTTATGATTACTTTTGCTGCAACCCAGAAGTTTTGGACCATAATATTTTCATTATCATTTGTTTTCATGTACTTTTTAATTTCTTTGTTTAAATTTTCTGTTTGACTCATTCATTCTTTAGTAGGATGTTCTTTTACTTCCATGTATTTGATTTTTCCAGTTTTTTTCTTGTGGTTGACTACACGTTTCATACAGCACTGGAGTTGGAAAGTCTGCATGGTATAATACCAATCTTTTTGTACTTGTTAAGGCCTGATTGTGACCTAGAATGTGATCTGTTCTGGAGCATGTCCCATGTGCACTTGAATGTTTATTCTGCTGTCGGATGAAATGTGCTGAATATATATGTGGAGTCCATTCAGTCCAGTGTGTCATTCAAAGCCATTGTTTCCTTGTTGATTTTCTGCTTAGATGATTTGTCCATTTATGTAAGTGGGATATTAAAGTCCCTTACAATTATTGTATTATTATCAATGAGCCCCTTTATGTTTGTTATTGAATGTTTTATATATTTGGATGTGTCAAGTTGGGGGCATAAATATTTACAACTGTTAGATCTTGTTGGATAGACCCCTTTAGTATGATTTAATGCCTTTTTTTATCTCTTGTTACAATCTTTGGTTTAAATTGTAGTTTGTATAAGTATTGTCACTCTGGCTTTCTTTTAACATCCGTTTGCAATGGTAACTGTTTCTCCACCCTCTCACTTTGAATCTCAGATGTCTTTATGTCTACAATGAGTCTCTTCAAGATCTTATACATGGGTCTTGTTTTTCTATCCATTCTGCCACCCTATGTCTTTTGATGGGAGGATTTAGTCCATTTATATTCAGAGTAATTATTGGTAAGGATTTAGTGCCACCTTATTACTTGTTTTGTTATTGTTTCCAGAGATTTTCTCTGTTCCTTACTAGTCTTTGTTGCTTTTTGTCATTCTTTCCCACTCAGAGAGTCCCCTTTAATATTTCTTACAGGGCTGGTTTAGTGGTCATGAACTCCTTTAATTTTTGTTTGTCTGAGAAACCATGTATCTCCCCTTCTATTCTGATTTATAGCCTTACTGGATAGACTATTATTGGCTGCATATTTTTCCCATTCAGAACGTTGAACATATCATGCCACTTCCTTCTTGCCTACCAAATTTCTGTGGAGAGATCTACTGCTAACCTTATTTATCTTTCCTTGTATGTTAGGGACTTTTTTTGTCTTGCTGCTTTTAGGACTTTTTCTTCATCTCTGTTTTGCAAATTTAACTACAATATGTTTCAGTGTTGGCCTGCTTTTGTTGATTTTGATGGGAGTTCTCTGTGCCTCCTGTATTTGGATGTCTGTCTCCTTTCTCAGATTAGGGAGGTTTTTAGCTGTCCTTACTTCAAATTAGTACTTTCTGATCCATTTTCCCTCTCTTCATCTGGGGCTCCTATGATATGAATGCTATTATGCATTATGGAGTCACTGAGTTCCCTAAGTCTACTTTCATGATCCAAGATTTTTCTTTTCCTCTTTTGTGCAGCTTTATTATTTTCCATAATTTTTTTCTTCTATATCACTTATTTGTTCATCTGCTTCTTCCGTCTTTGTGATCATCGTATCCAGTTAGTTTCAAATCTTGTTTATTGCATTTTTCATTTTGACCAGATTAGTTTTTAGCTCTTTTATCTCTGCAGTAAGGGACTCCTTGGTATCTTCTATCTGTTTCTCAAGCCCAGCTAGTATCCTTATAATTGTTGCTTTAAATTCTAGATCACGCACATAACTTGTATCTGTTTTATTATATCTCTGGCTGTAACATTTCTTGTTCTTTGTGGGGGGATGAATTCCTCTATCTTGGCATTTTGTCTAGGTGTCTGTATGCTTCTCTGTGTTAGAAAAGCCTCTTATGTTTCCCACTCCTGAGAGTAATGGCTTTATGAAGAAAAGGTCATATATTGTCCAGAACCTGGTATTTCAGGAATTGTCTCTGTTGTACTTAGCTGCTGTTTTATGGCTGCTGTATCAGGTCAGTCTTTTGCAGAGTTTTTCCTTGCCTGCAGTGTAGAAGGATTAGACCTTGATCAGAGTGCCAAGTTTTTACCAGATATGCTCTTGTTGGCTTGTTCAAAGAGACCTGGTGCCATTTCCACTAGAGCTGAAGCTTTGCACAACTCTCTGGTCAGTAGATGTGGTGCATGTGGGGGTGGGGGTTGTGCTGGTCTCCTGGGAGAGACTCCCACTGTGTTGGTTCTCAGGTACACTTCCCTGAGAAAAGCAGTACCAACAGACTGCAGGGAGACATGGCTTGGTGTATGCAATTTAGGCAGCCAGTGTTCATGCTGTGCTGTTTGCTGATGTTAGTTTATGCTGAGGGGTGGGGAGGAAAATAGTACCAGCTAGCTTCTTTGCTCCTAGAGAGGGGAGTTCGTGCTTGCTGCTGTCTGCGTTGTCAGGTTCCAGACCATGAAAACAACAGTCTTTGAGCCCCTGTGATTGTAAACCACCCCCCCCAAAATTAGCCCCTCTCATTTTCCCCATCAATGTCTTTGGGGAAGTGTTTTCCTCATGTGATCCTTTGTGTGCTTTTCTCTCTCTCTTGTTCTCCTCTCTCGCCTCTCCCCAGGATCAGGGCTCCTTCCCCTCCACAGCACTCACAAACCTTTTCTTCCCCAAATCACATCTCTGCACCACCTGTCTTCCATAATGTGGCCTCCTGTCTTCCATTAGTTGTGCATTTTGTTCTGTCAGTCCTCTGATCGATTTCTGGAGTATTCAAAATGAATTGATATTTATCTATCTATGCTTGAGGGACAAGGCAAGCCTAGGGTCTTCCTACTTCTCTGCCATATTCGAGCACCAATCTTCTAATTCCCTTTTGCGCAGTTCATTGTTAGTGTGTAGAAATACAACTGATTTTTTTAATATGTTAATTTTGCATTCTGCAACTTTACTGCATTTATTAGTTTAAACATTTTTTAATTTTTGGTGGAGTCTTTATTTTCTATATATAAGATCATGTAGTCTGCCAACAGGAATACTTTTGCTTCTTATTGCTCATGTGTATGTCTTTCATTTCTTTTTCTTCTTAATTGCTCTGGCTAGGATTTCCAGTATCCTTTTGAATACAAGTGACTAAAGTGGTCATCCTTATCTTTTGAGTCTGATCTTAGAGGAAAAGCTTTCAGGTTGTTTTTTTTGACGATTGGATATGATGTAAGGAATGGTCTTTTCCATATATGCCTGCATTATGTTGAGTAATGTCCTTATATTCCCAGTTTGTTGAGAAGTTTTCTCATGAAAAGGTTTGACTTTTGTCAAATGCTTTTCCTGCATCTACTGAGATGGTTATGTGATTTTATCCTTTATATTATTAATGTGGTGAATATAAGCTCTTACTATGATTGCTGTCTATTTCTCCCTTCTATTGGGCCAGTGTTTGCTCAATATATGTATGTGTTCTAATGTTGGATGCATAGGTATTGTTATATTTTCCTGATGAATTCACCCTTTTATTGTTATAAAATATTCCTCTTTGTCTCATGTTACAGTTTTTGATTCAAAGTTTTTTTTTTTCTGATGTAAGTATACCATCCATACTTTATTTTGGTTATCATTTGCGAGAAATACCTTTTCCATCCTTGCACTCAGTTTATGTGTGTTCTTAAGTCTAAAGTGAGTTTCTTGTAGATAGCATGTACTCATGTCTTTTTTTGAATACATTCAGTTACTCCTGTCTTTTGATTGGCAAATTTAATCCATTTATATTTTAAATAATTATTGGTAAGGAAGAATTTACTATCAAATTGTAATCGTTTTTTTTCCATTAGTTTTATATTTCTTTTGTTTGTATTTTTCTCTTTTTTTTTAGATTTTTTTTAAATCTTTATTTTTGAGAGAGAGAGAGAGAGAGAGAGAACAGAGTGTGAGTAGGGGGGAGGGCAGAGAGAGAGGGAGACACAGAATCCAGCAGGTTCCAGGCTCTGAGCTGTCAACACAGAGCCCAGTGCGGGGCTCAAACTCATGGACTGCATGATCATGACCTGAGCCAAAGTTGGACACTTAACTGACTGCACCACCCAGCCGCCCCTGTTTTTCTCTTTTTTCTATCTTCCCTTGTGTTTTGTTGATTTTTTGTATTCATATGCTGTGATTCCTTTCTCTTTTTCTTTTGTGTAAATTCTGTAGGAATTTTTCGTGGTTACCTTGATGCTTACATAAAATAGCTTACAGTTAGAACAGTCTATTTAAGCAAATAACTTAAGATTAATTGCATACAAAACTGTCCTATGCATTAGACAAAACAGACGCCTCTTCCAGTCTTCACAAACTGGCCTTAAACAGGCAAAGACCCCCACAAATCAGCCTAGCTTAAGATTCTGGGGGTCTCTACCAACTTTCTCCTCCCCAGAGATAAAATGCAGCCGTGGTTTATGTCCATTTTTGGTCAGCTGGAAGGAGGGGTACCTAGTTCAAGCTGCCATCTGTGTTTTTTTCCCCAGGTGGCTGGGCTATTTCATACCTATAAGAGTTCTGAGACTGAAAAGTTAGATGCCAGTTCTTTGGACAGCCCTGGAGGATTTTGAGTGTTGGATGCACATATTAACTCTTTCCTTCTCCTGGGTAAGCTGAGAACCTGGATTTTTCATTTGCTTGCTTTGTGCTAAGCAGGGTGGGGATCTATGATGTCTACCTGTCCAACTCTCTATGTCTCTCTTGTTTTTAATTTTTAAAACTTTACTTCCAGTGTGGTTGATATACAGTGTTACACTAGTTTCAGGTGTACAATACAGTGCTTAAACAGTGCCATATATTACTCAATGCTCATCAAGATAAGTGTACTCTTAATTCCCTTCATATTTTCCACCCATCCCTTCACCCCCCTCCCCTCTGGTAACCATCAGTTTGTTCTCTATAATTAAGAGTTTGGTTTTTGGTTTGTCTCTCTCTTTCTTCTCTTTGTTTCTTTGTTTTGTTTCTTAACTTCCATATATTAGTGAAATCATGTGGTATTTGTCTTTCTCTGACTGGCTTATTTCGCTTAGAATTATACTCTATAGATCCATCCCTGTTGCAAATGGAAGGATTCTGTTCCTTTTTATGTAGTATATATATACCATAACTTCTTTTTTTTTTAAATTTTTTTTTTCAACGTTTTGTATTTATTTTTGGGACAGAGAGAGACAGAGCATGAACGGGGGAGGGGCAGAGAGAGAGGGAGACACAGAATCGGAAACAGGCTCCAGGCTCCGAGCCATCAGCCCAGAGCCTGACGCGGGGCTCGAACTCACGGACCGCGAGATCGTGACCTGGCTGAAGTCGGACGCTTAACCGACTGCGCCACCCAGGCGCCCCATCCATAACTTCTTTATGCATTCATCTATCAGTGAACACTTGTGCTGCTTCCATAATTTGGCTGTTGTGAATAACGCTTCTATAAACATAGGCATGCATATACCCCTCCAAGTTAGTATTTTTATATTCTTTGTCTCCATGTCAGCTCTATGATGAACTCATCAAAATTCCAAAATTGGCAAAGCAGAATTCCTTTGGGGAGCTCCTGCAGGAAAATTGATGGCACTGCATATATGTATGAACCCTTTCCCTCTCCTAGGAAGTCTCTTCGTTATCATATGGTGCTGTGCCCAGGGCAAGGACTCTGGTGAGAGGGTTTCCCAATCTCTTTGCTGGCTTTTATGAGACTGGTTTCACATTCTCCTGGAATAAGCCTTTTGATTACTTTCTGGATTTTTCAAAAACAGAATGTATCTTTAAATTTTTGTTGAATTAATGTGTTTGTGAGTGAGAGGAGGGTCTAGGGCTTCCTACTTTGCCATCTTGCTGGTGTCACTTCCATTATTTTCTCATTGTTTCAATTTCATACATATTGAGCCAGTAGTGAGACATTGCACAAATCCAGGGAGCATCATTACAATAGAATGCGGTTTGAATGGTGCTCTCTGATTGTACAATTCTATTGCCCTTCTGTTAGGATATTTTGTAGACTGAATGAAGGTTTGAGTTGGGAGGGGAGGTAAAGTTCATGAAAGGAGGAGCTAGGAAGTTACTAAAATTAAGCCTCGTCTGTATCAGAGTGGTATCTCATTGTGGCTTAATTTGTATTTACCTAATGACCAAAGATATTGAACATGTTTTTATGTGCTTATAGACTATTTATATATGTTATTTCAAGACGTGTCTATTCAAATCCTTAACCAATTTTTTTTTAATAAATGGCTTTTTATTGTTGAGCTTTTTGTATATTCATTATTGTATGAGTTTCTTATTTATCCTGGATATACATCCTTTATCATATACAAGATTTTCTAATACTTTATTGCTTGTGACCTTTACAATACAAAAGTTTTTAGGTTTGTTGAAGTCCAATTTATCTCCTTTTCTTGTGATTTTGGTGTCACATCTATGAAACTGTTTCCTAAGTCAAGATAACAAAGACTTTCATTTATATTTTCTTCTGTGAATGTAATAGTTTTAGCTCTTATACTCAGGTGAGCATCCACTTGAGTTAATTTTTTTATATTGTTTGAGGCAGGGCATCTAATTTCATTCCTTTGCACTTTGATATCCAATTAATACTGGCACAGTTTGTTTGAAAGAATTTTCTTTCTCCTTTGAATTGACTAAGTACCTTTGTCAAAAATCATTTGAGTGAATGGGAGAAGATATTTGCAAATCATGCATCTAATAATGCATATAAAATAATATATAAATAATATAAAAATGTACACAACTTGATATTAAAAAAACCCTGATTAAAAAATTGGCAGAGGGCTTGAAGAGACATTTCTCCAAAGAAGGGATACAGATGTCCAAGAGGCACATGAAAAGATACTCAGCACTATTAACTAGTTTTCACCTCACACCTGTTAGAATGGATATTATCAAAAAGACAAAAAATAAGAGTTGACAGGGGTGTGGAGAAAAGAAACCTTCATATACTGTTGGTGGGAATGTAATCTGGTTAAGCTACTATTGAAATCAGTACAGTGGGTCCTCAAAAATTTTAAAATAGAAATACCATGTAACCTAGCAATTCCATTTAAGTGTACTTATCCAAAGACAATGAAAACATGAATTGAAAGAGATATGTGCACCCCTGTGTTCATTGCAGCATTATTTATGATAGCTAGGATATGTAAACAACCTAAGTTTCCATCAATAAATTAATGGATAAAGAAAATGTGATCAGGGCACCTGGGTGGATCAGTTGGTTAAGTGTTTGACTCTTGATCTTGGCTAGGCCATGATCTCATCGTTTGTGGAATTGAGCCCCAGGTTGGGCTCCATGATGAGCTTGGGATTCTGTCTCTCCCTCTCTCTCTCTGCCCCTCCCCCACTCACATGCACACTCTGTCTCAAATAAACTTAAAAAAAGATGTGATATAAATATTGAAATATTATCCCGCCATAAAGAAGAATTAAATCTTGCCATTTGTGAAAATGTCACTGGATGTAGAGGGTATTATGCTAAGTGAAATAAATCAGAGAAAGACAAATACCATATGATTTCACTTATAGGTGGAGCCTAACAAAACTAATAAACCAAACAAAATAGAGACTCAGAGATAAGTGAAACAAACTGTTGGTTACCAGAGGAGAGAATTTAGGGGGCGTATGTGAAGTAGGCAAAGGGGATTAACAGGTACAAAAGTCCAATTATAAAATAAGAAGTCATATATATGTAAAGTACAGCCTAGGGAATATAGTCAATATTTTAATACTTTTCTATGGTGACAGATAGCAACTAGATTTACTGTGGGGTCATTTCATAATATATAAAAACACTGAATCACTATGATTTACCTAATGGTAATAAGATATTATATGTCAGTTATATTTAACTGTAAATGTAAGGGTTTATTTATGGACTCTCAAGTCTATTCTAATAATCTAGATGTTTATGCTTATTCCAGTACCACACTGTCTTGATTACAATAGCTTTGTAGTAAGTTTTAAAATGGGTAAGTGTGACTCATGCAACTTTTTCAAGGTTGTCTTGGCTATTTGGGGACTCTTGCATTTCCATATGATTATTAGGATCAGTTTATCAATTTTTACAAAATCTTCAGCTGGGATTTTGATAGAGATTGTGTTCAATAGGTACATTTATTTGGAGGGTGCTGCTATCTTGGGAACATTAAGTCTTCTAATTTGTGAACATGGGATGTCATTCCAAATAGTTAGGTCTTCTTTAATTACTTTCATTAATGTTTTGTAGTTTTCATTATAAAAGTCTTTCATTTTTTTTGTTAAGCCTATTCCCAATTATTTGATACTTTCTGATGCTATTGTAAATGCAATTATATTCTTAATTTTTGGATTATTTATTGATAGTGTATAGAAGTTGATTTTTATAGATTGATTTTGTATACTGTAACCTGAACTACTTGTTTATTAGTTTTGATATTTTATTTTAACTTGCAAATTCCTTAGGATTTTCTCTACACAAGATCTTGTCATCTACGAATAGACATAGTGTTAGTTCTCCCTTCCTATCTGGATACTTTTTTTTTTTCCCCTTGTCTAATGGTCCTGCTAGACTGTCTACCACAATGTTGAATAAAAGTGACTAGAGCAGGCACAGTCATCTTGTTCTTGATCTTAGGTTGAAAGCATTTGTTCTCTCACCAGAGATTATGCAGATAGATATTAACTTTTTATAGATGCCTTTTATGAGGTTGAGGACGTTCCCTTCTATTCCTGGTTTCCTGAATGATTTTATTATAAAAGTATGTTGTATCTTGTTAAGTGCTCTCTCTGTATCTATTGAAATGATTGTGTGTTCTTTTGTTATTTATTCTATTAATATTATTTATTATATTGATTTTAGATATTAAACTGCATTTGTGGGACAAATCCCACTTGTTCATGGAGTAAAATCTTTTATATATCTTAAACATTTTGGTTTGCTAATATTTATTCAAGGTTTTGGGGCTTATGTTTCTTAAGAGATATTGCTCTTTAGTTTCTTTTCTTCTTATTTTTTTATCTGGTTGTGGCACTACCATGATACTGACCTCATAGACTAACTTGTGAAGTATTATCTAATTTTTTTTTGAGTTGGCGAACTCCATGTGTTAATTTTTTTTTTTTTTTTTTAACATTCAGTAGAATTTACCAACTAGCATACCTGGCCCTGGGCTTTCCTTTTTGGGAAATTTGAAAATTAATTAAACTTGTTATATGTGTATTCAGATTTCCTATTTCTTATAGTGTCCATTTTGGTAGTTTGCATTTTTCTAGGAATTTATCCATTTAACATAAGCTATCTCGTCATTTTTCATGTAATTGTTCACACTAATCCCTTGTTTCCCAGTGAGAAGATACCAACACATAGAATGATTTTCAATATGGGTAGTTGTTCTAAAATAGTTGGCTCTCACTGCCTATATAGAAAAAAATTAACATTTTTATTGGCATTCAGGGATCTCCATCATCTGTTTTCTCTTCAGTCTTATTTTTTTCAATTTCCTAATAGGAATTCTCATTCAGTGAAGCAGGTCTGTGCAATGCTATTTGGATACCCCATGCAACTTTTTACTTGCTTAGGTACTTGACATTCCCCATGCATTGATTCTGTTTCTTTTTCTCCCTCTTCTTAGTCATCTAAAGGGTTCCCTCATCATTGCTCGATTTGACAGCCTCTGGGAGACTATCCTGATTACTCTAGTCCTAGGGAATCATTTTAAATCCACACTTATAGTTACTGTCCCACTCATTTGGCATGAACACAGGTGTTCACACATGTTGTTTAATGTTGCACATGCAAATTCTGGCACCTCCATTTGACTTAAAACTATATGAAGCAGGGGCACCTGGGTGGCTTAGTCCATTAAGAATCCGACTCTTGATTTTGGCTCAGGTCATGATCTCATGGTTCATGGGATCAAGCCTTCCGTTGGGCTCTGCACTGACAGCATGGAGTCTGCTTGGTATTCTCTATCTCCTCTTTCTTTCTCAAAATAAATAAATTAATTTAAAAAAATACAGCTTTATGAAGGGGATCAAAAGTTTGCTTTTTTTTTTTTTAACGTTTATTTATTTTTGAGACAGAGAGAGAGCATGAACAGGGGAGGGTCAGAGAAAGAGGGAGACACAGAATCTGAAACAGGCTCCAGGCTCTGAGCTGGCAACACAGAGCCCGACGCGGGGCTCAAACCCACGACGGACCATGAGATCATGACCTGAGCCGAAGTCGGACGCTTAACCGACTGAGCCACCCAGGCGCCCCTCAAAAGTTTACTTTTAAATCTCTTTGTAATCTTGGTACTTAGCACAGGGACCTAAAAAGCCCAGTCATTGAATTTGGGGATTTTATGTAATGATTAATGAGTAAGTTCATTTAATGTAAATTGTAAATTATATTTAATAAAAGAAGATTCTCAAAATTGCCCCTGAATAACTGTGATGAAATATTCTTGAATCTTACCTGATTTTAACTTGTTCCAAGGATTCCTGTGAGGTATTTCCTAGAATGTGTCACACTACTTTTTGGTGTCATTGAAAAGGTACAATGCAACTCACTATCTGCAGTTTATTTGTAATAATGCCTGCCAGGAAAATTATGAGGGTTAAGTGGAATTTTGCGTGTAAAAGTGATGTGAAAATTGTAAAACACCCCACAAATATTAGTCATGTTTTTAAAAGAATGAGCTGATGAAAATGTAGATAATGTGAACATATTATGCCTTAGAGAATTTTTTTTTTTTTTGCTGAAGTTAAAAAAAATGATTTCCCTCCCAACAGGATTAATATATATTACATATACAAAACATTTTTTAGCATAGATAGTAGAGGACAAAGGGCTCAAATGATGAAACAGTAGAACAAAGGAATTTGAAGAAATGATGTCAGATATATTCTTCTGCGGAAGAGATGTAGGGTATACCTATCTGTAGTCCTCTTATATTCATCACTGGGAAACCTATGGGATATACAAACTAAAGAATCAAGTGACATACTCTTAGTTTTAAAAAGGACACTGGCTAGATATCTGTCACACCCATTTCTTTTTTGTAGGCCCAGCATTGGCCTACATTTCCAGCCTCCCTTGCAGTTAGGTGTGATCATGGAGCTCTGATGGAGCTCTGATCAGAGAAATGCACAGTCTTCCTCCTCACCCCTTATCTGCCAGCTAGATACGGTGACCCCATCATATGTGTGGGCTTTGAAGTTGATCATTGAAGTTATATCAGTGGATTTCCGGGTGACTGCATGCAGTCATACATATTTTGTAAAACAAAAGGAAATTGTAGTAACATGCTAAGGACTCGAAGAGGCTCTACAATGATGAAAATTTTATTTTTTATATTTAGTGCACTGGTATCCAAAACATATGGATCTATAAAATATTTTGCAATTGTGGAAAGGGAAAATAATATTCATTAGCATCTGGTAGAACATACTTTACAAAATTTTGTCATAGAGAATGGATAGCTCTGAGGCCCTAATCACTCTTCAGTAAGACATGCTAGAAAAAGGCTGGCATACAGAATAAATGGAGGGCAGTAACAGTTAGTAGACCCGCATGCTGCTATGAGTGCCACTGGTATTCAAGGACTTTCATGCATTAAATTAGGGAAGTAAAATGGAAGGAAAAAAGCAAAAAGAATTTTTTTCCTTTCAATGGTTAGAACTCAAGTGTTCCAATTTAGAAATCTTAAATTTGAAAAGAACTGAACACTAACAGATATTATTTATTAAAAAAAATTACAGGCCTTTTTATAGCTTATAAATTACTATAAATTCATACATTACAAGGTATAACTAAATTATTTTAATATAGTCATAGAATTGTGCACCCATCACTCCAGTCCAGTTTTAGAACATTCCCAAAGTGTTCCCTTGTACCAATTTTAAGTCAGTCTTTGCTCCCACCATCAATCTCAGAGAACCATGGATCAGCTTTGCCTTTTATGGAGCCTCTATATAAATGAAATGCTATAATATATACGTTTTTAAATCTACCATCTTTTACTTAGCATAATCATCTTAGGGCCCATCCACATTGTAGTACATATCAGTAGATTGTTCCATTATATTCATGAATTTATGAATTCACTGTATGGATACAACATATTTTGTTTATTGTTTCATCAGTTGATGGACATTGAATTTATTTTTAATTTTTCACTCAATAATTTTGTTATAAACTTTGTACACAAGTCTTTGTGGGAAGATGTGTTTGCATCTCTCTTAAGCAGATATGAGAGTAAGATTTGAGTCATAAATTGACAAAATGCTTTTCAAAGTAGCTTTACCATTTATTTATTTATTTATTTATTTATTTATTTAATTTTTTTTTTAGAATTTACATCCAAATTAGCATATAGTGCAACAGTGATTTCAGGAGTAGATTCCTTAGTCCCCCTAACCCATTTAGCCCATCCCACCTCCCACAAGCCCTCCAGTAACCCTCAGTTTGTTCTCCATATTTATGAGTCTCTTCTGTTTTGTCCCCCCCCATTTTTATATTATTTTTGTTTCCCTTTCCCTACGTCCATCTGTTTTGTCTCTTAAAGTCTTCATATGAGTGAAGTCATATGATTTTTGTCTTTCTCTGACTAATTTCACTTAGCATAATACCCTCCAGTTCCATCCACGTAGTTGTAAATGGCAAGATTTCATTCTTTTTGATTGCCAAGTAATACTCCATTGTATATATACCACATCTTCTTTATCCATTCATCCATCAATGGACATTTGGGCTCTTTCCATACTTTGGCTATTGTTGATAGTGCTACTATAAACACGGGGGTGCATGTGTCCCTTCGAAACAGCACACCTTTATCCTGTGGATAAATGCCTAGTAGTGCAATTGCTGGGTCATAGGGTAGTTCTATTTTTAGTTTGTTTAGTCCATACTGTTTTCCAGAGTGGCTGCACCAGCTTGCATTTCCACCAACAATACAAAAGAGGTCCTCTTTCTCCACATCCTCGCCAACATCTGTTGTGGCCTGAGTTGTTAATGTTAGCCATTCTGACAGGTGTAAGGTGGTATCTCATTGTGGTTTTGATTTGTATTTCCCTGATGATGAGTGTTGTTGAGCATTTTTTCATGTGTTGGTTGGCCATCTGGATGTCGTCTTTGGAGAAGGGTCTATTCATGTCTTTTGCCCATTTCTTCACTGGATGATTTGTTTTTTGGGTGTTGAGTTTGATAAGTTCTCTATAGATTTTGGATACTAACCCTTTATCTGATATGTCATTTGCAAATATCATCTCCCATTCTGTTGGTTGCCTTTTAGTTTTGCTGATTGTTCCCTTCATTGTGAAGAAGCTTTTTATTTTGTTGAGGTCCCAGTAGTTCATTTTTGCTTTTGTTTCCCTTGTCTCTGGAGACATGTTGAGCAAGAAGTTGCTGCAGCCAAGATCAAAGAGGTTTTTTCCTGCTTTCTCCTTGAGGATTTTGATGGCTTCCTGTCTTACATTAAGGTCTTTCATCCATTTTGAGTTTATTGTTGTGTATGGTGTAAGAAAGTGGTCCAGGTTGATTCTTCTGCGTGTTGCTGCCCAGTTTTCCCAGCACCATTTGCTTAAGAGACTGTCTTTATTCCATTGGATATTCTTTCCTGCTTTGTCAAAGATTAGTTGGCCAAATGTTGTTGGGTCCATTTCTGGGTTCTCTATTCTGTTCCATTGATCTGAGTGTCTGTTCTTATGCCAGTACCATACTGTTTTGATGAGTACAGCATTTACTTTTTAAATTCTCACCAGCAATGCAGAGCAAGACTTCACATTTTCATTAACAATTGTTATTTTTAGTCTTCTGATTATAGTTATAATAGCAAAATATGGGGCACCTGGGTGGCTCAGTCAGTTAAGTGTCTGACTTCGACTCAGGTCATGATCTCATGGTTTGTGAGTTTGAGCCACTCGTGGGGCTCTGTGCTGACAGCTCAGATCCTGGAGCCTGTTTCAGATTCTGTGTCTCCCTTTCTCTCTGCCCCTCTCCTACTTGCACTCTGTCTCTCTCTGTCTCAAAAATAAATAAACATTATTTTTTTTTAAATAAAAAATAAAAAAATAAAATAGAAAATAATATTCTATTGGAATTTTAATTTGTATTTACCTAAGGACTGATACTGAGAATTTTCTTAAATGCATATTACATCTTCACATATCTTTTTTAGTGAAATGTTTATGCGTGTGTTTTAACCTTTTTAAAAATTGTGTTATTCATATTATTGAGTTGTAAGAATTATTTAATTTGGATACAATTTAGATATATGTTTGAAATATTTTCTCTAAGTCTGTGCTTGTGTTTTAATTTTGTTTTTGTGTGTGTGTTACTTGAAGCACTCAAATTTGAAATGTTGATGAAGTCAAATTTATCAATTTTTTCCTTTTATACAATTTGATGTCATATTCATAATTCTTTAACCCAAGATAATGATAATTTTCTCCTGTGTTTTCTTCCATGAGATTTATAATTTTAGCTCATAGTTTGGATTCTACTTCATTTTGAGTTAGTATTTTTATATTGGTCTGGGATGTCTTCAATCATATTTTTGCATATGTATATGCAGTGTTCCCAGCATCAGTGTTATAAATACTATTTTCCCCCATTAAATTACTTAGGAACCTTTGTGAAAATAAACCAGTTAATCATAAATATAAACATTTATTTCTGGACTCTCAATTCCATAACCTAAATACCCATCATTACAGCAGTACTACACTCTTTAGATTACTGGGTACCAGGTAATGTAAATCCTTCAAATTTGTCCTTTTTAAAATTTATTTTAGTTATTTGAGGTCATTTGCATAGGTAAACAAATTTTCACTTAAGCCTGTTGCTATCTAGAAATTAAAAGACTGATTTATTTTGATAGGGATTATATTGAATATATAGATTAAATTGAGGAGAATTTTAATCATAATAATATTAAAACTTGTAATCCACAAACATGAAATACCTCTTGATGAATTTGGATAGTCTTCAATTTCTCTTATTACTATTTTGTTTACTATATGTATTTTATGTTAAATTTTTTCTAAGTATTTTAAAATTGTTTGGAATGATTGCTTTCCTATATTTATTTTTTAATTATTCATTGGTAATATATAGAAATATGATTGATTTTCTATTTTTTAAGTTTTCTGAACTCATTTATTAATTTCATCAGTTTTTGTGTGTGTATGTGTGCGCGCACGCGCGCACGGGCGTGCATTTTCACAAAATGGATCAGGACTGTGAATGGTTTTACTTCTTCCTTATAATCTGAATGTTTTTTTATTTTAGTTTATTTATATCTATATTTATATCTATATATATCTATATATATCTATATATCTATATATATATATAATTTATTGTCAATTGGTTTCTATACAACCCCCACTGCTCATCCCAACAGGTGCTCCCCTCAATGCCCATCACCCACTCTCCCCTCTTCCCCACCCCCCCATCAACCCTCAGTTTGTTCTCAGTATTTAAGAGTCTCTTATGGTTTGCCTTCTTCACTCTTTTTTCCCCCCATACCCTCCCCCCTGGTTAGTTTAGTTTATCTAAATGCAATGACTCGAAGTAATTATTGAATAAAAGTGGTAAAGGTGGACATACTCTTGTATCTATATTATGGGGAGAGCATTCAATCTTTCATCATTAAGAAAGATGTTGGAGCTTTTTCATAGGTGCCCTTCTCCGGTTGGGAAACTTCCCTTTTCTTCCTAAATTGTTGAAATACGTTACCACAAATTATAATTAAATTTTGTTTAATGTATTTTATTGAAAAGACAGGGTTTGTCTTTTATTCTCCTCATAGGATATATTGACTGATACTGAATGTTAAACCAACCTTTCATTTCTGGTATAACTTTCATTTGGTCCTATTTGATAATCCTTTGTGTGTTGCTGGATTTATGCATGAGGGACATTGACTTGTAATTTTCTATTATTATTTCTTTAGATGGGTATCATAGTGCCAATTGGCTTCCTAGAATGAAGTAGAAAATGTTGCTTCCTCTTGTATTTTCTTGGAGTGTATGAAGGGTCACATTTATTCTTTAAGTAAAGGATAGATTTTATAAGAGAAGTTCTCTGTGCCTAGACTTTTTTTTTTTTTTTTTTTTTTTTGAGAGAGAATTTAATCACAAAATTCATTTCTTCACTGGTTACAGATCTATTCAGAGTCTTCTTTTTATCTTGAGTCATTTTTGGCAATTCTGTCTTTCTAGAAATGTATCCATTTCATCAGAGTTATCTAGTTTGTTGCCATAAAAATGTACACAGTATTCTTGTATAATACTATCATTTTCTGTAGGTGAGGAGCAATGCCCCTCTCTTCCGTTACTGAGTTTAAAAATCTGTGATTTCTCTTTTTTTCTTGTTCAGTCTAGCTAAAGTTTGTCAATTTTGTTACTCTTTTATAATCAACTTTTGGATTCATTGATTTTCTCTATTTTTTTCTAGCTTTTGATTTTGTTGATTTCAGCTTTTATCTTTATATTTTCTTCTTTCTGCTTGAGTTTAGTTTGTTCTTCTTATATTAGTTTCTTAAGGTAAAAGCTTAAATTTTTGTTTAGAGATCCTTCAATTTTCCTTTCCTCTGTTAAGGTAAGCACTGGAAAATTTGGACTTCCCTTTAAATACTACTCTAGCTGCATCCCATAGATTATACAGTTTTTGGTTTTGTTTCATTCAAAATATTTTGTAATTTTACATGCGGTTTCTTTTATCTATGGATACATTTTTTACTGAATGGTTTGTATGAATTTGATAAAAAATGTAAATTGCTTTTAAGAAATCATTTAGGCATTATAATCTATTTTCTTTTTTTTATTTAAAAAAAAATTTTAACGTTTATTTATTTTTGAGAGAGAGAGAGAGAGAGACAGAGCATGAACAAGGGAGGGGCAGAGAGAAAGGGAGACACAGAATCTGCAGCAGGCTCCAGGCTCTGAGCCATCAGCCCAGAGCCGGACGCAGGGCTCGAACTCACGGATGGCGAGATCGTGACCTGAGCTGAAGTCGGACGCTTAACCGACTGAGCCACCCAGGTGCCCCTATAATCTATTTTCTGATCAACCAGTCCATAAAAAGTGAAAAAGGAATTCCTGTGCTTTTGTTTGTGATGCACAAATCTAGAGCCTCCAGGTGGCCATGTTAGCAAGAAGTGTTTTGTTTAAAACTTTCAATGTGGACATTTTTACAAGGGCCATGTTCTACAAGGGCTCTGTCTTATTTTTCATACTGCCTACCCATTATTACACCAAGTTGGCTTGACCCATTACTGTTGCCTGAGTGGCCTCTATATTCAGTTGAGTTTGAGACTCCTGACACACTACTCTGGCAGCCTGAAAGAGTGATTACCACTTCAGTGAGTACAAAGGGCCATTTCTCTGGAGAAAAGTATTTATCTATGTATCTATCTATGTATCTCTGTATGTGTGTGTATGTATGTATGTATGTATGTATCTATTTTAATTTTAGAGAGACAGAAAGCATGAGTGGGGGAGAGGGACAAAGAGAAAAAAAGAATCTTAAGCAGGCTCCATGCCCAGTGCAGAGCCCGTCAGGGGCTCAATCCCATGACCCAGGGATCCTGACCTGAGCTGAAATCAGGAGTCAGGGGCTCAAGCTACTGAAACAGCCAGGCGTCTCTCTGGAGAAAATTTTTGATTCTCAAAGAACATCATCACTTTAATAGTAGTATCCATGTTTCTTATTATAAAAATTGAATAATTATGGTCAGCTTAGTCTTGTTTAAAAATCACAAAGGAACATAAGTACTCATTTAGAAGGAAATGAAATAAAGAAGAGATTTTTTTATGGTATCTTATAGATAGGCCTTGGAGGATCCTTCTTTTCTACGTTCTAGTATCTCTATTCAGTTGATTCAAAATCCAGATTCTGAATTCTTCCAAAGAAAATGTTCACTTGTGCTGTTTATCTGTAGAAGATATGTTGGACTGTAGCATTCAATACTACCTAAGTTGCATAAGATCTAACTCCTGATTTACAATAGTAAGAAAAGTGGACTTTTCCACTACTGAAATGGTACATTATTAGGGAGAAAAATGTAAATTATAAAACACCAAATAGAGGAAAATTTTATGAGCAAGAAAGAAATAATATTGACTTTTTTTGGCTTATTGAGGTCTAATTTGCACACAGTAAAATTCACCCTTTTAAGATGTACTCTTCTATGATTTTGACAAATTTATGAGTCATGAAACTGTCACTACACACTATTTTAACCACTCCAAAATTTCCTTGAATCCTTTCATGTTTATTTCTATCCCATATGCCTGGACCCTGTCAACCATTTATCTGATTATTGTCCCTAAAATTTGGCTTTTTCCAGAATGCCATATGAACAGAACCATACAGTGGGCAGCCTTGGAGGTCTGGCTTATTTTGTTGAGCTTAATGCTTTTGAAAGGAATATAGCTTATTCTTTTTATTGCTAAGTAGATTTCCATTGTATGCATATACTACAGTTTATCTGTTTCCAGGGAATGGACATTCCTGTGTTTTACATTTTTGGAATTCAGGAATAAAGTAAGAACTTTCATATGTACATTTTTGTGTGGAGATAAATAAATACCTTTGTTCCAAAATGGCTATGACTTTTCATTCCCATCAGCAATACAACAACATGGCAGTTGCCACCATTTTATATAATCAATTTTTCTTGTTTAAGTGGTATCTTATTGTGGTTTTAATTTTTATTTCCCTAATGATTAATGATGTTGACAGGATGCCTTCACGTGCTCCTTTGCCATCTTGCAATATCTTGGTGAAGTGTCTGTGAAAATCTTAATGCCTGTCTCTTATTCGGTTTTTATATTGATTATTGAAAGTTCTTTATATATTACTGTTTTGTAATATTTTCTTCCAGTCTGTGACTTATCTTTTAATTTTCTAAAAAATATATTTCCAAGAGCACATTTTGAAAATCTTGATGAAATCTAATTTAATAATCTTTTATAGGTAAGTTTGTGCTCTTTGCATCATATCTTAGAAATCTTTGACCAACCCAAGGTCATAGTGATTTTCTCTTGTTTTCTTCCATAAGTTTTATAATTTCAGGTTTACGTTTAACTTTCTGATACATTTTGAGTTAGTTTTTTATGTGGTATGAGGTCAAAGTTTCTTTAATTTTGTTATTTAATTTTCGGCATGTAGATGGCCAATTGATCTGATACCATTGTTGAGCAAACTGCCCTCACTCCTTTGAATTATCTTGGATCCTTTGGGTAAAATAGTCCTACATGTTTGGGTCTATTTCTGGACTCTATTTGGTTTCAATTTTCAACATTTGGAAATATAAGTAGAAGTACTTAAGGTTTTACAGAACAGAAGTCACATCACATTTTTGTTTTTAATCTGTTTTTATTGTTATGAGAATCTGTCATTTCATTAAGTAATATTTTAAAGCATGATCTTTTAACATTAAATATCATTTTGTGTAAGTTTAATGTTATAGATGAAATAAAATATCAGACTGAGATATTACAAAGGTGGACTCCTTTTTACTTAAATATGCATTTTTTCATTTTAAGTAGGAATAAATGAGAGTTAAATGCTCCTAAAAAGTATTTAGAAATAATGTTAAAGTGTAAAGTCTAGCATCAGTAGTACACACAGGCAAAATAGAACCATTTAAACTTAAAGATTGTTCCAGACAGGTCTGATAGAAATATCTAGATTCACACCTGAAAAAACAACCAAATTTGTGATTTGTCACAGGGCAGAGTCTCACTTGGTTATGGGGAAAAAAAAGAAAAAAAGAAAAAAAAAAAAAAAGCACCTCATTAGCAACAGCTGCAACAATGAGCACCAGAGCAAGCAATGCATTTTCAGCCTGTCTTCAGTAATAAGAGTACAAGCCATGTTGTGTGGGCTGCTTGTCAACTTCTAGGAACATTCCTGCCAGCTAGAAACAGAGGCTGTAGCTGTCCAGCCAGTCACTTTGCCCACAGCAGAGAAGGGATATTATAGCAAAGGCTGGGCTGCAAAGGAAAACTTCTTAGATTTATCAGTATATCAGAAAGCATCTCAAGCTTGCTTGATTTCCTTGTTCAGAATTGTCACTTTTCCCTCTGTGTGTACTTCTGCTGCAAGTGGCATTTTTACTGAACAAAAGAATCAAACAGAAACACCAGTGTGGAGTGACTCCCTGTTCTAAAAGCACATCTCCAGTACACTTTGATCACAGGCTTTCTGCATTAGCATTCTGTGCAGGAGTAAAAGAAAAGCTATTCATAGTGCAGAAGAGAAAACTTCCCCAAGGTTTTAATGAATTACTGTGTTTGTTCAACAGTTGTCAGGTGTTTCAAATCATTGTATTGATAGTACAGTACTATGTGTGTTTTATGAGTGACAGTTAAACCTAAGTACAGAAGAAAATCTGTCCTTATATAATATGTCACTGTACATTTTGAAATATGTAAATTACAGTTAAAGTGAACTCAGTGCAACTTGATTTAGAATCAATTGCTGGGGCGCCTGGGTGGCGCAGTCGGTTAAGCGTCCGACTTCAGCCAGGTCACGATCTCGCGGTCCGTGAGTTCAAGCCCCGCGTCAGGCTCTGGGCTGATGGCTCGGAGCCTGGAGCCTGTTTCCGATTCTGTGTCTCCCTCTCTCTCTGCCCCTCCCCCGTTCATGCTCTGTCTCTCTCTGTCCCAAAAATAAATAAAAAACGTTGGGAAAAAATTTAAAAAAAAAAAAAAAAAGAATCAATTGCTTTGATTCTCTAAACATTTTAGAAATTGTTCCCTAAAGCTTCACATTAGTTAAGAACTTGAATTCAGCTGTAGAATGAATGGTAAAGATGCTTATAAAGAAAGCCAAGTTCACCGTAGGCCAAAATAGAACTATATTCATTCAATTACTGTTTTCTTTATCTTAACTCAAAAAAGCTTGGGTAATTACCAAGGCTGATGTAGGCACAACACAACTATGTTGAGGGAGTCATTGAGAGCCCAAAGGGCAATAAAGGCAGCTAAGAATGGCATTTGAAATGTGGCTGAGTAACTCTTAAATCAAATTGTGGAAACTTGCAAACCAAGGTCTCACTATAAGGAACCAAGGACATTCGTGCAGTATACTTAGAATTTTGTGTCTTCCTGAAAATTCAGTTTGATAATTGTATTGGAAATGCTTAGAAATATGTTCAGGACTTGGGGATTGTTTCTGATGCAGTTATTTGTGTTTTCTTCAATTGAAAGGAAAACTTCACTAGAAGAATAAGGCAGATCAGAACTTCTAGTTTTCACTTGGGAATGTAGAGAGCTGGAAAAAGTGTCACTTCCAAATATGTAAAAAAGCTAGGCAAACTGCAAGTTCACAATATTTCTTGAACCTAAAATGGAATACCAACTATAACAAATTAGTCTAATTATATTACAGATCACACTGAAAGGGTAGGGAAGAGCAGGATTAATACAATTAACTTTGGAAAGTGATATTGTGACTACAGATTGTAAGGCTAAAAACAATAAGAAATGTATACAAATATTGCACTCTAGTTATTAAATATGTTTTCCTCTTTGAGGAGAAACAGGATATTTGCATAGTAGTATTTTCCCGAAGGTATTGATTAAATATAAATGGGGATTTGCAGTAGAAAAACATGGCAACTATTCAAATGTTTCTTGCTACTTCACTCTGAGATCTGCACAGCACAGTGTCATATGGAAATGCATTTAATTTATTTAACAATACTTTATTAAAATGTACTTATTTTGAGTTTGTATAATTACAAAGAGTGCAGGGAAATCAATCTTGTACTTATATCTTTGTACAGTTGTGTGAGTATATCACACATATTCAAGAGTGGAACTGATATATGTCAAAATGGTATGCTTATTAAAAAATGTATATTCTCATATGTACTTTGGGCTCCTTCTGTAGTGTCTATGTACATACAGATAGATGGTAGATAGGTAAATAGAAGGATAGATTAAATGCCTTTCACAATGATTATACACCTCACAGTTTCTATTAGGGTACATGAGAGTTTTATATATTAATATTTCTTAACATTTTTCAATATCATTGATGGAAAGTACTATCAAAAGTATTCAAATTTACATTTCTTTACTTATATGTCAGTTGATGTTTTAATTCATTACCTAGGCAATGCTGTTATTTCCTTTGACCATTTTTTGTGTCTGACTTTTGGTCATTTCAAAAAAGATTTTTTTAAGGAAAAATTAGTCTTTTGTCACATATATGACTCATGTATATAATATATATATTTTTTATGTCAGATTTGCTATTCATATTTTACCCTTGTTAATGGGGCTGAGTTTTATTGTGAACAAATTTAACATGTTTTCATAATTAGTTGTTTCCATTTTGTTTCTGGGGTTTATGTCTTTCATAGAGCTTTATTTAACTGAAGATCATAAAAATTTTCATCTGTGTCTTTCTAGCAGTATTACAGTTTTTATTTTTTTTAATTAAAATATTTCTACCTAGAGTCTATTTGATTATCAGGAGTGAGATATGGATGAGAAGAGACTAGATTTCATAGAAACGGGATTACTTTATTTATTTATTATTTTTTTAAGTTTATTTATTTATTTTGAGAGAGAGTGCACACTGAGGGGAAGAGAGAGAGAATCCCAATCAGGCTCTGCACAATCAGTGCAGAGCCCAATCCGGGTCTTGGACTCATGAACCTTGAGATCGTGACCTGAGTCGAAATCAAGAATCAGATGCTAAATCAACTGCAGCACCCAGGTGCCCTGGGATATATATTTGTGTGTGTGTATGTGTGTCCAATTTTCTTGTTTATTTTTTAATTTACATCCAAGTTAGTTAGCATACAGTGCTATAATGACTTCAGAAGTAGATTCTAGTGATTCATTCCCTATGTATAACACCCAGTGCTCGTCCCAACAAGTGTCCTCCCTAATGTACCTTACCCATTTAGCCCAGCACCCCACCCAGAACCCCTCCAGCAACCCTCAGTTTGTTCTCTGTATTTAAGAGTCTCTTATGGGGGCGCCTGGGTGGCGCAGTCGGTTAAGCGTCCGACTTCAGCCAGGCCACGATCTCGCGGTCTGTGAGTTCGAGCCCCGCGTCAGGCTCTGGGCTGATGGCTCGGAGCCTGGAGCCTGTTTCCGATTCTGTGTCTCCCTCTCTCTCTGACCCTCCCCCGTTCATGCTCTGTCTCTCTCTGTCCCAAAAATAAAAAAAAAAAAAATTAAAAAAAAAAAAAAATAAAAAAAAATAAGAGTCTCTTATGGGCACCTGGGTGGCTCCATCAGTTAAGCGTCCAACTTTGGCTCAGGTCATGATTTTGTGGTTCATGAATTCCAGCCCCACATCAGGCTCTGTGCTGACAACTCAGAGCCTGGAGCCTGCTGTAGATTCTTTGTCTCTCTCTCTCTGCCCCTCCCCCACTCATATTCTCTCTCTCTCTCTCTCTCTCAAATAAATATTAAAAAAAGAGTCTCTTAGGTTTTGTCCTCCTCCTTGTTTTTATATTATTTTTGCTTCCCTTCCCTTATGTTCATCTGTTTTGTATCTTAAGTTCCTCATATGAGGGAAGTCATATGATACTTGTCTTTCTCTGACTAATGTCGCTTAGCATAATACCCTCTAGTTCCATTCGTGTAGTTGCAAATGGCAAGATTTCATTCTTTTTGATTGCTGAGTTATACTCCATTGTATATATATACCACATCTTTTTTATCATTTCATCTGTGAGTGGACATTTGGGCTATTTCCATACTTTGGTTATTGTCGATAGCGCTGCTATAAATATTGGGGTGCCTATGCCCATTTGAAACAACACACCTGTATCCCTTGGATAAATACCTAGTAGTGCAGTTGCTGGGTTGTAGGGTAGTTCTATTTTTAATGTTTTGAGGAACCCCCATACTGTTTTTCAGAGTGGCTAACCCAGTTTGCATTCCCACCAGCAGGGCAAAAGAGATCCTCTTTCTCTGCATCCTCACCAACATCTGTTGGTGCCTGAGTTCTTTATTTTAGCCATTCTGACTGGCTAAAGTAGCTTCTGTGAGGTGGTATATCATTGTGGTTTTAATTTGTATTTCCCTGATGATAAGTGATGTTGAACATTTTTTTCATGTGTCTTTTAGACATCTGGATGTTGTCTTTGGAGAAGTGTCTGTTCACATCTTTTGCCCATTTCTTCACTGAATTATTTGTTTTTTGGGTGTTGAGTTTGAGAAGTTCTTTATAGATTTAAGATACTAACACTTTATATGATATGTAATTTGCAAATGTCTTCTTCAATTTCACCAGTTGACTTTTAGTTTTGCTGATTGTTGCCTTTGCTATACAGAAGCTTTTTATTTTGATGAGGTCCCAATAGTTCATTTTTGCTTTTGTTTCTCTTGCCTTTGGAGATGTGTTGAGTAAGAAGTTACTGAGGCCAAGGTCAAAGAGGTTTTGCCTGCTTTCTCCTTGAGGATTTTGATGGCTTCCTGTCTTATATTTAGGTCTTTTCATCAATTTTGAGTTTATTTTTGTGTATGGTGTAAGAAAGTGGTCCAGGTTCATTTTTCTGTATGTTGCTGTCCAGTTTTCCCACCACCATTTGCTGAAGAGACTGTCTTTATTCCATTGGATATTCTTTTCTGCTTTGTCCAAGATGAGTTGGCCATGTGTTTGTGGGTTCATTTCTGGGTTCTCTATTCTGTTCCACTGATCTGAGTGTCTGTTTTTTTGCCAGCACCATATTGTCTTAATGATTACAGCTTTATAATACATCTTGAAGTCTGGGATTGTGATGCCTCCAGATTTGGTGTTCTTTTTCAGGATGAGTTGGGTATTCAGGGTATCTTCTGATTCCATACAAAGTATAGGATCGTTTGTTCTAGCTCTGTGAATAATGCTAATGTTATTTTGATAGGGATTGCATTTAATATGTGGATTTCTGTGGGTAGTATTGACATTTTAATATTTGTTCTTCCAATTCATGAACCTGGAATATTTACTTTTTTTGGTGACTTTTTCAATTTCTTTCATAAGCTTTCTATAGTTTTCAGGGTATATATTTTTCACCTCTTTGGTTAGGTTTATTCCTAGGTATTTTATGGTTTTTGATGCAATTGTTAATGGGATCGATTCCTTGATTTCTCTTTATATTGGTTCATTATTGGTGTATAGGAATGCAACCAATTTCTGTGCATTGATTTTATATCCTGCAACTTTGCTGACTTCATGGATAAGTTCTAGCAGTTCTGGCAGAATCGTTTGGGTTTTCTATGTAGAGTGTCATGTCATCTGCAAAGAGTGAAAGTTTGACTTCCTTCTGGCCATTTTGGATGCCTTTTATTCCTTTGTGTTGTCTAATTACTGAGGCTAAGACTTCCTATACTATGTTGAATAACAGTGGCAAGAGTGGACATCCCTGTTGTGTTCCTGACCTTAGGGGGAAATCTCTGAGTTTTTCCCCATTGAGGATGATGTTAGCAGTGGGTCTTTCCTGTATGGCTTTTATGATCTCGAGGTA